>NC_092393.1:20307647-25389995 GCF_030028105.1 Mobula birostris
AGACAGGGATGCCCAATTTCTCCTCTCCTTTTTGCGCTATATATTGAACCGCTTGCCCAACTAATAAGACAGAGCGAAATCGTAATATCAAGGTGGCAGGGATCGAACAGAAAGTGGCGTTATTCGCAGATGATGTTTTGGTCTATCTGAGTGAACCAGAAAAATCATTTATAGGATTGTTTACACTGTTGGATGACTCGTAAAGAAAACACAGGTTATGTCCCTAAATTATACACCATCCAAAAAATTGCAGGATACATACGATCTTAAGTGGGAAGCTAAATCATTAAAATATTTAGGAATAACCCTGTCGAAGGATCTTTCAACACTGTCACAGGTAAATTAGGGGCCATTAATCTCAGAGATAAAAGCAGATATACATAGATGGAATCTTATCCCCTTTTTAAGTTTAAATTCAAGGATAAATACTATAAAAATGAATATTCTTCCTCGGTTATTGTATCTTTTCCGTACTTTACCGGTGGAGGTGGATGATAATCAATTCAGGGAATGGGACAAATGGATTTCCCGCTTCATTTGGCAAGGAAAGAAACCTAGAATTCGATATAACACCTTACAGTTAGGGAAGGGAGGAGGAGGTATGGTTCTTCCTTGCCTGAGAAATTATTTTTATGCCTCACAGATAACCCCTCTGTTATATTGGTGTAATAGGGAATATAAGGCTAGATGGAAGGAAACAGAATTTGGATTAGTTGACAGTTTTCCTCTACAGGCCTCAATAGCTGACAAAGGATTGATGGCCCAGTTGGAAAAATTTAAAAACAGTTGGATAAATCTTACATTAAAAGTATGGCAGAAGGTGGTTAATTCATGTGGAATTAATAACATGTTAAAACTCTTTAGATGGTGTGCATATGATACCGAATTCCTTCCCAACAGAGGAGATAACAGATTTGAGTTATGGATAAAGAAAGGTCTTACAACCTACCTCTCATTTATAGATAAAAGAGTATTACAAAGTTTCCAAATCCTGCAGGACAAACATGGCCTAGAACATAATAACTTTTTTAGGTACCTTCAAGTACGAAACTATGTTAACCAGAGTTGTAGATATACAGACCTATCAACAGTAGAATTAGAATTTTTCAGGATTCTGAATTCGGCTTGCAGTTCAATACCTAGTAAATCAGTTTCTCGAGTATATAATGCACTCTCCCATGCTAAAAATGTAAATACACTATATTAAAGAGAAGTGGGAGAAAGAAGCGGGGTTGGTACTTTCAGAGGAGGCTTGGGGGAAAATCTGCAGCTTTCAATGGTCCTCGACTAATTCTTTGACTTAGAGAGAACATTGTTGGAAAAACATTATAAGATACTTCAAGACCCCATATCAGGAAAAATATAAAGATACAAACGTGACGTGTTGGAGAAGGTGCGGCTCCAAGGAGGCAAATCATTTTCATATTTTCTGGGATTGCCCTAAATTAAGTCTATATTGGGAAGGTATTCATAGAACATTAGTTAACGTACTTAGGTCCCAGATACCTCTGAATTTTGAGACGCTCTATTTGGGGCATGTATTGTTTCTTGAACAGAAGGAAGATATAAAGTTGCTGCAGGCCCTCTTAGCGGCAAGTAAGAAATCAATCACTAGAAAGTGGCTAAATCCAATACCACCTACATTAGAAGATTGGCACAAAATTATCTTGGAAATATTTAAAATGGAAAAGTTGACTTATTCCCTGAGAATTCAAAAAGAAAAATTTTATCAAATCCGGAATAAATGGATTGAATATATAACCCCAATGCGAGCAGACTTTAGATGACTCTCCTAATGATTTATACTGCTCTTCTCATCAACACAGTAATATTGCTAACGTAAGCACCCCTAGTCTAAATGTCTTTTTTTTGGTTTTCTTTTGGAAAATAGAGAATTAACACAAGTAAAGAGAAAGATTTGGGAAAGGGATAAAAAATGAAAAAATTAAGTAATTAAGTACGTAGGGATTGGATAATTATGTCTGCGGGCAGGAGCAAGCATGAACAAATTAGGATATAAACACCAACAATGGTTGTTACATAGGCTTATATACAACATTTTGGACCAGTGGAAATGGTCCAGAAGAGTTATATGGAAACTATTATTACCATTTTTCTTAACAACTAATACCATTACTTAGCCTAATAGATTAGAATTACCACAGTACATAATTATCTATTTAAGTGTCTGATTTCCTTTTATATCATCTCAATGTGTACTTAAGAATGTATAAATAATTATAGTTTTATACATATAAAAAAATGGAAAAGGTTATATGTGTGAAAAAGTACATGATATTTGTGAATTCCTTATCCAAATAAAAATAAAATTTAAAAAAAAAGAAATGGATGCTTGTTTCACTGGAGCACATAATTTCCATTGCCCTAAAATGTATGGCACTAGGCTATGTAGCTTACCACAGTGCAAACTCTGACAGATTTGTGTCTGACATTAACTCTGGAACAGGAGCAGAAGATCCAAATTATTTATTGTTTGTTTTCTTGTGGGCCAAGTAGACCTGAAAACCACCTGAAGGCACACAGGATAATCTTGGGTTTCCACTGACCAGATATCCTTTCCTTCCTCCACATACAACAAATAATACCATTACTCAATTGTTGAAGGCTTTCTTTTGTGTGTTTTCTACCATCAAAAGCTTCTGCTCATCCATTTGCTAAGGATTTCAAAGGGAAACTTTTACAGAACTTTGAACTTATACTTTGGAAGACCAAGCCAAATTTACAATCCAGTTGTAAAACACAGGTATACAAATATGGAAGGAGGACAAGTTTATATCTTCTGCATCTTACTTAAAAAAACAAAAATGAAGATTTCCTTTGAAAACATTTTGATATCCATAGAAAGGAAAACATCTTCTTGTGAACTGTTCTAAAATTTACCCAATAATCATAATAATACCTTGCCCAAAAATAATTACTTAAATACACATTTTCCCAAACTGAGTTTCTGGCTTTTTAAAAGAGTTCTTCTCATCTCCTTTTCCTCCTCTTAGACCATGTCTCAGGATAGATGATACTTGTATTGATTCCAGAGCCAAGGCTCCTAAAGCTGATTTGTTCGAAGTAGGATCCATAGATTCCACCAAAGATGTGGCAGCAGCAGCTTGGTGGGGGTGGGTGAGTGGGCAGATTTGGAGGTAAGGCACTCTTTATATTACTGTGAAAAGCTCCATTCCTTCCACCTCAGACTCCAGAGGGCTGGGCTTCTGTGTGTTCCTAACTAGGGATGCTCAGTGCCATATTGAATATTCTTAATTTTGAGCTGTCATTCACCAGGGATTCTCACAAGTTGGTAGTTACGTAACACTTCATGAAGGAGGCTATAAAAATGCTCTTGGATCACTTCCTTCATTTCCCTTGGTAATCCTAAGCACAGCAGAGCTTTGAGTACAGCATGTGCTTTGGAAGTCTGGTATTGTGCAAAGAAATGATATGGCTTGCCTATCGAACTGACAGAGTATAGCTAAGGCCTCAGTGCCTGGAATGTCTTGGGAGAAGATGCCACTGAAATTGGAGAATTCTGTTGTACCTTTTCAGTGCTTGTTATAGGCAGCCCAAGTCCCAGAAACATACGGGGCAAGAAACTCTGCTCTCAGTGCAATATACCAGCGATCACTGTTTTTCAGTTAGCCTATAACCTTTGCAGTCTCTTGTGGCCCAGATAATCTGCTCATGTCAAAGTTGAGAGATTCTTCATAGTGTTCCTGTCAACGATCCCTCTCCTTCATAAGTTAGTGTTGTGCTGAACTCAAGGTTTGGTTGTTTTGTGTCTCTCCAGAAATCTGACTGAGGATTGCCTGACCCTGTGCTCAAATAATATCACCACGTCAGGTGCACGTGGTATGGCATCATTCTCATATGGTTATGGAAGGTCATTACATAATCATAATCATTTATAGAATGTCTAACTGCCAATCTCATGGAAAAAATGCACATTAGTAGCTATGAAATCAAAATACAAGGTAACACTTACGAACTCTGATTTATTGCAACACCAGCACGAAAGAGCAGCTTTTTCAGAAAAAGGTACCAAGAGGAAATCCACACAGTGGTTTAACTGCAACAAGACCTGCAAGTCACAGAATCCCTGGAATGCAGGAAGACGAGGGGAGATTCTTATAGAGCTCTACAACATTATGAGGGGTATAGATAGGGTGAATGGATGCAATCTTTCTCCCCACACGTTGGGCGATAGATACTAAACAAGAAGTCATAAGTTTAGGGTGAAAGGTGGAATATTCAAGAGGAATATGAGGGGAAACTTCTTCACTCAGAGTTGCGAGTGTGGAATGAGCTGCCAGCAAAAGTGATAGATGCAGGTAGGACTGTAACATTTAAGAGAAATTTGGATAGATACAGTACATAGGTGGGCAGAGTTTGGAGGGATATGGTCTGGGTGCAGGTAGACGAGACTAGTAGATCAGGTCAGCATGGACTGGATGGCCCTCAAGGGGTAGCTTCAGTGCTGTAGTACTTTATGACTCTATTTATTTTGTATAGTATTAATAATTAGTTTTATTAGCCAAAGAGTAGTGAATCTGTAGAATGCTCTGCCACAGACAGCTGTGGCGCCAAGTCTGCGGGTATATTTAAAGCAAAAGTTGATAGCTTCCTGATTGGTCAGGGCATCAAAGGTTATGGAGAGAAGGCAGGTGTATGGGGTTTACTGGGATCTGGGATCAGCCATGACGGAATGGTGGAGCAGACTCGATGGGCTGAATGGCCCACTTCTGCTCTATGTATTATAGTCTAGTTATGCAGCCTTAATGTGCACATGTACCAATGGTCAGTGAGGTGAAGATGTTGTTAATAATCCTTACTGGTTGAGATCTGCTGAATGCACAAATGGAAATACTAATAGTATTTAGCAATTGATTTCTCACATTGAAAAGTGTGTATGGAACTGGAGGAGATAGCAGAGATACTTACTGAATACTTTGCTTCAGTTTTCACTACAGAAAAGGATTTTGACAATTGTAGGGATGACTTACAGCTGACTGAAACGCTCAAGCATATAGACATAAGAAAGAGGATGTGCTGGAGCTTTTGGAAAGCATCAATTTGGATAAGTCTCTGGGACAAGATGAGATGTACCCCAGGCTACTGTGGGCGGTGAGGGATGAGATTGCTGAGCCTCTGGCGATAATCTTTGCATCATCAATGGGGACAGGAGAGTTTCTGGAGGATTGAAGGGTTGCAGATGTTGTTCCCTTGTTCAACAAAGGGAGTAGAGGTAGCCCAGGAAATTATAGACCAATGAGTCTTACTTCAGTGGTTGGTAAGTTGACGGAAAAAGATCCTGAGAGGCAGGATTTATGAACATTTGGAGAGGCACAAGATGATTAGGAATAGTCAGCATGGCTTTGTCGAAGGCAGGTCGTGCCTTAGGAGCCTGATTGAATTTTTTGATATGACTAAAAACATTGATGAAGGTAGAGCAGTAGATGTAGTGTATATGGATTTCAGCAAGACATTTGACAAAGTACCCCATGCAAGGCTTATTGAGAAACTATGGATGCATGGGATCCAAGGGGACATTGCTTTGTGGATCCAGAATTGGCTTGCTCTCAGAAGGCAAAGAGTGTTTGTAGACGGGTCATATTCTGCATGGAGGTTGGTGACCAGCGGTGTGCCTCAGGGATCTGTTCTGGGACCCCTACTCTTCGTGATTTTTATAAATGACCTGGGTGAGGAAGTGGAGAGATGGGTTAGTAAATTTGCTGATAACACAAAGGTTGGGGGTGTTGTGGATAGTGTGAAGGGCTGTCAGATGTTACAGCAGGACATCGATAGGATGTAAAACTGGGCTGAGAAGTGGCAGATGGAATTCAACTCAGTTAAGTGTGAGGTGGTTCATTATGGTAGGTCAAATATGATGGCAGAATACAGTATTAATGGTAAGACTCTTGGCAGTGTGGAGGATCAGAGGGATCTTGGCATCCGAATCCATAGGACACTCAAAGCTGCTGCGTAGGTTGACTCTATGGTTAAGAAGGCATATGGTGCATTGGTCTTCATTAATCTTGGAATTGAATTTAGGAGCAGAGAGGTAATATTACAGCTATATAGGGCCCTGGTCAGGCCCCACTTGTAGTACTATGCTCAGTTCTGGTCACCTCAATACAGGAAGGATGTGGAAACCATTGAAAGGGTGCAGAGGAGATTTACAAGGATGTTGCCTGGATTGGGGAGCATTCCTTATGAGAATAGGTTGACTGAAGTCGGCCTATTTTCCTTGGAGCGGTGGAGGATGAGAGGTGACCTGATAGAGATGTATAAGATGATGAGAGGCATTGATTGTCTGGATAGTCAGAGGCTTTTTCTCAGGGCTGAAATGACTAACACAAGAGGGCACAGCTGTAGGGTACTTGGAAGTAGGTACGGAGAGATGTCAGGGGTAAGTTTTTTTATGCAGGGAGTGGTGAGTGCGTGGAATGTGCTGCTGGCGATGGTGGTGGAGGTGGTTACGATAGGGTCTTTTAAGAGGCTCCTGAATACATACATGAATCTTAGAATAATAGAGGGCGATGGGTAACCCTTGGTAATTTCTAAATTAAGTACATGTTCGGCACAGCAAAGGGCCTGTATTGTGCTGTAAGTTTTCTATGTTTCTATTAATTTGATTACCCAAAACCCAAACGCTACATGATTGATCTTCTCAACCAAGCTCTTTGAAATTATTTCAATTTGTATAATGAATTTGAGCTCATGATTACCGAATTGAGACAAAGGATTTAGCAATGTGTTACACTGCTTTGTAAAACTTGCAAATAAATGCAAATAATGTCTCAGAGTTACATCATCTCTGTTTGATCTAATCTCCCATGCAATCTGTGTGTAATTTAGATATTGGTTTACTATGGGTGTTCCAGTTTTCTCCTATCTCTCAAGAACATACTGGGAAGTTAATTGGGTACTACAAAGGACAAAAGATTCAATGGAGAATTGATGGGCAAGTGTTATAGGGAATAAGTTGCAGGGAATCACGAGGGAAAAATGAAATTGAGTGATTAAGAACTGGCATGGCCCCAATGGAGATGAATGGGTTCTGATGTCATGTTAAGTGGAGTTACTTTATCTGTGTGAGGTCCAACAGCAAATCCATAGTTCAAAATGAAAATAACCAATTTTTGCACTGCACCCTTACCAGTCACATATTAATGAGTAGTGTAATGTAATTGAAAATAAGATGCAAATTACAATGATTTAGAAATACGCTCAATAATTAATCTGACAGTGTGATTATCCCATCTCCTTATCTCACTTCCATTAAGAGGTCATAGTTGAATAGGTAGTAAAAGTGTTGTGAAAAAGTAGTTGCACCTGAAAATGAAATCTTTTATTCTCTTGAACTATAAACTGTTCATCACACTTAGGAATTTTCCACACAGCTGACATGTTTTTCTTCACAGCAACTTTGGCGCAAATATTTAGGACAAGTGTTCAAGTGTTTGAATGCACCATATAATTACATAATCTATCGGTGACACTCTTGAAACAAGTTTGCAAAGTACAGAACAAACTGCAAGTGCAGCTTTACTTATAAACCAAACTAAAACACAGAATAAAGTATACTTTAATTGTAGAGTATGAAAAAGTTTTGATAAAAGACTAACTTTTAACAAAATCAAGATATATTATTAATTAATGTTGCTGGAAATAAATTTGGGTAAATAAACTTCTGTTAAACATTTATTAAAACAATTACAAAATAAATTAATTGTATTTTAAGCATAAAGTTGCTTAACAGTAACATCTGAATATAGATTATCAGCCTTCTTCTGCAAGGCAAAGATTCAACTTGCACCAAAATTAGCCACATGTTGCAAGACAGAATTGCTTATGAGATGATGACGGTGAGACCAAAGCCAAAATCACCAGCAAGCCTCAGCTGAATTAAAACAATGAGCTGAAGGCTGAAAACAGATCAGTTGTTAGGAACTGAAATTAAATCACATACAATTTCTTAAAGAAGAGAAAATGATGGACTTTCTTTGTATTTATTCTTCCAGAAGGCATAAATACTGCTTGCAATGCAGCCATTTATTCTCAAGCCCCAAATTTCCAGAATTGAAGTTAAAATTAAGAATCAGAATCAGATTTAATATCACTGGCATATGTTCTGAAATTTGTTAACTTAGTGGCAGCAGTACAATACATGACAATATAGCAAAAATAAATAAATCAATTACAGTAAGTGCAGATATATATGTATATTAAATAGTTAAATTAAAATATTTCAAAACAGAAATAATATATATTAAAAAAGTAAGGTAGTGTTCATGGGTTTAATGTCCATTTAGAAATTGGATGACAGAGGGGAAGAAGCTGTTCCTGAATCACTGAGTGTGTGCCTTCAAGTTTCTGTACCTCCTTCCTGATGGTAACAATGAGACAAAAGCATGTCTTGCATGAGGGGGTTCCTTAATAATGGACTCCACCTTTCTGAGACACTGCTCCTTGAAGATCTCTTGGATACTACAGAGGCTAGTACCCAAAATGGAGCTGACTAATTTTACAAGTTTCTTTAGCTTCTCTGACCATGTGAGGTAGCTCGCCCACTCCTGTACCAGACAGCAATGTAGCCTGTCAGAATGCTCTCCACAGTACATCTGCAGAGGTTTGAGTGTTTTAGGTGACAAGCCAATTCTCCTCAAGCTCCTATTTTCTTGCCTTCTTTTTGCTGCATCAATATGTTGGGACCAGGTTAGATCCTCAAAAGATCTTGACACCCAGGAACTTTAAATTGCTCACTCTTTCCACTTCTAATCTCTCTATGAAGATTGGTTCGTGTTGCCTACCTTTTCTGAAGACCACAATCAGCATTTTGGTCTTACTGATGCTAAGTGCAAGTTTGTTGCTGCAAAGCCATTCAACTAGCTTGTGTATCTCGCTCCTGTACACACTCTCAACTCCACCCAAGATTCTGCCAACAATGGTTATATTGTCAGCAAATTTATAGGTGGTATTTGAGCTATTCCTAGCCACACAGTCCTAGGTATAGAGAGAGTAGAGCAGTGTTGATTGCCAGTGTGGAGGATATATTATTACTAATCCACACAGATTGGATCAACCATATTGGTGCAGCCAGAATGACAGAGTGTCCAGATAAAGCAAAAGTGATCATTTTCCTTCATTCAAGGACACTTGTGAGTCAAATGGGACAGTGTGAGAAACAGGGTCAATTAATTTAATCTGCTTGAAGAAAACTGTGGGAAGGAAATGGGCAGTGATGATTCAAGTCAGGGCTGGACCAGCCCTGAACATCAACTCTCCATTTTACTTCCTGGCACAGATGATGCCTGACACATTGACTTCTTCGGGCAATTTGTTTTTTGTTTAACTCCAGTTTCCAGTGTCTGTAATCCTTTGTGTCTCCAGGTTCATTTGATTACTTGAATTGATTTGTCCAGCTGCAGTTGTCATGTCTTTGGATCATTGGTGCAAACTTCTTTCTGTTAGTCTAATAACTTACCTCACTGCTCAGTTAGGGACCATTAGTAAGTTTGTTCTTTTCACCAGACTGAATGAGAAGACTACATGTCTCAAGGCCTGTTTATTTTGCATCAGGGACTCTTAACTACAAAGCAAAAGTGGAAGGGTTGTTGAATTTGACAGGATATTAGTACCACTATCAGATTCTAACACCCCATTTTCTAATTATAAAATAATAGCTGACGAGTGAACTTGTACAGTGGTCTTTATAAAATTAAAGCATGATTTTAAGGTGGAATTTTACATCAATACTTTCCTGTTATATTAAAGGGTCTAAAAAGCCTGCGACCTTAGTTCATCAAAACAAAGCCTTGTGGCATATTCTACAAAATACTAAGATTACCTTTAGCTTGATATATTTTCATAAGAGTACATTTAATACAAAAGGTGCTCCATCTAAAATAGTATGCAAATATTATGGTCTGGATAAAGCAGATCAGTTAAGCCTCGTAAAGATTTAAACCATACACTTTAGTCAACGATTACAAGTGTTTAATCCAAGACTTTCAGTTTGGTCAACAGAGTCAGTTCAGGAACAGGTTTAAACTTGACAATGCCGTCAGTATAACTGTCACTTCAGTCGGACCCATAGGCATCAAGCTCAGTATACTCAAACTATTAGTAACTGCCTGAAAAAAAAACAAGTGTAACTACTTGGTGTGCTTGCTATAAGAATTAATTTCAATTTATTAATATTTGTTACTACCCGCTTTATTGTTAGGACTCCTGAACTAAGCAACACTAAAAACTCATCATCATTACTGTTTCTGGGTATTTGCCATAGACAAACTGGCTGCAATATTTTCTCAACTATAACAGAAAAGCTGATTTCAAAATATTTTAAGATAACCTGTAGTGTTCCCAGCTTGAGAAAAGCACATCCTTACGCATTTGTTAATCTTGCATCTATTGGGATCAGGCCAATGACAGCAAATTCCACCAAGTTACTCAGCAACTTGGCAGCAACTCTTCAAAATGCAATATAGCCAAATTAGTGTGGCATAATCATAACATTTTAAATCAGTGTCACAAAGGGTAAATTGCCAAATGTCTGACAATGATACACATTGTTGAATAAGTGCAGCATGAAGAATCCACAGAACAACCACAGGCACAGCTAAAGGCTCACAGCTGGGCCAATTAGAGGCAAAAGTAGAGAAGGGTGGTGAGAGGGGGAGAGAGAGAGAGGAGGGAGAGAGGGGAGAGAGGAGGGAGAGAGGGGAGAGAGGGGAGAGAGGAGGGAGAGAGGGGAGAGAGGAGGGAGAGAGGAGGGAGAGAGGAGGGAGAGAGGAGGGAGAGAGGAGGGAGAGAGGAGGGAGAGAGGAGGGAGAGAGGAGGGAGAGAGGAGGGAGAGAGGAGGGAGAGAGGAGGGAGAGAGGAGGGAGAGAGGAGGGAGAGAGGAGGGAGAGAGGAGGGAGAGAGGAGGGAGAGAGGAGGGAGAGAGGAGGGAGAGAGG
Source organism: Mobula birostris (assembly GCF_030028105.1). Taxonomy (NCBI): domain Eukaryota; kingdom Metazoa; phylum Chordata; class Chondrichthyes; order Myliobatiformes; family Myliobatidae; genus Mobula; species Mobula birostris. The sequence continues at coordinate 20,318,620 of NC_092393.1, forward strand.
AGGGAGAGAGGGGAGAGAGGGGAGAGAGGGGAGAGAGGGGGGAGAGGGGGGAGAGGGGGGAGAGGGGGGAGAGGGGGGAGAGGGGGGAGAGGGGGGAGAGGGGGGAGAGGGGGGAGAGGGGGGAGAGGGGGGAGAGGGGGGAGAGAGGAGGAGAGAGGAGGAGAGAGGAGGAGAGAGGAGAGAGGAGGAGAGAGGAGAGAGGAGGAGAGAGGAGAGAGGAGAGAGGAGGAGGAGAGAGAGAGAGAGAGAGAAAGAGAGAGAGAGAAAGAAAGAAAAATACTCTTGTACAAAAATGTCTATCAAAGAAAAGGAATTTTCCAAAGTTTTGGTTATCTAATTCTTCATATACTGCATGAGATGAAGGTGGGTGGACAAGTCACCTAATCAGGATGGGATGAATCCTCGACTGCCTTGGGAAACAGGGAAAGATATTTTTAAGAAGCTGTCCGCAGTCTTCTGAGCTTTCTTTTTCAGAGGATCGATACCAAGAAACTGAAAGATTGCCAATGTTTTTCAGGTAAGGAAATACACTTGGAAGGCTAGTTTGTTTATTGTCTTGGTTGAAGATGATTTTAACAATCATTAATCTAACAGCAAATAACAACTTGCATAAGGATTGTTTAATAAAAGAACCTACTTCCATTTGTGATATGTAAAAAAAGAGTTGTTTGACCACATGACTGTGAGGTTGATAAATCAATAAAGTGAAATTTTTATATCAAGGTTCCTGCTGGGATCCAGCTATATGGTTAAGGTCAAGTAAACATTCTGTATCATTTGGAACACACCAGATGTGGTTTTGTAAAAAAAACTAAATTCTATTCACCCATCACGTTTATATAGTCTTTTCACACCCAACACCTCAAAAACAAGCCTGTCATACAAAAAGGATAATAGATGCATGAAAACAAGAAGGGCTAAAGAACAGAAAATAGACGGCTGAAATGAAAGGCTATGTTTATGATGAGGTGGAATGTACTGTACAGGGGACATACAGGAGGGTTCTTCAACTTTCAGTGTTAGTGCCAATTCTTCTATTGAGGTGGATTAAGACTTTGATGTAGGAGTTCAGACCATGGTTTCAAGATATGCAAATGGTAAAATATATGAAAGTGAAGAAAATGCAGATAGACAGAAATAGTGGTAATAGACCATAAGACCATAAGACATCGGGCAGAATTAGGCCATCTGGCCCATCGGGTCTGCACCGCCATTCAATCATGGCTGATCCTTTTTTTTCCGCTCCTCCTCAACCCCAGTTCCCGGTCTTCTTCCCGTAACCTTTGATGCCAGTGTAATAGACACACTGCCATAATGTCTAGGCATAAGGGAAATTATATTAAATATAGGAGAGCATGAACTGATATATTTTAGTGGAAAATGCAGGAAACCACACATTTTAACTTTTTACCATATTAATAATTTTGCCCAGGCTCCATGGGAAAACAGAGGAATTGCCCAAAGGCCTGACACAAGGGGCTATGGTTGCCACAGGACCTTATGTTTGGTTCTATACATCTGAAAAAGATTGTATGGAAACTGTGGCCTCAGATGAGGTGGGGAAGGAGTCATCTGTCCCACAGTCCACCCAATCCCTGGATTCTTTGGTGAATTCTCTCCTCATCTAAATAACAGCCAGGAAACACTGCTGATAGTACAGTAGATTATTAATCAGCAGTGGTCCCTGGCTGGGACAAATTGCAATCTGAAAATGTGAAATGATAAAGTGCAGGACCATTTAAATTACCACCCCTGCCATGGAACAAGACCATAAGACAGAGGAACAGAATTATTGTAGTTCGTTTGGCATTTAGACTCTGCTCTGCCATTCAATCATGCAGATATATTTTCCCTTTCAACCCCATTCTGCCTTCTTCTCACTTATCCTTGCTAATCAACAACTTATCAACTACTGCTTTAAGTATACCCAATGACTTGGGCTCCACAGCCACCTCTGGCAATGAATTCTACAGATTCACCACCCAATCACCAAAGAAATTTCTCCTCATCTCAGTTCAAAGGGACATCGTTCTATTCTAAGGCTGAGCCCTCTGTCGGACACTCCTACAAAAGGAGAGAAGTCCACAATATTCAGTAGGTTTCAATGCGAGCCCTGTCCCCATTCTTCTAAACTCAAGAGACTACAGGGCCAGAGCCATCAAATATTTCTCATACATCCCAGAGTCATTCTTGTAAACCTCCTCTGGATCCTCTCCAATGTGAGCACATCCTTTCTTAGATATGGTGCCCAAAACTGCTCACAATACTCCCAATATGGTCTGACCAACAGCCCAAGTATTACAACACTGGTTTTGTTTTCTAGTCCCTTCGAAATGAATGAATGCTGTTTTGCTTTCCTTACTACTGACTCAACAAGCAAGTTAATCTTCAGGGAATTGCACTACGACTCCCAAGACTCTTTGCTCCTCCAATTTTTGAATTTGCTCCAGGCTTAGAAAATTGTCTATACCTTTATTCTTTCCACAAAAGTGCATGACCATACACTTCCCTATACTGTATTCCATTTGAAAATTCTTAGCCCACTCTCCTAATCTGTCCAAGTCCTTCTGCAGAGTCCTTGCTTCCTCAACACTACCTGCCCCTCATCTATCTTTGTATCATCTGTAAACTTGTCCACAAAGCCATCAATTCCATCATCCAGATCACTAACATTTAACATGAAGAGAGCAGACCTAACAACAACCCCTACGGCACACCACTAGTCACTGGCAATCAACCAGGAAAGGCCCTTTTTATTCCCACTCTTTGCAACCTGCCAGTCAGCCAATCTTCCGTCCATGCTAATATCATTCCTGTAATACCATGGGCTGTTTTCTTATTTAGCAGCCTCATGTGTGGCACCTTGTCAAAGGCCTTCTGAAAATCCAAGTAAACAACATCCACTGACTCTCCTTTATCTATCATGTCTGTTATTTTCTCAAATAATTCCCACAAATTTGTCAGGTTAGATTTCTACTAATGGAAACCATGATGATTTTGACCCATTTTATCCTATGCCTCCAAGTATCCCAAAATCTCATCCTTAATAAAGGACTCCATCACCTCCCAATACTGTAGTCAGGCTAACTGACCAACAATTTCCTTTCTTTTGCCTCCCTCCCTTCTTAAAGGGTGGAGTGACATTTGCAATTTTCCAGTACTCCAGAAATATTCCAGAATCCAGTGATTACTGAAAGATCATCACTAATGCCTTGGCAATCTTTTCAACAAGCCCTGCCAGAACCCTGAGATGTAGTCCTTCTGGTCGAGGTGACTTATCTACCCTTACACATTTTATCTTCCCAAGCACCTTCTCCTTAGTAACTACACTCCTTCCTATTGACCCACTTCAATTTCTGGCATATTGCTAGTGTCTTCCATGGCGAAGACTGAGCAAAATACTTATTCAGTTTGTTCAACATTTCTTTGTTCCCCATTGCTACCTCTTCAGCTTAATTTTCCAGCAGTCCAATGTCCACTCTTGCCTCTATTTCACTCTTTATATGTCTGAATAAAAAACTTCTGGTATCCTCTTCTATATATTCAGCTAGCTTCCATTCATATTTCATCATTTCACATCAGTCACAGTGAAGAGTTTTGAAAGGATGGTCGTGTCATTTCACAAATCCGTTACTCAAAATTTTCTCGATCTGCTGCAGATTGACAACTGAGCCAGTTATCATCGGTCTGAACTTCATACTACAACTCTTTTCGTACATATGTTGGGATTCTATTTGCCATAACTCCATAAGATATAGGAGCAGGTCAGCCATTCAGCTCATCGAGTCTGCTCCGCCATTCAATCATGGGCTGATCCAATTCTTCCAGTCATCCCCACTCCCCTGCCTTCTCCCCTACCTTTTGATGCCCTGGGTAATCAAGAACCTATCTACCTCTGCCTTAAATATGCCCAATGACTTGGCCTCCACAGCTGCTTGTGGCAACAAATCCCACAGATTTACCACCCTCTGACTAAAGTAATTTCTCCACATCTCTGTTCGAAGTGGACATCCTTCAATCCTGAAGCCGTGCCCTTTTGTTCTAGACTCCCCTACCATGGAAAATAACTTTGCCATATCTAATCTGTTCAAGCCTTTTAACATTCAGAATGTTCCTATGAGATCCCCCCTCATTCTCCTGAACTCCAGGGAATACAGCCCAAGAGCTGCCAGACATTCCTCATATGGTAACCCTTTCATTCCTGGAAGCATTCTCGTGAATCTTCTCTGAACCCTCTCCAATGTCAGTATATCCTTTCTAAAATAAGGAGCCCAAAACAGCACACAATACTCCACATGTGGTATCATAAGTGCCTTATAGAGCCTCAACATCACATCCCTGCTCTTATAGTCCATACTTCTAGAAATGAATGCCAACATTGCATTCACCTTCTTCACCGCTGACTCAACCTGGAGGCTAACCTTTAGGGTATCCTGTACAAGGACTCCCAAGTCCCTTTGCATCTCTGCATTTTGAATTCTTTCCCCATCTAAATAATAGTCTGCCCATTTATTTCTTCCACCAAAATGCATCTCCATACACTTTCCAACATTGTACTTCATTTGACACTTCTTCACCTATTCCCCTAAACTATCTAAGTCTCTCTGCAGGCTCCTTCCTTAACACTACCCACTCCTCCATCTATCTTTGTATCATCAGCAAATTTAGCCACAAATCCATTAATTCCATAGTCCGAATCATTGACGTACATCGTAAAAAGCAGTGGTCCCAACACCAACCCCTGTGGAACTCCACTAGTAACTAACAGCCAGACAGAATAGGATCCCTTTATTCCCACTCTGTTTTCGGCCAATCAGCCAATGCTCCACCCACGCGAGTAACTCCCCTGTAACTCCATAGGCTAAGCAGACTCATGTGGGGCGCCTTGTCAAAAGCCTTCTGAAAATCCAAGCACACCACATTTACTGCATCTTCTTTGTCTACCCTGCTTGTAATTTCCTCAAAGAATTGCAGTAGGTTAGTCTGGCAGGATTTTCCTTTCTGAAAACTATGCTGGCTTTGGCCTATCTTGTCATGTGCCTCCAGGTACTCCATAATCTCATTCCTAACAATTGACTCCAACAAATTCCCAACCACTGATGTCAGGCTAACAGGTCTATAGTTTTCTCTCTGCTGCCTCCCACCCTTCTTAAATAGCGAAATAACATTTGCAATTTTCCAGTCATCTGATACAATGCCAGAATCTATTGATTCTTGAAATCATTGTTAATGCCTCCGCATTCTCTCCAGCTACTTCCTTCAGAACCCGAGGGTACATTCCATCAGGTCAGGAAATTTATCCATCCTCAGACTGTTCAGCTTCCTGAGCACCTTCTCACTTGTAATTTTCACTGCACATATTTCACATCCCTGACACTCTTGAATGTCCGGTATATTGCAGATGTCTTCCACTGTGAAGACTGATGCAAAATACGCATTCAGTTCCTCTGCTATTTCTGCATCTCTCATTACAATATCTCCAGCGTCATTGTCTATTGGTCCCATATCTACTCTCGACTCTATTTTACCCTTTATATACTTAAAAAAGCTTTTAGCATATTCTTTGATATTAGTTGCCAGCTTCCTTCCATTATTTATCTTTTCCTTCCTAATGACCTTATTATTTTCCTTCTGCATGTTTTTAAAGCTTCCCAATCCTCTATCTTTCCACTAGCTTTGGCTTCCATGTATGCCCTCTCTTTTGCTTTTACTTTGGCTCTGACTTCAGTTGTCAGCCATGGTAGTGTCATTCTTCCATTTGAAAATTCCTTCCTATTTGGAACATATCTGTCTTGCACTTCACTTTTTTTTTTCCACAGAAACTCCAGCCATTGGTGCTCTGCTGTCCATCCTACTAGTGTCCCTTTCCAGTCAACTTTGGCCAGTTCCCCTCTCATGCCACTGTAATTTCCTTTATTCCACTGAAATACCAACACATTGGAATTTAGTTTCTCCTTCTCTGATTTCAAAGTGAACTTGCTCATATTGTGAGCGCTGTTCCCTAAGGGTTCCTTAACCTTAAGCTCTCTTATCACCTCCGGATTATTGCACAACACCCAAGCAACAAGCTGTTCTAAAAAGCCATTTCTTAGACATTCTACAAGTTCTCTCTCTTAAGGCCTGGTTTTCCCAATCTACTTTCATGTTAAAATCCCCAATGATTATCATGACATTGCCCTTCTGACATGCCTTTTCTACCTCCAGCTGTAATTTGTAATCTACATCTTGGCTGCTGTTTGCAGACCTGTATACAACTGCTATCAGGGTCCTTTTACCCTTGCCATTTCTTAACTCAACCCATAGAAACTCTACACCTTCCGATCCTATGTCATCCCTTTCTAATGATTTCATTTTTTTTTTATACACAGGGCCACACCATTCCCTCTGCCTACTAACCTATCTTTCCAATGCACCATATATGCTTGGACATTCAGCTCTTAATGGCAGCCATCCTTTAGCCAAGTTTCAGAGATGGTCACAACATCATACTTGCCAATCTGTAGCTGAATTTCAAAATCGTCCATTTTATTTCTTGTGCTGCGTGCATTCAAATATAACACTTTCAGTCCAGTATTTGTTGCTTTCTGTTTTAACTGCATCTCGCCTCTATTGCCTTGTAACTCATCTCACTAGTTGTGATTATGCCTCATCTCTTGCCTGTCCTTTCTAACATCTCTATTTAACGCTACCTTTGATTTATTTCTGTTTTCCCCTTCCTCAGCCCTATCATTCTGGTTCTCATACTCCTGCTAAATAAGTTTAAACCCTCCCTAACAGCTCTATTAAACCTACGTGCTAGGATTTTAGAGCCTTTTGGGTTCAGGTGTAACCGGTCCTTTTTGTACAGGTCCCACCTCCCTCAGAAGGTGCCCCAATGATCCATGAATCTGAAGCACTGCCCCCTACACCAGTCTCTCAACCATGCATTAAAATGCCTGATCATGCTATTCTTGTGCTGATTAGCACATGCCATAGGCAGCAGTCCTGAGATTACTACCCTGGAGTTACTGCTTTTCAGCTTCCTGTCTAGCTCTCTGAATTCTCTCTTCAGGACCTCCTCCCTTTTTTGACCTATGTCATTGGTACCAATGTGTACCATGACTTCTGGCTGTTCACTCTCTCCCTTCAGAATACTCTGCACCCGATCCGAGACACCCCATACCCTGGCACCAGGGAGGCAACACACCATGCGGGTACTCTATCAGGCTGACAGAACCTCCTGTCTGTTCCCCTCACTATGGAATCTCCTATGACTCCCGCATTCCTCATCTTCTTCTTTCTTCTTTCCCTTCTGCACCATGGAACCAGGCTCAGTGCCAGAGACCCGATCACCATGGTCGTCCTAATACAGTTCACCCCCCCACCACAACAGCATCCAAAACAAGATAATGATTACTTAGGGGAATAGCCACAGGGGTGCTCTCTATTATCTGAGCTCTTCCCTTCCCTTCCCTTCCCGACAGTCACCCACTTATCTAACTCCTGCAGCCTCAGGGTGACCAACTCCCTGTAGCTCCTATCTAGCCCCTGCTCACTTTTCCTAATAAGCTGTAGGTCATCAAGCCACAGATCCAGATCCCTAACACAGTCTCTGAGGAGCTGCATCTCAGTGCACCTGGTACAGATGTGGCCATCTGGGATACTGGAAGAATCCCAGGATTTCCACATCTGACACCCAGAGCAAAGTACTAACCTTACAGACATCCTCTCCATTCCTCAAAAAACGCAAGGAAAAAATGAAGTCCGCTTACCCACTTACCTTGTCGAAGCCCATTTTCGCCAAAGCCTGAATGAGCCAAAGCTCTACCACTCTGACTCAGACCACTCCGTCAAGGACTGCTCCTTTAATGACCACTCTGCTAGGCCGTGTCTCCCTTTTATACATGAACCATCCTTGCTCTCCAACACACGATTAGCACTCCAGTTATAGCCAAGTTCCCACGAAGCTTTCCCCTTTGAACTTTGCTCCTGGACCTGTGTAGTGCCTCCTCTGTCGTAGCTCTCCAACTCACGATTGGTGCGCCGGTTATAGCAATTTCAGTTCAGCCTTCGTTGCCATAATATGTGAGCTTCTACAAGAGAAACTCTCCAAACCTAATGTACAAGGTTCCATCTGCAAGTGGATCTCAAGCTTCCTCTCTGATAGAAGGCAGTATATGAGACTCAGTAAGCACATCACCACATCCTGCTCACTTAGCAGTGGTGCACCACAGGGATGTGTTTTCTCGCTTCTCCTATTTTCTCTATAAACCTTTGACTGTTTTTCCAGTGATTCATCAGTTAAACTGAACAAGTTTCCAGATGACACCATTGCCATAGAGGTGAGAAATTCAAGTACCACAAAGTAAAAAAAGCTTGTGGCCTGGTGTAATCACAACTTGCAGCCAAATTCTCTCAAAAATATGGAGCTGCATATCGACTTCAGGAGAAATGTGTCTGTTCTCTACCACTCATTATCAACAACTCCACAGTTAGCACCACTTCAATATTCAGGTACCTGGGCATCATCGTTTCATAGGACCTCATATGGGAGAACCATATCTCCTTCATTAACAAAAACAATTGTCAAAGGATGTACTGTACTTCTTGCAGCAATTGGAAAAATTCCATCTTCCCCTATTGGTACACTTCTACACTGCGATCATAGAGAGCTTCATTAAATGAGCCATAACTGTTTGGTTTTGTGCAGCATCCTCTCATAACTCAAGAAAACTACAGCAAACTGTCATGTTAGCAGGAAGGGTCATTAGCTGTGCTCCACTATCACTGCAGGGCTTGTATGTGTCCAGAACAAAGAAGCAGACAGGGAGAAAAAAGTCACTGTGGACATTACCAGTCCAGCAAACAGACTTTTCCAAGAGCTCCCTTCTGGAAAATGCTATAGGCTATTAAAACAAAAAGTTCATGCCACCTTGAAAGTTTCTTCTCCCTGATCAAACATTCTAGTTAACCACCCCACCTTACCGCTATCAGTCCCAAACACTGTGCTGCACTGTAAATACTTTAAACAATTTTCATAATGTTATTTACATTGTAAATACATGCTTCCATTTACATATTTATAAATATTTTATTCCATATCCATTTTTATATAATTATTTATTCTTTATACTTGTTGGATGTTATTTTGTATTGTATGTCATGCCAACATACCACAGCAAATTCCTAATAAATGTAAATGTATATGGTGAGTATATGGTGTGTTGGCGCATGGCCAAGTGGTTAAGGCGTCAGTCTAGTGATCTGAAGGTCACTAGTTCGAGCCTCAGCTGAGGCAGCGTGTTATGCCCTTGAGTAAGGTACTTAACCGCACATTGCTCTGCGACGACACCGGTGCCAAGCTGTATCGGCCCAAGTGCCCTTCCCTTGGACGATATCGGTGGCGTGGAGAGGGGAGACTTGTAGCATGGGCAACTGCCTGTCTTCCATACAATCTTGCCCAGGCCTGCGCCCTGGAAAACCTTCCAAGGCACAAATCCACGGTTTCACGAGACTAACGGATGCCTAAAAAAAATATGGTGAATAAAGTTGATCCCTGATCCTTTACTTCCTTATTTTTTTTTGTTGCCTTCCTAATCCTCCAGCTTCCCACCAATTTGTGCTGTATTGTATGTTGCAATTTTTCCCTTGAAGCTGTCTTTAACTTCCCTAGTCCTCATTCTTTAAATTCTTCTTCTTCTTCAGGACGAACCAATCCTGTAAGTTCTAAATTACTCCCAGAAAATCAAACCACTGCTGCCCTACCATTATTGTTGCTAGTGTCCCGCTCCAAAAAATGTTTGGCGAGCCCCTCTCTGTTGCCTTTACTGAACTGTAATACTGATACATCTGATTTTAGCATCTCACTCTCAACCTGCAGGGTGAATTTTCTGATCACTGCCTCCTAAGGATTTCTTTGCATAAAGCTTTCTAATCAAATTTTTTATTACACAACACCCAATTCAGAATTGCCTTTTCACTGGTAGGTGTTATGTATTTAATATTTCAATAATATTTAAGTAACATTGTAGATATATTGTTTTATTAAGCATTCTTTGATGTTTAAATAATTGATTACAGGTTATACATAAAAGTACGTGAATGGCATACGTCATTATACTACCAGGTCATTAGTGGGCATCTTGCTAAAAATAAAACTAAGGAGTTATCTCAGTGCCATGTTTTTCTTTCAATTAGTTTAATGCTTTGGAGTTACAAAACATAACAGTGAACTCGACCACAAGCTGCTCTAAAAATCCACTTGTAGGCATTCCACAAATTCCTCTCTTGGGATCCAACACCAACCTGATTTTTCAATCTGCATACCATCATAACATTGCCATTGTTTAAACATGCCTTTTCTATCTCCCATTCTAACTTGTATCCCACATCCTGGCTACTGTTCAGAGGCCTGTATATAACTCCCAACAAAGCCACTCCGCACTCTGCCCCACAGCCTGCCCTTTGATATGATGTGTATTCTTGGATGTATCCCCAGCTATGATCTTCTTACAATCACAATGCTCGCAACTTCATACCTGCCAATTTCTAACAGCGCTACAAGATAATCTACCTTATTCTGTACATTGTGTGTATCCAAATGTAACACTTTCAGTCCTATATTCACCCCTCCTTCTGTTCAAGTTTGTCTCCCTGGATATTATTCTGATTTGCTACAGGCCAGAGTACATGAAGGTACAATGCTTATTGAGGGTAGGATCAAGGGAATTATGTTCAGCTTCCCAACTTTGGGGAGTGAGGAATCTCTGCCCTCCAAGAGGAAGGTGTGAAAAAGCTTTTTGCTTTTAAATGAAGTTTTGGTACCGAAAGGTCCAGGGCATTGCCTATTGAATTTATCCCTGAATACGTGAGCATACACTTGAAGGACTGCAATGATTCTAAGGAAAGATCAAGAATACAGAACAGGGAACTCTTAGTTCCTGCATTATGTTTTAGTTTACTTCATTGACATTATTTCACAGGGGACAATTAACCCAATGTGCATTTCCTGCATCTGTTGTACAGTGGGGCTCGTTGTGGTCCCACCCATAACAGGGTGCCCGGGGAACCCCCAAAATTCAGCAGTGCTGCATTTAGCACTACTACCCTACAGATCCAGGCACTGGTTCATTTCTGACCTCAGGGGTGGCTGCATTTTTCCCTGGCATTCTCCAGTTTCTTCTCAAATCCCAATCATATGATTGGTTTATTGTGGGCTGCTGTAATTTACTCCTCGTGTAGATGGCTGACAGGATGGAAATGATTTGAGAAGGAAAGGAAGTGCAGGAGTGAGACTGATGGCAATTACTGAGCCAGCATAAACTCGATGGCCTCAGCAGCCTCCAAATGTGCCGTCAGAAACAGGAATACCTTACCAAGGATCCCAATAAATCTTAATTTGCCACTGAGTGCAAGAACAGAAAGATCTTAATCTGGTCATATACAAGTACAAAGAAGTTGTCTACACAATTAAGAAACCATGTGTTTCCTAGACAGTTGTGTAAAACCTATGTAAATATTAAATCAGTTGGAGAATTGAGTCCAGTTTTGTAATTCTGTACTTTAGGGTAAGAAAGAAAATGAGTCCACAGAAATGTGATTACAGTTAAAAACTCAATTAAAGCAACTACAACTAATCTCCTTTTGAGCTGAGAGAAATAAACAGGGCGACAAATATGAGAAAATCTGCAGGTGCAGAAGATCTAAAGAAGCACACACAAAATGCTGGAGGAACTCAGCAGGCCAGGCAGCATCTATGGAAAAGAGTACACAGTTGAAGGATTTAAACGCATCCCATAAGGCACTGAGTGGATATTTAGTACTAAATAGGAAGTAACTAGACAACAGGGTGACCCGTTGGGACACCCTTTGAGAGAAGGGTAGTGCAGTCTGATGTGACCAGAAGGAATGTTAAATTTTCCTGAATGCTATTGGTATCACTTTGCTTTGGAAACTGAAGTAGAAAACCTCAGTTTATTAAAGAAGAACGGCGTGTAGCAAAGCAAATATACGTCCACCTTGTTTAACGAAGGACACTTTTGACGGCATAATTTATGGTTTACCAGCCATCTTTGTGCCTCTCGTTGTCATTCTGGAAACATGCAGTCCTTTCATCCCCCGTCTCTTCATCTCTTCTGCTGTTTGTTCTTTGTCTCTGATCTTGGAGAAGTGCATTTCTCAGCTCCTTTGTCTCTTCCTCTCTCCTCCTTCTGTGCCTGTTTTTGTCATTCTGGAGATGTGCAGTCCTCTCATCCCCCGTCTCTTCATCTCTTCTGCTGTTTGTCATTTGTCTCTGATCCTGGAGACGTGCATGCCTCTCCTCCTCTGTCTCTTTTTCTCTCATCTTTTTTTGTCCTGACTCTTTGATCCTGGAGTCGTGCGGCCCTAGCCTCATCCGATTCCTGTTCTCTCCCTCTCCTTGCCACGTCCCGACGACGTTTGGCGTCATCTCTTGAGGAAAATGTTCCCCTTCCTTTTCCGCACGGCATAATTAGGCTGACCATTTTTTTTTTTACCATAATGCTGGATAGAAGATACGAAGCACGAACACCAAGGGATGCTGATTATTCTTGATGTGGTTGGTGCTCTCCTAAATGGATGTGATATAGTCACCACTGTCCTTTGACTGCAGCAAAGGGTTTTATGGGTGTCTCGGAGTACGTCATTACAATAAGATTTAATTATCTCTTATTGATGGGTGGCAGTTAGATCTGTCCCAATCCTGCACATGCTGGTGGTGATGAGCAGAATGTGACCCCTCGAAATAGAGCTGCCCTGCCCTTTTGCTCCGGTAGGTGTCGCTGTTGAGACTGGCTGTGCGCATGTGTCAGGCTGTCGCGTCCCAATTTCCATGATGGCCGATCGGGTCTCGGGTAAAAGCCAGCCTGTTGATTTTTGGTGAATGAGCAATTTTATATGAATATATAACCCTGAACTTTGCCTGGATTGTGTAAGTTAGCGCATTTTAATTCAATTTAACCAAAAAAAAGCCGCTGTAATGCACCGTTTGTGGTATTTGGAGGTCACAAACAGACAAACGGACAGTCAGAACATAAGAGTTTTAGTAGTATATAGATTGTAGGGGGAAAAGTTTGCAGGATTACATGGAAAAACGTGGAGGTGCGAGGTTGTGTGAATTGCTTTACGAAAAAGTAGGCACAGGCACAACGAGGCAACTAGACTGCTGCTTTACTACATGATCACTTAAAATGTTTCTTATAGGTGCCCTTTCTGATGAAGTAAGCTGGGAAAAGTACAACAGTACTTATGTGAAAAATACATCAGAATTCTGTTCAGCCACCTCACCAAATACAGAGATTACATCAAAACTAACAAAATGAAGTTCAGATTTTTAGACAAAGGAGATATCCCCCTTCCAAATATAACAGTCTGGAAAATACAGTTAATCATGAACAGCTATTTTCACAAATAAAAAAAGTGAGCAATATAGTTTGTTCCCACATTTGTTCCCTGGAGCTCTGATTTCATTGGCAATGGAGATCCAGTTCATTGATGCGTGAAAATGGCATTAATTTTCTTTTTGTCATTACATTGCCAATCACTGTAAGTGTGAAACTGTTAACTACATTTAGATAAATCAAGTTAATTACATTAAATTAGCTTGACATGGTAGTGATGTTGGTAAATGACACACTTGTTTAATTTGTACCTTTAGGTAATCAATGCATCACAGCATACCCTTACACGAAATGGTTACAACTTGGAATCACATATCTTACCAGAATTAGCTTTTAAAGACAGATCTCCAACTGAAGCTTCTTCAATCTCCCTGTCTGCCCAAGTAACTGCAAAATATTTGAAGGAGGACATGAAGTTTAACATTCTGGAATTGTCTTACCTTTTCAAAATAATCCATTCATATTTTCACCAACATATCTTGGAAATAAAACAGAACAGAATATTCTCAGAAATAAAATATAAATTTGTTTTTCTTTGCTTCTAAAGTTTACTTTTTCCAGTGTTCACTCAAGTTGACAGCAAAATTAATTGTAATGTTTGAGACCACTACAAGTGCAGGCATAGTTCTACATTTTCCACTTTATAGCAAAGGCACAGGTAAGCAACATAGTTTGCTCTATATACCAAGGTCCGGGTATGATCTCCGGAGAGCCATTTCACGGGCAAAATGGCAATTCCGGACCAAACTTGAATCAACAAAGGATGCTTCAGAGTGGCGGCAGAGCTTGAATACTCTTATGAACTTCATATATTTTTAAATCAAGCGACATAGGAGACAGCAGACTTTGCTTCCAGATAAGCTCAATGCTTTCTATACTCACTTTGACCATCAAGACATGGAGAAAACATCATAAACTCCCCGATTGATCCCAGTCTCTGAAGCTGACGTGCAACCAGCCTGGAGGAGGGTGAACCCACAAAAAGCATCCAGGGTCGATGGCATGCGCGGCAAACTACTAGGTACTTGTGCTGATCAACTGGCTTGTGCCTTCACTATACTTTTCACCTCTCTCTTTGGCAGTGTGTGGTACCCAGCTGCTTCAAGCAGGCTTCAATTATATCGGTGCCCAAGAAGAGCGTGGAGATCTGTCTCAATGGCTATTGCTCTGTATCACTTACATCCACAGTGATGAAGTGCTTTGAGAGATAGGTGATGAAACACAACAACTACTGCCTGAGAAGCTACTTTGCAACAGGTCCACAGCAGATGCCATCTCGCTGGCTCTTCACTCAACCCTGGAACATCTGGACAACAAAGATGTATACATTATGATGCTCTTTATTGACTATAGTTCAGCATTCGATACCATTATCACCTTAAAAACTAATCAATAAGCTCCAAGATCTTGGCCTCAATACCTCCTTGAGCAATTACAGTGGCATGCAAAAGTTTGGGCAGCCCTGGTCAAAATTTCTGTTACTGTAAATAGTTAACTGAGTAGCAGATGAACTGATCTCCAAAAGTCATAAAGCTAAAGATGAAACATTCTTTTCAACACTTCAAGCAAGATTAGTGTATTATTTTTGTTTTGTACGATTTTAGAGTGAAAAAAGGAAGGGAGCACCATGCAAACGTCGGGCACCCCAAGAGCTTTGAGCTCTCAGATAACTTTTACCAAGGACTCAGACCTTAATTAGCTTGTTAGGGTTATGGCTTGTGCACAGTCATTGTTAGGAAAGGCCGGGTGATGCAAATTTCAAAGCTTTATACATACCCTGATTCCTCAAACATTGTCCCAACAATCAGCAGCCATGGGCTCCTCTAAGCAGCTGCCTAGCACTCTGAAAATTAAAATAAATGATGCCCACAAAGCAGAAGGCTATAAGAAGACAGCAAAGCATTTTCAGGCAGATGTTTCCTCAGTTCGTAATGTAATTAAGAAATGGCAGTTAACAGGAATGGTGGAGGTAAAGTTGAGGTCTGGAAGACCAAGAAAACTTTCCGAGAGAACTGCTCATAGGATTGCTAGAAAGGCAAATCAAAACCCCCATTTGACTGCAAAAGATCTTCAGGAAGGTTTATCAGACTCTGGAGTGGTGGTTCACTGTTCTACTATGCAGCGACACCTGCACAAATATGATCTTCATGGAAGAATCATCAGAAGAAAACCTTTCCTGCATCCTCACCACAAAATTCAGTGTCAGAAGTTTGCAAAGGAACATCTAAACAAGCCTGATGCATTTTGGAAACAAGTCCTGTGGACTGATGAAGTTAAAATAGAACATTTTGGCCACAATGAACAAAGGTATGTTTGGAGAAAAAAGGGGAACATTTCACTGGTAGAGGGAAGAATGAATTCAATTAATTACCAGTAAATCCTAGAATCAAACATCACAGCGTCAGTAAAAAAAGCTGAAGATAAAATGAGGATGGCTTCTACAACAGGATATTGATCCTAAACACACTTCAAAATCCACAATGGACTACCTCAAGAGGTACAAGCTGAAGGTTTTGCCATGGCCCTCACAGTCCCCCGACCTAAACATCATCAAAAATCTGTGGATAGACCTCAAAAGTGCAGTGCATGCAAGACTGCCCAAGAATCTCACAGAACTAGAAGCCTTTTGCAAGGAAGGTTGGGCAAAAATCCCCCAAACAAGAAGTGAAAGACTCTTAGCTGGCTACAGAAAGCGTTTACAAGCTGTGATACTTGCCAAAGGGGGTGTTACTAAGTACGGACCATACAGTGTACCCAAACTTATGCTTTGGGCCCTTTTCCTTTTTGTTATTTTGAAACTGTAAAAGCTGGAAATAAAAAAATAATCGTGCTTATTTGTAGAATACACCTTCTGGTGCTACTTGGACACATCTTCAGTGATGAACCCGGGGTCATAGGGTATTTCAGGTCTTTGATCATCAGACAACCTCGACTGGGTGACCCAGCCAGGGGTGATCAGCCCCCGACTTGGTTCCAAGTGTCGCACTAATCTGAGGATCCCCCCTCCGGATCCACAGCCACCACGAGGCCTTTTCAGCAGCCTCCAGAATGTTCTTGGTGGCTCTTCTGCACTGCAGTCCTTTAACTCCAAGGAATTTTAGAGTCCGCTGAAATGAACGGCCAGCAAAGCCCCAGCACCCAACTTCAACTGGCTCACAGCGAGCTCTCCAGCCATTGCTCCAGCATTCTGCAACAAGATCTGTGTATCTTGCCCTCTTGTGTCGTTGGCCTCTTCAATCCGGTCTTCCCAGGGGACAGCAAGTTCCAGCAGGACCACTTGCTTTGTAGACTCCAATATTAACACCATGTCCGGGCAGAGCAGAGTGGCTGCGATGTTCTCTGGGAACTTGAGCTGCCTCCCTAGGTCGACTTGGAGCTGCCAGTCTCGTGCAGTGGCAAGAAGCCCTCCCGAGGTGCTAGACTGATGTTGAGCTTTCTCCCCTGCTCTAATAAAAGTGATGGACTGTTTAGGAGCGTGCTGATTTTCGCTGTCTTGAATCGCTGTGCTGATTGCGTCCGCCATGGACCTTAGGACTTGGTCATGGCGCCAGCAGTATCGCCCTTCCCCCAATGCCTTCGAGCAGCAACTTAGTATATGCTCCAAGGTGCCCCTCTTCTGGCACAGTTGGCATGTAGGTGTGTTTGCCATGCCCCACCTGTGCAGGTTGGCCGGGCTTGGGAGAACGTCAAAGACTGATTGGATGAGAAAATTGATGCGCAATGGTTCAGCTCTCCAGAGCTTTGTCCAGGCGAACTTGCGAGGTTCTGCATGTTCCCATCTAGTCCAGGCGCCTTGTTTGTACATAGCGACCATCTTGCTGTATCATTCTTCCTCCACTTCTGCTCGTATCTCATTCTGAACCAGTTGACGCTTCTCCTTTCCATGGGTTTTGTCGTAGCGTGGTTTGGAAAAACAGCCCAATCCCACCGCCACAGTGCCCACCAAACTGTTGTGCTGCAGCCGTGCCTCTGCTCTGTTGACAGCTTCCTGTGCCTGCCACTTCCTTCTGGTCTTTACACGGATTCCAGCCGAAGCGACTTTAACATCAGAGGAGTCTCGGTACATCATAGCCTCCCTGGCTCAAGTGACTTTGAATTCCTCTGATAGGCCGCTGATGGGGAGCTGCAGCTTGGTGGAATGTCCATACAGGTCAATGCTGCTCAAGGTCCGGGGGAGACCCAACCACCTCCAGAGAAACTGACTGATAGTCTTCTCTGGAGCCTCCACTGTTCACATTGGCACTTCGTAGACTAGAAGGGGCCAGAGTAGCCTTGGCAGGACTCCGTGTTGGTACATCCAGGCTTTGAATTTTCCTGGAAGCCCCGATTTGTCAATCACGGTGAGCCAGGTTATCCAGTCGCTCCTGGTTTGTTGAAGTGCGGCTGCGTCCTTCAAGGATCCGTCGAAGATCTTGCCCAGGCTCTTGACAGGTTTTTCTGTCACCGTTGGAATCTGGATCCCTCCCAGGGTAAAGCGGAACTGGTCAGCCACTCTTCCCTTCTTCAGGACCAGAGACCTGGACTTGACTGATTTAAAGATCCTTACCCATGGGATGAGCCGTTCCAGGCCTTGAAGGAGCCATCTTCACCCAGGGACAGATGATGCCATCACTGTCAGGTCGTCCATGAATGCTCTTATGGGGGGCTGCCGAGTACCAGATCTAGACATGAGGCCTCTACATTCCACCTCCACTGACTTGATAATCATGTTCATGGCCAATAAGAAGAGTGACACCGAGATTGTGTAGCCAGTGATTATGCCCTTCTCCAGCCGATGCCAGGTGGATGTTAGTGACCCTGAGGAGACTCTCAACCTGAAGTTGCTGTAATACACCAGAATGAGATTTCCGGTCATCTCTGGAACATGGTGCCTTGTCAGTGCTGTTTCAATGAGCCTGTGTGGGATGGATCCATAGGTGTTGGTTAGGTCTAGCCAGAGTGCTGCAAGGTCGCCTCTGTTCTCCCTTGGCTCCCAAAGCAGCTGAGTCACCACTCCTATGTGCTCTAGGCATCCAGGTACTTCTGGGACTTCCCCCTTCCGTACTGAGGTGTCTATGTATCCATTCTTCAAGAGGAACTCAGTTAAACATTGGGCGACAATCTTGAAGATCTTCCCTTCAACGCTGAGCAGCGAGATAATACAAAACTGCTTGATGTTGCTTGAATCCTCTTCTTTTGGTATCCAGACACCCTCCGCGTGCCTCCACTGAGCAGCGACCTTTGCTCTCTGCCAGGTCGCCTTTAAGATCTTCCAGAGTCACACAAGGAGCCTTGGGCACTGCTTGTAGACTTTGTAAGGCACTCCGCTGGGGCCAGGGGCGGAACTTGCTCTTGCTGCTTTGACTGCTTCTTTGACCTCCTTCAGGGTGGGTTCAGAGAAGTTGAGTTGGGTCAGTGGTTCTGAAGGTGTCACCAGTGCCTCTCACGGGCCGAGGTCCTGCTCTCTCCAGGTGTCACTGAAAGTGTTACTGAGATGGTGGTTTATCTCCACTACAGAACAAGTGAGGTGGCCACTTCGCTTCTGTCCTAGTATTCTCTTGCTGAAGCTGAAGGGATTGGTAATGAAAGCACTGCGCTTTTAGGCCCTCTCCTTGCTCTTCCTTCAGTGCTACTCAGCCTACTTGAGTGTGATGAGCCTCTTCCTGATGATATCTGTGAGGTCTGACAGGGCAGTTTTTCCTCCTCCTTGGCCAATTTAAATTGGCACTTCTGAGATTTGAGTTCTTGGCTCAGCTGGTTGACCTTCTGTTCCCACCAATTTGGACTCACTGGATTACTTGTTCTATGCTTTTCCTTGACACCAAACCGTTCTGAGCCTATGCTCATTATGAGGGTGCACATAGTCCAGAGTTTCTTGTCAGCATTGCCCTTCGGTATCGCCTCCAGAATCTTGTCTACATCCTCATCCAACTGGAGCCACTCCTTCTTGTTAGTGGCAGGCAACTTCACTTGACGCTGTTCCGACTTCCTGCTTATTGGGGGGACTTGGGTTGCTTGCAGGTTCCGGGCACTGTGGGGTGACTCCAGGCCAGGCTCCTCCTCCGTCTGACCGGGTTCTGTAGTCAGTACCACAGAGCTTGTAGTACTAGCTACATCACTTGTTTCCTCCTCAAGGAGGCCATCTTTGCCTGGTGGATCTTCAGACCTCTCAGGTTTTTGCACACCCTGTCGCAGATACAGACTACGCTCATAATCAATTGTCCATTTGCTTGAGTCGTTGCTAATAAGTCCGTCTGATTGGGATGTTCATCCTCCCCACCTCTCGGGCATCCCTGGGGGTATGCTTCAGAAAGGTACTCCGTAGCTTGTTTGGGTGCTTCCTCACAGGAGCTGCAGTTCGGGGTGCTAGGCCTTGCTGCCCTGTTTGCCCTCTTTCCGCACTGTCTGCTGTCTCTCCAGCCATCACCATTCTACTCATAGTTGTTAACCAGACTTTTCTGGAGGTCACTGACTGAGCCAGATGTGGTTGTTGTAGAATACACCTTCTGGTGCTACTTGGACACGTCTTCAGTGATGAGCCCGGGGTCATAGGGTGTTTCGAGTCTTTAATCGTCAGGCAACCTCGAACGGGCGACCCAGCCGGGGGTGATCAGCTCCCGACTTGTGTTCAAGTGGCACACTAATCCACGGAACCCCCTCCGGATCCACAGCCACCGCGAGGCCTTTTCAGCAGCCTCTCGGTATCATCTTTTACTCGCTTAGCTATTCACAGTAACAGAAATTTTGACCGGGGTGCCTAAAGCTTTGCATGCCACTGTAGATCCTGGATTTCCCCACTTGCAGACTCCAGTCAGTCCAAATTGGCAATGACATCTCCTCTACAATCTCCATTGCTCTACCTGCCTTACACTTATGACTGTGAGGCTAAGCACAGCTCCAATGCCATATTCAAGTTTGCTGATGACACCACTGTTGCAGGCTGAATCAATGGTGGTGATGAATCAGTAGATTGGAAATCTGGCTGAGTGGTGTCATAACAACAGCCTCTTACTCAATGTCAGCAAGACCAAGGAGCTGATTATAGACCTCAGGAGGAGGAAACCAGAGGTCCATGAGCCAGTCTTCATTGGAGGATCAGAGGTGGAGAGGGTTTGAAACTTTAAATTCCTAAATGTTATTATTTCAGAGGTCCTGCTCTGGGCCAAGTATGCAAGTGCAATTACAAAGAAAGCACAACAGTGCCATTACTTCCTTAGGAGTTTGCGGAGATTTGGAATTACATCTAGGACTTTGACAAACTTGCATAGATGTGAACTGGAGAGTATTCAGACTGGCAGCATCACAACCTGGTATAGAAACACCAATGCTCTTGAATGGAAAATCCTACAAGAGTCATGGATCCATCCTAGTCCATCACGAGTAAAGCTCTGCCCATTATTGAGCACATCTACGTAGCGCACTGTTGCTGGAAAGCAGCATCCATCACCAGGGATCCCCATCACCCAGAGCATCCTTTCTTCTTGCTGCGGCCATCAAGGTGGTACAACAGCCTCAGAACTCACAGTACCAGGTTCAGGAACAGTTAATACACCTAAATCATCTGCCTCTCGAACCACAGGGTTTACTTCATTCAACTTCACTTGAACTATCACAGAATTGTTCCAACAACCAAGGGATTCACTTTCGAGGACTCCTCATCTCATGTTATTGATATTTATTTCTTATTTATTCATTATTTTTTTTTTCCACATTTGTATTTGCACAGTTTGTTGCATTTTGCACATTGGTTGTTTGTCCATCCTGTTGGGTGTGGTCTTTCATTGATTCTATTATGGTTCTTGGATTTACTGAGTATGCCTACAAGAAAACAAATCTCAGGGTCGTATATGATGACATATATGTACTTAGTTAATAAATTTACTTTGAACTTTAACATAGTTCTAGCAACTGATTTCCAGTGCAGGAGATCAATGGTTTCCGATAAAGGAGGTATGAGTTTTTCCTAACTTGCATTTTCTCTATTAAGGATTCAGCCAGAAAAAAATGTGAAGCCTTCTCTCCAATGTCTAAATTCAAGATACCCACCAACACATCCTGGAGTAACAGTAAACAATCACTAGGAGGTATCAGCATGCGCCTGGTGTAAGAGTACTAGCTCCCAGTGAAATTGGGTCTTCTTGCCATGGTAGACCATCGAACATGCAGCAATAAACAGGCCACTTGAAGATGGCCTGCTGTTTGTATTAAATGCAATGAGTGCAAGTTAACTTTGCATCATTTTTCAGAACTATCCAAAAAAGGCTGTAAGAGATTAAGTCAGTGGAAAGAATTTGGAAGTTAAATTTCAGCACAAGTTTGGGCCATCCTTCTTGGACCATGATTAAAAAGATTGTACAGAACAGTCTTGGAACAATGGACATTTCAAGAAAGTTAGATGTTCATAACATGAATCACTGAAATTCTGTAATTTTTTTAAAAAGTGATTCAAATGTCAGCTTACAAATATAGGGCTAAATAATACAGTGCCTTGAAGAAGTATTCAGCATAACAATTTCAAATTTTACTGTCTCATTTTATAAATCTAAAGTCAGGATTTTTTGAGCTAATCTACAAAATACATCATGTCAAATCAAAAGAATAATTCCAAAACCCATCAATAATTTATTAAGTTAAAAACCAAAATTGTGAGGCTGAAAAAGTATTCATCCCCTTGTAATTGCTATGCTAACTTTTCTCAGGTGCAATAGTACTTTAACAACTCACCTAATTTGTTGATGTAGAAAACTGGAAGATCACCTGTTTTCAATTAATTCATAGCCCCTCTTTCTGGAAGGTCAATTGCATGGCAGATTTTCACACACCAAACCAAAATGATGGCAAAAGAGCATTCAAGAAAAGTCAAGGAAATGATAATAGAGAAGCACAAATTTGGGGAAGGGTACAACATCCTCTCAAAGGCACTGAATAAACTTGGAGCTAGTGCAGTCCATCATGAAAAAGTGGAAAAAATATGAAACCACAGCCACAATGTCTAGGTCATGCCATTCCTCTAAACCTGATCACCAGAGAAGAATGGCACTTGTAAGAGAAGCTACTGTGACGCTAACAGCCATTTTGAGTGAGCTGCAACTGTCAGTAGCTTCAACTGGAGTTGAAATTCATGGCTCCACAATCTTTAAGGCCTTGCACAAAAAAGGGTATTTATGGAAGAGTGGAAAGGAAAAAGCCCTGGCTAAAAAGTAAAAGCACGTAATGTTAAGATATTGTTATTGTCATGGGAGATCTAAATGCTAAAGTAGGACAAGGTGCTGATGGAAATACCACAGGAAAATTTGGACTAGAGGAAAGAAATGAAAGAGGCAAGAAATCAGTAGACTGGTGCAAGATGAATAATCAGGTCATTATGAATACCTACTTTAAAAACCATCCAAGACACTTGTGGACCTGGAAAAGTCCAGGTGATAGCACTGGAAATCAAATTGACTTTATTACTAAAAATCAAAGATTTAAAAACTCGGTGACTCAATGCAAAACATATCCAGGTGCAGACTGTAATAGTGGACCATAACCCAGTATTATGTCATGTAAAAGTAAAACTTAAAAAACTAAAGAAGCAAAAACCCGAACAATCCCTTGATTACTCGCAATTAATTAAAGAAGAAAACTTAAGACAAAAATTTACAATTGAAGTAAGGAATAGATTTCAAAGTCTGGAAATAGAATCTGTTGAAGAAGATAGCAATCATGTAGAAATGAAGTTTAACTCTCTGAAGGATGCCTTGGTAGAATCAGCAAAGTCCGTGATTCCTAAAAAAGAAAAAAGCACAAAGAATAAATGGATGACAGATGAAATCAAAAATCTAATGGAAGAAAGGAAACTGAAGAAAGCAAATCCTATGGAATATAAGTCTTTAGATAAAAAAGTTAAAAGCTTATGTCAAAAAGCCAAAGAAGAATGGTTAAACCAGGAATGTGAGCAACTAGAAAGAATCCCTATTACTGATCCAAAAAGGGTACATCAACAAATCAAGAATATCACTGGTAAAAAGCTCCTCTGTTCTTCAGGTGGATGTTTGAAAGCAAAGGACTGTACCATTATCATGGAAAAAGATGAGATTATGAACAGATGGACTGAGCATATTCAGGAATTGTTTGAAGACGATCGAGGCGAGAAACCAGAAATTAAGAAGGGCATTGAAGGTCCAAGTATTTTAAAACCTGAAGTTCGTAATGGAATAAATAAGATGAAGTAAAGAAAGGCAGCAGCTCCTGATGAATTAGTAATAGAACAAATTATTGCCCTTTAAGATTATGGTGTTACGTAGCCCGTAACTGGATTGCCAAACCAGCAGAAATGGACCACTCAGTTGGAGTCTGGATTACTGGAACTAAGAAAGTTTTATTAAAGAAATAAGCAACACAGTACTCTAATAGTGAGGATATAAATGCAACAGGTTAGCAATGAATAAACACACATGTACACAGAACTAGGATAACAGGGTCAATCAGCTCTATCGTAGTCTAGGGGTAAAATGATCAATCACAAGTGACAGAGTTCAATTTAGTTCAGTTCGCAGTAATCGCCGTCGTGCCATTGGGGAGAGAAAGAACGAATGAATATGCAAATCGGATTCCAAACAGACCTTCGATATTCCTCGCAGCTAGCTTTCGGGCGAGCCCTTTGTAATGTCTTCTGAGGTCACCGACTGTCCATTCCAGACACGATCGTTCTTCAGCGGTGAACCCGGCACCCACGCAAGGGCGGACACACACCAGGTTCCCGCCGACCGTATCTTTCCACCCTGTGCGTCTATGGCTGGTCCCGCGACCAAACCTCCAAAACTCCCACCGACTTGTGGGGGCACACCACTTCCAGGGTCTCGTTATCTCGTGGTGTCGTATGTGTCTTAGCGAACCTGCCCCTTTTTATCCCCCTGCTGGGGTATCGCCTGTCCATCACACTTCAAACAGTTCAGGGTTCAAAAGGAGCCGGTCTTGACAATATTCAGACCGGTGTCTCCTTCCGTTAAACTCTTTCGTCTCTTCATTAACATTTCCAAATGCTGCTCCATTGTCTTACTTATCTCTCTCTCCTGAAGACAGGTGGCAGATCAACTGTTGATCCCACTGGTGCTAGCACAGGACAGTTAACATCTTAGCCTGTGTACTTTTGTAACCCTCTTTCGTCACAATGGAATTAAAAAACTTAGTGATTTAATCAATTATATTTATGAGACTGGAATAATACCAGAAGAGATGGAAAAAAAATCAGTATTTAATCACTCTTCCAAAGAAACCTGGAGCAATAGAATGTGAATTACATAGGACCATAAGTTTAACGAGTCATATCACTAAACTTCTAAGAATTTTGATGACAAGAGTTAAAAGTAAGATACAGGCTGAAATAGGTAAAG
Organism: Mobula birostris; assembly: GCF_030028105.1. Lineage (NCBI taxonomy): Eukaryota > Metazoa > Chordata > Chondrichthyes > Myliobatiformes > Myliobatidae > Mobula > Mobula birostris. The sequence continues at coordinate 20,343,371 of NC_092393.1, forward strand.
AACAATGTGCTTTTGTGAAAGACAAAGGTACAAGAAACGTGATATTGATGTTAAAGATACTATCAGAACGAGCTTTTCAAGTGCAAAGATTTGTTTGTTTGTTTTATCGACTACACAAAAGCATTTGATAAAGTGAAGCACAATAAGTCATTTGAAATATTACAGGAAACTCTAGATCGAGATTCGAAAGACCTCCGCCTAATCAGAAATCTGTACTGGGAACAAACTGCCACTGTAAGAATGGATGGAGAAGTAAGTCAGTTTACAAAAATCAAGAGAGGCATTAGACAAGGGTGTGTTTTCTCCCCTGATTTATTTTATGTATACAGTGAAACAGTATTACAGAAAGTAAGAGACATCTTAGGAATCAAAATTGGCGGTAAAAAAATCAATAATTTCAGATATGTAGATGACACTGTGTTAATTGCAAGTACGGAGGAAGAAACACAAAACTTAATTGATATAGTTGTTGAAGAAAGTGCAAAAATGGGTCTATCAATCACAAAAAGACAGAATGTATGGTGATATACAAAAAGAAGGAGAATCCTATCTGCAGGCTGAAAATAAACGGGGAAGACATAAAAACAAGTACAGAACTTTTGCTACTTAGGAAGCTGGTTGACATCAGATGGCTGATGTGACATGGACATCAAAAGAAGAATATGGATGGCAAAAGACACCTTTATGAGAATGAAGAGTATACTGACCAACACTAAACTAGGTATGACAACTCGCCTCAGAGTACCGAAATGTTACGTTTATCCAGTTATGTTATATGGATCAGAATGTTGGACAATATCTAGTAACATGAGGAAACGAATTGAAGCAGCAGAGACATGGTTTTTGAGGAGGATGCAAAGAATATCATGAATGAAATGAATATCTAACGAAGATGTCATGAACAGAGCAAGCACAAAAAGAGAAGTAATGTATGAGATCATGAAAAGGCAACGTAACTTCATTGGACATGTGATTAGGAAAGAGGAGTTAGAATGCACGGTAATTATCGGAAAGGTTAAAGAAGAAAGCAAGAGGAAGACAAAGACAAATGACGATGGAGACAGCAGCCAATACCAATGAATTGATCCACTTGACACAAAACAGGAGTGTGTGGGCCATGGCAGTCAAAGCTCAATCTGGGCACGGCACCTGATGTTGATAATGCTGACATGATGTCTGTAAAGATTTAGTCACTTAAAAGATACTGTAAAAAATTGTGGAGAAGCTCTTGTGGTCTTATGAAACTAAAGTGGAACATTTTAGCCCCAACACTAAGTGGTAGGTGTGGTGTAAATCCAATACTGCACAACTGCCAAGTAACACCATCCCTAATATAAAGTATAGTCAGGGTAGCATCATTCTATCGGGATGGTTTTCAGCAGCAGGGACTGCAAGATGAATGCTGCTAAATACAGAGAGATAGATCCTGGATAAAAACCTATTAGCCTCAGCCAGAAAGCTTAAACTGAGGAGAACTGCGGCACCATGACCCAAAACACACAGCCGGAGCAACCATGGAGTGTCTTCAAATGAAGAAAAGCAATGTCTTCAAATGGACTGGTCAGAGTCCTGACCTTTACCCAATCGAACATCTCTGGCAAGACCTTAAGATTGTTGGACACCAGCACTCCCCAGCTAACCTGACACAGTTACAGCAATTTTGCAAGGAGAAATGGGAAACTCTTGCTCCGTCACGTTGTGCATAGTTAACTGAGACTTAGCCAAAAATACTACTGGCTGCAGTAGCTGCAACAGGTGGTTCAACTGGTGGTTCAACTAGGTATTGAGCAAAGGGGGCGGGGGGGGTAAATACTTTTGAACAGCTGACATTTCAGGTTTTGAATTTTTAGTTTTCCATGCTTTAGAATGTTTCTGGGCTATACTGTGAAAAAAGGAGCATGTGATACACAAATAAAAAATTCTCAGTTTAATTGATCAAAATCTCTGGTTGAAATACTCATTTATGTGAACTGAGGGTCAGGGGCTGAATACTTTTACAAGGCTCTGTAAATGGAAGGTAGCTTTGTTACATGGTTCCTGCATTAACTTTACTAAGTGCTACAAGATCTTTGTATGTTTCAATGAGATCTTAACATACTCTTCCTGATTCAAAACAGGATAAGCCTAGATAGATTAATCCTCTTTCCTCAGCTTTGAACCAGTTTTGTACACCTTCTGTCATAAATCTCTTTCCTTTCAACAGAATAATACTGTACACAGTATACCAGATAAAGCTCCTCCCTGGACATATATAATTGCATTAATACATTCAAACTTTTGTATCCAAACTTTCTTATAAAATTGACGAATACACCACATGCCATTCTAATTGCTTGCTGTACATTTGCGTCAATTTTCAAAGCTCACAAACAAAGTCATCCAGGTCTCTCTAAACAAAGACAACTTTCATCATTTATATATTAGTGTTCTTTTCTTCTACTAATGTGAGTGACCTTGTATTTTTTAAAAATATATTCCATCTGCCAGGACCTTGCCCTTTCACTTCACCTGAAACATAATGCAATGACCAACATTGCTACCCGGCTTTGTATTATCAGCAAATTAAACACACTTGGTCACTCAATTAATCTAGATTGTGAATCCCAGAATTGATCACTGTGGCAAACCAACAAGGAGCAAGAACTGTTGATTTTCCTCTTCTTTTAAATTCCAGAATAATACTTCATGCATGCACATGTTAAACCTATAATCATACCTTTTTCATCTTTATGACTTCCTTGAAATTAACCTGATTAGGGATTAAATGTCAGGCACTACGTGGATAGCAACCATTAATACAAACAGGAGCCAGTCTTCATGTAAAGTCTGTTCATGATATAACTTCCACTGACACTTTAATTTATTTATTTATTTTATTTATTGATATACAGCATAGAATTGGCCTTTCTACCACCAGGTATTACCGCCCAGCAATCCCCCAATTTAATCCTAGCCTAATCACGGGACAATTTACAATGACCAATTAACCTACCAGCCAGCATGTTTTTGGACTGTGGGAAGAAACCGGAGCACCCGGAGGAAACGCGCATGATCACGGGGAGAACTTACGAACTCCTTATAGGCAGCAGTGGAAAGAAGTTTAAGGACAATGAAATGAAAATGTGATACTCTGATTATTATTGCAAAGTATTAGATTAGATTATGAGGACACGCAATCCTCTTTTATTGTCATTTAGTAATGCATGAATTAAGAAATGATACAATGATATAATAGATGGATGTTTATAATAATCAAGCCCACTTTGAAACTCCCAAGATGAATTTATTCAGAACATCCTGTCACTTAATGAATAATTAAAGACATATTCCTATTGATCAATTCTCAGGTGTCTGTACACCTGTCCCTCAATACCATGATAAAAGAAATATGCTTTGAGTGCTCAGAAGCCTTCAAACTGCACCACAGGTATTTCAATATTCTGAGATGTCTCGTCACTTGAGCTGTATTCCCATTGTGAATATCCATTTAAGGCCAATTTATTAGGTACAGGACAAGAACCTGATGTGGTCTTCAGCGTCTGTAGACCATCCACTTTAAGGTCTGTCGTGCTGTGCATGCAGACATGTTCTTCTGCACACCTCTGTTGTAACGCATGGTTATTTGAGCTAATGTCACCTTCCTTCCTGCTTGAACCTGTCTGGCTATTTTCTCCCCATCTGGCACTAACAATCAATTCATGGTCAAAGTTAGATCACATTCCTTCACCATTCTGATGTTTGGTCTGAACAACAACTGAACCTCTTGAGCATGTCTGCATGCTTTTATGCATTGAGCTGTTGCCACACAATTGGCTGATCAAATATTTACATTAATGAGGTGTACAGGTGTCCCTAATAAAGTGTCCTCTGACTGTACTTCTGCAAACTGTGTAAATATTATATTCAAAAGCTGCAACAGCACATAATTTGAAACAAAAAAAAATCAAGAACATAATTACAATATTGAGATTCAGTGCTTGCAAATGAATGTCATTTGGACTACATACTTCCTTAATCTACAATTATCAATCTGCCACTATAAGAAACAATGCACATGTCAGCTCAAAACAAGATGACAGATAGACTTAAAGTGCAAGGTTAGTATATTTTCCCGTTGAACTCACACTGCTCTTGTCTAATTCCATACCAACTTTGTACATCCATAATTTCTTGGATACAAATGCTCAATAACATGCTGGCATTTTTCTTCTACTGCTTATGCACGCTTGTCATTTGGGTGGGACACAATAAAATCACTGGAAGCATTTTTGGTGTCGGTAATATGAAGCATCTGGGAGCCCTCAGCACTGCAACCCAGATCTGACTGATAATACTGCTCATGCACAGGTTATTTCAGAAAACACTTCAGACAAAGTCCAATAAATCAGCATGTGGTTAAATCCCCCATGCACAAGTTACAAGGAAGTCACACGTTAACAGAATTACCATTATCATCATCCATTTACAGAATTGTATGTATATAAAAATATAAATGATGGAATAACACATAGTGATATGGTGAACTCATCGGTTTCCTTCTTTCGCGTCATTATTTAACTCTTCCAGAAGAATCACTCTTAGGATAGGCACAGAACCAGGGAACAAATTCACCCAATCGTCAATAAAAGTACAGTTACTTTTAAGGGAGAAAATTTGTTCAAGATTATCAGAGCACTTTGAGGATTGGCAAGAACACTATTTTAAAACACAAAAAGCTGATGGGTGTAAGGAGTAGTGGTGGTTGATATGATAGCGGCATTTAAGTACGTAGCTGCTAGACGCATGCATAAGCAGGAAATTTATCATGTACAGGAAATATAGATTTAGATTAATCTGGCACAGACATTGTGGGCTAATGGAACAGTTCTTGTGCTGTACTATGTTTTTTTCTTCTACAAAGCTGGGGAGAAGGAGCGGCACATTACCATACTGTAAAGTTATGTTTTCGATAGATTTTGCCTCATTAGATGTGGCCACGGTGGCTAAAGTTCAACTTCCATGATCATAATACTATGATAAAATCCAACGCAAGTGTTACATCAGCAAAGTTTCAACAGGTTCTTCACACTTCCAATTATTGCCATGCTGTAGATCGGTTCTGTGGGGAACCTGATAATGATTTGTATATTCCTGTCAAATTGCAATTGGTTTGAGAGTCTAGGCTTCCCAGGATCCCAGCATATATTTTCAGATTTAGTAAACAAAATTCAGAATATCTTTCTGACAATATTGCTATTTAGGGACAATGCTGTACAAAGATCATTGTAATGTGAGCTAGGATTTCTCATTTGAGGTAATGTTGGTAATTGTAAATAGCTGAATTGTTACACAGCTGGTTTCCTCTACAGTCATATTCCAAGCTAACACAGAAACAAGAATGAAAAAAAAAATTCAAATCACAGTAGGCATTTATGGTGGGGTTAAAGGTATAGGGTATTTCAGGGCAATGATATACAGCTGATTTCCAGAAATTAAGGATCAAGAATCCAGTAGAAAATGTGACAGTCTGGTAACTCAGTAAAACGACATACTTTTATGTATATAAGGAGACAATGACAGTTCAGCAGGCTAGGAAGATCTTGTGATTAACTGTAAAAATTAAAGATCACACGAAACAAACAACAATGCGTATCATTGCACAAAGAGATGGTAGGATGGAAAATTGGAGAGAATAATAAAAGCCAAAAAATAATAATGAAAGAAAAATTGAGCAAGACAAAGCTAATCAGAAACGTATCAAAACAATTGCAAGTATTTCCAGAGATATTTGAAATGGTTAATAAAGTCACACTGAGAGGGGATAAGTAACAGAAAACAAGGTGGCAGTTAAATGAAACAGATATTTTGCATGAGAGGATGCAACTAACAGTACAGGGATAGTTTTAAGCCTAGAACTGGAAGGAAGAAACAGCTCGGAAAATTGCAATTTCCAGGAAAATTGTCCCAGACAGACTCTTGGAATTATGGGATGAGAAGTTTCCATATTCTCCTGGGTTAAAGTGTTAAGAGAAGAAGTTAATGTGGTGACTTTTTAAATGAATCCAGGGTTCAGGAAGGTTCTTTTGAAATAAAAACAATCAAAAGTGTAGCAGTGAAGTAGGAAACTGGAGGCCAGCTGGTTTAACATCTGCTATTGGAAAATTTTAGAAGAAAATTAAAGATTTTACATCAATGCAATTAGAAAAAATTAAGATAATCAGGATACATCAACATGATTTTTAAAAAGACAAACAATAAACTTCTTTGAAGAAGTAACGTGTCATGGAAAAAGGCAAACTTGCAGATGTACTGTGCTTAAACTTCCAGAGCGCATTGATAAGAGCTATGTCATTAATTATTGCAAAAAATAAAGTTCATGCTGTGGGACATGACATAGTATCAGTGTTATAAGCTGTCTCGCTCATGGATAGCAGGGTATATACAAACGTGCCTTTTTCTGGTTGTCTAGATACAACTGACATTGGAGCCTTAATTTTAGAATTAATGTAAATATATTTAATGACCTCACCAATGTATGATTATTAAATTTAATCATACAAAGATAGGTTGAAAAGTTAGTTATGAAATTGACATAATAAGGCTATAAGAGAGATGTGGATAGAATGCAGGTAGACAAAGTAATAGTGTGACAGATATTAACCTCTTCGTTGTTTGCTAATGTTGGCTTTCTAAACACAGCAGCTGCCACCTGTAAGATCACATACAATTGTAAGTAAACTTCCAACGAATCTTGCTTTCTCTAGTACCTGGTCATAAACAGAAGTCATTCTTAACTTCCCAGAATGTAAATGATAAGCAGTAATCAGTCTGAAGTTAAAACAGAGTACTGTCTATACAGTAACTCTGTAAAGAAGCTCTGTCTGTGGAGCACCTGCTTTACTGTGGTTCAAGGTGCAGTTTACGGCAATGGATTGTTTCATTTGGTTTATTTTAAAACAAGCTGACTGAACCAGATGAATAGCATCATTTAGCACATCAAGTAACTGATCTATTCATGTTGAAAGGTATATGTACTCAAAGAAGTTAGCTTCAGAGCACTTACAGCCTTAGCTGGGACCCATGTGTCCCAGTTCTGTCTAGTCCAGTGATATACATATCCCCATCACCCATCCCTTGTGATTGGTTAGTACTCATCCAATCAGGCTTCTGATGTCCACCTTGTTTATCATTGAATTCCAGGTTATACTTAGAGTGAGACCTTCGTCTTTCGTTAAAATTCAAGAAGCACAGGAGATGTATCCACTTGGGTTACCTGGAGAAATCAGTGGTAGCAGAACATGGCATTCACAATGGCCATTGACTTCAGTGACACAAAACTATGATGCTGTGCCAGTGGGTTTTGGGACTGCCTGGTGAAGGAAGCCATGGAAATAAAACTGGAGAAAAAGAATTTTAACAAAGAAGGAGGTCTTGCTGTTAAGTAGGAACTAGAATTCAATTGTAAACAAGGTGGGAGAGCAGAAACCTAACTGGCTGAGAACTAACTAATCAAGGGGGCAGATGGATGTTGTGGGTATAAATACCACCAGACTAGTTGTGTCTAGGCATTATCCTTGATGAAGATGGCAGAGTTTGTCATTGAAATGTCAGTTAAAATCAATACTTGTACCTGGCCGGTAGCCCGAGAAGAGTTTATTCATAGATTATCTAGTGTTATATCTTTCCTGATATACATCTAACTACTTGATCTGATTGCTTACTTGTGGGTTCACAGCTGTTGTTGATTAGTCATCATCACATTGTTAAGTCATTAGCTTTCATCATCAGGTCGGCCATTTTATATAATTTGTGCATTTCAGTCAGTTAGAAGCAATGTGGTTGGAAGTTGAGGGAGTTTTGATCAGAGTTTGTATCTGCCTTTCATTAGAGCACCAAGAAGTATTGTCTGTCTTTTTACACTGGCTCGTTGTGTACTGTAATACATTGGTAAATAATAAAACCACGTTCAGCTATAGCTATGTCAGGACTGGAGTTATCTATCTGTCTAGCTTGAAAGAAAACAAGGGAAGCTAGGGCAGAATAATGAAAAGAAAACTCTCAACGGTGGTGCCATCTGCGGTAGATTTAATATTGACTCTATCAGCTCCTACATGACAGAAAGCCAAAATGTCAGCAAAGGAGAAAAACCATGAAAACAGCTCAATATCGGCAATGGAGGAAAGAAGGCTCGAAGCCAGGTCAGTGTATTCAAATATCCAGCTAAATTATGGATCATGGAATCTAGCAACAAAGCAGCGCTGGAAGTCCATGGGAGGGCTGAAGTAGTGTATGCAAAGGCATCGTTAGCATAAACAGAACCTGACATTAAAGTGAGACAGGCTGAATAAAACGTAGAGAAAACCTGCCTGGAAGCCATGTTAAAGGCACTATAGTAGGAAAAAGAGCCAGAGGCACCTTTAGCCAAGGCCAAAGTCTTTGAGGCAGGCATGGAGCAACAAGCTGGCAATGTTGATGTTGGATCAAACCCACCATGTCATTCAGCTGAGAGGACTACAAGATATATCAAAGACTCGTCTACTTATGCCTATAGCCACCCAACAGCCGACACTGACGACTTAAGTCAGACTGAAGATGGGGCTCCTCTTCCACAGGATAACACCCTGCAACTCGACATCCTTTACCCAAAACGGGACAGAACAGAGACCAGCTCCCTCAAGGCTTCTGGATACCATAGCATAACCCAGGTGATGACTCTGCTCAGCCTCCTGGTAAGGTGCACCTTACTGCAAGAACCCCAAACTAATCATGATGTCAGATCTTGTGAGATTCCTAGCACATTGTGACCTGCTGACGGCTGGACTCACTAAATTCAATACGTTTCAATAAGTTCAACAAGTATATTTAATGTCAGAGAAATGTATACAATATACATCCTGAAATTCTTTCTCTTCGCAAACATCCACAAAAACAGAGGGTACACCAAAGAATAACTGACAGTTAAATGTTAGAACCCTAAAGCCCCCCCCAGCTCCTCCCTCCCAGGCACAAGCAGCAGCAAGACAATCACCCCCCCCTCCCCCACCAGCAAAAAAGTAGCAGCGTCCCCCACTGAGCACTCAAGTGTGCAGCAAAGCATCAATAAAGACACAGACTTGCAGTACTCCACAGACTACTTGTTCACCCGGTAATTCAACATACCAGAGGCTTTCTCTCTCCCTAATAGGGGAAAAAGAGGTGTCCCTATTTCACAGCGAGAGGGGAGACATCACAACTCACTGATTTACAGCATTAAAAGTCTGTTGCATCATTTTTCTGAGCTCTGTACCTTTGGGCATACAGCCTACAACAAGCCCGCTGTTTTCGAACTTCCATGTTCTCCCATGACACCTCAGTTGTTGGCGGTGGCAGCACCAGCCTTGAATCTGTCCGCCTCCAGAGCCACGAAAATCCGGCACCCTGAAGGCACACTAGTCTTCTAGGATGTGTCCTTAGCATATCAAAAAGAGGCCAGTCGTGAGGCCCTGAGAGTGGGTCCCACTCCCACGAAAAACCAGAGTGTAACTCCAGGTCAGGGTCTTCAAAAGAATCTTGAAAGGGGTTTAAAAAAATATATATCAAAGATAGAAATAAAGCTGTTTCCAAAGATGTAAGGAAAGGATTCGTCGTTTAGCATCATCATCACTCAGCTCCGCCACTCAGGTTTTTCAACAACAAGCCAGAAAATTACTGGGCATGGAAGTCCATATTATCCAATGCCACTGAAGACCTCAACCTTAAGCCTAGTGAAAGAACTTGGCCTGCTGGTGAAGAGACTTGGAGCCAGGTCTGCTGAGCAAGCAAGAAGATTAAGGTCAGTCCACACCAAACACCCAAGTACTGCTCTCAGTTTAGTCTGGCACAGAGTGGAAGAGTGCTACAGATCCATAGAGGCAATGGAGACTGCTCTCTTCGACAAACTCGAGTCCTTCCCCATGATGTCTAGCAGGGAGCCCCTACATCTGCGAGAGCTAAGAGACCTGTTATTGGAGTTGGAGTCAGCCAAAGCTGAAGGTTACTTTCATGGCTTGTCTTAGCTGGACTCTGCATGAAGAATTCGGACCACCTTGGAGAAACCCCCCTTCAGTCAGCAGGAGAAATGGATGTCAGAGGGGACCAGATACAAACTGGAAAATGGATGCAGCTTTGCACTCTTCTCCTTTTCTAGTTCCTTCTGGTATGAAACCAAAATGATGAACAATCTCAGCTTCATTGTGACCACCTCTAGCTCAGCACCACTAAAATCAGTGAAGCCTGTTGGAGGCCCTGTCATGGTACATTAAACTGAGGTGGCGAACACGGTTCAAAACGATGATCCTAACAAACAGTGCCCTCTACATTGGAAACCATACCCTCTCCGGAAGTGTACAGCCTTCAGGGAGAAACCTCAGGAGGAGCAAAGGTCCATCCTTAAAATGCACTCCATATGTTTCTGCTGCTGTTCTACAACCCTCCACTGGCTGAGGGACCATAATGCTGTCATCCAGTGTTCTGAATTTGACAGTGACTAACACATTATAGCTCTTCATGTTGGCCCACCTCCCTGGTCTGTGAAGAATGACACAATACCTCATTACAGCATGGAGGGGAGGGAGATGAATCCCTCTCCCCTCCTGTTGCCATCTCTTTCTGTACTGAGGTCTGTGGGGAAAACTCTATCAAGAAGTCATGTTCAACGATCTGCCTCATCAATGTTTACCTAGAAGGCCACTGTGAGAAGATGATAATGTATGTTGTTTTGGATGATCACAGCAATAAGTCCCTTGCTAAATTATCTTTTTTTTTGTCAACATGCAACACCCTAAGGTTTCACTGCTAATGTTATGGCCTCTCTGTAATGTTTCACTGCTAATGTAATGCTTTCTCTGTAGCAGCAGTGTTTGGGTAAGGACTAGAGATAACGGGTGCTTTGGAATGTGCGCCATCCGATGAGAGGTGTGTTGTTTCTTCTTGCATGTCTGAGAGAAGGTATTCATGGTCTTTTGTCATTGAGAGATGAAGAGAGAAGACGCGAGAGGACAGAGTTGGTAGACCGCAAGACAGAGTGGACTTGGAGCAAGGGTCCGAGGGTCAGCGACACTCGGAGGTCAATGAGAAATGAATGGATGGAACCCTGAGCTCTAACGTGCATATTAGACTGTTTTATTAAAATGGGCCCTTTTTCTTTTCTTTACTAACCCTGTAGCCAGATTAAGAATTATAAAGCGCAATCATTTAACTGATATTTTGCGGTACAGATTCGTAACCAGGCAACACATCATGCAGCATCCACACAAGCGAGATTTCTCAGTTTGGCGGGGCCAGAAGCCGTCTTCCTCTAGACAAACGCATGCTGGCCAAACCTGAGGGCTACAAACATCTTCAACATAACTGATGGTCTCTCACCTCATACTCTTAAGAGATGCGTAGGTGTGTCACAGATGGTTGGGCAAGGATCAAGAGGCTTTACTGTTGAATTGGTTGATGAAAAGACATGTTTAGCCCTCCAAATGCTCATTGAGTGCGATGAACTTCCGGACAACCGAAAGGAAATCCCCACTCCAGAAGCAGCGACTCACCACCCTCACCTCAATTTCTGAGCAGCAAGCTGCTGTCACTCGACCCAAAGGCTGAGATCCTGCCCTTCTAGGAAGGGACATCATACAGGTACACAAGGTACTCAAGCAATTTAATGAGCCTGCTAACTCACCCTTTGCAGAGGTCAGCACTAGCATTAGAGAGTACACACAAACTTTCACCTGTCAACGTCTTTACAACTAGCATTCTAAAATCTGGGTGCCCCAGACTCATCATCTCCTGCTTTAGTAGCATCCACATTTACGAGAGCTTTGGCCAGTCCTGCCAGCCTCCTGCCTCTCCCACCTTGACCTCACAACAAAGAGGTCTGACAAGCAACACAACAAGCATCCTTTGTATAGGCAAAGACAGGTTCACTCATAACTACAAACCAGCTCCTTCAATGGATTACCTTACTTTCCAGAGGGTGATGGATAATGGGTTCCATCAGGACACCTCAAATAGCCAGGTGGCCCAGCCCCCAACAATGCCTCCCAAACAACTTCAAGCAAGTAGTTACATGCAGGCCCAAGCTATGTCCTGAAATTAGTCTGGGAAACAAAAAACAGTATGAATGGAAAAATGGACTGTTGGAAAATGACTGGAACGTAAACTCTGGTTACAAATCTGTAAAACCAAAGTCAATATTTTGAGTTTGTAGAGACTCTAGATTTGTTTTGGATTTATTGTATATTTGATTTGATCTAATTAGCTTATTTCAAAGTTTGGGGAGTGATCCCTCTTGAAGGACAGGATTTTACCCCTGAATTTCAAATCCAGTTGATGGTCTGATTTATTCTTTAGCATTTGACTCTGCCATTCAATTGATCAGGAGAATTGAATCTAATATGTTTAATTTTTTTTGCAATAGCCATGAGTTCAGTTGGTGGCATCTTTTACAGATACCAGGTGGGAAGTGTTATGTCTTTCCTGATTCGGATTGTTACTTTATTTCTAATGACTAGATCTTACTGCTTACTTGTGAGTTCACAGCTGTTTTTGATTGCTCATTATAGCATTGTTAAACAATTACCTTTTGTCATCAGGTTGGCCATTTTATATCGTTTGTGCATTTCAGTCAGAAGCAATTTGTTGGAAGTCGAGGGAGTTTTGATCAGTGTTTGCATCTGCCTTTCATTAGAACATTGAGAAGTACTGGTCTTTTTACGCTGGCTCCTTCATACTGTAGCACATTGGTGATTAAAACAACCACTACCAAATAAAACAATGTCAGGACTGGAGTTATCTATCTGTCTAGCTTGAGAAAATGGGGAAAACTCTTGAGCAAGGGCAGAATATCTAATATTTTTACATCTAGCTTGTCAATCCCTTTCAAAATTTGTCCATTGGATCATCTCTCATTCTTCTGAACTCCAGTAAAATGTAGGCTAATGCTTCTCAATTTCGACTGACACTAACAGGCAATCCTCTCATTCCATGAATCATTCTGGAGAAGCGAAGTTATATACCTGTAGTGTATGTAGCACAGATATAACCTCATCAAGATCTTGTGCAATTGTAGCAAGTCTTTGTAGCATAATACCATGCAAGACAACACAATATTTCACTTGAACACTGGAATGCCAAAGAAAGTTTTTGACCAATATCTGCCTTGCACTCTTCGATGTTATGGATAATTCAGTCAAAAGATACTGTCCAGAAAAATTGAAGGTAGATGGACCAGCTGGAAAAATGGTGGATGGAATTTAATACAGACAAGTGCAAGGTATTGTCGGTAGGGCCAACCTGGGTAGGTCTTGCATGGTAAATGGTAGTGTACTGAGGAGTGTGGTAGAACAAAGGGATCTGGGAATACAGATCCACAATTCATTGAAAGTGGCATCACAGCTAGATAGGGTTGTAAAGAAAGCTTTTGGTACATTGGACTTCATGAATCAAAATATTAAGTACAGGAGATGGGGTGTTATGTTGAAGTTGTATAAGATGTTGGTGAGTCCTAATTTGGAGTATTGTGTGCAGTTTGGGTCACCTATCCAGAGAAAAGATGCAAATAAGGTTGAAAGAGTACAAAGAAAATTGACAAGCATGTTGTTGGGACTGGAGGACTTAAGTTTTAAAGGAAGACTGAATAGGTTAGGACTATTCCTTGGAGTGCAGAAGATTGAGGGGAGATTTGATAGAGGTAAACAAAATTATGAGGAGTATAGATAGGGTAAATGTAAACAGGCATGTTCCACTGAGGTTGGGTGGGACTACAATTACAGGTCATGGGTTAACGGTGAAAGGCGAAAAGTTCAGGGAATGGGTGGGAGGGGGACTTCTTCACTCAGAGACTGGCGAATGTGTGGAACAATGCAATTGGTGCATGTGAGCTCAATTTCAATGTTTAAGAGCAGTTTGGATAGGTACATGGATGGTTGAGGTATGGAGGGCTATGGTCCCTGTACAGGTCGATGGGATTAGGCAGTTTAAATAGTTTGGCACAGACTAGATGATCCAAATGATTTGTTTCTGTGCTGTACTTTTCTATGACTCCCGATCCAAGATCAAAATTAATTGAACAACACTGGCAGAGGAATAGTAGTTAACTCAAGCTCAATTTGAACCAGTGAAAACCTATCACAATTCAAATGTTGACATATCCTTAATATGAATCACACATCTTCTTTGTGGTATGCCATCAAGCAAGAGTGTATAAAAAGCAACCTTAAATTGCATTAGGTTGTTCACAAACTATATATAGTGTACCAGCAGTACGGTCACAGACATGTGTTGAAATTTCTGGAATTCAATTTTTCATCCTGACTTTTTTCCTTCAACCACAATCATTTTTCAAACAGGCAGTTTTCTGATGAGTCAAACAAAGTCAGTTCCTGCACAAAGTACTCTCAATGAGGGAGATTGGGTTTAAACCTAATCCAGACCAGTACCTGACAGTTTTAAAGTTCCTTCCATAAATGAATTTAACTGATTACATCCCTTCTCTAGGAGTTGGAGGTCAACTTGAAAACCAGCCCTAACTTGCACCCATGTCATTCAGAAGCCTGATGGAGTTGCTGAACAAAAAATGAATCACAGTTGGATTATTGTGTTAACCCAGTAGTTCTCCACACACACAGAATCATAATGCTTAATCCATGATGTAAAACCTTGTGCCGAAAGTGAATGTTTAACACAAATGTGCCTTCAGAAGCAGTAGTTAAAGAAATAATATCATTCAGGCACAAACATCAACAAGTTATTAGGCAGGCCTAGTCACAAGCAAATTGACCAAAAAATTAGCTCCCACTTGTTTTTGAATCCCTTCTATTGTTGGAGTACTATTTGGGAAAAAAAAGTCCAGAGGTGCTTTGTACATTCGGCACTTTGGGTTAGCAGTCATATTGGTATATGAATTAAGTGTAAAGTTTTTGGCAACTAGGTGGATATTATTTAATTTGGCTAGCACAAGTGAGAGGGATTAAACAAGCTCTATCCATGCCATTAATTTCAATGTGCCAATGATTCTACCAAGTAGGTGGAGCGTAAAAATTCACCTCCACTTGTATGGATAGGATCCTCTTCTGATGAATTCAGGTACATTAATCACATCAGCAAGCAATCCTTAATCCTTAGCATGCATCTTAATGGGAATTTCTAGGTCTAGAATAATGCAGAAAGGCTTCATGGGAGTTTTTTTATCCAGCAGATTAACTAACAGAGGCACCAGGGAAGATATCATAGCAAACAGGAATTAGAATGAATGGCTTTTGCTGCCTTGTGGTCTCTCCTTATATTTGCATTTTATTTTTCAAAGAATACTTATTGGCAAAACACATTATTCAAAGATTGGAAGTGAAGAATGGTTTGTGATGCACAGTTATTCCCATAAAAAGCAATATACATGACAAAGATATCAGTTTAACGAGCTGAGGAAATAAAGACTACAGTAAATTTGTCAAACATAAACAGGGCAAACTACTCTAAAAAAAAGTGGAATGAGTAACAAGTAATACCATCTAAATGTTAATTAGATGTCTAATAGTCATTTTGAGAAACATACTCAAGTTTGAACATCACAGTACAACACAGTAAAGTCCCTTTGGCCATCAATGTGCAAAACTTTTAACCTAGTCCAAGATCAGGCTCAATTGTTTGATAGGGAAATTCCCAATCATCTCCACTTATTCTCCTTAACATCCTTGTAATGCAGCCATCATTTTTTAAATTTCCTTTTCTTAGAACATTACTGTAAAGACCCCACACCCATCCAACTGAACAAACAGGAGCAAAACAGAAAATATTTCTTAATCCTTAAAACAGAAAAAAAAACTTCTTTCAGGATTTTGCAGTGCAATTCTGTCAATTTGAGGCAGAAAATGGATTAAATTAGCTTTGTTTTTTCTTTTTCTACAAGAAGCAATTTACAACACAGACATGAATCTTCAATTTACTAAAGTAATTCATAACAAATTAATGGGAGGAAAAATTATCAAATATTATACCTCTAAAATTCAAAATATTTCCTTCTAAATTAGAACTTGAATAGAATAAACATTGGCCTTATCCTTTGAGTTGTTTGACTGAAGGTTTCCCCTAACTTTATCTCTATTATATTTCAATTACAAGAGCATTTCAATATAGAAATGCCAGTGTACACTTCTGGACAGCAGATTAAGCAATCAATGTTCTACATAAAGTAAACAGAAGAAAAAGCAGCCAAGATTTTGATGTTAGATATGGCGAATTTCACTACTCCCTTTTCAGTTCAAAGAAACAGGCACCCAATTTCACCATTATGCATTTATGATTATCTTAGTGGTCTTCATCAGGAGATGGTTCTGTCTATCTAAGATTTGGAAGTAGCTCCTTCAATGTGAATCAGATGCTAGAAGTAATTTCTTTAGTTAATTTAAAATAAGTATCAGTTTTGTACATTATGAAAATTAAGGGAGAACAAATATGTTAATATTTTGCAAGTATTTTTACCTTAGTATTAACAAGCTGATTTGGAATCACAAAAAAACATGAA
Source organism: Mobula birostris (assembly GCF_030028105.1). Classification (NCBI taxonomy): domain Eukaryota; kingdom Metazoa; phylum Chordata; class Chondrichthyes; order Myliobatiformes; family Myliobatidae; genus Mobula; species Mobula birostris. Next base: position 20,359,875 of record NC_092393.1, read on the forward strand.
AATACAACAGGAGCATAAGTACTTTTAGCATGAAAATTGATAACAAAAATTTTTACAGTGCCAAATCTGTTGAAGTATTATTGTATTATACCTAAGTTACCACCGTCAATTAAGATCCATGTGTAAAACGAGATAAATCTTAAAGGAAGTGTTAGAATATATTGAAAAGAAAGGCCATTGGGATATACTTTGGAATAACGACATCCTTTTCCCCTCAAATGGTCTTGGTCTATGTAGCTTTAGTTCCAATGTACTACAGGTGTAGAGACACCAACATCCCTGCCACCTCATCTCTCTGCTGCTCTTCATCCCATCGCCTTTTCCCTGTACTGACAAATGCTGGAGGAACTCGGCAAGGCAGACAGCATCTATGGAGGGGAATAAACAGTCAATGCTTTGTGCTGAGATCTGTCATCAAGGCAAATGCCCTGATGAAGGGACTTGGCCCAAAATGATTGCTATTTATCCCCCTCCACAGATGCTCCCTGACGTGCTGAGCTCCTGCAGCATTTTGTGTGTTCCTTCATATTTTTACTTCATTATGCCCTTCACTATTTCATTCTTCCAATGCATAACATGAGCAAAAATTAAGTTTATGTATGAATTCAGGTGTTCAGACACTTCCATCACTGAATATAAACTGCTCTTTCACATTCTGTCACAAAATATGCCTGCTTCACTATCCCATCCACTTTGTTTTCATTAACCAAATAAGTCTGGAAGAACAGTATGAATTTACTAACACAATATCAACTTAGCCACTTAAGCATTTTGATGTTAATATTTTAAAAAATAATCTGCTTGTATCAGGACATGACCTAAGATGGAGTGTTTCAGCTATGAAGATAGGGTTGGATAGGATGAGTTATATAGATTAGAACACAAATTAGGCTGCAGCTGAAATATTTCAAGGAGTTCTCATTTTCACACCATAGGTATGAATTAATTACACCGGAGAGGGTTCAGTGAAGACTTGCCAGAATGTTGCCTGGGATGGAACCTTTCAGCCACAAGGAGAGACTCAATAGGCTGGGTTTGTTTTCCTTGGAGCAGAGTAGGCATCACCTAATGAGGTATATGGAACCTGACTGAGATTTACAACATTATGAGAGGCATAGATAGGTAGATAATAATAAAGCTTATCCTGTAGAAGTGATAAGTTTAAGATGAGGGGTAGGAGAGTCAGAATGGAATTTGGCTGAATTTCTTCACCCAGAGGATGAATGAAACCTTCAAAATGGTATGTAAAGGGCTGGTAACGTTTAAAGAGGATTTAAATCTTCAGCAAGTATTGGAAAGTTGGTGAAGCTAAATAGGAACTTGAGGCTAGAATGGACACACTGAACCATAGAGCCATTTTCTGTGCTGTATGATTTAAGATTTTGACTCTAGTTGTCAATGTCATCAAAGGAGTTCAAGTATGGATACCAAACGCTACTGGAAAACTGAGAACCCTTCTGAACAGAGCTGTCTGACCAGAACAAGAAAATGAGTGCTCAGTTTCAATGCAGTTAAACTTACTTACTACCCATTATGGCATGCACTAAGGCAGCAATGAAGGTCCTCCATCTCTGGCGATGTACAAGGTTTCCTTCATCACATCAGTAGTTTCCTCTGGGTTTTCACTACTGTCAGTCATGCATGTCCTGGATGGAGACTCAGGAATACCATCACATTCCGATGTAGAAGGATTCTTCATTACTGTTTCCATAGCAATTTTGTTTTACCAGTCAGAGCTGTTAGCCCTGACCTGAACCCCCAAATCTGGAGGACCAGTAGACTACTCTTAGTGGCCTCTACCCTTTGACCTGTTTGGCATGGGTGACCCTACCCAGAGCCAGCCATTTACCCTTGACTCCAGCCAACATATTGTAGCTCTCTGGGTCATTGAGGTCTGCAAGCCTCCAAACCCAATGACAAGGTTGTGGTCCTCTTGGAGGAGTGCAGTTAAGAGTATCTTCTAAGTCACCATTTCCACAACATATGGATTTAATGGCTTGTTTTGTGCAAGAAGGCATTTCAACAGCCAACCGCTTCATTTTTTAAAGACTATCAAGGAATAGAATAATAGCACAAAAGGGGATAAACTATAAATAAAAACAGAAAAAAAATCAATGACAAGCTTTTGGGAGTAAGGTTATAAACAGGAGGTAAAATTAGTGGTAAAAAGTTTTTCCAGAATAAAAGTACTTTTTAAAAGCTTCAAATTAGAGTTCCATCCTGCCTGAGCTTCTAACTGATCACTTTCTATTCTGCTGATGCAAATGTTCAAATCTCATTCCTCAAAGGAAAATCTTTCCATGTCTTGAATTCTCATCTCAAGGTTAAAGCACAGCGGGAGCCAGAATTCAAATATTTATTTCCTCACGAAAGGGATGAGTTACATGCCAAAGGTACAGCCCCTTATGAAACAAAATATACCAACTCACAATTTATAAATGATATTACTCTTAATCTGAATGTTAAAGTCAAAATCATACCAAACAGAATGTCCTAACTGAAAACAGTTAGGAAATTCAGTACAACACTGGACAGGTCATTCAGTCCACAATAATGCCATGCTAATCTTGATAATTATAAAACTTTTAAGTACTAGTCTGTCAAAAAAAATCACAAAAATTAATAGTTGTGTTGGCTTGGAAGGAACTCAAGTATTGTATATGAAAAGCATTTTATTTTCTCTAAGAATGACAGAATAGTATGATAAGTGCACTATTTTAATTGAGAACAATTCAATCAAGCAAAACTCAGGATAATATAAACCAAAGAACATTTGTCAAATGGTTTATGTTGAGCTGCTCGGTTAAGTATAATGATGTATTTTTTTCTACTCAGTTTTCTGACTGTCAGAAACAATTTCAGTGTGACGCATTTTAAGTAGGAAATGCACTCAAACTGCACTTTAAAAATAGCAAAAGAATGGATAAAATGAATTGCAAACTAAACACCCAAGCTGGAACTGGACAATAAGAGCATAGGGTTGAAAGGGTTGTAGAGGCAAAGTGTATTAAAATGAAACAATACTTTACAATTGAGAGAATTTTTAAATGGAGATGAATCAAGACCAATTTATACTGAATAGAAACCAGGCACAACAGCTTCTGATAACTTGAACATTTCGTGCAGGTCAAAGTTCAGATGAATACCATGAAGGATATTGAAAAACTGAATCTGCTTTACCAAAGCTATGGTTTGGGATATCAGATAGATAATATTTTGAAAATGAAAACAATCTTGGCCACAGACCAGAGTTCAAAGACTAGTTCAGGGCTGAACACAGATCATAAAACATTACTGCACAATGTAGGCCCTTCAGTCAACGATGTTGTACCAACCTATACAAACCTACTCCAAAATCAATCTAACCCCTCCCTCCTACATAACCATACCCTCCAAATTCTCTTTCATCTAACAGTTTTATAAATGCCTCCACTGTATCAGTGTCTACCACCAGCCTGCCAGTGTGTTCCAAGCACTCATGACTTTGTGTAATAAACCCACCTCTGACATCTCCCCTCAATTTTCCTCTACTCACCTTCAATGAGTGTCCTCAGGTGTCGACCATTGCTGTCCTGGAAAAAAAGGTCCTGGCCGTCCAATTTATCGATGCCATATGCGGTACATCTCTATCAAGTCACCCCTCATCCTTCTTGCCTCCAAAGAGCTATAGCTCATTCAAACACATGCTTTCTAATCCAGGTAAATCTCCTTGGCACTCCCTCTGAAACTTCCACATCCTTATTGTAATGGGGCAACCAAAACTGAACGCTTTATTCTAAGTGTGGCATAACCAGAGTTTTATAGAGCTGCAACATTATGTTGTGGCTCTTGAACTCAATCCCCCAACTAACGAAGGCCAGCACACATTATGCCATCCTAACCACCGTACCAAACTGCCTGGCAAATTTGGGGGAGATCTATGGATTTGGAATCCAAGACCCTTTGTTCCTCCATACAGCCACGAATCTTGCCATTAACCTTGTACTTTGTCTTCAAGTGATGGCCTAAAGTATAGCACTTCACCGGACTGAACTATCATAACCTATGGCAAGCTTCTACACTATCTACAACATCTCCAATCTTGGTGTCATCAGCAAACTTACTAACTCATCCTCCACTTCAAAATCTAAGTCATTTGTAAAAATACCAAAGAGCAGGAGTTCCAAAACAGATCCCTGTGGAACATCATTAATCACTGATATTAGTCCTGAAATGTCAACTGTTTATTCATTTGTATAGATATTGACCTGACCTGCTGAGTTCCTCCTGCATTTAGTGTGTGTTGCTTTAGATGTTTACCATCTGCAGAATTTCTTCTGTTTATTATTTAGTCACTGACCTTCAGGTAAGATACCCTCCATATACACCACCCTCTGCCTTCACAGGCAAGCCATTTCTGAATCCAGACAGCCAAGTTCCCATTAATCCCAAGCATCCCAATGCTTCTTCAAATGCTCATAAATCATGACTCAATGAATCCTCTCCAAAAGTTTGCCCAGGAAATGAAACCCACAATTGAATGACGTAGAAACTTAAAAGTTTGTGGTTAAAAGTGCTGTTGCTTTAGTATTAAGAATTCATCTTTGGCAAATTATCACAAAAAACATACTATGTATTAAATTCCAACTGGGAACAGTCTTGCTATCATAGCTGCCTTGCCTAATCCTCAGTCCTTCCAATTATAAACTTTGATATGAAAGATTTGTGTCTGACAGTCTGAAAGTTTTAAGTTTTATTTGTTTCCAACTTGGCAAATTTTAAATCATCAATTCCAACTGTAGACATAACTAAGAAAAATCTCCAGATAAGTTCAGTAAAACTTCACAGAAAACAGCCCAATTTGTAACAGAAATACACACAGTAAAAAGGTGAACATTATGCCCTCTGCATGTTGTCTCTCTTCTGTGAACACCATAATCATTTTCCCCATTCCTTACGAGGCCATAGTTACTTGGTAAAATACAAAAAAAGGCCAAGTTACATACTTAGAAGTATGAATTCCATAAACCCTTATGAAGTCCATTAACAGACAAGTGATTCTTTGTGCATAATCTGACATGAATGTTAATTTTAAATCAGTCATGTGTACAAATCAAATGATTATATTACTGTTTGCAGATTGTACGTCAATTTGGAAAGATGATTCATTTGCAGGTAATGAAGCTGAATTTCTGATACAGACGGCAACACCATGTGCTTCAACATTTAGGAAAAGTGAGCAGAAATAAAACCTTATCCCATCATCATATTTAAGAAATTTGTACTGCATATTGGGGAAAAAATGGGATTAGAAATAGCATCATACAGCAAACATATCCTCTGGTCCAGCTGGACAAAATCTCTCTGGTGAAGCTATGTTGTCAATAGAGACCATAAGACTGGGAGCAGAATCAAGCCATTTAGCGCTTCAAGTCTGTTCCACCATTCCATCCTGGCTGATTTATTATCCCTCTCGACTCCATTCTCCTACCTTTGACCCGCAACCTTTGATGCCTTTACTAACCAAGAACCTATCAATCAATCTCCACGTTAAATATACCCAATGACTTGGCCTGCAAGGCTGTCTGTGGCAATACCTTCTGGAGATTCACCACCTTCTGGCTAAAGAAATTCCTCCTCATCTATGGTCATAGGGACATCCTTCAATTCTGAGTTTGTGCCTTCTGGTCCTAGACTCCCACAATATGGGAAACATCCTCTCCAAGTCCACTAGGCCTTTCAACATTCTACAATTTTCAATGAGATCCTCCCTCATTTTTCTAAACTCCAGCAAGTACAGCCCAGAGACATCAAACTCTCCTCACACATTAACCATTTCATTCCAGGGGTCATTCTCGTGAACCTCCTCCGAACCCTCTCAGATGCCAGCACATCCTTTCTCAAACAAAGGACCAACAACTGCTCACAATTCTGAAAGTGTAGTCTAACCAAATCCTTATAAAGCCTCAATATTATATTCGTGAGTTTGTACTCTAGTCCTTTCAAAATGAATTCCAACATTGCATTTACCTTCCTTACCACTGACTCAACCTTCAAGGCAGCCATTAGAGAATCCTGCACCAAGACTCCCAAGTCCCTTTGCACTTCTGATTTCTGAATGTTCTCTCCATTTACAAAATAGTCCACACATTTATTACTTTTACCAACGTGCAGGAGTCCCCCTCCCGCAACTGTACTGCATCTGCCACTTCATTGCCACTCTCCAAAACTAGGTCCTTTTATAGACTCCCTCCTTTCTCAGCACTACCTACCTCTCCACCAGCCTTCGTATTGTCTTCAAATTAGGCCACAAAGCCATCAATTCCATCACCAAAATCACTGATATATAATGTGAAAAAAGTGGTCCCAACATCTCCACTACTCCTCTCCCCCACCCCACCACCGTGGAACCTCACTAGTTACTGACAGCCAAACAGAAAATGTGTTATTTATTCCTACTCTTTGCCTCCTGCCAGTCAACCAAATTTCTACCCATGCTAGTATCTTTCCTCTAAGACTAAAGGCTCTTATCCTATTTAGGAGCCTCATATAGAGCATCTTGTCAAAGGCCTTCTGAAAATTCAAGTAAATAATATCCACTGGAAACAAACCATCACTGGAGACAAAATGTCTAAGAATGTCTTTTATAAACCTACCGATTTCCACGGCAATCTCGACTATACCTCTCCCACTCTATTCCCTTTTCTCAGTTCCTTCATCTTGCTGTATCTGTTCCCAGGATGAGGCTTTCCTTTCCAAGACATCAAAGATGCCCTCCTTCTTCAAAGAACAGGGTTTCCCTTCCTCCACAATTGATGCTGCCCTCACCTGCATCTCCTCCATTTCCTGGACATCTGTGCCCACCCCAACTTCCTGCCATCTCAACAGGGATAGAGTTTGTCTTGTCCTTATCTACCACACCATGAACCTCCGCGTGCAACACACCATTCTCTGCTACTTCTGCCATCTTCAATGGTATCGTACTACCAGACACATTTTACATCATTCCCTTCATGATTCCCTTGTCTACTTGTCCCTCCCCCACTAATTTCCCTCCTGGCACACATCTGTAGGCAACAGAAATGCTACATCTGCCTATTCATCTCCTCCCTTACCTCCATTCAGCATCCCAAACAGTTCTCTCAGATGAGGGAACACTTCACCTACGAATCTAATAGGATTGTCCATTGTACTGGTGTTCTCAATACAGCCTCCTCTACATTGGTGAGACCCGACATAAATTGGGGGACCCCACTTTGTCGAGCTCCTCTGCTCCATCTGCCAAATGTGGAATTTCCCAGTGGCCAACTATTTTAATTCCTACCCCCATTCCTGTTCTGACATGACCTCCTCTTTTGCTACCATGAGGCTCTTCTCAAGATGGAGGAGTAACACCTCATATTCCGTCTAAGAAGCCTCCAACCTGATGGCATGAACATTGATTTTTCCTTCCGATAATTTTACCCCCTTCCCTCTCCTAATAACCACACTGGCCACTTACCCTTTCTCCTCACCTGTCTATCACCTCCCCCTGGTGACCCTCCTTCTTCCCCATCTCCTATGGTCCATTCTCCTTTCCAATCAGATTCTGTCTTCACCAGCCCTTTACCTTTCTCACCCACCTGGCTTCACCTATTACCTTCCAGCTATCCTCCTTCCGCTCCCCAACCTTTTTATTCTGGCATCTTCCCCCTTACCTTACAGTCTTGAAGGAGGGTCTCAGCCCAAAATGTTGACTGTTCATTCATTTCCATTAGATGCTGCTTGACCTGCTGAGTTGTTCCAGCATTTTTTTTTGTGTGTAACATCAACTGACTCTCCTTTTTCTATCTTGTCTGTCTGTTATTTTCTCCAATATTCCAACAGACTTGTTAAGCAAGATTTCCCTGGAAACCATTGAGAGAGAAGTGCCCTGCAGAGGATTGACCACCCCCTCCAATTTGACATCACCCAAAAGTTTAGAAATGTTTGTTTATTTTGTTTCCATTAACTTGAACAATGGTTCTAACATTCTTCTTGTAGGACCCCAATTTACAATTTATAAATAACTGTCCTTTACTCCTGTTTTCTGTTTCACAGTCCTAATGGCCACCAGCTATGATATTATTCTGTGCAGCACTTTAAGATCTTGCATCACGTGTTGGACAACAAAGTGCTCCCTGATATGGTACGCCAAGTGTCCACACGTCTGCCTAAGCACCAGCCACTGCACTATATAACTGCACTACACTCACATTTTGAAAGCTGTTTCATCAAAGTCTTTTGCATCATTTCCCTCTTCTTATGCAGTCCCTTAAGACTGAGGATGAATTGCTTCCACTCCAGTTTCATGTGTTCTTAGGTGTTTGAGTCCAATGTGGGAATGATAAGTTATCCCACATATGGGATAGGACATGCCTGACAGGATAGGTGATCAGATAGTTTGAGAAATGGTGTGCTCTATCTGCTGCTTATGGAGCATTGCTAAGTGCTCCTGACGTATGGACTCAAGTTTCCCAATACTCTCCCAATTGTTCCCCCTGCACTTTAAGCCGTCCCCAAGAGCCTGGAGAGATGCTGACCCAATGCTATTTTCTCAGACTTGTACTGATAGCTTTCCTCCTGACCACTTCTACCTGTAGATCAGGCTACTACACAAACTCCAAATCACCTTTGTCATTAGCATTAAGCACCTGGTTGCAAGTGCAAAATTGAGTTAAGCTACATCTTCACCATCGCCACCTAATTTCCCACCCTGCACTGCCTGACTGGATTCAGAACCCAAAGGCATGGTTGTATATCAGAAGGGGTTAAAGGGAGAGCTTCTATGTTTGTGAACCAGGAGAGTGCAAGTTGAAGGGGTGCGAAAATGCCAGGATCTTTCATGATTTAAGGTCTGCTACTATCCATCAGTTCAGCCACAGATGCCACAATGAAATTGCCACCGCATCCACTCCAGGGCTTAAGAAATGCAGCTGATTTTGTACAGTCAGATGTGTATGGAAGCAAATATGACACTTCCACCATTTCTCTACATGTGCTGGTGTGATAGTCAGGTATGAGTCCTGCTGATATATAGTATGTCAGCAAGCCATGGGATGGTGCTGAATTGGAGCAATACCCGAGACTGGTTGTGAAATCAGTTGAATTCTTTCAGTACTGCATCCCGGTTCCTTTGGCTTGAATCTTGCCATTAGCCTCCTAGATTCTTTACTCCCACTAAGCACATCTCTGGAGAACATTTCCCTCTTTCAGCCTCCTCCACAAAGCGATCTAGTGCAGTGTCTGAAAAAGCTGGAGCTCACATTGCTCTGGCTCACTATCACAGCCGAGCTTCATGTGCAGGAAGTTTGCTGTCGTTGGTTCCAGCCTACGCACCTTTCCCATAAGGGGAACAGTCTACCCTCAACTAGTGCTACCATTAACACAGTTGGCACTCCATTGAAAGATCCAGGAGGCCAGTGACTCCTGCAGGCCAGATGAGACAGCCATTATCATCTACAGATGGATAATTCGTGTGACCCCTACATTACTCCATACGTGAATGGGGTAAAAGTGAAATAGGATGTAATCCTTATTCAATATTTCCATACTTTCATACAGAGGCCATTCAACCCACTGAGTCCATGCCAAATCAGACAGCAATTTCATTTGTCCACTAATTTTCTTCTGTGGCCTATTCTTTCCACATTCCTATCAACTTTCTCCCACATTCTATCACCAATCCATATACTCAGAATAATTTACAGTGACCAACTAACCTGCACATTTTGGGGATGTGGGGGGAAACTGGAGCACCAGAAGGGAACATGCATAGTCGGAGGGAGACTGTACAAGTTCCACACAGACAGCAACGGAAGTCAGGATTGCACCCGAGTCACTGGCACCATGAGGAAGCCACTCTTCTGTGCCATCCAATCTTTACATCTACTTTCAGAAAAATAGGATTTAACCAAACTATTTGGATAGTGGCACAAGGAGAGAAATTCATCAAATGGGAGCAATAGATCCCACATTCGATGGCACAGTGGGAAGCTTAAACTTATTTCTAGCAGAGGAGTAGTCATGCTTTGAACAACTAAAGAAATAAGGCACACTGTGATGTCTCAGAAAAGATAAAGAATTAAACAAATAAACTAGATTACATGTGTTTAATCGGCTCTTAGCAGGCACATGAATGTGCAGTGAATGCAGGGATATGAAATATGTGTAAACAGAAGGGATTGGAGTAATTAGCTATCATTTGCTGAATTAGTTCAGCACAACAAGGTGGCCTTCCTGTACTGTACTGTTTTATGCTCCATGACGAGGGACAATACTTGTACAAAGTAATGAAGAAAGGCAGAGTAAATCATTATCTTTGCTTGGGTTAATATGAATGATTAGAAAAGCAATGGAAGCATTACTAAGGAAGAGGAAAAAAAAAACAACTTGAATAAATCAAACACTAACACAAAAACTACTGGAAGAACTCAGCAAGTTAGGCAGCATCTATGGAAGCTGTTTTAACTGTTTATTCTCCTCCATAAATGCTGCCTAGTTTGCTGAGTTCCTCCAGCGTCTTGTATGTTGGTCAAGATTTCCAGCATTGGTTGAACATCTTGTGTTTAAAATCAAACACTAAAGTTTGTTTTTGAAGTGATATAATTTTAAAAATTGCAAAACCTGGGATTAAGCATTCTTAGAGCATTGTGTATAGTTCTAGTAATGTTATTTAAAGGACAGGGAGCGCCAGAGAAGATGCGAATGAGATGTAAAAGGATAATAATAGAAACACAGGGTATGCATATCAGGAAACAGTGAAGGTACCAGGTCACTTTTTGCTTGAAAACAGGGCCGAGGTGTGACCTAACAGAATCATAAACACAAGAAAATCTGCAGATGCTGGAAATCCAAGCAACACACACAAAATGCTGGAGGAACTCAGCAGGCCAGACAGCATCTATAGAAAAGAGTACAGTCGATGTTTCGGGCCGACACCTTTCTTCAAATCAGTCCTGATGAAGGGTCTCGGCCCAAAACGTCGACTGTTCAGACTTTTCCATAGGTGCTGCCTGGCTTGCTGAATTCCTCCAGTGTTTTGTGTGTGTGTCTGTGACCTAATAGAGTTTGTCAAGGTGATGATGATGATGACAGTCCAGATACAGAGAGAATGTCTCCACTTCGGAGGAAGAGCATAACTGGAGAAAATCAATTTGAAATAGTCATCAAAAAATCCAATGCAGAATTCAGAAGAAACTTTAATATCCAAATAGTGGTGAGAATATATAATCCACTACCACATGAAGTGGATAAGTGAGAATGGAATGAAAGGCTACTGTAATAAATTCATACAAGGACAGATAGGTGGAGGCTCAAGTGGAGTATAACGACCAGTTTCTGTGTCATTCATTCCATATGTTCCTGGTTTTGGGTTCTCAGTTGTCGGCCATCAGAAGAACCAAATTTTCACACAAAAGTTTAATAAAACCAACTACCCATGATATTCTTCATCAGCCCACCCTGTCCTCCTATTTGCAACATATTGTACTCCTTTGGTACTCTTTAACTGGCTCATTAATAATCCACCCTCAATGCCACCCTGGCTCTCACCCCGTCATTGAGATGTCCTTTGTCCTATCTATCTCACTTCCTTTCCCTTTCAGATTTTCTTCCTCCCATCCAATTCTGACATAAGATCTTCAACTTCTAATGCTCACCGTTTTTCATTCCCACCCATTAATAGTGTCTCACTGCAGAGTATTTCCAGCATTTTCTTTTATTACTGGTATGGCTGCCGACTATTTTAGTAAACAAGATGTGGCAGCAGAAAGCTTAGCTTCCAAGTGAGGGCATCAAAATGAAAGGGGTTCAGAGTTAGACATGGAATTGAGGTACAGCCAAGAAAAGAAGATTGAAAGTGGCAGTTGGATAGTGTTGTAACATGAACATTATTAAAAGTAAGTTAATACCAATTAGGATAATGGGTGGGGGTTTTACTTCCGTTCATTTTACTTCCGGTGGACTTTGTATATATTGTTCCCACCATGCCATACGGGTTGTGAAAGCCTCTGTATATACATATCGGTTTTGACGTTCAAGATAAAGTTGTTTCTTTGGACGTGAAGTTGTCCAGTGTGCCTTTTTCAAAGTAGAAGTTACTACATATTTTTGGCGACGAGGTGAACTGGTTTTGTGAACGTATCGGCACGTTTTTTGAACTGGAGCTTCGCGTTTTAGATGGCGACGTTTGGAGCTATCAGTGAATTTCTGGAAGGAAACGAGGACTGGCTGGAGTATGAGGAAAGGTTGGGACACTTTTTCTGTGCTAATGGAATTACGGAGGAAGCTAAGAAGTGCTCTATTCTCCTGAGTGTGTGTGGGGCAAAGACTTAAAAGCTAATAAGGAATTTAGCCACACCACGGAAACCGGGGGACATTCCATATGACAAATTGGTCAAGCTCGTGGGGAACCACTACAATCTGAAACCCTTCTGTGATGCTCCAACGGTGTAAGTTTCACAGCCGTTTCAGGAAGCCAGGTCAGTCTGTGGCCAATTCCGTGGCCGAGCTTTGGCAGCTGTCAGAGCATTGTGATTTCGGAGCGGCGTTGGAAGACATGCCCCGTGATCGATTGGTATGCAGCATTAATAATGACGACATACAACACCACCTGTTAGGGGAAACCCCACCGCTGACTTTCAAGAAAGCCTGAGAGATTGCCTAAGGCATGGAGATTGCTGCTAATAATGTCAAGGATATCCAGAAAGGACATGGGGGGAGTCACAGTCGGCGGCAGCGCAGCAAATCAGGAGGCAGACTGGTAAACAGGCAAAGCGGGTGGAATGTTTCCAGTGTGGAGGGACGCACTATGCAAATAATTGCAAATTCAAAGACACTGTCTGCCATGCTTGTAGCAAAAAGGGACATTTAGCTAAAAAGTGCAGGAGTTCAAAGGGCAAGATTAAGCCTGGGCAGGGGAAAGCTCAACAGGTTCAGGCAGCCACACACCGTCTAAAAGAAGCAGATGAAGAGGCAGAGTGTTTGGAGTGGAAATAGGTGAGGAACCACCTGAACCATATTATGCCACAGTCACTGTCGGGGAAAGGACATTAAGTTTGAGATTGATTCAGGGACTACTGCATCGGTCATTAGTAAGGAGTCCTACAGGAGGACATGGGGGTCCAACCTGTCTCCCATTACACCGTCAAAGCTCAAACTCAGCACCTATACGGGACAGCCCATACCTCATTTAGGGATGTTATATGTGGACATTTCAGCCGGGAGTCAGAAGGCTGAAGCCAGGCTAGTGATAGCTAAGGGCAGGGGGCCCAATCTTTTGGGTCGCGATTGGCTTCGCAAAATCTGGCTAAACTGGCATGAAATTAAATATGCACACACGACAGACAACATTCTGCAGCGGTACAGTGACATTTTCAGGAACGAGCTGGGAACACTGAAGGGCATGATAGTGAAACTCCATGTCGACCCTGAGGCTACACCATGCTTTTTTTAAGCCCAGGTCGGTGCCCTATGCCATGAAAGGCAAAGTTGAGGAGGAGCTGGAACGCTTACAGAGGCTGGGCATTATTGAGCCCGTTCAGTCTTCAAGGTGGGCGGCTCCCATTGTTCCAGTTTTGAAGGCAGACAAAACGGTGAGGATATGTGGGATTATAAGCTTACGGTGAATCAGGTCTCTAGGCTGGAGGAGTACCCATTGCCACGGGTGGATGACCTGTTTACGACCCTGTCAGGGGTAAGCTGTTGACAAAGCTGGACATGAGCCACGCATATCAACAGCTGCTGCTCGACAAGGGTTCAAAGGAGTACGTCACAATTAATACGCACAAGGGATTATTCAAGTACAATTGCCTGGTGCTTAGAGTGGCGTCCAGCCCTGCCATATTCCAAAGGAAAATGGACACTTTGCTGCAGGAGATTCCGCACGTAGCAGTGTACCTTGATGATATTTTGATCACGGGGGCTATAGAGGTGGAGCATCTGGCTAATTTAGAATGAGTGCTGAAGAGGCTGTCAGACGCAGGGCTGCAGTTGAAACGCAGATAATGTGTGTTCCTGGCATCGAGTGTGACTTACCTGGGATACAAGAACACAGCTGAGGGGCTTTTTCCCTGTGGAGGACAAAGTGAGAGCTATTAAGGAGGCACCAAGCCCTAAGACCGTCACGGAACTCAGATCATTTTTGGGCATGGTGAATTATTATGGCAAGCTTCTTCCTGACCTGTCAAGGGTTTTGACCCTACTGTATAAGCTGCTTCACAATGACACTAAGTGGCAGTGGGGTGAAGAGCAGGAGAAAGCTTTCAAGGAAGTGAAAGAACTCCTCCACTCAGCGAAGCTGCTTGTTCACTATGACCCAGACAAGGAGATCACCCTTGCATGTGATGCCTCGCCCTATGGAGTCGGGGCAGTTCTCTCACATGTAACGGAGGACCACTCAGAGAAGCCTATTGGTTTTGCTTCACGTAGCCTGACAGCTGCTGAGAAGGGATATTCACAGCCAGACAAAGGACGTCTGGCCACTGTTTCTGCAGTCAAACGCTTTCATCAGTACCTTTATGGACGCGTATTTACAATTTATATGGACCATAAACCACTGATGAGCCTGTTCAGTGAGACTAGGTGCATTCCACCGCTAGCCTCAGCCAGGATACAGTGTTGGGCTCTTACATTGTCAGCTTACCAGTACACTATAGTGTACAGAGTGAGTAGGGATAATGCAAACGCTGTTGCACTGAGTCGGCTACCTTTACCTGAGACACCTGTTGCTACACATGTGCCTCCAGAGACTGTGTTTTCATTGGAGAGGCTGTCAGAGACGCCTGTAAAGGCGACCCAGATCAGGCAGTGGTCAGAGAGGGACCCAGTCCTGCCCCAAGTCAAGACTTTTCTTTTACAAGGTTGGCCCAGAGTCGTGGAAAGAGAGGAACTGAGGCCTTATGCCAAACACAAGACAGAACTCAGTCTGCTGGATGGCTGCATTTTCTGGGGGGCGAGGGTTATCATGCCTCCCCCTGGCCATCCACAGATTGTAGAGGAAATTCATGAGACTCACCCAGGAGTGTCTCGAATCAAAAGCCTTGCAAGATCCTACATTTGGTGGCCAAGAATGGATCAGGATCTGGAGAACAAGGTAAAATCATGCACGCAATGTCAGACTAATCAGAATATGCCACCACCAGCTCCTTTGCACCCATGGGAGTGGCCAGACCACCCCTGGTCTAGGCTACATTTGAACTTTGCTGGCCCTTTTATGGGGCAGCTGTTTCTTGTAATGGTAGATGTGCATTCTAAATAGATCGAAGCTCACATCATGAGCAACCTCACAGCCCCCTCAACCATAGACAAACTCAGGCAAGTGTTTGCAGTCCATAGGTTGCCTGACACTCTGGTCACTGATAATGGCCCAACGTTCACCAGTAAACTGTTCAGTGAGTTCAAGCAGCAGAATTGCATTCATCACATTTGGACGGCCCCTTTCCACCCAGCCTCAAATGGTTTGGCTGAGTGGGCTGTTCAGACAGTGAAGGACAGCCTGAAGTAGATGACAGGGGACTCTCTTAGCACACGGCTTTCACGTTTCCTGTTTAAATACTGCTTCACGCCACAAACTAGACTGCCCGCACTCCAGCAGAGATGCTGATGGGACGTAGGCCCAAGTCAAGATTGGACCTGCTGCGCCCAGACATGAAGACGAAAGTGGAGAGAAAGCAGGAAAAGCAGAAGGAGGGACATGATGAACATGCGCGAAAGAGACATTTAAAACCGGATTACAATGTCTTTGTGAGAAACAATCAGCAATGGCTGCCTGGGGTTATTCTTAAGCAGAGTGGTTCCGTCTCCTATGTTCTTAAGCTGACTGATGGACGTATTTTCCGCAAACATCAGGACCATGTGCGCCTGCATCATGATACCGGCTCAGAGGCAGACAGTTCCATGGAGTTTCCATTTGTGAGACAGACTACTGTGGAAGCATGTCCACCAGTGACTTTGCCAGAGAGCGAGATGCTGGCAGAGGGGTCAGGGTCCCCTGAAGAGGATGGACATTCTCACGCAGACACACAGAGCCCTCTCATGCCCCCAACACCAGACCCACCCAAATCACCCTCACCAGCGGTGCCTGCTGGGTCATCGGGGGTAGTGCGCAGATCACTGCACACTCCTAAACCTCCTGACAGACTGAATCTTTGACGGGGCAGTTCTTTTTTTGTTATTGTTAGATTGAATGTTGAATCTGTCATGTTTTCCAGATGTTCTGTATTGATAAACTGTTGCTGAGATACTAGTATAAGTTTTCAGGGGTACGCAAGTTAATAATACCACTGTTTTTATTTCTTAGTTTTTTTACATGTGGGGATGTTGGATTTTAAAGTGGGAGAAGTGTTGCAACATGAGCATTATTAAAAGTAAGTTAATACTAATTAGGATAATGGGTGGGGGGTTTTACTTCCATTCATTTTATTTCCGGTGGGCTTTGTATATAGTGTTCCCGTCATGCTGTATGGGTTGTGAAAGCCTCTGTATATACATATCGGTTTTGACGTTTGAGATAAAGTTGTTTCTTTGGACATGAAGTTGTCAAGTGTGCCTTTTTCAAAGTAGAAGTTACTACAGACAGGGTGCACATTCATTGGTGAAGTCAGATGCATGAAAAAAAGGAATCAAATCTCAGTGCTTTGAGAGGAGAGAAAACCAGAAAGCATTAGCAAGGGGCAGATTTATTGACCAGTACTGCTGTACATGACACCAGAAATGAGAAGTGGAGTTTTGGACATGATACAGCTTATGAACAGTGATGCTCTTAAAGTCTCTAAGGACAACTCTAGAGAATATGAAACCTTTAATGCAATTAATTGTGAAGGTCATGATATTGTGCTATATTAGATCATTCCAATTTAAGCTTTGCTGATAATGACCAGTTCTCTGAATTCACATCATTAACTGTGATTACACAGATCCAGCACGTATGGTGTCTAGTTCTGAGGCAGTCCTCTTATTATTCCAATAACAAACTATTGCAGATGCTGGAGATGTAAAATATAAACAGAAAATTCTGACAGAGACGCATCAATTTATATACCAGTGTGAATGAAACAGAGGCAACATTTCAAGTTACTCAGTTTCTGGTCAAAAATACAGATTCCAAGATGGAGAAAACTGGGGAAGCATGTGGGATGATAAAGGATAGCTCTGTATTAACATGGAAGACAGAAGAAAATAAATATCAAACGAGGTGCTTGTGAAAAGTAGCACAAATCTATTGGAGATGAAAAGCAGAACAATTCTCTCAAATTACCAGAGAAATTCAGGAGGAATGTTGGAACACAGAAACAGAACTGTTGAAATTGCTTGCCAGCCATTCATCAGAGATTTTAACTGGAGGCTTTTTGGAAATCTGGATAACCTACAAAACAATTGTGCACTCTTCAGTTCAAGAGAAAAATAAAACATTTGATCAACTGGCCTAGCAAAACCCCCTCTGAAGCAGTATTTACTCTAATCTATCAGAACATTATTAAGTAATATTTAGGCTGGAAAGGCATATTATCTTGGTGTAGGATGGGCATTAAATTACTTTATTGCCCTTGCGATTGACAAATCCATATCAGGGGTGTGTAAAAAGAGCTACCTTTTAATCAAGACGGTGATAAAGATCTTAAAGGAGAGTTTTGCGGCACTTTCTCTGACTCGAGGAGCGACCGATCAGCAAGAGGCAGTGCTCAAAGAGAACTAACTTTCAGTCAGGTCCACTTTCAAGACCTAAAAAGCTTCGCACCAGTTTTCTCTGAGTTGGACATTCCACGTGAGGGGTGCGTAAAAAGAGTTACCTTTTAATCAGGACAATGTTCAAGATTTTAAAGGCATAATTTTGCGGTTGTTTCTCAGAGTTGAGGAGGAACCAATCAGCAAGACTGATCCATTAAAAAGGGGCAATAAAAATAATTCAAGTGCAAGTGGAACAGCCAATCTTTTGGAATGTGGCAGTGTATAGAGTGGCTCTGGCAAGATCCTCTGGCGAGTAAATTGCCTTGCAAGTTACTCTCACTCTGTTCATCTTTGTTCATTCCTCATCTATTAGTGCATAGTTTAGTGAGAATTGCTCCAGGGGCAGTATTTTGTACTCTGTGTGGGATGTGGGAAGTTAGAAGACCTCCACTGTCCAAGGTAAAGGCATCTGCACCAATTGCAGCTCTTGAGAGAACATATTAAGGAACTAGAGATGCAGCTCGATGACCTTCGACTCATGAGGAAGTGATAGACAGGAGCTATAGCAAGGTAGATACTCCTAGGTTGCAGGAGACTGGTAACTGTCAGGAGGAGGAGGGAAAATATGCAGCCAGTACAGAGTACACCTTTGGCTGTTCCTCCAAATAGTAAGTACACAGCTTTAGATACTGTGGAGGGGAACGGCCTACTGAGGGAAGCCATAATGACTGGGTCTCTGGCACTGAGTTGGTGCTATGACTCAGAAGAGCAAAGAGGTAAAGAGGAGTGCAGGGCTGATCAGAGATTCTTTGGTCAGAGAAACAGAAACTAAGTTCTGTGAACACAATAGACACCTGGATTGTATGTTGCCTTCCTGGTGCCAGGATCAGGGATGTTTCAGATCAGGCCCACGGCATTCTCAAGAGCAAGGGTGAGCAGCCAAAAGTCTTGGTACATATTGGAACCAATGGTATAGGTAGACAAGGTGAGGATGTCTTGAACAGAGATTTTAGGGAGATTGGTAAAGAGCTGAGAAACAGGCCTCCAG
Source organism: Mobula birostris (assembly GCF_030028105.1). Classification (NCBI taxonomy): domain Eukaryota; kingdom Metazoa; phylum Chordata; class Chondrichthyes; order Myliobatiformes; family Myliobatidae; genus Mobula; species Mobula birostris. The sequence goes on from NC_092393.1 coordinate 20,378,587, forward strand.
TAATCTCTGGATTGCTGACTGTGCCACGTGCCAGTGAAGGTAAGAACAGGATGATCTGGCAGGTGAATGTGTGGCTGAGGAACTGGTGCAGGGAGCAGGGGTTCAGATTTATGGATCGTTGGGATCTCGTCTGGGAAAGATATGACATGTACAAAGGGATGGGTTACAAATGAACCTGAGAGGGGACCAATATCTTTATGGGCCAGTTGTCTAGAATTGTTTGGGTGGGTTTAAACTAATTTGGCAGGGAGATAGAAACCAGAGTGATAGAGCTGAAGGTGATGTCATTGGTTTAAAAAGAGGCAAGGAGAAACTAATGATAGACCAAAATTGCAGTCAACAGGATGAGTTCAACGTAAAAGGCAGACAAAATTGAAAAGGGTGAATACAGGACTGAAGGTATTATATATCTGAATGTGCACAGTATACGGAATAAGGTAGGTAAACTAGTAACACAGTTGCAGATTGGCACGTACGATGTTGTAAACATCAGTGAATCATGGGTGAAAGATTATTATAGCTGGGAGCTTAATGTCCAAAGATACATAATGTATTGAAAGAACAGGCACGAAGGCAGAGAGGGTGGTATTGTTCTGTTGGTAAAAAATGAAATCAAATCATTAGAAAGAGGTGACAAAGGGTCAGAAGGTGTTGAATCATTGTGGATAGAGCTAATGAACTGCAAGGGTGAAAAGACCTTGATGGGAGTTGTATACAGACCCCCAAAGAGTCGTAAGGATGTGGTCTACAAATTACAAGGGGAGATAGAAAATTCATGCCAAAAGGGCAATGTTACAATTGTCATGGGGGATATGCAGATAGATCGGGAAAATCATGTTAGTGCTGGATTCCAAGAGGGGGAATTTCTAGAATGCCGACAAGATGGCTTTTTAGAACAGTTCCTGGTTGAGCCCACTAGGGGATCAGCTATTCTGGACTGGGTATTGTGCAATGAAACAGAATTGATTAGAGAGCTTAAGGTCAAAGAACCCTTTGGAGAAAGTGATCATAATATGATCGAATACACCCTGAAATTTGTGAAGAAGCTAAAATCAGATGTCTCAGTATTAGTGTGGAGAAAAGAGAATTACAGAGACATGAGAGAGGAGCTGACCAGAACTTATTGGAAAAGAACACTGGCAGGGATGAAGGCAGAGGATATACATCCCAAAGTATTCTAAAGGCAAAATGACACAACAGTGCTAACAAGAGAAGCCAAAGCCAACATAAATGCCAAAGAGAGAGAGCATATAATAGAGCAAAAATTAGTGGGAAGTTAGAGGATTGGAAAGCATTTAAATACTGACAGAAGGCAACTAACAAAAGTAATTAAGAAAGTAAAGATGGAATACAAAAGTAAACTAGCCAACAATATTAAAGAGGATACCGTAGCGATGTGCTACACACAGAGCTAGAAATAATGACACGCAGTCTGTAAGTTGCACTTGAGACTAGTTTATTCAAACTTTGCAGCACTGGCTTTTACACAGTTCCGTTCCCGCCCTCTCCGGGCGGAAATGGCGTTAAAGGTGCACTGCAAAAGTCTCTTCCCACGCGTGGGCTTTCTCCCTTTGCTGGTGAAGAAGGCCCAGCGCCATTTTGGGGCTGGCCTCTCTGCCGACACGCTCGCCATTTTGAGAGCAGGTTCACCTGCGTAGAAGGTGAGTCGCCACATAACGACCCCCACCCCCAGAACCGGCAGGGGCCCCAATGTCCACAGTCTGGATCAGTCTGTGTGTGGGCGGTCTGCCTCTGCACCGCAGTGCCTGAACCTCGACCGGCCGTGCCAAGTCCACACGGGACGGTTTGAGTCGGTCCACCGTGAAAAACTCCTCTTTCCCCCCAATGTCTAGAACGTACGTGGACCCGTTGTTCTTGATCACCTTGAACGGCCCCTCGTACAGCCACTGTAGTGGTGCCTGGTGTGCGCCCCTTCGTACAAATACAAACCTACAGTTCTGCAGGTCTTTGGGTACCTAGGTCGGGATCTGTCCGTGCTGTGAAGTCGGTATGGGGGCCAAGTTGCCGAGCCTTTCGCGTAGTCTGTCCAGGACTGCTGTGGGTTCTTCCCCTTACCCCCTTGGGGCTGGTATGAACTCTCCTGGGACGACCAGGGGTGCACTGTACACCAGCTCGTCCGACGAGGTGTGTAGATCTTCTTTGGGCACTGTGCGGATTTCAAGCAGGATCCAGGGAAGCTCGTCCACCCAGTTAGGCCCTTTCAGGCGGGCCATGTGAGCCGACTTTAAGTGACAGTGGTTCGTTCAACTGTGGGTGGTAGGCAGTTGTGTGGTGCAATTGTGTTCCCAACAGGCTGGCCACAGCCGACCACAGGCTGGAGGTGAACTGGGCGCCTCTGTCGGAGGTAATGTGGGCCGGTATCCCGAAGCGTGCTACCCAGGTTGCAATCAGCACACAGGCGCAGGAATCGGCGGTGGTGTCGGTGATGGGGACTGCCTCTGGCCATCTTGTGAACCGGTCCACCATAGTTAGGAGGTACCACACTCCTCGCGACACTGGCAGGGGCCCCACGATATCCAAATGAATGTGGTTGAACCTCCGGTGGGTGGGTTCGAGCTGCTGCGGCGGGGCTTTGGTGTGCCACTGCACCTTGGCTGTTTGGCACTGCGTGCACGTTTTGACCCATTGGCTGACCTGTTTGCCACACGAACTTACTGGAGACCATCCGGACGGTTGTCCTGATAGGTGGGTGCACCAACCCGTGTATAGAGTTGAAAACTCGCCGCCGCCAGGCTGTCGGGATGATGGGGCGAGGTTGGCCGGTAGCCACATCACACAGGAGGGTCCTCTCATCTGGGCCTATGAGGAAGTCTTGCAGCTGTAAACCAGAGATTGCGGTTCTGTAGCTGGGCATCTCGTCGTCTGTCTGCTGCACCTCCACCAGTGCTGCATAGTCCACCCCCTGGGACAGGGCCTGGATGGCTGGTCTGGAGAGTGCATCCGCCATGACGTTGTCCTTTCCCGAGACATGCTGGATGTCCACCGTGTACTCGGAGATGTAGGACAGATGTCGCTGCTGGGGGGCCAACCAAGGATCGGACACCTTCGTGAACACGAAGGTCAACAGTATGTGGCCGTGAACGTGGTGACCAGCTTGCCTTCTACGTAGTACCTGAAATGCTGGATTGCCAGATATAGTGCCAACAGCTCCCGGTCGAAGACACTGTACTTGAGTTTGGGTGGCCGTAGGTGCCTGCTGAAGAATGCCAGGGGTTGCCAGCATCCCTCGATGAGATGTTCCAGCACCCCACCACCTGCTGTGTTGGATGCGTCCACTGTGAGGGCAGTTGGAACGTCCGTTCTGGGGTGCACCAGCATCGCGGCGTCTGCCGAGACTTCCTTGGCTTTAACGAAAGCGGCCGCAGCCTCTTCGTCCCAAGTAATGTCCTTGCCTTTACCCGATATCAGGGTGAACAAAGGGCGCATGATACGGGCTGCTGAGGGGAGGAAGCAGTTCTAGAAGTTCACCATACCAACCAACTCCTGCAGGCTATTGACTGTGTTGGGCTGGGCGAAGTGGCGGATCGCGTCCACCTTGCCGGGCACAGGTGTTGCCCTGTCTTTGGTAATCCTGTGGCCCAGGAAGTTGCTGGTGTCGAGTCCGAACTGGCATTTGGCTGGGTTGATCGTGAGGCCGAAATCACTCAGACGGGAGTAGAGCTGGCGGAGGTGGGACAGATGATCTTGACTACTGCTGGCTATGAGGATGTTGGGACTTTCGAGAGACTTTGAGACTTTTTTTTTTTTTTTACCATGCCCATGGACTGTTCTTCATCAAATTTTGGTATTGCTTGCACTGTTGTAACTATATGTTATAATTATGTGGTTTTTGTCAGCTTTTCAGTCTTAGTCTGTCTTGTGTTCCTGTGATATCACACTGGAGGAACATTGTATCATTTCTTAATGCATGCATTACTAAATGACAATAAAAGAGCACTGTGTGTCCTCATGATCTAATCTAATTACCTTAGCAGTGAACATTACAGAGAAGCCCTTGCATTAGCCTTAGCAGTGACACATTACAAAGAAGCCATTACATATGGAAAGACTTCCCTTAATGGTTTAAAAAAACACCAATTGTCAGTTCTGTCCTGAAGTATCTGCCTAATTTGTGTACTGAAATTCTGGAGCAGATTCCCGTAACATTCTAATTTGGAAACTGGCGATCTGCAAGCTGACACATGATGTTAACAATTATTTATTGGACACCAAAGGATCCAAATCTTCAGATAAGATTTTTTTTTTTCATTAGAAGAATATAGCTTACAGTATTTCTAATCGAGTGTAACTGGCCCAAATTCTAAGCATTCCTTCCTGATCATTTTCAGATCTTCACAAATATGATCACGATATTCTTGTTGTACAGGCAAACCTGTACACTATACCATATTGCTGAGGATATAGGACTAGCTGAAGGATACGGGACACTAGGCAAAATATTTTTTCACCTAAGACTTTAAACCAAGTTCATGTATATATAGAGAAATTATTAATCTCATAAAGAATTATGTACAATTTATTGGAAAAAATTGCATCTGAAACTGTTGCATGCACTGGCCCCTTTTGTTTTAGAACAAGTGAAAACTATGTTCTTACAGAGGCACATCTCTGGAGAAAACACATCATTCTCAATTTTACACAGGCTACTACACAAAATGAAACAAAAAGTGGAACCTGCAATGCACAAGTTGCAAATTGAACATCTGCCAATAGTGACTTAATTAGTTACACACTCATCCAAGCTAGAAGGCTCCGGGTCCAAGCTCAAATCAAATGCTTGAATACATCGTCTAGGCTGAGATTTTTTCAGCAGTTGTCAGAGAGCTGCTGAATCAGAAGAGCCAACTTTTAGATGAAACAGTCAGCCAAAAATTACACCTGCCCACTTAGGAGAAATTAAAAGATCTCAAGGTACTATCTGGAGCAGAACAGCAATGTTCTCCTCATTCAATACACCAGTGGTCCCCAACCACCGGGCCGCGAGGGAACAATATGATTTGGCGATACGAAACGATACGAGTCAGCTGCACCTTTCCTCATTCCCTGTCACGCCCACTGTTAAACTTTAACGCACGCAAGGTCATCAGTGACCCAAGACATGCAAAGGAATGGGTCCGTGACCCATTTGTGAATGTTCCCGGTGAATCATCCATGTCAGCGTGGAAAAAAGATCAACTCCTCGAGTTTGCAAATGACAGTGGGCTGAAAAGTGTGTTTGACGTAACATCTCTGCTGGCATTCTGGATCAAAGTCAAAGCTGAATATCCTGAGATAGCCGCAAAAGCACTGAAAACGTTGCTTCCATTTCCAACATCATATCTCTGTGAATCGGAGTTTTCTGTAATGAATGCAACGAAAACTAAATTGCGTAATAGACTGGACATAAGGAACCCCCTTCGAGTATCGCTGTCTCCCATCACCCTTCGATGGGACCATCTTGTTGCAGGAAAACAAGCCCAGGGCTCCCACTGATTCAGTGATATTGGTGTGTTGCAATGATTTTATATGTTCATACGAGAAAAATATGTGCTGTGTGTTTAATATCCAAACGTTACTTAAAATGTTATGATGCTATTGACTTATAAGTGACTTATAATTCAGTGGCCCCCAACCTCTGGGCCGCCAAGAATGCAGCGGTAGCCAGAACGCACTCAGCACATCTATAAGAAAAAAGTAATAAACAAATATACTAAATTTATTTTGAGTCCCATGGAGCATGTGGAAACTTTCCAATATCCAGGCGGTTCTCTTTTTTTTTCTTCCTTCTTTCTTTTCTTTTTAGGTAGAGTACATATTGGGGGGAAGGGTTAAGGGGAGGGAGGAGGGTAGATATTATCTTTTCATGTATTCACTTTGAAAACTCAATAAAAATTATATTTAAAAAAAAAGAAAAAAGCTGAAATAAACAAGCTAATTAATTACATGCTGGGCAGCACCTAATCAATTAGCTTGTTTATTTCAACTTTTTTCTTAAAGATGTGCTGGGTGCGTTCCAGCCACCGCTGCATTCTTTGCGGCCCGGTGGTTTGGGACCACTGTTATAATTGACTTATCACTACATTCATGCAAGGAAAATATGCGCTGTGTGTTTAATGTTAAATTCGTTAGATAAACTCCCTTTAGAAACGAAATTGAGTGTATTAGCCACTTATAAGTGACTTATACTTGACTTATCACCTATATTCCGGTCGTGATTAACACCGCACCCACCATTCCCCGCCCCCCGGTCAGCCGGTCCACAAGAATATTGTCAATATTAAACTGTCCGCGTGCAAAAAAGTTGGGGACCCCTGCTATACACAACCACTACTTAGAACTCACTCAAAAGGCAAAGTACTCTAAATCCTGGAAATCTATAAAACAGAAGTTGCTCAAAAGCAAGAAAAACATCAGAGAGGCTCGGCAAAAATGTTTTAAAAATTATATTTTTCCCTTCATAATTACATGCGGACTTGCCAGATAGTTTTAGCGTTTTCTGGAAAAGATTATCTGGTAATTTGGTTCACCACTGTTTATGGTAGTTTGCTATGCATAAATACTCAAAGCAGTAACTGTGCTAAAGTATGATAATAGGTTATAAAGTGTTTTAGAAATCCTGGAGCATGGGTGGCAATGGTTAGGAATGGTGTTTGGAGGAATCCAATGACATATGTAGTATAACACTGACCAGCTTTTTGTGTTGGCACAAGGACAGGGAAAATTTACCAACATTTGGTTACTGACACAGAATTCCAGTACGGGACGTAATTTAAAACAGGTTTTCCCATTCTCATAATAGAACCCCAACAGTGAAATTCAGTGTTGAATAACTTAACATCATACTCAATATTTAACATTAATCCATGAAGTAACAATAAAATTAAGTGGAGATGGAAGAGGCTGCAGTTGCTGGAATCTGGAGCCTGGAGCAACAAACAATCAGCTGGAGGAACTCAGTAGATTGAGCAGTATCTGTGGGAGAAAAGGTACCAACAATATTCCAGGTCTAAGCTCGGCATCAGGACCCTGTTGATATTTAAACTATAGAGATAGACACAAATATTGTCTTGCCAAAGCTACAGGTAATTTTGACTAAATTTCTTGAGCGATAAAATGACACAATATATTAATTTGCATTTTAAATGCAACTGCTATCAACAGATTTTACATTTTATGAATAAATGCACTGTATGAATTTCACCAAAGTTACAAACCTGGAATTCTTACAATGCCGAGTGTGTGGTATACGTGATGAAAAGGAGAGAATGGATAGATCTGGAGCCATTAACATATTGAGTAAAAGTAGGCTTTTTTTCTATCCAACATAAATGCTGAAAATATTGTATATTTAGTACTTCAGTAATATTTGTGTAATATTATAAACATAATGTTTGATTAAGCTTACTTTGTTGCTTAAATAATTTGTTATACTTATATGTACATAATATGTAAATTGCATACAGTATATCATGACACAACCACGCCATATGCATGCGCCTCATGTAATGTAAAGAACTCACATCTCTCGGATCCCTTGCTTTCCTTTCAATTAGTTTTTGTGTTTTGGAGTTCCAAAACGTAACAATGGCAACAAGGAAGTTTTAACCAAACCAAGACCACTACTTATCTGTTGAAGTACAGTGAGGTGTTAAGAACTTTTAAAAATAGCGCTGCGAGAAATGGTCGAGTAAAAAAAAAAGACAGCATAGCACGTGCTCCTTTCAGAGGAGACATAGGCTTATCGAGGTTTTTTTAAAAAAGGCATAAAACAGAAGAATTCATGGCTTCGTAAACAGTGAGTACTGGGTAAAAAGAATCATAAATTTTTATAAAAAGCTAAAGTGGCAGGCTATATCAGAAGGACTGACACATTTAATGACACAACAGATAACTGGAACATGTACACTCTATCCCATACAACTACTGAGCTAATTGAGCAATACTTGAAAGCAAGTGGAATAGTCAACGAGAAACAAATACCAGTTTTGCTAAGTGGTTTGGGTTTAAAGGCATACAGTTTGCTTAAAAGTTTAACTGTTCAACCGAACCAGCCAAAATGAGCTTTGCTGATATAATGACCAGTGGGGATAACAAGGAACATCTCCAAAATCTAAAGACAGTGTTAAAACGATTAGAAGATTATGAGCTCAAAGCACCATGCAGCAAGTGTGAATTTTTTTAACCAAGCATCACTTACTCTGGTCACATCATTGACACAGAAGGTTTTCAAAAGCATGCTGAGAAAATTCAAGCAGTGGTGGATGCCCCAAGGCCAAAAGGATGTGTCACAGTTGCAGTCCTTGTTGGGATTTCTACCACAAGTTCCTGCCAAATCTGGCTACAGTGCTCCACCCTTTGAAGTCGTTACTACAAATTGGTAAAAAAATAACATGGACAAAGCAGTGAGGTTGCTTTCCAAAAGCAAAGGATATAGTGACATCAAACACTGTGCTCACACATTATGATCCACACTATCCAGTGTAGATTGCCTGTGACGTCTTGCCTTATGGTACGTATGCATTCATATCACATGTTATGAATGATGGAAATGAACTCTCCATAGCCCTTGCATCACATTCCCTCACGACTGCAGAGAAAAATAAAATTACCACAGATTGACAGAGAATCCTTCAGTCTGATTTGGGGTGCAAAACATTTCAACCAGTACTTCTTTGGGAGAGTTTATCCTCATTACTGATTACCATTCCACTAACAACAGCGGCATGATTGCAGACATGGGCTCCGTTTCTTGGAGGACAATTATCAGATTGAAATCAAGAGGTCAACTAATCACGAAAATGCTGATGAATCGTCCTGTTTACAGTTGGAAATGCAAATACCTGAAAAATTGACTAAAGAGGATACTCCTCTTGGTGCATCTCCTTAACACAAATCAAAGGTCTCCTTTTTACGCAGAGATGATCCAAAAGGAAACCAGAAAAAAAACACTCATTGGGTCAGGTCTACATGACCACTCAAAATGGCTAGAATGCACAGCAAAAACTCCAGTTTTCCCATTTTTACCCGCACCAGGATGACCTTGCCCTCGACAGTGGTTGCTTCATGTGGGGTTGAGGGTTGTTGTGCCATCCAAGCTGACAGCTGAAGTGTCAAGGAGCTACATGCCAGTTTTCTAGGTGTGGTTAGAATGAAAGCATTGGCTCAAAGCTCTGTCTGGTGGCCTGGGGTAGATCAGCACATCGAGCAGCTTGCGATGCACTGTGCGAGGTGACAACATATCCAGAAGATGCCAAGAGCAGCGACACACAATCCCATGTCCAGAAGATACCAGGAGCAGTGACGCTCCATCCCTGGGAATGGCCTGCATAGCCCTGGCAGAATATTTATGTGGCTTTTGCCGGACCATTCATGTGCAGAAATCTTTTGGCAGTAGTGGATGCAGTTACAAAGTGGCCAGAAATGTTGCCAAGTGCCCCCACTACAGCCTCACTGTGGACGTGTAGAGAAGCCTCTTCTCAAAGACTGGTGTTCCAGAACACTTAGTCAGTGACAATAGACCACCATTTGTAGCGGAACAGTTTTCAGTCATTCCTGAAAATGAATGGAATAAGACATACTACATCTGCACCGTGCCGCCCGGCTGCAAATGGCTTGGGGGAGAGGTCTGTCCCGAGTCTAAAGAAAGCACTGTGAACAATGTCAGCAGAACACACTACATTAGCACCGAAGCAGAAGCTCACCAATTTCCTCCTCGTATACCATAATACAATACAATCCACAACCAACAACTCACCAGCTATGCTGTTTTTCGGTAGCTTATTTTTTATTCACGCATCAATCTCCTCAAATCCAATCTCCGAAGTATGCAGGACAAACAACTGAGACAAATTGTGGGCTCCTGTCTGATGTTCCATTCCTGGACTACAGAGGTGATTAAAAATAGGTATTTGGAAACATTAAGGACAGAACTGGACCAATCTCCCACACAGTGGAGAGTGCATCTGGAGATAGTAACATCGACCAGTTGAGGAGAGTAGAGACAATTGTTAGAGAAGAAAGGTGGCTGGAGCTGTCAGAACCTCTTCTCTGCAGACTCAGAGTCAACTCCTATAACCACCATGGTGGAGGCCCTAGGATCTGAGATTGTTTCATGGCCTCAAGTCTCACCTGCCAAGCAGAGTGATACCCTTGTCTGATAAGGAGTTATCCCTCAAGAGTAAGAAATCCTCCACAACGATTAAATCTTTAGGCCTGAATGGGACAGTTTAAAATTTACTATGCTGCGAATGTCTATATAGTCATTGTACTATATAATATACTGTGTATATAATATTACTAGAGAGCAATACATTAAATATTAAGAGTTGAGATGAATTGCAAATTGAGTTGGAGCTTATAGCTAAGCAGGGAGGAGGACTGTGTATTTAATATAGCAGTAATATTTGAACAAAATTGTAAATGTATTATTTGATTAAGCATTTTTTGTTGTTTAAATAATTCATTATGGTTATATGTAAGAAATAAGTAAATTGCATATAGTATGTCATAACACTACTATGTCACCTGCATGCGGCTCGCTTAAAGTAAAAACTGACTCAGAGGCACATCTCTCGGTTCCCTTGTTTTCCATTCAATTAGGTTTTTTTTGGAGTTAAAAAACATAACAAAGTAACACAATGCTGAAGGAACTCAGATTCATCTGTGCAGAGGAATGGATGTGTGATGTTTCAGTCTGAGACTTAAAGACAGAAGGGGGAAAGCCAGTGTAAACAGGTAGAATGTAGAGGTGGAACACAGGCTAGCAAGTGTTAGGTTGATCCAGGTGAAGGGGGTGATTAGACAAAGTAGGTTAGACTGGAAATAACAACAGAGACTGGGATCTGACAACAGGCTGCAGATGACGAAATCTGATAGGGCAGACTTCATTGTTCAGAAAGCTTCCTATATGCTCAGCAGTGTGATTTTGAATGTACTGTATACAACTTGCTTTATCTCCATTGGCTCACTGATGGAGACCATTTCAAATGATTTACATGCTAAAGGACAACAGCAGACACGAAATAGGAGATGCCAGTCATCACCTCGTCTCTCTGTGGTGCTTATCACCACCTTCTTCAGTTTCAGTCAACAAAATCATACTTATTGAACAACAGCACTTCGGGTAAGGGCATGACTCCACCTTTGTGGAAATACACATTGGATTTAGGTGTACACCTAATCTAATCAGCAGCAAAACTCAGATTACAAAAGGAAATATTTCCTTTCTTGATCTGTACCAAATAATCAACTTTTTCAACACTTTAGCCACAATAGTTTCTCACCGAAGTCGTCGAAGTAGGCTTCATATTGTCCTGTTCTCATTCACAGTGCTGCTCAGCTAGACAATTTGGCCTAGAGTTTTAATCGGCTTGAACCATGGCTAATCCATGTGCCTCTTTCACTATGGTTCATCACTCACTGTATTATCAACTGATTTACGCACAACTGGCAAATACACACACACACACACACAGACAGTCTGTGATACCAGCTGATACAGCAAATGAAATAAACCACACTACACATCTGAAATACATCAAAATATAAATTAGCACCACATGTGCACTGGTGGAAGCACAATGGATAGTTTGTTCTATCTTTGTGTATTATTGGCTTTGTTTGCTACACATACATCAAACCAGGAAACAGAAACAAAAGTCATGTTATCACTTCAGGAAAGGTAAGCAAACACACAGCTGACCTGTGTAGACAGTAAATGGTTAGCCCATCATCAGAAACTGAGTAACAAAGACAGAGTTACTGCAAAACAAATTACAAGCCTTCAAAAGCACTTAAGAAAAATTAGTGCCACTTATGAATAGATCCCCGACCAGTCTTCAAAATTCCATGTGGAGCTTTCTTTTTCCAAATAAACAAGAGGTGATTCATTCCAATTTAGGGATCTCATAAAATAGCAGAAATTTGAGACAAAGAGCAGCAAGTTTTAGTAAAGCTCTCCATTTATTCATCTGTATATTGTTGTCATTCACCCATATTATTTAACCCAAATAAATGCAAGGAAAATCAGGTTATCTTGAGGCAAATTAGGTTTGGCTACCTCTAGATGCCATTTAAATTATTTGTACAGATTGTACATTTTGAAATGTGTAAACACTCACTGGGTTTTTACACAAGTGAGTGGAGGCATGGATAAGGGAAGTAGAAATACCGCTGAAACTGAACTGACACAATCCAAAACAAAGCAGCTCAACGTTCACCTTTGAAGCACCTTCAATTACTCCAAAAGACTGAGGTTTGGTAAAATACTGAAAGGCTTTTATTCGCTGTACAATACGACCTCCACAGTGAGTGTCTGCCCCTGGACTGAGGGGGAGGGGCAAGGTGAACACCTTTATACAGGACACTGTGGGAGGAGCCACAGGGGCAGTCAGCAGAGGGGTGTGTCCAGACAGGTAACCGAGTTACAACATATATACATGGTTTACCACAACCTTACAAGACAGGTTATCACAAAACAATTAACAGCATTTAATTGTTTTGTGTACAGAGGCAAAAAAATTAACTTCTTGGATATTCAAACACAACCAACTGTAAAATAGCTAAAATAATTTAATTACCCTTCTATATTAAGAAGTCCACTTGATAACAGTATGTATTTTTATTACCTCTGGGCACAACTACACTAGTGCTCCACTTGCTACCCAATCAGCTGGGACTCTCCATTAAGTACAGTAATTCTTTTCCAAATTCTACTGCTTACATCTTTACTCAAGCCAAATCATGCTTATCTATTAGCCCTCTACTTATTAGTATTGGTTCTTGGTTTGGCAATATCTTGATTTATAAACTTACTTTCTCCTTTGCTTCCTAAACCTTCCACTGCCTGATCTTTCTCTATCTCTTTAATCTTTATCAGCTCTAAGATCGGTGCATCATTCCAAATCTGCTTTCATTACAATACTCCATCTATTGTTCTGCCATGGTTTCAGATATCATGGCCCACAGCTATGGCATTTCCTCAAAATATTTCCACTTCCCTTGTTTTAATTTGTAATTAAAACATGCTTTTTGAAAAGGCTTTTGGTCACCTTTGCTGGTAACTCCTTATGTACCTTGATGTAATATTGCTTGAAAAAGTCAAAAGGAGCTTGGAATATTTAATTATGCAAGAAGTGGTTATAGTTTTTACTGACAGCTGTTGGCTGTAATATTGATTATCAGAGGCTTCACTTTCTTATGTCTAAAGGGAAGCCAGGAGACTCCCTACTGATAGAAGGACAAATGGCCACTTCTTCCAAATTATATACAGTACCTCCATTCCAACCATATCCGCAACACTAACTTGGCCAAATCATTTATCAGAAACAAAAAGAAAATCAAAAAGAAACTAAAAGCAAAAATGCAATGTGCCATGCAGCTCACGCTGTGCTTTATACCTGTGATAAGCAGTGATATCCATCATCTTTATCAACAATTCCCTGAACATGTAAAACATTTGCACATGTGTGTGCAATTTGCAGATAAAAACTGATTTGTACACAGCAGACTGTCAGTAATCGTTTCCCAGCTAATTAGAGATCGTCGGAAATTTGGCCAGGCATTTTCAGGCATGATTCAGCTTACGATTTCACGTTTGCCATTATCGATTTATGCACTTACCAGCAGGCAGTGGCTGATAAAAGTCTGGTCTCTGATCTACATTAATAAAGTCTCAAATAAAAACCAAGCAGCAAACCCAGCGGCAGTTTGACAATGTTGTGCAAGTGTAAAGGTCCCTGCTGTTTCACTGATGTGCAGCTCTCTGCCAGCCCCAAGTATCTCTGTCCAGCACAGATACATGCTAGTGTCTCCATCAGCACAAGTCCTGACCTGCACTGATGTGGGACCCTCACAGAGCTAATGGGATCTGTGCAGATGATTGTAGTGGCGCCAGTGATAGGAGAGGCAGACGGAGCACTGAATATACATTCAAACTTCACCACCCCAATTTTCCTCTCACCTCCTTGGCAACCTTTCCACCAGTTGCTCCATGATGTCCCCAAGGCTCTGACATGCTTTTCATACTTCACAGCAGCAATGATAAGGCAGCAATCATTTGGAACCATACAGTTCATTTTTTTAAAAAAACATATTTCTAGACAAAGATTACCCTTCAGAATTTTTTTTAAAGGGAGTTTTTTTTTATATTTTCTTAAAATTTTTGCAGGTCACCTTGATCGGGCTAAATGCAGCACTCACTCAGCACATCAAAAGGTGACATGATTTACTTAGTAATGATGAACAAATAGAAAGAAATGCTGTCCATTTCAGCCTGAAACATCAACTGTACTCTTTTCTGTAGATGTTGCCTGGCTTGCCAAGTTCCTCCAGCATTTTGTGTGTATTTGCTTAGAAGCTTAGAATCATGGAGAAGTACCACACAAAAAGAGGACCTTCGGCCCACATAGTCCATGCCAAAACTATTTAAACTGTTTACTCCCATCGACCTGCGCCGGGACCATAGCCCTCCGTACCCCTACCATCCATGTACCCATCCAATTTTCTCTTAAATGTTGAAATCAAGCTCACATGCACCAGTGTGCTGGCAGCTCCTTCCACATTCTTATGACCCTCTGAGAAAAGAATTTTCCCTCATGTTCCCCTTAAACTTCTCACCTTTCACCCTTAATCCATCACCTCTGCTTATAGTCCCACCCAACCTCAGTGGAAAAAGCCTGCGTGCATTTACCCTATCTATACCCCTCATAATTTTATCTAAGTGTATCAAATCTCCCCTCAATCTTCTACATCCTAAACAGTAAAGTCCTAACGTATTCAATCTTTCTTTATAGCTCAGGTACAGCAGACCAGGCGACATCCTTGTAAGTTTTCTCCGCACTCTATCAGCCTTATTTACATCTTTCCTATGGGTAGGTGACCCAAACTGCACTCCAAATTAGGCCTCACCAAACAACTTCAATATATATCATTCCATCTTTTGTACACAATACCTTGATTTATAAAGGCCAATGTACCAAAAGCTTTTGTAACAACTCTCTATCTGTGCCACTTCCTTCATTGAATTAGGTACCAATTTCCAGAGCCCTCTGTTTTACCACACTCTTCAGTGCCCTACCATCCTACCATTCACTGTGTAAGGCCTACCCTGGTTGGTCCTATCAAAGTACAACACCTTACACTTCTCTGCATTAAATTCCATCTGACATTTTTCAGCCCATTTTTTTCAGCTGGTGCAGATCCCTCAGTAAGCCATGATAGCCTTCCTCACAGTCCACTACACCTCCTAACTTGGTCTCATTTGCGAATTTGCTTATGTGTTTAACCGCATTATCATCCAGTTCATTGATATAGAAAACAAACAAGCCAGAACTGATCCCTGAGGCACACCACTAGTCATCCACCTCCTGTCAGACAGGCAACCCTTTACTACCACTCTTTGGCGTCTGCCACAAAGCTTATATCTAATCCAATTTACTACGACATCCTGAAAGCTGAGCGACTGAACCTTCTTGACCAGCCTCCCAAGAGGGACCTTGTCAAATGCCTTTCAAAAATCCATGCAGACAACATCCACTGCCTTGCCTTCATCCACTTCCCTGGTAAACTCCTCAAAAAAACTCATTGGTTAGACATGACCTACCATGCGATTCAGGAACAGCTTCTTCCCCTCTGTCATCCGATTCCTAAACGGACATTGAACCATTGGACAATACCTCAATTTTCTAACCCTTACATACTGGTCAGATCTTATGCCTTTCCAGTACGGTCAGGGTCAATTTTAACCTTGGTCCAAGAATCCCCCTATAACAAGTGTCTACCAAATTTTGAGCCACCGATCCATTTACAATGTCAAAATAGCCTATCTGACATTAATAAAAGTGTGATTAATCCTTACTTAATGTATCAGAGATGAGGGACAGTGTATTTTTCAGGTTTTACACCACTCGTCGTTGGAGAAAAAACATACACTGTCACACAATATAACGTCCTACTTTACCTAAGACATGACAACATAACAGACATAAATAATTAAATATATTTTATTGAAACTGAAAATGGCAAGAACATTCTAGAACTGTGGGGTTTATTATATAACCAATATTATATAACCATTTGTAACCATTACAACCAGCAAACACGGTCCTCACTGCTACATCATAAAAAATATCCTACTAACTGCTATCTAATTATAACTATTAACTAAAAATTAAATAACATTTAACCAACAAACTAAACAAAAAAGTAGTTGCTGTTTGCAAATTAGTCTTTGCATTCAAAGCAGTAGTGGGAAACCTTGCGTGTGTGGCTCTTGCATATGAGTCTACCGCATTTGCTGCAAGGAGTCGATGTTTTGCAGTCCTTTTTTTGCAGGGCAGAAGTTGCATCTCTTTTGTCCCCCTGTGTTGGTCTCTTGTGGGACTTGTTGAGCAGGGCCAGGTTCAGATTGCTACATTGCCCTTACCACTGCTGCTGAGAATGCTGCGCGGGGAATATGTTCTCACCTTTGCATAGAAGGAGTCACAAGGGCCTTTCCAAGCTCCTCCAAAAAGAACCCCCTCCAGTTCCCTTGCTTGCCCTCCAGGTAGGGCTCAGGTCACCCCAGATGACAAAGCCATTGTATGTGGAAATGCCAATGATGTTATGAAATATAGCGAGAGGCCAGCGGGATGTTCTCCTCTTGCAGCTGTATGTGTTTGTGACTTTGTCAAGGTTGTCAAACCCCCCTTTGTTGGCATTGTAGTCCAGGATGATGGCTGGTTTTCTGTCCCCCTGATCGCTTACCTCTGCAGCCTTATGTAAAGTGCTCACAAGGATCACATTCTTGTTCTTCTTTGCCATATACGACACAACTGTGGTGTCATGGGTGAAAGCAAACTTCGACGACAAGACGTCTCTCCCCCTTCTTTCAGTCAGAGCAGGTGGCAGCTCCAGCTTGTTCTGCCTCACGGTGCCCACCATTGTGGTTTTCTTCTTCAGGAGCGCCTGACCAAGCTCATGAGATGTGAAGAAGTTGTCACAGGTCACGTTGTGTCCTTTCAGCCCTTCTGTCATGTCCAACACGACGTCCATGCCTTGCTTTCTCTCTGGGCCTCCCACAGCTGGCTTTCCAGGAGAACAGGAAAGTAGATAAAATCTCAAATGCCTGTGATACAGCCAGTCTTGTGGGTCCTGGGGTCTTTTGAATGACATCTTGTGCTGCCATCCTGCCTGCAGCCTTATATGGAAGTGAGGACCAAAACAGGTCTCATTGCCCTTGGACATAAATGTCTCCCTTGCTTCCTCCACCTCTCTTTCAGAGTCATCTTCATATGAGGGGCTGTAATCAGAGTCTTCCTCCTTGTAGTCCTCCTGCTCTGAAACTTCCTCCTCCAATTCGCTGTCTGCGTGTTCATCTTCGAACATCTGATCAATTACCTCCTGAACGTCTACGTCTTGCTTCCATAACTGCCGTCACTAAAATGGATGCTCAGCTCACCACGTGCTTGCAGATGCAGATCTCGCGACAGGGTCAAGGGACCTATGACCTTTTCAGGAGTTCCGCGTAACATTAGACCACCAATAGCTGTTGCAATCGGTACAGGTAAAATTTGACCCGGAACAGCTTCAGTATTGCAAAAATTGTAGCACCTGTATAAAAGTTTAATTTTTTAAAATCTTTTCACTTTTGCACATTTTGGGTCACTTTAGCAAAAGACATAAAATTTCAGCTGGAAAAAACAGCGTTTAGGGAGTTTTCACCGTGATCAAAGGTCAAAAAGGGACAAAGTTGACCTGAACAGTATGTAAGGGTTAAATATATGGTATTTCTGTTTTTTTGCACAATATTTAATCTATTCAATATACTTTATACAGTATAAAGTATACTGAATAAGATTTACTTATTTATTTTTTTCTTCTTCTATATTATGTAATACATTGAACTGCTGCTGCTAAGTTAACTAATTTCACGTCACATGCCAGTGATAATAAACCTGATTCCGACAAAGCCATGCTGACTATCCTTAATCAATCCATGTCTATGTAAACTTTAGATATCTGGTCTTTCAGAATACCTTCCAGTAACTTTCCCATTGCTGATGTCAGATTCACTGGCCTATAACTTCCTGGTTTCTGTTTATAGCCTTTTTTTAAACAGTGGAACAACAGTGGCTATCCTCCAATCTTCTGTTCCCTCTCCTGTCACTAAGGATGATTTAAATATCTCTGCTAGTGCCTGGCAACTTCTGCACTTGCCTCTTGCAGGGTCCAAGGGAACACCTTACCATGCCCTGGGGATTTATCCACCTTGATTTGCCTCAGGATAGCAAACACCTCTTCCTCTGTAAGCTGTACAGGGACCATGAAGTTGATGCCACTTTGCCTCATTTCTGTAGACTCTGTGTCCATCTCCCAAGTAAATACAGATGCAAAAACAAAATTAAGATCTCCTCCACTGTTCTGGCTCCACAGATGGATTACAATTCTGATCTTCCAGAGAAACAATTTTGTCCCTTGCACCTCCACTGTTCTGGCTCCACAGATGGATTACAATTCTGATCTTCCAGAGAAACAATTTTGTCCCTTGCAATCCTTATGCTCCAAACATAAAGGGAATAAAGGGGGCCTTTTCTGGTTGGCTGCCAGTGACAGGTGGTGTTCCTCAGGGGTCAGTATTGGGACCACTACTTTCACATTATTTGCGAGAGATTCAGGTAATGGAATTGATGGCTTTGTGGTGAAGTTTGTGGATGACACAAAGATATGTGGAGGGGTAAGTAGTGCTTAGGAAGCAATGCAATTGCAGCAGGACTTGTTGACAAATTGGAAAAAAATGGCAAAGAAGTGGCAGATGGAATACAATGTTGGGAAATGTATGATAATGAATTTTGGTAAAAGGAACAACATTATCTAAATGGGGAGAAAATTCAAACATCAGAGGTGCAGAGGGACTTGGGAGTCCTCATGCAAGACTCCCACGTTAATTCACAGGTTGAGTCTGTGGTAAAGAAGGCAAATGCAATGTTGGCATTTATTTCAAGGGGAATAGAATATAAAAGCAAAGAGATAATGCTGAGGCTTTATAGGACACTAGTCAGGCTATACTTGGGGTATTGTCAACAGTTTTGGGCCCTATATCTCATTGTCATTGAAGACAGTCCAGAGAAGGTTCACGGGGATGATTCCAGGAATGAAGGATGAGGAGCGTTTGGCAGCCTTGAGCCCATACTCACTGGAATTTAGAAGAATGCAGGGGGATTTCATTGAAACCTACCGCATGTTGAAAGGTCTAGATAAGGTGGACGTGGAGAGGATGCTTCCAGTGGTGGGAACTAAAGGGCACAGCCTCAGAATTGAGGAGCGACCTTTTAGAACAGAGGTAAGGACAAATTTTTTTTAAGCCAGGGAGTAGTAAATCTGTGGAACGCTCTGCCTGCAGCGGAGGACAAGTCCATGGTACATTTAAAGTGGAAGTTGATTGTTTCCTGATTGGTCAGGGCATCGAAGGTTATGGCAAGAAGGTATGGGGTTGAGTGGAATCCAGGATCAGTCATCATGGTACAGCAGACTCGATGGGCTGAATGGCCCTATGTCTTACAGTCTTATGGTAGAATCCCTTAGGATTCATCTTCACCTTGTCTACTGAAGCAACATCATGCTGTCTTTTGGCCCTCCTGAGTTCTTTCTTGTGTTCTCTTGCATTTCTTATACTCCATAAGCACCTCATTTGTTTCTTCTTGCCTACACCTACTATCCATCTTTTTTCTCCAACCAGGGCCTCAATATCTCTTGAAAACCAAGGATCCTTACACTTATCTTTACCTTTTATTTTGACAGGCATATAGGAGCTTCGTACTCTCAAAATTTCACTTCTGAAGGCTTCCCATTTACCAAGTACAACTTTATCAGAGAGGAGATTGTCCCATATCACACATGCCAGATCATTTCTGGTACCATAAAAATTGGACTTTCTCCAATTTAGAATCTCAACCTGAGGATCAGACCTATCTTTTTGCATATTTACTTTTAAACTAATGGCATTGTGGTCACTGGGTGAAAAGTGATCCCCTACACAAATTTCTGTCACCTGACCTGTCTCATTCCCCAATAGCACATCCAGCATCACACGCTCCCTCACTGGGACTTCTACATACTGATGAAAGAAACATTCCCATACATACTTACAAACTCCTTTTACAGCATGAGATTCCCAGTCAATATGTGGAAATTAAAAATCACCTTCTGTAACAATCTTACGTTTCTTGCAAGTCTATGATCTCTTTACAAATTTGTTCTTCTAAATCACACTGACTATTGGGTGGTCTGTAATATAGCCCAATTAGCATGATCATACCTTTCTTATTTCTCAGTTCCACCCATAACGCCTCACCAGATGATGTTACATGCTCAAGGAGACCCGTGTTTTTTTTGTGAGAATGATGTAATGGTCTTTTGGAGGTCACCCGATGTAATTTTCCCGCTGATGTGAGGTCACATGATGACATGTGCACCATGGGTATATAAGGGTCGACCCAGATGACGCAGTTAGTTTTTAGTTTGTAGATTTCCAGGTAGAACGTGCTGTGTTTCCGTTTCTGTTGCGTGTTTGTTTTTGTGACGCAGTTTCATTTTTAAAGCGGAGTGTTGCATTCTATTGCATGATACCGTATTATTGGACTGGAAATTTTTTGCTAGATGTGCTGATTTACCCAATTCCAACAGTAGAAGGGAGATTGAAGACTTTATTGATGTACAGGACTCGAAGGATCGAGAGGAGTAAGCATCGTTTGGCAGTTTAATAAAGGATCGACCCTATTGAGTCTTCGTTGGAGGAGTAGATAAGATAAAGTACCAGACACTGAAGTTATCTCCAGAGCAAGTCTGCTATCAGTCCACACACTGCTGATGAGAGCACAGACCCAGTGGGCAGGTCATGTCATCCGCATGCTGGACGAGCGCATACCAAGCAGCTCCTTTTTGGGGAACTCTCTGCTGAAAGACGCTCGCATGGCGGGCAGAAGAAACGTTACAAAGACACACTAAAAGCCTCCCTGAAGTCATTTGACATAGACGCGACCTCTTGGGAAACGCTGGCACAAAACCACCCTACCTGGCGCACCCTCATCCACAAGGGCTGTCAAGCTTACGAAGCAAGGCGCATTGCTGAAGCACAACATAAGCGCGAGCTGCACAAGTCCAGCGCAACTGCAGTGCCTACACGTCTGCCCAACATGAGCCAGGACATTCCGTGCCCAAATTGGCCTGACCAGTCATTTTTGGACACACCACATCCAGTCTCAAAGTGACTAATGGTCTTCATCGACATTGATGGACGAACCACACCACATGGTATGAGGTTTAGAAGCCTGAAGTCTCACAGTCAATACTTCAAGAACAACTTCTGCTCTCTGACAACTTCTACTACCTGGGTTGTTTCAAAGTTGAATGTTGTATTTTAGCAGCATCTTGTATTGGTGGAGTGCCTCATGGTTACTACAACTGCTATCAAATTTCTGAATGGTCCATGAACATCACCTTGTTTGTCCTTTGCACTATTTATATTTGTAACATATAGTCATATTAATTTATTGCAATGTACTAGATGGGCAATGGGGCTGTTTATGTGTTGTAGTTTTCTATGATTCTGTGACATTTCACATGGCAATAACTAAAAAACACAATAAATATTAAAGAGATAGGAACATGTGTAGGCCATCCACTATTCTCCCTGATTATAGTTGATCTACTGCAGGCCTGTTTGCCTGAACTACTCTAATATTTCTCATTCTTTCAGCAACCAGATATCTATCAATCCATGTTTTGAATTAATTCAAATGTTGAGATTCCTCTGCCAGTTGGCATAGAGAACTCCAAGGGTTTATCAACCTCTGAGTTAAGAAAAAAACTGCTTACCCCTTCTGCTGAGGCTGTGACATATGGTTCTTCATTCTGCTTACAAAGGAAGACATCTACTCTGCCTCCAACCTATCTAGCCCAGTAAGAATTTTTCAAGCTTGAGTGGTGTCACCTCTTATTTTTCTGAGCTCAAGAGAATACAAGCCAAGTCTAAATTATTTCTTTTCATACAGCAACATGGGGCCTCTGAAACACTAAAAGTGATTTTTTTGCTGCACAATCTCTATGCCAAATGTATCCATTTTTCAGATGAAGACATCAACTCTATACAATGTTCCAGGTGTGGTCTTACAAAGAGCCTACATAATTACAGTAAGGCACCTTTACTCCTCCAGATAAATTATATATCATAATACATTCCCAGTTACTGGCTGTATTCCCAGGCTGTTTTCCATTATGTACAAGGACAATAAGGTTCTTTGAACATCAACATTAACCAATATTTCAGCAGTTAGGAAATACTAACTCTTCTGCGTGGATGCCTTCTGATTTTCCGTGTTATATTACATCATCATGTTCTTGCCCAGTCATTTAACTTGTCTATATCCCCTTAAGCCCCATTACATTGTCTCCTTCACAGCAGCAACAAATAAGGTCAAAACATGGAAAATGTCTAAACACTTTAACTTTGTCCTTTTATCTATATAGTTACAGCATTCAGAATAATGTTGATGAATCAGTCACAAACTGGAAGTCAATAAGTATAATCTAACATACATTGAGGATGCGTCTGACACCAATTACTTCTTTCTTGGTGGCTCCGGTAGTAACTGACTGGTTCAGTGGTTCCTCCCTCCCCACGTGAGGATCTGCTCCAGAGTCACCATTTGCTCAACACTGCTTATGTGTAGTAAACAATGGCTGAGTAGAGGTACATTTGTGTGGGGGAGTCTGCTTTCCAGTACAGATCACTGTAGAACATCATTAGCAACAGACCTCAAACCAGAATCAGAGACAACAAAAATTATCCTTTGCCTTCTGTGGGCATACCATTTCTGAATCCAGATAGACAGGTCACCAATGACTCAGACCCTGAATCTCAGGGAGAGGCCTTTTGTGGCACTACTAGTTCCAAGCTCAAACTCACCAATTCCTGATTCAATCAGTGAAAATCCATTGGGAACACTATTCAGTAGGAACATCGAAGGACCAGATTTGAGACTGGGCAAATCTCAACATCATCAGAGCATCAGCGAAATCTGTGGTCCAGAAGGAGGCATTTTATTTCATTGTGTCTACAGGGTGATACACCTTTGGTCTCCACGTGAACAGAGTTTTAAACCTGATGTGATTCTGCATCTCATTGTGATGTATCCCACTGGTGTCACAGTGGTCTTGTGATGTCAGGGTTTTTCCTATCCCTCTGTGATTACATCTTGACATCTACATATGTAGTAATCAGTTTTGGTCATTAGTTCTGTTATCACATAATGAAGTGGGGGTAAATAAAGGAGTAACTGTCCCTGGGACTGTAACTTAGGGAATGGTAGAAATGGGATTGTTCATTCTCTTTGCCCCTTGATTGGGTAAAGGGAGATCCAGGGCTAAAATGGTGCTTTGCAACAAGGGGACTGCACGCAAAATATTATGAATAGTGGAATATTGTAAGGAGAAACATAACTGAATCATGAAAATGGCATGTGTGATAACACCTTGTAAACAGTCACAATTCATGCAGACCCCTGGAAAACACAGTGATGTTACTAAAGATTCTGCTGTGATCATTGTCCTATTTCCTACTGACTCCTTGAATATATTCTCAGACTCAGGACAGCCACTCTTCTGGGAGCTTCTTGTGACCACATTCCAGTCTGGGATCCTGCCTTAAACCACTTCCACTGCCCCAGTCACCTTCACCAAATGTCACACCACTCATTCTGATCACTTGAAAATACTGTCACTTTCATTGGTACTGCCTGTAAACTGTGTCTCATTCCTGAGGGCAGCCTGGGAACACAACCACTCCTAGGTGAATGCTGCACACAAATCTGGCTCCACTACTCCAACCATTGTCTCCCTCAGATCTAAATAATTGAAACGTATAAATATATTTCCTTTTGTCATGACATTCTGCATTCTCCTGTTCTTGATTCCACTGCTGAAGTGAAGAATTTGCTCCCCTCTGCTCTGTCAGATCCCCAACAACTGTCCCTGTTCAAGTTTAATTGCCAATCAACCATCCAGTCAAGCACAGATGCCACCACCACAGATTCTCCAATCTATACATAGCACCAAAGACAACTCAAAGTAGATAGTTATCACAAATACTCACCAACCAGTCAACTGCCAGCTACCTGACTTGCAAAAAAGTCACACCATGCAAGAAGATGCCAGTGTTGAGCTGCTCCTCATAATCCTGTTCATCTTATTGTGTCAAAGCCCCTTACTGACTGCTCTGTCCTCATTGAGGTGTTATAACCTCACCTAGACAGTCAGCCAAACTCTATTGAAAAATGGCATGAGCCTCTTCGCTCCTTGGTTTTATTGCAGACTCAACTGAATGACATAGTGAATAAGAAGGGAAACTTTAGATTAACTTCTAAACAATATAACATCAACTTACAAGCAATACTTCTGCTTGGAAAAAACAGGATGGCTTCAGATAGAAATGTCTTTCATTCCTAATAGAAACCTCTGGCCTCCTGCCAATCAATGTACTTTATACTTACTACTTCCTGGCTGCACAGGAAGTGACCTAATACCAATATAAAGGTGCTCATTAAAATAAAAGTTAAATATGCTTAACATAAATCAATTGCATGAAAGGCAGAGCCTCCACTCTGAAGACCATGCACTCCAATGACCACTGTGGAGAACACAGTGGACGGCACAATCCGTTCTTTTCTGAAAAGGGCTCTAGTGGGGATGCTAATGGGTGAACTCATCTTTTAGTTCTGTCTTTACTATTTTAAGATTGACACTGGAATTGTATCTTACATTCTTTCCATCTACTTAATGAAAACTGTCAGTGAATAAATTAAATGAGAAAAAGACTTTTTTTGTTCCATGTCATAAGCCTGGAATAAACAGTTAACAGTGAATCAAAGCAATGGTTTGTGGCTCTAAATGTAGAAGCTGCACTCCAAATGGACGGCACTAGGCATCCCAACTTACTGGCATGAACACTGGAACAAAAATATAAAACAACCTAGTCTTATGTATATAATAAGAGTAAGTGCGCAATAAATATGTCTGCACACATGGGTTAATGACTGTCTATTTGATTACAGAAAAGAAAATAAATAATGAAGCATTTACTAAAGCACTGGAATTTACTTACAGGCCCATCATGGGACTAATTTCAAGAAAACTAAAGCAGACACTTAAAAGTAAGTTTGGAAAACTAAAATTTTCATAACACATCTATGCCCAGACTTCATTCTCTGACAGCAACCATGGACAAACAACCCTCACTGTTTAGTTTTCTAGTCCTTTTCATTTTTAAATATTTCAATATGTTAAAAAGTCACAGCAACCCACAACTCTTTTAGTTTCCACTTCACAAAGACTTGTGTAGATGGAGACCAGCACAATGTTTTTAACTCAGGATCAACTGCAGACTTACAGAAGGAATAAGAAACATTTTATTTATACCAGACCAACAATAAATCTCTGATCTTCAGAATTTGAGAGTCAATCTAGTTGCTAAGATATGGGGGAAGATGTAATTAAATAAGAAATTATAATCGCTGAATTACTAGACGGGAAGGACAAGCAAAAAAAAATCTGTGAATTGTTTCTGTGAATAACATCTGAAATGTGGATTTAGAGTATTGATTTCTTCAGTCCCTGAGCTTTGACAGGTTCGTCATGTTCAATCTAGAAGATAGCTTGCTGATGTTTGGTGAAACATAAGTTAACATACGAGCAAATAATTCAGAACTGAAAAGCTAAAACAATCCTGCAGATTATTGGAAAATAAGAACAGAAGTAATTGGAAATATTCAGCATGTGGAAAGAGAAACATAGTTAACACCTCTGATTGAAGATTCATTGGCAGAACTGAGAAGATGAAAGCAAGTTCAACTTGCAGAGAACATGGTAGATAGGACAAAGGAAGAAATGTGATAGGCTGAGGCCAATGTTTACCCAAATGTGTGGTTTCCAGATCACTAATAATTCCCAGATTATGGCAGAGATCTGTTCCTTTGAACAATCTGCAAGTCAAAAATGCAGCTTCAAATGGAGGGTCCAGGTGACAGAAAATGCCTGTAGTCTCTCAGCAGCCATTCCTATAGTTAGTGACAAATAGCAAAAGACAGAGAAACATGTGAATATTGCGAAATACATGTCAAAATTGATGCAAAATTCTGAAAACAAAATGAGAATGCCCAACAGATCCGGTAGTATATGGAAACCAACAAAATAAAAGAGCAACTTTTGAGCAGGAAAGGTATATTCTGATACAAACAAGAAAGGTGAGCCCACTAGAAACATCAAATTCAAGTGCAAAAAGCTGTTATTTGCCTGGACAGACAATGTTATTATGCAAACTTATCATGTGTTGGGTTTCATTCAAATAGTATCGAAGGCTATCAAAAGAGAGATTGAGAATGTATTCTGAGCTTCCCATTATCTACTATTTTAATTTACTTGGGATTGTTATTTATGCCACATACACTTTAGCAAGCTCTGTATGATAGGCCAATACATTTCATTTCAGCTTACAAAGACACATACTTCAAAGATTAACTCAATTTCACAGATAAAGTTTTAAAACCAGATTAGAGTCATCTGTTTCAGATTTATTATCTCATGATCTAAAACAATCACATCAAGAAATCAACTGTTAAATAATTTGGTGATGCAGCCAGGCAGAGATCTTGCAAAGATCTAGAACCAGGTCAGCACACATTCAACACATTGGAAATGTCAAAAAAACAATTTGCAAAATAATGTTTGATTTTATAGATATAGGAATATAATGATTACTATTTACCAGCTGCAAACATAATCTATTCATCTTGTCAAAGGGTTAACCTATTATCCAACAACTCCAGATACTAACAAGATGCAGCTTGTAGACCGAAGCTCTATACAGTAGGTAACCTCAAAAATTGAATGGCAAGAGGGCAGAAGTGTTTGACTTGCCTAATTTAAACAAATCTAGCTGTTCCAATGGTTTGGAATCAAATTACTGTAATAGTTTACTGTACTGGGAAATTTTTCTCCCTTCACCAATACAATCAAAATCTGGTAATTTACTTCATTGCCATATTGGGATTTGGTATGTTATTTACTTTTTCATGTGATAATTATTAACTGCTTTTCAGAAAAGCTAGTAACAGTTTGACAACGAAGTGCATGAAAACAAGAGGACTTGCTTTTGTGCACCTTACTGACACACGACTCCAAATAGAAGTCTCAAAAGTATGAGTAGCTGTTCTTCATTGGCATTATTCCATAACCATATATGATTACAATACTTGTACCATCAGCAGTAATTTAGCTGCACCATGACCAAAGTAGACTGAAATCCCTTGGTTCGGATTAACTACTTTTGTAAACGACCTAATTGTACAAAATTCAGGGCTGTCTTCAAACTTTATCCAATCATTAATCTGCTGCCTTGCTACTTAATTTCACAGTCATAGCCCATCTGCAAGTCTCAGAATTGCAACTGTCCATTGTGGAGAAACTAAACCCACCATTAACAGCCGACAAATTGAACAAACTACTGTGTGAGAAAAGTACATACTGACTGGTATTCCAGTAAAGTCCCTTCCTCTTCCTCCTCCAAACTCCACCAAGGACTGTGGTTCATTTTGGCTGTTGAAGTGTGGCTGTCAGGCCTAACATGCAAGGCCTGGCAAGTGAGAGATGAAAAAAAATGGCTGCAAATATTCAGTGGTGAAAATAGTCACCCACCAGATACCTGGTACACAAAAGTAAGTCAAAATACCATATAATTTATTCAATATTTACTATCAGACCTTCTATACTTCCAACATTATAGCAATACACAAACAGGTAGCAGCCAAATCCTCAAGAGTGTTACACAGAAAAATCACTAAAGTAACAAGATAAGCAGTAGTGATTTATTTAATGGATTTCTGGCTAACATGATGGCTGATCTGAAAGTTAGCCCCAAAACAATCCATAACAGAGTGTTAGGATTACTGATTGATGCTGTTGATATTTTCTTTTCCATGCAGATTAACTGTAGCAATCTTTACATCCAAGGGAAGGGATGTAAGTAGCACTGGGGTGAGATGCAATGGATGCTCTGAGTTGTCAGCTAAGTTGTTAGTGTTGATGGAAAAAAATGGACTCCATGCAGTCTGGTGCTATCAATTCCTCAGAAAGCTTTCTATTGTCAAATTTGGCTTTAAAAAATTGAACTGTGTTCAAGCAATTCCTTGCCTGAGGTAAGACTTATGTCCCCGGTTTGTTATCAGCAGAAACATAACCGGTATTTTTTTACTAATCTTCCTGCTCTGCTGAACGTGCAAGGTAAAGTCTCTGTCATCAGTCAGTATTAACTGGCATTCCACTGAAACATACGTTAATTTGTTAAATGTTACATGAGAAATTAGTTTCTAATTGTTTGTCTTCTACGTAAATTGAATCTTTAATGCTTTTTTTAGCTCATGTTTAGAATGTATGGGGGCGGGTTGCTGGCCACTTCTGCTCCATTACTAGAATTGCAGTCAAGTCTGCCAGGGGAGATTTTTCCTCAAAACATTAATCCAGAGAATTGCTTGATTTCTCCCATCTCCTTTACTGTTTTGAAACACACTTCTAACTCTGCCAAAACAAGCTTAGCACAGGCTAAAGCAAGATTTTGATCCCTTCCCATCACCAAGCTCATGTTTAATTATCATTTAATGAAACATTAATATAGCCAAATAAAACAGCATTCCTCTGGGGCCAAGGCACACACACATTACCAACAGCACACAGCACAAATAGCACATATGATTATAGTTTCAGAAAAACATACAGTCACAAAGAAAAAAATAATAATTTTGTCCAAGTGCTTGAGTGGCATGACTGTAGTCCTGGTCCAGCTTGTTCTTCCACTGAGTGAACGCTGTAATTTACGGTTTATATTACAGGTTTCCCCTGCCATCCGAAGGTAGAGCGTTCCTATGAAACAGTTCATAAGCTGGAATGTCGTAAAGTGAAGAAGCAATTACGATTTATTTATATGGGAAAATTTTGTGAGCGTTCGCAGACCCAAAAATAACCTACCAAATCATGCCAAATAACACATAAAACCTAAAATAACAGTAACATATAATAAAACCAGGAATGATATGATAAATACACAGCTTATATAAAGTAGAAATACTTTTCCACAATCATTGCCTGAACTGTTCTGCTTAGCGAAAATCTCACCCAAGCGCCGTCGGCAAAAACACGGCACAAGCACTCTCCAGTAACCTTTAAGCTATGAAGCTGCCAAATCATACCAAATAATATGTAAAAATACACAGCCAATATAAAGTAGAAATAATGTATGTACAGTGTAGTATCACTTACCAGAATTGGGACAGCGTCGAGCACACTGATGATGGTGTGTCAGACTGAGTCGGAGTTTACGTGGTGCAGTGGCCCCCACCCTCCGGGCAGCGACCCGATACATTGCCGCGAAGCATGCAGTGGTCCAGCGGTAGCCGGGAAGCACAAAGCACATCTTTAAGAAAAAAGCCGAAATAAACAAGCTAATTAATTAGGTGCCGCCCGGCATGTAATTAATTAGCATGTTTATTTCGGCTTTTTTCTTAAAGATGTGCTGTGTGTCTCCCGGCTACCACTGCATTCTCTGCGAATTGGTACAGGTGTGGCCTGGGGGTTGGGGTGGTGGGACACTGGGGTATTATCTCATCGTCATCTGTTTCCATTAGAGCAGGCAGCTCATCTTCTCCTATGACTGCCTGCCTCGATGTCGAAGGTCGAGGTTCGTTGTCTGCTGAGCCTCGCACATTTTTCTACCATACAGTTCTTTGTAAGCACTCAAACCATACTGCAAGTATCCCCTAAACCTATGTACCCTTTCAAAATTAAAGTCGTACTTTATCATTACTCATTTGGTTTCAATTGTTATCCTTTCCTCTTCCAATTGCATCAGCTCTTCATCCAACAGTTCTTGGTCATGGGATGCCAAAACCTCTTCAACATCATCTTCGTCAGCTTCCACAAGCCAAACTCACTTCGTCCTTACTTCATTCACCACGATCAAAATGCTTAATTATGTCTAGTTTTACGCAAAGTGTAACACCCTTACGAGCTCTTTCAGGCTTTTCCAACACCTTAGAACTCACCTTGCAAACGGCTGCTCACAGGCATGTGTTTAAGCAATGCCGGCGAGATTGCAGTTCCGAATCCGGGGGAGAGCAGTTGCTTGGGGCGCGTGGCACGCTGCCTTTTATTGCACGCTGATTTTTTTTGTAACAGTGAAAACACCTTCTGTTAGCGAAAACAGGGTACTAATGTAGGTCTTTCATAACAGTGAGGTTTCCTAAGGCGAATGTTCAAAAAGCGGGGGACACCTGTATTGTGTATTGCATTGTAATGCTGCCACGTAACAACAAATTTCACAACATATGCCTATGATATTAAACCTGGTTCTGATTCTGATTCTGGTGACGACCAACTATTGTATCCAGTCCAAATTATTCACTTCCTTTTTGAGGCAGGAAAACTGATTAGGTGATATAACTAAAGGTTATAATTACACTAGTTTTTCAGGCTAGGTACATTTTGCCATTGTTGAACACAACGGCAGCTTTTCTGCTCTGTATGTTAAGGCCTCATGGTAAGAACTGCTTGGATTCAAGCCCAGGACAACAAATAGTTAGAAGTCCAAACCAAATATATTGCTACTTCAAGTTTTCTACAATTTCCAAACTTGCAACAACCACATTGAGTAGTCATGACTTGAAGGAACAATGCAATTTAAAAACAATCAGTATTAGAGCACAATTTCAACCAGTTCTGGAACATGTAAACATATGGGTATAATCTAATTAGAAGTCTATTTAATAATTGCATATTTCCTGAATATAAATTATTTTATGAAAATGTAGCAACTGGTTACATTTATGAA
This sequence comes from Mobula birostris, assembly GCF_030028105.1. Taxonomy (NCBI): domain Eukaryota; kingdom Metazoa; phylum Chordata; class Chondrichthyes; order Myliobatiformes; family Myliobatidae; genus Mobula; species Mobula birostris. The sequence continues at coordinate 20,409,494 of NC_092393.1, forward strand.
CATCAACTGGCTGTCAAGCGGCATGACCAACTCTCCCTAGTCTCTACCCATGAAGATCGAGAGGGGCAAAAATTTAATTGGGCATCAGAGAAAGTCATGGCATAAGCAAACATGTGGCATGCATGAGAATTCCTAGAAACATTGTTTCCACAAACAATTCTATAAGCAGGCCTTGGCCCCATTTATAAGCAAATGTGGGCAAAATTCCAGGCAAGGAACAATATTTTGCCACGCAACCAATCAGTGACAAGAACCCCTCCCTACATCACAACTGAGTTCTCATATTGACAACCAATCACTGACTGACAAATCGATAAAAGCCAAGCATTTGGAGGACACACCATAAGTGAACAGCGCACTGATGATATCTCCTCGTATGGTGATGAAACATTTACAAATGGATTGCCAAGATCGGAGAACAACTCAACCCAACTATCAACTACCCGTGCTACACTTTTTCAAAGTTTTTTCCAAATGTGGCAATCATTTCAAAGTGGAAAGGGTGCAGCGTATCCACACCTGAAAAGAAACCATGGTGAGTAACTACGACAAAGCCAAATATGGGGCTGAAAGGTTACACTTAAGAAATGGCATATTTGGTTTGAATTTGATTTGAATAGTACAGCACAGTACAGGCCTTTCGGCCCACAATGTTGTGCCGACCCTCAAACCCTGCCTCCCATATAAGCCCCCACCTTAAATTCCTCCATATACCTGTGTAGTAGTCTCTTAAACTTCACTAGTGTATCTGCCTCCACCACTGACTCAGGCAGTGCATTCCATGCACCAACCACTCTGAGTAAAAAACCTTCCTCTAATATCCCTCTTGAACTTCCCACCCCTTACCTTAAAGCCATGTCCTCTTGTGTTGAGCAGTGGTGCCCTGGGGAAGAGGCGCTGGCTATCCACTCTATCTATTCCTCTTATTATCTTGTACACCTCTATCATGTCTCCTCTCATCCTCCTTCTCTCCAAAGAGTAAAGCTTAATCTCTGATCATAATGCATACTTTCTAAACCAGGCAGCATCCTGGTAAATCTCCTCTGTACCCTTTCCAATGCTTCCACATCCTTCCTATAGTGAGGTGACCAGAACTGGACACAGTACTCCAAGTGTGGCCCAACCAGAGTTTTATAGAGCTACATCATTACATTGCGACTCTTAAACTCTATCCCTCGACTTATGAAAACTAACACCCCATAGGCTTTCTTAACCACCGTATCCACCTGTGAGGCAACTTTCAGGGATCTGTGGATATGTACCCCAAGATGCCTCTGCTCCTCCACACTACCAAGTATCCTGACATTTACTTTGTACTCTGCCTTGGAGTTTGTCCTTCCAAAGTGTACCACCTCACACTTCTCTGGGTTGAACTCCATCTGCCACTTCTCAGCCCACTTCTGCATCCTATCAATGTCTCTCTGCAATCTTTGACAATCCTCTACACTATCTACAACACCGCCAACTTTTGTGTCGTCTGCAAACTTGCCAACCCACCCTTCTACCCCCACATCCAGGTCGTTAATAAAAACCACAAAAAGTAGAGGTCCCAGAACAGATCCTTGTGGGACACCACTAGTCACAATCCTCCAATCTGAATGTACTCCCTCCACCACCACCCTCTGCCTTCTGCAGGCAAGCCAATTCTGAATCCACCTGACCAAACTTCCCTGGATCTCATGCCTTCTAACTTCCTGAATAAGCCTACCGTGTGGAACCTTGTTGAATGCCTTATTAAAATCCGTATAGATCACATCCACTGCACTACCCTCATCTGTTGTTGTTGTTGTTGTTGTTCGTCCTTCGTTGTCGAAGATGACCATGGCTTCAAAGTCAAATGGGAGATTGGTGGCTGTGGGTCCGGAGGTGACTGATGAGGCCAATCCGGGCCCTGAAGGCTCGCCCACATGTGGGACACAAGTGGGTGGGTGCTGTCATGGCAGTGGATGCTGCTCGGGCCTTGCGCACAGCATGCTTTCGTTGCGCCTCGATGATGCGCCTGACTTCAGCTGCACGGGCTGCTGTGGTGATCTTGCTGCGCCAAGCTGGACGGTCGAGGGCAAGCGTCTCCCATGTGTTGATGTCGACACCCAGGCCTTTGAGGGACGCCTTAAGGCAGTCTTTGTAACGTTTCTTCTGCCCCCCCGACTGAGTGCTTGCCCTGACACAGTTCTCCGTACAGCAGCTGCTTAGGCAATCGGCTGTCTGGCATTCTGACCACATGTCCAGCCCACCTGGCTTGGGCTTTCAGCAGGAGGGTGTAGACGCTGCAGAGCCCAGCTCGTTCCAGGATTTCCGTGTCGGGGACTTTGTCCTGCCACCTGATGTGAAGGAGTCTGCGGAGACAGCTCAGGTGAAAATGGTTGAGCTGTTTGGCATGTCTGCTGTAGACAGTCCAGGTCTCGCTGGCGTAAAGGAGGGTGGTAAGGACCACTGCACAGTAGACCTTCAGCTTGGTGGTAAGGCTGAGTCCTCTCCGCTCCCAGACGTTCGTTCTCACGGAGTCTCCCAAAGGTGGCACTGGCTTTGGCAATCCTGTTGTTGACCTCAGCGTCTATGTTCATTGCGCGAGAGAGTATGCTGCCCAGGTAAGTGAAGTTGTCGACTGCCTGGAGGTTCTGGCCCTTCACCGTGATGCGCGGCTCCTGGTATGGCTTTCCTGGGGCAGACTGGTACATAACTTCGGTCTTTTTGGTGCTGATAGTGAGAACGAAGTTGTCGCAGGCTTGTGAGAAGCAGTCCATTTCACGCTGCATCTCCTGCTCTGTGCTGGCGTTGAGTGCGCAGTCATCAGCAAACAACAAGTCTCTGTTGAAAGTCTCTCGCACCTTTGTAACTGCCTGCAGGCGCCTAAGGTTGAACAACCTGCCATCAGTCCTGTACCTGACGTGGATTCCTTCTTCGTAGTTACGGAAGGCATTTGTCAGCATGGCAGAGCATACCATACTGAACAGAGTCGGGGCAAGAACGCAGCCTTGTTTGACGCCATTTGTCACTGGGAAGGCCTCCGACTCGTCGCCGTCATCCAGAACTTTCACCATCATACCATCGTGGAACTGACGGACGATCGTGATGAACTTGCTGGGGCAGCCAAACTTCTCCATGATCTTCCACAAGCCTTCTCTGCTGACCGTATCGAAAGCCTTGGTTAGATCGACAAAGGTCATGAAGAGGTCGCTGTGTTGCTCCTGCATTTTATATCATCCACATGCCTGGTCACCTCCTCAAAGAACTCTATCAGGCTTGTTAGACACGATCTGCCCTTCACAAAGCCATGCTGACTGTCCCTGATCAGACCATGATTCTCTAAATGCCTATAGATCCTATCTCTAAGAACCTTTTCCAACAGCTTTCCCACCACAGACGTAAGGCTCACTGGTCTATAATTACCCAGACTATCCCTACTACCTTTTTTGAACAAGGGAACAACATTCGCCTCCCTCTAATCCTCTGGTACCATTCCCGTGGACAACGAGGACATAAAGATCCTAGCCAGAGGCTCAGCAATCTCTTCCCTCGCCTCGTGGAGCAGCCTGGGGAATATTCCATCAGGCCCCGGGGACTTATCGGTCCTAATGTATTTTAACAACTCCAACACCTCCTCTCCCTTAATATCAACATGCTCCAGAACATTAACCACATTCATATTGCCCTCACCATCATCAAGTTCCCTCTCATTGGTGAATACCGGAGAAGTATTCATAGAGGACCTCGCTCACTTCCACAGCCTCCAGGCACATCTTGCCACCTTTATCTCTAATCGGTCCTACCTTCACTCCTGTCATCCTTTTTTTCTTCACATAATTGAAGAATGCCTTGGGGTTTTCCTTTACCCTACTCGCCAAGGCCTTCTCATGCCCCTTTCTTGCTCTTCTCAGCCCCTTCTTAAGCTCCTTTCTTGCTTCCCTATATTCCTCAATAGACCTATCTGATCCTTGCTTCCTAAACCTCATGTATGCTGCCTTCTTCCACCTGACTAGATTTTCCACTTCACTTGTCACCCATGGTTTCTTCACCCTACCATTCCTTATCTTCCTCACCGGGACAAATTTATCCCTAACATCCCGCAAGTGATCTCTAAACATCGACCACATGTCCATAGTACATTTCCCTGCAAAAACATCATCCCAATTCACACCCGCAAGTTCTAGCCTTATAGCCTCATAATTTGCCTTTCCCCAATTAAAAATTTTCCTGTTCTCTCTGATTCTATCCTTTTACATGATAATGCTAAAAGCCAGGGAGCGGTGGTCACTGTCCCCCAGATGCTCACCCACTGAGAGATCTGTGACCTGACCCGGTTCATTACCTAGTACTAGATCTAGTATGGCATTCCCCCGGTCGGCCTGTCCACATACTGTGACAGGAATCCGTTCTGGACACACTTAACAAACTCTGCCCCATCTAAACCCTTGGAACTAATCAGGTGCCAATCAATATTAGGGAAGTGAAAGTCACCCATAATAACAACCCTGTTATTTTTGCACCTTTCCAAAATCTGCCTCCCAATCTGCTCCTCTGTATCTCTGCTGCTACCAGGGGGCCTATAGAATACCCCTAATAGAGTAACTGCTCCTTTCTATGGGGGTCAGGGGGTATGGAGGGAAGGCTGGGGCGGGGTTCTGAGTTGGATGATCAGCCATGATCATAATAAATGGCGGTGCAGGCTCGAAGGGCCGAATGGCCTACTCCTGCATCTATTTTCTATGTATTTCCTGTTCCTGACTTCCACCCATATTGACTCAAAAGGGGATCCTGTTACATTACCCACCCTTTCTGTAGCTGTAATAGTATCCCTAACCAGTAATGCCACCCCTCCTCCCCTTTTTCCATCCCCTCTATCCCTTTTAAAGCACTGAAATCCAGGAATATTGAGAATCCATTCCTGCCCTGGTGCCAGCCAAGTCTCTGTAATGGCCGCTACATCATAATTCCATGTATGTATCCAAGCTCAGTTCATCACCTTTGTTCCTGATGCTTCTTGCATTGAGGTACACACATTTCAGCCCTTCTACCTTACTGTCTTTACACCGTTTATTCTGCTTCTCTTTCCTCAAAACCTCTCTGTATGTTAGATCTGGCTTTACTCCATGCACTTCTTTCACTGTTCTATCGCTCTGGGTCCCATTCCCCTCGTAAATTAGTTTAAACCCTCTCGAACCATGCTAGCAAACCTACCTGCAAGGATATTGCTCCCCCTCGAGTTCAGGTGCAACCCATCCAATCTGTACAGGTCCCACCTTCCCCAGAAGAGACCCCAGTGATCTAAAAATCTAAAACCCTGCTTCCTGCACCAACTCCTCAGTCACGCATTCAACTGCCATCTGCTCCAATTCTTACCATCACTGTCACGTAGCACTGGCAGCAATCCTGAGAACGCCACCCTTGAGGTCCTGTTCTTCAGCCTTCTGTCTACTTCCTGAAACACACACTTCAGGACCTCATCCCTCTTCCTGCCTATGTCGTTGGTCCCAACATGTATCACGACTTCTGGTTGCTTTCCCTCTCGTACCAGGATGTCGTGCACCCGGTCAGAGACATCCCGGACCCTGGCACCCGGGAGGCAACAAACCATGCGGGTGTCCTTCTCATGTCCACAAAATCTCTTGTCTGCTCCCCTGACTATAGAGTCTCCAATGACGACAGCTCTCCTCTTCTCCATCCCACCCTTCTGCACCACAGGGTCAGACTCAGTACCGGAGGCCCTGCCACCATGGCTCACACCTGGTCGGTCGTCCCCACCAACAGTATCCAGGACGGTAAACTTATTATTCAGGGGAATGGCTACAGGGGTGCTCTGCACTACCTGTCTCCTCATCTTCACTTTTCCCCCTCTGACTGTCACCCAACGACCTGCTTCCGACAGCCTAGGTGTGACTACCTCCCTGTAGCTCTCATCTATGACTGCCTCATTCTCCCTTATGAGTCGAAGGTCATCCAGCTGCTGCTCCAGATTCCTTACAGGGTCTTCCAGATCGCCCAGCCGTATGCACTTCTGGCAGGTGTGACTCTGCGGGAGCGAGGAGTTCCCCCAAGACGGCCACATCTCACATGAGAGGCACATCACCGTTTCAGGAGACATTGTAAAAACTAACTGCGAGCTAGCTTGTCCTCCGCCTCTTCTCGTCGAAGCCTCTCGAGTCAAAGCCTCAAAGCTCCACTCCTTCACTGGCCCACTTATTCACTGGCCGCTTTCCACTGGCTTGAGCGATCCCTCTATTGATCTGTTTGAGCTTTTCAAACTTCGCTTGAGCGATCCCTCTATTGATCTGTTTGAGCTTTTCAAAATGTTTGGTCACCTGACTTCGACTGCCTAATCAGCTGCTTTCTGCTGAATCTGAGCTATTCAAATCTTGATTGTCTAATCAACGGCTTTCTGCCGATCTATTCAAATCTTGACTGACTTGATTGCACAGACCAACTGCCAAAACTGTCAGAATCTCTCGAGTCACCCAAGCCTCAAAGCTCCACTCCTTTACTGGCCCACTCACTCACTGGCCGCTTCGCTTGAGCTATCCCTCTATTTATCCATTTGAGCTTTTCAAAATGTTTGGTCACCTGACCTCGATTGCCCAATCAGCTGCTTTCTGCTGAGTCTGAGCTATTCAAATCTTGATTGTCTAATCAACGGCTTTCTGCTGATCTATTCAAAATCTTGATTGACTTGATTGCACAGACCAACTGCCTAAACTGCCAGCATCTCTCGAGTCAAAGCCTCAAAGTTCCACTCCTTCACTGGCCCACTCACGCAGTGGCCGCTTTCCACATCACTGAAATAACTAAGTTTAGGTAGTAATCTGAAAGGTTATACTGTTCAAAAGACTGGGAAATGTACTAACTGAAAAGAACCAAAGCAATAATTACAGTAAGAAAATTCAAAAGCTAAATATATCTGGTGCGGACTATTTCAGTGCAATGGTGAGGAACAGGTGTTAATAATAAATGCCTATGTGAAAGGAAGAAATTAATTCACAATTTTACAACTGCCAGTGTTGTTCCTACAATTTAAATATGTCTGTAGGTGCTAAAGCAGACACTCATAATTCGTCATGTGTATATGAAGCAGTATGTGTCCAGGTAAAAAATGAAAACCTTAGCCTGATATCAAAATGACGGAGATGGTTTCTCAAATTTATAAATTACTTGGCAGCAAACAGGACAGCCAATTCCCACAATAGGGCAAACAACAGGAATTCTGCAGATGCTGGAAATTCAAGCAACACACATCAAAGTTGCTGGTGAACGCAGCAGGCCAGGCAGCATCTGGCAGAAGAGGTGCAGTCGACGTTTCAGGCCGAGACCCTTCGTCAGGACTAACTGAAGGAAGAGTGAGTAAGGGATTTGAAAGTTGGAGGGGGAGGGGGAGGGGGAGATCCAAAATGATAGGAGAAGACAGGAGGGGGAGGGATAGAGCCAAGAGCTGGGCAGGTGATAGGCAAAAGGGGATACGAGAGGATCATGGGACAGGAGGTCCGGGAAGAAAGACAAGGGGGGGGGACCCAGAGGATGGGCAAGAGGTATATTCAGAGGGACAGAGGGAGAAAAAGGAGAGTGAGAGAAAGAATGTGTGCATAAAAATAAGTAACAGATGGGGTACGAGGGGGAGGTGGGGCCTTAGCGGAAGTTAGAGAAGTCGATGTTCATGCCATCAGGTTGGAGGCTACCCAGACGGAATATAAGGTGTTGTTCCTCCAACCTGAGTGTGGCTTCATCTTTACAGTAGAGGAGACCGTGGATAGACATGTCAGAATGGGAATGGGATGTGGAATTAAAATGTGTGGCCACTGGGAAATCCTGCTTTCTCTGGCGGACAGAGTGTAGATGTTCAGCAGAGCGGTCTCCCAGTCTGCGTCGGATCTCGCCAATATATAAAAGGCCACATCGGGAGCACCGGACGCAGTATATCACCCCAGTCGACTCACAGGTGAAGTGTTGCCTCACCTGGAAGGACTGTTTGCGGCCCTGAATGGTGGTAAGGGAGGAAGTGTAAGGGCATGTGTAGCACTTGTTCCGCTTACACGCATAAGTGCCAGGAGGGAGATCAGTGAGGAGGGATGGGGGGGGGAACGAATGGACAAGGGAGTTGCGTAGGGAGCGATCCCTGCGGAATGCGGGGGGGGGAGGGAAAGATATGCTTAGTGGTGGGATCCCGTTGGAGGTGGCTGAAGTTACGGAGAATAATATGTTGGACCCGGAGGCTGGTGGGGTGGTAGGTGAGGACCAGGGGAACCCTATTCCTAGTGGGGTGGCGGGAGGATGGAGTGAGAGCAGATGTACGTGAAATGGGGGAGATGCGTTTAAGAGCAGAGTTGATAGTGGAGGAAGGGAAGCCCCTTTCTTTAAAAAAGGAAGACATCTCCCTCGTCCTAGAATGAAAAGCCTCATCCTGAGAGCAGATGCGGCGGAGACGGAGGAATTGCGAGAAGGGGATGGCGTTTTTTTCGTAGGGAGCGATCCCTGCGGAATGCAGAGAATGCAGCATTGTTGTGCCCAAAAGAGGGCACAAGTTATATGGCTTGGTACTGAAGATCTTCATGGAAGTTGTCCAGTGGTTGAAATCTATTCTTCTGGAGAGGTGGTGGCTCAAATAATGGAAGGAGATCATCTCGGTAGGTAAAACCAGGAACTCTTTTCCTAGAATACCGTTCCTGTGTCATAAGAAATGTAATAATGTGATGTGCATGGTCAAAGCAAGATCCCATTTCACGAACACTTCTCAATAAATGTACTCTCGACAGTATGTAATGTCATTGAAATGGAAGGATTCTAATCCACCTACTGTCTTTTATTGGCTCTCCTCCATTATGTCCCGTTTAAGTTTAGAGAAAAATAAGAAGTCAGACAGTTGATACATCCTTTAAATTTGAGCAAATCTGGTGACCTTTTATTCAATATTTCCATTTAAGTTGATTTATTACTCTTCCAATATTTTTTTCGAAGTTTTAGATTTGATCAGAAAGTCTTTCTTTTTTTTTGGTCCTCCCATATAGTGTAGTGAGGTTTGTTTTTTTTTCTTCATTTAAAATTCAAAGTTTTTTCTTTCCTCTTCATGAACTAATAAGAGGGGAATTGCTGTTTTCTTTCTTTTAATTATATACTAGCTTAACACGATGTATGATTTTGATAATGTCTATCTTAATCTCGGTTTGTACTGTTATTGATATATATACTTGAGATAATTCTCTTCTTGTTTGTATTTATGTTCCTTTTAAATCAAAATTTAAAAAGAAAAGAAAGAACAATATGTAATGTCATCAACGCATTTCCTTTTCCATCTGACCATGAGCTGTTACGCATTCTTTTCCCCATCCAGCCCCCCAGTAATCACAAGAATTAAGGATGTGCAGAAATATCTATTTAAAGCCACTCTATAATTTGTCAAATTTAAAATTCCGGCATGTTACAACCAGAATCAGTGGCACATGTTGTGAAATTTGCTGTTTAGTGGCAGCAGTACATAGCAATTTCATTATGTAATAATGAAACTATACAATAAATATGTACGAACAATAAATTGATTAAGAGGTGCAAAGAGAAGGAAAAATACTAAGGCAGTGTTCATGGGTTCACTGTCAATTCAGATATCTGATAGCAGAAGGGAAGAAGCTGTTCCTGAAATGTTGAGCAGGGCTTCAGGCTCCTGTACCTCCTCCTCGATGGCAGCAGTGAGAAGGCGACACATCCTGGATGATGGGGGTCCTTAATGATGAAAGCTGCCTTCTTGAGTCATTGCATTTTGAAGGTGTCTTCGATGCTGGAGAGGCGAGTGCCCATGACAGAGTTGGCTGAATTTACACATTTTCCAGCTTTTTTCGGTCCTGTGCAGCGGCCTCTCCATAACAGACGGTGATGCAACCAGTTAGAATGCTCTCCATGGTACATCTGTAAGTGTCTTTGGTGACACATTAATTCTCCTCAAACTCTGAATGAAAAACAGCCACTGCTGTGCCTTCTTTGTAATTGCATCAATATGTTCATCCTAGGAAAGATCCTCAGAGATGTTGACACCCAGGAACTTGAAACGGCTCACCCTTTCTATTTCTGATCCCTCAATGAAGACTTATATGTGTTCACCCAACTTCCCCATTAAAGTCCACAATCAATTCTTTGGCTTTACTGATGCAGAGTGCAAGGATATTGCCATGACACCACTCAACCAGCTGACCTATTTTTGTTCCTGTACGCCTCCTTGACATCATCTGAAATTCTGCCAGCAATAGTTGGGTCGTCCACAAATTTACAGATGCAGTCTGTTTAGTTCTAACTGTGCTGCAAGGTCTAAAGCTTTTCCAAAACAGTACAGCCCTCTTATTCACTGGTATGCATCTTACGAATATAGATGCAGTCCACTTCGAAGTTCCTGCATGGAATGGAGTGCCCGATGAAGTCACAGCTTCTTCTCCTGTACTAGCTAATTCTAGTACCGGCCCTCACCTTCTGCTTTCATTCCTCAAGCAGATCAAGGACGATTCCAGGGAGGCTGCCTACAATCAACAAGTCTGTTTCCTGTAAAGGGTTCTGCAAAATGTTTACCATGGTAGAATGTCACATTACAGTAGTTTTTCAAATCAAGATTCAAAAGAAAACCCGCCAAAAGAAATAAGCATTTCACCAATACCCCTATGAAGTTTGAAAGTAGTCATCCACTGTTTCTCAAAAATCCTCCTCAAACTTCCTGCAGTTTCAAGATGAGTAGAGAATGATGAACATGGCTTTAAGGACAGACTGCATTCCTCAAGCAGCTAGGATACTCCTTTTCAGCTGGGTGCTATTGGAAAAATTAACTGAAGAGGAACCCACCAAAATGCCACACAGCTTTACAGATGAGCACAACTGGTAGTGTCATCAACACACATCAAAGTTGCTGGAATTTCATCATTAACCTGTCCTTTAACAATTTATGAATTCTTCAACTATTGTGCCAGGATGGTGGATTATAATGAACATGTTGCAGTTTAAGACCTAGTCTTGGCCTTTTTGAAGGCACCTTAACCTTTGAAGTATCTGGAAAGCATTGTTTTGAAGATACCAATTTGGATATAGCAAGTGGACTGGAATGTAGAATTTCCAGTGGTTTACTGCATCATCCAAGTCACACAAAAAAAAAACAAATAAGCAGTTCATATCACAGGATATAATCTTGGCTCAAACATGTACCAGGTAAAACAGAGAAAAAATGGTTCACAGGAAGACAGCCTTGTGCAGAAGGAAAAATTTTCCTGAATCACAGAAGCTTATCAGCTACAGTTTATTCAATCCAAAAGGGGATGTTTCAGATGAATTCAATTATTTTCCATCTTTGAGAAAAGGAGATGTTGCTTATAGTGATGGCAAACCCATCTAGAAGTCAAATGATCAGATCCTGTTTTACTTTTCTGAAGCCTCTTCCTATTTTGTTTTCTGATAAATTTTATTTGAAGCATTTCCAAAAATGGATTGCTTATTATGAAACAACACACATCAAAGTTGCTGGTGAACGCAGCAGGCCAGGCAGCATCTCTAAGAAGAGGTGCACTTGACGTTTCAGGCCGAGACCCTTCGTCAGGACTAACTGAAGGAAGAGTGAGTAAGGGATTTGAAAGTTGGAGGGGGAGGGGGAGATCCAAAATGATAGAAGACAGGAGGGGGAGGGATGGAGCCAAGAGCTGGACAGGTGATTGGCAAAAGGAGATACGAGAGGATCATGGGACAGGAGGTCCGGGAAGAAAGACAAGGGGGCGACCCAGAGGATGGGCAAGAGGTATATTCAGAGGGACAGAGGGAGAAAAAGGAGAGTGAGAGAAAGAATGTGTGCATAAAAATAAGTAACAGATGGGGTACGAGGGGGAGGTGAGGCCTAGCGGAAGTTAGAGAAGTCGATGTTCATGCCATCAGGTTGGAGGCTACCCAGACGGAATATAAGGTGTTGTTTCTCCAACCCGAGTGTGGCTTCATCTTTACAGTAGAGGAGGCCGTGGATAGACATGTCAGAAGGGGAATGGGATGTGGAATTAAAATGTGTGGCCACTGGGAGATCCTGCTTTCTCTGGCAGACAGAGCGTAGATGTTCAGCAAAGTGGTCTCCCAGTCTGCGTCGGGTCTTGCCAATATATAAAAGGCCACATCAGGAGCACCGGATGCAGTATATCACCCCAGTCGACTCACAGGTGAAGTGTTGCCTCACCTGGAAGGACTGTTTGGGGCCCTGAATGGTGGTAAGGGAGGAAGTGAAAGGGCATGTGTAGCACTTGTTCTGCTTACACGGATAAGTGCCAGGAGGGAGATCAGTGGGGAGGGATGGGGGGGACGAATGGACAAGGGAGTTGTGTAGGGAGCGATCCCTGCGGAATGCAGAGAGAGGTGGGGAGGGAAAGATGTGCTTAGTGGTGGGATCCCGTTGGAGGTGGCGGAAGTTACGGAGAATAATATGTTGGACCCGGAGGCTGGTAGGGTGGTAGGTGAGGACCAGGGGAACCCTATTCCTAGTGGGGTGGCGGGAGGATGGAGTGAGAGCAGATGTACGTGAAATGGGGGAGATGCGTTTAAGAGCAGAGTTGATAGTGGAGGAAGGGAAGCCCCTTTCTTTAAAAAAGGAAGACATCTCCCTCGTCCTAGAATGAAAAGCCTCATCCTGAGAGCAGATGCGGCGGAGACGGAGGAATTGCAAGAAGGGGATGGCGTTTTTGCAAGAGACAGGGTGAGAAGAGGAATAGTCCAGATAGCTGTGAGAGTCAGTAGGCTTATAGTAGACATCAGTGGATAAGCTGTCTCCAGAGACAGAGACAGAAAGATCTAGAAAGGGAAGGGAGGTGTCGGAAATGGACCAGGTAAACTTGAGGGCAGGGTGAAAGTTGGAGGCAAAGTTAATAAAGTCAATGAGTTCTGCATGCGTGCAGGAAGCAGCGCCAATGCAGTCGTTGATGTAGCGAAGGAAAAGTGGGGGACAGATACCAGAATAGGCATGGAACATAGATTGTTCCACAAACCCAACAAAAAGGCAGGCATAGCTAGGACCCATACGGGTGCCCATAGCTACACCTTTAGTTTGGAGGAAGTGGGAGAAGCCAAAGGAGAAATTATTAAGAGTAAGGACTAATTCCGCTAGACGGAGCAGAGTGGTGGTAGAGGGGAACTGATTAGGTCTGGAATCCAAAAAGAAGCGTAGAGCTTTGAGACCTTCCTGATGGGGGATGGAAGTATATAAGGACTGGACATCCATGGTGAAAATAAAGCGGTGAGGGCCAGGGAACTTAAAATCATCGAAAAGTTTAAGAGCGTGAGAAGTATCTTATTATGAACCAATTTTATTGTTTTTACATTCCCACTATTGGATCCTATATGTCTCTGTATATCACATTGCTCTATCAAAACTTGCAGAAACTGTTTAACTTATTGAAAAGACCAATCTGATGTCACCAGGTAGGTCATAAGATTCAAGGAGGAAATCAGAAACGCTACTTTCATCTATGTCATTTCAGGTGAATAACAGAGCGCTCCTTTAAAAAAAAAGGTCATCTCAAAGTCTTCTAGCAGCTAGAGTATCTGGATGAAAAATCATTCCCAAGATACCCATTTGAAAGTGGACAATAATGCGAAATTTCAAGTATTTTCTCTCATCACCCATGTGTCAGATTACAACAGAAATTCAAAAAATTAATTCCACAGATTAAAATCTTGAGTGGATTGTACTACAGAGAAAAGCATTACTGTGCCAGGAGATAATTCATCGTGAAAGGGAAGTCTGACAAAGAAGATGAATTATGAAAAACCGCAATGGATATCCAGTATTGCCTTCTGAAAATAAAACAAATATGAATAAATTTCAAACCAACAAAATGACGACTTGATGAGCTTCCCTTCAATTATAACCAAATTTCAGCCATTCTCATCTTTTTTACAAAATCTGATGCAGTTGTCCATATCATTCAACTCCATGTCCTCATCTTCATCTAGACTACACTAAAACTATGACTCCACTCTTACTCACCAAGAGCAGTAAGTTAACCTCTATTTCTTCGGGTTTTCAACAGATCTATCCAGGATACATCCTCATTCTTACCAATACCGTGGCCTTCTCCATCCATCTGCGGCCATACACTGAGATTTAAAAGCAGAGGAACAAAAGTAAATCAGATAACTGCTCAGCCCAACACCACCGTTCAAGTAGATTATTGCTGATCTGTATTACAATACCCTCTACCTTCCTTTGCCCTTAAAAAGGGACTAAAACCTATTACCACATTCTGAAATTTCAACTGATCTGTTATCAGTTGTTTTTGACTGATTAATTGAGATACAGAACAGAATAGGCCACTTTGGCTCTTCGAGCCATGCCATCCAGCAATCCAATGATCTAATCTTAGCCTAATCATAGACAATTTACAATGATCAATTAACCTACCAACCAGTACATCTTTGGACTCTGGGAGAAAACTGGCACACCTGGAGGAAATCCACTCAGTCACAGGAAGAACATATAAACCCCTTGCAGGCAGTGGCAGGAATTAAACCTTGCTCACCTGTACTGTAAAGTGTTGTGCTAACCACTCCCTGAGAAGCCAATCTTAACATGCTCAACTAATTTTCAGAACAGTTTTCACACATATGTAAATGATGCTCTCCTTTTCTATCACTTTTAACCTCACATCTTCAAATCAAGTAACTTTATAATTCTCCAATGCAAGGACAAATAGATTAAAAAAACAATCCTTTACCTCCACTAATTTACCATTTATTGTGCAGTCCATTGTAAGTGCCAGCTCATTCAAATGATGCAAGAAAATACAGCACTGGTCAATTCTTTCTTACAATCTACACTTAAATTGAACTACGTTTCGAAACTTCTGATATAATGTCGCTTGTACCAAGGCTGAGCCACTTAGGTATATGTATAAAGCAGATCACAGGCTGTTGGAAGAAAAACCTGCTTGTTCCAGTTTTGATAAATATCACAATAACTACAACATGATGACTGAACACAAATGACAGCCAATAGCAGTTGTAGTGTTGAGCAATCCTTTGTTTAATATACTGTACTGAAAACAAAATCTTTGGTATTTGCTGAAGTTTGCAGCTGTATTTATCCCTTTCTCACTCGGCTTTTACAAAGCAATACATCATTAAAGTTCTGCTCATTTTCTCTCCTGTCAATTATCAACTATATCTGCTGGACAGGCTGCAGCCTGCAGCAATTCTTCCCATTCAAGTTTCCATAAACGCAATAATATTTTACACACATTTCATAGATACTCTTCCTAATTTCAACAGAATATTGTAACAGTTTTATTTTGTTAAGCAAATGACGTGATCAAGAGGGGGAGAGAGTGACTCAGAGAGGTCAACAAAGAAAAGTGATGAGCTGGCAGTTGTAAGCAATGTAGCAGGTCCTTAAAATTATTTGTTTATGGCATATTATGTTGAACAGGAGATCTAGCCACTTTGCCTAACAATATCTGTTAAGAGGTATGTATGTTCAAGGATGGATAAAGAGCATGAGTAACCAAAATGCTGCAATTTCATAGATCAACCTTACTCAGTCTAGAAACATTCACATCCTGTTTGCAACTTTTGTTTTGTAACCTTACACTGGACTACTATAATAACTTAAAAATGTATCCTAGGGGAATGTGCTAAATTTATTCTCAGAAAAATTCTCATTTGTTCTCAGTGAGCAAGTGACAAGATTAGTACAAATGACACTTAATTAAATAATCAACATTCTTGACCTTGCAATATAATGCAGAGAAAATGAAAAGGCGTGTTTCAGTGCAATACGAAAAGAAATTTTCTCTGTTACATTATAGACTTAATCACAAAGTATATTACAGATTTCCCCCGCTATCCGAAGGTAGAACATTCCTATGAGACGGTTCGTAAGCTGGAATGTCGTAAAGTGAATAAGCAATTACCATTTATTATGGGAAAAATTTTTGAGCATTCCCAGACCCAAAAAATAACCTACAAAAATCATGCCAAATAACACATAAAACCTAAAATAACAGTAACATATAGTAAAAGCAGGAATCATATGATAAATACACAGCCTATATAAAGTAGAAATACTTTTTTGTAGTACACTCTAGCACAGTGAAAATCTCATGGTAGCACTCTCGGCGGAAGCACACTCGGCAGAAACACAGCGCAAGCACTCTCAGCAGAAACACTCTCTCCAGTAAGCTTTAAGCTATGAAGCTGCCAAATCATACCAAATAACACATTAAAATACACAGCTTATATAAAGTAGAAATAATGTATGTACAGTGTAGTTTCACTTACCGGAATCCGGAAGACTCCAATAAATTGCAGATTTGTCACAGTTAAACAATTGCTTATACGAACAACCACCTTCTGTAATTATTTTCTTCAGTTCCGCTGGGAACTTTTCAGCAGCTTCAGTATTAGCCGAAGCACTCTCTCCGGTAAACATTAAACTATGAAGCTGCCCTCACCTCAGAAACCGATCAAAGCACCCATGAGTACCTTTAAATTCCACTTTCGCAACACTTTCATCACCATCGTCCAGTGCTTTCTGTTTCAACTTACTGAAAAGACTGACTGATTTCTCCTTAAGTATAAGAAAACTTAACGGAACACCACATTTTGTACACCCATCAATCTACTCAAGCAATAGACTTTCCATTTTATCCATTATTGGATGCCGACTAAGAGAGACCATTTTGCTACGAGCAGAACCAACAGTAACATCGGCAGCTTTCAAAATTCTTTCTCTCTGCGTATAAATAGTGCGAATTGTGGACGCAGCCAAGCTCAACGTGCGGACAATGTCCTTACTTCGTTCACCACAATCAAAACGCTTAACTATGTCTAGTTTTACGCTAAGTGTAACACCCTTACGAGCTCTTTTAAGCTTTTCCGATACCTTAGAACTCATCTTGCTAACCAATGCTCAAAATAAATCGATATAAAGCACGTGTTTAAGCAATGGCGGCTAGAATGCAGTTCCAGGGGAGGAGCTTGGTTGTTCGGATGTGCACTGCCTTTTTTCGCACACTGCCTATTTTTGCGTGCTGTCTTTTATCGTAACAGTGAAAACACCTCTGTTAGCAAAAACAGGTAACTAATGTTGGTCTTTCGTAACAGCGAGGTGTCATAAAGCGAACGTTCAGAAAACAGGGGCCACCTGTACACTGAAAAGTCCTGCTGAGAAGCAAGTATCCAGCACAATCACCTTTTTTTCACTGCAGTAGAACTATAATAAGCAAGAGGCATCTGATCACCCTCTCCTTCCAAGTAAAATAGTAACAGATTTTGTTGATATTGGTATTCCTTGCAGATTCCTTTCTGTACATTCTTTGTTACTCTTTTTACTGACCTGGCTGGCCTTCACTGCAGGTTGATAACGTGACTAAGGCGGCATTTGGAATTCTGTTATTCATTAGTGGGAGCTCTGAGTACAAGAGCTGGGAGGTTATGTTCCAGCTTCATAAAACGCTGGTCAGACCCAGCTCAAGTACTGCACGCACTAAAGGAAAATTGTGATGGCACTGGAGCAGGTGCTGAGGAAATCAGCAGGATGATCCCTGTCATGGACCACTCCATGTAAGAGGAGAGACAGAAGCGGAGGAAGGAAGAGGAGACTAAAGTATATAAACATTAATGAGTGTTGTAGATCAGGTAGCTTGAAAGAATTTCCTGATATCACATACATAAATTTGGAGGACATAGATATATGGAGCAACAGATTTAGCAGGGACCTTTATCATCTGGAGCTTGGCAAGTACCTGAAATGCACTGGCTGAGAATGTGGTAGCCGCAGAGCTGCTGGCACCATCTAAAACGTGTCTAGAAAAGCACTTGAAATGTCTACACATTAGAAACCATGCGGTAGATTAACATGATGGATTTCCATTGATTGGCATGCATGCAGTGTACCAAATTGCCTGCTTCCTTGCTATATTCTGTGCACAAACCCACGGCCACTTTTATCCTGCAAATAGGTAACAGCTTTCATTTAACACAAATCGACTTTTGAAAACAGGTCAGATGAGTTAATGCTCAAGAAAGATGAAACTAAAGCTGAAAGATATTAGCACAACCAAATACCCCCTTGGATGGCGAGGTTTAATCTTAAATGTAATCTGCCAGGACAGGAGAAGGACGCAGATTAAAGACTGCATATTAAAAAAAAGACTGCATATTAAAAAAAATTCTACTCACCAGAAGATGGGCACAGTTTCATGGTTACTTAACTGCAATGATTCAAAGTAAGTTTATTATCAATGTGCATGCACATTCAGAGGTCACATTATGAGGTACACCTGCTCATTAATACAAGTATCTAATCAGCTAATCATGTGGCAGCAACTCAATGCATAAAAGCATGCTGACATGGTCAAGAGGTTCAGCTGTTGTACAGACTAAACATCAGAATGAGGAAGAAATATAATCTAAGTGACTTTGACCATGAAATGATTGTTGGTGCCAAACAGGATGGCTTAAGTATCACAGAAACTGCTGAACTCCTGGGATTTTTACACACAACAGAGTTTACAGAGAATGGTGCAAGAAACAAAAAAAAATCCAGTGAGCAGTGTTATCCAGAGAGAATGGTCTGACAGGAAGGTGACAGTAACTCAAGTAACCATGCTTTACAACAGTGGTATGCGGAAGAGCATCTGTAAATGCACAAATGGAACCTTGAAATGGATGAGCTACAGCAGCAGCAGACCACAAACATACACTCCATGGCCACTTCATTATGTACAAGAGGTACCTAATAAAATGGCCACAGAGTGTACATTACCACATACAATAGATTCCAGTTAATTGGGCCATCTATTAGGAAATAATACCGAGTTTTATAGTACTGTAGTAGTGATAGTGTTCTAATGTGTTCTTTAGTTCATTTAAACAAATAATGTTACTCAGTTACACAGTAGTTTGACTTTTTTTTTATATCTTCTTCACTATTTCCATGAAACTTCATCCAATTGGGGCAAGCGCTTAATTGGGCCAAAATGTACTAGTCCTGATATGTCCCAATTAACTGGGATCCACTGTACTACCTTGAGATTAATTTTCTTGCAGGCATTCACTGGAAAAAGAGTGCAATAGAATTTATGAAAAACTGTACACCACTGCCAATGTACAAAAGAAGACAAACTTGCAAATAAAAGAAATAATACTGTCAGTTGTAAAGAGTCCTGGAAAGGGATAATCCTTTAGGAAGTGTTGAATTGAGAATGAAGTCTGTACTGTTCTAAGGACTCAAAAAGAAAATCACTGGTGTGACCAGAGAAAGGAATCAAATAGATCTTCTCTCTGTAAATGAAGGGTTGCTACAGATTAGCAAGGCAGTTTAGCAGTAGAGAATGCATCTTTAGAATAAGAGAACAAGGTGTTATATGCTTGTGTCTCTAGTGACAGGTGCTGCTTCTAATGCATTCCCTACTTTGATTTTACTACTGCACAACTGGCTCTATTTTGTCTGTTACTATGACTGAAAATTAACTCCTCTCCCACCACAAATTCCAAACATTTGCGAGGAAGTGTATAAAAATGCAGATCTACTTCATAATCCAGGAGCCCTTTGCTGTAATCCAGTTCTTTGTTTTATTGGTTTGTCCTGTTTAATTTTAAGAGCTCTACAACAAGCTGTCCTGAACACTAATGTTGTAGCAAATTAAACTAAATTCAGAAGCACTAAAATAAAGTGACATTTGATTTAAATCTTGTATATAGCCCACGAGGCTTGCAGTTGAGGCCAGTTCATTGGCTATATTTAAGAGGGAGTTAGATATGGCCCTTGTGGCTACGGGGGTCAGGGGGTATGGAGGGAAGGCTGGGGCGGGGTTCTGAGTTGGATGATCAGCCATGATCATAATAAATGGCGGTGCAGGCTCGAAGGGCCGAATGGCCTACTCCTGCACCTATTTTCTATGTTGTTCACAGTGAACTGGGTAGTAAATAGAAGTCTAAGATTTCAACTTACAGTATATCCAAGATATGGAAAGTTTGTTTACTGCAGATCAAATATGAGATATTTTCTGCTTTCCCAGTGCATGCATTTTCTCTACATGTCCTGCAGAGTGAATATACTGTAATTCTGATGATAAACAATGACAAATTACAAAATAGAAAGGAAGTATTACTTGATAACACCCACTGTATGTACTATTTTCAAACAGCCTTATGTTAAAATATCAAAATAACTTCTGCTGACTTTTATAAGTAACTCCAAAACGAGTTAATTGATTTGGTAATTAAATAATTTGCTTTTATTTTTGACCAAAAAACAAGAGAAAATCTGCAGATGCTGGAAATCGAAGCAAAGTACACAAAATGCTGGAGGAGCTCAGCAGGCCAGGCAGCATCTATGGAGAAGAGTACAGTCGACGTTTCAGGCCGAGACCATGGTAATGTCAGAATGAAGCTAAAGCAAATTAACCTGCACAGCATTTCTGGCTGTTGCCAATACTTTGGTGCTGACACTGTGAGACCTACAATCATCAAGGACAGGAATGCTGTATAAGCAATCTCCTCACATTAGCCATTTTCAATTAGCCCAAGCACAATTCGCAAATATCAGAATCAGATTTAATATCACTGACATATGTCATGAAAATCATTGTTTTTGCAGGAGCAATACAATGCAATGCATAATAAAAACTGTGAATGACAGTAAAATATATATATAATTTAAATTAAGTAGTGCCCAAAAAAGATAGTGCTCACGGGTTCAATGTCCATTCAGAAATCTGATGGCAGAGGGGAAGTAGCTGTTCCTGAATCACTGAGTGTGTGCCTTCTGGCTCCGCTACCTCATCCCTGATGGTAGCGATGAGAAAACAGCATGTGCTGGATGATGAGGGCTCATACGGATGGATGTCAACTTTCTGAGGCATCGCTCCCTGAAGACATCCTGGACGCTGGGAGACTGATGCCCATGAAAGAGCGGGCTGAGTTCACAACTTTCTGCAGCTTATTTGATCCTGTGCAGCGCCCAACACCCTCCCAACTCTACATAGCAAGCAGAAATGCAGCCTGTTAGAATGCTCCCCACAGTATATCTGTAGGAATTTGCAAGCGCCTTTGGTGACATACCAAATTCCCTCAACTCCGAATGAAATATAGCCACTGCTGTGCCTTCTTTGTAACTGCATCGATGTGTTAGGCCCAGGATAGATCCTCAGAGATGTTGACACCCAGGAACTTGAAATTGTTCACTCTTTGCACTTCTGATCCCTCTATGAAGACTGGTGTGTGTTTCCTCACCTTACGCTTTCTGAAGTCCACAATCAGTTCTTTGGTCTTACTGACAATGAGTGCAATGCTGTTGCTGCGACACCTCTCAACGAGCTGATATATCTTGCTCCCGTATGCCTTGCCATCACTATCTGAAATTCTGCCAACAATAGCTGCGTCATCAGCAAATTTATAATGACATTTGAGCTGGGCCTAGCCACACAAACATTGGTGTAGAGTAAAGCATCAGGATAAGCACGCATCCTTGATGTGTGACAGTGTTGATTAACAGTGAGGTGGAGATGTTATTTCAGATCTGCTCAGAGTGTAGTCTTCTGGTGAGGAAGTCAAGGATCCAGTTGCAGGGGGCAGTCCAGGTTTTGGAGCTTTTCAATTAGACCTGTGGGAATGATTGTGTTAAACGCCGAGCTGTAGTCAATAAACTGTGGCCCGATATAAGTATTAGTATTGTCCAGGTGATCCATTGCAAAATGAAGAGCAAATGAGATCACATTTGCTGTAGATCTATTGTGATGATAGGCAAAATGCAGTGGGTCCAGGTCTTTGCTGAGACAGAATTCTAACCATAACCAACCTCTCAAACATTTCACCACCGTAGATGCAAGTGCTACTGGATGAAGATGCGGCAGAACATAAAGATTTGATCTGATTCATTGTTGATGATATCAGTTAGCTCTGCCTATTCCTTTACCCCAAGTTGTGTCTTTCCTACTTTTTGTGCTGCTTCCCATGTTTTTTCTTATTCATCAACTAAGGTGGACAAAGGTTTATTACCCAGTTTTGACCCGATGTCATGAGACTTCAAATGCTGAGGAGAACCAGAGCTATTCCCTACTACCTGTACATTAGTGCATCTTCAGCCCCAATGTGGAAGCAAGAGGCTGCCAATGCTGGAATCTGGAGCAACAAACAAGCTGCGGGAGGAACTTGGCAGATCAGCTAACATCTGTGGAAAGAAATGAAGCCCCTTCATCTGGACTGAAAGAGTGGAGTTTAACATGAAACGTCAACTGTTCACTTCCCTTACAGACGAAAGGTGACCCACTAAGTTCCTCCGTCATCTCATTTGTTTCACTCCTTACAGACATGTCCTGTAAGCAGGACAGTGCATATCCAGTGATTGTGATGGAGGCGCTGTCGGTGTAATTAGTATCAATGAGGTACAATTCTGTATGTGAGATTACGTCAAGATATTTCTTAATCGGCCTACAAGATAACTCTCCCAATATCAAAACTATTCTCCAGATACTCATGAAGACAACTTTACAAGGTTGCCTGGGCTGGGAGCAGCTCAGCCAAGTTGAAATTTGATGCCAATGCCTGGCAGGCAGCCTGCTTTTTTACTCCAATTATCCCTTTTAACATTGTGAGTGTAACATGACTGCAGGGATTAGGGGGTCATTTCAGAGGGCAGTCAAGAGGCAAGGCAGATCACACAGGGATGGAAGATTTCCTCCCTTGAATGACAGCAATAAACCTGATGGGATTTTTACAGCAACACAGTAATTTGGTCATCATTTTCACAAACAAATAAAACCAACATTAAAAATTAAATCATATTATTGTCAAAATTTATATTGAACAGCTGCAATAGTGGGATTGAACAAATCTCAGCACACTCTTCATCCAAATATCCAGGATAGGAGTCTGACAACACCCACTGCAACACCAATCACATCCAATATTTGGTTCACAAATATTCTAGGTAACTGGTAGCTGCAACTGCTGTTATTATGAGCAGTGTACATAAGTAACTTTTATATTTCTTGAATTTGTGCTATGTGCTTGTGTAGTGAATTTAATATTGGAGTAATATTGTACATATATTGTTTGATTAGGCATTCTTTGTTTGCTTACATAATTCATTATGGTTTATGCGCAAGAAGTACATGAATGGCATACGTCATTACAGCACCACATCATATTTGAGTGCTCCACTGAAGCAAAGCGAAATACACCAGTATCCCTGGGCTCCACGTTTTTCTTTCCTTTAGTTTCTGAAGTGACAAAATGTTGCAGTTTGTACCTCTAAGATCCAAGTCAAGTCCAGTTGTATTTACTGTTATGCACACAAGTACAGTGAAAAACTTGTGAGCAGCAGCACCTCAAGTACATAGGTTCAGACAACACACTGAACATACATATTACACAACATTATACCATATGGTATGATGCAAGGTTTATTTTTGCATCAATGTGCTTAATTGTGTATTGCTAACTATCAATAAATAATGTTTGGCAAGAACTTGCGTCATGGTCACACATAATAAAGAGCAACAGAGAGAAGAATCTTCAGATTCTGTATTGGCAACAAGTTTGAGATACAAACAATAACTGACTCGAAAGAAAGCAACCATGTGTGAGGAAAAAGAGACTGGTGTTCTGTTAAAAGAAAAAGGTAATGATGGCAAAGAGTGATCCTGATAGACAGCAGGGGAGCAGGGTAAGTACAAGTGGTCTCATCCATTTTTTTTCGACCCTGTATAAGCAACAGACACACAGTGCCCAAGAACAATCATATTGTCAGGGTTCCAGGAGAGAACAAAGAACAGAGCCAGATGATATATGAGTGAGTGAGTGAGAGAGAACGAACACGTGTGCCAAGGTAACGTCGTGTTTAGCGTGATGCTATACAGCTTGGTGCGTTCCAGCACATTTGGAGTTCAATTCCAGTGCCGTCCTTAAGGAGTCTGTACTCCTCCCATGGAATCAGTGGGTTTTCCCCGGTTCCCCCTTCCTCCCCAGAGTATAAAGATGCAGAAAGGTCCTCCTCTGCGCTGTGTCACTAAAATAAAGCAAGGTAGTGCTTAAATGACAAGCCATTGAGGTTACAAACTTTATGGACATGACAGAAGTATCCAAGGAGATACTGAGAGAATTTTTATGGGATATTTTAAAGCAGTACCTTGAAATTTTTTTTATGAGTTACAGATTTGTAATGTGCAGCCAATGACCATAGAGAATGGTGAGCAAATATATAATTTGGTTAAAAAAAATAGATTTGCCTTTTAAAATACACTTGCTTCCATCTGCAAAAAATAAACAGCCTACATTTTTTCTTTATTCACCCTATATCAGGTATAATAGGCAAAGCACTGAACTGGCAGAATCTCAGCAAGACGAACCTCTACATCAATGAACATATGCAAGACTTACACCTGGTCTGCACAAGTCCAGGACTTAATTACTTGGGAGTGGTAGTAGAATTGCTAGTCAAGACAGAAGTTCTTCAGCCCAATTTCTCTCTACAGAAATACTATCTGATCTGTTAAGTAATTCAAGCACTTTCTGATTCATTCCATCTTCAAGAACTTATCCGATAAACTGCATTGTTATATCATCCATGCAAAGAAAATTCTATTATAGGAGTGGTTTGTGCTGGGAATGGCGTGTGAGGAAAGCTAATCCAGAGCAAGAAGCTTCATTTTCTCTGTACAAAAGTATATACTCAGTAAAAAGCCACTTTATTAGGTACACCTGTTTGTTAAGGCAAGTATCTAGTCAGCCAATCAGGTGGCAGCAACTCGAAACATAAAATCATGTTGGCGTGGTCAAGAAGTTCTATTGTTGTTCAGACCAAACACCAGAATGGGGAAGAAATGTGATCTTAGTGACCTTGACTGCAAAATGATTTTGGTGCCTTACAGTGTGGTTTGAGTATCTCAAAACTGCTGATCTCCTGAGATTTTCACACACAAGGTTCTCTGGAATTTACAGAGAATGGTGAAAGAAACAAAAAGCATCCAGTGAGTGGCAATTCTGTGGTTAAAAATGCATTGTTAAAGAGAAGTCAGAGAAGAATGGCCAGGCAGGTTCAAGCTGACAGGAAGGTGACAGTAACTCGAGTAACCATGTGTTGCTACAGTGATGTGCAGAAGTGCACCTCTAAATGCACAGTGCTCAAACTTTGAAGTGGATTCTACAGCAGGAGAAGACCATGCTGGGTTCCACTCCTGTATCTAATAAAGTGGCCACTGAGTGTA
Source organism: Mobula birostris (assembly GCF_030028105.1). Lineage (NCBI taxonomy): Eukaryota > Metazoa > Chordata > Chondrichthyes > Myliobatiformes > Myliobatidae > Mobula > Mobula birostris. Next base: position 20,434,681 of record NC_092393.1, read on the forward strand.
TGTGAGGACACTGGGGAAAGTGGCCAAAAATTTAGTGAAATGTTTATATTTTCAGAAACAACCTGAAAAGTTTTTTAAAAATGCTGCAGTAGTACAGTGAGTTTGGAAAGGAATTTCAAGGAATAGAGGATTAGTAGATGGAAAAGAATGATAAAATTCAAAGATAACAGAGTTCAAAATTTCAGAAATAACAGAGAGATAGAAAGACAGAGCAAGAAAAGACAGATAAACAGCAAGGAGGTTAGGCTAAAGAATGGGAAAAATATTGAGGTATTGCTCAACTCATAGTCAGGTCAGAGAACATCTTCATAGAGTTGATATTTCAGATCAAGGACTCTTCCTTGATGCTGCCCAACTGCAAAATGATTCCAGCATTTTCCACTTTTGTTCTGAATTTCCAGATTATGAGGAAATAACTCATTATCAGTGTAGTCCTGATGTTGTTCAAAGTAAATTTATCAAAGTACATACACAATATTTCACCATATACAACTCTTCAGTTTCATTTTCTTGCATGCATACACAGTAAATCCAAGAAACACAATAAAATTAATGAAAAACCACACACAGGACAGACAAACAATATGCAAAGGACAACTATGAAAATATGAAAGAAAAAAGTAACAATAATAATTATAAACAACTAAGAAATAAATATTGAGAACATGAGATGAAGAGTTTTTGAAAGTGAGTCCATAGGTTGTGGGAACAATTCAGTTATGGGGTGAGTGAAGTTAACCCCTCTAGTTCAAGAGCCTGTGGCTGAGGGCTGATAAATTTTCCTGAAGCTGGTGGTGACAGTCCTGAGGCTCCAGTACATGCCTTTTCAAAACAGACCATTGCATGGTCCTGTGATAGTGCTCTGCGTAGGTGTGCTCAATATTGGGGAGGGCTTTACTGATAATGGACTAGGCCATTTTGTAGGATTTTCCATTCAAGGGCATTGTGTTTCCATACCAGTGATGCACCAGTCAATATACTTTCAATCATATGTCTATAGAAGTTTGTCAAAATTTTAGATGTTTTGCCAAATTTTCGAAACTTCTATGGAAGTAGAGATGCTACGTGCTTTCTTTGTAATTGCACTTATGTGCTGTGCCCAGGGTGGACATTTTGAAATGGTGACACAGAGGAATTTCAAGTTGCTGATCCTTTCCACCTCTGAATCCCTGAGGACTGGCTCATAGACCTCCATTTTTCTCCTCCTGAAATCAATGATCAGCTCCTTGGTCTTGCTGACATTCAATGTCAGCAAGGCAGTTGTCATGGCACCACTCAACCAGATTTTCAATCCCTGTCCTTGTCACCACCTTTGATTTAGCCAACAACAGTGGTGTCATCAACAAAATATGGCAATCAAGCTGTGCTTAGCCTTGCAGTCATAAGTATAAAGCAAGTAGAGCAGGGGACTAAGCACAGAGTCTTGTGATGCATCTGCACTGATGGAGATTGTGGAGGAAATGTTATTGTCAATCCAGATTGACTGGGCTCTGCAGGTGAGGAAATCAAGAAGCTTATTGATTGATTTTGAGGGGATTATAGTGTTGAATCCCTAACAGGGATAGAGTTCCTCTTGTTCTCACCAACCACCCCGTGAGTCTCCACATTCAATATATCATCCTCCACAACTTCAGGCATCTTCAACAGGAACCTACCACCAAATCCTTATCTCCCACCACTCTGCTTTCTGTGGGGATCACTCCCTCCATAATTCCCTTATCCATTCATACCTTCCCACTTATCTTCCTTCTGGGACATAGCCCTGCAAGTGGCTAAAATGCTACACCTGCCCATTTACATCCTCCCTTACCTCCATTTAGGACCCCAAATAGTCTCTCCCAGTGAAGCAAAACTTCACCCTTCACCTGCAAGTTTGCTGGGGTCATCTACCGAATCCAGTGCTCCTGTTTCCGTCTCCCCTACATTGGTGAAGCCCGATATAAATTTGGGGACTGCTTTGTTGATTCGCCAAGAGCAGAATTTCCTAGTAGCAAACCATTTTAATCCTATCCCCATTCCCACATGTCAGTCCATGGACTCCTCTTTTGACACGATAAAGCCACTCTCAGGGTGGAGCAGCAACACCTCATATTCCATCTGGGTAGCATCCAACCTGAGGGCATGAACATCACTTTTTCCTTCCAGCAAAAATTTCTCTCCGCCTTCTTCTATTCCCCACTCTGGCCTCTTATCACTTCTCCTCACCTGCCTATCACCTCTTCCTGATACTCCTCCTTCTTCCCTTTCTCACATGGTCCACTCTCCTCTCCTGTCAAATTCCTTTTTCTCCAACACTTAACCTTGATCACACACCGGGCTTCAGCCCTATCACCTTCTATCTACCTTTTCATTCTGTCCTCTTCCCCTTCCTTCTCAGTCCTGAAGAAGGATCTCAGCCCGAAACGTCGACTGTTTATTCATTTCTATAGATAGTGCCTAACCTACTGAGTTCTTCCAGCATTTTGTGTGCGTTGCTCTGTTTCTCCAGCTTTGGCATAATCTCTGGCTTTTGCCCTCTGTCCTTCCAGTTGTGCCGAAGGGTCTTGATCCATAATATTGACTGTTCATTTTCCTCCATCAACGTTATCTTTTCAGTTCTTCCAGCATATTGTGTGTGTTGTACCAGATTTCCAGCGCCTGTATTCTCTTGTGTCACCAAATGGTTAATATATTGCAAACTGGGAGAGAGCTCTAGCCAGCAATAGGCACAGAAAGTATAGTTGGAATATAATAAGTAGGCTCTGAGTGTTGATCAAAAGAAGGGAGTGATAATAAACAGATCTATGAATAAGGTGATGAGAAGAATGTGACAGAGAACGTAAAGTGGAAAGTACCCACAGCAGAGAGAGCTTTGTGAAGGATGTTAAGACAATGAACTGAGGGTAGCAAAATAATCAGATAGAACTTGGAAAAGTTCCACACAAATATTTGATATACTGTAGACACAAAGGAAAATAGTGAGGATATCTGGATGAAAACATTTTAATTGTGTCAGGCCACGCATTAGAGAATGACCGTAGTAAATAAGAGTCAAAAGGGACGGAGCTACGTTGAGCATTTGAAAGAAAAGAAAATATGGAGTACATTGCTTTTCTACTCTACTAACAATGCTATTCTGTTGATATGTTACCCAACACATGCTCATTAAATCCTTAAACTCTCCCAAAATCCACTACAGAATGCACAGACTGATAACAGAGGACAAGACAATTTCAAACAACATGTATATAGCTTGCTCAAGGGCTCTTCGTAGGCTGCATATGGAATGTTCTATAAACATTGCTGATGTCCAGAGACCAGGTGGTCACATGACACATTCCTTAAAGGAGTAACAATTAAAGTTCCTAACCAATGCACGATGAGCAATGCACTAACTCAGAAATGACAAGGATAGTTTGTGCCCTAAGATGGTTACAAAACTCATCTCTATTCCTTTTACGTTTAATATATTGGCAGTGCCTTATTTGTTTCACTATTTCTCAAACAAGCTCGTTTTCCTTCCTCCTATTTGATTGTACAGTGGGGAACTGACTTTAATTTACTCTTTAATTTTAAACATGTATTGCCTTTGAAAAATGCTTCCCAATGGCCCAGCAGGATTGCCATACTGAACAAGACTGGAAAGAGTTCCAGTTTGAGTTGGGCAGAGGCACTGCAAGAGACTTCATTACCTTTACGTTATTAAGGACCAGGTTTCCAGCTTTTGGTGGCAATGAGATTTAGACTAGTCAGGGAATTTTGTACAGTGAGGGGTGGGGGGGGGTGAGGAAATAGTGGATGGGTGGCAGCTCTTGTGACATCTGGAAATCAAAACAGAACATTACAGAACAGGTAAAGGCCATTCAGCTCATCATGCCTGCACCAACCATAATGCCAATCTAACTAATCTCATCTGCCTGCACATGTCCACGTCCCACTATCCCCGGCCTGTTCATGTGCTGGTCAAAATGATTTTTAAACTTTGTTATCATATCTGTTTCTACGATCTCCTTTGGCAGAACATTCCAGCACCTAAAACTTTCTGCATAAATAAAGTCTTGCAAATATCCTTTGGACTATCTTGCTGCAACTTTTGACAATTTTCTCTTATTCCAATAACCTCTTCACCTTTTAACTGGTTTGATAAATGTGTTGCAAAACTTAACTGTGGCCTTCTATCAAATTTATTTCCTGGTGATCTCTTGGGCTTTATCAGAAACAAGGACAAAAGGTACATTCATGGAACCATAGTGATTGTTTAGGGATTGGCTAATTGGAAGAAGGGTAAAAGACAGAAGCCAAGTAACACGTACAAGATGCTGGAGGAACTCAGCAGGCCAAGCAGCATCTTTGGAATAGAATACAGGTGACGTTTTGGGTTGAGACCCTTCAGCAGGACTGGAGAAAAAAAAAGATGAGTAGAGTTAAAATGTGGGGGGTAATGGTGAAGAGAGAAACACAAGGTGACAGGTGAAACTGGGAGGGGAGGTATGAAGTAAAGAGCTGGGAAGTTATTTAGTGAAAGAGATACAGGGCTGGAGAAGGGGGAAATCTAATAGGTGGGGACAGAAGGCCATGGAAAAAAGAAAAGTGGGAGGGGGAGCACAGAGGGAGGCGATGGGCAGGCAAAGAGATAAGGTGGGAGAGGAAAAAGGGGATGAGGTTTATCAAACCTCCAGTAATGACCACTCCTCCTTCATCATTCCCCATCCCCTTTTTCTTCTCTCACCTTAACTCCTTTCCTGCCCAACACCTCCCTCTGGTGCTCCTCCCCCCCTTTTCTTCTTCCATGGCCTTCTGTCCTCTATTAGTTTCCTCCCTTCTCCAGGCCTTTATCACTTTCACCAATCAACTTTCCAGCTCTTTACTTCACCCCTCCCCCTCCCAGTTTCACCTATCACTTCATGTTTCTCTCTTCCTTTCCCTCTACCCACCTTTTAACTCTACTCCTCGTCTTTTTTTCTCCAGTCCTGCTGAAGAGTCTCAGCCTGAAACATCAACTGTACTCTTTTCCACAGATGCTGCCCGGCCTGCTGAGTTCCTCTAGCATTTTGTGTTTGTGTTGCTTGGATTTGCAGCATCTCCAGATTTTCTCTTGTTTAGCCAATCTAGATGCTAAAGAAGTTTCAAGAATTGTATAGTGCTCAAGGGCAAGGATAGTAGTTAGGATGGACACTCAACGATTCAGAAACAGCTTCTTTCCCTCTGCCATCATATACACACTTACTGTAATTTATAGTTTTTATTATTATGTATTGCAATGTTCTGCTGCCACATAACAGATTTCATGATATACGCCAGCGACATTGAAACTGATTCAGATTCTGGACACTGGAATCAATGAGAATAAGATGTTGCACAGTACAGACACTGAGGGAGGAAAGTAGGGAAGGGTAGAAAGGGTGTGCAGAGAACGGAAAGTTGGGAAAACAGACAGAAATGTGGGAAATATTGTAATAACCTATTTACAGGATAGCTTGTTGAAAATGGAGAAAATGCTCTTGCTCTTCCTGGACAGAGCCGTGCTAATCTCCTCAATTTGGCCCTCTGACTTATCTGCAGTGCCAGATTGCAGGAGGTCTGAGAAACTCTGACTAAAAACAGAGTAACTATTGCATTGCAGGCAGGCTAACAACCCAAACTATTTAAAGGACCAATTCAGTTTCCGGAAGCAGATTACACTCTCACCAGTCATGCCAGCTCAATTAAGGCAGAAAGTGGGTGTGTACAACACAGAAGCCATACATGCCCCAGACTAAAATGGTCCAGAATTTAATCTATCCATTTTTGGGATCGAAGACTTGTTCATCAGAGTATGGTTTCCTGAGAAAGAGTTGCATTAGTTTGATCTCCACAGTGAAATTGTGTATTAAATTTCAACCATTATTAGCAAACACTCTGGGAAATATATTGGATGGTCCTCGACATTGGAAATCTGAGACATAACCAGGATTTTAAAAAATCAAGAAATAGAAGAAAATTAGTTAAATGATAATTGTTTAATATTAAACCTGATAGCTAAATATTATTCTATGGTAACTGCGAATTTTCAATGTTTTAAAGTTAGAAATAATGAAGTCGGAAATTCCCTTCTCATTCATGGCATCACTTTATTGATGGCCAGGTTCCTGTTTCATCTTATTGAGGAGCCAATTCAGAGGGAAACAAATGGAAGTACAGTTGATCGGGAGTAATGAGAGTTAAACAGGTCTGGTAGCTCGACAGGTCTGTAAAAAAAAATCACGTCAGGATTTTCAGGGAAAATACGAGTGGGTCCATGTGAGAGACTTCAAAACATTTGATAGCTTTGAAGGAAGACAAAATTGGAGAAGTAGCTTTGTAGTCTGGCTTTCAATCAGCCACTTTAGAGGGCCTGCTTATAATCCATGCACCTTGCTACATTTCATCGTACAAGCTACTGCTAAGCAGGTTTTTAAAGTTCATGACACGGAAGTGAGCAGCAGAATATTGCCATTTCACACTTTGAGTCCACGCTGCCATTAAATATGTCCAATTTTCTGAATTCAGCTTCCTGTAGCCATAATCTTTAGCCAAACTTTAGTATCTCAACTCAGAGCACAAGAGGCAATTGCTCTCAATAAGATCCCTAACCAACTTGTTCTTGCATGATTATCTTTCAAAATTCTGCTGTGCCCAAAGTGCGCCAAGTCACAGAAGTGAATATTCCTGTTAAATTAAAATTCTGTGACTTTAGAACACACAACCACCGATTTGCATGTGGTGATGACAGTAGTTCAGTGGATATTGTTGGGTGATAACGATCATTATAGACCTTATGGGGAAAAGCCTGTTTTCTTTAAATACTGATATGAGATCTTCTCCATTCACTTGCAAGGGTGGATCAGAAGTTAAGGGCTCAACTGAAAGACAACATTGACAACAATGCAGCAATCCTTGGTGAAACAATGAACCTTTAAATTTGGGGTCCCACTTTCAATACTTCCCTTAAAACCAACATATAAAGAATTATGATCAATTTAAAAACATAATATTTTGATATCTAATTCTGTTACATTTTATAATTTATTAAAACAAGGGGGTGGGGCTGATGACATCACTGGAGAACACTCGAGGTCATCAAGGGGTCAATAAATGGAAAGTAGAATAATTAGCAGCAAGATGCTGTGGAGAACATGTCCTTCCTATGTCTGCATTAACTCCTTTACAAAACATATACAGAAACTCCTCAATTCAAATTCTCTTTACAAATTATTAACAAGTCTCTGATAACTAAAAATAACTGGTGGCAAAAAAATGTTTTGAGAACTGACAGTGAAAAAATAATTAAAATAGGTATCTGATAAAAACATTTCAGTCATTAATATAATGCATAAGTACCTATTCCATTAATACCACGATAACTAGCATCATGTTAATCTAAATAAATAAGTGAACGCATTTCTTAAACAAACATTACTTATATCATAGCAATTGCCCGAGGTATTGTTACGCAGCAGATATTACACGAGTGTACTCAAGCAGGTATCTGAGACTTCCTGTTGGTGAAAATAGACACACCACAAACTACTTCAAGGTTCAGGAAGAAATTTGCAACCAAGAGTGCGCACTAAAAAAAACAACACAAGAATGAAAGTAAAAACTACCTCTGCGTCCTGAGGCTGAGTAGTATGCGGGTCGCAATTTCGCAACTTGTACAAATGTTGCTGAGGAAAAACTTTTCCTGTATCTTAATTTTTATTTGGATCACAGACTGATAGCTGTGACTGAGGCAAACTGGAACTACAACGGATAAGTAGCTGGTTTTTGCTGACTGCCGGGAACAGCCGAAAACAATGTTGACGGAAATAACCGAACGCTCCTGAGGATCAGCGTCTTCTGCGGGAGCGCGCCGCCAAACTAAGGGCTCCTCTGCTCAAAAGCGGTTCCCACGGAAAAAGCCGAATCAAAATTGTTGCTGACGGAAACGGTCGAATAAATTCTGATTTTTATCTGCTGCAGTTTTATTTTTTTCCCAAACTTCTGACTATTTGAAAGAATAGAGCGAAACTTGTTTTCTTTAAAAAAAAGGAAAAAGCCCACTCAAGTGAGGAACATGACATTAAGCGATGCCACTGTTCTTGACAAACCCAGGTAAGTTAGAAGTTGCGGCAATGAAGTTCTGCAGATGCGGCTTGCACTTCAGAATGGTAAGTGTCCAGCTGATGTGGAAGTGCACAAGACGATTTGGGAGGAAGAGTCAAGAAGGGTGGGACCATGTCAAAATAAACACTAAGTTTCTCCTACAAGATAGGACGTTTGATGTCATGTACGCACATCTCTCTGTGGACAGAGAGCGAGAGATCAGTGGATGTGCAAACACACTAGACTGTGAAATTGTAGGAAAGGCTGCAGCCTGCAGAAATGCCAGCGTTGATAAGTACCAAAATATAGAGCAGAGGGAACAGGTCAAAATTAAGGCATGGGATGATAAGTGAACGGGAACATTTTAACAAACAAGTGCCAAGCAATGTCCATCTTTAGCTAACTGAAGTCCAGCCTGCTCATCTTGCCATTGCAGTTTCGAATGCATCGTGAAGACATGAAATCAAAAGAAGCAATTGTATAAATAGTGACCAACTCTGGAACATAAAGCAATAAACAAGGAACAGAAAAATTAGGTGCAGGAGCAGGGGATTGAGCCCCTTATTGCCACTGGTATGACTGAGAACTGAACTGTTTTTTTGTCAATCCACCTTTCAATTACTTGTTATCAATATTCAATCTATCTATGCCTTCAAAATATTCGAAGACTGCTTTTCAGGAAGAAAGTTGGTACTCATCTCAGAGAGCAAAATTTCCTCCCTCTGTCTTAAAAGAGCAAGCCTTTTTTTTTGTCCAAATCCACTTTGTCAAAGCATCTCAGGATCTCAAATGTTTCAATCAAGTGATCTGTCACATCTTTAAACCAGCAAACCCAGGCATAACCAGTCCATTTTATCTTCAAAAGACAACTTATCCATTCTAGATATTGGTCTAGGAAACCTATTCTAAACTGTCAATCAAAGTTGGTGTTGCTAATGACCTATCTCTGAACCATATTTGCACTAGTTATGTGTGGAATTCCCCTCGCAATAAACAATAATAGTTTGTTCTGTGTGGTGGGGAATAAACAGTCAATATTTCAGGCCCTCTGGTCTGAGACTCGCCCTCAAAGGAAACATCTTCTTCACATCCACCCTATCTAGGCTTTCAACATTCAATAGGTTTCAATGAGATCACCCAGAGCCTTCAATCGCTCCTCATATGATAACCCTTTCATTCCTGGAATCATTCTCGTGAATCTGCTCTGAACCCTCTCCAGTGTTGGCACCATCCTTTCCTAAATAAAGGGCCCAAAACTACTCATAGTTCTCCAAGGGAGTCCTCACCAGTGCTTTATACAGCCTCAGCATTATAACCTTGCCTCTATATTCCAGTCCTCTAGGAATGAATGCTAATATTGCATTCACCTTCCTCACCACCGATTCAACTTGCAAATTAATGTTTAGGGAATCCTGCACGAGGACTCTCAAATCCCTTTCCACCTCTGATTTTTAAATTTTTTTCCCTGTTTGTAAAATAGTCTATGTTTATATTCCTTCTACCAAAGTCCATGAACATACACTTCCCAATACTGTATTCCATCTGCCATCTCTTTGCCCATTCTCCCAATCCACCTAAGTCCTTCTGCAGCCTCTGTGCTTCCTCAACAATAAATGGCCCTCCAGCTGTCTTTGTATCATCCACAAAGCCATCAATTTTATCATCCAAATCATTGACATACAAAGTAAAAAGAAGGGGTCCTAATACAGACCCCTGTGCAACACCGTTAGTTACTGGCAGCCAATCCAAGAAGGATCCCTTTAGTCCCTCTCTTTGCCTCCTGCCAAGAAGCCAATGCTCCATCCATGCTAGTATCTTTCCTGTAATACCATAGGGTTTTATCTCGTTTATCAGCCTCATGTGTGACAGCTTGTTAAAGGCCTTCTGAGAATCCAAGTATACAACATCCACTGATCCCACTTTGTCTACCCCAGTTGTTATTTCTTCAAATAATTCCAACAGACTTGTCAGGCAAGATTTTCTCTTAAGGACACTATGCTGACTTTGGTCTATTTTGTCATATGCCCAAAAGTGACCCAAAACCACACCCTTAACAATCGACTCCAGCATTTTCCCAACCACAGAGATCAGGCTAACAGGCCTATAATTTCCCTCCTTCTACTTCCTTCTCTTCTCAAAGAATGGAGAGATATTTGCAATTTTTGAGTCCTCTGGAACCATGCCAGAATGCTCTGAAAGATTATTATTAATGCCTTCACAATCTCTTCAGCTACCTCTTTCAGAACCCTGGGGTGTAGTCCATCAGATCCAGGTGACTTCTTATCTACCATAAGAGCTTCCAGTTTCCCTAGAAATAGCAACTGCACTCACTTCTGCTGGCTGACACTCTCGAATTTTGGCTCTATTATATCCTCTTTTGATTTTATGTTGGTTTTGACTTCTGTTGTCAGCCATGGTTGTGTCATCCTGCATTTAGAATACTTCCTCTTCTTTGGGATGTGTCTATCCTGTGCCTTCTACATTGTTCACAGAAACCACCATTGTTGCTTTGCCATCATCCCTGCTAGTGTCCTCTTCCAATCAACTTTGGCCAGCTCACCTCTCATTCTTCTGTAATTCCCTTTATTCCGCTGTAATACTGATACATCTGACCTTTACTTCTCCATCACAATTGCAGGGTGACTTCAATTATATTATGATCACTGTTTCCTAAGGATTCCTTTACCTTAAGGTCCCTAATCGTATCCATTTCATTACACAATACCCAATCCAGAATTGCTGATCCCCTCGAGAGCTCAAACAAAAGCTGCTACAAAAATTCAGCTCAGAGGGATTTCACAAATTCTCTTTTTTGGGATACAGCATCAACTTGATTTTCCCAATCCATCTTGCATATTGAAATCCCACATGACTAATGTAACATTTTCTTTTTGACATGCTTTTCCTATCTCCCAATGTAATTTGTAGACCACATCCCAGCTACTGTTCAGAGTCCTGTAAAAAACTCCCAGAGTCTTCTTACCCTTGCAGTTTGTTAATTCTACCCACGAGTATTCTCCATCTTCTGATCCAATGTCACCTCTTTCTAAAGATTTGATTTCATTTTTTATGACCAGAGCTGCTCTCCTCCTCTGCTTACCTGTCTGTGCTTTCAAAAGAGTGTTTATCCTTGGATATTAAGCTCCCAACTACAATTATCTTTCTGCCATGATTCTGTGGTACCCACAATATCATACCTGCCAATCTTTAACTGTGCTACATGATCATTTACCTTATTTTGTATACTGTGCGCATTCAAGTATAACACCTTCAGTCATGTGTATGTCACCCTTTTCAATCTTGTCCCCCTTTTACACTGCAACCCATCTTACTGACTGCAATATTTCCCTACCATTTGCCTGTCCTTCCTGACAGTCTCACTATACACTACCCCTGCTTGTATACCAATATCCCAATCCTCAGCCCTATCACTGTGGTTCCTATCCCCATGCCAAATTAATTTAAACCCTTACCAACAGCCCTAGCGAACCTGCCTCAAGGATATTGGTCCCCCTCGGGTTCAGGTATAGCTCATACCTTCCCCAGAAGAAAACCCAAAGATTCCATAAATCTGAAACCCTACCTCCTGCACCAGTTCCTCAACCACACATCCTTCTGCTGAATCATCCTGCTCTTACCCTCACCGATGCATGGCTCAGGCAGCAATCCAGAGATTGTTACCCTGGAGGGACTGATTTTCAGCTTTCTACCTAGCTCTCTAAATTCTTTCTTTAGGACCTCCCCTCTTTTCCTTCCTATGTTATGGGAATCAATATGCACCAAGACATCTGGCTGCTAACCTTCCTCCTTTAGAACATTCTGGATACAATCCAAGACATCCCTGGCCCTTCCACCTGAGAGGAAACATACGATATGGATCTCTCTATTGCCTCCACAGACTCTCCCGTTTAGTCCTCTCACTATGGAATCTCTCACTATTTGTTGGGCACGTGGCCAAGTGGTTAAGGCTAGTGATCTGAAGGTCGCTAATTCGAGCCTCAGCTGTGGCAGTGCGTTTATGTCCTTGAGCAAGGCACTTAACCACACATTGCTCTAGTGTCTGTGCGAGGAATGGCGCCCCATACAGAATTCCAATCTGCGCCTTGTAAGGCATGAAAATGCCCAACGCAGGCCTCTCATGGTCTGAGTCGACGTTGCCTCCCCTCCCCCCCCTCCTATGGAATCTCCTATCACCAATGCATTTCTCCTCTGCCTCTTTCCCTCCTGAGCCACAACCCCAGACTCAGTGCCAGGGACCCAGTTTCCGCTGCTCCCTCCCCAACAGCACCCAATACAGTACGCTTGTTATTGAGGGGAACGGCCACAGGGGTATGACAGTCACCCATTCACCTGCCTGCTGTAACCTAGGGGTGACTACCTCCCTGTAGCTCTTAGCGAGCATCTCCTCAGTTTTCCTTATGAGCCAAATGTTCTCGAGTTGGAGCTCCAACATGCTTTCTGAGGGGATGCAGCTTGGTGCAGCTGGTGCAGATGTGGTTATCCCAGAGGCTGGAGCTTTCCAGGATTCCCACATCTCACACAAAGAACAAAACACAGTGCCTGCAGCCATTCTTACTTCCCTAACTATACACTTACAGATGAAGAATGAGCAAGAAAAACTCTCCGGATACTAACGCCACCCATGCCTGCTATTGCCCAAGCCTGTTGAGCCAAAGTCAAAAGTCTCCCCACTTTAACACTACCCCACACCAACAATGGCTGCCTTGCTTGCCCTGCTTGATTTGACCTTGCTAATGAATCCCAAACTTCGCTTGGCTGCTGATCAAGCACTGAAAAACAGCTACGAAGGTCTGATTGTTAAAGCACTCTCCTCAACCTGGGCGAAGACAGCATTTCTTTTTGCCTCCGAACTTCGATTGCCACTGTTCTATTGTGTTTCTGTTTTGTGGCTGCCCGAAAGGAGACAGGTCCCGGGATTGTATATGGTATATATACTTTGGTAATAAATATACTCTGAATTTGAAACTTTGATTTCCATTGTGAATTTCGCAGAGTACATATGTTTTCAATTTGTGTTCCCAAGTTCCTGCCTAATAGCATCATAATTCCCCCTTCCCCAATTAAACACTTTCCCATACTGTCTGCTCCTATCTTATGCATCTCCTTATGTTCTCTTCACTATTTACTTTCCTATTGATCTTGGTGTTATCACCAAATTTAGCCATTATATCTGTTTCCTATTAGTCAGTCAGTCTTACATACAGCATTTGCCAACATTGTCTCCCACACTATGAGCATTTATTTTCCTCAAAAAACTTTGATGCAGCTCCTTATCAATGCTTTCTGGAAATTTTAGTATACAGTACTGTATTCAGTTTGCCTTATCTATTACATATGTTACTTCTTTAACGGATGCCAGTAAATTTGTCAAAGATGATTACCCCTTCATAAAACAGAGTTGGCTCTTTCTGTTTACTCTGAGTTTATCTTGGTGCCCTGATATAACATCTTTAACAAAAACTCCTAACATTTTCCCCCAACAGACAGGAAACCAACAGTCTCTTTTCTGTTTTCTATCTTTACCTCTTTTTGAATAAAATGTTGTATTTATTATTTCCATTCTCATGGCACCTTTCCCAACATCTAGAGAATTTTGGAAAATTAAAACCAATGCAAATGTTATCTCATAACCCCATGAATAACCAAAGGCTGGTCAGCTCTCACCTCCAACTATTTGCTAAGTGTGATTTTGCCTGGGTGTCATAATTTTCCTGAGCTCCCAATTTCCAATGTAAAACAATTTCTACAATATATTTCTATTAAGAAGGCTAATGCAATATACCTGTTTAATTTATCAGCCATTTCTTTGTTTTTCATTCTTAATTCCCAACTTCATTTTTAATAGACTTAATGGTCCCTCGTTAGCTCTTTATGGTTACATACTGTATCTGTTGATACGCAAATTATACTGACTAGCCTCATCTTATATTTTTCCTTCCTTAGTATTTATTGAGTTACTCTTTTACTTCTTTATATATATATAATTCTGCCCAACCTGCTCACCTGTATTTATGCAGATACATGTTGTTCTTTAAGTTGATATGGCCTCCAACTTTTCTTCCTCATTGTGAATGTAGAAACAAGTATTAAACCTTAACTCCAACAAAATAGATCATCTCTGAGTTTGTATGGTCTAAGGTGTAACAGCCTGATGTTCACTATCAGATCCCACTTGGAATACCCAATAACAGCCCTAAACTTCTGTCCCTCCACTACATCCAGTGACAGTCAGGCGATAAAATGCATATTCATTCAGTAAGGTAACCCCATCATGAGCCTACCACATTATGTTGCCCCTTTGGCCCACAACTCTCGGTGGAATACAATACCTGCTGATCATTCTTGATAGGAGGAATGTTCTCTGATGCCAAAAGATATTTAGTTTACTGTTAACCCCCATCCTACACATAACTCCTTAAACTTCCAGAATAACTTGTTTTATGTGATTCTAAATAATTTAATGCATCTGGTATCTTGCACACAACCTGACATCCTAGGGACTTAACAAGAGTTCTGTCAAGAAAGGCTACGTTGTAAGCCAGTCTCAAAGCTGGGTAGATTATTAGAAGAATTTTAGAGCACAGAAAGAGGTCCTTCATTCCACTCCCTTTTGACTATCAAGCACTAATCCATACTAATGCCACTTAGTGTTTGGACCATTGCTTTCAATGAGTTGGCAATTCAAGTGATTGTCTTGATATTTCTTAAACAGATAGTTGCTTTTTAAAAGTCTAGAAAACTAGAGAGACTAGCGTGTGCTAGGGAGCTCAAAGTATAGGTACCAAGGTGAAGCAATGCCAGGATGGAAGGAGTTTGAAAGTTTCCTAATTAAAACATTTATTCTTGACTTGGCTTCTTAATCCCAGAGAACCTGACTTTTTTTCCATCTTCATTCCTCTACATATAAGCTAACCAATGCCTAAATTTCATTCTGTATCCTTCATTGACTTAAACCACAATGCCGCAATTTCTATAGTGTATATTTATCAAAGGGTTCTCTGTGATAGTTTTCATCTTCCTTCGATTAATATTCACTTTGATCATCATGATTGAACATTTTGCATCTTTGTCAAAGCTCAAAGCAAGATACAGACCTTGTGCAGCTGTAACAGAGTTTCATCACAATTTCCTCTGAATTAGAAGGGTATAAAATAGTGGAGAGTGCAGTTTGCTTGGGAAAGCTCACGCAAAATCGCCAGTTACCGGCGCCATCTTTAGTTTCTGCTAATTTGATGAGTAGTTCAAAATTCTATTGGATCCAATTGATTTGGTTTGGGAAAGAACATAGAACAAAGAGCATTATAGCACATTATAATCCCTTCGTCCCTTGATGTCGTGTTGACCTTATAACCTAGTCTAAGTTCAATTTAACACATCACTCCTACATCACCTTCCATTTTTCTGTAACCCATATGTCTATCAAAGAGATGCTTAAATGCCCCGAATATATCAGCTTCTTCCACCACCCTGGCATGATGTTCCATGTGCCCACCATTCTCTGTGTAAATGCTAAGGGTTGAGAACTGGAGTGATAAGGCTGTGGATGGGGCAATTGGTATATAACTAGATGAGGTGTATAGTGAGAATGTGAGGAAGGACAGGAAGATGATAAGGTAAAAATTGCAATGAGTGGGATGAGTTAAAGTGTAACAGGGGCAAAAGCAAAAAGGGTGGTGAATACAGGACTGAAGGTGTTATGTTTGAATGCACGCAGTATACGGAATAAAGTAGATGATCTTGTAGCACAGTTAGAGATTGACAGCTGTGACATTATGCGCATCGCTGAGACGTGATTGAAAGAAGATCATACTTGAGAGCTTAATATCCAAGTATACATATTGTACCGAAAGGACATGCTGGTAGTCAGAGGGGGTGGCTATTTGATAAAAAAATTAAATCAAATCCTTAGAAAGAAGTGACATAAGATCAGAGGAATCAGAAGATGTAGAATCTTTATGGGTAGTGTTACGAAACCATAAGGGCAAAAAGACCCTGATGGGAGTTACATACAGGCTGCCAAAAAGTAGCCAGGATGTGGGCTACAAATTACAACAGGAGATAGAAAAAGGGCAATGATGAGATAATCATGGGGGATTTCAATGCGCAGGTTGATTGGGAAAATTAGGCTCCCAAGAGAGAGAATTTGTAGAATGCCGACGAGATGGCTCTCTAGACTAGCTTATGGTTGACCCTGCTAGGGAATTGCAATTCTGGATTGTGTAATGAAGCGGATTTGATTCAGAAGCATAAGGTAAAGGAACCCTTCAGAGACAGTGATCATAATATGATAGAATTCATCCTGCAGTTTGAGAAGGAAAAGCTAAAATCAGATGTATCAGTACCTGTATTACAGTGGAGTAAAACGAATTTCAGAGGCATGAAAGAAGACCTGGCCAAAGTTGATTGGAAGGGAACACTAGCAGGGATGATGTCAGAACAGCAATGGCTGATGTTTCTGGGGAAAGTTCAGAAGGGTCTGGAAAGATACATTCCAAAATGAAGAATTATTCCAAAGAGAGGATGATGCAACTGTGGCTGACAAGAAATGTCAAAGACAGCATAAAAGCAAACGAGAGGGCATACAATATTGCAGAAAATTAGAGGGAAGGTAGAGGATTGGGAAGCTTTTAAAAAAGCAACAGAAAGCAATTAAAAAAGCCATAAAAAGTGAAAAGATGAAATATGAAGGTAAGCAAGCCAATAATTTAAAGGAGGATACAAAATGTTTTTTTTCAGATATATGAAGAGTATAAGAGATCTGAGAGTGGAGCAACACACATAAAAAATGCTGGTGAACGCAGCAGGCCAGGCAGCATCTATAGGAAGAGGTACAGTCGACGTTTCATTTTTTTTATGTTGTGTTGCTTGAATTTCCAGCATCTGCAGATTTCCCCATGTTTAGGGATTCCTTTTGTTTAGCAGTAATTTTGTCACTGATAGTTACTGGTGTGTAATAAGCACTAAGACAATCCAGAACTGTTTCGCTCACTGCGGATTCAAGCAATTAGACTTAAAAATTAAAAATTAAAAAACCTAAAAATTACTTCACACAACTCTAAAAAGTCCTAAACAGCAGGAATTCTGCAGATGCTGGAAATTCAAGCAACACACATAAAAGTTGCTGGTGAATGCAGCAGGCCAGGCAGCATCTATAGGAAGAGGTACAGTCGACGTTTCGGGCCGAGACCCTTCGTCAGGACTAACTGGAGTGATAAGGCTGTGGATGGGGCAATTGGTATACAACTAGATGAGGTGTATAGTGAGAATGTGAAGAAGGACAGGAAGATGAAAAGGTAACAACTGCAATGAGTGGGATGAGTTAAAGTGTAACAGAAGGGTCTCGGCCCAAAACTTCGACTGTACCTCTTCCTATAGATGCTGCCTGGCCTGCTGCGTTCATCAGCATTTTTTTATGTGTGTTGCTTGAATTTCCAGCATCTGCAGATTTCCTCGTGATCTAAGAGTGGATATGGGTCTACTGGAAAATGATGCTGTAATGGAGGACAAAGAAATAGTGGACAAGCCTATTAAGTATTTTGCATCAGGCTTCACTTTGGAGGACAGTAGCAGAATGCCAGAAATGTAAAAGTGTCGGGGTAGAGGTGAGTGTTGTTACTATTACTAAGGAGAAGGTGCTTGGGAAGCTAAAAAGTCTGAAGATAGATAAATCAGTTGAACCAGTTGGACAACATTCCAGCGTTCTGAAAGAGGTAGCTGAAGAGACTGTGAAGGCATTAGTAATGATCTTTCAAGAATCACTAGGTTCTTCCATGGTTCCAGAAAACTGGAAGATTGCAAATGTCACTCCACTCTTTAAGAAGGGAGAAAGGATGAAGAAAAGAAATTATAGACTAGTTAGCATGACTTCAGTGGTTGATAAGATGTTGAAGTCTTCTATTAAGGATGATGTTCCAAGGTACTTGGAAGCACATAATAAAATAGGCCTAAGTCAGCATGGTTTTCCCCAGGGGAAATTTTGCCTAACAAATGTTGGAATTCTTTGAGGAAACAACAAGCAGACAGACAAAGGAGAGCCAGTGGATGCTGTTAATTTGTATTTTCAGACATCCTTTGACAAGGTGCTGCACAAGAGACTGCTTAACAAGCTAAGAGCCCTTGGTATTACAAGAAAGGTGCAAGCATGGATAAAATATTGGCTGATTGGCAGGAGGCAAAGAGTGGGTATCTTTCAGAACACTGGCGTGTCGTCCAATGGTCCAACTGATTTACCTACCTTCAGACTTTTCAGCTTCCCAAGCACCTTCTCCCATTCTGGTTGGCTGCCGGTGACTAGTGGAGGCCGTATCAGCTTCCAGCCGTGGCCGCTTCTTCGAGCTCGGCCCTTCCTTAGGCGGAGGCCTTGGGCAGGTCCAGGCACATGGTGCAGCACCAAATTCATCATGTCTCTTCTAACTAAGTGCATAGCATACGATTCATAGGTACATGGTGAGGCTTTAATCTCTTCCATGGAAGATGGCCATTGGCTCACAAGGAGCTCATCTGCCCTTTGTCAAGTCTTGTTTTTTTTAAGTTCTGCTGGGTGTCCTCACACCATCCTCACCAGACTAAGTCCGGTGGGGGAGCCAGCCCAAGTCGCCAATCACTCGACCACGGCCCCCGACTGAGGGCCAGGCGCCCGCCCCCCGCCGAATCTCTTCAAGTGTCCGGCGCCCGACTGAAAACCATGGTTCTGCCAAATACCCTCGTAATTTGCCTTACACCCATTTAAAACTCCCCTACAAGGACCAGAACTATCCTTATTTTAGCTATCTTGAAAGTTAAGGAGTAGTTATCACTGTTTCCTAACTACTTACCCATTGAAACACCACTCACCTTGCCAGGCTCATTACCCAACACCAGGTCCACAATGGTTCCTCCTCTTGTTGACAGTCCACATATTGATTTAAGAAACCTTCCTGGATACACTTAACAAATTCTGCCCCATCTAAACCCCTTGCACTAAGAAGGTTGCAGTTTATATTAGGGAAGTTGACTTCTCCCATGACAACGACCTTAATCTTAATCTGTTCCTCAATGTCTCCGTGGCTATTGGGAGATCTGCAGTACAATCCTATCAGTGTGATTGCACCCTTCCTGTTCCTGAGTACTATCTAAATGGAATCAGTGTCTGACCCCTCTATTACGTCTCCCCATAGTATAGCTGTGATATTGTCCCTGATTAGTGGTACTACTTCCCACCTCCTCTTTTACCTCTTTCTTTATCTTTTCTAAAACTTCGAAAACCTGTACATTAATCACCCATTCTTGCCCCTCTTTCAACCAAGTTTCAGTAATGGCCACAACATCATAATTTCATGTACTGATCCATGCTCTAAGTTAATCACCCTTACCCATAATACTCCTAGCATTAAAATATGCACACTTTAAACTCTCTGACCCATCATACCTGTTATTTCGATTTTGCCTTTCAATACTTTCCCTGACATCTAACTTCCACTCAATCCTCCCCTTACTGAGCTGGTGCTCTAGTTCCCAGCCCTCTGCAAAACTAGTTTAAAGTCTCCTGAGTAGCATCATATACTTCTGTCAAGTTACTTGTCATTGTCCTTCACTCCAAAGAGAAAAAGAGCGACGTTTCTCATCCAAGTCGGCAGCTCAGCAGCTAACCTCGATGAGTATGCCTCAGCTGTCACGGACTTTATCTAGAAAAGCACAGAGGACTGTGTGTCTCGCAAGACAATCCATGTATGCCCTAACCAGAAACCTTGGATGAATTATGAGGTCCAGTCCCTTTTGAAGGCTAGAGCTGCGGCTTTTAGGTCCGGGGATACCAGTCACTACACGGAATCCAGGTGTGAACTCCGGAAAGCCGTTAAGGGCGCCAAGAGGCAATATCGAGCCAAGTTGGAAGCCCAGGCTAACCAGAGGGATGCTGGCAGACCATGGCAGGGTCTGAATGCGATGACTGGGTGCAAAGAAAAGGCTGGGAATATCAATAACTGTGGCGCTTCTCTTCCTGACGAACTTAACGTATTCTACGCAAGATTCGAACAGAAGAGGAGCGTCCCTTCGGATGAACCTAGTGGCATCAAGATTCATTGTCACCGAAGAGGATGTTAGAAGGGCCTTCCTGAAGATAGATCCAAGGAAGGCAACGGGCCCAGATGGTGTCTCGGAACAGGTTCTCCGGGACTGTGCAAGCGAGCTAGCTGGAGTGTTTGCTGACATCTTCAACTGCTCCTTGCTTCAGTCTAAGATCCCCTCGTGTTTTAAGAAGGCAACGATATTCCCGGTGCCAAAGAAGAGCAAGGTGGCATGCCTGAATGACTATCAACCTGTGGCTCTGACATCAATTGCTATGAAGTGCTTCGAGTGATTGGTTATGGCACACATCAACCACAGCCTACCAGTCATCCTTGACGCTTTGCAATTCGCCTACCGTAGCAACAGGTCAACGGCAGAAGCCACCGCCCAGGCCCTACATTCCTCCTTAGAACACCTGGAGAATAAAGAGACATATGTAAGGGTCTTTTTCATTGACTACAGCTCTGCCTTTAATACAATCATTCCAAATAAACTGATTCCTAAGCTCCGGAACCTGGGCCTTAGCACTCAGATCTGCAGCTGGATCTTCAACCTCCTCACAGACAGGACCCAGGCTGTAAAAATAGGGGACAAGCTCTCCTCTACAACCACTCTGAGCACCAGTGCCCCACAAGGCTGTGTACTCAGCCCCCTGCTGTACTCACTGTACACCCATGATTGTGTAGCCAAGTTTCCATCGAACTCAATATATAAGTTTGCTGATGACACCACAATTGTAGGCCATATCTTGGGTAATGATGAGTTTGAGCACAGAGAGGAAATTAAGAATGGTGCGAAGACAATAACCTATCCCTCAACGTCAGCAAGACGAAGGAATTGGTTGTTGACTTCAGAAGGAGTAGTGGACAGCATAACCCAATTTACATCGGTGGTGCGCAAGTGGAACAGGTCAAAAGCTTTTAAGTTCCTCGGGGTCAATATCACAAATGACCTGACTTGGTCCAACCAAGCAGAGTCCACTGCCAAGACGGCCCACCAGCGCCTTTACTTCCTGAGGAAGCTAAGGAAATTTGGCCTGTCCCCTAAAACCCTCACTAATTTTTATAGATGCACCGTAGAAAGCATTCTTCTGGAAGTTGTCCTGTCCAAGACCAGAAGAAGCTGCAGAAGATCGTGAACACAGCCCAGCACATCACACAAACCAATCTTTCGTTCTTGGACTCACTTTGCACTGCACACTGTTAGAACAGTGCTGCCAGGATAATCAAGGACACGACCCACCCAGCCAGCATGCTTTTCATCCCTCTTCCCTCCGGGAGAAGGCTCAGGAGCTTGAAGACTCATACGGCCAGATTTGTGAACAGCTTCTTTCCAACTGTAATAAGACTGCTGAACGGATCCTGAACCGGATCTGGGCCATACCCTCCAAATATCCAGACCTGCCTCTCAGTTTTTTTGCACTACCTTACTTTCCCTTTTTTATTTTCTACTTATGATTTATAATTTAATTTTTTAATACTTACTATCGATTTGTACTCCAGGGATCACGAAGAGCAGAATCAAATATCGCTGTGATGATTGTATGCTCTAGTTTCAATTGTTTGGCGACAATAAAGTATAGAAGTATAAAAGTCGTGTATAAAGATCAGAACAATATTGCTGTGAAATACCACTGGTCACTAAACTCCAGAATACACTGGGATGGACAAGTGAAGTACTAAAACTGCTCAGCCTTGTTGATCATTGTCAAGCATTTTCTGTTTTTTATTTCATAATTTCTCAATGCTTTGATTAATCAACGGTTTAAAATCTACACTCAGTGGGAACTTGAATTTTATTGCTTATTTATAATTATTATTATTTCTTTTTCTTTCTATATTTGCACAGTTTGCTTTCTTTTGCACATTAGTCGTTTGTCCTGTTGGGGGCTGTTTTTCATTGATTCTATTGTGTTTCTTGTACTTACTGTAATGCCCACAAGAAAATGAATATCAGGTTAGTATATTGTGGCACTTACGAGGGGTGATTGATAAGTTCATGGCCTAAGGTAGAAGGAGTCAGTTTCAGAAAACCTAGCACATTTATTTTTCAACATAGTCCCCTTCTACATTAGTCCAGCGGTCGTGGAGCATACGGATCTTGGACCTCCAGAAAGTGTCCACAGCAGGGGTGATTGATAGGTTTGTGGCCTAAGGTAGAAGGAGATAAGTTATACAGCTCTCATTACATCATTACATGCACATGCAGGTCAACTCTTTGAGTGATTATGCAGAAAGCTTGAAGTTAATAACTCATCTCCTTCTACCTTAGGCCACAAACTTATCAATCACCCCTGATGAGTTATTAACTGATAAGTTATTAACTTCAAACTTTCTGCATAATCACTCAAAGAGTTGACCTGCATGTGCATGTAATGAGAGCTGTATAACTCATCTCCTTCTACCGTAGGCCACGAACTTATCAATCACCCCTCGTATGTACTTTAGTAATGAATTTACTTTTATTAGGTACTGCTGTGCACCTGCTCATTAATGCAAATATCTAATCAGCCAATCATCTGGCAGCAACTCAATGCATAAAAGCATGCTGACATGGTCAAGAGGTTCAGTTGTTGTACAGACCAAACATCAGAATGGGGAAGAAATGTGATCTACAGTACTGTGCAAAAGCCTTAGCTAGGGTGCCTAAGACCTCTGCACAGTATGCTTATCAACGTTGACCACAGGGGGAATTTGTAAAATGGTAGGAGCAAAAGATGTTGGATATGCTGAGGGTGGAGTGCCACAGGAGGGGTCTGGGATAGGTGGAAGAGAAGTGCCAGGGATAGGTCTCAAGACAAGATCATTTGATTCCAAACAATTGGTTTATTAATCATTACAGAATGTCTCTGTTGTGCTCTCCACTCCCTGCCCTCTCTCTTCCCCTTTTCCCACTCTCTGTCCACAATAGAGTTCCATGTCAGAATCAGGTTTATCATCACTCACATATGTCATGAAATTTGTTTTATAAGCGCAGCAGCCATTCAGTGCAATACATAAAATTATTAGAGAACTGTGCAAATATGTTAGGCACCCTAGCTATATTCATGTTCATAAGACTTTTGCAGAGGACTGTAAGTGACTTTCATTGTGTAATGATTATTAGTGCCAGATGGGGTGGTTGGAGTATTTCAGAAGCTGCTGATCTCCTGGGATTTTTCTGCATAACAGTTTACAGAGAATAGTGCCAAAAAAAACATCCAGTGGGTGGCAGATCTGTGGGTGAATATGCCTTGTTAATGAGAGAGGTCAGAGGAGAACGACCAGACTGTTTCAAGCTGGCAGGGAGGCAGCTGTAACTCAAATAACCATGTGTTACAGCAGTGAGCATCTTTGAATGCACATCATGTCAAACCTTGAAGTGGATAGGCTACAGCAGCAGAAGACTACAAACACTTAGAAATACACTCACTGGCTACTTTGTTAGGTACAGGATGAACCTAATAAACTGGACACAGTATATTTCTATAACTTGGGAATTGTCTCCTTCAGTTACCCTGCACCATCTTTAATAGCACAAGATATTACAAAAATAACTATATTAATGAAAAACATGTGAGACTTTTAGTAATGGATAAATTTTACTTTAGGGGCATTGTCGTGTCTCAAAATATTTGGCAGTGTGATTTTCTTTGTCAGGTTTATGGGTGTTAGCCATGTGATTGTGGTATAATTTCTTCATTGTTCATGCATCCCATTTATTATAATATTCTTGGTGTTCACCTGGTGGAGAATCTCCTTATCCCTCAACACCAGCTCCATAGCAAAGAAAGCCCAGCAGCATCTCTACTTTCTGCGAAGGCTGAGAAAAGTCCATCTCCCACCCCCAATCCAAACCACATTCTACAGAGTTTGTACTGAGAGCATCCTGAGCAGCTGCGTCACTGCCTGGTTCGGAAATTGCACCATCTTGGATCGCAAGACCCTGCAGCTGATAGTGAGGTCAGCCAAGAAGATCATCGAGGTCTCTCTTCCCACCATTACAGACATTTACACCACACTGCATCCGCAAAGCAAACAGCATTATGAAGGACCCCACGCACCCCTCATACAAACTCTTCTCCCTCCTGCCATCTGGCAAAAGGCACCGAAGCATTTGGGCTTTCACGACCAGACTATGTAACAGTTTCTTCCCCCAAGCCATCAGATTCCTCAATACCCAGAGTCTGGACTGACACCTACCTACTGCCCTCTACTGTGCCTATTGTCTTGTTTATTATTTATTGTAATGCCTGAACTGTTTTGTCCACTTTGTGCAGTCTTGGGTAGGTCTGTAGCCTAGTGCCGTTTTTGTGTTGTTTTATGTAGTTCAGTATAGTTTTTGTATTGTTTCATGTAGCACCATGGTCCTGAAAAACGTTGTCTCGTTTTTACTGTGTACTGCACCAGCAGTATGGTCAAAATGACAATAAAAAGTGACTTAACTTGAACTGTGCTTAATGAATGTGTGCTTCTGGCTCCCACTGGGAGCCCATATCTGTTTACAGACCTTTGCAGTTTTGCAGTGCTCAGAACACCTTTTCCTCAGATTATTCCACACTTAACAAAAAGAGAATTCAAAATTGATCAAAAACACCAAAGCAATGATACTTTGGCAAATTGAATTATCAGAATGGCGCAGTTTCTCTGTACATTACAGGAAGTCTTATATCTTTATGAGACTAAAGCTATATCAAAATATTTTCCACAACTTTTCAATTATACACACCATGCTTACAGTAACGGAGGAGCTGGTTTCCGAAGGTTGTTTTTGCTGAGGTAGATACTGGGGATAAGGTGCCAGTATTTATTACATGCCCCCAATGGGATGCATCTCAAATAGCCTCCAACAGCCAAGACCAGCTCCTGGCCTTTGCATGTTCCTTAGCTACCAGGCCTGGCAGAATGGTTTGTACTCACAGGAGAAAGGGCAAAGGTGGATTACTGATGCCTTAACACAAGTCACTTTGGGCAGATGGAGCTCATCAGCTTTGGTTGGAAGCTCATCTAGGAGAAGGAAAACTCTGATCTCAAACCTCCACCACCTTACAGCTGTAACAACTCATTGCAGAAGTCTTTGGGAATAAACCCTGAGGAAAAATCCGGAGCTGGAGTCCCTAAGGCAGTCCTACATTGAGCTCAATGCTGACTGGCAACCCCTGTGACTGCTTTGGTGTCAAACTGCATCGATCTCTGCCGTTCCTTTGGATTCATCAGCCGTATGGAGACGGGAAGCCTGCTACAATGGCAACAGCTTGCTCTCCATATCGTACTGCCCTGGCTTCCTTGTCACATGAACAGCAGCTGGGATGCAAAATCTATGATCGACCCTGATCAATGGAGGACTTTATCAGTGGAGGAGGAATTAAAGACTTCATTGAAGAATGAATCCCAAATCTTAAATGTTACAATTTGTGAAGATACCTAATTCCGTTTCATGTAAGGTATATTGTTCAATATTGTTTTGCTAATTGCTCAAGCAAATTTTTGATTCTATGCTCTGTGTTTTGTTTTACCCCAAAATGATTTAATTTTGCTATAACTTAAATATTTTAAGGAAGAAAATAAAAGAGAAAAATCTGTTGCCTGTACATAAAACCAAATTTTAAGAAGTTACAAGTAGCGAAGAAATTCAGCAACTATGAAAAAACTGTAAAGTGTGAAAAATTTTTGTATGAAAGGATTGAATATCTGATAAAAGTGTTTCAGGTAAATTATTTCATGTACTCTTTTATATGGGCAGCTGGGTTATGCCAAGTGGTAGACAATACTTCTTCTGCATGCATCTGGACAGATTTTTAATGGAATATGCATCTTTCAAACTACTAAGCCGAATTTGTACAGGCAAGATTGTAATCACAGCTTGATGAGGGATATTTATACTGTATTTTGCAGGACTATTTGAAATTTCAACTCCAATTGAATATAACCTTGTTTTTCTCCTTGAAAAATATCTGTTGGACACTTTGATATAACATGATTGGATTCACAAAGTAGAAAACTATGTATTGTAGGAACCGTTTTATTACTTCCTTTGTATGCGGTGATACTGAAACAAAGACCACAGCAGTAGGTCCACACAGCATAGATAATCCACCTCAGACTTCCACCGTCAAAGTCTGAGGTCATTAGAATGAAAGGAACGTGAAGCTATGAAGGGTAAAAATACGATTTGTGGATTAAATTGTACTTCTTAATGATAGGTATGGGAATAGTTTCCAAATATATTTTGAAAGTTTAATGAAACCGAAACCTCCCCAGAGAGCAGAAAATTGTATAAGCTTTTAGCTTATTCAGTTAATTTTATCATTTGGGTTCTTTTTTTTTTGCAAAGTTGTGCCTGGGCATTTTAATCCATCAAGGTAATTGCTCTCAATTCCTTTTCAGTGAAAAGTTATTCCAATTATTCATGAGTTGAGCAGTTCTGGGAATGAATTTTAAAAATGTGAATATTTTGTAACTGTTTTCCCTCAGGCAATCCTCCAACACCATCATGTTCCTCTGCTCCATCCCATCAACAAACATCATATTGCTATCTTCTTTCAAATAGTGCAATAGAATTATTTAAATTCCGGGGACAAATATAGCATTTGCTTTAAGGTGTCATTTGACAGAGCTTCTGACATTGCTTCATCATTAAAAGGAGATAACACCTAGTTATATATATTCAACTCCATAGGACGTACTTGAACGAGTAGCTTTCTGGTGCCGAGGTAGTAATTATTCCATCAGCCAAGGCTGACACCCAGTCTTCAGTTTTCCAGAAGCTTTTGTGACCTTTGCCCTCCACCAGCACTTCACCTCCTCTACCCGGTGCAATCTGAGATATATGCGTTTTCTTTTCCATCTCATTAATCATCCATCAGGAAGATTTGTGATGCAAGTTCATTTTGAAGTTGGTGTGCCTTTAATTTCAGAAATTATGGCAATGGTAAAGGATACCCAGATGCTTTAGAGACAAATAACTGATCAAATTTAACTACAAACATATAATTTGTTTCAGCACATATAATACGAGACTGGTAAACATTTCACAAGGAATTAAGTGCCATCTTGGCAAAGTGAGTGGAAACCATCATCAACACATCTTCTCACAGCCTTTAAACAAAATCACAGCCTTAACAGTGTACCACTTAACATAAAATTTATATGATATACAGTATGTAACAAGATTAGTATCATAAATACACAAAAATTCAGCTGATGACCTCAACGGCAATTTATCTTTGCTGATTTTGAAAAAATGCTTTTGATGGTATTTTGAGTAACAACAAACAATGTGGTCCTGCTGCTCAGTTTATCTTGGACTGGAGGTAACTGGTCCTCTAAAATTACCAAGAATACGTGAGCCCACCCCTGCCGAAACGAATGACAAGAATATCCACTGACTGAAGCTCTGTAAAGTGCATTCATTAAAGAATGAGAACTGCTCTTTTTTTCAAAATGCAGCTTTGGACATTCAATTTCAAGAAATTTTCCACAGTTATGTGGTCATTTTGCAATGCAGCGATCATTGTTAGACAAGAGAAAGCATTCAAGGAATTTGCAAAATACAGATTCCAATTATGAGATGAGATTACTGTCTCTGAAAAATTGAACATGGGTATTCATTCCTTTCATGGTATCATTTAGCAAAAGATGTCAACTGCACTTTATTGTTTTTGCTCGTCCATGGAGGAATCATATTCAGGACCATCAGCAGTTTATTTACTTTGTAAGTGTTCAGGCAATGTCTGAGCAAGGGATTCTGTATTCTTAATGTGAAGATCTATATGCTTCGTGTATTGCAAGTGACAAACAAGAACCACCATCTACTTGATGCTGTTTATCCTCAGGACAGACTGTAAGTTGTTTGAGGAATGGACATAAGAAGATGTGAATATTTTCACCCTAACATATTTCTGCTTTCTAGTTATTGGCCACACTATTGTAATGTTATCAAAAATAAATGAAGGAATTTGAGAGGGTACTGCACATTATGTACCTTTGTGAATAAGGTATGGTCAAAGAGAAGGGAATTGACTTTTCAAAGCTGTATAAATAGTATTCTCTTTTGGTTATGTTTTTTGACATCTATAAAATGTAAAAGGACTTTAAAAGCTATGTGCATCTTCTGTTTTGACCTGCTCCAGTTATACCAGCTACTGCTGTTGGTTGAATGTTAAAAACATCCAATAAAAGGTATTTTTTACTATCTTTATCCTTGTTATTTCATTCACTGGCAATATAAAAGAGACCATACTCATCACATTTTTTCTGTTTGCATAACCATCCACTCTCTTGCATAGCATTAGGAAAACCCCAATAAAATTACATAAAGCATCTCAAATGGTTCTGATTATCATTTATTTTCAAAAAACTCTCCTTTAATCTGCTAGATGCCTAGGAAGAGGAGAAAATTGTAATTCTCAATGAACAGTTTAAAACAGCCACCATATAGCATTTTGTCTCACAAAGGTCTCTCTTAGCAAACATTAGCACATCCATTCCAGGAGATTAGAATGTAGAACAGTACAGCACTGAACAGGTCATTTGGCCCATGATATTGTACCAATATTGATGTCAATTTGTACTAAGTTTCATCATCCAGTGTATCTGGAGAGCAGTCTGCAATGTACAAAGTGCTACATGTTTCCTGGAGACACAAGAGATTGGAGGTGCTGGAACCTGGAGCAACATACAAGGTGCTGGAGGAACTCAGTGCTTCAGGCAGTGCCTGCAGAGGACAATAGACCATTGATATTTCAACCAAAACCAGACAAAACAATGGCAGCTTATTTCTCTCCGCTGATGCTGCCTAACCTACTGAGTTCCTCCTGCTTCACACTTGTTGCCACCTGTGACCTTGAACCATAACTGAAAATGAGATTATAAAGTCAGGTAAGGTTGTTGTGTATTTAATATTTCAGTTATGTTTGAGTAATCTTCTGTGTATATAGAGATTGATTAAGCATTCTTGTTCATTTAGCTAATTAGTTATGGGTTATATGCCTAAATGTGTGAATTGCATACATCATCACGCTCCTGCGTGACACATGCGCCCCTCGCTTAAAGTAAACACGAAGTTAGACCCGCATTCTCAGACTCACATGTCTTCCTTTGAATTAGTTTAATGTTTTGAAGTTACAAAACATAACAGTTGTAAATTCAGGCGGAACATCCATAATGTTTGCTGAAGTTTAATTCACGAGCAGTCTGATTTATCATAATTCAGACAGGAATCACAGTTGCCTGATTGTCCACCATTCTCTGGATACAGGACAAGTATGCCCAGCAGTAGGGGAATGGCAGAATTCCGGCATGGTGCATGGAGATCCCTTGAGATTAACATCTGATGTCTTTACTGTCCAAGGCAACCACTATGGCACATATGATTACAAGACCACCTACTGACCCATCGTAAGTTGGACCATACTTTAGACAAATATCCCATAGCTGATAATGACAATCAGTAGCCATTCTCTTTATATTCTCCTACATCTGGAACAACACAAGAAAGAAGAACACTTTTGCGAAGGTTAAGCATTAAACTGGAAACTGTACCGGGCATAAAAAGATATGATAGATTGATTTATACTGGGGGATGTTATGTAGAGATTTAGATCAAAATAAAGATCATGACAATGGAATAGAACACAGGTCTGTAGCGATTAAGCTTAATAACTGTACGATAGTAATTTTAAAAAGGGTATTTCAAACACTCAGAGGTCAGAGAGCATTTATAGAAAGAGAAAAAGAGTTAACATTTCAGATTTGAGACCCTTTGGCGGAATTTAAGTATATCGGATCTGAAGCGTAATCTTTCTCTTTCCACAGTTGCTGCCTGACCTGCTGAGTGCTCACAGTATTTTGTATTCTGCTGAAGCTGCTGTCTTCCCCCTTTCTTCATTTAGTTCTACAGCTTCCCCCACCTTAGATATTACACGACAAAAACAAGATGAATGGTGTTGTGCTTGGCTGAAGAGCCAATGGAGCATCTTCTTTGTTTTTTTGGTAGACTGGGGATATCTGGATGTCACTGGCAAAGGCAGCATTTCTTGCTTATTCGTAATCACTTTTAGAAAGAGGGTGGTGAGTTACAGTCTTTCTGCTAAAGGTGCTCCCACAGTGCTGTCAGGTAGAGTGCAGGGTTTAGACCAACAATGTGGGAGGCCGGATTACTTAGTTCCATGTCCCAATGTGCTTGCTGATTATCTCCATCTTGGTGGTGAAGGTCATGGGTTTGCAACGTGCGGTCAGAGTAGCCAGGTTGAGTAACAGTAGCACATTTTACAAATACTACACTTTGCAGCCTCCATATGCCAGTGATAGAGGGAGTGAATGGTTGTTGTGGTATATGGGTATCAATCAAGTGGACTGTTTTGTCCTCGATGGTGTCAAGCTTCTTAAGAGTTGTTGGAGCTGACTTATCCTGATAAGTGGAGAATATTCTGCTGTACTCCTGACTTGTCACTTGTAGATAGTGGAAAAGTTTTAGGATGTACGGAGATAAATCATTCGTCAGAAGATACATAAACTCTGGCCTGCTCTCATAACCATGTGGCTTGTTCATCAGAGTGTCTGGTCAATGGTGATTTTGAACATGTTGGTGGTTGAGGAAGCAGGCATAGATCATTAAGCAAGCAGCAAACAATGTGCTGGAAGAGCTCAGGTGGTCATGCAGCATCAGTGGGAGGAATGAAGTGGGTGACTAGGACTTGGTGTTATACAGGGAGAGCAATGTAAACCTTAGGTTCAGAGGATATTTATTAAACAGAATTCAATATTGAATCGCATGAGGAGATGTCAGGGCAAGTTAACAGAGACATCGAGAAAGAGGAGGTTTTTAACAAGTGCCTTATAGAAGAGGAGGGAGAGGGAGGGGGAGGAGTGGGTGAGGAAGAGAATGAAGACATCACTTCTTAAGGTATAGTTGAGACAAAGATGCATACAGTGTTTAATAATGAATTGGAAAATAATTCTTAAAAAACAGATATGAACAAATGGTGTGTTTTTGAGTTCTGAAATGAAGCCTCTGTCAGTCAGGGTTGACCATGGAGATTACATCCTAGCTGTCTAGATACACAAGCCAGGGCAGTAGCATATGGAGAGCAAGCTGTTGCCCATGTAGCAAGTTCCCTCTCTCCATGCAGCTGATGAACACAAAGCAACAGCAGAGACCAATGCATTTCGGCACCAGCAGCAGCGCAGGAGTTGCCAGTCAGTGTTGAACTCAACATAGGACTGCTTTTCAGATTCCAGCTCCCTCAGGATTTACTCCCGAAGCCTTCCCCATGAGTGGGTTTAGCCACAGGCCAATGGGGGTTGGAGATCAGAGTTTTCCTTCTTTTAGATGAGCCGCCAACCACGGCTGATGAGCCCCATCTGCCAAAGCGACTGGTTCTAAGGCGCCAGTAAACCACCTTGGCCTCTTCACCTGTCAGTAGAAATGGTTCCGCAGGGCTTAATAGCTAAGCCACATGTGAAGGCCAGGAGCTGAACTGGGTTGTCAGGGGCTATTTGAGGTGCACGCCATTGGGAGCGTTTAATAGGCAGTGGGAGCTTGCACCCCCCATTCACACCCCCAGCTTTAACAACCTCCAGGAACCATTAAAATAAGACATTAAAATAATGTTAGTGAGACCACAGAAAGGGTAAAATGTTATTCTCATTATTACTTGATCAAGTAACGAGTCACCAGCCTTCATTATTGTGTAGAATTGTTGATGATGGGGAAGTCTGGCACTTACTGAGGAGTAAAAAAATAGCAAAGGATCACAGTAAGTTAAAAGGCAACCCTTCAGCATTCTCGTTTTCACCTTTCAGTGGCCTAGGAAAGAGATCAAGAACATTTGACTTGCCTGCTCTCAGTGATAGGTAGTCCAGGAAAGAGTAAAAAGGAAAAGAGACTTCACAGATCCCTGCAAAAACAAATTTCTTTCAGAATTAAATAAGCTGACTGCTCTGTAGAAGTGCAAACACAAAATAATCTGCAGATGCTGTTGTCAAAGGAACACTCACAAAGCGCTGGAGGAATTCAGCAGGTCAGTTAGCATCAGTTGAAAAGATTAGTCGACGTTTTGTGCCGAAACCCTTCGTCAGGACTGAAGGAAGAACTTTAGGGAGGGTTTGAAGAATGCTGGTAGTTGAAAAAAACAGTAATTTTTAAGACAAAGGGGTGGGGGAGGGGAAGCAGGGAGGTGATTGGCAGGAGAACAATAGTAGAAGGAGGCGGAACTATGAGGGAGGTGATGCGAAATAGGGATAGAGGAAGGGAGGGGGAGGGAATTACCGGAAGTTGGAGAATTCTATGTTCATACCGAGGGGCTGGAGACTACCTAGATGGTATATGAGGTGTTGCTCCTCCAACCTGAGTTTAGCCTCATCATGGCAGTAGAGGAGGCCATGTATGGACATATCTGAATGGGAGTGGGAAGCAGAGTTGAAGTGGGTGGCTACCGGGAGATCCTGTCTGTTGTGGCGGACGGAGTGGAGGTGCTCGACGAAGCAGTCCGCCAATCTGTGTCGGGTTTCACTGATGTAGAGGAGGCCGCACTGGGAGCACTGGATGCAATAGATGACCCCAACAGATTCGCAAGTGAAGTGTTGCCTCACCTGGAAGGACTGTTTGGGGCCCCGAATGGTTGCAAGAGAGGAGGTGTAGGGACAGGTGTAGCACTTACGCTTACAGGGATAAGTGCCGGGTGGGAGATCCGTGGGGATGGACATGCGGATAAGTGAGTCGCGGAGGGATCGATCCCTGCGGAAAGCGGAGAGGGGTGGAGAGGGAAAGATGTGCTTAGTGGTGAGGTCCTGTTGAAGGTGGCGGAAGTTGCGGAGGATAATGTGCTGGATCCGGAAGCTGGTGGGGTGGTAGGTGAGGACAAGGGGAACTCTGTCCCTGTTGTGGTGGTGGGAAGATGGGGTGAGGGCTGAAGTGCAGGAAATGGAGGCGATGCGGGTGAGGGCATCATTGATCACCGTAGAAGGGAAACCACGATCTTTAAAGAAAGAGGACATTTGAGATGTCCTGGAACGGAAAGCCTCATCCTGGGAGCAGATGCAGCGGAGATGGAGGAACTGGGAATAGGGAATGGCATTTTTGCATGTGGCGGGGTGGGAAGAGGTATAGTCGAGGTAGTTATGAGAGTCAGTGGGCTTGTAGAAGATGTCGGTGGACAGTGTGTCTCCAGAGATGGAGACCGAGACATCGAGAAAGGGGAGAGAAGTGTCAGAGATAGTTTACCCCTTTGTCTTAAAAATTACTGTTTTTTTCAATTACCAGCATTCTTCAAACCCTCCCCAAAGTTCTTCCTTCAGCCTGATGATGGGTTTCGGCCGGAAACGTCGACTAATCTTTTCAACTGATGCTGACTGACCTGCTGAGTTCCTCCAGCGCATTGTGAGTGTTCTGTAGAAGTGCGCTTTCTGTTTGTACTCAAATCTATGAATCAATTAGCTTCTGTAGTAATTTTGTGATTGCTTTTACTTTGACATCTGTGAGATTACGTGACTTTCAACATTTTCATTGGCCTTCGTAGCTTTAACTGAAGGTAAATTGAGAGTTTGTTTGAGTTTCCTCTTCCTCTTCTTATCCTTGAAACCATCTTCTCTCTAAAATTAGTTGAGATCAGACTACTGCCATTGCTGTGTTACCCCACACAGAAGTCCTAAAGGATGCAAGTTGCCTTGGAACAGTGGGAAGGTTGGAGAGGAGATGCAGATTTTTTCACCCAGAGAATGATAGGGTTCTGGAACACACTCTCTGTAAAACATGATTGATGTGGACAGAAGCATTATGTTAAAACCATATTTGGAACTGTGCTTCAGGAGCAGTAATCCATAGGGGTACCGATTGAGAGCAGGAATGAAGGATGGAGTTGGAAAGTTCGCTATCCATCACCAGTGACATAACCTTACACCCTATCATCTACCTGCACTGCACTTCCTCTAATTGTAACACTTTGTTACTGTTTTCTCTTCTGCTACCTCAGTGCACTCTTGTAATGAATTGATCTACATGAGCGATATGCAAACACAAGAGGTTTCACA
The DNA here is from genome assembly GCF_030028105.1 of Mobula birostris. Lineage (NCBI taxonomy): Eukaryota > Metazoa > Chordata > Chondrichthyes > Myliobatiformes > Myliobatidae > Mobula > Mobula birostris. The sequence goes on from NC_092393.1 coordinate 20,468,838, forward strand.
GATGCTGGAGGAAGAGTCGCTGCCTGAATCTTTGACTATTTATTCCCCTCCATAGATGCTGCCTGACTTGCTGAGTTCCTCCAGCATTTTGTGCACTTTGAACAGAATGCAAGACCAGAAATTCGTTGTACTGTATCTCAGTAAATATGACAACAATAAACCAATTTACCAACTTAGCAGTGATGGGCTAAATGGTCTCCTCTGTGTTTTTTTTATATAATACTATGACTGAATGGTAAAAAATTAGAACAGGTTTTATTCCAGGTCTCATTCCGACTTCTCCACCATTGATGTGTTGCATGTATTTTGGTCTGGATGTTGCTGGCTTAGAAAAGCAACTCACCGCATGGCAGCCATTCCTATAACATATTAGATCGAAAAGCTGGTGCCTATCACAGGATTAGAATTGTCTCAGTTTATGGATCAGAGCCCCTTGGCTGAGGAATAGAACAAGACCTAAAAAGGGAATGAGAATAGATATAAGATAATAAAGAGAAAAGGAATGAATATCGTTATCAGGACCTGAGAAAATGGTAAAAAGTGTATTGATATTTTTTCAGTTGAATGTTAAATAAATATCCTAATCTTTGACATCTGAATTCTGATCTGCGGTTTATTTATATGGACCAAGAAATCGTAAATTACTGATAGAAGAGGTACAGGTTAATAGGCACAGGCCATCAAGTCAGACTCCTTATTTAAGATAGCTTCCCTCTTGAGATGAAGTAAATAATCAAGGTGGCTAAAGTACAGAATGGCGCCAAAGCGTAAGTAGAATATTGCTGAGCAAGTAAATATTTAGTGATAAGAACAGTTAAATCACTCCTTTGTATCAGGTTATTCGCGTTATCACGAGCTACAATCTCCTGATGTGGAAATGATGGTGGATTTGATAAATATTATGAAGCCTCAGCACCAATAATGCTGAATAAAGATACATGAGAAAGATCTCGATGCATCAGATTATGCATAAAACTGCATGATTAACATTAACGATTACACACCCATCAGCTCTCACCCTTAGTCAATAAACACCATAGTATAAATGTGCACAGTTATGGCCTGGATGGCCTGGATTGCAATATATTAAGGCATTCAAGTTCAGCAGTCACTGCAAGCTATATTTCCATGGACTGGATTAGTATCTTAAGAACTGAAATGGAAAATAGAGCAACAAGCTGCATTTGCAGGGGGATGCTGCACAACCCACTGATTCTTCCAACATTTTATTTTGTTTGCTCCAAATTCCATCATCTCTTGAGCAGCACTCACAAAATGTATGTGTTGCTCAAGATATCCAGCATTTTCCTTGACTGCATTCACATCTTGTTTTTCTACAGCAGAATTTGTGCAGAAAGTATAATGTCAGAGCTTAACAATGTTGTTGAACCGTGCTATCAATAGGTAGTTGGATAGATGACACCATTTTGCATACTGTTAATTAAATATTATCAGCCAATAAAGCCTGTTGTCATTGGACTTTGATGGTTCTACATTGGAAAGACTGTCACTGTGAATTTCACAGTCAACATTTGCAGCTGGTGAAGCAAAGCTCAATCGATTTTTTTGTAATCTGTACAATTTTGTGAGTGTGTGCTTTTCTAATGAAAGATCCTGCACCAGCAGCTCATGAAAGTCCAGTCCAATTCATTATTTTCTTTCTTCATAAATTTATGGGCCTATCACAAAAATATGTGTGTATTCCAATGGAAGTGTAACAAAGTTTTTTTTTCATAAAATGTTCTTGATAAGAGTAGCCAAGATAAACCAATGAGGTCCACCTAAATGTTATGTGGCCTCATGAAATTGCTTCTTCCTGATAGCTGGCAACAATGCATATCACATTCACTAAGGCATTTTCCACTGGAAATTGCAGTTGAAATTGTAACTCCCTTGAGGTGCTCGAAGTTTAATCTTAAATGCTAACATTAACTTAATAGAACAAATCTCCATGTTGCAAAATCCATGTTACCAGAAAATCATGGTGCTGTTTACTTAACACGATAAAATTCTATGGGCTAAATTTGCAGGCTATGGCCAGAGGTTTTGAAAGGGACCGTCAGTTTTCTGTGGTTCAGCCTTGAAGAATTCCCCAGCCAGCATTATATCGTGAAGTTGCTGCTTAAATCCAATGGGAGATTAGACCAACAGTAAGATTGGAGACCACATCCATTCTCAGCCAGTGGAATTATGAAGATAAGTTTTTGTCTTTTGATTTAAATTTGATTTGATTTTATACTTTATACTTCATTGTCGCCAAACAATTGGTACTAGAACGTACAATTATCACAGCGATATTTGATTCTGCGCTTCACACTCCCTGGATTACAAATGTTAAATATTAAAAATAGTAAAAATAAGTAAATATTAAAAATTTAAATTATAATTCATAAATAGAAAATAGAAAAATGGAAAGTAACGTAGTGCAAAAAAACTGAGAGGCAGGTCCGGATATTTGGAGGGTACGGCCCAGATCCAGGTCAGGATCCGTTCAGCAGTCTTATCACAGTTGGAAAAAAGCTGTTCCCAAATCTGGCCGTACGAGCTCTTCAAGCTCCTGAGCCTTCTCCCAGAGGGAAGAGGGACGAAAAGTGTGTTGGCTGAGTGGGTTGTGTCCTTGATTATCCTGGCAGCACTGCTCCAACAGCGTGCGGTGTAAAGTGAGTCCACGGATGGAAGATTGGTCTGTGTGATGTGCTGCGCCGTGTTCACAATCTTCTGCAGCTTCTTTCGGTCTTGAACAGAACAACTTCCATACCAGGTTGTGATGCACCCTAGAAGAATGCTTTCTACGGTGCATCTATAAAAATTAGTGAGGGTTTTAGGGGACAGGCCAAATTTCTTTAGTTTTCTCAGGAAGTAAAGGCGCTGGTGGGCCTTCTTGGCAGTGAACTCTGCTTGGTTGGACCAAGTCAGGTCATTTGTGATATTGACCCTGAGGAACTTAAAGCTTTTGCCCTGTTCCACTTGCGCATCACCGATGTAAATGGGGTCGTGCGGTCCGCTACTCCTGAAGTCAACTACCAATTCCTTCGTCTTGCTGACGTTGAGGGATAGGTTATTTTCTTCGCACCATGCCACCAGGTTCTTAATTTCCTCTTTGTACTTAAACTCAGCATTTCCCGAGATATGGCCTACAATTGTTATGTCATCAGCAAACTTATATATTAGTTTGATGGAAACTTCGCTACACAATCATGGGTGTACAGTGAGTACAGCAGGGGACTGAGTACACCCTTGAAAAAGAGAGGTGTCCCAAGGTCCAAATAAAGTGAGCTCGGCAGGTGGGTAGACATGTGAGCCACAGTCAGCTGGATCTGCCCAAACACCCATTCGGCATACGGACCAGGCCAGCGATGTTATTGATAATTTTGGTCTATCATTGACCATACTGATAAGGTTGTTGCCTCTGCAGAATCATTCCTGACCAGATCCTCACAAATCATGCACAACTGCACTTAATTTTAGGGAGAGGGCCAACACTTACTTGAGAAAGACGGGTAGCGGTTTCAGTTAGGTGCATGGAACGATCGTTTGGATGGAGTGATTGCGGCAGGCCTATGAACTACATTTAAAATGTGCTTTGCCAGTGTAAGAACAGTAAACAATTCCCGTGGCAGATAGTAGGGACGACACTTCACCGACAGGTGTTCTAGGTCCAGGCTGCAGGAGCTTGTCAGTGCCACTGTGTCTGAGCACTATGCAGTGTTGATCAGTAGGCAGACACCACGTCCCCTCGTGCGGTCCATCCGATGGATCGAAAATCCCTCCGGTCGGATGGCACAGTTGGGGGTGGCAGGTTTTTCGTGATTTTGAAATATTTTTTATCAACTTTCAGAACTATTTTATTTGTAATTATTTACATGAACATTAATAGCTTTTAGATATTTCTGCAACACACATAAAAGTTGCTGGTGAACACAACAGGCCAGTCAGCATCTCTAGGAAGAGGTACAGTCGATGTTTCGGGCTGAGACCCTTCGTCAGGACTAACTGAAAGAAGAGCTAGTAAGAGATTTGAAAGTGGGAGGGGGAGGGGGAGATTTTGACTGTTTTTGATTATTCAGTGGCCTCACAATCTTGTACAGAAGTTAGTGGTCTGCACCCAGGTTTGACTTCTGGCGGGACAGTATCTTGGCAAAGCATCATCTGATGCCAAGTCACCATCTGGATCTGATTGCTAGATTGATTGAGATACAGCATGGAATAGGCTCTCCTGGTCCTTCAAGCCCCGCCCCCCCCCCCCCCCCAGCAACCCCTGATTGAACCCTAGTCTAACCATGGGACAATTTGCAATGACCAATTAACCTACCAACCGGTCGGTCTTTAGACTGTGGAAGGAAATCAATGCGGTCATGGGTTGAACGTACAAACTTCTTACAGGCAACGGTGGAAATTGAACCCGGGTTGCTAGTATTGTAAAGCGTAGACCTAAGCACTATGCTACTGAGCTGCTCTATTTGGTTACAGAGTGCAAAGGGTCAGTGAAACCTAGCCTCTACATCTGATGGGGACCGCAGGTGGCAACCGCAAACGACAAACTGTTCCAGGAAAATTTGGTCCTATGTTACAACATCTGCTATAATTTTAAAAGATTACAAAAGAATTTTCTGTACTATAGTTAAAATATTAAAATCAGAAATAAATAACTTAAGAGACACTTTAGTAATGAAAAGCAAATAGAAGAATGGGCTCTAAACAAAGAACAAATTAGATAAACATGGAATCAAAATAAAAACTAACAGTGGCAATGTTGCCTCTGAAACTACAATTTACTGTAAAAACTTGGTATCAGGGGAAAACTGCTACTCTTACTTGGTATGCAAAGCTCTAGTCCCACAGCAAAGTGGGCTGTTATTAATTGCTCTCCCTAAGGATCTTGTAAACCACTAAGGTCAACCTAATCAGAAATCATCAATAAATGCAGGTCTTGCAAGTGAAGTCAGCATACTGTGGGTGATTAAGAGAAGTAAAATCAGAGGATTTTTCATAGATGCTTTCAAAGGAAATTGCAGTGACCTGAATTTTGATTTGTCTTTATCATAGATGCTTTCAAAACAAAAGGACTAAAGAAATCAAGAATGAAGGTAGAAATATGGATGCTAATGGACAAACTGGTCAGATCTAAGGACAAACCTTTACTTTGGATAGGTACCCAAACAAACAAGGAAGGAGAAAGCAAAGACAACACTAAGTCAAGAGAAAAAAATAATAGTCCTGGAAAACTGACTAAATAAGTAAAAAACTTATCTGAAATCTGAAATAGAATCAGTACTTCTATACTTAAATTGGCTTACTATGGTACTGAGAGCTTTGTTGAAAGATGAAAATATAGGTAAGCATAGTCAGCAAATTTTTACTGAAATGAAGACTATTTTCTAAAATATTGGATTATTTGGAAAAGGATGAGAATGAGTAAAGAAAGATACTGTAATACAAATGACATGGTACATTTGAACATTTACAAAGTCTTTGGTATTGTGTAATGCAAATACCCTGGACAAAATTTTTAGCATAGAAATTCAGGAGCCTTGTGGAAGAATGATTGAATGATGGTTTCAATACAAGTTAGGAATTGAACAAAGTCTGAGAGATTGATAGAAGGCTGGAAAGGATATCTTCTAAGCACTGGACCACGGTTTATGAGCACATTACTGAAACAAAAATACTCACCAGGGTTTTGGAATGCCTTAGTGGGTGATGAGAGGCAGGTAGACATAATGAAAGGTAGTAGCAGGTAGGGTACAACCACTAATGTTGCAAGCTGTGTTAAAATACTTGAACCATAGAAAAACAAATTAAGTGCATTGTATTAAAAACTGGTGATATTTTGATTGGAGGAGAGGCAGCCTTATCTCTTGGAAATCAAGAAACAAACTGGGATGGTGGAATAAGGAAACCTTAGAAAAAAATAAAATCACTAAAAGTAAATATGCCAGGTCAAAAGAACTGGAAATGGATCACTGGAAATTGTCTTAAAGGGAATGGAATACAAAATTGTCTACGTCAACCATGTGATGTTTAAACCATTCCTAGGATTTCATAGGTGGCAATTGGAATGTGTTGCTCCTTTGTTCAGTTATAATGAGATGTTATTATAACCAAACTCATTATAAGAAGTTACTCAGTTTATGGGTGAATGAGCCTGTACCCAAACTGCATGGATGTCTTAAATAAATCTTACATACTGCTTGTTGCAATTGTTTGCTAATGGTGAGAAATAAACTGGATATGCTTCATTCAGTATTAGAGAGTGCCATGAAGCTGTTAGTTAACTAAAAGCAGTTTCTAATGTTCCTGAAAGAGAAAGCTTGCCACACCAAGATGCTCAGCTGAGTTCCTGCAGCCAGGAGTCCTCGTTTCAGGGTGGGTGCTGGGATCTTATACCTTAAATGCAATTGAATCCTGTTGCCCAAGCATGAGATCTAAGAGTGGGCTCACAAACAAACCAAGACATCTCTCCTATGCCCAATTAAGCACTGGAGAAATCGTAGGAGGGATTTACGAAGATGCCATCAAATCTGAATATGAAGCCATCAAGAAAGAACTGACACAGTTTTTTTTTGTGGGGACCTGGTAAGTATTTTGGAAAAATATAAAAAAGCTTATGAATTAAGTGGTGATTCATAAAGAGTATAAAGATCAGTGTAGAATATTTGAATGAATGATCTGTTGCTGTAGTATAATCAGTGCTAATTTTTTAGATGCCGGAGCTGACAAAATGCTTGCCATTTCCTATATCCTCTCTACATATAGTCAGAGCAGACAGCAGGGCCTGCAGCGCTTCATAGTGTTCCTAAGCGGGTAGAAAAATAACAGAAATAAAGCAAATAAGTTTTTTACACTTTTAGCCACCTAAATTGGAACCAAGTAATCAAGTATGAAAAAAGAACATCTATGAATATTGCTGAATATTAGTATCAAAAGCGGTAGGTTGGCAAATCTGCCTCGTACCGTTTCTCTCACAGAAATGGTTGGACAGGAGGTGTACCTGTGAATGTCGATATTCACAATATCCTCACACGTCGGGTATTACATGGTTAGACCAATACAGATGCTGTTTAATCTTTAAATATATAAAAAGTTAACGAAGCTTGGATCTTTACATAAGTTATTATCGTATCTATATGAATAAAAGATATCATATTTTGGAAGTGACAAATGTTAACAGGGGAGGAGAGCAACCATTTGGGAGGTTTGGAAATGCATTTCATCTCAGTCATTGCCTCACTAAATTACTCTTTTTCCTATCAACACAAGGAGAAAAAGAGCATCTTTCCAATCAACTATAGTTGGTTGAGCTAGGCCAAGAGGTTGATCCGCTATTAATGATAGTTGAGAAGATGTAAAACTAGCTTACAGCCTAGAAATGTTTTTTTTTTCCATTTGGCTTGTAAAAAAAACTAAATTTATCCAGGTGTAGAAGAGGATTTTGGATGATTACCTTGAATATTTCATCAAAATCAGGCCGAAGATAAGCAGTGAATTTTTCTTTCATTATTTTCGACTTTTAACCTTAGGTTTCGATGCTCATTCCTTGCTTAATCTAGCTCCAACCTGGAATCCAATGGTACCTGTTGGAAAGAGCAGAAAAATGCTCACACTTGTGTACAGTCGTCCCTTGGTATCCGCGGGGGTTTGGTTCCAGGATCCCCGTGGATACCAAAATCCACGGATGCTCAGGTCCCTTATATAAAACGGTGTAGTATTTGCATATAACCTACACGCATCCTCCCGCATACTTTAAGTCATCTCTAGATTACTTATAATATTGTACCTAATACAATGTAAATGCTATGTAAGTAGTTGTTATACTGTATAGTTTAGGGAACAATGCTCAAGCAACGAGTGCTGGAGAGAGACTGAGGATCTGTGAAATGGCGGCAGACTACAGCAGGGTATGCTGGGACAACAGGTCGAGCGAGGAGGAATTTCCAAATACCTAAATATAAAACAGTCACAACTCCAGGATTTCACCAAAAACGATCAAATATCCTAACGTTATTAGTGGTATTTTCCCCACCAGCCACCACTCCCTCTCCCCAACCCCCGCTTCCATAAAATTCCCTCTATTCAATATGCAACTGCTGTTAAGTACCCCGCTTGTTTATTTTGACTTTTACTTTACAGAGGTATCGGAGTAGCGCTCCGGTGAGCTCCGGCAGCACTGCACCCCTGAGTAGAATTTTCCTTGAACAGTGCATATTATCAGTATTTCCTTCACAGTGAAAAACTTCTTTCAGCTCATCTGTTCATTAGTTTGAGTTACACACGTTTCATTTTGAGAAACTCAAAAAGAATAAAGAGCAATGATTGTGTCCAAGATTGAGAAAGCCCTTGGGGTATCATTATTGCTGCTAGCGCATCTGGAAAAGAATGAACAAATTGTTTTATTGGATATGTAATGCATTGTTACAAGCACATCGACAGCAAACTGTAACAAGGGAGCAAATATCTCAATGTATCCAACACTTTTTCTTGGTTGCTTTTATTTTAGGCGGGATCTGAAAAAAAATCAGTCAGAGCAATCTTAATACGTTCTTTGAAGACTGCTATCAACAATAATGGACAGTTTGGGGCATCATCCCAAATTCAGGTTTTCTGTACAATATGAGAACCCTGCTCTTCCCCTGATCTGCTGATAGATTACAATCTGAGAGCCTTCTAACTTTGGGAGAATTATTGTCATTTTTAGTTCTTCAAAATGGTGCATTCTCTTATCTGTAAGATGCCCCTTAATTAAACTTCTAAATTTCTTCAAAGGAAGCTCAAAATTGTGGGTTATAATATCATTATTATGCTTATATTCTGGGCAAAAGGAAAATTTGTATCAGCTGAAATGTCAACTTTGTACAAGAAAAAAATGAAAGACCCATTTTAATGACATTAGGGCATCAGTGATATTAAAATTTCCTAATATCAAGTTTATGATTGGAAGGCCATGTTGGAATTTGTACTGAAGACCCAAAAGTCATAGAGTCATAGACACAAAAACAGATCATTCAGCCCGTAGATTCATGCCAACCATAAAGCACCCAGCAGTTCATTTTTTATTGCCCCAAGCATCTGCATTCTACCTCGTGTCTTATTAACTTGCACCCAGCAATAGCAGTTGAACAGTCACAAGCAGTTAAGTATCTGAAAGCTCAGTTTGAAATTCGTGGGAAATATCATCTCAGGTCATTCAAACGGTATTTATCAGTCTAAGTGTGATTATATGATTCATGATGACTATTTTGTTAGTGGTGCTGTGCTCAAAACTTTTTCATCTAAAGAGCGAGAGAATGAGTAGACAGGTGGAAACAAAGCCAATAATCACTTTCCTTTCTTGTTTCTTTAACCTCAGAGCTGTGCCAGCCTGCACTTGTACTGGCTGTTCTGCTTATGGTTATCACAACCTCTGAAATGTCTAACTTCAATCTTACCTCATCCAAAAGTTCCTTCCCTTCAACTGTTCTAGTTGTGAACCAACCTGCACACCTCAATCACTAAATCAGAATAGCAGGACTTTGACTTTTCCTTTGTTTCAATTGCATTCTTTTGTGTATAATCTATATTGTTAATTTATGTATATTGTGTGAACATTGCATATCCGCTGCTACATGGCTGTGATGCTGCTGCAAGTAAGATTTACATTGCACATGTACATGAGACAATAGGCTTGACTTTGACTTTGATTCTCACTTGGAGAATCTCACCTGGTTCCTCAACACCAGATCCATAGCAATTAAAGCCCAGCAGCGTCTCTACTTCCTGCGAAGGCTGAGAAAAGTCCATCTCCCACCCCCCATCCTCACCACATTCTACAGAGGTTGTATTGAGAGCATCCTGAGCAGCTGCATCACTGCCTGGTTCGGAAATTGCACCATCCTGGATTGCAAGACCTGGCAGCGGATAGTCAGGTCAGCTGAGAAGATCATCGGGGTCTCTCTTCCCGCCATTACAGACATTTTCACCACACACTGCATCCATAAAGCAAACAGCATTATGAAGGACCCCACGCACCCCTCATACAAACTCTTCTCCCTCCTGCCATCTGGCAAAAGGCACCAAAGCATTCGGGCTCTCACAACCAGACTATGTAACAGTTTCTTCCCCCAAGTCATCAGACTCCTCAATACCCAGAGCCTGGACTGACACCAACCTACTGCCCTCTACTGTGCCTATTGTCTTGTTTATTATTTATTGTAATGCCTGCACTGTTTTGTGCACCTTATGCAGTCCTGGGTAGGTCTGTAGTCTAGTGTAGTTTTGTGTTGTTTTACGTAGTTCAATATAGTTTTTGTATTGTTCATGTAGCAACATGGTCCTGAAAAACGTTGTCTCGTTTTTACTGTGTACTGTACCAGCAGTTATGGTCGAAATGACAATAAAAAGTGACTTGACTTGACTTGACTTTATAAATGATAAACTCTCAGTGGCCATTTTATTAGGTACCTCCTGTACCTAATAAGGTGACTACTGAGTATATGTCTCTGGTCTTCTGCCGCTCTATCAGAAGGTTTGACATGTTGTACATTCAGAGATGTTCTTCTGCACACCACCGTTATAACACATGGTTATTTGAGTTACAGTAGCTTTCCTGTCAGCTTGAACCAATCTGACCATTATCCTCTAACCTCTTCCATTAACAACGCATTTTCACCCTCAGAACTGCCACTCACCGGATGTTTTCTTGTTTTTTTGCATCATTCTATATAAACTTTAGAGACTGTTGTGTGTGAAAATCCCATGAGATCAACAGTTTCTGATATACTCAAGCTACTCCATCTGGCACCAACAATCATTCCACAGTCAAAGTCACTTAGATCACATTTCTTCCCCATTCTGATGTTCACTCTGTACAACTGAACTTCCTGACCATATCTGCATGCTTTTATGCATTGAGATGCTGCCACATGATTGGTTGATTAGATATTTGCATTAACGAACAGGTGTATGTAATAAAGAGGTCAACGAATATACATGCAAATATCTTGTGTTTGCTATCAGTTTGCACTTTCAGAAATTTGCCACATAAAATCATAATTCATGTGCTTGGGGCAGATCCAAGCAAATGGCAGATTCAGTTAAATTCCTGATAATCAAAGCCAGATGGGATTCCATTGTATAATTATGCACTTGTCAGCTTTAATGTAAAAGATCTAAAATTACAGTCGTCCATTAATAATTTAATCTGATATCTCAAATTAGCAAAAATATTTGTACTGTCTTCGTCTTAGATATTACTTTATTTATACGTTGTTCAGTGTTACTATTGTGTCTTATGTATTCCAGCTGCCCAATATTTTGAGAGGAGTTGCAAACCCTGCAGATAAATAGAGAGTTCTTGCTGCAGTCATTCAGTTTGCTAAATATACATTGGAAGAATCATGCTTGTCTGGGGCTGACTGTTCCATAAATAATTGCAGGTTTTATCCTGTGAGTCAGAGTGAGAGATAAATTGGAGATCAGATCCTGGCATAACACACTTCTTGCTACTTTATCAAATTTAGCCCAGAGTCCAGAGGCAGAGAAACCTATCAGCTTTACACTGGGAAAGTTGAGCAAAGGAGGTGAGTGAGACTGTGCACAATCTGACTCATTGTACATTAGTATATGGATGCTTCCTCAGTAGGTCAAAGAATATACACCCCATCCGATACTGCTCAGGATTTAAACTTAGTCAGAGAGATCAATTAAATATGCAGCAAATTATTTTGTGATGACATTGCTTCATTGTTTCATTGCTTCCATGGTAGGAAGTGATAAGGCATCAGAATGAATAGTTTCCCTCTATAATTAGCCCATTGTGGCACATGTGGTGGAGTCCCTTTTTACAGAGTAATAGAGCAGTACAGCACAGAAACTGACCTTTCAGCCCATCTACTATTGCACCTAGAATCATCGACTTGCTCCTGGACCATATCCCTCCCATCCACGTAATTATCTAAACTTCTCGTAAATGTTAAAATCAAACCCGTATTCACCACTTCAGATGGCGGCTCATTCCACACTCTCACCTGCCTATAAGTGGAGAATTTCCCCTCATGTTCCCCTTCAATATTTTCCTCCTAAGCCATGTCCTCTAACTGTAGTTTCGCTCAACCTCAGTGGAAAAGTTCTGCCTGCATTTACCCTGTCTATACCCCTCATAATATTCTGGAATTGTCTTACTTAGGACGCAGTACATCCCTCCAAAGTTGGAATGTGGCTTAAACATCATACTACTTGGATAGAAGGATACTAACCACAAGCACTTGAGCTGACATAGGAGATCATGTCCACTGCGGATGTTTGCACTCTCAACCCACCTTACACCTTATGGCTAACTGGAATGGGACATCTTTAGTATGGCTCTGGTAAAGGTATTCCCAATGGTGTATGTTGATGTATGATATTCCCTGGAGATGCTGCATTCGTTTTGAAGATCCTTGTGTAGGTCAATGATATCTGTCTCATACAAGTCCCGTGCTACAAAGCCATCTCTCTAACAGAGGATATAAAGGCATCATGGAGATATAATAAAAGGGGAAAAAATCTGTATTTCCAGCACTTCCTTCAAATTTCTGTTCTTGTTACTTGCTTTCCGGCCTTCAAGAAAATCAAAGCCTATCTTGTTCAACAGTTGAAGGATCCACATCAATGACAGGTAGTTGAGAATAAGCTCCAGACAGCTGGGAGACATCTGTCACCTGGGAGTACAGTCCAGAACATCCACTATCATTTGGTTATTCCCATAATTTTATTTTAATTTGGAGATTGGTTTATTATTTTCACAGGTACCAAGAAACAGTGAAGCACTTTCACCATCGAAAGATTTATTTACCGTGCCCATGGTCTGCTCTTTATCAAATTACGGTATTGCTTTGCACTGTTGTAACTATATGTTATAATTATGTGTTTTTTGTCAGTTTTAGTCTTGGTCTGTTCTGTGTTTCTGTGATATCATACTGGAGGAATGTTGTATCATTTCTTAATGCATGCATTTCTAAATGACAGTAAATGAGGACTGAGTGTTCTCATAATCTAATCTGATCTAATCTAATCTAATCTAATTTTCGTGGGATAACAGTAATTGTACAGCTAAATTAATGGCTTTGCTCTGGATAATTTCTAATGGATAGAATGGGAATGTAGCAAAGGACAAACTGCTGTAGAAACTCAATGGTTCAGCCAGTGTCCGTTGAGGGAAATGGACAGTTGATATTTTGGTTTGTGACTTTCATTAGGACTTTTGCTCCCGATTCCAACGTCTGCAGTCTCTTGTGGCTCCATGAAATAGGACTGTGTTTGATCTCTACTCATTTAGGCACTGTTAACTTTCTGCCCCATACTTAACACATTTCCTGTAGAATCGGAAGGAGGTTATCTTCAAACGTTTTTAGATGATAAGCTATTCACTCTATTCAGAGTATAACTTCCCTATGTTGAGTTAACAATTGTGTTCCTTCCATGAAGTGCCAAATTGATGGATCTGGTCATTGAGACAGAAGGCCAACTCCGACAACTCATGAATCATCGTTCTCCTGCCTATACTATATTCTCCTTAACTGTTAGTGCCAAACAATCTGTGGTTTTCAGATGTCTTCATCTTTTATGGTGATCAAACCACACTGGAGCAGTCAACGATTTTGGAATAACTCAATATGGGCATTGGAAATGCAACCATCAATTTTTGCAAATTAATATTTGGCAGATGGAAAAATAACAATCTCACTCTCAGGTCTGAGATGTAGCTCCGTTGGTCTGCATGCTTGCAATGCCGCTTTAAAGCAGTGAACTATGGGCAGAAGGCTGCTGCCAGGAAAGAAGGTAGAAGCAAGCTCTATCTACTTGGCTCTTCATGGAGGGAACACAATAGTTAACTCAGAAGCAAACATGACAAGCAGCCCTGCAATGATCAGAAAAGAAGGCTTTGTTGTCTTCAACAAGACCATGGTATGAGAGAGAGTCAGGTAGCCCCAATCAAGATATCAATTGGGTGGCCTAAGCCCGTTCACAAAAACTTCAGCAGACAGGAACTTGTAATGGATATCAGCAGTGAATGGTGACGTTGTCTGTGGGTGGGATCATGCAAGCACAATGGTTAGCAGTTTCAACAGTTCATTTGTCCAAAAACAAAGCCACAACACGATAGATTGTTGTACATAATTAACCAGTGATACTTTCAGCTATAAGTCTCCTGGGACATTTTGTCTTTCTTAGTCATAGTTAGAACCACAGTTACTCACCCAAACTTGGAAACTGCACAAACATTATCTCATATAGATGGAAAGGTGCCCAGTACAAATGAAAAGTATCTATGCAGAGTAGTTGCAAATGTTCCTCCAAATATTAAAGCTCAGAGGTGTTTCTTTGTTGCTAATTTACGATAAAAATGTATTTAAGACATGGTTACTCACTGTATATGTAATAACACACTATCAGAACACCCTTGTTGATCCCAGTATCTCAACTATCATGAAACCAATTGTTTCTAGCAATAATTTCATCAAATTTGAACTTTTTTGCTGACAACTTATGGTTCTAGAGATAAACCAATATTACATTTAGGCCGTTTATTCTGTTATGATCCGCTCCAAGAAGACATTTTGTGTTAATCACTATGTTCAGTGTATCCATTGAAATAAAATTCAAGAAACAAAGACAACATTATCTAATAAGGTGAACTGGTAGTGTAGGGATCACATTACTTGTATAAAGGCTTGACCTGTGATCCAGGGATACAAGTTCAAGATTAGCTATTGCCCTGTATAATAATAATTCTATGTTAAAAATAACAATTATTGAAGACATAGAAAATGAAACCTCTCTGGTTTCTCAATAGCCTTTAGAAAAGTAAGTCTTCCATCCTTACCTTTCTCTCTCTCTCTCTCTCTCTCTCTCTCTCTCTCTCTCTCTCTCTCTCTCTCTCAGGCTATCCATCCCATAAGATGATGATGGTTCCTTTCAGTTAGTTAGTGGAGTTGACCCCACTCCTCAGAAAGGAACAGCATGTGTGTGAATGGATTTTGGGTGAGTAGGGGGCTGCACAGCTCCAGACCCACCCTCTCGACATCCCCTCCCAGATCTAGCGGCATGGTGGGGTCCAAGTTGGCTGGGGGAAGCTCTGTTGCAGTGAATGGCCAGACCAAGCTTCGACGCAAGGGATGCCCTTTCTGCACTTCACGGCATGTGTTTGCTAGATGGCCGTTGAGCCTACAAGAGGGTTCACCCGCCCTTTGAGAGGTCTTGTTTTTCATCCTACAGGGTGTCTAGCCACCCTCCTCACCAGGCAAGCCTGGTGGGGGAGTCGGTTTAGTCGCTGACAACCTGACCATGTGACAGGCAGTACTGGGTTACATGGTACCAGTAGTACTCATCCTGACCTACATTCTGTGTGGACTTCTTCTTATCATGTCCACGGACAGTCTATCCATGGCCCAGCCAGAACTGGACACATTTTTGCGCCTAGTTGTTGAATTCGGCACGATCTGCAACAGTACAGGGTTCCTCTAGCAATGGGCATTGCAGGAGATGTTGCATAGTTTGTGGCTCAGTTCCACATTCACAAGTTGTTGGGCTGGTTGTACATCCCCAATTGCTTAGTGACACCTTTGAGTGACCTACACCAGTCCTAAGTTTGTCAAGGCACTTCCAGGTTGCCCAGTTTCAATTAGCTCCTGGGGAAGGTTTTCATCCGGTGGAATTTCCATCATTGGGGGTTGTTTGAGACTGGCGAGCCGGGCTTTCCACAAGGTGGTACGGGCTTCAGATGGGGTTGATAGTAATGGAACAACACCGTTCAAGAAGCTCTTCCTTGACTTCAGGCGGCTGGGTGTAGGTGTATGACCATGTAGAGGGTGCCTCTCAGCTGACGTTTCATGGAGTCGTTCTTTCTTGCTGGCTACCGTTCTTCTTATATCAGGGGAGCGATAGCCGCCAGGATATATAGGCTGTTGGTGTTTGTTGGTTGTAAACAACCTGTGATAAGTCGGCAGCTTGCATTCAGAACAGCCTCCATCTTCTTAGCATGAGTAGATCTTCCCTATGCAGGGCAGGTGTATTCGGCAGTGGAACAGCAAAAAGCAAGTGCACTGGCTCGCAATGTTTTCAAGCTTGCTCCCCATTTTGTGTTAGTGAGCTTATTCAGGATGCTGTTTCGTGCGCTCACTTTTGCCTTTGCCTTATTGATGTGATTCTTGAAAGTGAGGCATCTGTCACGGGTGACTCCTAAGTAGATCGGGTGCTCGCAATGCCTCAGTGTTGCTCCAAACCAGGTTACTTTAAGCTGTCGTTTGGCTTCACGGTTCCAGAGGTGGAATGCACGAACTTGTGTCCTTGATGGGTTTGCATGGAGGTTGTTTTCGGATGTTAGTCCCTCCAAGGCCTCAGAAAGCGTTTTCTCCACGGTGTTAAAATCAGTGCTTTGGGCAGTGATGCATAAGTCATCAGCATACATAAGATGGCATGTGACATCATCTATAGGCTGGTCATTCGTGTAGATGTTGTTCAGAAGTGGAGCAAGCACACTTCCCTGAGGAAAACTATTCTGGATATGCCACCTGCTGCACTCCCCACCTCGTTCAACACAGAACCGGCAGTTCTGAAACATGCTTTCCAACAGCTCTGTTAAGTGAGTATCTTTTATCACCTCTAGGATCTTGCAGAGGTGACGTCTATGGCTCACTGTATCGTAAGCTGCTGACGAGTCTACAAAAACAGCACCTGTTACCACCCCTAGCTCAAAACCATCTTCGATATATTGTGTGAGGTTGAGTAGTTGGCTTGTTGATTTGCCAGGGCGGAATCCTGCTTGCTCTGGAATGATCTTCTCATCTGCAGTTGGCACTATCCTACTGAGTATCAGGCAATCAAACAGCTTATTGATGTGGCAAAGCAGTGAGATTGGCCGAAAACTGTTAGGACCTGAGGGATCTTTTCCGGGCTTTAATAGTGCTGTAACATGTGACTTCTGCCAAATATTAGGTAGCTTGTGTGTTGCCAGACAGTGGTTGAACAATTGTTGGAGCCATTTCTTTGCTTGCTGTCCAAAATGCTTTATCCACTCCGATGCTATGTTGTCAAGACCAATTACTTTCCCGTGTTTTAGACTAGATATACCAATTTCCAACTCTTCCATGGTGAATGGTCCAGTGAAGCCAGGTTCATCGCTGTACCTCTTCCTCTCTAGTTGTGCTCTTGGTTGTTTCTTGTTGGTTTTTCCATTTAGGAGCAACTGATATGCAACTTGGTTAGCAGACACATTGGGATGTTGGGCAGCTTTCTTGGGATCGCCGCCAGGTTTGCGAATGAGAGACCATGCCTTCTTGCTGTTTTTTGTAAGGTCTGTTGTCTCTATCAAGGTGTTCCAGGTGCTTTGACGCTCTTGAGAGATACTTAACATCACCCCCTCACCAGTAGTTATTGTTTCCTCTGAGAGGGGGTCAGATTCAAACATTGAGACATACTCCCTGTAGAGTTCAGCCTTCTCTTTGGTGAGACCAGAGATGTGGTGTGCTCTACAACCTTGGGAGAACTTCCTTTTGGCAGTTTTCTGGGCAGCTTTTGCGAATAGGTTGTAGTGCTCAGGTAGTGGTTTAATACATTTAACCTTATGGTCAAGTGCTCTTGTGAACCCACTCCAATCGGCCTTCTTGTAGTTGAAGCACCTTTTGAATGGTACGGCGGTTGGTAACACTGCTGCATTTACCTGAATACCAATAGGACGGTGCTGTATCTGTGGTACTAGGTCTGTGACAAGCTTCTTGCAGAGGCCAGCGATGTCGTTGCTGACAATGGCAAGATCTGGGTTATAACTGCACTTCCAGCAGGCACTGTGGAAGGAGGCTGGCAATTTAGGATCGTGGATGAGACTAAGCTGGTTAGCATCCATCCATTCTTCAACTGCTTCGCCATCGTTGTTAGACCCCTTGTACCCCAGTGGGTACTGTGGCTATTAAAGTCTCTAGTGATGATCGGTGGTTTACTGTGCAGGTTGGGTACAGGGTTAGAGAAGCTGAAAACTGTGTCTGGTGGCTTGTACACTGAGTTCGTTACTACTTTGCTCAGCTCTACAGTTAGAATTTCGATGTTGTCCTCCTCTGTTTTAGAAGTGGCTTCTGCGACTGAACCAGCTCTAACAAATACAGCACTGCCATATTGTCGATGAGGTCTTTCAAAAACCAGGAACACTCCTGGTATTTTTGGGCGGTTGTTTTCACTTCCTCTGTGTGTTTCCTGCAGGCAGAGGACATCACACTGCAACTCATTGCATAATGTAGTGAGGATGTTTTGTTTAGCTGCAGATTAGCAGTTAGCAGATATAACAGTCAATGCCAGTCTTGAAAAAGACACATGCTTCTGACATCGACGACCTCTGACTTCAGGCATGATCAAATCGATGGTGCAAAAATGTTGAATACACTACTTGCTGCGCGTGGTGGTAGAATTGGTTGAAACAGGGCCGCGATGTGAACACTTCTACCTTGGCCCCATTCTGAGTGGTTAATCCTAACTAGCCTCAGAAATGTCCAAGCTAACATCTGAGTTTAGGGGAAGGACAAAGATAGACAATAAATGCTGAAATTGGAAGCTTTGGGAACAGTTTTTAAAATGGTGAAAAAGTAAAGGATTCTGAGGACGTAGATTATTATGAGTGAGAGATAAAGCTGATTTTAATAAAGGACTGTCATGGTTTTGGGACAAAATTAATTCCCTCCCTGAGAACTATTTTAAGGGCAGTAACTTTTACTCTTGTGAATATGGGAGCAGGTTAGTGCTCTGGAAAATCCCACCAACAGGAATGAAATAACAAACAAATCAGTTAATAAATAAATGTCTGGCGATCCTGGGATAATTGTGGTAGATCTGTACATAATAGTATACTGTATACTCAGTTTCTTGCATGCAATCTTGGACAATGTCTCCCATCCACTACATAATGTACTGGTTGGGCACAGGAGTACATTCAGCCAGAGACTCATTCCACCGAGATGCAACACTGAGCGTCATAGGAAGTCATTCCCGCCTGTGGCCATCAAACTTTACAACTCCTCCCTTGGAGGGTCAGACACCCTGAGCCAATAGGCTGGTCCTGGACTTACTTCCTGTCATAATTTACATGTTACTATTTAATTATGTATGGTTTTATTACTATTTAATTATTTATGGTGCAACTGTAACAAAAACCAATTTCCCTCGGGATCAATAAAGTATGACTATGACTATCTATGTATGTGTATGGAATTGTCATAATCCTTTTGGACACAAGAGTCAGATAGTATTGGTCTTGTTTTATTATGGTCACGTGTACTAAGATACAGTGAGGCACGTTTGATTGCATGCTGTCCAGGCAGATCATGGCCTGCGTAAGAACATGCAGTAAGTACATAAGAATGGTGTAGTAGCTATAGAGAAAGTGCAGTTCAGATAAACAAATAAAGCACAAGGGACACAAAGGGGTAGAAAGGAAGATCAGAAATTCATTTGTAGTGTATGAGAGACCCATTCAAGAGTCTGAAAACAGTAAGATAGAAGTTGTCCTTAAGATGATGCTTTTATATCTTCTGCTGAATGGAAAAAGGGAGAACACAAAATTTCCAGGGTGGCAGGAGTCTTGATTAAGATGGTTGCTTTCCTGAGGCAGCAGGAAGAGTAGGTGGAGTCAATGGAGGGGAAGCTGATTTCCAGGGACTGGGGTTGTCTTCATCACTATCTGCAATTTCTTGCAGTCCTGAGCTGTGATGCATCTGGGTAGATTGCTTTCTATGGTGCATCTGTAAGAATTGGTAAGAGATTTGCCAAATTCTCTTTGCCTTCTGAGGAAGTAGAAATGCTGTAGTGCATTCTTAGCTGTTCCATCGATGTGGCTGGACCTAGAGAAATTGTTGGTGATATTTACACCTCGGAACAGGCATAACCATCTCCATCTCTGCACTATTGATGCAGACAGGGGCACCCTGCTTCCTGACGTCAATGACCAGATCCTTTGTTTTGCTGACATTCGGGGAGAAGTTCTTGTCTTGACACCTTGCTATAGGGTCCTGTATTACCTTCCTCCTTCTCCTCATTGTTTGAGATCCAGCCAACTACGGTGGTGTCATCTTAGATGGAGTTAGGACAGAATTTGGCCATGCAGCTGTGAGTGTATAGGAAATATTGGAGGCACTGTGGACACAGCCTTGTGAAGCACTGATATTCAGGATAGTTGTGGAGTAGGTATTGATGCCTGCACTTACTGATTGTAGTCTGTTGATCAGAAAGTCAAGGATCCAGTTGCAAAGCAGTGTGCAGAGTCTTTGTTTAGGAGATTGCTGATGAGTTTGATTGGAATTATGGTGTTGAAAACTGAGTCATGTTCAATAAATATGAGTCTGGCCTTGGTGTCCTTTGCTATCCAGATGCTCCAGTTATAAACATAGGGCAAGGAAGATGGTATCTGCATCAGGCCTGTTTTGATGGTCGTTAATTGCAGTGAGTGGAGGTTTGCTGGGAGACTGAAGGTGATGTGGGCCATGACTAGTCTCCGAAGCACTTCATGATGGTAGATGTTAGAGCCACAAGGTGATGGCTATGAAGCACATTACCTGGTATACCTTTGGCACCAGAATAATAGTGGTCTTCTTAAAGCTGGTGGGAACCTTAGATTGGAATAAGGAGAAGTTAAAGATGTCACTGATTACTACTGCCAGCTGGTCCACACAGGATCTGAGGACATAGCTCAGGACCACATCCAGGCTAATCACTTACTATGGGTTCACTGTCAGGAAGGACAATCTGACATTTTCAATAGTGATGACTGGAGGTGTTAGAGTGTGCCAGTGTTACTGTATTGCCTTCCTGTCTAAAACATGCAAAGGGTGAAGTGATCTCATCATACATGGATGTGTTGTTCCCAGCAATACTGCCCAGCTTAATTTTGTAGCCCATTATAGTACATGAGCCTTGCCACAATCAACAGGTGTCTGTTTGGGTCGTCTGGGACCCAGGCTTGTACTGGTATTGTTTCTTGGCTTCCCTAATGGCCTTGTGAATGCTGTAGCAAGATCTCTCTTCTTTCTTTCTTTATTATTCTTTTTAGTGATTTAAAAGGAACATAAATACAAACAAGAGGAGAATTATCTGAAATATATATATCAATAACAATACAGATAGATTGAAATAGACATGATCAAAATCATACATAGTGTTAAGCTAGTGTATAATGTATAATAAAAAAGAAAACAGCAGTTCTCCTCTTATCAGTTCATGAAAAGGAAAGAAAAAACTTTGAATTTTAAATGAAGAAAAAAAGAGGGACTAAGCAGTCCATTCTGAGGATACGACCAGAAAAAAGAAAGAAAGACTTTCTGATCAAATCTAAAATTTGGGAAAAAAAAGATTGGAAGAGTAACAAACCTCGTGGTACACCATTTTGAAGCGATTGATACTGTAGTTCATCAAATGCCAACTTCATGGTCCCCATGAAGTGAATTCATGTCGCTTACCTGCTTTGAAACAATGACACTGAAACAAGCAGCAGAGCAAGAATTGAAAACTCTGCATATAGATGCAATCACACAACTACCTCTTGTGATGTTTATGGATAGGCTTATGGGACTGTGGGATTGCCTTAGTGTGAGTGGGCAGGGTTAGAGTGGGGACCTGAGGCTTTAGCTCAAGGCTCAGACCAACATGAGTTTCTGGTAAGTTTCTCACTCTTTCCTTATTATTGCAAAGGTAGATCGGTGGGAATGGAACCCAGGGTGTGGATGTGCACCTCGTGCATGATGGGGGGATTCAGTGAAACCTCCAGTGTCTCCGATGACCACATGTGTAAGAAGAGGAGCTACAGGGAGGCAGTCACACTAAAGCTGCAGGAGGCAGGTAGCTGGATGACTGTCAGGAAAGGGAAAGGAAATAAGCAGACAGTACTTAATGCCCTGTTGTTGTTCCCATAAACAACAATTTCAATACTTTTGTTGGGGGGGGAGAATGACCTACCTGGGGAAAACCACAGCAATCAGGTCTCTGGCACTGTCCTGTTCAGAAGGGCAGGGGAGAGGAGAGCGATACTGATGCAGGATTCAGTATTTAGGGAACCAACAAGAGATCCTGTGGACATGAAAGAGACTCCTGTATGGTGTGTTACTTCCTGGGTGCCAGGGCCAGAGATACCTCAGACTGGGCCCACAGCATTCTTAAGGGGGAGAGTGAGCAACCAAAGTTCATGGTACATATAGTACCAATGACATAAGTAGGAAAAGGGATGAGATCCTGAAGATTGAATACGGGGAGCTACGAAGGAAGCTAAAAAAAATGGACCTCAAGGGCAGTAATCTCTAGATTGTTGCTTGTGTCACAAGCCATTGAGGGTAAGAATTGGATGAAATGGCAGATTAATGTGTGGCTGAAGAACTGGTGCAAGAGGCAGGGTTTCAGATTTGTGGATCACTGGGATTTCTTCTGAGGAATGAGTGAGCTGACCAAAATGAGCTGATGTTCAGGGCAACAGTGAAGGTCCTCCATCTCTGTCTGTATAGAAGGATTCTTCATTGCTGTCTCCATAACAATCATCTTTTCACCAGTTAGGATTGTTAGCCTTGAGTGAAATACCCCGAACCTGGAGGTCTGGCGGACCACTCTTAGTCTGGCCTCTACCCTTTGACCTGTTTGGCATGGACAAATCTAACAAAAGACAACTCTAACACAAGGTGCTGTCTCCAGCTAATGTAACTCTCTGGGTGTTTAGCCATGCAAGCCTCCAAACCCTATGACAAGGTTGTGGTCCTCTTGGAGGACTGTTTTACTGTATCACTCTATATATGCTGAGTTCTGATGGATTTTTGAAGCCACCACAAATTACTTAAGTGGATGGGAAATCTTGTTGTTATTGAAGGATAAGTTTGGATAAATTTTTCTGATGTTTTTCTATTAGCAATTGCAAGGAACCTTGTTTGTCTTTGTCCAATGTGAGTTTACAGCTCAGCAACCCACAGAGGCACGGAACAGTGACACTGACTGAGCATTCACATTTAACTATATCACTGCTGCATTGGATGATCCCACTGCCTCAGTCAGAAACCACAGCACAAATAAGCAGCCCGAGAACATTACGCTTGGTATTAAATAAACTGACATGTTCATAAGTCAACTTATTTCTTGTAGGTTCGAAGAGAAGACAAAATGAAGAGAAACCCAAAAAGTGTGATAGAACGAGTCCAAAAAGCTGATGCAGGTTAAAGCATAAGGATAAGGCACACTGCTGAATTTTCTCATGCCAACCCAGGTATGTGATATTTTATGTGAAGGTGGTATGATGAAACTGGAAGATGACACTTTAATCCAAGTCTTTTGGAAATGCTGTGTTTGGAAAAAGGATAAAACAATTGGTGAATGCATTTTTTTTCCATTTAAGAACTTGCGTGTCCTTACAATTTCAAGGCCATTTTGGATCAAGACTTGTGTGACGACTGGATTAACTAACAATTGCTTGCCTTGTTGATAAGGATATGTGAAATGGCTGTGGAACAAAGAGCATCTCAGTCTATGTGATGATTGCACGAAAAGCAGAGCAAATGAGGCGCTCTTTTTTATATATATTTATTGATTTGAGGTTTGCATGAGCTATGCTAAAATATAGTGTGGGTGCAGGGAAAAGTATTTACCCATCACTCACAGAAGATTTTTGCAACGAATTGAGAAAGAAGCACTTGGATCAGCATTTGGAATTCATAAGTTATTTTAGTTTTTACTTGGAAGGTCCTTTACCCCAGTACCAAGTGATAAACCAATATCTTTAATAAGAATTAGAATCAGTTTATCATCACTGAGTTAGATGACATAAAATTTGTGGTTTTGTGGCAGCAGTACTGTGCAAAGACATAACAGTTCTGGAAATTACAAACATCATGAAAAGAAACAATAGCAATGTAGTGCCCATGGGTCCGTGCACTGTTTAAAAAGATGAAGGTGGGAAGGTAGAAATTGTTGTCTGTGGGTCTGTAATGGAATATTAGTGGGGTATTACGTCCTGCATTAGCAAAACCTCCTCAGGCACCATTAAGATTGATGCTAAAAGCCTCTTTTGCAATATCGAACAGAATCTGTGGATATTCTCTCTCTACTGAATGTAGGCTCTGAAGATGGAAGTGAAGTCTGATCTACATGTTGCATGGGGTTAGTAAGGATTTATAATAGTTTCATGTGAAATTACAGACAGGGCCCAGGAAGACCCAGTGATAAGAGTGCTCAAAGTACAGACATTAAAAACAATGGATAAGATTTTTTAACGCAAACACGAGGAAATCTGCAGTTGCTGGAAATTTAAGCAACACACATCAAAGTTGCTGGTGGACGCAGCAGGCCAGGCAGCATCTCTAGGAAGAGGTACAGTCGACGTTTCGGGCCGAGACCCTTCGTCAGGACTAACTGAAAGAAGAGCTAGTAAGAGATTTGAAAGTGGGAGGGGGAGGGGGAGATCCGAAATGATAGGAGAAGACAGGAGGGGGAGGGATGAGCCAAGAGCTGGACAGGTGATTGGCAAAAGGGATATGAGAGGATCATGGGACAGGAGGCCCAGGATGAAGGAAAAGGGGGAGGGGGGGGAAAACCCAGAGGATGGGCAAGGGGTATAGTCAGAGAGACAGAGGGAGAAAAAGGAGAGAGAGAAAAAGAATGTGTGTATAAAAATAAATAACAGATTGGGTATGGGGGGGAGGTGGGGCATTAGCAGAAGTTTGAGAAGTCAATGTTCATGCCATCAGGTTGGAGGCTACCCAGATGGAATATCAGGTGTTGTTCCTCCAAACTGAGTGTGGCTTCTTCTTTACAGTAGAGGAGGCCGTGGACAGACATATCAGAATGGGAATGGGATGTGGAATTAACATGTGTGGCCACTGGGAGATCCTGCTTTCTCTGGCGGACAGAGCGTAGGTGTTCAGCGAAACAGTCTCCCAGTCTGCGTCGGGTCTCGCCAATATATAAAAGGCCACATCGGGAGCACCAGACGCAGTATATCACCCCAGCCGACTCACAGGTGAAGTGTCGCCTCACCTGGAAGGACTGTCTGGGGCCCGGAATGGTAGTAAGGGAGGAAGTATAAGGGCGTGTGTAGCACTTGTTCCACTTACAAGGATAAGTGCCGGGAGGGATGGGGGGGACGAATGGACAAGGGAGTCACGTAGGGGGTGATCCCTGCGGAAAGCGGTGGGGGGGGAGGGAAAGACGTGCTTAGTGGTGGGATCCCATTGGAGGTGGCGGAAGCTATGGAGAATAATATGTTTTACCCGGAGGCTGGTGGGGGGGTAGGTGAGGACCAGGGGAATCCTATTCCTAGTGGGGTGGCGGGAGGATGGAGTGAGAGCAGATGTGCGTGAAATGGGGAAGATAAGTTTGAGAGCAGAGTTGATGGTGGAGGAAGGAAAGCCCCTTTCTTTAAAAAAGGAGGACATCTCCCTCGTCCTGGAATGAAAAGCCTCATCCTGAGAGCAGATGCGGTGGAGACGGAGGAATTGCAAGAAGGGGATGGCATTTTTGCAAGAGACAGGGTGAGAGAGGAATAGTCCAGATAGCTGTGAGAGTCAGTAGGCTTATAGTAGACTATAACTAAGGCGAGGAACTAAGAGCATTCTGCAATTGTTGAAATGGAATGTCATAAGAGAAGAAATGTATTATGCAGCGTCATGTACCTACAATCTTGAAAAGATTTTGCACAGATTTCATACAGCAATATTAGGTAACAACACTGTTTACTGACTCTATTCTGACACCCTGAGGCCTCTGTTGGTTGAGCTCGACCATGGATGTTGAGTGCCAGCGGCCTACATGATACGCAAGCCAGTACGCAAGCCAGCCAGGGCAGTGTGATGTGGAGAGGATGCTGTTGCCCGTGCAGCAGGCTCCCCCTCTGCATGCAGCTGAATCCAAAGGAACAGCAGAGAATGATATGATTTGGCACCAGTGTCGTTGCAGGAATTACCAGTCGTCATTGAACTCAGCGTAGAACTGGACTCCAGCTCTGGATTTTTCCTTGGAGTTTACTCCCCAAGCCTTCCTCATGAGTGGGTACAGCCGCAAGGCACCGGCAGTTTGAGATCGAAGATTTCCTCCTCCTCGATGAGCTGTCAACCACAGCCGATGAGCCCCACCTCCCCAAGTTTTGACAGAAACTTAGGATTATTTATCAGTAATTGCTATGCTTGCAGAAGTTGCAGGGACAGACAACCAAAAATGTTTTTGCGGTCATGAACATGACCAATTATAGATTTTAAGAGGGTACCTGTAGACTCCCACAAAAATTGACAGTTTCGTGCTACTGATTGATGGTCACTCAAATTAGACTGAAGTAAAACAGGAGCATTCATGTGCAACTATTCAGCATAACATGGATGAGTTAAGGTCTATGCATTTGTCATGACCAACCTGAAAACCTGAATACTTACAATAGCCCCTCAGTTTTCAACTACTGTCTTGGATAGCTATGAAATAGAATAGTTTCGACCATTATTTTTCTTTCTTTATCTTTTCTGGTGCCAAATGGAACAGCTAAGAGATCAGTCAGATTAATTAAACAAGCTCTTAGGGAGCAAATGTGAGACACGTATAAAAAACACAGCATGAGACATTGCTGGCCAATTGTTAGTGCGAGATCTGCACGCACTTGGAGGAATATTAGTTAAGGGAAGATTGAGAGCACACTTCAACCTTGGCTTCTTGACTTGAACAGAAGAACATGAGAAGGAAAGCAGTTTCAAGAAAAGCCTAGCAAGTCAAACACCAGTGGGAGGTAGAAACCATAGTCACAGCCTGTGAAAATAAGAATGAATTCAAAGTATTCATGCAGATCAAATGATCGCTGCTGGAGGTGAATGGTGTCTGGACACTGAATACTTGATTATGAGATGTGTTTAAACTGGATCTAGTTCAGGCCTCAGAAAGTGAAGTACTAAACTATGCAAATGTTTCATTTAAAATCTAAAAGCCAACTGTACAAAAACTGTTTCAATACCCTATAAGAAGGCCAGGAAAACCCCTGAAAAGCAGCCCCACAGATGCTGTTCATATATTTTTAAAAAATCAATTCTAATTGTGTGTCAAAAATATCCAGTTTTTTATGAAAAAGGAACAGTCTGGATTACTGGTATACACGGGCCTATTGTGGCCTACACATGATGCACCTTCAATGACTCCAAAAGACTGAAGTAGGGTAATTACTGAAAGGCTTTTATTCGCAGTAAAATATGACTTCCATGCTGCGTGTCTGCCCCTGGACTGAGGGGGAGGAGCAAGGCGAAATCGCCTTTATTCGGGGGTCTGTGGGAGGAGCCACAGGGGCAGTCAGCAGAGGGGCGTGTCCAGACAGTTAACCCAGTTACAACATATATATATGGTTTACCACAACACACAAGACATATTATAGTCCTGTTCAACAGGAGAGTCGTGTATGTCTACTTTATAGCAATGTCAAAATGACACTGATTCCAACAAGAGCCAGTTGAAGGAGCTTAAAGACGCAACATAAACATAATTTGAGCAAATAACTTACAATCTCTTTCGCTGTGTATCTGCATTTGTGAATACATCGCGGTAATGGAGTTGGCAAGATAAGTTTGTGATCTGAAGATCACAAATAATTTGATAGTGATCCTTTAATAAGCTTATAATTACATTTAACATAAACACTCAAATCAAAAACTGAACTAATATCACTTAAGAAAGTGAACCTGCACATTTAACTTGATCTTGGGTCTTGAGTCCCAGATAACATACAGGAAGGAGCTTGAAAATTTGGCTGAGTGGTGTCATAAAGACAACCTCTCACTCAATGTTAGCAAGACCAAGGATCTGAATGTAGACTTCAGGAGAGGGAAGCCAGGTGTTCATGAGCCAGTTCTTATTGGTCAATCAGAGGTAGAGTGGGTTAGCAACCTTCAATTCCTGGGTGTTACAATTTCAGAGTACCTGTCCTGGACCTTGCACTTCAATGCAATCACCGAGAAAGCACAGCAGTGTCTCTACTTCCTTAGAAGTCTGCAGAGATTTGGCACGTCATCAAAAGCTCTGTCAAATTTCTATAGATGTGTAATGGAAAGTGTATTGACTGGCTGCATCACAGCCTGATATGGAAACATAATGCCTTTGAGTGGAAAGTCCTACAGTAGGAAGTGGATTCAGCCAGTACATCACGAGTAAAGCCCTTCCAACCATTGAGCACATCTACATGAAATGCTGTTACAGGAAAGCAGCATCCATCATCAGAGATCTTCACCACCCAGGTGCTCTCTTCTCATTGCTACCATCAGGTAGAAAGTTTAAGAGCTTCAGGACTGGCACCACCAGGTTCAGGAACAGTTACTACCCCTCAACTATCAGGCTCTTGTCCAGAGGGGGATAGTTACACTCACTTGCCCATCCATTGAAGTGTTCCCACAACCATTGATCTCACTTTAAGGACTCTTTATCTCATTACCTCATGTTCTCATTATTTATTGCTATTTATTTATACTTGCATTTGCACAGTTTGTTGACTTCTGCACTCTGGTTGAACTTTCATTGATATAACTATATTAGTTATCGTTACTATTCTATAGATTGGCTGAGTATGCCCACAGAAAAATGAATCTCAGGGTTGTATGTGGTAACATACATGTACTTTGATAATAAATTTACTTTGAACTTTGAGCATGGCTAAGTCCTACTTCAAAGTTCAAAGTACATTTGTTATCATATTATGTATACCATATGCAATGTTAGGATTCATTTTCTTGCAGGCAGCCACAAAACAAAGAAACGCAATCGAATTCATGAAAAACCCTTCATCACACAGACAGTCATGCATCCAGTGTGCAAAAAAGAAAGAAAAAATTGTGCAAACAAACAATTCATGGAACATGAACCACCAGAGTCTCTGAAAGTCAGTCTACAGCCATCGAGCCAGATCAGGGCTGCTGTCAGTCCAGGAGACTGAAGGCTGCAGGCTACAGCTGCGGAGCCAGCTTCAGTGCGAAGGTGAGTGACGATGGCTGCCGAGACAGCTCAGCACTGAGGCAAGTAAGCTGTCATGGAGTAATGAGCTGAACACCGATTCTTCTTCTGCAACTGGCCTCGATGCCTTAATTTTTATAACTTGGATTCGCACTTAAACCGGACGAATCTCAGTTTGTTTCTGCTCTCAGGCCTGGGCCCACCGTTTCAGGCCAGCCCGATGTTTCAGCCTGGCCCCAAGTCCTCTCCGGCAATGGCTGCCGCAGCCGTACCTGGGTACACAACAGTCCATTACACTGAGCACTTCAGGACATGATAAAACCGGCAGGTCATACAGATGGTTCAAAAGCACACTTCTCGGAGGGAAACGACAGGCTGCAGTGATCGTAATCCCCAAAAAGCATGGTTCATAGAACACTGATAATGTGAATTAATTCAATTGAAATACACAATAGCCCAAGCAAAATTTGTAAGTAGATGGTTATGGAAGAGGTCAACTAGATGCTGACTGGATTATGGGGCATGTGCTATAGGGAAAGGTTGGAGAAATGTGGGTTGCTTTTTTGGAACGTTGAAAGCTGAGCAGAGATCTGATGGAAGTTTACAAGATTATGAAAGGTCTAAGTGAAGAAGACAGACGGTATTTTTTTCCCAAGGTTGAAATGTCTGATACCTGCAGTTATGTTTTAAGGTGAGATGGGGCGTGTTCAGATGATATGTGAGGGGCAGGAGACCACACGGAGACGGGTGGGTGCCTGGGATGGTGGAAGAGGCAGATACATTCAGGATATTTAAGAGATGTTTAGATAAGCGAATGTAGGTGAGGGAGAGGGAAGGATATGGACATTGTGTAGGTAGAAAGGATTAGTTGAGTTGGCCAGAGGGTATGTATTTAAGATGAAGGGGTAAATTCAAAGGAGATCTGCGGGGCAATGTTTTTGCACAGAGTGGTAGGTGCATGAACTGCTCCGTCAAGGATAGTGGAGGAAGAAAATATGATAGAAGAGCAAGAGGCCGTTAGATAGATAGATTTGCAGGAAACTAAAGGATATGGATATTGTGCAGACAAAAATAATTATTTTAGTTGGGCATTTGGTTACTAATTTAATTAGTTCAGCACAGCATTATGGGCTGAATGCTGTACTTTATGTCCTAATAAACTGATTGTTTAGAGTCTACTACATAAATACTAAACTATCTATATTCCTGTACAGGCTCTGATTATTTTTTGCATGTTTCTTGAAAGATGCATTAGCAATCTGCTTTCCAAAAATCTGTCCAGCACAGATATTTACAACGGGCCTTAACTGCCAATGGCAAATTAAAATAGCAAACACAACTAGCTTTCAGTATTAAAAGTAAAGTTGGAGCATCAGTATTTCATACATAAACAGAGGTATGACAAGGCTTCAAGTGAAGAGATCTTAATTCTTCTCCACTTTTAGGTTAATAAACATTGCTATAAACCTGAAACCTAAATGGGTGAAGAAAATTCATATTGCCAAAGGCAGATTGGGCAATAGTAACGTTCTGAAGCTCTTCCAATAACTTTTGTTTTATAATGAGATTCAAATATCCTGTTCAAACCAATATTTTATACAAAGAAAGGAGTGACATTAATTGACAGCTGTACAGACTCCTATTATGTTAACGTAAGAGCTACCGCATTGAAG
The DNA here is from genome assembly GCF_030028105.1 of Mobula birostris. NCBI lineage: Eukaryota > Metazoa > Chordata > Chondrichthyes > Myliobatiformes > Myliobatidae > Mobula > Mobula birostris. The sequence goes on from NC_092393.1 coordinate 20,499,437, forward strand.
AATTCATTCAAGTACAACTGCTAATCCTTTTCAACAACAAACAGGATTAAAACAAGTTCACAAAATAAACACAAAATGTTAGAGGAAGTCAGCAGGCCAGGCAGCATCTATGGAAAAGAGTACAGTCGATGCTTTGGACCAAAATCCTTCAGCAGGACTGGAGAAAAAAAGCTGAAGAGTAGATTTAAAAGGTGGGAGGAGGGGAGAGGGAAGCACAAGGTGATCGGTGAAACCTGAAGTGGGGGGGGGGTGGGGGAAATAAAGTAGAGCTGGGAAGTTGATTGGTGAAAGAGACAGAAGGCCATGGAAGAAAGAAAAGGGGGAGGAGCACCAAAGGGAGGCGATAGGTAGGCAAGGAGATAAAGTGAGAGAGGGAAAAGGGGGTGAGAAATGGTGAAGGAGAGGGAGTGTGGGGGGCATTACCAGAAATGCGAGAAATTGACATTCATGCCATCAGGTTGGAGGCTAGCCCAACAGAATATAAGGTGTTGTTTCTCCAACCTGAATGTAGACTCACCTCAACAGTTAGGAGGCCATGGATAGACATATCTGAATGGAAATAAGAAGCGGAATTAAAATAGGTGGCAACTGGGAGATCCCGCTTTCTCTGGCAAACAGAGTACAGGTGCTCAGTGAAGCGGTCTCCCAATCCACATCGGGGCTCACCGATATGCAAGATGCCACACCGGGAGCACTGGACACAGTATATGGCCCCAACAGACTCACAGGTGCAGTGTCACCTCACCTGGAAGGACTGTTTAGGGCCTTGAATGGTAGTGAGGGAGGAGGTGTAGGGGCAGGTGTAGCATTCCTCCGGTATTTTGTGTGTGTTGCTCGGATTTCCAGTATCTGCAGACTTTCTCTTGTTTGTCACAAAATTTAAAAAAGTGTTCATCCTCAAATGATATATTGTTAATACTAGCTTGTTGAAACACTAAGGACTTACGTAATGTGAACAATGGTAAACCAGTGAGCATTTGACCAGGAATTTGTTGTCCAATGAGTATTCTGCTGTTGTGAGGGGTATTCACTATCCAGGGCCAGGGTGCGAAGGTCTTTCTTTTTTTGCCAAATTCAGCAGGTGAAGCTTCTAGAGATCAAAGGGTTGTTTTTGAGTAAGATAAACTTCCAATCTTTGTTCAGCTTTTTATTGTAAACAGGAGCCAGTCTTCAGCTCTGGCAAACAATAATTAGTCTGAAGTTATAAGGATAGCTTTTCAAACAAACACAATGTCCATAGAGCACATGATGCTGGCCATAGCACCTGGGCTGATTTCTCAAGTGTTGCAGTGTAAAACAACAGGGTTATATAATCGGGCTTGTTTCAAACCAGACATCGCAGGGTAAGTTATTTAGTTCAAGGAAGCTTGCAGACTAGATTGATACTATCACCTTGCACATCAAATAGCCAATCTGTTAATAGTTGCAAGCTCAAAGATTTAGCTTCACAGCATTAATTATGGGAATCTGGGAACTCTATCTCCAGAAGCTTTTAGACCACTGTGTTGAAAGGTACCTGAAAGAATATCATATATATGTGAAGTCACCTGAGTGGTAGAAAAACAGGGCAAATGTAAAGAGGAATGGTGAAGAACAGTAAGAAGAATGATAAAAAAATGGGGTGAACAGAATCTATTCTAGTTTGCCTGCAAATTATTGATACGGATTTTTAGCTTATAGGAATTGTATTTGTGTTTTGTAAATCCTTTGTGCTTTAGAAATCTTTTGTAATTTGTAAATATTTTTTAAGATATCAGATTCAGAATCAGAATCAGAATTAGTTTTAATATCGTGGGTGTATGACATGAAATTTGTTGTTTTATGGCAGCTGTACATTGCAATACATAATAATAAAAAACCTAAACATTATAATAAGAAATATACTGTATATATCAAAATTAAATTAAATGTCATGCAAAAAAAGAGCAAAAAAAATGAAGTAATGAAGTAATATTCATTGTCCATTCAGAAATCTGAAGCTGGAGAGGAAGAAAATAAAGAATTTTGTCTGTATTTAAATGTGTATGACCAAAAATATATTAACCTTTTTTGAAACTATGTTAGTTCCTTGGTAGTGAGGGGAGACCCATCACTCAAATAGTGGGTATTGGCAGCTAAACTTGGTGTAGGATATAAACAGGGAAGACAAACTAGTCTTTGAAGAATACTATAACCTCTCTTTAGTGAGGCTACCCCTGGCTAACTACATCCGATAGAGCTTAAGGCCGTTCACTTGAGTTTAGAACCTTGCAGTTAGCAAAGCCAATGCCTTCACACTGTGAATGTATATAAGAATTGTCTTGGCAAATATCCAATAGTTAAAGTGGTATCTCCACACAAGGAAGGACAGTACTCTAACTGTAACGCTATGTGGTCATGGTTTAGATTGCAGGAAAGACAGTTTCACATCTGGCATGTCAAGGGTGACTTATTTCTGACCCTGAAGACTTAGTTTATGATTAAAATAGAAACCAGCTCAGTTGGAAAATTGGAAGAACGTCAAACTGATGATTTTGACTGGATTCTGAGGTGAACTACAGACCATGGGGGTCAAAATGTTTGTGGTAGTTACTTCTATTTGATGTGGAAATACAAACAATGCTCCTCAGTGCCTGCTGACTGATCCAAAGCATTATTGATTTTATATGCTTTACTTACCATGTTGTTGAATTTTCTGAAGTCTTCCACAAAAAGGTTTTAGCCCTGTGCCATGCATAATTAAATAGTAACTCAATAATACAAAGTGTTTTGCATCTGCTTGCAATTACCTGTAAAAAATAACAGCCACAGATGACGACATTGCTTCAGTCATAACTCTATTACTATCCAACAAGTGATCCCCTCTGGTTGATAACAAGCTCTGTAATTACAATGAAATGCAAGCAGATGGTGAACATCCTTGTTTATAAACATTCAGGGATTTTAAAATATCAAGGAAGATGAGATTAAAATCATTATCTATGTTGCCTCAGGACTGTATGAATTGGTGAACACTGCTGTTTTTTTGTGATAAAGTCACTGGGGGAATTGCTGATCTAATTCCTGAGTGGTAGTCATGTGAAGCATTGGTTTGCATTAAAGGTAGCTGGTTAACCCCATGGATTTGCTCCTTTTTGGCACCCACACTAGATACACCCACATGGCTAACTGACAGCTCTTAATGTAAAACTGTTCAGTAAAATGTCATGACTTCCACTCAGAAATTACAAGGAGGCTTTCCTCCCCTCCCCCCCCATCTTTAAATCTTTTGGAATGCCAAAAATTACAAAATAGATCAGTGAAGCTTTATAAAGATCTGAGGAATTTGTTGAAAACCCATTTCAGTGTGTTATCAAGGAACAAGAGGAACAGAGAAAAGAAAGGGCTCTGTCTATCCCTGATCTGATCTGTGCAGTGCTGAAATCGATTTTAGCTTCATGGAATGGTGAGGACTACAAACAGCTAAGTTCAATGAATAAAAGGTATATCTAGCATTTCATATGGAGTTAGACTGGAAACATCCTTGGAAAATAGGGCTGCAATACAACCTCTTTGCCACAAGGGTTACACTTTTGGAAGTAATTATTTGGGCTATATTTCTGATTTAACATATTTTGTTGTCCAGATTTAGTTTAGGAAGATAAATTGTAGTGCCAATGATGATTCTAGAGATCAGGAACATTTGCAGGCATTAGAAGGAATCAATCTGGAGAAGAATGTTGAAAAATTATTTTGTTTCCTTTATTTTTTGGAATACAATACAGCATCACATTGTGGAGGGGTTGCTTTCCCAGAAAATCATCCTTATCGTGACTTTCTGAAACACAGATCCTGGACAGAAATTGAAAACATTTGCTTTGTTTGCATTTTGTATTTATTTAATTTCTTTTTCTCACATAGAATTTGTCGGAGAGAAAATTTAGTCTGTGCCTCAGTTCTTTTGTGAGTGATTTTTGAATTCTGAGGGTGAAATTCCCTACTAGAATTGCTGTAACAAAAGACTATACTGTATTCATCAAAGGGAATTTAAATGCAAACACTGGAGGTACCTGCAGTAACTAAAGCAAAAGCAGAAAATGCCGGCAATACTGAACAGGTCAAGTAGCATCTGTAGTGGAAAACAGAGTTAATGCTTGAGGTTGAACTGTTCCTGGTTCTCTCTTCAAAATTTCCAACATTTTATGCCTTTATTAATTAGATTATGAGAACACTCAGTCCTCGTTTATTGTCATTTAGAAATGCATGCATTAAGAAATGATACAATGTTCCTCCAGAGTGATATCACAGAAAAACAGGACAAACCAAAGACTAACACTGACAGAACCACAAAATTATAACATATAGTTACAGCAGTGCAAAACAATACCATAATTTGTTAAAGAACAGACCATGGGCACGGTAAAAAGAAGTCTCAAAGCCCCGAGTCGATCAACTCCTGAGTCCCCGATAGCAGGCGGCAAAGGGAGAAACTCCCCGCCATAAACATCCAGGCACCGACAACTGCCGATGCATTGGAAGCACCTGACCACAGCTGACACTGAGTCCGTCCGTCCGAAAGCTTCAAACCTCCAACCAGCCCCTCCGATACAGCCTCCCGAGCGCCTTCGACCTTGCCCGGCCGCCGAAACAAGCAAAGCCGAGGATTTGGGGCCTTCTCCTCTGAAGATTCTGGACTACACAGTAACAGCGGCAGCGAAGCGGGCATTTCAGAATTATAACGAGGGAAATAGCCTTTACTGGATATTAACTGAAATATTTGCAGCAAGCTTTCTGATTCTGCTACTAGGCGAGATGTCATCTGTACCTCTATTGACAGAATGCTTTTAATTTCCATTTATGGTTTAATTTAAAAATAGAACAGATTCAAATTTCCTTGATGATAACTTGTGTGTATCCAGTGTTGGGCAAGCATAGTATCAGGCACTGTAGTGCTTTCCAGAAGACAATTTTATATAAATTGTGCAATCAAATGCAAAGAGAGGACTGATATTATACATTAACCAGAATCTGCAGGTAAAGATCATCACCTCTATGGTAAGTGGGTAAGTAGCCAACAGACATTAGTCAAAAGTAAGGAGAGGAGGAAAGCAAAATAATTACTGTCAATGGAAAAGACAAAGATGCTAGGAATCTGAAATAAAAACAGAAAGTGGTGGAAAAACTCAGCAGGTTAGTTAGTATCTGTGGAAAGAGAAACAGGAGTTAGATTTCAGGTCAACGACTTCCCATTTGATCTGACAAGAGTGAAAGGCAAGTTAGTCTAAGTAGCAGAGAAATTTGGAGAGGGATATGAGTGGAACAAAATGAATGTTTGTGATAAGGAGAAATAATGAACTGATATTCTTCTTTTTCTGTGTGATGTGTTGCCAATGTTGTGAAGTTCAGCTAATATTATATGGTCTGGCTCTATGGCGAGGTGCATTGTTCTGTCCTGCTGTTGACTGAAAGAAAGATTAACTTACTGGAGAAGTCACTGATGACTTCTGCAGGCTACAATGTTTCAAGACAAATTCCCTGAGCCTGCTTTGGACCTTATTGTAATAGTGTGGGAGGTCAGATAAACTATTTTTTGCCTGCCTTCTCAGAAAGGTGAGATCCATTGGCAGAGAATTGAGAGCAGATTCTTTCCTGCTTTTTCAGCCAGAAGAATGCCAAGTCTTGGCAAAAGTTGTGCAGGATGAAATGAGTTACAACATCCTTCATTGCACTAAAGCAAAAAAGAAAGATCTGCAAACTACTCACCTCCTGGACAATCAAATGTTTAGCCTGAATAATTTTCTGTTTGCCTTCAACTCCAGCCACTTTACACACATTAAAGCAAAGACGTGGGACAACTCAAATAAGATTTTTGAATTTCAATATTTCATATTCTCATACAACACAGAAGGAAGCTATTTTAACTCTTCAAGCCCATATCTACACACAGAGTTATCTCATTCCTCACTACTTTCCCCTCTCGCATCCTTACCAGCTCCTACTGGATTATACCACTAATTTACATAGTAGGGGCAATTTAGTGTGTCCAGTTACCCTACCAACTCAAGCACCTGTGGACTGTGGGAGGAAACCGAAGGCACACATGTAACCGCAGACAGAACTTCACACAGGCAGCGCCTGAGAACAGGATCAAATCTAGATGGCCAGAGCTCTGTGGGAGAAGCAAATTGTGCCACTGCCACCAAACCACAGTTCTAACACCGGCAAATGACATCAGGATCTATGTGTGATTCTTTCTTCCAATTCTACACCTACATATATTCAGAAAGATCAGGCCAGTGAACTCTATTTATTAATACCACATGTCAGTTTTAAATTGAAAACAATTAGACTGGGAAAATGGAGATAACATCCTTGTAGAGCATGTCAAACAGATCATGCAATGGAACTGATTTAGTGATCGCTACTTCAAATTGCACGGAGCTTTGATGAAACTTTGATAACTGCAGGACGGTTCTGCAACACATTTGCCTCTACAAGTCTGATTTCTCATACCTTTCCTTTAGGTCCCCAAAATAGATTCAATCCTGTATTTTGATCAACATTTCGCTTACTGTCCCCCCCCCCCCCGTTGTTGCTTACTCCAAGTATAATTTTTCCCCTTTGAAAAGTGAAGACAGATGACTGTGCTTGCTTCAAATCCCAGTGCCCCCATGCACATCAGATGAACATAAGTCCCACGCTGCTTTCCCATGGACCAGGACTGATGAGCAGTCAGATCTTTCCCTCCAGGCTGAGCTCATGCTACCCTTAGCAGATTGTCTGAGAACCAATAAAACATGTGTTTATGATACTGTCAGCCAGTGGCCTACTTGAATAATGTATTCTTAACCTTTAATGGAAATTTAGATGGTTGGGCAACACCCTCAGAATCACACTTTGTGAGCTTAACAAAACAGGCCAGAACCAAAACAATAAACTGCATGGCACGTTAAGCTTGTAATTATTTTGTTACGGTGTTGTCTATCTTGGTCATTTTTGCTTTTGAGTGGGTAACTGAGATTTTGAATAAAACTGAATCTTGGTCAGCTACACAACTTCCTGTTAGGGGCAGAATGCATGAGCAGTTTCTTTCGCAAGAGGCATAAATTCCTCTTACATGTCATGGTTTATGTATAGTATGATCTTGTCCACCTACGTGAGTGAAAGAAATACACAAACACAGACCCATGAACATATTCACACCGAGACGTATCAGTGGATTTTCAGATGAATTCCAAGGACAGTCGTTAACAGTTCTGTTAAATTATGAGAATGCAGGTTAGCAGTTTTCAAGTCAGCCATTTGTCTTCTAAAGATGTGATTTAAAATTTGATTGTTTTGCTTTTCCCTCTCCGATGTCCTCAATTTGTGAAGGAAATATTAATGTAAAATGTCACTTGTTTAATTTAGACCATAAGGTCATGTCCATAAAATATAGGAGCAGAATTGGGCCCGCACTGCCACTTCATCATGGGTGATCCATTTTCCCTCTCAGCCCCAATCCCCTGCCTTCAACCCCCACAACCCCATATCCCTTCATGCCTTGACCAGTCACGAATCTATCAACCTCTACCTTAAATATACATAAAGGCTTGGTCTCCACAGCTGCCTGTGGTAACGAATTTCAGATATTCACCCACTCTCTGGCTAAAGAAACTCCTTCATTTTAAAAGGACGCCCCTTTATTCTGAGGCTGTGTCCTCTGGTCTTAGGCTCTCCCATATCCTGTTCACATCCACTCTGTCAAGCTTTTCACCATTCGATAGATTTCAATTAGGTTACTCCTCATTCTCCTGAATTCTAGTGAATGACCTCGAGCCATCAAATGCTCTTTATATGACAAGCCGTTCAACCCTGGAATCATTTTTATGAACCTCCTTTGAACTCTCTCCAGTTTCGGCAAATCCTTTCTAAAATAAGGGGCCCAAAACTGTTCACGATATTCCAAGGTATTTACACAATTCCTCCCGTTATTGAAAGGATAAATTGGTTTCAGTTTGCATCTGAGCAGTGAGGGTTTTACTGTTGCTTTACCGGTTAGGGAGAGTAGTACAAGTCGTAGAGTCACGGAATCATAGACAAGTACAGCACAGAAACAGGCCCTTCAGCCCATCTAATCCATGCCAAAACTATTTAAACTGCCAACTCTCATTGACCTGCACCGGGACCATAGCCCTCCATAGTCCTACCATCCATCTACCTATCCAAACTTCTCTTAAACATTGAGATCGGGCTCACATGCACCACTTGTGCTGGCAGCTAATTCCATACTCTCCTCTCCTTCAGAGTGAAGAAGTTTCCCCTCATGTTCTCCTTAAACTTTTCATCTTTCACACTTAACACATGACCTGTGGTTGCAGTCCCACCCGACCTCAGTGGAAAAAAGCCTGCTTGCATTCACCCTATTTATACCATTCATAATTTTGTATAATATCAAATCTCCTCTCCATATTCTATGCTCTAAGAAATACAGTCCTGACCTATTCAATCTTCCCTTATAACTCAGGTCCTCCAGATCCAGCAACCTCCTTGTAAATTTTCTCTGTACTCTTCCAACCTTATTTACATCTTTCCTGTAGGTAGGTGACCAAAACCGCACACAATGCTCCAAATTTGGCCTCGCAGATATCTTACACAATCTCAACATAACATACCATCTCCTGTACTCGGTACACTGATTTATGAAGGCCAATGTGCCTAAAGCTTTCTTTATGACCGTATCTACCTGTGATGCCAGTTTCAGCAAATTATCTACCTGTATTCCCAGATGCTTTTGTTCTAATATATTCCTCAGTGCCCTACCATTCACTGTGTAAAACCTACCCTGGTTGGTCCTACCAAAGTGCAAAACCTCGCACTTGTCTGCATTAAATTCCATTTGCCATTTTTCAGCCTATTTTTTCAGTTGATGCACATCCCTCTGCAAGCCATGATAGCCTTCCTCGCTGTCCACCATTTCCCCAGTCTTGGTGTCATCCGCAAATTCATTGATCCAGTTAACCACATTATCATCCAGATCATTGATATAGGTAACAAACAACAAAGGACCCAGCATTGATCCCTGCGGTATACCACTAGTCACAGGCCTCCAGTCAGACAGGCAACCATCTACTGTCACTCTCTGGCTTCTCCCATAAAGCCAATGTCTAATCCAGTTTACTACCTCATCTTGAATGCTGAGTGACTGGAACTTCTTAACCAATCCCCCAGACAGGACCTTGTCAAATGCCTTGCCTTCATCCACTTTCCTGGTAACTTCCTCAAAAAACTCCAGAAGGTTGGTTAGACATAACCTACCGTGCACAAAGCTATACTTAATCAAACACTGTCCATTCAAATACCTATATATTCGGTCCTTTAAAATACCTTCCAATAACTTTTCCACAACTGATGTCAGACTCATCGTCCTATAATTTCCTAGTTTATTTTCGAGAATTTTTAAACTATGGAACAACATTGACTATCCTCCAATCCTCTGGCACCTCTCGTGTTGCTAAGGATAAATATCTCTGTTAGGCCCCTGACAATTTCTGCATTTGTTTTCTGTAGGGTGCGAGGGAAGACCTTGCCAGGCCTTGGGGATTTATCCACTCTGATTTGTCTCAGGATAGCAAACACCTCCCGCTCTGTAATCTATTCAGGATCCATAAAGCTGATGCTACTTTGCTTTACTTCTATAGACACCATGCCTGTCTCCCAAGTAAATACAGATGAAAAAATTTTATTTAATATCTCCCCCATCTGTTTTGGCTCCACACATGGATTACCATTCTGATCTTCCAGAGGACCATTTTTGTCTCTTGCAATCCTTTTGCTCGTAACATACCCATAGAGTCCCTTAGGATGCTCCTTAATTTTGTCTACTAGAGCAACATTATGCCTCTTTTAGCCCTCCTGATTTCTTTCTTAAGTGTTCTCTTGCATTTCTTATACTCCATAAGCACCTAATTTATTCCTACGTGCCTATACCTGCTATGCACCTCCTTTTTTCTTTTAACCAAGGCCTCAATATCTCTTGTAAACCAAGGTTCCCAACACATTATCTTTACCTTTTATTCTGCTGGGCACATACAAGTTTTGTACTTTCTGTCAAAATTTGGCTTTTGATGGCCTCCCACTTACGTACACCTTTGCCAGAAAACAGCCTGTCCCAATCCACACTTGTCAGATCATTTCTGATACCATCAAAATTGGCCTTTCTCCAACTTAGACTCTCAAACCGTGAACCAGACCTACCTTTTTGCATATTTACTTTGAAACTAATAGCATTGTGGTCACTGAATGCCAAGTGTTCCCCTACACAAACTTTTGTCACCTGCCCTGTCTCATTCCCTAATAGCAGATCCCACATCGCATGCTCTCGTATTGGGACTTCAATGTACTGATGAAGAAAACTTTCCTGAACACATTTGACAAACTCTATCCCATCTAGTCCTTTTACAGTATGGGATTCCCAGTCAATATGTGGAAAGTTATAATCAGCTACTATAACAAACTTATGTTTCTTGCAACAGTTTGTGATCTCTCTACAAATTTGTTCCTCTAAATCCCCAGGACTGTTGGTGGTCTGAAGTACAGCCACATTAACATGGTCATGACTATCTTATTTCTCAGATCCAGACATAATGCCTCACTAGATGAGTACTCTTGTCTGTCCTGACGGAGTACTGCCGTGACATTTTCCCTGACCGGTAATGCCACCACTCCTCCTTTAATCCTTCCAACTCTATCACGTCTAAAACAACAGAAGCCCAGAATATTGAGCTGCCAGCCCTGCCCCTCCTGCAGCCAAGTCTCACTACGGCTGCAATATCACGTCCAGGTGTTGATCAATATCACATTGATCAATATCAGGTGTTGCCAATATCACGTCCAGGTGTTGATCAATTTCCCGAGTTCAGCTGCCTTTCGTATGATACTCTTGAATTGAAATATATGAAGCTCAGGACACTAGTTGCACCTTGCTCAACTTTTTGATTCCTGACTTTGTCTGAGGTCTTACCAACATCTGTCTCCACAACTGCTCCATTAACTGCACTCTGGTTCCCATCTCCCTATAGTTTAAACCCCACCATACAGCATTAGCAAACATTCCTGCTAGGGTGTTTTCCCCCTCCAGTTCAGGTGCAAGCTGTTTCTTCTGTACAGGTCCCACCTTCTGGAAGAGAGTGAATGATCCAAATACCTTTTGCTTTCCCTCCTACACCAACTCCTTAACCACGTATTAAACTGTATAATCTTCCTAGTTCTACCGTCATTAGCACATGGCATGAATAGCAATCCTGAGATCACAACCCTAGAGGTTCTGTTCTTTAACTAAGCACATAACTCCCTGATTTCACTGTGCAGAAGCTTGTCACTCTTCCTAACCATGTAATAGACACCTCAATGGACCACAACCACTAGCTGTTCACCCTCCCACTTAAGAATGCTGAGAATTCAATCCGAGATGTCTCGGACTCCGGAAACCAGGAGGCAACATACAAGGGGTGATTAATAAGTTTGTGGCCTAAGGTAGAAAGAGTCAAATTTAGAAAACGTAGCACATTTATTTTTCAACATAGTCCCCTCCTACATTTACACACTTAGTCCAGCGGTCGTGGAGCATACGGATCCTGGACCTCCAGAAAGTGTCCACAGCAGGGGTGATTGATAAATCCGTGGCCTAAGGTAGAAGGCGATGAGTTATACAGCTCTCATTACATGCACATGCAGATCAACTCTTTGAGTGATTATGCAGAAAGTTTGAAGTTAATAACTCATCTCCTTCAACCTTAGGCCATGAACTTATCAATCACCCCTGATGAGTTATTAACTGACGAGTTTGAAAATAAACCTGCTAGGTTTTCTAAAATTGACTCCTTCTACCTTAGGCCACGAACATATCAATCACCCCTCGTACCATCCGGGAATCTCGTTCTCACCCACAGAGTCTCCTTTCCATTCCCCTAACCAATGAATCTCCTATCACCACAATTTGCCTCTTCTCCCCCTTCCCTTCTGATTCACAGAGCTAGATTCAGTTGCAGAGATCTGACTGCTGTGACTTCTGTATACTAGGTCTTCCCCCAGCAGTATCCAAAGTATTGTACCTGTTGTTGAGGGGGATGGTGCTCAAGGGTACTCTGCACTGGCTCTTTAACCCCTCTCCCCATCCTGATTGTCGCACAGTTTCTTGTGTCCTGCACCTTGGGTGTAACTAGCTCTCTATATGTCCGATCCATCTCCTGCTCGGCCTCCCGAATGGTCAGGAATTCATCCAGCTCCAGCTCAACACAGATTACTCACAGCTGCAGCTGGAATCACTTCACATTTGCAGTTCTCAGGGACACTGGAGGTCTTCCTGTCTTCCCGCATCCTGCGAGAGGAGCATTCCACAATCCTTCCTGGCATCTCTACTGTACTAACTGATTAAATGTAAAGAAGTTGTTGGTTGGAAACACTCTACTGACAGCTTTTCTTTTCTGCCTTCTCTGACTGAAGCATCAGAGAGCTAAAGCCTCAAAATCTCCACCCTGAATCTGACCACTCCAATGATGGCCACTTTGCTTGCTCCTGCCTTCCTTTAATTTGTTCTTGCTAATCAATCCCAAATGCCAATTGGTTGCTGGTCAAAGCTCCAAAAAACTGCCACGAGCTGCTGCCTTGTATTCTCAGCCAGTGAACCTGAGTGAAATCCCTGGCTCTCAAGATTATGGTCTCCCAATTGGTTGCTGGTCAAAGCTCGATAATTTTTTTCATTAAAACAGATTTGTTTAAGTGAAAAAGGCCCAGTGAAATTCAGTAAAGACTATTTCCTATGTTAGGCATCTTTTTGCAGTATTTTCAGTCTTTATATGGGCTATTTTATTCTTTTAGTTATCTTTGACGATTTTCAGTCAACCAAAATCCAAAAAGAGTCCAATTCGCAAACAGCAACTTCCAGAAATGACCACATTTTAATATGCCTTAACAGCTCAATAAACCAATACAGGCTTGAAAACTGTAATGTCTAACTATTGCTTTGTATTGTTGTCTACAAACCAAAAAACAGAGGTATAAACAGAATATTCTTCACTAAAACCAGACACTCACAACTAAAATGCAGTGTCTCTATACATTATAGTTCGGTAATCAATGTCAGGGGTGCGTAAAAAGAGCTATGTCTCAATCAGGACGGCGATCGAGATTTAAAGGGCTTTGCTTCGCGGCAATTTCGCTGGGTTGAGGAGCAACCAATCAACAAGAGGCAGTACGTAAAAAGAGCTACCTTTCAGTCAGGCCCGTGTTCAAGATTTTAAAAGGCAGATCTCCGCTGCAGTTTCTTTGAGTTGGGGAGCGTCCAATCAAGAAGAGGGATTCATTGGAAAAGGCCCAAAAAACTTTCAAATGCAAGCAGCATGGCCATTCTTGTGGATGTGCCAGTGTTTAGAGTGGTTTTGGCTCTTCAGGCTTAGCTGAGAATGGCTTGGGCGAGGTACGGTATTTGGTAAGTTTCTCTCTTTCTGTTTGTATTTGATCATTCTTCATCTGTCAGAGCATAGAGGTTTAGTGGAAATGTACTGTGTGTGGGGTGTGGGACGTCTGGGAGAAATCCAATCTCCTGGATAAACACATCTGCACCAGGTGCACCCAGCTGCACCCAGCTGCAACTCCTGAGAGAACGTATTACAGAACTGGAGCTGCAACTTGATGATTTTCAACTTGTATGGGAGAATGAGGAAGCAATAGGCAGGAGTTACAGGAAGATAGTTTCCCTGAGATTGCAGAAGACAGGAGACGATGGTGAAATGCACAGCCTGTGCAGAGTATACCTTTGGCTGTTCCCCGTAATAATATGAATTTAGATACTATTGAGGGGATGACCTACCAGCAGGAAGCTGCAGTGACGAGGTCTCTGGTACTGAGTCTGGGCTGTGGCTCAGAAGAGCAGAGAGTTGAAGAGGACTGCAGTGTTGATAGGAGATTCTACAGTCAGAGGAACAGAGACGAGATTCTGTGGGGCAGTAGAGATGGAATGGTGCCTCACAGATGCCATGCTCAGGGATGTCTTGGATCGAGTCCATGGCATTCCCAAGGAGGGAGGTGAGCACTCAGAACATTTGGTACCTATTGGCACCGATGACATAAGGTAAGGAGACAAGGTGAGGAGGTCCTAAAGAGAGATTTTAAGGAACTAGGTAGAAAGCTGAAAAACAGGACCTCCAGGGTAGTAATCTCTGGAATGCAGCCTGTGCCACGTGCCAGTGAAGATAAGGACAGGATGATTTGGCAGGTGAACATGTGGCTGAGGAACCGATGCAGGGAGCAGAGCTCAGATCCATGGATCATTGAGATATCTGCTGGGGAAGGTATGACCTATACAAAAGCCAATAACCTGAGGGGTTCTAATATCCTTGTTGGCAGGTTGGCTATGTTGTTGGGAGGGTTTAAGCTAATTTGGCAGGGAGATGGGAACCGGAGTGATAAGGTAGTTGGTTTATAAACAAAGGCAATGTGTAATGAGACACCTAGCAGGTGAGACACCGAAGAAGCTGCAGAAGATCGTGAACACGGCACAGCACATCACACAAACCAATCTTCCGTCCGTGGACTCACTTTACACCGCACGCTGTTGGAGCAGTGCTGCCAGGATAATCAAGGACACGACCCACCCAGCCAACACACTTTTCATCCCTCTTCCCTCCGGGAGAAGGTTCAGGAACTTGATGACTCGTACGGCCAGATTTGGGAACAGTTTCTTTCCAACTGTGATAAGACTGCTGAACGGATCCTGACCTGGATCTGGGCTGTACCCTCCAAATATCTGTACCTGTCTCTTGGCTTTTTTGCACTACCTTACTTCCCATCTTTCTATTTTCTATTTATGACTTATAATTTAATTTTTTTATATTTACTAATTTTAACTATTTTTAATATTTTTAATACTTAATACTTGTAATCCAGGGAGTGTGAAGCACAGAATCAAATATCACTGTGATGTTTGTACGTTCTTGTACCAATGGCTTGGTGACAATAAAGTATAAAGTATAAAGTATAAAGTACAGCAAAGAGAGACTGACAATAGGGCAAAATCACAGTCAGCAGCGGACAAGATTGAAAAGGGTGAATACAGAACTGAAGCTGATATATTTGAATGTGTGCAGTATACAGAATAAGGTAGATGACATTGTAGCACAGTTACGGATCGGCATGTATGATGTAGCCAGCATCATTGAATCAGCTGAAAGAAGATTATAGCTGGGAGCTTAATGTCCAAGGATGCAAGTTGCCTTGAAAGGACAGGCAGGAAGGCAGAGGGGGTGGTATTGCTCTGTTGGTAAAAAATGAAATCATATCATTAGATAGAGGTGACATAGGGGTGGAAGTTGTTGAATTATTGTGGATAGAGCTAAGGAACTGCAAGGGTAAAGAGACCCTGATAGGAGATATATACAGAACCTCAAACAGTAGTAAGGATGTGGTCTACAAATTACAACGGGAGATAGAAAATGCATGCCAAAAAGGCAATGTTACTATTGTCATGGGAGATTTCAATATGCAAGTTGATGGGAAAATCAGGTCGGTGCTGGATCTCAACAAGGAGAAATATCTAGGATGCCTAACATAGATAGTTTTGTAGAGCAGCTTGTTGTTGAACCCACTAGGGGATCAGCAATTCTGGATTGGGTGTTGTACAATGAACTAGAATTGATTACAGAGCTTAAGGTAAAAGAACCCTTAGGGGAAAAATAGAGGGCTATGTGCTAGGGAAATTCTAGACAATCTCTATTGTAGGTTACATGATCGGCAGAACATTGTGGGCTGAAGGGCCTGTAATGTGCTGTAAATTTCTATGTTCTATGTTTTCTGGTTTGCTGCCAGTGAGTAGTGACGTTCCACAGGGGTCTGTGTTGGGACCAATACTTCTTAAGTTATATGTAAATGATTTGGATGACAGAATTGATGGCTTTGTCACAAAGTTTGCAGATGATACGAAGATAGTTGGAGGGCAGGTAGACAGGATACAGAAGGATTTAGCAGATTAGAAGAAGGCAAAGAAGTAGCAGATGAAATGTATTGTCAGGAAGTATATGGTCATGCACTTTGGTAGAAAAAATGAAAGGGCTGACTATATTCTAAATGGAGGGAAGATACAAAAAAAACTGAGGTGCAAAGGGAGTGCTTGTGCAGGATTCGCTAATGGTTAATTTACAGATTGAGTCTATGGTGAGGAAGGCAAATGTGATGTTAGCATTCATTTCAAGAGGACTAGAATATAAAAGCAAGGACGTAATTTTGAGACTTTATGAAGCACTGGTGAAGCCTCACTTGGAGAACTGTGAGCAGTACTGGACTGTTCTCATAGAAAGGACATTCTGAATCTGGAGAGGGTTCAAAGGAGGTGCACAAAAATGATTCTGGGATTGAGCGGCTTGCCATATGAAGAGTGCTAGATGACCCTGGGCCTGTATTCACTGGAATTCAGAAGAATGAGGGATGACCTCATTGAAATCCACTAAGTGGTGAAAGGTCCTGATAGAGTGGATGTGGAGAGAATGTTTCCTATGGTGGGAGAATCTAAGACCAGCGGACACAGCCTCAGAATAGAGTAGATTCCTTTTAGAACAGAGATGACGGAGAATTTCCTGAGCCAGTGAGTGGAAAATCTGTGGAATCCTTTGCCACAGGCAGCTGTGGAGACCAAATCTTTATGTGTATTGAAGGCAGAGGTTGACAGAGTCTTGACAGGTCAGGGCACAAAGGGAAGGCAGAAGATTTGAGTTGAGAGGAACAATGGACCAACCATGATAAAATGGCGGAGCAGACTTGATAGTCCAAATGGCCTGATTCTGCTCTTATATCCTATGAACTTATTATTGTATGAGGGACATGATGCAGGTGGTTTGGCTTTACAATAGATAGCAATATTCCCTCTTTGAGGTTGTGTTGCTCCTCAGATACAATCTACAATTAGATGCAACTATACAGCTGGACATGCGACTATTCTCAATTATCTTCCTTTAGAATTTGGTTTCATGTCACTGCACAAGTGGTGTGCTGTACTTTGTATTAATATGCATTTTAACTTGTGAATGTGACTTCCATTTCCACAGCATTCAGTCTGTGTTCTCAGAGAAGATGAGGCTGACAGTTTTCAGAATCAATAGTTCCCTCTTCTCTTTTGTTATGCATGCCTACTCTCTCAGGTAGAAAAATACATTACGAGGGGTGATTGATAAACTCGTGGCCTAAGGTAGGAGGAGTGAGTTTTAGAAAACCTAGCACATTTATTTTTCAACATAGTCCCCTCCTACATTTACACACGTAGTCCAGCAGTCGTGGAGCATACAGATCTTGGACCTCCATAAATGTCCACAGCAGGTGCCATTGATAAGTCCGTGGCCTAACGTAGAAGTAGATGAGTCATACAGCTCTTGTCACATGCACATGCAGATAAACTCCTTGAGTGATTATGCAGAAACTTTGAAGTTAATAACTCATCAGTTAATAACACATCACGGGTAATTGATAAGTTCGTGGCCTAAGGTAGAAGAACTTAAGTGCGGTGGTCTTTAGGACCCAGCGGCGCACCAAACCTTCGCACATCATCCCGTATACTTTAAATCATCTCTAGATTGCTTATAATACCTGATACAATGTAAATGCTATGTAAATAATTGTTATACTGTATTGTTTAGTGAATAATGCCAAGAAGAAATTTTATTTCCAACAAAAACATTCAATAAAACATGAAAATATACAACTTCAAACGAACCGAATCAAACACATGGTAAATGACTTATTGGAATAAATGTAGAAGGTCCTTGTCACTATAAAACTTCAGTAACTTGTCTTTCTGTTTATTTAAATCATATACAGTGGTAGTTCCGACACTATTTTCTTCAGTAAGATGCCGCACAGACACACCACGATCAAGCTTCTGCAATAATTCCACTTTCTGCGTTATTGATAGAGAAGATTCCTTCTCTTTTTCTCATTGTTACCAATGGGGTATCTGCAGCTCTTCTTGACATTTTCACAGTGAAATTAAACACAAAGTCAACAATGAACACAAAATATCAGCCAACAGCAAATGCATATGTAACCAGTACGAGCTCTGAGCCACAACTGACATCTGGTGGCTTCTGCTAGTGCTGCCACATCACACCTGAGTGACGTCAGCTGTCAGCGAAAAAAACTTCGGTTTTCGGAGCATTTTGGATTTCAGAATTTCGGATAAAGGAATATGCACCTGTACTTCACTTTTTTTTAAAACAGTATTTCTGTTTTTGCACATTTAAAAAAACTATTCAATATAAGTAATTGATTTACTTGTTTATTTATTATGTTTTATTTTATTTATTATTATTATCTTTTTCTCTCTCTGCTAAATTATGTATTGCATTGAACTGCTGCTGCTAAGTTAACAAATTTCACATCACATGTTGGTGATAAAAAACCTGATTCTGATTCTGATCATCTTTTTGCCCAGCTTCTTTAGGGGGCACATAGTTTCAGGGAGATAAGGCTCCGAAGACAGCATGAGTAGATTTATCATCTGATCTGGTGCCACTTTCATAGTGACCCATCCTTCCCCAAAGGTCTTTGCAAGCCCCACTTACTCAAGTCCTATGCCTTACATGGAACTTTTTTTTCTATTATTCTTTAAGAAAGGTATTAAAGAATAATGTTTAAAGAGCTTCAACCAGACAAAAGAATGCTAAGTGCTTATTTATCACTGCCACCAAGAATAAATTTTTCTCTTGTGTTTGAATATTATATTGAATAAATAATGATGGAACATTGCTTTGCATAAATCAAAGAAGGAAGAATTCTAACTTGTGGACCTGCAATGACTGCCCAAATGATTACTGGCTGTTGTCTTTGTAACTGGAGCTGCGTTTTACTCTGCCCAACGGATGGCTTGGATTATAGCATTCTAACTTGGAAACAAAAAAAATATTAGTTTAAGAGGTATATTTTTGAAAGTCTGGTTGCCAAAGCCTAAATTAGACCACAGGAAATTGCGCCTTGAAGTCTACCGCTCCTGCTAAGAAATCTACAAAAATCCCTTTTCACAGGAAGAAAATTTGCAATAATGGCTGAAGATCATTAGTAATTAACAACTGATCTCTAAAGCATCTCTTCAGTGACTTTAGGCAAACTCCTTCTATATTTTCTTCAGCCATGTTTTAATGCTCCTTTGATGAATGCTTTAAATCATCTATTAATTTATAATTCAGTTTTGCAGTCTGAATAATAGTACTGATTGTCCTGGTTTATTGACAATAATGACATTTTTCTCCATTATGATTAAAACATCCTGTTGTAATGCTAATTGATCACTTAAAAAGTTAGAAGTAAGAATAATAATCGAAGTCCTGAGTGTAAATATAATTACAAAAGTATATTGAATTGCTGATCATGATTGTTCCCGTCGGGCTTCTTCTTTCTAAATCTAATTTTAAAAATCAGAAAGCAAAGCATTGGTTCCTGTGTATAATTAATTGGTGAAGCAGCATAAATGATCCAAAATTATAGCAGTCTAATACATTATGTGAAAAAGTTGCAGAAAATATAGCAGAATAAGGACCATATAATCATAAAGGAAAACTACTCGACAATATGAATCTGGAGAAAGAATCTCCCTGAGTGAAACAATTATGACACTGAGAATTTGAGCAAAATTAATTTAATTACGTAACAGGTAAGATATTGAAAGAATACTCCCAATATCTTAAATGAATTGTTTGGACTTACTTAGTTAAGTTAATTTGACACTAATTAATTGATTAGTGTAATAATTAACCTTAATTAAGCAGAGACCAATTATTCATTACATAAATAGACATTTTCTTTCCTACTTGCTTTGCAAGACTTTCAGCTTTGTTTTATACAATGGAACATGAAGATATTTTCCATTTGGCAAGTTCATATAAACAACAAATGCAGCAGCTGATAAGTAAAGTTCTTTTTAGTAGTATTGATTGAGAGAGAGAGAGAGGGGGGAATACTGGCCAGGATACCAAGGGAATTCCCTTCTCTTTTTCAAATAGAAACATCAATAAGCAGACGGCAACTCAGTTCAACACTTCAGCTGAAGGACAGGACCTCAAGTTAATGTGGTCGCCTTCCAATACCCCACTGGAATATGAGGTTATGCTATTCATTGCAGTCTTTGTGTGTGGTTCAGGCCGGCAGTCTACTGAGGCACAGGCAACTGAGCAATGCTATGATGTTAATATTTCAGGACTGACAGACAATGCAAAAACAAACTTAATCTCTCTGCGTGGTAAACCATTAGGGAAAATCTTTGGTGCAACACAGCAATATCCAAATATTAATATTTTACCTTACAGTGGTGGCAACTCTAGTGTTCCCTGTTTGATTTCAAACAGATGTTTATAACCAAAAGAATTCCATTGGCATTAAGTACTCAGGTTTACTTCTGGCTCGTGATTTGAATTCAAATTGATATAAAACAGTACATCACAGATCTCCAAAAGGTTTTACTTTTCAAACTGCATGAACTAAAGCTAATTCACCTCCTTCTCAACCGATTATGTTACAGTTATTTTAAAGTATTTTACTCAATATCATGCTCTAGAGAATGGATTCCAATGATTACATTACTAGTGAATAAAACCATTAAGTTCAGTTTGTGTGCATTACATTCATTTTACGTTAGACTACAACTTTTGAAAAAGTCAAGAAAATTTTGCAGGCATCCTACAATATTTAAAAGCATTAGGAGGGGAATGTTAATCATGAGCATGGGCAGCGAGCATCTTTAGGATTGGTCTCTCTAGATTGCCTTTTCCCAGAGGCACAAGAGATTTGGGGGAAAACTTAATTAATAGCCAACATTTCTGGCAATGCAGCATTCCTACTTAAACTCTGAGTTTGCCTCTTATAAGATGGCATCATTGAAAGGGAATTAACAACTTCATGAACCAACGTATTCAACTGCAAAGTGCATTTCTTTTTCATGTTCTGCTCAGCTGAATTATTATCTCTGTTCCTCTCTCCCCAGTTGCGGAGGATTTCCAGCACTTTCCATTTCTATTAAAACCATAAGAAACAGGAGCATAATTAGGCCATTCAGTCCATCGAGTCTGCTCTGCCATTCCATCATGGCTGATTCATTATCCCTCTCAATCTCATTCTGCTGCCTGCTCCCCATAACTTTTGACATTCTTACTAATAAAGAACCTGCTAACATCCATTTTAAATATGCCCAATGAATTGGTCTCCACAGCTCTCTGTGACAATGAATTCCACAGATTCACCATCCGCTCATAAAAGTAATTCCTCTCCATTTCTCTTCTAAAGAGTTTTCCTTGTAAAGTATTCTGAGGCTGTGCTCTCAGGTCCTGAACCCTCCACTAAAGGAAGCACGCTCTACACGTCCACTGCATTTAGGTCTTTCAATATTCAATAGGTTTCAATGAGATACCCCTTCTTTCTTTTTAAATGAGTGACAACAGACTCAAACCTATATCAAATGCCTCATACATTAACTGTTTCATTCCCAGGAGAATTTTTGTGAGCCTCCTCTGGACCCTTGCAATGTCAGCGCAACCTTTCTTAGATATGGGGCCCAAAACTGCTCACAATCCTTCAAGTCCAGTCTGACCAATGCCTTTTAATGCTTCAGCATTACCTCGCTAATTTATGTTCAATTTCTCTTGAAATGAATGATAACATTGTATTTACCTTCCTTAACACCAGCTCAACATGAAAGTTAACACTTTGGAAATCCTGCATGAAGACTCCCACACACCTCTGATTACTGAATTCTCTCCCCATTTAGAAAATGATCTTCACTTTTATTCCTTCTACCACATTGCATGACTGCACACTTCCCTACATAGTATTCCATCTGCTTCCTTTTTGTCTTTTTCCTAATCTTCTGCAGGCTTCTTGCTTCCTCAAAACTACCTGCCCTTCACCTATCTTTATACTGTCTGCACACTTGGCCACAAAGATATCAATTCTGTCATCCACATAACATGAAAAGAAGTGGTCTCAATGCAGACCTCTGTGCAACACCACTAGTCACCAGCAGCCAACTAGAAATGGTTCCCTTTGTTCCCACTCTTTGCCTCCTGCCATTCAGCCAATCTTCTATCCATGCTGGCATCTTTCCTGTAATACCATGGACTCTTACCTTGACTAGCAGCCTCATGTGCGGAATCTTGTCAAAGGCCTTCTGAAATTCCAAGTAAACAACATCCACTGACTCTCCTTTGTCTATCCTGCCTCTAATTTCCTCAAAGAATTTCAACAGATTTGCCAGGCAAGATTTCCCCTTAAGTAAACATGGTGACTTTGATCTGCTTTATCACGTGCCTCCAAGTACCCTGAAACCTCTTCGTTAATAATGGACTCTTGCCAACCACTGAAGTCAGGTTAAATGGCCTACATTTTCCTGTCTTTTGGCTCCCACCTTTCTTCAAGAATGGAGTGACATTTGCAGTTTTCCAGTCCTCCAAATCTATTCTAGTATCCAGATATCCTTGAATGTTCATTACTAATGTCTCCACAATCACTTCAGCTGCCCCTTTCAGAACCCTGGAGTGTGGTCCATCTGGTCCACATGACTTATTTACCTTCAGATCTTTCAGCTTCCCAAGCACCTTTTTCCCTAACAATAGCAACTACACTCACTTCTGCCCCTGACACTCTGGAATTGCTGGCATACAGCTTTGTGTCTTCCACAGTGAAGACTGATGCAAAGTATATATTGAGTTCATCCACCATTTCTTTGTCCCCCACTACTATCTTTTCAGCATCATTTTCCAGCAGTTCGATATCCACTCTCATCTCTCTCCTACTTTTGTATAACTGAAAAATCATGTGGTATCCTTTTTTATGTTATTGGCTAGCTTACTTTCATATTTCATCTTTTCTCTCTTCTTGGCTTTTTTTTATTAGTTTTCTGTTGTTTTGTAAATGCTTCCCAATCTTCTGACTTCCAACTCACTTTTGCTATATTATATGCCTTCTCTTTAGCTTTTATGTTGTCTTTCACTTCCCTTGTCAGCCATAGTAGCCTCATTCTCCCATTAGATTACTTCTTCTTTGAGATGAATCTATTCTGTGCCTTTTGAATTGCTCCCCGAAATGCGAGCTACTGCTGTTCTGTTGTCATTCCTGCTAGTGTCCACCTTCCAATCAGCTTTGGCCAGCCCCCCTCTCATGCCTCTGTAGTTTGCTTTATTCCACTGTAATCCTGATGCATCTGATTTTAGCTTCTCCCCTTCAATCTGCAGGGTGAATTCTATCATATTATGGTCACTGTCTCCTAAGTGTTCCTTTACTTTAAGCTCCTTAATCAAGTATGGATGATTATACAACACCGAATCCAGATCTGTGTTTTCCCCTAGTGGGCTCAACCACAAGCAGCATTTAAAAAAAACATCTCATAGGCATTTTACAAATTCCTTCACTTCGGATCCAAGACCAATGGATTTTTCCAATCTGCCTGAAAATTGTAAGCCCCCATGACTATGCCCTTTTTATATGCCTTTTGTAGTGATTATGAATGATCTAAATGAAGTTTATTCTTGTGTTGATGACAGGGATGCTCATCACCTGTACAGATGTTGGGAAATCCTCCACACTGGAATCAAGATTCTTCTCCAATGCAACCAAGGTCCAGAGTTACCTACACTTTAAAAATGAGATCATAGTACAGAGTGGATATGTAGTTGGGGCCACGAACACACCAATCGGGGTCATAAGAAGTTTTGTTTATTTATATTGTTACTTCTCTTTCATTCTAAAGTATTCAAGGCATTGCCAGTCAACTTGAGAGACATGGACTGTTATGAACTGCACCAGATTCATGGCAGATCTGAAATTGCAAGAGAGGCCATCTGGCACACTTTAGGCAGTTTAGCATCATTCTTACAGATGCTTTTAAGTTTTGCATGTTTAGCTATTGGTGTGATTATGTGCTAGTTTTTCTAGTTATCCATATCACATATACACGCAGCAAAGTGTGTAATTGAAAGTACCTTCATACTAACTTGCCAATTCAATGGAAAAAACAGATTGCTTTGCCTGGAATGATTCACACTGTCAAGTGTTGTTGGAACTGAACTCATTCAGGAGGCATTGGAAATTCATTCATCCAAGTATTATAAAGCTGTTGACAGTCTACAACGTTCAACGAGTTCAGTCAAATTCTTTTGCTTCTCTGAGGAATCCCTCCTTTATGTAAAAATCCAAATTATCTTGTGAACTATAAGAATCTCAAATCTAGACTGCATGGACATGAAAGACAATTATTAAAAGTGAAAATACATGTCCTGGAAATTAAAGTATGTATTGTAAAGTTTGCTACAAACTTTAGAAGTACCTTTAAAACGCAAATAAACCATTGCTGAAATAAATTCAGTGAAATGAAGCAGCTCCCTGTGCTTTACCTCATAACTAAAGAGAAAACAGCCTGAATGGTGAGAATCATCAGTGGGTTGTTTTTTCCTGATCATCATGTGCAAGTATAAATGTTCAAGGTTCAGGGTCAAGCTTTGGGGGTTGTGGTTTTTTTTATGATGTTGATTTTGAGTGATTGAGCTATGTTTCAGAATGTTTGTTGTGTTTTAAAAGAAGGTGATTTTTTTTTACAGACTTTACATAAAGTAAGTCACGGGCATTGAAAGTTTGTATTGAAGCCGGATGAGACTGATTATGGAATGTCATAACTGATACACCGAGGATCAGATATCTGAAGCAAGGTCCGTTGAGTAGGTTAATCTCGATTCATATTAACAGCAGCAGGAGACTTTCCTCAACCTTAAAGACAGGGACGAGAAAAGGAATTGTTTTATCAGTTATTAACAGGTTAAATTGTAAATCACCACAGAACAGCAAAGCAGCACCACAGGCTTGCTTTTGGGTGGTATTAACAGGTTGTTGTATGAGAGGAGAGGGAGGGTGAAAACATTGTCTCTTCCCCCCTCCCCAGTTAGAACTAAACAGATAGTACTCCTCACAGCCTCAGGACATCAGAACATAACGTGGAATTATAAAATAACTGAGAAAAGAAAATAAAAATTGCTCACAGGTCAGCCTAATAATTTATTATTTATTCCATTTCTTTGAGACCAATTAAAAATGTGGAACTTATATGGACTCCCACTTTACATTGAACACAGAACAGTACAGTGTAGTATAGGCACCGGCCCATGTTATTGTGCTGGTCTATATAAACCAAGTCCATGATCATTCTAACCCTTTACTCCTGCACAGAATATAACCTTACATTTGTCTCACATCCATGCGCCTGACTAAGGATCTGTTAATATTGTATCGGCCCCTGCCGAGGGCAGTGCATTCCAGGCCCCTACCGCTCTTCGTGAAAACTCTTCCCTCTGGCATCCCCACCAAACTTTGTTCGATTGTAAAATAAAATGCCTAGATAATTCTTATGCAAATTCTTCTGACCTTTGCATAATTGCAAGTGAGATTGTTGAAATGATGCATTATCCAGCTCAAATCATTGTTGGTACCCTGAGGTTATTGTTTTGTCTTGTTTTCCAAAGCACTGTTGGTTAGTCAGATATTTAGAATCAGATTTGTGGTTCACCTTGTGTTCATTCATCCGAACCTCATGCCATGTGCAGCCGAGTGTTAACTAGATAAGCCCCACCACTGTCATGTCGTCCACGAACTTGACAATGTGATTTATGAAGGGTGTTTGGCTGTGAAATCATATGTGAGCGCAGTGTACAGCAATGGGCTCAGCACACCACCCTGGGGGGTGGGGGATGGTGGGGAGGGTGGAGTAGCCCTGCATTCTGACTGTGAGGTCACTTGGTTAGGAAGTCCAGCACCCAGTTACACTGTTGCATTAGTGAGCAGATGCACAGTGTACCTAATAAAGTGGCCACTGGTTATGTATGAAGTGTGCAGACACAAATTTTGTGGGTGACTGTCAGATTACAGGAATAAATGGAGATGGCTTTTAATTCAAGTTTTCACAGTCAGATCATATATAATGACCAGGAAAATTTTGGATAGTATAAATGTAGCACACATGTAAATCAATAAATTTGCATATATGCATGTTTTAGTACAACTCATCAGTCTGTTACTGGCAAAAACCTACCTTGAAATGATATTACACAGAAAGTGCTACAAAGATAATAACAGTGCATATCTTGGAAATGTATCAAACATTAAATTTATATTGGAAGCTCTTCTACCTTGTAAAATTGCTATAACTTAGACTAATGTGACAAGTTTGTGTTTCATTCAAAGTAACAAATGGGCATGGAGTAGGAGTAGGAAAAATTACAGGAGATAATTGAAGGTGTGAGCAGAGTGATACTTGATCTCTGGTCCAAAAATAACCAGCAAAACAGGAGATTATGGGATATGCAACAGGGTTTACTGATCTCCTTAGTGGGAGCAAACCTCTTTGTCCATTCTGGCCCCTGTGCAACTCTCATCCACACCATTGTGATTGGCCTTCAACTATCATCAGAGATAGCTGAATAAGGCATTCAATCATCTTCTAATTACTGCATTAGAGCACAAAAATGGATACAATTTAGACACAACAAAGTCCATCCCAATAAACCTCGAACAGTTCCATCAGAGCTCAGGGATCATAGAACCCATGGGCAAGATAAAAGTTGTGCAGTCCTCGTACATCTTCTCTTGATTAGTAATGGTCAATTAAAAAGCTAAAGTGAGATATAGGTTCCAGGAACATCCTCGTCTTTAATGGTGGAGGAGCCTAGCACGAAGGACAGGCTAAAACATTCAAAAATCATGTTTAGCCAGGAATGCTGAGTAAGTCATCTATCTTAGCTCCTCCTGAGATCCTCCCCATTTTAGAAGCCAGTCTCCAACCAATTCAATTCACTCCATGTGATATCAGGGGCTGTGATAACTAGATAAACCAATGGCACTGGGACCACAGTACATCCCAGCAGTTGTACTAAACCAAACCTACAAAACTACCTACAGTACATACCCAGTAAAGCTGTTCCAGTCCAGTTAAAACAATGATATTTACTCAGCAATGTGGAATATTGTTCTAACCACAAGGTATTCTACATATATGTGAAACCTTGAGCAACGCACACAGAATCCTGGGCAAACTCAGCAAGTCATGGAAGCATCTATGGAGGGGAGTAAACTGTCGACGTTTCAGGCCAAGTCCCTTCATCAGGACTTTTTATTAGGAATGTTGTTCTGTTCACTAAATACAGGACAAGTCCAATGTGGCTAATTCATTCCCAAACCGTCTACTCTCAATCATCAGTAAAGTGAGGGAAAGTTTCATCAACACTGTCATCAGGTGGTACTTACCATTTCTGAGTTTAACTTTTGCCAGGATTAAGACTTCAGATCTTGGTGTAACCACGGGCCACTGAGCAGAATTCCAGAGGCGCCTTAAATTTCAAGGTTCAAAAATTCAAAATAAATGTTATTGTCGAAGTACATATATGTCACCATATATATCCCTGAGATTCATTTTCTTGTGGGCATACTCAGCAAATCTACTAAATATTCACTATAACAGGATCAATAAAAGATCAACCAAAGTGCAGAAGACAACAAACTATGCAAATGCAAATATAAATAAATAGCAATAAATGATGAGAACATGAGATAATGACATAAAGAATCCTTAATATGAGATCATTGGTTGTTGAAACATTTCAATGATGGGGCAAGTGAGTGAAGTTATCTCCTTTTATTCAAGACCTTGATGGTTGAGAGTTAGTAACTGTTCTTGAACCTGGTGGTGTGAGTCCTGAGGCTCTTGTATGTTCTTCCTGATGACAACAGCGAGAAAAGAACATGAGCTGGGTGGTGGGGATCTCTGATGATGGATTCTGCTATCCTGTGACAACATTTCATGTCGATGTTCTCAATGGCTGGTGAATTCAGAGTGGTAAGAAGTCTGGTAAAGTAGGCTTGTAGTTCGGGTCTTTCATTGGACAGGGGTAGGTAGTTGTGGCTATCAGAGGTCAATTAAGATTTAAGTTAATATCTAATAATCAGTACTTAGTTTTCTGACTGTAATGATTGCTGGAATGGTTGTTTTTTCCATTTGTGTTGTGTTTGGTGTGGTGGTTTGTTGCATTTCAGTCTAGTAAACGGCATTGGTTTGCAAGGTCAGAGTTTGCAAATGATACATAGAGCTTGGAAAAATAGAGGGCTATGAGTAGCCCTAGGTAATTTCTAAAGTAAGTACGTGTTCGGCACAGCATTGTGGGCGGAAGGGCCTGTATTGTGCTGTAGGTTTTCTATGTTTCTATGTTTCTAATCACCCCACTCCCAGACATCACAGCAAGACTTCCTCAGGATGGTGTTGAAACCACCCAGTTGCTCCAACAATGAACCCCCTTCCATCAAAAGATCTGAAATGGGAATGTATAGTGATGTTTGAAACATGTTCAATTTTTTTTTCACTGACTTAGCAAATGAAAATGCCTCTGCCAAGTGATCTATACATACCCAATGGCACTGTGGGAGAGCCATCACATAGAAAGAGTACAACTAACCCAGAAGGCCACCACTACCTTTGTTATGGACAGTTAGAGATGGATGATAATAATAATAAATGACATCAGCGTCCTAAAAAACATAAATAAATTATACAAGACTCATGCAGCAAAACTCAAACATCTAGGCATTGTCTGATGGACTGAATGACATTCATGCAACACATGACAGAGAGGGTTTAACAAGAGAGATTCTAACTAGCATCCCTATTTATATGCAGTCATCCAGTAAGGAGGGGAGCATGGATGGATGAGGATGTTCTTGTAAACTTGCTCCTGGGGATGGTAAAAACAGCTACCTGTGGGTCCTGGAAACGGGTGGTGGAGGGATCTGCCTGGGCAGACTGCAGGGCAATGTTTAGGGGGTATGTCCATGCCCAGGTAACCATTGAGAGGGAACACGCGCTGTCTACGGTGACCATAGAGGCATTCCGGGATGGTTGGGCACTGCGGGGAATTAGTGCCATCATTGATAGAGATGGAAACATTTTAGTTTAGCCTAGTAGTTGTGTAGTAATTGTGTTAGTCACTGATTTGTATATACTGTAGCACTGAATTTGTAATATTTTGTAAAAAAAAATGACATCCTACAAGTAACTCACCTCCCAACAATCAAAACCTTTCCACCATTTATAAGGCATGAATCACGAGTCTGGATATCTGCAGTTCCAACAACACTGAAGATGATTAAATCCTCAGCCTACTTGACTGGCACCCCAGCATCACCCTGAAGATTCATTTCCTTCACCATTGTTACAACACGACACCTGTCTGTGCTATCCACAGAATTTACCATAGCTATTCATCTGGTTTACCTTTTCCAGCACTGTTCAAACTTGTGATCTGTACTACCAAAAAGGAAAAGAAAGCAGCCTTATATGATCACCATCAAACCATACATCATTAATTTGGAAATGTATCTTCATCATGTTCTCTTTGCCATATCCAGATCCTGGCACCCAACAGCCAAATAGCACTGAAATACCAGTGTCAAAAACATTTCACCAGTTTGAGAAGGCAAGGAAGGTGATAGGCAGTAAAGTCTGGCCTTGATAGTGATTCCCATATCCAGAAAGTTGAATAAATAGTGAAAACATTGATGTGGCAATCAATTTCTGCTATTCACTGATAATAAACATTAACTTTAATTGCAATCAGAAGCATTTACATGCATCTTTTATTCATGCCAATCCCCAGTGAATACTGCCAGAAGTTTTTGTCCTACAAGCCTGGGTTTCCAAATGACAGAAGCATTATGAATCTACCAAGTCTGTACGACCAGCTTATTGAAGAGATAGATGTTGAGCTTTGACTTCTGTCCAGAGGTGCATTACTGAGAGTGTTGGAACAGACTGGTGTCCACCTGCAACATCAGTGCAGTTGATGCCAGTGAAGGAATGTTCCACCCCCAGCAGTGTCGTGTTTTAGAATGGAACAGTAACCTCAGGACCTGTCTTCCCGCTCAGGTAATTATTAATCTCTGGCATTATTTTAGGCAGCACAACTAGCAGACCCACTGCTTCACATTACCAGACACCTGGGTTCACTCAGGTATTTTCTGTGTGGAGTTTGCTAGTTTTCTTTGTGACTACACTGGTTTCCTCTGGGTGTTCCGGTTTCCTCCAGCTTCCTGTAGATTTACAGCTTAGTAGGTTAACCAGTCACTATAAATTGTCTCTCAAGTGAGGGCAGAATAAAAAATAGGATTGGTGTAGATGGTGAGCACTTGGCTGAGGAGCCTGTTTGTCTCTATGACATTACAATAATTCTGAACATCAAGTCTTATCACATTGTGAATCCTCAGTGTGCAAACACTGATTTAAGGGTTATTCATATGCAAAGTGCTATAGAAATTTACACCTTCAATCTTTCCTTGTTGGGTATTGAGGGATCTGTGCTTAGCAAGTAGTCACCAACTACTTAATTATCTCTTCTCATCAGTTAACGGCCTTACCCTAGGATCTTGAACAAAATTATATTTTGTCGCAATTGGTAGGTACTTAAGCAAAGAAATTATTATACAGTATTTTTATTTTATTTTACTCAGATTGTTAATATGTTTTAAACTACCTCACAGAAAAGAAACGAACTTCAGACTTCAGTGAGTGCTATATTGGGTAAAATGGCAGCTGCACTGCACCACAATCATCACGCATGAAATTATGAGACAAACTGCCAGTTAATCTATTTATTTTGGCAACACTAATTGACAAGATATACTGACCAGCACACCAGAGGAACTCACTGCTCTTCTTCAAGTACTGATGAAGCTCCTTAACATTGACCTGAGTTATCAGAATAGATGAGGCAGACACCTCCAGGAATCAAATTTAAACTGGATTGTGCATTTGAACATTAACTTACAATCCAGAAATAAAACACATTTGATTTTTATCTAAAACAAAGCTTCTAGCATATTTTACACAGATTGTTTTAATGAACTTATTTTTTTATTAAGTTGGAGCTTTATTTAACCAATCTGTTCTTTCTCAGACACAAAACTTTTGGTGGTACAGATAGATAATGAAACCTACAGATTCTGGAAATCTGAAATAAAAGTCAGCAGGTCATGAGGTATTGGTGGAAAGAGAATCAGAGGCAATGTTACAGATCCAAGATACTGAATACTATGCCTTTAGGTAACTGGGTTTCTTACTGTATCAGAACTGGCATTTCTGCTCTACGTCATCCATTTGAGAACGGCTCAGTTTTTCTCTTTCCATCAGTACAGCCTGAGTTGATGGGCAATTGCCATGGTCCTGCACTTGGCATCTGTTCACATTCTGTCTTCTTTCATCTCTACCTTCCCTCCTCTTATAACTTTTGCTCATTTTTCCTTGCTCTATTTGCTGCAATTAAACTATCAGTGTAATGACCTTTGCAATTTCTCCCCATGGCACTTGGCCTCACTTTGTCAGAGATATTCCCGCTTCTCTTGTTTTCTCTCTTTCCTAGTTTTGATGCTACCTGATTCACTGTGCATTTGAAGTATTTTCAGATTTCATTTCATATATCTGTCTACACAATGGTCATGTGTTTCTCTTCTACCACGCTCTTCATTGATTTAACCATCACACAAAATGATTAAAATTGGGCAGTATATTCCAGGTCATGCCCTATATTATAAAGGAACTGTTGTTCTTAAGTTGTATTGGATTGTCTTGGAAATACTGCCTGAAGTGGCCGAATTTGCTGTGCAATATATGATTTTGAATGCTGACTATAATGTAAGTTTTGGCTTTCCACAATTAAGTGGCTTACTTATGAAAACTAAAGTACTGAGCCAAGTTAGTAAGTAAAGGGAAACCAGATGCCACCACATTCAGGAAAGGAGGGAAGAAAACCAGAAACAGTTAAGCTACTGTTTATGTGGATTAAGTTCAAGTGTATCGTCATCTGACCGTACATGTATACAACCAAATGAAAAGACATTCCCCTGGTCCATGGTGCACCCACAAAACATATATTGCACACAGCACATAAAAGAAACTATTACTACAAATAAGTTAAAAAAAAACCTCAAAGTGTATATACGAGGGGTGATTGATACGTTCGTGGCCTAAGGTAGGAGTCAATTTTAGAAAACCTAGCACATTTATTTTTCAACATAGTCCCCTCCTACATTTACACACTTAGTCCAGCGGTCGTGGAGCATACAGATCTTGGACCTCCAGAAAGTGACAACAGCAGGGGTGATTGATAACTCCATGGCCCAAGGTAGAAGGAGAAGAGTTATACAGCTCTCATTATGTGCACATACGGGTCAACTCTTTTAGTGATTATGCAGAAGATTTGAAGTTAATAACTCATCTTCTTCTACCCTAGGCCACGAACTTATCAATCACCCCTCGTACTGCCTGGTACAGCTAAACAGTAAACAGCTCGCTGTCTTTGGTGGTGGCAAGGTATTTATTAGTCTCACAGCCTGAGGGAAGAAGCTATTATCCAGTCTGGAGGACCTAGACTTGATGCTGCTGGGCTTCCTTCCTGACAGTAGTGGGTCAAAGAGTTTATGGGATGTGTGGTAGGGATCCTCAACAATGCTTTGGGCCCTTTGCCTACAACCCTTCTGGTAAATATCACACCTAGAGGGGAGAGAGACCCCGGTGATCCTCTCAGTGAATTTTACTACCTTCTGTAGCCAGTCACCGATCCCACGTATTCATCAACGTTGATGTGATGATTGTGAGCAGCCACATCCTTGAATATGCTCCCGTCCGTCCTTTCGAAACAGTCCTGCACTGCTGACCTGGCACCTTCTGGTCAGGTCCTGATCACGTTGTAAACGAGTATGACCTATTTAGCCAGTGGTCCGCAGATAGTGCTGTAGAGCTCCTGTCATGCTTCCCCC
The DNA here is from genome assembly GCF_030028105.1 of Mobula birostris. Taxonomy (NCBI): domain Eukaryota; kingdom Metazoa; phylum Chordata; class Chondrichthyes; order Myliobatiformes; family Myliobatidae; genus Mobula; species Mobula birostris. The sequence continues at coordinate 20,532,239 of NC_092393.1, forward strand.
AGCACTGCCATGGGGATGATGGAAGCAGCAACAACCACAATGGCGGTGAACTCCCTCGGTAAGTGGAAGGGCCTGCACTTCACCATTAAAAACTCTGTCTGCACTAAGCAGTGAACCATTGCTGCTGAGGCATTCACACACTAGCTCTTATTAACGTAGTCACACACACATCCTCCATGGCCTTGTGGGAGGTCACAGCGAATCTGTCTGCTCGGAAGGAGATTAGGTCTGCTAGCTGTAAGGCTGAGACTGGGGTGGAGTCCTCGAGCCACGTTTTATGTTTCTGTCAGGATGAGCGTGCAGCAGCTCCTCATCTTGCGCTAGCTCAGACACAGACACAGGGTTATGACATACACTTGGCTGCCATTCTCCTTTGATTTCTCTCATTAACAAGGCATTTGCAACCACAGAACTGCTGCTCATTGGATGATTTTCTTTGTTTTTTTGAACCATTCCCTGTAAACTCTAAAGGCTGCTGTGTGTGAGAATCTGGGGATATCAGCAGTTTCTGAGATACTCAAACTACCCCATCTGGCACCAACAATCATTCCACGGCCAAAGTCAAGTAGATCATGTTTTCCCCATTCTAATGTTTGGTCTGAACAACACGTGAACCACTTGACCATTTCTGCATGCTTTTATGCATTGAGTTGCTGCCACATAGTCTGTTGATTAGATATTTTCATTAATGAACAGGTGTACAGCTGTACCTAATAAAGTGGCCACTATGTGTACATTGAGTTGTAGATGTCAAGACTATTTATTTATTGATCTATTTATTGAGATACAGTGCAGAACAGGCCTTTCCAGCACTTTGAGCCAAGCTGCCAAGCAATCCCCTGAATCTCACCTGGTCCCTCAACACCAGCTCCATAGCAAAGAAAGCCCAGCAGCGTCTCTACTTCCTGCGAAGGCTGAGAAAAGTACATCTCCCACCCCCCATCCTCACCACATTCTACAGAGGTTGTATTGAGAGCATCCTGAGCAGCTGCATCACTGCCTGGTTCGGAAATTGCACCATCTCAGATTGCAACCCTGCAGCGGATAGTGAGGTCAGCTGAGAAGATCATCGGGGTCTCTCTTCCCGCCATCACAGACATTTACACAACACGCTGCATCCGCAAAGCAAACAGCATTATGAAGGACCCTACGCACCCCTCATACAAACTCTTCTCCCTCCTGCCATCTGGCAAAAGGCACCGAAGCATTCGGGCTCTCACGACCAGACTATGTAACAGTTTCTTCCCGCAAGCCATCAGACTCCTCAATACCCAGAGCCTGGCTTGATACCAACCTACTGCCCTCTACTGTGCCTGCTGTCTTGTTTATTATCTATTATTATTTATTGTAGTGCCTGCACTGTTTTGTGCACTTTATGCGGTCCTGGATAGATCTGTAGTATAGTGTAGTTTTTGTGTTTTTTCTTAAGTAGTTCAGTGTAGTTTTTGTATTGTTTCATGTAGCACCATGGTCCTGGAAAACGTTGTCTCATTTTTACTATGTTCTGTACCAGTAGTTATGGTTGAAATGACAATAAAGAGTGACTTGACTTGACTTGACTTGATTTAATCCTGGCCTAATCACGGGACAATTTACAATCACCAATCAACCTACAAACCAGTACCTCTGTAGACTGTGGGAGGAAATCAGAGCACCCGTAGAAAATCCATGTGGTCACGGGGAGAATGTGCAAACCCCTTACGGGCGGCGGCAGGAACTGAGCCTGTGTCTCTGCTACTGTAAAGTGTTGTGCTATCCACTATGCCACTTGCTGCCTCGGTAGAAATGGCCCTGTTGGATAAAAGCAGATCTGATTAACTACTTACATGGGTATGTTGCTAGGCCAACATGATGATAAGCTCAAGCAGAACAATTTTCATGGTTAAAAAAGGTGATCGTGTCATTACAAATTGCAACAAATAAGTGTGTAAATGCAAACTATGAGCAAGTTTGCACAGCAGCTTGGAATGGGAAGAGAACTGATTGGTCAATGAATGCAAACAGGGCATTAAAGAGTGCAGTAAAAATGAATTTTGTCCTATCCATGAAATATTTTTTTTCACATGTGACTTAGCTGCTACCTAGTTCAGAATCACAATCAGAAATGTGTTTATTATCACCGGCATGTGACGTGAAATTTGTTAACTTAGCACAGTTCAATGCAATGCATAATATAGCAGAGAGAAAAAATAATAATAATAAATAAAATAAAAAATAATAATAAATAAACAAGTAAATCAGTTAAGTATATTGAATAGATTTTTTAAAACATGCAAATACAGAAATACTGTATGTTAAAAGAAAAGTGAGTTAGTGTCCAAAGCTTCAATGTCCATTTAGGAATCGGATGGCAGAGGGGAAGAAACTGTTCCTGAATCGCTGAATGTGGGCCTTCAGGCTTCTGTACCTCCTACCATATAGTAACAGTGAGAAAAGAGCATGCCCTGGGTGCTGGAGATCCTTAATAATGGATGCTGCCTTTCTGAGACACCGCTCCTTGAATATGTCCTGGGTACTTTGTACGCTAATACCCAAGGTGAAGCTGATTAGCTTTACGATCTTCTGCAGCTTCTTTCGGTCCTGTGCAGTAGCCCCTCCATATGAGACAGTGATGCAGCCTGTCAGAATGCTCTCCATGGTATAACTATAGAAGCTTTTGAGTGTATTTGTTGACATACCAAATCTCTTAAAACTCCTAATAGTGTATAGCTGCTGTCTTGCCTTCTTTATAACTACTGTACATTGATATGCTGGGACCAGGTTAGATCCTCAGAGACCTTGACACCCAGGAACTTGAAACTGCTCACTCTCTCCACTTCTGATTCCTTTATGAGGATGGGTATGTGTTCCTTCGCCTTACCCCATCTGAAGTCCACAATCAGCTCTTTCGTCTTACTGATTTAGTGTTTTCTTTTAGATTTACATTCTTTCACTTAGCCAGAACCTGTAATTTTCTCAGAAAAATTGCTCATTTTTATGAATATGAACTTTGATTATTTTAAAGAAATATCATAAATGATCAAATTTCATAATTATGGCAAGTTTTAAAATGGTTTTCATTCCCACAATATTGGAATTATGGGCAATTGCATTCATTGCTAATTTCTCATACTTAATTATACAGGTTGATACAGCACACATAGTTTGCTTCTTTGTGTTCTCTTTGCTTTGTGTGTCCTGCATCTCATTTCTTTATCTACTGAAATTTTGGTATAAAGAAGATTTTAAGATGTGGCTTTAAACTATTGGGGCTAGAATATGATAGGTTTTAAGCCTGTCTTTCATCCGAGTGTATATTTATAGATGGGTTAACTTGCTCCTTGTATACAGACTGATGATTGTTGCACAATGCTTAATGGTTTCTTTATGCCCGTGTCTTTTTCCACATTAACAGGGAAGCAATGATCTGCAATCTAATCATTTAGCCAGAGGCAAGTATTCTCTGTTTGTGGTCATGCTCTTTTAGCCTTGCCAATTCACAGGGGTTTAGCCAAGGTAATTATTGTGAAGAGAAAGCAAAAGGTTTACTTCTGAAATTTTCACAGAAATTTCAATTATGACATACTGAAATGTCTATGAAGATTTTAAAGAACATGGTGTCTGCCAAATAAGTTTCGCGCTGTCATTGATTTGAATGGATTAATAAGATTGGCATGAACTAAATAAACATACATAAATTGTGACACATCTTGGATTTATATGAAGGGAGCTTCAATATTTACAGAAAGAGAAATGATTTTGGTTACGTATTTCATATTTATCAGCATAGACAACTGTGAAATTTATATTATTTGTTAACTCAAGGCTGTTCTTCCTCTTCGGACACTAATTTGTGTGGAGAACAGCAATACTTTTTTGGAAAATGAACTATGAGTCTATTGCAAACACACACAAAATGCTGGAGGAACTCAACAGGTCAGGCAGCATCCATGGAAATAAATAAACAGTTGACATCCTGGTCCGAGACCCTTCTTCAGAACTGGAAAGGAAGAGGGAAGATGCCAAAATAAAAAGATGGGGGACGGGGAGAGGCTAGTCAGGTGGTTGGGAAAGGTCAAAGGCTGGAGAAGAAGGGATCTGATAGGAGAGCAGCGCGGATCATAGGAGAAAGGGAAGCAGGAGGGGACCTGGGGGAAGTAATAAGCAGGAGAAAAAGGTAAGAAATCAGAGTGGGTAAGAGAGGAAGAGGGGAGGAACAGGTTTTTTTTTACTATACAGGAAGGAGAAATCAATATTCATGCGATTGAGTTGGAGGCAATCCAGCTGTTGTTCCTCCACCTTGAGGGTGGCCTCATCTTGGAATTGACATGCCTAATACCTTATATCACAACTTGAATCACTAAGCAAGTTATCCAACAGCCATTAAACCTGTCTGGATCATGCTAGAATTTTAGCTCTTAAAGATAGTCACAACTACATTACAGCAAAAGATTATGGAAAATAGGAGCAGGAAGAGGCCATTCATCCCTTCAAACCTGCTCTGCAATTCATCAGTCATGGCTGATCATCTCTCTCAATGCCGTATTCCCCCATTGTCCTTGTACCCTTTGCATTCAGAAATGAATTCTCCTCATTTTCAAACAGATTGAGTGACTTCCCTTTCACAATCCTCTCTGTGATAGCAAATTCCACATGTTCACCACCCTTTTTCTCTTCCTTTTCTCTGTACTTGATATTTGGTCATGTATCCTGAGACTAGGAATATCCTAAATATTTAGCTTGGGGAAAAATCCTCCCTCCATTCAGCTCTGTCAGAATTTTGTAAAGCTCAATGGGGCTCTAAACTTTAAAAAACAAGAATCTAATTGAATAAGTGTCTCTTCATATAGCAGTCCAACAAGACCTGGAATCAGTCTGGTGAGCCTCTATTGCACTCCATCTTTTGCCAGAGTATTCTTTCTTGGGTAAGGACACTGAAAATCAAATGCAGTTCAACAAAGACCCTGTTTAATTTAGTAACACAACCTCGATCCTGCACCAGGATCCTCTTGTTAAGAAGAACAAAAACCCATCTACCTTTGTAGCATCTTGCTGCTTCTGAATGCTTGCTTTCGGCGACCTGTGTTCAAAAATAACAACCTTTAAGAGTTCCCAATCCACGTAATTTAATTAATGCTTTGCTTTTCTATCTTTACTGTTGTTTGCCTCTTTGCATGTTCTTTATAACTCACAATCTCTGCAGTTTAGTGCCATTGACAACATTTGAAAATTGTATTTTCCTCCCTCATTCAAATTATTGAGATATATTATGAATTACCAAAGCCTTGGCTTTGATTTCAGAAGTCACACAACATCGAAGCAGACTCACGGAACATCAAATATACATTTCCATTTATCCCTTTTTTCTTCTCACCTTGGTGGCATCCGTTAATCTCGCGAGACCATGAATCTGCGCCTGAAAAATCTCCAGGGCGCAGGCCTGGGCAAGGTTGTATGGAAGACCGGCAGTTGCCCATACAGCAAGTCTCCCCTCTTCACGTCACCGATGTAATCCAAGGGAAGGGCAAGGGCCGATACAGCTTGGCACCAGGGTCGTCACAGGAGTTGCCAGAACGAGGTTGAAAGCAATGTCGGACTGCCTTAGGGACTCCAGCTCCGGATTTGTCCTCAGGGTTTACTCCCGAAGCCTTTCCCATGAGTGGGTACGGCCACAAGGCAGCGGAGGTTTAGAATCAGAGTTTTCCCTCTCTTAGATGGACTGTCTTCCCTGGTTGACAAGCTCCATCTACCCGAAGCACTGGTTTTAAGGTGCTAGGACCCACCTTCGCCCTTTCTCCTGTCAGTAGAAACAGTTCCGCCAGGCTTAGAGGCTAAGCCACACGAGAAGGCCAGGAGTTGGACTTAGTTGTCAGAGGCTATTTGAGGTGCAATGTCGTGAGGAGCAACTTTAGCTAATGGGAGCTTGTCCCCACTACCACTCCTTGGCTGGACAAATTCCCAACAATTTGATCGAGATACTACCATTTACTTATACACTAGAACAATGAACTGACTATACTGCATATCTTTGGGGTGTGGGAGGAAAGGAACAGGGAGAATCTGTAATTTCCACACACAGTAGCACCCAAGGTCAGCACTGAGCCCAGGGTTTTGGAAATGTGAGACAACTATGGTGCCAGCCAAAACTATACCTTTAATATTATGCATTTTAATTTTACACATTATCTTGTATTTATCAAAGGTTTTCTGAAAATGCAAGGACACCAAATGATCAACAAAATTTCATAAATGATATGATTTTCCCTGGCTAAGTCTTTCATTATCAATCATCCCCAAAGCAAATATAATGGTTACTTAATTTCTTTGCCATTTGGAGTCCTCACTGGTTCCTTGCTGTACTTAGTGTGTTCAGATTTCAGACATAATTCATTGGCTAGACATCGTAAAGAAGTGTACTGAAGATGCTACGTAGACTTGTATTCCTGGAGCACATCCTACATAGTAAATGTTCCTGTTAGTTTTGTACCTTCAAAACATTAAACTAATTCAAAGCAAGACATGGAAGGGGGTCCTGATACACCACCCTTAGATTGGCCCACAACATTGTTTATCTGCTCATTGTTGTCAAGTGCATTGGAGCTGTCTTAAATGTTTCTAATAATTCTTAAAATATTTTTAAAATATTAAAATAATAAACAAGTATGTCCCTAAAGCTGATTAAAGTGCTCAATGTTAATAAAACAGTAAAACAAAGAAACTTACACCACTTAACCAGCAATTATGTACCGCTTTAACCAGTCAAGTGAATGGGGCTGCACGGCACACACCAGCCATTTTGAGCTGAGAGCCAGGTGAGACGTGAATCTCAATCCTCAGCTCAGGACACCTCTGCTCTGTCTGAGACCCAGTCCACTGGTGGCATGGGAGGTCGGATGTGGAGATCGTAATAGATAGTTGGTACCTCACCAGCAGCCAAGAATGAATATATTTCAGCTCATTATTCTACATCAAAGTTCTATTAGAAGAAAAAGGTATGAAAAGTATTTGGATTACATGGACTGATGTAATTCAGTTTTAAAGAATATAATTTGCAGTGTCAAATTGTGCACTTTGTGCAATCTGTGAATTTATTTCTATAGAGCAGAGGCTCCGATGATCAAAGGAGTGTGACGTTGCATGCTAATGTCCAGTTGTTGCAATGCACGCTTGGATGCCCCTTCTAGGACTTTGGATTGTGTTTCCAGCACAGTGCTTTTAAAGATGGCCTTGGAAGAGACAGGAGAGGTTATACTGGAAAGGTACAGAGACTTGATAATTGAAGGCATGGCAGCCAGTGATTAAGTAAGCTGATGCCAGTGAGGCCAAGAACTGATGAGGCACAGACCTCTCAGACAATTGTAGGACTGAGAAATGAGACCATGACAAGCTTTGAAAACACCAATGAGAAATACAAACTGAAAGCATTGTTCAAACCAGAAGCTGGCAAGTACCAGCAAATGACAGCTCATTGGATTAGGATGCGAGTTGAGGCACAGAAAGGATAGTACTGGATGATATTAGGTTTACATAGAAGTACAGCAAGTGCATTGGAATAGGTTTCTAGAACAAGCAATTTTTTTTTTCTCATTCAGTGAGATTTAGTGGTTTTGCTATTGTAGTGACATACTGCAGACATTATTGAAGTACCAGGTGATTATAGTCATGCACATATGTTACGCTATGGTATTTCATGCCAGAAATTAGAGCTGTGAAAATCGCCACAGCTGGAAATGTCAGTAAAGTTACTGAATTTATTTAAATTATACACAGGGGACAGGAGGATTTGGTAGAGGCCAGGTCTGAAGCAGAGCACACTGATAAAAATAATGAAAACAATGTCAACAGGTTTTGCTAGTCTGTCTTTCAGCAGGGTCTGTTCGCTGTCTGGGCCTACCACCAAGATACCAAGATACACTGTTGAAACATGGCCATACATACCCCTAGGGCTTCAGTAGTAATGAGGTACAGATGCTCTTACATTTAGCAATGACCTATTTTGTTGTTTAAGTGATTTTATATCCAGCAGGGTCCTTCAGCGCAGAGTACCTGTGAGGGACGCAGTGCAAAGTGAATCTGGAAGCAAAATGCTCATTCTAACATTCTGTATTAAAATGTCCTCTGGAATATTTTGCCATAATTATTTGAAAAACATTGAATAAAAGCTCACTATGTTTCAGAAAACAAAATGAACAAACAAGGAAGTGATGTTTTCTGCTAGGCTTTGATTCGTCCCTACTTGATATTTAGAGTCACCTGGAGATCAGCATCAAAATGGGCCTGCAGATGCTGGTACCTTCTTAATACCTAGCTCTGGTGCACCTCCGCCTTTTCTTTTGTCTATGGCCTTCTGTCCTCTTGTATCAGATTCCCCCTTCTCCAGCCCTGTATCTCATTCACCAATCAACTTCCCAGCTCCTTACTTCACCCCTCCCTGTCCTGGTTTCACCAATCACCTTGTGTTTCTTTCTCCCCCCCCCCCCCCCCACAACTGACTTTTCTTTCTCCAACTCCTCATCTTATTTTCCAGTCATGATGAAGAGTCTTGGCCTGAAATATCAACCGTTTACTCTTTTCCATAGATGCTGCCTGGCCTGCTGAGCTCCTCCAGCACTTTGTGTGTGTTGCCTGGATTTCCAGCATCTGCAGATTTTCTCTTGCTTGTGTCTGGAGCAAACTGCTGAGTTCCTTGGTTAAACACGTTGTGTTTTTTTCTCATCAATGCTCCCCCGATTCTACCACTCATCACATCCCAGGGACAATTTGAAGTGGCCAAATAACCTACTAATCTGTTAATTAATATTTGATTCATAATTAATTGATTAAATGTAACCTGTACTATGAATAAAGTTTTAATGATTGGTGATATTACAATCTCTCAGGCATCAATTGCTGATGTTTCAATAATAGCTGAATCCATGAGGATTCTACTCCTCATTGAGGGATCAGAAGTGGAACGGGTGAGCAGTTCTAGGTTTCTGGGTTTCAACATCTCTGAGGATCTAACCTGGACCCAACATATCGATGCAGCAACAAAGAAGGCACAACAGCGTGCCTTCATTAGGAATGTGAGAAGATTGGCATGTCGCCAAAGACACTTGTAAGTTTCTACAGATATACTATGGAGAGCATTCTAACTTGCTGCATCACTGCCTGGTATGAGGGGACAACTACACAGGATCAAAATAAGCTGCAGAGAGTTGTAAACTTAGTCAACTCCATCATGGGCACCAGCCTCCATAGTATCCTGGACATCTTCAAGGAGCGATGCTGCAAAAAGGCGGCATCCATCATTAAGGACTCCCATCACCCAGGACATGCCCTCTTCTCATTGGTACTATCAGGGAGGAGGTGCAGGAGCCTGAAGGCACACACTCAATATTTCAGGAACAGCTTCTTCCCCTCTGTCAACCGATTTCTGAATGGACATTGAACCAAAAGCACTACCTCATGACTTTTTTTTGCACTACTTGTTTAATTTAACTATTATATATATATTTACTATAATTCACAGATTTTTCCTCTATTATTATGCATTGCATTGTACTGCTGCCGCAAACACAACAAATTTCATGAATTATGCCGGTGGTATTAAACCTGAGTCTGATTCTGCTTTGTCTTTTTTTTACAATGCTGTTCAGTGTTCCTAGATAAAGATGAACAGTGGGAGAAAAGTCACAAGAGGCTTGGCCTTGTTTAGTTAGTGCACTTGGTTATTCTTTTATGATAAGCAACTCTCGGATAGAACTCCAATAGCTTTTACTCAGGATCTGCTAACATGTTCTCTATTAATTCTGTGAGTCGATCAACTGCATGTTTTTGTCATGCACTGGCTATTACACTGGGTTCAGGAAACAGCTGCACCAGTGAATGCAGAACATATTTCACCATTTACTCATTTTGCTTTGCAAATTTCTTAACTATTGTCATGAGAGAGCAATTGTACACCAGGTAGCACAAGTCAGAAATCTGTTTTTTATTAATAGGTTCACAATTTAATAAGTTTATACTCATTGGGGAAACTTTCCTGACAATATTATTTCTAATTATTCTCTTAGGTCACCTAACTCTCCACTGGTTCTACTCTGAATTATATATGTAAGGATATATTTTATGAATTTTGTGCTCCCAGAATGGAGCTTGGTGAGCTGCTAGAATCTATTAGGAAATCGTGATGCACCGCACCTGTAAGGCTAAAATTTTTGTGAATTTTACTGCACCAGAACCAAACCTCAAACGCACCTTCCTTCCCTTTTATGTATAATGTTTCCATTTGTTCACTGTTTGTTCTAAATACCTTAGCAATGAGCAAATGATAATTAGTTAAATCTCAAGGGAAAGTTGTTACAGCAGCTGTTCATATCGTAAAGTATGTTCAAGACTCACCAAGTGATCAAAACCAAAATATCTGAACATGCGCGGCAAAATAGCAGTGCAGTGGTAGGCTTTATTGCTTGAATCTTTGCATTAACAACAGTCAGTTCGAATCTCCACAATCCTGACAAATTTAAACCCATCATCAGTGATGCCAATAATGCTTTGTTTTAAAACATACTGTACTTCGACATATACCTTTTACTGAAAGTAGCCTATCTGTCTAAACTGATTTTAAGCCGTTTCCATTGCCGGGCATAAATATCTCTCCTAATAATTCATTGATGCACGTTTAGTTAATTGTAATACCATACCAGAGAATATTCCAGAATATTTTTTAAAGATTTGGAACTCGATGCTGATGCATTACCATTTATCTCCTCACCTTATTTATCCTGTTGCTCTTCAATAAAAATTGGAAGAAGGAGGAAATCTCAAACATTATAGTTTCCCTATGGTTTAATTCATAAGACTTATCAGCAGTATCCTGCAGTGGCTCTTCACCTTATATTAATGTCAACTAAACTTAAAAAAAAATGAAAGATGAAAGGTAACACATGGAAAATGATGGAGGAACTCAGCACTTCAGGCAGCATCTATAAAAATGAATTGGGTCAATGTTTTGGGTCGAGACTCTTCTTCGGGGCTGAGAAGGAGAGTGAAGATGCCAGAATAAAAAGGTGAGTGAAGAGGAAAGAGACACACTGGGAAGTAGTATATGAAGTCAGGTAGGTGGGAAAGGTCAAGGGCAGAAGAAGAAAGAATCTGAGAGGAGAGAAGAGTGGACCTTAAGAGAAAAGGAAGGAGGAGGGGACCCAGGAGGAAGAAATAAGCAGGTGAGAAGAGATCAGAATGGGGAATAGAGGAAGGGGTGGGAAGGAGGATTTGTTTATTGAAAGAAGAAATCAATATTCATGCCATCAGGTTGGAGGCTACTCAGATGGAATATAAGGTGTTGCTCCTCCACCTAGAGGGTGGTCCCATCATGTATAAAGGGTCTTCAACGTGAAATGTTAAATCTGTTTCTGTTCCCTCAGATGCTGAACATTCCCAACGTGTTCTGCTTTTATTGCATGTGAACAACTCTTGAATTTTCCTTGATGAAGTGAGACCCATTTATGTAAAATATCTTTAGTATAAATTTTCTGAGCCTTGTTTTAATCGCAGCTCTGAGAGCAAAATTACATTGACTGGGTCTGGTAAACCATATATATATATGTTGTAACTGGGTTACCTGTCTGGACACGCCCCTCCACTGACTGCTCCTGTGACTCCTCCCACAGACCCCTGAATAAAGGCAATTGCTCCATTGCTCCTCCTCCTCAGTCCAGGGGCAGATACTCAGCATGATGGAGGTCATATTTTAATGCGAATAAAAGCCTTTCAGTATTTACTCTACTTCCAGTCTTTTGGAGTTATTGATGGTGCGTCACTGGGTTAAAACCTCAACATTGTATACCTGTCATTAAAAATTGTTCCTGCTGGAAAAGTAGAAAGCTTAAACATATCAGCTGGAGGTTGCAGTGAGTGTGCAGTGGCCTACCTGTGAGAAGACAGGAAGCAGTGAGCAGTGAATGGTAAATTGAGGAGGCAGTTGTGGTTTTGTTTATCGTCTGTGGCAGTAACATGGGAAGAGGAATTTGAGAAGATGATATCATCTCAAGTCCCACCGGGGAGGGTCCACGGACCCCTTGGTTAATGGTATGGGTAAGGCTCCATGGCATAGAAAAGGTTGGAACCCCTGCTTTAAATTTAGGAACTAGGACCCAGAGTAGGAATATTGAGTCGGTGAGGAACAGACACATATAGAAAAGAAAATTAAAGTAAGTTTAGTACACAGATCTTTTAGAGAATTCGTCAGGCACATGGCATGAACTAAAGGCTGGATTTAATGTTAAAAAGTCCGACAAGTGAAGCATATTAACCGAGGCTGCTGATTAACATATGGGAACATGGTGTTGTTGTTATTATGGAGTTATAGTTGAAAGATGGGCAGGTGATGCAACTGCCCAGGGTGCAATAGTTTATGGCCATAATGTGTGCAAATCTAAAAGAAGAGGTGAAATTGCAACACTCAGCAAGGAGTCCATCAGTGCAAGGAAGAATATGAACATTCTGGAAAGTTCTTCAATTCAGGACCTATGGTGGAACTTAGATATAAACAGATGGAAATAACTCTTGTAGGTAAGACCACAGGACTCTAAGGCAAAGGAGCAGAATTAGGCCATTCAGCCTATTGAGTCTACTGGGTGACTTATTATCTCTCTCAGCCCCATTCTCCTGCCTTCTCCTTGTAAACTTTGAAGCCCTGTCTAATCAAGAACGTATTAACCTCTGCTTTAAATGTACTCAGTGACTTGGCCTCCACTGCCGTCTGTGGCAATGAGTTCCTCAGATTCATTACCCTCTGGCGAAAGGAATTCCTCCTCAACTCTGCTCTAAATCGACGTCCCTCTATTCTGAGGCTGTTCTTGGACTTGTCCACTACGGAAGCATCCTCCCCATATTCACTTCATCTAGGCCTTTCAATATTTGATAGGTTTCAGTGAGACCCCTCCTCATTCTGCTGTACAGAAGAACGTACAATTGGCCTCCAAGCAGTCAATGGGAGAGTTCGAAGGCAAATCACAGAAAAGCAAAAATAAGAACATTACAGGGTTTCAGCTTCCACAGTTTTATTGAAATTGCCTTGGTGTGAAAGGATTGGAGGGTGCAACAATTTTTAAAGTGCACCTTGGAGAGAATTTTGTCCCAGTACATTATTGGTCCTACTCAAGAAAGGTTAGTATTGGACTTAATCTATGGTAATGTTGCTGGGCATACAGTTGAAATGTGAGTGGAATTGAATTTTGGATGTTATGACTGTAATTCTGCAATGTTTAAGATTGTTATGATAGACTATAAATTAAGGTCCTGAATAATGCTGACCTTAAAAGTGATAAAGCAAGGGATCTGCCTTTAGTATATTGGAAGAAAGAAGCATGTGATCAGCACAAGTCATTCAGAAGCAAACTGATGAAAATTCAATTGATTACAAAGGCATTTAGGATATTTGCACTCATTAGATGGGGCATATAATATAAAAGAAGGTCCATGTTTTTTTTTAAATCATTGATTGGAGAGTACACAAAGGAGTTTCACCAGGCTGTGGTCTGCGATAGAGATAATGGACGGATGGGTTTGTTTCCTTGAAACAAGGAAGGCTGAAGGTATATCTAACAGAAAGATTAAAAAATTTGTAATAGGGGAAGATTGGGTGGAGGGCAAGAAACATTTCTTTTTACAAAGTTGTCCATCATGAATTTAAGAGATGTAGAGGGGATTTGAGGTAGGGTCTCTTCTTTTTTGCACATGAACAGGCCATTAAACCTGAAGATCGATGATAGTATTCTGCTGTACGTACTGTAATCTGATGCTTAAGACCCTAAGACCATAAGTTATTGGAGCAGAAGTAGGCCAGTCAGCTCATCGAGTCTGCTCTGCCATTCAGTCATGGGCCGATCCCTGCCTTCTCCCCATACTCTTTGATGCCTGACTGATCAAGAACCTATCTATCACTGCCTTAAGTGTACCCAATAACTTGGCAACAAATTTCATAGATTTACCACCCTCCGACTAAAGTAATTTTTCCGCATCTCTGTTCTAAATGGATGTCCTTCAATCCTAAAGTTGTGTCCTCTTGTCCTAGGCTCACCTACCATGGGAAATAACTTTGCCATATCTAATCTGTTTAGACCTTTTAACATTCGGAATGTTCCTATGAGATCCCCCCTCATTCTCCTGAACTCCAGGGAATACAGCCCAAGAGCTGCCAGACGTTCTTCATACAGTAACCCTTTCATTCCTGGAATCATTCTCGTGAATCTCTCTGAACCCTCTCCAATGTCAGTATATCCTTTCTAAAATAAGGAGCCCAAAACTGCACACAATACTCCAAGTGTGGTCTCACAGTGCCTTATAGAGCCTCAACATCACATCCCTGCTCTTATTTTCTATACCTCTAGAAATGAATTCCAACATTGCATTCGCCTTCTTCACCGCTGACTCAACATAGAGGTTAACCTTTAGGGTATCCTACACAGGGACTCTCAAGTCCCTTTGCATCTCTGCAGTTTGAATTCTCTCCCCATCTAAATAATAGTCTGCCCGTTTATTTTTCCCCCAAGGTGCATGACCATGCACTTTCCAACATTGTATTTCATTTGCTGCTTGTTTGCTCATTCCCCTAAACCCTAGCATAGCTTGACACTTTCCCTATCATTCCCTTACACCTACGTATTTGTACAAATCATCTCAACTGTTGCTTGTGTTATGAATGTAATCAAACTTTAAGGATTTAGATGATTCTTTCATATGGGCGTGTGCATGATGAGACAACAAAGAGATGAAACAGTGCATCTTCAAAGTTCAAAGTTCAAAGTGAAGTTTATTATCAAAGTGCCTATATGTCACCATATATAACCCTGGGATTCGTTTTCCTGTGGGCATACTCAGCAAATCTGTGGAATAGTAACTAAAATAGGATGAATGAAAGATCAACCAGAGTGTAGAAGGCAGCAAACTGTGCAAACACAAAGATTAGATTAGATTAGATTATAAGGACACTCAGTCCTCATTCATTGTCATTTAGAAATGCATGCATGTATTAAGAAATAATACAATGTTCCTCCAGAGTGATATCACAAAAAAAAACAGGACAAACCAAGGACTAACACTGACAAGACCACATAATTATAACATATAGTTACAGCAGTGCAAAGCAATACCATAATTTGATAAAGAGCAGACCATGGGAACAGTAAATAAAAGTCTCAAAGTTCCGATCGACTCCCGATAGTCCCCAACAGCAGGTGGCAGGAGGGAGAAACTCTCTCTGCCATAAACCTCCAGGCACCAACAACTGTTGATGCATTGGAAGCACCCGACCACAGCCGACTCTGAGTCCATCCGAAAACTTCGAGACTCCAACCAGCCCTTCGACGCCGAGCACTGAGCACCATCTCTGCCGAGCGCTTCAACTCCGTCCCGGCCACCGAGCAGCAAGCAAAGCCGAGGACCCGGGACATCCCCCCCCCCCGGGAGATTCTGGACCACGCAGTAACAGTGGCAGCGAGAAAGGCATTTCAGAAGTTTCTCCAGATGTTCCTCCGTTCTCTCACATCTGTCTCCATCAAATCAGGATTGTGCACGGCACCCTACTTGACAGTTTACAGATATCATTCACCGGAGCAGCCACGCAAGCTGCGTCGCGCCGCCATCTTCTCCTCCTCCTGTTATATAACAATATATAATGAGGTGAGATAACAACATAAAGAGTCCTTAAAGTGAGATCATTGGTTGTGGGAACATCTCAATGGATGGACAAGTGAGTGTAGTTATCCCCTTTTGTTCAAGAGCCCGAAGGTTGTGGGGTAGTTATCCTGAACCTGGTGGTGTGAATCCTAAGGCTCTCATACCTTCTACCTGATGGCAGCAATGAGAAAAGAGCAAAGAATGGCTGGTGGGGATCTCTGCTGATGGATGCTGCTTTCCTACAAAAGTAGATGTGCTCAATGGTTGGGAGGGCTTTAGATGTGTTGTACTGGGCCGAATCCATTATCTTTTGCAGGATTTTCTGTTCAAATCCATTGGTATTTCAATACCAGGCTAAGATGTAGCCAGTCAATACGCTGTCTACTGCATACCTAAAGAAGGTTGTCAGAGTTGTAGATGTCATGCTGAATCTCCACAGGTTTCAAAGGAGGTAGAGGTGCTGCCGTGGTTTCTTTGCAATTGTACTTACGTGCTGAGTCCAGGACAGATCCTCTGAAATAGTGACACCCAGGAATTAAAAGTTGCTAACCCTCTTCACTTCTGATCCTCCAATGAGGACCTCTGCTTTTCCTCTCCTAATATCTACAATCAATTCCTTTGTCTTGCTGACATTGAACGAGACGTTGCTGTAATGATACCACACAGACAAATATTCAATGCAGACAGACTGTCAGGAAGGGCAGGCAGATGATAGGACAAAATTGCAGCCAGCAGGATGTGTATCAGTGCACTAGGGATGCAGAATCAAAAAGAGTAGCAAATACAGTACTCAAAGTGTTATATCTCAATGCATGGAGTACATGGAGTATAAGAAATAAGGAGGATGATCTTCTTGCACTGTTACAGATTGACACATATGACCTTGTGGAAATCACTGAATTGTGGCTGAAACATGATTGTAGTTAGGAGCAGAATGTTGTATCAGAGGAATAGGAGGTAGGCAGAGGGGGTGGCGTGGCTCTTCTGGTAAAGAATGGCATCAAATCAGTAGAAAGCGGCAACATAGGATTGGAAGATGTTGAATCCTTGTGGGTTGAGTAAAGAAACCTCAAAGGTAAAAGGACACTGATGGCAGTTATATGCAGGCCTCCCAACCATAGCTGGGATGTGGACCACTGATTACAGTGGGAAATAGAAAAGGCAATGTTATGATAGTCATGGGAGATTTCAACATACAGGTTGATTGGGAAAATCAGATTGGAAATGGGTCTCAAGAGAGTGAATTTGTTGAATGCCTACGAGATGGCTTCTTAGAGCAGTTTGTTGTTGACACTACAATAGGATCAGCTGTACTGGGTTGGGTGTTACGCAATGAACAGGAGGTGATTAGGGAGCTTAAGGTAAAAGAACTCTCAGGAGGCAGTGATTACAATATGATTGAGTTCAACTTGAAATCTGATAGGGAGAAAGTCAATTGTGATGTAGCTGTATTTCAGTGGAGTAAAGGAAATTACAGTGGTATGAAGAGGAGTTGGCCAAAGTAAATAGGAAAGAGATGCTGGCAAAGACAACAGCAGAGCAGAAATGATGCGAGTTTCTGAGAAAAAATGAGGAAGGTGCAGGATAGATTTATTCCAAAGACAAAGAAACACTCGATTAGCAAAATAGTACAACTGTGGCTAACAAGGGAAGTCAAAGCTAATGTAAAAGCAAAAGAGAGGGCATACAACAGTGCAAAAATTAGTGGTAAGACAGAAGATTGTAAAGCTTTTAAAAAATTACAGAGAGCAACTAAAAGAATCAATAGGATGGAAAAGATGAAATATGAAAGCAAGCGAGCAAACAATATCAAAGTAGATAGTGAAAGCTTTTTCAAGTATGTAAAAAACAAAAGAGAGATGACAGTGGATATAGGATCACTAGAAAATGAGGCTGGAGAAATAATAACAGGGGACAAGGAGATAGCAGATGAACTAAATGAATATTTCGCATCTGTCTTCACTATGGAAGGCACTAACAGTGTGCCAGATGTTGAAGGGTATGAGGGAATGAGGCAGTTACTATTACAAGGGAGAAGGTGCCTTTATAAGGCACTGGTGAGGCCTCACCTTCAGTATTGTGAACAGTTTTAGGCTCTACATCTTAGAAAGATCTGCTGGCATTGGAGAAGGTTCAGTGGAGGTTCATAAGGATAATTCCGGCAATGAAAGGGTTACCGTACAAGGAACATTTGATACCTCTGGGTCTGTAGTGGCTTGATCTTAGAAGGATGAGGGGGGATCTCATTGAAACCTTTCGAATGTTGATAGACAGAATACATGTGGAAAGGATGTTTCCCATGGTGGGGGCGCTTAGGACAAGAGGGCACAGCCTCACGATAGAGTGGCATCCATTTATAACAGGAATGTGGAGAAATTTCTTTAGCCAGAGGGTGGTGAATTTGTGGAAGTTATTACTACAGGCAACTGTGGAGGCCAATTCGTTGAGTGTATTTAAGGCAGAGCTCGATCGGTTCTTGATTGGACACCACATCAATGGTTACAGCGAGAAGGCTGGGGAGGAGAAAATAAAGGATCAGCCATAATTGAATGGCAGAGCAGACTCGACAGAACAAATGGCCTAATTCTGCTCCTATGTCTCATGGTCTTATAGTTCTCCCCGGTGACTGTGTGGGTTTCCTCCGAGAGCTCTGGTTCCCTCCCACATTATGATTAGTGACTTGTGGACTTGCCATGTTGATACTGGAAGTATGGTGATACTTGTGGGCTGCCCAACACGATCCTCACAGATTTGATTTAACGACTAACAACACATTTCACGGTATGTTTCAAAGTACACGTGCCAATTGAAGCTAATCTTTAAAGATCCAAATGAAATATAATCACAACATAGAATCTAAAAATTGTAACTGAGGTAAAGTTTTGAGATAATTTTAAACTGATGCTGCAAGCATTTCAGAATATGCAAGAAATATAAATCCATACCAACAAATTAACATTAGTATTGCTAACTTTCTTCATCTGATACTGTGGAGTTGAAGTGAGCAGTGTAGTTGAGAAAGGTGTGCTGTGTTTCTCAATGGTTCAATAGTTCAATGTTTCTATTTAATATTGGAGGATGTATACAGTATACGACCTGAAATCCTTACTCTTCACAGACATCTACGAAACAGAAGACAAACCCCAAAGAATGAATGACAGAAAAACGTTAGAACCCTCCCCCTCCCATGCAAAAGCAGCAGCAAACCATGAACCCTCCCGACTCCACTCCCCTCCCCCTATCCGTCTCAACAAAAATATCAGCCCCTCCCCCACCACCGGCCATGCAGGCAACATCAAAGCCTCCAAAGAGACCGTAATCTAGAGTCTATAAAAAAACAATGTCCATCCCTAAACTTCGACATCACACAGGCTCTCTCTCTCTCTCTCACTAACGAGAGAGAGAGGTACCGCTCTTGCTACAGTGAGAAGGAGACCAGCACTCATTATTTTGATATTCTCTAATTATTTAAACCGCTGCTCCTTGTGATTACAAATTTAACTTTTGATTCTGTTTTCTTTTCCTTTAATCCAAGTGGGTGACCCTGTTTACTTTTGTCAAAACAGCAGTCAACAAGCAACTGTTGTTATGCATGTTAAAATGACTCCGACATTCTTTAACAACTGCTGGTATAGAATAATCCATCTGTTTAAAGTAAATGGATTAGCTCTTCCATTAAATGGTGGATAATGTAATGTCATTGCAACGTGGAGAGTAATTACAGTTCAGCATTGCGAAAGGGAATTTCTAGGCTGTGCTCTTACAGAGCTCATTTATCAAACAGCAAGAAGATTACATCTGCCCGTTATGTTTAATGATTGTAAAGAGTGGATTTAAATTTGAAAAGAGTGTAAGCAATGCACAGTGGATCAGCACAATTCTAAATGATATTGAATTCTGCGGTTTTTTTTCCATTATTGATTAATACTACAGGCTGATGTTAGCAAAGATACCTCAGGAAACTAAAATTCATAAGGCATACATCAGCATTGATCATAGTTGTGTTTTAAAAAATTAAATGTTAAACATTGTAAGAAAGCCAGACTTTACACATTTTGCCCTGAAAGTAAAGTAAGATTAGTGACCAAAACATATTGTAATGTAATGCACATCAACCTTGCTCAGTCTCATAAACAGTCTAGACAAGTGCCTGGAGGAGATGCCTTGGCAATGGAGGATACATCCACAGGGAAAGATGAACTAGCAATTATTCTGCGGTAAAAATGACATAACTAATTACTGATGACTGAAGAGTAACTTAGACCTTAATCCAAATTTTATACATAGCTTAAAAAAACTCACTTTCCATATGGCAGACATTTCTAATATTGAAATCTTACCTCACTGTTATATGAGAGAACAACGCTGCTTCTTACAGTCAATACAACATGGCTTTTCTTACACAAACCATTGCTAGCATTCACGTAATGCAACTTGTTCATTGTGGGGTACCAGGCAAACTATGCCTATTCCTGTATTGTCTCATTTACCAATTAATCGAGTGAAAGTAAGTGAGATAACAGAGATACCTCTGTGATACATGGGTCCATATGCCCATATGCTATTCAAGCACCGTAAATAAGTTGTAGGAGCAAATTGAAAGATCACACAGAGTTGGTGTTCATGGGTGACTAATTAAAAACTGGCATGCACCATGAAAGCAGTCAAAGTTTATCTATCTGGGCATGAATTTGGTAGAGCTTTGACATTCTCTGTTGATGAGATTATCAGTAAAACTACATTTTGATAACAGATGGTGGCTACAGAAAGACTTAATTAAGTAATGGACTAGGTCCTGATTACAAAGCCAAATGATTGACCACAGATCTAACAGTGAATCAAATCTTCTGTTACAGCATAGGGTGCACGCTATAATTAATTAGCGAAACTCATGAACATTGGACGTCATCACTGCTGCGTTCCATGTCTCTGTTCTAGGCTTTGTCTGCGATTCCCTAATACCACTTTAGCATAAACCACATCCCGATGTACTAGTTACTAGCCCTCACTATTCTTTCCTCTGCAACATAGTTTATAACCTGACGGCTTCCCTTCCCTCCTCTCTTCCTGAAAGTATCAGCTGGGAATCACTGATGGAATCTTACCTCCAAATCAGAGGATATAGTTTCAATCCACCTTTAGAACTTCAGTGGAACTGAATTCAAGAAGTTAAAGCTAATATATGGACATATCGTAGTCTAGCTGGTACACTGAAGTGTATGACGTTCTGCATGATTCTGTTTTATATTCTCCTTTCATTCCAAGAGCTACCATCATTTCTATTTGCCCAAAGCCTGCAGTTGTAGAAATGACCTCAGAGGTGTTCTCTTACCTTGTATGCCCTGTCCACTCCAATTTCTCTTCTAACTTTTCCAAGTACATGCTGCAAAGATGATCAGGCAGTAGGACCACAGAATAGCATTTCATATTTCTCAATATGATCTGATCCAGACAAAGTAAGATAATGGAGACTGAGGGATTTGGTGAAAAGGGAATGGGCTTGTTTAGGTTGAATGGTATGATCCAGTTAACAGAGATTCTTGGTTCTATCATTCCACAGAACTGAATTCCTTTTCCTCCAGCCCGAGCGTTATGCATTATCCATACTTAGTAGTTCAATTACGCTCGTTGGTTAAGTAGTCATTTTGAAATGTTTAAGAAATTTCATGGGGTGAAGTTGGTCATCCTTCAGAATTACAATGAATGGCTAATAGAACTACTGTGGGTGTTCATGGCCCTTTCATGCTCGCCTTACCATTGATTTTACTGTTGTCATCACTATAGGTTTTCATTTGCCACTATCAGTTTTTCTAATTCATCAGTTGTTTTCTTCTGCTCTTCTCAGCATTTCCCTACTTCTCCTTTTCACAGTTTGCACCCTTTCAAAATAAAGATTATTCTTTTAATCCCTCTAAACCTGAATTCCCTGGGAATATAAAGCACTCTTGTTTCTACCTTCCAGTTGACTGCATCGCATCTTCTTACAAACATCTACTTTTCTCATTCTCCTGTTCCCCCGTATCTTCCTATATCACTGCAGCCTGCAATCAGTCCTTCCTGTCAATCTTCCTGCACATCCCCACTTCTTGAAGCAGTTCCCCAGAACCTACATCTCTGGCTATGATTTAAGACATTTGCCCTGGTTTTATATTAATTTGGTCATCACCAATTTTTGTTCAGCAACACTCCTGGGAATAAATTCTGTAGATTTTTAACTTTAAAATCAGCTGATCTTGTCTTCACCAATTGAGAATTAGGTAAGCTGGATTTCAAAACAAAAAAAATCAAATCCAGACCCAACAACGTTGTGGGGATAATAATATTCCATAAAATAGAGTCAGAATTTTGTCTGCTGCACTGGCCTGATCAGTATGCCTCTTCAGCCTCACCGGTCCTATTTACATTTGCTCTTGTGTCTTGAGACAACTTAAAATAGGCTACAGACTGGATTGTGCACTTGCAAACCAAAGGAATCAATCGACTGGTAATTAACCCCCAATGGAATAATTCACTGATAAAGTACAGAATGGATTTATATCTCCAAATCTTAAGAAATAATTGGGTGGTGTGGATGATTGTGTTTTACCCCCATCAAATCTGGCCAATACACAGGTAGATTCCGATTGCTCTGCCTCACCAACATGAAATCATTAAAGCTGAAAATGTGCTCCCTTTTTATGCAGATTTTGAAATACGAGCATTAACATTTCCTTCAGAGAAATAAAGGTGAGTGCTGAACCAACTGAACTAAATGTGACCTTGAATATAGCACAGAACTTGAATGATTTGCACCTTTTTATGTTTAAAATGCGCATAGAATCTTATTTTTTAAATGATTTAACATCAGGAAACTGGAAGCAATGAATTGCAATTCAGACCAGCCTGAGTGTCTTTTGTCTTATACCTTTCATACAAATGATAACAATATCAATGTGTACAACTTTAACCCTACCAACAGAAATGGGCCCAATAACGTAGAGCCTTCAGTATGTGTTTTGCATTCACATAGGACATGGGAGCAGAATTAGACCATTCAGCTCATCAAGTCTGCTCCACCATTCAATCATTTTCCCTCTCAACCCAATTCTCCTGCCTTCTCTCATTTCTTCCCATTTCCAGCCCAGAGCCACCAATCTTTCTTCAGATGTTAACCCTTTCATTTCTCGGATCATTCTTGTAAGCCATCTCTGGACCCTCACCAATGCCAGCACAACTTTTTTAAAATTTGGGTCACAATACTCCAAATGTAGTCTGACCAATGCTTTATAAAGCCATAGACAATGAACCACACACACTATATGTCTCCTTTTCACCACCACCTCCCCATCTCCAACTCCCACCCACCACCCTTCACTTCACATCCAGATCGACAATCCTCTTCAGTGACAGCTCCATGAGCTCTGAGCCACTATAGATTGACTGCCATTGAAAGTAGACTTCAGGGAAATGACTTGCCTCATAATGGTTGTGTGGCAATTACATGCAAGTTGATGTTGTCTTCAAAGGCAGTACCTCAGCAGGAGAGAGAAAGTGAGAGGAGGTGGGGAGAAAAGAGGAGATAAACAGCAAGATAGAGAGGGGGAGAGTGAGAGAGAGAGAGATTAAAAGGTAAACAGAGAGATAGGGAGAGATAGACAGATAGATATATAGATGGGGGGGAATTTAACCCTTTATGAGTAAATTTCTCAATTGAGGTCTTTTTCACCATCATCACCACGATCACCGCCCACCCATTCCCCAAATGGCATAATCGCTAAAGCCAACACCCATGCTTCAAGGAGAGTGAGACCCAATATCTAAACCAATGCAGAGTAAGGTCCAAAATAAACAGCAAAAGAAAAGTAACCTTGTAATGATCTGTTTTATTGTTTTAAAAGATAAAAGTATGAGCACTCAAAATGAGGCAAGTGAATTCAGTAAGTCAGTGAACTCCTTGAATGTCCCTGATGGAAGCTCACTGAGGCAGTGATCAGGCACCATATTCCAAACAACCCAGCTATGCACACTCCATCAATAGGCTCCACCTCCTCACCTGGGGCAGAATGTATGGAGTCTGAATACAGCTCCTCAGCCAGCCTGGATCCCACAGAATTAGAAAAGAAACAAATTATTCCTGACCCCAAGTGACTAAGAAATAGATGAGCATGTAAAAATAATTTAAAACTGGTCAAAAACCATTTCCAAAATACAGGTTCATCAGTTTCTTATCTATGATTTTTGTTGCTTGTACCTGCATGTTAAATAATGCATTTTGAAAATCATATAATGAATCTTTAATTTTAGTACAATTTGGTTTTATTAATATTTTTTGATTAAAGCGATCGTGATTCAAATTAATTAAATTTCAATAAATGTTTTCATTGTGTTTAAATTGGAAAGGAGAAAAGATAACAACACTTAAATAAAATGTAAAGTATAATCATTTAAAATTGCAAGGTTTAAAAGCTTTATAGTGTGAAAGCCAACGTGCGTCATTCCACTTTAACCTGACAGAAGATTGTAAATGATTTCACTTGTGAGCCAAAGTAAATGGGCCTCTGTGTTATTTCAGAAGACATGGGCTGTTTAATTTTGCAATCCAAAAAATGTTAACACCTAATATGAAGTATAGAGCTTTTCCATTGGATACAACATGGAACCCCTGCCAATCTGGGCACACAGGTTCTTGAACCATTGGTGATTTGTGGCTTTTAATTGTGATTCTTCTCCATCTGTATTCAGAGAGTTGTATTGCTGTTTCATCAACACATAACGTGGGCTAAGCATGTGCAGGTGCAGGATAAACATTTTCATGTAAAACAGTAACAAAATCAGGATGAAATGCAAAACTGACAAATAATGTGTCTGCACACAGTTGGTGTACAGATCCATGGATGGATAGATCAGAAATAGCTGACTAATTGTAGCAGATATCGCTTCAAAATGCAACAAAGCCCCAAATTATCTACTTCTACAATCTGGAGTAGAAATCACTGGGAGTGATCGCCCCCACCTGTAGCCCGAAAGACACAGAGCACAAGCAAAACCAAAACTGACAAGGCAGAATGCTGACCACCTCTGCTTTCTCTTCCTCGTCAACTGCTGTCACCAGAACACACATCACCTTCCAAAAGCACAATTTTGACACCCAAGCTTGCAAGTGCTCCCTGGTTGCTGTGAAAGGAGAAATGAAGCAAAGGAGCTCTCGCTTGTCATCTTGCCCCAGGATGACCCAGTTCCTGTGTCAGGAATGAATTAGATGAAAGAAGTCACCCCTGAACTTAAACAGTTTTATAGCCGTACACCAGCTTCTCCATGCTGAGACACTCTTGAACTGTTTTACTAACTTCCACTCCATTTTCAGAAAAAAAAATCAAATGGCTCTCAAAACCCTCATCCCATTGTAATCCTAGTGGGATTTTATTTATCCATTCAGACTTGTTTCTTCTGCATATTCACCATATATTCATCAAGGAGTGATGCCTCAAAAAGGCAGCATCCTTCATTAAGGACCTCATCACCCAGGACATGCCTTCTTCTCATAGCTACCATCAAGGAGGAGATGCAGTTATCTGAAGACATATACTCAACTATTCAGGAACTGCTTCCCCTCTGTCATCAGATTTCTGAATGGAAATTGAACCCATGAACACTAGCTCACTACCTATTTTTTCTCTTTTTGCATTACTTATTTGATTTAACTTTTTAAACACGCTTCTTACGGTAATTTACAGTTTTTAATTATTAAGTATGGCAAAGTACTGCTGCAGCATAACAAGAAATTTCACACCACGTGCCAGTGATATTAAAACTGATTCTGATTCTTCTTGTTCTATTCAAAAGCTTATATCCGTCAATTTGTTAAATGACCATAAAGTGATGCTAGGCACAGGAGTGTCTGTACATAAGGTGATTGACAGAAAATGGTAAAGTCGTGGGAGCTGGGTGTGTGGAGGGGTGGGTTAGTGGGTGCAGGTGTTGATCAGCCTTACTACTTGGGGAAAGTAACTATTTTTGAGTCTGCTGGTCCTAGCGTGGATGCTATGTAACCTCTCTGATTGGAGTGGGACAGTCCATGAAGGGTGAGGTCCTTCCTGATGTTACTGCCTCTCTTCTGGCACCTTTCTGTATGTACAGTATGTCCTTGATGGCAAGTTAGTCTGGTGCCAGAGGTGGGTCGGGCAGCTTTGACTCTCTGTTGTACAGCCTTCCTGCACACTTCCTGCTCAGCTTCCATACCATGCAGTGATGTAGCTTGTTCGTATGCTCTCCACTGCACGTCTGTACAATGACATGAGTATCAAAGTGCATAGACAGCTCTCTTCAGCCTCCTCAGAAAGTAGAGGCATTGATGAGTTTTCCTGATTTTACAGAATGTGCTCTGGGACCATGGAAATTTGTGTGAGATACAAAACAGAGAAATAGAGCCATACCTAGAGTACTACAACTTTATTCCTGTTACTTAAGGAGAGACATACATGCCTAAGAGGTGGTGTAGAGAATGTTCTCTGGAATAACTGCTGAGTTCTTTTTTGAAGAAAGATTGAGTACATTAGGTTTATTCTGTTAGAAATTTAGAAGAAAGTTGCAGCTTGTGAAAGACTTGTTAGGCTGATGCTGTGAGGAAATTTTCCCTAGTGCAGGAATCAAGAAATAGGGAGTATTGTTTCCAGATAAGAGATTGCCCATTGGAGGTGAGGAATTTCTTCTCTGATATTGCGGTTAATCTTTGGAATCTTTGGAATATAACTTGCAGAATACTAAGTGTGTTTATAAACTCAAATCAAGGCTTACAGAAATTTAGCAGTTAAGTTCCTACCGGATTTCAGTCGATACGCAATTCTTCACCTTGAAAGGCTTTACACTTTCCTTTAAAAATTATAAAATAAAGAGCACACACTCAGCCTAATCTCACTGATATTTCTTTAAGCTGTGCATAATGGCTTATCAGTAAGTTCAATGATTTATAGCCCATATATCTTTTTTGAAATTATTAGTATGTTAAATAAATTGGATGATACTATACTGTATATAAACTTAAACTGGATGTCACAACAAAAAGCAGGAGAGAATTTATTTGTTTCTGAACCTCACCATATGCAAGTTCTGCTCTGTGTATGTCACTGATCATGGATGGGATAAATTGCTTTTGGCAAACTTATTTTGTTCATTCTCTACTCTGACTTTGGTTGGTTCAAAAATGAAATATATTCTGATGAACATAGTGCTTTTCTTTTTGTGAGGAGTGGGTAGAGACTGGGCAGTTCTCATCTGCTTGAATCTGGTCAATTTGTGAATAGTAAGATGCCCAAACACCTTTGGTTTCTGAGTCAGTATTGAACATCGCTATGTGTACATGGCATGCAGTTGTCTCTGATGACGATTTTTATCTGTGAGCTAGGCCTATTCAGAAGCCGGGTAGGAGGACACACAATGGCAAATCTAACATCACAAAAGAGGCCCACGAGGACAGAATAACATTCAAGGATCAAAATAAATTGTCAAAGTACATTACACCATAATTGTCACCATACACTTCTGTGAGATTCATTTTCTTGTGGGCATTCACAAAGAAGCACAATAGAACTAATGAAAAACTGGACACAGCAAGACAGACAAACAACTAATGTGCAAAAGACAGCAAACTGTGCAAACACAAAAAGGGGAATAAACAATAACACATTGTTTCCCTTCATTGAATTAAGTTTTTTTAAACCAAATAGGATCTGGTCTTCTTTCGGAGGCTAGATTTTTAGTGAAAAAGTTTGTGTAATTACTATTGTGATTTCAACTCATGTATTCATATTTTAAGTTTGGGCCTCTGTATGCCTGTTCAATAACTTAACCATGGTGTAATATTACTCCAACCTGATGCACTACAGCCAGTGATCAATGTAGTGTTCTCACTTGGGCACTGCAATGTGCCCAATATACATCCACGGGACAAACAGGCTCTGTGGAAAAATGTAGGGAGAGGGGTCAAGAGGTACAGCTTCTAACACTACACAGATTCTGTGAGATGTGGGTGAACTAGGATGGATTAGATTCTTAGGAGAGAATCAACTTTAATGGTTCCCATGCATTTGCTTCAGTCCCTGCTCTGCTATTTAACACTCAGCTCCAAAGTGACAAGTTAGAAGCAGTAAATGCTGGCTATTTAGCGTTGTTAATACCAGTGAGGACGAAGAGAGCTATTGAGTGAGTTCTTGCAATGATTCAAAGGTGCAGATGGTGGTATGTGTTTGAGGCCACGTGAATGAAAGTTCCAGTGCCGAATGTTAATAGCTGAGTGCATTATGATGGCAACATATGAGGCCGGGAGTATTATATCTGGGAGTGAGGATCTACAATTGCCTCCACAACCTTATCCATGCATATGAAGCCAATGAACCTTCCATGGTCTACATTCCTAGCTTGCAGCATGTTTGCCACCTGCCCTTGGTTTATGAGGACCAGTGGCTTCTGACTTTATCAAATGTAAACATCAGAAAAATATTCACTGCCCCTCCACCTGAGCACAGGATATCACCATAATATCTTGTTTTCGGAAACTGGGTCTCTTGGGATTATGCGAAGCCTCACAACCAAGGCAGCTAATGTGTCTAGCATACTTCAAATATTTTATGAAATATCTAATTAAATTCCCTCAATATCTGTAAATTCTCAATCTTTTCAAGGGCACTCCAAACAAAGGGAGTCACACTCTCTAGCTTGGGATTCATTGGCCTGGACAAGGATATGCTGCCTTGATCCAGATGAGGACTGCACTTCAGCCTCCAAATGCTTCCCATCAGAAATTTGCTCCAATCCTGGAATCATCCATGGCTTCCAGCAAGTTCCCAGAAGCTGTGCAATGACTACAAGAAGTTCAATATCCTCCAGTTGAGTGGCACTGTGGCACAGCTTGTAAATCCATTGCCTCACAGTATGTGTTGTGGTGAATTAAATTTTGTAAAAGTATTAGATGAATACTTTTACCTTCACCTGAACAATTCCAAGTGACACTTTAACTCTTTGTGAATTTGCAACATGTAAGGTGTCAAGGTGTCTGTACAAGTTAAACACTATAGGTTTGTGAATGTCTAATGTTTGCTGATAGCAGCAGGAGTCTTCCTTGGCCTCAGGCACCAGTGGCATGAGAACGAAAGACCAAAGAGTTTATCAAAGAGTTTCAATCCTTGTGGAACTCCTAAAGAAACCATGCTGAGTTGGTGGCATGAGAACTAAAGACCAAAAAGTTTGTCTGACTCTGTGTGTCTCACTATGCTTCTGGACTGAACACCTATTTACTGAGGCACCTCCCCCTCTGTTTTTGAGACTTCACCTAGACCGAGGAATCACAAACATCAGTGCCGGGGATGGACCCTGGATGATTTCATGAGTTGGAATTTGGAGTTCCCCTGACAACAACGAGAATCAAGTGAAGGCTAAGAATCGTGAGCCCTGAAACCTTTGTAACTTACTACGTAGTATTTTGTGTGGTTGATTTGTGCTTTCTGTTTATGATAATAAATTAGGCTTAAATCCTTTTGTTGTGCTTGTACGCTTATTACTACATTCCCTGGATACTGAATCGGTTTGTGTCTTTTGGGTCTGATCAACCCAGTGCCAGAGAACCTAGTTTAATCTTGTCTGTGTGGAGTTTCTACATTCTCCTTGTTCAATAGGTATGATAATTGTTCATTGTAAATTGCTCCCTTGTATGAGTAGTAAAATCTGGGAGGAGCCGATGAGAAAGTCGAGAGGGTAAAATGGGATCTGTGTAGAATTTGTGCAAGTGGATGGCTGACGGTCAGCACAAAGTCAGTGGGCAGCTTCCTATGCTATTGTAACTCTGTGAACCCATGTCCCGATCAACCCATTCAAGGCAGGCTGGGTGTCTTCAGCTGGCAGGCTCAGGCCCTGTGAATGCACATCCACCAGTAAACTGACAAATACTGTCTGCACATTGAAACCATGTTGATGAGGTCAGCATGCATACTTCCTACGCTCCCTGCACTGCCGAAAGGGTGTAAGTTAATTGCACATCACACTCACAGAACACTTTTCAAAGTTCAAAGTACGTTTTTAATCTCTGTATACGTTACACATCCTTGAGATTTGTCTCTTTACGGGCAGCCACTAAACAAAGGATCCCAAAAGAACTCATAAAAAATAGACTGACAAATACCCAATGTGCAGAGAGGGAAAAAAATACAAATCATGCAAGCAGTAAAAGTAGGCAAATAGCATCAGGCTCAGTGCAGTGAAGAGTGGATTAAATGTCGTGGAGCAGCGAGCAGAATTGGCCCAGCGTCGCCCCTGGGCCTGACACCCTGCCTTTTCAAATCATCTGGCCCTGTGTTTAAAATGTCCAAACATCGGGTTGTTTCTCATTCTGGACTGGGGTCTTGTCACTTCGATATGCTCTGGACCTGGACCCCGCCACCATGTTACGGCCGACACCCAACCTTTCCAAATAGACCCGGTGCTTAGATCAATTAAACCTTGCTCAGACTAGGTGGATGGCCCTTGAATCTGCCTCTCCCTCACTCCGACTTTGTCATGAATATGCCTCGACCTCACCTTGCAACTGCACGCTTTGACCCCCGACCCAGCCTCACCTTCATTCGCCTCTTCATTGATCATTTACCACAGTTCTGTTTTACAGAAAAAAGTATTATTATTATTATTGAAGCAGATTCTGATTTAATCCTCATTATACAATCATCCTTACGTTTGTTTGAAAGGGCATACTATGTATGAATGAGCTGTCATGTTTCTTACATTATAACATTTTGAAAGTAATGGGTAGATGCTGGTATTGAGATTGGTCTTAAATAACAAAAGCATGCACTTTCACACAAGAATGAAAATAATGACGAATATTATTCTAAACCACATCACACCACTAGGACATGAGCTTGTGGTCAACTCCTTCATGATTGCTTTGTGCCCTGGCAATATGCCAAGAGGCTTGGAATGACTTAAATTAGAGTGGCAATACTGCCTCAAAAATGCCTATGCAGGTCTGAATGCAATGTGTCCTTGGGGTGTAAATTTAATTTAAAACAAAAAGTTTGGGAAAAACTTAGAAAATTGTTCCTTTATATTTTACCTTTGCTGGAAGTTCTTTGCTTTATTTCAGATCTAAAATAGCTTCCTACAGTTGCGTAAAATCAGAACCTCCAAGGAGCTCAGAATCTGCTTCACAACTATTTTGTGTTAGTGTCTGCTAACAGCTAACGATCCACTGCTACCAACCTTATAGTTCCCACACCCCGTTTCTACCTCCTACCCAAGATCCACAAACCTGCCTGTCCTGGCAGACCTATTGTCTCAGCTTGCTCCTGCCCCACTGAACTCATTTCTGCATACCTCGACACGGTTTTATCACCCCTTGTTCAATCACTTCCGACCTATGTTCGTGACACTTCTCACGCTCTTAAACTTTTTGATGATTTTAAGTTCCCTGGCCCGCACCGCTTTATTTTCACCATGGATGTCCAGTCCCTATATACTTCCATCCCCATCAGGAAGGTCTCAAGGCTCTCCGCTTCTTTTTGGATTCCAGACCTAATCAGTTCCCCTCTACCACCACTCTGCTCCGTCTAGCGGAATTAGTCCTTACTCTTAATAATTTCTCCTTTGGCTCCTCCCACTTCCTCCAAACTAAAGGTGTAGCTATGGGCACCCGTATGGGTCCTAGCTATGCCTGCCTTTTTGTTGGGTTTGTGGAACAATGTATGTTCCGTGCCTATTCTGGTATCTGTCCCCCACTTTTCCTTCGCTACATCGACAACTGCATTGGTGCTGCTTCCTGCACGCATGCAGAACTCGTTGACTTTATTAACTTTGCCTCCAACTTTCACCCTGCCCTCAAGTTTACCTGGTCCATTTCCGACACCTCCCTCCCCTTTCTAGATCTTTCTGTCTCTGTCTCTGGAGACAGCTTATCCACTGATGTCTACTATAAGCCTACTGACTCTCACAGCTATCTGGACTATTCCTCTTCTCACCCTGTCTCTTGCAAAAACGCCATCCCCTTCTCGCAATTCCTCCGTCTCCGCCGCATCTGCTCTCAGGATGAGGCTTTTCATTCTAGGACGAGGGAGATGTCTTCCTTTTTTAAAGAAAGGGGCTTCCCTTCCTCCACTATCAACTCTGCTCTTAAACGCATCTCCCCCATTTCATGTACATCTGCTCTCACTCCATCCTCCCGCCACCCCACTAGGAATAGGGTTCCCCTGGTCCTCACCTACCACCCCACCAGCCTCCGGGTCCAACATATTATTCTCCGTAACTTCCGCCACCTCCAATGGGATCCCACCACTAAGCACATCTTTCCCTCCCCCCTTCTCTCTGCATTCCACAGGGATCGCTCCCTACGCAACTCCCTTGTCCATTCGTCCCCCCCATCCCTCCCCACTGATCTCCCTCCTGGCACTTATCCGTGTAAGCGGAACAAGTGCTACACATGCCCTTACACTTCCTCCCTTACCACCATTCAGGGCCCCAAACAGTCCTTCCAGGTGAGGCAACACTTCACCTGTGAGTCGGCTGGGGTGATATACTGCGTCCGGTGCTCCCGATGTGGCCTTTTATATACTGGCGAGACCGGACGCAGACTGGGAGACCACTTTGCTGAACATCTACGCTCTGTCAGCCAGCGAAAGCAGGATCTCCCAGTGGCCACACATTTTAATTCCACATCCCATTCCCATTCTGACGTGTCTATCCACGGTCTCCTCTACTGTAAAGATGAAGCCACACTCAGGTTCGAGGAACAACACCTTATATTCCATCTGGGTAGCCTCCAACCTGATGGCATGAACATCGACTTCTCTAACTTCCGCTAAGGCCCCACCTCCCCCTCGTACCCCATCTGTTACTTATTTTTATGCACACATTCTTTCTCTCACTCTCCTTTTTCTCCCTCTGTCCCTCTGAACATACCTCTTGCCCATCCTCTGGGTCCCCCCCCCCCCCCGTCTTTCTTCCTGGACCTCCTGTTCCATGATCCTCTTGTATCCCCTTTTGCCAATCACCCGTCCAGCTCTTGGCTCTATCCCTCCCCCTCCTGTCTTCTCCTATCATTTTGGATCTCCCCCTCCCCCTCCAACTTTCAAATCCCTTACTCACTCTTCCTTCAGTTAGTCCTGACGAAGGGTCTCGGCCTGAAATGTCGACTGTACCTCTTCCTAGAGATGCTGCCTGGTCTGCTGCGTTCACCAGCAACTTTGATGTGTGTTGCTTGAATTTCCAGCATCTGCGGAATTCCTGTTGTTAGCTAACGATTAATACTGAAATGCAAATTTAACTTGATATGAACTTTACATTTTCCAAATGATAACGTTGTTATAAATGACACCAGGTTTGTTATGAAGAGTACCAGTTGTGGTTGGGAATTTAACCTGGCAATTTACCCTCAATCTCTCCTCCAACAGTTTATAATGCAATGAGAATCCAGCTTCAATTTATGATTAGCACTCACTGCCTTTTTTATATTAATTACACAGCAGTTGGAAGAATCTCTTGTAGTTTTGAAGTGCTGGCAGAGAACTACTACCTTACCCTGAGATAATTAAGGTTATTTTTATCAAAGAACAATTCAAAGGAAAGACAACCTAGCAATGTGAATGCAGCCTCAGGCAGAAGTCTCTCTGGTGCCAGGTTTCAACCCACAAACAGCACACCTGGAACTATATCTGAAGCCCACCGTTTTAAAATCAGTCAAACTTTTGTGGAATGAACTCATTCTGTCTGAATCTCACAATTTTCTATTTGGCTCTACGATTCCTCCATGTAAGCAGTACATATTTTATTGCTTCCGGTTGTGAAAGTAATGAGCTGGACATGACTGGAAAGAACACGAAGCAGATATCGTCTTCAGCTATAGTTAAGTACAATGCCCCCAAACCAATGCTTTGAAACCAGACCTCTGTAGTGGTATTTATTGATATATTTTTCTTCTCTTATACACAAAGTATGCTTGGAGGATTCGGAGTTCAATGTGCTTAACCTTCCAAAGCTATAACTGATGGATATGGATTGTACCTTACTAATCCTCTTTTATGTCTTTTATATTAGGTTGAGATAAAAATGCCAGAATATTACATCCTATTCTTCCCATAGGTTACAATGTACCTTATCTCCTCCATTTAGGCAGAAATTATGAGGACTAGAAGAGGCCCCCCACCTCCTCACTGTTCCAGCAAGCTGGAAAAGTGGCAGAACTTTGTAGATCTTGTACAATGAGTGGCAGGACGCTGACAAGAGTTGTGAAACAAAAGCTCAAGAGTACAAGAGCACATCTCACTAGAAGTGGCCACACAGGCAGACGGGGTGATGAAGAAAGTATTTCGCTTGCTGGCCTTCATCAGTCAGAGCACTGAGTTTAGGGATAGGGAAATTTAGATTGCAGTTTTACAAGTCATTGCTGAGCTTGCACTTGGAATATTGTGTACAATTTTTGTCATCTTGTTATTGGGAAAACATCTTGTTACAGGGCATGAAAGAGATTAATGAGGATACTGCCTGAACTGGAGTTATAGGGAGAGGTTGGCCACATTAGATCTAGATTCCTGAGACTGTAGGAGAATGAGATGTGACCTCAATGAAATTTATAAAATCATGAGGGGCATGGATAAGGTGGACAGTCATAATCTTTTCCAAGGGTTTGAGGAGTCCAAAACTAGAGGGCACAGATACAAGAGGGAAGACATTTAAAAAAGACCTCAAGAGGAACTCTTTTTCACAGATAATGGTGAGTACCTGCATTGAACCATCAGAGAAAGTGGTCAAGTTGGGTACAATTGTAAAATTAAAGAGGCATTTGGATAGGTACATGGAGGATTATGGGCAAGAGGTGGTGGTTAGCTTAGACCAGTAGGACTGTAGGCCTGTTTTTGTTCTGTGTTATTCGATGACTCTATAACCAAGATGGTTCTGGTAAACGACGGCAACGTTCTGAGGGATTTGAACTTTGAACCTCAGAGAGCTCCTTCTCTTCACTAAAACGAACAAGGTGAAAACCTTGGTCTGTGAGGCAGGAGCTTGGATGACTTCCCTGATGGTAGAATGAGAACCATGGCGACCATCTGTTCGAATGACCCTGTGACCAGGAACTTTACATCTTTCAAATGATATCTACATTTTCAATGACTCCAAGTGTGTTCTAAAGAGTACACAATGTGGCAGAGCGTTTAATGCTGCAATTTGCTCCCCAGATTCAGAGGAGATTTTCTTTCTTCTCTAACAGCTTATGACACAATGAGGGTACATCATCAAATGATGATTAGCACTTGCCAGTCCCTCCTGGAGAGAGTTGTCCGGGCATGACCGAGATCAGAGGAGCTGCGTAGCCAGTGTTAGTGCAAGGACCAGGCCTTCTAGGACCTCATACCACAGCGATGCCTGTTACAGCCACCCGGGGGTGGGGTGTGTAGGTGCAGGAAGCAGTGAGAGAAAAAATAGTAGCATAGCAAACCAGACAAATGGGTGCAATTGCTTGTCACACGTTCTTCCTAAGTTGCAAGACCCAGTTGGACATTAATAATACAAAATGCTCTGGGTCTGGTTCATGCACCAGACCGACAACAGAGGTTATCGCTGGAAGCCATGTGAAAGAGAGTGGTGAAATCTGTGCTAAATTAAAAGGCTAGCTCCTGCAGGTCATTTCTCCCATCAATACTGCTCTCCCTGGAAAGCAAACTGGATTACCATCAGCTGGATTACTTTCATCTGCGACTGACCCAGTGCGAAATGAGGAACTTGGTTGCACTTCACCCCGTATTTCTGTGTGAAATTAAAGACCAGAATATGCAAAGGCAGAAACATGGCTCCAAGTCAAGTTCCCATGCACCGTCAATCTTAAGGCCATACTGCTCAAGGGCTTGTCCAAGTATTATTTTGTGACTGTATTGTGCTGAATATTGGCACAATAGTTGACAAAACAACACAGAACACAACAAGCAACAAAACAATAACAGCAAAACAAGCCCTGTACCTCCTTCCCGCCCATGCACATATACAGTCCTTAACCCCCAAGACAGGCTTCCAGCTGCTCACCTCCAATGGACCCAGGCCTGCATACTTTGGGCTCCAACCTCCCCGGCGGACCCACAGAGATTTGCAGACTTGGCTCCGGCCAACGGGCCTCAACCTCTGGAATTTTGATTTGAACCTTGAGCCCCAATCTTTGGTAATGATCCAAGGACTCTCCAGCCATTGAATATTATGCCTCGTACTCTGCATTCACCAAAGGTATGACCCCACATACTAGGCCTTGAACTCTGAGCTCACTGATTCGCAAACCCAGGGAGTCCTCACAACCCATCCTCATGCCTGCATGGAAATCCAACTTTGGAATCCGCTGGGCAGGCCCTCATCCTCTCTCTGTCAGCCCGATATCCAACATCGGATCATGGACTTATTGAGCCCATGACATCAGCCTTTGAATGCAGAGCACACACTTAGACTCTGGCCTGATCTCTAATTCCCCCTTATTCCTGACCCTAAACTCTAGCCTAACTCCTAAGACACCCATTTGGTCCCCAAAAACATTTTTATATAAACAAACTAAAAACAATTTGAAAACAATGGTATCTGAACTGCGACTCAATAGTGCTCGCAGCTTGGCACCATCTTTGATTCAGTACCATATTGAATAGTGAGGCAGGCTGAAGTGCCTGGTAACCTATGCCTGTTCTTGTTCTCTTGAATTCTTGTATTCGTCTCTATTTACAGAAGGTTGTTAATGTTTTGACAGCAGATAAGGGATACTAATGCCCAAGATGGGCAGGTTGTCTGGTGAGAAAGGAATTAAGAAGAATGGCTTAGATTTGCTGGAGTTCAGAAGAGTGAGAAATGGTTTAATAGCAACATTTAAGATCCTGAGGGGGATGTTTTCTCTTACAAGAGAACTAAAGCTATGCATTAGGGTTTAAAAATAAGGGATTTTACATTTAAGGCAAAGAACAGGCCTTGAATTCTTGAATATTTTTAGGGCTGAGGTAATTAAGTTCACTGCGTGGCATGGTGGAGATACTTTCCACGAAAGGTGGTGTAAGGCGCTCCTTCCCTCGACTAACCTGCAGGACACCCTTGGGAAAGATGTAGGCTGGGGTCACCCCTCTTGTAAAGACACTGCCCAGAAGAAGGCAATGGCAAACCACATCTGCAAGAACAATTACGGTCACGGAAAGGCCATGATTGCCCATGTCACACGACATGGCACGTAACAAATGATGGAGTTTCTTGTTAAGAATCTCAGGTGGATGGGAATGTGCTTACAATAAGATGAAATTTTATTAAATGGCAAGGGGTAATTGAAGGACCAAATAGGCCACTGTTGCTCTGATTTTGTATTACATTAGTATGTGGTGCCACCGGCGTATGGAAATGAAAATGACAGTGCAACATCTGATTTTTGATCCATTTGACCACTGTCATAAGTGTCCTTATGGAGCTAGTTGTGTGTCATTTTCCTGAGGTGTCCATGGTAACCTTCTCTCAGTGTTTTGAACAGCAACTTCCAGAAGTCATACCTCTTGACCATGAAGAAACACATCTGTAGCTGCACCAGAAGCCAAACCAGAATAAAAATTCTCCCAAACAAGAGAAACTCTGCAGATGCTGGAAATCCAAACAACACACACACACAATGCTGGAGTAACTCAGCAGGCCGGGCAGAATCTATCGAAAAGAGTACAGTTGATGTTTTGGGCTGAGACCTTTCATCAGGACTAGAGAAAAAATGATGAGGAGTCAGAGTAAGAGGTTGGGGGAGAGGAGGAAGAAACACAAGGTGACAGGTGAAAAAGAGGATGGGGGGAAGGGTGAAGTAAAGTGCTGGGAAGTTGATTGGTGAAAGAGATACAGAGCTGGAGAATGGTGAATCTGATAGGAGAGGACAGATAGCTATAGAAGAAAGAAAAGAGAGAGCAGGACCAAAGGGAGGTGATGGGCATTTTTAGTCTGATAAGGAAATAAGGCGAGAGAGGGAATAGGAATGGGAAATGGTGATGGGGGCAGTGGGGTGGGTGGGTTGTCATTACTGGAAGTTTGAGAAGTCGATATTCATGCCATCAGGTTGGAGCCTATCCAGATGGAATATAAGGTGTTGCTCATCCAACCTGAGTGTGGCCTCATCACAACAGTAGCGGAGGCCATGTGCTGACATGTCGGAATGGGAATGGGAAGTGGAATTAAAATAGATGGCCACTAGGAGATCCTGCACCTTCTGGTGGACGGA
Source organism: Mobula birostris (assembly GCF_030028105.1). Lineage (NCBI taxonomy): Eukaryota > Metazoa > Chordata > Chondrichthyes > Myliobatiformes > Myliobatidae > Mobula > Mobula birostris. The sequence goes on from NC_092393.1 coordinate 20,570,094, forward strand.
GTGTAGGTGGTCGGAGTGAAGCAGTCTTCCAATCTGCATTGGGTCTCACCGATATACAGCAGGCCACACTGGGAGCACTGGATATGATAGACAACCCCAACAGATTTACAGGTGAAGGTCACCTCAGCTGGAAGGACTGTCTGGGGTGCTGAATGGTAGTGAGGGGGGAGCTGGAGGGGCAGGTGTAGCACTTGTCCTACTTACAAGGATAAATGCCAGGAGGAGATCAGTAGGGGGAAATGACTGGACAAGGGAGTCACATAGGGAGCAATCCCTGTGGAAAGCAGAAATTTGGGGGAGGGAAGGGAAAGATGGGTTTGTTGGTGTGATCCTGTTGGAGATGGCGAAAGTTATGGAGGATTATGTGCTGGATGCGGAGACTTGTGGGGTGGTAGGTGAGGACAAGATGACCCCTATCCCTGGTAGGATGGCAGGAGGATGGGTGAGGGCAGACATGTGCGAAATGGAAGAGATGAGGTTGATTGCAGCATTGATGGTGGAGGAAGGGAAACCCCTTACTTTGAAGAAGGAGGACATCTCCTTAGTTCTGGAATAGAGATGGAGAATTGAGAGAAGGTGATGACATTTCTGACGGAGGAGTTGAGAGAAGGGGATGACAAAGAATCTCCCACTTGAATGGTGTTAGGCATGTGATTTAATAGTAAGTCATCTCTGAGGTGAAATAAGTCTGACTTATTGCTGGACCTTTGGGAACATATATAAGCCTTCCTTCTGTAAAAGAACAGTCTCAAAAGATTTGATGTACATTTAGTGGACTAAATTACACGGTAAAGTTTGTAATAATGACTCATAGAGAGGTACTTCATTAGAATGCAGAGGAGATAGTAGCAGTAGAGTAAAATGTAATATTTAACAATTCTCTTGCACATCAATCAACCCAACGATTCCTTCATATAAATATTCTGCTGTTCACATGTCCATCCCAAATGGTTAAATCTTCAGAGCAAATGTGTTATTACATCTTAATTTCACTGTCAAATCAGTAAAGCAGCACACTGTGTGTTTGGACACTGTAAAGACAATGTACAAGTGCAGAATATCCTAGAGATTTGAACAACTTGAAAAATCTGCCCACATCAATAAAACACAACCTATTATTCAGAATAAACCACCCCTATTAAAAAATGAAATGAAATATTTTAGGTTTTAGCAGATTAGAAAACTGGCAATTGTACGAGAATATTCCTTTCTCAGCTGTGAATAGTTTGGGTTTTGTGTGGGCTTTTCCCCCACCTAGAATTGATTCTTGTGATATTTAAAGCTTTTACCTCTTGATATTTAGGAGGTGATACTCAAAACTGGTGATCTTTATACAGCAGTTCAAAGTTCAAAGTTCAATGTAAATTTATAGTCAAGATATATATATATATATATATCACCATATACAACCCTGAGATTCGTTTTCTTGCGGGCATACTCATTAAATCCGAGAGCAATAATAGACACAATGAAATAGCGCACCCAACAGGGCAGACAAGCAACCAGTGTACAATGGATAACAAAGTGTGCAAATTCAAAAATAATAATAATTATTATTATGATTATTATCCTTAAGGCTGTTGTAGCTGGGGGTGGTAATGGGGACAAGCTCTCACTAGCCATTAATTGCTGACAACCAAGTCCTACTCTTGACCTTCACGCGTGGCTTAGCTACTGAGTCTGGCAGAACCATTTCTACGGACGAGAGAATGGCCAAAGGCAGGTTACTGCAGCCTTAAAACCTGTCGCTTTAGGCAGATGCGGCTCGTCAGACATGGTTGGCAGCTCGTCTGAGAAGGAAAACTTTGATCTCGAACCTCCGCTGCCTTGCGGCTATACTCAGTCATGGGAAGGCTTTGGGAGTAATCCCTGAGGGAAAAATCTGGATCGGGAGTCTCGGCCGGAGGAGAAGATGGCGGCGCGATGCAGCTCACAGCGGCCACTCTGGTGGTGATGTCTGTTATTTGTCAAGTAGGGTGCCATGCACAATCCAGATTTGATGGAGACGGACGTGAGAGCACGGAGGAATGTCTGGTGAAACTTCTGAAATGCCTGCTTCGCTGCCACTGCTACTGTGCAGTCCAGAATCTCCGGAGGGGAATGCCCAGAGTCCTCCGCTTTACTTGTTGCTCGGCAGCCGGGGTGGGGTCAAAGTGCTCGGCAGAGGATGGTGCTCAGAGAGGCTGTGTCGGAGGGCTGGTCGGAAGCTCGAAGTTTTCGGACGGACTCAGAGTCGGCTGCGGTCAGGTGCTTCCAATGGTGCTGCATCGGCAAGTTTGTGGTGCTTGGAGGTTCATGGCAGGGAGAGTTTCTCCCTTCTGCTGCCTGTGTGAGGTGATGAGTCTATCGGGACTTTGAGACTTTTTTTTACCGTGCCCATGGTCTGCTCCTTATCAAATTATGGTATTGTTTTGCACTGTTATAATTATTTGTTATAATTATGTGGTTTTGTTAGTTTAGGTTTGGTTTGTCCTGTGTTTCCTTGTGATATCATTCTGGAGGAACGTTGTATCATTTTTTAATGCATGCATTTCTAAATGACAATAAACGAGGACTAAGTGTCCTCATAATCATAATCATAATCATAATCTAATCTAATCTATGGCCGTCCTACATTGAGTTCAATGCTGGCTGGCAACTCCTGTGACACTGTTGGTACCAAACTGTATTGGTCCCTGCCATTCTTTTGGGGTCATCAGATGTGTGGAGAGGGGGAGCCCGCTACACAGGCAACAGCTTGCTCTCCATATCATACTGCCCTGGCTTGCGTATCTAGACAGCTGGGATGCAATACCTATGGTCAGATCTGATTGACAGAGGCCTCAGATGAGCTCACTACTTACATAATAGACAGGAGGGGAAGGGATGGAGCCAAGAGCTGGACAGGTGATTGGCAAAAGGGGATACGAGAGGATCATGGGATAGGAGGTCCGGGAAGAAAGACAAGGGGGGGGGGACCCAGAGGATGGGCAAGAGGTATATTCAGAGGGACAGAGGGAGAAAAAGGAGAGTGAGAGAAAGAATGTGTGCATAAAAATGAGTAACAGATGGGGTACGAGGGGGAGGTGGGACCTTAGCGGAAGTTAGAGAAGTCGATGATCATGCCATCAGGTTGGAGGCTACCCAGACGGAATATAAGGTGTTGTTCCTCCAACCTGAGTGTGGCTTCATCTTTACAGTAGAGGAGGCCGTGGATAGACATGTCAGAATGGGAATGGGATGTGGAATTAAAATGTGTGGCCACTGGGAGATCCTGCTTTCTCTGGCAGACAGAGCGTAGATGTTCAGCAAAGCGGTCTCCCAGTCTGCGTCGGGTCTCGCCAATATATAAAAGGCCACATCGGCAGCACCGGACGCAGTATATCACCCCAGTCGACTCACAGGTGAAGTGTTGCCTCACCTGGAAGGACTGTTTGGGGCCCTGAATGGTGGTAAGGGAGGAAATGTAAGGGCACGTGTAGCAGGAGCTGATTATTGATTGACTACAGGAGGAGGAAACCAGGGGTCCATGAACCAGTCCTCATTGAGGGATCAGAGGTGGAGGAGGTCAGCAACTTTAAATTCCTTGGCATAATCATTTCAGTGGACCTGTTCTGGGCCAATCATGTATGTGCAATTACAAAAAAAACATGGCAGCACCTCTACTTCCTTAGAAGTTTGCAAAGAATTGGTATGACATCTAAACCTTTGATCAGGGGTCCCCAACCTTTTTTGCACTGCGGACCGGTTTAATATTGACAATATTCTTGCAGACCAGCTGACGGGGGGAGGGGGGGGTGTTCAAGTAGGGTTGCCAACTTTCTCACTCCCAAATAAGGGACAAAAGTAGCAGTCAAATACGGAACATTTGTGTTTACCCCCGAGGAGAAAGACTCCCATGACCATGAAGCCTTGAGCAGGCACTTGCATGCGCATACGTGATGTGCGCATACATGATGTGTGCATGTGTGTACGTGCTGATTTTTTTTCTACAAATCAGTTTTGGCTTAATCTTCCCAATTCTGTTAAGTGAAACTACACTGTACATACATTATTTCTACTTTATATAGGCTGTGTATTTATCATATCATTCTTGCTTTTACTATATGTTAATATTATTTTAGATTTTATGTGCTATTTGGTATGATTTGGTAAGTTATTTTTTGGGTCTGGGAAAGCTCAAAAATTTTTCCCATATAAATTAATGGTAATTGCTTCTTCACTTTACGCCATTTCAGCTTACGAACGGTTTCATAGAAATGCTCTACCTTAGCGGGGGAAATACGGGACAAGGTCATGAGGAAGGGAATGAGGAAAGGTGCAGCTGACTCATACCGTTTCATATCGCCAAATCATATCATTTCCTTGTGGCTTGGTAGCACATGCTTTGCAGCCCGGTGGTTGGGGACCACTGCCATTGACAATCTTCTATAGGTGTGTGGTGGAGAGTATATTGACTGGTTATATTATGGATTGGTATGGAAATACTAATGCCCTTGAATGGAAAATCCTACAAAAAGTAGCAGATACATCCCAGTTCATCACAGGTAAAGCCCTCTGCCTCCCTATTGGCATCCGAACAGTGGTTGGCAAGCTGTTCGACCTGTTCGTCAATCCCAGGCCACCAGACAGAGCTTCAGTCCAATGCTTTCATTTTGACCACACCTAGATGAGTGGCATATAGCTCCTCCTACACTTTAGCTCTCAGCTTGGATGTTATAGCAATCCCCACGTAATGTAACCCATGTCAAGGGCAAGTTTGTGCTGGCACTGGAGATTCTGCTGCAAATCCCATCCATTTTGGGTGGCCATACAGACTTGAAACAGTCTGACGGCATGAACATTGACTTCTCTTACTTCTGCTAATGCCCCTCCTTCCCCTCGTACCCCATCCGTTATTTATTTATATACACACATTCTTTCTCTCTCTCTCCTTTTTCTCCCTCTGTCCCTCTGACTATACCCCTTGCCCATCCTCTGGGTTTCCCCCCCTCCCCCTTTTCCTTCTCCCTGAGCCTCCTGTCCCATGATCCTCTCGTATCCCCTTTTGCCAATCAACTGTCCAGCTCTTGGCTCCATCCCTCCCCCTCCTGTCTTCTCCTATCATTTTGGATCTCCCCCTCCCCCTCCAACTTTCAAATCTCTTACTAGCTCTTCCTTCAGTTAGTCCTGATGAAGGGTCTCGGCCCGAAACATTGACTGTACCTCTTCCTAGAGATGCTACCTGGCCTGCTGCGTTCACCAGCAACTTTGATGTGTGTTGCTTGAATTTCCAGCATCTGCAGAATTCCTCGTGTTTACAGTCTGGGGTCTTTCCTGGTTTCCCTTTAGATCATCTCCGCCATAATAGAGAAACTTTCGATTGCATTGGGAAAAATACATCAAGAGCAATGTTTTCTGGTATTTCCTTTTTCAAGAACAAATGGGACAGTCCACCAGCTTTTCCATGATTAGTTGCTTTTGGATTCGATCTTGTAATTGAGTCTTCCCAGAAATGGAGCCCATCTCTGCATTTGTGCTGCTGCTGTTAGTGAAACACCTTTCTGTAGTTTGAAAATGGACACCAGTGGTTGATGATCAATAATGATGGGAAACTATCCCATGCAAGAGTTGAAACATTATACACACCAAACCAGTCTTAAGGGCTCTTTGTCAATCTGTGCATAATTTTAATCTGCAGCAGTAAGGGGACATGATGCAAGGGCTAAGGGTGTTCACTTCCATCGCTCATAACATGTGACGTGTCTGCATCTATAGCATAAGGCAAGGTGTCACAGGCAGGCTTTGCTGGATGACGTGGATCGTATTGTGTGGGTACGGTGTGTGCCATCACCACTTCCTTTGTCTTTTGCAAATCATAAAAATGGACCACAACTGTGACGCCACTGCTTGAATTTTCTCAGCACACTTTATAATCAGGTGTGTCAATGGTGTGCCCACAGTAAGCGATACTTGGTTTGCAGGATTCACACGCGTTGTGTTGTGGCCTGGGCCCATAATTTTCTAATCTTTTTAACACTGTCTTGAGATTTTGGAGATGTTATTCATCCTCCTCTCCAGTAATACTGCACACCTGAGCAGCATTGCAGCACCTGGTCCCTAACCTTCTGCTAGTGAGCAGGTGTAGATGCTGCTCCAAAAATAGGCCTATTATAGTGATAAAGCCCTTTGTGAGAGTGTATGGTGAGAAACACTTTGGACCCTTCTTCCACCTCCATCTGTAGGTAATCCTCAGATAAGTCCACTTTACTGAAGGGTTTTCCTCCAAAGTGGTTTGCAAAGATCCATCCTCCATCCTGGGCAAAGGCTATTGATCTACTTTCAATACAGCATTGACAGTGACCTTAAGATGACCATACACCACGACATACTCATTCTTTGTGACTGCTGGGAACGCTGGCATTGCCCATTGGCTCTGCTCAGGCTTGGAAAGAATTCCTTCAGCTACTATACCATCTAGCTCAACGGCTACGTTATCACAAATAGTATAAGGAACTGGATGGGCATTGTAAAACTTGGGTGTGGTATTTTCATTTACCACCATTTTACACTTGATATGTTTGAGTTTGACAATGCCATCCTTGAACACTGCTGTGACATCATCCAGTACATTTCTTAATTTGCTTCCAGTTGACTCTATTGCAGGGAATCTGGCATACGATTGGTGGATGGTGGATGGATCTCTAAACAGGTTGTAGTTGTCTCAGCTATTCATGCCTCCACAATGCTGACACTCCTGTTTTTACCACAGAGAAGCCCATTGTGGCTTATTGATTGATCTATTCAACTGTTCTGAATGTCATTCCCACAGGAGTTCTCTCTTCTCCAGAATTTGTTCTTAGTTGGATATCTGCAGGCTTCAGTGTAGTATCTTTCCATTTTAATTAATTTGTAGTTCACTTCTGATATAAGCCATATTGTTTGTCTCTTGTTAGCTTTCATATTGTAGCTCTTAAGGCTACTCATTCCTATGCCATTCTCATCATTATCAGATTTTTCATCAGCAGCATGTAGATTAGTGCTCTTTTTGAAACTGCAGCTTGTCCTTTTATTTTTTTCTCTCCCTGTGTAGTGCATTTATTTCTGTCTGCCTGACATGCTCTTTGTATGTGTCCTACTTTGTTGCATTTTCTGCATGATTTGCCCTTAAGCGTGCATTGGTGTGTTGTATGTGAGACGGTGCAACAATGGTAACACAATTTTTTCAGCCAGCCAGGTTTCTGCTTAGATGTTAAAATTTTGTTCCTTCTCACTTTCATTCCTGACTGCTGTTTCCATTGATACAATGATTTCAACTGCTCTTTTAGATGCAAGTTGTTCAGTTAGGAGCCTTTCTTGAATGACTTCTTATAAGATTCCACAAACTAAATGATCAGTGCATCACTAAGCCCATCACTGAGTTTGTTCAGCGATGTAATCTGAAATGGACTGCCCTTCCTTTTGATTCTACTTATGAAACCTAAAGCATTCTGCAATCAACAACAGTTTTGGTTCTAAATGTTCCTGCATTACTTTCATGATATCAGCAAAGCTCATTCCAGCTGGTTTGGTTGGAACAGTCAAACTATAAGCAAATCCTAAGCTTTTCCAACTATTACACACATCAAAACTGATACTTGCTTTTGATTGGTTATTTGATTTGCTTCAAAATACTGCTTAATTCATTCAGTATACAGCACTATACTTCTGTGCAATCAAATGCTCCTATAATTTTTTAACCTTTATCACCCGGTATTCACTATTTATGAGCCTGTGAATTTCTTCCATTTTCTGTCTTTTTCAACTCAAATGTCTCTTTCTACCCTTCAGAAGAAGAAGAAAAAACATGCTGCACCATTTTTTGACCTGAATGTTTTTCTCCTCACTTCTAAAGAAAATAGTACTGAATTTCAACAAGTAGGTAATCAACTCTGGTTCATTTTAAACCTTCCTCATTGCTGCTGTTTTGTTTTGTAACTCCAAAGCATAAAAGTAATTGAAAGAAAAGAACGGAGCGAGGGATGACTTGTGTATGCTTCATTTTTACTGTGGTGAGGCATGCACTTAAGACATGGTGTCGAGGTGACATAGCTATTCATGTGCTTTGTAAGCATAACCCGTAATGCATTATGTAAACAACAAAGCATGCTTCATTAAACAATATTTTTCAGATATTACTGAAGTATTAAATACACAACTGCAAGTGTAAAGTGAGTAGAGCCGGGGTTTGATACACCAGTGCTGATGGAGATTGTGGAAGAGATGTCACTGCCTTGAATAAAGCACTTAAAATCCGTAAAACTGAGCAACTTTTCTGATCCAAGTTCTTCTGAAATTGGAAATCTATATGCAGATAGACATATTCGTTTTGATGTTTCATAATACATGAAAGGCTTGTATCTGAAGATTGACTTTCCTCCAGAGTGGAACATGATTCTGACTGTTTCCAGTTCAAGTTATGTCAGTTCAATAATATAATGGGTCTCTTTTCGTTGTTGTTCTTCATAGTGCAGCTGAGGCGATTACTACAGGAACTACATGTGGGATAACATCATTTCTGTGGAAATTTAACCAAGTGAAAATGTGTGTAACCATTATCAAAAAGTCCCAGTAAAACTTGCACTAATCTTAATCCATGATATCCATGTTGATTGAATCTTGACACCCTCCAATGTACCACCCGAAACTCATATCTCCCTATCAATCTTGCGATGAGTTCAGACCACACATTTTTACTCCCCTTCCCAATTCCATACTTGGCAAATCCAATGTGCACTTCCATCTGGCTCATTGTTTAAAATGTTTCGAAAGCCTTAATTTGCTTGAGTTTTACTAGCTATATCTTCAGTTACAAGATACTTGAGTTATATTTAGAAATATTCAATAAACAGATTGGATACTTTTAGAATCCTTGCAACTTCAAAACTATGCAAAACTGTGCCGATTTTTACTTCACTCAACAGAAGAAAATATAATCGCAAACACGAGGAAATCTGGTGTTTATAAATATAATTCCGCTTCTCTACAAGCAGCATTATAGTTATTTGAAATTGTGTTTAAAGAACACTATCAACTATAGTTGACAGAATGAAGATGTTTAACTGTTAAATACTTGGTTTTGATGATGAAAGAAATACACATTTTCACTTCTATGTAGCCTGACTGTACATGCCATCAACACATTCCAAAATGCCAACAGATTAATTTTAAAGTCTACAGTAGTTACTGCTATTACTATCAACCAGCAGCTCATATGACTGCTGTAAGATTCTACAAATGGTAAGTGACATGAAAGTCCAATTAGCTTTAAGTGTTGCTGGTGAAATATTAAACGCCTGCCATGATATTGGAAGAAATCTGCTGCTGTTCTTTGAAAAACTACCTCCAGATAGTCTGAGTATTTGCCCGTCAAAAGCTTAATTAATTATCTCACCTAAATCACATAACCTCTGACAAAGCAGCACTCCCGCTCAGTAGATTATGTGCTTGAGTTATGACTTGGAATTTGAACCCAATGCCACATTTTTAAAGGGTAGAGACAACTGACCCCTTTGCTACATGCAAAGGCATCAACAAGTAGCAACAAGTGGTATTTGTGAAATACGTGTTACTTCTGGATTTTACATTTAATTATCTTGTGCAAATCTGATAATCTACAGAGAGTGAACAGCAAGTGCAAATGGACTTCTTTGCAAGGATTAGAAGTGTATTTAAGTCAGATGAGCACTTGCCCATGGCCAGCTGGGCTCTTCCGTGTAACATTACATTATATCAATATGCTTCTAGTATGAGCCAGAGCATTTGCTTCAAAACATCTCTGAAACAAATGCAGCGTGGATTTATTAACGTTTGACATTTCATAACCTGTGTAAGTAAAATTAATTACATAAATTGCCAGTACATTACCGATAACAATAAAAGTGTCCTGATTGGATTTCTTAACTGATGGCATCATTCATATTATATTACTTACAAATTTGGCTTGTTGAGTTTTTGGAAAATTCTTAGTATTACATGTACATCAGATTGATTTAGTAAATAAAGTTGAGCAATGTGGGGGAAACTTATTCAAGATAATGGAAAATTACTCGAGGTAAATTTAGATAATCATTTAATACTTGGAAATTTGGTTCCCATTAAGACCACTTAGAACTAACAATACCTAAAGGATGACTTTCTAGAGATGGTTTAATGGATGAAATCACTTATAACATGGTAATGCAGAACAGTCTCCTGCAGCCTTCTGCTGGTACTGGAGACAGTGAGTTGACTAATTCCTATGATGATAGCCAACTGTTTTAAATCAGCTTGGTGTTAATCTGTTTTAGACTCCTTTTCCATTTTACAGAGAAGTTATACTATACACATTTTTTAAGTCCGGGACCATTTTTGGAGTCTTGTAGCCTGTGCATTATACAGCTCACACAAGCCACTCTACAGTGAGGCAAAGCAGAGCAGAGGCATAAGGATTTAACAACATGCTCTGCTCACTGGCCTTAAAGAGCCTGTCTGTTTTTTTAGATTAGAAGAAGGCTCATAATAAGGCAAATCCACACAAAAAAGTATATAAAACGCCAAAATCTAGCTTTGCTGTTCTAAGTACTTTGGAGTAATTCCAACATTCATTAAGTGAATGAAGTGTACCTTTGAGAAAAACAGCATCATAAACATGCCAATGTTGTTTTAACTTTATATAGAGACAGAAACTTAAACTTATTTATTTGAATATTGCTTGGACCCTTAAAAATAATTTCTTAATGAGGACAACGAGCACAAAGGGTTATTTGCTTACCAAATAATAGTTACTATTCCGAAGCTTCTACTGAATAAGGAATAAAGGTACACCAAGTGCCTATAGAAAACATTCGGTCTAACACCATAAAGCCCAATAAAGAGTTATTGTGGAAAAAAAGCTGTTGGGAAGTAATGCAGAGGTCATTGGTAAAATGAACAGTCGCTTTAGGCTCCCCTGACAGTTGTTAGTAAAGTAATATCCCCTTCCAGTGTGTGTTAGCTCTTCAGTACTGTTGTTCTTGGCCTTGCACCAAAGCATGAAAGTATGAAAGTTGTCCAGTCATGGGGTAATGACTCTGTATTTTCGTTGTTCAACAGTCAATGTTAAGAGGACCTGAGCATGTTTTACAACAAGGAGGTCAAGATAATAAAGACACAACTAAAACCACTTTTCCTTCATTTTAAACATTACAAAGCCGTCAATATATTCATACAAATCAATAGATAAAGGCAGTTAACTTCCCTCAGCCTTATCTTATCATTTGTCACAGTTCTGCATGACCCAGAACACAATGGCTAAATATAACATGGTGAACGGTTTGTAGCTACACTAGTAGTTTGCAAAATGCAATGGTATACTTTGTGGTATACTCAGAACATTCTGCTTTTAAAATGAAAATTGAAGTAATTGCTGATAAAATGCAATTATCTTCCAAAGCTTCAGATGAATTTGCAAAGAATTTAAAACTGAATTTTGGATTGTATTTTCCATAGAGTTTTCCTGGCTTTAAGAAAAACTATGTTAATTTTCCTTTGAGAAATTAAAGTCAATTGCTGGTAAATAACTTGAACATTTGCTTCAGGGACAATGTCGTATTGAAATTGTTGGCTCATATGCTTTTGCTTCAGTTCTGTGGTCTAGGTCTGATACCAGTTCAGTGTCATGCACTCAAGATAATTATGGTCTCTGTCAAAGTAAGACTGACACCCTCAACTGAGCTTTTAATTGCTATTACATCATATAGAGGAACCCTGAGGAATTTGCAACTAAACTTTCCGAGTACCAAACACCAGCAAAAGGGACCGTGAATGCACATCAATTATTTAATGAGGTCCTCAGAATAGGTTAATTGTGAAAAAGAAGACAGGAAATAAAACCAGGGGTAGGACAATAAAATCATGGCTGACCTTCAACTTCAGTGCTATTTTACTGTATTAACCCTATAACCTTCAATTCCCTCTGATTCCTAAAATCCATCAATCTCTTGAATTAGTCTGCAACTGGGACTCCACACCTCACGTGTATATATAATTCCAGAGATTCACACTCTTCCGGGTGAATAACTGTCTTCTCATCTCTGTCTTGAGCTGCCAGCCCTTTATTTTGAGACTGTAACCTCTGGTTCCAGACATCCTAGATAATAAAAACAAAACTAGATAGGATAAGCATTATCCTGAACCTTCCTTATCAAGTCTAAAAAAATTGTATACTTCAACGAGATCACCTCTCAATATACTGAACTCAGGAACATTGGCTGAGAGTGTTTAATTTTTGCTCATAAAGCACTCAGACTATTTTGTACTGTTCTGGTTGCCACACTACAGGAAGAATAAGGTATCAATACAGAAAGAGAGGAAGAGAGTCACCAGGATGTTGCCTGGAATGGAGGTCTGTAGTTATGAAGAGAGAATAGTTTGGTTTATTCTCACTGAAATGTCAGAAGCTCTATCCTTTTTTTCGCCCAGAGTAAGGGGAGTCTGGAACTAGAGGGGAAAATACTTAAAGGAGTTCAGAAGGTAAGTTTTTCATACAAAGGGAGGTGAGTACCTGGAACAATCTGTCAGAGGGTGTGGTGAAGAAAGATGAAATTACAATACTTAAAATACATTTGGACAGATGCTTGTCTAGGAAATACATAGGGGGTTATGGGCATAATTCGGCGAATTAATGTTGATAGGCATCACAGTCAGCATCTAAAATGTGGGCCGATGGAGCCAATTTCTGTCGTGTACTTTTCCATGATTCAAAAACTTACCACAAATGTCTAATTAAATCAATTTCATGTGAACTTTATTTTGGCTCGGTGATTTTATACACCAATCCAGTTATTAATGGAATTCAGTGCTGAAACGAAGTGGTGCCAAGAAGAAAGATGTCTGCTCAAAGATTCTGATGGTATAAAATGCCAGACCGATGGTGCAGTGGGTGTCTTCCTAGAGGCACAGTGGAAGTAGGAGATGCCACTGAATTTGCCGATCCTACCACTCAAAGGACAACACACAAAGTGAAAGCGGACTAAGAAATTGAAGAATTGCGTTAAATGAGACAAAATAAATTGCGTACATAGGCCAATAAATCTGTATGAGGAATTCATATCAGAGGGAAATATCCAGATTAATACAGTTAATCAAAAAGTTAAACAAGAAGTCACTATTTCAGTTTCAATTAAATAATAAGCTTTCAAATTACCATAGCAATATGATCCTTCATTCTAGAATGTTTTCTGTTTTGCATTATGGACTGTAATCTATAATAACAACTATTTTGCTTTCTCTGGAGACATGTTCTAAGGCAAATTACAAAATTGCTTTGGTTGTTAAATGATGTCTACAGATTACTGTGCATGTATGAAAGCTTGCTTGGAAATACATTTTTGACAATAAGGCTCTGGTAGCTCCTGTCAGCCCCATGCCACTGCATTAGCAATATTCAAACCAAATGCATTTAAAAGATAGACTTCAGTTATTTTGACATTCTTAGTAGTAAATATTTCTTGAGTTTCAGTTTGTTTATTGCACTGTAACCTTTGATCTGAGTATACACTAAAACTAGTTTGTTCTGGAATTGTACATGTAATTCCTCCATGATTGGTCACAATGAAAAGACTGTTTTGAATGTTTTTATCCATATTGTCAATGAAAATAAACGTCAATTGCTTCAGACATCAACTTAATCCAAACCCACTGGGCCAGCTTTTTCACACTGTTGCCAGCGATTCTGAATGAAACCACCAGTGATTTGTCAGTGATTTGCCAGTGAGCCTTGGATTTTCGCCTACGTTGGTACTGAACACAGAAGTCCAGGTGAAATACTGACATACACCAAAAGTTTGGAGCAGGATCTGCAATCCCTTTGATGCCAATGGGCATCGTAGGACAAGAGAGAAGGTAATTAATTAAAATTGTTTTCCTTCAATTGTTTTTAAATATTTAAGAGATTTCACTTTCTATCTGTTTTGTTCATTTTTAAAATAAAGAAATATTTATTTTTTAATTATCTTACTTCCATTTCAATACATTTTAAAGAACTGACTGTCAGAAACCTCTACAGTTGTTACAGCTGACAAATTTGGGCAGGGCTTTGCCATCTCTCGAATACTGATATGTTTTTTTTATGAGCGGGGCTTTCTCACCATGCCACCTTGGGCTTTGGGCACTGTCGCCTTTGGGAACACATCACTGACATGAGGCAATGAATGCACTGAGAAACTAGTCTGAGATGATGGGGGCCGACAAACGTATCCCTCCATATCTGGATCAGGAAAACTTGAGTGCGATCGAAATGCATGTAATGATTCTGGGGGTGGCATCATGCAAGCAAGGTCCATTTTATAAGAAAACTTTTGGATCTGCAGTATAAATATACATCGTAACAAATCCTTACCTCCTTCAATCTGTTGTATTGAATAGTTTACTCATTAACTTTACTTATTTACAATCTAATATTCTATATTAATACACCCAGAAAAGTTAAATATAGCAAAAAAAATAGCAACTAAGTTGAAAACACCATGGCATTTTCACGATGAAGCTCCATAAAAGCAATATTAAACCAAAAATAACATGACATTACAACTGCCACTACACTTTATTCTTAGCATACTGAAAATTATCTTTATGGATGAATTGTTACTGTTAAGAAGGCTGCTATCTTTATTCAAGTTAAAAATGAAAGAATATACTGTAACAATAGAAAGGGATATCCATCAAAGCAGCCTGTTATGTATACTGGGCAGATCACCCAGAAAACTTGTTTCCATTGAATATGAACCAGATGCAGGTTGTGAACTCAGGTGTAATTATAATGAAGGTTGCATATATAAGAAAGATGAAGAAGAGCTGTTGATCCCAATGTATGCCAAGTTTATGAATAGATGCCAAGTGCTAATGGAGGGTTAGTAGAACTGAATTGCTTATAAAGTCTTAGTCAGCCATAAGCTCTGCTCATCTTTCTAACACTCTTTCCACTCCTCCAGGCCCTAGTGCACATAATGCAGTTTCAAATCTATCAAACTCGGCAATATGTTTAGAAAGGCAATTTTAATAATCAGCACAAACATTAATTTATAATATTTAAAATTGCAAATTATTATTTAACAAGCTTATTCTCCAAAGCTGGCGGCTACTGAGAAATATTTCCCTTAACAGTTCCATTGAACATGTTATGTAGTCACTTGCGTGTGATATACACTCAATGGCCACTTTACTAGTTACACCTGTATACTTTCAAATATCTAATCAGCCAATCATGTGGCAGCAACTCAATGCATAAAAACATGTGACATGGTCAAGATGTCCATTTTGTTGTTCAGGCCAAACATCAGATTGGGGAAGAAGTATGATCTAAGTGACTTTGACCATAGAGTGATTGTTGCTGAGTATCTCAGAAACAGCTGATCTCATGGGATTTTCACGCACAACAGCCTCTAGAGTTTACAGAGAAAGGTGCGAAAAACAAAAGACACCCAGTGAGCAAAGCACACAAAATGCTGGAGGAACTCAGCACAGTTCTGTGGGGTCAAAATGCCTTGTTAATGGGAGAGGTCAGAGGAGAGTGACCAGACTGTTTCAAGCTGACCAGAAGGTGACAGTAACTCCAATAACCATGTGTCACAACAGCGGAGTGCAGAAGGGCATCTCTGAATGCACTACATGTCAAACCTTGAAGTGGATGGGCTACAGTAGCGGAAGACTATGAACATGCTTAGTGGCTACTTTATTAGGTACAGGAGGTAACTAGAAACATGTCCACTGAGTGTAATCTGCCTCTGTTTGCACAGCACTGTTAGTATTACCAATGGAGCAGAATAGGAATACTGATATATGAATCATCGAAGTTCCCATTCCCTTTGATCTCTCCAATATTCTCTGTCCCATTCTTATCAACTTCATGGCCAGCCACCATGTAGGATGAACCAAACTGTTGGTTCACAATCTTGGTGTTATATTTGCTCTGTGACTTGAGGTTTGGCAGACATAACATTCTGCCCATGCATTCCATTCAAAGGATTCAAAGTAGATTGATTATTAAAGTATATATGCAGGATACAGCCCTAAGATTCACCTTCCCCACAGACAGCCATGAAACGAAGAACCATGGAACCTGTTCAAAGAAAACACAATCAACGCTCCCCATGCACAAAAAAAAATTGGGCAAATGGAAACAATAAAAAGAGAGCAGAAGCATAGGATATAAAACACAGAATCAAAAGACATATTTCAGTTCAGCTCAGGGTTCATTATCTGCAGGCTGCCGCGATGCAACTCATCGAGTACTGAAACTGAGAAAATTGCCCTTGTTGCCCCAAGACAACTTTCTAATGCACGCCACTTTCCTATTATGTTTCCTATGCTTGAGATCAGCCAATACTCTGTTATCTATGCTTCAACTTGAAACACCTTGACTGATATAGGCTTCCAGTGTCAAGCAATGCTGCCATAGTAAACTTCTCATCCTTGCTTTCCAACACATCCATGACCTGATCACTTCCCATCTCTGTAATCTCCAGGCCTACAACCCTCTGAGATGTCTGTTCTGTTTCTCTTCTCCTCTGCATCCTCAATTTTATTTGTCCCACTATTGATAACCACGAGTTCAATTAGTTAGGACCGCTGTACAATGCTTGTCCCATATATCCCTCACAGTCTCTCTCTCCTCCGCCGTACAACGCTCGTCCCATATATCCCTCACAGTCTTTCTCTTCTCCTCCAAGACATGCCTATAACTAACCTATCTGATCAAGGTACCATGCTGTCACAATTTATTTCATTATTTTATGATAAGAATGCAGTGTAAGTATATTTCATTTTTTTCCAGTAAGCAAGACAATTAAATCCTAACTATTGGCTAGTCACATGAAATGGTTAACTGAGCTTTTTCTTTCCAGCTAGTCTGGCATTGAAGAAATCAGCAACAAATATGATCCTAATCCCAATAATACTTTGTTTACATGTTCAATTCCATCAATTTTCTTGTAAAGGATTAATTAAGATTTAACTAGTGTTATTGGAAAATGCACTTCAGTTGAGTTCATTTGTCTTTATGTCCAAAGGGCAATCTCTTTCCTCGAAGACAAATATGATTACAGTAGTTACAGAGAGGTCTTCGTACTGTCGGTCACAGGGAAAGCCTTTACCAGCGTCCCCCTCAGCTTCCTCCTCCCAGTGGCAAGAAAGCTTCTCCATGAACCCTTTTAGATACAGCATTGACATAATCTTCACTGTGCCCTAACTCCAGAATAGAGCACAATTGGTCACAGCTTTCATTGGCCTCACAAAAGCCTGTACATTGTCAATTCAAAGGGACTGTGGCGGACTCTTCCCAAATTTAGCTGTCTGTAATTTCCACCTATCCACTTGCCATTGGTTAGCATTCAAGCCATGACTGTAACCACATAGTCCATAACAGGCTCGTACTCAGTGTAGACTGGTGTCATGAAAGGTTGTGTGATTCCCATATCAGGTAAAAGGTACCAGTGCCTCTGGACTGACACTGGCAGGTTTGAGAACAGTTACTGCCCCACAAACATCAGGCTCTTGAGCAAAATGGGATAACTACACTCATTCTACTTCCGGTGTTCCCACAACCGATGGTCTCACTTTACGGAATCTTTATCTTGTTATTTCATGCTCATTATTTATTGCTATTTATTTATATTTGCATTTGCACAGTTTGTTGTTCCCCATTGATCCTGTTTACAATTACTGTTCTATAAATTTGCTGAGTATGCTTGCAAGAAAAAAAATCTCGGGGTTGGATGTGGTGACATCTAGGTACTCCGATAATAAATTTTACTTTTAACTTTGAATTTGAACATTTCATTTCTTCATTGTTCTCACTGCTCTACACTTCTAAAAATCTTCTTGTTGAGGTTCAGCTAATCTCAAGTTTAAGTTTATTGTTGTAATCAGCATATATACATAGGATATAAACAGAATGAAAATTAGCTTTCTGCAGCAGCGGCAGCATGATACATTACAGGACAAGGACAAACAAAAATTAACATAAACTGAATGTTAATTATATATAACTTACATGTCTACAATCAAAAGGACAAATAGATATTGCTCAACCAACTTTGACGTCAGTGCAGAATCAACATTGCCCCAACTTCAGTCATCAGACTATGCTTGTGTATGTATGCATCTCAAGGTTAAACTCTAAATAATCAATGCTCATTCAGAAACGTACAGGAAAATAGGCTTTACACTTAAAATACCTGCAATACAAATGCTCTCCAGTGGCTTGGCTCCACCACAAAACATAATCTCACAAGACTCTGTAAAATACAAATAACTCTTGAGATCCCAAAAGATCTCTCAAAGAAGGCAGATATTTATTTCATTTTCATTTTCAGTGTGCCAGCATGGCCTTTCAATGTCTGAGGAAAAGAAATGTTTGAAGATCAAAACCTCAACCTGCCATGCACCTCCCAATCCACCATATCTGTATTTCTGGACAATTTCTGACAAACAACTGAAAACACTACAGCAATATCAAGTCAAGTCAAGTTTATTTTCATTTAAATATATATGTGCATATAGCCTATATAACCATATAATTCATATAGAAAAGAGACAATGTTTCTTCAGACCTGAGTGTAAAGCATGGTATACATAACAGTCGATAACTTATGAAGGTAAGGATGAAATCTACGGATGAATCACACAGAAATAACAAACTAAAGTGCATTAATATTAAATATTGTAAGGTGTGGAACAGATTAACCAGTGACACTTTGAATACAATGCGGCAGCGAGTTCAGAAGCCTAACGGCCTGGGGGAAGAAACTGTTTCTCATCCTGTTTGTTCTTGTAAGGATGCATCGTAGTTTCCTGCCTGATGGTAGAAAGTCAAAGAAGATGCTGGATGGATGGGTTGGATTCTTAATATTACTAAAGGCCCTGTGTACACAGCATTCCTGATAAATGTCCCCAGTGGATGATAGGGAGACCCCTATGATCCTCTCAGCTGTTCTCACAGTCCTTTGTAGGGACTTCTGGGCTGATGCTTGACTGATCCCATACCCGATGGAGATGCAATTTGTCAGGACGCTCTCAGTGATGCTCCTGTAAAACACAGTTACGAGGGAGGTGGGGGGAGCTTTGCTTGCCTTAATCTTCTTAGGAAGTGGAGGCACTGCTGTGCCTTCTTGTTCAGGGAGGTGACATTAAGGGACCAGCTGAGGTCATCTGTGATGTGAATTCTCAGGAACTTGGTGCACTTAACTCTCTCTATGGAGGAGCCATGTATTCACAGAGGGTAATACCAACACTGTCTTCACAGAATCTTCCAAATCAGTTGGTGGGATTAGTAAACTAGTTAATTAGTAAACATTAACTCCCAGGCCAACGTACTCACCAGTGAGGCCCTAGTTCCGGTTGGTTCTGTTGTATAGGCTAAATTGCTCACAAACCCAGTGCCAGACTGTCTCCAACTCTCTTTGAAAAAGTGTGAACATAACTAATTTATGTGAATTCCTGAACTATTTTGAATTAAAATACATGGAATTCAGGATGACACTGAAAACTTTGAGTCCACTAATCAGGGCCATAGAAGAGTAACCTCCCAAAGTGTTCACTGGCCATCAATCACATCCTGACTGGCAGAGTCAGCAGATCTCATATTGAGCTCATCAGCTAAAGAAACCTGCATAAAAGCAAATCACCACAACACTGAGGGACTTCCCAAGAAAAAAATAATTTTGAATAAAATAAGTTGGGTCTTTACTGGCAATTGGTTGAATGTCACCCCCTTTTGTTAAGTTTGAAGAGCTCTGAATTTAGATGATGGCTTATGTTGAAGAGCAAAGAAAGCATGAAATTGCCTCATTCAGCTCAGTCCTTCCATAGATAAAGACTTGCAAACTGAATATTCTCCACTAGAACCAGTGGTAGGATTTCATTGACTCGGAAGTTATACTTAATGAACTATTCTCAGGAGGTGACTGTGGCACATAGCCAGCCTCCCCTCTATGGACTCTGTCTACACTTCACACTGCATCCAGTATAAACAAAGATATCACCTGCACTGGCCTTTCTCTCTTCTCCCTTCTCCCATCAGTCAGAAGATACAAAAGCCTGAAAATATGTCCTGCCAGCACAGGAACAGTTTCTGTCCCACTAATATCAGACTCATGAGTGGAATTATTGTATGACTTGTGTGCACTTTATCATTTACCTGCACTGCATATTTTGATAACTTTTACATTTTATTCTGCACTGTTCTTGTTTTGCCTTGTACGACAATGCACTGAGTAATGATTTGATCTGTATGAACAGTATGCAAGACAAGCTTTTCACAGTCTGACTATACAGAACCAAAACCAAAATCAATTCCTTGCCTCTCTGTATTTTGACTTTCATCAGAAAGTCTGCAGTGGCTCAAGATGAACACCCCAGTAGCGTAGCGGTTAGTGTGACTCCATTACAGATCGGGATGTTCCAGAGTTTGGAATTCAATCCCGGAGCCATTCTGTACGCCGAAGTACGTCCTCCCTGTGGCATGCGTGGGTTTTTCCCAGGCACTCTGTTTCCTCCCATAGATGTGCCGGGTTGATTCATTGGCCATCGTAAATTGTCCTGCGATTAGGTTAGGGTTAAATGGGCTTGTGGGGTTGCTAGGTGACGTGGCTCAAAGGGCTGGGGCTGGGGGGGCGGGGGGGCTGCTGTGGTGCTACTCAATGATGTATCACCAATTATGTAAATAAGTAAAGATGATCTGCCTGCACCAGCTCAAATGCATTTTGAGATGCGCGGTAAATGCTGGTCTTCCAGTGACACCCAGATTCCCCCCCAAAAAAAAATATATAGCTAATGTTCCACTCTGTTTAGTTCCATTAGAAAATCTGCTGATAATGAAGTTGGTTAAACTATGATGCAACAAAACTGGACAAGAGTCAATCTAATGAAAGCAGAATAGCGCACACATCACAAAATGGAGGTGTAACACCCATGGCAGGCATTCAATAGCATCATTATCATCTAAATCTCTTTCTGAATTGAACTGCTGTATTGTTAGATCAAATCAGAGCTCAGTTAGCCCTCAAGGTTGAGCAAAATGCTGAAGAAACTCGGCAAGTCAGGTGGCATCTATGGAGAGGAATGAACAGTTAAGGTTTCAAGCTGAAACCCTTCAGGTTTCCAATATCTGCACAATCTCTTGTGTCTATGACCCTCAACATTGCTCCTCTGTAGACTCCTAAAACTTCTCTGCTACCTCCAAAGCCCAAATAAGGACCATGATGGAAGTCCCTTCTCTACTTCTTGAAAAGTAGCACCTCTCACATCCAAAACATTAGTCATCTAAAATGATTGGGCCAGCAGTTGCCTAAAATTGTACCACTACCCTCAAATTGTAACCAATTCTGACAAGAACGAATATATTACACAATCCTTCATAGTCACTGGGGCAACATTCTAAAATTATCCACTTTTTAAGCACCTTGCGTGCTTGAAGACAACTCACCACAACTTTTCATGATCAATAAGTGATGGCATTAATTGACCCCACAATCTGGAAATGAAACCAGAATGCAGCTACTTACTAGATGTAAATAGCCAATTCTTTGACCATGATGCAACAATTACGATCCCATCTACTTTATCATTAGATTATTTTTATCAAAACCTAACCCACTTTGTTGGGTAACAAATGAACTACGGATAATTATTGGTCCATGGTTACTTGCTATCTACTTGATGATTCCTGCAGCTTTCTAATGAAATGACTCCACTGTTCCACGCACCATTATGTTCATTATTGAGAAGGCGGGATAGTTGTGTTCATTTTTAAAAATAGGCAACAGGAGGGTTTCATGCTGACAGCTCTTGTTAAACACTGTGCTGTTGTGGAATGTAGGCATGAAGCCACTAAATTTAATTTCTAAAATATACAAAAAGATTATTTTGGATATACCCAAGGTTTCTGAAAGGCATTTGCACCTTTTTTTTGTCACTGAAGACCAAAGGTAAAACATACTACGCCAAGAAATTGCAGACTGTCAAGAGCATTATGTATTCTGACACATTCTGTAAAATTGCTTTGATTTTTTATCCTTCAGTTGCGCTAATCTGAGCAATTGTACCTACCCAAGAATTTATAGGAAAAAGCACACTAAACTCAATAAAGTCTTATCCATTTTCAAACTTCAAATTAACAGTCTTTTTTTTAACGTTCTACAGTATATCCCAGTCAGGCCACTCTCAAGATATTTGTCTATTGGACACACTTAACCAATTTCAGCATTCTTTCTTGGTGAATTGAACAATTTTTTTTTATCATTCCTGCACAAAAAATCTTCTTTCCAGTTTTTGAATTCATTTAGTATAACGCTGTTCATCTATTAATCTACCATAACTATTTATCTATAAAATTGCTGATGATACAACCATCGTTGGTAGAATCTCAGATGGAGATGAGAGGGCGTACAGGAGCAAGATATACCAGCTAGTTGAGTGGTGTTGTAGCAACAACCTTGCACTCAATGTTAATAAGACCAAAGAGCTGATGGTAGACTTCAGGAAGGGTAAGATGAGAGAACACAAACCAATCCTCAAAGAGGGATCAGAAGTGGAGAGAGTGAGCAGCTTCAAGTTCCTGGGTGTCAAGATCTCTGATGATTTAACCTGGTCCCAACATATCAATGTAACTATAAAGAAGGCAAGACAGCAGTTAAATTATATTTCATGAGGAGTTTGAAGAGATTTGGTTTGTCACCTAAAACACTGGAAGACTTCTACAGATGTACCATGGAGAACATTCTGACAGGCTGCATCACTGTTATGGGGGGTGGGGGGCGGGGAGGCTGCTGCACAAGACCAAAAGAAGCTACAGGAAGTTGCAAAATTAGTAACCTCCATCTTGGGCACTAGTCTTCGTAGTATCCAAGACATCTTCAAGGAACGGTTGCCTCAGAAAGGCGACATCCACTATTAAGGGCCCCCATCATCCAGGGCATGCCCTCTTCTCATTGTTACCATCAGGAAGGAGGTACAGAAGCCTGAAAGCACATATTCAGTGATTCAGGAACAGCTTCTTCCCCTCTGCCATCCAATCACTAAATGGACCTTAAAGCCATGAACACTACCTCTCTGTTGTTAATAAATGTTATTTCTGTTTTGTACTATTTTAGTCTATTCAATATACATATATAACTTACATTATTGATTTACTTATTTTTTTCTTTCTATATTATCATATACTACATTATACTGCTACTACTTCGTTAACAAATTTCACGGCACATGCCGGTGATTCTGATAATGATTCTTCATCCTCAATTTTGTCAATTAGTTAAGTGTAAAGCTCAATAATTTCACTGTAAAGATCCCTCTTTCAAAGGGTGCTGATATTCTTATCTTTTCCTCTTAAGTTCCCTCCTGCGTGACATTACTCTCACTGTTTGTATCCGTTGAACATCTCCTAAGTCTCAATACCAAATGCAATTGTAATTAAGCCGGATTTAAAACATCTTCGGATATTTCACTTGAAGCGTTTTCCAGCACAGACTATAGCTATTTGAGTTTTATTTATTGAGATGTAATGCCCTTCAATCCACTCCATCAATATCTCCCACGTCTAACTGTAGCCTAATCACAGACAATTTACAATGACTAGTTAACCTTCTAACCGGTATGTCTTTGGACTGTGGGAGGAAACTGGAGCACCTGGAGAAAGCCCTCGTGGTCATGGGGAGAACGTACAAACTCCTTGCAGGCAGTGGCAGGAATTGAACCTCGGTCGCCAGTACTGTAAAGCGTTGCGCTGACCACTACGTTACCGAGCCACCATATATAATTAGTTATTTTATACTAATTTAAACATATTTATTACAGTACCAGTGATCTCCTGGTACTGCCTGTAAGGAGTTTGTATGTTCTTCCCATGATCGACTGGGTTTCCTCTGGGTGCTGTGGTCTCCTCCTATGGTCCAAAGAAAAACTGGTTGATGCATTAATTCGTCATTGCAAATTGTCCCATGCTTACGCTAGGATTAAACTGGGGGATTGCTATGCGGTCCAGCTTGAAGGGTCAGAAGGGGCTATTCTGAACTGTATCTCAATAAATAAAAAAATAATAAATATTCTGTTGCAATCAGCAGAAATTGAAAATGGAAACTGGTAGGTAAATACAAGTCAAAGTTTAGCCTGCTCCAAAGTGTTTTACAGTATGTTTAAGCCCATTTAGTCAAACCATCTTCATGTGAATAGATTGGGTTAATTATCTTAAACTATTTATCACCCACTTTGCAGAGAATGAAAAGACATAGCATCCTACAGAAATCAGAAAAAAACTGATTTTGTCAAGGTAAATCCAATGTAACATCAGGGTGTAAAGTCGTGCAATGTTGAACATTCGCTAATACCTTTCTATACTTATACTGCAGAGTTTGCATAATCAGATTTGCATATATTTGAAATGCTGATGTTTGTGTTTAGTCACCAGTAGTGGTAAAGGCAATGCTACTACTGTGACATCGTAAAATCTACTGCGGCAATTTTAAAACTTCAATTGCAGTTTAAGAAAGAATAACAATAGTAAAGATGAGGACACATTTTTAAAGTCATATAATGTGAAACATTCAAGTCATAGTGACCACTGACACATCACAGTTTTCGAGCTAGCTGCCAAATCATGTTTTCAAACGGTATCCCTCCACTGGAATCTTTTTTCTGCTATCTCGGGTATAGGATTACCAATAAGGTCGCTCAATCACTTGCATTTCAGAAAATAAAGACGTGTTGCCAATAATAAATAAAGAATTTACTTGAAGTTCTAAATCTTTCCTGGCTCCATTATTTTGCTTGAAAGAGAAGGCAAAGGGGTCAGACTGTGAAATTTATCCATTTTTCTTGGCAAATGTCCATTCTGCTTGTTAATGACAATCATCTTGGCTGCAATCTGACTCTAAAATATGTTCTTTAACTTCTTGGTCCTAACACAACAATTTTTCTCTCATATTTAGGTGCCTGAGGTTTCACCATTAATAATGACAAAGAGTGAGTCTATCAAAAATACCCTGATGAGTCATCGCCCATGTGTTTTTAACAATCTATCCCTGAAACATGTTGAAAAACAGTCTGCTCAGATTTGCATCTCCCAGGACAAAGAAAGTGAGGTAAATAAATTAAGTCAATGTTGTATGATAGACCTTGCTGAACGCTAATCAAGCATTTAGATGAGATGTAGGGGTTTAAAACACTTACAAACCTGCATTATATCTAATTGTTGACTTTCAAGGTCAACACCGAAATACAGAGTAAAAAATAGCTATTATCCTGTTTTCTTTTTTTGCAATAATTTCATCCTAGACATTTTTCTCCTTCAATTTTGATTGCTGACGAGACTGTTTCTAACTCCGTCCAAATCCACTGAGATGACTGGCTGAATTTTTATGAGGATATGTAATTGACCTGAAATTGACAAGCAAGTCAATGCAGAAGGAATGCTGCATTCTTAAAAATAATAAAATAGGTGCATTTTGTTATACTAACTGACATTCAACATAACTGCAGTGTTACATCAACTGAGGTAGTGTTCAACAACAGTATGCCTTAATATGGAACTGCTTGTGATGGAGTTGCAGATATTGTTACCAATGGCAAATTGAAATATATCTCTTCTAAATGGCTTGCTGTTTTCAAGAAAGGATTAATGTAAATCAGCTAAATGCACCTGCTTATGTTCAATGTTGACGTAGTTGTGCATCTAGCTATAAATCTATAGGAAAATTCTGTTCAAAGTTTGATACAGAGGCTGCATGTGACAAGGTCCATGTGGCATCTTGCACTTCATTTAACCACAGAGAACTGGAATCACCTTGAAGATTAAAAGCATTTCTTTCAATGTGGAAATTGTGATCCAGAATGTCCAGGTAGTGACGAATCACCTTCACTCTTCAGCTGACCTCTCTGACAGAACTTACTGTTCCTCCACCTCACTTACCTGGCACAGATGTGCATTGGAGAGCTTTCTCAATGAGACCACTCCAATGTGGTGAGTGCAGTTCACCAAAATGCAATGGAAACCTTCCTATCATGTCTGACATCACATGGCCGGGCCTGCTCATGGAAACGGATTAAGAGTCAAAAATATTCAAAACTACTAAAAATTAATGAGAGTTTTTAAGTTACCTGTGAAAACATTTTAACAATAAAAATGCATCTAAAAATACAGTGGATTTTGGTTAACTGGGACACAATTCCATAAGTATGTGAACTTCCCGACAAGGGAAAAGAACACCTTGGATCAAGTCTACTGCAATCTTCCTCATGCATATAAAGCCAGCCCTCTGCCACATTTGGGACTCTCAGACCTTCTGTCGCTGTCCCTGACCCCGACATATAAACCACTCAGCTGTAGACAAAGACCATATATGAAGACAGTCAAAGTATCGACTAAGGAGGCTACCTCTGCCCTACAAGACTGCTTCGATAACACAGACTGGGAAGTTTTTGATGAAGGGGGAGATCTGGAAGGGCACACATCAGCTGTTCTTTCATATATAAACTTTTGTGCTGAGAATGTCATGGATACAAAGTCTGTTAAGGTGTTTCCCAACCAAAAACCTTGGTTCAATAGCATGGTGAGGATCTTGCTAAGAACACAGGATGCTGCTTTTAAATCTGGGGATCGACAGGCTTATGGGCAGGCAAGAAGAGCCCTGAAAAGCGGCATCAGAGAGGCCAAGCGCAGATAGAAACAGCGTATAGAGGAGCACTTCACCAATAACAACTCCAGATGTATGTGGCAGGGGATAAAGACTCTTACTGGCTACAAGGACAGCTATACAGTCACAAACTCCTCAGATAGGACACTGCCAGACACTCTGAACCAGTTCTTTTCTCGCTTTGACAGTCAGAATGGAGAAGTTGGCATCCAATCAGCACTAACAGAGAAGGATGACCCTATACAATTACACCAACACCAGGTCATATCCGCCTGCGCAGAGTCAATGCGAGGAAAGCAGCTGGCCCAGATGGAGTCACCGGAAGGATTCTTAAGGACTGCGCAGATCAACTAGCGGGAGTATTTACTACCATCTTCAACCTCTCGCTACTACAGTCTGTAGTCCCCACCTGCCTTAAGTCAGCCACAATAATACCCATACCAAAGAAAAGTACAGTGAACTGCCTTAATGACTATCGCCCAGTTGCTCTAACTCCTATCATCATGAAATGTTTTGAGAGACTCATACTGTCTTATATTAAGTCTGCCATACCTGCTGACCTTGATAAATACCAGTTTGCGTATCGTGCAAACAGATCAACAGAGGATGCAGTCATCACAGCTCTCCACACAGCCCTTACAAACCTGGATCAGGATAACACCTATGTAAGAATGCTGTTTGTGGACTACAGCTCAGCTTTTAATACAGTCATCCCCTACAAACTGGTGCAGAACTTGAGCAACCTGGGCCTTGGCAGTTCACTGTGCTCATGGATACTGGATTTTCTGAGTAACAGACCCCAAAGTGTCAGGATGGGAGAACACACATCATCTACTCTCATCCTGAACACCGGTACACCACAGAGGTGTGTTCTCAGCCCCATCCTTTATTCTCTTTTCACCCATGACTGCTCTACCATTCACTCCACCAACACCATTGTCAAATTTGCTGACGATACCACCCTAATAGGTATCATATCAGACTGTGATGAGACAGCCTATAGGGAGGAGGTACAGTATTTGACAGAATAGTGTTGTCATAATAACCTGGACTTGAACATCACAAAAACCAAGGAGCTGATAGTAGACTTCAGGAAATCAAAGCGCATCGAGCACTCTGCTCTGCACATATACGGGAAAGAGGTGGAGAGAGTAGAGAGTTTCAAGTTCCTCGGCGTCCACATCTCGGCTGACTTCACCTGGACTGCCCATATCTCTTATCAGGTGGGGAAGGCCCAACAGAGGCTCTACTTCCTAAGGAAGCTAAAGCACGCTCTCCTCCCTCATTACCTGCTGATCAACTGCTATCGGACAACTATAGAGAGTCTCCTGACGTATTGCTGTGCAGTGTGGTTTGCCAGCTGCACAGAACAGAACAGGAAGGACTCGCAGTGGGTGGTGAGGGTAGCAGAGCGGGTTATTGGCACAACATTACCCTCCCTCAGAGACATTTATACTGGCGGACTTCAAAAGAAGGCTACTTGTATTTCAAAGGATCCCACTCATCCTGGATATCACCTGTTTCCCCCTCTACCTTCTGGGAAGAGATACAGAGCATTAAGGACGAAAACAAAGAGACTCCTTAACAGCTTCTACCCACAAGCAGTGAAATGTATAACACCCCTTCCCTTCTCCTGCCCCCCTCCTAAGACGGCGGCAGCTAAATGCATCACACTTCCAGGAATGGCAGGTGTGCAATAGTCCTACCCCCCCACCCACCATATATTATTAACTTTGGACTGCACTCCTAAGGTTTTAGAGTTTATTTTATGTATATATTCTTTGTCATGCTGCAAAACGTTGAGCTGCTAAACTGTGCTTCATTGCTCCACAACAATGACAATAAAGATATTCAATTCAATTCAATTCAATTTTGGCCCAGTTAAGCGTCTGCTTCAATTAGCCGAAGTTTCATGGAAATAGTTAAAAGGTATAAAAAAGGCAAACTACCATTTAACTGAGTGATAAGTTATGCATTCAAATGAAATACAGAATAAATCAGAACAATACCAATGCTACTATAGTACGACTAAAGCTGTATATTAGTTCCTAATAGTTATCGCCAGAGGTATCATCCAGTGTACTCCGCTGTGTTCTTTTGGTTGACTGTAAATAAACAAAATCAGTGCAGATAATGAACTGCCTTTATTACCTTCCTGCGTAAAGTAAAAAAAAAACAAAATTATCAAAAATCACTGCTTTTTGAATCAGCGTCTTGCATCCCAAATGGATAACATAGCACAAGTACATGCAACAGAGACTAGTTAAAACCTGTTTGCTCCATAGTGTTTCACGGCCCCACAAGTGCACACAACTGACACGAGTTAGAAGTTGTTTGGCAATAGTCCCAACTAAGTGGCATAATATTCCAAATGAATGAAGGGAATCCAGGCTATATTCTTGATAAGATTTTGTTCCTTAATAGTTGTCCCAGATAAGTGGCTGTCTGATTAACAGATGACTCAGTTACCTGGAATCTGCTGTTCTTAAAAACATTTAGAAATAATAAATATTTAAGTTAGTACAAAATAACATGTATATGGCGGCAGAGTAGCGTAGTGGATAGCACAATGCTTTACAGTACAGGCGACCAGGGTTCGATTCCCATCAATGCCTGTAAGGAGTTTGTATGTTCTCCTTATGACCGTGAGGATTTCCTCCGGGTACTCCAGGTGCTCCCACTGTCCAAAGATGTACCAGTTGGTAGATTAATTGCTCATTATAAATTGTCCTGTGATTAGGCTACAATTAAATCAGGGATTGCTGGGCGGAACAGCTCACAGGGCCGGAAGGGCCTGTTTTGTGTTGTATGTCAATAAAAAAATGCAAAAATACTGCAAATACTTTACAACTCAGGCAATATCTCTGGAACAAGGAAAGCAGTTAATGTTTCATATCTTAAACATTAACTCTTTTCCTCTTTTCATAAATGCGACCTGACCTGCTGAGGTCTCCAACATTTTCTATTTTTATTGCAGATTTCCAGCATCTCCAGCATTTTTCATCTCCACTAAATATCCTGAGATTCATCTCTGTCCTTGAGGCATCTGCTGTATTGAAATAAATGGAGTCACTTTACCTGTGAGCAGGCCAATTTCTGAGCATAACTGCAATGGAAATTACCTTTGAGCTACTGGATGCCGTGAAGAGTCTACTTTTGGGACACAAGGTGGTTCAGGATTTCCACATTTACCCATGCTTGAACTGGAATCCAAGAAATCTTGCTGATAATGATGTAAATGTTGGAAGTTCAGTATTCAATTGTCAATGTGTCTCATGAAAATTTGGGTAGAGAGAAATTTATTGTTTAATTGAAAGTGCAGTTCTGGAGATATGTAAATTAGCTAGCTGTTGCAGATCTGAGCTAAGCTGATAAAGATGACCAGTTTAAATCTTGATCTGCTTTAATTGAAGTTATACAAACCACAACAAAAGTTAAGACATCTTCTGCTGAAAAGTTGCTGGCTAATATTTGGGCCAAAAATTTAATTTTTGTTCAAATGAACTAAATTTTCATTTTTGTGGTTTCTGTGCATTTCTGAGAATTAGAACAGAATTATTCAGGTTTCACATAAACAACAGAAGATATTTATCTCTTTAGCTCTGTATCATTCTTTGCAGAAGCTGCCTGCCTTGCTAATTTCCAGCATTTACAGGAGACAGTGTGTTGGCAGAGGAAAAGCGAAATCAGTCTGTCCTCAACCCCAGACACCTCCCGTGGAGAGGAGATGGGTGCAAGACAAAACTAATCTAAGCCCTGAACTAAGAATTAGACCTACAGTGATATACTGTTTCCGTAGTGCTAATGTTTTGCACCTCGAAGTGTCCATTATTAAGATAAGGGTAACAAGCATTAGACCACATCTGACTACGTTGTGCTGCATCACAAAATAGCAAAGACACAGCAATTTATTTGTTGGTAGTAATCCTGTTTCCTTTCAAGAGTCTGGTGCATCCCAAAGCTGCTCATAGGCAATGAAGTAATTTTTGAGTATAATCCTTTCTATAGGAAACATAGCAACATGTTAATGTATGTTAAGGTTCCAAAATTGGCCAGAAGTTGAACAGGATAATTTTGTAATGTAGCTTTAGGGTGAAATGTTGGCCAGGTGTTAGAGAGATTTCTTCAGACGTTCAGAAAGGCAGAAAGAATCCTTTACATCTCGCTGAAAAGGTGACAGAGCCTTTTTAAAAATATCATGTCAACTATAACACACTTCCACCAGTTCCCACTCTCTTAGTACTGGGCATCAGTGTACTTTATATGCTCAAAGCTTATAAGAAGAACTGGAAAGTAAGCAGTGCTGTCATCTTGAATTCATCAGCTCTAATGATGAGGGAGGTACAATTGGGTTAGTAAATGAACTTCTTATTCCTCTGTGGTTTTCACATTCACAGCCATATTTAAGCATTGCTGTGCTACAACAAAAAAAAAACTTAATTTGCAGGATTCTGAAAACATCTGTAATATACTGTAGGTGTTTCCCTGATGACTTGATGGAACAGGACTTGTCCAGGTATTGAAAAGCATAGAGCACTAACAGTATCGGGTCTGTCCTTATCATCTGATAATTCAGTCAAGTTGTTACCATATAGTCATAGCAATAGTATGACCGAGACAGGATGGGCAAGCGTCCTGCTCCTGGTTACAATCTAGTCATCATCCGCAGGAAAATGGGCCTGGTACACTACTGGGTCTGAGCCTGGTTGCGGCATTCCCCAGGACCCAAACACTAGCCAATTATCTATTAAGCTCAAAGCAAAGCATGATTATTAGGAGAGATGAGGGAGGACAGCAGCAGCCACAGGACTGACTTGGCTATCTTCAAGAGGAAGAAATTAAATAGTTAATAAGAGATAAAGCAGAAGTGAGAATATTTTAATAACCATAAAATTGTTATTTTGATCTGTATGATTTTGATCTCGTTATTGAACATTTAAGTTGTCCGCAGTACCCAGCAGACTGCTGGACTGTTGTTCTCAAATAACATAAAGGGCAATCAGTGCATTGAGAGTCAAGATGAAAGATCACAGGAGGTTTTATTTTAAGTTTATTTCCTGAAATACTTTTCCCGAGCTTTTAAAATGTCATCCGCCTGAGTGTGGTTTGTTTTAATTAAGTAATCAAAACTGCAGCTAGTTGCTGCATAATATACATCCAGTAAATGATCTCATAGTTATGGCTATCTTTAAGAAAAATAACACTTTTATGTCTAATAATTATATGCATTAACTTCTGTGTTCAAGACAGAGAGCAGATGGCTGTGGCTAGGATAAGTATCTCCCTTATGTTGCATATTTTAGTTCTCAAAATCCTAGCTTCCTGTCTTAAACCACCTGATAGATGACCTTAAATATGTGATCAAAGAGTTTACATCCTGTATTTTATTACATAGCTTCAAGTGGTCCTTCGCTCAACCATTCCGATAAAAAGCTTACAATTATCCAATTCACAATATGCCCAATGGACTATTGAATCAAGATAATTTTTGTTTGGAACACCTCAATAAACGTCTTACAGATAACTGAATGTGCTGCAAATTCATGAATAAAATACGTAAGTATTTAATAAAATTCTTTGCAAGCCATTCCCCACAAATGAAATGTTTAATGGGATATTCCATATTATGTCATTTTGCAGGCCTGCTGGTTTGCTGTTTCTGCACGACATCTAGTGTCAACCATCTCATGTTCTATGACTCCAATCATTTCACAAGGTGAAGAAAATCTGCCAGTTTCACTTATTTTATTTGGTAGTTTTCTTGAATTTATCTGCTGCAAAGTCTTGATGTATCACTACTGTGCCAAATATGGTGGGATCACATTAACAATGCACAGAGTATTAAAATCTTATGTAGGTAGCTGGGCAAGACCCTCTGGACTTTACTTTTTTACGAGTAGGTAAAATTGAGTTTCATAGGCTGCGCTTGATTTTTCCAATTTTTATCAGTAAAGCAGTTTACCTCTTGCACCTAACAAAGTGGCCACCAAGTATATGCTTGAGGTCTTCTGCTGTTATAGTCCAATTATCTCAAGGTTCGGCGTATTGTGTGTTCAGAGATGCTGTTCTGCACATCACTGTTGTCACGCGTGATTAAATTGCTGCTGCCTTTCTGTCAGCTTGAACCGGAGTGGCCATTCTCCCTGACCTCTCTCATTAATAAGGCACTTTTACCCACAGAACTGCTGCTCATTGGATGATTTTTTTTTTGTTTCTTGCATCATTCTCTGTAAACTCTAGAGGCTGTGAAAATCCAAGGAGATCAGCAATTTCTGAGATACTCAAACCACCCCATATGGCACCAACAATTATTCCATGGTTAAAGTCACTTAGATCACATTTCTTTCCCGTCCTGCTGTTTGGTCTGAACAACATCTGAACCTCTTGACCATGTCTGCATGCCTTTAAGCATTGAGCTGCTGCCACATGATGGGCTGATTAGATTTTTGCGTTCATGAGCAGGTGTGCAGGTGTACCTAAAAAAAAGCCACTGTGTATACATACTTTGAACTTTGAACTTTTAAACTTGGAAATCTGTGTTTGCAAAATGGCTTTGCTTAGGTGAATTTCTCCCAAGTACTGATCCAATGCGATAATGTGTAAGATGTCAAAAAGAAATAGTTCTTCATATAGAAAATAGTTAATGATCACGGGAGAAAAAACTTTATTGGCGGAGATAACTGCAATTGTGGAAAATCCAAGGCAAAAGATAAAATGCTGGAAGCCAGACAGTATTGCGTGCTAATTTGACAAATGTGATCTCTCCATCACAGACATTGTCTGTGTTCTTTCCACCTCCCACTCTCTGCAATTTAAAGCACGATTCTTCTATTTTGTCAGTCCCGATCAAGTATCCCTGAACAGAAACACTGGCTCTTTTTCTCTCTGCAACAATGATCCTGTGATGTTTGCAGCACCTCTATTCATGAAACCTAGATTTCCTAAATTTACACAACTTTATCAACATCTTTTTAAAAATGTTATTTAGACAAGGGTATGAGTCAGAACTCCTTCCATTTTTTAATACTTTCCTTGCCTCATAAATGTGTCACCCATGTTGCTCCACATTAAATTTCATCTGCTATCAATCTGCACAATCTATTAATTTATTTTTATCCTTCTGAAGTAATTCTTTGTTTAGTGATTATAAAAACCTCTCCTTATTGAGACATGCTCTTCAGTTTGGTTATCTTTGAATACTTTTGTATGACATCAGAATTTATCAATCCAAAGAGAGAAGTGTGCAGAATTATAATTTTTTGACCTGAGGTCGTTGACATTTTATGTTGAGTTTTGACAAGTCTGGAATATTCTAATACCACAGAATTTTCTGCCTGGCACAATTAATGACGTATATTATTACTCTGATCATTTTGCTTCTGGCCTTGTAATTATAAACATGCTTCAAAACTCCTTGTAAAGACAGCTAAAATACAGTGACACACTCAAAATGCTGGAGGAACTCAGGAGGTCAGGCAGCATCCATGGAAGTGAATAAACAGTTGATGTTTCAGGCCAAAATCCTTCTCCAGGACTGTCTGCCTGATGTTGCCTGACCTGCTGAGTCCCTCCAGTATTTTTGTGGGTTGCTATGGACTTCCAGCATCTGCATGTTTATAAAACATAGCGATTTAAGGACCTTAGAAATAGTTCAACTATGGGTGGACATTGAACGCTCATGGAAGGCAGGTTTTCTCAACAAGATCTACATATCGGTTCACCCCTTCCTGCTGCCTAATGTCACAATTGGCAGAATGCCAAGAGAGCTCTCATGATGTTTAGAATTTGCATGCAGATTCTTTAGACTCTGAGGACAAATTGCACCTGAAGCAAATAGAATTTAATGACAAATGTGATGGGGTCATTGAGTGCTTCTCACTTACCTGGGCTGATGATTACTAAGACCACGTTGCAACGTGTAGCCGGTACAATTAACATTTTTAGAAGGCATTGGGCAGGTACTTGGATTGGAAAGAGTGGAGGTATATGGGGCTCAGTGGGAAAAAGGGATTAGCGTAGACTGGTTTCACGGTTGGCAAAGACAAAGTGCCTGTTTCTGTGCTGTACACTCTATCATTCTACAGATGGGTGTTCCTCAGAACTTGTGATAACTCAGGAGTGATGTTATGGGCCCCATATAGAAGTTAGGCTTGGGGCTTCCTTTGATTAATGTGGACAGTACTCCTAGAGCCATAGAGTCATAGAGCACCACAGCACAGAATAGGCCCTTCTGTCCCTTTGAGGAGTTGTGCCATCCAGTACCTGCTGATTTAACCCTAGCCTCAGCACAGGACAATTTACAATGATCAATTAATCTACTAACTGGTTCGTCTTTGGACTGTGGGAGAAATCTGGAGCACTGGACAAAACTCCATGCATTCCATAGTGAAGACACACAGACTCCTTAGAGATGACGTCGGATTTGAACTCCGAATTCTGACACCCCAAGCTGCAATAAACCCCTGCTAACCACTATGCTCCTGCAGTACGCAAGTTCCCCCTCAGGTTCTCTTTAAATACTTCTCCTTTCACCCTTAACCCATGACCTTTCGTTGTAGTCTCACCCAACCTCAGTGGGGGAAAAAAACCAGCTTACATTTACCTTATCTATACCCCTCATAATTTTATAAACCTCTATCAAATCTTCACCCATTATTCTACACTTCAGGCATTAAAGTCCTAATCTACTCAACATTTTCCCATAATTCAGATCCTCAAATCCCAGCAACATCCTTGTAAATTTTCTTGGTACTCTTTCAGTCTTATCAAGCATCATATTTTGTGATACTTAATCTGTTCAGGGTTCCTGAGAAGCTTGGCATCCCAAACATTTCCCTGAATGAAAGAGTGAACTTTGGAAGTTCTCTTTGATAAATCCACGTGCCGGTACACTGGTTTGGTGAAATTCATGCCCCCCGTTTCTCCAGTAATGACAGGCAGTTTTCAGTGAAGTCGAATACAGTTTCAAAGAGGACACGTGCAGTCCGACAAGCTCTTGCAACTCCCAGGTTGCTGCTGAAGAGATCATTGACTGACTGAAAGAATTGGTATGAATACTTTAATATCCTAACTATGAAAACATATTTGCAGGCCAGACAGCATATCATTATTTTTCATGTATATAGTGCGAAACAGGCTGGGTATGCAGGTTAATGAATTCAAGTTGGAATGTATATGGCTTTATGCTCTTACCGTGCAATGTTAAATTCCAAGCCAACAACAGGCAAGCCCTCCTTGCTCTGCAGATTCCCCTGTGCATTTTACACAAGAAATAAAAATGAACAATCATATTATTGCTGAAGATTGTTTTCAGTGTGGGTAACCTTGGTTTCTGATTGATCCACTCACTTTCAAAAAGAAACCGCAATGTGTAACTGAGCCTGGCTGGCTGCATGCTAGAAACTGATTTACCCAAAAATATTCATTTAAGTCTTTTGGCACCAACAGGCAGAATGAGATAGGGGCAGAATTAAAAGTATTAAACCACTTGATATTTGCTGTATACTGGGTTTAATTTGTTCCTTGTGGAGACACAATAAAATATAATCTGGTAATGTATTACTGGAAAGGATCATCACATTTGATATTCACCATGAATTTTGTCAACTATAAATACTATATATGAGATATTGTGTATAAAACGGTCTGAGGATCACAATTTTGTTTTTGCAAACTGTATCTATACCTCCTATCCAGAGACTTACTTGGAAAATTAAACTTGGTTTTGTTTTGTTCTAGATTAACCACCCATTTCATCAGCAGCCAACAAAACATGTCTTTGTAATTATAAAATAATCCTCTAACTGCAATTTCAAAGGATGAAAGAGTGTTCAGAAGAAACAAATCTTTCCTCAAAGGGTGATGAGCTGGAGGAACTTGCAATGACTAAAAGCAGTTGCAGAGGATAGTATGGATGCAGTTAATGAGAGGCTGGACAAAAAGATGAGGGAGGTAGGAATGGGTTACACAGAAAAATTTAAATAAAAAGATGAGATGAGTTTCGACTACCATATATGTCCATAAAACCATAAGATATAGGAGCAGAAGTAGGCCATGCGGCCCATCGAGTCTGCTCCGCCATTCAACCATGGGCTGATCTAATTCTTCCAGTCATTCCCACTCCCCTGTTTTCTCCCCATACCCTTTGATGCCCTGGCTAATCAAGAATCTAGCTATCTCTGCCTTAAATGCACCCAATGACTTGGCCTCCACAGCCACTCATGGCAACAAATTCCATAGACTTACCACCCTCTGACGAAAGTAATTTTTCCGCATCTCTGTTCTAAATAGACGTCCCTCAATACTGAAGTCATGCCCTCTTGTCCTAGACTCCCCTACCATGGCAAATAACTGCCAAATCTAATCTGTTCAGGCCTTTTAACATTTGGAATGTTTCTATGAGAGCCCCTTCATTCTCCTGAACTCCAGGGAATACAGCCCAAGAGCTGCCAGACGTTCCTCATACAGTAACCCTTTCATTCCTGGAATCATTCTCGAAAATCTTCTCTGAACTGTCTCCAATGTCAGTATATCCTTTTTAAAATAAGGAGCCCAAAACTGCACACAATACTCCAATTGTGGTCTCATGAGTGTCTTACAGAGTCTCAAAATCATATCCATGCTCTGAAATTCTATACCTCTAGAAATGAATGCCAACATTGCATTCGTCTTCTTCACCACTGACTCAACCTGGAGGTTAAACTTTAGGGTATCCTGCACAAGGACTCCCAAGACCGTTTGCATCTCTGCATTTTGAATTCTCTCCCCATTTAAATAATAGTCTACCTGTTTATTTCTTCCACCAAAGTGCATGACCATACACTTTCCAACACTGTATTTCATTTGCCATTTCTTTGCCCATTCCCCTAAACTATCGAAGTCTATCTGCAGGCTCTCTGTTTCCTCAACACTACCCACTCCTCCACCTATCTTTGTATCATCGGCAAATTTAGCCACAGATCTATTGATCCCATAGTCCAACTCATTGACATACATCGTAAAAAGCAGCGGTCCCAACACCGACCCCTGTGGAACTCCACTGGTAACTGGCAGCCAGACAGAATAGGATCCCTTTATTCCCACTCTGTTTTCTGCCAACCAGCCAATCCTGCATTCATGCTAGTAACTTCCCTATAATTCCATGGTCTTTTATCTTGCTAAGCAGCCTCATGTGCGGCACCTTGTCAAAGGCCTTCTGAAAATCCAAGTACACTACATCTACTGCATCTCCTTTGTCTACCCTGCTTGTAATTTCCTCAAAAAATTGCAGTAGGTTAGTCAGGCAGGATTTTCCTTTCAGGAAACCATGCTAGCTTTGGCCTATCTTGTCATGTGCCTCCAGGTTTTCCGTAATCTCATCCCTAACAATTGATTCCAACAACTTCCCAACCACTGATGTCAGGCTAACAGGTCTATAGTTTCCTCTCTGCTGCCTCCCACCCTTCCTAAGTAGTGGAGTAACATTTGCAATTTCCAGACATCTGGTACAATGCTAGAATCCATCGATTCTTGAAAGATCATTGTTAATGCCTCCGCAATCTCTCCAGCTACTTCCTTCAGAACCCGAGGGTGCATTCCATCAGGTCCAGGAGATTTATCTATCATCAGACCATTCAGTTTCCTGAGCACCTTCTCAGTCATAATTTTCACTGCACATATTTCACTTCCCTGACACTCTTGAATGTCTGGTATACTGCAGATGTCTTCCACTGTGAAGACTGATGCAAAATAGACATTCAGTTCCACTGCCATCTCTGTGTCTCTCATTACAATATCTCCAGCGTCATTTTCTATTGATTCTATATCTACCTTCAACTCTCTTTTACCCTTTATACGTTTAAAAAAGCCTTTAGCATCTTCTTTGATATTAGTCACCAGCTTCCTTTCATAATTCATCTCTTTCTTCCTCATGACCTTCTTAGTTTTCTTCTGCAAGTTTTTAAAAGCTTTCCAATCCTCTATCTTCCCACTAGCTTTGGCTTCCCTGTATGTCCTCTCTTTTGCTTTTACTTTGTCTCTGATTTCACTTGTCAGCCACAGTTGTGTCCTTCTTCCAATTGAAAATTTCTTCTTATTTGGAATATATCTGTCTTGCATTTCCCTCATTTTTCACAGAAACTCCAGCCATTGCTGCTCTGCTATCCATCCTGCTAATGTCTCTTTCCAGTCAAAGTAAGTACATGTTTGGCACAGCATTGTGGGCCGAAGGGCCTGTATTGTGCTGTAGATTTTCTATGTTTCTATGTTTCTAGGTCTATGTTGCAACCTTGACCAGTTCCCCTCTCATGCCATTGAAATTTGCTTTATTCCACTGAAATACCGACACATTGGAATTTAATTTCTCCCTCTCAAATTTCAAAGTGAACTCGATCATATAGTGATCACTGTTCCCCAAGGGTTCCTTAACCTTAAGCTCTATTATCATCTCTGGATCATTGCACAGCACCCAATCCAGCACAGCTGATCCCCTCGTCGGCTCAACAACTAGCTGTTCTAAAAAGCCATCCCCTAGATATTCTACAAATTCTCTCTCTTGAGGTCCAATACTGGCCTGGTTTTCCCAATCCACTTTCATGTTAAAATCCCCAACGATTATCATGACGTTGCCCTTCTGACAGGACTTTTCTATCTCCTGCTGTAATTTGTAATCCACATCCCGCTGCTGTTTGGAGGCCTGTATACAACTGCCTTTAGGGTCCTTTTACTCTTGCCATTTCTTAACTCAACCCATAGAAAGTCTACACTTCCGATCCTATGTCATCCCTTTCTAATGATTTAATATTATTTCTTACACACAGGGACACACCATTCCCTCTGCCTACTAACCTATCTTTCCGATACACTGTATATCATTGGACATTCAACTCCCAATGGCAGCCATCCTTTAGCCAAGTTTCAGAGATGCCCACAACGTCACACTTGCCAATCTGTAGCTAAATTTCAAGATCGTTCATTTTATTTCTTATGCTGCGCGCATTCAAATACAACACTTTCAGTCCAGTATTTGTTTCTTTCTGTTTTAACTGCACCACGCCTCTATTGCCTTGTAACTCATCCCACTGGCTGTGATTATGCCTCATCTCCTGCC
Organism: Mobula birostris; assembly: GCF_030028105.1. Classification (NCBI taxonomy): domain Eukaryota; kingdom Metazoa; phylum Chordata; class Chondrichthyes; order Myliobatiformes; family Myliobatidae; genus Mobula; species Mobula birostris. The sequence goes on from NC_092393.1 coordinate 20,609,823, forward strand.
TGTCCTTTCTATCATCTCTGTTGCAAGCTATTTCTGATTTATTTCTGTTTTCCCTTCCTCAGCTCTATCACTCCAGTTCCCATACCCCTGCCAAATTAGTTTAGATCCTGCCTGCCTGCTCTATTAAACCTTCCTGCTAGGATATTGGACCCCTGTGAGGTCAGGTGTAACCTGTCCTTTTTGTACAGGTTGTACCTCCCCCAGAAGATGCCCCAATGATCCAGGAACCCAAAGCCCTGCCCTCTACACCAGTCTCTCAACCACGCATTAATATGCCTTGTCATGCTATTCTTGTGCTCGTTAGCATGTGGCACAGGCAGCAGTCCTGAGATTACTACCCTGGAGTTACTGCTTTTCAGCTTCTTGCCTAGCTCCCTGAATTCTTTCTTCAGGACCTCCTCCCTTTTTCTACCTATGTTATTGGTACCAATGTGTACCATGACTTCTGGCTTTTCACCCTCTCCCTTCAGAATACTCTGCACCCGATCCGAGACATCCCATACCCTGGCACCTGGGAGGCAACACACCATGCGGGTACTCTATCAGGCTGACAGAACCTCCTGTCTGTTGTCCTCACTAGGAAATCTCCTATGACTCCCACATTCCTCATCTTCTTCTCTCCTACACCATGGAACCAGGCTCAGTGCCAGAGACCCAATCGCCGTGGTCGTCCTCTGTGAGGTCCCCACCCCCTCAAGAGCATCCAAAATGAGATAACGATTACTGAGGGGGATGGCCACAGGGGTGCTCTGTAATATCTGAGCTCTTCCCCCCGCCTTCCCTGACAGTCACCCACTCATCTAACTCCTGCAGCCTCGGGGTGACTAACTTCCTGTAGCTCCTATCTATCCCCAGCTCACTTTCCCTATTAAACTGTAGATCATCAAGCTGCAGCTCCAGACCCTTAACACGGTATCTCAGGAGCTGCATCTCGGTGCACCTGGTGCAGATGTTGGCCATCTGGGAGACTGGAAGATTCCCAGGATTCCCACATCTGACACCCAGCGCCAAGTACTAACCCTACAGACATGCTCTTTATTCCTCTCAAAAAATGCAAAGACAGAAAAAAATGAAGTCCACTCACCCACTTAGCTTGCCGAAGCCTGAATGAGCCAGCCCCTACCACTCTGACTCAGACCACTCTGTCGATGACCGCTCCTTTGATAACTGCTCCACTAGACAGTGTCTCCCTTTTATGCCTGAACCCTCCTGCTATCGAACTCACGATTGGTGCTCCGGTTATAGCCGTTGATAGGCCACGTACAATGGACAAATGCTCTCAAAGCTCCCTTTTTAAAAAAGTATGCGTCAGCCTTGAGGCAGTGCAGCAACACCATGGCACAGTTAGTGGAGATAACTCCAGTAGTCCAGGTTCACTCTTGATCTCTAGTGATGAGTGTGTGGTGTTTACATATCCTTCCTGTGAAATGTCAGATTCCTCCAGGCTTCTGCTCGTACCCTAACGACATGCGGGTTGTGACGCTAATTGGACACTGTAGAATTGCATTCAGAGTATAGCATGGCAGTAGGAAATAGAGAAGTTGATAGATATGTGGAAAGAGTACAATAGCATTAGATATGGGATAATTAGCTGTGTGGATTAGGGGTTGAATAGTCTGTTTCTGTGATGTTTGACTTATGATCTCTATGCGTGGATTACTTGGGCCACATCGTCTGTTTCTGTGATGTTTATCTTGCATTACTAAAACTAATTATTCCAATGTTGATGGAGTCAACCTATGTACCAGAGTGCAAGTCTGAAAAGAGAGAGCTGCATGCTTGGAATATTAAAAACATGCACAATGTTGAAAACAAACTAATTATTATCGTCTGCTGTCTAATTATTATCTGGCATAGTTAAAGAAAGATTATGGATCAAAAGGAGAACAAGCAACTAAGGCAATAATTTCAAATGCGATATTTAAACCTACCTCCAAGTTCTATGCCTATTTCCCATTAATCAGGCATAACAATGAGATAATCACAACAAATTGTGAGATACCAAGCTGGATACGAGCTGCTTACTTGGGATCTAAGCGTAACAACAGGTCCGTGTGTAGTGGGAATTTAGCAGGGCAATGATCTTTGGTGTAATCATTAAGCTCACCAGCAAGGTATGTAAAGACGTGGTGATGTCTAGTGTTTATACATTTTTCAAAGTGCCCTGCCAAATGTAAATGACGTGTATCTTTGCAAGAGATGAATGACAAATGGCAGTAATTAGAGGACTATGTCAACAAACTGTTTAGTCCATCATCTGCTCATTGCATTTATATTCTGCTATAGCTGTGGTTTTCAAAATATTATCACCTGGGAGATATACTGCTTTCATACTTATAGGGGCCTGGAAATGGTTGAACATGGCGTTGAAATGTTGAGGTTCTATCAAATGGACATCAGTGTTTGGTAGAGACCTGTGACCCCGGCAGTGTGGATACTGAAGTCGTAATTAACAGGCTAAATAGCTAAAACCTCCATGTGATAACTTGGAGAACTTGTACTCCCTACGATGGCATTGGGCTTGTTTACTGCAAAATTCTAAGCTCAAAGGCATCATGCCCTATCAGATATATATAATTATAGGCACCCTTATGAGGAGGTTATACTGTAACTAGTCAATCTTCAAAGACATGTTCACTTTCCTATTTATCCTCCATAGCTAGGTCCACTATTTGAACCTAGAGGTCCCTCTTCCCCACTAAGGAGGAGATACTTGCAGCTAACGAACTAGTTTAAACACAGTTCATTTATTTTCAGTCATACACATTTAAATCCAGACAAAACTCTTAAAGCACATTTAAAACTCACAGAAGTTTTATGATAAAAACCATTTCTATCTTATAAAACATTTCCAAACAACAAACCATTTCAAAAACACAAATAGTTTCCAAAACACAGGTACAATTAAAAGGTACAGGTAGAGCTGCAGGTAAAAAGATATACCGATGAGCCACAGACAAACCAGTCATCTGTCGCAGAAATTGAAGGCAGAGTAATGGATTCTATTTCGCCCTGTGTTACTACTGGATGTTCCTGCACCACTCCTAATAAATGTGAACTACTCTCTACAAATTTTACTGTTGCTCTGGCACTTGCGTGAGTTCACACACGTGGTTTTTTCTGTTATCTTTTAACACAGCAGTCTAACGACTTCTGGGGACAAAGTTCCCAAGTGCCCACAATTAATGCTGTGAAGCTGACACTTCTGAGTATACAAACCTTCCAACCATTTGATATGAAAGGTGATGACATACATCTGGTCTGCAAACTTTTTTGAACTAAACAATTTAGCCAGCTCTGTCTAGTTTGAAATAACCCCAATTAACATAATCCATTGTTTTACACTGCACCTTTTTAGCAGTAAGATCAGGTGCTATGCCCTATGCAAGTCCGCTCTACAGATGCAGGTGAAAGCTTGTCCCAAAACTCTGGTCATTAGTGTTGGAGGAAACCATGAACCCATGACTGTGTGGCTAGGCACAGCTCAAATGCCATTTATAAATTTGCTGATGGCACAACTATTGTTGGCAGCATCTCAGATGGTGATGAGAAGCTGTACAGGAGCGAGATAGATCAGCTGGTTGAGTGTTGTCGCAGCAGTAACCTGGCACTCAATGTCAGTAAGACCAAGAACTGATTGTGGACGTCAGGAAGGGTAAGACAAGGAACACACACCAGTCCTCATACAAGGATCAGAAGTGGAAAGAGTGAGCAATTTCAAGTTCCTGTGAGTCAACATCTCTGAGGATCTATCGTGGGCCCAACATATCGATGCAATCACAAAGAAGGCACATCAGTGACTATATTTGAGGAGATTTGGTATGTCAACAAAGGCACTTGCAAATTTCTGCAGATTTACTGTGGAGAGCTTTCTAACTGGCTTCATCACCATCTGGTATGGCGGTGGGGGGTGGGGGGAGTACTGCACAGGATTGAAATTATCTGCAGAAAGTTATAAACTCAGTCAGCACCATCATGGGCACTAGCCTCCCCAGCATCTAGGACACCTTCAAGGAGTGAGGCCTCAACAGGGCGGCATAAATCAGTAAGGACCCCCATCACCTAGGTCATGCCATTTTCTCATTGCTACCATCAATGAGGAGGTACAGAACCCTGAAGGCACACAGTGAACAACTCAGGAATAGCTTCTTCCCCTCTGCCATCTGTTTTCTGAATGAACACTGATCCCATGAACACTATCTCATTATTTTTTTTCTCTTTTTGCACTAATTATTTAATTTATCTTTCCAATATGTGTATATATATTTACTATAATTGACAGTATTTTTATTATTTTGTATTGCAATGTACTGCTGCTGCATAACAACAAATTGCACGTGATTTTAATCCTGATTCTGATCCTGGTGTTGAGACCTTGGGTTGGTGGGAGACAGGGTTAGGGTGAGCATGGAACTAGCATGGGGCTAATGTGGTGCATGGTAGTAGTGACTGTGAAGTTGGACCACTAAGTGTAAACTGACCCAGAACTATAATGTTTTAGTGTTAAATATGTTAATAAACAGATCAAAGGAAAATCTTTCTTTCTGTAGATTTAATAAGTTGGTTCCTAACAGCTTAGATCACAATTTTTATTATTACATTTCAAAATCAGCTTTTCCCATATTGACTTATTTTCTTAGCCACTGAGCAAACACTACTTTATACAGAATGTTATACTTACAGTGGGTTATCAGGTATGACTTGAGGTTAACAGAACTTACAAAATTTTTCAGGAAGCCAAATAATAGTTTTCATTAGTCAACTGCTAGCAAGGAGGCACAAATTTCAAAGTAATGTGATATGCATAAAAAGAAAAATTGGAAAAATATTTTTCATGGAAAAGGTCATAGAATATTGGTTTAATTACCATGAGGTTGTTAGTTTCATTTCAGTCATTAGATATGAGAAAATTAGGTAGATATGTAAAAAGCATATTAAAGATGTGGGATTGAAGAAGACAGGACAGGCACCATGGGCCATATCTGCAATTCTATGATTGCATTAAGCAGATTTTTGGTTTTTTTGGAGTCTTCAATAAGCTGGATTTTTCATAGTTTATCTACAATTTACACAGGCAGCATCTGAAATATAGTTTAATTCAAATCAGGAAAATTACAAATTATTCTCAAATAAGCATAGATTTTTAAAAGCCTTATTTTTCTTCCTAATTTTCACTTCAGAAGTCACATATTTGGTTCATGAAGGATTTTCAGGTGAGACATTCGGCCTCTCAGGTGGATGTGAATGGCCCTAAGAAAGTATCTTTGCTGTTCAGCAGACAGTATCTATCCCATCAATCAAAATACTATCACAGGTCATATGGCATTATCACACTGCTTTTGGTGGGAACATACATTGTGCAAATTAACTGCCTTGTCCCTGACACAATAACGTCTTCTCTTTTCTAATCTTGAAAGTCATGTAAAAGGTGTAATGAAATTGCCAACACTTCTTTTCTTTCATCAGGAGCTTTGGGCCTTTTTTTTGACGGAGAACCACAGATAACTGAGAAAATGTTATAGGCCAGCAACACTCTTTGATTATTGGGTGTTATAGAGTTACACTCCAAAATATTTCCAGATATTTCAGACTTTTAACAGATGCCAACACTAAAGTCCGCAGGCTTCACACTATCTTTGATTATTTTTGTTCTAAAACAGGATTCAGATGCCATATTGGGAGGCTAACCAGAAAATAGATTGTGCGTCTTCTCAAAGACAGACAGTGAATTATTTGCTGAAAGGTATATCACAATAATGCACTTCACCCACTGCTTTAGTTAGAACATAGAACATAGAATAGTACAGCACAGTACAGGCCCTTCAGCCCACAATATTGTGCTGACCCTCAAACCCTGCCTCCCATATAAGCCCCCACCTTAAATTCCTCCATATACCTGTCTAGTAGTCTCTTAAACTTCACTAGTGTATCTGCCTCCACCACTGACTCAGGCAGTGAACTCCACGCACCAACCACTCTCTGAGTAAAAAACCTTCCTCTAATATCCCCCTTGAACTTCCCACCCCTTACCTTAAAGCCATGTCCTCTTGTATTGAGCAGTGGTGCCCTGGGGAAGAGGCGCTGGCTATCCACTCTATCTTTTCCTCTTATCATCTTGTACACCTCTATCATGTCTCCTCTCATCCTCCTTCTCTCTAAAGAATAAAGTCCTAGCTCCCTTAACCTCTGATCATAATGTATACTCTCTAAACCAGGCAGCATCCTGGTAAATCTCCTCTGTACCCTTTCCAATGCTTCCACATCTTTCCTATAGTGAGGCGACCAGAAATGGGCACAGTACTCCAAGTGTGGCCCAACCAGAGTTTTATAGAGCTGCATCATTACGTTGCGACTCTTAAACTCTATCCCTCGACTTATGAAATAGTGGATGCATTAGTGATAATTTTTCAAAACTCTTTAGATTCTGGACCAGTTCCTGAGGATTGGAGGATGGCTAATGTAACCCTGCTTTTTAAAAAAGGAGGGAGAGAGAAACCAGGGAATTATAGACCGGTTAGCATAACATCGGTGGTGGGGAAAATGCTAGAGTCAGTTATCAAAGATGTGATAACAGCACACTTGGAAAGTGGTGAAATCATCGGACAAAGTCAGCATGGATTTGTGAAAGGATTCTCATAGAATTTTTTGAGGATGTAACTAGTAGAGTGGATAGAGGAGAACCAGTGGATGTGGTAAATTTGGATTTTCAAAAGGCTTTTGACAAGGTCCCACACAGGAGATTAGTGTGCAAACTTAAAGCACACGGTATTGGGGGTATGGTATTGATGTGTTTAGAGAATTAGTTGGCAGACAGGAAGCAAAGAGTGGGAATAAATGGGACCTTTTCAGAATGGCAGGCAGTGACTAGTGGGGTACTGCAAGGCTCAGTGCTGGGACCCCAGTTGTTTACAATATATATTAATGACTTAGACGAGGGAATTAAATGCAGCATCTCCAAGTTTGGGGATGACACGAAGCTGGGCGGCAGTGTTAGCTGTGAGGAGGATGCAGGGTGACTTGGATAGGTTAGGTGAGTGGGCAAATTCATGGCAGATGCAATTTAATGTGGATAAATGTGAGGTTATCCACTTTGGTGGCAAAAACAGGAAAACAGATTATTATCTGAATGGTGGCCGATTAGGAAAAAGGGAGGTGCAATGAGACCTGGGTGTCATTATACACCAGTCATTGAAAGTGGGCATGCAGGTACAGCAGGTGGTGAAAAAGTCGAATAGTATGCTGGCATTCATAGCAAAAGGATTCGAGTACAGGAGCAGGGAGGTTCTACTGCAGTTGTACAAGGCCTTGGTGAGACCACACCTGGAGTATTGTGTGCAGTTTTGGTCCCCTAATCTGAGGAAAGACATTCTTGCCATAGAGGGAGTACACCAGATTGATTCCTGTGATGGCAGGACATTCATATTATAAAAGACTGGATCGACTAGGCTTATACTTGTTGGAATTTAGAAGGTTGAGGGGGGATCTTATTGAAACGTTATAAAATCCTAAAGGAATTGGACAGGCTAGATGCAGGAGGATTGTTCCCGATGTTGGGGAAGTCCAGAATGAGGGGTCACAGTTTGAGGATAAAGGCGAAGCCCTTTAGGACTGAGATTAGGAAAAACTTCTTCACACAGAGAGTGGAGAATCTGTGGAATTCTCTGCCACAGGAAACAGTTGAGGCCAGTTCATTGGCTATACTTAAGAGGGAGTTAGATATGACCCTTATGGCTAAAGGGATCAGGGGATATGGAGAGAAGGCTGGTACAGGGTTCTGAGTTGGATGATCAGCCATGATCATACTGAATGGAGGTGCAGACTCGAAGGGCTGAATGGCCTACTCCTGCACCTATTTTCTATGTTTTTATGTTTCTATGAAAGCTAACACCCCATAAGCTTTCTTAACTAGCCTATCCACCTGTGAGGCAACTTTCAGGGATCTGTGGACATGTACCCCCAGATCCCTCTGCTCCTCCACACTACCAAGTATCCTGCCATTTACTTTGTACTCTGCCTTGGAGTTTGTCTTTCCAAAGTGTACCACCTCACACTTCTCCGGGTTGAACTCCATCTGCCACTTCTCAGCCCACTTCTGCATCCTATCAATGTCTCTCTGCAATCTTTGACAATCCTCTACACTATCTACATCACCACCAACCTTTGTGTCGTCTGCAAACTTGCCAACCCACCCTTCTACCCCCATATCCAGGTCGTTAATAAAAATCATGAAAAGTAGAGGTCCCAGAACAGATCCTTGTTCGACACCACTAGTCACAACCCTCCAATCCAAATGTACCCCCACCACCATGACCCTCTGCCTTCTGCAGGCAAGCCAATTCTGAATCCACCTGGCCAAACTTCCCTGAATCCCATGCCTTCTGACTTTCTGAATAAGCCTACAGTGTGGAACCTTGTCAAATGCCTTACTAAAATCCATATAGATCACATCCACTGCACTACCCTCATTTATATGCCTGGTTGCCTCCTCAAAGAACTCTATCAGGCTTGTTAAACACGATCTGCCCTTCACAAAGCCAGGCTGGCTGTCCCTGATCAGACCATGATTCTCTAAATGCCCAGAGATCCTATCGCTAAAAATCTTTTCCAACAGCTTTCCCACCACAGATGTAAGGCTTGCCGGTCTATAATTACCCGGACTATCCCTACTACCTTTTTTGAACAAGGGGACAACATTCGCCTCCCTCCAATCCTCCGGTACCATTCCTGTGGACAATGAGGACATAAAGATCCTGGCCAGAGGCTCAGCAATCTCTTCCCTCGCATCATGGAGCAGCCCGGAGAATAGTCTGTCAGGAATATAGTTGTTGCTAGTGTTGGACATTTACATACTATGTACAGTGGCATTAGACTTAGGGCTGGGAGGGTAACTGTTTTATGTCACATATATCACACACCATGGTCCAGCACATTTCGCAGGTACGTGATTTCTAACAGACTGTGTTTGCTGCTCCCATCTCAGTCAAAAACAGAGATCTTATGTTCAGCAAAGGAAATGCTTCAAGGTATCCCTCATGAAGGCAGGCTTTTGTATTAAGAGCTGGCCACTGAGCAATCTCAAAGATCTGACAATATCAATCAAGTAGGATCCCATGATAAAGCCGTAAAATATAAAGAAAAGCAGAGGAGGACAAAAAATAATGGAAGTTGACAGACATTAACCACTTTGCAAACAGCTGTAGCTTCTGTGAAAGAATATGTGGATCTTAAATTAGACTGAATCATCTTGGAATCCATGAGTGAACAGAGATTATCCTTAAATTAAGGGATTATTGCCGCTAACACAATTTGTACCATGCACTGTTGGTTCAAAAAAGTCAGGTTTTCTACAATTTTCCCCTCAACACCCAAAGCCCAGCACTGAAGAAAAGAAATTCAAATATCTGGATGATGACGTAAAATAGTAGCAGCATCACCTCTGAACTCCGCCAAGAACAGCGATCCTGAAGAAACAGTGTGACTTGTCGGCAACATCTCATAATTGCCTCAAGCCAAAATGAATCCAAAAAAACACGTTAAAATGAAAACCTTTAATGAAATACACTTCATATATCCATGAAATATTATTTTTAAAGGAGGCAAAGTTTTTTTAAGTTTTAAAAATTAATCTTGAACTTTTCATGAGTCTTAGACAGAAAGCACTCCAAGTCAAAGATGGTTGATATGCTCAATTGAGCATTTTTATCTTCTTGCCTTGTGAAAATGACTCAATATCACAGGTCGGTCCTGCATTTAGATAAAAATTCACAGATACTGTCTCATGTCTTGAATGATCCCTATTCGTTTTTGCAAGGGTAGCTCACCATATCAATGAAGAGTTTATCTTGTTAATTTGATTTTATAATAAATATTTATCGCAATTTTGGAACGATGAATTCTTTATCCCACAATGAGTCTACCTTAGGCCTTAGGATGCCATCACTGATGAAAAAGTGCATCACTCAATCTTCGTACTGGTCTAAAACCAGTCTACTGCTGCCGCTTCTATGAAACCTCAGTGAAGTATCTTGTATGCTTTCCATTTCCAGCTAATGCTATAGAATAATACTTTTTTTGTAACTGCAGATTTTCAATAGGGAACTTTATTTGCAATTGTCAGGCCCAATCTGGATAACTCTCTGACTTTCGAATGAAATTATTTATATAAAATTTATAAATCTGCCTTCAATGGGTCTTCTCTTTCCTTTATAAATGGATTTTGATGTGCAACACAAAGATTTTGTTTGATAAGATTACGTTTCCTTTTAAAGCTAAGAAACATAGTGGAGGTATAACCATACAACCATATAACAATTACAGCACGGAAACAGGCTATCTCAGCCCTTCCAGTCCATGCTGAACGCTACTCTCTCCTCGTCCCAACAACCTGCACTCAGCCATAACCCTCCATTCCTTTCCTGTCCATATAGCTATCCAATTTTACTTTAGATGACAATATCGAACCTGCCTCTATCACTTCTGCTGGAAGCTCGTTCCACACAGCTACCACTCTCTGAGTAAAGAAGTTCCCCCTCATGTTACCCCTAAACTTTTGCCCTTTAACTCTCAACTCATGTCCTCTTGTTTGAATCTCCCTTACTCTCAATGGAAAAAGCCTATCCCCCTCATAATTTTAAATACCTCTATTAAGTCCCCCCTCAACCTTCTACGCTCCAGAGAATAAAGACCCAACTTGTTCAACCTTTCTCTGTAACTTAGGTGCTGAAATCCTCGTAACATCCTAGTAAATCTTCGCTGTACTCTCTCTATTTTGTTGATATCGTTCCTATAATTCGGTGACCAGAACTGTACACAATACTCCAAATTTGGCCTTATCAATGCCTTGTACAACTTTAACATTACATCCCAACTCCTATACTCCTATACTGATTTATAAAGGTTAGCATACCAAAAGCTTTCTTCACCACCCTATCCACATGAGATTCCACCTTCAGGGAACTATGCACCATTATTCCTAGATCCCTCTGTCCTATTGCATTCTTCAATGCCCTACCATTTGCCATGTATGTCCTATTTTGATTAGTCCTACCAAAATGTAGCAGCTCACATTTATCAGCATTAAACTCCATCTGCCATCTTTCACCCCACTCTTCTAACTGGCCTAAATCTCTCTGCAAGCTTTGAAAACTACTTCATTATCCACAACACCACCTATTTTAGTATCATCTGCATACTTACTAATCCAATTTACCACCCCATTGTCCAGATTATTAATGTATATGACAAACAACGTTGGACCCAGTACAGATCCCTGAGGCACACCACTAGTCACCAGCCTCCAATCTGACAAAAAGTTATCCACCACTACTCTCTGGCATCTCCCATCCAGCCACTGCTGAATCCATTTTACTACTTCAATATTAATACCTAATGATTGAACCTTCCTAACTAACCTTCCGTATGGAATCTTGTCAAAGGCCTTACTGAAGTCCATATAGACAACATCCACCGCTGTCTCTACGAAAGAAGGTGTAAGGTGCTCTTTCCCTCCACTAGCCTGCAGATCACTCCTGAGCAAGGTGTAGCACATGCTTAGCCCAGCCCCACCAATCAGGGTCATGTGAAACTATGAGAGCAGGTGGTGGATGGTTGTATGAGCAGCCGGTTCATGTCATAAGTCCTAGTTATGCAGCCATTGACGCCAAGCAGAAAATCTCTGAGACGTGTTGATAAGTCACTGTCCAGAAGAAGGCAATGCAAAACCACTTCTGTAGAAAAATTAACTAAGAACAATCATGGTCATAAAAAGACAATGATCGCTCACATCATACGACATGGCACTTAACGAACACTTGAAGAAATGGTTAATTATTTTTGGTGGAGATCATTGAATGATTGGCAACTACTCAGCATATCAGGTGTTTAAGTTTGGTATTGTTTTGTACTGGAGAAAGTTAGTTCTCCAAAGAAGGTTTGTTCACTTTATGTGTGAAAAGTTAAGAATGGGAGCCCTGGGACTCTTTTAAAGGGCAACATTGGTAAGAGGTATTTAAAGGCGAGGTGGAGGTAATACCTGTCGTAGTATATCGGAAGTAATATATCTGAAACTATAGAAAGCTAGAAAGAATCTGATGGCTGGATGGGACTGAATTGTGGAAGGGAGGAAATGAGGAAAAAAGAGTTTGGATAGTCCAAAAAAAAAACATAAACATTTTGGAATCAAATGGAGATTATTAGCATATCCAAGTCTCTACATTTTTCCTCATGTGTGTTATAATTTATTCTTGCATTATTAAAACTGGCTCCCTCTGTTCTTTAAGTTTATACTCGTTCATTTCGATTGCAAACTCTTTAAGAATAAGCAAAAAATAAATCGATCCTAACAAAGGAAAATACAATGAAGGGAACCCTTGAGTCAATTTGAATATTCCAGATGAAATCCAGAAATAGCTAAGAACATCAGATGGAATAAAAGTTATGGGATAAGCTCAGCAGGCCAGGCAGCATCTATGGAAAAGAGTAAACAGTTGGTGTTTTGGGCTAAAACTCATCAGTCCTGAAGAAGGTTCTCAGCTCGAAATGTCAACTGTTTACTCTTTTCCATAGATGCTGCCTGGCCTGCTGAGTTCCTCCAACATTTTGTGTGTGTTCCTTTGGATTTCCAGCATTTGCAGATTTTCTGTTGTTTGTTATGGGATAAGAAAATGCCCTGGTCATGCTCTAGCACTGGCCTAGATATGTCCTACCCACAACACCATGGCAAATCACTCCAGCTCATTATTGCCCCCTCAGTATACACTATCATCAGTAAAATGACATTAATAACTGTACTACTGAGAGGCACTTACTCATGAATGACCTGGTTACTTTGGGTTTTGAAAGGGCAATTCATCTTAGACTCATTAAAGTCCTGGACCAAACATGAACTAAGCAGTGAAATCTTGGAAGCAAGTTGAAGGTGATAGCCCTTGATGTCAAGGCTTTGCGTGTCTGAGTGTGGCATTGAAGGGCCCCGTAAAACTGAAATCAATATGCATCAAGGGGCAACCACTCCAATGGCTGGAGTAATCGCTTGCATAAGGCAAGATGGTTTTGATTGTTGGAGTTGAATCATCACTGACTGTAGACATCACAGCAGGAGTTCCTCAGAGTTGTGTCCATGGCTTGACCACTTTCGGCTGACTTCCTCATTAGGCCAGAAGAGAGGGTGTTTGCTGATGGTCAATTTCATCTGCAGCTCCTTGGAGAATTAAGTAGTGTGATACCACCTCTCAACATTCAGGTATGGGCTGTTAAGCATGAGTAACATTCAAAACAAATGGGTTAGGTAAAGACTGTCTCCAACACCTTAACACTCAGAGGCTTTGAGTCGTTCATTAACATCCCAGAAAATTGACTAAAAAGCTTCAGGTTAAGTTCAGGTTCAAACTTATTGTCGTTCAACCAGATAAATGATTTCAGCTAAATGAAACATCGTTCCTTTGGGGCCAAGGTCCAAAGCATGGTATAATTAATCACACGCGGCATATATAATTACAACCCAGCATATTCAGTCACAAAATAATATTAACACAAGTCCCTGAGTGGCATGCCCTGGAGATTGACAGGTTGACATGAAGTACGAGGTGCATATTTATGTCAGGCAGTTTAATGTCACTGGCACTATTATAATAAAACAAGCAATCGTACAAACATTTGAAACGGTTGCAATAAAAGATGAGAATTGGCCAATGCAGGATGAGAGTGTGTCTATGAGCCGGGAAGTGGTGGGGATTGGGTGCAGCAGGGCATTCAGACAGGGTGCATTTGTGTGCTGTGTGGCCGCATGGTGTTAAGAAGTCTACCAACTTGGGGAAGGAGCTGTTATCCAGCCTGATAGTTCTGGTTCTTGTTCAGTGGTACCCTCTGCCTGAGCGTAGGAGGTCAAAGATATTGTGGGGATGATTAAAGGGGTTTTTGACAATGTTAGGGCCACTGCTTATTCAATGCTTCTGATATATGTCCTGAATGGGAGGTGGGAGGAGAAAGCCCAATGATTTTTTCAGCTGTCCTCACTATCCATTACAGAGCCTTGTGGTCTGATGAACTGCAATTCCCATACCAGATGGTGGTGCAGCTGGACAAGACACTCTCGATGCTCCTCCGGTCGAATACAGTGAGAATTGGGGAAGGAGGGAGCCATCCCCATCATTAGTTAAGTGGACCAACCCATAAATATCTAGTGACAAGATCAGATCAAAGACTGAGTATCTTCCATCCAAGTCATTCGCTTTCTGACTTCTTAAAACCTTTCCACACTTTATAAGGCTGAAAGGGAAACTGCAAATTCACTGCATTTACTTGCTTAGATACACCATCAGCCACTCCCAAAATTTGATTCAGTTATCAAGAAGATAGAGTAGCAAATGTGTAGGAACATGTCTGTATTATGCTGGGAAAGCATTCATGTCCCTTCATTAAAGCTAGATCTAAATCTTCGAATTCCCTCCCTGACAACTCTTGAACCTTTAACAGTAGGACTGCAGTGGTTTGAACCAATGCTGGACTCTACTTTCTCTTGGGTAATCAAGAATGGATGATGAAGTACTGGCCTTTCTAATGATGTTCTCATGCTGAAAGTGAATTTTTAAAAAGTAGCAGTGGCAAACTTGACTTTAGGCAATATCAGAGTCACTGAGCATCATCTCTCAGCTGCTTAAACAGCTTGTTCAGTCACTGTAAATCCGTAATGATTTATCTGAATGGAAAAAGAGATTGATCCCTGCTTGTCTCTGTCAGCAAGGGAAGATTTCTTCCATACATATAATCCAACAAAACCACATTTATAACAAATGAGAGCACTGTAGCACATCTTCAATTCCTTTAAAGGCCAAATTAATATTCCACTACCTTAAGAGCGAATTTTATTTTATTCATTAAAATATGAAGGTTTCCCTCTGCATTTTAATGAGTGTTACCTTGTTAACCATTATCAAATTTATTCGCTACTATCAACTTTATTTTTGCAAATTGCTTCAGTTTTTGAGAAAAGTTGGAATTATCAGAATAATGTTGTGATTCAATAGTGACTACAACCTAAAAACTAAATGGTAAAATTGGCAAATCTTCCTGAAGCTATCAGATTTAATCCCTAATGTTTTAAAAACATATTAAAAACCTTTATCCCATCAAATGTGTTCCTTTAAACTGATAGTAAGTCAATGATATTGCTCACAAAATATGATGGAGTTATAACACCGCTTAGTGGACATAACCTGCAGAGACAATATCGCAGGAGTGGATTAACAACAACTTTCCATGATAAATGTAACTAATTATATAGAGGAATTTCCAAATCTCCAGTTTTAGGTTGTGTTTATTTAAAAGACATATTCAAAATTGTGATGACTGAATTGTCTTCTTCCAAATAATATAAGCTCCTCACTGGCCTTCTAAAGTATCAGACAGGAAAACATGATACCACCAGCAGCTGGTTTTACAGGCTTCTTGGATGTTTGTCCTCCATAGTTTGACCTTTAAAGCCACAGACATGCTTTGGATCATGGAGTACCTTCTCTTTTGTGGAGCAAATGACCACACTTTCCAGACCTATGAGGGTTCTGTTGACGACTGGCCGCTGCCTTCGAGTGGCAATGAGACCAAAGATCTCGGCCACAGAGTTAGTGAAGAGGTGGTGCCTCCAACCTCATTGGATGTATCCATATTTCCTTCCACCTGGCTTTGTGCCTTTGGCAAACATGTTAGCTACTCATTCCAAGACTGGCCACTGTGATTTTAAATATCTTTGTCATGATCTTTAAGAATAAGAAGGTTGATTCAGCTCATAAATGTTTCTGTCCTGCAGAAAATGTTGGAATTGGGATAAAAGGTGGGTGGTGGTAAGCAAGTACAAGGAATTGATTGTGAACTTCAAGAAAGAGAAGTTGGGAGAACACACACCGATCCTTATCCACAGTGGAAACGGTAAGCAGCTTCTAGTTCCTAGGTGTCAGCATCTCCAGGGATCTATGCTGGGCATGATACATGCACTTCTTCATTGGGCATTTGAGGAGATTTGGTATGTCATCTTCATGGCTATTGTTCCCTGCAGAGGAGCCAGCAAAGGAGGTTGTATCCAACAAGGCTCTGGTTCACCACTCTAAGAATGCTTGGATTAGAGCATGGAGAGCCATCCTATCTGTAAACTAGGCCTACTGACTGACTGTAAACTTCTACTGGTGCCCAGCCAGAATACTCCGGCCTGGTGACTGTGTCTGATTGTCCACCTGAGATCTGTCCCCATGTATCAACTTCTGCAAGCTCTAACTTCGGTTCGTTGGTCACTTACCAGCTTCAGCTTGCATTGTCCCTCAGGCTCACACCTACTTTCTATGTATATGGCCTCACACCCTTGTCCACAGACCACTCAGCCCACCTGAACCTGCATCTCCTGAACCTAGGATGGTGGAAGTCGGTCCAGAGTTGGTGCAAGGTCTGCTGGTTAATGAATTCATGTTGTCATGGACAGACTGTGTAGCACCTGGTCGAGACTAAGAAGGGCATGGCCTGGAGGAGAGGTTTTGGGTGCTGTCTGATTTCAACGTGAATCTATCACTCATTTAGCAGTTCTATCGGACCCATTCAGAGCATCCTGGGTCATTGGGAGCTGGCTGTAGGAGTGAGGTGGGGTTCCTGTAAGGCATGCACAGGCAGGCATCTCCCAGTCTCTACCCAGCTAAAAGGAACCATCTGTTAATCATTTGCAATTCATCACCTGCAGCCTATTTGAACCCCGCTCTCATCCACAATCCTTGTTCATTCATACGAACCAGCCATCCCCAGCCAGTTGCTCTTAGCCTTGAGTTATTTTGTTGCCTGTGGTGTTTAGTATCTGTTTTCTCTTGTTTCGTGGTCCCTCATGGCTTATTATTTTGCAGTTTTTCGCTCGCTGCTAAATTGTCTCAGCTGCTCTGCATTTGGGTCAAGGCTCCTCTACATTTTTTGATGGATTGGCATCAGTTCAGTAGTTTGAAAGGATTTTGACTTGCAGTTCATGGAATAGATGTAGAGAATTGGATTGACTGGAGCCAAGAAACAGCAGGGGACAAAACACTGCTAGGCAAGTGAAAATCAAAAATCTACCTTTTTGGAAATCTGAGATAAAAACAGAAAATGCTCGAAGCAGCAAGAGAAGAAATGAGGAATTTAGAGGTGCATGTAACAGGATTAAAACAGAATTCAGTATTAATAATGTTGAGGATGAATTTGTGGGAGGTTTTGCGAGTTGGCTTTCAAGATTAGTACTTTGCTGAACCAGCAAAGCAAAAGACAAATTCAGATCTAATACTGTCCAAAGAGAAAAGGTTAGTTCATAATCTCGTTCTAAAATTCCCCAGGAAATACTGCTATGTTAAGATAAAAAGTTCTAAAGTTCCCCAGGAAAGAGTGTTAATGTTAAGATAAAAAGTTTTAGAATTCCCCAGGAAAGAACAGCTTTGTTAAGATCAAATTTACTTTAAGTTGGAAAGTAATATAATTGTATCTGAATCCTGGAGCTTCATTCTAACTAAAAACCTGATTGGTCAGGGTAGATTGGGAAACTATTGTAAAGTGTATTGTAATTGTAAAGGGAAATAGCTAACACATACAGAAATAATGTATGATTAGTAATGCACACTTCTTAATGGCACAAGACAATGGGGAATTAATATTAATGATAGTATATTAAAGATAGTATGTTAAAGATATCAAACCTAAGGAAAAGGCGTAATAAAGATGCCAGAAAGGTCTGAAGGTAATGAACACTTCAGAATTCAACAAACTATATTGAAGGAATTAATAAAAGCAGTCATCCAAGCCCCAAATCTAAATATTTTTCAATAAAGTTAAAGAAGAGTATACTGAAAATAGTCAAAATGAGGCAACTCAACTCTAACTATTCCTATTCCAGCTTCCTGAACTACCGAGTATTTCCAGAATTTTCTTTTTATTTCAAATTTCCTGTAGGGTTAATCTAACAAGAAACATGAAAGCAGAATGTCAGTGCGTCTGTAAATGTAGAACTGAAGAGACCAGCAAGGGCAAGTATGGGTCTTTGGTTAACAAAAAACATAGAGCAGTTATTCTGATAGCTATAGGATTGAATAGTCAAACACTAAGTTTGACTATTGTTTCAGAAGTGTTAGTGTTATTATGTTAACCAAGCATGTTAATATATTTGTGTTACAAATGAATTCAGCATTGCCTTTCATTAGACTCTTTATTTCTGTTTCGTGTTAGTAGAGGTTATTATTTTCTTGGTGAGAAGGTAAAAGAAAACTGTAGATGCTGGGAATTTGAAATAAAAAGAGAAAATGCTGGAATTGCTCAGTAGGTCAAGCAGCATGAGTAGAGAGAGAGAGAGAGAGAGAGAGAGAGAGAGAGAGGGGGAAATGCAGAACTAACATGAGGTTTTATCTCTGTTTCTCTCTCTATGGATTCAGCCTGTTTTGACCATTTGTGGCATTTTCTGTTTTTTAATTTTATGAAGACTTAGATCAGGCTTGGATCAGTACTAACAGAGAATGAAGTGGGATGTTTCAATAGGACTTGGGTCCAGATCTCTAATTACTTCATTTATAACAAAAGACAGTCAGAAATAGAAGTAGAAGTAAGCCAATCAGACCTGAAACCAGCTCAGGTGGCTGATCATTTAATTCAACATGATTTGTCTGCCCATTCTTGTATCCCTTTATCCCTCCAATATACAGAAATCTACCCATTTCTGTTTTGAATGTGACCACGGCAGCACTCTGGAAGACAGAACTCCAAAGGTTCACCACATTCAGATCGAAGACGTTTCAGTGCTACCATGGGTTTCAAGAGAGCAACTCAAGACTGCAGATGTAGGAACCAAAGGCTGAAGGAACTCTGCGGGTTAGGTAGCACCTACAGATGCTGTCATACATACTGCGTGACTTCCTGAGCTCCTCCAGCATTTTGTGTGTTACTACCACATATTTAAAATTATCCCAACATCCAGGAACTTGAAGCTGCTCATCCTTTCCATTGCTGACTCCTCAGTGAGGACGGGTGGGCCACTCCCCTGACTCCCCTTTCTGAAGTCCACAGTCAATTCCTTGGTCTTTTCTGGTGTTGAGTGTGAGGTCGTTGTAGTGACACCACTCAACAATCTGATCTATCTCACTCCAGTACGCCTTCTCATCACCATCGTGCAAGCAATAGTGGTGATGTTGGCAAATTTATCGATGGTATTCAAGCTGTACTTAGCCACCCAGTTATGAGTGTAGAGAATTGGGCTAAGCATGCATCTGTGATGTGGGCCTTAGCTGACTATCAGTGAGGAAGAGATGTTGTTACCAATCCGCACTGACTGTGGTCCCTGATGAGGAAGTCGGAGGTCCAACTGCAGAGGAAGGCACTGTGGTCCATGTTTTGAAGGTTGTTGATTAGTAACGTTGGGATGATGGTGTTGAATGTTGAGCTGTTCTGTCTAATGCAACATTTATTCTGACAAATTTCACCTGTTCATCCTTTCACCTTTCCTTTCCACCACTTAATGTTCCTGATCTTCCAAAACATGTTTCTTTTCTTCTCCAACCCATAGTACTGCAAACACTTCAGCTCAACATCTTTCATATTTTGAGACTTCATGCTTTTCTGATATGGTACAATCACTTTTCACTCTAATAGTAATAGTGAAGCTCACCAAGTATCTTATCAATGTATTGAAGATCTGTTATTATGTCTGCATGCCTGTGGTAAAATTATTTAATAATCTGTAACCCAATTGTTATTAAGCAGGTTAGACAATGTGAGCACAATTTCACGGAAATGTTCTAGCCAAGATTAGATTTCTACTGATCTATATAGGCTGTCAAATTTCAGACTACGAACCCTCTAGGTGTGAGAAGGCTATTAGTGCAATTTTCCTGCACTATCCGCATGTCCCTTGATTCCCTTAATATCCAGAAACATATTGATTCCTGTTTTGAATTAATTCAATGGCTAAGTCTCTCTAGTATTTCAGGATAGAGGATTCCCAATGTTTGCCACCCTTTGAATTCAGAAACTTCTTCTTATCTCAATACAACATGGTTTGTTTCTTCTTCTGAGATGGTCTCTTCAGCCCATCGTCCCAGTATCTCACCTGTCTAGCCCAACAGGAATTTTTTAAATTTCAGTGTGGTCTCTTCTCATTCAAGAAAACTCTAGAGAATACATCCCAGTCTACTCAATGGCTCCTTTGAGCGCAAATCCACCATCTCTGGAACTAGTCGAGTGAACATTCAATATTCTCCTTCTTTGGTAAGTATGATTTTTGTTAGGTCAGACATTCTTTCAATAGGGTGAACTTAGAGTTTTCACTTTTTGTTCTTTTATTTAATTGTGCAGTTCCTTCATTGTCAGTGGAATTCAACGAGATCTGGCCAAGAAGTAGTGGCCCATGGAGGTACTCACTAATACCAACTATCTTTCTTTGTTCAAAAAAGACTCCAATGAAAAGTAGTGGCATCTTTTGGAATGATTTCTTGCAGAGAATTCACAAAGTTTATACATAAAGACATAATGATCTGCCTGTTAGCCCATGGGCATGGTTTCTTTGAGAACTAATTATTAATTTCATAATTTATCTGGCTGCAAAAGTGGACAGCAGAGCTGACTCAACATTGGCAAAACATCAGTCATATCCTGAGGCTTCATGCTTTATTGATATAATGCAGACTATTATTTTTCAGTCTAATGGTAGCAGAGCCTTTCCATATTGGCTGAAATCCAAGTCAACTGTCCCAGCAATGTATTGATTATCTTGCATGCTTTGATAAAATTATTCTGCAAGATGCAGTCCTATCAAGCTTAAAATTAAAAGTGATAAGCAGGTTTGAATATTTCAATATATTAAGAACTCAAAATAAATGGAAATTGGTTCTGCTGCAAAGCAGAGGACAAATGAAAACAGATATCAGCTGCATTTGTTGATTGGAGCTTTCCAGCTAACGAAGTGGATATTTTAATATTGTCTTTCATGATCCTCATTGCAAATAAATTATGTCAATAAATGCATATCATACAAATAAAATACTAACTGATGACCTGGCTGAAGATGTGATGGGTGAGTGAATAAAGTTTGCAGATGATATGAAGATTGGTGGTATCGTGGATGGCATAGATGAGTGGCAAAGAATACAATGGGATATAGATCAGTTGCAGATCAAGGCGGGGAAATGGCAGATGCAGTTTAACCTGGCTAGATGTGGAGTGTTGCTCCTTGGTAGGTCAAATGTAAAGAGACAGTACACTGTTAAAGACAAGACCCTTAGATGATGAGCAGAGGGATCTTGAGCTCCAAGTTCAAGCCTCTCTGAAAGAGGCTGCACAGGTTGATAAGGTGGATAACAAGGTATGCGTACCTTTATTAGTCAAGGCATTACGTCCAAAACTCAGGAAGTTATGTTGCAGCATGATAAAACTAGTATGCCGCATCTGGATTGTTGCTTACAGCCCTGGTTGCCCCATTAGAGGAAGGATATCAAGGCTTTGCTGAGGGTGCAGAAGATGTTTACCAGGATGCTGCCTAGATTAGAGGGCATACACTATATTGAGAGATTGGACGAACATGAGTTGTCTTTTCTGGAGCGGCAGAGGCTAAGGGGAGGTCTGATAGCAGTTTATAAGATCAAGCATAGATAGCGTAGACAAACAGAATCTTTACCCCAGGGCTAAAATGTCTAATACCAGCCAGCATGCACTTAAGGTGAGAGGGGGTCATTTTAAAGGTGATGTGAGGGGCAGGTTTTTCATACAGAGAGTGAAAGGTGCCTGGAGTGCACTGTCTGAGGTCGTGGTAGAGGCAGATACATTAGGGACTTGAAAAAGACATTTAGATAGGCATATAATGTTAGGAAAATGGAAGGATATACTGTATGCATTGTGTAGGCAGAAGAGAATAGTTTAATCGGCCATTTGATTATGAATTTAATTGATCTGGCACCGCATTATGGGTGAAAGGCCCGTTCCTATGCTATACTGTTCTATGTTCTCTGTTCTAAAATGCTGAGATACAATAAAATTACAGAAAACAGCTAAGATTTAGGAAAAATATGAATGATCAATTCTGTTCGAGGACACTGTGTTGAAAAATCATTTTACTTGTTTCTGAGTCAGGCACCAAGGAAAACTAAAATAGGTTGCTCATGCTGGAAAAGCTATGTGAAAAGTTCATTCTGTTGAAAGTCATCCTTTGTCATCTATGAATGTATATTGTAAAAGCTTTCATGGAAAAGCATGCATTGTGATCTTGACAATACTATTGCCAACAAATAGCATTTAATCGAAAACTAGAATAAAATAGATAGCATTTCATATTGGTTCCAAGTGCATTTTGGGTCAATTTTACAGAGATTCCCCAGCTGTCTCTTACGTTTTTCAAAAAAAATGCTGCTCAGAAAACCTCTTTCCCAGCATTGTGACTCTTCTTCTTCTTGGATAAGGTTTAGATTGTGGAAGACTGCAATTGAAATCCTTATCCTGAGAGCAGTGATGCCCCCTACTGACCTGCAAAGAGATGAATCTCCACCACCACAACCAAAGCAACTGTTGAATCCTTAAATTGAAATTAAATTTCGGTTTCTCCCAATGCAGGTAAGAACTTCAGAATTTGGCTAGACTGTGCACACAGTAGTGGCTTAACAACCAATTCTCTTTCTGCTGCACTATATAGAATACCAACAATAATATAAAGCCAAAACAGGCTTGGAGATAAATAAGGCATATCTTGTTTCAGTATAGCTGACATCACCTCTTCAAGTAACGAAAAATGTGATCCATGTTGTTACAACATGGAAAATGCCTTCTTATCTCTATAAGAAGGCACTTGCTAAATTTGTTCTATATGAGACATGTAGATCGCTATTAAACCTAAGGTGCCACAGGAGATATCACAGAAAGAAGTGAGATATAAAATAGCATTCTTAATTTTCTCAGTGATTATTTAATCATCAGCCTTCTCTTCGAAATCCTAGTGATGGTAAATACACATTCCTTACTTTCTGCAATGTTCTAACTAAATTATATTTTTGAACATGATGTGGCTGCGATAATTCATGCCAGTAATGTTAATACATAATACAATATCCTGCCAAGCCAAAATAGGTTATTACAAATGTTGTTAAAATAGGCTCCTGCAAATAATGGTCACTCAACATTTGACTGGACTGCATTCAGAAGAAATAGCATGAGGAAAATGCAATATTGTATCATGGCGCCAATTCTAATAGGTTATAATTTTCAGTACTTGAATTGGCAATGCACAGAAGACTCTGAGCTAAGTGTGGGTGCATATGATTAATATAGATGGGTATTTGATGGTTGGCATGGACAGGATAAGTCAAAAGGTTGCTTTTGTGCTGAATGACTCAATAAGTACTGTATACAAAAAAGCTAATGAATTTTAAATAGTTGACTTTTTTACAGAAAAAATACTTCTACTGCATTAATTCCAGAATCTCTTCTCCGCTGCAGGCAATATATCTGTTTTGAATTAGTTGTTTCCAATATATGTTGTCAATGGAGGCTCAGTCTTTGAGTTGTTTCTGCTAATTCTAAATGAAAGGAATTAAAAAAACAAAGCAAAAAAATCATTGCACCCACCATTCAGGCTTTGCGCAAAATCATTTTGGATCACTAACTGGAATGCACAGTGATTGTGTGAAACACTCCTGAAGTTCAATAGGTTTTGCCTTGTGACAGTTCAAAGAATTTTACATCCTCCCTAAACATTAAGGAATTAATTTGTCTTATCACCCTGTAATTATTTCAATCAGAAAACATGACATTCTATATATCAAAATTTTTGAAGTTGTTCCGTACTAATATTCTGTACTATAAATAATAATGAAATATCATTGCTAGCACAGATGATACTTAAATCAACTCTTTTGACATGATCACAGCTGGTTTATCAGTGGTGACCTCACATGTAAGGTAAATTGCAAGTGACCCTGCTTGTGCAAGGAAAAGCTGCAGTGATTGTTGCAAGGTCTGCTACTCATCACTTTCCAATAGTCCTTCACGTTGTGAGAAGTTGATGACAGCTTGCATGATGTTTTCATGGTTGGCACGTGAGCACCAACAAACCTGGAGGATGGATTTTCCCTTCCCTGCTGACCTGGAACCAAACATTTCTTCTAAAATTAAAAATTCCTGAATTGTACATGAACCAAATGTATACAGTCTTTTCCAGGTTTATTTTATCAATAAACAAAAGATTTGATTCAGGATCCTTCACAGAGCTCTGGTAAATAAGGAATAGGTCGTATCCTGTTGATTCTCTTTTAATGCATTCCTGGAGAAGAAGGAATTGTTGGATCTCTGATTATCTTCAGATTCTTAGGGTTCTTTTGGGAGTCAAAAATGGCAAGCAGTTTTAATTAACACACATCAAAGTTGCTGGTGAACGCAGCAGTCCAGGCAACATCTCTAGGAATCCACTGTACCTCTTCCTAGAGATGCTGACTGTACCTCTTCCTAGAGATGCTGCCTGGCCTGCTGCGTTCACCAGCGACTTTGATGTGTGTTGCTTGAATTTCCAGCATCTGCAGAATTCCTCGTGTAAGCAGTTTCAATTCCAAGATTTCAGTTTACTTTAGAGTACAAACAAATATACAAATACTAAGCAAACTAAAATAAGGAACTGGGAAACGATGCTAAGGGGTGTAAGACAAAAGAATGAAGATGGCATTTCTGAAAAATCTATCACTTTTATGGATAAGATTAGGGAAATTCCTTAGATAGGATTGAATTAGTTAATAGGTTACATAATTAAAACAATTACATCACTTGGGTAATGTGCTAATACTTAGCCAATGAAAAATGAGAAAGGTGACAAACCGTTAGTTTGGCTGCCCTACCACTTTCTGCCAGTGAGTGTGAAAAATATGAGTTTGTTAAAAAGTACAAATATTATAAAAAGTATTATAGAAAAAATGTAGTTTCCAACGGAATGAAAGTTGTATCAATGGGCTACCTGCCATGATAGTTTACAGAGTTGAATGTGGGATATTTTTGGGAAAATGTAGTGAACAAAATCCACCATTAATCAGATTATATTCAAAGGGAAACAGTTGGCTGCTTTCCTAAGATGACTTGATACAGCTTCTGTAATTTAGAACTTAAAGCTATAATAAAACACCATCTTGACATTGGAATATAACCAAGTATGTCCACTGCACCTATGAACCTGATAATCAGGCAATCTCTGCCACCTTCCATACGATGTTATGCAGTGTTCTTTTGCATGACAGCTGGAGGGCTCATGCTGTTTTGCTGCAAATAACACTAAATCTGTGTTGTCATTCAACACAGAAAAAGTAAAACATAACTCAGTATCTGAACTTAAAGCTAGAGGTGTGTTAGGATGTAAAATAAGTCCTGAATCAACCATTCTGACCCAAAGGACTTACTTCTGGATTCAGTACCCAGTAGAACCCAACATATACAGTCAATCCAGTAAAACTTGGGTCAGGTACAGTGTAATTCGTGACACTTCTTCAAAACTCGGTTGGTCAGTTCGATTACTTCTAATAGTACCGAGCGTCAGTACATCTATTTATATAGAGTAAGCCTGGCCAAACACAATCCCGCGCGCCAGTTCTTTCACATGTGTGGTCAGCAGTTCAAGTAGCCAAGCTCAAGTTCAAACTCCCTGCATTACTAAATTGGAGCAGTAACTTATTCCTCTGAAAGGCATGGTTTCACTGGACAGTTAGAGTCCATCCTGCCTTGGACTGAGGATCCACTGCAAGGAGATCATATTGCTGCACACAGCTGTTATTGCAAGTCCCTCAGTGTAATGATTCTTCCCCAGCTTCTGAGAAGTGTGCCTGTACCTGAGTGTTAAAAACACAGATGAGGGTCATTTAGCCCAATGCGCACATACCAGCTCGCTGAAAGATTCAGCCCGTCCTTTGGTCCTTTCCTTTCTCATTTTACATTTTTCTTTTCATGTTTATTTCCCATTTTCTTTACAAAAGCTCTTAACTGCTGTTTATGGTAATAGGATACATTTCAGCAACCTCTGATAATGCATAAAACTTAGATTTTCCCAAATTTTTGTTGATAGTCTTATATTTATACCTATGGATTACTACTTGACCAACCGATGAAAGTAATACTTGTATAATTTAAGACCATAAGATATAGGAGTAGAATTAGGCCGTTCGGGTCTGCTCTGCCATTTAAACACGTCTGATCCATTTTCCCTCTCAGTCCCAATCTCCTGTATTCTCCCAGTATCCCTTCATGCCCTGACTAATCAAGAATCTATCAACCTCTGCCTTAAATATACCCAGTGACTTGGCCTCCACAGCTGCCTGTGGCAATGAATTCCACAGATTCATCACTGTCTGGCTAAAGAAATTCCTCCTCATTTCCATTCTGAAAGGACGCCCCTCTATTCTGAGGCTATTTCACTCTTAACTTTCTTTGTTCTAATGCAAAGAGTCTCACAGCCTGTGTAGAGTGTGTGTACAAGAGCAAATCTTCTTTGCTGTTCTCATCTGAGCTTTATCTTTTATGATATTCTTTTTCAAAATTGGAGCCAAATGCTGTAAATGGTACTCTGGTGGGTTAACTGATAGCTTCTTTAACACTGATGTTTCCTTGTTGTACTTTATGCTCTTGGCTCTAAAATCATACGTCCCATGTGTTCCCATTATACTAATCATCTCATCAACCTACTTTTTTGGATTTGTGTATCAGTATCCCTTAAGTCTGCCAGCTCTTTTATAGCTTTTAGAAGTTTGGCCATGTGCTGATATATCTCCATTTTAGCTTTGATCATGGAACAGCTCTGTGACTGATCGATCCACTGCAAACACTTGTCTTCTCATTTATCCACAACCACTTCCATTGGCCTGGAGGTCTACATTCCATGGTCCTCTGGTAAGTAGGAGTGAGCCATGATGGATGACCAAACCTCAGGTGATGGGAGGTGTTTAGTGCTGTGAGAAGAGTTTTAAATGTATTTAAACTATGTTTTTTAAATCAAAATATGATTTGTGTCTACATTAAACACTGATAAGTTAATTAAAAACATGTGCAGAAAGGACTGTAATACTGACCAGTGTAAAGCCCTCAACTCAACACAGTTCAGTCCATAGACACACTGAATATTGCCAGGCACTAGGATAGTAGCTCACTTTAGAATTGCTGCCCTTGATATGGTATGGCTCATTAAGTTTCTTCTGATGTCCAAACACAAAATTTATTTTTTTAAGTGCCATATGTGCATTGAAGTTGTGTAGTTTCTTCAGTTTATTACAAATAAATTGCTAACTTCATATTTTTATATTCTGTCTATTCTGTTTAAGGGTCTTATGGGTTGATTATATGTATAATGTCCCCAAGGCTCTGAACAAACTGATTTACAATTCTCCAACCTAATAAACATCATTAACTGAAGACAGTAAGGGTATAAGTCTATGTTTTTTTTCTTTAATCAGTTCATTCCTTTTGATAGTGTCTGACTTGATTTTACCAACCGTCTCCAATGTGGCAGCTAATTAAATTATGTTCGAACTTCTATATACATAAGGTTTGTAATTTCTTAAAAGTAATGTATTTATAATTTCCTCAAATAATCTTTCAATATTTTCCACACAAATTTACTTTGGCACATGAACTGGATATCCTCAATTAGCTTTTGTCATTCTAAATGAATATGAATGATATATTTTATTATCGGGAATCACTAGTGTGCTAACTGATAATTTGGTGTATCCATCTGCATTTTAAATAAAAATTTTATGCTGCGATCCCTCCAAACTTACTATTGTTTGGCCATAATCCATGTTGTTTAATTATAGGCTTCCCTTCGTATTTTAGGATGTATGCCATTAGGGCTTGGTATAAGCAGTTTTCCTCAGTACCACTTCCTTGTAATAACCAGATAATTGGATCATTGCTGTTTCATGAACCAAAGTACAGTGAAAAAATTTGTTTTGCATCCCAGCTGGACAGGTCATTCCAAACATAAGTATTGTCACGTACCCCGTGACAGGTTAAAGAACCAGCAGAGATGAAAAACACTTTGGAGTCCAGTATTACTATTAACTAATAATATTTATTAGTAACTATGTAAGACAGTAATATAAATGCAGATAAATCAAACAGGTTAGCAATGATTATATATAAGTAAGTGTGGAAATATATGAAAACCAAGCTTCTTCAAGTCTAGGGGTAAATAGATAATGAGTAAAGTTCAGTTCAGTTTGTGGTATTGAGTTGAGTAGTGATGGAGAGAGAGAGAGATTTGAGTCTTCAGGTGAGCTGATGCTGTCGATCTTCCCATTGTCCTCTGAATTCCTTTAAAGGTCACCAACTGTGACTGCAACAAAGGGGACCGTTCTTCTGTGGTGGAGCTATCAACCCAGGTGAGGGTTGGTCACAAGTAACTCCCCACTGGTCACTTCCTTTTCACACTGCAAGAGCCACTGATCGATCCGCCTGATCGATCCTCCAAAAACCCACTCTTTCTGTGGGCACAACAAAGCTCATTCAGTGTCCAAAATCATGTATTGCAGGTCTATCATCTGACCTCTTATTTATCTCACTATACTGAGTACCAACTGTCTCTCAAGACAACTCCTCTATCCTTTCTCTGTGTAAGAATGCACTAGCATGCCATGTCCTTGGAGTAAGTATAAACAACCAGTGAGCAATCTTTGTCTCTCTCTCTCTTAAAAAACAAGATGTCGGTGTTAAATATCTCTCTCTCTCTCTCTTTACAAAAGCACAGTTCATAGGGGTAATTGAGCACAGTTTATAGAGGTAATTCAGGACCCTGTCACAGTATACTGTGGCAATGCCAAGGGAAAAGCACAACTGAATGCAGAATAGAGTGTTACAGTTACAGAGGTAATGCAGGTCTCTGCAAAGCAATCTCCCAACCTGCAAATGATTTCTTCAGATTAACTTCTACCACAAATGTATTATTCTAAATTGAGAGAGACACCAATGGATCACTGTTTCATCATGGAGGGTTTTGATTTCTAGATGGCGCTAAGGGGAAGGATGAAAATAGTTGTGCGGGAAGATGCATTGAGAAGAGGAAGGGATAGAGATGGAGGGATAAAGATCTTCAAAAGATGAGCTTTATTTGACACATATACATCAAAACATACCAAGGGCATCGTTTACGTCAAATCAAATCAGCGAGGATTATGGTTAGCAGCCTACAAGAGTTGCCATGCTTCTGATGCCAGCATAGCATACCGACAGCTCACCAACCCTGACCGTACATCTATGGAACATGGGAGGAAAGCAGAGTGCCTAGAGAAACCCATGTGGTCATGTGGTCCATATAGACAGTGGCGGGAATTAAACTCCAATCTCACAGCTGGCGCTGCAACATAACCACTTGCGATGCTGCGGAACTTACATACTTTAAAGTATGGAACCTGATAGGGTTGAACGTAAAGACAAGGATAATGTTCTCCTGGCTTTGGGTGGGAGGAGACACAGTTGGAGCAGAATTGAGTGAAATGGAACCAAAGTGGTTGTGAGCCTTGTCAAATATAGAGGAGAAGAAACTCCAGTTAGGCAAAAAGGAAGACAGTTGGCAATCATAGTTTTCTATAAAAGACGGAAAATGAAAACAGTGAGAACTAATGAAGTTTTGTCTATTCTATCATAAAATGTTATAATAAAATCTAATTGTCATTTGTATGGCCGGCATGAGTGACAGAAAATGCTCTCCTTCTGGTAAAAAAAAATGCTTCTCCCCCTCCCCTCCCTTTTTCCTCTATTCTCCACACTTACCTCTTCTCAGTTGCCTATCACTCCTCCCTGGATCTCTTCCTCCTTCCCTTTCTTCTATGGTCCACTCTTCTCTCCTATCCAATTCCTTCCTCTGCAGCCCTTCGGCTTTCCTACCCACCTGGCTTCACCTATCACCTTCCAGCTAGCCTCGTTCCTCTCCTCCCATCTTTTTATTCTGGTGTCTTCCCCCTTCCTTCTCAGTCGTGAAGAAGGGTCTCAACCTGAAACATTGACTGTTTATTCATTTCCATAGATGATGCCTTTTTAGTTAAAAAAAATTGGGTTCTTTCAGGTTTCTTGCTTTGAGGCTGCCTGTAAGCAAACAAATCTCAAGGTTGTATTATTTATACTGTGAAACTTTTGAAACCTATTGAGTTCCTCTAGCATTTTGTATTTGTGGCTTTGGATTTCCAGCAGCAGCAGACTTTCCCAAGTTTATAGAAAAGTGTTGTTTAGTTAGCTTACCAAATGTTTCTGAAGCGCATTTCACTAGTTTTAGCCCAAGTATACTGTTGCGGTGTATGTCTGAGTGTAGATACTGTATGTATCTAATCCCTATGTCTTTTATTAATATGCAGTCTAGCTCTGGGTACACAGAGCCTGAAACATTCAGTCAGCCTACTTGTAAGGAAACATCCTGAGGCAATCTGATAGAGAAGAACAAAAGACATTTCATAGGACAGAAATTGATGCTCAGACAACAAAACAGTGTGTGGTCTGTTCAGTTCATATCTGATTTGCTTGTTTGAATGACTTCATGTTCCTCCAGGCATCCATTTGCAAACATTGCAACGTTTTCTTTTCCCAGAAGCATAAAATTGCAATAATACTTAAGAAATGATAATGTTTAAGCAAATAAAGATTGTTATGGTATTGGGTTTGCCCACGATAAATTAGATATTTCTCCAAAGGCTGTCCATTTTTCATTGAAGTTGAATTACAGTTTGATTGTTGGTGGAGATTTTTGCAATGATTATGTACAGCAGGCACTCTATCATATTGTCTACAAATAATCAGATAAAGAAAGTGGATGATCATGTTACGGTGAGTTTTCGTGTTGTACCATTTTGTGGAGCTATGACCATTGAAGTTTTATACATATACACTACTCAATCCCTTTCTCTTGAGATCCGCTCTCCTCTCCTGTTGGGTTCCTTCTTCTCCAGCGCTTGATGTTCCCACCCACCTGACTTCACCTATTACCTTCCAGCTAGCCCCGTTCCCCTCTCCAACTTTTTTTAACTTTGGCATCTTCTCCCCTTCTTTCTCAGTAGTGAAGAAGGGTCTCAGTCTGAAATGTCAACTGTTTATTCATTTTCTTAGATGCTTCCTGTCCTCCTGAGTTCCTCCAGCATTTTGTGTGTGTGTTGCTTTGGATTTCCAGCATCTGCAGACTTCCTTAAGGTGTTAAACATGCTCAATTTGGCAGCGGTGTCAACTTACTCTACCTTCATCATTGGTGGCTCCTTATTAAGTCCACCTTCCTGGAATTACCCTCCACTTTTTCTGTATCCCTGCTTCTGACCCATCTTTCAGTTCTCAATACCAGCTTACCAATTCTTCAACCCCTTTCCCATCTGCGTGTTTATTAGTTCCCTTTTCTCTTTATTACTGAACACTCTGGATGTCTTCCTACACTTGTATAAAACTTCATTTATATGAGCACATTGAAGTAGATAATAAAGCTGTCAACAAATCTGGCAAATCTAGAATTGCACCTAATTTTTAAATGTAACAAAGTCCTGCCAGTAGCAATTATTTTTATGGAAATGAGTCAACAATGATTTCACCAATATTTGAGGTCATGACTGTGGTTGAAGTGCAAGCTGGAGTGATAAAAGCTTTGGCTTATTCTGTTAAACAGTCATAATACTATTTTTTGTGTCTGTGGAATAATAAATTAACAAAACCAATTTGTAAAATTTTCAATATTTGTTCAAATGCAAAAAGCCACATCATAAGACCATAAGACCATACAAAGGAGAATAAAAGTTTAAGAAGAATAAAAATATGGTTGATGGAACTCATATGGATGCTTTTGATGTTACAACTCTGCTCAAATTCCTCCATGGTTCCACCATGCCTGACTGACTATATATATGAATATCTAGAATACCTATAGTGTAACATCTCTGTGATTCCTGGATTTGTCCAAATCTGGTGGATTGTTCACGAATATATATGACACAGAAGCTGAACATTCCCAGTTCCATGGTTGGCTGCCAAGATTCATCGCACCCTGAGACTCACAGCAAAATGAATGCAGGTACCTGGTGGCAGGTGGTTGCTGGTAGTAATCCTCTGTTTTAAGATTGTCCCTGCATTCTGCTCTGTACACTGCAGTTGGGGCTTATCTGAGCCTAGTGTCCCTGCAGAGTTACTTATATGGCTACATGGCAGCAATACAGGATGAAGAAAAAGTGCCTCAGGCAGCACTTGTTGCAGGCATTTGGGTAGCCTCCAACATGATGAGATGAAAGAGGTGCAGCCGATGTTTCAGGCTGAGACCCTTCATCAGGTCTCGGCCTGAAACGTTGACTGCACCTCTTCCTAGAGATGCTGCCTGGCCTGCTGAGTTCACCAGCAACTTTTATGTGTGTTGCTTGAATTTCCAGCATCTGCAGAATTCCTGTTGTTTATGATGAGATGAATATCAATTTCTCCTTCTGGTAAATAATCCATCCTCCCCCCCTCCACTTCCTCTATTCCTCACTCTGACCTTTTACTTCTTCTCACCTGCCTATAAGTCCCCCTGAGCCCCCTCCCCTTTCCCTTTCTCCTATGGCCAACTCCCTTCTCCTATCAAATTCATTCTTCTCCATCTCTTGACCTTTCCCAACCACTTGGCTTCACCTATCACCCTCCAGTTCGCCTCCTTCCTCTGTCCCCACCAACTTTTTATTCTGGCATCTTCCCCCTTATTTCTCAGACCTGAAGAAGGGTCTCGGCCTGAAACGGCGACTGTTTATTCATTTCCTTTAATGCTGCTTGACCTGCTGAGTTCCTTCAGCACCTTGTGTGCGTTACCTGTTGAAAAAGACAGGTCATATCACTCAGCTCTTCTCCTTTGCTGTCGGTACATTGCCACATTTCAAACTGCATCCTCTAGTCCACTCACCACCACAGAGACATGCTTCAAACCTTTACTCATCTCCTCATACAATTACATTAACCCGCCTTACCTTGCATATGGATGAGAACCATCAAATTACTGATGGACACAAGCAACCTATCTGTACACCTGTATGACTCTAAACTCGATTAGAAGAAATATGCAAGTCAATGTTCATACTAAAATTAAATGTTCATATATTCAACGTACTTCTTACACTCAATGTACTCCTATGACTTCCCTAAGTATTTATTTATTGATTGATTGATTGGTTGTTATACAGCACACAATAAGCCCTTCTGACCCTTCAAGCCATGCTGCCCAGCAAGCCTCTGATTTTAATCCTAGCCTAATCATGGGGCAATATATAATGACCAATTAAACTACCAACCGGTGTGTCTTTGAATGGTAGGAGGAAACCAGAGCACCTGGAGGAAAGCCACACATTCACAGGGAGAACACACAAGCTCCTTACAGGCAGTAGTGGGAATTGAACCCAGGTCGCTGGTATTGTAAACACTGTGCTAACCACTATGCTACAGTGCCACCCCATCTATGTGTTTCCTTTTTAAAGACCCTTTCGCTTTAACTAGGTGGCTGCAAAATGGAGCAACAAACAAAATGCTGGAAGAACTCAAAGGATCTGGCAGTATCTGTGGAGGGAAAGAGACAATCAGAGTTCAGATAAAGGGTCTTGTCCCACAATGCCAACTGTCCACTTGCTTTCACAACACCACTCTACCTGTTGAGACCCGCCTGAATCCAGCATCTGTAGTCTCCCGTGTGTCCATGATCGCAAAGTAGGTCCTTCGTAAGAACTGAGGAGGGGAGAAAACAAGTTAGTTCTGGTGGCAGAGAAGGAGACGGAGGGATGAGTAGATCAGAAGTTTTCTCTGACAAGGTGAGATTGAAGGAATTGATGTGCCAGGCTTTTAAACTGTGTTACGTGTTGCAGGGTTGTGGGACATTCCCAGAAGGCTTGTCAATTCTCTTGGAAAGCACAAGAAAAGTCACAGGGGTTTGTTTGGCAGAACTATACAGTTCTGATACAGGCAAGAAAGAAGGAACACGTTCCCTTAGTGTGAAACTGAGCTAGAAGGTTACAAAGCACTCAGATGGAAGTGGAGGTGTTTTCTCTTAGGCTTGTATTGGGCCTTGTTATAACAATGCAGAGAGGTCAGAGTCCGAGTGGGGCAGAGACATAAAATGGAAGGCAACAATAAAGTCATGTTGTCCTTATAGACTGACTGGCAGACCACAGTATGTGTGCTTGCAACACTGTGTGTCCGACAGAGTGATCAGCAGCACTGGGGCTCCACAGGGTACTGTCTTGTCTCCCTTTCTCTTCACCATTTACACCTCAGACTTCAACTACTCCACAGAGTCTTGTCATCTTCAGAAGTTTTCTGATGACTCTGCCATAGTTGGATGCATCAGCAAGGGAGATGAGGCTGAGTACAGGGCTACGGTAGGAAACTTCGTCACATGGTGTGAACAGAATTATCTGCAGCTTAATATGAAAAAGACTAAGGAGCTGGTGGTAGATCTGAGGAAAGCTAAGGTACCGGTGACCCCTGTTTCCATCCAGGGGGTCAGTGTGGACATGGTGGAGGATTACAAATACCTGGGGATACAAATTGACAATAAACTGGACTGGTCAAAGAACACTGAGGCTGTCTACAAGAAGGGTCAGAGCCGTTTCTATTTCCTGGGGAGACTGAGGTCTTTTAACATCTGCCGGACGATGCTGAGGATGTTCTACGAGTCTGTGGTGGCCAGTGCTATCATGTTTGCTGTTGTGCGCTGGGGCAGCAGGCTGAGGGTAGCAGACACCAACAGAATCAACAAACTCATTCGTAAGGCCAGTGATGTTGTGGGGATGGAACTGGACTCTCTGACGATGGTGTCTGAAAAGAGGATGCCGTCCAAGTTGCATGCCATCTTAGACAACGTCTCCCATCCACTACATAATGTACTGGTTGGGCACAGGAGTACATTCAGCCAGAGACTCATTCCACCGAGATGGAACACAGAGCGTCATAGGAAGTCATTCCTGCCTGTGGCCATCAAACTTTACAACCCTCCCTTGGAGGGTCAGACACCCTGAGCCAATAGGCTGGTCCTGGACTTATTTCCTGGCATAATTTACATATTGCTATTTAACTATTTATGGTTTTATTACTATTTATTATTTATGGTGCAACTGTAATGAAAACCAATTTCCCCTGGGATCAATAAAGTATGACTATGACTATGACTATGTGGGTTGTGGAAGTTATGGAAAGGCAAGGTTAAGGTAATACCCAGGCAAGATAGATTGAAAATAGTGCAGACACTCCAGGAGAGAAAGGTCTTTGAAGAGCATAGTTTTCTTTTGCATATTAGGGGTCTGAAGACGAGATAACCAATCCAAGGCACACACACCAACTAAGGGACAATTGCTTCAATAACTTCAAAGTATCATCTGGTGCAGGCTTGAAGTTTCTGTTAACTTTTAGCACCTCTCTATTGACTTTTGTGAATGGTGATTGCTATTGTGAGTAATGAATTCAAACATACACCAGTTCACCAAATCGTTAATTTTCATAACATAATAAAAGGGCATTTCTATATTCAGAATTCAGAACAGTGTGGTTACAGGGGTCATGCTGCTCTCCTTGTGCACAAGTAAAATAAAATGCGATTGAGTCATAAGAGTGTGGGTCCAGATATTTTATTTTATTATTGGAGACGACAGTTATTTAGAGGTTCCACCAAGAAGGCTAACCCTTGACTTTGTTATATGGGAGAAAGGAACTCAGCCCTGGTAGCTGATCAGTCCTAAATTCTAGTCTGCACACAATTGAGCAAAGGACTGAGTCTGCTGCTGGAACGCAAATTTCGTCCTGTGTGGAGTAGTCAGGGTACAGCAACACCTTAGTCGCCAACATAGGAAAGGAGCAGAATTACAAAAAAGGGTGCCCTGGTCAAGGAAGCACAGGAAGAAGTTGCTGTGGTCTGGATCAGGCCCTGCATGAAGTTGCCATGGATTGGGTCAGGTCCCATATGAAGTTGCTGTGGTCTGGATCAGGCCCTGCATGAAGTTGCCATGGATTAGGTCAGGTCGCATATGAAGTTGCTGTGGTCTGGGTCAGGCCCTGCATGAAGATGCCCTGGTCTGGATTGGGTCCTGCAGGAAGCACTGGAAAAAATTGATAAGTGTGAGGTTTAAAAAAAAAGAAATTCCTGATACTGTGCACGTGAATGACAGCACGAAAGTTCAAGTCCCAGACCTCTAAAGGACTCTGGTAGCGTGCATATTTGTACAGTTTGGACCAGAAAGCATTAAGTATGTTGAGAATGTGGTATGGGTGAAATGAACTAAGTGAGTATCTGCAGACGTGTTAGAGAAAGGAAAATTTGAGAAGACTTTAGTGTGGTCTGTGTTTGTTCAATGTAGATGTGAAATGTAAAAATGGTTGGATGAATCCTGTGCAAATGGCAGGAGAAGTGAACAAAATTTAAAGAAGGAAAATACACAGCAAAAGCAGGCAAAGTATGATAGTGTCTACCTCAGTATTTGAATAGAAAGAATTAACATCAGAGTCTGAGAATGAATTAGATGCTGTACCCCTGCCTTTCCTAGGGATAGTTTCAACAGGACCCACGCCAAGTGGTGCCTCTTAAGTACTTGGTGAGGCCGGTGCCCTGTCACAGGTGGTTCCCAATTGCACTATGGGAGACAGAAGGTAGAGGGCTGCATGGAGGATGAGCAAAATGCTGATGTAAATGTACCTTGAACTGATCTATTAGCAGTTCCAAGAAAATGTTTTCCTCACACTGTAGATAGGCATATAAAAAGTGTCAGTCAGAAAATAATGATGTTAATGAATAAGCAGAGGACATGCATAAATGTTTTCAAAAGTATTCTGCGTTAACTCTAGAAGCGAAGGCCCCTGTCTTAATAAATATTATTGTAAATATAGGTTAAAGGAAAGGTTAATGTACCATTACTTATGTGAGATGAGAAGAGTTAAATAAAATTGGGAGTGTTTTATAATATTGCCAAAAGAAATTACAACATCAAAGGATTAAAGCAGTTAAAGGAATGAGAACAATACTTGTTTGAGACTTCCCGGCTGCTCCACTATAGCCTCTGGGCAATATTGTACACTGCTTTGAAAGTATCATGAGAGCAGCCCTATACAACTTAAATGTTATTTTAACTTGCAGTTTTGTTTTATATTTAACCAGACTGACAGTGACCAAATTTTGGCTAATTATTACCAGATTAACTTCTGCTTAAATTTCACTGTGAACTTTAGTTACACATTATCTGCTTTATACACATATGGCTCATGTGATCCGCTTGTGTTTTGAACAGTGTAGGTGCAGCATATTTTCAATAATGCTGTTCTAAATGTATGATTTACAGTTTTTTGATTCACGTTAACATACATGGAAATGGAATGTTGGATACAGTAGGGGTAAACATTGGGATGTCCATGTTGTTTGTGGACAGCCTGGCTACTGGGACTGAAGCAAGGCAACCTGGGTAACAATTTGTACCTCCACCACCGCCAGCACCATGGACTACTCAGTTTACTTTAAGTAATCTTTTCCCAAGCTGTACTTAAGAATTTGTACAATTTTAATTCTGCCTGTTGTAAAATGACGCTTGATATAAGCCTGTGCGTAATTTTTCTTTGACGGCTTTTCCTCCCGATTCAATACGTGGAAAAATTTTAGTGGAGAGATGGCACAGTTCTGCTCAAGCAGCTAAACCTTTTTACCTGAGTAAAAGCCTTCAACCTTTCAGCTGGTGCTGCTGTAAACATTTAAACTGAATCTCACCGTGCCTCACGTGACAGTGGACAATTAGGGAAACTATGCGGGTTTCTCATCTCTTCGGAACTTGGAAAGAACATGGCGAATTAACTATGATCCTATAAAACTGCCTTTCGTTTACTTACTGTAATTGCTGTTATAAACTATGTGGCTCATACTAACAAGAAGGATGAAATAACTAGTGGGAACAAACAAGCTGACTCCTTTGCTAAGGCAGCAACAGCAAATCTTTATGCTGCATTGCTCTCTATTATGATCAGGCAGCAAATACCTTCCAAGCTCTAGTACAATTACAGTGTGTAGCACCAGTGGCTGAAAGGACTTTATGGACTAAAGCACACTATGTACAACACTATAAAGGATGATGGGTATAATCAAAAGGGAGAGATTCTCAACCATAGCAAGAAAAGTAGCAGCAACTATATTAGCAGTCACCTCACAGTCTCCACCTAGCTAACAGGAGTCACTTGCCACTCATTCCCATCTCATCACCTGCAACCTATTTAAACCTAACTCTCATCCATGGGCTTTTTTCACCCCTCAAATCAACCAGCCTCAGCCAATTGCTCCTTGCCTTCAGTTACCTTGTCGCTTTGTTGTGTTAATTATCTGTTTCTCTTGCTTTGTGGCCCCTCATGGCTTGTTATATTTTGCAGGTTATCATTAAAGTGATCAATCGCTGCTAAATTGTTTCTGCTGCTCTGTGTTTGGGTCAAGCCTCCTCTATATTTCCTGACAGGATGGGTGAACCAGTGATTGAGCCAGGAGCTTTTGCTCACCTGAAGGAAGGCGTCTGCCTTAATGAGTACACGATCCAGAAGGAGCAGGAAACCATTGCCCATCTGCTCGCCACTCCCAACCAACTCTCTGTCTCACTACAGCAACGCCATACCAGTCAAACTCCTTCCTCAGAGATCCAAATTCCAGAACCTAAATGCTTTGATGGATCCCCAACCTGACAGTGCAACTCCCTGTCCCGGTGCGTCATTGCACATTGAGCTCCAGACATCACTGTATGCTACAAATCAAGCCAATTTTGTAATCATCATCTCTCTCATTACTGGGTGAGCTCTGACCTGGGCTGCCACAATAAAACCACCCTTTGCGATAAATGTGAGGAATTCACCGTCAAGTTGTGCCAGGTTTACAACCATCCAGGAAGGTTCTGCATGGGAGGGTGGTCAAGAAGGTTCGGTCACCCGGCATTCGAGGTGAGGTAGTAAATTGGATTAGATATTGGCTTTGCGGAAAAAGCTAGAGAGTGACAGCAGATGGTTGCTTCTCTAACTGGAAACCTGTGACTTGTGGAGTAACACAGCGACTGGTGCTGAGTCCATTGTTCCTTGTCATCAATATCAATGATCTGGTTGATAATGTGGTTAAATGGATCAGCAAATTTGCAGGTGACACAGATTGAGCATGTAGTGGATAGCGGGGAAGGCGATTATTGCTTGCAGCTGGAAAAATGGCAGATGGACTTTGATACAGACAAGTGTGAGGTGTTGCACTTTGGTAGGACCAACCAGGGTAGGCCTTACAAAGGGAACAGTAGTGCTCTGAGGAATGTGGTAGAACAAAGGGATCTGGGAATAAAGATCCATAATTCATCGAGAGTGGCATCACAGGTAGATAGGGTTGTAAAGAAAGTTTTTGTCACGTTGGGCCTTCGTAAATCAAAGCACTGTGTACAGGAGGTGTGATGTTATGTTCAAGTTGTATAAGATGTTATACAACAGGGAGGGGGGAGTGAAGGTACGTTGGTGCTCGACAGTGGCTCCTTCAAGCTCATCTACGGAAACAGCTCAATTTCTACCTTTAATGTCTCTCTTTTACCTTTTCGAGGTGGATGGGGTTCTATTGGAGACCCTGACCTAGAGCTACACTCAAACTTTGGTTCTTTGCAGCGGTGGGACCCACTTCTGGGGCTCATCGACTGGTCGTTTTTCGATATTCCAAGTACCCAACCTAGAAGGTGAGCTTGCTTTTGGCGTTATGAGGTTTTATGGCCCTGTGGATGAGCTGACTCTATGTCGGTGCCACCAACTGATGTGTTGCAAGAGAAAACGGAACATCGGGAGCAGCAGATCAGCTGTCAGGGCCTCAGCAGTCAGCGAATTGTGCGTGCTATCTCTCTGTCGTTGGCGGGGGAGATTTTGTCGCTAACTCTTGAATCAGAGAACTCAGAAAAAAAAAGCGATGTGGCAGACTTTACCACAGTAAATCACCGAGTTGTTTTGCTGAAATAAGTGGGGGTGCGGAAGGGTCATTGCTTTGCTGCTGCGTGGGAGGCAGAGATGGGGGGGTGCTTTAGGGTTCTAACGTTTATCCTGTCACGCGTTCTTTGGGGCACGCTTCTGTTTTCATGGTTGTGTATTGTATACATTCTCTGATACTAAATGGGACTATTGAACTGTTGAAATATTGAACACTGGTGAGGCCTAGTTTGGAGTATTGTGTGCATTTTTGGTCACCTACCTACAAGAAAGATGCGAATAAGGTCAAAAGAGTACAGAGAAAGCTTACAAGGATGTTGCCAGATCTGAAAGACCTGCGTTATAAAGAAAAACTGAAGAGGTTAGGAGTTCATTCCTTGTAGAATGTAGAAGATCGAGAGGAGATTTGAAATAGGGATATACTAAATAATGAGGAATATAGATAGGATAAATGCAGGCAGGCTTTTTGCACTGGGTCGGAGGTTCTACAATTAGAGGTCATGGGTTAGGAGTGAAAGGTGAAAAATTTAAGCAGAACATGAGGGGGAACTTCTTTACTCAAAGGGTCATGACAGCATGATATGAGTTGCCAGGACGGGAGGTGCATGTAAGCTTGATTTCAACATTTAAGAGAAGTTTGGTTAGGTACATGGATGGTAGGGCTATAGTCCCAGGGCAGGTCGAGGGGAGAAGGTAGTTTAAATAGTTTGGAAGGGCCTGTTTCTGTGCTGTACTTTTCTATGACTGTATGAGTCTAAGTGAAAGGGAGGCAGAGGATCAGATAGTTTGCATGCATTAAGGCTCACGCTCAATGTGGATTACACGGTTGAATTCAGGACCCTCGCGACAGAGTCCAGCTGGAATGTGGAAGCAGTGCAGGCTTCTGCATTCCATCAAGACCTCTCGGAACACTTGACAGATGAACTGCTTACCTGGGAGATGCCCACCGACCTTGAAAGCCTCATCACTCTGGCCATCCATGTTGACAAGCATCTGGTGGAACGGCCCTCCAGTTCCAGCCAGAACACCAGTTCCATTCCAGCACCATTTTAGGCTGCAGAACCCTCACAATCAACACCTACAGAAGCCATAAAGTTCGAGAGAGTTCTCTTAACCCACCACCACCCCCCACCCCATCAGCGAAGAAACAATTTGTGCGTTTACTGTGGACCAGCCAATCACCCACACATCAAATGCCTACTTGTAAAAGGGAGGCTGGTACCTTGCTATCTCACAGACCCCACAACTGCACAATAGACCTCTTCCTAGGCACCAAGACTTCTTTTCTCCCTCTCCCCTCCTAAGACCCAAGCCTAGAATGATCACATCGCCAAAACGCTACATCATAGCTTCATTCGGCCATCCATCCCCAGTCGATGCAGGATTCTTCTTTGTCAAAAAAATATGGAGGCCTTCATCCCTGCATTGACCACTGTGGACTCAATAAAATCACCATTAAGAACTGCTACCCTCGCCCCTTCTACACCCAAATCTACATTAATCTACACCAAAGCCCAGATCTACACCAAACTCTGTATGTAATCCACATCTGCCAAGGGAATGAGTGGAAGTCAGCATTCCACTGGCCACCATGAATACTTGGTGGTGCCTTTTGGATTTTCCAACAGTCCGGCCATTTTCCAAGTCATG
Source organism: Mobula birostris (assembly GCF_030028105.1). NCBI lineage: Eukaryota > Metazoa > Chordata > Chondrichthyes > Myliobatiformes > Myliobatidae > Mobula > Mobula birostris. The sequence continues at coordinate 20,651,379 of NC_092393.1, forward strand.
ATTCATGAGATCTTCTGAGACATACAACTCAAGTCTGTCATTGTCTACCTTAATGACATCCTCATCTCCGTCAAGGACCCCCAAGACCATGTCTGTCACCTCCTTCAGTGTCTCCTCAAAAACCAACTCTACTCCAAATTAGAAAGTGCCAGTTCTACACCCAAGTCATTTCCTTCCTGAGATACGTCTTTTCACCCCAAAGCCATGGTCCCAGAGAAAGTGCACAATGTTGTTAAATTGCCCCAGCAGTGTTCCCTCAAACAGTTAATGTTCCTTTGGCTTCTCCAACATCTACCACCATTTCATCAGGAAGAATAGCCAAATCATTGCTCCTCTCGTCTCCCTCATCGATCACCTTACGGATACCTGGTCTGCTGACACACATCATGCTTTTGAGAAGCTCAAGAGATGCTTCACCACCACTCCCATTCTCTGCCATCCAAACCCCTCCACACCTTTTATAGAAGAGGTGGTCACATGTGACATGAATGCCTGGACCATCCTCTCTAGTGAAGACTAGGAGATCACATCCTTGTGCTTTCTTCTCACTCAAGTTCAACCCTCTACATCAGCATTATGGAGTAGGAGACAGGAAACCACTCGCTATTAAATGTGTGTTCGAGGAATGGAGACATTCCTCAGGCAGTGCTTGGTGATGGGATAACACCAAGCACTGCCTGATCTGAACTGACCTCCATAACCTTATATCCATTCAGCAGACCTGCCAACTCAATCCACGCTAGGCTTGCTGGGGCCTATCTCTGAGCAATTCTTCACCGTACTCTACCAGCCCAGCTGCAAGAACAATGAGGCAGATCCCTGTTTGTCCCAGCTGAAATGGAGATCGACCCTCAGCTCATCATTCCATCCTCACAAATCCTCGCCCCGATCATCTGGGACCATGAGAACCAGATCCGATAGGCCCTGCAGCACAAGCCTGTTCCAGCCACCACACCTGACAATCACATGTACGTGCCAGAAGCCAGGTGCTCTCTTTAAGGCACTCCAGTGGGCCCACTCCTTACAACCACTTCTACCACCCCCCCCCCAGGCATATGATGGACCCTAGATTTTCTGCAATACCGGTTCTAGTGGCCTACCATGATAGCAGATAAAAGACAGTTCGTCACTGCCTGCCCTCAATGTGCCCAGTACAATTCCTCAAAACAGCAGCCCTCTGGCCTCCTGCAGCTCCTACCAGTCCCTCGAAGCCCATGGGTCCACATCACCATGGTGATCATGACAGTGGTGGACCAATTCTCCAAGGTAGTGCACGTCATTGTCCTCCTCAAACTCTATCAGTTGCTGAGACAATGCGTAAATTCTCCCATGCCTGTTTTCCCTCAGGACATTATGTCATACTGAGGCCCACAACTCGTTTCCCAATTCTGGCGAACTTTCTGCTCCCTTCTCCGCACTCCTGTCAGTTTGTCTTATGGCAGTCATCCACAAACTAATGGCCAGTCAGAAAGAGCCAATCAGTAAGTGCAGAAATTTCTGTGATGCTTTGCTGCCTGCAACCCTTCCACACGGAAGAGGAACTGCCCCAGAATCTACACACCTCCTCTGCCACGGGTATGTCATCATTTGAAGTGCTTCATGGCTACCAAGTCCCATTGTTCCCTGTGGAGGAGCCAACAGTGGAGGTCTCATCTGTCAGGGCCCTTTTCGCCAATGACTGAATGCTAGGAAGAGGATACAAAGGCCCATCTGAGCTATCAACTGTGTGTACTGATGCCAAGCCAACCGCCAGCAGGATCCAACAAGACTACTCCAGCCCAGGGATCGCAACTGATTGTCCACTTGTGACCTGCCCCTACGCAACGACTTCTGCGCTCTCTCCATGGTTCGTCTGTCCCTTCAAGATTACCCATCGCATCAATAAAGTCACTTGCAATTTTCAGTTGCCACCATCCCTCAGGATCACACCTACTTTCCACATGTCCTACTTCAAGCCTCACTGTTCATGAAAAGCTCATCTCACCTGAGCCTGAACCTCTGGAACCCAGGATGGTGCAAGGTGGTCCAGTGTTCATGGCTCACTGGTTGATGGATTCTTGTTATTGTGGATGGAGAGTGCAGTACCTGGTCAACTGGGAAGAGTATGGCCTGGAGGAGAGGTCTTGGCTGCTGTCCATTTTCATCTAGGATCTATTGCTCAATGGAGTACATTACAGATTATTATTTTGTTGCCATGAAAAGAAACACATCCACTGCCCACCTTCCTGTTCCTGTATTCCAGAGGCTGTTCAGTTGGATTACTTGAGAAAAAGGTAGAAATTTGAAAAAGGATCTAGTGCTCTCCCAGCATAGATGACAAATAAACTCTTCCCAGGCTTCCGTCCAGGTAGAAATTTGTCAGTGCTTAAGTTTGAGCATGAGATAGGGCATGCAGTTACAGTACTTGCCAAAACCTGGAGGCTTCAACAAAACCCAGAAATGAGTCTTAATAATATTAAATTGCTTAAGTGCCAATGCCTGGTGCTCTTTCACAGCAAGCTTGTTTCAATAGAACTAATAGGATGTGTACCTTGAGAAAACAAAAGTGCCAACAGAGGGGAGGTGAGGATGAAGAGATGGGGGAGAAAGACAATGGAAATACAGTAGACTGAGGGAGCAGTCAATGTACCAAATAACATTGTTACTCTTTTCAAACCTTAATCCTAATCCTGCACTTGTTCTATGAGATCATTTTATGCTTAAAGCATACTAATGTCCAATGGTTATATTTTCTTTGGGTTTCACAAGTTGTGGCTTAAACAATGGCTTGACACAATAGTGAATAAAACATCTTTGAGCCAGCTTGTGTAACAATGGGATTAGTGTCCTTCTTTTCTACATTTTCTTTTCATTACTGCAGCATTCACAATGTACTCCCTCACTCCTCCTTGATCCACCTACCACCTACCATCTCTATCTCACTCCTGCCCCTCTCCTCTTTACACATCCACTTCCATTCTCAATCCTGATGCAGGGTCTTCACCGGAAAGGTTGACAATTCCATTTCCTCCACAGACGCTGTTTAAGCTGCTAAATTGCTCTTCCAGCTATTTATTCTTGCAACAGTGTTTGCATTCTCTTTTGTCTCCATTTCACTGATACAGCGTTTTCACTGTGAGGACAGAGGTAAAGTATAAGACAACCTCTTTTCCTTGGCTCACTCACTTTGGCGTCTATTCCATGTTGAAATTACTCTACATTTAACTACCACTAGCCCATCTAGCGAGTTGTAGACAAGAAGGTAAGAGAAAGGAGTAGATTAGGCCATCTGGCCTAATCGAGAATTCATCAGTACCATGGCTGATCTGGCCTTGAACACTACTCCACCTACCAGCTTCTTCCATATAATTTTTAATTCCTCTACGATGCAAAATCAATTTAACTGCATCTCAAATATTTAATGAGGTAGCCTCTACTGCTTCCTCAGGCATTCACTAATCTCTGAGTAAAACATTTCCTCCTCATGTCCATCCTAAATCTATTCCCCCAAGTCTTGCGGCTATGTCCCCTAGTTCTCTTCTCACCTACCAATGGAAATAACTTTCTGGCCTCTGTGTTATCTATCCCTTTCATATTTTTATATGTTTCTATAAGATCGACTTTCATTCTTGTGAATTCCAATGAGTGACTCAATCTTCCTCATAGGCTAAGCCCTTCATCTCTGGAATCAACCTGGTGAACCTCCACTACACTACCTCTAAGACAGCATATCTTTTCTCAAGTAAGGAGACTAGAACTGCATTCAGTGCTGCAGCTGTGGCCTGACCATTTCATCTGGAAACTGACAGCTTCAGCATCACCTCCCTGCTTTTAAATTCAAGCCTTTTAGCAATGAAGGCCAACATTCCACTTGTCTTCTGGAAAAACCTATTGCACCTGCAAGCCAACCTTTTGTGATTCATGCACAAAAGTTTCAAATCCCTCTGTACAACACGATGCTGTAATCTTTCACCATTTAAATTTTAGCTTTTTTCTTCCCTTCTAAGTGGACGACCTTGCATTTACCAATCCTGACATTGTCTGTAAGGAATTTGTATGTTCTCCCATGACTGTGTGGGTTTCCTCTCACAGTCCAAACATACTGGTTGACAGGTTAATTGATCTTTGCAAATTGTCCTGAGATTAGGCTATGGTTAAACTGGGGGGTATTAGGCATCACAGCATGAAGATCTGGAAGAGCCTATTCCACATTGTATCTCAATAAAATAAATAAATAAATAAACTCTATCTGCCAGGTTTTGCCCACTCACTTAACCTATCTATCGCTCAGCAAACTCTCCACATCCTCTGCATAATTTGCTTTCCCATTCAAGTTAGTGTCATAGGCAAACTGAGATATGCAACACTTCGGTCCTTCTCATTTTTCAACAGATTATGCCTCCTAACACATCAACCTTCAGAATTAGCATCAGTTTAATATCACTGGCATACGTCATGAAATTTATTGGTTTGCGGCAACAGTACATTGCAATACAAAATACTTTTTTAAAAACTACTAATCATGATAAGAAGTACATAAATAGAATAAATTAAATAAGTCGTGCAAAAAGAGAGGAAAAATAATAGTGAGGTAATGTTCATGGTTCATTGTATATTCAGAGATCTGATGACGGAGGGGAAGGAATTGTTCCTGAAATGTTGAGTGTATGTCTTCTGGGATCTTGTACCTCCTCCTTGATGATAGCAATGAGAAGAGGGCATGTCTTGGGTGATAAATGCCCTCAGTGATAGATGCCACCTTTCTGAGGTATTGCTTTTTGAAGGTATCCTGGATGCTGGGGAGGCTATTTCCCATGATGGACCTGGTTCAGTTTGCAACTTTCTACAGCTGCTTCCAGTCCTCTTCACTGGTTCCTCCATACCAGATGGTAATGCAACCAGTTGGAATACCCTCCACAGTACATCTGCAGAGACCTGAGTGTCTTTGGTGTCACACTAAATCTACTCGAACTCCAAATGATCACAGTCATGCCTTCTTTGTAATTAAACATAAGGATATAAGAAATAGGGGCAGGAGTAGGCCATCCGGCCTATCAAGCCTGCCCCACCATTCAATAAGATCATGGCTGATCTGTCCGTAAACTCAGCTCCATCTACCTGCCGTTTCCCCATAACCCTTAATTCCCCTACTATGTAAAAATCTATCTAACTGTATCTTAAATATATTCAGTGAAGAAGCCTCAACTGCTTCACTAGGCAGAGGATTCCACAGATTCACTACTCTCTGGAAAAAACTGTTTCTCCTCACCTCAGTCCTAAATTTTCTCCTCTGAATCTTGAGGCAATGTCCACTAGTTCTAGTCTCACCTACCAATGGAAACAACTTTCCGACTTCTATCTTATTTATCCCTTTCAACATTTTGTATGTTTCTATCAGATGCCCTCTCATTCTTCTGAATTCCAGAGAGTATAGTCCCAGGCGACTCAATCTCTCTTCATAGGTTAACCCCTTCATCCATGGAATCAACCTGGTGAACCTCCTCTGCACTACCTCCAAAGCCAGTATATCCTTCCTCAAGTATGGAGACCAGAACTGCACACAGTACTCCAGGTGCAGCCTCACCAGTACCCTGTATAGTTGCAGCATGACCTCCCTGCTTTTGAGCTCAATCCCTCTAGCAATGAAGGCCAACATTCCATTTGCCTCCTTAATAACCTATTGTACCTGCAAGCCAACTTTTTGTGATTCATGAACAAGCACTCCCAAGTCCCTTTGCACAACAGCATGCTGCAATCTTTCACCATTTAAATAATAATCTGCTCTTCTGTTATTCCTTCCAAATTGGATGATCTCACATTTCCCAACATTGTATTCCATCTGCCAGACATTGGCCCACTCATTTAACTTAACTATATCCCTCTGCAGACTTTCCAAATCTTCTGTACAATTTGCTTTTCCACTCAGTTTAGTGTCATCAGCTTTTGCTACGCTACACTCAGTCCCCTCTTCCAAATCATCAATGTAAATGGTAAACAGCTGCGGGCCCAGCACCGGCCCCTGCGGCACCCCACTCACCACAGACTGCCAACCTGAGAAACAACCATTTATACCAACTCTCTGCCTTCTATTGGTTAACCAATCCACTGTCCATGCCAATACACTTACTCTGTCTCCATGCATCCGTATCTTATTTATAAGTCTCTTGTGTGGCACCTTATCAAGCACTTTCTGGAAATCCAAGTATACGACATCCACCTGTTCCCCTCTATCCACTGCACTAATTATGCCCTCAAAGAACTCCAGTAAGTTTGTCAAACAGGACCTGCCCTTTCTGAATCCATGCTGCGTCTGTCTAATGGAACCACTCCTTTCTAAATGTTTCACTATTTCTTCCTTAATGACAGCTTCAAGCATTTTCCCGACTACAGATGTTAAGCTAACTGGCCTATAGTTACCCGTCTTTTGCTTACATCCTTTTTTAAAAAGTGGCATAGCATTTTCTGTCTTCCAATCTGCCAGGACCTGCCCATATTCTAGAGAGTTTTGATAAATGACTATCATCGCGTCTACTATAACCTCCGCCAGTTCCCTCAGCACCCTGGGATGCACCCCATCAGGACCAGGGGACTTATCTACCTTCAGGTCCTCTAGTTTGCATCAATATGTTGGGTCCTGGAAAGGTCTTCAGAGATGTTGGCATCCAGGAACTTAAAACTGTTCACCCTTTCCTCTGCTGATCCCTCAATGAGGACTGGAGTGTGTTCCCTCAACTTCCCCTTTTCTGAAACCCACAATCCATTCCTTGGTCTTACTGATGTTTAGTGCAATATTGTTGCTGTCACACCACTCAACAAGCTGATCTATCTTACTCCTGTACACTTCCTCGTCACCATCTGAAATTCTCCTATCAGTAGTTATGTCATCAGTAAATTTATAAATGCCATTCAGGTTGTGGTAAAGAGTAAAGAGTTGACATTTCAGGCCAAGACCCTTCATCAGGACACAACATAGATAAGCAGAGTTTTTTTTCCCAAATCCTAAAAATATCGCTGCTACCTTAAAGATATCTCCATTGTCAGATGTCAGCACGTTACAGTCATTTTTGGGCATGATCAGTCATTATTCAACACTTAGGCCAGCAATGCACAGGGTGAGGAAGCCACTCCGTGCCCTGCACAACAAGGATGCCATGTGGAAATTAGATTAGATTAGATTCAACTTTATTGTCATTGTGCCTAGTACAGATACAAAGCCAATGAAATGCAGTTAGCATTTGACCAGAAATGTAAAGAATAGTGTTATTTACAAAATAACTGTGAATAAAAAGTGCTACAGCACACAAATATAAAAGTGTTGAGACAGTACAATATGGGAGCAATACTGCTTAGCGCTGTGATGAGAGGTTCAGCAGGGCCACAGCCTCAGGGAAGAAGCTCTTCCTGTGCCTGCTGGTGTGGGAGCGGAGGCTCCTGTAGTGCCTACTGGATGGGAGGAAAGTAAAAAGTCCATGGTTAGGGTGAGTTCTTTTCGCCCTGCCCAGGCAGTGTTTATGATAGATGTTCTCAATGGTGGGCAACTGGGTGCCGATAATCCGCTGGGCAGTTTTCACCACACGCTGGAGTGCTTTGCAGTCTGATAAGGGACAATTGCCATACCACACTGAGATGCAGTTGGTGAGTATGCTCTCAATAGTACAGCGAAAAAAGCGGTAAAAATTGTTAAAACAATGCCAAGAGGTTTTTGATCAGGTGATGAATATGCTGTCATTTGGCCTTCTCATGATACACTTCAACACAGAGTTGACAACCATCATCGTGATCTATGCATCCGACTATGGGGTGGGTGCTGTCATATCCCATGCTTTCCCTGATGGTACCAAAAAAGCTGTCATGCATGCAGCCGGATCTCTGACACTCATTCCAAATGGCCAGAAGTGTTATCTATGAGGTCAATAATGAACAGAGGCTACCATTCAACAGCTGCTGCCGACCGTTAGCAGCTTTGGGATGCCAGAAACACTCGTTTCTGACAATGGCACACACGTCAGTTCACAGCAGTTTGCTGCACTCTGCCAGAGCAGTGGAATTATCCACATCCACCGTCCAACGGCCAAGCAGGACGGTGGATGCCTTCAAATGATCACTTCTAAACTCGAGAGGGGAAGGAGCATCGGCTGAGGTGCTCAACACGTTTCTGCTGGCATATTGAATTACACCGTATCCAGGCCTCAGCTGAGCTCTCTTGCAAAGAAAATTTCGCACAGTGTTGGATGCAATGCTGTCACTTCGATCAGAATCTGAGACAGCTGTGGGTCAGGTGCACAAAGGTAGCTACTCAGATCTGGTGAAGTCATTCAACCCTGGAGCTGCAGTGTCAGCCAAATAGTATTGCAATGGGCAAAACTCGTGGGTTCAAGGTCAGATTGTCATACATATAGGGGAAGTGCTCTGAGAGCTAGTGTAGGCAGACATTCCTGGTGCTGCCACATCAACCAGTTGTGACCATGTTCTCCCAAAGGCACAGCATGTCACGGTCCGGTCCGTTGACTCCTCACTTCAGTGTTCTATCAGGCTCCTTGCTGAGGGCACCTGATCCTCATCTGAATCAGCAGCATAAAGACTCCGGCTTACATCTACTGGGCGCTGGACCGTCACCTGAGCCAGTGCTGCAATGCACGTTCCGGGCCGTCGAGAATAGTGGACTCTAAGTTGCTTGGGTCCTGGGAGTTCTTCGGGAATTCTGTCTCTTTGTGTTCAGCTAAATGATTGCCGGCCGTTTGCCGCTCCATGTGCTACTCTGAATCGAGATACGAATTGTCTGTCGTTGTTGGTTTTGTCGTCTCGTGTCCATCTGAGGGCTGGCCGTTTGCCGTGACTCTGCGCCAAGGTATGAATTGTCTGTCATTGTTTGGTTTTGTCGTCTCGTGTCCAAGTTTGAGTCCCTGCTCCGTGTCTGAGTCCTAGTTCGAGTCCCGGCTTCATGTTGGAGTCTAAGTTGGAGTCCAGGGTCTGTGTCTGAGTCCAAATCCAAGTCCAGGCTCTGTATCCGAGCCCAAGTCCAAGTCCAGGCTCCGTGTCCGAGTCCAAGTCCAAGTCCAGGCTCTGTGTCCAAGTCCAAGACCAGGATCCGTGTCCGAGTCCGTGTCCAGGTCCAGGCTCCGTGTCCGATTCCAAGTCCAGGCTCTGTGTCTGAGTTCAAGTTCAGGCTCCATGTCCGTGTCCAGGTCCAGGTTCCGTGTCTGATTCCAAGTCCAGGCTTCGTGTCCAAGTCCAAGTCCAGGCTCCATGACCAAGCTCCGGGTCCAGGCTTCTCCAGTTTTGTTGTACAATGATCACGTCCACGTAGGCATCTAATCCTCACTCTCTGGCTTTCTTTGCCACTGTTAATAAACACACTTCTGTTAACATTACCTATGTGTTGGTGTCCTGCACTTTGGTCTGCTCCCTACGCTCTTTGTAACACAGCAGGTTTGTCAGGTAGATCATCAAACACAGAGGTAGACCTTTATCTCTTTGTGGAATGGTTCGATTTATCTCGACTGAACCAGCCACCAGCACCAGGGTAGGTGCAAGTAACATATTTATCCCAGCCAAACCCACCGCTAATGCCAGCACAGCCGCAAACAGCATTGCCACAAGGAAGTGTCAACCTGCAACCACTAAAACAGGCTGATAACCAGTGCAAGCCGATTGTTCCAAACAAAATTAACTCTTGGCTCAAATCCTACAGGTAATCATATTCAAGAGGGAGGTGTTACAGCAAACCAAAACAACAAGCACCCATTGGTCGGCTGACAACCAATCCCAGGCTGACTTTCAGTGATTGGTCATTGATCCTAACAACGTCTTGAACATTCATGGGTAAACCATTTACATAGTCAGCCTTTGGAATGCAGTGTTGATGTTTTTGAGTCCATGTGGTTTTACTGAATAAGGGTTTATTTCATGTTCTGGCTTTGTTCTATCTCCTGACTTTGGGTCTCATCAGTAACAACAGGCACGGGAACACAACAGTTCCTACAACTGAGCAGGAGCTGGACTTCAAAAAGTCCCTAGTTGGCTATGAAATGCTTGATAAATTATGAGTGTAGAAATGGGAAAAGTGAATGCAAGTCTTTCTCTCATGAAAGCTGAAGCTTGTCCAACCGACACCTCGGATCCTACACACAGGAACTGATTGTACTGTACGACTGAGTTCTATGATAGACTGAGTCATTACGGAAGGTCTGCAGACTACTCTTACCCAGTCCTACAATAAAGGAACCACAGCCAATCTGTTCATGTGACCTTAACTGGGAGTCTGGGACATGCCATACCTTGACAGCTAATGCCTGCAACACCAAATGGTTCTGGCACTAAACCTGACTGTAATCCCAGTGTAAATTCAAAGCAGAGCATGTTATAAACAACAACAGATGCTATTGGATTTGCTTCACCCTTGCAGCTGTGCTCTTTAAACTGGATTAACTGTCTTGTAATCTCCCCCAAGCATCCACGTGTCTGCACCAGCTATGAATAACTTGCATTCTGCCATTAAAGTTCAGGATTTAGTTTTGGCAATCTAATACCCACATCTTTGAATTTCAGAGGTAAGTTTATTGTCTTTTTTTTATTAGGCACCTTTATATAAAGCCAGAACATTTTTAGTGATCTTAAATGAAGATTTTGTTGAAATGATTGTCATTGACAAATTGCACAACAGCTGACAAATGAACATATTTTATTTAGAATTTCGAATTGGTTTATAGTATTTAAGTTACAACAGGACTGAATAAATTGCGCTTCAGGAAAAGAGAGGTAACCTAGAAGCCTAACACTAATTATGCTAAAAAGGAACTTGTTATCTTCCTTAACACCAGAGTAAAAGCTAGCTTACAACTTATTCAAAGCTGAATTTGTAAATCTGTTGCTGGATTATCACATTACTGTTGTGAAGTATTATTGGCCAATACTTGGCTGAAGTGACATCAATAAATGGTGCATTCCAAACTGAACATAGCCTAAGCTTCTCTGGACAAGACAAAGGCTGTGTGGTGTTACTGTTTATCAATGGAGTTTAGCTTTCTGGAACCTTTGTCCACTACACCAATCCCGTCTTAACCCTACCCTCACTATGTTGGACTCTACTGTGGATCCCTTTGGAGGATTTGAAGTGTAGACATGGTTGGTTGAGAATGGGATTTGGGTCCTGCAGGGCTCATGACCTGCCACAGGGCCGTCTTCTGAAGAAGAGAAAATACATTGTAATCAGTGCTGAACCATGAACAATAAACAGCAAATTGTAGAAACACTCAGCATCTATGCAAATCAAACAAGAGTTAACATTTCAGCTTGGAGAAGCTTCATGAGAACTGTGAAAATACATATTGCTTTCACATTCCAGAGAGGATGTGGGATGTGGGGTAAGAAGCTGGGGGGGGGGTGTGGACGGTCATGGAAAAGACATGAAGCTATTTTTGATCGATTGAGGCCGTGGTTGCTGTAATATTGGGTTTACAGAGAGAGAGAGAGAGAGAGAGAGAGAGAGAAGAGAGAGAGGGAGGGGAGAGAGGGAGGGAGAGAGAGGGAGGGGGAGAGAGAGGGAGGGAGAGGGAAGGAGGGAGAGGGAGGGAGAGAGGGAGGGAGAGAAGGAGAGAGAGGGGGAGAGAGAGGGAGGGAGCAAGGGGGGAGAGAGAGAGAAATACATGCAAACATATGAAAGTTGAAAAGTGTAGGTCAGAACTGTTGCTAATTCCTGAAATGTTAGAAATAAACATATCAGACAGTGTCTATCAAAAGGGAAATGATGAGTTAAGGAAATCCTTACAGCAAAGCTCATTCACTTTATTTACTCGGTGATGTAGAAGTGAAGTAGTCCCTTTGAGCCATGCTGCCCTAGAAACGCCTCAACCCTAATGAAACTTAACCTAATCATGGGACAACTTCAAATGACCAATTCAAATACCCAGTACATTTTTGGACCATGGGAGGAAACTGGAGCACCCGGGGAAAGACGTGTTCCAAGGAGAGGACATAAGGAGACTCCTTACAGAATGGTGCCAGAATTTTACTCTGAACCAGAACACCCTGAGCTGTGATAGCATCGTGCTACCATGGCACCCCAAACATTACCTAAGGTTGAGGAATCAACCGATTTTCAGATAGCTGTGAATATATTCCTTAATCATTTCAAGTTCATAAAGAACTTTGCCCTCTATTTAATATGATAATTTTCAACATGTTTCTTCCAAGCAAGAAATCCTGGAAGTGACAGGGACAAGCTGATTGTGACCGTATAGTATCTTGGATGTAATCCTGGGCCAAAATGTCTGGAATTCTTGACAGCAATCACTTTCCATTGTCCCATAAATTATTAAGGATATAATGAAATCAGAAGTCTAACAGTATGCTAAAATCTACTGAAAATATAACTTTGATTCAACAATGTCGAGGGAATGTTGATGGCAATAATTTACCATGTTTTTCCATCGTCAATAATGAAGTAAGGCAAATTGTTATGCTTGGTTTGGATATTACAAATTGGCACAAGTTCTATTCATGATTCCATTAGCTTTATTTAGCACTAGGGCATTTTTATTATGTGAGAGTCCTTCATGTAACCTTTGTCAGTTATTACACAATCCACAGGAATCCCTGTTAAGACTGTTGATTAGAAATATTGACACACTCTTAAATGACCACTGGAACGCCTGACTCATTTTTAGAAAAGCCAAGCTAAAAGAGTTGAATTGATAGGGTGCTGGTGACTCCCTAGTACATAGTTGGAAGCTTAACATGAGAGCTTGACATTCAAAGATACACCTCATATTGAAAGTTCAGGCAGATAGGCAGAGGAGGTGGGGTGACTCTCTTGGTAAAAGCTGAAATCAAATCCGCAGAAAGAGATGACATAGTATTGGAAGATATAGAACCCTTGTGGGTAGAGTTGAGAAAATACAAGGAAAAAAAGACCTTGATGGGAGTGATATATGGGCCCCAAAACAGAAGCCAGGAAGTAGGATATAACTTTGAACAGGAAATAGAAAAGGTATGTATTAAGGGTAATGGTACGATAGTGTTAGGGGATTAAGTATGCAGATAACTTTGAAAAATTAGGTAGGTGCTGGATCCCAAGGGAGTAAATTTGTAAAATGTTGAAGAGATGGCTTTTTAGAGCAGCTTGTTACCATTAGGAGAATGACAATGCTGGATTGGATGTTGTGTAATGTACCAAATTTGATTAGGGAGCTTAAGGTAAAGAAACTTTGGGAGGCAGTAATCATAATATGATGGAATTCATTCCTGCAGTTTGACAAAGAGAAGATAAAGTCAGATGTATCAGTATTACAGTGGAGTAAAGAAAATTACAGAGGCATGAGAGAGGTGATGGCCAGAGTAGTTTGGAAAGGGACATTAGCAGGGATGGTGGCAGAACAGCAATGGTTGGAGTTTCTGGGGGCAACTTGGAAGGTGCAGATAGATTCATCCCAAAGAAGTATTTTAAAGGGAGTTTGAGGCAACTGTGGTTGAACAAGTGAAGTCAAAGACAGCATAAAAACAAAACCGAAGGCATATGATATAGTGAAAACCAGTAGGAAGTTCAAAGATTGGGAAGCTTTTAAAAACCAATGGAAGGCAACTATAAAACCATAAGGAGAAAAAATATGAAATATGAAGGTAAGCTAGGCAAAAATATCAAAAGTGACACCAAAATTGTTTTCAAATATTTAAAGGCGAGAGTGAATATTGGACCCCAGAAAATGATATTGGAGAAGTAGTAATGGGGGATATCGAAGTGGCAGATGAACTTAATAAATATTTTGCATCAGTCTTCATTGTGAAAGACACTAACAGTATGTCAGAAATTTGAGTGTATCAGGGGGTAGAAGTGAGTGTAGTTGTTACAACTATGGAGAAGGTATTTGGGAAGCTGAAAGGTCTGAAGGTAGATAAGCCATGTGGACCAGATGAACTACAACCCAAGGTTCTCAAAAAAGTAGCTGGTGTCATAAGGTTGTGGCTGGGAATGGACCCAAGTGCAAGACACAGACACTGAAGTACTAAGGACAGGACTAGGATACAAGGTGAGGGCAAGAACATGGACACAAAAACTGGGAACCCGGAACAGGACTGGACAAGAGAGCTAGGAGCCAGGGCTTGGAGCTCCGAGCCAGAGACTGAACAAGGACCCAGAACCTGGGTCTTGCCTCTGGCTCAGACCCCAGAACTAGGCAAGGATGTGACTTGGCTGGCAGGCAGGGTGAGGCTGGAGTCTTCAAGCTTGGGACCTGACGGGAGGCTTGGGACCTGAGACTTGAGGCGAGGCTTGGGACCTGAGACTTAAGGCGAGGTTTGGGACGAGACTTGAGGCGAGGCTTGGGACCCAAGACTTGAGGCGAGGCTGGAGACCCGAGGCTGGAGACCTGAGACTGGAGACCCGAGGCTGGTGACCAGAGACTTGAGGCGAGGCTTGGGACCAGAAACTTGAGGTGATGCTTGAGACCTGAGGCTGGAGACCAGAGACTTGAGACCTGAGGCTGGATACCAGAGGCTTGAGACAAGGCTGGAGACCAGAGACTTGAGGCGAGGCTGGAGACCAGAGACTTGAGGCGAGGCTTGGGACCTGAGGCTGGAGACCAGAGACTTGAGACCTGAGGCTGGAGACCAGAGACTTGAGTCAAAGATGGAGACCAGAGACTTGAGGCGAGAATGGAGACAAGAGGCTTGAAGCAAGGATGGAGACCAGAGGCCTGAGGCTTGGGGTCTTGAAGCTTGGCTAGGGGGTGAGGCTTGAGGCTCGGGGTCTTGAAGCTTGGCTAGGGGCGAGGCTTGAGGCTTGGGGTCTTGAAGCTCCTCCTGGGCAGGGCATGGTACTCCTGGGCAGGGCGTGATACTCCACCCGATGGAGGCAAGGGACAGGAAGGAACAGGAACCAACCGCAGGGTAACGGCAAGATGATCTGGCTTACCCGGCGGAGGCAAGGGACAGGAAGGGAGAGAGCCAACCGTAGGTAACGGCAAGATGGCCTGGCTTACCCAACTGAGGCAAGGGACAGGAAGGGACAGAACCAACTGCAGGGCAACGGCAAGATGACCTGACTTACCCGGCGGAGGCAAGGGACAGGAAGGGAGCTAGATACTGGGTAGCTCCAAAACAAGACTTCAGGCCAGATGAGGCGAGAGTTACCAGCAAGACAAGGCAAGGCTTCAGGCAATGCAAGGTGAAACAAGAACCTCAGGTGAGGCGAAAGTTACTGGCAAGACAAGGCAAGGCTTCAGGTGAGGAAATAGAAGGCAGGGGAAGGGATACAAGGAGAAAGAACAAGAACAATCCAGCAGCCATGCCCTGGTCTCTGGAGGTATTTATGCAGCCAGCCCCAGTGAGAATCAGCTGCCTTAATGAGTGCTCAACAGGAACAGGAACAGGGTAGACAAGAAAACCTGGAGCAAGGGTCGATGGACCGGACTGTGAACCGGAATGCGAACTTCACGGACCAGACCATGACAGCTGGAGAGATTGTGGAGGCATTAGTAATGATCTTTCAAGAATCACTAGATTCCAGGATCATTCCAGAGGATTGGAAAATTGCATATGTCACTTGACTCTTTAAGAAGGATTGAATTGAATTGAATTGATTGATTTGACTTCATTTCTTACATCCTTCACATACATGAGGAGTAAAACCCTTGATGTTACATCTCCATTAAAATGTGCCATGTGCAATCATAGTAATTTATCATAATTTATAATAAATAGAACAGTCAGTCTAATATGGAATACACTCAAATCAGCCTGAATTCATCAGTCTGATGGCCTGGTGGAAGAAGCTGTCTTGGAGCCTGTTGGTCCTGGCTTTTATGCTCCGTTACTGCTTCCCAGATGGTAGCAGCTGGAATAGATTGTGGTTGGGATGACTTGGGTGCCCAATGATCCTACGGGCTCTTTTTAAACACCTGTCCTTGTAAATGTCCTGAATCATGGGAAGTTCACAACTACAGATGCACTGGGCTGTCCGCACCACTCTCTGCAGAGTCCTGCGATTAAGGGAGATACAGTTCCCATGCCAGGCAGTGATGCAACCAGTTAGGATGCTCTCAATTGTGCCCCTGTAGAAAGTCCTTAAGATTCCATACCAAACTTCCTCAACCGTCTGAGGTGAAAGAGGCACTGTTGTGCCTTTTTCACCACACAGCTGGAGTGTACAGACCACGTGAGGTCCTCGGTGATGTGGATGCCGAGGAACTTGAAGCCGTTTACCCTCTCAACCCCAGATCCATTGATGTCAATAGGGGTTAGCCCATCTCTATTCCTCCTGTAACCCACAACCATCTTCTTTGTTTTTGCGACATTGAGGGAGAGGTTGTTTTCTTGACACCACTGTGTCAGAGAGATGACTTCTTCCCTATAGGCCATCTCGTTATTGTTTAAGATATGGCCAATCACTGTAGTGTTGTCGGAAAATTTAATTAGCAGATTGGAGCTGTGAGTGGCAATACAGTCTTGGGTATACGGGGAGTAAAGGAAGGGACTCAGTACACAGCCCTGAGGGGCTCCTGTATTGAGAGTCAGATGGTTGGAGTTGAGGGAACCCACTCTTAAAACCTGCTGGCAATCTGACAGGAAGTCCAGGATCCAGCTGCACAAGGTGGGGTTAAGGATGAGGTCTCTGAGCTTCTTGTCGAACCTGGATGGAGCCATGGTATTGAATGCTGAACTGTAGTCCAAGAACAGCATTCTCACATAAGCATCCTTCTCCTCCAGATGTGTAAGGACGGTATGTAGAGCAGTGGCTAATGTGTCATTTGTCGATTGGTCGTGTCAGTAGGCGAATCGTAGCGGGTCCAGTTTGGGTGGTAGCAAGCTGCAGATGTAATCCTTGACCAGCCTCTCAAAGCATTTGCTTATTATGGAGGTGATTGAGATAGGACGCCAGTCGTTCAGGCATGTTACCTTGGTCTTTTTTGGTACAGGGACAATGGTGGATAATTCGTAGCAGGAGGGCACTCTGCACTGGGAGAGGGAGAGATTAAAAATGTCGGTAGACACACCTGCCAGTTCTGCTGCGCAAATGTAACTCCACTCTTTAAGAAGGAGAGAGGCAGAAGAAAGAAAATTATAGGCCAGCTAGCCTAACTGCAGTGGTTGGGAAGATGTTGTAGTCCATTATTAGGATGAGGTTTTGGGGTACTTGAAGGCACATGATGAAGTAGGCCAAAGTCAGCATGGTTTCCTTGAGGGGAAATCATGCCTCACAAACCTGTTGGAATTCTTTGAGAAAATAACAGGCAGTATAGGCAAAGGAGAGTCAGTGGATGTTGTTTATTTGGATTTTCAGAAGGTCTTTTGACCAGGTGCGCACATGAATCTGCTTACTAAGGTAAGAGCCCATGGAATTGAATGAGAAGATTGGCATGAGGCAAAGAGCGAGAATAAAAGGGGGCTATTCTGTTTGGCTGTTGGTGACATGTGATGTTCCGCAGGGGTTTGTATTGGGACCACTTCTTTTCACATTATATATCAATGACTTGAATGCAGAATTCATGGTTTTGTGGCCAAGTTAGCAGACAATACAAATATAGGTGGAGGGGTACATAGTATTGAGGAAGTAGGGAATCTACAGAAAGAATCGGACAGATTGGAGGAACGGGCAAAGAAGTGGCAGGTGGAATACAGTGTAAGTACGTGCATGGTCATGCACTTTGCGAGAAGGAATAAAGGTGCAAACTATTTTCTAAATGGGAAGAAAATTCAAAAATCACAGATGCAAAGGGATGTAGGAGACCTTGTGCAGGATACCCTAAAGCAGGGGATCCTGGCCTTTTTTATGCTATGGACCCCTAACCATTAATTGAGGGGTTGGAAACCCCTGCCCTGAAAATTAACTTGCAGGTTGAGTCAGTGGTAGGAAGGCAAATGCAATTTTAGCATTCATCTTCAGGCGATTGGAATATAAGGGCAAGGATGTGCTGCTGAGGCTTTATAAGCATTGGTCAGACCACATGGAGTATCGTGAGCAGTGTTGGGCTCCTTTCCTAAGAAAAGATCTGCTGGCGTTGGAGAGGGTCCAGCAGAGGCTCACAAGAATGATTCGAGGAATAAAAAGATTAATGTATGAGGAGTATTTGATAGCTCTGGGCCTGTACTTGTTGGAGTTTAGAAGAATGAATGGGGATCTCATTGAAACCTACTGAATATTGAAAGGCATAGATGGAGTGGGTGTGGACAGGATATTTCTTATGGTGGAGGAGTCTAGGACTAGAGGGCACAGCCTCAGAATGGATAACCGTCCATTTAGAAGATGAGAAGGAATTTCTTTAGCCAGAGGATGATGAATCTGTGGAACCCATTTTCATGGATGGCTGTGGAGACCAAGTCATTGAGTATATTTAAATCAGAGGTTGATAGGTTTGTGGTTGGTCAGGATGTCAAAGATTACAGGGAGAAAGCAGGAAAATTGGGTTGAGAGGGATAATAAATCAGCCGTGATGGAATAGCGGAAAAATCTCGGTGGATTGAGACTCCTATGTCTTATGGTCTTACAGTAATGAGGTTTCCTGGAAAAGATTTGTAAGCCGGGGAGACCCTTATTCCTGAGAGATGCAAGTGAAAACCCACCCCCTCATGGGTAGCTCCTGATAATGCTGGTACTCCTTGGGAACCCAAGCTCAGTCAAGGAATCCTTGCCAATGATGGCACATTCCAAAGAGGTCTCTGTTGATGCCAAAAACATCATCATCATCATCATCATCAGATGCAATTCCCGGTTTGAGCTTTGACTGCCATGGCCCACACACTCCTGTTTTGGGTCAAGTGGATCAATTCATTGGTATTCATTTTCAGTTCTCTGGCCGCTGTCTCCATCATCATTTATCTTTGCTTTCCTTTTGCTTTCTTCCCTTCAATCTTTCCCATAATTACCGTGCATTCTAACTCCTCTTCCCTAATCACATGTCCAATGAAGTTACGTTGCCTTTTCATGATCTCATACATTATTTCTCTTTTTGTGTTTGCTCTGTTCGTGACATCTTTGTTAGGTATTTGTTTCGTCCATGATATTCTTTGCATCCTCCTCAAAAACCGCATCTCTGCTGCTTCAACTTGTTTCCTCATGTTACGAGATATTGTCCAACATTCTGATCCATATAACATAACTGGATAAATGTAACATTTCAATACTCTGAGGCGGGTTGCCATGCCTAGTTTAGTATTGGTCAGTATACTCTTCATTCTTGTAAAGGTGTCTTTTGCCATCCCTGTTCTTCTTTTGATGTCCATGTCACACCTGCCATCTGATGTCACCCAGCTTCCTAAGTAGTAAAAGTTCTGTACTTGTTTTATGTCTTGCCCATTTATTCTCAGCCTGCAGATAGGATTCTCCTTTTTTTTGGATATCACCATACATTCTGTCTTTTTGCAATTGATAGATAGACCCATTTTTGCACTTTCTTCAACAGGTATATCAATTAAGTTTTGTAGTTCTTCCTCCGTACTTGCAATTAACAGAGTGTCATCTGAATATCTGAAATTATTGATGTTTTCACCACCAACTTTGATTCTCGAGATGTCTCTTATTTTTTGTAATATTGTTTCACTGTGCACATTAAACAAATCAGGGGAGAAAACACACCATTGTCTAATGCCTCTCTTGATTTTCATAAACTGACTCATTATTCTGACAGTGGCAGTTTGTTCCCAGTACAGGTTTCTGATTAGGCAGAGATCTTTCAAATCTAGATCTAGAGTTTCCTGTAATATTTCAAATAACTTATTGTGCTTCACTTTATCGAATGCTTTTGTGTAGTCATTAGAACAAACAAACAAATCTTTTTGCACTTGAATAGCTCATTCTGATAGTATCCTTAATATCAATATCACATTTCTTGTTCCTTTGTCTTTCACAAAACCACATTGTTCTTTACCTATTTCAGCTTGTATCTTACTTTTAGCTCTTGTCATCAAAATTCTTAGAAGTGTCTTAGTGATATGACTCGTTAAACTTATGGTCCTATGTAATTCACATTCTATTGCTCCAGGTTTCTTAGGAAGAGTGATAAATACTGATTTTTTCATCTCTTCTGGTATTATTCCAGTCTCTTAAATGTCATTGATTAAATCAGTAAGTTTTTCAATTCCATAATCTTCAAGGGCGATAATTTGTTCTATTACTAATTCATCAGGAACTGCTGCCTTTCCTTTCTTTATCTTATGATGCCAAGAACATCAAGGGAACGAAAATAGAAACTGCTGGAACACTCAGCAAATTAGACAGCATCAGTGGTAGGAATGACAGAGTTCACATTTCTATATGAAGGCCCTTCATTAAAAGTGAGAACATCAAGAGAATCTCTTACTGACAAACTGTTGCATGAAGTGAATGAGGAGAACCCAAGTGCAGGACACAGGCACAGAGACTTGACACAGAGACGGATTTGGACATGACTTCGACTCGGAGCCTGGAACTTGACTTGTCTTGGACTCGGATCCTGGATCTGGACTGAACTTGGACTCGGAGCCTGGATCTGGACTGGACCTGGAACACGGAGGTGACAACACCAAGTAAAGACAGACAATTCATATCTTGGCTCGGAGGAGTGGCAAATGGCCAGCAATCCTCAGCTAGACACGAAAAGACAGAATTCCCAACTCAGAGTAGCGGCAAACAGCCAGACTTACTCAGCTGGAAACAAGACGACAGAAACCAAACAATGACAGTCCACTTGTATCTGGACATGGAGAAGCTCATGAAGACAGTTACTTATTCTTCGCGGCTAGGAAGATGGTCCCTTAATCTTGGTGGCTTGGAAGACGGTCCCTTACTCTTAGCCGCTCGGAGTGGCGACAATCAGCCAGCAAATCTCAGGCGAACATGAAAACGACAGAATTCGCATCTTAACTCGGAGTAGCGGCAAAATGGCCGGCAACTCAGCGGGACATGAAAATGACTGAATTCACTAAGCAGCCACAAGCACCGAAGCAACTTAGAGTCCATGATTCTTGGCTGCCGTGGGACGAGCATATCTGCACTGGCTATGGTGATGAACCAGCCCCAAGGAGCTATAAGCCGGGGTTTTTATCCTGCTGGTTCGGATGAAGATCAGGTGCCCTAATCAAGGAACCCGATGGAACACGGGGAAAAGGAAAGTAACTGAAATGAGTAGTTAACAGACCGAACCATGCCACAAATTCATAGGGAATGTCTGCATATAATGACACATACCTAGGGAACCCCTGATAACATCAATGTCCTTCTGGGGAAATGTTGCTGATACAAATACATACTGAATGGACCCTTGCTTATTCTGACTATACTACAAGGGAAATTCTACTAATATTAGTACATAGCCAGAGCATTACTGCTAATGCCCCTACATTTCAAGGGAGCGCTTGCTAATATTAATACTTTCATTCAGAACCTCTGCTGATATGATGCTGAGATACATCCTAGGATGCACTGGAACACATTGCCAGTGATGTAACCTTGGGTCACGGGTGTTTTGGGTCTTGTAAATTCAGATGTTCTTGCCCAGGGGAGAGTTGATCAGACTGAACTCAGCCAGCGTTGATCAGGCCCTGGCTTGTGTCCCAGCAGCATTGGTCCACGGGTCACACCTCTTGATCCATAGCCATCTGGAGGCTCACTCAGCAGCCTCTGTGACGGTCCTGATGGCTCTTTTCTTTGCAGCCTTTGTAATGCCAAGGAGAGAGTAGGTTCTGCACAGTGAGCATCCAGCAAACCTTTACATCCCACCTCTATAAGCTTGCATCATGCCCTCCACCCCTGTCCATGGCACTGCTTCACCAGCTCCTGGTATTTGTTTTTCTTTCATTCAAATGCCTCCTCAGTCCAATCTTCCCAAAGAACTGTCCGTTCTACCATGACCACCTGCTTATCCCAAGGAAATTCCTAATAATATCAATGTATCTCTAGGAAATCTCTGCTAATTGTAATTCATTTTGAGAGAGTCTCCAATAAGACTAATATATTCCTAGGGAACCCATTGGTACCAACACTCCTTAAGGACACCCCTGCGAATACCAATACATCTCAAGGGATTCCTGCTAGTACTGATACGTTTCAAGCCAAGCCCTGCTAATACTGATACATTTGGAGGGAATCCCCACCAATAACAATACATATCAAAGAGACCCTTTCTAAAAAAAGTAGCTTTGTTTGTCACATGTACATCAAAACATACAATGAAATGTGTCATTTTGCATCAACAACCAATACACTGCAAGGATAGTGTTGAGGGTACCTATGCCTACTGTGCCAACATGGCATGCCAACAGCTCACTGACTCTAAACATGCGTTGGTCTTTGGAACATGGGAGGAAACTAGTGCACACAGTCCTAGTGAAAACCATCTTTACAAACAGTGTCTGGAATCAAACTCCAATCAGTGATCACTGGTGTTGCAAAGTGATTTCAGTCACTGCTATGTTCGTGTTATGTTCCTGAAAAATCTTTGCTAGCACATAACAACTACGAGCAGAAATGTCCTTTTCTAATTTCCTCGGAATAAATATCAGCTGCTCGATGCTATCTAATGTCGCAATAACCGCATTGTTTACATACATATTAGCATATAGTCGCCTGGTGAGTCAACAGAAAAAATAATGTCTTTAGCTGCCTGCTGGACAATGCAGCTCCAAGCAGAGAGAAGTCAGAAGATCTTCTGAATACTCCCAAACTCCCTGAGCCAGTCTCTTCTGCCACTGCCACACTTTGCAGACTTTGCAGGCCAACATTTCACTTTGTAAAGAGAGTACAGAACTGGCAACACCAAGGAGAGACAGAGTTGAAATGCTGGTGACAGAAATTAACGTTTTATGGAGACAGCACTCATTTCCAAGCTATTCACTAAAGTGACAAGAAGATGGATAATCAGCTGTAAACACAAGTTCTCATTTTAGACAAAATTCTTTCTAGACGATGTGGATTTACAAAAATGTGAAAATTCTTTTGTGATGCCTCATGAAACACTATTCTTGTAATACTTCGTTCTGTCAAACTGTGGGGATTTTGTTTGTAAGCAAGTCTGATTTAATAAGATCACTGACCATATGGTCCTGATTATTCTGCCTTTCAAATGTAATAAGGAGGATCAACATTTCTTCCAGGTTTAGCAATATTTTTCACAAAGTTATAGGCAAGTAAGTTGAGATTCCACATAATTTGAGTAGATAATGAAACAATGAGATGTGCAGAACTAATAACATCAGTTGTCCGTCATGCATAAAAATAGATTTTCACATACCACGATTGCAGTTAAGTAAAGACAAATGGAATATTTTATGAAATTCCACTTTGAATTACAACAATTTATGCAGCAAAATTAGTGCACAGTTTATTCACATCGTAAGAATACACTTTATATCAAAAACAGAATTTCTTAAAATAACCCATTTCTTACTGTGAATACGTATATTTTCCATCCGGCTTGATTCCAATTTCAAGCGAGTGGGAGCAATAAAAAACTACTGTGCAGAACACTGGCCTGAAAAATAAGAGAAGTCCAAAACTAAATTAGGTCCATATTTGTTTGATGCCACTCAGGTGATAATGCACAAAAGGAGGAAGAGTGGAAGATGCTCAACACATCTGTCAGTCAAGGCTTGCCTTTGATCGATGAACTTCTCAGTTCACTGGCTGCTCATGGTGCAGCACCTGTGTTTGTAGAGGCTGCCACGCTATTCCTAACATAGCAAGTTCCTGTGGCAGGGAGACCCAGCTGCACACTAATCCCATGGCACAGACCCTGGAGCTCATGTGCCTGGATTCAACCTGACTTTTTAAGGTTGGCCCTTTGTAACTGCATCCAGATTGAAAAAAAGCATCCTTCCAGTCAAGCAACACCTCTAGAACATAGAACATAGAATAGTACAGCACAGTACAGGCCCTTCGACCCACAATGTTGTGCTGACCCTTAAACCCTGCCTCCCATGTAACCCCCCCCACCTTAAATTCCTCCACATATCTGTCTAGCAGTCTCTTAAATTTCACTAGTGTATCTTCCTCCACTATTGACTCAGGTAGTGCATTCCACACACCAACCACTCTCTGAGTAAAAAACCTTCCTCTGATATCCCCCTTGAACTTCCCACCCCTTACCTTAAAGCCATGTCCTTTTGTATTGAGCAGTGGTGCCCTGGGGAAGAGGCACTGGCTGTCCACTCTATCTATTCCTCTTAATATCTTGTACACCTCTATCATGCCTCCTCTCAGCTGCCTCCTCTCCAGAGAGTAAAGCCCTAGCTCCCATAATCTCTGATCATAATGCATACTCTCTAAACCAGGCAGTATCCTGGTAAATCTCCTCTGTACCCTTTCCAATGCTTCCACATCCTTCCTATAGTGAGGCGACCAGAACTGGTTATCTCCGAAGCTCTGACGTAACCAGTTATATAGCCGTAAAGACATGTAAGCCATAAGATATATTGTACAAACGGTAGATGGGTGCTAGCTTTAATATAGAGCTACACCATTCTCAGCCTGGGAGACATGGAGACACTAAATAAATATACCACAACGCTATGGTTTTTCTCAATTTCTATTTGCAACATCCACAGGCAAATCAATTTTCTTCAAAGTTACATGATGAAAGTAGATAGTAATTACTAAGAAGGAAGCTGAGTGGTGACCTGATAGAAGTTTATAAGACTGAGGTGCATAGACAGGGTAGATAATCAAAATCTTTTTTCCCATGTCAAGGAGATCAAAAACGGAGTGTACAGATTTCAGGTGAGAGGAAGAATTTTGAAGATGATTTCAAAGGAATTTGTTTACACAGAGAATGGTTGATAATCTGAATCTTGTTGTCAGAGGAGATAGTAGAGACAGATGTAAGCACTATTTAAAGATAATTAGACTGGGATTTAAATTGGCTAGAAGGATGCAGAGTCTGTGAAATCAGATGGGACCAGAGTAGCACAGTAAAATGATTGATATGGACATGGTAGCTCAAAGGATGGCTTCTGTGCTGAACATCTCTATGACTGCAGGAGTGGGAACATTGGACTTTTTTAAGCAGCTTTGAGCACCCTCTTAAATCATCCTTCTGACCACCTTCACATGCCCATGCAAGGACCAGATGTAGTAAATTACATTATGAAAAGCAACATTTTATATAGTTGTTTTCTGTGCAGAGCCATAAGACCATAAGATATAGGAGCAGAATTCGACCAGATCTCCGTTATTTCATCACGGCTGATTCATTTCCCTCTCAGGCCTGATCTCCTGCCTTCTCCCCATAACCCTTCATGCTCTGACTAAACAGGTATCTATCAACCTCTGCCTTAAATATACACAATGGCTTGAGTCCACTGCTGCCTGTGGCAATGAATTCCACGGATTTGCCACTCTCTAGCCGAAGAAATTCTTCCTCATTTTCATTTTAAAAATACGTCCCTCTATTCTGAAGCTGTGTCCGCTGGTCTTAATCTCCCCCACCATAGGAAACATCCTCTCCACATCCACTGTATTGAGGCCCTTTAACATTCGATTCGATATTCAACAATGAGACCTCCCCCCCGCCCCAAAGAGCCAAAAAACTTTTGCCAAAAATGTAACAACAAAGAGAACAAGTTGTCACACTTTGCAGTTCTGAAGATGGTACCAATCAATTTACAAATATTACAGGAAGTTGGTCTTAAATGCAAAGCAAGCAGTGCACAACAGTAAAGAACTTTTGCTGATTCTGTAATGTGTCTCCAGTATATTTCTCCCAATGATAGGGCAGGGCTTCAGGTGCTGGGTTGTAAGGGAAATGGTAGGAGAAGATTGGGGTAGGTTCTGAGTGGTGTGGGCAGTGTCACCGCCTGGTATGGGAACTGTACTACCCTCAATCACAGGGCACTGTAGAGAGTGGTGCAGACAGCCCAGCGCATGTGTGGATGTGAGCTTCCCTCTATTCAGGACTCTTACATCACAGGTGCGTAGAAAGGGCCCAGAGGATCATCAGGGACTCCAGCCAGCCCGACCACAAACTGTTTCAGCTGCTTCCGTCTGGCAAAGGGTACCACAGCATTAAGGCCAGGGCCAATAGGCTCCGGGAGAGCTTCCTTCACCAGGCCATCAGGTTTATCAATACATATTGATCTGATTGCATAGCAGCCTCTACATTGTATCTGACTGTCCATTAGTGTTGCCAACTGCCTTGTATTAGCTGGGACATCCTGCATATTGGGCTAAATTGGTTTGTCCCATACGGGACCGTCCGTGTCCCGTATTTCCCCTGCTAAGGTAGAGAGTTCCTATGAAACCTTTTGTGCCGAAATGGCGTAAAGTGAAGAAGCAATTACCAGTAATTTATATTGGAAAAATTTTTGAGCATTCCCAGACCCAAAAAATAACCTACCAAATCATACCAAATAGCACATAAAACCTAAAATAACACTAACATATAGTAAAAGCAGGAATGATATGATAAGTACACAGCCTATATAAAGTAGAAATAATGTATGTACAGTGTAGTCGAGAAGATTAAGCCAAAACCGATTTGTAGAAAGAAATCCACGCGTACATGCATGGGCAATGCGCACGTCATGCAGGCGCACACAGGTGCCCGCGCGAGGCTTCATGGTCATGGTAGTCTTTCTCGGAGTAAACACAATTGTCCCATATTTGGCTGCTACTTTTGTCCCTTATTTGGGAGTGAGAAAGTTGGCAACCCTACTTTCTATACATGTACACAAAACAATTATGTATACAATCTTAGTGTTTGGGTAATATCCTTCCTCATTTCCCCTCTCTATTGCTTGTACATTGTGACGGAGATGCGACATTAAAATTTTTACTCCCTTGGATGAAAGAAATAAATAATTTTTTTAAAAAGCTGATAATGATGAGAGTGACCCAGTACTGCATAGCCTTGGGATCTACAATGTGAAAACTAACAACAGCTAAGCAACTTGGCTTACACCAGAAGTGAACAACAAATTAATCAAATTGGAATTGGACACTGACTCGACTGTTTCAGTCATTACAAAAACTGAGTTTGAATGGCATTTCAAAGATACCACACTGAAGCCTACGGATGTCCAGCTGAGAACTTATACTGGAGAAAAGATAACTCCTGTGGGAATTCATAACAGTGAAATACAGCAACCAACAAGCCACTTTGGGCTTGTATGTGGTAAAGACAGGAGGGCAAGCTTTGAGGGGTCATTATTGGCTGAGACAACTACAACTTGATTGGAGATTATTCCACCATTTACATATCACATCCCCTTAACAAAGTTAACTGAAAGTGAATGAAGAAAGGTACTGGATGATACCACAGCAGTGTTCAAGGATGGTATTGGAAAACTCAAATATATCAAGGGTAAAATAGCATTAAATGAAAGAGCCACACCTAAGTTTTACAATGCCTGCCTGGTTCCTTGCAACATCAGTGATAATGTAGCCAGTGATATGGATTGCACGGAGGCTGAAAGAATTCGGTTCCAATGTTGAGTGGAGCCCATGGAAAATATCAGTGATTCCAGGAGCCAAAAAGAATGGATCCATCAGGATCTGTGGTGATTTAAAGGTCACCATCAACCCAATACTGAGAGTAGATCAATATCCTCTGCCCTGAATAGATGATATCTTTGCAAACCTTCTGGAGGGAAGCACTTCAGCAAAGTTGGCTTAACTGAAGCCTACATATAGGTGAAGATGTAAGAAGACTTCATAGTGTCTCTCTCCATAAATACTCACAAAGGGCTTTGGTGTTATAATAGGCTTACCTTTGGAGTAGCATCTACACCTTCACTCTGGCAGAAAGGTTTGGACCATTTGCTGCAATATTGTTCCAGACACTTAGTGTTACCTGGATGGCAACATTCTTACTGGCAAAAATGACAAGGAAAACCTCTGAAGTCTCAAGGCATTGTTAAAAAGATTAGAAGATTATGGGCACAGAGCATAATGCAACAAGTATGAACTCTTTAAACCAAGCATCATTTACTGTGGTCACACCATTGATGCACAAGTATTACACACGTATGCTGAGATAATTCAATCAATAGTGGAGTTCCCAGGGCCAAAGACATGTCACAGCTGCAATTCATTTTAGTATTTGTTAATCACTAAAACAGGTTACTGCAAAACCTGGTTACTGTGCTCCACCCCTTGAACTCATTAACATAGATCAGGAAGAAATGACAATGGACAAAGCAGTATGAGGTGGCTTTCAAAAAGGTAAAGAAAATGCTGACATCAGACACTATACGCACATGTTAAGATCCAAATCATCCAGTGAAGCATGATTGTCAAATCTTGCCTTATGGTATAGGTGTAATCATGTCACATGTATGAGTGATGGAAATGAATGCCACACACCCTTTACATCACATTCCCTCACTGTTGCAGGGAAAAATTACACTCAGTTTGACCAGGTGGCTTTGAATCTGGCTTAGGATGTAAAATAGTTGAACCAATGCTTGTATTGGAGAGAGTTTACCTTCAAGCACTAATGTCGATTTTCATTTTACAGAAAGGTGTTTCACTAACAGCAGCAGCAAGAATGTAGAGATGGGCACTGTTACTTGGAGGACACAATTACAAGATCAAATTCAAGAGGACAACGAATCATGGAAATGCTGATGATTTGTCCTGTTTGCACTTGGAAAAGGAAATACCTAGAAAGTTTATAAAAGATGATACTCCTCATAACACAAATGTAAAGTGTCTCTATTAAGGCAGAAATGATCCAAAGGGAAACGATAAAAGACTATCTCAGGTCTACATAGCAACTCAAAATGGCTAGAATGTGCAAGAGAAACTCCAGTTTCCCAGATTTTACCGGTGCCAGGATGAACTTGCCCTTGAGGGAGGTTGCCTTATGTGGGAAAATCCAAGCTGAGAGCTAAAGTTTTGGAGGAGCTATGTACATGTTGGTCATCTGGGTGGCTCAAAGCTTTGTCTGGTGGCCTGGGATAGATCAACAGATCGAGCAGCTTGCCGTGCACTGTGCGGGATGCCAATATGTCCAGAAGATGCCATGAGCAGTGCCTCTCCATCCCTTGGAATAGACTGCACTATCCTGGCAGAGGATTCCTGTTTATTTTAAACATAAGAACATAAGAAATAGGAGCAGGAGTAGGCCATCCGGCCCATCGAGTCTGCCCCACCATTCAGTAAGATCATGGCTGATCTGTCCGTAAACTCAGCTCCATCTACCTGCCTTTTCCCCATAACTCTTAATTCCCCTACTATGTAAAAATCTATCTAACTGTATCCTAAATATATTTAGTGAAGAAGCCTCAAATGCTTCCCTGGGCTATTTTGCCAGACTATTCATGGGCACAAATTTCTTGGTATGGTGAATGCAGCTATAAAGTAGCCAGAAGTTTTCTCAATAGCTTCCACTACAGCCTCACACATTGTTGATGTGTTGAGAAACCTCTTCTCCAGATTTGGTGTTCCAGAACACTTAGTCAGTGACAACAGACCACCGTTTGTTGTGGAACAGTTTCAGTCATTCCTGAAAATGAATGAATTAAGATATATTATATCTGCACTGTACCACTCAGCTACAAATGGCTTGGTAGAATGGACCACCCAGAGTCCAAAGAACACTCTTCAAGCAATGTCAGCAGAACACACTACACTGACACTGAATCAGAAGCTTGTCAATTTCCTCCTTGCGTATCACAATGCCGAACCCTCCACAATCAACAACTCAGCAGCTACAGTATGCTGCTCCTGGGTCATCCTTGTGCACATGCTTGGAGCTCCTCAAACCCAATCTCATTCCTGGTGGGGGGGACACAGAGGTAATCATAAGTGGGTACGCGGAAAGATTAAAGACAGAAATGGACCACTATCCTACGTAGTAGAGATTGTGTCTGTCATGGTCCCGATCGTTAATTCCCTATCTTTCTCCTAATTTCCTTTGATTGTGCCACGGTTCTAACTGCTAATTTCCCATTTGCTTCTAATTCTCTTTGATGATGGCATACCTGGTTTCCATCAAGACCTGCAGCTTAAGAACCCCGGCGTTACAACCACTAGTCGCCAGATCGTTGGTTTTGCCTGTGTGGTAATTAAGGCTTCCCGGCTGCTTAGGACCATGTGTTCTTTGTTCCAGTTTCAAGGTTTACCTATGAAACTCCGTCACTCCGTGTCAAGATCCCTCCTGTTTGCTGTTCAACATTCATGTCCGTGTGAGCATCCTAACTCAATCTCCGTGCCTGTGTCCTGCACTTGGGTTTGTTTCATTCGTTCACTGCAACAGTGTCTGATGTCATCTGGAGACAACTCATCAATCATTTGAGGACAGCAGAGTCAATTTTTAGAAAAGAAGGGTTTCCAGTGCTGGTGGAACGACTTCCTGCATTCCCAGAGTCAACTCTATAGCCACCAAGGTGGAGGTCCCAGACCCTGAGGTTGTTTCACAAGCCCCAGAACCTATATACATATACACTACATAAGTTGAGTAGCATTCTATATTGAATTGGAGTTTATAGCTAAGCAGGGAGGAGAGTGTTGTTTACTTAATATTTGAGCAATATTGTAAATGTATTATTTGATTGAACATTCTTCTTGATATATATAATTGATATGATATTATATGTAAAGGTATGTGAATGGCATATGTTATCATGCCACCACATCGTATGTGCACATCTCATGTAAAAGTAAAAAAATGAAATTAAGACATGCATTCCCAGCTTTTCATTTCCTTTCAATGAATTTGATCTTGTGCAGTTACAAAACATAGCACTGTGCATCATTCAAAGAGATTCAGTGGTCAATCTAGACTTTGTGGAATTTCTCCCCATTGTTCACAAGAGAAGTTGACTTTCAGAGAAGTCTCAGCATATGAAATCTGTTTTGAAATAATAATCTTCCTCCTATTGTTTTTGTTGTTCATGCTCTCGATTCAGGTGACCCTTCCATTTTGGGTTCGACAAGACTTAGCCATATTTTTGTGTTTTTTTTTTCATTTTCTTTTCAGCAGGGTAAGTACTGTTTTGGAGTATGGCATTCTTCCTCAGTTTAGGAGAAAAGCAGCACATAGATTTTCTGTGATGATATTTTTTCAATGTCTTCTTCATGGTATGAACTGGCTTTTCCACATCATCCTTGAAGATGGATGATAGGGATAACTAAAGCAATATTTCATTTCCTCCTTTTCATGAATCGATCAAACTGAAACTCTCTACGCTTGGTTGGTAGAGCAATATCAGAAATGACTTCTTAAGAAATCCGTATAAGGCAAGAAATAGGCTCCTCTATCATGCTTACTGTGGTAATCGCATGTCCTTAATTTCTAGAATCTTTGAATCACTGTCAATAAAACTAAGAAATTATCCAATTTTTTATCACAATAATCAGTATGGACAGAGTGGAATAGACTTGAGGGTTATTAAAACAAGTGGCTTTAGGAGATTTTGATCTGCAGTCCTGATATACTTATTTGCAGATCAATTGTTATATTCTCCAATCATTGCCTTCACGTAACCACAGGTACTTTACATGGAGTTCTTCTGTCATCTTTCTTTGCAATTCTTTTGATGTCACTGCCCAATGTGGTACTTTCTACAGTACAGCTCTAGCTGGTGCTATATTCATAGGGTCTGCAGTAAAATTGCTACATATGTTCATTCACACAACAAGCAACAAAACAACAACAGCAAGACAAGCTCCTTTCCTTCTTCCCAACCACCCACCCGCTCACCCAAATATACAGTCTTCCCACCCCAGCACAGGCCTCCAAGCATCCAGCAGTCTCGTGGAAAACAGGCCTCCAACTTCCCAGTAGACTTCAGACTCATGGACCCAGCACTGCAGCCATCAGGCTTTGATTTCTGGACTTCCAAACATCCTTCCAGCTTTGATCATTGATATCAGCATTTAACCTAACCCCTAACTTCCTTCTCTGTCGCCAAAACCATTCCTTTCTTTTAAAATATTTTTATTATTATAATATTATTCAAAAATAACACGAGTACATCAAAGTAACAACACTTACAATGTCTCAAGGAAAAAGAAAATATTATTTTAATGATTGAAAAATTTTGGTGATAATAAAAAAAACCCTACTAAGCCGAAAATGTGAGAAACAAAAACCCATTAGGTGTACAACTCTGGAGCCATGTGTCATACAAAAGCTCCTAAAGATAAACATCAATCTGCCAGCAAGAAAAAAATACCAAAAATTTACAATTAGATCGTGGAGGAAATCTATCAATTAACTCAAATGATAATAACAAGCAAATGAACCCCATCTTTTCTCAAAATCAAATAAAGGTTCAAAGGTTCGACGTCTAATTTTCTCCAAACTAAGACATAGCATCACTTGAGAGAACCATTGTGACAAAGTGGGAGCTGACGCATCCTTCCACTTCAACAGAATGGCCCAAAGCCATTCCTGCAAACGTAAAAAGCAGCTAAATCTGAGACACAGCCTCAATGCAGACCACAGCTTGAAGCCATCATGGCCGGCAGTAGTCTGCACTCTTACCGTATCCAACAGAGTGGGAGAGATGGCATTACAAGTCAGGGAAAAAGTCACGGCAATGCTCAGACAGGACAGACTGCACAACTCGTCTAGAGTGGGTTTATGGGTGGAAATGAAGAATAAGAAAGGTATGACCAGAGTAATGGGGCTATATTTTAGATCACCCGAGAGTTTGTTGGATTTAGAGGAACAAATCTGTAGGGAGATCGCAAACTGTTGCAAGAAACATAAGATTGTGATAGTAGATGATTTTAACTTTCCACATGTTGGCTCCCATACTATAAAAGGACTAGATGGGTTAGAGTTTGTCAAATGTGTTAAGGAAAGTTTCCTTAATCAGTACATAGAGAGTGTGCAATAATTGATTTCCTATTACGGAATAAGACAGGGCAGATGACAGAAGTTTGTGCAGGGGAAGGCTTTGCATTCAGTTTTCATACCGCCATTAGTTTCAAGGTAAATATGGAAAAAGATAGGTCTGGTCGATGGGTTCAGATTCTAAATGCGAGAAAAGAGAAAAGCCAATTTTGATGGTATCAGAAAGTATCCGCTAAGTGTGAATTGGGACAGGCTGTTTTCTGGCAAAGGTGTGCTTGTTAAGTAGGAGGCCTTCAAAAGTGAAACTTTAAGAGTACAAAGCTTATATGTGCTGGTCAGAATAAAAGCCAGAGATGACAGATTTAGAGAACCTGGTTTTCAAGAGATATTGAAGCCCTGGTTAAGTGAAAAAAGGAGGTGCATCGCAGGTATAGACAGTTAGGAACAAATTAGATGCTTGAATAGTTTAAGGAATGCAAGAGAACACTTAAGAAAGAAATCAGGAGGGCTAAAAGAAAGCATTAGTTCTCCCTAGCAGACAAGGTGAAGGAGAATACTAAAGGCTTTTACAGATACTGTAAGAGCAAAATCTATGTGTGGAGCCTAAAGTGATAGGGGAGATCTTAAATGGATTTTTTTGCATCTGTATTTACTCAGGAGATGGACACGAGTCTATTGAAGTGAGTCAAGGCAGCAGCAAGGTCATGGATCCTATTCAGATTACAGAAGAGGAGGTGTTTGCTATCTTGTGGCAAATTAGGACCTGACAAATTGTTCCCTTGGACCCTGTGGGAGGTAAGTGATAAAATTGTAGCGGCCCTGGCAGAGATATTTATATCATCCTTACTGACAGATGAGTTACTGGAGCATTGGAGGATAGCCAATGTTGTTCCTCTGTTTAAAAAAGGCTCCAAAAATAAACCAGAAAAATATAAGTTGGTGAGCCTGATATCAGTAATGGTAAATTATTGGAAGGTATTCTAAGCGACTGAATATATTAGACATGGACTGATTAGGAATAGTCAGCATGTCATTGTGCATGGTTGGGGGTCATGCCTATCCAATCTTATAGAGTTACCAAGATTTTTTGAATTTTTTGATACTGCTGATGAATTCCACAGTGAAGACTGATGCAAAATACTTACTAAGTTTGTCCATGGTTTCTTTGTTCCCATTACTTCCTTTCCAGTGGTCTGATATCCACTTTGGTATCCTCTTGTATATTATTGGCCAGTTTACCTTCATACTTCATCTTTTATCTCCCTATTGCATTTTAGTTGCCTTCTGTTGGTTTTTAAAAGCTTCCCAATCCTGTAACTTCCCATTAAATTTTGTTATTATGTACGTCCTCTCTTTTTTGCTTTTTCGCTGGCTTTGGCTTCCCTTATCAGCAACGGGTGCCTCATCATTCCTTTAGAATACTTCTTCTTTGGGATGTATCTATCCCATGCCTTCTGAATTACTCCCAGAAACTCCAGACATTGCTGTCGTGCCATCGTCCCTGATTGTGTCCCCTTCCAATCAACTTTGGTCAGCTCCTCTTTCAGAATCAGAACCTGTTAACTTTGCAGCAGAAGTATTATTATTATTATGATTATGAGGACACACAGTCCCCTTTAATTGTCATTTAGTAATGCATGCATTAAGAAATGATAAAAATGTTTTTCCAGAGTGATATCACGAAAACACATGACAAACCGACTTAAAAACTAACAAAAACCACATAATTATAACATATAGTTACAACAGTGCAAAGCAATACCGTAATTTGATAAGAACAGACCATGGCACAGTAGAAGTCTCAGAGTCTCTCAAAGTCCCACCATCTCATGCAGACGGTAAACCCCCAGCGCCGCCAGGTTGCCAATGCAGCATCCTGGAAGCATCTGACCACAGTCCGATTCCAAGTCAGTCCAAAAAAATCCGAGCCTCCAACCACCTATTCGATACCCAGCACTGAGCACCATCTCTACTGAGCGTTTCGACCCCAACCCTGGCAACAGGCGATACGCAAAGCCGAGGATTTGGGGCCTATGTCTCCGGAGATTCTCGATCGCACAGTAGCAGCGGCAGCGAAGCAGGCATTTCAGAAGTTGCTCCAGATGTTCCTCTGTGCTTTCACGGCTGTCCCCATCAAATCCGGATTGATGCGCGGCCACCTAGTTACACATATCGATATTCAATCGGAACAGCCGCGTGCGCTGCGTCGTGCCGCCATCTTCCCCTCCCTCCCTAAATTTATCTACATGATAAATTTAGAAAAAAACCTGAATTACAGTAAATAATATACTGTATGCATGTTAAATAGTTACATTAAATAAGTAGTGCAAAAAGAGAAATAAAAGGTAGTGAGGTAGTGTTCAAGAGTTCAGTATCCATTTAGAACTGGGATGGCAGAGGGGAAGAAGCTGTTCCTGAATTGCTAAGCATGCTCCTTCAGGCTTCTGTACCTCTTTTCCGTAATTCCTTTTATTCCACTGTAATGCTGATACAACTGATTTTAGCTTCTCCTTCTCAAACTGCAGAGTGAATTCTATCATATTATGAACTCTGTCTCCTAAGGGTTCCTTTACCTTAAGCTCCCTCATCAAATCAAGTTCATTACTGAACATCCACTCCAAAGTTGCCTTTTCCCTGATGGGCTCAAACATGAGCTGCTCTGAAAAGCCATCTCATAGGCATTC
Source organism: Mobula birostris (assembly GCF_030028105.1). Lineage (NCBI taxonomy): Eukaryota > Metazoa > Chordata > Chondrichthyes > Myliobatiformes > Myliobatidae > Mobula > Mobula birostris. Next base: position 20,686,750 of record NC_092393.1, read on the forward strand.
TAAAATTTTCCCAATCTACTTGCATAGTGAATTATCCTATTAGGTGTAGGTGAAAAGAACTTCCATGGAGCCCAGGATATAATTTTGCTATAACATTTCCTCGTTGCAAGTTGACATCGGGCCAAGAGTCTCTCATGCTGGACTGGACCATGCTAAAGTTCTTCACATTCGTACACTAGCACAGTACTGATGGGACAGTCTCAATAAATCTAGCTGCTCATGAAGGGTTGCAATTGTCCATATCAGCAGAATTGTATTCAACTGCAAACTGTAATCTCAAGGCCTGGTATATCACTCCTTTTGACCATTACTGTCAAGCTAGGGACTAATGCCAGTTCAGTGGCAAGTATAGAAAGAAGTTTTACAAGTTGCAATGGGTGGATCTGAACTGAATAGAGCTGCTACACAGAACTATCAGCTTGTTAATGAGCCAATAGACTGGTCCTGGACTTTTTTCCATCTGGCATAGTTTGCATTTTGTTGTTTGATTGTTTGTGATTTTTGTATTGCTATATTTACGCTCTATTCTTGGATGGTGTGGCTGTAACAGAGAGTGGTGAATCTGTGGAATCCCCTGCCACAGGAAACAGTTGAGGCCAGTTCATAGGCTATATTTAAGAGGGAGTTAGATATGGCCCTTGTGGCTAAAGGGATCAGGGTATGGGGGGAAGGCTGGTACAGGGTTCTGATCAGCCATGATCACACTGAATGGAGGTGCAGGCTCGAAGGGCCGAATGACCTACTCCTGCACCTATTCTCTATGTTTCTATGCTTCTGTTTCCTAGGGTTTTTTCCTCTTTTGAACTCTACCACACAAAAAGTTACAGTGCAAGCCTTAATGCTCAGCAGAATATTTGTGCCTGGAGCAGTTCCACTATTGCTATATATATACTGTACAATAGTGAAATACCCACTCTGCAGATAATGGGTGGTTTTCAGGCAGTATCCAGGCATGAGATTAGGGGGCTAGTCTAAACTGTTTCTAGCCAGCAATATCTGCACCCATGATTTTCTCTACTACTGCAAGTGGCAAATCTTCTTGCTAACTAAGATTGCAGCCACTCCCATTTTCAGTCAGATTATCAGATATGCAGTGGTGATGTCAATATGGTTAACATTACCACATAATTATTCACTCACAATACTAGCCAACAAGGCAGAGGAATTTGGGGGGTGGGCGCGAAATTAAATGAAGACCAAAACCGGTCCTAATATATAAAAAAAATGTTTTGGAATGTTTTTCAGTTCCTGTTCCTCCATTGACGTTGACATAGAAATCCTGGTTACATTTCTCAGAACTATCCTCTTTTGGGAAGGTCATGGCTTTGAAACCTCACCCCACTTCATTAACAGTACAGCTGAGGAACGTCACCAAGGATTTCAACATCAAACATCTATGAAACAGTTAGCGTGCCTGAGAAATAATCACGTGATCTTCCCTGCACCCACCCTGCATTCCAATGATCCGCAGATGATGCAGAATCTGTCAGGGGGTCAGGCTGTTAACTTCAGTTAGAACCAAGCACTGCACAAGTAGCCTTAACACTGGGTGGACAATACTAGCATGTTGGATCATGTGATCCAACTCTACATGGTTATCAGTTGAATGGGATAGTTTATCAGTAGCTTGCCTCTTGTCATGTCCATAGTAGAACGGGAGCGCTTTTTAAAGTATCATCTGTGACTCTAAATCTCATCATTGCCCTTTTACTTATGTGAGAAACTAAAGATGGTGTAGAGTGTACATCAGCTGAGAAAGAGTTTGATTAAACTCTCACCATCTTAAAAGAATGCATAAGCACCATTAGCGCACTGCGCATAATAAATGTTACTATTTAAGACCATAAGATATAGGATCAGAATTAGTCTATTCAGCCTATCGAGTCATAGCTGATCCTGGATCCCACTCAACCTCATACACCTGCCTTCTCTCCATATCCTTTGATGCCCCGACCGATCAGGAAATGATCAACCTCTGCCTTAAATACACTCATGGACCTGGCCTCTACCGCCGTCCTCGGCAAAGCATACCACAGATTCACCACTCTCTGGCTAAAACATGTCTTCCCACCTTCATTCTAAAAGGTTGCCCCTCAATTTTAAGGCTGTGTCCTCCAGTTCTGGATACCCCCACCACAGGAGACTTCCTCTCCACATCCACCCTATCTAGTCCTTACAACATTCAGTAGGTTTCAATGAGATCCCCCCACTAGAAGAATTCTACAGAGTACAGGCTCAAAGCTGCCAAATGCACCTCATATGTTAATCCTTTCATTCCTGGAATCATGCTCGTGAACCTCCACTGGACTCGCTCCAGTGACAACACATTCTTTCTGAGATATGGGGCCCAAAACTGTTGGCAATACTCCAAATGTTGACAATACTCTATTCCCCTTGAAATAAATACCAACAATAAATTTGCCTTCTTTACTACACACCCGGCCTATAAATTAACCTTCTTGGAGTCTTGCACGAGGACTCCCAAGTCCCTCTGTATTTCTGATGTTTGAAACTTCTCCCCATTGGGTAATAGTTGGCACTATTGTTCCTTTTGCCAAAATGCATTAGCGTACATTTCTCTAAGTCCTGCTGCAATCGCATTGCATTCACTGCCTCTCCTTTGTCTCCAACACGTTTCCAACCTCTGAGGTTAGGCTAGCTGGCCTGTAATTCCCTTTCTTTTGTCTTCCCTCCTTCTTAAAAAGTGGAGTGACAATCCTGAAATATATTTATTTATAATTATATTTTCATTGTTGTTTGACATACACAGATTCTGATTTATATGATTGAATGTTTTTATACCCTATCAATTAACAATTTAAAGAACTTCACATTTTATAAACAGCTTACTCTGGCAAACAATGAAAATGTAATCCGAACCCTACATGCCTATAGCTAATCCAAATCCATTCTGGGTTTGAGGATTAATATTGCCTTTCATACACAATCCAATCCAACCTGATTTTTACTGTAAATATAACCACCTAAAAATTGATTTGCACAGAATCCCCATTCAAGGATGCAGAATGGGCTCATTTGACTCAGTACTGCTCAACTCTGAGATGTGTCTGAATTCTGTGCAAAACTGTTCAGTATTCTTCTTCCTTTTCCTCTTCTTCTTTCAGCCAAGCTGACCAGCTTTTTTTTCCAGAGACAACCTGAATCCTCTTCACTTTTTGCACTGTTCTTCTTGGTCCTTTCAGTAGCAATTTTCCCCATTGCTGAAGTGGCAGAGGCCCAAGGATAAACTGACCTGCCCATTCAATTCAAGTTCATTCAGAAACAAAGTAATGATCAACCTAGAATCAGACTCTAAACTATGATTTCCAATATAATGTCTTTGACCAGTTGCTATTAACCAGCACTTCAAAAATTGCTGGACATAAACTCATGGAATCAGCATCATAATTTTGGTGTCATTTTTTAAATTCTTGCTATATCCTTAGACCAGCTGCAATTAAAGTTCAAAGTTCAAAGTAAATTTTATTGTCACCACATACAACCCTAAGAATCATTTTTTTGTGGGTATACTCAACAAATCTATCAAATAGCAACTGTAACAGGATCAATGAAAGACCACCCAACTTCGGCGTTCAACCAGAGTGAAGAAGCCAACAAACTATGCAAATGTAAATGTAAATAAACAACAATAAATAATGAGAATCATGAGATAAAGAGTCCCTGAAAGTGAGTCCATTGGTTGTGGGAACATTAGTTATGAGATTCACAAATTCACTCTACCAATGTAGTGAAATAGTAACTCCGTATCTCTCAGAGCATTACCACACTTAACGGCTGTGTCAATGCACTGTGCACATTGCCAATGTAAAACACTCAAGCTTCCTACTTTCTGCCAAGATTTTATTGCAAATTTACAGATTCATACACAAAAGATGTTGGGAGCTCAAACACAGGTTTGCACAGGAACTATCTTAAATTTTCTGCCAAATATTTTTGAAGCCCAGAAAATTGTTCATTGCATTACAGAGTCTTTAAAGAGATAGCAACAATGACAATCATTGTTCTCAACTAATGATAGCTACCCTGAAGTACGTTTCATAGAAGAGTTGTGTCTCTGACGCTGTGAGCCTCTCTTGATGAAGCACTTTAGAACTTCTAACCATATCAGAGATGGAACAAAAGTCTATCCATGCAAAGGAACCACTGGACTGAAAATGCTAGTTGCAGTTGTTTATGGGGATATCCACGAAAACTTTGCTTGCATAAAATCAGCCTCTGGTGAAGGAACCTTAAATTTGGTTTTGATTATTTGATTTTAAAGACTATGAATCAAAATGTTTGGCAGCATCTTTCTGGATCTTGGAACACAAATATTACTCAGCCTATCACTGCAGAAACAATCTGCAAAGTGAGATGATCCAGATTTTAACTTTGCCAACATTTCTGAAATGATGATTAATTTTAGCCTGGTACAATTGCATAAATAAAGAAGCCTGTGCCCAGATCCGGCTTTCACATAGTAACCAGAGTCCTGAAGAAAGCTCTCAGTCCGAAACATCAACTGTTTATTCCATATGTAACCCTCAGGTACGGTTGGCGGCGTTAGTCTATGGAAGACAGTCTCTGGCCCTGCCAAATGTGTGGAATCTGAGGCGTAAAACCTCTTGTTTCTGTGGATGTTACGTGCTGTGTTCCCCTGTCACAAATCAGTACCACGAAATAATAAAAACGGAACACGATATGCAATTAAATGATTTAGCTTTACAATTCTTAATTTGGCTAGAGGGTTAGTAAAGAAAAACAAAAAGAAAAGGGCCTATTTTAATGAAACAGCCTAATGTGCACGCTGGAGCTCACAGTTTCCCGTCTGTTAGTTGTCCATCGATTTCCCCCGGGCGTCATCAACTCCTGTCCCCACTCCAAGTCCACTCCGTCCTGCAGTCTACGACCTCTCCGCTCTGGCATCTTCTCTCTCCATCTTCCACTGAACAAAAGTCCGCAAATACTCACTCTCGGGCACACAAGAAAGGAAAAAACACTCCCCTCATTGGACAGCGCACATTCCAAAGCCTCTGTTATCTCCGGTCATAACCCAAACACTGCTGCTACAGAGAAACCATTACATCAGTAGTGAAACCTTTCCCAGGGCGTTACACATAGATGCTGTCTAACCTGCTGAGTTTCTGCAGCATTTTGTGTATGTTGACCAGAGTTTAATTTGGGTTCATTAAATAAGAAATGGGGTGTATGGGGTGTCAGGGAGGGGTAGCACCTCTGGTGGGGGAACTTGTCGCGTCCTTTTCAGGGCGGTTAGTCCACCTTTGGTCCCCACCTGGCACTCAGCTCTCACCTGTGGCTCCCCGTAGCTGTTTGCATGCGACAGCGGCCACACCCCGGGCAACGGCTTCGACAAGCCGGCTAAACCAGGTGAGGGTAGCCGACGGGTCTCAAACCCTCGGTGAGATAGGAAGTTGTCTATCCCAGCATGTGAAGACACACTCTGGCGGATTGAGCGGACGAGACCTATGGAAGGTCCAACAGTCAAGAAGGTGGTCTCTGTAAGCGTCGTGGAATGTGTAGAGTAGGACAACACACAGAAGATGTCCTGGTCATCCACTGCGCCTAGTCCCATCTCCAGCCGTCTAGACTCTGTCTTGCCACTGGATCCAGATGGGAATTGGGAAGAGAAAGTGAGGCTGACGCTGCGCAACTCTCCCTCACTTAAATCCAAATCACACGCTAGTCTCGACACCATCATAATGGTGTCGAGGTCCTCATCGACGTCAATGATGGACGAACAACCAAATAAGAAATAGTATTTTTAAAACAAGCGAGGCTGAATTTTTGGCATTGCACTTTTGTTGGCAAAATGTGGGATTTCTGCAATAGAAAATAGGTGTAGGATAAACAGGTGAAAATCCTGTTGGAGAGTTATGAGTTAAGTTTCCTAATGGTGCAATGATTCCCAGAAATGGGAACAATATAGATCTATGTAAAATACAGATCTTCAACTGCATACAGTACTGTTTTGTTTGGAATAGAACAAAGGAATTTCTAGGCCATGATATTGCATGGGTCAATCACCACTTGTCTGGTACCTGTTAAAATAAGGATTGTTCAAAGAGAACAGATCAGTTAAAGAACATGTGGTTACTGAACTACATGTGGTAACTGCATAACAAAAGTAAACATAAAAACCGTTTGATTTTAGTTACATTCATCTATAGTTTGCATGGACCTTTCCTAGGCCAACAGTCAATAAAGTGATCATTTATCCATGCCTGTAGTAGTGTTGTCTCATTGTCAATCATCATTGTAATGTGGAAGCTGGTTTACAGGTTTGGTGAGTGAGACAGAAAACATTGACTATGAATAAGCATATTAATCATTTATTTACAAACAGTAAAAGGTTCGACCAAACATTTAAGTTCCCCCAAGTTACACAAACTTCAAAACTAAATATTCAACAGCAGATACTTAGCTAAAAGTGCATGTGGACCATACCTTCCCAATGGAACTGTGAAGCATGCTCTGGTGACAAAGGAAAGAGAGAGAGAGGGACAAAGCCTCCAGCACGTGCTATTTTATTCCCCCTAAGATGCCTGGAACTGGAAATTGGTGCCATGGGGTGCAAGCCAATCAATGGGAAACAGTACCTATAGTTTTTACATGGACCAATCAATGATCGACACAGCGGAAGCAGCTTTCGATAAGCAAATAAGTTACACCCCCACATGACAATCAGCTTCCCTGCAATTCATTTTAGCTTTCCATCACATAAAACGTTTGCATGCTTGGACATCATGGCATTAGGCTATCTAAATGCAAAAAACCTCATACACATTTTCTGCATTGAGCACTCATCCAGCTAAAGTTAACCTCACAATACTAGCACAAATTACTAATGTGCTATAATAGCATAATTAGTTTTCCTCTTACCAGGACCAAATGAAACAGTATAAAGTGTCTCTAATAAGTGAAAAAGAATATTGTGTTTCACATGCCACAGACAGAATTGGACAGATATGTAGAAGACCCACACAAACTGTTACTTTTAGGCATGTTAAATATCAATCTTGTTTTATGAAATGTAACTTCAGGGAATTTGGAAGCAAGATGCAATGTCATTTCCTGTTTTAAAGGTTGTTTTTCCACACATTTCTGTTACAATTAGAAGTACAATTGCTTTAGACGAATGTATTAAGTTCCATTTTGTCATGAAGCAAACATTTAAAACATTTATGTTTGGAAAACGTGCCTCATAGACTTAGACTGTAACCAAATTCATTGCAATGGAATGGTTATAAACCATCTAAGTGTTCATTGAAGAAAGAGTAATGTTAAAAGTTTTCACCAGAGCAACCAGATCTAATACAACTTTTATTATTGCACTGTTAGTATGATCTTGTTGGGACATCTGTGTCAATTCAGAAAACACTCACAAACCATCAGTTGTAACAGTTTGCTTTTCCTCTGGAATTACCTGTGAAGAAATCATGCTCAGAAGGCTAATTTCAAAATATAGACAACACACATAAAAGTTGCTGGTGAACGCAGCAGGCCAGGCAGCATCTCTAGGAAGAGGTGCAGTCGACGTTTCAGGCCGAGACCCTTTGTCAGGACTAACGAAGGGTCTCGGCCTGAAACGTCGACTGCACCTCTTCCTAGAGATGCTGCCTGGCCTGCTGCGTTCACCAGCAACTTTCATGTGTGTTGCTTGAATTTCCAGCATCTGCAGAATTCCTGTTGTTTGCGTTTCAAAATATAGAACCCTGATTTGACCAGGATATAAATGGGCATTGTGAGATTTCAAGCTTTCTGTTCAAGCACATCCATTTTCACTTAATCTTCCAATTCAATGCTAAACTGGGGACTGCCTCAGAACCACAGCATTTATGGGCCGAATCTGGAATTGCTGGCGAAAGCATCTAAATTTCAGTTGCAGCATCTTAAATGTGGAGCATTCTGAAATAAATGTTGAGCTTTCCTGAACAAAATCTGATGGTTTAGAGAAATCAAGGGATTCTGTGAGGTAGCAAAAGGAAACTTGCAACATGATGTAATCAATGATGGAATATTAAGATGGTTCTTTTTATGAGTGTCCCAACCTGAGGTCAGACACTTGAAAAAGCCAGAAATAAAATCAATACTGAATTTAGGAAGGTATTCAGGCATGGGAATTTTTTCTTTTGGAGCCTTGAATAACATGGATGCTTTGAAGAGGAAACTGGATAAGAACATGACAGAGAAAGAGTTATAACCATATAACCATATAACAATTACAGCACGGAAACAGGCCATCTCGGCCCTTCTAGTCTGTGCTGAATACTTACTCTCACCTAGTCCCACCGACCTGCACTCAGCCCATAACCCTCCATTCCTTTCCTGTCCATATAGCTATCCAATTTTACTTTAAATGACAATATCGAACCTGCCTCAACCATTTCTGCTGGAAGCTCGTTCCACACAGCTACCACTCTCTGAGTAAAGAAGTTCCCCCTCCTGTTACCCCTAAACTTTTGTCCCCTAACTCTCAACTCATGTCCTGTTGTTTGAATCTCCCCTACTCTCAATAGAAAAAGCCTATCCACGTCAAATCTATCTATCCTCCTCATAATTTTAAATACCTCTATCAAGTCCCCCCTCAGCCTTCTACGCTCCAAAGAATAAAGACCCAACTTGTTCAACCTTTCTCTGTAACTTAGCTGATGAAACCCAGGTAACATTCTAGTAAATCTTCTCTGTACTCTCTCTATTTTATTGATATCTTTCCTATAATTCGGTGACCAGAACTCTACACAATACTCCAAATTTGGCCTTACCAATGCCTTGTACAATTTTAACATTACATCCCAACTCCTATACTCAATGCTCTGATTTATAAAGGCCAGCATACCAAAAGCTTTCTTCACCATCCTATCCACATGAGATTCCACCTTCAGGGAACTATGCACCATTATTCCTAGATGCCTCTGTTCTACTGCATTCTTCAATGCCCTACCATTTACCATGTATGTCCTATTTTGATTAGTCCTACCAAAATGTAGCACCTCACATTTATCAGGATTAAACACCATCTGCCATCTTTCAGCCTACTCTTCTAACTGGCCTAAATCTCTCTGCAAGCTTTGAAAACCTACTTCATTATCCACAACACCACCTATCTTAGTATCATCTGCATACTTAGTAATCCAATTTACCACCCCATCATCCAGATCATTAATGTATATGACAAACATTGGAACCAGTACAGATACCTGAGGCACACCATTAGTCACCGGCCTCCAATCTGACAAACAGTTATCCACCACTACTCTCTGGCGTCTCCCATCCAGCCACTGCTGAATCCATTTTACTACTTCAATATTAATACCTAACGATTGAACATTCCTAACTAACCCTCCGTGTGGAACCTTGTCAAAGGCCTTACTGAAGTCCATATATACAACATCCACTGCTTTACCCGTGTCAACTTTCCAAGTAACCTCTTCAAAAAAATTCAATAAGATTTGTCAAACATGACCTTCCATGCACAAATCTATGTTGACTGTTCCTAAAAAAACCCTGTCTATCCAGATAATTATACATACCATCTGTAAGAATACTTTCCATCAATTTACCCACCATGGACTTCAAACTCACAGGCCGATAATTGCTAGGTTTACTCTTAGAACCCTTTTTAAACAATGGAACAACATGAGCAATACGCCAATCCTCCAGCACCATCACCGTTTCTAATGACATTTGAAATATTTCTGTCAGAGTCCCTGCTAGTTCCACACTAACTTCCCTCAAGGTCCTAGGGAATATAAGTCAGGACCTGGAGACTTATCCCCTTTTATATTTCTTAAGAGCATCAGTACTTCCTCTTCTTTAATCATCATAGTTTCCATAACTTCCCTACCTGTTTCCCTTACCTTACCCAATTCAATATCCTTCTCCTTAGTGAGTACCGAAGAAAAGAAATTGTTCAAAATCTCCCCCATCTCTTTTTGTTCCACACATAGCTGTCCATTCTGATTCTCTAAGGGTCCAATTTTATCCCTCACTATCCTTTTGCTATTAATATAACTGTAGAAACCTTTTGGATTTATTTTCACCTTACTTGCCAAAGCAACTTTGTTATCTTCTTTTAGCCTTTCCTATTTCTTTCTTAAGATTCTTTTTACATTCTTTATATTCCTCGAGCACCTCATTTACTCCATGCTGCCTATGTTTATTGTAGATATCTCTCTTTTTCCGAACCAAGTTTCCAATATCCCTTGAAAACCATGGCTCTCTCAAACTTTTAACCTTTCCTTTCAACCTAACAGGAATATAAATATTCTGTACCCTCAAAATTTCACCTTTAAATGTCCTCCATTTCTCTATTACAACCTTGCCATAAAACAAATTGTCCCAATCCACTCCTTCTAAATCCTTTTGCATCTCCTCAAAGTTAGCCTTTCTCCAGTCAAAAATCTCAACCCTGGGTCCAGTCCTATCCTTCTCCATAATTATATTGAAACTAATGGCACTGTGATCACTGGACCCGAAGTGCTCCCCAGCACATATCTCTGTCACCTGACCTATCTCATTCCCTAACAGGAAATCCAACACTGCCCCTTCTCTAGTTGGTACCTCTATGTATTGCTGCAAAAAACTATCCTGCACACATTTTACAAACTCCAAACCATCCAGCCCTTTTACAGAATGGGCTTCCCAGTCTATGAGTGGAAAACCCAAATCTCCCACAATCACAACCTTGTGCTTATTACAAATATCTGCTATCTCCTTACAAATTTGCTCTTCAAATTCTTGTTCCCCATTAGGTGATCTATAATACACCCCTATAGGTGTTACTACACCTTTCCCATTCCTCAATTCCATCCAAATAGCCTCCCTAGACAAGCCCTCTAGTCCATCCTGCCAGAGCACTGCTGTAATATTTTCCCTGACAAACAATGCAACACCTCCCCCCTTGTCCCTCCAATTCTATCACACCTGAAGCATGGAAATCCAAGAATATTTAGTTACCAGTCACACCCCTCCTGCAACCATGTTTCACTAATAGCTACCACATCATACTTCCAGGTATCAACCCATGCCTTAAGCTCATCCACCTTTCTTATAATGCTCCTAGCGTTAAAATAAATTCACTTAAGAAATTTTCCACCTTTTACTCTCTGTTTATCACTGACGGTGCAACCAACTTTACTATTTTCTTTTTCTTCCTTCTCCCCTAAATATGTTCCAACAGTCTAGTTCCCCACCCCCCTTGAGGAGAAGATGGCAGTGCGACGCAGCGCGCACGCTCGTTCCGAATGAATATCAATATGCGTAACTAGGGGTGCCATGCACAATCCGGATTTGATGGGGACAGCTGTGAAGCGCAGAGGAACATCTGGAGAAACGCTTGCTTTGCTGCTGCTGCTACTGTGCGATTGAGATCTCTGGAGACGAAGGCCCCATATCCTCGGCTTTGCATATCGCCTGCTACCGGGGCCGAGGTCAAAACTCTCGGCAGAGATGGTGCTCGGTGCTCAGTGTCAAATAGGTTGTCGGAGGCTTGGAGTTTTCGGACGGACTCGGAGTCGGACTGTAATCGGATGCTTCCGGGATGCTGCATCGGCAAGTTGGCGGCACTGAAGGTTTACCGTCTGCGTGAGATGATGGGACTTTCAAGAGATTCTGAGACTTTTACTGTGCCATGGTCTGTTCTTATCAAATTACGGTATTGCTTTGCACTGTTGTAACTACATGTTATAATTATGTGGTTTTTGTCAGTTTTTAAGTCGGTTTGTCATTTGTTTTTCGTGATATTATTCTGGAAAAACATTTTTATCATTTCTTAATGCATGCATTACTAAATAACAATAAAAGGGAACTACATGTCCTCATAATCATAATAATCATAATCTAATTTAAATCCACTGGAGTCTCTCTAGCAACCCTACCTGCAAGAATATTTGTCCCCCTCCAGTTTAGATGTAAACCGTCCCTGCGGAACAGGTCTCACCTTCCCTAGAAAACTGCCCAATTATCTATAAATCTGAAGCCCTCCCTCCTGTACCATGTCTTCAGCCACATGTTGATCTGCGCTATCTGACTATTTCTAAACCCGCCTGCTCATGGTACCGGTAGCAATCCTGAGATTGCTATCCTGAAGGTCCTGTCCTTTAACTTGGCACCTAACTCCCTAAACTCACCTTTCAGGACCTCCTCACTCTTCCTACCCACGACATTGGTCCCTACATGGACCACGACATCTGGCTGCTCACCCTTCCTCTTGAGAATACTGAGAACTCGATCCGAGATATCACAGACCTTGGCACCAGGGAGGCAACAAACCATCCGGGATTTTCGGTCTCTTCCACAGAACCTCTTATCTGTCTCCCTAACTATCGAATCCCCTATCACTACTGCTCTCCTCTTTCCCCTCCTTCCCTTCTGAGCTGAGGGTCCCATCTCTGTGCCAGAGACGCAACCACTGCAACTTGTCCCTGGTAGGTTGTCTCCATTAACAGTATCTAAAATTATATACCTACTATTGGTGGGAACGGCCACAGGGGTTCTCTGCTCATTCTGTCTATTCCCCTTCCCTCTCCTGCCAGTCACCCAGCTACCTGTCTCCTGACTCTTAGGGATGACAATCTCCCTGTAACTCCTGCTTATTTCTGCCTCTGCCTCACGAATGATCCAAAGTTCATCTGGTTCCAGCTCCAGTTCCCTAACTTGGTTTGTCAGGAGCTGCAGCTGGATGCACCTTTTACAGGTGTAGTCATCAGGGATGATTGTGCTCGCCCTGAACTTCCCACATCCTGCAAACGGAGCACTCAACTGCCCTAACAATATTTCAATAGTTTCAGATTGAGTAGGGTGGAAGGTGCTGTGTGAAGTATCAATGCTAAAGAATGGGTCGTTTCTGCACTGTGCATCCCATGCAATTTTTGTGGAAGAACAGTGTTTACTACTGAAGAGTTAACACAGTGCCCCATGGACATAGAACCTGAGTCCACATTAAGAGATCTATAAAGATTAGCCAACCCAGAAATGCTGTCCAATTTGTCACTTGGCCAAACATACCTGCTACAAATAGTTTCTTTCCAATTTGATATTTTTGCACTTCTGTGCCAAGCAAAACAATTGATGTTACAGCATTATTGATTGCAAATCATGGCTGTACAATGACAAGGCATGCCTTAGGCTTACATGTCTCTCTGACTGTTCCTTTTTTTGACAGGTTTTCTCACCAAACATCCTTGCAACACAGGTTAACTGCATCATTGGCAAAGAGACAAAAATGCAAACATTGGGAAGACAGCAAACTTTCTCTCATTGTTAACAAAAGAGGCGGTCATTGACTTCAGTAAGGGCACAGTACACATGCTCCTGTCTACATTAATGGTTGGGAGAATTGAGAGCTTCAAGTTAATTGGAATGAATCTGTCATGGTCCAACCATGCTGATGTCATAGCCAAGAACGTCCAGTGACAGAGCAGCTCTCAGAGTACCCAGGAGAAACCTCATATTAGGCATCAGGAGGGCAAAGACTGCCTATGCACAGAATAATTCAGAAACACCTTTCTGATAACAATTACGGGCATATGAGGCTGGGCATCAAGGGCATCACTGACGACACAAGGAAGAAGTGTTGACCGTACCAGTGACACCTCCCTCCCTGACACTCTTAACAAATTTTATGCACACTTTTAGGCATACATCGCCACACTGGCCACGAAAACTAAACCCTTCCCAGGTAAGCAGCCACTGTCTGTAACAGCAGCAGACGTGAGAAGGACTGGAGAAGATCAGTCCCCAGAGCTTGCTGGGCCACACAACGTCCCAGGCTGAGTACTCAGGAAGTGTGCATACCAGCTCACTGACACCTTCATGAGTAGCTTCAGCACCTCACTCATCCAGGTTGCTATCCCAACATGCTTCAAATCAGCCACCACCATCCTTGTACTAAAAAACTCTATGCTTACATAACTAACCAAGTATAGCCCAAGGAGACTGATGCCAATCTTCATGGAGTACTTTGATAATGGCACGTATCAAAAACACCCGTCTTGGCACATTGGACAGTCACCAATACGCTTATCGACAGAACTGCTCTGCGACAGATGCCAGAGCATCTGCCAAGCACCTGACCCTGACACACCTAGGAACAAAGGCACTGATGTCAGAATGCTGTTTCTGGATTTCAATTTGGTGTTAAACACTATTGTCCCACAGACCTTGGTGAACAAGGTCCGACCCTTTGGTCAAAATATTCCATTGTGCAACTGGATATTGGACTTGCTAACAAACAGACTTCAGATAGTCAGGATGCACAACTGCTTCCTCTCTCCATCATTCTCAACACGAGTGCCCCCAGAGCTGAGTGCTGAGCACATTGCTGTACACCCTGCTCATACGTGAATGCACAGCCAAACACCTGAATAATCACATTGTCAAGTCCACGGATAACACGATGTGTGCGGGGCTCAATGACAATGAGACATTCTACAGAGAGGAGGTGGAAGAGCTGGAGGCCTGGTGTAAGGAAAATAACCTCTTCCTTAATGTCAACAAGACAAAGGAGATAGCTATCAATTTCAGGAGAACTTGGACCACTGAAACACGCCCCCCCCCCCCCCGCTTTACACCAGCGGAAATTGTAAGAAGTTTCAAACTCTGCGAGTGCACACCACACACAACCTCTCATGGTCCCAGCACACATCCTACACAGTCAGTAAAGCTCAACAATGTCTCTACTTTCTGAGGAGGCCGACGAGAGCTGGACAATGCACAGCCGTGCTCATGCCATTTTACAGATACATCATAGAGAAGGTTTTAACAAGTGGAATCATTGCACGGCCCAGAAACTGCACTGTGGTGGACAGGAAGGCTCAACAATGTGTAGTCAAAGCTACCCAATGCATCACCAGCCATCTACCATCAAGGACATATGTACAACAAGGTGCCAGAAATGGGCCAGTAACATCATGAAAGCTCCCACACACCTTGCTCATGGACTGTTCATCCCACTCCCATCAGGGAGAGGCTACCTAGCATCCACTCCAGGACCACTAGATTCAAAAATAATTACTTTCCCCAAGCAACACCTCCACCCACCAACCCACACTTCCATACCCCCAACCACCACCACTTTTTATTTCCCATCAGTTATCTCTTACACAAACACTCTTGTGCTTTGCATTACTTTATGGATCTACAATCAATGCATATAAGCTACCTTTTTATTTTATTTATTATGTTTTATTATTATTATTGTTTTCTTTATCTTTTGTGTTTTTTGTGCTGCATAGGATCCAGAGTAATAACCATTTCATTCTCTTTTACACTTGTCTACTGGAAATGACATTAAACAGTCTTAAATAAAGCTCACAATGCTTCTTCGTCCTCAGGAGGCTACAGAAATTTGACATGCACCATTGACCCTTACCAATTTTTATCAATGGACCATAGAAAGCACTCTATCTTGATGCATCACGCCTTGGTATGGCAACTCCGATGCAGGTGCCTGCTAGAAATTGCACAGTGTTGTGGGCATTACGAGGCCTTCAACCCCCTATTGTTATGCTGACCTTTGAACTACTCCACAACGTATCTATCTTTTCCCTCCCACACAACCCTCCATTTTTTTCTTTCATTCATAAGCCTATCAAGGAGTAAATTAAATGTACCTAATGAATCTGCCTCTACTGCCAGCCTAAGCTGTGTGTTCCAAGCTCTTGCCACTCTCTGTGTAAAAAAACTTACCTCTGGCATCAGACCCTATACTTTCCTCTAATCATTTCAAAATTATGCTTTTTTGCATTAGCCATGGCCACCATGGAAAAAAGGCATTGACTTTCCACTCTATCTATAGCTCTTGTCATCTTATTCAGCTCCATTAAGTCACAGATCACCCTCCTTCGCTCGAAAGAGAAAAGCTTGCTCAACTTATCCTCATAAGACATGCTCTCTCAACCAGGCAGTATCATGGTAAATTTACTTTGCACCCTCTCTAAAGCTTCCACACCCTTCCTTTCACGAAGTAACCAGAATTGAACACAGTACTCCAAGTGTGGTCTCAAGCACCAAATAGCTCAGAGTGGATCAATCATAAATGCATTTATTTTACTTGCAGCAAGTGGAGACCATCACTGCACAAGCACCAGTGGTAGCTTCCAAAAAACAGATACCATAGCCACTCCTTTATACACAAGTGCATCTACCCACACCACAGTTCAAGAAAAAGTCCTTCTGCATAATCAATGTACTTGGCATTCATTCAGTAATGCATCTGATAGTTAGCAGTTATTTGTGAAAATCAGAAAGAGCCAGGGGTCCCAGAAAGGATCCCTGCGACACACCACTGGTCACAGACATCCAGGCAGAATACATTCCATCTACATATTCAACCCTCTGTCTTCCGTGGACAAGTCAATTCTGAATTCACACATTCCATGCCTCCAGAATTCCTGAAAGAGCTTACTAAGAGGAACTTGTCAAATGCCTCACTAAAATCTGTCTACAGCCCATCCACTGCTCCACTTTCATCAATTTGATCTGTCACTTCCTCAAAGAATTCGCTCAGGCTCATGAAACATGATCTGCCCTCACAGTGCCCTGCTGTCTATTTCTAAGAAACTTCTCTAATAGTTTGCTTACTGCTGATGTAAGACTCACAGGTCTATAATTCACAGGATTATCCCCAATACCTTTCTTGAACAAAGGAATAACGTTTGCCACCCGCCAATCTTCTGGTACTACCCTGTGGCTAATGAGGATGTAAAGAACACTCCAGAATCCCTGTCACTGCTGAATAGTGAAGCTAAGTATTCATTAAGCTCTTACCCTACCTCCTCTGTCTCAAGGCACATGATAGGTCCTACCCTCTCTAGTTAGCCCCCTGTTTTTTACATATGTGTGGAATACCTTGAGGAATATCTTGAGGTCTTCCTTAATATCAGTCACCAAACCCTTTTTATCTCCCCTTCTAGAAGTCTGTGATCTATAGCTCTAGCCTCTTTAACCAGTGATGATATTTTTCCCACATCCACTGTGCTGAGCTCAATAAGAAATTTCAAGTAGATCATCAGTAAACTAAAGATGTATGGACTATCTTGTATCTATAATTTCCAAACTCAAGGTCAATAAACCCTTTAATTTGGCAAGGTAGATTGAGTGTGAGTCTCTTGCAATGTTCTCTCTGATTTGTAATGACCAGTGCCACACATTTTAATTCCATATCCCATTCCCATTCTGACATGTCTATACATGGCCTCCTCTACTGTAAAGATGAAGCCACACTCAGGTTGGAGGAACAACACCTTATATTCCGTCTGGGTAGCCTCCAACCTGATGACATGAACATCGACTTCTCTAACTTCCGCTAATGCCCCACCTCCCCCTCGTACCCCATCTGTTACTTATTTTTATACGCACATTCTTTCTCTCACTCTCCTTTTTCTCCCTCTGTCCCTCTGAATATACCCCTTGACCATACTCTGGATCCCCCCCCCCCACCCTCCTTGTCTTTCTTCCCGGACCTCCTGTCCCATGATCCTCTCGTATCCCTTTTGCCAATCACCTGTCCAGCTCTTGGCTCTATCCCTCCCCCTCCTGTCTTCTCCTACCATTTTGGATCTCCCCCTCCCCCTCCAACTTTCAAATCCCTTACTCACTCTTCCTTCAGTTAGTCCTGACGAAGGGTCTCGGCCTGAAACGTCGACTGCACCGCTTCCTAGAGATGCTGCCTGGCCTGCTGCGTTCACCAGCAACTTTTATGTGTGTTGCTTCCAAATATCACTCCACTCCTTCCCATTTGAAAATTCTCCAGCAACTTTTGCATCGCAACAACACACACAGGTAACACCAGTTTCTGTATTGTACATAAATTTTTCTCGTAGCTGCACATTCCTGATCTCATGAACTTTCAGTGTAGCAGTTTCTACTGTTTCATTAAGCTATTTCATTTTAAATGAACTAGCAGTTCTTTTGTGTTCCACACCCTTTGCTTCTTTGGAATTCGACACAGTGAATCAATAATTTCTTCAATAAAAGCAGTATATATAAGCCAGTTCTAAAATCTGTAGACAAATCATCACAAGCTCTACGTTGTCAACATCATCCGTATCAGAAATTGGAAAAGGAAATGTGATTGTGTACGATCATGAAATATTCTTAAATATCAACGAGGTAGAGGATGACAACCTTCTGTGTGCAGTTAAAATTCCTTTGCGCGTTAGTAGCAAAAAATGTGTGCACGCCTACACCTTAAAAGGAACATTGATTCCTCGTAATACTGGCAAATCCATACTTCAATCCTACCTCATGTTACCTGTTGAAGGAAACATAGTTGAGAGATTGGAGAAGGGCAAGAATAAGTCCTTGTGGATGACTAGAAGGCATTACAGGGTGGGAGGAGAAAGAGAAACCACTTTCGATAACGTTGGATTAGGATGAAGTGAGGTAAATGGTGTTTGATTTCAGTGGATAGTGGTGAAGAGAGTGACATAGTCAACCCAGGTCAAATGTTAAAGGTTGATAATTTTGGCTGTTCTCCTCTGCAAGCTTTGGTATTTGTCATTAGTTTCTAAGATATGAACTGTTTTGAAATTGTGATAGAATCAAATGGACTGTAAAATTGTGTTCTGAGAAAGACATGAGGAAACTATAGTACATTCAAGGATTTTGGAGAAGAATACGAAGCTCAAGAAACAGCATCAGTATGCAAAGACAGAGGAGTCAAGGATTGTTCTAATGAGGAAATGACATTGGGTGCAAGGAAGAGCAGTAGTACTCCAAAGGGCCAATCAATGTTAGCAGATAACTTGGGGTCCCTGGAATTAGATTTGAAGAAGCAAGATATGGGTCTCATGGTCAAATAGGGCATTGAAATAATATCAGGGTGTTAAGAGAAAAAATAAAGATTGAAGCACTGACAATGTTCAGACAATCTGTTCAAATCAGCCACATATTTTTGATTCCACTTATGAAACTTAAAACATTCCGCAATCAACAATGGATTTGGTACTAACTATTCCTGCATTATATTCACAACATCAGCAACACTCATTTTGGCTGGCTTGGTTGGAGCAATCCTAAGCAAACTGCGTATCTTTAAACCCACTGCATTCAGCAAAACTGGTACATGCTGCTTATTGGCTCCTTCATTTGCTTCAAAATACTGCTTAATTTGCTATAGTATTGATGAGCCAGTTATCCATTGTGCAATTGAAAGTGTCTGACTTTCTGATGTAGCCAGCCATTTCCATGAGTTTTAATTTATGATTATTATCATTCAGTGCTCACTGCTTATGAACCCTAAATTTTGTCCTGGTTTTTTTAAAACTCAACTTCTCCTTTTCCGAAGAAGCACACGCCGCTTTGAAGAAAATCAAATGCGAGGTGCTTTTTAAAAACTCAAACATCTTGTTGCGCTTCAACAGGGAGGTTGTCATGTTGGGCTCATTTATAAAATGTCGCCACCGTTATGTTTTGTAATTCCAAAACATATAAATTAATTGAAAAGAAACATGGAGCGGGGAATGTGAATCTAACTTCATTTTTTACTTTAAGTGAGGTGCACTCATATGATGTGGTAGCATCATGCCATATGTGATTTACTTATTTTAACATATACCCTGTAATGATTTATGTAAAAAATGAACAAGAAAGCTTAATCAATCTGTTTACAATACTACTGCAATATTAAATATACACTGTTCAATGAAATATTGAATACTCATCTACAGTACCTCAGCTCCTTGTTCCTAATCCCTCTTTATATTCCTTGATTCCTTTTGTATCCAGAAATCTATCCATTTTCAATACAATCAATGTACGAGGGGTGATAGATAAGTTCGTGGCCTAAGATAGAAGGAGCCAATTTTAGAAAACCTAGCACATTTATTTTTCACATAGTCCCCTCCTACATTTACACACTTAATCCAGCAGTCGAGGAGCATACAGATCTTGGACCTCCAGAAAGTGCCCACAGCAGGGGTGATTGATAAGTTCGTGGCCTAAGGTAGAGGAAGATGAGTTATACATCTCTCGTTACATGCACATGCAGTTCAACTCTTCCAGTGATTATGCAGAAAGTTTGAAGTTAATAACTCATTTCCTTCTACCTTAGGCCACGAACTTATCAATCACCACTAGTATGAGCCTCCACACACTCCAGGATTGGGAACTTCAAAAATTCACTATTTTGCATGTGAAGAAATTTCTCCCCATCTTAGCCCTACATGGCCTACCCCTTATTTTGACCCTGATCCCTGATTCCAGAGGTTCTTCTCTTTCAAGTCCAATAAAAAAATTATACACTTCAGTGAGATCTTTTCTCATTCTTCTAAGCACTAGAGAATACAGGTTTAGCCTACTCAGTCTTTACTATAAGGCATCCTACCCTCTCAAGAAGTTCGGTAAATCGTTATTGTACTCTTTCAATGGGAAGTAAATCCTTTCTCTGGTAAGGATACCAAAATAGTACATAATACTCAAGGTGAACACTTAACATGGTCTATATAGTTTTAAGTAGATATGTATGGTTTCATGCTTGGACCATCCTGGAGTAGACCAACGTTCCACTTGGTTTCCTAACCCCTTGGGTTTCATAAATATATGTACAAGAACAACTCAGTCCCTTTGAACCTCAATACTGGGTTGTATTGTTGAGGTGAGACATGGTGGTTCATTTTCAGCCTCCCATGCCCTGACTTTAGGATGTCTTCTCTATCATTTGCAATGTTATGAAGCTGTCCACCAGCAATGACTTACTGCTTGCAAGCATTACTTTTGTTTAAATATTAGTCATGGAAGTGACGTGGGTTTTCAGTGACTTAAAACAGATCACCTGGGTCACATTGACCACTATATTGGCCAGCATTTCACTTGAAATTCAATATCCCCTTGGGCCGGCTGATGGGGCAATGACATCAGCACCGTACCTGGGAACGGAGGTTCCCGGGTTCGAAACCAGTCGGGTCCGCTCCCGAGTACACTTTCCATCTGTGCCGGGTTGGGTATCAAGATCGCAACTCAACCTCATAAAATAAAGGGAAAAATACTGTGAAAATGTTTGTGTGAGGAGTGGCGCGCCACACAGTCTCTCTCTCTCGCTCAGCGCCTTGTAAAAGCCATGAAAAAGACATCATCACGGACGCACGCATGCAACACGCACAGACTCGCACCCACGCAGGTACAGGCCAAAAAAACAAAGAAATTCAATATTTCCTATTCTCTCTACCCCTACTTCCCCGCTGATTATGTCAAAAGCGAACTTGCCCTAAAAACACAATGTATCTTCGGATTCTTTTAAAAAAATTATTATTTTTCAACTTTAATAGATGGCTTGAAACCAGCAACATAAGTTAAAGTGGATGTTTCTCCCCATTGTGAATGCAATGCAGAATAGTCAAAGTCAAGTTCACAGACATGTCATTCTTGTTTTAAGCATGCTGGAAATGCCGTAATATTTCTGTGCATTTTGGGGTGCTGCACTGGAGTTTAGTTTTTTTGTTGCAAGGTGTGCTTTAATTTTTCAATAATAGTTAAGCTGTCGAGAGGGGCAACATTCAGGATTTGGGGGAGTTTATAGTCTTTCTGATGAAGTTGATAATTGGTCAGGAATTCACACCATAATTCCAACCAATCTTATCAATTGCAGTCAGAATGATAGTTGTTTGGGACATCTGAAGGCATACATTCCCAACTTTTTTTCAAGGTAACTTCTGCTGATCCAGTCGTGGGCTTCAGGGAAACATTGTGGAAAATCGATGATATTGGACGAAACATCAGACGTGGTCTTGATGTGGAGCTGGGAGTCATGTAGGTACCTGTGCAATCCTATGGCATATTTCCAGGTGATATCAGCATCCTGGTGGAAACAGTAGGAAATGGTTTTGTAGCAGAAAGACAAGCCACTCCATTTGCTGAATAACAGAGGAGAAGAAGGTGATAAATGTCCATCCATGTTAATGAAGAGGGAGAGCACGTGATAAATAAGGAAGATTTGCTACAAAGATGCTAGTGAGTATTGAATTAGACAAGAATTGGTGCTAGCTTGGTACTTTATGTATTGTTTTGCTCTACTGGTCATTTTGCTGGCTTATTATTTTTTCTCATTTTGTTTTTTTTCTGTATTCCTTCTCCATAAGTGACACACTATTAAACATTCCCGATAAGTAAACTAATCACGTGATAATTATCAAACAAGAGCGATGTCTATATGCACAGTGCCTTTACAGAGAATGATGTGAACGCATGAAAAGCTTTGCATCAAGTCTGGGGAACTAAATTCAGTTTATTTTGATTGAAGCGAATCCAAAATCCCGAAGGGGCTAAAGTATATAAACAAGGCTGAGACCCTGGTCTTGTAAACACTTTTGTCCTGCTTATTTTGGCGCAAATGTGAAGTCCAGTAGATAAGCATCTGCAATGCCATGTTTACACTGCGTTCTCAGTGTGGGACTGATGCTTGGAGAGATTACAGAGAGTGTACAGCCATGAGGTCATATTATGGTGATGTGGCAAACTACCTGAATAGGACAATTTTTGGCTCCACATTACAAATCTAATTCCAGGAATGGGTAGAGGTTTGCGAGGCAGAGGCAGCTGCATAACAGTAGGGACCAATATGTCTGTACCGTGTAATTTTGATAAGACCGCTCAATAGGTCTGTACCGTGTAATTTTGATAAGACCGCTAAGGCATTACTGGGCTTGCAGTGTGATTTCCCTTTGTTCATGAACTGCTTAATACTTGATGTATTGGGAATAAATGGTGTTGTCTCCATTGAAATTTGGAAGCGATGGATGGGAGAGGTAGGGAGAGATGTTTTCCAAGTGCAGGAAGGTGGGACTACAGGTAGATCAGTTTGACTTTGGCTACATGGGCCAAAGGGCCTGTTTTTGTGCTGTCTTTCTACAGTTACGGCCTGATTCCCAAGCTGTACAAAAATACGACATCAGGTTAGTCCAAGATGATGTCTGACATCCCACATTAATTTCCAGCCGTGTTTACTTTGACTATGCCTTTATAATCCTTATGCCTGCCTCAGCCATTCTATTCTAGACTTGATCAAATCTATAATACTCAGACATTTTAAACTAGTTGAAATAAATTTAAATAAAGGGTGTTCTAAAATATTATTTAAACAAAAATAACTTACGTAAATTAATTGAAAATGTTAATGTTAAAATAAAGAAAAAGCAAATTGAACCATTTAGCTTTATTAGCTTTTGTTTTCTCCAGGAAAGTAACCAACCATAATCATGCAGCTTTGAAGGAAGCTCTTCAGGTCATTGCATCTGTCCCACCCTTCAGGCATTCATTTACAATGGTCCCCTACAATGGTCCTCCCCTACCATTCTACCAAGAATCTACCATACACAATGGGCAACTAATCTTCCAACCAACATGTCCTGAGGAAGTGATAATAAACTGGTACGCTGCAATGAAACCCACGCGGTCGTGGGAAGAATGTGGAAACTTCGTAAAGGCAGCGCAGTTGTTCAGGATCGAACCCAGCCGCTGGCTTTCTGTGACAGCAGCTCAGGGCAGAGCAAAGGTAAGTGAACAGGTATGAATGATACCTGTCCCCTCAGGCCAATACAAGTGAGTTCTGTCCTGGTCTTGATGAGAATTCTAGCAACTGAGTCAGGTATCAGAACTCCAACTCAGTGCTGCAGTGAACAAGTGCAGAGGTTGGGAACGTGCCGACTTCTGCACTGTTTCTGGGGGTGCTTTGGCTCTCTGTGGCTGTAGAGCATCACAAACCTACCAAAGGTTTGTGGAACAGTATGTACCACAATGTGATTGCACAGACATAAAGGACTCAGGCAGTCAGTGAGAGGTGAAAATCTCAGCCATGGGTCAGGGTGGAATTAAACTTTGGAAAGTTACACAGTGCATTAGAGCAAACCTTTTAATTAGAAGTAAATTATACTGACTGCTGCAACAGCTGAGAATTACTATAAATATACTACGTTGACACTGGAAAACCCTGGCTCCAATCCCTAGTCACTGAGGACTTAGTTTAATTTCATTGGCTGCTTAGAAGTTCTCAGTGTGTTTGCATTAAACAGAAAAAAATAATCATCCATCGTTCCCACCTGGATAATTCTGTGATGTGGGCAGGTTGAATTTATCTGCTCCCATGGCAAAGCTGCTTGTGTCCAGATGACTGCACTCAGTATATCTGCACTTCTAAAAATTAATTTTAAAAGTTGTATCTGTTTGGCACAGGAGGATAAATAAATCATTGTTGACCCAATTCTGTACCCTGGCTTTTCAAGGTAGGTGCTGTGTTGTGGTTCTCGGGAGACTCAGGAGTAATTAGACTTCTTTGGGATGATGTTGGTGGCTTATTTCAGACCATATTAAATTTTCACAACCACTTATATAATGTTCTATAAGCTCGATAGAGATTGTGCAGTGCTTTTTTATTCACTGAATTGCTGGCAGATTATGTTCACATTTCCCACAATTGCTTGGATGGTTCAGAATGGATGTTAAATGTGGAAATCTAAAAGAACATCTTAATCCGTGACTGTAAGTTTTGCGTAGATTTCATCCAAAGGGCATGAGATGTTCAAATGAGTTTTGCGTTTACAGTATTTTAAATGATACTGGAGAGATTCATATAAAGTGTGAATCTCAGAGCCGCATCTGGAGTAATGCAGACATTTCTGCTCACCCCAATATGGGAAGGACGTTGAGGCTTTGGAGAGGGTGCAGAAGAGGTTTACCAGGATGTTGCCTGGAGTAGAGGGCATGTGCTGTAACGAGAGGGTGGACAAACTTGAGTTATTTTCTCTGGAACAGCAGAGTCTGAGGGGAGATCTGATAGAGGTTTATAAGATTATGAGAAGCTTATGTAAGAGAAGACAGGCAATATCTTTTTCCCAGGGTTGAAACGTCTAAAACCGGAAGGCATGCATTTAAAGTGAAAGGGGGTAATATTAACAGAGGTGTGAGGGGCAATCCGTTTACACAAGGGTGCCCAAATTATGCTGCCTGGGTAGCAGCAAAGGCAGAAACATTATGGACTTTTAAGAGACATTTAGACAGGCATTTGAATGAGAGGAAGGATAAATACATGGTGTAGACAGAAGAGATTAGTTACGCTACCCATTTGATTACCAAGTTAATTGCTTCAGCACAACACTGTGCGCTGAAAGGCCTGATTCTGTGCTGTACTGTTCTATGTTTTAAAATTCTTGAAAGTTGAGCAGCCCATGTTAAGTGCGAAGCTCCAGTTTTCTAAGTAGGTGCAATAGTTTCAGAAGCAAAGACAAACTCTGTTTTCCCATGCTGAAAACAGCTAGTGGCTTTACGAATATGTACAGTAACTGAAATACATCTCATGGAAATGTTTGTTTGATGATGAAATTCAAGAAAAAATAAATTACAAAAAAAAGCAAAGATTAGCATCAGTTCAGTGTCTTGCATTCCCTTTGAATATGTTGTCTGCAGAACACCCTATATAGTTAATCCAGAAAAAGACTTTAATCCAGCATCAGGAAGGGTCATCGTATTTGTTCTTGGGCATTAAAAAATCTTCACTAAATTATATTACAGACAAAAGATAACATAATCTTCCCTATAGGTCAATGACAGATTTTAATGTACTTTGCATGAAATATCTGTCAAAAACTTTTTCTGCCAGAATCATGTTGAAGGTTTATTTATATCATTCAGAGAAGGGAATATGCTATCTTTACACAGTGTAGACTTCTGACTCAGTGATGTGGCTGACTTGTAATTGCCCTTTGAAATGGCCAAGCCAGTCATTCAGTTCAGGGGAAGTTAATCATATCTGTATCCCTGGATAAGAAACCAGCTAGAGCAAAGAGTTGAACTGTGCTCACCTCTAGCTATTGATTCTATCGAGAACCATCAGCCACATCTTGCATGCAGATCAGCATACCCTTGTCTTTGACAGCACTGGAAAAAATTTGAAGGCCAAGATGAGCTGTCAACCAACTCAGCTGAGTTTTCATTCTGCAGTGGGTGTGGAGGTGGAGCACTGATCAGCTGAGCTTTCCACCAGCCTCTTCTGGCATATCCAACTGTTGAGTGGATATGTTGTTAACATATGTTGTTAACCTTGAGTAAAATACAAGTACATGTAAAATAATTTCATTTTGATTTTATTGAATTTAATCTTTCCGATGATGCAAATTATGCGAGATACTTAAAAAGATTTCAAAAAGTTATAGTGTTTTCAGAGGGCTCCAATACTTCTCAGAAGAACCAAATAATTATACTTGAATTTCCTTTGTTTAAGTTTAAAGATACAAACTCATTGGACTAGTTTCATAAACAGAGGGACATGTTCTGCTCTGGAACATGGTCCGTATTTGTTTCCAATTTGCCTGTCCAAACATAAAATGACATAACTAAACAAGCAAACATGCAACGTTGTAAGTCAAACCCACCGTCATCCATCAAAAATGCTAGAAACCTTATGAAGCGTGACATATTATTCCAGAACAACCCACACTTCCTCCATAATATCATGGGAGAGGAAAACAAAAGAAGAAACCAAAGGCGAAGAAAATATATTCCGGAATATTTCCTTTCATTGCTCTGACTCAGTTAATACCAGTCTATGCCATCACATAGACAAGAGCACCTAGTAGCTGCTTACAGTTCTGGAACCCTGGGTTCAATTCTGACATCCACAGCTGTCCGTGAGGAATCATCACACTTCCCCCTGTGACTACAAGGGTGGTTTAGTTTGGTAGGTTAATTGGCTGATGTAGATCGCCCCAAGTGTGTGGGTGGATGACAGAATTTAGTAGGGATGTTGACCAACTGGCATGCATGCCCAAGATCGTATGCACTGCTGCCCCTCAAGTCTTTAAACCCCACCCACAGTAAACAGATACATGCGGTAATAGTTATCTTTATTGCCATTTGAAGCAGCAAATGACTTTTTACAACCTGAGAGCAGTGAGGTGTTTTCATAAGGAATGTCTCAAGCCAGCTTTGCTCCAACTGGATGGTTGTGAGAATGTATGGTGTTGGATGATAGGTTTTGAAATTCTCGCAGACTTGTAGTACAGATCAGTATTCGGATTGTAAATAGTTGGGCCCATTGGCATTGGCTTCACTCAGTTTCTAATAGTCATTTGTGAATGAACACTCAACATTCAGTGATGATAACAGTAAATAATGTATGTAATTTAATGTCTCCATGAATTTAATGCCTCCATAAGCAAAAGAAGATGGCACCAACAAACAACGCTACCACCAGCGACATCCTCAAGATGGTCCATAAAACTGTTTCCCCCATTTCTTTTAGCTCTTCTTTTTCTCCTGTGGTTCTGGTACTGTTGGAACCTGGGATCTCCAGTTTGATGGTGCGCGTTTGGGCGGACTGAGCAATCTGGCACTTTGCTGTCTCCAAGAGGGTTCCAGGAGGTAAGTGGCCTCCTCGAGACCAAGAAGCTTGGAGACAGGTCGCGAGCCCATGATCGACTCCATTTCTTGATGGTCTCGCTGATTAAAGCATCAAGAAAGATTGATAACACTGAGGTGAATGAAGAGTGTTCAGTGCCGTCTACCAGCCTCTCACTTGCTGCTGCCGGAGAAGCTGCCTGCATGAGATGGTCTCTCTTTCCCTCTTGCTCTCCGCTCCTGAAGAAAGATGCCTGCATTCGAATGTTCTCTCTCCCTCAATGCTGTCGGAGGGTGGTGTCAGAGCAAGGTTTAATCAACACGGTTTATGGATTGGACTGTAGTTCACATTATGACGTGTTTTTCTGGGGCTTTAAACCCGGGCAGCCGGCAGATAATGAACACTGGACAAAGAATGCTTCATTTTTGTGTTTTATATTCTGTGTGTTCACTAGTTCTTTTTGTTGCTAGTTGTGTGCTTTGTTTCTTGTGCATGGGAGGGAGCTGTTGATGCTTTTTTTAGAATGAGTTCCATGGCTTTCTTTGTTTCATTACTGTCTGTGGAGAGATGAATCTCAGGGCTGGATACTTTGATAATATATGTACTTTAAATCCTTTGAATATTCATGTGAGTCATTGTTTTCTGTGATGAACCTGGTCATGTTTAATTATAGGAGTAGACTTACTAATGAAACCAGTGCTATGTGCGTAGCTCTCAAAACGACCAAATACAAACCGCATGTAAAATATTTGTCATTGTTAGTGAAGCAACAGAAGTCTCACTGAGAGTAATATGTTTATTTTCCATTCTTTGATCTTTTGAAAATATTTTCCAAAACTTATAATTTCACATTTGCATTTCTTCTGTTATATATGAGATACATTAACGATTCTATTTTGAAATGATATTATTTTTCAATTCTGTTTTAAAAAATGATTAATATTTATCTTTGAATGGATTTTCTAAAAAGCTTTATTTATATCAATCTGTCGCTGTTATACTTTTATTAATCCTAAAACAATGAAAAAGCATAAATAAGCAACAGGACTCACCCTTTCTTTCTTAAAAATACCCTTAGTTATTGTACTAATTCCTTAACAATGATAACCATTGGAGAGAAATTTTTAGAAAATTATCACCAGTTCGAGCACACACTTTCAAAACTGTTCACCAACCCTGATCTAGAGAGTTGATGGTAACGTGGCTAAAGTAAAATAGGATTTGTGTAAAGGGAATTTTAATGATCGGTGGACTTGTTAGGGCAAAGAACCTCCTTCTTCCATGCTACATGACTATGAATCTGTTTCATATAATATGAAGTGAACAGAAAGGTTTTCAGTTGCCTCTTGAGCCAAATGGAAACTCAAAGGTAAAAATTATGCCTGGAAAATAAAAGAAGTTAATTTAGCCCAATCCATCAAAGGCCTTGGTCACATGTGGACTCCCAAAGCTTCATAAGACATTAGGAGGACAATGAAAAAACATGCCGCCATTTTGCCCCTGCTAAAATTATTGTCACATGACATCAAGAGATTCAAAATTTGGAACCTTACCGTCGACCAATTAAGGTTAGTGAGCAGATGTAAGTGAGGCATATAGAGTTAAGTGTGATAAAGTGTGACACCATCCACTTCAGGTATGAGGGAAAAATGAGATTAAGGTAATCTATCAGTTGTCGTCGTCGTAGCTATCCTTTGAGGTCGAGGATGATGGTCTTTGTTCTGAAGAAGTGGCCCACAGAGTGAAGATGCCTGTGCGTGTATTTGATTAATGTGTACTTGATGTTGCACTCCAAGAAGCACACGATACTTCACAAATCAACCAACTGATTCCAATGGCATGGAAACCACGACGATTGGAGCTGATGGATTTGTTGCAGTCTTCATCCGCCTTCACAGCCATTGAGTTCGAAGCAATTTCGTCCCCCTGCTCCACCATTGAGGTCTTGGTTGGATTGTTCTTTGTCAGGGACCTCACCCTTGACCTTACCGCCATGGGTGACCCTACTAGGAGCATAGCTCCAGATGGCATTGCTCTTGGGATCACAGGACCACACAAGCTCCTCCACCCCGATAAGGTGACAATCCACAGAGAAGATCAGTAGCAAGAGCCAACATGAGCCAAAGAACAGGGATGCTGATTGTGAATTGGGAGAAGTTCAGTTAGAGGCAGTAAGGTCAGAATAAACTAAAATTATTGGAAGGTAGAGGATATAAAACTGGACAGAGGTGTGTTGTAGTCCAGTCTGGAAGATTGGGTTGATTTATTTTATACATACTTAAGTGGCTGTTGTTGTAGAAGTAATAAGGTGCTGAAAAATGAGAAGACAAGGGAGAGTTATACAAATAGGAATGGAAGCCAGGGGTAGGAGACAATGGGAAGTTTTGAAACCTAAGATGAAGGTATCAAAACTGAGTCTTTACCTGACTAAGAGTGCAGTGTAATGAATGAATGGGACATATTTATGAATATAAAGGAGCAATAATGGAGAACAAAAGAAATCTTATATAAACTGGAATTACTTTTGTAAAATTAAGAAGCAAGCATTCAAAGTTCGCTGTAAATTTTATTAGCCAGGTACATGTATGTCAACATATACAACCCTGAGATTCATTTTCTTGTGAGCATACTCAGCAAATCTATAGAATAATAACTATAAGAAGATCAATGAATGATTAGCCAGTGCAGAAGACAACAAACTGTGCAAATACAAATATAAATAAATAGCAATAAAAAATGAGAATATGAGATATTGAGATAAAGAGCCCTTAAAGTGAGATCATTAGTTGTTGGAACATTTCAATGATGGT
The DNA here is from genome assembly GCF_030028105.1 of Mobula birostris. NCBI lineage: Eukaryota > Metazoa > Chordata > Chondrichthyes > Myliobatiformes > Myliobatidae > Mobula > Mobula birostris. Next base: position 20,716,906 of record NC_092393.1, read on the forward strand.
GCAAGTGAGAGTAGTTACCCCCTTTTATTTAAGAGCCTGATGGTTGAGAGGTAGTAACTGTTCTTGAAACTAGCGTTGTGAGTCCTGAGGCACCTGCACCTCCTACCTGATGGCAGCAGTGAGAAAAGAACATGACCTAGGTGGTGGGGTTTTTGTTGGTGGATGCTGCTTTCCTACAGCAGCATTTCATGTAGATGTGCTTAATGGTTGGGAGGGTTTTACCCATTTATGTACTGGGCCAAATCCACTACTTTTGTGGAATTTTTTTGTTCAAAGGCATTTGTGTTGTCATACCAGGCCGTGATGCAACCAGTCAATATACCCTTCCACCACACACCTATAGAAGTTTGTCAAAGTTTTAGATGCCATGTCAAGTCTCCACAGACCCTTTAGGAAGTAGAGGCACTGCCTTGCTTTCTGTGCATTTGCACTTGTGTGCTAGGTCCAGGACAAGAACCAGGGATTTAAAGTTGCAAATCCTCTCCACCTCTAATCCTCCGATGAGAACTGGCTCATGGACCTCTGGTTTCCTTCTCCTGAAGTCTACCATCACCTCCTTGGTCTTGTTGACATTGAGTGAGAGGTTATTATTGCAACACCACTCAGCCAAATCTTCAATCTCCCTCTTGTATGCTGATTCATCACCACCTTTGATTTGGCTCACAACAGTGGTGCCATTAGCAAACTTGGATGTGGCATTGGAGCTGTTCTGAGCTACAGTTATAGGTATAAAGTGCGTGGAGCAGAGGGCAAAGCACACAGCCCTGTGGTGTACCTGTGCTGATGGAGATTGTATAGGAGATGCTGTTGCCAATCCGAACTGACTGGGGTCAGCAACAGAGGAAATCCAGGATCGAATTGCACAATAATATGTCATTGATAATTTTGTACATTTTATACAGCAGAGGACTTCATATTTTTTTCATTGTTCATCTATGTTAAGATTTGCTAACCAAAGTTTTCTCAAGAGTTGCCCTCTGTTGATTTCCCAACTGCACTTAATGTTGGATTTCACAAGGAATCAGGCAGCGGAGTGCCACTCTTCGATTCCCATATAGCTACAGTGCCAAGTGAGTCTATGTGCAGGTTCAGTGAAATTTCAATGGGTGCCAATGGCTGGAAATAGTAATTAGTTTCCAGTCATTTACCTTTTGTTAGTAAACCAAGTTAATTTAAAAGTTTTTAATTGTTTTCTAATATCTTATTTGTTTTGATGTTTTATTGTTTAATAAATTATATATTCTTTACAGTTTGATTAATTTTCAATTGCTTATTAATGTTTTAATGTTTGCAAATATCAGAAACACCTGTAGCATTCAATCAATAATAATTTGACAGCTGGTTAAGCTTGGGATTTTGGCTTAATGGGCCGTCAAACACTTTTTGGACAATGTTCGGTCCCCACTATATGGTGTCAATTATGGCTGGTAATGCAGGATCATAGCAAGGATCATGGAGCTGTGTTTGTTAAGGGAGTTTTAGCCAGAAGATCTGCTCCTGGTAGGTGGCCCCTCACAGTTAAGGAGCAGTGAACACAGACAGCTAGCCCCGCCAGGAAATTCCATCTCATACTGCCTAGAGTTAATTAACTGAAGATAAATAGAGATGATGATCATTTGAAACAACAACATAAATACATGGAAGACATTCTTCTTCAATCAAAAATAACAAGTGTTATCCATAAGAAAATTCTTCCACATTAGCTTACTTTGGCATTGAGCAAAGCTGACAGAAAAATAATCAGTTTTTATTATGTTCATTTTTAAAATGTTCCATCCAATACCAATTATTTCCACTCATCCCTCAACCATGTGCTCCATTATCACCCCAGATTTTCAGTTCAGATATTAATCTGCCACCATTTAGAAGCGCCTGCATCCCTGTTAATATTTTGCTTTCAATAAATATCTTGTTATAAGGCACCCGTTAGTCTTGCGAGACCATGGATCTATGCCTGGAAAGTCTTCACTCTCCAGGGCGCAGGCTTGGGCAAGGTTGTATGGAAAACCAACAGTTGCCCATGCTGCAAGTCTCCCCTCTCCACGACACCAATGCTGTCCAAGGGATGGGCATTAGGAACCATACAACCTGGCACCGGTCTTGTCGCAGAGCAATGTGTGATTAAGTGCCTTGCTCAAGGACACAACACGTTCCCTCGGCTAGGGCTCGAACTCACGAACTTCAGGTAGCTAGTCCAATGCCATAACCACTTGGCCACGTGCCCACTGAGCTTATTATAGTTTTCTAGTTAAAGTTTCTAAGAATCCTTTTCACCTTTTCCAAGTCACTGAGGGAAGTGATATTCCTGCAGCTCATCCATGTTGTTCTCGAAGAGTATATTCATTGGCACAGAGCAAGTGATTCAAATGATGATAATCCAAACTAACATGCAACTTACTCTTGAATATCTCAATTCACTGCAGTCAGGGAATTGTCTTAACACAAACTCAGATGCTGCCACAATTACAGATCAAGAACAATGTTGGCATGTTTGTATGTAATTTCTGTAAAATGCCCAAGGCACATTTAATAATAAGGATTGAAGCACTGAAATATCGGTGCAAAATCTTTCCATTATGTTGTAAATGAGTAGCAAAGACTTTATAAAATGCTTTAATCCATTTAGTGTCATTGTTAAATGTTGACTTTCCAAATAATGCCAGCTGCTCCATGTGATGTAATTCTCTATATAACTGTCACCAAGTTCTGGACTCCCACACAAGTATTCACAGCTTAGAAGTCTCAAACTTGCTGGCAGATGGTTTCTGGTTTTGTAAATTATGTTCTGCCAAGGGACATGTCACAAAGATAAGTGGCAGATGTGAACTCCCTATAATTCCCTATAGTTTGAAGTGACCCTGCACCAAGTTTGATCTTGGGCAGCAGCAACCTTTTTAATTGCACAGGAGAGGAATGGCTGCAAAGGTCCATGGCAAGCAATAAACAACATAGATCTCTTTTTAGTAAATGGTTCTCAAAATTTTAAACTTGTTTTATGGCTTCTTAAACTGACCCAGAATTTTTTTGTATTTTATGGAATATTTCAAAGGTTTTACTAAGTTTTAGTAGTTTCTGAAAAATTTTGTATTCCAAATGTCAAAGAAATTCAGAAATATTTATTATTGTTGACAGTCGGCTCTGCGAGTGATTTAGTAGTGATGCACATGCTTCAAAATGAAGATCTTCCAGAGTCCTTGCGAAAACATCAAATAGCTCTGTGAGTGATTTAGTAGTGATCCAAACTGCTTTAAAATGCAGATCTTCCCGTGTTCAAACAAAAGCATCAACTATGTTAAGGAAGATCCATCCCTAGTTTGAGCTAATTATGATTAATAATGAAGAGCCCATATGAGCATTGAAATACTGACAGCAGCACTAATATCTGGTGTATGTAACCAGAATATGTTATTAAGTCACTTGTTACAAATGAGATCAATTTATGAATTACCATTTTCTTGTGTTTGGGATCTTGTTGCATCCACGGCCCCCTCTGCTGTCATGTCTATCCACGGCCTCCTCTACTGTCATGTCTATCCATGGCCTGCTGTACTGTCAAGATGAAGCCACACTCAGGTTGGAGGAACAACACCGTATATTCTGTCTGGGTAGCCTCCAACCTAATGGCATAAATATTGACTTCTCTAACTTCCATTAATGCCCTACCTCCCCTTTGTACCCCATCCCTTATTTATTTATTTATCCCCCCCCCCTTTTTTCCTCTCTTTTTTTCTCCCTCTGTCCCTCTCACTATAACTCTTTGCCATCCTCTGGTGCTCCCCCCCCCCTTCTTTCTCCCTAGGCCTCCCGTCCCATGATCCTCTCCCTTCTCCGGCTTCGTATCTCTTTTGCCAATCAACTGCCCAGCTCTTAGCTCCATCCCTCCCCCTCCTGTCTTCTCCTATCATTTTGGATCTCCCCCTCCCCCTCCCACTTTCAAATCTCTTACTAGCTCTTCTTTCAGTTAGTCCTGACGAAGGGTCTGAGCCCGAAACGTCAACTGTACCTCTTCCTAGAGATGCTGCCTGGTCTGCTGCGTTCACCAGCATTTTTTGTGTCTGTTGCAATATGGCTCCTGTGTTTGTGCCCATTATTGTCACGTACACTTCCTCAACATTGATATTTGACTATTTATTTGATACTTTAATTTATAGAGGCCATTAACCATTTTCAGTAATGGAAGTGAAAGCTGGCATGTCTATCACATCTGTAAACTGCCCAATTCTTTCCCAGGGTCAATTTCCTGCTATGTGTATATTCTTTGAAAGTGAGCAGCTTCAATGCCATTTGTAGCACACAATGATAGCAAGAATCAGATGTCTTATTGTGGAATGTCTTGGACTCTTTAATAGTCTCGAAGTGTCCTGTGGCTGGTTCTCAACAATATTCATTTCTGTAGTTAGTTGCTGTGGTCTGAGTTTGAACATTTTTTCTTCTCAGCAAAAATATCCCATCAACCCAGAGACAAGGAAACTGATAAAACTCTAATCCACAAGTACGTCAAGCAATAAAGGTATTGCATTTATCAAAATTGTTTGGGGCTGTTAAACCTCCAAGACATGAAGAGAGAAAGACTTATTTATTTCATACTTCTAATGAACTTGAGACAATTCAAAATGCTCTATCGGCAGGGAGGTGCTTCAGAAGTGTATTCAAGTCCATAATCTTGGAAATACAGTGCTGAATGAGATCCCACATTATCTGCAGAGTAGACTTCAGTGGCATAGTTCTTTAACAGGTCGATAGGTTAATTGGTCACTCTAGTGCGCAGGTGAGTAGTAGAATCTGGCGGAGGGGTGATGAGAATGTGGGGAGAATTAAAAATGTGATTCATGTAGGAATAATTTAAATGGATGGTTGATGGTCACAATGGAGCTGGTTCTGTGCTGTATGACTCTAATATCAGTCAAACCCCCAGGTGAGGATATGTGTCTAGGTAATTGGTGAGCAAGTACTGTTGACAACATTGTGCTGATTATTATGACTGATTGGATGGTAATTGATTAGAAGCTTCTCTGAATTTCCACTTTGTATAGTCTCAATAGATTCTTTCGATGATTCAGTATGAGCTTGTTGCAGCAAACCAAATGCACCAGTTCCTCTCTTTGATCTGTTCTATCTATCAGGAACACTAGCAATCACTGATAAACTCCAGTGTGGTTCAGCGGAGATTGAACAGAGCAGCCTGGCAGTGAATCAGACATGCAGAAAAAACATCATCCTTCTCAAGTGCTGACATACACTGCACGGAGGAGATGTGTCAGATTATTTTCTTCGTATTTTGATAGTAGTAAACTGACTGAGTGTCACCAAAAAAGGGATACTGCAGCCTTGTGTAGCTTTTATATAGAATCTAGTCAATTGGGTCATGTTCCTCACATTGTGTGTGGCTCAAAAGCTGTTATTTTCCTAAGCAAGACCGAAACTGATCTGTGATTTTAATCATTTACTGTAACAAAATCTGGAAGTCTCGGGGTTGTCTATATCCAGAGCACTAAAGGCTTGATTTTGAAGGATCACTCAATTGAAGTCATTCATTCTCAATTGTTATATTCTCAACCATGCTCAATAAATTTCACTTTTCTGTGATAGATCGATTCATGTTCTAACCTTCTCAATCAGTGAAGGAAGCAGCAACACACAGTGTTCACTAACATTTAACAACCTCCTAAGCTAACTCCACCTCTCCTCCCAAAAGCCAAATCAGACATGAACCATAAATTGATTTTACATTGTGAACACAGATCTCTCTTTCTTAACAGAGTACCAAGCCAACATTTAGGCCATAAGACATAGGAGCAGAATTAGACCATTCAACCATCGAGTCTGCTCTACCATTCCATCATGGCTAATTGATTTATTTTCCCTCGCAAACCCATTTCAGTCATTAACACAAGGGATATATTTTGGTTAACATGTTGCCATGGCAAATGCAGTGTCTTTACAGTGGGAAGTCCATTCAGCTTTCTCATGATATCACATGGCATGAATTGGCTGAAGACATCATCTTTGATGTTGAGAGTAGAGAAACATGGATCTTGACAAAGATGTTTGTGATGCATCAGTCTAGGAATTTTTGCACCCAAGTACTAGGCTCTGCCATGGATAAGGGTGCTGAAACTCTTAGGCTACGTCCACACTAGATCAGATAATTTTGAAAACGCCGATTTCGCGTAAAAATGACAGGCGTCCATACCAGGCGTTTTTAAAAATATCTCCGTCCACATTAGAATGGATATTTGGGCAGATCTCCTCCTACTGGGCATGCGCAGGACACACAGAAAATGAGCGAAGAGGAAACGGTATACTTGTTGCACATTTGTCCAGTTACAGACCAGGAAAATTTAAATGTAATTGCTGTTGGCTCTTGCGCAGAAAGACTTAGTTCTTGAAAAAATCAAATACTGGAGCGTATGGAGGCAACTGACAGGGAGTTCACGGACAGTATGTCCCGTCTGACGACGAACATTGAAAAACTGACTAACTCTGTTGCATTAATAAGGCACCTTGTTAAGTGTATAAAACATGTCTGCATCAGTGTTATCTTGTATTTCCATAGAATGTTACATTAGGCTGTTACACATCTATTGTCAGAGAAATACTTGCATAAATAGGTAAACCACCTTCATACAAGCAAGGACAGAAAACAGGGCAAAGTGAGTATACTTATTTATTCAGTAAGCTATGGGTCAAAGTATTTGGTGAGTATATTTCTAACTCTTCTGGCTTAAGTCTTGTTGCCGTCTGTTCTGAAATTATTAGGTTGTGTGAGAGGTTGCATTCAAGAAAACAATGAAATGCCGCGCTGCCGCCATCTGTTCAGGCACGTCATGACAGCGTTTTTAAAATATCCGTTTACCCCGTCCACACTGCTCTGCACAATCGACGTTTTTAAATTTACACACTCTGGAGGGTGTTTTAGAAAATCTCCGTATTCAGGGGAGGAAAACGCCGTTTCAGTGTGGATGGAGCGTCAAAATGAAGAGAAAAAACTTCGGTTATGGATTTATCCAGTCTAGTGTGGACGTATCCATCCTTTGACAGATGTGGCTAGACTATGGGTGTGCTGTGGAGAAGCAAGCAGAATAGCTTCAGTGGCCCAGGTTCAATTTTGACCTCGGTTTGCAGTGTGTGGCAAGTTTGCGTGTTCTCCCTGTAACAAGCTGGGTTTCATCCCACATCTCAAAGATGTGTGGGTTGGTAGGGTAATTGCCCACAGTTTATTTGTCCCTAGTATGGAGTTGGACGGTAGAGTCGGGAGGTGTAGATGGGTATTTAGGGAGAATAACATGGGGTTAGACAGGATTAATGTAAGCTGTTCCCTTGCTGCATCCTTCTGTGATTCTACAACTGCAGAGATTTAATTATTTTCTGACTGATGTGCATGGTTTGACTCAACCTTCTGCATGTTGTTTCTGCTATCTAGCTTGCACATGGTTATATGTTACATTCACCAATTTTTATATTTAAAAAAATATATTTTTTAATATATTTCTGATGTTCTGGTATTCTCTTGTATATTCCTTAACAGATCAGGATTGGTCCCTGGCATATTTGTAAGAGTGGGAGATATACTGGACAATACAATTATATGATTTCGAGAAGGCACTGAGCTGCGATGCCCGTCAATGTCGTGACAGACTTTAGGATCATAGGGATGGTTTTTTGGATAGAGAGTGGAGTTAGGAGTCAGGCTCGGGGCTGGGGACAGGAATGAGGGGGAATTAGAGATCGGGGTGGTAAATGATGATTCTGGGCAGGAGGTCAAGCACTCTGCAGTCGAATGTCAGCAATCCTGGAAGTCGTGTTGCAAGTGCTAAGGAGACTAGTGATCCCCAGGTCAGGGAGGAATCCCAGGTTGGAAGTTCATAAGGGCAGGTAGCCCCTGGTATGAATATGAGGCACAAGGACCAGTGACCACTTCGATCTCCAGGTCAGAGGTCTATGAGAGTTCAGAAGTAGGGATTCGAAGGTCAAACTGGTGAGGTCCAGACTGGGAAAGCCAAAGGTCAAAGCTGATGGTCAAAGACCGAAGGTAGAGGCCTGAAGAAGTCATGAAGTCTGAAGGAGTCACAAGGGCTGGGCCACCAGAGTCAGAGGTCTGTTGAGGCCCAAAGATCAAACCTGTGATCGACATCTTGGAGTGAAGTCTGAAGTTGGAGACCTGATGTCTGTGAGTCCGAGAATCCGGGGATAAAGACTGGAGGCCTGGAGGCAGTTGCCCTAGAGTTGGAGGCCTGTCTGAGGGTGTGAGTGAGCAGGTGGGAGCAATTTAAAGGGGATTTATTTTGCAGTTGTGAACACAAGAGATTCAGCAGATGCTGGAAATCCAGAGCAATACACAGACAAAATACCAGAGGAACTTAACAGGTCAGGCAACATCTATGAAAATAAATAAACGGTTGACATTTCAGGCTGAGACCATCAGGACTGGAAAGAAAGGGGAAAGATGCCAGAATCGGAAGGTGGGAGAAGGATAACTAGAAGGTGATAGGTGAAGCCAGATGGGTGGGGTCAAGGTGGGGAATTGTGTGTCTTTTGCTGTTGCTGCTGCCTGGGCTTGTAGAACATTTTGGGCTATTATGTTGGTGCTAGAATGTATGGTGACACTTGCAGGCTGCCCCCAGCACATCCTTGGGTCTGCTGATTGTTATCACAATGGTGAATTTCACCGTATATATTGATGTACATGTGATAAATAAATCTGAATCTGAACATGGTGGGTTTCAGGTCTGTTTATGCCGATGCTCCATGTTGCCTGAAAGATCCATAATTCTTATTAGGTAGATCTGATCTTACTTTGTCCTAGCAGTGCCTCATATGTTCTTCATGTGAACATATGCCATTTGTCTTTAGAGAGACCGTGTGATCACTTCAAACCGTGACAACCACAGACTCCTCTGCAGTGTCTACTCATCCCCACAGTCGGGCTGTTCAACAAGTTCGGCAATTATGCTTGTGAGTATGCACATTCCAGCTAATTAGCGTTCCATTGTGGTGGTATCTAACTCCCTTTCTCTCATTCTAGTATCGTCGAGACTTGACCAAAGGCACAGCAAAGTTTATGTTCCCCCTTTACTCTTGTCCTTGTTTGAGTACCACTTCGACAGACTACCTTTGTGACAGACGCCATAAAGGAGTGGTATTCGTTTAGTATTTAGTTATTGCTTCCAGCCATGTTGTTGGCATATAACTTTCAGACTGAGACTTTTACTTGGCCTAGCATTTATTGCTTTTCTTTTCCTTTAAATTCTGCAACAGTTCTCTATAAAGTCAGTGAACTGTTGACCAGCTTGAGTGTGTCTTCCCCCGCACTTAGGCCATATCTGAATGTTTTGACACAAACAATACTCCATCAGTTTATGTACATAGACTACGGAGGCATAGTCAAGGATGCTATCCTTCTTGGTGGTTCTAGCTTGGCTGGCTCTGTCATCTATTCTTGATGATAGACAATAATGTCTCCTAACCATTCTATGCAGTGAAAGAAGAATTGGATCCTCAGCTAGAGGACAGGAAGTGGTAATCATCAGGTTTTTTTTTGACACAATGTCATTAGATTTCTTGAAGCTGGGAAACCCCCACAGCTGTACTATGTTCTTGGTCAGTTCTTATAAACTGATAAGTGTGTCAGCATAGTGTCCCTCATTGGACTAAGTGGTGCACTGGGAATTTCCTCTGCAGTTGGATCATAAGATCATAAGATACAGGAGCAGAAGTAGGCCATTTGGCCCATCGAGTCTGCTAAGCCATTCAATCATGGGCTGATTCAATTCTTCCAGTCATCCCCACTCCCCTGCTTGCACCCCGTATCCTTTGATGCCCTGGCTAATCAAGAACCTATCTATCTCTGCCTTAAATACACCCAATGACTTGGCCTCCATAACCGCTCACGGCAACAAATTTCACAGATTTTCCACCCTCTGACTAAAGTAATTTCTCCGCATCTCAGTTCTAAATGGATGTCCTTCAATCCTGAAGTCATGCCCTCTTGTCATAGAATCCCCTACCATGGGAAATAGCTTTGCTATATCTAATCTGTTCAGGCCTTTTAACATTCAGAATGTTTCTATGAGATCTCCTCTCATTCTCCTGAACTCCAGGGAATATGGCTGAAAAGCTGCCAGATGTTCCTCATATGGTAACCCTTTCATTCCTGGAATCATTCTTGTGAATCTTCTCTGAACCCTCCCCAATGTCAGTACTGTATATCCTTTCTAAAATAAGGAGCCCAAAATTCAAAATAGCATATATCAAAAAGTTATATTTTCAATACACTTTCCAGTTATTTTCCATCTTGGTAAATGTTTTTTCTCATCTCAAATATAACGTTGGGATTCTTAATCCCAAATAATAACTAAATACCCTGGAGAGTAGCCAGGATGACGGTCAGAAGGCACAAGAAACCGTAGGATATGACTTTCGCCACTTTGCTGCTCCCTCTTTCTTACACATTCTTACCGGCCCATGCTCAGTTAGCTTGAACTGATGAAAGGTTTGAGACCTGAAGTACTTACTCTATCACTCTATGCACAGATGTTACCTGACCTGCTGAGTGTTTCTGGCAATACTCTGTTTTTAGTTTCGACCCCCTGCATCCACAGATTTGATAATTTACACCCTGCTGACATATCTGAGGAGGTAGAAGGGATTAAGCCTCCGTAGCGTAGTGGTTAGTGCTACACTATTACAGCTCGGGGCACCAGAATTTGGAGTTCATTTCCAGCATCATGTGTAAGGAGTCCATACGTCCTCCCTGTGGAATGCAGGGGGTTTCCCCCAGGTGCTCTGGTTTCTTCCCACAGTCCAAAAGCATACCCAAATAGTAGGTTCATTGGTCATTGTAAATTGCCCCATGATTAGGCTAGGGTTAAATGGGGGGTGGGGGGGGGGTTGCTAGGCAGTGTGGCTCAAAGAGCCAGAAGGGCCTATTCCTCACTTTATCTCAATAAATAAATGAATGAATAAATAAATACATACACCCAATTGATCAGTGCATATGTCATGTTTTAGAGTGCTATAACTTGTAGGAACTGTGACCAGAGTTTTCTCTTATTTTTGCTGTTGTTGGGGGGGGGGTGGGGAGGAGGGTGAGAATGGGAAGGAGTTGCCTCTATGTAACTATGATGTCATTTCCTGTCAGGTTTTCAAATGATAGGGAAGCTAGAGTCATGGAGTGACATAGTGCAGCGTCAGGTTCTTGGCCCACTGAGTCCACACTGACCATGAAGCACCCATTTACACAAACCCGTCTTACTCTCTCTATTTTTCCCGTCAACTCCCTCCTGACTGTACCCCTCATCTATCCACTAGGGACAATTTACAATGGCTAATTCACCTACCAATCTGCTTGTCTTTGGGATTTGGAAAGAAACCAGAGAACTGAGAAAAAAAAATACATGCAGTCGCATAAAAAACATACAAACTCTACACAGATTGCTTTGGAGGTCAATATTGAACTTGGTGTCTGGAGGTGTGAGATAGGATCTTTATTACATGTGGCAGTGTAGAAGTTTCCCAGTGCTTTCACATAAGAGCCAGAGACACATTTTGTTCCATTTTAATAATCTGCAAAACCATATAAAGTTTGAAAATCTGAAGTGCAAAAGCTGGAAATCTGAAATAAGAGGCAAAAATATCAGACACATTTGCCTGGTAAGGCAGTACCTGTCGGGAGAGAGTGGATGCTTCAGGTTGAAGGCCTTTCACCGGAATTTTCTTTCTCTATCTACAGCTGCTGCTTAACCTGCTGAGAATCTCCAATACTTTTTGTTTCACTTTCTTGTCTATTTACTGCATATCTTTGTGCTGCACCTTCTCTGTTCCAGAAAGGTAAACCATTCATTAAAAACTTGCAGGCCAGGAATACTTGTGCAAGACTGCATTGGATCAATAGTTCACAAGAACAAGAGTTAACAAATGGCAGTCTGGGGAGAATAAAGAACAATATTCAAAGCACTGAGTGGCATTATTTAACCCTTGTCAGAAGGTCCATTGGAAGCTTCCATCCGGAACAGAAATGTTGCTTTGATTTCAGCCTCTCCAACTTTATGATTGCGCCAATTAAAATAGCACAGCAATGTGCTTGGACATATAAGGAAACAATAAAAAAGACATTTTGCAGCACTCATTTTTGCTGATTGACATTATGCCCCTGGTTATAAGAAAATAAAAGATAACAAGAGACAAGAAAGCCAGTTGGCTCACCAGGACCATTCTGTGCCTCATATGTTACATACCCTTTCATGGACACTGAGTTGCTGATTTGATTTCCTGAGGGAATGAGGCAAACACAGCTGAAGCCTTAACGGATTTTGAGTTTTCACTCTGTTTAAACCCGCAACATTCAACCATGGCTACTTACTCTCAGCTGGTGCCACCTTTACAGTTTATGAAGCACAGGAATGATTGTGTGTTTGATTTATGGTGCTGCAAGTAACTTTCAGCCCTGTATTAACCAGATTTTTCTGCAGTTCTTTTGATTTTGTGCTTGGGTCTCCCAGTCCTGCGATCACAGTCCAAGGTAAATAGCTTGCTTTCATCTGCATCATCCACCCTGCTCATCAAGTGAAGGAACTGGATCATGTCCAATTTCAAGCCTTTTTCCAATGAAAACAAACTCGGCTTGTGAAGTCTCTTTTCACTGCCTCTAATTTCAGGCTATGGGATGAGCCTAGCTGTTCTTCATAAACTCTTCTCACAAATTCAGTGCCCCCTGATGGGAAATGTCCAGAACTGCCCTCAATAATCTTAATTGCAATCAGAACAATAATTTTACGTCCAATTACAATAAGCAGTTCCAACCTTAGTTCAGTGTAGGTGGCATCCATTTTATTTCTTCAGCCCTTTTGTTGGCAGTTTCATATCAACTGATGATATAATTATATTTATATATTATTTAAAATATATATCTTTATCTTCAGCTTCATACATTCATGAGAGATTGGAAGCAGTGACTAGGCTGCATACACTGCTTATCATTAACTGCTAATGAAAAGGTGGTGGCCTGCTTGAACAGCTGAGCTCTTTTGGTGAAGGTACTCCCACGTAAAGGACGGTACCATTATCATGGAAAAAGATGAGATTATGAACAGATGGACTGAGTATATTCAGGAATTGTTTGAAGACGATCGAGGCAGAAAACCAGAAATTAAGAAAAACATTGAAGGTCCAAGTATTTTAAAATCTGAAGTTCGTAATGCAATAAATAAGATGAAGAAAGGAAGGGCAGCAGGTCCTGATGAATTAGTAATAGAACAAATTATCGCCCTTGAAGATTATGGAATTGAAATTCTTACTGATTTAATCAATGACATTTATGAGACTGGAATAATACCAGAAGAGATGAAAAAGTCAGTATTTATCACTCTTCCTAAGAAAGCTGGAGCAATAGAATGTGAATTACATAGGACCATAAGTTTAATGAGTCATATCACCAAGATACTTCTAAGAATTTTGATAACAAGAGCTAAAAGTAAGATACAAGCTGAAATAGGCAAAGAACAATGTGGTTTTGTGAAAGACAAAGGTACAAGAAATGTGATATTGATGTTAAGGATACTATCAGAACGAGCTATTCAAGTGCAAAAAGATTTGTTTGTTTGTTTTATCGACTACACAAAAGCATTTGATAAAGTGAAGCACGATTAGTTATTTGAAATATTACAGAAAACTCTAGATCTAGATTCGAAAGACCTCCACCTAATCAGAAATCTGTACTAGGAACAAACTGCCGCTGTGAGAATGGATGGAGAAGTGAGTCAGTTTACGAAAATCAAGAGAGGTGTTAGACAAGGTTGTGTTTTCTCCCCTGATTTATTTAATATGTACAGTGAAACAACATTACAAAAAATAAGAGACATATTGGGAATCAATGTTGGCGGTGAAAACATCAATAATTTCAGATATGCAGATGACACTGTGTTAATTGCAAGTACAGAGGAAGAACTACAAAACTTAATTGATACACTTGTTGAAGAAAGTGCAAAAATGGGTCTATCTATCAATTGCAAAAAGACAGAATGTATGGTGATATCCAAAAAGAAGGAGAATCCTATCTGCAGGCTGAGAATAAATGGGGAAGACATAAAACAAGTACAGAACTTTTGCTACTTAAGGAAGCTGGGTGACATCAGATGGCAGGTGCGACTTGGACATCAAAAGAAGAATAGGGATGGCAAAAGACACTTTTATGAGAATGAAGAGTATATTGACCAATACTAAACTAGGCATGACAACCCACCTCAGAGTACTGAAATATTACATTTATCCAGTTATGTTATATGGCTCAGAATGTTGGAAAATATCTAGTAACATGAAGAAACTAATTGTAGTAGCAGAGATGCGGTTTTTGAGGAGGATGCAAAGAATATCATGGACGAAACAAATATCTAACCAGGATGTCATGAACAGAGCAAACACAAAAAGAGAAATAATGTATGAGATCATGAAAAGGGAATGTAACTTCAATGGACATGTGATTAGGAAAGAGGAGCTAGAATGCCTGGTAATTATGGGAAAGATTAAAGGGAAGAAAGCAGGAGGAAGACAAAGACAAATTATGATGCAGCCAGAGGACTGGAAATGAATACCAATGAATTGATTCACTTGACCCGAAACAGGAGTGTGTGGGCCATGGCAGTCAAAGCTCAAACTGGGCATGGCACCTGATGATGATGATGACTCCCACATAAGGCTTCCAAGTAGCGTCGCAGTTAGCACAATGCTATTATAGGTTGTGTTGTCGGAGTTCAGAGTTCATTTCTGACACTGTGAGAAGTTTGTACATCCTTTCTGAGAAGCACGTGGTTTTACTCTGGGTGCTGCGGTTTCTTCCCACAGTCCAAAGACATACTGGTTAGTGGGAACGTTGTCCTGTGATTAGGCTGGGGTTCAATAGGTGGATTACCTGGCTAGAAAGGCCTGTTCCATGCTGTATCTCTGAATAAATCAATTAAGTTACATAAACATTTCTGTTCACTGAGGAGGTCCAGAATTTTGACCAAATGGCAATGAAGGAACACAGATAAATTTCCAAATCAGTACAATGCGAGTCTTGTTCATGCTTGCTGTTCACCTTCTTTGAAATAGAGGTCAGGGATATCTGAGCTTCTGCTAAAGTATTCATTACTACATTATCTCTTTCATTTGGTCCACAGCACATCTATGGTAATAGAAGGTGTGATTGTTTAAGGACATGAATGAAGTGGCAGTCATGGGGTGGTTTGCTTTGTTGCTTCTTGATAGATTCTGTACCTTGCAGTCCCACAAAAAGTGGAGAGCATTCTGTTGCACTCCTGATTTAGGACTCCTGCATGTTGTAAGGGTTAAAGGCTAAGGGAAATAAGAGATGAGGTAATCCCTCCAGAATACCTGGAATATTCTTGCAGAGAGTTTATTTATAGAGCTAGTCTAATTACATTTTTGGTCGATGAGGAACCCGGGGGACGGGGGTGGGGTGGTGTTGCTGATAGAGATTTAGTGATAGTAATGTAATTGAATGTCAAGGAGTGTTGATTAGGAGTCCTGTTCTGGGTATGGTGTTCTTGGCTGCAACAAATAGGAGTGACAAAAGCAAGAGTTAGGGCCCAAGTTATAGATGGGAATTAAAACATGGTTTGACAGTATTAAAACATGTATCTGTACTGGGACAGTCAATTCTCTAACTTGGTTGGTTCTCAATCACCAGTCCTTAGCAGTGCACTTGGCAGTTTGTTGAGACTCGAAGGCTTTGCTCTATATATTGCATTCATCTTCTTCATGGAATCAACTGGACTGAATCAATTTGGCGGATGACTGACTTTTGTCATGTCAGGAAGCTCAGAACAAGCTGAGGTAAGTCACCAACTTAGTACCTTTGTCTTAAGATATCAGTCAATGCTTCAACCATTCATTTACTATTCATGAGCACTTTGGCAAACATTGAAAATTGAAGGAAGAAGGTGCCAATGGAAAAGTACATTTTCTTGCTCTGAAGTCATTATAGAATTCTAGTTACTGGAGCACAATTTACATGCTGATTGAACCTCTCTCCAATAAAGCCTACCAAGTGTTGCATGTTAACCCTTTGGTCCCAGCAGGGAAATTTCTAACACCCACATCGCTAGCCTAAATTAAAATATATTACCTGGTAACTATTTATTATCATACCTGCGAAGAGTGTTGTACTAACACAAAATTATTTTCATATTTTCTATTGTAATTGTCCATCGGTTTTAAGCTTCATTTCCTCATTGTTAAAGCTGGTTTAATTCACATTTAACACCTATTTATATTTCAGGATCTAAAATTAAAACCCCAGAAAATCACCCTTGAGATCAAAGTGAAAATGAAGATTACATAGTTTCTGGAATTAATTTAAATGAGCCACACACAGTAGCAAAAGTGATCCTGTCACAGATTGCCCATGAGAGATGGAGTCAAAGTGTGGTGCAATAAAGCATCTCATTCTCAGACAGTTAGGCAGTATCTCCAGACTATCTTTTCTTTTACAAGATATTCCTCCAAAGTTTGTAAGTTGAAGTTCAGGTGACCTATAAATATCATTTACAGAATGAAGCAGAATATTAATGAGTTCAGAGTGACATTCAACTCTAAATGAAATCTGTTCTCAGGCTTTAATTAATTTATTGTTCAAATGTCAAAGTTAACTTGACACAAAATGGAAATTTTTCTGTTCTTCAAGATGACCTCAAGTTTTCTTTCGATTGTGATTTCACAACCACATTTTATTTTTATAAATTCTAATTCTCAATCCTTTTACTTGCCAGAAACCTCATATGCAGCCTGTAAGTTTCATCCATTTGATACAAAGCCATACAGGCCAGGATCATGTTTAGTTATACTGCTAAATCAAGTGATCTCTTGTGGTGATAGATATCCTTGTTTCTTTCAGATAGAACATCTGTGCAAGTCCTTTACTATTATTCAGGATTTGACATTAAGAAGAAAATCAATTATGTACGAATGAACACAAGAAAATAGGCCGCCTGGCCCTGAAGCTAGCCCCTATTTAATATGACCATGGCTGATCTATGTTGATCTCAGTTCCTCTTCCGTGCCACTTGTTCATGATCCTCCCTTCCTAGATCTATGAAATACAATTCACCCCCACTTTAAATACTTTCAATGATCCAGCTTCCACCACTCACCAGGTCAGGGAATTCCAGATTCACCAAGTTCTGCAAGAAGAAATATCCAACTAATTCGGTTTTAAATGGCTGTGCACTTGTTCAAGCCCGTCTGGCCAGTGAAAGCATTCCAACATCTATGCTGCCAAGCTGACTTTGGAATTTATATGTTTGAATAAGACTACCCCTCGTTTTTCTCAACTCCAAAAGATCCAGGTCCAATCTACTTACTCCCTCTTGATAGTTGAGATGTCTGCCCCAGGAATTAGTCTCGATAATCTCCTTGCTTTGACTGTAACTGCATCTTTTGAGTGACAAGACTAAAACTTTTTGTGGCATTGCATATGAGAACTAAGCATCACACTGTACAATTGGAACAGAGCAACAAAGCTTCCCTATTTTTAAATTCCCTCTCCTTTGCAATGAAGATCAAAATGTCATTTGTCCTCTTAACTGTCTTTTGGACCTTCATGCTCGCCTTTTGTGATTCCTACATTAGAACACCTCGACCTCTCTGTACTTCATTTGTTTGCACTTGTCTACAACTGAATAATAATCTGTCTTTTGATTTCTTATGACCTCATACTTCACATTAATGGAGACACAAGAGACTGCAGAGTCTCCAAGAGGACCACAACCTTGCTGTAGGGTTTAAAGTCGCATAGCTCAATTACCTGGAGAGCTATGTTGGCCGGAGTCAGGGCCTTGTGCTTTGATTCTTGGTAGGATCACCCATGCTAAACAGGTCAAAGGGTAGAGGCCAGACTAAGAGTGGTGGCCCTGTCCTCCAGGTTCGGTGGTTCAGCTCAGGGCTAACAACCCTGGCTGGTCAAAAGAAAATTGTTATGGAAAGCAATGTAGCTGGAGGCCCATCATTACTGTCTGAAGTGCCATTGGCATAATGGGCAATAAAAATAAAGAGACTGCAGATGCAGATTCTAAGGCTGTGCCCTCTGGCAATAGACTCTCCTACAGTAGGGAACATCCTCTCCACATCCAACCTATCAAGGCCTTTCACCATCCAATAGGTTTCAATCAGGTCATGCCTCATTCTTCAGGATTTTAGTAAATACCGGCTCAGAGGCATCAAATGCTCTTCATATGACAAGCTGTTCAATCCTGGAATCATTTTCATGGATCTCCTTTGAACCCTCTCTAATTTCAACACCTCCTTTCTAAGATAAGGGGCCCAATGCTACTCACAATACTCCAAGTGCGAACTCACCAGTGCTTTATAAAGGCTCAACATCTCACATTACATCCTCACTTTTATATTCTCGTCCTCTTGAAATAAATACTAACATCACATTTGCCTTCCTCACCACAGACTCAACCTGCAAATTAAACTTTAGGGAATTCTGCACAAAGACTCCCAAGTCTATTTGCACCTCAGTTTTTTGTATTTTCTCTCCATTTAGAAAATAGTCAACCCTTTCAGTTCTTCTACCAAAGTGCATAACCATACACATCCTGATGCTATATTCCATCTGCCACTTCTTTGCCCATTCTCCTAACCTGTAGTCTCTACTTCCCTCAGTACTACCTGCCCCTCCACCTACCTTCATATTGTCTGCAAACTTGCAAGAAAGTCATCAATTCTACCAGCCAAATCATTGACATATAACAAACAAGTTTCAGTCCCAACACAGAGCCCTATGGAACACCACCACTCACCAGCAGCCAACCAGAAAAGGCTCCCTTTATTCTAACTCTTTTCCTCCTGCCAATCAGCCACAGCTTTATCCATGCTAGAATCTTTACTGTAATACCATGGGCTCATACATTGTTAAGCAGCCTCAGGCGTGGCATCTTGTCAAATGCCTTCTGAAAATTGAAGTACACAACATCAACCAATTCTCCTTTGCCTATCCTGCTTATTATTTCTTTATAGAATTCTAGCAGATCTGTCAAGCAAGATTTTCCCTTGAGGAAACCAAGTTGAATATGGCCCATTTTATCATGTGCCACCAAGTACCTTGAGACTTCATCCTTAATAATCGACTGCAACATCTTCCCAACCATTGAGGTGAGACTAACTAGCCTATAGTTCCCTTTCTTCTGCCTCTCGCCCTTCTTGAAAAGTGGACTGACATTTGCAATCTTCCATTCTTCCAGAACCATTCCAGGATCTAGTGATTCTTGTAAGATCATTACTAATGCCTCCGCAATCTCTTCAGGCACCTCTTTCAAAACCCTTGTGTGTAGACCATCTGATCCAGGTGACTTATCTACCTTCAGACCTTTCAGTTTCCCAAGAACCTTCTCTCTAGTAATGGTAACTTCATACACGTCATGACCCCTAACACATGGAACTTCCACCACACTGCAAAGGTCTTCCACAGTGAAGACTGATGTAAGATACTTATTCAGTTCACCTGTCATTTTCTTGTCCCTTATTACTACCTCTCCAGCAACATTTTCCAGTGGTTTGATATCCACTCTCACATCTCTTTTACACTTTATGTATCTGAAGAAACTTTTGGTATCCTCTTGAATATTATTGGCTAGCTTACTTTCATAGTCCATCTTAAAATGACTTTTTTTAGTTGCCTTCTGTTGGCATTTGAAAGTTTCCCAATTCCCTAACTTCCCAATAATCTTTGCTCTTTTATATGCACTCTCTTTGGCTTTTAAGTTGGCTTTGCTTTCTCTTCTTAGCCATGATTGTGTCATCTTGCCTTTGGAATACTTCACGCTCTTTGGCATGTATAAATCCTTTGCCTTCCTAATTGCTTCCATAAAATCCAGCCATTGCGGCTCTGCTGTCATCCCTGCCAGTGTTCTTTTCAAATCAATTTTGGCCAACATCTTCCTTGGAATGGCGAAGGATGAGAGGTGACCTGATAGAAGTGTACAAGATGATGAGAGGCATTGATCGTGTGGATAGTCAGAGGCTTTTTTCCAGGGCTGAAATGGCTAACATGAGAGGGCACAGTTTTAAGGTGCTTAGAAGTAGGTACAGAGGAAATATCAGGGGTAATTTTTTTACTCAGAGAGTGGTGAGTGCATGGAATAGGCTGCCGGCAACGGTGGTGGAGGTGGATACAATAGGGTCTCCTTTTCAATCTTTTTATTAATTTCAAAATATAGAAACAAAACATAGCAATAATACAAATAATATGAGATGTATTGTTACATTTAAAAAAAGAGTAATTGCAAAACCAAATTGTGGAAATTACCAAAACTCCCATACATGTAGAACTGATCACGGATAATATAAAGCAAAAAAAAAAGGAAAAAGACAAAAAAAAGAAAAAAAAACCCATCCCAAAAGAAAAAAAAACTAAACTTAACTAAAAGACTTGGGCAAAACTAACAACTTAAAAATGGAAAAGAAGAAAACCTCAGCGTCGACGCCTCCACTCCCCTCCAACAACAGTACAGAGAAATAAAACCAGTTTGGAAATGATCAAATTACATCAAATGAAAATGCTGAATAAATGGCCTCCAAATTTTTTCAAACTTAATAGAAGTGTCATAAACTGCACTTCTAATTTTCTCCAAATTCAGACACACCATAGTTTGTGAAAACCAATGAAATACTGTAGGAGGGTTGATCTCTTTCCAATTCAACAAGATGGACCTTCTAGCTATTAAAGTAAGAAATGCAATCATCCTTCGTGATGAAGAGGTTAAATTATTTGAGTCTATCATTGGTAATCCAAAGATAGCAGTAATTGGATGAGGTTGTAAGTCTAGATTTAGGACCGTTGAAATAATATCAAAAATATCTTTCCAATATTTCTCCAACAAGGGACATGACCAAAACATGTGAGTTAAAGAAGCAATCTCAGACTGGCATCTGTCACATATTGGATTAATATAAGAGTAATAACGAGATAGTTTATCTTTGGATATATGAGCCCTGTGAACTACTTTAAACTGTATCAACCTATGCTTAGCACATACAGAGGATGAATTCACCAACTGAAGAATTTTTTCCCATTTTTCAGTCCGTATATTAATCTCAAGTTCTCTTTCCCAGTCAGCTTTAATTTTATTAGAGGCATCAGGACATAAATTCATAATTATATTATATCCAATTGCTATTACACCTTTCTGAGAAAGATTTAAGTCTAAGATTTTTTCCAAAGTGTCCATTGGATATGGGTGTGGAAAATTAGGAGAGACAGTAATTAAAAAGTTTCTAATCTGTAAATATCTAAAAAAGTGAGATCTGGGTAAGTTATATTTATTAGAAAGTTGATCAAAAGACATAAAACAGTTATCCAAAAATAAATCGCGAAAAGATATTATACCTTTGGTTTTCCAATCAAAGTAAGCTTGATCCATCATGGAAGTTTGAAAAAGAAAATTTGATATAATGGGACTTGCTAGAATGAATTGATTAAACCCAAAAAATCTTCGGAATTAAAACCATATACGTAAAGTATGTTTAACTATTGGGTTATTCATTTGTTTATATGATTTAAAAGAAGTAAAAGGAAGTAAAGTTCCTAAAACCGAACCCAAGGAAAACCCTTGTAATGAATTAGATTCAAGATTTACCCAATGAGGGTTTAAAGATGCGTCCAAATCTTGTAGCCAAAATTTTAAATATCGAATATTAATTGCCCAATAATAGAATCTAAAATTTGGGAGGGCAAGTCCCCCCTCCTTCTTGGATTTCTGTAAATATCTTTTACCTAACCTAGGATTTCTATTCTGCCAAATATATGAGGAAATTTTTGAATCCACGTTATCAAAAAAAGATTTTGGGATAAAAATTGGAACCGATTGAAATATATACAAAAATTTAGGCAAAATGATCATCTTAATAGCATTAATCCGACCAATCAAAGACAAAGAGATTGGGGACCATTTGGTAAATAAAAGTTTAATCTGATCAATTAAAGGTAAAAAATTAGCTTTAAATAAATCTTTATATTTTTTGGTAATTGTTATCCCTAAGTATATAAATGAATCAGTAACCAATTTAAATGGTAAACGTCCATAAATAGGTACGTGCTTATTTAAAGGGAATAATTCACTCTTACTAAGATTCAATTTGTAACCAGAAAAGTTACTAAATTGAGCTAACAGATCTAAGATAGCAGGAATTGACTTCTCCGGGTTAGAGATATATAACAACAAATCATCTGCATATAATGATAGTTTATGTATTTCATTTCCACGGGTAATACCAACAATATTTGGCGAGTCACGGATAGCAATTGCTAAAGGTTCAAGAGCAATATTAAATAGTAAAGGACTAAGAGGGCAACCTTGCCTAGTACCACGAAAAAGACGAAAAAAAGGAGCTCTATAATTATTTGTACAGACCGAGGCTACTGGGGAGTAATATAACAATTTAATCCAAGATATAAATGTCAAATTAAAATTAAATTTCTCAAGAACATTAAATAAATAAGGCCATTCAACTCTGTCAAAGGCTTTCTCAGCATCTAATGAGATAATACATTCCGGGGTAGTAAGTGAGGGGGTATAAACAATATTCATTAACCTCCTAATATTAAAAGATGAATAGCGATTTTTGATGAATCCCGTTTGATCCATGGAAATAATTTGAGGTAACACCTTCTCCAGTCTAGTAGCTAGAATTTTTGAAAAAATTTTTGAATCTACATTCAGAAGAGAAATCGGTCTATAGGATGCACAATCCGTAGGATCTTTATTCTTTTTAAGAATTAAGGAAATAGAGGCTCCATAAAACGATTGTGGTAATTTACCTAAACTAATTGCTTCCTTAAATATTCAGACAACTTAGAAGAAAGAATGGAGGAAAAAAATTTTAAAAATTCCACTGTAAACCCATCGGGACCGGGTGCTTTGCCGGAATTTAATGATGAGATTGCAGTTATTATTTCTTCCTCTGAAATGGAAGTTTCTAATGATAGGCAATCTTTGGGAGATAGTTTCGGAAAACCCAATTTACTTAAAAAATCATGCATAAAATTAGAATCATGAGGAAAATCAGAATGATATAAAGAGGTATAAAATTCTTGAAAGGTTTGGTTTATCCCAACATGATCAACTGTGAAAGTATCATCCTGTTTGCGGATCCTAGTAATTTGACGTTTAACCGAATCAAATTTCAATTGGTTAGCCAGTAATTTACCCGATTTATCACTATGAATATAAAAATCACTTCTAGTTCTCATTAATTGATTTTCGATCAAGGATGTTAATAATAAGCTATGTTCCAATTGGAGTTCGACGACAATAGGGTCTCATAAGAGACTGCTGGATAGGTACGTGGAGCTTAGAAAAACAGAGGGCTATGGGTAACCCCGGGTAATTTCTAAAGTAAGTACATGTAAGGGCCTGTATTTTGCTGTAGGTTTTCTATGTTCTATGTTCTAACTCCTCTCTCATGCCTCTGAAATTTCATTTACTCCACTGTAAAATCGATACATCTGACTTTGGCTTCTCTTTCTCAAATTTCAGGGTGAATTTGATCATATTATGATCACTTGCCCTTAAGAGTTCTTTTACTTGAAGCTCTCTAATCAATTATGGTTCATTGCACAACACCCAATCTAGAATAGCTGATCTCCTAGTGGGCTCAACCATGAGCTGCTCTAAAAAGCCATCTCATTGCCATGATGATTTAACACCTTCCGACCCCTATATCAACTTTTTCTAATGATTTAATTTCACTTTTATCAACAGAGCCACGCCACATCCTCTGCCTTCGTGCCTGTCCTTTCAATACAATGTGTATCCTTGGACATTAAACTCCCAGCTGTAATCTTCTTTTAGCCATGATTCAGTGGTGCCTACAACATCATACTTGTCAACCTGTAAATGTTTCAAGTTCATTGACCTTATTCTGTATACTGTGTGCATTCAAGTATAACACCTTTCATCCTTTTTCAATTTTGTCCACCTTTTATGTTGCAACTCATCCTGTTGACTGCAATTTTGCCCTCTCTTCAGCCCCTCCTTGCTAGGAGTTTTACTACACATTGTGTCATGGTCCGGTCCGTTAGTCCGTATTCCGGTTCAAGGTCCAGTCCATCGACCCTTGCTCCCAGGTTTTCCTGTTTACCCTGTTTCTGTTCTTGTTTAGCTCTAATTGAGGCAGCTGATGCTCTTTGGGGCTGGCTGCATAAATACCTTCAGAGAGCAGGGTGTGGCTGCTGGATTGTTCTTGTCCTTACTCCTTATATCCTTTGCTCTGCCTTCTGTTTCCTCTCCTGAAGCCCTGCCTTGTCCTGGAGCCACCCTGTACTTAGGTCCCTTCCTGTCCCTTGCCTCCACCTAGGTAAGCCAGGCTGTCTTGCCATTACCTGTGGTTGGTTCTGTCCCTTCCTGTCCCTTGCCTCTGTCAGGTGGTGATCCGCGCCCTGCCCAGGAGGACCCTGTCTAGCCTCAAGCCTGAAGACTCCAGCCGCCTGCCAAGCCTCGCCTCTAGCCTCAAGCCGGAAGACCCCAGCCCCCTGCCTAGGCTCAGGCCAGAAGACCCCAGCCCTCTGCTTAGGCTCAGGCCGGAAGACCCCAGCCCCCTGCCTAGGCTCAGGCCGGAAGACCCCAGCCCCCTGCCTAGGCTCAGGCCGGAAGACCCCAGCCCCCTGCCTAGGCTCAGGCCGGAAGACCCCAGCCCCCTGCCTAGGCTCAAGCCGGAAGACCCCAGCCCCCTGCCTAGGCTCAGGCCGGAAGACCCCAGCCCCCTGCCTAGGCTCAGGCCGGAAGACCCCAGCCCCCTGCTTAGGCTCAGGCCGGAAGACCCCAGCCCCCTGCCTCCTGCCAAGCCTCGCCTCGCCTCAAGTCTCCAGCCCCCTGCCTCCTGCCAAGCCTCACCTCGCCTCAAGTCTCCAGCCTCCTGCCAAGCCTCGCCTCAAGTCTCCAGCCCCCTGCCTCCTGCCAAGCCTCGCCTCGCCTCAAGTCTCCTGCCTCCTGCCAAGCCTCGCCTCGCCTCAAGTCTCCAGCCCCCTGCCTCCTGCCAAGCCTCGCCTCAAGTCTCCAGCCCCCTGCTTCCTGCCAAGCCTCGCCTCGCCTCACCTCAAGTCTCCAGCCCCCTGCCTCCTGCCAAGCCTCACCTCAAGTCTCTAAGACTCCAGCCTCGTCCTGCTTGCCAGCCAAGCCTCGTCCTTGCCTAGTTCTGGGGTCCGAGCCAGAGGCAAGACCCAGGTACTGGGTCCTTGTCCAGTCTCTGGCTCGGAGTCCAAGCCCGGGCTCCTAGCTCTTTTGCCAGTCCTGTTCCAGGTTCCTGGTTTCCCTGTCCATGTCCTTGCCATCGCCCCGTAATCCTAGTCCTGTCCCTAGTACTTCAGTGTCTGTGTCTTGCACTTGTGTCCGTACCCAGCCTCCTCTTGCCACCCGGGGTTCCTTTCTGTTAAATACCCTCCCACCCGCCCCAGTCGTCCATAGTATGGATTCCCTGTTTGGTCACCAAGAGGTTCCCGTGGGGGGGGTGGGGTGTGCGGTACTATCATGGTCCGGTCCATGAAGTCCGTATTCCGGTTCACAGTCCGGTCCATCGACCCTTGCTCCAGGTTTTCCTGTTTACCCTGTTTCTGTTCTTGTTTAGCTCTAATTGAGGCAGCTGATGCCTGTTGTGGCTGGCTGCATAAATACCTTCAGAGACCAGGGTGTGGATGCTGGATTGTTCTTGTCCTTACTCCTTGTATCTATTCCTCTGCCTTCTGTTTCCTCGCCTGGAGCCCTGCCTTGTCTTGCTGGTAACTCTCGCCTCGCCTGAAGTTCTCGTCTCGCCTTGTTTTGCCAGAAGCCTTGCCTTGCCTTGTCTTGTTGGTAACTCTCACCTCGCCTGAAGTTCTCGTCTTGCCTTGTTTTGCCAGAAGCCTTGCCTTGTCTTGTTGGTAACTCTCACCTCGCCTGAAGTTCTCATCTCGCCTTGCTTTGTAAGAAGTCTTGCCTAGTCTTGCCGTCTTGTCCTGGAGCCACCCTGTACCTAGCTCCCCTCCTGGCCCTTGCCTCCACCCAGGTAAGCCAGGCCACCTTGCCATTACCTGTGGTTGGTTGTGTCCCTTGCCTCTGTCGGGTGGTGATCTGTACCCTGCCCAGGTGAACTGAGCCTGAAGACTCCAGCCTCCTGCCTAGCCTCTAGCCTGAAGATTCCAACCTCCTGCCTAGCCTCAAGCCTGAAGACTCCAGCCTCCTGCCAAGCATCTAGCCTCTAGCCTGAAGACTCCAGCCTCCTGCCAAGCCTCGCCTCAAGTCTCCAGCCTCCTGCCTCCTGCGTCTGGCTCGGAGTCCAAGCCCGGGCTCCTAGCTCCTTTGTCCAGTCCTGTTCCAGGTTCCTGGTTTTCCTGTCCATGTCCTTGCCATCGCCCTGTATCCTAGTCCTGTCCCTAGTACTTCAGTGTCTGTGTCTTGCACTTGGGTCCATTCCCAGCCACCTCCTTATGACACATTGCCTCTGTTTGCAAACCAACTACCTCATCTTCAGCACTATCACTCCAGTTCCCATCTCCCTGTTAAATTAGTTTAAATCCACCCAAACAGCTATAGCCAACCTGCCCACAAGGATATTGGACCCCCTTGAGTTCAGATGTAACTCATCCCTTTTGTACCAGTCATACCTTTCCTAGAAGAGATCCCAATGATCCATAAATCTGACCCCTGTCCCTTTAGCAACACATCCACCTGCTAAATCATCCTATTCTTGCTGCCACTGGCATGTCGCATAGGCAGCAGTCCAGGGATCACTACTCTGGAGGTCTTGTTTTTCAGCTTTCTACCTAGCTCCCTAAAATCTCTCTTCAGAACCTCCTCTCCTTGTCTAATTATGTCATTGGTGCCAATACGTACCAAGAGTTCTGGCTGCTCACTCTCGCCCTTGAGAATGCCATGGGCACAATCTGAGACATCTGTGATCCTGGCACCAGGGAGCAACATACCATTTGGGTGACTCTATCAGGACGAGATCGGGGAAAGAGCCAGCCCCGGAGAGGACTAGTGCCAGGTAGGAGGTCTATGGCACAGTTGTATGGCCGGTGTGGGGGCAGGGCGTGACCTTTCTTTTACTGAAAACCTCAAGGAGATCTGCATATTCAGCCGGAATCTCAGACAGGTCCACATCCTTAGCTGACAGGAGGGGATTTATGGAACGGAGCTTGAGCTGGACCCAGACAGGTAGACAGGCATGCCAGTTCCCATTGTTGGAGTACCTTCAGAGACCAATCGATCCGTGAGTTATGTCGGGATAACCAGGGGAGACCACGCACCAGTGGCAGTTCAGGTGAGTTAACCAGATAGAAAGATATTTCTTCATGCTGGTTGCCCTCCAGCACCAGTTGGAGGGGTTGGGTGGTAAGGTGGATCTGGGGGGTTCCCAGAGGTCGGCTGTCCAGCACCTTGACATTGATCTTTTCTCTTAATTCCTGAGTTGGAATTTCTCATCTTTGAGCGAGAGAAATGTCCATAAGATTCCCGGCAGCACCAAAGTCAATAAACGCTTTAAGTTCATGGGTCGAGACTTCCACGACAAGGAAGCTGCGAGCATTACAGAATTAGGGGAAGCTGACTGAAGAGAGAACCGACACGTCAGGATTCCCCTCCCTGCTGACGGGTATTCTCTTTTACCGGACACCTGGAACATGCCACCCTGAAGTGGCCTGGGTCACCACAATAGAGGCGGGAACCTGTCCTCCAGCGCTGCTCTCGTTCCTCCGGAGACAGGCGCATGCGCCCCACTTGCATACGCTCTTCCGTGGGCTGGGTGCTGGGTGGTGAGGGAGGGGGAGAGGGCGAGGAAAGTTGGTGATCAGGCGGCGTGTAGGAAGTTTGAAACATTCTTTCCCTGTGCCACTCAGTTACCCGGTCGTCCATCCGAATAGCCAGATTAATCAGGTCATCCAGACTATCCTGCTCATCCCGGACAGCGACCTCATGCTGGATCCCTGCGTTCAGTCCATGCAGGAAGGCAGTGATGAGGGATCTCTCGTTCCAACCCGTCTCTACTGCAAGGATATGAAATTTAACTGCTTAGGCTCTCACCGTTCCTCTGCCTTGGCGCAGGTCTAAGAGATGGTGGGCAGCCTCTTGGCCCTGTACTGGAAGATCAAAAACCGTCCTTAACTCTGCCATGAAATGTCGGAATGACTGGGCTGCGGGGTATCCTTGCTCCTGCAAAACGCTGAACAGGCTGAGTGAAGGTCCGTTAGGAAAATTGACTCTGTAAGCCAATTTTCACGCATCATCACCAAAACGACCAGGCTGGGCTTGGAATGTCAGCTCGCATTGGGTGATAAAATTCCTGCAACCATCGGGATCATCAGAATATCTGTCTGGTGGTGGAATACTCGTTTCCTGTACGGTGTGGGAGTGGGCTCTGTTCCGGGTGCAGGAGCGGGAGGGAGCATTAGTAGCAGAGATGGTCGGGGCAGCAGTCAAGGAGGACCTGCGAGATGCTGGGAGTGGGACTGAGGCAGCCTGAAGCTGCTGAATTGAGCTGGTGAGAATGTTAATGGTTGTCAGCTGATGCTGGCTGTTCACAGCAAGGTCGTGGACAGCAGCCATGAGTGCGGAAATCGCAGATACCCGAGTCCGATTGTCTGTGGTGAGCTGTTGAACAGTTGCGGCTAGGGACGATACCTGTTCCTCCAAGTGAAACTGGGCTTGTCGGCACTAGATTTTCTGCCTCATTGCCTCCGTAACTTCACGGAGAACAGATTACGTTGCCTGTAGCTTGTCTCTTATCTGAGCAATGAACCTCACGGCCAAGGTCAGCTACTATCTCTCTGTTGGGTCTATTTTTGTGTGTTGGGGACTTGCTGTCACCAGGTTTGGATATGGCCCAGGTGCGGGGGGGGGGGGGAGGGAGGGGGCGAGAGAGAGAGAGAGAGAGACACACACACACACACACACACACACACACACACACACACACACACACACACACACACACACACACACTGAAGCAGGTCGATTGCTCACAGACTTTACTGCGAACAATATTAAAGGGAAAAGAAAACAATAAACACTAGGCCAAAACGGGGCCGTTAGCTAAAACGCTCAAATGGAAAACGAAGCCTACATTGCGGCTGAAAAGAACTAAGTATAAAATGAATACCGCTAGTCTTCCAAGGCAGTTGAGGCGACAGTCCCATTTCTCAGGCAAGGCGGAATGCAGGCAGCGAAGCGTTGCTGTGTCTCGACAAGCACTACAACGGCAAGTATGGAGTTAAATCCCATCACAATGAAATCATTAGCTGACGTGCATATTCACAAGCGCAACTTGCCGTATCTACTGCGATGCCGAATCCATGGTTGTGACAATCGTGCCCTCAGAACCTCGTCTCTGTTCCTCTGACTAAGGAATCTCCTATCTACACTGCAGTTCTCTTCACCCCACTGCTCCTCTGAGCCACAGCACCAGATTCAGTGCCAGAGAACTGGTCACTGTGGCTTCGCCCCCCCCCCCCGAAGGTGATTCTCCTCAATAGTATCTAAAGTACCTACTATGAAGGGAATGACCAGAGCTGTTCTCTGTGTTGGCTGTGCATTTCCCCACTTTCTCCTCAAAGTCACCCAACTACCTGTCTCCTGCACTCCACTGTAATACTGACACGTCTACCTTTAGCTTCTCCTTCTCAAATTTCAGGGTGAATTCAATCATATTATGATCACTTTCTCTTAAGCTCTCTGGTTCATTGCACAGCACTAAATCCAGAACAGCTAAAACCCTAGTGGGCTCAACCACGAGCTGCTCTAAAAGCCAACTCATAGGCATTCTCAAATCCCCCCTCTTGGAATGCAGCATCAATCTGATTTTTCCAATCTACCTGCACATTGAAATCACCCATGACTATTGTAACATTGCCCTTTTGGCATGCATACCATTGTCACTTGTAGACCACATCCTTACTACTGTTTGGGGTTCTGTATACAACTCCCATCATGGTCTTTTCACCGTTATCCTTAGCTCAATCCACAATGATACCTTTTGACTCTATGTCCCATCTTTCTAACAATTTGATTCCATTTTTAGCAACAGAGCAATGCTGCCCCTTTTACCTGTCCTTTCAATACAATGTGTATTCTTGGACATTAAGCTCCCAGCTATAATCTTCTTTCAGCCAGGATTCAGTGATGCCTACAATATCATACATGCCAATCTTCAACTATGCTACAAGTTCATCTACCTTATTCCATATACTGTGTGCATTCAAATATAACACCATTCAGTCCTGTGTTCACCCTTTTCAATTTTGTCCACCTTTCAAATTGCAACTCATCCTGTTGAATGCAATTTTGTCTCTCTTTACTGCACATTGCCTGTTTGTAAACCAGCTACCTCATATTCATCTGCCTTCCCTATGATACTTCTTGTATTGAAATATATGCAGCTTTGGACACTAGTCAGACAATGCTCAATCTTTTGATTCCTAACTTTTTCTGAGGGCTTACCAACATCTGCCTCCACTAACTGTTTTGGCACTCTAGTTCCCTGCCCTGTACAACTCTAGTTTAAACCCATTAACAAACCTTCCCATGAGGAACAATTATCTGGAAGAGTATATTATGCTAAGGAAGGATCTCCAATTGTGACAAGGAGGCATATAGAAGTAGGACAGCTAGTTGAGTGGCAGCATAACATATACCTTGCACTCAGTGTCAGCAAAAGCAAGGAACTATGGACGTTAGGAAAGGGAAGTTAGGCATACACATACAATTTGTCATTTAAGGGTTGGTGACGAAAAAGATGAGGAGGTTCATGCTCCTGGGTGTGATCACCTGGGAAGATCTATCCAGAGCCCACCACGTAGTTACAACCATAAAGAAGGTGCTGCAGTGTCTCTGTTTCCTTGAAGTTTGAGGAGATTTGGCAAGTCATCAAAGACCCAGAAGGGGAGGAGAAGATGGCGGCGTGACACAGCAAGCGCGGCCGCTCCGAAATGATACCGTATTTGTAAGTAGGTACTGTGCACAATCCTGATTTGATGGAGACAGACGTGAGAAGCACGGAGGAACATCTGGAGAAACTTCAGAAATGCCTGCTTCGCTGCCGCTGCTATTGTGCGATGGAGAATATCCGGAGGGGAAGGCCCCAAATCCTCGGCTTTGCCTGTTGCTGGGGCCAGGGTCGAAGCGCTCGGCAGAGATGGGGCTCAGCGCTCAGTGTCAGAGGGCTGGTCGGAGGCTCGAAGTTTCCGGACAGACTCGAGTTGGCTGTGGCCGGGTGCTTCCAGGGCGCTGCATCAGCAAGTTTGCGGCGCTGGAAGCTCATGGCAGGGAGAGTTTTTCTTTCTTCTACTGTCTGCGTGAGATGATGGGACATTGGAGAGACTTTGAGACTTTTTTTTTTACCGTGCCCATGGTCTGTTCTTCATCAAATTACGGTATTGCTTTGCACTGTTGTAACTATAGGTTATAATTATGTGGTTTTTGTCAGTTTTTCAGTCTTGGTTTGTCTTGTGTTTCTGTGATGTCATTCTGGAGGAACATTGTAATGCATGCATTAAGAAATGATACTAAATGACAATAAAAGAGGACTGTGTGTCCTCATAATCTAAAAGCAAAATCTTTTGCAGATGTAAGATGGAAAGCATTCTGAGCAGTTGCGTCATGGCTTGGTTTGGAAACTGATGTTTAAGAGCGCAAGAATCTACCAAGAGCAGTGGACTCAGCCATTTCCACCATGAGAACAGCTCTCTCCACTACTGAGCACATTTACAAGGAAGACGGCATCCATCATTGAGGACTCTCACCATCTGGGCTTTTCAGTCTTCTCAGTGCTGCCATCAAGCAGGAATTAGAGGAGCCTGAACACCCACACCTCAAGGTTCAACAACAGCATCTTCCCGTTGCAATCAGGTTCTTGCACCAACCTGAAAAACCTTAACACCACCTTGGACTATAGTTTAAAAACGTAAACATGAGGAATGCTGTAGATGCTGGAAATTTAAGCAACCACAAAGTTGCTGGTGAATACAGCAGGCCAGGCAGCATCTCTAGGAAGAGGTACAGTCGACATTTTGGGCCGAGACCCTTCGTCCTGACAAAGGGTCTCGGCCTGAAACGTCGACAGTACCTCTTCCTAGAGATGCTGGTGAACGCAGCAGGCCAGGCAGCAACTTTGATGTGTGTTGCTTGGACTATAGTTGCTTCCTTTAACTTGTACTAATGTTGTTACGTTTATTTTAACTTACTTTGTTGTACAGCACCCATCTCCCCCGGCCCCACCTATACATTCCCCCACCTGACCTATACATCCCCCAACGCTACCCTTAAAACTAATCCTAACCTCCAAGGGCCTGCACACCCCAACTAACCCTGGTCACATCAGCACAAGTGAGCTAACTTAACACCAGGTCCCATCCTCCATTGTCTCTCCATGGGAAGGCCTGCATCTCCATCTCCCAACCCTAGCCCCAAACCTAACACCTAACATAGAGGGGTGCCTTTTTAAAATGGAGATAAAGATGATTTTTTTTTTCACCAGATTAGTGAATCTGTGGAATTCATTGCTACAAATGCAGCTGTGGAGGCCTAGTTATTATGTATATTTAAGGCAGAGGTTGATAGATTTTTGATTGGTCAGAGCATGAATGGAGATGGGGCTGAGAGGAAAATTGGATCAGCCATGATGAAATGGCTGAGCAGATTCGATGGGCCAAATGGCCTAATTCTGCTCCTGTATCTTATGCTGTTATGGTCTTTCCTCATAAGACATTCCTTAATGCAGGAAGCATCCTGGTAAACTTCCTCTGCACCCACTCTAAAGCTTCCACATTGTTCCTATAATGAAGTACTCAGAAATGTACACAATTCTTAAAGTACAGTCAAATCAGAGTTTATGGAGCTGCAACATTATCTCATGGCTCTTGAACTCAATACCCTGAACGATGAGGTCAACATACCATACACCTTCTTAACAAGCCTATCAACATGTGCTGGAACTTTGAGGGATCTATGGATTCGGATCCCAAGATCTTTCTGTTCCTCCACACTGTTAAGAGTGCTGTCATTAATCTGGTAATGTACTTTCAAGTTCAATAGTTCAAAGTACATTTATTATCAAAGTTTGTATTTGAGACACAAAACAAAGAAACCCAAAAGAACCCTTTTAGAAAAGACCATTAAACACCCAATGTGCAAAGAAAAAAAAACCCATACAAACAATAAAAGCAATCAAGTAGCACTGGGAACTGAAGTTCACGAAAGAGAGTCCATCCAATAACCCACAGTTCTGTGCAAAGCTGAGTAAGTATCATGGAGCAGTGAGCCAAACTGGCCTGTCCCTCGCCTCAGGCCCTGACACCCCGAACTTTTCATTCTGGCTCAGTGCTTAAATCGTCATCCAAACGTTAGGTTCTGTCACATTGATGCACTCTGGGGCCTGGATCCTGCCACCTTAATTCGGCCTGTACCCGAACTTTCCAACTTGGCACAGCATTTAAATTGGTCGAACCTCTGGACTTTTCTCTCTTCCAATGAGGGCCCATTGGCCTGCCTCAGTGCTGCCGCATCAAATTGTCTTCAGTTCCAAAGGGAAGTTACGTAGTATTGTTTGCAGTGATAGGTTACTGGAAAAAGTGTGATTAACAAAGTGTTTTCTTTGTTTCACTGGCCACCAGCAAGTAGTTGCTGAGTTTCACCAGCGCCATCTTAAACTTGTACAACTTTCCATAGTGTGTCACACTTTTTGAACTCAGTCTTTGTGTGTTCTACCATGTTATTTGAAACTAGAATATCTGACATCCTTGGAACATTAGCAATGTCTTCCACAGTGAAAAATGCCTGCCATTTCTTTGCCTGCTGTAATTAGTTTGGCAGCTTCATTCCTAGAAGCCTGTATTTACCTGTATTGCCCTTTCCTGATGAATATGTCCATGGAGACTTTTTCTCTTTACTTTTATAATGCATACAAGTTCTCTCAGAATTATTTTTCTCCATTCTTATGAGATTTTTAATCTTCTGCTTCTCCTTCCTAAAGATTTCCTAGTCTTCTGAGATACCCCTAGCTTTTTCCATTTTGTATACCCGAATTTTCAGTTTAACGTTATCCTTTATCTCCTTAGCTGACAAGACATCAGATAATGCCTTGCTGAGAATTGTAGGCCAGCTGTTTTAATATCAGCCACCCTTCCTCTATTTCCATGACTTGCTTGTTTCCCTTAAGCAACTCAAAGTTCAAAGTAAATTTATTATCAAAGTATGTACATGCTATCCTATACAACCCTGAGATTCATTTTCTTGTGTGCTTACTCAGTAAATCCATAGAATAGTAACTATAATAGGACCAATCAAAGATCAACCAGAGTGCAGAAGACAACAAACTGTGGAAATACAAATATAAATAAATAGCAATAAATAACAAGAACATGAGATAATGAGATTAAGAGTCCTTAAAGTGAGATCATTGGTTGTGGGAACATTTCAATGATGAAGTAAATGAGTGTAGTTATCCCCTTTTCAAGAGCCTGATGGTTGAAGGGCAGAAACTGTTCTTGAACTTGGTGGTGTGAGTCCTGAAGCACCCGTACCTTCTAGCTGATGGCAGCAGCGAGCAAGGAGCAAGATCTGGGTGGTGGGGGTCTCTGATGATGGATGCTGCTTTCCTACGACAGAGTTGCATGTAGATGTACTCAATGACAAAATAATTATACCCAGTTAAATAGAAGATACTGGTTATGGACCAATGATTCATCCTCAAACTGTATCCAGAATTTTATCAGACAATGCTCAGTCCTCCCCATGGGAATATTTCAGTAAAAGATCCCTAACCTTAATTTGAAAGACTATTTTTAAAGTAGCCTGTTCCTGAAAAGTTTTGCAATATACTTCTCTAAAAATACAATCCTAGATGCATTCCACAGATCCTTCTTCAATGATACCCCTGTCAGCTGTGTTGATTTATCCAATACATAGATTAAAATCTCCTATGATAATTGCAATTCCCATCAAACATGCTTTTGCTATTTCCCCATTTATGCTCTGACCGATGGAAAGTTCAAATTTTGGAGATAAATAGACTATTTCTACCCATGTCTTCCTTACAATGCTCTTTATGATTTCAACCCAAACTCTTCACACTACTTAATTATTTAATTATTTACCTATCTACCTGTCTGTTCATTTGCTTGTTAATTAATTCATATTTCAGACACAGTGCGGAATGGGCCCTCTGGCCCTTCGAGCCGCATTGACCACCAATCCCCGCTTTAACACTAACCTGATCATAGGACAATCTACATTGACTAATGAATGTACCAACCAGTATGCCTTTGGTCTGTTGGGTGAAACCAGGAAGCCTGGAGAAAGCCCCTGCATTCCATGGGGAGGATGCACAGACTCCTTACAAGTGACATCGGAATTGATCTCCGAGCTCCGATGCTTCGACATCACCTTTCAAACCTTTTCAAGCCTCTCAAGCTGTTGAAGTTTGTCTCATCCCAGGAAGCAAATGAGTGGCATTGACGCTATGAACACAAAATGTCCCAACACTACAAATGTATATGACCAATAACTCTATGAATGTTTAGAATGAACAACGGTATTCTCATTGTATAAATGTTATGCACTTCTTTAAATTTCTTGTATAATTTTCTACGTGTGAAACTCATTTTTGAAACTAAAAAATTTCCATCCCTCGTAATGTGATTTGCAAAGACTCTGCTCTCAGTACATTTCAACAGCAGCACATCACAAGAGAACAGCTCTCTCCTTCCCCGGTACTGGTGCTGGCTAGATTATGTAAACTTGTTCAAACTGAGTAATCTGCCTTTAATAACTAAATGATAAATAGAAACCAGGTTTAGTGACTGCTTCACTGCTCACATCTGAAATAATGCTCTGATAACTTCTACATTGTATTTTTTTAAAATTAAACTGCACAAAGGTTAACCAAAGCCTGTTGCAGAACAAATGTGATGCAGTGATCAATAAGACTTCATTGGTTACTGATGAAAGGTCTGAGTCCAAAATATTTGCTGTTTATTCCTCTCCTTAGATACTGCCTGACCTGCTGAGTTCCTCCAGCATTTGCGTATGCTACTCTGGAATCTCTTGTGTTTATCATTGGTTACTTAGCGTTGACTGAAACTGCTTCAGAATATGGGGTGTCTGCAATACAACATAAAGCAAGAGAATTTGGAACTGGTCACCATTCTGTTATCTACAGGAATAATAATCCATCACAGAAGGAGTATTATTCTAACAGATCAAAGTTCAAGGTTCAAGGTTAATTTTATTGTTGAAGTATGCATGTACAATACAACTCTGATATTTGTCTTCTCCAGTTAGCCATGAAATACCCAGGAAAAGTAAATGAGACAAAACTCACAGACGCCAGAATCCCTGACACCCACCCTGCAGAAAAAGAACAGCAACAGTAACAATCCACTGACCCCTTCCTGCAGAAAAGAAACAGCTACAATAACAATTTTCAACCCCCTCCCCCAGGAAGGAGAAACAGCAACAATACAATTCCTGACCCCCTCACTCATAGAAAAAGACAGTGACAATAGCAACACATCCCCACGGGCTAATCTGCAGAAAAAAAAACTGTGACCAACCCCCTCACTAGTAAAAAAGAACAATGACAGCAATATCACAAACCCCTAGCCACCCCACCACAAAAATCTTGCAGATCACCCACCCGCCAGTTGGCCACAAGAAAGAAAATGCCAAAAAACTGAAGGAGACCGATGTATAGTACAGTCCAATCACAAAAACCTCAGAGCAGCGAGCAGTCCTTCCATGACTCAGAGCTCACACCTGGTCTGAACAGTAGCCCCCATTGGGAGAGATCACTGACAATCTGGCCCCATTAGGACCAATCACTGACCCTGTCGACCTGTTGAGAGAAATCACTGACCCTCTGTCCCCATTGGGTGCGAACGCTGGCCCTCTGGCCCCATTGGAGT
Source organism: Mobula birostris (assembly GCF_030028105.1). Taxonomy (NCBI): domain Eukaryota; kingdom Metazoa; phylum Chordata; class Chondrichthyes; order Myliobatiformes; family Myliobatidae; genus Mobula; species Mobula birostris. Next base: position 20,753,831 of record NC_092393.1, read on the forward strand.
GATCACTGATCCTCTGGCTCCATTAGGAATGATCACTGACCATCTGGCCCCATTGGGTGCGAACGGTGGCCCTCTGGCCCCATTGGAGTGATCACTGATCCTCTGGCTCCATTAGGAATGATCACTGACCATCTGGTCCAATTGGGAGGGATTGCTGGCCCTCTGGCCTCATTGGGAGAAATCACTGACTCTCTGGCCCCATTGGGAGTGATCACTGACTCTCTGGCCCCATTGGGAGCGATCACTGACCCTCAGGTCCCATTGGGAGTGATCTCTGACCCTCTGGCCCCATTGGGAGAAATCACTGGCACTCTGGCTCCATTGGGAATGATCACCTACCCTCTGGCCCCATTCGGACCGATCACTGACCCTCTGGCCCCATTGGGAGTGATCTCTGACCGGGTTTGAACACCATATCCTGAGGAAATCTTTCCTCATTGTTTGAATTCAAACTGACTTGATCACTTTCAACCAATGGCTCTGACATAAACAGTTTCCAATTTCTAAGTTCATGTAAATTTCCCAGTTAGTAATTAGAAACAGTTATGTTGTAGCCATTGGGTAAAAGTCATGAGATTTAATTCAGTTTAATCCAGCTCTAGTAGCTTTGTATCCCCATCTATCACACTCCAGCAGCTGTCTTTACCTTCACCCTCCCCCACCTTCTTCCCAACTGACCTCCGCTGCCTATTTTGTTCTTTTTCTTTGTCTGATCCCACCTTTTACCCACCTGCCTCTTACTCCTATCCTCAGCCCCACCATGTCCTGCTTCCCTCTTCCACCTGTCCTCAGTCCACCTCTCACCTACTGGCCGCTGTCTCACCACCGCCCCCGCCCTTTACACTGACTGTCTTCCTACTCCACTCTCAGCGCTGATGCAGGGTTTCAACCCGAAACACGGACAATTCCTTTCCCCAACAGGTGCTGTTCAACTTGCCGAGTTCCTCCAGAAACAGGAACAAACGTATGTGGAGCTGACAGGTAGCACTGGAGAAACAATGGAATGGTCAACCTCAAGCAGGAAGGCTTAATGTTGTTGGTCTTTGGAATGATCTTGTTGTGCATTCTTCAACTGCATGGAAATCCAGTGCACTTCCTCTGCCTGTTTCTATGAGTTTGGAAAGAATTTTATCTTTTCAGTGTGATTACTTGAGCTGTTATGAGTAATGTCATTGATTATCGATAACTTAAAACTATTTTTACCTGCCTCATGTAGCAGGACAAAGATAACCATCAGAGCAAGTGAACATTTAAATACACAATGGTAAACAACTAGCTCTCTAAAAGAGTCTGTTCTTGTACTACGGGACTCTGTGACTCTTCATATTAACTTCTGTCATGCATGAATTTTAGGCACATGTGTGACAAAAATTAAATGTTATTAAATATGAAACTTTGGACTTGTCATAGATTCATGCAGCACAGAGGAGACCCCTCGGCCCATCAAGTCTGTGCTGACCATCTTACCCACCTATCCCAATTCGATATACTGGTACTTGGTCCATGCCCTTTTAGTTATTTATTTATTTATCTATCAATCTATCTATTGATTTATGCATTTCTCTGTTTATTTATTTATTTAGTTGGTTATCGATCTGTCTATTTATTTATCTATCTATCTATCTACCTTTCGAGATGCAGCACGGAATAGGCCTTAGAGCCGCCGGCCCAGCAATCCCCCGATTTAATCCTCGCCTAATCACGGAACAATTTACAATGATCAATGACCAGTTTTTGGACCGTGGGAGGAAACTGGAGCACCTGGAAAAAACCCCATGCAGTCACAGGGAGAATGTACAAACTCCTTACAGGCATATACTTTGGCACTTGCAAAGGCTGGTTCTAGTACTTTTTAAATGTTGTGAAAGTACCTGTCTCTATCATCCACACATTCCCCTCCTCCCATCGGCAGTGCATTCTAGATTTCAAGCACTGAGAAAAGAATGGCTCTCTTTAGATCCCCTCTGAATGTCTTATCCCTGGCCCTAAACCTATTCCCTCCAGTTTCAGTCACCTCCACAAGGGAGAAAATTTTCTATTATCTATCCTACCTCAGCCCCTCATAATTTTAAACACTTCTAACAGATCCTACACCAACCAGCCCCACATCCAGTCTCCTTCGCTCCAAGGAAAACACATTAAAACAAGAGCTCTGGAGTAGTTTGGATTTCCACTGAAGAGCAATATGATCAAAGAAGTGGATGGGCGAAGACTTTGTAATTCCAACTTAGTTTGTAAATAATGACCTTGCAGCTGATGTTCTGCAGACTGAACTTCAACAAGGGCATATTACACTATTTCTAACACCTGCAGTACTGTTTAAATCCAATTGGTGGAACCATGGAGCACAGCAGTTGCAAGTAGCGCCACCTCCTGGAAATCCGTGGAACAACAATCCTATTCAATTGAAATCTGTCCTCATTTTCCCAGCTATTGTTTTCCAGTCCGCAGCATAATTTTGTAAAAAAAAGAATACACCAAATATACTTGGATTTATGCATGGCTTACACAATAATATCAAGGATGAGAAAATCTGCAGTTGCCGGAAATCCAAGCAACACATAGAAAATGCTGGAGGAACTCAGCAGGCCAGGCAGCATCTATGGAAAAGAGTAAACAGTTGATGTTTCAGGCTGAGACCCTTCATCAGGACTGAAAAGAACAGTGAGAAGTTAGATCAAGAAGGTGGGGGGGTAAGGAAGAAGTACAAGGTGGTAGGTGGTAGGTGAAACTGGGAGAGGGGAAGGGGAGAGTAAAGAGCTGGGAAGCTGATGGGTGAAAGAGATAATGGGCTGGAAGAGGGAGAATCTGAAAGGAGAGACATTCCGTGTGCAGGTCAGTGGGACTAGGCTGAAAATAGTTCGGCACAGCCAAGAAGGGAGAAAAGGCCTGTTTCTGTGCTGTAGTTTTTCTGTGGTTTCTATGGTTTTCTCTGGGAGGGTAAAAGACCACAGAAGATAGGGAAGGGGAGGAGTACCAGAGGGAAGTAATGGACAGGTAAGAAGATAAGGAAATAAAATGAATTAACTTACTACCTGATTAATTTTCCCCTTCCTTCTCTCTCCCTGGAGACATCAACCACTTTTGTGTTTGAGAATGGAAACTTCACTGTGCTGCCAAATACTATAACCGCAGTATCCCTGGGACTCCCTTTGGTGACCATTGAAAATAACATCACTTAAAACACAGGGAAAGTCACCTCAGGAAGGCTGTGTTGCCATGTCATAGTAACTCTCCTCATGTTCACATTGATCTGCCTGTCGTTGACCTCTCCATAGCAATGGAGAAGTCAAATGGAAGAACAACATATCATATTCTACTTGGGTAATTTATAACCCAATAGTATGAACATTGAACTAACGCACATAAAAGTTGCTGGTGAACGCAGCAGGCCAGGCAGCATCTCTAGGAAGAGGTGCAGTTGACGTTTCAGGCCAGGACCCTTCGTCAGGACTAACTGAAGGAAGAGTTAGTAAGGGATTTGAAAGTTGGAGGGGGAGGGGGAGATCCAAAATTATAGGAGAAGACAGGAGGGGGAGGGATAGAGCCAAGAGCTGGACAGGTGATAGGCAAAAGGGATACGAGAGGATCATGGGACAGGAGGTCCGGGAAGAAAGACGGGGGGGGGGGGACCCAGAGGATGGTCAAGGGGTATATTCAGAGGGACAGAGGGAGAAAAAGGAGAGTGAGAGAAAGAATGTATGTATAAAAATAAGTAACAGATGGGGTACGAGGGGGAGGTGGGGCATTAGCGGAAGTTAGAGAAGTCAATGTTCATGCCATCAGGTTGGAGGCTACCCAGACGGAATATAAGGTGTTGTTCCTCAACTTGATTGTGGCTTCATCTTTACAGTAGAGGAGGCCGTGGATAGACATGTCAGAATGGGAATGGGATGTGGAATTAAAATGTGTGGCCACTGGGAGATCCTGCTTTCTCTGGCGGACAGAGCGTAGATGTTCAGCAAAGTGGTCTCCCAGTCTGCGTCGGGTCTCGCCAATATATAAAAGGCCACATCGGGAGCACCGGACGCAGTATATCACCCCAGCCAACTCACAGGTGAAGTGTTGCCTCACCTGGAAGGACTGTTTTGGGGCCCTGAATGGTGGTAAGGGAGGAAGTGTAGGGGCATGTGTAGCACATCCCATTCCCATTCTGACATGTCCCACATCCCATTCCCATTCTGACATGTCTATCCACAGCCTCCTCTACTGTAAAGATGAAGCCACACTCAGGTTGGAGGAACAACACCTTATATTCCGTCTGGGTAGCCTCCAACCTGATGACAGGAACATCGACTTCTCTAACTTCCGCTAATGCCCCACCTCCCCCTCGTACCCCATCTGTTACTTATTTTTATACACACATTCTTTCTCTCACTCTCCTTTTTCTCCCTCTGTTCCTCTGAACATACCCCTTGCCCATCCTCTGGGTTCCCGGCCCCCCCTTGTCTTTCTTCCCAGACCTCCTGTCCCATGATCCTCTCGTATCCCTTTTGCCTATCACCTGTCCAGCTCTTGGCTCCATCCCTCCCCCTCCTGTCTTCTCCTATCATTTTGGATCTCCCCCTCCCCCTCCAACTTTCAAATCCCTTACTCACTCTTCCTTCAGTTAGTCCTGACGAAGGGTCTCGGCCTGAAACTTCGACTGCACCTCTTCCTAGAGATGCTGCCTGGCCTGCTGCGTTCACCAGCAACTTTTATGTGTGTTGCTTGAATTTACAGCATCTGCAGAATTCCTGTTGTGAACATTGAACTATCCAGTTTCAGGTAACCCACACCCCCAGTGCTTCCCTCCCATAAACACTCACCTGTCCACCTGTTCCCTTCTCCCTTTGTTCACCTTACTAATCCTCTCCCCTGACTTGCCCATTGTCTCCTCCCCATCCAGTTCCATCTATTGCCTACCAGCTTCTATCACTAGCCCTCTCCTGTCCCTCTGCGTCCTGCCACATACTGGCAATCTTTCCTTTTCCCTCTCTGTTTAGATCAGGAGTTCCCAACCTCCGTCTTTGGTATTTGTCCATGGCACAGAAAAGGGTGGGAACCCCTGGTTTGGATGCGGGGTCTTAACCTGAAAGGTCATCTTACTTCTTTTGTCTCTAAAGATGCATCTTGAACCGCTGGGTTCTCCCAGCATCTATTTTTCATGTTGCTATTCCACTGAGACAACAGAGGCAGTAAGATTCTGGCAGACAGGTAAATTAGTGAAATTGTACAATACAGATCAACAACTGTAAGCTGGTTATATTAAAGGAAGCAGGTTCATACACCTTGAAAACTGGGATAATAATTTGACCTTTCTAAAATCACAAAATATCATCCTTTTTGACCGTTCAAAAGATTCTGAAATTAAAATTTGCTCTGATCACACACTTCTTCCAACAGTTTGAAATTTCCAAGTAGCCTTTTCCTTCGAATCTTTCTTTAAAAAAAATCAATTGTTAGATGTCAGTTTATCTAATGGAATTATATTTAAATAGAAAAACACATTTCATTTTATTCAGAAGTTTCTGTCCATGAAGCAGGGAAAAATATAAACAGGGTAGGAGGGAAATGAATAACACTTGGGTTGACATTTCAGAAGTATAATTGATTAATTTGGTTTCCAACTCCACAAATGATTACAGTATTTCCCTTAATATTTACTGTTTTATTTCAGATTTTCAGTGTCTACAGTATTTCATTAACACCGTTAGCCACTTAAGTTCTTGCAAGAATGCATCTGCAATTACCATATTTCCCAAGAGTGGTCACAGTTCCTGTTTTAGCACATAACAGGAGATAATTGAGAGAATTTTTAAGACCGGGAGATGGGAGATCTAGCTCCCATTATCTCTTTCACCTATTGGCCTCCCAGCTCTTTACTTCACCCCTCCCCCTCTCCCAGTTTCACCTATCAACTTCCAGGATCCCCACTCTCTCCCCTATCCAACACCCCTATTTCCCTCTCTTTCACGTTCTCCAGTTGGTCAGCAGGACAGTTATGGCCTGTATTTCTCAATATTGTGTTAGTTTCGGGTTCACTCTCAAGTCTTGAGATTTAATCAGGCTTAGAAGACCATCGGAATGAATGGAGAATGAGTGGTGAGTGATAGAGGTGAGAGAGCAAAGGTCAGAGGGTATGAGTGTATCGGCTGGGGAGCAAGGAGACAGAATCAGAATCAGGTTTATTATCACTGACATATGTCGTGAAATTTATTGTTTTGCAGCAGTAGTACAGTGAAGTACATAATAAAAACACTATAAATTACAATGAGAAATATACTTAGTGGCTGCTTTATTAGGTATCACATAAAGGAGCCACTGAGTGTATGTTCATGGACTTCAGCTGCTGCTGTCGGTCCACTTCAAGGTTTGATGGGTTGTGCATTCAGAGGTGCTCTTCTGCACACCATTGCTGTAACACTAGTTATTTGATTTACTGTCACCCTTCTGTCAGCTTGAACCAGGCTGGCCATTCCCCTCTGACCTCTCTCATCACCAAGGTGTTTTCGCCCACAGAACTGCCGCTCACTGAAAGTTTTTGTTTGATTTTTGCACCATTTTCTGTGAACTCTAGAGACTGTCACGTGTGAAAATGCCAAGACATCAGCTGTTTCTGAGGTACTCAAGTCACCCCATCTGGCACTGGTAATCATTTCATGGTCAAGATCTCCTAATTCACATTCTTTGCCCATTCTGATGTTTGGACTGAACAACTGAACATCTTGACCATGTCTGTGTCCTTATATACATTGAGTTGCTGATTAGATACTTGCATTAACGATAAGGTGCACAGGTGTACTTTATGAAATAGCCGCTGAGCGCAGATATTAAAAACATTGAAATAATCAGTGCAAAAAGAGAGCAAAAGTAGTGATGTAGTGTTCGTGAGCGTACTAGCTGTTCAGAAATCTGATGAGAGGAGAGGGATTCAGGAAGGAACTCAAAGGCAGGTTAATGTCTGCCCAGACTTTTTCAGAAGAATTAAGCTTTAAGATTTTGTTTCACTGGCATTAAACAAACTAACCTTTTCCATAAACAAATAAGCACACTGCACGCCAATGCAAAATTTTATTTTAAATTGGTTCGGTACCTACAGACTCAATCCAATAGTTCAGTGAACTCATTTTGTATTATTGATTTATATTATTTAAAATATATGGAAAAATATATATTATAGAACAAAAGTTCCATAACTACTACTATTATTATTATTATTACTATTATTATTATCTGAATGGTGGCCGATTAGGAAAAGGGGAGGTGCAACGAGACCTGGGTGTCATTATACACCAGTCATTGAAAGTGGGCATGCAGGTACAGCAGGCAGTGAAAAAGGTGAATGGTATGCTGGCATTAATAGCAAGAGATTTCGAGTACAGGAACAGGGAGGTACTACTGCAGTTGTACAAGGCCTTGGTGAGACCACACCTGGAGTATTGTGTGCAGTTTTGGTCCCCTAATCTGAGGAAAGACATTCTTGCCATAGAGGGAGTACAAAGAAGGTTCACCAGATTGATTCCTGGGATGGCAGGACTTTCATATGATGAAAGACTGGATAGACTAGGCTTATACTCACCAGAATTTAGAAGATTGAGGGGGGATTTTATTGAAACATATAAAATTCTAAAGGGATTGGACAAGCTAGATGCAGGAAGATTGTTCCCAATGTTGGGGAAGTCCAGAAAGACGGGTCACAGCTTAAGGATAAAGGGGAAGCCTTTTAGGAGCAAGATGAGGCAAAGCTTCTTCACACAGAGAGTGGTGAATCTGTGGAATTCTCTGCCACAGGAAACAGTTGAGGCCAGTTCATTGGCTATATTTAAGGGGGAGTTAGATATGGCCCTTGTGGCTAAAGGGATCAGAGGGTATGGAGGGAAGGCTGGTGCAGGGTTCTGAGTTGGATGATCAGCCATGATCATACTGAATGGCGGTGCAGGCTCGAAGGGCTGAATGGCCTACTCCTACACCTATTTTCTATGTTTTTACTTTAATTTCTGCGATTACGGATATGGAGAATAAAATTCTAAATGTCCGACGTCCAAACAAACCAGTAGATAAATTACTATTCAGTAATTGAACTTGCATTTTTGCATCACCGGTCACTAACTGTTGTGTCAGCCACTGTCTGTGCACTGGGGTTTTGATTACTTAAGCTTTGTAGTAAAGTATCAGGAGGAGTTAAAATAGTGGTGAATCTATTTCCCACTGAGCTTCTTCTGAAACCCCACATACATCAAACAGCCATGGAGCCAAACCATTGGGCTCTGTTATGATAAATCAGGTTGTTCGTATTTCAAAAATATACCTTATTCACAATGTATACACAGGAAGTACAATTGTAGAACATAGAACTGAATAGGCCCTTTGGTCTACCATGATGTGCTGATATTTTGACCTACTCCAAGATCAATCGAGTACTTCTTTCGCACATCATCCTCCATTTTTCATTCATCTATGTGCCTATCTCCTCCAAGAGGACCACAACCTTGTCGTAGGGTTTGGAGGCTCGCATGTCTCAATGGCCCAGAGAGCTATGTTGGTTGGAGTCAGGGTTTTGTGCTTTGGCTCTTGGTAGGGTCACCTATGCCAAACAGGTCAAAAGGTAGAGGTGACACTAAGAGTGGTCCACCAGTCCTCCACGTTCGGGGGTTCGGCTCAGGGTGAGCAAACCTGACTGGTCAAAAACAATTGTTATGGAAACAGCAATGAAGAATCCTTCTGTACAGACAGAGATGGAGGACCACCACTGCTGCCCTCGACTGCAACCGCATCACGGGCAATAAGTTAAGTTATGTGCCTATCTAAGAGTCTCTTAAATGTCTTTAGTGTATCTGCTTCTACCGCCACTCCTGGCAGCATGTTCCACACAGTTATCATTCTGTGTAAAACATAGACGTTCATTGCAGCATTAATGCAATACCTTTTCTTGCAATTTTTATTAGATAAATATATTTTGTTCATAAGATATACATAGAACGTATGATTTGTCCATATTTTTTATTATTTACTTTTTACTACTCACTATAATTGAGTTTGCATTATCAACTCAATTCATTCTCTTACAATGCATCAGCACACATTACAGTTCTTACTCAGTGCACCTATGAAATGGTTATTATGAAGGATCCAGCCTCTGTGTTCAGTGGTGCCAAAAGACTTGACTGTGGTCCTTTGCGGTGGCTGCATTGAGTTTTAGAGCATGCCCTAGCACATAGTCCTACATTTTGGGATGTGCCTATCACCAAAACCTTCTTGCTGACATCCCCTTTCAGTGGAAGACCAACAAGTTTCAGGTAGCCTTGAGTGCGGCTTTTGCTGAATAACGGGCCTTCAGCACCAGCGTGTATCCTTACCGATACACAACTCCTATACATCACAGAGTACTGTGTTATACAGCTGGGTGGACCTTGACAAAGTCAGAGTCAAATACATTTATTATTAAGTCACCATATATTATCTTGCGATTAATTTTCTTACAGACAATTACAGGAAAATAGGAAGTACTATAGAATGTATGAAAAACTATACATAAACAAAGACTGACAAACAACCAATGTGCAAAAGAGGCAAATTGCACAAATAGAAGAAATAATATTGAGAAAATGAGTTGTAGAGTCCTTCAAAATGAGTCTGTGAGTTGTGAAATCAGTTCAGAGTTGAGGCGAATGCTGGTTCAGGAGTCTGAGGATTAGGGTAATAATGGTTCCTAAAACTGGTGGTGTAGGACCTAAAGCTCCTGTATTTTCACACAATGATAGTAGGAAGAAGAAAGCATCACTTGTCTGTCAGGATTTGTGGTGATTTTAAGGTCACCATTAACCCAGTACTGAAAATAGATCAATACCCTCTGCCCAGGAGAGCGGATATCTTTGCAAACCTTCTGCAAGGAAACACTTTTGAAAAGTGGACTTAGCTGAGACCTACCTACAGATGTAGGTGTAAGAAGAGACCAAGGTGTTCCTCAACATAATGTGACGAAAAACCAAGTTATCAGGAGATTGATGCAAATCAGAGAAATAAGTGAGACAATGGAGAAACATTCCAAATGTTAATGAGAGAGAAGAGAGATTAACGAAAAGAGACACAGTTCCGAGTATTGACAGACCGGTTGCTTTGAACCTGAACTGTTTGAAGTTTGATGGACAGGCGATACCCCAGCAGGGGGATAAAAGGAACAGGTTCACTAAGGCACGACACACCACGAGATCATGAGATAATGAGACCCTGGAAAAGCGGTGTGCCCCCACAAGTTGGTGACAGTTTGGAGGTCTGGTCGCGGGACCGGCCATAGACGCACAGGGTGAAAAGGTATGATTGGCGGGAACCTGGTGTGTGTGTCCGCCCTTGCCTGGGTACCAGGTTCACCGCGGAAGAACGGTTGTATCCGGAACGGAGGGGTCACAGTTGGTGACCACAGAAGACAGAAAAGGGTTCGCCTGAAAGCTAACTGTGAAGAACAAAGATCTGTGTGAACCAGAATTTGCATATTATCTCTCTCTCTCTCTCTCTCCAACGGCACAGCAGCAATTACTGCGAACTGTACTCAGCTGAACTGAACTCTGCGTCACTTGAGACTGATCATTTTACCCCAGACTGCGATAGAGCTTGATTGATTCCTATTATTTTAGTTCTGTGTACATGTGTGTTTTATCATTGCTAACCTGTTGCATTTATATCCTTGCGATTAGAGTACTGTGTTAGTTATTTCTTTAATAAAACTTTCTTAGTTCCAGTAATCCAGACTCCAACTAAGTGGTCCATTTCTGCTGGTTTGGCAACCCAGTTACGGGGTACGTAACATAAGTGGGGTTCTCGTCCGCGATTTTGAACGCTAAATTTGGGACGGGGTAAATTAATTGGGTTAAAATTTCCGAAAGAAAGCAAGGGCAAACAGCAGAAATGGAGATTGAGGAATTTCTAAAGGTGCCGACCTTGGAGGCATTAGAGGATGCCAGGAAAGCAGAATTGGCAGCTGTGGCCAAATGGTTGAATCTTTTTAAGGGGAAGTCGACAATGAGGAGAGCGGAGATGCACAGAGTTATCATAAAGCATTATGTATCTAAGGGTGTGTTTCCCCAAGGGGAGATGGAGGTGGTATCTATGGGAAAACCTGGTGGAGAAGCAGTACAGCTGCAGATTGAAAAATTGAGACTCGAGCACGAGTTCCAGGTAAAGCAGCTGGAGCGAGAAGAGAAACAGTTAGAACGCGAAGAGAGAATAAAACAGTTGGAGGCAGAAGAGGGGGACAGGCAGTTAGAACGAGAAGCGAGAGAGAAGCAGAGGGAAAGGGAATTTGAGCTGGAGAAGTTAAAGATGACGATAGCGCAGGGGCCCATGCCGAACCAAGGTAGAGGGTTCAGGGCGACCCAGGAGGTTAGGCTGGTTCCCCCATTTGACGAGACCGATGTTGATCGGTACTTTCTCCATTTTGAAAAAGTTGCTGCAAGTCAGGACTGGCCGAGGGATAAGTGGGCTGTTTTGCTTCAGAGTGTACTTAAAGGAAAAGCCGAACAAGCTTACTCGGCCTTGTCCGCAGAAGATGCCCAGAGGTATGACGTGGTGAAAGAGGCCATGCTCAGGATTTATGAGTTGGTCCCGGAGGCATACCGGCAGAGGTTCCGGAATGCGAGGAAGCAATGGGGCCGCACGTATTTAGAGTTTGCCCGTGAGATGCAGATATATTGTGAGCGTTGGTGCGCCTCGAAAGGGTTCAATGGGGATTATGACAGACTGCTACAGCTAATCCTGATTGAGCAGTTTAAAGGTTGTGTCCCTGAAGGTATGAGACCCTACTGTTACATACCCCGTAACTGGGTTGCCAAACCAGCAGAAATGGATCACTCAGTTGGAATCTGGATTACTAGAACTAAGAAAGTTTTATTAAAGAAACAAGCAACACAGTACTCTAATCAAAAGGATAATGAATGCAACAGTTCAGCAATGATAAATATACATGTACACAGAATTAAGATAACAGCATCAATCAAGCTCTATCGTTGTCTAGGGGTAAATGACCAGTTTCAAAGTGACGCAAAGTTCAGTTCAATTTAGTTCAGTTCAGTTCGCAGTAATCGCTGCCGTGGCAATGGACAGTGGGGGGAAGGAGAGACAGAGCAAAACGAATGAATATTCAAGGCTTCCACACAGAACTTCGCAGTCAGCTTTCGGGCGAGTCCTTTGTGATGTCATCTGAGGTCACCGACCGTGACCCCTCCGTTTCCAGATGCGATCGTTTCCCTGCAGTGAACCTGGCACCCAGGCAAGGATGAACACACACCAGGTTCCCGCCGATCGTGCCTTTCCACCCTGTGCGTCTATGGCCCGGTACTTCCCACCGACTTGTGAGAGACGCACTGCTTCCAGGGTCTTGTTACCTCGGGTGTCCTGTGTGTGTCCTGCCTTAGCGAACCTGTCCCTTTTTATCCCCCGGCTGGGGTATCGCCTGTCCATCACTTCAAACAGTTCAGGGTTCAAAGGGGGAGCCGCTCCAGACAGCTCTCTCCTTCTGTTACTCTCTCTCCCGTCCCTTCATTAACATCTCCAAATGCTGTTCCATTGTTTTCCTTATCTCTCTCTCTCCTGAAGACAGGTGGCAGACCAACTGCTGATCCCACTGGTGCCAGCACAGGACAGCTACATCTTAATCTATGTGTATTCTTGTCACACTTCCCCCCTTTAAGGATTTTTACCGGGGGTAAAAACTACAAACATGAATACATTATTTGATACACAGAAATATACATCTTTATCAGTTATTTGGCTAATACAGCGAGATTGAAGTTGTCAACACCTGACAGACAGTCAGCCATCACATTTTCTGTTCCTTTTATATGTGTTATTAATAATCCCTTAGACCAGGCTCCAATTTAGCAAACTTCATAGTGGCCAAAAATACTGATGAATTGCGATCAATGTAACCTCTCATTGGGTTTCGTCCCGGACCACAATAACAAGGGTCGTCCCATTCCGACTTAGTTTTCTCTCGCAAGGGCTTAGTAGGAGGGGGAGGGTTAGTAACCGCAGAGTTATTGCAAAACTTCCTACAGTACCCCACCGTCTCCAAGAGCCTTCTGAGGGCCCTCTTGTCTGTCGGGGTTGGGAGGTCAGCAATAGCCTGCACTGTAACTTGCATCGCTGCCAGCTGCCCCTGTGTCACCCCAATTCCCAGGTAAGTGACCTTTGTGTGGCCGAACTCATTTTTTTCAAGGTTCACTATCAAGCTGGTTTCAGACAGCTGTATTACATTGCCAATACACACCTCTGTGTTCGTCAGCCCTTTAGTCACTAAATTACTCATACTATATGATATTTGCCCGCTAGGCTGACCTAGTGTAACAAGCACCACCCAACATCCCAGTTCTTTGCATCGCCTCGGGACAATCAAACACACGTGTGCGAGTCATTTAATTACTTCTCCTAAAGAATCGCTTTGTTCGGGGATTAAGGGAGAGACCTTATCAGCAGACCTGGCCAAAACAATAGCCTTCTCCCATCTGATCGATACTATACTAATCTATTCAAAATGTTTTTTTTCTCTTATCAGGGGGACCCTAGCCTCATTGATTTCCACGCTAACACCAACTAGGTTTGTTAGCATATCAAAAGCCTGTGACTGTCTCAGTTCGCGTCGGCCATAATCAATAACATCCTTCCTCCGGTGCAGCCGGTAAACCTCTTTCATGATTCCACCAACTGTTCCCTCCAGTACCGCAAAATGTCCACCGGGAGGTACCTTGTGGGCCAGGTTAAAAATCTCATCCACATAACTCTTTTGCACCACCCCCCATTCCTCATCTGCGGGTACGGTACTTGGTTTCCCTTTCTTCCTTAGCACTTCCTCCTCCACCAAAACCATCAGCCCCTCGTCTCGCTCCTGCGCCTGCACAAATTCCTTCCTGGCTAATGCTAAGTCTGTCTCAGCTCCCTCACTACCTCTTGTTTCACTACACTCCTTCTTTTCACTTTCTACCCCCTTCTCGTACAAGGCTGGCAGAAACGTCTCAGCTAAATTTACTACCGCAGTCCCGTGATGAACCTGTGAGTCCATGGGCGGGGCCTCAATGCTGGCAGGCTGACCTGTCAATCTCACTGCTTCGAACACGATTCCGCTGGCGAGGTCATTACCGAGCAAGACTTCCATGCCTTTCATTGGTAATTCGGACCTCACCCTGATCGTGACTAGTCCAGAGACCAGGTTGCTTTGTAAGTGTATCTGGTGCAAAGGGACTGTCTCTGTCCCTTCTCCAATACCTTTGACCTTGACCTCCCCAGTCTGGGTCTCTGAGCTAAACTCTAATACACTCTTCAAAATCAGTGACTGACACGCTCCCGTGTCTCTCCAGATCCGCACTGGAACTGGTTTTAACCCCTCCTTCACCGACACCAATCCGGCCGAGATAAACCTCTCGCGCCCTTCCTGAACTTTGGCAGACCTGTCCTGTCCTAGCGGTTCGTTTACCAGCTCGATACAGCCAGTCAAAATCGCCGTTTTTCCTTTTCCCGTCTCCTTCTTTGGGGAAAAGCACCTGGACGCAAAGTGTCCGACTTTCCCGCAATTATAACAGACGACCCCTGGAGACTTCCTACCAGACTGCTCCCGGTCTACCTTATCCTTCTCACTAGTCCCCGGCTTACTTTCTGACTTTTCTGGCGGACTCTCCTCGCCGCCCTGACTACCCTTCTGGTAGCCTTTACTCGGGGCAAACTTCATTTTATGCGTCAACGCATACTCATCCGCTAACTTAGCATTTGCTGCTAACGTGGCTGCCTCTTTTTCATCTAGGTAGGGTATCATACCCTCAGGGACACAACCTTTAAACTGCTCAATCAGGATCAGCTGTAGCAGTCTGTCATAATCCCCCTCTACCCCCTTCGAGGCGCACCAACGCTCACAATATGTCTGCATCTCATGGGCAAACTCTAAATACTGCTTCCTCGCATTCCGGAACCTCTGCCGGTATGCCTCCGGGACCAACTCATAAATCCTGAGGATGGCCTCTTTCACCACCTCATACCTCTGGGTATCTTCCGCGGACAAAGCTGAGTAAGCTTCTTGGGCTTTCCCTTTCAGTACACTCTGAAGCAAAACAACCCACTTATCCCTCGGCCAGTCCTGACTTGTAGCAACTTTTTCAAAATGGAGAAAGTACCGATCCACGTCGGTATCGTCAAATGGGGGAACCAACCTAACCTCCTGGGTCGCCTGGAACCCTCCACCTTGGTTCGGCACGGGCCCCTGCTCGGCCCTTATCTTTAACTTCTCCAGCTCAAATTCCCTTTCCCTCTGCCTTTCTCTCTCTTCTCTCTCCAACTGTCTCTCCCTCTCTCTCTCCTGCCTTTCTAACTCTCTCTCCTTCTCTTCTCGCTCCAACTGTCTGTCCCTCTCTTTCTCTTCTCGCTCCAACTGCCATACCCGGAACTCGTGCTCGAGTCTCAGTTTTTCAAGCTGCACCTGTACCGCGTCTCCAGCAGTTTTTTCAATAGACACCACCTCCAGCTCACCTTGGGGAAACACACCTTTAGATACATAGTGCTCTACGATAGCTCTGTGTATCTCCTCTCTCCCCATTGTCGACTTCCCCTTAGCAAGATTCAACTGTTTGGCCACAGCTACTAATTCCGATTTTCTGGCATCCTCTAATGCCTCCAAGGTCGGCGCCTTTATAATTTCCTCAGCCTCCATTTCTGCTGTTTGTCTTTTCTTTCTTTCGGGAATTTTGACCCAATCAATTTACTCCGTCCCAAATTTAGCATTCAAAATCGCGGACGAGAACCCCACTTATGTTACGTACCCTGTAACTGGGTTGCCAAACCAGCAGAAATGGATCACTCAGTTGGAGTCTGGATTACTAGAACTAAGAAAGCTTTATTAAAGAAACAAGCAACACAGTACTCTAATCAAAAGGATAATGAATGCAACAGTTCAGCAATGATAAACATACATGTACACAGAATTAAGATAACAGCATCAATCAAGCTCTATCGTTGTCTAGGGGTAAATGACCAGTTTCAAAGTGACGCAAAGTTCAGTTCAATTTAGTTCAGTTCAGTTCGCAGTAATCGCTGCCGTGGCGATGGACGGTGGGGGGAAGGAGAGAGAGAGCAAAACGAATGAATATTCAAGGCTTCCACACAGAACTTCGCAGTCAGCTTTCGGGCGAGTCCTTTGTGATGTCATCTGAGGTCACCGACCATGACCCCTCCGTTTCCAGATATGATCATTTCCCTGCAGTGAACCTGGCACCCAGGCAAGGGTGGACACACACCAGGTTCCCGCCGATCGTGCCTTTCCACCCTGTGCGTCTATGGCCCGGTACTTCCCACCGACTTGTGAGAGACACATCGCTTCCAGGGTCTTGTTACCTCGGGTGTCGTGTGTGTGTCCTGCCTCAGCGAACCTGTCCCTTTTTGTCCCCCTGCTGGGGTATCGCCTGTCCATCACTTCAAACAGTTCGGGGTTCAAAGGGGGAGCTGCTCTTGACAGCTCTCCTTCCGTTAAACTCTCCCGTCCCTTCATTAACATCTCCCAATGCTGCGCCATTGTTTTCCTTATCTCTCTCACTCCTGTAGACAGGTGGCAGACCAACTGCTGATCCCACTGGTGCCAGCACAGGACAGCTACATCTTAATCTATGTGTATTCTTGTCACACTACCTAGATGAGAAAGAGGCAGACACTTTAGCCGCAACTGCTAAGTTAGTGGATGAGTACGCGTTGACACATAAAACGAAGTTTACCCCGAGTAAAGGCTACCAGAAGGGTAGTCAGGACGGCGGGAAGAGTCCGCCAGAAAAGTCAGAAAGTAAGCTGGGGACTAGTGAGAAGGATAAGGAAGACCGGGAGCAGTTTGGTAGGAAGTCTCCTGGGGTCGTATGCTATAATTGTGGGAAAGCCGGTCACTTTGCGTTCAGGTGCTTTGCCCCAAAGAAGGAGACGGGGAAAGGGAAAACAACGGTTCCGACTGGCTGTATTGAGCTGGTAAACAAACCGCTAGGGTGAAGAGGTCTGATAAAGTTGAGGAAGGGCGCGAGAAGTTTATTTCGGCAGGATTGGTGTCGGTGAAGGAGGGGTCAAACCCAGTTCCAGTACGGACCTGGAGAGACACGGAAGCTTTTCAGTCACTGATCTTAAGGAGTGTTTTAGACTTTAGTTCAGAGACCAAGACTGGGGAGGTCAGTGTGATAAAAGGCTTTGGGAAAGGGACTGAAGCAGTACCTTTGCACCAGATACACCTAAAAAGTGCCTTGGTCTCCGGACTGGTCACGATCAGGGTGAGGCCCGAACTACCAATGGAAGACGTGGAGGTCTTACTCGGTAATGACCTCGCCAGCGGGGAGGGGTACCCAGCAGTAAGATTGACAAGCCAGCCTGCCAGCATTGAGACCCCACCCATGGACTCACAGGTTTATCCCGTTTGAGCAGTGACTCGGCGCATGTCCAGAAAGGCTGCCGAAATGAATATAGATTTCGCTGAGACGTTTCTACCAGCCTTGTACCGGGGAGGGGGGGGTTCGAAAGTGAAAAGAAGGAGCATAGTAAAACGGGAGGAAGTGAGGGATTTGAGGTAAATTTATCATTAGCAAGGAAGGAATTTGTACAGGCACAGGAGCGAGACAAGGAGCTGATGGTTTTGGCGGAGACAGCTGTCTCTGAAGCAGAATTAAAAAGGGAGCCAGTGGGCTATTATGTGAAGGAGGGAGTACTAATGAGGAAATGGAGACCATATACTGTGCCTGCAGATGAGGAATGTGGGGTTGTACACCAGGTGGTAGTGCTGAAAATTTATAGGGGCGAGATTTTTAACCTAGCCCACAAGATAGCCCTCGGTGGACATTTTGGGGTGAGGAAGACAGTCGATAGAATCATGAAAGAGTTTTACTGGCCGCACAGGAGGAAGGATGCTATTGACTATTGTAGACGTGAGCTAACACAGTTACAGCCTTTTGATATGCTAACAGCTTGCCACGATAGGCGAACAAACCTAGTTGGAGCCTGGTTTTAGAGGATTATTAAAATAAGGCATACAAAAGGAATGGAAAGGTGATTGCTGACTGTCTTTCAAGGTGTTGACAACTTAAAGTTCTCTGTATTAGATAAATAGCTGATGACCATGTATATTTGTGTGTATCTAATAATGTATTCATGCCTATAATTTTTACCCTAGTAAAAATCCTTTGAAGGATAGGGGTGTGACGAAAGACCAAGTTATCAGAAGATTGATGCAAATGAGAGAGATAAGTGAGACAATGGAGAAACATTCCAAATGTTAATGAGAGAGGAGAAGAGAGATGAACGAAAAGAGATACAGTTCCGAGTATTGACAGACGATTGCTTTGAACCTGAACTGTTTGAAGTTTGATGGACAAGCGATACCCCAGCAGGGGGATAAAAGGAACAGGTTCGCTAAGGCACGACAGACACCACAAGATCACGAGATAACGAGACCCTGGAAAAGTTGGTGGCAGTTTGGAGGTCTGGTCGCGGGACCGGCCATAGACGCACAGGGTGAAAAGGTACGATCGGCGGGAACCTGGTGTGTGTGTCCGCCCTTGCCTGGGTGCCGGGTTCACTGCGGAAGAACGGTCGTATCCGGAACGGAGGGGTCACAGTTGTTGACCACAGAAGACAGAAAAGGGTTTGCCCAAAAGCTAACTGTGAAGAACGAAGGTCTGTGTGAACCAGAATTTGCATATTATCTCTCTCTCTCTCTCTCTCTCCCTCCAACGGCACAACAGCGATTACTGCGAACTGTACTCAGCTGAACTGAACTCTGCGTCACTTGAGACTGATCATTTTACCCCTAGACTGCGATAGAGCTTGATTGATTCCTATTATTCTAGTTCTGTGTACATGTGTGTTTTATCATTGCTAACCTGTTGCATTTATATCCTTGCGATTAGAGTACTGTGTTACTTATTTCTTCAATAAAACTTTCTTAGTTCCAGTAATCCAGACTCCAACTAAGTGGTCCATTTCTGCTGGTTTGGCAACCCAGTTACGGGGTACGTAACAATAAACACTCACAAACGTTTTTATCACTATAAAGAGCGTATTTTTGCAGAAGCATCTGCACCTTCACTCTGGCAGAAAGCTATGGACCAGGTGCTGCAAATCTGCCCAGGTTCTCAGTGTTACCTGGATGACTTCATGGTTACAGGTGAGGATGACAAGGAACATCTCCAAAATCTCAAGACAGTGAAAAAGATTAGAAGATTATGGGCTCAGAGCATAATGCAACAAGCTTGAATTCTTTAAGTGAAGCATCACTTACTGCGGTCACATAATTGACACACAAGGATTACAAAAGTGTGCTGAGAAAATTCAAGCAGTGGTGAATGCTCCAAGGCCAAAGAACATGTTGTGATCCTTTTTTAGGATTTGTCAGTTACTATAAGAAGTTCCTGTTCAACCCTGGCTGCTGTGCTCCACCTCTTGAATCATTATGCAGATGGCAAAGGACAAAGCAGTGTGAGGTGGCTTTCTAAAAAGCAAAGGAAATAGTGACTTCAGACACTATTATGACACATTATGGTCCACATTGTCCAGTGAAGCTTTCCTATGATGCCTCGCCTCATGGTATAGTGCAGTCAAGTCATATGTTTTGAGTGAAAACGCCATAGACTTTGCATCAGGTTTCCTTTAGGGTGCAGAGAAAATAGGGTGCAGATTGACAGAGAGACTTTGAGTCTGGTTTGGGGTGTAAAACATTTTAACCAGTACTTTTAGGAGAGAGTTTACCCTAATTCCTGATCATCCACTACTGGTCTCCATTTTCAACCCACAGAAGTTTGTTCTATTAACAGCAGCATCATGAACGCAGAGATGGGCTCTGTTTCCTGGAGGACACAATTACAAGATCAAATTCAAGAGGAAAACTAATCATGGAATTGCTGATGGATTGTCCCATTTATAATTGGAACAGGAAATACTTGAAAAATTTACAAAAGAGCACACTCCCCTTGATGTAATCTTCCTAATGTGGGTTGAAAGTCCCCCTACTATGGCACAGATGATCCAAAGGGAAACCAAAAAAGACCCCTCACTGTCTCATGTCTGCATGGCCACCTAAAATTGCTGAAAGGTGCAGCAGAAGTTACAATTCCCCCATTTTTACCAGAGCCAGGATGAAATTGCCCTTGATGAGAGGTTGCCCTTATGTGGGTATTGAGAGTTGTTGCTTGATACAAGCCGAGAGCTTAAGTGATCATGTTGGTCATCTAGACACGGTTGAAATGAAAGCATTGGCTTGAAGGTATTTTGGTGGCCTAGGATAGATCAGTAGATTGACCAGCCTACTATGCACTGTTTGGGATGCCAACATGTCCAGAGGATGCCAAGAGCAGTGCCTCTCCATCCCTGGAAGTGGCCTGCATTGCCCTGGCAGAGGATTCACACGGACTTTGCCAGACCATTCAGGGGTACAAATTTCTTGGCAGTAGTGGAAGTGACCAGAAATGTTCCCTATAGCTTCCACTACAATCTCGCACACTGTTGGTGTGTTGAGAAGCCTCTTCTCAAGGACTGGTGTTCCAGAACACTTGTGGTGTGTGACAATGGATCACAGTTTGTTGCGGAACAATCTCAGTCATTCCTGAAAATGTATGGAATAAGACATATACATCTGCACCGTACCACCCAGCTACACGTGGTCTGGTGGAAAGGTTTGTTTAGTCTAAGGAACACAGCCAGCAATGTCAGCAGAACACACAAACTCAATCAGAAGTTCATTTCCTCTTTGCATATCACAACACAACACACTCCTCGATCAACAATTCAGCAGCCACGCTGATCCTGGGTTGTCCTTAGCACTCACACTTGGATCTCCTCAAACCCAATCTCAGAAGGAGTAGGCAGGACAAACAGCCGAATCAAATTAAGGGCTTCTCAAACAAGAAGGTTCAAAATTTCACTCCTAGGCAAGCAGTCCTGGTGAGGGACTACATAGGTGATCAAAAGTGGGTACTTCGAAATATTAAGGACAGAACTGGACCACCCTCCTACACAGTGGAGATTGTGTCTGATGTCATCTGGAGACAACACTTCAATCCGTTGGGGAGTTCAGCCAATTGTTAGAAAAGAAAGGTGTCCAGAGCTGTCAAAACCACTTCCTGCAGTTCCAGAGTCAACTCCTATACCTACCACCAAGGAGGCCCCAGAACCTGTAGTAACTTCTACTTTGAAAAAGGCACACTCGACATCTTTATGCCAAAGAAACAACTTTATCTCGAACTTCAAAACCATTATGTATATACAGAGGCTTTCACACCCCATACGGCACGGCAGGGACACTATATACAAAGCACACCCAAAGTACAAAAAGAACGGAAGTAAAACCCCCCACCTATTATCCTAATTAGTATTAACTTACTTTTAATAATGCTCACATTACAACACTTCTCCCCCTTTAAAATTCAACATCCCCACATGTAAAAAACTAGGAAATAAAAGCAGTGGTGTTATTAACTTGCATACCCCTGAAAACTTATACTCGTATCTCAGCAACAGTTTATCAGTACAAAACATCTGGAAAATGTGACACATTCAACATTCAATCTAACAACAACAAAAGAAGAACTGCCCCATCAAAGATTCAGTCTGTCAGGAGGTTTACGAGTGTGCTGTGATCTGCGCACTACCCCCGGTGACCCAGCAGGCACCGCTGGTGAGGGTAATTTCGGTGGATCTGGTTTTGGGGGCATGAGAGGGGTCTGTCTGTCTGGTGAGAATGTCCATCCTCTTTAGGGGACCCCGACCCCTCTGCCAGTGTCTCACCCTCTGGCAAAGTCACTGGTGGACATGCTTCCCCCATAGTCTGACTCACAAATGGAAACTCCATGGAACTGTCTGCCTCTGAGCCAGTATCATGACGCAGGTGCACATGGTCCTGTTGTCTGCGGAAAACATGCCCATCAGTTCGCTTAAGAACATAGGAGACGGGACCACTCTGCTTAAGAGTAACCCCAGGTAGCCATTGCTGATTGTTTCTCACCTAGACATTGTCATCCGGTTTTAACTGTCTCTCTCGCGCATGTTGATCATGTTCCTCCTTCTGTTTTTCCTGCTTTCTCTCCACTTTCGTCTTCATGTCTGGGCGCAGCAGGTCCAACCTTGACTTGGGCCTACACCCCATCAGCATCTTTGCTGGAGTGCAGGCAGTCGTAGTTTGTGGCGTGAGGCAGTATTTAAACAGGAAACGTGAAAGCCGCGTGCTAAGAGAGTCCACTGTCATCCGCTTCAGGCCGTCCTTCACTGTCTGAACAGCCTGCTCAGCCAAATCATTGGAGGCTGGGTGGAAAGGGACCGTCCAAATGTGATGAATGCAATTCTGCTGCACGAACTCACTGAACAGTTTACTGGTGAACTTCGGGCCATTATCAGTGACCAGAGTGTCGGGCAACCTATGGACCGCAAACACTTGCCTGAGTTTGTCTATGGTTGAGGGAGCTGTGATGTTGCTCATGATGTAAGCTTCGATCCATTTAGAATGCACATCTACCATGACAAGAAACAGCTGCCCCATAAAAGGGCCGGCAAAGTCCAAATGTAGCCTAGACCAGGGGTGGTCTGGCCACTCCCATGGGTGCAAAGGATCTGGTGGTGGCATATTCTGATTAGTCTGACATTGCCTGCATGATTTTACCTTGTTTCCATTCTTGGCCACCAAACGTAGGATCTTGCAAGGCTTTTGATTCGAGACACTCCTGGGTGAGTCTCATGAATTTCCTCTACAATCTGTGAACGGCCAGAGGGAGGCACGATGACCCTTGCCCCCCAGAAAATGCAGCCATCCTGCAGACTGAGTTCTGTCTTGCATTTGGCATAAGGCCTCAGTTCCTCTCCCACAACTCTGGGCCAACCTTGTAAAAGAAAAGTCTTGACTTGGGACTTGACTTGACTTCACTGGGTCCCTCTCTGACCACTGCCTGATCTGGGTCGCCTTTACAGGTGTCTCTGACAGCCTCTCCAATGAAAACACAGTCTCTGGAGGCACATGTGTAGCAACAGGTGTCTCAGGTAAAGGTAGCCGACTCAGTGCATCGGCGTTTGCATTATCCCCACTCGCTCTGTACACTATAGTATACTGGTAAGCTGACAATGTAAGAGCCCAACGCTGTATCCTGGCTGAGGCTAGTGGTGGAATGCACCTAGTCTCACTGAACAGGCTCATCAGTGGTTTATGGTCCATATAAATTGTAAATACGCGTCCATAAAGGTACTGATGAAAGTGTTTGACTGCAAAAACAGTGGCCAGACGTCCTTTGTCCAGCTGTGAATATCCCTTCTCAGCAGCTGTCAGGCTACGTGAAGCACAACCAATAGGCTTCTCTGAGTGGTCCTCCGTTACATGTGAGAGAACTGCCCCGACTCCATAGGGCGAGGCATCACATGCAAGGGTGATCTCCTTGTCTGGGTCATAGTGAACAAGCAGCTTCGCTGAGTGGAGGAGTTCTTTCACTTCCTTGAAAGCTTTCTCCTGCTCTTCACCCCACTGCCACTTAGTGTCATTGTGAAGCAGCTTATACAGTGGGGTCAAAACCCTTGACAGGTCAGGAAGAAACTTGCTATAATAATTCACCATGCCCAAAAATGATCTGAGTTCTGTGATGGTCTTAGGGCTTGGGGCCTCCTTAATAGCTCTCACTTTGTCCTCCACAGGGTGAAGCCCCTCAGCTGTGATCTTTTGTCCCAGGTAAGTCACACTCGATGTCAGGAACACACATTTTCCGCGTTTCAACCACAGCCCTGCATCTGACAGCCTCTTCGTCACCCATTCTAAATTAGCCAGACGCTCCATCTCCGTAGCCCCCGTGATCAAAATATCATCAAGGTACACCGTTACATGCGGAATCCCCTGCAGCAAAGTGTCCATTTTCCTTTGGAGTATGGCAGGGCTGGACGTCACTCCAAACACCAGGCAATTGTACTTGAATAATCCTTTGTGCGTATTAATTGTGACGTACTCCTTTGAATCCTCGTTGAGCAGCAGCTGTTAGTAGGCGTGGCTCATGTCCAGCTTTGTGAACAGCTTACCCCCTGACAGGGTCGCAAACAGGTCATCCACCTGTGGCGATGGGTACTCCCCCACCCTAGAGACCTGATTCACCGTAAGCTTATAATCCCCACATATCCTCACCGTTTTGTCTGCCTTCAAAACTGGAACAATGGGAGCTGCCCACCTTGAAGACTGAACGGGCTCAATAATGCCCAGCCTCTGTAGACGTTCCAACTCCTCCTCAACTTTGCCTTTGATGGCATAGGACACCGACCTGGGCTTAAAAAAATATGGTGTAGCCTCAAGGTTGACATGGAGTTTCACTGTCACGCCCTTCAGTGTTCGTAGCTCGTCCCTGGAAATGTCACTGTACCGCTGCAGAATGTCCTCCGTCATGTGTGCGTACTTGATTTCATGTCAGTTTAGCCGGATTTTGCGGAGCCAATCACGACCCAAAAGATTGGGCCCCCTGCCCTTAGCTATCACTAGCCTGGCTTCAGCTTTCTGACCCCCAGCTGAAATGTCCACATATAACACCCCTAAATGAGGTATGGGCTGCCCCGTATAGGTCCTAAGTTTGAGCTTTGATAGTCTAATGGGAGACAGGTTGGACCCCCATGTCCTCCTGTAGGTCTCCTCAGTACTGACCGATGCAGTAGCCCCTGAATCAATCTCAAACATAATGTCCTTCCCCTGATAGTGACTGTGGCATAGTATGGTTCAGGTGGTTCCTTACCTGTTTCCATTGCAAACATGTTGTAGGCACACGCCGCCTCTTCATCTGCTTCTTCTAGATGGTGTGTGGCTGTCTGAGCCTGTTGAGCTTTCCCCTGCCCAGGCTTAATCTTACCCTTTGAACTTCTGCATTTTTTAGCTAAATGTTCCTTTTTGCTACATGCATGGCAGACAGTGTCTTTGAATTTGCAATCATTTGCATAGTGCATCCCTCCACACCGGAAACATTCCACCCGCTTTGCCTGTTTACCAGTCTCCCTCCTGACACAGTGCACTGCCCCAGACTGCGACCCCCCATGTCCTTTCTGGATATCCTTGACATTATTAGCAGCCATCTCCATGCCTTGGGCAATCTCTAAGGCTTTCTTGAAAGTCAACAGTGGGGTTTCCCCTAACAGGCAGCGTTGTATGCCATCATTATTAATGCCGCATACCAATTGATCACGGAGCATGTCTTCCAACACCGCTCCAAAATCACAATGCTCTGACAGCTGCCAAAGCTCGGCCACAAAACTGGCCACATACTGACCTGGCTTCCTGAAACAGCTGTGAAACTTACACCGTTGGACTATCACAGCAGGTTTTGGATTGTAGTGGTTCCCCACGAGCTTGACCAGTTCGTCAGATGGAATGCACCCCCCCCCCCACCGGTTTTCATGGTGTGGCTAAATTCCTTATTAGCTTGTAAGTCCTCGCCCCATACACACTCAGGAGAATAGAGCGCTTCTTAGCCTCCTCAGTAATTCCATTAGCACAGAAAATGTGTCCCAATCTTTCCTCATACTCCGGCCAGTCCTCCGTCACATCCACAAAATCAACGATAGTTCCAAACGTAGCCATCCGAACGTGAGACCCTTATCGGCGCTGCTGCTCCCGTTTGAAACGTGCCAACACGTCCACAAAACCAGTTTACCTCATTGCCAAAAATATGTAGTAACTTCTACTTTGAAAAAGGCACACTCAACAACTTCATGCTCAAGAAACAACTTTATCTCGAACTTCAAAACTGTTATGTATATACAGAGGCTTTCACAGCCCGAACGGCATGGCGGGCACACTATGTACAAAGCCCACTGGAAGTAAAAAAAAAAGAAAGGAAGTAAAACACCCCACCCATTATCCTAATTAGTATTAACTTACTTTTAATAATGCTCACATTACAGCCTGGAGGTTGTGTCTGATGTTATCTGGAGACAACACTTCAAAAAGTTGGGGAGTTCAGTCAATTGTTAGAAAAGAAAGGTGTCCAGAGCTGTCAAAACCACTTCCTGCAGTTCCAGAGTCACGGAGGAGGCCCCAGAACTTGAGATGGTTTCACAGACACAACTCTCACCTGCCAAGCGGAGTGACTCCCTTGTCAGGAATGATATCACTCAAGAGTAAGCCATCGTCCACAGTGATTAAATTTTTAGGCCTGGGTGGGCCAACTTAAAATTTATTCTGCTGTGGAGGTCTATATAGTAGTTGTATGATATAATCTACTGTGTATATGACTAGAGAGCAATATCTTAACATACGTGGGTTGAGAGGCATTCTATACAGAGTTGGAGTTTATAGCTAAGCAGGGTGGAGCGGAGCGTATTCCAGTAATATTTGAGTAATTTTGTAAATATATTGTTTGATTATACCTGTTTTGTCTGTTTACATAATTTATTACAGATAAAATGTAAGAAATACGTGATGCTACGTCAGTTCGTCATGAAGTAATATGTGAGCGCCTCACTAAAGAAAAGTTAATTAGACCCGTATCCCCGGCTCCTGG
This sequence comes from Mobula birostris, assembly GCF_030028105.1. Classification (NCBI taxonomy): domain Eukaryota; kingdom Metazoa; phylum Chordata; class Chondrichthyes; order Myliobatiformes; family Myliobatidae; genus Mobula; species Mobula birostris. The sequence continues at coordinate 20,780,305 of NC_092393.1, forward strand.
GTTTTGTGATTAGTTTCTGAAGTTGAAGAACATAACAATATCATTTATATTTCGGCGAGAACTGGCAAATTGCAGACCATGGTGTTAACACTGCATGTACATTACCATCTGTTGGTGGGGGCGAGGACCAGCCAGGCACCGGAAATGGTCAGAAACAGCGACGGAAGTCGACCGGCAGAGTGGGGCGAGCTGCTGTGTGAGAGTGCCGGGTGTGTCAGAGTTTCCTTGCAGTCTGGATGTTTGTGGGCAATCTGCCGGCACTTGCATGGTGGACGCGGCGTCTCTGCTCCTTCTGCACCCACCCGCAGCTCCCGCTCGCTGCGTGGCTCCGGCCGCTCAGCATGTCCCTCAGCCCGGCCCGCGAACACAAGAGCACCGGCGGCAGGAGGGAGAAGCCCCCCAAGGATACCCTGCGCCACATCAAGTCCCGGGAGAAGAGGAAACATGGGGACATACATGGACCTTCCACCGTCTACCTGCAAGTTGTTGGGACGGGGAGTAGAGAAAATGTGGCTTCGCTCTATGTTTTCTCCGAATATAACAGGTAACAACTTACTTCTTGTTGCAGTTTTTGTTTTTTTCCACCTTTGCTTGTCTATTTTCTGGATCACCACGTGTACAAATTTCCTACTCTACTCTTTCTTTTGCATGTATTTGTATAATATTTTACACCTCTGTTTTAGATAATTCCAGAATCCTTCCAGACACGGAATACGTTTTTTTTCCCCCTGCATTGTAATTAATTCTGAGGTGACGCAGTGTGCAATAAGTTCTTAACCACCTCTGTTACTTCCAGGAGATGCTTCAATTAGAGATGCTTAATTTGGTGACTGATTTAAGATTGTGTAGTATTGTATCCCAACTTCGGGGAGAAATGTTGACCAACATGATGGATTGAAAATACAAGAGAATGTGAAATTATTTCTGAGATCTGGAGTTTAAAACCAGAAAGTGTTGGAAGTATTTGGATCAGGCAGCAACTGTGGATTGAGGGAAACTTCAAGGTTGGCAGGTGTTTAGAAGGTGTATCAGCGTGGATCAAAAATAACACACGTAGATTTGTAATAGGCTCCTACGCTGATGAGTTTTGTCCCCAGGAGTTTTTGTTTCGCAAAATTGGATTACTACTAGACTAAAATACAATGTGTTGCAGTACTACAAATCCCATCAGTGTACAGTTAGGCAAAACTTCAGATCAGTATATTGTTTTCCTTTTCAAGGATGGATTCAAGTCTTCTGTGGCCTCCCCACGGTTCCAGAAGCCCTCCAGGGTGCCTCTGAATTCCCGCTCCAGTGAGAACCAGGCGTGGACAGATCCTCGGAAGAGGGGCTTAGGTGGTACAGTTGGCTGCCTGCTGCAGTTACCCTAAGTGTCAGATGGTGAAAGTTAACTAACAACACTGCCAGCAGTTCTGTGGCATCGGAAAGTGGCACCGTCAAGAAGCAGCTGTTTGTCCTCCTGCCACATTTTTGGTAAAAGGGGACGAGTCCTCTGGCAGAAAGAATGGGAAAATACTCAACAAACTAAAGACTGGAGTCAGGGAGCAGTTTGTTGGTCAGATGGCCATCACCAGACTTCTGAAACAGACACTCTATTCTCAGCCCTCTCCTGGGATGGGATGAACAGGCGAGAGAAAGGAAAAGATTCAGTGTTATGCTCAAAGCTACCTTGAAGGGATACAGCATTACCACTTACTGCTTGAAATTGTGTGCCCATGACAGCTCAAAGTGAAGATGGCTGATAGGAACCTTGAGACCGTGCATTATCGGCACACAGAAAGCATGGACTGCCTCACCCACTACAAATGGGTTTGGGTGTCATCAGTCACCTCAAAACCTGCGAACGAGGAATGAAAGCAAGTAACCCTCATTCCTGAGGGATTGCTGAAGAAAATGAATTGTCTGACGCACCATCCTCACCGACAGACATTTGGCTTCAGTTACAAACAGCAAAAATGGCAGGGCCAGAACAGCCTTTGCTCAGCAACTGTTCTGTAGGTCACGGAAAGCAGCCCGCTGAGCAGTGTCTGCCCCACGATTTGGACTTACCGTTGTCTGGAGCAGTGGTTGCATCGGGTAATGGAAACAAACTGACTGGAACAATTTCACTTCGAGTTATGGCAGAGGAGAAAGGAAGAATGTTTTATAGAATCATAAAATCATAGCAGCCTTCAGAATAGGAGGAGGCCATTTAGGTGTTGGTGTCCACGAGCTGTGAGAAGTCAGCATGATAGTGTCCTGATGCAGAAAGCCTGGGAAGGGAGGTTAAAGCAAGGAAGGTCTGAGGTAAAGTGGAAAATGGGAGAGGATATGCGGTGAAAGTGACGGTGCAGCATAGAAAGCCGACTCTAATAGTTCAAGTAAAGAACTAGAAGCCATATCTGGAGAGATGAATCTGACTTTGTTGGCAGAGTTTGTATCATCTGTCGTTGGTTTTAAGATGACTTGTGCTGCTTTCAAGTTGACATTTTGTGTGGGCAGCAAATAAAGAGTGCTATGTGGAACATCTTTGTTCAGTCTAAAGGTAAGGCTCTGACTTTTCAGTAACTTTTCATTTTAGTTCCCCATCTGGCTCCATTCTGTCCTCCATTGTTCCAGTGAAGCTCCAAATAGTTGTACGAACAGCCACTTCTTTTGTTACTGTAACCGAACAGAGTTCTCTGTATTCCCTCTGATTATTGTCCTTTGTTTTCATTGAATAGGGAAATACTCCGGAGCAGAAAGCTATTCAATCCATTATATTGGCTGCTTTTATGAAAGAACAATTCCTATCAGTCTCCTTCCTTGTCCTTTTCCTGTTGATGCGTTTTTTTTCCCCGATGAATATCTCGCAAGGGTGACCAGTTCCCCATTAAAAATTAAAACTGCTTCTCTCTCTGCACCCCCACTGCTTTTCAGACAGTGCACCCTAGATAACTCTAATTTCAGATAGCACTAGTTATCATTTAGTTTCAAATATTGCTCTTTACACAGGATGTTGGAGTGGAGAGTGAACCAGTCGTCAATTCAGGTTGATTATCTTTAACCAGAGCTCTTTCTATCCATGGATGCTGCGTGACCTGCTGAGTGTTTCCCAACTGGTGACTTTATTTCAAGTTTTTAGAAGCAAATAGGAAATAATCATCAAGGAGATTTCCAGTGCCCAGGGTGATATTTAGCTCTCGGATCAACATATCTCATTGTGGTAGTGTTGCTCTACTTCACAAAGTGGCTGCAATTTTTGTGTAATTCATTTGGGGAGATCTTGTGGTTGTGAGAGATGCAATGTTCTTGTTTATCTCAGTAATGCAAGTTTGGGGGAAAAATTCAAAGAAAGACTGGCAGTAGAGAGATGATTTAAAATCAATATGGGGAATTATAACTAAATTAGGAAATAAAATCTTGATCGCTGTGGTTTGGGGGAGCAGCATAATGCTGGATGCGGTTATATGGATTGAAATGAAGTATGACATTGATATAGACCAAACTGGTCAATATATGGTTAATAATAAGCAGTTTGTTCACCTCATTGTGCTTTCCAAAGACCCATTTCATAGGAAGGAAAAAATCATTGGAACTATCTACCAAGCAACCGTTGTGAGTACACAAAGTCTCCGGAGTTCCAGTTTTATTTTGCATGTGTTGTTTCTAAAATCTTGATTAGAAGTGGTATATTAACACGTCTTTACACAATATCCAGAAAAGCAAATCATAGCACAGCAGACATAGTGATTTCTCTGTTTTTGTGTCCAATAATGGTACTTTTACAATACCCATTAAGTTCAGAATCAGAATTTAATCACATTTATTATTATTGACTTACGATAAAAAAAATCTTTGAGCAGCCACACAATGCAAAGACAAAAATTACTATACAAGATGACTAGTGCAAAAATAAGGAATAATAAGATAGTGTTCATCCGTCCATGAAACTTTCAGAATTCTGATGACAGATTTAACATTGGAAGCAGGAGATTTAAGAGGGACATTAGGGAAAGTTTCTTTGCACTAAGAGTGGTACATATTTGGAATGATCTGCCAGAAATAGTATTTTGAGTTGGGCACATTGGCAACATCTTGGAAAAAACATTGAGATAAGTACATGGGTAGGAGAGGCTTGGAGGGCTGCAGGTCAGATGTAGAGAGATGGGACAAGCTTGTTGGGTAGCACAGTTGGTAGGAGTTGTTCTGAAGAGCCTGTTCCCATGCTGAATATCTCTATGACTCTTTGACTTTTAAAAGCTTGAAATATACGTAATTGTAGACTTTTGCATGTTTTGAGCCCAGCAAGAATGTTTCCCTTTTCTTGCAGATATCTTCTCTTGTTTATGTACAGTACACTTTTCTGTATATCCAAAGTCTGAATTGAGGGAATTCTAATGCTTGAGAGTAGCCTGGTTCTACCTGCACTTCTGTTACCATATTTTTTTGAACCTGGGTATAGAAGGAAAAAAGGTTGCAGTGAAGTAGCACCTCTTATTTTTTTTCAGGATTTACCAATGCAACTTGCACCAATGAAATATTTGGATGTACGTTATGCTGACAATAGACAAATTTGAGAGTGAAAGTCGTACTGATCTGATTCAGCACTTGTACGCTGGTGAAGCTGTAGCTAATTTTATACAGTACTATGCAAAGGTCTTTAGGAATGTATATAACTAGAGTGCCTTAGACTTTTGTACAGTACTGTCGTAATTCTATGTGTTGCACTGTACTGCTGCCACAAAAAAAACACAAATTTCATGACCTGAGTGAGTGAAGATAAACCTGATACTGATGTGGGTCTCCATTATGAAAGAGGGAGGGAGAGAGGTTCTGTAATCAATAAACCAATTGTTCGGAATCAAATGATCTTGCCAGTATCTCAGGGACTGAGAGTGCCTGCACCTGTGCCACCGCCCCCGCCCCGGCCCTGTTTCTCCGCCACCTGTCCCCACACCTCCCCCATGGTCCCCCACCCTTGCCATTCCCATCCTTTGCTCCCACCAGATTTACAAACTTGCTCTCCACTCCATGTTGACAAATACAGTACTGTGCAAAAGCCTCAGGCAAGAAGAGGTTTGTGAACACTTTTCAATTACCTGATTTTCTGCATTAGTTACTCATTAAATCTTCAAGTCACAATAATAGACAAACACAATCTGCCTAAACTAATAACACACAAACAATTGTACTTTTTATGTCTTTATTGAAGACATTGTTTAATCATTCACAGTCCAGGCTGGAAAAAGTATGTCAACCCTTATATTTAATAACTGGTAAAAACCTCCTTTAGCAGCAATAACCTCCACCAAATGCTTCCTGCAGCTGCTGATTGGACTTGCACAACAGCAAGGAGGAATTTTAGACCATTTCTACATACAAAACTGTTCAGTTCATCAATATATCTGGGATTCCTTGCATCCTCTTCAGGTCATGCCACAGCATCTCGATTGGGTTAAAGACTGGACTCTGACTTGGCCATTCCAAAACATGAATTTTCTTCTTCTTAAACCATCTGTGACATCATCCGACTTCTATTAAGCTTCAGATGATAGACTGTTACTCTGACATTCGTCTGTAAAATTTCTTGATACAATTTTGAATATATTCCCTCAATGATTGCAAACTGTCCATGCCCTGAGGCAGTGAAGCAGCCCCAAACTATGATGCTCCTTCCACCATGCTTCACCGTTGGGGTGAGCAGTTGGTGTTGGTGTGGAGAGCCCTTTTACCTCCAAACATAGCGGTGTGCATTTCTGCCAAGAAGTTCAACTTTTGTCTCATCTGTCCAGAACGTTGTCCCAGGAGTGTTGTGGAGCATACAGGTGGTCTTTTGCAAACTTGGAACATGCAGCAGTATTTATTTTTGGAGAATAGTGGTTTCCTCTGTGGTGTCCTTCCATGAACACCATTCTTAATTGTTTTTCTTATAGTGGACACATGAACAGAGACTTAGTTCTAGAGATTTCAGCAGGTCTTCTGCTGTTACCCTTGGGTTCTTTTTCACCTCCTTCAGCATTGTACGTTGTGCTGTTGGTGTGATCTTTGCAGAATGCCCACTGCCAAGGGAGAGTAGCAACAGTACGATTTCCTCCATTTGTAGACCATTTTTCTTACTGTAGACTGGTGAACACTCTGGTCCTAGAAATGCTTCTGTAGCCTTTTCCAGCTTCATGCATCTCTACAATTCTTCGAAGGTCCGCTAAAAGTTGCTTCGATTGAGACATGGTGCACGTAAACAGATCTTTCTTGAGAACAGCAGGCTCTGTCAATAACCTGACTTTTGTTTCTATTTTTTATACAGGGCAACCCACACCTCCAATCTCATCTTATTTGGAGGCAACACCTGCCTCCAAATAACTTTTGTAGAAAGCATTATCCCAGAGCTTCAGATACTTTTTTGAACCTAGATTATGATTGTTTAAATGATGTACTCACTATTGACAAGAAGTAGTACAATTGTTTGTGTGTTATTAGTTTAGGTAAATTCTGTTTGTCTATTATTGTAACATATGAAAATGTGAGTAATTAATGCTGAAGATGGGGTTTTTTTATATATTAATTTTTATTTTATAGACACACCCGCACACTACTATATACAACATCATCATCATGAATCCCCACCATCTAGGCCAGATCATCTTCTTGCAGCTATCATCGGGCAGGAGGTACTGAATCCTGAAGTCCCAACACTTCTAGGTTCAAGAACACCTAATTCTCTTCTGCTACAGGTTTCCCCTGCTATCCGAAAGTATAGCGTTCCTATGAAACCTTTCGTAAGCCTAAATGGCATAAAGCGAAGAAACAATTACCATTAATTTATATGGGAAAAATTTTTGAGCATTCCCAGACCCGAAAAATAACCTACCAAATCATACCAAATAATACAAAGCCTAAAATAACACTAACATATAGTAAAAGCAGGAATTATTTTCTTCAGTTCTTCTGGGAATTTTTTGGCAGCTTCAGTATCAGCTGAAGCATTCTCTCCAGTAACCTTTAAGCTATGAAGCTGCCCTCACCTCAAAAACCAATCAAACCACCCATGACTACCTTTCAATTCCAGTTCCGCAACACTTTCATCGCCATCGTCCAGTGCTTTCTGTTTCAGCTTATTAAAAAGACTGACTGATTTCATCTTAAGTATAAGATAACGGAACACCACACTTTGTACACCCATCAATCCACTCAAGCAATAGACTTTCCATTTTATCCATTACTGGATGCCGACTAAGAGACCACTTTGCTACGAGCAGAACCAATTGTAACATCAGCAGCCTTCAAGATTCTTTCTCTCTGCGTGTAAATAGTACGAATGGTGGATGCAGGCAAGTTCGATGCATGCACAATGTCCTTATTTTGTTCACCACGATCGAAACGCTTAATTACGTCCAGTTTTACGCTAAGCGTAACACCCTTACGAGCTCTCTCAGGCTTTTCTGACACCTTAGGACACATCTTGCTGACAGATGCACAAAATAAATTGAGATAAAGGACAGATGCTCACAGACACGGTTCAAAACTGTGGCGGCTCGATGTTGAGATGCTGAGTGTAGTTCCCGGGGAAGGAGCTTGGTGGCACCACTCTCGCTGCTCGGGGTGCGCACTGCCTCTATAACGGCTCACTGCAAAACAAATGCTGAATGCTATGTTCGCTTTTCACCTTTTTTCATAAAAGTGAAAATCCTCTTCAGATTTCTTCTGGTTAGCGAAAACAGGTGCTAGTGTAGGTCTTTTGTAAAAGCGAAGTGGTGTAAAGCGAACTTTCGAAAAGCGGGGGATACCTGTATTTAGTTTTTGAACCTACCTGCCCAGCCCAATCACTTCCTCAGTGCAGTAACACTGTGTCCACTTTGATTACTTTGCACTTCAGTGGGTGGAGTATTTTTTTGTTTCTGTCCTTTACTGCATAATGAATCTTTAACACAAGCGATTCTACAGATACTGGAAATAGAAGAAATGCCCGCATGTATTTTTATTAAAAGGTGGTGGAGAGACTACGGATGCTGGAACCTGGAACAACAAACAACCTGCTGATCAAGCAGTGTCAGGATTGATGCAGGGTTTTGACCTGAAACTTGGATATTTTTCTCCCCTCACAGATACTACTCGATCAACACACATCAAAGTTGCTGGTGAACGCAGCAGGCCAGGCAGCATCTCTAGGAAGAGGTACAGTCGACGTTTCAGGTCCTGCCTTGGTCCTGACGAAGGGTCTCGGCCTGAAACGTCGACTGTACCTCTTCCTAGAGTTGCTGCCTGGCCTGCTGCGTTCACCAGCAACTTTGATGTGTGTTGCTTGAATTTCCAGCATCTGTAGAATTCCTGTTGTTTACTACTCGATCATCAAGTTTCTGCAGCAGGTTGTTGCTCTTTTTCAAAAGAACTGGTTAAATATTGTTAAAGTGCCACTGGATGTCAGTAGTGTACTTATGACCTTTGTTAAAGCACGCAGAAAGTGTTGTTGTGCGAAACTTGGTGATTACAATCTTTTACTTCAAACTTATTGTAGAGGGGAAGGTTTTCTAATCTGGTGTTTTAAAATAAACTATCCTTTTACTTGAAATACTTGAACACATACAGCAAATTCAATTTTTTGATGGTGAATTGTAAGTTCAGAGTTCTGAATAATCTCAAGAGTTACAAATAGCAGTTTGCATTGAGGCTAGTTGAGCTCCATTGACTATTTTGTTTTGTATGTGTTGCAGATATCTCTTCAACTGTGGCGAAGGAACACAGAGGCTGATGCAAGAACACAAGTAAGGAGCACTCTCTTCTGGTTTGGTCTAATCAAACATGGGTGGAAGTATCATCATGTTCGAGAATGGGTGATGTATTTAATTTATTCCTGTTGTTCCCACCTTTAGGCTTAAGATTTCTCGTCTTGACAATGTTTTTGTGACCAGGATGAGTTGGAGCAATGTTGGAGGATTATCTGGTAAGAAAATGTGAAAGAAATTTTAAATTGAGGTGTTAATTTTTTTTCTGAAGTCGGTTCATTTGAAATTAGTGTGATCTCTAGCATTTGTGTTTTAATTCCTTTAATATAAGAATGCGGGAAATGTTTCACAAAGCTAAATCCTTTGTGCGAAATTACCTCAGGACTGTGAGGATCCTGAAGGGTACAATTGCATTATATGCCAGTCCCGTGGCTATATGGGAATGAGGCTAAGTAATTTGGTTAGCTTCAGAGTAAGTCATGTTAATCTGGGAACAGAGAAAATTGGCAGACTTTTTTTGCTTAACCTGCCACAAGGGCTAATGCCATGCTTTTAAAAATGTTTTTCCCAGGTATGATTCTAACATTGAAGGACACTGGTGTTCCCAAATGTGTGTTTTCTGGACCACCGCAAATTGTGAGTAGGAGTGGACTGCATCTCTCGTCAAGTTGCATTTTTAGTGGGCAACCACATGCAGGGGGAGATAGAAATATCGATCGTGTCTGCTGTGTAAGATTTGCATGTCAACGTGAAGAATTGGAAACAATCCATCTGTTGCTCTTGTCCTGTTGGGCGTTGCTGGCTGCCTCACGTTCTAAATGCTGAACAAAAGCTTTGGCAGGGTAGTGTTAATTATTGTCATAAGAGCCCTTGGCAAATCATGCCCCCCGATAATTTCTTGCCATTTGCTTCTTTTATCCCAAAGCTACACTGCTTTGTTTCCCATTTTCATCATTGCATCTCTATACTATCTAATCATCTATTAAAATACTGCAGGGCCACCTCATCCTTGCCACACATACTAACTTCATCTCAGGTGTTATGCTTGGTCCCAAGCACTTTCCTCCTGGCCTCCAATGTTGTTTCTTGTATTAACATGAACTTGTCTCACCCTAATCCCTTGGATTCCTCTGTTGTATGTTCCATTGGTTCTTTTCATGAGCCTGTTTTTTCTTGGCTAATCCTCTACTTCACCATTGCCAGCTACTTTTACGGCCTCGCTCTCTGCCCTCTCACTCTCAGTACCTTTGCCCACTCAGCTTGCAAAAACCTCTGTCAACTGCCCTTGCCTATCTCTTCCCTTTCTCTTTGTGTCCCTGAGAATTGTGTAAGTGTAGAGTGGGTTGGTTGGGGTTTGGTAATTGTGCTGTATCCCCTCCCTGTTGCCACTTGTGTACCTGCCTCATCCCCTGCCTAGTGCCAACTTCGCTCCTTTTTGTTTCTGTCTTTGAATTGTGGACGGCACTGAACAGTGAACCTGTAATCCCTTGGTTGCAGAATTGGGGCAAGGTATCAAACTAATGGAAGACATTGCATTTGTGAAGTACCTCAAATAACTTGGAAATGCTCTGAAGTACTTTTGGGACTCAATAGCTGTTGGTAATACTATTACAATGTTAAATGTAAGCTAGGATGAGGCTGTTGTAATTCTCCTGTGAAGCACATCCATGGGAACTTTGACATTCATCTGATCTGAAAGAAGGAAGCTCAGACACTGTGCTACCAGCTGAGGCAGAATTTTTGCCTATCAAAACTCATGGAAGGCCTTTTTGACATTATAGGAAAAGGCAGTTTTCTGATTTACGAAGACTTTGCTGTGAGACCTCAACTTTCCTCAATGATGTTGCAAACAGAAGTTACTGGTATTATACAATACTGAAGCACGTGCATTCAAAGAATAGAGGGGATAATTTCGGGTGAATGGGGGACCAACACCTCAAGGATGTGTCCTTAGTTCACTGTTCTACTCTCTCTACACCCACAGCTGTGTGGCTAAGCACAGCTCAAATGCTATCTATGAATTCGCTGCTGACAGTGATTGTTGCCATCATTTCAAATGATGTGGTGGTGTGAGGGAGCGAGATAGATCAGATAGTTGAGTGGTTTCACAATAACAACCTTGCACTCAGCAGCAGTAAGGCTAAAAGAACAGTTTATAGTAGTCACACAACAGTGAAACAACCTGTGTGTTAAGCTTTTAGCATTGCAAGTTCTCTACTGGCTCATTTGAAACGTGTGTGTGAATCAATTAACATCTTTTTCTCATTTCTTTTCTGGAAAGGGAAAATACCTATCTGCAATAAGGACATTCTCTGGCCCGTTACAAGGAATAGATTTAGGTAGGATTTATGTATTTAATAATTGCAGAACTGGTATGTACATGAGTCTTCAAAAAATTGAAGTGTTCTGTCTTTTCAGCTGTACGGCCTTACACAGAGCCCCAGTACATTGATGATACTATGACTGTGCATCAGGTGCCCATATTTGGTAAGTTATTTCACCTTTTTCCACTGGTTTTCTTTAGCTTCCCTTCCATGGGAAGAGTTGCCAGTTTCCTTGCAGCGGCTGCTGTGCTGTTAAAAGTAGGAGTCAGACTCTGGTTGATCCCACACAAACCCCGTCTAGAACAGCTCAGAATCGTTGCCAGCTTTGGATAAGTAGAAATGTTTAATCTATATAAGATTATAGTTGAGGTACTTGCACATCAGATATTTCCACACTTGAAATGTATTTCAACTTATAGCTTTGAGGGATTGTTCCCCTGAACTGTAGGGTTGTTGCATACATATTTATTTTAAAACAATCAAAATTTTTGATATTGGATGAGGTGTAAAGTGGTTATTAGAAACACAGTGGTAGTATCTTGAGCTCCAGGAAAGATTTCACAAAAATCTCCATGTAATTCTGTTAGCTAAGGTCAAAATTTTGATAAAAATTTTTTATGGATATGAAGTTGACAGGTAGTAGGGTGACATTGGAATGGATTTGTAAGTAATTGATATCAAAAATAGTTATTTTTATCAATAACGTAGGCCCAGTCCAAGTGTAAAGTGGAATGACCTGTGTATCAAACTAGGAGGATCTGTGGAATAGATAAGGCAACTTGATTTTTTAATTTAATCAGGTTAAAAGAGACTGAGAACATAGAGCATAGATAAGTGCAGTTCAGGCCCTGCAGCCCACAGTGTTGTACTGACCTCTTAACTTACCTTAAAAATCAATCTAACCCTTCCATCCCATTTAGTATTTCACTTTTCATTCATCTGCATGCCTGCTGGAATCCTGTTGGACTCTACTTTCAGGATGTCCAATGAATTGGCAGTTGACAAAGCCAATAGTACATTAAATGACAAAAGAGAGCTACAAGTCTGAAGTAGTAGTGATGGATTCAGCAATACTAAAGCAAGGCTTAATTTGATTACTTTTTCTCAAGGGTTACATTTGACTTGTGGTCTTATGTTTTTCATGAATTAATCTGATATTTTAGCTGCTGAACTTTTATTATACAAACTGTTAACACTGCTGTAGAAATGAAAGACAGAATGGGTTGTATGATTCATTAACTTGTTTGTTGGCAATGTGTTCTGTGAAATTTCTGTATCTTGGTCTTTACTGCCTGAATGGTAGGTACTGCATTTGTGGGCCTTTGTGGAGGAGTGGGAGAGGCCAGGAAGATGTTATGGTGGTGCTGCAGTTAGTGCTGCTGCTTCATTGTTGTTGGGACCCATGTTCAATCCAGACCTTGGGTGACGCCCAAGTGGTTCTTGCATGTTCTTTTTCATGATGGTGTGTATTTCTACATGCTTTGGGTTCCCCTTGCATGGCAGTGATATGCAGATAAGTTAATTGGCTACTGTAAATTACTCCTTAGTGTATGTTCAATTCAGGTTCAATGTTTCCATTGAATATCAGAGAATGTATGCAGTACACAACATGAAATTCTTGCTCTTCGCAGACATCCACAAAAGAGAAGAAAACCCCAAAGAATGAGTGACAGAAAAATGTTAGAACTGCAAAGCCCTCCCGTGCACAAGCAGCAGCAAAGCATCAACCCTCCCCCTTCTAGCAATCCCACCACCTATCAAGCAACCAAAGGCAAAGCCCCCAAAGTGATCATGATCTGCAGTCCAACAAAAGCAATGGTTCACCTGACAATTCTCTCTTACAGGGAACAGAGATGTCAGCCTTTCCACAGCGAGAGGGAGACCAACAGATCGAGCTCTTATTTGAGCTTCCCCAACTTGAGGATTGGCAGACTCACCACCCCTGCCCCCACCCTACCCTCCTCAGCCCCATTGATCGAGAGAGAGAGAGAATGTGCCCGAGTGCGGAGATGTTCCGATCTCTGTGGTATTCCAGTTGGCGACACTGGTGAGGAATCAAGTCGTCCACAGAAGGCACTGAGGCCGCATGTGTTCCAGCCTGCTCCTGGAGATACTGCGAAACGGCCAGTCGCTGAGCTCGAGAAGTGAGAATTCACCACCATATAGAACTGCAGTTTGAATGCAGCTGTAGACCACAGGACACCAGCCACCTTGAAACGGAAAAAGGAGACACTCAAGAGAAGAATTTAAGCTGTTTCGCAGATGAGCTCAAAGAAATCACCCTCTTCTGCCATCTTAGCTTCTTCCCCAGTTTAATTGTCATTCAACCATACATGAATGCCCATGAATACAACCAAACAAGACGGGTGTAACTCCAGGGCCAAGGTTTAAAATGCAGTACCAACAGTCACACACACAACGTACAAGATAGTAGGCACATACAAGGTAGTAAGCACATGTAAGAGATCAGTACGATACATGTAGTGGTGGTATCCGTTAGTCTCGCAAGACCATGGATCTGCGCCTGGAAGGTCTTGCTTCAGTCTGTGTTAGAGCAGCATCTGTTGTGGCTGTAGAGGCCCACACAGGAGTGACAGTCTCAGCTGCATCGACTACACTTGAAGGCACTGTCCTCCAGTGTTATCTTGGTGCTGTTTTTCAGACAAGTGCGCTTTTCTTCAGCAGCAAGCCTCAGCTTCTCGTCTCCACTTTTTAGACCTCTGTGTAGTTCCAGCCTCCAGTGAGAACGATCGCTTGCGATGTCCTCCCACCTCTCGACATTCATTTTCAGTGACTTCATGTCTCTCTTGCAAACGTCTTTGAAAAGAAACGAAGTACAATACAACGACACACAAAGAAGTAATAGTCCAGGCCCCGAGTCCATGAATGCTGGAGAAATCTGCAGTCAATGACAGGACAACTTGTCTTCTGCCAAGTGAACACTGGGGGGCAGCACTGACTCCAACCTGGACATTGTTAATGGCAAAAAAAGCACAAAAGGGAGTTTCTAGACATGTATAAAGGAGAATAAATGGGAGAGATGCAGGAGAGAATGGGGAATGGGACTGGGGTTATGCACTGTGAGCCCTTGTAGGCCCAGTGGAATCAGTGGTCTGTATATGTAGGAAAGATGTACGTCCATGTGGGAAAGAACAATTGCAGAAAAGTCACACTTACATACTCAGAACTGAGGGATGCTAACGGAAATGAGCATTAGTCTCATGTTTGTCAAACTCTGCTGTCATATTACTGATTTTCATTTTTGAGGTTTACTACTGTTTTGATTCAGTGCTACTTACAAATGATGTCACAGTGATTTTTGTTTGAAGCTGTACTACCTCTTGCGAAATTGTTTGGAACTAAGTTTTATTATTCCCTGTATATACCCTGGCAGCCAATTGAGGTTTGAAAACCCTTCACTGAGCTGGAGGGGTGTGTGGGATTTTTTTTGGCAGAAAGATTTGTTTAGATGTTTAAGTGTGTACCATGGTTTTTTGTTTAACTGTAGCCAAATTGGACTCCCAAGCTAGTCCAGGTGGGTTCCCTGACCGATCTAATTTACCAAAGTTTGCTGAGAGGCAACAAAAAGAATCTGAAGATCATCTGGAGGAAAAGCAAAATGAAGAGCCAGGTAAAATGCATGGAATCTGCACGCACCTCATTTTTGCTTTTTAAGAAGCATCTTGGGTATAATAGGCAATTGAGTAATTAGATGTGTGGATGATTTCAACTGGGCTGATGTGCAATGCATTGTTAGAATGCAACTTGTTATTTCTGGTGAAGTGGCCTTAATAATAAGTTCTCTTATCCTTTTCAAATGCTGTTTGATCTGAACATTTTTTGATAATCTGTAGTATTTTACTCTTGTCCTAGACATTAATATTTTTATTGAAAACAGTTGCTCATCTGTTTTTCCAGAGTTGTCTTTCCTTTGCTAAGGAATGTATTTCAAAAGTTCAGTTTAATGTCAGAGAAATGTATGCCATATACATCCTGAAATGCTCTTTCTTCGCAAAACATCCACGAAAACAGAGAAGTTAACAGTTAAACATGAGAACCCCAGAGTCCCGCCCAGCTTCCCCATGTCATGTGTAAGTGGCGGCAAGCAGCAATCCCACCCCCCCCACCGGCAAAACAAAAAATATACCCACTACCGAGTGCAAGTGATAGCAAAGACGCAGACCTTGCAGTTACCCCAAAGGCTATCGCAATTCATCCGGCATTCGGCAACCCACAGGTTCTCTCTCCCTAATAAGGGAGAAGGAGGTGTACCCCATTTTCACAGCGAGCGGGAGACATAACAACCTGCTGGTTTACAACGTTAAAAGTCCGTTACGTTGCTTTTTATGAGCTGTGTGCCTGAAGATCGCAAAGATCTCGGGTCTTCGGGGCCACAGTGAAAGGTTTTCCTGCCTCCCTGATGACACACGAGTCTTCCGCCATGACACCAACTTTTGATCCGCCTGTCTCCAGAGCCCCGAGATTTTAGGCTTCCAAACACTGGGCCCCCTCTCAGGCTGACCCCTTGGTGTGCCAAACAACGGCCAGTCTTGAAACCCCAAGAACGAGTCCCATTCGTGTAAAGAACTGAAGTCTGTGTGTAACTCCAGGTCAGGGTCGTCAAAAGAACCCTGAAAGGGAAAAATAAAGATATTAAAGATAGAAATAGAGCTGTTTCCGAAGATGCAAGCAAAGGAGTTGCCGTTTAGTGCCATCTTAACTCTACCTTCACCAATTTAGGAAATTATGACATTTGAAGGTCAGTTGCCTTTGTGATGTGTTGTTGGAACCAGTCTGAATAAAAATATTCTTGATCTGCTGTTTAATTATTTACTATGTTCTTCAGTTACATTAGTGGACACTGATGTTGAAGCTGTTAATATTGGGCGGTGATTTTGGAAAAGGAGGCCAGAGAGAGGTAGTTGAAGGGAAATGTCTTACGTGGAAAACCTGGTGCCATAAAGTTGGTCCAGTTTATCTCTTAGAAACCACCTTGTATTTAGGACAGGCTTGAGTCCAGATGGAGAGTCTTGAGCCAAAATGGTGACCGTCTATTTCCTCCACACTTGTTGCCTGACCTTCTGAGTTCCTCCTGCGTCTTTTTTGCTTACATTTAGGGCAAGAGTGTTGTGAGGTACAAGTTGAGGAAGAGATTTCATACTAAAATGCTTATTTTTTTCATCTATTTTTCCCCCTAGAAAGAAGACCAAAAACATCAACTAGAGATCCTTCACTGGTAGTGGCTTTTGTTTGCAAGGTAAGTGTTTTCTCTCAGTTTTATACCAGAGATCTTTTCCTTCAGTTATGAGGTAGCACTGGAAAAGTTGTGGTAGTCCTCAGAATGGGAAAAAAGATAATGAAACTAATGTAACAAAAGAGTCTTTAATTAGGCAGCAGAGATTTCTGGCAGCGTAACCGGAAGCGATAGTTTTTTTTTGTATTATGCATCTGGTTGCTGTAATCTGGAGCAGGAAGGATGGGTGGAAGCAGATTTACTGCCACTTTCAAAAGAAAAGTGGATAGAAATTGGAAAAGGAGAGTGTTCAGGGTTGTGGGGAAGGGGGAGAGAGGTGGAATTAATCAAATGACTTTTTCACAGGGCCAGCATCAAGAGAGTGTGCCTAGTATACTTAATTATTCATCAATTCTAAATACCGCTTCAGGCAATGATTAGAGGGGCAGAAAGGTCCTTGACTCAGCAATTAAACTCTGTTCATTTGCAGCTTCATCCTAAAAAAGGCAACTTTCTTGTTACGAAGGCAAAGGAGCTTGGTCTACCAGTGTAAGTAGCAAGGATTTTATTTTCAGTATCTTTATTCATTTAGTCTCTGAAGTGCTGAAGGAAAATTTGCTATTACAACAAAATTAAGACCACATGATTTTCACTAAAACAATGATTTTCAAAAATTTGTGATATATAGCAAATCAATCACACCTGGAAAGGCAAGATGGCACATTGTTTTTGATTGGTAACTTTTAGTATCACTGTTATTGCACTGAAAATACTCTAAGCATATCCTTGCGGGTAGGTTTGCAGGATCTGTTGGGGAGGGTGTAAACTAATTTGGCAGGGGGGTGGGAGTGAGGGTGATAGGGCTGAGGATGGGGCAATTTGTATACAAGTAGATACATTGTGTAGAGAGACTGTGAGGAAGGACAGGTAGATGAATAGGGCACAGTTGCAGTCAGTAGGTTAAGAGGAAGCATAACGTGGCAAAATCGAAAAGGGTGAGGAATACAAGACTGTTATATTTGGATGTACGCACTATATGGAAAAAGGTAGATGGTCTTGCAGCACAGGAGATTGGCAGGTACGGCATCGTGGGCATCACTGAGTCGTGGCTGAAGAAAGATCATTGTTGAGAGCTTAACATCCAATGATACATCTTGTATCGAACGTACAAGGAGGTAGGCAGAAGTGATGAATGGCCTTAGTTGGTTTAAAAAAAAATTAAATCAAATCCTTATAAAGAGATGACAGGATCAGAAGATGTAGAATCCTTGCAAGTAGAGTTAAGAAACTGCAAGGATACAAAGACTTTGATGGGAGTTGTATACAGGTCTCCAAATATTAATCAGGATATACAATACAAATTATAACGGGCAATAGAAAAGTCATGTAAAAAGGTAATGTTATGATAGTAATGAGAGGTTTCAATATGCGGGTAGATTGGGGAAATCCAAGTTGGTGCTGGATCCCAAGAGATGGAATTTGCAGAATGTCAATGAGATGGCATTTTAGAGCATCTTGTTGTTGAGTCCACTACGGGAAAGGCAATTCTGGATTGCGTGTTGGGTAATGAACTAGATTTGATTGAGGAGCTTAAGGTAAAGGAACACTTAGGAGGCAGTGATCATAATATGGTAAGAGTTTACCCTGCAGTTTGAGAGAAAGAGAAGATAATCAGATGTATCAGTATTACAAGCAGCAAAGAGAACTACAGAGGCATGAGAGGGGAGCTGGCCAAAGTTGATTGCAGGAGAACACTATCAGGGGTGATGGCGGAATAAAAATGGCTGGGGTTTCTGTGGGAATTCACAAGGTGCAGTATAGATGCATCTCAAAGATGAAGAACTATTCCAAAGTCCAGGATGAGGCAACTGTAGTTGACAAGGGAAGTCAAAGCATAAAAGCAAATGAGAAGGTGCACAATAGCACAAAAATTAGTGGGAAGTTAGAAGGCAACTAAAAAAGTCTTGAGGAGAGAAAAGATGAAATATGAAGGTAAGCTTACCGATAATATTAAAGATGATAGTAAAAGTTCTTTGTTATTATATAAAAAGTAAAAGAGGTGAGAGTGGATATCGGACCACTGGAAAATGACACTGGGGAAATGGTAATGGGGGACATATGAACTTGAGTATTTTGCGTCAGTCTTCACTGTGGAAGACACAAACAGAATACCAGAAATTCGACTGTATCGGGGTAGAAGTGAGTGTCTCTGCTATTACTAAGGATGAGGTACTTGGGAATTTGAAAGGTATGAAGGTAGATAGTAACTGGGGACCTGGTGGACTACACCAAAGGGTTCTGAAAGAGGTCGCTGAAGAGGTTGTGGAGGCATTAGTAGTGATCTTTCAAGAATCACTGGAATGGTTTTGGAGGACTCAAAAATTACAAATGTCACTTCATTCTTTAAAAAGGGAAGGAAGCAGAAGAAAGGAAGTTACAGGCCAGGTAGCACGACTTCAGTGGTTGGCAAGATGTCCATTATTAAGGATGAGGTTTCGGGGTACTTGGAGGTGCACGATAATGCAGGCCAAAGTCAGCATGGGGAAATCTTGCTTGACAAATCTGTTGGAATTCTTTGAGGAAATAACATTTAATGTTCCAGGCTGATCCATGTGGCTGATTGGCTGACCAAATGGTTGTGTAGCTAAGTGATGAGGCCTTGTGGATGCATGGGCTGGGTGATGTGAGAGCAAGCCTCAGTCACAAAGTTCCTCTGACAACCTTTGACAAAACGGCATGACTTCCCATCCAGTTTTTTGAGTGTGTTCCAATATAATTGATGTCAAAAACATGAAATCCTAAAAGTTAAATTGATGAAGGTAATGGACTTGTTGCACTTAAAAATAAGCTTTAGAAAAAGTCACCTCCCTTTCCTTCATCACCATTGAATAGGCTTTTGGATCTTAGGCCAAGTCTAGCCAGGGGCTTTGTCTGAGCTGATTTCCTAGTGTATCTCAGCAAGTTGCTTCTCTGCTGTTGGATTCCAGTGGCGGGAAAAGACTGCCAGAGCACATCTATCAGGTCTGTAGAATCAGTCTTTGGACAAGCTGGTGAGCACTTGAGTAATTGCTGGAAGTCTTGAGACTAAACTGCAAATGGAATTGGGCATTATCTGGGCCACTGAGGAATGTGAATAAGTATGTAGTCAGAGTGGAGATTCTAAAGGGGCATTTATATAGAGGAAAGGGGAGGGTGTAACCGAATACCCTACAGAGCTTTGTCCTGGTAATGTGAGGCATGATCATTGGAAAAAGGAATATTTACGAGTACTCCAAATGTCCAGTGGTACCAGTGCAGATTGAAATCAGACTTGCAGGGTTCAGGCTGGGATATCGAAATCAAAGGGAACTACTTAAAGTGCTTATTCTTGTTTCCAATATTATTGTTATCTGACTGTGTTGATATTTCCACCAAGGAGTCCAGGAGGCTGTCATCATCTTTGTAAGATTAAGTCTTCTGACATGTTTTCATTGATAATATCTGTAAAATGGAACAAAAGATTTTTAATATTATGGCTTCAAAATTTTTTTTCTTGCTTATTTACCATTTTTTGTGGGCTTATTTCACTATTTTTGTTTCAGGGGCACCTCAGCCATTGGTCCAATTGTTGCTGCCTTGAAAGCAGGAAGCAGCGTAGTGTTTGAAGGGAAGGAGGTAATATCTATCAAATCTAATTGGATTCATGAGCATTATTTACTTGTATAGGCAATGTCACATATTTGTCAGCTTAGCAAGGTTAAAATGAGAGACACAAGAGGCAAGCAACATGGAAGACATGTACTGCTTCTGATACGCATTTCATCAGGGTATGTTTACTATTTCTGTCCGAGCAAAACCACTTAAATTGCAAATGACTTGTTTTTCGATTATGTAGAACTTCATGATAAGGGAGAATCTTGGAGTGAATTGAATAGTTCAATTAATTCATTGGTATTAGTTTGCTGAGGGTCTGAGATACTGCCGTCATTAATTTTAATGCAGAATTAGATGCGTGTACAGAGTTACAGTCCCCTCAGGTTCTTTGTTAAAGTTAGCAGAAGTGGAGATCAAACTTGGTGTGTATCATGGGCATACTTTGGATCAATGTCTTGCAAACCTTGGATTGTGGAAGAAGCTGGAGGAACAAATGTTGGCCTTTATAGATGTAAGGCTATAGGGGGAGGAGGTGTGCTGATGTAAACCATGTAAAGCAGTTCCTTAAATCTTGTTTAGCAAGTAGATGAAATTTTGTGCGTTTTGTTTTGATCAACAAAGTTCTTTGAATTCCAGTTTGTTTGCTTAATACAGTCAGTTAATCATCTATCCATTCTTAATCATGGGATTATTACAGCAAAGGAGACTGTTTTACTATTTGCTTCATTGTTTGGGGCATTGGACATAAAGGTAGAAGGTTATGTTGCAACTGTATTAAAAAAAACTTAGGCTACATTTGGAGCATTGTGAGCAGTTGTGATTGTTGCATTACAGAAAAGACGTGGAGGCTTTGGAGAGGGTGCAGACCTAGTTCACCAGGACATTGCCTGGTTTAGAGACTTCATTTCATGTGTTCATTCATCCTTCCCTCTCTCTGCCCATCCACCCACCTATTTAACACTAGCCTACAATGACCTATTAACTGGAATGTCTGGGGGTTGTGGAAGGAAACCGGAGCACCCAGAAGAAACACAGGCAGTTCCTGGGGAGAACGTACAAACTCCTCACAGAATTCAGTACTGAACTCCAGAACGCCCTGAACTGTAAAAGCGTTCCACTAAACGCTATGCTACTGTTACTAACTTTGTTTTCTCTGCAATGTCTGAGGGGCAGCATGATTTAAATTTAACAAATTGACAGTTATATACAGGAGAGAGAGAGTGTCAATTTTTTTTCCCCCAAGATGGATATGGAAAAACCAAGAGCGGTATATTTAAGGGAGATTTACAAGGCAAGTGTTTTTAATGCGGAGTGATAGGTGCCTGGAACCCATTTCCAGGGAAGGTGGTGGAAGCAGATATGTTAGCAATGTTTGAGAGGTATTTAGACAGGTATGTGAATAGACAGGGAATGGAGTGACAAAGACAAATAGGGTTACTTTTAAATTGGCATCATGGTTGGCACTGATACTATGTGCCGAATGGCCTATTTCTGTGTTGTACTATCCTATGTTGTATATGTCCAAGTTGATTCCATGAAGCAGCCTAGATCTAGTTCTCTTGCTCTTCCCCAGAGTGCAGATTACTTTGAGTGCCTATCCAATTAACTTTTGATAGCTTTGACTGAATTTCTATTAATTTTACAGATGGTAAGTTCCAGATTACGGTGTACTCCCTCGTATCTTTTATCCATCTTTTTAAATTAGTGCCCCACTTCTTGAAGCAGTTATCAATGGGAAGAGTTTATCTCAATTTTTATCCTCTCGAAATCCATCATGATCTTGTCCATTTTAAGATAACTTGTTAATCTTTGCTGCAAGGAGAATAACCCCAACTGCAGTCAATTCTTTGCAGCCCATAAATCTCTTGTATCCTCCCTAATACCTTTGTCAGTTTGAACATTTGGTGGCCAGGTTTAGATACAATACTCCAGTTATGTTCCACCCAGTGCTTTTATAAAAACATAACCTCCCAGCTTTGTCTTTGATGCCTCTATTAATGAAGTTTTTGATCCCTTCTGCATTATCAGTAAACTCTGGATATTTCTTGCCATAATCAAAGATGAATGCAAAAATACTATCCTTGCGCATTTTTAATAAATGTGCAATTTGGACTACATATTCTTTCCTTGATCTATCTGCCAAAATAGGTCCTTCCCCCTAAAGATGAGTTCTTGTTTTTCCAAACTCTTTTGTGCTCATCCAAGTCCAGATACCATTTCCTTTGATGTCTCTAGCCCCTTAGATCTTATTTAGTCTCCAATAAGATTTGTTTGTATTAAATCTCATAGGTCACTGTCAGTCATGTCTACAAGACCATGTCCTCTTATATTATTTTCTTTCTTGCTTATCTCATCTTCTCAATTTTTTCATTTATGAGCATATCCATCTTATTAATTATCATCAAAGACTGTGGTATTAATAAGGAACAGCTAAGAGCATTGCTGTGTTCAATCCTCCAGTCCAGAAAGCCACTGCTCATTGTATTCTCTGCTTTCTGTTCTTGAGGCAGTTTCTTGTCATTGCTAACATTGACCTCTTCATGGACCTCAATTGCATCAGCTGGCCTTTCAGGTGCAATTTTCATCAACTGCCTTCTAAAAGTCCATATAGATGTAGTTTCTACTACATCTGATACTTCGACAAACTTTGTTAATTTTTTTTTAAGTGACAATTGGGTTTTCAAATGTCATATGGCTTTAACAAATCTGCAATGGCAGCTTTTTATTAATTCCACTGAGGGCCTTTTCAGTTTTTCCTGTGATTGTTTCTGAAATAACCCTCCTCTTTGTGCATTTCTTTTCTGAATTCTGTTACATTTCAAAGCTGGAATCAATCCTTATTTAAACCTGCTGTAGACTTAACACTTTTCCAAACCCACCTTGTTGGGGTGTGGTGGATAATTGCCAGAGGGTGATGCTGTTTGGAGTGCATGCAAGGTTAATCTGCTGCTTGCACTTTAGTGCTGTCTGTATATATTGCAGATCCGGCCTGAAGAGGTTTGCACGCCTGCTGATCCGGGGCCTACTTTCCTTGTGCTGGAATGTCCCAGTAAGGAGTTTATTCATCCTATGTGTGAGAATGAACAGCTCCAAAAGTGAGTTAAACACTGACTTCTAATCATTTGTCAGTAAATGTAAGTGGCTTGCTCTGTTTGGAGAAACTATAACATGTATGAACTCGGATGCTTCTAAACATGAAAAAGTTGAGGTAAGACAATAAGAATTAGATCATGGAGATTGTTCTGCTAATCAATTGTGAATTTTTTCAAACCCATTCTTAAACCTCCCCATAAACATTAACTCCATAAGACCATGAGATGTAGGAGCAAATTTGGGCCGTTCGGCCCATCAGGTCTGCTCCACCATTCGATCATGGCTGATTTATTATCCCTCTAACCCCACTCTTGTGCCTTTTTCTTGTTTTGATGCCCACACTAATCAAGAACCTGTCAACCTCTGCTTTAAATATACCCAATGATTTGGCTAAAGAAATTATCATTTCTGTTCTAAGTGATGTAATGCAATTGAGGCTGTGCCCTCCAGTCCTAGACTCCCCCATTATTGGAAACATCCATTCAATGCCCACTCTATTTAGGCCTTTCACTATTTGATAGGATTCAGTAAGATCCCTACCATCATTCTTCTAAATTCTAGGCCCAGAACTGTCAAACACTCCTCATACGTTAACCCTTTCATTCCTTTGATAATTCTCATGAGCCTCCTCTAGACCCTCTCCAATGCCATCATGTTTTTCAGATAAGGGGGCCAAAATTGCTCACAATACACCAAATGTGGTCTGATTAAGGCCTTGTAATGCCTCAGCATAACTTCCTTGCTTTTGTATTGTAGTTGTCTTGAAATGAATGCTGACATCGCATTTGCTGTCCTTACTACTGACATTCTGAATTTGATCACATAAGAGGCCCAGAGACATCAAGTGCTACTCGTACATTAACCCTTTTCTACACTATTCTGACCGATTGAGGTTACAGAGGAACGCGGAAGGGGCTGAGGAGAACTCAGTGGGGATCAGGGAGGAGGAGATTGGCAGTATATGAACAACATGGTGTGGAAAGTTTGATGCAGGCAATTGGAAAGTTCTTGGAGACAAAGTGTGAGATTTAAGTGGTCAGAGACATCGAAAGAAGTGGCATCTGTTAATGGGATTGGGTGAGCATGGAAGACTTAAAGGAAATGGGAACTCACCTTAAAGAAGGAGGACTGTGCTTCTCAGGCACAAATGGACCAGGACATGATATTCAGACTAAAGGTTTCTTCTGCAGTTGGGGTGTACACCACATAGACACAGTAGAAAATCAGCTGAATAGTGGCAATCATGTTATACACATCATTGTCACTGCATTTGGCCCATGGCATCTGCACATATTCTTGTCATAGTTCTATAATGTGGAGAAGTGGGCATACCAAGCACCTGATCCGTTAGAAACTGGGTTTTGATTAAATTTTATAATTCTGTTAGGTAAGGCACAAAAACACAGAAATGTGATAGAATTTTCAGCTCAGCCTTTGTATTTTAGTCATCCCAAAGTGTGCCATTTCGCACATTATTGTACTCTTTCTTAATCCAGTGGATATCCAGCTTAACGAGTGTCCTTTGTGGAAGTTTTTCACATGGTTCTCAAAAGCCCTCAAACATATAAATATTGTACCGCTTTTATCTGCGAAGTTAGTGGTGATGTAATTTTAATAAATCCATTCAGACTGCCATCGATTTATAGAGTCATCAATGTGTTATGGAGTTGTACTGCATAGAAGCATGCCTTTTAACCTACTAGTGCCTGCGAGCCAAGGTGCTTTCCTGAGTTGGTCCCATTTGCATGTATTTGGCCCCTTTACCTCTTAAACCTTTCCTATCCATCCACCTGTCCAAATTTTTTTTCAATGTTGTAATTAGAGCTGCAGATATCACTTCATTTGACAACTTCTTCCATGCTCCCACTGTATAGAAAATTCTGTCTCTCTGGTCCCATATAAATTTTTCCCCATTCACCTTAACTGTTGTCCAGTAGTTTTAGACTCCCTTATTCTGGTGGATCATGGGGGTGAAAGATTGACCATCCATTTATCTCTATCCATTATGCATTGTTAAATCTCTAACGTTACACTCTGCCTCCTTCGCTCTATTGAAAACAGTCCCAGCCCACCTTGCCTCCCCTTATCGCTCGAAGTCCTTCCATTCCACCCTTTCTAGCTTAATCACAAACTTTTCACATGATGGCAACCAGACCCGCACACCATATTCTAGGTACAGTCTCACCAATGTCATGTGCTGTTGTCATATGATTTTCTAACCCTTGTGTTCAGTGTCTCATTCAATGAAGGCAAGCATGCCATATGCTACTTCACTATCTTGTCTACCTGTGTCATCACTTTGGGGGAACTCTGTGCTTGTATCCCTTGGTCACTGTGCTATCTATGACACTCATCAGGGCTGTATTGTTCAATGTTTGTGTCTTGCCCTGCTTTAATTTCCCACACGATTCCAACTGAAGTGGTTTACCCCATGCCCCTCAGTTTTACCCCTTTTCATAGAACATAGAATAGTACAGCACAGTACAGGCCCTTCGGCCCACATTGTTGTGCCGACCCTCAAACCCTGCCTCCCATATAACCCCCCACCTTAAATTCCTCCATATACCTGTCTAGTAGTCTCTTAAATTTCACTAGTGTATCTGCCTCCACCACTGACTCAGGCAGTGTATTCCACGCACCAACCACTCTCTGTGTAAAAAAACCTTCCTCTAATATCCCCCTTGAACTTCCCACCCCTCACCTTAATGCCTTTCTTAGGTGTGAGTAAATGTTGGCAAACTTCCATTTCTCAAGCATAATTGGCATGCAGTGAAAACAAAGATTGCAATAAATTATGTTTATCTCTTCATTTAAACTGCAGGAACATTGAATGCAGAGCATAATTTACCAACTTTTAATGAAGCTAACTCTTCAGTATTGATTACTGTTTCATCTGAACATACAAAATAGGAACAGGACTAGGCCATCTTGTCCCCTCAAGCCTATTCCGTCGTTCACTTTGATCATTACTAATCTGGCCATGGATTTGGCTCTATCTACCTGCCTTTTCTCCATAATCCTCCATTCCTCTGTTACGCAAAAATCTATCTAACTGCATCTTAAATATATTTAATGAGGCAGCTTCTACTGCTTCCCTTGGCAGAGAATTCCACAGATCCACTACTCCTCTGGGGGAGAAACAGTCTCTCCTCCTTAATCTATTCTGAATTCCAGTGAGTATAGTCCCAAGTGACTCAATCTCTCCTCATAAACTAACACCCTCATTTCTGGAATCTCCCTGGTAAATCTCTGACCCGCCTCCAAAGCCAGTATATCCTCCAAGCAGATTTTCTCTTGTTTGTGATATCCTTCCTCAAGTAAGGAGATCAGAGCTGCATACAGTACTCCAGGTACGATCACTCCAGTATTCTGTACAGTTGCAGCATAATATGCCTGCTCTTAAATTCAATCTCTCCTGCAATGAAGGCCAATATTCCATTTGCCTTCTTGATAACCAGTTACACCTGCAAACCAGTCTTATTTGTAACTGCTCTCTCTTGTCTTAGAATATATCCATCCAGAAACAGATGCTTTGTTTCCTCTTAATATTTGCCAGGGGTGCATCCTTGCTCAGCAAAGGGAAGTGGAAAAATTGTACATGTCCTTTGCCAGTATATCCCTGTTGCTTTGATTACCTCCCCTGTGAGAACTATCTAATGTTTGGAAACTTTCTCTTGAAGTATCTTGCAAATGCCATGTTGTTTTATTCCAACTGATTGATACCTAGGCGAATACTTGATTTAAACAATGTTCTCTGCCATCTTTTGACCTTATTAAAATTGTATTTATTACAGGTATCAGGCTGGAGGAAGTGAAAGCCCCACAGCATTAGTTGTCCACATGGTGCCTGAGCCGGTTTTAGCAGATAACGTTTATAAATCGTGGATGGCAAGGTGATTGAATTCTGTGAAGCTTGCTACATAGTTACAACTGCAGTATATTATGTTGCTGAATGGAGTTGCTCAGTATAGAAACAAATATCAAGGCAGAAGTTGCCTTGGGGATGAACTGCTGAACTGAGCTTTTTTATTTCCTCATTAAATTCTTCCCGTTAATGGTTAGGCCTGCTTAGACTACTGCAGGGGTCCCCAACCTCTTTTGCACCGCGGACCAGTTTAATATTGACCATATTCGTGCCAGCGGGGGGGGGGTTGTTAATCATGACCGGAATATAGGTGATAAGTCAACTATAAGTCACTTATAAGTGGCTAATAAATTCAATTTCGTTTCTAAAAGGGTTTATCTAATGATTTAATATTAAACACACGGCGCATATTTTCCTCGCATGAATATAGTGATAAGTCAATAGCATCATAACATTTTAAGTAACGTTTGGATATTAAACAGCGCATATTTTCCTCGTATGAACATATAAAATCATTGCAACACACCAATATCAGTGAATCAGTGGGAGCCCTGTGCTTGTTTCCCTGCAACAAGACGGTCCCATCAAGGGGTGATGGGAGACAGAGATACTGGAAGGGGGTTCCTTAGGTCCAGTCTATTCCGCTTTGCAGAGATATGATGTTGGAAATGGAAGCAGCGTTTTCAGTGCTTTCGTGGCTATTTCAGGATATTCAGCCTTGACTTTGATCCAGAATGCCAGCAGAGATGTTATGTCAAAGATACTTTTCAGACAGCTGTCATTTGCAATCTCGAGGAGTTGATCATCTTCCCGTGTTGACGTGGATGACGCGTGCGTAATGACCTCGCGTGCGTTCAAGTCCAACAGTGGGTGTGCCGGAATGAGGAGCAGGGTTACCAGATTGGCTTTTCTGCTGCCGAATTCCAGAAATCTGGCTTTTCCTCCCAATTTGGTTGGCGTCAAAAAATTCATTTGGCTTCTTGGCTTTCCCCTGGCTTTTTTACAGTCTAAAACTATCTGCACGAAAATTATATACCATCCTTTTTCGAAAACATTTTCCTTTAAGAAAAGTGTTTTTTGGTCAGTTACATTTGGCAATATTTCTGCTGCCAAGTGTCTGGGCAAGAAGGTGCCAACCGGCAAGTCGTTAACACGGCCACATCACCAAATCATATCATTTCCTCGCAGCCCAGCAGCACAAGCTCTGCGACCTGGTACCAGTCTGTGGCCCGGTGGTTGGGGACCACTGGACTACTGCAATGTGTCACCAGTATCGTGTCTTTGTTATTGTTCTAGGTCTTGGAATATGAAGCTCAGTATATACAGTATTTTGTGTTCAGAGTGATAAGTATTTTATATTCAAAAGAATTGAACATGCACAGTTACAATAGGTGTTTGTTTCTGAAATGCTCATGGTGCAACGTGTTGATGAATTAGTGGCGATTTGGAATTTTTCTCCGGAAATACTGGTTTAAAAATGCTCGGCGTTGATTTGATAGTTTGGCTCAGTTAATAGTGAATTAACTTCAGAATTACATGTTCAGATTTGAATTTGTCTGAAAGATTTGGTTGTAAATTGCATTGTATATCAGGGGTTCCCAAATGGTTTTTGTGCCATTGGCCCGTACTATTAACCGGGGTGGGAAGGGGGGTGGGGGGTTCCATGGACCCCAGGTTGGGAACTGAGTAATAATGGTACTGAGAATGATGGTCAGTGACTAGAGTGGTGTTTCACAGGGGTTGGTGTTGGGACCATTTTCTTTTCATGTTTTACGTCAATGATTTAGATGGTGGATTTGATAGCTTGTGGCCATATTTGCAGATGATACCAAGATAGATGGAGGGGCAGGTAGTGTTGAGAAAGCAAGGTTTCTGCAAAAGGACTTTGACAGATTAGGAGAATGGACAATGAAGTAGAGATGGAACATAGTATAGGAAAGTGTATGGTCAAACATTTTGATAAAAGGAATATAGAGTTAGACCATTTTTCTAAAAGGAGCAAATTCAGAAATCAAGACGTGCAGAGGTACATGGGAGTCAGTCCTCTTGCAGGATTCCATAAAGATTAATTTGCAGGTTGAGGCAGTGATAAGGAAGGCAAAGGGGTTAGAATATAAAAGCTAGAATGTGATACTGAGACTATAAGGCATTGGTCAGACCACATGAAGTTTTGTGAGTAATTTTGGGCCCCTTTTTTTTTAAAAAAAAAAGGATGTGTTGGCATTGGCAAAGGTCCAGAGGAGGTTCACAAGAATTAATCTGGGAATGAAAAGTTTAGCATATGAGGAGTGCTTGGCTCTGAGTTTGTACTTGCTGGAGTTAGGGGGTCTCATTGAAACCTATTGAGTATTAAAAGAAGTAGACAGATTGGATATGGACGGAATGTTTTCTATAGTGGGGAAGAGGGCGAAGCCTCAGAATAGAAAGATGTCCCTTTAGAACAGAGATGAAGACACCTTTTTTGGCGAGAGGGTAGCAAATCTGGGATTCACTGCTGTAGATGAGTGTGGGGGCAGTATATTTAAAGTGGCGGTTGATAGTTTCTGGATTATTAAGGGCTTAAGGTTAAGGAGAATGGGATTGAAAGGGATAGTAAATCAGCCATGATGGAATGGTGGAACAAATTTGATCCTGTCTTCTGGTCTTGCAGGCTAACATTTTCTTGTTGTTTGTGGGATCTTGCTGTACCTGTATCACTATATTTGCATGGAATTGGTTTAATGTGAAAGCATGCTGTGCAATATTTGGAAGTTGAGTCTTTTTTTGATCAGTAGTCTTGTATATTATGAATTTGGTTCCAGCACTTGAATAATTCTTGCATTATATCATAGTCATTCAGCTTTTGTGATTATGCATGTTTCTTTCCCATGGTCATTTCAACCTCTTGTACTTTAATCTAACCACAGGTTTGGGCCCACCACAGAGCATCTAATCCTCAATGAAAATAATCAAACAATCCACAATCTGCGCAGCCATAAGATCCAGACGCAGCTAAACCTTATCCATTCGGAGATCTTCCCCCTACTAAAAACCTTTCAGACCAAGGTAGGGGTCTGATTTATTGCTTGATTGACATAACTCATTACAGTGGTGCTACTCTGCTTTACAAAGTGGCTGAAATTTTCATGTAATTTCTTTAGGGAGATATTGTCGTTGTGAAAAATGAAAAGAATCAGGTTTGCTATCACTCATACAAATCTCACAACCTTTGTCAGTGATAAACTGGATTCTAATTCTGAACATGAGTTTATATCAGTAATGTGAGCCTAGAAGCAAATAATGTCAAACTTAGAGTAGAGAGAGGGGATTTAAAATCAGTATGGGGAATTATATCTAAATTAGGACCTTGATTTAAATATTGCTGTGGTTTGCTTGAGCAACATAATGGTGGATATGGTTGAAATGAAAAAGTATGATATTATATTGAGGTTCACCAAACTGGAACAGATTATTTACTTCAATAGACCATCTCAATGACTCAGTTAATAGGAATGAAATGTCATTAGCACAATCTACTAAACAACTGTTGTGAGTACACCAAGTTTCCAGAGTTTTAGAGGCATGTCTTTTTGGCATATGCTGTTTTTAAAATCTTTATTATAGGCCTTTTTTTCATTAATGAGAAATAGTATTATAACAAATCCTTGAGCAATATCCAGAACAGCAAACAGAAAGATTGCAGCAGAGCAGACATAAAGTGATGTCTCTGTTTTTATGAGTGCTGCCTGTTTTCTATTTAAAAAAAAAAAATCACTCCTGCTTTGCGTAGGTCACTGGACCAGGCACTGAATGTTATTTTTATCAGCATTGGCCCATGTTACTCTGCTCTTGATATTAATTCTGTAAAGTTCAAAAGAACCAAATTTGATAAGAGAAGTTCATTGAGGAAAATGCTGTATCATTCTTCCAGCTTGTGAAACTGAGGATGACTCTCACAGTTTTTACTGACTGCTCACACTAAAAATATCCAAAAATATTTTGGACAGTCTATGTTGGAGCCGGAATGTGTGGTGGCACTCACGGGCTATCCATAGCACATCCTTAGGCTGTGTTGGTTGTTAACGCAAATGGCGCATTCCACTGAATGTTTCAGTGTACATGTGATAAATAAATGAATTTAAATCTGAATGTTGTCACTAATTCACAACCAAGTGAAACAGTAATGAATGAGCAGAGTTAACTTCCTTGTAGTTTCAGGATGAACCTTCCACACACTCTGTGCCTGCTGTTCGAGGTCACTGCCTGCTGAAGTATCAACTAAGACCCAAATTTGAATGGCAAAGGTCAGTTCATGTAAGTTAGGTATACTTACTCTGGTTATTTACCAGAACTGATGATGTAAAAACGTAATGTACAATCTGTTGAAAACCAGTGACTTCTGAACTTGTCACATCCCTCAATAGCATTTCGATTAACAATTGTCCATGTGTCTAAATCAGACACCAATACATCTTAAGCAGAATACCAAAGGAGCAATTTAATTAAAGAGTGGCTAAAATTTTGGACTGAGGGCCATATGTAGTGGGGGGAGGAGCACTGATAGAATATAGCAGAGGCTAGACAAGTGCGTGAGGGGGAAAGGAATGGAAGGTTGTAACGAAGTAGTTAGAGCAATAATGGAGCATGTTTTATGCTATTCATTCTATCTAATGCATTTTTTAGCAGTAGTAAGCAGTGTGGCTCATCATGGTATGCTCATTCTTTGTCAGAACGATCTAAATTTAAATCACTGCACTGGTTTCCTCTAACATCCTGTATGTTCCTTTAAGAAATGCAAAACAGGAGAAAACTTAATGCAATGATTTCTGTACAAATAAATCCAATCAATAACTTAAGTATTAAGTTAGCAAGGGGTGAATGTAAGTACCAGCCAGTGCTTTCAAATAACTGTTAAGATTGCACGGAATCTGAAGAATGTGGCTGGTTGTGCCTAAGTATTAGATTGCATTTAATCCAGGTTGAGGTGAATTATGCACAATGGATTCTACCTTGACTGGTTAAATTAATCTAGGTGTAGTTTGGTCAAATGTGGATCCATTTGGGGTTGAGAAAGAAAATAAATTAGCTATGATCAAATGGTGGAGTCAACTCAATGGGCCAAATGGCCTAATTCTGCTCCTGTATCTTATAGTATAACTGGGTAAGTTTAACAATACAGTATACTGAGTTGAGTTCAGTGTTGTGTTAAGGATCACTAATATTGCTTCGATTGAAATCTTTTGGTTTGCTTTACCGTTGTTAGTCAATCTCTGATCAGTTTTCCTTCTAACTCTGGAGATGTTAGTATTTATGTGATTCCATCTTCATTCTTGAGAACTGCAATCATTTTTTCCCTTAAATAAAATTTTGTAGGTACTGAAAATCTGAGTTACGAACAGAAAGCATTGGAAATACTCAGCAGGTCAGCAGTATGTGGTGAAAGAGAAACTGAGTTAATGCTTCATTTTGGTTCATCAGTTCTAAAGAAACAACATGAACCTGAAGTTTTAATACTGTATTTCTCTCCATGTAGTGTTTTATAGTTCCTCTCCAGAAGTTTAGCTTTCTTCCGGAAATTATAGCTAGATTCTTTTTCCCCATAAAACTGTTAAGATGAAATGTAAAAAAGAATGTTTGTGTCCAGGTACAGATCAAACATTAAAGCTGTAATTGGTAAAGTGATGTATTATTCTCACGTGTAGTAAGGTACAGTGAAAAAACCTTATTTTGCTTGTCATCCACAAAGATAATTTTAAAACTTAAGTATATTGAGGTTCTTTAACAGGCAAAAGAAGAGCAAAATTCAGAATATAATACAGGTACAGAAAATGTGCAGTACAGGTCAATGTGAAGGTGTAAGGGCCATGATGAGGGAGATGGTGAGGTAAAGAGTTCAACTTTATTTTGAGAGAGGATTGTTCTGTTGTATTATAACAGCAGTACAGAAGCTGTCATTGAACCTGTTGGTGTGTGTTTTCAGCTTTTTGTATTGCCTGCTCGATAGAAGGGGGGGGGGAGAAGAGTGAATGACGGGATGGGAGGGGTCTTTGACTATGCTGGCTGCTTTCCCAAGACACTGAGCATTGCAGATTTGAGTCCATGGAAGGGTACAGGTATTATCATTCCCAGGCTGCCAACGCCTTGTATAAATGTTAATGCTTATTCCTCGACTTGCCAAAATTCTTATTTCAGCTACTGTGTTTTACAAGGAATCTACATTATGAGCTGAAATGTACAAATGAGAATGGCCATTTTGCAAGATGGCATCTTAGGCTGTCAGAGATTGGGTGTGTGATTATTCATCGTCTTCTATACTGGTTTCATAGCATCAAAGAGGTTTAGGATTATTGCAAATCTTGGCTTGCGCCTATTGAAGGATGAAGAGAGTAGTTAATTGGAAATAAAGGAGCAGCAAAGAATCCACTTCTATTCTGGTATTCAGACAAATACGTGATGTGATCTTGTTTCAATAATAAGGAATATAAAATGTTGCCCTGTCTTTGTTTCTGACCAGGCTTTATAATGGGAACACTGTGCCAGCAGGAGATCATTTCTGTCCTGGAGAGTTAGCCAGTGAGGATGGGGACTAAATGTTCTATGTTGAGATCCCAGTGTTATCTGTACACGTGTCTCGGCCCATTGAGTGTGCTCTGCCATTCCATTACTGCTGATTTATTATCGTTCTCAACCCCATTCTCCTGCCTCCTGTAACACTTACTAATCGAGAACCTACCAACCTCTGATTTACCCAATGACTTGGCCTCCACAGCCAGATGTGGCGATGAATTACACAGGTTCACCACCCTCTGGCTCAAGAAATCTGTTTTAAATGGGCATCCTTTTATTCTGAGATTGTGCCCTCTGGTCCTGGACTGCCTCACTATAGGCAACATCCTCATCCTCTCCACGCCCACACAGTCTAGGCCTTTCAATATTCAAAAGGTGTCAATAAGATTCCCCCCTCATTCTAAGCTCCAGCGAGTACAGGCTCTAGAGCCATCACATGCTCCTCAAAGTTAACCCTTTCATTCCCTGAATAAGTCTCATGAACCTCTGGACCTTTGATGCCAACTCATCTATCCCTAGATAACACAGCTATCCTGCACTTGGTTACGGAGTTAAACAGTAATTTGGGATCAGGTTGGTGGATTGTAGACTGTTGTCAGAGAGTAGGATTATTGAGTCTGTGGATTGAACGGCCTATTTCTGTGTTGTACCTCTGTCTCTTTGACATTGCTGCAGAAGGTGAAAAGGGTTGCCAGCTTAGTACTGTCCATGATCCAACTGGTGATTGAGATTTTTTTTCTTCCACATTGGAATGTGGGAAGAATAAAATGTGATGACTAGATTATGCTGGTTGGTGGGGGGGTACAGACTGGGTGCTCTAAATGACCATTTTCTGTGCTCTGGCTTATTAGTTTTAAGTAACACTTCATCCACTTTGCTCAAGCAGGGATGCTGTAGTTGTTGCTGACACAGAAGAATTTATTAAAGAAGCGATGGAAATCCCAGGCTTCAGGGAGGAAGTTGAAGAATGTAAACAAGTATTGGCTGCAAACCCTGCTCTCCCATCAGGTAAACCATTGCAAACATTGGGCTACTTTTAATTAGTAAAGAAAGTGTCTGGTTTAAAATGTTTGGCCTTGTTTATTTTTAAACTGGTGTGTTGTTCTTAATCTGGGCTGTACCTGAACTGTGTTGGACTAATTAAATGCTTAGCTGCTTTAATGTTTCTCCACCTTCAGATCAGATCAAATGGCCTCGCTTTTAGGCTAGCTCATTTGCTTTCGATCTAGGAAAGTAACTGCAGTTCCTAAACAATATTACCAAGTGCTACTTCCTCAAGAATAAAATTAGGTTTTCCTGGTGTATTGCGAACTCTTCTCAGGATTGGTTTTCCCATTCTGCTGGTAGTTTCCCCCCACCCCCTGCAGGAAACTTAGCTCTTGAGACCAGGTGGAGGATGTTGTTTTAAAAATTTAGAATAACTGCAGAGGTTGTACTACTTTCTAAAGTTTCTGCTGACCAAACTGCTGGGCTGCTGTAACACTGCTACTCCAGTTGTAACACTACCAAACAACTTCAGGGCATTAGCTAATCTAAAATTTAAAAAAAAAAGTAGAAGTAAAATATATGATCAGAGTGCATACATGTCACAGCATACAACCCTGAGATTCTTTTTTTCCTGCAGGCATACTCAACCAATCTATAGAATAGTAACCGTAAACAGGATCAATGAAAGAGCAAGAGCATAGAAGGCAACAAATTGTGCAAATGTAAATATAAATAAATACTTTAGCCAGAGGGTGGTGAATTTGTGGCCATGAGCGGCTGTGGAGACCAAGTCATTGGGTGCATTTAGGCAGAGATAGATGGGTTCTTGACTAGCCAGGGCATCTAAGGGTAAGGGGCGAAGGTAGGGGAGAGAGGATGACTAGAAGAATTGGATCAGCCCATGATTGAATGGTGGAGCAGACTTGATGGGTGGAATGGCCTGCTTCTGCTCCTATATCTTATGGTTTTATAAGAGGGCATGAAATAATGTGATAGTCTTTAAAGTGAGAGTATTGGTTGTGGGAACATCTCAGTAGATGTGTGTAGTTATCCTCTTTTATTCAAGAGCCTGATTGTTGAGGGGTAGTAATTGTTCTTGAACCTGGTGGTGCAAGTCCTGAGGTACCTGTACCTTCTACTTGATGGTAGCAGTGAGAAAAGTCTGGGGCCTGGGTAGTGAGGATCTTTGATAATGGATGCTGCTTTTCTGTGACAGCATTCATATAGTTGTGCTCAGTGGTTGGGAGGGCTTTACCTGTAATTAATTAATTAATGGCCTTAATTAGCTAATTCCCTTTACAGAGATGCATAAGATCATACTGAGCCTGCTGATTAACATTGTCCATCATCAGCACTTTTGCATTTAATGATCTTTTATTTTCCATCCAATCACTGACTTATCTTTTCTTCCCTTCTCTTTCTTAGTCTGTTGTCTGTTAGATTTCTGACTTCGTCTAGTTTTGAACAAGTGTCATCCATCTGAAACATTAACATTCTTCAAAGATGCTTCCTGATTCTGCCCTCCCCCTCACCCTAAGTATTTCTGCATTTCCTGTTCATAAGATCAGAAGAGCATAGTGGCACAGCTGTTGAGTTTAATCCTGACCTTGTGCCTTTGTGAAATTCAACATACACCCTGGGACCATAATAGAGTTTATTCCTGACCTTGTGCCTTTGCAAAGTTCAACATTCACCCTGGGACCATAATAGTTTCCTCCAATTGCTCCTGCTTCCTCCCATGCGTCAAAGATGTGTGCGTTGGTATGTTAATTAGCCACAAAAAATTGCCTGTACTGTAAAGTGGGTGGTAGAATTAGTGGTCTGTGCAGACTCTGGACTGAAGAGCCTGTTTCTGTGCTGTACATCTGTGTCTCTTTGGGGAGATGACTTTACAGGGTAAGTTAACAGGAGTAAGATTATTTGGTGAGCTGACACAGACCTGATGACTGAAAGGCAGCTTTGTAAGAATGTAAGGAAGTATTTTAAATATTTGCCATCTGCATTATTAGTGTTGTGTTATGGTTTACATTATGATATTTGTGTTATATGTAAAAGAAAACATTGATATGTTTTGTAACTGTTCAGATTCACTGGCCATAGATACTGGGTTATGAGTTATCTTTGACTTGTATTACCAGGGAATATGGAGAAATATCCAGAAGTGGTTTTTCTTGGAACTGGTTCTGCGATCCCGATGAAGATCCGAAATGTTAGCTCCATCATTCTAAATGTAGAGTGAGTCTCTTTTTATTGATTGTGGAGCCTTTATTCAAAAGTAATGCTGTCAGTATAGAAGGAAGCTTTCTGTGTGAATTGACAAGATTCGCATTTGTGCTTTGCATTTCATGCTTTAATTTCTCAACTTTTAAGCCAGGTTTTAATGATTTTTCTAGTGATCTCCTAATGCAGCTTGGTGCCAAATTTTGCTTGGTGTGTAAGATGGTTAAGGATGTTTTGTTTTCTTAAAGGCGCTATTTAATACATTCACACATCTAAATTTTCAAAATAATATGTTGTTTGTCCACACTAAGGACTTTGCTTTAAAATAAAATCCAGTAAAGTTTTTCATTGAAAAGAATTGTACTGGTGATCTGAAGAAAACAGTACAAAGTTAAGCCATTTCTCTGGAAGACTATAAGATGAGGAAAGGAATTGTGGTCATGTTACAGGAATCTACCACTCTTAGTAACTTTTGTTTTACACTATTAGCTCTACACGATCTATATTGTTGGACTGTGGTGAAGGTACCTTTGGACAACTCTGTCGCCACTATGGTAATGATGTGGACAGGGTCCTCTGTAATCTGTCAATCATCTTTGTGTCCCACATGCATGCTGATCATCACACAGTGAGTATTTTTAATTCCACGTATTTAATACTCCAGTTCAGTAGAATTATCCCCCCCCTGCCCCCCCTCCACACACACACACATCTTAAGAAGTATTAATACTTAAAACCGGGGTTCTCAACCTTTTTTAATACCATGGGCAAATACCATTAAGCAAGGGGTCAATGGAGCCCAGGTTGGGAACCCCTGACTTATTTAATTGAACACATGTAGACCATAGCTTTGAAGTCTATGGGTGGTGTGCTGGAAAATGGGATTAGTATGGGTCAGTACTCAGTGGCCAGCATGAGAACCTGTTTGCATGTTGTATGACTACTTCTCCATTCTGTTCTTTGAGCTTTTAATGTGTAAGATGCCAACCTAAATAGTTATAAGTGAGCTTGGCAATAATGTGAATATATTGTTGAGATTGAGATGTAGTAGCTCGGATTAGGAGCATTACTGGCACGTGTAACATTCCTATGATTGATTTATTTTGAAAATGAGTCCACTACTAATGAGATGCAAGTAAATGCTTCACCAGAATATAATTGTCAATGCAATGGAAATCACAAAGGGTGTAATTCCCAATAAATTCCTTTTGTCTGCTGTTTGTATTAAATTCCTGCATAGATTGTATGTGGTTGTGGACATTCTATATATGAGCAGACATTGAGGAGAAGTGCATTTTGAAGTTGTAGTTGTGTTGTGTAATTCCAGTGCACTTGTTTCGATATATTGTTTCCATAGTAATATCTTAATGTGTTGCAGGGCTTAATAAATGTATTGTTGGAACGGGAAAGGGCTCTGGTAAGTTGAATTAATATTTTTAACGTTTGCATTTTTAATATATTAACACATGCACAACTGAAGATTGAGTAAAAATGAATGTAGGAACTGGTTAGGCAGCACCTGTGGGGAGAGAAAATGTTTTAGGTTGATGACCTCTCAATGAAATTCTGAAAAGTACAAGGTTGGTTTTAAGATTCAGAGTGTTGCGGAGGTGAAGAAGAGAGAACCATAGGAAAGGCTGTAATGGGCGGGGGGGGGGTGGGGGGGAGAGAGAGAAAAAAACCAAGTGAATTAAAGTCCTTAAGGTGTGAATGAAGAAACAGAGGTCATTCTGGAGATGAGTGATAAATGCTGAATAATCACCCAAAATTCTCAGATGAAAATCTGAAACATTGAAAATCTAAAATAAAAATCTTAATGATATTGCTTATCTGAAATATTGGAATTGATGTTGAATCCAGAAGGCCATAATGTTTCTGGTCAGAGCTGAGCTGGGTCTTGCACTGAAAGTTCGATCAGTTCGGTACTGGAGGCAGAAGATAAAAATCAAACTGGGAGACTGGAGTCGTGGAGCCACATTCTCAGACTGGATGTATCGCCCCTGTTGTATGAGAAATCACTGAGTGCTGCATACAAAATTGAAAGGACTAGACTTAAATATCTCCTTAATGAAAAGAAACTACTTGATCTCCTTTGGGACGGAGAGGGAAGAAGTAGGACGACAATTCCTATGCTTCGTATTGTGGGAAGGAGAATTTGTATTAGATGGGGAGTGAATCAGAAGGTTCTGGATGAAACAGACCCTCAAGAATGTTGATACTGGCATTGCATTGAAGGTGTAGGAAGTTGAGGTGGATGAGTGCAGAATGAGAGGAATGTGGTGAGGGCAGATGTGTGAGAAGTGGACTGGAAATGAATGAGGACCCTGTTGACAGTGATGGCGGGGTTCCACAGTTGAGGAAAAAAGTCACTGGATGGGATTATCAGGACAAAGGTTTACAGAGTGGAGTTCGTGTGGGTAGCAGAGTGTGTGGTGAGTGTAGGAGAGGTCGGTGTGTTGGAGTCCATAGACCTTTCGTGGTTGCTTGTTGTTGGCTTGTTCTTGAAATGGAGGTGGTGCTTAAGGTAGCTGGAATAGACTTGATCCCCTATGATTACCGGTCATGTGCATGTCCTTAAGACATTAGGTAAGCAGGTA
Organism: Mobula birostris; assembly: GCF_030028105.1. Classification (NCBI taxonomy): domain Eukaryota; kingdom Metazoa; phylum Chordata; class Chondrichthyes; order Myliobatiformes; family Myliobatidae; genus Mobula; species Mobula birostris. The sequence continues at coordinate 20,819,484 of NC_092393.1, forward strand.
ACTTGCTTTCAGTGTACAATATTGATTCAAAGTGCTGCTGCGTTCATTACAAGCTTTGGTGCTCTGCGATTAATCAGAGGCATGACAAACTATGTTCTTACAATTAAATTCTCTAATGTCTAATGTAAAGCATTCCAATACTTCCAAACATTGAGTCATCTGTTCTTTTCACAAAAGTGGCATGATACTTTGTATTTTCAATTTCTCATGTCTACGTACTTTTGTTAATACAACAGTTTATCATTTTACTAGTTGTTTATTTGGCACATTCCTAACTGTGTACTGGAATCTCTTGGGCAGTTCTGATGCTGGGAATAATCCGTTAGGAAATTGGTGCCAATATATTCAATTCATGGTTCTGATGGTTCTCATTCATTTGTACATTCTTTTGTATTCTGAGGCCAATCTTGATGTGTATGCTCAATCGATATGTAGGTCCTGTTCTTTGAGTCCTGCTCAGTATTAATCTTGAGTGGCTGTGTAACTCTCACCTTCACCATGGTGTCATGTGAGTTATCACCAGTGTTCTCTGCCGTCTGATTTGTCCTGAGCAAACCTTTGCAACTCCTTTCATAGGACCAATAATTTAAGGAACTGAATTTACAGAGTAGAGCTGCAATTATAAATGGCACACCAAAGAAGGTCTGTCAGCAAATTGTACTGTGCAAGCTCTAGCTAACCAGTCTTCCAATACCATTTCCCTGTAATCCTGGATTCAGGGTCTAGTGGCCACACTTTCATACGAATCTCCCAGAATAAAAATGCCTGAATCCTTTAGTATCTTCAAGCAATGATTATGAATCCTATTGCCTTTGTTTCTGTATTTTCTGGCCCCTCTTTATTTGAAATGTTTCTGTCAAATCCTTGTTGCTGTAAGAACAGCCCCAGTTTCTCACCTGTCTCTCGTTAATTGACCTCCTTGTTATTTGCTACAGTTTGGTGCTATCAGTAGTGAGATTTGTGTGGATTTGAAGTTCAAAACTGACTCCAGCACAAGTACCACACACAATGCTGGAGGAACTCAGCAGGCCAGGGAGTAGCTATGGAAAAAAGTACAGTCATCGTTTTGCTCTGAAGCCCTTCGGCAGCACAAGTATTCTTTTTTTCTAATTGGTTTGACTGTTGAAATGAATTTAACAATCTTACCCAAGAAGTTGTTTAAGTATGAAATCAATTATTGATTGAGGAATGGAAGACACATAACATCAGGCAAAATTCCTTAACCTAGTGAAAGCACTCATTCTGAACCCAAATGCTTCATGAGATTAGGACAAATATAGCACATGTAGGTGGGTCCCCTTGGGCTTCCATTAGGTAGCCAGGTTCTACATCAGCAAACTTTGCAGGTATTCATGTACTCCCAAGGTTCTGTCACTGTTTTAATGATCCCATTTCTGAGTTCTGGGAATATATTCTGCATGCTTCTCCCTTATCCAACTGCAGCTGATGACCACTACCCACCCTGCTTCCTAAGCCTTTGTTCCTTCACATTGCTGCCACCCTGAGATATTGTCAGTTTACAGCTATTTCATTTTGATCCTCGTTGCCATCTCTTCTGTTTTCAGGCTGCTCTGGGTGAGGCCTTTAGCCCAGTTATACTTGTGGGCCCGACACAGATCATGAACTGGTTGAAACAGTACCATGATCATTGCCAGGAGATCCTACACCATATCAAGTGAGTCTGTTTTTGGAGAATAAACATGTTTACTGAGCTTTATTTTCTTTAGAAGAAGTTGGGATAGGTCAGTGGTTACGCGAGGGTGAGGAATAAGGGACAGAAAAATAGCTCAATTCTTTCCTTCTGCAAAGGGAGGGAGAAGCAAAATTGTGTGGAACAATTAAATGTAATTCTTAATCTTTGCTTAGACCCTCATTCCTGATGAAATATTCTGAGCTGTAGCCATCATCTTTGCTCACATAATCTCATTATGGGAGTGACCACACTTGGGAATGCTCTTCCCTGAGTGAAATAGACTTTAAGGTCCTGGAGCTGTGAAGGATGCCATCTAAATAAAAATCTTTATAAGTGTAGCAGCTCTCCAGGTTTATTGCTTATATGGGTCAAAAATTTTTGGTGCATCGTGTTTTCAGCATTTAATAGTATTGAGTGTAACTTTTGATTACCTGTGCTACCTTTAACGAGACTTGTAATTTCCTTCATGAGATAATTGATTGTCCATTGAGAAGTTCTCTCTCAAGATTCAATTGATGCCCATTTTAACTTCAGTAAGGACACTGTTACAGTTTTCCAGAAAGTAAATATGGTACTTTATCAATCATTAGTATGATCTTCATCTGAGAACTGGATGATTGGGATAGGGTGGAGTAAGCACATCACTTTCTGCTTGGTGCATGTCCTCAAATAGTGTTGTATACCGATCACATCCTCATCTCATCAATCACAGGTATTCCTGGAATTAGAACGTTTTAAATCGTATAACATTCTAATATTTTTATAAAAAGTTGGGTGTTAGCTGGTGAGGCGGCGAGCTTGAACATTGGGAATCTGCAATGATTTCAGGGCTAATAACTCAGCGCATGGTTTTCTAATACAGTGGGTGAAAGTTCACTCTTTTCTACCAGACTGAGTAACTTTCCTTCAATGGTTAATGGCTTGGGAATTTTTAAGACTGGACAATATTAGAGGGAAAATTCTCTCAAGCTTATTTTAAAAACCTATAATGTACTTTTAGTTCATTTGCAGACTCTTTATTTTGACTTTATTATCAAAAGGCTATGGATTGGAGATTCAGTCTAAATCTTCAAAGCTGGGGTGACTTAGTTTTTGTTGAGTTAGACTTTTGTGGATATGGAGAAAGGTGGTAACTGGAAGTCAACAGTGAAGAAATTGGCTGAGCAAGTCATGGGGTGTGAACAGAGTAGGTCCTGTTTGGGTTTGTTCTGTCACCAGACTGTCCTTGTCATTTAGATAAACCTTTGTTTTCAGACTTATCCCTGCATGGCATCTTGTGGAAGGTGCTGAAGGTAACAAGTTCAACACACAAGACTTGATAAGCTCTTTGTTAAAGAACCTTGAATTGGAAAAGGTAAAGGTGCTTTTAATTGTGTTAGTTGTTGGGTGGATTTGGTTCTTCCATTTCTCAAAGAGAGTTAATATAGACAGAAGGGGGCAGATCTTGTGTGACTGTCCACTTGTTGCATTTCTGCAAGTTCTGTTGAAACAGAAGAAGGCAATTTCTTTCATAAACCATGCAGTATTTTTTTCAAATTCTATAATTCAAACGAGAATGGTGTAGAGCTCAGTTATTGCAGAGACTCATTTAATCCCTACTGAGTTGAGTGGTCAATAATTTTCCTCATTATGATGTAAGTAAGTTCTCTACCTCAAGTTCTCCGATTTCATGTTCAGTGCTTCCTTGACCTTCTCGTGGTGTTTCTCTTTCCCATCCCCCTCTGCACCATCTCTCGAGTGCTCCTGGAGTTGAACCTGAGGTCCTTTTTTAAATATTACTGGTGTTTCAGAATTGTCTGGATTCTGCCACTGCTCTTGCTGAGGTGGGACTATTGTTTTCCAGTGGCAAGCGTTTGAGTTGAAACAATCCTATTATTACTCAAATTTTTTTTAAAGTTGCAAAATCAAAAATAGATCTTTGTGAAATAGTGCAAATATTAGGATGTGGAAGAGAACTAGGCAATAGAAGTAATGAAGTGGACAAGCCAGGGGACTTGGAACAGACATGAAATTGCAGTTAAAGTGAGAAAGGCGGTTGCAAATGTGAAGGAGACCAAACTGGCACCATTATATGTGCTAGGATACCACCACAGAGGATTTTTACATGAACATTTACATTGTTAATCATTCCTTTTCTTATTTTCCTAACCCACTGTACCCACCATAACCCTAGAGAGGCTCACCCACATGTACCCGCTATTGTACAATCAAAGTGTAGGTATGATTTTTAAATCCAGAATTAATTTTGAAGATTTATGTCAGTTTTCCTGCATATTTTGCATTGAAGCAGTAAATTACCATTCCTGGAATTGGTATTAAACTACAGAAAATACTAGACTGAATATGAGGATGCCTGAGTTGGTGAAAGTTGGGGCTGAACAGCAAGATATCAAGATTGCGCTTGGAAACAATAAATATGATTTATAACGTGTTATTTGTTTTGATTTGCAGCATCTGCATAGTTTTGCTTTGGACAATAATATCTTGCTGTTCTTCATTCCACATGTTGCTGACAGTTTCAGACCTGTGTTGTACGTCACTGCAGAAATGCTTTTGCCTGCATTCTACAGCACAAATTGGGCTGGAAAATTGTGTACTCGGGAGATACCATGCCATGTCCAAGCCTTATTCAGATAGGTAAGTGAATTTGGGAATACAGTGAAGTAAACACATTGTTTGAATTTCTCCATTGTTTTAAGCCCCATGTATCCTGCATACATCTATTATTGGGCCTTTGTTTATAATAAATAAATCTGAATTATTTGAAGGGACCGAGTATAAAATCTACAAGTTTACTGATAATATTGAACTAAAAGGAAACTAAACTGAGGAAGGTGCAAAGAGTGGGGAAAAGCTGTTGAGTGAGATAGTGGGAAAAATGCCTCCTTGGATAGTCAAGCAACACACATCAAAGTTGTTGGTGAACGCAGCAGGCCAGGCAGCATCTCTAGGAAGAGGTACAGTCGACGTTTTGGGCTGAGACCCTGCCCGAAATGTCAACTGTACCTCTTCCTAGAGATGCTGCCTGGCCTGCTGCGTTCACCAGCAACTTTGATGTGTGTTGCTTGAATTTCCAGCATCTGCAGAATTCATCGTGTTTACGTCCTTGGATAGGCCTCAGGATTGAAGATAATATTTCACTTCTATGGGATCTGAGATGGCTGAAGACAGCAATGAGAGACTTGCAATTTCTGCAAAAGATGGAAGTGGTGGGGGAGTTTTAAAGGGTGGGTAATGTTGGATCCTGATGTATTTGCAATCCTTAGTTCGTCAGAAGTTGTGGATGGAGCATAAAACTTGTTGCTTACAATCGTTTTATTATGTCACGAGAACACAGGAAACGAAGGGAAAAGAGCAAACAAAGAGACCAAATAAATGAGGTCTGGTCTTATACCAGACTAATGATAGTGCATATTCCTTTGGAAAAACCATTGTTTTAAATCAACCAATAAGATGGCCCCTATTCAGGTAATACGATACCCACCACTGAAATTGAGAGATTTACAGAAAAAATATGAAGGCATCTGCAAACACCAGTGGATACTAGCAGGGATGATGGCAGAGCAGCAAAGGCTGGAGTTTCTGAGAATAATTTAGAAGGCACAAGCTAGATAGATCCCAAAGATGAAGTAGTCTAAAGGGTAAAGGGAGGATGAGGCAATTGTGGCTGACAAGTGAAGGTAAAGACAGCATAATAGCAAAAAAGTGGTCATATAATATAGCAAGAATTAGTTGAAAGCTTTTAAAAACCAACAGAAGGCAACTAAAATGCCATAAGGAGCGAAAAGATGAAATATAAGAGGATACCAAAACATTTTTTTGAACATATAAAGTGTAAAAGAGGCAAGAGTGGATATTGGACCACTGGAAAATGATACTGGAGAGGTAATGGGGGACAAAAAAATCGTGAATGAACTTAGTGAGTATTTTGCATCAGGCTTCATTATGGAAGAGTGCCAGTTTGCCAGAAATTTGTCATGGAGCAGGTGTCAGTGTAGTTATTACTGAGGAGAAGGTACTTGGGAAGCTAAAAGGTCTGAAGGTAGATAAGTCACCTGGACAAATGGAGTACACCCCAGGGTTCAGAAGGAGGTAGCTGAAGAGATTGTGGAAGCATTACTAATGACCTTTTAAGAATCACTAGATTTTGGAATGGTTCTGGAGGACTGGAAAATTGCAAGTGTTACTCTATTCTTTTAGAAAGGTAGAGAGGAGAAAAAAGGGAGGCCAGTTAGCATGGTTTCCTTGAGGGGAAATCTGGTCTGACAGATGTGTTGGAATTCAAGGAAATAGCAAGCAGGATATACAAAGGAGGCTTGGTGGATATTGTATACTTGAATTTTCAGAAAACCTTTGACAAGGTGCCGCACATGAGGTTACTACACAGAATTTAGAATAAGACATCAAGGGAAGCTGGTTGATGAAGTGAAGTTGATGTTTTGAGGTTCAGCCATATTGTTGAAAAGTAGAATATGTTCCCACTCGATGAATCAATCTGTTAACTCATTACTACATCCTTAGTTTAAAAAAAACAAAAACAGTACCAAGTATTTGTGGGGTTATTTAATTATTACAACTTGCAACATAAGCAAACAGATTATCTGCCTCAGTAAATACTTCCTGTATCTGCATTTTAATCTGTTTTCTATAATTTATGTGGAAGCACTCCACACGTTGTCTATGTAGAAGTTTCTCACCAGGCTACTTCTCAGAACTTGGGAATTATCTTCAGTGTATGTAGGCATTGATGATGGTAAATTCACCACAGCCTTCAATATGCCAACACAGTGTTTAGTCTCTTGCGAAAAAGGCTATTTGAAGATCAAGAGCTCAGATCAGGCACAAAATTCATGTCTGTGACAGTAATTTACCCTGTCTTGTATGCTTCCGAGATCTGCTCTACCTACAGCAGATAGCTTGAAGGACTATGAAAATACCTACAGTGCTAACTCAGTAAAAATCTTCCAACCTCACTGGAAAAAAATAAGCAAGCCAACTTCAGTGACCTTTCCCAGGTCAGTTTCACCAGTATTGAGACGCCTGTTGTTCTCAGTCTACTAAGTGGATCTGGACCAATGCCAGGCTCCTGAAACAGACATTATTCAAAGCAGTATCATGAGAAGAGATTACCAGGTTTATCGAGGAAAAGATTCAATGATGTGTTCAAAGCCTCCCATACAGCACTCCCACTGACTCATGGGAATCCTTAGCCCATGACCACTCTTTTGAAATGATATTGGGAACCTTAATTAGGAGCACACAGAGGCCATGTGTATGCAGCAGAAGCCCACCACTTCAAATTATCTGTCCCCTTGCACTGTCAGCAATCTCTTTTCCCATTTGTGGAAGTGTCTTTGGCTTCCTCACTGGCCTCATTAACCACCTCTAAACCCTACATCCAGAATGCAAGCATGTCATCCTTGATCACGACAGACTGCCCAAGAAGTAGAGAGTATATTTGAGGGACTGTTAAGACCTACATTGTTGCTATTTCTTGTTTATTAAGCCAGCATGAAGTTCTGCCTTTTGCACTAAATATCTTCCATTGCTCCTCCCTTGAAAGATGTAGGTTTGATTGTAATCTTTTATCACTTTTAGACTTTTACACCAGGAGGAAAAGCGCAATGCTAAAGACTTCCATCAAATGGCTTTATACCAGGGAATGCAAGCCTATTTTATCTAATCATCTTAGTAGGCTAACTCTTGCAGTCTGGATAACATTCTGGTGAAAAGACATTTGTTATGTACATTGGAATAACACTTGGCCATATGTTTTCAGTTCTCTGGCATTTCTTTAGTGTAAAATCCACAGTACACTTTTTGCAGAGGTACTAAAAGATGGAATTATAATTCAATCAGTTCAGTATTCCAGCTACTTGAGTCATTTTCAAATATGAAAGACTCCCTGCATATAGTGTCTATGGATGGATTTAGTTTTGAGGCTTGTTCATGGTGGTGTGGCCTCTTCACTAGATTGCGCATGTGGCCAAATGTGGTAGGAGGCCATTAAGTACCCTCAAACAGCTAGACCCCAGTTCCATTAATTAAAGTGACCTACATAAGTCACCTTAAGCCTGTTAACTAAACAACCAGGGAGATGGGTTTTTGCTTCCATTTTAATTTCATCAGACTGAATATGTGAAGGATGATGAGACTATTGCTTGTGGCACATTTTGTTACACCTTTCAACCTTTTTTTTCTACCGATGCCAAGGATGTTTTTAATAGCATTAATTTAAACTAATCAGTAAACGATCACTTTCAAACACTCTTCTGATGTCATAGTGCCTCTGTCACATTGTCAGTTTTCAGAAGAGCTGGAGTACAAACCTCTAGTACATTGGCTTGGTAAAATTGAATGGGAGATGTTAATGTACCGTTTGCAATAATATTGATTAAAACACAAATAAAAGCAGGGAACAAAATTTTGTAAATGGGGTACTTTATTGCTCCCGAGTGGGAAATTATTTTGTTACAGCAGCGACATTTAAAACCATACTTAGCAACAATAATAAATATAATAATAATATTAACTAATGAAGTACAAAATAATAAAACAGATTATTTACTCTGATGCATGTTCTCCTGTTGCACAGATAAACTGTTGTGTATGCTTATTGCGTATGGTAGCAAAGATTTTCTGTAACGATCCTTATGACAGTGGAGCTGAATGAGCCTTTTTCAAAAGGGTTGCTTATTCAGTGGGTCATGGAGAGGATGTGCTTGATTGTCCATAATGGATAACAATTTGTTTAGTGACCTCTCCACCACTAGCTCAAGAGTCTGGGTTGTAGCCAAGGACAGAGGACAGTCCTCTTCCTCCTAAAACCAATCATCATCTCCTTGGTTTTGGCCATATTCAGGAGCAGTTCACCAGTCCTCTGAACTCCGATTCCTGCCCATCTCTGATACACCCAACCACTGCAGAGTGGTCAAGGAACTTCTGCAAGTGACAAGACTCACATTTGTACTGAAAGTCTGAGGTATACATTGTGAACAGAAACAGAGAGCAGTCCCTAGTGGCATTCCAGTGCCACTCACCACCATCTCAGACAGAGAATTACCCAGCCGCCTCTAACTATCAGGTAGTCAGTAATCCAAGAGGTAGTGGATTTGTCTACACCCATCCTTTCTAGCTTCATGCTCAGAAGAAGTGGCTAGATTGTATTGAAGGCACTAGAGAAATCAAAGAAGTGTGATTCTCACAATGCCACCAGAATCTCCAGTGCCTTCATCACATGAGGTGTGAGGGCAATTGCTCTGTAGTCATTAGGTTTAGGTGGAGTCACCTCCTTGGGGAGGGGAGCCAAGCAGGAAGTCTTCCATAGCACCGGTAGGGAAGATAGAGAAAACACGATAGCACTGGTATGGAATGATAGAGAAAACAGGATAGCACCAGTATGGAATGATAGAGAAAACAGGATAGCACCGGTATGGAATGATAGAGAAAACAGGATAGCACCGGTATGGAATGATAGAGAAAACAGGATAGCACCGGTATGGAATGATAGAGAAAACAGGATAGCACCGGTATGGAATGATAGAGAAAACAGGATAGCACCGGTATGGAATGATAGAGAAAACACAATAGCATTGGTATGGAATGATAGAGAAAAGACGCATGTAAGAACCCAAATAACCAAATTCTGCTTGTGTTTAATTTGTAAGACAGTTAAAATATCCCAAGAGTTCTGTATTTCTCCATTTTATCCTGGAGGAGCTATTACCATATTAAAGACGAATTATATAATGGATAGGGAAAGTAATTTTTTAAAATGCCATTAAGTGACAGAAGAAGATTTTATCTTGGAAAAGCAGCAATTTATGAAGTGCCTTTTAGAATCTCCCAAAATGCTTTACAACAATGTTTTATAAACAACATTGAGGGATCACAATTTGTATGGTGAAGAAAATAACTAATTTGCACGGAGTAACAATACAAAAATAACCAGATAATTTTACTTTCGGACCATGTTGATCAACGCACCATGCTGGTCCCTTGCTCTTTGAAATAATAGTGATCTTAAATTTAATGACATTATCAGTTGTGTGAAGAGAGGGTTCTGATGAAGGGTTCCAGACTTTTACCATAAGAAACTATTTCAGGTATGCAACACATCATTGGGACTGTTCTAACACATTAGCAGTTTCTTTTTCCACAAGCGTTGCCTGACCTATTGAGTTTTTTTTCATTTTGGGTTTCCAGCATTGGCAGAATACAGCAATTTTTGTTCTGTTACAGGTCCTTGTTTTATTTGCAAAACCCAGTGTGTTTCTGCATGCGCTGCCTCACAGTGATTTTCTGGTGTATTCAATCCTTGATTGATGGACTCAATCACAGTGGCTCAAGTAATATTTTTTTGATCATTGGTGTTTGTGCCAGTACTGATTCATGCTGGCATCTAAATCAGATCCACTTGAATCTCTAACATCTGATTTACACAGTCATCTTCAAATACTTGTTATTTAAAGCGGCTCTCTTGAGACCATGTAGAACTTTTCCATTAAAAACCCAATTGATCCCATATGTTTTCACAAGTATTATTGAAGGAGCTTTCTGTACTTTGTCCAGAAGCTAATCTGTAGTGAAGTTCCTGGCAAATTGTGCTTCATTCCAAGTAGCTGAGTTCGTAGACTGTTACTTAGGTTGATGCTCCAGCCTGCGTTCTTGTCAGCTGACAATTGTGTTCAATTAAACATTTCTAATGGCTGAAATTTTGACAAAGTACTGACAAATATTGAATACATCTCTATTAACTGATGGAATACAAATAAGCCTCTAGCAGCACCCTTCCCTACCTGAACCATCTGTTTACTGAACAGGGCAGCATGCAAATCTGCTGATTCATGAAGCCACACTGGAAGATGGACTTGAAGAAGAAGCTGTTGAGAAAACACATAGGTAAGAACCAAACTCTGCTTGTGTTTAATTTGCAAGACAGTTAAAAATATCCCAAGATTTCTATATCTGTCCATTTCATCCTGGAAGAGCTTTAACCATATTAAAGAAGCATAACAAATGTGTTCTGTCCAGTGATTAGTACAAAACAATGGGTAGACTTAATTAGATTTAATTTCGTTGTGATAAGTAATCATATTTTTATGGTCTCGTTTGGTAAGTTGTAACAATTCCTTTCAGGGGAGGTAAGGAATTGCATTCAATTCATCCAAATTCCTCCACAGCACTCAGTGCTCTGGATGTAGAAGAAGCCACATCTGTGAGACCAAGTACAAACTTCCAATTGCTTTCCTGTGCACCTGTGCTCTGCCCACAATGTCCATGTGGAGTTCTCGGTTGTCAGCCATTTTAATTTCATTTCCTGTTCCCACGCTGACCTGACTATCCTTGGCCTCAATTGCCAGGGTGAGGCCAAATACAAAACAGAAGAACAGCACTTTATATTCCACCTGGGTAGTATACAACCCAAGGACATTGAATTCTCCAATTTTGGGTAACCTGCTTTCCCTCTTTATCTCTCTCCTGATCTATCCAGATTCCCTCATGCCATCTTCTTACACTGTTCCTGTCCCCATCCCCTATTAATTGTTTTCTCACCCCTCCCACAGCTACTGCATTTCCCTATCACCCTGGCATTGCCCTAGTTCAGATTTACAGCATCTGCAGTTCTCTTGATTTTAACTGTTAGTTGTGTCATATTTGTAGCCTTTTCAAGCATTACCATGGAAAACTATTTTGCTGTTGTCCCTTGATTAAACTGTGAAGGAGTGATGTAAGGAACTCTGAAAACAATTATCTCCATTAGCACTGAAGTGTGCAGTTTGTCACTCCCATGAAGATCTCCACCAAGTAGGTCACCAGTCTAATTGCAGGGCAACTGATTGGGTGTGGAAGTAGAAAGTACGTCATTCATTCCTAGAGGATAGCAGAGGGAGAATGGGTTTGCAGACTATGTAGCCAAATATTAATAGCAACATTTTTTTACAATATGAAAATTACCGAATTCTCATAGTAGCTGCTGAGAGTTGATTGCAGAAATTCTATCACATTTCAATATACTCAGTGATTAAATTTTGCCTAATCCATCTTCTGTAGATGATTGAATGTCTTTTGTGCATTAGCAAGTTATGGGAAACGCTTATCTCTGTTCTTAAGGCATATAGTACTAACTGAATGAGATTGTTGGATATGTGCAATGTCATCAGTTGCCTGCAAAACACTATTGTAGGCAATGGAGCTTTCCCTTTTGTTCAGAATATCCTTCCATGAATGATGTAGGATTGAAACTGGAGCATGCCTTTTACCAGTGGATCAAGGGCCTGCTCTAGTACTATTAAAGGGCCAGACCTTAACTCACCTGTCCATGGGCATGCTGAGAAATGACGCTTACAGTCAAGCTGGATTTTCTTGAGGTAAGTGAATCAATGCCTTTAGCTGGGGTTCTAGATCCATTATAACCCAGAGTCTTATCAGCACTCAAAAGGACTGAGGTGTTACTCTGGAAATACTGAGCAGACAGCAGGAATTCTGCAGATGCTGGAAATTCAAGCAACACACATCAAAGTTGCTGGTGAACGCAGCAGGCCAGGCAGCATCTTTAGGAAGAGGTACAGTCGACGTTTCAGGCCAAGACCCTTCATCAGGACTAACTGAAGGAAGAGCTAGTAAGAGATTTGAAAGTGGGAGGGGGAGAATATCCATTCTGGTAAGTCTATCCATGGCCTCCTCTACTGTCAAGATGAAGCCACACTCAGGTTGGAGGAACAACACCTTATATTCCACCTGGGTAGCCTCCAACCTGATGGCATGAACATTGACTTCTCTAACTTCCGCTATTGCCCCACCTCCTCCCGTACTCCATCTGTTATTTATTTATATACACACATTCTTTCTCTCTCTCTCTCTCCTTTTTCTCCCTCTGTCCCATGATCCTCTCATCCTTTTGCCAATCAACTGTCCAGCTCTTGGCTCCATCCTTCCCCCTCCTGTCTTCTCCTATCATTTTGGATCTCCCCCTCCCCCTCCCACTTTCAAATCTCTTACTAACTCATCCTTCAGTTAGTCCTGACGAAGGGTCTCGGCCTGAAACGTCAACTGTACCTCTTCCTAGAGATGCTGCCTGGCCTGCTGCGTTCACCAGCAACTTAGAAATACTGAGCAGGTTGGATAGCATCAATAGAGAGGAACTATATAAACAGTAACTGTAAATTGTATTATGCTGTAGGTTTATTTTCTTGGACTTCATGTTTTAGATCAAAGATAGTTTGGTAAATGCCCATGATGGACATGAAGGGTTTTGAACCTGAGATATTAACTGTGTTTCTCTTTTCATCATTGCTGTCTGACTTCCTACTGTTTGCTTTTTTAAAAATTTTAGTCGTTACACCTCTATTTTTCACTCTAAAATATCGAGAATTTGTATGGGAGGAATTTCTTTGCACTGATTCATTTAGAATTTGGCACTTTTGAGTTGTCCACATTCTTGAAGAACAACTGTTGTTGCTTTGGCAGCATTTTGTAGAGTACTTTCCAGATCACTTGCTAAAGCTGTATTTGTTATCTCTTGGCATCAGCACAACTTCTCAAGCCATTGATGTGGGTATGAAGATGAATGCAGAATTTATAGTGTTAAATCACTTCAGCCAGAGATATGCCAAGATCCCCCTGTTCAGTCCTGACTTCAATGATAAAGTTGGAATAGCTTTCGACCATATGAGGGTACGTAATGTTTTGTGATTACATTTGGTGAAATCACCTTACTGTTATAGAGTACCATGCAAACCTTGTGTGGACAAAGGCTGGCTGTCTCAATCAAGCCTGCATCCACTCAGTTACCAGCAGGTTTCTTAGGGAAAATTCCTCAATAACTGACAGTCCAATAGTTGGGATTAAGCAAGTTTGTCATGCTGATATCTTGGGTTACTGATTACCAAAACATTACATTTTAACTTGCATCTCAATAATTGCATAACATGTGCAACATTTTTGGTATCTATGGCAATAGTCTGCATTAGAGCTCACATTGATGGATGGATGAAGGTTGAAGTCTGTCAAGAGCCTTTGTGGCCCATCAGGCCGGTGCTTATACCGGTGTCCATGGTGTGAAGCGACTGAGAATGCGAGACTCTATCTCTCCGCCGCCCCCCCGGATAGGACACCAGTGTATCGCGAGGTTAACCCCCAGCATTTTTGCCGGTACCTATTCTCAGCTGGGTAGACTGGAGCGTTGTGTGGCTAAGTGCCTTGCTCAAGGACACACGCTGCCCCGGCCGAGGCTTAAACCCACGACCTTCAGATCGCTAGTCCAACGCCCTAACCACTTGGCCACGCAATGAAGATGGGAGGTAGAAATTTGACCCTGTGTTTGAGTTATTGTTAGAATATTTAGTCATAGGAAGGTACAGCACTGAAACAGGCCCTTGAGCCATCTAGTCAATGCCAACCATTTAAACTGCCTACTCCCACTGATCTGCGCCCAGACCATTGCCCTGCATACCCATCCCATCCATATACCTATCCAAACTTCTCTTAAATGTTGAAATCGAGCTTGCATACACCGCTTGTGCTGGCAGCTCGTTCTACAGTCTTATGATCCTTTGACTGAAGAAGTTTCCCTCATGTTTCCCTAAACTTTTCACCTTTCACCCTGAACCCATGCCCTCTAGTTGTAGTCCCACCCAACCTCAGTGGAAAAAGCTACCTTGCATTTACCCTATCTATACCCCTCATAATTTTGTATACCTCTACCAAAACTCCTCTCAATCTTTTACATTCCAAGGAATAAAGTCCTAACCTATTCAATCTTATAACTCAGGTCCTCTAGTCCTGGCTACATCCTTGTAAATTTTCTCTGTCCTCTTTCAATCTTATTTATAGCTTTCCTGTACATAAGTGACCAAAACTGCATACAATACTTCAAATTGGGTCTTAGCAACATCTTATACAACTTCAACATAACATCCCATCTCCTGTACTTGTACTTTGATTTATGAAGGCCCATGTGCCAAAAGCTTTCTTTATGACCCTGCCTAACTGTGCCACCTCTTTCAATGAATTATCAATCCCTTTGTTCTACAGCACACAGTGCCCTACCGTTTACTGTGTAAGACCTACTCTGGTTGATTCTACCAAAGCGAAACACCTTGCACTTGTCTGCATTAAATTTCATTGGCTGTTTTTCAGCCCATTTTTCCAGCTGGTCCAGATTTTGCTGGAAGCTCTGATAGTCTTCCTTGTGGCCGACTACATCCCTAGTCTTAATGTTATTCGTTTATTTGCTGATCCAGTTAATCACACTATTCTCAATTCATTGATATAGGTGACAATCAGCAACGGACCTAGCACCAATCCCTGCAGCACTCCACTAGTTATAGGTCGCCAGTCAGAGAGGCAACCATCTTCTACCACTCTCTAGCTTCCCCCAGCTTCTTCCCTCTGGCTGCTACCTCATCTTGAATGTCGAGCAACTGAATCTTCTTAGCCAACCTCCCAAGTGGGACGTTGTTGAATGCTTAGCTTAAAGTCTAGATAGACAACATCCACTGCCTTGCCTTCATCAACTTTCCTGGTAACTTCCTCAAATGACTATAAGATTGGGTAGATACGACCTACCATGCACAAGGCCATACTGACCATCCCTAATCAGTCCGTATCTATTCAAATACTCCTATATTCAATTCCTTAGAATACCTCCCAATAACTTTGCCACTACTGATTTCAGGCTAACCAGCCTATAATTTCCTGCTTTATTTTTAGCACCTTTCTTAAACAATGGAATGACATTAGCTATGCTCCAATACTGTGGTATCTCACCCGTTGCTAAGGATGATTTAAATATCTCTGCTGAGGCCCCTGAAATTCCTGCACACCTCCCATAGGGTGCAAAGGAACATCTTGTCAGGCCCTGGGGATTTATTCACCCTAATTTGTCTCAAAACAGTAAACACTTCCTCTAATCCGTAGTGTCCATGACCTCGCTGATGTTCTGCCTATAGAAGACTGCCTGTCTGTTGAGTTAATACAGGTGCAAAAAAAATCCACTTAAGACCTCCCCCCCAACTCTCTTGATTCCACATGTAGATTACCATTCTGATCTGCTAGAGGGCCACTTCCTAAGTTCTTAAGTGTTCTCTTGCATTTCTTATACTCGGGTACCTCATTTATTCCTACCTGCCTATTCCTGCTATACATTTTTTTTCTTTATCAGAGCCTCGATATCTCTTGAAAACTAAAATTCCATAGACCTGTTATCTTTACCTTTTATTCTGACAGGCACATACAAGATTTATTCTGAATTTCTTTTTTGAAGGCCTCCTACTTACCAGGTACACCTTTGCCAGAAACTAGCCTGTCCCAATCCACACTTGCCAGATACTTTCTGATACCATCAAAATTGGCCTTTCTCCAATTTAAAATCTCAACCTGCAGACCAGACCTATATCTTTGCATATTTACTTTGAAACTAGTGGTATCATGATTGCTAGGTGCGAAGTGTTACCCTACACACCGCTGTCGCCTGCTCTGTCTCATTCCCTAATAGCAGATCAAGTATCGCACACTCTCTGGTTGGGACTTCTATGTACTGATTACAGAAACTTTCCTGAAAACATTTGATGGACTCTGTCCCATCTAGTCCTTTTTCAGTATGGGAGTCCCAGTCAATATGTAGAATACTATAACACCTACTATAACAACCTTGTGTTTCTAGCACTGGTCTGCTATCTCTCTCTCCAAGTTTGTTCCTCTAAATCCTGCAAATTGTTGGGTTGTCTATAATATAGCCCCATTAACATGGTCATACCATTGTTTTGCCATTGTGCTGCTTTGTAATTTGGTTTTGTGTTCTTCAGTTGAACCAAGCATCAGGATAAAACTGGCAGTCTGAACTCTCAACAACTGTTTAGTGTAGCTGACCATTATAAGACTGTTCCAAATAGTGATATGCTCCATTTTTAATATTGAGATTTCAACATAGAACAGCATGTGCTGTAACTAAAATAAATTATTTCCATGCAGGTGCGGTTTGCTGATTTTAAGGTACTACCAAAACTCATTCCATCCCTGAAAACCCTTTTTGCGGATGAGATTGAAGAGATGGAGGAGCGCCGTGAGAAGCGCGAGCTTCGACAGTTGAAGGAGATCCACAGCTCCTCGACCACTAATGGACCTGTGTCCCAAGGACAGTCATCAGCTCCAAGGGTCGGTAATGGAGCTGTCAAAATGAAACGGGAGCTCAAAGTATGTGATCAAGATTTGGGTCGCAAAAGGAGCAAGCTGACTTGAGATGCTGCTGATAGTTAAATCATTGTCCTAAAGTCCTGCTTTATAACCTGGAGTAATTACTGTGAGGGGAAAGCCAATCCTCTCTGACAAAATGTTGAATTGGTTTTGTTGTATAAATGAGATTATTGTACAGGCTGAAAATGTGTAGTTTGAATTAAATCAGATTATATTTGTTTTATATTTTGTTTTTATTTTAAAATGTTATCGTACGTTTCATCTATGCACTGAATGTTACTTATTCAGCAGACTATTCCTTATCTCTTTTTCTTTTGGATGGAGTCGTCCTGACTTTTAAATGAAGACATAGGAAACAAGGCAGAGTCATTGAACACTACAGCACAGAATCTGACCCTTCAGCCCATCTAGTCTATGCCGAACTATTAATCTGCCTAGTCCTAGCCACCTGCACCTGGACCATACCCCTCCCATCCAGGTATCTATTCCAATCTCTCTTCAATGTGAGTTTGATTTCAACATCCACCATTTCTGCTGACAGCTTGCTCCACACTCTCACTACCTCATGTTTCTCTTAAATATTTCACATTTCACCTTTCACCCTTAACCCATGATCTCACATTCTAGTCTCACCCAACCTCAGTAGAAAAAGCCTGCTTGCATTAACCTAATCTGTACCCCTCGTAATTTTGTGTGCTTCTATCAAATCTTCTCATTCTCCTATACTCCAGGGAATAGTCTTAACCTATTCAACCTTTCTGTATAACTCTGTCGTTCCCAGGTCCTGGCAACATCCTTGTAAATTTTTCTGCACACAATGAATGCTCCAAAATAAGCCTCGCACAATATAACTTCAACGAACATCCCTACTCCTGTACTCAATACTTTTATTTTTGAATGCCAATGTGCCAAAAGCTTTCTTTATGACCCTCTCTATCTGTGACGCCACTTAACAAGGAATTACAGGTTGGTATTCACAGATCTCTGTTCTACCACAATTTTAAAAATAATCATCCTTTAGTTGTTCTACATGAGGACAAATAATCATTTTTTTGAAAATGGATAATGTGATTATAAATCACATACCAGGCCACAGTTTGAAGTTTTCTCTTTATTTATAATGGGGTATCTTTCATTTTTAATTGCTCTTCAAGTTTTACCTCACTGCATTACCCGAAGGTGCTGCTCCATCTGTTGTTCAGCCCCACACCCCTGTCATTGCTCTGTTGACCTATTAGCTGTAATACAGTACAGAATTACTTTGCCGCCTTTCCATTTGGAAATCCCTCTGCTTCATTCAATAATAATTCCAACTGAGATTGGGAACTCAGTTTATTGATGGGGCAAGAAATCCACAGAGAAAATCCCAAACCTTGCTTCATAATCCAGATGCTGTGCAGCAAGTTTAATGTTAAAAAGTGATTGTTCACATCTGACTGGATAAATAAAGTCCTCATTGTAAGAACGTATGCTGATAATCATAACCTTTTACTCATTAATTACACTGGACAACAATTTTTTTCAAAAGTGTTTCTTCCTCAGAATTTTTTTTTGTTTATGATAGACTTTGTGAAGATGAACACAAATATAATTTCAGACTACTCGTATCACATAGGAATTTGGAGAAACAACGAATTAACTTTTATTGAATATAATGTGTTTAATTGCATAATGGTGCTGATGCTTTGCAATAGTTCAACTAAGTTAAAAGTATTTTGTTAATGATTTTCATTTGTACTCAGTGTCTGAGGCTTCTCGCTTAAGTGTCCAACAATAATTCGCCAGCATTGATGAATTCCAGTCGCCCTGGTATCTTTTCTCCATGACTGCAATGTCCTGGTGAAACCTTTCACTATGCTCGTGACTAACAGCACCAAGATTTGCAGGGAAGAAATCTAAATGGGAATGCAGAAATGAATCTTTAGTGACATGTTGCATTTCATGGTTTTATACGCTTGAAGTATGCTTTCAACCAGCTGCATGTAGTTCGGTGCTCTGTGGATGCAGAGAAAAATTTCAGCAACTTCCTTGAATGCCTTCCATGTGATTTTCTCAGCTTGCACTAGAAATTCTTCATATTGCCTGTCATTGATGACCTGTTTGATTTCTGGACCAACAAAAATGCTATCCTTAATCTTGGCATCAGTTGTTCTGGGAAGCATCTGCCTCAAATACCAAAATCCTTCATAGAAATTTTTGAGCCTGGTGATAGCAAATTCCATCCTTACAGTCCTGAACCCAATAATTATTACTAAAATCTGGCCTGCCATGCAGCAGCTGCGCCGCCTAAGCATGCCTGGACAAGATAGGAAACTTTCCAGCTTACATTGTAGACAATATTTTAATTGACTTGAATTATGAATTGAAATAATAAACAAGCTTATTTTTAAAAATTGTCTGTGATAGGGAAATTTCATGGTGATTTTCATGATCAGTAGCCCAAAATTCATAAGATACACCTAAAGGTATTCAGGAAGCAAAATCCTTGTTGTCCATTGTTATTGTACTGAATACCTAATATATTTTGAATGTAAAGTGCAATCATTAGAATAAACTTATTGGAGATTTTGAAGCTGTGGATATTGCCTTAGAATACCTCTTTCACTGAAAGTTGTTTCCCTGCCATCATTTCTTGCAGTAATATGGAAGAAAATGTGGAAATTCTGTTCTGTTCATTTTAGTGCCAGAAAAATTAACTTTAAATCTACTTTTATCTTGGTTTATATATAAATATTTTTGAGACTTATTGTCTCTCCCCTGTGAGGAAGTCCTGTTGGGACTTGATCCAAAGAATTTTGATGAAATACGTTAATAAAACTGGTGAGTGCCACCTTTTCATAGGACTCAGTGTGGGATGCATCAATAAATGGAGAGTGTGAGGGAGCTCAAGTAAGGACCTATTGTTTTATTGATATGACATGTGAAGTCCAAGAATACATACATAAATAATGGAAGTATTAGGTGTATGTGTGAGTTGCTGTGGTAGGTTTTTTTTTCCAGTGTAAATTGGGAGCTAAAGAACATTATAAAAATTGATTTTCAGTTGATTTTAATAGGTTCAACAGCTTGTGTTCTGCAATGTTTCTGGCAGTCTTCATATTTACATAAATAGCACCTAACTAGAGAAAAAAAAGTGTTGCGGTAATTCTTCCCAAAATGGATAAACTCCAGTAAATCTAAATTGCAGTGACTAAAGAAATGGCTTCTCGATCAAATTCCAGTGGATGTGTTAATAATTTAAACTATTTAAAGTTTATTCTCATGACTTGTTATGTCAACCTATGCAGCAAGCAAGTGGCTTCAATGATGGTTGGAACTAAAATACTACCAATGCTGAAGGTCTGATATTTAAACAGAAAAAGAAAATACATCAATAGAACAAATTTCAAAGTAAATTTATTATCAAAGTACATGTGTCACCATGTACAATTCTGAGGTTCATTTTTTTTGCAGGTATACTCAATAAATCCATAATAGAATCAACTTGGACATTCAACCAGTGTGCAAAAGCCAACAAACTGTAAATACAAAAAGTAAGAAATAATAAATAAAGAATAAATATCAGGAACATGAGAGGAAGAGTCATTGAAAGTAAGTCCACAGGTTGTGGGGCATGAAATTACCCGCTTTGGTTTAAGAGCCTGATGGCTGATGGGTAATAACTGTTCCTCAGCTCAGCAGTGTGAGTCCTGAGGCTCCTGTGACAAAACTATAGATGTGCTCAGAGGGGAGGGCTCTACCATGATGGACTGGGCCATATTCATTTCTTTTTTGTAGGAATTTCCGTTCCAAGGGCATTGATGTTTCCATACCAGACTATGATACAGCTAGTCAATATACTCTCCAGCACACATCTTTGGAGGAGATCGTACCTGGACCTCTTATAACTTTCTTGAATGCTTGACCTGGCCTTCAGTATCGTGAATCTCATGGTTCATCCAGTGCTTCTGGCT
Organism: Mobula birostris; assembly: GCF_030028105.1. NCBI lineage: Eukaryota > Metazoa > Chordata > Chondrichthyes > Myliobatiformes > Myliobatidae > Mobula > Mobula birostris. The sequence continues at coordinate 20,840,325 of NC_092393.1, forward strand.
GTGGAAGACTGAATGATCTTTGTGGGGACACTCATCTACAACTGTTTTAATAAAGTTTGTGCCAACCACGGTGCATTCAAACATCTGCAACTTACATAAGATAGCCAACAACACAATAAAAATTCTTAACGTTTTGCTGCAAATTTCTGGTCATTAACTAAACAGTAAAATTATGTTCCATTGGCTATTTGTCAACCAGGAATTTTTAGTAAAATTAGATGTACAGTAAATAGGTATAATTACTGCATTTGTTTTGTGAAACAAACCTATCCAAATTAAAACCTCAACAAGCCCCTCTATCAATATATTCCCTTGCAGTATTGTAACATCTGATGGAGTGCATACCTCATGGAAGGAAGAATGGATTTGAGAGATAAGATGGAGATGCTGAAGTTTGTTTAAATATAACATATTTTAAAAGGAGGGGTGAAAATATTTTAACAACTGTGATATCTATGATTTTTGAATTTTGCCCTGTTCAGCTAAATTGTGACTCAGTTTAATTTACCATGTAGAGTGGGTGTTGGAATAAGCAAGCATAATTTTGAGCTGCTGGTATGGAAGCAAAGGATAAAAAGCTAAAGAGAGTCCTTAAAGAAGAGTTGAGGTCTGTGGGTTGTGTTTGGGGAAAGAGATCTTAAAAGTGAATTTGAAGAGACACTTTCCTGTGAGAATAATTGTAGTTGGAATGATGGATTTTTTTTTTCAGTTAAGGATGCTGCTGCAAAATAGGAGGTTCATGTTGTTGAGAGCAGTTATGTGCCGATGAATTCAAAACGTTGAACAATGTTGGATGTAAAAGTAGGAACAGATGGAAAATGAAGGAATATCAGAGATAGAAAAAGGTGTTATGGTTCTGTAATATGTCTATTCAAGTCCATTCATAGTTCACAGCAAAAAGAATTCAACTCTTTGGAACAACACACACATATAAAATGCTGGCGAAACTCATCAGGTCATACTGCATTTGTAGAGAGAAATAAACAATCAAGGATTTGGGCCAAGACTCTATGGCCCAAATCCTTGATAGTTTATTTATGGAAGATGATAGAAGGCAGAATATAAGGGGAGTGTGGAAGAACATGAACTGGCAGGTGACTGGCGAATCCTGGTGAGAAGGAGAAGACAGTAGAGTGGGGGGGGGGAGTGATGCATGAAGTTGGGAATGTGAAAGAGGAAATGGACTGAAGAAGGAACCTAATAGATGACAGTAGATCATAGAATAAAGGGGAGCAGGTGGGGAACCAGACGAAGAAAGGTGAAGATGTTGGGTAGATTTTGTGATGACAGAGGATGGCAAAGAGAAGTAGTAAAGGGTCTACAGGAATACGTGAAAACAAAGATGGGAGTGGTTACTGGAAGTTAGATATCTAGCTCTTGATAGCATCAGTTTGGAGACTACGAAGACAAGGTGATGTGTTGCACTTCAAAACTGTTTCTGGCCTCAATGTGACAGAGAGGAGGCCTTGGACAGACATGTCCCTGTGGAGGTGGGAAGTGGAATTAAAATGGCTGGCCACCAGGAGATCCTGGATGTTGTGACAGATGGAGTGATGGTGTCGGATCTCATTGATATAGATGTGGTTGCTCTGGGAGAACCCATTGGAATGTAGGAAGGCAGAATATCTGTCTGATAATGTTATCTTAGTTTATAACTTTGGGAAAGAAATTATTAGATGATGTGAGTTACACAATGTACATTGTAGTCTTTCTACTTTTTTGTGCAGCTTCTAAGGATGACTACTGATTGGAAGCTGGTCATACAATGGATTTTGTTGTTAATATGTTAACTATTATAGTTACTTGCTTTATACCACTAAAATTTAACTAATTCTGCATTCATTTAAAAAATAATATTTTAAGTAATATTTCAGCTTTTAATTTGAGGCTGCTTTTGGCATTGCAAAATGCCTAACTTTGTTAAAATGTCTTGGTTTGAAAAATGTCTACCACCAGGATTAATGTGCATCCCATACTAAGGTTAATGTGGGACCTCTTATTCAGAGGAATAAGTGAAATGCTATGAGTTGTGAACCTTGGTAGTCAATCATATAACAATATCACTTACTCCCTGCCCCTCCATTACCAGACTGATTACTAGGATTGCAGGACTGACTTATGAAGGGAGATTGGGTCAATTAGGCTCGTATCCACTAGAGTTTAAAAGATTGAAAGGACATCTCATGGAAACTTACAAAATTCTAACAGGACTGATCTGATTAGATTCAAGAAGTATATTCCTAATAGCTGGAGAACCTACGACCACAAGTTGCAATCCAAGGATAAAGCTAAGCTATTTAAGGCTGCAATGAAGATAAATGTTTTCTCAGTGGTGAAACTGTTATTCTGTACCACAGATAACAGTTAAGGGCAAATAATTATATTCAAAAAGGTACCAGGAGGTTTTAAGGAAAACCCACTATATACTGAAGGAACTCTGCAGGCCAGGCAGCATCTATGGAAAAGAGTAAACGGTCGATATTTTGGGCCGAGACCATTCATCAGGACTGGAAATAAAGATGAGATATCTTTTTAAGATATTGTTAGGGTCTTTTTAAGGTATGTATGTATCAAGTACCGTGAAGGTGGAACAGAATATTAAAATTAGCAGATCATTTAGAAAGCAAGGCAAGTTTAACAAGCCAATGGCTTATCCTGCTCCTGTTTTTATGTTTGCTACAGCTTAGTCTCTGATATATTTGAAACCAATGGCTGTTGCAAACAAACTATGGAAAGTTTAATCTGATAATTAACAATATAAATACGCTTAATAATATAAGTGAAAAAGCAGAGCCAACCAGTAAAATAAGTTTTGGTGTTCTAAAGAAGGATGATTGATCTGAAATGTTAACTTAATTTCTCTCCAGAAATGCTGGTGGATTTGCTGAGTTTTTCCAGTGCTGTCTGGTTTTATATCCATTTTAATGTTCAATTTCATTCCTGTGGCATATGCTTTGTGATTTAAAACAATTAAATTGAAAATGTTTTATACTTAATTGAATAGCATTTTGTGCTTTAATTCTCCTCTTGCAGTTGATTTTTACTAGTCCACTCTAATCCCTAGTTCATCTTTTCTATTAGTCTTCATAGCTCTCAGATTATCCTGAGGTTCCAATTGCCCTGTTCCCTTCACCAGCCTCATTTTTCAGCAGCAAGTGGTAAACTACTTAGGGATTCTTCTGCTCTACCTCTGTTGAAAAATCAACAGATACTTATTGTAGTTCTGCTTTAATTAAAATCAATGATAAATGCAACTCAAGTAATGCTATATTTATTCTTGCTGCCATTGAGACTGAAAAAATAATAGTACTTGCGGTCACTTGGTGACTTGATTTTTTTTTAACGATCAATTGTTGCTTTGCTATTTAGTTCAAGCAGTCTGTTTTCAATAAATGCATAGGCACATGAATGGAGTGTGGATTTTAATTTTAATTAACAACTGATGTTGCTAAAGTTTCCGGTGAAGCTGAAGAGGTCTATTTCTGTTTTGCATAATCACTCCATTCTTGGTAAGACCAAGATGCATTTGAAAGATTGTAAGTGGTTAAGATATCAATATAAATGCTATTATAATTTAATGAATATAAAGGACTGTTTGTGTAATATTAGTATAACAACCACTTTTCTGTAAAATTGATTTTATATGGGTTAATTTCATAAATCAGAAGGCTCATCAGACTTTATTACTTTGAATTGAACAGCATTAAAATGAAAGTAGTATTCTGTTATGAAGAAGAGGGTATTTCTCTGTTATCCATGAACATAAGAAATAGAAGCAAAAGTAGGTCATGCAGCCCTTCATGCCTGCTTCATCTAACCGATTATAGCTATCTTTTCAGTCAGTGTCACCTCCTTGCAATGATCTCCAATCCATTCATTTACTTAACATCAACAAGCTTATGGATATACTTAGTCACTGACCCTCTACAACCCTTGTGTGCAGTGTATTCCAAAATCCATTAACTCTGGATGATGAAACTTTTATTCATATCATTCCAGGGTGCTTCGCTGTTTTAACTCAATGCTGTAACTCCTAGTTCTGGACACTCAAACCGAACCTCAGCTCTATATCTACCTGTTATGCCCCTTGAGAAAATATTAGTTCCTATAACGTATATAAGATGAGACTGGGGGATTAATGATAATGTCTTAATTTTTGTTCAAATGATCAAGTTTATTTAAAGTTTTGCAAATATTTTATGCTCTTAATATTTTCATAGTTTTTGAGTGTTTCTGATAGTCAGCTTTGTGAGAGGGGCCTGACTTGAATGCACACCTGATATTATCCTTGCTTGGCACAGGCTCCACATGGAGACTGGAGCCAGCTTAGTTCTGTAAATTCTCAGCTAGGAATGTGATAAAATGAATGGCAATTTCAGTGACTGGCTCACCACGACAACAAAAATTGAGCCATGGATTTGAGAAACAATTTGTCAATTGCTAATGAAGACTTGCAAGAAAATCTTTGCCAGATGGTTCTAGGAGACTTCCAATACTATAGCAAGGTCAAAGAGGGACATGGTGTTCCATAATAAAATCGATCCCTCCGATATCCAGATCCCTCCCCCTCAACCCACATCCTGCCATACTCCATATTATAGTTAAAAGGGAATCAGGGCATGTGTTGTAAATTGTAACAGATATAGTAACTGAAATAAATTGACATTAGTGGAAGCAGTATTTCTAACTTGACATTATTACCACTTCAATTCCATTTTGAATGTTGTTACATTAAATAATTGATGGGACAGCAAACAATTGAAGAAGGCATGGTCCTAAAGTAAGAGTCTAAATGTGGTGGAGGAGCAAAGAGGTGTACAAATATGTTAATCATTAAGTATAGTCACACAGATTAATGAGATCATAACAAAGCAAATAAAATGTAGGATTTATGTATTGTAAAATTGAGAAGCACAGAAGTAGTGTTACATTCATAGTGGACTTTGGTTATCTCATATTTCTAGGGCAGTTCTGGTGTACATATTATAAAGGAACTGAATAATGCCAGACAGAAGTTATACTGATAAAGAATTTGTAACATGGAATTGGAATTCTTTAGAAAAGGGAAGGCTGAGAGTTATAAAATCAAAGAGAAATTGTTCTCAGTTGAGAGAAACACCAAAATTAAAAGATGGCCAAAGATATATCCAACAGAGAAACAAGTGGTACATCCTCACCATGAGTTGTTTAGATTTGGAAATAGTTACCACAGAGGGGTGCTGAGATGATTAACATTTAGTCATTTATGGAAAAATTAAGATGCATGGGGAGAAAGGGCTTTTGTGGAGAGGATTTAATGAAAAGGAATGAGGGATTGGTCCTGGGTAGAGTCATAGAGAAGTACAGCACATAAACAGGCCCTTCAGCCCATCTAGTCTATACTAACACCATTTAATCTGCATATTTCCATTGAACTGCACCCAGGACCATAGCCCGCACGATACCCTCTCTCCATGTACCTAGTCAAACTTCTCTTAAACGTTGAAATTGAGCTTGCATGCACCACTTGTGCTGGCAGCTCATTCCACACTCTCACAACCCTCTGAGAAAAGAAATTTCCCCTCGTGCTCCCCTTAAACTTTTCACCTTTCACCCTTGACCCATGACCTCTGGTTGTAGTCTCACCCAACCTCAGCGCAAAAAGACTGCTTGCCTTAACCCTGTCTATACCCCCATAATTTTGTATACCTCTAGCAATCTCTGAACCTTCTATGTTCAAGAAAATACTCCTAATCAAGATTTTCTCTACATCAGAAAATCTGTAGATGATGGAAATCCAAGCAACACATACAAAATCATGGAGGAACTCAGTAGCCAAGGCAGCATCTATGGAAAAAAGTAAAGAGTTGACGTTTTGGGCAGCATTCCTTCATCAGAACTGGAAAAAAGATGAAAAGTTGAAGTAAGAAGGTGGGGAGAGGAAGAAGTACAAGGTGGTAGGTGATAGATGAAATTGGGAGAGGGAGAGGGGGAGGGGTGAAGAAAAGAGCTGTTAAGTTGATTGGTGAAAGATTTAAAGGACTGGAAATGGAGGAATCTAATAGGAGAGGGTAGAAGACTATGAAAGAAAGGAAAGGGGAGGAGAACCACAGGGAGGTGATGGGCAGGTAAGAAGATAAGAATGAAACAGGAATGGGGGAATAGTGATGGGGGGGCAACTACTGAATGTTTGCGAAATCGATGTTCATGCATCGGGTTGGAGGCTACCAAGATGGAATTTAAGGTGTTACTTTTTACCTTCACTACACCGCTCCCTGTTTCACCTGTCAGCTACTTCTTCCTCCCCTACCCCACTTTCTTATTCTAACATCTCGTCGTTTTTCTGCTGTCCTGATAAAGGGTCTCGGGCTGAAACATCAGCTGTTTACTCTTTTCCATGGATGCTGCCTGGCCTACCAAGTTCTCCGGCAATTTGTGTGTGTTGCCTAACCTATTCAATCTTTACTAACAACTTGGGTCTTTCAGACCTAGTAACATCCTTCAAAGTTTTCTCTGTGCTCTTTCAACCTTGCTTACTTTTCTCTAGATAGTTGACCCTATCTGCACACACTACTCCAAATTAGGCCTCACCATCGTCTTATACAACTTCAGTATAACATCCCAATTCCTGTACTCAAAACATTGATTTATGAAGGCCCATGTGCCGAAAGCTTTCTTCACGACTCTGCATTTTCTATAATAATTTTGCCTTCATTTTATTCAAGTTGTAACAGTGCAAGTTGAAATTAATTTCTTGAGAAAAGAGAAGATTGTGAGGTCCCCTGATAGAGGTGGTTGATATTATGAGAGGAAAATAAAGAAACTGAAGTCCTGGGAATTGAAATAAAAATGAAAATTGCTGGAAATATTCTGGTAGCATCTGCGGCGAGAGAAACAGTGTTTCAGGTTGAATATGCTTTGTCATCTGGACCTTTCCCTTTGGCCTCCCACACACTGGAGCAAAATGCAAATGTGACACGTACCATGCTGATTTTACACTCCCTTTGTACTGTACTCAGGTCACTAAGGACTCATCTAGATTAAAATGACAAATATGAGAGTTTTAATATGGAACAAGAAAACTCTTTGATGGTAAGGGAGAACAACTTTCTTCAGTATCCTGAGGCACAAATTAGCAGTTTCTTGTACTGACTGTGTCTATAGCATTGGCCCCATCTTATTTAAGAAATGGGATGCCTGCAATGTTTCTCCCAGTTTCAATGAGATGAGTTAAAATGCAGAGCTGAAGAGCTGTGCTGGTGAGTGAAGAACAAAGGGCAATTTGATGGATACCTGAGGAGAATAGATCAAGGAAAACTAAGTGGGATTGGAATTTCTCCAAGGGCTGACATAGAAATTTTGCATTAATTAGCTACCTCCTAAAGAAATGGGCGTAACAAGAATGGGAAAGAAGGAACACAGAACAATGTGGGTGGGGATATCATGTTGGTAACTTGCTGCAAGTATGGCTGAAGTTGGTCACAATGGCTGGGGGTGCCGGAGGGGAAGTGAGTTGACTGGAGCTGTTTCGCTTGTGATAGTTGTCCGTTGGTGTGTGTGTGTGTGTGTGTGTGTGGCGGGGTGGGGGGGTGGGTGAATTGGTCACCGTTACTGGGGAGGAATTAGTACTACCTTCTGGGGTGGGGTGAAGTGAAGCGGGGGAGGGGGGTGGACAGGATGGATGGGAGAAGGCTAGAATTGTCTGCAGTTGGGAAATTGGAGAGGGTGAGTTGTCTGCAGTTTGGGGTTGGTTACAGACGAACGCACTGTGGAGGAGGGGGAGATGGTGGGGTGTTGAGGTTGGCGGACAAGAGGAGGAAGAATTCCATGCAGTGTAAGGGCTGTCGTTGACTACAGTTGCCAGGGGTATTGGCTAAAGCTGCCGCTCCCTCTCCTCCCCTCCTCCTTCCAAGCTCCACGTGTCTGAACAAGCCGTAAACAAGCTCGTTGCCATGGACACGACACGCTGAGCGTCTCACTCCGCAATCGAGCTCCGGGACGAGAGGAGTTCGGCCGCCCCGGACACAGGAGACCCGGAGGGGGTGATCTTGAAGCGAGCAATGGGGGACAGCAGCTCCGATAAGCGGTGGGACTTCCTGCAGGACTATGTGCTGAAGACCATGAAGCTTAAGGCTGATCGCTGGCAGAAGTGTGCGGGCACAGAGGAGTACCGGCTAACGATCCAGGAGTTCCTGGACAGCAGCGAGCGGCTGGTCCTTGTGGTCTCCCTCAGCCAGGCCGGCCTGCTAATGCCCAGCCTAGACTTCCCTAACGTTAGCAAGAACAAAGCCGTCTTCTTCGTCAAGCGCCACAAGGACAAGCTGAACACGGACTCCATGAAGACGAACTTGGTGTTTGGCGACCTGGCTTACTGTCCTCTCGAACAGTTCTCAGCTCTGGTCGACGAGGTAAGGCTAAAACAACCACAGGTGGAAAGAGGAAAGGCCTGCTACTGTAGACCGGGACTCAATGCTTCCTTTTGTGGCAGAATCTACAACTGGGGTCGTCCCATTAAGCCAGGTTGAAGGGAATTGTTTACCTTGAGAGTTGTGCGCTTTTGAATTCTCTTCGCGAAAGGGCTGTGGAAGCATTTTACTTTTTTAAGAACTCGGCGAGCCCGCTGTCCAACAGTATAGAAATCCCGTTGGTTCGGTATCTGGGTTACTGGGAACTGATTATCGGGCTTCCTCTGAACCTAGAGGTTTTCACATCCCATTCTGCCTGAAAACTCGCTCCTACACTCACTGGCGCCTCCCCTGAAACTCACCTGATTGCTTGGTTCTGTTTCCTTTATTCCTTTTTCTTATGTACAGGTTTCACTATAATACGTATATCTTACTAGCTACCATATTCAACTGGGGGGAAAAGCACATTAAAAATTGCGGAGTGTAAGGTTACCCGATAGTGTCGAAATGGGCAGCTGAGGTTTCAAAACGACCATTAAAACGGAAAATGCTGGAAGAAATCAGCAGGTCCGGTGTCAGGCAGCTTGTGAACAAATGTTACAGGTTAAAATTCTGGTGAAGGATATCTGACCTGAAATGCTAACTCTATTTATAGACCATAAGACATAGGAGCAGAATTAGGCCATCTGGCCCATCGAGTCTGCTCCGCCATTCAATCACGGCTGATCCTTTTTTTTCTCTATCTCCGCCTCAACCCCAGTTCCTGGCCTTCTCCCTGTAACCTTTGATGCCATGTCCAATCAAGAACCTTAATTTATTTTACCATAGATGTTATCTTACCTGTTGAGTGTTTCATATTGATGTTAGATATTCAGAATCTGCTCTATTTGATTGATTTTCATTTAAATATCTACAAATTTTTCAGTTAGATATAATTTAGCCATTTAATATCTATTTACCGTAATTCCGTTTTTTTCCTATATTATCCTGTACTGCTGCTGCAAAGTTAACAAATTTCAGGACATAGGCAGGCGATATTGCCTGATTCTGATAATGCTAATCAGTGGTGGAGCAAACACAAAATGCTGAGTAAGTCATTCTTTGCTCCTCTGGTATTTTTCATATTTGTAGTTTTTTGCATTTTTTCTAATTCAACTCAATTCTACTGTTTGGATCTTCAGGTCCGTATTGCACTGCTTTCTTAAATACACTGTCTGCATTGAGTATTATCTGATTGATTTAACATGTAAATAGTGTAATATTGGTGTTTGATAGTGTCCTGACATGTCTACACAGTCAATTATTTAATAATATCTCATGATTTGCAGTGTTGTTATGAAAAATAGTTGGTAGAAAGAACGCAAAAGCCTCGATTAATGGTAAAATGAATTGTATTTACTTAGATAAACTGATTAAGATCATCTGAGAGCTGTTCTGTGCTGTTTCAAGTTCTCTGATTTATGCAGGTACAATAGATCAGATTTTGTTTCCAGTTGAAGTTTATGTGGAGCATTCTGTTGCTTTCTACGTTTCCAGAAGTAGAAAAAGAATGTGACAAATCATGACAAATTCTGCTTTTGTTCACATTTGGAAATTCAGGTAGTGTTTTGGATTGACATCCTGCTCATTCCACCCGCCCCCCCCCCCGAAACTGTAACATGGGGAAGAATGTTCTGTGTGAACATTTTATACCAACTAGTGTCATCAAGAATTTGTATGTATTTCATCTGATAAATTAATACACCATTCTAACCCATCAATAGAATCTGTAATCTTTTTAAAGTCTTGTTTCTTGAGCCAAAGGAGATGATTAATTTAGTATTAATTTGAGTACTATGCAGTGGTTCCACCTGTAATACTAAAGTCCAGAATGCAGATTTTAAATTTGTCTGCGATCCCCTCTGCAGATGAGCTTGCAGACGTGTAAGGAGCCATCAGAACTGTCACAGAGGCTGCAGAGTGAACCTCTGTTTAGTTATGGTTCAAGAGGTGTGACCTGTGGACCAATGCTGCTGGGACACAAGCCGGGGCCTGATCAACTCTGGCTGGGTCACCTGGGCGAGAGTGTCTGATGGTGAAAGACTCAAAACACCCGATGACCCCAGATTACATCAATGATTACGTACCTCAACCTCAGCAGGATTCGTCATGTCTGTACCATGATATTTTAGACCACAAGACTGTAAGACATAGGAGCAGAATTAGGCCATTTGACCTATTGAATCTGCTTCGCCGCTTCATCATGACTGATCCATTTTTCCTCTCAGCCGCAATCTCCTACATTCTCCCCATATCCCATCATATGCTAACCAATCAAAAATCTAGCAACCTCTGCCTTATTCCTCAGACTTGACTTCCGCAGCTGCCCGTGGCAACAAATTACACACATTCACCGCTGTAGCTAAAGAAATTCCTCCTCATCTTTGTTTTGAAAGGATGCCCCTCTACTCTGAGTTGTGTCCTCTGGCCTTAGACACTCCCTCCATTGGAAACATCTTCTCCACTCCATCAAGGCTTTCACCATTCAATAGGTTTCAATGAAGTCACTCCTCCTTCTTCTGAATTGCAGTGAACACAGGCCCAGAGCCGTCAGATGCTGGCCATTTAAACCTGGAATCAGTTCATGAATCTCCTTTGCATCCTCTCCAGTTTCAGCACATCCTTTCGAAGATAAGGGGCTCACAATACTCCAAGTGATGCCTCACCAGTGCTTTATAAAGATTGAACATTATATCATTACTTTTAATGGAGTGATAAAGAAAATTTAGGGAGAGGAATATTTTACAATTGTCCCCAGCAGACTAGATAATGAATATTGTAAATAAGCAAAACATCAGCCAGACTTCATGAAGTTGCAGGAAGTCTACATTAAGTTAGCTTGCCTTTTTGTCCTATGTGGGGTAGTATGTTCCTGATCAAATTAATGTGCATCTAGGGTCCCTATAAACTTTGAAACGTAAGAGACTTAAAATGCTGGAATCTGGAGCAACAAACAAGATGCTGGAGGGACTCAGCAGATCAGGCAGCACCTGCAAAAGGAAACCAGAAGTCTATAATTTGGATTGAGATCTTTCATCCTTCCCTCAGCACTACCTTCCCCATTAATGGTATTGCCTGTGGATCCCTCATTAGTCACCACAGAACACACATAACTGCAGCCGAAGTAAGTCATCTTTAATCCTGAGGGAGTGCTAAAAAAAAACCAGATCTGAAATTCTAGTGCAGCAGATGTAAATTGAAAATCTGCCAGAAATGAAGTTACCTGTTATTTTGACAGGATGCGCCCACACATCTCTGCCTAAGAAGAAATATGTAACTGAGGAGAAAAGCTGTCAAAAAGGATGTTATTTTACTCAGCTTTGAGCATTACTGCTGGATGGAGGAGCTCTTAGCCCTTGAGCATTATCATGAGAGATGTGAATTTTATTTGTCCTTCCTAACCTTTTTTTCCAACATAGGAAATATAGAAGTCTTATTGCTGATGCATAATTGTATTCCTTTTGTTAGTTGTATTGGTAAAAGTAATTTGGGTAACTGGTTATCTGTGTGATGACTGTGACCTGATAATAGGATGTCCTGCTCTAGCCATGAGCATTTTCAGGGATGATGAGAAATCCATTTGCAGTGAACACAGTCCAGTGTCTTCCGCAATGAAAATCATTACCAAGAATGCTTTCATTTTCTTTTTTCTTGTGATCAAAGAGCTGTTCCCCAAACTGATGTATGGATTTCGCATTCACAGGCACAGTGGATGTGATATTCACTTTGCATCAACTCCAAGGAATGTGCTGAGAACAGCACTAATCACTGTCCATGGGTTTTTTGATGTTCTATAAGCCTTGCCTCTATTATTTGGGGTTAACTGACAGCATTCTTCTTAAATTTCACTGGAAATGTTTGTTGCCAAATTTCATCTGCTACAGTTCTGTCTTGTAGGCTGTGATCTTATCCAAAGGATTCACAACAGATGCAACCACAGCACAGACTTGCGTTAAACAAGGTTGTGTCATCACCCCAGAACAACAGGACTTCATTCCTAGCATATAGTTCATGGTGTAGTAGACAGTGGTGATCTCAACCTTTCTGGATATTTCTGAGTTTGAGATACCCAGTAGCAGGATTGTCAGGCTGCTGGAAATATACCACCATTGCTTGTCTGAAGAATGCTCCAAATCCAGGATAACAGAATCAGTGCCAATATCCTTTCTTTGACTACCAAAATCCCCAACAATGAGGTTTTAATTATACTCAATTGACTCCTATAAGCAGACCATTTTTCGTTAATTTTGCCCAGTCCTAGTACTGGAATCCTGAAACAAACACTGCACACATTCAGTCAGAGCAAGTGGTTATCAAGAGAGCAAGAGATCTCCTTGAAAAATGTAACACTCCCACAGATATGTGGAAATGCCTGACCCATGGCTGCTCAAAGTAGACTTGGGAGCATTTGAATGGTCTTGAAAGTCGGAAGCTCTGTGTAAGCAGAGGAAGGAGAGCACCACCTCCAACATTACCTGCACCGTCAAGTCCTTCACCAGTGGCAATCTGCAGGTGCTACATCAGCCTGATTAGCTACCTGAGGATTAATGGAACAGGAGAGAAACCAAGTCATTCTCGAGTGGAGGCACTGCCTGTGCAACCATTAGCAGTTGAGAAAAATGAGGAAGGAGGGGCAAACCAGAGGAAAAATTGAGCATTTGTGCTTGATGAGAAAAAGCAGTTCTCCGTCAGTCCTTTTGGTTTGTCTTAATAGTATGTTGGAGTTCCTTCAGGGACCGTCAGTACTTTATTTCCTTCTTACACTTTAGACTTCTGTGGTATTTTTATTTCTTGCTTAAGTACTACAAAGGTATTTAGCTGCAGGGAGAACTACAGTTTAGGGAGAACTACAGTTTAGTGGAAACATGACAACTTTGATCAGTTTGCAGGAAAATGAATTTGTTTGTTTTTTTTATGTTCTTTGTTGTAAAAAAATGTGTATAATTTATGCTTTCCTTGTGAATGTTGCTATGTGTCTCTGATGCCACTGCTAGTAAAGTTTTTATTGCAACCGAACGTACATGTATTTGTGCATCTGACAATAACCTTTGAGTGATACTGACTAATAAATTACCAGAAAAGTTGATAACATTGTGTGGATGGTAGAAATCTCATTACCTTGGGCAGATGGGCCTGGGCAGCCATGGTTGGCAGCTCACCTAGAAGAAGAAAAACTTTGATCTCAAACCTCTGCTGCCTTGTGGCTATACGCACTCATGGGGCAGGATTTGGGAGTAAACCCTCAGGAAAAATCCAGAGCTGTAGTCCCTATGGTGGTTTCATGTTGAGTTCAACGCTGATGGCAACTCCTGCGATGCAGCTGGCACTGAACTGTATCGGTTTCTGCCATTCTTTGGATTCGTCAGCGTGCTACACGGGTAATAGCTTGCTCTCAATATTGACTGCCCTGGCTTGCATATCACATAGACGACTGGGTTGCAACATCACCCTAACCGAACGAGCACCACAAAAAAAACAATGGGAATAAAATGTTCAGAATCGGTTTATTATCACTGATATACTGTATTTTGTCAAATATGTTGCTTGTGGTAGCAGTACTGTGCAAAACATACAAATTACTGTAAGTTACAATACAAAATAAATAGTGCGAAAGAAGAATGGTGAGTAGTGTTCATGTACCATTCAGAATTCTGATGACAGAGGGGAAATGTTGTTTCTCAAACATTGAGTGTAGGCCTTCAGGTTCCTGTACCTCTTCCCCCAATGTTAGATACAAATATTCCAAAATCCAAAATGCTTCCGGCCCCGAGTATTTTGGATGATGGATGCTCAATCTGTAATGAGATGGGGACATGTCCTAGATGGTGAGGGTCCTTAATTACAGATTCTGCCTCCTTGAGGCGCCACTTTTGAAGATGTTGTCATTGGTTGGGACAATCATTGTTGTTGGCAACACTCTACAGTTCCTTTTGACCCTGCAGATTGGAGTTTCTATACCAGGTGGTGAATCAGCTAGTCAGAATGTTCACCACCATATATCTGTGGAAATTTGCAAGTGCCTTTGCTAACATAGCAAATCTCCTCAAACTCCTAATGAACGATAGCTATTGTCTTGCCGCCTTCGTGCTTGTATCAGTATATTGGGGCCAGAATAGATCTTCTGAGATGTTAGTTCCGTGGAGTTTGAAGCTGCTCACCCGCTCCACTGCTGACCTCTCAATGAGGACTAGTGTATGTTCACCTGACATTTTCTTCCTGAAGTCCACAATCCCTTGCTCTTGCTGATTTTGAGTGTGAGTGTTACAACACCACTCAACAAGCTGATCTGTCTTGTTTAGGATAGGTGGATTTAAAATTAGTCATGATGTTACTGCGTGAAGAGTTTTAACCCAACAGAAGAACTGGATAGCTGCCAGTTTGATTTGAAACTTGTTGCTTGGTAAATTGTGTATTAAGATATCCATAGTTCTGGTGAACTTTATTTGTGATGAGGAACAAAGGATTTTTGGAAGACGGGATAGAGTTATATACCAGGTGTAATTACTCATTATACATCTATTGAGTGCTTAGTGAGAGTTTATATGATAGTGTATTTATTATGATAAAAAGGGGTTGTTACCTTTGTTCTCCGTTGCTAAGCTAGTACCTTGGAAAAGGCTGCTGCTTTGACTGTATTGTAATAGTTGCCTTGTAAACTTTGGCTGCAATCATATTGCTCAAAAGGCTCGTGACCAGAAGCCATAGAATGCAAAGTTCAAGCAACAAGCCAGATTATGGTCGTGGATACACTGTTAGGAGGACCATTGCTTATTTTATCATGATAAGAAAGACTGATTATACATTCATGTTTCAGAAGCCAATGAAAGAATTTAACTGGTCTTTCCCGAGTTCTTGTTCTGACCCAAGGTGTTAATATATTGTCTTATAGGGAATTTAACAACTTTATTTGTGTGAATTACTTGTAAAACTTCAATATGCCTTTGTTTACATTTAATGGGGAAGCTTATTATTGCATTGACTGTAGGATTGAAAGGAAATTCCGATAAATTGTGATAAATCAAAATACTACCAATCTTTTTAATGGCGCATGTAGTTCATCTATTGATTTAATACTCTAATACAGATATAAACCAGAGCCACGGTGATACCAGGAGAATCCACCAGAAATTGACATTGTTCCTTTGTGCTTGTGATGATGTGTTAGATTTAGCTGGAGTTCAGGTTTACACAACTGCCCAAGTGTGTTTATGCATCACAGGTCTTTGTTGAGTCCAAAAGACATAAGATGTAGGAGCAGAATTAGGCCATTCAGCCTATCGTGTCTGCTCCACCATTTCATCATGGCAGATCCTGGATCCCAACCCCATACACCTGCCTTCTCGCCATATCCTTTGATGCCCTGACCGATCAGGAAACTATCAACTTCTGCCTTAAATGTGCCCATGGACTTAGCCTCCTCTGCAGTCTGTGGCAAAGTATTCCACAGGTTCACTACTCCCTGGCTAAAAAGAAAAATCCTCCTTACCTCTGTCATCCCTCAATTTTGAGGCTGTGCCATCTAATTCTGGATACCCCCACCATAGGAAACATGCTGTCCATTCAACATTCGGTAGGTTTCAATGAGATCCCCATGCATTCTTTTAAGTTCCATTGGGTGCAGGCCCAAAGCTTCCAAACACTGCTCCTATGTTAACCACTTCATTCCTGGAATCATCCTTGTGAACCGCCTCTGGACTCTCTCCAATGACAACCAATCCTTTCTGAGATATGGGGCCCAAAACTGTTGACAATACTGTCGACATTCAGTATTTCTTTTTTTTTTAAAATTCAAATTCAAGTTTGATTGACATTGAACCATTCATGGATACCCATGAATGCAGCTGAATGAAACAGAGTTACTCTGAGTCCAAGGTGCAAAACCCAGTACTAACAGTCATACATGACACAAGGTACATATAGCACATATGAGCTAGCACATATAATGTAGCAGTAAAATATAGAGCACCCACTCCAGCATGGATGCCATGCCACACCACATCTGGGCGGCAGCACCACAGCTTGGGGCCCAGTCCTCGCTATAACCAAGGCCACACAGCTGCCCCACCATTCGCCAATAATCCAAAGAACTGGACTTGCAGCATTCCACGTCACCAGTATCCAACAAGATCACAAGAAAAGCAACTAAAATGATCACTCACTGTTAAACTACACACTGACGCCTCTCCGACGTAGGCAGCAGCAGGATTGGCGTCGAGACCAGCTCCTTCAGTTTCCCCACTAACGAGCAGCTCACTGATGGGGTAGTCCTGATTTCCTTTAAGTTCTTAATATCTAGCAGGATCTTGTGATCATAAAAAAATACATTCAAAAAAGACAGTAACACTTTTGCTTGACCCCATAGAAGCCATTGCCTCTGAGTGCGCCACCATCTTAGTCATCTTTTGATGGATTTCTGGGTTTTATCTTTGCAGCAAGGTAGCATTTAATCTTGTGGCTGTTTTCCACTGCCAGTGGGCATCTGATCAAGAGTATGATCAGAAACTTGTATTTGTGGTTCGGGTGCAGAAATGCTCATAGCTGTACAGAGTGAAAGGCAATACTGGGACAAAGGAACCTGAGAATTGGGAGGTAGTGATGGGTAGAGCAGAAAGTTTGTTGGAAAGATGTATCTTTGTGCCAGGAGGTGGAGTGACTATTAATTTCAAAGCTTGGTACACAGCTTATTAAGAATGAATGGTGGAAATGTATACAAATCTAAATACATTTGATAGTGTGGATGATGCTTTGCACAACTCAATGCTGTCCATTGTTCTCCCTAGGTGGTAGTGCCGGTTTTGGCCAATAGAAGGAATCACAACCAATGGCCACAGGTTGTGTCCCAAGATGTCGTGCGCCATGTCCACAACCTGAGGAGCAAAATCTTTGTCATCATGGGGCAAGTGCAGGGAAAAACTCTGCTGCCTCTGCCAGCAGGAGCAGAGAAAGCTGCTACTGTTTTGCACAAAAAGTAAGGACATTTCTAAGAATGTTTCTTTCTGAATAAAAATCCACTTTCCTTTGTAGATGGTTTCCCTTTCTCAACTTTAATTGATTCACCTCCTTTTTGGCATCTCCCAAAATTGCTCTGAAAATAAGTCAGGTTCAGGCTAGATCACCTTCCTTTCCTCTTTAATAAAGTTTCTAATCAGACTCTGCTTATCCTGACCTATCTATCAATGCCACCTCATGAAGTATTACGTCAAAATATTCCTGGACACACTATGTTGTAACCTCAGTGGAAAATAAGGTCAGGCAGGCGTTCTTCCCTGCTATCATCAGCCTGGCATTTCTAAACTTACAGAGATGCTCCATCCATTTACTCTACTCTTTAGGGTGAATGTGCTGTGTCTTCTTAGTGCTTCTGCTGAAGATGAATTAGAAGACTTTGATGCCATTACGAATATATATCATTTAAAATAGCCTTTGTTGCCAAAAGTTAAGATCACAATACAACGTATTCATAAAATACTGTTTCTGAGCAAGTAGTTCTACTTCACATTCTCCTGTCTTGATTCATTTGTTCAGGTTATGATAGAATGAGGTTATGCAGATTTGAAATGTCCTTCAGAGCATCCTTAATTTTAGCTGAGATGGCAATGAACAATCTGCTGCAGGAACTCAGCAGGTTGAGCAGTATTTGTAGGAGGAAAGGAATTGTCAACTTTTTAAGTTGAAACCCTGTATCAGGATTCCTGATCTTAGCTGTATTTGTTTGGGTGCATCTTCATTCACAGCCAAACAGTTCTGGAAAAGAACCTGCTGCAAGCTTTGCAGTCTTCCTCGCTGTCCACTACACCCCCAATCTTGGTGTCATCACAAATTTGCTGATCCATTTTACGATATTATTATCCAGGTCATTGATATAGATGATAAACAACAACAGATTCAGCACCGGTCCCTGTGGCACACCATTAGTCACAGGCCTCCAGTTAGAGAGGCTACAATTAAATGAGGCAGACTCTTTGTCCAAATGGCCTAAAACATAAAATTATTCTAGTATGTCTAACTAAGCATGGTTTCAGAAGCCTGTAATAAAAAAAATTAAATGAGATTTGTAATCTATCCTAGGGGCAGGAGATGGACAAGACCACCTTGTCTCTGATCTGGCTGTATTTTCACCAGCTGAAAAATCCAGTTTTGGGATAATAGATGGAAAGCAAAATTATATTTAATACATGTCTCTGATCTTCCTGCAGTGGTGATAATATAGATAAAGGAATTGCACATGTTGTAGAATCGATTATAATTGATTGGAGCCACCAGGTCAATGAGGTGCTTAAGAGGGACTCATCTGAACCTTTGCTTGCTGGCCACAATCCCAACCCAAATGTGGAACTGGAGTTCTGGAAAAACAGGTAATATTCTTTGAAAGAAGCTTGGACATGGTGAGAAATTTGCATCTTTAGGCATAGATATAATTTCTTTGCATATGATATGTTAAAATATTAACAAGCATCCTATATGCAGAGGAGAGTTTGGCAATTATCTTCTGTATTTACCAAGACAAAATGACCAATTCTGAATCATGGTGAAATTGTTGCATAGTTCCTTTGCTTTCCGACAGACTTCAGTTTGCAGTGATATACTTCTTGCTTGTTATGCTGATGGTGCTTCAGGCAGCAATGAAGATCCTCCATCTCAGTCTGTCCTTGGCCATCTTCTCTATTGTGCCCCAGGTGCAAAGAAATGGTGGACAAACAATAAGTACTTTGCGTTATTCTTCACTGAGAAAGACAGAGAACATAGAACATAGAATAGTACAGCATAGTACAGGCCCTTCGGCCCATGATGTTGTGCCGACCCTTAAACCCTGCCACCCATATAACTCCCCCACCTTAAATTCCTCCATATACCTGTCTAGTAGTCTCTTAAATTTCACTAGTGTATCTGTCTCCACCACTGATTCAGGCAGTGCATTCCATGCACCACCAACTCTCTGAGTAAAAAAAAACTTCCTCTAATATCCTACTTGAACTTCCCACCCCTTACCTTAAAGCCATGTCTTCTTGTATTGAGCATTGGTGCCCTGGGAAAGAGGCACTGGCTGTCCACTCTATCTATTCTTCTTAATATCTTGTATACCTCTATCATGTCTCCTCTCAGCCGCCTCCTCTCCAGAGAGTAAAGCCCTAGCTCTGTTAATCTCTGATCATGATGTATACTCTCTAAACCAGGCAGCATCCTGGTAAATCTCCTCTGTACCCTTTCCAATGCTTCCACATCCTTCCTATAGTGAGGCGACCAGAACTGGACACAGTACTCCAGGTGTGGCCTAACCAGAGTTTTATAGAGCTGCAACATTACCCTGTGACTCTTAAACTCTATCCCTCGACTTATGAAAGCTAACACTCCATAAGCTTTCTTAACTACCCTAACTACCTGTGAGGCAACTTTCAAGGATATGTGGACACATACCCCCAGATCCCTCTGCTCCTCTACACAACCAAGTATCCTGCCATTTACTTTGTACTCTGCCTTGGAGTTTATCCTTCCAAAATGTACCACCTCACACTTCTCCAGGTTGAACTCCATCTGCCACTTCTCAGCCCACTTCTGCATCATATCAATGTCTCTCTGCAATCTTCGACAATTCTCTACACAACACCACCAACCTTTGTGTCGTCTGCAAACTTGCCAACCCACCCTTCTACCCTCACATCCAGGTTGTTAATAAAAATCATGAAAAGTAGAGGTCCCAGAACCAATCCTTGTGGGACACTGCTAGTCACGATCCTCCAATCTGAATGTACTCCCTCCACCACGACCCTCTGCTTTCTGCAGGCAAGCCAATTCTGAATCTACCTGGCCAAACTTCCTTGGATCCCATGCCTTCTGACTTTCTGAATAAGCCTACCATGTGGAACCTTGCCAAGTGCCTTACTAAAATCCATGTAGATCACATCCACTGCACTATCCTCATCTATATGCCTGGTCACCTCCTCAAAGAACTCTATCAGGCTAGTTAGACATGATCTGCCCTTCACAAAGCCACGCTGACTGAACCTGATCAGACCATGATTCTCTAAATGCCCATAAATCCTATCTCAAAGAATCTTTTCCAACAGCTTTCCCACCACAGACGTAAGATTCACTGGTCTATAATTACCCGGACTATCCCTACTAGCTTTTTTGAACAAGGGGACAACATTCACCTCCCTCCAATCCTCTGGTACCATTCCCGTGGACATAAAGATCCTAGCCAGAGGCTCAGCAATCTCTTCCCTCACCTCATGGAGCAGCCTGGGGAATATTCCGTCAGGCCCCGGGGACTTACCCGTTCTAATGTATTTTAACAACTTCAACACCTCCTCTCCCTTACTATCAACATGCTCTAGAACATCAACCTCAGTCATATTGTCCTCACCATCCCCAAGTTCCTTCTCTTTGGTGAATACCGAAAAGAAGTATTTATTGAGGACCTTGCTCACTTCCACAGCCTCCAGGCACATCTTCCCACCTTTATCTCTAATTAGTCCTATCTTCACTCCTGTCATCCTTTTGTTCACATAATTGAAGAATGCCTTGGGGTTTTCCTTTACCCTGCCTGCCAATGCCTTCTCATGCCCCATTTTTGTTCTCCTCAGCCCCTTCTTAAGCTCTTTTCTTGCTACCCTATATTCCTCAATAGACCCATCTGATCCTTGCTTCCTAAACCTCATGTATGCTGCCTTCTTCCACCTGACTAGATTCTCCACCTCACTTGTCACCCATAGTTCCTTCGCCCTACCATTCTTTATCTTCTTCACCTGGACAAATTTATCCCTAACATCCTGTAAGAGATTCCAAAGCATTGACCACATGTCCATAGTACATTTCCCTGCAAAAACATCATCCCAATTCACACCCGCAAGTTCTAGCCTTATAGCCTCATAATTTGCCCTTCCCTGTCATGTACCCCGTGATGGGAATAAAGAACCAGCAGAGTTGGAAAACACTTTGGAGTCCAGTGTTACTATTAACTAATAATATTTATTAGTAACTACGCAATACTGTAATATAAATGTCGATAAATCAAGCAGGTTAGCAATGATTACATAAATCAGTAAGTGTGGAAATATATATGAAAAACCAAGCTTCTTCATGTCTAGGGGTAAAAAGATAGAGTCTTACGATAATGAGTAAAGTTCAGTTCAGTTCGTGGTATTGAGTTGAGTAGTGATGGGGAGAGGGAGAGATTTGAGTCTTCAGTTGAGCTGACGTCGCTGATCTTCTCGTTGTCCTCTGAAGTCCTTTAAAAGTCATCGACTGTGACATCAACAAAGGGGACCGGTTTTCTGTGGTGGAGCTATCACCAGTCACTGCCTTTTCTTTTCACTGCAAGAGCCACTGATCGATCCTCCAAAAACCCACTTTTTCCGCGGGCACAACGAAGCTCATTCAGTGTCCACAAACATGTGTCTGAGGTCTATCATCTGACCTCCTATTTATCTCACCGTGCTGAGCATCAACTGTCATTCAAATTACTCCTCCTTCCTCTCTGTGTGTAAGAAATGCAAGCAGGCAAATATCCTTGGAGAAGTATCAACACGCTGCCGAAAAATCATAACGTTGATTGTCCATCAAACAACGCCCTCGGTTACCATAGCAACTTACGAGCTGCTTGGTGCCATCTCTCTCTCCAACTCAGCAGAAATCCAAAAGTTACTTCCAGTGCCTTAAAGCAACAGTCCAAAAGTTAGTCTTTGTCCCTCTCTCTCTTTTCAAAACAACATGTCAGTGTTAAATAACTCTCTCTTTCTCTCTCTTTTCAAAAGCCCAGTCTATAGGGGTAATTCAGGACCCCATCACAGTTAAAAAATTTGCTGTCCCCTCTAATTCTGTCCATTTCTATGATAATGTTAAAGGCCAGGGAACAGTGGTAACTATCCCCCAGATGCTCACCCACTGAGAGATCTGTGACCTGACCCGGTTCGTTACCTAATATTAGATCTAGTATAGCATTCCCCCAGTCGGCCTGTCCACATACTGTGACAGGAATCCATCCTGGACACACTTAACAAACTGCCCCGTCTAAACCATTGGAACTAATCAGGTACCAATCAATATTAGGGAAGTTAAAGTCACCCATGATAACAACCCTGTTATTTTTGCATCTTTCCAAAATCTGCCTCCGAATCTGCTCCTCGGTACCTCTGCTGCTACCAGGGGGCCTATAGAATACCCCCAATAGAGTAACTGCTCCCTTCCTGTTCCTGACTTCCACCCATACTGACTCAAAAGAGGATCCTGCTACATTACCCACCCTTTCTGTAGCTGTAATAGTATCCCTGACCAGTAATTCCACCCCTCCTCCCCTTCCCCTCCCTCTCTATCCCTTTTAAAGCACTGAAATCCAGGAATATTGAGAATCCATTTCTGCCCTGGTGCCAGCCAAGTCTCTGTAATGGCCACTACATCATAATTCCATGTATATATCCAAGGTCTCAGTTCATCACCTTTGTTCCTGATGCTTCTTGCATTGAAGACATGAGCAATATGTCAGAAATTCAAGAGGGTTGGGGCAGAAGTGAGTGTAATTCCTATTACTAAGGAGAAGGTGCTTGGGAAGCTGACAGGTCTGAAGGTAGATAAGTCACTTGAACCAGATGGACTACACCCCAGGGTTTTGAAAGAGGTTGTTGAAGAAACTCTGTAAGCATTAGTAATGATCTTTTTAGAATCACTAGAATCTGGAATTGTTCCAGAGAACTGGAAAGTTGCAAGTGTCACTCCACTCTTTAAGAAAGGAAGGAAGCAAAAGAAAGGAAATTATAGGCCAGTTAGCCTGACTTCAGTGGTTGGGAAGACGCTGGAGTGCATTAGGATGAGGTTTTGGGGTACTTGGAGGTGCATGATAAAGTAGGCCAAAATCATCATGGTTTCCTTAAGGGAAAATCTTTCCTGACAAATTTGTTGGAATACTTTGAGAAAATAACAGGCAGGATAGACAAAGGAGAGTCAGTGAATGTTGTTTAGTTTTAAGAAGGCCTTTGGCAAGGTGCTGCACATGAGGCTGCTAACCAACATAAGATTCCATTGTATTACATGGTTAGAAGATTGGCTGATTGGCAGGAGGCAAAGAGGGGGGAATAAAGAGGCTGTTTTCTGTTTGGCTGACTAGTGGTGTTCCACAGTGGTCGGTGTTGGTACTGCTTATTTTCATGTTAAATGTCAATGATTTGGATGATGGAATTGATGGCTTTGAGGCAGTTTTGCAGGTGATATAAAGACAAGTGGAAGAGTAGGTAGTGTTGATGAGCAGGGAGTCTGCAGAAGGACTTAGACAGATTGGGAGAATGGGCAAGGAAGTCCTATATGGAATACAATGTAGGGAAGTGCATGGTTATGCACTTAGGTAAAAGGGTAAAGGCACAGATTAGTTTCTAAACGATGAGAAAGTTCAAAAATCAGAGGTGCAAAGAGTCTTGAGAATCCTTGTGCAGGATTCCTTAAAGGTTAACTTAGATTATTAGTCATTGCAAAGGAAGGCAAATTCAATGTTAGCATTCATTTTGAGAGGACAAGAGTACAAGAGCAAGGATGAAATGTTGAGGCTTTATAAGGCATTGGTCAGACCACACTTGGAGTATTGTGAGCAGTTTTAGGCCCCTTGCCTGAGAAAAGATGTGCTGACATCGGAGAAGATCTGGAGGAGGTTCACGAGAATGATTCCGGGAATGGAAGGTTTAACGCAAGAGGGGTGTTTGACTCTGGGCCTGTGCTTGCTGAAGTTTAGAAGCATGGCGGTGGGGATCTCATTGAAACCTATTGAATATTGAAAGGTCTATTTAGAGTGGATGTGGAGAGGATGTTTCCTACAGTGGGAGAGTCTAGGACCAGGGGCACTGCCTCAGAATCGAGGGCCATCCATTTAGAACAGAGATGAGGAAGGAATCTCTTTTGCCAGGTGGTAGTGAATCTTTGGAATTCATTGGCACAGATGCCTATGGGGGCCAAGTTGTTGAGTATATTTAAAGCGGAGGTTAAGAGCTTCTTGATTAGTTTGTGTGTCAAGGGTAATGGGGTTGAGAGGGATAATAAATCAGCCATGATGGAATGGCAGAGCAGATGTGATAGGCTGAATGGCCTAATTCTGCTTCTATGTCTAGTGCTATAAGATGGGATTTATGAGTGGTTGCCTACTGTTTGATTGATGGGCTGTCTGTTTCCATTCTGTATGACTCTAAGTTGAGCTGTAACTCAGTTACATAGGAGCAGGAGGATGGTAGAATCTAAACCAATGTTTCCCTGTTGTTGTGCAGTGGTAAACCTGTTTCATCCTTCCACGCAATATCTACCAGTACATATGGTTTCCTATGCTTGGATATATTTTTAGATTTATATCTATGTTTATTTGCAAAATGTATCAAGTCCAGAAGAAATTTTAAGGGTCAACATGATTCATTTTATTTTATTAAAATCATCCTTTCATTTTCTGGGAAGTTTTGGATGTTTTATTTCTGCTTCATTACATCTTGTTAGGTTCAAGATGCACCACATAGAGAATTGCATTTGCAGGTCATTCTTCAGTAATTTGCTTCTGATTTATTTCGACTGTATCAACTTCTGTTGTGGAAGATTTCTCCCAGCTGAAGTCAACAGAAGTGAACTTTAGTGAAAAAGTGAAAAAATATTCTCTTTGCCAATGAAATTAGCAGTAAATATTTTGTTTGCATTTTATCTCAGGCAGTCATTTGGATTACTGAAACAATCTATAGTTGTCCCAGATTAGTAAATTTGAAAGCAAAGTTCCACTCCACATTGTAATGAGTGAACTACTGTACTGAATATTACTGAGGAAGACAATAGGCTGAAATTTCACCTGCAAACAGCTGGCTGATGTTCAAACACCATGCTCAAATGAAGAAAAAATTGTAATTTAAGAAATACAGTTAAATCACACTCAACTGTCATGCCAACATTCATTGGAAAGGTGTCATTGATGAAAGGAGTAGTGTAATAGAATATCACATTATATTTAAAAAATGTTTCTCCTAATGCTTTAGAGGATTAAAAAAAAGCTAATAAAGTTCATTTTTTCTACTGCTGTTAAAAATTCAATTGCATTTAATTAGATGAACAGTAAAATTGTGCTTCTTTATGACTGTTGTATAACATTGGTAAAATATTGCATGCCACCTATCTGATGCTTTGTTGATGTATTTACTAATCATTATTCCTTGATGTTTTCAAGGTGCAGTAATCTGAAATGTATTTATGATCAACTGAGATCTAGAAAAGTAAGAAAGATGGTGGAGCTTCTGGAGAGGATGGAGAGCAGCTATTTTCCAGTATTTAAAACAATGTTTAGTGATGTTGTTGCAGGTATGATGACATCAAATTCACCAGATAAACCAAGACACTCCTTTAAATTCTTCAATTCAGTTGGTGAACTATGATTTACTCTTTTATTTTAAATGTTCTACATCCATTATTTTTTCCAACTGGCTTCACTTATCTGGATTGCATTAATGAAGGCAAGGAATTTCTAGATGTCTATTTGCAGAACAATTTCAGTAAGTTAAAAAGAGAATGATGGAAATACTCAGCAGGTTGGGGAAAGAAATAGAGTTAATGTTTCAGGTTAATGACAGTCTGTGAAGGAAATTCAACGATTGTTTAAGTTTAAAATAGCCATTGCCCTCAAGTATTCTTATTTTTGTTCCGCTCTCCACAATTACTGTTGAGCGTTTCAAGCTTTTTATACTATATGTAATATTTTGCTGTATATTTTTTCTTTCACCCTTGCATCAGTAAATGGGTAGAGATTTTGTTTAAGAGAGCTAGGTTCTGGTCAAAATTGTAAACATAGCTAGGAGTAGGAAGCTGTGTTGATTATGCGTGCCATTATGTGTAGATGCATTGCTCTTTCATTTTCCTTCCTTTGAATATTCCTCTATAGATCATGACTAGGGATTTGCAAATGTTTTCTTTCCTTTAATATCCCTCAATCTTTCCTTTCCGCGTACCCATCTAAATGCTTTTTTAAATTTGTACCGAACTCAAGATCTTCCTCTGGCACCTTGTTCCATATACCCACTACATGAACAATTTACCCCTTGAGGCCCTCTTGCCTTAAACCTATACCCTCTAGTTTTTGATTCCTTTTCTCCTGGGGCAAGAACATGTGCATTCTGTCCCTCATGATTTTATCTGCCTCAGTAAGGCACCCCTCCGTCTCCGTCACTTCGAGGAATGAAGTCCTAGTCTGTTCAACTTCTCTCTATAACTGAGGCTCTTGAGACTTGACCACATTTCTGTAAAATCTTTGCACTCTTTCCTATCATAGGGTAACCAAAATTGTACATATCAGGTGTTGACTCACCTATAACTTATGTAGACAAAGTAAATGGTGGAAAGTTTTAGCTTTGCGCATACAATGGTAAATAGAAAATCATTGGAAGGGTTAATTCTTTGTAGGTCATGAGTTCAATTGCTAAAAATTTGAGTACTGGATGTTAATGCAAATTATAAAATTGCTATATTTTCTCTACAAGAAGTCCATGTTTCCTTGAAAATATTTTTCATGGTGTAATTTGGGTTGCTTTATTTTGCTGTCTACCATCAGCTCTGACAGAAGCAAGGGATATTAACGTGCATTTGAAGCCACTCCAGCGCCATTTTGAGGATATTGAGAATGCAGAATTCACTGAGCTGAAGCCCTTGCTTAGCTGCTTCATGCATGTAGTGTGCCTGATCTGGACCAGATCTAAGTACTACAACACTCCAGCACGTATCATAGTCCTTCTGCAGGAGACCTGCAACCTTCTTATTCAGCAGGTATGGGAACTGGCAGTGCTCTGTGCAGTACAGAGGAACCTCATCAGTGTGTAACTGCAGGAAATCTCCAATTATCTTTTATCTTACTATTTAGGAAATCCTAATGGTTCAGCATCTGACTCACTGGGTAAAGTTTGCCTGGTTCCATGGCTGCTCACCGGAGTTGAATAGCAACACTGGTCCTTTTCCTTCAGTAGAGTTGGGTTCCCAGTTCCCATTCTTTCTTTCCACTCACTGAAATCCTCATTCCCACTTTCTCCTTCTGCTCACTGGGATCCCAGTTCCTTTTTCCCCTTTACACTCACTGGGAACCTGGTTCCTGCATTCCTCCAACTCAATTAGGCCTCTTTCCACTGTACAAAACCTCAGTTGCCACAGTCCAATTCAACTTAATTGAAAAATATATTATGTTACGAACACTGCAACGTCAAATGCCTTAACTCAAGCTACCAATATCCACCACTGTCCTAAATTTATTATTAGACTGTGTTACGTATATAAAATGAGTGAATTTAAAGATAGGTCCACAAGAAACTGATGCTGGTATCAGGGGAAAAACACAGCTGGAGGAATTCAAAGGTTCTGTGGAGGTAGAAGAATAGTGGACATTATGGGTCGAGACTCTGTATCAGAACTGAGTGTAGAGTGGAGATGAGAGGAGGCTGAGAGGTGAGGCTGGCAAGTGACAGGTAGAGGTAGATGTAGATGATGGAGTGAGGTGGGGGAGGGAGGAGTGGAGTTAAGGACAAAGGCTGGGAGGTGATGGGTGAAGACAAGCAAGAGCTGCAGATGATGCAATCTGATGAGAAAGGAAGGTGATGAGTGAAAGCACATAAGCGAGGGTTGCTGTGCATATGGGAACAGCGGGGAGAATGGATAGGGGACCAGGTGGGTTAAATGTGTGGGTCTTAGGCAGATGGAACCAGGTGGGGAAGGGAGTAACCGATTAACACGGGGCTAGACTCTGTAATTCTATGATTGGTGAGTTTGGAAAATTTGCCAGTCTCACACCATTACAGTTTAAAACATAATGGATCATTGGAGTTTAACTGTTCTGTTTTCATTGACATCTGGTGACATCTTGTTCGATTTGAGTGTATTTGTAATAACTTGGAGTAATTGAATATAGCTGATGACACATCATCCTATTTTGTGAGAGATTTCCTTTCATTTATTTCCTGACTTTGATTTAGATCTGTAACTTATCTAACCACAAGGACAAGAAATCTCACCAAAGTCTCTACTTCCTCAGGAGGCTAAAGAAATTTTATACTTCCATCGACCCTTACAGATTTTTATTGATGCAGTAGAGAAAGCACATATCTGGATGCATAGCAGCTCGATAAGACAACTACTTTGCCCATGACCACAAGAAACTGCAGAGACTGGTTATAGAGTTCAGCACATCATGGAAACAAGCTGCCTCTCTATGGGTTCTGTCTTACCTTTTTTGCTGCCCCAGTAAAGCAGCCAGCTTATTCAAAGACCCCCATCCACCCCGACATACTTTCTTCTCTGAAAGCACATACTCCAGTCTCAGGGACAGCTTCAATCTTGCTG
The DNA here is from genome assembly GCF_030028105.1 of Mobula birostris. Taxonomy (NCBI): domain Eukaryota; kingdom Metazoa; phylum Chordata; class Chondrichthyes; order Myliobatiformes; family Myliobatidae; genus Mobula; species Mobula birostris. Next base: position 20,869,067 of record NC_092393.1, read on the forward strand.
TTGTAAGACTATTGAATGGTTCCCTAGTACAATGAGATGGACTCTTGACCTCACAATCTACCTCATTATGAACTTGCGCCTTATTGTCTATCGGCACTGCACTTTCTCTGTAGTTGTTACCCTTTATTCTGCATTCTGTTATTTTACCTTGTAGTCTGAATGCACTATGTGATGAATTGAGCTGTATGAACAGTATACAAGACAAGCTTTTCACCGTATCTGTGATGATATTCCAATTCCAATTAGTAAACCCGTAGAACGTCACAGTGGCATTGCTGGTAAAGCTGCTACCTCATAGTCTCGATGACCCGGGTTCAGCCTTAACTTTTGGTACTGTCCGTGTGGAGTTTGCCAGATTTTCCCTGAGACCCAAGGTTTCTTCCTACAGTCCAAGATGTTCTATTTGGTAGATTAATTGACTACTTGCGATTGTCCACAGATGTTATGGAATTTGGTGGGAGCTGATGAGCATGTCATAGGTTGAGTGCAGGATTAGTCATTTAGACAAATCCACGATTTTTGATGCCACAGGGCCTGTTGCAGTGTGTATGACTCCTTGACAAAACTCTTATGAATCCTTCACTGTTACTCTGCTCTTCCATGTTATTATGTTGCTTTTAAAGTCAGGCCAGCATCCAGACTTCCCCATGAATCAGAGTTCCATGTTGCATTCTGTCAGTGCTACAATAGCAGTCCAACATCATTTGGTTGCTGTACTTTCCAAAGTTTTTTTTCCCTTTTTGTTGTTTTAAGAAGATGGTCCAGCCTTCATTGGACTATGCTGGAAGTAGTATTGAGCTCCTTAGAGACTGAGCCGTGCACATGCTGGAAACAGCCCCATGTTCCACTCTGTAAAATTCCCCATGTGGTAACAATGTCCTTCTGCTTCATCATTGGGTTTATTCTGTCCTTGCATGTTGCAGGCTCATGCTTATGTCAACCCAGAGGACATCCTGAAGGGTGAAGTGGATGAGAGTTTGAGCAAAGTGCGGGAAACTGTTGACATCCTTTGCTTTTTCAAGCACGTTTTTGATGAAAAGCGTGAAAGTATGCCAAGTTATTATAAGGAAGGTGAGAATGTGAAAGAGTGGGACTTTAACTCTCTGCTGATCTTTGCCCGAATGAACTGCTACCTCAAGAGACTTGAACAGATCGAGGTAAGGATGATCACTTTTGGTGATGCCATCATCTACACTTGGAATTAAAATTAATCTTGCATCCTTTAGTCCTCTTTTCAGAAACCACTTTTGTGTATGTATAAGGGATATCCAGCTTTGTGTCATGCTTTTATGCCAATTTGCCTTTGGTCTAGTTCACAATGTAGGCAGCTAACGCAGAAAACCATTATCATTGTTTTCCTCATTCACCTTATAAATTAACTGAGGACTTTTATTTTTCTTGTAAGCTTAACAATTAGTGGTTGTGGCTGTGCTGTGTGGAAACTGAAGAGACAAAGATGCTCCAAACATATGTCTCAATATTTTCGTGGTATCAAGAATTGAATGATAAAGATGCAGTAATGTTTAATATAGTCAGCAATGAGAAATGATGAAATATCTGGAAAATAACCAAGTTTAGGAAGCTGAATGAAATGGTTTCCTATTTATTTGAAATCTTGAATATCTGGATTTTTTTTTCATGACATTTGAAAGTAATCTGACAAATTAATTTATTTCTGAGTAATTGTTTTTGAAACTCATAAATGTTACTGCAATATTAATAGCAGCAGAGCCACTATTTTTCTTTGTGTGATTGGCCATTCGTGATTGAGCTCATTTTTTACTGTTGAAGTATTTGTATCACATTATGAACAGATATAACTCTACAATTATTAGTACACTTCAGCTCCTACTGAATCACAGAGTCGTGCTGAATCTTGTGTCTTTAGATGTACTTATAATTATGGCACATATCAGTAAGTATGTGCCTCTGCTGCAAACAGGAATTATCAATGTCTCCTGAAAAATTTAATCAAAATGACTTTTACTGCTCCTAATCTTCTGTGAAGAAGAGGAGGTTCAATAACGTTCGTCTCCTTTGAGGCTTATTCATTTTTATTGATGTCTTTTAGTTCTGCGCATAATCTGTTTCTTCATTTTTCTCAGTATATTTGAAAAATGAAATGATGTCTTATTTCAATTTTTTTTTCCTCCAAGGTTATGTAGTTGCGATGCTATCTTCATTACTCGGGGCAATATTCTCACTGTAGCCATAAGAAAGAGAAGGGATGTTGATCACGATTATAGAAACTCTTAAGGGGAAGCATATTCCGAAAAGCACATGCTCTTGAGTAGGCTGTGATGTAAAAAATAGATTTTAAAAACATTACTTCCATTCAGCCAACTATGTTTATAATGTATTCGTGTTATTAGCTGGTTACCAATCTATTTTCTGGAAGTGAGTTGGTTATTTATATAGTATAATAAGGCTCTGCATTAATTACCATTTTAAATCTTGACACTGGCTGAGTGGGCTTCCTGGGCTTGGGGAAAGGCAACGGCTAAAGAAGTGAGACTGCTAATCCTGAGGGTAAATGCTATTTCATTTACTTGTTGGTTCTAGTCCATTTGGTTCCCTATTCCCTATTGATGGACTAACTTCTGATCCAATCTCCCTGTCCATCTCCCCCACAAACCCTGGGTTTCTGATCTCTTAAACTACTGCAGAGGCCAATATCCAAGGCTTCAATATCAGCATTCTCTCCATTGAGTCTATCATCTCTCATCCTGACTCTTCTGCTGCCTAGTCTGAGACCTGAATTGAGAAAAATATTCTTTTACACATGGAATTGTTATCATTAGGGAAACATCCTGTGGTAAGGAGATGCAATTGTAAGATTCAAAAGCTAATTGGCGAAATACTTCAACAAATACATGGATTTACGGAAAGTCTTCCAAATCTCTTCCAATGATTTGCATAGACATGAAGAGTGAATGCATTGTCAATCTAGGATTTTATGAATGTCCTTGGGTAATCAAAGAATGGTGAGCCTGTGGCCGTCCATCATCTATTACATTGCAAGTAATTGGATATGTCTAGGTATTATTGTTGTTCTCAGATGGTTGACAGGACTTAAATCAGTGAAGAAAGTTATCAAGAAATACAGATGGATCTTGATCATCTGGGTAAAGTGGGCTGAGGAATAACAAATGGAGTTTAATTTAGATAAGTGCAAGGTGTTGCATTTTTGAGAAGTCAAACCAGAATCAGGAATTCACAGTGAATGGGTAGGGTCCTGCAGAGCATTATAGAACAGAGGGTTCTTGGAGTACAAGTACATAGTTCCCTAAAGGTGGTATCGCAGGCAGACAGAGTGGTGAAGGCACTTTTCAGTATGCTGGACTTCATCGGATAGGGCACTGAGGGTGTCTAGAAACTGATTCATTATGTTGAGTTTTATAAGATGTTCGTAAGGCTACACTTGCATTGTGTTCATTTTTGGTTATCTTGCTATCGGAAAAGTTCCATTAAGCTTGAAAGAGTGCAAAATAGATTTATGAGGATATTGACTAGACTGAAAGAACTGGGTTATAGAAAGAAGTTATGAAGCTCGGACTTTATTCTTTGGACTGTAGGAGACCGGAGGTGGGGGGTGGGGGGAGGGGAGGGTGATCTTAAAGAGGTGCATACAATCATGAATATGGAAAGGGTAAATGCATATAGTCTTACCATTGGCAAGCATGAACTACAGGTCATAGGTGCCCAAGAAGAGCAATCTAATTAGCAGCCAGTAGCACTCATATCTGTTGTGACGAAGTGCTTGGACAGGGTGGTCATGGTTGGAATTAACTCCTTCCTGAGCAAGGGTTTGGACCTGGATCCATTGCAATTTGGCTACTGCCCCAGCAGATCTACAGCAGATGCAATCTCATTGGCTCTCCACTCAACTTTGGAGCATTTAGACAACAGCAAAACATAGCTCAGGCTGCTGTTCATTGATTACAGGCCAGCATTAAACATCATCATCCTCTCATTACTTATCAACAAGCTTCAAAACATGGGTCTCTGCAAGTAGATCCTCAGCTTCCTTATTGGGAGATCATAGTCAGTGCAGATCGGAAACAAGGCTGCCTCCTATCTGACAGTCAATGCAGCCACAACTCAATATATAAGCTTAGCCTACTTCTCTACTCTTGCTCCACTCTTGACTGTATGCCTAGACACAACTCCAATGCATCTATAAATCTGATGATGATGATACTGTTTGCAGAATCTCTGGTGATGCGGAGGTGTAGAGGACTGAGACAGATTGGCTGGTTGAGTGGGGTTACAGCAACAACCTTGCACTGAACATCAGCAAGACCAAGGAATTGATAGTGGACTTCAGGAAGGGGAAGTTGGGAGAACACATAGTAGCCCTCAATGAGGTGTCAGTGGTGGAAAGGGTGAGCACTTTAAGTTCGTGGGCGTCAACATTTCAGAGAACTTATCTTAGGCCCAATACATTGATGCAATCATGGAGAAGCACACTAGTGACTCTGCTTCATTGGGATTTTTAGAAAATTTGATATGTCAGCAAAGACTCCAGGAGATTTCTATAGATGTTTGATGGAGAGTATTCTGACTGGTTGCAGCACAGCCTAGTGTCAAGGCTCCAATGCACACAATTGCAATAGGCTGCTGAGGGTTGTAGCCTCAGCCAGCTGTGGTGTGGGTACAACATTTCCCATCATTAGTGACATCTGCTACCTCACGATGGTAGCATCAATCATTAAGGACATTCACCGTCTGGGACCTGCTGTCTTCTCATTATTAATAATGGGGAGGAGATGCAGGAGCCTGAAACCCACACTCAACATTTTAGGAACAGTTTCATCCACTTCATGATCAGAATTCAGAATGGTCTCTAAACTCACGAATATTACAGTATTATTCATCATTTGCACATTTATTAATTTTTGTAACTAATGGCAACTTTTAAGTCTTACACTGTACATAGAACATAGAATAGTACAGCACAGTACAGTACAGGCTCTTCGGCCCACAATGTTGTGCCAACCCTCAAACCCTGCCTCCCATATAAGCCCCCTACTTAAATTCCTCCATATACCTGTCCAGTTGTCTCTTAAACTTAACTAGTATATCTGCCTCCACCACTGACTCAGGCTGTGCATTCCATGCACCAACCACTCTCTGAGTAAAAAAACCTTCCTCTAATATCCCCCTTGAACTTCCCACCCTTTACCTTAAAGCCATGTCCTCTTGTATTGAGCGGTGGTGCCCTGGGGAAGAGGCGCGGGCTATCCACTCTATCTGTTCCTCTTATTATCTTGTATACCTCTATCATGTCTCCTCTCATCCTCCTTCTCTTCAAAGAGTAAAGCCCTAGCTTCCTTAATCTCTGATCATAATGCATACTCTCTAAACCAGGCAGCATCCTGGTAAATCTCCGCTGTACCCTTTCCAATGCTTCCACATCCTTCCTATAGTGAGGTGAGCAGAATGGACACAATACTCCAAGTGTGGCCTAACCAGAGTTTTATAGAGCTGCATCATTACATCGCGAGTCTTAAACTCTATCCCTTGACTTATGAAAGCTAACACCCCATAAGCTTTCTTAACTACCCTATCCACCTGTGAGGCAACTTTCAGGGATCTGTGGACATGTACCCCCAGATCCCTCTTCTCCACACTACCAAGTATCCTGCCATTTACTTTGTACTCTGCCTTGGAGTTTGTCCTTCCAAAGTGTACCACCTCACACTTCTCCAGGTTGAACTCCATCTGCCACTTCCCAGCCCACTTCTGCATCCTGTCAATGTCTCTCTGCAATCTTTGACAATCCTCTACACTATCTACAACACCACCAACCTTTGTGTTGTCTGCAAACTTGCCAACCCACCCTTCTACCCGCACATCCAGGTTGTTAATATAAATCACGAAAAGTAGAGATCCCAGAACAGATCCTTGTTCGACACCACTAGTCACAATCCTCCAATCTGAATGTACTCCCTCCACCACCACCCTCTGCCTTCTGCAGGCAAGCCAATTCTGAATCCACCTGGCCAAACTTCCCTGGATCCCATGCATTCTGACTTTCTGAATAAGCCTACCGTGTGGTGTATGATGAAGAAATCATGGCTGGCTGGACAGCAGACGACTCCAATCTGAACACAACATGTCTGTTCTGTGGCAACTTGTTCCTTCCTTTCTTGGGGATTGAAATCAAAGACCTGTGAGGGCCTGGCAGTGGTGTGCAGCTGCCTTCAGCAAGGTGCATCCAGATTCCTTCTGATCAATGGCACGGGATCAGTGAGTCCTTCCCCTTGGACCAGCCGATAGCCAGAAGCATCAGTGGGTGTGGCTGTGTGCCTGACAAGCCTGATACACAGCGGCACATCTCCACCGTTCTAACAGGCAGCCTGCCCACTCACTTGAATCATTCAACGGATCTATTGGGCTTGGAGTGGCTACTAAGCCATCCTGAGCCCATAACAGTGCTGTACCTGAGCCCCTTAATGCTGTGGAAGGAACTGGAGAGTTTGCTTGAGAATGAAGGGGACCAAGTGATATCCATGGCAACGCTTGTGGATCACCATCCCATAGTATTCTGGAACTTGGTGTGGTATTTCTGTCACATTGATCTGCCCACCAACTTGCCTGGACTTGTTCTCTACTCTGTAGCTGCAAAACACCAAATTTCATGGCATACGTCGGTGGTAATAAACCTGATTCTGATTCTGAGGTTCAAGGTGTGAGGGGAAAGATGTAATAGGGAACTGAGGTGCAAGTTCTTCTGATAGGGGTCTGTGTGTCTGGTGTATGGATGAAGGTTCCAAAGGAGGTGGTTGATCGAGATGTGGCAACTTGTAAAAGAAATTTGGGCACGTACGTGGATAGGAAAGGTTTAGAGGAATATGAGTGAAACGTGAGCAATTGAGATGACCTCAGTGGGCATCTTGGTTGGTATGGATGCATTGGGCTGAAGGGTCTACTTCTGTGTTATATAAATCTAAACCTTTAAGATTATTCAGTGATTTGTTCTAGTCAATGTCTTTTAAAGAAATAAAAATTCATGTGTCTGAATGGCCTTTGATCTCTTTGGTCATCTGTTTAGTTGACCAGAAACGTGTTTGGATTTCCTAATTCTAAATGTGTGACATCACACTTATTTACTCAGGGGATACCCTCCACTCAAAGAGTGTACTCCCCTAATCTCCAGGGTTAATTTGTAACCTCTTAGTCTGGTCTTCTTGACTTCTTTATATTTCCATATCATCTTTGAAATTACAAATATCTATCAAGTCATTTCTTTTAGCCTTGTCATTTAGCATGGACCATTAACCCTTCATCCAGTTTTACCAAGAATAGAAATGCAAAAGAAAAAAACCTCTTTATTGTATTTACAATCAACAGGCTTCAAAAAATGCGGAGCAAATGTATTCAGAAAAAAAATTAACCTTTATTAAAAGTTCAATGCTTTCTTAATTGGGAAGATTTTTGCTCTTTTTTCTCTGTAGCACTGGAGGCATTTACCTAAGTGATGATTATAAATTGGGTCTAATGTTATGCTCTCACAATTAACTGTAAAGCTGAAGTGTCAATTATTCATTAAATGGCTTTAGTCTTTTGCTTTTTTTTAGGATTTCTTGGTGACAGCGCAAGATATATTTAAATTAGAAAAAATTGAGTTTGGAGGGATGCGGGGCAAGTCGTTAAGCCAGCAGGTGGCGCAAATGTATGAGGAATTCCAGGAAACGTACAAAGTGTTCACAGATCATACCTACGACTGTTTGGATCCTGCTAACAAGGTAGGAAAGTATCAGGTTTTACATCACTTACCAGATTAGCAGCACATTTATTAGTGTCCCAAAATATATATGTATTCCATAAGGGAGACACAAGATACTGCAGATGCTTGAAATTTGGAGCAACATACCAAATGCTGGAGGAACTCAGCAGATGAGCAGCATCCTCAGAGGAAAATGAGCAGTTGACTGATGAAAATGACAGTTGACTGATCTCGGCCAAATTGTTGACTGTTCATTTACTCCCATAGATGTTTTGTTGCCTTCTGAGTTCCTTCACCATTTTGTGTGTGTTGTTGGGAAAGGGCAGATGATAAGATAATTTATAATACTGATTTGGTGTTTTTAAAAAGGAAGCTCAGGACTGTAAATTAAGTTTTTAGGAATATATAATCTAAAATTTAACTCTAGTCAGCAGGGCTAAATGTACAATATGTTCATGAAAGAGCACTGAATTCTGCTTCTGAAACTTGCTCTAGAATGCACTAACTTGATCAGTTTTTTGATCAGGTTTTTTTTTATTAAACTTTCAGAATAACACTTAAACCTTGGAAAATTCTACTTAAAGTAAACAAAACTGAGGCACAGCCACACACAAAGCACAAGCTTTGGCAGGGGCCAGTTTACAAACTCTACAGTTGTTAATTAGTCATTGTGGAGAGGTTCACTATTCAGATAACCACCGTGCAGTGCGTGAAAATAAAATAAAACAGCAGATTCTGGAAATATGAAATAACAGCAGAGAAATCCAGATAAAACTCAGTAGGTCAGGCAACATTTGTGGGAAGAGAAACTTAACTTTTCAGGCCTGGATCATTATTTTAACTGTCTACAAATGCTGCCTCACCTGCTGAAAATTTCCAGCAGTTTCTCACTAATTGACCCCCCCCCCCATACAGTGTCTGTGCACTTGGGTTATAAAGATAGGCCATGCAGTGCATTGCTGCAGATCACTACTCATTCATATCAAGGATAACAGTTTGCATATACCTTTAAGCATCAGCTCCTGTTGTCATAGCTCTTTTTTTGGGCTAAAATTTCTCAAGTGATCAACATTCAATTTAAATTCTTTGATCTCCAATATCTCAGATTTGGATTCAGATTCATTGAAGCTTACAGCAAAATATGACCATATATACAAGCACTGCAATGTTAGGACCTTAGCCCCACCATGTCAATGCTGACCATTAATTTCCCATCTACACTAACTTTATTTACTAGCCCTAGGTCTGTAGCATTTTATGCCCTCATGTTTTACTCCAGGGTGTCACTCAACTCACGTTTCTATGATTGTTAGTTTTTGTTGTAGTACTTATTTCCCTCAGCTTAGGTGCTGCCTGATCCATATATGTATCAGCTATTGACTTATCCCATTACACTTTCTGTAAACATGACATCATTTGATGCTGAGATACATCTTGGGATGCACTGGGACACATCCTCAGTGACGGTACCTGGGGTCGTTGGATGTTTCGGGTCTTTCAACATTAGACACTTTCGCCCAGCCGACCCAGTCAGGGTTGATCAGGCTCTGGCTTATAGCCCAGCAGCATTGGTCCACAGGTCACACATCTTGATCCATAGCCATCTGGAGGCTTAATCAGTGGCCTCTGATATGGTCCTGATGGCTCACTTCTTTGCAGCCCCTGTAATGCCAAGGATAGAGTAGGTTCTGCAGAGCAAGCAGCTAGCAAAACCTCAACACCCCATCTCTATAGGCTTGCTTCGTGCCCTTCACCCCTGACTCTAGTACTATTCTACTAACTCCCAGTACTTGGGTTTCTTGTGCTCAAACGCCCAAATCCCTGCCACATTTTGTCCAACTCGTACCAATTCTCATTCTCCTGTCATTGCAGTGTGTATTAACTTACATTGGTACTCGCTTCAGCAATGTTTTAATTATTAAAGCGATTATTTTGATTCAAATCCCTCTGACTTCATCGCTTTCTAGTTTTTTTTGAGTTCCATTATTTTCTGAGATCAATGGGTTCTGGCCTTTGGATCTGTCTTAAATTTAATTGCTCCAACATTGTCAGCTATAGTTTTAGCTGCTGTTGTCTCCTTCAACTTCTCCACCTATCTGTCTGTTCCTGCTTTAAGAAAAACAAACCATTTTAGTCAAGTTTTTGGTTATATGTGCTAACAGTTCCTTCAGTGATCTTGTGTTAGATCTTGTTGAGGATAGTCCTGCAAGATGCCTCAGAACCACTTTCTGCATAGGAAGTGCTATTTAACTGCAAGCTATTGATAAGGGTGGAGACTTTGACCAAGAGATCTCTTACAGATTCAAATTGTTAAAAACGTTTTTCTTCCCTGTTGATATTGTTGACTATTGTTGTTTTCTGCAAGCAGTCCTGTGAGTGAACCAAATCTGACTTGCCATGCTGTTCAGCAGGAATACATTAAAAATATTAGAAGGAAGGTTTTCATAATGAGTTATTAAGATTTTCTTTTCATACACAGGAATTTGAAGCAGATTTTTTGAATTACAAGCAAAAAATTGAGGATATTGATCGACGGTTGGCAGCCATTTTCTGTCAGGCTTTCGATGATGCCTTTGGTTTGGAGCATGCATTGAAGGTCTGTATGGCTTGCTTCAAAGTTGAACCATTTACTGATGTGAAAACATGAAGTCTAAATTCTTCTTTGACAGTAGCATGTGACAGATTTTAATGGAGTATTGAGGTAAAACAAAAGATTCTGCAGTTGCTGGAAACTTTGAACAACACACACACACACACACACACACACACACACACACACACACACACACACAGACACACACACACATACACACAGACACACAGAGACTCACTCACTCACTCCACAAGTCAGGCAGCATCTGTGGAAGGGAATGAACAGTTGATATTTCAGGCTGAGACCCTCAATCAGAACTGGAAAGGAAGGGGGAAGCCAGAATAAGGTGGTAGGGGAGTAAAGGGAGAAGGAATCTGGCAGTTGATAGGTGAAACCAGGTGAGGGAGAAGATAGATGAAGTAAGAAGCTGGGAGGATGGATAAAGTAAGAAGAGGTAAAGGTATGAAGAAAAGGGAATCTGATTGGGAAGGACAGTGGACCATGGCAGAAAGGGAAGAAGGTGTGGGTACCAGAGGAAGGTGCTGGGCAGGTGAGGAGAAGAGAAGGGTTGAGAAGGGAACTAGAATGGGGAATAGAAAAAGAGAGGAGGGAGAGGGAGGAGAAATTACCAGAAGTCATGCTATCAGGTTGGTGGCTACCCAGATGGAATAGAAAGTGTTGCTCCTCCCTCCAACTCGCCATGGCAGGTGAGGAAGCCATGGGCTGGCATGTGTGAATGGGAAGTTGAATTGAAATGGGTGGCCAGCCCACTGGGTAGTTCCGCCTTTCGCAGTGGACAGAGCGAGTGTACTTGACAAAGAAGTCCTCCTTTCTACGTTCATCTCACTGACGTAGAGGTGGCCACACTCGGAGTATTAGCATAGTTGCTGACTTGCTACAGTCCTTTTTGTAGGCTGGAGCAAGACAAATTTGTACCTCAACGAATCTACTTGAATTACACAAGCTCTGAATATTTGATCTCGTTCTGGAGAGTCAATTGAATGAAGGTTTGACTTTAAAGACATTCCTTGAGGGCTTTTTGCCATCCTGATTTCTGTTATATAGATTGGATGGTCCACTTTATGTTGGTGGTAATATAATTTAATGGTACAGAAATGTTCTTGGTGGTGTTCCTAAATGGCAAATACCCTGTAGTCCGTTCACTATCAATAATTCTCAGTTTTTGTGGTAACATATGACATTTTTTAGAGACTTTAGAAATTCTTAGCAAAACAATGTTCCTTTTTTTGACTCTGACTGTAACCACTGAAGAACATAACTTACTCTAATTCAGATCAGGAATAATTCAAAATAATCATAAATCTGTTAAGTACTTTCTGATTCTGAAGCCTAGAGCTTCCACTGTGGTTACATCTTGAACTTGTGCCCATCAAGATGAGAGTTTATGCCCAAGAATTCTATCTATCTCATCAGAACACACCCATATTTAATATGGCTGGGCTCAATGAATATGACAAGAATTGACAAAAAACACCAAAATAGTACCACATATTAAGAATTGTTATGTGCCCTAATTATTATGCTTTCCTCTGCTATAAATGCAGGAGGAATGTGAGTTCTAAATTTTGTTAACAGCTTCTAGTGGGGACTCTCCATACACTCAGTGTTTTTGGAAATACAGATTAAGAGTTGTCGCCATTAAGTCTACTTGGGTCAATTCACAGTGGATCAGGATTAGCTTATAGAATTAACCATGCTGGACTGACTGTTCTTAAGCCATTTCAATAGATTCTCTCACCTTAAGCTTCTTTATTACGCCACTGCAGCCATGAGCAGTATTTAATGTTTGATCAGTATTTTCAGCATTTAAGACCATAAGATATAGGAGCAGAAGTAGGCCATTTGGCCCATCGAGTCTGCTGTGCCATTCAATCACAGGCTGATCCACTTCATCCAGTCATCCCCACTCCCCTGCTTTCACCCCGTACCCTTTGATACCCTGGCTAATCAGGAACCTATCTATCTCTGCCTTAAGTACACCCAATGACTTGGCCTCCACAGCCGCTCGTGGCAACAAAATCCACAGATTTACCACCCTCTGACTAAAGTAATTTCTTTGTATCTCAATTCTAAAAGGGCGTGCCCTTTAGAGATGCATTATTGTTGCAGTTGATACAAATTGTGGAATAAAGATAAATGTACAGGCAGAATCAACATAGAATGCATTCTAAGATGTTTCCTTTTTCTCAACAGTTACTGGAAATGTTTGGCAGCCTCCTTGAACGGCCCGTAATAGCAGCTGCCGCTTGTGATAAATACTCTCGCCTCATGGTGATGTTCATTAAGGACCTGGATGATGCTAAACACATTTATAACAAGCACATGCAAGAAGTAGAATTAGGTATAGATTCATTTTAATAAATTGCAGCTGTAAAAAAATTAAGTCTTGGGGTGACAGAGAAATTATAATTAGAGTATGAAATTGTACTTGTTATACCATTTCTAAAATAGCTGTTCTCTCCTGTCTCTGTCTCTTGCCCTAACCCATGCTCATGCTCAGACCATTGTTCACTCAGTTTGCTACTTTTTAAAATTTAAACTAACATCCCCCATCACCGGATTGCTTTTTGGTCTATGCACTTATACGTACTGTTTTGTGTATCATGTACCTGTTTCCAGTTTCCATCCTCTCGCATTTGAAGACGCATGATGATTCTTCGTAGTTACTTGATAATGTATTGCCTTTTGTTTTCTTCTTAATCTGTAATAGCTTCCAAGATCGGTTTTGTATTTCTCATTGGGGACATCAGCAAGTGTGCCTGTACTGGGAACCATGGGTTCAAACAGCCTTCACCATCCATCTCTGTTTGTTCCACTTTAACTCACCAGCATTGTGTCTCATTCTACTGTGAGGTAAAGCACATCAGAGAGTGCTTGTTGAATACTTTCTCTTATTAACTTAAGCAAACCTATAGAAAAGTATGCAAAATCGTAGTAAGTTGTTCAGCAAGCAGTGGTTCAGAGGGATGTGGTCAGTCTTTGGTTATTCACATGAATGGAGAAAGATGTTTGGAAAAGTATTACAGTATCTGGCACCAGGTAATAACTTCCATCTCAGTAACTCAATATTATATAGTGATGGCTTATGAAATTAAAGCTTAGGGATCTGTGATTAAATTATGCTATGAAAATTAGTTCTGAGTTTAAATCTTAGTGGGCTACACACATAATGTCCTAATAATCTTTGAAGTATTGTGGAATACTGGGCTCTGCTGGTAAGTCAAAATCAGCATTGCAACAATCAAACCTGTTTGGTGCAATGTTATCTAAATATGTTATGTTATCAGATGCAAGGTGATTTTAGAGTCATGGAGCAATACAGCACGTTCAGTGGAACCAGTCGGTGCCCATCACAATCTCCACCTAGCTAGTCACAATTTCCTTTCTGCTCTGTGCAATCCACTTTCCACAGGATCGTTCTCTACATGACTCCCTTGTCCGCTTATCTCTTCCCACTGATATCTCTCCTGGCACTTATCCCTGCAAGCATGACAAGTGCTACACCTGCCTCTACATCTCATCTCTCACCACCTGTCAGGGTCCTAAACAGTCCTTCTAGGTGATGTGACACTTCATCTAGTGTTCCTGGTGCGACATCCTCTACATCAGTGACACCCAATGTGGATCAGGGGACTGCCTTGTCGAGCACCTTTTCTCCATTTGCCGCTAAAAGCAGGATTTCTTGGTAGACACCATTTTAATTCGACTTCCCATTCCCATTCCGACATTTCAGTCCATGGTCTCCTCAGCTGCCATGGTGATGCATATTCAGGTTGGAGGAACATGTTCCATTTGGGTAGCCACCAAACTGATGGCATGAACATCAATTCCCTGTGTTCCATTAATTTCACCACCTTCTGCTTCTCTTTTTCTAATCCTCATTCTTGTTCCCCTTTTACCCCTTCTCCTCATCTGCCATTGCGTTCCTCTGGTGCCCTTCCTCTTTCCCTTTCTGCCATGGTCCACTGTCTTCTTGAATCAATTTCCCCTTTCTTCAGTTTCTTACCTCTTCCACCTATCACCCCCAGCTTCTTACTTCATCCCCCCCCCTCACCTTGCCCACTCACTTTCCTCCTCATCTGGTTTCTCCTATCATCTGCCAGTTTGTCCTCCTTCCCCTCCATCCACCACCTTATTCTGCCTCCTGCCCCTTTCCCTTCTGGTCCTGATGAAGGATCTTGGCCTAAAACTTCAACTGTTTCTTTCCTCCATAAATGCTGTCTGACTTGCTGAGTTCTTCCATTTTTTGTGTGTTTCTCGAATTTCGGAATCTGTAGAATCTCTTGTTTTCACCCCATATCTCTCTAAGCCCCAATCGTCTACTTGCATATCTGAGTGCTTCTTAAATGATACTATTGTACCTGTCTCAACCATTTCTTCTAGCAGTGCATTCAATATGCTCAGCCATATCTGGGTGAAGAATTGATGCTCCAGTGCCTTTGAAAATTTTTCCCTCTGACCCTAAAGCTGTGCTCACTAACCCAGGCTTTCAAGTCATGGCACCATCCCCATAAATCTGTTCTGCACTCTTGAAAGTTGAAGCATGTCTTTCCAAAAATTTGTACATAATATTCTAAGTTCAGCCTCACCAATGACTTTTACAATGCAGTGTAATATCCAGTTCCTATATTAAATGTTCTGACTGACAGCCAGCATGCTAAACACCTTTTTCATCACCTTGTCTACCTGTGACACCACTTTCAACAAATTATCCTCTTGTACTCCAAGGTCTCTCTGTCCCATAATCCTCCTTCGCACTCTAGTGATCATAAATAATTTGGATTTATGTTCTACTGTGGTTTGACTATCCAAAATGCATCACCTCACACATGCTAAGAGGATGCAGGGTGACTTGGATAGGTTGGGTGAGTGGGCAAATTCATGGCAGATGCAATTTAATGTGGATAAATGTGAAGTTATCCACTTTGGTGGCAAAAATAGGAAAACAGATTATTATCTGAATGGTGGCCGATTAGGAAAAGGGGAGGTGCAACGAGACCTGGGTGTCATTATACACCAATCATTGAAAGTGGGCATGCAGGTACAGCAGGCGGTGAAAAAGGCGAATGGTATGCTGGCATTTATAGTGAGAGGATTCGAGTACAGGAGCAGGGAGGTACTACTGCAGTTGTACAAGGCCTTGGTGAGACCACACCTGGAGTATTGTGTGCAGTTTTGGTCCCCTAATCTGAGGAAAGACATCCTTGCCATAGAGGGAGTACAAAGAAGGTTCACCAGATTGATTCCTGGGATGGCAGGACTTTCATATGAAGAAAGACTGGATGAACTGGGCTTGTACTCATTGGAATTTAGAAGATTGAGGGGGGATCTGATTGAAACGTATAAGATCCTAAAGGGATTGGACAGGCTAGATGCAGGAAGATTGTTCCCGATGTTGGGGAAGTCTAGAACGAGGGGTCACAGTTTGAGGATAGAGGGGAAGCCTTTTAGGACCGGGATTAGGAAAAATTCTTCACACAGAGAGTGGTGAATCTGTGGAATTCTCTGCCACAGGAAACAGTTGAGGCCAGTTCATTGATTATATTTAAGAGGGAGTTAGATATGGCCCTTGTGGCTACGGGGGTCAGGGGGTATGGAGGGAAGGCTGGGGCGGGGTTCTGAGTTGGATGATCAGCCATGATCATAATAAATGGCGGTGCAGGCTCGAAGGGCCGAATAGCCTACTCCTGCACCTATTTTCTATGTTTCTATGTTTCTATATTGGTATTAAAATCCACTTGCCACTCTTCAGCCCACTTTCCTAACTGTTCAAGATACTCCTGTAATCTACAGTAGCCTTCTTCATTATTAACTTCACCTTGTAATTTCATGTTATACACAAACTTCCCACTCAAGCCTTGAGCATTCACATCAGATCATTTAAGTAAATAATGAGTAACAATGGTTCATCACCAACCCCTACTCAGACCACTAGTCACAGCTTCCATTCTGAGAAATGGTCTTCAACCTCCACCCTCTGCTTCATACCTCTGTGACAATTTTGAATCCACATAACTAGGCTCTCCCTTGATTTTACAGGACTTAAAGTCTTCCATGTAGGACATTGTTGAAAGGCTTACTGAAGTCCAAATAGACAACATCCACTTTCTTACCCTCATCTGCCCTTTTGGTTACTGCTTCAAATAATAATCTAAGACGTCCGTCAAATGTGACCTCCCACACATAAAGCCATGCTGACTCCTAATGTGACTCTGTACAATGAAAGGCTGGTAAATCCTGTCCCTTAGAATTCCCTCCAGTAACTTCCCTGCTACTGATGTCAGGCTGACTGGCCTGTAGTTCCCTGGCTTGTCCTTGCTACCATTCTTAAGTGATGGAATAATGTTAGCCATTTTCCAGTGTTTGAGAATTTTACCAGTGGTTGATGATGAAGCTTATATCTTCATAAGGTCCTCTGTATTTTTATATTTAGTCTCCCACGGTCTGAGGATGCTCTTGTTCATATACTGGGGATTTATACACCTCAATGAGCTATAAGGCTGTAGCTACCTCCTCCCTGGTAATATAAAAACTTCTCCACTTTCTGTCTTACCTCTTGAGTAACTTTTCCTCAATAAACACTGAGGAGAAATATTCTTAAAAAAATCACACCTGTAGCTCGAGACATTAGGCAATGCTTCTAATTTCTAAAGTTCAAAGCTCAAAGGACCTTCTCCCTACCAAGCATCCTTTTTAATACTATTTTCTAAACCTTTCTTGCCAAATTCATCTCGTATTTCCTTTTTGTCTTTCTGATTTCTCTCTTTTTATTGTCTTCAAGGGATTCTCTTATACCTGACCCCCTAAACCCAATGTACACCTCCTTTTTCTTGACCAGGGCCTCAAGATATCTCATCAGCCAGGGTTCTCACAACTTGCTAGACTTACCTTTCACCCTGGACCCCTGATATCACACTCTTCAAAGCCTATCACTTGCCATTCTTTCCTTTCTCTTCAGTCTCAGTCAATCAGCCTCTGTTAGTTCCTGACTAATTCCCCCACAATTAACCCTGCTCTAGTTTAGGACTCTAAATTGTGGACCAGGTTATTAGATGGATTATCATCCCAATTATTCTTTTCTATTGTCTAGATATATTGTGTCCAATCATACATTTGTATCTGTGATGTTAGCTTTTTTCATATTGTGCTGTTGAGACTTATTTTTAACTCAGCTAAACAATTCCACTTCTCTATAAATTCCTTGCACATCAGAAGCAAAGACACTGTTTTGCATGTGTTTATAAAACAAAAAAAAAATTGCAGCTATTGCAGACATTACCAGCCACCAGTTCTTCTCCCAAACCCTCTTGCCCAAACTGATTTGATTGCTGACAACAGGAATTCTGCAGATGCTGGAAATTCAAGCAACACACATCAAAGTTGCTGGTGAACGCAGCAGGCCAGGCAGCATCTCTAGGAAGAGGTACAGTCGACGTTTCAGGCCGAGCCCCTTCGTCAGGACTAACTGAAGGAAGAGTTAGTAAGAGATTTGAGAGGGGGAGGGGGAGATCCAAAATGATAGGAGAAGAGAGGAGGGGGAGGGATGGAGCCAAGAGCTGGACAGGTGATTGGCAAAAGGGGATACGAGAGGATCATGGGACAGGAGGCCCAGGGAGAAAGACAAGGGGTCAGGGGGAACCAGAGGACGAGCAAGGGGTATGGTCAGAGGGACAGACGAAGAAAAAGAGTGAGAGAAAGAATGTGTGTATAAAAATAAATAATGGGTGGGGTATGAGGGGGAGGTGGGGCATTAGCGGAAGTTAGAGAAGTCAATGTTCATGCCATCAGGTTGGAGGTTACCCAGATGGAATATAAGGTGTTGTTCCTCCAACCTGAGTGTGGCTTCATCTTTACAGTAGAGGAGGTCGTGGATAGACATGTCAGAATGGGAATGGGATGTGGAATTAAAATGTGTGGCCACTGGGCGATCCTGCTTCCTCTGGCGGACAGAGCGTAGGTGTTCAGCAAACTGGTCTCCCAGTCTGCGTCGGGTCTCGCCAATATATAGAAGGCCACACCGGGAGCACCGGACGCAGTATATCACCCCAGCCGACTCACAGGTGAAGTGTCGCATCACCTGGAGGGACTGTTTAGGGCCCTGAATGGTGGTAAGGGAGGAAGTGTAAGGGCACGTGTAGCACTTGTTCTGCTTACAAGGATAAGTGCCAGGAGGGAGATCAGTGGGGAGGGATGGGGGGGACGAATGGACAAGGGAGTCGTGTAGGGAGCGATCCCTGCGGAAAGCAGGGGGGGGGAGGGAAAGATGTCCTTAGTGGTGGGATCCCATTGGAGGTGGCGGAAGTTACGGAGAATAATATGTTGGACCCGGAGGCTGGTGGACCAGGGGAACCCTATTCCTAGTGGGGTGGCGGGAGGATGGAGTGAGAGCAGATGTGTGTGAAATGGGGGAGATGCATTTGAGAGCAGAGTTGATGGTGGAGGAAGGAAAGCCCCTTTCTTTAAAAGAGGAGGACATCTCCTTTGTCCTGGAATGAAAAGCCTCATCCTGAGAGCAGATGAGGCGGAGACGGAGGAATTGCGAGAAGGAGTGGCATTTTTGCAAGAGATAGGGTGAGAAGAGGAATAGTCCAGATAGCTGTGAGAGTCAGTAGGCTTATAGTAGACATCAGTAGATAAGCTGTCTCCAGAGATAGAGATAGAGACAGAAAGATCTAGAAAGGGGAGGGAGGTGTCGGAAATGGACCAGGTAAACTTGAGGGCAGGGTGAAAGTTGGAGGCAAAGTTAATAAAGTCAATGAGCTCAGCATGCATGCAGGAAGCAGCACCAATGCAGTCGTCGATGTAGCGAAGGAAAAGTGGGGGACAGATACCAGAATAAGTACGGAACATAGATTGTTCCACAAAGTCAACAAAAAGGCAGGCATAGCTAGGACCCATACGGGTGCCCATAGCTACACCTTTAGTTTTGAGGAAGTGGGAGGAGTCAGAGGAGAAATTATTAAGAGTAAGGACTAATTCCGCTAGACGGAGCAGCATGGTGGTAGAGGGGAACTGATTAGGTTTGAAATCCAAAAAGAAGCAGAGAGCTTTGAGACCTTCCTGATGGGGGATGGATGTATATAGGTACTGGACATCCATGGTGAAAATAAAGCGGTGGGGGCCAGGGAACATAAAATCATCGAAAAGTTTAAGAGCGTGAGAAGTGTCATGAACATAGGTAGGAAGGGATTGAACAAGGGGGGATAAAACCGTGTCGAGGTATGCAGAAACGAGTTCAGTGGGGCAGGAGCAAGCTGAGACAATAGGTCTGCCAGGACAGGCAGGTTTGTGGATCTTGGGTAGGAGGTAGAAACGGGAAGTGCAAGGTGTGGGAACTATAAGGTTGGTAGCAGTGGATGGGAGATCCCCTGAGCGGATAAAGTCGGTGATGGTGTGGGAGACAATGGCCTGGTGCTCCTTAGTGGGGTCACGATCGAGGGGTAAATAAGAGGAGGTATCCGCGAGTTGTCGCTGTGCCTCGGCAAGGTAGAGGTCAGTACGCCAGACTACAACAGCACCCCCCTTATCAGCGGGTTTAATAGTAAGGTTAGGATTAGTGCAGAGCGAGTGGAGAGCAGAGTGTTCGGAAGGAGTGAGGTTGGAATGGGAACAAGATGAGGTGAAGTCAAGACAGTTGATGTCCCATCGGCAGTTAACAATAAGTTGATCCAGAGCAGGCAGAAGACCAGAGCAGGGTGTCCATGAAGAAGAGGAGGGTTGATGACGGGAGAAGGGGTCATCGGTGGGGGTGGAAGAGTCTTTGCCGAAGAAGTAGGCTCGGAGACGAAGACGGCGGAAGAAGAGTTCGTGAATTGAATTGAATTTTCAATTCAATGAACATTGACTTCTCTAACTTCTGCTAATGCCCCACCTCCCCCTTGTACCCCATCCGTTATTTATTTTTATACACACATTCTTTCTCTCACTCTCCGTTTTCTCCCTCTGTCCCTCTGACCATACCCCTTGCCCATCGTCTGGTTCCACCCCCCTTATCTTTCTCCCTGGGCCTCCTGTCCCATGATCCTCTCATATCCCCTTTGCCAATCACCTGTCCAGCTCTTGGCTTCATCCCTCCCCCTCCTGTCTTCTCCTATCATTTTGGATCTCCCCCTCCCACTTTCAAATCCCTTACTAACTCTTCCTTCAGTTAGTCCTGACGAAGAGTCTTGGCCTGAAACGTCGACTGTACCTCTTCCTAGAGATGCTACCTGGCCTGCTGCGTTCACCAGCAACTTTGATGTGTGATTTGATTGCTGGGTCTGTCTATAGGTCCCTGGCTACTCTCTGTTGTCCTTGTCTTCCCCCCCTGCTATCAGCTGATCAGGCTGATTATTTGGCTAGCTGGATTTGAATGGATGAAACCAGCACAAAAATGCTGGAGAACTCAGTAAGTATCAATGGATGTTTTGGGCTGAGACCCTTCATCAGGGCTGGAAAGGAAGGGGTCAGAAACCAGAATAACAAGGTGGGTGGAGGAGGAAGGATTGCAAGCTGACAGTTGATAGGTGAAACCAGCGGAGGGGGGAATGGGTGAGTGGTGGAGGGGAGCTGAACCATGAAGTTGGGCGGTGATAGGTGGAAGAGGAAAAGCACTGAAGAATAAATCTGATAGGAGAGGACAGTGGGAGAAAGTGAAGGACAGCAGAGAAAAGTGATGGGCAGATGAGAAGATGAGTAGGGATAAGAGGAGTGCCAAAATGGAGAATAGAAAAAGAGAGATGGGGAGGGGGAGAGGTTTCTGGAAATTTGAGAAATCGATGTTCATGCCATCATGTTGAAGACTACCCAGACAAAATAAGAAAATGCAGTGATGTTAAGCTGGATGGGAACTCCTCCTTGCTAGGTTTGTTGGTAATTTTCATTTGGTTAGAGACTCTGGTTTTGCTGTGGGATCTCTGGGCTTGGCATCCTCCCCTCGGCATAAATACTAGATGTGGAGAAATTAACAAACCCTTATGTAAACAATTTACTAAATAATAAATGTTTAAAGTCTGGATACATTGATTCATTCATCATCATCATCAGGTGCCGTGCCCGGTTTGAGCTTTGACTGCCATGGCCCACACACTCCTGTTTCAGCTCAAGTGGGTCAATTCATTGGTATTCATTTCCAGTTCTCTGGCTGCTGTCTCCATCATCATTTGTCTTTGTCTTCCTCTTGCTTTCTTCCTTTTGATCTTTCCCATAATTACCATGCATTCTAACTCCTCTTTCCCAACCACATGTCCAATGAAGTTACATTGCCTTTTCATGATCTCATACATTATTTCTCTTTTTGTGTTTGCTCTGTTCATGGCATCCTCGTTAGATATTCACTTCGTGCATTCATTATGTCTTTGATAAAAGTTGAATATTTCAAAGGAAGTTTGAATCTAGAAGTTATTGTGAATGAGAACAGATAATATTTAATGCTTTCACACTACATTCCCTTCAATGTGCTCTGCTACTTTTAACATGTATAATAACATTGTTATTAAATTAGACAGTTACGGTGAGAGAGGGAAAATTTAAAGGAGATGTGGCAAGTTATTTTACAGAGTGTGGTAGGTGCTTGGATAGTGCTGCCAAGGGTGGTGATGGAAACAGGTCTGGTAGAAGTATTTAAGAGGCTATTAGAAAGACACATGAATATGCAGTGAATGTACCTCTTCCAGGCAGAAGAAATTTAGTTTAAATAGAATGGGGCCGGGGGGTGGGGGGGGAGCGCGCTTATTCCAGTGCCTTACTGTTCTATATACTGAAATGCTAGCATTAAGAATTCTTACATTAGAATTAACATTTTAATGTTTTAGGCAATTTATTAAAGTCTATGTGTCAGAGTAAATTACAAGATAATGGTTTCTTGGTATGACAATTATTCTTACAAGTTTTCAGTAAAAGATTTACATTTCTGTTTATCTCTTCAAAAATGTCCGTTCATTGAAGAAATTTTGATAATTTGTGTGCAATGTGGATGCCCGCCTTCACATTAAGCAGCATAAGTAGGTTTCAATTACGATTAAAATGCACTTGAATACTTGCCTTTTTTTGTCATTGTTGTTCATTGTGGGCTTCCAACTAAAAAAATTGCATTTGTACAAGGAAATATTTCCCAGTTAGAATGAGTTGTTCGGTATTTGTCTAGAAACAGTGTTTCTTAGAACCTAGTGGTGCAGCACTATCATGCCTATGGGTATGAGGTGGGGATGGTGTGGTGCAGTCTGGAGGAAGTAAGAAAGGAGGCCATTGAGGCTGAAAACAAATGAGTGGAAATATTTCATTAACTTTAAGCAAAGAAGCTAAACTTTGAGAGGCACCGTGCTCATATTAACTTGAAATATGCTTGGATCCCAAATCTAACTAGTGACAATTTTTAAGCCAATGCTTCAAACAATATGCTTTGCATATTAACAACAGGAATTCTGCAGATGCTGGAAATTCAAACAACACACATAAAAGTTGCTGGTGAACGCAACAGGCCAGGCAGCACCTCTTCCTAGAGATGCTGCCTGGCCTGCTGCGTTCACCAGCAACTTTTATGTGTGTTGCTTTGCATATTGACAGTTTTTCTCTAACCTTCCATTTTATTTTACAACTCTTTGACTCAGCTTTTGACACAGTACCCAATTCTGACTTTGATTCAAAGTATTTTGGAATATTTTCTACCTTGAGCGTACTGCACTGTTTTATTGCATTTCTACTGTTTCTTCCTTATTCATCATTGAGATATTTATACTAATTAAAAAATAATTAATATAGAAATATTTTGTATAAATTTCAATTTAGCTGCCTAAATCAAATAAGGACATACTAATTATTTCTATTTTGTGGAAGAACATGTTTCTTAATGAAAATTTGCATTCAATCACTTTTGAGTTATCACTAAACATGGATCTGAAATTTGATGTTTTCCCTTGAAAAAATATAAATCAGTCTATGAAATTTTGATAAACTATTATAACATGCAAATGGTGGAAGTTGTTTGGTCTTCCCCACCATCTGTTCTATAGCCTACACATCTAGATAGTGTCTCCTTTCTTTAGATTATTAAAAGGCAGACATTGTCAGGATATAACTTTACATCCTTTTAGATGATTCTAGAAATTTGGTCTCCTTTAATTTACCTGTCTAACTTCATTCTCATTATATAACCTTTGGCATAATGCTTGCCTTTAACCTGCATGCCCAAAATGTCTTCAAAATTATATGCCTTTTATTTTATATGCAAAATATTGAAACATTTCAGAGCTCTCTAAACATGGTGCATTATATGTGAAAATGAATAATTATATTTTATCCCTTTTCTTTCTGTCCAGTACAGAGAGTAGGTTTGGAGAAAAAGAACTTCCCACTGCTTGTTTGTTATTAAATTCACTTAAGCATTCCATTATTCTCTGCTGCCCAGAGCTGAATGCTTCCTTGAATATTAATTTTAAATTATTTCAAATCCGATGAGTCATTCTAAAATTCAACCCTATGTGGGTGCCTCGGAATGAATAATGTCACTAAATTTTGTTGTAAAGGTTGCATTTGGTGTTTTAAAATATTGATAATTTAAGGCATGTCCTCATATTAATCTCCTCCAGGAAGGAGTAGGAAGGAAAAATGTAAAGCAAAATTAGATGCAGGGTTTCACTACAGTGGCTCTCATCTGTTGTGTTGAGGTGGTTCAAAATGAAGTGATTGGAATGCATCACTGATTTATGCAGCATTTCCTTTCCTTTTTAAATTCATATTCACAAAGAGATAGGGAGAGAGCATCCTGGCAATTTGCTGTGTAAGATATATTTCTTGTAACCTTTCTTCTTGTCTAACACTATAAGACCAGCTGAATGTGCCCCTTGAGCAAAATTCCCAATAACTTAATGCATGTACTTTCATTCAATAATGTCATGTTAGTTTTTGAGCACTATTGCCCTTTGCCCAAATTAAAGAGAACATCCTGTTTAATTCAAAATTATAAGTTGAGAAGAAGTATGCAACTAACTTAAATAAATGTTATATTGGAGTTGAATTATAGATTTATGTAATATGTCCGGAACATTTTGAGCAATTGTATCTACATTGACCCTTTCAAAGTGTAAACACACAAAATGCTGGAGGAACTGAGTAAGTCAGGTAGCATTGACGGAGGGGAATAAACAGTCAACGTTTTGGGCCGAGGCCCCTCAGAACTGATGAATGGCCTTGGTCTGAAATGTCTACTGTTTATTCACTCCTTTAGGTGCTGCCTGCCTTGCTAAGTGCTTTGAGCATTTCATATGTATTGCACAAGATTTCCAACATCTGCAGTCTCTTGTGTTAACCTTTGAAAGCACTATCCATATCTTTTCTCACTTCTAGCTTTTTCTCATAATTGTGCACTGAAAGTGTTCATGGTACTCTTTCCAGAAAACCACCGTTGAATCTGTATCCACCACATTTTTGGATATTGAGTTCCAGGTCCTAACAATATGCTGCATTGCCTTTTTTTGCAGCTCAGCATAATATTATGTTCTGGAAACTCATATTTGATTGCTTTAAAATTGCTCTTTGTGTCAGTTACTTTATTGCCAATCGTTCCTCTAAATGCCTGAGGTGGTTTCATTTATTTGAACTTACACCCTTTATACAGAAGGAGGCACCTCAGACTTGTATTCTACTGGTGGGTATATTGTTTAACCATCTCATCCACTGTTTGAAATGGTAGATGAGATGATTGTCATTTGTTCTCTATATTTCAGAAGTTCATTTACCCTACTATTTATATTGACATTGCCCAAAAAGAGGCTGTAGCATAAACACAGTGCTCGTGAAGTGCATCATCTTAAGCATTTATTTAAATCCCTTGCTGCAAGGATTAGGTTGTTCACCAATCAATACGAACCTGTTTTCTGTTTTGTAGGTAGTCCATCATTGAACAAGAACATGCCAATTGTAGGCGGTGGCTTACGCTGGACTCAAGAATTAAGGGAGCGCATTCGAGTTCCATTTAATAATTTCAAACAAGTCACGCAGCTGTATGTATCTTGCACAGAACAATGGGCATTGTCCAGGAGAACATCGAGTCCTATTGTGCAGAGCCTTGTATCTCTAGCACAGCAGTAACTGGCTTTGGATGAAAAATGTGGTCCTCCTTTCTTTCCATTCCCTATTCTGGTTCTCCTCTTGCCCCATCTCTTCCCCTGACCTACTTGTCACCTCCCTCTGGTGCCCCTCCTCCTTCCCTTTCTCCCATGTTCAACTCTCCTCTCCTATCAGATTACTCCTTCAACTCTTTACATTTTCTGCTCATCACCTCCCAACTTCTCACTTCATTCCGCCCTCCTCACCTACATACATATTGTTTAGGCAGGCTGCCTAGAATCTTTCCTGATACCTTCCAGCTATTTCATACTCTATAGCATATATTATTTAAACAGAAAGAATGTTCATCTGCTTTTAAAATTCTAAGTGAAACTCAAAACAATTTTTATGAGCATAAAGTGAAGAAATTTAGATTACAACTAAACATATCGCTGTGTTTGAAAGCTGGTTTAACCAGGATGGGCTGTGCTACTCTGAACTTATGAGCTCGATGCTGTTTTGAATATCTTCACAAAAGGTTTGCAGCTTTTGCCTCTTAGATGTAAAGAACATTGATAAATTTCTGAGGAACATAATTGCAGCATATCAATGTGATATTCTCCCTTTCCCCCTCTAATGTGGCAAGTGGAATCATATATTATGACATTCTGGAGTTGTATCCATAGTCACTGAATGTAGGGATTTATACCAAAACCTCGCCTGCAATCCATTCCTTTTGGTATGTTAGAGAGGTAAATCAGTGCATTAAATAAGATTGGATTACATTAGTCCATATATTTATATCCTAAAATAACTTAGAGCTTTGTTTGCATGTACTCAGTTGAAGTACACAGTCTGTAGATGCAGGATAAAATACTGTACAGCTTGAAATAATTCAACTATTGTATGAATATTGCCTTTGTTAGTCACCAATAAAAATAATTTCTACAGGCAGATGGACTCCACAGAAGGTAAAAGAATGATTCAGATGTATCAGGAGATGATGGAACTTTTGGATCAGTAAGTAGAAGGTTCTGCAAACTAATTTTCAATAAACTGACCTTCAAGCATTGTAATAGTCGGCAGAGAGTTGAAAATAAAGATGAATTCAGGAATTAGTTATGACGAGTCTACAAGTACAATGCACAATAGTTTCCCCACTTCTGCATATTGATCTTTCGCAATCCTGGTGAATGTCCCAGTGTATAAGATGGTTGAATATTCCCCAGTGTTTGGTGTAAAATTTCTCTGATCATGACAACTTGTGGTTTCGAGTTATGTAGTGTGGAGATAGGCCTTTTATTCCAGTGAGTCCAAACAGCCATCAAGTACCCACTTATTCCCGTATTCTCATTAACCATCCCACCACTACAGATAACTTGCAGTGGCCATCTAACCTTCTGAACTGCATGTCTTTGTGGAAGGAAAACAGCATATCCAGAGGAAATCCACACATTGACAGGCTGAGCCTGCAAACTCCACAAGGACTGCACAGAAGGTTAGGATTGAATCCATATTGCTGGAGCTGTGGGCCAGCAGGTCTTTCACTAGCATCACTGTGCTGCCCAAATCCGTTCTGGTGGTGCAAATCAACTAACAGCGATGAAAGTAACTATGATCCAGTGTTTAATGGCCTCAACATTGTATAGAGTGGGTTCAATATTCCTTCAGGCAGTTCCTTTTGAACCACTTCAGCAAAATGAAAAGTCCTGTGGAGTACAGTTGCATGTGGTAGATCATTATTGTCAGAAAATTTGCTTATTTGTATGTACAGAGATGTGCAATTCTTTTGTGTAAGTTTTGATGGATAAAATGGGTTTTGCAGGCATACATTGTAAGAATCATGATGTTCAAACTATAATGTTTCTTAGATGGATGAACTTGAATCAGGGTTGTGCACATTTCTTCTGTTATCATTTTACAAAGAAACATGTATGTGAAGGCATTGGGTTTTGATGGAAATTTGCATCTTTAAAGCATTTGGAATCTAAAACCTTGAAGTCAACTCAGGTGTGTCTGGTTTGTATTTGAGAACTGATCAAGCTTGATGTCTCTCTGAAAACAGCTTGTTTTCTCAGTTCCCTCTTGTCTAATAGTCTTTTAATGGTTTGTATTCAGCAGATTTTGGTTTGGCAGTTAGCTGTTTTTGCCGTTGTTTAGGGCTGATGAGGTGAAAGTGATTGTGACCATTGGATGTTTTGATGCAAGAAGAGCAATTGAGCTATTGCTTTGATTTAGCCGTATGCTATCTACTTACTAATGTAGCTACATTTTACAGCAATTAACTATATGCACTCTAAGAAGAGGTAATGTTTTACATTTTAAATAATGAATGTCTGCTATGAATCACATTTAACTGAATTTAAAATTAATTGCAGTTATTTAAAGTGCACACAATCCAGAATTTACTTGATGAATAACAATCTCTTGATTCACCTAAATGAGCTACTGCAAATGTATTATTCCATTTACTTAATGGTTTAATTCCTCCATTACCCAAAGACCATCCGTTGATTTAAATTTTATACAAATTTGGTTATGTCTTTATTATGCTTCATCTAATGCAGTCTCGACTCTGATGATAATGGATGCATACACGAAATGTCACTAACAATTTCACAAGGCCTTTTATACTAATCCAGTCATTATTGTTTATTTTTATTTCTGATTTTTATTATTCCTGGAAATTTACTTTGCCATCACAAGTGCATTGGGCCAATATACAAACATTGGAAATTACTTTAAAACTGCAATACTGTTAAAACAAAATTGAGATTCCCCTACTGCTGTCTGTGAAAGGTTGAAAGTCAACTGTAAAGTTCATCGTAGAAACTTGATAAGTTCCTCTGGATAATGTGATGAAGCTGATGTCACCAGTTTTGGTGCAGTGTTCCAATTAATCTATTGTAGTTCTTGCCACTGCTGTTATTTAGTCTAATAGGTGTAACGTCTACTGCCTTCATTTTCGGATATAGAGCAAAGCATCATGATTTGTCTGGCTCAAGGGATCATTGTTGCTGAATAGATGCTCTACTAATGGGAGGGGCTTGGTAGACTGCTTCCAGAGGGTTAGATGTATTCGGACAGGCATGTGACTTACAGTATCCATGGCAGGCAAGTGCTTTGTGGAAAGGGGTCCAAACTCCCTCCAAGACTACACCCTGCTCCTGGCAGGAAGTTGTCATGAAAATCCGAATCCACCAATATCTTAATGGAGACAAATACTGGTGCTGCACTGCCTGCCCCTGGGAACGTATGCGCGGCTTCGGCTTTCCTTCTTGAATATGTACTTCAGGTGACCTCTGTAATGCAATAGTTAGCAATGAAGTATGAGATACCTGTATAGATGAAGTGTGAGATGCTAGATAGGTACATGGATGGTAGGGGATAGTAGGGGAGTGGAGGGCTATGGGCCCGGTGCAGGTTGATGGGAGTAGGCAGTTTAAATGGTACAGCCCAGACCAAATGGGCTGAAGAGTCTGTTTCTGTGCTGTACTTTTCTATGACTAAGCGGTGGCAGCAGCAGCCGCCTGGAATGGTCTTAAGTCTGGGAAATTGAAAGGGGGTCTGACATGATGGTATCATGAGGTCTGCCTACATGCACCAACAGTTTAGCAATTTGCCCCCTCAAGACTGACCTTAGTTGGTTAGGCAAGGTCTACATATCCAGCAGCCTTGGCATCAGTGCCTTGGTGCATTTCTCCCATTGGCTATTCTTTCCCTGCATTGCCTTTTCTTCCCCCTGTCATCCATGGGTATTCTTCTGGTGTCTGCTTGCCATAGGTTTACAATTGTAACCTAGATTTCATATTAGTTCAAAGGACTGGTTCAGGGTTCAAAGGGGTGAACCTCACTGTTCCAGCATACTTCAGTGGCGATTCTGCAAACCTCAAGATCGAGGGCTGAAATGTGGATTTTGATTCAGATTTTTTTTTTGGTGTTGGTCTCATTGCTCTAAGTTTACTGGTCAGTTTCTCAAAAGAAATGCAAACCACAGCAGGTTCTTCAATGCATGGACTTCTCACATTACAATTGTGTTTTTCTTGGATCTAAATTTATCATTCTGATTTTGATTTTCCAAGGAAAACATATATACTGTGTGGTATGATATATTAAAAAATGATCTGTGGAGATAATTTTCAGTGTTTATGTGTATCAAAAACTACAGACAATGCAGGAAGATTTCTGATGGAATTATGGACATTCTTAAAATTTTGCTGGAAATGTTTAGCTGAGTCAGACTTACATGTGATGTCACTGCACTGTGACCAGAACAAATTATAGATTACATCCAAAGCAGAAATAAATCACATTTCAAGAAAAATAATGGTTGTACTGTAATAAGAGGCTTTAGCTGATTACAGCTGAGAGCATTGTGGAATAGATAAATGCTGTATACTTAATTTATGGATGAAATTGTGGATGGAAGGTGTAATTTTGTATTGGTGATCAAGTTACTGAATGCGTGGCAATTTTCTTTGGGTCATTATGACAACAATTGATTTGATTATTGCATGTTAGCTTGTTTAAATTTAGCTTTCTCATTTTTGGTGCTTTTTGAGGTATTGGATTAATATGGAGTCTATCGAGTGTATTTTATTTTACGCAAGTGTTCAACCCATATTTGCTTGCTTTTATTTTGGTATTCCTTCAATTTTACTAGGTATGAAGCAAAGCTGTATTTAGAATGGTCCAAAACTGTATCTGAAAAATCTCAATATAATCTAACTCAACCTCTCCTCAAACGAGACCCAGAAACAAAACTGATCTCAGTTAATTTTGAGCCGCAGGTAAGTTATTCAAAGTCAGAAAGTTATGTTGCAGCTTTATAAAACTCTAGTTAGTCTGTGTCTGGGAGGCTGATCCAGAAGATTAATGGTGAATTGGCTGCTTGGATTCAGAACTGGTTGCACATAGAAGACAGAAAGTAATGGTCGAAAGGATGTATTATAGCTGAAGGATTGTGATTAGTGGTGTTCTGCAGAGATCTGTATAGGGACCTCTGTTGTTTGTGATGTATATAAATGACCTGAATGAAAATATACATAGCTACATTATTAAGTTTGCAAATGATATGAAGATTGGTGGTGGTATGGATAGCATAGAAGTTTGGCAAAAAATACAGTGTGATATAGATCAGATGTAGATATGGGTAGAGAAATTGCAGATGGAGTTTAACACAGTCAAATGTGAAATGTTGCACCTTGGTAGGTTAAATGTTAAGGGAGGAGAAGAGGAATCTTGGAGTCCAAGTTCATAGCTCCATGAAAATGGCTACACAGGTTAATAGAGTCATTAAGAATGTATCTGGTATGCTTGCCTTTATCAATCATGGCATTGAATTCAAAAGTCTGTTGCAGCTTTATAAAACACTAGTTAGGCTGCATCTAGGGTATTGAAACAGTTCTGGGTGCTACATTAAAGGAAGGATATTGGGCCTTTCGAGAGGGTGCAAAAGAGGTTTACCAGGCTGTTGCTATGATGCTATGCTCTGTGCTATGATGAGAAGTTGGATAAACCTGGGTTGTTTTCTCTGGAGCAGTAGAGACTGAGGGGAGATCTGAAAGAGGTTTATAAGATTATGAGAAGAAGAGTAGAGTAAATTGACAGTATCCTTTTCCCAGGGTTGAAATATCAAATACCAGAAGGTATGCCTTTAAGGGGAGAGGGGGTAAGTTCAAAAGAGACTAAGGAGCAAGCTTTTTTCACACAGAGAGTTGGGGTGCCTGGAATGCACTGCCTGGAGTGGTGGAAGAGGCAAATACATAAGGGACTTTTAAGAGACATTTAGATAGGCATGTGAAGGTGAGGGAAATGGACGGATAAGGATGTTGCGTAGACAGAAGGCATTAATTTAGTTGGGCATTTGATTACTAATTTAATTGGTTTGACACAACATTGTGGGCTGAAGGGCCTGTTCTTGTGTTGTACAGTTCTATGTTCTATATTCAATAAAAATCAATGCTGTTGTGTATGAGTGATCATTTGCCAATTACTTTTCTATGTCCCATTGAAAGCTTGATTAATAATATAATCGTTCGTAACCTGGAGTTTACCTAATTCAGAAGCATTGTCAGCACAAATATTGCAATGGGAGTTTGATTAGCTACAGGTTAGTGCAGATCTTGGTTACTATTAGGTCCTAGTTGCATCTTTGTTTGAATTAGTTCATTAGTATCAATCTGCCTTAAAAATTCAAAACACGCCAGACCAAGATAGTTGTCAAATGACCGTTTTCCAGACTAGTATTTCAACCTGTTTTTGAGTAAGAACTGTAATATAAGGACTAACAAATTATGATTTAACTAGAGGAAGTTGTAATCAAGTTTAATCTCCTGTAACTTTGAATCTGAAACTGTTGCAGGCTACTGTAAAAAAAAACAGTATGTTTATTCTTGATTTAAAGTGTTATAATGATTTAATCTTCATTAAGAAAGCCTTGTTCTAAATTTAATTTGCCAGGAAACAAAAGTTTAAGTGAAAATTAGAGGTATACCAATTACGCTGTTTATTTGCCTCATGATCTTGGCTATTCTATGCCATTTACAGCTCGTCTCAGTATTACGAGAGGTTAGATATTTAGAGACACAACATGTTGAGAAGATTCCCAAAACTGCAGTTGAAATATATGCCTCAAAAGAATCCTACCACCAGTATGTGGCAACCTTGGAGCTGACTGCCAGTTGGTACAACAAAATCCTAAAGTCTGTCCTTGGGGTGGAATTTCCGCTCATAGAGGAGCAGGTACAACAGATTGACTGTAAAATGAAGGAGGCAGAAGAATTACTGAACTGGAAGAGTGAAGGTAATTAATTTGCACTTTATTTTCCCTACTACTGATATACTATATATTGTATGGAACATTCAATGCTATGAATGGCAAACCCTACTGAATCAAATCTGTCATTGATAATGGAAATATATTTGAAAAATTGAATGCCCTTTTCCTAAAAATAAGTTAATTTATTGCTTTTGGGGAAGGAAGGATTGAGGCTTTTTAAGAGGTGTTTAACTTCATTAAAATAGGTTTGTTTTAAAGTGGGTTTTCTGGGAAGAAAGTTCCACATTTAATTGTAGAGAATGCCTAGGAAAAGAATTTGATTAAGCCAGAAACCTATGGACTACAAAGTTTGAAATGTTTGCAGTTCCAGGTTTCATGAGAACTTACTTGTGTTCTATGAATATTGTTAGAGCTCCAATCTGTTCTGTTTAAAAGCATGTTCATTTCCTGTTTCTTTCAAGAGATGACTTTTTCAACTTTTAACCTCTAATAAGATTAACAACTACTTCAATGAAACTAATCAAGAACTTGCCAGAGGTTGAGTGCAATATGCTTAAGTAGCAAAAATGAATTATAAAACAGGCTAAAGAAACCTAGTTATTTGAAATAGTAATTAACAAGCTAATAGAAGGCAATCAAGATAAATGGAAACTCTTCAAAAAGGAAACCTGATAAATATTATTGTATCTGAATACATTCATCTGCTTAATACATTCATGTTAATATTTGCTAAGGCATCTGGGATTATATCCAAAAAGTTCGGGATATGGTCCAAGACTTGGAGAACCGATTGCGGAAAGCAAAAGACAACCTAGGTGCCATACAGGATATTATGAAGGCATGGGTATCTCCTGTTTTTGAAAGAAAGGAAGGGAAAAAAGATACACTCCTCAGTCTCGATGACAAGAATGAAAGACTTGAGAAACGCTACAGTTTTATTAAGCAAACTGGTGAAAAAATACACTTATTGGTGAAGGTATGGTAAAATTGGAATTCTAACCTTAAGAAAGCACAGCATTTCAGCCAATACTACAAACTATATTTAGTATTATTGTGAAATTGTTAAGGATGTACAATATATTTTGCCAATGCTATTACAGGACAAATTGAATGTGATTAGGTAATTCCACTATCTGTCAAGCCTGCTGACAGTGTTGGTGTTGAATAATGAAAACTGATATAAAACCTGTAATTTATGTTTAACAATTCTCCACAAATGAATGGGGCCATATTAGACAACCCCTTAAGCTGAGAGGCCTGATAATGATGACTTTCTGGCCCATCATCTCAGGATATTACCAAATAACACAGTAGGATGGCATGGGAGTGAAGCAGTTAACGCAATCGCTTCACAGCAATAAACGATCAGCGTTTCATTCCCGCTGCTGTCTGTAAGGAGTTTGTATGTTCTCCCCGTGACCACGTGGGTTTTTTCTGGGTGCTCTTGTTCCCTCTCATGTTCCAAAGACGTGTAGTCAGGATTAGTAAATCGTGGGCATGCTATGTTGGTGCTAGGAATGTGGGAACACTTGTGGGCTGTTCACAGTACAATCCTCACTGATTTGATTCAGTGCAAACAGAGCATTTCCCTGTATGTTTGGCAAATAAAACTAATCTTTAAAATTGTCCTCAACTTTGTGAAAATACTAGGGTGGATACCTCCAGTCAATGACCTCCAGTGTGTTCTGTGCAGTGTACAGGTGGGAAGTTGGCACTCTATCTAGTCAGTACTTATTGACTGAACCACCAGCTGGGAGTCAGTGTGATCTTACCCAGTGCCTGATTAATCATGCTTGCTATGTCCACTAATACCTTGTTACATTGTGAAAATTGAAGGGATTAAATTGAAGTTAAAAAACTCAACGAGAAGTGCCGGTGATATTAAACCCGATCTGATTCTGATTATTTTCTAGTGATGTTAGGTTCACTTCTGTTTAAAGGACAGCTGTGTGGTGCAGCAATTATTGCTGCCACCTTTCAGCTCCAGTGACAGATTCATTTCTAACTCAAGGGGTTCTGTGTGTGGAGATTGCACATTTGTCCTGTGATTGTATGAGTTTCCCTCGAGTGCTGGTTTCCTGCCACATCCCAGACACACTAATCACTTACTTGCTGGGGTGCGGGTTGCTGTAATGACTAATAGTTGAATGTAAGTGATTAAAAAATCAAAATAGTTGATGGGCAAATGAGGAAGAATAATTTACATGGGAAGAGTAGAATCACATTTCAGATGTTTTGCATTTGGATATTTGATCTTTATCGGCTTAATTGGCAAAAGGATTAGTGGGGGTTTGAGGAGGGATTTGCGAAGGAGTCTGAAAGCTAACCCTTGTCGTCTCTAAAAATGTAGCTCGTCAACTACTTGAAGAATCTTGTTCTACATAGCTGTGGGCCAACAGCTGACAAATGGGAATTGCTTAAATAACTTCATCCTTAGGCTAGCAGGTGCAATGGGCTGAATGGCCTCCTTATATGCTTTAAATTTCTATGGTTCCATGATTTATTAATTTTAAAAATGATGCACTGCAATGAAGAGTAGATTTTCTGCTAGAATTATCTACTGCTGGAGGAAGAATCTGAGAGATCAGCCCTATCCTATTGATGCTGATGCAAGTACTGGTAATAGGTAACTACCTCATTTCAACGAAGTTTATTTAAATGAGGCAGAGCATCTTGAAGATTGGGTTGTAAACTTCAGCTGAGATTTCCACTATGCAGGAATACCTGCTCATAACTTATTAAGCTGGTTGCGTTTCTTAAGTGTGTCTCATATGACTACATTAAATATAGAAATTGTGGTTACTTCAAAAATGCATTAAGCTGTATATTTACCACGTGGATTAGTTTTTTTTTTGTTTTTAGTGACATATTTTCCAAATTTCCCTGATGGTATTACTTCTGATAATCACTGATTATGGATCTTATTATGTACTGCTAATATTTTTATCCATCAATAGGACAATCTGAATCTCTTCCAAGCTGATGTGACTTCAAAGATTTGGAAGGCATATGTTGACTATGTTGATGAAATGGTTATTGATGGTTTCTTCAATGCTATTGAAGCCTCCCTGAATTATCTTGTAGATAACACTGGTAAGAATAATTTATTCCAGTAATATTATTCCTAGTCATCAATTTATAATGGCCACACAATGAGGAAATGCTTATTGTTGTGGTAGGGTAGGTTCCATTATTTTAACCATGACTTAATGAAAACACAGAAAGAGGCTGTTCTGCCCATAAAATTTGCACCGACTATCAAGCATGTGTTTACCTGAATCCCACACTAATTTGATTTGATTTCTCCCCCAGTTACATATCAATTTCTAACACTAGGGGCTATTTGCAGTGGACAACATAGCCATAAGGAGTAACAGCAGGGACCTTGGGAGTGTTTATGTACTCCGATTGGGTGTGTGTATCTAGCTTACTGAAAGTGATGAAGTAGATGAATAAGGTCACTAAGAACTTTTGTAATCTGCTTGCCTTCATAGGTTACTTTAAGTATAGAAGTTTGGGCATCATACTGCAGCTGTACAAAACACTGAAGTAACTGCATTTGGAGTATTGTGTGCAGTTCTGTTCACTGTACACAATACTTGTCAATTGCTAACTCATCCCTATCAGCAATTCCCTTTGTGTCGCAATTATTTATATATATCATGAACAACTGGGGTCTCAGCACTGATCCTGGTCACAGACCTTCAGTCAGAAAAACACCTTCCCACAATTATCCTCTGTCTTCTTTATTCAAGTGAATTTTGTATCTACCAAATCTCCATGATCCTACGTGCGTTAATCTTCTGAACCAATTGAACTCAAAGCTTCCTGCAGCACACATTTGCTTGAAATGCAACTTATTAATGCTATGTCATGTTCATCTGTAATGAACAATTAGTTCAGCATCCTATCCAATCTATTAAATAGGAAAAAGAAAGATACAGAGGACAACATGGAAAGAAAGTGCAAATTAGAATTGATTTGGGTGATAAATGTGAGAGGAAAAAGATTGTTTTTGGAAAGATTTAGGGAAAAAACACATTACAAACAAGCAAAACAATATGAAATCTGAAGTTTTAAAAACCTGAATGAATAATGTGCTACATGCCGGAATGAGGCAAAGTATTTGAAGGATAAATCTTGCAATGTAAGGAATTCTTGCATCATTAACTGTTATCAATAACTTTCAGTGCCATGTTTAATTCAATATAACTGCATAAATACTGCAAATTTTGGAACTTCAGGAAATTGGTAGTGGCTTGCTTTTCTCAAGGATGCTGAACTAATGTGCAACATTTCAGATCTTTCTGCAGTTTGGGCCATTTTTAACAGCACTTCCACACCATTAACTGCTTGTCATGTAGATCGTTATAGCTCAAAACATACTATGTTGTCAGCCCACTTGGGCTGTGCAGTTTTAATGATTCACAGCTGAAATTGCATGGTTGTAGTCTGAGCTTCCACTGTAATAGTCAGATGCTTTGTGGCTATTACTGTGGTCCCATGAAAGCTAGAACTTACTACAACTGGGAACATTGTTATAAGATGTAAATAAAATCAAAGCCTTGCTAGATAGGATGGCTTTCCAGACCCGCAAATGAGTGCTCGGCAGTAGAACCCAACATCATACTCTGGACATGAGGTACCTCAGATTTCATCACAACTTACCCTAACTCCAGGCCTGATGGCCGCTGTCTCACCAGAAATAGATCCTGCCTTTTCGCTCTCTTACACATGCAGTGTCTGTATCTGAAGTAGTTACTTTGTGCGTGAAACTAAATGAAGTTTTACTTACATCATCACTCCAGCTTTGCTTTCTGTCAAGGGCCTGTCAGGCTGCAACTCCTGGATACCTTAAATAAATAAAAAGAATGGGATAGTACAGAGGAAAAAAATGCACTTTAAACCATATGCAGCTTGTATCTTAAAGGATTATGGCAAATAAAACAGCTTTAATCCAACACCTAAATGTTCTAGCATCTGGCCTGTTTACTCTGAACTTGAGTTAGTCACCCTGAGTGCAAACAACATTTACAGTAGGCTTGTGGTCAAAACCAGGTGCTTGTGTATTTCCTGGTCTCTTTAAACTCACCAGGTTCTCTGGAGAATGTATTAATCTGTTGTTGCCATGTAAAAAAAGAGTGAAATAACAATTTTCAGGTATTAGTAAAGATTACCATCCAATAGTCCTGAAAAATCCAAGCTTTATCAAGGGTGTTAGTTATCAGAGTTTTACTTTACTGTATCTTTGGTGGCATGAGCCTTCCGGCCAAACTCTCAGCATGTCATCAGACCATAAAATGCAGGAGTAGAATTAGGTCATTCTGCCCCTGGAGTCGTTTTATGAAGTTTTCTCAGTGATACTCAATCATGGCTGATTTTTCCTTTTTCAACCGCATTCTCCTGTTTTCTCCCCATAACCTTTAACCTCTTACCAATCAGGAACTTAAGAATCTCTGTCTTAAGTACATCCAAAGACTTGGCTTCCAAAGCACTCCCGGAGTGAAATTCTATGGATTCATCACTCACTGACTGAAGAAATTCCTCCTCATCTCAGTTTTAAGAGAATGTTCCTTTATTATGAGGCCCTGCCCTTCGAACCTAGACTCTTCTACTAATGAAAGCATCCTCTCCACATGCACTCTCTTCAGGCTTGCAATATCTGGTAGGCTTCAATGAGATTGCCCCGCTTCTTTCTGAACTCCAAGTACAGATGCAGGGAATCAAATGTTCTTAATATGTTAAGCCGTAAGTGATAGTTAGTAAGCCAATATTGATCAACACCATCTCCTCTGTGAGGTTTAGGATAATTAAGTTTAACTCCCTTTAATTATCATCTGACAATTAAAAATGTTGAGTGATCAGCGGTGCCAGGAAGATGTAGATTTTCAAAAACACTTAGGTGATCTGCTTATATGTGGACGAATGCTTGCTTATATAATTGGGTGTGTACTTTCTCATTCCACAGAGGAAACATGGAAATTTATTGTTTAAGCCTTCTCACTTTGCATAGAAATCACACAGGTTTACATTATTCTGTTCTTTTCATAGAACCTAAAGCTGGTCTTGCACCGTTGTTTGAAGCCCAGTTGGACCTAGTTTCCCCAGATTTGGTCTTCCACCCATCTCTTGAGATAGGTAGTGGTGACAGTTTCTATGACCTGGTGGATGGATTGATCAATGATATTTTCAATATTTCATCTTTGGTACCCAGACTGGCAGAACACTCCACTTATCTTCACTATCAGGTAAGATGGTATTTAATATCCGCTTGTTTCATCCCAGCTTCTCAGATAGGAAACAGTGTGTTTCAGGTGTAATGCTAACTGTAGATCCTTACTTTAACGGAGAGTCAGTTGGCTCACACTGGAGATTTTTGATGGATGGGCTGAATTAAGATTGCCCTATACAGGTTTCTCCTGCCATCCGAAGGTAGAGCGTTCCTATGAAACGGTTCGTAAGCCGAAATATCGTAAAACGAAGAAGCAATTACCATATATTTATATGGGAAAATTTTGTGAGCATTCGCAGACCCAAAAATAACCTACCAAATCATGCCAAATAATACATAAAACCTAAAATAATGGTAACATATAGTAAAAGCAGGAATGATATGATAAATACACAGCCTACATAAAGTAGAAATACTTCTCTAC
This sequence comes from Mobula birostris, assembly GCF_030028105.1. Taxonomy (NCBI): domain Eukaryota; kingdom Metazoa; phylum Chordata; class Chondrichthyes; order Myliobatiformes; family Myliobatidae; genus Mobula; species Mobula birostris. The sequence continues at coordinate 20,907,874 of NC_092393.1, forward strand.
AACGATTGCCTGCACAGATCTCCGTAGCGAAAATCTCACACAAGCGCTGTTGGCATAAATGCGCTCTCCAGTAACCTTTAAACTATGAAGCTGCCAAATCTACCAAATAACACGTAAAAATACACAGCCTATATAAAGTAGAAATAATGTATGTACAGTGTAGTATAACTTACCGTAATTGGGAAAACAGCGCTGAGCACACTGATGATGGTGTGTTAGACTGAGTCGTCGCAGGCTGGGTGGTGCAGCCTCCGGGCCGCCGACCCGATACATTCTCGCGAAGAACGCAGCGGTAGCCGGGAGGCACCCAGCACATTTTTAAGAAAAAAGCCGAAATAAACATGCTAATTAATAAAGTGCTGCTCGGCACGTAAACGTCGGCGCAGATCAGAGGCGATTGCCGATTGCATCGCCTCTGATCTGGGCCAACAATTACATGCTAGGCGGCACCTAATTAATTAGCATGTTTATTTCGGCCTTTTTCTTAAAGATGTGCTGTGTGTCTCCTGGCTACCGCTGCGTTCTTCGCGAATCGGTACAGTATCTGTCCGGGGCCCGGGTGGTGGGACACGGGGGTGTCATCTCATCGTCGATCAGGGCAGGAAGCTCATCTTCTCCTATGACTGCCCGCCTTGATGTCGAAGGTTGAGTTTCGTTGTCTGCTGTGGCTGATGTGGAAGGCTTGCTTGACTGCTGAGCCTCGCGCATTTTTCTATCATACAGTTGTTTGTAAGCATTCAAACCATCCTGCAAATATCCCCTAAACTTACATACCCTTTCAAAATTAAAGTCGTACTTTATCATTGCAGCGAAAATCTCACGCAGTTGTTTCACTTTCTGCATTTGGTTGCGTTCGGTTTCGATTGTTATCCTTTCCTCTTCCAATTGCATCAGCTCTTCATCTATCAGTTCTTGGTCATGGGATGCCAAAACCTCTTCAACGTCATCTTCGTAAACTTCCACAAGCCAAACTCACTTTGTCCTTGCTTCGTTCACCACGATCGAAACGCTTAATTATGTTTAGTTTTACGCTAAGTGTAACACTCTTACTCTTTCAGATTTTTCTGACACCTTAGAACTCGTCTTGCTAACGGCTGCTCAATGCAACGTGTTTAAGCAATGCCGTTCCGAATCTGGGGCAGAGCAGCTGCTCGGGGTGCGCGCTGCCTTTTATCGCACGCTGATTTTTTTGTGCGCTGATTTTTTATCGCACGCTGCCTTTCTTCGTAACAGTGAAAACACCTTCTGAAAACAGGCTGCTAATGTAGGTCTTTCGTAACAGGTTTCGTAAAGTGAACGTTCGAAAAGCAGGGGACACCTGTATATGTGTTGTTATGTTTTCCTAGTTACTTTGTCTAATAGCAATAAATTTGCAATTTGGAAAATATAACTTTTGGTTCATCTTTATTAATCAGAAATCAAAATAACTGTAATAGAAAATTAATAACTTTGAGGGTCTTTTTGAATTAACTCTTAAAAGCTAGTATTATAGATGAATTAAAAACCATGTCAAAACTAGGAAGTATTTCAAATCATTCTTGTTTTAATGTTAGAAGTGACGTTAAGCATTTTCCCCCACTGTAGTCAGAAGCAGTTGTGAGAAGAATTCAGTGAAAATTATCATTGGAGACGGTGGTTTTCTCAGATACTTTCAATAAGTCACGAAATTGCATTGGATAGAAATGAGTCCTTCAACATTCAGCATCCATGCCAACCTTTTTGCTGATCAATGTTAATCATATTTGCCTCCATTAGGACCATATCCTCTATACATGATCTTTTTTAATGTCTGTCTAAATTTCTCAGAAGCATTGTGTATCTGATTCCAACACCACCTTTGGAAGTGTGCTTCATATATTGGCCACTTCGTGTACATAAAAAAAATTCCCGTTAAGAACCCCTTTAAATCTTCTGCCTATTGCGTTAAAAATGATGCCCTGTTGATTTTGATGTCCCTACCACTGGAACAAAATTTTAAACATCTGCCCTATCTATGTTTTGTTTATTTATCATAGGTATTTTGTTGTTTTTATCTTATTTGTTGTGTGATTCTTTTCTCAGGCTGATATGGAAGACATGGCAGACTTGGCAGACATGCGACAGCATTTAGTGGACAGTGTTCGGCACGTGATGGGAAAATGCTGCGAGTATCGAAACTCCTTTGACCAGTATGCGTACCTTTGGGTGGACGACCGTAAGGAATTTATGCGCCAGTTCCTTCTGTATGGGCACGTTCTCACTGCTGAGGAAATTGAGGCCCATGGGGAGGATGGTGTTCCAGAGAGCCCCCCAACGCTCCAGCAGTACAAGGAACAGATGGACTCCTATGAAAAGATCTACGAAGAGGTGAACTCTCTGGAGCCCATTAATGTTTTCGATGTTTGGATGCAAATTGATGGCAGGCCTTTCAAGTCTGCCTTGTTGAATATCATCAAGAAGTGGAGCCTCATGTTCAAACAGCACCTCATTGACCATGTAACACACAGGTAAGATTCCATAGATGGAATGGGATAATGTCAAAGTAGGCGCAGAGGAAATTCACCAGGATATTGTCTTGGATCAATTTAATTTTTTAACTACATTATGTTAATTAAATTAAATTATTGAACATTTCAACCATGGGAAGAAAATTGAGAGGTTAGGTTTCGGTTTTCCTTGGAGTGGAGGAAGTCAAAAGTTCAAGTGTTATTGTCATTTAACCATACAGAAATACTGATGAATGCAGCCGGATGAAATAGCATTCTTCCACGGCCAAGGTGCAAAGCGCAATACCAAAATCATATACAGCACAAGGCTCATATAGCACATATATGATAACAGTCACACAAAAAATATATAATATGGCCTAAGTCACTGAGTCCATGGATGTTGTCGGCAGCAGTCTTCAGATGAACACAATCCAGCTCGTCTCTTCCACCAAGTGAACACTGGGGTGCAGCTGGTTCGGCCTTATCTCTCCTGGGAAGTTGCAGCATGTGACACCGGGGCATGAGGCCTAGTCCACCATAAAACTGAGACCATGCGGCTCCCCGCCATTGGTCCTGCCGATAAACCAGTGAACTGGGCTTGCAGCATTCCACATTACCAATGCCCAACAGGGTCTTGCAATTACAAGAAAAGCAACTAAGACAATCACTCACTGTTGAACTGCAACCCATCTTTGTGTACCGACTTTGATCTTTCTCCAGAGCAGCACAATCTGCACCAAGTCCAGCTCCTCCGCCAACAAGCAACTCGCTGATGAGGTAGACCTACAGTACCTGAAGTTCTTAATGAAGCAATGTCTTACAATCATAAAAAAGATGTTTGGGGAGAAAAAAACAATACACCTTTGTTTGACCACCTTTGGTAGAGGTCGCTGTGTTCAAGGGTGCTGTCATCTTACCGCAAGGGGATGTTAGGGCTGCAGTTAGGACAGGAAACTTTTCTCCATGTCAGAGATAAATAAAACTTCATTGTATTTTTATTGTAAGTGGTAAGAAATTTTGATGGGATCCAATGGATGCCTTTTCATTCAGAGAATGGTGAGTATCTGAAGAGTATTACCTGAGAAGGTGGTGGTGCAAGCAGAGTTGTTGACAGCATTAGCTGTCTTGAGGAGCACTTGAATCACCTAGGTGTGGTGGTCTGTAAGAAGCTTGAAGATGGGATTAATACAGATGAGTGCCCACTGGCCAACATGCTTTAATACTCTATGACTCCAAGACACTTAACCTCTGGTTAACACTTGAAAATGGATGTCAAAAGTTATACTGTCAAAGATTTTAAATGAGAATACCTGAAAAGTATTACCTGAGAGAGTTGTGAAAGCTGAGTGGCTGACAGCATTAGCAGTTTATTTTGTTGAAAAGGAAGCTGGTAGTCTGAAGCACTGTTGTATATATTCTCTCTCATTATACTAAAGCAAATTTTGGTGTTAAGGCTTACGATTTTGATATGTTAGGCCTCTCTCTGTGTTTGTAAAGTCTATTTCCTGTGATCTAACTGTTTTGCACAAAATTGCTATTGAATAGTACTAGTGTTATTATTACAGAGCTGTTGTAGTTGATACAGTCATCTTGCACAGGAACTGACCGCCAGTAGTTTATAGTAAAGGCCTTTACTGGATATCCAAAATCATGTGCACACATACGTCAATAAAATAATAGAATCACAGTTGGATCTTATAATAGACAAGGACCAGGAGAGATGTGAAACTAGGAAGGAGATATTAGAATTAGAGAATACAGTATCAGGATCAAGAAAAACGTAACAATATTGTTGCTTGCAAGTTGGACTAATTTGCACCAAATTACATGTGTGAACTGCACACACAAATCAAACTTTGCCTGTTCCTTTGCATCCTTTTCCAGCAGAAATATTGGACTGGCCATGTCCTGTCATGATTCACTTAAGTGCACATTTCATTTAACTATCACATTTTTCGTATGTGATGGTGTTGCCAGTAACTCAGTAACAGAAATTGGATAAATGTATGGAATCATGTATTTAATAAAATAGGAGTATGTCCTGCTGAAATTAGTGAATTAGAGAATAAGAAGTAGAGGAAGTGTTTGGATAGTATGACAGAAGTTTAAAAAAAATTGAGTATGAAAAGAGAAATGAAAAGCACAGATTTTTAACATCCCTAAAGCGTCTTTAACATCACTTTGCAACAGTCCACTGTCCCTGCAGGTTTGAAGGCAGCCACCAACATTCTAGTGCCAGAGAGCGATAGAAACTGGCCTAAATGATGACTGCCCAGTGGCACTGACCATAACAATCATGAAGTGCTTTGAGCGACATGTAATGGATTGTATAGAACCCCACATTCCAGCTACTGTACACTGGACACTTTCCAGTTTGCCTACTTTGATCCAGTCCATTCATGATGCCATAGACTCAGTCTTCCACACTATCCTGTCCCACCTAGAAAACAGTGCTTCGTAGCCAGGATATTGTGCATTGACTTCAGCTCAGCTTTTAACACAATCATACCTCTGAGGTTGGTGGGTAAACTGTCCTTGTTGGGACTCAACATCCCAACCTGGATCTTGGACTTCAGATGGAAAGACCCCAGTCTGTCCATGTTGTCAGCAACATTTCAAACTCCCATCACATTGAGCACTGGTACCACCCAGGGCTGTGTGCTCAGTCCACTGCTGACTCATGACTGCACTGCTAGATCCAGCTCAAACAGCGTCATCAAGTTCACTGATCATACAACAGTGAGCAACAATAATGAGTCGACATACAGAGAAGAGGTGCAGTAGCTCGACAAATGATCATGGAGTCGTAGAGAAGTACAGCACAGAAACAGTCCCTTTGGCTCATCTAGTCCACGCTGAAACCATTTAGATTGTCTACTTGCATTGACCTGCACCAGGACCATAGCCCTCCATACCCCTACAATCCACATACCTATCCAAATTTAAACGTTGAAATTGAGCTCGCAATGATGTGAAATGATGTGAGAACAACAACCTGAGTCTCAAGGTGGAAGAGGCAATAGAGATGATTGTGGACTTTAGGAAGGTGCAGGCTGACCACTCTCCATTTCACATTAATGACTTTGCTGTGGAGAGAGTAAAGAGCACAAAGGTTCTTGGTATGCACATAATGGATGATCTAACCTGGACACACATCATTAGTCAAGAAAGCATGGCAAAGCTTATACTTTCTGAGGAGACTGAGGTGTGCAAGGTTTCCCACCTGCATTTTAACAGCTTTCTACATGATCACCATTGAGAGTGTCCTGTCTGACTGCATCATCTTGTGCTATAGAAGCTGCAAGGCACTGGACTGCAAGAAGGTGGTAAAAATTGCCGAGAGGATCACTAGATGACAATAAACTTGAACCTGAACTTTTCCAGGAATAATAATAACAAGAATATATTATGATGTGTTCTATGGACATATGAAATGGAAATTTAAGAAAAGGTAGCATTTAATGGAGAGAACATTAGAACTTTTGAATGACTGATCTTGGTTTCTATTAAAGCAGCTTCAGAGATAGATACTTGACTGGAAATTGAAGTAGAGTATTAGTACAGCAGGAGAAACAGTATGATACTGGAGGAACTCAGCCGGTCAGGCAGCAGCTGTGGACGGAAATGGACAGTTGAAGTTTCGGACTGAGATCCTTCTGACAAGCCACCCCTGATGAAGGCTGTGCTGCAAAGTTCCTCCAGGCACCTTTGTGTGTTGCACAAGATTTCTAACATCTTTAGTTTCTTGTGTCTTCATTACTACAGCAGGTTTAAAAATATGATAACTTGTAGAACTAAAAGATGGTATGCACTGGGCATTCTTTAGTAAGTTTGGATGGAGGATTCAGAGGCAACAGCCAATAGTCCATATATATACAAAAAGTTTTTAGACTGAGAGATAGTACCAGAACACTGGTACTGTCTGATGTTGTAACTATTTGCAAAAAAAAAGGAGAAAAACAAACATGCAGCTGTAGATATCTGTGATAGGAACATTTTTAGGATGAGTACTAAAAAAAAGTGCTCCAGGTAGTATGATAATGGAAGCGTCAGCTGGATGACAGAATCATGCCTAACCAAGCTAAAATAAATCTTTGGAGAGGTAATGACATGAATGGGCAATGTTATTGTCATATTCAATGCCTTCCAAAGAGACTTTGACAAGGTCGGTGCCTTTTATGGTATTTGGAGTAAGAGGAGTATATTTGAAGTGTATGGGGTTGAATTATAGATGGGCAGTATTTTCTACTGGTGTCATTAGGAAACAAGTACAAGATAACTGAATTTGAGGATGCAATAGGACACATAAGAAAAGGCAGCACAATACAAGATGATGATAGAAAACTAGCAGAGTGGGTAGTTAAATGACAAGTTAAGTGACACACTTGTGTTAGTTGGAAAATGGACAGATGTTAACTCAAAATGTGAGAACCTAGGCAGACTGCATTTCGGAGCAAACCCGTCTCTGAATGGCAAACGTTCAAATAAGCGCTAGAGAAAATACAAAAAGTTTAATACAGAAATGAAAGATTACAGATATCAGGAAAGATATGAGTGGTTTAGGGTTTTATCTTTAGAATATTTGGGGATGATTGGAAGTTATGAATAGCTTAAATGCTTCTATATGGAAATTAAATGAATATATGAGAGAAAAAGAGAAAAAGATAAAAGGATTGTTGGATAGTTGAGATAAGGAACTCTCGCTATTCAGTTTGTCTTGTCATTCTGAAGATGAGATTACCTGTCTGTCCTTTTCAAGAACTATATCATTAATTGTATAATAGCTAATTAATTTCAGGTAAATTACATCTAGCTAATATTAGTGGAATAAGCTAACTTCATTGTGCCTGCCTGCATGTTTAATTCTCCTTAATTATTTTTTTCCTAGTTTGGCTGATCTCAATGAGTTTATTAAAATAACAGAAGGAGGTTTATGTCAGAAGGTTGAAGAAGGTGACTTCAGTGGTTTGGTTGGTGTAATGGGTCACCTGATGGCTGTAAAAGACAGACAGGTTTCGACAGATGCAATGTTTGAGCCTATAAAACAAACAATAGAACTTTTGAAGGCCTATGAACAGGAATTACCCGATGAAGTCCACAAGCAACTGGAGGTCAGTGGATTATTGATGTACTATCCCTCTAATTATTTCAACTTTCACAAGGACCATAAGGCTTCAACTTATAAAAATTCTATAATTTTCAATTTCCTATATTCCACAAAATAATCCTACCATATTTCCAAATTCGTTCCTACTTTTAGATTTTTCAATCAAAATCGTTTTCCCATTGCTATAATTTTAAACTGCAAAAGCCACTTACCTCTTGCATGTTCTAAATATCTTTTGCTAATGTTCCAGTTGCAGTAGCTTATATCTACAGTATGCTGTACAGCATTCAAGTGCTTTTTTATGACATTACTTGAAGCTGTTCATGTGCTTTGAATGGATTCCTATGAATAAGAGTCATCCTTGCATCCCTCCTTCCATGTAAACTCACAACTCCTAACGTCACCCCCAATGAACTTCTGATCGTCTGTGCACCCATGGCATCTGCCATTCTTTCACTTCCTCACACCCCAATCTATTCCATCCCATTCATCTTCAGAACTTGATGCTGATTGCTATCTTGTCAACATGCCTAATCTTTCCAGTTGACCCTCGCTATCAATCCTTTTAGGCTCTCCCTTTCTGGCCCAATCCCAAACACAGATCACAGGCCTTTGAAATGGTACAAGACTATAAGACAGAGGAGCAGAATTAAGCTATTCAGCCCATTGAGTCTTCTCCGCCATTCCATTACAGCTGATTTATAATCTCCATGAATCCCATTCTCTTGTCGTCTCCCCGTAACCTTTGATGCCCTGACTAATCAAGACCCCATCAATTTTTGCTTTAAATATTCTCAATGACTTGGCCTCCACAGCTATCTGTGCCAATTAATTCCACAGCTGCCATACTCTCTGATTAAAGACATTCCTCCTCAGCTCTGTTCTAAATGGACATTCTTCTATTCTGCTGCTGTTCCCTCTGGTTCTTGACTTGCCCATTATAACAAACATCCTCTCCACGTCCACTCTTTCTAGGCCTTTCAATATTCGTTAAGTTTCAAGCAGATAGCTTGTCATTCTTCTAAACTCCAGCAAGTACAGGCCTAGAGCCATCAAACTTTCCTCACGAGTTAACCTTTTCATCCTCTGGAATCTCCTCCAATGCCAACAGATCTTTCCTTAGATAATCGACCCAAAACTGCTCACAATACTCGAAGTATGGTCTTACCAATGCCTTATGAAGCCTCAGCACCATATGCTTACTTCTATATTTTACTCATCTTGAAATGAATGCTTACCTTACCATGAACTCAACCTTCAAGTTAATCTTAGGAAATCCTACATAGGGACTCCGACGTCCCTTTGTACTTCTGATTTTTGTGTTTTCTCTGTGTAGAAAATAGAAAAAGATAATAACTATATTCCTTCTACGGAAGTGCATCACCATACACTTTCCTACACTATATTCCATCTGCCACTTTGCCCATTCTCCCAATCTGTCTAAGTCCTTTTGCAGACTCCCTGCTTCCTCAATGCTATGTGCTCCTCCACTTTTCTTTGTATTATCTGCTATTTGGCCATAGAGCCATCAACTTCGTCATCCAAATCATTGACATATGATATGAAAAGGAGCAGTTCCAATACGAAACCCTGTGAAACACAGCTCGCAGCCAACCAGAAAAGGCCCATTTGATTCCCACTCCTTGCGCTCTGCCAGTCAGCCAATCTCTCTCCATAATATTATCTTTCCTGTAATACCATTGCTTTATTAAGCAGCCTCATGTGTGGCACTTTGTCAAAGGCCTTGTGAAAATTCAACTAAACAACGGTCACTGTCTCTCCTTTGTCTATCCTGCCAATTATTTCATTATTTCATCAAATAATTATTTCATCAAATAATTCCAACAGCTTCCAACAGCTTTGTGAGGCAAGACTTCGGCTTATTTTACCATGTGTCACCAAGTACCCTGAAACCTCATCTTTAATAATGGACCCCAACATTTTCCAACCTTCCCTTCTTAAACAGTGGAGTAACATTTGCAATTTTCCAGTTCTCTAGAACCATTCTAGAATCTATTGATTCTTGAACGATCTTTACTTATGCTTCCAAAATCTCCTCAGCTACCTCTTTCAGAACCCTGGGGTGTAGTCCACCTTGTCCAAGTGACTTAAGTATCTTCAGATCTTTCAGCTTGCGGAGTACTTTATAGTAATAGCAACTACACCTGATCCTTTCTTTCACTACACTCACATTTGCCCCGTGATGCCCTTGAATTTCTGGTGTCTTCCACAGTGAAGGCTGATGCAAAATAATTATACTATTCATCTGACAATTTTTTGTCCCCCATTAGTACCCCTCCAGCATCATATTCCAGCAGTCCAGTATCCACTCTCGCCTCTCTTTTACTCTTGATGTATCTGAAAAAAATGGTATCCTCTTACATATTATTGGCTATATTATTTACCATATTTCATCTTTCTGTCTTTATGGCTTTTTTAGTTGCCTTCTGTTGGTTTTTAAAAGCTTCCCAATCCTCTAGCTTCCCATTAATTTTATAAACTCTCTCTTTTGCTTTTATGATGTCTTTTACTGCCCTTGTCAGCCATGGTTGACAAGGAAAACTACTTCTTTGGGATGAATCTATCCTGCGCCTTCTGAATTGCTTCCAGAAACACCAGACATTGCTACTCTGCCATCATCCCTGCTAGTGTCCCCTTCCAATCAATTTTTGCCAGCTCCTATTTCATGCCTCTGTAATATCCTTTCCTGTACTGTAATACTGAGATATCTGACTTAATATTCTCTATTTTTAACTGCAGGGTGAATTCTATCATATTGTGATCACTTACCTTAAGCTCCCTAATCAAATCTGGTTCATTACACAATTCCCAAACCAGAACTGCTTTTCCCCTAGTGCTCAACCACAATTGCTTTAAAAAGCCATCTCGTAAGTATTCTACAAATTCCCTCTCTCGGGATCCAGCACCAACCTAATTTTTCTAATCTACCTGCATATTGATATCCCCCAATGACTATTGTAATATTGCCATTTTTACATGGTTTTTCTATCTCCCATTGTAATTTGTACCCCATATCCTAGTTACTGTTCAGAGGCCTGTATATAACTCCCATCAGGGTCTTTTTGCCCTTGTAGTTTCCTAACCAGGATTCTACATCATCTGATCCAAAGTCTTATTTTCCTAAGGATTTTATTTCATTGTTTTTTTTAACAAAGCCACCAACCTCCTCTGCCTATCTGCCTGTCCTTTCAATACAATGTGTATCCTTGGATGTTAAGCTCTTAACTATGATCTTTCACCCATGACACAGTGATGCTCACAATGTTAAACCTGCCAATTTCTAACTGCGCTGCTTATTCCGTGTACTGCATGCATTTAAATATAACACTTTCAGACCTGTGTTCATCACCCTTTTTGGTTTTATCCCATTGCACTTCAATTCATCCCTCTGACCACAATTCTGACTTGTCATCTTTCTGTCCTTCCTCAGTCTCACTACACACTGCATTTATTTGTATACCAGCTGCCCCATTCTCAGCTCTATCACTCCATTTCCATTTCCATTTCTCATGCCCCTGCCTATTAGTTTAAACCCTCCCAAACTGCTTTAGCAAACCTGCCCATAAGGATATTGGTTCTCCTTGGGCACAAGTGTAACCAGTCCTTTTTGTACAGATTATATCTTCTCTAGATGAGATCTCAGTGATCCAGCAATCCAAAACCTTGCCCTCTGCTGCATTTTGTCAACTACTCATTTACCTGTACTATTCCTGTCTTGTCTAGTATATGGTACTGGGAGTATTCCAAAGATTACTACCTTGGAGGTCCTGCTCTTCAGCCTCTTCCCTAAATCCCCATACTCATTGCTCAGGACTACATATGTCATTGGTGTCAGTGTGCATCAAGACCTTTGGCTGCTCATCCTCCCTCTTGAATCTCCTGCAGCGACTCTGTGACATCCTGGACCCTAGCACCAGGGAGGCAACATACTATTGTGGCATCTCTTTCACAGCCACAGAATCTACTTTCCTATCACTGTCTGATTTTACCCTTCCCTGCTGAGCCTCAGAGTGCCACAGAGCCACTGGCTTGGCTGCTGCTGTTGCTGCTGCTTGAAACAAAATTTCCTGCACCCACCCCCACCCCCACCAGTATTCAAAAAGGTGTTCATTTTGCTGAGGGCATTGGGCATAAGGGAACCCTGCACTGACTGGTTAGTCCCCTTGCTTCTCCTGGTGATCACCCACCTACTATCTGTAACATGCACTCTGGGTGTGACCACGTTAGTAAAAGTCTCATCAATGCGGTTTTCAGCCTCCCAGATGATCCTGGGTGCATCCAGCTCCAGCTCCAGTTCCTTGATCATGTAGGTCAGGAGCTGAAGTTGGATGAACTTACTGCAGATGTAGTCATTAGGAAGACCCTGAAATCCCACGTCTCAGAGGAAAAGCATTTCCACTGCCTTAACTGTCATATGCCTACACTTGGTATACCTGTAACTTCTCAAGCTTAAGTTTTAGCCCGTGTCTGTTCAAAGCCTTGCCACTCTAACACTATGCACTCCAATAATGGTTGCTCCACTTACACCTCACTTACTTTTATTGGCCCTTGCCGTGTGCCCAAGAGATCATTAGACCATAAGACCATATGATATAGGAGCAGAATTAGGCCATTCAACTCATCGAGTCTGCTTTGCAATTCCATCATGGCTGATCCCGGATCCCACTCACCTCCCTCCCCAGTACACTTACCTTCTTGCCATATCCTTTGATGCCCTGACCGATCCAGAAGCTATGAATTTCTGCCTTAGATAAACTCACGGACTTGGCCTCCATCACAATCTGTGGCAGAGTATTTCCCAGATTCACTGCTCTCTGGCTAAAACGTTCCTCCAAAACTCTGTTCTAAAAGGTTGCCCCTCAATTTTGAGGTTGTGCCCTCTAGTTCTGGATACCTCCACCATAGGAAACATCCTCTCCACATCTACCCTATCTAGTCCCTTCAACCTTTGGTAGCTTTCAATGAGGTTTCCTCCCCACCCCCCACCCCCATCCACTCCCCTCTACTAAATTCCAATGAGTACAGGCCCAAACCTGCCAAACCTTTTCATTCCAAGAATCATCATCATGATTGCAGCCTGCTGGAAAGTTTTGAAAGACCCTGAGCTCTTTTTTATCCTTGTGTTGCCTCAGCCATGTTTGCTGCCTGCCTTCGTTTCACCTTCCATCTGACCAATCCTTCAATTAAATGCAAAAATGTGTAAATTAAATTTGCCGTAAAGGGTCCCAGGACTGAAATGGTCAGTCCTGGCAATGTCAGTCAGGTGCACTCTGTTTTGGTCACGTGTTCACGTAACTGCTTTGGGACTTGAATCTATAAACTTCTGACCAGAGCAAGAGCTGAGCCTATTCCCAGAAGTAATTATTCACTTTTTTTGAAAATTGAATCAAATATTTACATCATCAAAGACCCCCCACTATCCAGGCCAAGCTCTCTTCTCACTGCTGCCATTGGAGCCTTAGGACCCACGCCAACAGGCTCAGAAACAATTCACCTTCAACCATCAGGCTCCCGAACCATCATGGATAATTTCAGTTATCTCAACTCTGAACTGGTTCTAATTCCAATGGACTCACTTTCAATAACTCTACAACTCATGTTCTCGTATTATTTAATTACTATGTTAATTCTTCAAATATGCAGTTTGTCCTTTGCTCATTGTTTGACAGTATTTGTATGCAGTTTTCATTGATTCTATTGTATTTCTCTGCCCTACTATGAATACCTGCAAGAAAATGAATCTCCAAGTACATACTTTGATAATAAATTTACTTTTAAGTTTGAACTTTACTTCATTGAATATGTTCAGATCCCTGGAGTCATCCCTGAGTCTTGATCTTCTGAGTAAGAGGCAGGAGACCTGTCTTTAATATTTTCACTTACTTAGTGTCAGAAGATCATGCAAGAAGTTTAAGGAGTTTGCTGGTAACATACCTCACTATACCACAGACCTATTAGCTAGCTAAGTATTTAGAAAGGTCACTGTCACTTTGACCCTTCTAAGTACTTAGCTACTCAATAGGCCTGTGAAGTGAAGGTCACTTGGATGGCAAGGAAATACACTGGGAGCAATGCTCATGAAAAGTAGCAGAAGAGTGACAAAAGTTGTATCTTTATAAGAGGGTGCTTTCACATTGCTTACCTTGCTTCCAGAACTATTATTGAAATATAGTAGATTGTGTAACATGGATTGAAGTGAAGTATACAGTATATGTTGGTGCTTGTTTGTACAGGAGCTACCAGAGAAGTGGAGCAATACTAAGAAACTAGCAGTGACAACAAAGCAACATGTGGCTCCCCTTCAGGCCAATGAAGTCACAATTATTCGCAAGAAATGTGCCAGTTTTGATGTGGAACAACACAAGTTCCGAGAGCAATTTCGCAAAAATGCACCATTCAGGTGAGGGGTGACTGCACCTTGTGTGTCAGCTACAAGCCAGTTTATAGCTAATGTATGGGTAGTATTCCAGTTTTTTGGCTCCAGTTTGTCTGGGACTATCACCATTTTGCTTTCAGGTGGGCCTCATGAATGTTTGGAAAGCACATGCATAGAGTTGTGCACCCATATTTTTGAAATTTATGCTGGATTTGGTACTACACTGGATATTTTGATATAAGAGGTATTAGGATTGCAGTGTTCAGATTGTTCAAGGGTCACGTTGAGTACCAGATTTCACATCCTGCTTGAATTGTATTTCAACTGTTTCAAATTCCAGTAGATGTAAGATTGTTTTCTTGATGTAAATTTTACTCTACTACAGTGATAGATTAGTTGATGGACTGAATGCAGTTTTGATACTAAGTTGAAATTGCTTCATATTCATGCGGAATGGGCACTGTTAATGTATTCCAGTCTAGCCTAATACAAGATATTAAGAGCTGGTGGAAAGGAATAAGATAAAGGTTCCAATCAGAATTGCAACAGTTTGATACAGAGGATGAAAAATTCACATATCTTCTGTAAAGCAACCATCGTTATAGATCCTTTCAGTAATTTTGTTTTCCTTAAAGAGCCACTCGAGTTGTGTACTGCAATATAGCATAATGAAAAGTGTGCCTGCCTCAATTTCAAGCTTTGTAACAGTTTGATATGCTTTGATGCTTTGATCACCTCTTTACAGAAATATTTGTGTGAATGGATTGCTTATTGCTATGACTATGATTATGATAGTAATATTAACGTTGGACAACATCAATTCAATTGTATTTTATCCATCCCTTGATGTTCATTTACATTGAGGTCACTCATATTGTAAATATGGAGAGTTGCTGAACAGCTGTCCCATCTAATTTTGTCAGTTTCCATTGTCTGCTAATCCTAATTATTGGTACTATGCCACTAGATTTTTGAAGATGGGTACCACTTTGCCAATGCTTAAAACTTGTAAATGTAACTTGTACATATCCTGTGATGTGATTTAGCAAGACACTCAGTTGTACAATTTCTGCTATATTAGAGAATGAATCCGCATGGTATTGCCTGAGGCACTGAATTTACACTCATTAATATTAATCCCAAACTAGCTGACCTCATGCAATCCTCTTCACAAGTATAGGTAGATAGATATACTTTATTGATCCCGAGGGAAATTGGGTTTCGTTACAACCGCATCAACCAAGAATAGATCATAAATATAGCAATACAAAAACCACAAACAATCAAACAACAAAATGCAAACTATGCCAGATGGAAAATAAGTCCAGGACCAGTCTATTGGCTCAGGGTGTCTGACCCTCCACGGGAGGAGCCGCAAGTTCAATGGCCACAGGCAGGAACGACCTCTCGTGCCGCCCAGTGTTGTATCTCGGTGGAATATGGCTGGAGTCCAACAGTAAAAAGTTCAATATCCGGTCTACAAACACACTCCTTGATCATAATATGACCCAGATTGCACCATCTTTTGTTAACTAGAACAGTATTCAGGGAGTGGTGTCTAAATTCACAAAACTGTCCTGTAGACTTGTCAAAGAGCATTCTGCTTTGAATATATTCACAGAATCATAACCTCAGGCAACCTTACAGGTTTCTCATCACAAGCCACATTGCCTACAGCTGCCAGGATAGACCATCAAAAAATGGCTGCGTAGTGCACAAGGTTGGAGAAGATAGCCCTTGAAGCTCTCAACAGTGATTTCAGGGCTCTCTGGACATTAGGCCAAAGAGAGGCTTGGAAAAGCAAACATCTGGACTGATGCATGGTTTTGTTCTGAAACGTTGATAATTCCTTTCCTTCCACCGATGCTACTTGACATATTGAATTCTTCCAGCAGATTGCTTGTTGCTCCAGATTCCAGCATCTGCAGTCTTTTGTGTTTCCAGAAGCTAGGAAACTTCCTTTTACTTAATGCCTTCCCTCAGCTGAAGAATTGATGCTCCTCCACATTGAACAACACTTAGAAGAAGCACTTAAAGTTAGAAGGACACAGAACATATCCTGGCTAGGGACTAAGCTGGCTGTGTTCTGAAGATCCAGACTAGATCATGATAGACTGTAAATGAACCAGCAAGAGATATATAAACCTAGTTGATTTGTACTAACTCGGGCCACCCCAATCTGTCAGTGGAAATGCATCTGTCATGATAATATTGGCAGAATGGTAAGACTCTTGGCAGTGTGGAGGATCAGAGGGATCTTGGAGTCCGAGTCCATAGGATGTGCAAAGCAGCTGCGCAGGTTGACTCTGTGGTTAAGAAGGCGTACGGTGTATTGGCCTTCATTAATCGTGGAATTGAGTTTAAGAGCTGAGAGGTAATGTTGCAGCTATATACGACCCTAGTCAGACCCCAGTTGGAGTACTGTGCTCAGTTCTGGTCGCCTCACTACAGGAAGGATGTGGAAGCCATAGAGAGTGTGCAGAGGAGATTTACAAGGATGTTGCCTGGATTGGGGAGCATGCCTTATGAGAATAGGTTGAGTTAACTTGACCTTTTCTCCTTGGAGTGATGGAGGATGAGAGATGACCTGATAGAGGTGTATAAGATGATGAGAGGCATTGATCATGTGGATAGTCAGAGGCTTTTTCCCAGGGCTGAAATAGTTGCCACAAGAGGACACAGGTTTAAGGTGCTGGGGAGTAGGTATGGAGGAGATGTCAGGGGTAAGTTTTTTACTCAGAGTGGTGAGTGCGTGGAATGGGCTGCCGGCAACAGTGGTGAAGGCAGATAAGATAGGGTTTTTTAAGAGACTTTTAGATAGGTACATGGAGCTTAGTAAAATAGAGGGCTATAGGTAAGCCTAGTAATTTCTAAGGTAGGAACATGTTTGGCACAACTCTGTGGGCCGAAGGGCCTGTATTGTGCTGTAGGTTTTCTATGTTTCTATGAAATGACCACTCCAGGGTACCTGTGGAAACAAGTTAAATCTTTACAAAAAGGGTACCCTTAATTAAACTCTGTGTCACTACAATTGAGCTAAATGAGACAAACCCAGAAGAGATCGGCTAGCTTAATACTGGGCGTCTATTAATAAATCATCCATGTGAGCCATTAGCAGCAGACTGTAATTCCGTGGCTTGGCTTAAAGCTCACTGTGCAATTACTGTCAATCCAGGAGATCAGCCTTATTTCAGTAGGAATGCAGAGGACATCCTGAGAGCAGCACTGGATAGACCTAAAAATGAACTGGCAACCTACTGAAGCTGCACTCCTGGACGCGGTGTATGTTGTGTAACTAGAACACATGTGGTGGACAGAGCCAAGTATTCTCACAACCAGTGGATCAGATCAAAGTTTTGTATTCCTCCCAAATCATGAATAGGACACTAACATCTAACTGAAGAAGAAGACTTCAAGAGCATTTCAATTCGTTATGGTGGTGCAGTATTGAAGCATACCTACATGACCATGTTTATTTGAAACTGCTGAGTAGAAGTTTCATCTGTGTTTTTTTTTTCCCTGAGATCCCAATCACAGAAACCAGTTTCATCCAATTTGATTTTAGGAAAAGGCTGAGAGTACTGGGAATAACAAAGGCTGGGGTACGCCTGCAATTCCAAAATCCTCTGTTCCAGAACGAGCTGCGCTTCTGGCCCAGCTGTTTCAATTCATTTGTAACACTGGCACACACTCGACAATTGCAGAAAGTTGTCCCTCAGTGAGCTGTCTTCAAAAACTGGACAAATCCAATTCAGCTGCTCCATATACTCTCAATTATCAGCATAGTTGTAGAAGGTATCTTCAGCACTATTCTCAAGTGACACCTATTTGCCAGTCAGATAGTTATTGATACAAAGTTTGGGATTTCTTAGGACCGGTTGCCTTATCATAACCTTGGTCTGAATATCAACCAAAAATCTGAATTCCAGAGATGGGTGATAATGATTTTCATTGACATCAAAGCAATACTTCACAATGTGGCATCAAGAAGCATGGGTGAAACTGAAGTCAGTTGCTGTTGAGGGGCCGACCACTCCTATGTATAGAGACATTTCAGGAAGATGGTTTATGTTTGTTGAAGGTCAGCCATTCCTGCTTCAGGATCCTTTTGCAGTCGTTCCCCGGTAAGTATATTAGGCCCCTCCATGAACATCCTGCATTGACTGGAACAAAGCAGAGATGAGGCAGGGTATGGTGTGTTGTGATAAGTAAATCAGCTTAAAATATCCAACACAGTCCATCATCTACAAGGCACAATTCAGGAAAATGAGAATCACTGTATGCAACTTTGACAACTTTCAGGAAGCCAGAAGCAATCATAACAAAACAACCAACTTGATTGATATCCTATACATCACACAAAGCATTTCTTCCATCATTGTGTACCACATATAAAATATACTGTGGTTTCTCAGCCAAGCTATATGACACCTCCCAAACCGGCAAGTTTTACCATCAGGAAAACAAGGCTTCAGGCATATGGAGACACCACACTTGCAGTGTTCCCTCCAAGTCACATAGCATCCTGATGTGAATCTAATTCCTGGAGCTTCCATCCCAACACCTGAAGAACCTTCACAAGAAGGAATACAACAGTTAAAAAAGGTGGATCACTGTCAGCTTCTGGAGGGCAATGAGAGATGGGCAATAAAGTAAGGCTTTGCCAGCAATGCCCATGTCCTGAAAAATTATTGCATACAGTATAACCTCCATCTTTGTCATCACTGGAGATTCTCGCTTAGTGATTATATGAAGATACAGTAGTTATTGTATCATGCTGTGATTGCTATGATGTATCCATATTTTATTCAGTGGCCTAAGTGACTTTTCTTGAGCCTGTAATTATTAAATATGCAAAATGAAGAAAAGAAGTGTATATTCTCTAATATAGTGATTCATTGTCTTTTCTTTTCATTAGGTTTGATAGTGTACAAGCCTACCAAATACTGGATGTTGTCCACTCTCAGATCAGCCAGATGGAAACAACAATGGGCACCATTAATGAGTCTGCCAGTTTATTTGAGGTCAACGTACCAGACTATAAGCAATTAAAACAATGTAGAAAAGAAGTACATCTTTTGAAACAACTGTGGGATATGATTTTTATGGTACATTCAAGCATCGATGATTGGAAGACGACAAAGTGGAGAGAAATCAATGTTGAAAACATGGATCTAGAATGTAAAAAGTTTGCTAAAGATATCCGTGCCTTAGATAAAGAAGTGCGGGCATGGGACGCTTTCACTGGATTGGACAACACAGTAAAGAATATTTTAACTTCATTACGGGCTGTAGCTGAACTTCAGAATCCAGCTATTCGTGATAGACATTGGTATCAACTAATGCAAGCTACAAATGTAACATTTACAATGGATGATAGCACAACTCTAGCTGACCTCTTGAAACTGAATCTGCACAACTTTGAAGAAGAGGTTTGTGGAATTGTTGACAAGGCTGTAAAAGAAATGGGCATGGAAAAGGTATTGAAGGAGTTGAATGCCACCTGGAGCACTATGGAATTTCAGTATGAACATCACTCACGCACTTCTGTCCCATTGCTCAAATCAGATGAGGAGCTTATTGAGACCCTGGAGGACAACCAGGTCCAGCTGCAGAACTTAATGACATCCAAGTATATTGCTTTCTTTTTGGAAGAGGTATCCTGCTGGCAGAAGAAGCTGTCTATCGCCGACTCTGTAATATCAGTTTGGTTTGAGGTGCAACGAACGTGGTCACATCTTGAAAGCATCTTCATTGGGTCTGAAGATATTCGCTCTCAGTTGCCTGAGGTATAATAAACATTTACTTTGTAGTTTTAAGTGTGATGAAATTATAGCATTTAAATTTATAATTATAACTCAGAAGTCATATGTCAGTTTTTGAGCTAACGTAAAAGTGAAAAATAGTGGAGAAAATAAGGGGCAACACACACACAAAAGGCTGGAGAAACTCAGCTGGTTAGGCAAAATTCATGGTTGGAAGGGAACAGTCGATGTTTTGGTCTAAGACATCTTGAACCAAAGCTCGACTGTCCATTTTCCCCTGACGTATGCCACTTGACTTGCTGAATTCCTCCAGCACTTTGTGTGTACGTTGCTGCAGATTTCCAGCATCTGCAGAATCTTTTGTGTCTCTGGAGAAAATAAAAGCATTTGGATGGTCAGATGCACAAAGCACAAACATCTGAGACAAAAAGTAATTGGGAAGATCATGAAATATTGGGCTTTGTCTCAATGGGGCTGAAATACAAAGAAATGTAAGTGATTTTTTAAATGGATGGAGTGTGGTCAAAGCTTATTGAAGTCATGCATTCAGTTTTGCCTGTAGGTCTTCAAGTGGAACATATTGGTCCTGGGCATGGTACAACTAGGGTTCACCGGAATGTTTCTGAGGGCTAAATTATGAAGATAGTTTGCATACAACTGGGTTGCATTTCTTGTGTTGACAATCTAATGAGGGGATAAAATGTTCAGTAGTTTAGTTCAGAAGGATGCAGAAGTTATTTCTTCTGATTTAATTGCTGCCTTTAGGGTAGCAGTGAAGGTATTCCTTTACTTAGTGTGTTTAGGGCTCCCTTCACTGTGTCAGGAGCATTCTCTCAGTTTTCACTACCGTCACGCAAGTCCTCAGTGGAGACTCAGGAATGCAGTCCCTCTCAGATTTAGGAGGATTCTTCATTGCTATTTCTGTAACAATTTTGTTTTGCCAGTCCGGGCTGTTAGCCCTGAGCTGAACCCCCGAACCAGGAGGATCAGAGGACCACTCTTAGTCTGTCCTCTACCCTTTGACTTATTTGGCATGGGTGACCCTACCAAGAGCTAAAGTATAAAGCCCTGGCTCCAGCTGGCATAGCTCTCTGGGTCACTGAGGCACGCAACCCTCCAAACCACGACAAAGTTATGGTTCTCTTGGAGGATTTCTTCTAAGGTCAGGGAGAAGTCTAGATCAAAGGATCTAATTCTACACTAGTGCTAGGGTACTAGTGAAACTAAAAAGCACTTTTTCGTACTTCGTATTTGGAATTCTAGACTTTGTCACCTTTGTCACAAGATTATGGATGCTGGATCTGTTGAAATGTTCAAGATTGAAGAGATCAGATATTTACTAGTTAAAACTATAAAAGAACATATATTGATTAAAGGTGTTTATATATTTATCAAGCAAGATCAAGCTCTTTCTATCTTCAATTCATTTCCTTTTCATCTTTTTCTAAATATTTAGAGGCCACTTTAAAAGTATAACACTTCTCATTTTTAGAAGTTGTTCTGTTCATATTTTATGATAAAATAGGTCATAAAAATGTGTTAGAAAATTATGGTTGTGCTGTGTGTCATGTAGGATTCCAAACGCTTTGATGGCATTGATAAAGACTTTAAAGAACTGGCATGGGATGCTGAGAGAACTCCAAATGTAGTGGAAGCCACTAACAAACCAGGATTGTGTGAAAAGCTTGAAGACATCCAAGTGAGGTAAGTTAAAACTTTTCTCATTCGATTGAATGAACTAAATGAAATATTGAGTGCTGCAATAAAAAAGAAGTGGAGTAAAACAATCTATCAGTGAAGTCATGACCTTTGTCTTCCTTTGAAAGTTCTTGGGGGTTCAAAGCTTAGTCTGGCTATATTCTGTCTTCAGCTGCTGTGCTCCCTGAGGTTGTAAAGCACAATAAAACCCACTCCTAAAGTTAAACTACTGAACAATGGAGTTGGAAGGGCATCGTTAAGAATAGTAAGAAAGTAAGTAATATGATAAGCTTCTGTTTGTCTTTTATTAAGGTCACGGGCCTTGGAGACTTGTTGAAATGCTGTCTGAACATCTGGGCAATTTAAAATATGTAAATCTGGGGAATGATATTTGTGTCAGTAATGGTGACCACAGAAGTATTAAATTATTGTAAGGACAATAATGATTCACAAATGCTCTTTAGGAATGGAAATCTGCTGTCCTGAAACAGTTTAGCAATGTGTTAAATTGCTTTGTAAGCCATTCAATTATAATAACTGCTAGGGCTGGGCAATGAAAATATTGACCTTTGCCAAATCATCCACTTCCCATAAAAGACTAAAGCTAGCAAAACTTGTTCAGCGAGCATGATGCGGGTCTTCTGGAACTTGATTGCTTTTGCATATACAGATGGGACATGAGTGAAAACAATGAGTTGCCTTAGGCCTAAATGCCCTGGTATTTAAATGGTAGTTGCTCATGGAAAGAAGATGGGACCTTAAGATATATGTAAATAACTTATCCAAAATAGCAGAGACAACATGAGACATGTTCTAAAGGCTGCAGCCTTTCTGAGGAATTAAAAAATTTTGTAAACTAGGCTAATGTTGTTTTGCACTAGGCAAGACCCACAAGACTCTGAAAACCTCAAGATGTATACTCACCAGTCTGGAAGTCTATTTATCTTATTTAATTTGTGTGTTGGCAGCTGGCCAGGGTGATGTTTTCAAAACATAAAAAAAGTCAATCACATTTTTTGCTCAATGTAGTAAGACTCCAATAATCCTGTCTACTGTTTGAAAGTTCCAGTGCTTCAGCATCTGGCTCATCTGGTTCTGTTACCCATACTCCTTTTTACCATCGGGCCCTGTTTGCACCATTTCCTGTAAATTCACCTGAAAACTTTTTGTGCTGGTTTGTAAAATCAAAGCAGTGAATTAAAAATTGTGGTACTAGAAATCCAGAAAATCTTGCCGGCTGGAAACCACCAGAGTCCTGTGGATGCTAGGTTATCGGAGTTTTATGAGAAATTGCATTCAGTAAATCTTAAGTGTGATGTAAATGGGTGCTTTGTTCTTATTTTCTTCCTGCATAGACTGGCTCTCTGTGAAAAAGCTCTGGCTGAATATCTTGACACCAAAAGACTGGCCTTCCCCAGGTTCTATTTTATTTCCTCTGCTGATTTGTTGGATATTCTATCCAATGGGACCAACCCTCATCAGGTGAGCATCTCAGTCTGCTAGCTAGAAGGTTACAAAATGCTAGGGTTATTGATTTTGCACAAATAACTCAAATTCTTCTGCACACTGTGTAAACTTGTACAAATCCAGGTAAAGTGTGAATCTAGGATTATAATCAGGTGTCGGGTAAAATGTGAATTTAGAATTATAATCAGATGTATTTTTGACAATATTTTCTTCTTATTGATGTAGGACTTACCTTAATCACTCAGTAGCACCATATTGCTGAACAGTTGTGATAAGTTTTTGAAGGTCTGTAATACTGAGATATTGACCTTCAGACATTAATTTAACATATACTACCTAGGCTTGTGACACATGGGCCAAGTGGTTAAGGCGTTCGTGGCCAAGTGGTTAAGGCATTCGTCTAGTCACCTCAAGGTCGCTAGTTCGAGCTTCAGCTGTGGCAGCGTGTTTGTGCCCTTGAGCAAGGCACTTAATCACACATTGCTCTAGTCTGTGTGAGGAGAGGCGCCCCACACAGACTTCCAACCTGCGCCTTGTAAGGCATGAAAATGCCCGACGCAGGCCTCTCATGGTCTGAGTTGACGTTCCCTCCCCTTGTGACACAAACAAATGCTGGAATTTGGACCAAAACAAGAATAAACTACTGAAAGAATTCAGTGGATTAAGCAATATCTGTGGAGGGAAATGGATAGTTGACAGTTTGCATCTCAAAATGATATTGTCCATATTGGTCAGTGTTCCTCCTTTAACAGAGAGTCATAAAACACTATTGCACAGCAACAAGCTCTTCGGACCATGACCATGCCAATCTGTTATTCTGCCTAGTTCCATTAATGTGTACCTAGATCATTGCCCTTCAAACCTCTCCCATCCATGCACTTATTCAAGCTTCTCTTAAATGTTGCAGTTGAACCTGCAGTGCCATTTCTTCTGGCAGCATAGTCCACGCACCCCTCTCTTTGTGTGATGAAGTTTTCCCTCAGGTTCTCCTTAAATATTTCACCTGTCACCCTTTACCTATGACCTCTAGTTCTAGTTTCACCCAACCTCAATGGAAAAATGTGTTTACATAAAGCTTATGTATACCCATCATAATTTTGTATACTTCAACCAAGTCTCCCGACATTCTTCTCCACTCCGGGGAATTCAAATTTTCCTCACTAAAGTCTTATATAGCTTCAACATAACATCCCAAATCCTATACTCAGTGCTCGAATTTATTAAAGCCAGTATGCTCAAAGCTCTCTTTACAATTTTATCTACAGTACTTGTGACACCACTTTCAAGGAATTATGGATCTATATTCCCTGATCCCTCTGTTCTAGAGCACTCTTCAGTGTCCTTCCAATCACTGTGCAAGTCCCAACCTGGTACATTCTCCCAGAGTGCAACACCTCACACTCCTCTGTATTAAATTCCATTTGCCATTTTTCTGCCCATTTTTCGAGTTGGTTCAGTTCCTGCAGCAAACTTTGATAGTCTTCCGTACTGTCTACTGTGCCCCCCAGTCTAGGTGTCATCTGCAAATCTGCTGATCTAGTTTACCACGTTATCATCCAGATTGTTGATACAGATGACAAACAACAATGGACCCAGCACTGATCCCCGGGCACATCACTAGTCACAGGCCTGCAGTCAAAGAGACAATCAGCTACTGCCAAATGCTGCTGCTAGATGCAGATCTTGCATGTGTAGTCATCAGGGACAATGGGGATCTCCGTGTCTTCCCACAAGAGGAGCATTCCACTGTCTTGACTGTCATTCCCACTCTTAATGTGCAATAAGAAGGAAAGAAATAAACAAACTCTAGAAGCTTATCTTATTGTATCCCTCAGGCTTGGCCAGCCCATGGTTGTCTAGGGGAAAACAACTTCTGGCCCCACCAAACTTGAGAAATTTTGTTTGTGTGGATGCTGTGTGATGTGTTGCCCAGTTACAGATCTGCACCGCAAAATATCAGACAGTACATCATATGCAATTAAATGATTGAACTTTTAAATCCTAATCTGAATAAAGGGTTAGTAAAGAAAATAAAAAGTAAAAGCGCCCATTTTAAGGAAAAGCTCTATTGTGCATCATTGGAGCTCACTGTTTGTTCATTTGTTCCCATCGACCTCCAAGCCTAGTCAGCCTTCGGACTCTCGCTCCTCTGTCCACTCCATTTGCTGGTCTTCCGACTCTTCATTTACGTCTTCCTCCTTCTTCTCTTGCCAACAAAAAACCACGTAAACCTAACTCCCAGACACTCAAGAAAGAACAATATTTCTCCCATTGGAAAACATACATTCCAAAGTTCTGTTATCTCTGGCCATAACCCAAACATTGCTGCTACAGAGAAACCATTTCCTTAACAGTAGAACATTACATAAAAGCCATTACATTAGCTTTAGCAGTGAAACCTTACAGCGTGTTACACTCTTCCCCCCACTGAATTCACTCATATCCTCATGACATTGAGATAATTTGCCAATCCTTCCTGCAAAACACAAAGTCCAATCCAGGTGTAAAAAACAGTGATATATCTCCCCAAAACAGTTGGGGTCACACTCTGCCACAATCTCCTCTACCAACCTGCAGGCACTGGGGGAGTCTCTTCCTCAATCAATAGGGAGTTAGCAAAAGGCAGCATGTACCACAGAACCCAAGGAACGAGTGCAGAGTGCTCACAGTCTGGGGTCTTGGCCAGGTGGTAACCACCTCTATCTTTTCTGTCAACTTTCCTCCTTTTTCCTATGGTTTCTCCCGGGCTTGTCTCACAGGGACACTGGACATTACCGTCAGCGGGAACAGGTGCGCCAGGGACATCCCCCTTGAGGTCTTCCAGAGCGTCCAGTAAGAGGGTCTCACCCTCAAGCATTCTGGGAAAGTTGGGGGTCCCCACCACTCTCGCTAATTCCCTGGGCCGTACCACCCATTGGCTTCGACTGGGTGAACCACACTGTCCTTCGTCTAAATTCGATATCCGGCCCAATGTAGCCACACAGTTCCTCAAAAGCAGCTCGAAACACCAGGTGCACAGACAATGTCCTCAGAAAACTCTCCTCAGCTTTCTCCTTGCAGGCCCCTATGAGCCTCCTCAGAAACGATAGAGCTCTGTCTTTGAAGCCTCCACGCCCAGCTACGGGAAACTCAACTTGTGACTCAGCCCGCTTGGCTACCTTCTCCTCCTCCCTGACAGTATGGACAGGCCATGGCCCCGCCTCACCTGGGGTACCGATAGATGCTGGCAGTCCCACTGCCATTACGTCAGCGCTAGTCTGAACTAAAACAAGGCCTGAGCCTGCCGATTCAAACTTTCAACCAATCTCTGTCCCTTTACATCATCAGAGCATTGCCACTCATCTAACAACTGAGAAATCTGCTTCACCCCAGCAGCATCCATACCAGTACAGATTTAAACACACAGCCCACTGGTTCAAAGCTCAGGGCAATCACGCAACATCCAACAGAATCAATCCCGGACGAGCCCCGACAATTGTAACTCTCAGGCTCAGCCAGCACGTGTTCATCTCGGGGAAAACAACTTCTGGCCCCGCCAAACTGAGAAATCTTGTTTGTGTGGATGCTGCGTGATGTGTTGCCGGTTTACAAATCTGCACTGCAAAATGTCAGACAGTACACCATATGCAATTAAATGATTGAACTTTATAAATCTTAATCTGAGTAAAGGGTTAGTAAAGAAAAGAAAAAGGGCCCATTTTAAGGAAAAAGTCTATTGTGCATCGTTGGAGCTCACTGCTTGTTCATTTGTTCCCATCAACCACCAAGTGTAGCTGGCTCTTGGACCCTCACTCCTCAGTACACTCTGTCCAGTAATCTTCTGAGTCTCTCCATTCGTGTTTTCCTTCTTCTCTCGCCGACAAAATACCGTGAAAAACCTGGCTCCCAGATACACAAGAAAGAACAACAGTTCTCCCATTGGATAACATACATTCCTAAGTCCTGTTATCTCTAGCCTTAACGTAAACATTGCTGTTACAGAGAAAGCATTACCTTCACAGTGGAACATTACATAGAAGCCATTACATTAGCCTTAGCAGTGAAACTTTACAGCGTGTTACATTAGTCTCCACCTCTTCACGCTAGCCTATTGAGTTGAAATCTCAAGGTCCCCAATCTAACCCTGTCCACTCCAACAATGGCTCTGCTAAAAGTACCCACTCACTTTAAAAAATCTCGAGCTAATTAACTACAAACAATGGCTCTTTCAATCTCAAGTTCGTGGAACTTCTAGCCCAGCGAACTTTAGCCGACAAATTCTGATTCACTAACATACTTAACCAGATGCGACATAATATAAAAACTTTTTTCATTTGTTATTTAACAATCATTGCATTCTAAATACTTTTTGAGAAGCATTTTGGAAGCAAGTTTTTCTGAATGTAAATACTTTTTCTACATAATTTGTAATTCTTAAAATAACAAGCATCAGTAAGGCAGCTCATCACCTGCCCTCCTGATCCCTGTGAAATACTTGCATTTTTCTGCTTCTTCAGGCTTTTGCTTTTGTTTTTGTTATGGCGTATTTACTGAAGGCATCAGAGGACAGGGAGGAATTGATTTACTAACACTTGTTAGTTGGTTATGCGCCGTGTCAAATGACATGGATGATCATGGTTTTTCCATGACTATGTTTGCTCTTGGAAATTTTTTCTACAAAAGTTGTTTGTCATTGCCACCTCCTGGACAGTTTCTTCACATACAGGTGACCCCAGCAATTAGCAATACACTTCAGAGGTCGCATAACCAGGACTAGTGATATGTACCAGCTGTTCATACGACCATCCACCACCTGCTCTCATGGCTTCAGGGGACCGTGCTAGTGGAGCTAAACAAGTACAGCACCTTGCCCAAGGATGATCGGCAGGATAGTGGAGAGAAGGAGCACCTTGCACCTCTTTCGATAGAGATGTATCTCCACCCCGCCACCAATTACTAACACTGTGTCCATTTATATTTATATTTCAGAATCAGGTTTATTATCACCAGCATGCGATGTGAAATTTGTTAACTTAGCAGCGGCAGTTCAATGCAATACATAATCTAGCAGAGAGGAAAAAATAATAAATAAAATAAAATATGATAAGTAAACAAGTAAATCAATTACGTATATTGAGTAGGTTTTAAAAATGTGCAAAAACAGAAATACTGTATATTAAAAAACAGTGAGGCATTGTCCAAAGCTTCAATGTCCATTTAGGAATCAGATGCCAGAGGGGAAGAAGCTGTTCCTGAATCGCTGAGTGTGTCCCTTCAGGCTTCTGTACCTCCTACCTGATGGTAACAGTGAGAAAAGAGCATGCCCTGGGTGCTGGAGGTCCTTCATAATGGATGCTGCCTTTCTGAGACACCGCTCCCTAAAGATGTCCTGGGTACTTTGTAGGCTAGTACCCAAGATGGAGCTGACTAGATTTACAACCTTCTGCAGCTTCTTTTGGTCCTGTGGAGTAGCCGCTCCATACCAGACAGTGATGCAGCCTGTCAGAATGCTCTCCATGGTACAACTATAGAAGGTTTTGAGTGTATTTGTTGAACATACCAAATCTCTTAAAACTCCTAATGAAGTATAGCTGCTGCCTCGCCTTCTTTATAACTACATCAATATGTTGGGACCAGGTTAGATCCTCAGAAATCTTGACAACCAAGAACTTGAAGCTGCTCACTCCCTCCACTTCTGATCCCTCTATGAGGATTGATATATGTTCCTTCGTCTTACCCTTCCTGAAGTCCACAATCAGCTCTTTCATCTTACTGACGTTGAGTGCCAGGTTGTTGCTGCAGCACCACTCCACTAGTTGGCATATCTCACTCCTGATTTTTAGTTGTGCTTTTCTATTTTTAACAATTTTCTGGAACTTTGATTTCATATTAAAACTGATATTATAAAATTAATTCATTTTACTGTAGGGTAAATGAGGTTGGGAAATGCACATGGGATCCGTTTCTGGTTTGCTGACTGAGCATTCTGATTAGTAGTTCTGTATGATGTGTAACTTCACTATTCCTGGACACCACAGAACTCTAAAGAATGATTCATCACATGAATTTAACAATTATGACTAAAGATCTGCAGTGTCTTTGTGAGCTTCTTTCTTTGAGTTTGCTTCCATTCATTTTTGACAGCTGCGTTCATGGTGCGGAGAAACAAACACTTAACTATGTCGGGGATGATGTTGAGCAAATGTCGGCAACTATGCAAAAGTCCAAGTTCCTCCCTTGGTACAATTGAGTTGCATTCAGCAATTCACCCATTTAGCATACTCTCAAGTCTTTTTATTTGCAGTTGCAGCTGGTTTAAGTAGATTTAATATTTAAAAATAAGAACCAAAAATGTTGCAAATATTTATAATTGTTATACCAATATTTAGTCTTTCAGAAGGATTGATTATTTGGTATCGACCTTAGTCGAAGCATAAATATGTTTATGACAATAACAAACTAAGGAGGCAAACCCTGATTACTCATTGCCAACAATTGTACTTCTAGTTGTATTAGTGTATTCATGGCACACAAATGTTTACAACTATTTGTCTCTGTGAAAAGCAAATATATTTCATATAGGAATGAATTATTGCAAATTGCAAACTTAATATTCCGCGGTAGAATGACATGAAATTACTTAGTAGTACAAAGGAGAGATCTTTTCATCTTTTCTGAGCTTTGGAGCACATAAGACAAAAAAGAAACATTATCATTCATCTTTCACTGATGTGGGAGATATCTAGCAAATAATCAGATCATTTCTGGACCAGGTGCTTTCCTATCTCCTCCGTAGTAGCACGACAAAATAATACTAATCACTTTTTTTGAGCTTTGTACTGCCATCAGAGCTTTTTAATATTTATTAGAGGAGCAGATTTAAGTTGGAATAATATGTCTACAGTATGATTTATCTCTTGTTTACCAAGTTATTGATTTAAGCTGCACTGGTTAATCAGTGGTTAGGAAAGTTTCTCTCATTTTACTCAAACATAACTTTTCATCAGACAATTAAGATGGCAGATATCATACCAGTCATTTGCAGTCCTTTATCTGTAAACTCTGGGAATCACTGATGTTAGACACATAACAGTAATGGTGCTGATCCTTTCTTAAATTTTGAGAATAGATTTCTGGGTAATAAAGCTGTAAGCTGCTTATGGACTTATTTCAGAACTGCTGAGTGGACAATTGATCTTGGGTTTCTCCTGGGATACTCACGATTACAGAACTCAGTCCTCTGTCAATTTGACTCAGTTGAAGTGACACAAGAAATTGCTGAGGGCAGTGGGTATGCTGTGTTACTAGACAACATCCCAGACTGTATTGAAGATTTGTGATCAGCTGAGCTGTTTCAGTTCTTTTACAATACTGGCATCCACCTGACAATGCCAATAACTTCCAGGTGTTTCCTGATGACAAATAAGCAGGAACAATTCAATTTAACTAGTTAATACTCAATCAATCTATATTTGATTATTAGCAGTGTATTGAGTATGTTATTGACATTGTTATTGAATTGCATTAATCACCAATAACCTACTCACTGGTGCTGAAGTTTTGGTTTTGTTAAGATTGTTCTGCTCTTTACATCATCACAATATTGATCTCAAATGGATCAAATCTGAATTCCAGGGGTTAGTTGGGAGTGACTGTCCTTGACCTCAGTGCCAAACTGATTGAAAGTGGTATAATGAGCCCTAGTAAAACTGAAGTCAGAGGGCATCAAGGGAAAATACACCAATCATTGGGTTGTGATTGCTGGAGGTCAAACAATCCAACCCTAGTACATTCCTGCAGGAGTTCTTCAGGGCAGCAGCCAAGGCACAGCAATCTTCTGCTGCTTCATCATTGATTTTAGAGTCATAGAGGAATACAGAACAGTTATGTCCATTGGCTGGATTTGTCTATGCCAACCAGGGTGCCCATCTAAACTATTCCCTTTTGCTCTTGTTTGGCTGATATCCCTCTAAAACCTTCCTATTCATAATAAATCTTCTTTCCAAATAAGGTGAGAAGTGAGAATGTTTGGCATGAGGTAACGTTAAAGTACATCTCAGAATTATTTGAAGATAGCAGGATTGAGGATTTACAGAATTAAATCAAATGCCTAATCAACCTAAAATATCGATGTCAGAGATAGAAATTGTGATTTGGAGTCCAAAAGTCAGAAAGGCGGCCAGTGAAGATAAGATTTCCACTGAAATTCTGAAATCACTTGGTCCGAAGGGAAAAACAAACCTTTTAGCGATATTAAACAACTGTTATATGACAGGAAATCTTCTGGAGGACTTTCTCAAATTGTTATTTATCGCCTTACCAAAAAAGCCAAGAACGATAAAATGTAACGAACACAGGACGATAAGCTTAATGTCTCACTGCGTCAAGCTACTGTTGAAAGTAGCGTTCGGCAGAATGGGAGGTACAATCAGCGATGAAACTGGAGAGACACAGTTTGGTTTTCGTAAAGGCTCAGGAACAAGAGAAGGAATATTTGTGATGAGAAACATCACGGAGAGATGCATTGAGGCACAAAAGACCATCTACTTATGCTTTATTGACTATGGAAAGGCTTTTAATAAAGACACGAGAAAGTAATAGAGGTGCTGAACAAATACGATCTGGGATGGGAGAAGTGCAGTTAATAAGGAACTTATATTGGAAACAGAAAGCGGCGGTCAGGGTAGAAAATGAGCTATCACCATGGGCATGTATTAAATGAGGCGTAAGGCAAGGCTGTGTTGGCTCACCGGATTTGTTCAACCTCTACGGAGAATGGATTTTTTGGGAATGCGACCATCAGAAGACAGGTATTCCAATTGGAGGCCGGAAGGTGGATAACATCAGGTATGCAGATGACACCACGTTGTTAGCTGACAGCGAATGCGAACTGCAAATTATGTTGAATAAAGTGAATGAGAAAAGCCTTGACTATGGACTAAAAATCAACCCTAAGAAAACAAAATCGATCGTGGTAAGCAAAACAAACACTAAAGACTCACTCATGATGGTATCATTACAAGTGAATGGACAAGACATTGAACAGGTGCGAAAGTTTGAGTATCTTGGCAGTTGTCTGACAGATGCCGGGAGATGTGAAGTTGAGATCAGAAGGAGAATAGGTATGGCTAAGACCCAGTTCATGAAGCTACAAGATCTACTATGCAATCGGAAGGTAGACATCCAAAGTAGAATTCACTTCCTCGAGTGTTACGTATGGTCAGTGCTGAGGTATGGATCAGAAACATGGACCCTGAAGAAAGATGACATGAAACGAATTAATGCTTTTGAAATGTGGTGCTATCGACAAATGTTGAAGATCAGCTGGGTAGAGAAAGTTTCAAATGAGAGGGTTTTGTCTGAAGTTGATAGACCACAGATACTCAAACAACAGGAATTCTGCAGATGCTGGAAATTCAAGCAACACACATCAAAGTTGCTGGTGAACGCAGCAGGCCAGGCAGCATCTCTAGGAAGAGGTACAGTCGACGTTTCAGGCTGAGACCTTTCGTCAGGACTAACTGAAGGAAGAGTTAGTAAGAGATTAGAAAGTTGAAGGGGGAGGAGCAGATCCAAAATGATAGGAGAAGACAGGAGGGGGAGGGATGCAGCCAAGAGCTGAACAGGTGATTGGCAAAGGGGATAGGAGAGGATCATGGGACAGGAGGTCCGGGGAGAAAAACAAGTAGGGGGGGAACCCAGAGGATGGGCAAGGGGTATAGTCAGAGGGGGGAAAAGGAGAGTGAGAGAAAGAATGTGTGTATAAAAATAAATAACGGATGGGGTACGGAGGGAGGTGGGGCCTTAGTGGAAGTTAGAGAAGTCAATGTTCATGCCATCAGGTTGGAGGCTACCCTGATGGAATATAAGGTGTTGTTCCTCCAACCTGAGTGTAGCTTCATCTTTACAATAGAGGAGGCAGTGAATAGACATTTCAGAATGGGAATGGGATGTGGAATGCCCTGAATGGTGGTGAGGGAGGAAGTGTAAGGGCATGTGTAGCACTTGTTCCGCTTACAAGGATAAGTGCCAGGAGGGATATCAGTGGGGCGGGATGGGCGGTACGAATGGACAAGGGAGTTGCGTAGGGAGCGATTCCTGTGGAAAGCAGAGAGAGGGGGAGGGAAAGATGTGCTTTTCCCCTCCGTAACTTCCACCACCTCCAACGGGATCCCACCACTAAGCACATCTTTCCCTCCTCCTTCTCTCTGCTTTCCGCAGGGATCGCTCCCTACATGACTCGCTTGTCCATTCGTCCCCCCCATCCCTCCCCACTGATCTCCCTCCTGACACTTATCCTTGTAAGCGGAACAAGTGCTACACATGCCCTTACACTTCCTCCCTCACCATCATTCAGGGCCCCAGACAGTCCTCCAGGTAAGGCGACACTTCACCTGTGAGTCGGTTGGGGTGACATACTGCGTCCGGTGCTCCCGATGTGGCCTTCTATATATTGGCGAGACCCGACGCAGACTGGGAGACCACTTTGCTGAACACCTACGCTCTGTTCGCCGGAAAAAGCAGGATCTCCCAGTGGCCACACATTTTAATTCCACATCCCATTCCCATTCTGACATGTCTATCCACGGCCTCCTCTACTGTAAAGATGAAGCCACACTCAGGTTGGAGGAACAACACCTTATATTCCATCTGGGTAGCCTCCAACCTGATGGCATGAACATTGACTTCTCTAACTTCTGCTAATGCCCCACCGCCCCCTTGTACCCCATCTGTTATTTATTTTTATACATACATTCTTTCTCTCACTCTCCTTTTTCTCCCTTTGTCCTTCTGACTATACCTCTTGCCCATCCTCTGGGTTCCCCCCCCCCCTTGTTTTTCTCCCTGGACCCCCTATCCCATGATCCTCTCTTATCCCTTTTGCCAATCATCTGTCCAGCTCTTGGCTCCATCCCTCCCCCTCCTGTCTTCTCCTATCATTTTGGATCTCCCCCTCCCCCTCCAACTTTCAAATCCTTTACTCACTCTTCCTTCAGTTAGTCCTGACGAAGGGTCTCAGCCTGAAACGTCAACTGCACCTCTTCCTAGAAATGCTGCCTGGCCTGCTGCTTTCACCAGCAACTTTGATGTGTGTTGCTAGACTACAGATACTGCTGGAGAATATTACGAAGTTAAAAGTTGCTTATTGTGGACACGTTACACGGAGAGATAACATCTTGTTGGACTTGCTATACGGAAGGATGGGGGGAAAGTAAGGAAGAAGAAGGCAAAGAACAACGTGGCTGGATAACATCAAGGATTGGACCAAGCTGGACAAGACTAGGGATGTTGTGGACAAGTGCTGGGACAGAGCGGCGTGGAGGGAAACCGTCCGCCAACTGGAAATTCCAGATGCGACCTAACAAGGAATGTTAAAGTTATATAAGACCACTTATATTCATTTCTGGTCACTTCACTACAGGAAGAATGTGAATACTATAGAGAGAGTGCAGAGGAGATTTACAAGCATTTTGTCTGGATTGGAGAGTATGCCTTATGAGAAAAGGTTGAGTGAACTTGCCCTTTTCTCCTTGTAACAACGGAGAATGAGAGGTGACCTGATAGAGGTGTACAAGATGATGAGAGGCATTGATCATGTGGTTAGCCAAAGGCTTTTTTCCCAGGGCTGAAATGGGAAAAAAGGGGGCGTAGTTTTAAGGTGCTTGGAAGTGGGTACAAGGGGGATGGCAGAGGTAAGTTTTTCACACAGAGAGTGGTGGGTGTGTGGAATGCACTGCCATTGACGGTGGTACAGGACGATACAATAGGGTCTTTTAATAGACTCTTCGATAGGTATAAGGAGCTTAGAAAAATAGAGGGCTATGCAGTAGGGAAATTCTAGGCAGTTTGTAGAGTAGGTTACATGGTCGGCACTACATTGTGGGCTGAAGGGCCTGTAATGTGCTGTAGATTTCTTTGCTAATTGAACAATATTCATTTCCATTTGCTACTGCTCAGCAGTTGGAATAGTTTGTGTTTGCACGGAGAAATAACACATAGGCGTCACATTTAGGCCACAAAATTGACAACGATGACTATTTCCAACAAAAGTAAACCTAATTATTTACTCTTCAGTTTCAGTACCATTATCATTGATGAGTCTGCATCATCAGCACCCTATTAGATGGAAACCAAGCTGGATCAGCTACATAAATAGAGTCACTAGAAAACTATCCTGTCATGAATAACTCACCACCAGATACTCCAGAGCATCTTTACCACCTCTTAGGCACGAGCCAGGAGTGTAACAGAATATTCTCTCCTTGCCTAGTCAAATGCATCTTGAGCAGTTCTCATACAAAACAACTCACTTGATTTGCATTCAGTCCACCATCCTAGGCGTTCATTCTCTCCAGCACCAGCACATCATAGTTGCACCTTGTTAGGTGTGTAGCACCTGAAAAGAGCCCTGCAGTCACGCACCTAAACTGCTCCAGTATCACATCCTAAACTTTGAATTCAGCTGCGGGTATCACGGGTAACAGGCAACACATCCGAGTCATATATAATGTAATCCTGACTTGGAAGTTCACATTGCATCATCACTGAGTAAGGATCCTGGGCACTATAGGAGTACCTTTGCTGTCAGGATTGCTGTGATTCAAGAAGGCAGCTTACCACTACCCTTTAATGGTAATTTCAGATGGAGTATGAGTCCTATATCCAGAAAAATGAATAAATGGAAACTTTGTAAACTTCATTGTATTGAGAATTGTTTTTGTTTTTTGTCAAGCTTCCTATATTACTGTCAGGATGATGAATAAATTTTGGAAGAAATAACTTGTAGATATAGGGTATATTTTACGAGGGGTGATTGATAACTTTGTGGCCTAAGATAGAAGGAGTCAATTTTAGAGAACCTAGCACGTTTATTTTTCCTACATTTACACACTTAGTCTAGCGGTCGTGGAGCATACGGATCCCTTCTGTGTAGAAGTTGGCGGCTTGGACCTCTAAAACTGGTCCAGAGCAGGGATAATTGATAAGTTTGTGGCCTAAGATAGAAGGAGATGAGTTGTTAACTTTAAACTTTCTGCATTTTCACTCAGAGTTGAACTGCACATGTATGTAACAAGAGTTATATAACTCATCTGCTTCTACCCAAGGCCACGAACTTATCAATCACCCCTGCTGTGGACCACCTGGAGGTCCAAGACGCTCTCGTTACATGCACGTGCAGTTCAACTCTTTGAGTGATAATGCAGAAAGTTTGAAGTTAATAACTCATCTCCTTCTACCTTAGGCCACGAACTTATCAATCATCCCTGCTGTGGACCACTTCTACAAAGAAGGGATCTGTATGCTCCACGACCGCTGGACTAAGTGTGTACATGTAGGAGAGGACTGTGTTGAAAAATAAATGTGCTAGGTTTTCTAAAATTGACTCCTTCTACCTTAGGTCACGAACTTATCATTCACCCCTTGTACAAATCTAAAGATTTAAGTCAGAATTTGTCCTCTGTTTATTAAAGTAGCAGGCATATGTTTTGCTTTATTTCCACTGAACTGATATCATTGAAGTGTCTATTGGAAGCAGGGTTTAACAATATTGAACAGATACGATGAAGGAAACGTTTCTATACATTTCCAGACTGGTGTAGATTCAGTGGAAAGATTATAACGTTATAGGATAGGCAACACGGATTCAATTCCTCCTGCTGCCTGTAAAGAGTTTGCACATTCTCCATGTAACCACGTGAGTTTCCTCACACAGTCCAAAGACATACTGGTTGCTAGGGTAATTGGTCATTGTAAATTGTCCCATTATTAAATTGGGAAATTGCTGGGCAGCATGGCTCAAAGGGCTGTCAGGGCTATTCCGCAGTGTATCTCAATAAACAAACAAATAAATAAATAAATAAAACAGCTGTAGAACATTTCACAGTTCTCGGTGGAAAGCAGAACTTTTGGATTAGTTTCAAGATATTTGTTGAAGAAATGTGAACCATTTTTGAATCATTCCAATTGTAGGTTCAACGTCATTTGTCTAAACTATTTGACAACATGGCCAGCATGAAATTCCAGACAGAGGGTGATAATAAGCCAACTAAAATGGCCTTGGGGATGTACAGTAAGGAGGATGAATACGTAAACTTCAAAGAGCCATGTGACTGCAATGGGCAGGTAGGAAAAGCATGTCTGTGTCTGCTGAAGCTATTCAAATGTGTTAATAAGTGAAAATGTAACCTTGGATGCAAGACTACTTGAGAATTGCAAAGTGGGTGTGGTCATCTGATTGAAACTATCTGCCAACTTTTTCTACACTCATAATTATCTATACCTCTGTAAAGATCTGTCTAGGCTATTTTTTCTGCTCCAGAGAAATAAGCATAGACTTTCCTATCTCCATTTGTTCAATGCCAGAAAACTTACGATGAATCTGTTCTGGATCCTCCCCTTCCTGTTCTCATGTGATCATCATTTGCTGGTTTGAAATGTCCTCATTCCTCAGGTCCTTTATTCTTTTCGACAATATTATAAGAATCATCTTAGAAACGTAAAAAAATAGGAGCAAGAGAAAACCCCTTGAGTGTGATCCACCATTCGCTAAGACCATGACGAATACTCTACTTGGCAACATTTTCCTTTCATTTCCATATTGCTTGATTCCTGTAATATCCACCTCAGTTAAAAATGGTTTGAGTCTCTAAAACTCCACAGTAGAGAATTCCAAAGATTCACCTTCATTTGATTGTAGACATTTTCCTCATTTCAGTCTTCAGTGGTTTACCATTTGTTTTGAAAATTACCCTTATTCTGGACTTTCATCTAGAATTGTAATGATTGTTATTCTAATTAATCTAACTCAATTCTAACACTAGAACTTACCTTGCAGCCAAATCTGATCACTTTTATAGTTGTTTTTGTGTTTTTAATAGATATAAATTTGTCCTGCAATTAATTCTTGTTTCCAATGTTTTTACTGCCAAACATTTACTCCAATGTCCGAACTACTGTGGCCAACTTACACTTCATACTTTTAACAGTTTGTGTTATTTAGATTTAAGTTTCTATTTTCAGATTGAAGTCCGTCACTTACGAGTCTTGTGATCACTCTGCAGATTATTAATGACCCGCTTTTCAGTATGCAACTGTAGATCTAAAATGACATTTTTGTGGTTGGGGCTTTTGTAGGAGAGTGGGGAATGATTTCATGAACTGCTGCAGTGTATTGTGGATCCAAGGAAGAGCTGTTGCTAGGGTCCAGCATTTCACATTCCTGAGGGGAGCAGACTGCAGCCTGGGAGTAGCTAAAATTCGTAGTCCTCCTTACTTCATCCTAAAGCAGGCCTGAGGCATTGTGAAGGGCAGAGATCATCATCAATGGAAATATTATAACTGTACCTTGGTGCATGTTAAACTTGTGTTTATACATCAGATCAAGAAAGTAAAGACTTTGTTGTGTTTGAAGTTAACCTCTTTATTTTCCTCTTGGAAATTTTTTTCCCTTCCAATTTGGGCATACATAAGTTTTAAAATAAAATATATGTCATTATTTTAGGCCTGATTCATCAATGTAACTTATGCTTTACCAATTCCTTTTCACTTTACTAAATTACTGTTGATACTTTCCTTTTATGCCTTTGGGTGTGGCTTTGTATTGAGGTGTGTGATGTCCCATCTCCAGGATGTTGGTGTATTTTGCAAGCGTTATAAACACATGCTAATTTTTTATTGTTTCACTTTTAAATTATGAATTGTAAATTCTGTCAGAGCCTCTTACTTGGCCAAGCTTATGTTGCAGTTGTGTGTTTTGTGGAAGGGGAAACAGAGGTTAATTAGACAACATAGCAGAGCTGTTAGGGAACAAGTGTAATTTGTTCACATCCATAGGTGGAATGACTGAATAGCTGAAGCTGTGAGTTTGGTGGGATTTGCAAACTATATTGGACAAAACTGGAGGTTTAAACATGCCAAATTACTGTTTTTGATAACTACTAATTTTTACCAAATATATACCTTGGGTTTCAAATTTGTTTAAGGTAATATATTTAGTTTCTAAGATTGTGGTCCTGTATGTGTCATAATGATGAAGACATTATTTACTTACTGTTCAAGGTTGAGACTTGGTTGAATCGCGTGCTTGAAACCATGAAAGATACTGTGAGGCATGAAATGACTGAGGCTGTTGTGGCTTATGAAGAGAAGCCAAGAGATCAGTGGCTGTTTGATTATCCAGCTCAGGTAGGCCAGAACAAACAACAAATCTGGCTTTATCACTAGTCTCTTGCTTGTATTTTAATCATTTGATATATTTCCAGCAGCCAACAGTGATCGGGTTCCATGGCACTATTACGTGGAATGGATTTTGTCTTTATCACCTAGAAACCAGAGAAGAAAATAATTTGACACTGTTTAGCAGCATTCACCAGCTAATTTCATCCTTCGTACAAGAGATGTGTTACATTTAGTTGATATAAAATGAATCCATCTCTCTTTGGTTCCCCTGTGTTGGCAAAGTAAAAAAAACACAGTTCAAAGGTCACCAGAGCTATATTATATTTATATTGTTAATCTTAATCTGGTTGCTAAACTCTGGGTTTCTTTTTAAAGTTGTAGACTGTATTTGTCTGATGAAAGGTCTTGGATCTAAAATGTTCAAATTACAGAGCTACATAGAATGGAAACAGACCCTCCAGCCCAACTTATCCATGTCAACCAAATTGCCAACTCGAGCTAGCTCCATTTTCCCACACATGGCTCAAATCACTCTCAATCTTTTTATCCTAATTACATTTCTACTTCCATGCATCCTGTCTGACCTGCTGTCTGCTTCTAGCGCTTTGGTTTCAGGTTCCGAGCATTTGCAGTTTTTTTGTTTTTCATTTTTGTATCGTTCATTTCTTCCTTTTTAATAGTAGACAACTTGATGAATCTTCTATTTGTATGCAAAATAATCTGTTTATTAATATTTGTGAGACAATTCACTTTACGTTGAGCCTGCTTTTCTTGAACCAGGTAGCACTTACTTGCACTCAGATTTGGTGGACTACAGAGGTTGGGATTTCCTTTGCCAGACTGGAAGAAGGGTATGAAAACGCCATTAAGGACTATTACAAAAAGCAAGTTAACCAGCTGAATACACTTATCACCATGCTAATTGGTCAGCTCTCGAAGGGGGATCGGCAGAAGATCATGACCATCTGTACCATCGATGTCCATGCACGAGATGTTGTTGCAAAGATAATTGCTCAGAAGGTTGGTGCACCAAATATAATGAGATATTGACCATCTAATCCTATTTCATTGCAATGTCTCTCTTCACATTTTACATTGTGCATTTTAAGTTGATGCTTTTCCTATAATTTTGAAGCTTTTTAGGCATTTCAACCCATTGCTTTAACAGAATTATTATACACCTTTTATGATTTTCAATTCCATTGACTTTTATTGAAGCAAAAGCACTGAAATTTTAATGTGAGAAATTTTGTATTATCCATACACCACTCTGCCCAATTCAAAATTATACCTAGTTAGCTTGTACCAAGAAGTTTGTAAGCCAGCAGAAAAGATGTTGAATGCCGCTATCAGATATAATTTCTATTATGATATATCACTTATGACTTTCTTTTTTCACATTGAAATTTTGTGTTCACAGTTTACATCCATGGCTTAGACCTTGGAGATTTGGTGGTGGGGTGCATGGTAAAATCAATCCTGAGGAGGATGGAACAAAAATTACATAAAAATGTACAGAGCAGGGTAATGATTGACAAATAATTCCTCAACACAGATAAATGTGAGGTAGGACATTTTGGGAGAAAGATTAGGTCAAGTCATCTATTACTTGGAGCTTGAATATCTGGATGGCATAGCAAGAGGAGTTCAAGTTCAGTTTATTGTCATTCAACCATACACAAGTATACCACAATGAAGCAACATTCCTCCGGACAAAGGTGCACAACGCTAAGTAACATTACCATAAATAAATTAACAGATAACATGACACAAGTTTAAAAAGTAACCAGTATAATGCTACTGGTACTTCATAGTTATGAGACCTGGATGTTAGCAAGGAGCTCAGTAGTCTTGCTGCCTGGGGAAGGATGCTGTTTTCCATCCTAACAGTTCTTGTTCTAATGCTATGGTACCTCCTACCCGATAGTAAGTGGTCAAAGAGATTGTTGGATAGATGGGAGGGATCACTGACAATGCTAAGGGCCCTGAATATGCAGTGCTCTTGATAAATATCTCTGATGGGTGGAAGAGAGACCCTGATGTTCCTCTCTGTAGTCCACACAATCATTTGTAGGTACTTGTGGTCAGATGCCTAGCAATTCCTGTACCAGATGGTGATGCAGTTGGTCAGGACACTCTCAGTGGTATTCTAGTAAAAATTGGCTGTGTGGGAGG
The DNA here is from genome assembly GCF_030028105.1 of Mobula birostris. Lineage (NCBI taxonomy): Eukaryota > Metazoa > Chordata > Chondrichthyes > Myliobatiformes > Myliobatidae > Mobula > Mobula birostris. The sequence goes on from NC_092393.1 coordinate 20,949,109, forward strand.
AACCTCACTTGCTTGAATCTCCTCAGGGAATGGAGATGTTGCTGCACTTTCTTGACCAAAGAGGCACCAAGTGATATCATCCATTATGTGCACTCCAAGAAACTTGGTGCTCCTAATTCTCTCCACAGAGGGGTCATTTATGTGTAGTGAGGAGTGGTCAGCCAGCACCTTCCTGAAGTCCAGAACTACCTCTTTGGTCTTGTCTACAATAAGACTGAAGTTTCTGTGCTCGCACCATTCTACCAGCTGCTGTACCTCCTCTCTGGACACTGTCTTGTTGCCGTTGTTTTAGCTGATAACAACACTTGGAGGAGAAGAGAGAGAAGGGAGATGAAAAGGAGCGACACACACATCTAGATGGAGTGCACACGTTGCGCTAGCAAAAAGGACACATGAGTCAAGTGGAATGTGCAGTTACTGCAAGAAGCTAACTAAAAAGAAAACAAGGAAAAAACGTAATTAAAATAACATAACTAAAGATGGTGATGATTGGAACCATTACAGCATTTGATAGTGGCATTGAAAACTGGGTAATTTACATTGAAAGAGTGGAGTTATATTGTGATGCTAATGGTATTAATGATGAAAAGAAAGCCAGCTTCTTACTCAGTGTTATGGGAGCAAAAACATACGGGCTGCTGCGGAGCTTGTTATCCCCTGAAAAGCCAGCTGTGAAAACGTTCAAGCAAATGGTAGACACTCTCCAACAGCATTTAAACCCTAAACCACTGGTCATTGCTGAAAGATTTAAATTGCACAAATGGAATCAGAGCAAAAATGAACGCATTTATGAATATTATGCTGAATTGCGCAAATTATCAGAACATTGTTAATTTGGAGCTTGTCTATTGGATGCATTGAGGGACGGGTTAGTGTGTGGCATGCAGTGTGAAACCACACAGAAGCGGCGCCAGGATGAAAAAGACCTTACATTCGAGAAGGCACTGAACATTGCAATATCAGTGGAAACAGCAGCACGGGGTGCTTCAGAGATACAACAAAAATCTCTGGAATATGCTACAAATAAAATGTCACTGAACAGAAATGAAAGAAAGAAATGTTACCATTGTGGGAACATGTCACATGACCCTGAGGACTGTTGGTTTAAAGACAAAGAATGCCGAAACTGTGGCAAACAGGGCCACACTGGCAGAGTATGCAAAGCTAGTAAGCAGCAGAAAAAGGTCAAAATACAGAGAAACAAGAAACCCCAGAAAGGAAAATACAACAATGTACACAAAATGAAAACGACTCAGCCAAAAGTGAATTGTCTTGTCTGCAACTTCACAGCATGAAAGAGACACAAGTGGCAGGCGTGAGACCGAAAATGGAGTTGGACACAGACTCAGCTTTAACAGTGATCTCTGCACACAACTACAAACAACTGTTTTCTCACATACTTCTGAAGCAAACTAAACTACTGCTAAAGACTTACACAGGACAGAAAGTGCATCCCAAAGGTAAAATTAAAGTGACAGTGACCTACGGAGACAAAACACATCAGGTGAACCTCTATGTACTGAAAAATGGAGGACCACTGTTGCTGGGAGGTGAATGGCTCAGGAAAATCCAGTTGGATTGGCACACCATCAAGGCACTAGATGTGTCAGCAAAGGAGGGCAGCAAGGCTACATCTGAAAGACTGTCACAAATACTTGCTGACTCTGAGGAATTGTTCATGAAAGGAATAGGAACATTTCAGGGCTTGAAGGCAAAGACTGAGGAAAATGCATGTCCAAAATTTTACAAAGCCAGACCAGTGCCATATGCATCCATCCGACAGTAGAGGTAGAGCTGAAAAATCTGGAGCAGACTGGGGTCCCTGTCAAAGGTGGATTGGAGTGAATGGGCCACGCCTATTTTTCTGGTGATGAAGAAAGCCTCCAGCACAAAACCAGGAAAACCAAGCAAGGTGCGCATATGTGGTGACTTTAAAGTAACTGTGAACCCAGTTCTCCACACAGTACGGTATCCTCTACCTCGTACTGAGACATTTTTGCATCCCTGTCAGGAGGGGCACATTTCACAAAAATTGAACTGGCCCAGACTTATCTCCAAATGGAAATCAGTGCAGCATCCAAGAAATACCTGACAATAAATACACACAAAGGACTTTACCAGAATAACAGGTTCGTGTTTGGGATAGCTTCAGCTCCTGCAATCTGGCAAAGGGCAATGGACCAGGTCCTGCAGGGGATTCCAGGGACTCAGTGTTACCTGGATGACATCATTGTCACCAGCAAAGATGATGATGAACACCCTTCTAACCTTGAACAAGTACTCACCAGGTTACAAGAATATGGGCTCAGAGCTAATCGACAGAAATGTAAGTTTTTCAAAAAGGAAATCTCATACTGTGAGTATGTTGTCAACAAGAATAGCTTACACATTTCTCAAGACAAGATAGAAGCGGTGCTTAAGGCACCACCACCTGAAAATGTGTCTCAGCTGAGAGCTTATCTTGGACTAGTGACCTATTACCACAAGTTCCTGCCTCACCTATCCACGGTCCTACACCCACTAAATGCACTATTACAGACAGGGACACAATGGAAGTGGACTGAGAGCTGTGAGAAAGCGTTTCAAGAAAGTAAAAGACTCAACTTCAGAAGGGGTGCTCACACACTTTGACCCCTCCTTACCAATCCGACTAGCTTGTGATGCCTCGCCCCATGGGATAGGAGCTGTGTTATCGCACAAGTTTCCAGATGGCTCAGAAAGACCAATAGCCTTTGCCTCAAGAACACTAACTTCAGCTGAACGCAACAGTGCACAGATTGACAGAGCCTAAGCCTCGTGTGGGGAGTCAAGAAATTTAGTCACTACCTGTATGGTCAAAGGTTTACACTGTTGACTGACCATCAGCCTCTTGTGTCAGTCTGCAGCCCAAGAAAAGGCATTCCAGTGATTACAGCACAAAGGCTGCAGTGATGGTCTCGTTTCTTACAAGGTCATATATATGACATTGAACACAAGGGGACCAAGCAACATGGCAACGCAGGTGGTTTGTCATGCTTACCACTGCTGTCTTCAGAGATAACTACACAAATGGATTCAGCAGAGGTCTTTCACACAACAATTGTTGAACAATTACCAGTGAAAACAGCCTCATTGAAAGAGAAACACGCAATGACCCTATGTTGTCAAAAGTGTATGACATCATGGTAAAGGGATGGCCAGCGCATGGTAACACACTTTCCAGCCTTCTCAGCAGGGAAGGAGCAGTTGTCAGTGTGTTGGGGAACACTAATGTATAGTTCACGAGTTGTGATTCCTCCCAAGCTACGCAGCAGGGTGCTGGAGGAACTGCACAAGGGGCACCTGGGTACCGTGAAGATGAAAAGTTTTGCCCGTACCTATGTGTGGTTGCCAGGAATCGATAAACAGATTGAGGACTTGACCAAGAACTGCTCTGAATGTCAAAAGATCCAGAACACACCACCACAAGCCCCTCTCCATCCATGGGAGTGGCCCTCATCAGCATGGCAATGAGTGCTGCACCATTCATGGACTCCATCATTTTAATCGCTATTGATGCACATTCCAAATGGCCAGAGGTCATCAAAATGAAGACAACCACATTGGAAAAGACCATTGCAGTTCTGAGGGCCATGTTCACCAGGAATGGCATACCAGAACAAATCTGCACAGACAATGGACAACAATTCGTCCCTGAAGAATTCCAAAGTTTTGTGAAGAACAATGGAATCAGGCATTTTACATCTGCCCCTAACCATCCATCCACAAATGGCTTGGCAGAAAGATTTGTGCAGCCATTCAAGAAAGCCATCAAGGCAATGGACAGCGAAAATCGACCACTACAACACAAGATAGACTGCTTCCTCCTTGCCTATCGTAATGCAGTACATGCAACCACTAATCAGACTCCAGCAATGATGTTTCCAAACAGGAACCTGAGGTCCCATATGGATCTTCTCAAACCAGATGTATGGCATGATGTGGAGAACAGACAGTTGAAACACTTGAATGCTAAGTCAACACGGAGCTTCAGTGTGGGACAGTCAGTTCTTGCACGGGATTACCCGACTGAAAAGTGGCAGCTGGGTACAATTTCCGCTATAGATGGGCCTCTGATGTATACAGTGGAGGTGGGAGAGAACGTATGGAGATGTCATGTGGACCAAATCCTGGATGCTCAGGTGAAAAACACAACAACACCTTGCCCAGACCCCCCTGACATAGAAGCAAACACATCAGCCTCAACTACAGATAAGCCTGTCATCAGTGCTGAGGACCCACCTGATGTACCTGTGGAGACTCATTCCCCAAAGCAAACTTTTCAGGACAGATGTTACCTGGAGAGGCAGAGAAGACCTCCCCAGAGACTTGAGTTCTAAATGGGTCTTAGACCAAAAGTAAAAAAAAAAGGCTTGTTATAATTTGATATTATTAAGTTACTTTGTTATAATTTGTAAACAAATGGTAGGCGTTTGTATGTTAAGGGTAAACATATTTGTTTAGCATAGTCATTTTCTTTGGCACTTGAATGGGGCATGACTGCGCAAGCGCGTGTAAGTCGGACCGTGAGGCAGCGGGAGTATTTAAAAGAGAGCAGTTTGTGGAAGTCGGTCATTTTCTTTGGCAGTTGAACGGGGCACGACTGCGCAAGCGCGTGTAAGTTGGGCCGTGAAGCAGCGGGAGTATTTAAAAGAAAGATGATTAACAGAGCGGGCGACGGAGTAGAGGGAGACAGAGTAGGAAGGCTTTGGCTACTGAGGCGTCGGTGAGCAGAGACTGAGGAAGAGCTTCACTCCAAGTAAGGTAAGGCCTTTAATTAATCTAATTACCTTAGGAGCAGGTAATGGAGGCAGCAGTTAGGGCAGTTGAGTGCTCCGCTTGCAGGATGTGAGAAGTCAGGGCGAGCACAATCGTCCCTGATGACTGCACCTGCGAAAGTTGCATCCAGCTGCAGCTCCTGACAAACCCAGTTAGGGAACTGGAGCTGGATGAACTTCAGATCATTCGGGAGGCAGAGGCAGAAATACACCGGAGTTACAGGGAGATAGTCACCCCTAAGAGTCAGGAGACAGGTAGCTGGGTGACTGTCAGGAGAGGGAAGGGGAATAGACAGAATGGGCAGAGCACGCTTGTGGCCGTTCCCACCAATAATAAGTACATCGTTTTGGATACTGTTGATGGGGACGACCTACCAGGGACAAGTTGCAGTGGTTGCGTCTCTGGCACAGAGACGGGACCCTCAACTCAGAAGGGAAGGAGGGAAAAGAGGAGAGCAGTAGTTATAGGGGATTTGATAGTTAGGGGAACAGATAAGAAGTTCTGTGGAAGAAATCGAGAATCCCAGATGATCTGTTGCCTCCCTAGTGCCAAGGTCCGCGATATCTCGGTATTCTCAAGAGGGAGGGTGAGCAGCTGGATGTCGTGCTCCATATAAGGGTGACGTGGGTAGAAAGAGTGAGGAGGTCCCGAAAGGTGAGTTTAGGGAGTTAGGCGTCAAGTTAAAGGACAGGACCTCCAGGATAACAATCTCAAGATTGCTACCAGTACCACGTGCAGGCGGGTTTAGAAATAGTCAGATAGCGCAAATCAACAAGTGGCTGAAGTCATGGTGCAGGAGGGAGGGCTTCACCTTTACAGATAATTGGGCAGTTTTCCAAGGAGGGTGGGACCTGTTCCAGCGGGATGGTTTACATCTGAACTAGAGGGGGACAAATATTCTTGCAGGTGGGTTTGCTAGAGAGGCTGTGGTGGATTTAAACTAGATGAGGGGGAGAGGGGAACCAGCGTGTAGGAACAGATGTAGGGAAGAAGGAAGAAAAAGAAAATAGTAAAGTTGTTTGCACCGTTAGAGATAAACAGAGAGTAAGAGGTGGAAAATTTCTTAAATGCACTTATTTTAATGCGAGGAACATTATAAGAAAGGTGGATGAGCTTAAAGCATGGGTTGATATCTGGAAGTATGATGTGGTAACTATTAGTGAAACATGGTTACAGGAGGGGTGTGATTGGAAACTAAATATTCCTGGATTTAATTGCTTCAGGTGTGATAGAATCAGAGGGACAAGAGGGGGAGGTGTTGCATTGCTTGTCAGAGAAAATATTACAGTGGTGCTCTGGCAGGATAGATTAGAGGGCTCATCTAGGTAGGCTATTTGGGTGGAATTGAGGAATGGGAAAGGTGTAGTAACACTTACGAGGGTGTATTATAGACCAGCAAATGGGGAGCAAGAATTGGAGGAGCAAATTTGTAAGGAGATAGCAGATATTTGTAGTAAGCACAAGGTTGTGATTGTGGGAGATTTTAACTTTCCACACATAGACTGGGAAGCCCATACTGTAAAAGGGCTGGATGGTTTGGAGTTTGTAATATGTGTGCAGGATAGTTTTTTGCAGCAATACATAAAGGTACCAACTAGAGAAGGGGCAGTGTTGGATCTCCTGTTAGGGAATGAGGTAGATCAGGTCACGGAGGTTTGTGTTGAGCACTTTGGGTCCAGTGGTCACAATGCTATTAGTTTTAATATAATTATGGATAAGGGTAGGTCTGGACCCAGGGTTGAGATTTTTGATTGGAAAAAGGCTAACTTTGAGGAGATGCGAAAGGATTTAGGAGTGGATTGGGAAAATTTGTTTTATGGGAAGAATGTATTAGAGAAATAGAGGTCATTTAGAGGTAAAATTTTGAGAGTACAGAATCTTTATGTTCCTGTTAGGTTGAAAGGAAAGATTAAAAGTTTGAGAGAGCCATGGTTTTCAAGGGATATTGGAAACTTGGTTCGGAAAAAGAGAGGTACCTACAATAAACATAGGCAGCATGGAGTAAATGAGGTGCTCGAGGAATACAAAGAATGTAAAAAGAATAGTAAGAAAGAAATTAGAAAAGCTAAAAGAAGATATGAGGTTGCTTTGGCAAGTAAGGTGAAAATAAATTCCAAGGGTTTCTACCATTATATTAATAACAAAAGGATAGTGAGGGATAAAATTGGTCCCTTAGAGAACAGAATGGATAGCTATGCGTGGAGCCGAAAGAGATGGGGGAGATTCTGAACAATTTCTTTTCTTCGGTATTCACTAAGGAGAAGGATTTTGAATTGCGTAAGATAAGGGAAACAGGTAGGGAAGTTATGGAAACTATGATGATTAAAGAAGAGGAAGTACTGGAGCTTTTAAGGAATATAAAAGTGGATAAGTCTCCGGGTCCTGACAGAATATTCTCTAGGACCTTGAGGGAAGTTAGTGTGGAAATAGCAGGGGCTCTGACAGAAATATTTCAAATGTCATTAGAAATGGGAATGGTGCCGGAAGATTGGCATATTGCTCATGTTGTTCCATTATTTAAAAAGGGTTCTAAGAGTAAACCTAGCAATTATCAGCCTGTGAGTTTGACATTAGTGGTGGGTAAATTGATGGAAAGTATTCCTAGAGATAGTATATATAATTATCTGGATAGACAGAGTCTGATTAGGAACAGTCAACACGGATTTGTGTGTGGAAGGTCAAGTTTGACAAATCTTATTGAATTTTTTTGAAGAGGTTACTAGGAAAGTTGACGAGGGTAAAGTGGTGCATGTTGTCTATATAGACTTCAGTAAGGCCTTTGACAAGGTCCCACATGGAAGGTTGGTTAGGAAGGTTCAATCGTTAGGTATTAATATGGATTCAGCAGTGGGTGGATAGGAGACGCCAGAGAGTAGTGGTGGATAACTGTTTGTCAGATTGGAGGCCGATGACTAGTGGTGTGCCTCAGGGATCTGTACTGGGTCCAATGTTATTTGTCATATACATTAATGATCTAGATGATGGGGTGGTAAATTGGATGAGTAAGTATGCAGATGATACTAAGATAAGTGGTGTTGTAGATCATGAAGTAGGTTTTCAAAGCTTGCAGAGAGATTTAGGCCAGTTAGAAGAGTGGGCTGAAAGATGGCAGATGGAGTTTAATGCTGATAAATGTGAGGTGTTACATTTTGGTAGGACTAATCAAAATAGGACATGCATGGTAAATGGTAGGGCATTGAAGAATGCAGTAGAACAGAGGGATCTAGGAATAATGGTGCATAGTTCCCTCAAGGTGGAATCTCATGTGGATAGGGTGATGAAGAAAGCTTTCGGTATGCTGGCCTTTATAAATCAGAGCATTGAGTATAGGAGTTGGGATGTAATGTTGAAATTGTACAAGGCATTAGTGAAGCCAAATTTGGAGTATTGTGTACAGTTCAGGTCATCGAATTATGGGAAAGATATCAACACAATAGAGAGAGTACAGAGAAGATTTACTAGAATGTTACCTGGGTTTCATCACCTAAGTTACAGAGAAAGGTTGAACAAGTTGGGTCTTTATTCTTTGAAAGGTAGAAGGTTGAGGGGGGACTTGATAAAAGGTATTTAAAAATATGAGGGGGATAGATAGAGTTGACATGGAAAGGCTTTTTCCATAGAGAGTGGGGGAGATTCAAACAAGAGGACATCAGTTGAGAGTTAAAGGGCAAAAGTTTAGGGGTAACATGAGGGGGAACTACTTTACTCAGAGAGTGGTAGCTATGTGGAATGAGCTTCTGGCAGAAGTGGTTGAGGCAGGTTCGAAGTTGTCATTTAAAGTTAAATTGGACAGTTATATGAACAGGAAAGGAATGGAGATTTATGGGCTGAGTGCAGGTCATTGGGACTAGGTGAGAGTAAGAGTTCAGCACGGACTAGAAGGGCCGAGATGGCCTGTTTCTGTGCTGTAATTGTTATATGTTTATAGTGCCCCAGTAAAAAAAAAGTTGATACACTATTAAAATAAAAGGGGAGGAGTGCACCGTATAGCCTACGTTATAATAAGGGACTACTTTATGTTTTAGTAACACATTGTTGCATGTGCTATTAGGCGCGTATTGATCTGTATGTGTGTGTCAAGTTCAGACTCTACCAGTAAAGAACCATGAAACTTAGTTCCTGTCTCCAGGGTTTTTATTATTAGCATAGTTGTGTAAACAGGCCACATACACAACAGAGACCAACCGTTGTTGTGTCACCATTGTTGTGTCATCAGGAAACTTGATGATTTAAATTAATCTGGATCTAGCAGTGCAGTCATGCATCAGCAGTGTGACCAACAGCGGGCTGAGCATGCAGCCCTGAGGGGTGTCGGCATTCAGTGTGATGGAGCTGGAGATGTTTCTGTCAATATGGACTGACTGTGGCCTTTCGGTCAAGAAGTCCAAGATCCAATTACAGAGAGAGGTGTTGAGGGAAGTTTACCTACCAGATTTTAGACCATAAGACAAAGGAACAGAAGTCAGCCATTCGGCCCATCGAGTCTGCTCCGCCATTTTATCATGAGATGATCCATTCTCCTATTTAGTCCCACTCCCCCGCCTTCTCACCATAACCTTTGATGCCCTGGCTACTCAGATACCTATCAATCTCTGCCTTAAATACACCCAATGACTTGGCCTCCACTGCTGCCCGTGGCAACAAATTCTATAGATTCACCACCGTCTGACTAAAAGAATTTCTTCGCATTTCTGTTCTGAATGGGCACCCTTCAATCCTGAAGTCATGCCCTCTCGTACTAGGCTCCCCCCTCGTGGGAAACAACTTTGCCACATCCACTCTGTCCATGCCTTTTGACATTTGAAATGTTTCTATGAGGTCTCCCCTCATTCTTCTAAACTCCAAGGAATACAGTCCAAGAGCGGCCAAACGTTCCTCATATGTTAACCCTCTCATTCCGGGAATCATTCTAGTGAATCTTCTCTGTACCCTCTCCAATGTCAGCACATCCTTTCTTAAATAAAGAGACCAAAACTGCCCACAGTACTCCAAGTGAGGTCTCACCAGCGCCTTATAGAGCCTCAACATCACATCCCTGCTCCTATACTCTATTCCTCTAGAAATGAATGCCAACATTGCATTCGCCTTCTTCACTACCGACTCAGCCTGGAGGTTAACTTTAAGGGTATCCTGTACGATGACTCCCAAGTCCCATTGCATCTTGGAACTTTGAATTCTTTCCCCATTTAAATAATAGTCTGCCATTTATTTCTTCTGCCAAAGTGCATAACCATACACTTTCCAACATTGTATTTCATTTGCCACTTCTTTGCCCTTCCTTCCAATCTATCCAAGTCTCTCTGCAGACTCTCCGTTTCCTCGGCACTACCGGCCCCTCCACCTATGTTCGTATCGTCAGCACACTTAGCCACAAAGCCATCTATTCCATAATCCAAATCGTTGATGTACAATGTAAAAAGAAGCAGCCCCAACATGGACCCCTGTGGAACACCACTGGTAACCAGCAGCCAACCAGAATAGGATCCCTTTATTCCCACTCTCTGTTTCCTGCCAATCAGCCAACGCTCTATCGACGTACGTAACTTTCCCGTAATTCCATGGGCTCTTATCTTGTTAAATAGCCTCATGTGTGGCACCTTGTCAAAGGCCTTCTGAAAATCTAAATATACAACATCCACTGCATCTCCCTTGTCTAGCCTACTTGTAATTTCCTCAAAAAATTGTAATAGGTTTGTCAGGCAGGATTTTCCTTTAAGGAATCCATGCTGAGTTCTGCCTATCTTGTCATATGCCTCCAGGTACTCTGTAACCTCATCCTTGTCAATCGACTCCAACAACTTCCCAATCACCGATGTCAAGCTAACAGGTCTATAACTTCCTTTTTGCTTCCTTGCCCCCTTCTTAAATAGCGGAGTGACATTTGCAATCTTCTAGTCCTCCAGAACCATGCCAGAATCTATCGACTTTTGAAAGATCATCGCTAATGCCTCCGCAATCTCCACAGCTACTTCCTTCAGAACATGCAGGTGCATTCCATCTGGTCCGGGAGATTTATCTACCTTCAGACTATTCAGCTTCCTGAGTACTTTCTCTGTCGTAATTGTGACTGCGCACACTTCTCTTCGCTGCCACCCTTGAGTGTCCGGTATCCTGCTGTTTTCCTCAGTGAAGACTGATGCAAAATACTCATTCAGTTCCTCTGCCATCTCCTCATCTCCCATTACAATTTCTCCAGTATCATTTTCTATCGGTCCTATATCTACTGTCACCAGTCTTTTACTCTTTATATACTTGAAAAAGCTTTTAGTATCCTCTTTGATATTATTTGCTAGCTTCCTTTCATAGTTAATCTTTTCCCTCTTAATGACCTTTTTAGTTTCCTTTTGTAAGGTTTTAAAAATTTCCCAATCCTCTGTCTTCCCACTAATTTTTACTTCCTTGTATGCCCTCTCCTTTGCTCTAACTTCTCTTTTCAACCACGGTTGCATCCTTTTTCCATTCGAAAATTTCTTCTTTTTTGGAATATACCTGTCTTGCACCTTCCTCACTTCTTGCATAAACTCCAGCCACTGCTGTTCTGCCGTCTTTCCCGCCAGTGTCCCTTTCCAGTCAACTTTGGCCAGTTCCTCTCTCATGCCACTGTAATTTCCTTTACTCCACTAAAACACCGACACATCAGATTTTGGCTTCTCTTTTTCAAATTTCACAGTGAACTCAATCATGTTATGATCACTGCCTCCTAAGGGTCCTTCACCTCAATCTCTCTAATCACCTCCGGTTCATTACACAACACCCAATCCAGTACAGCCGATCCCCTAGCGGGCTCAACAACAAGCTGTTCTAAAAAGCCATCTCGCATACATTCTACAAATTCTCTCTCTTGAGATCCAGTGCCGACCTAATTTTTCCAATCCACTCGCATGTTAAAATCCCCCACAATTATCATAATACTGCCCTTCTGACAAGCCTTTTCTAATTCCTGTAGTAATTTGTAGTCCACATCCCTGCAGCTGTTTGGAGGCCTATAAATAACTGCCATCAGGGTCCTTTTACCCCTGCGATTTCTTAGCTCAACCCATAAAGATTCTGCACCTTCCGATCCTCTATCACCTCTTTCTAATGATTTAATATCATTTCTTACCAATAAAGCCACGCCTCCCCCTCTGCCTACCGTCCTATCCTTCCGATACACCGTGTATCCTTGGACGTTCAGCTCCCAGAGACATGCATCCTTTAGCCACGTCTCAGTGATGGCCACAATATCATACCTGCCAATCTGTAGCTGTACAACAAGATCATCCACTTTATTCCTTATGCTGCATGCATTTTAGGCATTTAAGGCATTTAAGATTTTGAAGCATAATCACATTAAACAGTGATCTGAAGTCGATGAACAACATCCTGGCTTATGAGGCACCATTTTCCAGATGGGACAGGACGAAGTGGAGTGCAGAGGTTAGGGCATCATCAGTGGGCTGAGTTGTGAGATAAACAAACTGGAAGGGGCCTAATGAAGTTAATGCGATCCATAAACAGCCATTTAAAGCACTTTGTTATGGAGGTCATTGCCAGTGGACGGTAGACATTAAGGCAGGTTACTGTCTCCCTCTTGGGCACCAGGATAGTAGTGGATGCCTTGAAGTCTGCGGGGACAGTGGACTTCTCTGAAGAGATGTTGAAGATGTCTGTTAGAACCTCTGTTAACTGGACTGTGCAGTCGCTCAGCATCTGCCCCGGTATGTTATCGGGCCCTGCGGCTTTATGTGGGTTGACCCTGGCAGGGGTCTTCCTCACATTACAGAACAGTACAGCACAGGAACAGACCAGCTAAAGAGCAAACCAAAAACACTAATCCCTCCTACCTACACAATGTCATTATTCCTCCATCCTCCTCACATTCATGTGCCTATCTAAATGTCTCTTAAAAGACTCTAATGTATTTGCCACTATCACTACACCAGGCATCCACCACTCTCTGAGTCAAAAAACATAATCCTCACATCCCCTTTGAACCTACCCCCCTCACCTTCAATGCATACCCTCTGGTATGAGACATTTATACCTTGGGAAACAGATACGCCCTGTCTACTTTATCTATGCCTTTCATAATCTTATAAACCTCTATCAGATCTCCCCTGGCCTCCTTCGCTCCAGAGAAAGCAACACAGGTTTATCCAGCCTCTCATGATAGCACATGCCCTCTAAACCAGACAATGTCCTGGTAAACCTCTTCTGCACCCCCTCTAAAGCCTCAACCTTCTTCCTATGGTGGGGCAACCAGTAATGTATGCGATAGTCCAGATGTGGCTTAATCAGAGTTCTATGAAGTTCCAACATAACCTCTTGACTTTTGAACTCAATGCCTCGATTAATAAAAACAAGAATTCCGTAAACCTCCTTAACCACCTTATTGACCTGTGTAGCCAATTTTAATGATCAATGAACTTGGATCCCAAGATCTCTCTGCTCAGCAACACTGTTAAGGATCTTGCCCTTAACAGTGTACTGTCTCCTTGCATTTGCCTATGAAGGTGCAGCACTTCATATTTATCTGGGCTAAATTCTGTCTGCCATTTCTCTGTCCATATCGGCAACTGGCATGTATCGTGCTGTATTCTTTGCCAGTCTTCCACACTATCCACAACTCCATCAGTCTGGGTATTATCCGCAATCTTACTAATCCATCAGCTGCAGCCAGACAGTACCCCTGCTCCTCAGGCTCATACCAGTTCAAAGGAGTCTTTATCGCCGGCCCGTCATTATGTGCATTAAACCATGCTTAAGAGACATTCAATCTATCAGGAAGAGATGCATCACTGTTATGGACGTGCAGGGTGGACTTGTAATCTGTTATGGTCCACGTGCACCTTGTGTTTCTGGTGTGACATAAGTGGCAGTATATTCTCTGTGCATAATCCTGTTTTGCCTTCCTGTTAGCACAGCTCTTGCTGACTTGAGGGCTGTCTTATCCACCAATCTGAAGGCAGCGTCCTGAACTCTCAGCCATGCCCGGATCTCTGCTGTCAGCCATGGCTTCTGATTTACCCTTACATAGATTTGTTTCATAACTGTGACACCTTCAATGCAATTCTCTACATAGCCAGTCACAGATCTTGCATATTCTTCGATGTTAATTTGATGGTCTTAGGCAGCCCTGAGCATGCCACAAGCTGTGCTTTTAAAGCAGTCCTGCAATTCTGAGGTTGCCCTTCTGGCTAGGCTATTAACTCGCTTTGAATTGGTTTGATTCATTTAATCTATGGTCTGTAAGAGATAAGCAGTCAGAGTATCTGAGGTTGCGGAGCAGCTTCATGTTCACCAGTGATACTGGTATAAACCAGGTCTAATGTGATTTTTGTCTCTGGTAGCAAAGTCAACATACTGATAGAATTTAGACAGGACTGATTTGAAGTTAGCATGGTTTAAGTCACCAACAAGAATTTAAAAAAGGCAGTTAGGGCAGCCTTTCTTAATGTTTTTGCGCTGGTGGAACCCTTGAAATAATTTTCAGGTCTCAGGGAACCCATGCGTTAAAGATTTTTATATCTACAGCTCACGGTACATTAACGTGATCAGTGTTGTAGATATAATAATCCAAGACAATTGTCAATGCTGTTTTGAGTAGAGAATGAACTTTTAGCCAACCTTTCTTGGGAAAAAACAGGTAGTTAAGCTTAGCATACCTTTCTTGAAATTAATCTCTTTATTTCCGTTTCATAAATTTTGAAAGCTCAATAAAGGCAAACATAATAAATTTCTATTAAATAACTAGTTTAAGCTGAAGTGGGATTTAATTTTTCTAAAGGTAGGCTTGATAGATTTAATTTAAATAAAGGTCGTAAATTGGGTTTAATTAATGCTATTTACACCATGAAAATTTATTGACAATGTTGAATCGTAAAGTTACTGAAAACCATAAGCCAAAGCAATATAAATAAAAGTATAGCCTAATATAAAATTTTATACAAGACTTCGAAAAATCATTTTCTTACTAAGTGACATCATCAGGCTCAAATATAGGCCTAGCATGTGAAACCTGTGCTTGTTTTTTGCTGCACAAATACTCAATTCAGGGTCGAATTTGAGATAAGCACACACAGATTTCACCTTCAATTGACATGAGTATTTCTATCCTTCCTCTTGATGCATATTAAACAAGAAAAAACTTGCTCACACATGCAAGAAGTTGAAAACTGCAAGAAAATATTCATTGCTTTCCTATGAATGGCAGGATACTCTTCTTTCACAGAAATCCAGAACTTGTCTGGGGCTGGTCAGTAAATCTCTAGTGCATGATCAGACTGCAGCTCAAAAAGTTCTATCTTTTCTATCAAAGTTAAATTCTCAGGCTGAGCAGAAGATTCAGAGAAAGGATCCCTCACCCAGTCATACATTTGTGTTGAAAGGGAGGAAAAATACTGTTCAACTTCGTTCTGCCATTCTTCCAGGTAGTTTTCAGTATGACTTGAAACTTTCTGATATCCTTCCTCACTCTATACTAGTAGAGTTTGTTCGCTCCCATAAGTCAGTCGGCGGCACAGAAGGGTAAAAAAGTTGGGGAAGGTAATTTGAGAGGGAGAAGCTGATTTCACAGCCCAACTTGGGCAAGTCCATTCAATGCGCAGAAAATATACTTCATGCTCCTCATCAGCCTACTGTTTGGGGCATGTTCAGGGCTATCTATGACTGTCACATTAACATTGAATAATATGCAAAATTCCAATTCAACCAAAGCCTTCCATAACTTTAAACAACTCTTAAGTTATTCCTCAGATTTCTTGATAAGTAAGGCTCAGGTTTGTTCAACTTTTACAGATACACGTACTGCTGTATTGTTGGTAAAATCCTTAAAGGCTTCCGTAGCCTCCTTTGTCCTCTTCATAATAAAGTGATGACAACAATAGGCAGTCTAATCAAAGTAAAGTTTCACACAGCAATACAGTGCTCTTCAGTTATCAATGGCCTCCCATATTTCCCGTCAAAAACTGAGAATGGACTCAACCAGACACACTGAGTCCTACTGCGCACTGCCATAGTGGGCTGAGAGACCTCTGATGAGATTGCTAATGGAGCTGCTTGGTCACTGCCCAACAAATGCGAGTGCCAGCATCACGTGAAGTCCAAATACGATATTTATTTTTTAAAATCATGATCTCTCATGGAACCCTGGTCGAGAAACCCTGCACTGGGTGTGTGGCTTTGAGGTCAGTAATGGTACTGTGGAGCTCAAGCCGCATTTCCCCAGCATTAGCATGGTGGGGGTGGGGTGGTGAAGGTGTGTTTTCAGCACAATCTCAGTGGCAGTGAGCTCCCTTGGTAAATAGAAGGGCCGTTAGTTCACTATTTAAAAACTCTACCAGAGGTGAACAGTGGGTCGTCACTACTGAAGCATTCAAGCACCGGTTTCTGTGTGCACCTCCACCACGGGTCTTGCCGGAGGTTGTGGGAATTCTGGCAACCTAAAAAGAGATGAAACCCTCTAGCTGTACAGCTGCCTCAGGGGTAGTACCCTGGAGTCACATTAGCAACAGGATGAGCATGGGGCAGTCCTCCACCTCATGCTGATTTACTCTCAGACACAGGTGATCTTGCTGAGTGGCTGTAACAGAAGACATGATACGTAGATAAGCCCATGCTGCAAAGCTCATTTGCTATCCCACAACGCGATAGTGGGGTGGATTTATAGTACTTAGTGACCTTAATATCCAGTGGTGTCTTCCAATCTGAAGAAAGACATACAGGATGGACAATTACACCATTAGGTGGAGCTAGAGTGGCCTATTCGTCAGTCAGCAGAAGTTGTGCCACATGTTAGCAAGGTCATTGAGCACAAGTAGACAAAGTCTTGCAGTTTGATTTGAGAGAGATAGCATTGAAAAGTTAAAAAAAAATTAGCTTTATTTGTCTCAAATGTTGCTTTGATTAGACTGCATATTGTTGTCATCACTCTATCATGAATAGGACAAAGGAGGCTGCAGAGGAGTTAAAGGGCTTTACCAGTAAAACAGAAGTACATGGATCTGTAAAAGATGAACAAACCTGGGTCTCACATCAAAAAATCTGAGGAGTGACTTGGAGGCATTTAAAGTTATGGAAGCCTTAGATTGTTATGGAAGTCCTTTAACCTCTGCCGGACGATGCTGAGGATGTTCTAGAGTCTGTGGTGGCCAGTGCGATCATGTTTGCTGTTGTGTGCTGGGGCAGCAGGCTGAGGGTAGCAGACATCAACAGAATCAACAAACTCATTCGTAAGGCCAGTGATGTTGTGGGGATGGATCTGGACTCTCTGATGGTGGTGTCTGAAAAGATGATGCTGTCCAAGTTGCATGCCATCTTGGACAATGTCTCCCATCCGCTACATAATGTACAGAATGGGCACAGGAGTACATTCAGCCAAAGACTCATTCCACCGAGATGCAACACAGAGCGTCATAGGAAGTCATTCCTGCCTGTGGCCATCAAACTTTACAACTCCTCCCTTGGAGGGTCAGACACCCTGAGCCAATAGGCTGGTCCTGGACTTATTTCCTGGCATAATTTGCATATTACTATTTAACTATTTATGGTTTTATTACTATTTAATTATTTATGGTGCAACTGTAACGAAAACCAATTTCCCCCGGGATCAATAAAGTATGACTATGACTATGAATTGGGATGTTTCCACTGATAGAAGAACATGACTAGATGCCATAAGTATAAAACTGAAGAAATCTACGAGGGATGATTGATAAGTTTGTGCTTTAAGGTAGAAGGAGCCAATTTTAGAAAACCTAGCACATTTATTTTTCAACATAGTCCCCTCCTACTTAGTCGAGCGATTGTGGAGCATACGGATCCCTTCTTTGTAGAAGTGGTCCACAGCAGGGGTGTTTGATAAGTTTGTGGCCTAAGGTAGAAGGAGATGAGTTATTAACTTCAAACTTACTGCATTATCACTCAAAGAGTTGAACTGCACGTGCATGTAACAAGAGCATCTTGGTGGTCGACAGCAGGGGTGATTGATAAGTTTGTGGCCTTAGGTAGAAGGAGATGAGTTATAGAGCTCTCGTTACATGCACGTGTAGTTCAACTCTGAGTGAAAGTGCAGGAAGTTTGAAGTTAATAACTCATTTCCTTCTATTTTAGGCCACGAACGTATCAATCACCCCTGCTGTGGACCACTTCTGGAGGTCCAAGACGCCGACTTCTACAAAGGAGGGATCCGTATGCTCCATGACCACTGGACTAAGTGTGTAAATGTAGGAAAAATAAATGTGCTAGGTTTTCTAAAATTGACTCCTTCTACCTTAAGCCACAAACTTATCAATCACCCCTCATATTAGGGAACTGTGGGAAATTTATTGGTCTAGAGCACACTACCTCAGGGTGTGGCTGAAATGAATGGTGGTATAGATGTATATCAGGGCAGATTGGACAAGCACAAGAGGAAATGGGTAACAGAGGGATATAGATGAGGAAAGCTGGGAAATGACTCAAATGGTATATAAATGCTGTTATGTGGTGATGGGCTACACAGCTCTTCTGCTATATATCTTGTATATTTTGTGTAAAGTTATTATTAGACACCTGTTTAAACATTTCACCTTTCCAGAGGGCATCGGATAGTCTACTCCTTTGGCATTTCACTTGAAAATTTTTTTATATGTGACTCTTCTAACATTAAGCTGGGAGGTATCGTGCTTGAAAAACTTATTTGCTGATATTCTGGTCACTAGTTTTGTCATAAAAGCATACTTATTTTAGAGATACAGCATAATAACAGACCCTTCTAGCCCAGCGAGCCTACACCCCATGCGACCAATTAATCTGCTATCCCATGTCTTTGGAACGTAGAAGGAAATTGGAGCAGTCAAGGAAACTCTTGTGGTCATAGGGAGAATATACAACTCATTACAGACTTCAGTGGAATTGAACTCAGGTCTCTGGCACTGTAATAGCATTATGTGCTTTTAAACTGAAGGTATTTCTTTGTATTTCAGTGCATATTTTGTGGTTAATTAATAGTGCATGCTTCATTTCACAGGTTGAAAACTCTCAAGCTTTTGTCTGGCTCTCTCAACTTCGGCATCGCTGGGATGATGAAAAGAAACACTGTTTCGCCAACATTTGTGATGCCCAATTTTTGTATTCCTATGAATATTTGGGCAACACTCCTCGACTGGTAATTACACCACTGACAGACAGGTATGCAAACACTTACGGAGTATTTCAATTTGATGAAATTTTCTTGTCTTGGATGTTGAACAGTTACATAGCTTACCAAATTTGTAAGTGGCAAATCTAATACATCACCCATGACTTTCTACATTCTTGATAATAATGCTTCATTTGCCATAGAATGAAGAACATGTGTCCAGGAGTTTGTCAGAATTAGCTGTTAGGCGCTGTGGGTAAACGTAAAAGGGACCTAACCACATTTTAAAATTGGACTGCTCTATCTACAATCTCTGCTGGGCTTGCAGTGTTTGGCAGAGCTACTGTACACTTACATCAAACCTAATTGACTGTAAAGAATTAGATTTAAATAAATTCCTCCTTGGGTTTTGAGTTGAAGGGAAGTGAAGTACCTTATCCAGTTCCATAGCCATCCTAAAGACCGTTTGTGCTTCATCTCCAGCAGATTGTTCTTCCGCACTATTGATCAACCAGTTTCTTCCTTGATCGCACTTCTCTGGAACAGCACCTAAATGTTCCTAAATGCTAACTCTTCAATACCCCTCTGCCAAAATCAATCAGAGAGAGAATTGGATAATGTCATGACTTGAGCTTTGCATAATACTTTTTGTCGAGCCACGAGGGGACTTGCAGCAAGACTTCACAAATTGTCCGTGAAACATAAAGGAGATCAAAGACTCATAACGAGAGCTTAGACTACTCTGCTTAATTGCTCCCAAATTATTACTTCAGCAGCTCAGAAACTGCAGCGGCAACCTTAGTGAAGATTTTGTATTCTTTCTCTTTGAAAGGCAGCAAATCAACTTTGAAGTATTTCAGTGTAGGTATTTTGCATGCCTTTGAACAGAACCTGAAAGGTTTCTTCATGCATTACTCTCGTTTGAAAACTTGGAAGCCTGCAAGTAATAGAACATTTAATTCTTCAGCTTCCCTATTGGGATACCACAATATAAAACACTTGGTAAAGGAAGATCTGCTTAATTGCTACTCAATTATCTTACATTGAAGTGTAACTTAATTACATTGGTGTGACTATTTTTCTTATAGTTTTAGACACCTTTCTGTGCACCTGACATTTTGAGCAATATTCCACAGGAGGTGCTGATTCTAGTCTCCTTGCCTTATAGCTACTTATTTATCAGGCTAGCAATGAATTAACATAATGTCAACTTGTTAGTTTTGTCTGTGCAGTGGAATAGATTATGACTTCGATAACTCAATAAAATGATGCTAAATGTGTTTTGAATCCCATTTAACTGTAGAGTTACCTTGTTCTAAGTTATGATTTATCCCTTCACTGTGTTACACAGCATCACTTAAAGCTTATCCCATGTACAAATAGAATTATTTACATACTTGATCTTATTTTGGTTCCAGGCGTGTATCCAGTATTTCTGTGTGAGAATTAGGCACAGGTTCTATTTTGAATTTGAAATCAGAATGGATTCTTAAAAGTTAAACATTTCCTTTTTCATTTAATATAAAGTTTATGTGACATTTTTTGATTTGGTGACCTGAAATTTGTAGTCAAAAGCCCATACTGTTCATGGTTGAATAAGTTACTACCTTACAGGCTGTGCAACAGACTGTACCCTACTTATCCTGCCACTGACTGTAAGAAGTTTATACGTTGTCCCTGTGGCCCTGTAGGTTTCCTCTTGGGTGCTCTGGTTTCCTCCTGTAATCCAAAAGCATACCAGTTGGTAGGTTAATGTAAATTGTCCTGTGATGAGGCTAGGATTAAATTGGGGGATTGCTGGATGGTGCAGCTCGAAGGGCCTGAGGAGCCTTTTCTGTGCTGTATCTCAGTAGATAGATAAATAACACCACTGGTGAAATCAAGAACAATATCTGAAGTGTACCTTCCAATTAATGGTTGTAAGAAGATCATCAAAAACATTTGCAGGGTTTTTGTTTTTCCTTTATGCAATAGTTGGCACAGATAAACTCAGTGCAGAGCAAACGCAGCACAATAACTTTTTGTTTGCCTCAGTACTACATCCAGAAGATAATCTCACTGAATGCCGCACTATTATGTCTCAAGCAAGAATTCATGTTTGAAAGGTCGGGTTGACACATGCTGGGAGATATGATAAGTTTTCCTCACCCTGATATAGAAAAGATGTCAGTAAGCTGGAAGGACTGTAAATAAGGACATTGCTGGGACTCAAGGGACTGAGTTATGAAGAGAGGTTGGGGAATGGAGTGGATTTGTGGAGGTTTATAAAAGCATAAGGTGCAGAGATAGAATCTATATGCTGTCTATATCCCAAGGCTGGGGAATTGAGAACTAGAGGACATAGGTTTAAGGGTGGGGGGAGAGATTTAATGGGAATCTGAGAGTGATCAGTTTATGGAAAGAGCTGCTGGAGGAAGTGGTTGAGCAGGTGCATTAACAACATTCAAAAGACACTCGGATATACACATGGACTGGTAAGGTTTAGAAGGATACGGGGCAAACCCAGGCAAATTGGGACAGGCTGAGATGGGAGTCTTGGTGGGCATGGACCATGTGAGCCAAATGACCCAATTTCCATTCTCTAAGACTCTTATGACTGTGAAAGAAGAAAAGTTCCATGAAATGTGGACTGTGGCTTGGCATAGCTCAAAAGGCCATTTATAAATTTTCTGATGATACAACCATTGTTGGCGGAACCTGAGATGGAATCAAGAGGGAGTACAGGAGAGAGATATGCCAGCTTGTTGAGAGGTATTGCAGCAACAGCATTGCACTCAGAGTCAGCAAGACCAAAGAGCTGATTGTGGACTTCAAAAGTGGAGAGTGTGAGCAATTCCTAGGTGTCATTTCTCTGAAGATCTAACCTGGTCCCAATGTATTGATGCAGCTATAAAGAAAGCAAGATCGCGGCTGTACTTCATTAGGATTTTGAGGAGATTTGGTTTGTCAACTAAGACACTTAAAAACTTCAACAGGTGTACCACGGAGAGCATTCTGGCAGGATGCATCACTGTCTATGGGAGGCTGCTGCACAGGATGGAAAGAGGCTACAGAAAGTTGTAAAATTAGTCAGCTCCATCTTGGGTACTAGCCTCCAGAGTATCCAAGACACCTTCAAGGAGTGATGTCTCAGAAATATGGCGTCCGTCTGTAAGGACCCTATCAGCCAGGTCATGCCCTCTTCTGATTGTTACCATCAAGAAGGAGGTACAAAGCCTAGAGGCACGCGCTCAGTGATTCAGGAACAGTTTCTTCCCCTCTGTCAACGGATTCCTAAATGGACATTGAACCCATGAACACTACCTCACTTTTATTATTTCTGTTTTTGCACTATATATCTGTAATTGACTTAATTTTTTTCTATATTATTATCTATTGCACTGTACTGCTGTTGTTATGTTAATAAATTTAACATATGCTGCTGATATTAAATCTGTTTCTGATTAGAATGTTTACCTTCCCCAACTGCCATAAATAACAGGAAGTTTGGAACTCCAAGGCAAATATATCACTGGTAACCAGTTTCATGAGATATGAGATGATGATTTCCATCAAACAAATGCAATACAATTTTGCTTAATTATCACGATCCATTCGCTAAATATAACAACTGTACATAAATAACAGGAATAGATGTTCAGCTAGAATATTTATAGTGCAGTCTAGTCATCAGCAGATGGTAGACAGTATCTAAACTACTTGATTAGAGCAAATCCAGGGTTTGGTGTTACTAGCACGTCATGAAAAATTTGTTGACCTTTTTGCCTACGCAGAAAGATTTAACTTTGCAAAATTTTTATTTTCTGCATTTGCTTTTTGTTAATGTTACAGAGAATTAGTTAAGCAATTAAAAAGAAATATACATGAGTAGAATCATTAAGACTTCTTTTTGATCTGAAAATATAATTTGCAGACTCCCAGCTTTGAGCAGGTAAAGTAAGCGGAGAAAGCTACGGCTGATATAGTGTAATGTGGAGTAATACGAGATTATTCACTTTACGAGTAGAATAGATACACAGCATATTATTTTTAAATAAGATGGCAATGCATCTCTGTGTTTTTGGGTAAGGACCCACACAGAAAGCTAATGTGAAGGGTGGCCAAGCAGTTAGGAAGGGAAACAGGAAGTTGGCTTCTTTGCAAGAGAGAAGAAACACTAATGTCAGGAAGTTTTTAGACAACTGTACAAGAGTTCAGTTAATCCACATATGGAGTGCAACAGGTAGATCTGATATCATTATCAGAATTAGTAACACTGTGAGGATGATGCTTTTTGATTTCTCAAGTGCCTTCAATACCATACAGCCCTCATTGCCCGGAGGGAAAGCTCCATTCAATGCAGATTTGCACTTCCATTGTAACCTGGATAATGGCTAACTGACTGGCAGACCACAGTATGTGCAGCTTCAGAGCTGTGTGTCAGACCTGGTTATAAGCAGTACTGGGCCCCACAGGGGACTGTATTGGCTCCCTTCCTGCTTGCCATGTATACCTCAGACTTTAAATACAACACTGAGTCTTGTCATCTGCAGAAGTTCTCAGATAACTCAGCAATAGTTGGGTGTATAAAGGGAGGATGAGAGGATAAATACTGGGCCCTGGTGGAGGACTTTGTTAAAAGGTGCAACCTGAATCATCTGCAGCTCGACATCAGTAAGACAAAGGGGACGGTGTTGGTCTTTTGGAAGACTAAGCCTGCACTGCTCTCTATTACTATTGATGGCGAGGATCTGCAAGTACCTGGGGGTGCACCTGGATGGCAGACTTGGGTGGAGCACCAACACAGAGGGTGTGTACAAGAAGGGCGAGGTTTGCCTCTACTTCCTGAGGAAACTAAGGTCCTTTGGAGTATGTGGGCCTCTCCTACACATGTTCTACCCATCTGTTGCCAGTGCAATCTTCTATGCGGTTGTCTGCAGGGGCAATGACATTCACACGGAAGATGCCAACAGGTGCAATAAACCGATTAGAAAGGCTGGCTCTGTTATAGTCATAGTCATACTTTATTGATCCCGGGGGAAATTAGTTTTCGTTACAGTTGCACCATAAATAAATAGTAATAGAACCATAAATAGTTAAATAGTAATATGTAAATTATGCCAGGAAATAAGTCCAGGACCAGCCTATTGGCTCAGGGTGTCTGACCCTCCAAGGGAGGAGTTGTAAAGTTTGATGGCCACAGGCAGGAATGACTTCCTATGACGCTCTGTGCTGCATCTCGGTGGAATGAGTCTCTGGCTGAATGTACTCCTGTGCCCACCCAGTACATGATGTAGTGGATGGGAGACATTGACCAAGATGGCATGCAACTTTATAGGAGTCAAACTGGATACACTGGAGGCTGTGGTAGAATAAAGGACCCTATGGAAAATCCTGGCAATTCTGGACAATGTTTCTTACACTCTGCATGCCACCTGGGCTGAACAGAGCGGCATTTTTAGTAATAGATTAAGACAACTCTGCTGCTCCAGCAAGCACTGTATGAGGTCATTCTCACTCTCAGCCAATGAGTCAATCTATAGATGGGGAAGTGTTGACCTCCTCCTGTTAGACTGTTTGAGGTAACTTTTTTTTATTCTTTCTACTTCTCTTCTAATATTTATATCTTTGCCCTTGTAATGCACTGTGAGACTGTAATTTCATTTGGGATCAATAAAGTATATCTATCACTTAAGGAAGAATATATTTGTAAATGTAGTTGAAAGAAATTCACTACATTGATTGTAAGTGAGAGGAATTCATGTTATGAAGAAAGATTAATCTGTGCCAAAGATTCTGAAAATATTTGCTTCCAAACTAATGTAGGTTTAAGGCAATTCTCATTACTCATTACACAATTTTTAGTTTGGTCCAACAGCAATTTTAACTCATATTAGCCATAGTTATGCCCTTGAGATTGAACACAATCTGATTACATAGTGTTGATAATGAAAAAAGATTGCTTCTGCTGTCTTTGGCTTATGCTTTATGTTTTTTTATTTCATTGGTTTATTTTAGATGTTACATCACATTGACTCAGTCATTGCATCTAACAATGAGTGGAGCTCCTGCTGGACCTGCTGGCACAGGAAAGACTGAAACCACTAAAGATTTAGGCCGAGCCCTAGGAATTATGGTCTATGTATTCAACTGCTCTGAGCAGATGGATTATAAGGTATGGCCTCTTCAATAAAGATCCACACTTTCTTCATCATTATTAATCTCATCTATTTTTATTGGTATTTTCTTTCCAGCATGCTATTATTATTGCATCTATTTTATTAAATTGCTGCATGTTAACTTTAGACACCGAGACTGAATTAATCAATTTAAGAAATAAAGCTTTGTCATTGTTAAGATGATATTGGCATCTCTTCTGAATCACATGAACTGGCATCTGCTTCTCTCGGCTTGAAAACGTGGTTTATATTGCACTTAGGCCTTGTGGAAAATTTAAAAATCTGTTCCTATCAGAATAAATACCAAATCTTGTGTTATGTTAAGCAATTATTGTAACCATTGAGATATAAATCACATCAATATGATACAGTATGCTTGTAATCTTTATATCATATTCAATTGTTGAAGTAACAATTTGGTTTATAAATCCACTGGCACTTACATCCACAGTGATGAAGTGCTTTGAGAAGTTGGTATTGAAACATATGAAATTCTGCCTGAGAAGCAACTAGGATCTGTCCAGTTTGCCTACCGATGCAACAGGTGCCTGGAACAGATGGACAGCAAAAAAGCATACATCAGGATGCTCTTTATTGACTACATCTCGGCATTGAATCCTATCATCGTCTCTAAACCTGATCAATACATTTGAAGACCTTGGCCTCAACATCTCCTTATGCAATCGGATCTTCGATTTCCTCACTTGCAGATCCCAGTCGGTTTGAATTGGCAACAACATCTTTTCCACAATCTCCATCAGCACAGGCACACCACAAGGCTGTGTGCTTTAGCCACCTGCTCCACTTGTTTCACTGTGAGGCTAGACAGAGCTCCAATGCCATATTTGAGTTTGCTGACGACACTGCTGTTATAGGCCGAATCAAAGGTGGTGACAAATCAGATGTAGGAGGGAAATTGAAAATCTAGCTGTTGTGCCACAACAACAGCATCTTAAAGTTAGCAAGACCCAAGGAGCTGAACTGTCTACCGACTTCAGGAGGAGAAAACCAGAGATCCATGAGCCAGTCCTCATCAGAGGATCAGCAACTTTAAATTCCTTGGCGTTATCATTTTGGTGGACCAGTCCTGGGCCCAGCACATAAGTACAATTATGATGAAAGTACGGCAGCACCTCTACTGCTTTAGGAGTTTGCAAAGAAACGGTGTGGCATCCAAAACTGTGACAAACTTCTATCGATGTTCAGTGGAGAGTATCTTGAATGGCTGTATCACAGGCTGGTACGGAATACCAATAGCCTTGAATGGAAAGTCCTACAAGAAGTAGTGGATATGGCCCAGTCCATCACTTCCCACCATTGAGCACATCTGCACGATATGTTGTCACAAGAAAGCAGGGACCCCGTAACTCAGGACATGCACTCTTCTCACTGCTGCCATCAGGAAGAAGGTACAGAAGCCTCATGACTCACCCCATCAGGTTCAGTAACAGTTATTATCCTTCAACCATCAAGCTCTTTCACCCAAAGGGGATAACTTCACTCAACTTCACTTAACCCCATGATTAAGATGTTCCCAAAACCTATGGGCTCAAATTCATGGACTCTTTATCTCATGTTCTCGATATTAATTGCTTATTAATTTATTACTATTATTTATTTCTTTTTGCATTTGCGCAGTTTGTTGACACTGTTTTAAGGCCCAGTTGGTGTGGTCCTTCATTGATTTTATTACAGTTGTCATTTAATTATGGAACAGAATGTTGAGTATGCCCACATAAAAGCAAATCTCCGGGTGGTACAAGCTGATGTATTGATGTAGTAGTCCTTCGGATTCGAAGAAGACACGGTGTTGTGCAGTTCATCTGTGGACGTGAAGGTGGCTCTGCAGTGTCAGTCTGGAAGCGCAGACTCTAACACAATGGGGACACTAGAAGTCCGTTGTTGTAATAATTGTGGCTGCTGTTCTGTGACGCCGCTCATGGTTTTCCATCAGTTTTTAGCAGTGCCTGTCTTCAAAACTGGTGTAGGCTTCATAGCACAGGGCTCACCAGTGGGTTCTGTCAGCAGCCGCAGCTTCTAGTTCCCTTGACTGGATGACACAGTAGCGTAGGGTTTCCTTCACAGCGACTTTGTAGTGCTTGCGTGGACAACCTTGAGGTCTCTTTCCAGTCTCCAGTTCACCATAGAGCAACTGGCGCGACATACGGTGGTCGCCCATTCTGATGATGTGTCCCACTCACTGCATCTGGGCTCTGATGATCAGGGACTCAATGCTGGTGGACTCCGCGTGATCCAAGACCTCCAGGTTGGAGACACAGTCTTGCCAACGAATGCCAAGGATGGAGCGGAGGGCGCGCATGTGAAATTTCTCCAGTTGTTTGATGTGTCTTCGGTACAGAGTCCACGTCTCACATCCATATAGGAGAGAAGGGATGACCACAGCTCTGTAGACTTACAGCTTTGTGGAGATGCAGACGTCGTGTTGATTGAGCACTCTGGTACACAGCCTCCCCAGAGCCTGGCTGGCCTTGCTGATCCTGGAGTCAATTTCTTTGTCCAAAGACCCATCACTCGAGATGATGCTTCCCAAGTATTTGTAGCTGTTTACATTTGTCAGCTGGGTGTCGTCAACAGTGATCTTTGGTTCTATGGGGTTGGTGTTTGGCACGGGCTGGTGAAGTACTTCAGTCTTGTTCAGGCTGATAGTCAGGCCAAAGGATGTAGCAGCGTCTGAGAACTTGTTTGGCATCAACTGCATATCACTGCCTTTGTGCACCAGGAGTGCACAGTTATCAGCAAAGAGGGTTTCTTGAATGACTGTATGGAGGCACTTTGTCCGTGCGTTCAAGCGGCAAAGGTCAAAGAGAGAGCCGTCTAATCGGTACCTGATGTACACTTCCTCCCTCAGACCTTGGACAGCACGTGACAACATGCAAGTGAAGAACAGGACTGGGGCTAGTACACAGCTCTGCTTCACCCCATTGGAAATGGCAAATGCAGCTGACGTATCACCACTGCAAAGGACCTGTCCCGTCATTCTGTTGTGCAGCAGCTGAATCATCTTCACGAATTTCCTTGGGCATCTGTAACCTCTCAGGATGATCCAGTGAGTCTCCCTGTTTACAGTGTCAAATGCCTGTGTCAGGTCAATGAAGACAGAGTAAAGAGGCTTGCTCTGCTCGATGCACTTCTCCTGGACTTGCCTCACTGCAAATATCATGTCTACTGTACTCTGTTCTGGCCAAAAACCACACTGCACCTCCGGGAGGTTCCTTTCCAAGGCAGTGACAAGTCTGTTCAGGAGAATACGAGCAAAAATCTTGCCTGCGATGGACAGCAGTGAGATACCCCTGTAGTTTCCGCAGACTGATTTGCTTTCCTTGTTTTTGTATAAAGCCATGATAGGGCATCGTGGAAGTCGTCAGGCGGCATCTTTGTGATCCAGGTGTCTTCCAGGATGTCTTGGAGCGCCTGTAAGGTGTTTGGGCCTAATGCTTTATAGATCTCGGCAGGAATGCCATCATGCCCTGTTGCTTTATTTGAGTTCATCTGCGAGATTGCTTTCTTGATCTCATCAGTAGAGGGCGGCAGGTCTAGGTCATCCAGGACTGGCTGCTGAGGGGTAAGACATCAGGATCAACTGTGGACGGCCTATTGTGTAGGTTGGAAAATTGTTCAGCCCAGCAGTTTTTCAGTCCTTCCTGAAATTTGATCAGGCTTGACCCATCAGATGACAGCAAGGGGGAGCTTCCTGATTTAGAAGGACCACAAGCTGACTTTATGGTGCTGAAGAACTGTCTGGTGCCATGCACATCTGCATAGTGTTCCACCTGCTCAGCCTTTCTCTGCCACCACTCGTCCTGCATTTCTCGCAGTTCTGCTGGTACTTTGGACTGCAGGTGTTTAAACTTGTCTTTCTTTGAGACAGATGACAGGTCATTCTGCCAGTCTGCATAGGCCTTGTCCTTGGCCTGAAGGGCTGCTGAGATGGTCTCGTGGTTTTCATCAAACCAGTCTTGATGCACTCAGGTTTTCAGTCCGAGTATGGTTGTTGCAGTCTGCATGATGACAGCTTTGAACTGTGTCCACTTTTCAGAACAGGTTCCCACAAGCGGTGAATTGCCGGAGAGTTTTTCATTAAGTACATCTTGAAAATGTTGGACCTGACCTGGGTATTGCAGTCTGCCGATGTTGAATGACACTCTGACAGTCTTTGGTTGCCTACAATGCAAAGGGGCTATGTGCAGGTTGAGGGCCGACCGAACCAGCCTGTGATCTGTCCAACACCCAGCACCTCGCATGGCCCGGGTAATGGTGACATCTTGAAGGTCACGCTGGCGTACTCTGACATAGTCGAGTAGGTGCCAGTGTTTGGACCTGGGATGCATCCAGGTTGTTTTTTACTTGTTTGCAAGTCTGAGCATCATGTTAGTGATGCACAAGTTGTGCTCGGTACACTTGCTCAGAAGCAGCAGGCCGTTACTGTGTAGTTTTCCCACCCTATGTCTCCCAAGGACTCCATCCCAGTTGTTGCTGCCTGTCCCCACCCTAGCACTGAAGTCGCCCAAGATGACGAGTTTGTCGCTGGCGGGGGTTGTCCAAATAGTCTGGTCAAGGTCCTCGTAGAAACTTTCCTTGTCTTCGTCTGGACTCACGAGGGTTGGTGCACAGTCACTGACAATGGTGATATACTGGGACTTGCTGAGGGGAAAGCGGAACTTCATGATACATTCATTTATTCCAGTGGGTAGAGTAGGGATGTTCTTCAGCAGAGCAGTTTTGATTGCAAAACCTACTCCGTGGATCCTGTCGTCAGTCTGTGGTTTCCCTTTCCAAAAGAACGTATATCCACTCACTGCTTCCTGTAATGACCCCTCGTCTGCAAGCCTGGTCTCACTGAGTGCGGCGATAACGGCGAAGTTCGGCCGCTGTGAGTGCTGTTCGTCTTTCAGGCCTTGTCACTGTGTCTCTGTCCAGCAAAGTGCGGACGTTCCAGCCTCCAAAGATGAGTTTTCTTTGATTTGTTTCTCTTGATGCATGTTGACCGCTAAGGAAATGATCCGCCAGCTGCGGTTAGCTAGCCAGATGTTGTTGTGGGGCAGGCAATGTTTAGGGTACCTTTTCTACCCCCCTCCCTCATGTGAGGGTAGGCAGTGCTGTCCTAAAAAGGGCTGCCAGTCGCCTTGGATGCTGCCGGACATCTCTGCTGCCCCAGGTACAGAGACGAACCACCACTGGTCCAAAGGCCGCCTACGTGCAGGTTTGTGACTTCAACTGCCCGGGTCATCTCCGCCTGTTGCTTCGCCACTGCCCCGTTGCCGCAGGGCTTGACGAGTTGGGTTTGGACTGAGATGAATTGCACAACAGAAACCTGTGTGTGATGCTGTTTTAAGTGGAACAGCCATTATACAGGGGCAATCCCACTCTCCTGGCAGAAGAGACTTTGATCCAGTGGCACGGACAACCGTTACGGCTGGAGACCTCTCCTGCTGTAGTGGATGACCAGGACGTCTAAGTAACTTGTCGTGATCTTAGCGCTCCACAACTCCTGCTGGGCCTGCCTTCTTGACTGTTGGACCATTAGTTGGTCTCCTCCGCTCAATCTGCCAGGGCCAGACTTCACACGCCGGGATAGGCAGATCCCCTACCTCACTGAGGGTCGAAGACCTGTTGGCTACCCTCACCTAGTTTGGCCCGTCTGCCGAGACAGTTTCCCGGGGTGTGGCCACTGTGTGTGTTACAGCTACTTGGAGCCACAGGTGAGAGCTGAGCGCCAGGTAGCGACCAAAGGTGGGTGAACTGCCCTGAAAAGGGCACAGCAGGCCTCCCCCACCAGAGGTGCTACTCCTCCCTAGACACTCAGTACACCCCTAGGTGACATATATGTACTTTGATAATAAATTTACTTTGAGTTTTTGAACTTTGAAGTTACCTGGATAGTTTCCAAACGCCTGTGATGATAAGATCTGTGCAGGTTTATGATACTCAGGTGCAGCAGGATTATGAAAAAAACATTTTGGAAGCCACATTAATGAGGGTTAAAATATACATCAGATTGGCAAGTCCACATTATCAAGCAGAAGAGGATGCTTGTTAAAACATAATTTTGCAGCACTAATAATCATTACAAATTAATTTAATATAATTGTTCAAATCACCCAGTGTACTGAGAAATAAATCATTGTATGTTTGAAGCTCACCTTTTTGATTGTTTCATCTCATGTTCTTTTGATTTCTTTAAATATACATTTCTCTTTTTTATAATGTCAGCAATCTTTCTGAGTAACACACCAAATAAGGCCACGAACACCCCAACTACTCACCCTTTTGGTACTTGAACCATCCTCTGAAACCTCTATTCATTTTCACTTCTCTCCTGCTCTCTCTGGAGAAATTGTGACAGGTAGTTATTGTAACCTTCCCATGGAGGAATAACTGTAAGCGAGGAATCAGCGAATTGGCGAGTTTGCAGTGATATTATGTACTGGAGCTGAACTTAACACAGTGCTACTGAGTCAGTAACAATCAATTTAAAAGGTGACCCTCCATAAAAGATTGACTGTGAGCCTGCCAGTGCTATACATAAACCTTGAGCTCAATTTCAGTATGGCATTTGAACAATTGTGTCTTGTGCTCTTTCAAGATGATCTCTTCACTGTATGACAATAAGGCACTTAATTCTCAGCATTACCCTACTCATGATAAGATGTGTGTCA
Organism: Mobula birostris; assembly: GCF_030028105.1. NCBI lineage: Eukaryota > Metazoa > Chordata > Chondrichthyes > Myliobatiformes > Myliobatidae > Mobula > Mobula birostris. The sequence continues at coordinate 20,980,839 of NC_092393.1, forward strand.
CCACCTTCCACCTCCCTTCAAAGCATAAATAAAATGTATATTTTAAATACCTCTGGAGATTACTATCAGTTTGCTCAGGGTTCTGCCTGTAGTGTTACCTGCCTGACACACTAATGGAGGATCCTGAGAGGGAATTTTTTTTTTTGTAATTTTTTTTTATTGAATTTCATCATCAAACAAATATTAATGTTCAGTATTGCTTCATTGAACCAAATTTGGAGTTTGTTAATTATACTAGAACTACAAAACCACTTAAGTCAATAATATTTTTAGTAGAATTATCAAACCCTGTTCAGCGTAACTTTTGGACTGGGTTGGCATTATTATGGTTTCAAAATTCCCACTGTAAAATGTGCACCACCAGACTCAAGGACAGCTGTTATAAGGCTATTGAATGGGCCATTTGTACTGTCAAGGTGCACTCTTGACCTCACAATCTATCTCATCATTGCTATTGTGTCTTATTATCCACCTGTACTGTACTTTCTCCGTAATTCTAACTGTAACAAGCTCCTCTATTTGGTTATTGCTTTTCCCTGTGCTTTGATATACTTGTGTTTGAACTGATCCGTATCAAAGGCATTCAAAATAAAACCTTTCACTGTATCTTATTCATATGTCACGAATAAACGAGTTACTAAGTATAGCCTGTACATATATGGCTTGGTAGGTGAACCACAAACCTGGACTGTCTTCATAGACCTCTGTTCTCTGTAATATACGTTAATATTTAGTATGAAATTGTAGGTGATCAATTTTGTAAATTCACAGATGACATGGAAATTGGTGGACTTGTCGATAGCGTGTTAGGTTATCGAAGGATACAACGGAGAGTGATCAATTAGAAATTTGGGTGCAGGGCAGGTGGTAGAAGCCAATATGTTAGCAATGTTTAAGAGATATTTCAAAAGGCACATGAACAGGCAGGAAATAATGGGATGTGAATCATGTGCAGACAGATAGTGTTAGTTCAGACTGAGATCGTGGTCATTGCAGACTTGCTGGGTTGACGAGCCTGTTCCATGTTCTAAAACCATGTTGGAATGCTTCAGGCTTTTGTTTTAAAAGTATGCCCATAAAAACATAATTCTGCACAGGGTGAAAGTTTCCCCAGGAGGTACACAAGATCATCAGACATAGGAGTAGAATTAAGCCATTTGGCCCATCATGTCTGCTCTGCCATTTGATAATGGTTGATTTATTTTCTCTCTCAACTCCATTCTCCTGCCTTCTCCTTGTAACTTTTGTTGCCCTTACTAATAAAGAACTTATCAATCTCTGCTTTAAGTATTAAATATAATGATTTGGCCTCCATAACAGTCTGTGGTAATGGATTTCACTAATTCACCACCATCTGGTGAAAGAAATTCCTCTTCATCTCTGTTCTAAGGCATCCTTCTATTCTGATGCTTTAGCCTCTGGTCCTAGACTACAGTCAATTGCTAGATAGGTAATGATTTGTTTCTGTTGAGTAAAGACCAGATGAATCATTGCAGAATTAAAGATCTGACTTCCTTGCAGATTATGAAGGTTCTTTTGTCTTGCTGCATCAGTGCAAGATAACTAAATGTCTCACATTCCATATTTACGATATATTTTGACAACTTTATAGCCAATTCCATTATATCTATTGATATAGTCTTTCAGTTGCGCCATGCATCGCACATTGAACAGACTGGTGTGAATAATGAACAAACCACAGTTAAGGAAGCACTGTCTTCATAATGCAATGAGTCATGCAGTTTGACAGAAGTTAAAAAATAAACTGTTTTAGAGACACATGGTTTATCATATTTATGTATTTGTTATTGTAACAAATGTTTAACTGTTTAGTTAATTTCTCTGGTAAATTGTCAAGCAGAAATTTTGTCTTGAACATATTAAATGTTTGTATGATTTTTATTTTTTATTTCAGAGGTACCATATGGTAACAATCCCTTTGGCTCTGTGAGCGCGTACGACCAATTAACCTACTAACCTGTAAATCTTCGGAATATGGGAGGAAACCAGAGCACTCAGAGGCAATCCATGCAGTCACAGGGAGAACATTCAAATTCCTTATAGACGGCAGCAGAATTAAGCCCTGCTTGCTGGCACTGTAATAGCGTTATGCTAATTGCTACGCTACTGTGCGGCCTAATGTGGTCACAAATCTTTTCAAGGCTTGGTTTTTCATGCTGGATACAATTTAGCAGCATGGTTGTTGCATCTTGTTGATATTAAGGCAGTGGAGCAAATGTATGATCTTGATTTCAGACGTTAAAAGTAGTTGCATTAAAAGCTTTTGTTGTTTTAAATATCAGTGTTCCCCAATAAGTAATTTTCAGGAAGAACCAACATACTAATCACCATAGTTCCTATTATGAAAGTGTGCAACAGTCTATCAGTGGTGCTTGTAACCTTGGTAATCAGTGATATCATTGCTGGATGTATTTTTAGGCCAGGATCTTTTACAACCATTTGAGAGCCGTTTAATGTCTTCTCTAAAACATAGAACATTCCCTTGCAGAGAGCTCCCTTCATACCTCACTATTACGTCAATACAGCATTTGAGTCCATGGTGCTCTGTGGTGTGATTATTGGTGGAAGAAGCCCACTGCTGGCTTAGGTTGGAATTCTCCTCTGCTAACAGAGAAACTTGTTCCCAGACTGCCAGGAATCCACCATATGTGTTTAAATTGGATCCAGTGAATATTCTTCCAAAGCTCAGATTGATATATCCAAGACACAACCAGACGAAATGTTGAAACTAAGAGATTAAGTAAGAAAGCTGTGTAGATGTAGTGAACTACATCCTTGTAGTTTGTCAAAGCAATAAGTGTTGAGTTCATTTGTTTATGTAGTATTTGTTTATTTGTTCAGAAATTCAGATTGACTAGGATACCAGTAAACTTACTGAAGGGCTTCAGCTGATGCCAGGAAATCTTTTGTCTATTTGTACAGGCAGAAATGATTGTAACAATATTAATTCTTATTTTTGTTTGTATTGCAGTCATGTGGCAATATCTACAAGGGTCTAGCACAGACAGGAGCCTGGGGTTGTTTTGATGAGTTCAACAGGATTTCTGTTGAGGTTTTATCTGTTGTTGCTGTGCAGGTAAGTTGAGATTTTTTATTTTGTTTTGTAAACATTTATTGATGTATCACAGCAGTTGACTATTCAGCTTATCAAGCCCATTCCATCTTCTTAAAGAGCCTTGCTGTTAGTAACTCACTCTTAATCTTTTCCTTTAGGCCGATAATTTTTACCCTTTTAAGTATTTATGCAATTTTTCACTGAATGTTGCTGTTGATTCCGGTATGTATCACTAAACACTCCTTTATTGTCTCTGACCCAAGGAATATACAGTTGTCAAGGGCACGGGAAAATTGATTGTTCAGGTCCTACCAGTATGGTGGAATCTGTGTTCAAATGATACTGTGACTGAAGTGATTTAAGTGACAGTGCTTTGATGCCGTGCTGTGAGCTAAGACAAAATAACACTGAAGGCACAAGGAACTACAGATGCTGGAATCAGGAGGGAAATCTGTTCAGGCAAAGTATCTTGAACCAAAACACTGACTGTTCATTTCCTTCTGTAGAGGCTGCATGACCTGTCAAACTCCTCCAGCAGTTTGTTGATTTTTTTGAACAAATTAATATTAGTTTATATTACAAGAAATAGCCATATTATCAAATGCATCCAATATGTAACAAAATTCATTCCACACTTCTAGTTTCAAATACTATAATCCATCATCAGTATATTTATAACAGCTACCATGTTGCAAAGCATTAGTTTCTTCTCAGCTTTCTGCTCAGTCATGAGCGAACTAGGAAGTAAACAACTTAGGGATTCCTTTGCATGACTCATCTTAATCTGACGTAGGGAAAGTTATTTTCATTTTAAGTTGTCTTAGTACATGCTGAGAAATTCTCTCTTCTCACTTCTTGACAGATTTCTCCTTAGCTTGTGCATGTTTCTCCTGGCATAAAATCCCCAAATGGCATCAATGATAGTGGAATACTCAAAGTTCATTGTCAACATTGTGACAAAATATTCTTTGTTATTTATTCAGAGTTTTCTAAAATCTTTTCCCCCAGACGCTGTGCTTTTTTCAAAGGACAAGCTCTCAAACTATACTCTTTATTCTTGCTGAGATCTCCTGAAACCTTAAGTATAGACTCACCCACTTGTGGCTGAACTCAGGATCATGATCTCACTCAGCTGTTGAGACTCAGGATTATTCTAATTTCTGACTCAAGGAGAAAATATCATCGACTTTCCATTTGGCCTACAAGGCAGACAGAACAGGCACAGGGATTTATCTGCATTGCAGCATTTCTTGAAGTGCAAGCATTCAAAATCTGCACTTGTAATGTTGCTATCATTCCCTGGCAAGCTCATATTGAGAATACTTGTACGTACCACTGAGGGTTGCTTGGGTATCTCTACAAAATAAGCATGAATCCTCATGACACTATTTTGCTTACCTGTCTGGATAGCTCAGTCCCTCTGAAATCATTTCACCCTTCACTGCAGCCACCTTTTTGTAATTAACGGCATTCCCCTGAGGCTGAGGATTAAGGGAAATCAACCTCCAAAGGAAAGTGTATGAACATTGTATACTCTCTCTAATGTAGTTCAGGATCATCTTATAAATTTGCTTTTATTGGAGATGCCTGGACATTTGGTACAACATAGCTTGGACCGGAATTGCTGTGTGTATTGTGACGGGTTCCTCTCAGACTGGCTGCAGATGTGAAGTCAAAGATCAGCAGCGGTGAGATCTCGCAATACATCAGTAGGACACACAGTGCTGAATCTGCCATATTTATGTAGTAGAGCAATCTGCAGGTTGCAACTATTAATTCTCAGTCTTAACCTATGGAAAGATTCAAGGGGGGAGTATATGGGCAAATTATCCCCTACTGTATCTAATGAGGTAAGGAGTTATCGAGTCAGATCGTGATACAGCATGGATGCAAGGCCTTCTGCCCAACCAGTCCATGCTGACCTTGATACCCACTCTCTAGTCCCGATATCCTGTGTTCGGCTCACCCCTTCATCAACCTATCCAAGCACGACTAAAGTGTTACTATTGTACCTGCCTCAACTACTTCCTCTGGCAGCTCATTCCATATACCTGCTTATGCGGATAGCTCAGTCTCTCTGGTATTTATTTATTTATTACAGTGTGGAATAGGCCCTTCCAGCCCTTCAAGCCACTCTGCCCGGCAATTCCCCAATTTAATCCTCACTTAATCATGTGGCAATTTACAGTCATCGATTAACTGATCAACTAGTATGTCTTTGGATCGTTGGAGGAAACCAGAACACCTGGAATAAGCCCACGTGGTCACGGGGAGAACATACACACTCCTTACTGGCCGTGGCAGGAGTTGAACCTGGGTGGCCTGAACTCTACAGCGTTGTGGTTCCCACTATGCTACACTACCCATTCTCATGCAAGGAAATAGTGGGCCTCAGATCTCTTGTAAATCTTTTCCCCTCTCACACTAAATCTATGCCCCATAATTTTGGAGTATTCTATTACCATCCACTTTATCTATGCCTCTCATAATTTTAAGCGTATCAATAAAGTCACCCCTCATTATCCTATGTTCCAAAAAAATAAAGACCTGGGCTGGTCCGTCTGGCCAAGTTCTCCCTAGAACTCAGGCCCTCTCATCCAAGTGACATGCTTGTAAATCTTTTTTTGCACTCTTTCAAGTTTTTAGGTTTAAGATCAAGTTTCAATCCAATTTTCCGGTCTGAGTTAAAGATGATAAAACAGAGAAAGCGTAACAGTACAGGGCAGGGAGAAGCCCTTTTACCCTCCATGCCTGTGCTAAACATTAACCCCATCTGCTTGCACAGGGTCTATATTCCTTCTCTGCTTGCTGTGTGTTCAGTCACCTACCATTCTCTGTGTAAAAAAAAAACTTGCCAAGAATCTCCTTTAAATTTTCTCCTATTATTATTAAAATTGTGCCCTCTGGTATTAGAAATTTCTACGTTGGGAAAAATGACTCTGGCTATCTACCATATCTGTGCCTCTCATAATTTTATGTACTTCTTTCAAGTTGCTCCCTCAGCCTCCAGTGCTCCAGAGAAAACAATTCAGCATTGTCCAAGCTCCCCCTACAGCCAGTTGTCTCGATGTCAGAAATTATTACTCATACTGTTTGCAAACTATGTTCTAGCACATTGTATAATATTTGACATTCAAGTTTAAATATTAACCTAGAGCTAACCTTCACTGGATGTTTGACACTTACCTATGCTATTCGTTCGTTCATTATGTACCCTGTTGTATGACATGGTCAATCATAGTGTATCCACAACCAAGATTGTTCTTGGTAAATTTTTTCTACAGAGTTAGTTTGCCATTGCCTTCTTCTGGACAATGTCTTTACCTGGACAGGTGACCCCAAGCATCATCAATACTCTTCAGAGATTGTCTGTTTGGCATCAGTGGTCACATGACCAGGACTTGTGATATGCACCAGACCATCTACCACCTGTCCCTATGGCTTCATGTGACCCTAAGCAGGGGGCTAAGTAGTGCTACACCTTGCCCAGGGTGACCTGAAGGCTAGTGGAGGGAAGGAGAGCCTTACACTTCCTTCGGTAGAGGTGTATCTGCACCTTGTCACCCCACTTTTGCTATTAGCCTTATCAAATAAAAGGAATCCATCTTTCTTTAGGTGGTTTTTTCCCTTTTTTTTCTTTCTCAGAAATTGTTTCATTCATGTCATAGTGACACAGTGTTAATTCCATCTATGTAGACGTAGGAAAAGGATATATCGGGTGCTACTGAGAACATTGTGTTCATGCATTAAAAACATATAGAGGCCTAGCATTAACATCACATAGACTACTTACCCAACTGCTTCACTGCGTACCTCCTACTGCCCTATAGAACTGGAGTAGAAGCAAGTCCTCATTGGTTCCAACAGAATGTCTAAGAAGATTAAGGAGGGTTGACACAAACAAAGAAATTGCAACTTATGGAAAGGAGTAGTTCAACATATACTTCTAATTATGGATGTGAGTTCCTTCAGTGCACTGTAACTATACCACAGACACTTATTCGGTATTTCTCTTTGGCCTCTTGTCAATCTAAATTCTCTTCCTCACTCCCTCATTCCCTTCCTCTCTTTCTCCTACACTTCCTCTCTCTCTCCCAGTAGACGTTCTCTGAATCCCTCTGATTAATGCTGTTGATGAAGCAATCAAGTTAAATAGTTATTCTGTGATGGGTTGTAAAACTGCTGCCATTTAAAGTGCTTTCTCTTCTCGGGTCATGTTAACTATTCTGCAGTGTACTGCTTTCCAACATCTCTTCAATCTGAGACCCAGTCTTTAATGCAAATTCACCATGTATTACTACATGCAGGTAGAATATCATGCACACACAACCAGTATCCCAGTATCTGACAACATGTGCCATCTAACATAAGCCATCTTTTAATTTCTAGGTGATCTTACAAAAAGGTTAGAGTAAGCCTGGAGAAGTTACTCATCATGTTTGTCCTAATGTGTCACAGGACAAATTGTCAAATGCTTTAAAATGAAATGTTGATGATCAGAAACAGAACATTTACAAGAGAATGCTGCTAACTAAGTATTCTTATACTTTTCTCCTGTTCATTAGAAAGTATTTATGTGTAAATCCACAAATCTTCCAACCAGCCAGATAGCGATGCTATCCCATAGTCTGATTTATCCAGCCCCTAGTCTAAAATACCCTTGTTCATACTATCAATATATTTTCAGGTGGATTGAAATAACTTTTTTGATCACACAGCATTTTAATAGCACTTGTCTCTGGTATGTCTACTTAAACAGTTATGAAAATAACGTGTGTTTGCTTAAATCTGTTGTTCTTGACCTTTGTATTATTCTGAGCACTTTTGACTCATTAAGGCTAGTAGTATATTCAGTCCTTGTTAGGTCTGTACATGTAGCTCCTTGCATTCACAAAGCAATGTGTCCTATGTGCATTTATTTACACATGAAATGGATGCATCAGATACCAGTTTCAATCTCACATGCATGGATGGGCTATCTCCTTACTGCTTTTCAAAAAGAAATTGAAAATGGTGGGATTTAACTCCATGGGCAGTTGCTTTATCAAAACAGTTGCAATGATACTTTGTTTAGATCATAATATTTTGTCTGCATGGCAACATATGACTGCAAGAATTAGAAATAAGAACTGTCTATCTAATCCACTGAACCTATTGAGCCATTCGTCAAAATCATAGTTGATCTTCAGCTTCGGCTCTCTTACCCTGTATATTCCCTATTTCCCTTTATTGTCTTAATCTCACACAAGAAAGTAGGAGCAGGAATAAACCACCTGGCCCCTTGATCCTGTCCTATCCATCAGCATGATAATGTTTGTTCTGCTTTGCATCTCGGCTTCTCTTCTGTGCCAAGTCCAGAAGGGGCTCATTTCCCAACTTTTCAAAAGACTACCTGCCTGTTCTTTAAATATCTCCCGTGATCTAAGCTCCACAACCCTCTTGGGTAGGGAATTCCAGACTCATCGACCTCCATGAGAAGAAATTCCTGTTACTTTCATTTTAAAAATGGCTGTCCCCTTGTTTAATCTTGAGATGTTCAAAGTGGTGGAAGTATCTTAACACGTACCCTGTCATTTCCCCCTTAATTTCTTATGTGGTGCAAGAAGATAAGCCCCCTCCCCTTCTTTTAAACTCCAAAGAATACAAGTTATTTTTTTAAGTGGAGGGACAGCCATAAGATATAAGAGCAGAATTAGGCTATTCACTCTATCAAGTTTGCTCCACCACCCAATCATGGCTGATTTATTTATTAAAACTATTAAACCTATTCTCGCACCTTCTTCCTTTAATCCTCAACCTTAATAATCAAGAAGCTATTAATCTGTACCCCAACTACACCAAATGACTTGGTCTCCCCAGCCCTCTGTAGCAATGGATTCCAGAAATTCACCACCTTAAGACAGAAGAAGTACCTTCTTATTTCCAATTTGAAGGGAAATTCCTTTATTCTGAGGCTGTGCCCTCAGATCTCAGACTCTCCTACCAGTGGAAACATGCTCTAAACATCCACTCTGTCCAGACTTTTCTACCTACCAGTTTTGAAACCAATTTGGTGAATCTCTACATATCCTGTATGACAAGTATGTCCTTTTATATAGGTTAACTGCATATCGTACTCCATTAACAATCTCATTGAGGTGTTATGTAATTGCAGTTAGATACCTATACTAACCTATTTATCATCTCATGAGAAAAACTATATCCTCTTTGCCTTCTGAAGTGGTTGTTGCATCTGCTTGCAGGGGTTTGTCCTAGGAATGACTTAGTGAATCTTTTCTAGACAGCCTCCAATGCTAGTATATAATTTCTTATATAAAGGGACCTAGTGCTCCAGATATGACTTTAAGTATTACAAAATAACTGTAACAATTTTTATCTACTTCTGGACTCCAGGCCTTTGCAATACAGACCAATATGCCACTTGCCTGCCTGACTGCTGCTGCACTTCATGTTTCATGAACAAAAATGCTTAGATTCCTTTTACTCCACCCACTTGTGGTCCCTTTTCCATTTAGATAACCGTCTGCTTTTTGATTGCTCCTGCTGAGTGAATTACTTCACATTTTCCTACATTAAAGTCCACTTACCAGATTTGACCCAATGATTTTGATTTGATTTGACTCAATGTACTGATATTTACTGGAGAATCCAAGTATTATCATTACAGCCTGCTCTCTCAGTGAAATCCATTTTGAATGAACTCAACAACTAAGACACTCTATTGGTGAGTGAATTCTTAAGATACACCAACCTCTGAGTGAAAAGCAAAATCACACCATTCAGTATTTAATAGTAAATCTGTTATTATGAAACTAGTTCTAGGCTAGTCAGCTTGTGACATTGCATACAAGATCACCTATATTCATTTGAAAATCATTTCCTTTCCAATTTCACCATTAAAAAAAATACTGATTTTCTGTTTTGCATGTTCTGTCTCATTTCCTTTAGCATATTTGTATTCCCTTGACATATCTTTGCATTCTTTGCTGTACTAGTAAAGTTAAGAATATGATATTTAATCCCTTTAGTCAAATGCATCATAGCTCTCTGACCTTATCAGTTAAAGTCTGCCTATTTGAGAAAAATATATAAACTTCCAGTTTCTGGTTTCTATCATCATTTAAATCAGAAGAATCAGAATCAGTTTTATTATCACGGTCTTGTATGATGTGAAATGAGTTGTTTTACAGTAGCAGTACAGTACAAAAATTTAAAATTACTATAAATTACAAAATTTAAAAAAATGTACAAAAAAGGAACTGTTCATGGACCATTCAGAAAATGGCTGGCAGAGGGAAGAATCTGTTTCTGATTAGTTGAGTGTGGATCTTCAGGCATCTGTACCACCTCCTCAATGGTAATAACTGTTGTTGCAGACGGTGAGGGTCCTTAATGATAGATGCCATCTTGAGGTATCGCCATTTGAAGATGTTTTCAACAATGTTGAAGATTGTACCCATGATGTTGAGCATGGGAGCCTCCATACCATGATATAATGTAACTAGTTAGATCGCTCTTCACTGTACCACTGTCTCTGGTTTCCCTTTATTTATTCCATTAGCTATATTCTCAAAGAAGATCAAGAGATTAATCAAACATTCACTGTTATTCACTGTAGATTGCAACAGATGTTCAGCTATTAAGTGAGTAATTTCCTATTTTCTTTTTCCCTTCTTGCTTAAACATTGGAGTCTTATTAGTTACACTCTGATCTGCAGGAACCTTTCCAGAGTCTAGAAGCAACCTGATGGCAAATTTGTTGAAAGACTGGAGTTGTAATTGGATCATTCTGTACCCGTTTTACATTGTTGCTGGCTGCCATTTACTTCTGATCAACATTTTACTTGGATACAGGGTGAGATATTTAGGAACACTGAGGACAAAATGTTTTTCCACACCAAAAACTAATTTGACCATCAAAGGATTAAAATTAAATTCTTAAAGTAGAAACCTCATTGGAATATTTGTTTAAAAAACTCTCTCAAATGCCACCTCTCAAAAAAGGATACACTTTTACTTTTGCACCAAGGTATCCCGCAGATTTTAAAAGTCAATTTGGCTGAATCATTACTTATGGAACAGGTACTTTTTCATTTATTGCTGTTTGAAGAGATTGAGCCAGCAGGAGACCTTTTGAAACAGATTTGACCAGGAAAGAATGAATGACATTCGTGATGCTTCAGTGACTCCTTTATGGGATATTGTGTTCGTTTATCATTACCATTTGCTGCCAGAGGTCCGTGACTCTTCAAGTCTAGACTTGTTGTTTTAGAGGCAACCATCACTGTAATTATGGCAACTTACATTCAAGCGATAAATAATCCTTGTTAATTTATTTTGTTCTCAAGAATAGGTGTGCATTCCTTTTCCTATCATTAACTAAAGAAAGCTCTAATATCTACTGCACATTCACAATGAATGATTTATGAGGGGTGATTGATAAATTCATGGCCTAAGGTAGAAGGAGTCAATTTTACAAAACCTAGCACATTTATTTTTCAACATAGTCCCTTCCTACATGTACACACTTAGTCCAGCGGCCGTGGAGCATACGGATCCCTTCTTTGTAGAAGTAGTCCACAGCAGGGGTGATTGATAAGTTTGTGGCCTGAGGCAGAAGGAGATGTGTTATTAACTTCAAACTTTCAGCATTATCACTTTAAGAGTTGAGCTGCACGTACCTGTAGTGAGAGTGTCTTGGACCTCCAGGTGGTCCACAGTAGGGGTGATTGATAAGTTCGTGGCCTTGGGTAGAAGGAGATGAGTTATACAGCTCTCGTTGCAAGGATTATTTATTGCTTGAATGCAAGTTGCCATAATTACAGTGATGGTTGCCTCTAAAACAACAAGTCTAGACTTGAAGAGTCACGGACCTCTGGCAGCAAATGGTAATGATAAACGAACACAATATCCCATAAAGGAGTCACTGAAGCATCACGAATGTCATTCATTCTTTCCTGGTCAAATCTGTTTCAAAAGGTCTCCTGCTGGCTCAATCTCTTCAAACAGCAATAAATGAAAAAGTACCTGTTCCATAAGTAATGATTCAGCCAAATTGACTTTTAAAATCTGCGGGATACCTTGGTGCAAAAGTAAAAGTGTATCCTTTTTTGAGAGGTAGCATTTAAGAGAATTTTTTAACAAATATTCCAATGAGGCTTCTACTTTAAGAATTTAATTTTAATCCTTTGATGGTCAAATTAGTTTTTGGTGTGGAAAAACATTTTGTCCTCAATGTTCCTAAATATCTCACCCTGTATCCAAGTAAAATGTTGATCAGAAGTAAATGCCAGCCAGCAACTATGTAAAACCGGCTACAGAATGATCCAATTACAACTCCAGTCTTTCAACAAAATTGTCATCAGGTTGCTTCTAGATTCTGGAAGGGTTCCTGCAGATCAGAGTGTGACTAATAAGACTCCAATGTTTAAGCAAGAGGGGACAGAGAAAATAGGAAATTACCGACTTAATAGCCGAACATCTGTTGCAATCTACAGTGAATAATAGAACACATAATTAAAGATCAGTGTTTGATTAATCTCTTGATCTTCCTTGAGAATATAGCTAATGGAATAAATAAAGGGAAACCAGAGACAGTGGTACAATGAAGAGCGATCTAACTAGTTACATTACATCATAGTATGGAGGCTCCCAGGCTCAGGACCTCAAGAGGCTGCAGAGGGTTTGTAGATACAGCTAGTATTATCATGGGTACAATCTTCCCCATTGCTGAAAACATCTTCAAAAGGCGATGCCTCAAGATGGCATCTATCATTAAGGACCCTCACCGTCTGCAACAACAGTTATTACCATTGAGGAGGTGGTACAGGAGCCTGAAGATCCACACTCAACTAATCACTTCTGGAGGTCCAAGACGCCGAGTTCTACAAAGAAGGGATCCGTATGCTCCACGACCGCTGGACTAAGTGTGTAAATGTAGGAAAAATAAATGTGCTAGGTTTTCTGAAATTGACTCCTTCTACCTTAGGCCATGAACTTATCAATTACCCCTTGCAAAAACTGACAAAAAAATGTCTGTATTATCCTGCTAATACTGGTGGAAGAGATACTCTCTCATTATATTCTGAACTTTTGAAATAGGGATATTCCACTTAAAACCTGTGTGAGAGATGTGTGGGTTTCTACAATCCTTGGCAATCTCTGCCTTAATTTTATATTTAATGCCTTCCAGTTCAGTTTTTGCTCCTGATTTAACCCTGAAGTAGGCTTTAGTGTCATAGAGTTATAAGCAAGGAAACAGGCCCCTTGGCCCAGCTCATCCAAAATGTCTAAGCAAGTTGGTCGTATTTGCCTGCATTTGGCCCATCTCTCTTTTAGGCCTTTTCTATCCATGTACCTCTCTAAATGTCTTTAGAACTTTTTAATTGTATCTGTCTCTACCACTTCCTCTAGCAACTCGTTCCACACATGCACCACTTACTCTGTGAAGAAGTTCCTCCTCATATCCCTTTAAAATTTTTCCCCATCACTATAAATCTCTGTCATTTAGTGTTAGACTTCACTCCCAGGAAAAAGACTGTGACCATCCTCCATATCTATGCCCCTCATGAGTTTGCATACTTCAGCTCTTAGCCCCCTACACCTACGTACGTTATAATTCAAACCCTGCTGTCCTTGTAACGAACTTGGGAATCTTTCCTACACCCATTTCAGTATAATGACATACTTTCTTTGGCCACAGCTGTGCACAATACTCCAAGAATGGTCACATCAGCAACTTGTATAGTTGCAACATGATGTCCTAGTTGCTGTACTCAGTGCCCGGGCAAATGGAAGCAACCATGCCAGACACCATCTTCACCTCCATGTCTACCTGTATCACCACATTAACTAGGTCACAAACAATAAACTTAAACTCTCTGTGCAATTGTTCTTCTTACTTTCTTGCTTTGTCATTCCTTGAAATTATTAATATTTTGGCCATACATATCTAGCTTCTATGTAGAACAAAATGGAAAGTGTTAGAAATGCTCACCAGGTCAGACAAAGAATTCTCATCTTGGGTCAAGTTAATTTATGAAGGATGACTCCATTAAATGAAAAGGCTGGTGATGGAGAACTATCTCCTTGTTTTGTCTGTGAGAAGCAATGTGGGAAATAGCTAAAATGTGGACAAGGGTACTTTCAAATCTGGTGGAGGGTAAAGTACTATTTAAATGGAAGCTTTGGATTATCTTTCTTAATTCCTGCACCTTCAATGAGAGTCCATCGCCAGATACATTTTCCTTTCCACTTCCCTTTCAGTATTTTGAGTGGATCATTTCTTTCATGACTCTTTGGTCTGCTTTTCTGTCCTAGTGTACTTTCCCATGGAACTGCGGGAGATGCAGTGCCTGTCGTTTTACCTCCTTCTTTTCCCACCATTCTGGAACACAACAATCCTGTCAAGTGATACACAGATTCACTTGCACTTATTCTGGACTGCATTCGGTATTCTCAATGTGATATCCTTTACATTGCATTGGTGAGATCCCACACAGATCGGGTGACCACTTTGTGGAGCGGCTGCACTTATTCCACAGAGCTACCTTCAATGTCATTTTGCCTGCCACTTTAATTCTCCAGTCCTACTCTCACGCTGATTTGTTTGTGCATGTGTCTCTCACACAGTTACAATGAGTTCCAGTGTGAACTTGAGGGAGAGCATTCCATCTTCCATTTGATGTGTTTCAGCCTTGCATGCCCAATATCATATTCTACTAATTTAAGTAACTTGCTTTCTCTGTCTCACTAGGAATTAGATACTTCCGCTCTGAGTCATCTATTTCTGATGTGAAGTTGGTTTGGTGTTCTACAGCCTGATCTAATATTTTTGCTTCACAGCCCTGTAATTTGCAACTTTTATGTTGGTTTGTTTGTCCCCTCACTCTGTCTTTCTGTCTACTGTCCCCATTAACTTAGTTTCCAACTTATCTTCATAGCAACCCTGTTCTCATCCCCTTATAGATACTTCCTCTGTCCTGTCCATCCCTCACCATCCTTCCTGCAAATTAAAACTGACATGTTTTCTCATGTCAGTGGGAAAGAGAGAAAACATATCAGTTTTCTGAACTTAACTCTGTTTCCCTTCCCACAATATTGCCTAATCTGCTAAATATTTCCATTACCTGCTGATTTTATTTTGTATTTCCAACATATGCAGAGTTTTTGAAAATTAACATCTTTATGGTTTGCTGACAAACATTCCTAAGAATGTTATCATGCATTATGTTGCATTACTGTAAGTAAGTGATATTAAAATGTGCACACAGTCATGGTGGCATCAGGCTCTCTGCCTTTGTTTCTTCATTGTTTTTCTATATTTACTCACTCAAGACTTTGTAGTTTTTTTTCCATTTTGTGAACCTTTATTTGTGGTCAATTCTGGTTTATAGGAGCATGACAAGGTTCACCTTACAGAAGGAATCAGTGACCAGTTTAGCGTAGTTCCTAGCCTGCTGAACTCCAGTTCAGCGTTGCAGAGAGTAGGTCAAGTAGGCACAGTGGTGTAGCCAGTAGAACTAGCACAAAGCATTGGAGACTTTTAAGTTAAGACCTTGGATGCTGTCTATAAGGAATTTGCATGGTCTCCTTGTGAGCATATGCATTTTCTCTGGATGCTCCATTTTCCTCCCACATCCCAAGGATGTACAAGTTGGATGGTTAATTAGCCACTCTAAACTGCCCCTGGGTAAGTGGTAAAGTCTGGGGGGGGGGAATTGATGAGAATGTGGGAATAATTAAAAAATATATTGTAGATTGGGGTAATTGAATGGTTGATAGCATGGATATTGGGCTGAAGAGCCTCCTTCTGTGTTGTAATGCTCTATAACTATGTGACTCTTCATGCCTTCACTTGCAGTGAAGCAAATTGAATTACCGCTTCCTCCAAGATCTTTGGTTTAAATCGTTCATTTAATATTACCATGAACATATAATTGAAATATACTTTCACATAATTGTGAGAATATTTTGCCTTGCATGGGTAAACTAATGTGCTAAATTGTGCCTTACAGAATTATTACAAGGAACACACATTAGCTCCGCTGAAATTAGACCAATTGCTGCATTCTCTGTTACTTGTTCTCTCCTATATATTATGGAAGTATTTAATACAGCCACTTCCTTGTTCATTGACACACTAGTTGCCTCGGTATTGACAGAAGTTCATTTCTTTTTCAGGAGAATTGTATTTCATTGGAACCTATGATTTACAAGGCTGTTTTAATCTGTAAGACCATATGACTATGCCTAGTGGAATGGATTAAAAGCAGTGAAAGGGACATTGAATTGGGAAGCTGATTTCAGTTTACCGTATCTCACATTTAGCTGCAGTTGGCTTGGCCTGTGAATGCAAGCCCTGCATAAAAGACAGGTTGTCAACTTCAATATACCAATCAATTAGAGCTCTGCTTAAGTTTGAATCTGCTAAAACTCCAAGCTATTCTAGAGCTGCAATAAAGAGTGTACAAAGCAGCAAGTGCGGAGGAAGCTGGAATTGTTTCAGACACAGATGCTAGTAAATGCACAGGCTTTGCAAGTAGATTCTTCACAAACTTGGAGAAGTTTTTCCAATATATTGGTTGAGATGACCTTGGTCAATTTAGAGGTTACTTTCTATACTTGAGTTTGCTTTATTTTGTGAAAGTGTGTGTATGTTGCGTTGTCTTCTATTAATGTGAAGGTAAAGACCAAGGTGACCAACAACAGCACCAGCAGATGCATTCATTTTTACTATTGAAATGCTATTCAAAGGACCTTCACAGGAAATGGAGTATACACATAGGAAACACCAACTTCAAGGGCCTCTGGATGCAGGGCACCCACAGCTGACAAGCAGGAAATTCCTTCCTGCTAAACCAAAGTCACCACTACCCTCAGCCACATGACCAACCTCCTCTAAATCTTATGTGTCAGGGCTGGAACTTGGGTCGATGTTTGCTCAGTAAATGAGTGAGTGGACACTTGGGTTTGTGGTTCTGGCTGACCTGCCACAGATGCAGGGTGCTTTTTATGGTGCACACTTGGTGATCTGGGCATTCTGAGAGCAACCTGGATAATTCATAGCCTCAAATGTTAACACTGCACCAATGTATAGCTGGTGCACAGCCACTGAAATGTGTACATGCAGGAGCAAATAACATTCCAGGCAGCTGTTCTGAGGCTATTTAGCTCTTTTGTACCTGTCTTAAGGAATAACTGCTCACCAGCAATCAATACCCACCATGAACTTGGCTTGTGGGATCGCTGAAAAATCATTGGTACAACGGGTACAGCATATTGCATTTTTTGGACTTCAGCATCTCAGAAAGTTGTGCTTGATCACTTATGTAGATCACTTGAGATTGACAGTCTTTTGCCTACTAGGGATCATAAAATGAGATTCAGAAAGCAAAGTGGGTCTGAGGCAATGGGTCGGCCATATTTTTGTAATTGATGTTGCAGGCTCGAGAGTCTTTTCCCCAGGGCTAAAGGGCACAGATAAGAGGGGAGAGATTTAAGAGACCCGAGAGGTAACTTCTTTGCAAAGAAGTTGGAGAGTAACTGGAATGAGCTGGCAGGGAAAGTGGTAAGGTGGGTACATTTGCAACATTTAAAAGGCATTTGGATAGGTATATGGAGGCGAAGGGCTTGGAGTGTTATGGGATGAACGTGGGCACCTTGGACGAGCAGGGAGGATGCATTTGGGCTGGTTCAGTAGATCAGAAGTTCCGATTAATATCAGAGAAATGTATGCAATATACATCTTGAAATTCTTGTTCTTTGCAGACATCCATGAAAACAGAAGAGTGCCCCAAAGACTGAGTGTCAGTTAAAATGCTATATTTCCACCTCCTCCATGCACAGGGATCAGCAAGGCAATGACCCTCCCCCACTTAGTTAAACAAAAAAGCATCAGCACCCTCCACCTGCCCAACATGCAATAGGAAGGCTCCCAATAAAGACCATGATCTGCATTACAACAAAAACTAATCATTCACCTGATAATTCGACATGCCACAGCCTCTCTCTCTCATTAATAAATAGAAAAAGAGGTGCCTCTTTTCACAGCGAGAGGAGAGACATAAAACAATTTGCTGATCTATGGTGTTAAAAGTTTGTCGCACTGCTTTTCTCCCCCGAGTGCTCTGCCTGGAGAATTGACAGCAATCTCTCACTCTCCAATGTGAGAGAGAGGGAGCACAGATTGCTGTGTACAGAGCCTCTGACAGCTGATCCACAGTTCCCGATGTTCCGATCTCTCCCGTGACGCTTCAGTCAGCGGCACCGGCTTAGAATCAGCCTGTCCACAGGACTGTGAAACCCCAAAGGCCATGTTCTTGGGATATCGAAAAGCAGCTGGACGTGAGCCCCCAGGAGTGGCTTCAACCACTGCAAAGAACTGAAGTCTTGAGTAAAACTCCAGGTCAGGGTCTTTGACAGAATCCCATCCATCCTGAAAAGGAGAGGCTTTCTTGTGACTATGCTCCATGTAGATGTTCTCAATTGTGGTGCGGGCTTTATCCATGCCTTTTCTGTGCCTTTTCCATGCTGTATTACTCTACGGCTCTTTGGCCACAATAAGCTTCTCTTGTTTTCGTAGTCATAGTCATACTTCATTGATCCCGGGGGAAATTGGTTTTCGTTACAGTTGGACCATAAATAATAAATAGTAATAGAACCATAAATAGTTGAATAATAATATGTAAATTATGCCAGTAAATTATGAAATAAGTCCAGGACCAGCCTATCGGCTCAGGGTGTCTGACCCTCCAAGGGAGGAGTTGTAAAGTTTGATGGCCACAGGCAGGAATGACTTCCTATGATGCTCAGTGCTGCATCTCGGAGGAATGAGTCTCTGGCTGAATGTACTCCTGTACCCACCCAGTACATTATGTAGTGGATGAGAGACATTGACCAAGATGGCATGCAACTTGGACAGCATCCTCTTTTAAGACACCACCGTGAGAGAGTCCAGTTCCATCCCCACAACATCACTGGCCTTACAAATGAGTTTGTTGATTCTGTTGGTGTCTGCTACCCTCAGCCTGCTGCCCCAGCACACAACAGCAAACATGATAGCACTGGCCACCACAGACTCATAGAACATCCTCAGCATCGTCCGGCAGATGTTAAAGGACCTCAGTCTCCGCAGGAAATAGAGACGGCTCTGACCCTTCTTGTAGACAGCCTCAATGTTCTTAGACCAGTCCAGTTTATTGTCAATTCGTATCCCCAGGTATTTGTAATCCTCCACCATGTCCACACTGACCCCCTGGATGGAAACAGGGGTCACCGGTGCCTTAGCTCTCCTCAGGTCTACCATCAGCTCCTTAGTCTTTTTCACATTAAGCTGCAGATAATTCTGCTCACACCATGTGACAAAGTTTCCTACCGTAAACCTGTACTCAGCCTCATCTCCCTTGCTGATGCATCCAACTATGGCAGAGAATAGTAAGTTCAATTATGCACTTACTACCAGCTTAAGAGGTGATTAAACGAAGCAGTAGAATGCTGAAAATGCAGTTGCAGTGCCTCTAGATGCTCCTTCAGGAGGCACCCACAGGGATCTAGAAATACATTTTCACTACTCCAAGGAAAATAGTGCTGTGCAGTTGAAAATCATGATATCCCAGGGGAGAGCACATTTCAAGATGCCCTCATGCTTAAGGGGAAATTTGTTTCCTTCAAAGTTCAAAAGTTCAAAGTAAATTTATCAAAGTACATATATGTCACCACATACAATCCTGAGATTCATTTTATTGTGGGCATACGCAGTAAATCCAAGAAACACAATAGAATTCAGGAAAGATCACACCCAACAGGATGGACAAGCAACCAATGTGCAAAAGACAGCCAACTGCAAATACAAAAAAAATCCAGAATAACAAAAAAATAAACAATAAAATATTGAGACATTAAGATGAAGAGTCCTTTAGTCCATAGGTGTGGGGACAATTCAGTGATGGGGCAAGTGAAGATGAATTTAAGTTGTCTCCTCTGATTCAAGTGCATGGTGGTTGAGGAGTAATAACTGTTCCTGAACCTGGTGATGTGGGTCCTGAGGCTCCTGTACCACCTTCCTGATGGAAGCAGCAAGATGAGAGCATGACCAAGGTGGTGAGGATCCTCTGATGGATGCTGCTTCGCTCCATGTAGATGTGCTCAATTGTGGTGAGGGCTTTATCTATGATGGACTAGGTCGTGTCCACTACTTTCTGTAGGATCTTCCATTCAAGAGCATTAGTGTTTCCATGCTAGGCCGTGATGCAACCAGTCAATATACTCTCCACCACGCATCTACGGAGGTTCGTCAAAAGTCTTAGATGTCATAATGAATCTTCACAAACTTCTAAGGTCGAGGTGCTGCCGTGCTTTCATCATAATTTCACTTTTAGGTATGATGGCCTCCGGACAGATTCCGTGAAATAATAACACCGACGAATTTAAAGTTATCGATCCTCACCATCTCTGATACCCCGATAAAAACTGGTTAATGGATCTCTAGTTTCCTTTTCCTGAAGTCAGTAATCACCTTCTTGGTCTTGCTAACATTGAGTGAAAGGTTGTTGTTGTGGCACCACTCAGCCGGATTTTCAATCTTCCTCCTATATGCTCATTCCTCATTTATTGGTGAGAAATTTGTTCCTTCAAATCATATCTAGTTTACTGCAACACACAAGATTCATCTTTTTTGAGATTTTCAACTTCATTGGTCTGAAAATGACCACTGTTATCTATAGATAAAATAATAATATTTTACAAACCCTGTTTGTCCTGAAATTTCTTGAAACTGAATAGTCAACATTCAGACTATATCTTGTCCTCATTAAGATCTCTAGGCTCCTATGACCTACTACTCCACTACTCTCAGCTTTCTAGACTTGTGAACGTACTGAACTTCGCTGTTTCTGTTTCTGATTTCTCTCATATCTCACTATTTGCTGCCCTATGTTGCATTAACATGGTCACCCAGACTTCTTCATCTCCTGAAGCCCATAGGAGCAGTAAGAGTAGGGGCAAGAATTTGTCTGCATCGAAAGCTTCGTCAGAATGCAGGTACTCAAGAATCTGCAGACATATTTTAACTGAGATCCCCTTCAGATCCTCATGTCAGAAGTTTTTGGCTAAAGGCCCAGAGGTCTCTAAAGAGCGTGTCTTGTAGTGGGCATTGTTTTATAGCAGCTTATTCAGGTCTCTGTCGCCTGTGGTGAACACTTTCCCACCCATCCATTCTTTCATTTCATCATCTGTTCATTCCCAGTAGGTAGTGGACGATTGCTTCCATTGAGGCCTGTCTCTTTAAGAACTGTCCGCAGAGATCGCACCAGCTAATTGCTGAGTATTGCAAGATCCTGCCACACGTCAATAAAGAGCACCACACTGAGCCAGCAACATTGGTTTCAGTCCTGTATTACACAGGATAAAGCGAACATTGCTGTTCTGTGAACCTTGTAATTGAAATTCTAGCTTTTTATATGAATTTTATAAGCATCGTTAGAGTGATGCAATCTGCCATTTTCGTAACAGATGAGTAACATGGAGAAATTCCTAGGCTGGTCGTTTTAGCTGATCGCTTTGTACACGGCTGTGCAAGAGCAAGGTTTGGAAATGGAGAAGGAAGAAGGAAGGAGCTCAAATGATATGGAGAGGGAGTTGGAGGAGGATGGAGTTAAGGCCTCTTGAAGTCTGCCTGTTGTCATTGCTGCCCAGGATGCCACAATGTTCTCAACCATGCAAGCTGTATTAAAGTTGCACAAGCCCAACCATTATTCCTCCTCTTCTCAACAAGAGCTCCTGGCTCAAACCAACCATTCATAACTTCACAATTTCCCCATTCCCCACCCAACAACTATGGTGCCCATCAATTTGTGTTTTCATGTTCTTCATCCATCAGGTCATGGGGCAACTTAGCTCCCAAGAGAAAGGGGGAAAAAAATCAAAAAAATAGAATAGTACGGTGCAGTACAGGCCCTTCGGCCCACAATGTTGTGCCGACCCTCAAACCCTGCCTCCCATATAAACCCCCATCTTAAATTCCTTCATATATCTGTCTAGTAGTCTCTTAAATTTCACTAGTGTATATGCCTCCACCACTGACTCAGGCAGTGCATTCCATGCACCAACCACTCTCTGAGTAAGAAACCTTCCTCTAATATCCCCCTTGAACTTCCCACCCCTTACCTTAAAGCCATGTCCTCTTGTATTGAGCAGTGGTGCCCTGGGGAAGAGGCGCTGGCTATCCACTCTATCTATTCCTCTTATTATCTTGTACACCTCTATCATGTCTCCTCTCATCCTCCTCCTCGCCAAAGAGTAAAGCCCTAGCTCCCTTAATCTCGGATCATAATGCATACTCTCTGAACCAGGCAGCATCCTGGTAAATCTCCTCTGTACCCTTTCCAATGCTTCCACATCCTTCCTATAGTGAGGCGACCAGAACTGGACACAGTACTCCAAGTGTGGCCTAACCAGAGTTTTATAGAGCTGCATCATTACCTTGCGATTCTTAAACTCTATCCCTCGACTTATGAAAGCTAACACCCCATAAGCTTTCTTAACTACCCTATCCACCTGTGAGGCAACTTTCAGGGATCTGTGGACATGTACCCCCAGATCCCTCTGCTTCTTCACACTACTAAGTATCCTGCCATCTAGTTTGTACTCTGCCTTGGAGTTTGTCCTTCCATAATGTACCACCTCACACTTCTCCGGGTTGAACTCCATCTGCCACTTCTCAGCCCACTTCTGCATCCTGTCAATGTCTCTCTGCAATCTTCGGCAATCCTCTACACTATTTACAACACCACCAACTGGCAAACTTGCCAACCCACCCTTCTACCCCCACATCCAGGTTGTTAATAAAAATCACGAAAAGTAGAGGTCCCAGAACAGATCCTTGTGGGACACCACTAGTCACAATCCTCCAATCTGAATGTACTCCCTCCACCACGACCCTCTGTGCCTTCTGCAGGCAAGCCAATTCTGAATCCACCTGGCCAAACTTCTCTGGATACCATGCCTTCTGACTTTCTGAATAAGCTTACCGTGTGGAACTTGTCAAATGCCTTACTAAAATCCATATAGATCACAATCACTGCACTACCCTCATCTATATGCCTGGTCACCTCCTCAAAGAACTCTATCAGGCTTGTTAGACATGATCTGCCCTTCACAAAGCCATGCTGACTATCCCTGATCAGACCATGATTCTCTAAATGCCCAGAGATCCTATCTCTAACAATCGTTTCCAACAGCTTTCTCACCACAGACGTAAGGCTCACTGGTCTAGAATTACCCGGACTATCCCTACTACCTTTTTTGAACAAGGGGACAACATTTGCCTCCCTCCAATCCTCCAGTACCATTCCCGTGGACAATGAGGACATAAAGATCCTAGCCAGAGGCTCAGCAATCTCTTTCCTCACCTCGTGGAGCAGCCTGGGGAATATTCCATCAGGCCCCGAGGACTTATCCATCCTAATGTATTTTAATAACTCCAACACCACCTCTCCCTTAATATCAACATGCTCCAGGACATGAACCTCACTCATATTGTCCTCACCATCATCAAGTTCCCTCTCATTGGTGAATACCGAAGAGAAGTATTCGTTGAGGACCTCGCTCACTTCCACAGCCTCCAGGCACATCTTCCCACCTTTTTCTCTAATCAGTCCTATCTTCACGCCTGTCATCATTTTTTTCTTCACATAATTGAAGAATGCCTTGGGGTTTTCCTTTACCCTACTCGCCAAGGCTTTCTCATGCCCCCTTCTTGCTCTTCTCAGCCCCTTCTTAAGCTCCTTTCTTGCTTCCCTATATTCCTCAATAGACCCATCTGATCCTTGCTTCCTAAACCTCATGTATGCTGCCTTCTTCCACCTGACTAGATTTTCCACCTCACTTGTCACCCATGGTTCCTTCACCCTACCATTCTTTATCTTCCTCACCGGGACATATTTATCCCTAACATCCTGCAAGAGATCTCTAAACATCGACCACATGCCCATAGTACATTTCCCTGCAAAAACATCATCCCAATTCACACCTGCAAGTTCTAGCCTTATAGCCTCACAATTTGCCCTTCCCCAATTAAAAATTTTCCTGTCCTCTCTGATTCTATCCTTTTCCATGATATTGCTAAAGGCCAGGGAGCAGTGGTCACAGTCCCCCAGATGCTCACCCACTGAGAGGTCTGTGATCTGACCCGGTTCATTACCTAGTACTAGATCTAGTATGGCATTCCCCCTGGTCAGCCTGTCCACATACTGTGACAGGAATCCGTCCTGGACACACTCAGCAAACTCTGCCCCCATCTAAACCCTTGGAACTAATCAGGTGCCAATTAACATTAGGGAAGTTAAAGTCACCCATGATAACAACCCTGTTATTTTTGCACCTTTCCAAAATCTGCCTCCCAATCTGCTCCTCTGTATCTCTGCTGCTACCAGGGGGCCTATAGAATACCCCCAGTAGAGTAACTGCTCCTTTCCTGTTCCTGATTTCCACCCATACTGACTCAAAAGGGGATCCTACTACGTCAACCACCTTTTCTGTAGCTGTAATAGTATCCCTGACCAGTAATGCCATCCCTCCTCCCCTTTTTCCGCCCTCTCTATCCCTTTTAAAGCACTGAAATCCAGGAATATTGAGAATCCATTCCTGCCCTGGTGCCAGCCAAGTCTCTGTAATGGCCGCTACATCATAATTCCATGTATGTATCCAAGCTCTCAGTTCATCACCTTTGTTACTGATATTTCTTGCATTGAGGTACACACATTTCAGCCCTTCTACCTGACTGTCTTTGCACCGTTTATTCTGCTTCTCTTTCCTCAAAGCCTCTCTGTATGTTAGATCCGGCTTTACACCATGCACTTCTTTCACTGCTCTATCGCTCTGGGTCCCATCCTCCTTGCAAATTAGTTTAAACCTTCCCGAACCATGCTAGCAAACCTACCTGTAAGGATATTGCTCCCCCTTGAGTTCAGGTGCAACCTATCCAATCTGTACAGTTCCCACCTTCCCCAGAAGAGATCCCAATGATCTAAAAATCTAAAACCCTGCTCCCTGCACCAACTCCTCAGCCACGCATTCAACTGCCATCTCCTCCAATTCTTACCATTACTGTCACGTAGCACTGGCAGCAGTCCTGAGAAAGCCACCCTTGAGGTCCTGTTCTTCAGCTTTCTGTCTAGTTCCTGAAACTCACACTTCAGGACCGCATCCCTCTTCCTGCCTATGTCATTGGTCCCAACACGTATCACGACTTCTGGTTGCTTTCCCTCACGTACCAGGATGTCATGCACCCGGTCAGAGACATCCCGGATCCTGGCACCCGGGAGGCAACAAACCATGCGGGTGTCCTTCTCACGTCCACATAATCTCCTGTCTGCTCCCCTGACTATAGAGTCTCCAATGACGACAGCTCTCCTCTTCTCCGTCCCACGCTTCTGCACCACCAGAAGAATCAGTGAAGAATGAAATGTGGAAAGAGAATAAAATGTGGATGAGAAGAATAGCATCTGTGTGAGCTACATGAAGACCCACTGCAGGCTGAGATGTTTCATCAGGACTGGGGGAAAATGCTGAAGGGCCTCGGCCTGAAACGTTGACTGTTAATTCCTTTCCATAGATGGTACCTGACCTGCTTAGTTCCTCCAGCATTTTGTGTGATTACCCTGAAAATTTCTTTTGTAACTTCTCCACGTGGTGCAACTTATCCTGCTTCAGCAGATAATGAGGCTGGCTGCTCAGGTCTCTGCTTTGGATGTTGGTATGATCTTGTCTGACATCCTTGGGGTTTTGGCCCAAGGAGCACATCGAGGATAGTTTCACATGTGCAGTGTGATAGTAGATTCATTGGGAGATTAGTAGTAGTAGGGCTGTTGCCCAGGAGCTGGGCTGCGTTGAGGTTAAATGGAGAATGCAAAACATCATTTCAGGGGATCTGTCATAGAATGTGCTCTTTCATAGTGACGCACGCTCAGAAGCAGGCCCTTCAGCCCATCAAGTCAATATTAAACATCCACCATCCAAAGTGAATTATATGAATTGTTTGATTGGTGGGGTTTTTTGTATTGCTGTATTTACGCTCTATTCTTGGTTGGTGCAGCTGTAACAAAACCAAATTTCCCTCAGGATTAATAAAGTATATCTATCTATCTATCTGACTACTAATCCTAAAGTAGAACCATAGAATCCACTTTGCTGATAAAGTTTTGCTGCAGGTACATACAACCTTGTAAGGCCAGGTTCCATGTGAGGATAAGTTTGCACCTGTAATCTGAAGCATGGTGATGAAAGTCTGTTTGGACCATTGGACAGTACATGGTGCTGACCCCTCCATTCGTAGAAAGAGCCTTGATCTCACCTCTCTAATCTTTTATGTGAGTTCTTCCAAAATCTCTGTAAATGTGGTGATTCAATCCAGATGATCTTCTGTGTTTTGCATTTTGTGAGGTCAGAGATTCTCCTTCTTATTGATGGCTCCTGAGTGACAGCACCTGTGTTCTGCTCAGCAGGGCTTGGAGGAAGCTGTGCCTTCTGATGCACACTCACCACTGCCGTCACTGTCACCATCTGCTCGTCCTCGCATGTTCTAAGCAGGCCATCCACTAAGAATCCAACCAGCTACATTACTAATCCACTGAAGTATGAGTAATTGGACTCACACTGTGGGGGCACCACAGTGATGTTCAACACACTCTCTACACTCATGACTGTGTGGCTAGGCACCACTCAAACAGCAGTTGTAAGTTTGCCAGTGATATCACTGTTGTTGGCAGAATCTCAGAGGCATACAGGAGTGAGATAGATCAACTGGTGTCGCAACAACAGCCTACCACTCATCAGCAGCGCAACCTCAGAAAGAGAAAAAAAATCAAAGAAACAAGGAACGAAATGTGGAAAGAGAAGAAAAGGACTGTGGAGAGATGGAGAAAAATAAAATGTCGACAAGAAGAACGGCATCTTGTGTGAGCTACATAAAGACTACCTGCAGCATTTTATCAGCACCAATATGTGGACCGTTTTTGAAAATAAAGCTGAATATTTATTTTTTTACTTCTTCATGTGATGAAACTTATGCAACTTCAGCAGACGATTGTGGACTTCAGAATGAGGAAGCCAAAAGAACATACACCAATCCTCGTTGAGTGGTCAATGGTGGAAAGGAAGGGCTACTCCAAGTTTCTGGGCATCAGAGGATGTATCCTGGGTCCAACATATTGATGCAATCGTGAAGAAGATATGCTAGTAGATTTCCTTCATTAAAAGTTTGAAGAGATTTGGCATATCCCTGAAGGTTCCTGCAAATTTCTACAGATGTTCCATGGAGTGCATTCTGACTGTGTGCATCGCCACCTTCAGTGCACAGGATCCCAAAGGCTCCAGGTGGTTGCCAGCTCCATCACGAGCTCAAATATCCCCACCATTGAGGACATCTTCAAAAGGCAGTGCCTCATGAAGGTGGCATCTATCGTTAAGGGCCCTCACCAACCAAGGCATGACCTAATCTCATTACTATCACTGAGGAGATGTGGAAGGGTCTGAAGACCCACATTCAAAGTTTTAGGACAGTTTCTTCCTTTCCACTATCAGGTTTCTTGTAAGTTCCATGAATACTATACTCCTTTGTTGCTATTTATTCATCTATTTATTTATTTATTGACTTACTGTATAGTAATTTTGTACTATGTTGCTGCTGCAAAATAACTAATTTCATGGCATACAGTATGTCAGTGATAATAAACCTGATTCTGACTCTGTATATAAACATTAGTTGGAGGACAATGGTTTGTGAGGGTGGAATGCTGAGTAACGTATGAATAGTAACTACTATCCAAAGGAGCTATAGATCATATGGAACCCCAGGAAAGAAGGTGAAGCATCATTCAAACAATTCAAAATTGGTGATCAGGAAACACATGGTTGAACAAATGGAAAATCAAAGCAAATTCATCAAATCATCCCGATTATTTTGGGTACTCCAAAATATCTGAGTATGTATGAAGAGTTCTGGTTGCTAACAAACTGAAAAGGAAGCTCGCTAATAGAATGCACATCATGATATTTGAGATGCACGGTGGTACCTGCGAGATTGGTGCTGATAGTGCATTGTAGCCTAAATAATTTGCAGCACCAGTTCTGTTGCAGTTGAGAGAATGACTGAAATGTAAATTTATTGTCACTGGTGATGTTCAGGATTGATATCTTCGACCCTTTATCTGACACTGAATTGAGTGCTGTCTAATAAATCAAAGCTTTATCCAGTTGCACTGCTGACTGTGCATTAAGAGCTTCTGATTTACATTGGCAGCAGCTTTATTATAGTATAAATTACTGTACAGTAACAAATTCCGGGGAGCTGCTCATAGAGAAAACAAAGCTCTCTTTGATCAAAGTCAAACTTAACACCACGAAGGAAAGAAGGGCTGCAGTGGTCTTTGGCTGTGTTGAGCAAATGCTTTGTTATGTTGTATGGTGAATGTAATACAGTTAACTACCAGCATGGTGATTTACTCCTGCATGATCTCAAATTCCAGTGTTTTTTTTCGTATGGAGTGATATTTTGTGGGGTGGGGGGGAGGTTGTTTGCAATTTGTCACATTGCAAAATGGATTAAAGTATTGAGGATCATAATATAATTAACTGACAGCTTTGTTCTGAATTTTGAATACTTAAATAGGTAACACCTATTGTATGAATTCAGTTAAGCATTCAGAATGAGACGTTTGAAGTTGGGCATTTGGAGTATAAAAAGTGATTAAAGAAATCACCCTCCCTGTAAGCACTCTTATAGGATGGTACCCTTTAAATTAGAGTTGATCAGAATGTGTCTTGGAACAGCTATTGTATTGGTGATCACTTGCCAATGAATTGATCAGAGGTTGAATTAAAAAATAAAGAGATCGGTAGCTCTGTGTTTATTGTTGGGTGGAGGGGTTCAGGTGGTAGAGATACGAGATTGGAAATGCTGGAATCTGGAGCAACAGGCAGTCCACTGGAAGACTGAGTGAGACAAGCAGCCCTGCTGGAAACTTCCCTCCCTGTTCTCAGTCCTGATGCGGGATTTCAACTCGAACCGTTGACAATCCCTTTCACTCCCACAATCACTGTTCGACCTGCTGAGTTCCTCCAGTTAATTAATTGTTTGTTCTTGAGGATGGGGCAATGTCCTTTTGGGATGATTGTTTAGAGCAGTGGTCCTCAACCACCGGGCCACAAAGCATGTGCTACCGGGCCGCAAGGAGACAGTATGATTTGGTGATATGGAACGATGTGAGTCAGCTGCACCTTTTCTCATTCCCTGTCATGCACTGTTGAACTTGAACCCCCCCCCCCCCCCCCCACTGCCCCCACCATCTCAGCCGGTCAGCAGGAATATTGTAAATATTAAACTGGTCTGCGGTGCAAAAAAGTTTGGGGACCCCTGGCTTAGAGAATGTAATGGATGGGGGTGGGGTGAAGGGACAGAAAGCACTTTGAGCAGGAATTGAGAGAAAAGAAGGATAATTGTTTTGAGAGTTTGGTGAAGGAAGAGTGGATCGATCCTGTATTAGGGATAGGGAAAGAGAGAAACTTTACAAATAAGCAGATGTGGGAAGCAAAATACTTCCTGTTGCTTGAAGGGATTAAGTTAGAGTGAAAAAGAGGTGGTATAGGTGAGAAGAGTGCACTGCAGATTTACTCATGACTTGCTGATAGTAATTCTGTGTCTATATTTTGAACAGTACCTTTGATTTACCATGATAAATCCTGTGGGAAAGGCTAGTTGCATTTTGCAATATATAGTATGTGCATCTCCTCAAGTAATAGATAGTATGCACTAGATAATGGTATCAGAACCCGATTATCAATATAATAATTAACATTCCAGATTACTTAGCTGATGACAACAGGATTTTTTTATATGAATCAGTGATCTTAAATGCTTTGAAGAAGATGGACACACGCTGCAGCAGACAGGAAGGCTTTACAATGGGTAGTCAAAATTGCCCAATGCACCACCGGCCTCAGCCGACCAACCATCAAGGATGTATACAGAAATCTGCCAGAAAAGGGCCAGGAACATCAAGTAGGATCCTGCCCACCCTGCTCATGGACTGTTTGTCCCACTCTTATCAGCAAGGACACTACTTAGCATCCATGTCAGGACCACACTGGCTCAAAAACAGTTACTTTCTCCAAGCAGTGAGGCTGATCAACACCTCCTCCCACTTACCCAGTGGTCCCCAACCTCCGGGCCGCGGACTGATACCGGGCCATGAAGCATGCAGGGTGCAGTGGTAGCCGGAGTGCACCCAGCACATCTTTAAGAAAAAAGCCAAAATAAACAAGCTAATTAATTGGGTGCCGCCCAGAAGCCAGTCTTCATTAGGGGAACTGAGGTGGAGAGGGTCAATAACTTTAAATTCCTTGGCATTAAGGATCGACGTTTCTCTCTCTGAAAAGTGTCAGAGGATCTGTCCTGGGACCAGCACGTAACTGTCATTACAAAGAAAGCACGGCAGTGCCTATACTTTATTAGAAGTTTGTGTAGATTCAACATGTCACCTCGATCCTGACAGCCCTGTCTTTTCAGCTGGTCTGGGCTGGCATTTAAATTGACCAAACAATGGAACAGCTAAAGGCTCCAGCGCCCTGCAAAAAGGAGTGAACATCGCGTAGAGCAAATGAAATTGGCAATCACCTCTGATCTGGGCCGACATTTATGTGCCAGGCACCTAATTAGCTTGTTTATTTTGGCTTTTTTCTTAAAGATGTGCTGGATGCGCTCCGGCTACCGCTGCACCCCTGCATGCTCCGCGGCCCAGAGGTTGGGGACCACTGCACTAACCCACCCCTCTACACCCCCAACCACCACTACTTTTATCATTTGTCAGTCACCTTGTGTACAGACACTCTTGTGTCACTTTATGGGCATACAGCAAGTCTGTATATATAAGCTATTTTATGTATTTTTATTTATTGTGTTTCATTAATATTATGTTCTATATCTTATTGTGTTTTTTGTTTGTGGTACATCAGATCCGGAGTACTCTTCTTTACATTTGTGCACTGGAAGTGACATTAAACAATCTTGAATCTTGAATCACCTGTCTGTAACATTAAGAACCAATTCTGAATCCAACCCACAAACATTCAATTATGGATGCATCATTTTGTCATATTTAACTGGTTAAAGAACGTCACTGCTACTGTTCTGAAAAACCTGAGAGCCCATAAGGAATGAACTGATAAGTGAGGAGCTTGTTTTCTTACAATAGATAGCAACATTTAACCCTCAGTGTCCCAGTTCATGCAATATTTCAGATTGATATTTTTGATATCCTTCAGTCTTGATATTTTTATTCATTTATTTTTTGCATTTTGTTCAGTTGAAGTTTGCTTTTTATAATGATTGATAATTAATGTACTTTTGGATATTAAAATAGCACTCGAGATGTATCAACTTGTCATCTTTATTGTGATTGAAATGAATAAAGATAAAATAAATACAGATAATTCAGACAAGTTCAAACTTTACCTTAATTATTTCTTTGAGAATATATTTAAGTTAATCTCAAAAGAACTTTCATTCTCTTTTCTGTCACACCCTCCTCGCCCAGCCGTTTCTACCATCAGTGTACCCTGCTCAGATACGCCAGATTAATGGCTTACATCACTAGTTCAAATGCACATTTTGAAAACTGCATGCGGTAGGCATAAAATGAGTGCAAAAGTGAACTCTGCTAGATTGACACTTATTGATGTCACAGAATCAGAATGTGTTTTTTTAATATAATTTGCCCCTAAGAAGTAGAAGTGGAAATAAAATAAGAGCAGAACTAGGTCATTCAGACTTTGATCCTGTTCATCCATGTCATAGGTGGTCCTTTGTCTCAGTATTTATTCCTTGATATCTTTTGTGTCTGTTTATTTCCTTCAGAGACTTTGCCCTCATTACTTCTGTGGTAGAGAATTACATAGGTTCACCTTCTCCCAAATGAAGAAATTTCTCTCATCACATATCTAGGGACTGTATCTTCTTTTCTCGACACTCCAGTTTATTGTGCCTGTGATTGCTCTTGGAAATGTACCATATACTTAATTAGTAATGCCACTCTAATCTTTTTCCATAATTCATCATATTATTTCTCTTTGGGTATTTGCTCAACTACAGTTTGAAAGTCCTTCAATTTGTTTACAGTCATAGAAAGCTGCAGCTCAGAAATGGTCTCTTTGGCCCATCTAGCCTGTGCCAAACCATTCAAACTGTGTAGTCCCATTGACCTGCCCCAGACCACAGCCCTCCATGTCACTCCCATCCATGTACCTATCAAAACTTCTCTTAAACATTAAAATCACATTCACCACCTGCACTGGCAACTTGATCCACACTCTCACCACCCTCTGAGTGGAGGTTTCCCCTCATGTTTCCCTCAAACAATTCATCTTTCACCCTTCATCCATTGTAAATTTTCTTTCAATCTTATTTGCATCTTTCCTGTAGGTAAGTGACCAAAGTTACACATGATACTCCAAATTAGGCCTACCTAACCTCTGTGACAATGTCAACATAGCATTACTGCTGTTATACTCAATTATTTGATCTGTGAAGGCCAATGTGCCAAAAACTTTCTTTATGATCTTCTCTACCTCTGATGCCACTTTCAATGGATTATAGACCTGGATTCTCAGATCCCTTTGTTCTATCAAACTCCTCTGCCCTACTGCTCACTGTGCAAGACCTACCCTGGTTGGTCCTGGCAAAGGCAACACTTCACACTTGTCTGCATTAAATCCCAGCTGCCATTTTTCAGCCATTTTTTCCAGCTGGTCTAGATCCTTTTGCAAGCTTTGATAGTCTTTCTCGCTGTCCACTATACCCCCAATCTTGTTTTTTCACCTACAAATTTACTGATACAGTTAACCACAATATCATCCAAATTGTTGATATAGATGACAAACACCAATCCCTATGGCACTTCTAGTCATTTCTTCATTTGAAGCCATAATATGGTTGCTCTGACAGTATGCTTTGGGCTGCTGTCCTGCTGAAAGACAAGCTTCCTCCCCAGTTTAAGATTTCTGGCAGAGGCTAGCAGGTTGTTATCCAGGATCTCTCTGTATTTAGCAGCATCCATCTTCCCATCAATCCTGACCGGATTTCCAGTGCCTGCTGCTGAAAGCACCCCCATTGCATGATGCCACCTCCACCATTCTTTACAGTAGGGGGAGTGTTACCTGGCTGACATGCAATATTAGACTTATGCCAGACGTACAGCTTAGTGTTGAAGCCAAAAAGTTCTACTTTAGTCTCATGTGACCATAAAACTATCTTCCTTGTCTTTACAAACTCTTCTAAGTGATGCTTTTCAAAGTCTTTACAGGCAAGGATATGCTTTTTTTAAAAAATAAAGCCAGGGCTTTTTTCTTGCCACTCTTCCATAAATACCTTTTTATGCAAGGCCATGAACTTCATCTCCAGTTGAAGCCACTGACTTCTGCAGCTCACTCAGAATGACTGTTGGTGTCACAGTAGTCTCTCTTACAACTGCCATTTTAAGTTCAGAGGTGTGGCTGTGGTTTCATATTTTTTCCACTTTTTCCCTCAATGGACTGCACTGAGCTCCAAGGTGTGTTCAGTGCATTTGAGATGGTCTTGTACCCTTCCCCAGATTTATGCTTCTCTATTATCATTTCCCTGACTTGCCTTGAATGCTCCTCATTTTGGTTTGCTCTGTTGAAAATCTACCATTCTGATGGACTTTACAGAGAGAGGTGATCCTCCAAATTCTCTAAATCAACAAATTGGGTGAGTTTATAAGGTTATACGTATACCACACCTGAGGAAAATTAGTGTGAACACAATTACAAAGGGGATAAATACTTTTTCAGCCCCACAATTTTGGTTTTCAAATTTTAATAAATTGTTGACCGGTTTCGTCATTTTTCTTTTGATTTAACATGATGTAGTTTTGTAGATCAATTTGAAAAATCCTACTTCAATACATTTTAAATTTAGAAAATGAGACAGTAAAATGTGAAAATAGTTATGGGGCTGAATACTTTTCAAGGCACTGTTCAACCAAATGAAATAATAACCCTCTGAACCGTGGTGCTCCCACAATACATAACTATATCAAACGCACATGAAACAAAATATTACCACAAATCAGTAAGAAATAATTCAAAATGCATGTGAAATGCGTAGCACAAGTAAACAGCTCTCTGTCCTAATGATGAGGCCAAGGTGGTGGCAGGACATTCATTAGGTCTTACAGCCTGAGGGAAGAAGCTATTCCCAGACTGGTGGTCCTAATCCTGATGCTCCTCTACCTTCCTCCGATGGGTGGTAGTGATCCTCAACAATGCTTTGGGCCCTTTGTATACAAAAGCTCCCTGTAAATGTCACAAATAGGGGGGAGAGGGACCGTGGTGTTTTACTTGGCGGTTTTTACTGTCCTCTGTAAGGTTTTGCAGTCTTCAGTTCCACACAATGATACAGATAGACAGGACAGTATTGATGGTGCTCCTGTAGAAAGGAGTTAGAGTGGGGGTGGGTAGCCTTGCACAATTCGATCTCCTCAGAAAGTGTGGACGCTGCTGTGCTTTCTTGACTAATGAGGTGGTGTGGTGGCTACGGTTACGGATCCTGCAACCCACCTGGGTCGTTGGGGTGCAGTACAGATAAACACTGCACTGGTTGCCTCTATCTCTCACGGTTGTGGGCGAGTGCTCGGGTTGTGGCAAAGCTTTCTCTTGTCCACTATGCAATGCTGTCTGTCCATTTCTTCCTCTGTCTGTCCCCATTTTCTCCCTACACCATTCCCTGAAGAATGGTCTTTGAGAATCCACTTGATCTTTTTACGTGGCCTTGCCATCTGTTTCCTCTTCTTTACTGTGGACAGTAGATCTTAGTAGTGTCTCATGTGCTGGGTGATGGTTCTTCATACTTCATCATTTGAGACATGGTCTGTATAGAAGCTGCTGAGGAGCCTTCTGAAGCATCTTATTTTTACTGCCTGGACCTTCTTTTGCAGTTCTGCTGTCAAGTCCATGATTCGCGTGCATACCAGCATGGCGGGTCCAGGTTAAATCATCTGATATGTGCACACCAAGAACTTCGTGCTCTTCACTCCCTCCACAGCAGAGCAATTGAATACCTCCCTGAAGTCCACGATGATCTCTTTTGTCTTCTCCACATTGAGACTCAGATTGTTGTTCTCACACCATTTGACAGCCCCTCCACCTTCTCTCTGTACGCTGACTCATCATTGTTGCCAATGAGGCCAGCGCCTGTTGTATCACCTGCAAACTTGACGTGGCTTGAGCTGGATCTAGCAGAGCAGTCGTGAGTCAGCAGCGTGAACAGCAGTGGGCTGAGTACACAACCCTGGAGAGGGGGCACCAGTGTTGATGGAGCTTGAGAAGTAACAGTGAGAAAAGGGCATGCCCTCGGTACTGGAGGTCCTTAATAATGGATGCTGCCTTTCTGAGACATTGCTCTTTGAAGATGTCCTGGGTACTTTGGAGTCTAGTACCTAAGGTGGAGCCAACTAAATTCACGACCCACTGCAGCTTCTCTCAGTCTTGTGCAGTAGCACCCCGCCCCCGTCCCATACAGACAGAGATCTATAAAAGTTTTTGAGTGTATTTGTTGACATACCAAATCTCTTCAAACTCCTAATGAAGTATAGCTGCTACCTTGCCTTCTTTATAGCTGCCTCAATATGTTGGGACCAGGTTAGGTCCTCAGAGATCTTGACACCCAGGAGCTTGAAACTGTTCACTCTCACCACTTCTGATCCCTCTATCAGGATCGGTGTGTGTTCCTTCATCTTATCCTTCCTGAAGTCCACATTCAGCTCTTTCGTCTTACTGACGTTGAGTGCAAGGTTGTTGTTGTGACACCACTCCACTAGTTGTCGTATCTCGCTCCTGTACGTCCTCTCTCCTCTATCTGAGATTCTACCAATAATGGTTGTATCATCAGTAAATTTATAGTTGGTATTTGATCTATGTGAGTGACACAGTCATGAGTATAGAGAGACAGTAGAGCAGTGGGCTAAGCACACACCCCTGAGGTGCACCAGTGTTGATCATCAACGAGGAGGAGATATTATCACCAATCTGCACAGATTGTGGTCTTCCAGTTAGGAAGTTGAGGATCCAGTTTCAGAGGGAGGTACAGAGGCCCAGGTTCTGCAACTTCTCAGTCAGGATTGTGGGAATAATGATATTAAATGTTGAGCTATAGTACATGAATAGCATCCTGACATAGGTGTTTGTATTGTCCAGGTGGCCTAAGGCCATGTGAAGAGCCATTGAGATTGCATCTGCCATTGATCTATTGTGAGTAATAGTTGTTAAGGCAGCTCACATTATTCTTCTTTGGCACTGGTATAATTGTTGCCTTTCTGAAGCAAGTGGGAACTTCCACCCGTAACAGTGAGAGGCTGAAAATGTCCTTGAATACTCCCGCCAGTTGGTTGGCACAAGTTTTTAGAGCCTTTCTAGGTACTCCATCTGGGAAGTTCTGCCTTGTGAGGGTTCACTCTCTTTAAAGACAGCCTGACATCACCCTCTGAGATAGAGATCCCGGGGTCATCAGGTGCAGCGGGGATTTTCACAGTTGTAGTTATCTTCTCCCTTTCAAAGTGGGCGTCGAAGGCATTGAGTTCATCTGGTAGTGAAGTATCGCTGCCATTCATGCTATTGGGTTTTGCTTTGAAGGAAGTAATGTCTTGCAAACTTGCTAGAGTTGTCGTACATCTGATGTCGCTTCCAACCTCATTAGAAGTTGTCTCTTTGCCCTTGAAATAGCTCTCCACAAATCATACCTGGTTTTTCTGATGCAGACCTGGGTCACCAGACTTAAATGCCACAGATCTAGCCTTCAGCAGATAACGTACCTCTTGGCTCATCCATAGCTTTAGATTTGGGAATGTACAGTAAGCCTTTGTAGGCACACACTCATCCACACAGGTTTTAATGAAGTCGGTACCAACTGCAGCATAATCATCCAGATTCGAAGATGAATCCCTGAATACAGTCCAGTCCACCGATTCAAAGCAGTCCTGTAAGTGCTTCTGTGCCTCTGTTGTCCATACCTTCTTCGTCCTTGCTATTGGTGCTGTAGTCGTCAGTCTCTGCCTGTACTCAGGGAGTAGAAGTACAGCCTGGTGATCAGAGTTCCCGAAGTGAGGGGATGGAATAGCACAGTAGGCATTCTTGATGGTGGTGAAACAGTGGTTCAGTGTGTTGTTTACTCTGGTATGCAAGTGATCTGTTGCTGCAGCTTTTTGTTTGTTTTCACTGCCCTTTCAAATAATGCATCCCAAACCATAACAACTTGTTTTAGTGCCTAAGAAAATAGTCGGACAGAATAGCTCCTTCATGAAATTATACAGGTTGTCTTCTTAGCCAAATTATTGTGATATGTGATATGGCTCATTCGTTAATTTATATTTTAAATGAAATAAAAGTATTATTATTCTCGTTATAGTGAATGGTTGTGTGAACAATTAAAAAAAACCTGTATATCTTCTGAAAGTTGAATAACAGAGATGATCAAAATTCTCCAGTAGTACACCTGCTACTAGTTCTTGCATATGTTCTGTCTCATTCATTCTGCTGAGGTTGTATTTAAACCTGTCACCAGAGGGAGCCATCTACTGACACTTGGCAAACACACATTTAAATAACTGAAAATCCATAAAAATTTGAAGTGAAACAGAAATTTCCAGAGACATTTACTAGACCAGGCAGACTCCGTGAAAAGCCAAATATCAACCTTCAGTGAATATTTTCAGCTTTTTCTGTTTTTACTACCTGTTGACGAAGCTTTTCTGAGTTTGTATTCTATTGGTACAGAAGTTGTAAACAGAAACAAACCCAAAACCTTTTTATATTTGAATCAAAATGCATCGCAGTGTGCTCTACTTGCCTACAAAATCATCAGAGCCCATTGATCACATCATTATAAGTACTCGGAGCGGCAGTGGTTGGATAATGCGTTGCCTTGCTAACAATGCCCAAATACAAGGAAAAGATGCTATTTTAATAACAAAGTTTACAGATGTTTTACAAATTCATTGTGCACATGTCTACTCTCTCCATCCTTGTCCTTGGTTTATTAACACGCGGGTCACTGGTCCCAAGGTTTAAGTGATTCATATAAGGATATTTGTCTGCTTAATGCTGCTGTATAAACAAGGAGTATTACTGATTTCCTGTTCAACCAATCCTCAAAGCTTGGCAATAAGAGCAATTTTGGAAATGCAAGTTTTTTTTTTCATGTTTTGTGTGCATT
Organism: Mobula birostris; assembly: GCF_030028105.1. NCBI lineage: Eukaryota > Metazoa > Chordata > Chondrichthyes > Myliobatiformes > Myliobatidae > Mobula > Mobula birostris. The sequence goes on from NC_092393.1 coordinate 21,019,193, forward strand.
TTGCCATCCAATGTGTCTCCCTGTTGTGGAGTCAGTAAGAAGGGAAACGCCTGCATGGGACCTATGGGACCACCAACGAGCATGGATATATCTCCAGTCCTTGACTGCCCTGTATGGTTTGAAAATGATCTAACTGCCCCCTTGTATGAATTATACTCCGACTCCCATGCTGCTTCTTCTTGGGCTTGTAGCTCCCAGTAGAGCATAGGCCATTGAGGACCTCGCTGGTGGAGTTCTTCAATGTTTCTTTAATCCATTCTATACACTGTGAAGGGGATTGGCCTACACAGCTTCCCCAGAGACCCAATGGCCGACTTTACCTGTTTCCACCTCTAACAACGGGGATGTAGGTTTTTGAGAGGTCGACTCCCATCCTTGGATCCTGAATTATGCTTGTGTTAGGGATATAAAGATCAGACATTTTCAAGTGTTCTGTCTTTTTACTTTCCAGTTTTCACTTCCATGAGGAACAATTAACAGGTACTGACCTTGGGAGTTAACACGTTCCACATTGAGGCAGGCAAGTGTTAAGGCCCTGAATCAGTGTCGGTTGCTTCAGGGCCAGAAAGCTGTGTATTTAAGTTTTGACAAAAAAGCAATAATCTAGAGTAATAACCTGGCACAGTGCTGAGATGCTTCTATTCTGTTGGAGGCACCGTACGAGACTGGAATAGATAGATAGACATACTTTCTTGATCCCGAGGGAAATTGGGTTTCGTTACAGTTGTACCAACCAAGAATAGAGTATAAATATAGCAATATAAAACCATAAATAATTAAATAATAATATGTAAATTATGCCAGATGGAAATACGTCCAGGACCAGCCTATTAGCTCAGGGTGTCTGACCCTCCAAGGGAGGAGTTGTAAAGTTTGATGGCCACAGGCAGGAATGACTTCCTATGACGCTCAGTGTTGCATCTCGGTGGAATGAGTCTCTGGCTGAATGTACTCCTGTGCCCAACCAGTACATTATCAGGCACAGACTGCTCTCTCAGATAGGAACAGAAAGGATCCCATCATGTTTTCTCTCTGTGTGGTGAAGTTCAGAATGTGGAGCTATTTGTTATGTTACTATGTTGGTGTTCCCACAGGTGAAATCCATTCAAGATGCAATCCGAGACAAAAAATCCCGTTTTAACTTCATGGGTGAAGAGATTAATCTGACCTTGTCTGTTGGGATCTTTATCACAATGAATCCTGGATACGCAGGACGCACAGAACTACCTGAGAATCTGAAGGCCCTGTTCCGGTGAGTGTCCACATTCAGCAGACCCATTGGTAGGAGCACCAGGTCCGTGACTGTTGTATTGTAAGTTGTGTTACTGAATACCATGGAACCTGTTAGCCACCCAGTGGCTTAACAACTGCACACTGTCTTTAGCGGAAAATATTTAAAAATGATCAATCATTGTACAGTACAGGTATCACTACATGGACTACACAATATTTTCATAAAATTGATTTTGAATAAGGTCAGTAATTCCCCAGACACTGTCAATAAGTTTCTCCAGAGTGCATAAGGCTGTTCCTGTTTGAATCACATCATACCTTTCCTGAAGCAGTGTTGACTTTATGACTGTGACTGTACTAACAGTGAAAAGGTAGCGTCACTGCGTACTGGATATTCTCTGTCTTATGAGGTGTGAAAGTGATCATCCTTATTTTTGTGCATCTCTAACTTGTTAGCAATGTGGACGTTATTGCAGGGGGGCACTCGACTTTTAAAGTGAGCTTAGTTAGTTTGGGGTGAGGAAAAAATGTGGAGTCTATGTTAGTTTTGTAAAAGGACTCCAGCCAGAAATGTTTTGTTGAGAAGGAGGCTCAACATATAGTAGAAATGTGTCAAAGTTTTCTGGTCCTGATGCACTATCAATTACTCCACAAGACTGGAAGTAGAGTAAATACTGAATGGCTTTTATTAACAGTAAAATGGATCCATGTCCATGCTGTATGTCTGTCCTGGACTGAGGGACGAGCAGTGACACAATCGCCTTTATTCAGGGGTCTGTGGGAGGAGCCACAGGAGCAGTCAGCAGAGGGGTGTGTCCAGGCATGTCCAGACAGGTAACCCAGTTACAACCTATATACATGGTTTACCACAAGTCAGTGAGCTTCTGACATTGTGGTGAGTAGAGCTCATGGAGAGAGAGAAGTTGGAAGCATGTTGTGGTGGGATCATGGAGAATGATTATGGAACATAAGAAATGAGAGCAGGAGTAGGCCATCTGGCCCGTAGACCCTTCTTCACCATTCAATAAGATCATGGCTGATCTGACCAAGGGCTCATCTCCACCTACCTGCCTTTTCCCCATAACCTTTAATTCCCCTACTATGCAAAAATCTATTCAACTTTGTCTTAAATAAATTTACTGTGACTGGGATTGCAGGGTTTTTATATATTGAGGATGGTGACGGCTGGCTGGAGAGTAGCTGGAGTGGACACAGAGAAATTGAGGAGGAGATCAGAGTGAGGAGCATTGGCAGCAGGTTTGGTGGGATGAGGACTCCCTGGCAGTTATCCAAGTTAAATTATGTGCCCTTTAAGCAATGCCATACCTGGACTTAATCTTCTTGTTAAGGGTTTCTTTAGTGTGAACCTTGTCTATGCAGTAGAATTTTGTGCATCTGATTCAAGATAAGTGTTGGATGCTATTTGACATCACAGTGTCTGCCCAATGTCTTTTATGAAGAACTGTGCCAAATAAGTGATGGGTCCACATCTAATTTAAGAAAGTATGCTACTGGTGCACTATGTCCTGATCATATTTGAGGCCGTACATAAAAATATTTCATAATGTGAAAGCCTTTTTAGGTCGCTAGCTTTATAACAGCCAGTCAGGATATTTTTCATTTCTACTTTACGACAGAAGGATAAAATGTGACTTTGTTTTAAGTTAATTATTTTTTCAATAGGGCCATATTTTTCCATAGGTTTAATCAGCAAATCTTTGCACAGATTTCATTATATGATAGCTATACCCAGTGCCATAGAAAATTTCCCAGCAAGATGCCTTATCTACTTTCCTCCCTTACCCTCTGCACCAAGCACTATCTCGATGGTTCTGTTGAACTTCCTGCAGAATCACCCTGCTACCAGTCATTCTCTGACCATTTCTTTACATTCTGCTCTATCTATGTGTACTTCCTTGCATGACATTAGAGATGGTACGAACGATAATGGCAGTTAATTGCGAAACTTCAGGACCAGGACATTTTGGCCCAATTAGTCGAAGTTTCATGGAAGTAGTTTTTAAAAAAGTATAAGAAGAGAAACTACTGATTAACTGAGTAACAAATTATGTATTTAAATGAAATACAGAACAAATTAGAACATTACCAATGCTACTACAGTACCATAACCTATATATTGGTTCCTAATGTTTATTGACAGAGAAATTCATCCTGTGTATACTGGGTGTTCTGTTGATTGACTGTAAATGAACAGAATCAGCACAGTCACCTGGTGCAGATAATGGCTGCCTCCATATAATGCTTTCAACGATTGCATTTTCGAAATCTTCATTTTTTTTTGTAACATTCAAGATGATAGCCAAGCATTCAAATTCTTCATTGTTCCCAGTGAAATCATTTCATTTTCACTCATGGCCATTTCTGGCACCTCTAAGCTTGAATGCTTGAAACCTCAAAGAGTGAAACAGTTCTGAATTGTCTTACTGCTAAGTTCTTGCTAACTATTAGTGACAATAATTATGTTTTTTGAACACAAAGGCACACAACTGATGCTATTTAAAAACTTTTCGCTCTAAACACTGTGGTGTCTAACAGATCAACGCTAGTTAGAAATTGTTCAGAAAGTCTCCTGCCCCAATTAAGCGCCATGTTGTCCCAAATAAACAAAATAAATCCTGGATATATTCTTGATTAGTTTTCTTTCTTAAAGAGTTGTCCAAAAGAAAAGTGACTGCCCCCATTAATTGATGGCCCAATTAAATGGAATCCACTGGTGTTATATTGATTAACAGTGTATAAGAGAATTATAATACCGAAATGCATCCTTTGGCTCAAGTTGTGGATGCCACTCATGATATCTACCTATCCTAACCTCATTTTCCTGTCTTTGGTCTTGTTCCTTCTAAATCTTTCCTATCCATGTACCTGTCCAAATGTCTTCTGAATATTGCAATTGTACCTGCCTCTGTCACCTCCATTGGCAGCATGTTCCATATATCTACCAGCTGCTGTGTGGAAAAACTCTCTTCCCAGATCACTTTTAAATTTTACCTCTCTCATCTTTCACTCTGCTCTCTAGTTTTAAACTTCTCTACCCTAGGAAAAGGGTGGCTGGAGATGCATCTCCAGCAAAAGAGGTGTAAGGTGCTCCTTCTATCCGCTGGCATGCAGGTCACCCTTGGACAAGGTATAGCACCTGCTTAACCATGGGAGCAGGAGGTGGATGGACGTATGAGCAAATGGTGCGTATCCCAAGTCCTGGTGAGCAACCCCTGACACCAGGCAGACAATCTCTGAAGAGTATTGATAATGGCTGGGGTCACCTGTCTTGTAAATAAATTGCCCAGAAGAAGGCAATGGCAAACCACTTCTGTAGAAAAAATTTCCAAGAACAATCATGGTCATGGAAAGACCATGATTGGCCACGTCATGGGACACAACACTTAATGAATGAACGGACCCTAAGAAAAAGCATTGTGATTATCTACTCATTCTTTGCGTCTTATACCTTTTTAACACGCTATAAGGTCACCCCACAGCTGACTCTGCTCCAGGGAAAATAGTCCCAGATTGTCAAATCTTCCTTTGTAACTTAAGCCCTCCAATTCCAGCAACTTTTCTGCACCGTTAGTTATATTTTATATGGCCACTACCCACAATACTTCAAGTGCAACCTAACCAACAATTTGTGCAACTATAATTATACTCAAAGCCTTGGGCAATGAAAGCAAGCATCCCATGTGCCATCTTCCCCCTTTTATCTACCTGCATCTCCACTTTTTGGAAACTATGTACTTTTCCTGAACAATCTGTCTGCCACATTGCCCTCTGAGCTTTCGATACTTCTCCAGCTCAGGCCTTTTGAAAAGTTAAATTCTAATTTTAACACTACTCTTCTTGGTTCTCTCTGCTCTTTCCAAGTTCCAGGGGATCCGGTTGCCCCTCACAGCTCGAAGACATAGCGGTTAGTAGGTTAATTGGTCATTATAAATTGTCCCATGATAGGTGGGTTGCTGTGCAGTGTGTCTCATCAGGAAATAAGGGCCTGTTCTGTGCCGTATCTCACAAGTAGTATCTCTAAATAAGTAAGTACCCTGTTCTTCTCCACCCCTGCTCCTTTTTTTAAATGTTCTATCAGCTGAGGATTTGGACACCTGTCTTAAAATCCTTATTAAGCTTACGATGTTTTTACTTGGCTAAAGGTGGCATAAACTGTAATAATATAAAAGCTGCAATATTTAGACTCTGTCATATCCTTATCAATCCAACCCAATGTTGGATTTCTGTTTTAAATGTCAATGATTTGGAAGGCGATTTATTCCATCAGAACTTGCTTAAGCAAGTTGCACCTTGTATATTTTACAAATTACATAGTCTCACCTCTTCTGTCAGGTTGCATAATTCAAATTTTTCATTTTGTTTTACTTTCCTTAAGGCATACTTTTAGTAATTGATTTTTAATAAATTATAACTGTGTGGAAATGTGTTAAATATAAAAGACCAGCTGAGTGACAATGTTTTTTTTTCCAAATGACTCTAAACTGTATCTTTAAATGATCTATATTCTATCTATACACATTTCTTGCTGCTTTTTACTTTGTGTTCAAGGATGCCAAGCCAAATTCACAGCATAGTTTGGAAGGTGATATATTCTTCTGAATGACACTAACGTGTATTGGTAAACTTCATACTAAATGTATCTTTGGGTGGGGGTCTTAAAGCTAATGGATAAATGATGAACACAGCATGTCGAGCTTTAAGTTCCCGTGGACTTCAAATCAGAAAGTTTTATGAGTATGAAGAGGAAATTCTAACCACTAAAGAAATAATCTAGGAAGCATCTTAAACTTAGTATCATGGATAATTCAACATTGGAACAGGTGTTTTGATCTATTCTGACCAAGGTGCCCATCTAAACTAATTCTATTGACCTGCTTGCATTTTGGTTATATCCCTCAAAACCTTCAAACCTTCCAGTTTAAGATGCCACTGGTGAAGCCGAGTAGCTACTTTTTGGCGGCAAACAAAAGAATGTCACCGAACACTTTATTAATAACCCTTTTTCTGGTAAAATTTCTGGTGAATGATCACCACAAAATAGAGAGGCAAAAGCAAGGTGAGTGGGTATGAGGCAGAGTTGAGGTGAGCAAAGGTGTGGCCTGAGAATGAGGAAAGGCCCGAGATTTGATCGATCTAAGTGCCAGGCCGATTTGGTGTGGGCTAAAATGTGATGGCAAGGTCCAGGCCCAGCGTGTATTGAAAGGATAGGGCAAGGGTGCTAGAGCAAGGAACAACACAATACTTGGACGATTTAAATGCCGGGCGAGATTGAAAATGTGGGGACCAGAGACAAAGGCTGGGCCAGTTCTGCTCACTGCTCCATGATGTTTACTCAGCTCTGTGCTAATGTGAGGCTGTGGTCTGGTCAGGCTGCAGTAATGCCTGGCCTCGTGTCTGTGGACGGACTCACTCACTCACTATTGTTCTGAATGTTCTTCAATTACTTTTACCGTGTGTATGATTTGCTTTCTTTCACTCTGCACATTGGGTGTTTGACAATCTTTTTTTTAAAAAAATGGTTCTTTTGGGTTTCTTTGTTTTGTGGCTGCCTGTAAGGAGACAAATCTCAAGGTTGTATAATGTATACATACTTTGAGAATAAGAGAATAAGTGTACTTTGAACTTTGAAACTTTTCCTATCCATGTACCCGTCTTTTAAATGATGTTAGCATACCTGCCTCTCCTACCTCCTCTGACATCTTCATTCCATGTACCTTCCACTCTGCATGATGAATTTGCTCCTCTGATCCCTTTTAAGTCTTTCCCTTCTGACCTTAAACCTATGCCCTCATGTTTTTGATTCCTATTCACCAGGGGAAAAAAAAAGCTACATGCATTAAACCCATCATGACGTTATACAGCCCTTTTAGGCCATCCCTCAGTCTCCTGTGCTCCAAGGAATGCTGTTCTGAAGCATCAAAGAGGAGTTGACATTTCAATTTTACCAGTGCTGACCTAGAATATTCTAAGTAATGTGCTTCTTATGTCAGCACTCTGTTGTGATGAAGAAGTTCACTGAAAACCATTAACTTCTTTTCCAGACCTTGTGCCATGGTGGTCCCAGACTTCGAATTGATTTGTGAAATCATGTTGGTTGCTGAAGGTTTCATTGAAGCTAGGCTGTTAGCTAGGAAGTTCCTCACCCTGTATCAGCTTTGTAAAGAATTGCTTTCCAAACAGGTATGGCTGAATGGTTTATGATCTTGAAAGATCTATGTTACTTCTTTTTACCTTAACTGATTTTGTGAATGCTTATTGCAGATCTCAGTGTGTGGCTCTTAGCTTACATGTTGTAATTGTGATTTGGTGTATATATTATGCAAAGAAAGTTGATAATCATTGGGACTATTTCTCCAATTCCTGACACAGTGATAATGCTGTTACAGCAAGAGCATCCTATGCACAAAAATCAAACATAACTATATTATCTCATTCAGAATTTGGACTATATTTAATATGTGCAGCCTGTCTTGCTAAATTGCAACTGTGACATTCCTAAGAAACCTTGCACGGTAGAAATTCATGATATTATAGAACAGGCTGCAGTTGACTCTGAAGTACAGATTTCCCAATCATTATTGCCTTATTTCCAGCTCGTCCATTAATCACATTATACACAATTCTTATTATGGAAATAGGGATGCACCTCCCTGTCACACTGTAACCATGTTATGACTTGGAATGCTGCAGTTATTTAGTCTAATGCCTTTTGGAATCTTTATCAGCTCTCTGGAAACTTCTATCGTCTTTACAATTGATACTGTTCAAATGAAATGTAATTTTTAATGCCACCTCCAGGACACCCACCATCCTCCTCCGCCATTGGCAACTGGAAGTTATCGAAACCTAGCAGAAAATGAAGCTAAATAGCATACAGTAGCAATCTCTTCACGGAATAGACATTTAATTGTTTTCTTGAAATATTTCCCACCTGTATAACGTCTGGAGACCAGGAGGGCCTCTTAATTGGAACATCTAATATGAGAGGTTTCATGTTTTTATACAGGCCTAATTAAAGCATTCAGACTGCTTGCTATTGCTGAGTCAGGATCGCCCTATGTCTAAACTAAATCCCTTGTAACAACAAGAGAATTTTCATGAAGGAATGTTTCTTCAAAAATCAATAAGGGCTTTAAAACTGTTCTCATTGAATATCCTTAGATATTCTTGTGAAGCAAATGCATTTTGTGCCAATTGTACTGATGGGATTTTCCCCTGGCTGTGTAGTTCTTGAACCTGCTTGAATTGCACAAGTATAATTGAGTCTTCACTAATACTAATTCACAGTAATAAGGTGCGAGAATACCAAGAGACTTATACTAATGAAAGCAGGTATTGATTATGCTGCCTGCCACCCCTGCACACCTGAGAATTATATGACATATTTTTACATTTATTATTATTGATTTTAGTTTCACTGATGTTGTACCACTTAAAAGAAATCCCAAAAGCAAATGTAATCTGTTATTGATGAGATCAACAATTCAAAAGACAGGCTTAGCTTTAACTCTAATAAAATTACGATGTAGAAAAGATTTTCATGATTAAAGTGGCGCTGAAGCATAGAAATTATAGGTGAAAGCCAATAAATTCCTCCCTAGAACTGTTTCCCCACTGGGGTGAAATGGTTTTGTGTGTTTGCATGAAATTCATTTGCTATGTTCAGGAGTTGTTCTGCATTTCAAATGTTTTATATACATTGGTGAACCTCTTTATTAAAATAATGGACAAAAACTTTTGTATAAATGTCGTAGTTGCAAGTATCATGAATTGTCATTCCAACTTGTAAACAATTAAGGAACGATTTCTTAAAAATATTTTAGGTAGTCTAGTTATAATTAGCAGGTTTCTTTGAGAACTCGATTATTTGAATAGTTTTTAAGTTATTGTTTCAAGTAAATTTGAGTTGTTCTCCACCATGAATAGGTGTCCTTGTTCATCAGTCACTGAAAGTAAGCATGCAGGTACAGCAGGCAGTGAAGAAAGCTAATAGCATGTTGGCCTTCATAACAAGGCGAGTTGAGTATAGGAGCAAAGAGGTCCTTCTGCAGTTGTACAGGGCCCTGGTGAGACCACACCTGGAGTATTGTGTACAGATTTGGTCTCCAAATTTGAGGAAGGACACTTTAGCTATTGAGGGAGTGCAGCGTAGGTTCACGAGGTTAATTCCCGGGATGGCGGGACTGTCATATGTTGAAAGATTGGAGTGACTGGGGTTGTATACACTGGAATTTAGAAGAATGAGAGGGGATCTGATTGAAACATATAAGATTATTAAGGAATTGGACACGCTAGAGGTAGGAAACATGTTCCCGATGTTGGGGGAGTCCAGAACCAGAAGCCACAGTTTAAGCATAAGGGGTAGACAATTTACAACAGAGTTGAGGAAAAACTTTTTCACGCAGAAGGTTGTGGTTCTGTGGAATGCTCTGTCTCAGAAGGCAGTGGAGGCCAATTTTCTGGATTCTTTCAAGAAAGAGTTAGATAGAGCTCTTAAAGATAGCAGAGTGAAGGGATCTGGGGAGAAGGCAGGAAAAGGGTACTGATTGTGGATGATCAGCCATGATCACAGTGAATGGTGGTGCTGGCTCGAAGGGCTGAATGGCCTACTCCTGCACCTATTGTCTATTGAATAAAGAAGGTAAAGCTCTTCCAGAACACTGTTTGCTCAGAGGACAATAACTGCCTCTTTGTTGGATCCTGTCATTGCTTTTTTTTAAATCAAGTGCGTGCTTTGCTTAGCCTCACCATTGTCTTTTGCTAGGATCACTATGACTGGGGACTTCGTGCTATCAAATCTGTGCTTGTTGTGGCTGGTTCACTGAAAAGAGGTGACCCAGAACGCCCTGAAGACCAGGTCCTGATGAGGGCCCTTCGGGATTTTAACATACCGAAGATAGTCACTGATGACGTGCCTATTTTCATGGGTCTGATCAGCGATCTCTTCCCTGCACTGGATGTCCCTCGAAAGAGAAATCTTCAGTTTGAAGGGCATGTGAAGCAGTCTGTTGTAGACCTTAAACTGCAGCCTGAAGACAATTTCATTTTAAAAGTAAGTGACAGATTTTTGGTTTAATTTTGTTTAGCCTTAAGATTATTTTTTCACAGTTCCAACTGAAATTAGTAGCTGAAAGTTCATTGATCAGAATAGAATAGTGACACAAGTGACTGCAGATGCAGTAATCTAGAGCAACAATGAGATCTGTGGAGGAACTTAGCAGGTCAAGCAGTGTATTTGGAGGCAGAGAGATAGTCGATCTTATGGATCGAGGCCCAACATGTGACAAGGAAAGGATAGTGGATTGGGTTCAAATAAAGGGCCTAACTGTATTTGGCTCTGGTATGCAGTTCCAGAGGACTGCTGTTGATGTTCTCTCGGGTTAGTTGCTCTCCAACTTCAGTCTCTTTGCATTCAAAAATGGAAGTGAGTGGTAAGCTGGAGAGTGGTGCTGGTACATCTGATATCCTGTTCTTCTGTAAGACTCTCCACTGAGCACAGGAGTAAGATAACCATGTATGGAGACAAGGGTTGAATACAAGCAGCATCCAAAATTTTCCATAGATGCTGCATGGCCTGCTGAGTTCCTCCAGCATTTTGTGTGTGTTGTTTGTTATAGAAGCATAGAATACTGCCGAAGGGTCTCGGCCCAAAATGTTGACTGTACTTTTTTCCATGGATGCTGCCTGGCCTGCTGAATTCCTCCAGCATTTTGTGGGTGTTGCTTGGATTTCCAGCATCAGCAGATTTTCTCTTGTTTGTGAGAACATTAGGAAGTTTTTTGACAAGAACAGGCCATTCAGCCCAACAAAGCTTGCCAAATTCCTATTCACAGAGTGTGTTGAAATAACTATCGAGTTTTGATTTGAAAGTCCCAAAGGTACTATTATCAACAACACAACTACTTGTTGTGTCCACAAGTCACTGTGTAAAGAAATGCTTCCTGATTTAAGTCTGAAATCTCCCCTTAAACAGTCTCCACCTATGGCCCTGTGTCCTTGATGATGCATTAATTTTGAAGTAGCAGCTAGCAACTACTTTTCTTGTACCCTTAATAATTTTGAACAGTTCTATGATGTCTCCTCCAATTCTATGTCTACTTATGCTAAAATGATTTAATTCATTCACTCTTTCTTCATAGCTCATGCCCTGGAGACCTGGAATGAGTGTCTAGTTGCCCTTCTCTGGTCTCTCTCTCGTGGCTTCACATCCTTCACACAATATGGAGACCAAAATTGTACACAGTATTCAAGGTGTGGCGTCACAAGTGCATTATGCAGCTTAAGGAGAATGTCTCTTGACTTGAATTCCAATGAGTGCATTATATAGCCCAACATTCTATAAGCTTTTGTTGGCGCGTGGCAAAGTGGTTAAGGCGTTCGTCTAGTGATCTGAAGGTCACTGGTTTGAGCCTTGGATAAGGCAGTGTGTTGTGTCCTTGAGCAAGGCACTTAACCACACATTGCTCTGTGAAGACACCGGTGCCAAGCTGTATGGGTCCTAATGCCCTTCCCTTGGACAACATTGGTGGCGTCGAGAGGGGAGACTTGCAACATGGGCAACTGCAGGTCTTCCATACAACCTTGCCCAGGCCTGTGCCCTGGAAACCTTCCAAGGCGCAAATCCATGGTCTCACGAGACTAACGGATGCCTATACTAATAGCTTTTGTAGTGGTGCATGTTGGGATTGTGCATCAGTCCAACCTTTCAGCACTGTTAGATGTGGTGGATTTGTCGAGAAGTGAATACTTGACCATTGTTTCCTTGATTGACTGTTTTGGGGTCTTGTGTCTGAACTGATTGCTTTGTGTAACAAATATTGTTGAATTGTAATACCTATCAGATGTAAAACATCTTTGATAAAATGTGATAAACTATTATCAGTATATATGATCTTTGTTTCTTGGCTCATTATTGATATTTACATTTTTGCAGGTTGTTCAATTGGAAGAGATGCTTGAAGTGAGGCATTCTGTGTTTGTTGTGGGAAATGCTGGAACTGGCAAAACTCAGGTCCTGAAATCCTTGTTCAAGACTTACCAGAACATGAAACGACGACCAGTCTGGGCGGATCTTAATCCCAAGGCTGTCACCAATGATGAGCTCTTTGGAATCATCAACCCAGCAACCAGAGAATGGAAAGATGGTGTGTAACAGTTTCTTAAAATGGTTCTATTCAGTTACAACCATGTAAATGAGCTCATGCCTTAGTAGAATCAAATGAGTGAACAAGTATTTGGGCATTCAAAGTACAAAACAACCTTCTGTATTAAAACATGAGCTTTGATCCAAGAATTATTACAAAAATCTGTTGTTAAATAGGTACATACATAGGTTATCCATGTTTGCATGTGTAAGCTGTATCAAATGCTACCGTGGAGTGTTGCTTTCACTTGTTGAGTAAAATTCTTTTTAGCAAGGAGAGAAGATTAAAAGTTAAAATTGCTGTATGTCGAAAACTACTTGAATTCAGGGCTAGCTGGTGATGTTATTTTTATCCCCATGCATCTCTCTGAATTGTCTGTATGTCAAATGTAAATGGTTTCTTTTCTGTTAAATTCTTAGGGCTATTTTCAAATATTATGCGTGAACTAGCAAACATCACCCATGATGGTCCTAAGTGGATCGTGCTAGATGGTGACATTGATCCTATGTGGATCGAATCTCTAAACACTGTCATGGATGATAATAAGGTAAGTCAATATCTGCATCCCCAACTGAACCGGTGCTTGAAGAACAAATACAGGAAAAAATGATTAATAATAGGTTAACTTTTCTGAAAAAAAGCTGCTGCATAATTAACTTAAATCATCCTGATACACAAATTGCCATAATGGTTATATAAATTATAAAGGCCCATTATAGATACTAGGCTGACATTTACTGGGAGAACTACAGCCCTCATGTGAGGTTATGCTGAAGGACAATTTAATTTTTTTTCAATTTATCTAACTAGAATCACCATTTAAGTGAGCAATGTGATGTAAATAGGGAAGCACCATGCTCTCCAACAAAACTGATTCAACTTCCTTCCTACAAATCCTTATGCTGTAGTTTCTTCTTTTCCTTCAGTAACTTGACCATTGCTAGGACACGTAGAGGTCAGTTGCAGACAGGCAAAGCCAATGACAAAAAGCAGACGCAACCCTAACCGCACAAGGTTCAATTCATTCGAGTGGTTATAAGTTCTCGATAGATTTGGCAGTACTGTAGCAAGGATATACATGAATCCTTAATCATTACCCCTTTTGCAACCATGTTGTTCATATTTTTCCACAAATACACTGTTTTGGAAATACTAACATACTCAGGTCAAAACCCCCAATTGGGCATGGAACAGATAATGAATATACAGTTGCCTAAGCAACACATACAAAATGCTGGAGGAACTCAGCAGACCAGGCAGCCTCTATGGAAATGAATAAACAGTTGACGTTTCAGGCTGAGACCCTTCTTCAGGACTGCCTAAATGCACTTATTGCTTTGAATTTCAGTATAAATTTGCTTACAACTAGTTTTCAATATTAAAATAAGCTTACTTTCTGCCTGGTAAATATTTTGAACTGTTAGACGCTATCAGTGGCAATTTGCCTTTAAGGCTCTGTTTAAATTAAAGTTGTATCTCATTAAATAAATTCCTCTACAAGGCTGGAATGAAACTTTGCACGTTTGCAAGCAATTTTGATAAAGTTTTCACACTCTACTTATCTTCTAAACTCAATAGAGGCAGTTGTTTTTATCTCTATGACTGCTGTCATTAATTATCTGTCAATCGTTAAGACTTCCAGGAGCCACAGTTTTCAACAGGTAAGCAATAGTACGATGAGCTCAGAAGTTATTGTTCGGCTCTTTATTTCTGCATTTTCTTGTTTTGTAAGGATCTATTTTTCCCAATCACTTCTCCCTTCTCCTCTAAGCCCTGCAAACTTTCTTCTTCTAAATATTAATTTAGTTCCTTTGGACATCATCGCCGAAGTGACTTCCAACTGGTGCTTTCAGATGTAACTTTTTTACTATATGCTTTAAAAGTACTGTATGTCATGTAGCTACTGATCCTTCTGCACTGGAAACAATTTCCTATTTTCATCATTAAAACTAATCACTTCCATTAATTCTCCCATTAATTGATATCAAAAATCACATTATTACTATCATACCAGTTTTTGATCTTGTTCGTCCATTGTCAATAAATTTCATGATCTGCTTGATCTTGCTCTGCTGGCATCTGTCAATCTTCACATTACTTCCTCTGCCTGTCATTAATATGTTATTGGAAACTCTTTCTCTGATAGTATTCTTGCTTTTGCAAAACTTCCTAAAAAACATCCTTTTGGCCATAACTTTGCCTTCAAGCTTTTCCATTCACCTAATTCTTCAGGCTTTCATTGATTTTTTTCATAATTTTTCTCTTGGAATGCTGCATTTCTAGAAGTAAAGTAAACAGGACTTTGTTGTTTGAGTGCTATCATCTGTGGACTTTTGACATCTGGGAAAAACAGAGTTTTCTTGCTGAGTTTGCTGTTGCTTTACTTTAGGTTTTGACTCTGGCCAGCAATGAACGGATCCCTCTCAACCCCACTATGAGGCTTCTGTTTGAAATTAGTCACTTGCGGACTGCTACACCTGCTACAGTATCTAGGGCAGGTGAGCATGAAATTAACCATTAATATTATAATATTTAGTTAATTTATACAGCAGAACTAATCAAGTGCAAACCATTTTATCTCTGGAAAAGTTTACCTAACAGTCCAATTTATGTTTGCCACACTGTTGAAAAATTGTACTGAAGAAGGTGCAAAGCAGATCACTAGGATTTTTTCTGGAATGGAGCAATTCAGCAATGAGAGAAAAGGCTGGATAAAGCTGAGCTTTTGTTTTCTTTGGACCATAGCACGTTGAGTGAGTCCTTATTGTGACAGGCAGTATTTAAAGGGAGATTGTGTAGATAATGACAGGCCTTTCCCCCTGACAGCATTGTATGGAGCTGTGGGACACAGGATTATGATCAGCAGAGGAGACTTGAGGAAGATTTTCTTTTTATCCAGTGGGTGGTTGAAATTTAGAAGACAAGTAAATCCAGATCATGCAGAAAAATATTTAGATGTACGTTTGAAAAATCATGGGATGGAAGGCTATGTGCTGAATGCTGAAAATGGGATCAATATAGATAAACGTTTGATGGATAGTACAGACAAGACGGGCCAATAGGTCATGCTGACTCACTCAGTGGCTTTATAACTCATATCTTCCACAAAGGAAAATTGATATGTTAACTGGAAATCTATTGTCCACATTTCAGTATATTTTTATAAGAGTTCCACATGGCAATGTTCGAGGTCCAGCTATCTAGTTCAGCGGTCCCCAACCACCGGGCCGCGGACCGGTACCAGGCCGCAAAGCATGTGCTACTGGGCAGCGAGGAAACCTTTCCTCATTCCCTGTTACGTCCACTGTTGAGCCATTACGCATGCGAGGTCATTACTCGCGCGTCATCCATGTCAGCGCAGGAAGAAGATCAACTCCTCGAGCTTGCAAATGATGGCGGGCTGCAAAGTACGTTTGACATAACATCTCTGTCGGCATTCTGAATCAAAGTCAAGGCTAAATATCCTGAGGTAGCCACAAAAGCACTGAAAATGTTGCTTCCATTTCCAACATATCCCTGCAATGAATGCAACGAAAACTAAATTGCGGAATAGACTGGACATAAGGAACCCCCTTCGAGTATCGCTGTCTCCCATCACCCTTCAATGGCACCATCTCATTGCAGGGAAACAAGCCCAGGGCTCCCACTGATTCAGCGATATTGTTGTGTTGCAATGATTTTATATGTTCATAAGGGGAAAATATGTGCTGTGTGTTTAATATCCAAATGTTACTTAAAATGTTATGATGCTATTGACTTATAAGTGACTTGTACTGTATAACCATATAACAATTACAACATGGAAACAAGCCATCTCTGCCCTTCCAGTCTGTGCCGAATGCTACTCTCACCTAGTCCCACAGATCTGCATTCAGCCCATAACCCTCCATTCCTTTCCTGTCCATATACCTATCCAATTTTTTTAAAAAATGATAATATCGAACCTGCCTCTACCACTTCTACTGGAAGTTCATTCAACACTTACTTCAAGCTCCCCTGTCCTCCCCGATAATTGACTTATCACTATATTCATGCGAGGAAAATATGCGCTGTGTTTAATATTAAATTCATTAGATAAACCCTTTTAGAGACAAAATTGAGTGTATTAGTCACTTATCACCTATATTCCGGTCGTGATTAACACACCCCCCTGCCCCGAACAGAATCACCAAAAACGATTTGTAGAAAAAAATCGGCACGTACACACATGTGCACTGGTGCCCTTGCAAGGCTTCATGGTCATGGTAGTCTTTCTTGGGGTAAACACAACGTATTTGACTGCTACTCTTGTCCGTTGGCAACCCTACCCCACCCCCGCCGCCCGCCACCGTTCGGCCAGTCTGCAAGAATGTTGTCAATAATAAACCAGTCCGCAGTGCAAAAAAGGTTGGGACCCCTGATCTAGTTAGTTCACCAATGAACTTTATTTATCATTAAATCAGGTGGAGTTGTTTGCTGATGGTCATTTACTCTCTACAAAAGAAGCAGTTCATGCCTGCATGCAGCAAGAACTAGACAACATTCAGGCATGGTCTGATAGGGAGCAATTAATGTGCATGACACAGAACTCCCAGGCTATGACTACCTCCAACAGGTCCAACCACCTACGCTTGACATTCAGTGGTATTAATGTTGCCAAGTTCCACACTCTGAGTCATATTGTCTGGAAACTCAGTAGCTATTCACATAATTGCTGTGACAATAAGAGTATGACAGATGCTATGTAGAGCCAGTATTGAGTATTCCATCACATATCTGATTGTGCCTTTCCATAATCTACAAGGCACAAGTCAGAAATATGATGGTATACTTTATACTTGACTGAATGAGTGTAGCTCTGACACAATTCAGGGCACATCAGACCATTTGATAAGTACTCCTTCCACTCTAAACAGTTAATTCCCTTCACCATTATTGCATAGTGTATAGAGGCTAGTGCCTCTGCAACCCATGACCATCCAGAAGGTCAAGCACTTTAGGGAAGTGGGAACAATACCAACTACATGTTCCTCTCTGAGTCATGTGCTATCCCGATTTCAACTATATCATCTCTCCTTAATTGTCACAGCATTCAAAACCAGAGACTTCCTACCCAACAGACTTATGGGAGCACCTTCATCAGAAAGACTTTCATTGGTGTTTTGAGGGCCTGTTCTCCACCTTACACAAAGGTCTTGACACTGTTATTACACCACATTCCAGAGGGTGGGGAATGCAGAGAGAGTATTTGGTAGTGAATTGAGGTGGGATGGAGAGATGAACAGTGGGGAAGTTTTGAGTAGGGTGGTGAGAGGATTACTGAAGAGGATAACTATGGGAATGACATGGAGGAGGAGGTCAGAAGGCTGGTGACTAAAGGAATTATGGAGCTGGGTAGTGGGAAGAGATCTGAGGAGGCATGTGAGTATTGCCAAGCTTGGAGCATTTGGTATGATCATTTGTTGAAGATCAATTTTTCAAATACCTGGCTGGGAGGCAGGCAAGGATAGACTTTTCAAGTGCCATTAGTTATGCACTGCATGTTTGTGGACATCCTTGTGTACTCAACAATTTTATGCAAAGAGACGTTGGTTAAATGTGTCCAAGTACATAATGCTAGTGTAAAGCGCTTGGATGTGGTTACTGGTCAGGTTTTAAACAAACCTGAGAGGAGACACAAGAGCAAACAAATGCTGGAAACTGTCTCTTTTTCCCCATTAATGCTGCACATCCAGCATTTTATTTGCTGCTTTAAACAAACTTTATTCGCATAAAACCTTCTTAAAGCCTTCTTTAATAATTGAAAACACTTAACATGTGATGTGCAATAGATACTTTACAGAAAGTTGCTATTAGTACCTGAGACTGTGGTTGTTGGTTAAATCATTTGTTTAGAGCAGGTTTTGAGGAGAGTAAACCAATGGTATGTTTCATTGCTAAAACAGGCACAGAAGTTATTGACAAATGCAAACTACCGCATCAACTGGGAGCCCGAAATAAAAAGAGAATGTTAGGAATCTTCAATAGGTCAAGCAATATCTGTGAAGAGAGAAATAGATTTAACATTTCTGGTCAACAACCTCTTGTCTGAGAGAAGATCATCAACCTGAAGTATTACCTCTGATTATCCACAGAAGTGTTCTGTGTTGTTCTGCCTGAAAGCTGGTTGATTGACCAGTCATTGATAGAATGAAGTGAGAACTGAACAGTGTGATTTTTTAAAGTAATTTGGATAACAACAAAGAGTTGTTAATTGTAAGAAGGATCCTGTAGAAATCAGTGTCTAACATGCCCAATTGGCCTATATGAAGTTGAACTAACCCAAGAGAGGGCAGTCATGAACTCCATAGTAAGAAACAAAATATTTCCAATAAAACAGATGAATGTAAAATGTTCAACTATTTCCTCTTCTTTTTTCTCTGAGTTCCTTTCAGCTGCTAAGTCCTAGTTGTACATTTTCATTGAAGTCATGCATATAGGTGATGTAATAACATTGTCATGCATGTGACCTAAGTACATTTGTTGATGGGTCGCCTTCAATACAGATCTCCTTCTACCTTAGGCCACAAACTTATCAATCATCCCTGATGAGTTATTAACTTCAAACTTTCTGCAAAATCACTCAAAGAGTTAAACTGCATATGCATGTAACGAGAGCCCTCTAACTTAACTCCTACCTTAGGCCACAAACTTATCAATCACCCCTGACGAGTTATTAACCTCAAGCTTTCTGCATAATCACTCAAAGAGTTGAACTGCACGTACATGTAACGACAGCTGTATAACTCATCTCCTTCTACCTTAGGCCACGGACTTATCAATCGCCCCTCCTGTGGGCACTTTCGGGCGGTCCAAGATCCGTATGCTCCACGACTGCTGGACTGAGTGTGTAAATGTAGGAGGGGACTATGTCGAAAAATAAATGTGCTAGGTTTTCTAAAATTGACTCCTTCTACCTTAGGCCACAAACTTATCAATAACCCCTCGTATATTTGGAAGTGAAGATTAATGTGGATCTTGTTTGATTTTTAGGGATCTTATACATTAACCCTGCCGACCTTGGATGGAATCCTCCAGTTAGTAGCTGGATTGATAAGCGGGAGATCCAGTCAGAGAAAGCAAATCTAACCATTTTGTTTGATAAGTACCTACCTTTGTGCCTGGACACCCTTAGGACAAGGTAAGGAAAACAAAGGATAAGTGTTATGTCTCATAACTCCAGACCCTAATCAAAAGAAAAGCACAGGAGATGTGATACTTATCTACTTTTCTTTTCCATTTTTTTAGTGAGGTGCTCATATAGGACATGGTGGCATTATGACATATGCCATTCATGAACTTCTTCCATATAACCTGTAATGAATTAAGTAAACAAAGAAATAATGCTTAATCAATGCAATGATTTTTAAATTACTCAAATATTACTGATATATTAAATACACAGCACTCCTCCCTGCTTAGCTATAAACTTCAACTCAATTTAGAATGCATCTCAACTCAAGTATTTAATGTATTGCTCTCTAGATATCTTATATATACTATATAATACACCTACTATATAGAAATGCACAGCATCGCAAATTTTTAAATTTTCCCATTCAGACTTTAAGATTTACTCAGCATGGAGGATTTCTTTCTCCTGTGGGATAATGTCTTTCCTGCCAAGGTGGGGTTACTCTGCTTGTCCTGTGGGACTTGTGGTTGTGAAACGATATCAGGTTCTGGGGTCTTCTCTGTAGTAGAAGTGGTTCTGACAGCTCTGGACACCTTTCTTCTCTAACAATTGGCTGCTCTTCTCAGCTGATCGATGTGGCATCTCCAGATGACATCAGGCACAATCTCCACTGTGTTGGAGGTCCAGTTCTGTCCTTAATCTTTACAAGTAGCCACTTTTAATCATTTCTGTAGTACCTCGCGAGGACTGTTTGTCCAAGAGTGAAATATCAAACCTCCTTGTCTGAGGAGCCCTCAATTTGTCTCAACTGTTTGCCTTGCATACCCCTTCTGAAATTTGGTTTGAGGAGATCTAAGGTTTGAGTGCAAGGGGTGACCCAGGTTGGTTGTAGAGTGTGTTGCATTGTAATATGGAAAGAGGAAATTGGCGAGTTTCTTATTCAGTGTAGTGTGTTTTGCTGATGTTGCTCGCAGTGCATTCTTTAGACCCTGGGCAAACCTCTCCAACAAGCTATTTGTTGCTGGGTGGTAGGGTGCAGATGTAATATGTCTTAATTCATTCATTTTCGGCGTTGACAGAAGCTGTTCCACAACATAGTGTTGTCCATTATCACTGACTTAGTGTTCTGGAACACCAGTCCTTGAGAAGAAACTTCTCAACACATCAACAGTGTGTGAGGCTCTGGTGGAGGCGATTGGGAACACTTCTGGCTACTTTGTACCTGTATTCAGTACTACAAAGAAATTTGTGCCCATAAGTGGTCCAGCAAAATCTACATGAATCCTCTGCCAGGGAGATGCTGGCCATTCTCAGGGATGGAGTGACACTTCTCTTGGCACCTTCTGGATGTGTAGGTATCCTGAATAGTGTATGGCAATCTGCGCGATCTGCTGGTCTATTCCAGGCCACCAGACAAAACTTCAAGCTCACACTTTCAATTTCACCACACCTAGATGAGCAACGTATCGTTCCTCCAACAGTTTAGCTGTCAGCTTGAATAGTACAACAACTCTCAATCCCGACATAAGGCAACCCCTGTCAAGGGCAAATTCATCCCAGCGCAAGTAAAAAGGATGGAACTGGAATATCTGTTGCACATTCCTGCCATTTTGGGTTACCATGTAGACCTGAGACAGTGTGGGGTCTTTTCTAGTTTCCCTTTGGATCACCACAGCTGCAATAGGGAGACCTATGATTTGCATTAGGGAGAATATGACAAGAAGAGTGTCCACATTTGTAAATTTTCAGGTATTTCCTTTTCCAATGGTAAATTCATCAGCATTTCCATGATTAGCTGTCATCTTGAATTCACCCCAAACCAGACTCAAGGCCTGTCTGTAATTTGTGTGTAACTTTTCTCTACAGCAATAAGGGAATGTAATGCAAAGGCTATGAATTTTCTCAACACATTTCTCTAATCCTTGTGTGTCAATAGTGTGACCACAGTAAGTGACTGTTGGTTTAAAGAATTCACACTTGTTGCATTGCGGTTTGCGTCCATAATCTTCTAATCTTATTAACATTGTCTTGAGATTTTGGAGATGTTCTTT
Source organism: Mobula birostris (assembly GCF_030028105.1). Classification (NCBI taxonomy): domain Eukaryota; kingdom Metazoa; phylum Chordata; class Chondrichthyes; order Myliobatiformes; family Myliobatidae; genus Mobula; species Mobula birostris. The sequence goes on from NC_092393.1 coordinate 21,040,795, forward strand.
GTCATCCTTATGGTAACAATGATGTCATTCAGTTAGCACTGAGTGTCTGGGCAGCCTTGCAGCATCTGGTCCATAGCTATCTGGCAGAGTGTAGGTGCAGATGCTACTCTAAAAATAAGCCTATTCTAGCAATAAAGTCATTTGTGAGTGTTTACGGTGAGAAGGACTTTGTGTTCTTTTTCCATTTCTATGTGCCTCACCTAGGTCCACTTTGCTGAAGCATTTCCTTCCAGAAAGGTTTGTATAGATACCCTCTATCCTGGGCAGACGGTATTGACCTACTCTCAGTATTGGGTTGATGGTGACATTAATCTTGACAGATCTTGACAAGGCCATTCTTCTTGGCTAATAGTGGCACACCACTAGTCACAGGCCTCCACTCAGAGAACCAATCCTCCACTACCACTCTCTGGCTTCTTCCATTGACCTAATGTCTAATCCATTTACTACCTCTCCATGTATACCTAGTGACTGAATCTCCCTAACTAACCTCCTATGCAGGACCTTGTCAAAGGCCTTACAGAAGTCCATGTAGACAACATCCACTGACTTACCTTCATCCACTTTACTGGTAACCTCCTCGAAAAACTCTAATAGATTTGTTAAACATGACCTACCTTGCACAAAGCCATGTTGACTCTCCCTAATAAGTCCCTGTCTATCCAAATACTTGTAGATCCTATCTCTTAGTACTCCTTCCAATAATTTACCTACTACCGACATCAAACTTACTGGCCTATAATTTCCCGGATTACTTTTAGAGGCTTTTTTAAACAACGGAACAACATGAGCTATTCACCCGTAGATACCGGCATTTTAATTATATCTTCCAGGGCCCCTATAATTTCAACACTAGTCTCCTTCAAGGTCTGAGGGAATACCCTGTCAGGTTCTGGGGATTTATCTACTCTGATTTGCCTCAAGATAGCAAGCACCTCTTCCTCTTCAATCTGTATAAGGTCCATGACCTCACTACTTGTTTGCCTTATTTCCGTTGACTCCATGCCAGTTTCCTTAGTAAATACAGACACAAAAAATCCATTTAAGATCTTCCCCATTTCTTTTGGTTCCATACATAGCTGACCACTCTGATCTTCAAGAGGACCAATTTTATCCCTTACTATCCTTTTGCTCTAATATAGCTGTAGAAGCTCTTTGGATTATCCTTCACCTTGACTGCCAAAGCAACCTCATGCTTCTTTTAGCCCTCCTAATTTCTTTCTTAAGTTTTTTTTTGCACTTTTATACTCCTCAAGCACCTTATTTGTTCCCTATTTCCTATGCATGTCATACATCTCTCTCTTCTTCTTTATCAGAGTTGCAATATCCCTTGAGAACCAAGGTTCCTTATTCTTATTCACTTTGCCTTTAATCCTGATAGGAACATACAAACTCAGCACGCTCAAAATTTCTCCTTTGATGGCCTTCCACTTACCAATCACATCCTTGCCAGAGAACAACCTGTCCCAATCCATGCTTTTTAGATCCTTTCTCATTTCTTCAAATTTGGCCTTTTTCCAGTTTAGAACCTCAACCTGAGGAACAAATCTATCTTTATCCATGATCAAGTTGAAACTAATGGTGTTATGATCACTGGAACTAAAGTGTTCCCCTACACATACTTCTGTCACTTGTCCTAACTCATTTCCTAATAGGAGATCTAATATTGCATCCCCTCTAGTTGGTACTTCTTTATATTGATTTAGAAAACTTTCCTGAACACATTTTACAAACTCTAACCCTTCTAGACCTTTAACAGTATGGGAGTCCCAATCAATATGTGGAAAATTAAAATCCCCTACTATCACAACTTTATGTTTCCTGCAGTTGTTTGCTATCTCTCTGCAGATTTGCTCCTCCAATTCTCACTGACTATTGGGTAGTCTATAATACAACCCCATTAATGTGGTCATACCTTTCCTGTTTCTCAGCTCCACCCATGTGGCCTCAGTAGACACCCCCTCTAATCTGTCCTGCCCGAGCACTGCTGTAACATTTTCCCTGACCAGCAATGCCAACCCCCCCCCCCCCACCCTTCATTCCTCTGCCTCTATCACGTCTGAAACATCGGAACCCTGGAACATTAAGCTGCCAGCCCTGCCCCTCCTGTAGCCAAGTTTCACTAATGGCTATAATGTCGTAATTCCATGTGCCAATCCACGCCCTCAGCTCATCTGCTTCCTCACAATACTCCTTGCATTGAAATAGACACACCTCAGAAGATTATTACCACCACACACAACTCTTCTATTTGTGGCATTGCATGAACTTTTAACATCATTCATTTTCACCCCCGCTCCACTATCTGCTCTGGCACTCTGGTTCCCATCCCCCTGCATATCTAGTTTAAACCCTCCCCAATAGCACTAACAAACCTCCCTGCAAAGATATTGGTCCCCTTGTAGTTCAGGTGTCACCTGTCACTCTTGTACAGGTCCCACCTGCCCCAGAAGAGGTCCCAATGATCTTGAAATCTGAAACCCTGCTTCCTGCACCAGTTCCTCAGCCATGTGTTAATCCACCAGAGCATCCTATTCTTCCTCTCACTTGCACGTAGCACAGGTAGCAGTCCTGAGATTACCACCCTGTTTAACTTCCTACCAAGCTCTCTATACTCACTCTTCAGGACCTCCTCACTCTTTCTTCCTACGTCATTGGTACCGATGTGTACCATGACATCTGGCTGATCACCCTCGCACTTCAGAATGCTGTGCATGCGACCAGAAACATCCCTGACCTTGGCACCCGGGAGGCAACAAACCATCCGGGAGTCTCTGTCTCGGCCACAGAATCTCCTTTCTGTACCTCGAACTATCGAGTCCCCTATCACTTCCACTCTCCTTTTCTTCCACCCTCACTTCTGCACTGCAGAACCAGACTCAGTGCCAGAGATCCGGCTGCCGCAGCTTGTCCCAGGTAAGTCATCCCCCCCAACAGTATCCAAATCTTGTTGAGGGGAATGGCCACAGGGGAACCCTGCTCTGCCTGCCCTTTCCCCTTCCCTCGCCTGACGGTAACCCAATTACCTGTGGGCTGCTCCTTTGGCGTAACTACCTCCTTGAAACTACTATTTATAAACTCCTCATTCTCCCGAATGATTCGGAGGTCATCCATCTCCTGCTGCAGTTCCCTAACGCGGTTTGTTAGGAGCTGCAGCTGGATGCACTTCTCGCAGGTGTCGTCAGGGAGACCGGAGGTCTCCCTGACTTCCCACATACTGCAAGAGGAGCATTCCAACATTCTGTCTGGCATTCTTTCTACTCTAAACAACCTGGACAAAAAACTTACTGGAACCTACCCTGGCCTCTGCCTGTGCTTGCCAAAGCCTGTTGAGCCAAAGCCATCCCAATCTGCTCCCTCTCACTCCGCTGCCTGCTCTCAACGCTGCCCACTGTATATGGTGGTCTTTTTTTAAACCTTTGGCGCTCTACATCACGCGCCTGCGCAGTCTAGCCCCTTTGCCCTGAGCAGTGTAAAAAACCGACTTACCTCCGAGATTCCTTTACTCCTCTGCTCTCAGCCTCTTGCTCCAATTAAAAAAAAAGACCGTTGAAAATTCTGCTCCTTTTTAAACTTTGGCGCTCTACGTCATGCGCCTGTGAAGTCTAGCCTCTTTTCCCCGAGCAGAGTAAAAAAATGACTTATCTTCGAGATTCCTTTACTCCTTCTCTCTCAGCCTCTTGCTCTGATTTCATTGATACAGCAATTTCAACTGCTCTTTTAAATGTGTGTTGTGCTTCAGTTAAGAGCTGTTTTTGAATGTTTTCTTGTAATATTTCACAAACTAAGCAATCTCTCAGTGCGTCATAAAGCCCATCACTCAACTGAGAATGCTTGGACAATTTCTTCAATTCGGTCACGTAATCTGAAATGGTCTCCCATTCCTTTTGATTCCGCTTATGAAACCTAAAGTGTTCTCCAATTAACAATGGTTTCAGTTCCTTATTCCTGCATTACATTCAGAATGACAGCAAAGCTCATTTTGGCAGGTTTAGTTGGAGCAGTTGAACTTTTAAGCGAACTGTAAACTTTTCCACCTGTTAAACTCAGTAACGCTGGTGCTCATTTCTCATTGGCTATCTCTTTTACTTCATAATACTTCTCAATTTGTTTGGTATACATCATTCAGTTGTTTGTGATGCAATTGAACACATCTGTTTTTCTGATGAAGCCAGCTATTTGTGCTTTTAAAGACTTATTATTAATATCATTTGGTACTCATTGTTTATGTTCCTTCATTGATTGTTAATTTTGTCCTTTTTCTGCCTTTTTTAACTCGAGCATCACTCTCTCCAGAAGTAAAAATGTGCTGCGTTTCAATAGGTTGGTAGTAACCTCAGGTTTGTTTAAAAGCTACGTCCTCACCACAACTATGTTTTGTAACTCCAGAAATCAATCAAAAGGAAAACACTGGAGCCATGAAATGTGTCTACTTAATTTTTCTTTTAGAGAGGCGCTCACATGTGGTGATGGTGCAATGACATATGTCATTTACCTACTGCTTACAAGTAATCTGTAATGAAATACGTAATCAAAAAGTAATACTTTATCATACAATAGATTTACAATATTACTCAATATTAGTGGAAGTCTTGCGAAGGTAAGGGGTAAAATGAATGCAGTACAATGCAGGGAAATCTTGGTGGAAAACCTGATGCAGTCTGCAAGAGAACTACAACCTGGGAGAAGATTTGTTTCCAGGCAATGATGACCCCAAGCATAAAGCCAAAGCTACACAGGAAAGGCTTAAAAACAACAAAGTTAATCTCTGGAGTGGCCAAGTCAGAGTCCTCAATCGAATTGAGAATTTGTGGCTGGACTTGGAAAGGGCTATTTCCTCATGATCCCCATGAAATCTGACAGAGCTTGAGCAGTTTTGTAAAGATGAATGGGGGGAAATTGCAGTTACCTGATGTGCAAGCTGATGGAGACTGATCCACAGAAACTCAAGGTTGTAATTACTGCCAAAGGTGCATCTACAAAATACCAACTTGAAGGGGGTGGTTAAATATGCAATCAATTATTTTGTGTTTAATAATCTTTGTAATAAATTTTGGCCAATTTGTAGAAACCTGTTTTCACTTTGACATGAAAGAGTCTCTTCTGTTGATCAATGTCAAAAAAAAAACAAATTAAATCCACTGTGATTTAATGTTGTAAAACAATAAAACATAAAAATTTCCAAGGGGTTGAATACTTTTTATAGGCACTGAATTTCCTTGATGGTGGGTAAGCTGCTGCAGTTATTATTAATTTATTATTATTATTATTCAACTGATATCTGCAGGTTTAAGAAGATCATCCCCGTTCCAGAACAGAGCATGGTCCAGATGCTTTGCTATTTGCTGGAGTGTTTGCTGACTAAAGAAAATACACCTGCAGACTCCCCCAAGGAACTCTATGAACTCTATTTCATTTTTGCCACAATCTGGGCCTTTGGTGGTGCTTTATTTCAAGACCAGGTGAGTTCATCCTTCCAAATTGAAAATTCATTCAGATTGATGTACCCGATATGGATCTTGGAGTGCTTAACAATTTGAACAAATGAAACCAATTTACAGTAATGTACGGCCAACTGAAATACCACAAATCATTTTCAAAGTATTATGTGATTTTAAAAAATTGTTTCTTCAACAAGTCCCTTTTCCCTTTATGAGGAGACAATATAGGCTTTAAGTCAGTGACAAAAAGAGTGTAGATGATTAGCCCCGTAAAAGGTTTTTACCCAGAGGGTGATGAATACCTAGAATGTGCTGCTTGAGAAGGTGTCAGAAGCAGAACACTAGATGAGCACTGGAATTGTGTCGGCATTGAAGACTTCGGCGCAAGTACTGGAAAATGGGAATAATATGGATTTATGCTCACTAGTCAGAAAGGGCGCAGTGGGCTGCATGATCTGCTTCCATGCTGTATGGCTCTGTGACTTGAAATTAGCCCACTGCTGTATGCCTCATCAAAATATAAGTTTGATGATAAATGGTTACTGGAAGAACTGAGACTTCAATGTCACATCAGTCCACTATCAACATCTAAGTATAGGAGTTTTGGTAACTCTTTGTGTCCAAGCGCACTGTGTGCGATATTGCAAGTCGCATATGAGTGATAGCTGCTGATTCAGTGTGAATGGTGCACCACTGGCTTTTGTGAATGACAGTCGGTGGAACAGTTGGTGCAGATAGATCAGCAGCGCGTTGTGTTTATGGAAAAATGAAGACAATGAAAATCATTTGAAATATTAACACAATCAGCCCTTTTCTCAACAAATTTAAATTTTGCATTACAGTCCTGCCCTTAAAGCTACCAGCTATTTGATTATCAGCAATATTCTAACATTTTCTTTTACAACCACCCATGTAATTCCATTGCAGGAACGTTTTGTTCTCATGAAACTATCCTTCCTCATTTCTGATAATTCAGAGCTTTTTTTTAGGTAATGCTGAAAGCCGCATACGTTCCTGAACATGTGGGTCAAGTGGACTCCGAGTCATACTGGGACAAATTTGAGGGCCCATGCAGGAGATTAGTACTTGCACCTGATTAAGACATTCCATAGCATTTATTGTTATTCTTTCTCACTCTCTGCCTTTGTTAATCCAACAACCAGGTGACCTCTACAACTTAAACCCATGATAATCTTGTCCTTACCCTGTCAGTGTCTTTAAACTCTATTCAAGCTATTTCCTGTCTATCCTTCCCCAGCACCCTATCCAACTTGAAACTGACTTATTTTCTTCCATTCCCAGTTCCGCTGAAACATTAACTCCCCATTCCACAGATGCTGCCTAAACAGCTGTGTTTCGGGGATTTTCTGTTATTTCTGGTTGCCCAAGTGTGAGTACATTTAAGTATGATGAAAGCTTCTCTCTTCACGATCTTAGTGAGTCAGTTCCAGGTCGCATTGAAGGCAGTTCTATAGAACAGCAGGTAGAGCCGCTGCCTCACAGTGCAAGGGAATCCAGGTTCCATCTTGATCTCGGATGCCGTCTGTGTTGAGTTTGCAGCTTCTCTCTGTGACTTTGTGGGTTTCCTGTGATTTCCAAAAGTGTGTAGATTGTGTAATTATCCACACTAAAATTGCCACTTTGTGTTGGTGAGTAGTAAATCCTGGGAGAGTTGTTGAGAATGTGGAGAGAATAAAAAAACTAGGATTAATATAGGATTATTGTAAATGCATGGTTAATGGTTGGTGCAGAGTCAGTGTGTTGAAGGACCTATTTTTATGTAACATCTTTCGAAAGCTTCAGATTTTTGTTGGGGAATCCTCCGTAACTGCACGTCTGTTAATTGCTATCAACTCATGTAAAAATTTGCTCTCCTCAGTTTTGTTCTGTCTCCGAATTCAAATAGATTTGATAGTTCCCTATATCTAAGCCTGCTAACATTTTATTTAGGTCAAAAAAATCTTCCTCTGGTTGATTAAAAAGCAGTTTCAGCCTCGCTATAAACATAATGGATTCTGCAGATGTTGGAAATCCAGAGTAACAAACACAAAATACTAGAAGAACTTAGCAGGTCAGACATCATCTGTGGAGGGATAGAAATAGCCAACGCTAAACAGTGATGTTTAGCCTAGTTATTTTCTCCCTTTAACTACTCTCTCCCTATAATGAAAGTTCTCTAGCTCTGGCTGGGTTCTAAGCAGTTCAATGCAGTCTTGTTATTCATTAAAGTAGTAGAAACCAGATGCATAGGGAGGGGGAGCTTTCTACATGGGCAACAGCTTGCTCTCCATATCGTACTGCCCAGGCTTGCGTATCTAGACAGCTAGGATGCAATATCCATGGTCAACTAAGACTGGCAGAGGCCCTCACTCAGTGGACACCAAATGATCTGGAGTGTCATTGCTGAAAATTTCCCAGTATTGACTGGGTTTGTCTTAGTGCAAGGAGATGGTGTAAAATTTATTAAGTGCAAGAAAGTCCTTTGCAACAAGCTGTTGAGAACCTGATGAGGGACAGGGTAGAACTTGACCTTATTTGAATAGTTGACACTAAGCCAGTGGAGAACACTTGGAAAACATGATTATAATACTGCAAATTTCAGAGTTGGTCTTCAAGTTAAGATCTTGGATCTGGGGAAGGCTAATATCAGTCAGTTAAGAAAGCTGCTTTTAAAATAAATTAGGAACTGATGCTTGCAGGTGATATAATGAGTCTTTGAAAGAGAGTGAGTAAGTATTCAGGGCCAGCAGCTTCCAGTCAAGATAAGGACAGCAATTTTAGGGAACCTTGAATGACAAAGGATAATGGAATTTTGATCAGAAAAAGGAAGCTTCTGGCATGTAAAGGCTACTGGAATTGGTGGAATCCCATAAGAATATTGAGTGGTTTAGAGAGAATTTAGGAAAGAAATCAGGAGACCATAAATGGACCATGAAATATTCTTGCATGTAAGGTTAAGGAAAATCCCATGACATTCTATGAATATATCAGGAAGAAGAGGATAGGCAGGGCAAGAATGGGACCCTTTAAGGAGCAAGAAGGTCATCTACCTTGGATCCAGGCAGTAAGGAACACTCATTTGTATTCACGAAGTAGAAGGACATCGGAGGTAGTGAGTTTGGGGGTGAGATTGTTCATAATCAGGATCAAGTTAGTATGAAGATTGAGGTGGTGTTTGAAATCATGAACATAAAGTTGGTAAATCCACAGGGCTGGCCAGTATCAATTGCAGAGATGAGGTTGCTGGGACCTTGGTAGGGAGCTTTGTGTCTTTGTTAGCCATGATTGAGGAAAAATAAGACTGGATAATACGTGATATTCTTCTATTTTTCCCAGAAGGGCAAGAGGGATAAGCCAGGTAACTACAGGTAGGAGAGTCTTATTTAAATTGGAGGGAAACTACCGAAAAAATCCTAATGGATAGAATTTATATACATTTGAATCATGGATAGTGAACATGGTATAGTCCGGGGCAAATCCTGTTTTATGTGAGTGTTTTGATGAGGCAACTAAGAAAGTCAATGAAAGGTAAGATGGTAAACGTTGTCTGCATAGACTTCAAGAAGGCATCTGGTAAGACAGAGAACTGGCATATATGATTCAAGAGTCAGGTGTATAAACAGTAAATAGTTGGATGCTAGTTGTCTTTTATATTTTGTTAGATAGTTTCTTATTTCTCACTTTAATAATAATAAAAATGCTAATCAAACATAGACTGTTATTCCAATATCTTTGGTGCTTTACTTCCACTAAAGTCTAAATATGCATTTATTTTAATTTTGGAAGAGGAAAATGTTAAGCTAATTGAGCAATCTGGACTTGAGTTTCTCCAGCATTTTGTGTGCATTGCTTTGGATTTCCAGCATCCGCAGACTTCCTCGTATTTTTGAAATGAACTTTGATGTTTTGGGATTTGACTGTAAGTATTCACTATGGAGCAACTTTTAAGCAAGAAAGCTTATCAGCCTCTGAAAAAACACTGTTTCAAATGCCACATCATCTGTCACTGCTGCTTTTGAGATGTTCTCAGACCTTTACTGAGATACATTTTTTTTTTCCCATTTGCACTGTTTGATGTCTTTTGCACATTGGTTGTTTGTCTTTCCTGTTGTGTGTGGTCTTTCATTGATTCTATTGTGTTTCTTGGATTTACTGTGTAGCCCACAAGAAGATGAATCTCAGGTTTGTATATGGTGTACCTTGAATTTTGATTGTTTTTCTGTTTTTGTATCAGGTTCCTAACACTTGCACACTTTTTATTCATATTAAAACCTTCTCTTTACCTATAAGCCCTATACCTCAGTGGTACCAGTTGAGGGTTGATATTCTAAATGTTTGCAGTAAAAGTATTTCTCCGCAATTTTTTTTCTGGCTGCAGCACTAACAATACTTGATGTAGGTATCTATGAATTTGTAGGACGCAGGCTACCTTAGAGCTAATAGAATCTTTTTTCAAAGCAGCTTGTCCTTTTTAGTTCAGGTTCTTTGAAAATGTATGAAGAGATTAACAATGAACTTAAATGTCACTCAGATGAGAAATTTTTTTTGAAAGATGTTCCATCTGCTTAAATTCAGGGCAAATATCAAATCCATCCACCAAGCATATTGCAGCCTTGTGAATTCAACAGTAAGTTTCAGATAATAGATTTGCTATTCCAGTTTTCACCTCTGTAGACCCACTTTTTGTTTACTTGCTTGTCAACTCACAACCACTGCTATGTCAGTGCAAGAGCTTTAAGGCTTAAAGGATACTTAGCTCAAAATTATTCCTCCAGATGCATTCCCAAGTTTAGAAGGAAAAAAGTCCATAACTGGACTACCAAATATTCATTTTACTTTGTGGACAGAGGAAGAAAATCTTACACAAATGCAGTTACTTAACTGAAATCATCCTAGAAATTTGGATATATGGTTCTTTTCTCTGTGTCACGTATTGCTCCCAGGGTGGAACATAATCAGGAAGTTCCTTGGTTGATTTGTGTCATTTCACCAATCTGTGTGGATCTGGTGTTTAATACGTGCATTCCTCACGTAACATACGTTTATAGTGGAGATGGGAGACAGTAGGTCACTGAGGTTGGTTTCTATGGAGGGGAGGAGAAGATGGCGACGCGACGCAGCGCACCCGGCTGCTCCGGAATGATACCGGTATTTGTTAAGTAGGTACTGTGCACAATCCTGATTTGATGGAGACGGACGTGAGAAGCACGAAGGAACATCTGGAGAAATTTCTGAAATGCCCGCTTTGCAGCCGCTGCTATTGTGCGATCAAGAATCTCCGGAGGGGAAAGCTCCAAATCCTCGGCTTTGCCTATTGCCTGTTGCCAGGGCTGGGGTCAAAGCGCTCGGCAGAGATGGTGCTCAGTGCTTGGTGTCGGAGGGCTGGTCGGAGGCTCAAAGTTTTCGGACGGACTCAAGAGTTGGCTGTGGTCGGGTGCTTCCAGGATGCTGCATCGGCAAGTTTGTAGTGCTGGAGGTTCATGGCAGGGAGAGTTTTTCTTCTACCATCTGCATGAGATGATGGGACTTCCGAGAGACTTTGAGTCTTTTTTTTACCATGCCCATGGTCTGTTCTTTATCAAATTACGGTATAGATTTGCACTGTTGTAACTATATGTTATAATTATGTGGTTTTTGTCAGTTTTTCGGTTTTGGTTTGTCTTGTGTTTCTGTGATATCATACTGGAGGAACATTGTATCATTTCTTAATCATGTCCTCATAATCTAATCTAATCTAACCCAAACCCTTGTGCTGTTGGGCAGCAGTTTAATTCTAACAAAGGACTCCCTGGTATTGTCAACCTGACTCTGCAAGTTCTCCTTTAATTGTTTACACATCAGCTCCCTTTCGGCACCTCAATCCCGCATAACCCACACTCCACCTGAGGTATTGACTCCCACACCTCACAGTCTTTGCAGAAAATTCACCAAACTCCGAATCTAACAACCAACACCCATCCTCCTCACTCAACTTATTAGCTACTTGAAGCCCATATGCTACCATTGCCCAAGCTTAACACTTGGTTAGGTTTCTGGTTACCTGTTTGATCACTTCCACCTACATTGCCAATTTGCCAAGTATTTCAAATGTACAGTCTTGGCTAGTTTATAGAAAGCAGAATGATATTTCCACTTAAATAAGATACAGTTCAGTAATGCTCTAAGGAAGTTAAAGACTTCCCACCATTGAGGACATCTCCAAAGGTGGTGCTTTAAGAACTCCAAAGGTCATAGTAAATTTATTATCGAAATGATTATTTATTGAATTTTTTATCAAAGTGTCACCATATAGAAATCTGAGATTCGTTTTCTTGCAGGCATACTCAGTAAATCCAAGAAACATAATCAAATTAATGAAAGACTGCATCCAACAAGATGGACAAACAACCAAGGTCTAAAAGAGAGCAAACTATCCAACTAGAAAAGAAATTAAAAAGAAATAGCAATAATAAACAATAAGCAATAAATATCGAGAACATGAGATGAAAGTGAGTCCATAGGTTGTGGGAACAGTTCAATGATGGGGTGAGTGAAGTTAACCCCACTGGTTCTAGAGCCTGATGGTTAAGGGGTAATGTCTGTTCCTGAAACTGGCAGTGTGGGTTGTGATGCTCTTGTACCACCTTCCTAATGGCAGCAGTGAGAAGAGAGCATGGCCTGGGTGGTGGGAGTCCTTGATGAATGCTGATACTTTACTGTGTCAGTGCACTGTGTAGATGTTCTCACTGGTGGGAAGGACTTTACCCGTGATGGACGTGGCTGTATCCACTATTTTTGTGGACTTTACCATTCAATGGCATTTGTGTTTCCATACCAGGCTATGATGCAGATAGTCAATATACACTCCACCACACACCTATAGAACTTTGTTAAAGTTTTGGATGTTATGCCGAATCTTCACAAACAACAAAGGCGGCTGCCATACTTTCTTTATAATTGCACTTACAAGCCTAGAAGAAGTATTCACCACCCCTCCCTTGGAAGATTTCATGTTTTATTGTTTTACACCATTGGATCCAAGTGGATTTAATTTGGCTTTTTTTGATACTGATCAACAGAAAAAGACTCTTTCGTGTAAAAGTGAAAACAGATCTCTACAAAGTGTTCTAAATTGATTACAAACATAAAACCAAAAAAATGATTGCACACGTGTCGACCCTCTCCAAGTCAGTATTTAGTAGATGCATCTTTGGCAGCAATTACAAGCTTGAGTCTCTGTAGATAGGTCTCTATCAGCTTTGCATATCTGGACATTGCAATTTTTCCCTACTCTTCTTTATAAAACTGCTCAAGCTCTGTCAGATTGCATGGGGATCGTGAGTGAACAGCCCTTTTCAAGTCCAGCCACAAGTTCTCAATTGGATTGAGGTCTGGACTTTGACTTGACCACTGCAGGACATTAACTTTGATTTTAAGCCATTCCTGTGCAGTTTTGGCTTTATGCTTGGGATCACTGTCTTGCTGGAAAACAATTCTTCTCCCAAGTTGCAGTTCTCTTGCAGACTGCATCAGGTTTTCTTCCAGGATTTCCCTGTATTTTGCTGCATTCATTTTACCCTCTGCCTTCACAAGCCTTTCAGGGCCTGCTGCAGTGAAGCATCCCCTCAGCAGAGTGCAGCCACCACCAGATTCACAGTTGGGATAGTGTGTTTTTGATGATGTGCGGTGTTTGGCTTATGCCAAACATAACTTATAGTCTGATGGCCAAAAACCTCATTTTTGGTTTCATCCGACCATAGAACCTCCTTCCAGCTGACTTCAGAGTCTTCCACATGCCTTCTGGCAAACTCTAGCTGAGATTTCATGTGACTTTTTTTCCCAACAGTGGCTTTCTCTTTGCCACTCTCCCATAAAGCTGTGACTGGTGAGACACCCAAACAACAGTTGGATGCGCAGTCTCTCCCATCTCAGCTACTGAAGCTTGTAACTCCTCTAGAGTTGTCATAGGTCTTTTGGAAACCTTGCTCGCTAGTCCCTTTCTTGTACGGTCACTCAGTTTTTGAGCATGTACTGCTCTTGGCAGATTTACAGCTGTGCCATTTCCTTCCATTTCTTGTATCCATCTCCTGAAGTGTGCTTTTCATAACCTTTTCACTGAGTTGCTTGGAGTGTTCTTTCGTCTTCATGGTGTAGTTTTTGCCAGGATACTGACTCACCAGCAGTTGGATCTTCCAGCTACAGGTGTATTTTTACTACAATCAATTGAAACATCTTCACTACACATGGTGATCTCCAATTATGTGACTCCTAAAACCAATTGGCTGTACGAGTGATGATTTGGTGTGTCATATTAAAGGGTGTGACTACTTCTGCAATCAATTATTTTGTGTTTTATATATGTAATTAATTTAGATCACTTTGTAGAGATCTGTTTTCACTTTGACATGAAAGAGTCTTTTTTTGTTGATCAGTGTCAAAAAAAAGCCAAATTAAATCTATTGTGATTCAATGTTGTAAAACAATAAAACATGAAAACTTTGTGGGTGGGGAGGGGTGAATACTTTTTATAGGCATTGATTTGCTGGGTCTAGGACAGATCCTCTTTTATGAAAATACCAAAAATTTAAAGTTACTGATCTTCTCCATCTCTGATCTCTGAGGAGAACTGGCTCATGGACCTCTGGTTTCTTCCTTCTGAAATCAATAATCAGCTCCTTGGTCTTGGTGACATTGAGAAAGACATGGGGTTGCTGTGGCACCACTCAGCCAGATTTTCAATCTCCTTTCCACATGCTGGTTCATCACCACCTTTGATTTGGCCAACAAGAGTGGTGTCATCAGCAGACCTAACTCAAAGAAGACAACATTCGTCATTCAAGACTGTCACTGTTGATAAAATGACCTCTTCTCATGACTGCCTTCAAAGAGGAGGTACAGAAGCCTGAAAACTCATATGCAGGGTTCTAGGAGCAGCTTCTTCCTCTCTGCTATCAGATTTCTGAATGATCTGCAAACACTTCTTGTTATTCTTCTTTGGCGCTATTTATTTTCTGTAACTTATTTTTGTGTCTTGTAATGTACTGCTGCCGCAGAACAACATATTTCACAACATGTGTCCGGGATAAACCTAATGTTGATCCTCATTCTGAAGCTAAATTTACTGATAGGTTTCTCTCAACCAAAATGACCATAACTTATTTCATCACAACCAAAAGAAAATCTGCAGATGCTGGAAATCCAAGCATCACACACAAAATGATGGAGGAACTCAGCAGTCCAGGCAGCATCAACGGTAAAGAGTATAGTTGGCATTTCAGGCTGAGACCCTTCCTCAAGACTAGAGAAAAAAAGGATGAAGAGTCAGAGTTAGAAGGTGGGGGTAGAGGAGGAAGAAACACAAGGTGATAGGTGAAACTGAGAGGGGAATGGGTGAAGTAAAGAGCTGGGAAGTTGATTGATGAAACTGATTGGTGAAAGGTCTGGAAAGGGGGAATCTGACAGTAAATGACAGAAGGCTGTGGAAGAAAGAGAAGGGCAGGGGAGCACCAGAGGGAGGAGATGAGAGAGTGGGAAAAGGGAATGGTGAAATCGGGTCTGGGGCATTACTGGAAGTCCAAGAAATCAATGTTCATGCCATCAGGTTGGAGGCTACCCAGAGTGAATATAAGGTGTTGCTCCTCCAACCTGAGTGTGGCCTCATTGCAACAATAGAGGAGGCAATCAACAGTCATATCGGAATGGGAATAGGAAGTGGTACTGAAATGGGCGGCCACTGGGAGATCTTTCTTATTCTGTGCTCGGTGAAATGGTTTCCCAATCTACCGATTGTACAGAAAGCCACACTGGGAGCCCCGGATAAAGTAGCTGACCAGAACAGACTCTCAGGTGAAGTGTTGCCTCACCTGGAAGGACCATTTAGAGCCCTGAATGATAGTGAGGGAGGAGGTATAGAGGCAGGTGTAGCACTTGTTCTGCTTGCAAGGATACATGCCAGGAGGGAGATCAGTGGGGAGGAACGAATGGACAAGGGAGTTGAGTATGGAGTGATCTCTGCAAAAAGTTGCTGGGGGCGGGGTCGGTAGGAGGGAAAGGTGTGCTTAGTGGTGGGATCCTGCTGGAGATGGCGTAAGTAATGGAGAATTACGTGCTGGATGTGGAGACTCATGGGGCAGTAGGTGAGGACAAGAGGAACTCTATCCCTACTGGGGTGGCGGGAGGATGGGGTGAGAGCAGACGTGTGTGTAATGGGAGAGGTGCAGTGTTAATGAGGAAGAAGGGAAGCCCTTGTCTTTAAAGGAGGACATTTCCTTCATTCTGGAATGAAAAGCCTTATCCTGAGAGCAGATGCGTGGGAATACGGAGGAATTGAGTGAAGGGGATGGCATTTTTAAAGCTTATTTCATCTGGGCTGCTAGTACTGATCACCAGCATCATATTTTAACCAAGACCCCATGTTCCAGTCTATGATTAATCTCTGGGCCTCTCCTCTCCCGATCTAAACTCAGTTGAATTTCTTTGTGTGCTAGGCACTGATACAACAAATGATGGAATGGTCTTTGCTGAAGTGAGATCAGTTCACTAGTTGAGCCTTTAGTTCTGCTATACTCCCACATGACATGATTTGACTAATGCAGTTGTTCATGTCCCATATGGACAACCAATCATGTCCTTTGAGAAACCTTTGTATTTCTCGGTGAGGCTTTTCTAAGGTGACTAATAGTTTTGTTAAATGTCACGATTTGTTTTACTGCCTGTAAGATTCAATTTTGGTCATCTATAATAAGTTCATCCTAACTTTGGGTAGACTGCAAATTCAATAATATTAGCCTTCTTCAGGTTTGGTACCTTGTATGTCTTTAAGCAATAATAAAACATTGATAAAACTGGAGAAATTTAATAGATAAAGCAAACCTTAAACTACATCAAATTCTCCTTGTCTTAAATTTATAATAGACAATTTAAGGCCATTAGACCATCTTTGTGTGAAAGAAAAAACATTTTTTTTGTGAACATGTTAGACACATTACTTTGTTATTTCCCTCTGTAGTCTTTTCTATTGTTTAATGCTGTAGAAGACATGCTGTGGCCTTAACTGTGCATTGTACAAAATGGAATAAATTGTGGTTATGACATTAGATGTCACTGCAGGAGACAGGATAGATGAAAGATGATGTTACCATCAAAAATTGAATGATAGGAGATGGAGAACAATTATAAATAGAATGCTCTGTGGTTGAAGTTTGTTCCAGATGGTGTTCTGTAAGTATTTGTACCAAGACACTACTTTCCAAAGTACTTGCACACAGTAGAGCTACTAGGACTTGATGTTTCAGTCCCTATGGTAAGTTGGCACTCTGGATGTTGGCAGTGGGCTTGGAGTGGTGACAAGGAGGGAGGGTAGGTACATCATCGGGGTCATCAGGTGGGCACCCTCCTTCTTTGACCTTTCGTTGATAAGCCCATGACGTCTCCAGAGGGCTCAACGGTGCTACCTGGCATCCCAGATACACCCCCCTCAGTTCCAAACCCTCCTGTCTTCATCTTGCAGCCCAGTTGTTCTCTTTCCTTTTAATCCAAATCCAATTGTTGTTTTCTTCTGCTGCGTTTGACAAGGACTTGATTGCTTTTTGGAGGGACTGACCCCTCACCCCCATCTTCTTCAATAGACTGGTCGTAGATGTAGCAACGAATCCCCTGCATCCCACTTCTACAGGGAAAATGTTGGTCTTCCAGCCATTCTGGGCAGCTTCAGTTGCCAGTTCAGAGTACTTGATCTTTTTCCTCTCATAAGCTTCTTCCACACCATCTTCCCATGGTACTGTCAATTCCACAACATTTGCCAGCTTAGCTGTTGTGGACCACAGGACCATGTCTGGCTGGAGTGTTGTAGCCGCGATGTCTGGGGGAAACACAAGCTTTTTTTTTTCCAAGTCCACGTCCATTTTCCAATCCCGAGCAACCTGCAGAATGCTTACATCTTTTGATGTTTTATGGTGCTCTGGAGGTTAGCCTGCTGGTACAAGTTGTGTGATGTGGACATTTCCTGCCGATGTTTGTGGGGGAGCATTTGTGATGATTCGCCTCTGTTCCAAGATTGATGCCAGCTGTCTGAGAACTTGGTTTTGCTGCCAAGTGTACCGCCCCTGGGTGAGGCTCGTGGTGCATCCTGTTAAAATGTGCCTTAGTGATCCAGGTGCTTGACAAAGAGAGCAAGCAGGGTCTTCTGCCCACCACTGGTTCAGGTTCTGGGGTGTGGGTAGGAGGTCATAAGTGACTCTGATGAGAAAACTTAGCTGAGATCTCTCCATCTCCCAGATGTCATGCCAGCTAAGCTTCCTCTTTTCCAGGCTCTCCCAATTAGTCCAGTTGCCCTGCTTGGTCACTGACACGGCCCTGGCGTTTCGCTTTGCCTCCCCCTGTCCTCTCAACTCCTCCACCACGAGTCGTCTCTTCTGCACTATCTTGCTCTATGTTTATACATGGTCCTGTGTAACCACCTAGTCTGCAGATGACAGTTAGTTAAGGGACATGGAAAATTGAGCTGATGACAACCAAAAGTACACAAGCCAGATTAAGTGACTGGCAACTACTATGGCTAAAGATGTTCAATGTCAGAAAAAGTGAAGTCATTCATTTTAGACAAACCACAATATCTATGTAATTGTAAGAAACAAAAGACAGTGGAGGAGCAAGAAGATTTGGAATTCCATATGCTAAAGGTGGGTGTAAATTAGAAGCAAATAGATTAATGGAATGTTCCCTTTTACTTTGAAGGGATTGGAATAGAGAGGAGAGGAAATAATATTCTAATAGATTGAGAGATTTTGGTCTTGATTTAATCTGATGAGCTTGGTTCACTTCTGGGCACCTTAATTTGAATATATTTTACAGTAGAAAATCAAAAGTATTATAGCACTTGAGGGTTAAATTATAAAGACAAGTTGCATAAATATGAATTACTTCCACAAGTTTATTTTTATTTGTTCATTTATTTATTGAGATTCAGGGCAGAATAGCCCTTCTGGCCCTTCAAGCCATGCTGCCCAACAAACCTCTGATTTAATCCTGGCTTACATTGACTAATTAACGTACCAACCAGTTTCTAAGTAAACCTGTATGCCCTTGGACTGTGGGAGGCAACTGGAACACCTAGAAGAAACCCATGTGGTCTTGGAGAGAACATACAAACTCCTTACAGGCAACGGCAGGAATTGAACCCTGTACTGTAAAGTGTTGTGCTAACCACTATGCCACTGTTAAGGTTAAATGATGTTTGTTTAAGCCTACCAAAGAATTGATAGTGTAAGTCAGTCAACCCCTTCCTCTACAGGCAAAATGTAAATCAAGGAAAACAACTGGAAACAATTAACTTTAATGAAATTAGGAAGTGTGAAGTTAGTTAAAATCTGGAACTTTTCTCAAAAGGCTATAAATACTCAGATAATTGAAATGTTGAAAGTTGAAATTGTCAGTGGAAGAATTTCAGGAATATGTACCAGGAAAGAGTATGAAGGATGGAATTGTTACTCCAGTTGCATCGTTCCGATATTGTGAAGGTAAAGATCCTGTTTATAATTAGTGAAATAGAAACCTGCACTCATTGCCATTTCTGTTCTTTCTCAGCTTATTGATTACAGAGTGGAGTTCAGTAAGTGGTGGTCTTCAGAGTTCAAGACCATCAAATTCCCATCACAAGGTACAGTTTTTGACTACTATATTGATACGGAGACAAAGAAGTTTGAGCCTTGGTCAAAACTCATTCCCAAATTTGGACTTGATCCTGATATCCCTCTTCAGGTAACTAACTAATTGTAGATGAAATATTTAATAACTTGAAAAGTGCATCATGTTCTGCTTGTGTTAAATTCTCACTTGAATGCTGCTCTAGAAATGGAATTTAATTTGCAGTTTGTCCTGATGTATTTGTTGAAATGGATCTTTCTAATTATAAAATAATATAAACTTGGAGCACAGTCAGAGGATAGTTGCTCCATTGAGTCGAGCCAGAAATGCATACATTTTTATTAGTCAGTTCCATTTCAAATCTCTCACTTTGTATATTTGTGTAGTTACCTATTCAGAGAATTCCTATTTCTGATGAACATTTCTGTACATTCACCTTTAAAACTGTGAGTTTCAATCCCCACTGCACTTGGATGAAAAGATTCTACTACGATCTTCTCTAATCCTCCAATAAATTACTTTAAATCAATGTCCTTTTATCACCAACCTTGGCCAGATAAATTCCACCCACCCTAATTTTCTGATAACTTTGAACACTTCAGTTATATCTTGCCTGTCTTTTTTTCCCCCCAAGGGAAAAGAAACTGTTTGCACAGTCTTTTAGCTCTAATATTCCAGCTCTGGCACCTCTCCAGTAAATCTGTTGTGCATTATCATTAGTGCCAGCATATGCTTTCTATCATGCGCTGACTAGAGTCATACATTCTAGATATTTTATACAGTTCTCACATAAATTCCCTGGGTTTATAACCAGCCAAAGCTATTGTCTAATACACCCTTTTACCAGCCTTATCAACCTGCCTGCTACTTTTAGTGGCCTTTGGATACATCCTCTAATATCCTGCCACACCCCTATACTAATTAATTTTCAACAATTTCCCTTTCCGTATTTGCCCTCCCATTGTTTTATAATTACCCCACATTTCTCTGGATATTTATTGATGCCTTCCTGCAGCTCACTCCTGTACTCAAACTTCTTAATCAGGGACTCAATCTTTAAGCCCAAGTTAGTGACATCTATCACAATAGATGTGGGCTAACATGAGATCTGCAGGACTCCACTTCACACAATCCTCCAGTCACTAAAATTCATGTCAGCCACCACCCTTCTCTATCTCCCACTGAGCCAGTTTTTAATTCATCTTGTCAATCTTCTTTCAAAGCTGTGGACTTTTTCATTCTCAGTCTATGTGCCATATTGGATTTTGTCAATTACCTTGCTAAAAATCCATCTTGGTTGATGCAAATGCGCAGTCTCATTCAGCTCTCTTTGTTACTTCATCAAACAATTCAGTGGGATTAGTTAGATGAATAGTCAGGGTGGTACAACATATTGGAATGCTGATATACTATTTTCTATTTGCTTACTGTCATCCTACCTTCTGCAAAGTTTATGCCTTGGATTTATCTCACCATATATTTACTGCAGTCAATAGTTCAGAAATTCTTTAACGAGGTGCTATGGTCATGTGGGAAAAATGGAGTAGAGTTTCATTAGAAATGTTTTGTGAATATTTTGTGGTAATTCCAAAGTCTCTGATTTTCCTTCTGGGTTGTTTATACTAATGTACAAACGTATAAACGGTACCAGGAAATGCACTTTGGCTTCCAATAATTTGTGAAAGGTGCATGGACTTCAGTTCCACAAATTACATGTAAACCACACAGTGAAACAGGCTTCAATGAAATGTGAAGGAACTGTGTCTGGATAGATACAAACCCAGTGGTAGGGCACTCGAACTGGTGGTTGATAAGTAAAACTATAGTCCTTGCTGTAGTTCTTCATTGGGAACAACATCACAACTTCTCCAAATCATGAGTCTGAAATCTCTGACTCCGACTTCAACTACCTACCTCTGTTAATTGTGATGATGATGTCTCAACAGCAACCAACCATGATCTCACCCCTCCCCTCCTCAGTAATATGGTCAGATACAAATAATACTCATGCTCCACCTCTTGACTGATAACAAATCGTCATTACCTTCTGCCACTCTTGCTTTTCAGTTGGGATTGTTGTTTGCTCCTTTTAATGTTGCCATGAATTTTTATTTTCAGGCTTGTCTGGTGCATACAGTAGAAACGATTCGCATCCGCTATTTCATGGACAGGCTGCTGGATAGACACCGGCCTGTCATGCTTGTTGGGAATGCTGGGACAGGTAAATCTGTGCTGGTGGGTGAGAAACTTGGGTCACTGGATCCCGATGAGCATATGGTGAAGAATGTGCCATTTAACTACTACACTACATCTGCCATGCTTCAAGGTGAGATTATATTATTGAAAGAATATTTCAGCTTTTATATATATATACACACACGTATATACAAACATTTGTAACTCAGATACTTTCTGTTAGTCAAGTAAGTTTACCTCGGTACTGGCAATGATTTTTAATCACTTTTTAAAAAAATAATAAAGGCATAAAATAGCACTGGGTGTTCGAAGAGAGACAAAAAATTCATTAGCTAAATGCCCGATGCTCAGCAAGCACATGTCAGAGAAGGAGCCAGCTGGCGTGTCGGAGAAGGAACTGGCTGGCGTGTCAGAGGAGCTGGATCGGATTCAGGAGCTGACCATGGTGTCCATGCCCGGGTGGGGGCTGGCCTCTCCTGTTGGTGCTGCCCTCTAGTTTTCGATCAATGGAATGACAAGCTGGATTGCCAGGAACTGTACCATCAATTTACAGAACTTGTCATTCAGGGTCTTGGGCTGTATGTATGCTTTTTTTTTTGCAGTTTTTTGCTTGTTACTTTGAATGTGCTGTGTCTGTTTTGCAACTTGCCCCCAGAGGAAAGCTGTTCTTTTTTTCAGCTGTATCCATGTATGGTTGAATGATAATTAAATTTGATTTGAAAAACTTGAACAATTTACAGTGGTAAGTATTTATCCACTAATATGTGCAAAATTCTAGATGACAAAGGTTAAGATGATATACACACTGATGACTGTAACAGTTACTATTGCATTAAACTTGCAATAACTGGAATTTCAAGTCTGAAAGGCTGGCATAACATCACTGCACAACAAAATCCTTTTATATAATCTCCTTACAAAGTGAAATCTTTAAACACCAGCTTGTTCTGGTTCTTCACTCGGCACTAGCATTCTAAATAAAAGAAATTCGCGAGCGTAAACGTTTATGGCTGCTTTCGTTTTGTGGTGTTTCTTGAGGTACGTGCTGAGAGTATTCTTCAAATTCCGCAAGAGCTGCAGCAAGATGATATAATTAAAGCTCAGGTCACGTTTGCACAAGCCTCTTGATTAGCACACTACTGAAAGCCATACCAAAACATGATGACCTTGGAGCATCATCATGGATAACAGGCATATCACAATTGACAGTTCCCTATATCTTGACAGTATATCTTGGCTAGACCACTCATGCCTTGTGCATAATGCACTTCATTTCATGTTACTGATCTGACTGTTGTGAGTAAAATATGAGAGGCAGGCTTGTCTCCAGGAGTGTATTGTGACATTTCTAATGCATTTAATAAGAACCAAGGTAACAACAGATGGTGAAATGTGGATAGAACTGGATAAAATAATGTGGGATGAGGGTCATACGGAGTATTAATGTCTGAACAAATCAGTGAAGCTAAATAGTCCTCTGTGCTGTAAATTCTGTGTAATATTAGTAGTTAGTGTTATGATCAAAATTTATGAATGACTCAGGATAAATTTTGTGCTGCTGCTGGGCACTGGAGCTTTAGTTTGCAATGCTACAGATTCTGGGTAGTATGTGATCTTTGTGTTTTCAATAAACAAAAGAAAACGTGAGGCAAAGCTGAAAGGAATAACACAATGAAGTGTGCAGCTTCCTATGCTCGGATGAATATACTTGATTAAGAACTCTTGGGTGCCTATTTCCTGATTCTGTTTAATGTCAGGGTGATCACTTGTTTGATTTTTAGATTTGGACATTTGATCATAAAAATTGACTAATTGTCAAAGCACAGGATATTCTGCAGATGCCAAAACAACACAAATAAAATGCTGGAGGAACTCAGCAAGTCAGGTAGTATCTATGGAAATGAATAGGTAGTTGAAGTTTCAGGCAGAGACCCTTCTTTAGGACTGAGAAGGAAGGGGGAAGATGCCAGAATAATGTTTCAGCAATAGCATTCCAATTTTAAAAGGGTAATGGGCTAGGCTTTCTTACACTTTCTTGCCTTAACCTATTTGTTGACAGTATTAATAGGTCAGTACTGACAATACACAAGCTCAGATATGCCTATTGTCAAAACATTTATTACTTAATTGAGGGGTTTAGGGAAAGCCTGAGAAGCTCAGTTAAACACCTTCAAGCGTTACTTAAAGGAAGAAATAATCTTGAGGTTTATTCCTCAGATAGAGATATCTGATTGATGTCTTTAATGTTTCTGATTCAAATAATGGAATTTTATAGTAGTGTGACAGTCAGCAACAAACTTTCAATTATTTATTTATATGCATCAAAGCTGTAAATTTTTCTGTGAGACTCTTGGCAGAGCAGTATATTCTTCTGGAAATAATGAAGCAGTTGAAGTAAATAATTCACACAACATCCTTTCTTCTTACTCTTCTGTCTTTATATTGATACTGGCCTTAAATAAGTTGTGAGATCTGAAGGAATCTATATGAGGCAGGTGTTTCCCAGCAATTCTCAGTGCGTGTTAACTCAATGTATGCCCTTACAGTTGGATTAATCTTGCTGGAAACCCCATTTGACTGTGTTCTTATGTTCGTTACACTTAAGAAAAAAATGATTAAGGAAGCTTGAGTAGATATAATGTTGCATGTATAAAAATGGATCTGCTGCTGCTCTCAGGTGAAAAGTTTTTTTTATGTAAAAGGAACAGCTACTTAATGTACTGAACTGGTGCCATTTTGCTGTGGTCTGAAATCAACTATTTCCATTCCCCAAAGTACATTTGAAATATTCTACTCTTTATTAATGCAATTCATTTGTGCTTTTGGGAAATAATGTATTCAGCATTCAAGTGCCTCAAAAACACTCTTTGCAGTGACTGTCTTATCAGCGAATCTCATTAAGTGGTGACTCAGCCAGTTGGTGTTTTTCTAGGAGTCCTTTAAATTTTACAGAGGCTAAAAGGCAATTCCATTTAAGTAAATCAAACCTGCATTTCATAAGTAGAATATGCCTGGTGGTCCTTAATACAGCCAATGTACTCTTAGTATAATAACAGCGAAGTATTTTGTCCAGTGTAAGATAGGATAAAAGTTGGTGGTTATTCCACAATACAGATTTTTTTTTACCAAGTTTTCTGTTTGATAATACAGTATATGAGAAAAGGGTTCATCATTCAATAACAACAGGGGATGCAATGGCAGATGAACTAAATGAGTATTTTGCATCATTCTTCACCGTGGAAGACACAAGCAGTGTGCTAGGTATTGAAGGGTGTGAGGGAATAGAAGTGAGTGCAGTTACTATTACAAGGGAGAAAATACTTAAAAAGTTGAAAGACCTAAAGGCATATAAGTCACCCAGACCAGATAAACTGCACATTTGGGTTCTGAAAAAGGTAGCAATAGAGATTATGGAGGCACTTGCAATGATCTTACAAGAATCATTGGACTCTGGCATGGTTCCAGAGGACTGGAAAATTGTAAATGTCACTCCACTCTTTAAGAAAGGAGGGAGTCAGCAGAAAGGAAATTATAGATTAGATAGCCTGACGTCAGTGGTTGGGAAGTTGTTGGAGTCAATTGTTAAGGATGAGGTTATAGAGTACTTGGTGACTCAAGACCAAATAGGACAAAGTCAGCATGGTTTCTTCAAGGGGAAATCTTGCCTGATGTAACTGTTGGAATTCTTTGAGGCGATTACAAGTAGGATAAATAAAGGGGATGCAATAGATGTTATATATTTGAAATTTCAGAAGATCTTTGACAGTTGATCCACAGATTGAATCTGTTTACGAAGTTAAGAGCGCATGCTATTACAGGAAAATTACCAACATGGTTAGAGCATTGGCTGATTGATAGGAGGCAGCAAGCGTGAATAAAAGGATCCTTTTCTGGTTGACTGCCAGTGACTATTGGTATTCTGCAGGAGTCATTGCTGGGACCGCTTCTTTTTATGCTGTACATCAATGATTTTGATGTTGAAATAGATGGCTTTGTTGCCAAGTTTGCAGATGATACAAAGATTGGCAAAGGGGAGGTAGTGTTGAGAAAACAGGAAGGCTGCAGAAGGACTTAGATTAGGAGAGTGAGCAAGAAAGTGTGAAATGAAATACAATGTTAGAAAACATATGATCATGCACTTTGGTAGAAGAAATAAATGTGCAGACTATTTTCAAAATGGGGAGAAAATCCAAAAATCTGAGAAGCATACAGACTTGGGAGTCCTTGGGCAGAACACCATAAAGGTTAACTTTCAGGTTGAGTTGGTGATGAGGAAGGCAAATAAAATATTGGCATTCATTTCAAGAGGTCTAGAATATAAGAGCAGGGATGTGATGCTGAAACTTTATAAGGCACTGGTGAGGCATCACCTTGAGTATTGTGAATAGTTTTGGGCTCCTTATCTAAGAAATGAGAAGGTTCAGAGGAGGTTCACAAGGATGATTCTGAGAATGAAAGGGTTATCATATAAGGAGCATTTGATGGCTCATGGCCTGTACTCACTGGAATTTAGAAGGATGAGGGTGGATCTTAATGAAACCTTTTGAATGTTGAAAGACCTAGACAGAGTAGATGTGGAAATGATGTTTCCCATAGTGGGGGAGTCTAGGACAAGAGGGCACAGCCTCAGGATAGAAAAATGTCCATTTTAAACAGAGATGCGTTGAAATGTCTTTAGCCAGAGGGTGATGAATTTGTTGAATTTATTACCACAGGCAGCTGTGGAAACCAGGTCATTGAGTGTGTTTAAGACAGAGTTTGATAAGTGCTTGATTGACCATGCATCAAAGGCTACGGGGAGAAGGTTGGAGAGTGGGGCTGAGGAGGGGAAAACAGGATTGAATGGCGGAGCAGACTTGATGGGTCAAGTGGCCTAATTCTGCTCCTTGTCTTGTGATTTTGTTTCGACCACTTTCTCATTCCTACATAATGTGTGGTCTTATTTGCAAACTGTACATTTGCAAACAGCCATCATTTGGTTTAAATTGTGGTCATCTGTGTTCTTCCTTGTCTGGATTTTATCACCACAACTTTCTCCTTAGCTGGTCTTCTAGGTATTTTCTAGTGCCCACTAACTCAATGAAAAGGATCTGCTGTGGAAGGATACATCATTTGGCTGCACAGAAAACGAGGAAATCTATGTGAAGCTACCAAATGGAGGGCAGGGGCGAATCATGGTCTTTTGTTTATATGTTGAGACAATACGTACTTATCACTGATTAAAGTACCAGGGTAATGGGATCAAATCAAAGGCAGAAGATTTTTGTTGCTTGTCAGCCAGACATCAGTTTTCTGAGTTCATCTTTAGCTGTTCTTTCAGCCCCAGACCATTTTATAGTTTCGCACATCTTCTCTGCAGTTTCCCTGACACATAACTGTTTCAAGTTCTGAATCTTTTTATTGTCCGCGAGCTTTGTTTCACCGTGTCAGAATAAACCAAAGGACAAGATGTAAAATAGAGAGAGCCAACTGGAGAGCCCATGAAATGGCCAAAGCACAGTAGCAGGCCCTGAACTGAACAAAAGGAACATCACCGAGAGCTCAAATGGGTAAAAATACCCAGAAATAATGATTCAACCAATAGGAAATATAAACTGAGAGGATGTTAAAGAACAGAGGTGAAATTTGAAAGTGCCAGCTATTGCTCTTTATTGAGTAGCCGTCATTCAAAGCTGTAAGACCTATAATGAAAATCACAGCATGTACCTTACACCAGAAACACAACAATAATTTAACAGTACTTTCTACTCTTTTAGGTGTAATAACACCATAAGTATCAGGCTGGGAACTTTTCATTGCAGAATAATTTTTCAGAGTTATGAAAATCTAATGTGAAACCATCTGTTGTTTTGTCATATTTCTTCTGTTCAGCATATTTACATTATAATAGCTAGGACCTCCTGAACTCTCAATAAAATGTTGGCATATGAGTATTATGTTTTCATAGGCAGATTATTTTAAACAGTTCACAAGTTAGCAGAATTGTATCACTAGAATTGCTCTCCATTCATCTCTGCTAACCATCTACCTTTTCTTCTACAGTGCAAGGTAAGATCAGATGCAGTTCATGCTCACAGACCAGTGACCTTTGCTGATCCTCGGGTGACAGGATCAGAACACATTCCTGATGCCTATTATGTTTTAGCAGCTTCTGACAAGTAGTCCAAGCCTGTCTGTGAATACATGACTAATGCAAGATATTGCCACTCAGCCAGCATCAACATGAGCAGGCAACTAAAGGGGGAAAAAAGAACATTTTTGATGGCTGCCATGATTCACATAACATACTTGATAATAGAAGAGAACATTTTGGCAGAAAGATCAGTTAGGTGTCTTGGGCAGTGACAAGCAACATGTTGTCAAATAGAACCTATTTACAAACTCACTGCACACAGCAAATAGAGCAGTAGGGAAAAGTAGAATGGTTTTATGTGGATGTTTATTCTTCCTGCTGCAAAGGGGCTGGACTTAACTCTTCATCAGCTTGAAAGGCACAACACTAAACAATACCTGGCCTTGTTTTGGATTTTCTAATTGTTAATTGGCATACCATTGCCATTCACTATTGAAAGAAGAAGTCAGAGCTTTATTTTGATTTCTTGGGAGCCAAATAAGGAACGAAGGATTGAAATTATACGGTACTAAATATTAGTTGTCCAAAACTCTACTGTAATTATAATGGAAACTGTGGGGAAATAGAACAAGTGACTGAAAATACTGTCCCTTGTGTCTTTATTTATGCTGAGGGACTGTAGAATAATTGAATAGTAGAGACTAAATTTAACAGAAACTGAAGCAATGTATGTGAGACAATGGATCAGATGGTTGTCATCTCCATTCACAGGCATAAATTCATCATCTTACCGGGAAGTAGTCGAAGAACCCGCCTTGGGCTATATTATTTCCCCCTTTTTTTCCTTCTTTCTCAGCATTTCATTAATGTCATTGTCATTCATTTTGCACGTGTGGAAAATGCACGTGACAATTCTATAATTGTCATTAATGGAAGTTTATGGTAAGTTATTTATGTCCTCACAATGTTCTTTGCTAATGCAAAAAACTAATTTTTCTGACCTTTACATCCTGTGTAAGGATGCCTGTAACAACAATAAACTTGGACTAGTCTTAACACCATAAACACAGAGAGACATGTTGATAACTCAGCTCCATGGTCGTGCCATTGTTCAAATCTCATATTTTCTTCAGTGATAGTTGCTGTTTATCTTTTGCAGCTGTACTGGAAAAGCCTCTTGAGAAGAAGGCTGGCAGGAACTACGGGCCACCTGGCACAAAGAAACTGGTCTACTTCATTGATGACATGAACATGCCTGAAGTTGACACTTATGGCACTGTTCAACCACACACACTTATCAGGCAACATTTGGACTACGGTCACTGGTAGGCAGTAATTAACCACTTGTGTCTTTGTAGATCATAAGAAATGGAACATGCTCTTCTTTTAGGATGGTACAAACTGTTTGATAGTGAATTCTCAGAGAATTGTAAACTTTGCTCAAAGTTAAGTCTAATATAGACCGCCAGTTTGCCTCACTATCATCTGTTCATTTTCCACATAGGATAAATAACATCCCAGCTCTTAGCGCTACTCAAGCTGAAGGTTACCAGCAATTTCTAACTACAGCATTTTATTTTTGTTTCTATTAAAGTTCCTTAGTATTCCTTCCATTCCTTAAAGTCTTATGTGTTCCATGTTGCCTGATAGTCCCTGCCCTCCTTGGAGTCTGACAGATTTGGGTTCAAGCTTACATAATTCAATTCAGGATTTCATAATTTGACCAGATAATTAAGATCAACATGTGAATAAAATATTGAGGAATTTGAGGAATCTTTAACAATGCTAACATTTGAACATGATATCAAACTTCAAACAACAAGCTGGACCTTAGTACAGTGGGCAGCCAGTCATGTTGCTACTTCACAGCTCTTGAACCTCAAATTCAAACCTGCCCTTGGGTGCTGTGTCTGTTTGGAGTTTGCTCCTTGTCTCAATGACCACATGGCCTGGATTTTCAGCATCTGCAGATTAAGGAAGCTTGAGTAGATATAATGTTGCATATGTAAAAGTGGATCTTCTGCTGCTCTCTCAGGTGAAAAGTTTTTTAATGTAAAAATTTTAATGTAAAATTCCATATCTCAAAGATGTGTGGATTGTTAGGTTAATAGGCCATGGTAAATCCCCCTTAGTATATAGGTAAATGATAGAATGCAGAGGGAGCTGATTGGAATGTGAGGAGAATAGATTGAAGAGAAAATTAGTGGGAGAAATGAGATAGCTGTACAAGCTGGCAGATTCACAGTAGGTTTAAATAACTTCCCTCCATATTGTAAGGAGATATGGAAAAAAGGAATTGTGCTGTCTGGCAAATATTTCATTGTGTTCCATCACATGGAGCCAACAGTGGTACCTGGTGATGTCAGCATTCCCTCACCTGTGCTGGGGAATCTGCTTTCCCAATCCTACATTGCCAGGTCCAATGCACGGCTTTAACACCTTCGAGTTGGTACTCCCATCGCAACCAAGAGGGGAAATGTAAATTGTTTTTGGTACCATCTTCTACTTCAATATGTTAAAACATTTTTACTGTTCAAATGACTTTTAAAATATATAAGTATTACACTCTTAATAATTTTATTTATTGCATTCACTTTATTACATTTTAATTATTTACAGCAAACTTTTCAACTAAATATTAGAAATATTAAACAGTGTAAAATTGTCTCAGAGATTTTGACAGGAATTGAGACTCCACTCCCAGCTTTTTTCTCTTTCAAATGATGTCAAGTTATTTTAGGGACCAGACCTCAGCACAATACCATTTTAGGTCTTGTTACATCTTTCCAGAAGCTGCTGAGTATAGATGATCAGTTTTATCTTCCCTGTGAATTCAGTCTGGATAAGTATGGACCGGTTTCATAGGCTTCATTTAAATGATGTTAAATCCTAAATAATAGCTACATTTTATGTAATTTTCATTTGAACATTCATTTGGATGGTTCTAACTAATATGTTACAATAAGTATTAGCTAAAATATACCTAAAACTTTCTTATAAATTGTAATAGGGAGTTGATTGATAAATCTGGTACTTTAAGTACCATTTGAATCTTATCAGGTTTATAAATCACACAAGAAGTCTTCCAGCCATACAAGCCCACTGAAATATATCCAATAATAACAGGAATTACAGGGAAGATTCTAGCATGGATAAAGCAGTGGCTGATGGTAGGAGGCAAAGAGGGGGAATAAAATGCAAACAACAGGAATTCTGCAGATGCTGGAAATTCAAGCAACACACATCAAAGTTGCTGGTGAATGCAGCAGGCCAGGCAGCATCTCTAGGAAGAGGTACAGTCGACGTTTCAGGCCGAGACCCTTCGCCAGGTTAAATAGATAGGTTTTGATCTGAGGTTTAAAAGTATCAACTGAATCTGCATCCCTTATAGAGAGATCAGAAGTAGAGAGAGTGAGCAGCTTCAAATTCCAGGGTGTCAAGACCTCTGAGGGTCTAACCTGGTCCCAGCATATTGATAGTGAACGCAGCAGGCCAGGCAGCATCTCTAGGAAGAGGTGCAGTCGACGTTTCAGGCAGAGACCCTTCGTCTCAGCCTGAAACGTCGACTGAACCTCTTCCTGGAGATGCTGCCTGGCCTGCTGCATTCACCAGCAACTTTGATATGTGTTGTTAGGGGGAATAAAAGGAGCCTTTTGTAGTTGGCTGCCAGTGACTAGTGGTGTTCCACAGGGGTCTGTGTTGGGACCAATTCTTTTTACGATATGTTAATGATTTGAATTTGAATTTATTTAAATTTTGCATCTATCCCACAACGTGAGGGAATAAAAATCTTTGCGTTATGACTCTGTCACAATGTACAGGCATGAATTTGTAAGTCTAATGGCTTGTAGAAAGAAGCTGTCCTGTAGCCTTTTAGCCCTAGCTTTAATGCTGCGGTACCATTTGCCAGACAGAAGCAGCTAAAACAGTTTTTGGTTGGGGTGACTGGTGTCCATGATGATCTTCCAGGCCTTCTTTCTGCACCTGCTGCTGTAAGTATCCTCAGTAGAGGGAAGATCATGTCTACAGATGCACTGGGCTGTCTGTACCACTCTGACGTGCCCTGTGATCAAGGTTGGTGCAATTCCTGTACCAGGTGGTGATACCACCAGTCAGGATGCTCTCAGTGGTGCCTCTGTAGAAGATCTTGAGGATTTGGGAGCTCATGCCAATCTTCTCCAGTCACTTGAGGTGAAGTGACTCTTGTGCTTTTTGATGATGGAATTGATGGCTTTGTTGCAATGTCTGCGGACGATATAAAGATAGGTGGAGGGGCAGGTAGTTCTGAGGAAGTAGAGAGGCTACAGAAGGACTTAGACAGATTAGGAAAATGAAGTGGCAGATGGAATACAGTTTTGGGAAATGTATGGTCATGCACTTTGGTAGAAGAAATGAAAGGATTGACTATTTTCAAAATGGAAAGAAAATACAAAAAAAAAACTGAGGCGCAACGAAACTTGGGAGTCCTTGTGCACAATTCCCTAAAGGTTAATTGCAGGGAGAGTCTGTGGTTCTGAAGGCAAATGTGATGTTAGCATTCATTTTAAGAGGACTAGAATATAAGAGCAAGGATGTATTGTTAAGACTTTTTGAAACACTGGTGAGGCCTCACTTGGAGTATTGTGAACAGATTTGGGCTCCTTTTCTGATAAAGGATGTGTTGAAATGGGAGAGGGTTCAAAGAATGTTCGGAAAATAATTCTAGAATTGAATGGCTTGTCATATGAAGAGCACTTGATGGCTCTGGGCCCATATTCACTGGAATTCAGAAGAATGAGGGATGACCTCCTTGAAACCTATCGAGTGGTGAAAGGTGAGTAGGTGAATGATGAATAGAGTGGACGTGGAGGGGATGTTTCCTATGGAGGGAGAGTCTAAGACCAGAGAACACAGCCTTGGAAGTGGTGTCCTTTTAGAACGGAGATGAGGAATTTCTTTAGCCAGAGAGTGGTGAATCTGTAGAATTTCTTGCCCGGGCAGCTGAGGGGTCAAGTCTGTATGTATATTTAATGCAGAGATTGATAGATTCTTGATTGGTCAGTGCATGAAGGGATACGGGGGGAAAGGCAGGAAATTGGGGCTGAGAGAAAAAAAGGAATCAGCCTTGTTGAAGTGGCAGAGCAAACTCAATGGGCCAAATGGCCTAATTCAGCTCCTATGTCTTTATGGTCTTATATTTAAAATTTGGTTTCCCAAGATTAGAATGGGAACTGCATATGGTATTAACCTGCTGAAGATTCGTTTCCCATAGCTTTTTTTCAAAATACAGGTGGTATTGACTTGGAATTAAGGTTTTTTTCACAACATTATGTGTAAGTAGATGGGAGTCATTTCACATTAGTATAGTGAAGAGGGAGATTACCCACTTCCCCATATATGAACATGTGATCAGGTTTCTCTTTATCCATTTTGTTAAGTTGCTTCCTCCAATATAACATTCTTCCAAGAACCAATATTACTAATGTACAGAGAAATTATTTATTTGTTCTCCTTCTGACTTTTTTTGCCAGCCCAGTTATAGTGCCCACATCACAAAATATAATTAATAGTTTTGCAAAACAGGTTAGGTTTACAAATGTGATACAGTGTTCTACAGATGCAAATTGGATTTGTTTCTTTTCAAGCGATTCATTCATATGACATAAAAAGAATACAGTCCAGTTTTATTTGAAGCTTATCACAGTAAATTATGTATTTTGGATATTAGAACAAAATCATTTTTTGGTGAACTCAAGAGTTTTGAGCAAACACTACACCACCATGATCACATGGAAAAGGACATGAAAATACACAGTGAGTGTTATGTCACACACACTCAAGTTCAAGTTTATTTTGCCAACCAGAACAAGAATGTAAGCCAAATGCTGAAGATGCTGGAATTCTTTAATGCAAATAAAAAATGCTGAAAATCCTCAGTAGGTCCGGCTGCATTTGTGGAAACAAAAAAAATAGAGTCAACATTTCAGGTAAATTACTTTTTGTTAGTTTACTAACGAAAAGTGATCAAACTAGAATATTAACTCTTTGTTTTCTGTACAGATGCTGCTAATCTTGTTGATATTCCAAGCATATTATTTTTATGCAGATATGACCAATGCTAACACTGGAAGAGAATTATGTAATTTTATTTTCTATCACAGACGTTGCTCTTCACCAAAAGCTTTTAACGGTTGATTTAAAATTCAGTTGTGATAGTTCTGAGGTTGCTGTGCAAGTGCAATTTCTTCACTCGGATTCTAATTCAGTTTGTTCATTGTGTTGTCATTCAAACTCCTCGGCATCACTAATTTTAATCTTTTACCAGGTATGACCGAACTAAGCTCACACTCAAAGAGATTCATAACGTGCAGTATGTGTCGTGCATGAATCCCACAGCTGGCAGTTTCACCATAAACCCTCGCCTACAGGTACAAAACAGGAGTTTGTTTTGTTTGTTGTGTACAAAGTAGGTGCAGTGAAGACAGGAGGGTAATAGATCAAGCATAAGAGTTTTTGCATTAGGACTGCAGAATGCAAAACAACTTCACAATCACACACAAAACACTGGAACTCAGCAGGTCAACACACTTGCTGAGTTCCTCCAGCATTTTGCGAGTGCTGCTTTGGATTATCAGCATCTGCAGATTTTCTCATGTTTGGAATCATAGGCAAGGAGGTAAAAGGAACTGTAGGTGATGGAAATCTGAAAAAGAAATTGAAATTGCAGGAGGTCTTCAGCAGTTCCAGTGGCACTGAGTGCAGGATCTGTGAAGTGCCAAGCAGTACATGATGCTAGCAGGATTTTTCATCTCCATTATCCATCTTCAACTCACCAGAAGTACTTACTTGCATTAATCTAGCTTCCAGCAGCTGAATTATGAGTATCTAAGCTTTTTAAAATCATTTTTGGGCAAGTAGAGACATCTGGCACAATGTGAGCTGAAAAGCTGTAAATAAATTCACATTGAAATTTCAAAACAATCAATAAAGCATACCACTCTTAAACTGCTGATTAGTCAATTCTGTTTTTCAATTTGTTTAGAAGCTGCAGTAGACAATCACAGTTACTGTCAGGACAGAGTTGCTGTTCCCAGATTTATAATACGTATATCACTTACTGACAGAGATCTATAAAGCTATTGTCATCTTCTATAATTTAAAGGATGGGTACAAATTGATTGGTGTGTGAAGCTTGCTGAGTGCTGTAATCAATTGCCTATTCTTATCTACAAGTCAAGGTGATGTTGGCCCTTAACGGACTGTAATCACCGTGATTCCATTTCTCTCATCTTCCCTGATCTAATGTAGACACTACAAAGATTAAAAGGATCAAAATGAGTAGACCAAGTTCTGAAACCAACTGTGGTTTTTAAGCCCTTGAACTTCCTAGATGCCTGGACAGAAAAAAAAGAGTTTCAGTATTAATATCAACACCTTCCAATGAATATCTCCACTGTCTGCAGATTGAGGGCAGCACGTGCATGGGAGCAAACTTTGTATTTCCTCACCAGGTCATGCACCATCCCACCTTGGATATAACTTACAGTTTCTTCATGGATGCCTGGTTAAACTGGCATTATTGTAGGGACACAAATTACCTAAACTGCAATGATTAAAGGTAGCTTATAAACAAAGGAGAGTAAATGCCAGTCTACCAGTCACGCATGCATATCGAGTAAATTAGAAGCAATGAAAACATTTGCAACATAACAATCAAAGTGATAGCTTAGAAGGAAGGTATAAAATCATAGAACACTTCTAACACTGAAAGAGACGATTTGCTCCAAAAACAAGGAAAAATCAAAGGAACCCATGCAAAATGCTGGAGGAACTCAGCAGGCCAGGTGGGATCTATAGAAACGAGTAAACAGTTGATATTTTGGGCCAAGACCCTTCATCGAGACTGGAAAAAAAGATGTCAGAGCAAGAAGATGGGGGGAGGGGAGGAGGTGGTAGGTAATTGAGACTGGGAGAGTGGGAGGGGTGAAGTAAAGAACTGGGAAGTTTATAGGTGAAAGTGATAAGGGGCTGTAGAAGAGCGATTCTGATAGAAGAGGGTAGAAGTCTATGGACGAAAAGGAAGGAGGAGGAGCACCAGAGAGAGGTGATGCAAAGGGAAATGGGAATGGTGAAGTGGGGAGGGGGGCGCAATTACTAGAAGTTTGAGAAGTATATTTTCATGCCATAGGTTGGCAGCTACCCAGATGGAATACAAGGTGTTGCTCCTCCAACCTGCGTGTGGCGTCATCACGGCAGTAGAGGAGGCCGTGGACTGACATGTTGGAATGGGAAGTAGAATTGAAATGAGTGGCCACCGTGACATCCCACTTTTTCTGCTGGACAGAGCGTAGCAGTCTCCCAATCTACGTGGAGTCTCTCTGATATACAGGAGGCCACACCGGGAGCACCAGATACAGTAGATGACCCCAACAGACACACATGTGAAGTGTTGCCTCACCTGGAAGGATTGTTTCTGCCTTTACGTTTCAGAGGCTGTAAATCCTGTGCCATTACACAGTTTGACTGTTTGAAAAAACAACTCATCTTCTCTCTTCCTTTAAATCCTTGCCTCCTGGTTTTCAGATCCCTGATTTTTGATTGTTTTGCTTAAAGAAATAGATTCTTCATATTTATATCTCTCATAAACTTTCAGAATCTGATTTATTGTCATTGACTTGTATGGTGAGAAATTTATTGTTTTTTTGTGGCAGCAGAAAAATGCAAAGATATAGGTTACTATAAATTGCAAATTTGAACAGTACAAATATAGAGGGATAATAAGACAATTATCTCAAATGAACAGGATTGTATTAAATGTGCCAGTTAGAGCTGCTGTAAAGTCAAGGAGATTTACAGAACCACTGGCTATCTTTCCATGTAATCCAGTTAAGCATTACAGGTAGCTGACCTTTTATTAGAACTCCATTGCATTTGATTGGAGCAGAGCAAAGACTACTTTTGTCTCCAGTTAGCTGGATAAGATACGTAAGTTGGACACATTAGCTGGAAATTGCCAGATGTGAAACCTAATAACTAGTTTGTTGAATTTGAAGATTTTTCAGTGTTCATGATGAAGTATCATGTTTTTGTGGATCCTTTACTCCAAGTTATTATTGGCTTTCTCCAGTACAATGATCCTGCTTTCTTATCATTGTGAATATATTTTTGTGTTGTGAAAGTGAGATTGATTTTGCAGATTACTTTCAGATGGCTTCTTTGCTGGATTAGCAGTAAAAATGTTTGCTATTCCTTCCTCTAAGGCTCTAGATTAATTTAGTTTCAGTGGAGGCAACAGCCATTATAATTCCTTCTATCTTAGCAGTCTCTTCAGCTATGAAGCAAATCACAGACAATCTTGTTTGCAATAGACTTCTAAACCACTATTCACTTTTTCATTATCAGGGGAAGGGTACTGAATAGACCCTTGTTCTTCCTGTTCATCTTAAGACTAGAATCAGTCTTTGAATTAAACTGGATCAGAAGATGTAGAGCCCATGCGGATACAGTTAAGAGACCACAAGGGTACAAAGATTCTGGATGGAAGATATACTGTATATACAGGTCTCTGAACAGTAGCCAGGA
This sequence comes from Mobula birostris, assembly GCF_030028105.1. NCBI lineage: Eukaryota > Metazoa > Chordata > Chondrichthyes > Myliobatiformes > Myliobatidae > Mobula > Mobula birostris. Next base: position 21,077,689 of record NC_092393.1, read on the forward strand.
TATGGGGTACAAATTATGAAGGGAGATAAAAAAAAAGGCATATAAAAAGAACAATGTCATGATGTTCAAAAGAATTTCACTATGTAGGTAGATTGGAAAAATGAGGTTTGTACTGGATCTAAAGAAGGTAGCTTGTGATTGAGCCCACGAGGGAAAAGGCAATTCTGGCTTTAAGTAAAGGAACCTTAGGAGGTGGTGATTATATGACAGAATTCACCCTGCAGTTTGACAGGGGGAAGCTAAAATTGGATGTATCGATATTACACTGCAGTAAAGGTAACTACAGAGGCATAAGAGAGGAGTTGGACAAATTTGATTGGAAGAGAACACTAACGGATGAATGTAGAGTAGAAATGGCTGAAGTTTCTGAGAGTAATTTGGAAGATGCTGGATTAGTTCATCCGAAAGAAGAAAAAGAATTCTAAAGAGAGGATGAGGATGACCAACAAGAGAAGTCAGGAGAGTATAAGGTCAAAAAGCAAAATAGGAGCACATGTTATTAAAGCAAAGATACTAGTATGGACAGAAGATTAGCTGACTGGCAGAAGGCTAGGATTGAGAATAAAGGAGGCCTTTTTTGATTGGCTGCCGGTGACTAGGGTTGTTCCTCAGGGGTTAGTGTTAGTTACACTACATTCAATGCAAATTATATAGATGAAAGAATCAGTGGCTTTCTGGCCCAGTTTAAAGATGATACCAAGATAACGGAAGGGAAGATAGTGTTGAGGAAGAATGGAGTCTGCCGAAGGACTTGGGCAGATTAGAAGAACTTGCAAAGAAATAGCAGATGGAATTGTGTAGGGAAGTGTACAGTCATGCACTTCGGTAGAAGAAATAAGGTGTAAACTACTTTATAAACTGGGAGTGAATACAGAAATTGGAAGTACAAAGGGACACGGGAGTCCTAGTGCATTATTTCCTAAAGGTTACCTTACAGGTTGAGTCAGTAATAAAGAAACCAAATGCAATGTTAGCATTCATTTCCAGAGAACTAGAATATAAAATCAAAGATATAATGCTGATGCATTATAAGGCATTGGTCAGAACAAATTAGGAGTATTGTGAGCAATTTAGGACCCCATATCTGAGAAAGACTGTGCTGGCATAAGAGAAGATTCAGGTGTTTACTAGAATGATCTCAGGAATGATAGGGTTAATGAATGAGAAGCAATTGATAGCTCTGGCCCTGTTCTTGCTGGAGTTTAGAAGAATGGGGGGGGGGGGGAAGGAAATCTCTCTGAAACCACCAAACATGGATCGGCTTGACAGAGTGGGTGTGCAGAGGATGTTTCCAATAGTTGGGAAAGTTCAGGCCTAGAGGGCACAGCGTCAGAAAAGAACAGAGTGAAGGAGGAATTTCTGTAGCTAAAGAGTGGTGAAGCTGTGGAGCTCATTGCGGCAGATGGCTGTGGAGGTCCAGTCATTGCACATATTTAAAGTAGAGATTGATAGGTAATTAATTAGTTAGAGTGTCAAAGGTTATGGGGAGAAGGCAGGAGAAAGGAGTTGAGAGGCAAAATAAATCCGCTATACAGCAGATTGAATGGTCTAAATGTGCTTCTATGTCTTATGGTCTTTGCTCTTGCTAGTCAAATCCATGCAAAATAGTTGCATTGGGTTTTGGAAAGGGATTATACTTGGTATGCTATGATATGCATAACCGCAAATATATTGGAGGTTTTAGGAATGGAAAGTGATTCTTTATTACTCTTTGTAAATTGATCCGTACATTGCTAGTCTTGAATATCAGCTTAATCAGGCACTAACTGATAATCAGTGGTGATGTCCTATGGTTTTCCATCCCCAAATCTTGTCCACAAGAATGAATATCATATAAAATAACAATATGGGGTTTAAAGCAACAGTTTTATCATCAGAATTTATGGACAGTACTTATTATTTTGATATGGAGCTGCATATAGTATTGAAATCAACTTTTCTCTGACTAAAGGTATCTTATTTTTAATTGCAGCGCCACTTCTGTGTGTTTGCTCTATCATTTCCCAGCACGGATGCACTTGCTACAATCTACAGTACCATTCTTAGCCAGCACCTCAAACTTAATAACTTTGCTGTGGTTTTGCAAAAATCGACACACCAGCTAATCAGTCTGGCACTTGCCTTGCACAATAAGGTGGCTTCTACGTTCTTGCCAACGGCCGTCAAATTTCATTACATCTTTAACCTGCGTGATCTGTCCAATATCTTTCAGGTAAGTTTATGGCATCAAATGGTAAGCATTCGCTATTTTGGGTGGCCAGACCAAGATTGCTTAATGTTTCAAATTGTCTAATGTTATTTCCAATACACAAGTGTAAATGAGAACAAAATAATTGTTACACACATCAAAGTTGCTGGTGAACGCAGCAGGCCAGGCAGCATCTCTAGGAAGAGGTACAGCCGACGTTTCGGGCCGAGACCCTTCGTCAGGATTAACTGAAGGAAGAGCTAGTAAGAGATTTGAAAATGGGAGGGGGAGATCCAAAATGAAGGAGAAGACAGGAGGTGGAGGGATGAAGCCAAGAGCTGGACAGGTGATTGGCAAAAGGGATATGAGAGGATCATGGGACAGGAGGCTCAGGGAGAAGGAAAAGGGGTGGGGGGAACCCAGAGGATGGGCAAAGGGTATAGTGAGAGGGACAGAGGGAGAAAAAGGAGAGAGAGAGAAAGAATGTGTATTTATAAATAAATAACGGATGGAGTACGAGGGGGAGGTGGGGCATTAGCGGAAGTTAGAGAAGTCAATGTTCATACCATCAGGTTGGAGGCTACCCAGACGGAATATAAGGTGTTGTTCCTCCAACCTGAGTGTGGCTTCATCTTTACAGTAGAGGAGGCCGTGGATAGTCATATCAGAATAGGAATGGGATGTGGAATTAAAATGTGTGACCACTGGGAGATCCTGCTTTCTCTGGTGGACAGAGCACCAAAGAAAGATTAATTGTTGCTGTGGAGACAGAATAATTGTTACTCTGAATTTGATGCTGCACAGAAAACATGATTAGATAAAGAACACAATTATTATAAAATACAAATATACAAAATAGCTTTAAACTGTACATAAGGTGATGTACAGGAGTGTCTCTATATAAGGTAACTGACAGGACATGATAAAGTAGTGGTGATGGGGTGGTTAGTGGGTCAAGGTATTGATCAGCCTTGCTGCTTGTGGAAAGTAGCTGTTCCTGTGTCTGGTGGACTTGGCGTGGATGCTACATAACCTCCTCCCTGATGGGAGTGGGACAAACAGTCCATGAGCAGGGTGGGTGAGATCCTTCATGATATTGCTGGCCTTTTCCTGGCACATTTCTGAATATCTGCCCTGAATGGTGTGTGGGCTGTTGCCAGTGATGCTTTGGGCAGTTTTGACTTGTTGTAGATACTTCAATAAAAAGTCCTTTTGCCATGACATCCAAGAGAGTATTAGAGAGTGTTACACATTAGAGAGCATCATAAGTCATTATTGGTCTTCATTTACCTTTTGTACAGGCAATTTGGTTAAACACATGTGTAAACTGGAAAGAACAAAACACAGCAATCATAGGTCTCTGTTAAGCATCTTATACCCTGAGATGCTCAAACAACCCTAAATTGCACCAACAATCATTCCAAAGGCAAAGTCATTTAGGTAACCTCTCATTTTCCATTCTGATGTTTGGTCTGAACCACAAGTGAACCTCTTGACCATGTCTGCATGCTTTTATGTAGCTGCCACATGACTGCTGATTAGATACTTGCATTAATGAACAGGTGTACCTAATAAAGTGGCCACTGAGCAGATGCAGTGAAGAGTTCTCCATTGACTCTTCCCACCCTCTCCTCAGCCTTTAGTTATTGCACACTAAAACAGCAAGTAAATATCTGATGCAGCCTCGTCATACTACGAACATTAAATGGTTACTTGTTTAGAATGGATTGTAAATGCTGTCATTAGTTTATGTTATGTCTTACCTCAGGTCAGTCCATTAGAAAACCTTCTCATTACAGGTTTTATTTAGTGTTGAATCAGAGACAGTTTAAAATAAATTACAAACCTCTTCTAGCTTGCTTTGGAACAAACCCAAAGGAATTACTGTACATTTATTATTTAAGCCAGTTATCTGTGAAGGTCCCCTGGCTGTGATTATAAAGGGGTTAGATTCTGTCTTGGTATCTTTACAACATGGATAATAATAGTTCAGAACAAAATGACAAAAATGGCTCTTTAAATAATTTCTGTTTCATTTGACAGTAATTCAGAATCAGCTTGGAATACGAATGATGAAGCATAATTTTGGCACTTTAAAGTAAAATTTAATTGCTTTTCACTTATTGGATTCTTCTTTAGAATGTGGTCATCAAGTTGTCATGTGTGTAAATTGATGGATTACAGAAATTAGTCACAGTAGCTGACATTGTAACTAACAGACAGCAGGCACAGAGTGAATGTCTGAGTTATGTCGTGATGGGTGGCAGATAATCTTGGGAGGAAACTATACTTGTAATGCAGTTGTGAGCATGGATTCAAAGTAAAGTAAAAATTAACAGATGAATTTTAAAGAGAAGAAGTATAGTTTGGTGATTTACTTTATCAGAGATGGTCAGGTTTGTCAAAGGCAGCGTTCAAAATTGGATGAAAGGATTAAATGTGGGCTGGGTAAAACTTTGTTAAAATTTAGTTTATATTCAGTTATGTTTCAGTTGCTAATCATGATTGAAATTAGATATGAAAACATAAGATGTCATATGGATGAATATAAATAAAAGCGTACTGAGTATAGACGTGTAAATTACTAAAATGGAATGGGATGGGTGTGTAGAAAGGAGGATATGGAAAAGTTTCAGTAGCTATGAGGATACAGACGATCTTGCTAACATAGTGATTTGAGGTTATTGTTTTATTTTACATCAGTGGAAAAGCACATCATCAGCACATTCTACCAGAGTAAATGGTATTGTGAATACAGCATTATTGAGGATGGAGACAAACTTCTAAGTAGGAAGGCAAGAGATTATGCTTCAAGGTTCTTTTAAAGTTTGTAAAATGACATTCAACAGTTTCATATTATGACCTGTAAATAGCACCAAACCAATTCTATAGTTATAATGTATTCAAGAATGTTTTGTATCCATCTGTCTCTATAAGTAGCTGCACAATTTAGCAACAGACGCAATTCCTATCATCAGTATTTTTAGCAGTGAGGTGTAATTACATTACAATTAGGGCCTATATAAAAGTAAGCAATTTGTTTACTAAATACTTCATTGGTTATCTTATCTTTTAAGGTATAAGAATCTGTTATATCCTATATTTTACCAAAATACACTTCATTCTTAATATATGCAAATACATATTACTATATATTCAAATGTTACCATTCATTGTACTAGACGTGTCATTTATTTAACTTGTAAGATTTGCACAATAATAGCATGAGTCCAATTTTTCATTTGTATATATTCCTTAAGTTATCATTCTGAGAGGTTCTTACGCAGGTTCCAGCTCCTTGGTGTACAATGTAAGAGTACAGCTGCACCAAATTAACTGCAACATCATCATCATCATCATCATCATCAGGTGCCGTGTCCAGTTTGAGCTTCGACTGCCATGGCTCACACACTCCTGATTCGGGTCAAGTGAATTAATTCATTGGTATTCATTTCCAGTTCTCTGGCTGCTGTCTCCATCATCATTTGCCTTTGTCTTCCTTTTGCTTTCTTCCCTTCAATCTTTCCAATAATTACCATGCATTCTAACTCCTCTTTCCTAATCACATGTCCAATGAAGTTACATTGCCTTTTCATGAACCCATACGTTACTTCTCTTTTTGTGTTTGCCCTGTTCATGACATCCCCGTTAGAGATTCGTTTCGTCCATGATATTCTTTGCATCCTCCTCAAAAACCACATCTCTGCTGCTACAATTCATTTCCTCGTGTTACTAGATATTGTCCAACATTCTGAGCCATATAACATAACTGGAAACTGCAACATACTCGGTTCATAATCCTGGACCTTGAAATGTGGCTGTCTATAGCTTTCTGTTATGGTCATTTGCTTTCTCAAGAAGATCAGTAATATTCAGGTAGTCCGGAGGACAGATTTCATCATGTTAATAACCCTCCAGTAGCAGTTGATATGTGTCATGTTGCATGTTACTTGGAAAAGCCTGTAGAGCACAATGTGCTGTGTTATGCTGTTGTTCAAATGAACCTTGACAAAGGCCACTGCATCATTTCGGATTTTCTTGACAAAGGTTTATTCAGAAAGTGATGAATGACGTCTCAGTACCTTGGTATGCACCTCAGACAGCTGTGAAAGGAGAAATGACCAGGGATACTCTTTTTACAGCAGCCAAGCAAAATCTCAATGGTTTCTTCAAAGCCCTTATGATGAGGCATTCCCCCAAAGACTTTGTTCTTCTCCTCCAAAGAAACATCTGATACGATGCGCAATGTCCCCCTCCTACAGAGCTTCAAGGGTATTCTATACAGAGCACCCATGGTCAAGTGGGTTCTTATACATAGGTTTTCCTTTAGGAAACTGGGATTATATCATGGTCCAACTGGCCAAACTCATCCTTTGTAACTTGATTAGTGATAACCTGGGATAGAAACATATCATTCACTTCAAACAATGAGACTGATTACTAGTTTCTGATCTCTATTTTCTACCCTTTCTGCATATAGAAGAATGTGATGATGCTGTTACTCATGGACTTTGATGTGGTATCAGCTGGAAGCCTATTGTGTGGTAGTTTGGTCCCAAAGAGCTGAGTACAACTCAACTCTTTCATCAAAGGAATAAATAGACCTTATCAGCTCATCCAAAGTTCATAAGTGATCCAGACACTCCTGAATGTTCTCTTTGGAAACCTCCAAAACAGATACAATAGGGTCTTTTAAGAGTCTCTTGGATAGGTACATGGAGCTTAGAAAAATAGAGGACTATGGGTAACCTTAGGTAATTTCTAAAGTAGGTACATGTTCGCCAAAGGGCCTGTATTGTGCTGAAGGTTTTCTATGTTTCTAAGTCCAGGAGATTTTGCTGTTGTGGCCTTCAAACTATAAAGCCTTTATATAAAAAATTTCAGGTGCTTAATTTGTCATGCTGCAATCATGTAACTGCTCATTCTCTTCCTTATGAGCTCCCTATGAAATCAGTTTGCAGAAAGATGGACGATACATTCTGTTGCATGAATGGATTAGATTGGAAGCAAACCTGAAGACATCCCACATAAAGAATTAGGCTTTCTGGCTCTTTACCTCTCAGATCTCCCTCCCATCAAATTCATTGTCAAAGTACATATATGTCACCATATTCTACCTTGAGATTCATTTTCTGGGCAGTATTTACAGAAAAATAAATAAATACAAAATAATTTATTGAAAGCTATTACGTAGACAAAGCTCCAGAAATATTTTTCTGAAAATCAGGGCGGGCAGATACTGCACAATTTTTCTGGAGTTGTGGCATTTCATTTTGACTCTCGCCCACCTTCTGAACATCTTTGCAGTTCAGCTTGATTGCTTCTCACCAGTGCGTCAAAGAATCAGCTATTTTTTAAAGTCTCCTGAGTAAATATAGATGCAAAAAATCCATTTAAGATCTCTCCCATCTCTTTTGGCTCTTGCATAGGTTATCATTCTGATATTCCATAATCTTCCACAGTGTCTTCTTTGTTGAAGAATCAGATTCAGAATCAGGTTTAATATCACTGGCATATGCCGTGAAATTTGTTGTTATGCGACAGTAGTTCATTGCAATACATGATTTTAAGACAAAATTACAGAAAGAAAGATGTATATAAAAGTTAAATAACTAGTGCAAAAAAGGAAAAAAAGTAGTAAGTTGGTGTTCATGGGCTTATCGTCCATTCAGAAATCTGATGGCAAAGGGGAAATAGCTATTTCTGAATTGGTGAGTGTGGCATATGGCTTCTATGACTTCTTGAGCAACATAAACAATGCTGGAGGAACTCACGGACAGGCAGCACTTATGGAAAGAAATGTACAATCAATATTTCAGGTTGAGACCCTTCACCTGGACTGAAAAACATAAGGGAGATGGACAGTATATATTTAAAATAAAGGCAGTGGGAAGGAACTTCTATGACTTCTTATTGGCCAGAAATGGTAACAAGGATGATTCAGTTATGTTGTAGTGGAATAGAGATGAAGAGCAGTTGTGTTAGAGGAGTCTTTCAAGTAGGTGCTGACTGCCTTACTATACTTGATAAGTATATCCCCTTTCGTATCCCTTAGCAGTGTGGTGCTTCCAGTGTTTGTGTAGTAAGTGCTTTTAACAACACTGAAGATTAAGCATGACTTGGCTGGATCTGGACTTGTTCTTTCCACCTGCCATCAGTTATTTCATGCTTGGGGTTCTTACTGGATCTTGGCTTTCAGATGCCTGGTAGAGATATTTATTTTCCCCTTGACATGTGGAGGAGCATACAAGATTACCTTGTATTTCTGGTTAACTAGCTTCTCAATATCCCAGTTATTGTCATCAAAACAATCTCAGTACTTTGTAGTAGAGATTAGAGTCTTCACATAAACATACTATCAATCATTCAGAAGGTGCAATCAGCTGGGATTTTTCAGATTGTCTTGGTGCCCATTCTGTGCAGGTGATAAGGACACATTCTGATCTCTTTCTTGGATAATGATACAGTCTTAGAGCTGCCAGTGTCTGGAGCTAGTGTGTTGCCAAAGGGTCTTGCTTTTGTCCCTTTGGGTGCTGGCAATGATAGAACTATGTTCCAAACATATTGTCAGGTCACAGATCCATTTGGAATTGCCCTACCTTAATCCCTCCTTACAGGACATACCTTGATAGAGAACTATAGTTTTCCCATCCCGATATTGAAGTAATCCAGGAAGTTCAGTGGGCTGGGTTTCTTTCTCATGATTGAAATGGAAGTTTTCATTGGCGTTATTCATTGTGGATCATATATTGTATGTTGATGACTATAGTGAGTTGGTTTTATGCTATGGTGGGCTAGAGGATCATGAGGCATTCACAGATTACATTGATAGGATCAATAAGAAACCAGATTAGTTCACACCTGATTGTTTATTTTATGAAGATGCTGTTCCTTTTCAACTTTGCCCTTGCAGAGTACAATGTACTCACTACCTTGCTGTCCTGCCTGTTGTATCTCAGAGTTGGCAGTATCACAGAGTCTGATTTCCTGTCTATGATAATTAACTGATGTTCAGGTCTGTAGCCATCCACACCCTGAGTGAACAAATAGTTGCCCTGACTAACTGACTAAATTATGAACTGGAGAGTTTCTTTTCTAAGCTGTTGCATGGAGAGCATGCATAATACTTTTGTGTGACGTATGTTAGGAAAGGTTGCAAGTTCAAGCTACTTTTGTTTCAAATGTAGATCTGAAAATTTATCATCCAATTCTATCTCCCTCATTGAGCTACAGATACATTCTGATGAAATTCAAGTAATGATTATTTACAAGGGTAGACCTTCTGGGCTTAAAGACCAATTAAATTACAACTTCTCTTTAGCAACAGAAGAATAAAATGAGACATAAATCAACATATCATTTGAAACAATGAATGCAAAGGCCAACCTGTATTAAATAGGATTGAAGGGATCAACTTGGCAGAGTTGGCCTTTTGTCAGTTTCTTAAATTGTTGAAAAGCCCAGACAGGTTGGCAAGAAGAATTATATTCCCTTTGTTGCTTTAGTGGCACTCTTGCTTGAATCACTTGAAATTTAATGATCAGGAAGATTGTCAATGATCTAGGTCAAGTGGGGAATCATTTGCTGTGGGATATAGAAGTGGGTCACATCTTATTTCACCAAGCTCTGATTGAACAGTTAATTTAATTGACGATGGGTTTATTTATAGCCAAATGCTTGAGAGTTGAGTCTTTAGCCAATTTTTTTTAATGATTTATTTTAGTAACGTTTATTTTACATTAGCCATTATAATGGGATTTTCAGTTTGTTCAAAAATCTGGTATTAGTAATGTTTTCACCAGTTTGTTGTTGTTGCTGTTGTAGGTAGAGTAAATATAAGTTATTTATGTGCTATTTGCTGTTTCCAGTCACATTGTGTTATGCTTCAGAGGCATGATGTGTAGTTTGAGCTGGCTTTGTGTCATTTGCAAATCATGTTGCATCTTGCAAAACAATTTAGGGCATATACAGTGGCATACAAAAGTTTGGGCACCCCGGTCAAAATTTCTGTTATTGTGGATGTTAAGTGAGTAGAAGATGAACTGATCTCCAAAAGTCATAAAGTTAAAGATGAAACATTCTTTTCAACATTTTAAGGAATATTAGTGTATTATTTTTGTTTTGTACATTTTAGAGTGGAAAAAAAGGAAAGGAACACCATGCAAAAGTTTGGGCACTGCCAGAGATTTGAGCTCTCAGATAACTTTTACCAAGGTCTCAGACCTTAATTAGCTTGTTAGGGCTATGGCTTGTTCACAGTCACCGTTAGGAAAGGCCAGGTAATGCAAATTTCAAAGCTTTATAAACACCCTGACTCCTCAAACCTTGTCCCAACAATCAGCAGCCATGGGCTCCTCTAAGCAGCTGCCGAGCACTCTGAAAATTAAAATAAATGGTGCCCACAAAGCAGGAGAAGGTTATAAGAAGGTAGCAAAGAGTTTTCAGGTAGCCGTTTCCTCAGTTCGTAATGTAATTAAGAAATGGCAGTTAACAGGAACGGTGGAGGTCAAGTTGAGGTCAGGAAGACCAAGAAAACTTTCCAAGAGAACTGCTTGTAGGATTGCTAGAAAGGCAAATCAAAACCCTCATTTGACTGGAAAAGACCTTCAGGAAGATTTCGCAGACTCTGGAGTGGTGGTGCACTGTTCTACTGTGCAGCAACACCTGTGCACAAATATGACCTTTATGGAAGAGTTATCAGAAGAAGAAAACCTTTCCTGTGTCCTCACCACAAAATTCAGCATCAGAAGTTTGCAAAGGAACATCTAAACAAGCCTGATGCATTTTGGAAACAAGTCCTGTGGACTGATGAAGTTAAAATATAATTTTTTGGCCGCAATGAGCAAAAGGTCAGAAAAGGGTGCAGAATTTCATGAAAAGAACCCCTCTCCAACTGTTAGCATGGGGGTGGATTAATCATGCTTTGGGCTTGTGTTTTAGCCAGTAGCATGGGGAACATTTCACTGGTAGAGGGGAGAATGAATTCAATTAAATACCAGCAAATTCTGGAAGCAAACATCACACTGTCTGTAAAAAAGCTGAAGATGAAAAGAAGGATGGCTTCTACAATAGGATAATGATCCTAAACACACCTCAGAATCCACAATGGATTACCTCGAGGCACAAGCTGAAGGTTTTGCCATGGCCCTCACTGCCCCCCGACCTAAACATCATCGAAAATCTGTGGACAGACCTCAAAAGAGCAGTGCATGCAAGACGGCCCAAGAATCTCACAGAACTAGAAGCCTTTTGCAAGGAAGAATGGGTGAACAAGAATTGAAAGACTCTTAGCTGGCTACAGAAAGCATTTGCAAGCTGTGATACTTGCCAAAGGGGGTGTTACTAAGTACTGACCATGCAGGGTGCCCAAACTATTGCTTTGGGTCTTTTTCCTTTTTTGTTGTTTTGAAACTGTAAAAGGTGGAAATAAAAAAGTAATCTTAAAATATTAAAGAAATATGTCATCTTTTACTTTATGCCTTTTGGAAATCAGGTCATCTTTTACTCGCTTAGCTATTCACAGTAACAAAAATTTTGACCAGGGGTGCTCAAACTTTTGCATACCACTGTAGATATACCAGGATCCAGTGCAGTGAAGTTTGCCATGGTGCTTTAAATGAAACAAAGTGCTTTGGGAAAATGATCAAGTATAACTAATAACAGGAATTCTGCAGATGCTGGAAATTCAAGCAACACACATCAAAGTTGCTAGTGAACGCAGCAGGCCAGGCAGCATCTCTAGGAAGAGGTGCAGTCGACGTTTCAGGCTGAGACCCTTCGTCAGGACTAACTGAAGGAAGAGTGAGTAAGGGATTTGAAAGTTGGAGGGGGAGGGGGAAATCCAAAATGATAGGAGAAGACAGGAGGGGGAGGGATGGAGCCAAGAGCTGGACAGGTGATTGGCAAAAGGGGATACGAGAGGATCATGGGACAGGAGGTCCGGGAAGAAAGACAAGGGGGGGGGACCCAGAGGATGGGCAAGAGGTATATTCAGAGGGACAGAGGGAGAAAAAGGAGAGTGAGAGAAAGAACGTGTGCATAAAAATAAGTAACAGATGGGGTACGAGTGGGAGGTGGGGCCTAGCAGAAGTTAGAGAAGTCGATGTTCATGCCATCAGGTTGGAGGCTACCCAGACGGAATATAAGGTGTTGTTCCTCCAACCTGAGTGTGGCTTCATCTTTACAGTAGAGGAGGCCGTGGATAGACATGTCAGAATGGGAATGGGATGTGGAATTAAAATGTGTGGCCACTGGGAGATCCTGCTTTCTCTGGCGGACAGAGCATAGATGTTCAGCAAAGCGGTCTCCCAGTCTGCGTCGGGTCTCGCCAATATATAAAAGGCCACATCCGGAGCACCGGACGCAGTATATCACCCCCGTCGACTCACAGGTGAAGTGTTGCCTCACCTGGAAGGACTGTTTGGGGCCCTGAATGGTGGTAAGGGAGGAAGTGTAAGGGCATGTGTAGCACTTGTTCCGCTTACACGGGTAAGTGCCAGGAGGGAGATCAGTGGGGAGGGATGGGGGGGATGAATGGACAAGGGAGTTGTGTAGGGAGCGATCCCTGCGGAATGCAGAGAGAGGTGGGGAGGGAAAGATGTGCTTAGTGGTGGGATCCCGTTGGAGGTGGTGGAAGTTACGGAGAATAATATGTTGGACCCGGAGGCTGGTGGGGTGGTAGGTGAGGACCAGGGGAACCCTATTCCTAGTGGGGTGGCGTGAGGATGGAGTGAGAGCAGATGTACGTGAAATGGGGGAGATGCGTTTAAGAGCAGAGTTGATAGTGGAGGAAGGGAAGCCCTTTTCTTTATAAAATGAAGACATCTCCCTCGTCCTAGAATGAAAAGCCTCATCTTGAGAGCAGATGCGGCGGAGACGGAGGAATTGCGAGAAGGGAATGGCGTTTTTGCAAGAGACAGGGTGAGAAGAGGAATAGTCCAGATAGCTGTGAGAGTCAGTAGGCTTATAGTAGACATCAGTGGATAAGCTGTCTCCAGAGACAGAGACAGAAAGATCTAGAAAGGGGAGGGAGGTGTCGGAAATGGACCAGGTAAACTTGAGGGCAAGGTGAAAGTTGGAGGCAAAGTTAATAAAGTCAAAGAGTTCTGCATGCGTGCAGGAAGCAGCGCCAATGCAGTCATCGATGTAGCGAAGGAAAAGTGGGGGACAGATACCAGAATAGGCACAGAACATAGATTGTTCCACAAACCCAACAAAAAGGCAGGCATAGCTAGGACCCATACGGGTGCCCATAGCTACACCATTAGTTTGGAGGAAGTGGGAGGAGCCAAAGGAGAAATTATTAAGAGTAAGGACTAATTCCGCTAGACGGAGCAGAGTGGTGGTAGAGGGGAACTGATTAGGTCTGGAATCCAAAAAGAAGCGTAGAGCTTTGAGACCTTCCTGATGGGGGATGGAAGTATATAAGGACTGGACATCCATGGTGAAAATAAGGCGGTGAGGGCCAGGGAACTTAAAATCATCGAAAAGTTTAAGAGCATGAGAAGTGTCATGAACATAGGTCGGAAGGGATTGAACAAGGGGTGATAAAACAGTGTCGAGGTATGCAGAAATGAGTTCGGTGGGGCAGGAGCAAGCTGAGACAATAGGTCGGCCAGGACAGGCAGGTTTGTGGATCTTGGGTAGGAGGTAGAAACGGGAAGTGTGGGGTGTGGGAACTATAAGGTTGGTAGCAGTGGATGGGAGATCCCCTGAGCGGATAAAGTCGGTGATGGTGTGGGAGACAATGGCCTGGTGCTCCTTTGTGGGGTCACGATTGAGGGGTAAATAAGAGGAGGTATCCGCAAGTTGTCGCTGTGCCTCGGCAAGGTAGAGGTCAGTACGCCAGACTACAACAGCACCCCCCTTATCGGCGGGTTTAATAATAAGGTTAGGATTAGTGCGGAGGGAGTGGAGAGCAGAGCGTTCAGAAGGAGTGAGGTTGGAATGGTGACAAGGTGCGGTGAAGTCGAGACGGTTGATGTCCCATCGGCAATTAGTGATAAAGAGATCCAGAGCAGGCAGAAGACCAGAGCGGGGTGTCCATGAAGAAGATGAGGGTTGAAGACGGGAGAAGGGGTCATCGGTGGGGGTGGAAGAGTCCTTGCCGAAGAAGTAGGCTCGGAGACGGAGATGGCGGAAGAAAAGTTCCGCATCATGGTGAACACGGAGCTCGCTGAGGTGTGGGCGAAGGGGGACAAAGGTGAGGCCCTTACTGAGGACAGAGCGTTCTGCCTCCGACAGTTGAAGGTCGGAGGGGATGGTAAAGACCTGGCACGGATGAGAGCTGGGATCAGAGGGGGGAGGGGGGAGGCTGGGGGTGTCAATGGAGAGGGGAGGGTTGGGCTGAGAGGAAGATGGAGCCTCTGAGGGCCCAGGAGTTGACGGTGGGATCTGAGGAAGACGGGGCTTCGGAGTGGTGGTGGGGGAAGGGGAGACGGGAGTCACAACAGCAGCACATAAAGACCCGGCCTGGAGTTCAAGGCTGGAATCTTGAGAGCTGGGATCAGAGGGGGGAGGGGGGAGGCTGGGGTGTCAATGGATAGTGGAGGGTTGGGGTGAGAGGAAGATGGAGCCAATAACTAATACTTCAGGTTGGTTGTTCATTGGTGCCTAGCTGTAGTTTTTGATGATATTGCTGCAGGTATTGTACTTCCATGCTGGAAACATGAATGGAAAATTATTATCATACAATATGCTCTGGACTTTTCAAAACGAGAAGAATAGAAAATAAAGTTACCCATTCCAAGTTGCATGCTATTTGATAAGGTAAGACACTAATCTGGGTGGTGGGGTGGAAATACATCTCTACTCCTTCTCTCCGCTAGCATGTAGGTTAGCCTTGCGCAAAGTGATTCACCTGCTTTAGTCCCTCCCCGTCTCTCCCCCCCCCCCACATCACAATCACGTGAAGCCATGGGAACAGGTGGTGGATGGTTGTATGAGCATCTCGTGCATATCACAAGCCCTAGTTATGCAATGACAGATGCCAGGCAGACAATCTTTGAAGAGTATTGCTAATGGCTGGGGTGACCCATCTTATAAAGACATAAGGCAACAGTTCGATGAAGAATTTGTAGATTTGTGAAGTCCACTTTGTAGCTGTGTAAACGTAAGTGTTGTAGATTCAGTTGGAACCTGACTAGGTTGCCAGTCTTCCACGGTTGTTCAAAAATTAAAGATGGATATCTTTGACATTAATATCCAATGAACAACAAAAAGGAAAAGAAAATGTTTTTTGAAGTCTCTCTTTGATCACAGTAATAACCCTCAGCTTATCCTGGATATAATGTAGATTTGTTGCTTGAATTCTCCAGTATCTGACAAAGTATTGGTATTGGTTTATTATTGTCTCAAATACAGTGAAAAGCTATGTTTTGTGTGCTATCCATCCAGATCATGTCATAAATAGTTATAGAGGTAGTAAAAAGAAAACAGAATGCAGAGTATACTGTAGAGTTGGGGTTACAGAGCAAGTGCAATTCAGGTAAATATTATAAGTGCCAGCGCCACAATCAAGTAGATTGGGAGGTCATTGTTCATCTAGCGTATGAGGTCCATTCACAAGTTTGTTAACAGTGGGATAGAAGCCATCCTCTAGTCTGGTGGCACATTATTTCAAACTTCTAAACCTTCTGCTGAAGAAGAGAGAATAACTAGGGTAGGAGGAGTCCTTGATTGTTAGATGCCTTCCCCAGAAAGCGGGAAGTGTAGATGAACTTGGTGGAGGAGAAGATGGGATTGGGCTATGTTCACAACTCTGCAATTTTTTGTGGTCATGAGCAGAGCAACTGTCAAACAAGCTGTGATGCATCTGCAGTGTAGAACATTGTGGGTATTGCAGCCACAATATCGATATTTGACAGATCTAACAGGTGAATGTGAAGAGCTAGGATGCCACTGAGTCCCTGCTAACCTAAATTAGGAATTGTAGATGTAAAATAATTCAGTGTGAAGTTGCTTGGAATGTTTCCCCCTCACTGTGGCAGACAGCTGTGCAACTCCACTGTGAGCATGCATGTACTTAAAGCTTTTGAGAGAAGAATTGCAGTTAGAGTTCAGCAGTATTGTGTACCACTGGTTAGATTTCATCCTGATCACTAGTAACTGAGTTAGGTGGATGCCTCATAGAGGTCTGATTGCTTCCAGAAGTGAGCAAACAGGTAGCACTTAGAAGACTAAAATTTCTCCTGTAATGTGAAGATTTTGAAAGAAAATATTTATTTCTAAATTTGCAACTCTATTGGGTAATTGCTGTCATGGTCATATCCAGAATTAAACCAAGACACACTGAAATCTTAACTGTCATTACATATGTACAAAATATGTATGAATTTGTTGGCGCGTGGCCAAGTGGTTAAGGTGTCAGTCTAGTGATCTAAAAGTCGCTAGTTCAAGCCTCAGCTGAGGCAGCGTGTTGTGTCCTTGAGCAAGGCACTTAACCATACATTGCTCTGCGACGACACCGGTGCCAAGCTGTATCGGCCCTAGTGCCCTTCCCTTGGACAACATTGGTGGCGCGGAGAGGGGAGACTTGCAGCATGGGCAACTGCCAGTCTTCCATGCAACCTTGCCCAGACCTGAGCCCTGGAAAAACCTTCCAAGGCGCAAATCCATGGTCTCACGAGACTAACGGATGCCGATATGTATGAATTTGCCATTAAAGTACTGGATTATTATCACTTCCTACTGTTTATTTGTCTATAATGTATGCTTGTTTGTGTATTGAATATTTCAGTAATACTTGAGCAATATTGCAAATATATTGATTAAGCATTCTTTGTTTAAATAATTCATTATGGGTTATATGTAAAAGTATGTAAATGGCATACATCACACTACCATGTGATATATGAGTATCTCGCTTAAAGTAAACAAAAAACAAAACTACAGTAAATCCCGTTATTGGGTTGCCATCATTTTCTTGCAATAAGATTTACGTTTTGGACTTACAAAACATAACACCTCTGTTCTATTGTTCATTCCTTAATGAAGATGGAAGTGCTGCAATTCTGCTTTCCATTTGTTCTATTATCTCTGTCTTTTACATTCTTCCATTCAGAACAACAGATTTGAATTACCTTATGATTTGTTCATGGTCTATTGGTCTTGAATGCAATGATTTATAAATTTGGCTGTATTCTGGTGTATTAAACCTTCCGCTGCAGGGATCTTGTAATCATTTCTGAACAAACAGTGCTTGTGCTTGGAACAGGCATAAGCAAATATGGGGCCTCAGGGCTCTTTGAGGTGACCATTAAAAGATCAAACTACCATGTGTTATCCACTACTGGTGATAACAGTCCTCAATAAAATTAAGCCTTGGGACATCTTGCCATTAGGAATTTACTGAACTGATTGTAGAATTAGCATATGAAATCGTGATCTTACCAACTTTTTTTTTAACAAATATGGGCCACAATCCCCATTCTAATCACTCTTATTGCCTCAAGCTGCAGCCCTGACTGACTGAAGTGGAGGTTCATGCCTCACACTTCTGTCATCCACATCTGTCTACAGTATGTATCCCTTATTATCCTCTCAATAATGACTATCTAGTTTGTGCTCGTCCTCTCGTCTGATCTCCACCCCTAGCTGGAATTCTGTTGCTCCACTGTTAGCCGTATCGCCAGGAGAATTTTGATCTTTCACCACCATGTTTTGATGCTTGAGTTTGGTTTGAGTGGTATAACATCTGTTTTTATAGGAAAAAAATAGGTTTAGTTCTTTTTTTCAATCAGTCATTCTCCAAAAGATAACAAGAAAGACAGATTCACTGACACTTTTCGAAATGTCTTGAAACAAATTGAGTGTATAACTCTCTCTGCTGCAGAATTTTGATCAGATCAATGTATCCAAATTGTTAAAATAATTTGCCATTGTAAACTAAAGAGACACCGAAAGGAGAGAGCACTCATTCAATTAGGATATGACAGTGGGAAATGGAATTATAGAGGAAACTGAATGCTGTTGTTCCTTTTCTCATTGACCCATTAAACTGGTCACTCATCAGCTTAACATAAACATCTGATAAATTGGACATTATTAAGCAATTATTGTTATAATTTCTCAACATAAAGATATTCCATAGAACATAGACATAGAATAGTACAGCACAGTACAGGCCCTACGGCCCACAATGTTGTGCCGACCCTCAAACCCTGCCTCCGATATAACCCCCCACCTTAAATTCCTCCATATACCTGACTTGATTTATCTGACTTGACTTCCTCTTCGGCTTGTGACACATTTGTACTTGATCCACCTTTGGATTCCCTAAAATTTTGTGAATGATAAAACTACAATCTCATCCTTTGTGCACATTTTAAATTTATTTGAGTTCCGTAGGCCATTTTTTGGTCATTCATTAAATAGTTCAATGGTCGTTCTCAGCCCATTATGCATGATGAGTAAGTGTGTCCAACAATTGGCTATATTCAAATAAAAGACGAAGTTTCATCATAGGAAGACCAAGCCCATTGCTATATTAGTGAAGGATGCAGGAAAGGTTACGAAGTTAAAATTGAAATATTTAATGTTTCATGACAGTGGGAAAGTGTGTATGGAACCGAAAGAAATAGCAGAGGTACTTAATGAATACTTTATTTCAGTATTTACTATGGAAAAGGATCTTGGTGATTGTAGTGATGACTTGCAGCGGACCGAAAAGCCTGAGCATGTAGATATCAAGAAAGAAGATGTGCTGAAGCTTTTGGAAAGCATCAAGTTGAATAAGTCGCTGGGACCGGATGAGATGTACCCCAGGCTACTGTGGGAGGCGGGAGAGGAGATCGCTGAGCCTCTTGCGATGATTTTTCATCATCAATGGGAACAGGAAAGGTTCCGGAGGATTGGAGGGTTGCAGATATTGTTCCATTATTCAAGAAAAGGAGTAGAAATAGCCCAGGAAATTATAGACCAGTGAGTCTTACTTCAGTGGTTGGTAAGTTGATGGAGAAAATCCTGAGAGGCCGGATTAATGAACCTTTGGAGAGGTACAATCTGATTAGGAAAAGTCAGCATGGCTTTGTCAATGGCACGTCGTGCCTTACGAGCCTGATTGAATTTTTTGAGGATGTGACTAAACGCATTGATGAAGGTAGAGCAGTAGATGTAGTGTATATGGATTTCAGCAAGGCATTTGATAAGGAACCCCATGCAAGGCTAATTGACAAAGTAAAGAGGCATGGGATCCAAGGGGACATTGCTTTGTGGATCCAGAACTGGCTTGCCCACAGAAGGCAAAGAGTGGTTGTAGACGGGTCATATTCTGCATGGAGGTCGGGGTGTTGGGGGTGTTGTGGATAGAGTAGAGGGCTGTGAGAAGTTACAGTGAGACATTGATAGGATGCAAAACTGGGCTGAGAAGTGGCAGATGGAGTTCCACCCAGATAAGTGTGAAGTAGTTTAAACCTAACTTGCAACACTTTGTATAAATAAATCTAAAAGTTTAATAAATGGAATGTTATTAGGGTGACTGGATGGAGATGATTAAAATATGACAATTATTCCAATGAGTAGATCATTTTGGATACATAACTTCATGCCTTCATCAGTGTGGTGGATCAGTTCAAATTTGGGGCAGAAGTCAGTCCATACATGTAAGGATGGGCTAGTAGGAGGCAGGTAAGGTTTGTTCCTGTGTCTTCCACAATTGTGTATTCCCATTGATTTCCCAAAACAAGTTAGTTTGAATAGCATAATATAAACTACAGCCAATGTGTTCTGATTGTTAACTACCAGTGTTACTGCATTTTGAAAATGAATCTAATCGACTCTAACCAATATAGTGTCATATCATACCTATGTGAAAACTCACTTTCTTAACAATTCTGGGGCAAAACAATGTCAAAATTGGGCTGTCTATATTAATTCCATCTTTGATCCTCTTGATCTGCAAGGCATTTGGCAAGCTTTCAGAATCTGTCTTCTGAAAGCACCATGTTCATTTCTAGCACCTTGATCCTAAATGTTTCCAACTTTCTCACAAATCCTAGTTTTGTTATGCTCCTTTGCACATGTACATCCCTTGTGTCCCGGCAATAAGATTGTAAGAACATCAAATTCATTATCTGACTTATTAAAACACAGGCCAGTACTGACTGATTTAAGTTTGCTACAGTGATGATGAGATCTCAAAATGTGAGTGACTCATAAATCATGCTGTACCAGCTGGTCCTTGGCTGTCTCTTAGTTTCCTCTTGACTTTTCCTATCACACTCTGCCTTTGCACGCACAGCTTTTCTCTTAAGTTAATGTGTTTTAATCACTTAATGGGAGTGGAGAAAATTATTTCTTCTGAATTTAGCCAGCTTGTCTTTTTAATAGAGCCATAATTTTTTGGCTTTTACTGTTTTCTCTTTTGGTTAATGTTGGCTGAGTGTCCGTCCTTGGGAACATTACTAGAAATTGACAGTCTATTGAAAGTATGTAACAGGAACTTCTAGATCAGAACAAAAGAAATAGAAGCGGATGACTTGGCCATTCGTGCCATCTCACTGGAACACAAGCAAAGATGAACAGAAATAGGCTGTCAAGATCCTCAACCCTGTCCCACCATTCAATATCATAGTGGCTGATCTACCTTAGGCCCCTGCTCCTCTGTACTAGTTCCCCAGTCTTTTCATCTTTCAAATTTCACTTTAACTACTTATAAAGACATTGCCTATACCCCTCTCTTGAGTAGAAAATTCCAATGATTCACTCCCCTGTGTGAAGAAATTTCTTCTCAAGTCATTGCTGAATGACTGACTCCATATTTTGACACTATCTTCCTCTGGGCTGGGTTCCAGACAACCCAGCCCAGAGGAGCATGATCACCTGAAAAATTTCATAAATGACCCAAATAAGTTGCTGTCATAATGGAGTCCAGGATGCTCATATCTGAATCGGTCTCACTTTGAGGTGATCTTGCCACCGAGTATAGATTGACACTCTGCTCCTGATGAGCTTACCCTCATTCTTAGCTCTCAGTTGGATGGGGCTTTGTGCGTTTGAACTGTAGATGGCTTTCAAAGTGTGGAAGAACATGCATGTCGTAGCCACTGGAGAGTAGCAGTGTCTCCTGCACTGCCTTCAACCGCCATCTATTTTTTAGGCCACAGGTTTACTGATGGAGCTTTGCCTTCGGGTGTCTGCAGACCTGTTTCTTTTCACTAGGAAAAATATACTTTTTCTCTCAGACTACTATCTGCATGCTAGATCTTTACTTAGGACATAGAACAGTATAGCACACTACAGGCCTTTCAGCGCACAATGTTGTGCTGACCTTTTAAGCTACTATTCCTTTCCTCCCACGGAGCCCATATCCCTTTGCCCATTTGCCTATCTCAGAGTCTCTTAAATATTCCTAATGTATCAGCCTCTACCACCAACCCGTCAGTGTGTTCCATTCACTTGTCTCTCTCTGTGTAAAAACCCTACTTCTGACATCCCCTCCCCCCAACTAGAGTTCTGCCAATTACCTTAAAAATATGGCCTATTGTATTAGTTATTGTTATCCTGGGGATAAAGGCGCTGGCTGTCCACTCTAACTGTAACTCTTATCATCTTGTACATCTCTTTCACGCTTCTTTGCTCCACAGTGAAAAGCCCTAGCTTGCTTAACCTAGCTTCATAAGACATGCACTCTAGTCCAGGGAGATCCAAGTAAATCTCCTCTGCACTCTCTCTAAAGCTTCCACATCCTTCCTATAATGAAGAACCAGAAAGGAGCTTTAGTGGTGACCTTTTGACAGCTGTAAGAGCATTATTGTTTCTAATTATACTATACGTTGTTATTGCTATTCTCAAAAAAAAGTTTTTTAAAGGTTGTAAAGGTAATTCTCTATTTTTTTACACTGACGCCAGGCAGACAATCATATTCATCATTTCGGTGTCCTGTACTGCAGTTCCTTCTTTTAACTTCGGCCATTTATGCACTTGCTTCTTCCAAGGATACAGATTGTGTAATGATCTGTCTAATATGCCTTGTAACTGTCTAAGTTAAACATCTCTCTTGGAAGTACAATATTAGCCCTCTGGATTTCAGTGTCTAACAGCATTTGAAGCATGGCGAATTGTTGAGTTATACTGAAGGAAAATTTGAATCTCATAGGAATTGTTTCCTTTTAGAATTTGATTCATCTACTTCCTTAATAATTTTTCTACAGGATAATGAATTATGAAATAATTTTAATGAAGTTCCCGAATAAGAATTAAGCCTAGTTTCTTGATCAGTTACAAAATCCCATTGAGCATGGTCTGGAAAAGAAGAGCCTTATTACTTGTAATGAAGTTGTAAAAGTCACTGTAAAATTGTACATCTTTATTCATTTCAACAAATTACTTCTGTTGCTAATGCAATGTTTTATGTGCTTTTCACAGGGTATTCTCTTCAGTACACCTGACTGTCTGAAAACACCTCAAGATTTGGTCACGTTATACCAGCATGAGTCTAATCGCGTCTACAGGGATAAGATGATGGATGAAAAAGACTTCAGTGTCTTTGATAAAATCCAGACAGAATTGGTGAAGAAGTTCTTTGATGTATGTGCCATAGTTTCAGGCTCTAAGACAAATAAGTGTGTTAATGAGAGCACATCAGTCATTCAAGAAATTGCCTTAAAACCATCCACCAAATATCTTGGAAATCACAGAAAATTGATTTGTTTATATTGGCCCTGTTTTGTCTTGTGAATCAAAATAGGATGGAGTAGAAATCAACCCCCTCCCTTTCATGCCTCACCCTCCATATCTCACAGAATATCAGTAGTCTGGAGGACAGTCAATAGCCATTCATTCTAGAGAACAGCATGTGAATCCAACGTGACTGGATAAAGTAGAAGGGACAAACACTTTGGAACAAAAGTTGGAAACTTGCATCTCTGCTGATTTAAGGTTCTTTTTGATTTTTTCACACAGTATTATTTGTAATTTCTACCACAAGGCAAAAGTCTAATATATAGACATAAATGCAGATTAAAATGCAGGCAAAACACAGGGTAGACGCATGATTAGATATTGCCCTATGATTAAAAATGTTTGGAGCCCATTGATGCATCTAGCACAGTCAGTAGTGCAGGAGTGATGATGCTTCCTTTTGATTTAAAAAATATTGCACAATTATCTAATGAACAAGAATAATCAACTATGTATTAAAAGTACCAAGGTGGTTCTACGAAGAAATGACATGTGGCTTTTGTACCCTAGGACATGGAGGAGAGCCTGGAGCAGGCTAAAATTATGAACATGTACTGCCACTTTTCTGGTGGGATTGGGGAACCCAAGTACATGCCCGTACAGAACTGGGATTCCTTGAACAAAATCTTGATGGAAATGCTGGATAACTACAATGAAGTAAACGCTGCAATGAGCTTAGTTCTTTTTGAGGACGCCATGAGTCACATGTAAGAATACACACATTTTTCCTTAGTGCTCTTACTGATACAAAACGAATGTAAGCAATGAATAATTATCTCACTATTTTATTTGTCCCAGCTGCCGGATTAACCGGATTTTGGAGTTTCCCAGAGGGAATGCACTTCTTGTTGGTGTTGGGGGAAGTGGCAAACAGAGTCTTACGAGGCTTGCTGCCTACATCAGTTCATTAGAAGTCTTCCAGATCACTTTAAGAAAAGGCTACGGCATTCCTGATTTGAAGGTAAGGGGAACTGGATTGTATCACTAGTATTACTGACACTTTGGTTGAAAGCATGGGCCATTCTATACACAGTTCCTCTATAGTACAGATGATATTCAGATCAAAGCAGAGAGTCAAGTAGCCACAGAGATAACCAAGGAGGAAAATCCTCTGTACCTCTACAAACACCAAGAAGTAATGAATTCCGTGATATTACTCTGATGTGGATGACATGTGTAGAAATGTAGGTTTAAGAAATTTTCAGTCACTAAAAATTTGTGCCTACGTTTCTGATCAAATTCCTGCCCTGCTGTTGCAAGAGTACATTTGTATTGTGACGAGAACTGTACAGCAAGGTGCCGTAGAATGGGAAGAAGTCAAGCTTACAATCACAGGACTTCCTGCAGTGATCCCTGACCTCTGAGGTACCAATTAGTTACGGCAACTTAGCAACAGAAGAGATCAGACACACAGCTTTCTTCTTGTGCATATTGTGATGGATGGTTAAGCAACGATGTGGGGAAATCACCTGTCCAATTTATAGGCAGGAAAGGCTAAAAATGTCCATCTTATTTGGATGCTAGTTTGGTAGTGTGAGGAATGGAAAGGGAGGGATTAGAGAAAAGAAAATAACAGTCATTTCCCAAAATAATTCTTCATAGTTTTCCTAGTGATATTCAGATCAAAGCTGCTGCTGGTTCGTAGAACCACAAATGCCTCATTTGTCATATCCTGAAATTGTCATAAAACACTTAGATGATTGCTATTTCTTTTATGAGAAAATTATTTTAAGGGAATGGAACCAGGTCAGGAGCTCAGTCATTTTGTCATTTCGTATTCAGTACAAATAAGCTGATTGAGCTGAATTTGAGCCATCCAACCTAGTTTGTACTGTCTGCTGGATAAATATCATCAGCTCTTTTGGATAACCAATCAGGATCTTCCAAAAGGAACAAATGCTTCAGTTTCTCAACTGGTCATTTGACCTGGGAATTATCTGCCTCCTACAGAAGTCAAGAAAGGGAAAATAAAATTAAAATAACCATTCATGTGCAGCTGATCTGATTAGTTGGTATTTATTGTTTGATTGCGCTGAAATTCCAGCTATATAATGAATAAACTATATCTAATTGAATAACAGCTTATTTAGAGTACATTTTGGGTAATATGTGCTCACAAATGTCAGGAGAATGCAGTATTATGTAGAATATTAATGGATCTTGGTGGTATTTATAGGAAATAATCTTATTGTGGTATAAATGATTTATCTGCTGATTAATAGTACGAGTACTGAGTTAAGTATCTGCTGGTTCTGGACTAATGACAGGTACTAAAGGAACTGACACCAGGAAAAACATTCTTGACCTCCTTCTGTCACAGAAATTATGGAATGAGTGGGATCTGCAACTTCATAGACCTTGTAAAAGCTCAGTTTTGGCTTTGTAATGAGGGCATAACAACTATTATGTAAATGGTAGACTGATAAATGAATGACTGTGGAACGAGCTTCCAGTAGAAGTGGTAGAGGAAGGTTCGATTTTGTTGTTTAAAAAAAAATTGGATAGGTATATGGACAGGAAAGGAATGGAGGGTTATGGGCTGAGTGCAGGTAGATGGGACTAGGTGAGAGTAAATGTTTGGCACGGACTAGAAGGGCCGAGATGGCCTGTTTCCATGCTGTAATTGTTATATGGTTATATAAGAAATCTTGCAATAGAAAACAGCAGTAGCAAAGTGCTTGGGCAGCACCAAAATCTGTGCCTTCATGGCTTGGCATCAATCCAAGAGTTCAGTGGCAGCTACCATGTCAATACTACTGTTGAGTATGCTTTAGAAAAAGGCATAAAAATTATGAACACATAACACAAGGCAAATTTCTTCCTGTCTGTCTGTCTGTCTAGGTACCATATCCAATGCGGACTTTGGTGACCATGGTTTTCCATATAGATCTATCCTTCGTTTTTTGGATGACTTCCATTTCCTCCATGTGTAACCACCTGGCTATGCTTTTGATGTACGTAAGCTGAGGTCTTCCTCCAGGTTTATTCCCCTCAATCTTTCCAGAGAGTATGAGTTTTTCTAGTTCATCTTTCCACATGATGTGTCCTAGGAATCTGAGTTGTCTTTCTCTTATTGTTGGTATGAGTGATCGAACTGCTTGGGCTCTTCTGAGAACTTCTTCATTTGATGTGTGTGTGGTCCATGATATTTTTAACATTCTCCCGTAGAACCATAATTCAGCTGCTTCTAGTCTCTTTTCCATTGCTGGAGAAATGGTCCAGCATTCACTTCCATAAGTCAGGATAGAATAAATGTAGCGCTGCAGTATTCTGTTTTCAGTGTACGTGCTCATCTTTCTGTCTGTTAATATGGTCTTCATTTTTTGGAAAGCTTCTTTCACCATTTCTTCCAGTGCAATGCCAAAATTCTGACAGTTAAGTTAGCACACTATCAGTGCATCAGAGTAAAGGCTACATAATAGTGCCAGTGAAGAACAGCTCTTCCTTCACAAGAGGTAACTCTCTATATCCACCTTGTCAAGACTATTCAGGATCTTATATTTTTCAATCAACACCCATTGCACTCCAGCCTGTATGAGTCAAGTCTGTCTACCCCTTCCGTCATCAAACAAACTGCCTATTTTAGACATTGCTGTACTTTTATTTATTTATTGAGATACAGTGCGGAATAGGTCCTTCTGGCCCTTTGAGACTTGCTGCCCAGGAACTCCCGATTTAACCCTAGCCTAATTATGGAACAATTTACAGTGACCAATTAACCTACTAACTGGTACATCTTTGTTCTGTGGGGGGAAACTGGAGCACTCGGAGGACACCCCTATGCTCATGGTAAAGGGCTACACACTTCTTACAGAGGGCACTGGAATTGAAACCATGAATTTGATGCCCTGGGCTGTAATAGTGTTGCACTAACTACTATGTAACCGTGGCACCCCCTCGTCATTCTTCTCCAGACTACTTTGAATGCATTATCACCCATCCTTGAATAAGCAGACCAGTGCAGTACATCATACTCAATGTAGGGTCTGGCCAATATCTTTAAAACATCCTTTTGTATTCATTTCCCCTAACAATAATCAGTATGCACCAGGCTTTCCTAATTATTTGCTGTAGTTGTGCAGTAGCCTTTTGTGAATCATGCAGTAGGATGCATAGCTCTCTCTGTATCTCTGAGCTCCTCAGCCGTGCAGCACTTGTATAATACATTTAATTGCATAACGGTGCTGATGTTTTGCAGTAGTGCAACTAAGCTAAAATGTTTTGCTGATGATTTTCATTTGTACTCGGTGTCTGAGGCTTCTCGCTTAAGTATCCAGCAATGATCAGCCATCATTGATCAGTGGCGGCGCCAGAGATTTTTTCTTGCTGGTGCTACAGCGGGGCTGAATTATTCAGCGATGGTGCTGAGGGATGTACTGTATGGTAATATGTATTCGCAAGGCCAGACTCGTGCGTTAAAAAGTCAGTTTCAAGCATTATGTGCCTACTATAAATGCCTCTGTTGATTCACAAGCAACAGCAATTGATAGATCTAATATAGAAGTGAACTGTGACAGTGTCAACAGCATCGGAGACAACCCGGGCTACACAGAGCATAAACAAACAAACCAACAGAGCATCCGACCCACAGCGCACAACGTGAATCACGCACCAATCCCGCAATCAGCGTCAAATGCGTGCTTTTCAACTGAAAAACACAACACTAACCCCAATGTCCACTGCTATTCGCTTTACATAGACAGACAATGCCAAGAGATACACCATTATTAAAGTGAAATAAGGCAAACAACAGATGCAAGACTTTACCAGGAGTTGGACAAATCGTACTCTGACCATGCAATACCTCAATTAATTCGGCTATTGAATTTAAAACAAAAATGAACAGAATCACCGCTTGGAAGTCTAAGCAAAACCAGTAGGCTTAATAGTAGTAAATGTAATACTTTAGGATTTGCAGGAAACATAAGGACTATGGGGTATCCACTACAAAATAATAATAATAATAATAATAATAATAATAATCAGCATTACTCTTGGCCTAAATTTTTAAAAAATCAACTGCACTCACCACTGATGTTTTCAGAGAAACACAATCTGTCTGTTATTGTGACTGGTGGCGAAAGCATCAATGATTTTCTGGATGTCAAGTGCTTTGGTCCTCCGGCTGTTTATGGCCAATAGAGCCAAGTTGCTGTTCCGAGCATCGCCGTTGCTTCTCCTTAGGTAGTTTTTGACGCGTCTGAGGCAAGAGAAACTCCGTTCGCATGAGGCAGATGTAACAGGCAGAGTCAGTGATATGCAGATTAGTTTGTATAAATCTATAAATGCATCACGGTAGGGTTTCATTAGAGCTAGAAATTCCACTGTGCTATTCACTGCCTCTCCTTGGTTTTGTTTTGTTTCCAGCAGAGGCCGAACCTGATGTAGCTCTGCAGTCAGGTTCACTTCTGTCACTCCATAGTATTGGGCCATTGGCCAAAGACAGTTCTTGTCTAGGAAGAACTTATGTTTGGGACTCAATGCTGAGACTCAAGTCAGAACACTCCCAGTCTCAATTGAGAACTGTCTTTTCATTTCAGTCAGAAGTCTGTCTATAACTGGATAGAAAAAGTGCTTGCGAAGGTCATCAGAGGATGTGACAGGTGTGCGTTCATTTTGGGCCAAAACAACAAAATCATGTAGGCAGCGGGGTGGCTGGGCCTGTCTCCTTTCATGTGGTCTGCTCTGTATACCGGCCTTGACGCACAGGTCCCTAGCTCTTGTCTGAATTTCACTCCATGATTCCTCTTCCCGTTTTGCTGAGAGTGCATCAATAACAGAGTGAGCCAAGTCCACAGCGGATGAAAGCTCCAAACTGGGAGATTATAGCTGGTCTGACATGAACTTGGGACTCGGAATAAATCCTCAGAGTGAGAAATAAAGCAAACTGCTCGTCAATCCGTCCACTTACGGCTCTGGCCTTCGTTTTCCTCCATGCATTTGGTTGACCCATAATATCCTGTAGTGTAGCTAGAATGGCAGGGAGTGATTTTCTTATAGCCCACAAAGCTGTATACTGCCAGGCCCAGCGTGCACCTGACAATTTCTTCAACTCCACGGGCTGTGCAGTTGATTCCAGTTCTCTCTGTTTCTCCATGAAAAGATTCTGTGTAACAGAGTTTGAAAAGAAGTTGTAAAGCAGCTGCACAGTTTCAAGAAACTCACCCGCTTGTTGTACATTGCTCACAACATCCACTAAAACAAGCTTAAGTCTGTAAGCATGGCAGTGTATATCTAATGCCTGTGGGACCTCTTTCCCGAACCTCTCTTGTACCCCGTTATTGCACCCGGGTATCACTGCCACCCCGTCATAACACTGACCTATACACGCATTCTTATCAATATCACACTGGGCGAGTGTCTGTTCAATGCTTTTAAGAAGCGACTCTGTGTCCAACCATTCAGCTGGAGTGAAGTGCAAGAATTCTTCACTGTTCCGTTATTCAAATACCACACCACCACTGAAATTTGCTCCATTTTACTCAAGTCTTTACTTTCATCCACCATGATGGCAAAATGTCCAGCCTCCTTGATTTCTGCACTTATTTGAATTCTGACCATATCTGCCATAATAGCCATGATTTCATTTTGGATATCGTGATGGGTGTTTTTTGCATTTCCAGGATTGTCCTCTTTTTTTTTAGCTAGAGTCTTATCACACTGTCCAATTACAATGAGCAACTCAACAAAGTTTCCCCTATTGCCAGATCCATCATCCTCCCGGTGTCCTCGCTGGGCAATGCCTTGGCACGCAGTATAGTGTAGAGACTCAACCACATCTCTCATATACTCACAATTTTCTTGGACAATCTTTGCATGTCCTTTGTCAAACATATTTCCCAATCTTGAACCATCTTGTTTTCTCAATCTGAATTCGGCCCATGCCTCCATAGCAAACTTATGAACTGCACTGACATGGTGGGTTTTGAAAGCTCTTGTAGCTCTCTGCCAGTTGCGGTAACTGGTGACAGTGAAGGTGGACTCAAAATGGAACCCATGTCCTCCACACAGGAAATGCCTGCATGTGAAGCAGAACATAGTATCTTTCGTCATCGAATATTCCAGCAGGTCAAACCAGCCACGAATAAAACTCCTTTGCTGATTGCCAAACTGTTGCGAGCAGCGAAGGGTACTTTTTCAATGCTAGCTGACGGAGTCCTTCCTCAGGCTGCTGGCTAACATCACTAACAGTATTCCCACTAGCACTAAGAGCAGCTTCATCCACGTTCTCTTCCGAATCCTGCTCCATTTCTTGTTCCTCTACTTTGCCTTCACACTCCTTCGATGAACTGCTGTCGTCCTCATCCCCACTTACTTCTTTCTGCATGTCGCTTTCAATTAAGACAGACTCAGGCTGAGACACCACTGATTCCTCTGGACGAGGTCGTTTTCTCATTAAAAATCGATCAATTTTTCACGCCAGCCAAAATAATGCACATGCCAGGCCCACGCTAGCTTGTAAAAGCACTATGTGTGTGGCATCTGTTAGTCTCATGAGACTATGGATCTGCGCCTGGATATATACTATCCATCTCTTGCGTGATTGAGAGTGAGTGACATCACCACCTTAAGTAATCTTAGATCAGCTTAACTGATCTGAGGACAGCAATGGCAAGACATTGACACCGAACGAATAAGCAGAAGTGTAGAGAGGACAAATTTCAGTTAATTTCTTGGTGGTACTATGGTGGTGCTATTATCATTTCTGGTGGTGCTATAGCACCACATAGCGCCACCCCCGTCATTGATTGATTCCAGTTGTTATGATACCATTTCTCCATGATGACGGTGTCTTGGTGAAACCTTTCGCCATGCTCGTTACTGGCAGTGCCAGGATTTGCAGGGAAGAAGTCTAACTGGGATGCAGAAAGTAAATCTTTGTGATATATTATACTTAATGGTTTCAGCTTACATTGTGGGCAACATTTTAATTGACTTGAATTATGATTTGAAACAACCAGTAAAAAATAATTTCAATAAAGTGGTATGTGATAGGGAAATTCCCTGGTGATTTTCATGATCAGCAGCCCAAAACCCAAAGGTTTTCAGGAAGCAAAATCTTTGTTGGCCAGTGTAATTGTCCAGCTATGCCTTATTCTTAAAAGATAAACCTAGTAGAGTTCATTCACATCCACTCAGCCTTATTAAAATGCAGCACAGTTAATGGAAATTTTAAAAAAGGCAGCTGTCAATATTGCAGTAGAGTGGCATTAGTAAGTTGCTTTTTGTACGCCAGAAGAGAGGAATGCATTGTTGTGCTCACCATAAAAAAAACAATATATCATTATAGAGCATAGGGTTGCCTTGTGATCAAAGAACAAATGGGAAAATCTGCCAACGATTAGAGTTAAACCTGACCCAAAGAAGGACAATTTTGTGGAAATGGGGGAAGGGGTGGTCAAAAACAAACCATAGCAGCTCCAGCTCATATTTCTGGCTTCAAAGACAGTATTTCCAGCTGCTTCAGAGACTCTCTGGATCATGTGCTTCATTGATAGAACAATGCTTGGCTCCACTCATAACTATTCAATTAATTTTGCTGGATCCATCTGTAGCAGGATCTAGGTATAATGTCAGCTTGAACTAGGATGTAATAGGTAAGAATGAAGCTGTATAAATGGAATGCATATAAATACCTGCAAATAAAACATGACCCACCACCTTCCAGTGGTCTTCAGTCTTATTTTAACTGCTGAGGTGTGCATACTGTGGCTGAATTATGGTGTACATTGTTACAGTTAAACTTATCACTGCCAAGGCTGCAAGAGTAAGCTCATTTGCTGAGCCTTCAGTGTCCCCCTATTGTCCACAAGGCTTGTCTACAAAATGACGAATACAGGTGCACATTCCTTTATCTGAAATCCAAAAAGCTCTGAAAACTGAAGTTTTTTTGCCGACAGCTGACGTCACTCAGATGTGATGTGGCAGCACTAGCAGAGGCCGCCAGACGTCAGTTGTGGCTCAGCGCTCGTACTGGTTACACGTGCATTTGCTGTTCACTGGTATTTTGTGTTCGCTGTTGACTTTGTGTTTAATTTCACTGTGAAAATGTAAAAAAGAGCTGCAGATACCCCTATGGGTAACACTGAGAAAAAGAGAAGGAATCTTCTCTATCAGTAACGCAGAAAGTGAAATTATTGCAGAAGCTTGATCGTAATGTGTCTGTGCGGCATCTTACTGAAGAAAATAGTGTCAGAACTACCACTGTATATCACTTAAATAAACAGAAAGACAAGTTACTGAAGTTTTATAGTGACAGTGACGTTCTACATTTATTCCAATAAGTCATTTACCATGTGTTTGATTCTGTTCGTTGGAAGCATTATATATTTTTATGTTTTATTGAATGTTTTTTTGGAAATAAAATTTCTTCTTGTCATTATTCCCTAAACAATACAGCATAACAATTACTTACATAGCATTTACATTGTATTCGGTATTATAAGTAATCTAGAGATGATTTAAAGTATACGGGAGGATGTGCGTAGGTTTGGTGTGCTGCTGGGTCTTAAAGTCCACTGCACTGAGACAGGTTAAATAAGGGATTTGAGCTTACGTGATTTTTGGTATCAGGGGGTGGGGGGGGTTCTGAAATCGGAAAAATTCTGAATTCCAAAATGCAACTGGCCCCAAGGATTTCGGATAAGGGATTGTGGACCTGTATACACATTCACCTCACTTATCCTGCCTCCATTTTAAATGTACTCAGTGAACTGGTCTCCACAGTCCTTTGCAATGAATTCCACAGATTTACCACCCTCAGCTAAAAAAAAGTTAATCCTTTTCTCTTTTCTAAGTGGAAATTGATTTGTTTTGAGACTGAGTCCTCTGGTCCTAGACTCACCCACTATAGGAAACATCCTCTTCACGTCCACACTATCTGTGTCCTCTGGTCCTAGACTCACCCACTATAAGAAATGTCCTCTTTACATCCACTCTATCTGTGTCCTCTGGTCCTAGACTCACCCACTATAGGAAATGTCCTCTTCACGTCCACTCTATCTAGGCTTTCCAATATTTAATAGGTTTCAATGAGATCCCTCCCCCGTTCATCTAAACTCCAGTGAGTACAGAACCAGAACAATCAAACACTCCTCATAATTAACACTTCCATTCCCAGAATAATTGTCGTGAACCTCTTCTGGACCCCCTCTAATACCAGCATAACTTTTCTTTGATAAGGGGCCCAGAACTGCTCAGAATACTCTGTGGGGTCTGACCAATGACTAATAAAGCCTCAGAATCACATCCTTGTTCGTATGTTCTAGACATCTCAAAATGAATGCCAACATTGAATTTGCCTTCCTTACCAGTGACTCAATCTCCAAGTTATCCATTAGGGAATCCTGCACAAGGCCTCCTGAGTCGCTTTGCACCTCTGATGTTTGAATTTTTTTCTCCATTTAGAAAACAGTCCATGCCTTTATTTCTTCTTCCTTCTAACAAGTGTATGACCGTACACTTCGCTTCAGTATATTTCATCTTCCTTTTCTTTGCCCATTTTCCCAGACCTTAGTCCTCCTGCAACACGACCTGCCTCTCTTCTTATCTTTGTAACATCTGCAAATCTGGCCACAAAGTCATCAGTTCCAACATCCAAATTGTTAACATATAACATGAAAAGGAGTCATCCAAACCGATCGCTGCAGAACACCAATAGTTACCAGCAGCCAGCCATAATAGGCCACCTTTATTCCTACTCTTTGCCTCCTGCCAATCTTCTATCTATGCTGGCATCTTTTTTTGTCATACCATTGGCTCTTACATTGTTAAGCTGCCTCATGTGCGGCACCTTGTCAAAGACCTGAAATCCAAGTAAGCAATGTCCACTGACTTTTTGTCTATTCTGCCTGATATTTAGAGTCATGGAGTCAAAGAAAAATTCCACACAGAAACAGGCCCTTTGACCCATCTAATCTGTGCTGTCTACTCCCATCAACCTTTCCTCAAAGAATTCCACAGGTTTGTCAGGCTAGATTTCCTTTTAAGGGAACCATGCTAACATTGGCCTACTTTATCATGTGCCTGCAAATACCCCAAAACCTCATTTTTAATAATGGACTTCAACATCTTCCCATCCACTGGCCAATATTTTCATTTCTTCTGCCTTCTCTCACCTCCCCCGCCCCCCAGCCTTAAAGAATGGAGTGACATTTGCAATTTACTAGTCCTCTGGAACCATTCCAAAACCTAGTGATTCCTGAAAGATCATTATTAATGCCTCCACAATCTTTTCAGCTACTTCTTTCAGAATCCTGGGGTGTAGTCCACCTCCTTTCAGCTTACCAAGCACCTTCTCCTTAGTAATAGCAACTGCACTCACTTCTGCCCCCGACACTCCCGAACTTCTGACATTCTGCCAGTATCTTCCCCAATGAAATCTGATGCAAGATATTTTCATCTGACATTTCTTTGTCCCCCATTACTACCTCTCCAGCATCAGTTTGCAGCAGTCCAATATCCCCTCCAGTCTTTTATTCTTTATATTTTAAAAAAATTTTGGAATCCTCTTTTACATTATTGGCTAGCTTACCTTCATATTTCATCTTTTCTCTACTTATTGTTTTTTCAGTTGCTTTCTGTTGGCTTTTAAAAGCTTCCCCATCCTCTAACTTCCTGTTAATTTTTGGTATATTATATGCACTTCCTTTTCCTTTTATGCTGACTTTGACTTCCCTTGTCAGCCATGGTTGCCTCATCCTCCTTTTAGAATACTTATTTAGGATGTATCTATCCTGAACCTTTTGAATTATACCCCGAATCTCCAGCCATTACTGTTCTGCCATCATCCCTGCTAGTGTCTCCATCCAATCAACTTTGGCTAGTTCCTCAGTTATGTGTCTGCAATTCCCTTAAATCCACTGTAATACTGATACATCTGACTTTATCTTCTCCCTCTCAAACTGCAAGGTGAACTCTATGATATTATGGTCACTCTCTCCTAAGAATTCCTTTGACTTTAGCTCCCTAATCAAGTCTGGTTCATTACACGGCCACCGCCACCCCCCATAGTGGACACCCACAAACTGCTCTAGTTGGCATTCTATAAATTCCATCTCTTGGGATTCAGCACAAACCTGATTTTCCAAATTTACCTGCATATTGAAATCCCACATGATCATCGCAACACTACCCTTTTTACATGCCTTTTCTATCTCCCATTGTTATTTGTACCCCATATCCTGGCTACCATTTGGAGGACTGTATTTAACTCCCACCAGGATATTTTTACCTTTGCAGTTCCTTAGCTCTACCCATAGGAACTCTACATCTTCCAATCCTGTGATACACTTTTCTAAGGATTTGATTTCATTTTATTTTATTAACAGAGCCACTCCACCCCCTCTGCCATGCTGTCTGCCCTTTCAGTACAAAGTGTATCCTTGGATTTTCAACTCCCAGCTGTGGTTTTCTTTCAGCCACTACTCAGTCATGCCCACAACATCATACCTGGCAATCTCTAACTGTGGTACAAGATCATCTTGCATATTCTGTATACTGTATGAACTCAAATATAACACCATCACCCTCTTTGATTTTGCCCCTCATTACACTTCAGTTTATCCCACTGACTGCAATTTTGCCCTATCATCCTCACAGTCCTTCCTCACAGTCTCACTACACAATGCATCGTCTTGTATACCAAGTTCTCCACCCTCAGCCATGTCACTCTGATTCCCATCCCCCTGTGAAATTAGTTTAAACCCTCTCTACCAACTCTAGCAATCCTGACCACAAGGACATTGGTGCCTCTCGGGTCAGTTGTAACCCATCCTTTTTGTACAAGCTGTACCTTCCCCAGAAGAGATCACAGTGATCCAAAAATCTAAAAGCTTACCCCCTGCACCACACCCTCAGCCTCTCATTCATCTGTACTATCATTCTATTCCTGCCCTATCTAGCACAGGGTATTTGGAATAATCCAGAGATTACTACTTTGGTGGTCCTGCCAACTCCCCTATACTCACTGCAAAGGACCTCTTCCTTCTTTCTACCTATGCAACTGGTGTCAATGTGCACGCAGCCTCTGGCTGTTCCCCCTGCCTCTTTAGAATCTTCTGCAACTGCTCTGAGACATCCTGAGTCCTGGACTTCTCTTTCACAACCACACAATCGACTGGCTGTCCCCCTATTGTGTCTCCTATCACTATTGCTCTGCCTGAATTTACCCGTCCCTGCTGAGCCTCGGAGCCTGCCAGGGTGCCACTGGCCTGGCGGCTGCTGCTGCTGCTACTGTGACCTGACAGGTCATTCCCTCCCCCCACCCCCAACAGTGTTCAAAGGGGTATACTTGTTGCTGAGGGGAGTGGCCTTAGGGAACCCTGCACTGCCTCCTTACTCCCCTTACGTTTAAGGTTATGGCACATCTACTATCTGAAGCCTGCACTCTCTGTGTGACCACCTCAGTAAAAGTCTCATCCATGAGGTTTGCAACTTCCCAGATGGTCTTGAGTATGTCTAGCTCCTGCTCCAGTTCCTTGGCATTGTTAATCAGGAGCTGAAGTTGGGTGCACCTTTGCAGATGTCATCACCATGGAGACCATTATGTATGTCACAATCACACATCTTACAGGAGGAGCAATATGCTTTGCCGCTGGACCACATTATGAATATATTTTTTTCCTGTTCTGGTGTTGCACCCCTGCCTAATCCAAAATTTAATTCTTGACATTGGTCCCTCATGCCACCTTGAACTATTTTTTCTAACTATTGACCCTACTCTTGATCAAGTATGTTTACCTAATTTTTACTTTCAGACAATCCTAACATTCAACTCTGTACCCTCCCACAACTCACAGTATTTACATTCAAATGTACAAGACTTGCCCTCATTATTTTCTGGAAGGTACATAATGGGAATAAATAATTAAGGTTGAAAATAGCAAGATGCATAACCATGAAATGCATCGGTATGTGGTCCCTCTGGTTTCACCTGCATTCCACCTTCCCATCTCCTCCAGTACTCATGCAATCTATGTACATGGAACACAGTGGAGGGCACGTACCACACGTGACCAAAACATTCTACATTTGCTTAGCTTTGGAGGGAGTGGTCACCTTCCATGACAACACTGACTGGATCTGTCCTCGTAGCAAGGAGCCCATTTGGAAAAATAAACATAAGATTAAAACAAATGCTTAGTTTGAGCATTTTCTGGGCATGGACCAAGTCTGAAGTCCCACAACAGCATATTCAAGTGCAACTACTTTACTTCAAACAATCAGTCCTTGGACTAACCTGCACAACCCTAGTCACAACCTCAGTGTAATGACACTTTAGCCACTTTGCACTACAATGGACGTTGTTTATTTTTGGTTGTACATTTCTTGTAGAATTTCCTCCGCAAGTCCTGTCTGTGATGTTGTGTGCCTTTGATACTGCTCCATATATGTTTTTCATTGCACCTGTGCATACACAAAGTTATTCATATGGCAGTAAACTTGACTTGATGACATGAAACTTATAGCAACCTACCAGGAGTTCTGTACACTTGAACTCATTCAGTTCCTAGAGCTACATTAGTTACTGACTTTGCGAGTTTACTGAAGGAACAAATTTAATTAAGTCGGAGTGAAGGGGCTGCCTAAATTGTTTATATCTGAGAGAATTTTCTGGCTTTATTGGCAGTAACTGTGAAGCAATACACTTTGGAAGATGAACCTTGAATGGAGCATTCAGAGTTAATGGTTGGATTTTTAGTAGTGTGGAGGAACAGAGGGATTTTGGGGTCCATGTTCCCTAGATGCCTCAAAGTTACCATACAAGTTGATAGCAGAAAATGCTGATGGAACACAGCAGGCCAGGCAGCATCTATAGGAAAAAGTACAGTCAACGTTTCGGGTCAAGACCCTTCGTCAGGACTAACGAAAAAAGGAGATAGTAAGAGGGTGGTTAAGGTGGCGAATAGTATGTTAGGCTTCATTAGTGGGGAGATTGAGTTCGAGATCCATGAGGGAATGTTGCAGCTCTATAAAACTCCGGTTAGTCCACATTGGAATATTGTGTTCAGTTTTCTTCAGCTCTTTGTAGGTAGGAAGGATGCAGAAGCTTTAGAGTAGGTGCAGAATAGCTTTACCAGGGTGCTGCCTGGATTAGCAAGCATGTCTGAAGAGGAAAGATTGAAAGAGATGGAGCTTTTCTCTTTGGAGCAAAGGTAGATGAGAGGTGACTCAATAGAACTGTATAAGATGATAAGAGGAATAAATCATGTAGACAGCTAACACCTTTTTCCTCAGAGTAAAATGGTTAATACGAGCGGGCACAGTTTTGAGTTGATTGAAGGAAAGTATGGTGGGGGGATGTCAAAGGTAGGGTTTTTACTCACAGTGTGGTAGGTGCATGGAACTAACAGAGGCAAATATATTAGGAATATTTAAGGGATTCTTAGATAGGTGCATGGATGAAAGAAAAATAGAGGCCTATGAGTGAGGGAAGTGTTAAGTTGGTCTTGGAGTAGGTTGAAAAGTGGCACAACATCATGGCCCAAAGGGTTTGTACTGTGGTGTACTATTCTTTGGTCTACAGAAGAACTGAGTTCTGCAGGCTGCTTCAAGTTTCAAGTTGACTAACCACGTGGAATAGTAGGATCCAAAAGCATGCTGAGACCTGTCTGATCTTATGACAGTTTTGGGATAATCTTGTGAGTCAATAAATCAGAGGTAATGATAGCTTTCAGGCAACTTCTGACCTTTTCCTTCTCAAGAAAGATGACCAAGTGACATGAGTCTCTGATACTCTGACAGATAGTCATCATTTTCATGACCAATTTCAAATGTTATTGAGTGTGAATTATTAGTTATCTTCGCAAGAGAGTCAGGGCCCTGGGCTATTGTAGGAATAAATGTCCAATTGGAGTTCTGTATGAAAGATGTCTGTTTGGTATTTTAGGTACGTGAATCTCTTCAGTTAAAGTGGATGTCTTCTATCAGCTTTATTCAGGAGCTGACCACAAGCTGTTATGCTGTTTTCACTAAGCAAGACTGGTAAATGCTAGATGAAAGCAGGATGGAATTTAGTTGCCAGCAGAATATGCTCACACATGAAGAACTTCCCAATTTCAATAGAGTAACGTATTCAACCGTTAACATAATATACACGGGCAAATACAGGTTGAGCACCCCTTACCTGAAAATTCAAAATCCAAAAACCTCTGAAACTGAAATTTTTTTGGGGTGCTGACATGACACCACAAATGGAAAATGAAGCAGATGACATTGGAAGCAACATTTTAAAAAGTCATCCAGCACAGTGGCTGCTCATCTCGAGAGCATCTGCTTCCAGGTCCCTCAACTGCTTTTGATGTTCCAGGGCATAATGATGTCAATGATGATATACCCCCTCCCTTAAGTTTCTCAGTAGTTACGGTGCCTGGGACTACGTTTATCTTCTTTTGTAAGCAAAGATCATCACATTTTTTGGTGATTAAAAAACATTATATTTGCATGAAATCTGAATTTCATGTTTAAGTGTAACATGACCAGCGTCATTATTGCATTAAGTTCAATTTATTGTCAAATTATGTTACCACGACACTGAGATCCATTTTGTTGCGATCATTTCAATGATGGGGGAAGTGAAGTTGACGGGTAGTAACTGTTCCTGAAACTGGTGGTGTGAGTCCTGCGGCTCCTGTACCTCCTTCCTGAAGGCAACAGAGAGAAGAGAGCATGCCCTGGGTGGTGGGGTCCCTGATGATGGATGCTGCTTTCCTGCGACAGCATCTTATGTGGATGTGCTCAAAGGTTAGGAGGGCTTTACCCGTGATGGACTGGGCCGTATCCACTACTTTTTGCGGGATTTTCCATTCAAGAGCATTGGTGTTTCCATACTAGGCTGTGATGCAGCCAGACAATATACTCTCTACTAAACATTTATATATGTTTCTCAAAGTTTTAAATGTCTCACCGAATCTTCACAAACTCAAAAGGAGGTAGAGCCACTACCGTGCTTTCTTCTTAATAATAGTTTAAAAATAAAATGTTGACTTTTTTCATAGTTTTCATTACATATTCATTAAATTTAATCTTTTGTTTTTATATCTTACATAAAACCTGAAAAAAAAGTAAAATGCAAACATAGTATACTGTAACATTTTAATCAAAACACCACATCATAGCTGGAGACTGAAAGTTTGATGTTGTTTGCTGTTGTTCAACAATCTGATTCAGGTATTCTCCCGATGCTTTCGTTACCCTGCACACATTAATATTTTCATTATCTTAATGGTATGGAATATTTTTTATTGTTAAGAACATATGTGTGATGAACAAGTGTAAAACAAAGACTGCCTACCAGTAGCGCATAAATTCAGAGTTGGGAATGATGGCGTTACCAGACTGCCACTGATTGTCTACGTGGGCAGCACAAGTAGTGATTGCTTACCTTTCTGGGTGGTTCAAAGTATACATTATTGTTTCATGCTCAAAATGATTAAAAATATTGTATAAAACTATCTTGAGAGTACATATATATGCTGTATATATAACGTAAATGAATTTTGTGTTTGGACTTGGGTCCTATTCCTGAGCTATCTCATTGGATAACTGTAAATATTCCAAAATCTGAAGCAGTTCCGGCCCTGAGCATTTCGGATAAGGGGTGCTCAACCTGTATATTGAAAAGTAAAGGTCTTCTTTCTCTAAAGGAATAATGAAGTTGAATATGTTCTCTTCATTGCTTCATGTCTTCTGTGTTGCTGAAACCTTTTAAAGCTCGTTTTTGTGTCTCTTCAAATCATATGTATAGCTGATAAATTTCTCTTTGCCTTTCTGATATTTAAACTGAGAATATTGTTGACTTGTAACTACCGCAAAATCCAGCTGTTAATCAACCTACTAATTACTTCAACCTAATAAAAATTAAAACAAAAGCAGGAATATTGTTGACTCTATTGAAGATAAAATATATGCATGAGCTGATCAATTCATACCTTATCTGCAACCGAAGAATTCAGAATTCAAATTCACAGTTTAATGATGGAATTGAATTTCATATGATCATACTTTATTTTCACCGAAAGGCTTTCCTATGTTCCTAATTCATTACTGTGAATTAGAGAGTTAACATACAGTGCACAATTTGTTGGGTATCCAGGATACATGCTAGGAAAGTTCAACTCGAGGTTTTGAGTACAAGTGGAAAGATGCCCTGCTACAGTTTGGTGACACCTGGAGTTTGCTCTCCTCACTAAAGAAAGAATATCGTGACCAGGCACCATGAGCCGGAGAGTGAACCCAACCAGTCTCGCACAGACGGGGGAGGTGACCATCACACATCTCGGTTACCTACCTTAGTTCTCTCATAGATTTTCTTCTATTGAAATCAATGAAGAATTGCTTGGCCCAGCTCTAATATTGTAACTGTAAGGGGGAATCTCTGCAATTTCAGTCACACCTACTGGACACCATGTGTTGTACAGTAGCTGAGGGTGACCCACAAATACACATGCAAATAATATTGTTGAGAATAGCAGTATTATTATTGTTCTGGGGGGGGGGGCGCACGGTCGACAGCCTGCCCCTGCATTTCTAATGACCAGTACTGTTTATTGTTAAAATGCTTTTGTGGGATTATGGTGGGAAGTTCCAGTGCATTTATTGTTACATTTTAGCTTGGGTTATACAGTTATTCGCTTGTGTATTTGTGGGTCAGCCGAACTGTAACTGGGGTGTGTGACAGTCGCCTCCCCTGTCTGTGTGAGACTGGTTGGGTTCACTCTCTGGGTCCTGGTGCCTGGTCTGTTTTCTGTCTATCACAATAAAACTGTTATTGAGTTCAACAAGCTTCCTCGTCTGGACCAAATGCTCACCACAATATGTTTGTCAGAGAGGGAACTGTACGAAGATTCACCAGTCTGATTTTTGGAATGATAGGACAAGGGGAAACTGGGTTGACTGTGCCAATATTTACTAAAGTTTATAAGAATAAGTGGATTGTTGAAATGTAAGCAATTCTGTCGGGGCGTGATGTGCTGGATTGGCAGTCATTCACTAGGCTTGGTGCAGGTGAAGTATCTTTAGTATATTGTGGCCAAATGTTAATACTTACCATAGTTCTCTCATAGATTTTCCTCTATTGAAATCAATGAAGAATTGCTTGGCCCAGCTCTAATATTGTAACTGTAAGGCAGAATCTCTGCAATTTCAGTCACACCTACTGGACACCATGACACCTATTGGACAGTACCTGAGCCCAGTGAAAGCAACACTGAAGAAAGCTACCAACAGGTTCACATGTACATGGGAATCCCAAAACTATGGTAGTAATATGGGGATAGACAAATATTTCAATAAGTACATTTAATGTCAGAGAAATGTATACAATATCCTGAAATTCTCTTCTTCGCAAACATCCATGAAAACAGAGGAGTGCCCCAAAGAATGACTGACAGTTAAATGTTAGATCCCCAAAGCCTCCCCTCAGCTCCCCACTGCCACTCACAAGCAGCAGCAAGGCGATGATCTCCCATCCCTCCCTCGCCAGCAAAAAAGCATTGGCACCCCCCACCGAACACTCAAGCGTGCAGCAAGGCATCAATAAAGACACAGACTTGTAGTGTCCCAAAGACTACTCGTTCACCCGGTAATTCGACATACCACTGGCTCTCTCTCTCCCTAACGAGGGAGAAAGAGGTGTCCCCGTTTCACTGCGAGAGGGGAGACATAACAAACAGCTAGCTGATTTATGGTGTTAAAGGTCTACTGCATCGCTTTTTCTGAGCTCTGTGCCCAAAGAACTCGGGTCTCTGGGTGCAGAGCCCGCAGCAGCTACCCCACTGCTTCTGATGTTCCGTGTTCTCCTGTGACGCCTCAGTCGGTGGCATCAGCCTTGAATCTGCCCGTATCCAGAGCCACAACAATCCGGCATCCTGAAGTCGCACCAGTCTTCCAGGCTGCATCCTTGGCATATCAAAAAGCGGCCGGTCGTGAGGCCCTGAGAGCAGGTCCCATTCTTGCAAAGAACCAAAGTCAAAAGTGTAACTCCAGGTCAGAGTCTTCAAAAAAACCTTGAAAGGGAAAAGAAGAGATATCAAAGATAGAAATAGAGCTACTTCCGAAGATGCAAGCAAAGAAGCCGTCGTTAGCGCCATTATGACTATGCTCTGCTCTCCGTACCAAAGTGCTGATATTTCTTACAAAGTCTTGATGTTCAACCAGTCATTCTATTATTAGAGAAGTAGATGTGTACGTCTGATTAGAGAGGACTAACCAGTGTTTAATGCATCTGATCTGTGTGATTAAACAATTGGCTAAAGCTCACTGAGTATCCACTTGAACTAAGTATTAAGTGGCTCTGGTCAACTCTGAATCACAGCACAAACCAACACCATCAGGCAAGGAGTGAGCCGATTGGAGAGCAACTGAAAGCTAAGACTTTGTAAAGGAGATTTCAATTACAAAACTTTAATTGAAACAGATGTCAAGATTCTGATTTAGAGCACATATTTGTTCTGTACAGTGTGATTGTAATCTAAGTCAGTTTAAAATAACATTCGGCTGTACATGCTTTGGTTCAGATCAGAATCAAATTTAATATCATTGGCATATGTTGTGAAATATGTTGTTTTGCAGCAGCAAAATGGAGCGATACATAATAATAAAAACTATAAATTACAGTAAGAAGTATAAATAAATTTTTAATTAAATAGATAGTGTAAAAAGAGAGGGGAAAATAGTGAGGTAAAGCTCCTGGGATCATTGTCTATTCAGAAATCTGATGGTGGAGGGGAAGATGCTGCTCCTGAAATGTTGAGTGTGTATCTTCTTGCTCCTGTCCCTCCTCTTTGATGGCAGCAATGAGAAGAAGGCTTGTCCTGGGTG
This sequence comes from Mobula birostris, assembly GCF_030028105.1. Taxonomy (NCBI): domain Eukaryota; kingdom Metazoa; phylum Chordata; class Chondrichthyes; order Myliobatiformes; family Myliobatidae; genus Mobula; species Mobula birostris. The sequence continues at coordinate 21,121,376 of NC_092393.1, forward strand.
ATGGGGTCTTTAATGATGAGTGTTCCCTTTTTGAGGTATGGACTTGAGAAGGTATCCTGGATGCTGGTGAGGCTGGCTGAGTTTGTATCTCTCTGCAGCTTTTTCCAATCCTGTGCAGTGGCCTCTCCATAACAGATGGCGATGTAACCAGTTAACATGTTCTCTACAGTACATCTGTAGAAACTTGTGAGTGCCTTTGGTGATATACCACTTTTCCTCAAACTCCTAATGAAATGTAGCTGCTGCTGTGCCTTCTTTGTAATTACATCAATATGTTAGGCCCTGGATAGATCCTCAGAGATGTTGAAACAGCTCAGCCTTTACACCAATGATCCCTTGATGGACATTGGTGTGTGTTCCCTTGACTTACCTGTCCCGAAGTTCACAATCTGTTCCTTGGTCTTACTGATGCTGAGTGCAACGTTGTTGCTGTAATACCACCCAACCAGCTGAGCTGACTAGCTCCTCTACTCCTCCTTGTCACCATCTGAATTTCTGCCAAAACTGTTGTGTTATTGGCAGATTTATTGTTGGCATTTGAGCTGTGCCTAGCCACGCAATCATGGGTGTACAGAGAGTAGAGCAGTGGGTTAAACATGCATCCTTGAGATACGCCAGTGTTGAGGTGGAGATGTTATTTCTGATCTGCAAGGACTCTGATCTCCTGGTGAGGAAATTAAAGATTCAGTTGCAGAGGGAGTTACAGTGGCCCAGGTTTTGGAGCTTGTTGATTAGAAATGAGGGTATGATTGTGTTGAATGCTGAGTTATAGTCAATAAGCAGCATCCTGACGTACAAACATATTACAATTGTCCTGGTGATCCAAGGCCAGTGAGATTGTATCTGCTGTAGACCTATTGTATTGATAGGCAAACTGAAATGGATCCAAGTCCTTGCGTAGGCAGCAGTTGATTCTAGCCATGACCAACCTATCAAAGTACTTCATCACAGTTGATGTGACTGCCGTTGGGCAAAAGTTATTGCGGCAACTCACCCTGCTCTTCTTTGGCACTGGTATGATTGCCAGACTTTTGGAGCAGGTGGGACTTCCAACTACAACAGCGAGAGATTGAACATATCGTTGAACATCCAGCCAGTTGGTTGGCACAGGTTTTCAGGACCTAACAACATGTTTTCAGAGCAAACAACAGGAATTCTGCAGATGCTGGAAATTCAAGCAACACACATCAAAGTTGCTGGTGAACGCAGCAGGCCAGGCAGCATCTGTAGGAAGAGGTGCAGGTACCTGATGCCTTGTGAGGTTTCACCCTCTTGAAAGATGTCCTGACGTCGGCATCCATGACAGAGATCACAGGGCCACCAATGCTACAGGGATTTGCATAAATATACTTTTATTCTCTCTTTCAAAGCAAGCATACAAGTCATGGAGTTCATCTGGGAGTGAAGCATCACAGCCATTCATGATGCTAGGTTTTGCTTTGTAGGAAGCTGTGGTCTGCAAACCCTGCCAGGGCTGATGTGCATCCAGAATCAGAATCAGGTTTGTTATCACCAGCATGTGTTGTGAAATTTGTTAACTTAGCAGCAGCAGTACAATGCAATACATAATACAGAAGAAGAGAAATAAATGAATAAAATGATAATAATGAATAAATAACTAAATCAATTACAGTATACATATATTGAATAGATTAAAAATAGTGGAAGAAGTAGAAATAATATATATTAAAAAAGTGAGGTAATGTTCACAGGTTCAATGTCCATTTAGGAATTGGCTGGCAGAGGGAGAGAAGCTGTTCCTGAATCACTGAGTGTGTGTCTTCGGGCTTCTGTACCTCCTACCTGATGGTAACAGTGAGAAAAGAGCATGTCCTGGGTGTTGGAGGTCCTCAATAATGGACGCTGCCTTTCTGAGTCACTGCTCCTTGAAGGTGTCTGGGATACTTTGTACGCTAGTACCCAAGATGGAGCCGACTAAATCTACAATCCTCTGCAGCTTCTTGCAGTCCTTTCCAGACAATGATGCAGCCCATCAGAATGTTCTCCATGATACATCTATAGAAGTTTTTGAGTGTATTAGTTGATATGCCAAATCTCTTCAAACTCCTAATGAAGTATAGTTGCTGACTTGCCTTCTTTATAATTGCATCAATATATTGGGACCAGGTTAGGTCCTCAGAGATCTTGACACCTAGGAACTTGAAACTGCTCATTCTCTCCTCTTCTGATCCCTCTATGAGGATTGTTGTGTGTTCCTTCGTCTGACCCTTCCTGAAGACTATAATCAGCTCTTTCGTCTTTCTGATGATGAGTGCCAGGTTGTTGCTGCAACACCACTCCACTAGTTGGCATATCTTGCTCCTGTACACCTTCTTGTCTCCATCTGAGGTTCTACTGACAATTGTTGTATTGTCAGCAAATTTATGGATGGTATTTGAGCTATGCCTAGCCACACAGTCATGGTTATAGAGAGAGTAGAGCAGTGGGCTAAACACACATCCCTGAGGTGCACCAGTGTTGATCGTTAGTGATATTATCACCAATCTGCACAGATTGTGGTCTTCTGGTTAGGGAATTGAGGATCCAATTGCAGAGGGAGGTACAGAAGCCCAGGTTCTGTAACTTCTCAATTTGGATTGTGAGAATGATGGTGTTAAATTCTGAACTATAGCATATGAACAGCATCCTGACATAAGTGTTTGTATTGCCAAGGTGGTAAAGGCCGTGTGAAAAGCTATCGAAATTGCATCTGCCATTGACCTATTGTGGCGATAGGCAAATTGCAATGGGTCCAGGTCCATGCTGAGGCAGGAGTTCAGTATAGTCATGACCAGCCTCTCAAAGCATTTCAATACTGTAGATGTGACTGCTACCAGGCGATAGTCATTAAGGTAGCTCACATTATTCTTCTTAGGAGTTGATATAGTTATTGCCTTTTTGAAGCAAGTGTGAACTTCCACCCGTAGCAGTGAGAAGTTGAAAATGTCCTTGAATACACTCGCTAGTTGGTTGGCACATGTTTTCACAGCCATACCAGGTACTCCATTGGGACCTTTCGCCTTGCGGAGGTTCACCCTCTTTAAGGACAGCCTAACATCGGCCTCTGAGGCAGAGGTCACAGGGTCAACGGGTGCAGCAGGGATCTTCACATCTGTAGTTATATTCTCCCTTTCAAAGCAGCCATAGAAGGTGTTGGGTTCATCTGGTAGTGAAGTATTGCTTCCATTCATGCTATTGGGTTTCACTTTGGAGGGGGTAATGTCTTGCAAACCCTGCCAGAGTTGTTATTCATCTGATGTCGCCTCCAACCTCATTCAAAATTGTCTCTTCGACCTTAAAATAGCCTTCCACAAATTATACCAGTTTTTTTGGTACAGACCTGGGTCACCAGACTTAAATGCCACAGATCTAGCCTTCAGCAGACAACATGCTTCCTGGTTCATCCATGGCTTTTGGTTTTATGAATGTACAGTAAGTCTTTGTAGGCACACACTCATCCACATAGGTTTTAATGAAGTCAGTAACAACTGCAACACTCTCATCCAGATTCGAAGATGAATCCCTGAATACAGTCCAGTCCACCGATTCAAAGCAGTCCTGTAAGCACTCCTGTGCTTTTCTAGTCCATACCTTCTTGGTCCTCACTACTGGTGCTGTAGTCTTCAGTCTCTGCCTATACTGAAGGAGTAGTACAGCCAGGTGATCAGACTTCCCGAAATTAGGGCATAGAATAGCATGATAGGCATTCTTGATGACTGTGTAACAGTGTGGTCTAGTGTGTTGTTTCCTCTGGTATTGCTTGGGATCTGTTGATGGTAATTGCCTGGTGATTCTTTTCAGACTAACCTGGTTAAAATCCCCCAAAATGATGGTGAAGGCATTAGGGTGCGCTGTTTTGTGCATGTTGATCCTGATCTGGAGCCTGATTGACATTGGCCTGAGGTGGAATATATACCACTACCAAAATGATTCCAGAAATCTCCATGGTAGGTAAAATGGACAGCACGTAACTGCTAGATATTCCAGGTCTGGTGAGCAGAATTGGGACAACACTGATATATTTGTGCACCAAGAAGAGTTGATCATGAGGCATACACCTCCACCTCTGCTTTTGAGAGTCTCTATAGATCTCTCCTGATAGTGTATAGTAAACTTGTTGATCTGAATCGCTGCATCTGCTACGGAAAGAGTTAACCAGGATTCTGTGAAACAAAGGACACACGTGGTCCTAATGTCCCTCTGATTCAGCACCCTAGCTCTGAGATCATGATTTTATTCACCAGAGACTGCATGTTTGCCAACAAAATGGTCCGTATTGGGAGTTTAAAACCATTTTTCCTTTAACGCACTTGTATCCCTGACCTGCAGCCACGTTTCCTGCATGGAATCCGAGGAGGAATCCGTCCACAAACGGCATTGTATCCATCAGTGTTAAGCAGAGATAGTTCATTTAAATGCAATAAGACATCTTGGTTGACTGTACTGACCTTGGAAGTAGTTGTGATTTTTAGCTGTATCAGGCTGAAATGAGAATATTTAATCGTATTCATTGAGAATTCTGCTGCCACACGAGTTGCCTCGAGGCGCCCCAGAAGTATATCTGATTCCGTCTAACCTTCATTGGAATTACTTGTTCTCCATTAAAGTTGCTTTCCATAGGCCGTCCCTTTTGCCAATCACCTGTCCAGCCCTTGGCTCCATCCCTCCCCCTCCTGTCTTCTCCTATCATTTTGGATCTCCCCTTCCCACTCCCACTTTCAAATCTCTTACTAGCTCTTCCTTCAGTTAGTCCTGACGAAGGGTTTCGGCCTGAAACGTCAACTGTACCTCTTCCTAGAGATGCTGCCTGGCCTGCTGCATTCACCAGCAACTTTGATGTGTGTTGCTTGAATTTCCAGCATCTGCAGAATTCCTCATGTGTGCCTGAACTTCTTGTATAGTTCTGGATCACTGGTTTTGAAAGCCACAGATCTATCCCTCAGTAGAGTATGAATCTTCTGGTTCATCCATGGTTTTTGGCTTGGGTATGTAATGGATTTCAAGGATGTAATCCTGAAATTTTATAAAGCACTGGTGAGGTATCATTTGGAGTATAGTGAGCAGGTTTGGGCCCTTATCTTAGAAACGATGCGCTGAAACTGGAGAGGGTTCAAAAGAGGTTCACGAAAATGATTCCAGGATTGAATAGCTTGTCATATGAAGAGCATCTGGTGGCTCTGGGCCTGTATTCACTAGAATTTGGAAGAATGTGGAGTGACCACATTGAAACGTATCAAATGGTGAAAAGCCTTGATAGAGTGGATGTGGAGAGGATGGTTCCTGTGGTGGGAGAGTCTAAGACCAGAGATCACAGCTTCAGAATAGAGGGGTGTCCTTTTAGAATGGAGATGAGGAGGATTTTCTTTAGCCAGAGAGTGGTGAATCTGTGGAATTCTTTACCACAGGCAGCTGTGGAAGCCAAGTCTTTATATATATTTAAGGCAGGGGTTGATAGATTCTTGATTAGTCGGGGCATGAAGGGATATGGTAAGAAGGCAGGAGACTGTGGCTGAAAGGAAAATTGAATCAGCCATGATGAAATGGCAGAGCAGACTCAATGGGCCAATGGACTAATTCTGCTTCTATGGTCTTATTTATGTTCTTGAAGGCACAAACTCATGCACGCAGGTTTTGATGAAGTTGGTGACAACTGGTGAGTATTCATTCAGATTTGAAGGTGAATTCCTGAATATTGTTCAGTCCACCGACTCAAAGTAGTCACAGTATAGTTTGCTGAAGTTAATTTTTTCCACACTTCCCCTCGCTGTTTATATTTAAATTGCAAGTTTGAAATAGCGTTCCCTGTTGGCTATAACTTGGCGTTTTGTATCGAAGTTGCCTTAAAATAAAATCAAAATGATTCAATACTCAAAACTTTGCATGTACAGTGTATGTTGATGAAGAGGTGATGTAGATAGGTTTCCAGGAAATGTGAAAAAGACCACCAGTTTGTTTATTCCCAGTTAATTTATTGTGTGTTTCTGAAATGCATCCCAGTGCAGGTATGATTTGCAATTTGCAATAGCAATGCTTATTCACTGTGTGCAGGATAATTCTAAGGAGTTGATTTGAGAAAAGGGAGCAGGAGTGAACTGCTCAGTTCTTTGTGATTTCACAGTCATTTAATTATATCAGTTTTGTCCTTTCGCCTTCAATGCTGCTTTCCTGAACAAACAGCATCTCAGTCAATTCCATTTATATCCATAATCCATCGATCTCTGTCTTGAATAAATTCAGCCACTGAGCATCCACAGTGTGCCAGGGAGAGAATTCAAAGGATTCCTTATCCTCTGGGTGAAAAATTGCTTTCATTTCAGTCCTAAAGGGTTAAACCGTATTTTGGGATTAAAAGAACCGGTTCTTCAGCTAGGGGAAACGTCCTATCTCTTACGTTTAGTACTAATTGTGTATGTTTCATTGAGATCACCTCTCATTTGAGTGATCTGAGCCCACTCTCCTTAATTTCCCCTCATATAATAGCAAAACACCTCAGGATGGTGGGTATGAATTAGGGTATAAGGGTTTGAATTAGGTAACAAAGTATGCCTGTGGCACAGGGCCAAGTGGTTAAGGCATTGGACTAGCGATCTGAAGGTCGTGAGTTCGAGCCCCAGCCGAGGCAGCGTGTTGTGTCCTTGAGCAAGGCACTTAACCACACACTGCTCCAGTCTAGCCAGCTGAAATGGTGGGGGTTAACGTCGCTATAGACTGGCGTCCTATCCAGGGGAGGGGGAAGTCTTCTCATTCGCTTCACGCCACGGAAACTGGCATAAGCACCGGACTGATGAGCCTATGAGGCTTGGGACAGACTTTAACTTTAATTTAGCAAAAATATAGGATGAATACAAAGCAAGAGGACTGTCAGTGGTATGATTGATGGGAAGAATGCACATTTTAGCTTTGTAAACTTATGTTTCAATGTTGATATATAGCTCTCCCATTTCCAATGAGCCCTTGTTAACCATACATGTAGATATTGAAACAGTGAGGTTAAATGGCTCTGAAAGTTTTGTATTCACTCAGTGGCATGTAATTACTGCGATTTCTGAATCATCAATAACCTGCTGTCATTTTTCAGGATTGTGACTAATTCCATCCCTGTACTGCATGTCAATCTGATGTACAACGGGCATTAATAAAGTTGCAGAGTTTCGTTCTTTCATTTTTTATGGCATTTCATTTCCAGAGTGAAGTAAGTTGGAGCATTCACTTATATCCAGGTGTCATTGTTGCCTTTAAAAGGAACAAGTGCAACCCAATTAACTGAAGGAGTTACTGAACTACTTTGATTATCTCTTTGCAGCAGAAAAACCTTTTTTTCCCAAAATTTTAGCAAGGAATTATAAACTTGAAGTTCAAATCTCTCATTCAGGCCCACCTTAAACACCAGGAAGGACTGATCTACAATTGGAATTAGATTTGTTATTGTTGCTGAACTGAGATACAGTGACACACGTCAAAGTTGCTGGTGAACGCAGCAGGCCAGGCAGCATCTCTAGGAAGAGGTGCAGTCGACGTTTCAGGCCGAGACCCTTCGTCAGGACTAACTGAAGGAAGAGTGAGTAAGGGATTTGAAAGTTGGAGGGGGAGGGGGAGATCCAAAATGATAGGAGAAGACAGGAGGGGGAGGGATGGAGCCAAGAGCTGGACAGGTGATTGGCATAAGGGGATACGAGAGGATCATGGGACAGGAGGTCCGGGAAGAAAGACAAAGGGGGGGGGACCCAGAGGATGGGCAAGAGGTATATTCAGAGGGACCGAGGGAGAAAAAGGAGAGTGAGAGAAAGAACGTGTGCATAAAACCTGATGGCATGAACATCGACTTCTCTAACTTCCGCTAGGCCCCACCTCCCCCTCGTACCCCATCTGTTACTTATTTTTATGCACACATTCTTTCCCTCACTCTCCTTTTTCTCCCTCTGTCCCTCTGAATATACCTCTTGCCCATCCTCTGGGTCCCCCCCCCCCCTTGTCTTTCTTCCCGGACCTCCTGTCCCATGATCCTCGTTTCCCCTTTTGCCAATCACCTGTCCAACTCTTGGCTCCATCCCTCCCCCTCCTGTCTTCTCCTATCATTTTGGATCTCCCCCTCCCCCTCCCACTTTCAAATCTCTTACTAACTCTTCCTTCAGTTAGTCCTGATGAAGGGTCTCGGCCTGAAACGTCGACTGTACCTCTTCCTAGAGATGCTGCCTGACCTGCTGCGTTCACCAGCAACTTTGATGTGTGTTGCTTGAATTTCCAGCATCTGCAGAGTTCCTGTTGTTGAGATACAGTGAAAGGCTTTTGTTTGCCTGCCATCTAAACATACCAGTCTATACATAAATACATTGAGATAATTTAAATAAAAACAGAACACATAGTAGAGTGTTACACAGGTAGACAAAGTGCAAAGGTGGGAATATTGATTGGGAGATCAAAAATTCATCTTCTAGCATATAAGAGGCCCCCTGAAGCGTCTAATAACAATGAGATGAAAGCTGCACTCGAGCCTGTTGGTATGTGCTCCCAAGCGTTTGTATCATCTGCCTGATCGGAGGGGAGAGAATGAAAATTTCTGAAAGTTGTGCGTTAGTTGAGCTAACTTTAAGTCATGTTGTACTTCACAATTAATACACTTTTAATCCAAGAAGATAGAAAAACAAATTGACAGTTTTGATGAATCAACTAGTTTATCTTTTATTCAAAAGTCAGCTTAAAGACAGCCATCATTGCTATAATTCACAAATGTGTATATATGCCTCCAACCTGATGACATGAACGTTGACCTCAAACTTCTGCTAATGCCCCACCTCCCCCTCGTACCCCATCCATTATTTATTTATTTATATACACACCACCTTTCTCTCTCTCTCCTTTTTCTCCCTCTGTCCCTCTCACTATACCCCTTGCCCATCCTCTGAGCTTCCCCCCTCCCCTTTTCTTTCTCCCTAGGCCTCCTGTCCCATGATCCTCTCATATCCTTTTGCCAATCACCTGTCCAGCTCTTGGCTCCATCCCTCCCCCTCCTGTCTTCTCCTATCGTTTTGGATCTCCCCCTCCCCCTCCCACTTTCAAATCTCTTACTAGCTCTTCTTTCAGTTAGTCCTGACGAAGGGTCTCGACCCGAAACATAGACTGTACCTCTTCCTAGAGATGCTGCCTGGCCTGCTGTGTTTTATGTGTGTTGCTTGAGGTGTTTTGTCATGTATATCTCTAGCAAAATAGTATTGATTAAAAGTGTTGCCTTAATTAGATATGAAAGGGACCACTGTTTAAGGCACTTGTGAGAAAATCTGTTTTGCAAACATTCCAAGGCAATGTGGGTGCATTGTAGAAAGAATCGCAAGAAAGAGCAATGAAAAACAAACACTTAGAAATCCATTGTTAACATGGGCTTAGGTTTGTAAAGCTAACCTCATTTATTTCTGCACTTACATATCTACCATATTTAACAGATCTCAGTTACTCTGGATCATAATGGAATTGTGATGATTTAGATTTAGATTCAACTTTGTTGTCATTGTGCCGAGTACAGATACAGATGCATTTAGCATCTGACCAGAAATACAAAGAATAGATAATTTACAAAATAACTGCGAATAAAGAAAGTGCTACAGCGCACAAATATAAAAGTACTGAGACAGTACAATATGGATGCAATACTGCTTAGTGCTGTGATGAGAGGTTCAGCAGTGTCAGAGCCTCAGGGAAGAAGCTCTTCCTGTGCTTGCTGGTGCGGGAGCGGAGGCTCCTGTAGCACCTACTGGATGGGAGGAGAGTAAAAAGTCCATGGTTAGGGTGAGATGCATCCCTGATAATGCTTTTCGCCCTGCCCAGGCAGTGTTTATGATAGATGTTCTCAATGGTGGGCAATTGGGTGCCGATAATCTGCTGGGCAGTTTTCACCACACACTGGAGTGCTTTGCGGTCTGATACGGGACCATTGCCATACCACACTGAGATGCATTTGGTGAGTATGCTCTCAATGGTACAACGGTAAAAGTCCGTCAGTATCCTGGGACAGAGGTGAACATTCTTCATGCTCCGCAGGAAATAAAGGCGCTGTTGCGCCTTTTGATCAGGATGGAGGAGTTCAGGGACCAGGTGAGATCCTCGGAAATTTGGACATCAAGGAATTTGAAGCTTGATACACACTCCACTAAAGTTCCGTTGATGTAGATGGGGACGTGAGTGTGACTTCTGGCATGCCTGAAGTCCACAATGATCTCCTTGGTCTTCTGAGTTTTAAGGGCCAGATTGTTGTCGGCACACCACACAGCCAGGTGCTGGACCTCATCCCTGCAGGCCGTCTCGTCATCCTCTCTGATCAGGCCAACCACCGTGGTGTCGTCTGCGAACTTGATTATGGAGTTAGATCCATATACAGGAACACAGTCATAGGTGAAAAGGGAGTACAGAAGAGGGCTCAGCACACAGCCTTGAGGCACGCCAGTGTTCAGGGTGAGAGTGCAGGAGGAGAGGTTGTCTGACTTAACTGTTTGGGGTCAGTGAGTCAGAAAGTCCAAGGTCCAATTGCGGAGGGATGAGCTGATACCAAACTGGTGAAGTTTGGTGATCAGCTTGGAGGGGATCACAGTATTGAATGCCGAACTAAAGTCAATGAACAGCATTCTGACATCAGAGTTGATGACTGTCGGTCCCTGATGAATATGAATCCCATTTCTGACAGTGATCTTACTATGAGAGTTAAAGTAAAAGATAAAATAAATAGAATTATACCATTACACTATGATATATTGTAATTGTTACAATGGATGCTGTATTACAGTCATATATGTCAGTCATCTGAATAGTGAGAAATATTGTTAAACTGAACTGGAATACTGATTGGCACCATATCTTACCCTGATTCATCTTAATACTGTCAAATTTTTTTCTATGTATGATGCCAAATGACCTGAGTGTGGGTGTATATTGAAGCAGTTATTAACGCATTTTCAAACAACTGTCATTATTTAGATTTGAAAATTTATTCTGGCCATTTTCAATGACAGATGAATCCCTCAATTTGTTATTGTCAGTACCCATTTCTCACTAATGTACTGTATATACTATGTAATCCATGATGGTAGGTGATATCTTTTGTGCACAAGAATGAAATATTGCAGCTGTTGCAAGTATCAAATTCCCAGCATAAAATTTTCAGCAAGTCTGACAGAAACCCTGTACTTCAGTATTTTTTTGTAAACCTACTCCTTGTTGCAAATTTGTGCCGTCCACTCTACTTCATGTTAGCCTGTATTATCTACTCCACATTTTACTTCATCCATTAAGTAGTACGTTAATATGTTTTCTTCACTGTAACCTCTCAAAACCATCGAGAAGTTAGAATAATGGGAATTCTAACTTCACAATAAACTTTAGATATCAAACACTAATACTATAGTTTATTTTTGGATCATTGAATATCATTGCTAGTTAGATGTATTTTGCCAAGTTAGATATGGCAAAGTTATTTCCCATGGAAGGGGATTCTAGGACAAGAGGGCACGACTTCAGGATTGAAGGATGTCCTTTTAGAACTGAGATGCAGAGAAATTACTTTAGTCAGAGGGTGATAAATCTGTGGAATTTTTTGCCACGAGCGGTTGTGGAGGCCAGGTCATTGGGTGTATTTAAGGCAGAGATAGATAGGTTCTTGATTAGCCAGGGCATCAAAGGGTATGGGGTGAAAGCAGGGGAGTGGGGATGACAGGAAGAATTGGATCAGCCCATGATTAAGTGGCGGAGCAGACTCAATGGGCCGAATGGCCTACTTCTGCTCCTATATCTTATGGTCTTATGGTCTATATTTTGACTCTCACCTTCCCAGTAAATAAAATTAATTGCTTATAAGAGTATACTTCCAGAAGTTGTGAGTAGACAGATCACAGAAGTATTATATATAAACACAAGAGATTCTGCAGATGTTGGAAATCTTGAGCAACGTGTACAAAGTGCTGGAGGAACTCAGCAAGTTAGGCAGCATCTATGAAAGGGAGTAAGCGGTTGTCGCTTTGGACTGAGGCCATTCATCAGGACTCGAAAGGAAGGGGGCAAAAGCCAGAAAAAGAAAGTAGGGGGAAGGAAAGGAGTACAAGCTGAAGGTGATAAGTGACTCCAAGTAAGTGGGAAGCTGGGAGATGGGTGCATGGGGGTGGGGGATTGTGTGTGTGTGCATGTGTGTGTGTGTGTGTGTGTGTGTGTGTGTGTGTGTGTGTGTATGTGTGTGTATATGTATGTATGTGTATACCTGTATGTATCTATATACACACACACACACACAGATTCAGATTTTTCTTTAAGCTAGGTCAGTAATGTAAATTGCAATTACTGCAATAGACTGCTTTCTTCCTTTCCAGGTTGACCTTGCTAACCTGTGCTTAAAGGCTGGAGTTAAGAACGTTGGCACCGTTTTCTTAATGACGGATGCTCAAGTTGCTGATGAAAAGTTTCTGGTACTTGTGAATGACCTGCTGGCATCAGGTAAGTCAGCTTGTGTATTCTATAATAGACAAAAATATAAAATGTTCACCTGAATTACTTATATCTGATACTTAATAATAAATTGTTCAGTGTTAAGGCCTGACACAGAGCTAGTTCAAGTGAAGCCATTAGGTATTTTTAAAATTTATTTGTGAAAAGGCATCGTTGAACTCAATAGAGAAGGTTGTTATGATTGAAGTGTGGCAAAGCTGAAAAATATTGGAGGATATCTAAAGATAAACCTTGAAGGGGTAGATTGAGTTGTGGTAATGAACCACAAATGCCTCAGTCTCCAATCCTGCTTCCATTTCTACTTTCCTTTGGTCTAATCACCCTGTTACTTTATTGCATTTTGAGATACAATGATTTTCTTAATGTCTACTTTTATATTGCAAGAAAAAGATCCATCACAATGTCAGTTGTGAAATTTTGGGAAGACAGTGATGTGTCAAGATTTGTCAGTAGGTATGTTGTGGAGGAGATAAGGCCTGGTGAAAGCATTCTATGCTCTTCTGGCTGACAAAGAACTGCCATGTAAGCACTTAACCTTTGTGAATTCTGGTATTCTTTTCCTACTTTCAGCTGTCCAGCTTGTTGATGCTTGGGAAACCCAACTCACTGTGAATGTAAATACTATCACCACTGAAATGAAGAGGAGTCTTACATATAGCTGTTTTTCTTTTAGTTCCACTTCTTTTAAAACTGGAAGCAGGCACATTTATTTCTTGTGCTACATTTTATTCTTTATGCTGATGTGACTTCAATGCACTTGCTAGATATTGAGCTTCAGTTTTGTGTAATATATCAAATAATCCCCTGTATTATTGGTTGAACAGCATCACCATAGCATCTGAGAATGCCATTGAGATGCTGCATCTTTCCATTGATTGCTGATAGCAGGTTGTTGTTTCTACTGTCAACTTGGGAAGTGATACTTGATATACAATTTAAGAGTATCTGAATTAAACCATGTCAATAACTTCTATAGTATTATTCTCCAAGGTAGCAGACAAATCTAGTTACTCACATCTTTAGCAAATAGATTTGAATCCTGCCCTCCCATGCATATTTTTGCTGTGATCTCATGGATAATCCTCCATTTCATAGTTTTATAATTAGCTACTATGAGTTGTTGGTAGGTAAGAGGTAGAGTCATTTTAAGAGGGTGCCAATAAGTGGCGACTCTTTGCATGCAGCTTGGGTGGGAATCATCAGATATTCCTGTTTAGAACCACTGCTCCTGAAATCCACAGTCACAGCCATAAGTCCTTCAGAAAGTAGCATCATTAAAAGATGCTTAAAACATCTATTGATGTTCAAAATTGACTGATCCCAGATTGCAGATGCAGGTCAGGAGTGTAGTTCCCCGTTAATGGAAGCGGGGATGCTGCGCTCATTTACAGGTATGACTGAAATGCCAAGGCCTTCGGACCCCCCACTCCCGACTATCCTGCTGGTGAATATATACTCTCTGAAAAATAAAACTGAAGATGTCAGAGCAAGATTGTAGTACCAAAGGGAGGTGAGTGACTGCTGTGTTCTTTGCATCATGGGAATGTGGCACATCTCCACCATTTTGGATGCAGCACTGCAACCTGATGCAAAGATAACACCATTCTCTGCAAAGATAGGACAGCTCAGTCTCTTAAAGGTAGAGAAGGTGGAATATGCTTTATGATTAACTCATTGTGGTGGTCAGACATGGCAGTTCAGTCTCAATCATGCTCAATTAACCTGGAACACCTAGCGGTCAAATGTTGTCCCTTTAATTTGCCTAAGGAGTTTACAGCATCGTGATGGTATAGTCCACCTCAGACAAATGTCAGGTAGGCACTGGAGGAGCTTATCACTGTAATCAGCAAGCATGAAACAGCATACCCTGACAACTTCCCTATCATTGCAGGGGATTTTAACCAAGCCATCTTGAAAAAGTTTCTAAACAGCAGCCACCGACATATCACCCATGTAACCAGAGGAGCCAATGCACTTAATCACTGTTATACCACCATCAAGAATGCCTACCGTTCCATTCCATGCCTACGTTTTGGAAAGTTGATCTTCGACTGCAGCAGTCAGAGACTTTCAATCTCTAACTGCTGCAGTCGGAGGTTCCCACCTGCTTCAAAAGGGCGACAATCATGCAATTACAAAGAAGGTGCGACAACAGGAATATTTCATTAGGAGTTTGAGGAGGCTTGGTATGTCACCAAAGGCTCTCACAAATTTCTACAGATGTACCATTTAGAACATTCTAAATGGTTGCATTGCTGCCCAGTATGGAGGGGCCATTGTAGAAGTTGTAAACTCAGCCTGCTTCAACAAGGGCGTTGATTCCCCCCCCCCCCGCCCCCCAGCATCTAGGATACCTTCAGAAAGGTGGCATCCATCATTAAGGACTCCTATCACCCAAGACAAGTCCTCTTCTGATTGCTACCATCAAGGAGGAGTTCCAGGAGCCTGAAATCACACACTAACATTTCAGGAACAACGTCTTCCCCTCTGCCATCAGATTTCTGACTGGACAATGAATCCCTGAACATTACCTCACTATTTTTCTTCTCTTTTAGCACTACTTATTTAATTAACTAACACACGCACACACACACACACACAGAGTACTTATTGTAAATTATAGTTTGTTTTTTTCCTGCTATTATGTATTCCAATGTACTGCTGCCACAAAACGACGACTTTCATAACATATGGCAGTGATATTGAAGCTGATTCTGAGTTTGGGGAAGTTGATGGGAAAGTGAGGAGAACAAATTGGATTCGTGTAGGATTACTGTAAAATGGATGCTTGGGGGTCAGTATAAATGCAGAGGGCTGAAAGGCCACTTTCTGGCTTGCATAGCTCCATCTTTATGACTAAGCCAACAACCTTTTCTCAAAGAGCAAAATATTCTCTCAATTAAATTACCAGAATGTCTTGAAGAATAGTAATTTCAAATGAGGATCTATATCAAGAACAATTTTAGAACACCACATCAAACAAATGCTAAGAATACATTCAAATTGACTTCTTTAGCTTAGCAACATTAGAAATACGTGCACATTCAAAGAGATACATTGAATTTGCTATCTACCAGAGTAAATAGCCACACTTTAGCTAAAGATGGTTTCCAAACACCTCAACACTTTTTCCTGAAAATATATTGGAGACTGAATTTCATTAGCCGCCCATGGAATCCTGATACTGCAAAGAAAGGCAATTTTCAAATTTCAGTTGGATACAGTGAAAATAGTTTACCTTTCCTGCTGCTTTTTATTAAAAAATGATTTGTTTCACAAATGCTTGATGGTCCATCAAGCCTGTTCTACACACAAAATCATCGCAGCATCATGAATAAACGCTCTTAGTGCTTGACATCGACTGAGCCAACTCACTAGGCAAGACAAAGAAAAAATATGAATCCCAAAAAGGTTAAAAAAAAAGAGATAAAATTCTTTCTGGCACCCTCATTCAAAACTGAGATACTATATTGACCATGAGTGTATGATGTTTTAATCCATATGTTGCCACAGGAATACATACAGCAAACAAAGAATAAATCTAGCAATCTGGGTCGCCATGTTTACAGTAAAAAGGCAGATAAGACCACTGTTTTAAATTGCATCTGTTTCAAAGCATGTAGCTTAACAGGTAAGGATGATGTACTTAATTGCCTCTGGGGGGCTTGTACATTGTGGCCATAATAGAACTGTGTCTGGGGAAGGGCAGAAATGGCAGCTAAATGTTTTGGGATAAAATGCTTAAAATGTGACAGTGGACCACAAAGGTTGGGAGGGAATGTTAACCTTTTGAAAAGGGAGAGCATTACAGCAATGCTTAGAGAGGATATTCTTGAGGGATCACCCAGTGAAGTCACTGGGTAGAGTTTAGAGAAAAGGAGGGAAAGTTCACATTGATAGATGCTATATCATAAACCCCACAATAGTCAGTAAGAGCTTGAGGAGCAGATGTGTTGAGGAATTGCATGCACTTGTGAAAACAGTAGGAGTGCTATTTGGAGGTTTTAATTTTCCTTGTATCGACTGGGCTACCCAGAATCTCAAACACCTGGATGGGGTGCAATTTGCCAAGAGATTTTCCTCACACAATATATAAAGGAGCCTACTTGGGAAGAAGCAATACTGTATTCCCTTTTTGAGAACGAGGCACGCCAAGTAATTGAAGTGGCAGAATCAAAAGCAGGTTTGGTATCACTGGCATATATTGTGAAATTTGTTAAGAGCAGTTCAGAGCTCTTTGGATCCAGTAACCACAATTCTATCATTTTCAAATAGTTATGGCAAAAGTTAGAACAGGTCCACATGTTAAAGTCCTGAACCTGAGCAGGGCCCAACATTGAGGGCATTAGGCAGGATCTAACCAGCATGGATAGAAGATTGGTTGACTGGCACAAGCAAAGCGTGGGAATAAAGGGAGCCTTTATTGGTTGGCTGCCGATGACGATTGGTGTTCAGCAGGGTTCGGTATTGGGACAGTTTCTTTTCGGGTTATATTTCAATGATTTGGATGACAGAATTGATGGCTTTGTGGCCAAGTGTGCGGACAATACGAAGATAGTTGGAGGGGCAGTTAATGTTGGGGAAGCAGGAAGTCTACAGAAGGAATTAGATGAATTAGGAGAATTGGCAAAGAGGCAGATGGAATATAGGGTAGGGAAGTGTATGGTCGTACATTTTGTGTGAAGGAATAAAAGTGTAAGCTATTTTTGAAAAGGGGAACAAATTCAGAAAGCAGAGGTGCAAACAGAATGAATGAGTGGTAAGATAGCAAATGCAATGTTAGTATTCATTTTGAGAGGATTAGAATATAAATGCAATGATATAATGTTGAGGCTTTTAAGATATTGGTCAAATTGCACTTAGATTATTGTGACCAATTTTGGGCCTGTTACCTAAAAACGGATGTGCTGGCAATGGAGTGGGCCTGGAGGAGGTTCAGAAGAATGATTCTGGGAATGAAAGGGTTAACGTATGAGGAGTATTTGATGGCTCAGGGCATGTACTCACTGGAGTTTAGAAAATTGTGATTGAAACCTATTAAATATTGAAAGACCAAGAAAGAGTTGATGTGGAGAGAACGCTTCTATAGCGGCGGAGTCTAGGACGAGAGGGCACAGCCTCAGGGTAGAAGGATGTCCCTTTAGGATAGAGGTAAGGAGGAGTTTTTTAGCCAGAAGGTGGTGAATCTGTGGAACTTATTGCAACAGACAGCTATGGAGGACATGTAACTGGGTATATTTAAAGAGGGGGTTGATAGATTCTAAATAAGTAAGGTCATCAAAGGCTCTGGGGAGTGAAGGCAGGAGAATGGGGTTGAGAGGGATAGCAAATCAGTCATGATGGAACAGTGGAGAACACTCAACGGGCCAAGAAGCCTAATTCTGCTCCTGTGTCTTATGGTCTTGTCCAACTGGCTTGTTTAGGTGGCTGCATTTGGGGGCAAAGGTCCTTTGGCAAGTGAAGAGCATTTAGAGGGGTTATATCAAGAGTCCAGAAGCAGCATTTGTAGGGTAAACATACACTCAGTGACCACTTTATTAGGTTCACTGTACAGCTGCTCATTAATACAAATATCTAATAAGCCAAGAACTCAATGCATAAAAGCATGCTGACATGGTCAAATAGTTCAATTGTAGTTCAGACCAAACATCAGAATGTAGAAGAATTGAATTGACTTTATTTCTCACATCCTCACATACATGTGTAAAAATCTTTACAGTATGTCTCCATCTAAATGTGAAATGTGCAATCATAGTAATTTATAATAAATAGAACAGTCAATGTAACATAGAGTACACTCAAATCAACGTGAGTTAATCAGTCTGATGGCCTGGTGGAAGAAGCTGTCCCGGAGCCTGTTGGTCCTGGCTTTTATGCTGCGGTACCGTTTCCTGGATGGTAGCAGCTGAAATAGATTGTGATTGGGGTGACTCAGGTCCCCAATGATCCTATGGGCCCTTTTTACACACTTTTCCTTGTAAATGTGCTGAAACATGGGAATTTCACAACTACAGATGCGCTAGGCTGTCCGCACCACTCTCTACAGTTCCCATACCAGGCAGTGATGCAGCCAGTCAGGATGCTTCCAATTGTGCCCCTGTAGAAAGTTCTTCAGATTTGCGGACCCATACCAAACTTCCTTAACTGTCTGAGGTGAAATATGATCTAAGTTACTTTGACGGCAGAATGATTGTTGGTGCCAGATGGGGTGGTTTAAATATCTTAGAAACTGCTGATCTCCTGAGATTTTCATGCACAACAGTCTCAAGAGTTTACAGACAACGGTACGGAAAGCAAAAAGCTTCCAGTGGCAGTTTAGTGAAGGAGAATGTCTTATTAATGAAAGAGGTCAGAAGAGAATGGTCGGACTGGTTCAAGCAGACTTGAAGGCAACACTAGCTCAAATAAACATGTACTACAACAGCGCTGTGCACCTCTGAGTGCACAACAAGTCAAACTTTGAAGTTTATGTGCTACAGCAGCTGAAGACGATAAACATGCACTTAGTGTTACTTTAGAAGGTACAGGAAGTGCCTAGTAAAGTACACTGAGTGTGTAAAGTTCAGGGAACTCTGACTGATGAGAAATATTGCTGCCCTGATGAGGAGAAAAGGAACTATACATCATGTTTAGACAGCTGGATACAAATGATTCCCTTGACATATATCAGAATTTTAAGACCAGGCTTAAGAGCGAAATTAGGAGGGCAGAGTGAAGTGTAGGAGATGGATTTGGCAGGCAGGTTTAAAGATAATTACAAGGGATTCCAATGTTTCAGATGTGATCGAGGCAGAGGAATGAAGGGTGGGGGGGAGTGGCATTGCTAGTCAGGGAAAATGTTACAGCAGTGCTCAAGCAGGACAGATTAGGGAGCTTGTCTACTGAGTCTTTATGGGTGGAGCTGAGAAACAGGAAAGGTATGGCCACATTAGTGGGGTTGTATTATAGACCACCCAATAGTCTGCGAGAATTGGAGGAGCAAATCTGCATAGAGATAGCAGGCAACTGCAGGAAACATAAAGTTGTGGTGGTAGGGGATTTTAATTTTCCACATATTGATTGGGACTCCCATACTGTTAGGGGTCTAGATGGTTTAGAGTTTGTAAAATGTGTTCAGGAAAGTTTTCTAAATCAATACACAAGTTTCCCCCGCCATCCGAAGGCAGAGCGTTCCTATGAAACGGTTCGTAAGCCGGAACGTCGTAAAACGAAGAAGCAATTACCATTTATTTATATGGGAAAAATTTGTGAGCGTTCGCAGACCCAAAAATAACCTACCAAATCATGCCAAATAACACATAAAACCTAAAAAAAACACTAACATATAGTACAAGCAGGAATGCTATGACAAATACACAGCCTATTTAAAATAGAAATGCTTCTCTACAATCATTGCCGCACTATTCTCTAGCGAAAATCTCACGCAAGCGCTCTTGGCAGAAACACTGTCTCCAGTAACATTTAAGCTATGAAGCTGCCAAATCATACCAAACAACGCATAAAAATACACAGCCTATATAAAGTAGAAATGATGTATGTACAGTGTAGTATCACTTACGGGAATCGAGAAGACAGCGGCGAGCACACTGATGATGGTTTGTTAGGCTGAGTCGTTGGAGGTTGGGGTGGTGCAGTGGCCTCCACCATCCGGGCCGCAGACCGATACATTGCTGCAGAGAATGCAGTGGTAGCCGGGACGCACCCAGCACATCTTTAAGCAAAAAGCCAAAATAAACAAACTAATTAATTAAGTGCCGCCCGGCATGTAAATGTCGGCCCAGATCAGAGGCGACGCATTCGGCAATCGCCTCTGATCTGCGCAGACATGTACATGCCGGGCGGCACCTAATTAATTAGCTTGTTTATTTTGGCTTTTTTCTTAAAGATGTGTTGGGTGTGTCCCGGCTACCGCTGCATTCTCTTCGGCAATGTATCGATCCGTGACCCGGGGGTTGGGGTGGTGGGACATGGGGGTGTCATCTCATCGTCGTCTCTTTCCATTAGGGCAGGCAGGTCATCTTCTTCTATGTCTGCCTACCTCGATGTCGAAGGTCGAGGTTTGTCGTTTGCTGTGGCTGATGTGGAAGGCTTGCTTGACTGCTTAGCCTCGCGCATTTTTCTATCATACAGTTCTTTGTAAGCACCCAAACCATCTTGCAAATATGCCTTAAACCGACGTACCCTTTCAAAATTAAAGTTGTACTTTTCTGCAATCATTGCAGTGAAAATCTCATGCAGTTGCTTCACGTTCAGTTCCTGGATGACTTCACTTTTGCTATGACATTCGGTTTCGATTGTTATCCTTTCCTCTTCCAATTGCATCAGCTCTTCATGTATCAGTTCTTGGTCATGGGATGCCGAATCCTCTTCAACATCATCTTCATCAACTTCCACAAGCTAAACTCCCTTTGACCTTGCTTTGAAACGCTTAATTATGTCTAGTTTCATGCTAAGTGTAACACCCTTACGAGCTCTTTTAGGCTTTTCTGATACCTTAGAAACCACTTTGCTAATGGCTGCTCACAGGCACGTGTTTAAGCAATGCCGGCTGGAATGCAGTTCCGAATCCGGGGGAGAGTAGCTGCTCGGGGCGCGCGCTGATTTTTATCGTGCACTGTTTTTTTTGCTCGCTGCCTTTTTTCGTAACAGTGAAAACACCTTCTGTTAGCGAAAACAGGTTACTAATGTAGGTCTTTCGTAACAGTGAGGTTTTGTAAAGCGAACGTTCGAAAAGCGGGGGACACCTGTATAGAGGTACCAACCTAGAGAGGAGGCAATATTAGATCTCCCATCGGGAAACGAGTTAGGACAGGTGATAGAAGTGTGTGTAGGGAAACACTTTGGTTCCAGTGATTATAACACCATTAGTTTCAACTTGATCATGGATAAAGATAGATCTGGTTCTTAGGTTGAAGTTCTAAACTGGAAAAAGGCCAAATTTGAAGAAATGAGAAAGAATCTGAAAAGCGTGGATTGGGACAGGTTGTTCTGTGGCAAGGATGTGATTGGTAAGTGGGAGGCCTTCAAAGGAGAAATTTTGGGAGTGCTGAGTTTGTATGTTCCTGTCAGGATTAAAGGCAAAGTGAATAAGAATAAGGAACCTTGGTTCTCAAGGGATATTGGAACTGTGATAAAGAAGAAGAGAGAGATGTATGACGTGTATAGGAAACAGAGCGAATAAGGTGCTTGAGGAGTATAAAAAGTGTAAAAAAATACTTAAGAAAGAAAACAGGAGGGCTAAAAGAAGACATGAGGTTGCTTTAGCAGTCCAGGTGAAGGATAATCCAAAGAGCTTCTACAGGTATATTAAGAGCAAACGGATAGTAAGGGATAAAATTGGTCCTCTTGAAGATCAGAGTGGTCAGCTATGTATGGAACCAAAATAAATGGGGGAGATCTTAAATGGGTTTTTTGCGTCTGTATTTACTAAGGAAACTGGCACGAAGTCTATGGAAATAAGGCAAACAAGCAGTGAGGTCATGGAACCTATACAGATTAAAGAGGAGGGGGTGCTTGCTATCTTGAGGCAAATCAGAGTGGATAAATCCCCAGGACCTGACAGTGTATTCCCTCGGACCTTGAAGGAGACTAGTGTTGAAATTGCAGGGGCCCTGGCCGATGTATTTAAAATGTCAGTATCAACGGGTCAGGTGCTGGAAGATTGGAGAATGGCTCATGTTGTTCCGTTGTTATCTGTGGAATTATCTGCCACAGGAAACAGTTGAGGCCAGTTCATTGGCTATATTTAAGAGGGAGTTAGATATGGCCCTTGTAGCTAAAGGGATCGGGGGTATGGAGGGAAGGCTGGTACAGGGTTCTGAGTTGGATGATCAGCCATGATCATACTGAATGGTGGTGCAGGCTCGAAGGGCAGAATAGCCTACTCCTGCACCTATTTTTTATGTTTCTATGTTTAAAAAAGGCTTTAAAAGTAATCCGGGAAATTATAGGCTGGTAAGTTTGACGTTGGTAGTAGGTAAATTATTGGAAGGAGTACTAAGCGATAGGATCTACAAATATTTGGATAGACAGGGACTTATTAGGGAGAGTCAACATGGCTTTGTGCAAGGTAGGTCATGTTTAACAAATCTATTAGAGTTTTTCGAGGAGGTTACCAGGAAAGTGGATGAAGGGAAGGCAGTGGATGTTATCTACATGGACTTCAGTAGGGCCTTTGACAAAGTCCAGCGTGGGAGGTTAGTTAGGAAGATTCAGTCACTAGGTATACATGGAGAGTTAGTAAATTGGATGTGACATTGGCTCAGTGGAAGAAGCCAGAGAGTGGTAGTAGAGAATTGCTTCTCTGAGTGGAGGCCTGTGACTAGTGGTGTGCCACAGGGATCAGTGCTGGGTCCATTGTTATTTGTCATCTATATCAATGATCTGGATAATAATGTGGTAAATTGGATCAGCAAGTTTGCTGATGATACAATGATTGGAGGTGTAGTAGACAGTGAGGAAGGTTTCCAGAGCCTGCAGAGGGACTTGGACCAGCTGGAAAAATGGGCTGAAAAATGGCAGATGGAGTTTAATACAGACAAGTGTGAGGTATTACACTTTGGAAGGACAAACCAACGTAGAACGTACAGGGTTAATGGTAAGGCACTGAGGAGTGCAGTGGAACAGAGGGATCTGGGAATACAGATACAAAATTCCCAAAAAGTGGCGTCACAGGCAGATAGGGTCGTAAAGAGAGCTGTTGGTACGTTGGCCTTTATAAATCAAAGTATTGAGTGTAAGTGTTGGAATGTTATGGTGAGGTTGTATAAGGCATTGGTAAAGCTGAATTTGGAGTATTGTGTGTAGTTATGGTCACCAAATTACAGGAAGGATATTAATGAGGTTGAAAGAGTGCAGAGAAGGTTTACAAGGATGTTGCCGGGACTTGAGAAACTCAGTTACAGAGAAAGGTTGAATAGGTTAGGACTTTATTCCCTGGAGCTCAGAAGGAAGAGGGGAGATTTGATAGAGGTATGTAAAATCATGATGGGTATAGATAGAGTGAATGCAAGCAGGCTTTTTCCACTGAGGCTAGGGGAGAAAAAAAACAGAGGACATGGGTGAAAGGGGAAAAGTTTAAAGGGAACATTAGGGGGCTTCTTCACACAGAGAATGGTGGGAGTGTGGAATGAGCTGCTAGATGAAGTGGTAAATGCGGGCTCACTTTTAACATTTACGAAAAACTTGGACAGGTACGTGGATGAGGGGTGTATGGAGGGATATGGTCCAGGTGCAGGTCAGTGGGACTAGGCAGAAAAATGGTTCTGCACAGCCAAGAAGGGCCAAAAGGCCTGTTTCTGTGCTGTAATGTTATATGCTTCTATGGTTCTCTAAGTTATATTAAAAGGGTAACTGGAGAGAGATTATGCCCTCTGAAAGCACATCAGGCTTGCCTACATGTGGAACCGCAGGAGCAGGCTGAGATTTTTAACATCTATTTCTCCTGAGTGTTTACTAAGGAGAATGTCATGCATGCTGAACAAATACAGATAGTAAGTAGTGGGGTCTTGTAGCTCTGCAGCCTTCAGGGCGGTAAGGTGGGTCATCCCCACCATCTGACCACGTGCGCCTATATCTCATGGGAGGCTAGGGAAGAATAGTGGAAGCCCTTGTAAAGGTATTTGCTTTGTACTTAGCCACTAGCAAAGATGCAGAAGGCTGGAGGGTGGCTAATGTTTTTCAATTGTTCACGAAGGGTAGCAAGTTCAGGCCAGTGAGCCTGACTTTAGCTTTAGGGAAGTTAATGAGGAAATTCTAAGGGGCAAGTTCTGCCATCACTTGGATAATCAAGGCCTGATTGGGAAGAGACAGCATGATTTTGTGCCTCACACATTAAAGTTGCTGGTGAACGCAGCAGGCCAGGCAGCATCTCTAGGAAGTGGTACAGTCGACGTTTCAGGCCGAGACCCTTCGTCAGGACTAACTGAAGGAAGAGCTAGTGAGAGATTTGAAAGTGGGAGGGGGAGAGGGAGATCCAAAATGATTGGAGAAGACAGGAGGGGGAGGAATGATTCCAATATGTCCATCCACGGCCTTCTCTACTGTAAAGATGAAGCCACACTCAGGTTGAAGGAACAACACCTTATATTCCGTCTGGGTAGCGTCCAACCTGATGGCATGAACACTGACTTCTCTAACTTCCGCTAATGCCCCACCTCCCCCTCGTACTCCATCCGTTATTTATTTATAAATGCACATTCTTTCTCTCTCTCTCCTTTTTCTCCCTCTGTCCCTCTGACTATATCCCTTGCCCATCCTCTGGGTTTCCTCCCCTCCCCCTTTTCCTTCTCCCTGGGCCTCCTGTCCCATGATCCTCTCATATCCCTTTTGCCAATCAACTGTCCAGCTCTTGGCTCCATCCCTCCCCCTCCTGTCTTCTCCTATCAGTTTGGATCTCCTCCTCCCCCTCCCACTTTCAAATCTCTTACTAGCTCTTCCTTCAGTTAGTCCTGACGAAGGGTCTCGGCCTGAAACGTCGACTGTACCTCTTCCTAGAGATGCTGCCTGGCCTGCTGTGTACACCAGCAACTTTGATGTGTGTTGCTTGAATTTCCAGCATCTGCAGAATTCCTTGTGTTTGCATGATCTTGTGCCTGGCAAGCCATCTATGATATATTTCTCGGCGTTCTTTTAAGAATTAACTAAGGGGATAGGTGAAGGTACGACAGTGGATGTTGTCTTGATAAGGTCTTTGAGAAGATCTCATATGGACCTGGAGCCCAGGTTTAGTGGAATTCCCCAGGGGTCAGTGTTTGGCTGTCTGCTATGCATTTTTATGTAAACAATTTGTGAACGTTAATTGCAATTTTGCTGATTATACTAAATGTGGGGGTCTTGTTGATAGTGAAGTAGATTAAAATGAATTGTAAAGAGATCCTGATCAGTTAGGAAGATGGTGAAGAGTGCCAAATAGATTTCAATATAGGAGAGTGTGAGGTGATGCATTTCAGACAGTGAAAGCAAGGTATTCAGCAAGTGGCAGGGCACTGATGAGTGTGTGAAAACAAGAGATGTAGTAGTATAAGTGTATAGCTTGCTGAAAGTGGCCATGCAAGTAGGTAGGATAGTGAACAAAGTTTTTAGCATGCTGGCTGTCATCATCAAGTTTAGGAGTAGAGACATTATGTTGCAGTAATAACAAGTTTGATGAGGCCAAACTCTGAGTATTGTGTATGTTTTTAGACAGCTTGTTACAGGAAAGACATTGTTAAGATAGAGAGGATGCAGAAGATACTTATGAGGATGCTGCCTGGACTAGAGGGCCTAAGTTATTGGGAGAGGTTGTATCTTTATTCCTCTGAATACAGAGGGATGCAAGTTTGTAAAATCATGAGGGGAAAGAGTAAGTTGGACGGCCATGGTCTTTTCTCCAGGGTTGCGAGTTCAAAACTAGAGAACACAGATACAAGATGATAAGAGACCAGAGAGATAATTTCTTTATGCACACACACAAAATGCTGGTGGAACACAGCAGGCCAGGCAGCATCTATAGGAAGAAGTACAGTCAACATTTCGGATTGAGACCCTTCGTCAGGACTAACGGAAAAAGGAGATAGTAAGAGATTTGAAAGTGGGGGGGGGACCCAAAATGATAAGAGAAGACAGGAAGGGGAGGGATGAAGCTAAGAGCTGGGGAGTTGATTGGCAAAAGGGATACAAGGCTGGAGAAGGGGGAGTATCATGGGATGGAAGGCCGTGGAAGAAAGAAAGGAGGAGGGGAGCACCAGAGGAAGATGGAGAACAGGCAAGGAGTTATTGTGAGAGGGGAAAGAGAGAAGGGAAAAAAAAATTAGGGATGGGGTAAGAAGGGGAGGAGGGGCATTAACGGAATTTAGAGAAATCAATGTTCATGCCATCAGGTTGTAGGTTACCCAGACGGAATATAAGGTGTTGTTCCTCCAACCGGAGTGTGGCTTCATCTTGACAGTAGAGAAGACCTTGGATGGGCATATTGGAATCATTCCTTCCCCTCCTGTCTTTTCCAATCATTTTGGATCTCCTCCTCCCCCTCCTACTTTCAAATCTCTTACTATCTCTTTTTTCCATTAGTCCTGACGAAGGGTCTCGACCCAAAACGTCGACTGTACTTCTTCCTATAGATGCTGGCTGCCTGGCCTGCTGCGGTCTACCAGCACTTTGTGTGTGTGTAGCTTCAATTTCCAGCATCTGCAGATATTTGCGTTTTTAAGGTAACTTCTTTACATAAAGATTAGTGAATACCTGGAATAAGCTGTAAGAAGAACTGGTCAAAGTGAGTACAGTTGCAACATTTAACAGTTATTTGGTTAGGTACATGGAGGAGAAGGTTTTGGAAAGTTATGCACCGAACGCAAGCAACTGGGAATAACAGGGAATGCTGTGTGAGAATAACAGGAAGTGCTGTGATTGGCACGGACCCTTGGGACCAAAAAAACATATTTCTGTGTTGTACTACTGTATGATTCTATATCTTCCACAAAATCCAGCATATGCCCAGTTCTGAACATGTCTATTTCCTTCTGCAAGGGCAACTGTGCAGAATTTTGCAGAGCTTTCGAAGCTTTTTCTTCTCCTGAAATTAATATGCTATGCATATTATGATTGTAGTACATAGAGAGAAACCTAACTTGTGTGGCTTATTCATTCTATTTTACTGTCACATGAACCACTCTAGTTGTTCTCCTTTGACCTCTCTCATTAAAAAGGCATTTTCACCCACACAACCGAGACTCTGAGATGCTCAAACCAACCCATGTGGCACTAACAATTATTTCACAGCCAAAGTCACTTTCATCACATCCCTTCCCCATTTCGATAGTTGGTCTGAACAACAACTGAACCTTGCGACCATGTCTGCCTGCTTTTATGCATTGCATTGCTATTACATGATTGGCTGATTAGATATTTGCGTTAATGAGCAAGTGTACCGAATAAAGTGGCCACTGAATGTATATCAACGTGATTTGTGTGACTTCCATTCTGTTTCCAATCTTGTGTTTGTAAAGTCCCTTTGACCAAGAGGTTGTAATAAATTAACTTAAACACTGGAAATTCTGCAGATGTTGGAAATCCAAAGCAACACACGCAAAATGCTGGAGGAATTCAGCAGGTCAGGCAGATGCATGGAAATGAAGGTAGTTGATGTTTCGGGCTGAGACCCTTCTTTTGGATTGGAAGGGAAGGGGAAGATGACAGACTAAAAAGATGAGAGAGAGAGAGGAGGATAGGTAGAAGGTGATAGGTGAAGCTACATTGATAGAAAAAGTAAAGGGCTGGAGAGGAAGGAATCTGATAGGTGATGAGAATGAACTATAGAAGAAAGTGAAGTAGGAAGGGACCGAGGTGGAGGTGATCGGCGGGTGAGAAGAGGTAAGGGGCCAGAGTGGGGAGTAGAAGAAAGGGGAAGGAAATTTTCATTGACTGGAGAGAGAAATCGATATTCATGCCATCAGGTTGGAGGCTACCCAGACAGAATATAAGGTGTTGCTCTCCATCCTGAGGGTGGCCTCATCATGGTGCAAGAGCAGGTTATGGACCAACATATAGGAAGGGAATAGGAACAGGAATTAAAATGTTTGGCCAACGGGATGTTCTGCTTTTGGTGGATAGAGCGGAGGTGCTCGTTGAAGTGGTCCCCCAATTTATGACTGGTCCCATCAATGTAGAGGAGGCAGTATTGGGAGCACCAGTCACAGTAGATGGCCCCAGCAGATTAGTTCAAATTAACTTTCCATTTTATCACTCTGTATGAACTACGAACATACTTCTTAAAAAAAATAAGTAGTGTGAGTAAATACAAAACTTTACTTCAAAAAGAAATTGTGCTGATTAAGAAACAGGCAGTGCAATATTTGAATGAACTCCACTGTGTTCCCTACATTAATTTTCAGTTTTGATGACCATTCAGTTCTGCTTTTCAAATAATTAACCTCTCCACCATCCCCCTCTCCTTATTTCCTATTCATCCAATTCTTATCTCTACATATCCAGGTGAAATCCCTGACCTATTCCCTGACGATGAAGTGGAAAATATCATCAGTGGTGTACGGAATGAAGTCAAAGGACAAGGTTTGATGGATACTAGAGAGAACTGCTGGAAGTTCTTTATCGATCGTGTCAGGAAGCAACTGAAGGTAATGTTGAAGCAAAGAAAGTGGTAATCTTTCCTCGAAATTGACTGGATGATTGAAAATAATGTTTGTTGATGATGTGGTGGTATTTGTAAATTATTGATTTGCCATTTAATTTGTTATTAAATGAAGAAACATTGTTGCAACTATTACATTGACTACCGGTAGAGGAATTCAAATTAAGTTGGACAACATGGCTTCTCATCTTTAGCCGAAGCCAAAAAATTCTTACTAGCAGGACGCATTGCTTTTGCAGAAAACTGCTAAAATAAAATACAGCATTGCAGTAGAAATCTTAACCAGGGCGTTACATGTATCATTTGTATTTTCACAAATTTCTCATATAAAAGCATAGAAAGTAATTTGCTTTGCACATACAAAGACAGTTTAAGAAGCTTCCACCAAATAACACACGGGTTGATGCACAGTTCCATTGTGGTAAATAGATTTAGTGAGTGGTGCTTCTTCATGATATTTAGAGATTTGCAGAGTAGGCTAAATTGTATATCATGCACATTATAAAATGGAATACAGGTTCAATTTGGATTGTCAGTGTATCTGTTGGTGCAATATTGATGTTCTATCTAATGGCATTATCAGGTTCATCGAAGGACACAAGTGGAAAACTGGATGACGTTTTATTCAATGGCTGTTGATAGAATAGCGTGAAATTTCCTAATTAGAATGCAGATTTGTTGCCATTCAACTCAGTACTAACAATAAAATGTATAATTCTTACTCAAACACACATGGGAATGGAGATCAGTAGTTTCTTCAGAGTTTCAATCTGACTGAGGATTCCAGTGGCATTAGCTGCAGTTGTGGAGGAAATTTGCCTGTTGTACCCTTTAGAGGCATGGCAATAACTGCAAGAACAGGAGTTGAGTGGGAGTTAGTACTCTAAGAGGGAGTTTGCGTCCCATTGTTCCAGAAATTGAACAAGAGTGTTGTATCCCAGTATTTGAGAAAAATAGACTTGGCAAATGTATGTGCTGTGAAAATGTGTGGCAGTGACAGAGGGATAGTGAGTAAAAGAGAAAAATGTCTGATATTTTGATAGTCCCAAAGGTATACACATTATATTAAAATAGAGACTCAACATTTGAATTTTATTTCAAGAGGATTTTGGAGCAGCATTTTACTCAGCAGTTGTTTGTTGATATCAATGTGGGGTTAGTTTGGTTCACTAGCGGAAAACAGGTGCTGTGAATGTTTTAATGTTATTTTCCCCAAACTAAAATGCATCACATTGTAAATATGTAATTACTGAGAATTGGCTTCTCACCTGAAAATCTACTGAAGTAAATTAATCCATTGTAATTAGTAGAAATTCATGTAATCATTTGGAATGTAGATTCAATGATGACTTTGTAACATCAAAAAAAAATTGATCAAACAGCCTGGCGCAGACACCAAATATGAGAATCAGAGAGAGCTGAAGTATTTTTTGTGCTGGGGAGGGTAGAATGAAACTTATGCTTAGTTGCAGAAGAAGCTGCAGTACATATTGTTTATATTAAGTAAAGCCAGCTTAATTCAGTAAATCCTCACCCATGGAATCTGCTCAAGTTCAGAGCAGATTTGCTAGATAAATTAGCACAGTGCTTCTCTGCTCTCAGGAAATCCTACAGATTAGGAACCCACAAATGTCACGGATTGCAAGACTTGAGTGGTGGCTAGCAATAATGTAATGTAATCAGAATTATTGGTCCATCCATGACAGATGTAAAAGAACAAGTTTATATTATCCTTATAACATTCTATATCCATTCTGATCAGATTTGTCATAGAGGATAGAAGAATGGTTTGAATTTAGTTACTTGACTGCAAATTTCAAAGACAAAAGAAGAGAATTAGCTGGATATTTGGAAAATAGAAGTTGCTCAGTCTATTTTTGTACTTAGCAAATGTTCTCCATTGAGGATGTTATCTGCTGGATAATGCCAGCTGTGTTTTACCATCCATGTGTGAATAACAAATTTCAACACTGCTAGTAGCATGACAGCAAACAAAATAGATTGGGCTTTCTATTAAAGTTGTAAAGTCTCTTAAATTCTTAATTTTATTTAATCATCAAGTATACTGGGATTTTATCTCCCAAATGAAAAAACAGCTGCGATAAATTTTATATTCAGCTTTAGAACAAAGAAAAGAAACTACTGCCTGTTTCATTCATTATCAATCACTATGTGCACTGTGCACTCAGTGGCTGCTTTATTAGGTATGTCCTGCACAGAATGAACTGGCCACTGAGTGTACGATCGAGGCCTTTGCCACTGTCCTCCATCCATGGTACTGTTGTAACGTGAGGTTATTTGAGCTACTGTCACATACGTGTCAGCTTGAACCAGAGGAAAGCATACAAAATCTGGAGGAACTCAGCAGGTTAGGCAGTATCTATGGAGGAGAATAAATACTTGAACCAGTCTCGCCATTTTCCTCTGACATCTTTCAATTACAAGGTGTTTTCACTCACCAAACTGCTGCTCACAGGATGTTTTCTGCTCTTCACACCATTCTCAATAAACTCTAGAGCAGGGGTTCACAACCTGGAGTCCACTGACCCCTTGCTTAATGATGTTGGTTCATGGCATAGAAAAGGTTGGAAACCCCTGCTCTGGAGATTGTTGTGTGTGAAAATCCCAGGAGATCAGCAGCTTCTGAGATACTCAAACTACTCCCTCTGTCATCAACAATCATTCCATAATCAAAGTCACTTTGATCACACTTATTCCCCATTCTGGTGGTTGGTCTGAACAATAACTGAACTTCTTGACCATGTCTATATGCTTTTATGCATTGACTTGCTGCCACATGATTGACTGATGAGGTATTTGCATTAACGAGCAGGTGTACAGGTGTACCAAATAAAGTGGTCACTGAGCATACATTTACACGTGTTAGGGAATTGCTGTAGCGTGACGGTGCAACATGCAACATCTTGATGATGAGCATCCAGAGTGACAACCTTTGCTAATCACCAATTTCAGTCATAAATGACTGCAAGCCAATCTTCACAATTAATGACACCAGCAGATATATCTGTCATAGTCCCGTCAGGACCACTCTGGGGTTCCTGCTCCATTTCCTCCATCAGCATTGCCAAAGGCCCTCTGTTCTTTCCCATTGTGGTAGGGCCATCTCTGAGGACTGGTTCCATGTGAGTCCAAATGGCAGAAGCATCCTGTCGCTTGGATTCTGATATTGTACAATATCCTGCTCTCTCTTCTTTTGTGTAGTACATGCCAGTGTGCAGATTGAGCTGTGGGAGGTTCTGACCAAAATGACATGACTGTACCTCAGAACTATATTTGCATTTCCATGCCTCAGAAAAGTCCACATGTAGAATTACAGTGCTTTCATTGCAGTTCTTTATCATGCTCCTGTATTCCCTGGACTGGTTCTGAACCAAGCACACAGGTGTTGTTGTTTCATTCTTTAGTTTGTCTTCATACAGTTTGATGAGCTCTGCCAGTGTGCCATTGTGCTTCACAAGTCTTGTATTGCAGTGAATTCCATCTACTGTTTGGTCCTGAACTCATTCCCATCGCTGCCACTCAACATCGGACAACTCTTGCTGTGGGGTGGGAAGTGTGTGCTTGTGGAGACACCGGGTGCAGGACCACAGAAGACATGCCTCGCTTGTCTGATAACAACACACAAGTTCAAAACTGTCCTCCAATTTGCTGGACTTGACAATACCGTACGCTCTTAGGACCTCAAACATCAGCTTTGCATTTTCGTGGTGTTGGCATTGGCGTGTCTTTCATAGAAACATAAGAAAACCTACAGCACAATGCAGGCCCTTCGGCCCACAAAGTTGTGCCGAACATGTCCCTACCTTAGAAATTACTAGGCTTACCTATAGCCCTCTATATTTTTAAGTTCCATGTACATATCCAAAAGTCTCTTAAAAGACCCTATCATATCTGCCTCCACCACCATTGCTGGCAGCCCATTCCATGCACTCACCACTCTCTGAGTAAAAAACTTACCCCTGACATCTCCTCTGTACCTATTCCCCAACACCATAAACCCATGTCCTCTTGTGGCAACCGTTTCAGCCCCGGGAAAAAGCCTCTGACTATCCACACGATCAATGCCTCTCATCATCTTATACACCTCTGTCAGGTCACCTCTCATCCTCCATCACTCCAAGGAGAAAAGGCCGAGTTCATTCAACCTATTCTCATAAGGCATACTCCCCAATCCAGGCAACATCCTTTTAAATCTCCTCTGCATCCTTTTTATGGCTTCCACCTCCTTCCAGTAGTGAGGCGACCAGAACTGAGCACAGTACTCCAAGTGGAGTCTGACCAGGGTCCTATATAGCTGCAACATTACCTCTCGGCTCCTAAGTTCAATTTCACGATTGATGAAGGCCAATACACCGCATGCCTTCTTAACCATGGAGTCAACCTGCGCAGCTGTTTTGAGCATCCTATGGACTTGGACCCCAAGATCCCTCTGAATCTCCACACTACCAAGAGTATTACCATTAATACTGTATTCTGCCATCATATGTGACCTACCAAAATGAACCTCTTCACACTTATCTGGGTTGAACTCCACCTGCCACTTCTCAGCCCAGTTTTGCATCCTATCAATGTCCCGCTGTAACCTCTGACGGCCCTCCACACTATCCACAACACCTCGAACCTTTGTGTCATCAGCAAACTTACTAACCCATCCCTCCACTTCCTCATCCAGATCATTTATAAAATGATCTGAATCCCAGAATCTTTCGATCAGATGGTTTTGGTGCTGTGACATAGAATGGACGTAAAGCAGAGAAGGATGAATAACTAAGTTTTACAGTTGATTCCTTTTTGATGAACTCCCTGTGGAGGTTGAATACTGTGTCGGTCAGAATCATTCTCTGATGCTTTATTTTCTTCCATGTTATCGTGTCCTGTTTGTCATTCGTCATTCGTGCAGCATTATGGTAGAAATCTTGAACATCTGGGTTATTGTTTGAATGTAAGTGGGTTTTTTGTCAGTAGTCCCTCTCTTTCGCAGTGTGTTGTATGTCAGCCCGAACTGCTTTTTCTGGTGTATTAGGCGATATTTCTTTAGAACCCTGTCTGACAGAGTCAAGTTCTTTGATTTTTGAGCAGACTTGTGGGGCAACTGTATATTATGTTTGTTTTGATTAAATTCTTGAATGAGACAGTTGTGGAAGAGCAGGGTTTTCTTCATGGAGAGGTTTTTGAGTTTGCTTCCCTGTAGCATCTGCTCTGTTTTTTTTTGGTTTCTTGTATTTTTTTATTTCTAGTTTGCTCATGTTGTCAACGCTTTTTCAGTTTGTTTCTATCTTTTATTATCTCTTGAAGTTTATTTTTCAAAGCTTTCACCTCTCTCAAGTATCTTGCTCTTGTTTTCTTTCTTTCCCTTTCCCCTGCTATAGACTGGCTCCTGTATAGTCTGATCCAATGGACTATCTGGGGGTGTTCTGGGCCCTTTCTCTTACGCTCTCTTGACTCTTGCTGTCTACATTTCCATGCTTTTCTCTTACTCCTCTTTTCCCTTTCATTCAAATCACCGGTAGTTTTTATCTTCCCATCCTCTACTCTCTTCTTCCACCTTTGCTTTTCCTGTCTCAGGTATTCCTCCTCTAACTCTGGCTCACTATATATTTTCTCTCTCCACTTTTTTTGGTATTCCCTGTTTCTTCTCCTTCACTCCTCCACTGATAGCTGCTGCCTAGCCATAACTTCCTAAAATACATAAAAGGAAGGTCAGAATTTACTGGAATTACTGAGAAATTGTGCAAAATCACTATGAATTTAATTATGTTTCATTTGGTGAAATTTTATAAAAATGATTATGAAATGGTGCAACTAAATTCATTTATGGTTTTAGTCATTGGGGATACATATAGAAGGGAAATATTGTAGGACTGTGTGTGGAAGACATAAAGGGGAAATTATGTATATTATAAATAAAGAGGTTAATGAAACATTACAGGCCATATTTCTATTTATTGTAATTATAAATTATATTCAAGCCTCCATTGAGGATGATTTGGATGTTTTTGTCAACACCGTCAATTTATGTGTCACCACCATCAGACAGAAAACCTGACAGTGTTGATGTCTGACGGTGGTGACAAAACACAATTTTTTTACATGACATGCATGAGTTGTGTACAGGAGCCATCTTGTTTTCCCTCTGTTGGTAGCTGCCTCTGGCCTCTACTTAAAATGCATAAATTTATGTCATAATTTAAAATAATTCTTTCTATACAAAAGAGACAGTGTTGACATGTCATGGTTGTGATGGTAGCAACGTCAATAAATATGTAAAAAGTTATTGAAAAAATAGCAAACTTACAGGAGCTTATTTGATCTTATCGCACTTAGCAGATGTGGAGGGTGGAAAGGGGGTTCTCAGGAACATAGACCATGTGGTTGTCTGATTTTATTGCTTTTTTATAAATATCTGACAGTGTTGACAAAAAGTTGGGACACATTTTGAGCAACTACAAAATAAGAGTAAATATTGTTGAAAATTCACTGCTTTTAGTTTTAAAGAGGTTTTTCACTCTACTCTTTCATCTGGCATATATGTTATACACTTTAAATGATTTTTTCACACTTTTTAATCAAATTGAAATGATAAATCTCTTGTCTGAGGACAACTGATTTTGTCGGTACTGGGCTATCATATAATCATATAATTTATAAAATTAAAAACAGATGGAAAAATGTTGCATTTGTGCAAAAGACCCTCAAATGATGAACCCTGATTATTTTAAATAAGAAAATGTTATTCATTTTCACAGAATTAGCACTTTTCTTAGTGGGACATGTTTTTGCCGAAGTCTCAAGAATCAGTGTTCAATAATTTTCCTGCCCGCTTCTTTGTCCTGAATACCTGCAAGTCCTGCAATGATTGTAGAGTACACCAATAACCTTATCTGCTTTCTGACAGTTTGCTGTGGTATTCAAATACTGTGAGAGGATGCTGCGTCAAACCAGACAGTGATGACTGATCTGAGGCTGCTGTCTATAATAGCAGTGTAGAATTACTCCTGCTTGTTTTGTGGAAGGTGGAATTTTACTGACTGCCACAAGAAGCACAGTACATCCTTTGCTGAGCATTTTTAATGATGAAGGAGATTTGGTTCTCCCACATGAGGTCCTGCGAAATAATGATGCCCAGGAACTTGAATGTTGATGTGGTGCTAAGTGTAGCATTGTTGATGATGAGTGGGTAGAGAGGAGGCACATTTCTCCTGAAATCTGTATGCATTTCCACAGTTTTGAGGGCATTCAGCTCTAAGTTGTGTTTACACCAGGGCACTAGCTTGTTTACTTCCGGGCGGTACTAAGATTTGTCACCTCTGGTGATTAATCCTATGATACTGTTGTCATTTGAAAACTTTATTGGTTTAACTGACAGAGATGTAGTCATTGGTATATAGAGAAAATAGGAGAGGGGAGAGAGCACACTCCCGTGGCGTACCAGTGCTGACTGAGAGGTCTGTGGAGATGTACTTGCCAAGTCTCAAATACGACCATAAGTTCATAAGACATGTGGACAGGGTTAGGCCATTCGGCCCATTGGGGCTGCTCCACCATTTTATTGTGGCTGATATACTATCCTCCTCGACCCAATTCTTCTGCCTTTACTCCGTAACCTTTGAGACCCTATCAACCTCTATTTTAAATATACCCAATGACTTGGACTCAACAGTTGTCCGTAGAGATGAATTCCACATATTCACCACCCTCTGAATAAAGAAATTCCTCCCCATCTCTGTTCTAAAGTGAGGTCCTTGTAATCAGTGCCTGTGTCCTCTGGTCCTGAACCCCCCCCATTGGAGGAAAACATACTCTCATATCCACTCTTATCTAAACCTTTTGATATTCGACAAGTTTCAATGAGATCCCTCCTCATTCTTCTAAACTCTGGCGAGTACAAGGTTAATGCTTTCAAACACGCCTCATATGTTAACCCTTTCATTCCCAGGATCATTCTCGTAAATCTTTTCTGGATCTTCTCCAATGACAACTCATCATTTCTTTGATAAGGGGCCCAAAACTGCTTATCATATTCCAAGTATCATCTGACAAATGTGTTATAAAGCCTCAGCATTACATCCTTGCTTTTAAATTCCAGTGCTCTCAGCATAGTGCTAACATTACATTTGAGTCCTTACTACCGACTTTTATGCAACTTTTATGGAATTGTGCATGAGGACTCCCAAGTCCCTTTGCACCTCTGATTTCTGAATTTCCTCTCTATTTAGAAAATAGTCTGTACCTTTATTCTTTTTACCAAGTGCATCGCCATACAACCTCCTTACACCGTCTTCTTCGTCCACTCACCCAATCTGTCCAAGTTCTTCTGCAAGCACCTTGCTTCCTCGACACTACCTGCTCTTCCACCTATTTTTGTATCAGCTGCAAACTTGGTTACAAAGCCATCAATTCTGTCATCCAGGTCATTAACATGTAACATGAAAAGAAGCGGTCCCAACACCAACTCCTTTGGAGCACTGCTAGTCACTGGCAGTCAACTGGAAAAGGCTCCTTTTATTCCCACCTTTTGCCTCTTGCCAGTCAACCAATTTTCTATCCATGTTAGTATCTTTCCAGTAATACCATGGGTCTTTCTTATATGAAGCACATTGTCAAATGCCTTCTGAAAATCCAAGTACACAACACCCACTGACACTCCTCTGTTTATCCTGCCTGTTATTTCCTCAAAGAATTCTAACAGATTTGTAAGGCAAGATTTCCTCTTAAAGGAAACTGTGCTGACTTGGACCTATTTTATTATGTGCCTCCAAGTACCCTGAAACCCCATCCTTAATAACACATTCTAACATCCTTCCAACTACAGAAGTCAAACTAACTGGCCTATAAATGTCCTCTCTTCTGCCTCCCTCCCTTCTTAAAGAGTGGAGTAACATTTGCAATTTTCTAGCCCTCTGGAACCATTCCAGAATTTAATTATTTCTGATAGATTATTACTAATGCTTCCATAATCTCTTCAGCTGCCTGTTTCAGAACCCTGGGGTGTACTCCATCTGGTCCATGTGACTCATCTACCTTCAAACCATCCCAGGCACGTTCTCCTTTGTAATAGCAACTATTCTGCCTCCTGACGCACTTCAATTTCTGGTATACTGCTGGTGTCTTCTACAGTGAAGGCTGATGTGAAGTACTCATGAAGTTAATTTGATATTTTTTATCCCCCATATACTCCAGTGATATGACATCCACTCTCGCCTCTCTTTTACTTCTTTGGTATCCTCGTTGATATTATTGACATGCTTACTTCATATTATATTATATTTTTCTCCTTGCTTTTTTAGTTGAGTTCTGTTGGCTTTTTAAAAGCTTCCCAATCCTTTTGCTTCCCATTATTCCAACTACCCAGTAAAGATACTGTTCCTGTCAGAGAGGAAGTTTAGGATCCACTTGCAGATGGGACCTAGTACATTA
Source organism: Mobula birostris (assembly GCF_030028105.1). Classification (NCBI taxonomy): domain Eukaryota; kingdom Metazoa; phylum Chordata; class Chondrichthyes; order Myliobatiformes; family Myliobatidae; genus Mobula; species Mobula birostris. The sequence goes on from NC_092393.1 coordinate 21,159,420, forward strand.
AACTTGGAGAGTTTCTCTTGCTCAGGGATGATGGTATTGAAGCTCAAGAGAAATTGACAAAGAGAATACTAGCCTATGTACCAGAGGAGTGAGGTGCTGTATTATGAAATCCAGACCGATGTTAATTGCATTCTGTTGGCTCTGTAGATGAACTGCAGCAGATCTAGAAAGTTTTAAGTTATGGATCTGAGCAATGACATAACCAGCCTTTCAAAAGTCTCCATTGTGATTGATGTGAGTGCAACTGGCCTGTAGTCATTGAGTCCAGCGATCTTTGATTTTTTGGGGACTGAAATAAATACAGATTTCTTGCAACATGTTAGGAGACTGATTGAAAATGTCTGTAAAGGCTGTTGACAGATGATTAGCACAGTGTTTAAGAATGGCAAGGGAGACAGAGTCAGGGTTCGCAGCCTTCCTGATATTTTGCTTCCCGAGCAGCTTCCTCACCTACTCTTCCTTGACAACTAAGCGTGTGGGGTATTGGTGATAATCTGGCTGAATAGGCGTTTAAAGGGGTTCTTTGAAATGTGATCTGTGAGTCAAATGTGAAGTAGAACTCATTTATCAAGTTTGGGAGGAGGGGGTCATTGACAGTGGATGTCTTTTTGTAAACACGAGGAAATCTGCAGATGCTGGAAATTCAAGCAACATAGTCATAGTCATAGTCATACTTTATTGATCCCGGGGGAAATTGGTTTTCATTACAGTTGCACCATAAATAATAAATAGTAATAGAAACATAAATAGTTAAATAGTAATATGTAAATTATGCCAGTAAATTATGAAATAAGTCCAGGACCAGCCTATTGGCTCAGGGTGTCTGACCCTCCAAACGAGAAGTTGTAAAGTTTGATGGCCACAGGCAGGAATGACTTCCTATGATGCTCTGTGCTGCATCTCGGTGGAATGAGTCTCTGGCTGAATGTACTCCTGTGACAACCCAGTACATTATGTAGTGGATGGGAGACATTGACCAAGATGGCATGCAACTTAGACAGCATCCTCTTTTCAGACACCACTGTGAGAGAGTCCAGTTCCATCCCCACAACATCACTGGCCTTATGAATGAGTTTGTTGATTCTATTGGTGTCTGCTGCCCTCAGCCTGCTGCCCCAGCACACAACAGCAAACATGATAGCACTGGCCACCACAGACTTGTATAACATCCTGAGCATCATCCAGCAGATGTTAAAGGACCTCAGTCTCCTCAGGAAATAGAGATGGCTCTGACCCTTCTTGTAGACAGCCTCAGTGTTCTTTGACCAGTCCAGTTTATTGTCATACACAACATACACAAAATACTGGTGGAATGCAGCAGGCCAGACAGCATCCATAGGAAGAAGTACAGTCGACGTTTCAGGCCGAGACCCTTCGTCAGGTATCCATCCCCCACTTTTCCTTCGCTACATCGATGACTGCATTGGCGCTGCTTCCTACACGCATGATGAGCTGGTTGAATTCATTAACTTTGCCTCCAACTTTCACCCTGCCCTCAAATTTACCTAGTCCATTTTCGACACCTCCCTCCCCTTTCTTGATCTTTTTGTCTCTATCTCTGGAGACAGCTTATCTACTGATGTCTACTATAAGCCTACGGATACTCACAGCTACCTGGACTATTCCCCTTCTCACCCTGTCTCTAGCAAAAATGCATGCCCTTCTCGCAATTCCTCCGTCTCTGCTGCATCTGCTCTCAGGATGAGGCTTTTCATTCCAGGACAAAGGAGATGTCTTCCTTTTTTAAAGAAAGGGGCTTCCCTTCCTCCACCATGCTCTCAAATGCATCTCTCCCATTTCACGCACTCTGCTATCACCCCATTCTCTGCCACCCCACTGGGGATAGGGTTCCCCTTGTCCTCACCTACCACCCCACCAGCCTCCGGGTCCAACATATAATTCTCCGTAACTTCCGCCACCTTCAACGGGATCCCACCACCAAGCACATCTTTCCCTCCCCCACCTTTCTGCTTTCCACAGGGATTGCTCCCTATGCGACCCCCTTGTCCATTCGTCCCTCCCATCCTTTCCTACCGATCTCCCTCCCAGCACTTAACCTTGTAAGCGGAACAAGTGCTACACATGCCCTTGCATTTTCTCCCTCAGCACCATTCAGGGCCCCAGACAGTCCTTCCAAGTGAGGTGACACTTCACCTGTGTGTTGGCTGGTGTGCTATAATGTGTCTGGTGCTCCCGATGTGGCCTTCTATATATTGGCGAGACCTGATGCAGACTGGGAGACCGTTTCGCTGAACACCTACACTCCATCCGCCAGAGAAAACATGATCTCCCAGTGGCCACACATTTTAATTCCATGTCCCATTCCCATTCTGATATGACAATCCATGGTCTCTTCTACTGTCAAGATGAAGCCACACTCAGGTTGGAGGAACAACACTTTATATTCCGTCTGGGTAGCCTCCAACCTGATGGCAAGAACATTGACTTCTCTAACTTCCGTTAATGCCCCTCTTCCCCTTCTTATCCCATCCCTTATTTATTTATGTATTTATTATTTTTTCCTTTTTCTCTCTCTTTTTTCTCTCTCTATCCCTCTCACAATAACTCCTTGCCTGCTCTCCATCTTCCTCTGGGCTCCCCTCCCCCTTTCTTTCTCCCTAGGCCTCCCATTCCATGATCGTCTCCCTTCTCCAGCCTTGTATCCCTTTTGCCAATCAACTTCGCAGCTCTTGGCTCCACCCCTCCCCCTCCTGTCTTCTCCTATCATTTCGGATCTCCCCCTCCCCCTCCCACTTTCAAATCTTTTACTCTCTCTTATTTCAGTTAGTCCTGACGAAGGGTCTCGGCCTGAAACATTGACTGTATTTCTTCCCATAGATGCTGCCTGGCCTGCTGCATTCCACCAGTATTTTGTAAGTGTTTGTCTTCTTTTTGTAGTTGGTAACGGACTGAAAGCCTTTCTAAACTGAAGCACAGTCATCTACAGAAAACTGGTTTTCCAGTATTTGGCAGCTCTGATTGGGTTCTGTAGCTTGTATGTTGTGTTTTTCAGCTCCTCGTTTTGTCCACTCCTTTAGGCCTTGTCCTCCTTATCATGATAGAAAGCCTCCTATTGGATGCATAACTGCTTGGTGTGGAAAATATTCTGCACATGGCCATGAGAAAATGCAGAGCTGTGCACACAACTCAGCACAAAATGGAAAACAGGCACTCCTCCATGGACTCTGCCTGCGCTTTTCACTGCATCGGTAAAGCAGCCATAATATTCAAAGACGCCAGCCACCCTAAACATTCTCTCTTCTTCCCATTCTACTTTCCCTGTAGCTGCTATACTTTATTCTGCACTGTTATTGGTTTACCTTGTTCTACCTTTATACACTGTTTAATGTATCATGATACATGCTATAGATCATAGAATAGTACAGTACAGGGCCGGCTGGTGACATCGGCGCCAGACCCAGGAGCGGGGGTTCCCGGGTTCAAAACCAGTCGGGTCCGCTCCCAAGTACGTTTTCCATCCGTGCTGGGTTGAATGTCGAGATCGCAACTCGACCTCGTAAAATAAAGGGAAAAATACTGCGAAAATGTCTGTGTGAGTGGCGAGCCACACAGTCTCCCTCTCGCTCCGCACCTTGTAAAAGCCATGAAAAAGACATCATCACGGATGCACACACACACAGATGCGCACGCACACACACGTGCAGACTTACATGCACGCAGGCACACACAAAAAAAAAGAATAGTACATTACAGGTGTTTAGTTCATGATGTTGTGCCTACTTTTTAACCTGCTCCTAGATCAATCTAACCCTTGGCTCCCACATAGCTCTCCAATTTTATTCCATCCCCATGCCTATCTAAGAGTCTCTTAAATGTCCCCAATGTATATGCCACTACCACCACCTCTGGCAGTGTGTTTCATTAAGTTGTTACTTTCATGTAAAAAGTAGCTACCTCTGATATCCCTCCCTCCATAATTTCCTCCAATTATCTTAAAATTATGCATATCAGCCATTGCTGCTCTGGAGAAAAAAATACTGGTTGTCGATTCCGTCTATGTCTTTTATCATTTTATACACCTCTCTCAACTTGCTTCCCATCCTCTTTCACTCCAAGGGAAAAACCTCAATCCAGGCAGCATCTTGGTAAATCTCCTCTGCACCCTCTCTAAAGCTTCCACGTCCTTCCTGTAATGAGATGACTAGAACTAAACACAATACTCCGAGTGTGGTCAACCAGAGTTTTTTAGACCAGCAGTATTACCTCGTGGTTCTTGAACTCAGTCCCCTAACTAATGAAGGCCAGCACATCATATTCCTTCTTAACTACCCTATCAGCATGAGTGGTAACTTTGAGGGATCTATGGATATGTATACCAAAATCCTCTGATCCTCCTCACTGCTAAGAACTCTACCATTAACCTTGTACTCAGCCTTCAGATTTGATATTATAAACTGCATCACTTCACACTTCTCTGGATTGAACTCCATCTGGCACATCTCAGCCGAGCACTGCATTCTATCAATATCTCTTTGTAACCTACTACAACTTTCTACCCTGTCCACAGCAGCACCAACCTTCATGTAACCTGCAAACTTACTAACCCACCTTCCACTTCCTCATCTAAGTCATCTATAAAAAGCACAAAGAGGCGGGGTCCCAAAATAGTGGAACATCAGTAGTCAGAGACGCCCAGGCAGAATGTGCTACGTCTGCTACCACCATCTACCTTCTGTGGACAAGTAAGTTCTCAATCCATATACCCACGTTTCCCTGAATCCTATGCCTCTTGACTTTTTGAATGATCCTACCATGGGGCACCTTGTCAAATGCTTTATTAAAATCCATATGAATCACATCTCCCACTCCACCTTCATCAGTTTGTTTTGTTATTTTCTCAAAAAAGGCAGGCAGGCTCGTGAAGAACAACCTGCACCTCACAAAGCCATCTAACACTACTCAATCAAACTATAGTTCTCCAAATGGTTGTAAATCATGTCTCCACGAATCCTCTGCATTAGTTTGCCCACCATTGATGTATGACTGACTGGTCTATAATTCCTAAGATTATTTCTATTATCTTTCTTGAACAAAAATAAAATACCACTTGCCACCATCCCTCCAATCTTCTGGTACAGTGCCTGTGGCCAGTGTGGCCATAAAAATCATCACCAAAGCACAACGATCTCTTCCCTTGCTCCCTGTAGTATCTTAGAGTATATCCCATCCAACCTCAGGTACTTATTGATCCTAATGCTTTTTAAATGTTCCAGTACATTCTTTTCATAACCTCAACATGTTCTAGTGTGTTATCCTGTTCTATGCTGACTTTACACCTTTTGCCTACTGTCCCTGATCAGTCCTATCCTCACTCTAGTAATCCACGTGTTCTTCACATGTGTGTAGAATCCCCTGGGGATTTCTTTAATCCTACTCACCAATGCCTTCTCATGATCTCTTCTAGCTCTCCTAAATCTATCCTTAAGCTCTTTCCCAGATGTCTTTTAATTCTCAAGAGCCCTAGCTGATCCTTGCTCCCTAATCCTTAAGTAAACATCTTTCTTCCTTTTGATTAGATGTTTCACATCTCTTGTCAACCATGGTCCCTTCACCTTACCATCCCTTCCCTACCTCCAAAACTATCTAGAATGTCATGCAAGTGCTCCCTAAACAAACTCCATATTTCTGTTCTGCATTTCCCTGAGATCATCTGTTCTCAAATTATGCTCCCAAGTTCTTACCTAATACCATCATAATTCCCCCTCCCTCTATTAAATTCTTTCCTGTCCATGTCCAGTGCTATGTTAAAGGTCAGGGAGTTACGGTCAGTGACTCTGGAATGCTCACCCACCAAAAGATCTGTCACCTGACCAGGTTTAAGGTTAATTTATTACCAGAGTATGTATAAGTCACCATATACTACCTTAAGATCATTACCAAATATTAGATCCATTATGGGCTCAGCTTGTCTGCATATTGTGTCACAAATTCTTCCTGGACATATCTAACCAAATTCTGTCTTAACTGAACCTTTTGCACTAAGGATTTGCTAATCAATATTAAGGCAGACTTGATGGGCTGAATGGCTTTCTTCTGCTCCTATATCTTATGGTCTTATGGAAATTAAAATCTTGACGACAACCCTGTTATGTTTGCACCTTTCTAAGATCTGCCTATTGATCTGCTCCTCAATGTCACTGTTGTGACTGGGGGGTGGGGTGGGAGGGGGATCTCCAGAATACTCCCAGTGGAGTGATCACTCACTTGCTGTTTCTGACTTCTACCTGGAATGACTCGGGATCCCTCCTTTTTGCAGCTGGGATACTATTCCTGATTAGTAAAGTCACTTCTCCACCCCCTTTACCTCCCTCCCTGTCTCTTTTGAAACATCTACACCCCAGAAATTTCAACTGCCATTGTGGCATCCAAGTAATAGCCATAATGTTATAGTTCCATGCCCTAAGTTCAGCATTCTTGTTCCTGATATTTCTTGCATTAAAGAGACACATTTCAACCCATCCAACTGGGAAAAAAAATCCAACTTGCATTTATGTCATACCCACTGCCTATCCTTCCTCACAGTCTCTTTACATGTAGCACCTAAATTAACAGCAACTGCTCCATCCTCTGACATAACAAACTGGTTCTCTCCCCTCTGCTACTTTAAGTTAAACCCTTTGCAAAAGCTGTGCCCGCAAGGACTTTGGTCCCTCTCATGTTCACGTGTAAGCATCCTTTGTGTACAGGTGATTCCTTCCCCAGAAGAGATCCAAATTATTCACAAATCTGAAATCCTGTTCTTTTCTTGATGGGCCAAATGGCCTAATTCTGCTCCTATATCTTATGGTCTTCATGATTCTTCCGCCACATGTTATTTACACGTGACAATAATAAACCAATTCCAATTCTAATCTGGTTAAGCTTAAACCATTGCTTTATTGAAGGATTTACAGACTGCAGCATGAGCTGATATACTGTAGATTTTTTTCAAATCATTTGAATCACCAGAAATAACAATGGTACAATATTCACTTTATCAGTGTACAGTGATTTTACATGACAACATTAGAGCAGATCTTGCAATGCGGACTCTGCACAAAACAGCAGCCTGTGTGCCTGAACTCATCTAATGGGTGTAGTATGCCTATTCTCTGATAAAGCCCGAGTGGTAGCAAGGATAAAAACGCGAAATAAATGCTGCCCACTAAATTCCCTTGAAGGACTTGTTGTTGAGCAAAGTCACATCCCCAGCTTAGTTGGCTCATTAAGTTACAAGTTCCTGAACACTTATAACCATGAGATAATAACAACTGTTGAAAATTAAGTTGATTAATCTGTTTTATTTAAAAAAACAGCTGGAGCACATAATAACTAAAATCTTTATATCATGGCGGAACATGGCAAGCAGAATGCAGTAAAACTCACAGTGCACAGTAAGATTGTGACTTTGGTGCTCAACTGCACATGCATGGGTGGCCCAGTTACAAACTTCTGAAAGCTTTAGTTCCATTTGGAACTGTTGGCACTTCCCATCAAGTTCTGTTATGGGCAATTTGCACACCTCTATACTGATGACGAATGTCAGCTCACACTACAACACTGATGTTATGAGATGCACATTGAAAAATATTTGGTAATGAGGTCTTTCCAAATTTGATTACAATTAATTATTGGAAAACTAATACAGCAATTATATATATATATATAGTATAGATGTTATTTTTAATTCCTTCATTCGAAGTAGAGAATATTAAAGCACACAGATTTAGCTGCATGAGAACTTCAAAGGTAACAGAGTGTCACTCTAACTGTATCGTTTATGGTTCAGTGATAGTAATGAAACCTATCCACTATCTGGCCTGTACAAAGCATCTGAAGACTGTCATCCTTATCAATTAGTCTGCCTATGCTATGCGGAACCAATGATTAAATACCACAGATTTTTTTTTCTCTGTCCTGCTAAGAAGTTTTGCATCTCTGATCCAAGTCGTGCAACCATGAGAATAAAATGAGCAGTGATTCACTTTAAACTTCTGCACTGTCATAACTGTCTACTACTACTCACAAGCACTGGAAGTAAAGGCTCATCGTCAGCAAATTAATCCACAGTATATATCTGGTCCTATTAAATGCCAGCAAAATGATTCCATGTTTCTTTCCACACAGGTAGCTTTGTGTTTCTCACCGGTTGGTAACAAACTGCGGGTTCGCAGTAGGAAGTTCCCCGCTGTCGTCAACTGCACTGCAATAGACTGGTTTCATGAGTGGCCCAAGGAAGCTTTGGAGTCTGTCAGCCTGCGCTTCCTGCAGGAGACCGACAATGTTGATGTAAGATCATTATTAGTGGTGGCACATTTCACAGAACTTGTTGGTGTATTTTGTATGATTGGTGATGCCATGCGAGCTTTGCCTTTCCATCAACAGATTAAGCATCCTATTGAACTCCAAGCTGCATTTTTATTAACACGTATAGATCTGCCCAATTTAGCAATTAGTCCGTTGGAAACCACAGATCCACTTGTTCTTTTATTACTTGTAAAGATGAATCATTGGATTTTGTATCGAGATTAAAATGATGTGTAACATATTCATGGACAAAGTAATGTACGTATGGAAACAGTGGAACGATCATTTGATCTGTGCACAAAGCATGTAAGAAAGGAATTAACAGTTTTAATATCTTCAAAGGAATCAAGAATTTGTATGATCCAATACATCTATTGTGTAGTCGTACACAGTACAATAACTGGATATCTGAAGTCTATTAGAAAATTCCCATATTTTCTTTTAAAGATTAAATAATATTTTGTTGCACTCATCTTAAAAAATGGTTTGACCATTTAAACTAAAGTAGGAGAATTGTGTTTCCTGTAGATGATGTTCATATCTTTCTGGCTGAATTGCTTCTTTAAAAACATAACAATTAAGGAAATTACATGTTTGGACAGCAGTCAGTAAGTGGGATCCACATAATTGCAGTTAATGTACCCTGAGACTGGCATAAGACATCAAAAGTACATTTAAGTAAAATATTCACATTGAATTTAATAACCACTTATAATACTATATATGCTTCTGGTTACCAGAGTGGAAAAGAAATATTACCCCAATTGAAAGGATGAAAAGGAAAGCAAGTAGAATGATTGAAGGGATGGAAGAACTGGATTCTGAGGTGCAATTATATAAATTGGGCTTGTCCTCCCTGGGGAAGAGAGAATTGATTGGTGATGCGCGATCACTGTTATTAGGATTCTAAATTATCTTAATAATACAACTATTTATAGCTATTTTAACTCCACGACAACAAAAACAGAGCATGTGTTTTGAGCAAGGTAAGTGCAGAAACATTATTTCAGCAAGATGGTGAGTGATCAAGTAATGGATCAGAGGAGTGCAATTTCTTGATACATTCAAATGTAAATTAGATAAATTATCAGGGAAAATAACATTTTAAGATGGAATAAATTTGCAGTTTAAAATAAAGCAAGGACATATTCTTTTGGGAAGAAATAGATGATTTTAGATCTGTGCTTCTTAAATCTTTCCACAACCAGTGTTTTTACGTGTCATGTCTGGGTCCTGCAGTCTAATTTATAGAAATTGACTGCTATGAACTGACAATATATTTATTTTAATTGCATAACTGTGGGTGGTGGGGTGGAGATGCATCTCTGTCAAAGGAGGTGCAAGGTGCTCCTTCCCTCCGCTAGCCTGCAGGTGTTTCACCCGTTTAGACCCCCAATCAGCCTCAGGTGAAGTTATGGGTGGATAGTCGTATGAGTGGCTGGTATATATCCCAAGTCCTGCTTATGCCATCACTGACGCCAGGCAGACAATCCCTGAAGGGTGTTGATGATGGCTGGGATCGCCTGCCTTGTAAAGACACTGCCCAGAAGAAAGCAGTGATGAACCACTTCTGTCGAAAAATTTGCCAGGAAGAATCATGGTCAAAAGATCATGCTTACCCACGTAATACAGCATGCCACATAATGATGATGATTGTTATATAACTGTGTAAAAGGTGAATAAAATACAAACCAGACGGAATCTGGTGTTTTTATATCTGACAATTCCTTTGTTTTCTGTGCAACACCTTCACTGCATGTATTGTTACTTACAGTCTCAGTCTTGGCTCCATTCAAGTTAGATCTAGCTGGAACTATTTTTAATTTGAATTGGTTGTTAACAAGTAGAAACATTTTAGCTTTAGCACTACCTTTTTTAATTTTAATCACCAGGGTTACCAGTGCAATAAAAATGATGGCCTTGATTGACAAACAAAGGTTTTCATGCTTCGTTCTTTGAAAAATGAACCCTAGCTGCATAAAAGAAGGAATTGCAATATAGATTAATGGAAAGTAGGGACAAGCAGGAGTAATGTTACAATTTATTTGAACCCATTTGGGACTACATAAGCATTATCCATTTAGGATAGAGTTCATATATCCCCGTACTTTTAGAATCTGCTACTATAATTATGTTCCTTCTTAAACAGATCCTTGATTACAGGGAAACCAATCTATGTGCCTTTGTGCATCTGCAGATATGTGTATCTGAATAAAGATGGGCATTCTTCCGTTGGTAACATATCTAACATTCAATATTTAAAATAAAAATGGCAAGGAAACATCTATAATGATTAGATTTTAGAACATCTGCAATGATTTACTTTCTGTGGAAGACCAGTCTTACTTGATTTAAGTTCCCATTTTCTGCACTGAGATAAATGAGTAAAAAGATATAGTACAATTGTGGATATTTGGTTATCTGGGACTTGCTGTACTGTACTGAAATGATGTTCATGTTAACTACAAGCAGATGAAATGCTGTTAAGTTTAAATACTAAATAGAAAACAAATCCTAATTAGTTTCTATTTTCTTGGTGGTGGTTGTCCATCGTGTCTGACAATGAAAAGAAACCTGTGCAGGGGAATTTTGAAGTGGAAACATCATTGCACTGAGGCAGTTTCACTCCCTTGACCTCAGAGGTCCAAATTAGTGGTAGAAACAAACATCGTCGCAGACTGGGGTCTTCCTTGGTTGGAGTGGATGACCATGACATCTCCTGTGCCTTGTCATGCCGTTTGCTCTCCACGGAGCATTGCAATAGAACCTTCCTAGCTGTTGAATCTCACTATAGATCCCATCTCCCCCGTACACCAGAGCTGACTTCACATGCTGGGATAGACATGTCCCTGACTCACCGGGGTACGATGCTGCCAGCTTACCCTCACGTGGTTTAGCCTGCCTGCTGAAGTGGGTACCAGGGTGTGGCCACTTTTATATGTAAGCATCTACTTGTAGCCACAGGTGAGAGCTGAGAGTCTGGTGGGGACCAAATGGGAGTGACCTGCCCCAGAATGAATGCTACAAGCCCTTTCACCAGAGCTGCTACTCCTCCCTGAACCTCATACACCGCATGCACTTTCTGAACTCTGTTGAAAAAAGTCATGTCTCAGACTGCATGGCTGCAATTAGTGCTGTCCTTGATTTGGGAAATGCTGGCAAAAGAAGATGATTTCTGTGTGAGTCATAGTATATGAGGATTATGCATGAATATGTCAATACCTTGTAGTTTTGTCCTAATTATAATATTTTAGTTAGCAATATAAGCACCTAATTTCTTATCACTAGGAAGCATTTTAACAACACATTTTTCTCATAACTTTTCCTTTCTCTTTAGCCTTCAATTAAAGAATCTGTAAGCAAGTTTATGGCATATGTGCACACCAGTGTCAATGAAACATCCAAGTCCTATTTAATTAATGAACGACGATATAATTATACTACACCCAAGTCATTCCTAGAACAAATCAAGCTGTATCAAAACCTGCTAGCTAAGAAGAGTAAAGAGCTTACGGCCAAGATGGAGCGTCTGGAGAATGGACTGCAGAAGCTAAACAGCACCTCAGCGCAGGTAAAGCACAGCTCTTATGCATATTACTAGCAAAATCAAGTTTCTTCCTAAATGGTAAATGCGCTGTTCCCAATGAAGTACTCTTTTTGCAAACCGTGTAACAGGCATCTTAAAAGCAATCAAACTGGAAAGGCATTCAAAAAAAATCTACACAAATTCTGTTGTAAAATGAATCAAGGTTGCTGTACTGTAGACACAAGATGATGGGATGTAGCTTGTCATTTGTGCAGGAACTTCATTTCTGATACTGTTTGGGTGAGATGTACAGTTTTTCCCATTGTCACTATTGCAGCTGTATTTCTGTTTATTTTATACAAAATTATTATTTTTAAATCATCAGTTAGATTCAGGGATCTGAACTCTCAGTGAATGCATGTAATAATACTGACCAGGCAGTTAAAACAGAGATATTTTAGCCCAGTCTCTTATGTGTTGCAGATTTATAATAACGCTAATTTACTCTGAGGATGAAAGTTAAAAGCAAAGCTTTTATGTGACCTTAAACCCTTCCTATACTTACCAGAATGTGAATAATTTTCCTTTGGCATAAAATGAAGCTTATGTACTCAGGCTGCCTTTCCAACTCCTCCCACAATTACAAGTTGAAGCTCAATAGGGGCTCGGTATAAGATCTAAAAAGGAGCATCTCCGGGCTTTTTTTCCGGCGGCCCAATGCAGTCACAATTCATTATCCAGGGTAAATAAAAATAAGATGGGGAAAAGCAGAGCAGCCATTGTTCGAGTGGCTGTCGTGTGAGTGGACCAGTGTTAGAGAACTGAGGCTTTGGCTCAGTAGGCTTGGGTGGGGTAAATTTCTGGTAAGTTTCTTCTTCTTCATTCTTCATCTGCTAGTGCAGTGAAAATGGCTCCAGGGGCTGTGTTGTGTTCTTTGTGTGAGATGTGGGAATTCTGGGGACTACCAGCCTCTCAGAAAACCAGATCTGCACCAGATACACCAAGCGCACCAAGTTGCAGCTCCTCAGAGAATTTGTTAAGGAACTGGAGCTGAAGCCCGGTGACCTTTGGCTCAAATCGGAAACCGAGGAGGTAATAGAGAGGAGCTACAGGGAGATAGTCACCCATAAGTTGCAGGAGGCAGGTACCTGGGTGGCTGTCAGGAGAGGGAAAAGAAATGGGCAGCCAGTCAGGAGTAGCCCTGTGTCCATTCCCCTCAATAATAAATATTCCACTTTAGATACTATTGTGGGTGCGGAGCAGCCAATTGTCAGAGCCGACTGGGTCTCTGGCTGAGTCTGGTGCTGTGGTTCAGAAGGGAAAGGGAAGAAGACGACTGCTGTATTGATAGGGGACTCCATAGTTAGATGAGTAGATATGGGATTCTGTGAATGTGAAAAGGATACCTGGATGGTATGTTGCCTCCCAGGTGCCAGGGTCAGGGATGTCTTAAATAGTGTCCACGGCATTCTAAAGGAGGACGGTGAGCAACCAGCTCTTAGTGTATATTGACACCAATGACATAGGTAGGGAAAAAAGGTCTTGAAGAGAGAATTTAGGAAGCTAAGTGGAAAACTGAAAAGCAGGACCTCTAGTGTAGTAATCTTTGGATTGCTGCCTGTACCATGTGTCAGTGAGGGTAAGATTAGAATGATTTGGCAGATGAATGTGTGGCTGAGGATCTGGCTTCAGATTTCAGAATCATTGGGATCTCTTCTGGGGAAGGTTTGACTCGTACAAAAGGGATTGGTTACATCTGGACCCGAGGGGGGCAATATTATTGTGGGCAGGTTGCTGGAGCTGTTGGGGAGGATTTAAACTACTTTGGCAGGGGGATGGGAACCGGATTGATCGGGCTGAGAATGGGGCAGTTGTGAGGCAACTAGATGCCGTGTGCAGTGAGACTGTCAGGATGGACAGGCAGGTGATGGGGCAAATTTGAAGTCAGTAGAATGAGGAGCAGTGTAACATAGGGACAAAATCAAAAAGGGTGATAAGTACAGAAATGAAGCTCACAGTATATGGAATAATGTAGATATTCTTGTAGCACAGTTAGGGATTGTCAAGTATGACATTGTGGGCATCACTGAGTTGTGGGTGAAAAAAAATCATAGTTTGGAGCTTAACATCCAAGGATGATCCATTGTATTGAAAAGACAGGCATGTAGGCAGAGGGAGTGGGGTGGCTGTAATGGTAAAAAAATGAGATCAAATCTTTAGTAAGGTGGCAGAGGAGCAGAAGATGTAGATTCCTTGTGGATAGAGTTAAGGAAATGCAAGTGTAAAAAGACCCTGATGGGAGTTATATACAGGCCTCCAAACAGTAGCCATGTGTGAGCTACAAATTACAATGCAAAATAGAAAATGCATGTCAAAAGGGCAATGCTGCAATACTTATGGGGGATTTCAATATGCAGATAGATTGGGAAAATCAGGTTGGTGTTGCATCCCAAGAGAGAATTTGTAGAATACCTCTAAAATGGCTTTTTTGAGCAGCTTATGGTTGAGCCCATCAGGGGAAATGCTATTTTGCTTTGGGTAGTGTGTAATGAAATGGATTTGATCATAAAATCATAAGATCATGAGATATAGGAGCAGAAGTAGGCCATTTGGCCTTTCGAGTCTGCTCCGCCATTCAATGGGCTGATCCAATTCTTCCAGTCATCCCCACTCCTCTGCCTTCACCCCATACTGTCCTGGCTAATCAAGAACCTATCTATCTCTGCCTTAAATACACCCAATGACTTGGTCTCCACAGCCGCTCATGGCAACAAATTCCACAGATTTACCACGCTCTGACTATAGTAATTTCTCCACCTATCAGTTCTAAAAGGAGGTCCTTTAATCCTGAAGTTGTGCCCTCTTGTCCTAGAATCCCCTACCATGGGAAATAACTTTGCCATATCTAATCTGTTCACGCCTTTTAATATTTGAAATGTTTCTATGAGATCGCCCCTCGTTCTCCTGAACTCCAGGAAGTACAGCCCAACAGCTGCCAGACGTTCCTCATACAGTAACCCTTTCATTGCTGGAATCATTCTCGTGAATCTTCTCTGACCCTCTTCAATGTCAGTATATCCTTTCTAAAATAAGGAGCCCAAAACTGCACACAATACTTACAGAGCCTCAACATCACATCCCTGCTCTTATATTCTATACCTCTGGAAATGAATGCCAACATTGTATTCGCCTTCTGTACAATCAACTCAACCAGGATACTGTGTACATGGATTTTCAGAAGGCCTTTGACAAGGTGCCGCACATCACATGAGGCTGCCTAACAAGAGCCCATGATATTACAGGAAGTTATTCACATAGTTAGGAGATTGGCTGATTGGCAAGAGGCAAAGAGTGGAAATAAGAGGAGTCTTTTCTGGTTGGCTGCACTGACGAGTGGTATTCCTCAGGGGTTGGTGTTGGGATCGCTTCTTTTTACGTTATATGTTAGTGATTTGGATGATGAAATTGTTGGCTTTGTCGCCAAGTTTAGGGACAATATGAAGATAGGTGGAGGGGCAAGTAGTGTTGAGGAAGTAGGGAGGCTACAGAAGGTTTTAATCAAATTAGGAGACTAGGCAAAGAAGTAGCAGATAGAGTGTTGAGTAGTATATGGTCATGCAGTTTGGAAGAAACAAAGGCATAGCCTATTTTCTAAACAGGCAGAGAATTCAAAAATCTGAGGTGCAAAGAGACATTTGAGTCCTCGTGCAGGTTTCCCTAAAGATTAATTTGCAGGTTGAGTTGGCAGTGCGGTAGGCAAATGCAACCATAGCATTTATTTTGCGACAACTGGAATATAAAAACAAAAATGAAATGCTGAGGATTTAAAAGGCACTGATGAGATCTCACTTGCAGTATTGTGAGCAGTTTTGGAACCTGGTCTAAGAAAGGATGTGCTGACATTAGAGAGAGGGTTCAGAGGAGGTTCACAGGAACGATTCTGGGAATGAAGGGTTATCATATGAGGAGTATTTGATGGCTCTGGGCCTGTACTCACTGGAATTTAGAAGAATGACAGAGAATCTCATTGAAACATAATAGATGTTGAAAAGCCTAATTAGAGTTGATGTGGACAGGATGTTTCCTATAGTTGAAGAGTCTAGGAGCAGAGGACATAGCCTCAGAATAGAGGGACTTCCATTTATAACGGAGTTGACAAATAATTTCTTTAGCCAGAAGATGATGAATCTGTGGAATTCATTGCCACAGGAGGCTGTGGAGGCCATGTCATTGAGTGTACTTAAGGCAGAAGTGGATAGGTTCTTGATTAGTGAGGATGCGAAAGGTTACGGGCAGAAGGTAGGAGAATGGGGTTGAGAGGGAAAATGGATCAACCATGATGACATTGCAGAGCAGACTTGATGGGCTGAATGGCCTATGCCTGTTGCTGTCTCTGATGGCCTTATGGTTCTAGTGTGTGGAGATGTTTTTTAGCCTTACTGCTTGGGGAGAGTAACAGGTTTTGAATCCGGTGGTCTTAGCGATGCTGCTACATAGCTTCCTTCCTGATGGGAGTGGGGCAAATAGTCCATGAGCAGATTGGGTGGAATCCTTTATGATTCTGCTAGCCCTTTTCTGGCACCTTTTTGTATATATGTCCTTGATATTGAATAGTCCATGCTGGTGATGCATTGGGCATTAGTTTTAGTTTTGACTACCCGTTGTGGAGACAGTTTGAGCTCATTGTCTGCGTTGTGCTCTATACCTTGCTGAGATTGTCAATGATCTTAATGAGTGATGGTGGGGTGATTGGAACTGCCATTGCTTGCATATTGTGTATTGGATTGTGGTGGGAATAGGGGAGGAGCAACACATTAGATTAGATTGGAATTAGGGATGAATGAATCATAGGTGGTGTTCATGACCAGCATTTTCAGTGGGAAGTATATCGAGGGGTCAGGGTTGAGGTCACGTGGGAGTGTGGGTGATTTGAGTTGGGAACAGCCCCTCTTGCCTAATGCCAGTGTGTTGCAGCTTCTCCACAATGCTCCAAAATGAGTGTTCCACACGGAATTGCCTCAGTTAATGCATCCTGGCACATACATTGTGCCAAGGATGCAAGGGTGATTTATTCCAGCTAGTTCTTCTTAATTTCAAAAATAAAAATGAGCAATCCTAGAAATGATTACTGTCATATTTCATTCAGTCATGGGAAGATATGCTCTTCAGTTACGTAATACTGAAATCAAAGTCAGCATTTATCGTCATTTGCACAACTATCTGTAGGCACAGGCGCAATGAAAAATTTGCTTGCTGTGTCATCACAGACACATACCATCAAATAAGCAGCATTCACAAGAAAAACATAAATTCTACACAAATTTTGCAAGAAAGAACACAATTAGATCAAAAATGCAGGGTGGTCAAAGCAGTCATGGTATTGCTAAACTGCGGTGATTAAGGTTGTTCCAGTTGGCTCAGTCATCAAATGATTGAATCAGAACAGCTGTTCTTGAATCTGGTAGTTTGAAATATATCTCCTGCCTGAAGGTAACTGTCAGTAGGTGGCATGGCCTGGAACGAAATTTTGTTAAGTAATTGCATAGTGTTCCTCATTCAGGGAAAGCGTACTGAGAACAAAACTTTTCTTAAGGGAGGAATTTAAAGGATGTTCAATTTATTTTAAGAGCATGCCTTAATTTATTTTTGATTTGAATTTTAATTTTGTTCAGTAACACAGTTGTTTTTGAGTGCATAGAGCACTAAATTTCTCAGAATGCATTGCATGCATAGTACAATAATATATTCCTGCTCAAACCAAGTAATTAACAACTTCATCATCACTTGTCACTTCCTTGCCTGCTGAGGTTGATGGAATTTTGCAAATTCATTTTGTGATCTGCATTTCTTTTTATAAGATCTGCCTGCAGGGTGCATGATCTGTGACACTAGTACATCAGATTTCAAGACCTGATTTTCTATCTGGTTCAATGTGATTGTTCTTAGCAGTGTACGCATGAGAATGCATCTGGCACAAAATATCATGTCCTTTCGGGAGTTATCTTCTGATGCAAACCATATGTCCCTTGCTCCCAGATGATGCTGCAGAATATTGCTTTTGCCACTAGATTAAAGTATGTGCTGTTAATGAGATTTTAAAAAAATCACAATACAAGCCTGAATATTTTGTGCTTGTGCATCTTTGGAGAAATATTTTGTGCTTGTGCATTTTCGGCGCTGGTTTGTTATCTTCAAATTATTTCAAAGAGCTAATGTTAATAAAATAGGCACCAAGACACAAAGTGAGGTTTTGTGAGATTTGAGAGTAAGAAAGCACAATAGGATATATTATCCACTTTCTTCATTTCCTGCCAGATTCCATCACCCGCAACCCCTTTTTTGCCTCCTCCCATCACCTCCCAGCCTCTGTCACTATTTCTACACTGTCCTCTTCCATCGGCCTGTTACCCCTCTCCGCCTGGACCCACATCACTTGCTAGCTCATAGAGCACCACAGCACAGAAACAGATTCTTCAGCCCATCTAATCTCTGCTGGCCTGGTTTTCTGCCTAGTCCCATCTATCACAATACAGACCATAGCCCTCCATACCTCTCTCATAGATACACCTAGGCAAACTTCCCTTAAATGCTACAATTTAATCTACATCCACCACTTCTACTGGTAGCTCATTCCACACTCACAACACCTTCTGAATGGTGTAATTCCCCCTCAAGTTTCCCTTAAATATTTAACATTTAACCTTAAACTATGTCTCTAGTTATAGTCTCACCCAACCTTAGGGAAAAAACGTCTGCATGCATTCCCCCTATCTTTATCTCTCATAATTTTGTATACCTGTATAAAATTTCCCCCTATTCTTCTTCACTTCAGGTAATATTATGCAACCTATCCCTCTAAATGCACACAATACTCTGAATTTGGCCTCATCAACAGTTTAGACCATAAGATATAGGAGCAAAATTAGGCCATTTGGCCCATTGAGTTTGCTCTGCCATTTCATCATGCCTGATCCAATTTTCCTCTCAGACTCAATCTCCTGCCCTCTCTATACATCCCTTCGGGCCCTGATTAATTAAGAATCTATCAACCCTTACCTTAAATATACATAACAGGCTTGGCCTCCACAGCTGCCTGTGGCACTTTACACAATTCAACATAACATCCTAATTCCTGTACTCAATAATTTGATTTATGAAAGCCAATGTGCCAAAAATTCTCTTTACTAAGCCATGTACCTGTGATGACAATTTCAAGGAATTGCTATTCACTGTGCAAGTCTTACCCTGGTTTGTCCTCCCAAAATGCAACACGTCTCACTTGTCATTTTGGTACTTAGTGCAAAGTCAATGCACAGGGACACAGTGGCTTCTCTGGCTTTCAATATTGGTGCTAATTTTTAAATTCTTTGATAGTGTTTCAAAGGTTTTAGTCAGGGATTTCAGTCAAATAAAGCTCCGCCAATACACTGCTGCTAAGCTCTTAGACAAATTTACTTTTAATCCACTGGCAACAGAGTTAATTACGATGCTCAATGGTATCAGGATTCTACAGACACCAGACCCAACAACAGTGACCTAGCCTAGGCGGCTCAACCGAAGAAGCGGCAAATGCAGGCGTTGCAAGAGGAAGCAGAAATACGGCAAGAGAGCAGGGGCACTCGCTAGGCTAAGAGCTAAACCGACTAGGCCGGCAGTACCATCACTTTTCCGGGCCAATGCACGCACACTAGGTAATGAAGTGGACTCTCTGAGACTGAGAATGAATGCACTGAAAGAGAGGAAAAACTGCTGCATTCTGTTTTTCACTGAAATGTAGTTAAACAGCAACATTCCTGACTCCTGTTTCAACCCAACAGGATGACTCTGTTCCATGCAGACAGAAACTCCCTGTCGGGGAAATCCAAAGGAGGTGGGATCTGCGTGTAGATTAACAAAGTTAGTGTGCAAACTCACTCTTCTGGGTTAATTGAACATCTTACAATTAAATGCCAACCACATTTCTTGCTCAGAGAGTTTACTATTTTGTTCGTCACTGCTTCCCCAAGTGCGAATCCCAAGGACCCACTTGAAGAACTTTATAGTATCATCAGCGCTCTACAAAACAAGCATCTGGATGTTCTCTTCATAATTGTAGGAGACTTCAACCATGTTAATCTGCAGGGCATTTTACCCTAATTCCACCAGCATGTTACCATGGCCATCAGGAGACCAAACAGACTGGACCATGTTTATACAATTAGACATGGTACTTATACAGCCATCCCGTACCATCATCTTGGCTTCTCTGACCAGATCTCAATAATGTTAATCCCAGCACACTGAGCACTACTGAAAATAGAGAAACCAGTCAAGGGGACCATCATTGTATGGTTAATGAGGCAATCTCTTTGCTCCAGGACTGTTTTGAATGGACTAACTGGCAGATGTCCAAGTAATATGCCTCTTCTGTCACCAGCTACATCAGTAAGTGTGTAGACGACGTTGATACAACAACAGTTATGTCTCTGCCCCACCAAACGACTCGGCTGAACGCTGAGATGAACTCCCTACTCAAAGTCTGCGATGCTGTCTTCAAGTCTGGTGACAGAACAGTTCTCAGAGTAGCCAGGAGGAACTTATTCATAGGCATCAAGAGAGCAAAGACTGTCTACACACAAAAGATTCAGGAATACTTGTCCAATAATGATCCTTGGTGTATGTGGCTGGGTGTCAAGGGCTTTACTGACCACGCAAGGAAAACCAGTGTTGATTGTACCAGTGGCGCCTCCTTCCCTGATACTCTGAACAATTTTTATGCATGCTTTGATGCATGTAACACAATGCCGGCCATGAAGGCTACTCCCCTCCCAGGTGAGTGACCACTGTCTGTAACAGCAGCAGAAATGAGACGGACTGTGCAGAGAGTTAACACCTGTAAGGCAGCCAGGCCAGACAACATTCCAGGCCAAGTACTCTGGGTGTGTGCACAAGAGTAAGTTGAGTCTTCATGGTCATCTTCAACACCTCACTTGTTCAGACTGCTGTCCCCACATACTTCAAATCAGCCACCATCATCCCTGTACCAAAGAACCCTACACCTTTAGAACTAACTGACAACCGCCCGATGACACTGATGCCAATCACCATGAAGTGCTTTGAATGGCTGATAATGGCGCATACCAAAAACTCTGTTCCTGCCACATTGGCCACTCAGCAATATGCTTACCGATAGGACACTGGGACAGATGCTGTAGCTCCTGTTATGTATCCAGCCCTGAGACATTTAGAAAACAAGGTCAGAATGTTGTTTCATTTCAGCATTCAATGCCATTGTCCCACAGACCTCAGTGAACAAATTCCTGCTCCTCTGTCTAAATAAACCACTGTGCAACTGGGTGTAGGATTTCCTAACCAACAAACCACAGATAGTCTGGAGGCACAACTGATCCTCCTCATCATCATCCTCAACACAGGTGCCTCCCAAGGCTGTGTGCTGAGCCCATTGCTGTACACTCTGCTCACACATGTCTGCATAGCCATAAACCTGAGTAATCGCATTGTCAAGTTCACCGATGACACTACAGTGATGGGGGGCTCATTACCAACAATGAGGAGGTGGCTTACAGAGAGGAGGTGGGAGAGTTCAAGGCCTAGTGCCAGGCAAATAACCTCTTCATCAATGTCAACTAGGCAAAGGAAATGGATATTGACTTTCAGAGAACTTTTACCACTCACATCCCTCTTTACATTAGCAGCATAGCAGTAAAAACTGCTAAGTTTCAAATGCCTGGGAGTGCAAATCTTGCACAACCTTTCATGGTCCCAGAACACATTATGAGCAATCAGGAAAGCTCACCAATGCCTCTACTTTCTATGGAGGCTGAAGAGAGGTGGACTATGCATATGTATACTTGCAACATTCTACAGCAGAGAGCATCCTAACAAGCCACACCTCTGCTTGGTACAGAAACTGCACTGTGGCAGACAGGAAGGCTATACCACAGCTAGTGAATACTGCCCAATACATCACCTGCACCAGTCTACTTGCTGTCAAGGACATGTATACAGGAAAGGGCTAGTAACATCATGAAGGATCCCACTTACCCTGCTCATGGACTGTTTGTCCCACTCCCATCAGGGAGGAGGCTATAAGGCATCCATGCCAGGACCACCACACTCAAAACACTTACTTCCCCCAAGTAGTAAGGCTGGTCGACACTTCCAGCCACCAACCCCTGTGATCCATACTCCCACTTTATCATGTTCTGTCAGTCATCTCATGTACAGACCCTCCTGTGCCAAGCATCAATTTATGGACATACAATCAATCTATATTTATAAATTATCTTATGTATTTGTATTTATTGTGCTTCATTGTTATTATTGTTATTAGAACTATAGAACATTACAGCACAGAAAACAGGCCATTTGGCCTTCCTAATCGGTACCGAAACTTTATCCCACTAGTCCCATTGACCTGCACCCAGTCCATAACCCTTCAGACCTCTCCCATCTATGTATCTATCCAATTTATTCTTAAAACTTAAGAGTGAGCCCGCATTTACCACGTCAGATGGCAGCTCATCCCACACTCCCACCACTCTCTGAGTGAAAAAGTTCCCCCTAATGTTCCCCCAAACCTTTCCCCTTTCAACCTAAAGCCATGTTCTCTCGTATTTACCTCTCCTAATCTCATGGAAAGAGCCCAAATCCCTCTTCAAACTATGAAAGCCTTCCTCGCTGTCCACAATGCCTTCAATCTTAGTGTCATCAGCAAACTTGCTGATCCAATTTACCACATTATCATCTAGAACATTGATATAGACAACAATCAACAATGATCCCAGCACAGATCCCCGAGGCGCATCACTAGTCACAGACCTCCAGTCTGAGAAGCAATCATCCACTACCACTCTCTGTCTTCTCCCACACAGCCAAGTTCGAATCCAGTTTACAACCTCTCCATGGATTCCTAGTGTCTGAACCTTCTGAACTAATCTCCCATGTGGGACCTTGTCAAAAGCCTTACTAAAGTCCATGTAGACAAGATCCACAGCCTTTCTTTCATCTACTTTCTTGGTAACCTCCTCGAAAAACTACCAGATTCATTAAACACGATCTACCACGCACAAAGCCATGCTGACTATCCCTAATCAGCCCTTGGCTGTCCAAATACCTGTATATCTGATCTCTCAGAACACCTTCCAATAATTTACCTACTACTGATGTCAGGCTCACTGGCCTGTAATTATCTGGTTTATTTTTGGAGCCTTTTTTAAACAACAGAACAACATGAGCTACCCTCCAATCCTCCAGCTCTGCACCCGTGGCTAAGGACATTTTAAATATTTCTGCCAGGGCCCCTCCAATTTCTACACTAGTCTCTCTGAAGGTCTGAGGAAATATCATGTCAGGCCCAGGGGAATTATCTACCTTTATTCACTGTAAAGCAGCAAGCATCTCCTCCTCTTTAATCTCTATATGTTCCATGACACTACTGATTGTTTCCCTTCCTTCCATATATGCTATGCCAGTTTCCTGAGTAAATACTAATGCAAAAAAAAACTGTTTAAGATCTCCCCCATCTTGTGAGGCTCCACACATAGACAACCACTCTGATCTTCTAGGGGACCAATTTTGTCCCTTACTATTCTTCTACTCTTAATATACTTGTAGAAACCCTTCGGGTTTACCTTCACATTATTTGCCAAATCAACCTCATCTTCTTTTTGCCTTCCTGATTTCATTCTTTAGTATTTTCTTACATTTTCTGTACTCTACAAGTACCTCATTTGTTCTTTGTTGCCTATACCTGCTGTACACCTCTCTCTTTTTCTTAACCAGATCGCCAATATCCCTTGAAAACCAAGGTTCCCTATGCCTGTTAACTTTGCCTTTAATCCTGGCAGGAACATGCAAACTCTGCACTCTCAAAATTTCGCCTTTGAAGGCCTTCCACTTACTGAACACACCCTTGCCAGAAAACAACTTATCCCAATCCACTCTTCCTAGATCCTTGCAACACACAGAAAATGCTGGTGGAATATGCGTTCCACCAACATTTTGTGTGTGTTGCTTGAATTTCCAGCATCTGCAGGTTTCCTCGTGTTTGCGTTCCTAGATCCTTTCTCATTTCCACAAAATTGGCCCTTCTCCAATTTAGAACCTCAACTCGAGGACCAGACCTATCCTTATCCATAATTAACTTGAAACCAATGACATTATGGTCACTGGACCCAAAATGTTCGCCTACACATACTTCTATCACCTGACCTGTCTGGTTCCCTAATAGGAGATCAAGTATTGCATCCTCTCTCGTAGGTACCTGTATATATTGATTTAGAAAACTTTCCTGAACACATTTGGCAATCTCCAAGCCATCTAGCCCTTTCACAGTGTGGGAGTCCCAGTCAATATGTGGAAAGTTAAAGTCCCTTACTATTACAACTTTCTGTTTCTTACATCGGTTTGCTATCTCTCTACAGATTTGCTCCTCCAACTCTCTCTGACTATTGGGCGGTTTATATTACAACCCTATTAGTGTGGTCACACCTTTCCTGTTCCTCAGCTCCACCCATATGGCCTCTGTAGACAAGCCCTCTGGGCTGTCCTGTCGATGCACAGCTGTGAGATTTTCCCTGACTAGTAATGCCACTCTTCCCCCTCTATCACATCTGCAACAACGGAACCCTGGAAAATTAAACTGCCAGTCCTGCCCCTCCTGCAACCAAGTCTCACTAAAGGTAATAATGTCATAATCCCACGTGCCAGTCCACGTCCTAAGCTCATCCGCTTTACCTACAATACTCCCTGCATTGAAATACATGCACCTGAGAACATTTCTATCATGTACAAACCTTTGATTTCTGTCTATACATGCAGTCTTTATCCTCCTCCACCTCATTATTTGTTCCCCTCCCCCTGCAAATCTAGTTTAAACCCCCTGGAGCAGTACTAGCAAATCTACCCGCCAGGACGTTAGTCCCCCTCCAGTTCAGGTGCAAACTGTCCTGTCGGAACAGGCCCCACCTTCCCTGGAATAAAGTCCAATTGTCTAGAAACATGAAGCCCTCCCTCCTGCACCATCTTCTTAGCCACATATTTAGTTGCATTATCTTCCTATATCTAGCCTCACTAGCACGTGGCACGGGTAGCAATCCTGAGATTGCAAGCCTGGAGGTCCTGTCCTTCAACTTTGCACCTAACTCCCTAAAATCTCTTTGCAGGACCTCCTTCTCCTTCCTATCCACGTCATTGGTCCTGACATCTGGCTGTTATTATTATTATTATTATTATTATTATTGTGTTCTTTATCTTATTGTGTTTTGCTTTTGTACTGCATCAGAGCCAGAGTAACAATTATTTTGTTGTGCTTTACACTTGTGCACTGGAAATGACAGTAAACGATGTTGCATTGTTATTCTTGTCCTTGTCTGTCATTTTTTAGCCCATTTTCCCAGCCTTTCCAGATCGCTTTAATTTGATCCGCCACACCCCCCATCTTGGTGTCACCCATAGATTTCCTAATCCAGTTTACCAGATCAATATCTAAACCATTAATATAGATGTTGAACAATAGAACAGCATCACTCCCTGTGGCACACCGCTAATCACAGGCCTCCAATCAGAGAGACCACCACCTACTATCAAGCTTCAGTCACTCCCCCCTAAACCAACATTTAGTTCAATTGACTGCTTGATCCTCTTGCTTTACCCTTCCCCTCACTTCTTTATACTGGTTATCTCCCCTCTACTCTTTAGCCCTTCTGAAGGATCTAAAACCAAAACATGGACTGTCCATTTTGCTCCACAGATGTTACCTGACTCTTGTGCTCCTCCAGTATCTTGTTTGTTACTCTAGATTCCAGCATATGCACCCACTGGTGTCAATAGTAATTTCAAAAGTAAGAAGATGACAGTTCTTTCCTCTGCTGGATTTGTTGGCCATCCTTAGTTCAAAGTATTGTTATTCTTTGTGAGATAGATTACTTGTCACTTTCACTATATTTGATCTTGCCACCTGTTCCACGGTATTTTCTCTAAAATCATTTTTCCCTCACTGTCTTGTCTTCACGATCACAAGGTAATAATCCCTAGTGGACAATCCAGTTTACCTATGTTTATATTGTGTTTTCTAGAAACCTACCTCAGTGGCTTACATTTATTATATATATACGTGTATATATTAACACTTGCAAGTAACTCCATACCAATCTGATCCAATGCCTGATCATTCTAACTTCTGAAAGCTATTCAAAAGTAAATTGTGGAAAACTTATTATTTATTTTGTTGTAAAAATAAAATCAGTAATTTAACAAATATTAAGATATTCTGGCAAAAGGGTTATAATTTGCTGCTTTTCTTTTGGGACTCCTTACAGACTGCCTTGCTACCTAGAATTTCAGTTTGTGAAGCAAAACATGGCAGGGATCTAGTCATTTTTATTGCTCAACTTAAACAATTATATTTCCACCGTCTTCATCTCTTCTAAGTATTGATTTCAGCAGTTGAGATAAGATACTGATAGCTTTTGCTTATGCCATTTGAACTGTTATTCATTCTATCATAATATTGGATAAATATACCTGAGCACGTCTACAAGGAGCATTGCTCCAGGAAATCATTGTCTGGCAGCAAGGACCCCACCTTCCAGGACATGCTCTTTTGTTGTTGTTACCATTGGGAAGGAGGTTCAGGAGCTTTAGGTCCTATTCCATCAGGTTCAGGAACAGTTATTACCCTTTAACCATTAGGCTCCTGAACCAGTGTGGATAAATTCAATCACCTTAATTCTGAACTGATTCCACAACTTATGAACTCACTTTCAAGGAATCTACAGCACACACACACACACACACACACACACACACACACACACACACACAGTTTGTCTTCTTATGGACTTTGGTTGTTTGTCAGTTTGTATTTCTCTGTTCTACTGTGATTGCCTGCAAGAAAATGAATCTAAAGGTAGTATATGGTGACACATATTGTACATACTTCAATAATACATTCACTTTGAACTTTGAAAATAGTCTCACTGTATGTGATTGAATGCTGACTACAGTGTTGTCTTCTCTTTTCCTATGTCTAGCAGATGTGAACGAGCTTATTTAAATACACTAATGCTTCCATTGAAATTCCACATAAGAGAACGTATTGTATACGTGCACTATGTACGTGATTAATAGTTATTTATTTATTGAGATACAGTACGGAGTAAGCCCTTCCGGCTCTTTGAGCCAAGCTGCCCAGCCACCCCCGATTTAATCCCAGCCTAATCATGGGATAATTCACAATGACCAATTAGCCTCACAAGCGGATTGTCATTGGCCTGAGGGGGAGAAACTGGAGCACCCGGAGGAAACGCACACAGTCATGGGGAGAACGTGGAAACTCCTTACAGGCAGTGGCGGGAATTGAACCCAGGTCGCCTGTACTGTAAAGCATTGTGCTAACCACTACGTTGCTGTGCCACCCTGTACATACACTAATATTTGGAAAGCCTAATTTCTAATAAGTGTTTCTCTTCAAGCATTTCAAAACTGAACAGTGTTCCTTCTTTTATTAAATTGCATAGAACTGTTATTCCTTTAGCTGTCCAGTCCTTAAATCTAGCATCCAGTTTATTCCACATAAAATCAGAGTCATATGCACACCATTTAAGAATTACAATATCTCCCTCTAGTTTATATTCTTTTATAATAGTTTTCTATATTTTAAGAGTCCATTTCACCCATGGGTTATCAGTAGTATTTATATAACTTTGTAGGTTGTTATTAGCCAAAATTGCCTGTACGGGGATGGAAGGTATCTTCTCTTCAATGTTTTTCCACTGAGCGTCATATGATGGGTTGCACCAGCATATAACAACTCTCATCTCTGCTGCAAAATAATAATCTCAAGGAGAAGGTAGGATTCTTCCTCCCTTTTCCTTGGGGAAAGCCTAATTTCAAGTCTTTAATTTCCAGGTGTTATGTTTTTAAATAAGTTAAATTGGAACTCAGTACAGTTTCCAAATTTAGTTTATAGAATTGTTCTGGAAACATACACTATAAAATAGTATTATTTGGAATTGTTAAAATAACACCTGGAGGTGTAGGTTATTGACTAGGTAAAGGAAAATCAATATTTTTCATTCCAACCTGTCATCTGATCACAGGGTACATTCAGATATATAGAGATACACAAGACAACCTTAGCTCAGCCATCTATAAAGATCACACACTCTCCTATTAAGTGTCCAACTATTTCTTCACCAACTCTACAATAGTCCATTCCAGAGATTGATTATTTTTCTTACAAAAATAGCTCCATGACATCAGCTCTGAACTAAGTTTTTACAATCTTGAATTTCATAAAGTGAGTGAGTTCATAAAGTGAGTTCACCTCGTCCTTAGCACTTACCACTTTCAACATTACAAGGTTGCCTCTCAGTCACCTCATTACTCAAGTCTTCTGATGTTAAACATCAACATTTTCACTGAATTGTTTTTGGGAGATGGGGGTTAGGAGCTAGCGCAGTGTGTGAGCATGTATGTTTATTCAGAAATACCTATGGCTAAATTTTGTTGATTGGTAGAATGGATATATTGAACATTGCTCCATAATCCTGTGAGATTAAGTTATTAAGTCTTGATGAAGAGGCTTGACTGAAAAGTGTCGAATGTTTGCTCTTTTCCATTGATACTGCCTGGCCTGCTGAGTTCCTCCAGCATTTTGTATGTGTTGCTTAGATTTCCAGCATCTGCAGATATTCTCCTGTTAGATTTATGTTTTATTAGACTGATATCTTTGGCTAGGTGTTATCTTGCATGTTCTCCTTGTATCCAGTGTTAAATATTGTATGCTCCATTCCACGCCATTTTTCTGTCCAGTTAAATATGCAGTTCATTTTAATGTTTCCAGGATTCAGCAACCTTTACTGTCCTCAATCTCATTTGGTCAGTAACTTCGACTGTTCTTTATTAATCAAATTAACCAAATCCTATAAATTAGACCTTCTTTCAAAAATGAATGCCAATAATAAATACCAGAAATAAGAAATAAATATAGAAACCTCAAGAAATTCTCAGCATGTCAGACACCATCTGTGGAGAAAAACAAAGTTTGTCGGTTGACGATTAAACCTATTTTATGTTAAATAAAAAGGTTAAATAATTAAATTAAACAATTAAAATAGTAGTTTGGGAGAAGAGAGAGACTTAAAGGGTGGAGATCAAGAAAAATTGATTGACACTAGTGTTGGTGGTACTGGCTGAGAGGAGGTGGCGAAGACTTGTTAACTGCAGCAGAAAGCAGTGGGCAAGATGATGCTAGCAATTTATGATGTTGTTTTCCAGCCAGCCCACAAAACTACCAGCTTTTCTATTAAATATACTTCTTCTGGAGTACGATCACTGCAGCCTTTAATTTCCCTTTGGGAGGCACGCTCTTGAACTGTCTGGCAGTTTTTGCAGTCCCCTGAAGGATTCAGTGAACTGAATTCTTGAGAATGCAGGTAACGGTGTAGCAGCCATTGTTGGACTGGACATCAGGTCAGGCCCGAAAGCAGAAAATGCACTAATGTTTAGTCAAAATAAGCACCAAGCTGGATTCAAAAGATTAAGTCTGCGAGGCCAAGGATGGTGAATGAACCAGTCTTCAGCTCCACCCTCGACAATGTCAGCTAAGATCCCCGCACTTTACTCCATCCCTTCAGCCTAGGTGTGATCCATTTCCCTCTCTTCTCACTACGGTCATTGGGCGGGTAGTGCAGGAGTCTTGGGTCCACGCCACCAGGTTTGGGAGTAGTTGCTGCCCTGCAACCGTCAGGGGTCACTCACCTCAGCCCCAAACAGGCTCCGTGGCCATGCACTCACTTTTGGGGATTCTGTATTTCATGTTCTGAGTATTATTTACGTTTTCTTAATTGTTTGCACGATTTGGTCTTTTTTTTGATGCATTGGATGTTTGTTGGTCTTGGTTGTGCAGGTTTTTTACATTCTATTGTGTTTCTTTGTTTTGTGGCTGCTTACAAGAAGATGAATTTCCAGTTTGTAGATGGCATACATACTTTGATAACAAATTTATTTTAAAACTTTGAATCACCTGAAAGAACAGAAAAAGAAGGAGTTGAAAGACAAAGTAAGTTCTGGTGGGTGGGGGGAGCAGCTGGAAGCAGTACTGAAACCATGAAATATAAAACATTGCAGTTCATGGAAATAAAGTCATAGTCACCTGAGTTATACAGCATGGAAACAACCCTTCCAACCAACTCGTCCAAGTTGTCTATTTAAGCTAGTCCTAATTCCCTATGTTTAGCCAATATCCCTCTAAACCTTACCCCTCCAGGTACCTGTCTCAATATTTTAAATGTTGGAATTACACCCGTCTTTATCACTTCCTCTGTTGCTTGCTACATTTATGCACCCCCCCCCCCCACCCATCTGTATGAAAAAGTTGCTACTCAGACCCATTTTAAGTATACTCCCTCTCACCTTAGACCTCTGCTCTCTAATTTTACATTTCTCTACACTGGGAAAAAGACTAACCATTCACTCCATCTTTACCCCTCATTATTTTATAAACCTCTTGAAGATCACCCTTAGCCCCCTACACTCCAGGGAAAAAAGGGTCCCAGCTGATTCAGTCTCTCATTTCAGTAACTTTCAGATGGATCTTTTCTGCACTCTTTTTAGCTTAATAGCATTCTTCTTAGATCCAGGTAGCCAGAATGGCAGTGTTCCATTGTGTACAGCTTTAATGTGGTGTCCCAGCTATTGAAGTCACTGTCCTGACCAATAAAGGCAAGTGTGCCAAACACTTTCTTCATCGTCCTATCTATCTGCGTCTTCATTTTCAGGAATGTACGTACCTGTACCGTCTGATCTAACCAAAGTGAAATAAAAAAGAATTCTGTAGATACTCAGCAGGTCAGACAAAACTTGTGGAAAAATACAAATGGAGTTAACTTTTGAAAGGTTGGCAACCGTCCACTAGAATTGGCCAGTACATAGAGAAAGTCAGAAGTTGTTGAATTCTGTGTTGAATCATGAGGACAAAGCAAAGAGAATGAAGTGGGAATAAGCAGCTGGAATTTCTTCTGTATTTTTTTCTTCAGTACAAAGAAGAATGCATAGTAAGGACCAAATTCAGTTCATTAAGTTGGAGAAAATACAAGTGTTTCCCCTGAAAGGCAGAGCGTTTAGTTCTCTAGTGATGGGAAAGGAAGAAGTCAAAAGGCAGCTGTTCCTTCTACAATGGTTGTATCATGGGGAATGGATGTTTGTGGAAATGGAAGGCTGAACCAGATCATCGTAGAGTGAATTTATCCTTCATGATATTGAAATGTGAGGGAGGAAATATCTATATCGTGGCAATATGTTAGAGGTGGTGGAATTTACAGAGGATGATTCATTGCAAGTGGAAGCTGGTGGGGCGAGAGTTGAGGACAAGGTGAACCCAGTCCTTGCTCTGGCTGGAATTGAAGTGGTGAAAAAAGAAGTTCGGGAGTTCGAACAGATATTGTTAAAGAGCACCCCAACACTGAATTGGATAATTGCTGATAACCACCCTGCCAAGTTGGCTTCATTTCTTTCCCTCTCTGTGCATGCTGCCTGATCTGATGAGCTTTTCCAGCATTTCCTTTCATTTCAGGTTTCCAGTATCTGGAAAAATCTGCATCTCATGTTTCCAGTGTGGGTGTACTTTGTCTAGAGAAATCAAATCCAATGAACAGCCCTTCACACTCTCTCATTTGCATCAGTAAAAATTGTGGCATTTAGTCTCCATCTTTATTCTATTGTGGACATTCTGTTTGTTTCCTCCACACCTCTCCCTACTCTGATAAGTAAAATATGTTTGATTTCTATTATTCCTCATTCTGATGTCAATACATCATGATGAAACATTACCCCTTCTTCTCCCCCCCCCCCGCAAGAGATGCTGCATAACCTGTTGAGTACCTCTAGCACAGATTTAATGCATTTATTTCATGTTTCCAGTGTTTAGGTCTTGCTTTTTCATTTGGGAATAAACTTTGGGCTGCTATTGAATAAAACCATTGTGTGAGTGATATTCTGACTGGAAAAAAAGATATTTTGGCAGTTTTAACTTGAACCATCTTTCATTATAATAAAATTAAGTTTGAAGTAATATTGATAATCTGTCAGTAGCATATTTATTTAATAATCATATTATCTATAATGCTTGCTCTTCTGCAGAGAGAGCATCATTAATTTCTACTCTCAGGTCCAATTTGGAGTGATGAAAATTAGCCTCAGGAGTCTGGTATTAAGATCAAATTTAAGATATTGATGTGAACTGGCTTCCTGATGTGGAACCTCCCAGATATTCACAAAGATGTTGAATAAATCATGAACTAAGTAACCAAAGGTTTTTGGTGTGTGCTCCATGATGCTACATTGTCTGGTTTTCATTGAGAAAGTGTTTCTTATTTGTTGTGAATATCTGGCATGGGACAGAATAGAAATAGCAGTAAAGGCTTGGCATCAAGTGCCACACTCCTTTCCTGAAGAAAGAACCTCTAAGAAATAGCGTAACTTGCTTTAAACACTTGTCAGTGGCAATAATTTGACATCCATCTGACTTTGACTGAACTGTGGACAAGCAGAGCAATCTTTACTGAGTAAGTAATGCCACAATGGAGAGGGAGAGGAAAAGAGAGAGAGCGAGAATGATGACAGTTTTACCTTTCGAATATGCCAAGTTCTATCTGTGTAAGTGAGCATGGAGTCAGAGTTGGGTGGGCCTAATTGCAATTATGATTTAACTACAGTTGTTTCTGCTTTGAATTTCAGTCCAGCTTAATGGATTCTGTTTGGAAATGAGAATTTTATATATAAAAGTCCAACATGCGATTTATTATTTTTTTGAATGATGTTTAAAGCTTATTTTACTTTTATGCATTTTGTGGATCCATTCTTGCCAGGCCTACTCTTTCCCATTCTGCATTTGTTCATAGATTTTGTATGCCACAGTCCTGAGGAGTTATTGGATTGCCCAGAGTGAGAGAGAGTTCAAAAGAAGTGAGGGGGGCTAAGTCACATATTTTGTGTGCCACAGTCCCAAGGAATCATCAGATAACATAGAAGGAGAGTTTAGAGAAGGTGAGCGGGTGCAGTCGACACATATTTTGTGTGCCACAGTCCCAAGGATTCATCAGAAAACATAGAGGGAGAGTTTAGAGAAGGTGAGCGGGTGCAGTCGACACATATTTTGTGTGCCACAGACCCAAGGAATCATCGGATTGTGTAGAAGGAGAGAGAGTTTAAAAGAAGTGAGTGGGGGTAGTTAGCATATTTTGTGCCCCTCAGTTTTTGAGGAGTCATTGGATTGCACAGAATTATGCAATGGCAAGATTCAATAAAAAGAAGTTAGGTTTAAGCAGAGCAGCCATTGTGTGAGTCGGCTGGTGTTGGATGGGATGTTGAAGCTTTGACTGATTGAGGATTCAGCAAAAAGAGGTGTAGGCTGTAAGCAGATTTTTTTCATTATTTAGTCTTTCTTTTTTATTGCATACTTAGAGTAATGAGGATGCAAGACAAGATAGTGGAATGCTCCTCTTGCAAGATCTGGGAAGGCAGGAAGACATCCAGTATCTCTGACAACTACACCTGCAAGAAATGCATCCACCTGCAGCTTCTAACAGACCATGTTAAGGAGTAGGAGTTGGAGCTGGAACTGGATGAATTCTGGTGTATTCTGGAGGCTGAGGGGTTGATAGACAGGACATACTGGAGATAGTTACACTCAAGGTAATTGGGTGACCATCAGAAAGGAGAAAGAGGATACGCAGCCACTGGCAGAGCACCCCTTGGCTGTTCCCATCAACAACAAGTAACCACTTTGGATACTGTTGGGGGGGATGGTTGACCAAGCAGAGGAAAGCTACAGCAGTCAGCTCTCTGACACCGATTCTGACTGTGGCTCAGAAGGGAAGAGGGAGAACAGGTAAGCTACAGTGATAGGGGATTTATTAGCTAGGGGAACAGAAAGGAGGTTCTGCAGACAA
This sequence comes from Mobula birostris, assembly GCF_030028105.1. Lineage (NCBI taxonomy): Eukaryota > Metazoa > Chordata > Chondrichthyes > Myliobatiformes > Myliobatidae > Mobula > Mobula birostris. Next base: position 21,193,209 of record NC_092393.1, read on the forward strand.
GAATCAGATTCCCGGATGGATTGTTGCCTCCCAGTTGCCAGGTCAGGGACATCTCAGATCAAGTCCACAGCATTCTTGAGTGGGAGGTTGAGCAGCCAGAAGTTATGTTCCACATTGGTATCAATGACTTAGGTAGGAAGGAGGACAAGGTTCTGCAAAGTGAGTTCAGGGAGTTAGCTGCTATGTTAAATGACAGGACCCCTAGTATTATAATCATAGGATTGCTACCTGTGCCACATGATAACAAATTTCACATCACATGCCGGTGATAATAAACCTGATTCCGATTTTGATGTTAGTGAGGCTTGAAATAGGAAGATGGTACAATTTTACATGTGGCTATGGAATTGGTACAGGAGGGAGGTCATCAGGTTTTTGGATCATTAGGCTCTGTTCCGGGGAAGTTGAGACCTGTATGGAAGGAATAGTTAGCACTTGAACTGCAGAGAGACTAATATCCTAGCAAGGTTTGCTGATGCTGCACACTGGGGGGAGGGGGGCTATACTAGAGTTGGATGGGGTTGGGGACCAGAGTCCCAGAACAGATAGTGGAGTGGTTGTAGAGGAATATGTTGTTAAACCTACATACAAGGTGAAGAATCAAATGGTCGAGCATGGTGGGACTAATGTTCTGAGCTGCATATATTTCAATGCACGGAGTTTTGTAGGAAAGGCTGCTGAGCTTAGGGCATGGATCAGCACGCGGAACTATGACATTGTAGCCATAAATGAAACTTGGTTGCAGGTGGGGCAGGACTGGTAGCTGAATATTCCAGGGATCCATTGTTTTAGATGTGATAGAGCGGGAAGGATTAAAGGGGGAGATGTGGCATTACTAGTCAGGGAAAATGTCACTGCAGTGCTCAGTCAGGAGAGACTGGAGAGCTTGTCTAGTGAAGCTTTATGGGTAGGACTGAGCAATAAGAAAGGTATGATCATGTTAATGGGATTATGTTATAGGCCGTGGGATTTAGAGGAGCAACTTTCTAGAGTAATTGCAGACTGTTGCAAGAAACATAAGGTTGTGATCGTAGGTGATTTTAACTTTACAAATATTCCATGAGACTCTCGTACTGAAAAAGGGCTGGATGGGTAACAGTCTGTCAAATGCATTCAGGAAAGTTTCCTTAATCATTCATAGAAGCCCCAATGAAAGAGTGTGATGCTAGATCTCGTATTAGAGAATGAAACAGGGCAGGTGACAAGAGCTTCTGTAGGAGAACATTTTGCTTCTAATAATCGTAATGCCATTAGCTTCAAGGTAATTATGGAAGAGGATAGGTCTGGTCCTCAGGTTGAGATTCAAAACTGAAATAAAGCCAATCTTGATGGTATCAGAAAGGATCTGGCAAGTGTGAATTAGGATAGGTTGTTTTCTGGCAAAGGTATACATGGTAAGTGGGAGGCCTTCAAAAGTGAAATTTTGAGAGTGCAGGGTTGTATGTTCCTGTCAGAATAATAGGTAAGAAACTTGGGAAATTTGGTTTTTGTGAAATATTGAGGCCTTGGTTAAAATTGATGTTTTGGGCTAAGACCATCAGCATTTTATGTGTGTTACCTTGGATTTCCAGCATCTAAAGAATCTCTTGTGTTTATGACAGTTGTTATTTTTTTGTGAATATGAGACCTCTACATTTGACTTCTGAAATTCCTGTCTCCATTCTTTTAACTGTTATAAATTTCTCCTCATTCAGCACTCAATAGTCAGTGATCTGTTGGTTTGATGAGGCAAGCTGTTTTATTTCTTGACTTCTCATGTCCATAATACATATCAATGAGAACAATGCAAAACTTGTACGTTCACCTTAACAAAGCTTCATTCTCGAATTATGGACATCTCAAAACATCTGCCCTGCTTATGTCTCTGTGTGAACATATCTCACCTGCAATACCACAGACTTGCTTCATCCTGTTGGCTCATGACTGGCAATGTTGGATCTAGAGACACTTTAGAACCTAACATATAGCCAATTTCACCATTTACAGAATACAGAGTGTGCAGTGTCAAGCTTCTTGAAGGCTTTGGCATTCAGATGTAGGTCTCTAAAGAGTACCCAGTATTAGATCTGCTCTGTCACCAGGGCACTTAAAGTCTGATTCACTTATACTTCTGGTTTTGATACCTTTGTGAAATTCAATAATGTTAAGGCATCCCTTGCCTTGTTCTTGAGTGGCACAAATGTGACATGTCACTTTGCAGAAACTGGCAGCTGTGTGATTCTGCTTTCATGCAGGCATGGACTGCTTCATTATCTGAGGAATTCCCGATGAACCTCAAGGTTGTAACTACAAGCATTCACGCTGCTGAACTTCGGATGGGAGAAAGATTCCTGATGCAGTAATTGGCAGTCATTAAGCTTACGAGGGGTGATTGATAAGTTTGTGGCCTAAGGTAGACGGATTCAATTTTAGAAAACCTAGCACATTTATTTTTCAATATAGTCCCCTCCTATATTTACACACTAAAGGCTGATTTATAGTTGTGCGTACAGATTACACCGTAGCCTACGCAAGTGGGCTACACCGTTGTGAGCACTTATACTTGTGCGTTGGTGTGTCTGCGTCGCGCTGCAGTTCTCCGCCAAAATGCTAGCTGGCGGTGGGGTTTCTATTCCACTGTGTTGTTTCTTTGTGTTGAAACTCAACACAAAGAACTCAAATTTCAAACAATGGTGACTGAAACTGAAGGAGGGTGAATTTTCTGTATGTACAGTGTAGTGTCACTTAACAGAATCAGGAATTTTGTGCCAAAATCGATTTGTCGAAAAAAATTGGCACGTACACCCGTGCAAGGCTTTATGGTCATGGTAGTCTTTCTCAGGGTAAACAAGTTTAAAGCAGGCATCTTTTCATGTAAAAGCGAAATGTGTCCTCCATAATTTCGGAGGTCTGTAAAGCTTTATGGAAAGCTTTTCAGCCAGAGCTCCTTCCCTGCCCTTCAGTCGCCCAATGGGAAGCTATTGCAGTGTAGAAGGAAATGCGATGCTACCAAGTGGACCAATCACAGTTGTTGCAGTCTGCGTTGTTGTGACGCGTAGTTACATTTTGGGAGAGGTGCGCGTTAGGCTACGGCGTAGGGTTTGCGTAGAGTACAGCGTAGGTTTCACGGCTATGCTGTACCTACGGTGTCGATTTGACGCACAAGTATAAATCAGCCTTTAGTTCAGCGGTTGTGGAGCATACGGATCCCTTCTTTGTAGAAGTCGGCATCTTGGACCTCCAGGTGGTCCACAGCAGAGGTGATTGATAAGTTCGTGGCCTAAGGTAGAAGGCGATGAGTTACACACATCAAAGTTGCTGGTGAACGCAGCAGGCCAGGCAGCATCTCTAGGAAGAGGTACAGTCGACGTTTCAGGCCGAGACCCTTCGTCAGGACTAACTGAAGGAAGAGTGAGTAAGGGATTTGAAAGTTGGAGGGGGAGGGGGAGATCCAAAATGATAGGAGAAGACAGGAGGGGGAGGGATAGAGCCAAGAGCTGGACAGGTGATAGGCAAAAGGGGATACGAGAGGATCATGGGACAGGAGGTCCGGGAAGAAAGACAAGGGGGGGGGGACCCAGAGGATGGGCAAGAGGTATATTCAGAGGGACAGAGGGAGAAAAAGGAGAGTGAGAGAAAGAATGTGTGCATAAAAATAAGTAACAGATGGGGTACGAGGGGGAGGTGGGGCCTAGCGGAAGTTAGAGAAGTCGATGTTCATGCCATCAGGTTGGAGGCTACCCAGACGGAATATAAGGTGTTGTTCCTCCAACCTGAGTGTGGCTTCATCTTTACAGTAGAGGAGGCCGTGGATAGACATGTCAGAATGGGAATGGGATGTGGAATTAAAATGTGTGGCCACTGGGAGATCCTGCTTTCTCTGGCGGACAGAGCGTAGATGTTCAGCAAAGCGGTCTCCCAGTCTGCGTCGGGTCTTGCCAATATATAAAAGGCCACATCGGGAGCACCGGACGCAGTATATCACCCTCGTCAACTCACAGGTGAAGTGTTGCCTCACCTGGAAGGACTGTTTGGGGCCCTGAATGGTGGTAAGGGAGGAAGTGTAAGGCGATGAGTTATGCAGCTCTTGTTACATACACATGCAGTTCAACTCTTTGAGTGATAATGCAGAAAGTTTGACTTTAATAACTCATTTCCTTCTACCTTAGGCCACAAACTTATCAATCACCCTTGCTGTGGACCACGTTCTGGAGGTCCAAGACACCAACGTCTACAAAGAAGGGATCTGTATGCTCCATGGCCGCTGGACTAAGTGTGTAAATGTAGGAGGGGACTATGTTGAAAAATAAATGTGCTAGGTTTTCTAAAATTGAATCCTTCTACCTTAGGCCACAAACTTATCAATCACTCTGCGTAGGAGATTGTCTCAGCAAACTTTGGCATTGAGGTTGAACTGGACCTATATCACCCACAATTTCTACACTTGTGTGAAATAGAATAGTGGCGAATTTTACCAATTGCTTCTTATAATCTTTAATTTTGCTGTTGCTCCTTGATGTTACACGTGATGCTACTTGATGCACTCAGTCTTAGCTCCCATCAAAAAAATACCTCTTTTCAATTTGTCTGAGGTGGTGATGAGGTTCAAGAGCTCCTGAAGGAATTTAAACTGAGTACTGCTGTGCAGTTTATTTGTAAGTGACATCTCATAGTGCAATCAGGGACCCTTTAATCAGTTTGGCTCAATATATTCAGACACACCTGCTGCTACTGCTGATGTATTCAAAACTTCTGGTAAACTTAGTTTCACTTTAATGACGAGCACAAAACTTGTGCAGACATTTCAATGTAGTTCATATGGAGTTTCCTTCTACTAGAAGAGAGTTTAAATCAAGAAAACTTCCATCTTCTCAGGTTGATATGAAATCCTGCAGGACTATCTTGAAAAGGAGTAAGAGAGTTATCTCCAATTCCCTGACTTGCAATTATTCCTCCTCTATCATCACATAAACTAATGATCATCAAACTATTATATGGGAGCTTTCTGTGTGCAAATTAGCTTTCATGATTCCTATATTACAAACAGTGATTGCACTTCAGAGTAATTTAATTGGTTGTAGGGGACCAGAATGTCCTTTGGCCATGAAAAACTAAAATGTACATGCACATCTTGTTTTGCTTAAAAAATCCTGTGTGTGTGAGAGTTCTAGACTTTTTTTCTGTCTACACTGCTTACCTCATAGCCTGAGGATATAGTTGCACGGGCGGTTTCTGAGTAGAAAAGATATTCATACCATCAAGAGCAGAGTGAATTGCAATCTATGTCTTAAAGGGAAGGGAGACTTTGACCCAATTCCCTGAAGCATTTTGTTAAACCCTGGATTTCTCTATTTTGGTTTTTGTAATTTATTAGGTTTCCTATTGCACATTACATTGGAATGACAACAAGAAATTTGTATAGCATCTTTCACATAATAAAATGTCCCAAGTATCATTTATAAAGCAAAAGAAGCAGATCTTGAATCCAATAATTACAGCCTGTGTATGATTGCACTAATAAGAGCGCACAGGATTAGTCTGTGTTACCTTATCATTAACATGCTACTTAAAATTCTGTTGTATCTAATTATAACATGAGCTTCAGACAAGATACTACAACAAATTATGAAGTAGAAGTGATGTACATAGAGAGCCAAGAGTGATGTAGATGAAACAGGTTACAACGAAACAGAACAGAATGAGGTCATTCAATTAATTCCTGTGAACTACTTTCCCTCACGAATCTGCCCTTTTTTTTCCATTCAAGAACTGATCTAATTCTCCCATTTGTTTCCATCACAACTGCAACTAGTTTAGTACAGGTTATATTAACATGCTGTGTAAACATTATTTTTCAATGGGGCTGCTGCTGATCTCCGAACAATTAACTTAACTCTGTGTTGACCATCCTGCTACAGGAAATGGCTTCTCTTTTTATACTTTATTGACTCATCATCTTAAACATGTTTTCAAATCTATCCTGAATCTCCACTCTTCTTGTGAACATAATCCCAGTTTCTCATTTGTCTCCAAATAATGCAATTTCCAGCCTTCATTCTGGCAAATTTCTCTGCACCCAGGCTTTGAAATGCTCCTTGGTATGCCATGGAGCCTCTTGTAATCTTTCTACATGAAAACAAGGCTCATTTTTTTTTCTTAGCAGCCTTGACAAATGATCTTATAATATTCACAGACTTGCATATGTTACCTTCTCTGGTCTCTGTGTCTTCACCTAATTGGACTAACGTGTTTGTATAATTGTTCTTCATTCTTCACACCAAATTGAACTGTTCCACACCCCTTTGTGTTAAATTTTATCTGCTATTTTACCAACCTCTGTGTATCTCCTGCGTTTGTCAGTCCACAATGTTGTGCTGAACTATTTTTATTTATTTATTCAGGTGCAATGTGGGATGGGTCCTTCGGCCCTTTGAGCAGTGCTGGCCAGTAACCACCGATTTAATCCTTGCCTAATCATGGGACAATTTACAATGATCAATTAACCTACCAACTGGTACCTCTTTGCACTGTGGGAGGAAACCTGAGCACCCAGAGGAAACCCATGCAGTCACGGAGAGACATACAAACTCCTTACAGGCAACAATGAGAATTGAACCTGGGTCACTGGTACTGTAAAGCGTCGTGCTAACCACTATGCTACTCAGATTTGATTATCACAATAATAAAATGCCTGACTAAACTAATTCCTTCTGCCTGCATAATGTCCTATCCTTCCACTTCCTGAACATTCATATACCTGTCTTAAGAGCCTCTTGAATGCCCCTGTTGTATTTGCCTCCAGCACCACCCCAGGCAGCAAGTTCAAAAGTTGCTCTTTGAACTTACTCCCCATAACTTTAAATGTATGCCTTTTGATATTAGACATTTGAACCCTGGGAAAAAGATACCGGCTCTCTACTGTATCGACACTTCTCATAATCTTATAAAACTTTTATCACATCTTCTCTCAGTCTCCGCTGCTCCAGTGAAAACAGCTCAAGTTTGTTCAGCCTCTCGTTGCGTGCCATCTAATCCCTGCAGCAAACTGATAAAACCTTTTCTACATCTCCTCCAAAGCCTCAACATCCTTATTCTCATGGAAGACGAAAACTGAATGCAGTTTTCCAGATGTAGCCTAACAAGTGTTCAGTGAAACCATAACGTAATTTCCCAACTCTTGAACTCAATTCCTCAACTTATAAAGGCAAGTATGCAATGTGCCTTCTCTGCCGTCCAATCAACCTACCAGCCACTTTCAGCAAGCTGTGGACTTGGACTCCAAGGGCTCTCTGCATATCAACACCTTTTAAGAGTCCTGCCATTAACAGTATCCTGTCTCTTTAAAGTTTGTTCTACCAAGGTTCAACTCCATCGGCCATTTCTGCACCTAAAACTGCAACTGACTCACTAGATTCTGATTCCGCACTGCAAGTCTTGTATGCTACCCAGACACAAGCAATTTTCATGTCATCTAGAAACTTACTAACCCAACCATCTATCTTTTCATCCAGGTTATATCACAAGCAGCAGAAGTCCCAATACAGATCTCTGTGGAACACCACTAGTCACAGACCTCCAGATGAAATAAGTCCTATCACCCACTACCCTCTGACTTCTTTGGGAAACCCAATTCTGAATCCAAAAGTCCGATTCATCATGGACCCCATCCTAACATTCTAGATGGCCCTCTCATGAGTGACTCTATCAAATACCTTACTAAAATCCTGCAGACAACATTCACAGCTCTACCTCATCAATCACCTTCATCACCTGATTGATTGATTTAATCAAATTAATAAGGCTTGACGTTCCCCACACAAAGCAGAGCCCATTGATTATTACATTTCTGAAATTTGTCTGTTCTGCATACTTTGAAGCTAGGCATCAAGATTGGCCATTAATGTATAACAATAGAATGCGAAGATCCTAACAACATTTAACAGCAAGCTTCCTGTCTGTTGAAAAGCAAACCTTCACGTCAACTCTTGTTTTCTGTCCCTTAGCAAGTTTGTGTCCCTCTGATACTTTGGCATGGGATCTATGAGTGAATTTTCCAAATTAGACTCTGGGCTTCTCACAAGGAATCCATTATCCCATCATTTTCAGCCATTCTTTTTACCTTTCATCTAATGTCCTCTTAAGAAATTTGTATGAATCTTTTGCTATCTGTTTAATAAACCTTCAATTAGATATCCTTTGATTAGTAATTAATGTTGAAATAGATTTTGCCAGCAGCATTATGCCGATGATTGAAATGCTAATTCGGAGGATGCACATTCAATTAATTTTTACTACAGACAGAAGATCTTGTAAAAAAAAGAAAAATAGCAGTAAGAATCATCAACATTCCATATAAAAAACTGAGAAAAGTTATCATTGATAATTAAACAGCTCTGTTGAATCTTTTGACAATTATTTCCTTATGTTTATGGCTATCCACTGTGGTTGTTTGAAAATCTAAATTGTTAAGCATCTGACTCACAAGATTCTGATTCTGCACTTCTTTAACACATGATTTCTGCAGTTTCTTGAACACACCAGTGCCCTCGTTCTCATTCTCCTTTGAAATGAGTTCAATTTCTGCTGCCAAGACAATGGCTATATTTCTTCAGGAGTTTGAGAAGATTTGGTTTGTCAACTAAAATACTCCAAAACTTCCGCAAGTATACCATGGAGAGCATTCCGACTGGCTGCATCACCGTCTGGTATGGGGGGAGCAACTGCACTAGATCGAAATAAGTTGTAGAGACTTGTAAAATCAGTCAGCTCTTACATGGATACCTGCCTCCATGGCATCCAAGACATCTTGAAGCAGTGGTGCCTTAGTAAAGTAGCATGGGCCGGCTGGTGGCACAATGATATCAGCACTGGACCCCAGAACGGAGGTTCCCGGGTTCAAATCCAGTTGGGTCCGCTCCCGAGTACGCTTTCCATCCATGCCAGGTTGAGTATCGAGATCGCAACTCGACCTCGTAAAATAAAGGGAAAAATACTGCGAAAATGTCTGTGTGGGGAGCCACACAGTCTCTGTCTCTTGCCCCTTGCCTTGTAAAGGCATGAAAAAGACATCATCGCACACACACACGGAGGCACGCACACAGACATACAGATGCACACGCATGCACGCACACGCCAAAAAAAAAAAGGAAAGTGGCATCCATCATCAAGGATCCCCACCATCCAGGATAATACCCTCTTCACACTGGTACTGTTGGGAAGGAGGTACAGAAGCCTGAAGGCACACACTCAGTGATTCAGGAACAGCTTCCTCCCCTCTGCCATCTGATTTCTAACTGGACACTGAACTCATGAACACTACACTACCTCACTACTTTTTTATATGATTTTTTTCAGTACTTATTTTAACTAAACTTTTTAATGGACATACATATACTTAATATAACTCAGTTTTTTTCTGTATTTATTTATCATGTACAGTATTTCATTGTACTGCTGCCGGAAAGTTAACAAATTTCCCGACATATGCCAATGATATTAAACCTGATTCTGATTCTGATTCTGCCTGTAAGGAGTTTGTATGTTTTCCTGCGTGGGGTTTCCTCTGGGTTCTCTCCCACAGTCCAAGACGTGCCAGTTGGTAGATTAATTGGTCATTGTAAATTGCCCTGTGATTTGGCTAGGATTAAATCGGGGGTTTACTGGGCTGCGTGGCTTGAAGGGCTGGAAGGGCCTATTCCACACTCTATGTCAATAAATCCAACTTAAAAAAAACTTTATTCACTGACTAGTTTAATACTGTCCAATTAATTGAAGTTCATTCCACTACTATCAACAGTCAGTCCCTTCACTATTTGTAGAGCGTGGCTGCAATATATACTACCAACAAAATGCTTTGCAGCAAGTTGTCAGGGCTTCTTTAAGAACAGTCTGTAAAGCCATGATCTCTGCCAGACAAATAGCAGCAAAATGTGCATGGAAGTGCCACCTCTTGCCATTAGTTCCCTAAGCTTTCCACCATTGTGGCTTGGGAATATGTCATTTCTCCATCTTCGTCATTGGAACTGCCTGTATACAAGATGACTATATCGGTTCATGAAGCTGACCTCCATGGACAGATGTTAAATATTGGACTGTTAGCTGTGCCTTCATTTCGTGTATGATTAAAACAAAAGTCAGGAATTGTTGGATTAGACTGGATGGATCAGTCTGAAGAATCACAGATGCAGATTCCTATTGAGTCCTGTGTTGTAATCTATATAGTTCCAGATTTAGAGTGAAAATTATGGAAAGTATTAGAAATACACATTTGGCGAAATCATTGAACTCGTAGGTGTGATTAAGATGATGTATAACAGTTAATATTTGGCAGTGAATGTGCTTATTAAAAAGATGTTTTCTTAAAATTGGTGCCTCAGAAAAAGATTTTGGTTGTTTCTATGGTAACATCTCTGTAATGCTAGGAAAGGGGAGCTGGGGGTAAAAGAAAGCTATTGAAATGCGAAAGTGAAAGGTGAAAGAGATAAGAAGGAATTAAAAGAAATTAGTGGTAATTTGGGAGAACAAAAATGTTTGACATGTCTAATCATTCAAGTTTATGTCTTGATTATATTTTCACTTCCTTTGCAGCTGAATCTTTCATGTAAAGAATGTTACACAAGTTATTTTTAAAGGGACAACACAAAACAATGTTGGTTAAGTCCACCTGAAAAAGAATGAGACAACATAAATCATTGTTGTGTGGCACTGGGATGCACATTCGCTTTGCAAAAAAAAACAATGCTTCTATGACCTTGTATGTGCCTTGTAATTAAAAAAAAACATTTACATCTCACATTTCTTATTTCATGTATGTAGCAACGAACTAAAGGAATCAAAATGTGATTGTTCCTATCATTTCTAATTTTCATTTCAGTAGCCCTGTAAACCTTTGTAGATCTGTAGTAAGTTCCCATGCTGAGAGCACAAGAACATGATATTGTGATATAGATAGAAGCCACTATCAGATGAGTTATATCACTCAATTATTCATCATCTTGTATGACCTTCAACTTTGCCATACTTTGATTTATGGGAAAATGCCTGTCAGATTGTTGACATTGCCCTAGTAATTCAATCACACTTTGCATGTTTTTTTTAAAGTGCTGTGAGAATTAATTGCGGCATAAAATCGATCATTAAATGTAATCTCTATTTTACAATGTGCATGGTATACATTGAAACCATTTGCTCCATGGTTCTATGCACATAGTGTCCATACACCAAAAACCCTGTGGCACACAGAGGTCATGTCATTCATGTTTAATGCCACTCCTCTCAAATTGGTCCACACATAGGCAGCAAGGAGACAGCGTGAAACATGTACAGTAAAGTGGGCCTTTACAGTACAAAGCACCCACACACATGCTACGCCATGACGTATGTCTTAGTCAAGATGTTTGTTTAAGGTCTTGATAGTATAGGTAATTATAATGAAGAACAGATTTGTGGATTATTGAGGGAATGCTGTTTGAGCCTTTTGGAGGTTGTGAGTATGCTGTTCTCGTTAAGAGTCTTCATTGGACAAGCTAGCTGGCTGTCTTGTTGTTATTCCAGGCAGGTCATGAAACTTGCTAGTAATTTGCACCATCACTTTGAGAAGTCGCGACTTTCCATTAGCTAGTACAATTTGCTTACTGTGCCACAAATGACTCTTGGATTTATATGCGGAATGCCAGAGAGATCACTTGCCCTGCTGCTAATGAGCATAGATACGTGCATGAGGTAGACAGTGTTAAACCTTTTCTAATGGCAACTGGACAAGCTGGCATGGGTGCCCATGCACCACTGTGTTAGCATATGTTTTCTTACATAAGCGGATGACCACATATGCCTATGCTTTGAAAGAAAGCTTGTATTAGTCAGATGAACTTCCCGAACTACCACAGTGCACATTTCCATGCTTATATTTTGATGGTCCTAATGCAGGCAACTGGCAAATGCTGGTAGGTACATGGCCAGCAATAAAGGCTGTTTCTGTGCTCTACATTTCTCTGATTCGAAAGAATGGTACATTGGTGAAAGTCTGGAAACAAATTAAATATGAAGTGAGGACATATACTATTGAAATCAAGTACATTACATGTTAATTTGTGTGTAATAAAGACATGTTTTGGGATAGCTGTTAATGACAGTACACCTGAAGTACAGCAAACACAGTGGGTAAATTATTTATGCATTAAACACGTTGAATTATTTGAATGAGGCAGGTTTTATAAAACCATAAAAGGGAATTATAGTACAAGATAATTGAATTGTAAGAAAGCCAAGTGAAACAACGTTGAAGTTAGAATTTTTGTTACTTGTGTTATTATTAGAGCAGAAGTGTGCAGCCTTTGAAGTCCCTTCTACGTTTGGTTTGGAAACGGGATTTAGTTAACTAGGTTAAACCAAACAGTGGACAAGTTTTCTGTTGCTTTGTTACTCAGAATCAGAATTAACAAATAAATACTGTTTCCTACCCCAGGTGATGTCAGGATTTAGCGGAAACCTTAAAAACATTGGTCAGTGTAACTAAATGGGGTCAAGCATCTGCCAGATCACCAGTGCTTATATTGGACTTAACTTGTGTTTTTTACTGGAGTCTGGAAGTCCAGCTGTGGTGCTGGCTTAAGGCAGTAGCAGCATCTTCTGCCACGGCTCCCGAGTTCTGGCTGTCCCCACACTGTGTTGGTGGACTCCCTGTGGAGAGAATTGGCCTCTACAGACTTCTACAGCTTCCCAAGCTCCCAGGCTGGGAAATGTGCCTGCTCAGCCCCTGCCAAAGTAAACAATGCAAATTCAATAGCCCTATTGAAATCAAGGAGAAGAAATAGTTGTTGAGAGAATAGTAAGTAATGCTGTTTATTTCATTTGATTTCAAAATTCAAAGTAAATTCTATTACCAAAGTACATATATGTCACCATCTACAACCCTGAGCTTCATTTTCCTGTAGGCATACTCAGCAAATCTATAAAATATTAACTATTAACAGGATCAATGAAAGATCAACCAGAGAGCAGAAGGCAGTAAACTGTGAAAATGCAAATATGAATAAATAGCAATAAAAAGCAAGAACATGAGATAACAAGATTAAGAGTCCTCAAAGTAAGATCTTTGGTTGTGGGAACATCTTAATGTGGGACAAGTGAGTGTACTGTAGGTTATCACCTTTTATTCAAGAGCCTGATGGTTGAAGGGTGGTTCTGTTCTTGAACCTGCTAGTGTGAGTCCTGATACTCTTGTATCTTCTACCTGAATGCAGCAGTGAGAAAGAACATGGCCTGGGTGGTGGGGATGTCTGATAATGGGATGCTGCATTTCTGTGACAGTGTTTCATGTAGATTTGCTCAGTGGTTGGGAGGGCTTTACCTGTGATGTACTGTGCTGAATCCACTCACTACCTTTTGTAGGGTTTTCTGTTCAAAAGCATTGGTGTTTTCATATTAGGCAATGATACAGCCAGTCAAAACATTCTCCACTACACATCTATAGGGGTACAATTCATGTCATCCAAATGCATTCAGTTCTTCCAGTGTTCTTAATATTTATAACTTATAAACATATTTTAGGTTGGTATTTTCATTTATTTCTTCCAAGTTTTTGACTGCTTGTGAGTCTCAAACATCCAATTTCAGTAGAAAGTAGAAGCTGGCTGCTTTTGTGGGACTTGATGATATATTCTGTGTTCAGGTCAGTTAAATTCTGATAAAACAGTTGGGTTTGACAGTGGTCAAGTGGCAGCATGCCAGCCCATCCCAATTGCTTTATTTAGGTCAAGAAAATTTGTTTAGTAATGCCACATGTATTCTCTGTCCTTAAAATGGTTAAGAATGACATGTTTAAGATTGTTCTATTTATGATGATGATTGTGTCGCCTGTGTTAGATTTGCAATAGTCTGGATTTCTGAATTAGATTTTAATTATATAATTGAGCTGTTGTCTATTCAGAAGCAACTATGTGGGTGACAAGCAAGTGGCCAGCCATTGCCTGGATCCGCTCCTTTACAGAATATACAGGAGCCCGTGTCTGTGTGCTGCTGCACCATTTGATTTTTGGATGGAAAACTGAGGTTGTTCATGAATGGAATTGTGTCAATGGTTAGGATTTGGTGAGAAAGAGTTTGGATGTCATGTTGAAGCTCTACAAGGTTGTGGATAGACTGCACTTGAAGGATTGCGTATAGTTCTGGTTGCCACAGTACAGGAAGAATGTGGTAGTGAAAGGCAGGAAGAGATTCACCATGCAGTTGCTTGAAATGCAGAGTTACAATAAGGTGATGGTGCATAATCTTGGGTCATTCTTGCTAGAAGGAAGTGGGCTGAGAGGTGAGCTTTTGGAGGTTCAGGAGATTTTGAAGGGCATAGACATCATAGATATTAAGAATCATTTTCCCAGAATAGAGGTGTCTAGAACACAGTTTTACGGTTAGAGGGGGGAAATTTAATGAAAATCAGAGGGTTAAGTTTTTCTAAGTACTACATGCTGAATATTTGGAATGAGCTGCTAGAGGTGGTAGTGAAGACATAAGCTATTGCAGTGTTTAAATGGCATTTGGACAGGTACTTGGATAGGGAAGGCAGACAGAGATATGGGCCTAACATGTGCAAGTAGATTAGTGTAGACAGGCATCATGGTTGGCATGGGTCTGCTGGGCCGTAAGGACACATTTCTGGGCTGCTCCTTGCTGTAATTTGATGACCTTGAGTCAGTAGATGAATTGGTAGAAGTGAATTGGTAGCAGATTGAACATGATATGAAGTCTAGTTTATCATATATTTCAACAGTTTTGATTTTGAAAGAAGCAGATTACAGACTGACTGCTGGAATAGATTAGCAGGAGGAAAATAAGAGGTATATTGTTTGACAGATTAAGAGCAATGTGGAACAAGTGAATTTACTGGTGGAACATAATGGCAGATTTGAAGAAGATGTACAATTAAAGAACTGGAAATCATTTAGAAACCATTGGATTTATATTGCAGCTAGTGTGAGAGGGGAAAGACATGTTTGGGGTGATGAACTCCAATTGCAAAATCATTATAGTGAGAAAAGTGTATTTACATTTTCATGAATATTGTTAGGTGCTAAAAACAAATGTCAAAACTTTAGATATTACAAGATGAAAATAGGATGAATGTAAATGGATGTTTAATGATTGAGGGGCCTGTGTAATTGTATTTAATTATCTTCATTTCCACCAAATAGGTGGATGATCTCAAAGCTAAACTGGCTGCTCAGGAAGTTGAGTTAAAGCAGAAGAATGAGGATGCTGACAAGCTGATTGAAGTCGTTGGGGTTGAAACAGAGAAAGTAAGCAAAGAAAAAGCCATTGCTGATGAGGAAGAACAAAAGGTTGCTGTCATTGCTCAGGAAGTTACCCGGACACAGAAAGACTGTGAAGAGGATTTAGCAAAAGCCGAGCCTGCTCTTTTAGCAGCTCAGGATGCCCTTAATACTCTGAATAAGGTAAGAGGTTAAAATAAATCAAAAGAAAGGTGGTTTGAAGTTTTTCAGTGGTTTGAATGTAGAAAGTAGTCTCCGGGGATATCTCAGCATCGTGAGCAGGAAAAAGGACAGCAATTCAATGAAAAGAGTCATTAGCTTTGAGGACCAAGTGACTCTGAATGAGCTGTGCAGATACCACAGAATGGCTGCTTGAATGTGGAAACATTATTACTCAGCCCTGTCTAAATTTTTCTGTCCTTCAGTCGAAATAAAAAGTCTCTCTCATTACCTAGGTAGAAGGCCAAGAGAGATTATGTACTTTATCATATGTGATATTATTTTGTGCAAAGACTGTTTTTGTGCACTGCAGCAGGAACTTGGAACTTCAAAAGAATGCATGGATCTCCAGTTATAAAACAAATTAAGGACATTGTCCAGCACTAAAAAATAAGTTCAATTCTATCAAGTACAGATGGGCATTTTATGATATTTGCATTTTAAGTGCTATATAAATATGTCAGTATTGATGCAGAAAGATTATAATCTTTTTTACTGCTTATTCATTATAAAACATTCCTTGTATTATGTTCCGAATCTACAACGAAATTGTAGTTGTAACACATGCAGATGATATCTTTTGATCTTGATATAATCACCTGCCAGCAGATTAGGGGAATATTATAGTATTTATCCAATTAATCTTGCCCATTTTATTTTTGTTGTTTTTCCTTTGAAACAGAATAACACCTTCTTACATCATGGTGGCGTAGTGGCATCAGCGCCGGACTTCGGAGCGAAGGCTCCCGAGTTCGAATCCAGCCGGCTCCCTTGCACGCTTTCCATCTGTGCTGGGTTGAGCGTCGAGCTTGAAGCTTGGCTTCATAAAAATAAGAAAGCCAGCTAAAAAAAACCCGTCATGATGGTGTCCTAATGACTCCACTCGGAATTAAGGGCCTCCTCCTCCTCCTCCTCCTCCTCCTTCTTCTTCTTCATTTTATTTTTGTTATTTTTCCTCTGAAACAGAATAACATCTTCTTAAATGTAATAGTAAATTGTATGTTCTGTAAAATTGATTTATGTATTTCTTCTACTGGATGATAAAGAAATCAGTCTTTTATCCTAGCAAGGCAATAAAGTATCTGTCACCATCTTGTTTAATCTGATAAAAAGTCATTGACCTGAAACATTACTTTTGTTTGTCATACCTGATCTGCTTGAGTGCCCAATATTCTTTGTTTTTGTTTCTGATTTCCTGCATCTGTGGTATTTTGCTTTTGGATCTTGTTTGATGTTGTTTTTGCATAATCAACTGATTTAAAGTTCTAACTGATCCCATTAACGTTTCATGTGGAAGGACTGATAGCATAATCTTAAATAGTCATGAGAAAAGATTAGTGCTGTTTGTAAACTATTTAGAATGAGGAAGAATGAAATGGGATTGAACCATTTCTCTGTGGAGTAAGAGTTCAGAATTGACCCACCAAAAATAATTTGAAATCTGTGGTTAAGATAATATAATATCATTCTACCCAAATTTCATGCTAATAATTTGTCTAATTTGCAATTCCACAGCATTTCTCATTTGTCACCAAATATTCATGTGTTGTCCCAATATTCATGTAACAATATTGCTTGAAAAGAATTTCCGATACATTAAACTAGGTCAATTATACAAGCATTGTCACAAACTTGCATGCTAACCATTTGATTTGCTTGATCTTGATACAATCAGCAGCCATTAGGCACACTGGGACTTCAGCGTTTTCACAGTTTACAAGCAGTTCGGGTTTGGGTTACCACTAGAGGGTTTCATTGCACTGTATTTTTATGACTTATATTATGTAAAATTCAGGCCAAAATTCCAGACTTTAAAGCAACCCATTTCAGATTGATAATAATTGGACTCTATTAGTGCTTCAATACAAAGTAAAAATCCATTCTGTTTTATCTGTAACCTCATTTTCTTCCAGAATAATCTGACTGAGTTGAAGTCGTTTGGTTCTCCCCCCTCTGCAGTGACTAATGTCACAGCTGCTGTGCTGGTTCTTACAGCAGTCAAAGGCAAGATACCCAAAGACCGTAGCTGGAAGGCAGCAAAGGTGATGATGGCAAAGGTGGATGCTTTCCTTGAGTCTCTGATCACCTTCAATAAAGAAAACATCCATGAGAGCTGCCTTAAAGCTATTCAGCCATACTTGCATGATCCTGAATTCAACCCAGAATTTATTGCATCCAAATCCCTAGCCGCTGCTGGTCTTTGCTCCTGGGTTATCAACATTGTGAAGTTTTATGAGGTCTATTGTGATGTGGAGCCTAAACGTCAAGCCTTAAATAAAGCCAATGCAGAATTAGCTGCTGCCCAGGAGAAGCTGACAGTCATAAAAGCCAAGATAAATGTAAGTATGGCATGGTTTACATTTATCATAGTACTTTATACAATGTTACTGACAAATATAGACATCAGGGTACTTAATTTGTGTAGAAGTTTCATATAAAAGCTATATAAAACAAATTATGTTCTAAAGATTAATGTTCTGTTGAAGATCTCTCCACCTTACATTGATTGTGCCAACATTCAGAATGATCACATTTTGTACGTTTGGGATAGCATACTAGAAATTTCTGCCAGAGGATGGACAGGCTGCACTCACTGCTGCCTGTATTTTATTGCTACCTGTGCTGGTACTTACCTGCATTTTGTGTTACTGGCACTTGCTACTGCCTATGCAGTTTTGAAGGTGATTTCAGATCCGAGCTTATTGCCAAGCCATTCCAATCCTAAATAGCATAGCTCAGTGCAACAGTGAGGTTTTCTGCAATGTAATACCATCAAATGGAGCCAAAAACAAACATTACCCATGAAACAACCTTTGGGTCTCAGCCTGCTCTTGAACTTGTTGAGTGCTCTGCCTGTCTGACTATTCCTGATATTTGATTATCATTAACACTTGAATATCTCTGACTTTCATTGCATTCAATATCTGTTTGAAAACAATTACATTTTAACAAATTCAAATAAAGGCAAGATTATATAAATGCACTTAAAACATTTCAATAAGTTTTAAATTTGTAAATTAGCTAATTGTTGCCCTTGTTTCTTGCTGTCAATTCCTCCCCCTCCCCCAGTGAAACAAGTAGACTGTTTGTAGTTCTGCCAATTTTAACAGAGGAAGTTCAGATAGCAAATGCCACTCTCTGGGGAATAACTGCAAGTTTGGAATACAATATCAGGTCATTGCTAGCTACAACTGCTCAAAAAGTTCAGAACATCTGCATTCATTAGAATCCCAAACCTGTTGAAATGTTGAGAAATACCTGCTTGTACTTTGCAAGAAGTTCTGGCCCACTGTTTTTAAATGAAAATCTTTTATAATACATTACTCCGTGAAACACATGAAAAGTGTTAAGTACTTAAATCATCTCACAAATTGCACTATTGTTCATACTATCAAGCACTATTGTTCATACTATCAACTTATGACATGATTAATTAATGCACTACCAAGAAAGGCCATTCTGCCCTTCATGTGTTTAGCTGCTGTTAATTCTTCCTCTCATTATATTGGGAAAAGGAAATGACACAGAGCAAGGTAAAGGGCTGAAAGTGATATTAAAATTAGTTCAGCTATTCAATTTAAAGTGTAATTGAACAAAGTAATAAAGTTTGTATGAGGGATATTCGACAAGGTGAGAATGAGTTTCTATGAACTGCAACAGAGATTTCCTGGTGGTGGCTGATGGAGTAACAGTAATCTGCCGTTGCTCCAATTTTAATGATCTTACTATTTCCAACCTGTCTTGAAACTTCTTTTTTAAGTATGATATTCTTTCATTATGGCTGAAAGGAGTGCCAGAGGTACTAAACAGGATGATTTTCCTGCCTGTTTGGATTCTATTTTATGGAATTGCTACAAAGTCATATGCGAGAAGTCTCTGAGAAGTTTCAATAATTCAGCTCTGAATTTAAAAAAATAGATGGTAAATTGGACTCTATTCAACAAACTCTCTGAATGAACATGATAAACGTATCACGAATAATGAGGAAAATTTATTGGCTCTGGAAACAGAAGTGGATGAAATGCAGAAGCTTTGTGAAAAACAATCAAAGTCCTAAGAAAAGTTAAGACAGAAGATTATCGACCTAGAAAATAGAAGTAGAAGGAACAACTTACGGGTTCTGGGTCTCGAAGAATTAATCAAAGGTAACCATCCTATGGAGTTTTTTGCAAACTTTTTGCAAGAATTATTTCCTGAGATTTTGACATCTGTGCCTATGATCGAACAAGTTCACAGATCTCCTGCATTTAGGTCTCCTAATGCTCAGAAACCAAGATCAGTAATAATCTGCTTTCATGAATTTAAAACAAAGGAACTCTTAGTTCGTGAATCTCGTCGAAGAGGCTTGATTGACTACAATGGCCACAAGATTAGAATTGTTGAAGATTATACACCTGAGGTTATGCAGGAGCATGTTAAATTCAAAGAAGTTATGTCGAAGTTTCAAGCCTTCCCTTCGCTACCCAGCCCGACTCAGAATTACACTTAAAAACAGTTCTTTCGAATGGTTCCACTTGACTATTGAAGCATGGAAGTTTTTAAAATCCGAAGGTTAAATCCCAAGGCTAATTTAATTTAGAGAGCTGAACAAGAGCTAAACAAGAGCTGAGTCTCTTGTTTAATTTCTCCTTACATGAAGACATAAGATTAAATGAGAAACTTTTAATTGGCAAATGCTGTCGAAGGAGCATGTCTGGTTATAGGTTGGAATATTAAGATTCTCGAAGGTTATTTGCTTGAGGTTATGCAGGAGTGTGTTAAGTTTAAACAAACTCTGTCGGAATTTTTTTTTTTGACAAGGGTTTTAACCCGTCCGTTGGCTACCCAGTTTGACTGAGAATCTAATTAAAGATGGATCTTTCGAATGACTTCATTTGAATGTTGAAGCACAAAGATTTTTTAAAATTTGAAAACTAATTGCTTAGTCTGTTTTTTCCATGAAAATATAAGATTAATGTTCAATGTCTATCTGTATGAATAATTGTACCTTTTACTTTTGGTAAACCTTTGTAACTAATTTTCTTTCGTATTTTGTAATACTGTATTTTTGATATACGAGAGCTGAATCTCTTGTTTGGGTTTTGTTTAGTCTAGGTTGGAATATAAATATCCTTGAAACTAATTGGAGCAATCACCGGGTTTTTTGGGGGGTCGTCAGTAGTTCGTAGATGTCGACTTTCTATTGGTCGTTTTTCTTTCTTTGGGAGGTGGGTGGGGTTATGTTTTTTTTCCTAGAAGCTGTTTTCGAATTTTTAACCAACTTGTTGCTTGGTTACCATTTCTCAAGGCTTATGGTTTGGTTTTTAGCTTACATTTTAACCCTTCTTTTAAATAATATTAAAAATGGACCAAACTATTAATTTACTCAGTTTTAACGTGAAAGGGCTAAATCATCCTGTTAAGTGTAATAAGATTTTTGCTTATATTAAGAAATTTAAGGTCTCTATTTTTTTTTACATGAAATTCACATACACAAATGTGATAATCTATGGTTTTTTAGCCGTTGGAATGGACTTTGTTTTCACTCTTCTTTTCAGGCCAGATTGAGAGGAGTTTTGATTCCTATAGATAATGCACTTTCCTTTGTCCAACATAAAGTGCTATCTGATACTAATGGATGTTTTGTTATAGTCTCAGGAAAACTAGATAATAAGTTGATAGTATTTGCCAATGTGAATGCCCCAAATGTAGATGACCCAGGATTCTTTGAACGTTTTTTCTCTTTTTTTTACCAGACCTAAATCTTTATTCTACCAGAGGAGATTTTAACTGTTGGCTAGACCCGATCTTAGACCGATCATCTTCTAAACCAGCGTCTCTTAATAAATCAGCTTTGTTTATTCAATCCTTTTTATTGGAAGTGTGGTATAATTGATGTTTGGCATTTCTTATATCCCTTAGATAAGGAATATTAATTTTTTCCCATGTTCATCACACATATTCCAGGATTGATTATTTTTTTATCAATAGTCAAATGATCTCATCAGTTCGTTCCCGTGAATATAAAGAGATTGCTGTTTCAGACCATGCTCCTATAATTTTATCTTTAAAAATCCCTGGACTTCTTCAAACCAACAGATTCTGGCGTATTAATACAACTTTGTTATCTGATAAGGAATTTTTAAAATTTCTAGAGAAGCATATTATTTTGGTTGTTGAAGAGAATAAAAAGGAAGAGACTTCTAATCTTATTGTATGGGATACTTTCAAGGCCTATATTAGAGGACAAATTATTTCTTATACTGTGAGTGTTAATAATAAAGCTAATAAAGAAAGAATTGAATTAGCCAATCAATTACAACAATTAGATCAAAAATATGCTATAGCTCCAGATCCTGTTTTATATAAAAGACGTGTTGAAGTTAAAACTAAATACGATCTTCTGTTAACATATCCAATTGAAACTCAACTTCTTAAAGATAAGACTCAATTTTACATTCAGGGAGATAAATCAGGGAAAGTATTGGCCAACCAATTAAAAACTTCTGTAGTTAAATGACAAATTAAAGAAATTTGCAAAACTCATGGTGATAGGACAAATAATTACTCTGAAATAAATGATACCTTTAGAGAATTCTATTCTAAACTTTATAGTTCTGACTCCCCTAAAGATAATACTGTAATGACCATTTTTTTAGATAAATTAAATATCCTTGCACTTTCTGCAGATAATTGCAACAGGTGGACCAACCTATTTCTTATGAAGAAATAGCCGAGGCTAAACGTTCATTACACTCGGGGAAGGCTCTGGGTCCAGATGGATTTTCTGGAGCATTTTATAAGGCTTTTTCTTCATTAATTATACTGCAGTTACACTTAGTCTTTTTGGATTCTTTCAAATTGGGTAGTTTGCCTCAATCTTTTTATGAAGCTGCTATTTCGCTTATCCTAAAAAAGAACAAGGATCCAACTGAATGCTCTTCATATAGGCCAATTACATTACTTAATATAGATACTAAAATTCTTTCTAAAGTTCTGGCTCGTAGGATTGAAAATATTTTACCTTCTATTATTTCTGATGATCAGACTGGATTTCTTAAAAACCGACATTCCCATTTTAATTCTACGCTGTGTATTAAATGTTATTTACTCTGCTTCTCAGGAGATATTGGAATATGTGATATCCTTAGATGCTAAAAAGGCCTTCGATCTGGTTGAATGGGACGATTTATTTAAAATCTTAGAAAAATTTAATTTTGGACCAGATTTTATTCAATGGATTAAATTACTTTATTTAAAGGGGATCTGATTGAAACATATAAGATTATTAAGGGATTGGACACGCTAGAGGCAGGAAACATGTTCCAGATGTTGGGGTAGTCCAGAACCAGAGGCCACAGTTTAATAATAAGAGGTAGACCATTTAGAATGGAGTTGAGGAAAAACTTTTGCACACAGAGGGTTGGGGTTCTGTGGAATGCTCTGCCTCAATAGCAGTGGAGGCCAATTCTCTGGATTCTTTCAAGAAAGAGTTGGATAGAGCTCTTAAAGATAGCGGAGTCAAGGGATATGGGAAGAAGGCAGGAAAAGGGTACTGATTGTGGATGATCAGCCATGATCACAGTGAATGGCGGTGCTGGCTCGAAGGGCTGAATGGCCTACTCCTGCACCTATTGTCTATTGTCTATTATCTCCTTCTGCTTGAGTTCTTACTAATTTTTAAAATTCTAAACCATTTAAACTTCACCGCGGAACTAGACAAGGTTGTCTGTTGAGTCCTTTGCTTTTTGACTTAGCTTTAGAACACCTTGCTTTTCGAGAATCTAATGATATTTGTGGTATTTCAAGGAGAGGTATCACTCACAAAATCTCGCTTTGCGCTGATGATATATTGCTTTTTATCTCTAATGTTGAGATTTCGTTACCTTGTGTACTTTCCTTACCCTCCCATTTTAGCCAGTTTCAGGATATAAATTGAATCTAAATAAGAGTGAATTATTTCCTTTAAATTATTTGGTATCAATTAATACTAATCTTCCTTTTAAAATTGTAGGGAATCAATTTACTTATTTGGGGGTAACAATCACTAAGATTTACAAATGCCTGTTCAAAGAAAACTTTTTTACTTTATTGAACCATGTAAAAAAGATATTATAAAATTGGTCATCTCTTTCAATATCATTTATCGGATGAATTAATTCTATTAGAATGAATACTCTACCTAAATTTATATATCTGTTTTAGTCTTTACCTGTTTTTATTCCTAAATCCTTTTTTTGACTCTCTTGAATCTAATTTATCCTCCCATATATGGAAAAATAAACTTCCTTGTTTAAATGAAGTTCATCTTCAAAAACCTAAGAAGTCTGGAGGTTTAGCCTTACCTAACTTTAGGTTTTATTACTGGGCAGTTAATATACGATATCTTTCGTTTTGGATATATTAATCGTGTAGACTGTCTGGTATGGGTTTCTTTAGGAGCTAATTCTGTTAATATGTTTTCTATTATTTCTCTTCTTGGATCCTCACTTCCTTTATTTGTAAGTAAACAAACTGATAATTTAATAGTTAAACATACTTCGCGGATCGGGATATAATTTAGAAAACATTTTGGTTCATTGGGGTTTTCCCTTTCTAGTCCCATTTATTCTAATTTCTTAAACCTTTCATGACTGATTTAGTTTTTAAAGAATGGGACAGGTTGGGTATTAAATGGTTTTGGGATCTGTTTGTTGGAGGAAATCTTTATTCATTTGAGCAATTGTCAGCTAAATATAGCCTACCCAAAATTCACTTTTTTAATTATCTACAAATTAGAGACTTTCTAAGATCTCAATAATGCACATTTCCTATAAGATCAGATAAGAACTTACTAGATGTAATTTCTAATTTGACGGCTTTTTATAATGGTTCAATATCTAATATTTATGGTATGTTCTTGGAGACGAGGAATGTTCCTTTCGACAAAATTAAGAATCTCTGGGAGCAAGACTTACAGGCATCAATATCTGAGAAAACTTGGAATGAAATTTTTAAACTGGTTAATACATCATTGCTATGTGCTCGCCATTCCTTCATATAATTTAAGGTGGTACATAAAGTCGATATGACTAAAGATAAGCTATCTCATTTTTATTCGGATATATCTCCCTACTGTGACAGATGCAATAATGGAGAAGCTTCATTAATTCATATGTTTTGGACTTGTCCATGTCTTGAAAAATATTGGAAGGAAGTTTTTCAAACTTTTTCTTTATTTTTCAAAGTCAATTTTAAGCCTAATCCTCAGACGGTTCTATTCGGTATTGTTGCTGGACAAGATATCAAGTTGAAGATATCAGATTTACGTATTTTGGCCTTTAGCTCTCTTATAGCTAGGAGGGTGCTTTTGTTTAAATGGAAAGATGTTTCTCCTCCTACTCATGCTCAATGGTTATGTGATATTATGTCATGCTTAGATTTAGAGAAAATTCATTGTTCAATTTCTGAATCTTGTCAAGACTTTAAAACATTGTGGGGACCCTTTCTGAATTATTTTCAAAACTTTCAAAACCCTGTATTTATTGTTTAAATTTAGATGTTGGCTATTATTAATTTTTATTATATGAGAAAGTATTTTACCTTTTTTTCTCCTTAATAAACAGCTTTGGTCTTGGTAGGGGTTAGATTTTTTTGGTAATAAATTAGTATATTTTAACATAACTTTAACTAATCTACATGAATACGGGGTAATGAGATGGTTATTATGAATAGATATAATGTAATTTGTAGTTGTTTTTTTCGACCTTTTTTATACTTTCTTGTACTCTGTATTCTTTTGTGTAGAAACTAATAAGAATATTGAAAGAGAACTGCAACAGAAAATTGAGGAAATAAATAATAAGCAGCATTTTTACCAATGCTAAATTCGGGTTTTGTAGTGATCTAATATTGATCGATATCTATTTTCTTGTTCTTTACTAGCAACTGAATGAAAATCTAGCCAAACTAACAGCAAAATTTGAACAGGCCACTTCAGATAAGCTGAAATGTCAGCAGGAGGCTGAACTGACTGCGCGGACCATCGGCCTGGCTAATCGACTGGTGAGGTTCCTTACCTTCAAGCATTTATGTAACTGAGCATTAACCACAATAGGTGCTGAGCAACATTTTTCGAGAGGGATTACATTGAATGCAATATTTTTGCCATAATATTGTAGGTATCCATTTCACACAATTCCTGCACTCATTGAGTTTTACTAGAGAGAAATATAGCTAATCAGTGTAGAGCTCTGTGAATGCAAAATAGAACATGATCAGAATTCTGCTAACTGATTAATAGTAAAATTGTATATGTGAGGGGGAAACTGAGGCCATTTACACAGTATTATGAATGAGATTTTAAGCAACATCAGTTTAAGACCTGAGGATACCTTAACATTTCAAATTACATTTTGTCAAATGTCGTAATGTTGAAGAGTTGATGTGTGACAGCCATCTCACTGAATTTCTGAAGTATAACAGGCCTACAGTAACTTGTCCACATTACTTTTGTGAATTAATGTTGTAGGCTCTATAAAATGTCTTTCTGACAACTAAGTCAAAAATAGGCAACTGATCAAAATATTAATAACATATTGTGTTGTTACCTTGAAGGTGTTTTCAGGATTGATACACTTTAAATTGATTCTATATGAGAACTTCTTGTGTGGACAATTTCATCACTATTCCTCTCAATGAGTAATTGCTACCAGTAAGCAAAATAAATGGAATAAGTATGTTGTGATGTTAAACATGGAAATTCTAATCAACGCACAAATTAGAAGCCAGAAGGAAATGTAGTTTCATGCTCTGAATCACAGAAATCATCAATATTGACTAAAATCAGAAATTGACTAGAAATTAGTAATCACTCATACTTTTCTGGGTATGTTTTTAAATGGTGTTATTCTAAGCATAATCTATCTAACTAGTTCTCACTTCATTAATATAATTACATTTGCAAGCAAGGGAACTAGAATTAAAATGAAATTACCAGTCATGGGAGTTACATACACTATAATTTCTGAAATAAATATATGTGAGAAAAGTACCCAGTTCTTGTGGCTTTTATCTAATAAATATCTGAAAATCATTCATAGAACAATGGTGCTATTAATGATACAAGGTTTGGTAGAAATGATTAAAACTAATTACAAAGGGTAGGTTTTGTGGAGGCTGTAAGATGTTGAAGGGTTTAGGAAGGGAGAGCTCAGGCTCTTGGAGGAAGGGAGTGGAGGGAAGGAGAGATGGAATAAGTGGGGTTTGGTGCAGTCTTGCAGGTGACAGCAGATGGTACAGGCTAGCATGTAGGTTTGGAAATGATTGGGTTTGGGCTTTGTACCCTGATGTATTTTAAGGAAGGTGTAGTTGAAAGCTCAGCAACATCGGAATGATTTATAGACAATGTGGCCAGAGCTAGATACTAGAGGATATTTTCATGTTTTTTTGGGCTCATCTCATGGTCAAGAAGCGTGTTCAACTTAGTATGATGTGGTTAAGTGTGAACAAGAAAACTCGAATGGTGATTAAAATGGTGACAAAAGAGTTAAGAATTTGGGGCAAAAATAAGTAATGCTCTATTGCAGTGTTCAATGAAGCTAATAGTTTACTGTAGAGAACTGATTGTGGAATGATGTTTGGAGAGCTTTTTATTGCCAGCACCTTAGAGACTGGACCCATGTCTTTGGGTAATATCTGCAGTAGAATGTAACGGAAGGTAAATAGGGCCAAGGAATGGAACAGAGAAGACAGCAGACACAACCTGAAAGGATGTACTTGTAACTTTATCTACAAGTACAAGGTCTAGTGAAGTAGCTCACCTAGGAATCCATCAGAATTTCTCCCAAGCCTGCAGCCTCTGCTGCTGAGGATAAGGTGTGCTACCAGCTGGAAGTTCTTCTCCAATTCAATTACTATCCTGATGTGGAAATATGTTGCTGCGCATTCTTCATTATTGGATTAACACATCGATCTAGTAACCTTGCAGCACATAGGAAATGCTTTCACTGTATGGGTTGTGTTGGTTCCAGGTGATGGTGTACATAAAAGTATTAAAGTAATTTGTGATGGACAATATATGCTTCTTTGCAGTAACTCTACTTCCAATGAAGGAATGTTTGTTAAAAAGTGAAAAATGCACTTTATGGCAAGTCCATTTTCAAAGTAAAGTTGAAAATTGTTCTTGAATATGGTGCTCCTGGGACTGGTTATATGCATAATGCTGCTTCAAAAAGATGCCCTGATTGGAATACAGAATGAAAAATTTGAAATCATTTATTTTAAGCTGTGCCAGTTTCTTCAAATTAGTCAGCTCACTTTTATAACAAACACTTGATTTTGTCCACCATCAAGATCTCTGAACAATGGACTTAATGGGGAACTTGTTACATCACAAGAGTTGGTTGCTGATCAGCACATTTTCAATTGATGCTGATCTAAAGCTCCGACTCACCTTTGCTTTCTTAAAGGTTGTGTGCTATTTCATCATGTGCATGGAAGAATCTAAGCTCCACATCTGGAAATCTTCAGAAAGCATGGTTGAACACCATCTCCAGACACTTTCAGCATTAATTTCCTCATGTAACTTCCCTTCTGTCCCAAGTCTCTTGCTCTTATCAGCAAAAAAGTAAACTTATATAAATTTTACAAAGGCAGCTCAGGGACTGCAGATTAATTTTGATTCACCCCTGTCACTCTGATATGGTGGTAATGTTTCTTGGTAATATGGTGATAGTCTCCAAGGCAAGTGCAGTTTTGGAGACTATCTTTATTTTTTTTCTCTCTCTCAGGCACAGACTTAAAGTCTTTGTTTCCTGAAACTTTTGAGCATTCCAGGCTCCCAGTCATTATTGCAAGTGAATGTCATAAGCTGACTCCCTTGAGCAAGCAAGTCTAAAATACTTGGTACTTGCACACCACATGTAGCACTTTGAAATAATTGACAGTCACAACCATATTCAATGGTGTCAGAAAATCAGCAGTGAACCTGAGCAGTTACTATTTCAGTTCAAATTG
The DNA here is from genome assembly GCF_030028105.1 of Mobula birostris. NCBI lineage: Eukaryota > Metazoa > Chordata > Chondrichthyes > Myliobatiformes > Myliobatidae > Mobula > Mobula birostris. The sequence goes on from NC_092393.1 coordinate 21,221,645, forward strand.
GACAACTTCTTCCACGTGGTTGATTTTGATACTTGTACCTTTGTTTCTTTGTGGATGAACTTAGACACATTTCAGCATTCTTCCCTTTTCTCAATTACTTCCATTGCCATGATGTTATGTGCAGCATAGTACATCTTCATTCAATGCCTGTGTACTCCACAGTTGCACAAATACACACTGAGAGTTATTAGTGTTAACCGTTTTGACTGGTAAACGGTGTTGTTGGTAATTCTGCACAGCAAGGTTTCTGTCATGACCTCTTTGCTGTGCCTCAGACATTTGAATTCATGAACATCCAATGAGTGCATCTGTATGCTTCTTTGAACCCATAAACTACTCATATGGCTTTGATAGTCTGACTTCAAAAATGGGTTCTGCTGATGAAGTCCACACTGGAACATTAAGGTGAGAGCAGTAAGACAGTAACATGTTCAATTACAGCAGCCTCCATGAGGTCAACCAAAGGGGTCCTTTTTAAATGTACTTTTAATGATCACAAGACCCTGCTAGACATTAAGATCTTGAAAGTACTGCAGGTCTCCCTCATCAGCGAGTTGCTCATTGGCAGAGAAACTGAAGGAGTCAGACTTGGTGGGGATTGTGCGGCTGCCTGTGTCAGAGGGGTAGTGTCGCCTGTTTATAGCCACCCGGGAGAGAGGTGTCAGACCCAGTGCGCTTCACTGGAGGCGGTGTGGCATGGCGACCAAGCTGGAATTGGTGCTGCCTCTCCAGTGTTCACTTGGCAGAAGACAAGCTGTATTGTGTTCAACTGCAGATTTCTGCAACATTCATGGAGTCGGGGTCTTGAACTGTATTTTTTAAGTGACTGCATTTTACTGATATCTTATATGTGCTTGCTGCCTTATACATGCTATGTGTGCTTTGTGCTGTGTGTGACTGTTGGTACTGTATTTTGTAGTTTAACCCCAGAGTAATACTGTTTTGTTTGGTTATGATTATTAGTATTCGTGTATGGTTGAATGACAATTAAACTTGATCTATGAACCATTGAGTGTATATTTGGTCATTTCTGGGCAAATATCACAGAAGATGTAATATGATAGATTGTCATTTAAGTAAACTGCTTAGTTGCCAGTTTAAATTAGACAATGGTGAGGCTTTTGTGGTTTGGATGCATGAGGAGATGTCTAGTGCTGATAGTAGACAGGGATTTTTGACACTTCAATATAAATATGGAGCTTTCAAGGTTCCGGAAATGACAGTTGAAGAAGATAGTTGTTGACCAGAGAATGGGAGCCCACCTCTTTTACATCACTCTCTGTCAGGTCTGAAATATCTAAATCCTGGAATGTTAAAGTTAGTTACCAGTCTTGTCCTTCTCTCAATCAAGTTTTTGTAATAGCTACAACATGATAGCTCCATATAGTAATCCACGCTCTGTCCATCTTCCTCACTGTAATGCTCCACTCATTTAAATAAATATTCTTGGGATCATCAGCCCTACTATGTTTGTTAATTCGGTCTTGGGCATCCTAGAGGAATAGAGGAGAGAGCTGGAAAACAAGCTTGGGCAGAACAGCACATGGGAGATGTGGAAAGACATGAAGAACATCACTATCTTCAATCAGCCTAGCTGTAGAGCCGCAGAATGCAGCCATGAGTGGGCTAATGAGTTAAACCAGTTCTTCAATAGCTTTGATAATTGCCCTCCTGTTCACAACCCCCATCAGCACACCGATTCAGGTGCCGAGGTACCCCATGCTTCCTCAGTACCAATTCCCTCCTTCCTCCGCCCCCCCCCAGTTCAACACATTGATGAACGACATAGGTTTCCACTGTCTACATCCCATCCTTGCCTTGCACCTACCTTGCACACCTCATATCCCAACTATCTTCACCTCCCCCAGACCCCACCTTCCACCAACTCCCGAGTCATCGTGGACTCACCTTCACTACTGAACAGGTGAGGAGGGCTCTGGGAAAACTCAGACATGGCAAAGCATTGGGACTGGATGGTGTGAACCCCCAGGTCCAGAAGGAGTGTGCTGAGCAGCTGTGTGGAGTTCTTCAGCGCATTTTCAAACTGAGTTTCAGCCTGGAAAGGACTCCAACTGTCAAAAACATCATGAGTGGTCCCAGTACCCAAGAAGAGCCTACTGGAAGTCTTGAATGACTACTATCCAGTGGCCCTGACTTCGCACATCATGAAGACTCTAGTGAAGCTGGTCTTGGCTCACCTCCAACCCCTGGTCAGATCAAGTTTGTGTGGCTTCAGAGCTGCATGTCAGACATGGCTATAAGCAGCACTGGGGCCCCACGGTGGACTGTATTACCTTGTATACCTTGGACTTTAGATACAACACTTAAGTCATGTCATCTGCAGAACTTCTCTGACTCAGCAATAGTTGGGTGTATAAAGGGAGGACAGGAGGATGAATACAGGGCCCTGATGGAAGACTTTGTCAAATGGTGCAAGCTAAATCATCTACAGCTCAACATCAGTAAGTCAAAGAAGATGGTGATGGACTTTAGGAAGACTAAGCCTGTACTACTCCCTGTTACTATTGCTGGTGAGGATGTGGATCTGGTGAGAACCTACAAGTACCTGGGGGTGCACCTGGATGACAGACTTGAGTGGAGCACCAACACAGAGGCAGTTTACAAGAAGAGCCAGAGTCGCCTCCACTTCCTGAGGATACTGAGGTCCTTTTGGAGTACGCAGGACTCTCCTTCACATGTTCTACCAGTATGTTGTCACCAGTGCAATCTTCCATGCAGTGGCATGCTGGGGCAATGGCATCAACACAGGTGATGCCAACAGGCTCAATGAACTGATTAGAAAGGCTGGCTCTGTTATAGGAGTCAAACTGGACACACTGGAGGCTGTGGTAGAACAAAGGATCCTATGGAAAATCCTGGCAATTCTGGACAATGTTTCTCACCTTGGCTGAACAGAGGAGCACTTTTAGTAATATATTTAAGACAACTGTGCTGCTCCATAGAGTGCTATATTCAGTCATTCTTGCCCTTGGCCTTTAGGCTCTATGAGTCAACCTATAGCTGGGGGAGTGATGACCTCCTCCTGTTAGACTGCTTGAGGTAACATGTTTTATTGTTTCCTACTTCTAATATTTGTATATCTGTGCACTGCAATGCTACTGTGACACTATAATTTCCTTTGGGATCAATAAAGTATCTACTGTATCTATCTATCTAACTATGTTTCCTTTCAGATTTACATAGCCAGGTCTACTTTCTCCTCACTCCCACCATTTGCTCTGGTTTCTGTTCCCCCTGCCACACTAGTTTAAATCCTGGTGAGTAACACTAGTAGATCTCCCTGCAGGGATACTGGAGCTCCTCTGGTTGAGGTGGAAGCTGGTCTTCCTGTGTATGTCTTACCTCTCCTGGAATAGATGCTGTCAGTTCCCTCAAATCAAATTCGTTGCATGGTCCTCCATGCTGAAATGTTAACTGCAACTTTAAGGCCCTCATAAATGAGACCAGTGAGAGCCTTTGCCTCAAAAGAATAATGACCATGAATAATTTTTTATTCATGTGCAGCAAAAAACTGATTCTTCTCCTTTCCAAGAGGTCACAGTTGCAGAATGTATGATTCAAACCATTTCTTAGTACAGCTGCAAGCACTTTGATGAGATTGATATTGAATAAGAGTCATATTGCTGAAGGTTCTGAATTGCGTTGACTTAATCAAGGTCTGACTAGAATTCTCAAGTACTCTTTCGATACTGAGAAAATTCATATTAATAAACCAATAAGCATTGACGATTATTAAAATTCTATAATCACTGGTTGGTCAGCACAAAAATTACTGGGATAATTTCATTAAATTTCAAAAGATAAGCATTTTTTGGAAATAGTTTGTAAATGCACTACAGTGAATGTTAGTAACCTGCCAAGGAACTGAAACGTGCAATTTAAGCTAAGTTCAATTACCATCATAACTCTTTATTGCTGAGTTACAAATGAATGATAAATAAATTAGGTTTCATTTTGCGCACAAATGTTATGATATTATCCTGTTTTTAATTTGTATAATGTTTCATGTTGTGAGTAAAGCATCCAGAACAGAGATCCAGTATATGTTAAGCCCAGATTAGCAGTAAGGTAACAGAACATATTCATTGAGTAAAAGAACATTAATACTGAAAAAGCTCAACATGGATGAAACTTTGTTCTGTGAAGTAATGTCTATCTCCCACCAGTGGTGAAAAACTGAAACTTTGATTAATAATCTGTGCAATTAATTTGCAAAATGAGGAGAATGAACATTATTATTACACACAAAGAAACCTCTGTTTCACAGGAAGGTTGGAACTGATTAGTCTCTGTTGCTCAGTGCATTTGTATGTTTATAACTATACTAATGCTCCCCTACTCTGTACTCAAGAGTGCTTGTTTGTACATGCAGAGCTCTTGACTTTTAAGTATAGTTTTTTTGGTACTAAATACTGATGGAGATTGATAAAAAAGAGAAATTATCCACCCCGCCCCCCCACTACCCATATCACCCCTCTTACTATGACCAGACCATTAAGGTTAATTAATGCAAACTTAATTACACAGATTATTAATCAATTTTTTAAAAAACTTTGCTATCAAAAAGTTCTATGACAATATATACATTTTACAATGATAATTAAATGTTTTTGCTCAACATTTTAATATTTTTAAATACCTAATATGCAATCTGTATAGATATGCATTAATTTACCAGTTGACTATGAAGTACTTTAGGAAGCCCTAAATTTTAGAAAGTGCAGCCTCATTCCTTTCTTAAACCCCAGAAATATCCTACGTATTGGGTAACCATCTTTTTGTATTACATCTGAATTAATAGTAAGAAGATGAGTTTAAGAAGATGCTCAGTGTTTGAATTACACAGCTGCTGTTGTTGATAATTTTTGATCAATAATTGACCAACTTTTCATATCTTATGATTTCTATCTTGTTGATTTGCTGTGTTCCTGCTTCTTTTGCATTGTCTGAATATGACTTTGTCATGGTCAGTGGTAAAAATATTTTTGAAATGTACTCTTTGTTGTTAATGTTCTTCATAGGTTGGTGGTCTGGCTTCAGAAAATGTGCGTTGGGCAGAAGCTGTGTGCAACTTCAAGCAACAGGAGAGCATGCTCTGTGGGGATGTGCTCCTCATCACTGCTTTCGTCTCCTACCTTGGCTATTTTACCAAGAAGTATAGGCAAGATTTAATGGAAGGAATGTGGAAACCATATCTTGAGCAGCTCAAAGTAAGGACCAAATCATGCAAAATTTGGATATTCCTATGTAGCAATAAATTGACCAGTATTACAGCTTCCTAAGCAATATTTAAGATGGAAATTCACTTGTTACCTTGCCATGTGAATATGAATTATGTAAGTTATAGAGTAAACATTTATTTTTAGTCACTCTTTCCTTTTCAATAATTTTATTGATATTATATAAATTGCATGAATACAAATACAAGATTCATAAGGATACAAGTAAATAATACGAATTACATTACATTTAAATCACATTAATATGATCACAGTATCCCATATTCCAAATCAATCACGTAGAAAAAAAATTGAATTATGATCACCCTTTATATTTACTCCATATATCAAGCAGATTTAGCAGTCTTGAAAGAGCATGTGGTGCACTCAATAGTTATCTATCCAGCATGTTTTTGGCTAATTGAAATCTAAGAACAAATCAAACAGTTAGAAATTTAATTTCACCTCCCCACGTTTTTCTTAGTAATGAGATGTTAAATTCTGACAAATATCTTTAATTTCTATATTCCTTATTACCAGCTTATTTTTGATATTGTTTAATTTTTACTGTAAAAGTCTGTGATTTGTGAGATACCAGCATGGTTCACACTGGAAACTGCATCCATTATCCCAGTCAGAGAGTCACAAGTTCATGGAATCTAAATAAAATACTGGTAGATAATGGAATTAAGATTGAGACAGGGCAATTACAAAGACTACAGTTTTCAGTTGGATTTGAGCATTCCTTTGCAAGTCTTTAATATCTTTTCATTTTGATGCTTCAGGAACAACAGTAATAATTCTCCCTTGGTTAAGTCTGGAACTCCCATCCTGAGTTGTAGTTGGTTTATTATTGTCACATGTACTGACTTACAGTGAAGAGGTGTGTTTTGCATGCCATCCATGCAGATCAATTCATCACATCCATGCCCAAACATAGGACAAAGGATAAGAAATAATAGAATGCAGGACACACTGTTGCAGTTATAACGAGTTAATTGTACAAGAGATCCATTCAATAATCTTATAACAGCACAGCACAAACTGTCCTGGAGCCTGGTAGTATGAACCTTCAGCCTTTTCTATCTTCTGCACAATGAACAGAGAATGTCTGTGGTGGAAGGAGTCTTCAATTCTTTTGGCTGCTTTAACTAAACTGTGAGAACTGTAATCAGAGTCCATGATGGGGAGGCTGATTATTGTGATGTGCTAAGCTGTGTGTATAACTCTTCAGTTTCTTGCAGTTTCATGCAAAGCAGTTGGCATACCAAACCATTATGCTTTGGATCTGTTGTTTTGCTAATGGAGCAAGAGAATTAATAATGGAAAATGTAGAAATGATTTGTGAAGAATGGCATTGGAATATTTCAAGTACTGGCAGAAATGTGCATTTATCTTCTGCACATTACTGGTAACAATGTTTGGCAAGTGATCAGTTCTTCATAGGAGTAAAATGCCAGCATGACTATTTGTTTGTCCCAGGAGATGACTATCCGTAATTAGTTAACTGTTTCATCATTCCAAGTCTTGGATATACTTCCATGTCGATATTAGTATCCAGACACCTAAAATAGCTCTATGGCTGCTTTGAAGTTATCAATTTTGCTGAATTCTGGACACATCTTGTGGAATTGGTTTTCACCAATTTAAACTTCTGTTGAAACACAATTCTGTAATTGCTCCACCAACAGCAGGAGTATGGAAGCTTTCATTAAGTTAGTCTCTGGGAAATGGTGCTATCTATAGTCTTATCTACCATACCATATTGTGCAATCCTATAGCGGAACAGAACTTTACTAAAAGTTTGTTTAAATTTTTTATGTTACATTGGAATTTAAACCATTGACATTTATGTAGTATGTGTAATCTGTACTACAGGTATTAAGAAATTATTTATAAAGCCTATTATTTACATTGCTATGCAACAATAACTCTGCGTAAGTCCAATTGCATGTCACAATCAAGAGCAAAAGCCATTTATTGTATGTTATCTGCAGTTCTCTTGTTATCAATCTCTTACCAAACCGCATCATTCAGTTAAATGGAAATGAAGATAGAAATGCTTTATAGACTGTGCAATGCCTTTTTAATAATTCAAAAATCTCATTTATTCTGCTCAAGCCCTGTCATCTATTTGTTTCACTGGAGTATGTATTCTGTATTAAGGCCTCTTTTTGTCTGGCACATTACTTTAAGTGGCTGTTGTGTTTTATTATTCATAACAGCAGAAGAATGCATCAGCAAGAAAACAAACTTGTACTGATAGATAACCAGATGACAACTAAACCAACCAGTTAGATGACGTCATAAATCATAATCCTGTCACACATGTTATAAATAAAGGTAGAAAGGACAGGATTTAGCAGATGAGCAGAGATAAATAGATTTAGTTCAAATGAAAGATAGATGATCTGAAGCATTAACTTGGCTTCCCTTACTGCAGTGTTACATAATTGAAAATATTATAACTCTATGGAAATGGCCATACAAGCATCACTGTAAGCAATAGTGTGATATCACTAAGTTGTATCTCTGTGATACCATTAAGTAGAATGTAATGGGCACTATTTCACAGTGCTCCTGGGTTATTCTAGGAACTTGACCAGGCACCATCATGGTCTGTGTATCTGGCATGCATCAAGTTGTATCATTCCTTCTGCAGAACTATTTCAGGAGCTTTCTATAGGAAATTAAATTGTCCTGAGAACAAATATCACTGGACACTTTAGGTCAATTAAGCTGCTTTGTGAAGAACCAGACAAGGGCGCCACTCAAGCAAGCCCCTTACTTACCCATTACCCACAGGGTAGCTCACTTTCCTCAACAACAACAGTGTCTCTACCTCTGTCTCTGACCAGTCAGACACAGCCATCAATTTCCTTCCCATGAGAGCCAGAGTTTCTGCTCTAATCATCTATCCAATGTAACCTCAGGTCTTGTATAGGCTTATGACCACTCCTTCCTTGACCCCCAATGGGCACTCACCAAGTTCAATTTCAGTCCATTTTCATTTCCACTGGTGAAAAAGTGCAAAGCCCATTATATACCAGCTGAGGCCATGATTCTCAGGCATGACTGAGATTTTTATTGGCAGGCCCACAACCTATAGCTGTGCTATTGCAACTACTTACCACACTTTCCAATACTCAAGGGCATACCAAAAACACTAGACATTCAAGTTTTTATGTTACACTATCAGCATACAGAATACTTTGTTTCAATATGCATGTTATAAACATGGCTCTTTTATATAATACTTAATATATTTTTTTAATATCTCTGTGGCAGAAATCTTGTTGATATATTGTCAATTTAACTTTTATTAATTTGACTTTGCAACTCTACACCTACTTGGTATAAACATATGAAAATGATGGGCTGAAAAGATCAATTGGTCGATTCTGTTTTTTCAGTACCTGAAGCACCTTAACCTGTTGCTGTTAGCCCAGCACCCTCTTGTCATTTGAAGTTTCAAAAATAAAAATAGGATAGTACCTTCTCTTAATGCAGAAAGCTGGCATGTAAATCATCTTACTGCATTGTTTGGGAGACACAGGCCTGGAGGAGGATTATGTCAATTGCAGAAATGGGCAATAACACGATTTGCATTGCATATTCCATTTTCATTATTGATATGTTGAAGGAATATTGAATTGAAATGTTTAATTCATTAATAGTATACCAGAAAGAGTAGGAAAAAAAACCCACAACAACCGGTAGTTTTGAAGACAAAATGTTCAACATCTCAACTGGCAGACTGATTGGGTATCTGAATGTTTTGGTGTGGCTGTGCACTTTGGATATTAACTCCATTCAAACCAAACCATGATTGATGCTAAGCTCAAGAAACTTAAGACATAGAAATGAAGGTAAATCCAGGAGACTGGTACCCTTTCATCAGTGCTTGCAAACTTAGAATGGCTGGACTGCTTTCTATCCCCCCTTGTACCTCAACCCTTTATTTTTTGCCATCAGAATCAAGGAATTCGTGCATTTAGCTGGTCCTATGTTACTCAAAGGTGGACTCTAATCCCTGTCATCAACCTATAGTCTTTTCCAGTCCTTATAATCTACCACACTGTCTGGGAACAATTCCAAAATGTTAATTATGCCCTTCCAATGAATTCAGCAGTACTTGCCCCTCCCCCACCACCCTTAAAGCCTGAACTCTGTACAATTTCACGTAAATCCCGAGAAGGTGTTTACAAATTATTTTATGTATGACATAGGCCCTAGTTAGCCAAGATGCAAGTGTCATAAATAAATGTAGATAGGAAGTATTGTATTGCCAAGGAACATTCAGTTCTACCATTCAGCTTCATAGTCACAATATGCCTTAATGGTAAATAAATGGTTAAATTGTTCTGAATCACATTTATCAGTTTACTCTCATGAGGCTGAATTGGGTGCTTTGTTAAAGTTGGAATAGCTCAGTGAATAATACCCTGACACGCCTCTGTTTTGGTTAGGTGGAAAGAAGGTGTATAGTTAGATCAGTGTTGTGGAATTTGTGTGTGATTACCAGGTGTTTTTATAATTCTAGTTACAGTGAGGTTGCTGAAGTACAAATTAGCCAGCACAGATGCTGACTGTTAGAACAGAACTGAATCTACAAGACCTCTTTTTATCAGAACATCAATAACTGAACTTTAGGTTGAATTTGCAGCTGATGCTGTTGTACTCTAGAGGAGCCCATTAATTGACAAGTTTCTGTTGATAGTGCATTGGCTGTTGTTGAGTTGCCATAGATACCATACATGTTGGAGTTCTCACTCACCATTTGAACAAGTACCATCCACTATATAATGGAGTGTGATTTTTTTTTAAATGAAACAGCCAAATAACATTGTTTTAAATCTATTATTAGGGCTCCTACAAGCCGAGTAAAATGTAGTCCTTGGTTCCAAATCTTGTTGCAAAACATTTAGCCCTACTTCAGCACACAGCATAAAAGAGGTAAATGATAAGGAGTTAGAAGGCCCTTATCTGTTCAAGCTTTTCAAATATTGTTAGAAATTGTTTGTAACTGTCAGCAAAAGGCATAATTTGATTTCAGGCTTAAGATGAACCCCACATGGTTATCTAATAAAAATAAAATACTGTTCAGTTTGATGTTATATTTACTTTCAATTACTTTCATATTCTTAATATTTGCAAAAAGGTGCAAAAAATTGAAATGTCCACAAATGAGCTACTCTGCATGGTATGTTCTCAAGATTTAACCTACAGAGAATATGTTAGGAAGCATTATTAAACTGAACGTTGTAAGGGTATTGCTGATTTAGTTGTGCAATGTGTTCACTATGCAGTGTTCAAATACATCTTTCTGTATTTATGTTGTTACTACCAGTGACTTTGGTAATCAACTGAGATTTATGTGTGCAATAAGATTGTGGTTCATTTTTTAGATAAACTATTTCAGAAACCACTACAAGGTAGTGGTTTCCATGGGGACATAACATAGTATTTCTGGTTTGTAACTGTTAAGATCCACAATTACGAACAATGCAAAGGACCAGCAATGTCCATCTAGATTCTGTAGTCTATAATTTATTTATTGCAATATATTTTAATCTAACATCCTTGAAAAGGAAATTTCATATTTTGAAATAAATCATAACTATCACATTATTAGGCAGAGTAATGAAAAAAGTAATATGATAGAAATTCTCATAGCCTAAAGCTATGATTCAAAAGAACTGATGCCTTAAAAGCAGACATATTGAAATGATTAATTGTCACATTGTTTATGAACCTCCATGTATTTTATGTTGTGAAATTATATAAAATAAGGTTCTCTGTCCTGATATCACTCAAAGGTTGCATTCCTAAAATCTGTCACTCTATCCAGAGTAATAGTACAAAAATAAAAGTCGCACTTTGTCTCAGATAATGTGATTATTTTGTTTTGTGATCTAGCTGATAATTGACAGGAGACAGTCCCAACTGGGGCCTTTGACTATATTAACTCTGTCCTTTATAAAATCTTCAGTGTAAGTGGTATGTGCTAATTTCACTTTCAATCATTCGGGTACGCCTTCGGTTACTTTAATATTTACTTTAATCATTAATAACACTATGGATTGTGAAAGTAGCTATTACAGGCGTTTTTAAAGAAAGAAGTTGAAATAATACAATTTTTCAGATTGGATCTTGTATATTTAAAAGTGTCTCTAATATTAACTATAACAAGGACCAAATTTTGTACCATTTAGCTATTTTGATCAAATGAACATTGAATTCACAATTCAAAGCATCAATGCTTAAATATGATATCCAACATATGACTTTTATTCTTCGTGACATATAGTTGCTATTTTACTTTATTTTTTGTGAATGTTTAGGTATATTTTCACATTATCTACCTCGTTAATGTCCTTCTTGTGACCTCGGCAGATCTTTGCAGAAGGTTCCTTGGAATGATGCTTCTTAGCCAGTCTGCTCATCTTACACATATCTGCTTATTATTGATTAAGAAAAAATCCTTCAAATCACTTCAATCCTTTTTATTCAAAGGACAATGACCCTAACATCTTCAGTCACTCTATATAACAAGTCCTGATTCAGTTAATCCTTTTACAACCTAAATCCATTACATTCTTCCAAAAATGCCGTGTTAAGAATTGAGCAGTGTATTCTTATTGTATTGTTTTATGAAGGATTAACATTAACTCCTTGTTGATGCACTCAATGTCTCTGTAAATAGAGGGTGTCATTTACTTTACACTGACAGTCCAAAATATGAATTTTGCTATTATACCCCCTATCAGGTTTTACTGTTTAATTCACATAGCTTACCCACCTAACCTTCCATTAAAATATTTCACTTCATACCTCTTCGTGGTATATTTCACAAGCCATACACCTCCCAAATTATTATCCTGTTTTCTCCTAGTTTTGCTCATGGTTTAATGCATACTGCATTCCTGATCATTTTTTGTTCAACTGGTAAATCTCAATTTTATGATATACATACCTAAGTCATTCCTGTATAGCAAATAGAATTTTGGTCCCTGTAACAGATCCCTGGATAATCGAAGCACTGAATAACTAACTTTAGACTGAAAGAGAATTGTTGAACTGTTTTTTTTTTTAGCAATTTTTAAAATCATTGCCACTGTTCCTTAATATTTGCCAACTAGTTTTGCTTATACTCTGTCAAACGTCTTTCAGAATTCCATTTGCACATTATTAACTCTGTTGCACAAATCCTTCTGCAACGTTCAGTGGATGCTGGTAATCAAATGTAAAGCTACCTTTAGATGAATCCTGACTTAGTCAGGGTGATCAGCTGCATTCGCCACATTAGTCCTTACCTTTCCCTAATTGGCACCTCTAACAAATCCATGATCATTTTCATTTATTAACCAGTATATTTCAAACACCAGTGAGTTTTGCACAGATTAGCTCTTGGAAAAAATCTTCCTCTGCTGTCATAGATGTAAGTGCTCTTTTCAAGTAACTGTAACATTCCCATAATCTCAGTCTTTTATCATCATTACATACCAAACCTTCTGAATAATATCCTTTTTATATATTTTATTATCTCCAATATAACTACTGTTTTCTCCTTTACAGCTGCATTAACCACAGATTCCTCTGTGGCGCACATTTAGTATCTCGCCATTTCCTGACTCTATAAACAAGTAGCAGTTATGGTCCCTGATCATGATGGCTTTTCTTTCAAAGTCCTTTACTTGGTTTGTTTGCTCATAAAAGACCACCTTAATTTCCTTTTTATGTTTGCTGGTGCTTCATTTTCCATGTCTCTTAAGTGTGTGTGTGTTAAGTCTCTTTACTTCTATGGCATGTTAACTTCCAGCATCCCTGAGTATCTTCCCATGTTCACTTTCTGCCTGGCTTTCAGATTTTTGATGCTTTCGTGCCTCACCGAAATTGTCCCTCTTCCAGATACGTATGTCTTTTTTACCATTGTTAGGCTATCCATAATTACACTATTTTTCATATCCAGTGACTTACCTCACCAAGTGTTTCTCCCTCTGGTATATTCTTTAGGTGCCCCAATTCATTTATTCTTTCCCCTGATTCACCCCAGCCAGCTTGCTACTTCCTTGGGGAAGGTACAAGTCAAGTTGATTCCTGTTGTCATGTGTGACGCCAAGCAGAGCTACCAGACGGATGGTACTAATGAGAGAGATAACGGAAAACAATGGAGAAACATTCAAAATGCTAATAAGAGAGAAGAGAGAGATTAACGAGAAAGAAACACAATTCAGATATTGACAGACCGTTTGCTTTGAACCTGAACTGTTTGAAGTTTGATGGACAGGTGATACCCCAGCAGAGGGATAAAAAGAGCAGGTTTGCTAAGGCACGAGACCCTGGAAAGAGCAATGTGCCCCTAAAAGTTGGTGGGAGTTTGGAGGACTGGTTTGCGGGAATTGGTCAGAGGCTCACAGGGTGTAAAGGTACGATCGGTGGGAACCTAGGGTGTGTGTCTGCCCTTGCCTGGATTCCGGGTTCACCGCGGAAGAACGATCATAACCGGAACGGAGGGGTCACAGTCGGTGACCACAGCGGGAAAGATGACATCAACAGGTCTGCCCGAAACCAGCTGCATCTCTCACACTCTCTCTCTCTCTCCCCCCCCCAACGGTACAACAACAGCGATTACTTCAAACTGCACTAAACTGAATTGAACTCTGCTTCACTTAAGACTGATCATTTTACCCCTAGACTGCGATAGAGCTTGGTTGATATCTATTACCCTATTTCTGTGTATATGTGTATGCTATCATTGCTAACCTGTTACATTTATATCCTTGCAATTAGTGTACTGTATTACTTATTTCTTTAATAAAACTTTATTAGTTCGTAGTAATCACAGGCTCCAACGAGCGTTCCATTTCTGCTGGTCTGGCAACCCAGTTATGGGGTACGTAACACTGTACACATATACCACTCTTTACTCTTTGCACAATTACATTCCCTGCCTATATTAGGTAACTGTTGAAACCTATATTTAAAAAAAAATTGCTTGTTAACTTGTATACCATCATTTCACCACTCTTCACCAGCCTTTAGTCAGTGTTAGGCACTTTTGTTTCATTTTATACAAATTTCTCTAAAGTGTTCATTTTCCAAAGATTAAAACCAATGTGAAATCAGGGTAATAGAAGACAAAAAAAAACCACAACTAAACCAAAAAAAAAAGTTTATCAGATCAGGCAACATCTGTGGAGAGGGAAGCAGTTAATGTTTCAAGTCAATTATTTTTTGTTAGAATCAAGTTCCAGTGCCAAACAAGTAGGATTGTTGAACAAGGTTTGATGTCAGTTGGGATACTGGCAACAAATTATGAAAAGTTCAACTGTTAAGGCACAAAGCTCAAGCTGCCAAGGTGTAAATTAGTTTTTAAAGGTGTAATCATTATCATCAAACTCTCTTGCACTGAAAATAGTGATTAAATGGGCATTAAAAATGGCTTTTACAGTTTATCTCTGTGCTGATATCATACACCTAGCAAAATTTAAAATTCAAAGGAGGAGCTCAGTTGGTCAGAAAGCATCCATGGAGGGAAATGTTTCACATTGAGACACTTCATTTGGTCTTAACCTGAAACGCTGATTGTCTATTTCCCTTGCTAGATACTGCCTGCCTAACCCCCCAAGTTCCTCCAGCTTCACTGTATGTTGCTTCAGATTTCCAGTATCTGCAGTCTCTTGTATCTTGGTGTTTGAAATAATATAGGTGGAAATTTTCCTCTGATCACGTTATAGAGCAGTGTATATATTCTGAAATGCACTTTGCAAAATTCAGTTCAATTACAGACTTAATTCTTCAGTAAGGGAGGCTGCACAGTGTAACATGAATTCTGATGAGCAAGACAGGTGATATGTTGCTGTGGTAGTTTCTGATAGAGTTTAATCTCCTGTGTAATAGGTCTTATAGAAAGTAAGTTTGACCACATCTTAACAAATTAGGTGATATAATTCTACTGCTCAATGGCTCAGATATCAATACCTGAAGTAAATCTCACCTCAACAAAAAGTAATGTGAGGTTATTACCGAATGATAACTAGATTCCAAGGACCAGACACAAAGACATCCAGGGATTGTTGTTCAAATATTGTGTGCTATCCCATTATCTAATTTGCTGCCATCAGGCGGAATGTACAGGAACCTCAGGACTCTCACCATTAGGTTCAGGAACAATTATTACTCTTCAGCCATCAGGGTCTTGAGCCAGTAGGAATAATTTCACTCAACTTCACTTGCCTCACCACTGAACTGTTCCCACAACCTACAGTTGAAGTCAGAAGTTTACATACACCTTAGCCAAATACATTTAAACTCAGTTTTTCACAATTGCTGACTCTTAATCCTAGAAAACATTCCCTGTCTTAAGTCAGTTAGGATCACTACTTTATTTTAAGAATGTGAAATGTCAGAATAATAGTAGAGAGAATGATTTATTTTAGCTTTTATTTCTTTCATCACTTTCCCAGTGGGTCAGAAGTTTACATCCACTTTGTTAGTATTTGGTATCATTGCCTTTAAATTGTTTAACTTGGGTCAAACATTTTGGGTTGCCTTTCACATGCTTCTCACAGTAAGTTGCTGGAATTTTGTTCCATTCCTCCAGACAGAACTGGTGTAACTGAGTTAGGTTTGTAGGCCTCCTTGCTTGCACATGCGTTTTTAGTTCTGCCCACAAATTTTCCATCAGGTTGAGGTCAGAAAATGATGTCAAGTCTGGATTATCCTTGGGAGCAATTTCCAAACACCTGAAAGTACCATGTTCATCTGTATAAGCAATAGTACTCAAGTATAAACACCATGGGTCCACACAGCCGTCATACTGCTCAGGAAGGAGATGCAATCTGTCTCCTAGGGATGAACGTACTTTGGCGTGAAAAGTGCAAATCAATCCCAGAACAGCAGCAGAGGACCTTGTGAAGATGCTGGAGGAAACAGGTGGACAAGTATCTATATCCACAGTGAAACAAGTCCTATATCAACATAACCTGAAAGGCTGCTCAGCAAGGAAGAAGCCAGTGCTCCAAAACCACCATTAAAAAGTCAGACTACAGTTTGCAAGTGCACGTGGGGACAAAGATCTTACTTTTTGGAGAAATGTCTTCTGGTCTGATGAAACAAAAATTGAACTGCTTGGCCATAATGACCATCATTATGTTTGGAGGAAAAAGGGTGAGGTTTGCAAGCCGAAGAACACCATCCCAACCATTAAGCATGAGGGTGGCAGCATCATGTTGTGGGGGTGCTTTGCTGTAGGAGGGACTGGTGCACTTCACAAAATAGATGGCATCATGAGAAAGGAAAATTATGTGGATATATTGAAGCAACATCTCAAGACATCAGCCAGGAAGTTAAAACTCGGTCGGAAATGGGTCTTCCAATTGGACAATTACCCAAGAGTACCTCCAAAGTTGTGGCAAAATTGCTTAAGGACAACAAAATGGAGTGGCCATCACAAAGTCCTAACCTCAATCTGATAGAAAATTTGTGGGCAGAACTGAAAAAGCGTGGGCGAGCAAGGAGGCCTACAAACCTGACTCAGTTACACCAGTTCCGTCTGGAGGAATGGAACAAAATTCCAGCAAATTACTGTGAGAAGCTTGTGGAAGGCTACCCAAAACATTTGACCCAAGTTAAACAATTTAAAGGCAATGATACCAAATACTAACAAAGTGTATATAAACTTCTGACACACTGGGAAAGTGATGAAAGAAATAAAAGCCGAAATAAATCATTCTCTCTACTATTTTTGTGACATTTCACATTCTTAAAATAAAGTAGTAATCCTAACTGTCTTAAGACAGGGAATGTTTTCTAGGATTAAATGTCAGGAATTGTGAAAAACTAAGTTTAAATGTATTTGGCTAAGGTGTATGTAAACTTCTGACTTCAACTGTATGGATTTGCTTTCCTTTTATCTCATGTTCTCAATATATATTGCTTATTTATTAGTATTATTTCATTTTTCTTTTGGATTTGCACAATTTGTTATCTTTTGCACATTGTTTGTTTGTCCATCCCGTTAGATGTGGCCCTTCATTGATTCCATTATGGTTTTAGGAATCACTGAGTACGCCCACTAGAAAACCAATGTATATGGTGGCATATATGTACTTGGTGATAATAAATTCACTTTGAACTTTGAACTTTGGACTACTTGATACCAGACCTCATCCCATCATTGGTCCAAGCATAGGCCAATGAGCTGAATTCCTAAGGAGTTAGCACTCTTGTTATCAAGACAACATCTGACCATATATGCCATCAATAGACATTGAGGGAAAGTACCCCAACAGCTGAAGTCATACCTCACACAAAGGAAAATGGTTGTGGTGGGTGAAACCAATCAATTGTATCTTTACTGAAGATCCACCATCATAATCTTCTGGTCCTTCATCAAAGATCTTTTTTTTTCTAAACTCATCAGAAAGGATTTATGCCTCTGTTGGCCCAGTGTTCAATTTTGTTGAGACTGTTGAAGTTTTCATCCCATAACAGCTAGGTAACATTCACTGATGGGTTGGTGAGCAGTATATAACTTTCATGCAGTAGAGGTAGGTATTGATTATCTGCATAACAATGTATTAACACCTACAGTGTATTTGACTTTCAATGATGTTACTATGTCCTAATTGACAGCATGTGGGTGTTTATATTAAGCAGAAGCTCAACTAACCGGCTGCAAGAATATTGTGTCTACAAGAGTTGCATCCTGGGAGTTATTTCACCCCTTGATGTCTCAAAGCTTTTCTACAATCTACAAAGCAGAAAAAAAATTGCCTTTGCCTGGATGAGTGCAGAACCAACAGTACTTAAAGAGCTTGTTATAATCCACAACCAACAGCCCACTTGATCTGCACCCAATTAATTCAATGAAACCCTCGACCATCTGCACACAATGTCTGCAATACACACTATTTACTCTCACTGGCAACTCCAACAGCAACCGCAAAATATGCTGCTGAGGTACATCCTAAGATGTGCATGAACACATCATCAGTGATGTAACCTGGGGTCATCGGGTGTTTACGGGCCTTTCAACATTAGACACCCTCACCCAGTCAACGAGCCAAGGTTGATCAGGCCCTAGCTTGTGTCACAGTAGCAGTGGTCCACAAGTCACACCTCTGGAGGCACACCGAGCAGCCTCTATGATGGTCCTGATGGTTCTACTCTTTGCAACCCCCCCCCAACCCCCGTAATGCCAAGGAGAGAGTAGGTTCTGCAGAGCGAGCAGCCAGCAAAACCTCTGCATCCCACCTCAATAGGCTCGCATCATGACCTCCATCCCTCTCTCTGGCACTGCTCTACCTGTTCCTCATACTTGGCTGCCTTAAACCCGAATGCCACCTCGATTAGGTCTTCCTAAGGCATTGTCAGTTCTACCATGACCACCTGCTTCAAGATTTCTGACAGAATGACCATGTCAGAACTCAGTAATGATGATTCAATGAAGTCAGGGAACTTCAGTCGCTTGCAAAGATCGATTTTCAGTTGCCAGTCAGCTGCAATGGCAAGCAAGCCTGAGGTGATTTCTGCTGAGACTGGCTGGTCTCCGTCTTTACAAAAGCAATAGTCTTTCTGGGTTGGCTGAGGTGCCTACTGTTGCTAATGGCCGAGGAAATATTTTCTTCCACTGCATTCAGCACCTGGTCATGGCACCAGCAGTAGCAGCCTTCTCCCAGGCCTTTTGGGCAGCTGCTAAGGATGTGTTCCAGTGTTCCTCTGCTAAGGCAGAGAGGACATAATGGTGCCTCACTTTTGCCCCAAGCAAAAAGGTTCACTGGACGAAGTAGAACATCATACTCAGCCTGGATCATGAACTTGATGTTCTGTTGTTCTGCCTACCAGATGTTGGTTCAGGAGATCTTCCGCTTCAGCACAGCCTCATACCTTGTTCAAGCTCCCTGCTGACCCATTCCTGCCATCCTCAACAGATGCTTGCACCTCCTCCTGGGCCATTTTACACCGGTCCATGCCCTGGGCCCTGTTGAAGCAGTTTGAAGGGAAGCTTCCCAGCCCCACCTGACCAGATGCTATTGTCCCTACCAGATTCCTGTGCCTCAGACATGACCCAGTCGTCACTGCATCCTGGGCCTTCGACTTCATGCCTGTCTGACTTCAATGCCTGCTGTCCTGCCCTTGGAGCCTTTAGAATCTCTGTACAGCAGCAATTCTCTTGTACAGGGAACAAGGCTACTGAAGGGAGGCTGCTGTTCAGGCTATGTGGGAGACCCAGCCATCTTCGAAGTCGCCATTGATCTTTCTTTCAAGAGCATTAACAGTTGGCGTGGATACTTCATATGCCAGCAGTGGCCAGGATATTCTGGGGAGGATGCCATGCTGTTAGATCCTGGCCTTAAACTTGCCAGGTAGGCCTGTCCTATCCACAGTGGTGAGCCAGACCTCTAACTACTTGGTGGCCTTCCAGATGGCATCACTTAGGCTGCAGTCAAAGATGCTCCCCAGGCTCATGATGGTTTCTCAGAGATGGATGGGATAGCAATACAATACAAGGAGAAATGGAAACTGTCTGGGAGTCTGCCTTTCTCTAACACCAGAGACCTGATTTTCTCTGGCTTAAAGCTCATCCTTGCCCTTGCAATGTCCTCTACCGCCTGGGACTGATGTCGTTGTCACAATGAGGTCATTGGTGAAAGCTTTGAGTAGGGGCTGCCACAATGCTGATTTAGAGATGGGAACTGCTGAGAACGATTTCACTATTTCAGAACTTTGGGAGAGAGAAGAGGCATAAGTGAAGATCTACATGTTATGTAGATTTTTGTTGTACTCTTGTTAAATTAAATAATTCTTACACACTAAAGATCATTGCATTGTTAACTTTGATTGTAATGAAAGTAAAAATAAATTGCTTGCTTGTAGCTTAGCAGGTGAATTTCCTACCCAAGAAACTCCTGAACCATTTACTGTTTAATCCCCATTCTGTGCTGAATTAGCTGATCTCACTTATGGTAATAGAAAGTCAAACACTGAAGCTGGCATTCTGCCTGTGAAGTCTGTGTTGGCATTTGCTTAGTGCAATTTCAAACCATTCCTGCTGCCCAGGTCTTGTAGCTCTCTTTAGTTATGTATAACCCTGCATAACACAGCTTCAAATCCATGTATAATTTTCTCTGAAAGTGTTCTCTTCTGTGGTTCTACTGCTCTCTACGGAAAAGCACCAATAAGCCTTGTCATAAGGAAATGCCTCCTCATCTGCCTGCTGAACCTCTTGGTAGTGATTTATAAATCCTCAGCACTGACTTCCCACCCACAGGAAATATGTCTTCCTTACACTGTCAAAATGTTTTATGATTTTAAACTATCTCTGCTAACGTTTCTCTTAGTCTTCTCTGCTTTACTCCATTTATTTTGTGTCAGCTGTTATTTTCTATTGCTTGTACGCTCTGATGAGTTACTGTGCAAATTTCCTAAAACTGCAAATTATACTTCTAACCATGGTCTAACCTCTGTGTTATACTTAATTATTATTACTTCTACAGTATTTGAAAGTAATAATAGCTTATATGTGTTTATAAAAACAAAATGTTGCTGTTTGTCTACCTTTACCCATACTTCAAAACTCCTAAAACTCTGTTTATTATTCAGAATTAGAATTGGAAATAGACTTATTATGAGTGAAATGTGAATCAGAATCAGGGTGAATATCATCGGCATATGTCGTGAAATTTGTTGTTATGTGACAGCATTACATTGCAATTCATAATAAAAAACTGTAAATTACAGTAAATATATAGTGTATGTGCCTTCAGGCTCCTCTAACTCCTGTCTGATGGTAGCAATGAGAAGAAGGCATGTCCTGAGTGATGAAGATCCTTAATAATGAACACCACTTTTTGAGGCGTCGGTTCTTGAAAATGTCCTGGATGCTGGTGAGGCCAGTGCCCAAGATGGAACTGACTGAATTGAAGATGCCCTGGATGCTGGTGAGGCCAGTGCCCAAGATAGAACTAACTAAGTTGAAGATGTCCTGGATGCTGGGGAGGCCAGTGCCCAAGATGGAACTGACTGAATTGAAGATGCCCTGGATGCTGGTGAGGCCAGTGCCCAAGATGGAACTGACTGAATTGAAGATGCTCTGGATGCTGGTGAGGCCAGTGCCCAAGATGGAACTGACTGAATTGAAGATGCCCTGGATGCTGGGGAGGCCAGTGCCCAAGATGGAACTGACTGAATTGAAGATGCCCTGGATGCTGGGGAGGCCAGTGCCCAAGATGGAACTGACTGAATTGAAGATGTCCTGGATGCTGGGGAGGCCAGTGCCCAAGATGGAACTGACTGAGTTTACAACTTTCTGTCGCTTATTTTGATCCTGTGCAGCGCCCTCCAGACAGCGATGCAGCTAGTTAGAATGCTTTCCACAATATATCTGTAGAAATTTGTGAGGGGAGCAGCAAAGGGCAAAGACATTAAATTACTATAAAGTACAAAGTAACTAAATAATCCAATAAAAGAAATAATGAGGTAGTGTTCTTGAACCATTCAGAAATGTGATGGCCAAGAGGAAGTAGCTATTCTTCAATGAGTGAGGGTCTTTAGGCTCTTGAACCTCCTTTCTGCTGGAGAAGAGGGCATATCCTAGATAGTGAGGGTTCTTACTGACGGACTCCACCTTCTTGGGGTTCTGCATTGTGAAGATGCCCTCAATGGGGGAGTTGTGCCCATGATAGAACTGTCTGAATTTTTAACTCTCTGCAGCCTCTTGTGATCTTGTGCATTGAAGTCCCATACCAGACTTTGGTGACATACCAAATCTCCTCAAATTCATGACCAGGTAGAGCTCATGGTGTCCATGATTGCATCAGAGTATCAGGACAAGGATAGATTCTCTGAGATAATTGAAGCTCAAGAACTTGAAGCTGCTCACCTTTTCCACCGCTGACCCTTCAATGAGGACTGGAACGTGTTCTCTCAACTTCCTCTTTCTGAAGTCTGCAATAATTTTGTTGGCTTGCTGATGCTACGTGCGAGGTTGTCCTTTCAACACCAGGCAACCAGCTGGTTGTCTAACTCTTGTAGGCATCCTTGTAACATCTGAAACTTTACTAATAACATCAGCAAATTTATAGATGGTGTTCCTTTATATTGAATGTATCTTCCAATTTTTAAATTTCTGCTCTTAACACTATATTTGTCTACAATAAATTATAGCTTCCACTGGCAGGAATACTTACCTGTTGATTTATTTTCCTGAATCTTTTATTTTTCTGTTCCTTATTTTCTAAACATCTCGTTGTCTAACAAGACTACTTAACCTTGAGGTATAACCGTAGCTAATCTTCATGAATCATTGTTATGCCAGTTTACCCTAGTTTCTAGTGCATCAGCCAATTTTCTATCCATGCTGCTATATTGCCTACATTTCCTCTCCCATAAGGCCACTTTTTTTAAAATTAAACATGCAATATTAATCACTGTCCATATGGTCTCCTTAAACTGTTTTCAATTAGTCAAGGAAGTAGGAGTAGAATCTTGCATATTTTCTTATAAGCTTCAATTGACAAAGATTTTCATCTAATTTTTGGCATCTCCTGGGAGTATCTGTATCTCTGCTTGGCCGTCAGAGACTGTGGATGTGATGCACTAACCATTGCAGCTGTCCAAAACAGGATAAACCAATTGATCTTTTCCTAATATTAATTTTCAGAGGTTAATTTGTCATTCACAAATCTTCTGTAAGCTTTCTTATCAACCATTTTCAAAAAACCCATTTATATTGCATCTCTTGGATTCTGTTAATCAATCACCTCCCTTTAATAACTTTACCTTATTGTTTTTGACTTGCAGAGTTCCAAGGCCATGATCATCACTGTAAAGTGAGCTCTGGCTGACCAGTTTGAATATGGGATTTAGTCACTTAAAATACTGTACTGCTGGCAAAAGTAGCAACTTTAGAGGAAAACTGAATTTAAAAAAAAATACTTCTCTGCAGCTGAACAAACAAAAATCATTGAATTGAATTGAAGTGATTTATCATTGTCACATGAACCGAAATACAGTGTTCAGTCCTTCCGCCACAATAGGCAGGATCTTTTGTTGGTCACCCATTTTAATTCTACTTCCCATTCCTGTTCCAATGTGCTGGCCCATGGTCTCCTCTACTGCCACAATGAGGCATTTTCAGGTTGGAGGAGAAACATCCAATACTCTGGCTGGGTTGCTCCAATGTAATGGCTTTCTCTGACTTCTGGTACTTTTTGCTTTCTTTTTCCATTCCACTTTCTGACTCTTCTCTTCTCCTCACCTGCAGTCACTGTCCTCTGCTACCCCTCCTCCTTCCCCTTGTCTCATGATCCACTTTCCTCTCCTACCAGACTCCTCCTTATTCAGCCTTTTACTTCTTCCATCTATCACTTCTCAGCTTCTCACTGTATTCTCCCTTCCCCACCCAGTTATCTTCCCCCCCCACCCCCACCCCCACCTGGCTTCACCACTCCCCCTACTTCTTATTCTGGCTTATTTCCCTTTCCTTTGCAGTTGAATGCAAAGACTTTGAGTTTATTCCTCTCCATAGAAACTGCCTGATGTGTTATTGAGGGTGCATGTTAATTTAAAGAGATTTTTAAAGACCAGCTTTATTTGCCAAAACCCGAAAACATACAGTGAGGTGCATCGTTTGCATCAGGGATGTGCCAGGTGGCAGCCCACGAGTGTTGCCAGCCAAGCATGCCCTCGACTTACCAACTCTAATCCGTATGACTTTGGAATGTGGGAGAAAACTGGAGCACCCAGAGGAAACCCGGGCGGTCATGGGGAGAATGTACAAACTCCTTCCAGGCAGTGTCAGGAGTTGAACCCTGATCTTACAATTGGTGCGATGTAAAGCTTTGTGCTAACCACTACACTGCCATTTTACATGGTGCAGTGTGGTAGAACAAGGTCAAATAATAATAATACAGAATAAAGTGTGACAGCTACAAAAAAAGCAGTGAAGTGCCATCATAACGAGGTAGATCTTAACGGTCCATCTTAATGTTCTAGGCAAGCATTTGGTAGTCTTTTAACAGTGGGGTAGAACCTGTCCTTGGGTCTGGTACAATGTGTTTTCAAGTTTTTGTAGTTTCTGTCAGTGGAAGAGGGGCAAGAAGAGAGTGTTCAGGGTGTGTGGGGTCTTTGATTATGCCAGCTGTTTTACTGAGGCAGCAATAAGTATAGACAAATTTCATGGAGGGGAGGCTGGATTCCATAATGTGCTACTGCTCCGTGTCTACGACTCTATACAATTTCTTGTGGCTACGTGCAGGGTAATTGCCATACTGATTGCCATCATGTATCTAGATAGGATGTTTTCTATGGTGCATTGATAAAAGAATATTCATGGTCAAAAGGGGGCATGCCAACTTCCTTTAGCCCCCTGAGGAAGTACAGGGAGTGAGGTTTCCTGGCTGTGAAGTACAGGGAGTGAGGTTTCTTGGCTGTGACATCAACATGGTTGGACAAGGACAAGCTGTCATTGATGTTCATTCCTATGAACTTGAAGCTCTCAACCCTCTCAGCCTCAACACCCACGTAGACAGTAGCATGTGCACCACCGCTCTACCTGAAGTAAATAACTTGATGTTTTGTTTTGCCCATATTGTGGGAAAGCTTGTTGCTATGACACCATGTTACTAAGCTCTCTATCTCCCTCTTGTACTCTGACTCATCATTATTTGAAGTACAGCCCACTGTGGTGGTATCATCTGCAAACTTGTAGAATAGAATCTGGCCGTGTAGTTACGCGTGTACAGAGAATAGAGTAGGGGGCTGAGGATGCAACTATATGGGGCACCAGTATTGTGAATAATCACAGTGGCAGTGGTGCTGCTTATCTTTACTTATTGTAGCCTGTTGGCCAGGATGTCAAGAAGCTTATGTCAAAGTTTTACTTTGTGAAACCACGGTTCTAATCAGGATTTTCTTTTACTAAGGTTCCAATCCCAGTGACCGCTGGCTTGGATCCATTGACAATGCTTACGGATGATGCAGACATTGCAGCCTGGCAGAATGAGAGCCTCCCTGCAGATAGGATGTCCACAGAGAATGCTACAATCTTGACCAATTGTGAACGCTGGCCACTTATGATCGACCCCCAGTTGCAAGGTATCAAATGGATGAAAAACAAGTATGGTGAAGACCTCAGAGTTGTGAGGATTGGCCAGAGAGGGTAAGTCAATTATCAGTGGAAATGTTGAGTGTATAGTCATACGCACAAGTACATGTGTGCTCAGGTGCAATGAAAAACGTACTTGCAGCAGCATCACAGGCACGTTGAGGCATGATACAGTATCAGACTTAGTGCATATTTGTTTAAAGCAACTAATTATTATCAATACAAGGGCCATAGATTTCCCTGCATCAGTCCTATGGTATAGGAACATGTAATAAAATTATGCAGAGGACTCTGATCTGTCTAGCATGTCTATGCTCTTAATCTTCATGTGCCCATCGAGATACTAAGTGTAGCAATAATGATAGTCACTCAACAAAACATCATTTCTGTGGTAGGTCCAAGGACAGCCTATTTGTTAAAAAAGGGGGAACTAATGAACCCAGGTTCCCAGCATTGGATCAGGAACCTGCTAACAAAAATCCTCTGTAAAATTGTACACCAACAGAGAAAGTCGCCCTGAAATCTGGATTAGCTCAGTGACAAATCCGAGATGAAGGTAATCTTGTAACTCCTTAGCAGTTTCCTAAGCAAGCATTGCAGTGGGAATGACACTATCACATGTACATAAACAATGTAGGAAACATCTCATCTTCCCAAACCTGAGAGGAAACCAAATTTCTGGAGTGGTGCAACTCAACGCAAAAAGTCTTATTTGTGGAAAATGATGATGTTCAGACAGGAGGTACTGGAAAGCTTAGTACATTGTGACGAAATTTCCATGCATCAGTACTTGAATACAGCTTTGCCAAATTGCACTGTAATCTTTGACAGCAGGAGCCAAACTTAAACTCAGATCAGTTCACCAGTGTACTTTCAGCTGTCAGAAGAGGTAGGGGCTGGTTCCTGAGACTGGTCACAAGTCAAATGTGTTTTAACACATTGCTTCAGTCTACCTCCAAAGCCCTATTTTTCTGCCTGGACATTCCTGAATTATTATTTAACTAGATTCCATCCCTGGTTTAAAGCATGCTTAACAAGCAATTTCTGCTTTTTCCTATGTTTTCATCTAGAAGCAGTTGTGAAATAGTTGCAACCTTCTGTTTGGTGTGCTTTCCAGCTGTGAGTCCTGTAACCTAAAGGCAGCTAGCTTCTGTGTGCTGTATTTGATTTTCTTAATGTGGGCTTGCATTGTGTGCTACTATATATTTCATTTGTCAAACCAACTTTTGTATGTTGCTGGTAAACTTCAAGAAATGTTATCCTTTGTACAAATTTGGGAGATATGTATTCCTTCATGACTTCTGAGTTCCTCCATCCACAGGGACTGTGCTGTGGGTATTAAGGCTAACACATGCTTCACCATTATTGGCCAGCAGGAGGTGTGCCTGCTACATGCCAAGATGGGCATGTGGTTCATGTCTTACCTGACTTGGCCTCTAGTCCAGCTCGGAACACACTGAAATGTTGATGCTCAGGCCCTTTTATTATTCTTTGCATGTTCATTTTGTTGCTTTTACTAAATTGAAATGGATGAGGAGTGATCTAATCAAAGTCCTGAAGTTGATTAATGTATTTGATGCGATAGGCTCTGGGAGGAATCTAGAAGAGAGAGTTACAAATGTAAAAAATCAAGGAAAGTTCTGCAGATGCTGAAATTTGAAGTGAGGACAGAACAAACTGAGCAGGTCGGGCAACATCTGTGGAGAGGGAAGCAGTGTTAGTACTTCAGTTTGATGAGCTTCCAGCAGAATTTGAAATAAAGAAGCAGTTGTTAACATCGAGTAGGGAAATCTGGAATTCTTTCTCCAAAATTATCTGGTTGGTGTGTGAAAGAGCCTTGCCAAATCTGAGTGACAAATTAATTTGTAAACATTTCCTGCATTTTCTTTCATAGGCCTTTATCTTACCTGGCAAGAACAGGCTGGTGTGAAGTCAGAGGTTAAGGTGGAAATTGGAGATACAGCACACAAACAGGCCCTTCAACTGGCCAAGTCTGCACCAACTATTGAGTGCTCATTTTTACACCAGCATTACTCTAACTCATTATATTCTGTCCACATTCCCATCAGCTCTTCTCCATGTTCGACCACTTACCAACTCACAAGGGACCATTTACGCTTGCTGATTAACCTATCGACCCTCATATCTGTGGAATATTGTAGGAAACTGGAGCTCCCCAAGGAAAGCCATACAGTCACAGTCATGGAAAGTCCACACAGACAGCAGTAGAGTCCAGGGTTGAACCTGGGTCGTTCGGACTGTAAGGTAGTGGCTCGGTAAGGAAATACCAATTGCAAGGTTTCAATCTTTTCTTCCCACATTCCTTTCAACTCCCTGCAGATTCCACTGCTCACCTGCAAACTTGGGACAAGCTTAGCAGCCCATGAACCTTCCAACCACACTCCTTTGCAAAGTGGGAAGGAGCTAGGGTATCCAGGGGAAAAATGTACAAAAATAGATAATGAAATTCCCTTAAACTCTCTCTCTGGAGGAGGAGGAGGAGGAGGAGGAGGAGAAGATGGCAGCACGATGCAGCACGCGCAGGGCCACTCCAGTGAATGATATCTGTAATCTGTCAAGTAGGATGCCGTGCACAATTCTGATTTGATGGAGGCAGACGTGAGAGTATGGAGGAACATCTGGTGAAACTTCTGAAATGCCTGTTTTGCTGCCGCCATTACTGTGTGATCCGAAATCTTCGGAGGGGAAGGCCCCGAATCCTCGGCTTTGCTTGTTGCTCGGCGGCCGGGGCGGGGTAGAAGCGCTCGGCAGAGATGGTGCTCGGTGTCGGAGGGCTGGTCGGAGGCTCGAATTTTTCGGACGGACTCAGAGTCGGACTGTGGTCGGGTGCTTCCAGGATATTGCAACGGCAAGTTTGCGGCGCTGGAGGCTCATGGCAGCGAGAGTTTCTCCCTTCTACCGTCTGCGTGAGATGTTGGCACTATCAAGACATGGAGACTTTTTTTTTTAACCGTGCCCATGGTCTGCTCTTATCAAATTACGGTATTGCTTTGCACTGTTACAACTATATGTTATAATTATGTGGTTTTTGTCAGTTTTAGTCTTGGTCTGCCTTGTGTTTCTGTGATATCATACCGGAGGAACATTGCATCATTTTTTAATGCATGAATTTCTAAATGACAATAAACGAGGACTGAGTGTCCTCATAATCTAATCTAATCTAATCTTGGCCCAACATATTATTCATTCAGAATACCTTACAGTCTGAAGGCACACATTACTTACCAATGAGCCAATATTGGACTCCTCTCAACATTTGGGCTTACAGTGCCAACTGATCTGTAGGCCCTCCCTCCCAACAATCAGTTTCTCCCTCTCTCAGGCCCCCAGTCTGGCTTTCCAACACCCACCAATGTCAACGAGAACACCACAGTACTTCCCATTGTGATGGGAATCCCCCATTCCATTGCTCATCCAGTTTCTTTCACTCCATAATTGCATCGTCTTGTCTCATTGACATTGGCTTCATGAAGCAGTTTTCTTGTCTTTAAGGCCGGCATTCCCAATTGATCTACCTCTGGCTGAGAATCCCACATATCAAGACCTGCAGTTAAATTATTTATGATGTTCAGGCAGATGGGTTGTCAGATTTGTAGCAGCTCTCCTTCTGCATCCCAATAATCATCCCACACATAACTCATTTCCATTTCAAGATCCAGGCTGAACTCTCTTTAACATTTCAGGTTGAAAACCCTTCATCAGAATTGAGAAAGAGACAAAAGATACTTGTTAGCTGCAGGCTTGTTGGGAGATGGGTATGTCCCTGACAGGGTAAAACAGGGGCAACCTTAGAGATAAGCTGTAACAAGGTTAAGCAGTCACTGAGTGAGTGAGAGCAGTTAGAGAGTGAAAACAGACAAAAAATGGTAGGAATTGCAAAACAGAGAGCAGGAAGATATGCTCAGCAGATCAGGCTGAATGCATTCTTCATTTCCAGAGGAAAAAATAAAATATGACATTGAAGGGAGAAATGAACAAGCCAGATGGACAGCAGCTACAGACATAAAGTCAAATCACTTGCAGTTATAACTTTCAAAATCACGTACAGAAAATTGCTATGTGCCCAGATGGAAGATGAGGTGCTGTTCCCAGGACTACATTTGCTTTGTTGTACCAGTGCAGGATGCCAATGACTGATGGATCAGAGAGTGAGTGGGATGGAAAATTAAGGTGACAACAGGAAATTCAGGGTCACCCTGAGGCCTGCATGTGGGTCCTTCTACCAATAGTCACTCAGCCTGCTTTGGTTTCCCTTGTGTAGACAAGGCCACATTGTGAACACTGAACGCAGCACTCCAGATTGGAAGAAGAGCAAGTGAATTGTTGTTTCATCTGGAAAAAAAGTTTGTGTCTGCTCTGCCATCAGTAACATCACGACCATATTCATGCACTGACCCCACATCCTTGATTATCTTAATATCTAAAAATCTATCAAACTGATCTCTCTTTAAAATCTGGACTATCCACTTGTTTTAGTTAATTGACTTCTTTCTAATAATTGGCTTTCACTTAGTACAATACACACTAAGTGATTTTGGGAAACACTTTGGTTTTCTGTGACATTAATATGGCCCTAAACTGCTTGTCGGAATTGATATAAAAGAACCATTGAGGTATTCTTGACATAATGTGACATTGATTTGAGTTTTGACAGGCCTGCAGCCTGAAAGATTTATCGATTAAAACCATAGTGAACATACAAGTCAGATTCAGAAAGACCTAAGAATAATTGTAAATAATTACCATGATAAATGAAGAATAATATAAAGGTATTTATGTTTTTATATTTCAAGTTATCTCGATATCATGGAACATGCCCTTGGAGCAGGTGAAGTAGTCCTAATTGAAAACCTTGAAGAGACAGTGGATCATGTGCTGGGACCTTTGCTGGGCAGAGAAACTATTAAGAAGGGCAGGTAAGGGTTTATGGAGAGAGTGTTTACAACTCTCAATAATCTTTTGTAATTATTATCGAACATTTCAACTCTTAATCTCTAGAGCTTCTTCTTTCCGAATTCATCAAAATCCATTTCATGAAGATTACGAGCACAGGACAGACGTGGGAGAAATGCAGCTCTCACTCACAGCATTAAGGCCACTTGAATTGTGAACCTTTTTTACCAAACATTTATATAATATATATCAAAATTCTTAGTTCATCTGAGTCTGGTTGGCAAAGCAATAATGATTTTGAAATTAACTGTTTCCAAATTGGTTTCAATGTGAAACTCATTGTCAGCATGTCCCTGTAGGAGTAAGAAGCAAAGATTGTGAGATTAAAGAACACCAGATAACAAAGGATATTGAAGGTTTGATCAAGGAAAAGAAGAAAGTGCATGTCAGATGTAGGAAATTGTTACTGAATTGAATACTTTTGTGTTTATAGGGAGAGAAGTTATGAAAGAAAGAAAGAAAGAAAGAAGCAAGGAATTGACAAATAGGATTAAGGAAAATCCTACAAATTTATATGCGTATATTAGCAGTAGAGGGTAACTGAGGAAGAAGAATGTCCCCTTGGGTACAAAGGGTGACCAGTGTGTGGAGCCAGGGGCTAGAGGCAAGGTCCTGAATGAATGCATTTCTTCAGTATTCACTAAGGAGAAGAACATGGAGGTTGTAAATTTAAGAGAGGGGAATGCTGATAATCTGGAGCATGCCTGTATTAGGAAGAGGAAGTGTTAGACACATTGGAGCACATTACCTTGGATAAATCTACGAGGTCCGACAGGATCTATTCCAAGGTGTTAAGGATAACAGTGGAGGTGGCTGCCAGGGCTATGACAGGTTTTTGGATCGTTGTTAGCCAGGGGTGAGGCACCAGCGGACTGAAGCATAGCTAATGTTGTTCCCTTGTTTAAAGAGGATACTACGGGAAATCTGTAAATGACACACCAATGAGCCTTATTGGTGGTCAGAAATTTGTTGAAGAAGGTTCAGAGAGGCTGGATTTATTTTGGCTTGGAAAGGCACAGACTAATAGGAGGAATCAGCATGGTTTTGTGCAGGGAAGATTACATCTCTCAAATCTGGTTATGTTATTTGAGAAGTTAACTAAGAACATTAAGGAAGGCAATGCAATAGATATGGCTTATATGGATTTCAGTTAGGCTTTTGATAAGGTCCTGCATGGTAGTTTGGTTGAGAAAGTTAAGGCATAAAGCATCTGAGGCATGTTTTCAAACTGGCATGGTGATAGAAGGTAGGGGTTAATAGCAGAAAGGTAATTTTCTGACTAGAAGTCTGTAACAATTGGTGTATTTTGGGATTATTTGTAATATATTTAAGTAATTTGAATGAGAATATAGATGGTCTGATTATAAAGTTTGCTGATAATGTGAAAATTGATGGAGTTCTAGATGGTAAAGAAGGCTGATTAAGAATACGGTAAGATGTAAGTAAGCTGGAAAGTTGGCAGGGTAGTGGCAGACGGAATTTAATCTGGACAACTGTGAAGTAGTGCACTTTAGAAAGCCAAATTATGGTGCCATATATTGAACAGACTAAATAGCAGAGCCCTTAGGAGCACTACGTACTGAGAGACCCTGGTGTTCAAGTTTGTAATTCTCTTTGTAGGGGCTAAGGTATGCTTGGCTTCATAGGCTGAAGTTAGGAATATAAGATTTGGGATGTCATGTTACAGCAATACAAAACATTGGGAGAACAAAGTACAGTTCTGCTCTCCACAATACAGGATGGATATGGTAGAAATATAGAGAGTGCAGAAGAGATTCACCAGTACGTTGCCTGGAACTGAGAACTGCAGTTATAGTGAAAGATTGAATAGGCTGGATTAATTCTCATTAGACTGTAGGAAGCTGAGGAATTTAGAGATTTGTAAAATTATGTGGTACTTTGGGGTAGGATGGATACGCAGAGGCTTTATCACATGGCTTGTGTGTCCGGAGATCGCAAGCTTAAGATGAGAGGGGAGAATTTAAAGAATATCTGAAGGGTAGGTTTTTCACATAGAGGGTGGTAGATGCCTGGGATGAGCTGGCAGAGGATGTGGTAAGGATGGTACATTTGCAATGTTAAAAGTCATTTGTGCATGTACTTAGAAACAGTACACACAGGCATGGGCCTAATGCAGGTAAATGTGATTAGAGTGCACAGGCATCATATTTGCATAGATGAGGTGAGTTGAAGAGGTCTGGTTCTATGTTCTTAGATTAGGTATTCCAAGAAATCCAACCTGTTAATGCAATGGGGTACCTGGTTGAGTACTGAAAACCTGTACTAATCAACTGGCTAGAGTATTCACTGATATCCGTAACCTCTCACTTCAGCATTCTGAGGCACTCACCTGCTTCAAGTTGGCTTCGATTTTACCGATGCTCAAGAAGTGCATGGTAACATGTCTCAATCACTATCGTCCAGTAGCACTTACATACACTTTGATGAAATGCTTTGAGAGGTTGTTGAAGAGGTGTGACTTGGAACCACCCTAATTTGCCTACCATCATAACAGTTCAACATTGCACTGGCTCTTCACTCAACCCTGAAACATCTAGAGAGTGAAGGTAAGTATATCAAGAGGCTCTTCATTGACTAAAGCTCTGTATTCAATTCTATCATCCCCTCAAAACTAATTAATAAGCACCAAGATCTAGGCCTCTATACCTCCTTGTGCAATTGGATCCTCAATTTCCTCACTTGCAGGCCCCAGTCAGTTTGGATTGGCAGCAGCATCTCCTCCATAATCACCATCAACAAAGGTTCCCCACAAGGCTGTGAGCTTAGTCACCTGCTCTTCTCACTTTATACTTATGACTGTGAGGCTAAGTACAGCTCCAATGCTATATTTAAGCTTGCTGACGACACCACTGTCGTTGGCCAAATCAAAGGTAATGATGATTCAGCGTACTGGAGGAAGATTGAAAATCTGGCTGAATGGTGGAAGAACAACAACCAATGTCAGCAAAGAAAACAGCTGATTACTGACTGCAGGAGAAAGAAACCAGAGGTCAATGTGCCTGTCCTCCTCAGGGGATCAGAGATGAAGAAGGTCAGAAACTTTAAATCCCTCAGCATTATCACTTCAGAGGATCTGCCCTGGATCCAGCACCTAAGACCAATTCTGAAGAAAGCATGGCAGTGCCTCTTCTTTCTTAGAAGCCTGCAAAGATTTGGCATGTCACCTAAAACTTTGACCAAGTTCTATAGATGCACGTGCACAATATACTGACTGGTTGCATCACGGCCTGGTATGGTAGTGCCAATGCCCTTGAACGGAAAAGCCTGCGACAAGTACTGGATATAGCCCAGCCCATCATGGTTAAAACTCCCTCTATCATTTACCACATCTACAAGGAGAGCTGTCACAGGAAAGCAGCATCTGTTTTGTCTATAATATTTCAGTTATATTTGAGTAATATTGTAAATATATTGTTTGGTCAAGCATTCTTTGTTTTACCATATAGTTCATTATAGATTATATGTAAAAGTACATGAATGACATATGTCATTATAGCACTACATCATATGTGTAAAAAATAAACTAGACATGTTATTCCCGACTCGGTTTTCTTTCTATTAGTTTTATGGTTTGAAGTTACAAAACATAATAACATCCATCTTAAAGGATCCCCACCATCCAGGCCAGGCTCTCTTCTCACTGCTGCCATCAGGAAGGAGGCACAGGGACCTCAGGTCCCACACCACCAGGTTCAGGAACAGCTATCACCTCTTAATCATCAGAATCTCGAACCAGAGCAGATAACTTCACTCACCCCAACACTACACTTATCCCACATCATATGGGCTCACTTTCAAGGACACTTCTCATCTCATATTCTCAATATTTCCTATTTATATATGTATTATTATTATTATTATTATTTTCTCAGATCAGGCTGATAAAACCTGGGGTACAGGCATAGCCATGCACACTCATTTCTTAATTTCTGGGAACTTTCAGACCATTCTAATGGTATTTAGCATTGTGGCTTTCTGGAGATTTACATAAAAGTTGCTGTGTAGCCCTAATTGTTTATTGCTATTGTGTAGTAACTTTGGGATGATACCAGTTGTAGATATTACTATTGGGACAATGTATACCTTGTTCATGCTCCATAGTCTTTCAATTTCCTCTGTAGTTCAGCATATTTCTGGTGTTTTTCATTTATTGATTTCTATATTTATGTATATTTGGAATATCTATATCTATTAAGTAAGTTGTTCTTGCCTGTTTACCCTGTATTATTACATCTGAATGGTTATTATGGATATCCTATCTGTAATAACCAATCAGTTGTAATATAATTTGTGGGACTCTGACTCTAAAACTGGATCAGGCTTGTATTTATAGTAAGTTCGGGTTTATTTTATGAAGTTGTGTTTTAAAGCAAGATTTTTGTGAATAATGTTTGCCACTTGATTGTACCTGTGTAAGTAATCAGATTGAGTTAAACTGCTGCAGGATCCTGTAGTGTGTTGGATTGTTTCTGGTTTCTCGTGGCATTTTCTGCATTTATCTTCCTGAATTTGTTGGTCTTTTATTTCGTATTTTTGATCATTTGTTTGCATTAACCACTTGGTTCTGTATTGCCACAAGGAATCCTGTTTGTGGGAAAAGCCATGTGTTCAATGCTTCCTTGTCCACATCTAATCTGCTCAGATTGTGGGGATTTCTTCCACGGAGGTTCATAATCTTCCATTGGTTAACTTTTTCTTTTCTCGCAATAATTTCTTCATTTGCACAAAAAGAAATGCTGTTAGTATTAGCACAGTTTGTTGTCTTTTGCACATTGATTGTTTCCCCATCTTTGTGTGTGTTTTTTATTGATTCTATTTTTTTTTCATTTACTGTGAATGGCAGCAAGAAAATAAATCTCAGGGTGACATGAATATACTAAAAGGACTAACTGGTTCTTTGAGTGTCATTCTGAAACTTGAATATTTCCTTACGTGCTAAGTCCCACAACTTAGTAACTTGCGAGTTATATCCAATATCCCATTATGTATAATCCACTTCATTGGGATAGAGAACCAATAAAGTCACCGTACGTTTTTCCTCTTTTTATTCTGCTAATTTTCTGATGTTAGACTGTTACCGTAACTTTAAGTACAATTACGCTGATTTTGTTCTTGAACTGAAAGTATGCCTTTTCCTGCCTAGGTGCATCAAAATTGGAGACAAGGAATGTGAATACAATTCCAACTTC
Organism: Mobula birostris; assembly: GCF_030028105.1. Classification (NCBI taxonomy): domain Eukaryota; kingdom Metazoa; phylum Chordata; class Chondrichthyes; order Myliobatiformes; family Myliobatidae; genus Mobula; species Mobula birostris. Next base: position 21,257,182 of record NC_092393.1, read on the forward strand.
CGTCTTATTCTTCACACAAAGCTGGCAAACCCCCATTATCAACCTGAGATGCAAGCCCAATGTACTCTCATTAATTTCACCGTTACTAGAGATGGCTTAGAGGACCAACTTTTAGCTGCCGTAGTCAGTATGGAGAGACCAGACTTGGAAGAGCTGAAGGTATGGTGAAATAACCTTGTTCTTTCAAAACATTATTTATGCCAGTAAGAACAACAAAAGTAGGAAATGCTAGGCAGGTGAGGCAGCATTGGTGGAGAGAGAAACAGTGTCAATATCAGCTGCCTGTTCAGTTGAGTATTTTTGTCATTCCTGGTCTTTTTTTGCAGTTTTTTGCTTACAGAAACAATTTTCTGCTGTAGAGGAGGCACATCTCATTATCAATGTAATCCGGCTGTCTAGGAATTAGTTTTTACAGTACAGAATTTTATTCTATTGTACCTGTGTTAACTCAGAAAAAGATCTCTGTACTTGCAGGCAGCCAAAGAAGGTTCATCATTCCCAGGATATATCCACTCCAGAGGGTTGGACCTGGCTAAAGCTGTGTAATTGGTAGTTTACAATGAAGAATTTCAGAGTTTGTTAGGTTTTTCTCCCCCTCTGCTTGTTATAATAAAATTGCTGCTGTTCCATTGAGTCAGAATGCTATTGTTTTAAATATGGTGCATGGGTTTAAGTTATTTTCATGCATAGGCTTGAAAATGAGAAATAAGGAAACACCCATTTGTTCCACAAGAGGCACCCATGAAAAGTGCTGCACAATGTTGGATCTCCCTGGATGGGACCCACCATCCACAATCTCTATCTTTGCATCCTTGCATCTGCCCCCAGAAGGCTGATCTCTCTGGTCCAAACTGTCCTGTGTTGGGGGTGGGGGGGGGGGAGGAGAAGAAGATGAAATCAGTATTTCCACATCCTGAGCTTTACCATCTACCAAAACTATCAGAATGCTTCTGATTTTAAGAAGCATTCAAAAAACAGAAAAAAATAAATGAAAAAAATTAAGTTTCGTTTCAAAAAGAAAGCTAAATCAACTAAAGCAGTTGTTTAACTTTATTGCATCAAAAAGGTAATTTTAAAAATAATTATCTATTCTTGCCTCTATTCCTCATAGTCACATAATCTTTATTCAACTGATTATGCTCACAAATCCTGTGCTGGGTTAACAGATTGGGGATGCAACACATTCTGGAGTTTGAATCATTGGGCTAAAATGATCCAGTAGCAAACTTCAGAGCAGACATTGTCAATAAGACTATCACACATAGTGGCACAATAGATTGAGCTACAAGTACATACCGATTATTTTTGGAACTCCATGTTTGTGATACCTTAAAATAAAATTGGAAAAAGGAATGTTTAGTAATGGTTTAATTTTTTTACTCCAAGATACACTTTGAAAATCTGTTTCTTCACGTTTTATTTGCAATTTTGCTACAGTCTTTTATACACTTTGTCACTGTATGTAAAAATTCCTGGATATTTCACTTATGTGAACACTCAATGTTTCTATCAATGTCACTCATTCATAGATTCCTCAGGGATAAACCAGCTTCGTCAATAAGCCAGGAATATATATTTACTGACTGCAGCTTTGCTACAATAACAGTCTTAATAAGATTAGGTTTTAGTTAACACATCTTCACAGTACAAATAATGTTAAAGGATGTATGTAAGGAGCAGATATGGTGTCTGGCAATATTTTACTCATGTGACATTTACTTATCTCTCTGTGTAATTTAAAAAGAATTTAATTATGTTAAGACTGATTTAAATTCATTTTCTTTCTCTAATGAACACAAGGAGCTTAAGGTTGTCTTTTCATCTTCCAGATTTCTTGAAAATATGTTTTGAATTACAGGCAACAAATTTGTTTTTAATGCAAAACCAATTTAGGTAAAAAGTTTGCTTAATAGTATTTTGTTGAGTCTAACATTTCACACACACATTTACATATTCTGCAATTTGTGATTAAAGCTTGTAAATTTTTTTAATTTATTCAACTACTATTAGCATATGAAAAATTAGCATTTAATAAGAATATATTTCCTTCCTGTCCTTATAACTTACAAATGCACAGCTTGTAGCTGGAGTGATGTGCTTATATGAATTTTGTCAAATTAATATGCAACCCTGAACCGACTAATTTACAGTTGACAGGAAGGCATCGGAATTTGTTACTGACTAAAGCTGCACCCATTTTTAAGCAAGAATATCCACTCTTTTGGATATTTGCTGCTTTCAGTCAAGTTAAAGGTCATCCTATCACCCAGCAGCGATGCTATCAATAAGCTGGCTGAATAACCAATGATACTAATGATTTTTTTAAAGACTGAAATGCAGGAACCAAAAGGCAAACATTTTGAAATATTCTCATGAAAAATTACAGTATCCATGCAGGCATGCATGTATGTACATATGCACGTTTTCTCTCTCTCTCTCTCTCTCTCTCTCTCTCTCTCTCTCTCTCTCTCTTTCTCTCTCACACACATGTTACAGCTAGCTTGCTATAAGTAATAACCATGTTCCAGTAAAGATAAACATTGACCTCATAAAAAGTATAAGATTTTCCAGGTATTGTAGAATTGAATTATAAATAGCTGAAGTTTATATCTGTTGAAGTGATTCACCTTCATTCTGTTGGAGAAGACTGCAAATTGAGAGTTTTCATGATCACACTTACTCTCTAACTGGAAGTTTGATATTTTCATATAAGGACACATTCGTGGAAATCTTCAGATGTCATTTTCATTATGTTCTTACACTGTAGCAATAATGAACACTCTTTATATAATACACCCCTGTTATTGTTGTGCATCCAGTTATTGATTTCCACATCTTAACACCACACTTAAGCTACAAGATTCCCATCTAAGTATGAGGTGGAGCGTTAAATGCAAAAGTGCTTACCTGGATCTCATTTTCATCTGCTCCTATGGAAATTCCTAACTTGAGATTGTGTAAAGAGGCAAGTTGAGCAAGAAATGACAGATGCAATAAAATACGGAAAAAGATACAGTTTTCTAGATTGCACAGAACAGAAAGCAAACTTTTTTTTAAATGGTGAGGTTATGCTGATGTTCAAAATGACATAATGTTCTCCAACGCAAGTCACTGAAAGCCAAGGTACAGAGATTGTGATAATTAATAATCACTGAATTTCCAGTTAAAAAGAAGCATTGACCTTGTAAGTAAATGTAAGATTTTTCAGGTATTTTATTGCAGAACTGATTTATAGTTCAAATCTATTCAAATGATTTTCTTTAATTCTGCGATTATGAAGGAAAATTATATTTTTAGTTTTATATAGTATAATTCCAATACATAAATAAGACTATCTTAGTGTAAATCTTTAGTGGGACCACATCTGGAGTATTGTGTACAGTTTTAGTCTCCTTCCCTAAAAAAATGGTATGCCTGCCAAGGAGGTAATGCAATGAAAGTTTGTTACACTGGGTCTAGGGATGGCAGATTTGCAATATGAGCTTCTGTAGACTAAGCTTAAATTCTCAAATTTTAGAAGAAGAATAAAAAAAAAATCTGTTGAAAATTACAAGATTCTTGAAGACCCTAGCAGAGTCTAGAACTAAAGGAAACAGTATAAAGATAAGGAGGAGATATACTTTTAGTTATAAAGAGAATGAAAGGAATTGAAGATAGTGCTGCAAAATAGTGCTGCGATAGGATATGTCAAGACTGCACAGGCAGGCACCTCCCAGTCTCCATCCAGAAATCACCTGCCACTCATTTCCAACTTGTTGCCAATTCATTACCTGCAACCTATTTAAACCCAGCTCTCATCCACAGTCCTTGTTCACTCATCAAACTAGCCAGCCTCAAACAGTGGCTCCTAGCATTCAGTTCCTTTGCTGCATTATCTTGTTAAATATCTATTCTTTCTTATTTTCTGGCCCCTCCTTGCTTGTTATTTTCCAGTTTATTATTAAAGTGATCACTCACTACTAAATCATCTCCACTGCTCTGGCTTTGGGTCAAGACTCCTCCACATTTCCTGGCAGAAGATCTTTCAGTATTATGATATATAGTGAAGTAAAACTGAAAGGCCAACTGGCCTATGCTGGTTTACCTCTTTCAGAGCCTATAAAAAGTATTCAGTGCCCCTTGGAAGTTTACATGTTTTATTGTTTAACGGCATTGAATCACAGTGGATTTAATTTGGCTTTTTTTGGGAATGATCAACAGAAAATGACTCATTCATGTTAAAGTGAAAACAGATCTCTCCATCTACAAAGTAATTAAATTAATTACAAATATAAAACACAAAATAAGTAATTACGGAAGTATTCACCCCTTTTAATATGACACACCAGCTAATCACTGGTGCAGCCAATTGGTTTTAGAAGTCATGTAATTAGTTAAATGGAGATCACTGTGTGCAGTCAAGGTTCTTCAATTGATTATAGTAAAAATATTACTGAATCTAGAAGGTCTAACTGCTGATGACTCAGTATCCCCGCAAAAATGACATGATGAAGATAAAATAAACTCCAAACAAACTCTGCAAAAAGGTTATTTAAAAGCACAACTCTGGAGATGGATACAAGAAGATTTCCAAGTCACTGAATATCTCATGGAGTACAATTAAGTAAGTCATCAAGAAATGGAAAGAATATAGCACAGCTGTAAATCTGTCTAGAGCAGGCTGTCCTCAAAAACTGAGTGACCGTACAAGAAGGGGACTAGTGAGGGAGGCCACAAAGGGACCTATGGAAACTCTGGAGGAGTTACAAGCTTCAGTGGCTGAGATGAGAGAGACTGCATACAACAGCTGTTGCCCGGGTGCTTCACCAGTCACAACTTTATGGGAGGGTGGTAAAGAGAAAACCTCTATTAAAAAAAAAACTCTCATGAAATCTCAGCTAGAGTTTGCCAGAAGACATGTGGGAGACTCTGAAGTCAGCTGGAAGAAGGTTCTATGGTCTGATGAAACCAAAATTGAGCTGCTTGGCCATCAGACTAAACACTATGTTTGGCATAAGCCAAACACCATACATCATCAAAAACACACCATCTCTACTGTGAAGCATGGTGGTAGCTGTATCATTCTGTGGGGATGCTTCACTGCAGCAGGACCTGAAATGCTTGTGAAGGTAGAGGGTAAAATTAATGAAGCAAAATACAGGGAGCTCCTGGAGGAAGACCTTATGCGGTCTGCAAGAGAACTGCGACTTGGGAGAAGATTTGTTTTTCAGCAAGACAATGACCCCAAGCATGAAGCCAAAGCTACACAGGAATGGCTTAAGAACAACAAAGTTAATGTCCTGGAATGGACAAGTCGAGTCTAGACCTCAATCCAATTGCGAATTTTGTGGCTGGACTTGAAAAGGGCTGTTCACTCACGATCCCCATGAAATCTGACAGAGGTAGAGCATGTTTTGTATAGAAGAATGGGGGAAAATTGCAGTGTCCAGGTGTGCAAAGCTGATAGAGACCTATCTTGACAGACTCGAGGATATAATTGCTGCCAAAGTTGCATCTGCTAACGACAGACTTGAAGAGAGTGAATACTTATGCAATATATTTCTTTTGCATTTTATATTTGTAATTAATTTAAATCAGTTTGTAGAGAGCTGTTCTCACTTTGACACAAAAGAGTTTTTCTGTTGATCTGTGTCAGAAAAAGGCAAATTAAATCCACTGTCATTCAAGGTTGTAAAATAATAAAACATGAAAACTTTTAAGTGGTTTGAATACTTTTTATTCGCACTGTATGTTGCAATGTCCTTTTTACAAACTGTTGAAGTTTAACTTTGATGTTATTCATGAAGAAGAGCGAAATTATGGAGCAAGCTTCATTAATTGATTCTCCCTGCATTACCCAACTTCCATCCCTCCAGCTCCACCTCTCTTTTTTGCTGTTATTTCTATCTCTTAAGGTTAAGCCAAAAAGTGTGCCTGATGATGATTCCAAATGGAGATCGACAAGAAGCCAGAATTGGAGAAGCCAGCAGCCTCAGGGGGTGAATGGCCAGTGAAGGTTACAGGAATTGTGAGTGGCTTAGTGGTGCAGCTGTTAGCACAGTCACTCCACAGCTCCAGAGAAGAGTTTGATTTCAATCTTGGGGCTGTTCTGTGTGGTGTTTGCACATCCTCCTCGTGACAATGTGATTTCTCCTAGCTTTCCTCCTCCATCTCCAAGAATCCTTCTAGGCTTACTAGCAGATCAGGCAGTTGTGCGAGAGTTAGTGGCCAAGAAATAGTGTTTGTGGAGTGGTTTGAACATAGAACATTACAGCAGAGCACAGGCCCTTCAGCTCATGATGTTGCACTGATGTTTAATCTAGTCTAAGGTCAATTGAAACCTTTCCCGCTACATAGTTCTCCATTTTTTTAATCACTCATGTGCCAATCTAAGAGTTTCTTAAATGGCCCTAATATATCTGCCTCTACTAACACCCATGACAGGGCATTTCATGCACCGACCACTTTCTCTGTTATGATCTTACCCCTGATATTCCCCTAATACTTTCCTCCAATCTCCTTAAAATTATGCACCCTTGTATTTTAAGGTGATTTTGTTATCCAATATTTAATGTTCACTTCTCAGTTCTATAAAGCAAAACAATATGTCAGTGAGCTTGATAAGTGATGACAGAGTTGTGTATTCCCTTTAAAGGCAAAGAAATCTGACATGTTTTATTGAGGAGAGCCTCATAGGTAAGAGTAAGAGGGATCCAAGTTAGATCTCTGATAAACTCTGGAGTTAACAATATGGAAGTTGGAAGTGCTTACCGTGAATACATCGGGAGAGATAATACAGGAGAGATAATAATGAAACAAGGGAGAGCAGAGCCACCCATAAAGCAAGTTATTTGAGGAAACTTTTGTTAACTAATGTGAGAGCTGCAATAGTTGTTGAGTGATCGGTAAATCAGTGGGAATGTACTAGAGCAGGAGACGAGTCTCCTGAACTATAGATGATTAAAGAAACTTAATTAATTTTCAGGCCTTATCACCCAGTATGTTATTGGAAATGATAATCAATATTTTATATCTTTGGAAGTTATGTTAAGAGGGAACCATGCAATCTTGATAAGCATCAGGCAGTTCAATTGATTTGATATTTGAGGCTACTAAAATCCTGCTCGGTGGCAGGGTGGAGCTGTGTCTCTACAAAAGGAGGTGTAAGATACTCCTTCCCTGCAAGTCACCCTTGGGCAAGGCGTAGCACCTGCTTAGCTTCTGATCAGGGTGACACGAAGCCATTGGAGCAAGTGGTGTATGGTCGTAAGAACAGCTGGGTGCATATCACAAGTCCTGGTTATATCACAAGGCAGGACAATTCCTGCAGAGTACTGATAATGGCTGGGTCACCCATCTTGTAACGACACTGCTCAGAAGAAGGCAATGACAAACCACTTCTGTGGGAAAATTTGCCAAGAACAGTCATGGTCATTTAAAGACCATGGTCACCCATGTCATACAGCCCGGCACATAATGAATGAATGATTGAAAATCCTGTCATGATAAGGGAAAATAAAGAAAGGTATTTCTCCATTATTGGTTCAGATTAAGTACGAAGAAGTGTTATCATTTTGTCTGCTCTTATCTTCTTGAAAACAAAGTAGAATTTTGTTGATGGTGGCTACTTCATTCCTAACACATTCCTGTCAGAACTTGGTTTGAACTTGTCCATATAGTGGCATCACTATGGAAACCAGTATGGTACAAGTACATGAACTGTCTAACATGGGTAATTTAATAAGTTTTATGATCAGGCGCTAGATGATATATGACATCTTCCTCCCCCTGCCACGCTACTAAAAGGCTGAGGACAAGATGCAACATTCTAATTTGCTATTGCTTCTGATGGCTTAGGCGTATTCCTTGTATTTGCCTTGTTACTGTCATCAGCATGGACATTCAAGACGTGCTTTGGGCAGTGAAGCAATGCCACAAAATGTTCTCTAGGTCGTGAGCTGTGCACTCTTACTGCTGACTTACATTGAAAAGGAGATTGTCCCGAAGTCACCTGCTTGAAAAGTACCTGCCCAATCCTCATACGTGGAGATGAGTCTAAAACAAAGCACTATCCCTAAAAAAACAGGCAAAGTGAACTCCCAGCAGCTCGACAATCTATAGACAAGAAGAGAAAAAAGTTGAAAGATCCTGTCAAGTTTTGACATATAATGTGGAATTATCATCTCTATATAAAAATTGAAGTAAAGCAGAAAGATGTACAGTGTAATGCAGTTATAGAATTATAAATGAACATATTTACCAGGATTAGAAAGACTAAGCTTTTAACATTATGACGAAGCACGCCAAGGAATAGGATCAAACTATTTCCAGAAGTATGTTGTTCCTGAAAGAAAGGCCATTAAAGCACAATAATCAGTAATCAATCAAATAAAAAAATGAACCTTTCCACAAAAAATGAGGTTCAAAATACTGTCACATGGATTGATTGAAGCCCATGTCACTAATGCTTTTAAGAAGGAGAATGATGTATGAAGGAAAAGGTAATGGAGGGTTACAGATGAAATGCTTGAAGATGCATTTAGAGTGGGAGAAAGCTTATGTGGAGAATAAATCCCAACATAGATCATTTGAAGCAAACTATTTATGCCTGCATTGTAAGCTCTGTGAAGACCTGTTGTCTTTTCTCCTCAACCTCAGAAGTAGTAATTCAGGTATACTATTGTGGTCTGTCACTTGTGGCTCATTCAATATTTTTTAATATTGGAACACATGTAAAGTAATGGATGTTTCTTTCTCCCCAAAGTATTATTCCAGTCCAGTGAGGATATGAATAATATATTATTGACCCCATTCTAATTAGCGAAGTAATAGAAATTCTGCACCCTGTAATTGCAGTGATCTTCTAATTAGGTCACAGGAGCGATGTTAGAATGAAAGGACCAAACAGGCATTGTATTGTGCAGACAGTAACCTCATTTTTGCAGTCATTTGTAATTTTAATTGACTGAAGCTCTCATAAAAGACTTGTCTCCTTGCAACGTTTGCTCTTGTGGTGCATTTGATAGTCTTAAAATATGACTGAGTTCCCTGTGGTATTTTTTGTCTCTGTAGTCCAATCTAACAAAGCAGCAAAATGGCTTTAAAATCACCTTGAAGACCTTGGAGGACAACCTACTTTCCCGCCTTTCCTCTGCTTCTGGAAACTTCCTCGGAGACACAGCCTTGGTAGAAAATTTGGAGACTACCAAAAGGACTGCTGCAGAGATTGAAGAAAAGGTTAGGCCAAATGAAACTATAAGGAGAAGATTATTTGAATGTTGATAATATGTTCAGACATATCCATGTGATTTATGATGAAAAGGGGAATGTATTAAATCTCAGCCTTTTTGAAAAGTCTCATTGAATACTACAGCCAGTCTAGAAGGAATTAAAATGCCATGTTATTTAACTTCCTTTTTCTGCCAGGGCTAATCATTATGTTCCTCAGAGTTCAGTCTGGCAAGCAGCCTGCTTATGAGCCTTGTTAATACATGGATTAGGAATGTTTAAATAGAGGTAGACTTTTTGAACAGCTATTCAACATATTTATCTTTTGAGTCCCACCTCTCTTCTGCAATATTGCAAAATTAGCAAGTTCACATATTAGGCTATCAAACTCATAAACTATTTCATCCACATTTTTGGTGTCATTTGCAATTTTTGCCTTTCAGTTAGGGATTAACATACAGCATGTAGGCATTTAAAAGTTTCAAATAACTTATTTTGCTCAGCAAGACCAATTGTGTACTATCTTTTTAAATAGGTTTATGAGTATGTAAATAGACCTGCAATATGTGGATGGTTTATAAATTTGTTTAGCACTCAGATGTGGAAAATCTGCAACAAAGATTCTATTTTTGAATGACCTCTGAAGTTGTAAATGTGTCTAATTAAAGATCTCATTTGATAATTTTTCCTCAATTTGACTGGAGAATTTCACTAATAAAGGTCAAGGTGACTGACAGACACTTCCACTTTCCTCACAATAAACAATGCAGTTAATCAATCTGTTTTGTTTGTGGTTTATGAAAATAATATTTTAAAGTGTAGCAGAGCAGCAGGGATTCTCTGCTGCTTTCCTTGACTACCCTGGTTATTTCTAGATCAGAATATGTGTGGACAGTTGCGTAGTTCTGTAAGAGTCAATTGATGTAAGACCTTACTAAGACCAGCAGGCAGAGCATAAGGAAGAAAGCTATAGTAAAATAAGGTTTTATTTCAAAAGAACATGGGGATTTTTTCCCCAAAAATTAGAGCCTTCCATGTGAATAAAAAGTGATTGAGATGATATTTTCTCACACCTGGTGCTCTGTTCCAGTGCTGGGTTGTATCTTGCTGACCTCAGATGCCAGTTCTTGCAAATCATTATTTAACTGACCAATGGAAGTACTGCTGTAAATTCCACCCTCCTCCTTTTGCATGTTTGGAAACTTTTAATACTTGAGTTTATAACACTAGTGAATTACAAACATACGACCTCTGGGTAGGGTGAGGAGAAGGAGGCAATCAGAGTCATGAGCCTCCAAAAATATAGTGCATTTCTGAATGTGTGTGTGTGTGTGCGCGCGCGCTTGGGATGTGTGCACACATTTACACCAAGGACACTGCTTTGCCCTTCAAAGGCCTGCAAAATGGTGGTCATCTTGTTTGTATTTTCTGCCATGTAAAAGGAACTCAATTAAGTTGTCTGTTTTGGCTACAGGATATAATTATGAAGTCCAGATGTAGAAGGGGTCTGATGATTTAAGTCATCGCCTCAGAGTCAATATAACACAGTGCCCTTCCATCTGTAAGTCTGAATCTGAGTTCTGCACATACTGAGATTTGAAAAGTGTTCAGGGCTGGGCAGTTTTGGGAATTCTTCCTCTTTTTTAAAGTGCTCGAGCGTTGCTCTTCCAGATAAATATTTATGAGCTATTAATGTTTTCAACAGTAAACAGCTTTTACCAACTGGTTCTGTATGGCATCATAACATTTTCTTAAATATATCCTTGCACCTGAAAACAAAGAAAGAGTGACCCCAAATGACATTTCCCAGATTTTTTTTGTTATTAGAACCACATCCTTACTATATAACATATCTCTTTTAATACAGGTGAAGGAGGCCAAGGTAACGGAGCTTAAGATCAATGAGGCCCGTGAGCATTACCGTCTTGCTGCAGGCCGTGCGTCTCTCTTGTACTTCATAATGAACGACCTCAATAAAATCCATCCTATGTACCAGTTCTCTTTGAAGGTATGTCTGTGCAAGATCAGCAGATGTTGCCTTTACTCCCTACAGCTTCATTTAGCTGATGAACCACTTGAATAAACAAACAATTTACCAACATTTCTGAATCCTTTCCTAATTTTGTGCACTGAAAATAAGGGGTCACATGTTAAAATATTAATGTAGGAGCCATAATTGCAAATTTCACTACTGGAGGATAAACAAAGAATTGATTCTGCTATTCATTCTATGCTTCAAAAAAGACTGAATTTTGATACTGAAATCCAACAAGGAATGAAAAGCTAAATATATTCTAATATTTGATGTGTTTACAGAAGAGAAACAATACAACATATAATGTCATAATTTATTAATAAGCTCTGCTCTTCTCTTTTTGTTAGGCTTTTAATGTCGTATTCCAAATGGCTGTAAAAAGGGCACCCACTGATGAAGTCCTCAAGCAGAGGGTTGCCCACCTGATTGACAGCATCACTTTTTCCGTGTTTCAATACACAACAAGAGGCTTGTTTGAATGTGATAAGCTGATCTATACGGCTCAGGTTACCTTCCAGGTATGTAAGAACGTCTGTGCATTTAATTTTCATTTATTTTAACTCTTTTCCTAAGAAACTCCTTAATGTTGGAAAACAAATTCAGATACTTGAAACCTGGAATAAAAGGAGAGAATTGCTAGCATTACCCAGTGGTCAGGCAATATCTTTAGAGAAAGAAATGTAGTTAATACTTCAGTATTATGACCTATCATCAGAACTCTTAGCTCTTGTTCTCCTCTCCATGCATTCTTGCTGCCTTTAATAATGGAGTTTGCTTCCCCAGATGGCCTGTTAGATTCATGCACTGTGAGGATTTACCAGTTCTTTCAACCCTATGAAAGCTTAGCCACTCTCTGCCAGGGTGCCACTAGCAATGCGAGAGGAATATTCAGTTTACTTTCTCTTTCTTCATTGCAGTCATCTTAGCTATATTGAAAAGAAATTGCAGACAGGAAGACTAGAGGTGCATTTCTGGTACACATTTCTATACCATTAAAATTTAGTTGAATTAAATTCTAAAATCTCTGGACTAAATTCCAGATTCCTATGTTCCTTAGTCCTCAATTTCCTGTACTTATAATGTTTAGAATATCATCTTAAATCTGATGGTCTCATAAAATTTCACAGTATTAACACCAAAGGAAACCTTCATCTCACATTTGGAGATATCCCGGACCAAACATTTCTGATAAGTGAGTTTCCTGTATTTCCTCTGGGTGAGGAGTTTTTCTTTTGTTAATTTTCCAAACCAGAATTTGTATTGTGTGTTTTATCTTCCATTTTATTGTTTCTATTTTTTGTTACTTCCTCTCACAAAAAGAGAAGTGGCCAGCATAGATCAACCATGATCATGTTGAATGGCAGGACAAACTTGAGAGAGCTGTGGCCAATACCAACTTCTATTTTATGACATTCTTGTAAAGAAAAACTGATTCAGAAGGGAAGATAATAAAAAAATAGTTGGCTAATGGACAAATAACTCTGTTTGTCCAAGAAAGATGTTGGTCATTTTTACCTTCTAACTTATTTAGTAAGATTTGAATCTGTGTGTAATGAAGGCAGACTGTGGTGCATTGGTCATTAGCCCTCCTGTTGGACAGCCCTTATGTTGCCCTTCTTATGGTAGCACCTCTGTTACTTGTTGCAAGAGGTGGGAGGTTTAAAGAGTAGTGCCAGTCGGGACTTTCTGTTCAGTTTCAGGTAGCAGGAATTGTAAAGAGGCACACTGTGATTGTTAACTGTTAACTGGGTAATTAGGCCATTGACAGGGTCCAATAAATGGTGGAAGTGGATTCAGTTGCAACACTGAAGATGAACTTAGATAGGGAAATGAATGTGAGGGGTGTAGGAGGTCTATGGACTGATTGTGGGTAGACAGGACTGGGCAGAATAGAAAAGGTTGGCTTGGACTAGATGTTTCTGTGATGTATTACTCTATAAGTCTATGACTACTTGTCATTACACAAAGTCAATCTAATTCAAACCCCCTTTCTCATTTTAAAAATAGAGATGAGTTTCAATAAAACTAAATTGAATTATTTCCTAACAAAGGACAAGTTATTACAAATGCCGGTACATCCTGCCAGAAAGCCTAATAGATTGATAAGTCCTTTGTCTGATATCGCATATATTACCCTCTAACTTTATGAAAGATCCATTGAAAATTTCCTGTGTGGACATCTGCTTAAATTCATGTTGACAGTTTGAAATATCAACTATCTTATTCCAATTCATGTGTAAAAATCATCATTGTACCATGCTACATCAGTATCTGAAAACTCAGTGAACTCAAACTGTTTGATATTGTTCTACTTCAATGACTCTCCTTGTTAACATTAAGTGAAACTTGACAATGCAGGAAGAAATATACTGGTCTTGTTGACCATAAAGCACAGAGCACTGTTTCCCTTATAATGCATGATGCTATTTTTGTGCATAGTATTGGGATCCAGGAAATGATGGACTTTTTCTTCACATATAATTTTGTAATAGGGTGCTCATTAATTTCCAACTTGTATCTTCTTATACCAAGTGGAAAGAGTGAGTGGAGTGACTTGGTTAAATTGTACAAAGGCCGCTTTTGGTATATTGCTGGAATTAACTGGGAAAGGTGAAATATGAATGGCCTCTCCTATTTTTCCTTCCTATGGAAAAATGCCTTCATCTGCAGTCAGGATTGCAGCTTGTTTTATATGTCTTTAATTGAAAGAAAAATAAGCAAGCAATCTCAGCTTGACTCTCTTGCTCCATTGTGCACTGCCACGTACAAACAAAATAATCTCCCTTTTCATAATGTGGTGTGAAGTTCCTCTAACTATGATGTGCTATGTGCAGCTTGGCACTGAAATAATTTGAAATAGTCCGTGAGCCAGTAGGGTTGGTCAATACCATCTGAGGGGAATGCTCATAGTGATTTTTGGCAAGATATACATCCACAGAGTTAGAAAATCTGTGATAGCATTGCACCAGTGGTAGCTTTATGTGTGCTATCATGCATTTTATAACACTACCCTAAAATAAGTATTTCTAAAAAGTGGCCAATATAAAGTACAACATATATATTCAACCTAGTGGTATTTTGTCATCAGTGATCCCTCAACATTGAAATTTGTCACAATGATTGCTGAGTTCAAGCATGTTTCATCAAATGTTGTTATAAAATGTTTACATTGAAAATTGTGTCATTGGTGGCACTCGCAGTACAGTGCCCAATTTCAGTAGAGTGAATCATTTCATTTTTAGAAAAGTATTTGTCTATTGTTCATTTTGGAAAAGTCAATAAAAACTCTAGGACACATATAATCACATGGATTTGTAGAGAATTTATTCAGGAATTCACTTTTTGTATATATTCCATATTAACATCAGTACAGCAGAAAATGTTACCCACCCCCCAAAAGGGAAAAAACTTCATTTGGAAAGATCTCTGGAGTTTTATCAATGTCATGATATTTTCCATATTGTTGTATCAAATCAAAACAATCTTAAGCTTTTGTCATAGCATATAGAATTACAGTACAATAATTCAAATGTGGGGTTACACACGGCCATAACCTAAGCCCCATTTGGTTGTAAAATGAATATATTGAATCAAAGACTGCTTTCCATACTTTGTTTTCCATATTTTCATAACCTATTAATAATCATAATAATTTTCCAAGTCTTCCACGTCTTCCAAATCCTCATCTGAATTTTCCACACTCTCTGAGGTGGATGCCTGGTTCTCACAGTCTGCCAGTCTACATATGTCAGTACACCTGAGGCCATTTGCAACACATATACATCTTGAGAGTGAATATTTTTTGGTCAGTTACAGGCCAGTAGATCCAGGATGGCATTGGGTGCTTTCTGGCCTTCCATCCAGTGCACCACCAACTGTTCAGCTTCCTCTTCTCTCTCCATCTTCTATCCTCTGACAACAGGGCTTGACGCTTGTGGGTTCTCCTCCAAACATTTTCTCCATATACCAGTCTGGTAGTTGGCTCGTTGTGCATGTTTTGTTAAGCAGTCCTTGCATGGTGGGAGTTGATGACTTAAGATTTCACATTTTTTGGCACAGAAAAGGTGATACCTGAGCTCATTGACCTTGGTGGTCGATACTTTTGGGGCATACAGGAGACATGTAAATGCTTCCAGTTTGTCCAGCTCTGGGGAGAGGTCCCATTCCTGACCCAGCTCTTTAAGAATGTGTCCTGAGTTTCCCTGTTGCTGGTCAGAAGTTTTAGGGCACTTGTCTTCCCTTTGCCTGTAAAAGCACTTACAGTGTCACATCCTATATATGCGTGCAACCCGATGAGAGCCCTACAAATCCCTATGCCAACAGTGACACCAACCTTCCTGATGTCTAAAAGACTTGTACGGGTCCTAGTGCCACACATCTGGAACAATGGCGCCTCTATCATGTCACAAAATGCTAAAGACATGATAAAGACATCTGTGTCTTCTGAACAGATCACTACAGATTGGTGTCCCTCTCTTGTGGCATGGGCAGCATGGAGAAGTAGCTGGCCATCCGCTTCTTCTTGTTGACACTGAAGAGCTGACACCTCCTCACTGTCTTGAGATGTGATTCTGTAACATTTGTCATTCACAGTTGCATACAGAATCTTCTCCTGTAGCTTTGCTCTGTACTCTGCCTTCCTCCATTCATGGCCTATGAAGCTAATGAGACTATTTTTGTTACTGACTTTGGACAGGAAGCTCCTCCACTGCCTCACCATCTGTGTGCCTGTGATGCCTTGCAACTCATGACCAGTCTCTTCACCCTGTAGAGATCTTTCACTATTCTTGATAGAGTTCTTCTTGTATGTGTTGAACACAACATCTATTCTGCTACTCTGACTGCCTTCCCTCAGAGCCATACCCACAATTGTGGCAACATCTCTGAAAGTAACTTGATCATCTTTCACTCTTTGGACCGAGTTAATTCCATCAACCACTGTAGCAGAGTTTCCTGGGAGTTGCTCTTCTACTGCTACATTTTTCTGCAAGGTTGTGGCTAAAGTAGCTTTATTTGTCTTTCTCAGCAATGCTTCTGGTGTGGACAGGGCCCAGGGCAATGGTCCAAGGGGATGAGAAAGGATATCCTCCATACGTAGTCTGCACCCTTGTGCCCATCACTATCATGTGTTCAAACAAAGACCTGTCTGCTTTCAAGATGATCGCCCTCCCATTTGATTTCACTTCTCTCTTCTTACACATATCACTGAATGTTTTCAGCTTGTTGGCTTTCATTGGGTCATGGAATTTCTTTGCTGGTGGGTCTTCCTCTAGTCTCTCATCCTTGAAGGTTGCATAGCATTGCTCACCAATCTCATATGCCTTCATCAGGTCGGAGGCAATGTCCTTGTGGGCTGCCTTTGCTGTAGAGATGCTAATGAGGTCCTGCTTCTCAGCAAATGGATTGACCCATGCATGTATGAGGCTAACCACTGCTGAAACTGCTTCCTCATCTTTCTGGATTCTTGGCCGCTGTAGCTCCGCATGACAAAGCTCTGATTTGTTGCCTTGCACCATCTCCCTAACTGTCTCAGGAATGCACTGCGGTGCTTAGCTGTTATGTAGTAATGCTTGATAGCTCCAGTATTCAGGCTAAACCGTGATGTGCCTCCAGGAGTCTGTGTGTCTTTGTTCACTGTGGCTTCAATAGCCTGGTCCACAGGGATCTGCCCACAGGGGTTGTTACTTGACAGCTGCACTGAGAATTGGCCTGTCTTGAAGGCCTCAAACACAGAAGGATTTTTGTCTAGGAGGTTTGTCATCTGAGCAAAGTAAGGGGACAGGTACCTGGCACAATTCATCTTATAGGCAAAGCACCATGGGATCATGGTTCTTATAGCGTGGAGGTGCAACTCCCAGTCCCCCTCACAGAAAGCTACCACCGCTGCAATGTTATCACATATTTTCTAGCACTAGGGGTGTATACCTTGCCAAAAATCACTATAAGAATTATTCCCCTCAGATGGTACCAGTGGCCCAAACTTGGGGTCCTGGCTCACAGACTAAAAAACAGAAATGTTAAATGAGTTTATTTTTCATACAGCACATGCTTTTTGTTAGAAAGATTTACTTCAGTCTTGAAAAAAAGCCAGTGCAGATAGGTGAAACCATTTTATTTTCTCCGATGATTGGCAACGATGCCAACCGGTTCTTTGTAAATTCAAGCCAACCAGAGATAGTTACCTGCAATTCAAAGATAATTGAACTTCCTCACTTTGAAGACCTATTTTCACACCTGAAATATAAAGTGGAAAAGTTACAATGATATAGCTGCTTGTACTCTCTAAGGTTAAGTTAAATACATGAAGAAATTTGACGATTATATAATTGCCCTTTTCCCCCATTAAGGCATGCTTAAGATGGAGGAGCATATTTCATTGCCTTGGGCATGTCAATAACAGAAATAAAATGTCCTCAAGAAACTACTGACCATGAAATTAGTCCTTCATTGGAAGTATTATCTTCTCAACATTGAATTAATCGAAGACTACAATACTTCCTTAATACAAAGTGTTCTGCTGAAATGTTCTGTTCCTGTTTTATTTTTCCCTTCAGTATGCTGTTCTATTCTTGGGAATAACATGCAAAGATGTTGTTCAAGGATGACAATGAAAACTGATTCCAAAAGATAGAGCTCCCGTTTGTAGTGACCCATATTCATACTCCCTGGTCACATCCCCATTTAATAACACTACCTAAATTATGGCAAGCCTAAATTACTTATTTGGGTTTGACTGAAGAGTCTCCCTGAGCAGCATTAACCTACATATCGGCTGCCAGTATTATCCTGTTAACTTGGATTTAACTCCTAACCCTTCAGAGAGAAATTTCCTCAGTCTCAATCTCTACTTCTGTCGCAATTTAGAAGGTTGATGATATAATAGGAGAAATACTGAGCTCTGGATCCAAATTAATCAGGCACAGCAGACAGGCATTGACCTTGGAAGATTCAGGGAATTTATATTCTTTCTTTTGCCCTTTCACCTAAAAAATTTCGGCTATTCTTCCTAATAAGTTATTCCAGTGACAGTGCATGTACTTGCTGTTTGATTTTGGAGATTTACATGTTATCCAGAAAATAAACATCAGAAGCAACTAATTTAATTCAGTCAGATAGGATTGTAGTAAAGTACATGCTGTATTAGGTAATCATCCTTGAGATAATCCGAAGTGTCATGGGACTCAAGATTGCTGGTGATTTATCTCAATCTAATTAATACATAGTTGCAAAATAAGTTCACACCAGTGAGAGTTATGCAAGTTTGTTGTTAAGTGTGCAGTGTAATCCAGTTGTTTGACAAGACTTGAGAATTCAAAATATGACACGTTTTTTTGTGTCTGTCAGCTCCCAGAAGACCTTAAGAGATAGGAGCAGAAATAGGCTATGCAGGCCGTTGACCCTTCTCTGCCATTCCATTGTGGCTGGTTTATTATCCCCCTCAACCACATTCTCCTACCTCCTTCCAATAACATTTGTTGCCCTGACTAATCAAGAACCAACCAACCTCCACTTCAACTGCTTAATGACTTGGCCTCCACATCCATCTGTGGCTATGAATTCCAGAGATTTGCTACCCTCTGGCCAAGGAAATTCCACCTCATCTTTGTTCTGAATGGATGTGTCTCAGTTCTGAAGCTGTGCGCCCGGTCCTAGACTCCCCACTATTGGAAACATCCTCTCCACAACCTCCCATTCTCCTAAAGTCCTGCAAGTACAGGCCTAGAGCCATCAAATACTCTTGATATGTTAACCCTTCCAGTCTGGAATCATTCTCATGAACCTCCTCTGGACCCTCTCCAGTGCCAGCACATCTTTTCTTAGATAAGGGACCCAAAAGTACTCAAAATACTCCAAATGTGGTCTGACGAATGTCTTATAAAGCTTCTGCATTTCGTCCTTACTTTACTATTCTAGTTGTCTTGTAAGAAATGATAACATTGCATTTGCCTTCTTTACCACTGACTCAAGCCTGCAACTTAAACTTTAGGGAATCCCAAGGACTGCCGAGTCCCAGTGCACCTCTGATTTTTGAATGTTCTTCCCTTTTAGCAAATAATCTATGCCTTTATTCTTTCTCACAAATTAATCATATAATTCCCTACATTATATTCCATCTGCCACTTCTTTGCCCATTCTCACAATCTGTCCAAGTCCTTCTGCAGATTCCCTTCTTCCTCAACACTGCCTGCCCCTCCGCTTATCTTCCTATCATCTACAAACTTAGCCACAAAGCCATCAATTCTGTCATCCAAATCATTGACTATAATGTGAAAAGAAGCAGTCCCAATACTGACCCCTGCAAACACTACTAGCCACCAGCAGCCAAACAAAAAAAACAAGCCCTTTATTCCTAGCACCAGCAGCCAAACAGAAAACAAACCCTTTATTCCCAGCCTTTGCCTCCTGCCAGTCAGCCAATCATCTATCCATGCTAGTAACTTTCCTGTAATACTATGGACTCTTATCTTGTTAAGCAGCCTCATGTGCAGCACCTTGTCAAAGGCCTTCTGAAAATCCAAGTATACAACATCCACTGACTCTCCTTTGTCTGTCCTACTTGTTATTTCCTCAAAGAACACCAACAAATTTGTCATGCAAGATTTCCCCTTAAGGAAACCATTTTGACTTTGGGCTATTTTATCATATACCTCCAAGTACCTTAAGCCTCATCCTTAATAGTGGACTTCAACATCTTTCCAACCACAGAAGTCAGGCTAACTCCTGTGGTGCTGAAAAACTGAAATAATGATGGAAATAAGCAGCAGCAGGTCAAGCCACAATTGAAAAAGAAAGTGAGAATAATACTTCAATTGATTTGAAGCTTTGAGTAACTGCAGTTATATTGTGATATCACTGGCACTCTTATCTCAGGCCTAAGGATATTAAAAATTGGGCAGCAATACTGCTCCTTGTCACTAAGCAATTACTGTCTCCAAAGATTCAAGTGAGGATAAGATCTTCTTGCTTGTGATGTCATGATTAGAGATCTTCATGAATGAATCACCACTGGTAAAGGATGAGACATCCAACCTCAGTAAAACATGTCATGAGCAGAGAAGACCTTCTCTGCGGATGGGGTGCTGAAGAAGAGTGAAAAAAATCAACTGCCCATTTGACTCCTTCACACAAGCCAGCATCCCCTCTACTGACTCCATCTGTATTTCCAGCTACCTCAGAAAAGCTCCTCTTCTGCTGGGAAGAAGAACGAAAAAACTTGAGAGCATCAAGAGCATCAAGTACCACCAGGCTCATGACCAGCTTCTGTTCTGCTGTTATCAGACTCTTGCATGGACCTCTCATATACTAAAAGATACATTTTTGATCTTCCAAACTACCTCACCTTTGCACCTACCCTGCACTTCCTCTGTAACTGTATCATTATATCTTGCATTCTGTTTTCCGTTTCACTACCTTGAAATAGATGTGCATGATCTGTCTGGATGGCATGCAAATTTAGATGAGTGTAAAGGTCTGCATCTGGTTTGTATTTCTACCAGCTTTCTCAAACTGAAAGGTTAAGTTGTACAAGGAGTAGTATTTTGACATGCATTGTTCAACAGAATGACTTTTTGCATTTGAGATAATTAGAGGTGAGTCCTGCCTGTCACAATTTACATGCATAGTGCTATGGATGGTAGATGGATATATTACTATGAAACGTGAAAAGGATATGCTCAAGAGAAAAAGAAAGTAATATCGGACATTTATGAATATTAGCTGTTATGGTCATTTAAAGCAATGGCACTATAGAAATAATATTAACAGGAACTTAGGAAGGTAGCATCGAGGTGAGGTAAGTTACTTGTGAAGTATAGGAATGGGAAATATGTCTGTGAGGCTGGTGTTCTGTACTGGGTGTCAGATGTGGGATGTCTGGGACACTCCCAGCCTCCTGGTCGGCCACATCTGCGCCAGGTGCACAGAGCTGCAGCTCGTCAGGGACCGGGTCAGGGAATTGGAGATGCAGTTTGATGACCTTCGTCTGGTCAGGGAAAGTGAGGCGGTGATAGATAGGAGCTACAGGCAAGTACAGTAGTCACACCGGGGTCTCAGGAGACAGATAAGTGGGTAATAGTGAGGAGAGGGAAGGGTGAGAGTCAGATACAAGAGAGTAACCCTGTGGCTGTCCCAGGGAGTTAGGAAAGAAGCTGAGAAACAGAACCACAAGGGGAGTAATCTTGGGTTTACTGCCTGTGCCACGTGACAGTGAGTATAGAAATAGAGTGAGGTGGAGGATAAATGTGTGGCTGAGAGATTGGAGCAGGGGGCAGGGATTCAGATTTCTAGATCACTGGGACCTCTTTTGGGGCAGGTGTGCCTGTACAATAAGGATGGGTTGCATTTGAATCCGAGGCGGATCAATATCCTGGCAGGGAGGTTTGCTAAGGCTACGGGGGAGAGTTTGAACTAGGACTGATGGGGGAGGGATGGGAACTGAACTGAAGAGATGGAAGAATGGGCAGGTAGCTCACAAATAGAGAAAGCTTGGAGACAATGCGAGAGGGAAGATAGGCAGGTGATATAAACATAGAAAACATACAGCACAATACAAGCCCTTCGGCCCACAAAGCTGTGCCGAACATGTCCCTACCTTAGAACTATCTAGGCTTTACCCATAGCCCTCTATTTTTCTAAGCTCCATGTAGCCATCTCAGGATTCTCTGAAAAGACCCTATCGTTTCTGCCTCCACCACCGCCGCCAGCAGCCCATTCCATGCATAGAGAAGGGATGTGCTCGGACTGATGGTTTGAGATGTGTTTATTTTAATTCGAGGAGTATCATGAACAAAATAGATGAGCTTAGAGCATTGATCAGTACTTGGAGCTATGATGTTGTGGCCATTACAGAGACTTGTATGGCTCAGGGGCAGGAATGGCTACTTAGAGTGCCGGGCTTTAGATGTTTCAGAAAGGACAGGGAGGGAGGTAAAAGAGGTGGGGGCATGGCACTGTTGATCAGGGATAGTGTTACGGCTGCAGAAAAGGAAGTGAGTTTCTGCGGGTGGAAATTAGAAACAGGAAGGGGTCAATAACTCTACTGGATGTTTTTTATAGACCACCCAATAGTAACACGGACATCGAGGAGCAGATAGGGAGATAGAGTCTGGAATGGTGCAATAAAAACAAGGTTGTTGTGATGGGATATTTTAATTTCCGCAATATTGATTGGCATCTCCCTAGAGCAATGGGTTTAGATGGGGTGGAGTTTGTTAGGTGTGTTCAGGAAGGTTTTCTGACACAATATGTAGATAAGCCTACAAGAGGAGAGGCTGTACTTGACCTGGTATTCGGAAAAGAACCTGGTCAGGTATCAGGTCTCTCAGTGGGAGAGCATTTTGGATAGTGATCACAATTCTATCTCCTTTACCATAGCATTGGAGAGGGTTAGGAGCAGGCAAGTCAGGAAAACGCTTAATTGGACTAAGGGGAAATATGAAACTATCAGGTAGGAACTTGGAAGCATAAATTGGGAGCAGATGTTCTCGGGAAATGTACGGCAGAAATGTGGCAAATGTGGATATTTGCGTGGCGTTCTGCATAGGTATGTTCCAATGATGGAAAGGATGGTAGGGCACAGGAACTGTGGTGTACAAAGGCTGTAGAAAATCTAGTCAAGAAGAAAAGACAAGCTTACGAAAGGTTCAAAAAACTAGGTAAATGATATAGATCTAGAAGATTAGAAGGCTAGCAGGAAGGAGCTTAAGAATGAAATCAGGAGAGCCAGAAGGGGCCATGAGAAGGCCTTGGCAGACAAGATTCAGTAAAACTCCAAGGCATTCTACGAGTATGTGAACAGCAAGAGGATAAGACGTGAGAGAATAGGACCAATCAAGGGAGTAGAGATAGCCCAGGAAATTATAGACCAGTGAGTCTTACTTCAGTAGTTGGTAAGTTGATGGAAAATATCCTGAGAGGCAGGATTTATGAACATTTAGAGAGGCATAATATGATTAGGAATAGTCAGCATGACTTTGTCAAAACCAGGTCATGCCTTACAAGCATGAATGAATTTTTTGAGGATGTGACTAAACACATTGATAAAGATAGATCAGTAGATGTATTGTATATGGATTTCAGCAAGACATTTGATAAAGTACCCCATGCAAGGCTTATTGAGAAAGTAAAGAGCCTGGGATCCAAGGGGATTTCGCTTTATGGATCCAAAATTGGCTTGCCCATGGAAGGCAAAGAGTGGTTGTAGACGGATCATATTCTGCATGGAAGTCGGTTACCAGTGGTGTGCCTCAGGGATCTGTTCTGGGACGCCTTCTCTTCATGATTTTTATAAATGACCTGTATGAGGAAGTGGAGGGATAGGTTAGTAAATTTGCTGATGACACAGATGTTGGGGGTGTTGTGGATAGTGTGGAGGGCTGTCAGAGGTTACAGCGGGACATTGATAGTATACAAAACTTGGCTGAGAAGTAGCAGATGGAGTTCAGACCAGATAAGGTGAAGTAGTTCATTTTAATAGGTCAAATATAATGGCAGAATATAGTATTAATTGTAAGTCTCTAGGTAGCGTGGAGGATCAGAGGGATCTTGGGGTCCGAGTCCATAGGACACTCAAAGCTGCTGCGCAGGTTGACTGTGTGGTTAAGAAGGCATATAGTCTATTGGCTTTCATCAACCATGGGATTGAGTTTAAGAGCTGAGAGGTAATGTTACAGCTATATAGGACCCTGGTTAGACCCCACTTGGAGTACTGTGCACAGTTCTGGTCACCTCACTACAGGAAGGATGTGGAAACTATAGAAAGGGTGCAAAGGAAATTTAGAAGGATGTTGCCTGGATTGCGGAGCATACCTTATGAGAATAGGTTGAGTGAACTTGGACTTTTCTCCTTGGAGCAACATAGGATGAGAGTTGACCTGATAGAGGTTTATAAAATGATGAGAGGCATTGATCGTGCGGATGGCTTTTTCCCAGGGCTGAAATGGTTACGAGAGGGCACAGTTTTAAGATGCTTGGAAGTAGGTACAGAGGAGATGTCAGGGGTATGTTTTTTATGCAGAGTGGTGAATGTGTGGAATGGGCTGCCGGCGATGGTGGTGGGGGCAGATATAATAGGGTTTTTTAAGAGAATCTTGGATAGGTACATGGAGCTTAGAAAAATAGAGGGCTATGGGTAATCCTAGGTAATTTCTAAAGTAAGTTTATGTTTGGCACAGCATTGTGGGCCGAAGGATCTGTATTGTGCTGTAGGTTTTCTATGTTTCTATATCTTTCTAACTAGGTGTAAATCTATATGAATTTTTAGTGGAAGGGTTGCGTATTGGTCTGTTTTGATGTTTTTTTAATCAGATGATGGAATGAAATGAAATCATACCATTAATTCACTAGCCTGATACTTACTTGTATTTTTGTTCCCTTAATTTAACAGATACTTCTGACTAATAAAGAAATTAATCCAAAGGAGCTAGACTTCCTGCTTCGTTATCCAGCCCAGCCTGGTGTATCTACCCCTGTGGATTTCCTTTCCAACCAGTCGTGGGGTGGCATTAAGGTATGAATTTCTGACCTTGTGTTACCTTCAAGAATAAAGAAAAAGTAACACTACTACATATTTCACTTGCACTTACTTTGTCAAAAACTAAACCAAGTTCTGAAAGACAGTATGATTTTCAAAAATTATAGGAGTCCAAGGTCACTGGCTTTTCATTAATTTTTGCCACTTGACTTGTTTATACCACGCTGGTGCAGTGTTCAGAGAAATGGTTAATGGCAATAGCAGGTTTGGAGTCACATATTGACCAAAGGACAGAATTTCATTTTTAAAGGGTGTTAGCAATCCATAGAGATTTCTACCACAATCAAAGAGATTTTTTATTTTGTGCAGGTACCAGCTAATAAAACTAGGCAGCAACAATTTTGGTTCCTGAATACTTTTAGGTGAATCTTATGGATTTTTAGTTGCTAATCATGAAAATTTTCATGACATTTCCCTATACTTGTGGTGAGTATACGTTTAATTCTCAAAGATGGAGCGTGTCCACTCTTATTAAGAAAGCCGATAAGCTTTGCTTTGGGTGCAAAATTGGCAACCAAGACAAAGCCTGAGCTCATATTTGTTAAGGAGCACTGTCAATTTTAGAGCTTGACTCAGAGGTACTTGGTAGTCAATGCTGTTCGATGTCCTGATGATACGGCGAGAACAGAAGATTAATGACTGCTAATTCTGCCTGGCCATTATATCTGGTTTCTTTGCTAAAAACAAGAAACCCATTGAATACCACAGTTTCCCTTCAGCCAGGAGACCTGTGCCGCGTGACGATAATCTTCCAGTACTGAAGCCACCAGAGACACGGAGTCTAGAGGAGGCAGACAAGGATGCCATGGTGCACGAACCAAGAATGGAAAAATATACTGATACAGATTTTGAACCCTTTCTGGCAAGTGAGCCTCATCTGATAAACCAAATCTGAGTTAACCTACGTGGTTGGAGAATTGGATTTGTCAAAACTAAAAGCAGAATTAGTGAGTTGAAGACTGCAAGGATGGAATCTGCTGTCACCAGGCACAAAAATTTCCATGTAGGTTTTTGATATTTGAGTCAGATATTTTCCAGAGATTGCCAAGATTAAGGAAGACATTTTTGTTGGTCCACTAATCAAATAGGTTATCAATGACAGGCAATTTGAAGAACTTCTAATGGAACCAGAGAAAATTGCATGGAAGGCATTCAAGGATGTTGTTGAAAATTTTCTTCGCAACTACAGAGCACCAATCTATATGCAGCTGGTCAACAACATGCTTCAAGTATACAAAGCCATGAAGTGCAACATGTCACAAAAGATTTATTTTCTGCAATCATATTTAGACTCCTTCCCTGCAAATCTTAGGTTGTCAGTGAAGAGCATGATGAAAGGTTTCACCAGGATATTGTGGTCATGGTATCAGGGCAACTGGAATCAATTAATGCTGGCTGATTAATTTTGGACACTTAAGCAAGAAGCCTCAGACACTGAGTACAAATGAAAATCATCAACCAAACATTTTTGGCTTATTTGAACTATTGCAAAGTGTCAGCAGCTTTATGCAATTAAATGCATTATATTCAAAAAAAAGTTAATTTCCTGAAACTCCAAATTCCTGCATGATGCAAGTAGTCTGAAGTTATATTTGTGTTCAGTTTCAAGTAGTCTATCAAAACCAAAACAAATTCCTGAGGAAGCAACACTTCTGGAAAAAAAAATTGCTATGCAGTATAATTCCAAACTTATTTGCCTTTCTTTAAATTCCAGGCTTACCATTCGGGAATTCAGAATCTCACCACTGGTTCATCAATCTGGGCTTGTAGCTGTAAATGCAGTAACCTACCATTGTGCTGTCATTCCTCATTTCCATTTCAGGCCTTGGATAATATGTGATCCATCAGTCACTGTCCAATTTGCACAATTGCATAATGTGGCCTTGCTAATGTGTTATATCCCTTGCCTGCATTAGTTATTTACCAGACCAGTCTCAGGATGATTCATGAAACACATGGGCTCAGCATGTGGCTGCCAAATAGATCAGCAACAGTGACAAGGAAAAACCTTGGGCTTATCATGTGAAATTGGCCAGTATTCAACTAGGGTGTGAGCAGCAGAACTGCATTTGGTGCCAGTATGTTTACAAAATAGAAGAAGCTAATCAACCAGCAATCCAACACCTGATCGTTATCCAACAATCCCCTGTCACAAAATATGACCTCATGGTTGTTGGTTGATCACAGATTCAGCTTGCTGGTGTTGTCTCTCATAATGACATAAATTGTCTGCACCTAATTGCTAGGATCATGATAGAGGTCCTGTGGTGTCTGAGATCAGCAGAACCAATGCCTTTCCTCCGCTCCCTTGATAACGTACTTGGCATTTCCTTCTACTTAAATATTTATGCAGCTGCTATACAGTTTACTTTTATATGACAGCTTACATTGATCTGAGAAGTCAATGAATGTCATATATACGGGTGCATGTCCTGTAAGAGGATTTATTTACGGCAATATCACTGTTCACTTCCCAGTGAATGAGCAACCATCAGGAAATTGGTCTCGACATCTTGAGGTGTAATTCACCTTGGGGTATCTGATGCCTGCCCAGCATTAGATGTGGATCTAATAAATTCACTCAGTGAACAGCATTTAACAATAGAAACAGGCCACTAAAGATGTAACCTATGACTTCCAATTTCCACTTACAAAAAAAAAGATTAAATCACATAGTATGTCAAATGTTGTCTTATAAAAGTCCTAACTGGAATGTTAATGTTTTACCCATAGCTTATGCCAGACTCATTTTTTGCCTCCACTTTCGACCATAAACCTCACTGACAATTATTGTAGTAACATCTCTGTTTTCTGAGTTCATTATCAGATATTGCAATGTCACTTGTAGTAGCCAAGAACCTCTCAATGAATGGGTGTTGTTGCAGTCTATCCATCACATGAAGGTGCTATATCCATGTGTCATATGCCCAATCCCACTCCCAGTTTTCCCTTATCTCATTGACAGCCCTTCTTGGTGCTGTACAGAGACTAGACAGTGTCCTTTGAGTTTGACAAGCTTTTTGTTAGCCTGTGCAGAAAAAAAACAAGGCAGCTACAAATACTGACCATCCTAAAACACACAAGTAAAGTGTATGCATATGATTCAAGGTGAAACAACTTTACCAAATTTTCCAATGACTTTCCTGTATTTTAGTGGTCACAAGATTGCATGGTGTTTCCACGCACAACAGCGGTTAGTGCACTAAAAATGAGTGCACTTTGATGATGAGATAGGATTCTTTTATATTTGAGAGTGTGCTTGGTCAGGGATGTCTGAACAACTTATGCAATGTCTTAATGAAAGGTCTTGGCCCAAATTGTCAACTGTTTTCTGTCTTCATAGATGCTGCCTGGCCTGCTGAGTTCGTCCAGCATTTTGTGTGTGTTGCTTTGGATTTCCAGCATTTGCAGATTTTCTCATGTTTGTGGAACTTTTGTAATGTCATTGGGTTGGGTTCTTATTTTTTGAGTATACTTTCATACTAGATTGACTCTCTGTGTGTGAAGCAGAAAGATTTGTGGAATCATAGAATAGAGCCAGCCAATGTGATCGTTGTTCTTGCTTTGTGTTCCATACATATCTCTGATCTACACAGTATACATTTCTAATATGAAGCTGATAAGAAGATGAATTGATAAGGAAAATAGCACATTATAAATCTGTGGATTTACCACAGAAAGCAAGAATTCTATTTGCCAAACCTTGATCTTGTAGTCAATTTTGTGCAAGCAAATTTAATATTTTGATGTTGAAAGCAGAATTATGTTGAAAGCAAAATTACGCTGATGTGGAGATCTTTAAGAGCCAAGTTAGGATGGTGGGCAAAAATTTGTTTCCCAAGTGGCAAGAAAATTATCAGGTTTTGTCTAGCTGTATAGATGTGTAGCCTTGACACTAATCTGTATGAGCAACTGGCAGGTGTTTAGGTTCCTTGGAGATGCAGGGTTAGAATTGTACATCTGTTCACTGACATCACCATCTCTTTATTGTACACAATGATGCCAACAGCTATTTATCTATGTCCAATCCATGATTTGCTGCTCTCTGAGTAGTTAGAAATTGGAAAAGCTGTCAGTCAACCTAAGTATCAATGAGGGAAATTCATTTTTGTTTTGGAACATGCATCTTCTGCAGAAAAAGAGACCTACATTTTCCCTTAGCATTATGTCTCACGTACATTTAAGAGCAATGAATTATATTGAGCTACACAGACTGATGTTAACATCACTTTGACTGTACTTCTTGTTGCAAGAGTAAAGCAGCCAGCATTATCAGAGACCTCATCAACCCAAGACATTCTCTCTTCTACTCTCTCCCATTGGGCAGAAAATACAAAAACCTGAGAGCACGTGCCACCCGGCTCAAAGACAGAGTCCATCCCGCTGTTATCAAACTCTTGAACAGACCTCTTAAACTATGATGGACTCTTGATCTCAAATATATCTTCTAATGATCTTGCACTTTATTTTTTACCTGCAGTACACTTTCTCTATAACATTCACACTTTATTCTGCATTGTTACTGGTTAACCTTATTCTGCTTAATGCACTGTGCAATGGTTTGATCTGTATGGTCATTATGCAAGAAAAGATTTTCACGGTATCTTGGTACATATGACAATAATAAACCTGTACCAACACTCATTCACGATTCCTCATATAATAAAGCAGTCTACTTTACATGCACTAATATAAAGCCATTATTCTTGGACAGCTTCATTAAAAGCACATTACATTCAACTCATGCAAGTGCCATCTCCAAAAAGAGAGTGCTTTCCTACTCCTTTCTGCACCATTTCATCTTCAATAATGTTATCAGTGTTGGCATCAACATCTGGTGGGAAGAGGTTAATCAGAAATTTCACTAGATCAATCAGGAAAAAAGACTGTGGATGCATAAGTAGGTCAGAGTGACCTCCACTAAACTTCCATTATCTGCAAAGCACATGTTGTTGGAGAGCCTCCAATGCTTTTCACTTGCCTGGATGATTTGTATTTCACAAACAGTCAAGAAGCTTATAACCACCCAGCAGAGAGTATTCTCCATCCACCAATATAAGCATTTACTGAGCTAGCACCGGTACTTCATGATTGAGGTGAATGCCTTCTCCAAAAAAAAAACAACTCCCAAACTCTTGAGCTCACTCCAAATCCACTTGTTTCTACTGTCTGGAAGAATTTTTACATTCAGTTCTGATTGGCTGATTATAGGAAGGATGTGGTGCCTTTAGAGAGAGAGTGCAGAAGAGCTCTATCAGCATGCTGCCTGGATTGGAGGATATGTGCTGAGAAAACAGGTTGGACAAACCTGAGTTGTTTTCTCTGGAGCACCAGAGTCTGAAGGGAGACTTGAGACAGAAGTTTATAAAATTGGAGAGAAAATGTCTAAAACTACATGGCATGCATTTAAGGTGATGGGGGTAAGTTCAAAGAAGGTGTGCTGAGCAATTTTATTTACACAGAGAGTGGTGGGTGCCTGGGATGCACTGCTTGGATGGTAGCAGAGACAAATGCATTGAGGTATTTAAGAGGTTCTGAAACAGGTACATGAATATGCAGACAGTGTAGGGCAAAAAACCTTGTGTAAGTAGAAAAGACAAGTTTGCCTAGGCAGTTAAAAAGTAGTTTAATTAGTTTGGAACAATATGTGGACTGAAAGCCCTGTTACTGTGCTTTAAGGTTCTATGCCCTATGATAATCACAATAGACACATAGGAACGCTCTTTCTGCAAGTTCCCCTCCTCATCTCAGGCCATGATGATTTGGAAACAAGTTACAGTTCTTCTCTTATCATTAGGTCCAAACTATAGCATGAATATCAAAAATGTCGATTTCTCCTTCCAGTAAATAACTTCGCGCCCCACCCCCTCACTCCCACCTTCCTTTATTCCCCGCTCTAACCTTTTACTTCCCCTGTGTTCTCTCCTGCTTCTCTTTCTCCTGTTGTCCACTCTTCTCACCTGTCAGATTCTTTCTTCTTCAGCCTGTGACCTTTCCCACTCACCTGGCTTCACTTATCACCTTCCAGCAAGCTTCCTTCCCCTCCCCCCACCTTTTTATTCTGGCATCTTTCCCCTTCCTTCTCAGTTCTGATGAAGGGTCTTGGCTGGAAACATTAACTATCTATTGAGTTCTATACAGTAGATACTGCCTGACCTGATGAGTTCCTCTAGCATTGTGTGTGTGTGTGTCTGTTCAAAAATAATGGCTCTGTGACTGTGCACAAAATGGAAAGGGAAACTAAGAATTTCTTTCCCAGTGGTGCCTACATCATGTGAGGAAAATCTGCAGCAAGGTCCCACAAGTTTCAATGGCATGAATGATCAGTTATTGGTCTTTGATGGCATTTATCAAGGCTGGGACCTTGGCCAAGGTGCCAGTACTTTTTGATTAAGATCTGTTGAAATCAGTGACAACCAGAATATCAGCCAGACAGGGCCTTACTGCTAACGCCTCCTCCAGAATTTGCCATTGCTGTCAAAGAGCTTTCCCTTGGGTTTGGCTGAAATGTCACTTAAAGTTGTTTCTAAGCTGCAGGGCCAATGCTTGGACAAATAAATTAGTTCACAGTACAAACCGTTGTAGGAAGAAAGGAGTCATTTTCAAGTTGAATGCATGAAAAATTATAAGATATTGCAAGCTGTTTTCAATGATCTTTAGTTCTTTTTAAAGTAAGAAGCTAGTACAGTATGCTTGAAGAGATGCTGATATATTTGCTATTGCTCTGTATCAATGAGACAACAAAAAGTGAGAGACCACTAAAATATTTCTTACAATGTGCTTCCCACTTCTTCAGACAGTTCAATGGCAACATTCAACTCAGCCATGAAATTTACTCCCTCCATCACTGGTGTACCATCTTTTCCCAAACACCTCATCGAGAAAGACAGGAACAAGTGATATGAGCACCAGCTGCAGGATTCTCTGCTAGTTGCAAACCACCCCGAGATGGAAATCTATCATGGCCCATCATTGTTGTTGTCTCTAGAAACAAAAGCTAAATATAGCCAATGACAAGAAGGGCTGCAGCTGTTCAAGAAATCAGCTTTCCACCACCTTTGGTAGTTAAGAATGTGCAATAGATGCAGGTCGTATCTGCAGTGGCCACTTTCTGCAAAATGAATAATAAAAAGACAGATGTCAAATTAATGATATTGGATTAGGAACTGGTCTGAAGAAGTGATATTGAAAGCATATTGAATAATGGATTTCAAAAGGAAATTGGATCCGTAATTAAAATATTTGTAGTAAGTTAGGAGGAGCCGGTAAATAGAACCAATTGTCTTGTTCTTTCAAAGAGCCATCAGTGGTAAGAATGGGCTTTTTCTGCACTCTATGGAGGTATATTGTGAAATGCTGTCTTGAATTTTTAAATAGACAAAGGAGATAGTTACCTACTACCTCCCAATATTTTATTATCTTAACATAATGACCTGGGATCTTTTTTGTGGAATAAGAAATACTTCCGATTTAAGATGGCACTACCAAAGGTGTGCAACCGTGTACTGGCAGTTCAAAAGGCAAGAAATTCAACTAAAAATATTTCTAATAGCACCTTTTCTGAAGTAAATTGTGGTAAACTATCACCGGAAACAATGGAGAACCAAGCGAATATGAGAAATGAGCTGCCGCTGCAAAATCAATGCAATTGGAGAAGCGATTTGGAGAGGAGAAGTTTCTATGCTCTTCTAACTAACCCAGGTGCGAGGTTTGGATCGCTGTTAGCACCGAGTCGATCTGGAGAGATTGTGTATGACTTCAACCTGGGTGTGTATTGCTGCGTGGCATGGCCGAGGCCCAGTGCATTTCACTGCACCGGGGCCCAGGTCCTAATATGAGGTATGATCGGCTGGTTAGGCAATTTAAAGGCTGGTCCAGATAGACTGGAAAGGCAGGGTGCTGGGATCGGAGGTGAGAGTTGGGCCAATTTTGCTTGCCGTCCTGAGAGGTTCACTTCTTCCTCTGTGGAGCTGAGGCTGTGAGGGTGAGACTGCCCTTGGCTTCTGTGCCGAGTGCCTGTAAGCTTCACGGAAATATGCCATGCTAATATGAAGGCCTGGTTTCACAACATATGTCGGTGATATAAATTTGACTCTAATTCTGATTCTGAGTCTGATACTGAGGCTTTGGGTCTTCTCGGGTTGCTCCAGGGTTTTGGATCTAAGGACTCAATTTGGTTCGGAATGCTGTTGACTTCTTCTATTGTTTGCATAATTTGTGTTTTTTTTTTCTCTCTGCACATTAGGGGTTGGTCTTTTTTTAATTGGGTTCTTTCGGGTTTCTTGCTTTGTGGTTGCCTGTAAGCAAACAAATCTCAAGGAGGTATAATTTATACATTCTTTGAGGTTATTCACTTTGGGAGCAAGAACAGGAAGGCAGATTATTATCTGAACGGTGTGGAGTTAGGTAAGGGAGAAATACAAAGAGATCCAGGAGTACTTGTTCATCAGTCTCTGAAGGAGAATGAGCAAATGCAGCAGGCAGTGAAGAAGGCTAATGGAAGGTTGGCCTTTATTACAAAGGGAATTGCGTACAAGAGCAAGGAAATCCTGTTGCATTTGTACAGGGCCCTGGTGAGACCACACCTGGAGTATTGTGTGCAGTTTTGGTCTCCAGGGTTAAGGAAGGACATTCTGGCTGTGGAAGAGGTGCAGCGTAGGCTCACTAGGTTAATTCCTGGGATGTCCGGACTGTCTTACGCAGTGAGGTTAGAGAGACTGGGCTTGTACACGCTGGAATTAAGGAGATTGAGGGGGGGATCTGATTGAGACATATAGGATTATTAAGGGATTGGACAAGATAGAGGCAGGAAATATGTTCCAGATGCTGGGAGAGTCCAGTACCAGAAGGCATGGTTTAAGAATAAGGGGTAGGTCATTTAGGACAGAGTTGAGGAGGAACTTCTTCTCCCAGAGAGTTATGGAGGTGTGGAACGCGCTGCCTCGGAAGGCAGTGGAGGCCAATTCTCTGGATGCTTTCAAGAAGGAGCTAGATAGGTATCTTATGGATAGGGGAATCAAGGGTTATGGGGACAAGGCAGGAACCGGGTATTGATAGTAGATGATCAGCCATGATCTCAGAATGGCGGTGCAGGCTCGAAGGGCCGAATGGTCTACTTCTGCACCTATTGTCTATTGTCTATTAAACGTACTTTGAACTTTGAACCAAATGTGCTAACAAAATGTTTTTTTCTTCAAGATAGTTCAGAAATACCAGAACAAAACACAGATCAAAACATCCTTAAACATTCAGAGCTAGTTGTTACTAAATTAGTTGCCATATAATTGGAACAATATTTTGTGCATATACAGTAAGTCCAAGTGAACTCAATGACACAGTTGTAAATAGTAAACGCAACCTCCTTTTCTAGAGACCTAGACTATGTAATCTAATTATTCTCACACAGTGATTATTGCTGTTTGCTTTGGGCTAGTGCAGGGCATATGTTATTTATTTTAAACATCAGAAAAATTATTAGCATGACCAGAAGGACACTTTATGAGATGTTAATGACTTATTATTTTAATTATCTTTTCTGTTTGTCAAATACTGCATTGTAGTAATAAAATGTCATTTTTGAGCAGCATCTTTGTAAAGGCAGTAATCAGTTACTCTTTCTTCTCAGTATCAAAGGTCAGAGTGTATAAGACCAACCCCGCTTTGTTCCTTATCTCATCCACACATTTATAATATATTGTATAACCATATACACTCAGACCCCACTTAGCACTGAGGATGTGCTCCTCAGAGGTGGAGTTCTATGTAAATCAGCACTATGTGGGGTCGTTATAACATTATGTAAATTGAGATGTGTACCTGGTTTTAAAAGAATCAAACCCAAGGTGTACTATATTATTTTATAACTGTAACTTTTAGAGTAACAAACACACAAATAGGCTTAACCTGTACATCGATGGAGCAGCAACACATTGCAGCAGCAGTGGAGGGAAGCAGGTGGGGGCTGCATCATAGAGGAGGGACCAGGCCGTGGGTCTTCCTCTAACTTTGGCTTCTTCTTCAATTTGGTGGCCAGATTTCACTGCCTTTTCTTAAGTTCCCTCTCATGAAGCAGTTCTTGGTAGCAGGAAATTATGTCAAGAACACCTCTCTTTGCCTTATTGCTTCGCTCCCAGTCAGGGTCATTATCGATGAACTAGTCCATGACTTGTGTGATTGTGCGATGCTAGTGCTGAGGAATTTTGTGGTTAACTGGTCCTTCGCAGCCTTGAACCCAGCTGCATGTTTCTCTTTTTGGGGGGATGAAAGTATGGGAAGGCATTCTTTTCAAAATAGGCCCGTTTCATCTACATTGAAGACAAGCTCAGGAGGATAATTATCCTTTTCGACTGTGGCCTTCAGTGTTGCAGGCAAATCCTGGGCTGCCTTGCTACCTGCACTAGCTGCTTTACCAGAGATAAGTACCCTGTGGAGGTTACTGCGCTGTTTAACTCTATCAAACCAACTTCTGTTGGCTGTGAATGTTAGCATTGTATCTTCTTCTTCTCGAATATGATTGTGAAGCTCCTTGCATTTTCCAATATTATTAGCTGGCTTAGGGGCATGTTTCCACCCATATATTTACAGTATTTTCCATTGTTGCAAGCAAATGGCTCCTTGAATTAGTCACCTTTGTTATCGATAACTCTGAGGTTGTCGTTGCAGAAGTTTTACCTTGTTGGAGTTTTTATAGTTGTTCTGATTGTCGATGTAGCCAATTTCAAAGCGGCGCGTACATCAACCTGACGCTTACCAGCTTCTAGTTTCACATCCATGCTGATGCTTTTCCAAGAGATCTTAGATGTACTCTCCTCACTGGAAGTTGCAGGGTGTTTTCCAGATGGTATGGGTAAAAAAAAAATGGAATAAATTGGTGAGAGAGCAAGAATGTTTACACACACAGGAGAGGCTGTGTGAACTAATACATGATTGGCTGTGAGTGGCTCACAGCATTTGTAAAGTGCTTTCACTGGCTGATTGAATGTTTACTGTAATAACGGCCACTCTTGAGAAGTTTTAAGTGTTGCATAGAATTAATTTTTGTCATTTAAGAAAATTTCAATGAAGAATAACTGTAATGAATCAGCGCTATGCATGGTAGTGTTATGCGGGGTCTGAGCGTAGTTAATAAATTACATTTCATAGCCTGCTTTAACAGACATTAGTGAAATGCCTATACTCTAATCAGTGGTTTTGTTGTGCAGATACAAAAAAACTCAAACTTTATGATGCAAATCTAAAAACTAGAAATATTTTCCTATGCATTGACCTTGATTGACTGCACTAAAGAAGCAGAAATCTAATTATGTAGGATATAGTGATTTTCTGCAATATGATTTGAACTCTCAACTTCTGGTTTGTTACTTCACCTCTATAACTGTTATGTCATTACAGTTAAGTATTTTTAAGAAAGTAATAAGGTGTGCAAAAAGGATTTTTTTTTGCCTTGGAAATTATATGTTAGTTACCAGTCTTATTAATAAATATATTATGAAGGAAAGGTAGGAAAGGCGAATATGGGTCAATTAAAGAGAAATTCAGACAAAATTGTGATGGATGATTAAAAATTATGAAATTCTGAAATCAGTACGTTATATCCTTAGATGAAAGGAGAAGAAAATAGAATCAGCACAACTCTACATCAAAATAATTAGAGTGTGCACTTCTCAAGTACCTTTAATGTTGTAAAACCTCCCCAGCGTTCCTACAGGGGTCCCCAACCGTTTTTTGTGCCATAGACCCATACCATTAACTGAGGGGTCCACGTACTGCAGGTTAGGAACCCCTGTCTTAGGAGCTTTCTTTACATAATTTTTTTCCCCCAAATGCAGGGACATAGTTGAGTAAGTAACCATAATTTATTCAAAAAGATCAGAAGAGCCTTTAAGAGAGATTGTGAACTTCAGAGATTTAGGGAGTGCATTTGATGACTTTGGAATCATTAAAATTGAGGGAAATAAAGGAACATATGTTGTCAGGCATCTTCATAGGCATTGTGAAGTTCATGGGATGAATGGTGGTGAGTTTGATCAAAGATCAGTAAAGTAGGCATGAACGAGCTTTACAAGTTCCAGTGTTTTGTCAAAATTGAGTTTATTATCATATGCAGAAGTAAATGTATGCACAGGTGCAATGAAAACCTTCCTTTCAGCTCTGACAGCTCTGATACTTCACCTAATTTTTCCTCTCCCCACCTTAAACGAATGTCCTCTGGTATTGACCATTGCTGTCCTAGGGAAAAAGGCACTGGCTGTCACTGTGTACCTCTCATAACCCTGTACACCTCTATCGTGCCACCTCTCAATCCTCCTTCACTCCAAAAGACAAAAGCACTAGCTTTCTCAAGCTTTCCTCATAAGACATATTCTCCAATCCAAGCAGCATCTTGGTAAATCTCCTAAAGCTTTCATCTGTATCGTATAATGAGGTGACCAGAACAAAGCAGAATACTCCAAGTGTGATCTAACAAGAATTTTATAGTTGGACCATTACTTCATGGCTTTTGAACTCACTTCTCCAGCTAATGACCAACACACCATAGGCTGAATGAAAGTATTGAGAAGTTAATAACTAAGCTTTCTAGATTTATTTGTTTTTCAGAGATACTTTTAAAATTATACATAAAGCAAAACTGAATTTTATTGTAGGGAAATATAGGAAAATACACCCATTGAGCACAATGGCCTCTAATAATCTGTGAACCTCATAAGGTCAACACATGGTTACGGAATCACAGCTCATAAACAACCCTCATAATTTTGTACACCTTACCAGATTTGTTCCACATTTTCTGTTCTTTCTGCAACTGCTTTTAAACGCTCTTCAACCAACCCCATAAAACCAGGATTGGTTGCTGTGCACAAAGATGATGATAGACTGAGGAATGTGCTGTGACATAATATTCCAGCAATAGTAGAATACACTTCTGCTTCCACTATTGGTACAAAAGACATTATCGACATCCAGTTTTGCACTGCGAGTTCAGTTCTGAATCTAATACATTTAACATTAAGGTTGTGCTATCTCACACACAGCGTGAACTTGAGGCTTTCTGTAGAATTACTACAGGATGTCTTTCTTATTAATCTACCCATATGTTCATAGATGAATGTTATTTGTGCAGGTGGATTGTTGAGATGTTAGGCATATATTTTTGTCCTTTCTTGGTTCTCACAGTACTGGCACAGATACAGTCTGGCTATGTGTCCAGCTCAGTCAATGGTGGAGGTTTCAGTGTCCAATCTTGGTGTCAAAACACTGAATCCTCCACTCAATCTCTCCCACCTTCAAGCTTGTTGTAAACACTATACCCATACTAATGCTACTCTCTGTATTTATCTAGTGCTGGTGATTAGAGAGCAGAATAATTCATGCTTCTTTGAAAAGATAAATGGAAAATGCTGTTGAGCAACAGACTATGCATTGTGAATACAAAATTATTTTTGACTATGTATGTGAGAAGAGGCAGTTGATAGTTTCATCCAACATCAATCTGCTCCTGAAACTAGCATATCATGAGGCATCTATAGTAACATATACTGATCCCACAGATTTGTTACTCATCAGTCTAGCAGTTGAACTCACATTCCAGTCAGCTTAAGGTAAAAGAACCCTCAGGGGCAAGTGATCATAATATGATAGAATTCATCCTGAGATTTGAGAAGGAGAAGCTAAAGTCAGATGTATCAGTATTACAGTGGAGTAAAGGGAATTACAGAGACATGAGAGAGGAGTTGACCAGAATTGATTGGAAAAAAAAAACTGGCAGGATGACAGCAGAGCAGCAGTGGCTGGAATTTCTGGAAGCAAGTCTGTAGTCACAGGATATATGCTTCCCAAAGAAGTCAAAGGAAAGATGACACAATCGTGGCTAACAAGAGAAGTCAAAGCCAACATAAAAGGCAAAGAAAGGGCATACAATAGAGCAAAAATTAGTGGGAAGTTAGAGGATTGGGAGTTTAAAAAAAAATCAACAGAAGTCAACTAATAAAGTCATTAAGACCGTAAAGATGGAATACAAAAGTAAGCTAGCCAAGAATATTAAAGATGATTCCAAAAGTTTCTTCAGATAAATAAAGTGGCAAAAGTGGATATGGAAAACAGTGCTGGAGTAGTAGTAATGGGGGACAACAAAATGGCAGACGAACTGAATAAGTATTTTACATCAGTCACTGTGGAGGACACTAGCAGTATGGTGGAAGTTCCAGGTGTTGGGGGCATGAAGTATGTGAAGTTACCATAAGTAGAGAGAAGGTTCTTGGGAAACGGAAAGGTCGGAAGGTAGATAAGTCACATGAACCAGATGGTGTGCTCCACAGACTTCTGAAAGAGGTGGCTGAAGAGTTGGTGGAGTCATTAGTAATGATCTTTCAAGAATCACTGGAATCTGGAATGGTTCCAGAAGACTGGAAAATTGTAAATGACACTCCACTCTTCAAGAAGGGAGCGAGGCAGATGAAAGGAAACTATTGGCCTGTTAGTCTGACCTCAGTGGTTGGGAAGATGTTGGAGATGGTTATTAAGGATGATGTCTCAGGGTACTTGGAGACTCGTGATAAAATAGGCCATAGTCAGCATGGTTTCCTCAAGGGAAAATCGTGACTGACAAATTCATTGGAATTCTTTGAAAAAATGCCAAGCAGGATGTACAAAGGAGAATTAATTGATGTTGTATACTTGGATTTTCAGAAGGCCTTTGACAAAGTGCCACACTTAAAGTTGCTTAACAAGCTACGAGCCCATGGTATTACAGGAAAGATTCTAGCATGGATAAATCAATGGCTGATTGGCAGGAAGCAAAGAGTGGGAGTAAAGTGAGCCTTTTCTGGCTGGCAGCTGGTGACTCGTGGTCTTCCACATGGATTTGTGTTGGGACAGATTCTTTTTACATTATATGTCAATGATGTGGATGATGGAATTGATGGCTTTGTTGATAACTTTGCCGATGATATGAAGCTAGGTGGATGGACAGGTAGTTTTGAGGAAATAGTGAAGCTACAGAAGGACTTAGATAGATTAGGATAATGGATAAAGAACTGCCAGATGGAATACAGTATTGTGAAGTGCATGGTCATTCACTTAGGTTAAAGAAATGAAAGAGTTGACTATTTTCTAAATGGAGAGGAAAAAAACAGAGGTGCAAAGGGATACTGTTAGGGGTCTAGATGGTTTAGAGTTTGTAAAATGTGTTCAGGAAAGTTTTCTAAATCAATATATAGAGGGACCAACTAGAGGGGATGCAATATTGGATCTCCTGTTAGGAAACGAGTTAGGACAAGTGACAGAAGTCTGTGTAGGGGAGCACTTTGGTTCCAGTGATCATAACACCATTAGTTTTAATTTGATCATGGACAAGGATTGATCTGGTCCTAGGGTTGAGGTTCTGAACTGGAAGAAGGCCAAATTTGAAGAAATGAGAAAGGATCTAAAAAGCGTGGATTGGGACAGGTTGTTCTCTGGCAAGATGTAATTGGTAGGTGGGAAGCCTTCAAAGGGGAAATTTTGAGAGTGCAGAATTTGTATGTTCCTGTCAGGATTAAAGGCAAATTGAATAGGAATAAGGAACCTTGGTTCTCAAGGGATATTGCAACTCTGATAAAGAAGAAGAGGGAGTTGTATGAAATGTATAGGAAACAGGGAGTAAATCAGGTGCTTGAGGAGTATAAGAAGTGCAAGAAAATACTTAAGAAAGTAATCAGGAGGGCTAAAAGAAGACATGAGGTTGCCTTGGCAGTCAAATTGAAGGATAATCCAAAGAGCTTTTACAGGTATATTAAGAGCAAAAGGATTGTAAGGGATAAAATTGGTCCTCTTAAAGATCAGAGTGGTCGGCTATGTGCGGAACCAAAGGAAAAGAGGGAGATCTTAAATAGGATTTTTGCGTCTGTATTTACTAAGGAAACTGGCATGAAGTCTATGGAATTGAGGGAATCAAGTAGTGAGATCATGGAAACTGTACAGATTGAAAAGGAGGAGGTGCTTGCTGTCTTGAGAAAAATTAAAGTGGATAAATCCCCGGGACCTGACAGAGTGTTCCCTCGGACCTTGAAGGAGACTAGTGTTGAAATTGCGGGGGCCCTGGCAGAAATATTTAAAATGACGCTGCCTACGGGTGAGGTGCTGGAGGATTGGAGAGTGGCTGGTGTTGTTCCGTTGTTAAAAAAAGGATCGAAAAGTAATCCGGGAAATTATAGGCCGGTGAGTTTAACGTCGGTAGTAGGTAAGTTATTGGAGGGAGTACTAAGAGACAGAATCTACAAGCATTTGCATAGACAGGGACTTATTAGGGAGAGTCAACGCGGCTTTGTGTGTGGTAGGTCATGTTTGACCAATCTATTGAAGTTTTTCGAGGAGGTTACCAGGAAAGTGGATGAAGGGAAGGCAGTGGATATTGTCTACATGGATTTCAGTAAGGCCTTTGACAAGGTCCCGCATGGGAGGTTAGTTAGGAAAATTCAGTCACTGGGTATACATGGAGAGGTGGTAAATTGGATTAGACATTGGCTCGATGGAAGAAGCCAAAGAGTGGTGGTAGAGAATTGCTTCTCTGAGTGGAGGCCTGTGACTAGTGGTGTGCCACAGGGATCAGTGCTGGGTCCATTGTTATTTGTCATCTATATCAATGATCTGGATGATAATGTGGTAAATTGGATCAGCAAATTTGCTGATGATACAAAGATTGGAGGTGTAGTAGACAGTGAGGAAGGTTTTCAGAGCCTGCAGAGGGACTTGGACCAGCTGGAAAAATGGGCTGAAAAATGGCAGATGGAGTTTAATACAGACAAGTGTGAGGTATTGCACGTTGGAAGGACAAACCAAGGTAGAACATACTGGGTTAATGGTAAGGCACTGAGGAGTGCAGTGGAACAGAGGGATCTGGGAATACAGATACAAAATTCCCTAAAAGTGGCGTCACAAGTAGATAGGGTCGTAAAGAGAGCTTTTGGTACATTGGCCTTTATTAATCAAATCATTGAGTATAAGAGCTGGAATGTTATGATGAGGTTGTATAAGGCATTGGTGAGGCCAAATCTGTATTGTGTTCAGTTTTGGTCACCAAATTACAGGAAGGATATAAATAAGGTTGAAAGAGTGCAGAGAAGGTTTACAAGGATGTTGCCAGGACTTGAGAAACTCAGTTACAGAGAAAGGTTGAATAGGTTAGGACTTTATTCCCTGCAGCGTAGAAGAATGAGGGGAGATTTGATAGAGGTATATAAAATTATGATGAGTATAGATAGAGTGAATGCAAGCAGGCTTTTTCCACTGAGGCAAGGGGAGAAAAAAACCAGAGGACATGGGTTAAGGGTGAGGGGGTAAAAGTTTAAAGGAAACATTGGGGGGGCTTCTTCACACAGAGAGTGGTGGGAGTATGGAATGAGCTGCCAGATGAGGTAGTAAATGCGGGTTCTTTTTTAACATTTAAGAATAATTGGACAGATACATAGATGGGAGGTGTATGGAGGGATATGGTCCGTGTGCAGGTCAGTGGGACTAGGCAGAAAATGGTTCGGCACAGCCAAGAAGGGCCAAAAGGCCTGTTTCTGTGCTGTAGTTTCTATGGTTCTATGGAACTTGAGAGTCATTGCTCAGGATTCCCTAAAGGTTAATTTGCATGTTGAGTTTGTGGTGAGGAAGGCAAATGCAATGTTAGCATTTATTTCTAGACTATAAAAGCAAAGGTGTAATGTTGAAACTTTATAAACTACTGGTGAGGCTTCACTTGGAGTATTGTGAGCAGGTTTGGGCCCCTGATCTTTGAAGGAACATTCTGAAACTGGTGATGGTTCAAAGGAGGTTCATGAAAATGATTGCAGGATTGAATGGCTTGTCATATGAAGAGTGTGTGATGGCTCTGGACCTGTATTCCCTGGAATTCAGAAGAATGAGGGAGACCTCATTGAAACCTATGAAATGGTGAAAGGCCTTGATAGAGTGGATGTGGAGAGAATGTTTCCTATGATGGGAGAGTCTAAGACCAGGGGACACAGCCTCAGAATAGAGGGGTGTCCTTTTGGAACTGAGATGAGGAGGAATTTCTTTAGCCAGAGAGTGGTGAATCTGTGGAGTTCTTGTAGATGCCAAGTCTATATGTATATTTAAGGCAGAGGTTGATAGATTCTTGATTGGTCAGGGCTTGAAGAGATGCGAGGAGAAGGCAAAAGATTGGGGCTGAGAGGAAATTTGGATCACCCATGATGAAATGGTGGAGCAGACTTGATGGGCCTAATGGCCTAATTCTGCTCTTGTATCTTAAGGTCTTATGGTATAAGGAAGAATTATATAATATCCTGCCTAAGCAATGAATGAAAAATTGAATAATTAATGGACAACATTGGTTTGGCCACTGCTAAATTTTTGTGCCCACTCTTGGGAACTATGCCCAGTTTATTCAAAGAAAGATGTTAAAGTTTTGAATAAGGTGCAGAAGCTCTTTACTCAAATTATTCCAGAAATCATGGACTGCAAAACCTGGGTTCAGAACAAAGTAGGATGTACCACTAACAGACAAAGATACTTCAAACATGTAGATAAACCAAGTAAGGACTGTCATCATTCTCTTTATCATCAGAGGATCAGACAGCATGAGCATAGATGCCTTAACAAAATTTTATGGGACTTTAGTGAAGCTGCACCTCAGTATTGTGTACAATTTTGGTCAATTTTGATATAGTTGCTGTAGAAAGAATGCAGTGAAGGTTCATTAAGCTGGTTCTTTGGATGGCATATCTGTCATATAATCAGAGATTGAATTAGCTGTGCCTCGGTTCACTAGATTTCAGATGAGTTAGAGGTGATCTTGTTAATGCATGTAAAATCCTTGGAGAGAGAACCAATAAAAATGCAAATACTGGAAGTCATCGACGAACACAGAAAATACAGGAAATGCTCAACTGTTCAGGCTGCATTGTGGGAAGTGAAACAGCAGAAGAAACGTTGAATTCTCTACTCCTGAGAGCTGTGG
This sequence comes from Mobula birostris, assembly GCF_030028105.1. Lineage (NCBI taxonomy): Eukaryota > Metazoa > Chordata > Chondrichthyes > Myliobatiformes > Myliobatidae > Mobula > Mobula birostris. Next base: position 21,300,916 of record NC_092393.1, read on the forward strand.
ATGTTTAGTCTTTGATTGCATTCAGAGCTGAAGTCAATTGATTCCTCAGTATTTAAAATCAAAGGAAAGGTGGATAGTGCAGGAAAATGGAGTTTGAGGTGGAAGAGCAGACTTAAACATGTTGCAAGGTGGAATAGTCTATTCCTGCTCCTATTTTGAAGGTTTCAAAGGTTTTTTATGAGGGTGATTAGTAGAAGTGACTTGAGGAAAAATAATTTTTTTATGCAGTGAGTGGTTAGGGTCTGGAATACATTGATAAGGGTAGAGGCAGTTTCAGATGTTCAGAAGGGAGCTGGGTAAGTACCTGAAAAGAAAGAGGTCAGTAGATTGGGGCTGGGCCAGATTGTTCTTACATAAAGCCAGTCCAATCTCAATAGTCCAGATGCATGGTTCCTTAATGATGGATGCTTCCTTTTTTGAGGCAATACCTTTTGAAAATGTCCATGATACTGGGGAGGCTAGCACCCATGATGAATTGGGATAAGTTTGCAGCTTTCTGCAGACTTTTTTTGATCCTGTGCAGTAGCCCCTCCATACTAGGCAGCAACCAGTTAGAATGTTCTCCATGGTACACCTGTAGAAATTTGCTGGAGTTTTTGGAGACATACCAAATCTCCTCAAACTCCTTATAAAATACAGCCACTGTCATGTCTTTTTTGTAATTGCATCAATATGTTGTGCCCAGGATAGATCTTCAATGATGTTGACAGCCAGGAACTTAAAACTTTTCACTCTTTCCACTATTGATCTCTCTTTGAGTACTGATGAGTATTCCCTCAACTTCCCATTCCTGAAGTCCACAATCAATCCCTTAGTCTCTTACTAATGTTGAGTGCAAGTTTGTTGTTCTGGTCACAATATAGCATACTTACCTACCCTAATTCTTAAATATTTGGAATGTGGGAGGAAACCAGAGCACTCAAGTAAACCCATGTGGACATGGGGAGAATATGCAAACTCCTTACAGACAGCAGAGGGAACTGAAAGCATTGCATTAAACACTATGCTACTTACACTCTAAGTAATATAACAACCATTATATTTACAAACGTAAATTAGTAATGAATCTGAGACGAGACTGTTTGTGTGTGTGTGTGTGTGTGTGTGTATGTGTGCATGCGCATACACTTCAGATTAGATTAGATTAGGTTATATGGACACTCAGTCCTCATGTGTTGCCATTTAGAAATGCATGCATTAAAAAATGATACAATGTTCCTCCAGAATGATATCACAAGAAAACACAGGACAAACCAAGACTAAAATTGACAAAAACCACATAATTATAACATATAGTTACAACAGTGCAAAGCAATACCATAATTTGATAAAGAGCAGACCATGGGCACCGCACTGCGGCTTCGCCAAACTAGCAAGAATTCTGCAGCCCTCCTCCCCTTCATTCTGAGAAGCAGTACGTGGCCGAAAGCCTCTTGATGGGCTGACATTGAGGAACATATTTACCGAATTCACCTCGGCTGAAGTTAGACATTCCTGACATCGCTATCAGGAACTTGGTTCCACCTGGTGTTCAGGAATTCCTTGGGGTTGCAGCCCCTTCTGCTAAAAGTGCTGATTAAGTGGAAGAGTGGATAAAAACCATAGATTGGAAGCTCAAACATCTGGGCAGATGCGCAGAAAACCTGCTTCAGTTTCTAACTTCTATCGATAAGACAGAGCACTACTCCCTGGCCCAATTTATTAGCACATGCGTGGTGCACGTTCCTCTGTCCAGATGCGCACAGTGCCTGCTACATCCTCTGGCCTTAGATCAACCCTGGGCACAGGTTGGAGAAGGGTAACAAGGACTGGCCAGGGAACCACAGACCTACAAACCTGGCTTCAGTAACAGGGAAGTTACTGGAGACCATTCTGAGGGACAAGATTTGGATAGTTAAGGCCTGATAGGAATAGTCGGCAGGGTTCATGTCTGACGAATCTTTGGAGTTTTTTAAAAGGTAATTAAGGGGATAGATGAAGGTAGCGGAGTGAACGTTGGCCTTTGACTAGGTCCACTATTCAGGCAGGTTAGGTCGCATGGGATTCAGGGGGAGCTAGTGAGGTGGAAGTGGATTCAGAATTGGCTCAATGATAGGAAGCAGAGGATGATGGTTGAAAGTTGATTCTCTGACTTAAAGCCTGTGAATAGTGGGGTGCCCCAGTGGTCAGCGTTCAGAACTCTGTTATTCATTATGCAGGCAAATAATTTGGATGTGGCACAATTAGCAAGTTGGTTGATGGTATTAAATTGGGGGTGTAGTTGATAGTGCAGCACGTTACAGTTAATTGCAAAGAGATCTTGATAAGCCTGGGAGATGGGCAAATGGATTTCAACTGAGATAACTGTGAGGTGATGCATTTTGGACATTCACACCGGGGTAGGATCTATACAGTGAATGGCAGGGCACTGACGAGTGTTGTGGAACAGCAGGGCATGGGACTACAAGTGCGCAGTTCTCTGAAAGCAGTTGCGGAAGTTGACAGGATGTTGAAGAAGGCATTTAGCATACTGGACAACATCAGTCAGGACATCTGTTTAGGAATTGGGAAATTATATTGCAGTTATATAAGTCATTGGTGAGCCTGCACTTGGATAACTGTGTATGGTTTTGGTCTCCCTGTTATAAGAAAGATACTGTCAAGCTGGAGAGGGTGCAAAAGAGATTTTCCAAGGCGCTGCCTGAACTAGAGGGCCCGAGATATAGGGAGAGATTGACCAGGTTGGTTCTTTATTCCCTGGAATGCAACAAAATGAGGGGCAGCCTCATAGAAGTTTATACAACCATGAGGGGTATGGATAAGGTGGGAGGTCACAGTCCTTTCTCTAGGGTTGAGGAGTCCAAAACTAGAGAACGCAGATACAAAGTAAGAGCGGAGAAATTTAAAAAGGCAGTCGAGAGGTAATGAATTTACACAGGGTACCTGGAATGAGCTGTGAGATGGTGGATGAGATAGGTAAAATTTAAGAGGTACTTGGAAGCATATGTGGAGGGGAGGGGCTAAGCTCAGGCAGCAGGGAGGTTTCTGTGGTCGGCATGGACCATTTGGGCTGAAGGGCCTGTTTCCCTGCTGTATAGCTCTATGACTCTATGACTGTGTGTTATTTTCCAATATGGCCGGGCAGCACCCATGCCTTTTGATCCTTGGTGCTCAAAGGCATTTAGACTTGTGCTTACATTTTAGTCAAGTTTATATTAGATAATGAAATAGCCACCATATTTAATATACTGAAGAATGAAAATAATGTTGCTGAATTAAGTTTTATCTTCAAAAGGTTTTAAACAGTATCTACTCATTTGCTTATAATTTGCTTAATTCTGGATTTCATAATTCCTTAGATCTTCTTTTGTCTAAGGAGATCCAGCCCCATCTTCTCCAATCTGTCCATGTTACTGAAGTCCCACATTGTTGGAATCATTGTAGTAAATAAATATACTGTCTATACACTTGGTGCACACAGGTTTTCAAAGACATCTGTTACTAGGGGGTGCTCAGATCCTGTTCAATCTATGTCCTATTGCTGAGCAGGCTGAGAATCACTGGTTAGAAATAAAGATGCTGAAAGGCATAGAGGAAACAGATGTTTCTGTACTTGTTTTGACACTAGGACAGAGCAATATGCTTTTGGAGTTGTAAACATCTATACACAACATAGCCCAGTCATTGCAGGTGAGCAGATATGTGGGATGTTTTTGGTTCCTTTAAGATGTAGGTAGATGTTTTACTGAAATAAGACTCCGCTAAATGTTTTTCTTCATTCTATTTATTCTCAGTAAAAGGAAATTGAAAGTTTGGAATGAATAGCCCCAATTGTATTTCAGTGTTTTAAATATTAGTTGATGCCAAGTCCTTATTTCTTCAGTCAAACACAAGATAATAATTCTTCCTGTTGTTAATGTATATTGATTTTGCCAAATTTCCCTGAGGGTTAGAAGTTGGAGGAACTACACCGAAGTAAATCTACCTAGGAACATACACACACTTGACTGAATATATCAGCCATAATCAATAACAAATGCACTGTTGATTTGATTAATTGACTTTGAAACACTTAACCCAAAGTTCCTTTTTCTTGTTTCACCTATCTAAATAGAAGAAACACTTTCATCAGCCTGCTTGTCATCCATTTGCCCTTAATTTTCTGGTTATCATGGAATTCTGTGCAAGAGCATTGGATGTCCTTGTAAGGTATAGATCAGGGGTTCCCAACCTGGGGTTCACAGAGCCCTTGCTTAGTGGTGTTAGTCCATGGCATAAAAAAAAGTTAGGAACCCCTAGTATAGATCATTTTATCTGTGCATCTCGTTAGAACAAAAATCAGAAAGAATTTCTTTAGCTAAAGAGTGATAAATCTGTGAAATTCACTGCAACAGATGGCTATGAAGGCTAAGTCACTGGGCAAATTTAAAGTGGAATTCGATAGGTTCTTCCTTACTAAGGGCATCAAAGGGTATGTGGAGAAGGCAAGAAACCAGGATGAAGTGGAAAAATTAATCACCTATGATCAAATGATGCAACAGATGCAATGGGCTGAATGGCCTATGTCATCTGGTCTTAAATTATATTCATAACTACTGTATCTAAAAACACTGGATTGTATTATCTCTTCAAATTCTTTACTTTGCTAGCTCTTTAATAAGCTCCAAGGATAGCAATTGTTTTTCTGATTTTTTTTTCCAGTTATAATTATATGAAACCAGGTTTTTCTCAAGAACATCACATAGATTTATCCAAAGGTCAATAGGTTCTACCATTTACTGGGCATTGTTAATTACCTCAGAGGTAGTGGTGGTGATCCACCTTCTGAAACATTGCAGCTTATAGATGATTGAAGCTGCCATTAGATGGGTTGCTTTTTTTTTGGGTTGGGGGGGGCAGATTTTGACCCAGTGACGATGAAGAAACAGATTTATTTGCGGTCTTTGACTTGGATGAAAACTTACAGGTGCCCTCTTTTCCCATGCACTGGCTCTCAAGTCAAGTTGAGTTTATTATCATATGCACAAGTACATTTACTGCATGCACATGTGTAATGGAAAGCTTACTTGCAGCAGCATCACAACCACTTAATACTACAGGCATAACATTCAGAGTAAAATCATAAACATAAATCATACAGGAATTGTTCAGAAAGCAAATACAATTAAAAACAAAAAGAAAATGAAGTTCCTTATCATGCAAGTTGTCAGCGTGTCGTTATATCAAGGTACTAATTAGGGTTGTGTACGTTGGTTCAAAAACTGAATGTCTGAAGAGAAATAGCTATTCTGGTGAGGGACTTCAGATTTCTGTACCTTCTAGCTGTGAGAAGATGGCACATCTCAAGAGATGAGGGTCTTTGGCGATAAGTGGTACTTTTGTTGAAGCAGTGTCCTATGTAGGTACTTTATTGTTCTGCTAGGTGGCGGAGTCTGCATGTGGTGGTGTAAAATGAAGTCAATCATTTAGTAACTGACAGTAGTTTGAATAATTGTCATGCACTAAAATATCAACGAGGATTGCCTTGTGGAGATACATGTGATACATAATCATATTCAGAACAGGTTTTCCCTTCCACTTCCTTCCATGGCTATATTCATAGATCTTTCTGTCAAATTTTCTTTAATGGGTGCATCGAATGTAGATATAATGCCAGTACTTTCAAAATGTATGTAAAGTAAGAATGTAACAACAGTGTGGAATTATGTTGCAAAGATGTTTATTTCTGGCAAGAGAACGGTGGAGGGGTATGGATTAGTGTCAACACAATGAAGGAACAGAATTTGAATTGTGTGTGGGCTGGCAAATTCAGAGGAAGTCAAAATAAATCTTTTATACACATTTTTTTTAACGTTATAAGGCTTTAGCATCTATGGAGGAGTTTCGAAACCTTGACCGTGATATTGAAGGCTCTGCCAAACGATGGAAGAAGTTTGTGGAGTGTGAATGTCCAGAGAAAGAGAAGTTTCCACAGGAGTGGAAAAACAAAACAACTTTGCAGCAGTTGTGTATGATGAGGGCACTGCGCCCTGACCGAATGACCTATGCAGTCCGGTAAGAACAAAAGGTCCCTTCATTGTTACAATTAAAGTTGAATTTATTGTTGTATGCACAGGTGCAATAAAAAAAACCCTGCAATGACATTACATCATATAAGCAGCATTCACAAGAGAAACCTAAAGTGTACAAAGTATTTATAAGAAGGAACTCAATGTTAATGTGCAAAATAACAAATAACAGTGTTGCTATACCGAGGTGGTGATTTGGGTTATTCATGTTGGTTCAAGAACCAAATGGTTGAAGAGAAGTAAGTGTTAATGACCATTTTCAATAGTTACTCGTTAATGGTTCAGGATGTTGTAGACTCTAAAATCTTCATAGTGATCTAATGATTGTGCACTTCTACCACCATTAAGCTGTGTATTACTAAATTCTGAACCAGCAAACACTTACCAGGTCACTTTGATGGAATTGATCCGTTTTGACCCGATAATAAATTTAACCTTCTGTTCTACATTTACTTTATAAAAGAGAAAATGGTGCCAATAATAACAGGAAGATTAAGTGGCAGTGTTCGTCTGGGCGAGGCTTCTGAGAAACATGACATTCCCTCATATTTTTGATTCCCATTTCCCAGCCAAGCCCAACCATTCTGAGAGGCTGACCTACCATCAGGTGGATAGTCTTTGACACTGGGCCACATTTACAGGGTGGTGGGATAGATCAAACTTTGTAAAGTAAGTTAGTCTGACTTTGAGGTAAGAGCGGGGCAGGTATAATGAGCTGAACATTGGGAAGCTGACTCAGGTAGAATCTAGTGTTGAGGAGATCCAGTTCTAGAGGTGATGTCTAAGCAAAAGGGTGAGGTCCAATTGCAGAGAAAGTAAATCGCAATGGTCAGTATCAGTTATAGGTTTGGGAAAGCATTCTACTATACCTTCTGAGGCAGGGCCTTAAGCCAAATATAACATAGTTCCACTCAGGTTTTCTGAGTGCTGAGATGACTGATCAGGCTACTTTGGGACTGCAGATTCTTCTACAGATGGGTCAGGAGGTTGTTGTTAGAGTGGGCAGATGGATGCCTTGTGTGGTGCTGTGCTCCTTCTATCTCTTACGTAAGGCCTCTCAATGCTCCTGATACATGACCTCAAGATTTTCAATGCTTTGTCCACTTGATGCCCGTCATAAACTAGAGGTTTGCAAGAACTGGTGAATATTTTACCTTTCCTCAATGATGATCTGCATATACTCTTCAATCTTTTTGCTCTTTCCACTGAGTAATCTCCACTTGTGATCAATATTGGAATAGAATGCCTTTTTACGGGAATCAGCATCAAGCATCTGAATGTCATGGCCAACACAATGTAGATGCTGGGGAGTAACTGGGCCTCGGTGCTGGGGATGTTGGCCTGATGTTAGTTGGTTATCCCCTCAGTGAATTTGGAGGATTTTATGGATACACCATTATTGGCTCTATTCCTGCTAACAGGCACAATCAGGAATATCTGATTGATCGTATGGTGACTGATAGATTAATTCATGAGAAGTCCAGAGGAAATACCTGAACTTTTCTTCTGCTAGTAATGTGCATCTGGTACCTGATCTTTATCCATGATGAAGGCACCCTCAGAAAGTAGGAAAGCAATGTTTTAGATCAGAATGCACTTCATCATCCATGGAGAATTAGTACATTCTCAAATCCATGCAAGCAAATGAAATGAGCTTTGAATATAGGCCATCCACATTCTCCATACTGATAGATCAATAGCTTCGGTGGTGAATGTTTGGCAGGTGCAAATTCATTTTTGATTGCTGGCAAACATCAAAGTCAGTGCATGTTGTTATACAGTAATAAAAACCTGTCTTTATCTCCTCAGTGATTTTGTTGAAGAAAAACTGGGCAGCAAGTATGTCGTGGGGAGGTCACTGGATTTTGCAACATCCTTCGATGAATCTGGACCGGCCATACCGATGTTTTTTATCCTTTCTCCTGGTGTTGATCCACTCAAGGATGTAGAAAGACACGGTCATATTTCATGTATCTTCAGAGTCATAGCGCAAAAGCAGGCCACTTAACCCAATTTGACAATGCTGACCAATGCATACCTTTGTAGTTTTACCTACACGCACCGCTTCTTCTGGCAGCTAGCTCCATATGCCAACCACCCTCTGTGTAAAACAAAGGTTGCCCCTTGGTTGCCCTTTAAACCTTTTTCCTCTCACCATTCATCTATACGCTCTAGTTTTAGACTCCCCTATCCAAAGTAAAGAAAGTATAGCCATTCACCTCATCCATTCCCCTCATGGTTTTATATACCTAAATAGGGTCATTTCTCAGCCTCCTACACTCCAAGCATGAAAACTCCAGCCTACCTAGACTTCCTTTCTGGTCCTTGTGAATCTTTTCTGCGTCCTTTCCAGTTTATAACATCTTTCTGCTAATTAGGTGACTAAAACTGCACACGCACAATACTCCCAGTGTAGTCTCACCAACATCTACAACTATAACATGGGGAGTTGCAACTGTGCAACTACTTGAGCTCAGTGCTCCCACTAATGAAGGCAGGCATGCCAATGTCTTCACCATCCTGTCCACCCGCACTGCCAGTTCCTCAAGAGTTAAAACTGAAGTTAAAATGGAACAGCTGCTCATAACTGACAATGACAACTTTAAATAATCATTTAGCAATTGACCAGCGTATGATCAATAATAATTACGATCATCCATTATGTCACGTCGTGTACTATTGAAACAGTCCAAGCAGGTGACAGCAGTTGTAAAGCTCATTGCTCCATGTTTTCAAATTAATGAGTGAAATGTTGAAATTAAAACTGAACATGCTGGACACAATCACTGGTGTAGGCAGAAGCAGTTGAGGCTTCAAGTTCACCAGCAAAACAAAAAGGTTAGGTTTTAGTGATGGGGGTGTGGAAGGATGGGTAGAACAAAGGACACATCACTGATTGCATGAGACTAAATGGTTTAATGTATCGGTAGAAGTATAAGTTAGGATCAGATTACGCTTCTTTGTATGTGCAATGAGTTTTAATAGTAAGGGTATAGTTATGCCCAGCAGCCCAACCAATACAAATAGGAAAAGAAAATTAGAGTGAATATGATGATAAGCAGTAATGGCTAGTTTGGATAAAAAGAAAGAGCAAGTTTTTCATCTTTGAAGAATTTATAACTGAATTCAGAAGGCTATGTGTACCCGGATGGAAGATGTATTGTCTTTCCAGTTTGTTTTGAACCTTGTTTGAACAGTGCAGGGGGCCACTGAATGGTCATGGTGGAAAAGAGATGTTGAATTATGATGTGGCCAATTGGAAGCTCAGGGTCGCCCCATGGTCTGAACAAAGGTGTTCCTCAAAGCAATCACCCGTCTCTATTTGGTTACTCAAATGTAGAGAAGTTTACGTTGTAAACACAGAATGCAGTAGACTAGATTGGCAGTGCAAACAAATCACTCCTTCAACTGGATAAAACTTTTTGTTCCCTGGATGGTGGGAAAGGACAGGTGGTGCAGTTCCTATGGTTGTGAAATACTGATTTGGGACTAAATTGTGATTCACGTCAAGATTTTGCATATATTTGGGTTAGCCACAGTTTGTTTTAGAAGATGTTGTCTACGCTAATATTCTAATTGAGGAGCTATCACATTGCCTTTTTTGAAGGAAAGGTACACAAAAAAGATAGTATTTAAAGCACAGAACCCAATGATAAAACTACAAACTGGCAAAGATTAATTGTAATATTTCAATTCATGTACACAAACATTGACTTCTAAATATGTTCCTGGTTTAACTGAGAACATAAATATTATATTTTTATAAAAATGAGTTTATCAATATATGATGTAGCTAGTGGCAACTTTGAATGGCCTGTCAAAATTGTGTACAAATTATTAGATAAAAATTTAATACATCTGAAAATTTAATAAAATATATTTCCTTATTGCTTTCTGTATGCATATTCACATTAAAATGCAGGGAAGCATAATAGACTGTATTCAGTATAGTGATAGACACAAAGCTGAGTCATCACTTTTGTGTGATCGGATTAGATCATAATAACAAAGGATGAAGTGCTCATTCTCATTTTGTTTTTCAACTGCAGGCAAAAAGCTGGGTTTTACATTTGACAACAGGAACTTCCACAATGTCTCACTCGGACAGGGTCAGGAAGTGGTAGCCGAGCAAGCTCTTGACCTGGCAGCCAAAGAGGGCCACTGGGTTATTTTACAGGTATGTAACACATTTCTGCTATTAGGATATATTATGCAATACTGATTCTCTGCGATTTATCTAATTAAGTGATTTGGCTTTTTTTTTGGGACTCTTTTGATATCTGTTCTATCACATTTAAAAGTGGACAGGGTAAATTTATTTCAAATCATTTTGTTATTTACAACAGATATTCTGTGGATCTACAGATGCCACTATATCTATGCTCTTCCTCCAGTTTGCTAATTTTCCAACTGATCTGCAAGCAGATCTGTACAGTGTGAGGAGAGTGCAAATTTATTAAATATGTGTTGGAGTAATGTTCAGTAAATAGCAGAATCTAAGCAAATTCACTGCACAGGAAACACAGAAGAAATATTGATTTAATAATGTATCCATATTACTCTCCACTGATCCATGTTGTGAATGACGTCATTAGATGCAGTAAAAAACTGCATTGATCTTAATTCCTGTCAGCTTCCTACTGACCAAATTTGCTATAATGTTGATTTTTAACATGTGTTTCAAAAATTAGATTCATACACCATTGACTCAGTGTGCTACAGCCCACTGAGTAATCTTTGGCTCTGCTTACAGCTCATTAATATCTTTTTAGCTGTATCATCTCTAGGTACATTTTATAAGCAGATCTCAGAGTTAAATACATCCTGTTATTTTTAGATTGTGCTTAGTTTCTGTAAAGTTTCCAGCTTGTAATCCATTTGTTTTATGAAGAACAGTAACTATTTATGTATACAATTATATAGAATTATATAGAAACAGTGTGACTACTCAGTCATTATTTGAGATCAACCACTTTTTCCCCAGTTTGGTTCCATTTTGTGAATAAGAATGAGTTAAGATACTTTGTCTAGAATATAACAACCAAAAGCAAATTGTGTGTGGGTTGCTTTGCAGTATTTGCATTTGATACCCAAGCCTGTAAGTGTAAACTAATTTCAAATGTAGTTCTAATTTTTCTTATGAGTTCTCCATCTGCCTGAAGTTCATTTGTAAAGAGAAATAAAAATCATTTAAAAATAACTTATTAATATTAGTATGATAGTGTTTAATAGTGCAATGCTTGACATTAATACTATCACTTGTCCTTTCTTTCTGTTGTCGATCTTTGATTAACTTAACTAGACTTATTTAAAATGTCCTAAAGTTGATTTACTTTCATTTTTTGTAAGCTCCAGCAAGACTATCTTTTACTTCTCAGGATCTGTCAGTTGATCTGTGTGTCTGGCAGATAAATAGTGTTTTCTCATTAGTTTTCAAAAGTTATTGTGGTTCTTCTCACTGGAATAGATTTGACTCATCACAGCAACACACTCAAAATGCTGGAGGAGCTCAGCAGGCCAGGCAGCATCTAAGGAAAAGAGTACGGTTGACGTTTTGGGTTGAGGCCCTTCAGCAAGAAGGGCCCTCCAGCATTTTGTGTGTGTTGCTTGGATTTCCAGCATCTGCAGATTTTCCCTGGTTTGTGATTGATTGACTCATCATAACACTGTTCCTTTACGCTGGTGACAGCTTAGTAACAAACTCTTTCTCATAAGTAATGCTAACTTTTAGTGAAACTGGCCTCATACATTTTCTACCAAATTATGTGCCTGTAAATCCCTTTGGAGATGATTTTTCTGATTTCCTAATTGTTTTGTTTCTTAAAAATAATACACAAAGCTGTTTCATGGCTGAATATTTTAACTCTATTGTAGTAACTACAGCGCTCCAAAATGGATAAATAAATATATTATCATAAACTTAAAGCACATTAATGCAAGCTATTAGCTAGAGCCGGTTAAATTTTAGTCTCAAGAAATAACTGATGTATTATACAAATGGTTCTTGGAAAACCAATGAACACCTCGCTTGGCGCCTTGCTAAACATTCAGCAGCACACGAGGTCTTAGATGAAGCTTGTGAAGAATATCAGGGAATCAGTTAAGTCTGTACGCAGCAGCCATTAGGAACTGACATCAGGGTGACAGCTGCTTTTGCGGAATGAGATCAATAGGATCTTGATAAATTGTTGAGGACATCAGTAGACGTTGTGGAGCATAAGAGTAGAATATTAATCTGGTCAGTCTAGCAGATCAGTGAGTAGTGAATGAGAATCAGGTTTATTATAAGACCTTAAGACATAGAAGCAGAATTAAGCCTTTTGGCCTATGAGTATGCTCTGTCATTCCATCATAGCTGATTTATTATCCCTCTCAGCCCCATCCTCCTGCCTACTCCCTGTAACCTTTGATGCCCTGAGTAACCAAGAACCTAGCAACCTTTGCTTTAAATATAGTTAATGACTTGGCCTCCACAGCCATCCTTGGCAATGAATTCCATAGATTCACCACCCTCTGGCTAAAGAAATTCCTTCTCGTCTCTGTTCTAAATAGATGTCTCTCTACTTTGAGGCTGTGCCCTCTGGTCCGAGTCTCACTTACATTTTCTTAACATCCACTCTGTCTAGGCCTTTCAAATCACTGACTATGTCATGAAATTTGTTTGTTTTCTGGAAGCGGTACAGTGCAAGACATAAAACATTATTATAAATAACTAATGGGTGTTTCTGGAGTCCGGTATGAGTCTTAGTCCTATGAAGTGGTGTCAATTAGTACCAGATACAAAATGCTGGAGGAACTCAGCAGGCCAGGCAGCATCTATAGGAAAGAGTACAGTCGATGTTTCAGGCCAAGACCCTTCATCAGTACATTTCTGAGCTAGGCTGGGACTTATTGAAGCAAATCATTCACATGTATGAAGACTTTTGTAGAAGTAGCCTCTATGCTTGCAATTCTGTCCTTGGGCTGAGCCTGTTCTGTCTGAGTTATTCCATGCACGAGAGCATCAGATGCATGGGAACCCAGTAAGGATATCACTGAGTTCACACAACCTGCAGATTATTCCTATTTCCTTTTTGTAAATTTTTCCATTGAATTTAAATCATAATGCACAAAAAGATAGTGCTATATGAACCAACTTTGTGGTAAACATTACTTTTAAATAGTTATTTTTAGGGTGCTGTTCTGGGATAGCATTTGAATCTATTTTCGAATACTGCCCCAGAAATGCTTGTAAACTGTAAACCTGAAAATTTGATAAATATTGACAACAAAATAGGACAATATTGCATAGCAGAGAAAGAAAATCCTTCCGTAGAAGCATGGTGGAAAGTATATGAAATGGTTGCATTACAGCCTGGTGTGGAAACACCAGTGCCCAGGAACAAAAAATGCTACCGAAAGCAGTGGATTGTCAGTCCATTACAGGCTAAGCCCTCCCCATTGCTGAGTACATTTACGTAGAGCGCTGCCGCAAGAGAGTAGCATCCATCATGGAAGACCCACACTAAGCAGGCCATGCCCTTTTCTCACTGCAACCATCGGGCACGAGGTACAGAAGCTTTCGGTCCAACATCACTGGATTCAGAAACAGTTATTACCCCAGCACCATCAGGATCCTGAACCAGCTTGAATATCTTCACTCTTTATTAAGAACTGATTTTCTATGGCCTACAGGCTCACTTTCAAAGGTTCAAAAGGTTTAACGGTTCAATTTAATGTCAGAGAAATGTATAGAATATACATTGTGAAACGCTTTTTCTTCGCAAACATCCACAAAAACAGAGAAGTGCCCCAAAGAATGAACGACAGATAAACGTAAGAACCCCAAAGTCGTCCCCTCCCGCATGTAAGTGGCAGCAAGCAACAATCCCCCTCCCCCCACCAGCAAAAAAAAAGCCGGAATTGACACTATCACCAAGCACTCAAGCATGAGCAAAGCAATAGCAAGACACAGGCTTGCATCGACAAACCGCTGATTTTCTCTCTCCCTAAAAAGGGCTCTTTTCAACTCGTGTTCTCAGTACTACTTTTATTTGCAGCTTCACACATAAAAGTTGCTGGTGAACGCAGCAGGCCAGGCAGCATCTCTAGGAAGAGGTGCAGTCGACGTTTCAGACCGAGACCCTTCGTCAGGACTCACGAGGTCCTGACAAAGGGTCTTGACCGGAAACGTCGACTGCACCTCTTCCTAGAGATGCTGCCTGGCCTGCTGCATTCACCAGCAACTTTTATGTGTGTTGCTTGAATTTCCAGCATCTGCAGAATTCCTGTTGTTTACTTGCAGCTTGCCTTCTTTGCACGTTGTTGTTTGGCAGCTTCATCTATATATTTATGGTTTTATATAAAATTATATTGTATTTTTTCTTGTAAATGTAAATGCCTGCAAGAAAATAAATCTCAAGGCAAATAGTAACATATATGCAGTTTGATAATAAATTTACTCTGAACTTTGAAATGAAGGAGTTTCAATGTTCATTATCAGAAATCTCACTTCACATATTTCACAGTCAACTCAATTTATTATGTGAATGACTTCCACATATTATTGCTTCAGTTGCTGTTGTAAATTAAACAGCAAGCTTCCAAATGGATAATACTGTAGGTGTTAATCAAGTTTTTGCTGCAGAATTGGAACAATTCATCATTTCTTTCAGTGCTGCCAAGCTCATTTTGTTATATTACCTTGTAAAGTGGGTAGTTTGCAGCCATTGTCAAACTCTCATTGCAATTATCAGTAGTAATAGTTTGTTGTTCTTTATAACAATGGAGGTCATTGTGGGTTAGGTTTTTTTTAAACCCTATGCTGCTTTGGAGGAAGATTTCATATTTAGATTGCTGTTTGAAACTATAATGGATACTTGCCTTGCCATCTTCTTGGCTGTATGCTTTCCAGTATTGTTCGAAGTGGGTGCTTAGTTTAGAAAATGTTTGATAATTTGTGGTGTGATTTTCTGCTCATCCAGACATTTGATTCAGTTCAGTGAAGTGCCTTTTCTTGAAAGAATGAATCCGACGGATATAAATGGAAAACTGCAGTTCTATGAATAGATAAGCAGCTTGGAAATTGTTGTGAGAAATTGGCCCAGAAACAGTCATCCACTGAGTGTGGTGAAGAATGGGATTACAATGGGTTCAGTAATATACTGTGACAATGAAACATCATTAGGCATCGTCAACCTCCATGGAACTAGGTATTTAACAGATTAAAATACAAATTTAATTGTCATATGGTGATATGTACTGATTCTTGATACAAATAACAAAAATCTGCATTTATATGGAATGTTTGGCATGACCTGATGCAGGTCTGAGATATTTGAGGAATATCAGGTCTGAGATATTTGAGCCAAATAAGGAAGTGCAGTCAAGTCTTAGATACAGTCAGTGTTCAGGAAGTACTCAAAGGATGAAAGGAAGATATAGAGGGGCAAGAATTCAGGGAATGAATTTTTAAGTGTGCAGCTTTTTTAGCTACAGGTACTATTGTCAGGAATATTGGTAAAATCTAGGTCAATGAACCCTCAGCTGGAAGTTACAGAGATTATGAGATGTGTGAACATGGATTTAAATAGAATTTTCTATAGCAGGTACTGAGCTACCAAGAATCAATGGAGGTTAGTAAGGTCTGGAATAAATAGGGGAATGGTCCTTGTTGAAAAATATTCTACAGTTTCTGAAGTTTATGAAGGATAAGAACTTGGGTTGATGTGCATTGGAGTATACTAATCTGGACATGACAGACAGGGTATCGAAGTTTTTAGCGCACATGGCTGAGGTCACCATTTTGTGGGTTTAAGAAAGGGGAGAAATATGTTTCCAATATCAATGCCGCTCATCATCATATACACCTCTATCAGGTCAACTCTCATCCTATGTCGCTCCAAGGAGAAAAATCCAAGTTCACTCAACCTATTCTCAGAAGGTATCCTCCCCAATCCAGGCAACATCCATCTAAATTTCCTCTGCACCCTTTCTATAGTTTCCACACCCTTCCTGTAGTGAGGTGACCAGAACTGAGCACAGTACTCCAAGTGGGGTCTGACCAGGGTCCTATATAGCTGTAACATTACCTCTCACTCTTGAACTCAATCCCATGGTTGATAAAGGCCAATTCACCGTATGTCTTCTTATCTGCACAGTCAACCTGCACAGCAGCTTTGAATGTCCTATGGTCTCGGACCCTGAGATCCCTCTGTTCCTGCACACTGCCAAGAGTCTTACCATTAATACTATTTTCTGCCATAATATTTGACCTACCAAAATGAACCACCTCACCATTACCTGGGTTGAAATCCATTTGCCACTTCTCAGCCCAGTTTTGAATCCTATCAATGCCCCACTGTAACCTCTGACAGCCCTCCACACTATCCACAACACCCCCAACTTTTGTGTCATCAGCAAATTTACTAACCCATCCTTCCACTTCCTCATCCAGATCATTTATAAAAATCATGAAGAAAAGGGGTCCCAGAACAAATCCCTGAGGTACACCACTGGACACCAATCTCCATGCAGAATATGACCCGTCTACAACCACTCTTTGCCTTCTGTGGGCAAGCCAATTCTGGGACAACAACGCAAGGTCCCTTTGGATCCCATGCCTCCTTACTTTGTCAATAAGTCTTGCATGGGGTACATTATCAAATGCCTTACTGAAATTCAAATACACCACATCTACTGCTCTTCCTTCATCAATGTGTTTAGTCACATCCTCAAAAAATTCAATCAGGCTCGTAAAGCATGAGCTGCCTTTGACAAAGCCATGCTGACTATTCCTGATCATGTTATGCCTCTCCAAATTTTCATAAATCCTGCCTCTCAGGATCTTCTCCATCAATTTCTCAACCACTGAAGTAAGACTCACTGGTCTATAATTTCCTGGGCTATCTCTACTCCCTTTCTTGAACAAGGGAACAACATACTTTATACTTTATTGTCGTCAAACAATTGATACTAGAACATACAATCATCACAACGATATTTGATTCTGCGCTTCCCGCTCCCTGGAGTACAAATCGATAGTAAATATTAAAAATTTAAATTATAAATCATAAATAGAAAATAGAAGATTGAAAGTAAGGTAGTGCAAAAAAACCAAGAGGCAGGTCTGGATATTTGGAGGGTACGGCCCAGATCCGGGTCAGGATCTGTTCAGCAGTCTTATCACATCTGCAACCCTCCAATCCTCCGGAACTTCTCCCGTTACCATTGATGATTCAAAGATCATTGCTAAGGGTCAGCAATCTCCTCTCTCACCTCCCACAGTAGCCTGGGGTATATCTCATCCAGTCCCGATGACTTCTCCAACTTGATGCTTTTCAAAAGCTCCAGCACATCCTCCTTCTTAATGCCTATATGCTCAAGCTTTCCAGTCGCTGTAAGTCATCCCTACAACTGCCAAGGTCCTTTTCCGTAGTGAATACTGAAGCAAAGTATTCATTAAGAACCTCCACTACCTCCTCCGGTTCCATACACACTTTTCCACTGTCACACTTCATTGGTCCTATTCTCTCATATCTTATCCTCTTGCTCTTCACATACTCGTAGAATGCCTTGGGGTTTTCCTTAATCCTGCTCACCAAGGCCTTCTCATGGCCCCTTCTGGCTGTCCTAATTTCATTCATAAGCTCCTTCCTGCTAGCCTTATAATTTTCTAGATCTCTATCACTACGTTTTTTAAACCAAACCTTTCGTAAGCTTTTCTTTTCTTCTTGACTAAATTTTCAACTGCCTTTGTACACCACGGTTCCTGTACCCTGCCATCCTTTCCCTGTCTCATTGGAATGTACCTGTGAAGAAAACCATGCAAATATCCCCTCAACATTTGCCACATTTCTGCCGTACATTTCCCGAGAACATCTCTTCCCAATTTATGCTTCCAAGTTCCTGCCTAGTAGCTTCATATTTCCCCTTATTCCAATTAAACGCTTTCTTAACTTGTCTGTTCCTATCCCTCTCCAACGCTATGGTAAAGGAGATAGAATTATGATCACGATCTCCAAAATGCTCTCCCACTGAGAGATCTGACACCTGACCGGGTTCATTACCCAATTCCAGACCAAGTACAGCCTCTCCTCTTGTAGGCTTATCTACATACTGTGTCAGGAAACCTTCCTGAACACACCTAACAAACTCCACCCCATCTAAACCCCTTGCTCTTGGGAGATGCCAATCAATATTGGGGAAATTAAAATCCCCCATCGTGACAGCCCTGTTATTACTGCACCATTCAGAATCTGCCTCCCTATATGCTCCTTGGTGTTCCTGCTACTATTGGGTGGTCTATAAAAAGCACGCAGAAGAGTTATTAATCCCTTCCACCCACAGGCACTCAGTAGACAATCCCTCCATGACTTTCTCCTTTTCTGCTGCTGTGACACTATCTCTGATCAGCAGTGCCACACCCCCACCTCTTTTGCCTCCCTCCCTGTCCTTTCTGAAACATCTAAAGCCTGGCACTTGAAGTAACCATTCCTACCCTTGAACCATCCAAGTCTCTGTAATGGCCCCAACATCATAGCTCCAAGTACTGATCCACGATCTAAGCTCACCTGCTTTGTTCATGATGCTTCTTGCATTAAAATAGACACATTTCAAACCATCAGTCTGAGCACATCTCTTCTCTATCACCTGCTTATTCTCCCTCTCACACTGCCCACAAGCTTTCTCTATTTGGGAGCCAACCGCCTCTTCCTCCATATCTTCAGTTTGGTTCCCACCCCCCAGCAATTTTAGTTTAAACTCTCCCCAGTAGCCTTAGCGAACCTCCCTACCAAGATATTTGTCCCCTTCGGATTCAAGTGCAACCTGTTCTTTTTGTACAGGTCATGCCTGCCCCAAAAGATGTCCCAATAATCCAGAGATCTGAATCCTTGCCCCCTGCTGAAATCCCTCAGCTGCGCATTTATCCTCCACCTCACTCTATTCCTATACTCACTGTCATGTGGCACAGGCAGTAATCTCGAGATTGCTACCTTTGAGGTCCTGCTTCTCAGCTTCCTTCCTGACTCCCTGTAGTCTGTTTTCAGAACCTCCTCCCTTTTCCTACATATGTCATTGGTGCCAATATGCACCACGACCTCTGGCTGTTCATCTTTCCATTTCAGGACGTGATAGACGTGATCAGAAACATCCTGGACCCTGGCACCTGGGAGGCAAACTACCATCCGTGCTTCTTTCCTGCATCCATTGAATTATCTGTCTGACCCCCAAACTTATAGAGTCCCCTATCACTGCTGCCATCCTCTTCCTTTCCCTACCTTTCTAAGCCACAGGGCCAGACTCTGTGCCAGAGGCGCGGCCACTGTTGCTTCCCGCAGGTAGGTCATCACCCCCCCCGACAGTACTCAAGCAGGAGTACTTATTGTTATGGGGGACAGCCACAGGATAACTCTCTAGTATCTGACTCTTGCCCCTTCCCTCTCCTGACTGTTATCCACTTACCTGTCTTCAGAGGACCCGGTGTGACTACTTGCCTATAGCTCTATCACCTCCTCACTTTCGCTGACCAGAATACTCTCATATTTCAGTATATGAGAGTATAATTCAGATCTAAATGTTGGAATACTTGTTGTTGAGTCATTGGTATTTATGCTATTTTTCAAAGTTCATATTCTGCTGCAAATGAACATATTTTTCGGTTACTCTTGGTAAACATTTTACTATATCATCTTGGCCTGGATGTCCGCAAAATATTTTCCAGTCTTTTGTTTTTAAAAAAACTGGTTTAATTCTAATTTAACAAGGAAAAAGATGCTATTTTCATCTCAGCAATGGAAATTATAGTTACAGTCTTGAATAGGATAAATAGAAATTCCCAGAAAGGTTAAATGCATTTAAACTGGATAAGTTATTCAATCTCAACAGGTTAAACTGAGAGAAGTAAGCAAAGAAATTGCAGAAGTTTTGGTCATAATCCTCTAAACTTCAGTGAATTCAAGTAGTGCCTAAAGACTGGAACATGACAAATGTTACATTCTTGTTTAAAAATAAGTGTAGGACTAAACCCAGTCATGACAGACCAGCAGTGTAAGTTATTGTAGTATTTAAACTGTGATCAAAAGCAGAATTGGACAGATGTAGATTAATTTGCAACAGGCAGCATTTATCTGTTAAACAAGTTGTGCTTAACTAAATTGATATAGATTTTTGATGAAGTAATTGAGTGGACAAATGAAAGAAATGAAGTTGATGTGGTGAATAAGGACTTCCAGAAATCATTTGAAACTCATGGAATAAGATGGATGGAACATTGACTAAGTTAATGAGGGGGATCTGATGGAAGTCAGTATAATCATGAGGGATATTTACAGAGTCGATGGAAAGGAAGTGTTTCCATTGCTAAGGGGGTCAAGTCCAAGAACATATAGAATGATGCGCATAGCATAAGAACCACACCCAATATTAGGAAATCTTATTTTCTACAGTAATGTTCAGAGCCAGGAATGTGCTGCCAGGTGCAGTAAAAGAGAAGAATTCAGTTGGATATTTTACAATAGAACTGGATAAGTATTTTAAAAGAAAGAGTTTTCAGGGTTTCAGAATAGTGCTAGAGTAGTTCTGGTTGGATTTCCCTTTAAGTTGAGCCATCATGGTTATGATAGATCAAATGGCTTCTTTTTCTTCTGTAACCATTTTCTGTAAATCCCTCTACAAGTTTTTGATTCTGTACTCTCTGCTATTTTTCAAAAGAAAGGTGACCATTCAGTGACTTGATAGTTTCTGATCATTTTATTCAGAAACTTTTGAAATTCTTGACTGCTAACACAGGCATCATAGAAAATATTATTTCCAAGTTTCCTTCTTTGCTCTTCTGTGCTTAATGATGGACATTGTTTTTTTTATGGAAACGAAAAGATGATTAAATTTCAGTCTGCTGAGATCATTTGTTATATATACCATTTAGTTAATATTATTATTTCCAGTAAACATTTGCCACTAATATTAAAATTAGCTCACCTCCTATGATCTTTCCGGTAAGTGGCGCTTTTGGAAACAATCTGCATTGTAACATGATACATTGGAACTGCAATCCTAGTCTAAATTCCCTAAAGGGAAAATATAATTTCCAGTGAAACATTGAAATCTAAACAATTTATCACTGAGCCCAGTTCAGCAAAAGAAATAATCTCCCCTTCTCTCTAGTTGGTTTTCAGATGTTGCCTTAACAACAGAACACTTGGATCTTGTACTACCATAGATTTACTCTGTATTTACTTCATACAGTTTTTATTTCACTGTCTTGTAAAGTTTATGTATAATTAATATTTTGTTGCTTGAACTCTGTGCCTGTGATGCTGCTGCGAGCAGGTTTTTGATTGTCCCTGTACTTTACCAGACTTACGCATGCCAATAAATTTAACTTGACTTGATAATAATTTGCACAGCTAGAAGTAAGCGATCATAGGTCTCTGGATCTGTGCAGCCATCTTATTATTCTGTATTGACTTACATCCTTTTGGTTTAAACAACTAGCTTGCGAAGATCATTTGCTTAGATTTCAGGTAATTTAGTTGTCCCAAGTTTAGCCACTATGAAGTTGTTACCGTATTACTGATAGAGGCATTATCAAAACAGGATGGCCTCATCACCAAAGCTTAATCATCTCCTGACACTGACAGACACAGCAACACCTTAACCTTCGCAGAAGGCTAAAGAAATTCAACCAGTCCCCAGTGACTCAAAGATTCAAAGTAAAATTTATTATCAAAGTATGCATGCAGTATAGGTTCCTGAGATTTGTCTCCCCCACAGACAGCCATGGAAAAAAAGAAAACCATGGCAACATGGTTTTCAAAGAAAAATATCAACCCCCCCCCCCCACGCACAAAAAACCCACAAATTGCGCATATGGCAACAGAAAAAGAGTAAAAAACACAGAATATAAAACAGAAAATCCAAAGAATCCAGACATATTCAATTCAGTTCAGTGTTCATTATCTTCAGGCTGCCCCAATTCAAAGTCACCCAAAATAGTAATAAAAAAAGGAGCAATCAGAAACCAGAAACATATCATAATATGAACTTCAGAATACAATCCACAAAATTGCGTCAATTAAACCTTGCCCAATACCCAGGGCTCCAGTACCATCCTCCAACAGCATCATGGGAGAGAGCGACCATTCGAATGCAGGGACTTTTCTCCAGGGGCAGTGAGCTGGAGAGACAAAGAGAGACCATCACACACAGACAGCTTCCACTAGCAGCAGCAAGCGAGAGGCTGCTAGATGGCACTGAACACCCGCTCACCTTCCGCACTCACCTCGATGTTTTCAGTCTTCCTCGTCATTTTAATCAGCGAGATTGGAGTCGATCGTGGGCTCGAAACAATCTTCAGGCTTCTTGGCCTCAAGCCGCACACCTCACGGAAATCCCTCGGAAACAGCAAAGTGCCAGATCACTCACACATCAAACTGGAGATCATAGGCTCCAACAGTAGGGGAACCACATTTGAAAGAAAAAGAAGACGTGAAAGAAGTAGTTTTGTAAGACGTCTGGAGGATGTCGCCCTTGGTTACATTGCTTGACGATTTTTATATTTGCATGAGAGAGCACATCTTATCCAGGTGCATTATAAGTTGCAATGAAAACTGTTCTGTCCAAGAGCAGAAGTTGGGAATGCAGTGCAGTGCGTCATGCTAACTAAACTCACCTCCATTGACTCAGTCTCCATGCTGCTGCATGGTAAAGCAGATAACATGATCAAAGACCCCTCGCAGCCTGGTGACTCTCCCTTCACCCCTCTCCTGAAGGACGGAAGATATAAAAGCCAGAGAGCATGTACCACCAGACTCAAGTTCAGCTTTTTTCCAAACACTGTTATCAGACTCCTGAATAGATCCCTAAAAGATGAACTCTCGGATGACTGATCTCTCAACCTACCTTATTGTGGCCCTTGTGCTTCACTTTTACTGGACATTTTCTGTAACTGTAACATCATGTTCTGATTTCTATCTACCTTTTATCACCTCAATGTAGGGCATGAATCTTCTGGATAGCAAGCAAAACAAAAGCTTTACACTGTATCTTGGTACACATGACAATAATAAACCAATTTTCAATATTCAGGATTGTTCACATACAACATGAATTCAAGTTTCAGATAGAAGCTATCTCTGATAGACTTCAGAAAGAACTATTTTAATGTCTTCTGTGTTACCCAAGGCACTATTAAAGTTGGCACCAGACTTGACCATATCACAGAGAAACCACTTTTACCCTAGAGAACAGGGCTTCTCAACCTGGCGTCCATGGATGCCTCGGTTAATGGTAGGGATCCATGGCATAAAAAAAGGTTTGGAACCCCTGTGATAGAGGCTTCGGTGAGGAGAAGTTGAGGCTGCAGGTAGATTTTTTTCCATTTAATATTTCTTTCTTTCTTATTGCACAGTTAGGGCAGTGGAGATGCCAGGCAAGATAATGGACTGCTCCTCTTTCAGGATGTGAGAAAGCAGGGAAACGTCCAGTGTCCTTGATACTACATCTGCAATTGCATCAGATGCAGCTTCCTTAGACCTTGTTAAGGAATTGGAGCTGGAATTGGATGATTTCTGGATCAATCAGGAGGCTGGGGGTTGATTAACAGGACATACAGGGATATAGCTATGCACAAGATGCAGGACACAGGTAATAACTGGGTGTCCAACCGGAGAGGGAAAGTTCCCCTCAAAAACAGTTACATCGCTTTGGATAATGTTGGGTAGAATGACTTAGCAGAAAAAAGCCACAGTGGTCAGGTCTCTGGCACCGAGTCTAGCTCTGTGGCTCAGAAGGGGAGTGGGGAGAAGGGGAATGCTGTAGTGACAGGGGATTCCATAGTTAGAGGGGAAGATTGGAGATTCTGTGGACGTAAAAGATACAGCCAGATGGCATGTTGCCTCCCAGGCGCCAGCGTCAGAAATATCTTGATTTGGGTCTACAGTATTCTAAAGTGGGAGGGTGTGCAGCTGGAAATTGTGGTACATATTGTTGCCAACCACATGCAGTAGGTAGGAAAAGGGATAAGGTCCTGAAGAGAGAATACAGGGATTTAGGTACAAAACTGAAAGGCAGGACTTCCAAGGTAGTAATCTCTGGAGTTCTGCCTCTGTCATACACCAGTGAGGGTAAGAATAGGATGATCTGGCAGATGAATGCGTGGCCTTCTGGATCACTGGGATCCCTTCCAGGGAGAGTATGACTTGCACAAAGAGGACAGCTTAAACATGGGAATCTGAGTGATAGGTTTGTGGATGGGGCAGGTGGTAAATGTGGCAGTTGTGGATGCAATGGGTAGTGAGACGGTGAGGAAGGACTAGCAGATGATGGCAAGTTTGCTGTTAATTAGAGGAATTGAAGTGGAACACAGGAGCAAAATCAAAAAGGGTGATGTATACAGGACTGAACGTGTTATATTTGAATGAACATAGTATACAGAATAAGAAGATGATCTTGAAGCCCAGTTAAAAATCAGCAGGTATGACGTTGTGAGCATCACTGAGTCAGGGTTTAAAGAAGATCATAGTTGGGAGCTTAACATCCAAGATGCACCTTGTATCAAAAAGACAGGCTGGTTGGGAGAGGGGCTGGCGTGGCTCTGTTGGTAAGCATGAAATCAAATCCTTAGAAAGCAGTGACATAGGATTGGAAGATGTAGAATCCTTGTGGATAACGTTAAGAAGCTGCAAAGGTAAAAGTTCCCTGATGGGAGTTATATACGGTCCTCCAAATAGTAGCCAGGATATGAGGTACAAATTACAATAGGAGATAGAAAAGGCATGTAAAATGGGAAATGGTAATTTCGATGTGCAGGTAGATTGGAAAAATCAGGCTGGTGCTGGATCTCAAAAGATGGAATTTGTAGAATGCTATGAGATGGCTTTTTAGAGCAACTTGTGGTCAAGCCCACTAGGGGAAAGGCAATTCTGGACTGTTTGTTGTGTTATGAACTAGATTTGATTAGGGAGCTTAAGATGAAGCGACCCTTAGGAGGCAGTGATCATAATATGATAGAATTCACCCTGTAGTTTGAGAGGGAGAAGATAAAGTCAGATGTATTATTATTACAGCGGAGTTAAGAGAATTACAGAGGCATGAGAAAGGAGCTGGCCAATGTTGACAGGCATTCACGGATGATGGCAATGGATGATAGGCAATCCTGGATGATGGCAGAACAATAATGGCTTAGAGTTTCAGAGAGCAATTCAGATGGCACGTCAGATACATCCAAGACAGATGAATAAGTATTCTAATGGGATGATGACTCAACTGTGGCTGACAAGGGAAGTCAAAGGCAGCATAAGAGCAAAAGAAAGGGCATATTATTTATGAAAAAAATTAGTATAAATTTAGAGGATTGGGGAGCTTTAAAAAGCAACTGAAGACAACTAAAGATGCCACAAGGAGAGAAAAGGTGAAATGTAAAGCTAAGCAGGCCAATAATATAAAAGAGGATTCCAATAGGTTTTTTATATGTATAAAAAATGAACGAGAGGTAGATTGGATATTGGAGTGCTGGAAAATGATGTTGGAGAGCCTGTGATGGAAATGGCGGACAAACTGAATAAGTATTTTGCATCAGTCATCACTGTGGAAGACACTAGCAGTATGCCAGAAATTCAGAATGTCAAGGGGCAGAAGTGAATGTAGTTTGTTAAAGTAAATGCGCTTGGGAAACTGAAAGGTAGACAAGTTACCTGGACCAGAAGGACTACACAGCAGGGTTCTGAAAGAGGTAGCTGAAGAGATTTTGTGGAGGAATTAGTAAAGATTTAATTTAATATATTTATTTATTGAGATACAGTGTGGAATAAGCTCTTCTGTCCTTTCAAGCCACCCAGTAATCGCCCAACTACTTGATTTACTCAAAATTACTCAAAATCAGAGATCTTGACACCCAGGAAATTGAAGCTGCTCACTCTCTCCACCTGATCCCTCTATGAGGATTGGTATGTGTTCCTTCGTCTTACACTTCCTGAAGTCCACAATCAGCTCTTTTGTCTTACTGATGTTGGGTGCCCGGTTGTTGCTGTGTCACCACTCCACTAGTTGGCATATCTCACTCCTGTACACCCTCTTGTCACCACCTGAGATTCTATGAACATTGGTTGTATCATTAGCAAATTTATAGATGGTATTTGAGCAATGCCTAACCACATAGTCGTGGGTATATAGAGCAGAGCAGCGGGCTAAGCATACACCCCTGAGCTGCACCAATGTTGATCGTCAGCAAGGAGATGTTATCACCAATCCACACGGATTGTGTTCTTCCAGTTAGGAAGTCGAGGATCCAATTGCAGAGGGAAGTACAGAGGCCCAGGTTCTGCAACTTCTCAATCAGGATTGTGGGAATGATGGTGTTAAATGCTGAGCTATGGTCGATGAACGGCATCCTGACATAGTTGTTTGTGTTGTCCACGTGGTCTAAAGCCATGTGAAGAGCCATTGAGACTGCATCTGCCATTACCTATTGTGGCAATAGGCAAATTGCAATGGGTCTCGGTCTTTGCTGAGGCAGGAGTTCGAACTAGTCATGACCAACCTTTCAGAGCACTTCATCACTGTAGATGTGAGTACTACTGGGTGATAATCATCAAGGCAGCTCACATTATTCTTCTTAGGCACTGGTATAATTGTTGCCTTTTTGAAGCAAGTGGGAACTTCTGCCCATAGCAGTGAGACATTGAAAAGGTCCTTGAATACTCCTGTCAGTCATTTGACACAGGTTTTCAGAACCTGACCAGGCACTCCATCGGGACCTTACGCCTTGGGAGGGTTCATTTTCTTTAAAGACAGCCTAACATCGGCTTCTGAGACAGAGACCACAGGTCATAAGGTGCAGCAGGGATCTTCACAGCTATAGTTATATTCTCCCTTTCAAAGTAAGCATAGAAGGTGTTGAGTTCATCAGGTCATGAAGCATCGCTGCCATTCATGCTCTTGGGTTTCGCTTTATAGGAAGCAATGTCTTGCAAACTCTGCCAGAGTTGTTGTCCATCTGATGTCGCCTCCAAACTCATTTGAAATTGTCTCTTCACCCTTGAAATAGCCCTCTGCAAATCATACCTGGTTTTCTGGTACAGGCTTGGTTTGCCAGACTTGAATACCACAGATCTAGCCTCCAACAGATAACGTACCTGCTGGTTCATCCACGGCTTTTGGTTTGGTGATGTTCAGTAAGTCTTTGTAGGCACACACTCATTCACACAGGTTTTAACGAGGGTGGTAACAACTGCAGCATACTCATCCAGGTTTGAAGATGAATCCCTGAAGACAGTCCGGTTCACCAATTCGAAGCAGTCCTGTAGGCACTGCAGTGCTTCCCTTGTCCATCCCTTGTTGTTGCTGCAGTCTTCAGTCTTTGCCGATACTGAGGGAGTAGAAGTACAGCCAGGTGATCAGACTTCCCAAAGTGAGGGCATAAAATAGGACACCCTCATTCATCATTCATCAGTGAGTCAAGAGTTATGGGGAGAAGGCAGAATAGCAGGGTTGAGAGAGAGAATAAATCAGCCATGATGAAATGGAGGAGGATGCTTCATATTCTGAATGGCCTAATGTTGCTGCTATATGTTATGGTCTTACAGCCACTGAATAATATCTGGGACTACCTGCTGAAGGATTGTATCCTCAGCAAAGAATATGTTCTGTAAATGGGTAAGTGACTGAAATGAAAGTCATAGGCAGAGGATGAAAATGATAGCTTTCAGTTTGCAACTATAGATTTAATAGGGTCATTGAGTTCACAGATGATGTGAGCACAGGGAGAGAAGTGTGCACCTGATTAGTAAGGGCATATACAGGCGTACTAACATTCACTTCCAAGTTATATGAAAGACAATTCATCAGACTGTAACCCCTCAAGAATCAAGTCTCAAAAGCAATTCTTGATATATTGGATGAGCCAGTAATTCTCGGCAATTCCCCTGTGACACACAGCTTAATGAGTTGGGGAAAAGGAAAGGATTGTTTCATTATTGCTTTGGGTTCCCTTATATTTTCTTGCATTTCAAATATCCAATGATCAAATAGATAGCAAAGAGAGAGGAATAATTAAAAAAAAAGAGAAATGGGTTGGGAGAGAGATGAATTAATGATATGTCCAAACATCCACCAAATGTTATGGATAAATGCATTTTGTTGTAGGGGATCATCATAGCACAAAGACAAGCATCAGGTAATTTACTTGTGACTGAAAACCTTTCAGAGTTCATTCTAAAATGGTAATCTGATTTAGAAATCTGATGTAAAAATTCACCTTCAGTCTCTTTGTCCAATCTTAATCTGCTCACACGTGACTGCATGGCTAAAGACTCAAGTAATCAGGTTGATCACTGCTGAGCCAACAGTGCTGGGGCTCATTACCAACCACAATCAGACAGCCTACAGATAGGAGATGGAAAAGCTTGAGACAGAGTGCCAGTCGAGTAACCTGTTCATGGTGAAGTGCCGGAGGATTGGAGAGTGGCTCATGTTGTTCCGTTGTTTAAAAAAGGATCGAAAAGTAATCTGGGAAATTATAGGCCGGTGAGTTTAACGTCAGTAGTAGGTAAGTTATTGGAGGGAGTACTAAGAGACAGAATCTACAAGCATTTGGATAGACAGGGGCTTATTAGGGGGAGTCAACATGGCTTTGTGCGTGGTAGGTCATGTTTGACCAATCTGTTGGAGTTTTTCGAGGAGGTTACCAGGAAAGTGGATGAAGGGAAGGCAGTGGATATTGTCTACATGGACTTCAGTAAGGCCTTTGACAAGGTCCCGCATGGGAGGTTAGTTAGGAAAATTCAGTCGCTAGGTATACATGGAGAGGTGGTAAATTGGATTAGACATTGGCTCGACGGATGAAGCCAAAGAGCGGTGGTAGAGAATTGCTTCTCTGAGTGGAGGCCTGTGACTAATGGTGTGCCACAGGGATCAGTGCTGGGTCCATTGTTATTTGTCATCTATATCAGTGATCTGGATGATAATGTGGTAAATTGGATCAGCAAGTTTGCTGATGATACAAAGATTGGAGGTGTAGTAGACAGTGAGGAAGGTTTTCAGAGCCTGCAGAGGGACTTGGACCAGCTGGAAAAATGGGCTGAAAAATGGCAGATGGAGTTTAATACAGACAAGTGTGAGGTATTGCACGTTGGAAGGACAAACCAACATAGAACATACAGGGTTAATGGTAAGGCACTGAGGAGTGCAGTGGAACAGAGCGATCTGGGAATACAGATGCAAAATTCCCTAAAAGTGTCGTCACAGGTAGATAGGGTCGTAAAGAGAGCTTTTGGTACATTGGCCTTTACTAATCGAAGTATTGAGTATAAGAGCTGGAATGTTATGATGAGATTGTATAAGGCACTGGTGAGGCCGAATCTGGAGTATTGTGTTCAGTTTTGGTCACCAAGTTACAGGAGGGATATAAATAAGGTTGAAAGATGCAGAGAAGGTTTACAAGGATGTTGCTGGGACTTGAGAAACTCAGTTACAGAGAAAAGTTGAATAGGTTAGGACTTTATTCCCTGGAGCGTAGAAGAATGAGGGGAGATTTGATAGAGGTATATAAAATTATGATGGGTATAGATAGAGTGAATGCAAGCAGGCTTTTTCCACTGAGGCAAGGGGAGAAAAAAACCAGAGGACATGGGTTAAGGGTGAGGGGGGAAAAGTTTAAAGGGAACATTAGGCGGGGCTTCTTCACACAGAGAGTGGTGGGAGTATGGAATGAGCTGCCAGATGAGGTAGTAAATGCGGGTTCTTTTTTAACATTTAAGAATAAATTGGACAGATACATAGATGGGAGGTGTATGGAGGGATATGGTCCATGTGCAGGTCAGTGGGACTAGGCAGAAAATGGTTCGGCACAGCCAAGAAGGGCCAAAAGGCCTGTTTCTGTGCTGTAGTTTCTATGGTTCTATGGTTCTATGGCAACAAGGCAAAGGAGATGGTTATATGGTCAGGAGAACTTGAACCACTCAACCCCCCCCCCCCCCACTTTACATCGGTGGCACAGCAGTGGAAATTGTAAGCAGTTTCACACAACTGGGAGTGCACATCTCACACAATCTCTCGTGGTCCCAGAACATATTCTTCACAGTCAGGAAAGCACCCTTGTGCCTCTACTTTTTGAGGACGCTGAAGAGAGTTGGATTATGCACATCTATGCTGACGTCATTTTACACATGTCAGTCGAGAGCATGCTGACAAACTACAACACTGCTTGGTATGGAAACTGCACTGGGTGTAAGAAGGCACTTCAACAGGTAGTCAAAACTGTCCAATGCCTTACTAGCATCAGCCTACCCACCTTAAGGAACATACATATAGAAACATGCTGGCAAAGGGCCAGTAACATCATGAAAGATCCCACACAGCCTGCTCAGGGACTGTTTGCACCACTCCCATCAGGGAGACAGCTAAGTACCATCCACACTAGGACCACCAGACTCAAAAACAGCTACTACCCCAAGCAGTAAGGCTGATCATCAGCTCCAATAATGAACCCACTGGTCGATACCCCTAGCCATCACTACTTTATTATTTCCTGTCAGTCACTTTATGTACAGACACTCCTGCGCCTAGCATTACTTTATGGACATGCAATCAATGTATAGAAGCTGTCTTATGTACTTATATTTATTATGTATTTTATTATTATTATTGTGTTCTTTATCTTTTGGTTTTTTTATGTTGCATCGGATCTGGAGTAACAATTATTTTGTTCTCCTTTACCCTTGCGTATAGGAAATGACATTAAATTATCTTGAATCATATTGTGAGATTGAATCCATTTGATTACACTGGGGAACCATTCAATTGGTTTTGACAGTGGGTAGAAACTGTCCTTGATCCTGGTAGTATGTGCTTACAAGCTTTTGTACCTTGTGCCCCATGGAACAGGGGAGAAGAAAGAATATCCAGTGTGGATAGGGTCTTTAATTATGGTGGCTACTTTACTGAGGCAGTGAAATGCATAGGCAGAGTCCATGGAAGGAAGTGTTGTTCCCATGAAGAGTCTATAGTTCTCTGCAATTTCTTGTGGACATGGACAGCGCAGTTGCCATACTAAGCCATGATGAACAATGATGCATTGATACAAATTGGTAAGGATTGAAAAGGCCATGACAAATTTCTTCATGCACCTGAGGAAGTAGAGCTTTCTTGGTCATGACGTCTACACGTTTGGACCAGGACAGTCTGTTCACGATGTTCACTCCTAGGAACTTGAAGCCTCCCAAACTCAGCGACATTGATGTGGACAGGGGCATCTGCACCAACCTCTTCCTGAAGTCAATGACTAGCTTTTTTGTTTTACTGACATTGAGGGAAAGTTGTTGTCATGACACCATGTCACTTAGCTTGGACTGCAGTTCCAAGGACAAATTGGAAAGGTTGCCATTATTTTCTTTAAAAATGAGAAGATTGAGGAAAGATTTTATAGCTTAACACAAAATGTTGAGGGCTCTGGGCAGAAAGTATAGTGGGATGCTGTTCCCATTGCTGAAGGGGTTGAGTACTAGAGGTAACACACATAAAACAAAGAAGAAAGGACTTAATAGTGGCATGAGTAAAAAATTAATTATGCAACACATGGTGGAAATCTGGAATGCACAACCTGCAGATGTGATGGAGGTAGTTCCATTATGGCTTTGAGGAGGGAATTAGCTAAATACATGAAAAGAAAAAAACCAACAATGCAAACATAGATATGGGATTGAGGGTGGGAGTAGTGATTTGCTCTGTTGGAGAACCTTTATGGACCTGATGGCCTTCTATAACCATTCTATGGTATGCCATGGTAAAGAAGGAACTAATTCTAACTAAGTATCTATAATTGTGTTCTCTATGGATTGGTAAGAATCTACATTGTTTTTTAGATAATTGAAATGCTAAAATAGTTCCATGTTGTCCCATCAATCCATGGTTAAATGAAGAACCATTGGGATTCTGAACTAGCAGTTGTGTGAAATATTGGATGGTATAGGGATATGGAGACAAATATAATTGAATTGAATTGACTTTATTTCTTACATCCTTCACATACATGAGGAGTAAAAATCTTTACGTTATGTCTTCGTCTAAATGTGCTATGTGCAATTATAGTAATTTATAATAAATAGAGCAGTCAATGTAACATAGAAAAACACTCAGATCAGCATGAGTTAATCAGTCTGATGGCCTGGTGGAAGAAGCTGTCCCGGAGCCTGTTGGTCCTGGCTTTTATATTGTGGTACTGTTTCCTGAATGGTAGCAGCTGGAACAGTTTGTGGTTGGGGTGACTTGGTCCCCAATGATCCTTTGGGCCCTTTTTCACACCTGTCTTTGTAAATGTCCTGGATCCTGGGGAGTTCTCAACTACAGATGCGCTGGGCTGTCCATACCACACTCTGCAGAATCCTGCGATTAAGAGAGGTACAGCTCCCATACCAGGCAGTGATGCAGCCAGTCAGGATGCTCTCAATGTGCCCCTGTAGAAAGTTCTTAGGATTTGGGGGTCCGTACCAAAGTTCCTCAACCTTCTGAGGTGAAAGAGGTGCTGTGTGCCTTTTTCACCAGACAGCTTGTGTGCAGATTACGTGAGGTCCTCAGTGATGTGGATGTCAAGGAACTTAAAGTTGTTTACCCTCTCAACCCCAGATCCATTGATGTCAATAGCAATTAGCCCATCTCTATTCCTCCTGTAATCCACAACCAGCTACTTTGTTTTTGCAACATTGAGGGAGAGGTTGTTTTCTGTGTCAGAGAGATGACTTCTTCCCTGTAGGCCACATTGTTATTGTTTGAGATTAGGCCAATCAATGTAATGTCATCGGCTCATTTAATTAGCAGATTAGAGCTGTGGATGGCGACACAGTCAAGGGTATACAGAGAGTATAGGAGGGGACGTAGTACACAACTCTGACGGGCCCCTGTGTTGAGAGTCAGAGGGGTGGTGGTGAGGGAGCCCACTCTTACCACCTACTGGTAAGAGTATATAAAAATATTGGAAATATCAATTGAGATTCAAAGTGTGAAAGTAAAAACTTATCTCTACAAAGTGATCCAAATTAATTACAAATATAGAACACAAAATAATTTATTGGATAAGTATTCACCCCCTTCAAGTCAGTATTTTGTAGATGCTCCTTTGGCAACATTTATAGCCTTGTGTCTGTGTGGTTAGGTCTCTATTAGCTTTGCACTTCTAAAACACCAATTTTTCCCCATTTTTTACAAAACTGTTCAAGCTCTGTCAGGTTACATGGGGATTGTGAGTGAACAGCCCTCTTCAAGTCCATCCGCAAGTTCTCAATTGGATTGTGGTCTGAACTTTGACTTGGCCATTCCAGGACATTAACTTTGTTGTTTTAAGCCATTCCTGTGTAGCTTTGGCTTTATGCTTGGGGTCTTGCAGAAAAACAGATCTTCTCCCAAGTCGCAGTTCTCTTACAGACTGCATCAGGTTTTCCTCCCTCAGGATTTCCCTGTATTTTGCTGCATTTATTTAACCCTCTATCTTCACAAGCCTTCCAGGACCTGCTGCAGTGAAGCATCCCCACAGCATATTGCAGCCACTACCATGCTACACGGTAGCGATGGTGTATTTTTAATGATGTGCAGTGTTCAGCTTACGCCAAACATAACGTTTAGTCTGATTGCCAAAATGCTCAAGTTGGATTTCATCAGACGAGAAACCTTCTTCCAGCTGACTTCAAAGTCTCCCACATACCTTCTGGCAAACTCCAGCTGAGATTTCATGTAAGTTTGTTTTTCAACAGTGGCTTTTTCTTTGCCACTCTCCCATAAAGCTGTGACTGGTGAAGCACCCGGGCATCAGTTGTTGTACACAAAGTCTTTCCCATCTCAGCCACTGAAGCTTGTAACTCCTCCAGTTGTCATAGGTCTCTTGGTGGCCTTCTTCATAGTCCCCTTCTTGCATGGTCACTCAGTGTTTGAGGATGAAGGCAGATTTACAGCTGTGCCATGTTCTTTCCATTTCTTGATGATTGACTTTACGATACCCTAAAGGATATTCAATAACTTAGAAATGTTCTTGTATCCATCTCCTGAGTTGTGCTTTTCAATAATCTTTTTGCAGAGTTGCTTCGAGTGTTCTTTTGTCTTCATGGTGTAGTTTTTGCCAGGATACTGTCTCGGCAGCAGGTGGACTTTCCAGATACGGGTGTAGTTTTACTACAGTCAACTGAAACACCTTGACTGCACACAGGTCTCCAAAAAGCAGATGTCTATTTACCTAAATATGTGACTTCTGAAACAAATTGGCTGCACCAGTGATGATTTGATATATCATATTAAAGGCGGGGGGGTTGGTAAATATTTATGCAATCAATTATTTTGTGTTTTATACTTGTAATTAATTTAGATCACTTTGCAGAGATTTGTTTTCACTTTGACACGAAAGAGTCTCTTCCTGTTGATCAGTGCCAAAAAAGCCAAATTAAATCCACTGTGATTCATTGGTGTAAAACAATAAACCATGAAAACTTACAAAGGGGAGTGGTTATTTTTAATAAATAGTCCTCTAACCCTCAAGACAGGCCATCTTCTTCAGCCTCCAGCCTCCAGCCTGCAGTAGATCAGTGGATTCACAGATATTGGGCCTTTAACTTCCCCAGTGGGCTCCCAGAGATTTGCTAGCTCAGATCTCCAGCCATTGGTCCTCAATTTCTGGCCTTCCAATTGAACTGCAGGCTTCAATTTGGACTTTTGATTAATCTTCGTTATCATCAATGACAATGTATGAGGTACCTAGATGAGGAACTGAACTTCAGGCTTTGAGATTTGCAGATTGATTTCCCATGTGGTAGCAATGCCATAGAGAACCATTGCATGTCTACCCTCGTTTGTTCAGTGTGTCTTTAACTTTTACGTTTGTAAGCTGTAATATGGAAGTTTGAAATGCATCAGAGGCCAGGTGCCAGTGCACTACTAGATTCAATGCTGATTCCGTTGATGGTTCTGGACTGCCCTGTGCTGAAGGATGAGATGCACTCCATATATGGTCTCTCTGCTTTATAACAGCATGGCTGATGTATAAGTAATGACACAATTTATTTAAAAGTCGTCTCTGACTTTCATTCAGCAGATAATTTATTTATATTGCTTTGCCTCATTTCATATTTATGCTTCAATTAGTTTATTATAATATACTTTAAATACATTTAATGTTTCTATTTCAATTATTATTTAAAATAATTTTAACTGTTTAAATCCATTCATACAGATTTTAAATGCCTCTGAAAAATAGATTAGATACAGATGAGCTATCAAAGGCTAAGAACTATGCTGGAGACACAAGGAAAGCTTCTTGTTCTGTTGCGTGAGACTTGGTCACCCATTGTAGTTGCTCTGCCACACAGAATGGTCCAGGAGCAGAAGTCTCCAGTGCAGTAGATACTATGAATGCTGTGTTCCATAGGATTAGATGCAGGCTATGTCGAGCATGATGAAGCTCAATGAGAAATTCAGCATTTATGAAAGTAATTACCAAATTTGAATGAAATGTCTCTTAGTCGGCAACAAGAAGTAAGGGTGGAAAGAGTAGTGATTTCAACCATCATTTTCCAATCCTTCCTGACTAGAAGATTAGGAAACTTGCAACATTCCACCTTTGTTTAAAAGGGTGGAGAGGGGGAGAATTTATAAAATAAGTAATTACAAGTCAGTAAGACCAAAATCAATATTAGGCAGATTGCTGGGAAAGAACTTTAAGTGAAGATGTAAGTTATTATTTAGGAAGGTACTGTTTTATCAACAACAATCAGCTATGATAAAGTTTGCATAGGTGTTGAAAAACTTTTGACAAACTCTCACAAAGTAAAAGTTCATAGGATTCAACAGAAATGGACAACATAGTCCTGAAATTGGCTCAGTGTCATAAAGCAACAGATAATAGTTATGACTTGAAGTGGTTTGCATGTGGTCACTTGACTTTTGTTTCATACCAATTATTCAGGCAAGCAAAGAAATATATATTAGAAAGTTTATGGACAGTACAGAAACTTGACAATATGGTTGGCGGAAAGAAAGCAGGAGTCTCAGGATGATATTAATGTTTTGGGCCATAAGTGACAAATGGAATTGGTTCGAGGGAAACATGTTGAGACAAAGCATTTCAGAAACATATACATGATAAGTAAATACAGAGCGAATAATCATATAAGGACAAATGTAGAGAACAGAAGGCTGGTTCAGGTGGAAACAGACATTTTTTCTGGGGAGTTTGATGTTTTCCTTTGAACAGGTTGGTTCCATCGTTCTTGCTTGTTTTGTAACTGTCTGTGGAGGAAAACAAATTTCAGGGTTTTGCACTGCTTGCAACTGTAATAATAAATATACTTTGAATCTTTGAATTATTAAATAATTACCAGATGAGCTTGTGGTATGCCATAACCCCTATTTTCCTGGTGGCTTTATTTTAATTAACTGTTAGAGACTATGTAAATGTGAGCTTTCAATTGACATTGGCTGCTTCAATGATTTTCCCTTGCAGAATATCCATCTAGTTGCAAAGTGGCTCAACAGCCTGGAGAAGAAAATGGAGCAACACAGTGAGAACAGCCATGAAAACTTCCGTGTCTTTATTAGTGCTGAGCCCGCCCCCTCACCTGATGGCCACATTATCCCTCAAGGTATCTTGGAGAACTCAATCAAAATCACCAACGAGCCCCCAACAGGAATGCATGCTAACTTGCACAAGGCTTTGGACAACTTCAGTCAGGTAATTTATGGCATGGATGCAGCAAATCCACTATCCTCTCATAAGAATACTGAAAATTTCAGCTTAATTTAAAATGTCAAAAGTAATATTGTTTGATGCTTCTGACCTCTATGTAATCCTTTATATATCACGGAATAGACATAATTGGAATGTCCTTTGACACTCTGCTCCAGATAGCTGATCTAACATACCAAGCACTGCAAGGTATTAATATGGTCAACAGTTGAGAACACTACAGTGTGCATGTTCAAGTACTTTGCTCCTTTCAGAGCACGCTCATGAAACATTGTGTTGTATCTGAGAGAACATAGCTACTGTTTTTCAGTACTTTGTGCCTCCATGTAATTGTTTCACTGTATCAGTATGCTGAGTTGGTGTGTGCATATTCCACTGGGCCATTACATTCATCTACGCTGAGATGAGAATCTATCATTTGCTTCAATTTTCTGACTTGATTTCCTTTACTTTCATGAATAAATACCATTTGCCCTTGTGCAACACTGAAAATAACATTTATGGATAAAATTTACACTTTTGTTTTATAATCTTGTTGTTTTTGAACTCAATATTTGTCCTTCCAGTTTTCTCTCCAGCATCCCTGAGATGCCAGCCAGTACTGTCTATGATTTCACAACTGTACAGACCATAAGACATAGGAGCAGAATTAGGCCATTTGGCCCATTGAATCTACTCTGCCATTTCATCATGGCTGATCCATTTCCTTCACAACCCCATTCTTCTGCCTTCTCCCCAAATCCTTTCATGTCCTGACTAATCAAGAACCTATCAATGTCCACCTTAAATGCACAGAGTGACCTGGCCTTCAGAGGCCCCTGTGGCCACAAATTCCACAGACTCCCCACCCTGCAGCTAAAGAAATTCCTCCTCATTTCTGTTCTAAATGGATGTCCCTCAATCTTGAGGCGGTGTCCTCTGATCATAGACTCCCCCCCATCAAAGGAAACATCCTCTTCACATCCGCCCTATCTAGGCCTATCAACATTTGATGGGTTTCAATTTCTTCTAAATTTCATCTCTGCTCCTATGATAACCCTTTCATTCCTGGAATCATTCTTGTGAACCGCCTCTGAACCCTCTCCAATATCAGCACAGCCTTTCTTAAATAAGAGCCCAAAACTGATCACAATACTCCAAGCAAGGCCTCACCAGTGCCTTATGCAGCCTCAGCATTACATCCTTGCTTTTATATTCCAATCCTCCTGATGTGAATGCAAACATTGCATTCTCCTTCCTCACCACTAATTCAACCAGCACATTAATCTTTAGGGAATCCTGCACGAGGACTCCCAAATCCCTTTGCATCTCAGATTTTTGAATTTTCACTCAGATCAAATCAAGTTTACTTATCATTCAAACCACATATGGATACAGTAAAATGAAAGCATTCCTCTGGGGCCAAGGTCATTACATACATTCAAAATAGTGAGAAAGAAAGAAAAAAACAGATTGTTATACAAGAAATCCCATGTGTTGTCTAAGTCCCTGACTGACATGAACTAATGGTACAGCTCCTGGCAATCCAGCTTGTCATTCCACCAACTGAACACTGGAGGGCAGCACTGACAGGACAGGCCAGCTTCCAACCGAGAACGGACTCTATGCTACACCACCTCCAGTGGACTGCAGCAGCAGGCAAGACAGTGGTTTGAGGCCTAATTCTCACTTGATTTAGAAAATAGTCTATACTTTTACTCCTTCTAATAAAGTGCATGACCATGTACTTCCTGACACTTTATTGCATCTGCCACCACTTTGCCTATTCTCCTAATCTGTCTCAGTCCATCTGCAGCCCCTTGGCTTTCTCAACAGTACCTGCCTCTCCACCAATCTTCATATCATCTGCAAACTTGGCCACAAGCCATCAATTCCAACTTCCAAATCATTGACATACAATGTACAAATAAATGGTCCCAACACACACCCCCGCAGAACACCACTAGTCACTGGCAGCCAATCCAAAATGGATCCTTTTAGTCCCACACTTTGCCTCCTGCCAGTCAGCCAATACTCTATCCATGCTGGTATCTTTCCTATAACACCCTAAGGTCTTGTTTATAAGCCTTTATGTGCGACACGTTGTCAAAGGCCTTCTGAAAATCCTAGTTCACAGCATCCACTGATTCTGCTTTGTCTATCTTGCTTCTTATTTCTTCAAAGAATTCCAACAAGTTTGTCCGGCAAGATTTTCCCTTAACGAAACCATGCTGACTTTGTCATGTGCCTCTAAGTACTCTGAAAGCACATCCTTAACAATTGACTCCAACATCCTCCCAACTACTGAGGTCAGGCTAACTGGCCTTTAGTTTCCTATCTTTTGCCTCCCTCTCTTCTTGAAGAGTGGAGTGACATTTGCAACTTTCCAGTCCTCTAGAACCATGCTAGTCTATTGATTCTTGGAAGAACATTACTAATGCCTCCACAATCTCTTCAGCCACGTCTTTTAGAACACTGGGATGTAGTCCATCAGGTCCACATAACTTATCTACCATCCAATCTTTTAGTTTCCAAAGTATCATGTTCCTAATAATAGCAGCTGTGCTCACTTCTGCCCTTGACACGCTCGAATTTCTGCCATACTACTAGTGTCTTCTACAGTGAAGAGTGATGCAAAATACTTATTCACCATTTCCTTGTCCCCCATTACTATCTCTCCAACATCACTTGCCAGTGGTCCAATATCTACTTGTGCCCATACTAAATATCACGATTTTATGGCTGAGATCTAACTTGGATTTCAAGAATATTTAAACTTTTAAGAGGAATCAGAACCAAATATGATCCTGGATACACTTGTGCATTTTATGCTTTAGGCCACCGGACGTGAACTGGAGAAGTATTTTCATTTGCTTTTACTGCTGTCTGGAAGGAAAGAAAGCCCCTATGCTTACCCTGGACAGAATAACTACTGAGTGTAGCAAGTTCTTGTTCTGGTTAAAGCATAATTGCACTATAAAGTACTTTCAGCTCAGCCACAGGGAAGTTCAGATTGGTACAAGACTCATTGTTTTTTGTCAGTAGAGAACAGACTTCCCCATAAATTAGGCTACCATCTTTCCATTTGAACCAATCTCCATCTGATAAACTAAGTTCTTATTTGAAGACATGTCTGCCCTAGGAAGCTCACGTAAATAAAAACTTTAATAGTTCCAGTGAGAACAAAAGTCAAATTTTAATTTAATGATTACAACAACTTTGGCTGATGAAAGATTGTTCCACTTTGCTGAAATCTAATAAATGTTATCGGTGAGTAGTAATAGGCCAGTTTTAAATGTCGGGTACATTCAAATGATGGGAAATTTTGCAGATGTTTGATTACTAATAGGCATCATACAAATTACAGAAGTTTTCTTCAAAAAGAAGGGAGTCTCTAACAAGTCCTTTTAAAAAAATTTATTTCAATCTATCTCATGTCATAGGTTATGTTTTGCACTTTATCAAGAGCAAGTTCAATGTTTTGCTAAAATCCAAGAAAGCTCCTTTTGCTAAGTATCCATCTGACATGGTTAGTTCTTGCTAAGTGTAAAGATATTTAGAAAATTTGTATAATAGGACTTTGTAGCAAATCTCCTTGTCTGCAGTAAATTGTAATGTAGTCATGCATTTATTAAAGCAGCTTACATTGATTTTCTGTGTACAGTAAAATAAAATCTCCTTAGAAAATTATCATTATTTGAAAATAATGCAAGCCTGTGCATGTTTCCACTCTTCATCCTAGGACACATTGGAAATGTGTGCACGAGAGAATGAATTCAAGAGCATTCTCTTTGCTCTTTGCTACTTTCATGCAGTTGTAGCAGAGAGGCGTAAATTTGGACCTCAGGGTTGGAACCGATCTTATCCATTCAACACCGGAGATCTCACCATCTCAGTTAATGTTCTGTACAACTACCTGGAGGCAAATGCAAAGGTAAAACATGGATGCATGATATGAGGGAAGTGGGTTATGTCATGGATTGATGCATGAGCATGTAAAATTTAAATAGCAAGCCACCTAGTTTAATGGGATAAAAACCTTTGTCTGCTGTCTGCATTGTAATTTCAGCTGCCAAAATATGGAGAAGTTTTCCATAATTCAGTACTGATCTCAGTCAAACACATTTTTTGGGGGTGACATTGGGGTTGTTCATGAAGGATGATTCAGAGGATAGAAATGTTGCATTATGTAACTTTTCTCTGCACACGTGTGCTGAATTTTATATGATTCCATGCCATTGACACGTAATTTATTGCATCACCAAATATTCGATAGACATTTGCATAATATTGAAAACAATCTATTAAAACAATTTACTCAACTGCTTAGAGTTTAGATTTCTACCTTGATTAAGGCAAAAGGGTGGTTCAGAAGTTTGAGTAAAAAGAGAGTAAAAGAGAGGCAAGACTGTGCAGTCACGTGACGCCAGCCAGTAGAGCGGGAAAAGTTTAAGAAGAAGACTGCCACATCCAGTGGGCAGCAGAGTGAGAGGTAGCAAAGTGATAGGGCTTTGGCTCAATGGGCTTAGGTGGTAACGAGGCGAGGTAGGTCTACCTGTGTTAATTGCAGAAAGAAAGTAGTATGTGTGTGAGGCCGGTTTCTCCCAGCCTCCCGGACGACCATATCTCTACCCAGTGTGTTGAGCTCCAGCTCCTAAGGGACTGAGTTAGGGAACTGGAGATGCAGCTTGATGACCTTCGTCTGGTCAGGGAGAGTGAGAAGGTGATAGAGAGGAGTTATTGGCAGGTGGTCACACCGGGGGCACAGGAGACAGACAAGTGGGTAACAGTCAGGAGAGGGAAGGGGAAGAGTTAGGTACTAGAGAGTACCCCTGTGGCTGTAACCCTTGACAATAAGTACTCCTGTTTGAGTACTGCTGGGGGAGACAGCCTACCTGGGGGAAGCAACAATGGCCATGCCTCTGGTACAGAGTCTGGCCCTGTGGCTCAGAAGGGTAGGGAAGGAAAGAGGAAGGCAGCAGTGATAGTGGACTCTATAGTTAGGGGGTCAGACAGGTGATTCTGTGGACACAGGAAAGAAACACGGATGGTAGTTTGCCTCCCAGGTGCCAGGGTCCGGGATGTTTCAGATCGCGTCCAAGATATTCTGTAGTGGGAGGGAGAACAGCCAGAGGTTGTGGTACATATTGGTACCAATGACATAAGTAGGAAAAGGAAAGAAGTCCTGAAAAAATTCTTTAGGAAGTTAGGAAGGAAGTTGAGTAGCAGGACTGCAAAGGTAGATATCTTGGGATTACTGCATGTGCCACGCAACAGTGGGTATAGGAATAGAATGAGGTAGATGATAAATGTGTGGCTGAGGGATTGGAGCAGGGGGTAGGGATTCAGGTTCCTGGATCATTGGGACCTCTTTTGGGGCAGGTGTGACTTGTACAAAAAGGGCGGGTTGCACTTGAATTCCAGGGGAACCAATATCCTGGTGGGGAGGTTTGCTAAGGCTACTGG
Organism: Mobula birostris; assembly: GCF_030028105.1. Lineage (NCBI taxonomy): Eukaryota > Metazoa > Chordata > Chondrichthyes > Myliobatiformes > Myliobatidae > Mobula > Mobula birostris. The sequence goes on from NC_092393.1 coordinate 21,343,105, forward strand.
GGAGAGTTCAAACTAGAGTTGTTGCAGGGTGGGAACCGAACTGAAGCGGCTGGGGAAGAGCAGATTGGCTCACAAATAGAGAAAGCTTGGAGACAGTGTGTGAGGGAGGATAGGCAGGTGATAGAGAATGGACGTGCTCAGATGGACGGTTTGAGATGTGACTATTTTAACACAAGGAGTATTGTGAACAAAGCGGATGAGCTTAGAACATGGATCAGTACTTGGAGTTATGATGTGCTAGCCTTTACAGAGACTGGATGGTTCAGGGACAGGAATGGTTAATTCAAGTGCCGGGTTTTCGATGTTTCAGAAAGGACAGGGAGGGTGGAAGAAGAGGTGGAGGTGTGGCACTGTTGATCAGAAATAGTGTCATGGCTGCAGAAAAGGTGGACGTCATGGAGGGATTGTCTACGGAGTCTCTGTGGGTAGAAGTTAGGAACAGGAAGGGGTCAATAACTCTGGTAGGTGTTTTTATAGGCTGCCCAATAGTAACAGGGATATTGAGGAGCAGGTAGGGAAATAGATCCTGGAAAGATGTAATAATAACAGAGTTGTCGTGATGGGAGATTTTAATTTCCCAAATATCGATTGGCATCTCCCTGGAGCAAGGGGTTTCGATGGGGTGGAGTTTGTCAGGTGTGTTCAGGAAGGTTTCTTGACACAATATGTAGATAAGCCTACAAGAGGAGAGACTGTACTTGATTTGGTATTGGGAAATGAACCTGGTCAGGTGTCAGATCTGACAGTGGGAGAGCATTTTGGAGATAGTGATCATAATTCTATCTCCTTTACAGTAGCATTGGAGAGAGATTGGAACAGACAAGTTAGAAAAGCATTTAATTGGAGCAGGCGAATTATGAGGCTATCAGGCAGGAAATTGGAAGCTTAAATTGGGAACAGATGTTCTTACAGAAGAAATGTGGCAAATGTTCAGGGGATACTTGTGTGGAGTTCTGCATGGGTACGTTCTAATGAGGCAGGGAAGTTATGGTAGGGTACAGGAACCGTGGCATACAAAGGCTGTAATAAATCTAGTCAAGAAGAAAAGAAAAGCTTACAAAAGGTTCAGAGAGTTAGGTAATGTTAGAGATCTAGAAGATTATAAGGCTAACAGGAAGGAGCTTAAAAAGGAACTTAGGAGAGCCAGAAGGGGGCATGAGAAGGCCTTGACGGGCAGAATTAAGGAAAGCTCCAAGGCATTCTACAAGTATGTGAAGAGCAAGAGGATAGGACGTGAAGGAATAGGACCTATCAAGTGTGACAGTGGGAAAGTGTGTATGGAACTGGAGGAAATAGCAGGGGTACTTAATGAATACTTTACTTCAGTATTCACTATGGAAAAGGATCTTGGTGATTGTAGTGCAGACTTGCAGCAGACTGAAAAACTTGAGCATGTAGATATTAAGAAAGAGGATGTACTGGAGCTTTTGGAAAGCATCAAGTTGGATGAGTCGCCAGGACCGGATGAGATGTACCCCAGGCTACTGCGAGAGGTGAGGGAGGAGATTGCTGAGCGTCTGGCGATGATCTTTGAATCATCAATGGGTACAGGAGAGGTTCCGGAGGATTGGAGGGTTGTGGATGTTGTTCCATTATTCAAGAAAGGGAGTAGAAATAGCCCAAGAAATTATAGACCAGTCAGTCTTACCTCAGTGGTTGGTAAGTTGATGGAGAAGGTCCTGAGAGGCAGGATTTATGAACATTTGGAGAGGTATAATATAATTAGGAATAGTCAGCATGGCTTCGTCAAGGGCAGGTCATGCCTTACGAGCCTGATTGAATTTTTGAGCATGTGACTAAACACATTGATGAAGGAAGAGCAATAGATGTAATATATATGGATTTCAACAAGGCATTTGATAAGGTACTCCATGCAAGGCTTATTGAGAAACTAAAGAGGCATGGGATCCAAGGGGACATTGCTTTGTGGATCCAGAACTGGCTTGCCCACAGAAGGCAAAGTGTGGTTGTAGACAGGTGATATTCTGCATGAAGGTCGGTGACCAGTGGTGTGCCTCAGGGATCTGTTCTGGGACCCTTACTCTTTGTGATTTTTATAAATGACCTGGATGAAGAAGTGGTGGGATGGGTTTGTAAGTTTGCTGATGACAGAAAGGTTAGGGGTGTTGTGGATAGTGTGGAGGGCTGTTAGAGTTTACAGCGGGACATTGATAGGATGAAAAACTGGGCTGAGAAGTGGCAGATGGAGTTCAACCCAGATAAGTGTGAAGTGGTTCATTTTAGTAGGTCAAATATGATGGCAGAATATGGTATTAATGGTAAGACTCTTGGCAGTGCGGAGGATCAGAGGGATCTTGGGGTCCGAGTCCACAGGACGCTCAAAGCAGCTGTGCAGGTTGACTCTGGTTAAGAATGCATGCGGTGTATTGGCCTTCATTAATTGTGGTATTGAATTTAGGAGCTGAGAGGTAATGTTGCAGCTATATAGGACCCTGGTCAGACCCCACTTGGAGTACTTTGCTCAGTTCTGGCCGCCTCACTACAGGAAGGATATGGAAGCCATTGAAAGGGTACAGAGGAGATTTACAAGGATGTTGCCTGATGAAAACAGGTTGAGTGAACTCAGCCTTTTCTCCTTGGAGCGACGGAGGATGAAAGGTGACCTGATAGAGGTGTATAACATGATGAGAGGCATTGATTGTGTGGATAGTCAGAGGCTTTTTCCCAGGGCTGAAATGGTTGCCACAAAAGGACACAGGTTTAAGGTGCTGGGGGAGTAAGTACAGAGGAGATGTCAGGAATAAGTTATTTACTCAGAGAGTTTTGAGTGCGTAGAATGGGTTGCTGGCAACGGTGGTGGAGGCGGATATGATAGGGTTTTCTAAGGGACTTTCTAAGGTACATGGAGCTTAGAAAAATAGAGGGCTATGGGGAAGTCTAGTAATTTCCAAGGTAAGGACATGTTCGGCACAACTTTGTGGGCTGAAGGGCCTGTATTGTGCTGTAGGTTTTCTATGTTTCTATGTTAAAAACTGGGAATGCTGAAAACACTCAACAGCTAAGGCAGCAACTGTGAAAAGAATCAGAATCAGGTTTAATATCACCAGCATATGTCATTAAATTTTGTTAAGAATATGGCAGCAGTACATGAAATATATGATAAATAACTATAGAGGGGAAAAACTGAATACAGTAAGTATATATACAGTGCCTATAAAAAAAAGTATTCGCCCCCCCCCCACCCCCAGAAGTTTTCATGTTTTATTGTTTTACAACACTGAATCACAGTGGGTTTATTTTGGCTTTTTTTTAAACACTGATCAACAGAAAACACTCTTTCGTGTTAAAGTGTAAACAAATGTCCACAAATTTGTCTAAATTTATTGCAGTTATTAAACGCAAAATAATTGATTGCATAATTACTTGCCCCCTTCAAATCAGTATTTAGTAGACACACCTTTGGCAACAATTACAGCCTTGAGTCTGTGTGGATAGGTCTCTATCAGCTTTGCACATCTGAACACTGCAGTTTTTCCTCATTCTTCTGTACACAACTGCTCGAGCTCTGTCAGATTTTATGGGGATCGTGAGAGAACAACTCTTTTCAAGTCCAGCCACAAATTCTCAGTTGGATTGAGGTCTGGACTCTGACTTGGCCACTGCAGGATATTAATTTTGTTGTTTTTAAGCCATTCCTGTGTAGCTTTGGCTTTATGCTTGAGGTTATAGTCTTGCTGAAAAACAACTCTTCTCCCAAGTTACATTTTTCTTGCAAACTGCATCAGGTTTTCCTCCAGGATTTCCCTTTATTTGGCTGAATTCATTTTACCCTCTACCCTCACAAGCCTTTCAGGTCCTGCCGCAGTGAAGCATCGCCACAGCATAATGCAGCCGCCACCATGCTTCATGGTAGGGATGGTTTGTTTTTGATAATGTGCGGTGTTTGGCTTACGCTAAACATAGTGTTTAGTCTGAGGGCCAAAGTGCTCAATTTTGGTTTAATCGAACCATAGAACCTTCTTCCAACTGGTTTCTGGACCTCCCACATGCCTTCTGGCAAACTCTAGCTGAGATTTCATGTGACTTTTTTTCAACATTAGCTTTCTCTTTGCCACTCTTCCCATAAAGCTGTGACTAGTGAAGCACTTGGGCACGAGTTGTTGTATGCACAGTCTCCCATCTCAGCCACTCGGCCACCAGTTGTCATAGGTCTTTTGGTGGTATCCCTCACTAGCCCTCTTCTTGCAAGGTCATTCAGTTTTTGAGAATGGTCTGCTGTAGGCAGATTTACAGCTGTGCCATATTCCTCCCATTTCTTGATGATTGACCTAACTGTACTCCAGGGGATATTCAGTGACTTGGAAGTTTCCTTGTATCCATCTCCTGACATGTGCTTTTCAATAACCTTTTCATGGAGTTGCTTGGAGTGTTCTTTTGACTTCATGGTGTAGTTTTTGCCAGGATACTGACTCACCAGCAGTTGGACCTTCCAGATACAGGTGTATTTTTATCAATCAAAACACCTTGATTGCACCTTGGACTAATTGTGTGACTTCAAAAACCAAATGGCTGCACCACTGATGATTTGGTGTGTTGTACCAACGGAGGTGAATACTTATGCCATCGATTATTTTGTGTTTTATATTTGTAAGTAATTTGGATCTCCTTGTAGAAATCTGTTTTCATTTTCACAAGCAAGAGCCTTTTTCTCTTGATCAATGTCAAAAAAAGCTAAATTAAATCCACTGTGATTGAATGCTGTAAAACAATAATACATGAAAGCTTCCCCGGGGGTGGGGGTTGAATACTTTTTACAGGCACTGTATGTCTATTAAATAGTTAAATTAAAATAAGTAGCGCAAAAATAAAACCCAGAAATATAAAAAAAAGTAGTGAGGTAGTTCATGGGTTCAGTGGCCATATAGAAATCGGACGCCGGAAGGGAAGATGTTGTTTCTGAATTGTTGAGTGTATGTCTTCAGGCTTTTGTACCTCCTTCCCAATAGTAACAATGGGAACTGTGCATGTCTTGGATGGTGGGATCCTTAATGATTTGTGCCTCCTTCCTAAGGCATCTCTCTTTGTAGATGTTTTAGATACTATGGAGACTGGTACTCACAAGTTTCTGAAACTTTCTTTAATCCTGTGCAGCAGAACCCCATGCTAGACAGTGATGCAGCCAGTCAGAATGCTCTCCACGGTACATTTGTAGAAGTTTTTGAGTATTTTTGTTGACCAATAAGAATGAAATACAGCCGCTGTCATGCCTCTTTTATAGCTGCATCAGCATGTTGCATCCAGGAATTACGGAATCATGGTAATACAGCAGAGAAACAGGCCATTCGACTTACCATCACCATGCCAGCCAAGATGAATCCGTCCATATTAATCCTGACTTCCACCATTTGACCTGTAGCCTTCAATGCTGAGGGATTTAAATGCTCTTCCAGACACTTCTTACATATTGCCAGTGACTGCTTCTCTGTTCTGTAAGGCAGTGTATTCCACTTAGTCAGCAATGTCTGGGTGAAAACAATTTTCTCCTCAGATTCCTGCTAAATCTCTTTCCCTTATCCTAAATCTATATCCGCTGGTTTTACCTGCCTGTAATACAGGGGAAATTTAACTGCAGTCTACTCTGATCACATTCATCACAATTTCATATATCTCATTCAAGCATCTCTTAACCTTCCCTTTTCCAGAGTAAATAGGCCAGGTCTCTCCAGTGTCTTCTCATAAATAAAACACTCCCTCTCGGGCAACATCCTTGTGGATCTTCTCTGCATTTTGTCCACTGATATTTACACAATCATATCCTCAGAGCGAGTTAAGGGAGTTAGCATTTTGGGTCAGACACCCGCCAATGGAATTGGGAAAGAGAAAAACGGTAACTAATTCACAGAGAGGATGGCAGGAAAGATGGAAAAGATAATGAGAAAATCTGAAGTAGGTTGAGACCAGATCAAAGAGCTTCATGGGATATCAAGAAAGTGACCATTCTGCTTTCTCTGTGTCGTGTGCTGGTAATAGTAGGGCTGTCCAACATGCTTGGCAGTTGACCTGTGCTATTAGAGAGAGGAAAACTGAGCAGAAATCATAGGTAGCTGATTTACAGCAGGAATAAGCAATTCTGATATGGACAAAAAAATGAATTACCCCTAGTTGGAGAATTTGATCTTTATTTCAGAATGCTGCGGGTTAAAATTACCTCTTTATTTCAGATTGCCAGCTACAGCAGTTCTTTCGAATTCTATTTTCTGCATCGACTTATTTGCATATCATCAATCACATAATTTTCATTAAATTCGTGCAATTGTGCATTTAGTATGTAAATATTTTCAGAGTATTTCTTATATTTAGGAAGGGCTTTATCCACACTACAAAAAGTAAATTTATCACCAAGATAATCATTTTCATAAGACTCTATTCCACTATCAATGTGTTAACCCAATTGTAAATGATTAAAATTGATTTTGGAAGTTGATACTGTACAAAAACATTTGATTTTTTAAATGTATGAAGTCTTCTTTGTAATTTAAACACGCTGACAATATTTACAAATTTCTAATTAATGCCTATAAAGATTCTGGCATATGGAAGGAAAGATTAATTTAAAAAGCATCTTTAATGGTGTAATTAGCAGAAATTCATTTACCAAGAGACTTAATTCATTCTGGAAGTGTGGTCAGTTTCTATGTATTGTTTATTTAGTGATACAATGCAGAGTAGAGGCTTTTCTGACCCTTTTCGAGCCACATTGCCCTAGTAACACCGGACAAACCTGATTGAATTACAGAACAATTTACAATGAACCCATTAACCCACCCAGTATATCTTTGATTGTTGGTGGAAGCCCAGCACACAAAGAAAACCCATACAGTCCACTGGGAGGAAGTGTAGACTCCTTACAGACAGTACCGGAATTGAACTCCGAATTCTGGAATGCCCCAAGCTGTAACCATGACACCCGAGTTTAGGCAGGATTTGATCCTAAACTGATCACAAGACCGTGGTTTGCGCAGGGTATCCTTCTAACTGGAAATTCCTTAATCTTCTGTGCCAATTTAGTCAGTTTATTTGAAAAGTGGTCTGAAAATACTGCAGAGTATATCAAAACTCTTAACTATTTCTCTCCACAATTTATTTTTGTAACACTAACACCACAGGTCCAAATTCAAATCTAGTTTTGCTTCTTCATCATCAAAAGAATAATTTTCAATATTTTTATGTCACCAAATTTGACATTTATTGTCTCAGTTGTCCTGAAAAAGTGTATTGGAATTTCTTCTAGATATGTTCAATTCATGGATATGGCAGTACAGTGATCAAATGACTAAATTGGCTTCTGGAGTTTAAACCATTGATCAAGAGATATGAGTTTAACAGCAGCGTGACAGCTGGAGAATTTAAAATCAATGAGTGAAATAAATGTGGAATTTAAAGCAAAAGGCTGGTCATGGTAACAATAACAATGAAACCGCTGGACTGTCATAAAAACCCATCTGATAAATTAATATTATTCAGGGAAGGAAATCTGTGGCCCTTACCGTTGTGACCCATCAGCTATTGACCCGTAGCTGTTTCCTCACCTCAGGGACATTCAAGTTCACATACCATGAACAGATGAAAGAAATAGCCTGCTGCTACACATCAGAGGATTTGACAGAGGGTAATCAGTGACAGTCAGGAAGAATGGGGTAGAGTTCCATTCTGAAGACCATCAGAAAACCATTCTGGGAGGGAAATGTGCTTTTCATACCTGGCTGGATGTGAATCCCACTGCATCTTGGATTCATAGCAATGTGATTAATGACCATCTGAAATGATCCGGAGTTCCATTCAGTCATGTCAAATTTCAGCAGCTCGAGAAGACGTCAACATCATCTCTAGGACAGTTACAAAACAGCAATAAATAATTCTTTGCCCATGTCATGCATATCCTGCAAACTAATTTTAAAAGATGAAATGGTCATATCCTGGTTGGTACTGCTGAACAACTGACTAGATTAAATTCATTGATATATGCCTACACGTTATGTTGCTCATGGTATTAGTCCAACAACTATAAGACTTTTCTTTTAAATTCACAAGACGGTATCTACAAGTTATGCTGCCTTTTACTTTTAAAAACTGAGGCATGTTCCCACATTAACATGACAAGTCACCTGCAAAGAAAACCTAATACCCTTCCTAAGGTTGCAGCTACCTTCATTTTTATTACACCTCCAACATTGCTGCAAGAAATCTTTGTTGCTTCAGCTTGATAAAAATTCAAAAGGAGCTTTGAAAATAGTAACCGTATGCTGATAAGGAAAGCTCAGTCACAATAAACTGCACAAGTGAACACACCAACTGCCAGCTTGTGTCAAGGGAAGATATGTTGTAATTATCACAGTTTCAGAAAGACATCCTGCATATCATTGAACATCAGAAACTTCTGCTGCAACGTATGTTGGAGCAATTACCTGGATCATGATGGATGTCTAGCAGTAATTTCATTGAAGAGTTTCATAAAATGTCATCATTGACATCTTAACCTTAAAATTATGTTCTTAAAAACGCTGTTTAAAAAGTTTCTCTCCCTCTTACTCCCCCTCCCTCCCCCTCTCCCTCCCCCCCCCTCCCTCCCCCCTCCCTCCCCCTCCCTCCCCCCTCCCTCCCCCCTCCCTCCCCCTCTCCTTCCCCCTCTCCCTCCCCCTCCCTCTCTCCCTCTCCCTCTCTCCCTCTCCCTCTCTCCCTCTCCTTCTCCCTCTCCCTCTCTCCCTCTCTCCCTCTCTCCCCCCTCTCTCTCCCTCTCTCTTCCTCTGCTTTAGAGGATCTTTGAATGTATCCTTCAAAGTATATCAAATGCTACTTCTGTATTAAGATGACAGGAGAATTATACCTTGCAATGTGTCATGCATTATTGTGCTACTCAGGTGAAACTGTGTTTAAGCTAGCCTGGCCTTTAAAGGCACAAAGTCTAACTGCTACAAATGAGCAGAGCCCAAGGACATACAGAATTTAATTATCTGGTCAGGGAACATTGCTGATTGAAATGAGCTTTTGAGCTCTGGACTGTAGCTCAAAGGCACCAATATGTTAAGATGGTTTTGCATCTATAAGATATACTAAATACATGTAATGGATCATTAATATTTTATTGTGGTTAGTATTTTATTGTGACTCCTGTGGTAGTTGAAATTAAATGTAGTCTTCAGGTATTCCAAAATTATGAAATAATGTTGTTTCTGAATGTTACCACTCATGAGGAGAAATGCTGGCAGTTCTGCATGGAACTGGTGCCAGTTATCTGCAAAACCTGGACCAATCAAAGGAAAAAATTGGCTAGGCCACTGACCATAAGGGCATAGAAGATAAGATGAATCCAAATGACACCTGGAACCTGTGCCACTATGATCATGGCTGGTTGTGATCATTCCTTCCAGTTTCCCATGTCTCTTAACTTTCCAATCAATCAAGCGGAGGCCGGGGAAGATGGTGGAATGCCCCTCTTGCAGGATGTAGAAAGGTAGGGAGACCTTGACCTCCATTGCACCCGACCACTAGACCTACAAGAAGTGCATTCAGCTGCAGCTTATTACAGACTGTGTTAAGGAATTGGAACTGGAGCTGAAGAAAGCTTCATTAAGGAAGCTGAGGGGTTGATCGACAGGACACGCAGAGCAGTAGTTACACGTGAGTGACCATCAGGAGTGGGAAACGGGATAGGCAGTCAGTGCAGAGCACTCTGTGGCCATTCCCCACACAAAAAAACAGGTATACTGCTTTAGATACCATTGGGGGGCAATGGCCTAGCAGAGGGAAGACACAGCGGTCAGGTCTCTGGCACTGAGTTTGGCTCTGTTGCTCAGAAGGGAAGGGGGAGAAGAGGTGAGCTGCAATGATGGGCGATTCATTGGTTAGGGGAACAGAAGGGAGGTTCTGTTGTTGAGAACCAGATCCCTGGGTGGTATGTTGATTCAAGAGTGCCACAGTTGTAGCCAGAGGTCACGGTCCATATCGGTACCAATCATATGGGTATGAAGGGTGATGATGCAAAGTTAAAGGACAGGACTTTCAGGGCTGTGATCGCAAGATTACGGCCTGTACCATGTGCTAGTGAGGCCAGAATTAGAAAGATTATACAGTTGTACATGTGGGTAAGGAGATGGTGCAAGGGGAATGTTTTCAGACTTCCAGGGAAGGTGGGGCTTGTACAGAAGGGATAATTTGCATCTGAACTGGAAGGAGACTAATATCCTTGCAGGAAAGTTTGCTATTACTGCAGGAGGATGGGAACCAGAGCATCATAGCAGACAGTGGAGTGGTTGAGGGAAATATGTTGTTAAGCCTACATACAAAGTCAGGAATTGAAAAACTGAGCATAGTGGGACAAATGTTTCGAGTTGTGTATATTTCAATACACTGAGAATTGTATGAAAGGCGGATGATCTTAGGACATGGACCAGCATATGGAATTATGACATTGTCACTATCAGTGAGACTGGTTGCAGGAGGGGCAGGACTAGCAACTCAATGTTCCATGGTTCCGTTGATTTAGACATGGTAGAGTGGGAGGAGTGGCATTACTAGTCAAGAAAGACATCAGACAGGACAGACTGAAGAGCTTGTCTACTGAGTCCATATGGGTGGAGCTGAGAAATAAGAAAGGAATGAACATGTTAATGAGAATACATTATAGACTACGTTGTGGTCCACGGGATTTTGAGGAGCAAATTTGTAGAGAGATCATAGACAGAAATATAAAGTTGTGGTAATAGCTGATATTAATTTTCCACATATTTACTAGGACTTCATACCGCAAAAAGGCTGGATGGGAAAGAGTTCGTCAGGACTAACTGAAGGAAGAGCTAGTAAGAGATTTGAAAGTGGGAGGGGGAGATCCAAAATGATAGGAGAAGACAGGAGGGGGAGGGACGGACAGGTGATTGGCAAAAGGGATATGAGAGGATCATGGGACAGGAGGCCCAGGGAGAAGGAAAGGGGGGGGGGGGGAATTCTTAAGCTTTATGCTCTTAAACTTTTCGACGATTTTAAGTTCCCTGACCCCCACCGCTTTATTTTCACCATGGATGTCCAGTCCCTATATACTTCCATCCCCCATCAGGAAGTTCTCAAAGCTCTCCGCTTCTTTTTGGATTCCAGACCTAATCAGCTCCCCGCTACCACCAGTCTGCTCCATCTAGTGGAATTAGTCCTTACTCTTAATAATTTCTCCTTTGGCTCCTCCCACTTCCTCCAAACTATGGGCACCCGTATGGGTCTTAGCTATGCCTGCCTTTTTGTTGGCTTTGTGGAACAATCTATGTTCCGAACCTATTCTGGTACCTGTCCCCGACTTTTCCTTCGCTACATCGATGACTGCATTGGCGCTGCTTCCTGCACGCATGCTGAGCTCATTGACTTTATTAACTTTGCCTCCAACTTTCACCCTGCCCTCAAGTTTACCTGGTCCATTTCCGACACCTCCCTCCCCTTTCTAGATCTTTCTGTCTCTGTTTCTGGAGACAGCTTATCCACTGATGTCTACTATAAGCCTACTGACTTTCACAGCTATCTGGACTATTCCTCTTCTCACCCTGTCTCTTGCAAAAACGCCATCCCCTTCTCGCAATTCCTCCGTCTCCGCTGCATCTCCTCTCAGAATGAGGCTTTTCATTCCAGGACAAGGGAGATGTCCTTTTTTAAAGAAAGAGCGCTCCCTTCCTCCACCATCAACTCTGCTCTCAAACGCATCTCCCCCATTTCACGCACATCTGCTCTCACCCCATCCTCCCGCCACCCCGCTAGGAATAAGGTTCCCCTGGTCCTCACCTACCACCCCACCAGCCTCCGAGTCCAACATATTATTCTCCGTAACTTCCGCCACCTCCAACGGGATCCCACCACTAAGCACATCTTTCCCTCCCCCCCCCCGCCTCTGCTTTCCGCAGGGATCGCTCCCTATGCGACTCCCTTGTCCATTCGTTCCCCCCATCCCTCCCCACTGATCTCCCTCCTGGCACTTATCCTTGTAAGTGGAACAAGTGCTACACATGCCCTTACACTTCCTCCCTTACCACCATTCAGGGTCCCAGACAGTCCTTCCAGGTGAGGCGACACTTCACCTGTGAGTCGGCTGGGGTGATATACTGTGTCTGGTGCTCCCGATGTGGCCTTCTATATATTGGTGAGGCCCGACGCAGCCTGGGAGACCGTTTTGCTGAACACCTACGCTCTGTCCGCCAGAGAAAGCAGGATCTCCCAGTGGCTACACATTTTAATTCCACATTCCATTCCCATTCTGACATGTCTATCCATGGCCTCCTCTACTGTATAGATGAAGCCACACTCAGGTTGGAGGAACAACACCTTATATTCCGTCTGGGTAGCCTCCAACCTGATGGCATGAACATTGACTTCTCTAACTTCCGCTAATGCCCCACCTCCCCCTCGTACCCCATCTGTTACTTATTTTTATACACACATTCTTTCTCTCTTTCTCCCTCTATCCCTCTGACTATACCCCTTGCCCATCCTCTGGGTTTCCCCGCCACCCCCTTGTCTTTCTCCCTGGACCTCCTGTGCCATGATCCTCTCATATCCCTTTTGCCAATCACTGTCTTCTCCTATCATCTTGGATCTCCCTCTCCCCCTCCCACTTTCAAATCCCTTACTATCTCTTCCTTCAGTTAGTCCTGACGAAGGGTCTCGGCCCGAAACGTCGACTGTACCTCTTCCTAGAGATGCTGCCTGGCCTGCTGAGTTCACCAGCAACTTTGATGTGTGTTGCTTGAATTTCCAGCATCTGCCGAATTCCTCTTGTTTGCATTTGTAAACTGGGACAGGTTGTTTTCTGGAAAAGGCGATCTTGGTAAGTGGGAGGCTTTCAAAAGTGAAATTTTGGATGTTCCTGTGAAAATGAAAGGCAAGGGTAACAGATTTAGGGAACATTGGTGTTCGAGAGATATTGAGGCCCAGGTTAAGTAAAAGAAGGAAGTGCATAGCAGGTATAGGCAGGAAGGAGCAAATGGGGTACTTGAGAAATATGTGAAATGCGAGAGAACACTTAAGAAAGAAGTCCAGAAGGCGAAAAGAAATGCGGTTTCTCTAGCAGACAAGGAGAAGCAGAAGCCTATGGGCTTCTACAGATATAATAAGAGCAAAAGAATAGCAAGGGACAAAAGTGACCTTCTGGAAGATCAGAGTGATCATCTATGCATGAAGCCCAATGAAGTGGGGTGATCTTAAATGGATTTTTTGCATCTGTATTTTCTTGCGAGACAGACACAGAATCAATAGAAATAAGGCAAAGCAGCAATGAGGTCATGGTCCATATACAGACTGCAGAGGAGGAGGTGTTCGCTGCCTTGAGGCAAATTAGGGTGATAAATCCCAAAGGCCTGACAAGGTTTTCTTTTGGACCCTGTGGGAGGCTAGGGCAGAAATTGCAGGGGTCCCAGCAAAGATATTGAAAGAGTCCTTAGCCATGAGTGGGTTGCTGAAGGACTGGAGGATAGTTAATGTTGTTCCATTGTTTAAGAAAGGCTCTAAGAATGAGCCAAGAAATTATAGACTGGTGAGCCTGATTTCAGTAATAGCTACTATAAATTATTGGAATATATTCTAAGGAACCGAATGTAAAAATACTTGGATAGACAGGAACTGATTAAGGATAATCAACATAGCTTTGTGCATAGTAAATTGTACCTGGCCGATCTTATAGAATTGTTTTAAGGAAATTACCAGGTAAGTTGATAAAGTCAAGGCGGTGAATGTTGTCTACATGGAGTTTAGCAAGACAAAGACTTGGTTTAGCACCTTTTCTCAAAGACAGCAATTGTGACAGTGCACCACGGTGTACTAAATTGGAGTATCAGCTTAGCTTTCTGTCTCAAAATCTGTAGTAGGATTTGAAACTCTGGCCTCTCAAAGCAGAAGATGACACTACCCAAGCCATGACCAACACTAATTTTGTCTAATGGCTTGAATTTCTTTTACCAATGAAAAGAATTATGATTTTGATATCAAATTTAAGTATTAATAGCTGCTAAACAAAGATGCCAGTATATTTATATACTTAGTGTAAACTCTTTTGACTGTAATCTTTTTATCTGTAATATAAATTCACTCTTTCAATTGACGTTTGATTAATTATGCATGATCATCTTTATTTCTTGCACTTGCCTCAGAGAAGACGTGATACACAATTCAATTAACCATTTTCTTTTAACATTTTCTGTTGTCCCTTCTTGTTCCGGTTTCAGTATTCAATAATTCACACCTTCTCCCCTCCACTCTAAGCTACAGCCTTGGTTAAGATCTCCCCTTCAGATTCTAAACAGAGAATAAGATCATTGTGAACTTCAATCACTTCTTCAAGCTCTTGAATGTCAGTGCAGGGTTGCCATTCTTTGTACAAGTTTTTTTGGTATTCAAACATTTTTGCAATAGGCTTACGAGCAACTTCTTGGTATCCATTGAAACACTATTCCATTATGTTCTTGCTACCCTTATTTAACATGGGGCCTGTTCAGAGTTGCACAGATTTGATTTTGATTTTTTATTGAATAGGGGAGATTTGATAGAGGTATATAAAATTATGATGGGTATAGATAGAGTGAATGCAAGCAGGCTTTTTCCACTGAGGCAAGGGGAGAAAAAAACCAGAGGACATGGGTTAAGGGTGAGGGGGGGAAAGTTTAAAGGGAACATTGGGGGGGGCTTCTTCACACAGAGAGTGGTGGGAGTATGGAATGAGCTGCCAAACGAGGTGGTAAATGTGGGTTCTTTTTTAACATTTAAGAATAAATTGGACAGATACATGGATGGGAGGTGTATGGAGGGATATAGTCCGTGTGCAGGTCAGTGGGACTAGGCAGAAAATGGTTTGGCACAGCCAAGAAGGGCCAAAAGGCCTGTTTCTGTGCTGTAGTTTTTCTATGGTTTCTACTCATCTTCTAATTGTCCACTAAATACCAAAGGTCCTCAAATACAGAAATCTGAAACACAGGTCCGCCCAGCTTACAGCAGGCTTACTTTTTAAAATACTGTTCATGGCCTAAATAGTTGGCAAGTCAAAAATGTGGCTGTGAACCGAATTCCCACCCAGCCATAGAAGTTTGCACCCCTGCATCAAATCAAATTTAATTGTCATTCAAAGCATATGTGGATACAGCCGAACAAGACGGTGTTCCTCTGGGGCCAAGGTGCAAAAGCATAAATGCGTATTATAGTAACAAGAATATGGTGAAGATGAACATAGTCACATAAGAAAACATACTTTGAGTCCAGGGCCCTGAGTAACAAGTCCTGCAAATTAATGGTTCCCTGCAGGTCAGCCTGTAATACCACCAATCCAACACTGGAGGGCAGAGCAACTGGAGAGGCCACCCTCCATTGCGCACAGATCAGCTGACAAATCTATCCCATTACTCCCCCAAATACGTGCAGAGGCTGTACAAGTTTGACCATTCTTAAACTGCAGAGGACCTGCATGCTGATCTAAATACCTTATCTACCTCAGGGTTACCATTTGTGGGACCAGGGTTCAGTTCCTCGCTTTATAGGTTGGTGAATTTTTAAATATCTCTTTATCTCTTTTGATTCTTAAACAGACATCTGAATAAAAAATAAAGTTGCTAAAATGGCAACAAATCAAAGCTGAAATAACTGGGAAAAAATAATACCTAACCCCAGGAAGCAATTGAAATTACTTTTCTGAGGATATTAAGTTGTAAGAATAATGTAAATTCATGTTTAGCTTTCTCCATTGTATTCAAATTTACTTCCATTGAGGCTTTGTGTGGATAGTGGAAAAATTTTTGACAATGTGCCCAGAACAATTTTTGCTGAGCAATAAGTACTTCAAGCCACTTCCTGCCCTTCCTTAAGTAAGGTAGGATGAGTTTGATTATAAATCAAGCAGCCATTTTATTCATTCATCATTACTGAATAGAATGTTTTTTATTGTAATTTAATTCCCAGTCTAATGTCTTTAATTATTTCTCCTGATGAATTATTGCCCTGGGCATCTTAATGTGGAAGATAAAATCATTGTATTGTTTTTCTGTTCAGGCAAACGCGAAGCCATCCAATGAATGTAATCATTTACAACCAAGAGGGAGCTTTGTTCTCATTAAGAGTGAGATGATTGACAACTAAAGTGATATCTGAGCAATAATAAAATACAATTCCTATTTCGCTGGCAATACCTGCCATAGCTTCACTGTCCTGTTCACTTAAAAGGGTTGCCTAACTCTTAATTCATTGCAACTTATAGTGAGTAAAGTTTGCCTTCTCAGTTCCTAAAAGTTCAGTATATTATCCTGATATGAAAAGACCTCAAAATGTAAGTATTTTTATTTGCAAAGCAATTCTATTACTCAAGAAATTCAGTAGAAATATTGGTGAAGACTTTGGGAGAAAACTCCTTTTTCTTCTCACAAATGCTTCTCCCAGATCTGAGATGGTGCCTTGTTCTTGGTGTAGCATTAAGTTTCAGTCAGACAGCATATGAGAGCATCAACCTACCTTTTATACCCGACTCTCCACAATGATCCTGAAACCCATCACTTGTGCTCAGGTTGAAAGTTTGCTACCAAATTTAAGCCATCATTAAGATGAAGAGGCCCTGTCTATTGAGTATCTAGCTGCTCTGCGAAGTAAAAGGCAAATGGAAATGCGATGGTATGAAAATGTTTTAGCAGAATATACAATATATCTAATATGAACATAGAAAATTACATCACAGGACAAGCCTTTTGCCCTAACATATTCTACCTACCTTTTAACCTACTCTAAGATCAATCTAACCTTTCCCTCCTACATAGCCCTCCATTTTCCTATCATTCGTGTGCCTATCTAAGAGTTTCTTAAATGTCCTTAATGTATCTCTCTCAACCACCAACCCTGGCAGGGCATTCTACACACCCACCACTCTCTGTGTAAAGAAAAAATTAGCGTTGACATCTCCCCCATGCTTTCCTTCAATCACTTTAGCATTATGCCCTCTCATTTTAGCCATTTCCACCCTAGGAAAAAGTGCTGGCTGTCCCATTCTATCAATGGTTCTTATCAACTTACACACCTCTATCAAGTCACCTCTCATCCCCCTTTGTTCCAGAGAGGGCTTTGCTCCATAACTTGCTCAACCAATCCTCGTAAGACTTGCACACCAATCTAGGCAGCATCCTGGTAATTCTCCTCTATACCCTCTCTAAAGATTCCACATTGTTCCTATAATGAGGCTACCAGAGTTGAATGCGATATTCCAAGTGTGGCCTAACCAGGATTTTATAAAGCAGCAGCATTACCTCGTGGCTCTTGAACTCAGTCTCCCAGTTCATGAAGCCCAACGCACTAAACGTATTATCAACTTGGCAGTAACTTTCAGCAATCTATGAAGGTGGATTTCAAGATTCCTTTACTCCTCCACACTGCTAAGAATCCTGCCATTGATCCTGCATTCTGCCTTCTGTATAATCTCAAGGCACATTTATTATCAAAGTACGTAAGCAGCATACAACTATAAGATGTGTCTTCTCCAGACAGCCATGAAGCAAAGAAAACCATGAAAACCATTCAAAGATAAACATCAACCTCTTCCACGTGCAAAAAAATTGTGAAAATGGCAGCAAGAACATTAACACCCCCCCCCGCTAACTTGAAGTACAAGTCAATCAGCAGTTTTCTCAGTGTATTACCTGCTCAGTTAGTAAATTTTGCACAAAATTCTTCATCACAAAGATTAGTCTATAAATACTTGTGGACCCTAATATGTATGCTGGAAGGGCACAGAGTGGGATGTCAAATTGAAAGTCAATTTTATTGTCGTGGTTAAGGGTTGAAACACTCTGTGGTGGTTGGGAACCACCTGATGACATCTGCTCTTGGCTGAAGGCTACGGTTACCTTATAAGGTAACTGGAGAATGCACACTAACAGGTGTATGTAACAAGTAATCTCTGGTTTGTACCAGTGGCTTCCAGGAAAGACTGGATGGCAACTGAGGAAGGTTGGTGACTCTGGAGAGACAGCTAACCTCCAGGAAAGACTGGCACGGGCTCACAAGGCTAGCAACCTTGTGGGCAGCACTCACAAGAGGGCACCACACAAGCTACAATTGAACACGAAGAGCAATATCCCCAGAGTCTCCCGAGAAGGGGGGAGGATGAGAGACTCAACGGGACGGTCATACCAGCAAATGCCAGGACAGGAAACACGATTACAAGGAAGCTAAAGCAAACAACACTGACCGGAGAGGAATTCACAGTAAGGTGTCATTGCAGGAAAGTCTGCAAAAACATCAGAGGGCTCAAGATACACCAGAGCAGGTCTAGTTGTGGATTAATGGTGACCCACGTGCAGCGCACGGACTTAAGTGTCCAGTGAGACGAAGGAGAATTCCAGCCAGGAAGCACCCCACAGAGCTGAAGATCTCTCCGCACTTGAGTCGCCTCAGCACCGAACAACAGACCTAGTGAGTCCCTCTTCGGCTACCCCAATCCATTCATCAAGGAAAGACAGGATCAAATGGCCTAGATCATCAGACAACGTTGCCTGGATGCAGTTCGATGATGATCTGGATGGCATCCTAGAAGTTGCCTTAGCAGGTCCAGTACACAGAAAGATCGACTCACTCACAGCCATAGTGTACAACCTAGCTAAGGAATGATTTGGCCCAATGGAGCAGAGAAGCCAGCCCGAGTTACTGTGGCAACCAAATAGGAGGGAAAGGGAGGTTTGTTGCTTGAGAGGCAAATTAAAGATGCTCAACAAGAGGTTTAAAACCAGCTCACCGGCTGAAAAAGAAGGTATCAAGGACTTAACCAGTATGCTGCGGGAAAAGTTGTGCAAACTCAGGAGGGCGGAAAATCTACGACAGCAAAGAAGGGAGAAAGAGAAAAGGCGAGCGCAGTTTGTGAGAGATCCATTCTGCTTCACCAGGACTCTCCTCAGCCAACAAAAATCTGGTATAGTATCCAGCTCGAAGCCAGAGGTAGAGGAGTTCCTGCGGGAGGCACACAGCGACCCACGGACGGGTCAGGGACTAGGAACCAGTCGGGCTGTGCGTAGACTGGAAAATCCATCAATTGACCTGAATGTGAAGGAGCCTACATGGCAGGAAATCCAGGACATCATCCAGAAAACTAAAGCATCAGCTGCCCCAGGCCCAAGTGGCATACCTTATAAAGTATATAAGAAATGCCCAAAACTTCTTCGGAGGTTGTGGAAGGTCATGAGAAAGATCTGGGCCAAAGGTACTATTTCATCAAGTTGGAAATTGACAGAGGGATGCTTTATTCCAAAGGAAGAGGATTCTTCCACCATTGCCCAGTTTAGGACAATTTCTCTCCTGGATGTGGAATGTAAGATTTTCTTTTCTGTGTTCGCAAGAAGGCTGACTTCTTACATGACGCAGAACCGCTATGTCAGGGGTTCCCAACCTTTATTGCACCGCGGACCTGTTTAATATTGACAATATGCTTTCAGACAGGCGGAGGGGGGTGGTGTTAATCACAACTGGAATATAGGTGATAAGTCAACTATAAGTCACTTATCAGTGGCTAATACACTCAATTTTGTTTCTAAAAGGGTTTATCCAAGTAATTTAATATTAAACACATAGCGCATATTTTCCTCGCATGAATAGTGATAAATCAATTATAAGTCATAAGGGGGTTCCTTATGTCCAGTCTATTCCGCAATTTAGTTTTTGTTGCATTCATTGCAGAAAACTCCGCTTCGCAGAGATATGACGCTGGAAATGGAAGCAACGTTTTCAGTGCTTTCATGGTTATCTCAGGATATTCAGCCTTGACTTTGATCCAGAATGCCAGCAGAGATGTTATGTCAAACATACTCTTCAGCCTGCCCTCATTTGCAAGCTTGAGGAGTTGATCTTCTTCCCACGCTGACATGGTTGATTCACCGGGGACATTCGCAGATGGGTCACGGACCCCTTCCTTTGTACGTCTTGGGTCATTGGGTCTTGGGAAGTAACGCTCGAATTCTGTCGACAGCGAAGATAGGTGTTTGCACACCAGCTGTGAGCCTCAGTCTCTCCCAAATTCCCAGCTAATGTTGGGAACATGTCATATATGTCCCTGTCCACTCGCCGTCCCCACAGTTCCAGTTTGGCTGTGAAAGCAGACACTTTATCTGCCAACTTGAAGACAGTTGTCATTCTCCCCTGAAGTGACAAATTGGGTTCATTGAGCAGGTTGAAGATGTCACACAGATAAGCCAGTTTTGATATCCACTCCTCGTCACTGAAGTGTGCTGCCAGTGGTGACTTTTTTCCTGAAAGAAATCTTTGTTGCTGCTCTCTTAACTCAAAAACCCTGGCCAGGGCTCTCCCCCTTGATAGCCACCTGACTTCAGTGTGTAAGAGAAGGCGTTTGTGGTCTGCATCCATTTCCTCGCAAAGCTGCTCAAACAGATGTGAGTTAAGGGCTTTTGCTTTGATGTGTTTGATAACTTCAACAACGTCACTCAGTACGCTGTTAAGATTAGGTGACATTTTTCGGCTAGCCAACATTTCCCTGTGTGTGACACAGTGTGTAGACTGACGTTCAGGAGCAACCTCCTTGACTCAGGTAGTGAAACCAGCCTCGTTAAGCTGTTCCAACAGCTGTGCTTCGATGTCCTCCGCTATGTCATCAATTCTGCTTGAAACTGTGGTAGCTGAAAGAGAAACCTGTGCCATCTTGTTAGCTGCAGCTTTTCCCAACAGTTCACGGTACATGTCCTTGGCAGCAGGCAGAATCAGTTCTTCACCAACAGTGAAAGGCTTCTTAGCCTTAGCAATACGGCTAGCCACTAAGTACGACGCTGTCAGAGCAGCAGCATTTGTGGAGATGGTGGCTCTCAGCACTTGCTTCTGTCCCACTTGCTCACGTTTTCTCTGCTCAAAAACTCAACGGGTTTGTCTTTAAGTGCAGGGTGCTTGGACTCAAGGTTCCGAAGCAGTTTTGAGGGCTTCATTGCCTCATTAGACAGCTTGTCTCCACATATCACGCACAGGGGCTTGGAGCGTGTGAGTCACCGTTCACAAAAAAGCCATATTTTATGTGCGACTCGTCGTATTTTCTGTTGAAGGAAGCTTTCTTTTTTTTGCAGTCTCGGCCTCAGCTGTCTCTGTGTTATCATCATCGTTAGGCCTTTTATGTCCCCTACCATCTCTTCCAAAGAAACTCTCAAGCGACATTTGTTTTTTACTCATCGAGTAGTTGTAGGTTAATGACCGACTGATGTCCTCGCGTGGGTAATGACCTCGCATACATCCAAGTTCAACAGTGTGTGACTGAGAATGAGGAAAGGTGCGGTTGATTCATATCGTTTCCTCACGGCCCGGTAGCACATGCTTTGCGGCCCGGTGGTTGGGGACCACTGCACTCTATCAACACATCCATCCAGAAAGGCAGTATTCCAGTCTTTTCAGGGTGTCTGGAAAACACCTCAATGACTAGCCACTTGATCCATGAGGCTGAGCAGAAAAAAGGTGACCTAACAGTTGTCTGGTTAGAGCTCGTGAACACCTACGGGTCTATTCCACATGACCTCATCCTAGAAGGACTTGACCACTACTACATCCCAGTAGCTATTCGAGACATGATCACCAGCTACCTAGGAGGATTCAAACTCAGATTTACATCAGCCCATTTCACAACTAGTTGGCAGGACCTCCAGAAGGGGATTCCAACAGGGTGCACAATCTCCCCCACCCTATTAATTATGGGAATGAACCTGCTGTTATCAGCAGCAGAAGGTGTAACCCACGGCCCGACGCTGGAGTCAGGTATTGTTCAGCCGGCTGTACGAGGGTTCATGGATGACATCACTTTAACAACTGTGTCACATGTCCAAGCAAGATGGGTATTGGAAACCCTGGACAATGTAGCCACTTGGGCGAGGATGTCCTTCAAGGCCAAGAAGTCCAGGTATATGGTGATCAGAAAGGGCAAAGTTACTAGCAGGTTTAGCATCAAGTTCAGGGTGAGATCATCCCGTCCATCGAAGATAACCCGATAAAATGCTTGGGGAAGTGGTTTAATGTGTCACTGACAGATGGGGCCAATGTCACCAATGCTGTGAAGCAGACAGACGAATGCCTGAAGAAGATCAACAAATCCAGACTTCCAGCTAAATTCAAGACCTGGCTGTACCAATACGGCCTTCTGCCCAGGCTTCGCTGACTCTTCACACTTTATGAGTTCCCCATGACTGCCGTAGAGGGCATAGAGAGGAAAACCAACAAGCACCTGCGGAGATGGTTGGGAGTTCCCCCAAGCTTCTCTTCAGTGGGCTTCTATATTCCATCTGGGCAACTGCATCTGCTTCCCCTGTAATCTGTTGTGGAGGAATTCAAGGTGGCAAAATGCAGAGCCTTATTAAGCTTGAGAGATTCCAATGACGTCTTGGTAAAGCAAGCAGGCATTACAACCAGATCTAGGCACAAGTGGGCAGCCAACATAGCTGTGGAGCAGGCAGTGTGTTCTCTGAAGATGCGAGATATCATCGGCAACCCCTGCGTCAGGCGGCAAGGCCTCGGCTCAGTTCACTTCCAGCAGTGGGGAAACGCAAGCATAAGGGACAGGTGAGACATGATACAGGCAGAAGTATGGATCCATGAGGGAGAGAAGCGGATGTCAAAAGCAGTGGAACAAGGGTCCCAGGGTGCCTGGACAAAATGGGATCTGCCCAAGCACAGGATCTCATGGGCAGAGTTATGGAGACCGAAGCCCTTCCGTATTTCCTTCCTCTTGTGATCCGTGTATGACACCCTTCCTTCGCCATTACATCTGTACACATGGGGGATGAGAGAGGACCTGAACTGTAAGCTCTGTGGTCAAAGGGGATACTGACTCATATACTGTCCGGGTGTAAAACAGCTCTAACTCAAGGTCAGTATAGGTGGCACCATGATAAGATGCTTCTGGCTCTTGCTGACACACTAGAGCGCGAGAGATGCAAGAAGAGGGCGGCTGGCACAGATTTGAGGAAGGCGATCACCTTCATCAAAGAGGGAGCTAGGCCTTTCGTAACCAAACAACCAAAGCCCAATCTGCTGCTAACGGCCAGGTCCTGGGAGATGACGTTCGATGTGGGAAGGAGGTTGCAGTTCCCGGATGTGGTGCACACAACCCATCGTCCAGACATTGTACTGTGGTCAACCGAAGACAAGAAAATAATTCTAGTTGAGCTGACTGTGCTGTGGGAGGAGAGATGGGAAGAGGCCCATGAGAGAAAGGCCTTGAAGTACCAGCCCTTAGCGCAGGAGTGTAAAAACAAGGGATGGCAGGCATGGTTGTTCCCTGTGGAGATTGGCTGCAGAGGTTTCCCAGACAAATCAGCTCTGGGCCTGGATGAAAGGGGCAAAAAACAAGCAGCTCATAGGATGGGGGAAGAGGCAGAACGAGCCTCTTGTTGGCTTTGGGGTAGGCGAGAGGAGGGAAGCTGGAAGCCAGGAGCAGATGGGCAGTGATTTGGCCACCACTGCCGGCCCACCAACTGGTGAGTGTTGTGGTTAAGGGTCAAAACACTTTGTCAAGGTTGGGAACCACCTGATGACATCTGCTCCTGGCTGAAGGTTACGGTTACCTTATAAGGTATCTGGAGAATGCACCCTAACAGGTGTATGTAACAGGACAAGTCATATACATGTGTATGCACAGGCGCAATGAAAAACTTAGTTACAGCAGCATCACAGCACATCACGTTTGATCTACAACCTTCAAGAGAAAATTATAAATGATATAAGAATGAATACAATTAGAACAATGGCCATATTGTGATGGGTCTGGTTGTAAATCTGTAGTGGATCTGGATAGGAGAGAAACTACACATCTGTGGCATGAGGAATCAGCGATGGACATTTTCAGTAAGGGGGAATCACGCATGGAGGGGATACACTGGGTCATTGCAGTGCATAGGAGGCCGAGGGGATTAAAGTAAGCTATGGGCCAACTTGACGGGCATCTTTGTTTTAGTAATAATTCCTCATTATCTCAGAATGCCCAGAAATGTAATTCACATCAGGGGCACAGTTGACTGAATCCTACTAAATTTTCTTTTATACAACACAAACTAGGAATAGCTATTATCATCTTCAATGTGAGGAAAAACATCAAAATATGATGCTGAAAAAGTTACCAATGTATAACTCTGTTCCTGAGCTTCTGTGAAATAGGCAGACCATCATAAGGGACAGAAATAATGAGTTTGCACCTTGGATTGTCGAAATGCTTTTAGATTCAGATGCTAGAGTTTCACAGGCAGACAATGTCATTATAACTTTACGTTTCTTAAATAAGGTTGCCTCATGGTGGGACACAGTGAAAAATTCTGTGACAGCCATGAAATGCAGCTGCTTTTGAAGTCTGCAGTGAACGCAACTGAACCTGAACTTAAGAGATATTTTCAATGCTAATTCAACAGATTCCAATACAAATCATAAACATTGACGTCATTTGCATAGTGCTTTGAACCTCTCTGGAGCATCTACATTCATAAACTTAGTTAAGACTGAGGTAAGTCCCAGCTTTTGATAATGGGTGAACGTTGCCATGGAGAAACCCTACATGCATGACTTTGGAATAGAGCTGCAAGAGCTTTCTTTTCTTCACGCTGTCAGTAGAACATAAGGAACGGGGGCATCACAAAACCACACAGCCTTCAATTTTGGTCTGTCATTAAGCAAGAGCATGCCTGAGGTTCTGCAGTTCCCTACAGTAGCCTTTCATTCTCTGACTGCTAAGTTTTCTTCATCTCAATCCCGTTGCTATATACTTTGCATCAAAGGCAAGGGATTCTGAACATCTATAAGGGCAGTTCTTCTAAGAAATTTTGTACATTTCAATGAATGTAATTTCATTCTACCTAATCCTTCCAGAAAGGATAGCCCTGCTATTCCAGAACTGAATCCACTAAAGCCGCTCAGGGCAAGCACTTCCAGATAGGATCTCAAAGAAAAACCATAAATGCTTGCAGCAAAGATACAGTGTATTCTTAAAGTGAAACTCCTTTACAAAAAGGTCTAAAATGACATGGCTTAGAAAATCGATACTTTAATGTTGAACATTTATTTTCACTCCAAAAGTTCAAATGAGCTCTTCCAAATGTGAGTCTTGTACATTTGATGTCATTTCCATATCAGATATATATCAAATTAAGTCAATCCCCTGATCATGTTGCCTGGGGAATTAGACCACGTTGTTCTGAGAAGCAACTTCTGTGCACTTCTTTCGGTTAAATCGTGCATTTGTTAGCCACACCAAACGTCTATTTTAGGCTCTCTTCCTGACCCAGAAGTGCCACCTCCACTGTTCTCACCAGACCACTTACTGTTCTCAGGACCTATCAGCCCAGGCAGGACTCGTCTGAACACTCTGACAGCCCCCTTTCCCTGCCATTCAGCAGTCCCCCGAACTACCTAATGAGCTCCTTGACTGCCATTCCAACACCCAGAAGGTGCTAAGCACCATTCACGTTGCTAGTGTTGGCAACCCATTTCACCCCTTTCTCCTTCTGCTTGGGTCCCAATTAGTGCTTTGACCTCTGGTCCTTTCTCTCTAACAGTCAAAGCTCCCTGACTCCCAGACCAGCCATTTGTCTGGGACAAAGAATTTATTTTATGTGCTCAGCGTGATACTTAGATTTTCTGCAGAACAACCATATAATGTGATTTTTACTGAGAATAACCCTATTACTTTCAAAAATCCATGCCAGCAGCAGTTAAGACCAGCCACTTCACCTATAGCCATTTTCCTAGGTGTTGTGCTTGTGATCAATTGGAGAGAAAATTACTGGAATTTCCATAACTGTCTGGAGTTTCCATGACTGAATATCAAGATTGTATCATATATACATACTTTGATAATAAATGTACAAGTATACAAATGTAATAATGTACAAATGTATAATAAAAATAACTTCGTGCAAGGCCCACTACAGTGGTACAGACAGGCTTCATGATAGTCATCTGAGCTCACATGACTGCGCTCTGAACTTGCAATGAATGACACTCATGAGTGAGTTTTTACTGCAGAACTCATTCACAATGAGTGGTATAAGCTGCTTCTGTTCATGTCATCATCATTCTGTACCATGCTGTACGATGTGGGCGATCATGGTCTTCCCATAACCACGATTGTTCTTGGCAAGTTTTCCACCAGAAGTGGTGTGCCATTGCCTTCTTCTGGGCAGTGTCTTTATAAGACAGGAGACGCTAGCCACTGTCGATACCTTTCAGAGATTGCCTGCTGTCAGTGCTCATATAGTCAGGAATTATGATATGCATCAGTTTCTCATACAACATCCACCACCTGCTTCCATCGCTTCTCGTGACCCTATTTGTACCATCAGAATGGAAATGATCGGTCAGCTCAAAGCTCTATACTGAGTTGGCATTGGATGTTTCTATGTTCCTTGACACTAAGCAAAAGCTATCTGATGAAGTGTCTCAACCACATCATGGACTCTTTATTCCCCTCCAGAGATGCTGCCTGACGTTGTGAGTTCCACCATTTTGAGAGTGTTGCACAAGATTTCTGGCAGGCTTCCAAATGTAGCAGCCATTCTGTTGTATTCACTGAGTCTCCTTCCATACCCAGACTCATTGAAATTTAAAAAACCTTTGTAGTTTTGCTGGTACAAGCTGGTATTTATGCTCTGCTCGTTCCCTCTACTGGTTACAATGCATGCAGATGACAACTTCTGTCCATTCTACAGAATACATGTAATGTCAGTACTGGAACTGGTTGTTTAGCATTTGAAATCAAATATACATTAGTTGCATCTTCATTTTTACTCCGTAATTGGTTTGATTCCACTTCCTGTCAGATTATACAGTATGTTTCAGGTGCGTGAATGGATAAGAACATCAGGTTCTGATGAAAGGCAGGGATTGGTGGGGACATTGACATCAGCTCGAGCTTATAAAATGCAGGAGATTGTGGGTGGAAGAGGAAAATGAGTGGATTGTAGCAACATTTCTTTCAATATTATCATTATTTAAATGTCATGAGAAATAACATTATCTTGGTAGATATGAGATTAGGTTAATTTTATCCAACCTCAAAAGCAAGTGGCAAAACATTGCAGTATAAATCTGCAGATCTTTGCTTTATTTTCCCACCATTACCTTCTGCAGCATTTCTTCTTTGAAAATGTTTCAATTATTACAAAACTAATTTAGTGTGTGAAATGGATAAACACAGTGAATAATATTGGACCCACCAGTCAATGTATTCATTTGATGAATCAACATATTTGCCCTTGTCATACTGCTACTGTTTTTCAGTTCAACTTTTCTCAACTTCATTGCCTGCTTTATATTTTCAGAAGCTTTTCATGTCAATGAGAAATGCAACAGTGGTATTCGTGGTCCACTGAGGATACTAATCATTATGGACTTCTCCAAAACTGAGGAACAAAAGTGCTGTGAAATAATGTTCCAAAGCAGTGTCATAATGTATCTTAATCAGTCCAGCATGGCAAATGGCATTTGCTACTCAAGCATTTATTTGCCTTCTTAACTAAATAGACAGCATGCATAATTAATACAGCAAACTAACATGCTGCGTGCTGAAGGGCCACATTTGTATCTGGCTTATCAGAGTGACAATTATAAAGATTTTATACATGGTTGAAACACTCATGTTTGTTCACATCATCATAGTGAATCTCTAGCATACAGGAATAAGAATTTTAGGAGCGTCTGGATGTAGACATTTATGTGCATTGCACATGTACTTCCTTATTGCCCTTGCCTGGTTTTACAGGTTGGAATGCTTTGCTTCTGTCAAGTAGCAACATCATTTCCGGCAAGCACTCTCCTAATTAGTTCTGAATGAAACATAGAAACATAGAAAACATAGAGCACAATATACGCCCTTCGGCCCACAAAGCTGTGCCAAACATGTCCCTACCTTAGAACTACCTCGGCTTTACCCATAGCCCTCCGTTTTTCGACGCTCCATGTAGCTATCCAGGAGTTTCTTAAAAGACCCTATCATTCCCGTCTCCACCACTGCTGCCAACAGCCCATTCCACACACTCACCACTCTGCGTAAAAAAACTTACCCCTGACATCTGTTAGTATGAAGTTAGCATTCAAATTTTTGTTCCCGCCTAATGTGAATTGTTAATGGAAAATGTATTTCCAAATTTTGTTGTTTATATACTTGCAGTTGTGCATGCTCAGAGGATTATCATGGCAATCTCAGAATCCTTCCTTGGCTATCCTAATATCTTTGGACTGCTTACAGAGTAAAATTCATATCTCAGTGGTCACAGTACTCATTTATAATGCAGAATACATAGGGATAAGTTACCTTTCTGATTTGGAATTTCTGATTCTCTCTGCTATATTTTGGTTGAAACATTAAATTGAGATCCTTTCCACCCATGTGGATTCTCCAATACTACTTAAGGAATCACAATAACACACACAAAATGCTGAAGGAACTCAGAAGGCCAGGCAGCATCTAGGAAAAGAGTACAGTCGGCATTCTGGGCCGAAACCCTTTGGCAGATTGCTTGGATTTCCAGCATCTGCAGATTTTCTCTTATTGGTGAATCACAAATGAGCTTTCTCTTGTGTCATAGTGAATAATTATTTCACAATTAGCACCTAAAAACAGATACCTGATTATGTGATCTTGGTCATCCAATTGCATGTGGGATTTTTCCTTGAAAAAATGCCTGCTGTGTTTCCTACAATATAGCATTCAGAAGCAGATAGTAGATTGACTGTAAAGTGCATTGGGATTTCCAGAGGCTTTGAAAGGCATGATATGAAAGAAAGCTCTTCTTTTTTTTGCTGAATTTAAACTTTCTTAATGAAAACATAAATGTTTTATTTATTAGATTCTCTTAACAATATCCAATTATTTACTAGTGCTGGTTCTAACATGCACTGTGGAGTAGAGTGCAGACTGCAGAGCAAAATATATTACAATTTCTGGTTAAAATGAAAATATTTATTTTCTTATTACAGTTTAACCTATATCTTCATCATGTTAAGTAATAATGGCACATGCTATGAGATAAATTTGTGTTTTTGAACTGCCAGCAGAAAATTGCTCTGATCAGTTCTAAGAAAGCCTAGAAATGAAAGACTTAAGAGCAGAAATAGAGTACCTCCATACTGACTGGATGTATGTAAGGATGAACAAATAGCTTTCAATCTTTTTCCCTATGAACAAGAATCAAAGTTAATCAGATTCTTCTTTTGTTCTTTTTCACAAACTTCTCAATGAACTGAACTCCTATAAAATTGTTGTTAATTGCCAGACATATTGGTGCTTTTGGGAAAGAATGACACTGAAAATTGTTATATTTAATTATCCTTTTTATTACCAGGTCATCTGGTTTATGGTGACAGAATTCAGTTCCGTCTTCATCACATGATACTCTGGAACTTTTTTGACTTTTTTTCTATTTTTATTTCTGACAACTTTCTGTCAAGTGAGACTGGGCCCTCACCTGTCCTCCACTACTATCCTGAACACTGGTACACCACAAGGTTGTGTATTGAGTCCCATACTCTACTCCCTCTTCACTTACGACTGTGGACCTGCATTTAACACCAATGCCATCGTCAAATTCGCAGACGACACAACAGTGATCAGGTTGATCTCCAACAGAGACGAATCAGCATACAGAGCAGAGGTGCAGAACTTAATGAGCTGGTGCTCAGAGAACAATCTGTCTCTTAATATAGCAAAGACTAAGGAGCTAATTATCAACCTTGAAAAGTCGAGGATGACGAGTACGCTCTAGTGTACATTAACGGAAACAGAGTGGAGAGAGTGTCCAGTTTCAGGTTTCTGGGAATACACATCTCAGAAGACCTTGCATGGTCCACTAACACCACAACAATAGTTAAGAAAGCACAGCAACGCTTGTTTTTCCTCAGGACGCTGAAGAAAGCTGGTCTACCTGAACAGATGCTGATGACCTTTTACCGCTGCACCACAGAGAGCATCTTAACATACTGCATCTCTGTGTGGTATCTCAGTTGTACAGCAGCTGACAGGAAAGCAGTTCAGCAGGTCGTCTCTAGCACACAGAAGGTTATCGGGACACAGCTCCCAGCCCTGGAGGACACCTACAGCTCACGCTGCCTAAGGAAAGCTACAAGCATCTGTAAGGACAATACCCACCCATGCAATCATCTGTTTGAACTTCTCCCATCTGGCAGACGTTATAAGATTTTCTATGCCCGCACTTCTGGACTGAAAAATAGCTTTTACCCCAGAGCTATAATTGCTCTGAACCAATCGGTCAAGCATCATCCATAAATTGTTATATTGCTACTTTAATACTGGTTTTATGGCTGTCAGGCATCTGAGTTGTGCTTTTGTACTGCTGGACGTTGCTTGTACTGGCTGGTTACTTGATTTTATTTATTGTTTATTTATTTTATTTGTTGTTTTATAGCGTTGAGTACAAGAGTTGCAAACTCATTTTCACTGTATTGGTGCATGACAAATTGTACTATGCAATGACCATAAAGATATTTCATATTTCATTTCATAAATGTGTGGTTTTACTCATTGCATAACATGTCAGAGCTCCAACTTGACTGAAGCAAAATATGTCTTGTATGCAAATTTTAAATTTGTTTTGAGATGCACTGTGGAATAGGCCCTTCCAGCCCTTCCAACCACACTGTACTTCTTTGGACTGTGGGAGGAAACCAGAGTACCTGGAGGAAACCCACATGGTCGCTGGGAGAATGTACAAACCCCTTAGAGGCAGTGGCAGGGATTCCACCTGGGTCACCTGTACTGTAAAGCATTGTGCTAACCACAGTGCTACCACGCCTCCCCAATTTTAACTGGTAAAATGTAGAGTAGACGATCAGTTACTTTGTATAATCAAATATGAATGACCCATTAAACATCTGTGAAATAAATAAGTTTTTTTCTCATCTTAGCCTCTTCTTAAGATGCATCTTCCATAGCTGTGTGCAGAAAGGAAAGGCAAAATGCTTGTATGTTTGAGTTATGCTAGTTGAATCATGTTCAGGAGGCATTATCATGACTATATGGCTTAATGTGGAGTAATACCTAGAGACAGAAACAAAAATTATTGTATGCCGAATGTTGAAAACATGCAGCTTTTCTTCAGAAGAAAATCAAAGAGGTGTTAGGCTGATCTTCCAATTGAATATTAATTCACTTATTATTTCTACAGCCACTGCTGGGCCAGTTGCAAATTACAGAAATTTTCATTATGAATAATTATTTGTTTCTATTGTAGGTCCCCTATGATGACTTACGCTATCTGTTTGGTGAAATTATGTATGGAGGGCATATCACAGATGACTGGGATAGGCGGCTATGCAGAACATACTTGGAGGAGTTTATTAAGCCAGAGATGATGGAAGGAGAAGTATTATTGGCAGCAGGATTCCCGCTCCCTCCAAACTTGGACTACAATGGCTACCACCAGGTACACAGTTATTTTGCTTTGGTTTAGCACGGTTTCTTATTGTCACATGTACCAAGATATAGTGATAAGCTGGCCTTGCCTACTGTTTATACAAATCAAGATTACACAGTGCACTGAGGTAGAACAAGATAAAACAATAACAGCGCAAAATTATAAAAGCTACAGAGAAAGTGCATGTAAGCAATAAGTGCAGGATCAAAATGAGGTAGATTGTGAGAACAAGAGTCCATCTTATCAGAAAAGAGGTCCATACACTAATGCATTAATAATATGATTGATTTCCTTTAAGCTCTTAGTAATGGTGGTAATGCTACTGTGTGCAACTTCAAAAACTAAAGCCTGTTGGACAACTCTTAGCTTTGCGCCCTCAGTGACCATCACAGTAATAACTTGTCACAGTACAAAATTCAAAGCCTGAAAAAGCATGACTAAAGGCTACCTAATTTTAGCAGGGGTTGAATGACCTAAAATAGTGAGATTAATTGGTAACAAAAGCATTGAGGATATGCTGGTGTGAGAAGGATGAAATTTGACTAAGAGACATTGGACAATACAGCACAGAAACAGGCCCTTTGGCCCAACTATTCCATGCCAAACTATTTGCACTGCCTATTCCCATCAACCTGCATCCAGACCATAGTCCTCCATACCCCTACCATCCATGTACCTATCCAAACTTCTCTTAAATGTTGAAATCAGGCTCACATGCACCGCAGCTCATTCCACACTCTCAGTTCCCTCTGAGTGAAGAAGTTTCCCATCATATTTCCCTTAATTGTGTCACTTTTCACCCTTAACCCATGACCACTAGTTGCAGTCCCATCCAACCTCGGTGGAAAATGCCTGCTTGCATTACCCTACCTATACTCCTCATAATTCTTGTATGCCTCTATCCAATCTCCTCTCAATCTTCTACATTCCAAGGAATAAAGTCCTAACCTATCTGGTTAATCTGTCAGGGTAATCTGTCCATACAACTGATGTCTTCCAGACCCAGCAACATCCTTGTAAATTTTCTCTGTACTCTTTCAACCCCATTTACATCTTTCCAGTAGGTAGATAGACTTTCTGAAAGAAAACAGAGATTTGTCTGTCGAGCTACTGTCAGTGCCTAGGCAGTTTTATTATCTCTTACAAGACAGTGTATAAAATTGCCATGCTGCAAGTTCCACTGTACATTGTAATCTATGGCCAACATGGTAGTCATCTGATTTCATTTGACTGGAGTTCGAGTTTTCACTGCGACTGTCTCTTGAGCTACATCCTGATCAAGTCCCCAGATATGGGAGGACATTATTGCACCAGAAAGGATAGTCTCAAACTTCCAATCATTCTATGCTTCTTACCTATGACAGCACAGACTTTCCAATAGATTTTCCAGAGCACAAAGAGCAAATGTACACATCCAACTCCTTCAGGAGGCTGCCCTTTTGAGATTCTTTAAATACAAGGTACAGACATTCAGTATTTACAAGACAGTAAGTACACTCAGATTAAAATAAGGTTACTACAGTCTATTAGACAATCAATACCCTGGGAGGACCGCCGCTCCAGGAAGCCCCCCAGTGTGCCCATTGCGACCGCATGCTCCCCCTCCAAGGATAGTCGGGCACAAATGTATCCTTGGAAAAGGGGTAGGTAGTCGGCCTGGCAACACCCTCCATTTTCTGCCGCCTAGACCCATGAATGGCCACCTTGGCCAGGCCCAGGAGCAAGCCCGCCAGGAGATCCTCCTCATGACCCGCCCCATTCCGAACTGGGTGCCTGTATGTTAGAAGTGTGGGACTACAATGCAGCCAAAACCTAAACTGCAACCCCTTTAGAAACTCAGACAGGGGCTACAACCTCTCACATTCTGTGTAAGCATGGTACACTGACTCCTCCCGCCCACAGAATGGACAGGTGGATGGGGCGTCAGTGAACCTGCTCAAAAACCTGTTGTACAGTCCTGCCCGATGCAACACCTTCCACCCCAGGTTTTTACCATATCCTGGCCAGTGAGTTCATATTTGACCTTGTTCTCTGGCGCTACCCTGTCTGGAAGAACAAAATTTCTATCGTCTGTGATTTGAGGCAGATTTGATGGAAAAAGGAGAAATATGCGCTATAATTAGGTTTAGGTGTTTAGGCAATGGTCTCTTTTTTGGGTTTCAGACGTGTCCTCAGCACCACTAGCCCAGTACTGTCCAGTACCACCATCTTCAATGGTGTTAGAATACAAAGATGTAACTCCTGGTTAATTCTTGTACTTCTTATCCATCAGGAAGAATGCTATTTGGGTGATAGGTCCACCATAAATATTTGTAAATGTCAATAAACTTCTTCCAATGCTGCCTCCATGTTCTGAGCTTGAATTCAGCATGGACAAATATTCCCAACTGACTTGCTTACTTTATCTATCTGTCTATCTATTTATTACTTTTTTATTGATTGATTGATTCATTGATTGAGATACAGAGTGGAGTATGCCCTTCCAGCCCTTACAGCCACACTGCCGTGCAATCCCCCATTTTAATCCCTAGCCTACAAACTCCTTACAAGCAGCAGCAGGAATTGAACCCGGGTCATGTAGTGCCAACACTATGCTACCGTGTCACCCTGAGCACATGTCTGCAGGACATCCTGTGGGTATGGAGATGTCTCCTAATTTTTAGCTGCTGCACTATCTCGTGCTGTTCAGTGTCTGATAACAGAGACGGCTCTCTCTCATGTTATACAATTTCTCGGGTCAGATTCACTCTTTGAACAGCATGTGCTCCAACTACAGTGCATCTCTTCCTTAAAAGGTTCAGGCTGCAATGAAGCAGTGTAAGTTAACCTTCAGCCAGCTACTTATAAGATTAGCTGTCTGTTGATGCATCTCCCCAAAGGGCAGGGTGATTAGCAGTGGAAAGCCACTGAAATTATGTAAATGAGCAAGCAGCATACTGTTAGTGCAGGTTAATTGAACATCACATAGACATCCCCCGCCACCTCCCTTTGGATCTGAAGAAACTCAGACTCCTGTAATTCTTCTTATCTAATTCTTCTTTCCTGAATTTTAGCTCACAAGGCAAAGGAACAGCAGCACAAAAGATTGATAATGGGCCAATTAATGGACTATAGCAATAGTGTACATCAGCCTGCATCATTTGCACAGTTGGACATCATTTCAACAGCTTATATTCTCATAAATACAACGATACACAGTCCTTTTATCCTTGGTTATGGGTTCAGCTCCAGGACAAGATGATGCTTTCTGATTATATAGGGTTTTTGCAAAGAAGAATTCAATTTCTGCAGTCTCGTTGTTGATTTGTTCCTACAAATGAGAACGTAATGGGAATTTGTAAAAAGCTGCACAAGGTCCCTCATCAAAATTTATTTCATTTATTTAGCGATATAGTGCGAAACAGGCTGTTCCGGCCGAACGAGCCGTGCCGCCAAGCAACCCGCTTACTTGACCCTAGCCTAATCGCAACACAATAAAATGACCAATTAACCAACTAACTGTATATATTTGAACTGTTGGAGAAAACCAGGGCACCCGGAAGAAACCCACAATGTCACGGGGAGAATGTACAAAGTGTACAAACTCCTTACAGACAGCAGCGGAATTGAACTCTGAACTCCAAAGCTCCGAGCTGTGATATAATGAATATGTATATGCTAAGATGATGTGTGTGAAACACCATCTCAGGCTACGTCCACACTAGACCGGATAATTTTGAAAACGCCAGTTTCGCGTAAAAACGATAGGTGTCCACACCAGGTGTTTTTGAAAATATCTCCATCCTCATTAAAATGGGTACTTGGGCGAATCTCCTCCTACTGGACATGCGTAGGACACATCTACAGAATTCACCTGCTTGGACAAGTACGCCCGACTCCGACAGTTTGGACCAAGCAACAGGTGATGGCTGCGACACGTTTGGAGTCGAAAGACATGGTGCGCGTTTATCCAGTTGGTTGGGAAGTTGTTGGAGTTGATTGTAAAGGATGAGGTTACAGAGTACCTGGAGGCATATGACAAGATAGGCAGAACTCAGCATGGATTCCTTAAAGGAAAATCCTGCCTGACAAACCTATTACAATTTTTTGAGGAAATTACAAGTAGGCTAGACAAGGGAGGTGCAGTGGATGTTGTATATTTGGATTTTCAGAAGGCCTTCGACAAGGTGCCACACATGAGGCTACTTAACAAGATAAGAGCCCATGGAATTACGAGAAAGTTACATACGTGGATAGACCATTGGCTGATTGTCAGGAAACAGAGAGTGGGAATAAAGGGATCCTATTCTGGTTGGCTGCCGGTTACCAGTGGTGTTCCACAGGGGTCAGTGTTGGGGCCGCTTCTTTTTACATTGTACATCAACGATTTGGATTATGGAATAGATGGCTTTGTGGCTAAGTTTGCTGACGATACGAAGATAGGTGGAGGGGCCGGTAGTGCTGTGGAAACGGAAAGTCTGCAGAGAGACTTGGATAGATTGGAAGAATGAGCAAAGAAGTGGCAAATGAAATACATTGTTGGAAAGTATATGGTTATGCACTTTGGCAAAAGAAATAAACAGGCAAACTATTATTTAAATGGGGAAAGAATTCAAAGTTCTGAGATGCAACGGGACTTGGGAGTCCTCATACAGGATACCCTGAAGGTTAACCTCCAGGTTGAGTCGGTGGTGAAGAAGGCAAATGCAATGTTGGCATTCATTTCTAGAGGAATAGAGTATAGGAGCAGGGATGTGATGTTGAGGCTGTATAAGGCACTGGTGAGACCTCACTTGGAATACTGTGGGAAGTTTTGGTCTCCTTATTTAAGAAAGGATGTGCTGACGTTGGAGAGGGTACAGAGAAGATTCACTGGAATGATTCCAGGAATGAGAGGGTTAACATATGAAGAACATATGTCCCTTGCAAGGGGGAGCATAGAATCAGGAGACGTAGAGTCAGTATGGATAGAACTGAGAAATTCTAAGGGTAGAAAGACCCTAATGGGAGTTATATACAGGCCCCCAAACAGTAGTCTGGATGTAGGCTGTAAGTTGAATCAAGAGTTAAAATTGGCATGTTGCAAAGGTAATGCTACAGTTGTTATGGGGAACTTCAACATGCAGGTAGACTGGAGGAATCAGGTTGGTACTGGACCCCAAGAAAGGGAGTATGTGGAGTCCCTCCGAGATGGATTCTTAGAACAGCTTGTACTGGAGCCTACCAGAGAGAACGCAATTCTAGATTTAGTGTTGTGCAATGAACTGGATTTGATCAGGGACCTCGAGGTAAAGGAGCCATTAGGAGGTAGTGATCATAATATGATAAGTTTTAATCTACAATTTGAGAGGGAGAAGGGAAACTCAGAAGTGTCAGTATTACAGTTGAACAAAGGGAACTATGGTGCTATGAGGGAGGAGCTGGCCAAAGTTCAATGCAACAATACCCTAGCAGGGATGACAGTGGAACAGCAATGGGAAGTGTTTCTGGGAATAATGCGGAAGGTGCAGGATCAGTTCATTCCAAAGAGGAAGAAAGATCCTAAGGGGAGTAAGGGGAGGACGTGGCTGACAAGGAAAGTAATGGACAGTATAAAAACAAAAGAGAAGAAGTATAACATTAGCAAAGACGAGTGGGAAGCCGGAGGATTGGGAAACTTTTAAAGAGCAACAGAAGGTAACTAGAAAGGCAATATGCGGAGAAAAAATGAGGTGTGAAGGTAAACTAGCCAAGAATATAAAGGAGGATAGTAAAAGCTTCTTTAGGTATGTGAAAAGGAAAAAAATAGTTAAGACCAAAATTGGGCCCTTGAAGACAGAAGCAGGTGAATTTATTATGGGGAACAAGGAAATGGCAGACGAGTTGAACAGGTACTTTGGATCTGTCTTCACTAGGGAAGACACAAACAATCTCCCAGATGTAATAGTGGCCAAAGGACCTAGGGTAATGGATGAACTGAAGGAAATTTATATTAGGCAGGAAATGGTGTTGAATAGGCTGTTTGTTCTGAAGGCTGATAAGTCCCCGGGACCTGATGGTCTGCATCCCAAGGTACTTAAGGAGGTGGCTTTAGAAATCGTGGACGCATTGGTAATCATTTTCCAATGTTCTATAGATCCAGGATCAGTTCCTGTGGATTGGAGGGTGGCTAATGTTGTCCCTCTCTTCAAGAAGGGAGGAAGAGAGAAAACAGGGAATTATAGACCGGTTAGCCTGACGTCGGTGGTGGGAAAGATGCTGGAGTCAAATATAAAAGATGAAATTACGACACATCTGGATAGTAATAACAGGATTGGTCCGAGTCAGCATGGATTTACAAAGGAGAAATCGTGCTTGACCAATCTTCTGGAATTTTTTGAGGATGTAACTATGAAAATGGACAAGGGAGAGCCAGTGGATGTAGTGTACCTGGACTTTCAGAAAGCCTTTGATAAAATCCCACATAGGAGATTGGTGGGCAAAATTAGGGCACATGGTATTGGGGGCAGAGTACTGAAATGGATTGAAAATTAGCTGGCTGACAGAAAACAAAGAATAGCGATTAACGGGTCCCTTTCGGAATGGCAGGCGGTGACCAGTGGGGTACCGCAGGGTTCAGTGCTGGGACCACAGCTGTTTACAATATATATTAATGATTTAGATGAAGGAATTAAAAGTAACATTAGCAAATTTGCCGATGACACAAAGCTGGGTGGCAGTGTGAAATGTGAGGAGGATGTTATGAGAATGCAGGGTGACTTGGACAGGCTGGGTGAGTGGGCAGATGCATGGCAGATGCAGTTTAATGTGGATAAATGTGAGGTTATCCACTTTGGTGGTAAGAATGGGAAGGCAGATTATTATCTAAATGGAGTCAAATTAGGAAAAGAGGAAGCACAACGAGATCAAGGTCACTGAAAGCAAACATGCAAGTACAGCAGGCAGTGAAGAAAGCTAATGGCGTGCTGGCCTTCATAACAAGGGGAATTGAGTATAAGAACAAAGAGGTCCTTCTGCAGCTGTACAGGGCCCTGGTGAGACCACACCTGTGCAGTTTTGGTCTCCAAATTTGCGGAAGAACATTCTTGCTATTGAGGGAGTGCAGCGTAGGTTCACAAGGTTAATTCCGGTGATGGCGGGACTGTCATATGTCGAAAGATTGGAGCGACTGGGCTTGTATACTCTGGAATTTAGAAGGCTGAGAGGGGATCTTATTGAAGCATATAAGATTATTAAGGGATTGGACACATTGGAGGCATGAAGCACGTTCCCGCTGATGGGTGAGTCCAGAACCAGAGGCCACAGTTTAAGAATTAGGGGTAGGCCATTTAGAACGGAGTTGAGGAAAAACTTTTTCACCCAGAGAGTGGTGGATATATGGAATGCTCTGCCCCAGAAGGCTGTGGAGGCCAAGTCTCTGGATGCTTTCAAAAAAGAGATGGATAGAGCTCTTAAAGATAGCGGAATCAAAGCTTATGGGGATAAGGCAGGAACTGGATACTGATTGTGAATAATCAGCCATGATCGTAGTGAATGGCGGTGCTTGCTCGAAGAGCCGAATGGCCTACTCCTGCACCTATTGTCTATTGTCTATCAGAACATTTGTCCGCTCTAGGACTGTATTCCTTGGAGTTTAGAAAAATGATGGGAGACTTCACAGAAACATTTCGAATGTTGAAAGCCATGGACAGAGTGGATGTGGCAAAGTTGTTTCCCATGATGGGGGAGTCTAGTACGAGAGGGCATGACTTAAGGATTGAAGGGTGCCCATTCAGAACAGAAATGCGAAGAAATTTTTTTAGTCAGAGGGTGGTGAATCAATCGAATTTGTTGCCATGGGCAGCAGTGGAGGCCAAGTCATTGGGTGTATTTAAGGCAGAGATTGATAGGTATCTGAGTAGCCAGGGCATCAAAGGTTATGGTGAGAAAGCGGAGGAGTGAGACTAAATGGGAGAATGGATCAGCTCATGGTAAAATGGCGGAGCATACTCGATAGGCCGAATGGCCAACTTCTGCTCCTTTGTCTTATGGTCTTATGGTCTTATGGTCTAGAAAAAATTAAAAGGAAATTGCCAAAGGGCAGACAGCTGTTGGGTCTGGTGCAGGAGGGCTTAAAACTAAAAAAAAAACAAATACTGGAGCGTATGGAGGCAGCTGACAGGGAGTTCACGTACAGTATGACCTGGCTGACGACGAACCTTGAAAAACTGACTAACTCTGTTGAAGAGGGATTTGCAATGATGAGGAATATGATGGCTCCCCCCACCCCCAGTACTTTTAACCGCCACAATACCAGCCTCACAGCCACTACAATAGCTACACATACGGACACACAGACCCCTGGCTGGCCCCACCAACACCTTCCCCACTCCCACAGAGGGGTCACCCTGGAAACATTTCCGACAGAGAAAAAGTTAATGTGTCACATCTGGGACCCTCCTTTAGAGCTAATTATTGGTTCTTTTGAAGAGTCTGTGTCTGAGACTTTAACCCATTTTTCTGCATGGATGCTGCTCGACCTAATGAATAGCTCCTGGTTTTCTTTTAGGGTTCCAGCATCTGTAGCATTTTGATTTTATGTTTAAATGCTTTATTAATATTATTATGTTCCAAAGAGTATGTTGCATTTCTCTTTTCAAAAATGCTCTCTTTTCTCATCAGTACATCGACGACATGCTTCCACCTGAGTCCCCCTACCTATATGGTCTCCATCCCAATGCAGAGATTGGGTTCCTCACGTTAACATCGGAAAAGCTCTTCCGGACAGTGCTGGAAATGCAGCCCAGGGACAGCAGTGGTGGAGAGGGCGGAAGTATTACACGAGAAGAAAAGGTAAATTACTTGTTTGAAAAGCAAATTTGCTGTTTCCAAAGGCGTATGATGATTGTTGTTTCCATAGTTCAGATGCAAAAGCACAATTTGGTATTTTTTTCAACCCTGGTTTTATTAATGTAAAGGATAATACTGGAAGTTATGTTGTGTTATTTACTGATAAGCCAGTTTTCCAGTGCCTGAAGACAGAGATCAGGTCAATGTTATTAACTACTATTATGCTGATGAACAGAACCTCAGGAAGGAAACGTAAAGTAGGAGATTAGCTCAGTGATCAAATATTCTGCTCCACCAGTTCTCTTGGTGCCTCAGTCCCTCACCCACGCCCAAGATCATTCTACCTTTGCATTGTTTGTTCTTATACGTATTCAGTCTTCAATGAGCTTTATTTAATATTACCTTTGGGAAGACTGGCTGATGTCTTAGCACCAGAACTTTAATTCCTTCCTCTGTTAACTCCAGTTTATTGATTCAGATCACCTGTTGAGCCTCCACCTTCCATAGATTCCAGCTCCTGCAGAACTCTGCTGGCAGATCCTATATCACATTGATACCTCCTTGTCTACTTTGCTACCCAGTTTCCCAATACATTTAAAATTCTCATCTTTGTGCTCATATCCACCCTACTCTGGTATCAGAGTACCCTATCTTTCTTATTTCACTTCACCCTACTATCTTGTTACTTCCCCATTTCTTTGACTGATTTCTTGTGTAATCATCCAATCAATTTTACATATGCTAGAACGCCTTCAAATCAGTGAATTCTGGTTAATTGGGCCATCATATAATCGGGGCAGTTGCCAATGTCTGGAATGGTGAGTGGGATTGCCTTGAGAGAAAATGCTGGCCATGCTAGGTGTGTAAGAAGGACTTTATTTAAAATAAACAAACGTTGGAGATGTCTTGATAGAACAGATGTGCAGAAGATATCTCCTCTTGTGAGAGATTCTCAAACTAGGGATTACTGTTTGATAGATGTGACTACAGTATCACTGGCTCCTAGAATGCCAGGCAAATGTCATCTTCTGGCAAACTCCTTTAGATTCATTGCCACAATCAGTGTAATTGGTCAAGTACAATGCAGAACAGATATAGTATGTAGTTTCCTCTGCTATGCCCCAGTGGTGCTGTAATTAAGGGAGAACACTGAGAGTAAACAATGTAGTTCAATTATAGCAATGTAATTACAGTAAAGGATTGCCAATATAATTAGTGTGGCTGAGGAGAGGAGTAAGAGTGAGACCAATAATGAGTCTGTGACATAAAGCTTGAAAATTCTCCCAAACTAGATCATGTTGATAATCATTTCAAAAACTGAATAGCTCACTGTGTGACAAATCAGTAAGATAATGTAATTTGAGGTTCAGATAGAACATGCATGATAGTTAAGGCCTGAAGCTAATTAAAGATTCAAGATTGTTTAATGTCATGTTCCAATACACAAGTGTAAAGGAGGACAAAATATTTGTTACTCCAGATCTGATGCAGCACAAAAAAAACACAATAAGATAATAAAACACAATAATAAAACATACAAAATAAATACATTAGATAGCTTATATACATGGATTGATTCTATGTCCATGAAGTGACAAGGGTGTTTGTACATAAGATGACCCTGAGAGGAAATGTTAAAGTAGTGCCGGTGGGTGTGTGGATAGGTGGGTTAGTCAGTGGAGCTGTTGATCAGCCTTACTGCTTGGGGAAAATAATCGTTTTTGTGTTTGGTGGTCTTGAGGTCTTGGTGTGGATGCTATGTAGCCACATCCCTGATGGGAGTGGGACAACAGTCCATGAGCAGGCTGGGTGGGAGTCTTCCTGATGTTACTGGCCCTTTTTGAGCACGTTTCTGAATATATGTCCTTGGTGGCGGGTAGGCTGGTGTCGATGATATGTTGGGCAGTTTTGTCTGTCCACTATTGAGCTTTTTTATCTGCTGCAGTGCAGTTTCCATGTAGTGTTGCAGCTTGTTAGGATACCTTCTACTGCGCATCTAGAAGGATGTGAGTATAGATATGCATAATACAACTCTCTTCAAAAGGTAAAGACTTTGCTGAGCTTTCCTGGTTTTGTAGGATGTCTTCTGGGACCATGACAGGTTGTGCAAGTTGTGCACTCCCTGGAGATTGAAACTGCTCGCAATTTTCACTGCTGTGCCACTGATGTAAAGAGGGGTGTGAGTGGTGTGAGCTCTCCCATTGTTGCAACTTTCTGTGTGAAAATTGGCTGTCAATTTTCAGATAACAGCAGTGATTATCTTCTAAAGTGAACTCAGAAAGTTGCAACAATAGCCATGAGATTTGACCCAGGTACTCAGCTTCAGCAATGCTGAATTATTACAGTAAAACTTAATGTCATAAATCCTTTCAATAAATTAACATGGTAACATCCTCTAATGACAACAAGACAAAGTAGATGGTTACTGCCTAACTGAAAATTGACAGCCAATTTTCACACAGAAAGTTGCAACAATGGGAGAGCTCACACTACTTACACCCCTCTTTACATCAGTGGCTGTTATGTACCCCAAGGGTTCATATTTTCTGTGGACTGTCACTTCAAAGTGTCAGGAGAATGAGGCTGACTTTTGGACACTTTGAGGAGAGAGAGAGAGAGGGAGAGTTATTTGATGGACAATCAATGTTATGGTTTCTCTGCAGCTTGTTTTGAACATACAAGGACACTCAGACACACACAGTTAGAGTCAAGATGGATTTGGTCAATGGAAGACACCAGTGAGTCGGTCGCTGGTTTAAACCTTCAGTAGCCCAAAGGGGGTGAGTTGAGAAGAGAGTCCCCTTTGTGATAAGCTACTGTTGGTGATAATCCATACGTGGATTCTGTTGAAGTATCCTGTGGCCACCACTTTGAGATGTCCCGTAGCTGAATTCGGGTGTGGTACCACTTGTGTTGAAAGAATATTCATTGGAGATCACTGTTGGTGATATTTCATGTGGGGAGTAGAACAACTTCGGAGATAAAACCTACTACTATTATCTCTGCTGGTTCTTTACGGGGTACGTAACAAAATTGGGGGCTCGTCCGGGATATGAACAAATTGTTTGGAGCCATTTAAAAATTGTCTGGGGGCTTAATTGAGTTGATTGGGGAAAATCCTTTTTGAGTTGCCTGTGTGGAAAAACAGCAGAAATGGATGTTAGGAAATTTCTGGCCTCGCCAGACCCTGTGGCTTTGAAGAAAGCTAGAAAGGATGAGTTGCGGGAAATTCCTGTGGAACCGAAACTTACTGAGGTAAAGAAGGGTATGACAAAGGCAGAAGTTCGAAGGAAAATAGTTGAACACTATATCTCTGTGAAGCAATTTGATGAGGTGTTAACGGGGTTTCCTGCAGGTAAAGAGGAGATCCAGTTATAACTGGAACAAATGAAGTTAGATAGACTTAAAGTAGAGATGGAGGGTGAGGATAGGCAAAGACAGCATGAGGTGCAATTAAAATGGTTCGAGGCTGAAGAGGCAGATAAACAGAGAGAGTTAGAGAGAGAGAAATTTATGTACTTCATTCGTGGGTGTATCTGGGAAGGAGTAACTGAGGTTCTTAACAACGTGAAGGTGTTGGTGTTGATTGAAGAATTTAAGAAGTGTGTTCCAGGTGATGTAAAGGCATACCCAGATGAAAAGGGTGCCTCTACCTTGCGGGGGTCAGCTAGACTAGCAGACGAGGTTGTTTTAACCCACAAGGTTGAGCTTACTCCGGATGAGAGTTTCCCAGAGAGTAGCTGGGAGGATCGAGGTAACCTGGAATTTGAAACTGGGACTAGTGATGAAGGCCTAGAAGAGGCAGCTGTCCCGATTGCCTGTGTTGAGGTTGTTGAAGCACCTGTGAATTCACAGGGTACTGAACCTTGTGTTGAAACTCAGTTAAAGTCTAAGGTGTCTGACTTGGTTGAAAAGGAATGCAGTCCTGTTGTGTCAGATGGACTTGGTTCGGTGAATAAGGGGTTAACCTTGGTACCAGTGGAAATTGAGGATTCTCAGTCACTTGTGTTAGTTGGTAATGAGATGAAAATTGATATGGTAAACGTTATTGAAGATATTGAGAAGGGTGCTGTTTCTGGACTTTTGAATAGGGTGATATAGAAGTTTGGATCAGTTTCACGACCTTTGACCCAGCTTTCAGGACAATCGCCCGTTGAAGTATGTGCCAGTTTGTTATAATTTTTTTTCTGATATTTGAATGAAAACACCCTCAAGGTTGTAGAGTTGTTCTTCATGATTATGATGTGCAGCCAGTTCATGTTGATTTGTTTAACTATATTTTGTAATTTAAAGATAAACAACTTGGTGATGTTGTTCAAGTTTGTGATTTGGAGAGATAAAACTCGAAGTGTTGTTTTGAGTTGGAGAGGCCATCTG
Source organism: Mobula birostris (assembly GCF_030028105.1). NCBI lineage: Eukaryota > Metazoa > Chordata > Chondrichthyes > Myliobatiformes > Myliobatidae > Mobula > Mobula birostris. The sequence continues at coordinate 21,387,666 of NC_092393.1, forward strand.
CAGGTGTTATTATGGAAACATATAGAACTAAAGATCTTGGAGGAAAAATTAATGACTTGTTTGGAACAAAGAACTTGTTTGGAAGTTCAGTGAATGGGCTTATTTTAGAAAACATGATTGATGAGTTGGCACCTGTGCAGGGTAAAGCTCGGGGAGTCTGTGAAGGATCTGTTCAAGCTGGTCACGTGATGGCTAAGTGTTCTGTGTTCAAAGTGAAAAAGAGGGGTGATCAAAAGCTATTTTTAATACAACAGGATCTGGTTTTGCAGGAGTTTGATTTTCTAACAAAGCATGTGAAAGATAAAGACAATATCATGGTAAATTGATTGTCTGGGTGTTAAGTTTAAAAGTGAAATAGAAACTAGTATTTGTTTACGCTTCTGTAACGTGCTACATGATAATCACATAGGTATTATAAGTGAAGGGGTCTGGGGAGAAGGCAGGAAAAGGGTACGGGGTGGTGCTGGCTCGAAGGGCTGAATGGTCTACTCCTGCACCTATTGTCTATTGTATTGCTTTATATTCTGTAATGTACAGTTAAAAAATTTTGATCTTTGATCAAAATTTTGCTTTCTTGGGGGAAGGTGTTAATGTACCCCTAGGGTTCATATTTTCTGCGGTCTGTCACTTTAAAATGTCGGGAGAATGAGACTGACTTTTGGACACTATCTGAGCTGCTCCAGAGAGAGAGAGAAGTGGAGTTATTTGATGGATAATCGATGTTATGGTTTCTCTGCAGCTTGTTTTGTATAAACAAGGACACACAGACACACACAGTTAGAGTCAAGATAGATTCGGTCAATGGAAGGCACCAGTGAGTCTCCCAAAAGTGGTGAGTTGAGATCGATCCTGGGTATTGATAAATGACTCTCACAAGTTTTCTGCAAGTAGAACAAGTTTGTAGGAAGAGAAAAGAGGAGAGATAGGTTTGAAACAGAAGAAACCTAGTGACAAAGAGATCACTGTTTGGACTCTCTCCAAGTAGCCCGTGAGGGTGAGTTTGTTTCCGTTCGATTACGGCAGTGTGATTGTCACTTAGTTAGTCCACAGGAGTGGGTTCTCCGGTGAGGGGAAAACCTTTATGAATACCACATGTGTATTTACACTTTGTCTGGGTGTGGTAGTTCACTGAAGAAAGGCACCCCTGTGGCAAATCACTGTTGGAGTTATTTCGTATGTCGTGGAACTGGATAAGTGGCTATCACGTTGTGTGTTTGGGGTAACCTTGTGGAATCTACTGGTGTGTCGACCCTCCCCTGGGTGGTGGCTCCCTTGAAGAGGGTCCCCTTTGTGATGAGCTACTGTTGGTGATAATCCATATGTGGATTCTGTTTGAGTATTATGTGGCCACCACTTTGAGATGTCCCGTAGCTGAATTTGGGTGTGGTACCACTTGTGTTGAAAGGATATTCATTGAAGATTACTGTCGATGATACTTCGTGTGTTGAGTGGAACAACTTCGGAGATAAAACCTGCTACTATTATTTTGTATTGCTGTCGTGGAATCTATGGAATAGCGACGTAACTGCCTTCTCACAACATTCGCCTTTGGATTACAAACATCTTGCATTAATTAACCTGTGCATCTGAACTGAACATTTCTTACCTACCATCATATGACCATATCAATTACCACATAAGTTTGAAGAAGTCTGGGTTTTGTATTTACATGTATATATACACATAAATTCTGCTAACCTGTTTGATTTATTGATTTATCTGGTTTTATATTACTATATTGTGTAGTTACTAATAAAATAGAATTAGTTAACAGCAAAACCAGACTCTAGGTGTGTTCCATTTCTGCCGGTTCTTTAACCCGTTACGGGGTATGTAACAGTGGCACAGCAGTAAAAACTTCAAGCAATTTCAAACTCTAGGGAGTACACATCTTGCACAACCTGTCATGGTCCCAGAAGGCATCCTACACAATCAGGAAAGCTCAGCAAAGTCTTTACTTTTTGAAGAGAGTTGTACTATGCACATCTATACTCACATCCTTCTAGATGCGCAATAAAGAGACTGGATTCCAACTTAGGTCCTAATGCTTGACTCCTACCCACTGGTTTATTAATTGACTGGAGAAAATCTGTGTGTGTGTGTGTGTGTGTGTGTGTGTGTGTGTGTTTGTTTGACCATGATCCATATCAATGATCCACATGGAAAATAGGAGAAAGGTTAGATGTGGCACAGAGGTGTGGTGGTAAGCGTAACAGTAATACAATGCTAGAGACCCGGGTTCAATTCTGCCGCTGCCTGTAAGGAGCCTGTATATTCTCCCCATGACCCTGTGGATTTCCTATCAGTGATCTAGTTTCCACATTCCAAAGACACACGGGTTAGTCAAATGGTTATGATGGGCAATATGGGTTCTTGAGCCAGAAGGACCTGCTACAGTGCTGTATCTCTAAATAAATGAATGCGACTTTGTCCTGTGACACCACTGCATGAGGGCCTGGTTCACACAACAACCAAAGCAACACATCTTCTCCCATGAGGAATTCCACTTCAAATCTCTTACTAGCTCTTCTTTCAGTTAGTCCTTCGAAGGGTCTCAGCCCGAAACATCGACTGTACCTCTTCCTAGAGATGCTGCCTGGCCTGCTGCATTCACCAGCAACTTTGATGTGTGTTACATCTTCTCCCACAATCAGTCTCACCAATGAACTAGTGAACCAGACTGACGGTATTCTTGTTTTTACTTATTGAGATTCAGCATGAAATAGGCCCTTCTGGCCCTTCGAGCTGCACCGCCCAGCAATCTCGCCCCCCCCCCCCCCACCCCCGATTTAATCCTAACCCAGTCATGGGACAACTTACAATGCCCAATTAACCCACCAACTGGTATGGCTTTGGATCAGGGGAGGAAACGCATGCGGTTACAGTAAGAATATACAAATTCTTTACAGGCAGTCGATGTCTAATAGGATCTTGCAATTGCAATTAATGTCTCCAAGCCAATCATTTGTCATTTGTACCACTTGCTGGACCATGCACCACCTCTGCACGACAATAGTGCACATCAAGTCCAGCTCCATCACTGATGAGGTAGACCTACAGTACTTCATATTTTTTAATATCCAGCAGTGCCTGGTAATCATGAAAAAGGCATAAAAGGCGGACAATTACAGCTTTGGTTGGATCTGGAAAGGCCACTGCAACGGTATGCACCGCCATCTTACCATTCAGATAATAATCTGTCATTTTGCTTTAAGAGCCAGAGTGAATAACCTCACATTTATCCATGCTCAGCAGCTTCAAACATGATTTTGTCCACTCACCCAACTTGTCTAAATACCAGACCCTCTTTGCATCCTCCTCACTGCACACCCTACCCCCTTGTTATTTTTTTGTCATCTACAAGCTTGGAAATGTTAGCTTAATTCTTTCATTCAAGTCATTAAGTATCTGGGACCCAAACACTAGCCCTTACTACTCATTGCTGCTAAAACCCACACTCAATGATTCTGAATCAGCTTCTTCCCTTCTGCCGATAAATTTCTGAATGGTCAATGAATCCTGATTTATTATTGCATTGTTTGTACTATTTATGTACTTTTTTGTCATTTGTAGCAATGTTATGTCTTTGTACTGTAATGCTGCCAGAAAACAACAAAATCCAGAAAAATGCATGCATTCTGGTACTGTCAAGAGTAAGTTTGGACAGAAGGCAAGGTCCTGGACAGTCTAGCCCACTGACTCATACATCACAGCTGCTTTGAAAATACGCAATTATCCTCTGTCAAGGGTCAGCATTAGAGGACGAGGAGATAGTGATTCACTGTTGAAGCAGTAAATCCCAGTAGCGTCAGCAAAGCCAAACTCCTACCAGTAATTCAGTCAACCAAGGCTTAATCTTGTGGAGTTTTTCACAGTTCTCACGTCCAACCTCTGCCATTGCAGGTAAAGGCTACTTTGGATGAGATCATGGAAAAGTTACCAGATGAGTTTAATGTCCCAGAACTGATGAGTAAAGCAGAAGAGCGGACACCTTACATCCTGGTGGCTTTTCAGGAGTGCGAGCGAATGAACATTCTTACTTCAGAGATGAAACGCTCACTGAAGGAGCTGGACTTGGGACAGAAGGTAAGTCTTGAAACAATCCAACATTTAATGAGGAGAGGAGAAGGAGTAACAAAATGAAAATTAACGATTTCTTCAGTCGTAGTAAAGCTTGTATTACTAAGTACCATGTCCCTTCTTCCACATTAATTTGAGCATGGACACAGAGTCTTAGTTAGGCTTTCTTTTTTGAAGTTGTCATTTCTGAATGTCTAGCACTTACATCATCCAGTAATATCTGAATACCTGGAATCTACTTCAGATGTATGAGTATTAAGCTGAACCTCATTCTTGATAGGCTGATGATGCCTCTATTATGGGGTGGGGGGTGTTTGCATGGTTGCATTCCCTGGGAAATAGTCGTGTAATGTTGAATCAAGTTTGCCGGTCTAGCAAGTGAGACAGAGATCACTCCCTACGAATAGATATATTAATCATTTATTTACAAACAGTAAAAATTCAACCAGTCAGGCATGTTCCCCAAGTAGCAGAAACTACGAAGCTGAATATTCAACAAACATACTTAGTTAAAACAGTGTGCAGAGCATACCTTCTCAATGGTCATATGCGTCGCGTGCCTTAAACAAAGGAAGAGAGAGGAACATTCCACACATGCTGTATACACACCCAGGATATTTGAAACTGGACACCAGGCATCTAATCAATGGGAAAAGCAGCTGCAGTTTCTAAACTAACCAATCACGGTGGAAACAACTTTTTACAATCAGAATAAGGCAGCTGCCACCCCCCCCCACCCTGTCACAGGATAAGTATATCCTGATTTTCTGTAATATGAAGCTATATCATCTATGTATGTGTCAAGGAGTCGAGCTTAAAAGGAATTGTGTTTATTTCTATTTTTTCCTGCGCATAATTCCCATGAGATTTTATATTTCAATTTTTTGGGTAGTGACTTGTCAGTTCTGTAAGGGTAAATTTCCATTTCCCCAAATGATGAGAATGCAGGAATTGCCTGTATTTTTACCAGAAAGAAAATTTGCCTGACACACAATTGGTCAACAAAATTTACTAATATGTGAACACAATCCACCAAATCAAATCAAGCCTGCACTTAGCCAGTTTTGATGCAGTGACACAAATTCTGAGTGGCAAAAAATGTCTCCCAAGATACAGTGAATAAACCCCAACCCTCAGAACTTTGCTATCTCGCCAAACACCATCTCCAACTTTGCCAGCTGTCAAGCTGTAAAAGATGGTAAATGTTTCTGACATTCAAAGACAGATAAGCACTATTAAAGGTGGAGTTAATAAGTAAAAAGAAAAGCTAGAAATAGCCTGCAAAGGATAAATAATTAAAAACAGTAAACAAAACCAAAATAAATTTTAAAAAGGAAATTTCACTTCTACTTTGTTTTTCTAACCCTAGTATTGCAATCTCTATTGACATCAATGGAGTGGCAGATTCTGCAGCAGTTTTGAGATTTAAGAAGTGGTTGTCCGCAGCTTTAACGCTGAGGAGTCTTAGCAAGCTGAATCTCCACTAATATAGTCTATATGGAATCCAGCAGTAGGGCATGCTCACAGATTATTTTCGGTACATTGCGGGCTTCGGCATTTGGTAACACATGCTCATAAGTCTCAGATTTGCTGCTGCTTAAATGTTAAAGGCTGATGATTGAGTTAGGAGCTATCATAGAAACATAGAAACATAGAAAATAGGTGCAGGAGTACGCCATTCGGCCCTTCAAGCCTGCACCGCCATTCAGTATGATCATGGCTGATCATCCAACTCAGAACCCTGTTCCTGCCTTCTCTCCATACCCCCTGATCCCTTTAGCCACAAGGGCCATATCTAACTCCCTATTTAATATAGCCAATGAACTGACTTCAACTGTTTCCTGTGGCAGAGAATTCCACAGATTCTCCACTCTCTGTGTGAAGAAGTTTTTCCTAATCTCGGTCCTAAAAGGCTTCCCCTTTATCCTCTGTGACCCCTCGTTCTGGACTTACCCAACATCGGGAACAATCTTCCTGCATTTAGCCTGTCCAATCCCTTTAGGATTTTATGCGTTTCAATAAGATCCCCTCTCAATCTTCTAAATTCCAACGAGTATAAGCCTAGCCGATCCAGTCTTTCATCATATGAAAGTCCTGCCATCCCAGGAATCAATCTGGTGAACCTTCTTTGTACTCCCTCTATGGCAAGAATGCCTTTCCTCAGATTAGGGGACCAAAACTGCACACAATACTCCAGGTGTGGTCTCACTAAGGCCTTGTACAACTGCAGTAGTAACTCCCTGCTCCTGTACTCGAATCCTCTTGCTATGAATGCCAGCATACCATTCGCCTTATTCACCGCCTGCTGTACCTTCATGCGCACTTTCAATGACTGGTGTATAATGACACCCAGGTCTTGTTGCACCTCCCCTTTTCCTAATCGGCCACCATTCAGATAATAATCATTTACCAACAATATTGAGGTCTATTAATCATTTAGCTGCTTTTGGACTCTAACTGGCACATGAACATTGTTTTGTTCTGTCCAGCTAGAGTGCTTAAGTGTCCTCTTTATGAGGCAACTCCACACGTGACCCTCTACTGAGAGAGACAGAATGAACTGTCAGTATTTGGAGATTTTATAGATTGAATTGTAGAACAGCAAAGAGGTTTTTAATTAGCAGCTGATCAAGTCTTCTGTGGTAGGCTAGCACTCAAAGGGAAATGTATCTGCCTGTAGCTTGAATCCAGTGCATTCCACTCCATGACACAAGAGCATTAGATTATGGAGAACGAATTCGACGATTTACTCTTGCAGAACCAGTCATCAATATTGTGGCTGATGATTACTAAAGATCCATTTTCCTCCACTATCCACATAATCCCTGATTCCCTTAATCAATCTGTTTTAAAAGAACTGAGTAAATGAACTTATGTAAGGTTTGAGATCTCCAAAAACCTTGCTTTGATTGAAAAAATAATCTCGTTTTGTCCAAACTAAATGACATGCACCTTGTTCTTAGAGTATGATCTACTGTATCAGATTCTTCAGCAAGAAAATATTCTCTGCATTGTCATTATGAAGCATTGTAAGAATCTTCAGAGTTTCCATGAGGTTGGATCTCATTCTTCTAAATTCTGGAAACTGTGGGCTTAATTGATTTAACCCCTCATATGGCAAACCTGCCATACTAAAAACTGGTTTGGTGGCTCTTCTTTGCACTCTCTATGGAAAGTATACTCTTGTTTACATCATAACAAACTTGTATACAACGTCCAGATGTGGCCTCATAAAGGCCCCATGTAATGCAGTGATGCAGTGAAGCAGAAGTAAAATAATAGGTATACTAATGGATTACTGAAGTACCATTTCATGTCTCCAGACTATTTTACTTTGAACAAGTATTACTTCCTTTTAAATGACAGCATCCCAGCAGAAGTAACTTCTCAAACTTCAGTTTCATTGGATCCACATGTTTCATGTTGAAACTGAAGCTCAAAACACACATCATGATGTTAGTAGTTACATACCATGTGTTTTTTTTCCTACAGAGCCATGAGATTTTGTACATCATACAAAGATTATTACTTTTTCTTTCCCTTCAATACCACAAGGAGAAGACTTCACCTTGCTCTCCTCCAAGTACAGAATTTAATGTTAGCTAGCAGGATTTAATAGTACACAGTTTGCTCAGGCAGTGAAAATAAATTTCCGAGTTGTTAATAAAATATAAAAATAACAAACATCGTTGTAATTCATGAGTCAAACTTCAAGACAAATGAAGTGCACATCAGTGTGATCCTAAGATGATATATTGAACAAATGCTATCACTGTACTATATTTCTTCCTAACTTTGTTTATTTTTCCTAGGGTGAACTGACTATGACCAGTGACATGGAGAATTTGCAGAATGCTATCTTCTTTGACCAACTACCAGATTCTTGGAATAAACGAGCCTACCCATCAATGGCTGGGCTAGCCAATTGGTTTGTTGACCTCCTTTGTCGTATTAAGGAGCTGGAAACGTGGACATCTGACTTTGCCCTCCCTTCTGCAGTATGGCTTGCTGGCTTTTTCAATCCACAGTCTTTCCTCACAGCCATAATGCAGTCTATGGCACGGAAGAATGAGTGGCCTTTAGACAAGATGTGTCTTCAGTGTGATGTTACCAAGAAAAACCGCGAGGATTGTAGCAGCCCCCCTCGTGAAGGTGCCTATGTACATGGCCTGTTTATGGAGGGAGCCCGTTGGGACTCACAGGTACTCAGTGAAATTTATCTCTATAGTTCTAATCAAGTTTAAAAATTGTCATTATTTTTCTCAATTGTTTAATAACTATGCCCGTATTATTTGGTAGTTCAGAGCATTTAAATAAAGCAACTGGATTATCTTTCCACATTTGCACAGGTTAATTGAGTACACAGAAACTATAAAAGGAATAGATTTAAAAGTAACAACATTGCTTCTGGGCTTTTTAGTATACTAAACATTCAATTCAAGGGAACCAGGGATTATGGGTACTCCTTGAAGTGTTTAAGTTGTTTCTTTGGAGACAGTTTTTTTTTATGCTGCTTGGCATTATTGCAATGCATATCACATCATTCTTTCCAAAATGCTCAGTTCTATTCATACTGTTGTGATAAAGCTAGTCCTTGTGATATTTCCTCAATATTTATCATCGTGTATATCTTTTACCAATTTACTACTGGAGATAAACAAACAAAATAGACTGAAAATCTTGCAGAAGTCAGCAAAAAAATTTAGTTTACTATCTATCTATTGAGTTCCAACTCAACACCCCCCCCCACTGTTAAGTTATAGGTCGCAAAGTTAACTGGAACAATAATATAATAACTAATGCTATAAGAATAGAATAGATTCTGGGTATCCTTGTTACTGTAATGTTTTAGAAATAAACCAGCAGCAAGAAATTTTACACTGAGTTGGGTTTTAATGTTAAAACCACTATCTTTATTAGTATCTACTTTTAATATTGTAACTTAACCAAGATAAACAAATGTTAACAGTGTTATGTGTACATATGTGTGTAAAAATAGCTCCCAAACTGTGTTGAGCTTTGGGAAACAAGGCTTAGGGTCTTGAGATGGTAAAGTAGGAAAGTTCAGTCATCCACGGAATAAATGATAGGTGAGAGATATTTGTAATCCAGCGTGAAACATAGAGAAAAGGTGGTTACGTCGAATTCCTCAGGTAAACAAAAGTATCATTGTCGAAGATCTTGCTCGTTGTGTCGTTCCAAATCCACACAAGCTATCACCGGAAGTGACCTGTCACAGGGATATAGTCCTCGAGGGGTTGCCGCACAAGATACCCAGGCAAGGGTTAACACATAAGTGGTCTCCGCAGGATATCATGAAAAATCAGGAAGGTAAATGCATAGCCTTCAAGTCCACACAGAACTTAATCCCTAAGAGCAGTGTGGGTATTGCCCATGCATATGGACTGTGGGGTTCAAGAATATGGCTGATTTTACTTTTCAAAGGGAAATCAGTGATGGGAAATACATCCATATTCTGCTAGGAACACTCAGATTTGGAAAACAAAGGCTACTTATGTGGCATTCTAAGCTTAGTTTTTCTGGGCAGTTGTAGAATGAATATCTATTTCGATAATCATAAATTATTAACTGGCAAGTTTAATGCAACATTTGTACATGTGATACAAAGCTGACTTTTTAAAACATGTTCATTGCAGTGTGAATAATGAATTAATGAAGGCTTCTTTTTGATGGACAAAGTAGTTGACATGATTTCAGGTTTTCATCCATGAGATGTATTATGTAGATCATAATCTACTGCTCTGGACACTTTTTGAATAGAAAGAGTTCAATCAATGCATATGCCAGTTTGAATTTTGCCTTGAATGATGGGATTTGGTTAATTAATAATCTAATCTAATAAAGGATCATCATGGTTATCATAATGTGATAGAATTTTATCTTAAGTTTGAGAGTGACACATTTCAGTCAGAAATCAAAGTAGAGTTTAAAGTAAATTTGTTATCAAAGTGAATATATGTCACAGCATCTATAGTAAATTCAAGAAACACAATAGAATCAATGAAAAACCACACCCAACAGGACGGACAAACAATCAATATGGAAAAGACAACAAACTCTGCAAACACGAGAGAGAAAGAAATAATAATAAAGAAGGATAAACAAAGAAGTAATATATATCAAGAAAATAAGATATAGAACCCTTGAAAGTGTCCATAAATTGTGGGGTCAGTTCAGTGATAGAGCTATTGAAGTTATCCTCTCTATTTCAAGAGCCTGATAGTTGAGAGGTAATAAATTTTCCTGAACAATTTGTCAGGACTCACTGAAGGAAGAGCTAGTAAGAGTAAGTAAGACTAGCTCTTCCTTCAGTTAGTCGTGATGAAGGGTCTCGGCCTGAAACGTCGACTGTACCTCCTCCTAGAGATGCTGCCTGGCCTGCTGCGTTCACCAGTAACTTTGATGTGTGTTGCTTGAATTTCCAGCATCTGCAGAATTCCTCGTGTTTGTGAATAGAAAGGCAATATGGCTTACACCAGAAGTGAATGCAAGATTAATTAAAATGGAATTAGACACTAGTTCAGCTGTTTCAGTCATTCCACAAAATGAGTTGGAATGGCATTTCAAACATACTAATCTGAATCCTGCAGATAACCAACTAAGAACTTATACTGGAGAAAAGGGAACTGTGGGACATTCGTGACAGTGAAATACAACAACCAACAATGCACATTGAGCTTGTATGTGGTAAAAACAGGAGGACCAGCATTGTGGAGATGAAAGTGTCTGAGACAACTACAACTTAAGAGGAATGCCATCCACCATTTGCATGTCTCATTCCTTGCAATGAAGCCAACTGAAAGTGAATTTAAAAAGGTACTGGGTGATGCCACAACTGTCTCCATGAACCGTTGCCCAACAGGGGACAAACAGGAGTTGGTACCAACCTCTATGCCTCTGGTTGGAAAGCATATTGGACCAAAGAAGGACCATGTTGCTCAGAGAAAGTGTAAAAGTGATGAAGACACTGGTCTGACTTCAACAGTTTTTGTAGGTAACATTATCTGAGGAAGCCTCTGATATGTTAATGAGTCAGTTACTTCTGAAATGTGGCTTGGTTTTAAGCTGGAAGGAGCTTCAGGGAAGTTGCACTCATGCAGTCTTTGTCAATATAATGATCCAGAATCTACTCTGCATACATTAAGGTTATTGCATGAACTTCAAGTGAGAGATAAAAAGCTGCTTCTAAACCTATATGCAAACACCAAAGCCCAGTTAGATGAATGGAAGGCCAAAAAGAAAGGAGTCAATGGAGATACAAAACCAGAGGATTCATCAGATGACATTGTGAATGAGGAAACCAAGTGGAGAGATCAGATCATAAAAAGGATAATAGAAGGATTAATAAGAAAATTCTCCAGTGAATTAAATGCATCTTCTCAAGATCATGATGCACAAACTAGAAGAAAAAAAAGGAAGAAGAAAAGTATCCAGAGCTGTCAGAACCACTTCCTGTAATCTTGGAGTCAACTGCTACAACAACCTCAGAAGAGGCCCCAGAACCTGAGATTGTTTCAAAGCCACAATCTCATCTGCCAAGCAGAGTGATCCCCCTTGTCAGGAAAATCGTTGTCCCACAAGAGTAGGGAAGAATAGTATTATATAACATACTGCGTATATAATATACTTACCCCTAGCGGCTGAAAAACAAGAGACCCCGCAGCTTGAGGCCCGAGTGCTGCTAAAAAAATCTGCAGTTGGCCACAACAGAGCTTGTCTTCAGCCGAGCAAAACCCTATGAGGGCAGCTCTGACTCCTTTCTGGACACCATGCCACACCGCCCATGATGAAGCCCACGGCTTCGTCCCCTCGCTCCAGATGACTACAAACAGGCGACACTGTGATTTCAGGCCCAACCCTCACCCCCTCCGTCCACCCCTGCTTGCATCCAATAAATCAGCGAATCGAACTTGGGGTGTATTGATTGACAATGTCAGAGGGGTCGAGCAATCATAAGAAAAGCGACCATGATGGCCATTTGCTAGTAGACTCTAAGCCTCCATCGACTCAGGCAGCAGCACGTTGCGCAGCTCCTTCATTATCTCCGCCAGTGAGCAACTCACTGGTGGTACAGATCTGCAGTCCTTTGAGTTCTTAACGTATAGCAGGATCTTGTGATCATTAGCCGTATGTATCAGTAGAACAGTAGCACCATTTGCTGACCCAATAAAAGCCGCTGCAACCAGTCGCACCATCATCTTTCCAGAATTAGTTTAATGTTTTGAAGTTACAAAGCAACACCCCCTGTCACTATTCCATTCCTGTTCACTTTTTTCTATCAACTCTTAATAAAACAATTATTGACCAGCAAGATTCATGCCTTGTTCCTGACTCCTGAAAGAACCTTGGATTTAAGCATCAAAATCCATCAACTGGCATAGTCGGCAGGAGTTTAAAATTTGTTATAATCAAAGAGAAAGGGGAGAATGTTTAAGGCACAGCAAAAGGAATAAGAACCTCCTCTGTTGTCAGAGAGGAAAGTTCTGGCTTCAAATATTGGATAGAAATCAATATTGAGAACTGCAGTGTTGCTGTTAAAAAGAGAAACAGCTGTGGAGATATTGGTTGCAGTCTATTTGGTCAGACAGCCATCTATATATTTTGGTACTTGGTGAAAGTAGTGGTTGTACGATCTATTTGGTCGCAATCGATTTGCTTATTGGAGTAACCTATATGGTTGCAATCTGTTTGGTTCTTGAAGCAATCTATTTGCTATTTGGTTGCAATCTATTAATATTTCAAGGTCTTGGTCAAAGTCATAAAAGTACATACAGATTAAGATTGAATCTAAACAGTGACCAAAGTCATGAAACACTAAGAACCCTTACCAGAAAAAATGCATCTCAGCTAGATAAGATCAATGAAAAATCCAGACAAAAAATACCAAAGTTGTTAAGTTTACTCAGAATAAGAAGGAATGCATTAAAGTCTGGGAAATGGCTGCTACTGATTTCAAGCTAATCCCTTGTGTTTGTTTTCATCAAATGTGTGAGCTATTGCAAGAGTTAATGAGGCGAGTAAAGTCTTTTATTTGTTGAAAGGAACATGAAACTTGCAATAAACTACAAAAACAGCATGGAAAAGACAGTTAAAAATCTAACGATCAAATCTTTACATGAACTGAACGAGCAGAAGAACAATGCGGTAATTCAGTCATGTACAATGTATGGAGTTTCAAAGCAAACTGAAATAAAATGGAAAATGCAGCCACGTCTTCAAGAGAACGGTCCTGCTAGTGACACTTCAGGTGATGCTGCAAGTGATGCTACTGCTGGTGCTCTGCTTTGGGATACAACTACTTCTGAAGCTCTGCCCAAGGAATTATAGCACACATCGAATGTTCTCTGTTTTTAACACCACCATCCAAATGAAAATTACAGCCTATATAGGACAGTCCTCCAAGACACCATCTGATCTCCGAGGAATTACAGGATAGACGTGACATGGACTCTGCAACGGTGCCCAAGGACTCAAGTGGGGAAAGCAGTGATGGAACAATAAGATTGACAGCTATGTCATAGCTTGCTCCAATACAGTTTAAACTTCAAAGTAAATGTTATTATCAGAGTACATGTATGTCACCACGTAAACCTCAAGATTCTTTTACCTGCGGGCATGCAGTATTGAATAAGTATTTTGTAATTAGATTATTATTATCTGTAGATTAGAATAGATTTTTGTTATCTCTATTGTTTAAAAGTAGTTGTTTTGTGCTGAGCGCCTCTTTCTCTAGATCAAGTAGTAAGACCCCCTGTCACAGTTCTGTTCCTGTTCTCTTTGTTCTAGCAGCTCTTAAGAAAAAGATCGTGAAGCAAGTTTTGCCTTGTTCCTGATTTCTTGGGTTTAAACATCGAAATCCATCAACTGTCATGCCAAATCTTCACAAACTTCTAAAGGAGTAGAAGCACTGCTTTGCTTTCTTTGTGGTTGCACTTGCATGTTGATCCTCTGAATTTAATGGAAGAATTTAATGTTGCTGACCCTTTCCATCTCTGATCACCTGATAAGGACTGACTCACGGACCTCCGGTTTCCTTCACCTGAAGTCAATCAGCTACTCAGTCTTGCTGACATTAAGTAATAGGTTCTTGATGCGGCACCTCTCATCCAGATTTTCAATCTCCCTCCTATATGCTAATTTGTCACCACCTTTGATCCAACCAGTGACGGTGGTTTTGTCAGGAAGCCTAAATATGACATAGGAGCTGTGCTTAGCCTCACAGTCATACGTGTAAAGCAAGTAGAGCTGGGGCTAAGCACGTAGCCTTGTGTTGCACCTGTGCTGATGGAAATTGTGGAGGAGATGTTGTTGCCAATCTGATCTGACTGGAGTCTGCAAGGGACAAAATCAATGATCCAATTGCACAAGGAGGTATTGAGGCCAAGGTCTTGAAGCTCCTTGATTTGTTTTGAGGGGCTTATTGAATCCAGACTTGTAGTCAATGAAGAGCATTCTGATGTGTATATATCTTTGCTGTACAGATGTTTCGGGGTTGATCAAAGAGCCAGTGAAATGGCATCTGCTGTGGACCTGTTGTTCTGGTAAGCAAACTGGAGCAGATCCAATTGTAACCCTCAGGCTCATCCAGCTCTTGTTCTTCTAGGGGAAACAGCCTTAGGGGACAGGCCAAATTTCTTTAGTTTTCTCAGGAAGTAAAGGCGCTGGTGGGCCTTCTTGGCAGTGGACTCTGCCTGGTTGGACCAAGTCAGGTCATTTGTGATATTGACCCCAAGGAACTTAAAGCTTTTGACCTGTTCCACTTGCACACCACCGATGTAAATTGGGTCGTGCCGTCCGCTATTCCTTCGTCTTGCTGACGTTGAGGGATAGGTTATTGTCTTCGCACCATGCCACCAGGTTCTTAATTTCCTCTCTGTACTCAAACTCATTATTACCCAAGATACAGCCTACAATTGTTGTGTCATCAGCAAACTTATTTATTGAGTTCCATGGAAACTCAATCTGAATATAGTGTTAGTAATGAAAATTTTAAAAAGGGCCCAATTCAAGGAAAAGTCCAAAGTTCACGTTGGAGCTCACTCAGTAGTCATTCTTCCACCATTGATCTCAGAGCACCGCCGACTTTCGGACCCTCAGATTGCAGTCCATTCTGTCCGGTGATCGACCAGTTCTCTCCACACGCATCTTCCCTCTTCATCTCTCCTCGACAAAGACCGCAGAAAAACATCTGTCTAGATTCACAAGACAGAGTAACAATCTCTTATTGGCTAACATGCATACCAAAGTCCTGTTATCTCCAGTCATAACCCAAACATTGCTGCTACAGAGAAGCCGTTACCTCAGCAGTGAACATTATAGAGAAACCATTACATTAGCCTTAGCAGTGAAACATTACAAAGAAGCCATTACATTAGCAGTGAATCCTTACAGTATGTTACACAGGTCTTGCTTCTCAGGCAGGGGTTGATATGTTTCATCACCAACCTCTCAAAGCAATTCATCTCAGTGGATGTAAGTGCTACTGGCGACAGCCTTTGAAGCAGGTTACCACATTCTTCTTGGGTACCAGTATAGTTGAAGCCTGCTTGAAGCAGGTGGGTACCTCAAACCGATGAAGAGAGAGGTTAAAGTTATTAGTGAACACTTCAGTCAGTTGATCAGCACAGGACTTTATTACTTGGTAGGTATCCCATCTGGGCCAGATGATTTTGATGGCTTCACTGTCTTGAAGGATATTCTCATGTCAGCTTTAGATACTCAAGTCATAGGATCATGGGGGTCTGTAGGAGTTTGTGAAGATTCCTCCATGCTTTTGATGCTCAGAGCAAGCATTGAGCTCATCTGGGACAAAAGCCTTATTGTCACTTGTGTCACTTGGATTCACTGTGTAAGAGGTCTGTCGAGCGTTTTTGAATGATTCAAGTTTGGTCTGCAATTGCTACTTTGTACGTGAGATTGTACCTGGACCTCTTGTATTTTAATTGGTCATTAGAACTGAATGCCACTGATCTGGCCAGTAGTTTGTAGATTTTGTGGGGATCCAGGGCTTTTGACTGGGGAGGACTGAATGATTTTGTGGGGACATACTCAGCTACGACTGTTTTTATACAATCTGTGACAACTGTGGTGTATTTATTCAGATCCCCTAATGAGCCCTTGAACACAGCTTAGTCCTCTGACTTGAGGCAATCCTATAGCCACTCTTCAGCCTCCAGCAAACTCATCTTTGTTGACCTTATCTTTGGAGCCTTGTCCTTTAGACTCTGCCTGCACACAGGTAGGAGAAGGACAGCCAAGTGATCAGATTTCACAGAATATGTTCTAGTTATGAAACAGTAGGCATTCCTAATCATAGAATAGCAGTGGATGGGTGTGTGGGGACTCCTGGTGCTGCAGGTTATATGCGGATGATAATTGGGCAGATATTTTTTTCAAACAAGCCTGACTGAAGTCTCTGACTATGATTTGAAATGTGTCGGTGTAGGCTTGTTTGGTGATGGCAGCATTCAGTATCTCGAATGCCTGATTAGCGTTGGCTTTTTGCAGTATGTAAACTGCGGTCAGGATCACGAAGGAGAACTCTCTTGGTAAGTACAACAGTTGTCACTTAATAGTTAGATGTTCCAGTTCAGGGGAACAAGTGTGTGTCAAAACTGCCACATCCGACCACCACAAAGTGTTTTTCGTGAAATACAGACCACCACCTCTTGCCTTGTCTGAATCAGCTGTCCAGTCCATCCTGTGTATCAAGAAGCCTCCAAGTCTTACCAATGTATCTGGTGTGGCTGGGGTAAGCCATAACTCTGTGAAACACAGAACACAGCAATTCCTCATTTCCCTGCATTACAGCAATCTTACCCTTAGATTCTCACTCTTGTTCTCCAGCAGCTGTACATTTGCTAACAAGATGCTGCACAGATGAATTTCCATCTCTTGGTGTTTCAGTCTGGCTTGGAGACCTCCCTCCTCCCTCCCTTTTAGCCATGGCGATGTAACTTCATCCACTTAAAGGAGCTGTGGAGGGAATGGGACTAATGTCCTGCTTGAGAGTTAAGTTTACTGAGTCCTTCAGAAGATAGTGAAATCGCTAGTTAATTGAGACGGTTCAAAGGGTACTGTACATTGCTTAAAGGGAAATTACAGGCAACAGATTGCAGTGAGCGTAATTTAGAAGAGGTATATTTAGAAGTTTTGTAAGCAGCCTGCAAGATGTCACCATGGTTCAGTGACGCTAACTTGGGGGAGAAAGTTATAGAGCCAATTAACTGTTACTGCTGCTAGATCTAAGTTTGACCTCGACCTTGAGTGCAGTTTGCACATTGTCTCTTTAGTTTTCCTCAAGATTCTTAGGTGCACTCCCACATCACAAAGAAATGCTAATAGGTTAATTGACTACTGTAGATTACCCTTGAAGAAGATCATTGGAAAAAAAATCAAAAGAAGAGTTGATGAGCTTTTGTTTAAGAGAATATATTTCAGGGGTACAGGAAATTAAAGAGGGAATGGGACGAAGAGAATTGTCCTCCTCAAAGCAGGCATGGACCAGTTGGGCTTTGTGAGAAGTACTGATTGTTTTTAAGGGCAAGTTAGAACAGTAAAGGTTTTGCTAATAAACAAACTAAAAATATTCAAAGTATTCCATAAATCTTAACAAAGGTTGCATTCTATTAATAATATAAATATTTATTCAAATATCATTAACCAAACAGAACTGCATTAAATGCATGCAAGGTTGAGCTGGGAGAGCTTTAGTTTTAGCATACTACACCAGAAGGCCATAATGAGATAGATAAGATGGAGCATGTAAACAAGTTGTTAAAACATGAAAGCACTTTTCTGCCTGTGTGAAAAGGGATTAGCCAAAGTAACAGAAGGAATTTTAATGGTGAATAAAATAATTACTGTGCCCCTGAACAAATATTTTGTACACATCTTCATTGAAAAAGGCCCAATAAATCCATCAAAGATAACGGAGAAACAAAAGTATAAATGAAAAGAACCTAAATAATTAACATTAATAAAGAAAGAGGACTGGAGATGGATGGAGAGAGAAAGAAAGAGAGATAAAGAAATTTAGTTGGAAATTCCTTGTATTATAATTAATGACTGGTCACAAGACACTTTGTGGCATCATTAACTTAATTTTATGAAAGGGAATTCATTTTGATAGATCTAATAAGAATATTTTGTGCATGTAATCAACAGGGTACATAAAGGAGAGTCAGTAGATGAATGATCTTTGCAATTTCAAAAGGCATTGAATGAAAGAACAGATGTTGGTACAGAAAATAAGGGCTCATGGTGTTGGTTAATATATTCACAATGATAAAGGAATGGGTAGATGACAGAAAACAGAGTGAGAATAGTTTCATATCAGTAGCTGATCTGCATAATTTAATAGATGGACACTTTTACATGATCCCTTGGTGTGAGATTTCTAATTAACTTTTCTCTCAATGCAAATGCTTCCTGACATGCTGAATACTTTCAGGATTTTTTTGTTTTTATTTAGAAATAATTGGGTCATTTTCAGTTAGGCAGCTTGTTACTAATGAGGTGACACAAAGATCAGCTTTTACAACTTACCTAATGACCTAGAGGTAATGACAGAATGTAACTCTTGTAGCAGTGCAAATATGGTTTGGAAAATGAGCTGTTGGGAAGTTACAAAGTTGCTGCAAAGAACTGTACACAGATTAAATAATGGGGCAAGAACATGAAATACATAGAAATAGGAATTTAATCATTTTGATGTTATGAAGTGGAAATACATATTTGCAGTTATAAGGAACTTAAAAGTGTTGGTGTGCACAGTGATGTAGAGTGCTGATATATACAATGCAGAATAGAAAACCTTGCAACTGTACAAATTTTTTTGGTGAGAGCATATCTAGAGTTCTTTATGCAGTTTTGGTCTCTAGGTCCAGGGAGAACTTAATGTAATTCTCTCATGAAAAGCAATTGAATCAGATTGTTCAATATTTACCTGAGATTAGATGAATAAAACATGATCGCTGTTGAACATAAGATTCTAAGTGGGATTGACAGAATAGATCCCAGTTTTTCTGGAAGGAGGCTCTCAAACAATAGGATATAGATAGAAAGTTGGGCATCTTTAGTATTTCCTTTCCTCTAACATTGCTAATGCTTAATCTTAAAGTTAAGATTCAAGGCAAAGATCAATAATGTTTAAACACCAAGCTTTCAGTGGCTTTGAGGTAAAGAATAAGACTTGATTTTACTGAATGTTCAAGCAGGCTTGAACAGCCAGAAAGCCTTCTCTTACATTAGAATTTTAAGGGCTTAAGTCAAAGTCACCATCAAAATCTTACATAGCAAGTGTGGAACATAAAATAAACTCACCTCAACATGTCTTTTTACAGTTATGGTTGCCAACTTTCTCACTCCCAAATAAGGGACAAAAGTAGCAGTAAAATCCCGGGACACTTTACCCCAGGGGAGACTGCCATGACCATGAAGCCTTGCATGGGCACCTGTGTGCGCATGTGTGACGTACGCATGTGATGTGTGCATGTGCGTATGTGCCGATTTTTTCCCCCCACTAATCGGTTTTGCCTTCGTCTTCCCGACTATACTGTACATACATTATTTCTACTTTATATAGGCTGTGTCTTTATCATATCATTCCTGCTTTTACTATATGTTAGTGTTATTTATTTTCGGCTTTATGTGTTATTTGGTATGATTTGTTAGGTTATTTTTTGGGTCTGGGAACACCAAAAATTTTTCCCATATAAATTAATGGTAATTGCTTTTTCGCTTCACGCCATTTTGGCACGAAAGGTTTCATAGGAACGCTCTACTTTAGCGGGGGAAATATGGGACAAACCAACTTAGCCCAGTATACGAGATGTCCCGGCAAATACGGGACAGTTGGTAACCCTATGTTCAAGTTCAGCAGTGTGTGACAGGGAATGAGGAAAGGTGCAGCTGACTCATATTGCTCCCTCACGGCCCAGTAGCTTTGCGGCCTGGTACCGGAACACGGCCTGGTGGTTGGGGACCGCTGTTCTAAATAGTAAGAAACACAGGTTTGCAAAGAAGAATTTCAGGCCACATCATGACACGTGTAATTGATACCAATTATCAAGAGATACGAATTATCAAGGCAGTCCTTTAGTTCCTTTCGATAACCATTATTGTTAGTGTGCTGAGTTAATTAGAAATGCATTCAAAGATAGTTTAAAATGCAGTAATTTTAAGTTAGTTTGGCTTCAGAACAGGGCCTCTGCCCAAACTTCAAATCTGATTTAATTTTAACCATTTCTTTAACTTGGAAATTACCAGATCTGTGTAGCAGATTCTTGGGAAGAATTCCATCGCCATGGGAAAGGCTGGTGATGGAGAGGCTGGAATGGTAGTACTACTTCTGTAGTACCAGAACAGATGATGTCAAAGATATCTTGCAAATCAGACATGATGCACGTCGGAATTCTAACCAAGGTTATGGATTTCATCAGATCATTCCCCAAACCAAAGTAGGGAGACCTGAGGTTGCCACTCCAAGTGAGAGAGAGCCCATGAGTATTGTTGGCATTAGTTTGAACATTATATGTTGATAAGATAAGTAGGCAGAGGAGGTATATCATTGGTTACCTTGGCTCTCCCCGTAGCCTATTTCTTCAACCAGTGGTTGTTCTAGTACAGGGCGGGAGTAGAAAGGTTGGAGTTAGGTAGGCATTGTTGGTGACATTCAGCATTGTGCTCTGTAAAGTGGTGGCATTCCACACTGACCCTTGAACTTTGTGGTCATTTATTATGGCTCACTTTCAAAATTTGTCTGACTTTAACAACCAGTTTGCAGTTTATTAACTATGAAGGTGACTGCATTCTCCATAGTTTGAATCTGTCAGGAGGATTTGCAGTAAGTGAGAGAAGTTTGAAGGATTTTGTTGCTGGTTGGAGCAGATTTGCTTTTTGGCGGTGTGCTGCTGCTTTTCTGTCATACTTACTCTATCAGTTTTAAACTTGAAGTACAATGTTTGTTTCTCTGTAACTGTATCCACTGATGGAATGATTTTTCACTTAATGTAATCCTGAGCATTTATTTCATATTTAAACAATGCCAATTAAATGTGGAAGACTGCATATTTATAAAAATAAGTAGATGTTACTTGACTTTCCATTCTCATTATCTCTACATAACATTCAACAACCAAAAGATTTTATTTATTCATTTGGCAGTTTACAGATTAACTCAATTCCTCTGTGGTATGTGCTGTGGTATGTGATATTTGGGACCACTTAGCGAACAGCCGGCGCAGCCATAGCAGCACTTCATATAGGATATCAGTTAAATATTCATGTACATTGATGGAGCCTGGAAGTGGATCTGTTTTTTTTTCAATCACAGCTTAAGACAAGTGAGCTTGTTTTGCAAAGAAGTGCCTGGTTTCTGCCCAGGAAATTATTCCCATCTCCAGGTACTGCTGAGTTTACCTCTGCAAATACAAATCTGACCGACTATTAGCCAGAAAGTGTTCCATACGACGATGGGGCCAGTAGGTGTGGAAATGATTCAGTGTACATTCAGCAGCAGATGAAGCAGTTTCTGGAAGTAATGTCCTTCCTTTCACCTTCACTCTGTTTCTTTCCCTGGTCCAATTTACTCCATTTAACTTATTTAAACAGAAAAATCTTCCAATGTGAGACATCCTTGATTAATGACTACATTGCTTAAAACCTGAATATTTGAATGTTTTGCAGAGGCATCAGTAGATTGTATGAGATTGTTCAATTGTGAAAATTAGTCTAAGTAACTATTAGCTTTTTGACATTGCCTATGAAACCAAAATGTGTTATGTAAATCTACTTCCAGATATCATCATATTACATCATTCATTTATTGCTAAGCCTTCTTGCGTCCTGTGGATTTGAAATACGTTTTCATCAATCAGTACCTCGCATCTGAGTGTCAGCGATGATCAGGCTCAGTTAGATGGAAAGGGAAGATCATTTTCACTTTCTCCAAAAACATGCATTAATCCCAAACTCAGAATGGCATTCAGTATGGACAATTCCCTTTTCCACTCTGACCACCTGAGTGCAATATAAATTGACACAATGTACACTGAGTTGAAGTGTTCAGCCAGAGAGTGGGGTGTCCATGGAATTCATTGCCACAGAGGGGTGTGGAGGTCAAGTCATTGACTGTGTTTTAGACTGAGGTTGATGGTTTCTTGGTTGGTATTGGGTTTAAGGAGAAGGCAGGAGTATAGGGTTATAAAAGTTTAGCCCTGATTTAATGGTGGAGCTGACATGATGAGCCAAATGACTTAATTCTGCTCCTCTGTCTTTTGGTCTTTTCCAATTTTAAGCTGTTTCAATGAGTTAAAATCCAGTTAAATACAACCTTTTCTTTTTGTGACTTAAGAACATAATAGAAGGCCCTTGAGCCTTTCATAAAAATAATAGCTTATCTATGTCAACACTATTTTTAACACATTTTATATATTCTTTGATTCCCATAATGTCCAGAATGAATACAATGGCCAAGTTTTCACAGCTGGCCAGGTAGGGGGTGCCAAAGGATTTTCTCCTAAATGATACACTACACCACCAATCTCTTATTCTCAAACTGTACCTGGCTTGGACAACTGAGACAGGGAAACATCCTTCTTGCTGCCAGCCTGTCAGACTCTTTAAGGATTATGTAAGTTTGTATGAGATTCACCTTCATTCTTCTAAATTCTGAAGTAATCCAGTACCAGTGTACTCACTCATTGTTCGTGTGGCAAACCAACCGACACTGTCAATATAATACCTCTTCTCTGCATTCTCTCTATGGCAAGTGTAAGCTTTCTTAGTTAAGATATCAATGTATTATTCTTGTATACTAGAGTTGCTGTTGTTATTGAGTGCTGTCAAGTCGTCATTGACTCATGGTGACCCTATGGATAATATAGTTGTCCACAGGGTTTTTCTGGCAAGATAAGGAAGTAGAATGCCAGGCCTTTCTTCTGCACAGATATTGCTGCTGCCCAACTTGGGACCCAGCTGGATTTGAACTCAGGATCATCCGCCTCGAAGTCCAGTGCTGATGCCACTACACCACAGGCCAGCCTGTAATCAAGTATAGGGTGCCAATTAAAGCACCAGTTTTAGAGGAGGAAGTAAAAAGAGATTTTATTGATTACTTGTTCTTTTCCCATGTTTTTCTGGAAGTTCCCATTTCTTCCTTCTCATATTCTTCTTGCTTGTTTCTTCCTATTTCAGTTGATATTTGCAAGTCTTTTTGGCTGCGTACCTCAAAGTTCTTCTATGTTTATTTCTCTTGATGATAAGTATACCCTGAGGCTTGATTAACCTGTGCTCATGTTACAGCACAAGGTATGATATTTATATATCTTGTCCTATTCAGATCTTGTTTTCTACACCTGTTTCTTCTCGATGTTTATGTTGCATGTTTAAAATAGGTGCAAAATACATTGGGGGGAAGGGAAAACATGTCAGTATTCAGCTGTTTCAATAGCAGTATTTGTGCTTCATGCTAGAAAAACAAGAATATTCAAATGCTTACTTTACATATGGGTACTTATTTATAGTAATCCTACTTGTTACTCTTTTAGCAAAATGCTGGATCTATTATGTCTCCTTAACAGTGGCTGGAAACTTATAAACAGTCGAGAAACAAAACAGTCTCTAGTATTTGAATTCTTTAACTTGTTTCATGTGAATTCAATCTTAATTGTATGATAGCCACAACATTCACTGATGCAGCAAAGTTCAAAGTAAACTATTTTATCAGAGTACATACATTTCACCACATAGACACTGAGATTCTTTTTCCTGCAGTCATATTCAGCAAGTCTATAGAACAGTGCCAGTAAACAGGATCAATGATAGCACAAGAGCATAGAAGACAACAGACTGTGCAAGTGCAAATGTAACAAATAGCAATAAATATTGAGAGCATGAAATAACAAGATTAAGAGTCCTTAAAGTGAGATCTTGAACTTGATGGTGTGAGTCCTGAGGCTCTTGTACCCTCTACCAGATGCTAGCAGCAAGAAAAGAGCATGGGCTGGCCTGGGTGGTGAGGATATTTGATGGTGGATGCTGCTTTTCCATGTCTATGTTTCATGTAGATGTGCTTAATGGTTGGGAGGGTTTTATTTGCGACGCACTTGGACAAATCCCTTTGTACGATTTTCTACTCAAAGGCATTGGTGTTCCCATGCCAGGCTGTAATGCAGACAATCAATATGCTTTCCACTACACACCTGTCGAAGTTTATCAAGGTTTTTGATATCATGCCAAATCTCTGCAGACTCCCGAGGATGAAGAGGTGCTGTTGTGCTTTCTTTGCAATTGCATTTGTATGATGGGTCCAGAACAGGTCCTCTGAGATAGTGTCACCCAGGAATTTAAAGTTACTGACCCTCCCCACCTCTGATCCTCCGATGAGTAAATGGCTCATTGACCACTGGTTTCCCTCTCCTGAAGTCTACAGTCAGCTCATTGGTCTTGCTGACATTGAGTGAGAGGTGGTTGTTATGACACCACCCAGCCAGATTTTTAATCTCCCTCCTGTATGCTGATTCATCACCATCTTTGACACCTTTGGTAGCAGTTCTGGTGGCACTGTAAATCCAGAGCTCCTTGTTGGACTGTTGGCATAATTGTGATTTCTGGACATTTTACCAATGCTTGACATATCTAATACTAATTATTCAAGGCAACAACCCCTTCCTATAAACGCTGCCCGTAAATTTGAAGGCTTATTCTTCCAAAAGGTGATCTTCAGTGATGTAAGTACTTTATTGTACTTCCATCTCCTCTCAACATACTGCCGACAGAAGCCACTGACAGGAGTAATTGAAGATATAATAAAGGGTTGCTTATGGCCTATATAATGTTCGCTCTCTGGCCTGTGAACTCTGCTGAAGCAATTTCTTTCACACTACTAGCTTAAGATTCAGATTCAAAGTTTATAAATAAAGTCAGTTTATAAACAATTTAAATATATAGTTTGGAAGAGGAAGAACATTTAATGTACTTTGCAATTGAATTTTTACTAGTTTTCTATGTGGACCCTCAGGGCTGTTTTATTTGTAAGTTCACGATTCGCTGCTA
This sequence comes from Mobula birostris, assembly GCF_030028105.1. Classification (NCBI taxonomy): domain Eukaryota; kingdom Metazoa; phylum Chordata; class Chondrichthyes; order Myliobatiformes; family Myliobatidae; genus Mobula; species Mobula birostris. The sequence continues at coordinate 21,412,824 of NC_092393.1, forward strand.
TTTATAGAGATTGGATGTTTCACGGGTTTCTGTGACTGTTAGCTGCTAGATAACATGTTAATGTGATCTGTAATCCTTTGCTTAATGCAACAGTGCACTGTTCACCTGCTGACCTGCATCCAAAGCACACTGTGATGCAGTACAACTGGTTGATGCTAATATTGTACAAAAGCAAAATACTGCAAGGGCTGGATAAAGGTCATTTTGACCCTGACTTCATTATTTCAAATTAATGGCAGATTATGACTTGTACTCCATGTTAAAGAGGGCAGTTTGTCTGGTGAACGTGTCAGGTAACAAGCTGATATTTCACCCCTCTGGTCAGAGGCTCTGGCCCACAAACACCTGCACATAGGATTTACATAATACAACCCACCTCCCTCCAAACATTTGCATCAATTTGAAAAGAATCTTTATAAAAACTGTAAGAATGGTTACTTTTTTTAAAAGGTGACATGTCTTTAAGTTGCTTTACAGTACAATAGGACTAAACTGGTATCTGGATTGATGCATAGTTATGTAATAAGATAAAGCAGAAGGGATTTGTAAAAGATTTTCAAATATTTTGTTTTGACTGCTATGAGACTGTGATAATCTTCCCATAATTGTTTATCATCCATGGATCAAGCTATCAGCTTTTGATCCCACCTGCTTCTGATTTCTAGTATGTGACAAGGGTGGAGGACCTGTCACCTTCCATCAAAACAACAAAGAAAATGAATGCATACCAGAACAGGGATACATTTGGCAAGTGGAAGCAGAGAAGGAGTGGACAGTGAAGGTAGATAGATGTGAGGAAAGTAAAGCTTTGTCAACAGGAACACTCTTAAAATGCAGGCTTCTTAATGTTAAGTTTCATTTTCTTTTTATCCACCCAATTGAATAGCCAATTGTAATCTGTTGTATTAAACCTCCCTGAGAGATAGTTGTGTACCATTTTGAAAGAAATAATTATCTTAGTAGGTCACCTTTGGCATTAAAAATGCTAAGATCACATCAAAGGAAGAATGGCTGACATTTATGGGACAGTTTCTCATGTGGGATTGGTTGAAAGCTCTGCAGTTTGAATAATGAAGGCAATTTGAATGCAGCCTACATTTCTGTTAACATGGCACCTGCATGTGTATCAGCAGAATTTTCAGCAGTACGTTATCGATTAGCTTCTCTACAATCTTGCGCTGCACAAGTTTGTGTGGTGTCAGAAATGATCGTGAGTGGGAACCCGAGCCATTCCTGATATTACCATTGCTGAAATTCTGGCCTATTAAGCATGACATGATTCCACTATTTTCTTCTGATGCTTTAGCTTCAGAATTAAGTTGTTTTAACTGTGGAAGTGTACAATTAGTGCAGACAGTACTAGAGAACATTTTGCTGACTTAAATATGTGCTCCCAGACACGGATATATAATGAACAGTATACTCTTGCAGTACAGGGACAAGGAGCACAGGGCATACAGCCGACACATTTTTTAAGAGGGGTGGAGAGAAGGAATCTTACAACTTAAAGCTAAACCATGATTTTCGGCACCAGTCCCTTTCCTGAAGTTCTGTAAGGGACAATAAGATTCAGCAAGGACACACACATTAAAATCTTCCATGAATTTGAAGTAGCAAATGAGGGAGAGAGATCGTAGCTGGGGAGAGCCATTTGAAAAGAACAAGTCTCATGGGAATGAATTTTATTTGAGCCAGTAGAAAGAAGTGAGGTGGTAAGTGAAGCAGTCATTTTTTAAAGCAGCCATTGCTGCAACGGGCCAATGTTAGAGTGGAAGGCTTGGACGAGAACAGACTTGGGAAAACACAAGCAGGCTCTAAGTAAGTTTCCAGTAAGTTTTTTTTCTCTTTCTTTTTCTATTAGTAGATAGCTACTGTGCTGAGAATGGATCCAGAGTTAGTGGTATATTCTTTCTGAGAGATGTGGGAAGTCTGGGAGATCTTCAGTTTCTCCAATCACTACATCTGCACAAAATGCATTGTGCTGAAGCTCATTAAAGAATGCATTAAGGAACTAGAGCTGCTGCTCAATGACTTCAGCTCATACACGAGAATGAAGAGGTGATAGATAGGAGCTACAGAGAGATAGTCGCCCCTAAGTCACAGGAGGCAAGTACATGTGTGACAGGAAGGGGAAAGGGAATAGGCAGCCAGAAAGAGGTGCAGAATACTCCTATGGCTATTCCCCTTAATAAGAAGTATACTGCTTTGGGTACTGTTGGGAGAGACAACCCTCTGAGGGAAACAGCACCAATCAGGTCTCCATGGTTCAGAAGGGAAGTGTGGCCGGGGGCGGGGTGGGGGGGGGGGTAAGGGGAGTGCAGTAGTGATAGGGGATTCCGTAGTTAGAAAAGTGAACAGGAGATTCTATGGACGTGAAAGAGACATGCGTATGTTACATTGCCTCCCAGGAGCCAGGGTCAAGGACCGGATCCACAGCATTCTAAAGATGGAGGATGAGCAGCCAGAAGCCATGGTACATGTTGGTAGCAGCAACATATGTAGGAAAAGGGAGAATATAGGTAGTTAGGTAGAAAGCTGAAAAACAGGACATCCAGGCCAGTAATCTCTGGATTGCTGTTTATACCACGTACCAGTGAGGGTAAGAATAGGACGATTTGGCAGACGAATGTGTGGCTGAGGAACTGGTGCAGAAGGCTGGGTTTCAGATTCCTGGATCACTGGGTTCTCTTCTGGGGAAAGTAAAATCTGTACAGAAAGGACAGGTTACACCTGAACCAAGGGAGACAAATATCCTTGCTGGCTGCTTTGCTAGAGGCTGTGGAGAAGGTTTTAAACTAATTTGGCAGGGACATGTGAACTGGAGTGATAAGGCTCAGGTTGGGGTAGTTGGTAGGCAATTAGATGCAGTGTGTCGTGTGACTCTGAGGAAGGACAGGCAGATGATGGCACAATTGCAGTCAGTAGGTCGAGTTGAAGAGTAACATGTAGCAAAATCAAAAGCGGCGATGAATACAGGACTGAAGATGTTACATTTGAATGCATGTAGTATACAGAATAAGGTAGATGTTCTTGTAGTGAAGTTAGAGATTGGCAGGTATGTATGACGTTGTGGACATTACTGAGCCGTGATTGAAATAGGATCATAGATGGAAGCTTAACATTTAACATTGTATCAAACATACAAGCAGGGAGGCAGAGGGGTGGAGTGGCTCTGTTAATAAAAAAAAATCAAATCTCTAGAAGGAGATGACATAGGATCGGAAGATGTAGAATAGTGGGTAGAGTTAAGAAACTACAAGTGTAAAAATACCTTAATGGGAGTTATATACAATTCTCCGAACAGTAGGCAGGACATGAGGTACAAATTATGATGGGAACTATAAAAGTCATGTAAAAAGGGCAATGTTACTGTAGTCATGGGGGATTTCAATATGCAGATAGATTGGGAAAATCAGGTTGGTGCTGGATTCCAAGAGAGAGAGTTTATGACAGTAGAACAGCAATAGCTGGAGTTTCTGCGGTCAAGTTGGAGGGCACAGAATAGATATAATATATCCCAGAGATGAAAATGTACTCTCAAGGGAGGATGATGCAATCGTGGCTGACATAGAAGCAAAAGAGAGGCATAAAATATGGCAAAAATTTGTGGGAAATTACAGGATTGGGAAGTTTTCAAAAACCAACTGAAGACAACTAAAAAAAAATTAAGGAGAGAACATATGAAAAATAGTAAGCTAGCCAATGATTGAAAAGAGGATACCAAAAGTCTTTTCAGATGTATGAAGAGTAAAAGAGTCAAGAGTGAATATTGGACTGCTGGAAAATGATGCCAGAGAGGTAGTTGTGGGGGGAAAAGGAATGGCAGACTAATTTAATAAATATTCATTGTCATTCTGCACTGTGGAAGACACTAGCAGTATGCCAGAAATTTGAGAGTGTCTGGGGGAGGGGCAGAAATGAGCATAGTTGCTTTTACTAAGGTGCATGGTAAGCTGAAAAATATGAAGGTAGGTAAGTCATCTGGACCAGATGGACTGCACCTCAGGGTTCTGAAAGAGATAACTGAAGAGATGGTGGAGGCATTAGTAATAATCTTTCAAGAATCACTGCATTCTGGGATAGTTACAGAGGACTGGAAAATTGCAAATGTTATTCCACTTTTAAGAAGGGAAGGAGGCAGAAGAAAAGAAAGTATAGGCCAGTTAGCCTGACTTCAATGGTTGGGAAAATGTGGGAGTCCATTACTAACAATGAGGTATGGATGTACTTGGAGGCATGTGATAAAGTAGGCCAAAATCAGCATGGTTTCCCTATAGGGAGATCTTGCCTGACTGTTGGCAATGGCAGATGTGAAAAATATAGAAGAAAACATCAAAGTCAAATGGGTCAAGGCAGTAGAAGCAGACAGATCAATTGTCTTTGTTCCTACCATGTGCTTGGACATAGAGGTTGCCATTTTGTGGAACTGTTTTATGCCTTCCATTTTGTGAATGAAGTTTCTTTGCTTTAAATAAGACATAATGATACTTCAAGTTATCTGCTGGACTAGAGGTAATTTCCAAATAAGAAGTTATTTGTGAAATGTTCTTTGGTTGGATATAACATGCAGATTTTTGACTGTTGAAGTAAATATCTGTTTTGTATGAATCAACCTTGTTGCTGATTGAGAACAAAGAGCCATGAATTACCAATTGTCACTTGCTGGGAAGAGGGCTGGCCCAGAATAGAGCCAATAAAAAGGTGTTAAAGGTCAGACACATGACCTACAGCAAATTACACTGGAATGCTACATTGGAATTGATAAGAAATGAATATCAAAGTGGATACTTTGATTGCACTAGCAGTGATAACTCTGGAGAATCACCAACACAAGGATAAAACTCCTCTTGCTGGGAGCTGGGAGAAGAAAGGGTATATCGCCTGGGCAATTCAGTGTTATAAATTGGACAGGTGGTCTGGTGAGTATTGATACGGAGGGAGCAGTGGAATTCATGTTCTAAGTTGTTGGCTTGGGGTCAACAAAGTTGCGTTGTTTGTGCAAGGACAATAAAATGTGAGCTTCGATTCATTACGAGCTGCGTAGTGAATTTACTAACCTAGATCCAATAACAAACAGTCAACATGACAAACTTGCTGGAATTCTTCGGAGGAGTAATAGGCAGGATAGTCAAAGGAGAGTTTGTGAAAGTTGTTTATTTGGATTTTTGGAAGGCCTTTCTCAAGGTGCTGCAAATGAGGGCTGTTTATCAAGATAAGAACCCATGGCATTACAGGAAATATACTAGCATGGCAACAGTTTGTCTGACTGGCAGAAAGCAAAGAGTCAGAATAAAAGGGGCCTTTGTTGGTTGGCTGCCGGTGACTAGAGGTGTTCTGCCGGGGTTGGTGTTCGGACCACTTTTTTTCACGTTATATGTCAATGATTTGGATGATGGAATTGATGGCTTTGTGGCCAAGTTTGCAGATGATACGGAGGGGTAGGTAGTGTTGAGGAAGCAGGGAGTCTACAGAAGGATTCAGACAGATTGGGAGAATGGGCAAATAAGTGGCAGATAGAATACAGTGTAGGGAAATGTATGGTCATGCATTTTGGTAGAAGAAATAAAGCTGTAGACTATTTCTAAACTGGGAGAAAATTCAAAATCAGAGATGCAAAGGGACTTGGATGTCTCCGTGTAGGATTCATGGAAGGTTAACTTGCAGGTTGTCAATGGTAAGGAAGGCAAATGTAACGTTAGCATTCATCTTGAGGGGACTAGAATTTAAGAGCAAGGATGTAATACTGAGGCATTATTAGGCATTGGTCAGACTGCACTTAGAGTATTGTGAGCAGTTTTGGGCCCCTTATCTAAGGAAAGATGTCCTGGCATTACCGAGGATCCATCAGAGGTTCACAAGAATGATTCAGAGAATGAAAGGGTTAATGTATGAAGAGCGTTTGCTGGCTCTAGGCCTGTACTCACTAGAGCTTAGAAGAATTAGGAGGGATCTCATTGAAACCTATCGAATATTGAAAAGGCCTAGATGGAGTGGATTATGGGAGAATGTTTCCGATACTGGTCTGAATTTGAATAAGAATCGCCGCCTCAGAATAGGGCAAGGACAGCATTGCCTTCAGCTGTCAAAGAAACTATTACAGTAAATTTTAATACTTCCAGGATGGAGCTGGAGATATTCATAACTTCTTGCTGTTTGTGACATTGTTTTTTAAGACAGATACCTCTAGCTGCTTTTCAAAAAGCTAACATTCCTAGTTATTAGTAAGCAGAGAACTCATATAGCATGTCATAGCAGACAGTGTTATTACCATAATCCACAGTGGGTTTAATTTTTTTGCAATTGCCAAGTGTAATTTCAGTCTCATACTAAAACTGACAGGCATTCCACTTTTCTGGTATGTAGCTGGTGATTGACTCTAGTGAACCGTGTAGTTCAGTGCCCATATACTGGCAACAGTCATGGTTACCTTACTCTGTGGCACCTTTCTGTGTGTAATTTGCCTTTGAACTATCAGAGCAAACCAAAACATGTCCACAGGGCAACCGAGTCTACTCACTGAAAATGCAGCTCATGTCTTTGATACACAAGGCACCTACATATAGATTAGATACAATGGTAGTTGTGCTACTACGCAAAACTGACACAGCGATTTCTGCAGCTAACTTTCCCCTATGGGGGAAGGACTCAGGAGAGTGAATAGAACAGCATGTGTCACCATCAAACAGCAACAAGATGAGGAAAGGTGGGGAAAAAAGCAGCCTCAATAACCCCTTGGTACACCACATCTGTGATTAACTTGCTCACAACCGTAATTTCCAGCTTCTCTGCAGTTCCACAATGTTCATTCTCTATACCACTGACAACACATACTTGCCCAGGAAATAAACACTCCTACCTAATTTCATAACATAAATCATGTACAAAAAACAATTATTTTCGCACATAATTCAAATGGCCGCCTTCTCTGTTCCTCTGTGCTCCCTCACATGGTTACCACAATAGCTGCTGCATGGAGTTCTGAAGGCTGCTAGAAGTCTTTGAAGCTGGCTGGGGATAACTTTGAGTGTCTGGGCTAAAAAGGAGTACCTGTAATTTGCACCCTCTCGGCATGAGTAGCAGTGGTTCAGACTGGCAAGTCTACTGACAGACATGGACAAAAGATGTAATTCATATAGCCGATTTGTATTTCGTGGAATCGCTGTATTCCCCTTCAGCAAACCAGGTAACATGCATTGATCCTTGGGCTTATAATGACAGGACCCTAAGCTTTCTCTTGGATGTTGTGTGAATGCAGTGAAAGATGCAACATTGGCCAATAGACTGTGTGTCACAGTATAATTTATAATTGTGTGAATGATATTAACATGAGGTTCATGGTGGAGGTGATGATCTCCAAGCTCTGGACAAAGTCATGTATGCAAATGGTTCAAATCTGTCCCATAGTCCTTAGGATTATGTTCAGGAAATGTTTCACCAAGCAGTTCATCATTCATGCCTTTGGCTTCATTGGATCATGTTCCAACTCATTACTCAACTGAATGTGCATTCATGTGCATTCTGTATCTCAAGTGAACTGGCATTGTCCCTTCCCACTGACTTGACTGTAGGACACTTTTGTTTGGTGTCTCACAATGTATGGATCCCACCTTCATGCTATTCTTTGAATTAAAGCTGAGAGTTGCTGACTGACAGATGAAATCAAGTGAGTGGGTGTCTTCAATGTCACTCTTTCTTATTTCCGTTGCTTTGATAAGTTTCATTTCTTGGCTTTTTCTGAGATGAAAGTGAAAGCAAGGTAATGTAATGATGCAAGGGATGTGGAACTGTCATACAGATGGGGAAAGATCTGTCACCGAGTAACCTGGTTGGCCAATGTATATTGAGAACACAGTTCTCTCCATTGCATTAATTGATTCTTTGAAAGGATACTTTGACAGAGCTGGTCCAAGCAAACTGAGATGCAAGAAATTTTAAATTAGTGACCCTGCTAAGGCACCCTACCAGATTTTATTCTCGTTAGAGATAATACCATGTATGTAAACTTGAGGAATTTCAAAATGAAGCTGATGTGAAGTGGCGATTAAGCATGATGGTAAGGAAATCTGTCTAGAAACATGACCTCAGGGAAGTTTCTTTTGAGAAGACGGGAATAGCTGCCTTTAAAAAAAAATCACTCAACCTTTTAGTTTTTTCTTCCCTACAGTAAACCTTCAACATTGCCTCGTGTTTTTTTCAGAATGTTGTAGTAAACACTTTGCAAACTACAACAATTTTGGTAAAATAGTTAGATTTCAGAAATCATGTTTCTATATTTTGTTTTTTCTCTTTCATTCATGTAATTTCATTTGTCCACAATTACAGTTTGGCTTGGCTCTTTGATGCTGTTCTCCCAGAATCTCCTCATTAGCAATGTGGTTTGCTGTGGCCTCATTCACAAGCCCCAGCCCTTATTGATTTGAATACAATACCGGCAAATCTGAATGCATTGTGAATGGCACGCCTGATGTTTACACTGTGTCAAGGGAGAGAGGATGAGTGAAGGATGTGAATGTTCGGTTGGAGTCCGGTTGATGGGAATTATTGTGGGAAAAAGTGATGGGGCTATAAGAGCTTTTGGTTGAATGTGGCATTTTGAGATTATTCATTCAATTGACCAGCTAATTAAGATCAAGGAATTTTACTCTTAAAGTTATATTTGTTTGCTTGGAGTTTTATATCTGGCCTATTCATTATTTATTTCCATTGCTGTCTGCCTAGGGAGCATCCTGGTCCATCATTGGTATCTCTTCCACTAAAGACTCCATTACCTTGAAAACCTTGTTGCCCATACCTCTCCCAAGTTCTGCTGTTATTTAGTGTTACCAACTTTCTGGATGTCTCTAAGCATTATGCTCCTCCCATGGCTTGCTCAGTAAGGTTTCACACACAAAATGCTGGAGGAACTCAGCAGGTCAGGCAGTATCTATTGAAATGAATAGTTAGTCAACATTTTGGGCTGAGACCCTTCTTCAGCTCTGAGAACAAAGGGAGAAGATGCCAGAATAAAAAGTTGGGGGGAGGAGAAAAAGGCTGGAAGGTGATAGGTGAAGCCAGATGGGTGAGAAAGGCCAAGGGCTGGAGAAGAAGGAATCTGACAGAAAAGGAGAGTGGACCAGTGGGGAAAGGGAAGGAGGAGGGGGCCCAGGAGGAAGTAACAAGCAGGTGAGAAGTGGTCAGAAGAGGGAATCGAGGAGGGGGAGAGGAATTTGTTTACCAGAAGGAGAAAGCAATATTCATGCCATTAAATTGGAGGCTACCCAGACAGAATGTAAGATGTTTCTCCTCCACCCTGAGGATGGCCTCATCTTGGCAGAAGAGGAGGCCGTGGACTGACATGTCAGAATGAGAATCGGAATTAAAATGTGGAGGTGTTCGACAAAGCAGTTCCCCAATTTATGATGGCCTCAGCAATCTGGAGAATGCTGTATCGGACACACGCAGGACACAATAGACAATGTCAGCAAATCAGCAAATCAGCAAATCTGTCATTGAGCTATCACAAGATGGAGCATGAAAACAGACTTGATTGAGGTGGCGCTGACCACCAAGTACGCATTTACACTAAACCTACATTTGTCCCATTTTGTATTCTCCAAGATTCTGCAAATCACCTACAAATTAAAGATGATTTACAGCAGTCAGTTATTCCACTAACTTGCATATCTTTGGGATGCAGGAGAAAGGAGAAACTAAAGCTCTGGTAGTCACAAGGAGAACTTGTAAATTCCTCATAGACAGTACTCAAAATCAGGATTGAAGCTGGGTTACTGGTACTTTGAGACACTAGCTCTACCAGCTGGGCAAATGCACCACCCCATGTTGAAATACTGGATAAATATGCATACAGCTCCTCTCACCATACATAAGAAATACATTTTCAATATGTAATATACTATTGGAAGAGGGTTATAGAAATTTCAAAGCATAGCAGAGTCACAATTGGGATCATTATAGATGAATTGGAGGCTACCTTGAACATGTAAGGGGGGTTTCGATTTTTATGTTACTGCGGAGGCTAATTAAAATGGCGTCTTTGTTATGTTAATCTGGGGAATGCGGCTTTGTTGTCTTAAACGCTGAGAAAGTTTGCGCTAGCAGCTTGTTGTGGTTTAGAGGGTGATAAGAAATACGTTATTAACCAAGTGGGATAGTAGTTATGGTTTTGGTGTATTTGAAGATACTGTTTGTGAGGGGGTTTTGGGGGCAGAAGGCGGGAGAGTGAGGCAGAGGATGGACGAGGTGCTGTGAGTCCGCTAACGGGGTCAGACCCCGAGCGGGACGTTCGGCAAGGAGACGGAGACAGATTCGTGTGGAGCGTCTGGTCGACCACCGTTATTGGTCCCAGGCGGCCGGTCGAGGTGGTCCGAGGGGGTCGCAGGGTGAAGAAGAAGGTCCTTGAGCTCCAACGGTTTTTGTGCATGAAGAGATTGAACTTTGATAAGTGTGGTGCCTTTAATTTTCCTTTTATATTTTATTCTCTTTCAATTATATAGTTCCAGTAATATCTATAAACTGTATATCATTTAATTGCATCTGGTGTATTGTCTGCTATTTGGGCGGGGTGGGGTACCTCACACAGCATCCACACAAACTAATTACCCAGTTTGGTGGGGCCGAGGCTGTTTCCCTAGACGACAGCGAACCGAGCGACCCTGAGGGTGGCCAGGGGGGCTACAAACATAATGGGCTAAGAGGCCTGATTCTGTGCCCTGCCTGACTCTTAATCTTCCTTTTCAGCATTTTATTTGCAATAGGAATTTTAGACTGGAGCTCACAATGTATCATACTTCATAATCTTTTTCAAACTGACATCTATTAACCTACATCAGTGAGATATTTCCCCTAAATGTCATTTATACCACCAAATAAAATCAATGCCATGCAGTTGAGAATCAGTTTAATACAAGAGAGCAATTTTACACATATTTCTGGATAAGTTAAGACATGTTAAGAAATTCATTGTGAATATCTGGCAGGTTTTTTGTATGTCCAAGTACTTTTTTCAAGGGCAGAATTTTCAACAAGTAACACTAACTATTGTGCAAAATTCATCTACGATGAAATCTCACTGCAAGATCTGCAAAATGACAAGTACACAAGAAGATAAATAAGTTTAAACGGCCTTGAACCTGCTTTGCTGTTGAGTAAAATTATATTTGCATTTTAATCTATTTTCACATTTCATTATGCTCAACTCTGCAATTGCCTTTATTAAGTCTGTAAATCCAGTTTCCAACACAGTTTCTCACTTTCAAGCAGAATATGAAAACTAGGAAATCATTTAAGAGACAATTAATTAAGAGATTATCAAATAAAACTATATGTTTCCTGGCTGGATCCTTAGGAACTGCCCCGTATACACCGAGGTTATCCTCAAGGCTAACCGTCAATTTGATAGTTCAATCTATATGAAGATTAAAGATGTCTATTATTATGGCAATATCTTTCTTTCAAACTGGCATTATGTATTGATTTATACTCTATGCTACACAGTAGCTACATTTAGGGGGTTATAGCTTGCTCCTAGCAGTGACTTCTTGCAGTGACTTCTTTCCTTGGCTGTTTCGTATTTAGACCCAGAAGGAGTCTCTATATCTTGATCAGCTGAACAAGCAACATTTCACAATAGAGTACTGATCTCATCTTTTATTAACAAATCTGCCCTGCCTACTTGTCATGTTTTCCTTTCCCCCCCGTAACATCAAATTCCTTGGAACCATATATCTATCAGATCATACCAATTTATTTCTACTGTGCCAATTCATTTCTAATGTTGCTGATACTGCACACACTCAGGTAAGCACATTTTAGATGAGTCTTTTTACTATTTTTGCTTTTCTAACTCTGTTTGCAGATAGATTCTTATGATCCCTCCCCTCCCTTTTTCTCAACCATGATGTTCCCTCTCCCTGCTCCCTTCCCACTCTCAGTCCACAATAGAAACCCATATCAGAATCCAGTTTATCATCACTCACATATGACATTAAATTTGTTTATTTTTGTGGCAGCAGTACACTGGAATACATAAAATTGCTGCAGTACTGTGAAAAAGTCTTAGCACCCAAGTTATAAGTACGTGCCTAAAATTTTAGTACTGTCACGTACCCCGTGACGGGAATAAAGAACCAGCAGAGATGGAAAGCACTTTGGAGTCCAGTATTACTATTAACTAATAATATTTATTAGTAACTACGCAATACAGTATTGATTTTATATATATAAGTAAGTATATCAGTAAGTGTGGAAATATATGTATAAAAATCAAACTTCTTTAAGTCTAGGGATAAAAAGATACAGTTTTACGATGATGAGTAAAGTTCAGTTCAGTTCGTGGTACTTAGTTGAGTAGTGATGGAGAGAGAGAGAGAGGGAGAGATTTGAGTCTTCAGGTGAGCTGACGCCGTCGATCTTCTCGTTGTCCTCTGAAATCCTTTAAAAGTCACCGATTGACTTCAACAAGGGGGAACAGTTTTTCTGTGGTGGAGCTTCCTCCCAGGCAAGGGTGGACACATGGACAACTCCCCACCAGTCAACCCCTTTCCTTTCCACTGCAAGAGCGACGGATTGATCCACCTGACCGATCCTCCAAAACCCACTTTTCCTGCAGGCATAACAATGCTCATTCAGTGTCCAAAACATGTGTCTGAGGTCTATCATCTGACCTCCTATTTTATTTTCTTGTGCTGGGCACCACCTGTCAGTCAAATAACTCCTCCTTCCTCTCTCTGTGTAAGAAATACACCAGCATGCCATGTCCTTGAAGAAAGTATAAACAACCTGTGAGCAGTCTTCATCTCTCTCTCTCTCTCTCTCTCTTTTAAAAACAAGTTGTTGGTGTTAAATAACTCTCTCTCTCTCTTTTCAAAAGCACAGTTAATAGGGGTAATTCAGTTCCCCGTCACAGTACAGTACTGTCCGAGGGCAAAATCTTTAAAGTATACACAAGTTGTTCCTGACAAAGTGACATCGGGAATATTGATCTTTCAAGGCAGCCAAGCCAACTCTATAGATCATCTTCAAAACGTTTCACCATTTTGAGATATACATCAGGAAACATAACCGATACATTTCAATGAAAAATACTTCCAATTATATTTAATCTCCATCACTTTACCATTTGCCTAAATCATGAACATACATGACTTGAGTAACAGGCTACCTTAAATGGGGTCAGAAAGGGCTGTCTGTCCACCAACTGTGGTGCATAAATTGGCTTTGATGTTTTACACTGGTAAGATTTAACCTCAGTTGATAGAAGGATACTAATTAGTTGTACCTGACTATACCAAAATGTATATATGGCTTATATTTATTTGACCATTAATCCTTTAAATTTCACTATCGTGTATAGTACTCTGACCCAGTGGACAACCAACAGTGCACTCTGAGTAGATTTTGAAAGTATCTTAACATAAATAAAACAAATCTTCAGAGAGCTTCACTGCCCAGGAACCCACCTATTTTACCCTATTTAATTCTAGCCTAATCACAGGACAATTTACAATGACCAATTAACCTACTAGTCAGTATGTCTTTGAACTGTAGGAGGGAACTGGAGCAGCCAGAGAAAACACATGTGCTCACAGGGGGAATATACAAACTTCCTACAGCTGGCACCGAAATTGAACTCTGAACTCTTGGCACCTCGAGCTGTAATAACTACATTGATATTTATACAATCTTTAAGTATGGAATTTTGTCCAGCACAACACATACAAATCCTGTTCATGTTTTGCTCTGGGAGCTTGAATTATGGCTGCTGTAGTCTGTTGCCATACTATCTAATTCCAGATCCTGCCATTGTTTTTATTTAACACAACTAAAATGCTATTATAGGGATATTCTTGTGTACAAGTAAATTATGATTTAAATGTTGCTGAGTTATACTTCCACTTCTGCAATAAGCTTCAGTGAGTTTGTTAATGTCTATTAAGGAAACCTCAAAATAGCTTAATAAAGAGAACTGACTTGATACGAGTGAGGCTGCAGTGACTATAATGCACAAACACCAATTAGAGTAGAAAAAGCTTTACAGATAAATGACAAATCAGCATTTATAGGCAATACTTTGATCTGATCAAATGATTGAAGATATTGAAATTGTTATCTATTTCATGTAGATTTTCAAGTTGAATTTTAACTTTGATGCCTTTACATTCTGGCGCTGTGGATAGAGGGACTAATGAGCTACAGGCTTATACTTGTTTAAAGTTGTTGCCAAGGCAATGGCTGCTTTTGGTGGTAAAATATATTGTATACATAACATAACCCAAATAGAGCAGATAGTGGACATCTGAAATAATAATTCAGACGAAGCCATATCAACCTGGATCATTAACTCTGTATCTCTGTCCATAGATGCTGCTGAGTTTGTCCAGTATTTGCTTCACCTAAATGCAATTATATCTTTCACGGCCGGTCAGTTTACTTTTATGTTACTTGTTCTACAATTTCAGACTCTAAGTATGGTCATTCACAAAATATACAAATGTGCTCATTAGTACAATTTATCTTGTACAACTGAGGTTTCACATGATCCCTCTAGGAGCCATACAGTGACCTTATCAAATGAGAGTATAGTTACATGTATAGTACTGTGAGTTATAGCATATTCTTACTCATATTATATTGAATAATCATGCTTTTGGCAAGAAATTGGAGTCATCATTTGATTGAGCTCCGAAGATGGAGGTGAATGACCAGTGTTAAACCAGTAATGTGTCTTGCCTGAACTGACTTTGATTAAGTCCAGACCAGATCATGGTTGTCATCATGCACAGCAAAAATATTGAATCATATTGGCACTAGCTGAGATGTACCATGAGATATAAATATGTTAGCCTCAAGAAAAATATGCTATTGCAGTCTCTGAACTACTGATGCCAATGTCGCATCCCTTGACAGTTCAATTGTACTACTTTAGATGCGGAGAAATAAATGTAATTTCCTACAGGCCAGGAATGTTGGCCAACTGTTGATGCATTACTTTGGCAGCCATTGATGAGAGTTAAAGTTTACAGCTGCATGATCTTAAGGGCTCTCGTGACTTTATCATTTAACTGTTGAGATTTCAACATGGTCTGAAGAAGTTGATTACTGATTTGAGAGCATGTTTTTGTGCGCATATCTAAAACAGGGAATCCAATTTTCTGCAATCACAGATTTATCAGTGTGCATATATGTGTATGTCATGATTTTCCTAACAGCCACACTTTTTTTCAGTCTGTCTGATGGCTGGCAAGTATCCCATCAAGGGCAAGAGCTGATAAAACTTTTTTTGACAGGTATATATGTACGTGTGGTTTATTTCTCAATTTGCAATTCTCCATTCTCCACTTTAAGAAGTGAATAAACTATTAGATTATAAAAGCAATGAAGACTCTCTCCAAAGTATTAACCACATCGATATTACCTTTATGGTAAGCTGTTGGAAGATTATTTGAGAGGAGAAGGTAACACTGAAGAATTTAGTTCATAGTCATAGTCATACTTTATTGATCCCGGGGGAAATTGGTTTTCGTTACAGTTGCACCATAAATAATTAAATAGTAATAAAACCATAAATAGTTAAATAGTAATATGTAAATTATGCCAGTAAATTATGAAATAAGTCCAGGACCAGCCTATTGGCTCAGGGTGTCTGACCCTCCAAGGGAGGAGTTGTAAAGTTTGATGGCCACAGGCAGGAATAACTCCCTATGATGCTCTGTGTTGCATCTCGGTGGAATGAGTCTCTGGCTTAATGTACTCCTGTGCCCAACCAGTACATTATGTAGTGGATGGGAGACATTGTCCAAGATGGCATACAACTTGGACAGCATCCTCTTTTCAGACACCACCATCAGAGAGTCCAGATCCA
This sequence comes from Mobula birostris, assembly GCF_030028105.1. Taxonomy (NCBI): domain Eukaryota; kingdom Metazoa; phylum Chordata; class Chondrichthyes; order Myliobatiformes; family Myliobatidae; genus Mobula; species Mobula birostris. The sequence goes on from NC_092393.1 coordinate 21,428,683, forward strand.
TCCCCACAACATCACTGGCCTTACGAATGAGTTTGTTGATTCTGTTTGTGTATGCCACCCTCAGCCTGCTGCCCCAGCACACAATAGCAAACATGATAGCACTGGCCACCACAGACTTGTAGAACATCCTCAGCATCGTCCAGCAGATGTTAAAGGACCTCAGTCTTCTCAAGAAATAGAGATGGCTCTGACCCTTCTTGTAGACTGCCTCAGTGTTCTTTGACCAGTCCAGTTTATTGTCAATTCATATCCCCAGGTATTTGTAATCCTCCACCATGTCCACACTGACCCCCTGGATGGAAACAGGGGTCACCGGTACCTTAGCTCTCCTCAGGTCTACCACCAGCTCCTTAGTCTTTTTCATATTAAGCTGCAGATAATTCTGCTCACACCATGTGACAAAGTTTCCTACCATAGCCCTGTACTCAGCCTCATCTCCCTTGCTGATGCATCCAACTATGGCAGAGTCATCAGAAAACTTCTGAAGATGACAAGACTCTGTGCAGTAGTTGAAGTCCGAGATGTAAATGGTGAAGAGAAAGGGAGACAAGACAGTCCCCTGTGGAGACCCAGTGCTGCTGATCACTCTGTCGGACACACAGTGTTGCAAGCACAGGTACTGTGGTCTGCCCGTCAGGTAATCAAGAATCCATGACACCGGGAAAGCATCCACCTGCATCGCTGTCAGCTTCTCCCCCAGCAGAGCAGGGCGGATGGTGTTGAACGCACTGGAGAAATCAAAAATCATGACCCTCACAGTGCTCGCTGGCTTATCCAGGTGGGCGTAGACACGGTTCAGCAGGTAGACGATGGCATCCTCAACTCCTAGTCGGGGCTGGTAGGCGAAATGGAGGGGATCTAAATGTGGCCTGACCATAGGCTGGAGCAGCTCCAGAACAAGTCTCTCCAGGGTCTTCATGATGTGGGAGGTCAATGCCACCGGTCTGTAGTCATTGAGGCTGCTGGGGCACTGCATCTTCGGCACAGGGATGAGGCAGGACGTCTTCCGCAGCACAGGAACCCTCCGGAGCCTCAGGCTCAGATTGAAGACATGGTGAAATATTCCACATGGCTGAGGAGCATGGGCTTTGAGCACCCTGGTACTGACACCATCCGGTCCTGCAGCCTTGCTTGGGTTGAGACATTTCAGCTGTCTTCTCACCTGTTCAGCTGTGAAGCCCACCGTGGTGGTTTCGTGTGGGGAAGGGGTATAGTCATGTGAGCAGGGTGGGGGACTGTGAGGAGGGGTAGGAAGGGAGAGTGGAATATGTGTTGGTTGGGGGCCGACAACAGATGACTCATATGGGGAATGGGCAGGGGCCACAATGTCAAATCTGTTAAAGAATAGGTTAAGTTCGTTGGCCCTGTCCACACTGCCTTCAGCTCCTCTGTTGCTAGTTTGCTGGAACCCAGTGATGGTCCTCATTCCACTCCAGACCTCTCTCATGTTGTTTTCCTGGAGTTTCCACTCAAGCTTCCTCCTGTATCTGTCTTTAGCTTCCCTGATCCTGGCCCTCAGCTCCTCCCTATTTCTATCTCTAAACGCCCTCTTTTTAGCGTTCAGGATGTCCTTAATGTCCTTTGATACCCATGGCTTGTTATTTGAATAACAAAGGGCAGTTCTTGTCGGAACATTGCAGTCCACACAGAAGTTGATGTAACCAGTCATGCACTCTGTGAGCCCATCAATATCCTCTCCATGTGGCTCACAGAGTGCCTGCACGTCTGTCACCTCAAAACAACCCTGGAGCGCCTCATAAGCCTCCTCCGACCATTTCCTCACTGTCCACAAGGTTGCAGGTTTATCCTTCACCAGAGGCACGTAGCCTCTACCATTAGCTAATGCCCAAATGCACACCTTTGGAAAGGTTTACTGAAAATTGATTTCCTGAGAACTATAAAGCTTATGGAACTATAAAGCTAGGGTTTGTGGGTTATGTAATGTAATTATATACTGAATCAGTAGGAAGATTATATTTAATGTTATGACAGGCAAATTAATGGGTGTGACTAGATCTAGACTTTACAGCAACCCAAAATTCAGTGCATTGACTTGGAAATGTTAACAAGCAGATATTAAGTAACTAAATTAAAACAATTCCTCCTCAATGTAACTTGATTCTGATCAATAATTATTAAGGCACAAAGTATGATTTGTCAATCTGATGCTTTTTTATTAATATGGCCATGTTCGTTTCCAAGAACTGTTGGAGAAGAGGAATCTAGTCAGGTCTGATGTTACAAAATTGGCAGTTTCCTTATGAAGAATGAAGACCCAAGTTCTGTACACTATGGATGGCATTTTAATAGTAATCTGTGTAGAATGCACTTTCACGGCACATGCTCTTTATTTTTTTATATAGGAACTTGGTGGCCTCATATACAGCTTGCGTTTCAGTGTGTTATAATGCAGACTGTGAGGTCATGTAATGAGGTCTCTATTCCTAACACAGGCATTGTGAATGATACCCAGTATATGACCAGTTCTCTCATACCAGGGTTCTGTAAACCATTACATTGATGCTCCTGTTGGTCAACATGTACAACTAAGACGTGAGATCCTCATGCAGCACTTCTGGCTCTGAGTAAAATCTCATATCATAATTGAGTACTATGTATAGGTACCAGAAGGTAACTTAGAGACTGCTGACTGCTGTTGCTGTCAGTTCAGCCAATTGTAACTACTTTGAAGGTTGTTCATACAGCCTTTTATAACTCTGTTGGCATGTTGAAAGAATCTTCCATTTAATCCTATCTTTCTATCCATTCCTCATACCTCTACTAGTATAATAATCATTGTATAAAAACAGTGCAAGTTATTTAGGAAATTATGAATCTAACTTAAAACTATATTTCAAATCATAACAACACATTGCACCAGTATTTTCTCTTGATGTTGTCTCTAATTGTTTCGCTAATTAACTTAAATGTTGTCGTCAATTTTAAGTTTCTTTTACCACTGAAAGTAGTTTCTCCTTATTTACTTGACCAAAGCAGACATAGTTGCTCCACTTGTGGCACCTAAAGTCCTATACAAGTGGTGCAATTTTTGTAAACCTAGTTGCTGAATTTCCAAAAACTGTTAACCACAATACTCCAGCTAGGGCCTAACCACCATTTCAGAAAGGTTCAACTAAGCCAGAATACAAACTGAATTTATGTACATATTTGGCCATAACACACATGAAACACACAGCAGTAGTATTTTAGAATCTCTGCCTAAAAGGAATGATGTCAACTACGCATTAGCTTGAACGTTTTGTGTGGAGCTGTTTCTATTTGAAAGCAATCCATAAGTCAGCATAGAAAATAAATAGTAGCCTTCATTGATTCACTGAACAGTTATAGCATAAAAGAAGTTATTCATTCCATTGTGCTCTTACTCGTTTGCTATCAGAACCGTTCACTAGTCACAACCCCTAATCATTTCTCTGTAGCCTTGTAAGTCTTTCCTCACCATATGTTTACCCAGTTCCTTATTCAAGGCTTCATTGGATTCTACTTTTACCATGGTTGCAGGCTGCTTTATATATTAAAGAAGAATTTTTCCATGTCACTCTCCAATACCCTTCTCATTTATTCTTTCCTCTGGGCACTTGGCCTCAGCCCTTCCACTGACAGGAACAGCCTCTCACCCTCCATTATTTCCAGATTCAGAATTATTTATGTACTTCCATCAAATCTCCCCTCAGCCTTCTCTTCTTTAGAGAATACAGCACAGCTTCCTCTAATTTATTCTTATGGGTATAGTCCTTCATCCTACAAAATATCCTATTTGTAAATCCTTTTGGTCGTCCTTTAATGCTTTTTTTTCATCCTTCCTATAATGAGGCAACCAGAATGGAACAAAATGCTACGGTTAAGGCCTTTCCAGTGTTCTATAAAGTTCAGCATTATTTCTCAAATTTAATACTCTATGCCTCTATTGATAAAGGCCTGAATTATTTATGCCTTATTAATCGCATTCTCATCTTGCCCTGCCACTTTATCACTTGTGCACATACACCATCAGTACCCACTCCCATTCCTGCATCCTTTAAAAACAGTACTTCTCATAGTGTTTATCCTCATTCTTCATGTCAAGACTTATCAGCACATATTTTTCTGCATAAAACTTCATCTGATAGATATCTATCCTTTCTTCCAGTGAATTTATATCCTGATGCAATTTATAACGAAGGTCTTCACAGTCCATAATACTATTAAGTTCTGTGGCATTTGCAAATTTAGAAATTATTTTATGCAGCCTAAGACTAGGTCATTAATAAACTTAAAAAACAAAACCCCTAACACTTATCCCTTGGAGTGCCACTGTTCAAATTCCTCCAATCTGAAAACCAGCCATTCATCATGACCTACTGGTGTCTGTTAATTAACCAGCTTCATATCAGTGATGTCTACAATATTTCCCTTTTATGCCATGTGTTTCAGCTTTGCTGAGATGCCTGTCATGTGTCACCCAATGGTGTGTTGTTATGCCTGCATAATAAAGAGTTTTGGTTCCCAGTGGGCAATGCAAAGGGTTCACCCGAAACTGGAAGCTATGATAGCAACTGGGTTTTGCGCACAGAGTTGAGCTGCAGTTCACTAATAAAATATTCTATCCCATAAAAAGTTTGTCTTTATTTAGAGCAATCATAACACTCTGCAACGAACAATCCATTTCCTGACTAAATGCTTACAACTTGGGTGAAGGATCACTTCTTAAGCTGTAGACTGAGCTTTGATCTAAGTCATCCCTTCAGGAGTGGGGAATCATGTATTTTTGAAGAGAGTATCGCATACAAAAAAAAATCAAATTCAAGTTCAGATTTCCATTTAAAGAGTGCATCGTGTCACATAAGCATACCCCAGAGCTCTTACAGCCAATTTGGTGCATTGGAAATGTCATCACTGTTGTAGTACAGGAAATTATATAGAAAAGACCTAAGGACGGAATGGTCTAAGAGAGTCTACTTCTCTAAATGCCTGTGGTTGTTGAACAAGAAACAAATTCATGTACTTAATTGTCAGAAAATCCAATTTAACTCTTACCAGTATTCACTTGCTATATAAGGTGATATATTTCAGCTGCATATTTTTTAACTGTGTTTTATCCTTCACAGGCTGGAATTATTACAGATGCTCGTTTGAAGGAACTGACCCCAACAATGCCAGTGATTTTCATCAAAGCTATTCCTGTAGACAAGCAGGATTCTCGGAATGTGTATCCGTGTCCAGTTTATAAAACACGTCTTCGAGGCCCTACGTTTGTCTGGACTTTTAATTTGAAAACCAAGGAAAAGTCATCCAAATGGGTGTTGGCTGGAGTTTCACTCCTCCTGCAGATTTAAGCCAAGAGTTTGCACATTTGTTATAGAATAACTCAACAGAAAAATACTCATACAATCTGATATAGATCACTTATTTTAGTACAAAGATTAAATTGATTTTTTTAAGGTATAATAGTTAATCTATTTCTTTTAATGTAAAAAATCACCAATAGAGAATGTTGCTTTGTAAACTAGAGACAAAACGTTCCACTGAATTTGTGATTTCTCAGTCTGACTTATGCACAAATATAACTTGATGCTGCAGAAGTGTATTTTGTTACATGTCACCAGAAATGTCTTTTTTTCTTAACAAAGAGCCATTTCTAATTCTCTTTTTATATGTAAGATACACATTTGGATCTTGTTCCCAGCTGATTTTACACTGTGAAATTAATGAGTAAATACAACACAGTATGTTGGCACCAGTTTATGTAAAGTGTGAAGATGAGGGTTCTTGGATGGTATAAACCCTGGTGATGGAACAGTTGACTATTTTACCTTCACAACTTTTAAGTTTCCATGAATTAAGCAGGTATGAATATTTAATTAAGGAAGCTGCAAATCAATGATTTGATAACATTTAGAATGTATGGCCAAGATAAAAGTTGTAGTATAAATGTAGAGAAGGATCAAGGGTTTATAATGTTCTTCTGCAAGTATAAACTGCTCAGAACTTCTACCTAAGCTAATAAGAAACCAACTGGATTTCTTTGCATCCATTGTTTTATTCACTATCTGAGGACCCTATATCAGGAGAAGTTCAACAAATACTAACTACTTTCAGTTGTGGCTGGAAGTAGTTAGGGTTGTTGTCATAGGGACTTAAATTTCCCTAACATTAATTGGGACTTTCTAAGTACAGGAGATTTAGATGGGGCAGTATTTGTTAGGTGCATCCAGGAGGGTTCTTAATTTAATATGTAGATAGTCCAATGAAAGGAGGATCTGTACTGGACCTGGTGCTGGAAAATGAGCTTGGCCAGGTGACCGATCTTTCAGTGGGTGAACAGCTAGGGAACAACTCCTAGGTTAAGTACCACAACTCCTTAAGTTTTAAGATAGCTATAGAAAAGGATAAGGATGGACCTGGTGGGAGAGTATTCAATTGGAGCAGGGCAAATTACGAGAGTATTAGGCAGGAACTAGGGAGAATTGGGAACTGTTGTTTTTTTGGGCAAGCCCACGTCTCAAATGAGATCATTTGAAGTCTAACTGCACAGAGTACAGAACACGTATGTTCTAGTCAGAAGGTAGGACAGAATGGCAAAGTAAGAGAGCCTTTGATGTCGAGAAAGGTGATGATTTTAGCCAAGAAGAGAAAGAAAAACTATGTAAAGTCAGAAGGGATCATGAAAAGTCCTTGGGCAGTAGAATTAAAGAGAATCTCAAGGCATTCTATATATTGAGAACAAGAGGGTAGGACAACTCAAGGATGGAAGATTTGATTGGATATGGAAAATGTGGGTGAGGTCCTTAATGCGTACTTTACGTCCGTGTTTGCTGAGCCTGCGGCCAGGGCTGTCTGCGGCTTTGGGCTGGAAGCTCCAACTACTGGGCCAGAGTTACGAGTTAGCTGCTGGCTGTGGGGTGTTGTGGGGGATATTCTGTAGGAATATTGACCGACGGCCTGTATAGGTCTGGAACGATATTCGTACATGGTCCCTTGCAAACTCTGATAGGGTGGCAGGGAGGGGACTGATGGTGACAGCAATAGCACGGAGTGTGAGTGGGAAGAGGTGGGGAGAGGGACTAAGAACAGGAAGATGTTGGGTTGGAAGAGAAAGAAAGGAGGTGGGTCTAGTGTAGGTGGATCGGAAAGTGAGGGAAGAGAAGTTGAGGAGATGGGCCCGAGGGCAAAATTGCTAAACATAGTGATAAGATTTGAGGGGGAAGGGGGAGTAAAGAAAATTGGTCCACTTAAGCTAAGAAAAATCTTTAGAAGACAAGTAGGGGAAATGAACCATGCGAGAATTTTAGGAGATGGAAACCTGCTGATAGGATGTAAAACTGAAGAGCAGATGGAGAAGGCAATGAAGATGACTAATGTTGGGAAAGTCAAAGTGTCCAGGGTTGTAAGAGTTGGAGCACAAAGGGTCAATGGTTGCAAGGGGGTGATATCTGGGGTTCCTCTCAGTGTTAATATGAAGGAGCTAGTGGAGAACTTGAGGGTGAGGAATGGTTCAGTGAAGAGTGTGAAAAGAATGACAAGGGGAGCAGAGAAAAAGGAGACTGAAACCGTTCTGGTAGAATTTGAGGATAAGGTGCTTCCAATAGAGTTATATTTTGGATTTCTAAGATACAATGTAAGAGAATATATACCAAAACCTATGAGGTGTTTCAATTGCCAGGAGTTTGGGCATGTGGCCAAAGTGTGCAAAGGAAAGAGAAGATGTGCAAGGTGTGGTAGGGAATATGAATACGGAAAATGTGGAGAGGGAGTGAGACCAAAGTGCTGTAATTGTGGAGGTAATCATAGTGTAGTATACTGGGGATGTGAAGTATTGAAAAAAGAGGTGGGGGTGCAGCAGATAAGGGTGAAGGAAAAAGTTTCATATGCTGAGGCAGTCAAGTTGGCAGGACAGAAGAAAATGAATGAGGGAGGATGTAGCAAAGAGCAAGCGGCAGCTGAAGAAAGGCAAGATAAGAAGAATGCATGGATAGAGAAGAAGAAATTGGTGACCTTTATAGCAGGAGTGGTAAACGCAACGTATGAGATCAAATCTAAAACTGAAAGGATTCAGATTATTGTGAAACCTGCAGAGCACTATTTGGGTATGATAGGATTAAAATGGGCTGCGTATATACATCTATTGATGCTTCTGGACACATCTTCAGTGATGCTCCTGGAATCATCGGGTGTTTCGGGTCTTTCAACATCATACAACCTCCTCCAGGTGACCCAGCCGGGGCTGATCAGACCCCAGCTTGTGTCCAGATGGCTAGCTACTTATGACTCCATGGCTCTCCTGTTTTGAGCCACAGCCATCTTGAGCCCCTCTCTGCCGCATCGGTGGCACTGTGGATGGCTCTTCTCTTCCTCTCTCCCTCGATGCCCAAAATGCTGAAGGCTCTAACTAAAGAACGGGCTACGAATCCCCTACAACCAACCTCCACTGGGAGACACCTTGCTCTCCATCCAGCCTGCTGACAGTTGCTGACCAGTCCTGCGTACTTGGAGAGCTTCCTTTCAAAGGCCTCCTCCAAGCTATCTTCCCATGGGACTGTCAGCTCCAGCAGCACCACTTGCTTAACCGTTCAGCTGCGATACTAACAATAATTGTTGTCATGGCTTGCAGCTTCCTATCAACCCCTCCCTTCGCCGTTGCCTCCAGAATTTGGTTAACATCTTCATCAAGCAACACACATCAAAGTTGCTGGTGAACACAGCAGGCCAAGCAGCATCTGCTGGAAGAGGTGCAGTCGACGTTTCAGGCCGAGACCCTTCGTCAGGACTAACTGAAGGAAGAGTGAGTAAGGGATTTGAAAGTTGGAGGGGGAGGGGGAGATCCAAAATGATAGGAGAAGACAGAAGGAGGAGGGATAGAGCGAAGAGCTGGACAGGTGATAGGCAAAAGGGGATACGAGAGGATCATGGGACAGGAGGTCCGGGAAGAAAGACGGGGGGGGGGGGTTACCCAGAGGATGGGCAAGAGGTATATTCAGAGGGACAGAGGGAGAAAAAGGAGAGTGAGAGAAAGAATGTGTGCATAAAAATAAGTAACAGATGGGGTACGAGGGGGAGGTGGGGCCTAGTGGAAGTTAGAGAAGTCGATGTTCATGCCATCAGGTTGGAGGCTACCCAGACGGAATATAAAGTGTTGTTCCTCCAACCTGAGTGTGGCTTCATCTTTACAGTAGAGGAGGCCGTGGTTAGACATGTCAGAATGGGAATGGGATGTGGAATTAAAATGTGTGGCCACTGGGAGATCCTGCTTTCTCTGGTGGACAGAGCGTAGATGTTCAGCAAAGCGGTCTCCCGGTCAGCGTCAGGTCTCACCAATATATAAAAGGCCACATCGGGAGCACCGGACGCAGTATATCACCCCAGTCGACTCACAGGTGAAGTGTTGCCTCACCTGGAAGGACTGTTTGGGGCCCTGAATGGTGGTAAGGGAGGAAGTGAAAGGGCATGTGTAGCACTTGTTCCGCTTACACGGATAAGTGCCAGGAGGGAGATCAGTGGGGAGGGATGGGGGGGACGAATGGACAAGGGAGTTGTGTAGGGAGCGATCCCTGCGGAATGCAGGGGGAGGGGAGGGAAAGATGTGCTTAGTGGTGCGGTCCCGTTGGAGTTGGCGGAAGTTACGGAGAATAATATGTTGGACCTGGAGGCTGGTGGGGTGGTAGGTGAGGACCAGGGGAACCCTATTCCTAGTGGGGTGGCGGGAGGATGGAGTGAGAGCAGATGTACGTGAAATGGGAGAGATGCGTTTAAGAGCAGAGTTGATAGTGGAGGAAGAGAAGCCCCTTTCTTTAAAAAAGGAAGACATCTCCCTCGTCCTAGAAGGAAAAGCCTCATCCTGAGAGCAGATGCGGCGGAGACGGAGGACTTGCGAGAAGGGGATGGCGTTTTTGCAAAAGACAGGGCCTAAGCACATCCCACCACTAAGCACATCTTTCCCCCACCCCCCCACATTCCGCAGGGATCGCTCCCTACACAACTCCCTTGTCCATTCATCCCCCCCCATCCCTCCCCACTGATCTCCCTCTTGGCACTTATCCGTGTAAGCGGAACAAGTGCTACACATGCCCTTACACTTCCTCCCTTACCACCATTCAGGGCCTCAAACAGTCCTTCCAGGTGAGGCAACACTTCACCTGTGAGTCGACTGGGGTGATATACTGCGTCCGGTGCTCCGGATGTGGCCTTTTATATATTGGCGAGACCCGACGCAGACTGGGAGACCGCTTTGCTGATCATCTACGCTCTGTCCACCAGAGAAAGCAGGATCTCCCAGTGGCCACACATTTTAATTCCACATCCCATTCCCATTCTGACATGTCTGTCCACGGCCTCCTCTACTGTAAAGATGAAGCCACACTCAGGTTGGAGGAACAACACCTTATATTCCGTCTGGGTAGCCTCCAACCTGATGGTATGAATATCGACTTCTCTAACTTCCGCTAGGCCCCACCTCCCCCTCGTACCCCATCTGTTACTTATTCTTATGCACACATTCTTTCTCTCAGTCTCCTTTTTCTCCCTCTGTCCCTCTGAATATACCTCTTGCCCATCCTCTGAGTCCCCCTCCTCCTCCTTGTCTTTCTCCCGGACCTCCTATCCCATGATCCTCTCGTATCCCCTTTTGCCTATCACCTGTCCAGGTCTTGGCTCTATCCCTCCCCCTCCTGTCTCCTCCTATCATTTTGGATCTCCCCCTCCCCCTCCAACTTTCAAATCCCTTACTCACTCTTCCCTCAGTTAGTCCTGACGAAGGGTCTCGGCCTGAAACGTCGACTGCACCTCTTCCTAGAGATGCTGCCTGACCTGCTGCATTCACCAGCAACTTTGATGTGTGTTGCTTGAATTTCCAGCATCTGCAGAATTCCTGTTGTTAACATCTTCATCAAACTGCTTCCACAGTGAAGTCATATTAGCTGCAGGCCATTTGATCCACCTCCTGTTAGACCTCATGTTTGAGGGATTAGTTTGGGAAGAAGTAAACGATGAACTCAGGGTACAGTCAAGTCAAGAGACAGTATGTGTGGGTTGATATTACTAATAATGCTACTTCTTCAATGGAATGCAAGAAGCCTGATTGCTAATGGACAAGATTTCAAGCAGTTTATAGCGAGTAGGAGAGAAAAGCCAGATATTGTGTGTATCGCAGAGACCTGGTTAAAACCTAATTTAGATTTTGTTTTATATGGTTATGAGGCAGTAAGGCGAGACAGGAGAGAAGGTGGAGGAGGAGGATGTGCAACTTATGTAAAGCAAGGTATTCCTTATAGAATACTAGGTGTAGGAAGTGAACAAGAGTATGTGGTAGTAAAAGTATGGTCTGAAAGGAAAGAGTTGGTGATTGTGAATTATTATAATCCATGCAAAAGACTAGAGTTAAACAAGCTTGAGGAGATAGAAGGGCAGAATAGTAGTAACGTTGTTTGGTGTGGTGATTTTAATGGACGTAATGTATTATGGGGGAGTGACAGAACAGACGTCAATGGTCAGGTCGTAGAGGAATTGCTAGATGAGAAATGAGAGGTTAGTGTACTTCTTGGAAAGTAGAGATATGGTGGCTATGTATCAAAGCGGGTTCAGGAAAGGAAGGAATACTATGGATCCAGTGTTGTGTCTAGAGGATGAAATAAGAAAAGCTCAAGTAAATAAAGAGACAGTGGTTGCAGTTTTTTTTTGATGTTGAGAAAGCTTATGATATGTTATGGAAAGAGGGGCTCCTAATCAAGCTACATTTAATGGGAATGGGAGGCAATGTTCAATTGGGTTAAGGACTTTTTAAACGGGAGAACTATTCAGGTGAAGATAGGATTAGAACTATCAAGCCAGTATGTTGTAGAAAACAGGATGCCTCAGGGGAGTGTAGTGAGTCCAACTTTATTCTCCATTTTGATAAAGGATATATTCGTAAATATTCCAACGGAAGTGAGGAGGTCATTGTTTGCAGATGACGGGGCTTTGTGGAAAAGGGGGAGAAATATTGAACATGTAGTTACGAAAATGCAAGATGGAATTAATCAAGTTGAAGTGTGGGGGACAAAGTGGGGTGTTAAATTTTCAGTGGAGAAGACAAAAGCCATGTTCTTTACATGGAAAAAGTTCAGGGGACTTAATTTGAATCTGTATGGGAGTAACCTGGAGAGAGTTGAAAGTTTTCAGTTTTTGGGAGTGCACTTTGACTTGAGATTAACATGGAGAGAACATGTTAAATATGTAGTTACTAAAAGTAAAAATGTGATAAATGTCATGAGGTGTCTTGCTGGATTGGAAGGGGGATGCTGATTTTGCATCACTGAAGTATATTTATGTAGCATTAATAAGATCAAGATTAGACTATGGAAGTATTGTATACGGGTCAGCAGCAAAATCTGTGCTGGCAGAACTGGATATTGTGCAAGCTCGGGCTCTAAGGGTGTGCTTGGGAGCGTTAGAACTTCCCCAGTGTGTGCACTCCAAATTGAAGCAAATGAAATGCCATTGGGGCTGCGGTGTAAACAGCTGGAGGCCAATTACTGGATTAATTTAAGGGGGCATGGTGATAGCCATCCTACAAAAAGGGTGTTGCAGACATGCTGGGAGAAGGAGAGGTCACAAAAAGAAAGTTTTGGCTGGACAGGAGAGCAAACAGCAAAAGATATGGGTATATACGATAAAGAGTTTTGTCCAAGTGTGGTGTGGCATGTCAGACCTTTCTGGGTATTAGAAAATCCCTCTGTAGATTTGGAATTGCTTAAGATTAAACACAGTAATAAGACAGCTGATATACTCAGTGAATATCATAGTCATAGGGAATGTAAATATAAAGACATACAGATTTTTAACGGATGGATCAAAGGATCCAGAAACAGGTGCAACAGGGTCTGCAACTGTTGTACCAAGTTATCGAGTGGAAATTAGCAAGAGAACACCTGAATGCTTGAGTGTATATGCAGTTGAAATGTTTGCCATATTGTTAGTACCACCGTGGAGTGAGCAGGTTGATTGTAGTAATTTTGTGATATGTAGCGATTCTGTGTCGGCCCTTGCAAGCATTAAGGCAGGTACAGCTAGAGGTCACCAGGATCTGCTTTATGAAATACTGTTTGCAAATTCAAGACTGGCTAGACAAGGCAAAAATTTCACATTCATGTGAGTTCCAGCACATTCAGGTATTATGGCAAATGAGACAGCAGATAGGCTGGCAAAAACAGCAGTCAAAAAAGCATCTGTAGAGGTCAATATTAAATTATCAAAATCAGAGGGGAAGAGCATAGTGTGGAGAAGGATAAATCAACAGTGGCAGCAGCATTGGGATAGAGCAATAAAAGGAAGACATTTACATTCAATTCAGAACAGAGTAGATATGGGAAGAAGTAGGGGAGTAAAGCGGAAGGAGCAAGTGATTAGAAGTAGACTGAGAACTGGGCACAGCAACCTTAATGGCACTCTGGCCATCATAAATAAGCATCCAACAGGTTTTTGCGATCTATGTCAGGAGACTGAAACAGTAGGGCATATCCTTATTTCATGCCGGAAATTTGCACAGGAAAGGCAACAAATGTTACAACAATTACGCAAAATAGGACTGGTAGAGAACAGTGTTAAAGGTTTATTGGAATGTGGGGAGAGTGATCAGGGGAGGAAATGGTTGTTTAGTTATTTAAGGGCGACGGGACTGGAAAGACGGCTTTAAAGTGAATGGACAATGAAGGACAATAAATCCTGAAGATGGCAGTAATGCAACAATGTGGATGCCAACTGCCGTAAAAACTCGAGGAAGAAGAAGAAGTGTTTGCCAAGGAGAAGGATCTAGAGAATAGGGAGATCTTTGCCAAGTGTATTAATATGCTGGGGCATTTCAAAGTAAAGGAGGAGATTGTGTTCGTCTCTTAAAGAGCATTAAGGTGAATGTCCACGTGGCCTGATGGGATATACTCCAGGTTGTTGAGAGAGGCAAAAGAAGAGATTACTATGGCCTTGACCAATATCTTCATGTCCTCTCTAGCCACAGGTGAGGTCCTGGAGGAATAGCCAGTAGATAATGTTGTTCCATTATTCAAGAAGAGAACCAGGGTTAATCCTGGAAACTATAGACAGCCGAGTCTCGCATCAGTGGTAGGGTAGAGAGGATTATTAGGGATAGGTTTTATGAGCATTTGGGAAGCATGGTCTAATTAGGGAAAGCCAACATGGTTTTGTGTGGAGCAGGTTGTGTCTTATTAGCTTGATTGAGTTTTTAATGAGGTGATTGATGAAGTAGAGCTGTGGATGTTGTTTACTTGGATTTTAGTAAGGCATTTGACGTGGTTCCTCATGGGAGGTTCATTCAGATGAATGGGATCCATATTGAATTGGCTGTTTGGATTCAGAACTAGCTTTTCCATGGAAGACAGAGGGTAGTGGTTGAAGTGACTTATTCTATCTGGATGCCTGTGATTAGCGATGCTCTGCAAGGATCTGTACTCGGACTTCTGATGTTTGTGATATATATAAATTACCTGGGTGGAGATGTAGATGGGTGAGTTAATGTGTTTGTTGATGATGCAAAGATCAGTGGTCTTGTGAATAGTGTAGAAGACTGACAAAGAATACAGTGGGATATAGAACAGTTGGGGATATGAACAGAGAAATGGCAGGTGGAATTTAACCCAGACAAATGTGAAACGTTACACCATGTAGGTCAAAGGTAAAGAGACAGTACCCTGGTATGAGCATAGGGAGTTTGGAGTCCAGGTCCACAGCTCTGTGAAAGTGGCTACGCAGGCTACTTAGGGTGGTTAAGAAGACATGAAATGTTGCCTTATTAGTCGAGACATTGAATTCAAAAGTCAGGATGTTGCAACATTATAAAGCTCTAGTTGGGCCGCATCTGCAGTATTGCGTACAGTTCTGGTCATCCCATTATAGGAAGAATGTTAAGGCTTTGGAGAGGTTTACTGCCTGGATTAGAGAAACTTGGGCTGTTTTTTCTCATATGGCAGAGGCTAATGGGAGATCTGATAGATGTTTGTTTATAGGATTATGAGAGGCATAGATAGACAGACAGTATCCGTTCCCCAGTTGAAACGTCTACCACCCGAGGGCATGCATTTAAGTTGAGTTGGGTAATTTCAAAGGAGGTGTGAGGGATATTTTTTTACACAGTGGTGGATGCCTGGAATGTGTTGCCTAGAGTGCTGGTGGAGGCAGATACATTAGAGACTTTTAAGAGATGTTTACATAGGTACCTGAATGTGAGGAAAATGTAAGGATAGGGACATGACAGAGGGGATTAGTTTGGTTATCCATTTGATAACTAATTGGATCAGCACAAGGGCCTGTTCCAGTGCTGTACTGGTCTACGTTCTGAATTCCAGTGAGTATAGTCCCAGGTGCCCCAATCTCTCCTCATAGACTAATGTTGGTTGAGGATTGATTACTGACCAGGAGAACTTACTTTCTCTTTGAATAATGCAATGGGACTTGTATCATTCCCCTAAGGTGGATCTCCTCTCTGATGTAAATCACTCTCAGGTGCAGCACTCAGATTCTGGCTCACATATCAGACTCAAAGAAAGAGTGAGGGAGGTGAAACTGAGGAACATGATATCTAGGATTCTTGTCTGCTAATTGCTGAAAACAGCTGGCAGAATCCAGAGTTAAATGCAAAGATTTAATCAAAACCAATGCAATATGAATGAACCAATACTGGTGCCTCTAGAAACAGAGGTACATCAAGCAAGGTGGACTTTCGGGAGAGATTTCAGGAGGGAGGGCGTAAGATTTTTGGATCATTGGACTTTCTTCCAGGGAAGGTGGGACCTGTACAGAAGGGATGGTTTGCACCTCAACTGGAGAGGGCCTCGTATCCTAGCAGCAAGGTTTGTTAATGCTGCTCAGTGGGTTCATTCTAGAGTTGTAGTGGGGTGGGAACCAGAGTGCCAGTACAGTTAGGGGAGAGGTTGTGGAGGCAGATGTTCGTAAGACCTCAGACAAAGTTGGGAATCAAAAGGTTGAGTATGGTGCAACTAGAGTCCTGAGCTGCCTGTATTTCAATGCAAGAAGTGTCACAGGAAAGGCAGTGATCGTGCTGAAGATGAGGTAGTAATTTACAAACAGAGGCAATGTGTAGTGAGGAGACAGTGAAGATAGGGCAAAGTTGCAGTCAACAACATGAGTTACAATGTAAAAGGCAGACAACATTAAAAAGGATGAATCCAGGACTGACGGTGTTATAGTCATAGTCATACTTTATTGATCCCGAGGGAAACTTGAATGCGCGCATTACACGGAATAAGGTGGATAAACATGCAGCACAGTTACAGATCACTGTATTTGATGTTGTATGCATCACTGAATCATGGCTGAAAGAAGATTATAGCTGGGAGCGTAAAGTCCAGGGATACACGTTGTATTGAAAAGACAGACAGGAAGGCACAGTGGTGGAGGTAAACAACAAGAATTCTGCAGATGCTGGAAATTCAAGCAACTTTGATGTGTGTTACAGTGGTGGAGGTGCTCTGTTGGTAAAAAGTGAAATCAAGTCATTAGAAAGAGGTGACACATGGTCAGAAGGTGTTGAATCATTGTGGATAAAGCTAAGGAATTGCAAGAGTAAAACGACCCTGATGGGAGTTGTATGCAGACCCCCAAACATAAGTAAGGATATGGTTCTACAAATTGCAATGGGAGATAGAAAATGCATGCCAAAAGAGCAATGTAACAATAGTCATGGGGGATTTCAATATGCGGGTAGATTGGGAAAATCAGTTTTGTGCAAAGAAGGGAAATTTCTAGAAGCCCCATGAGATGGCTTTTCAGAGTATCTTGTGGTTGAGCCCACTAGGGGATCAGCTATTCTGGATTGGGTGATTTGTAATGAACTAGAATTGATTAGAAACCTAAGGTAAAAGAACCCTTAGGGAACAGTGATCCCCTCCTTGAATACATCTTTTTTCACATTAACTCTTGTTGTTGTGAACAAAGTCACCAGAGAGACCCTGAAGCTAGTGGATGTAGAAGTCTTTCATTCAACAAAATCGAGCATCAGGCATCATATCGAGACACTCTTAGAAGAAGAGACCAGCTAGACCCAATATTACATGACATTTTTATATGCTACAGGTCAAAGGTAACAGCAGGCTAATTCTATAGTTACAATGTATCTACAATGCTTCCTTTGAATTTCACATAGTTTTTGGCAACCTCCCTCTTTGCACCCACACTCCAGGCACCAAAATAAATGTTAATCCCCATTGATTCTCGGCTGCATTGATGCATATGCAGGCACCTACACACTAAGTGGAGTTATTCTTTGTTTATGATTGACCCCATCCTGCAACTCCAGGAATCCTACTGTTCTGCGCTGCGATTTAAATTCAATCTGCAATTTGTATCCTAATCTGAAAAACGGCTGCTGTTGGACTTAATATTTGCTATATACCCTATCTCCAGAGTATTCCCTTAACACTAAGAGTACCTACTTTACCTGCATTATAAATGGAACTACAGTTCAAAGGTACTTCATTGGTGCAAAGCTGGAGCACTGGAGGGAGGGCGAGTAGAATGAAAGGGATATGTGTTTTCCTCATCTTCCTTCAGAAGTCGACATTTGCTGTAGTTCTCTAATTGACATCAGTATTTTAATAGTCTGTTTGAGACCAATGTTATCTCAGGAAAGGGGGCTTGTGGGGCCAGACTACATTAGCTGAGCAGGCAAGCATCAATAAGTGTGCTTCAGATTGCAGATTATCGAGGAATAAGATCAACTGAGCTCTTGAACTGTTATTTTCAGTAAGAGCAGTTCATCATCTGTCTATTTTAGAACATGATTCCTTTGCTGTTAGACACACATATAAAGCAGCAGTCTGTTGTGAAATTCATTTTACAGATGGTTGCTGTAATTATAAAAACAAAGGCAGTGAAGAATTTACAACTCAAATATAACTATTCATCAATTTGTTCCAACCAAATAATAATGAGGCCTATTTAACTGAATCTCATTTTAAGTGGTTATTCTCCAGTGGATACAGTAACTACTATAAAACTGACTGTAATACAAAAGGTGACATCAACAGTGAATGTGGAGATCTGCTTAGGATGAAGCAGCCCAGCTTGTTTCTCATTTTTTCCCTTTTTCTATTTTCCCTGGGCTGTACACTACGTCTGGTTGAGAACGATTACAGTTATCAGTGAATTTCACCAGTTCTGTACATTGCAACAGTCACAGATTCATGGGCAATGGTACATACATATAACAGGTCATTTGCTGCTACTGTTGCACATCGGTGCCTTTGACAGCTCGAAGTTCCGCACCAAGAGGCAGCCTTCTTTGCAATGGAAAATAACACCATCGACAGTGAACTGAATATCAACAGGCCAGCTGAGCACTTGTGTTCAATTGATGACATTAATGTGGTTTACCACCAAGACCAGATAAAGCTCAAGGCTTAGTGTAATGTGAAATTGTACCAGCACATAAAACTTACTTACTTGCTCTTTTGTTGCTTACTGGATCCTGGGGTACACAAAGAGCAAATTCTTTGGCATTGACCACTGCTGTTCAACACAGAACCAACACCCCATTTGAGTTGCAAAAGCTGTCATTAATTTTACTAGTTTATTATTAACCCTGACATTGAGAGACATTAACAACAAATACAATTGAGGAAATTAGTTTCAAAATATTATTACCTATTTGAAATATAAAGTTAATAAAAAACTCAGCAGTATAATGAGTTAAAAATGTTAACCAAAAGCAAAATAAATTTAAAGAAAATATGTTACCTTCCACTTTAAGGCAACACACGCAAAATGCCGGGGGAACTCAGCAGGTCAGGATGCTGCATGACCCGTTGAACACCTCCAGAATTTTCTGTGTGTTGCTTTGGATCTCCAGCATCTGCAGACTTTCTCCTGTTTGTAATTTAACTTCCACGTTGCCTCCTAACCATTTGGCATTTGATTCCCACTAAAACTAGTAATGTCTTATTTCTATGCCGGACATGAACTCCATAGAAGTCTTTTGGGAATTCTCATCCCAATGTTGGTAAATTTTGGATTTTCCAGATGGGGTTCAGCAGCCTAAAATCCATCACTAACTTCCAAAATTTCATCTTTCATGGCATGTGTCCATTGAAATTGAAGGGTTCAGGAGCAATGCCATTTTGATTGCAATCACTAGCAAAAGTTAGCATGATGCAGCCAGTCTTGAAGATCAGTAACCTCTCATCACAGTCCCAGTTATAATATGTCAATTTCTGGATGCCAAATTTGATAGTGGATATCAAAGCCTCAGAGAAGTTATAAAGGAGATTTACCACGTCAAAATCAGGGCAAGAGATATAAAAGGTATGAGAAGATATGAGAGATATAAAATATATGAAAAGATCAGAGCTAAAATGGTTTAAAATTCTGAGGTGCTATAATAGAACAAATGAGAACTTATTTCCACTTGCAATGGAGTCACTAACCAGAACACAGTCATTAAAATAATTGGTAATAGAACTGAAGAAAAAAGTTTAGGATAACATGAGGGGAAACTTCTTCACTCAGAGAGTCATGAGAGTGTGGAACAAGCTGCCAGAACAAGTGGTGTATGCAGGCACGATTTCAACATTTAAGAGAAGTTTGGATGGGTCCGTGGATGGTAGGAATATTGAGGGTTATGGTCCTAGTGCAGGTCAATGGGAGTAGATAGTTTAAATGGTTTTGGCATGGACTAGATGGGTCGAAGGGTTTACTTCTGTGCTGTGCTTTTGTACAACTCTAAAGAAGTTAAAGTTGTTGCAGAGTGTGTTATGATCTAGCATGATCTTTCTGAAAATGTGAAGGAGCAGGTAGTATTCAACAAAAATTGTGTAAAGTGAAAAGAGTTACAAGAAATAACTTGGAGAGTGAAGCTTATTGAACAGTTCTTACAAAATGTCGGTATAAGAGCAACAGACTGAATAACCTTTTTCTTTCTGTACCATTGTTCCTCGACAAAACTAAAACTTTCTTACACTGCCGATGAATCATTAATTTAACCAACTTCACTTATTGGGTGAGTCATTGGAAGTATTAAAGGATGATTAATGGCAACTAGATTAAAGTCAAAGTAGGAATTTTGCAATGAGAGGAGAGCTCCCCCCTTTAAAGCTAGCCAGTATTGAAAGACGATTACTGAGCTTAGGCAGCTTTAGTAAGATATGTACTACTCTTCCATTCACCCAGCCGTATAAGTGCAGATAGGGAGCTTCACTCATGAATAAAAATGCAGTTATTAAACATTTGAGTTATCTCAGGCAGGCAGACTTTGACTTTCTCTCTCCAGTTTCACACCCTTTGCTTCCCTCCCCCACAATGTATTTTGGATGAAGATTAGAAAGTTGGGGTTAAATTACCATACATTCAAGTTTTGGTTAATAAAGTTCAGGAAAAATATATATTTGTTGGACTAGAATATAAATGAGGAATAATTAATTGTCCATTCTTTTCATCTTGATTTGGTTGATGCATCCAAATTAATATAACTTAAATTTCTAATAAATTTGCCCCTGTTATTACCTCTGCTAAGATCAGTATAAACAGTCTCAGATTTTATGATGGGAGGCTGTCATTTTATTACAACATATCGCATCTTAAGCACTGAAGGATGAAATAGCCTTTAATCCTTATCCTAGTTCTAGCCAAAACTTGAGACCAGTTTTCATTTTAATGGTATCATAGTTCTTCTGATCTTTGCTCTTTTGTGAAGAAATAATCTTCTAAAGACATTTCTGCTCTTGTTGTCAGCTGGAAACTATAAAATGCTGCAAATAAACAACTCCAAAATTACTATAGTTCTCAAAAAAGTGCAAAGGTCAATAAACAAAGATTTCTTTCTTAACCTAAAATCCTGGCTGCAAACAAATGTCGTGCATACTAATATGAAGACATTACTTTAAATTCCATAGATATTTTGGGATTCTTGTTTCATTTGTATGGAAGTTAAAGAAAAATTATCTGCCTGTTTTATCACTAGCGAATTGTTGTGTTCTTATCTTTCTTTTCCTGCCTTTGAAGACAAGTTCTGACTCACTGCCACAGGCAATTGCTAATTATCGAGCCTGAGAATATCATATCTCCCTGCTTCTTGTCAACACACTAAAGCTTTGAGCCATTTCAGTGAATTTGAAGCTCCTGAATTCATCAGGTGAACATAGTTTGCTGGTTTTTAATTTATATAGGTTCATAGAGTTATACCATGTGGAAACAAGTCCTTTAGCCCAATTTGTCCATGCCAACCATGTTGCCATCTCAGCTGGTCCCCTTTGCCTGCATTTGGCCCATATCTCTCTAAGCTTTTTCTATAAATGTACCTATCCAAATGTCTTTTAAATTATATATTTGTTCCTGCCTCTACCACTGCTCTGGCAGCTCACTCCATATATACATTGCCCTCAGGCTCCTTTAAATCTTTCCCCTTAAAGCTATGCACTCCAGATTTAGAATCTTATCCCAGGGAAAACACTGAGGATATTCAGTTTACCTGTCGCCCTCATGATTTTATAAATCTCAGCCCTCTGTGTTATAGGAAAAGTAGTCCTAGCCTATCCAGTCTCTATTTATACCTAAACACCCCAACCCCAGTAGCATCATCATGTAAACAACAGGAATTCTGCAGATGCTGGAAATTCAAGCAACACACATCAAAGTTGCTGGTGAACGCAGCAGGCCAGGCCTGATAAGTCGACTGTACCTCTTCCTAGAGATGCTGCCTGGCCTGCTGCGTTCCCCAGCAACTTTGATGAGCATCGTCATGTATCTTTTTTGCACCATGTTCTTCCTATAGCCGGGTAATCAGAACGTCCAAGTCGTTCAAGTTTGGCCTCGAACAGCTGTAACATAATGTCTCAAATCCTGTACTCTATATCTGGCCAATGAAGGCAAGAATACCAAATAACTTCTCCACCACCCGGTCTACTTCTGTCACCACTAGGTCTCTCTATTCTACACCAAATCCTAGTGCCTTAGCATTTACAGTGTTAGTCCTGCCATGGTCTATGTTACCAAAATGCAACACTTTGCATTTATCTTTATTAAACTCCATTTACTATTCCACAGCCTACTAGCTTAATTGATCAAGATCTCATTGTAATTTTGAATAACTGTCCCCACTAGCCACTATGTCACAAATTTTCGTGTCATGCTCAAGCTTACTATAATGCCAAATATCTAATCCAAATTGTTAACATAAATGAAAAACAGTGGATGCCATTACTGCTCTCTACAGCCCATTGCAAAGCCTAAACCTCAAAAGGAGATTTTAAGCCCTATCCAATATAGGAATCTACAGGTATCTTCACTTTAGGGAGGTTATACTGTATCCACCTGCTCTTCAAAGACTAGCAATTTGCCTAGGTCTACAGCAGATGCAATCTCACTGCTTTCCATGTAGCCTTGGATCACCTAGACAATAGCAATACCTATGTTAGGCTGCTGTTTATTGACTACAGCTCAGCGTTGAACACCATCATACCTTCAGTAACAATCAATGAGCTGCAATTCCTGGGCCTCTGTACCTCCCTGTGTAACTGAATCCTTGGCCACAGTCAGTGCGGACTGAAAATAACATCTCCTCCTCGCTGACAATCAATACCGGTGCACCTCAAGGACGCCTTCTTAGCCCACTGCTCTATTCTCTCAACACCCACAGCCGTCTGGCTAGGCACAGCTCAACATCATCTATAAATTTGTCACTGACACAACTATTCTTGGCAAGACTTCAGATGGTGACAAGGAGACGCAAAGGAGTGAGATAGATCAGCTGGTTGAATGGTGTCCAACAACAACCGTGCACTCAGTGTCAGTAGGACCAAGGAATTGATTGTGGACTTCAGGAAGGGGCAGTCAAGGAACACACACCAGTCCTCATTGAAGGATTAGCAGTAGAAAGGGTGAGAAGCTTCAAATTCCTGGATGTTGTCATCTCTGAAGATCTATCCTGGGCCCAACATATTGATGCAATTACAAAAATGGCATGGCAGGGGCTATACTTCATTAGGAGTATGAGGAGAGTTGGTATGTCACCAACGACTGTAGCAAATTTCTACAGGTGTACCATAAAGGGTATTCTAACTGGTCGCATCACAGTCTGGTATGGAGGGTCCACTGCACAGGATCAGAAAAAGCTGCAATCTCAGCCAGCTCAGTTATGGGTCTTCAAAAGGCGATGCCTCAAAAATGTTAAAGTCATCAATAAGGACGCCTGTCACCCAGGACAAGCCCTCTTCTCTTTGTAGCCATGAAGGAGGAGGTACAGGACCCTGTAAACAGTCACTTAATGTTTCAGGAACAACTTCTTTTATCAGATTTCTGAATGCATAGTAAACCCATGAACACCAGCTCGTACTCTTTCCTCTCTTTTTGGGCTGCATTTAATATAATTTTCTTTTTCATACTGTAGATGCTTATTGTAATTTATAGTTTTTATTAAGTCTTGCAATGTACTATTGCTGTAAAGCAACAAATTTCACGCCATATGCCACTATGTTAAACCTGATTCTGATTCCCTCAACACCACCTCTGCTCAAGAAAACACAGCAGCGCCCCCACTTCCTGAGAAAATTGATTGGAGTGAAGCTCTCCACCCCGTTCTTATCAATTTTTACAGGAAGAGTGTCCTGACCAGCTGCATCACCATCTGGTATGGGACTTACAAGGCATATGACCACAAATCCCGACAAAAGATTGCAAGGACCGCTGAGAGGATCATCTGCTCTCTCTTGCATCCATCAGAGATATTTATCAGGAGCGCAGCGTAAGTAGCATTGTCAATGATCCCCCCCATCCATCCAACAACTTTTTTGACCCTTACCATCAGACAGGAGGTACCATGGCTTTAGGCTAAGAACTGTTGGGATGGGAAACAGCCGTAAGACTATTGAACTCCCTGCCGCCACCCTGGTCTCATCACACGTGAAGCACTAGTGGCGTTCTACTGTTTACTTGTTAACTTGAGTCATAGATGCACCTTATTATTTGTTAATTTACTAGTGATAATATTTCTTTATGTGTTGTGTGTGTGGGTCATGGGCACTGTGATGTGCACCTTGTCTGGTGGAACACTGTTTTATTTGGTGGTATAGTATACATGTGTACGGTTGAAAGACGATAAGCGCGAACTTGATATAGAACTTGTAAACCAAGTTAATACGAGGTCTCAAAATCTTGTATCTATTATAAAACATTACTAGCTAGAAGATACAGAACAGTTTCTGAAAAAGCAACTGAGATTTAATAGTGCCTGTGCACCATTACTTTGTTAAATTTTAGTGCATGTTTTACTCATTCTACTCCAAGTATGGATTGATTCACAATATTTGAGGTTTTCCTTTTTATCATTGGAAATTCATAATGCGACATTTGCCAAGCTGGTTTCCATTCTTAATTTGGATTCCCATTAAAGATGCTTCTACTTCATATGCAAAGCTTTACAAAACTTGAAGTATAAATAACTCTAGTGTCAGAGTCCAAAGGAATAGCAAAGTGAATTTCACCAGAAGGGACACCTCATTTTCATGTCCTGTTAAGTCTTGGTTCCACAGCAACACACAGGAGTAATTTTCATTTTGTGAACGAATAATTTGGACCTGCTTCCTGGTGTAGATCTCTTCAGATTTCATTTCCACTGAAACCAAAAGAGAGAGGTACAGAATGTAAAGGGCAAGTGATCTACTGGACATCATCTTCTGTAATCAAGATTACCCTATCAAATTCTAGCACTTGTGCAAAGTGAAAATAGTTTTACATTTGTGATGGAATTACTGATAAACCTTATGATTCAGAAATCTAAAAGTTCTTCAACATTACCTTTCTGTGTTCAACGTGTGTATTGTTTATGACTAAAGATGAGACCTGAAAGTATTTTCATTCAAGGTTGGTGATGATTAAAACATCCAGCTGAAATGAAAAAGGCTCTTCAGAAGAAAAATATTTCCCATGATGGCTTACTTGGTAGATTTGAATGTTTTAATAACAATTGCCTAAGATAATTGAAAGTACATAGTATTTTATAGGAGAAGCTGTAAGCAAAGTTTAACATTTAATGAGAATTTCTGATCATTGTTGAAGTATGTCATACACACGTACAAAAGAAAAACATACAAGCTGTCATACAGCCATCGTCAGGATGGAGGAGCAACACTTTATGTTTCATCTGGGTAGCCTTTGATCTGATGGCATGAATATTAATTTCTACTTCTGGTAAAAAAGTTTCCCCAATTCTTCCTTTTCCTCTATTCTCCACTCTGCTTTTTTACCTATCTCACCTTCCTATTACTTCCCCCAGTCCCCTCCTACTTCCCTTTCTCCGATGGTCCACTCTCCTCTCCAGCCCTTTACCTTTCCTATTTACCTGGCCTCACCTAACACCTTCCAGCTAGCCTCCTTCCCCTCCAACCACCTTTTACACTCTGGCATCTTTCCCCTTCCTTTTCAGTCCTGATGTAGGGCCTCGGCCTGAAATGTCAATTGTTTATTCATTTCCATAGATGCTGCCTGACCTGCTGAGCTCCCCCAGCATTTTGTGTGTTGTGCTTCAGGCAGTCATAAAGATGTGATATTTATCCCGTGCAAGCACAGCCATTTTGCAGTTTATTCATTGTCACATAGATATATCACACAGGGCTAAAAAAATATAACTCCCTGAGTCCTCAGGATATTTCTTACCTCACTGCTTACACTTTGTGTAGCAGAATCCCTCCATTGTAGAGTTTCAGATCACATGGTGTTATCCTTTACTGATATTAAACAAGCAATAAAATATTAATCATATCAATTTATTGTTGATCCACACTGTAAGTTCAGGATTTAGCCCCGACTCCAGCAAGCAAATTAGAACCAGGAGCAGGAATAGGCTACATGACCCCTCAAGCTTGCTGCACGATTAAATGAGATCATGGCTAATCAGATCTTTCCCCAATTCCACTTACTTGCCACTTCCCGTGAAGTTAGATCGACTGTTGGTTTACATTGCTTCAATATCTAATAATTACTGGGATAACAAAAAAATCTAGTGGTTCCCAACTTGCTGAGGAAAGGCAGTACCCCCATCTGTGTTATAAATAAGCATCCTCTTATTCTAATGCTATAACCCTTTGTTTTAGATTCCCCATAAATGGAAACTTCTTTTCACCACCCACTTCGTTAAATGTACTCTGTATTTCAGCGGATCACTGCAAGACAGGCATGACTTTAGCTTTCCTCATGTTATTTTATTTTATTGAGATAGGGCATGGAACAGGCCCTTCTGGCTCTTTGAGTTGTGCAGCCTAGCCACCCACAGATTTAATCCTAAAATAACCATGAGACTATTTACAATGATGAGTTAACCTTGCAACAGCTGGAACATCTTGGGACTGTGGGAGGAAACCAGAGCACCTGGAGGAAACCCACATGGTCAGAGGGAGAATGTACAAACTCCTTACAGGCAGTGGTGGGAATTGAACCAGAGTTGCTGGTACCGTAAAGTGTCGTACTAACCACTACGCTACTCTGCCGCCCCATTCTTCAAGTGGCACATGAGCACTCACTTTGTAAAAAAATGCCACAACCTCCTCTGGCAAAATTTGGTACAGATTTGATAGCAAATGAATTACTGCTATTTTATTTGTTTGTTGCTGTTTTCAATAATTGCTGCTTTTTCTATCAAGTTAGGGGTCCTACTGAACTCCTGTGAGCACAATTCAGCAGAGTAAATGCACTGTTATTCTTGATTGCTTGTGTTGTATTCATAAACTACTTGCTCCTTTAGTGACCTACAGTAAGCCACGTAATTTGCAAATCCTGTCCAGACATCCTCTAAAACTATTAATTGACCATATGTGGCTCTTATTTAGCCTGATTCTATTGGAATCAATGTGTCCCAATAGTTCCATAATCCCAGGAGCTACTTGATTGTCCTTCTGTGATGGTATGACACTAATAGTCATGTGATGCTATCTTTCCATTATATTTAGAAAGTGATATTTCCATTTTTCAAGACATCCACTGTGGTTAAAGCAGATGCAATTAATGTCATGGTGTCATTCAATATGGAGAAGGGCCCTTCCAGCCATTGAGTATGCACTGAATATCAAGCAATTATTTAAACTGATTCTGCACTGATCCCATTTTATTCTCACCACATTTCCATTAAGCTCAACCTGAGCACCATGGGAAATATATAGTCACCAATTAACCAACCAACCTGAACGTCTTTGGGATGTGGGCTGGGTTGGGGAAACCAGAACACCCAGAAGAAACCCATAGAGTCACAGGTAGAATGGGCTTTCTCCACACGGACAGCACCGGAAGTCAGGATGGAACCTGCGTTGCTGGCACTGTGAGGGCATTAGTTCTAATAACTGTGCCAGTTTATGGTCCTTGGAGAACAATAAACTGGGAATTTAAAAAAAGGTGCTCAAAACTCTGCAGAGTTTTATTGGAGAGAGAGAAACAGTTTCCATTGACTGAGGGCCAAAAGTAGATGGCAGATTTAAGAAAATTTCTAACTTCAGATGTAAAGATACATGAAGATCAGATCTTATTCAACTCAGTGAGCTGATGTAATCTGGACTGCATACAGCATGAAAACAGATTTTAAAATATCTTCAAAAAGGTAACTGTATATATACAAAAAAAAGAGAGAAATTGAAGAGGAATGCAATTAGTAGCTTAGAATTTTGCATGAGATCCCACCGACAGGACGGGCTAAATATCCTATTGTAACATTGTATCATCTCTCCACTTTGCAAACATATAAATGCTGTATTGAGTTTCAGTGATAGGGTACAGACCACAAAGAATCTAATTGCTATTGATTTTTTAAAACTGTGCATCAAGTCTTAACAATCTTTTAACTGCACTCTAGGCCAGATGTCATTTTGGCCTTATTCAGGTCTCATACCCTCTTGAAGATGCCGTCTTTATTTGATTTTTGACATTTTGTCATTGATTGGACTCTCCGCTAGTTGTTACAAAAAAAGATGCAGCTTGATGCAAGTACTTTGGCTGAACTCCATTTTAAACTGTCTTTTAACAAACTAATGAAGAATTTTCAAAAAAGTGTCAACATTACCATATTTTTAAATAAATCTTATTAAATACTAATGTTTTAGCTACTTACACTCTTACATTAATTTGTATGATGATCCCTATTGTGCAATACTTTCTGAGAGATGCATCATGCTTGGAAGCATGGGGGGAGTATAAAGAAAAAGGGTATAATGTTAAATGAGGTACAAGAGCAGATATACCTGGGGTACGTGTGCATAGTTTATTGGAGGTGACAGGGCATTTTAAAATAGAGGGCCACATTTCAGGAAAAATGTAAGCGTATCAGAGAGGTGCAGAAGAATTTTACTAAAATAATTCTAGGGATGAGGAACATTGGTGTGTGAATGAAGTGAGGGAAGTTATATGTAACTTATAGCCTAATAGGTACAGAATGGCTCTCAGTGTGCAATCCTTTTAGTCCCATTCCATTTCTCATTTTTTAGTATGCAGTTCATCATATTCTGTTTCACACATGCTTGACACTAATTCTCCCCTCTCCCCCAAATTCCCTTTGCTGTGAAATTACAGTAGCTAATTAACAGATCAGCATGGCTTTGGGATGTGAGAGAAACCTAGAGCAACCAAAGGAAATTCATGCAGTCAGAGACAGAATATGCAAACTCTGCACAGAAAGCACTGATTGAACCAATGTCTTTGGAAATATCAGGCAGCAGCAGAGACTTCCTGTCATTGTGCTGTTCTCCAGGGAGCTAGAAAACCTGTGATGGGATCTGATCGAGCTAACTTAAATCATGGCAGAGTATGTGAAGAAAAGCTGTCCCTCAACACTCCAGAGATGTAGAACCGAAGCGATTTGAGGGGAAGCATTTATAAAGAGCAGGTATTTGGTGTCTGCAAAACATTGCCATATTGATGGGGATAAATTTAAGTGTGGTATTCAAAAAGGAGCTGAATAGATCATCGTCATCACCATTACGTGCCATGTCACATGATGTGGGCGATCATAGTCTTCCATCTGTCTTTAATCTGAGAGATTCTAAACAGCTCTACAAAACTTTTGCCTGTCCAACCCTTGGCATAACTCATGAATGCCACGCGCTGCAAATTGCGACTTTTTCTTCCATCATCGCAAGACGATCAAGCTTCTTGCATCCAGTTAAGATGGCACTGATGAATCTCAGCAGCTTCTGGCTGGTGACCAAAGAAACAAAGAAAACAACTAACTGCTTTGTTAATCACTCTTTTTCTGATGAAACAATCATTGCAAACAATAGCCTGTAACTTCCCTTTGGACTTGGAGGCATTTCGATGTAGTGGAACTGAGACAAGCAAGGCAGTGGAATGTATCTCAGAAATTCTAGCTGCCATTTTGAGATTGTTGCTATCCGTTATCTAATATAGTAAAATAAACTAATTGTAGTGTTATGGGGATAGGGCAAAGAATGCATCTTGCTGGATTGCTATTAAATAGAATCTATACAGACTCAATGGACTGAGTAGATATCTTCTACATTAATTATCCTGTGATTAGTCTTTCACAAACATCAGTAATTTAGACTTGAAAAACTCTTATTCTGGGGGAAAAAAAACTAAAGAATATCATGGGAGTATTGTTGTACAAAATGTGATTCTGAGCCATAAAAGGAGATATATTGCAGATCACCTAAAACTTGTTCAGAAAGGCATCTTAAGGAAATGAGCAAAGTTAAAAAAGGAAGAAAGTTTTAGTTCTTGGCTTGCAAAGGCAGGAGTATTTTGGTGGAGTACATGATTTTGAAGATAATTAAGAGATTAGAACAGGAAGAGAAATTTTGCAGAGTTGAAGAGTTCAGAGATCAGGGCACTATTGTAGCACAGCTGGTAGAGCTGTTACCTTCCAGCTCCAGTAACTGAGGTTCGGTCCTGGTTTCAGTGCCGTCACTGTAAAATGTTCTCTTGCAACTTCATGAGATTCCCTTATATAATACACATCTTTACTCTTATGCTGTAAGTATTTCATTTAGCAGTTCTGTAAGAGCTGCTGTTCTGCTTTTAGCCTGTTTGGGTTATTGTTGAAGATAAGGGATGATGTGGAATGTGTGCCATCCAATCAGCAGGAGGTTTTCTTGGTGAGGGACAATAAGGCTGGGCTCAGGGTTTCTTTTGTTCGAGAGGAGATGAAGAGAGAAGATGCTGCAGAGAACTGGCTGTAGCATACGGTCTGGTGGGAGACCCGTTTGTTTGAGATGGATTGCGAGTGACACTTGGAAGGTGGTGTGTGCTTTCACATTGACCGAGGAAGTTCAAGATGAACTCCAACTTGTGCACATTTGACTGTTTAATTAGAATGGGCCCTTTTCTTTCTGTTATTCTTTACTAACTCTTTAGTTAAGATTCATAAATATAATTCCTTTAATTGTATGCAGTGTTCTGTCTGTTATTTTGTGGCAATAATTTGTAACAGGGTAGCAACTGACACAGCATCCGCACAAACCGGGGTTTGGGGTGAGATCAAGCACACCTCAATCTCATGAGTTTGGTGGGACTGGAGGTTGTCTTCCCTAGACTTACACAGCCAAAGACACCGGGGTGTTTCATTATGGGGGCTCATCCAGGATCAATTTTGTTGGATGTTGTGTGATTGCCCTGAGCAGTGATCATTGGGTTGTGTGCTTAAATTTGTGTTAAACTATTGGTTCACAAAGTGATTACAATATGTGATTATGGATGCTGCAGGGATGGAGTGGAGGTTTGATAAAATGCTGGGCAAAGACTTCGTCCTAGTTCACACTAGCACTGATGTAATGGCAGTGGATCTGCCTGGTACTATTGGGGCCCTGGGGGGGGGGGGGTGGCTGTGGGCTGTTCATACTTCCTGGGAGGAGGGGAAGTGAAGGCAAGGGTGCAGAATTGGGAGCTGAGTTTCTTGTAGCTGGGGCCGGAGATTTTGAAGTCAAGTTGCTCTCGTTTCTACAGAGTGAGTGGAAGGAGTGGTCTGATGAAGAAGGTCTAACAAGTCCTCCAGTGAAGACTGAGCATTCTGAGTTGGCATCAACCTTTACCTCCCTGGTGAATAAATGGCAAAATGCCGAGGCTCAAAGTCCCAGCTATCGTAGGCTTAGCCTGTTCTCAAGAATGAAGTCCACTTCTAAAGGGGAAGAGGAGTATGAAACTTGGGCAGAGTGGTTGCTGGATAAGTGGCAGTCCCCTGATGATGGAAAAAGACAGCAATTGGTAAAAGGTCTACATGCAGCCTACATACAAGTGCTAAAAAAGAAGTTTGGCATGATGGGAAGCCCATTGGACCTCATGACGGGGTTTCAGAACATGTGTCAGGAGGAAGCAGAGAAGCTTTCTGTCTACATTTCTCGGCTGGAGAGGCAGCTAAATTACTTGCGGCGTAGAGGGACCATTCAAATGGCTGAGTTGAATAATGGACCAAGTGGCAAAGGACGCCCATTCACCGGACCTGATCGCTTGGGATCCCCGAATGTCTCGTAAGACGTGCCCCCCTCCCTCGTTTGTCAGCTGATCAGAGAAATAAGAGAGGAGGAGAATGCAATGGAGGCACAGGAGGCCTCTGTCCGCAGGGTATAGTCCTTGATAGTTGTCCCCTTGGCTGAAGTGATCACTGATAACCCACTCCAGGGCGTGGTGAAGGAGCTTGTGGCAGAGTTTAGAACTGAGATGTCCTGGTTGTTATCAGTGGGTGCGGCCCCCTCCGTATGACAGAGCTGATTGAGAGGTGGACCCCTAACGGGACGTACTACACAGAGGGCTGCTGGGGCCAGGGTCACATGAGAAGGGAAGCATCCAGTATTGTCTGTTATAACTGTGGTGAAGAGGGACACTTAAGGCGGGAGTATGAATGACGGGAAACCTCTCGGAGAGTGAGCCCCCGGTACCTAAGCAAAGGGACGCAGTGAGGGAATGCCTGGCATCTCAGGGGAACACATTCCCAGCAATATATTAAGGAACCCCCTAAAGCAAAAAACTCTATTCCTGAAGGCTTAGTGGGACCAAGCTCCAGTGTATTGCTACGGATTGAGGGTATTTATGCTAGAGCCATACTTGACACTGGCTCTCAGATTACTGTGCTGTACCATTCATTTCACAACCAGTGTTTGACGCATTTACCATTGACGACACTCAGTGTGCTAGAGATCTTGGGTCTTAGTATGGACGACTATCTGTATGATGGTTACTTGTCATTGAAGCTGGAGTTTCGGGAGGCAGATGCGGGCGTTGCTGAGGTCATTGGTATATGAGTGCTAGTTTGTCCGGACCTGGTGGAAAGGGATGAAGCTTCAATTCTTCTGGGGACGAATACTCCTATTGTGAGGTGGCCAGTGGGAGCCTGCAAGGAGAGAGATGGAGAGAGCTTTCTGAAAACATTGTTCATTCACCCGGTGTTTTGAGCTGCTTTTGATGAAGTGCGTGGCCACACTGAGCTGGATGATGGGCATAAACGAGGGACTGTGTGGTTCACCTAGTCTAAACCAGTCGTGTTACGGCCTGAGGAAGTAGCGAGAATGATGGGAAACCCCAAACTTCCCAGAATGCCTGAGGCCGAGGCCCTCCTGGTGGATGCTACAGAAGACCACGAAGAGGAGAAGAGGAGTCAGGCTTACCTGCTGGGGTACTGGTGAGGCCCGAACTGCAGAAGCCCTTGGTTGTACAGGTGAATGGGATGACAGTGAGCGTCAGCAACACTTCAGATCGGGAGGGCACCCTCAGGCAGGGGATGTCAGTGGTACGCCTCTTCCCAGTGATGGTAACGTCTAGTGTCCCTGTGAGACAAGCCGTGGAGAAACTCTCTCCAAAAAGAGGAAAGATGACTGCCGAGTCAGTCAACTTTGAGGACTCCCCGGTGCCTGGAGGTTGAAAGAGGAGGTTGATAGAGAAAATGTTGAAGCTGGAATATGTCTTTTCTACTGACGGGTTTGGTGCAGGTTGTTCCAAGAGCACTCGCCACATCATCCAGGTGACAGAGGACACCCCGTTCAGAGGTCACGGCGACTGGCACCTGCAGGGGTGGAGGATGTGCGGCAGCACCTGCGGAAGTTGACGGAGGCTGGGATCATCACTGAGTCCAGAAGCCCTTACGCGTCTCCAATAGTGGTGGCCAGGAAGAAGAATGGGAAGGTACGGATGTGTGAGGACTATCGGACTCTGAACAGGCGTACAGTCCCCGACCAGTATACAGTTCCGAGAATCAAGGACACCTGGTCTGCTTAAATGGTGCGACATGGTTCAGTGTGTTGGACTTGAGGAGTGAGTATTACCAGATACACATAAGTGAGGTTGATAAAGCGAAGACTTATCTGAAGTATGAGTCTGATATGAGAAGAGAGCTGAAAAAGGCTTATGAATTAGCTGAGGTCTCAGCTACCAAGTAGAATCAAAGAAATAAGAGGAGGTAAGATCAAAAGGTTAGGTTCTCCCAACTCATGCCTGGAGACTGAGACCGCATCAAGAGTTAGGGGCTACCTGGGGAGCATAAGCTGGCTGACTACTGGGCAGCTACACCCTATGTAGTGGAGAGTCAGATGCCAAATGTACCAGGCTGCTGGGTGAAACCAGAGGATGGGAATGGGCCTGTCAAGATTCTCTATTGCAACCACCTTCTAACTCTGGGACAAGAGGTGCGTGTTGACCCGGAGTCTGACCTAGACCCTACACCTAGTAAGAGGACTCTGTGGCAACATGGAGAGACTGAAGAACCAGCAGCAGGAAGGATTAAAATGGTACCGTCCCTGAATGGGATACGGACTCGGAGGATGAAAAAATGAGGGTGTGGTATTTGCTGCTTTTCGCCTACTCCCCAATAATTGAGAAAGAGGTTCCCAACCTTTCTGATGCTAAGGCAGGTGAAAAGGTGAAATGGGGGGAATTAGCAGTGCTCAGGCAGGCTTGCAGGAGGACAATGAAGAGGGGCTGGGCTCTGAAGTAACTGCGGATGAAACTAAGCTCAGCCAAGTGGCAGAGGGACACAAGGTTCAGGAAGGCACGATTGATAGACCGGGGGAGGCCTCACCATATAGAGCAGAGTATCCCAAAGAGTGTCCGAAACTGAAGATGTCGATGATGGGATAAGGAGGTCTTAAAGAGTCAGGAGACCCCTAGAAAGGCTGGCCTATGTAGTACCAGGGAAATAGAGGGTTGTGACTATCCCCCTAGTGAGATGTCACTACCAATTACAAAGGGATTGGAAGCTCTGACATCATGAAATTCCTTTGAAAACAATATTATTAATGATGGGATTACAAATTATTTCAAAGTCGTGAGGACATGACTATTTGTGGTGGGGGAGAGTGTAATGTCCTGGTTTGCATCTTTACTGTTATGCTGTAGGTATTTCATTTAGCAGCTCTGTAAGAGCAGTCTGTTTGTCTTTTAGCCTGTCTGGGTTACTGTTGAAGATAAAGGATGATGTGGAATGTGTGCCATCCAATTAGCGGGAGGTTTTCTGGGTGAGGGACAATAAGGTTGGGCATGGGTTTTTTTTTGTTCGAGAGGAGATGAAGAAAGAAGACACTGGGGAGAACCGGTCGTAGCATATGACCCGGTGGGAGACTCGTTTGTTCAAGATGGATTGCGAACGACATTCAGAAGGTGGTGTGTGCTTTCACGTTGACCGAGGGCCCAGCGCATGAGTGACAGAGAAGTTCAAAATGAGCTTCACTCTTGTGCACATTTGACTGTTTAATTAGGATAGGTCCACCGATTGTAGACATAATAAAAGAAATGAACAAATTTCAGATATTGTAATGTTATGTCTAACAATAGTAAAACATAGTTGGCGACGGCCATCTTAAATTCATCTAAAGTATATTAATCATGTATTCAGAAAAGGATAAATCCAAGCAAATAATATATTACAACTAAAGTTTTAAAAAAACTTACAAATCATAAAAAAATAAGTAAATATATACAAAGTTTGGATATATATATGTTAAACCCAGAGCTATATTAATATTAAGACAAGCAAGAAAAAAAATTAAATCAACCAGGTGCTGTGCGGACATCCATAAAATGTGAAACAGACTTTCTTCAAAGCAACCATAGATATATACTAACTGTTAACAAATAATAAAATTAAATTAAATCAGCCAAATCCTGTACGGACATCCATAAAACGTAGAACAGACTTTCCTCAAGGCATCTATAAACATCTCCCAGTTTGTATTTAAGTTGCATTCAACATAGACTTGAGCCTCTTGATAAATTCCCAACCTTCTTCTGGAGAGTTGATCTTTTGTGGCTGAGAGTCAGGCGGAAAAATTATCAAACGTGCTGGATAACGAAGCGACGGACGGCATTTCATTTTATATAATTCAGTCATCAGTCCCTCGTATTTCCTTCTTTTGGCAAAGATTTCCGGGGCAAAGTCCCCCACTAAACGAATTTCTGTTGAATTGAAAATTAGCTTACCCCTTTTTCTTGCCTCTCGGAGTATAGCTTCTTTGGTTGTAAAATAATGCAGGGATAGTACCAGTGGTCATGGGCGTAGTTCGGGTGAGGGCTTAGATCGTGGGATTCGAAAAGCTGTATCGAGTACAGGGTTTGCTTCAAGAATCTCATTAAAAAGTGAATACAGCATATCTGAAAAGAACTTTTAACAGGTCAGCGGTTTCAGTATTTTCAGGCAAGCCCAATATACGTAAGTTCCTCCTGCGCATTCTGCTATCTAAATCAATCATTTTTTTCTTCATTTTTGATAATTCCAAAGTAACTTCATTAAATTTCTTTTCCATAGATGACATCTTCAATTCTTGCTCATTAATAGTTTGCCTGAATGACTCCTTTTCCCTCTCAATTTGATGAGTAGTCTGTTTAAACGTCTGAAATTGAAAATCCAAATTCTTCAAAGACTCTTGAACAGTAAAGATGGATTTTTCAAGCTTTCCGTCAGCGTCCGTCAGTTTATCAACCTTAGTGTTAAGCGATCCAAATTCAAGTTTCATATCTTGTATTGAAGGGAATATTCTTTCTAAAGTAGAAAGTTCCTCGGATTTCTTTGTTCCGATTGTTCCTTTTCGGGAAGGATCTTGCCTCGGCTCAATTCAATACCGGATCGGCTTCCTGCCATCGTAGGTAGATCATAAATCCTTCAACAAAAGTAGTGAATCTTCAACTTAAAAAGAACCTATCAGTAGATGTAAGGTATAAAAAGTACAGCCGCGGGGAAAAACACGTCTCACTCCATTCACTGCAAAATGGCATTAATTTGTAACAGGTTAGCAAATGACACAGCATTCACACAAATTGAGGTTTGGGGTAGGATCAAGCTTGCCCCAATCTCACGAGTTTGGCGGGAACGGAGGTTGTCTTCCCTAGACTTTTGCAGCCAAGGAAACTGGGGTTATTTCTTATTTCTCTGATTTCTTGCCAAATCCAAAGGATGGTAGGTTTATTGCTCCCTAGTGTATGGAGTAGGATGGTGTGGTGTCAGTGTGGAAGAGATGCTAGGGTGATTAGTGAACTTTAGACTGGGTTGCTGCAGAACCCAGAGTCAGTGTAGGTCAGTGGAAATGGGAGTAATGGATATCAGTGGAAGAGCGAAGTGCTTTGTCCTCAAGGAAGGTAAGTTGAGAGAAGCTAACCAAGAATGCATTGGGGAAGTCAAGCCTAGATATTACAAAGTAGGGGGAGTGAAACAACATTACAAAGAAAGAAATAAGCAGCTTTTGTAATGGCAGAGATATATGCTTAAAAGCTTTTCCAAAGATAATACTTTCCATTGTGACCATTTAAGCAGTCCAAACCAATAATAAGGCAATGATATGAAGACAACAGGTTTACTTTCCTTAACATCAACTGTTTTGAGATTTCATCTGAGCACAAGGAAAGCACGTAAATAAAAAACAATTTGTACTTATAATACAAATTATCTTGACTATACTTCTTCCTCCCCGGGCTCCTGTAAAAAATGCTATTGTCAGTACCGCCAGTTGAACTCTGTCTTTTTGTGTGTTTTCCTCCTAGCTGTCAGTCGGTGGTTTTGTATTGCCATGTGCTCCTGTCCCTGCTCCTGCTCCACTCCGTCCCTCACCTGCTTTTCATTATTACCTGTATTGTTGTCACCTGTGTCACAATGTGCTCCAATCTGCCTTTCTGTTTATTGCTCAGTGTATTTCAGTCCTTTGTTTTCACCTGTTTGTTGCCAAATTGTGCCAGTGAATTTTCCTGAGCCTCTTCAGCATTTGTATATGTACTATGTCCTTCTGAATATTGACTCTGCCTGTTCCCCGATTCTGGTTTTTGGATTTCTCTGCATGATTTGATCTCTGCCTGAACTTTGATGCCAATTTTGTTTGCACCTCGAGGTTTGTTACTCAATTAATATCACTGTGTGCACAGTACTGGGTCTGCGATTGGATGCCTGCTCCAACGTCCTGACAGCTATTCGCTTTTCTCTGTCCTTCGTCTCCATCGTATCTGTTCCCAGGATCCGGCTTTCCTTTCCAGGGCTCCTGGATATCAGAGATGTCCTCCTTCTTCATAGAATGGGGTCTCCCTTCCTCCACCATTGATGCAGCCCTCACCCTCATCACCTCCATTTCCTGTACATCTGCACTCACCCCACCTTCCGCCTGCTGTATATGGGATAGGGTTCCATCTGTCCTCATCTACCACCCCATGAGTCTCCATATCCAACACATCATCCCCTGCAATTTCCACCACCTTCATTGGGACCCTACTGCCAAACACTTCTTTATTTCCCCACCCACCCCCTACTCTTCGCTTTCCACAGTGGTCGCTCCCTCTGTGATTCCCTTGTTTATTGTCCTTCCTTACTAATCTCCTCCTGGCACATATCACTGCAAGCAACAGAAATGCTACACGCGCCCAATTACCTCCTCCCTTGCCTCCTAATTGGGCCCCAAACAGTCCTTCCAGGTGAGGCAATACATCACTTACAAATCTGATGGGGTTGTCTACTTTATCTGGTGCCTTCAACATGGCCTCCTCTACATTGGTGAGACCTGACATAACTTGAGGAACTGCTTTATCGAACACCTCCACTCCATCCTCAAAAAGCAGAGTTTCCCCGTGGTCAGTCATTTTAATTCCTATCTCCATTCCCATTCGTTACATTGGTCCATTGTCTCCACCTATGCCATGATGTATGTATGTTTTCTATGTATGTTTCTATGTATGTTTCTATGATGAGTCCACTCTAAGGTTGGAGGAGCAGCCATCTGAATTATTGAGCAGGTGATCAATGACGATCAAAGAAGTATATTTTAATTGAGGAAAGGAGTTAGAGGTGCCAGACATTATGGTCTCCCAGATAAAAGCAAGACAGCCAGTGGAGAGAGATTAAAGCCGTGAATGTGAAAACTGGCAAAAATTAAGAATGTACAAGTATTTTAGAGTACAAGTAAGGCTGGAAGACATTCTGGAGATGGGAAGGAGTCTTAACCCAAGGAGGCATTCAAAAACAAGGATTAGAATTCTACTATTTCAGTTGCTACTAGATGATGAGCTAACATAGGTCAGTATGAAGAAAAAAGAGATGTGTGAACAGACTATCTCAGTTTTAAGAAGAAAGATGGAAGGTTGGCCTGAAATGTGCTGAAATAGGCCTATTAATGTCCCTGTACCCTACTGTACACCAGATCACTCTCCCACCACTCCTCCCAAGTGGAGGTAACAAAGGCATGAATGAGCTCAGGTAAGGACTGAGTGAAATAATGTTACATAGGGTAAACAGTACTACTCAAGTAGTTGCTGATGTGCAATAAATATGTATAAAATATGAAACCAATAGTATTGGTTTAATTATAAGATGATTCTGTCAGCAACACTGTTGGATATACTATATACTTTGCTTTTCACACCCAAGAAACAAATAATCAATTAGATGGCCAGCACTTTGCTAAATTGGAGCTATTATCAAAGTCAATGTTGTGTTTATTATCATTTGCACAAGTACATAGTCATAGTAGTCATAGTCATACTTTATTGATCCCGGGGGAAATTGGTTTTAGTTACAGTTGTTCCATAAATAATAAATAGTAATAGAACCATAAATAGTTAAATAGTAATATGTAAATTATGCCAGTAAATTATGAAATAAGTCCAGGACCAGCCTATTGGCTCAGGGTGTCTGACCCTCCAAGGGAGGAGTTGTAAAGTTTGATGGCCACAGGCAGGAATGACTTCCTATGACGCTCAGTGCTGCATCTCGGTGGAATGAGTCTCTGGCTGAATGTACTCCTGTGCCCAACCAGTACATTATGTAGTGGATGGGAGATATTGACCAAGATGGCATGCAACTTAGACAGCATCCTCTTTTCAGGCACCACAGTCAGAGAGTCCAGTTCCATCCCTACAACATCACTGGCCTTATGAATGAGTTTGTTGATTCTGTTGGTGTCTGCGAACCTCAGCCTGCTGCCCCAGCACACAACAGCAAACATGATAGCACTGGCCACCACAGACTCGTAGAACATCCTCAGCATCGACCGGCATAGGTGCAAAGAGAAAGTTACTGGTGTCAGCATCTCAAGCACATTGCATCAGATACTAAGCAGCATTCACAAGATAAACCTAAACATAATTTAGACAATTCATTTTTTGCAACAAAACACAATTAGAACAACAAAACTACCTATGTACAATTCATTCAAATCTCCAAGACTTGATCTTCCACCAAACCCTCTGCTGAACACAACTCCACACTTTAAACTGCCGAAACCTACCCCTCCCATGCCCAGGTTTATGGAACCTCATTATGGGATTCCTGGTGGCTCATTGTGGTGTTTCTTTTAAATCATCAAAGTCCAAACTTTTCAGACCAAGGTGAACTAACTTAGTTTTCTGTCCGTTTATTTTAATTATTCTCTGAGTTACATCTTCTGTTTCTTCTCATGTATTATTAGGGAAAAAGAATAACTTAGTAGTTCCTAATAATGAAGTATTAAACGTACATGAATCATGTTCATTATTTATACATGTAAAGAAATCTTCCTGTTTCTGCTGATTCTAATGAGGTCTTTGAGAAATTTAAACAGAGTGTTGTAGGTAGAATGATGCTGTGCCCAGTGGAATTAAAGCCTGACGACATTTGGAAGTGAGTGATATTTAAATACAAGTGAACATACGCTGGAGACCATAATATATTAAGTGATAATTGGGATGGTGGTGTCCATGACTCAGTTATCCATTCTCAACCCATTATTCCATACATGACACCTGCAAAATAAGAATGGGACTGGCAGTCTAGAACAGGAATTCTTGACCAAGATGCAATACTAAATATAGAACAACTTTGTTATTTGTACAACTCAGCTGGAGATCTGACCATGACAATACAGCCAAAACTAGTTATTAATCTCAGTTTCCACTGTACAGTTACAGAATGATGTTCTGTAATTCAGTTACGACCCCACTACAATACAACATGTCATCTCATCTTGACAAATTGCAATGCAAACACACTCTAATTTTTACTAAGCAATTTAAAACTTCTACATCTAATTGAAATGGCATATCATCCTTCTCAGTTAACAGTATCTCACTAAATACAGTAGATTCCAGTTAATTGGGCCATCGGTTAATCGAGGTAGCCTCCCATTTGGGACAACTCTTAAAGAACAAGAATTAATCAAGAAAATAGCTCGGGTTATTTTTATTTATTTGGGACACTATGCCACTTAATTGGGACAGAAGACTGTTGCCAAACAATTTCTAACTAGTGACAGTTGCATGCTCTTGTTTAGCCATTACACACTATACCGTACTTAGAGCAGAGAGTTTTTAAATAGCATCAGTTGTGTGTGTTTGTGTTCAAAGAGCAATGGTTTTTGTCACTGATAGTTGGTGAGACTTGGGTGTGGAGCTTAGGAGACAATGGCGCCTAATGGCAACTCCTTTGTTTGCATCTTTGGAAACAGCTCTATTTCTATCTTTAATATCTCTATTTTTCCCTTTCAGGGTTACACGCTGGCTTCGGTTCTTTGTGGGAATGGGACCCCCTCTCGGGGTCTCACGATTGGCCGTTATTCGATATACCAAGGACGCAGCCTAGAAGATTAGCTCGGCTTCGGAGTTTCGGAGTTTTGGGATTTCGTCGATCTGGAGGCGGGCGGACTTGAGGTCGGTGCCTCTGCAGGAAATTGGTGTGTCGTGGGAGATGGAAGATCTCTGGTTGTGTGCCCAGAGACCCAAGTTCTTTGGGCACAGAGCTCAGAAAAAGCGATGCAACGGACTTTTAACATCGTAAATCAGCTAGTTGTTTATTATATCTCTTTTTCCATTATTAGGGAGAGAGAGAGTCTGTGGTATGTCGAATTACTGGGTGAACGAGTAGTCTTTGGGGTACTGCAAGTCTGTGTCTTTATTGATGCATTGCCGCAAGCTTGAGTGCTCGGTGGAGGGCACCGATGCTTTTTTTGCTGGTGGGGGAGGGGGGATTGTCGCTTTGCTGCTGCTTATGCGTGGGAGGGGGGAGCTGGTGTGGGGCTTTAGGGTTCTACCATTTAATTGTTACTCATTCTTTGGGTTACTCCTCTGTTTTCATGGATGGTTGCAAAGAAAAGGAATTTCAGGATGTATATTGTATACTTTTCTCTGACATTAAATGTACCTTTGAAACCTTTGAAATAAGCAGTAAGATAATTCAGAACTGTTTTGCTCATTGTGGTTTCAAGCATGTCAAGCTTGGAGATGTCAGAAACCGCCGGGAATGAAAATTAAATGACTTTACTACTTCAACAAGTTAGGGACTAGACAAATTTGAAGGTATCAACAATCATCTTGAATGTTGCAATGAAAATGAAGATTTGGAAGATTGCTTCATTGAAAGCACTGTTTGAAGGTAGTCCATTATCTGCACTAGATGTATGCTCTAATGTTGTTCATTTACAGCCAATCAAGTGAGAACTGGGTACAAACTGATTGAATTCTGCCATCGATAACTATTGGGAGCTAATATGAAGTTTTATAATACTGTATCGGTTTTAGTAATGTTTTAATTATCATACATAATTTTTTAATACAATACATAATTTTTACTCAGTTAAATGGTAGTTGTCTTTTTTATACTTTTTTAACTATTTCATTGAAACTTCAGCTAATTGGGGCGGTCACTTAATTAGGCCAAAAACTACTTCCAATATGTCCCAATGAACTGGAATCCGCTGTCTATCAGAGTACTTTATGCAATCCAGCTCTACCTGGCCTCTGAACTACCTTGCATCCTGGAGCTAAGACATCAAAATACTTGCTTCAGATCCAGCCCCAGGATAAATCAATACACCTCTGCACCAATGTATCATTCCACTTTTACTAAAACTGGAACTAAAGCCATTGGATTTTGAAAATATTTTTTAAGCAGCTCTTATAATGCTTTCATTGTCCATGTGGACTCTCTGTAACCATAGCAACTTCTGCTAAACAACTGCTGCTGAGCTTTCTGTGGTATCAGCATCACCAACAAAGTATACTAAAATTAAATAGCAGAGATAAATTAAAAAACTAGATCTTTTCAAGTTGCTTTAAACATCCATGAATATATTACTGGTAACTATGGTAACCATCTGAACATATTCACCTATCACTCCTGAGGCGATATGATGTATACTGCAAAGCAAATACTCTATAATTATTACTTAAACACATGGTGAACATTTATGGATTTCTGTAAGATCTACTGGATGTAAAAGTCATCGCATCAGAGATTGTGGACCATGTTGGTACCAATGAGTGATGATGTCCTGCAAAGTGAATTTAGGGAGTTTGGTGGTACGTTAAAGGACGGGACCTTGAGGGTTGTGATCTCAAGATAAAGGGGAAGGGTTGGCATTACTTGTCAGAGAAAATATTACAGCAGTGCTCGGTCAGGTCAGACTGGAGAGCTTTCTAGTAAGATTTTATGGGCAGAACTGAGGAATAAGCAAGATATGGCCATGTTAATGGGATTATATTATAGACCAATCAACAGTCTGCAGAATTTAGAGGAGTAAATTTGTAGAGAGATCACAGACTGTTGCAAGAAACATAGGTTGTGGTAATAGGTGATTTTAACTTTCTACACATTGACCTGGACTCCCATTCTATAAAAGAGCTGGATGGGAAAGAGTTTGTCAAATGTGTTCAGGAAATAACGAATAAACTCTTCTCAGGCTTCCAGCTGGGTACAGATATCGATTATAACTGATGTTTTGATGACAAACTGTGCCATCTTCTTCAGGGATGATGCTTCGGTATGTCTATCCCAGTGGTATTTATACCCCCATAATCCGTCCCTCCTGATTGGTTAGTACTCATCCAATCAGGTTTCCACTCTCCCACCTTGTTTACCATTGAATTCCAGTTCTTACTTAAAATGGGTCCTTCATCTCTGTTAAAATTCTTTTCCTCTAGTTTTATTTCAATGGCTTCCTTTATCAGGAGGTTCCAAAAGCCACTGCACAGCA
Organism: Mobula birostris; assembly: GCF_030028105.1. Classification (NCBI taxonomy): domain Eukaryota; kingdom Metazoa; phylum Chordata; class Chondrichthyes; order Myliobatiformes; family Myliobatidae; genus Mobula; species Mobula birostris. The sequence continues at coordinate 21,472,059 of NC_092393.1, forward strand.
TGGTAGTTTTATGCCATCGAAATCAATCCTTATGGCCATTGTGAATGCAATATTCTGCTACCAATCTCTCCGGGTAACCCAAGTGGATCTCCTTGGTGTGGGTTTCCACTGTGCACCCATCTGGCCAATATCCTGTAAACTCCAGCCAACCTGAGTCCCAGGTCATCTTTGACCCACATAAGCTGTGACTTGATCTTCCTTATGGATTTGTGGATGGTATTAACCTGGTGTTACTTTAGGATCCTGGCGATCCTTCCAGACACCTTGGAAATATGGGGAAGTCAGGCAATAGTGACAGGTTCCTCCTCGTTGTTAGGCTTCCTGGTTTTTCTGTCGGCCATTTTAAGGGCCTGATTGATTTCCTTCAACTTGTAGCCATTCTATAGGAATGTCATGCATAATTGTCTTATTTCCACAGGGAGACTCTCCAGGTCCAAAATAGTTTCCAATGGGTTGAAGTAGAAAGAGCTATTTTACATTGGGAAGCATGATAGTAGCTGTTATTATTGAGGAATAAGTCAGTGTGAGGGGATTTCTAATAGAGGCAGTACCTGAGGCTACTGTCTGGTTTGCATTGTATTAGAATGTCCAGGAATGCGAGGTAACCATTCTTCTTCATCTCCATGGGGAATTGCATATTTAGATGTATACTGTTCAGATGGCTGTGGAATAATTGGAGCATTGGAGTCCATGAGGCTACACTACAAAAGTGTCATTGATGTATCTGAAGCAGCATTTGAGGTGTAAGGGCTCAGCCCTCTTCTCAAAGTCCTCCATGTAGAAATTAGCAATAGCTGGCGACAAGGACGATCCCACGACCACTCCGTCTATTTGTTCATAGTAGTTCCCTTCATAGAGGAAGTATGCTGATGTAAGGGTGTGCTCAAAAGGGTCAATGGTACCCTTATTAAGCCCTGACCGCAGGGGGACAAAGCTGTCCTTAATGGGAACTGTCATGAACAGGGACACCGTGTTGAAGCTGACCATTATGTCCCCTGGCTTCAGCTGGATGCTGATTATAGTTTTAACAAAGTTTGTCAAATTCATGACTTTGAATTAAGTACAGCTTGACCCTCCTGCGGTCAAGGTTTGATAAGGGTATCACTGACCTTTTTGAGCACATCCTTACTTCAACATACTTCCTCTATAAGGGGGTGTACTATGAAGAAATGGACAGAATGGCCTTGGAGTGACAGAGTTTCTCATCGAATCATCGGTTAGAATCAATACCTGTACCCAGCTGGAAGTCCGAGAAGAGTCTATTCGTCATATACACTGGGAAAGCACAAGATCTTTTTTCGTATTCAGGACAGTTTCCTTAACCAGTACATAGAAGTTCCAACTAGACAGAGTGTGAGGTGTGAGACTAGATCTGCTGTTAGCGAATGAGACAAAGTGCAGGTGACAGAGGATTCTGTAGGAAAATACTTTGCAGCTAGTGATCATAAAGCCATTAGTTCCAGGGTAATTATGGAAAAGGATAGGTCTGGTCCTCGGGTTGAGATTCTAAATTGGAAAAAGGCCAATTTTGATGATATCCGAGATGATCTGGCAAGCATGGATTGGGACAGGTTGTTTTCTGGCAAAAGTGTACTGGGTAAATGGGAGGCCTTCAAAAGTGAAATTTTCAGAGTACAGAGTTTGTATGATTCTTTCAGAATAAAAGGCAAGGATAACAGATTTATGGAACCTTGGTCTTCAAGAGATATTGAGGCCCTAGTTATGATAAAGAAAGAGGTGCATAGTAAGTACTGGCAGGCAGGAACAAATGAAGTCCTTGAGGAGTATAAGAAATGCAAGAGAACACGAGAAGGAAATCAGAAGGGCTAAAATAAGGCATAATGTTGCTCAAGCAGACTAGACGAAGGAGAATCCTAAGAGCTTCTACAGATTCATTAAGAGCACAAGGATAGCAAGGGATGAAATTTGCCCTCTGGAAGATCAAAGTGGTAGTCCATGCGTGGAGCCATAAGTGATTGGGGAGATCTTAAATGTTTTTTTTGCATCTGTATTTAGACAGGTGACACACACACAAGAGTCTATAGATGTGAGGAAATGTAGCAGTGAGGTCATGGGCCCTATACAGATCACTGAGAAGGAGGTGCTTGCCATCTTGTAGCAAGTTAGATTGAATAAATCCCCAGGGCCTGATAAAGTGTTCCCCCAGACCCTGTGGGAAGTTAGTCCAGAAATTGCAGGGGCCTAGGAAAGATATTTAGAACACTCTTAGCTACAAATGAGGTACTGAAGGATTGTAGTATAGCTAATGTTGTTTCGTTGTTTAAGAAAGGCTCTTAGAATAAGCCAGGAAACTATAGTCTAGTTTACCTCACTGAGGCAAAATGTCAGCTCTCTGACACCTCCTCTTACTTACTACTGGAACAGGACCCCACCAAAAATATTCAAACCATTGTCTCCCGTACCATCACCACCCTTATCAACTCAGGAGACCTTCCACCCTCAGCTGCTAAGCTCATTATTCCCACACCCCGTACCGCTCGGTTTTACCTCCTCCCAAAGATACACAAGCCTGATTGTCCCAGTAGACCCATAGTTTCTGCCTGCTCCTGTCCCACCAAACTTGTATCTGCCTACCTGGACTCCATTTTGTCACCCATAGTTCAGTCCCTCCCCACCTACATCCGGGATACTTCCCATGCCCTCCACTTCTTCAATAATTTCCAATTCCCTGGTCCCAACCGCTTCATTTTTACTATGGATGTCCAATCCTTATACACCTCCATTCCCCACCAAGAAGGCCTCAAAGTCCTCCGTTACTTCCTGGATAACAGACCTCACCAGTTCCCCACCACCACTACCCTCCTCCGGTTGGCGGAACTAGTTCTCACACTTAATAACTTCTCTTTTGGCTCTTCCCACTTTCTTCAGACTAAGGGTGTAGCTATGGGAACTTGCATGGGCCCCAGCTATGCCTGCCTCTTCGTTGGTTATGTGGAACAGTCTGTGCTCCAAACCTATTCTGGTACTGCTCCCCAACTTTTCCTTCGGTACATTGACGACTACATTGGTGCTGCTTCCTGCACCCATGCTGAGCTCGTCAATTTCATCGACTTTACTTCAAACTTCCAACCAGCCCTCAAATTCACTTGGTCTATCTTGGACACTTCTCTCCCCTTTCTCGATGTCTCGGTCTCCATCTCTGGAGACAGACTGTCCACTGACATCTTCTACAAGCCCACTGACTCTCATAACTACCTCAACTATACCTCTTCCCACCCCACCACATGTAAAAATGCCATTCCCTATTCCCAGTTCCTCTGTCTCCGCCGCATCTGCTCCGAGGATTAGGCTTTCCGTTCCAGGACATCTCAAATATCTTCTTTCTTTAAGGACTGTGGTTTCCATTCTACCGTCATCAATGATGCCCTCACCCGCATCTCCTCCATTTCCCGCACTTCAGCCCTCACCCCATTCTCCTGCAACCACAACAGGGACAGAGTTTCCCTTGTCCTTACCTACCACACCACCAGCCTCCAGATCCAGCACATTATCCTCCACAACTTCTGCCACCTTCAACAGGACCCCACCACTAAGCACATCCTTCCCTCTCCACCCCTCTCCGCCTTCCACAGGGATCGGTCCCTCCGCGACTCCCTTATTCACACGTCCATCCCCACTAATCTCCCACCGGCACTTATTCCTGTAAGCGTAAGTGCTTCACCTGTCCCTACACCTCCTCTCTTGCCACCATTCAGGGCCCCAAACAGTCCTTCCAGGTGAGGCAACACTTCACTTGTGAGTCTGTTGGGGTCATCTATTGCATCCGGTGCTCCTGGTGCTGCCTCCTCTACATCGGTGAAACCCGACGCAGATTGGGGGACCGCCTCGTCGAGCACCTCCACTCCGTCCGCCACAACAGACAAGATCTCCCAGTAGCCACCCACTTCAACTCCGCTTCCAATCCCAGTCAGATATATCTATACATGGCCTCCTCTACTGCCATAATGAGGCTAAACTCAGGTTGGAGGAGCAACACCTCATATACCATCTCTAGCCCCTTGGTATGAACATAGAATTCTCCAACTTCCGGTAATTCCCTCCCCCTCCCTTCCTCTATCCCTATTTCACTCTGCCCCTCCCCCAGCTGCCTATCACCTCCCTCATGATTCCGCCTCCTTCTTCTACTACCCATTGTTTTCCTGCCTATGATGTCAATGCTTCCCCTCCCCCACCCCTTTGTCTTTCAAATTACTGGTCTTTCAACTGAACCTACAAGCATTCTTCACCTCCTTCCACCTCCTTCATTCTTCAGTCCTGACGAAGGGTTCCGGCCCAAAATGTCGACTCATCGTTTCCACTGATCCTGCACGACCTGCAGAGTTCATCCAGGGTACTGTAAGTGTTGCTTTGATCACAGCATCTGCAGATTATTTTGTTTTAACTACAGTCTAGTGAGCCTGGCAGTATTAATGGGAAAGTTATTGGAAGGTCCGGATATATGCGTATATATTTGAATTGGCAGGGACTGAATAGGAATAATCAACATGGCTATACGCGTGGTAAGTTGTGTCTAACCAATCTTATAGAGTTTTACAAGGAAGTTACCAGGAAAGTTGATGAAGGCAACATAGTGGATGTTGTCTATATGGACTTTAGCAAAGCCTTTAACAAGGTGCAGCAAGTGAGATTGTTGAAGAAGGTTTAGTCGCTTAGCATTCAATTGAGGCGGTAAATTGGATTAGACATTGGCTTTGCGAATGTCGTCAGAGAGTGGTAGTAGATGGTTGCCTCTCTGACTGGAGGCCTGTGACTAAAGGTATTCCACAGGGATCGGTGCTGAGTCCATTGGTGTTTGTCATCTGTATCAGTGATCTGGATGACAATGTGGTAAACTGTATCAGCAAATTAGTGGTTGACACCAAGGTTGGAGTTGTAGTGGATAGAGAAGAAGACTATCAAAGCTTGCAGTGAGATCTGGACAGGTGTAAAAATGGGCTGGAAATGGCAAATGGAATTTAATTCAGACAAGTGTGAAGAATTTCACTTCAGAGGACCAACCAAGATAGGTCTTACACAGAGTGGTAGGGCACTAAGCAGTTCAGTAGAACAGAGGTTATCTGGGAATACAGATCTATAATTCTTTGAAAGTGGCCTCACAGATAGATAAGGACGTAAAGAAAGCTTTTGGTACTTTGACTTCATAAATCAATCTATTGAATACAGGAGTTGGGATGTTATGTTGACATTGTATAAGATTGGTGAGGCCTTACCTGGAGATTGTGTGTAGATTTGGTCACCTCCCTGCAAGAAAGATGTTAATAAGTTTGAAGGAGTGCAGAGAAAATTTACAAGAATGTTGCCAGGACTTGAGGACCTGAGTTATATGGAAAAGTTGAATAGATTCACTAGGACATAGAGGATTGAGGGAAGATTTGATAAAGGTGTACAAAATTAAGGGTATAGATAGGGTAAATGCAAGCAAGCTTCTTCTACTGAAGCTGCGTAAGACTTCAACCAGAGGTTATGGGTTAAGGGTGAAAGGTGAAATCCATTGTTTATTGACTTCAAAACATAAAAACTGACTGCAATAAAAAGACAGAAGCCCAAGAGAATGTTCTTTGTTCTTTACTTTAAGTGAGGCACACATGTATCACTTACAAGTGTCATCACATATGCAATTCACTTATTTTTACATAAAACCCATAAACAAACAAGAATGTGTAATCAAATGTATATTTACAACAAATATTACTGAAATATTAAATATACTATGCTCCTCTCTGCTTAGCTGTCAACTCTAATTCAATATATAGAGCATACTATGTAATACAACTAATAGACAGACATCCACAGCATAGTCAATTTTTAAACTGTCCCATTCAGGCCTACACATTTAATTGCTGTCATGGCTTTTTTATTCCTGTTGGATAACGTCTTTCATGACAAGGGGGATCGCTCTGCTTGGGAGGTGAGACTTGTGGCTGTGAAACAATCTCAGGTTCTGAGCTCTCCACCGTGGAGTTGTAGGAGTTGACTCTGAAATTGCAGGAAGAGGTTCTAACAAATCTGGCCACTTTTCCTCTCTGACAATTGACTTTGCTCTCAACTGATTGCTGTGTCATCTGCAGATGATATTAGATGCAATCTCTACTGTGTAGGAGAGTGGTCCATTTCTGTCCTTAATCTTTCTGAGTACCCACTTTCGATCACCTCTGTAGTCCCTCACCAGGACTGCTTGTTCGGGAGTGAAACATTGAACCTCCTTGTTGATGATCTCTCAATTTGTCTTAGCTGGTGGTGCTGACTACTCCTTCTAATATTGGGTTTGAGGGGATCCAAGGGTGAGCGGAAGGAACGAGTCAGGAACAGCATACCTGGTGAGTTGTTGTTCGTGGAATGAGCTGCATTATGATATGCAATGTGAAAATTGGAGAGCTTCTGGTTCAGTATTAGTGTAGTGTGTTCTGTTGACATTGCTTGCAGCATGTCCTTTAGACTCCGGACAAACCATTCCGCCAAGCCATTCATAGCTGTGTGGTACCATGCAGATGTAATGTATCTTATTCCACTCAATTTCAGGAGTGACTGAAACTCTTCCACCCCAAACTGTGGTCCATTGTCACTGACCAAGTGTTCTAAAGTTTACCTCCTCTTATTTCCTACATAGGGCGACCTATGTCAAAGGCAAGTCATCTTGATGCCAGTAAAAATGGAGGATCTAGAATTCCTGCTGCATATTCCATCCATTTTAGGTAGCCTTCTAGACCTAAGACAATGTGGGGTCTTTTCTGGTTTCCCTTGGATCATCTCTGCCAAAATCGGGAGACTTTTGACGTGTGAGGGTGAATATGTCACAAACAGTGTCCACTTTTTAAGTTTTTCAGGTATTTCCTTTTCCAAGGGTAAATGGATCAAATCATCAACATTTCTGTGATAAGCTGTCCTCCTGAATTTGATTGTGTAATTATGTTCTCCAAGAAACAGAGCCCATCTCTGTACTCACGCTGCTACAGGTAGTGGAACACCCTTCTGTGGATTGAAGATGGACACTAGTGGTTGATGATCAGTAATGAGAGTAAACTCTCTCCCATTCAAATACCGGTTAAAATGTTTTACCCCTCAAACCAGAAGCAAGACCTCTTGCCAATCTGTGTGTAGTTTTTCTCTGCAGCGGTTAGGGTACATGATGCAAAGGCTAATGTAAGATTTTGTGAATAAAACATGCGAGAGTCATTTTATGTGCTTAACAGAAGCTACAACTCTTTATTTTCATTACAAACAAACCAAAGCGGTTGCCTTATTCTGACATCACTATGTTAGACATCGTTTCTTAAAGTGAACACAACAACTCAATGATGGTGTTTATGAATTATGTAGAACAGTTTCTATTATGAACAACATGTGTCCTCTGTCACCCAAAATATGATCCTACACAGGCTCCCACAAAATTCACTAAAACCAGCATTGTGAGTGTGTCTGGAGTTCATGCACGCAACTCAACTTAGCTCCTATGTGCCTTGGTTGGAGTACAGCAGGTGCTTCTAGTTCAACCAAGGGTGTGCTGACACACACGTGGTCATGTTGTGATGCAGGAGTTATGGTAGTAGAACCATCCCGATCATAGTGGGCGTGTTTAAAGTGATCACAAAAATACATTTAGGTTTATCCTTCCTGTCTACAATAGAAGTCTTTTCGTCCCGTTACAAAATGCCAAATGAACCATGATAAGGGGGTTTAAGGAGGTGTTGATGTGCCTCATGGTGGATAAAAGCGAATGAGGTGTAATGTGGGACAACCGGAACCTGAGTGCTACATGCCATGATAGGTTGGAATAGGTGTAAAAAAATTTAGTTTACTGAAGAGGGCAGAATGCTGCTGTGACACCGACTATGCTGACGTGGCATCGGGGATAAGATCAACTGGAATCCATAGTGACCGTCCGTACATCAACTCAGCTGCAGAGGACTGCAGGTCCACCTTCACAGGCAGTTTTGAGTCTCAGCAGGAGATGATCACGCCAACACCATTCCATCAGGGAGGCCATTGGACTGTGGGTGATGCAATTTAATGGCGAGGTTCTGGGTCACTGCGGCTCAGAGATTTGATGTGAACTGGGGAACTGGGGTCAAGAGAAATATCAGATGAGGTGCTGCACTGAGCATCCCAGTGTTGATGAATGGCCAAGCCATGTCTGGCACAGTCGTCGACACTAGAGGGACAACCTCTGGCCTCCTGGTCCACCATGGTAACAAGACATGTAAAACCGTGGGGGTTAGGGGTGGGTTGGGAGGGGGAGAGGACCATTTAGATCCATGTTGATGTAGTCAAGCTGTCATTTAGGGACCCGAATGTGATTGTTAATTTTCTCCCACTGACACACATCACAAGCAGTGCTCCAGTCCTGCATGTCCTTTCAAAAGCAGAGCCACATTGACTTTAAAGCAATTTTGTGGAACAATTGAAACTGCTGAGCCAACGTCTAATTCCATTTTAATTAATTTGCCATTCACTTCACTTGCCATATTAATTGTCTATTGTTTTCACACTGTAAATCTCATCACTCTCATCATTATCATATTTTTCATCCACAGCAAGCGACTGCCACTTTTGAAACTGCCACTTGACTGTTTATCATTTCTCAGTTCTGTGGAGTCCATTTATTTTTGTCTACCTGTCATGTCCAGTCCCTATATAATTCCATCCCCCATCAGGAAGGTCTCAAAGCTCAACATTGGATTCCAGACCTAATCAGTTCCCCTCTACCACCACTCTGCTCTGTCTAGCGAAATTAGTCCTTACTCTTAATAATTTCTCCTTTGGCTCCTCCCACTTCCTCCAAACTAAAGGTGTAGCTATGGGCACCCGTATGGGTCTTAGCTATGCCTGCCTTTTTGTTGGCATTGTGGAACAATCTATGTTCCGTGCCTATTCTGGTATTTGTCCCCTAATTTTCCTTCGCTACATCAACGACTGCATTGGCGCTGCTTCCTGCACGCATGCAGAGCTCGTTGACTTTATTAACTTTGCCTCCAACTTTCACCCTGCCCTCAAGTTTACCTGGTCCATTTCCGACACCTCCCTCCCCTTTCTAGATCTTTCTGTCTCTGTCTCTGGAGACAGCTTATCCACTGATGTCTACTATAAGCCTACTGACTCTCACAGCTATCTGGACTATTCCTCTTCTCACCCTGTCTCTTGCAAAAACGCCATCCCCTTCTCGCAATTCCTCCATCTCCGCCGCATCTGCTCACAGGATGAGGCTTTTCATTCTAGGACGAAGGAGATGTCTTCCTTTTTTAAAGAAAGGGGCTTCCCTTCCTCCACTATCAACTCTGCTCTTAAACGCATCTCCCCCATTTCACGTACATCTGCTCTCACTCCATCCTCCCGCCACCCTACTAGGAATAGGGTTCCCCTGGTCCTCACCTACCACCCCACTAGCCTCCGGGTCCAACATATTATTCTCCGTAACTTCCGCCACCTCCAACGGGATCCCACCACTAAGCACATCTTTCCCTCCCCACCTCTCTCTGCATTCCGCAGGGATCACTCCCTACACAACTCCATTGTCCATTCGTCCCCCCCCATCCCTCCCCACTGATCTCCCTCCTGGCACTTATCCGTGTAAGCGGAACAAGTGCTACACATGCCCTTACACTTCCTCCCTTACCACTATTCAGGGCCCCAAACAGTCCTTCCAGGTGAGGCAACACTTCACCTGTGAGTCGGCTGGGGTGATATACTGCGTCCGGTGCTCCGGATGTGGCCTTTTATATATTGGCGAGACCTGACGCAGACTGGGAGACCACTTTGCTGAACATCTATGCTCTGTCCACCAGAGAAAGCAGGATCTCCCAGTGGCCACACATTTTAATTCCACATCCCATTCCCATTCTGACATGTCTATCCACGGCCTCCTCTACTGTAAAGATGAAGCCACACTCAGGTTGGAGGAACAACACCTTATATTCCGTCTGGGTAGCCTCCAACCTGATGGCATGAACATCGACTTCTCTAACTTCTGCTAATGCCCCACCTCCCCCTTGTACCCCATCTGTTACTTATTTTTATACACACATTCTTTCTCTCACTCTCCTTTTTCTCCCTCTGTCCCTCTGAATATACCCTTTGCCCATCCTCTGGATCCACCCTCCCCTTTGTCTTTCTTCCCGGACCTCCTGTCCCATGATCCTCTCGTATCCCTTTTGCCTATCACCTGTCCAGCTCTTCGCTCCATCCCTCCCCTTCCTGTCTTCTCCTATCATTTTGGATCTCCCTCTCCCCCTCCAACTTTCAAATCCCTTACTCACTCTTCCTTCAGTTAGTCCTGACGAAGGGTCTCGGCCTGAAACGTCGACTGCGCCTCTTCCTAGAGATGCTGCCTGGCCTGCTGCATTCACCAGCAACTTTTATGTGTGTTGCTTGAATTTCCAGCATCTGCATAATTCTTGTTGTTTGTTGCATTTTCTGCAAGTTTTGTCTTTAAATCTGCATTGATCTGGTGTACTTGAGCCCCTATCACAATGGTAACACAATTTGTTTGGCCAGACAGGCCTAACTCTAAATCAAGGGTTCCCAAGCTTTTTTATACCATGGTCCCCTACCATTAACTGGGGGGTCTGTGGACACCAGGTTGGGAACTCCTGATCTAAATGATGCAATTTTGTTCACGTTCACTTTCATTCCTGACTATAAGTCAATTGCATCTCTGTCTGCTCTTTCCATTGATACAGCTATTTCAACTGCACTTTTAAATGTAAATTGTGCTTCAGTTAGGAGCCATTTTTTGACTGCTTTTTGGAAGATTTCACAAACTAAACAGTCTCTCTATGTATCATTAAGCCCAATACTGAAATGACAACGCTCAGACAGTTTCTTCAATTAGGTCACCTATGCTAAATGCACTCTCCTTCCTTTTGATTCTGTTTATGAGATCTAAAGTGTTCTGTAATAAACAATGGTATCTGTTCTAAATATTCCCACATTATTTTTCATGATGTCAGCAAAGCTCATTTTGGTGGGCTTCGTTGGAGCAGTTACATTTCTAAGCAATCTGTATGACTTTAAACTCAATGCACTCAGCAAAGTTGGCACTCACTTCTCATCAGATATTCCATTTGCTGTAAAATACTGCTCAGTGTACATGAGGCAGTTATCCAATGTTCAGTCAAACAGGGCAATCTTTCCGATGTAGCCAGCAATTTCTGCTCTTTTTTATGATTACTATCACCCAGTACTCACTGCTTATGAATCTGTGAATTCTTCCATTATCTGTCTTTACTTTAACTTGATTATCTTTTGTCTTGCAAAGAAAATATGCTGCTCTGAAGAAAATAAAAGAGTTATGCTGCTTTTCTTTTTACTCAACCATTTTGCTGTGCATTTTAAAAAAAACTCAAACACTGCACTTCAACAGGTAAATAGATGTCTCGGGTTTGTTTTAAAAATATTTTGTCACCACTGTTACGTTTTGTAACTTCAAAACCTAAAAACCAATTGCAATAAAAAGATGGGAGCCCTAGAGGATGGGCGTTAGTTCAAAGTGCATGCGTATCACGTGGTAGCAGCACGAGATATGCAATTCACTTATATTTACATAAACCCATAGTGAATTATTTAAATGAACAAGAATGCTTAATCAAACAACATATTTACAAAGTTACACAAATACTACTGAAATATTAAATACACAACAAAATCTTTAAGTGGAACATATTGGTGAATTTCTCCACTCAGAGTCTGGTGAGAGTGTGGAACAAGCTGCCAGAGCAAGTAGTGAATGTGGGGATGATTTCAACATTTGGATGAAATTTGGATAGGTATATACGGATGAGAGGAGTATGGGTGCAGGTCAATAGGACTAGGAAGAGTAAGGGTTCAGCATAGACTAGATGGGATGAAAGGCCCATTTCTGTGCTGTAGTGTTCTATGACTCTATGACAAAATGTAACACATTCATACCCATGCAGTTTTCTCCTCAAGTATTGCATTTCTTTCTTGTCCCACCAAAGACCATTACTTATCAGTGATTGAGACTTCAGTTAGACTTCCACCCAAATGCCATCAAACTCGTAAGTCAGAAGACCAGCCTTCTCCTTCCCACCCTCCCCCCACCTTCTTTACAGGGCCTCTGCCCCCTCCCTCTTCAGTCCTGACAAAGGATTCCGGCCCGAAAAGTTGACTGATTGTTTCCACGGATGCCGCCCGATCTGCTGAGTTCCTCCAGCGTGTTGTGAGTGTTTGCTTTGACCCCAGCATCTACAGATTATTTTGTGTTCAGAAGTTAGAAGTGTGCTGAGTAATAGATAGCATTGATGCCATCACTATGTTTTACTGCAGGAAGTTGCATTGTGGTTTGCTGTAACATCTGATCTTGTTTGGATCTCCCAAGCATCTCCCCAATTCCACACCAGGTCAGACCAGAACTGCAGATCCATTTGAGATCAATGCAGGTTTCAGGACTGTGGATGTAGTTGGGAACGGGGGATGTTATATATTTGTCTTAATGATTTTAATTATGTCCCATCAGCATTTCTGTTAAGATGATTAATAAGTTTTAGTTTTTATATCTTTCTTTGAAACTTAATAATTTCTAGATGTCTCTTAATATCAGCTTTGATAGAAGGTAGCTCCCAGCTGTGACGAAAGGGTACAAGGGTTAAGAGGGGGCCTCCTTAGATAATAAGTTGAGGTGAGCAAGGACTTGCAAAATCGTCTGTCCCGGCAAGGTAATGGACTGAAAAATTCAACTGCAGCAGAAGTGTGATGTTCTTCTCTTGGATCCAAGATTGTAACTGATTTAGTAAACTCATCAGGTAACAGTGAAAAATTTACAGATATCCTGATCTGCACTTTTAATAGAAAAATAAATATTAGCTTTATTTGTTACATGTGCATCGAAACGTACAGGGAAATGCATCACTTACCTCAAATCAAATCAGCAGGACTATGATAGGGAACCACCCCCCGCCCCCCCCCACCGCAAGTGTTGCCATGCTTCTGGCGCCAATATTAGCAACTTACTAACCCATTGGAATGTGGAAGGAAGCCAAAGCACCCGGAGGAAACCCGTGCAGTCAAGGAGCAAAACGAACTACAAACTATAGACAGTAGTGGGCATTGAACTCCTCTCTTTCAGCTGACTGCTTTAAAGCATTGTGCTTACTGCTAGGCTACCATGCTGCCCTATTATTCCCAGTCGATCAATCAACACTTTTTGTGCTGTTACAAATGATTCTCTCCTGGTGCGAGCATCTTCTGCAGGGGAATACACCCTCTTCTCTGTGCATCATCACTACTCTATACTGTCATCAAGTTCACCTCTCAGTCAAACTCACATTGACTGATGTTCTTCTCCCATCCACCCATCCAACCATGTGATACTCTGTTTGCTCTTATTCTTATACATGATTAAGGAGCTAGGGTTCTTAAGGTAGCTGGCACCTGAATTCCTTCACATCAATTACAATGTATGGCATGAAGACCAATAATGAATGAAAATTAAATTTGTAAATTATCTGATGGTATCTTGACTATTGCAAGTATGAATAGTCATCAATTAAATGAGTCAAACAATTGAAAATAAGCCTAAAAAAATTAAAAACCCCAAGTCATTGCATTATACAGATACTTCCATACATACATACATACTCATTTCCCCTCTTCATCTTTCTCCAGTCTTGTCTATATCGTGCTCTCTCCACCTCTCTTCCTTCCACCCTTTCTCCCTCTCTGCTTTCTCTCCTGCAAAGCAGTTATATGCAGGGGTTGGTTATCCAGTCTGGTTCCCGGCTCCTCTCCATTTGAAAGGCATCACTCAGAGAAATCCATTCTTATTGTATGTTTAGCCATCAGTGTGCACAAGCTACTTATAATGAGCTGGAAGGGCATCAAAGGGAGGAAAAAGTAACTGGGGATGTGCAGGAACTCAGAATTATAGCGATCTGAAAGTAATCAAATTGAATGAGATAATGGAGCAAGGAGCTCTCTCACACATGTGCAGAAAAGAAATTAGGGATCAGCTGTTGCCTGTATCAAGAGAATTGAGGAAAGCCCTACTATTCAACTAACTGTACTTGCACTAAAGAGAGAATACTTGTGATCATGGGGACATACGCGACAGTGCTTTTGGACGAGTAGAGTCATTGTGGTGGAATATTCAGATCCAAACCTCTTCCTCACATTTGACTTCCTCCTCGTCTTTCAAAGTCTTGAGGTAAGCACTTAAAGATGGTCCAAATACAAACCTCCATCTGAATCTGAGGCAGCAGAAGAGAGTGGAGAGGTATGATTGGCAAATGGCAATTCATCGGAGATGAGTGAACTTTAACCAGACATGGGTTAAAAGGTAGGTCATCTGCCAGGAGTTCCTTGGAGGGTGAGATGATAGTTTGGATAACAGATAAGGAATCAGATGGGGCTGTGTTAGTGCCAGAATATATGATGACACTTGCAAGCTGCCCCAGCACACCCTTCAGTGTATGGGTTGTTAATGTAAATGACACATTTCACTACATATTTCGGTGTACACATAATAATTAAATTTTCATCATCATCTCTACAGCAGAAGCCAATGGCCTGTCCCTTTAAAACCTTTGCCTCTAGATCAGTGGTCCCCAACCTCTGGGCCATGGACCATGAAGCATGCAGGGGTGCAGCGGTGGCCGGAATCGCACCCAGCACATCTTTAAGAAAAAAGCCGAAATAAACAAGCTAGTTAATTAGGTGCTGCCTGGCACGTAAATGTCATCCCAGATCAGAGGCGATTGCCGATTTCACTTGCTCTATGCGATGTTCACTCCTCTTTCCAGGGCGCTGGAGCCTTTAGCTGTTCCATTGTTTGGTCAATTTAAACGCCAGCCCAGACCGGCTGAAAAGACAGGGCTGTCAGGATCGAGGTGACATGTTGAACCTACACAAACTTCTAATAAAGTATAGGTGCTGCCGTGCTTTTTTTGTAATGACAGTTACGTGCTGGTCCCAGGACAGATCCTGTGACACTTTTCAGAGAGAGAAATGTCGATCCTTAATGCTGAAGAATTTAAAGTTATTGACCCTCTCCACCTTAGTTCCTCTAATGAAGACTGGCTTCTGGGCGGACCTAATTAACTAGCTTGTTTATTTTGGCTTTTTTCTTAAAGATGTGCTGGGTGCACTCCGGCTACCGCTGCTCCTCTGCATGCTTCACGGCCCGGAGGGTGGGGACGACTGCTCTAGATGCTTTACTTATCTTACATGTAAAGAGAGGGGTTTGCTCCCTGGATATCTTGGAATTAAAACCTCCTGGTCAGATTTCAACACCTGCTCCCCCTTCAGCCTCCTCTGACAAAGCCACTTGGTCTTCATGTGCTAAAGGTCAAGTTTCATTCCAGACACTGACTGCTGTTAGCTTCTCATACGCACTTTACAACACACTACCAATTAGTTACTCGATATAGGTACAATATCCAAACTGATGTACAGTATTTCTCATTCCCTCTTTCCATCAGGACTGTGTGATTCATAATCATAAGCAGGGGGAGGCTGTACTTAACGTACAAGCTCTTCTCAGGCTTCTAGCCAGGCACACGTGTTGATTTTAACTGATGTTTCGATGACTAACTCCGCTGTCTTCATCAGGGATGATGCCTAGGCGGGTTTCCACACCATGGCTTTAACAGGGTTCCCTGTGAATGCAGAGCAGCACACATTGGCCAGACAGTGGAAATCTGCATCGAGGAGCACAGGAGGTGTCTCCATTTGGGTTACCCAGAGAAATCGGCAGCAGCAGAACATGGCACTCGCAATGACCGTGGGATTGACTTTGACGGCACAAAACTACTGTGCCACGCCTATGGCTTTTGAGATTGCCTGGTGAAGGAAACCACTGAAATAATACTAGAGAATAAGTATTTTAACACCGATGAAAGTCTCACTCTACCTAAGAACTGGAATATGATTTTAAGCAAGGTGGGACAATGGAAACCTGATTGGTTGAGGAATAACTGAAGAATGTGAGGAAGACTTTGTGACTCTGAAGAAGGCTTTGTGTTCTCTGCTAGTCCTCATCAGCCCAGACTTCACCAAACCTTTCCACCATCCAAGTCAATGTCTCAGGAATGGGGATGAAGCTGTTCCGGCCCAAGAGAAAGAGGGGGAACAGCAGCCGGTATTTATCTTAGTCAGAAGTTACTACCGCGGGAGACGATGTATCCCACTGTTGAGAAGGATGCTCTTGCCATAAAATGAGCCTTGGAGAGCCTCTGGTATTACTGGCTAAGCAGAGAATTTGTTCTGGAGACTGACCACAAAGCACTCACCTGGATCCAGTCCATGAAAGACCACAATGTACACGTTATGAGATGGTACCTGGCTCTAAAACCATTCCATTTCAATATCTGTCGTAAGCCAGGACAGCACAACGTTGTGATAGACTATCTCTCCCGATTGCCCACCTTGTGCAATCCAGAAGAAATGGGGGTGAGGTCACAGATCTTGTTGGCAATGTTAATTGTCCAGCTAACCTTGCCCCTTTGCCCAGTTAGTCACTCCTCCTCATTCTGTCTCGGGTCTAATCTCCCCAGTAGTTCACACACTTTGCCCTCCCATTCTGCAGTTCTTGGGAGTTCACCATTTACACATCCCAAGAGTAAACAATCACTAGCTTGGCTAATCAAAAAAAAACCCTCAGTTAACATGCTCTACTGGTTTATAACTCATAAAAATGAGGATTTTAGATACAGACATTCCAAAGAGATTCATTTATTTTCATTCACAGCATTACATCGGTTTGTAGACAACAGAATGACCCTAAAAGACCTGAGTGACAGTTTGAGACGTCCTAAAATAATGTCACCCCTCGCTATCAGGTGCGGGTAAGTGGCCCGATCGGGGTCAACAGTTGAAAATGAAACCAGATGGTAAGCTGCAACAGCACTTTAGTGGCAGATGAAAAAAAAATGCAAAAGTTGCCCCAAAGTTGTTGAAGAAAAAGAAGTATCTACATATAGACAAATGAAAACAAACACATATGTACAAAAATACATAGGAGGAGGAGAAGATGGCAGCACGATGGCAGCGTGCACGGCCTTTCCGGTGATGAATATCTGTTATCTGTTGTGACAAAAGAACCAGTTATCAGAAGATTGATGCTGATAAGAGGACAATGGGGGAACATGCAAGGTGCTAATAAGAGAGAGACGAGAGAGATTACCGAAAGGAGACACGGTTCCGAGTATTGCCAGAGACCGGTGGCTTTGAACCCTGAACTGTTTGAAGTTCGATGGACAGGCGATATCCCAGCAGGGGGATAAAAAGGGACAGGTTCGTTAAAGCAACAGACACACGACACCACCAGGTAACGAGACCCTGGAAGCGGTGTGCCCCCACAAGTTGCTGGGAGTTTTGGAGGTCTGAACGCGGGACCAGCCATAGACGCACAAGGTGGAAAGATATGGTCGGGCGGGAACCCGGTGTGTGTGTCCACCCTTGCCTGGGTGCTGGGTTCACCGCAGAAGAATGATCGTATCTAGAACGGAGGGGTCACAGTCGGTCACAGGCTCGCCCGAAAGCTAACTGCGAGGAATATCGAAGGTCTGTGTGGAATCTGTTTTGAATATTCATTCGCTTTCACTCTCTCTCTTCTCCCCGCCCCAACGGCACAACAGCGATTACTGCGAACTGAACTGAACTAAATTGAACTGAACTTTGCGTCACTTGAAACTGATCATTTACCCCTAGACTGTGATAGAGCTTCATTGATCCTATTATCCTAGTTTTGTGTACGTGTGTTTTATCATTGCTAAACTGTTGCATTCATATCCTTTTGATTAGAGTACTGTGTTGCTTATTTCTTTAATAAAACTTTCTTAGTTCCAGTAATCCAGACTCCAACTAAGTGGTCCATTTCTGCTGGATTGGCAACCCAATTACGGGGTACGTAACATAAGTGGGGGCTCGTCCGGAATTTTGAACGCTAAATTTGGGATGGGGTAAATTGATTGGGTTAAAATTCCCGAAAGAAGAAAAAAGCAAACAGCAGAAATGGAGATTGAGGAATTTCTAAAGGCGCCGACCTTGGAGGCATTAGAGGATGCCAGGAAAGCGGAATTGGCAGCTGTGGCCAAACGGTTGAATCTTGTTAAGGGGAAGTCGACAATGAGGAGATAGGAGATACACAGAGCTATCATAGAGCACTATGTATCTAAAGGTGTGTTTCCCCAAGGGGAGTTGGAGGTGATATCTATTGGAGAACCTGGTGGAGACGCAGTACAGGTGCAGCTTGAAAAACTGAGACTGGAGCACGAGTTCCAGGTAAGACAGCTAGAACATGAAGAGAAACAGTTAGAACGGCAAGAGAGAGAGAGGCAGTTGGAGTGAGAAGAGAAACAGAGGGAAAGGGAATTCGAGCTGGAGAGGTTAAAGATGAGGGCAGAGCAGGGGCCCATGCCAAACCAAGGTGGAGGGTTCAGGGCGACCCAGGAGGTTAGGCTGGTTCCCCCATTTGATGATACCGATGTAGATTGGTACTTTCTCCATTTCGAAAAAGTTGCTTCAAGTCAGGACTGGTCGAGGGATAAGTGGGCTGTTTTGCTTCAGCGTGTACTTAAAGGAAAAGCCCAACAAACTTACTCGGCTTTGTCTGCGGAAGATGCCCAGAGGGATGAGGTAGTGAAAGAGGCCATCCTCAGGATTTATGGGTTGGTCCCAGAGGCATACCGGCAGAGGTTCCGGAATGCGAAGAAATAGTGGGACTGCACGTATTTAGAGTTTGCCCGTGAGATGCAGACATATTGTGAGCGTTGGTGCGCCTCGAAGGGGGTAAATGGGGATTATGACAGACTGCTACAGCTGATCCTGATTGTGCAGTTTAAAGGTTGTGTCCCTGACGGTATGAGACCCTACCTAGATGAGAAAGAGGCAGACACTTTAGCCGCAACAGCTAAGTTAGTGGATGAGTACGCGTTTTTCACATAAAACGAAGTTTACCCCGAGTAAAGGCTACCAGAAGGGTAGTCGGGACGGCGGGAAGAGTCCACCAGAAAAGTCAGTAAGTAAGCCGGGGACTAGTGAGGAGGATAAGATAGACCGGGAGCAGTCTGGTAGGAAGTCTCCTGGGGTGGTATGTTATAATTGTGGGAAAGCCGGACACTTTGCGTCCAGGTGCTTTGCCCCAAAGAAGGAGACGGGAAAAGGAAAGGCGGCGTTTCTGACTGGCTGTATTGAGCTGGTAAACAAACCGCTAGGAGAGGAGAGGGCTAACAAAGTTCAGGAAGGGCGTGAGAGGTTTATCTCGACTGGATTGATGTCGGTGAAGGAGGGGTTAAACCCAGTTCCAGTGCGGATCTGGCGAGACACTGGAGCATGTCAGTCATTGATACTAAAGAGTGTGTTAGAGTTTAGTTCAGAGACCCAGACTGGGGAGGTCAGGGTCAAAGGCATTGGGCAAGGGACTGAGGCAGTGCCTTTGCACCAGATACACCTACAAAGCGACTTGGTCTCTGGACCGGTCACGACAGGGGTGAGACTCGAACTACCGATGAAAGGTGTGGAGATCTTGCTCGGTAATGACCTCGCCGGCGGGGAAGTGTATCCAGCAGTAAAACTGATATGCCCGCCTGCCAGCATTGAGACCCCGCCCATGGACTCACAGGGTTATCCCGTTTGCGCAGTGACTCGGCGTATGTCCAGAAAGACTGCCGAAATAGCTCCAGCTGAGACGTTTCTACCAGCCTTGTACCAGGACAGGGTAAAAAGTGAAACAGGAGGGAGTGAGGAAATTGAGGTAGATTTATCATTGAAAAGGAGGGAACTTGTGCAGGCGCAGGAGCGAGACGAGGAGCTGATGGGTTTGGCGGAGATGGGTCTCTCTGAAGCAGAATTAAAGAGGGAGCCAGTAGGCTATTGTGTGGAGGAGGGAGTGCTAAGGAAGAAAGGGAGACCAAGTACCGTGCCCGCAGATGAGGAATGGGGGATGGTGCCAAAAATTTATGGGGATGAGATTCTTAACCTGGCCCACAAGATACCCCTCGGTGGACATTTTGGGGGGAGGAAAGCAGTCGGCGGAATCATGAAAGAGTTTTACTGGCTGCACAGGAGGAAGGATGTTATTGACTATTGTAGACGTGAGTTAACACAGTTAGAGGCTATTGTGACAAGAATACACATAGATTAAGATGTAGCTGGCCTGGGCTGGCACCAGTGGAATCAGCAGTTGGTCTGCCACCTGTCTTCAGGAGAGAGAGAGATAAGGAAAACAATGGAACAGCATTGAAGATGTGTAATGAAGGGGAAGGAGAGCTGTCAAGAGCGGCTCCCCCTTTGAACCCTGAACTGTTTGAAGTGATGGACAGGCGATACCCCAGCAGGGGGATAAAAAGGGACAGGTTCGCTAAGGCAGGACACACACGACACCCGAGGTAACGAGACCCTGGAAGCGGTGCGCCTCTCACAAGTTGGTGGGAAGTACCGGGCCATAAATGTACAGGGTGGAAAGGCACGATTGGCGGGAACCTGGTGTGTGTCCACCCTTGCCTGGGTGCCAGGGTCACCGCAGAGAAACGGTTGTATCTGGAAACGGAGAGGTCACAGTCGGTGACCTCAGATGACATCACAAAGGACTCGTCCGAAAGTCTGTGTGTGGAAGCTGTTTTGAATATTCATTCGTTTTGCTCCCTCTTTCCTTTCCCCCACTGTCCATCGCCACGGCAGCGATTACTGCAAACTGAACTGAACTAAATTGAACTGAAATTTGCGTCATTTTGAAACTGGTCATTTACCCCTAGACAATGATAGAGCTTGATTGATCCTGTTATCTTAATTCTGTGTACGTGTATGTTTATCATTGCTGAATTGTTGCATTCATTATCCTTTTGATTAGAGTACTGTGTTGCTTGTTTCTTTAATAAAACTTTCTTAGTTCTAGTAATCCAGACTCCAACTGAGTGATCCTTTCTGCTGGTTTGGCAACCCAGTTATGGGGTACGTAACATAAGTGGGGGCTCGTCCGGGATTTTGAACGCTAAACTTGGGACCGAGTAAAGTGATTGGGTCAAAATTCCCGAAAGAAAGAAAAGACAAACAGCAGAAATGGAGGCTGAGGAAATTATAAAGGTGCCGACCTTGGAGGCATTAGAGGATGCCAGGAAATCGGAATTGGTAGCTGTGGCCAAACAGTTGAATCTTGTTAAGGGGAAGTCGACAATGAGGAGAGAGGAGATACACAGAGCTATCGTAGAGCACTATGTATCTAAAGGTGTGTTTCCCCAAGGCGAGCTGGAGGTGTGTCTATTGAAAAACCTGCCGGAGACGCGGTACAGGTACAGCTTGAAAAACTGAGACTCGAGCACGAGTTCCGGGTACGGCAGTTGGAGCGAGAAGAGAAATACAGGGACAGACAGTTGGAGCGAGAAGAGAAGGAGAGAGAGTTAGAAAGGCAAGAGAGAGAGTTAGAAAGGCGGGAGAAAGAGAAAGAGGTAGAAAGGCAGGAGAGAGAGAGAGAGACAGTTGGAGCGAGAGGAGAAACAGAAGGAAAGGGAATTCAAGCTGGAGAAGTTAAGGATAAGGGCAGAGCAGGGGCCCATGCTGAACTAAGGTGGAGGGTTCCGGGCGACCAAGGAGGTTAGGGTGGTTCCCCCATTTGACGATACCGACGTGGATCGGTACTTTCTCCATTTCGAAAAAGTGGCTATAAGTCAGGACTGGCCGAGGGATAAGTGGGTTGTTTTGCTTGAGATTGTACTGAAAGGGAAAGCCCAAGAAGCTTACTCAGCTTTGTCCGCGGAAGACGCCCAGAGGTATGAGGTGGTGAAAGAGGCCATCCTCAGGATTTATGAGTTGGCCCCAGAGGCATACCGGCAGAGGTTCCAGAATGCGAGGAAGCAGTGGGACCGCACGTATTTAGAGTTTGCCCGTGAGATGCAGACATATTGTGAGTGTTGGTGCGCCTCGAAGGGGGTAGAGGGGGATTATGACAGACTGCTACAGCTGATCCTGATTGAGCAGTTTAAAGGTTGTGTCCCTGAGGGTATGAGACCCTACCTACATGAGAAAGAGGCAGCCACGTTAGCCGCAACTGCTAAGTTAGCGGATAAGTACGCGTTGACGCATAAAATGAAGTTTGCCCCGAGTAAAGGCTACCAGAAGGGTAGTCAGGATGGCGGGGAGAGTCCGCCGGAAAAGTCAGAAAGTAAGCTGGGGACTAGTGAGAAGGATAAGGTAGACCGGGAGCAGTCTGGTAGGAAGTCTCCTGGGGTCATCTGTGATAATTGCGGGAAAGTCGGACACTTTGCGTCCAGGTGCTTTGCCCCAAAGAAGGAGACGGGAAAAGGAAAAACGGTGATTTTGACTGGCTGTATCGAGCTGGTAAATGAACCGCTAGGGAAGGACAGGTCTGCCAAAGTTCAGGAAGGGCGCAAGAAGTTTATCTCGGCCGGATTGGTGTCGGTGAAGGAGGGGTTAAAACCAGTTCCAGTGCGGATCTGGAGAGACACGGGAGTGTGTCAGTCACTAATACTGAAGAGTGTATTAGAGTTTAGCTCAGAGCCCCAGACTGGGGAGGTCAAGGTCAAAGGTATTGGAGAAGGGACAAAGACAGTCCCTTTGCACCAGGTACACTTACAAAGCAACCTGGTCTCTGGACTAGTCACGATCGGGGTGAGGTCCGAATTACCGATGAAGGGCGTGGAAGTCTTGCTCGGTAATGACCTCGCCGGGGGAATCGTGTTCGAAGCAGTGAGATTGACAGGTCAGCCTGCCAGCATTGAGGCCCCTCCCACAGGTTCATCACGAGACTGCGGTAGTAAATTTAGCTGAGACGTTTCTGCCAGCCTTGAACGAGAAGGGGGTGGAAAGTGAAAAGAAGGAGTGTAGTGAGACAGGAGGTAGTGAGGGAGCTGGGACAGACGTAGCATTAGCCAGGAAAGAATTTGTGCAGGCGCAGCAGCGAGACGAGGGGCTGTTGGTTTTGGCAGAGACAGCTCTCTCTGACACAGACTTAACAAGGGAACTAGTAGGCTATTGTGTGGAGGAGGAAGTGCTAAGGAAGAAAGGGAAACCTAGTACCGTACCCGCAGATGACGAATGGGGGGGTGGTGCAAAAGAGTTATGGGGATGAGATTTTTAACCTGGCCCACAAGGTACCCCCCCGGTGGACATTTTGCGGTACTGGAAGGAACAGTTGGTGGAATCATGAAAGAGGTTTACCGGCTGCACCGGAGGAAGGTTGTTATTGATTATGGCTGACGTGAACTGAAACGGTCACAGGCTTTTGATATGCTAACAAACTTAGTTGGTGTTAGCGTGGAAATCAATGAAGCTAGGGTCCCCCCGATAAGAGAAAAAAAAACATTTTGAAATGATGAGTATGGTATCAACCAGATGGGAGAAGGCTATTGTTTTGGCCAGGTCTGCTGATAAGGTCTCTCCCTTAATCCCCGAACAAAGCGACTCTTTAGGAGAAGTAATTAAACGACTCGCACACGTGCGTTTGATTGTCCCGAGGCGATGCAAAGAACTGGGACGTTGGGTGGTGTCTGTTATACTGGGTTAGCCTAGCGAGCACTAATCATATAGAATGAGTAATTTGGTGACTAAAGGGCTGACGAACACAGAGGTGTGTATTGGCGATGTAATACGGCTGTCTGAAGCCAACTTGATAGTGAACCTTGAAAAAAATGAGTTCGGCCACACGAAGGTCACTTACCTGGGAATTGTGGTGACACAGGGGCAGCTGGCAATGATGCAAGCTAAACTGCGGGCTATCTCTGACATCGCAACCCCGACAGACAAGAGGGCCCTCAGAAGGCTCTTGGAGATGGTGGGGTACTGTAGGAAGTTTTGCAATAACTCCGCGGTTACTACCCCTCCCCCTCCTACTAAGCCCTTGCGAGAGAAAACTAAGTCGGAATGGGACGACCCTTGTTATCGTGGTCCGGGACAAAACCAAATGAGAGGTTACATTGATCGCAATTCATCAGTGTTTTTGGCCACTATGAAGTTTGCTAAGTTGGAGCCTGGTCTAAGGGATTATTAATAACATATAAAAGGAACAGAAAATGTGATGGCTGACTGTCTGCCAGGTGTTGACAACTTCAAACTCGCTGTATTAGCCAAATAGCTGATAAAGATGTATATTTGTTTGTGTATCAAATAATGTATTCATGTTTGTAATTTTTACCCCCGGTAAAAATCCTTAAAAGGGGGAAGTGTGACAAGAATACACATAGATTAAGATGTAGCTGGCCTGGGCTGGCACCAGTGGAATCAGAAGTTGGTCTGCCACCTGTCTTCAGGAGAGAGAGAGATAAGGAAAACAACGGAGCAGCTTTTGGAGATGTGTAATGAAGGGGAAGGAGAGCTGTCAAGAGCGGCACCCCCTTTGAACCCTGAACTGTTTGAAGTGATGGACAGGCGATACCCCAGCAGGGGGATAAAAAGGGACAGGTTCATTAAGGCAGGACACACACGACACCCAAGGGAACAAGACCCTGGAAGCGGTGCGTCTCTCACAAGTCGGTGGGAAGTACCGGGCCATAAACACACAGGGTGGAAAGGCACGATCGGCGGGAACCCGGTGTGTGTCCACCCTTGCCTGGGTGCCAGGTTCACCGCAGAGAGACGGTCGTATCTGGAAACGGAGAGGTCACGGTCGGTGACCTCAGATGACATCACAAAGGACTCGTCCGAAGGTCTGTGTGTGGAAGCTGTTTTGAATATTCATTCGTTTTGCTCTCTCTCTCCTTTCCACCACTGTCCATCGCCACGGCAGCGATTACTGCGAACTGAACTGAACTAAATTGAACTGAACTTTGCGTCACTTTGAAACTGGTCATTTACCCCTAGACAACGATAGAGCTTGATTGATCCTGTTATCTTAATTCTGTGTACATGTATGTTTATCATTGCTGAACTGTTGCATTCATTATCCTTTTGATTAGAGTACTGTGTTGCTTGTTTCTTTAATAAAACTTTCTTAGTTCTAGTAATCCAGACTCCAACTGAGTGATCTATTTCTGCTGGTTTGGCAACCCAGTTACTGGGTACGTAACACTACTAACATGTTAAAAGCTCACCACGATCAGAAAACAGATCTAGCTGGTGATATTATGAAAATTAATGAGGCTAGGGTGCCACCTGATAAGGGGAAAACCCATTTTGAAAAGATAAGTGTGGTGCTGACCAGATGGGAGAACCCTATTGTGTTGACCGACTTTGCTGATGAGTTCTCTCCCTTAACTCCCGAACAAAGGGGGCCATTGATAAAGCTAATTAACCGGCATGCAGATGTATGTCCCGATGTCCCGAGGCGATGCAGAGGGACGGTGCATGATGTTGTGGTCACCTCAGACCAGCCTAGTGAGCAACACCCCTACAGAATGATTAATTCAGTGACAAACAGGCTAAAGAGCACAGAAGTGTATATTGGCGATGTAGGGGTCTGGAGTGACACGTGGGAGGAGCACATTATGGCGGTAGAGGAGCTGTTTAAATGTCTGTCTGAAGCCAGCCTGACAGTGAACCTTGCAAAAAGTGAGCTCGGCCGCTCGAAGGTCGCTTATCTGGGATTTGTGGGAAGACAGGGGCAGCTGGCTCCGATGCAGGCTAAGGTGCGGGCTATCTCTGAAGTCCCCACCCCGACAGACAAGAGAGCCCTGAGAAGGTTCTTGGAGATGGCGGGGGGGGGGGGGGTACTATCGGAAGTTTTGCAGAAAAAAAAACAACTTTGCGGATAGTACCCACCCTCTTACTAAGCCCTTGCCAAAGAATGCTAAGTTGGTATGGGATAACCCTTGTTATCTGTGTCTGGGGTAAGGTAGATGTAGTGAGGATGTTTTCTCTGGTGGGTGTATCCAGAACAAGAGGGCACAGCCTCAAAATTGAGGGATGACCTTTTAGAAGAGAAGAACGGAAGAACTTTTTTAGTCAAGAAGTGATGAACCTGTGGAACGCTCTGCTCAGGACTGTGGTTAGGCCAAGCCCGTGGCTATATTTAAAGCGGAAGTTGATAGATTCCTGATTGGTCAAGGCATCAAGAGATATGGTGAGAAGGCAGGTGTATGGGGTTGAATGAGATCTGGAACCAGCAATGATAAAATGGCAAAGCAAACTTGATGGGTTGAATAGCCTAATTCTGCTCTTATGTCTTATGGTCTAACGTTCTCTCTTCTCATTTTGATCTACTTATTCTTGCTTTCTCCTTTCCTTTTATCTCATTCTTTATTAAATTCTAATTTTTACTTCCTTTATTATAATCTTGATGTTCTTTTTATTTGACTTGCTAACCTTACAGGTTAGTAACATCTAGTAAATTGTGGCCATGCTATGTTAGTGGTGTAAGTATGCACACACACACTTAATACTTTTGCACAGCACTGTAGTAATTTTATGCATTGCACTGTGCTGCTGCCTCAAAGAAAATTCATGACATATGTTGTGGACTGAGAGTGGGAAGGGGGCAGGGAGAGGGGAATCATGGTTGGGAAAAGAAGGGAGAGGGGAGGGAGCCAAAAGTACCTGAGAAATACTCCATAATGATCAATAAATCAATTGTTTGGAATCAACTGACCTTGCCTGGTGTCTCAGGGCTGAGTGTTTCTGCACCCACGCCACTCCCCGCCCCTGGCACTCCTTCTCTGCCACCTGTCCCACACCCCTCCCGTGGCACTGCACGCTTGTCATTCCCAATATCCACTAGATTTACAAACTCACTCTCTGTGCCATGTTGACAAATGCAGTACTGTAAAGAAGTCCTGGGTACCCTAGCTATAAGCAATATACATAGACGTGCCTAAGACTTTTGCACAGTACTAATGGTCTTCTGCATATAGCCTGCCAAGTTCAAGTTTATTGTCATTCAGCTGTATACATGTCTACTGTTAAACGAATCAGACCAAAGTGCACAACACAGTACATATAACTCTCACACAGGTATCTCACTAAAATTGAAGTTAATGGGCTTTATGGGAGAAATCTCTATTGGCTGGAGTCATGCCTAGAACCAAGGACTATGGTGATGGCTTTAGGGGCCATTCTTCTCACTGCAAAATAATTTGCTCAGGGAGGGATCCTCAGCTGAGACATCCTCAACTGCCTTATCAGAAGCCTTCCTCCGATCATAAAAACAAAAATGAAGATGTTGCTGCTGATATTACATTGTTAATGCAATGCACAATTCCTCATGTAATTTAAGCAGATCTACTCACTTGCTGTGCAAGCTAAACAACATCTAGGAGTGGGTGATAAGAAACTTAACAGTCTTGCTACACAAGCACCAGGCATTAACTACCTTCTTCAAGAAAGATCCAAACAAAGTCCTTTTGTCATTTATTTCCATTGATATTGTTGAATATCCTTACATACACTCACTGGGATCACAACCAAACTTGAATGTTTTTTTATACGAAGTACTGTTTCTAAAAAAGCTAGTATTATAAAAATTCCCTCCTGATCTCATAAGCAATGTGGCATGTGAGGAGAATAGTTCTCACATCCAATTAGTCTAAACAAAGCTCTGTATTCTTGCCACATCATCAGAACTGTCACAGATAAACTGCACCAAAAACAAGGAAGAATCTTCATGATCAGTACTGCTCTCAAAGATCACAGCCTCAAGCAGTTCATTACTCGAACAGGGGCCTGTCAGAGTTTGGAGGTGAAAAGTAATGGTGTCTTCACCCAGGTCAAGGAGCGAGATTTAAAAATCAGCCCTTTGTAGCCGTTTTTCCGGAGCTTGAACAGCAGCCAAGCGGAGTTTGGGATTCATTAGCAAGTTCGAATAAAAGTAAGGCAGGGCTAGTAGAGCAGCCATTGCTGGATTGAGGCAGTATTAGAGTGGGAAGACTTTGGCTTTGCTTAACAGGCTTGGGCGATAGCAGTCGTGGGTGACGTAAGCATCTGGAAAGCTTTTCTTGTTCATTCTTCATCTGTGGTATATAGTTAGGGCAGTATGAGTGGCTCCAGGGGCCGTGTTTTGTTCTTTGTGTGAGATGTGGGAATTCCGCGACACCTCCAGCCTCCAGGATAGCCACATCTGCACCAGATGCACTGAGCTGCAGCTCCTCAGGGAATGTGTTAAAGAACTGGCTCATAAGGGAAACTGAGGGGGACATCTTGGATTGTGTCCACAACATTCTAAAGGAGGAGACTGATCATCATGGTACCTATTGGTAATGACATAGGAAGGAAAAGAGAGGAGGTCCTAAAGAGAGATTTTAGAGAGCTAGGCAAGAAAGCTGAAAAACAGGACCTCCAGGGTAAAAATCTCTAGATAGCTGCCTGTCATACACACCACTGAGGGCAAGAATAGGATATTTGGCAGGTGAAAGTGTAGCTGAGGAATTGGTGCAGGAGGAAGGGTTTCTGTATTACAGGTCATTGGGATACCTGCTGGGGGAAGGTATGACCTGTACAAAAAGGGACAGGCTACACCTGAACCCAATGGGGGGGGGGGCGCGATATCCTTGTGGGCAGGTTTGCCAGAGCTTTTGAGGAGGGTTTAAACTAATTTCCTAGTGGGTTGGGAACAAGAGTGATAGGGCTGAGGATGGGGTGGGGATGTTGGTTTACAAGCAGAGGTAGTGTACGGTGAGACTGTCAAGAAGGACAGGTACATGATAGGGCAAAATTCCAGCTGGTGGGATGGGTTGCAGTGTAAAATGGGGACACAATTGAAAAGGGTGACAAATACAGCACTGAAGGTATTATGTTTGAATGCATGCAGTATACAGAATAAAGTAGATGCTCTTGTGTCACAGTTCGAGTTTAGCAGGAATGACATTGTGGGCATCCCTGAGTTCTGGCTGAAAGAAGATCATAGTTGGGAGCTCAACATCCAAGGGTACACCTTGTATCGTAAGGTCAGGCACATAGGCAGAAGGGGTGGGGTGGCTCTGTTGGTAACAAAGGAAATGAAACGAGGTGACATAGGATCGGAAGAAGTAGAATCCTACTGGATAGAGTTAAAAAACTGCAAGGTAAGAAGACCTTGATGGGAATAATATACAGGCTTCCTAATGGTAGCCAGGATGTGGTCGACAAATTGCAACAGGAGATAGAAAAAGTGTTTCAAAAAGGCAATGTTACATTAGTCATTGGGGCTTTCAATATGCATATAGATTAGGAAAACCAAATTGAAGATGGATCCCAAGAGAGAGAATTGGTGGAATGCCTCCAACGTGGCTTTTTGGAGCAGCTTGTGATTGAGCCCACTATGCGATCAGCAATTCTGGATTAGGTGTTGTGTAATGAACTGGATATGATTACAGAGCTTAAGGTAAAGGAACCTTTGAGAAACGGTGATCATAATATGATAAATTCACACTACAGTTTGAAAGGGAGAAGCTAAAGTCAGATGTATCAGTATTACAGTAGAGTAAAGGGAATTACAGAGGCATGAGGGAGGAGCTGGCCAAAGTTGATTGGAAGGAGACATTAGCAGGGGTGATGGCAGAACATCAATGGCTGGAGTTTTTGGGAGCAATTCTGAAGATACTTGATATATACATGACAGAGTGACACAACTTTGGCTGACAAGCAAAAGCTAAAATAAAAGCAAAGGAAAGGGCATATAACAAGAGAGAGCAAAAATTAGTAGGAAGTTAGAGGATTGTGACCAACAAAAGGCAACTAAAAAAACATGGCGGGGAGGTGGAAGAACATGAAATATGAAGGTAAACTAGCCAATAATATTAAAAATTATACCAAAATTGTTTTCAGATGAACAGTATGTCATGCACTTTGGTAGAAGGAATAAAGGCAGAGGCTATTTCTAAACAGGTGGCAAATTCAGAAATTAGAGGAGTAAAGGGCCTAAGGAGTCTTACTGCAGGATTTCCTAAAGGTTAACTTGCAAAGTGAGTTGGTGGTAAGAAGGCATTTGTTTTGAGAGGATTAGAATATTAACGCAAGGATATGATATCTTATAAAGCATTGGTCACACTTATTACCTTCTAGTTTGCACTCCTTCCCCACTCACCCCACCTTCTTATTCTGGCATCGTCCCCCTTTTTTTCCAGTCTGGGACTGAAAGATCGACTGTTTGTTCATTTCCATAGATGCTGCCTGACCTGCCACATTCCTCCAGCATTTTGAATGTATTGCTCTGGGTTTCCAGTATCTGCAGAATCTCTGATGTGTATGATTTGCTACCCCACTGCAAAGTGTCTTCAAGGTATGCCTGCCCTGAAGAAGTTTAAATCTTCCCTTTGATGGGAGTTCAGTGAGACCCTCTCTCACTGCTCTCCCTTAGAGATCTCTGCTGCCTCTGTCTCTTTGACTCTGTGCTCACCCAGACTCACTACCACAGCCTTGTGTCCTTCCTTGGAGCTTGTCTTCACCACCTTCTTGTTCCTATCAAATTCCTTCTTCTCCAGTCCTCTACCTTTTCCACATATTACCTCCCAGCGTCTTACTTCATCCCGCCCCCGCAAACCTGACTTCACCTATCAACTTCTAGCTTTTACTCCTTCCCCATCACCCACTTTCTTATTCTGGCATCTTCCCCCTGTCTTTCCAGGCCTGATGAATGGTCTCAGTCCAAAACTTTGACTGTTCATTCATTTTCATAAATGCTACCTAACCTTCTGAGCTTCTCCAGCACCTTGTGTGTGTTGTATCTGCAGAATCCTTTGTATTTTGGAGAATTGTTATCAGATTTTGGCCCCATATCTAAAAAAATAGGATGTGCTGGCATTGGAGAACATCCAGATGAGGTTTACAAGAATGATCCTGGGAATGAAAGGGTTAAGGCATGAGGAGCATTTGATGGTTCTGGGCCTGTGCGTGCAGGAGTTCAGAGGAATGGTGGGGGGTGGAGGGTGGAGTATCATTGAAATGTACCAAATATTGAAAAGCCTAGATGAAGAGTTCGTGGAGAGTATGTTTTCATTAGCAAGGGTGTCTAGGACTAGAGACTATAGCCTCAGGATAGAAAAACATTCCTTTAGACAAATGAGGAGGAACTTCTTTAGCCAGGAGGTAGTGAATCTGTGGAATTCATTGCCACAGGCTGCTGTGCAGGTCAAAACACTGGGTATGTTTAAAGTCCAAGTTCGTATGTTCTTGATTAGTATGTGTTGGAGATTACGGGCTAAGGACAGGAGAAAGGGGTTGAGAGGGAAAATAGATTAGCCATGATTGAATGGCAGAACAGAATCTATGGGCCAAATGGCCTAATTTTGCTCCTATATTTTATGGTCTTACGGTCTAATATTAGGTGGATAACGGGATTGATCACCCAAGACATGATGTGATCAATCCCGTTATTGAAGGCAACAAGAAAAGAGTGTTGGGCCTTGAGAGATATCTTTGTACCATTCTTAGCCACATTTGAGGTCCAGGGGATTGCAGAACAAGATCCATCATTGTAGGCTAACCCAGAAGATGAAGGTGATTGAGGTCTATGGAGACCTGGTCGATTATACTGGAAATTGTCTTTAGCCACAGAGGGCAAAAGGTAGTGGTAGAGGGTGCAAACCTTCTGGAGGTCTGTTATCAGTGGTGTTCTGTAAGGATCAATGTTGGCATCTCTGTTATTTGTGAAATAAATAAATGAAAGTGGGCTGAAGAGTAATTTTGCAAATGATACCAAATTTAGTGGAGTTGTGGATAGTGAGAGATGTTGTCAAATAACTCAATGTTGGCAAAGAGATGGCAGATAGAATTTTACACAGCGAAGTGAGGTGCTGCATTTTTGGAGGTTAAATGGAGAAGGAACGTATGCGATAACTGGAGCAATCCTTAGGAGTATTGATGCTGGGCTGCAAGTTCTCAGAAAGTGGCAACACAAGTAGATCGGGTGATAAAGAAGATATACAACATACTTTGGGGTATTAGACATAAGAACTTGAAATAATGTTGTAGCTGTATAAACACTGGTTGGACCAATTTTGGAGGACATGTCCACCAGTAGTTACTACATTAAAAGAAGCATGTGAAGGCATTTGTGAGGGTACAGAAGAGGTTCAGCAGACACTACCTGGATCACAGACTACTAGCTCCAAGGAGAGGGTGAGCAAACTTACGTTGTTCTCTCTGGAGCATCACAGGTTGATCAGAAACCTGACAGAAGTATATAAAATTGTGAGAGGCATAGATACAATAAATATTCACAGTTTTATTCCCCTGTGAGGATATGTCAAACACTAGAAGACATAGTTTAAGTGGGAAAAGTTTAAAGGAGATTTACAAAGCTTTTCTTTAACACAGAGTGGCAGATACCTGGAACATGCTGCCAGGGGAAGTATTGGAAGTACGTACAGTCGGTATTATTTTATAGGTATTTTGACAGGCATGTGGACAGGAAAGGAACCAAGGGATATGGACAATGTGCAGGCAGGTGGGATTAGTTCAATTTGGCATGGTTAGCACAGACATTCTGGGCTGAGGAGCCTGCTTCTGTGTTGTACTACTCTATGTTCGAACTGGATGAAAATAATCTGAGATTAACATTAATGCCGGAAAAGTCCAAAATATGAGCACAGATGGAAGGGTTGAATCATTTGCATCCATTGCCAGTCACGTGCAGAGTGGTTAATTAACCTTGGAGTGTCCATCGTACAAGATTCAAGCCTTCAGCCAATTGAATTCAATTCACATTCCATCAAAGATTGGATACAACAATGATCGTGACACCTGACAACAGCCCAGCTATACTGCTGAAGATTTAAATAAGATGAGTGCAACTATAACATGCCACACTTAACACCCTCCACCACTATATTTTGCCTTCTGTGGAAAATTGTCAATTTATGTCCTTTGACAAGAAGCAAAACAAATTCAAGCCAGCCAATTACTACTCCATCAACTACTTTCCATCAGTATCAATGTGATAGATGTTGCTGATAGAAGTGACAAGTTCCCTCAGTTTTAGTTCTACCAGGACAATTCAGCTCTAGGCAACACTACAGCTTTGGTTTGAATTTGAACAAAAAGCTGAAATGAAAAGTGAGCTGAGGGAAACTATCCTCGACATCAAAGTACTAATTGCCTCAACGTGGCAAAAGGATACTCAAGTAAAACTGGATCAGAGGACTGTTCCACATTGGATATAGGCATACCCAACATAAATGAAGATGGTTATGTTTCTTGGAATTCAATTACCCTCAGCTCAAGTTTGCTGCAGTAAATGCTCTTCAGGCAATGTCGCAGTCTTAACCATCCTTATCTATCTCATTAATGGTCTTCACTCTGTCGTATGGTCTGAAGTAGCGAATTTCATTGATCAGTTCTGCTCTATTCTTCCATTATCAAGCCTTGAACAAATATGTAGCAACAACCAGACATGCCTCCCAAATGTTGACTGGTGGACAAGTTAACAACTTTCCATAGGAGTCCAGGCCCAGTGTTGGTAGTTTTTAACTCACTATATGCTCGGCAGTGACTTACAAGAGAAGATAACACTTAGAGGGTGCAAATTGCCCAAAGCCAATTTGTCTGATCTCAACTTTGGTAGGTCTTCTCTTTGTGAATTCCATCAGGTAAGAGATCTAAAACAAGCCTCATCTTTGAAACAACTGAAAAAAAATGATTATACGAAAATTGGCACTTCCTAAGGCAGTTATCAACAATTTTTAAAACCGTTAATACTCCTACATGTTTTTGGTATTCCAAAACTATTAAAAATGAATTGAGCTATTAAAAATTAAAGGTGTAAATAATTAAATAAAGCAAGACACTTGGTTATTTAAAGAACTCTTAAACAATTAAAACATTCAAAATACTTGCATCTTTATCTATAATTGACTCTAGTGTGGGTTTATCAAGTGATTTCCCAATATGTACTAACATTTGGAAATGCAAGCGGTTTCAAGGTTCAAAGTACATTTATTAGCAAAGCATATGTACATTATACAACCTTGAGATTTGTCTCCTTACAGGCAGCCACAAAATAAAGAAATCCAAAAGTACCCATAATAAAAAAGATTATCAAACACCAAATGTGCAGAGAAAAAAGCAATACAAGCCATGCAAACAATGAAAGCAAACAAATAACATTCAGGATGAAAGTGAATCAATCCATAGACACAAAGCCCAGAGCACCTGGAGCAGGCCACAACCTCAACCTCAGTTCAGTGCCGAGCCGAGTAAACATTACAGAGTAGTAAGCAGAACAATCTTGACCCTTGCTTCCAGTCCCGTCACTCTGCTTTTTCAATCTGGCCTGTGTGACGACAGACCAAATTATCAGAAGATTGATGCCGATAAGAGGACAATGGGGGAACATTCAGAAATGTTAATGAGAGACGAGAGGGATTAACGAAAAGAAGACACAGTTCCGAGTATTGTCAGAGACCGGTGGCTTTGAACCCTGAACTGTTTGAAGTTTGATGGACAGGCGATACCCCAGCAGGGG
Source organism: Mobula birostris (assembly GCF_030028105.1). Lineage (NCBI taxonomy): Eukaryota > Metazoa > Chordata > Chondrichthyes > Myliobatiformes > Myliobatidae > Mobula > Mobula birostris. The sequence goes on from NC_092393.1 coordinate 21,506,347, forward strand.
GATAAAAAGGGACAGGTTCGCTAAGGCAACAGACACACGACACCACGAGGTAACGACACCCTGGAAGCGGTGTGCCCCCACAAGTTAGTGGGAGTTTTGGAGGTCTGGTCACGGGACCAGACATAGACGCACAGGGTGGAAAGATACGGTCGGGCGGGAACCTGGTGTGTGTGTCCGCCCTTGCCTGGGTGCCGGGTTCACCGCAGAAGAACGATCGTATCTGGAACAGAGGGGTCACAGTCAGTGACCTCAGGAGACATTACAAAGGGCTCGCCCGAAAGCTAACTGCGAGGAATATCGAAGGTCTGTCTGCAATCTGATTTGCATATTCATTCGTTCTCTCTCTTCTCCCCGCCCCAACGGCACAACAGTGATTACTGCGAACTGAACTGAACTAAATTGAACTGAACTTTGCATCACTTGAAACTGATCATTTACCCCTAGACTGCGATAGAGCTTGATTGATCCTATTACCATAATTCTGTGTACGTGTCTGTTTATTCATCGCTAACTTGTTGCATTTATATCCTTACTATTAGAGTATTGTGTTGCTTACTTCTTTAATAAAACTTTCTTAGTTCCAGTAATCCAGACTCCAACTAAGTGGTCCATTTCTGCTGGTTTGGCAACCCAGTTACGGGGTACGTAACATAAGTGGGGGCTCCTCCGGGATTTTGAATGCTAAATTTGGGATGGGGTAAATTGATTCGGTTAAAATTCCCAAAAGAAAGAAAAGGCAAACAGCAGAAATGGAGATTGAGGAATTCCTAAAGGCGCCGACCTCGGAGGCATTAGAGGATGCCAGGAAAGCGGAATTGGCAGCTGTGGCCAAATGGTTGAATCTTGTTAAAGGGAAGTCGACAATGAGGAGATAGGAGATACACAGAGCTATCGTAGAGCATTATGTGTCTAAAGGTGTGTTTCCGCAAGGGGAGCTGGAGGTGATATCTATTGGAAAACCTGGTGGAGACGTAGTACAGGTGCAGCTTGAAAAATTGAGACTCGAGCACGAGTTCCGGGTACAGCAGCTAGAACATGAAGAGAAACAGTTAGAACGGCAAGAGAGGGAGAAGCAGTTAGAACGGCAAGAGAGAGAGAGGCAGTTGGAACGAGAAGAGAGGCAGTTGGAGCGAGAAGAGAAACAGGGGGAAAAGGGAATTCGAGCTGGAGAGGTTAAAGATAAGGGCAGAGCAGGGCCCATGCCGAACCAAGATGGAAGGTTCAGGGCGACCCAGGAGGTTAGGCTGGTTCCCCCATTTGACGATACCGATGTGGATCAGTACTTTCTCCATTTCGAAAAAGTTGCTGCAAGTCAGGACTGGCCTAGGAATAAGTGGCTGTTTTGCTTCAGAGTGTACTTAAAGGAAAAGCCCAACAAGCTTACTCGGCTTTGTCCGCAGAAGATGCCCAGAGGTATGAGGTGGTGAAAGAGGCCATCCTCAGGATTTATGAGTTGGTCCCAGAGGCATACTGGCAGAGGTTCCGGAATGCGAGGAAGCAGTGGGACCGCACATATTTAGAGTTTGCCCGTGAGATGCAGACATATTGTGAGCGTTGGTGCGCCTCGAGGGGGGTAAATGGGGATTATGACAGACTGCTACAGCTGATCCTGATTGTGCAGTTTAAAGGTTGTGTCCCTGACGGTATGAGACTCTACCTAGATGAGAAAGAGGCAGACACTTTAGCCACAACTGCTAAGTTAGCGGATGAGTACGCGTTGACACATAAAACGAAGTTTGCCCCGAGTAAAGGCTACCAGAAGGGTAGTCAGGACGGCGGGGAGAGTCCGCCAGAAAAGTTAGAAAGTAAGCCGGGGACTAGTGAGAAGATAAATTAGACTAGGAGCAGTCTGGTAGGAAGTCTCCTGGGGTTGTATGTTATAATTGTGGGAAAGTCGGACACTTTGCGTCCAGGTGCTTTGCCCCAAAGAAGGAGACGGGAAAAGGAAAGGCGGCGGTTCTGATTGGCTGTATTGAGCTGGTAAGCAAACCGCTAGGAGAGGAGAGGGCGAACAAAGTTCAGGAAGGGCGCGAGAGGTTTATCTCGACTGGATTAGTGTCGGTGAAGGAGGGGTTAAACCCAGTTCCAGTGCGATCTGGAGAGACACGGGAGCGTGTCAGTCATTGATATTAAAGAGTGTGTTAGAGTTTAGTTCAGAGACCGAGACTGGGAAAGTCAGGGTCATAAAAGGCATTGGGAAAGGAACTGAGGCAGTACCCTTGCACCAGATACACCTAAAAAGCGACTTGGTCTCTGGACCGGTCACGATCGAGGTGAGGCCCGAACTACCGATGAAAGGCGTGGAAGTCTTACTCGGTAATGACCTTGCCGGCAGAAATGTGTTCTCAGCAGTAAAACTGACAAGCCAGCCTGCCAGCATTGAGGCCCCGCCCATGGACTCACAGGTTTATCCCGTTTGCGCAGTGACTCGGCATATGTCCAGGAAGGTTGCCGAAGTAACTATAGAATTGGCTGAGACGTTTTTACCAGCCTTGTACCAGGGGGAGGTAGAAAGTGAAAAGAAGGAGCGTAGTGAAAGAGGAGAAAGTGAGGGGGTTTAGGCAGACTTAGCATTAGCCAGGAAGGAATTTGTACAGGTGCAGGAGCGAGACGAGGAGCTGAGGGTTTCGGTGGAGACAGCTCTCTCTGAAGCAGAATTAAAAAGGGAGCCAGTAGGCTATTGTGTTGTGGAGGGAGTGCTAAGGAAGAAAGGGAGAACAAGTACCGTGCCCGCAGATGAGGAATGGGGGATGGTGCCAAAAATTTATGGGGATGAGATTCTTAACCTGGCCCGCAAGATACCCCTCGGTGGACATTTTGGGGGGAGGAAAACAGTCGGAATCATGAAAGAGTTTTAATGGCTGCACAGGAGGAAGGATGTTATTGACTATGTAGATGTGAGTTAACACAGTTAGAGGCTATTAACATGTTAAAAGCTCACCACGATCAGAAAACAGATCTAGCTGGTGATATCATGAAAATTAATGAGGCTAGGGTGCCACCTGATAAGGGGAAAACCCATTTTGAAAAGATAAGTGTGGTGCTGACCAGATGGGAGAACTCTATTGTGTTGACTGACTTTGCTGTTGAGTTCTCTCCCTTAATCCCCGAACAAAGCGAACCGCTAAGAGAGCTAATTAAACGGCATGCCCACATAGGTCCAGATGTCCCGAGGCGATGCAAAGAGCTGTGACATGGAGCTGTTGCCACATCAGGTCAGCCTAGTGAGCAACACCCCTATAGAATGATTAAATCAGTGACAAACGGGCTAAAGAGCACAGAAGTGTATATTGGCGATGTAGTGGTCTGGAGTGACACGTGGGAGGAGCACATTATGGCGGCAGAGGAGCTGTTTAAATGGCTGTCTGAAGCCAGCCTGACAGTGAACCTCGCAAAAAGTGAGCTCGGCCGCGCGAAGGTCGTTTATCTGGGATTTGTGGTAGGACAGGGGCAGCTGGCTCTGATGCAGGCTAAGGCGCCGGCTATCTCTGAAGTTCCCATCCCGACAGACAAGAGAGCCCTGAGAAGGTTCTTGGAGATGGTGGGGTACTATCGGAAGTTTTGCAGAAAAAAAAACAACTTTGCGGATAGTACCCACCCTCTTACTAAGCCCTTGCCAAAGAATGCTAAATTGGTATGGGATGACCCTTGTTATCTGTGTCCGGGACGAAAACCACTGAGAAGTTACATGATCACAATTCATTAGCGTTTTTGGCCACTATGAAGTTTGCTAAGTTGGAGTCTGGTTTTAGAGGATTATTAAAATAACACATATAAAAGGAACAGAAAATGTGATTGCTGACTGTCTGTCAGGTGTTGACAACTTAAAATTCTCTGTATTAGCCAAATAGCTGATAAACATGTATATTTGTGTGTATCTGATGGTGTATTCATGACTATATTTTTACCCCGGTAAAAATCCTTTGAAGGATAGGGGTGTGATGACAGACCAAATTATCAGAAGATTGATGCCGATAAGAGGACAATGGGGGAATATTCAGAAATGTTAATGAGAGACGAGAGGGATTAACGAAAAGGAGAAACAGTTCCGAGTATGTCAGAGACCGGTGGCTTTGAACCCTGAACTGTTTGAAGTTTGATGGACAGGCGATATCCCAGCAGGGGGATAAAAAGGGACAGATTCGCTAAGGCAACAGACACACGACACCACGAGGTAACGAGACCCTGGAAGCGGTGTGCCCCCACAAGTTGGTGGAGTTTTGGAGGCTTGATCACGGGACCAGACATAGACGCACAGGGTGGAAAGATACGGTTGGGCGGGAACCTGGTGTGTGTGTCCGCCCTTGCCTGGGTGCCGGGTTCACCGCAGAAGAACGATCATATCTGGAACGGAGGGGTCACTGTCGGTGACCTCAGAGGACATTACAAGGGGCTCGCCCGAAAGCTAACTGCGAGGAATATCGAAGGTCTGTTTGGAATCCGATTTGAATATTCATTCGTTCTCTCTCTCTCTCTCTCCAACGGCACAACAGCGATTACTGCGAACTGAACTAAACTGAACTCTGTCACTTGTGATTGATCATTTTACCCCTAGACTGCAATAGAGCTGATTGACCCTATTATCCTAGTTCTGTGTACCTGTGTGTTTATTCATTGCTAACCTGTTGCATTTATATCCTTACTATTAGAGTATTGTGTTGCTTATTTCTTTAATAAAACTTTCTTAGTTCCAGTAATCCAGACTCCAACTAAGTGGTCCATTTTTGCTGGTTTGGCAACCCAGTTATGGGGTACATAACACCTGGCAGAAGAAATTCACAAAGAATTGCCTGCATTTTTATGTTAAATTTGGCCCATAGAAATAGGACAAAGGAGGCAGATAGCTTCTTGGATCTGTTCTGAAATTCGCTGATCCAGCTTCTCATAGTGACATTTGCTTTAACCAAATGTTAACTTATGCTTAGAATCTTGAAATTAATACCAATAATTGACCTAGGTTAAATTACCTTTACTATTATTAGGTCAGAATTCTGAATTTACACCATTTTTTAGATTTAGCAAGTTTTTCTATAGATATATGAGAAGATTGGTGTAAGATTTAGGCCAGGACTCTTTGACCTAGAATCTATCAAAGAATTAGCAATCAACCCTTCCAGTTCCTCTTATTATTCTGAAGATCTACCATGCAGAATTATTGTAAAATGACACTAACTTGTATAATTTCTGGTCCTTAATCATTTTTGAGAACTATGTGTCCATGTAGGCTACACTCTGACTGCAATATATACAATGTAGACTGCACCACTTTTGCAAGGCTTCATTTGACAGAGTGTCCCAAACATTGTTATTTCTACCATCTAGATGAAGGACGACGTCATCTCCTTTATGCCTCCTGCCCCCTCACTGACACATTGCATGACATTTCCTCGCTATTCATTCATTATGTTTGAGTTAAAATCCTGATAACCCTACCTAACATCATTGTGGAATAACTTACCCATGTGGATGCAGCAATTTAAAGTGCTACTCAATACCTTTGTGTAATTATCTGTGCATAATAAAGAACTTCAGATCCCAGTGGAAATGCAAGAGGTTCACCTGGAACAGGAAACTGTGACTGTGACTGGGTTGCACACATGGGGTTGAGCAGCAGCTCAGGAACAAAATGTCCTAATGTAAGCCCGCACCAGGTTTGTCTTTATTAAGAACGTAACATGGTGTCAGAATATGGTGTGATTTTTAAGTACAGAGAGTAAATGAATAACGTGCACGACTGAGAAAGAGACTGCATGAGTACAAAAGCTGCTGGCAGCAAGTGAGATTGGATGCTGGTTACGATGGAAAAAAGCTGGCCAGTGAGGTGAGAGAGTGCATTGTTCCCAAAGTTCAGCAAACACCAGATTCACCCAGAAAGACTCAGGTGAGAGGCTGAGATTTCCTGTCATGGATAAGTTAAGACCTCCCACATCTATGCAGGTTACCGGCGATCTAACCGATGACTGGAAAAGCTTCAAACAGCAATTCAGTATTTATTTAGCTGCTAGCCGAGCAGGAGAGACAGATAAAGAATTGAATTAACTTCAGATTGCCTCTGCCATTGATCTCGCCGGCTCCAACACCTCAGGGCATATTCAAAACCCGGACTCCAGCAACGACCATGGACACCTTCAAAGTGATTGCGCAACCACCAACTGCGACTCCAGCCTTGAACTCCAGGCCGGGTCTTTATGTGCTGCTATTGTGACTCCCGTCTCCCCGTCCCCCAACAATACTCTGCAATCCCATCTCCTTCAGATCCCATCGTCAGCTCCTGGGTCCTCAGAGGCTCCATCTTCCTCTCACCCCAACCCTCTCCTCTCCATTGACACCCCCAGCCTCCCCCCTCCCCCCTCTGATCCCAGGTCTCATCTGTGCCGGGTCTTTACCATCCCCTCCGACCTTCAATTGTCGGAGGCAGAGCGCTCTGTCCTCAGTAAGGGACTCATCTTTGTCCCCCTTTGCCCACACCTCAGCGAGCTCCGTGTTCGCCATGATGCGGAACTTTTCTTCCGCCCTCTCCGTCTCCGAGCCTACTTCATTGGCAAGGACTCTTCCACCCCCACCGATGACCATCTTCAACCCTCCTCTTCTTCATGGACACCCCGCTCTGGTCTTCTGCCTGCAATGGATCTCTTTATCGCTAACTGCCGACGGGACATCAACCGTCTCGACTTCACCGTACCTTGTCCCCATTCCAACCTCACTCCTTCGGAACGCTCTGCTCTCCACTCCCTCCGCACTAATCCTAACCTTATTATTAACCCGCCGATAAGGGGGGTGCTGTTGTAGTCTGGCGTACTGACCTCTACCTTGCTGAGGCACAGCGACAACTCACGGATGCCTCCTCTCATTTACCCCTCGATCGTGAACCCACTAAGGAGCACCAGGTCATTGTCTCCCACACCATCACCGACTTTATCCGCTCAGGGGATCTCCCATCCACTGCTACCAACCTTATAGTTCCCACACCTCGCACTTCCCGTTTCTACCTCCTACCCAAGCTCCACAAACCTGCCTGTCCTGGCTGACCTATTGTCTCAGCTTGCTCCTGCCCCACCGAACTCGTTTCTGCATACCTCGACACGGTTTTATCCCCCCTTGTTCAATCCCCTCCTACCTATGTTCGTGACACTTCTCACGCTCTTAAACTTTTCGATGATTTTAAGTTCCCTGGCCCCCACCACTTTATTTTCACCATGGATGTCCAGTCCCTATATACTTCCATCCCCCATCAGGAAGGTCTCAAAGCTCTACGCTTCTTTTTGGATTCCAGACCTAATCAGTTCCCCTCTACCACCACTCTGCTCCGTCTAGCGGAATTAGTCCTTACTCTTAATAATTTCTCCTTTGGCTCCTCCCACTTCCTCCAAACTAAAGATGTAGCTATGGGCACCCGTATGGGTCCTAGCTATGCCTGCCTTTTTGTTGGCATTGTGGAACAATCTATGTTCCGTGCCTATTCTGGTATCTGTCCCCCATTTTTCCTTCGCTACATCGATGACTGCATTGGCGCTGCTTCCTGCACGCATGCAGAGCTCGTTGACTTTACTAACTTTGCCTCCAACTTTCACCCTGCCCTCAAGTTTACCTGGTCCATTTCCGACACCTCCCTCCCCTTTCTAGATCTTTGTGTCTCAGTCTCTGGAGACAGCTTATCCACTGATGTGTACTATAAGCCTACTGACTCTCACAGCTATCTGGACTATTCCTCTTCTCACCTTGTCTCTTGCAAAAACGCCATCCCCTTCTCGCAATTCCTCCGTCTCCGCCGCATCTGCTCTCAGGATGAGGCTTTTCATTCTAGGACAAGGGAGATGTCTTCCTTTTTTAAAGAAAGGAGCTTCCCTTCCTCCACTATCAACTCTGCTCTTAAACGCATCTCCCCCATTTCACATACATCTGCTCTCACTCCATCCTCCCATCACCCCACTAGGAATAGGGTTCCCCTGGTCCTCACCTACCACCCCACCAGCCTCCGGGTCCAACATATTAATCTCTGTAACTTCCGCCACCTCCAACGGGATCTCACTACTAAGCACATCTTTCTCTCCCCCCGTCTCTCTGCATTCTGCAGGGATCGCTCCCTACGCGACTCCCTTGTCCATTCGTCCCCCCCATCCCTCCCCACTGATCTCCCTCCTGGCACTTATCCGTGTAAGCGGAACAAGTGCTACACATGCCCTTACACTTCCTCCTTTACCACCATTCAGGGCCCCAAACAGTCCTTCCAGGTGAAGCAACACTTCACCTGTGAGTCGGGTGGGGTGATATACTGCGTCCGGTGCTCCGGATGTGGCCTTTTATATATTGGTGAGACCCGACGCAGACTGGGAAACCGCTTTGCTGAACACCTATGCTCTGTCCGCCAGAAAAAAACAGGATCTCCCAGTGGCCACACATTTTAATTCCACATCCCATTCCCATTCTGACATGTCTATCCACGGTCTCCTCTACTGTAAAGATGAAGCCACACTCAGGTTGGAGGAACAACACCTTATATTCTGTCTGGGTAGCCTCCAACCTGATGGCATGAACATTGACTTCTCAAACTTCCGCTAAGGTCCCACCTCCCCCTCGTACCCCATCTGTTACCTTTTTTTTTATACACACATTCTTTCTCTCACTCTCCTTTTTCTCCCTCTGTCCCTCTGAATATACCCCTTGCTCATCCTCTGGGTCCACCCTCCCCTTTGTCTTTCTTCCCGGACCTCCTGTCCCATGATCCTCTCGAATCCCTTTTGCCTATCACCTGTCCAGCTCTTGGCTCCATCCCTCCCCCTCCTGTCTTCTCCTATCATTTTGGATCTCTCCCTCCCCCTCCAACTTTCAAATCCCTTACTCATTCTTCCTTCAGTTAGTCCTGACGAAGGGTCTCAACCTGAAACGTCGACTGCACCTCTTCCTACAGATGCTGCCTGGCCTGCTGCATTCACCAGCAACTTTTATGTGTGTTGCTTAAAGAATTGAAAGTGCCTTTTCTTCTGCATAATTGGCAAAGATGCTTTGAACATCTATAACAGCTTTCAAATTGATGAGACAGCCCTTACATTGGATACTCTGATGACAGCATTTAAGGAGTACTTTGACCCGAGTAAAAACATCACATTGAGAGATATAAGATTCTTTTCCTGTGACCAGAAACAAAGTGTTCGCTTCAACCGATACTTAGCTGAATTTCACACACTGAGCAAGACCTGTGAACTTGATGATTTGGGAAGCTCTCTGGTTAGAGACAGAATAGATTGCAGAATTCCAGATAATTGACTCAGAGAAAGACTACTGCGTGAAAAAGATTTGACACTGCAAAAGGCTGTGAATATGGGTAGGGCAGCAGAGACCACACGAACACAAGCTAAGGAGCTACATAGAGCAGAAACAATAGTGCATGCTGTGAAAACAGAGTAGCAGCTGTCACGTACCCCATGATGGGTATAAAGAACCTGCAGAGATGGAAAACACTTTGGAGTCCAGTATTGCTATTAACTAATAATATTTATTAGTAACTATGCAATACAGTAATATAAATGTAGATAAGTCAAACAGGTTAGCAATGATTATATATATAGGTAAGTATATCAGTAAGCGTGGAAATATATGTATGAAAAACCAAGCTTCTTTAAGTCTAGGGGTAGAAAGATACAGTCTTATGATGATGAGTAAAGTTCAGTTCAGTTCAGTTTGTGGTATTGAGTTGAGTAGTGATGGAGAGAGAGACAGGGAGAGATTTGAGTCCTCAGGTGAGCTGATGCCGTCGATCTTCTTGTTGCCCTTCAAAATCCTTTAAAATTCACTGACTGTGACCTTAACAAAGGGGACTGGTTTTCTGTGGTGGAGCTATCACCCAGGCGAGTGTGGACACATGTACAACTCCCCACCAGTCAACCCCTTTCACTGCAAGAGTGACTGATTGATCCGCCTGATCGATCCTCCAAAACCCACTTTTTCTGCAGGCACAACAATGCTCATTCAGTGTCCAAAACATGTGTCTGAGGTCTATCATCTGACCATCTATTTTATCTTCCCATGCTGAGCATCAACTGTCACTCAAAATACTCCTCCTTCCTTTGACTGTGTAAGAAAATGTACAAGCATGCCATGTCCTTGGGAAGTATCAACACGCTGCCGAAAATCATAACATCAAGTGTCCATCAAATAACACCGCCTTTGGTCACCATAGCAACTTACGAGCTGCTCGGTGGCATCTCTCTCCCGAGCTCAACAGAAATCCAAAAGTTAGCCAGTTCTTCCTCGTGCCTTAAAGTGAGAGTCCAACAGTTAGTCTTTGTCCCTCTCTCTCTCTTCAAAACAAGATATCGCTGTTAAATAACTCTCTCTTTCTCTTCAAAACTCACTTAACAGTGGTAATTCAGGATCTCGTCACACAGCCCATAGGGCTTTTCCCAAAGCAACAGCAAGGCAAAAGAAAGGCTCAAATAACAAATGCAGCAAATATGGAAGTAGTCACATCTGAAAGATGTTTCCTGCTTATGGTAAGTCTTACAATAATTGTGGGAAGAAGAATCAGTTTGCAAAGTGCTGCAAAGCTTGGGCTGCCAAAAAAAAAGATGCACACATTGAAGAGGAAATCGAGGAATTCTTTGTGGTTTCTCTACAATCTACTGGTGCTGGGAAAATGTAATGGGTCATTCCAGTGACTGTGAATGAGACAGTAATCCTATTCAAGCTTGACATTCAAGCCCAGGTGAATCTGTTATCCATAGCTGATTACAAGACCCTCAGGGTAAAGAACAACATTTACTCAGTGAAGGTAAAAGTGATGGACTATACTGGAGAGAATATTCCACCAAAAGGGAGTTGTATAGTGATCTTCAATCACAAGGGGGAGCAACTAAAGGTACAGCTACTGATTGTAGAAAAGATAGTACAGCCAGTATTAGGTCTAAGTGCATGTGAAAAGCTTAACCTGATGAAAAGTGTTTTCATAGTGGCTTCACTGACCAAATATGACCATACAGCACTCATGGAAGAGTATGCAAATGTCTTTGAGGGTCTTGGATTGTTTCCAGGTGTATATAAAATTCATATAGATGAGGCAGTGACTTCTGTTGTCCATGCATTCAGGAAAGTTCCGTTCCCACTTAGAGACAAATTTAAATAAGAACTAACATGCATGGAATGAATGAATGTCACACTGAAAATTGAAGAACCATCAGACCGGGTGAGTTCATTGATCATTGTGCAGAAAAAGGGAGCATTGTGGATATGTCTATCCCCAAGACGTCTCAATAAAGCCATCAAGAGAGAGCATTTTAAATTGCCAATATGGAAGGCGATCATGTCCCATTTTTCAGGTGTCACGTGGTTTAGCAAGCTCGAAACCTCATCTGGATTTTGGCTGATAGCTTGATGAGGCAAGATCAAGACTGTACTCTTAACACACTGTGACAAGAACACACATAGATAAGATGTTAGCTGTCCTGTGTGATCAGCAGTTGGTCTGCCACCCGTCTTCAAGAGAGAGATAAGGAACACAATGAAATAGCATCTGGAGATGTGTAATGAAGGGACGGGAGAGAGAGAGCTGTCTGGAGCAGCTCCCCCTTTGAACCCTGAACTGTTTGAAGTGATGGACAGGTGATACCCCAGCAGGGGGATAAAAAGGGACAGGTTCGCTAAGGCAGGACACACACGACACCCGAGGTAACGAGACCCTGGAAGCGGTGCGCCTCTCACGAGTCGGTGGGAAGTACCGGACCTTAAACGCACAGGGTGGAAAGGTACGATCAACGGGAACCCGGTGTGTGTCCGCCCTTGCTTGGGTGCCGGGTTCACTGCAGAGGAACGACCGCATCTGGAGGAGGGGTCACAGTCGGTGACCTCAGGTGACATCATAAAGGACCCGCCCGGGAGCTGCTGCTTGTGAGCAATATCGCCGGTCTGTGAGTGGAAGCTGTTTCCGAATGATCAGCCGTTCTCTCTCTCTCTTCCTCCCCCCACGTTGTCCATCGCCATGGCAACGATTACAGTGAACTGAACTAAATTGGACAGAACTTTTGTGTCACTTTGAAATTTGGTCATTTACCCCTAGACAACGATAGAGCTTGATTGATGCTGTTATCTTAATTCTGTGCACATGGGTGTTTATCATTGCTGAACTGTTGCATTTATTATCCTTTCGATTACTGTGTTGCTTGTTTCTTTAATAAAACTTTCTTAGTTCTAGTAATCCAGACTCCAACTGAGTGATCCACTTCTGCTGGTTTGGCAACCCAGTTACAGGGTACGTAACAACACCACAAGAAAGATACCACTTTCTTCAGATACCTTCCGGGATTCTATCCACAACAGAAGTCTATCATAAAACCATCCACATGATTTTTGAGGGCATACCTGGTGTTGAGACTGTGATGGATGACATCATCATCTGGGGGTCCAGCAAGAATGAAAATGATACATGAATGAGACAAGTGGTTAACGTAACGCAGAATATCAATTTGAAATTAAATAAAGTGAGATGTGAGTTTGGTGCTAAGGCACAGATCTCCGTAAATGCCATATCTGAAGAGGGAGTGAAGCTTGGCCCAAGAGACACGTCAGCCATTGAAAACACGGAGAGGCCCCAAAACAAAGAGGAAGTGAGACATTTCTTGGGGCTGGTAACTTAACGTGATATTTTCATCCCTCGACTGTCAACTGACTCAGCACCACTTAGGTCACTCCTTGAGCCGCAAAAGGAGTGGATTTAGACTCGAGAGCAAAAAGGTGTGTTTCCAGATGCTGGAAAAAAAGTTATAATCGAAGAGCCTGTTCCAAAGTTTTATGATCTGGAAAGGTGTATGGTGATATCGGCTAATGCATCCCAGTAGGGCCTTGGAGAAGAACAACAGCATGGTGATGCATGGCAACCTGTTGCCTATGCATCAAGGGTTTTAACAAATGCACGGATAGAGAACTAACTCCCCAGTGAAAGGTTCCATCGGTACATCTATGGACAAATTTTGAAGTGGAGACAGACCATAAACCATTACGTCCAAACCACCAAATGACTGTCCCATGAGGATACAGTGCATGTTGATAAGGCTGCAGAAATATGCTGTCTCATGCAGTCGGCAAGAAAGAGGAGAGTGGCCAAAAGGTCAATGCAGATATATAGGCTTTCGTTGGCATGATTGTCATCTCCCTTCCAGTATCTCCTGATAGAACAGAGCGGATTAGGAAAGCAGCAGTGACAGATGAAACAATTAAAGAAGTCAAAGAATGGAAACTATAGCCAGCAGCTAGGAATGACTGCCCAATGTGTACTTGGGACTATTGGGCACGCAGAGCTGAATTGTCAGTAATGAAAGACATGGTCTTTAAAAGGAACCTATTTGTGATTCCAATGTCGCTATGCAAGGAAATGCACCAGAAAATACATAAAGGGCATCTTGGTAAGAAAAAATATGAACATTGAGCTCATGAAGTGATGTACTGGCGAAGAAAGAACCAAGACATCAGCCAGATCACTGCTTCATGTGAAATATGCCTTACCCACAGACCAAGGCAGTGAGCAGAACCACTTACACCACATGCTGTACCAGACAGGTCATACTTCAAAGTTGGAGTGGGATTGTTCGATTGTAATGTGTAAAATCATATTGTTGGAACAGACTCCTTCTTCAATTACTCAGAGGTTGCAACATGTGAAGTGGTATCAAACAATGGTCCACATTTTCAAACTGCAAACTTGAATCCTTTGCCAATATTTAGGGATTTTGACATAAACCAAGCCCACATGACCCATAATCTAATGGCCTAGCAGAGACTTCAGTCAGGGTAGTGAAGGGCGTCATGAAGAAAGTGCAAGGTGGAGGAGGACATTTCTAAACGTCTAATGATTTACAGAAGTGTGCCACTGTGGAATGGCCTTTCACCAGCCCAAATGCTGATGATTCAATGCATATACACTAACCTTCCAATGCATGAAAACCTGTTGACACCTGAAGGAGCACCCAAGGTCAAATAGGCTATAGTTAAAGGGAAAGAAAATCAGAAACATTATCACAACAAGACTGTGAAAAGCCTACCAGTCCTGAAGCCTGGGGATCAAATGTGAATCCCAGACCACAATTCTGGTAAATAGTCCTTGCAAAGATATTATATGTGCAAGAAGAATTAGTTCCATATTCTTATCTGATCTCTACGGAGTGAGGGACATCTCTGAGAACGAACTGCATGGATCTATGACCACAAGCTCCAACCCATAGCTGTGAATCATCTCCTGTTAGTACAGCAAAGGGCATAGCAAATGTAAAAAATAATCATGTTGATCAGAGTTCTCAGAAAGACACAAATATTAATGAAGCAAATGCAAGCAATGCACTTGTGGAAAGAAATAGCAGACTATAAAAGGATCTTTAAACCACTTCAGAGACTGATTGAAATGAGATGAATGGATAAGGGACTGTAGTTGTTCAATACAATTGAAGATGAAATCTTGAACAGTTGAAAATTCAGAAAAAAAGTGACCGGTTACAGAATTTTGGTATCTTTGTCAGTAAGGTTCCTTGCAGTTTTATGAGGACATTGTGTTGAATTTGTTTTTCTTTCTGGGGGAAGATGTGTTTGTCAGTATCTCCAGCGGAACTCTGTCTTTTTGTGTGTTACCCCCTAGCTGTCATTCTGTATTTTTGTATTGCCATGTGCTCCTGTTCTTGCCCCTGCTCTACTCCGGCCCCTGTATCACTGATTACTCTGCCCCTCACCTGTTTCCCTTTATTACCTGTATTGCTGCCACCTGTGTCTCGTTGTGCTGCACCTATCATCTGCCTCTCTGTTTATTGCTCAGTGTATTTTAGTGCTGTTTTCACCTGTGTTTTACCAGATTGTGTCAGTGAGTTTTCCTGAGCCTTTCCAGCATTCATATCGAAACTCTGTCCTTCTGAGTATTGACTCTGCATGTTTCCTGATTCTGATTTTTGGATTTCTCTGGATTGTTTGACCTCCACCTGAACTTTGACATTGGCTTTGTTGCCCCTCTGGATTTGTTACTCAATAGATATCACAGTGTGTACAGTACTGGGTCTGCGATTGGGTCCCTGCTCCAGCGCCCTGACAGTGTTACTATGTGTGCATAATAAAGAACTTCAGTTCACAGTGACAGTACAAGGGTTCATCTGGAACTGGAAGCCACAGTGGTGACCGGGTTCTGCACACACAGGGTTGAGCAGTAATTCTGTAATAAAATATTCTAATGTAAACCCATGCCAAGTTTATGTTTATTAAGGACAAACATAATGATCTCCTTCTCAAGTTCAATAGTAGATTGACAATAAAGGCTGGCACTGTAGGTAACACTTACATCTTGTGTATGAATGCAAGAAAATGACATTTATCAACCTTGTATTTTTAACAATGTTACTTAAATCTCTTACTATCTCTTCTTTCAGTTAGTCCTGACGAAGCGTCTCAGCCCGAAACGTCGACTGTACCTCTTCCTAGAGATGCTGCCTGGCCTGCTGCATTCACCAGCAATTTTTATGTGTGTTACTTAATTTAATCCTTTTTTGGCCTCTCTTACAACTTACTTCTTTGGTTTGCACATTTTTTTCTATATCTATTCTTTGCTCCTTCCTATCAATATCACTTTTTCTTAATCCCTCTTCCATTCCATACTTTTTCTAATTTCTCTTTTCCCTTCACTTTTTCCTTAATTAACAGCTTATTATGTAATACCTCTGTTTTTCATTAGCATTGTACTGAAATTTTCCTCTGTCACAGCCCTTCTAAATATTTCTTTTCCTTTTCTGTTTGTAATTAATTTATTACTTACCTAATTCCATACTTCTCTATTTATGTATAAGTTACACCTAATCAGTTCTGATCTTTGTAGTTTAATGTGTTTTCTCTTCATGTTTTGCTTAATTCTAATCTTAATTCTGTTTTTGCATATTTCCCCTTATTTTCATCTATCTCAATTTCCTTTTAAATCATTAATTAACTTCAAAAATATCTCTATTGATATACTTGTTTCAGTTTTTTCTATTTGTCCATTTACAAAATGCACTCAAGGACTCAACAACGGTTCTTCAAGTGCACACTGTAAAATTCTAACCAGTAGCACCCAAAAGGGCAAGTATGGTGATGTGGAATGAAACCCTTAAAGTTCCATTCAATAATTCATAGATCTCTAGCACATTTCTTCATCACTGTTGATGTGAACCCTGGTACTCCTCACCCTGCATATCCTACAGAAAGTTTCATTGGAAGGGCTACAGTGGTTCAAGGAGATAAGATGGGCAATAATGGCTGAGCCACTGATGGCCATTTTCAATAAGTTCAATTGATCTTTTATCCCCTCTCACATGTTCACTGACCACTGCCCATTTCATGTCATATATTCTCTACTTTTTAAACTCTCTCTGCATTCACCACAGTTTTCCACTCCCTTTTATGTGGTTACAATATCAAACACTGAACTTGATTTTTTTCTTGTTCAGCTTTCCTGATTTTAGATTTGATGATAATTCACTATTTTTTCTCTCCTGGTCCTTATAATCTTGCCTTCATCCTTGTTTTCACATCACTTATTTTCTTAAGTGGAATGAACATTCCATTCACACGAACGTTGTAAAATTGAGATTTTTTCCCTCAACTTCCTTATCTCTAATTTTTAACCACTTTTTTTCTCCTTAGGACTTGTTATTTCTACATTTTTCTTTAATTTCTCTTCATTCAGCACTAATACAATTTAATTTTACTAAACTTTCTCAAATAATAATTTTTTTGTTCTTCTTACTTTTAATTATATCTCCATCAAGCAATCTCTTATTTTGTAATCCCTTGTTTTACTAAGTATCACCTAAGAGCACAGGAATAAAGCATTTTGGTCCTCTGATCCCATTCTTCCATTTAATAAGGTCATGGCTTTCGGATTGCAAATCGACTCTGCACTAATATTTACTTCAGATAACTTTCCACCTTCTTTCTGTACTGTACCTGTCAACCCTTGACTTTAAATATTCAAAGACACTGATTACAAAATGCTTTTAGGAAGAGTCTACCAGTCAAGAGGGCACCAGCATACAACACTCACTCAGTTCAAGATAGAAGGCCATGCAAGAAAGAAAAGGAGAAGGGGGAGGAGCACCAGAGGGAGGCGATGGGCAGGCAAGGTGGTAAGGTGAGAGAGGGAATAGGGGATTGAGTCTGGTGTAGGAGAGGGCGGGAGGCCATTACCTGAAGTTCAAGAAATCAATGTTCATTCCATCAGGTTGGTGGCTACCCAGATAGAATATAAGGTGTTGTTCCTCCAGCCTGAGTGTGGCCTCATCGAGACAGTAGAGGAGGCCTTGGATGTACTTTGGTCTGGCCATCACCACTCTGGGAAAAAAGGCATTAGCTATCCACTCTACCCATGCACCTCATTATCTCATTCACTTCTATCACGTCACTGATCAACAACCTCCCCCCCCCCCCCCCCAATTCAAGGTGAAAATCCCAAATGACCTTTCTTCATAAGACATGTTCTCTACACTGGGCAGAAAGCTGGTAAATTTCTTGTACTTTTCTTTAGAGCATCCACACCCTCTAGAACTGAACACAGCAGGCTAAGTATGGTTAACCAGAGTTTTATAGAGTTGCAACATAATTTCACAACTATTGAACTGAATCGCCCAACTAATGAAGGCCAGTACACCCTATACCTTCTGTACCATCCCATTTCTCCACTGCTAAGGGTTCTGCAATTGACCTTCAAATTTGATCATCCAAAGTGCATGATCTCACACTTTTCAGGATTTAACTCCATCTGCCACTTCTCAAGCTAACTCTGTATCCTATTTATATTCTGTTGTAACCTATGGGAATGTTCTGTACTATCTTTTAAGAGACTCTGGGATAGGTACATGGGGCTTAGAAAAATAGAGGGCTATGGGTAACCCTAGGTAATTTCTAAAGTAAGTACATGTTTGGCATAGCATTGTGGGCTGAAGGGCCTGTATTGTGCTGTAGGTTTTCTATGTTTCTATGCATGATTCCAAACTTTGTGTCACCTGCAAATTATCTAACCCATCCCTCCATTGCCTCATCCAAAATATTTATGAAGATAACAAAGAGCAGGAATCCTACAACACAAACTTACAGAACATAACTAGTCAACAGCCTCCAGACAGAATGCTCTCCATCTGCTACCACCCTTTGCCTTCTGTCGGCAAGCCATTTTCAGATGCACACAGCGATGTCCCCATAGAACTTGTGCCTCATGACATTATGGACGAGATGACCATGGGAAATCTTGTCAAACACCTTATTAAAATCCATATGCACCAGATCCACTGCTCTACCGTTATCAGTTTGTTTGGCACCTCCTTAAAAAACTCAGATAGTTTTGTGAGGCATGACCTGCCCTTCACAAAGCCATGTTAACTATTCTTAATAACACTATGCTTCTCCAAATGCTCGTAGATCCTCTCCCTAAGAATCCTCTACAATAATCTTCCCACTATTGATGTAAGAATCACTGGTATATAATTCCTAAGATTATCCTTATTACAGTATTTGAATGATCAACAGAACAAACATTTTGTAACCTCCAAATCTCTGGTAACACTCCTGTAACCAGGAAGGAAGCAACTATCTTCATCAAACCCCAGCAATCTCTTCCCTTGCTTCCCATAATAAACTGTGAATAGTTATATTCTGACCATTTTCCACATTTTTATGCACCTGTATGACAAACTGCAGCTCTCTTCTCAGACTGTTCACGTAGATTGATTACAATCTTATTGTGTAATCCCAACCACAAATAAGCAGGCAGTTAAACTCTTTCTATGTGACATCGCAAAAGATGCCTAAAGATAAACTAAACACCTTTCAATGACACATTACATGGTCACATGTCCACTCTCACTCCTGGTGAACTCACTGTTTCTGTAATCAACCTTATATCCAACTCCATTCCCATACACTAAAGTTAAAGATAAGAAAAACAGTCTTATAAAACAGCCACTAATTCCATCCTCCACTCTGAGATCTCTCTAGCCAATTGTCTCCAAAGTTTATCCTGGTGTTTAGCAACAGAATGTCTTCCCTCTCTCTGTATTCAGCAGTTTACTTCTCTCCTGCTTGATCAGTGAGGCTTAGGGATAATGAAACTCCCTCTGAAGTTAGTAACAAGAAACAAGAAGGCATCGGACACACACAAAATGCTGTGGGAGCTCAGCAGATCAGGAAGCTTCTAGAGGAATAAATAATCAGTAGACTTTTCAGGCCATAACCCTTCTTTAGAGGGTTTCTTCATTGAGTGTTTAATCATTTCCATAAATGCTGTCTGACCTACTAAGTTCCAGAATTTTGTACATGTTCCTTTGGATTTCCAGCATCTGCAGACTTTCTCATGTTCCAGAAATCATTGGTAGTGGTAACAAATGAAAGGTTCACCAGAAGTTTAAAAAAAGAACAAAATCACTGGGGAATAATGGGAATGGGCATAGTGTACCATGCTTCCTCTCCTCTGTCCTGACAAACATTCCTAGACTATTGTTTGAAAAGGATCAAAGATTCTTCAGATCTGCCCTATAAATTACAGAATTTGCGTAAACTAGAAAAAGGCAGTTACAGAGTAATATTTGGTTAATTGTATGCTAATCAAATACTCTTGGTTGATGTAAAGCAGGGATTTAAAATAAAGCAAGGATTCCTCTACATTTTACTGACATCCATAGCAAGGACAGTTATAACATAATTTTGGTACCATGCCCAATTATACCTTTATTTTAAAACTGCTTTTGATTGTGTTATCTGTATTTAAGAAATGAACTCTCTCGACACTAAGGAGGAAGCACACGACCTTGCACCCAGATTTGATTAGGCAACATAAACACAGGCATCAACATACCCAGATGATATACAGTAGGAGACTTTTTATGTAGACGCTTCACTAATATTGGTGAATGGGCAGGCGGTGACACAGCTGTTAGAACTGCTGCCACATGGTACCAGGGACCCAGTCTGAATCCTGACCTGGGGTGCTGTCTGTGTGGAGTTTGCATGCTTTTCCAGTGACCATAAGGGTTTCTTTCATGAAGTTTCAGTATCCTTCCCTTTGCCAGAGATGTGCTGGGGGGTTAGTTGCTCCTCGTGAGTAGCTGAGCGATAGGACCTGGGGAGGATGATAAGAATGGGGGAAGAAAGTTATTAAAGGGTTTACTATAGGGTTAATGGAAATGAATGTTTGCTCGTAGGTGAAGATTCAGTGGGTGGAAAGGCCTATCTCTAAAACTCTGCACAAAGGCTGAACCTAATGTTATCTGTGGATGAGTTTTCCAGTGACTTGTCATATTCCATCTCAGCAAAATTCTTGTCTGAGATCTCAGTAAGATCTTCACTCCACGTGAAGATCTTACATGACCTGTTTTATTCCATCAGTGATGCTGAACGTCTGCCTGTGACTCCAGCAACAACTCTCAGTGTGGTGATGATTTAACTTAATGATCTCTGCTTCCTGAGACACAAGTCATTTTGGATCTAAAATCATTTAAGATAAATCAGGTGTCTACAAGTTGAACCACAGGGAAAACTTTAGTGATGAAATTTATACTTTACAGACTTTAAATTACACTTAATGTCTGTAAAGATTACATGTATATAAATTATGTTATATACTAAGTTGTTGGAATCCTTTTCCATTCATCATAACTGCAATTTCCTGCTTCCCTAAATTACTCTGCCGCCTTCATGTAAATGGGAGCACAAACCTGGTGACAGTTGATATCACAATAGTAATCAGAGCCAATCACAATGGTAAGGATTGCATCGCAAAACTAAACCGCTCCCACATAATCACATGGCCAAGTTGTGTCGTTGAAATGCTGTTCTAGTTGGTATGTTTATCGGTTTGACAACCAGTCCTTTTTCATAGGTCCACTGCCCTGCACTAAAACTGGAAATGAGGAACTGAGAATCCAACTGTACCACATATCTTCATTACTTATCTCCCCTAACCCTTCATCAGAAGGTGTCCTTTCTATTGTTTTCAGGTAATTAGTCCCCCACATCCTACAGTGAGAGGAATTTGAGATATTGGAATATGAGGTGAGGCAGACTTTGTGTAAGGTAAGGTTATCACAAGCAGGGCAATCTGAAGGCTTTCTAAATTGATAAAATATAACCAAAAGAGCTCCAACCCATCCTGCACGAAATGAAGCATGAAGCATTAATAGATGGACCTAGTTCAGTTCCGGTTGAGGGTGAAGATAGAAAATAAATTCCTCTACATGTGCCTCGTGCACTTAAATGACACAGAAGGGAGGAGCTGATGCTGTTCCTACTCCACCTGAACAAAAACTGGAGCTGCTGGCAATCCCTGCCAAGTTTCTCACTTCTGCAATCACTGAAGCATGCTATTCCATCTTGACTTCTATACTGAGGGATTTTGGTAAATCAACATGCTCAATGAATCTACAGATCATTTCCAATCTCGGTTAGTGTGCCAGTGATCACCCCTTCCCTCTCTATTTTCCACAGGCACAATTCACCTTTTAATCTAAAAGTCAATAGAGGAGGTTCTGGATTCTGCAACTGGAATACCATTGAACAAATTAGTTGTCTACAACTAAATTTCTTTAAATATATTTGGGATTAATTAAACCCACTTGCATTACATATCTTTAAATTAACAGTTATATTTTTACCATTTTCCTAATTTTTATGGACCTGTATGACAAACTGAAGCTCATTCTCAGATTGATCACAATCTTATTGTGAAATCTCAATCACAAAGCAGCAGGCAGTTAAACTCTTCCTATGTGATGTCACAAAAGCAGCCTAGCACCAGGGGCTATGTCAAACAATAAACGAAGCACCTTTGAATGACATGTTACATGGTCACATGGCCACTCTCACTGGTTCTGTAATCAAATTTGTACCTGATCCTATCACCATGTACTAAATATAAAGTTAGGAAAAGCAGCCACTAATAATTCAATTCTTCAGTCTGAGATCTCTCTAGCCAATTGCCTCTAAATTTTCTCCTTGTGTTCAGCAGCAGAATGTCTTCCTTCTCTCTGAATTCAGCAGTTTTCTTCTCTCCTGTTTGAGCAGTGAGGATCAAGGATAATGAAACTCCCTCTGAAGTTAGTAGCAAAAGAAGCAAGAAGTCATTGATACTGGTAACAAATTAAAGGTTCATCAGAAGTTTAAAAGAAGAACAAAATCACTGGAGAATAGAGAGGATACATCATGGGAATTGCAAATAATGCTTCTTGTCCTCTGTCCTGGCAAACATTCCCAGGCTATGCTTTGAAAAGGATCAAAGATTCTCGAAATCCATTCTATCAATCACTCTTAAGACAGGGTCAGCAGGAACTAGAAAAAGGTGCAAAGCTCATTTCAGACAACTTAATAC
Organism: Mobula birostris; assembly: GCF_030028105.1. NCBI lineage: Eukaryota > Metazoa > Chordata > Chondrichthyes > Myliobatiformes > Myliobatidae > Mobula > Mobula birostris. The sequence continues at coordinate 21,528,692 of NC_092393.1, forward strand.
AGCACAGTCACCTCATATCTACAAGATAAATGGAACATAGAACACAATTGAAGAAAACACATTAGTTTGCACACAGCATGGCATGAATACAGAATACTTACAAATTCACATATCAATGCCGAACATACCCAGCAGATTTACATGAGTTAAGTTTCAATCAAATAGTCAATTCAAAGCTTTAGCTTCTGACATTTGTGGACAATGTTCCCAGTGGCTTGTTAATATCCCATTTCAATAAAATCCTGATTTGTTGACAACTACAGTAAAGTTTTTCATCTTTGCTGTCTTTCAAAAGTGATCCTGAGGGGGGTAGCTCCAGTTAGATGTACTTTATGAATTCACCAACTTCTCTTCATTCTGAGATATTAGATAAAGGACAGTACAGCATTATATAGGCTCTTCAGCCCACAATGTTGTGCCTATCCAAGAGTGTCTTAAATGTTGCTAATGTATGTGATTCCCCCACCAGCTCTGGCAGCAGATTCTAAGCATTCACCAATCTCTGTACAAAACTCATCCCCCCCATACCATTCTCCATTTATAATAAAATTATGTTATCTCAAATTAGCCATTTATGCCCTGAGCGAAAAGGTGCTTGTGGTGATATGATGTGTAAGAATGTGATAGGAGAGAGTTCTAAGCATGCGCAGGGATGATAGAAAGATCGAGAAACATGGTATTGTAAAAGTCTGTGGTTGTTGTTAAATAAAAGTTCTATTTCTTCCAGAGGATGGTTCTTTATTAGTAACCCATGGAATGTATGAATATAAAGAACACAACATGATGTCAGAAGTCGGTCTGGAAGAATAATATGTTTCCTAACATGGGAGAATTGAAGATAATTTTCTGAAAAAAGAGTTCGAACTGTTTTGATGTTTCCTAACAGTTTTACAAATGGAAGGTTTGCAGCCTCCATCGACACTTTAATTGTCTGGAAACGTAGCTAAGAACGGGAGAAAATTTAAGCAAGTTTTGAATTGTACTTATCGGCGATTGATGTGGATCAAAAACTGGAAAAAACGAAAGCTGTGCTACTCCATGCAATAGGTGATGACGCATTCGAGGTATATAATCATTTTATTTTTGAAAATGGAGATAATTTAAAGTTAAAATCGATAATGGACAAATTTGAAGCATTTTGTATACTGAAGCGTAATGTGACGTACGAGCCGCATAGATTTTTTACATGTACGCAGAGAGCTGGTGAAACTATTGATCAAAATGTTACGGAGTTGAGACACCGGAGTAAAACATGTAAGTTTGGAGAACTGACAGACTCTCTCATTAAAGACAGAATTGTTTGTGGCATTCTGGATAATGGTCTGAGAGAAAAGCTGTTAAGAGAACAATACTTAGACTTGGAAAAAGCTTTGATGCTCTGCAAAACTTCAGAAACCGTGACATCACAGGCTAAAGAACCTTTCATTGAGAGCTGCAACGTAGACACTGTGAGGAAGTGCGAACATATTAAAAAAATAATAAAACAACAACAAAACCAACAGAAAGCAAGACATCATCTGAGAGAAAAAAGCTATGTGATCACTGTGGGCAGCAGCATCAGCCAAAGCAGTGTCCAGCATATGGGAAAATGTGCAATGACTGCGGTAAGAGTAATCATTTTTTACGCAGTTGCCGAAGTGGAAAGGAAATAAAACAAGTAAATGCAGTGTTTAAAAATGAACTTGAGGAGTTTTATATAGATGTGCTTTGTGAAAACAAACAAAATAAGAATGACAGGACTATTCCATTGCAAGTGAACCAAAACAATATTCTGTTTAAACTTGATACTGGAGCACAAGTAAATGTTCTTGCAGAATCTGAGTTTAATGCATTAAAGCCAAGACCAAAGTTACATTAGACAAATATAAAAGTGACTGGGTATTCAGGTGCAGACATTCCAGTTAAAGGAACATGTGTGGCAAAAGTATCACACAAAAATATTGTGCACACGCTTTCATTTGTGGTGGTGCCAAAGAACGTACAGTCAATACTGGGGTTATCTGCCTACGAGAGAGTGGATTTAGTGAAAAGAGGTTTAGTCCTGGACAGTGACACAGAGTCAGAATACAGTGATTTGATGAAGGAGTATGAGGACTTGTTCAAAGGGCTTGGTTGTCTTGCAGGAGAGCACACGATTAAAATTGACAAAACTATGCCACCCATAGTACATCCATGTAGAAAAGTGCCTTTTGCTTTACGTCATCAACAGAAAACAGAGCTTGACAGAATGGAATGGATAGGCGTCATAAAAAAATTGATGAACCAACTGAATGGGTCAAATTGCTTGTCGTTGTCGACAAGAAAAACGGAAAACTGAGGATTGGCTTAGATCCAAGAGACTTGAATTGAGCCATTAAAAGAGAGCATTTCAAATTGCCTACTTGTGAAGAAATTATGTCACAGTTTGCTAATGCAAAGTACTTTACTAAATTAGATGCATCCTCTGGATTCTGGCAACTTAAACTAGATGAACCGAGTTCAAAGTTGTGTACCTTTAACACTCCTTTTGCCAGATACTGTTTTCTTCAGCTTCCGTTCGGAACTGCATCAGCTCCTGAAGTGCACCATAAAACCATTCACATGCTATATGAGCACATTGAGGGCATAGATACTTCCATGGACGATATTGTTGTTTGGGGATCATCTAAACAAGAGCATGACGCCAGACTCAGACAAGTCTTTGAGGCAACACGCAAGGCAAACCTGAAGTTGAATAAAGACAAATGTCAGCTAGGAGTGACTGAACTTACCTTTGTGGGTGATATCATCAGCAATGAGGGTGTGCATCTTGATCCACTCAAAGTTTCTGAAAACGAGAACATGCCAAGACCACAATGTAAAAATGATGTTCAAATGTTCATGGAATGGTCAACAACATGGAAAAATTCATACCCAATCTTTTGGAACAGCTTGCTCCATTGAGGCAGCTAACAGAAAAGAAAAACGAATGGAGCTGGAATCATGAACAGGAGAAGGCATGGCAAAATCTCAAGAAGGAATGAAGGAAGGAACGTTGGCACAGACCTTGAGAGGTCTGTGTCGGGCATTTTCGTGCCTTACAGGGTGCAGAAATCTCAAGAAAATGCTCACTAAAGAACCTGGGTTGAAATTCTATGATGCTGTGAGACCCATCAAAATCTCATGTGATGCATCTCAAGCAGGTTTAGGGGCAGTATTACTCCAGAAACATGAGCAGGAATGGCTGCCAGTGGCATATGCATCTCGATCATTATCTGATCCAGAAACAAGGTATGCCCAAATTGAAAAAGAATTGCTCAGCAGTATGTTTGCTTGCGAGAGGTTTCATCAGTCTGTGTCAGGGTAATCTATTGACATTGAAACTGATCATAAGCCTCTGATTGCATTGTTTAACAAACCTTTAAGTGACTGTCCTTTGCAAATTCAGCGAATGATGATCAAGTTACAAAGGTGTTCATTGAATGTGTCATACACACCTGGAAAATTCATGTACACGGCTGACACACTTTCCAGAGCTGTGGATCCAACAACAAAAGACAGTCAAAGGAACATTACTGATGTTCAGGCATTTCTTGATATAATCATAGAAACTGTACCTGTTGCTGCTGAAAAGTTGGAACTGCTGCGTCTTGAGTCAGAGAAGGACAAAATTCTCAGTCAGCTAATACAAGTGGTGATGGATGGATGGCCATATAATAAATATCACTGTACCTCAGAAGTACAAGAATATTGGAACCACAGATCAGAACTGTCTATAGTGGATGGCAAATTGTACAAAGGTAACAGAATTGTGATTCCTAAAAGTCTCCGAAAAGAAATGTTTGGGAAAATTCATGAAGGCCACTTAGGTATAGAAAAATGTAAGAGAAGTGCACGGGAAGTGATGTTTTGGCCCAGGATGAATCAAGAGCTTGCAGAATTGGAGTCTTCTTGTCAGATATGCCTTAAGTACCAACCTAACAATCCTAAGGATCCACTGCATCCACATCCTAGTCCTCAGAGTCCTTATCAGAAGGTAGGAGTTGATCTTTTTGTAACTGACAACAAAGATTATCAATTAATAACAGATTACTACTCATTGGATCCTGAAGTGTGTGGTCTGAGCAGAACAACAGCAGAGAATGTAACTGCATGCATGAAATCAGTTTTTTGCAGATATGGTGTACCTGATGAAGTTTCCACAGACAATCGTTCCACAATTCAATGGTGAATGCATGAGACATTTTGCTCATGAATGGGGCTTTGTTCATACAAAATCTGGTCTATTTTTCCCCTAGTCCAATGGAATAGTTGAGAAGTTGGTAGGAATTATCAAGAAACTGATGCACAAAGCAAAAGATAGTGGAGGTGATTTTTATAAAGCTTTTTTAGCCTGTAGCAGTACTCCACTTAAATGTGGATTTTCACCGGCTCAGCTCTTGATGGGACGTCATTTGAGAGCCAATCTGCCAATAGATGAGAGCCTTCTGAGAACGGAGGGAAGTGAATAAGTGAAAAGATGGAAAGATGAACACAAAGCAAAACAGAAAACATACTTTGACAGATGTTCTCGTCCATTACCTGAACTGCACCAAGGAGATGAAGTGAGGATATAAGACAAAATGAACACATGGACACAGAAAGCTACAGTGCTTGAAGAAGTACAACCCAGATCATACATGGTCCAAACAGAAGGAGCAGTGTTAAGAAGAAATTGCAAAGACCTTAAGAACGAGCCAACTTCAGAGTTCAGTTAACTGCTGCAGACCAGACAAAACATGGAAATAACAATGAAACAAAAGAACTGTGTGAACCACTTAGAAGGTCTACTCGTGTTCGTAAACCCCCAGGAAGACTGATGGAGGCATGTTAAATTATGCATTTGCTCTGGTCAATGTTGCTAATTGTTTTTTTTTTAATTTAAGGAAAGGAAGCTGTGGTGACTTGTCATATTCCATCTCAGCAAAATCCTTGTCTGAGATCTCAGTAAGATCTTCACTCCAGGTGAGGACCTTGCTTGACCTGTTACATTCCATTGGTGATGCTGAAAGTCTGCCTGTGACTCCAGTAACTAGACTCAGTGTGGTGATGTTTTAACTTAATGGTCTCTGCTTACTGAGACACAAGTCATTTTGGATCTAAATCAGTTAAGATAAATCAGGAGTCTGTCAGTTAAACAAGCAGGGAGAACTTCAGTGCCTGTAGTTATATTTTATGGCATTTAAATTATACTTAATATTTGTAAGTAGTTACATGTGCATAAATTACAGCAGACACTGAATTGTTGAATTATTTTTCCATGTCTTCATTTAGACAAATGATACTCACTTCATCAACTGCCTTTTCCTGCTTCCCTCAATAACTCTGCTGGTCTCGTGTAACCAGGAGCGCCAACATTGTGACACTTGATGTCACAATGTTAAGGACTGCATCACAAAGCTAAACCACTCCCACATCATCACATGGCCAGATTGCTTCATAGAAATGCTCTTCTAGTTGGTATGTTTGCAGTATTGACAATCAGTCCTGTCTCCTTCAGTCCACTGCCCTGCACCAGAACTAGAAATAAGGAATGGAATATCCAACTGTACCAGATACAAGTTCTTCATTACTTATTTCCCCTAACCCTTCATCAGAAGGTGTCCTTTCTGTTGTTTTCAGGTAATTAGTCCCCCACATCTTACAGTGAGAGGAATTTGAGATATTGGAATATAAGATGAGACAGACTTTGTGTAAGGTAAGGTTATTACAAGCACAGCAATCTGAAGGGCTTTCTAAATTGATAAAACATAACTAACTTAGCTTCAAATCATTCTATACAAAATGAAGCATGAAGTGCTTCTGATACTATTGATGGATGGACCCAGATCAGTTCCAGTTTAGGGTGAAGATAGAAAGTAAATCCCGCTACATATGCTGTAAGTGCACAAATGACCAAGAAAAGTTGATGCTGTTCCTACTCCACCTGAACAAAAACTGGAGCTGCTGGCAATCTCTGTCAAGTTTCTCACTTCCGCAATCACTGAAGCATGCTATTGCATCTTGACTTCTATACTGAGGGATTTTGGTAAATCAACATGCTCACTGAATCTACAGATCATTTCCAATCTCGGTTAGTGTGCCAGTGATCACCCCTTCCCTCTCTATTTTCCACAGGCACAATTCATCTTTTAATCTAATAGTGAACAGAGGTAATTCTAGATTCTGCAACTGGAATACCATTTTATTTTAATACAATTTTTATTGAATTTTCAAAATGAATACATGAAAAGATAGTGTCTACCCTCCCCCCTCCCCTTAACCCTCCCCCCCCATATATAGTCCTACCTAAAAAAGAAGAAGAAAAAAAAGAACCGCCTGGGTGTTGGAAGGTTTCCACATGCTCCATGGAATTCAAAATAAATTTGGTATACTTATTCGTTACTTTCCCCAAGGGACAAAGATCTTTATCGGAGCACTTAAATATGCCATCCTTTCTTTTGTAAATAAGGGCGCCTAATATTCAGAAATGTTACATATTTATCTCTTAAATTATAAGTAATTTTTTCGAGTGGAACAGAACTAGCCATTTCATTATTCCAACGATTCATACTTAAACACGAATCAGATTTCCAAGTAACTGCTATAGTCTTCTTAGCTACTGCCAATGCAATCTTTATAAATTCTTTCTGATATTTATTCAATTTAAGTTTCGGTTTTATCCCTTCAATATCACCTAATAGAAATAATACAGGGTTATGTGGAAGTTGAGTTCCAGTAATTTGTTCCAATAAGACTCTTAAATTTATCCAAAAGGGTTGAATTTTAAAACAAGACCAAGTAGAATGTAAAAAAGTACCAATTTCTTGATTACACCGAAAGCATTTATCGGATAGTTGAATTTAATCTATTTATTTTTTGTGGTGTAATATATAATTGGTGTAAAAAATTATATTGTACTAATCTAAGTCGAACATTTATTGTATTTGTCATACTGTCAAGACAGAGTCTTGACCAATTTGTTTCATCAATATTAATATTCAGATCTGTTTCCCATTTTTGTTTTGACTTATGGATTCCTTGTTTAATTGTCTGTTCTTGAATCAAATTATACATACAAGAAATAAATTTTTTAATTTTCCCTTTTTGAATTAAAGTTTCAATGTCATTAGGTTTTGGCAAAAACATTGTTTGACCCAGCTTACCTTTCAAGTAAGCCCTTAATTGAAGGTAACAAAAAAAAGTGTTATTTGATATTTTATATTTATCCTTTAATTGTTCAAATGACATCAATATACCTTGTTCATAACAATCTCCTATAAATTTAATCCCTTTTTGGTACCAATTATATAAAAGTTGATTGTCCATTGTAAAAGGAATAAGTCTGTTTTGGAACAAAGGTCTCCTTGCTAATAAAGATTTCTATATTTCATTATCAACATTTATCTTATTCCATAGATCAATCAAATGTGTTAATATAAGAGATTCTTTCATTTCCTGTATCCATTTAGATTCCCATTTATATATAAAATCTTCAGGTCTATTTTCTCCTATCTTGTCTAATTCTATTTTAATCCATGCTGGTTTTCGATCATCGATAAAAGATGCAATATATCTAAGTTGATTTGCTTTATAATAATTCTTAAAGTTTGGAAGTTGTAACCCTCCTAACTCAAATTTACATGTCAATTTTTCCAATGATATTATTGACATTTTACCTTTCCAAAGAAATTTTCTCACACATTTATTTAACTCTTGAAAAAATTTATGTGGCAATTGTATTGGTAATGTTTGAAACAAATACTGTAATCTAGGGAATATGTTCATTTTTACAACATTGACTCTACCTACTAATGTTATTGGTAGTGTGACAAGAATACATATAGATTAAGATGTTAGCTGTCCTGTGCTGGCACCAGTGGGATCAGCAGTTGGTCTGCCACCTGTCTTCAGGAGAGAGAGAGATAAGGAAAAACAATGCTGCAGCATTTGGAGATGTTAACGAAGAGACAGGAGAGAGTAACGGAAGGAGACCTGTCAAGATCGGCTCCCCCTTTGAACCCTGAACTGTTTGAAGCGATGGACAGGCGATACCCCAGCAGGGGGATAAAAAGGGACAGGTTCGCTAAGGCAAGACACACACGACACCCCGAGATAATGAGACCCTGGAAGCGGTGTGTCTCTCACAAGTCGGTGGGAAGTTTTGGACGGCTGGTCGCGGACAAGCCATAGACGCACAGGGTGGAAAGACACGATCGGCGGGAACCTGGTGTGTGTCCACCCTTGCCTGGGTGTCAGGTTCACCGCAGAGAAACGATCGTATCTGGAAACGGAGGGGTCACGGTCGGTGACCTCAGATAACATCACAAAGGACCCGCCCGAAAGCTGACTGCGAAGGTCTGTGTGTGGAAGCCGTTTGAATGTTCATTCGTTTTGCTTTCTCTCTCCTTCCCCCCACTGTCTGCGAACTGAACTGAACTAAATTGAACTGAACTTTGCGTCACTTTGAAACTGGTCATTTACCCCTAGACGACGATAGAGCTTGATTGATCCTGTTATCTTAATTCTGTGTACATGTGTGTTTATCATTGCTGAACTGTTGCATTTATTATCCTTTTGATTAGAGTACTGTGTTGCTTGTTTCTTTAATAAAACTTTCTTAGTTCTAGTAATCCAGACTCCAACTGAGTGATCCATTTCTGCTGGTTTGGCAACCCAGTTACGGGGTACGTGACAGTAGTATCATCCATTTGTCAAGATCTTCTTGAATTTTTTTCAATAGTGGTAAATAATTAAATTTATATAAATTCTTTACATCATTATCAAGTCTTATACCCAAATACTTTCTACCATTTACCGGCCATCTAAATTGGGTTGCTAACCGACATAGACTATAATCTCCTTTAGTAAGAGGTAAAATTTCACTTTTATCCCAATTTATTTTATAACCTGATACCTTCCTATATTCATCCAATCTAGAAGACAATTTACGTAACGAATGTTGTGGGTTTGTTAAATAAATCAAAACATCATCGGCAAAAAGATTAATTTTATATTCCTCCTGATTAACTCTAAAACCCATAATATCTGGATCAATTTTGATTAGTTCTGCTAATGGCTCTATCGCCAGTACAAATAAAGCAGGTGATAATGGACAACCTTGACCTTTTTAACTGGAATGGTGTTGAAATTTGAGAGTTTGTCACTACTTTAGCCTTAGGGTTAGAATTTAAAATTTTAATCCAATTTATAAAAGATGTTCCTAACCCATATTTTTCTAACACTTTAAATAAAAAATCCCATTCTAATCTATCAAATGCTTTTTCTGCATCCAAGGCTACTACTATACTCTTCTCGTCCCTTTTTTGTGCCAAATGAATTATACTGAGTAGCCCAGTTACATTATCTGCCAATTGTCTATTTTTAATAAATCCTGTTTGATCCATATGTATTAATTTTGGTAAGTATTTAGATAATCTATTCGATAAAATTTTTGCTGTTATTTTATAAACCGTATTCAATAAAGAAATAGGCCTGTATGATGTTGGTTTCATAGGGTCTCTGTCTTTTTTTGGCAATACTATTACAATCGCTGTTGAAAAAGATTCTGGGAGTTTATGTGTTTTTTCTGCTTGACGTATTAACTCCATAAAGAGAGGAAATAATAAATCTTTAAACTTTTTATAAAATTCAGGTGGAAAACCATCTTCTCCTGGAGATTTATTACTTTGAAGTGATCTTAAAGCTTCTTCAACTTCTTTTAATGTAAAAGGCATATCTAATCCCATCTGTTCTTCCGAATTCAATTTTGGAAGAGTTACTTGTGATAAAAACCTTTCTATCTCATTAACATCATTTTGTGATTCTGATTGATATAATTCAGAATAAAAACTTTTAAAGGTTTCATTTATTTCAAGAGGTTTATAAGATATTTTATTTGCGCTTGTTCTAATTGCATTTATTGTTTTGGAAGCTTGTTCTGTTTTCAACTACCAGGCAAAAATTTTATGTGCTCTCTCACCTAACTCATAATACCTTTGCTTAGTTCTTATAATTGCTTTTTCCATTCTATATGTCTGAAGCATATTATATTGTAACTTCTTATTGACAAGTTGCCTTTGTTTTTCTTCCGACATATAACTTTGAGATTCTTTTTCTAATTTTGTCATCTCTTTTTCCAATTGATCTAATTCTGCCATATATTCTTTCTTAATTTTAGACGTATAACTTATAATCTGGCCCCTCAAATATGCTTTCATCGCATCCCATAATATAAATTTATCATCCACTGAATGAAAATTTGTATCCAAAAAAAATTGGATCTGCTTTTTCATAAAATCACAAAAATCTTGACGTTTTAATAATGTTGAATTAAATCTCCATCTATAAGCCACTTCTTCCTTATCAGTCATTATTATTGTCATTAATAAAGGAGAATGATCTGACAATATTCTTGCTTTATATTCCATATTTTTCACTCTGTGTTGAATATGCATTGATAATAGGAAAAAAATCTATCCTTGAGTAAGTTTTATGTCTATGAGAATAGAATGAATAGTCTCTTTCTTTAGGATTGATTCTTCTCCATATATCAATCAAATTTAAATCTTTCATCAATGATAAAGTTAGATTTACTACCTTCGATTTTATAACAGCCTTGGTTGATCTATCTAAGATTGGGTCTAAGCAAAAATTAAAGTCTCCTCCAATTAATATTTTTTCATATGCATCTGCCAAATTCAAAAAAGCTTCTTGCATGAATTTTGCATCATTTTCATTTGGTGCATAAATATTCATAAATGTCCATAATTCAGAGAAAAGTTGACAATGTATAATCACATATCTCCCCGCAGAGTCGGTTATTACATTTTGTATTCTAATTGGTAACGTTTTATTGATCAAAATTGCTACTCCCCTCGCTTTTGAATTAAATGAAGCCGCAACAACACTACCCACCCAATCTCCCTTTAGTCTCTGATGTTCTGTTTCTGTTAAATGCGTTTCCTGTTAAAAGGCTAAATCTATCTTCATTTTCCTAATATGTGTTAAGATTCTTTTTCTTTTCACTGGTCCATTAAGCCCATTAACATTAAAACTCAAAAAATTCAATAAATTAGCCATTATTCTTAACAAAGTTACTCCAATCTAAAACATTACTTATCTTCTCAACTCTCATAGCTCCTTGGGGAATGTCTTTGAACTTCACCATGTTGCTATGTGCCTCCCTCCCAACCCTCCAGGCAAAAAGAAAAAAAATATAGAAAAGATACAAAAAAAGAAAAAAACAAAATACCCCCCCACTAATGTTGTGAATGAAAAAATACACAACACTACCCCCCTCCATTTTGCAGGTCGTGGCTAAAGCCACGCTTGCACACATGATTAGCGTAGCAATTGGTCAGTGCTTCTTCCAGCTCCCCCGCAACAAAAAAATTATATATATATAAACAAAATTAATATTACTATTCCCAACTAGTATTCTTCAAATTTTAATCTTTCTTCCCCCACCGGTATAATTAATAATACATTTATATATTCATCCGCCCAAAAATCCAACAAGTCTATTCTTTGACCCAGTCTTCATCTTCAATCTATCTCGCTCCCCTGGATTTGTTCTTGTATCTGGTGAATATTCAGAGAATCTCGCACAAACTGCTCCGCTTTCTGGTAGTCATCAAAAAATCTTTTTTCTCCACCAGCCAAAAAAATCTTCAAGGTTGCAGGATAACGCAATATAAATTGATAACCATGATCCCATAGGACTTTTTTCACTGGATTAAATTTCTTCCTTCTCTTCAAAAGTTCATAACTTATGTCAGAGTAGAAAAAAACTTTATTCCTTTGAATCATCAATGGCCCTTTTCTATTCTTGGCAGCTTGGGTAGCTGCCTGTAGAATCCTTTCCTTGTCTTGAAATCTTAATAATTTTATTAAAATCGATCGTGAATATTGGTCATCTTGTGATTTTGGTCTTAGAGCTCTATGTGCCCGCTCAATTTCAATCGATCGAACCTCCTCTTTCATTTGCAAAACTTCCGGGTTCCATTTTTGAAAAAAATCTATTGAATTTTCTCCCTCCATACCTTCTTTAAGACCAACAATTTTGATATTATTACGTCTACTGAAGTTTTCCAACATGTCCACTTTTTCCAAAAGTCGATTTCTTTCCGAGTTCCAGACAAGCAGATCATTTTCTGTTTTTTCCACTCTATCATTCATATGCCCCATTGCTCTTTCCATCTTCTGAAGCCTCTTATCCATTTTATCCCGTCTTTTCATAGCTTTATTATAGCACATCTTCATATCTCTAATCTCTGCTCTTACTTTTCTTAGTTCAGCCGCTAATTGCAATAAAGCCTCTTTTATGTCTCCATCATCTCCTTTACTTCCAATCTCTTCCAGTTCTTCCTCCTCCTCTTCATCTGTGTTCTCTGCGGAATCCAATTCTGACTCTGAGTCACTTTCAGTTGCAGTGGCTGTCGGTTCTTGTAGTTTGAGTTGTGTCGATTTGCGCATGCGCTCTTCTTTGCACATGTGCATTTCCGGCATCTTCTTCCGAGAGACCGCTACCGCCACCATTACTCCCTGTTCTATGCCGGAGATAGAATGCATCTCCTCCAAAGGAGATCCAACCTGAGTTCGAGGCTCCATCGTTACAGTAGGCCCTTTTTTCTTCCCATCTCGCGGCGGCTTCACAACCACAGACTTCTTCTGATGCGGTTTACGAGGCATATCATAAAATAGTCTTACAAAGTTTATAAATAGTTTTCGGAAAGTATTTATTAACTTTGTTTTGTTTAACCGGTACTTTGCTGATTTTTTACGGGAGAGCTGGATTTACACGTCTCAATCCCACGTCATCACATGACGCCCCCCCCCCCCAACTGGAATACCATTGAACAAATACATTGTCTACAATTAAACTTCTTTAAATATATTTGGAATTGACTGTACCCACTTGCATTACATATCTTTAAATTAAATAGTTATGTTTTGATAACTTCTCTTATTTTTATGGACCTGTATGACAAACTGCATCTCATTCTCAGATTGATCACAATCTTATTGTGAAATCTCAATCACAAAGCAGCAGGCAGTTAAACTCTTCCTATGCGAAATCACAAAAGGAGCCTAGCACCAGGGTCTATGTCAAACAATAAACGAAGCACCTTTGAATGACATGTTACATGGTCACATGGCCACTCTCACTGGTTCTGTAATCAAATTTGTACCTGATCCTATCACCATGTACTAAATATAATGTTAGGAAAAGCAGCCACTTATAATTCAATTCTCCAGTCTGAGATCTCTCTAGCCAATTACCTCTAAAGTTTCTCCTTCTGTTCAGCAACAGAATGTCTTCCTTCTCTCTGAATTCAGCAGTTTTCTTCTCTCCTGTTTGAGCAGTGAGGATCAAGGATAATGAAACTCCCTCTGAAGTTAGTAGCAAGAAGCAAGAAGTCATTGATACTGGTAACAAATTAAGGGTTCACCAGAAGTTTAGGAAAAGAACAAAATCACTGGGGAATAAAGGGAATACATCATGGGAATTGTGTATAAAGATTCCTCTCCCCTGCCCTGCAAACATTTCCAGACTATAATTTGAAAAGAATCAAAGATTCAACAAATCTATTCTATCAATCACACATAAGACACGGTCAGCAGGAACTAGAAAAAGGTGCAATGCTCATTTCAGATAATTTAATACAGCACAGCCACCTCATATCCATAAGATAAATGGAACATAGAACGCAATTAAAGAAAACACATTAGTTTGCACACAGCATGGCATGAATACAGAATACTTACAAATTCACATATCAATGCCAAACATACCCAGCAGATTTACATGAGTTAAATTCCAATCAAATAGTCAATTCAAAACTTTAGCTTCTGGTATATGTGGACAATGTTCCCAGTCCCTTGTTAATATCCCATCTCCAATTGTTTGCCCACCACTGATCTGAGTCTCACTGTTCTATAATTCCCAGGATTATTCCTATTACATTTTGATCAAAGGAATAATATTTGCCATCCTCCACTGTTCTGGTGCTACTCCTGATGCCATTGCAGATGAAAAGATTATCCCCAAAAGTACAACAATCTCTTCTCTAGCTTCCCATACTAAGCTGGAGTATATCCTTTTTGTCCATGAGGTCTTATCTATCCCAATGTTTTACAAAAGTTTCAGCACATGACCTTTCTCAGTATTGACATGTTCCAGCACATTAGCCCATTTTACATTGTCCTCATGTTCATCAAGATCCATTTCATTAGTGAATTCTGTGGCAAAGTATTCATTCAGGATCTCCCTTATTTCCATTGACTCCAGGCAAGTTTCTTCTTTTAACACTGATTGGTCCTTTTCTCACTCTAGGCACTTTCCTGTTCTTCAAGTACATGTAGAATGCCTTGGGATTTTCCTAATTCAGAAGGCCTTCACTTGTCCCATTCTAGTTCCCCTAAGGCCCTTATTAAGCTACTTCATGACTACCTTACAAATCTCCAGAACCCTGTCTGATCTCTGCTTTCTAAACCTTAAGTAAACTTTCTTCCTCTTGACTAGATATTCCATATCTCTTGTCAACCATGATTCCTTCACCACATTATCCATTCCTACCTCAATGAGACAAATCTATCTAAACACCGTGCAAGTCCTCACTAAGGAACCTCCATATTTCTGTTGTGCATTCCCCTGAGTACATCTGTTCCCAGTTTATGCTCTCAAGTTACGGTCTAATAGCAACATAATCCCCCTTCTCCCATTTAAATACGTTTCCTACTGTCTGCTCCCATCTCTGCCAAGGCCATGGTAAAGGTCAGGGAGTTGTAGTCACTATCACGAATCTGCTCACCCACCAAGAGATCTATCAACTGACCAAATTCATTGCCTAGAACCAGTTCCAATATGGCCAACACTAAGATGCCATATTCCTGCTGCTCATGTCTATCCCACAGCCATCATCTTGGGGTGTCCTTGCAGTTCCTCCTCTGTCACCAGCTGCTAAGTTTGGTTTGCAAGTTTATGCAATGTTGTATCACCTAATGACAAAGTCCCTGCATCTTCCTTGTGTACAGCCCAGAGTACCTCTGAACTAACTAAGGTAATTGAATCTCATCTTGAGAAGACCAGTTTCTACTACTGATGCTCTTGTGTCTTATCATTGTAACTGTGCTCAAGCTGCTGTCATTGAAGAGTACCTGAGGATGAAGACGCTACATAATCCTTTGCTCCAGGACTATACATCCTTTGTCCTAGTATCCACCTCTTTGGCCAGCCTTGCTCAAAATGTCTTCCCTCCAAATAAAGAAACCATGCATGTTTTCTAAAAAAAAACTAACAGTCAACAAAAACAATAAAGTGCACATTGAGTTTCTGGAAATATTTTCACTCCTAATATTGGTCCAGATTTTTTAAAACCTGAGTACTTGTGGATATAGCTGCAGTTAATAGCACTCATTGGAAGCCAACAAAGTTTGCAGCTCCCAGTATCTAAAATGTCATCTGTCCTTATTGAACTAAAGTAGCTGAGCTTAGCCCTTCATGACTGCATAGGCTGGGTGATATCTCTGAAGAAGGGGTGAGCAGTTGTTTGAAAGATGCAGCAAAGATCTTGAGGTGAGGAAAGTCAGAGATGAAATGACCATGACTTTCACAGAGTGAGATGTCTCTTCATAAATGTACAGCCATAGGTCTACCTTAGTCATGGTGGCCTGGAAAATCTGAGACCATCCATTAGGAAAGACTTTTTAGGATGCATCTTTTCCAAAACCTCTCTGTTATTAAGGTTTTCTCAGCTGTCCTGATATTTCCATCCCACATTGATAGGCCAGCCAAAGTCATACTAATGCTCTTTGTGATATTTCTAAATAGCACAGATGAGGAACTGGAACAGCGGGTTAGTAAGTTGGAAATGGCTAAATTAAAGGGAGCATTACTTAAGATGTTTGGAGGAAAGTATGGAGGGCAGGGATGTCAAAGGTAACTTATTTTACAGAGTGTGATAGGTGTGTGGAATGCCCTGCCAAGGGTAATGGTGGAGGAACATGCATTAGGAACATATAAGAGATTCTTAGATAGGTAATAGGCACATGGATGAAAGAAAAATGCAGGGCTATGTAGGAGGGAAATGTTAGATAAATCTTGGAGTAGGTTTAAGAGTCAGAAAAGAGTCCGAAACAGCACTATTTTCATCATTAATATCTCTATTTTTTTCCTTTCAGGGTTCTTTTGGAGTTACATGCTGACTACAGTTCTTTGTAGGAATGGGACCTGCTCTAGAGGTTTCACAAATGGCCATTGATCGGCACGCCGAGGGCTCAGCCTAAGAGCTCTGCTCTTCTTTGGAGGACCGAGAATTCATGGCTCTGGAAATGGGGAGATTGGAGGTTGGTGCCTCTGCAGGAGATCAGTGCGTCGTTGGAGGCAGAAGATCTCTGGCTGTGCCTAGAGGCCCGAGATCTTTGGGCACAGAGCCTGGAAAAAGCAACAGACTTTTAACATCATAAAACAGTGAGTTGTTTGTTATGTCTCCCCTCTCACTGTGAAACGGAGACACCTCTTTCTCGCTTATTAGGGCAAGAGAGAGCCTGTGGTATATCGAATACTGGGTGAACAAGTAGTCTTTGAGGTACTGCAAGTCTGTGACTTTGCTGTTGCTTTGCTCACGCTTGAGTGCGTGGTGGCAGCTGCTGATGCTATTTTTTCTGCTGCTGGGGGAGGGGGAAATTATTGCTTGCTGCCGCTTACGCACAGGAGGGAGGGGAGCTGGGGGGGGACTTTAGGGTTCTAGCATTTAATTGCTTTTCATTCTTTGAGGACACTCCCCTGTTTTTGTGGACAGTTGTGAAGAAAAAGCATTTCAGGATGTATATTGTATACATTTCTCTGACATGAAATGTACTTTTGAAACCTTTGAACATCTTGGGCTGAAGGGCCTGTATTGTGCTGTACTATTTTCTGTGATGTCTTTAGAAGTGGATTGTTGCCAGAGAGTTTCTGCTGAGGCATCCATGGAATGAACACCTCAACAGCTAAATCCGGAAGGAGACGCTCCCTGTCAGCATGAGCATAGCCAGTGAATCTCAGAGCATTGCAACAGCATGCAGTCAGTTCCGAAGCTGTCTAAACAGGTTTCCTGATGTTAACACATACTTTCTGATAATGAGAAAAGCAACAGGTATCACAATAGCAGATATGTTTTAGTTTTAAGCTACCAGTTAAGTTACTACAGATGCACTGTGTGACTAGTTATTTTATTAGCTGTCTACCTAATTCTTGGAAAAAGTTAGAATCATGTACATAGATCACCACCATGAATCCCCTGTCCAATTTTGCAACTGGTGTCATTTCCCCTATAAATTATCTCCAATGTTTTTAATTCTGAGTTAAATTTGTTAGCACCTCAAAAGCAGGCGCTGATTTCTGTATTCAGCTTATCAGAGAAACCTGAACTTAGAACATGGGTTTACACTGAGCCCACTGACATTACTGCTGGGTAAGCACCAAGCTATGATGCCTGCTTCAGGTTACTTCGCGACAACCAGAGAGAATATTTGCATCCTTTCTTTTACCAACAGCATTTTTGATAACTTTGCAGAATGTAGAACAGTTATTATATAATTTCTTAACTGAAGGGAGTTTCTGGAGCTGTGCTATTCATTATGTTCGAATACCCAACATCTCCTCACCCACTCACTTACAGCTTCCAGAGGGACCAATACGTTTTGTTAATATAACTTGTGGAAATGTCATTTCTCAGCCATTTCCCCCTGCTTATTTATGATAACGAAGATGATAGCATCTTTGAATATGCCTGTCTGGCGATAAGGAATGGAGTCAGAATTGGTAAGTGTTTGTGAGAATCAGCACTGAAGATGTAATTGCCAGGACTTTCATGTCTTTCCACTTGGATAAATGGATGCATGCTTATTGTAACATTTTGCCAATTATATGTGGAAATCTGGGATTATTATACAGAAACGTCAATGTCAAATTGTTGAGATAGTTAACAATACAGGAGATTTTCAAGGTTTAGATTAGATTATGAGGACACGCAGTCCTCTTTTATTGTCATTTAGTAATGCATGCATTAAGAAATGATATAATGTTTATCCAGAATGATATCACAGAAACACGTGACAAACTGACTGAAAAACTGACAAAAACCACAGAATTATAACATATAGTTACAACAGTGCAAAGCAATACCGTAATTTGATAAAGAACAGACCATGGGCACGGTAAAAAGTCTCAAAGTTTCTCGGAAGTCCCATCATCTCATTCAGATAGTGAACCTCCAGCACCGCAAAATTGCCGATGCAGCATCCTGGAAGCATCTGACCACACTCCGACTCTGAGTCCGTCTGAAAACTCCGAGCGTCTGACCAGCTCTCCGACACTGCGCACTGAGCACCATCTCTGCTGAGTGCTTCGGACCCGGTCCCGGCAACAGGCAATAGGCAAAGCTGAGGATTTGGGGCCTTTCCCCCCCCCGAAGATTCTCGATCACACAGTAGCAGCGGCAGCGAACCGGGCATTTCAGAAGTTTCTTCAGGTGTTCCTCCGTGCTTCTCACGGCTGCCTCCATCAAATCAGGATTGTGCACGGCCTCCTAGTTAACACATACGATATCATTCAGAACGGCCATGTGCACTGCGGTTTGAGAAGGATATTAAATCAATCAAAAAGAGGGTATAATAAATGAAGGGTATAATGGGATAGGCATTCAAGATTAAACACTGGCTTTGTGGGAGAAGCCAGAGAGTAGTAGATTGGAGGCCTGTTTCTAGAGGAGTGCCATAGGGATTGGTGGGTCCATTGTTATTTGTCATCTATATCAATGATTTGAATGATAATGTGGTTAACTGGATCAGCAAATTTTCAGATGACTCCAAGATTGAGGGTGTAGTGGACAGTGAGGGAGGCTATCATGGCCTGCAGAGGGATCTGGACCAGCTGGAAAAATTGGTTGGGAAATTTAATGTGGATAAGTGCGAGGTGTTGCACTTTGGTAGGACCAGCTGGGTCAGGTCTTGCACAGTTAATAGAAAGACACTGAGAAGTGCTGTAGAACAAAGGGATCTAGGAAGAGAGGTCCATAAATCATTGAAAGGGCATCACAAGTAGATAGGGCCATAAAGAAAATTTTGGTACATTGACCATCAAAATTCAAAGTATTGAGTACAGGAGATGGGATATTATGTTGAAGTTGTACAAAACATTGATGAGGCCTAATTTAGAGCATTGTGGGCAGTTTTGTTCAACTACCTATAGGAAAGATGTAAATAAGGTTGAAAGAGTGCAGAGAAAATTTACAAGATTGTTGCCAGGACTGGAGGGCCTGATTATAAGTGTAATGCACTGCAGGTCAACCTTCACTAACCTGTAATCCGGTTCCTTCAATAATCCGGCACTGATTATGCTTAATGCGATCCTTCTGTAATACGGCATTTTCACTATTCCGGCACTCCTCTGGTCCCAATGGTGCCGGATTAGTGAAGGTCGACCTGTATAAGGTTACACTGCTAATGTAATGGCCTCTCTGTAATGTTTCACTGCTAATGTAATGGTTTCTTTGTAGAAGCAATGTTTGTGTTATGACTAGAGATAACGGGGGCTTTGGAATGTGCGCCATCTAATGAGAGGCATGTTGATCTTTCTTGCGGGTCTGAGAGATGGGATTTCGCAGTCCTTTGTCAGCGAGAGAGGAAGAGAGAAGATGCGAGTGGAGAGAGTTGGTAGACCGCTGGACAGAGTGGACTTGGAGTACAAGGGTCTGTGATACTCAGAGGAGGTCAATGGACAACGAATGGATGGAACTGTGAGCTCCAACGTGCACATTAGACTGTTTCATTAAAATGGTGTCTTTTTCTTTTTCTTTTCTTTACTAACTCTATAGTCAGATTAGGATTTATAAAGTCCAGTTGTTTAATTGCATATGGTATACTGCCTTATATTTTGCGGCATTTATTTGTAACTGGGCAACACATCACGCAGCATCCAAACAAACAAGATTTCTCAGTTTGGCTGGGCCAGAGGTTGTCTTCACCTAGACAAATGCATGCTGGCTGAATCGGAGAATTACATAGGGAAAGATTGAATAGGTTAGGACTTCATTCTTGGAATGTGGAAGATTGAGGGGAGGTTTGATAACGGTATACAAAATTATAAGGAATATAGATAGGGTAAATGCAAGCAGGTTTTTTTCCACTGAGGTTTGGAGAGGCTACAACTGGAAGTCATGGGTTAAGGGTGAAAGATGAAAAGTTTAGGGGGAACATGACAGGAAATTTCTTTTCTCAGAGGGTGGTGTGTGTGTGGAATGGTGTGTCAATGCAAGAGGTGCATACAAGCTCAATTTCAATGTTTGAGGAAAGTTTGGACAGGTACATGGATGATGGTGGTATGGAGGTCAATGCTTCTGGCGCAAGTCTGCAAGAGTAGGCAGTTTAAATAGTTTGACAAGGACTAGATAGGCTGAATGGCTTGTTTCTGTGCTGTCTTTTTCTTGGACAATGTGTGTTGATATAGTGGTTAGTTTAACTGACCAATATCTGGAGACTTGGACTACTGATTCAAGAATATGAGGAAATCCCACCATAGCAGATGGAGCATTTAAATTCAAGGAATTGGATATAAAAAGCATGCATCAGGGATGACGGTCATGAACCTACCAGGTCAACATAAAACCCATCTGGTTTCACTAACATCCTTTCGGGAAGGAAACCCTGATATCTATACTTGATGTGGCTGATACTTGATGTGACCCACTAAAATGGCTGACATTTTACTGCCATCTAAAATGGCCCAGCAAGCAACCATTTCAGGAGCTGCTTAGTGAGAAATAATAAATGCAGGCCTTCTAAGTGTTGTTGTCATATGATACATAGAAAACCAGAGAAAATCAGAACACAATGAGTGATATGACTGTGTTTGAATGACTCGTAGACTGATTTTTACTCTAAATTTTCTAGGCATGAACACCTCAGTATCACTATTTGGAGACAGGGTTATGCAAATAGTGGGCAGAAAGCTGGATACAAAGTAGGTATTGCCAATATCATCCCAGCATTTTACTGTGAAATCGACGATTTCATGTAGAAAATGTGCTCCTTTTGAATTACTTCTTGATTAATAATGATTGCTCTAGATTGAAATAAAATGCACAATGACTAAGATTTCAATTACCAAGTGAGTGACGTAGAAATTAAGGATTTATTCAGGTAACTCAGGCAAAACTTATTAACTCACTTCCTGAATTTTGGGTGAATAAAAAAATGCATTAGATATTGCGATTAAACTAACTGCTGAACATTTTCAATGATAAACTAGATTAGATGGTAATCTAAATTGTCTATTCACAGATTTATGATTAGGAAATTAAAAATCTGTTTCTGTTGGTCAAAAAAGGAAACCCTTTTGCTGATCTATCACCTTTCACTGTAGATTAGTATAAGTGTTTTGCAGCTAGTTAAATACCTCTTGAAATTTAGTCACAAGTATACTGTAGGAAATAAATCGAGGAATTTGTGCACCCAAGTTCCCTGAGCAATAATGACTCAACCATCTGTTTATGATATTGTTTCTGGTGTAATTATTAGCAAAGACAGAAAGGATGCTAAAGAGACTTGCTGTTGTTGATTGCTGTTTATTTCTGATTGCAGAGACCTATAGTTCTGTCAATTAAGATATTCATCTAACGTCAGTTCAGAACAGATAGTTGAATCCCACTAATGACTGTAAAGAATCCAGTATGATATGACTTAGCATCAGACTAATTCTTTGTGAACATTTCCACAGAATAGATTGGCTAGAAATTTTAATTAAAATGTAAATTCTGGAAATATCATTTAAAAAAAGGAAAGAATATCCTGGAAATAGCAATATAAGAGTATCTATAGTGTAAGAAAGATAAATAATGCTTGGGCTAGTAATTGAAGTGCTGCTTAATCAATTGCCAAGAGACAAATATTGTGCCAACAAAACATGGTGTAAAAATCCAGCCTAGTGATTTGCACGAGGCAGTTAATGCAAGTTCTGGGTATTTAAGATAGATTTATCATATTTCTCTCAGATGGTTTTGAGTTCTGAATCAGTTATCTTCAAGACAAAGAATTCCAATGAAATAAATGTTCTTTTTTTTCACTGAATTCCCAGGAAATCATGATTCTAATATCTCCTGGCTTTCAAGGAGATTTAGTTTAGTGAATGTCACCAACACAATGGAAAATGCTTTGATTTTAAGCATGGCTTAAATGAGACAAACATTGAATTAAATGGGTAAGGTGCCACTTTAGAGCTAAGATTATAATCTGAGATGATATCCAAGATTTTGCACATTAGTTTCTAAATATTCCAAAAGTAGTAGGAATTATAACCGGGTTTATAAGATTTTCAGTAATTGTAAGAGTCCTGAGGATTAGAGCATTTTAGGACTCAGCAAAAAGAGGACTAAGAAATTGGTTTTAAAAAAAGGTGAGAGAGAGTACAAGAGTGAGCCAAAGAGAAACATAAAAGTGACTATAAAGGATTTATATTCATGCTCTACAGAGAAGACTAACAACGGAAAACATTGTCCTTCTGGAGAGTGGAAGAGGTTGATGTTAGGAGTAGGGGGGCAGGGGAAAGGAAGGATTGAATTTGGAGAGTGAGTCTGAGAGGAAGTGGCAAATGATAGTTAGAAGGAAGAAAATATGGAAGAAATATAGACATAGAAACATAGAAAATCTACAGCAAAATAGAGGCCCTCCGGCCCACAATGCTGTGCCGAACATGTACTTAAATTAGAAATTACCTAGGGTTACCCACAGCCCTCTATTTTCCTAAGCTCCAGGTACCTATCCAGGTGCCTCTTAAAAGACCTGATTGAATCCACCTCCACCACTGTCACTAGCAGCTCATTCCATGCACTCACCACTCTGCGTAAAAAACTTACCCCTGACATCTCCTCTGTACCTACTTCCAAGCACCTTAAAACTGTGTTCTTTCATGTTAGCCAATTCAGCCCTGGGAAAAAGCCTCTGACTATCCACACAATCAATGCCTCTCATCATCTTATACACCTCTATCAGGTCACCTCTCATCCTCTGTCACTCCAAGGTAAAAAGGCCAAGATCACTCAACCTATTCTCATAAAGCATGCTCCCCAACCTAGGAAACATCCTTGTAAATCTCCTCTGCACCCTTTCTATGGTTTCCATATCCTTACTGTAGTGAGGTGACCAGAACTGGACACAGTACTCCAAGTGGGATCTGACCGGGGTCCTATATAGCTGTAACACTACCTCTCGGCTCTTGAACTCAATCCTATGGTTGATAAAGGCCAATACACCGTATGCCTTCTTAACCACACATTCAGCCTGCACAGCAGCTTTGAGTGTCCTATGGACTCAGACCACAAGATCCCTCGGATCCTCCACACTACCAACAGTCTTACCATTAATGCTATATTCTGCCATCGTACTTGACCTACCAAAATGAACCACCTCACACTTATCTGGGCTGAACTCCATTTGCCACTTCTCAGCCCAGTTTAGCATCCTATCGATATTTCACTGTAAGCTCTGACAGCCCTTCACAACATCCCCAACCTTTGGGTCATCAGCAAATTTACTAACCCATCTCTCCACTTCCTCATGCAGGTCATTTACAAAAATCACGAAGAAAAGGGGTCCCAGAACAGATCCCTGAGGCACACCACAGGTCACCAACATCCATGCAGAATATAACCCGTCTACAACCACTCTTTGCCTTCTGTGGGCAAGCCAGTTCTGGATCCACAAAGCAAAGTCCTCTTGGATCCACTGCCTCATTATTTTCTCAATAAATCTTGCATGGGGTACCATCAAATGCCTTGCTGTAATCCATATACACTACATCTATTGCTCTACCTTCATCAATGTGTTTAGTCACATCCTCGAGAAATTCAATCAGGCTCGTAAGGCACAACCTGCCTTTGACAAAGCTATGCTGACTATGCCTAATCATATTATGCCTCTCTAAATGTTCATAAATCCTTCCTCTCAGGCTGTTCTCCAACAACTTACCAACCACTGAAGTAAGACTCACTAGTTTAGAATTTCCAGGGCTACCTCTACTCCCTTTCTTGAATAAGGGAACAATATCTGCAACCCTCCAATCCTCTGTAACCTCTCCTGTAACCATTGTTGATGTAAAGACCATTGCCAGAGGCTCAGCAATCTCCTCCCTCGACTCCCACAGTAGCCTGGGGGATATCTTGTCCAGTCCCAACGACTTTATCCAACTTGATGCTTTCCAAATGTTCTGTGCTCTTTCTTAATGTCCATATGCTCAAGCTTTTTAGTCCACTGTAAGTCATCCCTACAATCAGTAAGGTCGTTTTCCGTAGTGAATACTGAAGCAAAGTACACCTCCAGTTCCATACACACTTTTCCACTGTCACACTTGATTGGTCCTATTCTCTCACATTTTATCCTCTTACTCTTCAGATACTTGTAGAATGCCTTGGGGTTTTCCTTAATCCTGTCTGCCAAGGCCTTCCCATGGCCCCTTCTGGTTCTCCTAATTTCATTCTTAAGCTCCTTCTTGCTAGCGTTATAATTTTCTAGATTTGCATCATTAACTATTTTCTTGACCCTTTCATAAGCTTTTCTTTTCTTCTTGACTAGATTCTCTACAGCTTTTGTACACCATGGTTCATGTACCCTACCATCCTTTCCCTGTCTCATTGGAACATACCTATGCAGAACGCCACACAAATATTCCATGAACATTTGCCACATTTCTGCCGTACATTTCCCTGAGAACATCCGTTCCCAATTTATGCTTCCAAGTTCCTGCCTGATAGCTTCATATTTCCCCTTACTCCAATTAAACGCTTGAATTGTGATCACTATCTCCAAATGCTCTCCCACGGAGCGACCTGACACCTGACCAGGTTCATTTCCCAATACCAGATCAAGTACAACCTCTCCTCTTATAGGGTTATCTACATCAGGGGTCCCCAACCTTTTTTTGCACTGCGGACTGGTTTAATATTGACAATATTCTTGCAGACCGGCCAACCTGGGGGATGGGGGGGGGAGGGTAGGGTTGCCAACAGACAAGAGTAGCAGTCAAATACGTTGTGTTTACCCTGAGAAAGACTACAATGACCATGAAGCCTTGAGCGGGCACCAGTGCACATGCGTGTACGTGCCGATTTTTTTTCTACAAATCGTTTTTGGCCATTCTGTTCGGGGGGGGGGGGGGGAGAATGTTAATCACGACCAGAATATAGGTGATAAGTGGCTAATACACTCAATTTCATTTCTAAGAGAGTTTATCTAACGGATTTAATATTAAACACACAGCGCATATTTTCTTTGCATGAATATAGTGATAAGTCAATTATCAGGGAGCTTGAAGTAAGAGTTGAACGAATTTACAGCAGAAGTGGTAGAGGCAAATTCGATATTATCATTTAAAGAAAAATTGGATAGGTATATGGACAGGAAGGGAATGGAGGGTTATGGGCTGAGTGCAGGTCGGTGGGACTAGGTGAGAGTAGTGTTCGGCATGGACTAGAAGGGTAGAGATGGCCTGTTTCTGGGCTGTAATTGTTATATGGTTATGTAAGTCACTTATAAGTCAATAGCATCATAACATTTTAAGTAACGTTTGGATATTAAACACACAGCATATATTTTCCCCTTACGAACATATAAAATCATTGCAACGCTGAACTGGTGGGAGCCCTGGGCTTGTTTCCCTGAAACAAGACAGTCCCATCGAGGGGTGATGGGAGACAGCGATACTCGAAGGGGGTTCCTTATGTCCAGTCTATTCCGCAGCTTAGTTTTCGTTGCATTCATTGCAGAGATATGTTGGAAGTGGAAGCAACGTTTTCAGTGCTTTTGTGGCTACCTCAGGATATTCAGCCTTGACTTTGATCCAGAATGCCGGCAGAGGTGTTACGTCAACATACTTTTCGGCCTGTCATCATTTGCAAGCTCGAGGAGTTGATCTCCTTCCCGCGCCGACATGGATGACGCGTGGGTAATGACCTCGTGTGCATTCAAGCTCAACAGTGGGCGTGACAGGGAATGAAGACAGCTGCAGCTGACTCATATCACCAAATCATATTGTTTCCTCGCGGTCTGGTAACGCATGCTTTGCGGCCCGGTACCGGTCCACAGCCTGGTGGTTGGAGACCGCTGATCTACATATTGTGTCAGGAAACTTTCCTGAACACACCTAACAAGCTCCACCCCATCTAAGCCTCTTGCTCTAGGGAGATGCCAATCAATATTGGGGAAATTGAAATCTCGCATCGTGAGAACCCTGTTATTATTGCATAGTTCCAGAATTTGTCTTCCTATCTGGTCCTCAATGTCCCTGTTACTACTGGGTGGTCAATAAAAACACCCAGTAGATTTATTGACCCCTTCCTGTTCCTAACTTCCACCCACAGAGACTCGGTAGACAATTCCTCCATGACTTTCTCCTTTTCTGCAGCCGTGACACTGTCTCTGATCAAAAATGCCATGCTCCCAGCTCTTTTGCCTTCCTCCCTGTCCTTTCTGAAACTTCTAAGGCCTGGTACTCTAAGCAGCCATTCCTGCTCCTGAGCCATCCAAGTCTCTGTAATGGCCACAACATCATATCTCTAAATACTGATTCAAGCTCTAAGCCCATCCGCCTTGTTCATGATACCCCTTGCATTAAAATGGACACATCTCAAATCATCGGTCTGAGCGCATTCCTTCTCTATCACCTGCCTATCCTCCCTCTCAAACTGCCTACAAGCTTTCTCTATTTGTGAGCCAACCGCCCATTCCTCCATCTCTTCAGTTCGGTTCCTACCCCCCAGCAATTCTAGTTTAAACTCTCCCCAGTAGACTTAGCAAACCTTCCTGCCAGGATATTGGTCCCCCTTGGATTCAAGTGCAACCCGTTCTTTTTGTACAGGTCACGCCTGCCCCAAAAGAGGCCCCAAAGATCCAGAAATCTGAATCCCTACCCCCTGCTCCAATATCTCCGCCATGCACTTATCCTCCACCTCACTCTATTCCTATACTCACTGTCGTGTGGCACAGACAGTAATCCTGAGATGACTATCCTTGTGATCCTGCTTCTCAGCTTCTTTCCTCACTCCCTGTAGTCTGTTTTCAGGACCTCTTCCCTTTTTCTACCTATGTCGTTGGTACCAATATGTACTACGACCTCTGGCTGTTCACCTTCCCACTTCACAATATCATGGCTACGATCAGAAACATCCTGGACCCTGGCACCTGGGAGGCAAACTTCCATCCATGTTTCTTTCCTGCACCTACAGAATCGCCTTTCTGACCCCCTGATTATAGAGTTTCCTATTGCTGCTGCCATCCTCTTCCTTTCCCTACCCTTCTGAGCCACAGGGCCAGATTCTGTGCCAAAGGTGCGGCCACTGTTGCTTCCTCCAGGTAGGTCATCCCCCCCCAACAGTACTCAAACAGGAGGACTTATTGTTAAGGGGGATGGCCACAGGGGTACTCTCTACTCTTCCCTTTCCTGACTATTACCCACTTATCTGTCTCCCAAGCGTCGGGCTTTGGCCCCCTAGGCCTGAGTCGACGTAGTAGCAGCAGCGTCTCCCAAGGCCCCGGTGTGACTACCTGCCGATAACTCCTATCTATCAACTCCTCACCGTCCCTGACCAGACAAAAGTCATCGAGCTGCATTTCTAGTTCCCTAAGGAGCTGCAGTTCGATGCACCTGGCACAGATGTGGCCGTCTGGGAGGCATTCGAAAGTCTCCACAACGTCTCCAAAATTCTCAACTTACATCCCCAACACAACGGCTCTAACTGCACTCAGTTGATCCGAATTAACAGGGCACATCATTATTATGCAAAGGACTCTCAAAACAGACAATCTTGTGGAACGTGATTGCCAGTTGGCCAAAGGAACTGACTCAAGGATTCAGGTTATAGAAATCCCTGGCCCAAAACGGAGAAAGAGCTTTTTATTCATGACCCCAATCCATTCTTTGGAAGTGTGCAGAAAGCCAGCATAAAGAGCGGAAGGACTACACAACAACCCACTCCTTGAACTTTACTGCCCCACCTCTGGCAAATTCTGGAGTCACAAATTGGATTCAGTCATCTCAGAAACCAAAAGGATGAAAATTACCCTCATCCCCAAGGAACAGCTTAAGAAGGAGGAATTCAATATCTGATGTTCCTTGCCTCAGCACAAGGAGTTCTCTGAACTGTATATTTAAGAGATTCCCTGGAGCATGTGTTAGTGTGTGCCTAAAATCAGGTGCATAGATGTTTAGAAACATAGAAAATAGGTGCAGGAGTAGGCCATTCGGCCCTTCAAGCCTGCACCGCCATTTATTATGATCATGGCTGATCATCCAACTCAGAACCCCGCCCCAGCCTTCCCTCCATACCCCCTGATCCCCGTAGCCACAAGGGCCATATCTAACTCCCTCTTAAATATAGCCAATGTACTGGCCTCAACTGTTTCCTGTGGCAGAGAATTCCACAGATTCACCACTCTCTGAGTGAAGAGGTTTTTCCTAATCTCGGTCCTAAAAGGCTTCCCCTTTATCCTCAAACTGTGACCCCTTGTTCTGGACTTCCCCAACATCAGGAACAATCTTCCTGCATCTAGCCTGTCCAATCCCTTTAGGATTTTATATGTTTCAATCAGATCCCCCCTCAATCTTCTAAATTCCAACGAGTACAAGCCCAGTTCATCCAGTCTTTCTTCATATGAAAGTCCTGCCATCCCAGGAATCAATCTGGTGAACCTTCTTTGTACTCCCTCTATGGCAAGGATGTCTTTCCTCAGATTAGGGGACCAAAACTGCACACAATACTCCAGGTGTGGTCTCACCAAGGCCTTGTACAACTGCAGTAGTACCTCCCTGCTCCTGTACTCAAATCCTCTCGCTATAAATGCCAGCATACCATTCGCCTTTTTCACCGCCTGCTGTACCTGCATGCCCACTTTCAATGACTGGTGTATAATGACACCCAGGTCTCGTTGCACCTCCCCTTTTCCTAATTGGCCACCATTCAGATAATAATCTGTTTTCCTATTTTTGCTACCAAAGTGGATAACTTCACATTTATCCACATTAAATTGCATCTGCCATGAATTTGCCCACTCACCCAACCTATCCAAGTCACTCTGCATCCTCTTAGCATCCTCCTCACAGCTAACACTGCCACCCAGCTTCGTGTCATCCGCAAACTTGGAGATGCTGCATTTAATTCCCTCATCCAAATCATTAATATATATTGTAAACAACTGGGGTCCCAGCACTGAGCCTTGCGGTACCCCACTAGTCACCGCCTGCCATTCTGAAAAGGTCCCGTTTATTCCCACTCTTTGCTTCCTGTCTGCTAACCAATTCTCCATCCACATCAATACCTTACGCCTAATACCGTGTGCTTTAAGTTTGCACACTAATCTCCTGTGTGGGACCTTGTCAAAAGCCTTTTGAAAATCCAAATATACCACATCCACTGGTTCTCCCCTATCCACTCTACTAGTTACATCCTCAAAAAATTCGATGAGATTCGTCAGACATGATTTTCCCTTCACAAATCCATGCTGACTGTGTCTCAATCTGCTTAGATTAACCAGAATAAGTATTAATGGCTATATGTTCTATTTTGCTTTTGTATTCAGTTCCTTTAAATTGATTGGAACTGAATTTTTAGAAGCAAAGTAGCTGCCACTACATGGTACATTTAATGTGATCAGTTTAATGTCTTCTTTGTGACTTGATGTCAAATTCTGTTTGATCATATTCCAGTGAAACATCTTAAGGCATTTTGCTATATTACAAGGTGCTATGTAAATCTAAGTCCTTGGTGTTGTTTTCACATACTGGAATATTGATCTGGATCAATGAAATCAATTCCTGCCATGACAACTGGTGAATTTAAATTCAAGTAACCAAATAAGCCCAGAATAAATAGCTGGTGTTATTAATCATTACTGGATGTACTCAAAAATCCATTCTGGAACTCAAAAGTCACACAAGAGGTAATTTTGCATCCTATATATGACTCCTATATATGACTACAAACACACAACAATGAAGTTAACCTTTAAATGACTTATAGTAGTAACCAGATAATCTTGTTTCAGTGATATGAGTTGTGGGAAAAATCTTGACCAAGACTTTTAGGTAATACTAGTGTCCTTTATCATATTTTGTGTTGTGAGACAACTTAAATACCAACAAAATTAATTGCATTCATTCCTTCAAAACTTTTCCAAAACACTCAAAATGCTGCAGGAACCCAGCAGGCCAGGCAACATCTGTGGAAAAAGTACAGTCGATGTTTCAGGCCCGGCACCATAGTACTTATTGCAATGTTATTACCGCGCCAGAAACTCGGGTTCAGTTCTGTGGCTGACTGTAAGGACTTTGTACATTCTCCCTATAATGAAGTCACTTTGTACGTTCTCCCTGTAATGAAGTGACTTTGCACATTCTCCCTATAATGGAGTGACGTTGTACATTCTCCCTGTAATGAAGAGACTTTGTACATTCTCCCTATAATGGAGTGACGTTGTACATTCTCCCTGTAATGAAGAGACTTTGTACATTCTCCCTGTAATGAAGTGACTTTGTATGTTCTCCCTGTAAAGAAGTGACTTTGTACGTTCTCCATATAATGCAGTGAATTTGTACATTCTCCCTATAATGAAGTGACTTTGTACATTCTCCCTATAATGAAGTGACTTTGTACATTCTCTCTGTAATGAAATGACTTTGTACGTTCTCCCTGTAATGAAGTGACTTTGTACATTCTCCCTGTAATGGAGTGACTTTGTATGTTCTCCCTATAATGAAGTGACTTTGTACATTCTCCCTATAATGAAGTGACTTTGTATGTTCTCCCAACAATGAAGTGACTTTGTACATTCTCCCTGTAATGAAGTGACCTTGTACATTCTCCCTATAATGAAGCGACTTTGTACGTTCTCCCTATAATGAAGTGACTTTGTACGTTCTCCCTGTAATGAAGTGACTTTGTACGTTCTCCCTGTAATGAAGTGACTCTGTACATTCTCCCTGTAAAGAAGTGACTTTGTACATTCTCCCTGTAATGGAGTGACTTTGTATGTTCTCCCTATAATGAAGTGACTTTGTACATTCTCCCTATAATGAAGTGACTTTGTATGTTCTCCCAACAATGAAGTGACTTTGTACATTCTCCCTGTAATGAAGTGACCTTGTACATTCTCCCTATAATGAAGTGACTTTGTACGTTCTCCCTATAATGAAGTGACTTTGTACGTTCTCCCTGTAATGAAGTGACTTTGTACGTTCTCCCTGTAATGGAGTGACTTTGTACATTCTCCCAACAATGAAGTGACTTTGTACATTCTCCCTATAATGAAATGACTTTGTACATTCTCCCTGTAATTAAGTGACTTTGTACATTCTCCCTATAATGGAGTGACTTTGTACATTCTCCCTATAACGAAGTGACTTTGTACATTCTCCCTGTAATGAAGTGACTTTGTACGTTCTCCCTGTAATGGAGTGACTTTGTACATTCTCCCAACAATGAAGTGACTTTGTACATTCTCCCTGTAATGAAGTGACTTTGTATGTTCTCCCTGTAAAGAAGTGACTTTGTACGTTCTCCCTATAATGCAGTGAATTTGTACGTTCTCCCTGTAATGAAGTGATTTTGTACATTCTCCCTATAATGAAGTGACTTTGTACATTCTCTCTGTAATGAAATGACTTTGTACGTTCTCCCTGTAATGAAGTGACTTTGTACATTCTCCCTGTAATGGAGTGACTTTGTATGTTCTCCCTATAATGAAGTGACTTTGTACATTCTCCCTATAATGAAGTGACTTTGTATGTTCTCCCAACAATGAAGTGACTTTGTACATTCTCCCTGTAATGAAGTGACCTTGTACATTCTCCCTATAATGAAGCGACTTTGTACGTTCTCCCTATAATGAAGTGACTTTGTACGTTCTCCCTGTAATGAAGTGACTTTGTACGTTCTCCCTGTAATGAAGTGACTTTGTACATTCTCCCTGTGAAGAAGTGACTTTGTACATTCTCCCTGTAATGGAGTGACTTTGTATGTTCTCCCTATAATGAAGTGACTTTGTACATTCTCCCTATAATGAAGTGACTTTGTATGTTCTCCCAACAATGAAGTGACTTTGTACATTCTCCCTGTAATGAAGTGACCTTGTACATTCTCCCTATAATGAAGTGACTTTGTACGTTCTCCCTATAATGAAGTGACTTTGTACGTTCTCCCTGTAATGAAGTGACTTTGTACGTTCTCCCAACAATGAAGTGACTTTGTACATTCTCCCTGTAATGAAGTGACCTTGTACATTCTCCCTATAATGAAGTGACTTTGTACGTTCTCCCTATAATGAAGTGACTTTGTACGTTCTCCCTGTAATGAAGTGACTTTGTATGTTCTCCCAACAATGAAGTGACTTTGTACATTCTCCCTGTAATGAAGTGACCTTGTACATTCTCCCTATAATGAAGCGACTTTGTACGTTCTCCCTATAATGAAGTGACTTTGTACGTTCTCCCTGTAATGAAGTGACTTTGTACGTTCTCCCTGTAATGAAGTGACTCTGTACATTCTCCCTGTAAAGAAGTGACTTTGTACATTCTCCCTGTAATGGAGTGACTTTGTATGTTCTCCCTATAATGAAGTGACTTTGTACATTCTCCCTATAATGAAGTGACTTTGTATGTTCTCCCAACAATGAAGTGACTTTGTACATTCTCCCTGTAATGAAGTGACCTTGTACATTCTCCCTATAATGAAGTGACTTTGTACGTTCTCCCTATAATGAAGTGACTTTGTACGTTCTCCCTGTAATGAAGTGACTTTGTACGTTCTCCCTGTAATGGAGTGACTTTGTACATTCTCCCAACAATGAAGTGACTTTGTACATTCTCCCTATAATGAAATGACTTTGTACATTCTCCCTGTAATTAAGTGACTTTGTACATTCTCCCTATAATGGAGTGACTTTGTACATTCTCCCTATAACGAAGTGACTTTGTACATTCTCCCTGTAATGAAGTGACTTTGTACGTTCTCCCTGTAATGAAGTGACTTTGTATGTTCTCCCAACAATGAAGTGACTTTGTACATTCTCCCTGTAATGAAGTGACTTTGTATGTTCTCCCTGTAAAGAAGTGACTTTGTACGTTCTCCCTATAATGCAGTGAATTTGTACGTTCTCCCTGTAATGAAGTGATTTTGTACATTCTCCCTATAATGAAGTGACTTTGTACATTCTCTCTGTAATGAAATGACTTTGTACGTTCTCCCTGTAATGAAGTGACTTTGTACATTCTCCCTGTAATGGAGTGACTTTGTATGTTCTCCCTATAATGAAGTGACTTTGTACATTCTCCCTATAATGAAGTGACTTTGTATGTTCTCCCAACAATGAAGTGACTTTGTACATTCTCCCTGTAATGAAGTGACCTTGTACATTCTCCCTATAATGAAGCGACTTTGTACGTTCTCCCTATAATGAAGTGACTTTGTACGTTCTCCCTATAATGAAGTGACTTTGTACGTTCTCCCTGTAATGAAGTGACTTTGTACATTCTCCCTGTAAAGAAGTGACTTTGTACATTCTCCCTGTAATGGAGTGACTTTGTATGTTCTCCCTATAATGAAGTGACTTTGTACATTCTCCCTATAATGAAGTGACTTTGTATGTTCTCCCAACAATGAAGTGACTTTGTACATTCTCCCTGTAATGAAGTGACCTTGTACATTCTCCCTATAATGAAGTGACTTTGTACGTTCTCCCTATAATGAAGTGACTTTGTACGTTCTCCCTGTAATGAAGTGACTTTGTACGTTCTCCCTGTAATGGAGTGACTTTGTACATTCTCCCAACAATGAAGTGACTTTGTACATTCTCCCTATAATGAAATGACTTTGTACATTCTCCCTGTAATTAAGTGACTTTGTACATTCTCCCTATAATGGAGTGACTTTGTACATTCTCCCTATAACGAAGTGACTTTGTACATTCTCCCTGTAATGAAGTGACTTTGTACGTTCTCCCTGTAATGGAGTGACTTTGTACATTCTCCCAACAATGAAGTGACTTTGTACATTCTCCCTGTAATTAAGTGACTTTGTACATTCTCCCTATAATGGAGTGACTTTGTACATTCTCCCTATAACGAAGTGACTTTGTACATTCTCCCTGTAATGAAGTGACTTTGTACGTTCTCCCTGTAATGGAGTGACTTTGTACATTCTCCCAACAATGAAATGACTTTGTACATTCTCCCTGTAATTAAGTGACTTTGTACGTTCTCCCTGTAATGGAGTGACTTTGTACATTCTCCCTATAATGAAGTGACTTTGTACGTTCTCCCTGTAATTAAGTGACTTTGTACGTTCTCCCTGTAATGGAGTGACTTTGTACATTCTCCCAACAATGAAGTGACTTTGTACATTCTCCCTATAATGAAATGACTTTGTACATTCTCCCTGTAATTAAGTGACTTTGTATATTCTCCCTATAATGGAGTGACTTTGTACATTCTCCCTATAACGAAGTGACTTTGTACATTCTCCCTGTAATGAAGTGACTTTGTACGTTCTCCCTGTAATGAAGTGACTTTGTACATTCTCCCTATAATGAAGTGACTTTGTACATTCTCCCTGTAATTAAGTGACTTTGTACATTCTCCCTGTAATGAAGTGACTTTGTACGTTCTCCCTATAATGAATTGACTTTGTACGTTCTCCCAATAATGAAGTGACTTTGTACGTTCTCCCTATAATGAAGTGATTTTGTACGTTCTCCCTGTAATGAAGTGATTTTGTACGTTCTCCCTGTAATAAAGTGACTTTGTACGTTCTCCCTATAATGAAGTGACTTTGTACATTCTCCCTGTAATAGAGTGACTTTGTACGTTCTCCCTATAATGAAGTGACTTTGTACATTCTCCCTATAATGAGGTGACTTTGTACGTTCTCCCTGTAATGAAGTGACTTTGTACATTCTCCCTATAATGAAGTGACTTTGTGCATTCTCTCTGTAATGAAATGAATTTGTACATTCTCCCTGTAATGGAGTGACTTTGTACATTCTCCCTATAATGAAGTGACTTTGTACATTCTCCCTGTAATGAAGTGACTTTGTACATTCTCCCTGTAATGAAGTTCAGGTGCTTTGAATCCTCCCACATTCCAGGGATATACGGATTTTCAGGTTAATTGGTCACATGGTGTAATTGGGTGGCATGGCTCATTGGGCCACGACTGCTGCAATTTGCCAGTCTTTCACTGGTGAGTTCTTGAGAGTCTGGGAGGCTGTGTGCCTTGATTTAGCTCAGAAGGTGGCAGGATAATGTCATGCGCCCTAACAGCTGACAGCCATCATATCATTTTAAAATACTGCCAGTATTAACTCCCAGGAGTTAATATCCTCCCTTTAATTTCAAGGGCTTTTAATTTTGGGAGGGGAGTGTGCATTCGCCTGCAACCTCGCGGTATCTAAAATACTCCAGAACTGGACACACTTGATGCACACATTCACTGTTGCTTAGTGCATCTCACAGAGTCATAGAAAACCACAGCACAGAAACAGGCTCTTCAATCCAACTAGTCCATGCTGAGCCACTTACATACCTAGTCCCATCTACCTGCACCCGGACCATCGCCCTCCATACACCTTCCACCCATGTACCTATCCAAACTTCCCGTAAACCTTAAAATTGAAATTGCATCCACCACTTGTGCTGGCAGATTCTTCCATACTCACCAGCGGCTCAGTGAAGAAGTTTCCCCTTAAACATTCCACCTTTTGTCCTTAACTTGTCACCAGTAGTTGTAATCTCATCCTACTGCAGTGGAAAAAGACTGCTTGCATTTGCCTCATCTATATCCCTCATAATTTTGTATATCTCTATCAAATCTCCCCTCAATGTCCTATCTTCTCTGGAATAAAGTCCTAACCTATTTAATCTTTCCTTATAACTTAGGCCCTCAAGTCCCAGCGATATTCCTGTAAATTTTCTCTGCGCTCTTTCAATCTTATTTACATTTTCCCCGTAAGTAGGTGACCAAACCTGCAGAAAATACTCCAAATTAGATCTCACCTACATCTTATATAACTTCAACATAACATTCCAACTCCTGTACTCAATACTTTGAACTACAGTGCCTAAAAATGTATTCACCTGCCCCCACCCCCCCCGGAAGTTTTCAGGTTTTATTGTTTTACAACATTGAATCACAGTGGATTTAATTCAACTTTTTTGACACTGATCACCAGAAAAAGACTCTTGTGTCAAAATGAAAACCGATCTCTACAAAGTGAACTAAATTAATTACAAACATAAAACATAAAATAACTGATTGCATAAGTATTCACCCCCTTTAATATGACACACCCAATCATCATTGGTAATTGTTTTTAGAAGTCACAACATTAGTTAAATGGAGATCTGTTTTTGGAGACCTGTGTGCAGTCTAGGTGCTTCAATTGATTGTAGTAAAAATACACCTGTATCAGGAAGGTTCAGCTGCTGGTGAGTTAGTATCCTGTCAGAAACCACACATGAAGACAAAAGAACACTCCAGACAACTCCACAAAAGGGTTATTGAAAAGCACAAGTCAGGAGATGGGTACAAGAAAATTTGCAAGTCACTGAAAATCCGTTGGAATACAGTTGGTGTCAAAATGGTTGTTGTGATGCATCTATTGTGGTAGTGTAGTGGGTAGTGTTTGTCGCTCTCACTTCCAGCTTCCACTGCTGGCTAGCAGTCTTGTGAAAAGGAGAGTTGTGTGTGTAAGTCTCTCCCTGTGAGTACATAGCCTCTCTAAAAGCAAGCCTCGTGTAGTGCCTCTTCACTGGCAAAACACGGAAATTGAACTCCTTTGGACTCAGGCTGAATTACAGAAGACGGGAAGGAGGTCTGGCCCCTGCACATCTAGCACATAGGCCCACCAGTGTGTAGACTCGCCCAGGTGCTCGTGACCCAAATCCCCAACTATGGGTAGATAGCTCCACTGCCTTGTGGGCAGCCTTAGGAGAGACAAAGGCTATGGGAGCCCCTAAGGCAGCTGGATGTCTTTGAACCTCCTTCCGGCAGCTCCTGCAGCCAAGTTGGTGCCAAATATATTGCTTTATCTTTCGTTTGGACTACACTGGTGAGGCCAAGAGGGGGATTTTGATGACTGGGTATCTCAGGATCTCCATACCAGGCTTATGATGCTGATAATCGTCACCCATTATCCTTTGAGACAGACAGATGCCAACCAACCAACGTTAAATCAACCATCAGGAAATGGAAAGAATATGGCACAGCTGTAAATTTACCTAGAGCAGGCCATCCTCAAAAACTGAGTGACTGTGCAAGAAGGGGTCTAGTGAGGGAGGCCACCAAGAGACCTATGACAACTGGAGGAGTTACAAGCTTTAGTGGCTGAGATAGGAGAGACTGCGCATACAACTGTTGCCTGGGTACTTCACCCGTCACAGTTTTATGGGAGAGTGGCAAAGAGAATGCCACTGCTGAAAGAAACTCTTATGAAATCTCAGCTAGTGTTTGCCAGAAGGCATGTGGGAGACTCAAAAGTCAGCTGGAAGAGGTTCTATGGTCTGATAAAGTCAAAAATGAGTTTTTCAGCCATCAGACTAAATGCTATGTTTGGTGTTAGCCAAACACCAGACATCATCAAAATCACACCATCCTTACCATGAAGCATGATGGCGGCTACATCATGCTGTGGGGATGCTTCACTGCAGCAGGCCCTGAAAGGTTCGTGAAGGTAGAGGGTAAAATGAATGCAGCAAAGTACAGAGAAATCCTGGAGGAAAACCTGATGCAGTCTGCAAGAGAACTGTGACTTGGGAGAAGATTTGTTTTCCAGCAGGACAGTGATCCCAAGCATAAAGCCAAAGCTACACATGAATGGCTTAAAAACAACAAAGTTAATGTCCTAGAGTGGCCAAGTCAGAGTCCAGACCTCAATCCAATTGAGAATTTGTGACTGGACTTAAAAAGGGCTGTTCACTCACAATCCCCATGCAATCTGACAGAGCTTGAGCAGTTTTGTACAGAAGAATGGGGAAAAAATGCAGTCCAGATGTTCAAAGTTGATAGAGAACGATCCACACAAACTCAAGGCTGTAATTACTGCCAAAGGTGCATCTACTAAATACTGACCTGAAGGGGATGAATACTTATGCAATCAATTATTTTGTGCTTTATATTTGTAATTAATTTAGATCACTTTGTAGAGACCTGTTTTCACTTTGAGACGAAAGAGCATTTTTTCTGTTGATCAGCGTCAAAAAAACAAATTAAATCCATTTTGATTCAGTGTTGTAAAACAATAAAACAATAAAACATTTGCCTCCAAGTGGGGGCGAGTACTTTTTATAGGCACTGTATGAAGGCCGAGGTACTAAAAGCTTCCTTTACGACTCTGTCTACCTGTGACACCACTTTCAACAAACTATTGACCTATATTCCCAGATCCCTTTATTCTTCTGCATTCGTTGCTGCCCTACCACTCACCATGTAAGACCTACCCTGGCTACTCCTCCAAAAGTGCAACACCTCATATGTGATGGCATTAAATTCCATCTGCTATTTATCAGACCGTTTTTCCAGCTGTTCCAGATCATGCTGTAAGCTTTGATAGGCTTCCTTGCTGTCCACTACACCCCTTTTCTTGATGTTATTCACAAATCTGCTGATCCAATTCACCACATTATCATCCAGACCATTGATATGGATGACAAACAACAAAGGACCTGGCACCAATACCTGTGGCACACCACTAGTTACAGGCCTCCAGCCAGAGAGGCAACAATCTACAGCCATTTGCTGGCGTCACTGGCAAAGCCAATGTCTAATTCAATTTGCTACCTCATCTTGAATACCATGCGACTGAACCTGCTTGACCAACCTCCATGTCCTCTTGGGTTAGTGTTGGTAAGCACTTTTTAAACAAATATGGTGTTTTGCCATCTCCATTTACATTAGGGCAGCCATTTTCTTTCCATTTCAGTCTGCACATTCTTCTTAGCTCTTGCATATAGTCAAATATTATATGATTTGTTATTCACCTTCAGTCCTTAACACTCTTTCTGGCATGATGAGAACAATGCAAGCCACTCAGTTACAGAATGGAAGTGCTGGAGAAAGGTCTACATGAAGCTAATGCTAGCATGATTCACTACATAATAATTATGACAGGAAACCTGGCTGATTTTCACCAACCTCCCTCACTCTTTCACTACCCTTGGAGCACTGAGACTATTGTTCCCCCACCATCACTTTGGCTGTGATAGGCTAATTCATTTTTGGGTAGCAACAGATTTAGAACTTTACTTATCAATAATGGCTCAGTTCCACACTAGTTATTAAATTTATCGAGTAAGTCAGTGGGGATCTAAACTTGAGTTGATGGACAATGAAAAAACTGCATAGTTTTATAGCAGAAATAGTTATTTTTACAATATTTACAATGAATGTCTTGCTAAAAATCCATTTAGTATCATCATGGGGACCAAAATGCAAATGTATTCTATCTGCATCAAAAAAATATAGGCAATGGATCAATACAGTTCCAACTTATTGAAAAACCAAACCAAGCAGAGACATCTGAAACAACTTAGACTGATTGCTGAAGATACCACAGATGAGTTTGCGGGTGTAAAATTGCCCAAATTCAAAGTATTTAAATACAGACAGTGCAAGCTGTAGCAAATAGTTTCCAGCAGGATAATATTACCTTCTTTGCCAAGAAAGCTAAATATTTGGGTAGAAAGGTTAAACAAACAAAAACGCAGGAATTAAATACTTAGCGTGTGATAGCAAAAGGGTAACAAATTTGGGTCTGAGTACAGCTCTATGTATTTGAAGTTAGAACATGAACAGTATGGGCTGCACATCAGTGAGCCTGTTTCTCTGTTCACGGAGTGTACATCAGCAGGTGGATATCTATTAACATGAAGAATGACATTCAACCAAGCATGAAAACAAATTTGTTTCTGTTTGAATGCCTGATTCTTGCTCTTATTGATGCAGTTTACTGTTAGGTCTGCAGATAAAAAAAATATTTATCGCTATCCATTTTCATTACTGGATGATTTCCATGCTAAGGGAATAATGTATCATTGGATAAACATCTTTAGTGATGGAGCATTAAACAGATTTGACAACTCTCCTTCCAATTTTCCTAACAGATCGCACTATATGGAAGCTGCCCAGGTATATTCTCCTGGTTTCCTTGACAATTTTTAACTTCACCCAACATAACTGAAGCCTGTTTTCTAATCATTATGAATTTTTCATGATGTTGCTACATTAATATTTGCTTTTGTATTTCTTACATTGTAATTCTGATTACATCATGAGTACATCATTGGCTGTACATCACATTGTGTCTAGCTAAAGTTTTGGGAGCAGCTGAATTACTCCAACTACTTTCTCTTTATCTTTTCTTAAGGTCCTCTCATATATAACCATATAACAATTACAGCATGGAAACAGGCCATCTCGGCCCTTCTAGTCCGTGCTGAACTCTTACTCTCACCTAGTCCCACCGACCTGCACTCGGCCCATAACCTTCCATTCCTTTCCTGTCCTTATATCTATCCAATTTAACTTTAAATGACAACATCAAACCTGCCTCAACGGCTTCTGCTGGAAGCTCGTTCCACACAGCTGCCACTCTCTGAGTAAGAAGTTCCCCCTCATGTTACCCCTAAAATTTTGCCCTTTAACTCTCAACTCATGTCCTCTTGTTTGAATCTCCCCCATTCTCAATGGAAAAAGCCTATCCACATCAACTCTGTCAATCCCCCTCATAATTTTAAACACCTCTATTAAGTCCCCCCCAACCTTCTACGCTCCAAAGAATAAAGACCTAACTTGTTCAACCTTTCTCTGTAACTTAGGAGATGAAACCCAAGCAACATTTTAGTAAATCTCCTCTGTACTCTCTCAATTTTATGGACATCTTTCCTATAATTCGGTGACCAGAACTGTACTCATGCTAAATCCCTATCAGGACTATGATTAAGACACCTTCCCTTCAGCTTGTAGACCTGCCAGAGATGATATCCATGATATCCTCACCTGAAAGTGCTGTCTTGCAGTGCCAAGTGTGCCTGACCCTTCAAAGGCAGAAACAATAAATTTTGCTGTCGGCTTGTGGTTCGCCCATTGTTTATAATTCCAAAATTAATACCCATTCAGGCTTGAGTAGTATTGTAACTCCAGTCAAGGGCTCTAGCTGGGATGGCACAAACAGAGGGTTGTCCTGCTGCCTTGTAGTTCCAACAATCAGAATTCAATCATCTTTTTTGTCCGTATAGAGTTTGCAGGATCCACTTACGATCGTGTTGGACTACCCATTTCCTCCCACTTCTTAAATATGTGCTGATTGACAGTTCCATTGACCACTAAGATTGTGTGACTGTGTAGGTGAGTAATAGAATATTCTGGAACAGACTTTGCTGGTTTGTTGCAGCATGTGGAGACAAAAGGATGCAGGGACAATTGTTGGAAGAGATGCTCACATTCACTTCTATCCTCCCAGATTGTAAAAGATACTAGGAATGGAGCAAAGCTGGGTATACATGCACCACAGACACACTACTGCTCAGTATAACTCTCATCTCTATGAGATGCCATGGGTTTGATGGGTGAAAAAGGTTTCCTTACAAATATGAAGACTGACCCAACCCTTTGTATTTGTACAGATCACAATGGAAAATTCCATAGATATTTTCATCTTTTAAAATAATTAGCGCAAAAAAAAAAATCTTTGGCTAAAAGGCCAAGACTTCCCAAGATACGTTTTCAATGAGTACCACTCCACACACATGGAAAGCATCTTAATTGCTAGAAAAGCCTAAAAACTTATCCATTCATCTACAAGTATCCTTCTGGTTATTTGGTGCTGTGGGAATGGATTTTTATTTTTTATTTTTATGGAGTAGAGGCCATTCCAGCCCAATAAACCATTCAGATCAACAACCCACCTACATAACCCTAGGCTAGCCACAGGACAATTTACAGCGAACAATTAACCTAGTAACTGGTACAAGTTTGGAATGTGGGAGGAAAACAGGACACCCAAAGGGAACCCACACTTTCACAGGGAGGGTGTATAAACTCCTCACGGGTGGCATCAGAATTGAACTCCCAACTCTAACACCTGAGATGTAATAGCAGCACGAGGACCTCTCCGCTAATATTGCAATCCATCTGTGTAGGAGTTTTTGAGCAGATATTGCATCAATCTTTGTCAATTGGTCAGCAGCATACTGAAATGCGAGGCAGAATCAGATCAGGTTTATTGTCATTGACATACAAGATATTGTGAAAGTTGTTTTGTGGCAGCAGTATTTGGTTATCTGATGACAGAAAACATTAGCAACTATAGGTCAATTCTACCTATTCTTCTCAAGAGCATACTGCATTTAAACTGTCACATGACAAATTACCAGTTGGCTCCTAACCTCTGATATTACTGTGCAGTCTTAACAACAAGTAAATGGGTTTGTATAAATTCTTTTATTTGCTATTTTCTGGAAGGATTATGTATGTTATTTCAAATAAAGAAATAAAGACCTTCTTCAATGTACACATGAAGGAATTTTAACAGAGATGTGGGGACACATTTTAAAATCAGAAGTTTAAGGGAGGATGAAAACACGTTAATTTCTGAATGTTTAATGGAATCCAGCAATGAAGTCAGGAGCCAGAGTTACCTTAACACATTTTTTAAAAACTTCATACTTTTGAATTATCTATAGTTTTCCACTTTTAAGAAGGCAGAAAAGATTCTTCTATGAAATCTATTTGATTCCAAAACAAGATTATAGTGATTGTACATTCTGGTTTGTCTCAATTTGAGAACAAAAACGCTTGAAGGACTTAAAATTAGGATTTTTTTTGTAATTTATTTTTTTTGAAGTTCATTATCAAACAAAACATTCCATAAGAAGCTTTCAGATACTGTACATATATATATTTTTATATATTTTTTGATGTTTTAAAAAGAAAACTATATACAGTTAATTATCAATGATAACATCACCATCCCTCTGGAGAGAAAAAAGCTTGAGGAATGACCTTATAGAAGCTTATAAGATCATGATGGGCAGAAATTGAAAACTACAGAGCATAGGTTAAACACTTGAGAGGTAAGATTTAAAGGGAATCTGAGGGGCAAGTCTGAGGGTGGGTAGCTATATGGAATGAGTTGGCAGAAGAAGGAGAGACAGGTGCAACTGCAATATTGAAAAGATATTTGGGCAGGTATATGGATGGGAAAGGATTGGAAGGAGACAAGTTAAGTACAGGCAAATGGGACTAGCCTATTTAAGCACCTCTGTCAGCATAGCTGGGTTCAGCTGAAGGGTCTGCTTCTGTAATGCAATGACTTGCCTTTATAGAAGGTTGATTTACAAAGGTCTCATGAGTAGCCTCTTGAATCTGCCAATAAATGTCCTATTAGTATCATTGAATGACAGAATCATACCTGTTAGTTTTGGAATCTAACTAATTATTGTGATGCCATATCATTTAAGCAATGTCCATAGATTTATAGACTTCTAGCTCTAAGAAACAGTCAATAGGATGGAAGATCATAAGGTCTCAGCTACATGATTTTTTTTGTTCAGTCCTGATTTTATTTTTCATTGATCAATTATAACATATAAAATTCTACAAACAAAGCAGAACTGCAAACCAGTTATTTTCTGAGAATGTAATTCCTCTTTGTTATCACTTTCCTTGAAAGTGCGAGATAGTGCCCTATGAAGTTAAATATATATAGGCACAGACCTACTATCTTAACACTCAGCTTCAAGACTACATTAGTAACCTTTTTTTAAACCAGGAACTAATTTAATATGACATAGACCTTTGAGTGCTGCTGCCAGATGTCAACAAAATTAGGTATTCTGCACTGAAATTCACATCTCCCTCAAATTTATATTCAATCAATTATTCTATTAAAATTAAAATCCCCATGAGTTTGCTCCCTTACGTCATGAGAAGGTGAAATCACATCTTGCCTGTTTATCACTTGGAAAAACTGACAGATCACGCTTCGTTCTATGTGGCTCACAACAAGAATCTTGTCATGTAAAACTTACTATTCTGCCCTCACTCAAGACTTGCCCCATTTTCTTAAGTTTGACAGACAGGTAATCTTCAGTCCCGTGTAGTTGCAGTTTGAAGGCGGTTCTATTGTTCACCAATGTGTTACGGTATGCAAAGATCTGATGTAAAAAGATAGTACTTCTCGACATTCTCATGAAAAGTAGATTCAAATATTGATTGAAATTCCATCAACTTCTAACGAATGAATGAATATACGAGCGATTATATAATAGCCAAGATAATGCCGAAGCTTAGCTGATTAACAACGCTATAATAAGTACTCAACACCAGCCGTGAACTTACTAGTAAGCAGTGATAAAATAACAAACCACATCAGGAAGGACTTTAGTATGCCTGGTATCTGTAAAAGGTGCCACCAACTGGGCACAGAGC
Source organism: Mobula birostris (assembly GCF_030028105.1). Lineage (NCBI taxonomy): Eukaryota > Metazoa > Chordata > Chondrichthyes > Myliobatiformes > Myliobatidae > Mobula > Mobula birostris. The sequence continues at coordinate 21,573,175 of NC_092393.1, forward strand.
TTTCACACAAAACATTAACATGTTAGAATCAATGCTCCTGATCAATTAAATAGCACTGTCAAATACTAAAGAATAATAAGACCATCAAATGGATTCAAAATACAGGAGTAAAATCTTGTCATTCAAGAGGGATCACTAACCAAATTTTGAAATATGTGAATTAGATCATATCCAATATACTACAGCGAATTCAAAACAAACCTAGAATCTGTACGAACTTAAAATATAAGATTAGATTAGATTATGAGGACACTCAGTCCTCGTTTATTGTCATTTAGAAATGCATGCATTAAGAAATGATACAATGTTCCTCCAGAGTGATATCACAAAAAAAAAGGACAAAGCAAAGACTAACGCTGACAAGACCACATAATTATAACATATAGTTACAGCAGTGCAAAGCAATACCATAATTTGATAACGAGCAGACCATGGGCACAGTAAAAAGAAATTGTTTTCATTTTTACAGATTTGTAACCAGAGTTCACGTTTCAATCATTTTTTGACAGTGTATGTTTCCATTCATACTGTTTGTTTTCTTCCTAAGTAATTCCAGGATTTTCTTGAGCCTGCGTGCAAGTGAAGGAAAGCAGCTGCTTGCTTGCCCAAGGTCGTTTGGGAGGCATTGCTGGGGGCTACAAAAGGAGAGATGTACTACCTGGATGTTTGAGCTGTCTTGATGGAACCCATTATCCATCACCCTCAGGAAAGAAGGTCATCTATTGCTGGAGCTGGTTTGTAGTCATCCTTGGTATGGGCAAAGACAGATTCACCTATATTTACTGTGTTACTTGTCAAAGCTCTTTGTTGCGAGGTCAAAGTGGGAGAGACAGGAGGCTGGCAAGACTGGCCACAGCTCTCCTTGACATGGATGCTGCAAAGGCAGGAAGTCATGAGACAGTGGTCATTTTCTGGAGTGCCAGTTCTGAAGATGCTTACAGGTGAAGGTTTGTGTGCACTCCATGATGTTTGAACATGACTTACTGGCGGACTTTTCCCCACTGACCTCAGTACAGGAAAAGATGGCAACTAGGGAGGAAGGGGATTCACCTCTCTCCCCACCATGCTGTAAGGACATACTTGTGATGTTCTTCACAGACCAGGGAGGTGGGCTAACATAAGGGCTGCAATGTGTTAGTTGCTGTCACAATCAGAGTACTGGATGACAGCATTATAGTCCCTCGCCTGGTAGCTGGTTGAAGAAAAGCAGCAGGAATATATATGGTGCTCTTTGAGGAAGGACATTCACAACTCTAGAAGTTTCTTTCTGAAACCTCTACACTTCCAGAAAGGACGTGATTTCCAGTGTAGAGGGTGCTGCTTGTTATGATCTTCTGACGTTTTAGAATCATCGTCTTGGACAGCATTATCCTGAGGAAGAGAAGCCCTTTTTCAGTCTTGATTGGCTGGCCGAAGTCTTCCGTGTCTGCTAGTCAGTGGGTATAAGCATAAGCAGACTAGTCTCGGATAGAGCAGACTGATGTGAGAAACAGAAAGTTGTAATAGTAGGGGATTTCAACTTTCCACATATTGACTGGGACTCCCACACTGTGAAAGGGCTAGATGGCTTGGAGTTTGTCAAATGTGTTCAGGAAAGTTTCTTAAATCAATATATAGAGGTACCAATGAGAGAGGATGCAATACTTGATCTCCTATTAGGGAACCAGACAGGTCAGGTGACAGAAGAATGTGTAGGCGAACATTTTGGGTCCAGTGACCATAATGTGATTAGTTTCAAGTTAATTATGGATAAGGATAGGTCTGGTCCTCGAGTTGAGGTTCTAAATCGGAGAAGGGCCAATTTTGTGGAAATGAAAAAGGATCTAGTAAGAGTGGATTGGGGTAAGTTGTTTTCTGGCAAGGATGTGTTCAGTAAGTGTGAGGCCTTCAAAGGTGAACTTTTGAGAGTGCAGAGTTTGCATATTCTGGCCAGGATTAAAGGCAAGTTAAACAGGCATAGGAAACCTTGGTTTTGAAGGGATATTGGTGAACTGGTTAAGAAAAAGAGAGAGGTATATAGCAGGTATAGGCAGCAAGGAACAAATGAGGTACTTGAAGAGTATAGAAAATGTAAGAAAGTACTAAAGAAAGAAATCAGGAAGGCAGAAAGAAGACATGAGTTTGCTTTGGCAGATCATGTGAAGGTAAACCCGAAGGATTTCTACAAGTATGTGAAGAGTACATGGATAGTGTTACGTACCCCGTAACTGGGTTGCCAAACCAGCAGAAATGGGTCACTCAGTTGGAGTCTGGATTACTAGAACTAAGAAAGTTTTATTAAAGAAACAAGCAACACAGTAATCGAAAGAATAATAAATGCAACAGTTCAGCAATGATAAACACCCATGTGCACAGAATTAAAATAACAGCATCAATCAAGCTCTATCATTGTCTAGGGGTAAATGACCAATTTCAAAGTGACACAAAAGTCCAGTTCGGTTTAGTTCAGTTCGCAGTAATCGTTGCCATGGCGATGGACAACGTGGGGGGAGGGAGAGAGAGAACGGGAACAACTGATCATTCAGAAACGGCTTCCACTCACAGACCGGCGATATTGCTCACAAGCAACTTTCGGGCGGGTCCTTTGTGATGTCACCTGAGGTCACTGACTGTGACCCCTCCTCCAGATGCGGTCGATCCTCTGCAGTGAACCCGGCACCCAAGCAAGGGTGGACACACACTGGGTTCCCGCTGATCGTACCTTTCCACCCTGTGCGTTTAAGGTCCGGTACTTCCCACCGACTCGTGAGAGGCGCACCGCTTCCAGGGTCTCGTTACCTCGGGTGTCGTGTGTCCTGCCTTAGCGAACCTGTCCCTTTTTATCCCCCTGCTGGGGTATCGCCTGTCCATCACTTCAAACAGTTCAGGGTTCAAAGGGGGGGGGAGCCGCTCCAGACAGCTCTCTCTCCCGTCCCTTCATTACACATCTCCAGATCGCCTGTCCATCACTTCAAACAGTTCAGGGTTCAAAGGGGGGGAGCTGCTCCAGACAGCTCTCTCTCCCGTCCCTTCATTACACATCTCCAGATGCTGCTTCATTGTTCTTTATTTCTCCTTCCCCTGAGGACAGGTGGCAGACCAACTGCTGATGCCACTGATGCTAACCCAGGCCAGCAAACATCTTAATTTTATGTGTATTCTCGTCACACTTCCCCCCTTTAAGGATTTTTACTGGGAGGTAAAAATTACAAACATGAATACATTATTTGATACACACACAAACATACATCTTTATCAGCTATTTGGCTAACACAGCGAGTTTGAAGTTGTCAACACCTGGACAGACAGTCATCACATTTTTTGTCCCTTTTATGTGTGTTATTAATAATCCCTTAGACCAGACTCCAACTCAGCAAACTTCATAGTGGCCAAAAACACTGATGAATTTCGATCAATGTAACCTCACATTTGGTTTTTGTCCCGGACCACAATAACAAGGGTCGTCCCATTCCGACTCAGTTTTCTCTCGCAAGGGCTTAGTAGGAGAGGGAGGGGTAGTGACCGCAGAGTTATTGCAAAACTTCCTACAGTACCCCACCATCTCCAAGAGCCTTCTGAGGGCCCTCTTGTCTGTCGGGGTTGGGAGGTCAGCGATAGTCTGCACTGTAGCTTGCATTGCTGCCAGCTGCCGCTGTGCACCACAATTCCTAGGTAAGTGACCTTCACGTGGCCGAATTCATTTTTTTCAAGGTTCACTATCAAGCTGGCTTCAGACAGCCGTATTAAATTGCCAATACACACCTCTGTGTTCATCAGCCCTTTAATCACTGAATTACTCATTATATATGGCTGTTGTTTACCAGGCTGGCCTATTATAACAGACATCACCCAACGTCCCAGTTCTTTGCATTGCCTCGGGACAATCAACCACACGGGTGCGAGTCATTTAATTACTCCTAAAGAGTCGCTTTGTTCGGGGATTAAGGGAGAGACCTTATCAGTAGACCTGGCCAAAACAATAGCCTTCTCCCATCTGATCGATCCCATACTAATCTTTTCAAAATGGTTCTTTTTTTCTCTTATCAGGGGGCCCCTAGCTTCATTGATTTCCACGCTAACACCAACTAGGTTTGTTAGCATATCAAAAGCCGGTGACCGTCTCAGTTCGCGTTGGTCATGATCAATAACATTCTTCCCCCTGGGTAGCCGGTAAACCTCTTTCATGATTCCACCAACTGTTTCATCCAGCACCACAAAATGTCCACCGGGGGGGGTACCTCGTGGGCCATGTTAAAAACCTCATCCCCATAACTCTTTTGCACCACCCCCCACTCCTCATCGGCGGGCACGGTACTTGGTCTCCCTTTCTTCCTTAGCACTTCCTCCTCCGCACAATAGCCTACTAGTTCCCTTGTTAAAGCTGTGCCAGAGAGAGCTGTCTCTGCCAAAACCATCAGCCCCTCGTCTCGCTCCTGCGTCTGCACAAGTTCTTTACTGGCTACTGCTACGTCTGTCCCAGCTCCCTCACTACCTCTTGTCTCACTACACTCCTTCTTTTCATTTTCTACCCCCGTCTCGTACAAGGTTGGCAGAAACGTTTCAGCTAAATTTACCACCGCAGTCCCGTGATGAACCTGTGAGTCCATGGGCGGGGCCTCACTGCTGGCAGGCTGACCTGTCAATCTCACGACTGGGAACACGATTCCCCCGGCGATGTCATTACCGAGCAAGACTTCCACGCCTTTCATCGGTAATTCGGACCTCACCCTGATCGTGACCAGTCCAGAGACCAGGTTGCTTTGTAAGTGTATCTGGTGCAAAAGGACTGACTCTGTTCCTTTCCCAGCACCTTTGACCTCTACCTCCCCAGTCTGGGTCTCTGAGCTAAACTCTAATACACTCTTCAGTATCAGTGACTGACACACTCCCGTGTCTCTCCAGATCCGCACTGGAACTGGTTTTAACCCCTCCTTCACCGACACCAATCCGGCCGAGATAAACCTCTCGCGCCCTTCCTGAACTTTGGCAGACCTGCCCTTCCCTCGTGGTTCGCTTAACAGCTCGATACAGCCATTCAAAATTTCTGCTTTTCCTTTTCCCGTCTCCTTCTTTGGGGCAAAGCACCTGGACGCAAAGTGTCCGACTTTCCCGCAATTATAACAGACGATCCCAGGAGACTTCCTACCAGACTGCTCCCAGTCTACCTTATCCTTTTCACTAGTCCCCGGCTTACTTTCTGACTTTTCTGGCGGACTCTCCCCGCCGTCCTGACTACCCTTCTGGTAGCCTTTACTCGGGGCAAACTTCGTTTTATGTGTCAACGCGTACTCATCCGCTAACTTAGCAGTTGCGGCTAACGTGGCTGTCTCTTTCTCATCGAGGTAGGGTCTCATACCCTCAGGGACACAACCTTTAAACTGCTCAATCAGAATCAGCTGTAGCAGTCTGTCATAATCCCCCTCTACCCCCTTCGAGGTGCACCAACGCTCACAATATGTCTGCATCTCACGGGCAAACTCCAAATACGTGCGGTCCCACTGCTTCCTTGCATTCCGGAACCTCTGCCGGTATGCCTCCGGGACCAACTCATAAATCCTGAGGATGGCCTCTTTCACCACCTCATACCTCTGGGCATCTTCCGCGGACAAAGCGGTGTAAGCTTCTTGGGCTTTCCCTTTCAGTACACTCTGAAGTAACACAGCCCACTTATCCCTCGGCCATTCCTGACTTATAGCCACTTTTTCGAAATGGAGAAAGTATGATCCACGTCGGTATCGTCAAATGGGGGAACCAGCCTAACCTCCTGGGTCACCTGGAACCCTCCACCTTGGTTCGGCACGAGCCCCTGCTCGGCTCTTATCTTTAACTTCTCCAGCTCGAATTCCCTTTCCCTCTGTTTCCCTCTCTCTTCTCGCTCCCATTGCCTCTCTTTCTCCTCTCTCTCTCTTTCTCTTCTCTCTCCAACCGTCTCTCTCTCTCTCTCTTTCTCTTCTCTCTCCAACTGTCTCTCTCTCTCTCTTGCCTTTCTATCTCTTTCTCTTTCTCCTGCCTTTCTAACTGCTTCTCTTCATGTTCTAACTGCCATACCCGGAACTCGTGCTTGAGTCTCAGTTTTTCAAGCTGCATCTGTACCACGTCTCCAGCAGGTTTTTCAATAGACACCACCTCCAGCTCGCCTTGGGAAAACACACCTTTAGATACATAGTACTCTACAATAGCTCTGTGTATCTCCTCTCTCCTCATTGTCGACTTCTCATTAGCAAGATTCAACCGTTTGGCCACAGCTACCAATTCCGATTTCCTGGCATCCTCTAATGCCTCTAAGGTCGGCGCCTTTATAAATTCCTCAGCCTCCATTTCTGCTGTTTGTCTTTTCTTTCTTTCGGGAATTTTAACCCAATCAATTTACTCCGTCCCAAATTTAGCGTTCAAAATCGCGGACGAGAACCCCACTTATGGTACGTACCCCGTAACTGGGTTGCCAAACCAGGAGAAATGGATCACTCAGTTAGAGTCTGGATTACTAGAACTAAGAAAGTTTTATTAAAGAAACAAGCAACACAGTAGTCGAAAGGATAATAAATGCAACAGTTCAGCAATGATAAACACACATGTGCACAGAATTAAGATAACAGCATCAATCAAGCTCTATCGTTGTCTAGGGGTAAATGACCAATTTCAAAGTGACACAAAAGTCCAGTTCGGTTTAGTTCAGTTCGCAGTAATCGTTGCCATGGCGATGGACAACGTGGGGGGAGGGAGAGAGAGAGAGCGGGAACGACTGATCATTCAGAAATGGCTCCCACTCACAGACTGGCGATATTGCTCACAAGCAACTTTCGAGCGGGTCCTTTGTGATGTCACCTGAGGTCACCGACTGTGACCCCTCCTCCAGATGCGGTCGATCCTCTGCAGTGAACCCGGCACCCAAGCGAGGGTGGACACACACCGGGTTCCCGCTGATCGTACCTTTCCACCCTGTGCGTTTAAGGTCCGGTACTTCCCACCGACTCGTGAGAGGCGCACCGCTTCCAGGGTCTCGTTACCTCGGGTGTCGTGTGTCCTGCCTTAGCGAACCTGTCCCTTTTTATCCCCCTGCTGGGGTATCGCCTGTCCATCACTTCAAACAGTTCAGGGCTCAAAGGGGGGGAGCCACTCCAGACAGCTCTCTCTCCCGTCCCTTCATTACACATCTCCAGATGCTGCTTCATTGTTCTTTATCTCTCCTTCCCCTGAGGACAGGTGGCAGACCAACTGCTGATGCCACTGATGCTAACCCAGGCCAGCAAACATCTTAATTTTATGTGTATTCTCGTCACAATAGTAAGGGACAAAATTGGTCTCCTAGAAGATCAGAGTGGTCGTCTATGTGTGGAGCCTCATTAGATGGGGGAGATCTTAAACAGTATTTTTTGCATCAGTATTTACTCAGGTAACTGGCGTAGCGTATATGGAAGGAAGGAAAACAAGCAGTAGTGCCATGGAACATATAGAGATTAAAGAGGAGAAGGTGCTTGCTGCCTTACAGCGAATAAAGGTAGATAAATCCCCTGGTCTTGACATGATATTTCCTCAGACCTTGAGAGGGACTAGTGTAGAAATTGCAGGGACTCTGGCAGAAATATTTGAAATGATCTTAGCCACAAGTGCGGTGCCGGAGGATTGGATGATAGCGCATGTTGTTCCATTGTTTAAAAAAGGCTCCAAAAGTAAATCAGATAATTACAGGCCAGTGAGCCTGACATCAGTAGTAGGTAAATTATTGGAAGATGTTCTGAGAAATTGGATATACAAGTATTTGGACAGCCAAGGGCTGTCTCCATTGCCAACATTTTAACTTTATGTCGTGCGGAAGCCTGTGGCGTCAATATCTAATCAATCGTGGACAGATTCATCGGTGAAAGTTTCTTTTTACTCTTCTGCCCTCATCTCAAGAATTTCTCCATTCTCCTAAGCTAGGCAAATTGGTAAACTTCAGTCTCATGTAGTTGCAGATTGAAGGTGGTTCACTAGCGTGTTACAGTACACAAGGAGCTGATGTAAAAAGACAGTAATTCTTGGCGTTCTCATGATAGGTAGATTCAAATATTGATTAAGTTCCTTCGATTTCTAACAAAGAGCTTCGAACAGACGAATGAATGTACAAGCGATTATATAAAGGCTGACCTAATGTCAAAGGTAAATTGATTAACAACGTGATAATAAGTAATTAACAATAGCTGTGAACTTACAAGTAAGCAGTGACATCTAGTAATTAGAAAATAAAATAGCAAACCACATCAGGAAAGACATTAATATGCCTGGTATCTGTAAAAGGTGCCACCAACTGGACATAACACTTACTTGCTGTCCATTACACCGCTGATGTTTAAGGCAACAACAAAGGTCCTCCAACCCTATTTGTCCATACTGTCACACACAGATATAGAAGAACACTTCATGTTGTTTCCATACAAATTTCAGTCAGGGTTGTTAGAACTAAGCTGAACCCCTGGACCTGGAGGACCAGTGGACCAATCTTAGTCTGACCTCTACCTTTTGACCGGTTTAGCATGGGTGACCCTACCAAGAGCCAAAGCACAGGCCCTAACTCTAGCCAACATAGCCCTCCAGGTCATTGAGGCAAGCAATCCTCCAAACCCTTTGAAAATGTTATGGTTCTCTTCCAGGAATCATGTAAATTGTACCTTGTAAAATTAATATTTCTTCCTGAAATCCACACTTTACTTGAAGTTGAGGGAGTCTTTAACAAATAGATTGGAGCCTTTATCTTATTGTTTAATACCACATATACCGAAGAAGGAGTCTGAGAGTCTGAGTGGGAGTGCCGAGAAAGACATTTTAGAAATTTTCGTTATTTTTTTTTCCCCAACGGCGTTCTGAGAGGCGGGACTGCGCAGGCGTGTGACGTCGGTCAGTGCAGCACGGCAGACTTAAAAGGGCAGACATCCTGCTTCGGGTTTGATTCGAAGAAGGAGTCTGAGAGTCTGAGTGGGAGTGCCGAGAAAGACATTTTTGAAATTTTCATTATTTTTTTTCTCCAACGGCATTCTGTGAGGCGGGACTGCGCAGGTGTGTGACGTCGGGCAGTGCAGCGCGGCAGATTTAAAAGGAACAGAGCCTCATAGAGCGGGCAGCGGAGTTTGCGGGCTGCGGAGTGAGCCGGGAGCAGAGTGAAGACTTAAGGGCTTCGGCTCAACGGACTTAGGCGGAAACAGGCGAGGCGAGGGAGGTTTGGCATTCATTTTCTGTTGTTATTTGAGGAGAGGGGCGGTATGAGTGTGAGGGCAGTTTGCTGTTCTCGGTGTCGGATGTGGGAGGCCCTGGAGTCTCCAAGCCTCCCGGACGTCTACATCTGCGCCAAGTGCATCGAGATGCAGCTCCTAAGGGACCGCGTTACGGAACTGGAGCTGCAGCTCGATGACCTTCGTCTGGTCAGGGAGAGTGAGGAGGTGATAGAGAGGAGTTGCAGGCAGGTGGTCACGCCGGGGCCACGGGAGGCAGACAAGTGGGTCACGGTTAAGAGGGGGAAGGGGAAAGGTCAGGTAATAGGGAGTACCCCGGTGGCTGTGCCCCTTAACAACAGGTACTCCTGTTTGAGTACTGTTGGGGGGGACAGCTTACCCGGGAGAAGTGACAGTGGCCGTGCCTCCGGCACAGAGTCCGGCCCTGTAGCTTAGAAGGGTAGGGCAAGGAAGAGGAGGGCAGTTGTGATAGGGGACTCGATAGTAAGGGGGTCAGATAGGTGATTCTGTGGACGCAGTCCAGAGACCCGGATGGTAGTTTGCCTCCCTGGTGCCAGGGTCCGGGATATTTCTGATCGTGTCCAAGATATCCTGAAGTGGGAGGGTGAGGAGCCAGAGGTCGTGGTACATATAGGTACCAATGACATAGGTAGGAAAAGGGATGAGGTCCTGAAAGGAGAATATAGGGAGCTAGGAAGGGAGTTGAGAAAAAGGACCGCAAATGTAGTAATCTCGGGATTACTGCCTGTGCCACGCGACAGTGAGAGTAGGAATGCGATGAGGTGGAGGATAAATGCGTGGCTGAGGGATTGGAGCAGGGGGCAGGGATTCAAGTTTTTGGATCATTGGGACCTCTTTTGGCGCAGGCATGACCTGTACAAAAAGGACGGGTTGCACTTGAATCCTAGGGGAACCAATATCCTGGCAGGGAGATTAGCGGGGGCTACTGAGGTGACTTTAAACTAGAATGGTTGGGGGGTGGGAATCAAATTAAAGAGGCTAGGCGTGAGGAGGTTAGTTCACTACAGGGGGATGGGAACCAGTGCAGAGAGGCAGAGGGGTGTAAAGTGAGGGTAGAAACAAAAAGTACTATGGAGGAAAGTAAAAGTGGCAGGCCGACAAATCCAGGGCAAGCATTAAAAAGGGCCACTTTTCAGCATAATTGTATAAGGGCTAAGAGAGTTGTAAAAGAGCGCCTGAAGGCTTTGTGTGTCAATGCAAGGAGCATTCGTAATAAAGTGGATGAATTGAAAGTGCAGATTGTTATTAATGATTATGATATAGTTGGGATCACAGAGACATGGCTCCAGGGTGATCAGGGATGGGAGCTCAACGTTCAGGGATATTCAATATTCAGGAGGGATAGACATGAAGGAAGGGGAGGTGGGGTGGCGTTGCTGGTTAAAGAAGAGATTAACGCAATAGAAAGGAAGGACATAAGCCGGGAAGATGTGGAATCGATATGGGTAGAGCTGCGTAACACTAACGGGCAGAAGACGCTGGTGGGAGTTCTGTACAGGCCACCTAACAGTAGTAGTGAGGTCGGAGATGGTATTAAACAGGAAATTAGAAATGTGTGCAATAAAGGAACAGCAGTTATAATGGGTGACTTCAATCTACATGTAGATTGGGTGAACCAAATTGGTAAAGGTGCTGAGGAAGAGGATTTCTTGGAATGTATGCGGGATGGTTTTTTGAACCAACATGTCGAGGAACCAACTAGAGAGCAGGCTATTCTGGACTGGGTTTTTAGCACTGAGGAAGGGTTAATTAGCAATCTTGTCGTGAGAGGCCCCTTGGGTAAGAGTGACCATAATATGGTGGAATTCTTCATTAAGATGGAGAGTGACATAGTTAATTCAGAAACAAAGGTACTGAACTTAAAGAGGGGTAACTTTGAAGGTATGAGACATGAATTAGCTAAGATAGACTGGCAAATGACACTTAAAGGATTGACGGTGGATATGCAATGGCAAGCGTTTAAGGATTGCATGGATGAACTACAACAATTGTTCATCCCAGTTTGGCAAAAGAATAAATCAAGGAAGGTAGTGCACCCGTGGCTGACAAGAGAAATTAGGGATAGTATCAATTCCAAAGAAGAAGCATACAAATTAGCCAGAGAAAGTGGCCCACCTGAGGACTGGGAGAAATTCAGAGTTCAGCAGAGGAGGACAAAGGGCTTAATTAGGAAGGGGAAAAAAGATTATGAGAGAAAACTGGCAGGCAACATAAAAACTGACTGTAAAAGCTTTTATAGATATGTAAAAAGGAAAAGACTGGTAAAGACAAATGTAGGTCCCCTGCAGACAGAAACAGGTGAATTGATTATGGGGAGCAAGGACATGGCAGACCAATTGAATAATTACTTTGGTAATCATCGGACAAAGTCAGCATAGATTTGTGAAAGGAAAATCATGTCTGACGAATCTCGTAGAATTTTTTGAGGATGTAACTAGTAGAGTGGATAGGGGAGAACCAGTGGATGTGGTATATTTGGATTTTCAGAAGGCTTTTGACAAGGTCCCACACAAGAGATTAGTGTGCAAACTTAAAGCACACGGTATTGGGGGTAAGGTATTGGTGTGGGTGGAGAGTTGGTTAGCAGACAGGAAGCGAAGAGTGGGAATAAACGGGACCTTTTCAGAATGGCAGGCGGTGACTAGTGGGGTACCGCAAGGCTCAGTGCTGGGACCCTAGTTGTTTACAATATATATTAATGACTTGGATGAGGGAATTAAATGCAGCATCTCCAAGTTTGCGGATGACACGAAGCTGGGTGGCAGTGTTAGCTGTGAGGAGGATGCTAAGAGGATGCAGGGTGACTTGGATAGGTTGGGTGAGTGGGCAAATTCATGGCAGATGCAATTTAATGTGGTTAAATGTGAAGTTATCCACTTTGGTGGCAAAAATAGGAAAACAGATTATTATCTGAATGGTGGCCAATTAGGAAAAGGGGAGGTGCAACGAGACCTGGGTGTCATTATACACCAGTCATTGAAAGTGGGCATGCAGGTACAGCAGGCGGTGAAAAAGGCGAATGGTATGCTGGCATTTATAACGAGAGAATTTGAGTACAGGAGCAGGGAGGTACTACTGCAGTTGTACAAGGCCTTGGTGAGACCACACCTGGAGTATTGTGTGCAGTTTTGGTCCCCTAATCTGAGGAAAGACATCCTTGCCATAGAGAGAGTACAGAGAAGGTTCACCAGATTGATTCCTGGGATGGCAGGACTTTCATATGAAGAAAGACTGGATGAACTGGGCTTGTACTCGTTGGAATTTAGAAGATTGAGGGGGGATTTGATTGAAACGTATAAGATCCTAAAGGGATTGGACAGGCTAGATGCAGGAAGATTGTTCCCGATGTTGGGGAAGTCCAGAATGAGGGGTCACAGTTTGAGGATAGAGGGGAAGCCTTTTAGGACCGAGATTAGGAAAAACTTCTTCACACAGAGAGTGGTGAATCTGTGGAATTCTCTGCCACAGGAAACAGTTGAGGCCAGTTCATTGGCTATATTTAAGAGGGAGTTAGATATGGCCCTTGTGGCTACGGGGGTCAGGGGGTATGGAGGGAAGGCTGGGGCGGTGTTCTGAGTTGGATGATCAGCCATGATCGTAATAAATGGCGGTGCAGGCTCGAAGGGCCGAATGGCCTACTCCTGCACCTATTTTCTATGTTTCTATGTTTCTATAACCAAAAGTTTCACTCGTCTCCATTAGCAAATCTTCACTTGTAGTTGTTTGCCAATTTGTTCCAAAGAATTATTAAAGAACTCAGAGGACAATTAGTGAGAATTATTGATACTTACAGGCACAACAATCATCCTTTTCCCATCCTGAAAATTAACTTAACAATAATACATTCTTGAGCTGCAGGAAAGTAGCTAACTATGAAATTCCTTGAATGAAATTCAGCTCCAGTGACATCAACAAACTGAACATTAACAGGACCTACAAGTGCGTTATTGTCATTCTATCACCATTGCTAGTAATGCAATTCTACAACCATTAATGCTAAAATAAAATCATAAAGATCTCCTAGTCAGTTCAAAGTGAGTAGCATTACTGTTGACCATTAAGCACAGAGGAGTGAGCCAGAATGATGGACAGATAGGGTTTAAATCAAATATATTTAGTTTACCCTAGCCTCTTTTCAAGTGAACACAAATCCACATTATTTCGATCTGACTATAATTACAGGTGATAACTTTATTCATAGAGGCCAATGAATATACTTAATGTAACATATGGAATTATCCAACCATTTACAACAATGAGTACTCTCTAGAGTTTGACCAAAGCTACTTAATAATGCAGATGAGTTCCATTTAGTTGATGGTTAAAATGAATCAAGGAGAACTTATTATGGATAATAATTGCCAAACTAACTGAAGCATCATTCTCCAGAAACTTGAAAAGCAGAAAAACTCCCCCTCTGTTTTTCCTTTCATTACTCCACAGGGGAAAATATAGGAGCATTCAGTAGGAGATTAAAGAGATAAAGGGAGATGGTGAAAGCATGAAGAAAATGGATCACATGGTGAGGGTTTAGGTGTGAAACAGTGGACTACTGTGTAAATGGCTGTGAAGCAGAAATGAGGCAAATGGATAGAGTATATTAAAGAAAAACAAAAATCAGGACATTTCTGTAAATCTACCTGATAAAAACATAAAGATTGACATCCTTGGTGTGAGAGTTTTTCAGACCTGAATTACTTCATGTCAATCATTCCATTAAAAATTTCCCAATGTACATGGGACCACGGTTCTTCTGTTCTGTGTAGATTTCGTTATATGTTTTGGGAAGAAATATAGACACAATTACTGATATCCAGCGCACTTAGCTCAATGGCACTGTTCAGTCCTTGCTGGAGTGGATGGGTACCATAAATAGTTGTTTCATAATGATTGTAAATTCAGTAGAACGAAGGAAATGGCTAACATTTATTGCCTTGCATTGGGCACTGCACATACTCACAACATTTGCATATAGAACATAGAACATAGAATAGTACAGCACAGTACAGGCCCTTCGGCCCACAATGTTGTGCTGACCCTCAAACCTTGCCTCCCATATAAGCTCCCACCTTAAATTCCTCCATATACCTGTCTAATAGTCTCTTAAACTTCACTAGTGTATTTGCCTCCACCACTGACTCAGGCAGTGCATTCTACGCACCAACCACTCTGAGTAAAAAACCTTCCTCTAATATCCCCCTTGAACTTCCCACCCCTTACCTTAAAGCCATGTCCTCTTGGATTGAGCAGTAGTGCCCTGGGGAAGAGGCACTGGCTATCCACTCTATCTATCTATAAGTTAGAGCCTGGACATGGTGTTACAGTATATGACCTGTAATCACTCTCTAAGTGCAAATTGTTCAGCAGTTTTAAATTGAACTGGTGAAGAGGAATATCTCTTTGTTGTTTGCTAGGATTCAGATCATACTTACTTTCCTTAATCCTCTCAATTACCATAGACTCTGAAAATCAATAACCAAACTACAGACAAAATCTCAACTCCTGTAGCAATCAGTCTGAAAAAGGATAGGACTTATGGGCCATGTATACCTTTTTATAGCAATAACATTAAAACTTCTAGATGAAGATCATTCAAAGGTACAAAAGGTACAATTGCTTGCAATAATTCAACACTTCATGGGGAGGGATGAATGGGTGATAAATGAACAAAAGGCAGCAATTTGCAATAAAGCATCATTATTGAAGGAATTATGTTCCAGACCAAAGACAATAGACTTTTCAAATTGCACAGAAAAATCTCATCATAATTCTATGACATTTGAAGGTTAATGTTCCGTTTCATAGCCCAGCAATAAATGGAGCCTTGCAGTTCTTTCAGTCTACAATCTGCCTTTGTACATTCAAAATCATTGAAGCATCACTAAAATGTGACACTTTGTTGTTCATGTTACATTGCTAACAGATTGGCAGCTTTATATTACATCAGTTTTCAGACAGAAATATATTGGTACAGGTCCTCCCCTGATTATGTCAGGGTTCTGTCCATGACTCAAGCAGTCTGCATGTCAGAACTGAGACCACAAACCGAGTTCCCACATGGTAGAAGATGCCTGCAGCCCCACAGCAGCTGGGAACCCCATCCTGCCCATCTCCTAAATGCTCACTTGGATGTACGGCTGTACATTAGCCAAGTATTTGTAAATTGGGGAGGGCCTGTATTCACCAAGGATTGCTATTAGGACCATCACTTTTTTGAGGGATATTGATGACTTAGATTTGGGTAAACAAAAGTGATGTCAAAGCAGGACAATAACTCCAAAAGTGTATTAAATAGTGAGGAGGGGGGTAGCAGACTGTGGGGTAACACAGATAGGCAGGTAACATGGCAAGTTGAAACTTAACTCGGAATTTTCAAATAACATACTTTGGTCACAAGAATGAAGTGAAGAAATATTAATGAGTGTCACAATTCTGAAGAGGTTGAAGGCAAAGGAAGTGCTGAGTGTGTACATACACACATTTTTGAAGGTGATGCAATAGTCTTTAAGGCGATTAAAAAAGAATCATGGGTTCCTTTTATAGAGGACTGGAATATAAAAGTGTGGCAGTTGGACAATCCACACTAGGGGTGCACTGAAAGAGCTACGTTTTAATTAGGGCGGCGATCGAGATTTTGAAGGCAGAGTTTCATTGCAGTTTCTGATTTGAGGAACAACCAATCAGAAAGAAGTAGTGCGTAAAAAGAGCTACCTTTCATCAGATCCGCGTTCAAGATTCATGAAGCCGTGCTTCGAACCAACTTTCTGTGAGCTGGACAATCCTCACCAGGGGTGCATTAAAAAAAGTTTCTTTTTAAAATCAGGACGGCGATCGAGATTTTGAAGACAGAGTTTCGCGGCAGTTTCTCTGATTTGAGGAGCGACCAATTGAAAGAGGCAGCGCTTAAAAAGAACTATGTTTCAGTCAGGTCCACGTTCAAGATTTTAAAAGCAGTACTTCGAGCTACTTTTTAATCAGGATGGCGATTAAGGTTTTGAAAGACTTATGTGGCAGTTTCTGAGTTGAGGAGCGACCAATCAGAAAGAGAGATTCGTTAGAAAAGGCCATACAAAACAATTCAAGGGCAAGTGTCATTATTTTGGAGTGTGCCAGTGCTTAGAGTGGTTTGGATTAATCAGGCTGAGGCGAGATCAGGTTTGGGTGAGGTAGATCAGCGCTCCCCAACCACCGGGTCGTGGACCGGTACCGGGCCGCAAAGCATGTGCTACCGGGCTGTGAGGAAATGATATGATTTGACAATACGAGCCAGCTGCACCTTTCCTCATTCCCTGTCATGCCCACTGTTGAATTTGAGGTCATTATCCGCGCGTCATCCATGTCAGCGTGGGAAGAAGATCAACTCCTCGAGCTTGCAAATGACAGCGGGCTGAAAAGTGTGTTTGACATAACATTTCTGTCGGCATTCCGGATCAAAGTCAAGGCTAAATATCCTGAGACAACCATGAAAGCACTAAAAACGTTGCTTCAATTTCCAACATATCTCTGCAATGAATGCAACGAAAACTAAATTGCAGAATAGACTGGACATAAGGAACCCCGTTCGAGTATCTCTGTCTCCCATCACCCCTCGATGGGACCATCTTGTTGCAGGGAAACAAGCCCAGGGCTCCCACTGATTCAGCGATATTGGTGTGTTGCAATGATTTTATATGTTCATACGGGGAAAATATGTGCTGTGTGTTTAATATCCAAACGTTACTTAAAATGTTATGATGCTATTGACTTATAAGTGACTTAAATAATCATATAACAATTACAGCACGGAAACAAGCCATCTCTGCCCTTCTAGTCCATGCCGAACGTTACTCTCACCTAGTCCCACCGACCTGCACTCAGCCCATAACCCTCCATTCCGTTCCTGTCCATATACCTATCCAATTTTTCTTTAAATGATAATATCGAACCTGCCTCTACCACTTCCACTGGAAGTTCGTTCAACACTTACTTCAAGCTCCCCTGTCCTCCCCTGATAATTGACTTATCACTATATTCATGCGAGGAAAATATTCGCTGTGTGTTTAATATTAAATTCGTTAGATAAACCCTTTTAGAAACGAAATTGAGTGTATTAGCCACTTATCACCTATACTCCGGTTGTGATTAGCACCCTCCCCACCCGAAAGAGACGCCAAAACGATTTGCAGAAAAAAATCGGTGGGTACATGCATGTGCACTGGTGCCTGCGCAAGGCGTCATGGTCATTGTAGTCCTTCTCTGGGTAAACACAACGTATTTGACGCTACTCTTGTCTGTTGGCAACCCTACCCCCCCCCCCCCCCCCCCCAGATCGGCCGGTCCGCAAGGATATTGTCAATATTAATATTAAACCATCCGCAGTGCAAAAAAGGTTGGGGACCCCTGAAGTAGATCGTTTTGTAAATTGCTCCCTCTGTTCTATTTGTTCATTCCTCATCTATTAGTGCATAGTATAATTAAAAATGGCTCCAGGGCAGTGTTTTGTATTGTGTGTGGAATGTGGGAAATCTGGGAGGTCCATGCCGGGAGCTGCCGCTCTTGAGAGAGTGTATTAGGGAGCGGGGTCTGCAGCGTGATGACTTTCGACTCATATGGGAGGAGGAGGGAGTGATAGGAGCTACAATGAGGTAGTCACCCCTAGGTTGCAGGAGACAGGTAACTGGGTGACTGTCAGGAGAAGGAGGGGAACTGCACTGGATGTGCAGAGTACACTTGTAGCCATTCCCCTTAATAATAAGTACACATCTTCAGATACTACTGAGGGGGACAACCTATCGGGGGATCACCGCGTCTGGTGCTGTGGCTGAAAAGAGCAGAGAGGTGAAGAGGACTGCAGTGTTGACAGGAGAAGATGAATGTAGATGAGGTTCTGAGGGTGCGATAGAGACAACTGGATGGTACATTTCCTCCATGGTGCCAGGATCCGGGGTGTATTGGATTGTGTCTGTGGCATTCTTAAGGGTGAGGGTGAGAAGCCAGAAGTCTTGGTACATATTGGCAGCAATGACATAGGTAAACAAGGTGAGAAGCTCCTGAGGGGATATTTTAGGGAGCTAAGTAGAAAACTGAGAAACAGGACCACCAGGGTAGTAATCTCTGGATTGCTGCCTTTGCCACACGCCAGTGAGGGTAAGAATAGGATGATTTGACAGGTGAATCCGTAGTTGAGGAACTAGGGGTTCAAATTTATGAATCATTGAGATATCTTCTGGGAAAGGTATGACCTGTACAAAAGGGACGGGTTACATCAGAACCCAAGGGGGGTGCAATATCCTTGTGGGAAAATTGGCTAGGTTTGTTTGGATGGGTTTAAGCTCATTTGGCAGGGGGATGGCAACTGGAGTGATAATGCTGAAGATAACGTAGTTGATTTACAAAAAGAGGCAATGTGTAGTGAGACACCTAGTGAGAAGAAGCTGGTGGAGCAAAACTTTAGTCAATGAGATGAGCTGCAATGCAAATGGAGGACAAAAGGTAAATTGAGTTGAATTGACTTTATTTCTTACATCCTTCCCAAACATGACGAGTAAAAATCTTTACATTACTTCTCCATTTGAATGTGCAATTTATAGTAATTTGTATGTACAAGTCAATGTAGCATTGAAACACAATTGTATCTGTGTGAATTAATCAGTCTGATGGCCTGCTGGAAATGGTTATCCCTGGAGCCTGCTGGCCCTGGCTTTAATGCTGCGGTACTGTTTCCTGGATGGTAGCAGCTGGAGCAGTTTGTGGCTGGGGTGACTCCAGTCCCCAATGTTCCTTCAGGCCCTTTTTATGCACCTGTCTCTGTAGATGTCCTGAATAGTGGGAAGTTCACATCTACAGACATATTGGGCTGTCCGTACCACTCAGCAGAGTCCTGCGATTGAGTGAAGTACAGTTCCCATAGCAGGCAGTGATGCAGCCAGTCAGAATGCTCTCAATTGTGCCCCTGTAGAAAGTAATACAGGACTAAAGCTATCATATTTGAATGCGCGCAGTATATGGAATAAGGTCAATGAAGTTGTAGCACAGTTACAAATTGGCAAGTATGATGTTGTAGACACTACAGAATCATGGCTGAAAGAAGACTATAGTTGGGAGCTTAATGTACAAGGATACACATTGTATCAAAAGGAAAGACAGAAAGGCTGTGTTGGTAAAAAATGAAATTAAATCATTAGAAAGAGGTGGCAAAGGTTCGGAAGGTGTTGATTCATTGTAGAACTTCAAGAGTAAAAAGACGATGATAGGAAGTATGTACTGACCCCCAAACAGTAGTAAGGATGTGGTCTATAAATTACAATAGGAAATAGAAAATGCATGCCAAAAGGGCAATGTTACGATAGTCGTGAGGGATTTAATATGCAGGTAGGTTGGGAAAATCAGGTTGGTGCAGGATTCCAAGAGTGGGAATTTTTAGAGTGCCTATAAGCTGGTTTTTAGAGCAGTTCATGGTTGAGCCCATTGAACTATTCTGGATTGGGTGTTGTGCAATGAACTGGAATTGATTAGAAAGTCTAAGGTAAAAGAAACCTGAGGGGGAAGTGATCATAATATGATAACAATAGGAATTCTGCAGATGCTGGAAATTCAAGCAACACACATAAAAGTTGCTGGTGAACGCAGCAGGCCAGGCAGCATCTCTAGGAAGAGGTGCAGTTGACGTTTCAGGCCGAGACCCTTCGTCAGGACTAACTGAAGGAAGAGTGAGTAAGGGATCTGAAAGTTGGAGGGGGAGGGGGAGATCCAAAATGATAGGAGAAGACAGGAGGGGGAGGGATGGAGACAAGAGCTGGGCAGGTGATAGGCAAAAGGGATACGAGAGGATCATGGGACAGGAGGTCCAGGAAGAAAGACAAGGAGGGCAGGGCGGGGGGGGGGGGGACCCAGAGGATGGGCAAGGGGTATATTCAGAGGTACAGAGGGAGAAAAAGGAGAGTGAGAGAAAGAATGTGTGTATAAAAGTAAGTAACAGATGGGGTACGAGGGGGAGGTGGGGCCAACTGCGACTCCAGCCTTGAACTCCAGGCCGGGTCTTTATGTGCTGCTATTGTGACTCCCATCTCCCCTTCCCCCACCACCACACTGCAACTCCGTCTCCCTCAGATCCCACCGTCAGCTCCTGGGCCCTCAGAGGTTGCATCTTCCTCTCACCCCAACCCTCCCCTCTCCACTGACACCCCCAGCCTCCCCCCTCCCCCCTCTGATCCCAGCTCTCAAGATTCCAGCCTTGAACTCCAGGCCGGGTCTTTATGTGCTGCTATTGGGACTCCCGTCTCCCCTTCCCCCACCAATACTCTGCAATCCCATCTCCTTCAGGTCCCATCATCAGCTCCTAGGTCCTCAAAGGCTCCATCTTCCTCTCACCCCAACCCTCCCCTCTCCATCGACACCCCCAGCCTCCCCCCTCCCCCCTCTGATCCCAGCTCTCATCCGTGCCGGGTCTTTACCATCCCCTCCGACCTTCAACTGTCGGAGGCAGAGTGCTCTGTCCTCAGTAAGGGCCTTACCTTTGTCCCCCTTCGCCCACACCTCAGCGAGTTTCGTGTTCGCCATGGTGCAGAACTCTTCTTCCGAGCCTACTTCTTCGGCAAGGACTCTTCCACCCCCACCGATGACCCCTTCTCCCATCTTCAACCCTCCTCTTCTTCATGGAAACCCCGCTCTGGTCTTCTGCCTGCTCTGGATCTCTTTATCGCTAACTGCCGACGGGACATCAACCGTCTCGACTTCACCGCACCTTGTTCCCATTCCAACCTCACTCCTTCGGAACGCTCTGCGCTCCACTCCCTCCGCACTAATCCTAACCTTATTATTAAACCCGCCGATAAGGGGGGGTGCTGTTGTAGTCTGGCGTACTGACCTCTACCTTGCCGAGGCACAGAGACAACTCGCGGATACTCCTCTTATTTACCCCTCGATCATGACCCCACTAAAGAGCACCAGGCCATTGTCTCCCACACCATCACCGACTTTATCCGCTCAGGGGATCTCCCATCCACTGCTACCAACCTTATAGTTCCCACACCTCACACTTCCTGTTTCTACCTCCTACCCAAGATCCACAAACCTGCCTGTCCTGGCCGACCTATTGTCTCAGCTTGCTCCTGCCCCACCGAACTCGTTTCTGCATACCTTGACACGGTTTTATCCCCCCTTGTTCAATCCCTTCCTACCTATGTTCGTGACACTTCTCACGCTCTTAAACTTTTCGATGATTTTAAGTTCCCTGGCCCCCACCGCTTTATTTTCACCATGGATGTCCAGTCCCTATATACTTCCATCCCCCATCAGGAAGGTCTCAAAGCTCAACATTGGATTCCAGACCTAATCAGTTCCCCTCTACCACCACTCTGCTCCGTCTAGCGGAATTAGTCCTTACTCTTAATAATTTCTCCTTTGTCTCCTCCCACTTCCTCCAAACTAAAGGTGTAGCTATGGGCACCCGTATGGGTCCTAGCTATGCCTGCCTTTTTGTGGGCTTTGTGGAACAATCTATGTTCCGTGCCTATTCTGGTATCTGTCCCCCACTTTTCCTTCGTTACATCGACGACTGCATTGGCGCTGCTTCCTGCACGCTTGCGGAGCTCGTTGACTTTATTAACTTTGCCTCCAACTTTCACCCTGCCCTCAAGTTTACCTGGTCCATTTCCGACACCTCCCTCCCCTTTCTAGATCTTTCTGTCTCTGTCTCTGGAGACAGCTTATCCACTGATGTCTACTATAAGCCTACTGACTCTCACAGCTATCTGGACTATTCTTCTTCTCACTCTGTCTCTTGCAAAAACGCCGTCCCCTTCTCCCAATTCCTCCTTCTCTGCCGCATCTGCTCTCAGGATGAGGTTTTTTATTCTAGGACGAGGGAGATGTCTTCCTTTTTTAAAGAAAGGGGCTTCCCTTCCTCCACTATCAACTCTGCTCTTAAACGCATCTCCCCCATTTCACGTACATCTGCTCTCACTCCATCCTCCCGCCACCCCACTAGGAATATGGTTCCCCTGGTCCTCACCTACCACCCCACCAGCCTCCAGGTCCAACATATTATTCTCCGTAACTTCCGCCACCTTCAACGGGATCCCATCACTAAGCACATCTTTCCCTCCTCACCTCTCTCTGCATTCCGCAGCGATTGCTCCCTACGCGACTCCCTTGTCCATTCGTCCTCCCCATCCCTCCCCACTGATCTCCCTCCTGGCACTTATCCGTGTAAGCGGAACAAGTGCTACACATGCCCTTACACTTCCTCTCTTACTACCATTCAGGGCCCCAAACAGTCCTTCCAGGTGAGGCAACACTTCACCTGTGAGTCAACTGGGGTGATATACTGCGTCCGGTGCTCCGGATGTGGCCTTTTATATATTGGCGAGACCCGACGCAGACTGGGAGACCAGAACACCTATGCTTTGTCCGCCAGAGAAAGCAGGATCTCCCAGTGGCCACACATTTTAATTCCACATCCGATTCCTATTCTGACATGCCTATCCATGGTCTCCTCTACTGTAAAGATGAAGCCACACTCAGGTTGGAGGAACAACACCTTATATTCCGTCTGGGTAGCCTCCAACCTGATGGCATGAACATCGACTTCTCTAACTTCTGCTAATGCCCCACCTCCCCCTGTACCCCATCTGTTACTTACTTTTATACACATATTCTTTCTCTCACTCTCCTTTTTCTCCCTCTGTACCTCTGAATATACCCCTTGCCCATCCTCTGGGTCCCCCCCCCCCCCGCCCTGCCCTCCTTGTCTTTCTTCCTGGACCTCCTGTCCCATGATCCTCTCGTATCCCTTTTGCCTATCACCTGCCCAGCTCTTGGCTCCACCCTTCCCCTTCCTGTCTTCTCCTATCATTTTGGATCTTCCCCTCCCCCTCCAACTTTCAAATCCCTTACTCACTCTTCCTTCAGTTAGTCCTGACGAAGCGCCTCGGCCTGAAACGTCGACTGCACCTCTTCCTAGAGATGCTGCCTGGCCTGCTGCATTCACCAGCAACTTTTATGTGCGTTGATCATAATATGATTATGTTCAGGCTGAAATTTGAGAAGAGATCCTAAAGTCAGATGTATCAGTATTACAGTAGAGTAAAGGAGATTACAGAGGCATGAGAGAGGAGTTGACCAGAATTGAAAAGAACACTGGCAGGGATGACGGCAAAGCAGCAATGGCTGAAATCTCTGGAAGCAATCTGGAAGGCACAGGTTATGTACATCACAAAGAGGAAGAACTATTCTAAAGGGAAGATGACACAACCATGGCTAACAAAGCCAACATAAAAGCCAAAGAGATGGCATATAATACAGCAAAAATTAGTGGGAGGTTAGAGGATTCAGAAGCTTTTAAAAGCCAACAGAAGGCAACTAAAAAAATCATTAGGAAGTAAAGATGGAACACAAAATAATATTGAAGCGCTTTGTGGGGGGCGTGGTCGACAGCCTGCCTCAGTATTCCTAATGGCCAGCGTTATTTATTGTTCTTGGTGTAAAATGTCTTCATGGGATTATGGTGGGATGTTCAAGTTCATTTATTGTTACATTTTAGCTTGGGTTATACAGTTATTCGCTTGTGTATTTGTGAATCATCCTGACTGTAACTGCGGTTTGTAATAATCTCCTTCCCCATCTGTATGTGACTGAGTGGGTTCTCTCCCTGGGTCATAGCGCCTGATGTGTTTTCATACTTGTCATAATAGAAGTGGTTGTGGAGTTTAACGACCTTCCTCATCTGTCATTTTGGACCAAATGCTCACCACATTGGTGTCAGGAGTGGAATTAGGAAATGGCGCTGAGATTGAAGTGCTATGACGTCGGATAGAACACAATAAAACCTGGGGAATAAGTCAAAGGCTGGGATCATGCAGGTGGAACTCAGAGGGAGGAACTGGGAGCCAGGCATTGTGCCTTCCCGGGAAGCCCTGATGTGGTGGGCACACCCAGGCTCCCCAAACCTGGGCACACTGTGAGGTGCATTACCAACCTCCCTTGCAGTCCACACCAGGGAACCCATGGGAGGACAGGCAACATGGCAGGCACCACCGACACTGCCGGAGCAAGAGGAAGACCTCTGGTGGCAATTCAAGCCACATGGTCCACCCTGAAGCTCCCCAGATACAATGGTGCCAGTCGTCTGGAGCTATGCTACATGGCACAATGGGTGGAGCCCCACCAAGATGGTGGGTGCACGTTGCCTTGGTGCTGGAGGGGAATGCCCTGTGGGTCTTCCTCGACCTAATGCCAGCTGAGCAGCATGACTACTGGGCCTTCATAGCGGTGCTGGAGCGGCAATCCCAGCAGAGGCCAATGGAAGAAGCAATGAGGGAAGAACTGGGCAGCAGTCTGCACTGTGTGGGAGAAAGCCTGGGGGCATTCAGAGCAGACCTCCACCACTGTGCTCAGTATGTCTACCCCCCAGTTCCCTCCTGCAGTCCAGGAAGAGCTTGCCATCTATGCCTTTGTAAGGTCATTGTTAATGGACCAAAAGCTGACCACAATATTAAAAAGGATAGTAAAAGTTTCTTCAGATAAATAAAGTGAAAAAAGGGAGGCAGGAGTGGATATTGGATGGCTGGATAACGATGCTGGAGAGTTACTAATGGGGGACAAGGAAATGGCAGACGAACTGAATGAGTATATTGCGTCAGTCTTCACAGTAGAAGACGCCAGCAGTATGGTGGAAGTTCCATTTCTCTGCGGTCATGAAGTGTGTGAAGTTACCATTAATAAAGAGACGGTTTTGAGGAAACTGAAAGGTCTGAAAGTAGAAAAGTCACCTGGACCAGATGGTGTACATCTGAAGGTTCTGAAAGGGGTTGCTGAAGAGATTATGAAGGCATTAGCAGTGATCTTTAAAGAATCACTAGATTTTCAAATGCTTCCAGAAGACTTGAAAATTGCAAATGTCACTCCACTCTTCAAGACGGAAAGAGGCTGAAGAAAGGAAATTTTGACCTCAGTTGGGGAGATGTTGGAATCGATTGTTAAAGATGTGGGTTTCAATGTACCTGGCGGAACATGATAAAATAGGCCTTGGTCAGCATGCTTTCTTTAACGGAAAATCTTGCCTGACAAATCTGTTGGAATTCTTTTAAGAAATAACAAGCATGATAGACAAAGAATTGGTTGATGTTGTGTTCTTGAATTTTGAGAAGGCTTCTGACAAGGTGCCACATATAAAGCTGCTTAGCAAGCTACGAACCCATGATATTGCAGGAAGGATTCTAGCATGGATAAAGCAGCTGATTGGCAGAAGGCAAAGAGTAAGAATAAAAGAAGTTTTTTCTGATTGGCTGCCGGTGACTAGTGATGTTCCATTGGGGTCTGTATTGGGACTGATTCTTTTTATGTTATATGTCAATGATTTGGATGATGGAATTAATGGCTTTGTTGAAAAATTTGCAGATGATCCAAAGATAGTTGGAGGGGCAGGTAGTTTTGAGAAAATAGGGAGGCTACAGAAGAATTTAAGATCATAAGACACAGGAGCAGAATTAGGCCATCTAGCCCATCAAGTCTGCTCCACCATTTAATCATGGCTGATTCTTTTTTCTCCTCCTCGACCCCAGTTCCCGGCTTTCTCACCCTAACCTTTGATACCATGTAGAATCAAGAACCTATCATTCTCTGCCCTAAATACACCCAGTGACCTGGTCTCCACAGCTGCATTTGGCAACAAATTCCACAAACTCACTACCCTTTGGCTAAAGAAATTTCTCGCATCTCTGTTTTGAAAGGGCGTCCCTCTATCTTGAGGCTGTGTCCTCTTGTCCTAGACTCTCCCATCATTGGAAACATCCCAGACAGATAGGAGAATGGGCAAAGAAATGGTAGATGGAATACATTGTCAGGAAGTGTATGGTTATGCATATTGATAGAAGAAAGTAAAGGGTTGACTATTTTCTAAATGAATACAAAAATCTGAGGTGCAAAGGGATTTGGGAGTCATTGTGCAGGATTTTCTGAAGGTTATTTTATAGGTTGAGTCTGTGGTGAGGCAGGCAAATGTGATGTTAGCATTCATTTCAAGAGGTCTATAATATAAAGGCAAGGACGTAATGTTGAACCTTTATAAAGCACTGGTGAAGCCTCACTTGGAGTATTGTGAACAGCTTTGGGCCTCTTATCTTTGAAAGGAGGTACTGAAGCTGAAGTGGGTTCAAAGGAGGTTCACGAAAATGATTCAGCTTGTTATATAAAGAGCTTTTGATGGCCCTGGGCCTGTATTCACTGGAATTTAGAAGAATGAGTGATGAAACCTAATTGAAATCTATTGAAATGTGAAAGACCTTGATGGTGTGGATGTGGAGAGGACACTCCTATGGTGGGAGAGTCTAAGACCAAATGGCACAGACTCAAAAAAGAGGGGCATCCTTTTAAAACAGAGATGAGGAGGAATTTCTTCAGTCAGAGAGTGGTGAATCAGTGGAATTCTTTGCCACAGGCTGCTGTGGAGGCCAAGTCTATGTATAGTTAAGGCAAAGGTTGATAGATTCTTGATTGGTCAAGTCATGAAGGATACAGATGAAAGGGAAGAGATTGGGGCTGAGAGGAAAAAATGAATCAGCCATGATTAAATGGCGGAGCAGACTCGATGGGCCAATTGACCTAATTCTGCTCCTATATCCTATAGTCTTATGGCAACTAAGCAAAACTTTCATGAAATATTGACTGGGGCTCGCCTGAATTATTATATTCCTTTTCTGGGCATGACACTGTGGGAAGTACATCAATGCACTGAAGAGAGTTACTTTAACAGTCAGGAATGAAGGTTTGCATTTACACATAGAAGCTGCAGATATTGAGGCAGGCAACACACAAAATGCTGGGGGAATTCAGCAGGCCAGGCAGCATCTATGGAAGAAAGTACAGTCGACATTTAGGGCTGAGACCCTTCAGCAGGACTGAGATATTGAAGCAGTTTGCTTTAGTGCAGAAAAGGGAAAGAGACTGGGTTTGATTCAATTTAAGAAGTTTTATGGGGACAGTTCATCTGGAATCAAAGGAAGGTGGCTTATCATTATTTAGCAGGTTAACAAAGCCATGATGCTTGACAGTAAATCCTACAGAAAATCAAAAAAAGACACCTGGATGATAATCTTACTCAGGTAAAGACCATAGACCATAAGATATAGGAACAGAATTAGGCCATTTAGCCCTTTGAGTCTGTTCTGCCATTTCATCATGGCTGATCCATTCCCTTCTCAACCCCAATCTCCTGTCTTCTCTCCATATCCTTTCGTGCCTTGTCTACTCAAGAATCTATCAACCTCTGCCTTAAATATGTCCAATGACTTAGCTTCCACGCCCACTGTGCCAACAAATTCCACAGATTCAGCACTCTCTGGCTAAAGAAATTCCTCCTCATCTGTGATCAAAATGGACGTCCTTTTATTCTGAGGTCTTGTCCTCCTGTTTTAGACTCCCGTATCATAGGAAACGTCACCTAAACATGCACTCTATCAAGGCCTTTTGTCATTTGATAGGTTTCAATGAGATCCCCTGAGTTTTGATTAAAAAATTAAATCCATGATTAAAACTGCATGATTATTGCCCGTAAACAAAGTCACTGACCAAAAAGCCAGTAAAAACTTTGCTTCCAGAAGTGAACAACCTGAAGAAAGTGTGGGATGTAGTAAAATAGGAAACTATCTAAAATTACTTCATGCTAGCATTATTTTCTTATTGAAACTTCTGATAACTACAATGGATATTCATGAAAGATAGTGCCAGTGCTACAACTCTTCCCAATATTAAGATTAGGAAAAGAAAAATCTCTGGCTGTATTAGCGAAGTTGAACTTTGCATTGCACCAACAATAATAACACCCTTGCAGAAGTTTTACAAAATCCAGAAACATCATTCAGGCAACTGTAGAAGATATGATGTAGATAGAAACTGAATCCTTAAATCAAGAATACTATGGGTTATTTAGATTTACTGCAAAACTTTTCAACAGACTATCAAAATCAACAGAAAATCATTTGATTTACTGGATCATATCTCTAGTCTTGTAGGGAACTTGAAACAGATTATTACCTGTGTTTACCCATGTCCTAAGTTTGGAAATATTTGGTCACAATCTTTGATTTAGTTTGAATATGATGATGATAAATAAAAATGAATTTATTTGGATTTAGCAATTTTCATTTTTGTATTGGCATTGATGTACACTGATTTTGTAATCTTTAAAGAAAATATTTCAATCTATTAACAGTTAGCACATGTTAATTATATTAGCTGGCCTATCACCGTTTTGTATTACTAAGTTCAACCATTTGTTAATATTCCCAGAGCTTTTGTGGGCCCAGAGGTATTGATTTAAATAGATAGACCTATATGTTATAGACTCACCTAATGTTGGTGCAAATGGCATCACTGGGCAAATATACTTCAATTTCAGCAATTTTTATGTGTGTTGTTTGAAATTCCAGCATCTGCAGATTTCCTCGTGTTTGCGATCTTAAATCAATGTGTTCTGGTTATCAACCCTACAGTCAATAGAGGGAAAAAATCAATTTATTCTACATAAACACTTCATGATTTCAAACAGCACAGTCAAATATCCTCTCAGTCCTTTGTGGATCCAAGTCAGTTCAGAATAAGAATCAGAATCAGAATCAGGTTTAATATCAATGGCATATGTCATGAAGTATGTTGCTTTTCAACAGTAGTACACTGCAATTCATAATAATAAAGACTATAAATTGCAATAAAAGTATATATAGAAAAAGAATTAAATTGAATAAGTAGTGCAGTAAGAGAGGAGAGCAAAATACTGAGGTTAGGTTTCTGGGTTCACAGTGCATTTAAAGATCTGGTGGTGGAGGGGAAGATGCTGCTCCTGAATTATTGAGTGTATGCCTTCAGCCTCCTGTACCTCCTCCTTGATGGTAGCAATGAGAAGAGAACATGTCCTGGGTGATGGGGGTCCTTAATGATGGATGCGTCGTTTTTGAGGCATCGCCTTTTGAAGGTGTCCTGAACGCTGGGGAGGCGAGTGCCCATGATGAAGCTGGCAGAGTTTACAACTTTCTGCAGCTTTTTCCGATCCTGTGCAGTGGTCCCTCCACACCAATCAGAATGCCATCCATCTATAGAAATTGGTGACATACCAATTCTCAAACTCCTAATGAAATACAGCTGCTGTCATACCTTCTTTGTAATTGCATGAATATGTTGGGCCCAGGATAGATTCTCAGAGATGTTGACACCCAAGAACTTGATACTGCTCTCCCTTTCCACTTCTGATCGCTCGAAGAGGACTGATGAATATTCCCTTGACTTTTCGAAGTCCACAGTCAATTCCTTGGTCTTATTGATGTTGAGTGTGATGTTTTCAGTGTATCCAAAAGCGTAAATCTTTCATCCTTCTGAAATCCCTAATATTTTCCTGTTCTTAATGTCTGGTCCCCTGTAGAGGATACAAAATTCCAGTTGTACAGTGTCACTTTGTGTTGGTGCAACTATTAGATTTGTGCAACTTGTACACACAGTCTCAGAGAAATGCAGCCCAGAAACAGATCATATGGCCCAACTTGTCAATGCCAACCAAGATGCCCATCTAAGCTAGTCCCATTTG
Organism: Mobula birostris; assembly: GCF_030028105.1. Taxonomy (NCBI): domain Eukaryota; kingdom Metazoa; phylum Chordata; class Chondrichthyes; order Myliobatiformes; family Myliobatidae; genus Mobula; species Mobula birostris. The sequence continues at coordinate 21,602,935 of NC_092393.1, forward strand.
CCCTTGATTAGAGTGTATTCATTTATACCCAGGGGTTCCCAACCTAGAGTCCTCAGACTCCTTGCTAAATGGTATTGGTCTACGGCATAAAAAAGGTTGGAAACCCTTGCTTTAAACATTTCCTCTCTATGTACCTGTCCAAGTGCCTTATAAATGTTGCTATTGTACCTGCCTCAACCACTTCCTCTGGCAACCCATTTCATATATGCCCTCGCCCTGTGTGAAGAAATTGCCCTTTAGGTCCATTTTAAGCGTTTTCCATCATCTTAAACCTGTGCCCAGTAGTTGTTGACTCCCTTTCTCTAGGAAAAAAGATGTGTATTAACCCTATCTGTGACCTTTTATTCAACTCTATTGGACATAGAGTGTGTGCATGCTGCTGTATCTACTGTGGTACCTCTTTAGCTGGTGGCATACATTCTGGCCAACTCACACCTCTCAGCGCACATGCCATAGACCCAGTAACAATAGAACTATTGCAAACCACTTCAGTGTAGCACATGGTACAATTTTCCATTCTGCTGGATAAAGATGACTTGAAACACGCACTTGCCACACAGCTCTAGTCCCAAAGAGTTGGAAGGCGAGGATTCTCCAACTTCTAGAATTCTGTGCGATACTGACCACAAAGCCTGAAGATGTAGAAATCATAGCTTTAGAAGCTAGGCAGGAACTGGCAGGAGCTTGCTCCTTTGCAGTACATGTTCTGAATATACTAGGTGTTCTTGCCAGCATCCCATACACTCGCCATTTCATTGCTCTTTCTTCCTTTTATTATTACAGAGCCTCAGGAGACATCAGTCACCCAGCACCATCTGCTTTTCACAGCAGAACCCTTCACCATCCTTTCGTCACTGGCTCGAGCACAGGACCACCCTTACACAGGAGAAAAAGAAGAATACTCAGTTTAGTTTAATAACACTGGCAAACACCAGATCAGGCACAGATGCGAGAGAGTTAAGCAGATTAGATCAGTGGTGCACATTTCACATGGAGAGATCCCTGCCACTAAATGGTTAGGTCAGAGGGATAGGGAGGTTATGTGCCAGATACATGGAGAGAGAGGTTAACTATCAGTTCTACCCTGGAGGAATGCAATTAGAAACTACAGTGAGAAATGCATGGGGACGATTCTGCAGATACTTTTGGAAATACTTGGGACTTTGCCAGCGTGCTTAGCTGTAGGCAAAGAAGCAAGACAGTTGGAGCTCCAACACATTGCTGGAGCCTGGAGCGAATCCTTTGCAGTCTCAGTGCCATCTGATGCTGAAAGCTTTGGCTCCCGTTGAGCCACGGCTGAAGACAACCCAAAACAATCTGTGCCTCATTAGGCTATTCCTGTCACTGTGCTTCCTTAACAAATGTTGCTGGTTTGGAGGGTCTTGCCTTTGCTCCACTTAGTACTTCCTAATTATTTTGTGTTTTGTATTTGTAATTAATTTGGATCACTTTGCAGAGATCCGTTTTCACTTTGACATGAAAGAGATTTTTTCTGTTGATCAAAGAAACCAAATTAAATCCATTGCGATTTAATGTTGTAAAACGATAAAATATGACAACCTCCGGGGGTGGGGGGAGCGCGGTGAATACTTTTTCTTTCTTTTTCAATCTTTTTATTAATTTCAAAATATAGAAACAAAACATAGCAATAATACAGATAATATGAGATGTATTGTTACATTTAAAAAAAGAGTAATTGCAAAACCAAATAGTGGAAATTACCAAAACTCCCATACATGTAGAACTGATCACGGATAATATAAAGCAAAAAAAAAGGAAAAAGACTAAAAAAAGAAAAAAAAACCCATCCCAAAAGAAAAAAAAAACAACTAAACTAAACTAAAAGACTTGGGCAAAACTAACAACTTAAAAATGGAAAAGAAGAAAACCTCAGCGTCGACGCCTCCACTCCCCTCCAACAACAGTACAGAGAAATAAAACCAGTTTGGAAATGATCAAATTACAAGGTGAATACTTTTTATATGCACTGTATGTATATCAAATAGTTAAATAAGTAGTGCAAAAACATCAGTTAAAAATGTAGTGAGGTAGTGTTCATGGTTTCAGTGTCCATTCAGAAATCAGATGGCAGACAGAAAGAAGCTGTTCTTGAGTCGCTAGGTATGTGCCTTCAGGTTTCTGTACCTCCTTCCTGATAGTAACAGTGAGAAGAGGGCATGTCCTGGGTGGTGGGGGTCCTTAATGATGGACACTGCCTTTTTGAGGCATTGTTCCTTGAAGATGTCTTGGATACTATGGAGGCCAGTACCCATGATAGTGCTGACTAATTTTACCACTCTCCAGTTTACTTTCAATCTGTGCAGTAGACCCTCCCCCCACCCCATACCAGATGGTGTTGCAACCAGTCAGAACGCTCTCCACAGTACATCTGTAAAAGTTTTTGAATGTTTTAGGTAACATTCTAATCCCCTCAAACCCCTAATGAAATATAGCCACTGTCTTGCCTTCTTTATAGCTTCATCGATATGTTGGGACCAGGTTAGGTCCTCAGAGATATTGACACCCAGGAACTTCAAATTGCTCACTCTCTCCACTTCTGTTCCCACTATAAGGATTGGTTTGCGTCCCCCGTCTTACCCTTTATGAAGTTCATAATCAGCTCTTTGGTGTTACTGATGTTGAGTGCAAGGTTGTTGCTGCAGCACACCTCAGCTAGCTGGTAGATCTTGCTTCTGTACGCCCTCTTGTCACCATCTGAGATTCAGCCAACAATGGTTGCATTGTAGGTTTTCGCAAATAAAATGAACTGAGGTGTTTTATGTTTAATGAAACCTGTAACACATCTTATTGAACTCCAAAACCTACACAGAAAACCTACACAGGCTACAGTCCAATCATGCACGTCCTTTCTCAGAACATGCCAAACAAACTTTAGTACAATGAGTTTCTGTGAGGCCTTCCAGCCCGAATGCGAGAGGACATGTATGGAGTCCGTCTCCAGTTTGCAGGCATGATGGGGCGAGGGCGACTGGTTGAGACATCGCACAGGAGAGAAACCCCGGCTTCTCTGAACTGAACGTCAGCCAACGGCAGGCCTGCGACTGCTGATCGATAAGCCTGGACCTCTGGGTCAGCAAGATGACCGGCTGCCATGCCGGCATATTCAATCCCTATGTGTACCACCTCAGTGACTGGCCTTGAGAGGCAATCAGCTACCGGCATTACTTTTGCTCTTGATATGTTGTACGTCCTCTGTGAAATCGGATATGTAGGCCAGGTGGCGTTGCTGCCACACAGATGAATACTTTGGCCGTTGTGCTCACGAGAGGCTTGTGGACAATGAACACTGTGAAATGGCGACCCTCTGAAAGAAAACAAAAATGACAGACAGCCAGATAGAGACTGAGAAGCTCGTGGTCAGATAGGCTGTACTTCCTTTTGGGGGGAATAGAGCTGCTGGCAAGAGAAGGCAAGCAGCTGCCACACACCTCCGACCAACTTTTCGTGCACAGCACCCATAGCATAGTCAGAAATGCCAATAGTAATGGCTATGGGTGCTTTGGGGAGCGGGTGAGCCAAAAGGGTTGCATTAGAAAGAGCTCATTTGGTATCATCAAATGCCCTGGTCATATCCACTGAGCAGTCAGGCACTTGATGAGAGGTATTGCCTTTAAGCATACTCTATGGGGGGAGCATGAGTCCAGCAGCTCGTGGAATGAATCAGTGGTACCAACTTAAAAGCTCCTGTAGGTTTTTTGTCATGCGGGGCAGTGTGAAATCCATAAAAGTGGATTCTTCCAGGAGGGGTGGCAAAGATGACGGCGCGAGGGTGATGATATCTGTTATCTGTCAAGTAGGGGACCGTGCACAATTCTGATTTGATGGAGACAGACGTGAGAGCACGGAGGAACACCTGGAAAACTTCTGAAATGCCCGCTTCGCTGCCGCTGCTACTGTATGATAACCGGAATCTCCGGAGCTGAAGGCCCTGAAATCCTCGGCTTTGCGTGTTTCAGCGGCCGGGGAGAGGCTGAAGGCGCTCGGCAGAGGATGGCGCTTGGGAGGCTGTATCGGAGAGGCTAGTTGGAAGCTCGAAGTTTTTGGATGGATGGACTCAGTGTCGGCTGTGGTTGGCTGCTTCCAAGGCATCGGCAAGTTGGCGGGGCCTGGAGGTTTATGGTAGCGAGTTTCTCCCTTTTGCCGCCTGCTATCGGGGACTCGGGAGTTGATCGACTCGGGGCTTTGAGACGTTTTTTTACTGTGCCCATGGTCTGTTCTTCATCATATTATGGTATTGCTTAGGACTGCTGTAACTATATATTTTAATAATGTGGTTCTGTCTGTGTTAGTTTTTGGTCTGTCCTGTTTTCTGTGATATCACTCCGGAGAAATATTGTATCATTTCTTAATACATGTATGCATTTCTAAATGACAATAAAAGAGGACTGAGTGTTCTCATAATCTAATCTGATCTAATCTTTTGATGGGAGGTGTTTTGCACCTTCAGTGGAGATAAGAAGGTTGAGAAAGGTAATGATTTACAACCCAAACTGGCATGTAGCAAAGTTAATAATCAGCCTGTGTCGGCTTAAGTGCTTGAAAACTGTGTGGAAATAAGGTATGTGTTCGGATTTGGATGCACTGGTGACAAGTATGTCATCCAGGTAAACAAAAGGAAAATCTGAGTCTTTTAAAACAGAGTCCATTAGCCCTTGAAAAGTCAGTGCTGCATTTTTCAGTCTAAACAGCATGAACAGAAAGGCCAAATGGGGTCATCACAGTTGTTTTGGGAGTGTCCTCTGAGCACACAGAAACCTGATGGTAGCCCCTAACTAGACTGACTTTGGAAAAAATTAAATTTCTGGCTAAACTGCCGAAAAATCTTGAATGTGTGGGACCACATAATGATCAGGGGTGGTGGCCTCATTAAGGCGTTGGTATTCACCAGATAGGCAGCAACACCATCAAACTTAGGGACCATATGGAGGGGTGAAACCCAGGGGCTATTCCACTGGTATACAATTCCGACTCTTTCCACGTTCACAAACTTAGCCTTTGCGGTTGCCAGTTTTTCTGCGTCCCGTCTACACATGCGGGAATGGACCGGGAGGCCAATTGTGGGAATGTGATGCTTGATGTGATATTTTGTAATGTTAGTGGAGAATTTAGACTTGGCAAGCTTTGCGAATTCACCCAGCAGTTGAGTAAACTCACATGCAGAGATACATGCATCTTAAAGTGAAACCCCAATTCAATGTAGGTAGTTGTGAATTATGTATATTTCTCCCAATTACGTTACCCTACAGTATCACCTGAAAACTTATAGAAGAATTTCAAGCTGTGACTAGCTGCCCAGTCATGGATGTAGGGAGAGTAGAGCAGTGGGCTAATCACACATCCCTGATGTGCGTGGGTGTTGGTTGTTAGTGAGGTGGAGATGTTATTACCAGTCCACACAGATTGTGGTCTTCCAGGTCGGAAGTCAAGGATCCAGTTGCAGAGGGAGGTAAAGAGGTCCAGATTCTGTAGCTTTTTGTTCAGGTCTATAGGAATGATGGTGTTAAATGCTGAGCTACTGTATAGTCAATAAGCAGCATCCTGACATAGGTATTTGTGTTGTCCAGGTGATCCAAGGCCATGTGGAGAGCCAGTGAGATACACCTGCCATAGACCTATTATGATGAGTCAAGATCCTTGCTGAGACAGGAGTTGGTTCTGGCCAAGACCAACTTCACAAAGTGTTTCATCACTGTAGATGATGGGCAAGGAGTATAGTGAGAGGGACAAAAAGGAGCGAAAGAGAGAGTGAAAAAAAATAACGGCTGGGGTACGATCTTGCCCATCCTCTGGGCTTCCCCCTCCCCCTTTCTTTCTCCCTAGGCATCTCGTCCCGTGATCCTCTCCCTTCTCCAGCCTTGCATACCTTTTTCCAATCAACTTTCCAGCTCTTGGTTGCATCCCTCCCCCTCCTGGCTTCTCCTATCATTTCGGATCTCCCCATCCCCTTCCCACTTTCAAATCTCTTACTATCTCTTCTTTCATTTAGTCCTGAAGAAGGGTCTCGGCCGGAAACGTCGACTGTACTTCTTCCTATAGATGCTGCCTGGCCTGCTGCGTTCACCAGCAATTTTTGTGTGTGTTGCCTGAAATTCCAGCATCTGCAGATTTCCTCGTGTTAGCGTTTTTAAATCCAGCCACCTCCTGACTGTTCATCCCCCTGAAAGACAACCTGATGTTGACTTCTGAGACAGAGATCACAGGGTTACTGGGTGCTACAGGGATTCTCACAGATGTAGTTTTATTCTCCCTTTCAAAGTGAGCATAAAAGGGGTTGAGCTCGTCTGGTAGTGTAATATCACTGCCATTCATGATGTTGGGTTTTGGTTTGTAGAAATTAATGGCCTGCAAACCCTGCCAGAGTTGATGTGCATCCAGTGTCACCTCCAACCTTGATCAGGATTGTTTCTTAGTTCTTGAAATAGCCCTGTGCAAGTCATACCTGGTTTTCTTGTACAGACCTGGGTCACCAGATTTACTGTAAATGCTACAGTTCTGGCTGTCAGCAGACTCCAAACCTCCCGGTTCATGTAGGGCTTTTGATTTGGGTGTGTACGGTATGTTCTCATAAGCACACACTCATCCACACAGGTTTTAATGAAGTTGGTGACAACTGTGGTGTATTCATTCAGACTCAAGGATGGATCCCTGAATATAGTCCAGTCCACCTCTTCAAAGCAGACTTGTAAGCGGTTCTGCCTCCCCTGTCCATACCTTCTTGATCTTCACTACTGGTGCTGCATTCTTCTGCCTCTGTCTGTACTCAGGGAGTAGAAGCAAATTGTGGGCGTGGAATAGCATGGCAAATGCTTTTGATGGTGGTGTAGCAGTGGTCTGGTGTATTGGTTCCTCTGGTGCCTTAAGTGATTTTTTTGATAATAATTTAGTGACTTTTTCAAGCCAGCCTGGTTAAAATCCCCCAATCTGATGGGGAAGGCATCAAGATGTGCTGTTTCATGAAATGTTTAAGGTAAGAGGGAAATGATTTAACTGGGATTTGAAGGGATTCTTTTTCTTCACGGAGTGCGGTGTGTATATGGTGCAAGCTCTCAGAGGAAGCTCTAGGCGTAGGTACATTTACAACATTTAAAAGAAATTCAGATAGTTATTTGGGCAGGTAAGGTTTAGAGGGATGTGAGCCAAACACAACCAAATGGAACTAGTTCAAGTACACAACTTGATTGGCATGAACAAGTTAGATTGAAAGGTCTGTCTCTGTTTTGTAGAACGCTTTGCTCTCAAGGACAACCAACTCAGTTTCTGCATCAGAGCAATGAGATCCAACTTCAGCTGCAAACACATCAAGAGCATTACTTGTTAGATAACATCACTTTTTGTATGTCCAACGTGACAAATGTTCTGTGTGTGGTAGTGGATATCACATTGAGATATGCATGCTCAAATTTCATGCATGGAAGGATATTTCGTAAAACACTGAAATTCATTCATACAGCACTGAACTCACAGATCTCTCTCATCCTTGGGTTCTCAAGCCAATTACTTTGGCTACTCTGTCACCTAATGAATGGTGGTTGGAATTTTAAGTCTCCATTACCATTACCATCCTTGTAATTCCTATTGTTCGATATTTTTATGGAATTCAAGGCTGTGACCTTCCAACTAAGAGCCAGATGTTGTCCAATAGAATAAGCCCAAAATATAGGATATAGAAATACTTTGTTTGCTATTTTAAATATACTGACTTCATTGTAACACATTGACTGGAATCCAGTAAATTAAAAGTGGCAGTTTGTAGGGATAGATAAAATACTAAAATGGTGGAATGTTAGAGAGAATATCCCACCTCATAACTTCCACAGAATGGCACAATGGCACATTAGTTAGTTCTGTTATGTGATAGATGATCACTATGAATTAACTACATAGGTAGAGTCAAAATAGTGTTGATGAACATATAAGAGAGAACAAAGTTCAAAAGTTCAAAATCAGTTTATTATCGAAGTATGTATAAGCTTCCATATACTACTCGGACTTTCAATTTTCTTGCAGACATTCACAGTAGAACAAAAAAGCTCCATACAAGACAAATGCTGGCAAATAACCACAAACAAGAGAAAATCTGCAGATGCTGGAAATCCAAGCAACAGACACAAAATGCTGGAGGAGCTCAGGCAGCATCTATGGAAAAGAGTATAGTTGACGTTTCAGGCCGAGATCCTTCATCAGGACTAGAGAAAAAAAAGATGAGGAGTCAGATTTGAAGGGGGGTGAGGGGAGGAACAAGCACAAGGTGATAGGTGAAACTGGGAGTGAGGAGGGGTAAAGTAAAGAGTTGAGAGGTTAATTGGTGAAAGAGATACAGAGCTGGAGAAGGGAGAATCTGATAGAAGAGGACAGAAGGTGATGAAAGAAGGAAAAGGAGAAGGAGCACCAGAGAGGGGTGACAGGCAGATAAGGAGGTATGGTGAGAGATGGAAATGGGAATGGGGGATGATGAACGGGGGCCTATATAGGGGTGCTGTAGCAGACTGACAGATAGACCACTACCTTACTGAGGCCCAGCAACAACTGCCAGACACCTCCTCTTACTTACCCACACCCCCCACCACTGAACAGGCTTCCACTAGGGGGCACCAGGCCATTTTCTCCCACACCATTCATTGACCTCTGGGGATCTCCCATTCACTGCCTCCACCCTCATAGTTCCTGCACCTCACACCTCCTGTTTCTACCTCCTATCCAAGATCCACTAACCTGCTTGTTCCTGCTCCACTGAATTCATATTGGCTCTCCTCAACTCAATTTCCCCACCACCCCGGTTCAATCCCCTCCTACTCACATCTGTGACACTTCACACCCGAGCATCTTATATTCTCTACAGACGTCCAGTACCTATGCAACTCCATCCCCCACCAGGAAGGCCTCAAAGCTCTCCATTTCTTTCTGGACACCAAACCCAACCAGTTCCTCTCCACCGCCACGCTCACCCGTCATGCGGAATGCCCTCACTCCATAGGTTGTGGAATCAGTTCAGAGTTGAGGTGAACGAAGTTATCCATGATGGTTCAGGAGCCTGATGGCTGAAGGGTAATGATTATCTCTGAACCTGGTAATGTGGGACCTAAGGTTCCTCTACCTCCTTCCAATGACAGCAGCAAGGAGAATGCATGGTCTGGATGGTGGGAGTCCCTGCTGATGGATGCTGATTTTTGTGGCGGCACTCCTTGTAGATGTGCTCGGTGGTGGAGAGGACTTTTCCTATCATTGACTGGGCTGTATCCAGCACTTTTTGTAGACTTTTTCATTCTTGGGCATTGGTGTTTCCATGCCATTCTGCGATGCAACCAGTTAAGCTACTTTCTACTATGCATCTATAGAAGTTTGGCAAAGTTTTAGAAGGCATGCTGAATTTGTGCAAACTTCTAAGCAAGTAGGCGTGCTGTTATGCCTTCTTTGTAATGGCCCTTTCGCGTTTCTCCCAAGTTAGATCCTCTAATATGACGCCGAGGTATTTAAAGTTACTGACCCTCTCCATATTGGATCCAGAAATGGGGACTGACTCACAGACCTTCAGTTTCTTCCTTCTGTAGTCAATAATCACAAGAATCAGCTCTTCGGTTTTGCTGATGTTGAGTAAGAGGTTGTTGTTGTGGCACCTTTCGGTGTGATTTTCAATCTCCCTCCTATATGTCGATTCGACTCATCTTTGATTCAACCAGCAACAGTGGTGACATCAGCAAACATGAATATGGCACTGGAGCTGTACTTAAATATGGCATAGTAACCACACAGCCATTTATATAAAGCAAATTGAGCAGGGTGCTGAGTACACAGCCTTGTGGTGCACCTGAGCAGGGTATTGTTTTCAATCTGTAATGTATGGATCTATTTCTTTTACAGCAATGACCCCCTTAGCACGTATGATCTGTTGTCTAAGCATGAGTATTGAATTGTTGACTGAACATGTGGCATTGATCCTTTATCTATGCACGTGCTTTGTTCTCTCTCTCTCTCTCTCCCTCACTGCAATGTGCCTTATTTAGTTGATATGTAGTTGCAAATACACAACAAATTGGCAACAAGTAGGAATCTGATTGTCAGAAAATATCATGAACTGCACCAACAGTTATAGGACAAAACAGCAAGAGTTCCATACAGCAAGAGTATGGAAGGTCACAGTTGCTAACAAAGGGACACATGAGTAATGCTGCATAGTACACCATGAAAGACATGTGACTAGTAAAATTGAAGTGAAAATAATGTGGCAATGGCTTCAGTTGGGAAAGTTGACAAATATAGTGGGTCCTAGGATGTACAGTCTCTTACACATAGTGACCCCTGAAAAGCCAGTAAGCAAGTTGTTTGATGAATTTGTTACAATTATACAAAATCACTTGAGTCCTTAACTGCTGGTAGTAGCTGAGAGATTTAGATTTTGCAAAAGGAACCAGTCAAAGGATGAAAACATTTCTGAATACATTGCAGAACTGTGCAAACTTTCCCACTACTGTGACTTTAGAGATGGTCTTTCTGATGCAGTAAGGGACAGGCTTGTTTGTGGCATACATAGGCAAGGCAGTCAAACGAGGCTACAGACAGAAAGAGACCTAACCTTAGACCGGGCATGACAATTGCAATATCATTAGAATGCAGCAAAGGTTGCAGCAGAACTACGGAAAAGGAGGCTAGAATGTGAAAAGCACAAGATATCCCTGAACAGTGCAAAAAGCCAAAACTATTATCAATGTGACAAATCCTCCCATGATGCAAATAACAGTTGGTTCAAGGAAAAAGTTTGCAGAAAATGTCACAGACAAAGTCACACAGAGAGTGTGTACAAGGCAGACAAAATGCACAACTGAGTGAAAAGTTTCAAACACAACATAAAGGAAATGCATAAATTTGACCAAATGCAGACAACACAGCATTTGCCAAAGGTGAACTGTCATGTCTAGAACTGCATAATATTACTGAAGCAGATCACAAGATCATCTAGATCACACTAGATGTGCCTGGCGTAAAACTGAGCTGGATTTGGTCAGCTTTATCTATAATTCCAGAGGATGACTGCAACAGACTGTTTTCTAAGCTACCATTAGAGAAGACTTCTAAATACTTACGCAAGTGAAAAAGTGTCTCCCAAAGGCAAACAGAAAGTGAATGTGATGTATGAAGGCCAATCACAGCCCTTGGTGTTTTATATGTTGAAAAGTGGAGCGTCAACACTTTTCAGACATGAATGGTTGAGAAAAATCCAATTAGACTGGCACTCAATCAAAGCTCCCAGTGTGGTAACAACAGGCAATGGCAGCCCAAATGCTAGCACTAACCAGACTCTGGCACAGCTGCTTAATACTAATGAGAAGGTGTTTGAGAAAGGATTGTTAAATGCAAAGATTGAACTGGATGAAGCAGCAACTATGATTCCATAAAGCATGTCCAGTGCCTTACACACTACGTTCTAAAGTGGATGCTGAACTGCAGAGCTTGGAGGTGTCTGGAATTTTCTCCATGGATGAGTGGAGCAATTGCACCATGCTCGGTGTCCTGGAGATCAAGAAGGGGAAGACCAGAGCTGCTTTATTAAGTGGGGATTTCATAGTGAGCATCATCCTGGAGCTGCGTAATGTGCAGTATCCGCTGCCATGAATAGAAGACATCTTTGCATCGTTGGCTAGCGGGGAGAGGTTTTCAAAGACTGACTTGTCGCAAGCCTATCTGCAAATGGAGATTGCAAAGTCAAGCAGGAAGTTCCTCACAATCAACCTTCACAAGGGACTGTTCCAGTATAATTATCTCGTCTTTGACATCGCATCAGCTCCAACAATTCGGCAAAGAACAATGAACGAAGTGCTCAAAGATATCTCAGGAACACAACGTTACCTTGATGACATCATCATGACAGGCAGGAATGATGAAGAGCACCTCCAGAACCTTGGTAAAACGTGGACCAGGCTAAGTGATAATGGTCTGCACGCAAAGAGAAATGTGAGTTTTTGAATAATGAAACCTCATATCGTGGACAAGCATGACTTACATAAGTCACAAGAGAAGATTGAAGCAGTGCTACAGGCACCAAACTGGAAAACGTGTCACAACTCAGGTCATAGTAGGGCCTTGTAAAATGGTTTCTTCCAAACACTGCTACAGTGCTGCATCCATTGGACTCACTGTTACAAACAGGGGCAACATGGGAATGGTCACAAAGATGTGAAAGAGCATGCAAGGAAACAAAGAGACCAGCTGCTCACCCATTATGACCCACCCCTGCTCATCAGACTGGTGTGCGTCCCCTTATGGCATTGGAGATGTTTTGTCACACCTTGTGAAAGATGGATCTGAACACTAAGGAGTGTAGAACGCAACTACACACAGATTGACCGATAGGTCCTTAGTCTAGTATGGAGAATAATGAAATTCCACCACTACCACTATGGAGAAAGGTTTATGCTGGTGACAGATCACCACCCTGTGTGTTCATTTTCAATCCCAGGAATTCCGGTGATGGCTGCTACCCGGTTACAATGCTGGGCTCTGCTCCTAGGAGCCCACTCTTATGACATAGAGTTCAAGGGTAACAAACAACACAGCAATGCTGATGGCTTGTCATGTCTTCCACTGTTGGCAACTGAAGAAGAAAAGTCTTCATATTGTGACCCAGCCGAAGTGCCCCACACATCATTGGTGGATCAGTTACCGGTAACAAATTTGGAAATACAAAAGGAAACAAGGAATGACCTGATATTGTCAAAAGTCCATGAAATCACCACGCAAGGATGGCCGCTCATGTTAACCCTACGTTTACAGAGTTCTCAGTGAGGAGAGACCAAATGTCGCTATGTCAAAGAATGCTGACATGTGGACCTTGTGCTGTAGTTCCCTCTTGAGCACCAGAGTGTCAGAGAATCTGCCTGAAGAACACCTGTGTACATTTAAGATGTAGAGTCTCATCCAGAGCTACGTGTGGTGGCTGGGAATAGGTAAACAGATTGAAGACTTGGCCAAAAGCTTCAATGTGAATACGCCATCTCCCTCATGCAAGCTTATTTAATTGATATGTAGTTGCAAAGAATCAGCAGAATCCACATTGACTGAGGTATACAAGTGAGAAGTCAAGGATCCTGTTACACAAGGAAATATTGAGGCCTGGGTCTTGTAGCTTATTGATTAGTTTCGAGGGTGTTGAATTCTGAACTGTAGTCAATGAAGAGCATTATCATGTATGGCACTTCATTGTCCCGATATTCCAGAGCTGAGTGAAGAGCCAATGAAATAGCATTTACTGTTGACCTGTTGTGATGGTGGGCAAACTGGAGCAGATCCAAGTCACTCCTCAAGCTGGAGTTGATATACTTCATGACCAACCTCTCAAAGCATTTCATCACGGTGAATTTAAATGCTACTGGACAATAGCTTTTGAAGCAGGTTACCACGGACTTCTTGTGCACTGTTATGATTGAATCCTGCTTGGAGAAGGTGGGTACCATCAAACTACTGAAGTGAAAGGAACAGTCCAGCCTAGTGATTAGCATAGATCTTCAGTACTCAGACAGGTATGACTTCTGGGCCAGATGCTCTCCATGGATTCACGCTCCTGAATGTCGGCCTCAGAGACTGAAATCATCGGGTTGTCGCAACAAGTTGCAGAGGTGAAGAAAAAAACAAGGAGAAGGGAAAAGAACAATTGAAGGTTGTTTCAGAACACAGAACATAGAAAATCTGCAGCACCTTACAGGCCCTTCACCCACAATGTTGTGCCGACCATGTAACCTATTCTAGAAGCAGCCTGGAATTTCCCTACCGCATAGCCCTCGATTTTGCAAAGCTCCATGTACCTATCTAACAGTCTCTTAAGAGGCCCTATTGTACCCACCCCTACCACCTTCGCTGGCAGTGCATTCCACACACCCACCTCTCTCCGTGTGAAAAACTTGCCTCTGACATCCCCCTTGTACCTACTTCCAAGCACCTTAAAACTGTGCCCCCTCATGTCAGCCACTTCAGCCCTGGGGAAAAGGCTCTGGCTATCCACACAATCAATCCTCCCATCATCTTATACACCTCTATCAGGTCACCTCTCATCCTCCTTCACCAAGGAGAAAAGGCCAAGTTGACTCAACCTACTCTCATAAGGCATGCTCTCCCATTCAGGCAACATCCTTGTAATTCTCCTCAGTACCTTCTCTATAGTATCCACATCCTTCCTATGGTGAGGTGACCAAAAAACTGAACACAGTATTCCAAGTGAGGTCTCACTGAGGTTTTACATAGCTGTGACATTACTTCACAGCTCTTGAACTCAATCTCATGGTTGATGAAGGCCAACACACCATACACCTTCTTAACAACACTGTCAACCTGTATAGCAGCTTTGAGTGTCCTATGGACATGAACCCCAAAATCTTGTTGCTCCTTCACATTGGCAAGAGTCCTACCAGTAATATTCTATTCTGTCTTCAAATCTGACCTACTGAAATGAAAAATTTCACATTTATATGGGTCAAACTCCATCTACCACTTCTCAGCCCAGCTCTGCATCCTATTACTGTCCAGCTGTAACCTCTGACAACCCTCCAGACTAGCCAAAACACCCCCAATTTTTGTATCATCAGCAAGCTTACTAACCCACCCTTCTACTTCCTCATCCAGGTCATTTATAAAAGTCACAAAGAGGAGAGGTTCTAGAACAGATCCCTGCAGAACACCACTGGTCACCGTCCTCCATGCAGAATATGAAACAACCACAACCACCCTTCTGTGGACAAGCCAGTTCTGGATCCACAAAGCAAAGTGTCCTGCCTCATTACTGTCTGAATTAGTGTACATGGGGAACCTTGCTTTGTTGTGAGACCGCAGGAGTTCAAAGAACTGAAGGGCCTCCCTGTGTCATAAGAAGCAATTACAAAGAACTTTGGTGAAGTAGACAGTTTATTTGTTCTGCATGAGGTCTTGTAAAAAACTATGGAAGGTAAGTTTCCCAAAATAACAGGGCTCACGCTTTGCTTCAGGTGGGATTATAGATGAAGTCTATTCGAAAGAGAGTTGCTTACACTCCTCAGCATTAACTACACAACTACCTGTCAGAAATTGGTTTAAATCAGAATTTATAGACACCTTGGTGTATCTGCAGTAAAACCACAGCAAAGTTTTAAAATTCTTTATCCTACTTTTCCAGTAAATGTTTTCATCGTGGTCAGAGAGTTCTTCAAGAAGTCTTATTGTAAATAATGAGTGGCAGCAAGTACAACATAAGCATATGTGTAAGGGGGTTTCGATTTTTATGTTACTGCAGAGGCTAATTAAAATGGCGTCTTTGTTATGTTAATCTGGGGAATGCGGCTTTGTTGTGTTAAACACTGAGAAGGTTTGCGCTAACAGTTTGTTTTTGCTTTAGAGTCTGATAAGAGAGTGCTATTAACCAATTAGGATAGTTGTTATGGTTTTGGTGTATTTGAAGATACTGTATGCGTGGGGTTTTGGGGCAGAAGGCGGCAGAGCGAGACAGAGGATGGACGAGGTGCTGTGAGTCCGCTAACGGGGTCGGACCCTGAGCGGGACGTTCGGCTAGGAGACGGAGACGGACTCGTGTGGAGCGTCTGGTCGACCACCGTTATTGGTCCCAGGCGGCCGGTCGAGGTGGTCCGAGGGGGTCGCGGGGTGAAGAAGAAGGTCCTTGAGCTCCAACGGTTTTTGTGCACGAAGAGATTGAACTTTGATAAGTGTGGTGCCTTTTATTTTCCTTTTATATTTTATTCTCTTTTAATTATATAGTTCCAGTAATATCTATAAACTGTAAATCATTTAATTGCATCTGGTGTATTGTCTGTTATTTGGGTGGGGTGGGGTACCTCACACAGCATCCACACAAACGAATTATCCAGTTTGGCGGGGCCGAGGCTGTTTCCCTAGACGACAGCGAGCCGAGCAACCCTGAGGGTGGCCAGGGCGGGCTACATATGTAAGTCTAATATTTCAGAGGTAAGCTTATTGATCTTGAGCAGAGAGGGGTATTGAAGTCTGCACTTCTCTTGATAGCACTGCGGATGGAGGTGAAACCAGGTCACTGCTGGAGGCAGCTATACTTCCGTTACAGAAAATGCTACTTGGATCAACTCTAAGTCATATGCAATTCATTGAATCCCTCAGCACCACAGGTTCACGAGTTTGCAAATCTGGGTCACAACAGGGTATCACTTCTCTATGTCAAAACTCTAATCTCTGTTGTTACTAGCTTCTCTCTTGCTTTTGAATGAGAATACTCTTCAGCCTCTGATCTGAAGGAAAGAATCCTGTAAAGTTTTAATCTAGTGTTTTCTATTGATTTTATCCCTGTTCACTTTACTTCAGAAACAAATGCAACAGAATTTTCACAGAATAAAGCCTGACGAATACTAAGTACAACAAATGGTTATTCAATTTGAAATAAAAGTAGAAAAATGCTGCTCAGCAGCTCAGGAAGCATATGTGGAAAGTGAAATATCTAAAGCTCCAGAAAATCCTTAAGTTCCAGGATGAAAATCCTTCAGGAAAACCCAGAAGGTGAAAAATAATTAATTTTAAGCAGTAGCAAGGGTGAGGAGGGGCTGCAATATTATCTCATCTTTCTCTTTCCATTAGCTCACCTAACCTATTGGGAATTTCTCTGGTAATGCAAGGCCAGGGTAATGAATATCTCCTGCTTGATGATAGCAGTCAAAGAGAGATAATACAAATAAAGGAATGTAAAAGTTACAAAATGCAGATCTGTAGGAAATTCCTAGCAGGTGAATTCATATTGAAGCTGAATATAACAAAGTATAGAAGCTATAGCTGAGTTGGTTGTGAAGGCTGTGGAGGCCAAGTCTCTGGATGCTTTCTAGAAAGAGGTGGATAGAGCTCTAAAAGATAGCGGCATCAAAGGTCATGGGGATAAGGCAGGAACTGGATACTGATTGTGGATGGTCAGCCATGATCACAGTGAATGATGGTGCTGGCTCGAAGGCCGAATGGCCTACTCCTGCACCTATTGTCTATTGTCTATTGGTTATTTCTCATTCCAACAAGAAAAGCAAGTTACCCAAAGCTGAAGAATCTGACATCAATCTGAAAGGCAGAAACTTTTCATTTATTTATTGAGATATGGTGTGGAATATTCTGTTCCAGCACTTTGAGCCATGCTGCCCAGTCATCTCTGATTTAATGCTAGCCTAATCATGGGACAATTAACAATGACCAATCAACCTATCAACCAATACGCCTTTGGACTCCAGGAGGAAACACACGCAGTCACAAGAAGAATGTACAAACTCCTTACGGACAGCAATGAGAATTAAGCCCGGGTCGCTGGTGCTGTAGAGTGTTGTGTTAACACTATGTTACCATGTCACCCTCTTGCCAAATTGAAAGATTAGGTCTTAGTCCTTGTGATCATATTGGGACTTGATAGAACAGCACAGAAAGCCACAGACAGTTAGATCCAAATGGGAGTTGAATGGAGAATTAAAGTAGCAAGCAACAGGAAGCTTAGTGTCACTCTTGGACTGAATATTGGTGCTCTGCAAAGTGGTGATCCAATCAGTGTTAAGTTTCTTAAGTGTGGAGGCCACATTGTGAGCAGCAAATGTAGAACACTAAATTGTATGAGATACATGTGAATTGCTGTTTTCACCCAGGTGGTGGGAAGGAAAGGTGTTGTTTTTCTTGTAACTACATGGAAAGAGAAGCTGACCAGACAGCCACAAGGGAAACAACCGTTTCACATCCATGATAGATATGTGGGATGGTGGATTGGGGCAGTCAGGGCGCAGGTCAGGTGGTGTTTGAAAGTAGAATTAACATGAAAAACTTGTCTTGTATTCTGTTCATACAGATCAAATCATTACGCAGTGCACTGAAGTAGAACAAGGTAGAACAATAATAAAATGCAAAATAAACTGTAATAGAGAGAACGTGCAGGTAAAGAGTACGGTGTAAATTCATAACAAGGTAGATTGAGAGGTCAAGAGTCCATTTTGTCTATCATCTTGGGCAGAAGCTGACTTTGAGCCTAGTGGTATGTGCTTTCAGGTTTTTGTATCTTCTGCCTGATGGAAGAGGGAAGAAGAGAGAATGTCCAGAGTGGGCGAGGTTATTTTACTGAAGCAGCGAGAAAAATAGACAAGAGTCCATGGAGGGGAGGGTGGTTTCTGTGATATGCTGAGACGTTTCCGCATCTCTCTGCAGTTTCTTACAGTCACAGGCAGAGCAGTTGCCATACCACGCCATAAAGCAACCAGGTAGGATGCATTCTATGGTGCATCAATAAATTCTAAAGGTGGTGGTGGGTTTAGAGGATTCAGGGTTTGGGCATAGAAAGAAGAAGTGGGGTCTGGTCTGGCGGTGGAATGTTGTTGAAAGTGGCAGAAATACTAAAGGATGATCTGTTGAATGAAGGACATAGAAGATGGAACAGTACAGTACAGGAACAAGCCCTTTGGCCCCACAATGCTGTACTAAACTAATTAAATTAGTAATCAAGTGCCCAGCTGAACTTCAACTTCATGTAGGTTCATGTGCCCGTTCAAGAGCCTCCTGAATCTTTCTGTTGTACTTGCCTCCACCAACACTACTCTAGGCAGTGCGCTCCAGGGCAACTAACAGGAACTCAACAGGTCAGGTAGCATCTCCATTTCCAGAGCATTCCAGGTACTCACCACTCTGTGCCAATAAAAACTTCCCTCACACGTCTCCTTTGAACTTAACTCTCTTATCTTAAATGCATGCCCTCTCGTATTAAACATTTCAACACCGGGAACAAGATACTGTCTCTCACAATCATATAAACCTCTATCAGATCTCCCCTCTGCCCCCACTGCTCCAGAGAAAAGAACCTAAGTTCTTCCAATCTCTCTTTATAGCATATGCCTTCTAATCCTGTTAAACCTTCATGTCCTTCCCATAATGGGATGATGTAGAAAGTTGTGAAATAATTGATCATGCTAATTAAAGAATTTAAGGGCTAAAGTGGAAGAAGTAAAGATTTTCCAATGAGGGACAGAACATGTTCCATATTTAATACTGAAGTGTGAGTGCTGTTCTGTGATTTAAAGGGTTCTGAGATTCATTAGAACCAGAAGGTGGCGTATTGGATCACCCATTTCTGCATCAGTGAAAATTAACACTGACGCACCTCAAGGACGTGTGCTAGCCCAGTACTGTGCTCTCTCTGCACCCATGACAGTGTGGCTATGCACGGTTCAAATGCCATCTATAAATCTGCCAGTGACACACCTTTCGTTGGCAGAATTTCAGATGGTGAGGAGGAGGCGTACAGGAGTGATAAAGATCTGCTGGTTGAGTGGTGTTGCAACAACAATCTTACACTCAAAATCAATAAGACCAAAGAATTGATTGTGGACTTCAGTATGGGAAGTTGAGGGAACACACACCAGTCCACATCGAAGTATCAGCAGTGGAAAGGGTGAGCAGTTTCAAGTTCCTGTGGGTCAATGTCTTTGAAGATCTATCCCGGGCCCAACATATTGATGCAGTTACAAAGAAAGTATTACAGTGGCTGTATTTCATTAGGAGTTTGAGGAGAATTGGTATGTTAGCAACGGCACTCACACATTTCTACAGCTGTACCATGGAGAGTATTCTAACTGGTGCATCGCCATCTGGTATGGAGGGGACACTGCAGAAAGTTGTACAAGCCAGCTCCCATCATGAGCACTAGCCTTCCCAGCATCAAGGACATCTTCAAAAGTGGATGCCTCAGAATGGTGCCGTCCATCATGATGGACTTCCCTCACCCAGGGCATGCCCTCTTCTCATTGCTAACAACAAGCAAGAGTTACAGGAGCCTGAAGACACACACTGAACGTTTCAGGAACAGTCACTTTCTCTCTGCTATCAGATTTCTGAATGGTCAATGAGCCCATGAACATGACCTCAGTGTTCATTTTTTCTCTTTTCTTTGCTCTCTTTTTGCTCTACTTATTTAATTACTTTATACTTCTTATTTTAATTTATAGCATTGCGATGTACTGTTGAGGCACGTTTCATAACATATGCCAGTGAAACAACCGGATTCGGTTCTGATTCATGAGTCTACCTTTGCATTACTATTTAGCTAACAACTAGCAGGGTGGTCAGGAGAAGACTAAAGGAATAAAGATGGCTACAATCTGAATTACACAGTACATGGGTCAGACTCACTTTGTATTATGAGAACTGAAATTATTACAGTGGTTCTGAAGGAGGAATAACCAGAAATGGACATTGCAAATGTCTGGTATGAGTAGCCTGCAATATTTTAGAACATGGAAAGCAGGGTGATATCCTTTAGTCCATGATGTTAGGCTGAACTATTAAAGCTAATGACACCTAATCCATTCAGCTGGCCAGTAGAGTTATAGAGCAACACAGCACTGATCCTTCATCCCCACTGCATGACTTTGGAGCCATAGGAGGGAACTGAAGCACCCAGGAGAAACCTATGTAGCCGCAGTGATTCTCTGCACAATTATGCACGGAACTGATAGCCTCTAAAATGCCTCTATTGTATCTAACTCCACCAGCACCACCACTAATGCAGGAGTGTTATAGGCACCTACCACTCTCTTGTGAAATAATTTTGCCCTACGTGTCTTTTTTGAACTGTTTACAAAACATTGACTGTTCACTCTTTTCCATAGATGCTGCCTGTCTTGCTCAGTTCGTCCAGCATTCTGTGTGTGTTGCTTTGGATTTCCAGCAGCTGCAGATTTTCTTGTGTTTGTGAGATCAGGAAGAGGGCTTCTGCTTCTTCCCCTCTGTTATCCGACTGCTGAATGGACATTGAATCCACAAACACTACCTCACTACTTTTTTTAGTTCTATATTTTCACTACTAATTTAATGTAACTATTTAATTAATTTAAAGTATACCTACTGTAATAAGTATTTACATTGTAATTATATGTATTTATTGTAATTCATGTTTTCCTCTATTATTATATATTGCATTGTACTGCTGGGGCAAAGCCAACAAATTTCATGACATATAACAGTGATATTGAACCTGATTCTCATTCTGAGAGCTAATGTATACATATGAGCATGAAGGTATTAGATCTATAATTTCCAATGACATATGACGAAAGATGGAAAAAGTAGATCTTTGTGATTATTGAAAAGTAGATTATTGTTTGTACATTAATCAATTATGATGTAGGTGCAGAGATATTTTCAATCAGTACGGGATGTGTTGGAATAATGTTTGATTTTATCCAGATCAGTAGAAAATGCTTGGCCATTTATATTGACATAGCTGCCATTTCTAAGTCTTGTTTTTTAAACTGATCCAAGTCTCACAGTTTACAAATCCTGGTATAAAATGTGCAATGCTGTGAAATCTATGTGAATTGGTGTAAGACCATTTTTTAACAGTCATGTAAGCTCTTTCACAAGGAACCAACCATGCAACAACTTACAGTCATTTCCACTCTGAGATAAAACAACCCAGGTAAGAATTACTAAGATGCAGCTTTCCCATCAGGAATGTCAAAATTCTAACAACCGGTTGTCTCCAAAATTTGCTTGAATTCAGTTCCTTGACTGGTGCTGGTATCAATGAGAGGCTGTTGCTCAGCGAAGGTGCGTAATTAACATTAATCAGGATTTATTGACCATCCACCTACCTGTTCATTTACAACCCTGAATCAGCTCACAGTATTTACTGACATGCTATTTTCTATTTGACAGTGATAGCAATCATGGGCTGTAGAAACAAAAAGTATCACAATAGTCTCAACATTTACTCCGACTCTGATAAAAGCTATCAAGGTAATGGAAATATTGTAAATTGGATACTGAGTGGACTGCATGATGAGCAACAAAGGGCAAGGATTATTGTAGTATTATGCTTCTCACTGGACAGTGAAAGACTGCCACATTAAGTCTTAATAGACTGATCTGCAACTGGGCTGTTGCAAATCTAAGAGATAAATAAACTGGTTTAATTAGGTAAAATTTAAATTAAAGACTTGTTTTCACCTTATCCTGTTCTGATTCAGCTGGTTTGTCAATGGCATTGCTTTCATCATATGGTGAAATGTAAGAAAGTTCACTGTTGATTGTCCAACATTTTAAATCATTTGTGACTTCTAATACAATGACCATACCAATATCAGAATCAGTTAACAATTGGCAATTAATAGACCATTTCCAACAAGAGAGAATCACATATTTCGTGTTATCAAGTTCCGCGATTACTAACTTACCAAAAACCCAACTAGACTAGTCCTATAAATACTGTGCCTATAAGAGCTGGGTAGAAGAAACCTGAGTGGCTTTTGCTGATTTTGAAACTCTTATTCCTGGTTCAATATTTCACAGCATGAGAAATATCCCCTCAGTCCTTCTCTTTTTTTGAGCTCTGATTGTGGGATAGACTGACTAGGAGAAATTTGCATATCAGAGGTTTTGTGCTTGGCATGCAGTTCAGTTTGAGAGCAAGTCAATAAATAATAAGTCTGAGGAAAATGAAGAATTCAATATTTTGTACATTGTAACCTATCAATTTCTAGTATTGCACCAAATGAAGGAAGGCTAGAGGGCGGGGGATAATTGGATGCTGGGTCTCAAACATAATTTAGATCCAATTTTAAATTCAAACAGCCCATGCATAATTAAATGTTATTGCTACAGAACTGAAATACTCTAAATTAAATAAAGTGAGGAGATTTAAAACTATCTTTGACATGTGCCTATATTTTCAACATGTTACATTTCTCAAGGAGTTTCCTTTGAAATCCATAGGATTGTCTGTAGACAGAAACTGAGAGTGGATAACATATTCTGTTTTTCTTGACGCATTTAGGTAATTATCAGAGGGTGATAATTGGACCCAGGAAGAGAAGTGACCTCAGAGGAGTGAGAATGCTTTGTGGTCAGTAAGTATTTAGTGGTCCAGTGAGTCAATCTTCCATGCTGTAATGAATTGTGAGGGGCAAGAGGAAAAAAATGATTAGAGACGAGAAAGTTGTTAAAGGGAGGTATGGTAGAGCAGAGAGCATTACTAACAGGGGAAGAGAAGGAAGGCAACAGGAAGATTTTGTGAAGGTCAAAGCCCCTGTGTTTCTGTTTAGTTGGTGACAGGATCTGACCATTTTCTTCTGGGGAATATAGGAAACTGTTCATTCCAGTCACTACTTACATTTTGGTTTCTTCCTGTCTTAATGAAAGATTTTACGTTTGCCAAGGGATATAAAGGGTTTAAGAATAGGCTTGTCTCCCCTTTTGCTGGGGAAGGAGTGATATCTGTCTCTCCTGTTAGTGAGTGAGTGAGAGAGAGAGAGAGAGAGAGAGAGAGAGAGAGAGAGAGAGAGCCTGTGGGATGCTGAAATGCTGGAATGGACCATGGACCATTAGTTTTTGATGTACAGACCATGATCTCTCTTTGGGGCTTTGCTGTTGGGTGGTGGGAATGCTGATCTTTTATGCTAAATAAATAGGGGGAGGAGAGGGGGACGTGTTTTTCTTCTGTTTTGAGGATGTCTGTGGAGAGTGAGAATTTCAGGTTGTAGATTGCATACATTCTCTGATATTAAATGGAACTATTAAACTATTGAAGAGAGAAATCTGGAGAGCAAAAAGAGGGTATGAGATGGATGCCACTTAAGATTAAAGTTAATCCAAAGAGGGTTTTCAGTTACTGTATATATCCAGTAAAGAGGTGAATAGGGACAGGCTAGGTCCTCTTAAAAGACCATCTGGACAGACCATATGTGGTGTGGCAGGAAATGGCTGAGGTTTGTAATATCTATTTCTCATCAGTGGCAACTAAGGGGAATATCATGGATACCAGTGAAATCAGGGCAATAAATACTGAGGTCTTGGAACATATGCATATCACAAGGAAGTAGGTATTTGTAGACCTAAACAACATTAATCTTGGCAAATCCCTAGGTCCTAACCAAGTGTACACTTGAATCTTATGGAAGGCCAGGAAAGATATCACAGGGTTCTTGTTGAGACATTTGCAGCTTGTGAAGTTCCAGTAAACGAGACGATGGCTAATGTTCCGTGATGTATTTGTCTATGAAGTGTAGCAAGGACAGGCCAGGAAACTACAGGGAACTCATTTATATGAAAGTTACTGGATGAAATTCTGAGGGGCAGGAACTACCATCACTTGGATAGATAAGGCCTGATCAGGAATAGTCAGCATGGTTTTATGCGTGGGAGGTCTTCTGATGAATCTTTGTTGGGGTCTTTTGAAGAGGTTTCTATATAGACTTTAGTAAAGCTTTTGACAAGGTCTTGCAAGGTAGGCTGATCTGGAATGTTAGTTTGCATGGAATTCAGAGAGGGCTAGCGAGGTGGATTCAAATTAGCTTGGTAACAGGAAGCAGAGACTGAAGTTCGCTTCTCTGACTGGAGGCCTGTGACTAGTGGGGTGCCAGTGTTAAGACCACTGTTTTTCTTTATTTTTGTAAATAAGTTAGAAGCGACCATACATGGTGCAAATATGGATCTTTATTCCCTGGTATGCAGAAGCAACAACTTCAGAGAAATTTATAAAACCACGCGAGATATAGCTGAGATGGAAAGTCATAAGTCTTTCCCCCAGGGTTGGGCGGTCCAAAGTGAGAGGCCACAATACAAGATAAAAGGGGAGATATTTAAAAGAGACCTGAGATGTAACTTATTTAAAACAGATGATAATCAGTACCTGGAATGAGCATCCAGAGGAAGAGGTCGAGGAGGAGACATTTGCAACATTTAAGAGGTATTTGGACAGGTCTCTGGAGGGTTTGAAGGGTTATGGACTGAATGCGGGCAATTGGAACTAGCATTTGGATATGTATATGGAGGGTTTGGAGGGTTATGGACTGAATACGGGCAATTGGAACTGGGAGGGTGCTGTGGTTGGCATGAACAGTTGGTCCAAAATGCCTGTTTCTGTGCTGTATCGCACCTTTCATCTCATCCTCGATAAATTTTGCCTTTCCTTCTCACTGCACATTTCTCTGCCTGAGATGAACCATCTGTCCTTTATTCACCCATATTTAAATAGAAGCCAGGAGGCCACTGTCCTATCAAATTTACACTGGCTTTCAGAGTACTCCCATCAGTCTCATTGCCCCACTTAATTCCCTGTCACCTATGCTTCTTCAGCACCCACCCCCCAGTTCTCTCACCACCCACGTGCTCTGGGTGTCATTTACAGATGCCAATTAAACTAGCAGTCATCAGGTCAGGTCACTGGTCTGAGTACTACTGGTACTATGTAACCCAGTACTACCTGTTGCATGGTCGGGTGGTTAGCGACTAAACCGGCTCCCCCACCAGGCTTGCCTGGTGAGGTGGGTGGCGAGACACCCTGCAGGACGAAAAACAAGACTGGTCAAAGGGCGGATGAACCCTCTCGTAGGCTCAACAGCCATCTAGCAAACATGTGCCGTGAAGCGCGGAAAGGGCATCCCTTGCATCGAATCTTGGTCTGGCCATTCACTGCAACAGAGCTTCCCCCAGCCGACTTGGACCCCACCATGCTGCTAGATCTGGGAGGGGATGTCGAGAGGGTGGGTCTGGACCTGTGCAACCCCTACTCACCTAAAATCCACTCACACACATGCTGTTCCTTTCTGAGGAGTGGGGTACCACCCCACTAACTGACCTAAAGGAACCATCATCATCCTATGGGATGGATAGCCAGAGAGTGAGCGCAATCATCACATCTTTGTGTAATGGAGGAGGAAACCCCCATAATCACAGGCAGAATATGCAAACTCTGTACTACACACATGCACTCCATTTGAAAAACTGGCTCCAATGGAACTGGATTTCTTAAGAACAGTAAGTACTTTGTTCGAGTGACTGAGATTGGATTCTTACCCAGCATGTTTTGAATGAAATATTAAGCCCAGGTTCTGTCTGCCTCTAAAGTCAGAATAAAAGGAGTAAATGCTGGCTCCATTCAGCAGGTCAGGCAGCATCTTATTTAGCTATATTTACCATTAAACCTGTTTGCAGGGTTGTTTGCTGAGGCTGGAGATTAGGTCACAAATGTTTCGTCACCAGTCAAGGTGACATCATCGGTGCACTATTGAGTGTGGTTTCTGCTGAGTGCTTGCGTTTATATTAGTCCAACTCCTTGTTCTGATTGGTTGGCTGTTATGCTGGCCACTAGTCTTCACTGGGTCCCGGACAACCAGACAGTTGAGTGATCTCTGTTGGCCTATATCCCTGATTATCGGTCTGGTAAACATTTATCATTTAATTCTAACTATTAATGATAGATTAACTCAGCATTTCCTCCAAGAGGACCACAACCTTGTCATAGGGTTTGGTGGCTTGCATGCCTCAATGACCTGGAGCTATGTTTGCTGGAATCAGGGCCTTGTACTTTGGCTCTTCGTAGGCTCACCCATGCTAAACAGGCCAAAGAGTAGTGGCTAAACTGAGAGTGGTCCACAGGTCCTCCAGGTTCGGGGGTTCAGCTCAGGGCTAGCAACCATGACTGGTCAAAAAACAATTGTCACAGAAATTGAGCAGCTGCATCACTGCCTGGTTTGGAAATTGCTCCATCTCGGATCGCAAGACCCTGCAGCGGATAGTGAGGTCAGTTGAGAAGATCATTGGGGTCTCTCTTCCCGCCATTACAGACATTTACACCACAGGCTGCACCCGTAAAGCAAACAGCATTATGAAGGACCCCACGCACCCCTCATACAAACTCTTCTCCCTTCTGCCATCTGGCAAAAGGCACAGAAGCATTCGGGCTCTCACGACCAGACTATGTAACAGTTTCTTCCCCCAAGCCATCAGACTCCTCAATACCCAGAGCCTGGACTGATACCAACCTACTGCCCTCTACTGTGCCTATTGTCTTGTTTATTATTTATTGTAATGCCTGCACTGTTTTGTGCACCTTATGCAGTCCTGGGTAGGTCTGCAGTCTAGTGTAGTTTCGTGCTGTTTTACATAGTTCAGTGTAGTTTTTGTATTGTTCATGTATCACCATGGTCCTGAAAAACGTTGTCTCATTTTTACTGTGTACTGTACCAGCAGTTATGGTCGAAATGACAATAAAAAGTGACTTGACTTGACTTGAAACAGCAATGAAGAATCGTTCTATGCAGAGAGAGATGAAGGATCTTCGTTGCCGCTCTAAATGCCAGCAAAAATTGGCGTACTAGGCAGTAAGTAAGTAAGTAAGTAAGTAACTTAGCATTTATCTTATTATTGGTTCATCACAATTATGTAATAAAGTGGTAGTTTACTGCTCTTCAGAGATCCAGTTCTATGGAAGCCTGTTTTAGAAATGCAGCACCCAGTAGTGCATTTAGTGCAAATAAACCAGAATAAGTTTCTACATCAGCCGCCTCAAAAGTATGATACACACTCACTACTGCACTGCTGTGGACAGTAAGATTCCAATAACCTGTGTCTGACCAATCAGAAACCTTGTTGTTGTGGCATCTGGCTTATCAAATGCTGTTTCCTGGACTCCTGCAAAAATTACTAGTGCCCGGCCCCTGCTCCCTTGAAACTCATCTGATTCTCACATATTCTTGAAACTCACCAGGGCTCTTAATCTCATGTTCCCATACAACTCACAGCGGTCCTAGTAACAGTGATTACTTGGAATTGACTGGGGCCTTGGATTCCATGATCCATTCAACCTTTGAAACATCACTGGAAAATTTATTATACTACAAAAGCAAAGTGAATTTAAAGTGTGCTGGAGTGTTAATATGAATAACATCCAATAGCCAGGAAAATTTGGCACTCCAGTATCCCGATGTCCTAAACATGCCAGACTATCATAGTTTTACTGTAACTGGGCTTTGTCCTCAAGTCCAGGAGTGGTACTTAAGTCCAGGAGTGGTAGTTAAATCCAGGAGTATCTTCCTTTTCTTTATTTATAATATCTTAAGTGGTTACCATCATCTGATTATGCTCTGTTGGATCTTTCAATTCATTTTCATGGAGTGGTTGTTACATCCTTCATATTGATTAAGAAGTTTCCTTGCTACACTTAATTGGTTTTCCACAAACATTGCTGTTCCATTGAGATTTAGGTCTGTTCAGTGTTCTTAGTGTTGAAAAAATATCTCTATTGTGCATAATATTGCAGAGGTAAACTTAAAATTAATATACTACTGGAGCATGTCTTCCAACATTACCCCTGATCCTCTCCCCTATGTGGTGCAACCTGCCTGTCATCTTACATCTCTCCTCAAACCATCAATCACTTTGGAATCTTTTCTGACCACACCCCTTCTCCTCTTTCTACAGGCCATCTTGCCCCTCTGCTCTCAGTCATTGTGTATGGTTTCGAACTGAAATGCTGACAATTCCTCCCACGGATGCTGCTCAACCTTGTGTAAAACAGCTTTAGTTTAGTTTTACTCTAACTCTTTTTATTCCACCTCTGGGCAGTCTGATGCAGTTGATTACAATAACTTCTATTTGTTGAAACCTGGAATTACAATTGGAAGCAATAAATGAATATACAGAGGGGAAGGATGCTGTGCCAAAATTAATTTGTGATTTTCAATGTGGTGGTCCCAGTTTGCTAACATTTGGAGGCATAATTCACTGCTAAAACTTTTTCTCTTAGGTCAACAAACCTCATATAATTGTAAGAGCAGCAATGCTGAGTCTGGGTGTCATATACCAACATTACATGAAAATGTTTCAGCTACATCTAACTAGATTTTACCAGCTGGTATCATTAGGACAAAAAAATGTTTCATTAACACCCTGACATCTCATAGATAGATGCGCAAGTGTCGACCTTTTCCCGCTCATGCAGCCTGGTGTACATGTGATCTAGTTATCAAGCTGTATTTCTTGGTTATGTCAACGTAATATCAAAGTATGCTCTGACTTCACTTGCAAGCAGAAGACTTCTCAACATTTAAAGGTCAAGATTTGGTATAAACATAGCTTAGAGTTGCCTAAGTTCATGTATATATATCATGTAATATTGGAAGATCCATAATTGTTTTGAGAAGATACCATATGCTCGGACATGATGAGATAACTATGAGACGCTTCACTAAAATGCTTCTATGGCGTGTAGTGGAGAGTGTATTGACTGGCTGCATCATGGACTGGTATGGAAACACCAATGCCTTTGAATGGATCATCCTACAAAAGGTAGTGGATTCAGCCCAGTACATCACAGGTAAAACCCTCCCAACAATTAGGCACATCTGCATGAAACCCAGTCGAAGGGAAGCAGCATCCATCATCAGAGATCTCCACTACCCAGGCCATGCTCTCTTCTTGCTGCTGCCATCAGGTAGAAGAGCATCAGGACTTGCACCATCAGGTTCAAGAACGGTAACTACCCCTCAGCCATCAGGCTCTTGCATAAAAGAACTCCACTCACTTGCCCCATCATTGAGATTTCCCACAATCAATTATCTCATTTTAAGGACTTTTTGTCTTGTAATTTCATGTTCTCATTATTTATTGTTATTTATGTCTATTTGCATTTGCACGGTTTGTTGCCTTCTGCACTCTGGTTGATCCTGTTATAGAAACATAGAAAACCTACAGCACAATACAGACCCTTTGGCCCACGATTCTATGCCAAACATGTCCTTGGCTTAGAAATTACCTAAGGTTACCCATAGCCCTATTGTCTATTGCCCTCTATTTTTCTCAGCTCCATGTACCTGTCCAGGGGGTCTCTTAAAAGACCCTATCATATCCGTCTCCACCACCATCGCCGGCAGCCCATTCCACGCACTCACCAATCTCTGCATAAAAAAACTTACCTCTGACATCTGCTCTGTATCTACCTCCAAGCACCTTAAAACTATGCCCTCTCATGCTAGCCATTTCAGCCCTGGGAAAAAGCCTCTGACTATCCACACGATCAATGTCTCTCAACATCTTATACATCTCTATCAGGTCACCTCTCATTCTCTGTTGCTCCAAGAAAGAAAGGCTGAAGTCACTCAACATATTCTCATAAGGAATGCTCCCCAATCCAGGCAACATCCTTGTGAATCTCCTCTGCACCCTTTCAATGGTTTCCACTTCTTTCCTGTAATGAGGCGACCAGAACTGAACACAGTTCTCCAAGTGGGGTCTGACCAGGGTCCTATACAGCTGCAACATTACCTCTCAGCTCCTAAACTCAATCCCATGACTGATGAAGACCAATGTACTGTATGCTTTCTTAACCACAGAGTCAACCTGCGTAGCAGCCTTGAGCGTCAATAGACAAGAGACAATAGACAATAGGTGCAGGTGTAGGCTATTCAGCCCTTTGAGCCAGCGCTGCCATTCAGTGTGATCATGGCTGATCATCCATAATCAGTACCCTTTTCCTGCCTTCTCCTCATATCCCTTCACTCGCTATCTTTAAGAGCTCTATCTAACTCTTTCTTGAAAGAATCCAGAGAATTGGCCTCCACAGAACCAAAACCCTCTGTGTGAAAATGTTTTTCCTCAACTCCGTTCTAAATGGTCTACCCCTTATTCTTAAACTGTGGCCTCTGGTTCTGGACTCCTCCAACATCAGGAACAAGTTTCCTGCCTCTAGCATGTCCAATCCCTTAATAATCTTATATGTTTCAATTAGATCCCCTCTCATCCTTCTAAATTCCAGTGTATACAAGCCCAATCTTTCAACATATGACTATCTCGCCATCCCAGGAATTAACCTCATGAACCTACGCTGCACTCCCTCAATAGCTAGAATGTTCTTCCTCAAATTTTGAGACCAAAACTGTACATAATACTCCAGGTGTGGTCTCACCAGACTGTAGGAGGACCTCTTTACTCCTATACTCAACTCCCCTTGTTATGAAGGCCAGCATGCCATTAGCTTTCTTCACTGCCTGCTGTACCTGTATGCTTACTTTCAGTGATTGATGAACAAGGACACCTAGATCTCATTGTACTTCCCCTTTTCCTAACTTGACACCATTCAGATAGTAATCTGCCTTCCTGTTCTTGCCTCCAAAGTAGATATTCTCACATTTATCCACATTAAACTGCATCTGCCATGCATCTGCCCACTCCCCCAACCTGTCCAAGTCATCCTGTATTCTCATAACATCCTCCTCACATTTCACATTGCCACCCAGCTTTGTGTCATCTGCAAATTTGCTAATGTTACTTTGAATCCTTTCATCTAAATCATTAATGTATATTGTAAATAGCTGTGGACCCAGCACCGAGCCTTGCGGTACCCCACTAGTCACTGCCTGCCATTCTGAAAAGGACCCATTAATCTCTACTCTTTGCTTCCTGTCTGCCAACCAATTTTCTATCCAGGTCAGTACTCTGCCCCCAATACCATTTGCTCTAATTTTGCCCACTAACCTCCTATGTGGGACCTTATCAAAGGCTTTCTGAAAGTCCAGGTACACTACATCCACTGGCTTTCCCATGTCCATTTTCATAGTTACATTCTCAAAAAATTCCAGAAGATTAGTCAAACATGATTTCCCCTTCGTAAATCGATGCTGACTCAGACCTATCCTGCTACTGCTATCCAAATACGCCACTATTTCATCTTTTATAATTGATTCCAGCATCTTCCCCACCACTGATGTCAGAATAACTGGTCTATAATTGACTGTTTTCTCTCTCCCTCCTTTCTTAAAAAGTGGGATAACATTAGTTACCCTCCAATCCGCAGGAACTGATCCAGAATCTATAGAACATTGGAAAATGATTACCAATGCGTCCATGATTTCTAGACCCACCTCCTTAAGTACCCCGGGATGCAGACCATCAGGCCCTGGGGATTTATCAGCCTTCAGTCCCATCAGTTTACTCAACACTGTTTTCTGCCTGATGCGACTTTCCTTCAATTCCTCTGTTACCCTAGGTCCTCTGATGTTCCCATTCTGACATGTCTATCCACAGCCTCCCCTACTGTAAAGATGAAGCCACACTCAGGTTGGAGGAACAACAGCTCGTATTCCGTCTGGGTAGCCTCCAATTTGATGGCATGAACATTGACTTCTCAAACTTCTGCTAATGCCCCACCAACCCCTCGTACCCCATCCATTATTTATTTATATACACACATTCTTTTTCTCTCTCTCCTTTTTCTCCCTCTGTCCCTCTCACTATACCCCTTACCCATCCTCTGGGTTTCCCCCCCTCCCCCTTTTCTTTCTCCCTAGGCCTCCTGTCCTATGATCCTCTCATATCTCTTTAGCCAATCAACTGCCCAGCTCTTGGCTCCATTCCTCCCCTCCTGTCTTCTCCTATCATTTCGGATCTCCCCCTCCCCCTCCCGCTTTCAAATCTCTTACTAGCTCTTCTTTCAGTGAGTCCTTACGAAGGGTCTTGGCCCAAAACGTCGACTGTACCTCTTCCTAGAGATGCTGCCTGGCCTGCTGCATTCACCAGCAACATTTATGTGTGTTGCTTATCCCCTTGCTCTTCACATACTGTAGAATGCTTTGGGGTTTTCTTTAATCTTGTCCACCAAGCCTTCTCATGGCCCCTTCTGGCTCTCCTAATTTCTTTCTTAAGCTCTTTCTTGCTAGCCTTATAATCTTCTAGATCTCTATCATTACCTGGTTTTTTGAATGTTTCGTAAGCTCTTCTTTTCTTCTTGACTAGATTTACTACAGCCTTTGTACACCACGGTTCCTGTACCCTACCATCCTTTCCCTGTCTCATTGGAATGTACCTATGTAGGACTCCACATAAATACCCGCTGAACATTTGCCACATTGCTTCCATGCATTTCCCTGAGAATATCTGTTCCCAATTTATGCTTCCATCTTCCTGCCTGATAGCCTCATATTTCTCCTTACTTCAATTAAACACTTTCCTAACTTGTCTGTTCCTATCCCTCTCCAATGCTATGGTAAAGGAGATAGAATTGTGATCACTATATCCAAAGTGCTCTCCCACAGAGAGATCTGACACCTGACCAGGTTCATTTCTCAATACCAGATCAAGTACAGCCCCTCCTCTTGTAGGTTTATCTGCATATTATGTCAAGAAACTTTCCTGAACACACCTAACAAATTCCCCCCCATCTAGATCCCTCACTCTAGGGAGATGCCAATCGATAATTGGGCAATTAAAATCTCCCACCACGACAACCCTGTTATTATTACACCTTTCCAGAATCTGTCTCCCTATCTGCTCCTCGATTTCCCTGTTACTATAGGGTGGTCTATAAAAAACACCCAGTAGAGTTATTGACCCCTTCCTGTTCCTAACTTCCGCTCACAGAGGCTCTGTGGACAATCTATCCATGTCTTCCTCCTTTTCTGCAGCCGTGACCCTACCTATGATCAACAGGGCCACACCCCCACCTCTTCTGCCTCCCTCCCTGTCCTTTCTGAAACATCTGAAGCCTGGGACTTGGGAGATAACCATTCCTGCCCCTGAGCCATCCAAGTCTCTGTAATGGCCACAACATCATAGCTCCAAGTACTGATCCACGATTTAAGCTCATCCGCTTTGTTCATAATACTCCTTACGTTAAAATAGACACATCTCAAACCATCGGTCTGAGCATGTCCCTTCTCTATCACCTGCCTATCCCCCCTCTTGCACTGTCCCCAAGCTTTCTCTATTTGTGAGCCAACCACCTCTTCATTCGTCTCTTCATTTTGGTTCCTAACCCCCAGCAGTCCGAGTTTAAACTCTCCCCAATAGCCTTAGAAAACCTCCCCGCTAGGATATTGGATCCGTCCTCCCCTATTGCAACCCGTATTTTTTGTACAGGTCACTCCTGCCCCAAAAGAGGTCCCAATGATCCAGAAATCTGAATTCCTGGCCTGTGCTCCAATCTCTCAGCAACACATTTATCCTCCATCTCACTCTATTCCTATACTCACTGTCACGTGGCACCAGCAGTAACGCCGAGATTATTACCTTTGTGGTCCTGCTTCTCATCTTCCATCCTAACTCCCTGTAGTCTGCTTTCAGACCTCCTCCCTTTTCCTGCCAGTGTTGTTGGTACCAATACGTACCACAACTTCTGGCTGTTCTCCTTCCCACTTCAGGATATTGTGGACGCAATCAGAAACATCCCGGACCCTGGCACCTGGGAGGCAAACTACCATTCATGCTTCTTTCCTGCGTCCAAAGAATCACCACAGTATAGTTACTGTTCTTTAGGTTTGCCGAGTACGCCCACAGGAAAATGAATCTCAGGGTTGTATATGTATTTCGATCATAAAATTTACTTTGAACTTTCAACTTTATAATGGTTTGCAAATATTTGCAAGAAAGTGTAGAGCAATTGTTTGCAAGAGCTGTAGAAGCTGAAGATCTTAAATTATGTGCCACAAAGCTGAAGTGTTGACTGCTTTTCTTTATGCACATGCTGCCAAAGTTTTTTTGCAATTTCTGTTTTTGTTTACAATTATATAGTGGTTCAGAGTTGTAGACACTGCTGTGCAAACTGATATGAATGCATTTTATTAGTCTGACAAAGTTTTAACATTGATAGCAACAATATCTCAGCTTTGATGAAGACTTTTTGGTGGGATAGTTCAGGCTTGCTAAGTGATCATGGATCAGCTGACTATTATGCACCCACCAAATCTTTTTCCAGTTGAAGTCAACAGATATTGGGCAGGATATATAATGACCAAGCAATGATAGCTGATGCATTATATGAGGAGAATGTTGTAATCCAATTGAATCTACTGTATATTTATTTTAGGTTAAATAAATAAATTGTGATCGCATAGAGATGTACAATTTTTTTTGTTGTTTGATAGGGTAGAGTTGATGTTTCCCCTGGCTGAGGATTTTCATGACAGAGGTCAATAGATCAGCAGATTGTTTGTTGCTAGAGTACTTGCCAGCTCTGTGTTCACACTTATCACCCTCCAGCAGCTGTCTGTGACTTCACCCTCCCCTCTGCCCACCTGATTTAACCTGCCCCATCTTTAATTTTCCCTCTTTGCTTCCTCCTATCACCCACCTGCCTCTGTCTTCCAGCTCCATACTTCCCTGCTCTAATAACACTTTCTATCATCCTTGGCCCCTCCTCAATCTACCTATTCCCTATCAATCCTGGTTCCACCCCTCCAGCCCTCTACTCTCCTCTGTATGTGGGCTATCTTCCCTCTCCATTCTTAGTCCTGATGCAGGGTTTCAACCTGAAATATTGACAATTTTGCTCCCCCCACAGATGCTGCTTAATTGTTCTGGCAAAGTTTTTACTGCTGCGGATTCTAACATCTACAGGCACTTGTCTATCGTCATCCTTTTATCCTGACAGTTCAGCAAAGGGCATCACAACCCATAAAGATCTTTGGAAACTCATGTAATATCAACACGTAAAGGAGATGTTTTGTGTTTAAGCATTATGAACATAAGATGGCTTCTTCCCACTTCCTTTCCAGTCCAGAGGAAGGCTCTCGGCCTAAAGCATCGACTGTTTATTCCTTTCTATCTAACCCGCTGAATTTCTCTAGCATTTTGTATGTGTTGCCCATAAGCAATAATCAACGATATACATTTGAGGGATGAACGTGAGATACACCACTCTTCTGCACTCTTTCAAAAATACATGCCCTGACCTTAAGTTTTGCATACTTGCTTCCAAATGCTTCCTGAATTTTGCATCCTTTGCCTGCATTGCTTTCTCACTGATTTATTTACTTATTTTCATTTAGAGATACAGTGAATAGGCCATCTAGCCCTATGAGCCGTGTCACCCCAGCAGCCTCTGATTCAACCCTAGGTTAATCATGGGACAATTTAATGACGATCATGGTGATGATGATGATGATGACGACGTCGACTCAGACTTGAGAGGCCTGCGTCGGGCATTTTCATGCCTTACAAGGTGCAGTTCGAAAGGCTGTGTGGGACGCCACTCCTCGCACAGACACTTCACAGTATTATTTTACGAGGCCGATTTGCGAGCTCGACATCAACCTGGCGCGGATGGAGAGCGCGCACGGGGGCGGTCTGTCACTGGATCGAACGCAGGAACCTCCTTTCTCAAGTCCGGCGCTGATCTCACTGCGGCACCAACCGACCTGACAATTTAGAAAGACCAATTAACCTTCCAAACAGTACATCTTTAGACTGTGGGAGGAAACTGGAGCACCCAGAGAAAATCCACACATTCCACAGGGAGGATGTACAGTCTGCTTATAGATGAGGTCAGAATTGAACTCTGAACTCCGACACCCCGACAATGGTACGGTGGCATCCAGTTCAATCTGATCTGAGAACTACTTGTACACAGTCCTCAGATCTAATCATTCCGTCACTGCTAATCATACTCTCAGCTGTTTGCTGTCTGGGCTCTAACAATCATTCCTTAAACCTCTCCACCTTTTCACATTCACTTCTTCATTCCAGAGGCTCTTTAAAATATGCTTCTTCCACAAGCTTTTGTATACATTCTCTTTTATGTCCCTTTATGTGGTTCAGTCTCAATTTTTATGTAAAATGTCTTGTGACATATATTACAATGTTTTAGTATATTAAACTCAAGTCATTGTTATTGCTGGCCTTTTACTGATTTCCCATTTTTAAAACTCATCTGAGAGATGCTAAGTCCTGTGATGTGGCAGCCCCGAAGTGCAAACCCAGACTATGCCAACACCTACAGTGTATCCTGGAACCACAGTTAAGGTGAATCTTTCCCTGCTGACATGCTCATTAAAAATACTTGAATGCGTTCCTTCTGGAGAACACAATCAAAATTTCTGTTACACTAATCCATAGTAACACACATGAAATACCGGAGGAACTCGCCAGTTCAGGCAGCATCTACCGAGAGGAATCTATGGACAGCTTTGATGAAGCGTCGCGGCCCAAAATGTCAACTCCTCTCCATAGATGCTTCTCCTGACCTCCTGCGTTCCTGCGGCATTTTGTGTGTGTATTACTATGGATTTCCAGCATCTGCAGAATCTCTTGTGTTTATAAAACGCTGATCCATCAGGGCTAATTATTTATGGTACAATATATAATACTTACCAAAAAAAGTAGGGACTTTATTTGTTGTAGGTACTAATTTCAATGATGTTACTGAATTAAAAGAAGTAGAATACCTGACTTTCAAGACTTAACTGCAAAATGATCCAGCTCTGGCAGAATACTTAATTTTTTAGTTCAAAATTGATTCATAATCAATATTTTTAAATGCATAGAATTACAGATCTGAACGTTAAATTTAAAATGTTCTCAAAACTTGAAAGTAATTCTATGACACATGAAAGTAACTCTATTGCATGTTCATATTGACTGGCTGCATTACAGCCTGCTATAGAAACACCAATGCCCTTGAACGAAAAGTCATACAAAGAGAAGTGCATGTGGCCCAGCCCACAAAACGCTCTCACATGAAAACAGCATCCATCATCAGGGACCCCCCCTACCCAGGCCGTGCTCTCTTCTTGCTGCTGCAATCAGGAAGAAGGTATAGGAGGCTCAGGACTCACACCACCAGTTTCAGGAAGAGCTATTAACATCAGGCTCTGAACCAGAGGGGATAACTTCACTCAAGTTCTCTTGCCTCATCATTGAAATGTCCCCATAACCTATGGACTCACTTTCAAGAACTCCTCATCTCATGTCCTCGATATCTATCTGTCTATCTATCTATCTACCTACCTACCTACCTACGTACCTACTTATTTCTTTCTTTCTTTTTCTTTCTTTCTTTCTTTCTTTCTTTCTTTCTTTCTTTCTTTCTTTCTTTCTTTCTTTCTTTCTTTCTTTCTTTCTTTCTTTCTTTCTTTCTTTCTTTCTTTCTTTCTTTCTTTTTATATTTGTACAGCTTATTGTCTTTTGCACACTGGTGGAACACCCAAATTTGTGTGGTCTTTCATTGATTCTGTTATGGTTATAATTCTACGGATTTATTGAACGTGCCCGCAAAAATGTAACTCAGGGTTGTATGTGGTGACATATATATATACTTTGATAATTACATAGAACTCTGAATTCAAGGAAGCCTCTTATAACACCCGGCTTGACAAATGTATCAAAGAGCTGCAATTATTCCACGTACTATGAGATCATCTCGCGTAGACTCTGTACATAGGTTGCTGCTGTGGCTTGTCAGAACTAAAATGACAACAATAGTAAAACTCTTTAATCTTCTACTTGGAAGATAAGAATTAATCTTCACGTTGTTAAAACAACTTGCGTTGCACTCTGTCATCACCCATTGAACAGCAATTTAATCCCTAACTCTAACCCCAACACTAATCCACAGATAACCATGTTTAACAGAAAGGCCTTCATAGATGTCTGGATAAACATGACTGGGAAAGAAACAGAGGCAGGCAATCCTCAGTAATGAATGTAGGAGAAGTTCATGAGGCTGAAACAATTTAACTTCAGAGGCAGTTTCCCTTTGTTTAAATTGATTTAATTTTTTTTTACTGAATCCATAAATAGTTGTAACTGACAAAGTGAAAAAATGTCCTTAAGACTATATAAGTTTTACTAAACTCGTTACAGTTTGTATACAGTACATACAGAATGTGCTTTTACAGGTAATTTGAACAACAATTAAGTTACAGAAAAACAGTCAAGTACTGCTCATCCTGAAGCTTACTCAATTTTCAACCAATAGTTTGTGCAAAGTAACAGTTACAAAGGTACATTGTTATGTATACTACCATAAACAATCATAAAATGACCAAAAACACAAAATCACCACCTTTCTTTTAGTAAATCCATAGTCTCCTACTAAAGTAAAAATGTTGTTGTAACAATAGTCTGTCTCATAGCTAGTTACATACTAGCTGTAAATAAAACTCTAATCTGCATTATTTTTATTAGTGAAGATGATTAGCTATTACACTGCAACTGGTTCTGAAGCTAGTTCAAAACGGTGGATATAAAAGTTCACCCAAGTTTATATATGGTGAAAAGGCTGAACGGCTGCTACAAATCCTAAGCTGAGGAGGTAAATGCAGAAAAAAATACTATTGTAGCAGATCTCACAGATCGTGTGGATTCGATTATTATTAAATAGAGAGAACATAAAGTGTTACAGATTTCCCAAGGTACAGGTGCATCCACTATGTAGTAAATATAACAGTTTCCATCAAACAAAGCCACAAATCCATTGCAGGACTTGGAATTATCATGTGTTGCCTGGGTTTAAACTGCAACCAATTAGAGAACAAACTCTAATAGCCCCCCAGCATGTCCAATGTTACAGTATAATCATGCCAATCTCTTAAGGTCCATTTTAAACCTTCAATAGCACACCCTCCAACACAATGTTATATGACACGCAGGGTATGTGTTCTGTAGTTTAACTATTGAAATTCTAATCAAACTAGCTTTCTATTCTACAAGATTACATGATAGCCAATATTCCCTCTAAAGTGTGTGCGTGTGCATGCACGCTAAGCTTTACTACAAGTGCACAAAAGAACTTAATCTGCACACAAAATGTTGTCACCCTCTACCTCCTTGGCATGTTAAGTATATTTCACGATTGTACACAATCACATTTCCTTTTTGCAGATGGTGTGGTGTTTATCATGACTTGCCTGCAGATTTTAGAACTGGTTTATTTATACGGTTTTTTTAATTGAAGAAATTATTAATGTGCACACGTTGTTGTCACTGGGCAAAAAAATTGCACAGCACAAGATTTTTGAGCTCACTGATCATTACAAATTAGAGGGAGTTTTGATGGTAGCCTGGTATAAAATTCACAAAACGATGAACCTTTGACATCTGATTACAAAGTCGCCCAATTTACTATTCAGCACTTTCAGAAAAATTGATTGCCCAGTAATTTTCCCTGCTGACTTACCTTTCCTTGCTTTCTTCTGTGTTTGTGGTGATATTTCACTATGGTACTCCTGTGTTGCTGGTTCACTGGTAGATTTCTGTAGGCAGTGATCCCAGTGGAAGGATGTTGCACCCTGTTACCTGGTGCGGGCACTCCTCAGTCTCCTGAACCTCCCGCAACCCCAGCAACCAGCTCACTCACCCAACAAATTGGTCCTGAGAACTGGGCCGTTTACTTCAACTGCAAATCCTATCAGAAGAGTGACCATTGCAGTGGGTGTGGAAGATTTAAGTGCATGATTAAATATTCCAATGTTAAGTTGCTTCAACTTTCATGATCATTGTGTGCTACCTGCTGGTTGGTAATGTTTTCGATAACAATGTGTGCAATGCTTGGAACCTTCTATTGTGGTGTTTATTAACTGTTTTTCTCATGAACCTTTTCTGACAGGCTCTCTCTGTAGATTAGGGGTCCCCAACCTGGGCTCCACGGACCCCTAGGTTAATGGCAAGGGGTCTAAGGCATAAAAAAGGTTGTGAACCCTTGCTTTGGATTGTACTGCCATTTGCAATGATTTGCTTACAAATTCTCTCTGATTAGTTGGGCAAGCCTGCTGATTGTGATGTCAGCATATCGCACTATGCCTCTGAACATCATTGCACTGTTCACCTTTGGTCTCAAGTCATAGTTTACAGCTTCGCATCTTGGACCACAGAGTGAGGTTCATTCAATAATAAGTTCAAACTATTTCTTTCCTGCTCTATGGGTGGATGCAGACCGCTTAGTGAACTTATCACAAGCTGAATTGACATACATAATGTGTTTAAGTAGATTTGTATTTATTTATTTAGGACCTATAGCAATGTAGCCATATAAAAAGCAGAGCTTCTTTTCCCAGACTGTGACCAAGAAATCAAGAATCTGTCAATCACTGCCTTATGTATATTTAAGGCAGAGGTTGATAGATTGATTGGTCAGGGCATGAAGGGATATGGGGAGAAGACAGGAGATTGGGGCTGAGAGGGAAAATTGATCAGGCATGATGAAATGGTGGAAATGATGGACAAAATGGCTCCTATATTTTATAGTCTTATGGTCTAAGAAATCTTGGGCAAGTTGTTCAGTATGATGCTGAGCCAAAACTTGGAACAAAGCAATACTTTAGAACACAGCCAGTGTGTGGTTCAGGGGATATGCATTCCCACTGGAACTTGGTTAAGTAGGTGCACTTAGGACAAGAATAGGCAACAAGTGCATCAGGGGCCCTGGAAGAACACGATAATGTCCACAGCAACGAAATAACTAGGAAAATAATAAAGGGAACAGTAAAATAATAAATAATGGGTTCTGGTGCTGATTTTGTTTTATAGCCAAATTGGAGGTATTCCAAATCCAACATTTCCTAACTGGTAAGAACTCAGGTTAAACTCATGATTGATGCTGCAATTATCTCAGTAAGATGGAATGGATAATAATGATTTAAAAAGTGGTTGTCATCCAAAGGGAGCAATAACATTGAAAGGTGGGTGTTGATCATACTGCGGACCATTGGAGCTTTTGTAATTGTCAAGGTGAGCTACTCGTTTCTGAGACATCTAACTAGTGCCGGCTTCTTTCGTTTCAGGAGAGCCAGCTTCACTCTTGCAACATCATCAGGGAGTCACTTTTACTCATTCTAGAAGCATTGCTGGTAGAAGATATCTAGAAATCTGATTTATAATGGCAAAATATCCCAACAAATGACTAAACAATTATACAATTTTCAAATCAACTGCTGTTTGAATTATGCTATTATTTGAGGATTAGTCAAATGATCACTCTATCTCCATCTCATGCAAAATTTCTCATAGTTTATCCTCTGGAATGTAATTTCTCAAGGGCACCTGCCTACAATCTACTTGTAAATTTCACACTTTACACTGTAACAACCTAAATAATCCTTTAAACGCTTGCACTTCAGATTTGCAACACCACTTTAACATTGTAGAGGGACTGTAACACCCTTCTAAATAGCAAGCTGTAACTATTGTTGTGCTTTAATCAATAAAATGTACATTAGCTTGAAAGCATCACTTTTATTTAGTTAGTGTCACTGTATTATTTACAGATAAAATACAAAGAATAACAGTGGTGTACTAGGTCCTTTAAAAACTACAAACCTTCTTCGACCTTTGCATACTTCTCCCATTTTGACCTCTGCTTTTGCATTGCAGTTTAACCATACCGATTCTCTGGACGAGCTCGCCACTGGTTAATGTTTCTCCTTGCTGCCCTAAGCTTTGTGGCTGACATGATCTCTACTGAGCAAAAAAAAGCCTCAATCATATATAAGACAAATATTAATGTTTGTGGCAAACTGATTACACTGTAACTCCTGGCTTATTTTATGGTCAGTCTCCCATTTCACTGCAATGACCAAAACACAGAAGATGACTGATAACTTGGTAACTATAAGCAATTAGCTGCTCACGCTGTCAGCCACAAGACTAATTCCACCTGCAAGTATTGAGGTATTAAAAAAATGCCCATGGAACAGCACCAACTGACGAGGAAAAGGCGTCTGAGGAGTAATTCTTTTATAAATGAATAAGTCATCCTTTTTTTGCACTGTCTCTACACTTTATTGGTGTCTGATCGAAGTCCTTATTGAGTCAGTAAGCCTAGACAATTAACGTCTGCATCACTGCCACCAGTATGGTTCTGCATTTGGTGATAGCATGTTGACCCTCTTTCATGCTTCCCTTGCCTTCCTGTCTTTCAGGATGAATTAATCAAATATGCCAACAAGCTTCTTCACTAACCTGTCTAAAGGCATGGAAAATTTAATTTTAAATATATAGTGAAAACTAGGATTTGAATCCTGACCTTCAAAAAGAAATGTTAAATTACTGTAAAAAGATTTTTTTAGACTATGATCATACTGTGTAAGCTATTCATCCATTCATTTTTAAAGCAATGCAATGCACATTCCTCATTTGCCAGTATGGCTATGAAGTGGGATCTCACTGATAGTGGTAGATAATGTGTAATGCTGATATTCATACACATTACAAAAGAATCGTCACTGGAGACATGTGTGAGCCTAAAATGTTTTGTAAGTGTCCAGATAATTAAAATAGCATACAGTTTCAAATCATCATCTAATCATATTTTTAGTTGTGATGTACTCACATTTTAGGAACTTGCTAATGAAGATAAAATCCGTATCTAACTAGTTAATTATTACATAATGGCCTACATTGCACAAAAAATTCCAAGTACATTTCCAGGCCTCCAATATAACACAGAAGATCACACCACTGCTACATTATAGGATCTCTTCCACTTGTGTGTAAAGTCACCACAAGCCATTCAATGACATAAACATCATTCAACACTACACAATGCATGCCTGAACAGGCCAGCACTTGTCCAATATTTATATATAGCTTCAAACTTGCAAATTACAATTTTAACATACTTTGTTTTACAAATCCAGAGGCTCCATCAATTTTGCAAGCAGCAGATCTGAATGAATACTTAGCATGCTAATCTGAAGGGATATCGACTTCCAGATCCAGCCTAAGAGTCCTGTGCACTCTGTTTTAAAAAAAATGCTGAATTCCATCATTAGATTGTGCCAGTGCATGGCTCTCCAAACTATTACACTTCATGTCCAGACGAGCACGG
Organism: Mobula birostris; assembly: GCF_030028105.1. Classification (NCBI taxonomy): domain Eukaryota; kingdom Metazoa; phylum Chordata; class Chondrichthyes; order Myliobatiformes; family Myliobatidae; genus Mobula; species Mobula birostris. Next base: position 21,646,271 of record NC_092393.1, read on the forward strand.
TGCCTACCGAACCCAAACCATGAGACGAATCATCAGTGTTTAAGGAGAGTAAAAGTGAGCAGGAAGTGACAAGGGGAATGGTTGAAAACTTGAAAACAACAAATGTGCGCAGATGTTGTAAAATAAATAATTGACGTTGAGCAGATGAAACACTGAATACAGTGAACTACATGTAAAATAAGAGAAAGACGAAGTACAGATCAAAAGAAAGAAGAAAACAATGAAATATGGCACTCCTGTCATTACAAATGTATAAAGCTGCTTTCCTCCACCTTCTACAGTACACTTTATGTTATCTGCATGCCTGTAAGTTCTTGGGTACCACCTCTTCTTGTTGACTGACATAAATAAATGATTCACGAGGTTCACCTCAAACCATCACTAATTTCAGCGCTTTGGCATGATTAGTGATTTCAATGCCCGAGTGGCATTTCATATGTCAGAAGTGAATCTGATAGTAAAGTCCATGAAGTTTAAAAAGAAAGGTAAGCAACATCCTCCCAGGTTCAAAAATTCATTTACAGAGACCCATGCCCACGAAATTAAATTATCATCTTGTAAATGCTACAGATTTCTCAGAAATTTTTCCGCTCAGTAAAAAAGTCATACTGTTGGAAAAAAATTATGGAACTCATTGCCACTTATCAAAAGTGGTAGAGGTATGCTCAATAATGCAACCTTTAATTCTTTCTATAATGGTATTACTTGACCATCCCAGGCCTGGAATTCTAAGCAACCATTCAAAGGGCAAAATAAGCATGGAAGAAAAGCCAGCTGTGCCCCAATCTTGTGTACGGAAATGGTTACCGATAAGTTGGCCGAATTAAATTTTAACTGTACATGCTTAGAAGATGGAAAATCTTAACGCACTGCCTGGGATGATATGGTACAAGCGTCTTTGTTTTCATGTCACGTAATCTGAACAATTCTAATTCCCAAATTTAAAAAATCAGTCTCTTTCAAACAAATAACTTCAATCTCCAAAAGTAGCAATAGTAGTCGGTTAGAAATTTAACCTCTGATTTTGTTGCTCTGATCAGGCCTGTTTCATCGATTACCATACCATATGGCTTCCTTTGATAGAAACTGTCAGGTGACCTGGTTGGTTCACCACCTTCTGTTGTGCTAATGTACCAACTAAAATGAAAACCTTGAATAAAACTAGGAATTGATGTTAAGTATCTCTGAAAAGACTGAAGCCTTGTATAGTATACCATTTCGTTTAGATAAACAAATACATTTGCCTAAATAACATATCAGAAATTAGAGTGTGAGTAATTAGCGTAGTCTGACAGTGCCATTGTCCTGTGGTTCACTGACAAAACCTTCTACACTCCTGTTACTGTAGAATCGGCAATTGACTTTTTTAAGATCAAACAGTCACTTCTGTTTTGCTGGCTGTATGGTAATTACGGTGATGTCCTGGGATATAGTGGAGCTGTTCCACTGTGTTGTGCCGACGTGAAGCAAAGGCATGTCGCTTAGCAGCAGTGTGATTCGTCTGATTTACACTTAAGGTATTGGACGAAGAGTTTGAGGCACTGGGATGTGAGTGCATTTTTGTCATCTTATAACGATCTAAGACGGGCGTAGATACAAAGACATCTGTGTGGGATTGAGACAAAGCCCTGGACATGGCCTTCTCACGGAATGCGGAGCGTTTGAGGGACATAACTTTGTCTGGAGAGAGTAGAGGATCCTGGGACTGAAGGCGTTCAGCTGACAATAGTTGTTCATCAGATAGGATGCGCTCATAAGACAAGACACATTCTTGAGGCACGTCTCTGTCTGGGGACAGGACTCTGTCCTGTGACATGGCTCGCTCTGGTCGCCTCGGCCTCTCCCTATGGTTACTGTGTTCCTGATTCATTTTAATAACATGGAGAGGCAGAGTTCCTCTTGCTGCCAAGTCTGGAAGATGCCTTCTTTTCATGTAGTATTCATCCATCTCCTTCTCACCTGCGGGGATGAGTTAGAATCACATTTTAGATTGCCATCAACAAAAGAGCTTACATTTCTGAAAGAATGCATTAACCACAGTTAAGGCTGTCCCTTATCCAATTTTCATTTGGGTGGTCCCATTTTCAAAGAAGATGCTCTCAGATTCCAGGAATATAAACTAGATGTAAATAGTGAAAAGGGGCTCCCTTTGTTTATCCCCTCTTGCTGTATATTACAAAATAGGGCTATTGTTTTGCAGAATTTTTAATAACAACGAAAAAATCAGCAAAGCTCTTACCATAATCTTACTTTTTCAAACCAATCAACAATCCAGTTTTGGATTTGGTTAAACAAAGAAAAGCAGCCTTAAATGTAATTTTATTTAGAACATTTAGGTTTCAATCAACTGTTCTAAGCAACATGTATAGCTGTAAGACTTGTGTACTTTCCTGTAATACAACAGTCATGAATGATTTTATTAACAGAACTATTCATAGATATTCATGCGGAGGTATGTGCAACATAGAATGCATTTGATTGTGGAATACATGAGCTTCCTTTCTGACAGATAAAGACTGACAGAAATGTCTCCCATGAGGACAGGTATAAATGAAAGAACATAGCTGGAGCAGACAGGCATCAGCAGCGTAACTGCAACTATCATGGTACATACATCTCACTTGACTCAGTTGTCCGATGTGAAATTATTGTGCTTGCATAAGACTGGCAATTATGAAGTTATTTCTGTCTACTGTATGTTATTCAAGGTTACCAGGTATACCTCACCAGGCCTGGTAAAATGTTCCAACTTCTTATATTTTCAGGAAACTTCAGGCATCTTTCTTGGATTTTATTTGTTAATATTTGTTGCAACTTATGTGTGTGCTTACTTTTTTTAAAGTGAAAATCTCCTTTGAATTGTTTTCCTTTTATATTTTAATATTTTCTTCTTATATTTCACAATGTTAAGGTTTGGCACCATTTTCAACTTTATATAATTTCTTTCCCTTTTTTTTAACCCAAGTAATTGCCGTCTTCAATACTCAATACCTTGTTTGTAAGGATTCATAATCTTTTTTTTTAAGAATGATCTGCTTTTCTTTACATTGTTCAAATTCTTTATGACAATTATCTTTGTTTATGACACATTTTGTTATATTTCCTCCTTCTTCCTAGGGTGCTACATTCCTCTTATTTTTAGATTCTTGATATTATTGCACACAGTCCTTCTCGTCAGCGTAGCCAATAACTTGATTTCTTTTTCCAACCCTATCAGACATTCATTGATCATATTATACTAGATAGAATTACTTTAAGAAGAAAATGTTTGTGTAAAATCCTAAGGTAGCTGATTCTGTGCAATTGGCTTCATTCATATTGCAGAATGGACTTCATTATTCACCACAGCAAAAGAGCAGCATCCTCACAATGATCCTTCTCCCACAGTCAGAGATCATGGGAGCCATGTCTCTGACTCCTATGAGCCACTAGGAGGATTAGTTTATCAACACCCTGAACAATGAGAGTTTCTGCTTCTGACAGTACTATTGTGCACTGTTAAAGGGAGATCTTCACTGGTCTTTCCAGTTGGTCATGCCACAGTTGTCTTGTAATAGATGCGACAAAATTAGAGGTATAATAACATCAGTGATAGATGTCACAACATGAAGGAAGAACACATTTAAAGTAAAGTCTCAGCAGGATAGGCAGCATCTCTACAATGAGAAACAGAAATAACATTTCAGGTGGAAATACTTGGTGAGAATGAAGGATCGTCAACGTAAAATGTTAGCTTGTTTCTCTTTCCATAGATGCTGCCTGACCTGCTGAATGTTTTCAGCATATCCTGATTTTGTTTCAGATTTCCAGCATCTGCATTTCATGTAACACCACATCGAACTGTATCCAGCCCTGCTCGAGCTGCAATGTCTGCAGGACTTCATAATGGCAATAAGGTCTTGACCATCTATGAAGAATGCATCACGATGAAGTTGAACAGTTGTTACTCTTGCTTGAGCAACAGCTGGGACACTGAAAGACCAAGACACTTACAAGTTTGTGGCATTTAAAAGTAAAATAAGTTACCAGATCCAAGATCCTAGGTATGGTGCAAAATAATGTTAATGGAAAATTATGGGACACCTACTTAATCGTTTTAGTGAAGAATACTTGCTTATGTCAGATTTGACTGCAGACTCGTACGATGGTGGAAGGTGTGACAGATTCTGATAAGACCTTGAGAAGGACAGGTCATATGGCTCAGTCGCAGAAGTAAGAATGCTGTTCATCCGAGGTTTTTCTGTGGAGGTTAAAAAAAAAGATTTGTTTAAGAATGACTAATGTGAAAGTTCAACAACATATAAATCATCTTTCTCCTCTACTCTACTTTTGGAAGGTATAGAATATATGAAAAAAATTGCTCCACACTAGATATTTTGATGATTGACTTTTTTAAATGGTTGTCAGAGCTAGTCCAACTTGCATTTTTGCATATCCTGAAAAAAATGACTTTTCATAAAACTTAGCAATGGTAATTCTGGTTAATTGTTCTCCCCTCAGTTTATCAGAGCAGAAACCAACATTAGTTGCCCAAGTATAATCTTACTCATCTAACAGTAAATATAAAATGTAATGGAAAATTGTGAGTCTAATACACAATTAATGAATGCATGATTTCTCCATTCTGTTATTGTTTTTTCATTATACCACCTCAATGCGCTGAGTAATGAATTGATCTGTATGAAAAATATGCAAGACAAGCTTTTCACTGTACCTCAGCATATGTGACAATGATAAACCAACCAACCAATTTTCCTTCTGGTTCTTCCATTCACGCAAAAACCCAACTTCACTTATTCTCCTTATCTGCCCACACTCACCAACCACTCACAACCTCACTTCTAGGTTGCCCATTAACCCAAGAACACCTGCACCTCCATTATCACTACCTACAGCATTCTTCTACCATCCAAACACCTCCTTGACATCTCTACCAAAGGAGTCTCTGCTGTCACTCAGTTTGACCTCTCTACTAACCCTAAACCAATCCACTTAGCTACTGATTGGTCCCTTTTACCTGCCAATCCTACTTCTGATCTGCAAGCATTCCACTGAAACCCCTCCCCACCCCCCACCAGTACGCACTATGGTAGCATTCAAGATTCAAAATCGTTTAATGTCATTTCCAGTGCCCAAGTGCAAAGGGCAATAAAATAATTCTTACTTTGGATTCAATGTAGAACCAGAAAAAACCACAATAAGATAAAGAGTATAATGACAATAAAAATACACAATAAATATAAATACATGACATAGGTTGTATACCTAGATTGACTCCATGTCTATAAACAGATGCTAGGCACAGGTGTGTCTGTACAGAAGGTGATTGGCAGCAAATGATTAAAGCAGTGGTTGCATAAAGTGATAATTACATAACCTCCTCCCTGATGGGAGTGGGTCAAACAGTCTATGAGCAGGGTGAGTGAGATGCTTTGTAATGTTACTGGCCCTTTTCTGTACATATGTCCTTGATGCCGGGTAGACTGGAGGGGCCAGTGATGCATTGAGCAGTATTGACTACTCATTGCAGCACCTTCCTGTCCACCACAGTGCAGTTTCCATTGCATGCAGTGATGCAGCTAGTTAGGATGCTCTCTACTGCATGCCTGTAGAAGGATGTGTATAGATGTGCTTAATTCAGCTGTCTTCAGTCTCCTCAGGAGAAGATGAGCTGGTGAGATTTACTGATTGTGTAGAATGTCTTCTGGGACCACGAGTGGTTGTGCGAGGTGTGCCCTCCTAGGAGTTTGAATCTGCTCACAGGTTTCACTGCCGTGCCACCGATGTAAAGGGGTTGTGAGTGGTGCAAGTTCTCCTGAAGTCAATAACCATCTCCTTCACTTCATCTTGTTGGCATTGAGCAAGAGGTTATTTGCCTGGCTCCAGGTCTCGAGCTCACCCACCTCCACTCTGTAGGCAGTCTCATCATTGTGATGCGTCCCACCATTGTCATGTCATAGGCAAATTTGACAATGTGATTACTTGGGCATTTGGCCATACAGCTAGAAGTGAGCAGACTGTACAGCACACAGCCCTGGGGGCACCCGTGTTGAAGATGATGGGGCAGGAGGAGCACTTGTGTATCCTGACCATCTGAAGTCTGTTAATTAGGAAGACCAACACCCAGTTACAAGGTGGTCTATTTAAGATCGAACATTAGGAGTTTGTTCAGCAAGGTCTGCGGGACAATAGTGTTGAATGCCAAACTGAAGTCCAGGCATTGCATTCTGATATAAGTGTTCTTGTTTTTTTGGGTTCGTCAGTGCCAGTTGCATGACGGATGCTATGGATCTGCTGTACAGTGATTTTGTCACTGAGCTCATTGGTGAATGCCCAATATGGCAGGAATCGGGTTTCTGATATGTGTTATTACCGGCCGTTCAAAGCACTTCGTGATGATTGTTTCAGTGCCACCAGGCATAGTCATTTAGTTCTGAAGGTGTAGAGTTCCTTGATATAGGGATGATGGTGGCTGATATGGAAATAGCAGCCTAGATGAGTGAAGTGTTGAAGATGTCCATGAAGTCATCAGTGAGTGGTGTGGACACTGCGCGAGTACTTGACCTCGGATGTAGTGTCGCCCAGGCACCTTACAGAGGTTGACCCTCAGCCGAGTCCTTCCTACATCTGCTGCTACAGACAGTGGATACACTCCTGGGGGGGGGGGGTAGCTTTTGTGGCCAGCATGGCATTGCGTGCCTCAAAGCTTGTATAGAGATTGTTTGGAGGGTCAGGCTGGGAGGCATCACTGATATAGTTCATGTTGTTTCTTTATGTAATCAGTAATGCCCTTGAAGCCCAGCCACATACACTGAAGATGGTTATCTGACAGGCGTTCCTGATTTTTTTGAGTGTAGGTGGACTTTTCCCTCTTGAAGCCTAAGATGAGGTTTCTTCTTGCTGCTGTGAGAGCTGTTCTCTCACCAGACCTGAAAGCATTATCCCGGACTTTTAGTGGGGAATGCACCTCAGCTCAGCCTTCAGCTGGTTCACAGGTTGGGCTGCGAGAAGATTGCCCTTAAAGAGCCAACGTCACCTACACACCTACTGATGTAGCTGGTGATGGATGAGGCATATTCCTTGAGGTCTGTGTGTTCGTGACATCAACTTTGAACATCTGCCAGTTAGTCTGTTGAAAACAGTCCTGAGATATAGAGGTTGCCTCTTTAGGCAATACATTGATGGTTTCTCTTGACTGGTTTCAGCAGAGGTCAGTGTGCTGGGATTAACATTATGGAGATGTGGTCAGAGAGACCAAGATGAAAGCGTGGGATAGCTTTGTAAGCACCACATCTATTTGTATGAAGATGGTTATGTCTATTTATTCCCCTAGTGGCCGTGGTGACGTGTTGGTGGAATTTGGGTAAAAGGCCTTGCAGGTTAACATGATTGAAGTGTCCTGCGTTTATGAAGAGACTGTCGAGATGCTCGTTTTGTAGAGAGCTGATGATACTGTAAAGCTCTCCCAGTGCATCCTTGGCATTCACATTTGGGGCACATAGACAGCAGTGATGAACACAACAGTAATCTCTCTAAGTAGGTAATGTGGCTGGCATTTATTTGTAATATGTTCAATAACATGCCTGGCATATCTCATATCTAGCTGAATCTACAACAGTGCATCTGATTTCTTTCAGAAGCACATAGAAAAAGTCTGCTACATGTGCAAGTTCACGGAGAAAATTAATTTCTAAGGCAGCAAGCACTCTCGACTCCTTTGGAGTCTGTTAGTTCATTTGGCCCTATTAAAGTTGGCTCACTGTGCTTGGCTTGTACCAAAAAATGAATACATTTAGAGGAACATTTAAACCCTTAAATTTCCTTCTACCATAAGATTCCATTAGTCTCAAATCACATCGTGTACTAGACAGAGGTGACAGAATGGTCTTCCCTGCCTATCCAAGGTCTCTTTATTACATTTTGCTAATTATATTTTTGGGAGGCAGGCACAAGTCTCAACCATGGCAAAGACACTGTGCTCAATGTAAACCCCCAGGAATCATATAATCATATAACAATTACAGCAGGGAACAGGCCATCTCGGCCCTTCTAGTCCGTGCCAAACTCTTATTCTCACCTAGTCCCACTGACCTGCATTTAGCCCATAACCTTCCATTCCTTTCCTGTCCATATACCTATCCAATTTAACTTTAAATGACAACATCGAACCTGCCTCAACCACTTCTGCTGGAAGCTCGTTCCACACAGCCACCACTCTCTGAGTAAAGAAGTTCCCCCTCATGTTACCCCTAAACTTTTGCCCTTTAACTCTCAACTCATGTCCTCTTGTTTGAATCTCCCCCACTCTCAATGGAAAAAGCCTATCCACGTCAACTCTATCAATACCCATCATAATTTTAAATACCTCTATCAAGTCCCCCCTCAACCTTCTACACTCCAAAGAATAAAGACCTAACTTGTTCAACCTTTCCCTGTAACTTAGGAGATGAAACCCAGGCAACATTTTAGTAAATCTCCTCTATACTCTCTCAATGTTATTGACATCTTTCCTATAATTCGGTGACCAGAACTGTACACAATACTCCAAGTTTGGCCTCACCAATGCCTTATGCAATTTTAACATTAGATCCCACCTCCTATACTCAAGGCTCTGATTAATAAAGGCCAGCATACCAAAAGCTTTCTTCACCACCCTATCCACATGAGATTCCACCTTCAGGGAACTATGCACCATTATTCCTAGATCCCTCTGTTCTACTGTATTCTTCAATGCCCTACCATTTACCATGTATGTCCTATTTTGATTAGTCCTACCAAAATGTAGCACCTTACATTTATCAGCATTAAACTCCATCTGCCATCTTTCATCCCACTCTTCTAACTGGCCTAAATCTCCCTGCAAGCTTTGAAACCCTACTTCATTATCCACAACCCCACCTATCTTAGTATCATCTGCATACTTACTAATTCAATTTACCACCCCATCATCCAGATCATTAATATATATGACAAACAACATTGGACCCAGTACAGATCCCTGAGGCACACTGCTAGACACCGTCCTCCAATCTGACACACAGTTATCCACCACTACTCTCTGGCGTCTCCCATCCAGCCACTGCTGAATCCATTTTACTACTTCGATATTAATGCCTAACGACTGAACCTTCCTAACTAACCTTCCATATGGAACCTTGTCAAAGGCCTTACTGAAGTCCATATAGACAACATCCACCGCTTTACCCTTGTCAACTTTCCTATCATGCTGTGCTTGAGGGGGACATTGGATTTCAGTGCATATCCTATTATTTGGCATTAAAATCTCCAGCTGCATGTTCATCTGGTGGTTTTATCCATGTACTGCAGTATTCAAGCATTCTTAGCAAGCCGTCACCATTGACAAGTGAGCATACCATTTACAATCATAATTTCCCTTCCTGCACTAATCAGAAGGCTACCATTTCCCATTCCTCAAATGAATCAATGAGACCCTTAGTCAGTCAGGGCTTTCTTTCTGACTATGTATATTACTACAGACAAAGAAAACTCATAAATAATCTCAGTTTTAATTCCCTATGACTTTTCTCTTTGGTTTACTCACAGGAATTATCCAGGGATTAATTTTAAATTCCTATATATCCCAGCTCATAAACACTTTCAGCCCTTGCATTAATTTAATTTGTTTAAAGTATCATTAAAATACTATTAATTTTGACCATTGAATAATAAAGATGGGCAGCACCTTCTTAAGACAATGACAATTAGCCCATCACAAACCCAAAGGGAAATCGCTTTCAGCTCAAATGATTGCAAAATGATGAAGCTGATGAATAGGATTGTTACAACATGAATGAAAATTGTACTGTAGCTGCCAAGAAGTTTTCTCAATTTTTATTCTTCATATTATTGATGGGGAATTTTCATTAAATAATGTTGAAATTCTCTTTGAGTTTGTATCAGCTTCAAGACAAATATACCAATATTTATAAAATATTCCCTTAGCTGTACATAGTGGGAAAATATGATTTAGTTTTCAGCTTAGCTAGCCTTTAATCCAGGTAGGAAATGAATGATATAAGAGTTGATTAAACATTGAAGGATTTAATAAAATTGCAGGAATTGATAACTATTATGCATAAACAGAATATATTAAAAAGAAGTTATCAAGATAAATTGCACTCTGGAATTCAATTTTACTTTTCATTGTTTCATAAGGATGAGTGAGTGAGCTAATCATTAATGGAAAAGATCCTGTTAATAATTTATGCTTAATATGTACTTGAATAGCTAGTAATAACTAGTAATATAATGCAATGACTGTAAAGTGATAAGGATTTATATGGCCTTTTTATTACAAGATGAAAAAAACACACATTAAAGGTGCTCAATCAATGATGGATACACTTAGAAATGTTTGCCCCAAGACATTACACCAACTATTAAGTAGCAGAATATCTGTATCTGTTAGTGGCCACTTTAGTTGACATGTTCCCAGTATGCACCTTTTAAATGTGCAACACATAACAGTGGCCTTGTGATATGCTGGCTGAGGTTATAGATAAGACTTTGGTTTGGTATAAACGCTGAACATCCAGACAATGACAGAGACAATACATGCAGACAAGGCTGACTGGTCACTCATGGATACTCCGAGTCTGCATCCATGTCTTAGCTAGTTCATCAAAGAAAACAAGTGTGTTATATATACAGGCTGCCCAGCAATATAAGGACTTGTCCTGTACTTTCCAAGGATCTCTGGGAGAGCTGTAAGTTCATTTTCTTAATTGCAGCAAATACCTGTAGTTTGAATTTCCATTACTTCCGGGGCTCCAACATAGATGAGCCTATTGACAGCTCTCATTGAAAATGATGGAAAATATCAAATATTCTCATTTTAGCCTACTGCGGTGGAGAACCACGGCTTCATCTATGATGTGTGTGGTCAGTTATGAAGTTCTAATGTGATTGAATGATCTATGTTGCTTAAAACCGATGGAAATAGACTGGGAAACAGACGCAGAAAATGCTGGGGTCCTGCCGAAGGGTTTCAGTCTGAGACGTCGACAGTACACTTTTCTTGGGTGCTGCCTGGCCTGCTGAGTTCCTCCAGCATTTCGTGCGTGTTGCTAGGATTTCCAGGATTTGCAGATTTTCTCTTGTTGGGAAATAAGCTGGTCTGCGGCCGGCACAGTGCCCCTTTAAGAAGCCGCCAGCAAAAGAATGCTCGACGTGCTGGTCTGACGATGCATTTTTAAAAAAAACACGAGGTTTTTGACTTCTATACCAACTATCTTGCTGGCAAATGTGCAGTCTCTGGTAGATAAATTTGACGATCTCAGAGCTAGGGTGCTGGATCAGAGGGACATTAGGTACATATGTGTCTTTTGTTTTACGGAATCTTGGTGAATCCCTTCCATGCTGGCCACAGCGATTCCAATAGAAGAGTTCACAACGCATCATCAAGATAGGTCGGTCGAGTCTCTCAGAATTAGAGGTGGAGATATATGCCTCATGATCAACTCCTTGTGGTGTACTAGTGTGTCAGTGATGTCCCAATATTGCTCCACCAGACCTGGAATTCCTTGCAATTAAGTGCCGGCCATTTTACCTGCTGCGAGGGATTTCAGCGATCTTTTTGGTAGTGGTACATTTTGGTTTATTCCATCTCAGTCTCATGTCAAACAGGCTGCAGATGAACTGAACGATGTATCCAACAGGCATCGAACAGCACATCCTGATGCCTTCCCTATCATTTTAGGTTATTTTAACCAGCTTGATAAAGTTACTAAATATTTATCAACAAATCACCTGTGGTACCTCACTGGACCACTAAGTTCAAGAGTGCCATCCATGCTGTTCCCCATCTGATCACCTGGCTGTACTTCTACTCCCTGGGTATAAGCAGAGTCTGAAGACTGCAGCACCAGGAGCGGGGACAGAGAAGATATGGACCAGGGAGGCACAGGAGCGCCTACAGGACTGCTTTGAATCAGTGGACAGGACTGAATTCAGGAAGTCATCTTCGAGCCTAAATGAGTATTCTGCTGCAGAAAATCAAAATAAGTTGCAGAAACTTGTAAAATTAGTCAGCTCTGTCATGGGTTCCAGCCTCCATGGTAGCAAGACATCTTCAGGGAGCGATGCTTTAAGAAGGTGGTGTTCATCATTCAGGGTCTCCACCACCCTGTTCTCTTCGCAGTGTTACCATTAGTTAGGAGGTACTGAAGCCTGAAGGCAACACTCAGCAATTCAGGAACAGCTTCTTCTCCTCTGCCATCCGATTTCTAAATGGACATTATCTCACTACTTTTTTCATTTCTGATATTTTGCCCTACTTATTTTAACTCATCCATATATATACGTACTTATCGTAACTTTTTTCTCTATATTTATTTGTCATATATTTCATTGTACTGCTGCCGTAAAGTTAACAAATTTCATGACATATGCCGGTATACTAATTTTGATTCTGAAATTCATGCAGGAAACAGATGCTATTAATACAATTCATTGTAAAATTGTATAATGGTTGGAGAAGAACTGTACTAATTTTGGCCAAAGCATATGAAGTTTGCCAGATTTAAATCAAGCAAAGATTATTGTTATAGGAATACCCTGATAAGACAACCATAGAAATGTACTCTATGTGCGCATTCAGTATTGTTCAAAGGGGTTTGGCATAGACATATAGCAAAAGTGTCTAAAACTTTTGCACACTACTTTAGTAATTATGCATAGCACTATACTGCTGCCACGAAAAATAACAAATTTCATGACATATCTTGGTGATGATAACCCCAATTCTGATATAGGTCTCTCTTGTGGGTTGAGAGTGGGAAGGGTAAGGAGAGGGGAATCATGGTTGGGAAAAAAGGAAAGGGAAGAGGAGGGAGTGGGAAGTACCAGAGAGACATTCTGTAATGATCAATAAACCAATTTTTTGGAATCAAATGACCTTGTCTGGTGTCTCATGGTTGGGGGTGCCAGTAACCCCCGCCACAGCATTCCTGCTCTGCCACCTATCTCACACCACTCCCAGAGCATCCCACCCTCACAATTCCCAACATGCTTTGCTCCCGCCAGATTTACAAGCTCGCTGTCTGTTCCACTTTGACAAATACAGTACTGTGTAAGGGTCTTAGGCACCCTAGCTATATATGTGCTGAACACTTCTGCATAGACTGTTTACACACCCACATAGAACATCGTGTTACAGTAGAGCAAGACATCGATTAGGCCACACTTAGAATGTTGTGTGCAGGATGGATGTGATTAAGTATCTGTCCATCCATCCCATGGAGTGGCATTTAGAACTGTGCACAATACTCCATGTGATTAAGGTGAAGAAAAGACTCACAAGAATGTTACCAGGATTGGAGAGCTTGAGATACAAAGAGAGATTGGAAAGGTTGGGTATGTTTTTCCTGGAGCAAAAAAAGCTGAGGGGTGACGTGATGGTCATATATAAAACTGTGGGAGACTTGGACACCCAAGCCTGTTTCCTATGGTAGAAGTGACAAAAAATAGAGGGAGGAGGTTTAAATGGAAACAGAGAGGTAAACATATCACAAAAAGAGTAGTTGGTATCTGGAAGAGTAGTTGAGCTGAAGGCCAGAGGAGGTAGTGGAACCAGGAACAGGAAGAAGCATCTGGACAGGTCTCAGAGCGACGTGAATTTGACGCAAGCAATTGAGTGGCACAAGTGGTGGAATGAAGGCACTGTTTCTATGTTGTATAACCGGCCAAAGATGCACAAACACATACACCTTTTATAGGCATAACATGAATTTTGTTTTCTTCCCCTTCTCTTGTAATGGGATGGATATAGACTTTGGGGGAGGGATATTAGAGGTCTATGAGCCAGTTCTCACTGGAGGATCAAAGGTGGAGAGGGTCAGCAACTTTAAGTTCCTTGCTGTTACTATTCCAGAAGATCTGTCCGGGACCCAGCACGCAAGTGCATTTATGAAGAAAATACGGCAGTGCCTCTATTTCCTTAGGAATTTGACAAACTTGTATAGATGTGTCATGCAGAGTATATTGACTGACTGCACCACAGCCTGGTATGGAAACGCCAGTGTCTTGGAACAGAAAATCCTAGAAAAGGTAGTGGATTTGGCCCAGTACATCAAGAGTAAAGTGCTCCTAACCATTGAGCATATCTACATGAAACACTGTCATAGGAAAGCAGCATCCATCATCAGAGATTCCAGCTGTCCAGGTCATGCTCTCTTTGTGCTGCTGCCCTCAGGTAGAAGGTACAAGATCCTCAGGACTCACACTACCAGGTTCATGAACAGTTACTACTCCTCAGTCATCAGTCTCTTGTGTAAAAGGGGATAACTACACTCAACTTCACTTGCACCATCATGGGAACGTTCCCACAACTAATGATTTCACTTCTGAAGACTCTTTATCTCATGTTCATGTTATTTATTGCGATTTATTTATATTTGCATTTGCACAGTGTGTTGATCCTGTTATAGTTACTGTTCTATAGATTTGCTAAGTATACCCACAAGAAAATGAATCTTCGGGTTGTATATGTACTTTGATAATAAATTTACTTTAAACTTTTGTTTCCACAGAACTCATAGACTGACCTGTATATTCTTGTAGCGGGCCCTCCATTGGTTGGGGTGCATTCTAGCTGTTTAAATTGTTGGTGCAGCACCGTCAGTTGATATAAGCCGGGGCAGTACAATATGGAGAGGAAGCTGTTGCCCAGGCAGCAGGCTCCCCCTCTCCACACAGCTGATGAAGCCAAAGGAACGACAGAAACTGACACACTTTGGTACTTTGACAGCTGAACTAAATGCAGGACTGCCTTTGGGACTCCAGCCCAGATTTTTTCTTCAGGGGTTTACTCCTGAAGCCTTCCCCATGAATGGGTATTGGCATAAGGCAGCAAAGGTTTGAGACCAGAGTTCCTCTCCTAGAAGAACTGACAACCACGGCTAATGAGCACCATCTGCCCTGAGTGACTGGTAGATGCAAATAACACACATTTGCCCCTTCTCCTGTCAGTAAAAACAGTTCTGCCAGGCCTGGCAGCTAAGCCATACTTGAAGGCCAGGGCTGGACTTGGTTTTCAGAGACTACCTGAGACACACACCATTGGGAGCATTTTATAGGTAGTGGAAGATTACCCCCACTACCCTCTACTCCATCTCCAGCTACAACAACTTTAAAGAACCTGTATTTTAAACAGGATATGATTTATACTGAAATTGAATTATTGTGGCATTTCATCAAGATCACAAATATTAGTCTTTGTAAAGTACCATAATGAACAAAGGAACTATTGTTGCCATTTCCATAACGTTCATACACATTGATATATCCTGTCTGAACCTAACCATGCTTAAAGTTGATGTGTCACTATCCTTGTGAATGGCTAACGTTGTATTCAAGACAATCCACTGAATATAAATTTGGGACAGTTGCAGAAACTTTCTGGAAGCTGGCTCCTAGTCACTTACAATTGATCCACTCCAGTATTCAGAACCCAGAAGATGAAGTTGCATCAGGAATTCACAGTGAATAATTTAGTTGAATTTACAATTGACTTCACCATAGATGATAGAAGGTAGTGGCCATATACTACTCTGAGATTCATTTTATTGTGGGGATTCATAGTAAACAAAAACACAATAGAATCAATGAAAAAAACAAACACAACAAAGAACGAAGCGTACGCAACCAATGTGTAAAAGGCGGCAAACTGCGCAAATACAAAATAAACAAATAAACAAACAAATGAGCCATAAATAAAGAACATGAGTTGTAGAATCTTTTAAAATGAGTCCATAGGTTGTGGGATTAGTTTAGTGAGCAAATTTGAGTGAAGTTAGCCCCCCTGAGTCAGGAGCCTGATGGGTTGAGGGGTAATGATTGTTCCTGGGCCTGGTGGTATGGGACCTGAGGCTTCTGTGCTTCATTCCTGGTGGCAGCAGCAGGAAGAGAGCATGGCTTGGATGGCAGAGGTACTGGATGATGGATGCTGCTTTCTGGCGACAGTTCTCCTTGTACTCAGTGGTAGGGAGGGCTTTACCTGTGATGGACTGGGATGTACCCACTATATTTTGTAGGCTTTTCCATTTGTGGAGGTGATGCAACCCGTCATTATACTCTCCTCCGCGTATCTATATAAGTTTGTCTATGTTTTAGATGACACAGCAAATCTCCACAGACTTCTGAAAAAGTAGAGGCACTGTAATGCCTCTTATTTGCTGGACCAATGACAGATACTCTAAGATGATAGTGCCAAGGTATTTAAAGCTGCTGATCCTGTCCACCTCTGATCCCTCACTGGGCCATGAACCTCTGCTTTTCTCCTGTAGTCAATAATCAACTCTTTGGTTTTGCTGACATTGAGTGAGATGTTGTCGTTGAGGCATGATTCAGCCAGATTTACAAACTCCCTCCTATATCTTGTTTGTCACTAGTTTGATTTGTCCAACAAAATTGGTGTTATCAGCGAACTTAAATATGGTGTGGGAGCTGTGTTTAGTCTCACACTCTAAGTATAAAGAGAGCCAACGAAATGGCATCTGCTGTTTCGGTGGGTGAATTGGAGCGGATCCAAGTAGCTCCTCAGGCAGGAGTTGGTATGTTTCATCACCAGCCTCTCAAAGCACTTCATCACAGTGGATGTAAGTGCTACTGGACGATTGTCATTGAGGCAGATTCTCCTTGGGCACCGGTATAATCGAAACCTGCCTGAAGCAGCTTGGTACTCAAACTACTGAAGAGAAAGGTTAAAAATATCAGTGAGCCTTCCAGCTAGTTGAAAAACATAGGTTTCCGGTACTCGGCCACGATCCTCCATCTGCTCCAGGTGCTTTCTGGGGGTTCACTCTCCTGAAAGATGCTGTCTTAGAGGCTGAAATCCCAGGGTCACCAGGAGTGGGAGTTTGTGAATGTGCTTCCATGTTTTGTCAGTCAAAGTGAGTCTAAAAGTTCATCTGGGAGTGAAACCTTGTCATATTTTTTGCTTGGTTCCAGTTTGTAGGAGGTGATAGATTTCAAGCTCTGCCTCCATTCTTGAGAATCCTTCAATGATTCAAGTTTGGCCCAGAATTGCCACTTTGTATGTGAAGTTGCTTTCTGGAGGTCATACCTGGAACTCTTGCATTTTACTTGGTCACCAGACTGAATGTCACTTATCTGGCTCTCAGCAGATTGCAGATCTAGATGATTTTGTGGGGACATTAATCCACAACTGAATCTCTTTTGTTATTTGGACAAAACTGTAAGTAGTCTATTTAGTAAGTATGTAGAAGACAAAAATTGTAGTTGCATACAGCGAGGAAGGTTGTCAAAGGATGTAAAGATCAATTGGAAATTTGGGCAAAGACGACAGATGAAGTTTAATCTGTACGAATGCAAAGTAGAGCATTTTGGAGTCAAATACAAGCGAAAAGGCAGCACCCTTAGGAGCACTGAAGTGTAGAAGGATCTTGGGGTACGTCCATAGCTCCTTGATATCAGCAGCATGTGCCAAAGATTGTCCTCATTGTCTGGGTTACTGAATAAGCACTGGGAAGTTTTGTGAAGTTATAACTTTTTTGCACATAAAGTGATTGGTGCTGAAATTTGCTGCCAGACAAAGCGATAGAAACAGATATGATCACAATGTTTAAGAAGAGATTAGACAGACATATAAACAGGCTGTGAATAGAACGATATGGACAAGATGTAGGCAGACAAGTTTAGTTTAGAATGGCATCATGATCAGCACAGATATTGTGGACAAAGGGCCTGTTCTTGTTCTGAACTTTGTCCCATGTTCTAAAACATTTGTAGCTGAGGCTATCATTTTATTTCTTTTGCTGTAGAACATTCCAAATAGATACCCACTACTGTTGAACTGTAAGCAGTTAACCTACAATGTCTATATTCTTCTCTCTGAGAACCTGCATAGGATTTGTGCTGGTGTAGGTCATGGTATGCACTAATTAGATGTTTAGCTGCAGCAGCATGTGAACTGAGGGAGAATACCATCTCTTCATCAGCACACCTGCACACAGTAATTGTGACAGTTTGCAGTAAGCAAACACATTGTTATCTCCCTCCAGGAATCCACTTCCACATGTGAAGAATGTAAGGGTTTATTCACAATAAAGGAGTTAGTACAACAGGTGCTTAATTCTGAAACAATTTAAGGACCACTTCAATTAATAGATTGGATTGCAAATTTCAAACAACCAACTGATAAAGACCTGCTCAGTTCTTCCAGCATTTGCTGTGTGTTCAAGAAGAAAGGATATATTGTGGCCTTGGAGACCTTTCCACCTCTACCAGATTCTGATTTTTTTAAATGTTATCTGAAGGATTTTGACATAAAATAAAATGTTCAAAATGCAAGAAATAATAAAGAATAACCCGATAAAATCATGTCCTTTTTATAAATGTGGACTGAAATAATCTATTGCCATAGATTACTAATAATAATTCCCAGAGTTTGCTTGCTTTACTAAGTGCATAATAAATACATTTAACTATCCATAATACCTTAAAACATAGGAACAGAATTAGGCCATTATGCCCATTGAGTCTTCTTGGCCATTCGATCATTGCTTAAATATTATCCCTTTTAATCCTATTCTCCTGCCTTCTCCAGTAACCTTTGATGCCTTTACTAATCAATAACCTGTCAACCTCCAAATTAAACATACCCGATGCCCTGGCCTCTACAACCATCTGTGGCAATGAATTCCACAGATTCACCATTCACTGGCTAAAGAACTTCCTCCTCATCTCTGTTCTAAAGTGACGTCTTTCTATTCTGAGGCTGAGCCCTCTGGTTCTAGACTATCCCACTATGGGGAACATCCTCTGCTTACCATTCTATACAGGCTTTTCAATATTTGATAGGTTTCAATAAGATCCTGCACCCCCCACCCCCATTTCTCCTAAACTTAAGAAAGTACAGACCCAAAGCCATCAAATGCTTTTGAGTTTACAATGCAGTTTGGAAGTTTGCAGATTGCAAAATTCTTAAAAGTAAGCACATCTCTAATTGATGTCTCTACCTCAGGAGCAAGAAAAAAAAGCTATAAGTAAAACATCAGAGCAGAGGGATAGATTTGTCTTTAAGAGCCATTTAAACAAATATAACAAATTGAATCATGGGTCATCTTGGAGAGAATAATAATGCTGTTATCACTGAGGTTTAGCTACAAGAAGTCAACACTAGGAACCAGTTTACCAAAGTTCTATAGAAGAAATCAGTAAAATGGCAGAGTGAAATGAGCAGTCTTTACAATTAAGGCTGAAATATTCTCAGTAATGAGACAGAATAAACTACGAAGTAATCAGGTAAAGGTTATTTTTGTGGATAAAAATAAGGGGAAAAAAATCACAGTGTATTACGAGTTTTGTGTACGCACTGCAACCAATTCCCTGTCCCAGTAATGAGAATGGCTGAGGGATGGTAGAATAGATACAAGCAAAGGTTTAACTTCCATTTGTTTCCAGAGAGCCAGACTACTTTGTGGTAAACGTTCTAAGAAAGTCTTGATTGTGTATGGGACAGCAATGTCTGAAATGCTTCATAACCAACAAGGGAGAAGATCACAATAAATATATCATGAGTAATGAGATATGGTAGGCAAACTCTGATTGGGAGAGGAAAAGTTTGGAGAGATACAAATCAAACATGGGCAAATGGAATAAGCTTAGATGGTTATCTTGATCAGCACAGATGAGATGGGCCAAATGGCCTGTTTCTATGCTATATTATTCTAAGACTATAATAATAATTATAAGACCTGGTTAAACTTTGAAAGATGGAAATGAGAATTAACTGCAGTACTAACACTAAACATAGAAAAGGCTGCCTGCCATTCAGTAGGAGAGTGTTGGCATTAAACTGGCAAAAGTGTTAATAGTTAAAGCAACAAGATCAGTGAAAGATGCTCAAAAAATTTAATGTGAATCAGAATCAGTTTACGCCTTTCAAAGGACTGAGAGTGTTGACATTAAACTGGCAAAAGTGTTAATATTTAAAGCAACAAGATCAGTGAAAGATGCTCAAAGATAATTTAATGTGGTTCAGAGTCAGCTTATGCCATTCAGAGGTAATAACGCTATTGATCAAAAAGCCAAAAAAGGAACAACATTAAGGTAAAAGATAAAGCTTGCATAGACTAGCACAATTACTGGCAACGGGGGAAGGCGTGAAGAACAGCAAACATTAATCAAACATATTCAGAGCTGCAAAATCAAGGTCCTCGAATGGGATATCAAAAACTCAAATGAAGACTGTGAACGAAGTGTGCTCAGAAACAATTTGTAAACTGATAATATTGATATTTACTGTAAATAAAAATAATGACAAATATGTTTAATAATTACTTTACATAAATAATGAATGTTCAGAAAGCAAGTAACGAGTTGAACAACCCAAGGAGGTCAACACCAAATCATGGAAGGGAATTCATGCAATCAAAATATCGATTATGAAGAAGATAATCCCAGCAAAGAGCACCGTCCCCAGGGCAGTTAATCTCATTTTACAAATTAAAAATAACAGGTACCAATGATGCAAATTTGTCATTTGGGAATTGTTAGCTTAGGCTGGAATATTATATCTGACACATGGCAGTTTAAGGAAAGTGAGGAATTTAAAGGGACAGTTTATACAATGCCATAAATAGTGCCTGACCTGCTGAGTTCCTCCAGCATTGTGTGTGTGTGTTGTGTGACGAAAGAGGGTTACAAAAGTACACATAGACTAAGATGTTAACTGTCCTGTGCTAGCACCAGTGGGATCAACAGTTGATCTGCCACCTGTCTTCAGGAGAGAGAGATAAGTAAGCCAATGGAGCAGCATTTGGAAATGTTAATGAAGAGACGAGAGAGTTTAATGGAAGGAGACGCCGGTCTGAGTATTGTCAAGACCGGCTGCTTTTGAACCCTGAACTGTTTGAAGTGTGATGGACAGGCGATACCCCAGCAGGGGGATAAAAAGGGACAGGTTCGCTAAGGCAAGAGACACACAACACTACGAGGTAACGAGACCCTGGAAGCAGTGCACCCCCACAAGTCGGTGGGAGTTTTGGAGGTCTGCTCATGGGACCAGACATAGACGCACAGGGTGGAAAGATACGGTCGGCGGGAACCTGGTGTGTGTCCGCCCTTGCCTGGGTGCCGGGTTCACCGCTGAAGAACGACCGTGTCTGGAACGGAGGGGTCACAGTCGGTGACCTCAGAAGACAGTACAAAGGGCTCGCCCGAAAGCTGACTGCGAGGAATATCGAAGGTCTGTGTGGAATCCGATTTGCATATTCATTCGTTCTCTCTCTCTCCGCAACGGCACAACGGTGATTACTGCGAACTGAACTAAACTGAACTCGGTCACTTGTGATTGAACATTTTACCCCTAGACTGCGATAGAGCTGATTGACCCTATTATCCTAGTTCTGTGTACATGTGTGTTTATTCATTGCTAACCTGTTGCATTTATATCCTTATTATTAGAGTATTGTGTTGCTTATTTCTTTAATAAAACTTCCTTAGTTCCAGTAATCCAGACTCCAACTGAGTGGTCCATTTCTGCTGGTTTAGCAACCCAGTTACGGGGTACGTAACAGTTGCAAAGAAATTATAGACCATTTAGTATAACATCTATTGACAGAACATTACTATTCTATAGTTAACCACCTTGAAAATTTCCAGATGATCAGAGAAAGTCAGCGGGGTTTGTAAACGTTGGGTCATGACTGAGGATTTTGTCTTCATGTAGTGATAGAACTAAATTCATGAATGTTATTTATGGGAATTATTGCAGACAGCGATTAGTTTAATTGGGATCCTGCTTAGTGCAGACATCAGGGGCTGAAAGTCCGCTTCCTGTGCTGTACTGTTCTATGTTTTTCATTTGATAAATCTTCTTAGAGAAGGTTGTTAGCTAAACCTAAAGCTCAAAGATAAACTCAAGAACTTCTGTAGATACTGGAAATCCAAAGCAACACATACAAAATGTATGAGGAGGTAAGACAAAAGCGTAAGAGAGATGTACCTACTTGAGTTACAAGAGGTAACCAAGCTGAGTCTACAGTGGGACCAGAGCAATTCATTCTGCTTTGAATAACCTAGATGAGGGGATAGAAAGATATGCATCCAAGCTTCCCAATGTTTAAAGATTGGTGATATTGTTAGTAGTGTGAATGGATGCATTAAATTACATAGGGGTATTGATTGATTAAGGAAATACAGAAAATTGTGCTAAAATCATTTTAATGTCGTATGTGAGATCATAAAATTAGAGAACATTCAAAATGATTAGAGTAGACATAGTGGCAATTCAATGTCAGTTTAGAGTTGTAAGTCAGAAAAATTTAAGCAAAATAGATATTAGAATTTTAGTCCTTTGTTTCTGGTGGGCTAGATGGAATGATAGATGTACGATAGATGCAGTCACACGTGACTGCATGGCCAACCACCCGGGTAATCACATTGTCAAGTTCGCTGATGACACAACAGTGGTTGGGCTCATCACTAACAATGATGAGACGGCCTACAGAAAGGAGGAGGAAGAGCTCGAGACCTGCTGCCAGGCAAATAACCTCTTCATCAACATCAACAAGACAAAGGAGACAACCATCAAGTTCAGGAGGACTCGTGCTGCTCACACCCTTCGTTACATCGGCAGCAGAGCTGTGGAAACTGTGAGCGGTTCCCATCTCCTGGGAGTGCATATCTCACACAACCTCTCATAGTCCCAGAACATGTCAACCACAATCAGGAAAACTGACTAATGCCTCTACACTCCAAGGAGGCTGCAGGGAGCAGGACAATGTACATTTGTATTCATGCCATTCTACAGATATGCAGTAGAGATCATCCTAACAAGCAACTTCACTGGTGGGTACAGAAACTGCATTGTTTTGGACAGGAAGGCCCTAAACAGGTAGTCAAAACTGCCCGAAGCATCCCCAGCTCCAGCCTACACATCATTTTCTGAACTCAATCCGACAGAAAATTTGTGGGCAGAACTGAAGAAGTGTGTGCGAGCAAGGAGGCCTACAAACCTGACTCAGTTACACCAGTTCTGTCTGGAGGAATGGAACAAAATTCCAGCAAGTTACTGTGAGAAGCTTGTGGAAAGCTACCCAAAACGTTTGACCCAAGTTAAACAATTTAAAGGCAATGATACCAAATACTAACAAAGTGTATGTAAACTTCTGACACACTGGGAAAGTGGTGAAAGAAATAAAAGCTGAAATAAATCATTCTCTCTACTATTATTCTGACATTTCACATTCTTAAAATAAAGTAGTGATCCTAACTGACCTAAGACAGGGAATGTTTTCTAGGATTAAATGTCAGGATTTATGAAAAACTGAGTTTAAATGTACTTGGCTAAGGTGTATGTAAACTTCTGATTTCAACTGTTTGTCACCACTTCGTTTTCTTGAAGGCATTCACAGCAGAACAAAAAAGTGCAATAGAATCAATGAAAATCTACACACACAAAGCCTGACAAACAACCAATGTGCAAAAGAAGAGAAACTGTGCAAATGGAATAAATAGGTAAATAAATTAATTAATACATGAGTTGCAGAGTCCTTGAAAGTGTGCTGATAGCTTATGGAATCAGTTCAGTGTTGAGGTGAGTGAACTTATACATGCTGGTTCAGAAGTTTGAAGGGTAGTAACTGTTGCTGAACCTGGTGGTGTGGGACCCAAGGCTCATGTGTCTTCTTCCCGATGGCAGCCCTGAGAAGGGAGCATGGCCTGGATGGTGGGATCCATGATGATGGATAGAGCTTTCTATGGCAGTGCTCCTTCTAGACGTACTTAATGATGGGGAAGGGCTTTCTTGAGATGGACTGGGATGTGTCCACTACTTTTTGTAGTTTGTGATTTAAATGATCGATTCATGTCCTTACAATCAAAGAAATCATTGAATCATTGAAAATTGCAGTGCTGGAGAAGACTATTTAGCCCATCATATAAACGCCAAACAAGAAAAACTAATTTGGATTAATCCTCTCAGTCTGATGCCTTGTAGGTGATGTCTCATTACATTCCTAGCTATAATCCTGTTAAATGTGATCAGAGTTTTCATTTCATCACAATTCCAATTAGTAAATACTTCCATCGCATCTTCAAATTATTTCATCTCCCCTGACATCTTGTGCTCCATAGGAGATAGCTGATGCCAAACAAATCTTGCCACGTAACTGAAACCCTTTGGTCTTGGCAACTCAGCTAGTGATCTCCTATATTTGTCTGATTCATCTCACTATTGGCAGCAGAGCCTTCAAACATTGAATCAGAGAGTTTTGAACTTTCCATTCCTTCCTCTTACTCTGGTTGAAACGTTCCTCCCTGCTGCTTTTTTATCTACACAAGCTCATCATGGGAGAGATATGCTATTGATGGGAATGATTTGCTGCCATGTCACCACAGGACAATATCATTAACTTTCCAGCCACGATCTAGACAGGGCAGAGCTCTCAATTTTTCTTTCTGCAGTCTTTCAAAACCAAAGCTTCATATCTAGGTTCAAATTTATTTAGCACATGTACATTGAAACATACAGTAAAATGTGTCATTAGTGTTAACAACCACCACACCTGATGGTGTGCTGGAGACAGCTCACAAGAATTGCCATGCATTTCGCTGTCAGCAGAGCATGCCCACCTCGCTCAGCAGAGCAACGCAGAATACAAGAAGTGGCAAAACAGCATTATTTGCCTAAACAGACTTTTCCAAATACATAACAGTGAATTTATTTATTATTGTCACATGTACCAAGTTAGAGTGAAAAACTTGTCAGACAGATTCAATTCGTTACAACAGTGCAGAGATGGTACCAGGTAAAACAAAAATAGCAAAATGCAGAATGAGGTGATACAGTTATAGAGAAAGTGTGGTGCAGGCCGATAATAAGGTGCAAAGTTAAAGCTGGATCTTGCTCTCTCTGCTAATTTTTTTCCAAGGAATAGCTTTGTGTCTGAGGACAAGAACTCATAAAGTACAGTAAAATCTGTACGTATCAGAATAGAGAATAAACATTTTTTGACTGCTAGCAGCTGAATTTCACATGATAGAGATTTTTAGGTTTCTCCCGGTGACATGATTAATTTAAATGTTGACCTCACTAGTAAAGTGAGAAAATGCTGCACTTTCAATAAAATTTCACTGACTTGTGAGTAACATATTTTGGTCTTTCACACCTCCTTCTTTTCTTTTTTTATACCTTACCTTCCTATTCCATTTTTCTACACAGCATTTTTTTGTCCATCCATGTGTGTTTATTAAACTGATCCGGTGTCAAATAGCACTCAGAGGCCATGATAGAGGTGTGAAAGATGAGAAATTGGGAATGCATTTCTAAGATGAGCAGTTAGAGATATCACTGAACAAAGAGATTATTACACTTCATTTTAACTACTTGTTGGACTCCACATCAATGTCAAAGTGGCCTAGTAGTCATCAACTTGCACTCATCCTATCAACAAGAGCTGATTGCTGAAGTTGTTGCGAAGGATCCTTGGGCACCAGTTGAAAGAAATATCAGATGTTCTCTCTTTCTCTTATGACAACGTTTGGTCCTTCAATTATCGATGCCTGTAGAATTTTGCTATGGATGTCATTCAATTAATCTTACAGGAGTGAAAAAAACGGGGAAAATCTATATACTGTAGTTGCTGGATGTCTAAAACAGAAGCAATAAATTACTAGAAATATTTAATAGGTCAGGTAATAGCAATGGAAAGAATAAAACAGACTGAATATTGAAGCTGATGACTGTGTAGCTCATTGAGACAAAATCTTAATTTGGTTTCTCCCACTCAAGATATTAAGTACCTTGAAAGGACTCTTTTACGATAGTGGATGTAATATTATTTTCCTTATATTAAAGGTCCCTTACAAATGCAGAGGAATTTGAAGAAAAATACTTGATGTTTTGTCTACTAATATCAAACTGCAATTTCCCTATTTTCAAATGACATTAAGCCTTTTATTCAATTTACCAAAATGTGCATCAGCTATTTAAATCCAATATCATTACCATGGTGAAAAATACAAGAGAGTATTTGTTGTAAGAGACAAACACAACCTCCCAGATAATATTGACTGATTGTCCTATTTAATCAAAAATTGATTATGAAGAAATACAATTATAATCCATTTAAAATGTTAACTGCTGTACTTATTGGTTTATATCAGTTATATTTCTAAACAGCACCTTGCAGTTCCAGCCTGCAAATTTTCACTAGCCATCTCACAATTTTTGAAAAATTTGTTTTCTATGAGAGTTTACTCTGAAATGGAAACATCAACTGCATCAAATTATTTAATTAGTCAAGACATTATCAGTTCACTTTCAGCCTTCCTTTTCTACAAAAATGAGTCTCTATTAACTTGGAGGTAAAGTTCTATCAGTTCCAGTAATATCCTCCTGAATCCTTTCTGTAGTTTCTCCATTTCCTTTTGATCTAATATAGAAAATGGAGACCAGAGAGTATATTATGTAATTGTGATCTGAATGGTTTCCTACAGGCTTAATAGCACAGCCTCAGACAGAGTGACATCCATTTAGAACAGAGATGAGGAGCAAGTTTCTTAGCCGGAAGGTAGTGAATCTGTGGAACTCGTTGCCACAGGCTGTGGATGCCAAGTTATTGAGTATATTTAAAGTGGAGGTTGATAGGTTCAAGGCATCAAAGGATACAGGTATAAGGCTGGAGAATGGGGTTGCGCGGGATTATAAATCAGCTGTGATGAAATGGTAGAGCAGATGTGATGGGCTGAATGGTCTAATTATGCTCCTATAGTCTTAATATGGTCTCCTTACATTTCAGGTCTCTCTGGAAATGAATCACAATACAATCTTAATCATCCTGTACAAAAATGGAACCAATGGCCTTCAAGCACACACTGACCAACAATCATGAATTTTCATTAATCCTGCACTAATCGTATTTTATTTTTTGCACGTTCTCCTCAGCTCCTCAGAGATTCTAGCATTCTACATTTTAGGGGCAATGCCTGATGGCTAATTAAACAACCAACTTGCAAGTACTTCAGGATGTGGGAGAAAAATCAGACAGTAACTCTCAAGGTCAAAGAGACAACATGCAAACTCCATACGGACAGAGGCCGGGATTGAATCTGAGTTGTTGGAGCTATGAAGCATCAGTTCTGATTTCTGTGCCACCACACTGCTTCGAAAGTAAATTTTTTGATTTTTTTCCAGAGGGCTATTGATCTGTGCTGCGGCTTCCTTGCTTATGAATTAATTCATACAGATTGTTTTGCTCCTTATTTGAAATATTATTTCTGAAGGAGTTGTGTGGCATCCTGCAATTTCTGTCCAAAACAGAGATGGAGAAAGAAACTCCCATTCTGCAATTTCTTAGGCAAATTTGACTGTTTGACTGTTGATGATTCAGACAAGTCAAGTCAAGTCGCATTTTATTGTCATTTCGACCATAAACTGCTGGTACGGTAAACAGTAAAAACGAAACCACATTCCTCCAGGACCATGGTGCTACATGAAACAACACAAAACTACACTAGACTAAGTGAGACAACACAAGGCTACACTAGACTATGCAAGACAACACAAAAACTACGCTAGACTACAGACCTACACAGGACTACATAAAGTGCACAGAACAGTGCAGGGCAGTACAATAAATAATAAACAAGACAATAGGCACAGTAGAGGAAAAATTACAATATAATGATAAACGATGTAGATGTCAGTCTAGACTATGGGTATTGAGGAGTCTGATGGCTTGGGGGAAGAAACTGTTGCACAGTCTCGTCATGAGAGCCTGAATGCTTCAGTACCTTTTGCCAGATGGCAGGAGGGAGAAGAGTTTTTATAAGGGTATGAGGGGTGTGTGGGGTCCTTTACAATGCTGTTGGCTTTACGGGTGCAGCGTGTGGTGTAAATGTCTGTAATGGTGGGAAGAGAGACCCCGGTGATCTTCTCAGCTGACCCCACTATCCGCTGCAGGGTCTTGTGATCTGAGGCGGTGCAATTCCCGAACCAGGCAGTGATGCAGCTGCTCAGGATGTTCTCGATACATCCTCTGTAGAATGTGGTGAGGATGGGGGTTAGGAGATCGACTTTTCTCATCCTTCTCAGAAAGTAGAGATGCTTCTATGCTTTCTTGGCTATGGAGCTGGTGTTGAGGGACCAGGTGAGATTCTCCGCCAGGTGAACACCAAGAAATTTGGTGCTCTTGACGATCTCTACGGAGGAGCCGTCAATGTTCAGTGGAGAGTGGTCGCTCCATGCTCTCCTGAAGTCAACAACCATCTCTTTTGTTTTGTTCCCATTCAGAGACAGGTTGTTGGCTCTGCACCCACTGATAAAGTCACTGTGCAATTTCCATATTAGAATGGATAAAAAAGTATGAGGCTTCAGATTTATCTCTAATATTTCCTATTTGGCCCCTCATGTCAATGCTAGATTTCAGAGCATTCCCATCAGTCCCACTCAGCATTGTACTTCCCTGTAACCAATTCTCTTTCACATGCCTATCAACTCTCCCTCAATTCAAACAATATAGACACATAATTTAATATACAAAGAGCTTACAGTGTCAGGACACCAACTCTTACTGTGCCTCTAGAACAGCCTACAGTTAATATAGTTGCAACAACATTCAGGACAGTTATTCACATGACACATTTCTTAGAAACATGGAAACAAAGAAAATCTACAGCACATTATAGCCCCTTTGGCTCACAATGTTGTGCCAATCATGTAACCTACTCTAGAAGCTGCCTAGAACTTCCCACTACATAGCCCTCTATTTTCTAAGCTCCATGTATCTATCTAAGAGTCTCTTAAAAGAACCTATTGTATCCACCTCTACCACCTTCGCTGACGGTGCATTCCACGCACCCACAACTCTCTGTGTGGAAAACTTACCCCTGACATACCCCTTGTACTTACTTCCAAGCATCTTAAAACTATGCCCCCTCATGTTAGCCATTTCAGCCCTGAGAAAAAAGCCTCTGGTTATCCACATGATCAATGCCTCTCATCATCTTATACACCTCTATCAGGTCACCTCTTATACTCGGTTGCTCCAAGAATAAAAGGCCAAGTTCACTCAACCTATTCTCGTAAGGCATGCTCACCAATCCAGGTAACAACCTTGTGGATCTCTTCTTCACTCTCTCTATGGTATCCACATCCTTCCTCTAATGAGGTGACCAGAACTGAACACAGTACTCCAAGTGGGGTCGAACTAAGATCTTGTATAGCTGTATGGTATAGCTTAGAATGGTACAGCCTTTAAAAAACTTTGGTTGCATGAGGCTGTTCTCTGAAATCCCTTGTTTACTAATGAAAACAAAATTAAAACAAAACTATCCTTTCTCTAGGTCTTTGCTTTGACATAAAGGCTTCTAGATATGTGGATAAAAGACTGCCTATCTGTATCTAGGTGATAGTTCTTGAAGGATATGTTGGTAACTTGTGTTATTTAAGCCTAGCAGTGTTTTTTCTGTGCTTCTGTCAAGCAAACTTCTTGGGTTATATTCCTGAGTTGATGCCTCTTGGGTGTGAAATATATTGACTCTCCACTGCCTTCTGTCATAAGGCCATAAGACCATAAGACATAGGAGCAAAATTAGGTTATTTGGCCCATTGAGTCTGTCTCACCATTCAATTGTGACTGATTTGTTATCCCTCTTAATCCCATACTCCTGCCTTCTCCCCATAACCTTTGACGCCCTTACTAATCAAGAATCCTATCAACTTCCACTTTAAGTATACACAATGACTTAGCCTCTTCAGCTGTCTGTAGCAATGATTGTGTAGACTGAATTACGTAGACAATGATTATGTGTTATGCAGACTTCATCCTCAGTGACTCTCCGACTTTTGATGATGGCACTTTTGTTGTGGTCATGTTCCTGTCTTCCTTTTGTCATCTGCAGTTATTTTTCTGCATTTCCTTGTATTTCTGGTGTTGTAGTGGAGTTCTGTTCTGTCTTCTCTGCATGTGACTGTTTGTTATTTCCTGGATTAGGGCATTCTGAAAAGTGAGGATGTTGAAGTAGGAATGTGGCTGTATGATTTAACTTTCTTGAATTTATCCACTTTCACAGCACTCTGCTTTCTTTTAATTATTTGTGGGAATGAGGTGATATAGTCTAGTGATCAAACTGTCCAAACTTGTAAAATTATTTGAATTGAACTCTACCCGCAACCAATACCATATCTTACAAACCTGTCCTCTGAGTTTGTTAATGAGTGCTTTATTAAGAAATCTGTTTTCCACAAATCTAACAAAATCAAGAGATTCACTTTCCCATCCAGGAAAATAGACCTAACTCGACTTCAAGCCTGGATCAGATCAAACTGGCAGTTAACTACTAGTGAGGCTAATAATCTCAGGTGATGAGAATAACAGTTGTAAGAGAGAAACATACTCTGCTGCCCACAGACACCCTAACCCTCTATTAAACCCTTCACTTTGGTTATTTCCATTCTAGAGGTCTGCACTTTTGCACAAGAACTCTGATCTTCCTGTCCATCTCTGACTAGTATATATTTTCTCTCACCTTTGCAAAAGTAGACATTTTGCTTTCCAAGAACTAAGCATATTTTAATTTGACCACTTCTTTATAACTCAGGATCAATAACTGAAGACCAAATGACTTGGAGTCCCTAGTTTATCTTGCATATGGAATATAGTCTGGGGAAAGGTTTAGCATGAAGTTTTTTCTTCATAATGTCTGAAACAATCACTTCAAGAGCTGAAATGTATTGTCTTGTCTGCTAGCTCCCTTGATATCAGTCGCTGAGAGATTGAGATATGTCTTACCCCTTCATCCCAGACTCAATATCTTCTACATTGCTTGCCCCTTTGAAATACGGTATACTCAGCTTTATATATACTCAGTACGGCAGCGAGACCTGGAGCCTCTACTACAGACAAGAGCGACGTCTCAACGCCTTCCACCTTCGCAGCCTGAGACGCATCCTGGACATCATGTGGACTGACCGAGTCACCAACAATGAGGTCTTGGCCCACGCCCAGATACCCAACCTCTTCACCCTGCTCCAACAACGCCGTCTCCACTGGCTGGGCCATGTACACCAGGGGTCCCCAACTTTTTTCGCACTGCTGACCGGTTTAATATTGACAATATTCTTGCGGACCGGCCGATGGGGTGGGGGGGGGATGGTAAGGGTTGCCAATGGCCAAGAATAGCAGTCAAACACGTTGAGTTTAGCCCGAGAAAGACTACAATGACCATGAAGCCCTGCGCGGGCACCAGTGCACACGCGTGTCCTGCCGAATATAGGTGATAAATGGATAATACACTCAATTTTGTCTCTAAAAGGGTTTATCTAACAAATTTAATATTAAACACACAGCGCATATTTTCCTCGCATGAATATAGTGATAAGTCAATTATCAGGGGAGGACAGGGGAGTTGAAGTAAGTGTTGAATGAACTTCCAGTAGAAGTGGTAGAGGCAGGTTCGATATTATCATTTAAAGAAAAATTGGATAGGTATATGGACAGGAAAGGAATGGAGGGTTATGGGCTGAGTGCAGGTCTGTGGGTCTAGGTGAGAGTAGTGTTCGGCACGGACTAGAAGGGCAGAGATCGCCTGTTCCCGTGCTGTAATTACTATATGGTTATATAAGTCAATAGCATCATAACATTTTAAGTAACATTTGGATATTAAACACACAGCACATATTTTCCCCATATGAACATATAAAATCATTGCAACACACCAATATCTCTGAATCAGTGGGAGCCCTGGGCTTGTTTTCCTGTAACAAGACAGTCCCATCGAGGGGTGATTGGAGACAGTGATACTCGAAGGGGGTTCCTTATGTCCAGTCTATTCTGCAATTTAATTTTCGTTGCATTCAATGCAGAAAAATGTTGGAAATGAAAGCAACGTTTTCAGTGCTTTCGTGGCTATCTCAGGATATTTAGCCTTGGCTTTGATCCAGAATGCCGGCAGAGATGTTATGTCAAACATACTTTTCAGCCCGCCGTCATTTGCAAGCTCGAGGAGTTGATCTCCTTCCCGCGCTGACATGGATGACGCGTGCGTAATGACCTCGCATGTGTTCAAGCTTAACAGTGGCTGTGACAGTGAATGAGGACAGGTGCAGCTGCATCATATCGCCAAATCATGTTGTTTCCTCGCGGCCCGGTAGCGTATGCTTTGCGGCCCAGCACGAGTCCGTGGCCTGGTGGTTGGGGACCACTGATGTACACTGCATGTCAGATGGGAGGATCCCGAAAGACCTGCTATATGGGGAACTGGCCTCTGGCAAGACAACACAAGGGCGGCCCCATCTTTGTTTCAAAGACGTTTGCAAGAGAGACATGAAGTCATTGAAAATGAACGTCGAAAGGTGAGAAGACATCGCAAGCGATCGCTCTCACTGGAGGCTGGAACTACGCAGTGGTCTAAAAAGAGGAGGAGAGAAGCTGAGGCTTGCTGCTGAAGAAAAGAGCACTTGTCGGAAAAACAGCACCAAGACAACACTGGAGGACAGCGCCTTCAAGTGCAGTCAATGCAGCTGAGACTGTCACTCCTGTGTGGGCCTCTACAGCCACAACAGATGCTGCTCTAATGCAGACTGAAGCAAGACTTTCCAGGCGCAGATCCATGGTCTCGTGAGACTAACGGATGCCACCACCAGCACCATATCTAATTGCAAGTCTTGTCCTGAAGAGTATCAAATATTAACAATGTATGCCTGCACTGTTACAAGTGTTTCAAGTGCAGCAAGGATTTCAAGTGAAAGCAGAAAAGACTGGAAATACTCAGCAAGTCAGGCAGCATCTGTGGGAAGAGCAATGGAAAACGTTAACAGTTTCTCTTTCCACAATGCTGCCTCGCCTGCCGAGTGTTTTCTGTACTTTCTGTTTTTACAGTATTTCAGATTTCCGGCATCTACCGCTTTCTGATTTTCATGATCTCATTCGGTATGTGATTACTGTGTAGATAGGATTTTTCCTAGATGTGTGTTTGGGAATCCTTTCTGAACAAAAATTATAGTAAGTGGCTTCTTCTCAGTTTGTGCATCTGCATACTGTCACCTGATCCTCCTGTAAGATCATTGCTGAAAAGCCAATTTCTGAGACATTGCACTATAACATGTACTTTTAATCTTTGAACCCTCCTTTTATCAAAGCATCGCAATATGAGGTCATTGACTGTAACTTTCATTATTTTGAGCTCTTCATTTCACATCCATGCCAGTCAACTGTATGAGTGGCTCACACATCTCACTTCATGACAAACCACAGAAGTGTTGAACTCTTACAGCATATTGCCGGGCTTGGCTTCATCTCTACACCAGGCCTTTTCCTGAATCGGACTTTAGACCATCCTTGGCAATCAAGTGACACAGGAAAAATACTTCCTTTAGTTTGAACTTCATCTTTTACTCATTCATCTTTAGTTGCTTCCCCTGAACTTGATAATAAGGACACCCGGCTTTTGACCAGGGTCTAACACCTCTCCTGTTATTTTCTCCTTCTCCTACAATGATCTTTACCCGAAAAGGACGCTTAAGTATCCAGACCAATTCTTCTGGGTAACTTATGGTTCTTTGGGTTCATCATCATCAGAGAGCATCTACCTGATGGCCTTGATGTAGTCTTCTTTTAAATTTGCGCACAGGTCTCATTGGATTTAGCTACATGCCTTGAAATTGCCTGTCGGTTCCAAATTAAGTTGATTACCCTTTCCTGGTTCAACCAAGTAGATGCCATGATCAAGTAATCACACCAGAGGCTTGACATCTTCAGGAGGCTAATGAAAATTGGTAGTCCTAGTCAACCCTCACTAATTTTTTTGATCGACTCACCATAGAAAGCATCCTCTTTAGATCTTGTTGCTTTCCCTGGGACTGCAAAAAACTGCAGAGAGTTGTGGACACAGCTTAGTACATTGTAGAAACTAGCCTCCCCTCAATGGACTCTCTATAATTATCACTACCTCAGTAAAGTAGCCACCATGATCACAGATCCCGCACACTCTGGATTCTTCTCTTCTCCTTTCCCGCCATTCGGCAGAAGATACAAAAGTCTGAAAGTAAATACCACTAGGATCAAGGGCAGCTTCTATCATACTGTTATAAGACTATGGAATGGTCTCCTAGTAGAATAAGCTGGACTCTTGACTTCAAAGTCTACCTCATTATAGCCTTACACCTTATTGTCTGCCTGCACTGCATTTTCTCTGTAAGGGTTGATCTATACTTCTGCGTCAACTCGACGCCGTAACCTACGCAAATGGCCTACGCGCATTGTGAGTATTTATACTTGTGCGTTGGTGTGTCTGCATCGCTCTGCAATTCAGGCACGTCGTGCATGCGCACACACCTGCCCGCACAAGGCTTCATGGTCATGGTAGTCTTTCTCGGGGTAAACAAGTTTAAAGCGAGCGTCTTTTTTCGTAAAAGCGAAATGTGTCCTCCATAATTTCGGAGGTCTGTAAAGCTTTATGGAAAGCATTGCAGCCAGAGTTCCTTCCCTGCCCTTCTGTCGCCCAATGGGCAGCTATTGCAACATAAGGGGAAATGCGATGCTACCAAGCGGACCAATCACAGTTGTTTGGTCTGCTTTGCCGCAACGCTTAGTTACATTTTGGGAGAGGTGCGCATCATGCTACGGCGTAGGGATCCATGTAGGCACTGCATAGGGTTCATGGCTACGCCGTACCTACGGTGTCGAGTTGATGCAGAAGTATAAATTAGCCTTAACAGTAACACTTCATTCCGTACTCTTTTATTTTCCCTTCTACTACCTCAATGAATTGATCCACTTGACCCGAAACAGGAGTGTGTGGGCCATGACAGTCAAAGCTCAAACTGGGCATGGCACCTGATGATGATGATGACATAGAAAACATAGAAAAACATAGAAAATAGGTGCAGGAGTAGGCCATTCGGCCCTTCAAGCCTGCACCGCCATTTATTATGATCATGGCTGATCATCCAACTCAGAACCCTGCACCAGCCTTTCCTCCATACCCCCTGATCCCTTTAGCCACAAGGGCCATATCTAACTCCCTCTTAAATATAGCCAATGAACTGGCCTCAACTGTTTCCTGTGGCAGAGAATTCCACAGATTCACCACTCTCTGTGTGAAGAAGTTTTTCCTAATCTTAGTCCTAAAAAGCTTCGCCTTTATCCTCAAACCGTGACCTCTCGTTCTGGACTTCCCCATCATCGGGAACAATCTTCCTGCATTTAGCCTGTCCAATCCCTTTAGGATTTTATACGTTTCAATCAGATCCCCCCTCAATCTTCTAAATTCCAATGAGTACAAGCCTAGTTCATCCAGTCTTTCTTCATATGAAAGTCCTGCCATCCCAGGAATCAATCTGGTGAATCTTCTTTGTACTCCGTCTATGGCAAGGATGTCTTTCCTCAGATTAGGAGACCAAAACTGCACATAATACTCCACGTGTGGTCTCACCAAGGCCTTGTACAACTGCAGTAGTACCTCCCTGCTCCTGTACTCGAATCCTCTCGCTATAAATGCCAGCATACCATTTGCCTTTTTCACCGCCTGCTGTACCTGCATGCCCACTTTCAATGACTGGTGTATAATGACACCCAGGTCTCGTTGCACCTCCCCTTTTCCTAATCGGCCACCATTCAGATAATAATCTGTTTTCCTATTTTTGCCACCAAAGTGGGTAACTTCACATTTATCTACATTAAATTGCACCTGCCATGAACTTGCCCACTCATCCAACCTATCCAAGTCACCCTGCATCCTCTTAGCATCCTCCTCACAGCTAACACTGCCGCCCAGCTTCGTGTCATCCGCAAATTTGGAGATGCTGCATTTAATTCCCTCATCCAAGTCATTAATATATGTTGTAAACAACTGGGGTCCCAGCACTGAGCCTTGCGGTACCCCACTAGTCACTGCCTGCCATTCTGAAAAGGTCCCGTTTATTCCCACTCTTTGCTTCCTGTCTGCTAACCAATTCTCTATCCACATCAATACCTTACCCCCAATACCGTGTGCTTTAAGTTTGCACACTAATCTCCTGTGTGGGACCTTGTCAAAAGCCTTTTGAAAATCCAAATATACCACATCCACTGGTTCTCTCCTATCCACTCTACTAGTTATATCCTCAAAAAATTCTATGAGATTCGTCAGACATGATTTTCCTTTCAAAAATCCATGCTGACTTTGTCCGATGATTTCACCGCTTTCCAAATGTGCTGTTATCACATCTTTGATAACTGACTCCAGCAGTTTCCCCACCACCGACGTTAGGCTAACCGGTCTATAATTCCCCGATTTCTCTCTCCCTCCTTTTTTAAAAAGTGGGGTTACATTAGCCACCCTCCAATCCTCAGGAACTAGTCCAGCATCTAACGAGTTTTGAAAAATTATCACTAATGCATCCACTATTTCTTGGGCTACTTCCTTAAGCACTCTGGGATGCAGACCATCTGGCCCTGGGGATTTATCTGCCTTTAATCCCTTAATGACTACCTTAATGCTCTGACTGACGAAACATTCAGTATGGATGGCATGCAAAACAAAGTTTTCCACTGTAGCCCAGTACATATGACAATAATAAACCAATTTCCCAATTGGTTACACATTGTTCCTTCTACAGTAATGACCTAACGTGGCAGAAGGTATATTGTGTTCAGCTGATGCTCGGTACCTGACTCTGGATCTGACCTGACAGAACTCATCTCATCCAGTTTACGTCCTGGTTATTACACAAAGTTTATAAATATCATCTTCCAAAGCATTTTCACCCATATACAGGTTATGTCTTTCATTGCTGCTCATGTTGCAGTCTACAATACTCTAAATGCCTACTGAGCCATATTGGCTATGCTCACCCTATTCTGAATCTGGCATTTCACTATATGTACTTCCTACAATTGCCAAAATAATATTTCCAGCCTGGCTCTGTATAGTTCCATTGCTTCGCATGGAGCATGCACTTTCCAGAAGTAAATCTGTCTCACAACTAAGCATTCCTTCAGGCTGGATTTCATAAGTAACTCGATTTCCGAAAAATCATCCTTCAAATCTGCAAATATCCTGTAACGGTCAAAGCTCCATTTTGAAAGTGCAAAATGATTCCTCCTACTTCTGGTTGCATATAAAGATATGGTAATGATCAACTGTTTTGTTTCTAAAATGAATCCAATGTGCATGTTCTCTTTTCTTTCATTTGAGGGCTTTATGATTTAATACCATTCTCTGCCCATTTGACCACTAAAATACAATATATTAGCACCATAATTGTCAACGGTACTGGTTTATCCATCATAGCCATAACACAGCACAAACCCCTCCTTCCACTCTCTCAATTCTTGAGATCAGTTGTAAGCTTGGAAATCCAGCAATCTGAGTGAATTTCTCTGTTTTACAGTGTATTTTCTCAATTGAATCACAGAGCTTACTGACTCGCATCTATTTTCTGAATTGGGAGGTTTCACTGTCAACATTCAATATTCAATTTAGGTACAGCTTCTAAATTTCATAATTACTTCAAACAATAATTCTATTACCATGACTCAGTATTTTGATATAGCATGCTGTAGAATAGTACACCCCATTGTTCAAAGAACAACAGAAATTTTGTTAAGTAAATGCTTACAAGACTAATGTTTCTTACTATGGTATTTAGTAGTCTCCTGAAATGTGCACAATAAGTATGTACCATTCAATCATTTACAACAGTCAGACAGAGCCATATTTGATCTCAAACAATATTCCATACACTCAGTGACTACTTTATTGGGTACACCTGCTCATTAATATAAATATCTGATCAGCCAATCATTTGGTTGCAACTCAATGCGTAAAAGCATGCAGACCTAGTCAAGATGTTTAGTTGCTGTTCAGGCCAAACATCAGAATGAGGAAGAAATGAGATCTAAATTACTTTGACCATGAAATGCTTTGAGTATCACAGAAACTACCGACCGCTGCGATTTTCATGCACAACGGTCTCCAGAGTTTACAGAGAATGGTGAGAAAAACAAGAAAAACATCCAGTAAGTGGCAGTTCCATTGGTGGCAATGCCTTGTTAATAAGAGCGGTTAGAGGAGAATGGCCTGACTGTTTCAAGCTGACAGGAAGGCAACAGTAACTCAAATAACCACATGTTATAGCAGTGGTGTGTAGAAGAGCATCTCTGAACACATATGTCAAACATTGAAATGGTTGCACTACCGCTGCAGAAGACAATGAACATAAAGAAATACACTCAGTGGAGACTTTATTTGGTACAGGAGGTATGTTTATCCTACAACATTGCTTCTGTGTTCTTTCAAATGGAACCTGCCGTTTGAGAACTTGTTAATACTTTAAGGCTTTCTCGCGCACAATCCACATTTAGCAAACATGTTTGCTATCCTAAGTAATGGTTTTAGTTTTCCTCTTATCCCTCTGCCCGAAGGAGCTCTACCTGATACCCCCAATGTTTCTGGGTCACTCACATTCTGGCAATCGGACCACCAGTCCACGCATACAAACAGAAGCTAAAACATGGTAATCTGGTGCAGAAAGTTGCCTGGTGCTGCTCTGAGGAAACAGTTGAGATTTGACACGACTGCTGTGAATCGGGAGACTGGTCCATGTTCAAAGACTCAGCATTCGACATAGGAGTGAATTTCACCCCCTCATGGACTTGATCTGCAAGTGTGTTGAAGACTGTGGACTGAAGAGGACAATCCGGGTGTTTCCAAACCAGAAACCAAGGATGAAAAGGGAGACCCACCCTCTACTGAAGTCCAGGAATCTGACATTCAAATCTGGTAACCCTGATCTATACAAGAAATCGAGATATGAGCTCTGCAAAGCTATTAGTGATGGCAAGAGATAATAGATCAAGTCCCAGACCAGGCATGGCAGGGCCTACATGCTATAAAGGGCTACAACCAGGCTTCATCGCTGACAACAGCACATCCCTTCCCAATAAGTTGAATATGTTTTGAACAGAAGGGGACTGGAATGTCTTCAATGCACCTAAACCATTATGGATGTAAAACTAGTTTTCTAGAGAATAAACCCGGGGAAAGAAAGTAACAGGTGTCCCTGTTATGTTCTTAAATCCTGCGCAGATCATCTGGCATGGATTTTAACCTGCGGATATTTTAACCTTTCCTTGCTTCATTCTGAGGTTCCAGCATGCTTTAAGAATACCATTATCATTCTGGTGTTGAAGAGAAACAAGGCATTTACTGACAATTGCCTGGTTCTGACATCCACCATCACAAAGAACTTCAAGAGGCTCTTCATTGCACACATGAATTCCAGCCTCCCAGACAAACATGACACACTGCAATTTGCCAAAATAGGTAGTATATGGCAGATGCCATCTCCTGGCTGTATGTTCATCTCAGAACAGTAAAGACATCAATGTTAGACTATTGCTTTTGGCTACAGCTCGGTCTTCAGTGCTGTAAACCAAGCAAACTTATCCCTAAACTCCTAAACCTAGGACTCAACACTTCTTTTTGGAACTGGACCCCTGACCTCCTGATTAACAGACCACAATCATGAGGATAGGCAAAAATATTCTGCCATGATCATCTCAACACTGGTGCCTCACAAGGCTGTGTCCTTTGCCCCCTCCTCTACTCCCTATAGATCACAGCTGCATGGACATATTCGGCTCTAACTCATAGTGGGTTGCATCTCAAATAATGAATCAGAGTACAGAAAGGAGATAGAGTGCCTAGTTACACTGTCATGACAACAATCTTTCTCTGAAAGACCTGGTCATTGACTTCAGGAAGGAACGCACTGCCCAGGCTCCTGTTTACATCAGTGGTGCTGAGGTAAAGACGGCTGAGAATTTCAAGTTCCTCGGAGTGAATAACTTTAATGGCCTGTTCTGGATCAACCACATATATGTCGCAACCAGGAGACTAAGGAAACTTGGCCTGTGCCCTTTGACCCTCACTATTTTTTTTATTGATGCCCCATAGAAAGCATCTTATCCAGATGCACCTTGTCTTGGTATGGCAACTGCTCTGCCTCTGACTGCTGGAAATGGCAGACAGTTCTGAAAACAGCTCAGCACATCACAGAGATCAGACTCTCCTCCATGGACTCTGCCTACACTTCTCCCTGAAAGCCAGAAACAAGGTACCAAAGACAATGTAATCAAACCATGGTCATTCTCTCCTCTCCCTTCTTGCATCAGGGCAAAGATACAAAAGCTTGAAACCTCACACTACTAGGCTCAAGGACCACCTCTGCCCTGCTGTTGAGAGACTATTGAATGGTTTCCTAGTACATTAAGATGGAATCTTGACCTCATAATCTACCTCATTATGATCTTTTAACTGCACTATACTTTCTCTGTACTTTAAAATTTTATTCATTGCTTTACCTTGCACTACTTTTAATGCACTGTTGTAAAGAATTGACCTGTATATAATGTACTGAAGACAAGTTTTTCAGTGTACATAGGTACATGTGACAATAATAAACTAATTCACCAAATTTACTAATTTCTGTTGCGCCCCAAGGCATAGCAGCAGCCATTCAGCCCATCAAGTGTGCTCTGCCAATACATCATGGCTGATTTATTATCCCTCTCAATCCCATCTTCCTGCCTTCTCCCTATAACCTTTGATGCACTAATTAATCGCGAACCTGTCAGCCTCCACTTTAAATATAGCCAATAACTTGGCCTCAACAGTGAATGAATTCCACAGATACACCACTCTCTGGCAAAAGAAATTCCTCCTCATCTCTGTTGGAAATAGATGTCCCTCCATTCCGAGACTGTGCCCTTCAGTCCTAGACTCTCGCATTGTAGAAAACATCCTCTTCACATCTACTCTATCTAGGCGCTTCAATTTTCAATAAGTTTCAATCAGATCACTCCTCATTCTTCAAAACTCCAGCAAGCACAGGGTTCAGGACCATCAAATGCTCCTCACAAGTTTACCCTTTCATTCCTTGAATAATTATCGTTCCTAGTTCCCTTACCACGCACAGCTCGCTTCTACCACCTACTCACGATCCACAAACCTGACTGTCCAGGTAGGCCTATTGTCTCTGGTTGCTAATGTCTGCATACCTTGAGTCCATCAATCCTGCTTTGTTCAGTTGCTTCCCATGCATATCCACGACACATCTCATGCTCACAATCTCCTAAATAAACTTCAATTCCCTGGCCCTGCTGGCCTCATTTTCAGCATGGATGTCTAGTCCCTATACACTTCTACCCCCATAAGGAAGGCCTTGAAGCTCTCCACTTCTTTCTCAATAAAAGAACCAGCCAGTTACCCTCTACTACCACCTTCCTCCATCCGGTGGAACTGGTCCTTACCTCAACAATTTTTCCTTCAACTCCTCCCTCTTTCTCCAGACCCAAGGGGTAGCTGCATGGGCCCCAGCTGTGCCTGCCTTTTTGCTGGCTATGTGGAACAGTCCATGTTCCAAGTCTTCCCAGGTAATGCTCCCTAACTCTTTCTCTGTTACAATGATGACTGCATTGGTGTTGCTTCATGCACCCATGCTGAGCTCATCAAATTCATCAACTTTGCCTCCAACTTCCACCCTGCCCTTAAATTCACTTGGTCCCATTCTAACCCCTCCCTCCTCTTTCTCGATCTCTATGTCTCCATCTTTGGAGACAAACTGTCAACCGGCATCTTTCATAACCCTACCAATTCCCACAGTTAATACCTCTTCCTACCCCGTCTCACGTAAAAATGCTAGTCCCTATTCTCAGTTCCTTTGTCTCCTCCACATCAGTTGCCAGAATGAGGCTTTCCTTTCCAGGACATCAAAGATGTCCTCCTTCAAAGAACAGGATTTCTCTTCCTCCATCATTGTTGCCGCCCTCACTCGCATAGCTTCCATTTTCCAAACATACGTGCTCACCTCATCTTCTCGCCGCCTTAGCAGCGATAGAGTCGTTGACTTTACCTACGAATTTATGAGCCTCCACGTCCAACACATCATTCTCCACAACCATAGGGATCCTACAACCAAACATATCTTTACCTATTCCACCCCCCCCCCCAACTTTCCACAGTGATTGCTCCCTTCATGATTCCCTTGTCCATTCGTTCTTCCCCACTAATCTCCCTCCCGGCACGTATCCCTGCAAGCAGCTTAACTGCTACACCTGCCTAATCACATCCTACCTTACCTCCATTCAGGTCACAAACAGTCTTTACAGGTGTGGTAACAGTTCACCTGTGAATCTGCTGGGGTCATCTATTGTGTTTGGTGTTCCCGATTTGGCTTCCTCTACATTGGTGAGACCTGTCATAAATTGGGGGAGTGCTTCGTTGAGCACCTCTGCACCGTCTGCCAAAAGGGGAATAACTTAATGGCCAAACATTTTAATTCAGATTCCATTTCTGACACATCAGTCCATGGCCTCCTCTTGTACCATGAGGTCACCCTCAGGGTGGAGGACTTATACCTTACATTCTACCTGGATAGCCTCCAACTTGATGGCATGAATATCGATTTGTGTTCCATTAAAAAAATCCCCCCTCCCCTCTTTTTCTATTCTCCACTTTGGCCTCTTATCTCTTCTCACCTGCCAATTACCACCCCCTGGGACCCACCTCCTTACTTTTCTCCTATTGGTCCACTCTCTTCTCCTATCAGATTCCTTCCTCTCCAACCCTTTACCTTTCCTTGGCATCACCTATCACACCCTCTTTCCCTTCCTCCCACCTTTCTTTTTATTCTGGCATCATCCCCCTTCCATTCCAGTACTGAAGAAGGGTCTTGGCCCAAAATATTGACTGTTTATTCATTTTCATAAATACTGCCTGAAATTCTGAGTTCCTCCCACATTTTGTGTGTATGGCTGTGGGTTTCCAGCATCTGCAGGATCTGCAGAATTATTGGACTCCCACAATGCCAGCACATCTTTTCATAGATAAAGAGCCCAAAACTGCTTACAATACCCCAAGTTCAGTCTAACTAATGCCTTATAAATCCTCAGCATTATATCCTTCTCTTTATATTCTAGTCCTGTTGAATCAAATGCTAACATTGCATTTGCCTTCCTTACCCATCACTCCACCTGCAACTTAATCTTTTGGGAATCCTTCACAAAGACTCCCGAGTTCCATTGCATGTCTGATTTTTGTATTTTTACCCCATTTAGAAAATAGTCTATGCCTTTATTCTGTCTATTAAAGTGCATGACCATACACTTCCCTACACTATATTCTCTATCTGCCACTTCTTTATCTATTCTCCTCATCTGTCTAAGTCCTTCTTCAGATTCCCTGCTTCCTCAACACCCCCTGCCCCTCCATCTATTTTCATATTGTCTATGAATTTGGCCGCAAAACCGTCAATTCTGTCACCCTAATCACTGACATATAACATGAAAAGCAGTCCCAACAGAGACCCCTGAGGAATAACACTAATGGCAGCCAACCAGGAAGGGCCTTGTTTATTCCCATCCTTTGCCTCCTGCCAGTCAGCCAATCCTTTATCCATGCTAGTATTTTTCCTGTAATCCTATTGGCTCTTATCTTGTTAAGCAGCCTCATGTATGGAATCTTATCAAAGCATACTGAAAATCTAAGTAAGCAACATCCACCCACTGTCTATCCTGCCTCTTATTTCCTCTAAGAATTCCAACAGATTTGTCAGGCTGACATTGGCCTATTTTATCATGTGCCTCCAAGTATCTTGAAAAATCATCCTTAATGATGGACTCCAATGTCAGACTACCTAGCCTATAATTTCCTTCCTATTGCATGAGTGTCAGCAACTTAGGGGGAGATTTCAAATAAGAGAGTGAAAGGAACACAAAGTAATGAGATTTTTTCTTGTACTGAGTCAATGTAATCTGAAACGAACAGCACAGAAGAGTGAAGTAAGTATAATCTG
Source organism: Mobula birostris (assembly GCF_030028105.1). Classification (NCBI taxonomy): domain Eukaryota; kingdom Metazoa; phylum Chordata; class Chondrichthyes; order Myliobatiformes; family Myliobatidae; genus Mobula; species Mobula birostris. The sequence goes on from NC_092393.1 coordinate 21,690,096, forward strand.
CAGCACTTTCAAATGAGAATTGTATAAATGGTTGAAAAGACAAAACAAAAGTAGCAGAACGTAATACTTGTTGGGTAACTACAATACATCAATGTGTTTTCTGTTGTGAATAGTTCTCTGAGTCATGGCACCTCCCAACAGCCATTATCCAAATTTCTTCAGCTATCTTTAGCAGAATCCCACATTATGCTGTTTGGTTATCTATCGGAATTTCTCGGTAAGATTAATGCTACCATTTTGACTTCATTCATCTCCTCCTACTTGCACATTCACCAACTACACTTTCCCCTCACCCAGCACCATCATTACTTGTGTCATTCAATCTTATCGGAATCAGACTTAATATGTTGTCAAATTTGTTAACTTTATGGCAGCAGTACAATGCAATACATGATAAATAGATATGGAGTAAAAAATGAGTTACATTAAGTATATATATATGCCTATTAAATAGTTAAGTTAAAATAAGTAGTAGAAAAAAAAACAGAAATAAAAAAGTAGCGAGGTAGTGTTCATGGGTTCAATGTCCATTTAGATTTTGGATGGCAGAGGGGAAGGAGCTGTTCCTGAATCGCTGTGTGTGTCACTTCAGGTTTTTGTACCTCCTTCCCGATGGTAACAGTGTGAAGAGAGCATGTTCTGGATGGTGGGAGTCCTTAATGATGGATGCAAGCTTCCTAAGGCACTGCTCCTTGAAGATGTCTTGGATACTACAGAGGCTAGTACCATGATGGAGCTGACTAATTCTACAAGTTTCTGCAGCTAATTTTAATCATGAGCAGAACCCTCCCGCATACTATGATGCAACCAGTCAGAATGCTCTCCCTGGTACAATTGTGGAAGTTCGAGTATTTTAATTGACAAAATAAATCTTCTCAAAGTCCTAATGAAATATAGCCGCTGTCTTGATTTCTTTATAGCTGCAACAATATGTTGTGTCCAGGTTAGTTCCTCAGAGATTTTGATCACCCAGGTACTTGAAATTTCTCACTCTCTCCACTTCTCATCTCTCTATGAGGATTGGTTTGTGTTCCTTTTCTTACCCTTCTTGAAGTCCCTAATCAGCTCTTTGGTCTTGCTGACGTTGAATGCAAGGATGAAGCTGGGATACCACTCCACTAACTGGTATATCTCGCTCCTGTATGCCATTTCGTCACCAACTGAAATTCTGCCAACAATGGTTGTATCTTCAGATGGTACTTGAGTTATGCGTAGTCACACGGTCATGGGTGTAGAGAGAGTAGAGCAGAGAGCTGAGCACGGATCCCTGTGGTTTGCCAGGGTTAATTGTCAGCGAGGTGGATATGTTATTTCCAATCTGCACAGACTAAGATCTTCCGGTTAGGAAGTTGAGGATCCAGTTGCAGAAGGAGGTACAGAGGGCTTGGCCTAGCTTTTCAATCTCAACTGCAGGAATGATGGTCTTAAATGCTGAGCAAAAGTTAAACAACATCCTGACATAGGGATTTGCATTGTCCAGGTGATCCAAGGCTGCGTGGAGAGGCATTGAGATCACGAGTGATCTAGACCTATTGCGGCAATAGACAAATTGTAGTGGGTCCAGGTTCTTCCTGAGATAAGCGTTGATTCTAGCCATGACCAACCTCTCAAAGCATTTCATCATTGTAGATGTGAGTGTTACTGGATTATAGTCATTGAGGCAGCTCATGCTGCTCTTCTTGGTCATTGTTATAATTGCTGCCCTTTTGAAGCAGGTGGGAGTTTCCAACTGTGGCAATGGGAGGTAGAAAATGTCTTTGTATATCCCCACCAGTTGGTTGGCGCAGGTTTTCAGAGCCTTACCAAGTACTCCATTGAGACCTACTGCCTTGCGAAGGTTTACCCGCTTGATAAACAGCCTGATGTTGACCTCCAAAACAGAGATCACAGGGTCATTGAATGCTGCAGTGAACCTCATAGCTGTGGTTTTATTCTCCCTTTCAAAGTGAGCATAAAAGGTGTTGAGCTCGTCTAGTAGTGAAGTATCACTGCCATTCATGATGTTGGGTTTTGCTTTGTAGGGTTGGGTTTGGCCTTCAGGGTATCCCTGTCCATCTTTTCTACATGGACTGTCTTTCTGTGCAACTACTCTTTCTTTTCCAACTTCCCCTAGTTATAATGAAAACTTATACTTTTTCTTTTTCCCCATAGAAGCTGCTGATCTCACTGAGTATTCCACTATTTCCAATTATAAATTTTCCAGCATTTGAGGTGTTTTGCTTTTGAATTTTATGCTAACTAATGATCATTAATATATTTTCAAATGAAAATAAGAAGTTTCACTCATTTGGCAACTTAATATTGGGCTTTCCTTTGAGCTTTTTGAATGGGTAGATTTAATATAACAAAGAACTGAAATGTTCTACACCCTCCATGTAAAACTGTAGCATAATCTTGTGGTGAACTTAACATCAAAATATGAATGGCTTGTCTTGGTAAAAGGAAATTGTACACTGCTTGCTTTTTACTTGAATTATTTGGTGTTGATCAAGCTGTCTGATGGACTTTTAATTTGTTATTTTACAAATTTCTGCAACATTAAGCAATGCACAATCTTACTACATAATGATCAGAAGTAAAGTATCTGATAACTTTAAACTTTAAAACAGGTTTATATTAATTAAATTTATTTATTTTAGTCTAGCCTTAAGTCATCTCAATAACAAATAATCCCACAACATAATACATAGTACATGCGTAGTGGTATGACATTTTTATCTTAATATTAGGCAAATGGTTTTCAAACTATCTTCTATGATGCTTTTGAGACTAAGCCTTTGAAAAATTTCAATCAACAATCATTCCAAATTTATGATAAACCCCTCCACCTACATTTTTCCCAATATCACCTTTACACTAATATAAAAACTTAACTTATTGTGACCTTCCTTAAACCTGAACAACTTGCTTAGATTTTGATCAAACTTCCAACAATTTGGCTCGCTCAGTGTCTGCTATTGCTTGATTAATTTCTGAAGAATTCCAGAATAGTTCTATTTTAAGCCACTATACAAATGTAAAGTGTCATTAAAAGACAGAGAATTCCATAGATGCATAGTGTCATAGAGTAATACAACAAGGATGCAGCCTCTTCAGCCCAACCAGTCCATGCTGACCACAATGTTCTCCCAGCTAGTTCCAATTACCTGAGTTCAGCCCATATCCCTCTAAGCCTTGCCCCTCCATGTACCTATCCAAGTGCTTCTTAAATTATACCGTTATATTTGTCTCAGGTCTGGCCTCCAGCAGCTCATTCCATATTCTCACCACCCTCGGCATGAAAATGTTGTCCCTTTTCAACATTTCCCTTCTCACCATAAACCTATATCCCCTAATTTTTGACTTCCCTACACTGAGACCATCCTTTACCTTTCATAATTTTAAACATTTCTATAAGGTCGGACCTCATTGTCCTACATTCTTCAAGTATGGTCTCACTAATGAGTTATAAAACTGCAACATAGTATTCCAACTACTATATTCAGTTCCCTGACTGTTGAAGGCCACTGTGCTAACTGCCTTTCTCATATGCCACTTTCAATGAACTGTGCACTTGTACTCCTTGGTTCCAATACACCCCTAATGCCCTTACTATTCATAGTACAAGTCTTTTGCTAGTTTGACTTTCCAAAATGCAACAACTCACACTTGTCTACTTTAAAGTTTATTTGCCATTCCATGGCGTGACTGACCATAAAATAACTTACTTCACCATCAACATCTAATTTTGTGTCATCTGCAAGCTTAGTGATCCAGCCTTATTCATTTGCATCGACATTATTTATATACATGATTAATAAACAAAGGTACTAATATCGACTCCTGCAGCACATCAAGATTCAAGATTCAAAAAACTTTATTGTCATTCTAACCGTACATCAGCTCTGCAGGGCAGAATGAGACAGCGTTTCCCAGGAGCAGTGCGAACATAACATGACAAACGTAACACTAAATAATAAACATAACAATAAATAGTAAAACACAATAGCCACATGTCAGCCTCCACTAGTCACCATTCTGAGAAATAACCTTCACCCTCCACCCTTTTCCAACCTCCAAGCTAATTTTGAATCCAACCAGCTAGCTCTTCCTGGATTCGCAGTTATTTTGTAAATAACACTACTCTTTGCATTTCTGGTCAGATGCTAACTGCAGTTCATTAGCTTTGTATCTGTACTCAGTACAATGACAATAAAGTTGAATCTAATCTAATCTAATCTAATTTCATGGGACCTAACCTTCCAGATTAGATTGATTAGATTGGGGATCTTATCAAAGGCCTTGCTAAAATCCAATTATGCAACATAAGGTTAAAGTAACTCATTGTATATACACACGAAATGCTGGAGGAACTCAGCAGGCCAGACAGCATCTATGGAAAGGACAGATGGAAAAGGTATCCAGGCGGTGCATCAGGAAGGCAGCACCCATTGTTAAGGACATCATAATCCAGGATCTGCCCTCTTTTCACACTCCCAACAGGGTGGAGATACAGCAGCCTGAAGATGCACACTCAGTGTTTTAGGAACAGGCTCTTCCCTTCATCAGGTTTATGAATGGTCCATGAACTCAAACCATACCTCACTATTTTGCTTGCTTTTTGCAGCATGTATTCATTTTTATATTTATTATAGCCTATTGTAAATAATTGGGTATTGCACTCCACTGCGGTCACAAATCAAATTTCATGACGTTTCAATGATAATAAATTTGATCCTATCTCATAACTTTTGTTAACTTTAAGGGGGAATGAGTTTATAGAGAAAAAGGCCACATAATGGTAAGTCAAAAAACTTACAGTTCAATCCACTTAAACCTGTCATTTTGTTAATTTCTGGCACAGCCTGCTAATAAGTTGTGCTGAATGCAACCTGAGATAGATCACTTGTTAGTGCAGAGTGTTGGTCCCTTATGAGATACAGAATAAGCATTCGCAGAAGGGATACCAATAAGAAACGAGAAGGTAATTGCTTATTTTGGTACAATGTTGGGATAAATTGGGTGAATTAAATTTTTCTCTTGTTTCTGAAAATTGAATGGGGGAATGTTTCATATTTTTAAAAATATTTTTTAATAAATTAAAGATGGCAAAGGAAAAGAGAAAATGCCTGCCTGCCCTTAAAATAATGAGAGAAATTGATAATTCTAAAAATAACTTGTATTGGTCTCACAAATTGGACAAACAAATTCATCTACAAACTCCTAGACTGAGAACTCTGCAACCAAATTTTTCACTTCCTGACCAACAAACTGCAATCAGTAACGATACGCAGCAAATTCTCAGCACCTGTACCCCACAAGGCTGTGTTCTTGGCTCCTTATTTTACTTGTTATGCACTCACAATTGTATAGGATTCTGGTCTAATGACATCTGAAAAGTTTGCAGATGACACTGTTTTTGTGGGCAAGATTCCAAACGATGATGAAACAGGGTAGAGGAAGTAAAGAGATTGTATAGTGGGATGATCTCAAGACAACAACCTTCTTCTCGATGTCAACAAAACAAAGGAGCTAGTCATTGACCTCTGAAAGCAGGTGGAGCTCACACACCTGTCTCTATCAATGGTGCTGAGGTGGAGACATTTGAGAGCTTCAGGTTCCATGGTATAAATATCAGCAACAACTTGCACTGGTCCTGCCAGGTAGATTACATGGCCAAGAAAGCCTAGCAGTGCCTCTGCTTCCTAAGTAGGCTAAGGAGTTTCAGTATGTCCCTGAAGGCAGTCACTGGTTTTCATAGCTACACCATAGAAAGCACCCGGCTGGATGCATCACAGCTTGGGATGGCAACTGCTCTGTCAAGATGGTAAGAAATTGCAAATAGTGAATGCAGCTCAGTCCATCACGAAAACCAGCCTCCTCTCCAGTAACTCTGTCGATGTGTCATTCCACCTCAGAAAAGCAGCAAACATAATCAAGGATCCTTTCTCTCATCACTCCCCCTTCTATTGGGCAGAAGATACAAAAGCTTGGGAACACTTACCACCTGGCTCAAGGACAGCTTCTATGCTACTATTACAAGACCTTTCCATCAATAAAAATGACCCCTTGGTCTTTTAATCTACCTTGTCATGACCCTTGCATGTCTCTACCTGCATTGCACTTTCTCTGAAACTGTAACACTATATTCGGTATTCTGATATCGGTTTCATTCTCTACCACTTCAAAGTACTGAAATATGGAATGACCTTTGTGGATGACATGCAGACAAAAGATTTTTATTGCATCTCGGTGCATGCAACAATAAAAATCTATTACCAATTAATTAGACTAAACTGCTGTTGTTCAAACTCATTGAAATGACAGCATTCAAGCTACCCAGCATGGAAAACAGGCTCTTTGACCCAATTCATCCACAACAAAAGCATGGGGACAGGTTTCCTTAAAGTTAAAAGAAAGCCAAATTCAGGAGAATTAATGCTTTGTCAAAAATTCTGGCACACTTGGTGCCAGCATGTTCGGAAATCATCACAATCATTGAAGGAGAGGAAACTCTTCCAGTCGAGGTTGTTTTGCAGCAACCCACTAAACAACATGGAGATCATCAACTGTTTCTGCACTGTTGGCTCTAATTATAATACAGATATATGGAATCATACATTTGAATCAAAGAGTAGTGTCAGAGAGAAGAAGGAATTTGGGAAAATCAGTTCTCAGCTCTGACTGCTTAATAGTCATTACAGGTCACAGCAAGGTAAATGAGAAAGCAAAGCCAAAGGTCTTTAATATGATGTTCAGTTTAGTGAAAAGAACCACTGATCTAAAACTGTTTTACAGTAACTCATTTGATAATAACTGCAGAACACCATCTAACCTATCAGATTACTTGCAATGAACCCTTACCACCGAGGAATAGATCAGGAAATAACAGTAGGAAAGAAGTTGTGGGGAATTGGGGAAGTGGGGCAGTAGATAGAAAGGACAGACACTGACTAACAGAGTGTGACGGGTAACAAACAGGAGTTAAAATTGATCGCAGTGTGCGGAAGAAGGGTCAGTTACTGAGAATGAGAAACAAGGCCAAGGTTTGAAAGCAAAATCTTATCCAAAACAAGAGCAACTCATTTTGCTCGAATCTTCAGCGATGGACCTCCCCACTCCAGCTGGTTTTGAACCTGTTAGTTAAAGCAGAAGCAGGCTTAAACCTCTTGATGAGACTTGGTTCTGCCCTTAAGTCTTGACGTTGTGTGCATTGTGCATTCATGGTAGGAAATTGCTAAAAATGATACTAATCAGACATTATCCTACTCCATAGTCTGTGGATCAAAGAATTTTTTGCAGAATCTAAAAGCAATTGGGTTTTGGTTAAAAATCAATTGCAGACTGCAATGAAAAGTTGCACCACACAATTGAATTTCAAGGTTCAAAATTTCTCATCTAGCTACGCAAAATTACCTTACACCATGACTTGTATAATCAAAATGAAATATTGTGAAAAATACAGTGGGCTATGAACTATGTGTACTATAAATACATCATTTCATAGTCGATTCAAATTTGATGAATAATCAATTTTGCATTTTGTACTCACTTACTAAAATCATTTCATAAATTAGCATGCTGAAATATAAAAAATGGAACTAGTGAACTTTTAACATAAAGCACTGAAGAACTTTCCAAATTATAAAATATTACTCAATATTGCTATATCATCCATGTATGAAGTCCAGTTTTTATTAACTGAGCGGGAATATTACCTTGCATTATTGTTTAAACTAATGTTTCAAAATGTGAGTGTCACAGTAAAATGCCCATATTATTATTTGGGGCAGAGTGGCTATCAAGCAGGACAACAATGGGCAAAGGTCATCATGGGTATGCAAAAGTAGGTCAAGTCTAGTTGAACTGATTGAACATTTTGAGGAGAAGAAGAATGTGACAGAAATATAAGGATAGATGCTATTTATTTGGACTTCCATAAGGTTGGTGACAAGTCTCAGCAAGTAGAGTCTGAAATGAACTAAGACGTGGTTGCATGAAACACACACAAAATCGAGGAATTCAGCATTCATCTTCTCTCTCCTTATGTTTTGATTTTGGTGCGTTATGCTGGTTTTTAAAAGCTTCCCAATTCTCTAACTTTCCACTACTTTTTGGTTTTATGCTATCATCGACTTAATTTGTCAGCCACATTGCCTCATACATCCCAATGATGAAGAAATATTCTAAAGGGAGTATCTTTCCTGCGCCTTCTGAATTGCCCCCAGAAACTCCAGCCATTGCTGTTCTGCCATCATCCCTGTTAGTGTACCCTTCCAGTCAGCTTTGGCCAGCGTCTTTCTCATGCTTCTTCACTTCAATTCTTCAATTCCCTTCACTCAACAGTAATACTGAGCATATTGGGCAGATGGGGCTTGCCAGCCGTAGTTGGCAGCTCATCTAGAAGAAGGAAAACTGCTCTCAAACCTCTGCTGCCATGTGCCTATATCCACTCATGGAGACGGCTGCAGGAGTACACTCCGAGGGAAAAATCTGGAGCTGGAGTCCCTAAGGCAGTCCGATGTTGAGGTCAACACTGACTGGCAACCCCTGTGACACTGCTGGTACAAAACTGTATCAGCCTCTGCCATTCCTTTGGGTTCAACAGATACGTGGGGAGGGGGAGCCTGCTACCTGGGCAACAGCTTGCTCTCCATATCATACTACCAACGGTGCGTATCTAGACAGTTAGGATGCAACATCCAAGGTTGACCCCGGCCGACAGAGGCCTCACTCACTCAAGAGTGGTCTATCTGATGTTATGTTCTCCCTCTCAAACTATAGGGTGAATTCTATCATTTTATCTTTACCTCCTAATGCTTCCATTACTTTAAATTCCCTAATTAAATCTGGTTCATTGCACAACACCCAATCCAGAATGGTGACGTGCAGGCCCTTCTACTCAGTGACAGAGTTCACCGTCATTGTGATTATTGATGTTTAGATTCCTTTTCTAGTGATGAGGAAGTGCTGAAGGAGCCCTGTGGTGCCATTTGTGACCTCAAAGCTACTCATCCCCATGGTGCTGGTGACTTCAATCATGCCAACTTAAAAAGAGTCCTGCCAAATTTCTACCAGCATGTCAACGTTGCAGCCAGTGCAGGGAATAAATTAGACCTGGTTTATACCAACATTCATAGAGCCTACAAAACTGCCCCCTGCTCTCACCTCAGATTCTCAGACCACATATCCATTTTGCTAATTCCTGTACAGAACACTGGATTAACAGGTCCAACCAGCTCACAGGGAAATCAGGACCTGGCCAGAAGGAGCCACCACAGCACTGCAGGGGTACTTCAAAAACACAGACTGGAGCATATTCATAACATCAATGTTGATGAATCTGCAGGATCAGTGACCGGAAAATAGCAATATTGAGGACATTACCAGGATTAGACACTACACCCCGGGGCACAGAAGTTCATGCACTACTTAGGAATAAGGAAGCTGCCTTCAGATTGGGGGACAGGACAACTCTGATGAAAGCCACAGCCGCACTTTCCCAAACCATCAGGAAGGTAAAGCATGAGTATGCACAGAAAATTCACACACACTTTTGTGACACCAGAGACACCTGGCACATGTGGCAAGGTATACAACCCATAACCGACCGCAAATCCACCCAGCGTGTCAATGACAACCACACCTTCTTTTCTGATGGGCTGAATGCCTTATATGAACAATTTGATACATTGAACGATGTGAAATCGAAGAAAGCCCCCTCTCATTTTGAGGCCCAAGTCATATCGACCCTGGACGTATGGAGTCTCAGAAAGGTGGTTTTCTCACTGCTGAGTCGGGTGGCTGTAGCGAGGGGCTAATGAGCCACAACTCTAGAGACATCTGGTAAAAGGGGGTTTCAAGGGGATAGTAAAAACCACAGAAAGGATCACCAAGGTTTCCCTATCCCCATCTGTGAATTTTACCAGGAAGTTTGCAGATGCGGGGCTTGAAGCATTGCTGAGGATCCCTACCACCCATCCCACAATCTCTTTGACCCACTGGTCTCAGGAAGGAGGTACAGGATTAGGACCTCCAAACTGGGTAACAGCTTCTTCTCTCAGGCTGTGAAGCTAATGAATACCCAGACACCACCAAGGCCTCGTCTCTAGGACAGCGAGCTGTTTACTGAGAAAAGGATCTAGTGCTTTCCTGTGTGTAAATGGTTAACAAACTCTTCTCAGCTTCCAGCCATGTACAGGAGACACCGCTCCTTAAAAGTGTCGTGGATACTTTGTACACTAGTATCCAAGATGGAGCCGACTAAATTTACAACCCTCTGCAGCTTCTTTCGGTCCTGTGCAGTAGCACGCACCCATACCAGACAGTGATGCAGCCTGTCAGAATGCTCTCCGCAGTACATCTATAGACGTTTTTCAGTGTATTTGTTGACATATCAAATCTCTTCAAAATCCTAATGAAGTATAACTACTGTCTTGCCTTCTTTATAACTGCATCGATATGTTGGGACCAAGTTAAATCCTTGGAGATCTAATTTATTTATTTGTGCTGTCTGCTGTTCAACTGTGCTGCCCACTACCTGCATTTTGAATTATATTTTATTACCATATTTATGGTAATATTTTGGTTTATGTGCTGTGTGTGATATATGTTTTGTGGGTGCACTGTGGCCTGGATGAACATTGTTTCGTTTGGTTGTACGCATGCACAGTCAGATAACAATGAACTTGAACTTGAGGAACTTATGCTCACTTTTGCAATTCTAAATCTGGAAATAAGGAATTTGTTCTCAGAGACATTCTGCTTTCCTTGCGAGGTGCTGCAGTTGTCATCAATTCAGAATTGCTGATTCACTGGGATCTTATTTTGCTATTCCCTGTTCTTGCTGTAAAGGCTAATAAAGATGTAATTCTCATAAATCAGTGCTGTAATTGTTTAGAATTAGTGACAATGTGAGGGTGACTGTCTTTGCCATCAAGGCTGTATTTTTCCAAGTGAGGTGTTACGTAGATCTGGTAAAAGTGAAGTCAAGGACAATTAGGCGATATATTCTTCATTTACCACAGTATGCCTCGTACAAAGTGGAAGTTATTGTGTTATTGGTCAATCATTCCAGCATCAGGATATCTGCACCAGATCTTCATTACAGTGTCCTGGTCACAACTCTCCTCATTTAGTCAATTAAGGTCCTCCCTTTCATCATAAAGTCAGAAATAGGAGATTTCCCTGTGATATTCAACTCAACAATAGACTGGAGTTACTCATCAAGGCCTCTTAGACAACAATTCTCAAACCTGCAAGCTCTATGAACAGAAAGCACCAGGACAGTAGGTGCATCAGAACACCGCCACCTACAGATGCCCCTCAGGGCTGCATATCTTCCTGATTTAGAAGAACATTATTGTTTTTCTATTGATACTGGGCCTACCTCCACCCCTTTCCCAATGGCATTCTCAGAAGTCCTTCTGCTTTGAGCTGGATCATTAATGTGATACTTTAGTAATGAGTCCAGACACCATAAAACTTAGTGCTTCAGATTGAACAAAGTTAATTCCTTCCTTCTCTCTAGCAATTTATTGATATTGTTTTTTGTGCATCATAGTGGAAGAAAGGGCAGAATCTGTAATCTTTTAAGAGTGGGGTGAGCTTAAGACTAGGTACAAGTATGTGAACATCAAACTAGGACCAGGGATAGGCCTTTTGCCCTTTTGAACTTGCTCAAACACTCAGTAAGTACATAGCTGATTGGACTGTAACCTCAACACTGTATTCACACCTATCTGGGGTAATCTTTCCACCGCCTTGATTATCAGAGGATGTGGTAGTGGAAACTCTACAGAGTCAAGCATCTGATCAACCTACCACACTCAGGCCTCATGTGGCATCTGCTGATGCTGTCAGACCACTTCTAACTTATTCTGCAATCCATGACCATAATGGCAAGGCTGGTCTTGATGACAGAACAAGTAGGAATAGTCCTGATAATGAAGCACAACTGTAGGTATTTAAACCTCAGTAAATGGTGACTTGGATTTACTTGTGTGCACCTTCACTTTCTAGTTTAATAATTAGGAAGTGTCTATTTGCCAGAGAACATTTAGTAAGAGGAGAGTAAACAGAAAGTATGTAGGGATTTTCATTGTCTCATGTGTAGTGTCTTAAAAATAGTGATGGCTTTCCAAACTTCAGATACCCAGATGATCAATGAAAACACTTCAGTCAATGTAACTAGAGATGGAAAAAAACAAAGTTGCTGAGTGCAACTTACCTAATTATTTTTATGTATTAACAGAATTTTGTGCATAGCCTGAAAACAGCATATCATTAATAATTTTTATCATAAATATTCCAATGTAATGATCTGGAAATGTACACACTTCAGCCCTGTTGTGGCTGCCAGATTGATTTGAATATTAGTCTCTCTTACTCTAACCCTGGGTAGTGTTACTGCACAGAGTGACCACTGAGTACAAGTTCATTGTTCTCTGAACATGCTGACACAGGTAGAGTGCTGAAGAAGGCATGTGGCATACTTACCTTCATCTGCCAAGGCATTGACTATAGGAGCTACAGCGTCATGTTACAGTTGGACAATTGGCTGGTATCATGTGCGTTTCTGTTCACCACACCAGAGGAATGATGTGAGTAAGCTAGAGCAGTGGTCCCCAACCACTGGGCTGCAATGCATATGCTACCAGGACGCGAGGAAATTATATGATTTGGCGATATGAAATGATATGAGTCAGCTGCACCTTTGCTCATTCCCTGTCACGCACTGTTGAACTTGAAATAACCTACCAAGTCATAGCAAGTAACACATAAAACTTAAAATAACACTAACATATCGTAAAAGCAGGAATGATATGATAAATACACAGCCTATATGAAGTAGAAATAATGTATGTACAGTGTAGTTTCACTTAACAGAATCAGGAAGATCAAGCCAAAACCAATCTGTAGAAAAGTACTGGCATGTACACGCATGCGTACATCATGTATGTGCACGTCATGCGTGTGCACACAGGTGCCCGCACAAGGTTTTATGGTCATGGTAGTCTTTCTCGGGGAAACACAAATGTCCCGTATTTGACTGCTACTTTTGAGCCTTATTTGGGAGTGAGAAAGTTGGCAACCCTACTTGAACCCCACCCCGCTGGCCGGTCCGCAAGAATATTGTCAATATTAAACCGGTCGGCGGTACCCCTGAGCTAGAGAAATGCAAGGAAGACTCCCAGGAAAGTTGCCTAGACTGGAGATCTCCAGTTATTAAGAGAGACGGAATAGCTTGGAGCGAAGGAGGTTAAGGGTTGCCCTTATGGAGAATTATTATAATTATGAGAGGCATAGATAGTACAGATAGTCACAGTTCTTTCCCTCTGCTGTAGTGAAGCCTAAAATGAGAAGGTAAAGGTGTAAAGTGAGAGAGGAAGATTTTAAGGTGATCTGAGGGACAAGATTTCACACAAAGGTGGATACATAGAATGGGATACCAAAGGTTATGGTAGTGGCTGGTACAATTACAATGTTTAAAAGACAGTTGGACAGCTACATGGATAGCAAAAGTTTTGAATAACATAGACCAAACACAGGCAAATAGGTTTAGAGTAGGCAGACATCTTGGTTTGCATGGGTGAGTTAGATAAAAGGCCTATTTTCCATGATGTGTAACTATGAATTTGTGAATTGAAACATTCCAATAAAATAGCAAAGCTCTGTGTAAACAGCTTCCTAGTGATGAAGTTATCAGCTTGGCCCCTGAGGAACCTGAAGAGCAAGGTAACCCTATGGAACACTGGTAGCTGCTAAATACAACACTCTAGAGACTCCTTTTGTCAATGTGTATGCATCTTCATTAAAAGTTCATTTAATGTTTCCAGCAAAAGCATAAACCTAAGTTTCTGAATATCCATGGAACATATTAAACTCTTATGTCTGCTTGCTTTTCCTCTTTTAAAAAACCTTATCCCATCAATTTTACTCTCAGATTTCTGTATCAAACATTTCCCACAATTTATTCTAATATCCGCAATTGTAATGACCAGTGAATATTTAAATGTTGTTACTGGCGAGACTGTTGAAGCTGCTGTTTCATTGGTGAAAGTACTTTGTCCTGCTTTGTGTTTCTGAGCTTTTCAATATTAAACTGCAGAGAAATTCCAAAACTCCACCAATGCTAGGAGTGAACAACACCAATAGACTCTCCTGGTCCAGCCACACGATGCCATGGCCAAGAGAGTCATACATAATTCTTATGGGTTAAATGTAAAAGTACATGAATGGCATACACCATTATGTCACCATGTCATAAAAGAGTGCCTCACTAAAAGTAAAGCTAAACGTACATGAATTATCTCCGGGTCCAGTGTTTTTCTTTCAATTAGTTTTTATATTTTGGAGTTACAAAACATAATAGTGGTGACGAGTAACTTTTAAAATGAACCCGAGGCAACTACGTACCTGCTGCAGTGCAGTGAGACGTTCCAGTTAAAAAAAAAGTGCAGTACTTTTTTTTCTTCGGAAGGGGACATAGAGACATTCGAGTTAAAGACAAAGCGTAGCATGCTTTTTCTTCTTCAGAGGGGGGAGAGAAAGACAGTTGAGTTAAAAAAAGTAGGAAACGGACAAAATTGATGGTTTCATAAATAGTGAGTACCAGGTGATAATGATAAGTAGTAAAAAAGACATAAATGGCTGGCTACATTGAAAAGATAGTCACGTTTGATTGCACAAGAGATAACTGGGTTATGCTTACTAAACAGGTTGAGCAGTACTTTGAAGCAAATGGAACAGTGGATGAGAAATGAGTGGCAGCTTTACTGAGTGCAATTGGTGGAAGAGCATACAGTTTGGGTAGAAGTTGAACTGCTCCAACCAATCCAGCTGAAATGAGCTCTGCTAATATTATGGATGTAGCCATAGGTGCAATTGAGTTGCAGACAGGAATGAATGTGAACGTGAAGAAAATTGCATTGTCTAAACAGAAACCTGCCTGCCTGAATAAATTCTGTTATTGTTGTGGCAGGGGATCATATACATCAGACCAATGAAGTTTAAAGGCAAAATCTGCAGAAAATGCAACAAAGTAGGGCTCATAAAAAGAGCATGTTGGGTAGACAAAAGTAAATGGGCTGCACAGGGAACAGAAAAAGATACCAAGTTAAGTTGCAGTTTCAAAGAGAGCACTAATCTGCATGCAGTTGATGAAAAATATTTTAATGACGAGAGTGACACAGGACTGAGTAGCCTTAAGAGTTACAATGTGAAAAGTAACAATAGACAAGCAATATGGCTTACAACAGAAGTGACCAGGAAATTAATTAAAATGGAAATGGACACTGGTTGAGCTGTTTCAGTCATTCCACAAAATAAGTTTGAATAGCATTTCAAAGACATTTAAATTAAGTCTGCAGATATCCTGCTAAGATCTTATACTGGAGAAAAGATAACTCTTGTGGGAATGGCATTTTTAACAGTGAAATACAACAACCAACAAGCCATGTTGGGTTTGTATGTGGTAAAAACAGGAGGGGCAGCATTGTGAGGGTGTGATTGGCTAAGACAACGACTACCTGACTGCAGATCCATCCACCATTTGCTTTGCCTGGTAGCCTAGGATAGATCAGCAGATTGAGAAGCTTGCATGCACTGTTCAGGATGCCAACACATCCAGAAGGTGCCAAAAGCAGTGCCTCTCCATCCCCAGGAATGACCTGCATTTCCCTGGCAGAGGATTCATATGGATTTGGCCAGAACCTTCATGTGCACACCATTTCTTGGCGGTAGTGGATGCAGCTAGAATATGGCCAGAGGTATTCCCAACAGCCTCCCCTACAGCGTCACACACTGCTGATGTGTTGGGAAGCCTCTTCTCAAGGGCTGGTGATCCAGAACACTTTATCAGTGACAATGGACAACACTTTGTTGCAGAATAGTTTCAGTCATTCCTGAAAACGAATTGAATAAGACATATTACATCTTCACCATACCACTCAGCCTGTTGGACAAGTTTGTCCAGAGTCTAAGGAACATATTGCAAGCAACATGAGTAAAACATACTACACTAACACTGAATCAGAAGCCTGCCAATTTCCTCCTTGCATATCGTAATGCAGCACACTCTACAACAAAACAACTCACCAACTATGCTGTCCATGGGTCGCTCTTGCACTCACGTTTGGATCTCCTCTAACACAATATCAGAATGAGAATACAGTTCTAACCGCTGACTCAAGTAGAAGGTTCTCAAGCAAGGGGGTTCAATATCTCGTTCCTGGCCAAGCAGATGAAGGACTACAGAGGTGGTCAAAAGTGGGCACTTGGAAAGATTAAGAACAGAACTGGACAACTTTTCTACACAGAGATGACTGCGTCTGATGTCATCTGGATACAACACATCAAACAGTTGAAGAGAGCAGAGTCAATTGTTCGAGAAGAAAGGTGCCCAGAGCTGTTAGAACAACTTTCTGCAGTCCCAGAGTCAACTCTTAAAAATCATCATGGAGAAAGTCCCAGAACCTGAGATTGCTTTACAGCCACACCTCTCCTGCCAAGCAGAGTAACCCCCACCCTGTCATGAAAGGCAATATCCCACAAGAGTAACAAATCCACCACAGTGATTAAATCTTTAAGACTGGCTGGGCAGTTTAAAACTTACTATGCAATGGATGTCTATATAGTAGTCATATTATATAGTTTATTGTGTATATAGTTGAGATACATTATCTATTGAGTAAGCAGGATGGAGTGTTGTGTGTTTAATATATCAGCAACATTTAAGTAATATTGTAAACATATTGTTTGATTAATCATTCTTTGTTGTTTACATAATTCATTATGGGTTATATGTAAAAGTACGGGAATGGCACACGTCATTACACCACATCATAAGTGAGTGCCTCAATAGAATAAAAGCTAAATGTACACAAGTACATGACTCCTGTGTTTTTCTTTCAAATAGCTTTATGTTTTGGAGTTAAAAAACGTAACACTGTGTAACGTAGAAAATAAA
Source organism: Mobula birostris (assembly GCF_030028105.1). Lineage (NCBI taxonomy): Eukaryota > Metazoa > Chordata > Chondrichthyes > Myliobatiformes > Myliobatidae > Mobula > Mobula birostris. The sequence continues at coordinate 21,707,044 of NC_092393.1, forward strand.
AGGTCAAGTATGAAGCAATCTTTAAAGCGGAATAATAAGTCTAAGTATCATGATTCCTAAAACAAAATGAAGATAAAATTGAAATCCTTTTGGTTGGTCCCAAATTGAAAAGAAATAAACCTTTGATAAACTTGGGAACTTGGCTGCCCTTGTAAATCAGAAGTAACTAGCCTGCATGTACTGATTTACTGCAATCAATAGCCTGTAACTTCCCTTATGGAGTTGTGCTTTTGAACTGCCTGTACGACCTGGCATTTCTGCACTATTCTGGGGGTTTTGGTGATCTGGAGTCTTGAAGGTGCTGTGGCGGGTTCGGGCCAAATCTAAGCGGTTGGGGCATGGGCCTGAGAGCGAGGTACAGGTCGATGTTTGGCCATCGGTGGAGCAGACCTGAGGCCAAATCAAAGTGTCAGAGCCTGGGCCTGAGAGCAGGGAATGAACTGATGTTTGTCTGATTTATGAGCAGGGCCAAATTGAAAAGGTTGGGGTGTCAGGGCCAGAGGCAAGGGATGGGCTGGTGTTCAGCTCACAGCTCCATGAGCTTTACTTGTCTCTGTGAGGAACTGAGGCTGTGGCCTGAAACTAACAGGCTCCTGGACCGGCTGCAGCAATGAACTGGCTTCATGGCTGCGGACTCACTTTCATAAACTTCAGTTTTGAGTGCTATTTGTTTACATTTTATTGTTTGCACGATTTGTTCTTTTTTTCCTCTCGCATCGAGCATTTGATAACCTTTTTTTAATGTGCTCTATTTGGTTCTTTGTTTTTGTGGTTGCCTGTAAGAAGACAAATTTCAAAATTGTATATAGTTACATACTTTGATTATAAATGTACTTAGAGCTTTGTTATCCTAGATTCAGATTTTAAATTTAAATCCCACATCAAGAAAGTGACTAGAGTAGCAGCTTTGCACTTAAGAAATATTGCAAATGTACGTTCATTTCTGTCACACAATGATGCTGAAGCACTAACACATGCCTTTCTATCAAATAGACGAGGTTACACGTAATGCACTTTTTACTATCGACAACTTCAATTCATTTAGAATACCGCTGCTAAACTTATAACTAAAACCAGGATGAAAGAACACATCACTCTCATACCAGCTACTCTGCATTGGCTTCCTGTATCTTTTAGAATTGATTTTGAAATTCTCTTACTTGTTTTAAAGCTCTTAATAGTCTAGGACCGGAGTACCTTACAGAATTGTTTCCATTTTATGATCCTGCTCAACCTCTCAGGTCTTCTTCCGCCTGTCTCTTAAATTTAAACCATCTCCCTCAAAAGATAATTGCAGGTCAGCTTTTATGAACTTACACTCACAAACTGTAGAATTCAATGCCTAAAACTATGAGGAATGCAGACTCAGCTGACACTTTTAAACACCGGCACAAAATCTATTTATTTAAACTTACTTTTAACAGACATCCTTTTGTCTTCATGTTTATACCTTTATCCCATTGTAAAGCACTTTGAACTACATCATCTGTATGAAAAGTGCTCTATGAAGTTATTATTATTATTATTATATTTTTTTATTTATTTCTCAGCTCAAGCTGGTAAAACCTGAGTTACGAGCACAGCCAAGCATACACATTGCCAATTGATAGGATCTTTTGGACTATTCTAGTGGTGTTCAGCATTGCGGCTCTCTGAAGGTTTATATAAATATTGTGGTGTAGGCCTAATTGTTTAATGCTATTGCATAGTGACTTTGAAATAATACCTGTTGTAGATAATAAGACCATAAGACAAAGGAGCAGAAGTCGGCCATTCGGCCCATCGAGTCTGCTCTGCCATTTTATCATGAGCTGATCCATTCTCCCATTTAGTCCCACTCCCCTGCCTTCTCACCATAACCTTTGATGCCCTGGCTACTCAGATACCTATCAATCTCTGTTAATACTGTTAGAACCTTGTATACCTTGTATGTGTTCCATAGTCTTACAATTTCCTCTTCTATTTCATCATATTTCTGCTGTTTTTCACTTATTGATTTCTGTATGTTGTGTGTGTTTGGAATACTTATATCTATTAAGTTGTTCTTGCTTAAGTAAGTTGTTCCTGTAATATTATATCTGAATGGTTATCATGGATTGCCCTAACTGTAACAATGTACCAGTCGTAATATAATTTATAGGACCCTGCCTCTAAAACTGGATCAGGCTTATATTTAAAGTATAAGTTTGTATTTTAAAAGAAGATTTTCATGAATGATGTTTGCCACTTGATTGTGCCTGTGTAAGAAATCAGATTGAATTAAACTGCCGTTGGATATTGCTTCTGGATTCTCTTCGCATTTTCAGCATTTATCATCTTGAGTCTTTTTGGTCTTTCATCATGTATTTTTGATCATTTTTTTGTGTTAACCACCTGGTCCTGTATTGCCACAAGGAACGCTTCCTGGTAATTTTAACCTTGTGTAATTTTTACTATTGAGTTCTGTTTGGCAGATTTTGTTAAGCCTTGAAAATTCTTTCAAAAGTTTTACCTTTATTATACTATGATCTATTTTCTTTGTTTTTTGGTATCCAGATACTGTACTTCGATGTTTCATATTCATCAATGAGTTGTACTGCATCCTGCTGCTATGCTTTGTATTCTACTAGCTCTATTGTGCCTTTCTTTATGTTTAATTTTCTGCACTTATTGGGTCCAAAGTTCATTATTGTAGCTTCAGAAAATAGTTCTTCTACTTGAATTAATTGTCTTAGGTTCACTGATGAAAGAGCATATCATTTCAAATTGTCCATGTATAGAGGTGTGTTGAGGTATAATGCATTTGGTTGTCTCTGATTTAATATCCAATCTTTATCGAAATTCAGTAAATTAGAGTGTGAGTTCAAAGCTAGAAAGAACTGTAGTGGCTTAGAGAGTTGCTCTGGAAAATGGCTTTGTTTATTTTGAGAATGGTGACTGTTCTTTTTTGATTGTTAATACATAGGGTGATTATAATAGGCTTCATCAGGTGTTGTAGGAATTTCCCCAAAGTATTAGGTGTAGTTTATAAATATTTTAAGAACTTATTATTATTATTAGAGGTCCTGAAAGGAGAATATAGGGAGCTAGGAAGGGAGTTGAGAAAAAGGACCACAAAGGTAGTAATCTCGGGATTACTGCCTGTGCCAGGCGACAGTGAGAGCAGGAATGCGATGAGGTGGAGGATAAATGCGTGGCTGAGGGATTGGAGCAGGAGGCAGGGATTCAAGTTTTTGGATCATTGGGACCTCTTTTGGCGTGGGCGTGACCTGTACAAAAAGGACGGGTTACACTTGAATCCTAGGGGGGCCAATATCCTGGCAGGGAGATTAGCGAGGGCCACTGAGGTGACTTTAAACTAGAATAGTTGGGGGGTGGGAATCAAATTAAAGAGGCTAGGCGAGAGGAGGTTAGTTCACAACAGGGGGATGGGAACCAGTGCAGAGAGACAGAGGGGTGTAAAGTGAGGGTAGAAGCAAAAAGTAGTAAGGAGAAAAGTAAAAGTGGCAGGCCGACAAATCCAGGGCAAGCATCAAAAAGGGCCACTTTTCAACATAATTGTATAAGGGCTAAGAGAGCTGTAAAAGAGCGCCTGAAGGCTTTGCGTGTCAATGCAAGGAGCATTTGTAACAAGGTGGATGAATTGAAAGTGCAGATTGTTATTAATGATTATGATATAGTTGGGATCACAGAGACATGGCTCCAGGGTGACCAAGGATGGGAGCTCAACGTTCAGGGATATTCAATATTCAGGAGGGATAGACATGAAAGAAAAGGAGGTGGGGTGGCGTTGCTGGTTAAAGATGAGATTAACGCAATAGAAAGGAAGGACATAAGCCGAGAAGATGTGGAATCGATATGGGTAGAGCTGCATAACACTAAGGGGCAGAAAACACTGGTGGGAGTTGTGTACAGGCCACCTAACAGTAGTAGTGAGGTCGGAGATGGTATTAAACAGGAAATTAGAAATTTGTGCAATAAAGGAACAGCAGTTATAATGGGTGACTTCAATCTACATGTAGATTGGGTGAACCAAATTGGTAAAGGTGCTGAGGAAGAGGATTTCTTGGAATGTATGCAGGATGGATTTTGAACCAACATGTCGAGGAACCAACTAGAGAGCAGGCTATTCTGGACTGGGTTTTGAGCAATGAGGAAGGGTTAATTAGCAATCTTGTCGTGAGAGGCCCCTTGGGTAACAGTGACCATAATATGGTGGAATTCTTCATTAAGATGGAGAGTGACATAGTTAATGCAGAAACAAAGGCTCTGAACTTAAAGAGGGGTAACTTTGAAGGTATGAGACGTGAATTAGCTAAGATAGACTGGCAAATGACACTTAAAGGATTGACGGTGGATATGCAATGGCAAGCGTTTAAGGATTGCATGGATGAACTACAACAATTGTTCATCCCAGTTTGGCAAAAGAATAAATCAAGGAAGGTAGTGCACCCGTGGCTGACAAGAGAAATTAGGGATAGTACCAATTCCAAAGAAGAAGCATACAAATTAGCCAGAAAAAGTGGCTCACCTGAGGACTAGGAGAAATTCAGAGTTCGGCAGAGGAGGGCAAAGGGCTTAATTAGGAAGGGGAAAAAGATTATGAGAGAAAACTGGCAGGGAACATAAAAACTGACTGTAAAAGCTTTTACAGATATGTAAAAAGGAAAAGACTGGTAAAGATAAATGTCGGTCCCCTACAGACAGAAACAGGTGAATTGATTATGGGGAGCAAGGACATGGCAGACCAATTGAATAATTACTTCGGTTCTGTCTTCACTAAGGAGGACATAAATAATCTTCCAGAAATAGTAGGGGACAGAGGGTCCAGTGAGATGGAGGAACTGAGCAAAATACATGTTAGTAGGGAAGTGGTGCTGGGTAAATTGAAGGGATTAAAGGCAGATAAATCCCCAGGGCCAGATGGTCTGCATCCCAGAGTGCTTAAGGAAGTAGCCCAAGAAATAGTGGATGCATTAGTGATAATTTTTCAAAACTCGTTAGATGCTGGACTAGTTCCTGAGGATTGGAGGGTGGCTAATGTAACCCCACTTTTTAAAAAAGGAGGGAGAGAGAAAACGGGGAACTATAGACCGGTTAGCCTAACGTCGGTGGTGGGGAAGCTGCTGGAGTCAGTTATCAAAGATGTGATAACAGCACATTTGGAAAGCGGTGAAATCATCGGACAAAGTCAGCATGGATTTTTGAAAGGAAAATCATGTCTGACGAATCTCATAGAATTTTTTGAGGATATAACTAGTAGAGTGGATGGGGGAGAACCAGTGGATGTGGTATATTTGGATTTTCAAAAGGCTTTTGACAAGGTCCCACACAGGAGATTAGTGTGCAAACTTAAAGCACACGGTATTGGGGGTAAGGTATTGATGTGGATAGAGAATTGGTTAGCAGACAGGAAGCAAAGAGTGGGAATAAACGGGACCTTTTCAGAATGGCAGGCAGTGACTAGTGGGGTACCGCAAGGCTCAGAGCTGGGACCCCAGTTGTTTACAATATATATTAATGACTTGGATGAGGGAATTAAATGCAGCATCTCCAAGTTTGCGGATGACACGAAGCTGGGCGGCAGTGTTAGCTGTGAGGAGGATGCTAAGAGGATGCAGGGTGACTTGGATAGGTTGGGTGAGTGGGCAAATTCATGGCAGATGCAATTTAATGTGGATAAATGTGAAGTTACCCACTTTGGTGGCAAAAACAGGAAAACAGATTATTATCTGAATGGTGGCCGATTAGGAAAAGGGGAGGTGCAACGAGACCTGGGTGTCATTGTACACCAGTCATTGAAAGTGGGCATGCAGGTACAGCAGGCGGTGAAAAAGGCGAATGGTATGCTGGCATTTATAGCGAGAGGATTCGAGTACAGGAGCAGGGAGGTACTACTGCATTTGTACAAGGCCTTGGTGAGACCACACGTGGAGTATTGTGTGCAGTTTTGGTCCCCTAATCTGAGGAAAGTCATCCTTGCCATAGAGGGAGTACAAAGAAGGTTCACCAGATTGATTCCTGGGATGGCAGGACTTTCATATGAAGAGAGACTGGATGAACTGGGCTTGTACTCATTGGAATTTAGAAGATTGAGGGGGGATCTGATTGAAACGTATAAAATCCTAAAGGGATTGGACAGGCTAGATGCAGGAAGATTGTTCCCGATGTTGGGGAAGTCCAGAACGAGGGGTCACAGTTTGAGGATAAAGGGGAAGCCTTTTAAGACCGAGATTAGGAAAAACTTCTTCACACAGAGAGTGGTGAATCTGTGGAATTCTCTGCCAGAGGAAACAGTTGAGGCCAGTTCATTGGCTATATTTAAGAGGGAGTTAGATATGGCCCTTGTGGCTACGGGGATCAGGGGGTATGGAGGGAAGGCTGGTGCAGGGTTCTGAGTTGGATGATCAGCCATGATCATAATAAATGCCGGTGCAGGCTCGAAGGGCCAAATGGCCTACTCCTGCACCTATTTTCTATGTTTCTATGTCTATGTTTCTATTATTATACCAAAAATGTATAGCTTGGTAAGAACACAGATTCATTAGTGCAAGAAGCTGTTAAGACTGCAGTACAGAAACATTTCCGGCATGTAGATATTCATTAAACTTCCCGGTAAGTTTAACTAGGCAATACCAAGCTTCTACATTAAATTGACTATCAATTATCTTTGTATTAATGCCATTGTTTTTAGAACTTGCTGTGTGCAAAACTTCTGTTCAGTTTTCCTACAATGCAATAGTATCTTTCTTTATTTTGCCATTATGCTGCTGGCATTTAGGGCAGCAGTGAAGGTCCCATTTGGATCCTTTATTGCTGTTCCATTACAATTTTATTTTACCAATCAGGGCTGTTGGCCCTGAGCTGAATCTCTGAACCTGGAGGACTGGTGGATTACTCTCTTAGTCTTAGAATGCAATCGTATATCCACTTTAAAATACTGTTGCTTTAGAACAAATTGGGGTCACAATGGGGACAAGTGTCCATATTGATGCATACTATTCTCCATATTTACCTGAATTCTAGCATGAAGAAATGCTGAAGTTAGGTAAAGAAAGTTGAAAAAGAGGACTGAGCAAATATTGGCATCTTATCAATTCCTAACTGCTGTTTGAATTTTAAAATTAAATGAGTTCAAAGTTAGTCCATGGGCCCACTCCATCCCGGATATTTACACAAAAACGTTTTCCCCTGCTATCATAAAGAACAAGGTATGAGGAAAACCCTTACTAAGCTGGATCCTATCCTTCAGCAGTATATCAACTTTGTACTCACCATTAGTGGGAGTTTGAGTGGGACTGATCAACCCCAGGTGATTGTAATTATGGTGATGGTTACCTACAAAGCAAAGAAAGAAGGGGTAAAGCAAAAATAAATGCTGGCAAATTATACATCGATAAACATTTTAATTGTTTAATAATTGTATCTTTATATAATAACTGTCTTGAAAGGTACAAAAATGTCATAACTGAATATAGCAAACATTTGCATTTTTACCATTTTGTCGGTGATTGTACTACAGTCGTGATATATGCAAATCATTGCAAATGTAGGTGACATAAACATTTTTATTTTCTCTATAGGGAATCTTGTGATGGAAAATGGAATCTACAAGAATGCTTTGTGTGAATTTGGTGTTTATATAGATTATTCCATTTAAAATTCTGTAGATAGTTCAGATTGTAAGTCACTTGCTTGGATAAATTAGTGGGGATACAGGCAGCTGACTTATGAATACTACTTACTTGCTTTGAGTCTGAATTAAAATGACCCTACCTTAAAAGCAGCTGTTCTTTCCTTTTTAATACACTTAAGCAATATAACAACACATTAATCTTTCCACAAACTCGTGAGATTTAGAAAACCAATTTCTGTAAATTTATTCACCAGCATCACAGCCACAAATCAACTAGGGACCAGACCAACAAAATATATTAGTTATTCATCCCAACTGCTAGCTAGTGAATATAGTGTGGTGGAGAAATCATTAATATTTAAACAATGTGGATACTTCAAACCATTTGTCATAATAAGTAAAAGACAGAAGTGAGTGTATTTATAATTAAAAACAAGGACATCAATCACAACAAAGAAATGAATGATTAACAGAGTATCACAAAATTCTGCCGCAATATAAACATTTCAAATTTACACAGCAAAGGCAGTTGTTATTATTTTATGATTATTGATATATCAGTTTTCATTGATCATTTTTGATTTACTTTGTTATTTAGAAGGCAAGCCTACAACAGATTGTTTAGAGAATTCTCGACTCCATTGCACTTCACTAGTCCTCAGCTCTGTATTTTTTGCAGTGCTGTAGGAGATCCACCTCCACTGTTGTCTTAAATGTTCGGCATTACCAATCATGTCTGCTTGTCAGCAAATTGCCATTAAACTCAACGATGTTAAAATGGCTTGCTTCTTCCCAATACAAAGCTATTTTCCTTTCAAGGTGCACAAGAGATCCTTTATGAAAAATGGTTAGGTTGAAAAGCAAATGGCCCTGAGGCACAACTTTTGTTGGAGTTCCATCGCAGTAAGACTAATCACTTAATGGAATAGAGATCAAATTAATTCAACTAGGGGTGTACAGAATCAGAAACTACTAAAATAAATGGGATAGGAGACAATCAATAGTGTTCAGAAGTATTTTAGGATAATGAATGAAGATCAGAAATATTTCAGCCATGGCTTGGTGATTACATTCTCAAAGTTGATCTTAAGGTTAGTTTTCTTCAATGCCCACTCCAGTGATGAAACTTGTTTGCAGCTTTGTAAGAGATGGTGTCCAATTGATGAGAATAATGGCCATGACTTCCTTCTCATGAATTTGTCTAAGGAATAGGACACTTTCCACACAAGTGATCTGAACAATATCTATCTTCAAACTAAAATTAGGGAAGTACATTACAAGTACAAGTACATGAGTCCTGACAAAGGGTCTTGGCCTGAAAGGTCGACTGCACCTCTTCCTAGAGATGCTGCCTGGCCTGCTGCGTTCACCAGCAACTTTTATGTGTGTTACATTAGTTGTTCATTAATCTCTTTGCAGTTAATGAATTATGCTATGATCAACTTGATTGTTTCATTTTCTTACATTATATAATAAAAAATAACATTTTAAAATAAATTATTTGGCTGCAGTACACTTAAGATTAAAAAAAAGTTTTGAAACTTTCACAGAAATACTGCCAATACTGTTCAACATTTTCGGCATTTATGTCTGTATTAATGCAGAAGTTTATAGATGTGAAGTGACTTTCTGATTTTGCTTCGCTGAGACTCTCCATTCAGTCCAGCAGTAATTTCTGATTTTTCAGTATTTCTACTACAGACCTATCTACTGAACCAATCCCAAGTCAGATTTAGCTCAGGCACAGAGGACCTATTGGAATGCATGGTTAAGATTGGCTGCAAAGGTGAAGAGTAAATAAAAGACCATTTTCTTTCTTTCTCAAAAATTTGAACGTATTGAATTGATTTTAAGTGTTCTATTTTTTAATATATTTTAAACAATTTTAAGAATTAACAAAGTCTATTTTTTATTTTTGAATTTGTAAATAATTATGAATGTTTCACCCTACCAGCATATCTTCTGTTCCACCAGGGGTCCAGACACCCTTGACCATAGCTAAACAATCATCAAAAATGTCTACTGAGCCATGCGTCACCGACACTTTGGTAAATCAGACCACCAAGCTGTACTCTTTCTCCCAGCATGCTAACAGAAGCTGTAACAGGAGGATCTGGTACAGAAAGTCATTCAGCGTTGGTCTGAGGAATTGAGCTTCTATACAACTACTTTGAGTGAATACACTGGTCCATGTTCAAAGACTGAACAGCCAGCCTAGATGAGTATGTCACTTCCATCAAGGTTTTTATCAACAAGTGTTTTGAGGACTGTGTACCAAAGAGGACAGTCAGAGAGATCCCAAACTAGAAGCCATGGATGAACTGGGAGATCCATTCCTGAGTGAAATTTAGGACTGCAGTGTGATCTTGACTGTTACAAGAAAACAAGACACAACTTCCATAAATCTGTCTGGGATGTCAATAGACAACATCACCCCAAAATAGAATCCCAGACAAGCTAACAGTTGTGACAGGGCTTACATGCTAATACAGGTTACAAGATCGTCAGTATTGCTGACAGCACTGCATCCCTTCTCGATGAGCTTCATGCATTCTATGCACATTTAAACAGAAGGTGATTGCACTGTCATCTCTGCCCCAACAGCCTTCACAGTCACCGTTATGAACAAAAGATCAGTCTTCTGGAAAGTAAGTCTGGGGAAAGCAGTCGACTCACATGATATCCTTGGCATTTTCCTTAGATTCTGCACAAATCAGCTGCTGGTGTATTTGCAGACTTTTTTTTTACCTCTCTTTGCTTCAATATGAGGTTCCTACTTACCTCCATCATCCCAGTACCTAAGGAAAGCAAGGTAACATGCCTCAATGCCAGTGACATCTACCATCATACAGTGTTTTAAGATGCTGCTCATGGTTTGCATTAATTCCAGCCTCCCAGACAATCTTGACCCACTGCAATTCACCTACTGCCAGCATGAGTCTATGGTAGACACTATCTCCCAGGCACATACTCATCTCTGGAGCTTCTGGACAGTAGAGACACTTACAGTATGTTAGACTGTTACTTAATGATTACAGCTCTGCCATCAGTACTATAATTCCAAGCAAACTCATCGCTAAACCCCTCAACCTGAGGCTCAACACCTGTCTTTGGAACTTGACTTCGTGACCAATAGATCTCAATCAGTGGGAAAGGTAACGGCATCTCCAATTAACCTCAATGTTGTTTTGGAAAAGTACATAGAAGGGAAGGGAACAGAGAGCTAGGGTCTATGTGCAGGTTGATGAGACAAGGCAGAATAACCATCTGCCATGTACTAGATGAGCTGAAATGGCTCTTTTTGTGCTCTAATGCTCTATGACCCTAACTTCACAAGCTGCATCCTCAACCCCCTTCTCTACTCTCTGCAGATCATGACTGCATGGCCAGTTTCTGATGTAACCCCATCGACAAATTTCCAAATGAGACCAATGTAATGGGTTGTAGCTCAAATACAGTAATGAAGTGGAGTACAGGAAGAGATAGAGGGCCTACTGACATGCTATCATGACAATAATCTTTCCCTCAGTGTCAGTGAAACAAAAGAACTAGTCATTGACTTTAAGGAGTACTATGGTACACATGCTCCTGTGGTCAACAGTGCTGAGGTTGAGAGTTTCATGCTCTTAGAAGTGAATATGACTATCAGCTTGTCTCGGTCCAGCCACATGGATCCCATGGCCAAGAAAGCCCACCAGTGCCTTTGCTTCCTTGGCAGGCTAAAGAAATTTGGCATGTCCCCTACGATCTTCACCAGTTTTTATTGATGAACCATAGAAAGCATCCCACCCAGATGAATCATGACTTGGTATGACAACATTTCTGCAAGTAACCGCAAGAAACTGCAGAGCTGTAGACCCAGTTCAGCTCATCACAGAAACCAGCCTCCCCTTGATGTTTTCAGTCTACAGTTCTTGCTGCCCCGGTAAAGCAGGTGACATAATCAAAGACCCTGCCCATCCTAGACATTCACTCTTCTCCCTCCCCCAACACACCCATTAAGCAGAAAATACAAAATCCTAAAAGCATGTATCCCGCTGTTAAAAGACTATTAACGTGTTCCCTAATATGATAAAGTGGCCCCTTAACCTCACAATCTACCTCGTTATGACCTTGTACCATTTTGTCTGCCTGAACCACATTTTCTCCGAAAATGTAATATCTTATTCTGTGTTCTGTTATTGTTTTACCTTTTACTTCCTCAACGCACTGTTGTAATGAATTGACCTGTAAGACAAGTTTTTATCACTGGTCTTCTGTACATGTGGTAATGAAAAACTGATTTACTAATTATATTCAAACATATTTAAATTCTTTCATGGCCGGTAAATTTAGATATGTGCCATAATTGGTTGCCAATGCAGTTCTGTAGGCAGAACCTGTCATTAACAATTGATCGGACATTGATACACACTGGGCCTCACTGATGAGTTCAGTACTAGCTTAACTGAGGATGCCCACTTAGGGGTACACTAAAGTAAGAGTTGGTTTAGTGGGCAGATGAGAACTGAATCTCAGCTTTAAATGATTTAATGGAGATGCTGAGACAATGAAAATGCTATTTCTTGTTTTGTAAGTGAATTGCTTACTTTTCCTGAAAGACACAAAGTTATTGCAATACTTGGGGATTTTAATATCAGCTCACACCATCCAGGAATAGTCTGTAACATAAAAGCTCACTGTAAATACTGCTGATTTTAGTTCACATTTGCAATGAATATGGAGGACTTCTGAAATATCGTTGCATGAAATAAAAAAAGCACAGACATAATTGGTGACATGATGATATTTCAAGTCACTGAATAAGTAATTGCTCAAGAATTCATTCTTAAATGCACTGAAGCATTTCTATTAACTAGAACTAGGGCTGAATTAACTTGCAATTAATATGAGAACAAATTACTGTGTACAGTATTTAATGTATTAGTCATGCATACTATGTGGAAAAAAAGATTAAACAGAAGGAAAGATCCTCAGAAGACCTGGTTGTTTAAAACTATAATAAACTTGCAATTTATTTTTTATTGTCCTTTCAAATGTTTAATGCTGCAGAATGATCAGATGGATGGGATGAAGAGATAGTGATGGTCAGTTAGAATTGCCAGCCACACCTCCTCGCCTGCATCCACCTATTGCTTGTTAGCTCTTGTCCACTGACTGAGTTCCTCCATCATCTTGTATGTTGCTACAGAAAGGCAATAACTAAAATATCAGCCTTCAACGCTAGAACAAAAGGGGATAGAAGTGATCTAGAGACAGAGGAGCCACAAGCACGTATGATGGTGCAGGGTTAGGGAAAAGTCAGTGATATACTCATGGAGTGTATGAAGGAGGCTTTTTGGCCCATGAATCTATACTGATCATTAAAACCCGTATTACACTAATTTTATATTAATACTATTTTATTTTCCCAACATTCCCATCAACTCTCCACAGATTCTACCACTCACTTGCACATTTAGGTTATTCTATAGTGTCCAATTTATCTACTGACCCACCCTTTTTGAGAATTGGGAAAAAGTCCACACAGTTTCAAGGAGAGTTTGCAAACTCCGCACAGAATGCACAGAAGGCCAGAGTTACACTAACTCTACTAACTGTGCCAGTTTGCTAACCAAAAAGGTACATTTAATCTTTTTTATCATTTTTCCAAAATAAATTTACTCTAACTTATTGCAGTGAGTTTTATCTCATAACTCTGTGTTGGAGTCACATCATGATTCAGAAAGTAAGAACCAACCTGAAGCAGAAGAATTTTAAGTTGTTTCTGCTTAGTTATTAACTATAGCTAACAAGATTTGGATATTATTTAAGTTTTGCCTAAATGCACCAGGACAGAAGAATTAAGACATTGAGGGTATATTATTACATGTTACTGTTGATTAAGCAAATGAAGTGTTACATTGTACAGAGAAAATAAAGAAAAACCTTTTGTAATACCGTTGCAGAACAAAAAATCCTTAATAACAACTGAGGCATGAATGCTGAATAGAATGTTAACTCAGGTATGCTACTGATTCGGATCCTGTGTCAAAAAAGTTTAGAGCATAAACTGAGGTAATGATTGAATCACATCAGTTGTCATTAGCTCAGTTGAAAATGTATCAGACCTCCTTGTAACTTCCTCAGGATTTAACTTGATGGAAATTCATTGTCAGAATTGTTTTCCTAGTGTAGTCATTTAGCATCACAAAATATCATTTCCATGAGAAACAAATTTCAAAAGTAAGATATTGGCTTGGTTTTTAATTATTAGATGTTGTTTTTGAGTAGAAACCTTACTGTTAATACTAATTGATGCTTTTAAATTGATGCTGACTTCAGTGCAGAATGGTTGTAGATATGTCTGCAGATGTTCACCAAAAACAGTCTGTCTAATATTGATCCAAGGCCAGCCACCATCCTCTCAAGGGTGTTATATGAAATATTGTGTGCAACCATTGCCCTTCTGCTCACAGTGCTCAGTGTAACAAAACAACACAGAACACTTCCCTTGATGTTTGGATGGTAGTCAAGGAAGTGCTAACAGATGTTGAGTGATGCAGGCCAAGGTGTTTCTCTGCTGTTGAAAGGTTTCAAATGCAACTGGTAGCTTGTTAATAGAGTTCACTTGGATTTGATAGAAACATCAGGCTGGGAATGCAGCCTGCTGTATCTACACTATGTACAAGTTTGGTAACCATTGCACATTGAGCATCCCTTTCCTGTATTTCTACACTTTCTCCTTCCCTACCTATCACTTGCTCCTGGTGTCCCTCCTCCTTCCCTTTCTCCCATGGCCTACTCTCCTCTCTTATTAGATTCCTTCTTCTTCACGTTTTCCAACCACCATTTCCCAGCTTCTTGTTTCACCCTCTTCCCCACCCAGCTTCCTTCTTCACACAGCTTCACCAATCATTTTTTAGCTTGTACTCCTTCCCCTCCCCATCCTTATTATTCTGGCTTCTTCCCCCTTTCTTTTCAGCCCCGATGAAAGATCTCAGTCTGAAACGTTGACTTTTATTCCTTTCCATAGATGCTGCCTGACCTGCCATGTTCCTCCAGTATTTTAAGGGAGTCACGTAGCTATCATTTCAGATTTAAAACTGATGAAGTTATGCAGAACAAAACATCTTTGCTGCCTAAACCTGCTGAGTTTTTCCAGCATTTTCTAACTTAATTCAGATTTCCAGCGTCTGCATTTTGTTTGATTTTCATTGAAATTGAACTTCTGTCTGGCCTATTTTGCTCATTATAATGTTGTGCTTTGTCACATGGTGAAGGCATCTTGAGGCAACGAGTACTGATATGCATCATAGCCTTCATGTGATTAGATCCAATTTGCTTAAAAACTGAATCTTAACATTTTTCTTTCAATTAAATGCCAGGTCCCCTGCATGTTACAAACGCCCAACTTTATACAGTCCTTGCACATGAACAAGCATTTGTGAAATTGGCAGGATCGATTTCATGACTGTCTTGGGGCCCCAGGCATCTTCTGATGCTCAGTTCACAGGAATGAAACAAGGGGAAGTTCTGTATGATATACTTATGAGGAGCTCTTCCTATCCAGAGAAGTATTATCTTAATACTTTGTCATGAAATGAGTTTTGCCTCTGCTTGACAGCTCTCTGATGTGCACAGTTAATGCCTTTTTTTCCTATGAATTTTTGAGTCTTTTTGATTTAGGCTGGGAAGTTCCTTGTGGCATTGGCATTTTTTGATAAAAATCACTTAGTTACATTTAAGTCAATCATTATTCTATTGAGATTATCAAACATGAGAACTTTTATATTTGTTGACATAGAGTTAAGAATGGGAGAATAATGTATGAGCAACTGAAAGTTTGATATTTGGATAATAAACTAGTCAGGCAGCAACTGTGGAAGTGTAATGTTCTGAAAGGTTGACTGTTTCTCTTTCTATTGTTGTTGGCTGACCTGCTGACTATAATCAGAATTTGTTTTTTTTTATTAGAGATTTGCATCTGCAGTCAATTCTATATTGTGTTTCTGCAGGTATATCTTGTGGGTCCTACATTACTCTGAAGCATCTTAATAGAAGTGTGTAATATGTCTTTCTGCAAGAAATACAGGTCCATAATTCATTGACAGTGGCATCACAGGTAGATAAGTTCATAAAGAAAGCTTTTGGCACAATGGTCTTCATAAATCAAGGTATTAAATATAGGAGGAGGGATGTTAAGTTAGATGTTGGTGAGGCCTAATTTGGAGTATTGTGTGCACAGTTTTGGTCACCTACCTACGGGAAAGATGTAGGAAAGATGTAAGATATTTTGAAAGAGTGCACAGAGAACTTACAAGGATGTTGCCAGGACTGGAGGACCTGAGTTATAAGGAAAGATTGAATTGGTTAGAACTTTATTCCCTAGAACGTAGAAGATTGAAGGGAGATTTGACAGAGGTATACAAAATTATGAGGGATATAGACAGGGTAAATGCAAGCAGGTTTATTCCACTGAGATTCAATGGGGCTACAACTAGAGGTCATGGATTAAGGGTGGAAAGTGAAAAGTTTAAGGGGAACATGAGGGTAAAATTCTTCACTCAGAGGGTGGTAAGAGTGTGGAAAGAGCTGCCAGCACAAGTGATGCATGCGAGCTTGATTTCAAGTTTAAATGGTTCAGCATAGACTAGATGGGCCGAAGGGCCTCTTTCTGTGCTGTACTTTTCTATGACTCTATGATCCCGAATCCTTCTGTAGACAATGAATGTTGTTTCGTCATTCAGAGTAACATAATGTTACCTTGTTCTTCGTACAGTGAAACTATTCCCTTTTTTTTTTGCCATGTCTTTTAATACATCTGTTCCTCTTTTTGGCTATGATATTATTCTTCATCCTTTTCATTGAGAAAGTCCACCTCTATGACTCAAGCATGTAGCCTCCTACCACTAATGAAGCTCAGTTTGATTCACAATGCTGTGTGCAGCCCAGATATACGAGGGGTGCATGGCAAGTATTTGCTTGGATAGGATTCTTATTTAGGTGTTTGTCTCCGTGTAGTATTCTGCTGAAATATAAGTTTCTATATAGGTAGTATTGATCACATTGCAATGGCTAACAATGTTCCCAAGAACAGTGCCCAAAAGCACTGCAAAATCTCTGGGAAATTGGCATTTTCTGATGTTGCTTTCTTTAACAGTTAGTCTCTTGCCTGTGTGGCTAAGCCTGGGGATTGTGGAGCAGTGCCTAAACTTCAGGTCAGAATGTGGAGGGGAAGCTATAATAATAGAGGATTCTCAGCTACCAGTCATTGCTGGACACATCCAGTAGCATGACTGAACCAGACACCTGAGAATTTATGTTATAGTGAGTGTTAATTTAACTGTCAGTGGGTAGATCATCAACTGCTGTGTGGTACAACTATACTGTGTAAACATTAAGAACCATGGGCATTCTTACAGCTAGAGTCATGCTGAGCTAATGGATCAATGTGTTTGCAAATCCTCCTCAAGCTGATAGTACACATTTATTATTGCCTCCCTGTACAGATGCATTCGACTTAGACACTGTGCTTGAAGAAAACCAGTTCATGGCACGTAGGATAATTCACGTGCCATCTGGGTAAAGTTGAGACCTTTCACAGACCTACTTGCCGTACAATTTGCCACCTTCTCTTTCCCCTTCAGCATCCAACTCAATATCGAATGTATGTGCAGCAACCACGAAGAAAGAAATATTCAGCATATCCGTAAAGATATACTTAGCACAATTATTTGAGCTGCTGATATTGATAAAATATAGTTAAAATATTAAAATTAAATTAAAATATAGTCTTTTTTGAAGTAGCTGCAGTGTTTTGATTAATAACACAGGCAGCAGGGAGGAGCAATATATGGTCCATTATAGACCACAGTTTATAAAAATCCTTTCACCTTATTCATTACTTTGGCTGCAGGTTAAAAGTCATTAACAAAGGAATATTTAACCACATTATTGTGCTGAAAATGAGCCAAACTCTCCCTTGAGTTCCATCTGTAAACTCAAATCTTGAAGTAACCTAATGGTTCTACAATATATAAAACCACGCATTCATGATCATGCATAGATTTATCTAATTTATGCTATTAATTTTTTTCCATGCTAAATAATTCAAACTTCAAAGAAAACCAGGAATTCTCCTAACCAGATGTATACTATTCATAAACAAGAGAAAATCTGCAGGCCAGGCAGCACCTATGGAAAAGAGTAAAGAGTGATTGGACTACTACACAGCCAACTCTCTTCCAGGGATGCCTACCCTGAAGTAGTTTAAATCTTCCCTTAGGGAGTTTAGTGAAATCCTCTCTCACTGTCCCCTGTCTGTGATCTCTGCTGCCCTTCAGCGCCTTCTTATTCTAACTTGTCATCATTTTCTCCAGTCCTGATAAAGGGTCTTGGCCTGAAGTGCCAACTGTACTCTTTTCCATTGATGTTGCCTGGCCTGCTGAGTTCTTCCAGCATTTTTTGTGTGTTGCTTGATAGCTATTCATTACTGCCTCTATCCCTTATCTGTAATGGAGATAAGGATAATTTTATTGTGATAATATATGTAGAACAAACAACATTAGAGATTGATATGAATGTTGTTCTTCTGATCAACAAGTAACTCAGTGGTAAAGTTCTCAAAAGGTTGCATCCTATCAATAGACTGCAACACGTTTGAATCTGAGTCCACTAACTCACTGTGCACTGCGATGCAGTAAAACTTTCTCATTTATTGTCCCAATATGCTTCTTAGACAATCTTTTGGGATCAAGGATGCTTTGCTTCTACTCTGTACGGTGGGTTCTGAAGTAACTAATGAGAACTGCATACTCTTCCATAGATGGAGCTGGACATAGTTAAAGGGGCAGATGTGCAGATAGTTTGTGAGGCCATGCACTCCTTTCACTGCTTTCTTGTGCTTCCAATGTAAGGTCTTTGTGTTCCCAATACCATCCTGAATGTTACTTCTCCACTTTTGGGTTTGAGAATTGGCCAAGTGTCCGTCTGCAGATGGGCTTCGACTACACGGGCCTGGTAAGCAGCTGAATTCCAATGCACCTTCCACTGCTGGCACTCTCTTTAATTCGCTGACTTACTGTACACCCTGCTTTTGCCTGATATGCCACTGGTGTGTAGGGCAGCAATGAAAGTCCCCCTTCTCTGGCGGTGTTCAAGGCTGCCTTCATTATGTCAGTAGCTTACTCTTGGTTCACAGTGTGTCATACAAGTCCCGGCTGGGGACACAGAAATACCATCGCACACAGATGTGGAAGGATTCTTCATTGCTGTTTCTGCAACAGTTTTGTTGGACCACTCAGGATTGATAGTCCTGAGCTGAACCCCCAAACCTGGAGGGTCAGTGGACCACTCTTAGTCTGGCCTCGACCCTTTGACCTGACCCTACCAAGAGCCAAAACATAAAGCCCTGACTCCAACCAGCATGGTTCTCCAGGTCATTGAGGCACACAAGCCTCCAAACCACAACAAAGTTATGGTCCTCTTTGAGGACTGTATGCTCTGCGATAGGTAACAAAAATTACTGTCGCTCTGTGCACTCAGCTATAGGCAGATTTTAATTCACTGTCTCCCTGTGCGCTCTGCTGCAAGCATCTCTCTAATTCACTGTCCCACTGTGCATTCTGCTGTTGGCGAACTCTAATGCACTGTCCCACTGTGCTTCCGAATAAGGACTGTCCCATTGTGCTAGAGACTTACTGACTCATTGATGTGCATGTAACATTTAACACAGACATTTCTGACACCAATTATAAGAGAGAGCCTCACTGTGAAGTGACATATCAAAAGTAAACATCACGGGACAAAATGTCATGACTGTTGCTGTCAGAGGGTGTGACCCATATTGCCTGCGTAGGTGGGCTTTACTAGTGCCATTAAGGCTTTCTACATCACCTTTGGTGAAAATATCTGCCTTTAGATTTCATCAGCTTCAGCTTACAGCAACAATTATGATGAATGGCAGTGCTACATAAATAAATAATTGCTTCCAATTCTGGGAACAGTATTATTCCAGTGTGTATTCCCACTTTCCCAATGCAGTGTTTTTATCTCCGAGGGGAACTCAACGGTGTGCTAATAAATTTTCACTATGGGTATTGTATTTGCAACACCATGACCCTTTTAAGGCCCTGCCAGATTAATTCTACCTCAGGTGCCTTTGGTAGCAGAGGGACAATAAAGCTTCAATTAGTTGCCCTGGATTACCTTTCACACCAGGTTTTCTTTTCCAGACCAGTGAAGCAAATAAGACAGGCACAGAAATTCATTCTCCTCTAAACCTGCATCATGTGGTTAGCCACATCACCTCATGCTGGTGCATTCTGGAACCAGTATAGCACTGGTGCCAGGTGAAGGCGACTTAGCTCAGTTTGAGCATACACAGCTTTGTTTTGTGTTAATGCCTGGCCAACAACATGTTGCAATATTATGTATCCCTCCAGGCAATCAGGTGCTCCAGACCTTTAAGGGCACTTGTCTGCTAGGTTAGAACACTGCTGGAAGTGAATTATGTGACCCACTGAAAAGTTACTGAGGTATGTTTTGAAATGTTTGTGAGGGTGGCTTTGCCAGGGAAGGTAGAAATCTCATACTTAAGGACCTACATCTTTGTGATGAGGTGCAGAGAAAGGCATCTTATTCTGTACCATTCATACCAGGGATTGTGCTCTGAGCGGTAGGTGGCCAATGAAATCACCGGTGAGTGAATCTAGAAACTATACTGTAACACACATAAAAGTTGCTGGTGAATGCAGCAGGCCAGGCAGCATCTCTAGGAAGAGGTACAGTCGGCGTTTCTGTAACTGTTCTCTTTTTAATGTAACTAATAAAGTCAGGTTTACAGCAGACACAGGCCAAGACTCCTTCCTCAATACTCCTCCATTCCTCCCCTCCCTTTGTCCCACTCACACCCTGGATTTCAAAAGGATTTTAAGATATTTGTTTACTGGGTTGTCCTGCCATCATACTTGCTGGAGCTGAGATGAAGATTTGTGGATTTCTAAATGTCCTTTTTACACACCTCCTTTCTTCTTAGCTGTTAATAGTACAGGTTTGTTGACAGCTCTGTTTACAGCTGCCAGCAGAGAGGCGTCCACCGGGGGCAGTGTGGTTCAGCCTCCGGGCTGGAGTTGGTGCTGTCCCCCCATTGTTCACTCGGCAGAAGACAAACTCTATTGTGGTCGACTGTAGATTTCTGCGGCTTTGGTAGCTTGAATGTGGGCTATTTTATTGCATGGCTGTATCTTACTGATACCTTTGTGTGCTTGCTGTCTTGTATGTGCTATTTGTGACTGTTGGTAGTGTTTTGCACCCTGGTCCTGGAGTAATGCTGTATTTATGAGTATTCTTGTACTGTTGAATGACAATCAAACTTGAATTGAATCTTCTAGGAACTTGTACAATGTCATCATGAACATGCTCATCTTTCTGTCTTTTATCACAGAATCACACAACCCAGTCAGGCTTTTTCTCCTCCATAAGGAGCGCTCTGCTGAGATAGAAGAGAGGTGTAAGGTTCACTACACCTGACACCCACAGGCACTACTTCAGACACTTTGTGCAGCTAAAACAGGAGCGGAAGTGCATCTTTCACATACAGAGGCACCTGGCACTAGCAGGCTGCTATTCAACCAAAGGTTTAATGACGTAGGGGTCAAATATAATTTTTATTCAAGAGGACTTGGATAAGAACTATAATCAGAAAGCATACGGAGGAAAACAGCAGTACATGCAATTTGGAATATTTGATGCATTATCTGGCCTGTTGCTTAGCCTACGAGTGATGTCAAGGAGAAAATGCAGTGTCTGGGGTACTTTCAGTCCTCACACTGGTGAGGCTTAAAGCACTGGCTATTTGGTTTGTTCATGATTGTATTGTATTTATGCCTTAGATACAATATTGAGCCATCGTGAAAAGGATCGCTTAATCCAGGGGTCCCCAACCTTTTTTGTACCGCGGACCGGTTTAATACTGACAATATCCTTGCAGACCGTCCGATGGGGGGAGGGGTTGGGGGGGGCAGGGGTGTTAATCATGACCGGAATATAGGTGATAAGTCAACTGTAAGTCACTCATAAGTGGCTAATACACTCAAATTCGTTTTTAAAAGGGTTTATCTAATGAATTTAATATTAAACACACAGCGCATATTTTCCTTGCATGAATATAATGATAAGTCAATTATAAGTAACTTATAAGTCAATAGCATCATAACATTTTAAGTAACGTTTGGATATTAAACACACAGCGCATATTTTCCTCGTATGAACATATAAAATCATTGCAATGCACCAATATCGCTGAATCAGTGGGAGCCCTGGGCTTGTTTCCCTGCAACAAGACGGTCCCTTCGAGGGGTGATGGGAGACAGCGATACTCGAAGGGGGTTCCTTATGTCCAGTCTATTCTGCAATTTAGATTTTGTTGCATTCATTGCAGAAAACTCCTCTTCACAGTGATATGATGTTGGAAATGGAAGCAACATTTTCATTGCTTTCATAGCTACCTCAAGATATTCAGCCTTGACTTTGATCCAGAATGCCAGCAGAGATATTATGTATGTCAAACATACGTTTCAGCCCACCATCACTTGCAAGCTCGAGGAGTTGATCTTCTTCCCGCGCTGACATGGATGACGTGTGGGTAATGACCTCGTGTGCATAATGACCTCACGTGCATTCAAGTTCAACAGTGGGCATGACAGGGAATGAGGAAAGGTGCAGCTGACTCATATCGTTTCATATCGCCAAATCATATTGTTTCCTCGCGGCCCGGTAGCACATGCTTTGCGGCCCGGTACCAGTCCACGGCCTGATGGTTGGGGACCACTCATTTAATCACTGCAACAAGAGATTCCTCAAACAACTGCTGAGGCTGCCATAACTACATTGGGAGGACCACCACTAAGGATTTCTGCTGTCAACGACACTGGGAAGGCAGGGTATGTATCTTGTATGTTGTAGTCCAGCCACAAGTGTAGATACTTTACATCCTTTCTCTCCAGGGACCTCCAACTACAGTCAACTTCACTAAATTTATTCCTCTAGGTTTACTGAGCAATCCTTCCAAGCACAATTGCTGTTTAGATGCTGCGTTCCAGATGTTTAGATGCTGTTTAGATGTTGCTTTCCAGATGTTTGCCCTGGAGGAACCCTTGAAATAATTTCCAGGTCTCAGGGTATCCCTGCATAAAACTTAATATATCTACGGCTTACAGTACATTAGCGTGATCAATATGTTGTAGATATTGAATATTCTGGGAACTTGTACAATCTCATCATCCACTGGTCCCAACCTCATAGTTCCCACACCCTGCACCTCCCATTTCTACCTCCTACCCGAGATCCACAAACCTGTTTGTCCTGGTAGAACCATTGTTTCAGCTTGTTCCTGCCCCACTGAAGTCATATTGGCTTACCTTGACTCTGTTATATCCCTTCCTACCTACATCCTTGACACCTCACCCCCTCTTGACCTTTTCAAGGATTTCAGGTCCCCTGGCCACCATGATCTCATTTTTACTATGGATGTTCAATCCCTATACACTTCTGTCTTCCACCAGGAAGATCCCACCACCAAGCACCTCTTTCCCTTCCCCCCCCCCACTTTCTGCTTTCTGCAGGAATCGTTCCCTACATGACTCTCTTGTCCATTCATCCCTCCCCACTGATCTCCCTCCTGGCACTTATCCTTGCAAACGGAACAAGTGCTACATCTCCTCCCTCGCTACCATCCAGGCCCCTAAACAGTCCTTCCAGGTGAGGTCACACTTTCACCTGTGAGTCTGTTGGGGTCATTTACTGTGTTTGGTGTTCCCGGTGTGGCCTCCTGTACATCGGTGATGATGTAGATTGGGAGACCGCTTTGCTGCGCATCTATGCTCCGTCTGCCAGAACAAGCGGGATCTCCCAGTGGCCACTCATTTTAATTCCACTTCCCATTCCCATTCCAATATACCCATCCACTGTCGTGATGAGGCCTGGTGGTTCTCTCTCCCCTCCCCCCACCTGTTAAGTCTACACCTCAGTTTTTTTTCTCCAGTCTTGCCGAAGGGTTTTGGACAGAAGCATTGACTGCCTGGCCTGCTGAGTTCCTCCAGCAGTTTGTGTGTGTTGCTCGGATTTTCAGCATCTGCTGATTTTCTCTTTTTGAAGTTGTAGATATAGTAACCCAAAAATTATTGTCAATGCTCTTTTGAGTAGAGAATGAATTTTTAGCCAACCTTTCTTGAAAAAGGGCAGGTAGTTAAGTTTAGCTTACCTTTCTCGAAATTAATTTCTTTTGCCCCCTTTCATAAATTTAAGAAACTCATAAGGCAAACATCATAAGTTTCTGTTTTCAATAAGACTTGTGACTTTCTGATATCATTTCTCACTCTGAATCCTAAGCAGCAGTGGGAACATTTCAAGATTTCCTTTTGCAACATGATTTTTCCAAAATTCAGTTTCCTTTTAAATCCAAGAATCTTGTCACTTGCAGTCAAAACATTTTCTCCAGGGCCTTGCAGAGGCTTGTTCAACTGATTCATTTGATGAAAAGTGTCCACTAAGTAGGCTAGTTTCTGCAGCCATTCTTCATCTTCAAAGCACTCAGCAAAATCTGTCCTACTATTTTCTTGAAAATACCCCTGTAATTTACTTTTCAGCTCAAACACCCTTTTGAGAGTTCTTCCTCTGCTAAGGCACCAGATTTCTGTACGTAGCAGGAGACTAGTGTGCTGTGTCCAGGTTTTCGCAATTTTTAAAAACGTTTTTGAGTTAACTGGTCTTTGTTTAATGAAGTTAACCATTTCTGCAGCATCATCCAGAACTTTTTAAAATTTAATCTCCAAGTCTTTTTGACATCAGCACCTCTCTGTGAAGAAAACAATGTGTTGTGACAATGAAAGGATTTTCCTTTTTTACAAGAGAAACGAAACCTCTCATGAAGCCAACCATTGATAGGGCACCATCAGCACAGATGCCAAATCAGTTCCTCCAAGACAGACTTTTTGCTTCCAGATAGGAAGACAATACATTAAATATATCTTGGCGTTAGCTTGTTTTGTGCAGCCCTTTGCAACAGAAAAAGGTTTCTTGAATTTCACCAAAATTTCCAAATCTTACAAATGCTACAACATGACATTTATTTGTGAAATTTATCAACTCATCAACCTGGATAGAGAAATTGTTGTTTTTCAGTTTATCACACAAAACTTCTTCAGCATGTGACATGTCATCAATATGTCGATTTATCGTACCATTTGAGAGTGAAACCGTTTCAATTTCTCATACAGGATCTTGTCCTAACACAGTGGTTAATAAAATATAAAAAAGAATGGCAAAACATATGAAAACTTCACAATATAATTCACCTTTTGTAATGTTTATAACAGCAGCAAAGTGGCTGGCTATCAGCTGAGTCGTGGTGCGTAAAAATTTCTTCCTCAGAATGAAAATTTTCCTCCAATTTTCTACTACACGGGTAGAATTTGTTCACTTCCATAAGTCAGTTGGTGATGCATAAGGGGGAAGTTGGGGAAGTAATTCAGGAAACAGAGTTTGATGTCACGGCCCAAGTTGGGCGAGTCCATTCAATGCTTGGAAAATGCACTTCACACTCCTCATCAACCTACCGTCCTCCCCTCCCTGCAGTACAGTGTTAGCCAATTATCGATGGCCTCCCCTATCTTGTGTCAAAAACTGAGAATGGACTCAACCAATTAAACGCGGTCCTACTGCGCACTGCCACACTGGGCTGAGAGATCTCTAACGAGATTGCTTATGGGGCTATTCGGTCACTCAGTCACTGCCCACCACTGCGAGTGCTAGCATTGCATGTTCCTTGAAGTTCAAAAAATGTTGTTTTTTTTTTAATCACGCTCTCTCACAGAACCCCTACTGAACTCTTACAGAACCCCAGTTGAGAAACCCTGTGTATAGAATGATTGTGTGCCAATAAAGTGAGGCTTGGTTGTACGTTAGATAAATATAATCTAATGTAGGTCACATCCGGACCTTTTCCGGGTAGTGGACGACCTCCTCCCACGCCATTCTGACATAGTTGGAATTTGCGTACGAGGCAAGTTACAGCAGTGGTTTGCCATTGCCTTCTGCCGGGTGAGTTTCTTTTCCAAAGAGATCGCCAGCTCTTAACCCCGCACGGATGGAAAGCATGCCAGGGGGAGCTGGCTGGATTTGAACTTTGGAACCTCCGCCTCGCAGTCCAGCACTGATGCCGCTATGCCATCAGCCGGCGTAGATAACTGACAGGAAATAATAAAGTCGAGGTGGAGTTAGTGGGTGGAGGTGTTGATCAGCCTTACTGCATGGTGAAAGTAATTGCCTTTGAGTCTGGTTGTACTGGCATGGATGCAGTGTAGCCTTCTCCCTGATGGGAGTGGGACTAGCAGTCCATGAGTAGGATGGGTGAGATCCTTTGTGATGTTTATGGCCCTTTTCTGGCACCTTTCTGTATATATGTCCTTGATGGTGGGTAGGTTGAAGCCAATGATCTTTTGGGCATTTTCGACTACCCATTGTAGAGCCTTCCTGTCTACTGCAGGACAGTTACCATACCAACCAGTGATGCAGCATGTCAGGATGCTCTCTACTGTGTATCTGTAGAATGATGAGTATGGTTGTGCAAAGTCCAGCTCCCTTCAGCCTCCTTGTGCCCATTCTAGTCAGCTTTTGCCGTGTCCTTTAGTCTCTCCAGGGCGCAGGCATGGGCAAGGTTGTATCGAAGACCAGCAGCTGCCCATGCTGCAAGTCTCCCCTCTCCACGCCACCAATATTGTCCAAGGGAAGGGCATTAGGACCCATACAGCTTGGCACCAGTGTCATCCCAGAGTAATGTGTGATTAAGTGCCTTGCTCAAGGACACAACACACATTGCCTCAGCTGGGGCTTGAACTCACGACCTTCAGGTCACTAGTCCAATGCCTTAACCACTTGGCCACGTGCCCACATGGTAAACATGAGGTCCACTGAAATCAAAACAGGTAGTCTGTGTTACACAGGAAATAGGGCCATTGATAAATGAAATAAAGGAGCTGTTGTTGTCCTAGTTATTGCCTGACTGTATGAAAACCTTGTCAAGTGGGGTCCTGGAGAATCTTTGGACATTGTGTTATGGCTGGACATCAAATCCAGAAATCATCTGTTGATATTCTCCTCTGTAATGGTTCCACCTCCACCTTGCACGCCACCAACTCCACCTCATACTGAAGACCTCTAGGCAAAGCTTGCCTTTCTGTGGGCTAGGTCATGAAGGATGCCACAGCTGATATTATTGCTTTCTGAGTTTTTCTGGAAAGAATTATAGGACACCTGTGGTGCAGTGCTGACTGTATATTTTCATTTGGAGGTTTGCAAATGGTATTCATGAAGGCCTGGTATCTCACGAAGACAAGTGTTGGGAACTAGGTGAGCCCTAGACCACGAGATGTGGGCCTTTGTGCAAAGTGGTGACTGAAATATGGCAGTCAACACGGAATACACAACATAAAGGAGGCAAGCAATTCATAGAGACATAGAAAATACGTGCAGGAGTAGGCCATTCGGCCCTTCGAGCCTGCACTGCCATTCAGTACGATCATGGCTGATCATCCAACTCAGAACCCTGTACCTGCTTTCTCTCCATACGCCCTGATCCCTTTAGCCAGAAGGGCCATATCTAACGCCCTCTTAAATATAGCCAATGACCTGGCCTCAACTGTTTCCTGTGGCAGAGAATTCCACAGATTCACCACTCTCTGTGTGAAGAAGTTTTTCCTCATCTCGGTCCTAAAAGGCTTCCCTTTTATCCTCAAACTGTGACCCCTCGTTCTGGACTTCCCCAACATCGGGAACAATCTTCCTGCACCTAGCCTGTCCAATCCCTTTAGAATTTTATACATTTCAGTCAGATCCCCCCTCAATCTTCTAAATTCCAGAGAGTATAACCCTAGTCGATCCAATCTTTCATCATGTGAAAGCCCTGCCATCTCAGGAATCCATCTGGTGAGCCTTCTTTGTACTCCCTCTATGGCAAGAATGTCTTTCCTCAGATTAGGGGACCAAAACTGCACACAATACTCCAGGTGTGGTCTCATCAAGGCCTTGTACAACTGCAGTAGTACCTCCCTGCTCCTGTACTCGAATCCTCTTGCTTTGAATGCCAGCATACCATTCGCCTTTTTCACTGCCTGCTGTACCTTCATGGTCACGTTCAATGACTGGTGTACAATGACATCCAGGTCTTGTTGCACCTCCCTTTTTCCTAATCGGCCACCATTCAGATAATAATCTGTTTTCCTGTTCTTGCCATTCAGATAATAATCTGTTTTCGTGTTCATGCCTTGAAGACCAGACAAATTTCTTCTCCTAATGATATGGACGTTGATGGAGTGAGATTCCTTGAGATCCATGTCGAGCTTTAGGTTCTCAAGGGAAGTCCAAAGCATTATGAATGCAGGATGCATTCTCCAAATGTTTGGGATGTGCAATCCTCACAAGTCCATATGCCAGTTTCTTTGAGCGAAAGGCACACTGCACTGAGAGGCCAACAGGGATATACTGTGAAATTACTGCTTGGCATCAATGGAGATGAGGAAATTCATGGTGATATTAACTTCAATTTCCAATGGCAAAATAGCCTGGGCATGGGAACATGATTAAGCTCTACCTATAGAAGATTACTAATCAGAATCCATTGACTTACAAATTACTAGCTAGTTGATACAGAGTCACAGAATTACAGTGCCAATAAAAAGCATTCACCCCCCCCCCCCACCCTTGGAAGTTTTCATGTGTTATTGTTTTACAACATTGATTTACAATGGTTTAATTTGGGTTCTTGACTGATCAACAGAAAAAGACTCTTTGGGGGGGGTGTCAGGTGAAAACAGATCTCTACAAAGTAATCTAAATTAATTACAAACATAAAACATAAAATAATTGATTGCATAAGTATTCACCTTCCTTTAATATAACACACCAAATCATCACTGGTGCAGCCAACTGGGTTTAGAAGTCACATAATTAGTTAAATGGGGATCACTGTGTGCAGTGAAGGTGTTTGAATTGACTGCAGTAAAAATACACCTGCATCTGGAAGGTCCAACTGCTGGTGAGTCAGTATCCTGGCAAGAACCACACCACAAAGACAAAAGAACACTCCAAGCAACTCCATGAAAAGGTTATTGAAAAGCACAGGTCAGGAAATGAATACAAGAAAGTTTCCAAGTCACTGAATATCCCCTGGAGTACAGTTAAATCAATCATCAAGAAAAGAAAGAATATGGCACAGCTGTATATCTGCCTTGAGCAGGCTGACCTCAGAAACTGAGGGACCGTGCAAGAAGGGGACTAGTGAGGGAGGTTTCCAAAAGACCTATGACAACTCTAGAGGAGTTACAAGCTTCAGTGACTGAGATGGGAGGGGCTGTGCGTACAACTGTTGCCCAGGTGCTTCACCAGTCACAGCTTTATGGGAGGGTGGCAAAGGGAAAGCCACCGTTGGAAAAAATCTCACATGAAATCTCAGCTACAGTTTGCCAGAAGGTGGGAGATTCTGAAGTCAGCTGGAAGAAGGTTCTATGGTCTGATGAAACCAAAATTGGGTTTTTTGGCCATCAGACTAAATACTATGTTTGGCATAAGCCAAACACTGCACATCATCAAAAACAGACCATCCCAACTGTGAAGCATGGTGATGCATCATGCTCTGGGGATGATTCACTGCAGCAGGCCCTGGAAGGCTTGTGAAGGTAGAGGGTAAAATGAATGCGGCAAAATACAGGGAAATCCTGGATGAAAACTTGATGCAGTCTACAAGAGAACTGCGACTCGTGAAAAGATTTATTTTCCAGCACGACAATGACCCCAGCATAAAGTCAAATCTACACAAGAATGGTTTAAAAACAAAGTTCATGTCGTGGAATGGTTAAGACAGAGTCCAGACTTCAATCCAATTGAGAATTTGTGGCTGGACTCAAAGGGCTATTGCCTGATCCCCATGCAATCTGACCCTGCTTGAGGACTTTTGTAAAGATGAATGAAGAAAAATTGCAGTGTCCAGAGGTGCAAAGCTGATAGAGACCTATCCACACAGACTCGAGGCTGTAATTGCTGAGCAAGGTGCATTTGCTAAATACTGACTTGAAGGGGGTGAATACTTACGCGATCAATCATTTTGTGTTTTATATTTGTGATTAATGTAGGTCACTTTGTAGAGATCAGTTTTCACTTTGACAAGAAATAGTCTTTTACTGTTGATCAGTGTAAAAAAAGCCACATTAAATCCATTGTGATTCAATGTTGTAAAACAATAAAGCATGAAAACTTCCAAGGGGGAGTGGGGTGAATCCCTTTCATAGGCACTGTATACAGCACAGAAACAGGACGTTTGGACCAATTCATCCATGCCAGCCAAGTTGCCTAACTGAATTCATCCAACTTTCCTGCATTTGGCCCAGTTCTCTCTGAACCTTTCCTAAACCTTTGATTGGTAAATGCAGAAGAGGCGTAGTGGTAAAAGAAACTCTGCCCATGATTGAATAGCAGAGCAGACTTAATGGACTGAATGGCCCACTTCTGCCTCTATGTCTTATGGGCTATCCATGTACCTGTCTAAGTGCCTTTTAAATGTTGTCATGTTGCTTCTTGGAGATCTGAAAATGAAGTCCAGCTTCTGTTCCCCTGAGCAGTGAAATGAAAGGTTATGAGGCTTCCTTATTTCCTCTGACAGGGTCCATGCACCTCTGCTGACTGTAGCCCCGGTTCATTCAGAACTACCATCAAAACCACAACTAAAAATCCCATGGCAATGCGGCAATGCACATTACCCAAACATGTGCAGACAGGTTTTAGTCATCTCCTGATTCCTCAGGGATTCTTGAAAGTTCAGTGCAACACCCAGGATAAGTGACATATGCCTCAGTATAAATTAGCACAGGTATTTTGAACATAGTGGTATAAACACAAGTCCCTCTGAGTGCCTCATATCACTTATAAAACAGAAAAAATATTATTTTCAATCGTAGGTCTCCCTCTCAGTGTTGCATGACAGATTATATAATTCTGTAAACACAAGAGATTCTGCAGATGCTGGAAATGTAGGGCAACATACACACAATACTGAAGGAACAACAAGTCAGACAGGATCTCTGGAGAGGACTGAATCCTGATGGAGGATCTCCGCCCAAAACAATGACTGTTTATTCCTTCCATAGATACTGTCCGACCTGCTAAATTCCTCCAGCTTTTTTTTGTGTGCTAATATAATTCCATGGTAACTCCGTGCACTATGACAAATGACTGTGCTTCTACGAATAACACAAAAACATTGAAGTTAATGCTCAAAAATACACCATCATATCACTCATTCTGTAGACCCAGAATACAGGACCCCTTTACATGTTGAATTATCTACATTTGACATTGAGGCTCAATCTTAATTTCTCCCAAATTTGAAACAAGAATACTACTGTATTTGAATGATGGAAGCTAGTTACAGGCAATTTTACAAAGTAAAACTACAAATTCATATTTAACAATTACCAGGGATGTTCTCAAACAGATTACATAACATATTAAACGCATACTGTTTGTTTTTAAGAATTTGCAAATTACTTCTTTGTAAGGGTGAAAAGTGGGATTGTTAAAATATGGAGATCCCAGTTGGTGGTAGTATTCTTTGGACATGTAAACAGTCCATCAAAATAACAGATTTTTCTCACTCAACTACCTTACCAATAGGAACTGAGAGCCCTTTCCCGACATGTGCATGCTGTTCAGTTCTCTGCAGGTAGTAAAAACGGAATAAAGTTTTCACATGAAAACATACCCACTTTATTACGTCATTCTGTCACTTTATTTTATGCAGTTGTGAAGATCTATCCATACAACACATCTGAAGATGTGCATATTACAGTTAGGCGCCCGAAGGTAAGGTTCAATAATAGTAAAAACTCACTGCAAAATTTTGCAGAGAGAGAAAGAATGTACTTACACCCAATAAGTCATCCACAATGTCTGCCAGCTTGAGCAAAATTCCACCCCAGATATATATTGCCCTCCTTTTCCTTTCAGGGCTGGGTCCAGAACTGTTCACGATATACATTAACAATTTGGAAGAAGGAATCAAGCATAGTTTATCTAAGATAGATGATGGCACTAAATGGAAGGGAAAAGCAAATTATGTAGTGGATGCGGAGCCTCCACAGGGATCTGTAGATAGGTTGTGAGTGGGCAAAGGTCTGGCAGGTGGAGTACTAATTTGGTAAATGTGGGGTCAAGCACCTTGGAAGGAAAAAAATATAAGATCAGATTATTAGTTAAATGGTGAAAGATTGTAACATGCTGTTGTGCAGAGGGGCTTGTGTGTGTTTGTACTTGAATCGTAAAAGGCTGGTTTGCAGGTGCAACAGGTTATCGAGAAAGCAAATGGCCTTCATAATGAGAAGGATTGAATTTAAGAGTAGGGGATTGTACTGAAACATTAGAGGGTACTGGTAAGGCTGCATCTGGAGTACAGCATGCTGTTCTAGTCTCCTTACTTGAGGAAAGATATACTGGTTTTGGAGGTGGTTCAGGTGGTTATGTTTTGCAACTCAAAACATAAAATGAATTGGAAGAAAAACAAGGGAGTCAAGAGATGCGAGACTTAGTTCAATTTCTGTTTTAAGTAAAGTGCACACAATCATGTGTTGTTGTGATGACGTATGCCATTTATGTGCTTTTACAGATAACCCGCATGCATTATGTAACAACAAAAACACACTTAATCAATCAATATATTTACAACATTACTGAAATCTTAAATACACAACACAGGTTGACGCTGAAATGAGAGGTGTTAGCATACGAGCAGAGATCGAGTCCCCTGGGACTATACATGCTGGAGTTCAGAAGAATAAGAGGGAATCTTACAGAAACATATATAATCATGAAAGGGATAAATAAGATGAAGGCAGGAAAGCTGTTTCCACTGGGGAGTGAGGATAAAATGAGGGGACATGATCTCAAATTCAGGGGAATAGATTTAGGATAGAGATGGAGAGAAACTACTTTTTCCAGTGAGTAATGCATCTGTAGAATTCTCCACTCAGGGAAGCAACAGAGGCTACCTCATTAAATATACTTAAGACATAGTTAAATAGTTTTTGCACAGCAGGTGAATTAAGTGTTATAGGGAAAAGACAGGTAGACGGACCTGTTTCCAGGCCATATCAGCCATAATCTTATTGAGTGGCAGGTCAAGCTTGATGGCTAGATGGCCTATTCCTGTTTCTATTTCATATGCTCTACGTTCTTATCATTTCAACAAGATTGCTCACTTCATGACTCCATTCCCATCTACCAGTCGCATAGCACTGTCCTTTAATCGCTTCCCGTCCTACCATCCAGGGACCAAAACTATCCAGGTGAAAAATTCATTTGTACTTCTTCCAATCTAGTGCACTCCAGTCATTGTTCACAATGCGGCCTTCTCTACGTTGCAGAAAGGCAACGTAGATGGGGTGATCATTTTGCGGGACACCTGAGTGCGGTGTACAGGAGTGACCCTGAGTTTCTGGTCACATCATTTCAGTTTTCCATTCCAGATCCACTCTGACCTTTTTAATCTGTGACCTCATGCAATGTTATGACAAGGCCTAATGAAAGCCAGAAGAAAGCATTTCATCTTCTGTCGGCATGTGTTCCAGCCTTCCTGAATCGACAATCAATTTTCCAATTTAACTCATTCTTTCGTTTTACCTGAATCAGAACTGGCCACTTCTGCCTGTCATAATTTACTCTGTTTTTTTCTTTATTATTATTATTATTGTTTGGCTTGTTGGAAATGTCTCTCAATCTTACTATTAACCACACAACACACAAACAAGGAAACATAATGTTCTTCACAGCTACTCTAAATCCTCCCCCCAACCCATTTGAGATATTCTTTCCCTCCCCACCACACCTTCTCTATTACTGAAAATTCATTGATTTTGCTCTTTTTCTTGGTTTTGATGAAGGGTACAGAATTTCTTTCCATCAATATTGTCTACCCTTCTGAATATTTCTGGCATTTTCTATTTTTACTTCATACTTACAGTCAAATAAATCTGATTTTGGCAGATCTGTAAGATTTCTCCTTTTGGTTTTAACCTGTAGAATGATTATATAAGAACATTTAAATGCATTTGCCTGAATTGTTTTGTTATCTATTTCAATTGTGGGGTCAACCAATTTACTTTTATGTTAAAATAGCAGAGGGAAGAAATGTTGTCGAACAGTTAAATATGCCTAATCTGTTATCATCCAGTGCATACAGAAGATTCATTTGAAAGTGAGCCTTAGACTTCTGTAGTTTAATTTATTTTATGGAATTGTTTAGATGTGTTAATGACAGCAGAGATGTTGAGCCTGTATATTGCTAAAGCAAAAAGAAGTCATTAGCACCCTGAACATTTCTATTGAAGGGGTGGGGTGAGGAAGGAAGGTCAGGTATGGAAGTTGAGAAATTTAACATACCAAGGGATCCAAGTTCTCTGTATCTTTGGGGAAACCTCTCAACGTTTTTGGCTTCCCAGTCCAGATATGCAATTTTTTCCTTATGGCTTGCTGGTTTGGAATATTGGAAAGGATCTCGGAAACAGTCTAGAAAAAAGGAAAAGGATTGGAGTCAATTCTGCCCGTCAAGAAAGACTGGCACATATCAACAGAAAATGGAGTCTGTGTTAGGATCAAACCTTCGGTTTGAAAATACGCTATTTTCTTTCCCTTCACAAATACAGGTGCAAGATAATTTGATGTGTCACTGATAGCTGGAGCAGCTTTAAATGAGTAACAACTTGATGATTTTCTTTTTGCTTTTACAGGATTACCATGCAGCTGATTTATGCTTCCTTTGGGAACACTTGCCGGTTCCATCATTAATCAGCTCAAAGCCAGATCACATAGCTGTTGCCCTACTTTGAGATTTGTTGCACATTTATAATTTAAAGAAGCATGTTACGATTTATATGTGCCCAGGGCATTATGTTGTATTTGCATATTTTAGTGGTTTCCATATGCAAATTATCACAAAAATCTCATAATTGAGCTAACATTCTATATGTGCTAACATTTTTCATTCTGTAAATAATGGTGACCTTCCTGTTATTGCTGAACATGCTTACTTCTCAGCATTGGAGACGTGCTCATTTTTTGCCTTCAAATGCCATAATGTATTTCCAGTTCTGATATGGAGTTGTGTCCTCTGCTACCATGGTGACTGCAATTTTTTTCATCTGAGAATAGTCAGGATTATTTAAGACCACAACTCTAAGAGTAGCCAGGGAATGACCATGAACAAAGTCAGCAGTGATGACAGAAGACTAGATTAGATTTTGAAGTCAACTTTGCCAAGTTTTCAAGTACAGAATAGGCTTTTCAAAAAAAAATGTTGGATATAGAAGTTCAGCTGTGATATTATTGAATAGTGGAGGAGGCCAAGGGTGCCAATTGGTTGACTTCTGCTATTTCTTACTTTGTCTGTCCAATACCAACTTTCTGGGGTTGCTTGAAGTACCCTTTTATAAATGTAGTCATATTTAAGTTATAGATGTGCAAGTCCCAAATAATGATTGAAGTTGTGGAGTAACTACCTGAAACTTCTGCTACTTTGATCACTGTGAAGCAGTACAAAGCATACCTGAAGAAATTCTTAAAGGGGAAGGTGACTTTTAGTATAAAATCAGCAAACTGTTACTTTGCTGTGGAAAGATTATCAATTTGGAATTTTTATTCAGAATATATTCTGAATTTTATTCAGTATATATACACATACACACACATACGTATATACATATACCACCGATCTTCAGTAGTTACGTTCTCTAGATTTGTGGGGTACCAAGCAATAGTTTAATTTACAATCTACTTATGATGTAAATGTCATGGGGAGTCAAAGTCAAAGTCATTATGATCTCTTCTGTCTATGGCACGTTACTAAATAATATGCTGCTTACACACAGCATAGTGATTGTCATCTCACCCCTGTTGACATCAATGGATCTGGGGTTGAGAGGGTGTAAAGCTTCAAGTTACTCAAGTTACACATTACCGAGGATCTCACTTGGTCTGTACCTACTAGCTGTGTGATGAAGAAAGCACAACAGCACCATTTTATTTCAGACGGTTGAAAAAGTTCAGCGTGAGTCCCCAAATCCTAAGGACTTTCTACAGGGGCACAATTGAGAGCATCCTTACTGGCTGTATCACTGCCTAGTATGGGAACTGTACTTCCCTCAATCACAGGGCTTTGCAGAGAGTGGTGCGGACAGCCCAGCGCATCTGTGGATGTGAACTTCCCACTATTCAGGACATCTACAGTGACAGGTGCGTAAAAAGGACTAGAAGGATCATTGGGGACTCGAATCACCCCAACCACAAACTGTTCCAGCTGCTACCATCCAGGAAATGGCACCGCAGCATTAAACCCTGTACCAACAGACTCCCGGACAGCTTCTTCCTTCAGGTCATCAAACTGATTAATTCACACTGACACAGTTGTACTTCTAAGCTATATTGACTGTTCTGTTGTATATCTTACTGTACATACTACTTATTACAAGTTACTATAATTTGCATATTGCACATTTGGATAGAGATGCAACGTAAAGATTTTTACTCCTCACGTATGTGAAGGATGTAGGAAATAAAATCAATTTAATTCAACAAACGGTAACTGATATCTCCTTCGTCAAAGGACTCCCCTCCCACTATTAAGTAATAAAAACATTTTTATTGCTGCTTGTGAGAAATTCCGTGGTTTGGCTGATGAAGAGTTTCAAATGGTTTTGCCATTTTCATATTGTCCTCCCCTTTTCGGACTCAACAATTTACAGAGTGTCTCTGCATGTGCTTGCTAACCAAGGTGATGTGTGCTGCTGCCACAGTCCAAACCGCCAGCAAGCATTTAATGACTGAAGTCCACGCCTATAATGACACAAAGGTAAAAATGTTAGAAAGTTTGCCACTTGTCATGGCTTCACAGCGAGACTACATTACATATACTCAGTGGCCACTTTATTAGTACTTTCTGTACCCACTAAGTGTGAGCTCATGGTCTTCTGCTGCTGTAGTCCATCTACTGTCGTAACTACTGTTGTTACAGTCACCTTCCTATAAGCTTGAACCACTCTGGCCATTCTCCTCTGACCTCTTATTAACAAAACATTTTCACCCACAGAACGGCCCCTCACTGGATGTTTTCTTTTTCTTTTCATGCTATTTTCTAAACCCTTGAGACTGTAGTGCATGAAAATCCCAGGAGATCAGCAGTTTCTGAAATACTCAAACCATCCTGCCTGGCACCAAAATATCATTCAACTGTCAAAGTCACTTAGCTCACATTTCTTCCCCATTCTGATGTTTGGTCTGAATATCAGCTGAACCTCTTGACCATGTCTGCATGCTTTTATGCGTTGAGTTGCTACCACATGATTGGCTGATTAGATATTTGCATTAATAAGCAGGTGTACCAAATAAAGTGGCCACTGAGTGCATGCTGAATGTGCAAATATGCTTATGCTGAAGTTGGAAAAAATTACGGCAAGGTGTAAGAGAATGATGGCTCTGCCACTCAACTTGAAACGAGCTGTTGTTTCTGCCCTTCTGTGTTCTATTTACATCACATTTGGGTGGCTTTTGGCAAGGTTGCCATAGCAAGCTCAAGTTTAAGCCTGTTCTTCTGTCGCCTTCTGGGGCAAGCAGAATATAGACTTGAATCTAGTCTTCCAAGAAGATAGTGGCACGTTTGTTCACAGTGGTTTCTCCTGGTCCGGACAAGGGTGTAATTTTTTGTACGTTGATATTTTTTGCGATCGTAAGATACTGCTGGATATTGAGAACATCAAGTGCTGCATGTCTGTCTGCTGGTGGTCTGCTCAATGGCGGTGAGGCCAGGCTTGTTGCATATCGCGCTGCCGCCTGCTATAGCCACCCAAGGAGAAAGGTGTTGGAAGTGTTGCTCAGTCCAGAAAATAGTGCAAGTGATTGTCCTGGGGCATTTTTCTTGTGATTGCAAGACCCTGTTGAACATGGATAGTGTAGAATACTGCAAGTCCGGCTCACTGGTTGATTGGTGACACTGACAGCTGAGAAGCTGCGTGACCTCGGTTGTTGCACGGACCAGGCCCTCACACAATAGGGTTGCCTGTAGCAGCCACCTGGGGGAGGAGACACCAGAGGTAATTTGAGAGAGGAAAGGCACTGTGGCTGCACTGTAAGTCCGTGTTGGGTTGTGGGTTGGGCCCTCCCATCAATGGTGCTGTCCAGTGTTCGCTCTATCGAAAACAAGCTGGATTGCCTGCAGCTGCGCGAGCGTGTGAGGAGGACTGCTGTGTGCTTGTTCTTTCAGAAACGTGGCTCCAGGACAATCAATCTACAAGCCATGACGCTCAGGGACGTGGGCAATACTCTACTTGTGACTGTATGTTTTTTTCTGTGGAGAGCATCCTGACAGGCTGCATCGCTGTCTGGTGTGGGGAGGGGGAGGTGTTACTGCACAGGATCAGTAAAAGTTACAGAAAGTTGTAAAATTAGTCAGCTCCATCTTGGGGACTAGCCTCCATAGTACCCAGGACATCTTCAAGGAACAGTGTCTCAGAAAGGCAGCATCCATTATTAAAGTTCCCCACCACCCAGAGCATGCTCTCTTCTCATTGTTACCATCAGGAAGGAGGTACCGAAGCCTGAAAGCACACATTGAGTGATTCAGGAACAGCTTCTTCCTCTTTGCCATCCAATTCCTAAATGGACATTGAACCCATGAATATTACCTCACTTTTATCATTTCTGTTTTTGCACTATTTTTAATTGAACTATTTAATACGTATATACTTACTGTAATTGATTTACTTGTTTATTTTTCCCCTAAATAATCATGTATTGCATCGTACTGCCTCTGCTAAGTTAACAAATTTCACGATATATGCCGGTGATATTAAACCTGATTCAGATTCTGTCGTAACTATATGTGCAGGGCACCTTGGCCCTGGAGTAATGCTGTTTGGTCGGACTGTATTCCTATGTATGGTTGAATGCCAATTAAACTCGAATTTGAGTCATAGAATCATAGACTATTAAACCATGGAAGCAGACCCTTCTTTCCAACTCATCCATGCTGACCAAAATGCCCATAAAAGATCGTATATATCCAAATATTCATGTTCCTTTGACCAGCCATCATATATCACATGGCATCACCGTTCACTCTCAGGATGCATGGGGTGGAACTTACTGGAAGATATCAGCAGTTCCTCCTGAAATGCAAGTCCACGGAAAAAAAACCTCCTGGACATACACTGAGGAACCTGCATAGTGAACCTAATTAGATTAGACCATCAACAGCAGTTGCAAAAGAAAAGTTTAAGCTAAGTTACATTTCTTTGAAATATGTTTGTTTCAATTATTTAACTATTCTAAAGAGTTTTATGTCATTAAATGATTTCACATTTCATTTATTATATTTTCACTATGCACTCATTGACCTCCTTATTAGGTACACCAGTACATCTGCTTGTTAATGCAAATATCTAATCATCCAATCATGTAACAGCAACTCAATCCAAAAAAGCACGCAGACATGGTCATGAGGTCCAGTTGTTGCTCAGATCAAACATCAATATGGGGAAGAAGTTAGATCTGTGACTTGAAGCATGGAATGATTGTTGGTGCCAGAAGGCATAGAGGGAGGGAGAATTTACAAGAAGCAAGTGGGGGCAATTGGCACATTTTTGCATGCCACAATCCCTGAAAGAAATTGGATTTTGCATTATTATGTATGGCAAGACCCAATAAAAAGAAATTAGGTTTAAATGAAGTGGCCATTCTGTGGTGGTAGAGTGAAAAGTTGAGGTTTTGGCTCACTGAGTGGAAAGTGAGAAAACAGTGGGATTTGGAGCGGCTGGAAAAATGGCAGATGTAATTTCATGCAGACAAGTGTGAGGTGTTGCACTTTGAGACGGCAAACCAGGGTATGTCTTACATAGTGAGTAGTGGGGCACTGATGAGTGCCATAGAAGAGGGATCTGGGAATATATATCCCTCTTCTATCCTTGAAGGTGTTGTCACAAATAGACAGGGACTTAAAGAAAGCATTAGGCACACTGGCATTCATGAATCAATCTATTGAGTACAGGAGGGTGGATGTTATGTTTAAGTTGTAAGACATTAGTGAGGCCTAATTTGGAGCACTGTGTACAACATCAGTTATTGACCGGCTGGAAAGATGTAAATAATGTTGAAAGATCATAGAGAAAATTTACAAGGATATTGCTGGATTTGAGGAGCTGAGTTATAGATTAGGACTTTATTCCTTGGAATGTAGAGGGGGGACTTGATAGAGATATACAAAATTATGAGGGATAAAGATATTGTACATGCAAGCAGATTTTTCCACTGAGGTTGGGTGAGACTACAACTAGAGATCCTGAGTTAAGAGTGAGAGGTCAAATGTTTGAGGTGAACATGAGGGGGAACCTCTTCACTCAAAGTGTGGTGAGAGTGTGGAATGAGCAGCGAGCACAAATTTTGGATGTGGGCTTGATTTTAATATTTAAGAGAAATTTGGATAGGTACATGGATGGGAGGGGTATGGAGGGTTATGGTCTGGGTGCAGGTCGATGGGACTATGCACAGACTAGAAGGGCTGAAGGGTCTGTTTCTGTATTGTTTTGTTCTTTCATTCTAAGGGGTAGTTTTTGTATCTCAGAAACCACTGATACCTTAGCAAATTTCAGGTACAATATTGTCTAGTGTTTACAGAGGTGCAAAAACCAAAAAAAAAAATTCAGTAAGCAGCATTTCAGTGCATGAAAATATCCTGTTAATGAGCGAGGTCAGAGTGGAATGGTCTGGTGGCGTCAAGCTGACAGGACAGTAACAGCAACAGTGATATGCAGAAGAGCATCTCTGAATACACATCAAATCTTGAAGTGGGTGAGCTGCAGCTTCAGAAGAGGATGAACACACGCTTAGTGGCTACTTTATTAGGTACAAGAGGTACTTAATAAAGTCGTCATTGAGTGCATTTTTTATCTTTCTAATTGTTTTATTTGATGAATTTGGGATCTTTGAGTACTAAGATTCAAAGGGATTTATAATCATTGACAGCTCACACAGCTGGGGCAAGGTTTTGCCTGCAGTAAATTTACTTTTAGCCCTAACCATTTAATATCAGGATTGACAAGATCCTGTGGGTGGGGAGGGAATTGAGTTAGCTTGTAGCTGACGGTAAGTCCTGGCCTCAGCCACACTTTGTTTTCCGGTTGTTTCACTCCTGGGCACCTTGGTCTATAAAGTGCAAATTAAGTAGAAAGACATTGCACTTTACTTCAATGCACCATTATTTTCCTTTAAACGGCCACAATATGATAAGTCTGAGCTGCTGCTGTTTTGGAATTCAGGTGTGTGAATATATTCTTCCAGTCCAATTAAGCAGCTGTGTTGCTGAAACAGTAATCCATACAAAGAGGTTGAAAGAATCATTATATGAGCTGATCCTTTGTTTTATTCAGTTACACTGAATGGGCATCAGTAACGAGGCTTGCCTTTTCTGTAATTGTTTTGAAAAGTCAATGGAATGCTGTTTTCCTAAATAGCATTTTAATCTTGTTTCATTTTCCGCTGATGCCCCATAGCCCACTGTTTCCAGCATTTTGTGTTTTTATTTCAGATTACCCGTGATCAGTAGACTTTTGTTTAATTAGATGGCTATCTCAGTGGTCGGATGGTCGGATGAGAAGCAAGCACATTATTATAGTTGTGGAATTAGACTTGAGCCATAGAAGGCAAGGACAGCAGGATTAGGAAAGTCATTTGTTGTCATATCAGTGAGCAGTGTGTTGAATGCATGGGAAATTGGATTACACTGTTCTTTACTCTTTTTACATTCTGTTTTATCCTCTGTTTAAAATTCTATACTGCATTGTCTTGGGAAGGAGAATGAAATTGAATTTTGTATACTATTCAAGGCACAACAGCCTTGCTTCAAGGTATAGTACCCACACACCGTGTTGCTATCTGCATAAAATTCAGACTTTGCTGTTTGAAATCACAGATCCCTTTCTTAGACCTTCCACTGGCATAGGTGTTATCTCTCCAACAAAAAATAAATTCTTATAGGCAGATAGAATGTGAACTTTGATATTGGCATTCTCACATACTGAATCCACAGTTTGCAACAAGAAAGAACAGGGATTTATTTTATTCTATGAATTATTAAATGAAGAGCTGCTGTTTGTGACACTCCTCTATCCTTCTTTATTTCAACAAGGAGATGGAGCTGCAATGACTTGAAACAGAGTTGCACCAAGATTTTTTTGTATTGAATGTGTGGTTAAAAAAAATGAGGAAGTTGGTTCTATTTACTCTGATTTTTTAACCTCTTCCTCAACCATATTCCAATTGTACAGATTTAAATCATTTGGAATACTAATATTTTCATTCACAGTATTTTTATCAAAATTATTTAATTTTGGTTTAAATAGATTTTAAGAATAAAAGTTTGGGTGCCTGATTCATATATTAATATGAATCCTTATTCCTTATTCATATATTTTATAAAACTTACTCTTTGACCAAGATTTTGATAGCCTTGATATCTTTAATAGCTTTGGC
The DNA here is from genome assembly GCF_030028105.1 of Mobula birostris. Taxonomy (NCBI): domain Eukaryota; kingdom Metazoa; phylum Chordata; class Chondrichthyes; order Myliobatiformes; family Myliobatidae; genus Mobula; species Mobula birostris. The sequence continues at coordinate 21,749,255 of NC_092393.1, forward strand.
TAATAACGCTTGTTTGGAAAAACCTGGGTTGTCACATTACGTTAAAGGCACAACCTAAACGCGAAGTGCCATTTCTGTTCGGCCATGATTTAGTGCAATTTTAACTGTGTCCATTCAAAACTAGCATGATGTAGAATTCTCCTTTGCCAGTGCTTTTTTTTTCAAAGCATACATCATTTTCAGTGTTTAATTGTATGAAAAGGGTTTCCGAAATTTGCCCTCAATCTCATATGCTGAAAAGGTGACATAGCAGATAACGTGCTGATCCCTGATTCCAAAGTTTACTTTTACTGACTGCAACCGAAGCAACCTTCAGAAGTACAGGACAAGCTACAGCTACTCTATGGAATACCTGCTACCAAGAACCAATTCCTCCTTCAGCAACCCTTCTAAAGCTTACTGTGTTAACTCACAAAAAAGATTTAAATATCCCTGTATTGATCTTTTGAACACAAAGGGAAATTCTTAGTTTCATAATTCAAAACATTGAAAAATAGAATAGTTTCGGGAGCAGGCCATGCAGCCCTACTGCCTGCTCCGTCATTCAATATAATTGTGACTGAACATTCAATTCGGGTGCCCTGTTCTAGCCTAGCAACACACACAAAATGCTGGAGGAACTCAGCAGGCCAGGCAGCATCTATGGAAAACAGTACAGTTGACGCTTCGGGCCAAAACCTTTAGCAGGACTAGAGAAAAAAGGCTGGGGAGTAGATTTGAAAGGTGGAGGGAGGGGAAAGGGAAACAGTAGATGATAAATGAAACATCTGGCCTTCTTGCCATATCCTTTGAATCCTTTGGCATTAAGAAATACTGTATATCTAACACCTTCTTGATTATATTTAATGATGTGATGAAGAATTTCAGTTTCACCACCTTCTGGGGACATAATGTCTTATGATGTGGATCTCAGTAAAATGCATCATATAAAGGTTCAGGACTCTCCAACCATTTGGAATATTCTCCCTGTATGTAGTCTGCCCTGAGGTTAGAATGTTATAGCTTTCCATGAGATCCCATCCTTTGACACTCAGGGAAGAATGGCTCAATCAACCCAAACTCTCCTCATACACCAGCCCAGGAATGAGTCTTGTAAGTCATTGCTATGTTCCCCCTATAGGAGAACATTTTTCCTTGGATAAGGAGATGAAGACTCCATCTGAAGTTGCACTCAGGCTGTACCAAGCTGTAGATGGGCATTGTTGCTATTGTAATTAGATCCTCTTAAGATGGAAGCCAAATTGCCCATTGCATGCTGCTTAGACAAGGACACATCCTTTACCATTTCAGATATAATCTATTGCAGCATTTAGATAGTAATACTTTTCTGTTTTTAGAACTACAGTAGATAAAGTCACATTTATCCATGTTAAACTGCATCAGCTGTGCATTTGTACACTTTCCAAACTTGTCAAAATCATACTGCAGCCTCTCCATTCTTCTGAAAGCTCAAACTAAGCCCTTAGCTTTGTGTTGTCTGCAATCTTGGAGATGTTACATTTAATTATTTTCACCTAAAGGATAGATATAATTGGACTCACCACCTTGACAAAGACCAGTTTATTCCTAATTCTCAGCCCTTTCCAGCTCTACGTGCATTAATTTTACACAGTAATCTCTTATGTGGAACTTTATCTAAAGATTTCTGAAAGTCAAAATACACCATAACCATTGAATCTCCCTTGTCTATTCTAATAATTACATCCTCAAAAATCCCCAGTAGATTTGTTAAGCATGATTTCCCTATGCTGAATGTGTTCAGACCCATTAATAACTTCCAAGTATTTTATTATTGCATCGTGTGGACTTACATCTGTCACCTTCCAATCTGAGGGAACTTCTCCACATTAACGATATTTGGAAAGTGACAACTGATGCATCCAGTGCACATTCATTAGGACTCTGGGGTGTAGAATATCATACCCTCAGGATTTGTTGGCCTTTGATCCCATTAATTCCGTAGGTCTATTTCTTTAATGATATTAATTTCACTTAGTTCATCCCTCTCTTCAGACCATTGTTCCTCAACATGAATGTTCCTCTTTGTGAAGACTGACCAAAGTAAGTGCTTAATTGTTCTACCATTCCTTTGTCCTCAGCAATAATTGCTGCCATTTCTGACTATTGAGGACCTACATCAGTTTCATGTGTTTCACTTATACATGCATTCTTTATATTTGCTGTAAACTTACTCCTATAATATATTTTTCCCCTCTTAATCATTTATATGTCCTCCTTTGTTGAATTCAAACTTGTAATCCTCAGGCCTGCTGCTTTTACTTTGGACTTAATTTTATTAGTAAACTACGGTTGACCCCTTTAGCTTAACTTATTTGTGGACCAGATAGGAATGGATAATTTTAATTCACATGTACATTGTTAACCAATGCTGGTGGCCTTTCCACTTTCAATTCACTTAGTAAAGTTCGCAATCTACGAAAGGCAAGTTGCACTTCATCAATTTTAGTTCTGTTGAAGTGCGTGGCCATGAAATATTGTCTGTTTATTCCCTTCCACACATGCAACTTCATTAGTTGAGTTCCTCTAGCATTTTGTGTGGGTTACATTCCATACCCTTGCAGTTGTCTGTGTGTAGAGTCAACACCCTTGTGACTGACTCTATGCCTTCACTTTCCTGTCCGGTCATTTATCTAGAAAGAGCCACCCACAACAAGATTATCAAATATTCACTTCCCATAACACAATACCTAATCTAGGATAGTGTGTTCTCCAGGTACTTCCATAAGACTATGAAACATAAGAGCAGAGTTAGGCCACTTGGCCCATCGAGTCTGTTCTGCCATTCCATCTGGGCTGATTTATTACACCTCTCTACCCCATTCTCCTGCCTTTTCCCCATAAACATTGACGCCCTGACTAACCAAGAACCTAACCTCTGCTTTGAATATACTCCATGACTTGGCCTCCACAACAGTCCATGACAATGAATTCCACAGACTTAACTACCCCCTAGCTAAAGAAATTCCTTCTCATCTTTGTTCTAAATGTAAGTCCCTCTATTCTGAGATTGTATCCCCTGGTCCTAGACTCATCCACTATAGGAAACATCCTCTCCATAGCCACGTTGCCTCGGCCTTTAAATATTCAACAGGCTTCAATGAGATTTCCCCTCATTCTTCTAACCTCCAGTGAATGTAGGCCCAGAGCCATCAAGTGCTGCTCACACGTTATCCCTTTAATTCCTGGAATCATTCTCGTTAACCTCTTCTAGACCCTCTCCAATGCCAGCACATCTTTTTTTTTAGATAACTGGCCCAAAACTGCTCACAACACTCCATGCAGTCTGACCAATGCCTTATAAAGCTTCAACATCACATTCTTGCTCTGATATTCTACTCCTCTTAAAAGGAATGCTAATATTACATTTGCCTGCCTTACACTGACTCAACCTGCATGTTAACCTTTAGAAATGCTGCACAACAACTCTCAAGTCCCTTTGTATTTCTGATTTTTGAATGCTCTCTCCATTTAGAAAATATCCTAAGCCTTTATTTCTTCCACCAAAGTGAATGATCATACACTTCCCTACACTATATTCCATCTGACGCTTCTTTGCCCAGAGTCCCAAACTGTTCAAGTCTTTCTGCAGACTTCCTGCGTCCTCAACACCACTTGCTGGCTCCACTTACCTTTGTATCATCTGCAGACTTGGTCACAAAGCTATCAATTCTGTCATTCAAATTGCAGACGTATAATTTGAAAAGAAGTTGTCCCAACACCAACTCCTGTGGAATACCACTTGTTGCCGACAGCCAACCAGACTAGGCCCCCATTATTCCAAGAATTTGCTCTTGCCAATAGCCGATCTTCTATCCATGCTAATATCTTTCCATGGACTTGTAGTTTGTTGAGCAAACTCATGTGAGGCACTTTGTCAAAGGCCTTCTGATCATCCAAGTAAACAACATCCACTAACTCTCCTTTGTCTATCCTGCCTGTTATTTCCTCAAAGAATTCCAACAGATTTGTCAGGCAAGATGTCCCCTTAAGGAATCCATGCTGACTTTGGCTACCTTTATCATTCAGCTCCAAGTACCCTGAAACCTCAACCTTAATAATGGATTCCAACATCTTGACAACCACTGAAGTCAGGCTAACTGGCCTAAAATGTCCTTTCTTCTGCCTCCCCTCCTTCTGGATATTTGCAATTTTCCAGTCCTCCAGAATGATTCTGGAATTAGTGATTACTATTGCTTCTCATCTCTTCAATCTCTTCAGCTAACTCTTTCATAATCCTGGTGACTTATCTATCTTCAGTCCTTACAGATTCCCAAGCATCTCCTTCATAATAGCAACTACACTCACTTATGCCCCTGACACACTTGAATTTCTGTCATCCTGTTAGTGTCTTCCACAGTGAAGACTCACACGAAATACAAGTTCATCCGACAGTTCCTTATCCCCCGTCACTACCTCTCCAGGATCATTGTCCAGCAGTCCAGTATCCATTCTCACCTTTCTTTCACTCTATACACCTGAAATAAACTTTTTGGTTTCCTTTTGATATTTTCAATAAACTTACTCTATTATTTCATCTTTTCTCTCCTTATGGTTTTTCTTAGTTGCCTTCTGCTGGTTTTTAAAAGCTTCCAAATTCTCTAGCTTCCCACTAATTTTTGCAATATTATATGCACTTTCTTTGACTTCCCTTCTCAGTCATGGTTACCTCGGGAACAGGAGTTCCTAACCTGGGGTCCTTGGATTCCTTCCTTAATGGCATTGGTCCACAGCATAAAAGCAGTTGGCAACCCCTATTTTAGCATAATTCTTCTTCTCTGGAATACATATATCCTGTGCCTTCCAACTTGCCCCCAGAAACTTCAGCCATTGCTGTTGTGCTGTCATCCCTGATAGTGTCTCCTTCCAATCAACTTTGCCAGCTCCTCTCTTATGCCTCTGTAATTCTCTTTACTCCACTATAATACAGATAAATCTGACTTTATCTTCACCCCCTGAAACTGCAGGGTAATTCTATCATCTTATGATCACTGCCTCTCAAGGTTTCCTTTACCTAAGTTCCCTAACCAAATTCGGTTCATCACACAATCCCAATGGCATTTCTCCTAGTGGGCTCAACCAAAAGCTGCTCTAACAGACCATCCTCTAGGCATTCTGCAAATTCCCTGTTGGGATTCAGCACCGACCTGATATTCCCAATTTGCCTGCATATTGTAATCTCCCATGACTATTGTAACATTGTCCTTATTACATGCCACTTCTATTTCCTGTTGACATTTATATCCCATATCCTGGCTTCTGTCCAGGAGCTAGTATGTAACTCCCATCAGTGTCTTTTTACCCTTATAGTTTCTTAATTCTACCCACAAGGATTCTACATCTTCTGATTCTATGGCACTTTTTCTAAAAATTTGATTTCATTTTTTATCAAGAGCCACCCCATCCCACCTGCCTACCTGCCTGTCTTTTCAATACAAGCTGCATCCTTGGATGTTAAGCTCCCAGCTATGATCTTCTTTCAGCCAGTTCTCAGTGATACCCACAACGTCGTACTTGCCAATCTCTAACTGCACTGCAAGATCATCTACCTATTCTGTGTACAGCGTGCATTCATATATAACACCTTCAGTCCTGTATTCGTCATTCTTTTCAATATTACCCCATCTTACACTTCAGCTCATCCCACTGACTGCAATTTTGCCCTGTTATCTGCCTGTCCTTCTGGACAATCTCACCGCACCCTGTATCTTCAACTGCCCCATCCTCATCCTTATCACACTGGTTCCCATGCCCCTGCTGACTTAGGTTAAACCCTCCCCAGTATATTCTCAATGTACTGAAATTCCTCAATGTATTGATTTAAAAAGTCATAATGTATATATCCTAGGAAGTTGTCCTCTACAGTATTACTAGCCTGGTTTGACTAATCTGCATGTAGATTCAAGTCTCCATGATTACAGCTTCATCTTTCTTACATGCATCTTTACATTCCTGTTTAATTCCATCCCCTGCATCTTGGTTCCACCTGTAAAGATTCCACATTATGTTTTTTTTTGAGCCAATGTCTATCATTACCTTCTATTTTACAAACTATATGATGGCATTTTCTTTCCCCTTTGGCCTGTCATAGAACATAGTATAGTACTGCATAGTATAGGCCCTTTGGCCCACAATGTTCTGCCGACCCTCAAACTCTGCCTCCCATATAACCCCCCACCTTAAATTCCTCCACATACCTGTCTAGTAGGCTTTTAAATTTCACTAGTGTATCTGTTTCCACCACTGATTCAGTCAGTGCATTCCACGCCCCAACCACTCTCTGAGTAAAAAACCTTCCTCTAATATCCCCTTTGAACTTCCCACCCCTTATCTTAAAGCCATGTCCTCTTGTATTGAGCAGTGGTGTCCTGGGGAAGAGGCGCTGGCTGTCCACTCTATCTATTCTTCTTATTATCTTGTACACCTCTATCACGTCTCCTCTCATCCTCCTTCTCTCCAAAGAGTAAAGCCCGAGCTCCCTTAATCTCTGATCATAATCCATTCTCTCTAAACCAGGCAGCATCCTGGTAAATCTCCTCTGTACCCTTTCCAATGCTTCCACATCCTTCCTATAGTGAGGCGACCAGAACTGGATGCAGTGCTCCAAGCAACACACATCAAAGTTGCTGGTGAACGCAGCAGGCCAGGCAGCATCTCTAGGAAGAGGTACAGTCGACGTTTCGGGCCGAGACCCTTCGTCAGGACTAACTGAAAGAAGAGCTAGTAAGAGATTTGAATACTAGCTCTTCTTTCAGTTAGTCCTGACGAAGGGTCTCGGCCCGAAACGTCGACTGCACCTCTTGTACAGTTTGTCCTTCCAAAGTGTACCACCTCACACTTCTCCGGGTTGAACTCCATCTGCCACTTCTCAGCCCACTTCTGCATCCTATCAATGTCCTCTGCAACCTTCGACAATCCTGTACACTATCTACGATACCACCAACCTTTGTGTCGTCTGCAAACTTGCCAACCCACCCTTCTACCCCCACATCCAGGTCGTTAATAAAAATCACGAAAAGTAGAGGTCCCAGAACCGATCCTTGTGGGACACCACTAGTCACAACCCTCCAATCCGAATGTAACCCTTTGCTTTCTGCAGGCATGCCAATTCTGAACTCACCTGGCCAAACTTCCCTGGATCCCATGCCTTCTGACTTTCTGAGTAAGGCTACCGTGTGGAACCTTGTCAAATGCCTGACTAAAATCCATGTAGATCACGTCCACTGCACTATCCTCATCTATATGCCTGGTCACCTCCTCAAAGAACTCTATCAGGCTTGTTAGACACGATCTGCCCTTCACAAGGCCATGCTGACTGTCCCTGATCAGACCATGAGTCTCTAAGTGCCCACAGATCCTATCGCTAAGAATCTTTTCCAACAGATTTCCCACCACAGACATAAGGCTCACTGGTCTATAATTACCTGGACTATTCTTACTACCTTTTTTGAACAAGGGGACAACATTTGCCTCCATCCAATCCTCCGGTACCATACCTGTGGACAATGAGGACATAAAGGTCCTAGCCAAAGGCTCAGCAATCTCTTCCCTCAGCTCATGGAGCAGCCTGGGGAATATTCCGTCAGTCCCCGGGGTCTTATCCATCCTAATGTATTTTAACAACTTCAACACCCCCTCTCCCTTAATATCAACATGCTCCAGAACATCAATAGACCCATCTGATCCTTGCTTCCTAAACCTCATGTATACTGCCTTCTTACACCTGACTAGATTTTTCACCTCACTTGTCACCCATGGTTCCTCCATCCTAACATTTTTTATCTTCCTCACCGGGAGAAATTTATCCGTAACATCCTGCAAGAGATCCAAAACATCGTCCACATGTCCATAGTACATTTCCCTGCAAAAACGTCATCCTAATTCACACATGCAAGTTCTAGCCTTATAGCCTCATAATTTGCCCTTCCCCAATTGAAAATTTGCCTGTACTCTCTGATTCTATCCTTTTCCATGATAATACTAAAGGCCAGGGAGCGGAGGTCACTGTCCCCCAGATGCTCAACCACTGAGAGATGTGTGATCTGACCCAGTTTGTTACCTAATACCAGATCTAGTATGGCATTCCCCCTAGTCAGCCTGTCAACATACTATGACAGGAATCCGTCCTGGACACTTAACAAACTCTGCCCCGTCTAAACCCTTGGAACTAATCAGGTGCCAATCAATTCAGGGAAGTTAAAGTCACCCATGATAACACAGAACATAGAAAAGTACAGCACAGTACAGGCCCTTCAACCCACATTGTTGTGCCAACCCTTAAACCCTGCCTCCCATATAACCCCCCACCTTAAATTCCTCCATATACCTGCAAGAGATCCCTAAACATCAACCACATGTCCATATAACTCTGTTATTTTTGCACCTTTCCAAAATCTGCCTCCCAATCTTCCTTCATGAATACTGAATACTTGTGTATGTTTATATCCTACCCTTGGTCACTCTGCTCTGTAATAGCAATAAATTCAGAACTGTTTATACCGACTGCACCGTTAATTTATTCACCTTGCTCTGAATGCTCCATGTATTAAGTCACGATATCTTTGTGTGTCTTTTTATTAGTTTAAAACCTCATTTTGTTTATACTTTAGCCATATTTGCTTTTCACTCTGGTTTTCCCTACCTTCCATTTTTCCTCCTTCCTTTGCTGTCACTTATTTCTTACCCAATTTCCCCTTTTTCCTTATCCCTGCTCAATTTCCTAAGCCTCTACCATCCTTATTTAAACCCTCCTGTATAACCATTGTAAATATCTCAATATCGGAGTGTCAGGGCCAAAGGCAAGGGAAGAGATGATTCAGCTCACTGTTCCATGACGTTTACTCGGCTCTATGCTAAACTGAGCTTGTAGACTGAAACTTCAGTTCTGAATGCTATTTGCTTAGTTTATATTGTTTGCATAATTTGTTGTTTTTTTCCTCTCAGCAAATTGGGTGTTTGACAGTCTTTTTTTTAATGAGTTCTTTCGGGTTTTTCTGTTTTATGGCTGCTTGTAAGGAGACAAATCTCAAGATTGTATGATGTATACATAAATACTTCGATAATAAATGTACTTTGAGCTTAAATATCCCAAATGAGGTCATTGGTCTTTGTCCTGCCCTGGTATATGTGTTTATACTGGTGCCACCTTTCCCAGAGCCTGCCCCATTGTCTCAGAAGTCTGAATCTCCCCAGTACATCATCTCCACAGATGCATATTCATTCAAGATACCTTTCTATTTCTGATTTTGCTTGTGAATTGATTCAAATAAGAGGATATTTTGAAGTCTCTCAACCTGACTTTCCTTTGAGTATACACTTGCAGCAATAAAATTAATATGGAATCAGCACTATTCTCTCATATACAGTACACACTGATAACAGATATTGATAAAAGTATTTTGTGCATCATTCATGTTTGTCTTTATTACTATAATGATTTTTTTCCCTTGTCAATTTGTTGAGGTTGCATATTGTGACACCACGAATTCCTGGCAGAACAGAAATGATTGTGTCATTTCAAACTTTGCCACCACACCAGTGATTGATTTTTCTCATATAATTTATGTTTAAAACCTGCCATTCACTCTCTGGGGAATTATATATACAGTACTACTGGTTATTTTTCATCAATGAATTCAAAGACTCTATTAAATCAAAATAGTGATTTCTAATCCTGCCCTCAATTAATTACTGATATTGTAGTGTTGATATTCACAGTTGTTCTGTGTATAGCTTCCTCCCTGCTTCTTTAAAGGTTTGGTGTGATTCATTTTGTTCTAGTTTCTGTTCTGGCTTGACAGTTCTCAGATCAATTCCCACTCTGGAAACTTAGAACACAATAATAAGCATCAGTTATACTGGTTAGTTAACCGTAGCCAATATATTGGTGATGGAATAATGACTTCTAAACAAGAGCAATCTCCAAATGAAACAAAACAAGGATTAACCTGGCTGCTCTGTTAATATGGATGGATATTAAACATTCAACAGAACTCAGCAAACAATAAGGATATCTCCTGACATATTGGTGAAACTCACTCCTTCAATGAAATGTCATCAAACTGGATGAACTGGCCATTAATTGCATGCTATCTGTGTGATCTTGTGTACAAAACAACTGCAGACATACCCTACATGATAATAGTCACTGACTTCTAAAATAATTAATAGCAATTAAGGTTGAATCCTGCACCTCAGAATTCAGAAAAATGAGAAATGATTTGATTGACATGTGCAGATCGGGAGAGAGATTGATAAGATGTGCTAAAGAATAGTTCCCATTACCTCGAGAGCCAGGAACCTTGGAGCACGATAAAGGGCCAGTACATCTAAAACTGGGATGAGGAGAAATTCTTTAAGCAGAAGTTTAGTATTTTAGTATTCCTTTAGCATTTTCTTAAGTGGATTGTAAATACAAAATTGTCTATATTCGAGGGCAGTGTAAAAATATGTTCTGGACACTAAAGCATTCAGAATAAACAGATCTGAGGGATAGTTGTACTTGGGGCACAGTGTGAGTCATGATCTTACAAGCTGGCAAAGCAAACTTCAGAATCTGTATGGCCAATATCAGCTTCTGTTTCTTATTTTCTTAACACATGTGAATTGCATGAAGGTATTATAATAGAAAGGATAAAAGGAGGGAGGATAAAATGGCGGCACGACGCAGCGCACATGGCCGTTCTGAATGAATATCGATTATTTGTAACTAGGGGGCTGTGCACAATCTGGATTTGATGGAGACAGCTGTGAGAAGCGCAGAGGAACATCTGGAGTAACTTCTGAAATGCCTGCTTCGCTGCCGCTGCTACTGTGCGATTGAGGATCTCCGGAGACGAAGGCCCCAAATCCTCGGCTTTGCGTATCGCCTGTTGCCAGGGCTGGGGTCGAAGCACTCGGCAGAGATGGTGCTCGGTGCTCGGTGTCGAAGAGGTGGTCGGAGGCTCGGAGTTTTCGGGCGGACTTGGAGTCGGACTGTGGTCGGATGCTTCTAGGATGCTGCATCGGCAAGTTTGCGGTGCTGGGGTTTTACCATCTGTGTGAGATGATGGGACTTTCGAGAGACTTTGAGACTTTTACTGTGCCATGGTCTGCTCTTATCAAATTACGGTATTGCTTTGCACTGTTGCAACTATATGTTATAATTATGTGGTTTTTGTTAACTTTTAAGTCAGTTTGTCATGTGTTTTCGTGATATCATTCTGGAAAAACATTGTATCATTTCTTAATGCATGCATTACTAAATGACAATAAAAGGGGATTGTGTGTCCTCATAATCATAATCATAATTCGATGTCACAAACTCAAGTTATTCATTCCTCTAGAATCCCAACATTATTTTTAAATAGTAAAACTGCGGTGGGGGGAGGGGGGGTAATGTGATACTCTGGCCACAGTAGTATGTTTCAGTTCTAATTCTTCCCTGATTGTTATTGATAAGATTTTTAATTGTATGGATGGCCATACTGATTGAGAAATCAAAAGGGTTCGCAGAAAGGGGCATCAAACACATCATTTAGTTCATTGTACCCTGTCTCTGAAACTAATTTCACTGAAGTTAATGGAAATGAATTTTGGAGGGGAAATATGTCACACTGACACAATTACGTAATGTACTTAACAGGAATGGATTTGAGTTGTTTTCCTCTTTTTGTGTTCCTTTTTACAACCTATTTACAGCTGGAGTAAAAATTGTTGATACCAACATGATTCTTCTGTAAAATTATATTATTATTTATGAGACTATAGAAGCAGCAGAAGTCAGAAGGTATATAATTTAGCACATAGTATTTGCATTGAGTACTCTTGACTGCAATGTTTTCCTAATCCACACAATCTAACTCTGCCTTTCATTTAATTCAACAGTGATCTATTCACAAGAAGAAACTGCATACAGACAACAGAAACACTCAGGGAAAAAGATACTTAAAATGTCTAAGCAAAATAAAAGCCTCACAGATTCCAAACCTTTTGTTGAGAGAATGTTGTTAATTAAATGGAGAGGTAAGTCAGCACTCAAATTTCAGAAACGCTCACAAGTAGCATTCATAAAAATAACAAAATTTGGTAATATAGAGAAGAGGATAGTGTAGAGGTACTAAGACTGATTTGCATCTGTTTTTATTATAACTTGTGCGCCTTGTGCATGGGATCCAGATTCTAATTGGTTACGTGTAGGTGACAAAGGGTGTTCCATTAAATATATTAAAGAGGTCAATAAAGAAAAGACTACTGAGTGTGAATTAATTCCATACTGTTGAAGAAGTGGCAGACGTAATGGATAATTTCTTATTAGTTTGCTGGAAAATACTGTTATGCCAGTGCCTTAGTGGAAAGCATGTTTTATTCTCTGTCTCCACCCACCTACTCAGGAAGAGAATTAATGCCAAATCATGGGGATTTTGCATCAATGATGTGCACCAGACTTTGCTGGGAAAGGTAATGGAGGGTACTGTAAGAGATACTGTTAGTAAGTACTTAGAACACATTGGAATTATAGTATATAGCACCCAAAATGACTTCAAAAATCAAAGCAACACACATCAAAGTTGCTGGTGAATTCCTGTTGTTTGCGTCAAAAATCAAAGGGTAGGTTTAGCAAACCTGAGCAGTTTATTGAAAAAATAAATTAAAACTTGTGATTAAGCAATCATAGTAGGCATTTGACTTTCCAAAGGACTTTAGATAAAACGCCAGAGAGAGGTTTGCTTATGAATTCAAGATTCATAAGGGGAAGAAAAAGAATTTAAAAATTGGCCTGAGCAAAGGATGGCCTTAAATGGAATAACCCACCCAGTGGAATCTGACAAAGAATAAAATACTTCACATTCCCTTTGTTCATTGAAGTCATTAAGTATAGATATAAATTCCTTATGCAAAACGTTTCCAAGGGTACAGATAGAGGAAAGCAAAGTAGGGAAATTGAAGGTAAATGGAAATAATGAGAACATAGGGCTATAACCAAGGTATTTCTCTTATCCAGATAATTACACAGGCCCACATGTAGGATATAAGGTATAACTTATGCCTTTACAGAGATGGCATAAGTTTATGGTAAGGGATAAAATGTCTTGAGATTTAGAGGGGATTGATATGGTGCTAGTTATGAGAACTGTTTTGTCCTAAATGTTGTCAAGTTTCTTATTTGATTTTGAAATAAGGTTCGAAATGTGTCTCTTGTAAAAGGTAGTTGGGGTTTTTCAGCTGTGCACGGTGCAAAGGTTACAGTCTGCTGTGGCCTCAGCGCACCTAGCTGGATACTTTCTGCATGGTAAGTGGTAAGTGAATCAGTTTGGTCAGTCATCCATGTCTGTCCCAGGGTAACTGGTGACAATAATGCGATAAAGGAAGTGAAGGTCAAGGCTGAAGCTGGAGAAGTGCAGAGGTCAGACAGCAGACAGACAAGAGGACTTTGTGAATAAAGGCAGCAGAATTTGAAAGCACCCAGAATTTTAAATCACAAACTTACTGTATAGGAAGCATTTTTCATCGATCATACAAATGAGATTAGAATTCAATTATTGTTTAATAGTGCAATTAACATAGTAGTTAACTTACATCTTTTTAAATATTCTCAATAGACCTAATTGCTGATGTTAACAGAAGAGCTCAAAATTGTATAACTGAGCGATGGTAGGTAGGAAAAGTGCAGTGGAGAGAGAACCAAACACACATCCAACTTGGTTGCCCATTGTTTCTGTCAATATTGTTGTTATAAAGTCATAATATCATAGAGTCATACAGTACAGAAAAAGGTCCTTTGGCCCAGATGGTCAATGCCAACCATGAAGTACCCTTCTGCACTAGTCCCATGTAATAGCACTTAGTCAGTGGTCTAAACTTTTGCAATTCAAGTGCTTATATTGACACTTCTTCAATACTGTGAGAGTCTCAGCTTCTCAGTTTGGCAGTTTGTTCCAGATTCCAAACATACCCTTCGCAGAGAGAAAAGGTTCTTCAGATCCCTTCCAAATGTCCTCAACCTTATCTTAAACTTGTGCCTTCTAGTTTTGGAAGCCATTCCAATGGGAAATGTTTCCTATTTACTGTTTGTCCTTCATAATTATATAAATTAAGTACTGCAAACTAATCTCCACAAGCTCCTGATGAAATATAGTCCTTACTCAGTCTCTCTTTACTCACTAATAAGGAGAGACTGAATTGGCTGCTTATTTTCCTTGGAGCAGAGGAGGCTTGGGAGATTTGTCGTATAGAGTTTTATATATCAGTCCCCAAATGACCGATCTCTTAAATTGAAATTATGATCATTGTTACTGAACAGCAAGGCATCTAGCCCATTAAACTAAAAAAAAATCTATCTGGTTCAATGAGATCAACTCTGAACTCAAGAGAGTGATGGGTGACTGCTTAATTTCTCCTCACAGGACAAACTCGACCATCCCAGTAGACAATCTGGTAAACCTTCATTGCATTCTCTCTATTGCAAGTAAGGATTAGCTATTAAATGTTAGGCTGATGAAATGAAACTATATGATGGGATTTTAGATATTTCAGTATTTTACTGATATGAACTTCTTGGAGACATGGAAACTGCCAACACTTCCAATGGAGTAAATCCATTTTGTATACCAATGATAGAAATTCATCACAGAAGTTAAGATTTTGCACAAAGTATTTGTCATAGTAATACTTTTGAGTAAAGGTGGTTCTATATTTTATAGGAAATTTTTGATGAACAATACAGTTTCTGAATTTAGTTAGAGATGGAGCAAACATTGGGATACTGCTATTGACTTTCACTATATTGACTTACCGATCACTTCAGATGTAAACGTATGTTTGGAAAGTAATCAACACAAGCAATTCCGCAGTTGCTGGAAGTCCAGAGCAACACACACAAAATTCTGGAGGAACAAAGCAAGTGAGGCTGCATCTATGGACATGGTCAACGTTTTGGGCCGAGACCCTTCATCAGGACCGATGAAGTGTTTGGAAAGTAAGTAGCTTATATTGTTAAGAAAGTTCATTTATTAGCTACACTGGATTATTTCACCTTTTCTTTTGTTCTACTATTTTCTTCTGGCCTTTCCTATTGTAACCTCAGATGATCTTCTTCACTGTTTCTGTGCCACTAATTTTGGGATCAATTTTCAAACTTACTAATCAATCCACCTATGGTCTCATCCATATACATGACAAGCAACAGAGGTGCTAAGCTCTGCAGCACACCACTGGTCAAGAGCTGCAGAAGGACTTTTGAATCGAATTGGTTAGCTCATGCTGGATCTGAGGCAGTGGAGATTTGGAATGAGCTGCTAGGGGATGTAGTATAGACAGGCATAATTACAATGTTAACAGACATTTACATACATATATGGATAAGAAACTTTAAAGTAATGTGGGAAAATAGAACCAGCTCATGTAGACAACTTTGTTGGCATGAACAAGGTGGACTGTAGGACCTAGTTCCTGCTGCAGAACTCTATGACTCTATGCCTCTATGCTTTAAAGCTCTGGGCCCAGCCACCATTCAGGATCCTGTCAAAGGATCCGGCTATTAACTTCTTTACCACATAGCAGACAAGGGATCTAGCTTTCTGCCTAATTCTCACCAGTGAATGTCAAGAGCATATTCCAAACTCAGAACTGATGAGCGGACAAGTTAATTCTATAAGTACATGTAAAAGAGATCTGTACTCTCAGTATGCAGTTCAAGTAGGTTGGTCTTGTCCCTGAAGAAATTTTTTATTGATTCATAGGATTAAGGACTATGCTCTATATTTATATAAATGCGACAGTACCTAGTTTATTTTTTCCTATATAAAAAGAAACCCATTTATGGTTATAAAAGTGTAGAGTTAATTTTTTTCTATTCTGTATTTCACTCATCTGTGCAGCATGAACTTGGGACTGGAAATTCAGCCATTCATTTAGCAGTTTCTTCAATCCCAAACTATCTTCCCAGTATGAAAGGAAGATAACGTGCACGCATTTCCTTTTGAAATGTGCCATCTGCTATATTAGATAAGGAATGTGTATAGGCGACAGGATCACAAGTCAGAAAATATTAAATGGAAAAATTACAACTGTCCTGCTAGTTTAGTAAATCCATTTTTCAGTTGATCCAGTGTTTACTCTCTGAACTGAACTCAGGCAACACATGACGTTAATGGCAGGAGGACCTATCCGTCTATACCTTTCTGAACGGGAAACTGAAATTTCTGCAGCAGTAATGAATTTAGTAGTTTCATTGTGATGACTGCTAGTTGATCCATACCTGCATTCGTGGTACTCCTAAGTTTACCAGGCCTTCTGGCAGACAGGTGGCTGGCATAGCAGGTACATAGCAGGGTTCAGCTACCCTGTTGCAATGAGGAAGTCAGTGACGTAGTTAGAGCAAAGAAAATTGAGTGGAGATTTTATGAAGGTCTAACAGCGTGGTTGAAGACACCTATAAGTAGTGCATCTGGCTGCAGCTCCTTACAGGCTGTGTTAGGGAAAGAAAGCTGGAACTGGATAATTTACAGTTCGTTGAGAGGGAAGAGGAGGGGGTAGCTATGAGCCACAGGGAGGTAGTCACCCCTAAATTGCAGCAGGCAGGTAGCGGGGCCAACTGTCAGGAAAGATGAATGGAAAAGTCAGACTGTTCCCCTCAACTTACAAATATACTGTTTTGGAGATTGTTGGGGGAGACAACTCACCAGGGGGAAGCCTCAGTGACCAGGTTTCTGGCACTGAATCTGGCCCTGTGGCTCAGAAGGGCATGGGGTAAAAAAGGAGACCAGTGATGATAGGGATCCAGTAGATAAGGGAACAGAAACAGACAGGAGATTCCACATATGTAAAACAGACTCCTGGCTGGTATGTTGCCCCACCCCACCCAGGGTCAGGAATGTTAGATATTGGAGCAGTTAATATAAAAGTAGATGCAATGTGCTGTGAGACTGAAGAAAGATAGGCAGTGGATAGTGTATAAATGCAGTCCACTGGATGGGCTGAAGTGTGTTTAATTTAATCTGAGAAGCATTAGGACCAAGGGTGGTGAACTTAGTGCACAGATCAGTGCACGGAAATACGATAGAACATAGAAAACAGAATAGTACAATATAGTACAGGCTCTTTGGCCCATGATGTTGTGCTGACTTTCTAACCTACTCCAAGATCAATCTAACACTTTTTTCCCACATAGTACTTCACTTTCATCCATGTCCCAATCTAATAGCCTTTTAAAGGTCTAATGTATCTGCCTCTACCAACACCCCTGGCAGCTCATTCCATGTACACACCATTCTCTGTGTAGGAAACCTATTTCTGACATGTGCCCTGATATACTTCCATCCAATCTCCATAAAATTATGCCTTTTTGTATTAAATATTTCTGCCCTGTGAAAAAGGCACAGGGAGTCCACTCTACGAATGCCTCTTATCATTTAATACACAACTATAGTCACCTCTCATCCTCCTTCCCTTGAAAGAGAAAAGTCCTAGCTCAGTCAGCCTTTCCTCATAAAATATGCTCTCTTATCCAGGCAACATCCTGGTGAATCTCCTTTGAACCCTCTCTAAGGCTTAAGCATCCTATCTATAATGAGGTAACCAGAACTGAACACATGATGTTGTGGCTATTACGGAGGCTTGGCTGTTACAAAGTCAGGAATGGCTGCCGGATGTTCCAGGGCTTAAGTGTTTCACAAGGGGCAACGAGAGAGGTAATAGAGGAGAGGGAGCGGTTTGCTTCTCAGAGATAGTACCACAGCTGCTATGATAGTATCATACTAGGACATCATTGTAGGCATTTGATAATGTACCCCATGCAAGGCTTATTGAGAAGGTAAGGAGGCATGGGATCCAAGGGGACATTGCTTTGTGGATCCAGAACTGGCTTGCCCACAGAAGACAAAGGGTCATTGTAGACAGGTCATGTTCTGCATGGAGGCCGGTCACCAGTGGTGTGCCTCAGGGATCTGTTCTGGGACCCCTACTCTTCGTGATTTTTTTAAATGACTTGGATGAGGAAGTGAAGGGATGGGTTAGTAAATTTGCTGCTGTTGACACAAAGATTGGGGGTGTTGTGGATAGTGTGGAGGGCTGACAGAGGTAATAGAGGGACATTGATAGGATGCAAAACTGGGCTGAGAAGTGGCAGATGGAGTTCAACCCAGATAGTGTGAGGTGATTCATTTTGGTAGGTCAAATATTATGGCAGAATATAGCATTAATGGCAAGACATCTGGCAGTGTGGAGGATCAGAGGGATTTTGGGGTCCGAGTCCATAGGACACTCAAAGCTGCTATGCAGGTTGACTATGTGGTTAAGAAGGCACAAACATGAGGAAATCTGCAGATGCTGGAATTTCAAGCAACACACATAAATGTTGCAGGTGAACACAGCAGGCCAGCCAGCATCTCTAGGAAGAGGTACAGTCGACTGTACCTCTTCCTAGAGATGCTGCCTGGCCTGTTGCGTTCACCAGCCACTTTTATGTGTGTTAGTTAAGAAGGCATACGGTGCATTGACCTTCATCAATCGTGGTATGAGCTTAAGAGCAGAAAGGTAATGTTGCCGCTATATAGGACCCTGGTCAGACCCCACTTGGAGTACTGTGCTCAGTTCTGTTCACCTCACTACAGGAAGGATGTGGAAACCATAAAAAGGGTGCAGAGGAGATTTACAAGGATGTTGCCTGGATTGGGGTGCATGCATTATGAGAATAGGTTGAGTGAACTCAGCCTTTTCTCCTTGGAGCGACGGAGGATAAGAGGTGACCTGATAGAGGTGTACAAGATAATGAGAAGCATTGATCGTGTGGATAGTTGGAGGCTTTTTGCCAGGGCTGAAATGGCTATCACGAGAGGGTGCAGTTTTAAGATGCTTGGAAGTAGGTACAGAGGAGATGTCAGGGGTAAGTTTTTTTACGCAGAGAGTGGTGAGTGCGTGGAAAGGGCTGCCGGCAGCGGTGGTGGAGGTGGAAACGAAAGGATCTTTTAAGAGACTCTTGGATGGGTACATGGAGCTTAGAAAAATAGAGGGCTATGGGTAAGCCGAAGCAGTTCTAAGGTAAGGACATGTTCGGCACAGCTTTGTGGGCCGAAAGGCCTGTATAGTGCTGTAGGTTTTCTGTTTCTATCATAAAGGGATCGTCACAGCGGCCACAACTCCCTGCCATTTAGTTTAGCTTTGGATAGAGATGGAAACAGTCAGTATCGGAAAGTATTTAATTAGGGGAGGAGAATTATGCTGCTATTAGGCAGGATGTTGGCAGCGTACTTTGGGAACAGATGATTTCAGGGATATAGACAATGGAAATGTAGAGGTTATTTACGGAGCACTTGCATGGGGTTCTGATTAGTTTTGTCCCATTGAAGCAGGGAAAGGATGGTAGGGTGAAAACAAGGTCGACAAGTGATGTGGAACATTTAGTCAAGAAGAAGAACGAACCACACTTAAGGTTTAGAAGCAAAGTTCAGATAGGTTTCTTGAAAGTTATAAAGTAGCCAGGAAGAAAATTAGAGCAACACACACAAAATGCTGGAGGAACTCAGCAGGCCAGGCAGCATCTTTAGAAAAACGTACAATCGATGTTTCGGGCCAAGGCCCTTCATCAGAACTAATGAAGGATCTCAGCCTGAAACATCAACTATACACTTTTCCATAGATGCTGCCTGGTCTGCTGAGGTCCTGCAGCATTTTGTGTGTGTTGCTTAGATTTCCAGGATCTGCAGGTTTTCTTTTGCTTGAAAATAGATAAGTCTCCGGAGTCGGACTGGATATGCTACAAGTTACTACCGAAGGTGAGGGAAGAGATTGCTGCACCTTTGGCAATGATCTACGGCAATGGCCTCACTGGCTGCGGGAGCAGTACCAGAAGATTGGAGGTTTGCAATTGTTATTCCTTTGTTCAGGAAAGATAATAGAGGTAACCCTGAGAACTATAAATCAGTGAGTCTTACATCAGTGGTGGGCAAGCTATTAGAGAGAATTTTTAGAGACAGAAATTGTGAGCATTTTGAGGAGCATGATCTGATTACAGATAGTCATCCCATCTTTGTGAGGGGCAGATCATGCTTTACAACCCTGACTAACTTTATTGAGGAAGAGACAAAACAAATTGGTGAAGGTAGAGTGCTGGATGTGGTGTATATGGATTTTAGCAAAACCTTCAACAAAGTTTTCATGATACACTCATTTGTTAAGTCAGGAGACATGGTTTCCAGGAAACTTTGCATGCATAAATACAGAACTGGTTTGCCAAGGAAGGCAGTGTATTAGTAGATGGAGCGTATTTGGATTGAGGTCGGTGCTTAGTTGAGTTCCGCAGGGATCTGTTCTGGGAACCCTGCTCTTTGTGATATTTATAAATGGATGAGGAAGTGGAAGGATGGTATAGTAAATTTACAGATGACATGAAGATTGGTGGTGTTGTGGATAATATCAAAGCTAGTTGTCAGTTACAATGGGATATTGATAGGATGCAGGGCTGAACAGAGAAGTTACAGATGGAGTTCATTCCAGAGAAATGTAAAGTGATACACTTTGGAAGGTTAAACTCAAAGGAAGGATTTTAGCAGTGTAGAGGAACAAAATGATTTTGGGGACCACATTCATGGCTCCCTCAAAGTTGTTGTGCGTGTTGTTAGGATGGTGAAGAAGGTGTATGGTGTGTTAGCCTTCCTTAATATCAGAATGTCAGAATCAAGTTTAATATCACCTGCATATGTCATAAAGTTTGTTAATACATAATAGAGAAAACTGAATTACAGTAGTATATATATATAATAGTTAAATTAAACAAGTAGTGCAAAAATAGAAATAAAATTGTAGTGAGGTAGTGTGTTCATGGACTGTGGTAAAGGCAGATATGTTAGCAACATTTAAGACTCTCAGATAGGCAGAACTTCGTGGGTCAAAGGGCCTTTACTATGTACTGTTCTTTTATCTATTACCTGCAAATGAAGAAATGTTGGTAAACTCACAGAGCACAACTATCTGGAGCTAACCCCTCGGGGGGCTGTTAAATTTAACACAGTGGTAAATGTGTTGAACAAGCTATTGGGTTTGGTAGTACTCAAGCTATTAATGCACAGCTTGTGGACTACATGGGTAATCCTGGGATTGTGATGGTTGGTTCAGCAATACTCAAAGGGAGCCTGGCAGATGAAGAACCTTTCTATCAAGTAGGTATTATTGA
Organism: Mobula birostris; assembly: GCF_030028105.1. Lineage (NCBI taxonomy): Eukaryota > Metazoa > Chordata > Chondrichthyes > Myliobatiformes > Myliobatidae > Mobula > Mobula birostris. The sequence goes on from NC_092393.1 coordinate 21,770,421, forward strand.
CATATTATACTTGCATGTCAGCAACACAACCTAAACTGCTACCCAAGTATTAACTTTCCTCTAAACCTAGCTTAGAACCTCTGGCAAGCCCATCTGTCAACTTCCAATCTACCAAACATACCCAGCTGCCTAACACCAATCCACTGACCCTGCCACTTGCATCCACAATCACCAATTCATCAACTATTCCCCAAGTGATAACCCTGCTCCTGACTGCTCTGCTTACAGGTAGACCCATACCTCCTTCCAGTTCTTACATGTAGGCCCATACCTCCTTCCAGTTCTTGCTCAACAACACCAACTTTATGTGCTCCGATTCCTGATTATCATTTCCAGGTTTTCTATTCCTCAACCAGCATCTGACCTTGAGTGATCAGGACTAGATTTCCTTTGCAAAATTTATGCGCTGTGACTTGGTGAACCATGCAACGGGAAGGTTTTTTTATCCAAGTGAGATTCATTCAGTAGCGCACAGCTACCAAGAAAATGGACCGATTATTCATTGCATCTACATACATGCCATTCAATTCCTAATCATGAACAATCACACCTACCTTCACGTAACATCATGAAGGATCCCACCCACTCTGCTCACCAACATGTCAGTCCAAAGCCTCCTCCTTTGCCATGATGAGGCCACACTCAGGTCGGACGAGTAACAATTTATATTCCGTCCGTGTAGCCTCCAATCTGATGGCATGAACAAATTTCCAGTAACTGAGTCCCCACACCTTCACCATTCCCGTTTCCATCTCTCACCTTATCTCCTTACCTGCCCATCGTCTCCCTCTGGTACTCCTCCCCCATTCCCTTTCTTCCTTGGTCTTCTACCCTCTCCTGTCAGATTCGCCCTTCTCCAGCCCTTTCTCTCTTTCACCAATCAAATTCTCAGCTCCTTACTTCACTGATCCCAGTTTCACCTATTACTTCTCATCTTCCTGATCTTCTTCAATCCTGATGAAGGGTCTTGGTCTGAATCATCAACTGTTCACTCTTTTCCACAGATGATGCCTGGCTGGCTAAGTTCCTCCAGTACTTTGCGTGTGTAGTTTTGGATCTTCATCATCTGCAGATTTTTTTCATATTTGTGGACAGTTTGTCCCACTCCTGTCAGGGAGAAGGCTGCTATGTAGCATCCACATCAGGACCACCAGACCCAAACTCAGTTACTTTGCCCAAGTAGTAAGGCTGCTCAACACCTCCACCCACTAACCCACCCCTCCACACCCACAACCACCACTGCTTTATCATTTCCTGTCAGTCATTTTATGTACAGACACCCTTGTGCCTAGAGTCACTTCATGGACATACAATCTATGTATAAGTTATCCTACATATTTATATTTATTGTGTTCCTTATCTAATCGTGGATTTTTTTTGCACTGCTTTGGATCTCGAGTAACAATTATTTCGTTCTCTACACTTGTATATTGGAAATAACCTTCAATGAGGAATAACAACCTGGAAGAGGTGGGAATTAGAAAGGAAGAAATCAAAATCAAATCAATATGAAAAAGGGAAATAAATAATGACAAAAGAGATTAGATTAAAACAAATAGAGAGAAAAGACAGCAAGAAAATATTAAGCACAAATCAAATTTAAAACTTAATCTTTGACATCTTAAAATCCTCAAGATATATTACATGCCAAAACAATGAACTTTCCTTTTAATTGATCATTTTTGGAGTCAAAACAGAATCCTGGCACTTATTCATATTTGTAATGTTGCTAAAAGATTATTTAAGCTCTTAATTACTAACATATGTTTTTCTGCTGGGTTTAATTGGAATTGAATGACTCAATAGAACTAAATTATGAAAATCACATGATAGTTAACGGCAAGACAAGATATTTTCATGAAAAAAGTAGCAAGATGGCACAAATTATCCAGTATTATTTGGCCATTCCCAATTGATCAGGAATATCTACTTGGTTACAAGTTGCTGCAGATTTACAGAGCGCTAATGCCATGCAATGCTTCTTTGTCAATATTTTTTACAAATATAGCCCCTTCATGTTACATTGGTATCATATTATGTTTATCTGACAAACTTTGAATATTCCAGTATTCCAAAATCACAAACCAATCTTAGAAAATAAAACTAGTTCCTCTCTCTGGGTAGCCTAAGCTGTACAATCAGTTGTTAATCCACTGCACTCCCTCTACCTGGCTCACAGTACATTGACTTCTTTTTGTCTTAGCATATTGTGCATAGGTAGGTCTTGGACATTGAACTGCTGCCACAAAAAAAGAAACAATAAATTTCATGATATATATGGGTGATGATAAACCTGAACCTGATCTGGGTCACTATTGTGTACTGAGAGTGGGGAGCAGGCAGGGAGAGGGGAATCATGAGTGGGAAAGGAAGAAGTCTGAGGTACCCTAGCTATATACTTTTGCACAGTACATGATCCTCTCCCTTCTCCAGCCTCATATCCCCTTTGCCAATCAACTTTCCAGCTCTTAGCTCCATCCCTCCTCCTCCTTTCTTCTCCTATCATCTCGGATCTCTCCCTCCCCCTCCCACTTTCAAATCTCTTACTATCTCTTCTTTCAGTTAGTCCTGACGAAGGGTCTCCGCCCGAAACATCGACTGTACCTCTTCCTAGAGATGCTGCCTGGCCTGCTGCGTTCACCAGCGTTTTTTGTGTGCGTTATTCTGAATTACTTTGTTTTGCCTCAATGCTCTGTGTAATGATTTGATCTGTATGAACAGTATGGAAGACAAGCTTTTCACTGTGCCTGGGTTCATGTGACAATAATAATGAACTAATAGCAATATCAAGACTGTGAGCTATAGGTTGGAGACACCCTAGTCTGGGTACACATCCTCCCTCATCTGACCTATCCAGCACTCTTGTTCCGTTTCACTTTAAAGAATATTGACTTAGCCCACTCAGTCTTTAATCATATGAGAAGCCTGCTATCCTAAGAACCAAATCTGCTGTAACTACAAACGTATGTTATGCTCCCTAAATAACAAATAAATTGGTTACTATGCAAGAAAGCCAAAATTGTACACGATGCTTTCAGTATAATGACCAAAGCATTATATTACTGTACTAATTTAGCTTCATTCTTGGCAAGTTTTCCACTGATAAAGACCAAACTACCACTTACACTCCAAAATGTCTGTTGTACCTGCTGTAAGCTTCCAGTATCTTATGTAATAGAACACCCAGGACCATTTAAAATACTGTGGGAAGAGTAACAGAGATAATGTTTCAAGTTAAGAATCTTTGTCAAAGCATTCTGATTAAAAGTCTTCAACCTGAATCCTTAGTTCCATTTCTCTTCCAACAGATACGACCTGACCTGCTCAGCATTTACAGCATTTTCTGTTTTCATTTTACATTTCCAGCAGCTACAGATTTTTTTGATTTTCATGGTCACCTGATTCTATCTAATATTGTTCAGCAAGTTGACTTGTCAATTTTATATTTTTTTTAAAAGTGTAAAATGTACAAAGTGTTTTAGTTTTCAGAAGTACTTTAAAATTAACTTGATAAACCCCTCGTCTAAGAAGGGATGTGCATTGGAGAGGTTCAAAGGAGTGTCACGGGATTGAAGGGCTTGTTATATGAGCAGTGTTTGAAGGTTCTGGTCCTTGTTAGAGTGGACGTGGAGATAGTGTTTCCTATTTATCAATTTATCAATTGAGATACAGTGCGGAGTAGACCTATCTGGTCCTTCGAGCCACACTGCCCAGCAACTCTTGATTTAACCCTAGCCTAGTTGTGGGACAATTTACAATGACCAATTAACTGTGGGAGGAAACCGGAGCACTCTGAGGAAACCCACAGGGAGATTGCACAAACTGCAGTGGGAATTGAACCCGGGTCGCTGGTAGCTCAGAATAGAGGGTGTCCTTTTAGAATGGAGATGAGGAGAAATCTCTTTAGCCAGAGAGTAGTGAATCTGTGGAACTCATTGTCACAGGTGGCTGTGGAGGCCAAGTCATTGGGTATGATTAAAGCAGAGGTTGATAGATTCTGGATTAGTCAGGGAGATACAGAGAGAAGGCAGGAGATTGCGGCTGAGAGGGAAATGGATCAGCCAAGATGAAATGGCAGAGCAGACTCGATGGGCCAAATGGCCTCATTCTGCTCCTATATCTTATGGTCTTATGGTTTTAAGTTTCTTAATACTTTGATTTTTTAGTGTTTTTTTTCCCTTTTTAAAAAATGGAAGTATTTTCCATTATCTCAGAATTATTCCGAATGTTTGTTAAGCTGTGATATTATGACCTAGTTTGGAGTCATGACATCATCACCTCCCAGATGTTGACAAGTATTGTTCACTAAATGTGCAATATTTCCCATGGCGGTAGTGGTTCCCTCCGGAAGGGTATTGTAAGGGAAGGTTGTTGTTCTTAGTCCAAGGTCAGGGACAAGTTGACATTTTGCATAATGTGTTAATACATTGGTCTGCTTCCTCTGTTTCCTGAATTCAAATGTAATTGAGACTGATGATATAGACGTTTCTTTTTTAACACTGTTCTCCATGACTGTTGTTTTTCTCCCCATAGATGCTGCCTGACCTGCTGAGTATTTCCAGCATTTTCTGTTTTTATTTCAGATTTTCATCATCTAAACTTCTCGTTAACTTTTTTTTTCTAGGAGTACTTTTTTCTGCTTGCCTGTGATTTTACGTGAGTTGGATTTCTTGCAGTCTGGCTGGCAGCTAGTGCGTATAGTCCCATTGCCTTACTTTGCACTGCACTGTTTACACTGTGATGGTCTGCTCTGTAGGATTGAAACATACTTGTTTTACATTTCCCTTACCTGGGAGAGATTGAAGCTAATACTAAAAACAGTGAAAAATTATCCATTACTCAACATTAATATGCTTCACCTTTGTCATCATAACAATTCACAAAGGTGCAAAAGCTCTTCTTCCAAACAGCACACCTGACATACTATGGACACAAGATCAATTTCGTGCATGGAAACAGTGTATCCATTGCTGTTGGCAACATTACATCAGTCTTCCAATTTTTGATTTTTCACACTGACAATGATTGAATAAGAGAATGTTTTCTTTCCCAGAAATAAATGAGACTTGCTTATTTGATGCAGCCATTAGAACATGCCCATAATGAGTACTTCCACTTTCAAAAGCTTGTACAAAGGTGTGTGGCTTTACAGGCGGAGAAATTTAGCTTAGATAGGAGCACAAAACTGATATTAAATTGAAGTGCATCATTCATTTGATGCTGATCTGCCATTTCGTGCTATCTTTCAAAATTATTTTCTGTTTCATAAGTCCCACATATAATGTCTCCCTGTTTTCAGAATGTACCATATGATTAGAATCTGTTGACACGAAAACTTGTGCTGAGGTGGTTCATGCCATTCTCCTCAAATATGCGCAACACTCTAAGGGTGGTCAAGCCCGCATTTTATAGAGCTGCAACAATGCCTCTGAGCCTTTGAACCCCATCTAACAACTAGTGAAGGCCAACGCACCATATACCTTCTTAACCATCCGATCATTTTGCGTGACATCTGTGGATGTAGTCCCAAAGATCCCTCTGTTCCTCTACACTGCTAAGAATCCTGCCATTAACTTCATACTTTACCTTCAAGTTTGACCTTCCAAAGTGTATCACTTCACACTTCTCTGGACTGAAATACGCCTGCCAGTTCTCAGCCCACACACATAAGGAATTAAATATTTTAATAAGAATTAAAAAGAGCAAGGATTCCAGAACAGATCCTTGCAGAAGACCACAAGTCACCGACCGCCAGTCAAAATATGCTCCCTCTACTACCATTAGTTTTCCTGCAGCCAAGTTTCCTGAATCCCATACCTCATTACCCTCTAAATGAGCCTACAGTACCACAGGAAACCTTATCAAATACCTTACTAATATCAATATACACATCTCCTGATCTACCTTTATCAATTTGTTTTGTCACTTCTTTGAAGAAGTCTATCAGGCTTGCAAAGCATGACCTGCCACTCACAAAGCTATGCTGACTACCTGTAATCAGACAATACTTCTCCCAATGCTCATAAATTCTGTCTCCAAGAATCCTCTCGAATAGTTTTCCCAGAACTGATGTACAACTCACAGGTCTACAATTCACAGGATTATGTCTGTTACCTTTCTTGAACAAGGAATAACATTTGCCACCCTCAAATCTTGTGGTACTACTCCTGTGGCTAGTAAGAATGCAAAAACTCATTGCCGAAGACATGACAATCTCTTCCCTCATTTCCCACAGCAACCAACAATATATCCTTTCTGACCCCAGGGACTTATCTATCCTAATGTTTTTCAAATGTTCCAGAACATCCTCTTTCTTAAACTCAACATGCCCCTGCACATTCAACACCGTTTGACACCCACCTTACACTTGTCAAGATCCTTCTCGGTGGTGAATACTGAAGCAAAGTATTCACTAAGAACCTCCCCTGCCTCCTCTGACTCCAAGTACATGGTTCCTCTTTTATCCCTGATCAGTTCTACCTCAGCTCTGGTCATCCTCCTGCTTGTCACATCCATGTAGAGTGCCTTGGGGTTTTCCTGAATTCTGCTGCCCAGGGCATTCTCATATCTCCTGGTTCTCCTAAGTCTTATCCTAATCTCCATCTTGGCCACCGTACAGCTCTCAAAAGCCCTGTCTAATCGTTGCTGCTACACATAAAGTATGCTTCCTTCTTGCTGTTGACTAAATGTGTCACTTATCTTGTTCCTTCACCCTTTCCCTGTTTCAATAGGACAAACCTGTCCAGAACCCCGTACAAGTTCTCCCTAAGTACCCATCACATTTCTATTATCCATTTCCCTGAGAAATGTACCCAATTCACACTACCAAGATCCTGTCCAATAGAATCATAATTCCCCTCCCCCATTCAATACTTTCCCATATCATCTACTCCTATATCAGTCCAAGGCTATGCTAAAAATCAGAGAGTTGTGATCACTGTCTCTGAGATCTGTCAGTGGCCAGGTTCATTACCTGGTACTAGATCCAGTACGCCCTCTCCTCTAGTCATCCAGTTTATATCTTGTGTCAGCATCAGCTTCCTGGTCATACTGAACAAATTCTACCCTATCTAAACCTCTGTGCTAGGGAGCTGCCAATCAATATTAGGGAAGCTGAAGTCAACCATGACAACAACCCCGTTATTTTTGCACCGTTCCAAAATTTGCCTTCAAATCTGCTCCTCAGTGCCTCTGTTGCCATAGGATGGAGGTGGGGGGCTATAAAATACTCTCAGCAGAGTGATTCCTCTCTTCCTGTTTCAGACTTCCACCCACATAGACATTAGAGAATCCCTCCAATACATCCTCCCTTTCTGCAGCTGTGACAGTATTGCTGAGTAGCAATACTACTCCCTCCACTCTATTACCTCTCTTCCTGTGACTTTTGAAGCTTGGAACATTCAGCAGCCATTCCTGTCCCGGTGACAGCCAAATCACTAATAGCGGCAACATCAAGTGTCCAGTTCTGGTCACCTCATTATATGTAGGATGTGGAAGCTCTGGAGAGGGTGCAGTGGAGATTTACCAGGATGCTTCCTGAATTAGAATGCATATCTTATGAGGAAAAGTTGAGTGAGCTAGGGCTTTTCTCTACCAAGTGAAGAAGGATGAGAGGTTACTTGACAGAGGTGTATAACAGGAATTGACAGAGCATTCAGCCAGCATCTTTCCAACAGGGCAGAAATCCCTAATATAAAAGGGCATAATTTTAAGGTGATTAATTGGAAATATAAGGGGGAAATGTCAAATTTAGGTGGTTTTTTTAAACACAGAGTGGTGGGTGCATGGAATGCACTGCCAAGAGTGTTGGTAGAGGCAGATACTTTAGACTCCCAGATAGGCTCAATTTCCAACCAGACTGCATGGTAAACTAAAACCATGCATCAAACTATATATGTGTATTCATAAGTAATTGATATTTCTGGTTAAGACGCTTTATTCTGACTTCTGCCCCTTTCTTTTCCAGTCCAGATGAAGGGCCTTGACCTTAAAAATTGTTTATTTCTCTCCTTAGATGCTGCCTGGTTTGCAGAGTTCCTCCAGCATTTTGTGTGTGTCTCAAGATTTGCAGCCTCGAAAGAATCGCTGGTGTTTACATCTGCTTCAAGTACCCAATGATATTTGATAACCATGCATTGGATAAAATCCTATCTCACAGTACACAAAAGCATTACACTGCACAATATACCTTCTAGTCCGATATCCCCTTATCCATAGCCTTCAAATAACTGCTACTCTGGGTAACAACAAATCCAAGTGGAGTTGGGCCAGTTAGGGGATACAGGATAACTGGTGAGTGAAAATGATATGTTGCACAAGGAAAAAATTGCATTAACACTTGAGTATCCAAGATACTAAAATGATTATGAATGGATTCTCTTCACAAATATTTTTCAGGAGAAAACTAATGTCCCAGCAGTACTTCCTACTTAGATGTTTGCGGAGTTCAACTGAATGTATAACTTCGTCATGACATAGGCCTGGGCAGGGCGAAAAGCATTATCAGGGATGCATCTCACTCTAACCATGGATTTTTTACTCTCCTCCCATCCGGTAGGTGCTACAGGAGCCTCCGCTCTCGCACCAGCAGGCACAGGAAGAGCTTCTTCCCTGAGGCTGTGACGCTGCTGAACCTCTCATCACAGCACTAAGCAGTATTGCATCCATATTGTACTGCCTCAGTACTTTTATATTTGTGTGCTGTAGCACTTTTTTATTCAGTTATTTTTTAAATAACACTACTCTTTACATTTCTGGTCAGATGCTAAATGCATTTCATTGGCTTTGTATCTGTACTCGGCACAATGACAATAAAGTTGAATCTAATCTAATCTAACATATCGGTCACGTTGTTCTGTGTTTGGATCATAGTAAATATATGACAGCAGTTGTGCAATTTTCTATGTTTTGCTATGCTTTCATGGAATTACAGGGAAGTTACTAGTGTGGGTGGAGCATTGGCTGGTCGGTAGGAAACAGATAGTGGGAATAAAGGGATCCTATTCTGGCTGGCTAACGGTTACCAGTGGAGCTCCACAGGGGTTGGTGTTGGAACCGCTGCTCTTTACAATGTACGTCAATGATTTGGACAATGGTATTAATGGATTTGTGGCTAAATTTGCCAATGATGCAAAGATAGGTGGAGGAGCAGGTAGTATTGAGGAAACAGTAAGCCTGCAGAGAGACTTAGATAGTTTAGGGGAATGGGCAAAGAAGTGGCAAATGAAATACAATGTTGGAAAGTGTATGGTCATGCACTTTGCTGGAAGAAGTAAACAGGTAGACTATTATTTAATTGGGGAGAGAATTCAAAATGCATGAGTTGCAAAGGGACTTGGGAGTCCTTGTGCAAGATACCCTGAAGGTTAACCTCCAGATTGAGTTGGTTGTGAAGAAGGTGAATGCAATGTTGGCATTCATTTCTAGAGTTATACAATATAAGAGCAGGGATGTGATGTTGAGGCTCTGTAAGGCACTTGTGAGACCAAACTTGAAGTATTGTGTGCAGTTTTGGGCTCCTTATTTTAGAAAGAATAAACTGACATTGGAGAAGGTTCAGAGAAGATTCACGAGAATAGTTCCAGGAATGAGAGAGTTACCGTATGAGGAACATCTGGCAGCTCTTGGGCTGTATTCCCTGGAGTTCAGGAGAATGAGGGGGGATCTGATAGAAACATTCCGAATGTTAAAAGGCCTGAACAGATTAGATATGGTAAAGTTATTTTCCATGGTAGGGGACTCTAGGATAAGAGGGTATGACTTCAGGATTGAAGGACGTCCTTTTAGAACTGAGATGAGGAGAAATTACTTTAGTCAGAGGGTGGTAAATCTGTGGAATTTGTTGCCATGAACAGCTGTGGGGGCCAAGTCATTCGGTGTATTTAAGACAGAGATAGATTGGTTCTTATTTAGCCAGGGCATCAAAGGGTATGGGGTGAAAGCAGGGGAGTGGGGATGACTGGAAGAATTGGATTAGCCCATGATTGAATGGCGGAGCAGACTCGATGGGCCGAATGGCCTACTTCTGCTCCTATATCTTATGGTCTTATGCTACTGTAAACATATGCTGTGAACATATAATCATACCAATTTGATACTCTTCAGTGCCTCTTCCTCTACCCACACAATGTTGAAATGGTAATGAAGCCCATATGCATCATCATCATCATGCATGGAGTTGTCCTCCTGTGTGATACTAGGATAATCTCTTGTTTAGTGTAAGCAGTAAAGAATTATAAATTATGTCTGTAATAAATTTTCCATGATTACTTAAACCTAAAATTAAAAGATTACCCTGAGAGTAATAGGAGAATTAACATTTAAATTTTCTTCAGGGCAGTCATTTTACTCGCATTCAAGAGCTAAGATTCATAGATTCCAGCTCTCTATTCCTTTACTGTGGGGTGTATGGAGTGTCTAGGGAGGAGTAGCACCTCTGGTGGGGGGCTTGCCGTGCCCTATTCAGGGCAGCTCGTCCACCTTTGGTCCCCACCTGGCGCTCAGCTCTCACCTGTGGCTCCAAGTAGCTGTAACACGTGCAGTGCCCACACCCCGGTAAACTGTCTCGGCAGACAGGCCAAACTAGGTGAGGGTAGCCAACAGGTCTTCGACCCTTGATGAGGTAGGGGATCTGTCTATCCCAGCGTGTGAAGTCTGGCCCTGGCAGATTGACCGGAGGAGACCGATTAATAGTCCAACGGTCAAGAAGGCAGGCCTAGCAGGCATTGTGGAGCGCTAAGAGCACGATAAGACACTTAGACATCCTGGTCATCCACTACAGCAGGAGAGGTCTCCAGCCGTAACAGTTGTCCGTGCCACTGGATCAAAGTCTCTTCTGCCAGGAGAGTGGGATTGCCCCTGTATAATGGCTGTTCCACTTAAAACAGCATCACACACAGGTTTCTGTTGTGCAATTCATCTCACAGATGAACCACACAACAGCGTGTCATCTTCAAATCCGAAGGACTACCAGTAATTCCTTAACTGTATTCTGTGGGAGTAATGATGATTGTCAGGTGTAAAAGGGCCATAGTTCATCTGTCTCTCCATCCTCAGTCGTAGTCCTCTGCTTCATGGTCTGAGAGGCTTGGAGATTAGATCAGTACAATCTTTGATAAGCTTTTGTGGTAGACACACACACAAAGAGGTGAGATGAGAGAGCGAGAGATCTGTGTAAGATATAGGTTTCATTGAAAGGTTACAATAAAAAAAATCTTTAAATGAAAGTCATAGAATAGAGCATTACAGCACAGAAACGAGCCATACCGCCCTGGCCTGCCAAGTCCAACCTATCTGCACCCAGACCATAACTCTCCATATCTCCCTTCTTAATGTACTCTTCCTAAATGTTACAATCAAATCCACATTCTTCCATGTCCACTGGCAGCTCGTTCCACAACCACCTTATATAAATGATCTCCATTTTCAGTAAAAGTTTTCTGGTGCTTCATTTTGAACTTCATTTCCACAATTCCATAAATTTTATTCAGCACATGGTCCTTCAGTACATTTAATTTATGTTGGCTGAATGCCTACTATGAAACTACTTCAAACTGTAGACAGATGTTACTGCAAGGACAGTGACAACAGACAAGTTGTGGGCTCCATCTAAATGGGCTTCAATTTACAATCACAGTAAAAGCTCATGGGAAATGTCAGAACTATAGATAGATAGATATATTTTATTAATCCCGAGGGAAATTTGGTTTTGTTACAGCCGCACCAACCAAGAATAGAGCGTAAATATAGCAATACAAAAACCACAAACAATCAAACACCAAAATGCAAACTATGCCGGATGGAAAATAAGTCCAGGACCAGACTATCACGATTATCGTAATGTTTAATGATGTTACCAGAGTCTTGTCAATTCATTTTTATCAAGCAGTTATTAAAAATTCCAAAGGTTGTCCATTATGATTAATGACAGCCCAAAGGTCACTCAGAAATTATGTGGAGTTACGGTTGGTCACAAAGTAGAACTATTTCACATTTTATAGTAATATTTAAATTTTATTATTTTCAACATTGAATAAAAATCATGGAGCAGTAATTTGTCCTTGATTGTATATGCAATATCGAATACAGAAGCATGTTGCATTCAGAACTTAATTCCCCTGAAGACAAGAGAACTGAATTTGTAAACCAAATACAAAAGCACAATGGACATTTAGCACAGGTGCTTGTTTAATTTCTAAACAAAGTGCTTGCTGATCCATTGAGCCACAATCCCAAAATGCCAAGAGTTTTCACCTTGTCCATTGCAAGTCATTTTAATTAGTATTAAGATTGATGGGTCAAATAGATTCAAAGCAAGGTGTGGCAGAAATAAAAACCCCATCACTGAGGGATTATTTTACTGGATAGTCAATAGGAGGAAATCATTAATCTTTTTCTCCCTGTTGGGGTATTATTGACATAACCTTTAGATATCTTTAAGGTAGATTTTGACCAGAACATAGACAAGAACAACACACAAAAGGTCTTTGTGAATGACATTTAGTTTACAAAATTACTTGAACAGCCTTTGGTTATATAAGAAGCTCAGAGAAGAGCATTTAATTTTTCTTGTCAGTCCATCTTTTCTGCTTTCTAGAGCAGATAGCATGGTTTTGGGAGGAGGGCTTGAAACATGTTTTGTAGAGGGAGCCCAACTGGGGGACAGAATAATCCCCCAGGTATCATGTTGTGCCATTTCAAGTAGCCTTTCCTTCCCTGTCAATTTTCTATGCTTCAAAATATTCAGTTCTTGAACCAGCCTGCACAACCCTAATCACTACCTCAGTATAACAACACTATGACTGTCGTGCAATGCAATGAGCTCTTTGTTTTGTTGTCAGCTCTGGGCCTGGACGAAAGGAGCAAAAAACAAGCAGCTCGTAGGATGGAGGAAGAGGCAGAATGAGCCTCTTGTTGGATTTGGAGTAGGTGAGGGGAGGGGAGCTGGAAGTCAGGAGCAGATGGGCGGTGATTTGGCCACCACTGTCAGCCCACCAACTGGAGAGTGTCGTGGTTAAGGGTCAAAACACTCGGTGAAGTTTGGGAACCACTTGATGACATCCACTCCCGGCTGAAGGCTACAGTTACCTATAAGGTATCCGGAGAATGCACCCTAACAGGTATATGCAACAAGTTCTAATTGTGTTTATTTTTTTATAAAAGTTATATGTGCATCCCTCCCCATCAGTGAAAGCATTTACATGAGATGCTTCTTCAAAAGGGAGGCATCTATCATCAAACACCACCTAGCCATGCCATCTTTTTGGGTAGGAGGTACGGAAGCCTGAAGTGCCATACCACCAGATTTGATCATTCTTCCCTTCAATCGTTTGGTTTTTGAACAAAGTTGCACATCCCCAATCACTATTTCAGTACAGTAACACTGTCACCACCTTGACTACTTTGCACAACAATAAACTTCATTTATTTTTGTTTTAATTATGTTCTTTACGTACAATTCTTCTATACTTTACATTGCAGTCTGTTGCAGTCTGTTGCAGTGTATAGCTATTCTAGCATGAGGCACAAGTAACAGCAGATGCTAGAAGGTGGAGCAAACAGCAAGCTGGTGGAAGAACTTACTGGGTTGAGCAGCATCTGCGGAAGCAAAGAGGTAACTGATGTTTTATGTTGAGACCCTGATACGGTTTTGATGGGAAGCATTGACCATCCCTTTTGAGACGGGTGTTTCCTGGCAGTTTATTCTTCACCATCTAGTAAGCATTTTTTCATGGTGATCACAAGCAGAAAATTCAGCTGATTTCCTTCCACATCATTCTTCTGTCATCACCTACTTGCACCCTGACTTGAAATATTCAAATTACTTGTGACACTTGTTTTCACTCTAATTACCAGAGAATTTTAAGGAAAAATCAGAACAAATATATGGCTATATAAAGAGCAATTCCCTACCAGACAGGAATTGTATGGGACTACAAAAGTCATGCTATGTCACAAAACTGAGAACATACATAACAGACTGAGGAAATCAACTGTGACTCACAACTGTTGTTTTAAAACTGAAGACATCCACAATTTCACTCTGAATCTTACAAGCTTTCTTGTGAAGCACAGCACTGCCTTGCCTCAGCCAGTATTAATGGTTTTCATGATTGCAACAGCAATAGAATTTATCAATGATTAAGATACATTTTTGTCACCTAGTCATGTGTTAGATCAGTATCAGAAAACTAATAAGCCCAAAGTCACCATTTCAGGACTCTTTAAGATTCTAAATGGAATCACGGAAATACTGAATAAGGCTATTTAGCCCTTCATACTTTGTGTGGTGTCTTTAAAAACCTACTGAATTTCTCCAGGATTTTTCTGTGTTGCTCTTTGAAATATTATCCCATAAGTCACACTTTGCTATTCTTTGCCCACAGCCTTTTATTTTCATCCTTCAAATATTTATCCAATAAAAATCTAAAGTGTTCTCTTAAATGCATTTATTACGCAGTTACAGTCTGTGTCTGCCATTATCTTAACTTGCTGTGCAATTTGTTTCATTCTTATTCATTCTGGATCACTGAATTTTCTTAGTAGTTTTCAGAATGTTCATAATTTCTGTCAAGTAACAGTAGAGAAATGCTTTTCCTATAAATGTCAAAGATTCTTTAGTTTACTGAAGAATAAATTTTACAATCAGATAAGGAACAGAGAGCTGATTGATGCACTCAGTAAGCAGCACCTGTTGTAATCATCTCAGAATATTTTATCCGCAGGCAGAAGTCAGATATTGACACATTATTTCCTACAGTAAGTGCAGCACCTCTGAGTGAATCATTCTATTGTACATGTTTTGTGAATTCTGGTGGGCGAACAAATGTGATGTACTGTGAGATTCATAATGCCCATGTTCATGTTCTTTTTGATGGTTTGTTTAGTAAATAGAATGCTCAACTTGGAACCAAATGACTCAAGGCCAGGGTGGTCCATATTTGGCTCCCCCTCACCAAATTCACCTTAATTCAGAATCACTGTATTAATGGTCCAGCAATTGACCCTAGGTCTTGAGAACTGTGTCCTATAGTTTTACTTCGATCTCCCTGCAAGCCAATGTTTTTGTTTTCATTTGTGAGAACATGGAAATAGAGGGGATAACTCAGCATTTCCAGCTATTCAATCAAATTATATGTCCCTCACCTAACTCCATCGACTCGCATTTTGAAATGCTTAGAACCCTTACCGAGCAACAATCTATTGACCTTTGTTATAAAAATTTCATTTGAACTTGCCTCAGTAAATTTTCAACATACTGTAGAACAGTACAGCACAGTTATGCTGACCTTTTAACCTACTCCGAGATCTGTCTTTTCCTCCAAAGAGGAAAAGCCTAGTTCATTCAATCTCTCTCAGTAAGACACTTTCCAATCCAGACTGCATACTGGTAATGTTGTGAATTTAATATCCAAGTAATATTTGAGTAATTATATATACACACATATACATACATACATACACACACACACACACACACACACACACACGCACATAAAAATATAGGCATCCGTTAGTCTCATGAGACCATGGATTTGCGCCTTGGAAGGTCTGCAGGGTGCAGGCCTGGGCAAGGTTGTATGGAAGACCGGCAGTTGCCTATGCTGCAAGTCTCCCCTCTCCACGCCACCGATGTTGTCCAAGGGAAGGGCATTAGGACCCATACAGCTTGGCACCATTATCGTCGCAGAGCTCAAGGACGCACAGGCCGCCTCAGCCAAGGCTCGAACTAGCAACCTTAAAATCACTAGACGAATGCCTTAACCACTTGGCCACGCGCCAAAACATACACACACTCACACACACAAGACAGATATATATATATATTTATTAAGCATTCTCATTCATTAAAATAATTCATGACAGGTTATATGTATAAATAAGTGGATTGCCTATATCATGCTACCACGTGATACGTGCACACATCATTTAAAGTAAACTTGAAGTTAGACCCACATTTCAGACATTCATGTCTTTCTTTGACTTAGTTTAATGTTTTGAAGTTACGAAACATAACGTTGGTGAGGAGGTATTTTTAAAAGAAACCCAACACGGCTACCAACCTGTTGAAGCACAGTGAGCAGCTCAAACTAAAAAATTGCAGCCAGCTTGTGCAAAGATAGTCGAGTTTTTTTATATATAAAAAGCAGCACAACACATTTTCTTCAGAAAGGAAGACACGATTAGTTTTTTTAATATGTCAGTCAACAAAAGAAATCAGGGTTCATGAACAGTGAGTACCGGGAGTTAGTTAGTATAAAAAAGAGCAGAAATGGCTGGCTATATCAGAAAGATAGACACATTTGATTACATGACAGGTAACAGGCTCATATATACTAAGCTAATTCAACAATATTTTGAAGCAAATGTAACAGCCAGCGAGAAAAAAGTTCCAACCTGGCTGAGTGCATTGAGTTTAAAGGCATACTGTTTTCTTTGAAGTTTGACTGCTCCAACCAAACCAGCAGAAATGAGCTTTGCTTCTATCGTAAAAGTAATGTAGGAACATTTAAAAATGAAACCATTCTTGATTGCGGAATGCTTTAAGCTGATTTAAAAAGGAAATTCAGTGCACCTGGCTGAATTAAAGTGGTTGTCAATTGGTAATAGGCTTAATGATATACTGAGATAGTTTAGTTTATGGAATCTTAAAAGAAAGCATTCAAAAGTGGCTTGAAACTTACATTTAAAGGACCACCTGAAATTGCTATTTCAATGGAAGCGCAATTGGGTTAGTCAGAAATGAAAGTGAGCGTGAACAGAATTGCAGCATCTCAACGAAAACCAGCCTGGCAAACAAATTGTGTTACTGTTCACATACAACAAACAAACAGAGGTTTAAATGTGAAACTTGCAGAAAATGCAACAAAGTACGGCACATACAATGAGTATGCCAGGCAGACAAAAATAAATGGACTACACGGGGAAGAGAAAAAGCTAAAAAGACCGGTTTGCAGTTTCAAAACGAAAACTAATCTCCAGGCTGCTATTGAAAAATCTGATAACGATGTGAAGGAAACAGGACTGGCTAACTTTGAGATTTACAGTATGAAAATTAACAATAGACATGCAATATGGCTTACTCCAGTCGTGAATAGCAAATTAATTAAAATGGAATTGGACACTGGTTCAGCTGCTTCAGTCATAAAATGAGTTTGAAAGGCATTTCAAAGATACTAAATTGAAGCCTGCGGGTACCCAACTAAGAACTTATACCAGAGAAAAGATAACCATGTGGGAATGCCGTTTGTAACAGTGAAAGACAACAACCAACAAGCCGCATTGGGCTTGTATGTTGTACAAACTGGAGGACCAGCACTGTTGGGACATGATTGGCTCAGACAACTACAACTTGATTGGAGATCCATCCACCATTTGTATGCCATATCCCCTGCAATGAAGTCATATGAAATCAGATTAGTAAGGGTACTGGATGATGCCACAAATGTCTCCATGCCAAACACCATGAACTGTTGCCCAACAGAGGGAAAACAGGTGTTGCTGCTATCCTTTGTTTCTCTGGTTGGAAAGCATATTGGACCAAGGAAGGACCATGCTGCTCAGAGGAAGCATGAAATTTACCAAAGTAGTGGTCCGCTTATATCAGTGTTCATAGGCAACATATCTGAGAAAGCTTCTGATATGTTAATCAGACAGTTATTTGCAAAATGTGGCTTGATTTTAAGCTGGAAGAGAGTTCACAGAGCTTCAGGTAAGATGCAAGCATTTAACTTTTGTGAGTATAAAGAGCCAGAATCAACTGTCTACATTAAGGTTATTACATGAAGTTCAAGTGGGAGACAAAAAGCTGCTTGTAAAAGTAGATGCAAAGACCAAAACCAAGTTGGATGAATGGAAGGCCAAAAAGAAAGGAGTCAATGGAGATACAAAAGCAGAGGGTTCGTCAGAGGATGTTGTGGATGAGGAAACCAAGCGGAGAGATCAGATCATAAAGGGAGCTATAGAAGGATTAATAACAGAATACTGCAGTGAACTAGGTGCACCTTCCCAAGATCAAGCTGCATCAACTAGCAGGAAGAAGAAAGGTGTCCTGAGCTGTCAGACCACCTCTTGCGGTCTCAGAGACAATTCCTACAACCACCACATAACATATTCTGCATATAGTTGAGATGTATTGTCTATTCAGTTGGAGTTTATAGCTAAGCAGGGTGGCGTGTTGTGTATTGAATGTTTAAATAATAGTTGCGTAATCTTCTATATATGTTGGTTGATTCAGCATTCTTGTTTGTTTAAATAATTCTTTATAGGTTATATATATAAATACATGAATTGCATACATGATCACACTACCATGTAATACATGTGCACCTCGCTTAAAGTAAGCTTGGATTTCAGACTCCCATGTCTTCTTTGAATTAGTTTAATGGTTTGCAGTTACAAAACGTAACAGGTAAATCTTCTCTGCAATGTCTCTAAAGCAGGGGTTCCCAACCTATTTTATGCCATGGAGTCTTACCATTAACCCTCTCTTCAAGAAGAGAGAGAAGCAGAAGAAAGGAAATGGTAGGCCAGTTAGTTTGACCTCAGTGCGTGGGAAGATGGTGGAGTCAATTGTAAGGATGAGGTTTCTGGGTACTTGGAGGCACATGATAAAATAAACCATAGTTTCCTTAAGGGAAAAACTTGCCTGACAAATCAGTTGGAATTCCTTGACGAAATAATAAGCAGGATAGACAAAGGAGATTTGGTTGATGTTGTGCATTTGGATTTTCAGAAGGCCTTTGACAAGATGCCACACATAAGGCTGCTTAGCAAGCTAGAAGCCCATGGTATTACAGTTAAGATTCTAGCATGGATAAAGCAATGGCTAATTGGCAGGAGGCAAAGAATGGGAATAAAGGGATATTTTTCTGGTTAGCTGCTGGTGACTAGTGGTGTTTCACAGGGGTCTGTGTTGGGACTATTCTTTTCATGTTATATACCAATGTTGTGAATGATGGAACTGCTTAGGAGAATGGGCAAAGAAGTGGCAAATGGAATACAGTGTCAGGAAGTGTATGGTCATGCACTGTGGTAGAAGAAATGAAAGGGTTAACTATTTACTAAATGATGAGAAAATACAAAAAACTGAGGCACAAGATGACTTGAGAGTCCCTGCACAGGATTTCCTAAAGGTTAATTTTCAGGTTGAGTCTATGGTGAGGAAGGCAAATGTGAAGTTAGTGTTCACTTCAAGAGGATGAGAATATTAAAGCAAGGATGTAATGTTGAGGCTTTATAAAGCACTGTTGAGGCCTCACCTGGAGTATTATGAGCAGTTTTGGGCTCCTTATCTTTGAAAGGGAGAGGGTTCAAAGGAAGTTCATGATAATGATTCCAGGATTAAAGGGCTTGTCATACAAAAACTGTTTGACAGCTCTGGGCCTGTATTGACTGGAATTCAGAAGGATGAGGGGTGACCTAATTGAAACCCATCGAATGATGAAGAGCCTTGCTAGAGTAGATGTGGAGAGGATGTTTCCTATGATGTGAGTGTCTAAGACCCGAGGGCACAGCCTCAGAATAGAGGGGCATCCTTTTAGAGCAGATATGAGGAGAAATTTCTCCTCGTTTGTGGAATTCATTGCCACAGGCAGCTGTGGAGGCCAAGACTTTATGTAAATATAAGGCAGAGGCTGATAGATTCTTGATTGTTCAGGGCAAGAAGTGATATGGGGGGAGGGAGGAGAGATTAGGGATGAGAGGAAAAATGAATCAGCCATGATGAAATGGTGGTGTGGACTCAATGGGCCAAATGGCCTTATTTTGTTCCTATATCTTACTGCCTTATGGGTTCTTGGATCCCTGGTTGGGAACTTCTGCTCTAAAGATTCACATTCTTCTTATAATGAAGTGACCAGACCTGAACTGTACTCCAAGTATAGTCTAACCGGAGTTTTCTAGAGCTGTGCTATTACTTTGCAGTTCTTGAACTGAATTCTCTGACTACTGAAGACCAACATACAATATACCACCTTAACCACGCTATCAACTTGCATTGCAACTTTGATGGATCTAAAGGGGGAGGAATTTCATATATTTTTGATGCTACCTTTTGAAGATCTACCTCTTAAAATTTTCCTTGAACTGGCCAAGTTTAACATTATCTTTATTCGAGACATATTCACCACAAGAAATACTTTTCCCCATATATCATCTCAGATCCATCAGACATCATAATTAGATCAACTGCAGGAACAGAAGATGACCCTTTCCAATAAATATAGAAAGTACTGAAATAGGTCAGCAGCATCTGCTGAAATAGAAATGGCTAATATTTGAGGATAATGGCTTTTCATTGAAATTGCTTTTGAATTACTAGTCTGCTTCCTCATGCTTTGTCCTTTGTCCCGCTGTAATTCAGGTGAATTTAATATAGCACCCAAGATGGGAGTCTAATCAGTTATCTAACTGTAGAACATCTCCCTTATAAAATAATGAAAATCTATTGTGATTTTCTCTATAATGACAAGTAAACTCCTCACATTCAAAATTGAGCCTTACACATATGGTATGACAACCTACTTCTGGACAAAAAGGTCAACCACTTTTCCTCAACGGTACCACAGTGGTTCCAAGGTTGTCAAGTCGAGGAGTGGTAGTGGGGAGAAGCTCCCACTACCTAAAAGTGCTCCTCACAGCATGCGCCTCAAATAGCCCCTAACAACCAAGTCCAACTCCTGGCCTTCTCGTGTGACTGTTTCTACTGACAGGAGAAGGGGCGAAGGCGGGTCCTGGCACCTTAAAATCAGTGCTACAGGTAGGTGGAGCTCGTCAGCCTGGGAGAGAGGGAAAACTCTGATTTCAAACCTCTGCTGCCTTGTGGCCGTACCCACTCATGGGAAAGGCTTTGGGAGTAAACCCTGAGGACAAATCTGGAGCTGGAGTCCCTAAGGCAGTCCGACGTTGCCTTCAACCTCATTCTGGCAACTCCTGTGACGATACTGGTGGCAAGTTGTATCAACCCTTGCCCTTCCCTTGGACAACATGGGTGTGGTGGAGAGGGGAGACTTGCTGCATGGGCAACTGCCGGTCTTCCATACAACCTTGCCCAGGCCTGCACCCTGGAGAGGACATTTGCAAGACTTTCCAGGCACAGATGCATGGTCTCACGAGACTAGCGGATGCCACCACATTTACCTTCGAACCAAAAGTGGTGGGTTTAGGTCATTTTTTTCTAGAGTCTGAGCAAATGGTCCAGGTTAAATTTCCAGTTATAGGACTAACAGAATATTGAACTGTTAGTGGTCCTGCCTTATAGATTAAACACTAAAGCCTTTCAGATCTCCTAGGTCAATATAAAAACTCTCAAACATTGTTTAAAGGGCAGACATACTTATTCCTTGGAAGGTTGAGCTGTATCTCTCAGCCACCCAAAAATCACTATTCCATGGGCTGTAAAGCTAGATTTGGATGTTCTGAAATAGTGAGCTTTGCTATCAATGCACATGGCAAGTGAGAGGAGAAGGGCAATGAATGAGACAAATAAAGATGATACGTATATTCTGGCTATTGGCACTATTATTGCAAATGGGAAAGCTGCTTGAACTGTAAAGAATAACTGTCACATTTCATGAAGTAACATCAGCCTGACTGTGGAAGCAGCTCAACCAGAACATTTTGATCGTTGCAAGTTCTCTGCTGCAATGGGAGACCTCCAGTTAATTAAAGTACTCCGGCACAGTTCTTTATTAAACTAGTCCTCTAGCTCCCAGTACAGCAAAAGATGAAACTGCTGGATCAGACAGTCCAGAAAAAATGGAGGGTTTAACTGCTGCTGTTAACACTCTAGCTGAAATATTTCAGCTGAATCCCTGGCCAATCACCAGCCTTATAATTCACTTCCACCTGCTGTATACAGCAGTGACTGGCTGGAGTAATCACCAACTAATGAATCACAATGGAATTATTAGTTTATGTGAACATTTTATAAAGTCTAATTTGCTAATCATTTAAAACCTATGCTTAGTGTGATTGCCTCTGCAGAAGAATCCGGTTAATCAATCTTTCCAAATACATTATCCTAATCTCAATGATGAAGCAAAAGGTAGCAAGAAGGTACTTTCCCACATTAATGTCCCTAACAACCAACTGCTTAAGAATCCTTCTGAGCACATCAGCAGTTGACTTAACACTGGCTTTGCCTTCACAGATATCCTCACTATGATATTGTAGGATCATTTATTCCTGACAATTGCACAGAAAAATATACGGCTGATTGTTTATTCTTATTAAAGGGACAAACACCAACGTTGGTTTGGGCATGACTAGATGGGCTGAAGGGCCTGTTTCTATACCGTACTTCTCTATGACTAATGAAAAGCATGACACGCAAAATGCCAGAGGAACTCAGTAGGCCAGGTAGCATCTATGGAAAAGAATAAACATTTTGGGCCAAGAACCTTCTTCAGGACTGAAAAACATTAATTTTCTTTATGTTAATGCCACAGCTTTAGGGACACGTTGAATTTTATAAATTCCTTGTTCTTTGCCTTACTATTCTATTAGTTTACTGGACATGCAACTGTCGGATCCTCATGGGTGAGGAGAGGATCAAATACAGAAAGTAAGATTAGGCCCTACATGGGAGCCTGAGTAGCATCCAGCTTTGCTGAGTTTTCTCCTTCCTAGTTTGCAGGACATTTATTCCTACAAAGTGAAACCCAATAGCATAAATGGCAGCCATGCTTCTCTACCAGATGAGCTCAACAGCTTTTATATGTGCTTTGAAAGAGAGGACATAGCTACAACCGTGAAGATCCCTGCTGCACATGGTGACCCTGTGATCTTTGTCTCGAAGGCCGATGTCAGGCTGCCTTTCAGGAGGGTGAACCTTCGCAGGGTAGCAGGCCCTGATGGAGCACCTCGTAAGACTTTGAAAACTTGTGCCAACCAGCCGGCAGGTGTAATCAGGGATATTTTCAACCTCTCACTGATACAGTTGGAAGTTCCTACCTGCTTCAAAAAGGCAACAGTTATACCAGTGCCTAAGAAGAGTCGTGTGAGCTGCCTTAATGACTATCACCCAGTAGTACTCACATCTACAGTGATGAAATACTTTGAGAGGTTGGTCATGGCTAGAATGAATTCCTGCCTCAGCAAGGACCTGGACCCACTGCAATTTGCCTATCGCCACGATAGGTCTATGGCAGACACAATTTCAATGGCTCTTCACACAGCCTTACATCACCTGGATAATACAAACACATATGTCAGGATGCTGTTAGTTAACTATAGCTCAGTGTTTAACACCATCATTCCAACAGTCCTGATTGATAAGCTACAGAACCTGGGCCTCTGTCCCTCCCTCTGCAAGACTTCCTAACTGGAAGACCACAATCTGTGCAGTATGTCCTTCTCGCGGATGATCAACACTGGTGCACCACAGGGGTGTGCTTAGCCCATTGCTCTACTCCCTCTATACCGTGACTGTGTCGCAATAGCTCAAATACTATCTATAAATTTGCTAGTGATGCAACCGTTATTGGTAGAATCTCAGGAGATGCGACGGCATACAGGAGTGAAATGTACCAGCTAGTTGAGTGGTGTCACAGCAACAACCTTGGACTCAAAGTCAGGTAGATGAAAGATCTGATTGTGGACTTAAGGAAGGGTAAGACAAAGGAACATAAACCAATCCTCATAATGTGATCAGAAGTGGAGAGAGTGAATAAATTCAAGGTCATGGGTGTCAAGTTCCTGGGAGTCTCTGAGGATCTAACCTGGTCCCAACATATTGATGCAGCTATAAAGAAGCCAACACAGTGGCTATGTTTCAGTAGAGTTCAAAGAGATTTGGTTTGCCACCTAAACCACTCAGATTTCTATAGATGTACAGTGGAGAGCATTCTGACAGGCTGCATCACCACCTGGTACAGAAAAGCTACTGCAGAGGACTGAAAGAAACTACAGAAAGTTGTAAAATTTGTCAGTTCCATCTTAAGTACTAGCATCCAAGACATCTTTAAGAAATTGTGCTTCAGAAAGCCGACACCCATTAATAAGGACCCACATCATCCAGGACATGCCCTCTTCTCAATGTCACTGTCAGGAAGGAGATACAGTAGCCTGAAGATACACACTCAGCAATTCAGGAACCCTCTGGCACCTGATCCCTAAATGAACATTGAACCCATGAACAATACCTCACAAAAATATATATATTATTTCTATTTTGCACTATCTAGTTATTTACTATACAGATATATATATATAAATAAACGGTAATTAATTAATTTATTTACTGCTTTCTATATTACCATGTATTGCATTGAACTGGTGCTGCAAAGTGAACAAATTTCACGGTACATACCAATGATAATAAACCTGATTCTGATTCTGAAAAACAGCCAGTTTAAAAGATACCACCGTAATTCGTATGCTCTAATCACCCTTAAATTGTGCATTTCCATTCAGTAATTTGAGGAAATGTCAGGTAAATCTCATTGTTGAGAAGCTGATGCTCCGGGCGAAAAATATGCAGCAGCATATGCCTTAGGGTGATAAAAGATTAGCCATTATCCTTAACAGGATTACCAAGCCTCTAGGTCTCCTTGCGGTGTTCAGGAATTAAAGACTGATCTATTTGTTTCAGCTGCAGGCAACTCGAAAGGAAAAATTCCAGCGGCATTAAAAAAAATTCCCATATTTACGTAAACTGTATTCTTTGCCCATTTTCAATTCTCAGTCATAAAATGTTGGAAGCATGTTTGGGTGCTTGGAAGAGGGATGTATGGTGATGAGTTAGCACTAAAAAAACACCGACTGAAAAATTAATTTTCCTGTTGTTTCCAAGTAGAAAAATGGCGTAGCATAGAGAAAACGCCATTCTAAAAATATACAGTAGTGAATAAGAATTCTAGAATGCAAAATATTTTACTTGCAACAATTCATGATACAAAATGTTAGTCCTTCAATACCTGGGACATATTAATAAAAAAACTATTAATGCTTACAGCAGTGGGGATTCAAGTCAAACTCTGATGAGAAACTGAGTGTAAAAAAAAAACAGCCAGATAGGTAGTGGAGGTGTGAAGAAAATTGATGACTAGTGATGGTGAAAGTTCTGATCACTCCTGTTGATAGTAATCGCTTGGAGTTCAACGTTAAAATCCAAGACACAGCAAAACTGGAGACAGAGGCAGAATCTGATGAGGCACCTCATGCACTACAAAATAAAAGCTGCTATCAACTCCAATTTATTGAGATTCAACAGTACACATGTATACTGTCAAACAATACAACATTCCTCCCAACAAAGGTGTACAGTACACACGGCCTACACACAGCAAGTAATATTACCACAAATAAATTTACAATTATTAAGGTGCACTTACAACACAAGTTACAAACTGAACAGTATAACTCTACTGATGTTTCATATGTGATGAGACCTGGGTGGTGGCAGGGAGTTCAATAGTTTTATGGCCTGGGCAATGAAGCCTTTCTGTCCTCACGATCCTTGTCCTAATGCTAAAGTACATCCTGCCTGATGGTAGGGGGCTGAAGAGATGATTATCAAATGACAGGGATTATTCACAATGCTAAGGACCCTGCAAACGCAGCACTCAGGATAAATATCTCAGATGGATGGAAGAGAAACCCCAATAAACCTCTCAGTAGTCCCTGTAATCCTTTGTATGGACTTGTGCTCAAATGCCTTGCCGTTCGTGTACCAGGCAGTGATGCAGCTGGTCAGGACACACTTAATAGTATTCCTGTAAAATTTGTGGGGGGGGGGTGCGAGAAGAGATGTACTTGTAGAGAAAAATTATTTATTGTGAAATATGGATCAAAAACTGGCTCTTGATTTTTTAACCCCATCAGTAGCTCATTGATAGATTGCTTCTGATATCCAAACACAAGTGTCGTCAACTCCCAGCCAAACGGTTACATTGGACAAAGAAAAGGGAAGGAAATGGATCTGATCTGAACTGGACATTCTTCTGTCTTCTTGTCTATTATAAATGTTGTTAGGTTGAAGACCCGGATTATAATTATAACACAGAGGATTGCCACTAAGGTTAACTATGAAGAAAATACAATGCTCTTGGAAGTCAATAGCAAGAAGATTCAAGTACAGGAGCAGGGAGGTACTACTGCAGTTGTACAAGGCCTTGGTGAGACCACACCTGGAGTATTGTGTGCAGTTTTGGTCCCCTAATCTGAGGAAAGACTTCTTGCCATAGAGGGAGTACAAAGAGGGTTCACCAGATTGATTCCTGGGATGGCAGGGCTTTCATATAATGAAAGACTGGATCAACTACACTTAAAGTCTCTGGAATTTAGAAGATTGAGGGGGGGATCTTATTGAAACGTATAAAATTCTAAAGGGATTGGACAGGCTAGGTGTAGGAAGATTGTCCCCGATGTTGGGGAAGTCCAGAACGAGGGTCACAGTTTGAGGATAAAGGGGAAGCTGTTTAGGACCGAGATGAGGAAAAACGTCTTTACACAGAGAGTGGTGAATCTGTGGAATTCTCTGCCACAGGAAACAGTTGAGGCCAGTTCATTGGCTATACTTAAGAGGGAGTTAGATATGGCCCTTGTGGCTAAAGGGATCGGGGGTATGGAGAGAAGGCAGATACAGGGTTCTGAGTTGGATGATCGGCCATGATCATACTCAATGGCAGTGCAGGCTCGAAGGGCCGAATGGCCTACTCCTGCACCTATTTTTTATGTTCTATTAAAAACATGTGATTTAGAGCAGAAGTAGGTAATGTGACTTTTTCCCTTTATTTTGCCATTCAATAACATATTTCCTTTGCTCTCTGGCCTTAACATTGTCCTACATGTTCCTCATTTTCCTAGACTTCCTTTTTGGCCTAAAATCTGCCTCAGCCTTGAATTATTTAATGATTTAGCCTCTGTAACTCACTAGGGGTAAAAAATTCCAAAGATTCCCAAGTCTCCAAGAGTTGACATTCCTTATCATTCTCTTACTTCTCCTTATTCTGAAGCTATAACTCTTTGGTCTGGATGCCCCCATGAGGGGAAAGACCCTGTCAGTATGTGGCATGTCAAGTTTCCTCAAAATGTTTCAGAAAGCATTGAACACAGGTTCGGCTTTAAATATACCTCAGAAGGTAACCTCTTCAATTGCAGGGTCAATCATGTGAACTTTCTCTGAAATGCAGGTATCTCCAGTTCCAGCAGGTGAGCTAAACTAGGGTGAGGGTAGCTGTCAGGCCTCATACCCTGGTCAAATAAGGACAAGCCTGACCTTGCATGTGACCCAGAAGACTGGGCAGATAAGATCAACAGTGAGATCCAATGGTCAAGGAGGCAGTTCTACAATGCTTCGAGGAGAATGAAGGCATGACAAAGGCATGGACCAGGTCATGGTTACTCACTATAACCAAGGAAGACCCCAGTTTGTGACAACTATTCGTACCAATGAACTTGGACTTCCAAGGACGTGTGTGGAACTGCTCCAGTGCAGTTTCTTTTCCATTTCAATAACTCTTCCACAGTTTCACTGGCATTGTTGGGTATGATGGACAACTAACATACTGCAGTGTTCTTTTGATAGACAGTAAATGAACAAAATTAGCGTAGACACCTAGTGCAGATAATTGACTGCCTTCATACAATACTCTCAATGGTTGCATCCTCCAAATCTTCATTTTCATTGTACCATTCAAGATGATTATCGATACCTTTGAATTCTTCATAGTTCCTAAATTGTTGAAGTAGTGAAATCATTTCATTTTCACTTCTGGCCATTTCTGGCATGAATGCTTGAAACCACAGTGAGCAAAACAGTTCTAAATGGTCTTACTATTTATTTCTCCCCAACTATCAGTGACAAAAATCACTGCTTATTGAACACAAAAACACGCAAGTGACACTGTTTAAAAACCATTTGCTTTAAGCACGGTGTAGTATCTAACAGCTACACAAGGTCATGCGACTGACGCTAGTTAGTAAAAGTTCAGTCTTCTGTCTCAATTAAGTGGCCTAGTGTCCTAAATAAATGAAGGGAATCCCTGCTATTTTCTTGTTTAGTTGTTGTTCTTTAAGAGTTTTCCCAAATAAGCGGCTGCCCCAATTAAGTAATGGTCCAATTAACCAAATCCAGAATATTTTACTTTACTTCTTCTGCAATGAATTGAAGCAGGAGCCTTGGACTTACACACTTACAGACATGACATTTGGAGTTGCTGGCATTTCTTTGCCTGTGTTAATGTTTTTTATGACATTGATCACCTTTTGCAGTTTCTAGGTTGATGTTTATGCACTGGACAAAGTACATCAATAGAAAACAATTTGTTAAACTTGGTTGAAACCAAAATTAAGTACAGCACATTGGAAAAAAATATAATTCATACAATGAAAACTGAAATACTGAAAATGCACAACACTTTGAGTAACACCACTGAGAAAGAATCAGAGGTAACTTTTCAGGTCAGTGGCTTTTATTAGAATGGATAATATTTATTGGTCTAACTGTGTGGAAAGAAGGAAGAATATAACTTACATTATTACATTGTAATAATATCTTCCTGCTACAGCAGAGTGCTGCAATTGAAATAATAGATGGTACAATGATGGAAGTGTGATGGGAGAGTCCTGTCAATGAGCTAGAGGGACTGGTAAACACTGGTACCCACAGAAGGAGTGCTCTTTTTGCAAAGATATATCAAAGATCTTCCAGATCCACAAAAGTCATGTTTTTCTAGTAGGAGCAACACACACAAAATGCTGTGAAGCATCGACTGTTTATTTCTCTCCATAGATGTTCCCTGACCTGTTGAGTTTCTCCAGCATTTTGTGTATATTGCTCCAGATTTCTAGCATCTGTACAATAATCTCTGTCTTTCCTAGCAAGAAGTTGCCAGGACTCAGGAAGAACAGGAATTTCTGTTTTTGGGGAATTCTACTATGCATGTGGGTGCCCTGTCTGCTCCCGTGAAAAGGAAAATTGTTAGATGTGACTGAGATCAGCAGTGGGACTTCCATGTCAAGGCATACCTGTGAACCTGTACCTGAGCTCACCAATTCAGGTGAGAACAACAAATTCAGCGTCAATAATTCCCCTTTGATTACTCTAAGTAGGTAGTCATGGTAGAACTGATAATTCCTTGAAAAAGCCAGATTTAGGAGGCGTTTGAGCATAAGAAAGTCAAAAACCAGGAGCTAGTAGAGCAGTGCCAGAGACAGAGGTAGTGGCATGACACAAGCCTATAGAGGTGGACTGTAGCCGTTTTGCAGGCTGCTCACTGTGCAGAACCTACCCTTTCCTGGCCATTATGGGGGCAGCAAATAAAAGAGCCATCAGGACCAACAGAGAGCAAGTCTTCGGATGGCTGTGGATGAAGAGTTATGACCTGTGGACCAATGCCTGATCAACCCTGTCTGGGTCGCTTGAGTGGAAGTATATGATGTTGAAAGACACTAAACACCTGATGACCCCAGGTTACATCACTAAGGATGTGTCCCAGTACATCCAAGAATGAATCACAGTTGAAGGGGAAATAAAAGTCGTTATTCTGTGAATGAAACAGACTGTCAAGTTCCAATGTGAAATCTTCACGGCAGGTGAACTTTGAACATTCTGTTGTTGTTTATATTATTTGGGGGAGTGTTATAGCAAAATCTGGAAAGAATGAAAACGCATATGTAAAATGAGGAGATTAATACCATGGGGTGATATGGTAGCATAGTGGTTAATGCAATGCTTTATAGTACAGGCGACACGGGTTTAATTCCTGCAGCTACATGTAAGGGGTTTGTACGTTCTTTTAGTGATCGCATGGGTTTCCTCCAGGTGCTCTGGATTCCTCCCACAACTCAAAAAGACCTACCGGTTGGAAGGTTAATTGGTCATTGTAAATTGTCCCATGATTAGGCTAGGGTCAAATCAGGGGTTGCTGGCCAGCGTGGCTCAAAGGGCTGGGAGGGCCTATTCAGTATTGTACATTAATAAAGAAGCAATTTCTTTAGAAGTCACAGAAAATTATTCAACATTATTCTATTCCAGAATAGCTCAATGCTCAACTGCAAGGTTCTATTTTCTTTGGTGTTTCTGCAAATAAATTTCCATCTCTAGTTATCTGCTAATTATCCTATTTTTAAGGACTTGTTATGCATAATCTGGCTGCCATATTTTAGAATGGATGACACAATTCAAAATTACTTTGCTGGTAGTAAAGCAATTCAAGGTGATGAAAGAAACTACATAATTGTATTTGCAAAACACTCCTGTACATTTTTCAGTCTAATTTGGTAATTATATCTACAGTGAAAAATAAGAATTCAATAACACCAAGTGGTTGATTTTCAGGTTATTTCAATCTTTGAGAAACACAGCAATATAGGAAAATTATTGATCCTTTTCTAACTTTATTCACCCCACATCCACATAGCAATATTCATACACAGAGTTGTTGCATAGGTTAATGCTCTTGTGCTGCTCAGTGCTGGACATGGGTGTCATGATTCCACCGTCTGGCATGCTAACACACTACAGCATGACTCCTTTGAACAGGAGTTATCATTTTTTAAATTAGTGATGAAGTTACCATAGTCTTACATTTGCCAAACAATTGTATTTTGTCTGTATTATAATTCTGGCTACCCCAAAAATTGCATAATTGCTATTTGCAGCAAAATGCACCTTCTGTATGCAGAATTTTAACTACACACCCACTTGTCTCACTTGACCCAATTGTGATCTGGAACTAAAGCATCTGTTTAATCAAGTGATTCTACGCCAATTTCCTAACTGTACATACTTGTTCATTCAGGCCAGTAACTGTGCAAGAAATTGAGTATGCAAAGCATAGTCCTTTACACAAAATTCAGAAAATGCTACTGAAAGTTTACTGAACATTTTAATGCAATTTGGTAATTACATCAACACAGTTAAAATACGACACAAATCATCATGCTAAGAGATTTAATATAGAATTGTGTGCTTGTGGATCATAGACATGTTTGCTATACCAGAATAAATAGATACTTTGCTTCCAAGTAACTGTATAGATAGAAGTACAGATAGCAACATTTAATATATTAACATACACAAGAAGAACTAAATCAAAAGATGAACTACATAGGTATTTTGTACGATAAAACAAAATAAGAAGTTTGACATACAGTTAGATTATTCAGTGAGACTGCGATCTGGCACCAGAGTTAAACCTGTGGCCTTCTAACCACCTTCACCAGCCACTGTGTAGTAAATTGATGAGTTAGAGTGGGCTTCATAGGAAAAT
Organism: Mobula birostris; assembly: GCF_030028105.1. Lineage (NCBI taxonomy): Eukaryota > Metazoa > Chordata > Chondrichthyes > Myliobatiformes > Myliobatidae > Mobula > Mobula birostris. Next base: position 21,801,638 of record NC_092393.1, read on the forward strand.
GTGTGTTGTTTTTCAAATCTTGCATTAGCAGATAAATCGTAATTTTGACCCACATTTTCCTTTTCACATGAGATTCTGTAGATGCTGGAAATCCAGAGTAAAACACACAAACGCTGGAGGAACTCAGTAGGTCAGACAGCATCCGTGGAAGTGTATAAACAGTCGACATTTTGGGCTTCTTTTATCTGGACTAGAAAGGAAGAGGGACGGCACCAGAATAAAAAAAAGTTGGGCTAGGGAAAGGAGAACTACCTAGCAGGTGATGGGTGAAGCCAGGTGCATGGGAAAGGTAAACGACTGGAGAAGAGGAATCTGATAGGAGAGGACAGTGGACCAAGGGAGATGGGAACGAAGAAGGGACCCAGGGAATGGTGATAGGCAGATGAGGAGAAAAGGTAAGAGGCCAGAGTGGGGGATGGAAGAAGAGGGAAGGGGGAGGGAAAAAAATTATCAGATGAAGAAATCAATGCACATGTCATCAGCTTGATGGAATATGAGGTAGTGTTCCTCCACCCTGAGAGTGGCCTCATTGTGACAAAATAGGAGGCCATGTCAGAACCAGAAGGGAATAGGAATAGGAATTAAAATGGTTGGCCACCAGGAAAATCCACTTTTGGCGGATGAATCAGAGGAGCTCAACAAAACGGTCCCAACTTATGTTGGATCTCACTAGTGTTGAGGCTGCCGGATCGGGAGTACTAGATACAAAAAACGACCCCAACCGACTCGGAGGTGAAATGTTGCCTCACCTGGAAGGACGGTTATGGTCCAGAATGGAGTTGAGGGAAGAGGTGAATGTGCACTTTCACATATTATTAACAATAATGAAATGCTTATTATCAATTACCAATAAATGAGGATTAGGTCAGTTTACAAACTCTTCCAATCTGATTTTCAACTTCTAGATATTCAACTTCAAAGTTTTGTCTCCAAGAAAGTCATTTTTCACTATTTGCTTTAAGATTTCTATATCATATCTACTGTCAAAATCAGAAAAGCTTGAGTAGGCACTGACCTGCTAACAGTCTTTACACATCTTTTAGCTCATATCACCAAAGATCTGAGGTTCTTTATGGGCTGTCTGCCATTTTTAGAGCCCTACATTAATCTCTGGCACAGAACAATCTCCCCCCTCTTTTTATAGCAAAGATATTTTTATCCTTGTCAATCAATGTGAAGCTTTACAAAAAAAAATCCTGCTTCAGGTTGCACTTTGATTCCCAATGATCTCATGATTTGGAAATAATGTGCTGGGATATGAATGGACAGGTGTCGGATACAAGCAAGTGCAGAACCTTCTTTAATTTGACCACTTTCCCCAAAGAGAGCAACATTGAACTCCACATGACATTTTTCCTCCCAAATAGTAAAGTTGTAGCACAATTTGTACAAAGTTTGTGTTACAGACTTATAATCTGACGTTCAACAAAACTATAAAATAATCTGCCTTTCAGTTTTCTCTGCATTTTCTTCATTATGCATTTCCAGTTTGAGCATATGAATTGAATAAGGAAACTTATATTTTATTTTTGCATTGCAAAGGAACCTTGTGCAGAATTTTACCTAGCATTACATTGAATGAGGAGATAATTTCTTCCAGACTATATTAGTTATTCAATATGCCACAGTTATTCAAAGGAACATTAAATTCAGTGATGCTCCAGCTGCTGTGCTGTGTAACATCATTGAACCAGTGCCATGTGGTTTCATGAGCAGTAGTTAATCACCACCACAGTAATTAATGTTTAAACTCATTTGTTTTTATAACTTGGCAGTTAAGGAACACTCCATGGATCTTGGTGACACCAAGCGACGCACGAACACAATTGCCCAGCTGTCTTCCTTTTCGTAAGTTGCCTTCTGAGTCTGAGGAGGCATTCGTTGCCCTGTTTCTAGGCAAGGCTCTTCCTGTTCCGTAATCATGCGACGCGATGACGTAATTCGCGTCGTGATGATGTAACTTGTGTCGAAAAACGTCATCGCGTCGCAAAAACGTCATCATGCCGCCTATGCGTTATGGCATGGTGGAGACAGATGCAACAGAACGTTCTTCCAGGCTCCCTGGTCCATGTCGTCGTTATTTCTGATCTATGCTTGATTATTTTCCTATCTACCAGCTGATACTTACATAATGATAGTGAATCCTTATCTACAATATACTTTATCCATTAGACTGCTCTGCTTCCGATTTCTGCTGTAATACATTTGTACCCTTAGGGTTCTCAGCCTTACAATCTAACAGAAAAAAAGCATTTTGTATATCCGACAAAAAATAATACTTTACTCTGTCAAGCTTTGTCAAATGTTACCATACATTTTTGTACAAATATTAATAAGTTTCTTAAATAGTTGCACGACAAAACAACTTAAAGCACCTGTGGACCTGAACAGTCAGCACCTTGTTAAGTGCACGACTGCCAAGTCAGCAAGTTCTGATTTTTGTTTAGTGTGCTATCCTTACAACCTGCTTTGTCATTAAAGAATGTTGACGTGATTTAGAACATCAAAGGACAAATCAAATTCACAACATAGATTTTCTCTCACAAATCAAGAGACAATGCTATCGGATTATTCAATTATCAATTTTAAGCAAACCCATCAGTCAGGAATTTGTGGTCTAGTGAGACAAAAGAAATCAGGTGTTTTGTAATGTTGGTTTTGTGCTCCACTTAATGGAAGCCATCCACCATGAAAGTATTTCTGACATATTCTGTGCTTTGTTAAATCTTTTGGACTGATAATAATTAGATATTAATCTGCACTATTTTCATCCATGGACTCTAGTATGTATTTGTTAGTCTATTTGAAAATGCAAAATAAGGGATCACAAAAGATATGCTCCATAATTATTTGTGTGACATGACATTTCCAAATAGATTCTCCTTTACAGGCTTGGTGGAAATGTATTGTACAATAAACCAAATTATTACAAACAGATATAACATAGTTCCATGTTCCATATGAGATATACATATACACGAGGAATTCTGCAGATACTGGAAATCCAGTGCACTACACACTACACACAAACTGCTGGAGAAACTCAGCACATCAGGTAGCATCTATGGAGAGGAACAGAGTCGATGTTTCAGGCCGAGAACCTTCATCAGGAGTTGTATATGAGATATATACGGGAGGGGGGTGGGGTGCGGGGGGTGATTGATAAGTTCATGGCCTAAGGTAGAAGGAGTCAATTTTAGAAAACCTAGCACATTTATTTTTCAACATAGTCCCCTCCTACATTTACACACTTAGTCCAGCGGTCATGGAGCATACAGATCTTGGACCTCCAGAAAGTGCCCACAGGAGGGGTGATTGATAAGTTTGTGGCCTAAGGTAGAAGGAGATGAGTTATACAGCTCTCGTTACATGCACATGCAGTTCAACTCTTTGCGTGATTATTGCGAAAGTTTGAGGTTAATAACTTGTCAGGGGTGATTGATAAGTTCGTGGCCTAAGGTAGAAGGAGATGGGTTATTAACTTCAAACTTTCTGCATTATCACTCAAAGAGTTGAACTGTATGTGCATGTAATGAGAGCTGTATAACTCATCTCCTTTTACCTTAGGCCACAAACTTATCAATCACCCCTGCGATGGGCACTTTCTAGAGGTCCAAGATGCGTATGTTACACGACCGCTGGACTAAGTGTGTAAACGTAGGAGGGGACTATGTTGAAAAATAAATGTGCTAGGTTTTCTAAAATTGACTCCTTCTACCTTAGGCCATGAACTTATCAATCACCTCTCGTATATTTTAGGTCTGCTAATAACGTCACACCAATTTACCTTCTTAAGTATAAGATTTTTAGATGCAGGTTTTAAAATTGTTACAACCAATAGCCAACATGTCCAATAATATGCAAAAGAGATTAAACAGGATTTCTTTAAACTATTAACATTTGTGTTTAAATGGCAGTTATAGCCAACGTAGCGAATCTTAGCCATTGTTCTCAAACTCTTCTCACTTAAGGAAAACTTTGCATTGCTATAAATGCATACACATATTAAATCAGATGATCCTGAGGTTAAAATTTACTTGCTCAATGCATATTTAGCTATCACTGGGGTTCAAACCTCAGTCCTTAGTGACTATCATGCACCAATGCCATTTTTATCCTCATCACTTTCCCATCAACCTCCTCCAAATTCTACCAGTCATCTGTTACACAGTGGGTAACCTGCGCATCCTTGGATTGTGGGCAGGAACCCGAACATGGTCACAGGAGAAACAAGCAAACTCCATGCACTTGATTGAACCTGGGTTGCTGGAGCTACTGTATGTGGTGGCAGGTCTACTAGCAGTGCCACCTTTCAATGTGTAACCACAACTTGCCAAGTCAGGTCTGGCACACCTACCCCTTCACAGCCTCTACCATCAGGAAGAACAAAAGAAATAGGAGGACAAGAACACCATCAGCTCCAATTTCAACTCATGCACCAGCTTTGACTTGGATATGTATCACTACTCCTTCTGTTACTGGCTCAATCAAAAGAAATTCTTTAACAAGGTTGTGGAGCCGTCTACATGCAAAGATTCAATCCTGGAGCGTTATCAAAGGTACGTAGTGTTAGACGATAAAGGATGGACTGTACAGTGATGCCAAGATTCTGTAAATGTAATTGAATTCTTTTCAAATTATGTGCTGTTAATTGGATATTTTCCTGTATAAATATTCACTAATGCAGGTTCTTATATTGAAGGCATTCAACATATATTTCTGCAAAAATAATAAACATGAGGAATTCTGGAGACGCTGGAAATCCAAAGCAACACACACAAAATACTTGAGGAATTCAGCAGGACAGACAGCATTTGTGGAAATAAATAAACAGTTGACGCTTCAGACCGAGTCCTGAAGAAGGATCTTGGCCCAAAACTTCAACTGTTTATTCACTTCCTTCGAGGCTTCTCAGAATTTACCTTATACATATTGAATTTAATTAATTTCTTAAACCACATATGTTGAAAAACTATAAACACACAGAGTTTCTTAACTGATGTGGCAACCTTCTACACAAAAAAACTGACTCAGTTATAAGATAGTTTAATTTCAAGTGTTGGCTTATAAATATACACAATCCATTTTGTATATTCCACTAAAAACTGCATATGCCTCTGAAAGTAGTCCCACTTTGATTGAAATGGAAATCAAAGTATTTCAACAGTATAGAATATCCAGATTGTTTCATTAATTTGGGGACTAAAGAACTTGACATTTCCATTATTTAGTTGCTTCTCACATTTATTCAAAGTGCATGTATTATCAAAGTATCTATATTATACACAACCTTGAGATTCGTCTTCTTTCAGGTAACCACAACTCAATAGAATTCATTAAAAAGAGAGCGCAAAAAACAAGTAGTGCAAACAATAGAAGTAAGCAAATAACTTTCAGAACTGAAGTTAACGAAAGTGAGTCAATTACCACGAAGCCAGTCACAGCCAATCCAGGAGCCTGTTAGTTGTAGGCCACAGCATCAGTTCAGTACAGAGATGAGCTGAACACCAGCCCGTCCTTCTCCTCTGGCCTTAACTCTGACTTTTTCCCCCATTCTGGCCCAGCATTAAAATGGACAAACCTTGATTATTTCTCACTCTCAGGCCCAGGCCCTGCTGCTTAGATAGACTCCCTGGCCTGGGCCCTGATGGCTGGTTTGACCCAACCATTACAATCTGGCCTGGTGCTTAAGTTGGCCAAACAGAGGGTCGTTCCTTGCTCTCGGGGCCAAGCCGCTCTGCCTCAACTCTGCTTCATCTTGGTTCTACTGCTTTAAATCATTTCGAAGTTCACTCTAGCTATGGCCAAGCATTGGCTTGTTCCCTGCTCTCAGGCCCGAGCTTGGGTTTGGATCCCACCACCTAGATTCAGAGCGCAAAACTGCAACTGTTAAACCCCTTCAAGACACATCCACAAGAAAATGCCAGGTCGTACAGGCAGTTCAAAAGCGGGGTTCCAAAAGAGAAGTTAGACTGCAGTGACCAGTTTTGAGAAAAAGTGAGTAATAATGTAGTTAATGGTTGTGTTTGCTGCCAGCAAGTTGTGGCTGTGCTTCAACAGTACCATCTTAGACCAGAAATTTTTTTTTTTGGCTCAGTTCACGTTTTGTGCAACACCTGGGACAATGTTAATCTTGCTTAAATTCTATTCACTTCTGCAAAAAAGCTTATTCAGAGCAGTTTTGTTTTCAGACAAAGTATGGCTATAGCTAAAAGAGATAAGGACCTTCTCGAGTGCTACTTAAAATCTCAGGATGTCCCAAAGCTTCTGGGGACAAAGATTATTGTTGCAAAGTGTATAACAATATTGGACACACAACAACTGATTTAGGCCCAGCCAGGGACCACAAAGTATAATATGATGATCAACTAATTGATGTCACTTGATTGATAAATTTTGCTCAGGATATCAAGGAGAATACCTTAGCTCTTCAAGAAGGTGCCATCGGACATTTTATATTCGTGTGAGAGCACAGAGTATTCTTCAGTTTAATCAGTCATCTAACTTCTGCAATTCTGAGTAGAATGCCAAAGCTCCAACCCTGCCTTGATATATTGCTTCAGAAACACTTGGAAACTGAAATGTTTGACTGGATGAACAATTAGCTATTGAAACAAAGATGTCCCCAGAGAGACAACTTTACACAATTCCTTACTCTCTTCCCTTTTCCTTGGCTCTCCTCCTTTCCTAAAGACCACTTAAAGTCACACCTTTTAAACAGCCACATTAACTGAAATATCCAACATGTGCCCTGATACACAGAAAACTGACTGGCTACATATGCTGTAAAAACAAAGTGTTTGCAAAAGACATTATTTCAAATACTGCAATCTGTTAACGCCAGTGTAAAGTAATTGAACCTAGCCCCACCTCTCTGTTGAGTCAGGCAGCAGACCGATGCTGTGTAGAAATTGCCATAGAAGATGGCACACAGATCTCCAACCCAGCTCTACAACATAGCAAATTTAAGATCGATAGCATATGGCAATATCATCTGTTCCTTGCTACAGATCAAAATAATTACCATTTAAATTGCTCGGGAAAAAAACTTAAATGATGGCCTGGAATGCTTTTGGGTGAAAACTATAGTATTTCTCTAAATTTGTTTTGTTCCCTTTCTCCATACAGACCACAGGCTGGTGCAGTTACATGTCATCCATCATATTGGACAGTACTTGTTAAACAGTTTGAGAGGGAACTGACTTTTCATGCACATTCCAGGGTGTCTATATCACAAGGCAAACTCAGTTCATGCACCAGAAAAGGGAATATGACACATTGGACATTTTTAAAATATTACAATACCTTCATAATGTCAAATTCCTGAATAAGTAATAATTATACAACTTACTTTAAGGCTCCAGATCATGCACTTGTGGAAGACAGTGAGGTAAAAGCAATTACTGCCTTCAAGTAAAAAGACAGCAATAATTACGGGATCATTTGAAACCAAGGGATACAATATCCCTCACCAAACCCACCAAATAAAAATTTTGTCTGCCATCTACATATAAAGAATTATCAGTTTTGTACATTGAACTTACAAATTCCAGATAACCTATTTTCATTTTTCTTAAGTAGGATGCGATTCTGCTCACTTGTGTACAAAGCAATCAATTGGCTATAATGGACACTTTATTAATTTATGAGTGATTCAGTATTAATACGTTGGTAGATTTGGCTGAATGGATTATTTGATTTCCTGTGTTAAAACTTAAACTGTACACCGGGCTGAGATTTTTTAGCTTTGTTTCACCTTCAATGACCATTGTTGCGTCTCTGTTTTATAATGTACACATACTTTGATAATAATTGAACTTAGATCTTTAGAGTGGAAATAACAAGGTGTAACTGGTGTAGCCAGGTGGAACTGGGAATTGTGCCTGTTGTTTTCTGGTGGAAGGAAAATAGTGGCGCACTTTCCTCCCCAAAGTTTATTCTGTGCCTGGCATAAAGGAACATTATTTTTTGATTTCCTCTGAGACAAGAAGCTAGGTACCTGGGCTCTCAAAGGTGTGCATTTTGAATGCTTTAATTGCCATCCAAATTCATAGATGGGGGTAGTATGGTACGGGGTTGGCTAGGGCAGGTCACCTTGAAGAAGCTTGCTGTTCACATGTGCTTAGGCCAGGGTATAGTTTATAGTAGAAGACTTTGTGAGAAACACTGTGTTAGCCTTTTGTTTAGCTTGAACCTGTGGTACTTGGGTAGTCTCAAATTTCCATGTGAACCTGAGGCACTGACACACTTTATTGATGTAGCAACTTTATTTAAACAGTTTATTGCATTGATGCATTTTATTTTACACTGTGATGGAAAGTTTTGAGACTTTACAATCTTTAGCATATGGCACACAGATGCTATTCTTGCACTTTATTCAATCTGATGGTAACTCAGGAGCTGCATTTTATTTGAAAACTGATGTGCCTTTCTAAGTGCAAATTTTTTTTTAAAAACTTTTGTTTGTTAATAAAATTTGTTATAGTTTTATATTAGTGTCAGACTGCTTGCTCATACATCTAGCTCAGCCATTACACTAGGAAACTAAATGCAAGAACACTCTTTATATGTTGTACAGACTCAGACACAGTATAGCCTTCCCTTGACTACTGGTGGTTATAAAACCAAGAGCTTGAGCATTAGAAATAGAGCTTTTAATTTATTTATGGGCGAGGATATTGCTGGTAAGCCAGCTTTTATTGCAGACACAAGAGACTACAGATGCTGCAATCAGGAGACAAAAAAATAAATACTCTGTGGGTCAGATAGCAGTGGAAAGAAATCATATTTCATGTCACGACCTTTCATCAGTTCAAGTTTAATTGTCATTTAACTATATGTAGGAATACAGCCAAATGAAACAGCGTTCCTCTGGGGTAAGATGCAATATACAGGACCAACAGTTACACAGAACATAATTATGATAGCAGAAAAAAGTTACCAAATAATTAACAGAATAATGATAATACAGCAAAGTCCCTGAGTGACATGGCCTGTAGAATAATGGTACAATGATGTTGTCCTGGAGCCATGTTCCTGCAAGAACAAGCCTGCAGCAATTCCTTATTTCATGCAAGTGGAGCCACAGATGAACACAGTAAAGATTGTCTTCCCAAGAGCAAACACGGAGGGCAGCAGTAACAGAAGGGGCCATTCTCCAACCCAGTACAGAATCCAGTGGCCCACAACCAGCTCTGGTGTCTCCTTCGCTGGGGACTGCAACAGGCAACTAAAAGGCATGAGGGCCTTGTCCACACAACAACTGAGCCAGTGAATTGGGGGACTTGCAGCATTCTACATTACTGATGTCCAACAGAATCTTGTGATCACAAGAAAAATGTCCAAGACAATCACCCATACTGTCTGTTGGATTGTACACAGTTCCCCACTGAAGTAGGCTACAACTCTGCGTGCAACAAGTCCAACTCCATTGCTATCTAGCAACTCGCTAGTGAGGAAGATCTGCCATATGTGATGTTCTTAATATCCAGAAGTGTCATGCAATTGTAAAAAAAACAAAGGATGAACAATTTCACTTTTGTTTGGACCCAGAGCACGCCATCATTTTACTGAAATCTGGAAGCATTTATGTATTTCTAAAGGCCTTAAGAAAGTGGTGATGAGGCTAGTTCTTGAACTGTTTCTGGTGAAGGTACTCACACAATTCTGATGGGCAGGATGCTCCATGATTTGGACTCAGTGGCAATGAACAATTCTGAATTGATATTGTGCTATTAAAATTTTGGTTGGAGAAGCCCTAGGTATGTACCTGAAGGCAAAACCGCAAAATATCTGTTGTACCATCCATGTGATCTGGATCTGAAATAATAACTATTCCTCTCTCCAGAGGTGGTGCCTGATCTGCTAAGTGTTTCCAACATTTTCTGCTTTTTAATTATATGTGAAAGTGATTGAGATTCAAGTGATATGATAAATCTGAAGTAATCCCTAGCAGAGTCACAGTGCACAAATGACAAATAACTGCGGCAAAAAATATTCCAATATTACATGATAATTGCAGATACTATGTTAAGAATATACATCAGTTTCTCTTGTTTAGATACTTAAATCTAATCTTTGAAATGGCAAATTTTGACTGTAAAGAGTATTTCCATGAAGTTGCTTTGTTTTCCCCCAACAAAATGTTGAAAATACCTTTACTATGTAAAATGACAGCTTGAGGTCACTTGATACGATACATCCTTGCTAAAAAGGACATACTTTAATTTTAAGCAACCAGTTATCAAGCTGTCACATAGATTTCCATCACAACTAGTAGGGAGCAACTACAGATCTTGCTCCCTGGCCTGGCAAATATTGCAAATTCCACAGATCACATTTTTGGGAACATCCCTTGAAGGAAATCAAGGGCAGTCTATTCAATCTATTTTGAATTGTTTTGACATTTATAATCACTTTTCGACTTTACTTCTTGGAGTACTATTCCATATGTTTATTAAAGTGAGGTTACCAACCTACTAATAGCCATTCCATAATTTTCTATTGTGAATAGGCATGGCTTAAGTACAGGCAATAGAATATATAACATGAAGCAATCAACAGAAGAGATACAAGAGTTTTATAAATGTTGGAAACTATTACAAAAGCAAGTTGGAAGAACTCAGTATAACAACATGACTAAACTACAATCTCAGAATAAAAATCCTCACTGGCCACCATTGTCTATTCTGTTTCTCAGACTAGGAACACATTCTGGTTGAAGCTGAAAATTCACTTACTAAGTTGATGGAGGAACACTGACACAGAGGGAAGTATATGTGCTGAAAGCACTTTACGTCTTCTCTCCTCTGAATTATGCAGTTTTGTTGACTTTCATTTAGAGTTGTGCCTATTCCTGTGATGTGAGGCCTAGGCAAGGATGGCAAAGACTCATGTTCTGGAGTATCTGGGACTAGAATCAAGACATGATTTCGAGACTGAGAGGAGAGCAGGGTTCATGACCTTGATGCTAGATGAGAATCAAAACAAAACAGAAATCCTAAGCACAATCGTAGATTGAACCAAAGTTGAGCTGATGATCAAGCACCAAACCTCCTTCTTCTGACTTTTAATGGCGGTTGGCAGTTCAATTTAAAGGTGCATTACCACCACCAACTGGACTGCAGTATGGTGTAGAGAGTGGGGAAAAAAAACCCTACTAGTTCTTTATCAAATGAAAACTAAATTACCCCAAAAAAGCCCTAAAGATTTTAAATAATGAAAGACAATATTGCATAACCAGCACACCTACTGTGAGTCGGAGAGCTACAAGAAATGAGGCAGCGCACAGGTCCCGGAGTGAAGTTTAAAAGGGGAAAGCTTCGCGGGAAGTCGGCTGCAACCGGCGCACCAATTGTGTATTGGAGAACAGGAAAGGTTCAAGCATAAAAGGAAGACACTGCCATCAAAGGAGCAGTCATCGATGGAGTGGTCTGAGTCAGAGTGGTAGGGCTTTGGCTCATTTGGGCTTCAGCGAGGTAAGTGGACTTATTCTTTTCCTTGCATTTTTTAAGGGATAGGGAGCATGTCTGTTGGGTTAGTGTTTTGCTCTGGGTGTCAGATATGGGAATCCTGGGAATCTTCCAGTCTCCCAGATGGCCACATCTGCAACAGGTACACTGAGATGCAGCTCCTGGGAGACTGTGTTAGGGATCTGGATCTGTGGCTTGATGACCTACAGTTTATTAGGGAAAGTGAGCAGGGGCCAGATAGGAGCTACAGGGAGTTGGTCACCCTGAGGCTGCAGGAGTTAGATAAGTAGGTGACTGTCAGGGAAGGGGGGGAAGAGCTCAGATAGCAGGGAGCACCCCTGTGGCCATCCCTCTCAGTAATTGTTATCTTGTTTTGGATACTGTTGAGGGGGGTGACCTGACAGAGGATGACCACAGCAATTGGGTCTCTGGCACTGAGCCTGGCTCCATGGTGCAGAAGGGAGAGAAGAAGATGAGGAATGCGGGAGTCATAGGGGATTCCATAGTGAGGGGAACAGACAGGAGGTTCTGTCGGCTTGATAGAGATTCCCGCATGGTGTGTTGCCTCCCAGGTGCCAGGGTACGGGATGTCTCAGATCGGGTGCAGGGTATTCCAAAGGGTGAGGGTGAACAGTCAGAAGTCTTGGTACACGTTGGTACTGATGACATAGGTAGAAAAAGGGAGGAGATCCTGAAGAGAGAGTTCAGGGAGTTGGGTAGGAAGCTGAAAAGCAGGACCTCCAGGATGGTAATCTCAGGATTGCTGCCTGTGCCACATGCTAATAAGTGCAAAAATAGCATGATCAGGCGTATTAATATGTGGCTGAGAGACTGGTGCAGGGGGAGGGCTTCGGGTTCCTGGATCACTGGGGCCTCTTCTGGGAGAGGTATAGCCTGTACAAAAAGGACGGGTTACACCTGAACCCACAGGGGTCCAATATCCCAGCAGGTAGGTTTAATAGAGCTACGAGGGAGGGTTTAAACTAATTTGGCGGGGGGATGGGAACCGCAGAGATAGGTCTCAGGAAGGGGGAAACAGAAATAAATCAAAGATAACACGCAACAGAGATGATAGAAAGGACAGACAGGAGATGAGGCATAATCACGGCCAGTGGGATGATAGAGGCATGGTGCAGTTAAAACAGAAAGAAACAAATACTGGACTGAAAATGTTATATTTAAATGCACACAGCCTAAGAAATAAAATGGACAGTCTCCAAATTCAGCTACAGATTGGCAAGTATGACATTGTGGCCATCTCTGAAACTTGGCTCAAGGATGGCTGTCATTGGGAGATGAACATCCAAGGATGTACAGTGTATCGGAAAGATAGGTTAGTAGGCAGAGAGGGTGGTGTGGCCCTGTGTGTAAGAAATAATATTAAATCATTAGAACGGGATGACATAGGATCAGAAGGTGTAGAGCCTCTATGGGTTGAGTTAAGAAATGGCAAAGGTAAAACGACCCTAATGACAGTTGTATACAGGCCTCCAAACAGCAGCTGGGATGTGGATTACAAATTACAGCGGGAGATAGAAAAGGTGTGTCAGAAGGATAATGACATGATAATCATTGGGGATTTTAACATGAAAGTGAATTGGGAAAACTAGGCCACTACTGGACCTCAAGAGAAAGAATTTGTAAAAAGTCTAAGAAATGACTTTTTAGAACAGCTTGTTGCTTGGGTGTTGTGCAATAATTCGGAGGTGATAAGAGAGCTTAAGGTTAAGGAACCCTTAGGGAACAGCGCTCACAATATGATCAAGTTCACTTTGAAATCTGAGAAGGAGAAACTAAATTCCAATGTGTCGGTATTTCAGTGGAATAAATGAAATTACAATGGCATGAGAGGGGAACTGGTCAAAGTTGACTGGAAAGGGACACTAGTAGGATGGTCAGCAGAGCAGCAATGGCTGGAGTCTCGGTGAAAAATGAGGGAAGTGCAAGACAGATATATTACAAATAAGAAGAAATTTTCGAATGAAAGAAGGACACTACCATGGCTGACAAGTGAAGTCAAAGCCAAAGTAAAAGCAAAAGGGAGGGCATACAGGGAAGCCAAAGCTAGTGGGAAGATAGAGGATTGGGAAGGTTTTAAAAACTTACAGAAGGAAACTAAGAAGGTCATTAGGAAGGACAAGATGAATTATGAAAGGAAGCTGGCGACTAATATCAAAGAAGATACTAAAAGCTTGCTTAAGTATATAAAGGGTAAAAGAGAGTTGAGGGTAGATATAGGACCAATAGAAAATGATGCTGAAGATATTGTAATGAGAGACGCAGAGATGGCAGAGGAACTGAATGCGTATTTTGCATCAGTCTTCACAGCGGAAGACATCTGCAGTATACCGGACATTTAAAAGTGTCAAGGAAGTGAAGTATGTGCAGTGAAAATTACAACTGAGAACGTGCTCAGGAAGCCGAATGGTCTGAGGATGGATAAATCCCTTGGACCTGATGGAATGCACCCTCAGGTTCTGAAGGAGGTAGCTGGAGAGATTGTGGGGGCATTAACAATGATCTTTCAAGAATCGATAGATTCTAGCATTGTACCGGATGACTGGAAAATTACAAATGTTACTCCGCTCTTTAAGAAGGGTGGGAGGCAGCAGAAAGGAAACTATAGACCTGTTAGCCTGACGTCAGTAGTTGGGAAGTTGTTGGAATCGATTGTTAGGGATGAGATTATGGAGTACCTGGAGGCACGTGACAAGATAGGCCAAAGCCAGCATGGTTTCCTGAAGGGAAAATCCTGCCTGACTAACCTACAGCATTTTTTGAGGAAATTACAAGCAGGGTAGACAAAGGAGATGCAGTAGATGTGGTGTACTTGGATTTTCAGAAGGCCTTTGTAAAGGTGCCACACATGAGGCTGCTGAGCAAGATAAGAGCCCATGGAATTACAAGGAAGTTACTAGTATGGGTGGAGCATTGGCTGATCAGCAGAAAACAGAGAGTGGGAATAAAGGGATCCTATTCTGTCTGGCTGCTAGTTACTAGTGCAGTTTCACAAGGGTTGGTTTTGGGACGCTGCTTTTTACGATGTATGTCAATGATGTGGACTATGGGATTAATGGATTTGTGGTTAAATTTGCCAATGATACAAAGATAGGTGGAGGAGCGGGTAGTGTTGAGGAAACAGAGAGTCTGCAGAGAGACCGATAGTTTAGGAGAATGGGCAAAGAAGTGGCAAATGAAATACAATGTTGGAAAGTGTATGGTCATGCACTTTGGTGGAAGAAATAATCGGGCAGACTATTATTTAGATGGGGATGGAATTCAAAATGCAGAGATGCAACGGGACTTGGGAGTGCAGGATATCTTAAAGGTTAACCTCCAGGCTGAGTCGGTGATGCAGAAGGCGAATGCAATGTTGGCATCCATTTCTAGAGGTATAGAATATAAGAGCAGTGATGTGATGTTGAGGCTCTATAAGACACTCTTGAGATCACACTTGGAGTATTGTGTGCAGTTTTGGGCTCCTTATTTTAGAAAGAATATTCTGACATTGGAGAGGGTTCAGAGAAGATTCACGAAAACGATTCCAGGAATGAGAGAGTTACCGTATGAGGAACATTTGGCTGTATTCCCTGGAGTTCAGGAGAATGAAGTGGTATCTCATTGAAACATTCCGCATAAAAAGTCATGAACAGATAAGATATGGCAAAGTTATTTCCCATGGTAGGGGAGTCTAGGACAAGAGGGCATGACTTCAGGATTGAAGGACGTCTATTTAGAACAGAGATGCGGATAAATTACTTTAGTCAAAGGGTGGTAAATCTGTGGAATTTGTTGCTACGAGGGGCTGTGGAGGCCAAGTCATTGGGTGTATTTAAGGCAAAAATAGATAAGTTCTTGATTAGCCAGGGCATCAAAGGGCATGGGGTGAAAGTAAGGGAATGGGGATGACTGGAAGAATTGGATCAGCCCATGACTGAATAGTGGAGCAAAATCAATGGGCCGAATGGCCTACTTCTGCTCCTATAACTTATGGTCTTATGATCTTGTATTGAATTAAAGCCAGTTTCATAACTTAAAGTTTTTCAATGAAAATTGTTAAACCCCCAAAGCTAGTAGTGCAGCCTGCATTTGCTTTCTTTCAACCTTGTATGCTTCACATTGTAAAAGATAATGTTCAGCTGTTTAATAATGATGACAAATACTACACACCCCACAGTAATGTTTTCCAACAAGATACAAGGAATGATTAAGCATAATGGGCCCAATTCTAAGTCAAGTTAATGTAAGTTCTTCCCTTCTTGTCTTACCTCCTTCTCCCATCAATCCAACAGTTTTGTGTATTTTGTAAAGATGTCTCCCCTTAAGAACATTATCCCACTGGTCTTCCCATAATCCCCTATTTCTTAGCCCCCACTAACCCCTTACCTTCCGATTTGCTAAAATGAA
Source organism: Mobula birostris (assembly GCF_030028105.1). Classification (NCBI taxonomy): domain Eukaryota; kingdom Metazoa; phylum Chordata; class Chondrichthyes; order Myliobatiformes; family Myliobatidae; genus Mobula; species Mobula birostris. Next base: position 21,817,516 of record NC_092393.1, read on the forward strand.
AGATCTATATCCACAGATGAACTTTTAACAGCTTCTTTGGAGAAACAATCAACCCGTTCATTCCCCTCAACACCTCTATGTGCAGGGATCAATAAGATGGGGGAGATAGCTTCCTTAACTCATATGTTTTGGTCCTGTCCTACTTTGGAAACTTTTTGGAAAAACATTTTTAATATTATCTCAAAGGTATTGAATACAGATATTTCTCCCCATCCTATTACTGCTATCCTTGGATTATTTAAAATTTCCAGTAATCTTTCCCCTTCAGCCCGTAGAATGATTGCATTTCTTACTTTAATGGCGAAAAGATGTATTTTACAACATTGGAAGGAGATTAATGCCCCAACTACGTTCTTTTGGTTTTCTCAGACGATACTATGTTTAAATTTGGAGAAAATCAGAAGTAATCTTTATGATACTTCAGTTAAATTTGAATAGACCTGGAGATCTTTTATTCAACATTTTCATTTAATGTAATTTTTTTTCTCTCTTTGCCCATATTTACATTCCCTTCTTGCTTTTTTTTAACTGTTTTTAATGGAGGTCGGGTTTAAGGACGTGATTGTTTTAAGTTGTTTAAATCTACTTGATACCTAGTTAGCCCATTGCTTTGCTTTGCTTTTTAGATTAGTTGCACGGTGGGGTTTTTTTGGGTTTTTTCTTCTCTTTATTGATACGTATGGAAAATTAGTATACTATTGTATTACCTTGTTATTTTATATCTAAATTGCACTGTTTGTACTAATTTTTTTGTGTATTAATATCTCTTGTAAATTTATATTGCAACAGTTTCTACATGGTTTACCTTTTGTGTACTAATTCAATAAAAAGATTTAAAAAGAAAGGAAGGATCAATAAGATGACATGTAGACGAATATTTTGAATGGGAAATAAAGTTTGAAGAGCCTCCAGCAGTAGATCTGACCTACTGCTAGAATGATCTGTTTTAACACTAGTCACAACCGAAAAAGAATCTGAACAAATTATAATTTTGCAAGGACAGATTTCCCCCGCCCACTGTAAGCACAAAATGATCGCAACCAGTTCTGCAGGATACACTAATAAATAGTTAGTAAGACATCTCTTTACTGTTACCTGTAACTCTGGCACAAAAAGAACAGCCACACTGACATTCCCTGTTAAATTATCTTTTGATCCATCAGTAAAATGGTTAACATATCACAATAACTCTCCTTAACATACTGATGAACCAACAGACTCTCAGGCATATCAGGATCCTTGGATTTCATTAAATCATGCAACCTAAAATCAACTAAGGTCATTGGAAAAGACCATGGTGGGGTTATTGAAAAAGCTACAGTGGGACAAATTGCATAATCCAACAAACACATATTCCTAGCATTCTCAAAACTAAAAATACTCTTCTTGTGATATTCCCAACAGTCTTCCAACACACTTAACAGGGTGATCATTCCTCTGCCCCCTCAAGTTAACCCAGTATGTAACAACAACTTCACCCTCCAAATCTGTAAGGGTAATTGCCCCATTTCAACCAGTACAGATGAAACAGGAAACGACCTTACTGGACAACAACAGTCTCAAAGCCTGTGCTTCGATCAATCATATTGAAACATCTTAAATTTGAAGGTGACGCTGATCCATAAGCCACACAGCCAAAAATCAAGTACCAATCTAATTAAACAAATATATATGGTCATATTTTCATATTGCACCCAAGAATACCCACATAGACACCCAAGGATATTTAACGTCCCTTTACATTTGTCAATTATGTTACTGATGTGGTGCTTCCAAGGCAGCTTATTATCCAACCATATGCCAAGACCAAACATTATATATCATTCTTTCCTGGAGCGGTTTGACCTGTACTAGTAATAGCTTCCTTAAATTCACACAAAGAAAACTCTACATCACTAATACTATCATTGCCATAGCTAGCTCCCAACACATCGGGGTATTCAGTTAGAACCTTATCCCTTATCCCTCTTCACTTAAATTATCTTGATTATGAATTGCAGCAAATGACCAAGCCAGTAACTCAACCTTCTACGTTTCAGTAACAATCAAGTTATCTTCTTTAATCAATACTGGAATGTTTAACCCTATAATTTTCCCCCACCCTTTTTTTTTAATTATTCCCCAAACATCTCCAAGTTTAATACGCCTTCCAATACTATCACAATATGACCTCCAGTTAACCCTTTTCACAATCTTTAATTTCCTCATCCCAGCCTGTGCCCTTTTATACTTAATAAGGTCACTTAGAGGGTAATACTTCTTAACTTTCCTAAATGCCTTATTTCTCTCCCTAATTGCCTCTACACACTCCTCAGTCCATCATGGTACAGCCTTTCTCCTATTAATACCCTTTTTAATAGGAATCACTTCCAGGAGTTTGATGAACAATGTGATATAACCTTTCATTGCAGAAATCCACATTATCCTTAACATTCAGCCCTGACTGACGTTCATCACACAAAACCTTAAACCTCTCCCAATTTGCTCTACCAAATTCCACCTCCTAAAACTGGCCTTCTGTCCCCTATACAAATCCACACTCAAGCTTATAAATACAGGAAAATGATCTCTTCCCGATGTTTCATCTCCCATGACATCCCACTCACTCCAGCCAGAACGTTCGAAACTAAAGTTAAGTCTATAGCAGTTTCAGAACTATTATGAACATTAAATCTCATGCCCGTCCCATCATTAAGACACGCAACATGTGAAATATCAAAAAATTCTTCTACAATCAAACCATTACCATCATTCTGCAAATAACTCCAGTAAACTATGTGAGTTAAAATCCGCTTATCATACGACCCTTAGTGAGCTAGAGCTACATATGCTTTCCAACAAATCAGTAGAGAGATTTCCAGAAGGGTTATAAAAATTTACCACTTTAATGCTCCTTCCTGTTGAATCAAATACTTCTACTACAAGTGCCTCATATGCTTTGTACTTCACTTACATCCACAACTGTATGTCCTAACCCTTTCCTTATAAAACTTGCAACGCCACCCCCTCTACCAACTAATCTATCACACCTAATTACAATATAACCCTGCAAGGATAAACTTAAATGTGGTAACAACCAGGTTTTCTGAATACATATAATATCATTTGCTAAATCAGAAATAAATTGATTAAACTCTTGACCATTAGAAATCAGGCTTCTCACATTCCACTGCACTGTTCTTATGCCCATTTTGTACCTTCACAAGGAGACTGAAATACAGATAACCCACCCATTAAAGCTTCATTTACAGCTTCCCACATAACATCTGCTATACCCAGAAACCTTTCAACAGCTTTCACAATAATTTTAATTTTCTCAGTACAACTAGATGTTTGAGCAGTACAATTCAATACATCTGTTATGCACATCACAAACTTCATTTTATCAACTAGTAAATTATCTTTAATAAGTGCACCATGATGCCGACATATAGCCTCTGACTTCACACTCTGTTCTGACTGGTAATACTTTATCAACATTTGGTTTAACCTTTTGCACAGCCTCTGCATAAGACACACCTAACTGTACTGTTGAACTTCCGCTGCCTTCTTAAGCACTTCACATCCTCTAGAAGCTGTCCTATGTTCTCCTCTGCAATTAGAACAATTAAACTTTACACCTTCACATTTGTAACATCTAAGCAGGGGATGGAATACAAGTTGGTACATTGTAACTGACATACCCCAAACTAACTTTATCAGGGAGCTTCACTTCATCAAAACATATCAATATAGATAAACTATCCATCCTTTCCCCTTTTCTGACTACTTGCAATTTCTTTACCTCCTTAACCTAGTCTCCAAATAAGATTTAACCTCTTCTATGGAAATCTCCACCAGAACACCCGTTATAACACCCTTAACACCTCTATTTTCATTAGGCAACATAGATACTATCTTTTTCCCAAATAAAGTCTTCAATCATAATGCCTTCTCACACTGCTTTTTATCCTTACAAATGCCTAACACCTTCCCTCCCCTTAAAGTCCGAGCACAATCTATATTCCCTAATTACTCTGTAGTAAATACAAATGTTCGTATAATGGGCTTGATAAAGGGCGGCTATTCCAGGTCAAATTTAAACAATACCTTAAAGTCTTCTTTCACTTTTTCTTCCCTAAAATATTCTGCCCTCCCTTGCCATCACTTGAAATCATTCCAACCTTATTTTTGATTTTCCATTTTCCAGATTCAGAGTCAATTTCACTCCAACTGCTCCTGCCAAACCTGCCCTCACCCCAACCCTCCATTTGTGGTTCCTTTTCCAGATTCAGCCCCCTACCTAAACCTACACTGTTTCCCAACATCTCGACACCATTCACAGCCAGCACCACCAACCGCCACTCCTCGAGCCGAACCTAGACTTGTCTTCCCTAATTGGAGCAGCTAAACCCTGGAGGCTGGCACAGTCGGGTATGTACATTTCTTTCAATAAGACCACTCATATTATATGTTTATGTAACACTCCAGTGAGGATTTTTACTGCTATGCTCGAATTGGAAGTTGAGCTGAGGGCGGAGACTTTAAAGACAAGTGCCTCTTATTTCTGCGGGGTGAGGAGGAATTGTCTGATGTGAAAGGTCTACTGAGTCCTTCAGCAGTTGATTTAAATTCTGACCTCGTTTGGGCTATCACATCACTGATTGAGAAATGCAGAAGTATATCTGCGGACAGCCAAAGTTATTGTAGCTGGGACTGTCCTGAGATCTTTAGCATTTAAAATGTTGTGCAGTGTTGGATCAAGCAGGCCTCTTTCTCCAAAAGGGTCTCACGGTGATACCGGCTGTGTCTCATATTGTCGAATAAGGAGACGACTTAATACCTACCAGGTAAGTCTCTCTGGAGACTTTGTTCACGTGACAATATTTGGGGTCTCATCCGGGGATACCTTCTTGCAACCCAGAGTGTGGCCAACAATCTCAGCAGTCCAAGTGGATGAGTCTTTTTAAAGTTAACACTCGCACTTGGACCTATTTGGGTCAGTAGCTACCCGGGATCGTGAGGTATCACAAAATCAGCGGAGAGCTGAACTGGTAGATAAAAGTAGTGCGGTGTGTGTGTGTGCGTGTGTGTGTGTGTGTGCATGCATGTGATTTTATGTAAGGGACTAAACACTGTGTGTTCGTTTGGTGAGATGGGGCCACCAGTTGTGAAGGGTGGTAACTGCAAGTTCGAGACGCCAGTGGGGTGTGTATTCTCACTCTAGGAACTCTATTTTAGTGTACGCGTTTGGTGAGAGTGTGTGTGCCTTGGTGTAACAGTTAGATGCAAATGAATACAGCAGGCATCCGTGAGTTCAGATACACATAAATGGCAGATTGCAGAGTACCTACTCTGTGGTTTTAAGTGTGTACCATCATTTATGTTTTGCATAATGTGGGAATTAATGTGGAGATATTTCAGGGAGCAGTCTGTCCCAGATATATCTGTCAGGATGGCACCTATTGAAGTCAGGCAACGTCTGGGCAAGAGCTCTGATGGCCTGAGTCACTCCTTGATCTTGAATGTAACCATTCATAAGCCCTTCAGCCCTGGGGAGAGCCAGAGCATTTTGTCAGAGTTGCCTTCACTTGAAGCCGCAGGTGGAGATTCAGAATTCTCAAGAAATCCATGTATTGATAAAAATGAAGTGCCCGAGGGATATGTGGGACAGTGTGGCCTGATGGGTGCAGGATGGTACATGGGCAACTACTGAAAATGCCAGCAATGAAGAGAGAAATCGCTTTTTAAAGGGCAAGTGTGGTAGTGACTGGGGCGAGGTAAGAGTAACTGGGAAGCAATAATGTCAGTGATTCAGAGAGCTGAAGAACCAGCCATGGGTTATGTAGACATAAATATCCAGCACATGAGCAGTATTCAGGGTTGGATAATCAGGGAGCGATGGCCCAGTCTTCCTGAAAATGCTGAAGGAAGGCCCAAGCCCAGCCCACGAGGAAGCTTTAGATTTGGGGATAGGAGTGGGATCAACTGAACCCGTGATGGTATCATGGGCCAGTGAGGTAGACCAGAGGAGGGGCAAGAGAAGTTGTAAAGTGGCTGTAGCAAATGTAGCTGCCGTGATGTCACAGATAACTTGTTTTGTATGCCGGCAGCTGGGACACGGAGCAAGGAACTGCTGGAATAGAAGGCAGGTTAAAGGAGATTTGTTACAGTTGTGGCTTCTCAAGCTATGGTTGGAGGCAGTGATCTGAGGAACGAGGAGGGTATGAAAATCACTCAGCAAAGCAGGCAGAATCTGCAGCAGCACCCTCTTTCCAAGTTGACTGCTGACCAGATTAGAGAGCTGGCAAGGTCAGCCAAATGGATGACCGTAGCCTCTGTTGCCAGTGGTGGTCATCCATGGATGTACACAAGAGGTTTATTAGAGGGCCAGCAATGCAAAATCATCAGTATCGATAACTGATCTACCCTTGCCCATGACTGGAGAGGCGATTTACATTACCAGTGCAGGTGCTGAGACAAAGGGCAGTGATAAATCAGCCCCAGGTACTTGAGATCAAGGGAGTGCGGCTTCCTGTAGATTCTTGGGTGTGCCCAAACGATGAAGGTACTATCCTGGGGATAGACACACTAAGTAAGGCAGGTGTGATCACAGACTCAGGAAAGGGAGAAATAACATGAACAAGACAGGGACAGTGAACATGTGTGACCTGCGAAACAGCTAACATGGCCCAGTGAGAGACAGCAGCCTCAAGCGGGGAGGAGAGATAGGGTGATGGGAGGGAATTATGTCAGGAAGTCCCGGGGGAGGGGCTGAGCACAGTCAGGTTCTGTTAGAAGTAGTACATCTGCCTGAGGTGATTGCAGTTAAGGCTCACCAGAAAAGGGATAGTAAGACACAGAAAGGGAATGAGTGGCCAGATAACAGTGTGAGAAGGGCAGCAGAGAAAATGCCAAGTGTACAGAAAGAAACCACAACTACCAATTCAGCAAAATTACATGGAGATGTGAAGGACCACTGTAACCAGGGTAAAGTGTTGAAACACTGAGCAAAACAACAGCAACACATTGCTGATGAGAGAGCTGGAGGGAAAGGAGATGGTACTCCCATACCCAGATGACCAAATCCTGGTGATGTTGCTGCCTGGAAAGGCAGGGTTTTTTCCCAGATGGTACTTTCAATAATGACACTTGTGTCTGTGTGCAGACATGGCGAGGCAGCGAGTGGAAACACTGGACTCAAGTTAAACCATACGATTCACTTTCTTGTTGCCCCACATTCAGAGTGGGAGATCAAGTGCAGCCAGTAACAGTGTAATTCAGAGAACCTAAGAGATGAACACCAGCTGGCTGCACTAGACCAGACCACAGACGATGGAAGCAGACCCACAGCAAATACAAAGGCAGAGGACACAGAGAGAATGCAACAGAAAGGCTTGAATAGCATTTTGAAGTGTAATGGTTACGATACTTTCTAATAAAGGCTGGTTGATGAAGGTAGATGATTAGTTGAATCGCATGGAATAGAACAGATATTGGGGAGAATAGATGGGAAGGGATCCAAATTACAATAGAGACTTCAGGTTCCATAACTGCAATGGCATGGCAGACTGAGAAAGAGAATAAATTGCACACAGCATCTGAAGGCAGTCACTACCAGCCTGAATGTAGAGTGAATATAAATGAACTGGGCACTTTTTGCAGTTGGGCTAGTGATTGACTGGACAGTTGGAAAGGGGTGGCGCTGGGGAGAGGCTCTTGCAGTCATTCAAAAAGAGACTGCCCCAAACCCTTCCTGTACATCGACAAGGGGGCCTGTGAGCCTGATACATTTACCTTGCTGGTGCCCCTGGAAACAAAACTTTAGCTATCAGAAAATGAAACGGTGAAGATATAGAATGTGATTAAACTGCAATCAGCCAACAACGAAGGAGGAATGATGAAGCTTCATTTTTAAAGTCTGTTGTTCAAATTCCTGGAACAATCTCTCTGCTTAGTATCTTGTAGGTAGCTATTAGGGATGATAGGGTAGATGTAGATGCACATAAAGTAATTGGTGGGGGGGGAAGAAATTCCAAGGCGGGACCTTTCTGCTGTCCTATTTGAGTAGATGGTCCTCAAGGTTAGCCTATCCTTGTACAATTTAATTTTATCTAGGAGGGCCAAAAACCTTTTCAGGGCTTTTTGCGGGTTAGTACATATAGCAAATAACTTCAATGCCTAACTTCAACCATCAATTTTCAGATCTGAATATGGACTGTAGATTAAATTTAAAATGCAGCTCTGAACAGTGTGTTCCTAAGAGCCGTGATCCACAGTTAATTGGAAGACCAGACAATACTAATTTAAATTCACTGTTGTGGCTGTAGTGCGGATGTGAAGAGAGAAGTGTGACAGTTTTGTGTAGTTCAAAGGAAGCATTGTAAGTATGGAATTTTCCTTTGATCTTTAGCATATAAAATGTCATGTAGTGTTGGGTCACATAACACAGTGACTTTGCTCACATTACAGTGATCAGTAGTACGGAAAGATCAAGCACTTTGGAGGTTCAAACACAAAAAAAAAATCAAGCCTGTCTTTCCAGTGCATGACTGAATTAGATTTGCTTTGCATTTTGGTTAAGGCGTAAAACCAAGGGCTTATTTGCACCCTTAGGTGGCTGTAAAATATCCTAAGCCACTATCATCTAGATGTTCAAAGTTCAAAATAATTCATTCTCAAAATACATACTGTATACGTTACCATATACAACCCTGAGATTAATTTTCTTGCAGACATTCAGAGTAGATACAAAGAAACACAATAGTATCAATGAAAGGCTGCACACAAGACAGACAAATAACTATGTGCAAAAGACAACAATCTGCAAATGCAAAAAGTCAGGAAATTCTCCCGTATAAAATCAATGGACTGCAGGCTGTACAAATCTGAAATTGAAACAGAAAATGATGGGGGGGGGGGGGGGCGGGGTGAAAGACTCAGCAGAACCCCAAACCTGAAACAATAACTATTGCTCCTTCTACAGAAGCTACCTGACCTACTGACTTGTACCTTTGCCTCCAGGAATCTTGCAACATCACTAAAACAGATTACCTGCTCAGTATCAAATTGCTGTTTTTGGAGAGCTTGCTGGATGTAGCAACTGCTTTGTCTGCTGATTCTATTTCCTACAGTACAATAAGGTTCAAATCTCATTATCGACAGCACACAGCACACTGCACACAGCATATTGTACAAATAATAAATATGGTTACGAATTCAGAAAAAAACATAGTCATAAAGAAAAAATACTAATATAGCTCATTCCTGAGTGTCATAACTGTAAACTTGACAGTAAGTTCTCCTGATCCAGCTTATTATTCCCCTGAGTAAACACTGGAGAGCAGCACCAACATTATGGGGTCAGCCCCCACCCTAAATATAGATTCCAGCGCTCTGCACAAGGGCTCTCCCACACTGCCTCAGTGTCTCCTCTCCAGGTCAGCTGCAACAGGCAACCTCATGGCCTCAGCCTAGTTTTTGCCACAACCAAGGGAACACAGCTTCCCCCAACGTAGGTTTCCCCAATGAATCAGTAAACTAGACTTGCAGAATTCTACGTTACTGATATCCAATAGGGACTTGTAATCACAGTAAAAAAATCTGAGACAATCACTCAAAATGCATACCATCAGCTCTACACAAGTCCAGCCAGGTGACAACACAACAATGGTATGCACTAAGACCAGCTCCATTGCTATTGAGCAACTTACTAATGAGATAGTCTTAGAATACTTGAAGTTCTTAGTACCCAGTTGTTACTTGCAATCATAAAAAATACTTACAAAACAAACAAATACACCTTTGATAGGACCCATAGTGGCCATTGCATCCTAGTGTGCTGCCATCTTACCATCTTTTGAAGCACAGTGACTGTACTTCAAAATTACTTCATGGACTGTAAAACAAGTGGAGAGACTTTGAGTCTATATAATGTGAGCAACATCTGAGCATGAAAACTGATGGAAAATATTTTCCCATTTTAAGGATAGAAGCAAATTTACAATTTATTAATCATAAGTTATTTGAATGCATTGAGATAACTAGTAGAAAACTTAATTCTATTTATCAGACTATTGTAACACTTTAGTGAAGTGCATATTGAATTTTAATGGTACACTTGTCCGGCAGTAATTTATTGATAACTTTTTGGCTGAAGACAACAATACATTTTGTTGCCTTAAATGAAAATTTAGCTGGGCTCTGTAGATTATAGGAAATTAAATCAGAATGATATCATTTGGCAACTTCAGGTGCTTGGAATATCTATAATGTGAAATTAATTCAAAAAGGGAAGCCCACCCAATACTGTAAAATCTTGTAATCTTCTAATGATGCCTGAGTGGTTTTTAATTAAATGAATGACACCAGAGGAAGGGACAGTAGAACAGATTGAGTACCGGATTAAAGTCCATGCTGACAGGAGACCTGATCAAATGCGGTTAATCCATTTCATTTCTGTCTTCCTTTCATCTGTGTAAGTATAATTATCATGTTACATAGTGGCAGCCCTTTAGATGTTTGACGAAGTGAAATAGGAATTTGTAGAGTGCAACATCATTTGTTTAATGAATTAAAACCTCTGCAATCCAGGGGATGATATGCAGAAGAAAGCAAAGGTTTCACAGGAATTAATGTTCAGAAAAAGTAGGAATATAAAGAGCACAGGAAAGAGCTCAAGCAGGGAATTAGGTGGGCAAGAAGAGGTAATGAATTGTCCCTGATAAATAGGACTTTAAAAAATCTAAAGGCATTGTATACGTACGTTAAAGACAAGAGGTTAGTTAGGGAGAGAATAGGATCACTCAAGGATAAAGCAGGGAATTTATGCATGGAGCCAAAGGATGTGGGTGAGCTACTAAATACATAAGTATTCATCAAGGAGAAGGGAATAGTGTATAGTAAGAGCAGTGTGGTGAATGACAATAATGTAGAGCATGCTGAGATCAAAAAGGAAGTGACATTCATTCTGTTAAAGAGCACTGAGGTGGCTAAGTCTTCAGGGCTTGATGGGACCTATCCCAGATTATTGAGAGAAAGTGCCTAGGGATAGGATTTTCTTACTTTTGGAAAAATGTATTCATTATGGGCATGGCCTTGTGTGGGGCAGGTAATGTTTCACTAGCTTAATTGAGTTTTTTGAGGAGATGGTGAAAATGATTGATGAGGGTAGGGCAATGGATGTTGTCTCTATGGGTCTCAGAAAGGCATTTTACAAAATCCTTCCTGGTTACTTGATCCAGATGAATAAGATGCATAGGAGCAATGGTAATATTGCAGATTAGATTCAAAATCGACTGTTGGAGATTGTAGTGGGAGAATACACAATAGTGACATTTAAGAGGAATTTAGACAGGCATTTTAACATGTAGGGAATGGCAAATTTCTGATCATGTACATACAGGTAGATTTATTTTGATATGGCATCATGATGCACACAGACATAATGGGCTGAAGGTCCAAATCATTTTCTGTATCATTCTGTATCCTAAGACACTACATTATCAATGGAACTATTAATGAAAATACAACAAACATCATGGTGCTTTGGAATTTGCAGTTGTAAAGGTAGAAACAAGATTTTCAGTGGTATTTTGTATTCTACCATTGTTTGCTTCAAACATTTATGGGACATAATTCAGTAATGGAAAATAAAATAATTATAGCCCTCTGTTCATTACAAACTGGCTCCAATGTAAACCAGGATACTGAAATCACCAGATGACTTAGTTGAAGAGCAAAAGGAACACAATTGAAGTTAAAATTTAAAGTACCTGGAAAATTGGCTGAAGAATGAAAATCAGAATTCATGGATGCAGGGATGAAGATGACCAAGAAAGAGTCAGAAGAGACAGCAAATGCTAATATCTGGGGTAACACACAACACACTGGAGTAACTCACCTGCTCAGGAACATCTATTGAGGGAAATGGACTGTTCCTTTCCCTCCAGATTAAGACTAACAGGAGATCTGTTTCCCACCAACACTCTAAATGTGGGGTGTGGTGCAGGGGTATTAGTTAAGTAGGGAAGAATTTATCTCTCAATATATTGATGCAGAATAAAGCAGTGCAAGAAAGTTACTTCTGCCAACAAAGCATGGAATAATGCGAAGAAAATGTGATCTGACATATTTTCTCTAATGTCTCCCATGCAATAAATTGCTTGGTGTAATCCAGTAAAGCAGCAATATCATACAAATATCAATCAGATCAGTGTTGGTAATATAGTTTAGTTGAGAATGCGCATTGATAGAACTCACCACTCTCCAAGAATTATTCACTAGGATAGGCTGGAAGGAATGTTGAGAAAGGCTTCTTTTGAAACGAAGTACAGATACTACCTTCATGGAGGAGGTGCAAAAGCCTGAAGACACGTACTCAATGTTTTAGGAACAGCTTCTTCCCCTCCACCATCAGATTTCTGAATGGTACATAAACCTATGAACTCTGCTAGTTTGTATGTATATGTATGGCACTGTACTGCTGAGGCAACACAACAAATTTCATGACCTAAGTCAGTAATAATAAATTTGATTTTGATTCTGAGATGGTGGCACATTTGAAAGAGAAAGGGTAGCAAGAGCAATTTGGGCACTAAATTGTTAGTGGTGATGCACAGAGGACACAAAAATAGGGTTGCTATCCTTAAAAAAATGTACGCTTTGGCTATCTTGCACATATAGATATAATTCAGATTTTGGCATCCACTGGGATGAAGGAATTACAAGAAAGCCAACAACCAGTAAATAAATGATGCAGTTCGATTACAGAGAAAACCTGATTTAGTTTTTTGTCATTAGATTTAGGAAGAAAAAATGAGCAAATTTGTGAATTAATGTTCCTACGATTGAATGTATGTCACAACAGTTCACAGTTAAAATATTATCTAGATGTAATTACAATTATAGGGAATGGAATTTAATGTTATACAAAACGAGCTTTGAAATAGTATAAGTTATGAGAGATCTTAGATGAAGTCACTTTTTGTTGGGTCTGTATGGATGACTGCATCTTGCATAAAAATGACATGCAGCTGGTTAGCTGTGGATTTTATTCTCATCGGCTCTCTAAATTTTCCAGTAAGAATGAAAGAAGATGTGTTTTTCTTTCTACAAGAACCAAATGAGAGGTATGTATTACTAGTCTGCTGGGGTGTGACATTGTAAAATCAGGCATATTTAATTTTGCTTTAAATTTGAACATTTCAACAAAATTATCAATATTCACTTGACTTTCCAGAATTAGCTGAAAAACGGAGCAGCAAACATCCCTTGACATTTTGAAGGCATATAGCAATTTCTCACTCAGCTAAAAGTTAACAGTTTACTCCTCATAACATAGTACATGCATCAAATACACAAATTGCTGGCTTTCCTATTGATAATATTTACTTCAAAGGAGTTCTTTTCATGTGGCACATTGTCACCTCTCACAGTTAGCCAGTTACAGTACACTTTTGATATCAAGGCTTATCAGATTCAGCTTTGATGCAAATTAAATTCAGACATTCAGATCCTGTCCACTCCAACAAACTAAATACATGCAACTTAAGCAATATTCACTCCCAAGCCGAAATGTCTCTGAAGGCAAAGGGAAATGGAGAATTAATTAAATCACCCTGCATCCTTTTTTTGTGCAAGCATGATAATTATTTTATAATTTTACTCAAAGTCCTGTTGAGATGCATCTGGTTAATTTGTATCTCATTCGCAGAGTGTCCTGCAGGTGCAAACTAAATAATCATAGCTAGCTGTGCGGAGAGAAATGTAGGTTAATTTCATCTGCAGCGCAGTTTTCCCGATCTCAGTGTGAATTTTGTGAAAGATTGAATGAGCACATACACATTGCAAAGGCACTACATTCATGGCACTGCAAAGCATGCCACATCTGCTGCTGTCAATTGCTTAATACTGGTTCCATTCTTGCAATAAAATCTTACAAAATGAAAGAGTGAAAATATGTCTTTGTTGCTGTTAGGACATCCAGAAATTGATTAATTATTGAGCCATTTAAGGATACCTAAGGGATCTTTGATCCACTTGGATTAAGAAAAACAGAGATAATTACTTTTAATTGCAAACATGTTTGGACTTTTGCAACCTTGATGTGTTCATTTTGACAACAGACCCAGTACAGTCTAATACAAGGTCTGTGTTGGTAAAATGCTCCTGCTGATAATAAATACAACATCAGAGACACTACATTTGGAAAGAGGAGGAACAAGTTATTTCCTGATTTTGATAATAGAGTGTGCCTAAGTTGCACACATACTTGTGCTGAATTATACACATACAACAATCCCAAGATCATAATGACTGTACCTCCAGAACTACCCAATTATCAACCTATCTATCAACGAGACATTTAAGAACTTGGAAAAAAAAACAGTAAAGCAGCACAGAAATCCAGACTAAGAAGGGAAAATTAATCTGGAAATAACCTTTACTTGTTTTTTGTGCCAACAAATCTTTCTTAGTGTTCTCCAGTCATTAAAGCAGCAAGGACCATATGTTTCACAGTCAAGGTAGCTGCACTAATTGATGGAGTCTGATCTCCCTACTAGCACAATATCCACAGGAGAAAATGTTACAACTCTTCAATTCTTTGCAATTCCTTTTAATCTACCAGGCTAAAAGAAAAGATTCTCGAGATTTCAATTCAGTTAGTTCTCCTAATTACCTGCGGGATCTGCATACCGTTTTTTTCCCACAGCTTCCTTAGAAAACCTAAATATCTGTGCATCTCAGGGTTCAGGAATCTTTCACCAACTAAATAATAAGTATATTTTAATATTTTTCCTATAACATGAAGAGAAGAAAAAGAAGACAAAAATAGGAGAGGATATAGACCATCTAGCCCCTCACACCTGACCCACCATTCAACCTGATCATATCTGATTTACCTCAGGAATTGAGTTCACTTCTATGCCAGATCCCCATAGCCCCAATCTTTCAAATTCCCCAATTATAAAATCTTTCAAAAGATCACCATAAGACTATAAGATATAGGAACAGACTCAGGCCATTTGGCACATCAAGTCTGCTCTGCCATTACATCATGGGTGATCCATTTTCCCTCTTAGCCCTAATCTCCTGCCTTCTCCCTGTATCCCTTCATGCATTGACTAATCAAGAATCTATCAAACTCTAATCAAATGCTTTAAATATGCCCAATGTCTTGTCCTCCACAGCCACCTGTGGCAATGACTTCTGCAGATTCACCGCTCTCTGGCTAAATAAATTCCTCCTCAACTCTGTTCTAAAAGGATGGCCTCTATTCTGAGGCTACGTCCTCCTCTTTAAATATTTCCAAAGTTCTAATCTCTGTGTTGGAGAATTCCAAACCACCTTGTGCAAAAAGATCATTTCACATTTTCCCATTCTGCATATGTCAGATCTTATTTTATAATTTAACATTTTCTAAGTTTTCTTTAGAAAATAAATCTGCTTATTTTTGATATTAGATGAGAAATGATAGATTTGGGTAGTAGGTTGAAGCATTTTGATTAAATAAATACAACACAATCCCCATCATTTACTCCCTGCGCATCCACTTGTATTTTCCATTTGTTAAGTCTGGCTACCAACCAGATAACTTAACTATTTTGGTAACCAACTGTGTTAAGCATTCCAAAGCCAACTACTGGGTGCCTTTTTATTTACTAGTAGCGAGGAGCAACATTGAAAGTTGGCTGAAAGGAACCCTTTGCTCGCAAATCTGTGGAATACAGTTGGATGCGTTTGTGAACTGTTCTGTGCTACTGACAGAAGGTCTGCTTGTCAGATTGGAGCACTGCATGACAAAATAAAATAGAGTTCATAGCCACCTCTAGCTGCACTTCATTTTGCACTCAGTTTTGCTCTTAAAACTCATGCTGTGCATCATTGGGATAAAGGTATCTCCGTCCATTTCCTCCAACCTACTACTATTAAAAGAAACATTTAACATTATTTCCAAGGCTTCATTAGCAATGGAATCTTCACAAGCCTGTAACTAACATGACCATTTCTTACAGTCTACTGGTCTTCAGATAGTCTGTATTTCACAAACCTGAAACTTCTGCTGATTCAGATTTACTCATTATTCTATAAAAGGGTGGTCAACTGGAAATATCAACTTTGTTTCTTGACTTATAGTTGCTGCCTGACCTGAGTTTTTACAGCATTTTCTATTTTCACTTTGGATTTCTATCACTGGTAGTTGTTTGGTTTTCTCATATATTTGTATTCATTTTCCATTTGTGATTTTCACTTCTACCTTCTGTCTAGATGGCAGTAGAATAAATGAAACAGAAAGTGCTGGAAGTACTCAGCAGGTCAGACTGTATCTATGAGAAGAAAAATCAGAGTTAATGTTTCAAGTCAGAAACCATTGTCAGAACAATTGATCATCACATAGAGAAAGTGGAATTTATTTACCAGTCCTGATGTTTCACCACTCAATCTTACAAAACAAAACTCAGGAGCGAGCTGTGAACCCTGGTAATTTCAGTTCAGGCCATTTGAAAAGCTACAAGACCATGGTTATTTTTCCTAACTTTAATCAGGTCTATAAGTTTGATAACATCTATTGCAGGAGCAGGAGCATGCTGGCCCAGAAGCAGAGATTGTCCGATTGAAACCAACCTTAGCTAACAGTAATATTGTCATCAACAGTTCTCTGTTTCATCATTTTTAATGTAAGCAGAGACCCAGTGGGACAAGGGCCCATTTCTGTGAAATATTAATCTATGCCAATATGATCTAAACAACAATGTATGGAAGTCAATCTAGAATAAACTTGTTGAAAATATTGTGGTGTTCTGAATATCATAGCCAGTACACTATCTCAGACATTGCACATGCTATTGAACACAAAAGTGCAAGACCTAATGACTGACTCTATATACAGTCCAGTGGGGAAACAGCCTTATTGGGATTCCCAGGCAACACAAAGGGGAAGTGTCACTTGGATCATAAGCACTTTCACTGAAGCATACAGGAGGAAGAGCCTCTCATGCAAGATCCCAAAGTCCAAGGCCTTTTACCAATCTGCTGCTGCTGTATTACATTGACCTATGCCCACTTCAAACATCTCAGTAATTAACGATGAAGTTCACCACTGCCTTCAATGTGCCAAAATAGTCTTTCACTGGGTGAAGAAAAGGTTTTTTTGAAGTCTAGTTCTCAGACCTGGCACTGTGATCCCTGAACTCCAATACGCTTCTCGACTACCAACAGGAGACATCCCAAGGCTCTGGAAAAATATATAATACTGTGTCGACAAAATCCTTTAAATGTACTCGATGGAAAAGCAAACCAATGTCAGCATCCTCTCCATGGCCAATATCCCTCGTACTTAGCCCCAAGTTGCTCTTAATTACTGAAATACCTGAATAAAGTGAAAGTGAATAGGGTGATTCCTTAGATATGAAAGTCTAGAATTCAAGTACACAACCTCAGAATAAATATACTTCTCTTTAAGACTGAGATGAAGAGAAATTTCTTCAGTCAAGGGGTGGTGAATCTATGGAATTTGTTGCACAGGGGATTGTGCAGGCTAAATCACTGGATGTATTTAAGGAAGAGATTGATACGTTCTTGATTGTTAAGGGAGTTAAGGGAAATAGAAAGAAGGTGAGAGACTGAGTTTGAAAAAAAAATAGGCATGTTTGAATGACAGAGCAGACTTAATGGGCCAAATGACCTAATTCATGTCTTACAATCCAATGTGCTACATTGGGAATTGCACATTGTTCATATACCCAACATCAGACACTTGGAATAGACACTACTCAGGACGAAATCATCAGGAGGGCGGAGAAAAAGATTTATGGATGTGTTGCTTCCTGTCAGTGCATATCAGGACCATTCTGGGGTAGTTATTCAACTTTACATCACTAGAGGCCTGACTTGACTCAAGGGCATTGAGGGTCAGAAAGATATACACTGTATCCAGCCAAGGTCAGTATGGATATGCAAGGATCCCAGGTGATAATTCAAGGTGGTTGGCCAGGTCCAAGATGAATTAGCTCAATGAATTCTACAGTTAAAGTTTAAGAACATGTGTTCTTAACTTTCAAAACATGCTTTGAATGGTTTGTAAAGGCACATATCAAAAACTCCATTTCTGTCATACTGGACAGTCAGCAATATACTTATCAACAGAACCACTCTACAACAGATGCCATAGCATCTGGCATCTGTCACGCACTTGGCCCTGACACACCTAGAAAACGAGGACACAGGTTAAGATGCTGTTTCTGGATTTTAGTTTAGCATTCAACACTATTGTTCCACAGTTGTTGGTGAACAAACTCCTACTCCCAACTCTTCATTCTAAGTACCCCACTGTGCAACTAGTTGTTGGACTTCCCGACCAACAGACCTCAGATAGTCAGGATGCACGACCTCTCCACCTCCCCCCATCCCCATCATTTTCAACATGGCTTCCCTCCATGCCTGTGTGCTGAGCCCATTGCTGTACAATTATCTGCTCACGTATGACTACCTGGCCAAACACCCAAGAACTTACACTGTCAAGTTTGGCAATAACATGACAGTGGTAGACTCCATTACCAACAGCAATGAGATGGCCTACCCAGCAGAGGAGGTGGAAGAGCTTAAGGCCTGGTGCTAGGCCAATAATCTCTCCCTCAATGTCAATAAAACAGAGGAGATTGTTATCAACTTCAACACCACTCACACCCTCTTTACATTGGTGACACAGCAGTGGAAGCTGTAAGCAGTTTCAAACTCCAGGGACTGCACATTACACTCAACCTCTCACCGTTCCAGAATAAATTCTACACAATAGGGAAAGCTCACTAATGTCTCTACTTTCTGAGGAGGCTGAAGAGAACTAGACTATACTTATGTCCTTCTGCAGATGCGCAGTAGAGAGCACCCCAACAAGCTGCATCACGACATGATACGGAAACTGCACTGCAGTGTAAAGGAAGGCTCTACAATGGGAAATCAAAACTGTCCAATGCATTAGCGGCACCAGCCTATCCGCCATCAAGGACAGATATAAAGAAAGGTAACATCATGAAGGATGCCACCTAACCTACTCTGGAGCTGTTTGTCCCACTCCCAAAGTCTCCCAAAATAGCAAAATAGCACCAAGAAAGGATTGACTGGGAACTACAGTCCAATCCACAAACTGCAGACTCAGAACTTTGGTACCATCCTTTGACAACACTGAGGGAGAGAGAAAGACCATTTGAAAGCAGCAGTGAGCAAGAAGCTGGTAGACAGCGTTGAAGATTCGCGCACCTTTCACACTTGCTCGCATTTTACACTCACCTCAAAGTTTCAATCTTCTTTGATGCTTTAATCAAAGAGATTAGCGAGAAGTGGAGTTGATCATGGGTCCATGCCCTGTCTCTAAGCTTCTTGACTCCAAGAATCTTCTCGGAGGCAGCAAAGCACCAAGATGCTGGGCTCAATGAGCCCAAAAACACACCATCAGACTGTAGATCACAGGCTCCAACAGTAGCAGAACCCCATTTAAAAGCAAAAGAATATGTAAAATAAGTGAACGAAACAGTTTTGAGGACCATTTAGAGAATGTTTCCTTTGGTAGCATTATTGACTGGCACCATGGTCTTCCAGTTATCCATTAGAAAGTTAATTCCGTTTCTCTCTCCACAGGAGCTACCTGAGATGTAGGGTATTTTCAGCTTTCTCAGTTTCGGGCCTGCAGATAATGAACACTGAACTGAATATTGACTCTTTCGATTTTGTATTTTATATTCTGCATTTTTGCTCATTCTGTCTTGTTGCCATTTGTGCAATTTTTTTTTGTGTGGTGGGGTTGATGTTTTTGTTGCCATGTGTGCAATTTGAACTTCATGTGTGGGGGGATTGATGGTTTTCTTTGAATGGGTTTCATGCTTTTCTTTGTTTCTTGGCTGTCTGTGGGGGAGATGAATCTCAGGGCTGTATACTGTGTGCATACTTTGATTTAAAAATGTACTCTTTGATGTTAAGGAGAGATAATTGAACTGAAGTTATAACTTTGTTTCTTCTTCCATGAATATTGTCTAACCCATTGAGTATCACCCACACTTCTGTTCCTTAATTTATATTTCATGAATATCCTGCATCACCAGTGAATATTATAATCTGCATAAGTATTAGGTTATCTTTCAGAATTGAGTGTACTACATGGGTATAGCCTTAACACTTTTTTATACCAGACATCCTTATTTCTTCTGCCTCCATTGAAGCTTGTCCTATTGCTAGCTGTAACTAACTTTGATGATAATATTTGGAGAAACATATATTAAAAAACACCACAAACCTCAAGTTAAGCAGACCTCCCAATTATTTGGTATCAACAGTGTGTCTAACAACCACTGAAGTATACATTCTATTAAACTGATATGACATTCCCATTTCTGCAGCACCTTTCAAATCACTTGTATATTAGCTAACTGGAATGAAACCTGTTTATCAGAAGGTCCTCACAATAGAATTATTATCATAAATTTGATTTAGACATATCAGTAAACATTAAAAGTATATGAATCTATGAGTCTGTTTGAATAAATGCCCTCTAATAGCTCACTTGTACTGTTTCAATATACTGAATAAAACATTTAAGTTGGTCTGGGAATGGAAGGGATTAGATTTAACACATCAAGTTCCATGTTTGTGCAGTAGCAGCAAGAGTTGAGATTGTGTATAATTAAAAAGACTGAACAATGATAGCTGGGTCGTTGTCTGCCTCATGTTTTGTTTTCATATCGGCACATGTTGGAAAGCACTCTAAAGGAAAAGATGTCAGTAGATGGGGTAATTGAGAAAATCAACCACAGTGAATGGACAAACTCGACTGTGGCATAACCTGATAAGGGTGAATCAGAGATTCTTTCTGAAAGAAGGGGCAGGAACAGTGTAATGCACAAGTTATAGCCTGATGCATGATTTCAAAGAAGAACATTTGAAATTCAGCAATCAAGTGATATGGCCGGGTCCTTCTACTCGGTGTTTGGTTCCTAACTGCCTGTGTCTAGAAATCAGATTGTGTGTCAGAAATCAGTGAATCTGCCTTGCTTAGATTAGTCCATGATGTTACCATCTACCACTTCCC
Source organism: Mobula birostris (assembly GCF_030028105.1). Taxonomy (NCBI): domain Eukaryota; kingdom Metazoa; phylum Chordata; class Chondrichthyes; order Myliobatiformes; family Myliobatidae; genus Mobula; species Mobula birostris. Next base: position 21,838,574 of record NC_092393.1, read on the forward strand.
CTATTAATGCCACCTTATCCATTCCTGAAATACATCAAGAATAGATGAAGAAACTAAACTTATTTAGGTTTAATTAATTACAAGCAGAGTGAGTTCCAATTTGGCTTCAGTGTTGACATAACTCAAATTTCCAGAGGTAACCATAACGTCTTTTAATCATCTTTTTCTAAGACATACTGTAAGTGCTGAATTTCTATACTTTTTGTGAAATGTTTTCGTTCTTGAGGATGGCTATAGAGTCACAGAGTACAACAGCACAGAAACAGGCCCTTCAGCCCATCTGGTCTGTGTCAAAATTTTACTCTGCCTAGTCCTATCAACGTGTTTCCACTCCACATTCCTCCATACCACTCCACATTCCTCCATACCACTCCCATCCATACACTGATCCAAATTTCTGTTGAATATTGAAATCGATTGTGCATCCAGTGCTTCACCTGACAGCCTATTCCACACTTGCATTACCCTCTGAGTGAAGAAGTTCCCCTTAAACATTTCATCTTTCACCCTGAACCCATGACTTCTAATTCTTGACTCACCCAACTGTAGTGGAAAAAGTCTACTTGCATTTACTCTATGCCTCTCAAAATTTTGTATTATGCTCTAGGGAGTTACACTTCTCAGTGCCCTATCACTCACTAAGTAAGTCCTGCCCTGGTTGGTCTTTTATCAAAGTGCAACACCTTGCACTTGTCTGCATTAAATTCCATTTAGCCTAGATCCCGCTGCAAGCTTGGACAGTCTTCTTCGCTGCCACTACACCCTCAGTCTTGGTGTCATCTGCAAATTTGCTGATCCAGTTAACCACATCATCATCCAGATCATTGATATAGATGACAAATGACAAAGGACCCAGCACCGATCTTTGCAGCACTCCATTAGCCACAGGCCTCCAGTCAGAGAGGCAACCATCTACTATCATTCTCTGAGCTTCTCTCACAAAGCCAATTGTGAATGGCAAGAGACTGAACCTTCTTAACCAACCTCCCATGTCAAAGGCCTTGCTAAAGTCCATGTAGAGAACACCAACTATCCTAATACTGTACCTTTCTTGAAAAATTTTTTGATTGGTTAGTGGCCTACTATGTACAAAACCACATTGGTTATTCTTAATCAGTCCTTGTCTATCCAAATACTTAAAGAACCAGTTCCTTTGAATACCTTCCAATAACTTACCCACTACTGATGTCAGGCTCAGCAATTTGTAATTTCCCAGCTTCGTTTTAGAGCCCTTCTTAAAGAACAGAAGAACATTAGCTATCCTCCAGTCCTCTGGTATCTCATCTGTAGTCACAAATGTTTCAAAAATCTCTGCTAGAGCCCCTGCAGTTTCTGTGCTAGCCTCACAGAAGGTCCAAAGGAACAGATTTCTCAACCGTAATTTGCCTTAAGACAGCTAACACCCCCTCCTCTGTAATCTGTATGTGGTTAATAATCTCACCGCTGTTTTGCTCAGTTCTGTAGACTTTGTGTCCATCTCCCAAGTAGAGACAGATACAGAAAATCCATGTAAGATCTACCCCATCTCTTTTGGCTCCATGCACATATGACCACTTTGATCTTCAAGAGAACCAATTTTGTCCTTTGTTATCCCTTTTCTCAATATATCTGTAGAAGCCCTTGGGATTCTCCTTCACCATCAAAATTGGTCATTCTCCAGTTTCGAATCTCAACCTGGAGACCAGACCTATACTTCTCCAGAATTATCTTGAAACAAGTGGCATTATGATCACTAGATACAAAGTGTTGCCCTACACAAACTTCTCTCGCCTGCCCTGTCTCTTTCCCTAATGGGAGATCTAGTATCTGCTCTGTCTAGTTGGGACTTCTATGTATTGATTAGGAAAACTTCCCTGAGCACATTTGACAAATTCTATCCCATCCAGCCATTTTACAATATGGAAGTCCCAGTCAATATGTGGAAAGTTATCATCAGCTACTATCACAACTTTATGTTTCTTGCAGCAGTGCGTGATCTTTATACAAATTTGATCCTCTAAATCCTGCTGATTATTGGGTGGCCTATAGTATAATCCCATTAACATGGTCATACCTTTCTTATTCCTCAGATACACCCATGTGGCCTCAGTAGATGAGCTCTCCAATCTGACCTGTCAGAGCATTTCCATTGCATTTACCCTGACCATTAATGTCACCCTCCTCTTCGAATACCTCCCATTCTACCATGTCTAAAACAACAGAACCACAGAACACTGAGCTGCCAGTCCTGCCTCTCTGCAACCACGTCTCACTAATGGCTACAATGTCATTATACCATGTGCTGAACCATGCCTTAATCTCATCTAGCTTCCCTACAATACTCCTTGCATTGAAATATACATAAATTAGAATATTAGTCCCACCAAGCTCAAGCTTTTCACTCCTGATTTGTATGTAGACTTAACAGTATCTTTCCCAACTATCGCTCCATTATCTGCTATGGCACTCTGTTTCCCACCTCTCAGCAGCTCTAGTTTAAACCCCAAACCACAGCCCATCCCCAGCTGTGCAGCCCCAGCACATCTTCCAGCAAGGATATTAGCTCCCCACCTCGCAAACTGTCCCTTCTGTACATGTCCCATCTTCCCTAGAAGAGAGCCCAGTGATCTAAAAATCTGAAGCCCTCCCTCTAGTACCATCTCCTTAGCCACATGTTAAACAGTATTATATTCCTACTCCTGGCCTTATGAGCATGTGGCACAGGTAGCAATCCCGAGATCACAAGCCTGAAGATCCTGTCCTTTAACTTAGCACCAAACTACTCATGTCATTGGTCCCAAAGCGGTTCATGATCTCCGGCTGCTCACTCTTCCCCTTTAGAATGCTAACCACTCAATTTAAAATGTCCTTTACCTTGGCACCCGCAAGGCAACATACCATCCAGGAATCTAGCTCGTGTCCACAGAACCTCCTTTCTGTTCCCTTAACTAATGAATCTCCTCCCACTAAAGCTTACATCTTCTTTCATCTTCGCTTCTAAGCCACAGAACCAGACTCAGTGCCAGAGACCTGATCGCTGTGGCTTTCCTTTGTCAGGTCAGCCACCCAACAGCATCCAAAGTCTGTTATTGAAGGAAATGGCCACTGGTATACTCTGTTCTAACTACCTATCCTGTTTCCCTTTCCGGACAGTTACCCAGTTACCTGTGTCCTGCACTTGGAGTGTAGCTACCTCCCTGCATCATCTGTTGATCAATCCCGCAGACTCCCAAATGATCCGGAGTTCATCGGGCTTCAGTTGAATATGCAGGCCTGATATCCCTTGATGAAGCTCCTGTTTACTTTGTTCCCCAGCAAGTCTCCTAAGTTTGTTAACTCAGTTAGGATGCAATATACTGTTTGGCTGTTAGCTGGGTGGAGACAACAAGGAGCCTGCATGTGCAGACTTGACAGGACACTCCTCTCCTCACCCCCATCTACAGACAGCCACATCCCAGGATGATCCAGATGGTTTTGGTGGAACTTCCCAATGAGCAATGGATCAATATTTAACTGGATGGCACCCAAGATCTCTCCTCCGGGCTGTACTTCTTGTCCACGATGACATGCATCCATAAACTGGTGAATATGTACACTGGACCACCTTTCACCATCCTAGATCATAGACACTGGGCTTCAGGCAGGACACGTGGAAGGTAGGTGTGATCCTGAGGAACAGTGGCAGCTGGAGACAGTAAGTGATTGGATTTACACAAAGGGTAATCTTCAAGGGACCAATGAACCAGGTTAAAAGCATGCAGGAGTCGGTTTGCAAGGGCAGATCTCAGGTGGTCCCCAGGCCAGAGTAAGTCTGGCTGGTGCTGACGTGGTTAGCCTAGTGGCAGTAGTGGTCAGCAGAACAAGTGAAGCAGAAAATCCAGAGTCCATTGTGCATCCGAATGTCTGGAGAGGTGTGAAGAATGGTCTCACCGGAGAGCCTCAGAGCACTTCGCCACTGGCACAAACATGCAATTGTCAGGTATTTCAGGCAGAGCAGACTCGTGTTGTAGGGCCTGGCAGATCTGGTTCTCTAGATGATGGGGGAAGGATCGGCGAGAATGGACTGATGGGCTGAGAATTGATCTCCGTTTCAGCTGAGTTGTAGTGTTTTTGGAACCAGGTCAGTAGGAGACGGTGAAGCTGAACTGCTCAGAGAAGAAGGCCCTGTGAGCCTGACGTAGTTTCAGCTGGCGGGATATGTCATTTTGCTGGTCAGTCCAAATCAGGAAGAGCTCATTTCCCATCAGCCAATGTCTCCACTCTTTCAAGGCTCATTTTAGAGCAAGTAGATCTCTGTCTCCTAAGCCGTAATGGTGCTGTGTAAAGTTGAATTTACATGAGAAGAAGGCACAAGATTGTTGAAAGGAGTGATGATTTGGTGAGTTTCTGATGAACCAGTGGTAGAATTGGAGAAGCCCAAGAAGCACTGTAGATGTTTGAGGGAATGAGTGGAGCTTGCAACGATGATGCGCACTTTCTCTAGGTCTATGGTTATGCCTTGGGGTGGAAGTACGTAACGCAGGAAAGAACTGACTGGGGTGTGGAATGTGTATTTTTCTAATTTGCAGTGTGGCTGGATTTCGAGGAACCACTGAATGACTGAATGCTTGTGACAGACATGGTCTTGGGGGGCCTTGGAGAAGATAAGGATATCTCTGAGGTAGACAAAGACATACCTGTGTGTGTAGCATGTCTTGGAGGATTTTTTGATCAAAGCTTGGAAAATGTTTAGGCTGTTGGCAAGTCTGAAAGACATCGACAAGTATTCGTAGTGGCCAGTGGGTGTTATGAACGCCGACTTCCACTCATCCTCCTGGCATACGTGGATCAGGTTGTAAGCGCTCTGTGGATCCAGTTTGATGAACAGCTGGGCCTTGAGGACCATTTTGAGTGCACTATTCATGAAGGGGAAAGGGTAGCAGTTCTTAATGGAGATTTTGATGAGTCCACAATAGTCAATGCAGAGACAAAAAAGAAGCCAACACTGGCTGGGGACTGGGACGGTCACGTGTAGCACCTTGGCAATGTAATTGTTCATGGCTTTGGGAAGGGAGAGGGAGAAGAAACAATTTCGGTGAGGGGTGGTATCTGGGAGGAGGTCAATCATGCGGTCGTGGGGTCTGTGAAGCAGCAGGGTACTGGTTTCCCTTTTACTGAAGGTGATGGCGAAGCTGTGGTATTCCTGTGGGAGTTTGGTGAGGTCAAAGGTTTCCTCCGGCTCCACGGATTTATAGGGTGAGGTCAACAGAGGTTTTAGGCAGGTGGGTTCCCAACTCACAGTGGACCAGTCAACCAGGCAAAGCGAAGGTTGTGAGTGGAGAGCCAGGGGCAACCCAAGATGAGAGGAGTTCTGGATGAGTCGATCAGGAGGAATTGGAAGGACTTGTGGTGCTCTCTGAAGTTCATGTGTACAGGCCATATATGCACGCTGATCATCCCGAACCCCAAAGGATGTCCGCCAATGGCCATGGTAGAGAAGGGGTGAGAGATAGGCCTGGGAGAGAGCTCAAGCTGCACACACAGAGCCTGCCTCAGATAGTTGCCTGCTGCGCTGGAATCCACCAGAGCCTCCTGTGAGCGTAGAGCTGTTGGGATGTGGTGGAGGACAGAGAGAGTGGATCAGGTGGGAGGAGATTTCCAGATAGAAGGCCTCTTTTCTACTTGGTGGTGCCATTACCTGGACACAGTGGGCATTTGATGTGCGGGTGATCGGCTACTCTGCAGTAAGCATGATCGTTGTTTCTCCACCGATACTCATGTTCTTGGGGGATGAGCGATTAAGGGAGATCTCCCTCAACTCATGGGTTCTGGAAGCATTGATGATGAGGGTTCTGCAGCTTGAAATGATTCTTGGAGTTAAACTGGGGCTCCAGCTAATGATCTGGAGGGTCATTCCATAAGATGCTTGTCAATTTGGAGAGTCAGAGTGATGAGGCTTTCGAGATCAATGGCCATCTCCTGGGTAAGCAGCTCTTTCAAGAGCTCTGAGTGGCCGTGATGGTCTTGGAGCGGCTGCTGGTTCAAGTCACTGCCCTGATGGGGGTTGTTGCGTCCTGATACATGATCGAAATTCTGAGATTTATGGATTGGACTGTAGTTCGTATTGGTGTCTTTCAGTTCTATGTTTTTTTTTGTGTTCTCGCCAATTCTTTCTTGTTGCCTATGGCAGGCTGGGTGCTTGGGGTTTGTTGTTGTTGTTTCGCCATGGGTGGTGGGTGATCTGATAGCTTTTGTGTGAGGAGGGGTGGGGAGGTTTGGGGCTTGTAAGTTTTTGCTTCTTTTTCTTTTTGTGCGTGGGGGGGTGATTGATGTCTTTCTTTCAACTACTTCTATGGGTTTCTGTATTTTATGGCTATCTGGCGAAGACAGATCTCAGAGTTGTATTCTGCATGCATACTTTGATAATAAAATGAACCCTTGAACTATTGAACCTTTGGCAACGGGCCAGCAATGCTTTTGCATTCCTGCTGCACTCCACTGTGAGGGTCCTGAATTTCCTGATACAATCCAGCACCGAGCATGACCCTTGATGCAGGCAATGTATCCAATCCACTGGTCCCCTTCCACTTTCCTGATGGTTGAAAATCTGGCACATCTCAGTGCTGAATTCCTCATATTTATTGCAAACAGTAGTTCATTGTCCATTTAACGGTGGCCCAGGTCAGGGCTTGCCCAGTTAAGAGAGAGATGATGAAAGCAATCTTGGCTTGGTCTACAGAATACAGAGACAGCCGGAGCTTGAAGTGTAAGATGTATTGGGACAGGAGGTTGCAGCATTGGGTTGGGGATCCATCAAAGCATTCAGGCATCAGAATCCAGTTCTCAGTGTAAGAAGACTGACTGTCACAGCGATGCTGTATTGAGACAGAGAATTGGAAGAGAGTGGTGAGCAGATGGTCAATGGTTTCCTGCTGCTTCTGGATTGTGTGCTCATGTCGACGGACAATTTCTTTTAAGCAAGCATACGCTGCTGGGTCAATCAATAGTTCATTCATTCTGTCAGGAGATATAAAGGAGGTTTGACCGAAAAGCAGGGCAGCGGAGATGATTTAGTAGTGATGGATAACTTTAATAATCAACTGCAAAATAACAAGCCAAGAGGGGCCACAAAATAAGAGAGGACAAATACTTAACATGATAAGGCAGCATGGCATCAGAAGGCTAGGAAAAACTGGTTGAGCCTGGCTAGTTCAATAAACGAACAAGAATTGTGGATAAGAGCTGGGTTCAAATAGGTTGCAGGAGTTAAGTTGGAAATGAGTGGTAGGTGGAAACTAGAGGAGCTGAATGTGAAGGCCTGACATCTCCTAATGTTTTTTTTTCCCCCAGTAATTCTCCTAATTTTTTGGTACAGTTATGTTGCAGTATCTTGCTTGGTAGTCCAATTCATGTTTTTACACTTTATCTAACTCCATCTATCATCTTACAAGGAAGTTGACCACTATGGTGGCATTTAAATTGTTTATGCACTTTATGATCTGAATTACTTCAGTAAGATGATTTTTGAGTCTCAATACCTCTCTCTGTAACTGGATCTTAGACTTCTTGACAGAAGGAACACAGTCAGTCTATGTTGGCAGCAACATCTCTGGTCCCATCATGCTGAGCACCCCATCCCACAGGGATGCATGCTCAGTCCGCTGCTGTACACACTGCTGACATATGCCAAATCCAGTTCCAACCACATCAAGTTTGGCCCTATCACCAACACCAATGAGAAGGTGTAGTGCGGCTTGTAGAATGGTGCAAGCACAACATCTTGAGTCTCAATGTGGATAAGAGATGATTGCGCACTTTAGGAAGGTGCAGACTAACCACTCCTCACTGCAGATAAATGGCTTCTCTTTGGAGAGATATAGGGGTACCATATTTCTGGTTGTGCACCAAATAGACAATCTCACTTGGTCCCCTAACACCACCTCTTTAGTCAAAAAAGCACAATAGCATCTCCACTTCCCAAGGAGATTGAGAGGACAAGGCTCCCGCCCCCACTTCTAACCAATTTTTTACAGGAGTATCATTGAGAGTGTCCTGACCAGCTGGCACCATCCTCCAGTATGGGAATTGTAAGCCATCTGACTACAAGACCCAATGAAGGATTCTGAGGACTGTTGAGTGGATCATCAGTGTCTCTCTTCCACCCATCCGAGATACCTGGCTCGTGCACTACATACACAGGGCCCTTAGCATTGTCAATGATCCCTGACGTTTGCCCAACAATCTCTTTGAACCTATCCTATCAGACCAGAGGTTCCATAGCTCTAGGACAATGACCACTAGGGTGGGAAGCAGTTTCTTTCCCCAGATCATGAGACTACTGAACTTCCTGCCACCACCAAGGTCTCACCACATGAAGCACCAGTAATGTTGTACTGTTCACTTCTTAAATTGTGATGTAAATGCACCTTATTATTTGTTGAGCATCTTATTCTGGATCTGCTGGTTTTGCTGAAATTTTAAGACAAATCCTAGGCTTTAGAAGGCAAGTAACAGATGCACTGCCACAGTTAAACCCTCCCTCATCGCCATGCAATGGGGTTAGACCCTGAAAATTCTATTCTATGTTATTGTTAATTGGAGGCAAACTGAAATTCATGTAACTTTAACTGAAAAGATAATGGAAGCAGAATAGGCTGCAGCCATCAGACATGATTTGAATGAATACTCAGAAAAGGGAATAGTGCAGGACAAAGGGGAATCAGTAGGGAAGTCGGGTTGGTTTGATAGCACTTCTGAAGAACAGCATAAGGGCTAAATGATCTGTCAATGAGACATGACTGGCTCCTGAGGAAAATCAGAAGTTTGCCAAAGCCTTGAGGCACAATTCCTGGAGGCAAAGTCCAATTTATGTAGTCTCTGTTCCGACTGCTCCTGACTGCCTTGCTGTGATAGGTAATGTGAATAACTAGTGATGTGTGGCACTAAGACAGTAACATCTACAGCTTTAAGTACAGCAGGAATTTGATCAAAGCTTCCTACCGTAAAATGCTGCAAAAATCAACAGCAAAATTGTTTGCAGTCACTTGGGGGTGGGGGAAGGCAAAGTTATTTCTGTAGAGAAAAACTGCTGCTGTCTTGGCCTTATTTGCCAATCACCAACGGCAGGAGGGCGGGGGTGGGGGTGCCAGGAGTGACTGAGTGGGTGCGTACTCCTGGGAGGAACAATAGAATTGACAAGTAAACAGTGCTGAATGTAAAGTAGCCTGTTAATAAGGATTTTAAGTGAAACCTAAACAAGACATGTGCTGCTAAATATTTGAGGTTGCCTCAACACACTTTGCTGCCAATGACAGAAATTTTGAGGATGTTTGAATTCTTTGGAAAGATTTATTATAAATTTGTAAAGTCATTGCTTCAATATTGAACTTCTAAAGTTCAAAGTAAATTTTATTATCAAAGTACATATATGTCACCATAAACAACCCTGAGAGTCATCTTCTTGGGGGCATACTCAGCAAATCTGATGAAATTCAATAAAAGATAAATTACAAAAAAAGAATAGTAACTATAACAGGATCAATGAAGGATCAGCCAGAGTGCAGAAGCCAACAAACTGTGCAAATGCAAATATAAATAATGAGAACATGAGATAATGAGATAAAGAATCCCTGAAAGTGCGATAATTGGTTGTAGGAGTATTTCAATGAAAACAACTCAAAGCTGAATTCATAACATGGGAATACAGATTAGTCCAACCTAGCAAGACCATAGGAATAGCTTCTGAATAGTGAAGTTGTCTGAACATGTCATTTTAGTTATGAGCTTATTTGTGGGCTCAAAGATCATTTAGTTTGTGGAATCTTACTAGAAAGCATTCAAAAACATATTGTAACTGAAGCTCAGCTCACATTGAAAAGAGCAGTTGAAATTGCTGTATCAATGTAAACAGCAGACAAACATGGAATTGAGTTCCAGTCAGGAATGAAAGTGAATGTGAACAAAATTGCAACCTCTAAACAGAAATCAGCCAGGCCAAGCAAATTCTGTTACCGTTCTGGCAGGGGATCTCATACACCAAACAAATGCAGATTTAAAGTTGAAACTTGCTGAAAATGCAGCAAGGCAGGACACATACAAAGATCATGTTGCAGACAAAAATAAATGGACTGCACAGGGGAAAGAAAAAGATAAAAAGTCAAGTTGCAGCTTCAGAAAGAGCAGTAATCTGCATACAGTTGATGATGAAAAATCTGATAATGACGGAAGTGAGACAGGACTGAGTAGCCTTGGGATTTACAATATGAAAACTAACAAGAGGGTTACATCAAAAGAGAATGCTACATTAATTAAAATGGGATTAGACACTGGCTCAGCTGTTTCAGTCATTCCACACAATGAGTTTGAACAGTATTTCAAAAATGCTGAACTGAAGGTGCAGAGTCACAACCACTGACGCAGCTGTGTAGCAGATTCGGCAATTGTGTTCATGAATATGTATGTATCAGATAATTATTATTCTATAATGGCTGTATTTAACTCCCTGCTTTTTGTTGTAGCACTAGTCGAGACTTGAGCAAAACATAGCAATGTTACGCTGCCTGCTTGCATTTGGCCTTGCCTGAAGATAGTAGAGCTGACTGTTGCTGAGGAGCAGTGGTATTCATTTTATACTTAGACATTCCTTTCAGCTGCAGGGTTGACATCTAGTTTTTCAATTGAGAGTTTTAGTTAACGGCCTTGTTGGACCTAACATTTATTGTTTTATTTTTCCCTTAAAGTACTGTTTGCATTGAAGTCTATGAACTATCGACCTGCTTCAGTGTCTCTTTCCCCACACTTGGGCCATATCCTAAGAAACTGACAACAAATATCCAACTAAGACCTTGTACTGGAAAAAAGAGAACTCCTGTGGGAATGACATCGAAATACAACAACCAACAAGCTACACTAGGTTTGTATGCGGTAAAAATAGGAGCACCAGAATTATGAGGCTGTGATTGGCTGAGGCAACTACAATTTCGTTGGATATCCATCACCATTTGCGTGTCACATCCCCTGCAATACAGTCAACTGAAGGTGAATTAAGAAAGGTACTGACTTTGCAGTGTCACAACAGTGTGCAAGGATAGCATTGGAAAACTCAGACTTATCAAGAGTAAAATAGTGTTAAATGAAAATACCACACCCAAGTTTTGCAAAGCCTGTCTGATTCCTTATACCATCTTGGATAAAGTAGCCAATGAGCCAAATTCAGTTGAGGCTAAAGGAATTCTTTCCAAGGTCAAGTGGAGAACATGGGCAGTGCCACTTGACCCAGTATCCAAGAAAGATGGCTCTGTCAGTACCTATGGTGATTTTAAGGTCACATCAATTCAGGACTGAAAGTGAATCAATACTTTCTGCCCAGGATAGAGGATATCTTTGCAAACCGTTCTAGCAGGAAACACTTCAGCAAAGTGGATTTAGCTGAGGCCTACATGGATATGAAAGAAGAGTTCAAAGTATTTCTCCGCATGAACACTCACAAAGGGCTTTATTGCTGTAAAAGGCTATTTTTGGAGTAGCATCTGCACCTCCACTCTGGCAGAAAGCTATGGACTAGGTGCAGTAAGGCTGCCCAAGCACTTAGAGTTACCTGGATGACATCTATATTACTGGTAAGGATGACAAGGAACATCTCAAAAATCTCAAGACAGTGTTAAAAAGATTTGAAGATTATGAGCTCAGAGCATGACACATCAAGTGTAAATTCTTTAAACCAAGGCTCACTTATTTATTATATAGTGTGGTCACACCATTGATGCACAAAGATTACATAAGTGTGCTGAAAAATTCAAGCAGCAGTGGATGCTCATGGCCAAAGGATATGTCACAGATGCAGTACTTTATAGGATTTGTCAATTACTGTAACAGATTCTTGCCAAACCTGGCTACAGTGCTCTACCCCTTGAACTCATTACTACCGATCGGAAAGAAATGGCAGTGGACAAAGCGGTGTGAGGTAGCTTTCCAAATGTTAAAAGAAATGATGATGTCATACATCGTACTCACACATTATGATCCACAGTGCCCAGTGAAGCTTGCCTGTGATGCCTCGCATTGTGGTACAGATGCAGTCATGTCACATATTATGAAATATGGAAGTGAATTCCCCATAGCCATTCCATCACATTCCCTTACCACTTAAAAGAAAAATTACACATAGATTGATAGAGGAGCATTGAGTCTGGTTTGGCACACAAAACGTTTCAACCAGCACTGTATGGGAGAGAGTTTAACCTCATTACTGATCATCAACCATTAGTGTCCATTTTCAATCCACGGAAATGTGTTCCACTTACAGCAGCAGCAGAAATTCAAAGATGGGCTCTGTTTCTTGGAGGACACAATTACAAGATTGAAATCATGAGGGTAACTAATCATGGAAATGCTGATGGATCGTCCCATTTACCCTTGGTAAGGAAATACCTGAAACATTATCAAAACAAGACACTCCTCTTGATATATTCTCCCTAATGCAAATTGCAAGTCTTCCTATTATGGCAGTGATGATCCAAAGGGAATCCAGAAAGTCTCAGGTCTACATGGTAAAATGGCTGGAAAATGCAGCAGAAAAAATGCAGCAGTTTCCCCATTTCTACCAGTGCTGGATGACCTCACACTTGATGTGGTTTCCCTTATTTGGGAATTCAAGTTGTTATACGATTCAAGCTAAGAGCTAAGGTGTTGGAGGAGCTTCATGTGGGACATCGAGGCGCAGTCAAAATGAAAGCATTGGCTGGAAACTGGTGGCCAGGGAGAAATCAGCTAATTGAGCAGCTTGCCATACACTGTTCAGTATGCCAACATGTTCAGAAGATGCCAAGAGCAGAGCCTCTCCATCCTTGGATTGCCCTCTGGCAGAGAATTTATGCTGATTTTCCTGCACTATTCATGGGGGCACAAGTTTCTCAGTAGTAGTGGATGCAGCTACAAAATGGCCATAAGTGTTCCCAATAGCCTCCTCTATGGCCTCGCACACTGTTAATGTGTTGAGAAGCCCCTTCTCAAGGACTGGTGTTCCAGAACATTTAGTGAAAATGAATGGAATAAGATATGTTATATCTGCACCATACCACCAAGCTACAAAAGGCTTGGCAGAAAGTTTTGCCTGGAGTCTAAAGAAAGCACTGTGTCAGCAGAACACACTACACTAACACTGAATCAAAAGCTCACCTACTTTCTCCTTGCCTGTCACAATACAGCACACTCCCCAACCAACAACTCACCAGCTATGCTGTTCCTGGTTTGTCCCTTGTGCTCATGCTTGGATCTGCTCAAATCCAATCTCAGGATCATGCGGACAAACAGCTCAGACAATCTGAGTTGAAGGCCCCAAAAACAAGGATGTTTCATTCTTTGACAAGTAGTCCTAGTGAGGGACTACAGAAGTGGGTACTTGGTAAGATTAAAGCCAGAACTGGACCACTCTCACAAAGTGGAGATTGCTTCTGATGTCATCTGGAGCCAACACATTGATCAGTGTCAGAACCACCTCCTGTATTCCCAGAGTCAACTCCTACCACCACCACAGACTAGGCCACAAATTCTGAAATTGTCTTGCAGCCACAAGTCTCTCTTGCCAAGCAGAGTGACCTCCCTTGAGAGGAAAGTCGTTATCGAGCGAGAGTAATAAATCCCCCTCAATAATTACATCTCTAGGCTTGAATAGAACAATGTAAATTGATTACGCTGTAGATTATAAATATATTGTTTGATTAAACATTCAATTCAATTCAATCCAAGATCAATTGTCATTTAACCATGCATGACTACCTATGAATACAGCCAAATGAAATCCAGAGTCAAGGTGCAAAACACAATACCAACTGTCATACACAGCACAAGGCACATGTAGCATATATAAGATATACAATCCAAGACCCTGAGTCCTTGAATGTAGAAGCAGTCTGTAGTCCAACACAATACGGCTTGTTTTCTACTGTATGAACACATACATAAACATTCCAAAGATTTATAAGTGCTTTGGGTCAATGTGCTTGATAGAAATTTATTCACACAGATTTAACTGATACTGAAATGTGTTAAGCATTTGCTTTGATGGATTGGACATCTTAGTGCAAATCCCTGACTCTTTAGTGTAAACCTCCCTCCAAATGATGCCAAGAGCAGGGAAACACACAAAATATTTTCTCTGGTGTGAGTTTTTCATCTCAGTGGCCTGCAGAACAATATTTCTTCTCATGAAAACACACAGGCATACAGGTATATACCAAAGGGTCATAGGAGCAAAAGGAGGCCACCGAGCTCTTCAAGCCTCCCCAACCCATTCAGTATGATCATGGCTTATCTATCCTCTAGTACTCTGTGCCAGTTCTCCATAACCCTCAGTTCCTCTATCTTCTAAATATTTATCTATCGCCACCTTTACTATATTGAATGACTTTCACACATCGGGGGATTGAGTTCAAGAGCCATGAGATAATGTTGCATCTCTATAAAAGCCAGTGTAGACCACACTTGGAATATTGTGTTCAGTCCTGGTTGCCTCAGTATAGGAAGGATATAGAAGATTTAGAGAGGTGCAGAGGATTTTTAGCAGAATGCTGTCTGGATTACAGAGCATGTATTATGAGGATGGGTCGATCAAGTGAGGATTTTTCTCTTTGGAGTGAAGAAGGATGAGAGCCATCTTGATAGAGGTGTATGTGATGATAAATATAGTTCAAATGGATAGCCAGAGACTTTTTCCAAAGATGGAAATAGTTAATACGAGGAGCATAATTTTAAGGTGATTGGAGGAAAAGTGTGGGAGGGGAGGTGGATGTTAGAGGTAATTTTTTTACACTGGAAGTGGTGAGTTCATGGATCATGGTAGTCGAGGCAGATACACTCAAGATTAAAAGAAAATCTGAAAGAGACATATGGATGATTGAAGAATGGGGGCTATGAAGGAGGAAGGGGTTAGATTGATCTTAGAGTAGGTTAAAAGGTCAGCACAACATCATGGCCAAAGGGTCTGTACTGTTGTGTAGTGTTCAATTTTCTACCTTCTAATGAACTGGCCTCCAACACTATCAGGGTTGGAGAATTCCAGAGAATCACTACCTTCTGTGAGAAGAAATTTCGGTGCACCTCTGTATTAAATGAATGGCCCCTCACTTGTCATTATGTCCCCTTGTTTGTCACTCTTCCATTTGTGAAAATGTCCCTGTCACACCTCGCTCTCAGGTGCAGGTAAGCATGCCTGATGAGGGTCACCAGTTGGAAAAAACACAGATGGGAAGCCGCAACAGCACTTTGGTGCCAGGTGAAAAAAAGAACAACAGCTGCCCAAAAGTTGTGAAGAAAAATGTATTCACAATTCGACAAACGAAAACAAACATGTATGTGAGGCTTTCTACATGACGCACTTTGTCTTTAATTTTCCAAAATAACTTTTCACCAACTGTCAGCTCCAACCTCCATACCTCTCAGCAAAGCCAGACTGAGAGTTTAAATCTGCCTCTGTAAGGTGTAGTGCGCCTGATCCCACTAACCCAGGGATTATTTTAGGATGTCCCAAACTGTCCCTTGTGTCCTTTGGGGTTGTTCTGGTGTGAATGAAAATAAATGAAACTGGCTGGAATGCCTGTGTCTAGAATACTTATTTTTATGAGTTATAAACCAGTAGGGCATGTTAACTGAAGGGATTGTTTTGATTAGCCAAGCTAGCGATTGTTTTACTGTTGGGGTGTGTAAGTGTCGAATTCCCAAGAATTGTAGATTGGGAGGGCAAAGTGTGTGAACCACTGGAGAAACTAGACCAGGGACAGAATGAGGAGGAGTGACTAAACAGGCAAAGAGGCAAGGCTAGTGGGAAAATTAGCATTGCCAACCTGTACTGTCATGATCTCAATATCTACCCTGTCAAGGCTCCTTAGGATCTTACAATTTTAAATAAGAACACCACACATTTCAAAAGAATACAGCCCCAAACTACAAAGAATGTTTTGGCTCTTTATTTAGCCTGGTTTCAGAAGAAAAGGACTGGTGAAGTCTGGTTGCTCATTGAGGAAATGAGAATGTGGAAATTCACCAAACCTCGGGTAAGAGTGCCATCCTACTTGAAGAGGCTGGATAGTCTGGGTCTGTATTCTTTTAAGATGAGTGGTATTCTCTCTTTATATTATTGCAGATGTTACACCTGCTGCTCTAAATAGTGGCAAATGTAAGAAATTCCAAAGCATTAAATGAGAAATAATGCACTAAAACAATTATTGGCAGCTTCAGTGTGGGGTTACAGCTGCAAAGATCACAGTCCTGTTTTGTGAACAATACAAAGAAAGATCTTGGTTTTCATGTGCCCGTCAGCTGATGCATAATGCTGTTTTGTCTCCATTGTAAGATAGTAATGCAATTTCCAGACCAATAGCATTGATTTAAGATAATATTAATCAGACAAATTATAAATATGAAAGCCTTGGTGCCAGGCAGCACTGGAAAGTAATCCGTTTCACCTTATTCTGGAGTTGCTGGAGGACAACAGACCATTTAACCTCATGACGCTTCAGGTGGTCTGGAGATTTGCTGGCAGACTTCCAGCATCAAAAACAGATTATATTCTTCCTATTCACCACTTTAGATTGTCCCGCAGCTGATGATCAGACCAATGTTTGCACCAGAGCATGGCAAATCACCAGACATATTTACATTAGCACTGATGCCAGCGGTATCAAAAACAATCCACCCTCCGGCATTTAGTCCTTTAAACATTACTTTTCAATCCCTAAAAAATCTAGCTGTTTTGCAAATGCATTTATTTCAAATTAAGAGCTTTGTACCTCGGCACCATATTCAGTCACTGCTGACATAGAAACTGATCCAGGTAAAACCTTCAGATAATGAGTCAAGTGTGAAGATTTCCCCAGTCATTTCTGGCTTTGACGCTTTCACACTGAAAGTGTCAAATCTAGCTAGTTAGGAATGTTTCATGTTAGTAATTTTGCACAAAAAGTCCTTGTATTCACTCTGCACCTGAAGCATTATGAATAGGTCTGGGTAACTGTCATCTTGCATTTTCACTGTAATCAAAAATTTACCTTTACCAAACGGGGCCCTAATTCCATGAGAATTTATACACAGTGCAAACTGGTGAACGATTACACCACTACTTGATCGCTATGTTACGTTGAAAAGAAGATACAATGTGAAATTGAGAAGAGGGAGAAGAAGAGACCTAATGTAAACTTACCAGTGGACTGTCCAGCATTTAGTGGAGAGAGCTATGAGGATTTGTTTATGATGCTCCAGCCAGCAGTCTGGGCTTGTTGGAGTATCGGGCATATTGTGAGGAATTAAGCAAGAAGGCAAAAGTAGAAAGAGAGAGAGAGAGAGAGAAAGCAATACCAGAGAAGCCTTCACTGACGTTAATTCACTATTCTGAATTACTCAAGTAACGTGTGGCACCCGCTGGTTTTACTCTGTTCGATTTATGGCCTCATTTTGGTGTAGCTCACAAATGACAGACTTTACACTTAGAATATGTCCCTGGCAACAGCCACATAAAGCACCCATCATGAACGCCAACTTGTCATCATGAAAAGCTGCATTTTGAATGAAATTCTGCACTCTGATCATTCCAAAGGCTTCTGCAAGTGTGTTGAGCCAAGGCATAGGTTTGGCTCCTCATGCTTGTGGCTGGCTGATAGCCTCCATCACAGGCGGTTAAGCAAGCAGATATGGTTGTTTTTATTTTATCTGAACTGCTGGAGCTTGCCCAGGCCTTCACCCAGGGAGAGACCTTGCCTGCCATGAACTTTGTAGGAGTTCAATAAGCTGCATTCAAGGATGTGTGGCAGCTCTGTTTGGCAGCAGTCAAATACTATTTATCATCCACCAGTCGTTAGAGTTGACTTTAGAAAAGACACATTTAGCTACTCATTTTTATCAGTCTGTTAGTAGGGTTCATTATCTGTGAAAGAATGAACTCTGCAGTTTCCTTGCAGTTGATGAGGGTTATTTTCTGCTAAAATATTTACAGCCTAGCCCCAGGTACACATATAATTCAAGAGTTATTCTAGTGCTGCTGAAACCATGGTTACAATTCTAGTCTAGTACAAACTGCCAGTTGCACCTCTTATTAATTGAACACATGTAATGTGCCATACTGAGGCATTGATTCTTTTGAATGCCCATTATGTCAAACTGTTCCACAAAATCCAGGAGAGTCAATAAATCAGGGCAAAGCACTCACAGTCTCAAATCAGATTTGGGAAAGCAGAGATTATGCTTTGCATTATGTAACGGAAAGATACAAATGCCTCCCTTCTTCATCCCACCCTTCTTTCAATCCACTCCAATAGCAAAGTATGGTAGGAGACCACATCTAAATCTAACAACTCAACATGAAAAGACAGAATAAAGCTGTAGACTATTTTCAAAATGGGGAGAGAAATCGGCCATGAGATAATAAATCAGGCATGTTGGAATAGCAGAGCAGAGCAGGCAAACATCTATGGAAACAAGTACAGTCGACATTTTGGGCCAAAACCCTTCGGCAGGACTGGAGAAATAGCAGGCCTGACCTGCTCAGTTCCTGCAGCATTTTGTGAGTGTTTTTTGGATGTCCAGCATCTGCAGATTTTCTCTTGTTTGTTCTTAGTACTGAAGGCCTTGATTTTAATGGAGCTTTTACAAAAATTATTAGGATAACTATAACTATTAATGCTGGTCTAACATCATTAATTAACAGTCAAGTAATGTCCAGGCCATGACATTTTAATACTAAATATATTAAAAAAATTTTAATACAGTAATTTCATAACATTGCCTGTCTTGATAGAATTCACATCAGATATTCCTACAAAGTGAAGATGCAACCAAGATGAATGCAGATGTCAAATTCTTTTGCAACATGTTGAGTTATTTGGCATTCCAAAAAAGAACATTAATAAGTGTGCACTGACCCAACATTAATCTGTTAGCTAATTCATGAGTGGAATAGCATCACATTTATTTGACTAAGTTATTCTCCCCTTAACACAACTCCTTGAAAAAAAACTTTCTTTAAAGTATTTTGTGAAAATGGCATTTGTTGCTGCTTGCAATATTGAAAATCCCATTGAAAATGAAAAGTTGTTACTTTTTTCTCATTCCCTCATTGAAATTATATTCATACTTAGATATGTTCACATGAGCTAGAAGTAGGCCATTTGTCCCTTGCTTTATTCTCTTTTTATTATTGCTCTGCCGAGGGAGTAAGTTATCTTGTGCATAATTTCAGCAGCGCGGTCAGTTCATTCCCACCAATCAATGTGGACACATGTTGGAATTAATTCTGAATGACATAATTGTCAAATTCACACTTTCCATCAGGGATTGCTAAACATGGTCTACAAAGTACTATTCAGAAGCTGAAATGAAAAATAAGAACTTTTAAAGGTCTTGTAACCCAAGTACAGGATTTCCCTTCAGGAATATATGTCACCTTTTTTTCCCCCTGTCTGTGATCCATTTTAAATGCTGGATTAGAAGAGCACCACTTATGTTGAACTTCCCATTTTGGGTCCTATCACTGTGTATTTTGGAAACAAGTGCATGGATCTGAGGCAACATTACAAATAAAACATTTTTTTAAATTTTTGAAACTTCATTTTCTAAGAATGAGGTGTTCAAAGCCAGGTTTGTAACCTGAACAGTCCACATATATCTTTTCATATTATATTAACTAGATGCTGTCCTTTTTTCAGCCATATAAATATACAATAACATTGGGCAAGGGGTACAGGAGTCCAAGTTCCCGGACCACCTAGTTCAGGAAAAGTTATTACCCTTCAACAATCAGGCTTCTGCATCACTGTGGATAACTTCATTCACCACAGCACTGAACTGCCTCCATAACCGATAGACTCAATTTCACAACTCAGTGTTACTGATTTATCTATCCACCTATCAATTAATTTGCAAGATTTGTCTTCTTTTGCACAATGGTTATTTGTTAGTTTTTGTTACTTATAGATTTTCATACATTCTATTGTATTTCTTTATTTTCCCATAAATGCCTGCAAGAAAATGAATCTCAAGGGGACATATCTGCACCTTGATAATAAATTTACTTTGAACTTTGATTATTTCCTGAAGATTTTGACACATTGTTGCAAAAACTGTAACTCCACATTCCTAATGCTGAATTCTGAAGCTACAGAACCTGGGCCTCTGTAACCACCTCTGTAACTGGACCCTCGACATCCTAAATGGAAGACCACAATCTGTGTGGACTGGTAATAAGATCTCTTCCTCGCTGACAATCAACACTGGTGCACCTCAGGGATGTGTGCTTAGCCCACTGCTGTACTCTCTCTACACCTATGACTGTGTGGCTAGGCATAGCTCAAATGCCATCTATAAATTTGCTGATGATACAACCATTGTTGGCATAGTCACAGATGGAGATGAGAGGGCATACAGGAGCGAGATATACCAGCTAGTTGAGTGGTGTCACAGCAGCAACCTTACACATAACGTCAGTAAGACCAAAGAGCTGATTGTGGACTTCAGAAAGGCTAAGACAAGGGATCATGAACCAATCCTCATTGAGGGATCAGAAGTGGAGAGGGTGACCAATTTCATGTTCCTGGGTATCAATATCTCTGAGGATCTAACATGGTCCCAAGGTTATATCGATGCAGCTATAAAGAAGGCAAGACAGTGACTATATTTCATTAGGGGTTTGAGGAAATTTGGTTCGTCAACTAAACTACTTGAAAACTTCTACGGCTGTACCATAGAGAGCATTCTGACAGGCTGCATCACCGTCTGGTATGGTGGTGGGGCTGGTGTGGAGGCAAGTGGTGGCTGCTGCACAGGATAGAAAGAAGCTACAGAAAGTTGTAAAATTAGTTAGCTCCATCATGGCTACTAGCCGTAGTGTCCAAGGCATCTTCAAGCAGCAGTGCCTCAGAAAGGCGACATCTATTTCGAAGGACCCCCTTCACCCAGGACATGACCTCTTCTCATTGCTACCATCAGCACTACTATTTTTAATTTAACTATTAAATATAGATATGTATACATGGACCAGCTGGTGGTGTAATGGCATCAGCACTGGACTTTGAGCGGGTGGTCCTGAGTTCAAATCTGGCTAGGTTCCAACTTGGGACAGCAGCAGTATCCATGCTGAAGAAGGGCCTGGAAATCTACTTCCATGAAAACCCTATGGACAACTGCACTATCCATAGGGTCACCATGTGTTGACGATGACTTGACAGTACTCAACAACAACAATGTATATACTGTAATTCATATATATACTTTTTTCTATATTTATCATGTATTCCGTGCTACTAAGTTAACAAATTTCAATATTAAACCTGATTCCGATCTCAAAACTTCAATAATTAATGATTCTGCAGCCAAGTCTGAAGGTGATTACACTTCCTCCATTGCCTTTCCTACGCTTCAAAACTTATCAAATCCCACAATCAGAGTTGAAGGAATTAAAATAAATGTTAACTTGACTCTGTAGTTTAGAGATACCGTAATAATTCCTCAAGATTGATGCCACCACTTAATGTTCACATTGTGTTAAAGTGATATCCTTTTTAATCCAAATGGATAGGAACACTACAGTTTTTGGTCAAAGTTTGCAAGGGAAGTGTTAACATAGAACATACATACATCACACATTATTACAAAATAAAAGATGGAATCAAAGGTTCAGGGAATTGCGTGGAGGGCAGATTAAGTAGTGGTATGCTTAATATGACACAATTCAGTACCTTGATTCATCTTTGGCAACATTGTAAGATCTTGAATTGAAAGGTTGTTCTGTTCTTAGCCTACTGTATCAGAGTTGAATGCGTCAATGGCGAAGGCACCATCTGGCTTGCCACAGCTCAGTAAAGCAAGGATGCAGATTCATCTCCAGGATGGCAGAAAATATTTTATAGTATTCCTCAATTAGGCATCAAAGAAAACAGATCTCTGCTCATTTCTTTTTCCATGCAACAAATATACTGACTTCCATGGTGTCCAGCTGTTTTCTAAATAAACTCAATGACCCGCTGTTCAGCTATTCATGACATTCTTTATTTACATTGATTTGCTATTCCTTATTTGGAAACTATCATTAAGAAACTTGCATAGAAGTTATTTGAAGTATGTTCTTTTTAACACAATTGATCTGTTTCCAGTATGATCTATCAATCACATGTCATTTCCGCAGTCTGAAATGCATATACTGATGTTACTAACTAGCACAATGTCCTATCCAGAATAAGGACTGAAACTTGTAGAGTGATTGCACAAGAGCAGGCCTTTGGTCTGCACCCGCAATTATGCCAATCTAAATTAATCCTGTTGGCCTGCATGTATGTATATCCCCCTATTCCCTGCCTGTTCATGTGCCTTGCTAAATGGCTGTTAAAAGTTGCTGCCTATTTACTTTGACCACTTCCCCTGTCATCACATTTCAAGCACCTATTGTACCATCTTTGTGTAACAAAATTGCCATGTAATTCTATAAACTTTCCTTTAATGCAAAACCCTATAGTAGTTGACATTTCTACACTGGGAAAAAAGGCTCTATCTCCTCTGTCTATGTCGTTCATATACTTTGATGAGCTTGCTCCTCAGCCTCCAAAGCTACAGTGGAAACAATCTGTTTCTACAGCCTGTAATCTGCTTCCCCTCCCTCCTTCCACCCACTATCTCTCCCCATTATGGCAGTATTATGCTGTTTTGCTACAGTTGCCATGGAGAATGTACATATTGTTAAGCATTCCTGGTACTGAGGCCTGAGTTGAATTCAGCAGTATTAGACAAGCTACGTAAACATACACCCAATATCAGACTCTCAAAACACATACAGTGACACTAAAGTCTGTCATTTGAAGAGGTTACCAGGCTGACAGCTGAAGCTCAGAAAAGCAGACCTCTTCACAGACTAACTTCATACTCACTCCATCGAAAACCAACAACCCTCATCTGCGGTTCTCATCTTTGCATTATCAGCCACCTCAGACCCCACTAAAGTTCAGATGGAATTCAGACATCCTCAATCTAGAGAGGTTGTCTAAGAAGAAGGCCTGTCTTCCCAGTAATCAGTGGGGACGTGACATGAAATTTGCAAGCACTGCACATTGCTAACATTGGGAAGAGCTTTTCATGAGACCATAAGACACATAGCAGTAGAATTAGGCTATTTGGCCCATTGAATCTATTCTGCCAAAGGTGCAGATGACCTTTAACACTTTTTAAAGTTAACTTTTTCTAGATATGTGATTTCTTTGCAAGTTGTCCAACTGCATACTGAGGTAAATATAACATCTATCTGTACTAGGACCCCTACTCTTTGTGATTTTTATTAATGACCGGGATGAAGAAGTTAAGAGATGGGTTAGTAAATTTGTTGATGACACAAAGGTTGGAGGTGTTGTGGATAGTGTGGAGGGTTGTCAGAGGTTATAATGGGACATTGATAGGATGCAAAAATAGACTGAGAAGTGGCAGATGGAGTTCAATCCAGATAAGAGTGAGGTAGTTCGTTTTGGTAGGTCAAATATGATGACAGAATATAGTATGAATGGTAAGATTTTTGGCAGTGTGAAGGACCAGAAGGATCTTGGGGTCTAAGTCCATTGGACACCCAAGGCTGCTGTGGTTAAGAAAGCATACGGTGCTTTGTCCTTCATCAATCGTGGGATTGAGTTTAGGAGCCAAGAGATACCATGTTGCAGCTATAGAGGACCCTCAAAAATGAGTGCAATTCAATATCTAGATGCATATATTGGTAACAGTTGCTGCACCAGTTCTTTCAATCACATGTAACACTTGTGCAGTGCTGGTGTGATCTTGCGTGGCGGGTCGCCGCACTCTAATTGCGTAGTACTACACCAGCTGCTGGTGGACCATCAGAAGCAGTAGGTATCAGAAGGAGGCAGTGAACAGAAAACACACACTTCTGGAGGTAAATTTTATTTATAAAAAATAGCAATATGTAGAAAATATTTACATGAGTAAGAACAATTAAAAATTCTGACATTCTGCTTTAGGTTCCAAATCTTAGATCTCAAATGAAAACCAAATTACATTTTAGTTAGAATGAATGGGATTCATTAAATTAACCTGTATTCAAATTCAAATTCAACCACCTCCACCACAATGTATCTATTTATACAGTTTAACTCCTTTTATGACAAATTATCCGACATCACAGCTTTTAAACAAAGTAAATCTGATCATCACTCATCAAAGTCCTTGCAAAAATAATCAGTTCTTCTAGAAAATCAAATGCAGATCCTTCGACTGAGAAATACAATTACACATCAACCGTATTAAATCCTCTACATCTTGAAGCATTCTGTTCTTGAGCTGGTTCTTCGACCTTGGGTGACTCACCATCTTGTTTCTTGGTTCGTTGGATGAAATGGTGAAGAAAACCTGATCAAATCCTTTGGTATGGCTTAACGGAACATGGTAGAGGTCTTGGACCCCAGTCTCTGCCGATATCGTCTCGCTGTAGCTGGTACTCGTTATAGCTGTAGCTTCAATAAATCTTTTATCAATATCATCTCTCCTCCAGGAGTTTATATCTTTTGTTAGTTTCTATAGTTTGCTGCATTTCTGTCATCAAGTTTCATGTCCTCTCTTCTCTGGCATTACATCTCATTCTCACAAGTTCTTTTTTGAAAACTGAAAATGAAGCCTCGCTTTCATCCCTGCTCGGGCGGAGTTTTCTAACATTACGTCTTTGAGTTTAATTAACCTGGGCTATTACACACAGAATACAGTATACTGTATCTTGAGTGTTGTTCTTCAAGGTTAAAGGATAGTGCCTGACCAGTTATTCATTCATCATTATTCATTCCTTAACAGGAAGAGCACTGTCGCTCTGCTGTAGACGATGAAGTGGTAGTCTTGTTTCTATTTACTAAAAGTGTATACTCACATCAAGTGCGACACCATGAAAACACAATATATTTTCCCATCTATTAAATGCACAATGCATAATAAGCACAAGTGAAATTTCTCTAGACCCTCTGTTAAGCCTAATTTCCGTTTATCCTTTCATGACATTTGGCCATCACCCAGTGTCTCCTGCAAATCACTACACTGCATGCTTTTTTAAAGGTTACAATTCAAAAATAGTCCTCATTCTAAGCCTATGTGGTGCTGATACAAACACTAGAGGCATATCCTTATTAAGAAGTTACATTTCATTATTTATCTGAGAGGATATATCTTAATTTCTCTTGAATTTATATTTGTAATCAGTGTTTAGTTGCTTTAAAATAGGTTGTTTTTTTTAGTCAGCTGGGCAAATGATATGCAAGTTGACTTTAGTTTGGATATATAGACAAGTAATGACTTCATAATGTTGTCTGCAGAGACAGGAAAATTCATTCTTATCATCTAAACAGAATTATGACCTTTCCTCTCATCAGAATGACTATTTCTTTTGGTAGGAGGTATCGAGTGGAATTTAACCATTGAAGGTTGGGATTCTTTTGAAGCAAACAAAAAAGAAACTGAAGTCATAGTCAAATTCTGATGTTTGTAGCAGCAAAGGACAAAAATTGTTTTCTGATTTATTCTCATGAACCATGACTTGTTCAGCCATTGTTCTGCTTATTGAAAACATTTTCACATTAAATTATGTCCATGCGCAGAGTGATATTACTCATCAATTTGAAAGCAACAGTTTGCTGAATTATAATAATGTAATTTTTCTTATCTTATTTAAACAATAACTCAGCATAATGTTACTTCCTGTTTTCAAAATAGTTGATACATTGACAAATTTTTCTCCAGATTTGGCTGCGCACTTTGGAGTCCTGAAAAAGGGTCTCGGCCCAAAACATGGACTGTTTATTCACTTCCATAGATGCTGCATGACCTGCTGAGTTCCTCCAACATTTTGTGTGTATTGCTTTGGATTTCCAGCATCTTGTGTTTCTTGTGTTTATAACTGTAGTTTTATCTTGATAAGGTTCCGTAAGGTTGTTATAGCCAGGGGTGATAATAGGGACAAGCTCCCATTACCTAATAAATGCTCCCAATGTCATGCACCTCAGATAGCCTCTGACAACCAAGTCCAGCTCCTACTACTAAGCCCAGTTGAACTGTTTCTACTGACAGGACAAGGGGCAAGGGCGGGTTACTGGCACCTTAAAACCAGTTGCTTTGGGCAGATTGGGCTCATGAGTCATGGTTGGCAGCTCAGCTAGGAAAAGGAAAACCCTGATATCAAACCTCTGCTGCCTTGCGTCTATATCTACTCATGAGGAAGGCTTCGGAGTAAATCCCGAGCCAGAGTAAAATTCCGGAGCTGGAGTCCTATATTTAGTTCAATGCTGACTGGCAATTCCTGCAACACTGCTGGTACCAAACTGTATTGGTGTCTGCCGTTCCTTTAGGTTAATCTGATGCATAGAGAGGGGGGAGCTTGCCACATGGGCAACAGCTTGTTCTCCATATCGTTCTGCCCAGGCTTGCATATTTAGACAGCTAGGACACAATATCCATGGTCAACTCGGACCAACGGAGACCCTCACCTCACTCATCACATATCTTTATAAAACTGAATCGCAATTTCCAAATGTCAGTGTTCTGCAAAATGACTAATGAAGGACTTGATTGAACAAGCATTTACTTTTAGAATATACTGTACATGGAATGGTAAGTTCTCTGTTTAAACCCAGCACTTTATTTGCAGCCATGTCCACTTCACGATAAACTTGTACTAGAAAACTGAAGAATTGACTGAAAACTATCAGAAACTAAGGCAGCTTTATGGGGGAGAGAGAAAATTAGATTTTGCTGGATAAAGGAAGAGCAAAAAGGAGCATCTTGGGAATGCAGAGAGAAATATCTTCGAGCTGACTTATCTCAATGTTCATGCTGGGACTTTTCCAGTTATTCCTCTGCTACAGAGCTGGAATCAACCGAAATCAACATTAGCATCTTCAGCTCTGTCATCTGTGCTCGTGGGAAAGGGTGGCCTGACATTTGGCATAGAAGAAGCTATTGACAAAGGACTTTAAGTTGCCTACTGCAGTTGTCAGTGTTGACAAAGTAACAATGCATATGGTGATATTTTGAGGAAGAGCAGTAGTTTTAAACTATTCACTAAGCCTGGTGACCCACTACTATCAAACCAACTGGGTATTCTAGATCAATATCCTTACCTTTGATGCAGACAATAAGCTTTCTTTCTGAATTCTCAATAAAATGATGGCATGGTATAAATTGTGACTCCCATCATCAGTTCTTTACAGAGTGGTATCTCTGAAATCCCTTATCAATCCATAACTTCAATATGACTACACCTACTCTACTTGCTTTATACTTATGGCTATGTGGATAAGCACTGCCCTAATGCCATATTTACGTTTGCCGATGACACCACTGTCATTTGCCAAATCAAAGGCAGTGACTAATTAGCATATAGGAAGGAGATCGAAAATCTGGCTGAGTGGTGTCCCAACAACAGGAGGAAACTGGAGGTCCATGAGCCAATCCTCATCAGTGGATAAGAGGTGAAGACGGTCAGTAACTTTAAATACCTCTGTGTTATCATTTCAGAGAATCTGTTCTGGGGCCAGCACATAAGTGCTATTATGAAGAAAGCATGGTCGTGCCTTTACTTTATTAGAAGTTTGCAGAGTTTCAGCAAGTTATCTAAAATTTTGACTAATTTCTACAGATGTGTACTAGAGAGTGTATTGACTGATTGCAACAAGGCCCGGTATGGAAATACCAATGCCCTTGTATGGAAACCCCTACAAAAATTAATGGCCCAGTTCATCACAGGTAAAACTGTCCCCACCAATGAGCACACTTACATGGAGTGCTGTCACCGGAAAGCAGTATCGGCCATCAAGAACTGCCAGAATCCAGGCCATGCTCTTTTCTTGCTGGTTCAATTAGGATGAAAGTACAGGTGTGTTACTACCCACACTACCAGGTTCAGGAACAGTTATTGCCCCTCAGCCATCAGGCTACTGAACTAGAAGGAATGACTTCACTTAACTTCACTCAACTTCCCTCGCTTCATCACTGAAATTTAACATAAACTCAATATTTATTGCTTATTTTTTTCTCTTTCTTTTTGTATTTACACAGCTTGGGGGTTTTTTTTTGCATGTTGGTTGTTTGTCTGTCCTGTTGGATGCAGTCTTCCGTTGATTCTATTGTGTTTCTTGGATTTATTGTGATTACCCATAAGAAAATGAATCTCAGGTTTGTATATGATGACATATATACACTTCGATAATAAATTTACTTTGGACTTTAAAAATAAGTAGGTGAAAATTCTTAGAATGGATATCCAGTATAATTTTGGTGAGTTCACTCTGATCGAAAACGCACCTTTTGCTGGCTTTAATATCCAGCACCACCTTGATACCCTACCATATCCCTTCCCTCCTCCCTCATTCCCATTCACTCCTCCACCCACCCTCTTCCAACCTCCAATATCTTTTCCTCCTCCAAACCCTCTTCCCTCAACTTCCCATCCCCAGCAGTAGTTTCTGTGCATATCTCGAGATGTTCCCAAATAATCCCAAAATTAAATTCATCCATCCTAAATTAGGCCTCATGTTTTCTATGCCTAACAAGAAAATGCAAATGAGGACCTCATATAAAGGAGGAGGAGAGGATATAATTAAGCACTGAGCAAAGTCACTAAATTATTTGATTAAAATATCTCATCAGAAGAGTTCCTTGAATTAAATTTAGTCACGTGATATACAGATGCAATGCATCAGTTTCCCGTACTATTTACATGTAAGGATGATTTAATAAATGCATGTTCCTGGCAGATGTGGGCTCCCCATTGAGGATGTAGGTTTGTAAAATTATCTCTAAGGCCTTATTCATTTCAAGGCAGACAGAAATTTATGTGAAGTAGCTTGTATTTGCATAGTCAAAAAAAGTTTGCTGCATTCCCTTTCTAATGCTTTGAAAATATTCCCGATCACCTAAAGAATTTGCTGTGACTTTGAAATGATTTATTGTATTGCATCATATGCAGTGAATTTATCTCATTTATGTGCAAGCGTATCTATTACAAAATAAATCTTGCAGAGAAGGTACTGATTTACTTGCTTGCTGTGTATAGATGCACTGGCATTGAGGCTGTGGTTATATTTGTGACTGCACTTGCTGAAAATTTCAGTCTCTTGAGGACGTGTGAGTAATTCTTTGTTTAATTTACAATGCCATTTGTGGCATATTTAGCCGGGGGTTGGAGCTAGGGAGGCGGGGAAGGGGGTGCCTCAGGAGATATTGGTGATGCTTAATTGAATATTGTTAATTATTTCTTCTGCTTATAAGGGTTTTGATTTCATAGAACAAGCAGTGAAATCCATGAATGTGCAGTTCATAACATAATGGCTGAATTAGGCTGTCATTTTGAATCTCTGAGAAAGGCCTTAGCAAAGCATTCGATTGTTACATGATTTTAAAGTAATCAAATGCAAAAAAAAAGATATGCAAGTAAAGGACTCAAGAATTCTTAATTCTTAAATTCAATTAATTATCTAATGACTAGACACCTATTTTATGTGCAATATCTCATGACTAGACATCTATCTTACATGTAATGTTTTGGGTTCAAGCAGCTTAACACTGTTACATATAAATGCTTTCTCCTGAGGTGTAATTAAGCATGGCATGATCTGTCTGGATGACTTGTGTAACAAAAGCGTTTCACTGTATCTTAGTACACGTGACAGCAATAAACCAATACTATATCCACGGTAAACTAAACTTCTTTGTGAAAGGTGAGTGATGCCTTGTCTACCACATTGACTCTATTTAGGATACTGAGTCTATAGTACTTGAACACATGCAGTAGCTTCAAGCTCTTGACATTCTTCATTGCCCATAGGGAGTTATAGAGGTTCTCAGTCTAATCAACTATTTACAGCTTATTAAATTGTTTACATATGCTATTTTCACAGAGAAGCCCCTTGAATCATTTTATCATTAAATTAGATAAATGCAGATTTCATTGTGGGGATATTAGACTTAGTTGGGAGGCAGGGTTATCTGCAATTATTCAGGGATGACAATACTTGACAGAATAACTTAGAAAAATTACATTTAAGGTTGTTTTTTTCTCAACTAATGACGTTCATGGTTTATAAAATTATGATATAGATTCCAAATGTTAAGATCTGTATGGACATTTATTTGAACTGAAATAGGAACACCATCTCCAAATGACTCATGTAATCACGCCGCACTAAAACAGGTCTGTCAGCCCATCCCATACATGAGGATCATCAAATAATAGATCCTCTAGTCTCACTGCCCAGCACTTCTGTGGCTTGGTAATTCAAGAGCTTCTCCAGATGTTTCTTAAGAAAATAATTGTTAGTTTATTGTTGGAAATGCTGTGACCAACTGGAATTATAAATCTGTATGATAACCAGCCAATGTGTTACAACTTCAAACAAGATCTGTGTTTGGTAACAAGGCCTGGATTCACACAGCAGAGAAAGAAGCTGCTGGACAATCACGCCTGTGCTGGCACTTTGAAGGAGCTATCCAATTAGTCAAACACCATTGCATTTTCCCTGCAGCTCTGGAAATATTTCCTTTACAGCCAATTAATTCTTGAAAGTTAGTAAGAAGTTTGTTTCCACCATCTTTTCAGGCTGTGCTTTCCAAATTAGAAGGTGAAAAGAAGGACTCTTTCCATGCATCGTATCATTCTGAGAATTGATCATCTTTGGCACAAAGGCAAATGAGTGCACTTGCATGCTGTCATTGCGTATACTTGCTTAAACAAATTGGAAGTCATTACCCTGGTCTGCCCTGACCGGCAAATTGCCTGAGCTAGTCAATCACTCAGTCTTGAACCTCAAGTATGCACGAAGTGTTCCTCTGGGTACATTGCCGCTCCATCAAGCCACCTTGTAGGTAAGTCCCTGTGAGGCGCAGGTGTGTTTTGTTTGAGTGTGCCATGCCTCACTGCTACATATGTTTTGGGAGCCAGGGGTTAAGCATTTCCCCGGGATGAATTCATTGCCACTTCTCTTTTCAGGGTATCTGATGCTCCCAGGTAGGTTCCCAAATAATCTTTTTAATTTATTAAAGAATTAAGTGTTATGGTATGCACTTAACCATGCCAGCCTCCGGGGTTTAGATGTTCTGATTCTCCAGAGTATGGATAGCTGGTACGGTCCCTTTAAAGATTCTGGCCTGCTCCGCTAATTAGCAGCCATGTTTTGGTGTCAAGGTTTGGATACTTAAAGAGCACCTGAACTCAGGTTCGGGGCTCCACCGTCAGTTCAACTTTGGTTCAGTCTGTGATTCTGTTTAGGATTTCTGTCTCATTTGGATTCTCATCTAGTCTTGCTAGGTTCTCCTCTGGCATCTAGTCAAGAACCCTGTTCTCATCTCAGTCTTGAAACCGTGTCTCGATCCGAGTCTCCGGTACTTGGGTCCTTACCATCCTCGCCTAGACCTCTCATCGCATTAAGATATATAAACAAACCAGTGAGAAAGAACCAAAGCAATTAAATATATTGAAATTGATTCAATGAAAATAAAAATTACTTCCCTACAGTGAATTCTGTGGAAATTACATTTTTCTACTGGACTTAATCAGTTATCCAGCATCGGACAACTTTAGTTTCAAGAATAGTGATTAGCTGTTTGGAAGTTTGAGTCTTTAAGCTTAGCTCGAGACCCTGGAAGTTCTGCCTAGTTATTTGGGAAAAATTTATCAGCTCCAAGTGGAATTGATGCTTTTTAAATAGAAGAACTAGTCATAAAGTCCTAAGGACAGCTGAGCAATGGCAAAACATTTTAAAGCAGGTGTTTTCCAATTTGTTCCATGAAGCTTAACTACATTCATTCAAGTTCTTAACATTTATCAACGTAATTCAACATTAAATTAATCTATTAATTGTAGAACTTTACCACAGAAGATTGGGCCTGTATACTCTGTAGTTGAGAGGAATTGGTGGTGAATTATAAACTATTAAGAGGAGTTGTGATAGTAGATGCTACTAGGCTTCTTTCCTGAAAGAACAAGCTGGAGCCTTTCTCTTTCATTGTCTCAGGATATGAGAAACAAAACCCCTCCATCAGGGTGAAACCCTTTGATACTCCCCATGGCAGATGGATAGAGAGCTGAACTATAGCCAGAGGATGTAATTTAAGCACCAAGGTAGTCAACCAAAGACTTCAAAATGGTAGAGCGTTCAAGAAAAATTGCACAGTTTATTGCCTCTCCTATTCCGTTTCTTCTAAAATATCCT
This sequence comes from Mobula birostris, assembly GCF_030028105.1. NCBI lineage: Eukaryota > Metazoa > Chordata > Chondrichthyes > Myliobatiformes > Myliobatidae > Mobula > Mobula birostris. Next base: position 21,870,748 of record NC_092393.1, read on the forward strand.
TAAGTACATTGCATATGGCAAAGATTCTATTTGAAAGTTAACTTGGAAAACATATTTATATCCTCAATTTGCAATGTTTTGAGATATAATCGATATGATACAACACTATTCACTGTACAGATGCAATGAAAATATTATTTCATCATTTGATGGAAGGACAGAAATTTTGTCAAAAGGATCCAGGAAAGGACTGTCCAAGAAATTAGATAGTTTCCATAGAATAAATGGCCAAATGGTCAGATGGATTTCTATGTGAACAGTTGTTAGCTATTTAGATCTCTTGCCAACAGGACTGCTGGTCTAAATACTTTGTGGGAGTTGTAACAATGCGAAATTCTGAGTTAGTCAATATCTCTTAACTGTTATTAAAGGTGAGATTTACCATTATGATAAAAATGATAAGATGAAACTCTATTTCATGCATGACATAAATGCAGGTCACTCAGGAGATTGAAAAGGAACATAATACGTTGTTACATACACCTATTAGTGTGCATTCTGCAGTTAACTTATAAGGTAACCGTAGCCTTCAGCCAGGAGCAGATGTCATCAGGTGGTTCCCAACCTTCACCGAGTGTTTCGACCCTTAACCACGACACTCTCCAGTTGGTGGGCCGGCAGTGGTGGCCAAATCACTGCCCATCTGCTCCTGGCTTCCAGCTTCCCTCCTCTCGCCTACTCCAAATCCAACAAGAGGCTCGTTCTGCCTCTTCCCTCATCCTACTAGCTGCTTGTTTTTCACTCCTTTCGTCCAGGCCCAGATCTGACAACAGCCGCCATGCTGATTTGGCTGGGAAACCTCTGCAGCCGATCTCCACAGGGAACAACCATGCCTGCCATCCCTTGTCTTTACACTCCTGCACTAAGGGCTGGTACTTCAAGGCCTTTCTCTCGTGGGCCTCTTCCCATCGCTCCTCCCACAGCACAGTCAGCTCAACCAGAATTATTTTCTTGTCTTCGATTGACCACAGTACAATGTCTGGGCGTAGGGTTGTGTGCACCACATCTGGGAACTGCAACCTCCTTCTCACATCAACCCTCATCTCCCAGGACCTGGCCGTTAGCAGCAGATTGGGCTTTGGTTGTTTGGTTACGAAAGGCCTAGCTCCCTCTTTGATGAAGGTGATGGCCTTCCTCATATCTGTGCCAGCCGTCCTCTTCTTGCATCTCTCCCGCTCTATCACTTTATCCTGGATAATATAAATGCTGGTTTTGCTATGTTCTCCCTTTCATTCCAACCCATGTTAAATGCAAATCTGGTATCCTTCCCAATAACACCTATCATATACCAGCCTGGATTTTGCTGTAGAAACAATCAGTTGAGCTCTCAGTGCTCACTTTATTAACAGCATTTCGATGTAAATGTGAAGATCTGAAAAAGTATTGTCACATTTGTCCTGTTTCTCTAGAAGCTCAACCATATGGCTGTTCTTCTCATTCAAACATACAGAAAAGTCAAAAATAACTTCACCTTCATGAAAGGTGGTCTTTATCTGCCTGAGAAAGTTAGTAACTTTTCATGGGATAGATCCTAATTACTTCTAAATAATCTTTTTGTCAACTGAAAACTGATATTTCTAAATGTAGACTCATACACCAGGAGTTGAAAAGTTTTTAAATTACCAACTTAACAAGTATCCTTTCTTATTATTTCTCTCTGTATAACTTTATTGTTGTTGTTTCTATCCTTCTCTCTCTCTCTTTCTTCCTCTCAGTACATGATTTGTTTCTAAATTCGGTATTATGACATGATTTAGACTCTACCTTAGTCGGTAATAATTTTTCAAAGTGGTTAAGGACCCACCAGTGTTTGTCTTGTTCACATCGGTTCCTGTGCACTATACACAGTACAGTACTCATCTTGGATCTGTAACAGCTACAGGTTTCACAGAAAGTCTGCAGGCAACTGTAATGAATTAGTGACTGACTACAGAATTTAGATCTTTGTTCTATAGTTAAAATACCATAACTGTAATAGAGCTTAAAATCACAAAACTAATTTCATCATGCAATTCAGCAACTTAGACTTTAATGATATAGTATTCAGGCTGCCTTCCTTTTGGATTTTAACTGCTCTTTTGCTTAATTTTCTGCTTTGTGGCTTATTTATTATTTTCAACAGCAGTACAGATCCTGCACTTTTTTCTTGATCTTCAAACATGAAGATCCAGTTTGAGGGCTATCAAGGAACCAAGTTCAAGAGCCATCACTGGGAAAGTATCATGCGTAGTTAGATGCTGAAATCTGGATGAAGATCTGCACCGTCAGGATTAATAAAGTGGCAGGAACTGCACGACATAAAACATTGAACACCCAGAGGACTCCTGCAGCACATGAATGTGGCTATTGGCATTCAAACCCATTCTTGTCAGTAATAGTCCACCACGTGATGTGTGTTTGGCTGCTAAAAGTGCAAACGGGAATATGCTCTACTATCCCACCTCGCCCTTCCACTCTTCATATGTATTCAACACTTGGATATTCCACACACCCTTACATGCAAAAAACAGAAAGGAAAATGCTTTAATTTTTATGAAGAACATGCAGCATAGTTTAAGGAAGATGGTACTCATTATACGTATGTTGCGAGCTTCACAATTCTTGCACTGATCAGTGATAGGTTGTAGATTATTTGTTCAACCTTTCTATGTGTATGCTGTAAAATGTATAGGTTGCATTTTTGAGCTTACAGTTGACACGAATAGCATTAGAACATAGAACATTACAACATATTACATACCCTTCGCCCTGTGATGTTGTGCGGACTTTTTAATATACTCTAAAATTATTCTATCCTTTCCCTCCCACATAGCCCTCTCATTTTCTATTATTTTTATTCTATTTTTGTTCAATTATGCCACTTACAGAGAAGCTGGGTACTTATATGTGAAGAAAGAAATAGAAAGAAATGCTATTCTGGATGTTACAGGGAGGGAGGGACATCATGAGGAGCCTAAAGAACTGGCTTTGACTACTTAGCCACTGTAGCGTTTTCTTTTGTGCTTTAAATTTCGGGCGTATCTGCATGCTGTATCTGTACAGCTGATGTTTTCGAAGCAGGATAAGACGCAATGATGATAGAAAAGAACTAATATTTATTTGGATGGCATTGCAGATAGAGGCAGCAATAGTGTAAGTGTTATCAAAACGTTCATCCTTCTACAAATGTCATGCCAGTATCTGATTTTTTTTATTCTGTGTATTGCAACTCAGATACTACAGTGCACCAAGCAGGGACATACAGACACTTGTAGGAATTTAAATGAGTCTTTCATACCGTAATTAATTTTATGAATATAAATCTTAATTATAGATGAAAGTGAAGGCTTTGACAGCATCAATATTTGGAGGTTTGTTTAGGTAAAAAAGGGCTTTCAGTATCAAAAACTATTGAAAGGTGAGGCACCAACAGGAACTGTACTTAACATTCAAACAATGTACATTCTATTCTGCTAATGATATTGAATCTCACTGGAGCAGTACATTGGTAGGAGGGTGGCTGCTGTGCATACCTAGTACTGGTGCAAGATCAGTAAAACTGCCGACCATAGGTTTTGAATGAAGTGCTTGGGAATATCAATACCAACATCAACAGCCTCCTGTGAGCCGGATAGTAAACTGAATAAACTACCTAAAATCAACTGATCAACACCAATAAGGATACCCAGGTTTGATCTTTGATTTGTGATGAGTTTACTTTCTCTTTTTATTTGAAGGGATGTAGGTTCCATTTTTTCAGGCCAACATTGATTGCACGCCCTTAATTATACTTGCTATTATTTTAATCTGGCAATTTTAATACAGACAAAGACCTTGCAAGGCTATTTAACAGGGCAATTAAGAGTTAAGCACATCAATGGGTCTAAAGTCAAATTTAGGTCATATCAGGTAAGGAGAGCAAATTTTATTCTCTGAAGGCCACTGTCATTCAGACAGATTTTACAAGCATCCAGTAGTTTCACAGCATCCGAATGTCTTTTAATTAATTGATAATTTAACTGCATTTAAATTGTACAGCTCTTGTGATTATAAATTAAGGTTGTCAGAGCTGGAGGAGGTAGCTCCCACTACCTATTGCATGTTCAAAATGGTGTCCATCCCAAATAGTCTCTGACAACCAGGTTTAGCTCCTGGCCTTCACATATGGCTTAGCTAATAAACCTCACAGAAGTATTTCTGCTGACAGGAGAACAGGCAAAAGTGAAGGTGGGTTACTGGTGCCTTGAAAACTAATCACTTCATGGGCCATGGCTGTCCGTTCATCTAAGAGAAGCAGAATTTTAATCTCAAACTTCCACTGCTTTGCGGGAAGGCTTTTGGAGTAAACCCTGAGGAAAAATCGGGAGCTAGAGTCCCTAAGGCAGTCCTGTGTTGGGTTCATTGCTGACTGGCATCTTCTGCAACACCGCTAATGCCAAACTGTATTGGCATCTTCCATTCCTTTGGATTCATCAGCAGCAAGGGCAACAGCTTGATTTCCATTTCGTACTGCCCTGGCTTGTACATGATAGATAGAAAGCAAGATCCATGGTCGACCTTGACCAACGGAGGGTCCCACTCACTCCTGTGATATAGTTTGAACTCTCATCACTAAGGCCAACTGATTATCAATCCTGTGATTTCGTGTGCTATCATTCCATTCCTTTAATTTTAGCAACAGCAGTGTACAGGGTGCTAATACAATGAGTGAAATGCCCGAGGAAATCTCACAGGAGCGTTATCAGCCTTAACCTGAAATGGAGCCACTAAGAGTAAGCATGCGGAGAAAATATTTCTTAACGAGTGACCGTAGAGAGGCAGAGAAACATAAGATGGGAATTTCAAAGTTTACGTTAAAAGAATCAAAAGGATGGAACTGGAGGGTAGCAGAAACATTAATTAGTGGTTGGTCTGGAGACAGAGGCAGAAAGAGGTGTGTGATTTGAAAGCAATAATATGAATATTAAAGTCCAGAATTCAGCCAGACCAGCAATGTGAGTCATTGAGTTTAATGGTGATTGGCAAACAGGTTGCTTTACAGGCAATAACCTCGGTTTGAATGACACTTACAGTGAATGCAAGGCTGATGGTTCACCCTAATAAATTGGATGTGTTCTGTATGAGAAGGAAATGATTGAGGGTTTCAGTAGCATTTGAAGGGAGACAGGAGAACAGATTTGGTGTTTAAGACATAACTCAGTAATGGACATGATGAATTCAAGGAAAGATAGAAAAAATGTGAAGTTACAACTTGCCTGGATCCATCTCTGTGGAAAAACATGAAGCCAGTGGCTCCAGAACTGAACTGTGACGATAATTTAGTCTCTCCAATAACCGACTGGAAGAAACTTCAACTCTGAGCAGGAAGGATCAAGAGGTGATAGTAAGGTAAAGCAATGTGTGGTGAATGTGTACATGGCTACAGCTGATGTTTGCAGGAACATCACATTAATAAGAACTAGGAGGGTTGAAGAAGAAATAAAGTTTATGTTGTGGTCTGCCTCTGCATAGTAAGTCATGGTTGTTAAAAACTTGCTGTAAGTTACCTTGCTGTTTCTACAAATATGCACTGAAAACTTCTACCTGGAAACACAATGAACAGTGTGAAATTTACTCTGCTTACATTCCAGATTCCCACTAAGGGTGCCAGTAGAACTTAGGTCTTATCCATACCAACGTAAGTCAAAAGCACAATACAACCGTAAGTCAAAAGCAGAAAATTTTTCTGGCACTGAATGTTAACCTTAAAATTGTAAAGTCAAATTTATTTTCAAAGTTTAATTACTGCTCTCAGCTTTTTTAAAATAAATGTTTCTTTCCAATTTTTTCTCTCATATTTCATTTTAATCCTCTATACTTTTCAACACTTTATTGAATAACAGACCCTTCTTCTTTCGGCCTTAATGTTGCTCATTGCTTCCCCTTCCTTTTAAATAGCTAGCCTTGTTCAAATGCACCCGTGATCTACTGCCGCAAGCACTGCACTGCAATTTGCACTAAGCACACTGTGGATATATGGCAGCATAGTAATTAAAGTACTGAACTTACTTACAGAGAACTTACTGATGTGGAGATGCAATTTTGAATTATAAAACAACTGGGAAGTTAAAATTCAAGTAATTAAATCTGGAATGAATGGTAATGTTGAATCTACTGCATGGTCATGAAAGCCCATATGGTTCACTAGTACACTTGCAGGAAAGAAATCTGTTATCCTTAAGATACTGTTGTCTATGTGTGACCAATGTAATGTGGTTGATTCTTCACTGCCCTTGAATGGACATATTGCAACACCCACAGCTCAGAATGATAGACCCCAATAAGATTTCTCAGTAAATGCACTGGATGTCAGACGGCTTTTGTTTGTCTGTTGAATGTGTATCTATTCACCATTCTTTGGTGGTAGAAGAAAGGGGTTGGTCAAACTCATTTTTCTTTGAGCCGGTGTTGATGTTCCTAAAATCTGAAGTAAACCTTAACATCCCTGAATTAGTCACAATGGTTCAAACCACCGCCCAGAACATACTAAGAAATAATTGGCTTTGAATTCATTCATCAAGAAAAGGATAAAGAGGATAGGTAATGTGGGCAAACTGGCAAATAATATGAAAATACTATTTACATCAGACACATAAACGAATTACAACATGCACAGATGATAAAATATAAAGATTGTTAGAAAAAGAAGTTATGGAAATCTTTGCCCTGGTACATCAGCAAGAATTGTACCTGCTTTGTGCCCTCATCCGCCAAATATTGGATGTTTTCTTATACAGTATGACATGGTGCTTCATATTTCTTAAAGCTTGTGACTCAGATACATCAACTAGCTTGTACCTTAACAAGTGGGAGGAGAAAGTGCAGCGCGCCACGCGTGCCCAGCCCTCCGGTGAAAAATGATATCGTATCCGTTAAATAGGGGCCATGGACAATTCTGATTTGAAGGAGACAGACGTGGAAGCACAGAGGAACATCTGGAAAAATTTCTGAAACGCTCGTTCACTGCTGTTATTACTGTGCGATCGTGAATCTTCCGGAGGGAAGGCCTCAAAATCCCCGGCTTTGCCTGCTGTTGGTGACCGAGATTGAGGTCGAATCGCTCGGATAGAGATAGTGCTCGGTACTCGGAGTCGGAGAGCTGATCGGAGGCTCGAAGTTTTCGGATGACTCAGAGTCGGATTGTGGTCGGGCATGGCAGGGAGGGTTTTTCTTCCTTCTCCCATCTGCGTGAGATGTGGGACATTTGAGAGACTTTGAACTTTTACTGTGCTCATGGACTGTTCTTCATTAAGTTATGGTATTGTTGCACTGTTGTAACTATATGTTATAATTATGTGGTTTTGTTAGTTTTTTTAGTCTTTGTCTGTCCTGTGTTTTGTGATATCACACCGGAGGAATATTGTATCATTTCTTAATGCATGCATTACTAAATGACAATAAAAGAGAACTGCGTGTCTTCGTAATCTATATCTATAACCCATCTAGAACATTACTTCCGTTATTCACACCATGAAAAGCTATTTCATTTTAATTCTGATTTTCATTCCCTTTCTGACATGTTGGTCCATGGGCTCCTTTTGTGCCAAGGTGAGGTCATGGTCAGGGTGGAGGAGCAACACCTTAATATCCTTCAAAGTTGCTGGTAACTTTGATGTGTGTTGCTTGAATTTCCAGCATCTGCAGAATTCCTGTTGTTTGCGACCTTAATATTCTGTTAGGGGAGCCTCCAACCTGATGGTATGAATATCGATTTCTTCTTCTGCTAAAAAAATTATTCCCTCTCCCTCCCCCGTTTTTATATTCTCCTCTCTGGCCTCTTTTCAATTCTCATCTGCCTATCACCTTCCCCGGGTCCCCTCCTCCTTCCCTTTCTTCTACAATCCACTTTCCTCTCCTATCAGATTCCTTCTTCTCCAGCCCTTGACCTTTCCCACCCACCTGGTTTCACACATCACATTCCAGCTAACTTCCTTCCCCCCTCCCCCCAACTATTTTATTCCGGTATCTTCCCTTTTCCTTTCCAGTCCTGAACAAGGGTCTTTGCTTGAAATGTCAACTATTTATTCACTTCCATAGATGCTGCCTGACCTGTTAAGTTCCTCCAGCATTTTGCGTGTGTTGCTTGACAGATCTCAGTTTTGTATGTAATCTTGTTTCTGAGTCAAATCTAGGCTAGAACTGCAGATGTTTGTGGGTAGTGACAACATGACTATCAAAACACTACTGAGGGCCATGTACATTGACAAAAAATCTTAAGATTTCTCATAGATTTTGCCACTGCCATTCCTTTTGTATTCTAACCTTGCTTTCCAGTAGCTGTCTTCTGAAATCCTTCACTTCCCCCATTGTTACGTTACAGTACAGTATCTTGATACTAAACATTTACAAGTTTCTGATTTGGTTCAGCAATTCCATTCATTTTAGTAGACAGCAATAGTGGTGGTACAGGCAGTTTCCGATAATTTACATTTGCTGAATTAATTGAACTTAAAAGTATTTAACTGTTCTTGTGTTTTAATTATTTTAAGTGTCATGTGAATGCTCATCTTTTAAATGTTTTAGTATTTGTTTGCAATATTAATTATATTAATTATTAATAGCTTTTTTTTTGAAATGTTTGTGAATGTAGGCCAGATTTTTTGCTCAGGTACTGAGGGGGACTTAAATCCACAACTTTCTCTTTTGGGGAAAACTAATACCAACTCAGCCACTAGAACCTTCTTTGAAAATATTCAGCCTCAGTGAAATCTGACGATGTGCATGTATTTTAATTGACTTTGCCCACTAGTAGAATCTATTAAGCTCACAGATTTGTTGTGGCTTTCGTTGTGTAAGGTTGCATTAAAAATATACCTCTTGAGGGTCACTACCTTGCTGGTCAGTCTTGACTTAGACAAATAGGTCATGTGTTTTAAGTTTGTGTAATCTAGGTACTGTATATTTAATATTTGCAGGTCTGCGTGAAACTGTAATCCCTACGTTCTGTCTGGTTTGATTATATGTCAGAATTTTTATTCCTATTGTGTTGATCAAAGCAATTCCTGTCACTGCTGGGATCAGAGCTCTTCACTTGTTCATCTAATAGTAGAGCATGTCTTGATCAAACCTGTTGAGAGTTAGAAACAATAGGGTGTGGCAATGGGGGTGCTGGTGTTAGAGGTAGGACTAACTGCAGATGGATGGCTGGGTGCTTGCAAGAAGTATAGAATTTTAAGTTACAGATCTAACACCACCTTCAAAAATTTGCCCTTTACAGACGTGCATCATAAAATGTTGAGGGGGTGGAGGTGTGGTTGGGGCAGGTAGCGAGGAAATGATTTATCCATACTCGGGAAGTTGATCACAAGCAGAGGAATAGATGACCAACCACACTTGGGGGGTGGATTAAGAGCATCTGATGTATTCACTCGTAGAGGTAAAATAGTGACTAATCCACTCTCAGTTGGACAGTTGAGCAACAGACAACAGACAATCATCAATGCTCATGACTTGCATTGGCCAGTGCAACCTTTATAGGAGGTTGTGAATTTCCATTTAAGTGCTGCTTTGGTTTGTAACTTTTGGAAGCTGTGGTAGGCCAGAAGAAGTGGGAAAACTGTGAATTTATACAATAAGTGTTTTTCTCCATTCAGCATTCCAATTTCCCACCCCAAAGGGGACTTGAACCCAGCACCATCTGATTACATCTCCCTCCTCACCATAGTTTCAGATGCTGCCAACCAATCTCGAACTCCTCTTACATGGTCTTTGTCTAATCATTCTTGCTTTTCTCATAGAGACACAGGAGACTGCAGACAGACGAATCTGGAGCAAAAAAAATATCTGCTGGACAGGAATTGTCAATATTGCAGGTTGAGAACCTGCATTAAGACCATATTGACAATTCCTTCTCCCCCACAGATGCTACTCGACCTACTGATTTCCTCCAGCAGTTTGACTTAACTGTTCTGATGATCCTAGGCTGGAAGAGTAAATCTTTCATTAACAAGTAAGTGTGCCTAAATCCCGAACCCAGAAGGCAGAAGAATGCCTATTGTCTGTGGTTTTCTTCATAAAACAGTTTTATGGGCCTGTTATATTACCATTGCAACACGAGTACTGCTTGGTTTAGTACTGAATCTCTAACCAACTATAAGATAGAGATCTTCTAAATCCGCGGTTCTCCGAGAGCCTCAATAGCTTATCTAAGATGCTTAAGGACTTCTTCAAATCATCTTCACTTACTTTTTGTTGCCAATCGCAATGAAAACTTTCAAAAGAAGTTTTGAATTGTAACAGTGTAAATTTTGTTTACTAATATTTCTCCCGGGCCAGTGAATGAATCTGACACATTCTACTAATAACTCAGAACAGCAGATGTTAATCTATCATTCAGACTGCTCTGAACCAGGTGTTGAATTCTCAGTTTATTTTACAGCTACAGTTCACATACACTTTTCATATATTGAAACCGCTCTGAGGGGAGCAGTTTTGCTAATCACGGAACAGTTTAGCAGGCCAGTCAAAACAATGCTTGCCCATGCAAAAGAAGCTGATTTGTTTCTTTCCAGATGCTTTCTTACACCTGCTTGTCTACTTTCCTATTACAGTATCTCATTTTCATCTAAGAGTTCAGACAATGATGCCTGACTACACAACCTCAAGTGCCTGCTGCTTTCAACACAAAGGATGCAAGAGCTGTAAAAACAAGGAACATCGGCCATTTCCAATTTTCCATTAATCTTCATGTTGCATGGTCAAAATAAATTCCAGTACTCTCGGACTTCTAAATGTTTGAAATAAGATTACAAGAAGAGCCTAGAGATTAAACCTGCACACTCTTGTGTTCTGGATGTCTTTGCTTTAACCTGCTAGATGCTGTAGTATATCTACTATGATAGGATATTGGAAGCAAGCAACATTAGCTGCAGGCTCATAGGTGGCTTATAGCAAACATCTGATGGTACAGCAGTGCTCTGATGCTCAGTAATGTGGCAAGCATAGAAGCTGATGTCCTTTGGGGTTGTTACATTTTTATCAGACCTAACTAGAGGAGAGAAGGAAGCCAGCAGTCATGTGGTGGTGATCCTTTAATTGAGTACATGTATTAATGTTCAAATTGATTTTTGAATAGTTTTCACATTCATTTGCTAAAATTGGTTCTGTTCCCTGATTTTAACTTGATCACAAATGTGAATCTGACATGTGAGCAAAATGGCAGATTGAAATTCAACCTAGTTATATTTCTGCACCTTGGTTTTAACATACACTCAAATTCAGGACATCTTATTGTTTGGGATCTCAATGTCATATGTCCTGTTGAAAGAACTAATACTGCCATTGGCAATTTGTAATTTTTTAAAGGCAGTATTCATTTCATAGAGTATAGTAAATAATTTATTCATAGTTATATGATCCTCATACACCATGCTTAAGAAATTATTGGCATCCAGAAATATTGACGGAAGCGGGTCAGAGAAACAACGATGCAGGTGTTCAGCATAGTTTAATCTGCTGGCAGATTGACTAGTATAGTCAAACATTTTGACTTTAGGGCAAAGTGGCACAGCATGGTTAAGAGAGTAATTTTAGTCCTTGCAATCTGGGCACAAACCTTCTTAGACAAAGATAAATTAAGATTGTTTTCTGTCACAGACACCTGTCAAGTAAACTAATTTGAAAACTCGAGCATTATCATGAATTAATAATACATACCAACAAATCAAGGGTTATAATTTTGACTCATTTGTGAGAGAACCACAGAATGGTTATAGCATAAATAAAGGCCATTTGGTCTGCTAAATCTCCATAAAACCAGAATAAGGCCATTCGGTCCATTGAGTCTGCCCCACCATTCATTCATGGGATATTTATTGTCCTTTTCAACCCTATTCTCTAGCCTTCACCCCGCAACCTTTAACAACGTTACTAATCAAGAACCTATCAACCTCCACTTTAAATGACTTGACTTGACCTTCACAGCCATCTATGGCAATGCATTCCACAGATTTCCCACTCTCTGACTAAAGAAATTCCTCCTCATCTCTGTTTGAAAGGGATGTACCTCTATTCTGAGGCTGTGTCCTCTGTCCTAGACTCCCCACCATAGGAAACATCCTCTCCATATCCACTTTATCTAGGCCTTTCAATATTCTAAAGGTTTTAATGAAATTCACCCTCATTCTTCTAAACTCCAATGAGTACAGGCCCAGAGTCATCAAACGCTTCTGATATGTTAACCTTTTCATGCCTGGGATCATTCTTGTGAACCTCCTCTGGATCTTCTCCAATTCCAGCGCATCCTTTCTTAGATAAGCAGCCCAAAACTGCTCACAATACCCCAAGTATCTTTTGACCAATGCCTCAAAAAGCCTCAGCATTACATCCTTGCTTTTATATTCTAGTCCTCTTGAAAAGATTGTTAACATTGCAATTGCCTTCCTCACCACTGACTCAGCCTGCAAGTTAAACCTTAAGAAATCCTGCATGAGAGCTCCTAAGTCCCTTTGCACCTCTAATTTCTGAATTTCCCCCATTTAGAAAATAGTCTACGCTTTTGTTCCTTCAACCAAAGTGCATGACCGTACACTTCAGTACACTATGCTCTATCTGCCACTTCTTCTCCCATTGTCTAAGTCCTTCTGCAGACTCCCTGCTTCCTCAACACTACCTGCCCCTCCACCTATCTTCTTATCATCTGCGAACTTGGCCACAAATCTATCAATTTCATCATCCAAATCCCTGACATATAACATGAACGGAAGTGGTCCCAACACAGACCTCTGCAGAGCAGTACTACTCACCAGTACCCAATCAGACAAGGCTCCCTTTATTCACATCTTGCGCCTCCTGCCAGTCAGCCAATCTTCTATCCATGCTAGTATCTTTCCTGTAATACTATGAGGGCTTATTTTGTTAAGTAGCCTCAGGTGCGCCACATTGTCAGAGGCTTTCTGAAATTCCGAGTAAGCAACATCAAATGACTCTCCTTTGTAAACTCTGCCAGTTATTTCTTCAAAGAATTCCAACTGATTTGTCAAGCAAGATTTCTGCTTAAGGAAACCATGCTGACTTCAACCTACTTCATCATGTGCCCCCAGCTAGCCCGAATCATGGACTCCTCCTTAATCATGGACTCCAACATCTTCCCCAGCCACTGAAGTCTGGCTAACTGGCCTACGATATTCTGCCCTTCTTAAAGAGTGGAGTAACATTTGCAATTTTCCAGTCCTCTGGAACCATTCCAGAATCTAGTGATTCTTGAAAGATCTCTGCTAGTGCCTCCATAATCTGTTCAGCTACCTCTTTCAGAACCCTGGGGTGTAGTCCATCTGGTCCAGCTGCCTCATTTACCTTCAGGCCTTTCAGCTTGTTAAGCACTTTCTCCTCAGTAATGGTGACTACGCTCACTTCTGAATCCTGACATTCTCGAATTCCTGGCATACTGCTGGTGTCCTTAATAGTGAAGACCGATGCAAAATACTTATTGTATTCATCCACCATTTCTTTGTCTCTCATTATACTAGTGAAGTTTAAGAACTACTAGACAAGTATATGGAGGAATCTACCGTGGGGGCTTATATGGGAGGCAGGGTTTGAGGGTTGGCACAACATTGTGGGCCGAAGGGCCTGTACTGTGCTGTACTATTCTATGTTCTATGTATTATTACCTCTCCAGTGTCAATTTCCGGCAGTGCATATCCATTCTCTACTCGCTCTATCCAGCTAGTCGCAATCCCAGTTCTCTCCCTGTACCCCAAAATATCTTTTGTCATGTGATACTTACTAGAACTCCCTTTTGAATTCCACATTTAAATCTGCCACCACTATTACCCCAGCATTGCATTTCAGACCCTAATCATTCATCTCTTAATGCCATCATTACAAACTGTCTCTCTCCCTCTCACTCACTCTCTCTCTCCTCTCTCTGATTTGATTTTACCCTTCAAGATTTTAAATACCCCTATCAGACCTCATTGAAACTTCATTTGAACATTTCAATTCACTCCATGTGATAACAAGAAACATTTGTGAACATAGACATAACAAAGGCTGTGGAACCAGACAATGTTGTTGCTGTAGTTCTGAGGGCCTGTTCTGCAGATCTAGCCCAGCTGTTCCGGTATCTGGTATGGAATCTACCCAATATTGTAGAAAGTTATCCCAGAATGTCCCGTTCACAAAAAAAGCAGGAAAAGTCCGGTCAGGTTATTAATCACCCAATAAGATTACTCTCAATCACTCATCAAAAAAAGATGGAAGTTATCAACGATAGTGTTGCCAAGTTAACATTTCCTTATGAATACTCTGCTCACAGATGTCCATTTTAACATTTTCCAGGACCGCTTCTCATATCCTTTGTCCAAACATGGACCAAAGAGCTGAATTCCTCAAGTGAAGTGAGAATAGTTGGACATCAAGCTCTGGTAGAATTACCAGACAGGAAAGTGAGAGTAGTCCAATGTGTGTAGTCACACCTGGCACAAAGGCTGTGGTTCCTGGGAATCAAACATCCCATCCCCAGAATGTTAGCTCAGGTGTAGCCAGGGCAGTGACCTGACTCAACTATCTCCAACTGCTTCTTCAAGACATTTCTTCCATTGTTAGGTCTGATGTAGGGATATTTGCTGATGATTATGATACCTCATATGCAGTATGTCCCACAGTTACTCTCTCAGGCTTCCCTAGCAGTATCTCTCAAGTGCATGGACATGGTAGTGGCCACATGGAACGCACCACCACCTACAAATTCCCCTTCTTGGAAATACATCACAAATCCTTAATCATTACTGGGTCTAATCTACCTACAGGAAAGATATCAGATCAGAACCAGGTTTGTTATCACTGGCATGTGTTGTGAAATTTGTTAACTTTGCAGCAGCAGTTCAATGCAATACATAACATAGAGGAAAAATATATACAAGTAAATAAGTAAATCAATTACAGTATATATATATTGGAAATTAAAAATTGTACAAAATGAGAAATAATACATATTGAAAAAGTGAGGTAGTGTTCACAGTTTCAATGTCCATTTAGGAATTGGATGGCAGAGGGGAAGTAGCTGTTCCTGAATCACTGAGTGTGTGCCATCAGGCTTCCGTACCTCCTGCCTGATGGTAACAATGAGAAAAGGGCATGCCCTGGGTCTTTAATATGGACACTGCCTTTCTGAGACACCGCTACTTGAAGATGTCCTGGGTACTTTGTAGGCTAGTACCCAAGATGGAGCCAACCAAACTTATAACTCTCTGCAGTTTCTCTTGGTCCTGTGCAGTAGCCCCCCCACCCCCATACCAGACAGTGATGTAGCCTGTCAGAATGCTCTCCATGGTACACCTATAGAAGTTTTTGAGTGTTTTTGTTGAAATACCAAATCTCTTCAAACTCCTAATGAAGTATAGCTGCTGTGTTGCCTTCTTTATAGCTGCTTCGATATGTTGGGACCAGGTTAGATCCTCAGAGATCTTGACACCCAGGAACTTGAAACTGCTCACTCTCTCCACTTCTGATCTCTCTTTGAGGATTGGTATGTGTTCCTTTGTCTTACTCTTCCTGAAGTCTACAATCAAATCTTTTGTCTTACTGATCTCGAATGTAAGGTTGTTGTTGCAATACCACTACACTAGTTGGCATATCTCGCTCCTGTGAGCCCTCTCGTCTCCATCTGAGATTCTACCGACAATGGCTGTATTATCGGCAAATTTATAGATGGTATTTGAGCTATTCCTAGCCACACAGTCATGGGTATAGAGAGAGTAGAGCAGTGGGCTAAGCACACACTCTTGAGGTGTACAAGTATTGATCATCACCTATCCACACGGATTGTGGTTTTCCAGTTAGGAAGTCGAGGATCCAAATGCAGAGGGAGGTACAGAGGCCCAGGTTCTGTAACTGATCAATCAGGATTGTGGGAATGATGGTGTTGAATGCTGAGCCATAGTGATGAACAGCATTCTGACAGAGGTGTTTCTATTGTCCAGGAGGTCTAAGGGCGTGTGAAGCGCCATTGAGATTGGTTCTCAATGAGACTGAAGGAGCACAAAGATATTGCCCAGACCTGAACACCTGAATTATAGGGAAGGTTGAATATGTTGGGACTTTATTCCTTGGAGTGTAGGAGAATGAAGGGGGGATTTAATAGAGGGATGCAAAATTATGAGGGATATACATAAGCTGAATGCAACAGGCTTTGTACACTCAGGCTGGCTAAAACTAGAACTAGTTATGGGTAAAAAATTAAATATTTAAGGGAACTCCTTCACTTAGAGGATGATGCGAGTGGAATGAGCTGCCAGTGGAAGTAATGGATGAGGGTATGATTGCAACATTTTAGAGAAGTTTGGATAAGTACAAGGATGGGAGAGGTAGGAAGCGCTAAAGTCCAGGTGAGGGTGGATGGGACTAGGCAGAATAATGGTTTAGCATGGACTAGAAGGGTCTGTTTATTGGCTGTAGTGTTCTATGACTCCCTGACTCATTGACTGTAGGAGTTCAAGAAGGTGGATCACTCAAGAACAACTTGGACTGGGAAATAAATCCTGGTTTGCTAGTGATGCCCAGGTCCGGATGAAACAATACACACTTAAAAAAAAACATTCACATCAAGTGTGCACAACCTGAATTCATAAACCAAAAGTGTCAAAGCCTGGATATTTTTAAGGGAAGATGTACTGTAAGTGAAGTATATTTTTTGTTGAAGCATCCAATTAAGCTATTTGCATTTCATCCTGTCTGGATCAAACAATTAAAAAACATCTGATAACTACTGGCAGATGAATCACAGCATTATGCCACAGTTTCCTTTAGTTAAATTAATTGACAGTATATTATATAACACATATAAAGCACTCAGCAGGTGTGGTGGCATCTGCAAGGGGAACAGTGCATTGCAGTTCCTTTGTCAAAGTTCTTTATGCTTTGTAGATCTTTTAGTTAAAAACCCAACTTTATAACACAGGGCCACCTTTTCTTATTCTCTCTTAACCCTATCACCTCAAGGTGAGGGTGAGACACATTACTTGAACCACCGTAGCTCCGGGAGTAATGATGCTAATTGATAAGAGCTAAAGAGATTTTAATTCAGTGGCGATAAAAGAAGGGCGATATGCTTCAAAGGTTGCAGCTTGGTTTGCAAGTGTTGGTATGTCCACAACCTTCTCCTTTGGATAAGCATGTCAGAGCATAATACTCAAGTATTTGAACCGTCCTGATTGACGCTGTTATCTACATACTGCAACCAAGTCCTCAATGGAGGAGTTGGTTGAAGATGATGAAACATCACCATGGCAGTGAAGGCGGAGGAAGCAGCAGCAGTGAAGGGTCCCCAGTTGTCTTGCGTTCCGTGTTACTGGACCCTGACTCCGAACTGTGAAGGGCCATGTGGTGGCTGCCCCTGTATCAGCCTATCTATTTTAAACAAAGTCAGGCACAGGTGTTCTTCATGAAGGGAATCCACCTTAACATCCCAGAATATGTGGGTCCCCAATAGGCCTCTGCAGACATGCGAGGACTCACCAATAAATAACCCCTTAGGAGAACATTGTATTCAACTAGAGTGATTGCACCCCTACTACTAACAGGGTGCTACGATTTGGAGCTAGATACATAGATACAGGAAAGACAGAAATATTGACAGGTGTATGTTGTTTGATGTGAAACCATGTTTACTCTGTGAGTAAAACTAATCTATTTCAACTAAACACATTGCAGAATTGATGAGTCATTGTTTGCTAATTATCAAAACAAATCAATGGACTAATTACTCAAACCTGCAGCAAGCAGTTAGACCATAAAACAATAAGTCATAGGGGCAGACTTAGGCCACTTGACCTATTGAGTCTGTTCCACCATTCAATCATGGCTAATCTATTATTCCCTTTCTTCGTCATTCTCCTGCCTTGTCCCTGTAACCTTTGCATGTTTGTTAATCAAGCTTGCAAACGTGTTTACCTATCAACTTCAACTTTAAAAATACCCAATGACTTGACCTCAACAGCCATCTGTGAACTTGACACCCTCTTGATAAAGAAATTCCTCCTCAACTCTATTCTAAATGCACGTTACTTTATTCTGAGGCTGTGCCTCCTAGCCCTAGATTCTTTCACTATTGGACCATCCTCTCCATAGCCATTTTATCCAGGACTTTAAATATTCAAGAGGTTTCAAAGAGGTACCCTCTCACCCTTCTAAACTCTGGTGAGTAAAATCCCAGAGCAATCAAGCATTCCTCGTGTTAACCCTATCACCTCAAGGATCATTCTCATAAACTCCTAGATCCTCACCAATGCTAATACATCCTCCCTTAGATATGGGGTGCAAAACTGCACACAATACTCCAAATATGTTCTGAACAATGTCTTAACAATCCTAATTGGTACACTTTGACTTTTATATTCTGGTCCTCTTGAAATGGATGCTAACTTTGAAATTGCCTCCCTTAAAACTGACTCAACCTTCAAATTAACTATAGGACATGCTGCACTAGGACTCCCAAGTCCCTTGCACCTTGGATTGCTGAGTTCTGTCTCCATTTAGAAATTAGTCTTTGCCTTTACATTATTCCTTCTACAAAAGTTCACGACCATACACTTCCTTATACTGTGTTCGATCTGCCAACCTGTCCAATTCCTTCTGCAGACCTCCTGCTTCTTCAACATTACATGGCTCTCCATCAATCTTTCTATCACCTGCAAACTTGACAACAAAGCCATCAAAATCATTGACATATAACAGAACAAGTAGTGGACCCAGCACCAACATCTGGGAGCACAACTATTTACCGGCAGCCAACCAGAAAAGGCTCCCTTTATTCCAACTCTGTCTTCTGCCACTCAGCCATTGCTCTGTCCATGCTAGTATTTTCCTGCAATACCATGCGTTCCTATTTTATTTTTCAGCACCAGGTGTAGCACCTGGTCAAACGTCTTCAGCAAATTCAAGTAAACCACACTGATTGACCCTCTTTTGTTTACTCTGCGTGTTACTTCCTCAAAGAGTTACAACAAATTTGTCAGGCAAGATCGCCCTTCAAAAAATCTTGCTGACTTTGGCCAATTTTATCACCTGTTTCTAAGTCCCCTAAAACCTCATCCTTAATAATGAAATCTAAAATCTTACTAATCACTGAAATTAGGCTATAATTTCCTATCTCTTGGTTCTCTCCTTTCTTAAAGAGTGGAGTGACATTTGTGATTTTCCAATACTCTGGAATCATGCTTGCATCTAGTGATTCTTGAAAGATCCCCATTAAAGTGTCCACACAATCTTTTCAGCTATTACTTTCAGGACCCTGGGGTAAAGTCCAACTGGTCTAGATACCATTCACCTTCAGACCCTTCACCTTCTCAAGTACCTTCTTCCCAGTAACAGAAACTACACTCACTTCTGCCCCTTGACACTCTCAAATTTCAGACATGCTGAAGGTGGTGTCTTCCACTGGGAAGGCTCGCGCAAAATAGTTATTTAGTTTGTCTGCCGCTTCTTTGTTCCCCAACTATGACATACTATAATGAGATTTAAAAAATAGTCACAACTAGCAAACAGGGTGGATTAGAGGGTTTTCTAGTCAGCAAATGAATACATCTTATTTATATAAATATAATCTTAAATACTTGACCATTGTGTTACAATAAAGTGTTCACTGGTTAAATGTAAATATACTTTTTGAAAATTTACATGGATTTAAAAGGATTAAAATGGGTTGATAGTAATTCAGCTATTGTACAGTAAGTAATTTGCATGGAGGTATTAAATTTACAGAAATAGACAGTTTACAAGTGTTTGAGAAGATTTGGATATATTTACACTGCTTGTCTTTGGGATCAAGAGAAAATTGGCATGTGAAATGGTTAGAATGGGATCTGGTTTGTTCTGTTTTTGTTTTATTTTTCTTCAATTGCTTTTAATAACTATCCTTGATGAAGTATTAGTGAGCGAGAACTGTACAATGGGCTAAAAAAATGATTTAAATTGTATTGATACATTTTATATTGAAATACTCACAGGATATTACTCACATTAGAAACTATCTATTGCAAGTTAAATGTGTGATCTTTCTTTGAATTTTCTTTAACGCAAACACATTCAAGGATATTGTTATCTATTGTCACAGGTTATAAGCATAGATGTGTAATTAGATGTAGAATTTTAAAAGTACTTGTCTTTTGTTTGTTTTCATTTTTTTTTGCATAACATAATAGTGATGTTAAATATATTACCCTTATCCATAATATATCATAGAATTTTTTTTTGTTAAAAGGTCTTATCTCAGCACAGGCAAGGGATGTTGCCTAGATGCTTAAACGCAGAAAAGACTGTATGGCATTTGGGTGGGGTTTGTAAGCCTTCATTCATTTTGCACAATCTATAGAGGTTTTCAATATCACGAGGGGCATGGATGTTATGAATACACACAGCCTTTTGACCCAGGGAAAGGGGACAAACAAAAACTAGGAGACAGAGGCCTAAGATGAGAAGGAAGATATTTAAAAGGGCCTGGAGGGGCAATTTTTTCATGTGAAATATAGTAGAGGTAGTTACAATTATAAAATAAAAGAGAAATCTGGATAAGTTCATGGATAGGAAAGGCTTAGAGGCACTTGGGCCAAACATGTGGGTACCTTGGTCAGTATGTACAAGCCTGGCCCGAGGACTTGTTTTCATTCTGTATTACCTGATCAGAAGCTCCTGTTTGCCTTGCTTGTAATGGTCATTTTCTATCTATTGCCAGAAAGGAAGAGGACTAATACAGAATAGAGGCTTGAATGTTCAACAATAGAATATTTTGCTTGAATTCTATAGAAGTTGAATAATTAAGTCCTAGGATGCAATGAAACACAAACTTTGAAAAGAACAGGATAAATGAATGATATCAAAGATCAGTATTAATAGACAATCATGTTTGGGAAAAATATATATGAAGTAACTACCCCCTGTCACTTTGAAGTTTTGGAAACTAATTAATTCAGGAGACAATATAATGGCCTCTAAATATAGTGAGAATATTTGATGAAAAAAAGGTAATGTGATCTAGCCCAAAAATTCAAGCCAGTTCTGTACCTGCAAATTTTTTCGAATATGTATTTGTGAAATGCACAAACTATCAGCCCCTACCTGCAGGTAATCTTACCTCTATCCAAGCAGATGAAGGAACATCAAACGATTCTTTGAATTATTTTCCTACCACACAACTGGCACTACATTTAACTTTGGTGAAAATATTAATATGTTACAGGGATATAGAAGTACATTCATTACAGCTTAGCAGCAGGTTTTTTTTTACATAATAACATTAGTATTAAAAATCATGCACCACAACTGAGCTGTTTAACAATCCAAAGTGGTGCTATACTCCACACTACATTAGGAAGTACTGTACTCGCAAATGTTTACTCTCATACCTGACAGCACTGCAAGGTATGATAACATACGTAAATGCTGTTTTGCACTCTTATAAAAATGCTCACATTTTTTTCCTAAAATTTAAGGGACCATATTTAAGGGCTTGAAAGACTTGTTTATGTAAGTCATTGCTAGCTGCCAGTTTAAAGGGGTACCTAATGAACAAGATGCATTCTGGCTAAGAGCTGACTTTTAACAACCATCACTTGAACTGCTTTTTCAGGCAGATTTTTCTTACGAGTAGTTCAAAGGAAATGTATCTTTGTTTTTCTTTGAATATTTCAGAAGCATTTTATAAACCCCGTTGTTTGTATTTGAACATTCAATACAATAGGAATAAAATATTTGTATTCGCAGAGACTGAAGAGAACCCACAGTATCAAACTTACCTACACAAGCACGAAACAGCTGAGACAGATCTCAAGATTATTTTGCTGCCCTTCCTTCTGAGTGAGTAAAAATCACAAACCATCGACACACAAGTCAAATTGCCTCCTTACAATTTATTGGCCGCACTATAATGGAGAAGGCCATTCTGAGTTTACTTTTACCAAATACGACCCAAAATGAACTAGAAGTTCTGGTGCAATAAAGATTTATTTTGAAGGATGTAAGCAGATCCACATAAAATTCTCAAGAATACAAAATATAAAAACTACAAGCTCGAGGCTTTGGAATTCAGAATTCAATTCCAGCATCCTCTGTCAGAAGTCCTTACATACTTCCCTTGAGCGTATGAGTTTCCTTTGGGTGCTCCTCTAGTTTCCTTCCAGAGTCCAAAGACATACTGGTTAGTAGGCTTTCTCTCACTCTCTCATTCTTTCTCTCTCTCTCCTTTTTCTCCCTCTGTCCCTCTGACTATACCTCTTGCCCATACTCTGGGTTTCCCCACCCCCCCTTCCCCCTTTTCCTTCTTCCTGGGCCTCCTGTCCCATGATCCTCTCACATCCCTTTTGCCAATCCCCTGTCCAGCTCTTGGCTCCATCCCTTCCTCTCCTGTCTTCTCCTATCATTTTGGATCTCCCCCTCCCCCTCCCACTTTCAAATCTCTTACTAACTCTTCCTTCAGTTAGTCCTGACGAAGGGTCTCGGCCTGAAACGTCGACTGTACCTCTTCCTAGAGGTGCTGCCTGGCCTGCTGCGTTCACCAGCAACTTTGATGTGGGTTGCTGGTTAGTAGGCTAATTGGTTATTGTAAATTGTTCTGTGATTATGCTGGGATTAAATAGTTGAGTTGCTGGATGGGTTGGCCCATAGGGCCTGAGGGGTCTGTTCTGTACTGTATTTTTAAAATAAAATAAAACTTAAAAAATAAATAAAATAGAGAAACACACACAAAATGCTGGAGGAACATAGCAGGCCAGGCAGCATCTATAGAGAGGAATAAAGAGTTGATACTTTGGGATGAAATCCTTCATCAGGACTCAAAAGGAAGGGAGAAGGAGCCAGAATAAGAAGATGGAGGGAGGGAAAGGAATACAAGCTAGAAAGTGATAGGTGAAGCCACGTGAGGGGGAAGGTAGGTAGGAGGAGGAGAGGGAGGAAATGAGAAGCTGGGAGGTGATAGGTGGAAAAGCAAAAGAAGAAAGAATCTGACAGGAGAATAAAGTGGATTATGGGGATAATGAAGGAGGACGGCCACCAGAGGGAGGTAATAGGTAAGTAAGGAAAAAAGGCGAAGTGAGAGAGGAGCTAGAATGGGGAATGGAAGAAGAGAGAAGTGGGATGGGGAGAAATAACAGTAAGTTAGAGCAATCAACGTGCATGCCTAAGATTGGAGGCTATGAGGTGCTGCTACCCCAACCTGAGGGCGGCCGCATCTTGGCAGTAGAGGAGACCACGGACTGACAAGCTGGTCTGGGAAAGGGGATTCGACAATAAAAGGTTGGCCTTCAGGAGATCCTGGAGCCCTGAATGGTGGTGAGGGACAATGTTCCCTCTAAAGTGTGTGTGTGTGCGCATGCTACTAGATGGTGACAGAATCTTTTGCTACTAGAGTGTAAGGGAATTTAAACTGCGCACAAAAGGTTGTCACCCTCTACCTTATCGGCATGTTAAGTATATTTCACAATTGAACACAATCTCATTTTCTTTTTCAGTTTCTGATGCAGCCAGTGTTGACAAAGTGGAGTTTGCAAAGATTTGTCCGCAGATTTTAGAACTGGCTTACTTATACTGTTTTTCTTAAAGGAATTATTGATTCACTATGTTGAAATCCAAAGAAGCAAAGGGTGTGAAGCACAAAAGAACTGCAAGTTCATTTAAAGCAGAATGGCTTAATGAAACAGTAGAAACTGCTACACTGAAAGCTCATGAGGTCAGGAATATGCAGCTATGAGAAATATTTAAGTACAATACAGAAAATGGTGTTACCTACATGTATTTAAGTACAACAAGATCTAGGTGTCCTTGTTCATCAGTCACTGAAAGTAGGCATGCAGGTACAGAAGACAGTGAAGAAAGCTAATGGCATGTTGGCCTTCATAACAAGGGGACTTGAGTATAAGAGCAAAGAGGTCCTTCTGCAGTTGTATAGGGCCCTGGTGAGACCACAACTGGAATATTGTGTACAGTTTTGTCTCCAAATTTGAGGAAGGACATTCTAGCTATTGAGGGAGTGCAGAGTAGGTTCACAAGGTTAATTCCTGGGATGATGGGACTGTCATATATTGAAAGATTGGAGCAACTGGGGTTGTATACACTGGAATTTAGAAGGATGAGAGGGGATTTGATTGAAACATTTAAGATTATTAAGGGATTGTACATGCTAGAGGCAGGAAACATGTTCCCGATGTTGGGGGAGTCCAGAACCAGAGGCCACAGTTTAAGAATAAGGGGTAGACAATTTAGAATGGAGTTGAGGAAAGACTTTTTCACACAGAGGGTTGTGGTTCTGTGGAATACTCTGCCTCAGAAGGCAGTGGAGGCCAATTCTCTGGATTCTTTCAAGAAAGAGTTAGATAGAGCTCTTAAAGATAGCGGAGTGAAGGGATATGGGGAGAAGGCAGGAAAAGAGTACTGATTGTGGATGATCAGCCATGATCACAGTGAATGGTGGTGCTGACTCGAAGGGCTGAATGGCCTACTCCTGCATCTATTGCCTATTGTCTATTGTTGCAATGTAAAAGTTGCTGGAGAATTTGCAAGTGGGAAGGAATGAAGTGATATTTGGAAACCTGACTTCTTAAAGCATCATTTAGCAAGCAAGTCACATGTGGACAGCGTGCAAAAGCTCTGGCGAGAAAATCCTTCATTAATTGCAATTGGCCTGCAACATATGTTTTGTGAGAGTGCAGATGAACGAGAGTGAAAACAATCAAACCTGGAGGAGATCAAAGTTCTTATTGACAGTGTTTTGCTAGCTGTTAAAATGAATACCTCTATATATAAAATTTGGTGCATACCTGTTGTTGTCACTGAAAAAAATTGCATAGCACAAGATTTTTGCACACGCTGGTCATTATAAATTAAAGGGAACATTGGTGAAGGAAGAAGTGAATGGGCAGATGTACCACTTCCTCCACTTGCTTATAGAGGAATGACCCTGAAGAACTGATTGCTAATTAAATTCAGGAACAAATTATGTCAGAAATTTCTTGCCTAGCAGCATAGCAATTGTGAGAGTAGCCAAATGAAAAGTGCAAGATTGAGCTGGTAAAGTGGGTAGCAGCAGGGTCCAATTGTTTAGCAGCTTAAGGTCCACACTGAAGGTTGAGGTGCCTGAGGATCCTTCTTGCATGGAATGTACGAGGTGTGCCTTGAATACACATGGCTTGTGGTTCTTCATCAGTTTGCAAAGGGAGAGTTTCTTTTTGAATAGTCTTTCATGTCTCTACCACTAAAGTAATTTATGAATTGTAGATACAATTTTAATGTGTGTTGTTAGACTCCAACAGAAATTATTCTGTGAAAGTTATATCCATTTGTAGCAAGCATTGCACAGTCTAATCCGGGAATATTTACATAGTTATCTCTATATGTAGTAGCTCCAAAAATAAATAGGTATCCTAGTTGTTGTTTGCAAGGGCGCAGAAAACGTCAAATCCAAAAGGGCTAGAACAGCATAACCTATCATAAAGTAACTGCTTGTTGAATTAAAATTCAATTGTGATTTTTAGTGCAAGGTATAATCTACTGAAGCACGGAAAGTGGCTCGCTCTTTTAAATATCCTGCTAGCATTCCTGTTGAATCACATCTTCTTTATTTGCATTCAACATCCTCGTGCTGCTCAGAGGTAAAACTCCAATGACTTTTTTTTCTAACGCCCACTGTGCATTGTTGGTGTAGCCAGCATTAGTGGTTAATACTGTGTAAGGAGCACTTTGTATATGTGGATGTTCAACAGCAGAGGTAAGCTGGATAGCAAAGCAATCACAGTTCAAACGCTGCAATAATTTATATTTATATATATATATATATATATATTTCTAGATTCCAGTTCTTTAAACCCATTCATAATGTGAACCTGGAATTAGAAAGATAACTTTAAACACAGTGCAATTTATTTGAATTATTGAGTTTCTCAAGCATTTAGCTCATTGGCAATTAATTAAATGCCATTGTTTTAAATTTTAGGGAACGTTGCAGAAATAAATAATAGTACTTCACAGAAATTAATATATTATTATTGATATGAAAATAACAATCCATCAAACTGTTATAGTTTATAGATTTTAGGGACATTTCTTATTCATTTGATGCTGAACTTGCAGTGTCATTGGCATGTCTCAGTATATTAGGCCAGTGTGCTGTTCACTCTTCTCTTCAGCACAAACAACAATATACATTTAAAGGCTTCCACAGGTTGGTTATAAGGGCTAAAGGTACTGTAAATTTAGTGCTGTTTTGATTTTTTTAACTGGTGCTTGGCTTAAATTGCAATAACTGAAAATTGCCCATCAGCAACAGCTTATAATCTTGACATTAGTGAATAAAGGCATTTAACACAAAAGCGTAATATTGATGTGTCCTTAAAGAGTTGTATTGTTTTAAACTGGAATATTGAATTATTTGCAGTCTAGGTAGACTGAAGAATAGAGAGACATCTGCAATTGGAAATGTCCTCGGGAGATGATGACAGGATGCCATGTTATTCCTCCCTGCTCAAACCCACCCCCAGCCCATGCCAGCAGAGAGCACAGCTTCTGTTGATAATTGGTTTTTCAAAGCTGCAGATGACTAGTATAATAAAGTAATGCCCCAAGTACTTATAGCATATTTGAGGCAATACCTTATTTGCTGTATTTGGCCTTAAAAGAACAGACTCTGTGCTGAACCAGAGAGGTAATGATAAATGGCCAATTAAGAATAGTTTTGAAATTAATTCAGTTTGATTTTGTTTTCATTCATGGAACGAGGCCGTCACAGGAGCGACCAACATTTATTACCCATCATCAGTGCTGCTGTACAAAGGCGCCATTTCATCCAGAGAATCACCTGCTTTTCAATGGGTCTGGAGTCACAAGCAAGCCAAATCAGGTAGGAATGACAGATTTCTTCCCATCAGGGATCTTGGTGAACCAGATGGGACTTTATGATAATTGGTGGCTGCATGGTTACCATAACTAGAACTAGTTTGTATTTCAGATTTATTGACTTTGATAGATGGGAATTGACTAAGTTCATTACAATGCAAAAATGTGACAATGTTATACTGTATGTGTAAAGCATGCAGATAAGGCTGAATTTCTGTCTAATATTTTGCCTCCATCTGGTTCAATCGAATTGAGAATCTGAGAACAACTGTGTCATTGAAATGCAATGGATTCTGTGCCATAAACCTAAATCAAGTATATATTGTTTGAACTGTGACTTACTTTGTCCTTCTAATGCAAAAGAAGCTAAGTTTCATCACACTGCCTCAGCTTATTCCTTCTTGAGAGCAAGAGCAATGGAACATAGCAGGCAAGACCAGGAGTTGGCAACTAGTCCCTACTACAAGACAATCATGGCTGATCTGTCCTAACCATTCTCCATATCCCTTGATTAACTTACTTAGTCACAGAGTCACAGTCAACACAGCATGGATGTAGGACTTTTAGCCCAAAGTGCCCACCCAAGTAGTTCCAAATTCAATGTGTTTGTCCTATATCCTTCTAAGCACCCCCCCCCCCCATATACCTAACCAATTGCTTTTGAAATGATAAAATTGTACCTGCCTCAGCCACTTCCTTTGCCAGCTCATTCCATACAATCCATGTGAAAAGGTTACCCCTCAGGTCCCTTTTAAATATTTCCCCTCTCACCCTAAACCTACATCCCTAGTTTTGGACTCCCCTATTCTAGAGAAAAGACCATCCACTTTATCTATGCCTTTCTTCATTTTGAATAGTCCCTCATTCTCCTATGTTCCAAGGAGTAAAGATCTAGTCTGACCACTGTCTCCCTATAAACAAAGCTCTCTTATGCCTTTTCATCTTCTCACAGAGAAGAGGTGTCATTTTAATGTCAACATCTGACAAATGCAAGCACATAAGAACAATAAAGAAGAGTGGCTTATAGCAGAGACCAGTAATGGCAAGAAACTACTGCAAACATCACTTCGATCTCTAGCATATAGAATTTCCTTATGGTAAAGGAAAGCACTTGAAAGTACTTTACAATTTGGAAACTAAATGGTTAGAATTCTAACATCAGGCTACAAGTCTGGTTCAAGTAATGATCTTTAAAGGAGGCAGAGAGGTAATGACAACTTTAGGCAGTAGGACTCATGCAAATTGAAGACTTTCCAATGGATATTATAGGAGTTGACAGGGAGACCTTGACAGAGGCTAAGAGTACATTGGCAGATGGATGTCAAGTTAAATTTTACCATTGAGGGTTTTAATGGTGAAGGCTATGCAGTTCAGTAGTTACATAGATAATAAAAGAGGATGCATGAAATGCTGTGCCAGGTGATTGGAGTTTACGAAGGATTTGGAATAAGAAGTCAGCAGGGACTAGACTTAAATGGTCAGATATAGAGATAAAGACATGTAGTCTTCCTACTGTCCAGGTTGGCATCTAAACCAATAGGCAAAGGTAGTGTGTGCTTTTCAACTTTGTGTCTTTATTCTCAGCAGCCTTAAAGCAAGCTGCTTGATTAGGTCTTGGTTCTGCCATCACTCCGCTATAGCTTCGATTGAGTGCTTGTTGGCTATGTACTGCCCAGAATTAATGTAACACTTCAGGCAGTGCTAGGGCAGTTATTCATTCTCAGAGTTATGGCCTTTGAGATGTTATGCTAATTTAAGGCCCCATCTGCTTCCTTGGTGGAATGTAAAATATTTCTTTGCACTTTGAAATGTTTAATGGGAACATAAGGTGGAACTTCTTCACTCAGAGGCTGGTGAGAGTGTGGAAATGGCTGCCAGCAAAAGTGGTGAATTGTAGTTTGATTTCAACATTGATGATAAATTTGGATAGATACGTGGATGGGGGTGGGTACGGAGGGCTATGATCTGGGTGTAGGTCAATGGGACTATGCAAACTAATAGTTCAGCACAGATTTGATGGGCCAAAGGGTCTGGTATTGTGCTGCATTGTTCTATGACTCTATGACTTTTAAGAGAAGAGTAGGGGAGTTCAAAACAATGTGTTTGCTTATACTTACAGCCCTTCCACCACCTCCATCAAACACCACAGATTTTATATCCAGGTATCTGTAAGACACTTAAGTGCAAATTCTCTGCTAACTTTCCCACATTACAACAATGACCACACCTCAAAAGTACTAGTTGTAAAGCACTTTCAGATATCCAGGATCATGAAAGGCATATATAATCACAGAATTTTATTTTCAAATTGGCTCATTTTCGCAGTAAAAAAAAATGCATCCTAGAATTTCATCAGTGCCTGCAAAAAGATGTTAAACTGTGGCCGCATGGTGAATCTGTCAATGAAGGTCCATCCATTAAAATTCAATAGTGCCAAGGTTATTTGATGTCATGGATATTTCCTCAGTATGTCCTGGATTGAGATGGGAGCATGGGGGGAGGTCAGCCCAGACACTAGAGGAGCAACTTGGTCATGGATCAGGAGGAATGTTTCTGAAGGGAGCCTGCATGTGATTCGTGTGATTGGTGTTGATGGGGTGAATTATAAATGTCACAGTTGAGCTCCTTGTCCTATGCATACACAGGTGCATTGAAAACTTGATGCAGTATCACAGGAAAATCACAAGAAGGTATAAATTAAACACAAATTATATGAAAAAGAACACAATTAGAACAAAAATTGTGGAGTGCAAAGTAGTTATAATGTTGCTCTACTGAGACAGTGATTAGGGTTCAGAAGTAAAGTAGCTGTTCTTGTGTCTGGTGGTGTGAAGCTTCTGTACCACCTTCTTGATGGTAGCAGCAAGAAGATGATATGGCCCAGTTGGTGAGCATTTTTAACGATAGATATTACCTTCCATGATCCAAGGATAGGGTTTGTTGGTACTGGGTAATAGGTGGGGATGTGGGATGGGCAGAAGATTGGAGGATAGAAAGAAAAAAGGGCCAGATGGTAGGTGATTGGACAGAGTTATTGCTCAAAAACACGTGAAAGGTATGAGCAACACACACAAAAAGTGCTGGTGAACGCAGCAAGCCAGGCAGCATCTATAAGAAGTGGTACAGTCAACGTTTTGGGCCGAGACCCTTATAAGCTTGGTTGGGGTAAAAAACTGAATGTGGGCCAATGTGCAGCTGTCCGAGATGGGTTCCCAATACCAGCTGGGGCCTGGTCAGGATGGACCTCTTCAGCTATGCAGAAGCAAACTTCACGGGTGTGTTTCTGCAGAGGGCAGTCTATTTCAGGCATGTCTTTACTCTTAGGCAATGGCAAGATCTCCATTTGATCAAGCGGAGAGAATTCCCTTCCCACATATCAGCTACCTCTCACATTTGATGAATCATGCCATTTGATGAAAAATACAGAAATTTAATCTGTGATAAAGTCTGCACCATGGAGGCATTTAATACTGTGCAATCTGAAACAACTCATGCAAACCTACCCATGAGCAATTGAAACCATGGGACCAATGCTTGCCAGCCTCCTTTTCCTTAATTACTAGAATTCTATGTTGTTGTTAAACATCCTAGAAATGGTTCCACCGGGAGAAAAGCTGTTGACTCTTTTCACCTAGCAGCTTCTGTTGCTCCAGTCATTTGCAAGTGTCAACATTTTCAAGACTATGCTAATTTTCAGTTTGCACTATTTGAGAAGTTTTGATAGGAAGGCAACTGCTCAGGATTGAACACGTAAAATGCTGAAGGAACTCAGCAGGTCAGGTAGCATCTACAAGAAGGAATAAGCATTTGACATTTTGGACCTAGACCCTTTATCATTTGTGTGTATCGCTCTGAATTTCTAGAATCTGCAATATATTTTGCATTTATGCTCAGGATTGAAGATTAGTGTTTTTTTTAATTTGAGGAGCTGCGTTGGAGTGAGAAAGACTTAGAATAGAGTTGGAGTAATGATGGGGGCTTCTCTCTCTGTACCGGGACTAAGTCTGCTGTGAATTTCTTGGTTAATGTCACAGCATTTATTACATCATGTTAGCAGGCACAGTACGAAGATAAATTCTTCAGACAGCCAAATTTGAGAAAAGTGCTCCGTAGACCTCAACTGACAGGGTTAAATATTTTTTGTAATAGCTTAAATTGATGCTGCTCTCTCTGTGTCTCTTGGCCCTTTAATGCATTGAGGATCAATTCCACAATGTCTTAAGTATATGGGACTCACACTGCAATGTTTGAAATGCAGACATCCCACCCTGCAAAAACTCACTTCAAGGAGGTAGCGCCATCAATTTGCGGGAGACTCCCGGAACTTCCAGGAGAGGTGGGATGTCTGCAATAGAGTAGCTCTTTAGCAGCTGGCCAGATAGTTTAAATAATGTTAGCTATGCTAATGAACGAATGACACCTGTTAAATTCACCTCAACATGTCTTTTACATTTTAACCCACAACGGGCAATAGAAAAGTCACTGTTGCAAACAGTGCAGCAAGCAACACTGTCATTATTTTTGACCCCTATTTGGCAGTGTTACACTTTAGGGTAGTCTGGGGTGGCATACGTTTTATATTTTCTTTTTCTGGAACACTCTGCCATGGTGCGCTCTCTCTCTCTCTCTCTCTCTCTCTCGTGGTCGCTCTCTTGCTCTCACTCTCGCGCTCTCTCGCTCGCTCTCGCGCTTGCTCGCTCTCAAAAAAATTGATCTCAGGGATATTGTATATAATTTGTGAGCATCAGGGAGCCACTATTAATATGCGGGAGACTCCCGGAACTTCCAGGAGAGGCGGGATGTCTGGAAATGGCTCTTCAAAAACAGGGAGGAGAAAGCTAAAGAGATAATTTTTCAATATGGGATGACTGTTCTGCAACTATTACAGTTAGATTTATCTTCTTTTTTGAACTTCATCACATTTACAATGCCTATGTGATCCACTGGCATGCCCTCCTCTTCCTAGACTTAGGAGATGGGGTTGCAAACTTGTAACAGAAGTTTACCATTTCATGTTTTGGGCCTTCAGCAAAGATACCTTCTGCACCTGACACCTTATTGTTATTTGATCATGGGTGGTGCTAGATTGGACAATTCACTGTAGAGTAGTTAAGAACTCTCACGTCAAGAACAATGACATGCCTGTGGAGTTCAGTGACAAGTTTTCACCAGCAAGTTCTGACTGTCTCTGACTTTATTAAGAGGTTTGCGGCTTTCAGCATAGTGGGAGCTTGGCATTTGGGCAGTAGATGCCTTGGGTGCTGTTTTTATCAATAGGTTGATAGATTTTCTGCACCCTTTCCACCCTCTTTAATGCATGGTCCTTTTGCCTAACCTCAGACTTCAGATGCCATGGAGCTGTTCTGATTCCTTTGAGGAAGACTGTGAAGTTTTCAATCCTAGTACAACAGTGGTTAAGTAACTCCTTGAACTCTGGATAATTTTCATCATCAAGCCTTATGTTGTTTATTTAGTAATGACAGATTCCAGGTCTGCCCAGATGTTGTGGACACTCTGCAACTCTCATTGATTAGAAGTTGCAATTTTACTTGGGAGGATCTCTGAGAAGACCTTTTCTTGTGGTGTCCCCAAGGACTTCTCACTATTAATCTTTAGGTTTACTTCTGTTGCTATTTTTGTTTTGGGGCCAGGCTGACAGAAGTAACAGCAGGTTATGCAGTAGTCAATCCAACAGTAATTGCTAACTATTGTGACTTGAATGATGTAGTCATCCCTGCAGTCTGTTTCTCAGATAATCCAGGATCCAGGGTTTCACCATGACACCTTGTCTCTTCTTGCTGTTGAACCAGCATGTTGATGTAATAAGACTGTGGAGTAAGCAGTTTGTCAGGAAGATTACTTTGCCTTTTCCCTCCTTGCCAATTGTGCTTTGTCAGAAGATTATTCTTTTTAGGAGGATTAAGTTGACACCCTCTGAAATGCCGATAAGGATATTTTCAAGGGTGACTTAGAAGCCCTCCTTGGCTTAATTTTTAGCTTCTAGACTGGAATGTATACACTGACTATGTTCCATGTTAGAGTGAGCCAGAAAATTATGTGGGATTCACTTGTCTCTCGAAATAAAGCACTGAGACACCAGACCAAATCCATTTTGAGAACAAAGTTCAATACATGAAAATGGAATTCTTCTTGTGTTGTGCTCTTTTAAAAAGTGTACCCTCTTTGAAGTGGCCATTTTCTCCACATATTTTCCCTTAGGGCAGATATAGCATTGTCTAAGTATCTGCGTTCACGACTATATTAGCGAAACAACCTTTAGATCTGTTGCTGTCCATGAAGATCTTACTGTTCCAGATCCCAAAAACACTGAGAGGAAAACAAGTCCCTGCATGTTGCTTCTCATTATGTTGGGTGGCTTCTGGCAGACTTGAAAGTGTAAGATATTAATCCTCTGGTGAGAGGGTGAAAGATAACTTGAGATCAAAAATATATAGATGGACATGTCCATAATGGAAACCCATGCAAAAATGTAAGTAAACTCAGGTGGTCAATAGTCCCATGTTGAAACTGGTGCCTCATAATTCAATTAGACATCAGTATAAGACTTCCTTTCTCCATTATAATTTTCTCAGCTTGGACATCCAATCTGCTAGGATCGAGACCCAAGCCAGTCCCAAACTGAAAGGCAGTTTGCTCCAGAACCACTGAGCAGGTATAGTTATCAGGAAACTGAAATCAACATTACATTTACTCTGATGTAGAAGAGGAAATTTTATGATAATGGACCTGAGATAATAAACTGGCTGAATACTAAATAACTTAAAGGACTTCTATCAAGCATCAGAATATTTGTTTATTCAGACATGAAGCCAACCTTAGCATCAGGTATAAAGAACAGCCACATTATAGAGGAGTTGCATTCCTAGAAAACTATCTGTATTGCAATTTTCTATAATGTAAACCTTTGACAAAAATTGACAAACTTGTTCCTTATGCATTTTGTTTTCAGTCATATAAATTTTTCCTCATATAAATTCTATTACAGTGAATTTTTAGTCTGATTCTCAAATATTGTAGTAGTGAATAGTGAGTTCCATAAAGATAAATTTCCATTACCAAAATCCCTCAAGCAGGGCTATACCACATTTAATTTATTTGATATTCAATTTGCAAGTCAAGGTAATTGCCCAAAGACAACTTGTCTTATCTGCTGTTACTGAGGAATTTTGAACTCTGGGCACTTTAATTACAGAAGCAGGGAAATGAACAAAAAATGTGCAATAAAGTACCTATTTACTTCCTGGCAGTGCTTTTTTTGGCAAGTTAGTCAAAGCAAGAACTTTCACTGTGTAATGTAGGCAGGTTTTCATCCCTCCAGGGGTATAACTAATGGCTTGGAGCAAGCTGAGTGGACCAGCTGGCCCAGCCATTTTGTAAATTTGGATATAAAACATCACACTGTGTACTGAACCACATATCAAAAGATAATTCAGCAAGTCTGCTCATGAAACAATGAGACAGTAGGCGGTAGAAGTAGATACAATTGTAATACTTAAGAGGCATTTAAACACACACATGAACAGATGGGGAATAGAGTGATGTGGCTCATGTTCAGGCAGGTGGGATTGGTTAGATTAGCACTGGAGTTGGTGCAGACTCAGTGGGCTGAAGGGCTGGTCCCTGTGTTGTACTGCTCCGTGTTTGTTCTATGTGAGCCGTTGAATCAGTATGAAATGCGAGATGATCTGTCTACAGCCCATCCTCCCATACTTTCAGTCTCAATTACCTCACTGCATCACCCATGAACATTGTGCACTGCTTATTATACAAATGACGCAAAGTGATTTGACGGGACTCTGACCATAAATAATCCTTTAAACTTACTCTTTGTCTGGCCCTGAGCTCCATACATCATTACTGTACAACAGATGCTTGGTTTCTTTTAGGGAATGTGATGATGCAGCATCAGAGTAGCTGCCACATTATGATTTATTTTCTTCCTGTTCAGAACTTATTATCAGCTGTTTGTTTCTAAATGTCGCATCACTTTCATACTGGCATGTTACCGCAAGACCAAAGATGAATGATCAACACAAAAGCTTCAAATATACACATAAGAAATGTAACTAGTGTTATAAAATTAATACATATAAAACCAATTAAAGGTGGTAACTGTTTTAGGAAGATCGCATAATGAAGCACTATTGGTATGACTTGTAGCATTGTCCTTAAAATGACAGGCCCTCTAATCCCTTTCATTCATCTATTAACATTCCTTGCTTCACGTTGCTGTCAATTGGTGTAATTCTTTGCATGTATTTATTTTACAGGACTCCTGTGCCTTACATTTAAATTTGCCACTCTCCAAAGTGATTTGGTTTCTGGCCAATCTGTCGTTCCTCTGAGCTGGACTGGTTCAAAAACCTATCGAGCAACATCTTATCAACGAGTGGCTTTGCTTTTAATTACACTAGCTAATGGCACCCATGCCGCATTGCTGACCTAACACGGGCTGTAGCTGTTACCTGCATTGTGTTCTGGTTAAACTGTTATGATATACTTGTTCCACCTTGATTTTTCTCTTTCCACAAAACTTTCAACAATTTTCCTTTAGGTAAATGAAGGATCAATCTACTGCCAGCATGGCTAAGGGAGTCAAACAAAAGAAGTATGATGTAAATTGCCCTTTCCAGCTCCCTGCAGAATTATCATTCAAAAGAAATAAATCCTGAGAATATTGTATTCTTGCATGTTTGCAAAATACAGGTTTTGATTTTGGAACAGCTTTGGAGCCTCTCCATGTATATTCAGAATTTATGTGTCCATTAGATCTTAAGGTAACAACAAGTGATTGCCAGATGGAACTCAATAAATTAATTCTCTTGTATACTTGATTAATTTGTGCACCACTCAACATGCACCACACAACTGACTGTGGGGACAATCATCTAGCTTGCTCTACTTGGCAGAAAGGTTACTGAAGCTGTCTTACAGTTGACGAGAATTTCTTCTCTATTCAAGTCGATATAGAATGGAACGTGCATGGTAAAATGCCAATGTTCCACCTTTTACACTTCACCAGGTGGGCACAGATAAAACCATCTACTCTACCACAAACAATTCTAGCTACTTCCTCTGTTGGTTAATTCCATCCACTGGGTCAGGAAGAAGGCTCCTGTTGAAGGTTGGAGCTGAATTCATCATACCAATCTCATTGATACACAATTCCAGCCACCAGTGAGGGTGATTGTACTCAGGAACATTGCTACAAGTCACAATAACTGCACTTCATTATTTTAGCCTCCTAGGGCAGTGACCAGATTTAATTCATTTCAAACAGCATCTCTCTTCGATTTAAATCTCTCTCTGCATTTACAGAGAAGCATAAGTAACTATGTAAATATCTTCAACCCTCAAGACCAAAGTTCAAAATAAATTTATTATCAAAGTAAATATGTCACCATATATAACCCTGAGGTTCATTTTCTTGTGGGAAAACTCAATAAATCCATAATAGGACAATAACCACAACAGATTCAATGAAAGACCATACCAACTGGGACATTCAACCCAATGTGAAAAAGACAAATAACAGAGCAAATACAAAAATGACAAAATAATAATAGTAAATAAATAAATAATAAATATAGAGAATATGAGATGACTCATCCTTGAAAAGGAAACCATAGGCTGTAGGAACTTCTTAGTGATGGGACAAGTGAAGTTGAGAGAAGTTATACACCTTGGTTCAAAAGCCTGATGGTTGAAGGGTATTAACTGTCTCTGAACATGGTGGTGAGGGTCCTGAGGCAGCACAGAGAAGAGAGCATGGCCTGGGTGGTGGGAGTCCCAGCCAACTTGACCCATGATGGTTGGAAACCCCTTTTGGAAAAGAACTTAGCAATGGCATCAAAACATCCTGGAGGAAAGCTTAGGGAGGCCGTAATCCAGATGAATGTTCTTGAAACAAAATGTTGACTATCTTTTCCTCCATGGATGCTGCCTGACCCAAAGATTTTCTCATTCAGTTTGATTTCTGCACCAGATTCCAGCATCTGCTGTCTTCAGTAGCTTTACAAACATCTTGAATCTAATTCAATAGCTGAACATCAACCTCCCACAGAACATATGGGCAATTCAAAATGAGATGAGGACCACTGGGAAGGAGGTACCGGAGTCCCACAGCACCAGGTTCAGGAACAGTTATTACGTGACAACATCAGGCTCCTGAGCCAGTGTGGATAATTTCACTCACTTCAACTCTGAGCTGATACTACAACCTAGAGACTCACCTTCAAGGACTTTACTATTCATCTTCTCAGTATTATTTATCCATTTTAAAAATTGCGAGTTTGCCTTCTTCCTTTACACATTAGTCATTTATCAGTCTTTGTGTATGCATAGTGTTTTATAATTTAGTTAGATTTTTTCAAGGCTAATGTGGCACATTTAGCACCTTAAAGCGTCACCTGGTTGCCATCCGGAAACTGAACAAATCAAGGGGCAACATAATCACATCACACACTTCACAGTGATGTCACAGAGATATACTTCCACTTTCACAGTGTTTTGGAGAGGTTGGTGGATTTAAAGTCAAGGCCATTTCACTGTAAATAATTTACCCTTAGAACTATTCCAGGAGGCAGGGCCAAATTTTCCTGGCTTCAGCTGAGCATGAACTGGAAAAGTTCGTTGCGGATGGTCGGGAAAGGATGCTATCTGTCTTTCTTACCGGTAACTTATCGTTGGCTGTTGGGTAGATGACTTGAAACTGTATGCTAACACAAAAAAGTACATGCAATGAATTTCACAGCCCTGTCCACCCCATTTCAACTGATTTAAAGGTTTCAAATTTATATGCAACTATTGGATAATTACTTATCAACCAACCCTAAACCTTTTGAATAATGCTGTTTGATATCTAATGTCTCAATAAAGATTGTGACTCTGCCTATCGAAGACAAATAATTATGAAAGCAATTTCCATAAAGAAATGTTCCTTTAACCATGGCTGTTAAGTAAACAATGGGTCATCATCCATTCATTTGTACATAAAAGGGCTTTTGATTAAAAACCCTCACTATACGTCCCGAAATCTATACTCATGCCATTCTAAGTGGTGTGAAATTTTGTTTGGAAAGTTCTGATTAAACAGTGTTGAATATTTCTCTACTTACTGATTTCTATCATGATTGTCAGGCATTTACAGTTGTTAGAATATTAATTAACCTTTATCTTCATTTTTAGATCACCCCCATCCTCCCCTCTACCTCACTCTTTGCTGCTTGCTTGGTTTAAGTCATATTAGATTGATGGTGATTATTATGCTTTGAGGTACAGTGCATTTAATGCAACTCTTATATTTTCTTAAAACTTATTTAATTATGATCATTTATACATAAATACATCATCCAAGTTTTCTTTTATATTTTCTGATTAACCATCTTCCAAAGGTATAAAACATTTTCTACTTTTTTCTATTTTGTATCAAAAATATTTGAAATATTAATTCCGGCACCACTTTGAAGAAACAAAGTCTAGGGATCAAGGCTAGTATTCTTTGATATGAAGCTTCGTTAAGATTAAGTAAAATACTTATCCCACATTTGTCTCTTGTTATCTGCTTTAACTTTCCATTTGCCATCTGGATTTTTGTTTTATCATGTGTGCTCTCTTTAGCAATTAGGTATTTTAATTACTGGCTCCCATTTTGGCCATCTGGGATTTGGGGATGTTAGTATAATCACAGATTGGACAGAATAAAGTGTACACAGGAAGACCACACAATAAACTAGCAGTCTCTTTTAAAGCTGTCAGATACTTCACCACAAGTAGTTCAGCAATCTTTTGCGAAAATTCTGCATGGAAGGAATTGAACTCAAATCTGAAGAGGCAGCTGCTGACGAAACCTTTCTAAATTTCTGATTTATATGAATTGGTGTGGATTGGAAACATAAGTGAAGATTGCTCTGAGGACAATTGCTGCAGAACAAGAAACACAGCTGTTGAATATTAGGCCATCAAATTGAAAAGGTTGAGCAGTTCTTCCAGGTCATGGCCAGCTGCCAATATTTGATTGGGAATGAGGCATATAGACAGTATCACAGAACCAAAGCTTTGGATGGGAAAATAGTACCATACAAAACCAGCCCCTAAAAGTTCTTCTTTTAAGCCTGTATTAGTGGATCTGTCCATGGTATAGAGGCTTGGAATATGACTAAGGTATCAATAACCGATGGCTGAAGAGAGTTTATTGGGCATGACATAGGGGCAAGTCTGAACAGCCAATCAACAGTTGCTCAGCTCTTTGATCTGAAACAATAAGGATCAGATGGTTAACCCATTTGCTGAGAAATAGTAGAGCTTAACCAAAGTTAATGGACAGTGGAAATTAAAAGGTTAGGTAAGTTGAGGAAAATGAAAACATGCAGTTGAGTGTAGTTCAACAAACTTTATCACAACAGAAGCAAGCACGTCGAGCACCTCCACTTCATCTGCCAAAAGTGGAACTTCCCAGTGGCTAACAATTTTAAATCCCGTTCCAACATGTCAGGTGCCAGGATGAGGCCACTCTGAGTGAAGAGCAACACCTTCTATTCCATCTTGGTAGCCTCCAAAGTGATGGCATAAATACTGTTTTCTCCTTCTGGTAATTTTTTCCCTCTTCCTCTATTTCCCACTCTGGCCTTTTACTTCTCACCTGCCTATCATCTCCCCCCTGCAACTCCCCCCCCGCCTCCCTTTCTACTATGGTCCACTCTCCTCTCCTATCAGATTCCGTCTTCTCTAGCCCTTTTCCTTTCCCACCCACCTGGCTTCCCCTATCACCTTCTAACTTGCCTCCTTCTCCTCCAGTACCCCACTTTTTATTCTGCTATCTTTCTCCTTCCTTCTCAATGCAGAAGAAAGGTCTTGACCTGAAATGTGGACTGTTTATTTCCATAGATGCTGCCTGACCTGCTGAGTTCCTTTAGCATTTTGTGTGAGAGCTGTGGATTACCAGCATCTGCAGAATTTCTTGTGTTTAGAAGAAAGAAAGTGATAAAATTAAAAACGCAAACATGAGAAAATCTGCAGAAGCTGGAAGTTCAAGCAACACACACAAAATGCTGGTGGAACGCAGCAGGCCAGGCAGCATCTATAGGAAGAAGTACAGTTGACATTTTGGGCTGAGACCTTTCATCAGGGCCAGCATTTTGTGTGTGTTGCTTGCAGTGATAAATTTTTTGAATTTGAATCTGGCGTTGGGTTGCAACTCTTCAAAAAAGAAAGTAGTTTTAATATTTACTTTTGGAAATACCGTTGAAAATAAAGGAACTGGTTAGGAATCACAAATAGCTTCAGTGGGTTCTCTCAAGCTCTAAAATATACTTAACATTTATTCCAGTTCCATCATGTGTTGGAGTTTTGTTGTAATCATCCCCATGACAACCGTGTATTCAAAAGGTCATTCTACTTGTAACTCATGATTCATGACCAGTTTTAACTGGGGAGGATTTTCACAGACATTGTGAATATCTACTTAACTATAATTAAACAAATAGTTACGTAACTTGTATGCATTAATGTAGAATAGTAGCTAGTAGAGAAGGAGATCCATATGACAATAATATCACCATGGATGTTGATGATATCAGCAGAGCAACCTGTCGGGCCTGTGTCCCTTACGGGTGTAGGTGATTCATGGTGCAGTTTCTCAGCTCCAGGTTTATCAGTGGGGGTGGCTGTGTGAGAGAGTTCAGTAGCGTGGCCGAGTAGCTAAGTAGAAACAGGTGCAATGCTTGTGGCTGTTTCGCAGAGAGATCAGGGTGGCAGATTGAAGACTCTGTATTCTGAGTGGAAGTGCTGCTTGATGTCCACCCGTGGGGCAGAGCAGATCTGTGCCGACTTCACACCAACAGGTTATTTATTTATTTAGAGAAGCAGCATGGAATTGGCCCTTCCGGCTCTTCCAGCCGCACCAGCCAGCAACCCCTGACAACCACAATTTAACCCTAACGTAATCATGGGACAATTTACAATGAGCAACTAACCCATCTGGTATGTCTTTGGACAGTGGGAGGAAACCAGAGCACCCAGAGAAAACCTTCGCTTTCAGTTGACTTACAAGGGCAATACCAGCACCAAATAGCTACCATCTACTTAAGAGGTAGGGTTATAGAAGGAAAAAAAGGTGAAATAGAAGATTTCTTTCTCAATAAGAGAAAAACCCTGGTCCCCTCCACTACCACCCTCCTCTGTCTGGCATTCACCTGCTATGCCTGCTTCTTCGTTGGCTAAGTAGAACAGTCCTTGTTCCAAACCTTCTTCGTTAATGCGTCCCAACTCTTCCTCTGCCACGTTGATGACTGCATTGATGCTGTTTCATGCACCCATGCTGAACTTCAATTTCATCAACTTTGCCTCTAGTTTCCACCTGGCCCTTCAATTCACTTGCTCCATTTCTGACACCTCCTTCCCCTTTCTTGATTTTTCTGTCTCCATTTCTGGAGATAAATTTTCAACTGGCATCTTTTATAAACCTACCAATCCCCACAGTTATCTTGACTCTCCCTCTTCCCACACTGTCTGCTGTAAAAATGATATTTTTTTTTTTTTTTTAGTTCCTTCATTTCTGCGCCATC
Organism: Mobula birostris; assembly: GCF_030028105.1. Taxonomy (NCBI): domain Eukaryota; kingdom Metazoa; phylum Chordata; class Chondrichthyes; order Myliobatiformes; family Myliobatidae; genus Mobula; species Mobula birostris. The sequence goes on from NC_092393.1 coordinate 21,912,168, forward strand.
TGTTCCCAGGATGCACATTTCCTTTCCAGGATTCAGCGATGTCCTCCTTCTTCCAAGAATGGGGTTTCCCTTCCTCCATTGATACTGCCCACACCTATCTTCCTCCTCCATCACCCTCTGCATCCAACACATCCTCCACAGCTTCCACCATCTCCAAAGTGATCCTACCACCAAACATATCTTTATCTCTCCCACTGTCACAAAAAACTTGGGTCAATTGTTTAAGAAAAATAACCAGATGGCTTGAGTCACAAACTAGATTGAGGTGCTTTTATTTACCTCAAAATAAAACAAAAACTGGAAAAAGAAACTATATATATAGCCACCCTCAGACTAAACACAGAAGAAAACTAACCCCAAAGCCTTGGTAACCTGAGGCTTATAACTGCTAAGCCCCTCCCCTAGACCAACCAAAAGCTAATTAACTCAATTATCCAATTAAAGATGCCTCTATATGAGACAGCTCCATGCAGCAGCTCTGTTTCAGACCCAGTCATTATCACTGCTGGGGATGAGTGTTTTACTGAGTGCGCTATGTGCCATCCATAGTTAGTGACGGGCCTTCATCACACCCACCCTCCGCTTTCCCCAGAGATTGCTCCCTCTGCTTTTCACTCATCCATTCAACCCTCCTCACTAATCTCCCTCCTGGCACTTATCCCTGCGAGCAGTCGAAGTGCTACACTTGCCCATTCACCTCCTTCCTCACCTCCATTCATGGCCCCAAAACAGCCTTTCCAGGCAAAGCAATGCCTCACCTTCGAAACTGCTGAGGTCGTCAATTGTGTCTGGTGCTCCTGATGCAGCTTCCTCTATATTGGTGAAACTCATTGTAAATTGGGGGACTGCTTTGTCAAGCACCTACGTTCCATCAGCCAAAAGGGAACTTCCTGGTGGCCAAACATTTTAATTTCAATTCCCATTCCCGTTCGAACATGTTAGTCCATGGCCTCCTCTTGTGCCAAGATGAGGCCACCCTCAGGGTAGAGGAGCAACACCTTGTATTCTGCCTGGATATCCTCCAAACTGATGGCATGAATATCAATATCTCCTTCTGATTAAAAAAAAAAATTCCCTCCCTCTTCCCTCTTCTTCTATACCCTACTCTGGCCTCTTACATCTTCTCACCTACCTATCACATCCCCCTGGGTCCCCTCCTTCCCTTTCCACTGCAGTCCGCTCTCCTTTCCTATCAGATTACTTCCTCTCCAACCCTTTACTTTTCCTACACCCCCGGCTTCACCTATCACCTTCTACCTGCCCCTACCCTGCTTTTTTCTTCTGGCGTTTTCTCACTTTCTTTCCAGTCCTGGCCCAAAACATCAACTGTTTAATCATTTGCATAGGTGCTGCCTGACCTGAGTTCCTCCAGCAATTTTTGTGTAAAACAGAAGATCTTACTTTGCAAATATTATCTTGTATAATCAAGAAACATTTCTACTACCCCCTTCTGAATATTCCCCTTAAATATTTTTAGATAAGCATTTCAGCTACTACTTGAAACAGTAAGTTTCATTATACACATAATATTACTAAGTTATTTGGTCTTTAATGTGATGGGGTTTAATGGTGAAGATGCTTCCACTTGGGAAATTGTCGATAACTAGAGGTCATAAATACAAGTTGGTCACTAATTTAGCAAGCGGTTTAGGAGAAATATCTCCAGCTTGATTAGAAAGTGGAACATCCTCCTGCACCTGGTTAGGGTGAATAACAAAGGTGCGCAGAGAACCACACAAGTGAGACGAAATGTGTTATTCTGCCGTGAGGATGGGATAAGCCTTATGTGAACATAAGCATAGACTTAGATCAGCACACTGCATGTTACAGCATTGTACATTCTGTGGAAGTATATGATAGGGGAGAGAGAAATTGGGATTCCCAAACAATGAATGTATCAGAGTGCAGGTGAAGGGAAGAGAGTAGAAGAATTCAAAAGATATACTGTATCTGCTGCTGAAACCTAGATAGCTCCATGGAAAATTTCAAGTTCTCTGATGCATACATAGCTAGCCCATGGTGTAGTGGCATCCACTCGAGGCGAGTGGTCCCAGATTTGAATCTAGCCGGTTTCTTGCAGGCTTTCCATCCGTGCTGTGTTGAGCATTGAGCTTGCAACTTGGCCTCGTAAAAAACAGACAAATACTAAAGAAACAGCAAGATTGCTGCCCCATGTGCCATGGGGTGTGGAGTGGAAAAAGAAAAGATTCATACATGCTTCCTATTAACTAGGGGTTGTGTCTAGATTTGAGCTGCAATATATTTACTGTTGAATAATAGATATTACGGAACATATGTAGAATGGCAATGGGACTTACACAGTAAATTGATGAAAGATTTGTGAAGCTCTGATTTATGTCGGTTATTTGAAGCTTGATATATTTATCACTTGTAACGTCGTTCCCTAAATGCCAGTTATACCATTGGCTTCATGTTTATGTTAGAGAAGATTTTTAATGTAAGATTCCTAATTTCCTTGGCCAACTGTTGTCACTATTTCCAAGTTATTACGGAAAGTAGCTGTGGTAAAATGTCAAAGCCAAGGACATGGTGTGTCAGGGAAAGGGGAAACATGGGAGGAAACAAAGTGAAGACCTCTGATAGCCAAAGGCATTCCTACTCAGGAGGTGTCTGTTGTTGAAGGTAGTCATCACAGCCCAAGGACCTCGCTGTCTAGCAGAAGTTCTATAGGGCATTGAACATGCTCTTCCTCAGGAGGCTAAAGGAATTTGACACGTCCCCTTTGACTCTCACCAGTTTTTATCAATGCATCACTGAGAACATCCTATTTGGATGCACCATGCATTGGTGTGGCCCTGCTCTACCCATGACCCTAAGAAACTGCAGAGGGCTATGGACAGAACTCAGCATATCACAAATACAAGCATCCCCTCCACGGGCTCTGTCTACATTTCTCACTACATCAGTAAAGCAACCGGCATAACCAAACATTTCCGTTCACCCTAACATTTTCTCTTCTTCCCTCTGCCATGAGACAGAAAATACAATAGCCTTAGATCACGTAACATCAGGTTCGAAGGCGGCTTCTATCCCATTGCTAAAGACTATGGAAAGATTCTCTCATGTGCCGAGATGAACTCTTGACCTTATACTCTACCTCATTATGACATTGCACCTTATTGTGTGCCCAGACTGTTAAAGAGATTTTAAATGTTAGGTTGATTTGTCACATGTACATTGAAACATGCAATGAATTGCGTTGTTTGCATCAACCAATGCAGTCCAAAGATGTATTAAGGGCAGCCCACAGGTGTTGCCATATTTCTGCTGCCAACATAACATGTTCACAGTTTACAAACCCTAACCCATACGTCTTTGGAATGAGGGAGGAAACTGGAGCACATGGCATCTACGTGGTCATGGGAAGAACGTATGAATTCCTTATGGGCACCAGTGAGAACTGAACCTCAATCATAGTTCAATGTAAGTTTATTATCAAAGTACATATATGTCTCCATATACAACCCTGATATCTGTGTTCTTGCAGGCATTCACAGTAAATACAAGAAACACAGTAGAATCAATGAAACACCACATCCAATAGGATGGACGACCAACCAATATGCAAAAGACAACAAACAGTGCAAATACAAAAAGAGAAAGAAAAAAAAATAATAATACAGATCCATAATCCCTTATCCGAAATCCTTGGGGACAGTTACATTTCGGAATTCAGAATTTTTCGGATTTCATAACATCGCCCCCCACCGATACCAAAAATCACGTATGCTCAAGTCCCTTATTTAACCTGTCTTAGTGCGATGGACTTTAGGACCTAGCGGCACACCAAACCTACGCACATCCTCCTGTATATTTTAAATTATCTATAGATTATTTATAATACCTAATACAATGTAAATGATTGTTATACTGTATTGTTTAGGGAATAATGACAAGAAGAAATTTTATTTCCAACAAAAACATTCAATAAAACAAAAATATACAGCTTCAAACGAACCAAATCAAACACGTGGTAAATGACTTATTGGAATAAATGTAGAACGTCACTGTCACTATAAAACTTCAGTAACTTGTCTTTATGTTTATTTAAATCATATACAATGGTAGTTCCGACACTATTTTCTTCAGTAAGATGCCGCACAGACACACCACGATCAAGCTTCTGCAATAACTCCACTTTCTGCATTATTAATAGAGAAGATTCCTTCTCTTCCTCATTGTTACCCATAGGGGTATCTGCAGCTCCTTTTGACATTTTCACAGTGAAATTAAACACAAAGTCAACAATGAACACAAAATATCAACGAACAGCAAATGCACGTGTAACCAGTACGAGCGATGAGCCACAACTGACGACTAGCGGCTTCTGCTAGTGCTGCCACGTTACACCTGAGTGACGTCAGCTGTTGGCAAAAAAACTTCAGTTTTTGGCACTTTCTGGATTTCAGAATTTCGGGTAAAGGAATGTGCATCTGTAATAAATAAGTAAGCAATAGCTACTGAGGACAGGAATTGTAGAGTTCTTGAAAGTGAGTCCATAGGTTGTGGAACCAGTTCAATGTAAGAGTAAGTGAAGTTCAGTAAAGCTATCCCCTCAAGAGCCTGATGGTTGAGGGGAAATAACTGTTCCTGCACCTGGTGATGTGGGATTTGAGGCTATTGTACCTCCTTGCTGATGGCAGCAGTGAGACGAAAGTATGGCATGGATGGTGAGGGTCCATCAAGTTCGCCGATGACCGTGGTGGGTTTCATCAGCAAGAACAATGAGTCAGCATACAGAGAGGAGGTGCGATGGCTGACGGACTAGTGCAGAGCCAACAACCTGCCTCTGAATGTGAACAAAATAAAAGAGGTGCTTGTTGACTTCAGGAGGACATGGAGCGACCACTCTCGGCTGAACATCGATGACTCCTCTGTAGATATCGTTAACAGCACCAAATTTCTTGGTGTTCACCTGGCAGAGTATCTCACCTGGTCCCTCAACACCAGCTCCATAGCAAAGAAAGCCCAGCAGCGTCTCTACTTTCTGCAAAGGCTAAGAAAAGTCCATCTCTGATCACTCATCCTCACCACATTCTACAGAGGTTGTATTGAGAGCATCCTGAGCAGCTGCGTAATCATAGTCATAGTCATAGTCATATTTTATTGATCCTGGGGGAAATTGGTTTTCATTACAGTTGCACCATGAATAATAAATAGTAATAAAACCATAAATAGTTAAATAGTAATATGTAAATTACACCAGGAAATAAGTCCAGGACCAGCCTATTGGCTTAGGGTGTCTGACCCTCCAAGGAAGGAATTGTAAAGTTTGATGGCCACAGGCAGGAATGACTTCCTATGACGCTCTGTGTTGCATCTCGGTGGAATGAGTCTCTGGCTGAATGTACTCCTGTGCCCAAACAGTACATTATGTAGTGGATGGGAGATATTGTCCAAGATGGCATGCAACTTGGACAGCATCCTCTTTTCAGAAACCACCGTGAGAGAGTCCAGTTCCATCCCCACAACATCACTGGCCTTACGAATGAGTTTGTTGATTCTGTTGGTGTCTGCTACCCTCAGCCTGCTGCCCCAGAACACAACAGCAAACATGATAGCACTGGCCACCACAGACTCGTAGAACATCCTCAGCATCATCCGGCAGCTGTTAAAGGACCTCAGTCTCCTCAGGAAATAGAGATGGCTCTGACCCTTCTTGTAGACAGCCTCAGTGTTCTTTGACCAGTCCAGTTTATTGGACTGCCCATCACTGCCTGGTTCAGATATTGCACCATCTTGTATCGCAAGACCCTGCAGTGGATAATGAGGTCAGCTGAGAAGATCATCGGGGTCTCTCTTCCCACCATTACAGACATTTACACCATACGCTGCATCCACAAAGCAAACAGCATTATAAAGGACCCCACGCACCCCTCATATAAATTCTTCTCCCTCCTGCCATCTGGCAAAAGTCACTAAAGCATTCAGGCTGTCACGACCAGACTATGCAACAGTTTCTTCCCTCAAACCATCAGACTCCTCAATTCCCAGAGGCTGGACTGACACCAACCTACTGCCCTCTACTGTGCCTATTGTCTTGTTTATTATTTATTGTAATGCCTGCGCTGTTTTGTGCACTTTATGCATTCCTGGGTAGGTCTGTAGTCCAGTGTAGTTTTTTCTATTGTTTCATTGTAGCACCATGATCCTGAAAAACATTGCTCGTTTTTACTGTGTACTGTACTAGCAGTTATGGTCGAAATGACGATAAAAAGTGACTTGACTTGACTTGATGATAGATCTTCTTTCCTGCGACGGTGCTCCCCGTACTTTGGCGGTCAGTGGTGGTGAGGTCTTCACTCATGATGGACTGGGCTGTATCCACTACTTTTTGTAGGTCTTTTCTTTCAAGAACATTGGTGTTTCCATGCTAGACTGTGATGCAACCAGTCAGTATACACTCCACCACACATCTGTGGATGACATGCCAAATCTACATGAACTTCTATGAAAGTAGATGCCTTCTTTGTAATGGTATTTAGTGCTGAACCCAGGACAGGTCCTCTGAAATGATAATGCTGAGGAACTTAAAGTTGCTGACCCTATCTACCTTTGATCCCCTAACGAGGACTGGCACATGGACCCTCCTGTTTCCTCCTCCTGTAGTCAATAACTAACTCTTTGGTTTTGCTGATGTTGAGTAAGATGTTGTTGTGGTGGTATCACTGAGCCAGATTATCAATCTCCCACTATGCTGATTCATCACCACTTTTGATTCAGCTTGTGTCACCAGCAAGCTTGAATATGGCATTGGAGCTGTACTTAGCCTGACAGTCACAGATACAAAGCAAGGAGGGCAGAGGGCTAAGTACACAACTTTATGATGCAACTGTGCCGATGGTGATTGTGGAGGAGATGTTGTTGCCAATCCTACCTGACTGGGTTCTGCAAGTGAGGATCCGGTTGCACAGGGAGGTACTGAAGTCTTGGAGCTTATTGATTAGTTTTAAGGGGATGGTAGTTTTGAATGCAGTGCTGCAGTCAGTGAGGGATATCCTGATGTATATATTTTCACCATCCATACGTCCCAGGGTTGAGTGAAGAGCCAGTGAAATGGCATTTGCTGTTTACCTGTTGTGATGTTAGGCATTTCTCATAGAAACATAGAAACATAGAAAATAGGTGCAGGAGTAGGCCATTCGGCCCTTCGAGCCTGCACCGCCATTTATTATGATCATGGCTGATCATCCAACTCAGAACCCTGCACCAGCCTTCCCTCCATACCCCCTGATCCCCGTAGCCACAAGGGCCATATCTAACTCCCTCTTAAATATAGACAATGAACTGGCCTTAACTGTTTCCTGTGGCAGAGAATTCCACAGATTCACCACTCTCTGAGTGAAGAAGTTTTTCCTAATCTCGGTCCAAAAAGGCTTCCCCTTTATCCTCAAACTGTGACCCCTCGTTCTGGACTTCCCCAACATCGGGAACAATCTTCCTGCATCTAGCCTGTCCAATCCCTTTAGGATTTTATACGTTTCAATCAGATCCCCCCTCAATCTTCTAAATTCCAACGAGTACAAGCCTAGTTCATCCAGTCTTTCTTCATATGAAAGTCCTGCCATCCCAGGAATCAATCTGGTGAACCTTCTTTGTACTCCCTCTATGGCAAGCATGTCTTTCCTCAGATTAGGGGACCAAAACTGCACACAATACTCCAGGTGTGGTCTCACCAAGGCCTTGTACAACTGCAGTAGTACCTCCCTGCTCCTGTACTCGAATCCTCTTGCTATAAATGCCAGCATACCATTCGCCTTTTTCACCGCCTGCTGTACCTGCATGCCCACTTTCAATGACTGGTGTATAATGACACCCAGGTCTCGTTGCACCTCCCCTTTTCCTAATCGGCCACCATTCAGATAATAATCTGTTTTCCTATTTTTGCCACCAAAGTGGATAACTTCACGTTTATCCACATTAAATTGCATCTGCCATGAATTTGCCCACTCACCCAACCTATCCAAGTCACCCTGCATCCTCTTAGCATCCTCTTCACAGCTAACACTGCCACCCAGCTTCGTGTCATCCTCAAACTTGGAGATGCTGCATTTAATTCCCTCATCCAAGTCATTAATATATATTGTAAACAATTGGGGTCCCAGCACTGAGCCTTGCGGTACCCCACTAGTCACTGCCTGCCATTCTGAAAAGGTCCCATTTATTCCCACTCTTTGCTTCCTGTCTGCTAACCAATTCTCAATCCACATTAATATCTTACCCCCAATACCGTGTGCTTTAAGTTTGCACACTAATCTCCTGTGTGGGACCTTGTCAAAAGCCTTTTGAAAATCCAAATATACCACATCCACTGGTTCTCCCCTATCCACTCTACTAGTTACATCCTCAAAAAATTCTATGAGATTCGTCAGACATGATTTTCCTTTCACAAATCCATGCTGACTTTGTCCGATGATTTCACCGCTTTCCAAATGTGCTGTTATCACATCTTTGATAACTGACTCCAGCAGTTTCCCCACCACCGACGTTAGGCTAACCGGTCTATAATTCCCCCGGTTTCTCTCTCCCTCCTTTTTTAAAAAGTGGGGTTACATTAGCTACCCTCCAATCCTCAGGAACTAGTCCAGAATCTAACGAGTTTTGAAAAATTATCACTAATGCATCCACTATTTCTTGGGCTACTTCCTTAAGCACTCTGGGATGCAGACCATCTAGCCCTGGGGATTTATCTGCCCTCAATCCCTTCAATTTACCCAACACCACTTCCCTACTACTAACACGTATTTCGCTCAGTTCCTCCATCTCACTGGACCCTCTGTCCCCTACTATTTTTGGAAGATTATTTATGTCCTCCTTAGTGAAGACATAAACAAAGTAATTATTCAATTGGTCTGCCATGTCCTTGCTCCCCATAATCAATTCACCTGTTTCTGTCTGTAGGGGACCTACATTTGTCTTTACCAGTCTTTTCCTTTTTACATATCTATAAAAGCTTTTACAGTCAGTTTTTATGTTCCCCGCCAGTTTTCTCTCATAATCTTTTTTCCCCTTCCTAATTAAGCCCTTTGTCCTCCTCTGCTGAACTCTGAATTTCTCCCAGTCCTCAGGTGAGCCACTTTCTCTGGCTAATTTGTATGCTTCTTCTTTGGAATTGATACTATCCCTAATTTCTCTTGTCAGCCACGGGTGCACTACCTTCCTTGATTTATTCTTTTGCCAAACTGGGTGAACAATTGTTGTAGTTCATCCATGCAATCCTTAAATGCTTGCCATTGCATATCCACCGTCAATCCTTTAAGTGTCATTTGCCAGTCTATCTTAGCTAATTCACGTCTCATACCTTCAAAGTTACCCCTCTTTAAGTTCAGAACCTTTGTTTTTGAATTAACTATGTCACTCTATATCTTAATGAAGAATTCCACCATATTATGGTCACTCTTACCCAAGGGGCCTCTCACGACAAGATTGCTAATTAACCCTACCTCATTGCTCAAAACCCAGTCCAGAATAGCCTGCTCTCTAGTTGGTTCCTCGACATGTTGGTTCAAAAAACCATCCCGCATACATTCCAAGAAATCCTCTTCCTCAGCATCTTTACCAATTTGGTTCACCCAATCTACATGTAGATTGAAGTCACCCATTATAACTGCTGTTCCTTTATTGCACACATTTCTAATTTCCTGTTTAATACCATCTCCGACCTCACTACTACTGTTAGGTGGCCTGTACACAACTCCCACCAGCGTTTTCTGCCCGTTAGTGTTATACAGCTCTACCCATATCGATTCCACATCTTCCCGGCTTATGTCCTTCCTTTCTATTGCGTTAATCTCATCTTTAACCAGCAACGCCACCCCACCTCCTTTTCTTTCATGTCTATCCCTCCAGAATATTGAGTATCCCTGAACGTTGAGCTCCCATCCTTGGTCACCCTGGGGCCATGTCTCTGTGATCCCAACTATATCATAATCATTAATAACAATCTGCACTTTTAATTCATCCACCTTGTTACGAATGCTCCTTGCATTGACACACAAAGCCTTCAGGCGCTCTTTTACAACTCTCTTAGCCCTTATACAACTATGTTGAAAAGTGGCCCTTTTTGATGCTTGCCCTGGATTTGTCGGCCTGCCACTTTTACTTTTCTCCTTACTACTTTTTGCTTCTACCCTCACTTTACACCCCTCTGTCTCTCTGCACTGGTTTCCATCCCCCTGTTGTGAACTAACCTCCTCTCGCCTAGCCTCTTTAATTTGATTCCCACCCCCCAACCATTCTAGTTTAAAGTCACCTCAGTAGCCCTCGCTAATCTCCCTGCCAGGATATTGGTCTCCCTAGGATTCAAGTGTAACCCGTCCTTTTTGTACAGGCCACACCTGCTCATGCAGGAGTTGATATGCTTCGTCATCAGCCTTTCAGAGCACTTCATCACTTTGGATGTCCTTGCTCTCCTCTGATGAAATTGGTGACTAGTGAACAAAGTTCTTGACGAACATGAACCCCTGACGTATAACTTTATCCTACATGCACACAAGCCACCACAACCCCTTCCCATGTATTGTTTATATGTAAGTTTATCTTTAAGTACTGAGTCTCCCAAGATTGGTAAGACTTCAATTTGCTCTTGTAACAAACTTTGCTCTGGGTTGAAAATTACTGGCTTCAATCAACATGTTCTGTTGGTTACTGTACTCTCATACTTGCTAATGCAAGTGACAAACAAGAGTCAGGACATCCTCTGCTGTCAAGGATAGGACATTTATATGGCTTTGTCTGAGCAGCACAAACAGTCAGCCTTTCATCCTGTACATGAATATGTTGAGAGAAGTTCCCGAGAGCCAACAGTATTGTTAAGCTCCAAGTGAGGATGAAGAATGGAACATGATGTGAGAAGGAGAAAGTGATGTTGTGATATTCTTACTGTTATTTGAGCTGGAAGCTCGGAGGCTGATTGCCATGAATCAGAGACAAGTATCGATAGTCTTGAGATTTACAAATTTTGCATGTATAACGAGATACCAGAGAAGACAGCTATTGAATATGTGGTGAGTTTGAAAACAGCAATAATAAGCTACAATTCCAGTTGGACATTGATCTATCACTTAATATATGAAAAGGTGAATGAGAGAATTGAGGAAGCTATTTAACAGGATAGGTTTCTCGAGGGAGAAGGCAGCATGGATTCCGGGGGGGGCGGAGGGGGAGTGTAAGGTAGAGTATAGTTCCAAGTTGCAATTGGAATAAGTCTACAAAGACGGTAATGGTAGTGTGGTCCCTTTCTTCACAGCTGGGAAACAGCAGAAACCAAATATTACATGAATGCCATGGATGGTATGGGAATCACCCAGTTTGGAGTGCCTGTTTAAGGTACCCTATGTTGTGCATGCATGGGGTAGGGTATTCTTCATGTGGGTGCATGCCCTTCAAGAGAGAAATGGTCATTAAAGTCTGTCAGTCTCTACGTGGTGAAGTAATGGAATCGATCAGCTGGGTGCCAGAGGAGCTGCAGAATTAGATCGTGAACAGTATTCATTGTGCAACTGAGGAAAGTGACAAGGACAGAACATTAAAAAGCATCTTGTTGATCGAAGAAGAAAATATGAGTAACAAGCTGCAGGTGAGGATGTATCTTTTCTCATTGAGGTAAAGTAAAGTAATCATTGCTGGCGAACTCTCACTCTCCTAAATATGACAGGCAACTGAAGCTATCCGTTTCTTCTCAAAACCCAACAGTTTATCCCCCCCATACCATGAGTTACCTGCTCAGTCTTCAATAAATGGAAGTTTCTTGATAGATCCCTCTTTGCTCTTTGCTTGTGCAAGTGACAGAAGGAAATAGGTTTAGATCACATGTCAGCAATGAGGGTGGGTGACATGTTTGAGAGAGTTATAGGACAGTGATTTAATGCAAAAAAAAGTAGTGAAGAAGAGATTATGACAGGCAGATAGGCAGATGATGCATTGGAAACATTGGTGAACTTGAAAGATACAGATAGAGTTAGCCTGTATTTCAAGTCAGCGGGAATATTCCCAGGGCTAAATGCTATTTCTGAACTCCCAGGTAAGGTATTGATCAAAGAAGTGAGAAGCGTAGCACTGATAAACCCAAGCGCACGATATCCTTCCTCCTTTCTGCAATGTCTTGAAACTCGTTTCTTTCTTTTTTGTTTTTTTCTCTCCTTTCTTGGCTTGTGTGCAACTCAATATTACCTTCTCCATTTGTCCCACCATTTGCACATCTGACCATGAATACATTAAGCATATTAAATGGCTGACTATTCAGTTTCCTACCCTGGCCTCAATACAAGGAAGCATTATACTGTAAGTGGTTTCCCCTCTTCCTACAACAAGTCCTCTCCATTGCAATATATTTTTCTCCATCATATGTTTGGGTTTTCCATATGTTCTACAAATATAAGCTCTGGCATATCTATGGAAATACATCCTTTGATTTTGTTGGATTGATATATTTGAAATAAGCTGAGGAAAAGGAGATTGTTCAAAGCTAAAGGAGACCAATCTGGTGTGTATTTCCCTTAGCAAAATGGTCAAAATCTGGTCTATGTAGATTTTCTAGTTGTGATTATTCCTTTTAATTAAGATCAACCAAATAGTAATATTTTAACAGCAATAGAAGTAAAAAGTGAAAAGGTTTATCAGAAGTGGGAAATAAAGTGAAGAATTCAAGGAACAGAGAAAAAAAAAGTACTCTCCTGAGGGCTTAGTATGTGATTCAGCCATAGAAACCAAGAGCAATAGTTAACTTACTATTTGTATCTTGAAAATTTAATTTTGACACCTTAAAGTAAAGCCACTGAGCTCATGTTTTAGCCTGGAAGGGAGAATTGGTCCTTTTATTTGTAGTTTCTACTCAGTCATATGTCTGAAAGAAAAACAATTGATTAAAATGTAATTTTGCACTCATTTGTCAGATGTGACTGATGTTTAAATTCTGAGTTGATATTAGAAACAAAACAAGTGCATAATTAATTTCTCAGTACTCTGCTGCTGAAAACACATTTAGCAAAAATAAATCTTGCGTTGCATCACATTTCCTTGCCCCGTGTAACATCTATTCTATGGATGTTTAAGTAAGCTTATTTAAACTTAATTAAAATTATTGGTTGTTCTGTTTCATGTGTATATAGTGCAAATATTTTGTGCATAGACACTAATTATGTATGGGCTCTTATAGTTCTGCAATGACCTTATACAACTTGGTTTCTTACAGACCTAAGATCACCAAATTTGGATTCCAAAGGTGTTGGACATCTCACTATCCTGTGAGCTGTAGCTAGTTTACATTTATCAGTTCTAAAGAATCTTTTCATTCTCATGTAACTCCAGTGCATTTCGCATTCTAACCATTTGCTGTTCCTCATTCTCGATCACTCCCTGGACTCTTGTCCTTCCAATTTTTGTAACCTCCTCCAGCTCTTTAAGACTCCAGGATCTCAACACTGCTCCTATTGGACCTTCTTGCACTTCCTATGATTTAATTATGCCCCCCCCCATGTCAAATGCATCAGCTCTGAGACCCTATGTTCTGTAAGTCCCCATCCAATACTTATCATCCCAACCCTCAAAACCTCCTCAAGCTGTCTACTTAGCTTTTGTTTTTCATTAAAACTAATAATTCAGCAGGATAGCGTGTGGCCAAGTGGTTAGGGCGTTGGGCTCACGATCTGAAGGTTGTGGGTTCGAGCCTTGGCCAAGTCAGTGTGTTGTGTCTTTGAGCAAGGCACTTAACCACACACTGCTCCAGTCCAGCCAGCTGAAAATGGGTACTGGCAAAATGCTGGGGGTTAACCTCACGAAAGACTGGCGTCCTATCCGGGGGGGGGGGGGGGGGTGAGAATCTCGTACGCTCAGTCGCTTCACGCCATAGAAACCGGCATAAGCACCGGCCTTATGGGCCACAAAGGCTCGGGACAGACTTTGACTTTGACTTGAAAAATTCAGCAAGATTTAAGTGAATCTTGATATGACTCAATTAACGGCCCAGTGAAGCATTGTGGGGAATTTTTACTATATAGAAATCAGGAAGCATGTAGATTCTGGAGGAACTGGTAGACAGAGAGAAATTATGCCCATTAACACAACTGAAAAGAGAATGCAATCAATTTGCCAAAGGACCAAGTATAACAGAAGGAATATCTTTTATCTTAAACATAGGGAATTGTTAGAATGGGGAATACACTGCCAGAGGAAGTGAGTGGGTAAGGAGGGAAACTTGCTCTTATATAGCACTCATATTACTTCAAAGGGCTGAATGCTGCATTCTTCCTGTAGGTCCAACAGATGAGTCATAATAAAAGTAGAAATTGACCATTTTATTGATGTTTAGAGGACTTACTTCAGAGTCAAATGAATACTGTAGCCACAAATAACCTGATTTAGTCTGAGACAGTGAATAAAGTGAGGAAATGCATTATTGAGAAGGAACCATGTCTGTGTTGGGGAACGGAGATACCAACTTGAGTCTTGCAAATACTTAGCTGAAGAAAATTTCTGCAAATTGTGGATTGAATGTAGGAAATACAACATTATACCTCAAGAGGCAAGATGTGCCTAAGAGCTGAAATGGGGGAAGAGTTCGGCATTATTAGCATGCATCTGGAGTTGACATGCTTTCGAATGATGCTGTAGAAAGTTAATTAGGGTTGTCAATATTCCCATATTGGACAGGATTGTCTGTGCTTAAATGGAAAATCAGTTACCATTTCTTCCCCACGATAAGTTTCCTAACCTGAACACACTACAAGAGTGCTTGACCAGACTGAAATGAAAGATTCTGGCTCAGTTCTTATTCTGAGTCATCCTGAGAAACCTTATAGGAACAGCAGCCTGGATATTTCAGCCAATAGCAAGCATTTAGACTTCTTGCTGACCTCTGTATGATGAACCTAATTTCTGAGCAATCCTTCCCATGAATCCAACCTCTATGAATAGCTAGAAAGAATTCTTCCTGTTGATAATATACATTGCATGCTACATGCTCCACCCAGAACATTGGGCAATCAAAATATGCTTTCAAAAACGATAACCTGACTTCTGCTGGTGTAGGAGGGAAGTGAATGGAGTGAATGCCTAGAAGGCAGATAAGAGCAGCAGTAATAACATGTACTGCTTTAAAATACAGTTTTGGAAGCCCATGGGGAAACCAGGAAGTGGGCAATAAGCTGCAAAGAAATGCTTGAGAGTTTCCACAGTTAACCTGTGAATGTTGGAACAGACGGTATTTCAAATCTCCGACCACAAATGGTTGGTAAAGAGTGCAACCATTGGCTTATTCATTCATCTAGATATGCTTGACAGGCTCTGAAGGACGACACTTCGATTAACCATGTCAAAAGCTGCAGACAGTTCAAACAGGAGGAGAAGGAGTAATTTGCCACAGTCACCATCTGAAAATTGTTGCACTCTTTAATTTCAATGAAAAATCACCTTCAAGGTTAGTTTAAACACATTATTTTCTTCCCTGTAACCACCATAATGACTGAAATGAATTTTTTAATTCTTTTACAATAACATGATTAGATTATGTTGTAAGTTTTAATGTCTTTATTAAGCTTCTACTTAAAGGCTACAGATTCTGATGCTTGAAGTTGTTACTTTGCTCAGAGATGTTATAGTTTGAATTTGCAAATGGAAAAATTTTGTTTAGCTGCTGCACTTTCTACCCAATTACCGAATATGTAAACATTGGCCTAACGAGTCCATGGCAGGTGAAAATGGGCTATTACTAATTGCACTTCCCAGTTCTCGGTCTATTCTTTCCAGTAGTTTGTACACATGTGACAGATCAAGTGACTATCCATGAACTTTTTAAAATGTGATGAGGGTTTCTGTTCTCACCAGCTATTGAAGCAGTGAGGTCTATACCCTTACAACTCTTTGGCTGAACAACTTCTCATAATTCTCAAATTCTTTTGCAAATAATCTAACAGTGTAAAGCTTTTCCACTAATTTCGTTACCTCTTTATTACAGTAACTTCAACTTTTTCTATATGTTCTCCAGGCCTACCATAAACTCAAGAGTATCATATAGCACCTGGTATCAGTTAAAAACAACACGCACAACACGCTGGAGGAACTCAGCAGGTCGGGCAGCATCCATGGAAATGAACAGTCAACATTTCGGGCCGAGACCCTTCATCAGGGTTATCAGTTAAAAATCAGTTAGAAAGATTTATTCAAATCCAAAACATACTTTCCTTTGATAACAAAATCTTGGCCTATTGATAAAAGCAAAGATATGTTTTCAGACTACAACAAAACAGCTGAAAATTTCAGGCTTTGTTTGTTGGCTGACAAAGTACACTAAAATTTGGCATCCATATATAATCAGACAAATGCTTTACATTATGATGACATGAATCTATTTAAGAAAAACCAATACTTCGCATTATCCAGTTCTATATTTTAACTTAATTGTGACATCAATCCATAATTCCTATATAATTATCAATTGGCAAACCTTTCTTTTATTCCTCGATTTCCCTTCCATTACAATTGGCACCCTATCGCAAAAATTTCCAAAATAAAATGGAAAAAAAATCCAAATTGAAATGACAAGGTCAGTGAACATGACTTGATTTCAAATTAGATTTTAAAACATGCATAAAATATTCCGGATCAATTTACTTGGCCTCATATTTCTTAGTTAACTTGATGGCTCTATTTTTCATTTAACATTAGAATAGTTTTACCAACAATTACTGTGTCCCTCTGGACTACATGACCAGACTGTGCTGAAAGGAATGAAGTCTAAGCCTTTGCTCATTTGAAAACTAAACATTTAATTCTGCAGCTAGTTCAGAAGATTTTCTGTTCCTTCCAAAACAGACACTGCTTTCATTCCAACCCCATTTTCTACAGATGAAAAGCACCTTCCATGCCCCATACAATGTAAACATGCCTCTCATTAGCACCACCTGCAGAGGCTTCATCTTAGTCCGTAAGCCAGGATGCCAAATTTGGGCCACTGGTACCATCTGTGGGGAATAATTCTTATAGTGATTTTTGGCAAGGTATATACTCCTAGTGCTAGAACATAAGTGATAGCATTGCAGCAGTGGTAGCTTTCTGTGAGGGAGACTGGGAGTGGCACCTCCACGCTATAAGAACCATGATGCCATGGTGCTTTGTCTATGATAAGATGAATTCTGCCAGGTACCTGTCCCCTTACTTTGCTCAGATGATGAACCTCCCAGAGAAGAAACCTTCTGTGAAACCTTCAAGACAGGCCAATTCTCAGTGCAGCTGTCAAGTAACAACCCCTTTGGGCAGATCCCTGTGGACCAGGCTATTGAAGCCACAGTGAACAAAGACACACTGACTCCTGGAGGCACATCACGGTTCAGCCTGAATGCTGGAGCTATCAAGCATTACTACATAACAGCTGAGCACCACAGTACATTGCTGGGACAGTTAAGGGAGATGGTGCAAGGCAACAAATCAGAGCTTTGTCATGCGGAGCTACAGCGGCCGAAAATCCAGAAAGATGAGGAAGCAGTTTCAGCAGTGGTTAGCCTCATACATGCATGGGTCAATCCATTTGCTGAGAAGCAGGACCTCATTAGCATCTCTACGGCAAAGGCAGTCCACAAGGACATTGCCTCCGACCTGATGAAGGCATATGAGATTGGTGAGCAATGCTATGCAACCTTCAACGATGAGAGACTAGAGGAAGACCCACTAGCAAAGAATTTCCATGACACAATGAAAACCAACAAGTTGAAAACATTCAGGGATATGTGTAAGAAGAGAGAAGTGAAATCAAATGAGAGGGCGATCATCTTGAAAGCAGGCAAGTCTTTGTTTGAACACATCATAGTGATGGGCACAAGGGCGCAGTCTACGTATGGAGGATATCCTTTCTCATCTCCTTGGACCATTGCCCTGGGCCCTGTCCACACCAGAAGGATTGCTGAGAAAGACAAATAAAGCTACTTTAGCCACAACCTTGCTGAAAAATGTAGCAGTAGAAGAGCAACACTAAGGAAAATCTGCTACAGTGATTGATGGAATGACTTGGTCCAAAGGAGAAAGATGATCAAGTTACTTTCAGAGATGTTGCCACAACAATTCTGGGTATGGCTCTGAGGGAAGGCAGTCAGAGTAGCAGAATAGATGTTGTGTTCAACACATACAAGGAGAACTCTATCAAGAATAGTGAAAGATCTCTACGGGGTGAAGAGATTGGTCATGAGTTGCAAGGTATCACAGGCACACAGATGGTGAGGCAGTGGAGGAGCTTCCTGACCAAAGTCAGTAACAAAAATAGTCTCATTAGCTTCATAGTCCATGAATGGAGCAAGGCAGAGTACAGAGCAAAGCTACAGGAGAAGATTCTGTATGCAACTGTGAATGAC
Source organism: Mobula birostris (assembly GCF_030028105.1). Lineage (NCBI taxonomy): Eukaryota > Metazoa > Chordata > Chondrichthyes > Myliobatiformes > Myliobatidae > Mobula > Mobula birostris. Next base: position 21,930,527 of record NC_092393.1, read on the forward strand.
AAATGTTACAGAATCGCATCTCAAGACAGTGAGGAGGTATCAGCTCTTCAGTCTCAACAAGAAGAAGCAGATGGCCATCTACTTCTCCATGCTGCCCATGCCACAAAAGATGGATACCAGTCTATCGTGATCTGCTCAGAAGACACAGATGTCTTTACCATATCTTTAGCATTTTTGTGACAGATTGAGGCCCCATTGTTCTAGAAGTGTGGCACTAGGACCCGTACAAGTCTTTTAGACATCAGGAAGGTTGCTGTCACTGTTGGCATAGAGGTTTGTAGGGCTCTCATTTGGTTGCACGTATATACAGGATGTGACACTGTAAGTGCTTTTGCAGGCAAAGGGAAGACAAGTACCCTAAAACTTCTGACCAGCAACAGGGAAACTCAGGACACATTCTTAGAGTTGGATCAGGAATGGGACCTCTCCCCAGAACTGATGGACAAACTGGAGGCATTTACATGACTCCTGTATGCCCCAAAAGTATCGACCACCAAGGTCAATGAGCTCAGGTATCACCTTTTCTGTGCCAAAAAAGATGAAATCGAAAGTCATCAACTCCCACCATGCAATGACTGCTTAACAAAATATGCACAGTGAGCCAACTACCAGGCTGATATATGGAGAAGATGTTTGGAGAAGGACCCACAAGTGTCAAGCCCTGTTGGCAGAGGACGGAAGATGGAGAGAGAAGAGGAAGCTGAACAGTTGGTGGTGCATTGAATGGAAGGCCAGCCAGCACCTAATGCCATCCTGGATCTACTGGCCTGTAACTGACCAAAAAAATGTTCACTCCCAAGATGTATGTGTGTTGCAAATGGCCTCAGGTGTACTGACATGTTTAGACTGGCAGACTGTGAGAACCAGGCATCCACCTCAGAGAGTGTGCAAAGTTCAGATGAAGACGTGGAAGACTTGGAAAATTATTATGATTATTAATAGGTTATGAAAGTATGGAAAACAAAGTATGCAAAGCAGTCTTTGATTAAATATATTCACTTCACAACCAAATGGGGCCTAGATTATGGCCGTGTGGAACCCCACATTTGAATTATTGTACTGTAATTCTATATGCTATGACAAAAGCTTAAGATTGTTTTGATTTGATACAATATGGAAAATATCATGACATTGATAAAACTCCAGAAATCTCTCCAAATGAGGTTTTACACCTTTTGGAGGGTGGGGTAACATTTTCTGCTGTACTGATGTTAATATGGAATACTGTATATACAAAAAGTGATTACTTACCTGAAGTAATAAAGCTACCACTGGTGGAATGATTTTCTAACTCTAGAGATGTATACCTTGCCAAAAATCACTATGAACATTATTCCGCTCAGATGGTACCGACCATCCTCACTGGCTCACGGACTATCTCATTAAATGATGACAACTATCTGCTCCATTCCAAGTTTTCTTTGCACATCAGGCTGTGAAATAAATCATAAAATCGGAGAGTTTGGGCTTTGCTTTCAAAAAGTGGCAGCAAAACCCTGTAATTCGTGTATGTATGTTGCTTCTGAAAATGGGTAAGCTGACATGCCAGACAGTCTTGTTCCAGGTGTTGAGAAAGACTGGTGCTCCCAAACTGCCATCATCTTAACTGCAGGAATCTACCTGACAGAAATGATAGGTCAAACTCTGCACATGTAGCAAGCAGAAGTTTTGACTAAGCCACGCTCCATGGCTTAACCCGTTGGCAATACAGTCAGAAATTGTGATTATTTCTGAAAGTCTCATTTTTATATTTGTTTATGGGATGTTAATGTCACTGGCATGGCGAATATTTATTATCTCTCTCTCTCTGCCCTTTAGATGAATGGTTGGTTAAGCCTGTAGGTCTGAAGTTATGTATTGATTGGACTAGGGAGTGATAGTAGATTTCATTCTATGAAGGACACAATGAACCAGATGTCTTTAACAATCACCATTTCTATTGGTGGTTTTGTATCCCAGATTCACTGACTTAAGTTCGTCTAAATGCCATGGTGGAATTCAATGAATGTCTCTGAATTAATATTCTAGGAATCTTGACACTAGTCTATGAATTTAACTGGGAAGAAGCTACACTTTTGGGAGAGCATTAGTGGTGACTAAGATGCCAGACAGCAGTTGTCTCATGCAAACAGCAACAGTATAGACCTTGTCGAGCTAACATTGAGCAAGGTCTATAGACCAAAACCTAATTTCACAGTTCCAATGTTAGAAAATAGGAACTGTCAGTGCTTTAAACAAGAGGCTCCTTTTATTATTTGTACTTATGCCTAACAACCAGGCTAAAATAAATGCCATGTGATTTCTGACGTATTACAGAACAGCTTCAGTTCCATATATGTTTAATTTCACAATGCAAACTAGCCCCCTGCTATCTTCCCTGCTTCCTGTTCTGAGAAGAGCACTTAAAGGTGAAGAAGATGAATTAAGGTGTCGTCATTATCTCCTGACAGTGTAGTTTCAGTATGATATTAAGCTCATCACAAGCATTAGTGCAGAGTGCATTCTCCCTCAATAGCAAAGTGTTCCAGAAAGCTTCCTGGGATTTGTTCTTACCCAGCGGGAGCTGCTGTTCCTATCCTGTCATGGTACTAATCAAAGTAAAGCAACACTGTCAGAGATGTAATCAAATCATTGACAAACTGCACCATTTATAACATCATGTTAAAACCTTAGTGTTAGTGTCTTAACCACTTGCAGAGGATGAGTCTTACTGGCTATTTGAAAATTTAGGACATGCTCAGGCACACTTATATTTGAAAAATTGGATAAATTATATTACAACATTGATTATGTACCCCTACATCAGTTGCATAGAAGCATGAAGAAAGCTTCAAGATTTAACGTACTGCTTTATAAAATTTTGTTGATAGAAACCATTTTCTTTTAGAATTGGCACAGGAACAGACTTATTATGATTCTATTCCACAAGCCTTCTTAATACTTCAGTTATTGATGAAATGTTACATTGAATCAGATAAAATCTGTAGTATAGATATTTGGTCCAACTAGTCTACGGTAGTGTTTATCTTCTTTATCAGCTCTTCACATTCTAATTACCTGTTTTCTTTCTGCACCCACAATTCAATTCATTGTTATAAAAGCATTAAGTTTCTCCTTAAACACATAAGCATCATTTGTCTAACCATTCAATAGGATGGCGATTACCATATTCTCACCACTACCTTTCATAGAAATTTTACCTAAATGTCCTATTTGATTCACTATTGGCTATCTTATTTCTTGGCCTCAATTGGCTAGCAAAACTACACTATCAAATCTCTTTGTAATTGCTAACAATCTGCAGAAAAGAAACACAGCCTGTTTGATCCTTTCTAATAGTTACATCTTCTAAATTTTAGCAACAGGATTATATATCTTTTCATTGTGCTCTCTTAAGTTTTGGAATTATCTACTGTAAAATCATGTGGTACATATAGGGTGAACATGTGCTGTCTTTTTCCCAGAGGAGAACTAGAATGCAAAGGGCATAGGTTTAAGGTCGGAGGTGAAAATTTAGAAGAGATCTGAGGGTCAACTCTTTCATCATGAGAGTGGTGCATACATGGAATGAGCTGCCAGACAAAGTGGCTGGGGCAGGTACAGTCACAACATTTAAAACACATTTAGATTAGCACATGGGTAGAAGGTGAATATGACTAGCTTGGTGGACACTGTGGACAAGCTGGCCAGAAGGGCTTGTGTCCATACAGTATAATTTCTCTTGAGTATAGTCTTTTTCCCAGATACATTTTACATTTACTTCTGCAGTCTGCTAAGCCAATTATTCTTGATTGTTTTGCTCTTTAGTGACATATATTTCTTGTAAACTCCTTTTTAAATATTGTCTGTACTGTCAATATTTTGTTTCCTGTTTAATATATTCAGCTTGTTTTCATATTTACACAGTTTAACTTTGGATCTTTGAGCTACCTCTTCCACAATCTTTTCCTTGAACCTTATTACACTGCAATCATTATCCATGTCTTTCCCCTCTTGATTTATTCTTGTTCTTATTGCTGTTCATTTCCCATTAATATCACTCATCACCTGCTTTTTTCTGCAATTTTTACAAGTCAAAAATTGCAGAGGTATTGGCTACTGTCTTTAAATTCCTGTTAGATAATACAGTAATGCTAAATGCTTGGAAGATTACAAGCCTTATTCAAATGATAAAAGACAATTAACCAGGCCAATTGCAAGACATTCCAGTCCTGAGGTATGAAAGCTTTATAAGAAAATCAACAGAGACTTGGATAAGTATTGACTAATAAGGAGAAGACACCCCAGTAGAGATCAGTATTTGACAAATAGTGTTTGATGAATGTCATTATAAATTTTTGACGTAACTGTAAGGGAGGATGATACAATGCATTTGATACTGTATATGTGGACTTTCAAAAGCATCTTACTATACATTGCAAAATAGGTTTAGTAATACAATTGAGGTTTTTAGGTCAGATGGAGCATGGAAATAAAATTGACTAATGTATATTAAGGAGAATTGGAATAAAAGAATTGAAGGAATGGAGGACAGTAAATGGCTGAGTTTTCAGTTTCAATGCTGTTCCCTCAGCTGTTTTCCATTTACAATCATGACTTGAACCTGAGCAGTTCAGGACACAACTTCAAACTTTGCTGATGAAGTGATATATTGACAATTAGGAAAACATCAATAGATTCAAAAAGAATATAGATAATTCAATGGGATCAATGTGAGAACTTAAGAAATGGAAACAGGTATAGTCCACTCAGCCCCTCATGGCTATGATGCCATTCATGTTTGATCTTTTGTACTGCATCACTTTCATGCAGAATACAGATTCCACATAAATTCCAAAAACTTATTGAACCCAGCCCTCGGAGAATTTGGAAGATTTGCTATATTCTGGATTTACTACATTGAACATAGAAAAGTATGAAAAACTAATGAGCAGAGGCAAAAAATAAACTAATTTGCACCATTTCAAAAGGATCCAAACTTGCAGGTGCAGATGTGCAAATCTTTGAAGAAGCAGAGTGAGTTTCAATATTGTTTCCAAAGCCGAGAAGAACTCAGGTTTTATAAACAAAAGCACGCAGTACAAAAGCCAGGACGCAAAGCTAAACCTACTTAAAATATTAGTTTGGTCCCAGAAGTATTGTGTTCAATTCTGAGCATCACACTATAAGAAGGATGTGAAGCTTTTCATGAGGAGATTTACTGGAAGAGTTCTAGGCATTGGGGATTACATTTATGTAGAGAGAGTGGAGAGCTAAGGTAATGATCTTACACTAGGCAAAGATTAGATCTGTGTTTAAAAATTATGAAGGATTTTTATAAAGAAAACATCTGCTATCAATAGCTAGAGCGTTGTGAGGATGCAGATTATAATTGATTGACAGAAGGAAGGTGACTGAAAAATATTTTTTAATGTAACAAGTAGTTCAGATTTGGAATTAACACTAGGTGTATGTGGTATAAGTGGAGTACAGTGAAGGATCTGGGGTGTGGGTGGATTGTTCTTCTAAAAAGATGCCACAACTTCAGTGCAATAGTTGTGTTACACTACCAGAATCAGGTTTAATATCACCGGCATGTCATGAAAATTATTAACCTTGCGGCAGCAGTACAATGCAATACATGATAACAGAGAGAAATAAAACTGAATGGTGGATGGCAGCTTTCTGAGGCAGGGCTCCTTGAAGATGTCCTGGATACTATGGAGGCTAGTACCCATGATGGCGCTGACTAATTTTACAACTCACTGCAGCTTACTTCGATCCTGTACAGTAACCCCCAGCCCTCCATACCAGACGATGACGCAGCCAGTTAGAATGCTCTCCACAGTACGTCTCTAGAAATTTGTGTATGTTTTCGTGATATAACAAACCTCCGCAAAATCCTCATGAAATATAGCCATTGTCTTGCCTTCTTAATAACCGCGTTGATATACTGGGTCCAGGTTAGGACCTCAGAGTTATTGACACCCAGGAACTTGGAATTGCTCACTCTCTCCATTTCTGATCCTTCTATGAGGACTGGTTTGTGTTCCCTCACCTTGCCCTTTCTGAGCTCCACAGTCAGTTCTTTGGTCTTACTGACATTGAGTACAAGGTTGTTGCTGCAACACCTCTCAACAAGCTGATATATCTTGCTCCTATATGCCCCTTTCATCACAATCTGAGATTCTGTGACAGGAGCCTTGCACGTAATAAAGTCACCATGTTATTCCTTGGAGATGGAAGATTAATGGAAGAGGTAACACCTCAACTAGTAATTTCAAACTTTATACTCACTTTATATTTTAGCACTAATTTTTGTACTAGTTGATGATCTGTAAAGGTCTTCCAATAACATGGCCATTTTCTTCATGTGCTTTATATCAACCCATGTAGAATCTGTTTGATTGCATAGTTATTTATGTCTAATCTCATTATGGCTATACTATTCTTTCATTTAATATGATGAACACCATCTACCTTCCTTTTTAATTCCTGATACGCAATAACAATATTTAATTGCCAATCATGATCTTTCAGTATTCATGTTTGCATTATACCTTTCACCTGCTTACTTTAAATAATGATAGATATTGCCCCATATTGCTGACGCTCAATACATTGTTATACATGAAACTTAATACAATTTTTCATGAATGTTATTTTTCATCATGCCAGCTTTATTTGCAAATGTTTTGCTATTACCTGGAACCATTCAAATATCTAAAAATGCTGATTTCATCATTTTATTCTTCACTATCTTTTATTCTTAGCATTTCTTTCTCTTAACTTTATAACAGGTCAGTCTTGCTCAGTCCAACCTTTTGCTCACACAAGTTCAAGCTCATGTTTATTATCATTCAACCTTTGACATTTAAAAAAATAATTAAAAATACATTAAACTACTTTGATTTAATGAAAAATGTGAGTAAAGCAAAACTTCAAAAAAATCGAAAATCTTAATATGTTCATTTCTTTTTAATGAAGGTCAACAATGCCATTCAAATACATGGGTGTATTGTAGGGATTGAGTGAAGCAAAGTGGATCTCGCCACTCAGTTCAGTATGGTGCTCAATTGTTACTGGACCCAGAGAGGGGTTCAATGGTCGAACAGGAGGTGAGCTGCACCAACATCCAATATCTGGCACATTTCCAGTCCTGCACTACAATGCACAGAAGAACAAGCTGCATATATATTGAAAATCAATTCAAACTATCATATCAAAAAAGACCCACCTACTTCTTCTGGTCAAATTCTACCACCTTCATATGAGGCAAGCATCAGGGTTCAAAGTAAGCTTATTATCAAAGCACATATACGTCTCCCTATACAACCCTGAGATTCGTCTTCCTGTGGGCATACTCAGCAAATCTATAGAATAGTAACTATAGCAAGATCAATGAAAGATCAACCAGAGTGCAGAAGGCAAACCGTGTAAGTCGCAATAATCTTGTACCTTCTATCGGATGGCAGCAGCAAGAAGAGAGCATGACCTGGGTGGTGGGGATCTCTGATGATGGATGTTGCTTTCCTAAGATAGTGTTTCATGTAGATGTGTTAAATGGTTAGGAGGGCTTTACCCATGATATACTGGGCTGAATCTGGCACCTCAGTACACTACTTCAAATCAAGTACTTCGATACACTATTGTAAACAAATTCAGATGTTTTAGTCTGTTTATCCAGAAAAGCTGAGGTAGATGTTGCATTAAAAATCAACTTCTGCTTATTTCTGCTGGAAGAGCAGGTTTCAGTGGTTGAGAACTGCCTAAGTCATTAGTTTTTAAAGTTGGTGTAACACTCAAATTGGTTGTGGTACAGTAAAATTTGGGTTGTAATCTCTGCTTCTTCAAAGAAGTGCTGCTCCATAAACTGGGGATCTTATTATTGTCAGGTTGCATAGACGAATCACTTGGTGAAAGTGGATTGCCCCCCAAAAAAACTCGAAAGCCACTGATTTTGGAAAAGTTAATTGAATTAATTAAAACACACTTTAATGCCAAGGTTAATCTTCTACTGTGGAGTGAGTGTCTTTATAATGAGCTGCTGCTTTTATTGCCATTCAAATATAGATGCAATCCCAAGCCCTTACATGGAGGAGAAAGTGTCAGATGATTTATATCGAATACTCAGTTGAATCACGTCATTAACTGGGATTCTAAAATTGAATAGAAGGATGATTATAAATTTGATTAAAAGTTGCAGCATTTTAAAAGCTCTTTTCTTGACATAAGCTGCATTTCTGAATATTTTTGACTTTTAAGACTTGATTTCCAAATCTTGTTCAGCTTGCAAAATATTTGTAAGTTGCCTGTGTCCCGTTGGGATCAATAAATAATCAAATTTTAAAAGTTCTTATTTCCCATTGTGTGAACCCTAATTACAGCTTCACAGGTGAGTAAATTATTGAATCTTGATCTCCAAAATACATTCTTTTTTCTGAATGACTCATAAGTTATGTTTGTCCTCAATGTTCTAGATATCGTGGTGTTGTGATCCTGGCAAAATTGGATAACTAACTGAAGGTATCTGGTGTCACAATCGCTACCGGGACATCAAAGAGGCAGAAGGTTGTCAATGTAGCATTCAGATTTGATTTTGCAGAGAAAGGGAATGAGCCTGACATACAAGACAGAGAATGCAATTAAACAATTCTGAATGTTTTAATTATTTGGCCGTTTGATTAATTCCTACAAAATACTGTAAATTCTAGAATTAAGTCACCTTCCCTTTTCATTTCTAATTATACTTCTGGACTTGGCAAAGGCAGGTTGACAGTCCTATCTGTTCAACACCTACACATAACCAACACATGAGATGCACGTGAATTCATACAATTCAAGGCATGCAGATTGAAACTCAAGCCTTTGTAGCTGTCTCCACGGGAAGGCACTCCCCACGGCAACAACAGATGGAACCAGATAAGAAAAAAGCAGGGAATGATGAAAACAGATGACTGATTTGAAAATATGATTGAAGAGCACTAATTGCATTAATGAGTGGATTGGTATGATGTTTGCAATCTGAAGGTCAGCAGACAGATTACAGGTCACAAAGTATCTGTACATGTCTCATCACTTTCTCACTGTCTCCTCAGTTTCCTCGTCTCTGGCTAATGACGTCAAAATTTTCAATCTTCCCATTCCACCCCATGCATAATGTTGTTCATATCTGAAGATCAATGGTGTTCGCAGGGAGTTGGCAGAATGGAATATTGTTTCTGTGCTCAGTCCTGTCATCAGCACTAGTCACACATGAATTGTTGAACAGACTCTACAGGATAACAGTAAGACGTCTACACAATAGCATATGCTGAAATGTGTTTCCATGCAAGAGCATAGGAAATCAAGACAACAGGAAAATAGAAACAGGAGTAGGCCACCACACCCACCCAGCCTGTTTCGCTATTCAAAAGAATCATGGCTAATCAATATCAACCTCTGCTGAGCCATTTCTCCACAACCAACTATTCTTCAATCTATCAAATATTCATCCACCTCCACTTTAAATGTGATCCATTGTCCATGAGCTCATAGAGGAAGTCAGCCAGGCTACAAATTGATGGGGGAAGGGAGTGTTGAGTGAGGTGTAGTATTAATGATCAAGAGGGCAGAGGGAATATAAATGTTCAGACCGTGGCACCGAGGAGAGGGTGACTGGGTCAGACGAAATGGGTCGGGGGAAGATGAAAGAGATTGTTCAGTTTGGAGGAGATGGGGATTTGAAAGGCACTGTGGACCATGAAGAAATAGTTGGGTTAATGTTTTCTTGAGAGTGGGTTGATCATAGATGAGTAAAGACACGGAATGTAGGTGAAGAGCAAGAGGAAAGGCCTACTTGAAATAAGGGAAAATGAGAAGTTGATAGGAGCTACAAAGAGGTAGTTACTCCTAAGCTGCAGGAGGCAGGTAGCTGGGTGACTGTTGTGTGAGGAAAAGGGAATATGCAGCCAAAGCAGAGTACCTCTGTGGCCATTCCAGTCAAGAGTAAATACACCACTTTGGATACTGTTGGGAGAGAAGTCCAACTGGGGGAATCCGCGGTGGTTGGCTCTGAGCCTGGCTCTGTGACTCTGAAGGGAAGGGGGAGAAAAGGAGTGTAGTAGTGAAAAGGATTCCATAGTTAGAGGAGCAGATAGGAGATTCTGTGGATGTGAACGAGACACCTGGATAGTATGTTGCCTCCCCAGTGCCAGGGTCAGGGATGCCTCTGATCGATTCCATAGCATTCAAAAGGGAGAGAGTGAGCAGCCAGAAGTTGTGGTACATATTGGTACCAATGATATAGGAAGGAAAAGGGTGGAGGTCCTGAAGAGATGGTATAGGAAGTTAGGTAGAAAGCTGAAAAGAAGGACCTCCAGGGTAGAAGCCACTCATAATAAGATGATTTAGGAGATGAATGTGTGGCTGAGGAATTGGTGCAGGGGCAGGTTGCAGGTATCTGTGTCATTGGGGTCTATTCTGTGGATGGTGTGACCTGTACAAAAAGGACGAGTTACACCTGAACCCAAGGGGAAACAATATACCCATGGACAGGTTTGCTAGAGCTGTTGGGGAAGGTTTAAATTAATTCAGCAGGAGAATGGGAACCAAAGTGAGAGGGCTGAGGATGGGGCAGTTGGCATACAAGTACATGCAGAGTGTAGTGAACCAGTGGGTAAGGACAATCAGGTCATATGGCAAAATTGCAGTCAGTCAGGTGAGTTACAGTGTAACATGGGGGCAAAATCGAAAAGGGTGATGATACAGGACTGAATGTGTTATAAATGAATGTACGCAGTATACAGAACGAGGTAGTTGACTTTATAACGCAGTTGGAGATTTGCAGGTATGACTTTGTGGGGATCGCTGAGATATAGTTGAAAGAAGATCATTACTGGGAGGTTACCATTCAAAGATACACATTGTATTAAAAGGACAGGTAGGTAGGCAGGGTGGGGTGTGGTGGCTCTGTCAGAAGTCTAACCCTTAGGAAAAGATGACATTGGATTGAAAGATGTAGAATCATTATGAGTAAAGAAATTGCTATGATAAAAAGACCATAATGGGAGTTATTTACAGGCCTCCAATCAGTAGCCAGGATTTGGGATACAAATTAAAATCGGAGATAAAAAAGTCATGTCAAAAAAGGAAATGATATTCATCATGGGTTTCAATATGCACATAGACTCAGAAAATTAGGTTGGTGCTGGATTCCAAGAGAGGGTATTTGTAGAAAGTCACAACTTGGCTTTTTACCAACACACTCAAAATGCTGGAGGAACTCAGCAGGCCAGACAGCATCTAGGAAAAGAGTACAGTCGATGTTTCAGGCTGAAACCCTTCAGCAGGACTCTTTTCCTAAATGCTGCCCGGCCTGCTGAGTTCCTCCAGCATTTTGTGTGTATTGTTTGGATTTCCAGCATCTGCAGATTTTCTCTCATTTGAGATGGCTTTTTAGAGCAGCTTGCGGTTGCACCCACGAGGGGAAAGGCAATTCTTGATTGGGTGTTGTGTAATCAGCCATATTTGATAATGGAGCTTAAGGTAAAGGAATCCTTATAAGACAATGATCATAATATGGTAGAATTCACCCTGCAGTTTGAGAAGCTAAAGACAGATATATCGGTATTATAGTGAAGCAAATGGAATTACAGAGGTATGCACGAGGACCTAGCCAAATTTGATTAGAAGGGGACATGAGCAGGGATAACAACAGAGCAGCAATGGCGGGAGTTTCTGGGAGCAATTCGGAAGGCGCAGAATAGATATATCCCAATGGTGAACAAATATTCTAAAGAGTGGATTACGCAACTGTGGCTGATGAGGTAAGTTAAAGACAACATAAAAGCAAATGAGAGGGCATATAATATCGCAAAAATTAGAGGAAAGTTAGAAGATTGAGAAGCTATTAAAAACCAACAGAAGACAACCAAAAAAAACATAAGGAGGGAAAAGATGATGTATGAAGGTCAGCTAGCCAATAATATAAAAGAAGATTCCAAGAGTTTTTTTTTTACATATATAAAGAGTAAAAATAGTTGTGTGAGCAGATATCATACTGCTAGGAAACAATAAAGACTGTTAATAAGTATTTTGCATCAGTCTTCACTGTGGAAAACACAAGCAGTATGCCAAAAATTCGAAAGTGTCAGCGGGCAGAAGTGAGTGTGGTTGTTATACTAAAGAGAAGATGCTTGCCAAGCTGAAAAGTCTGAAGATAGATAAGTCACCTGGACTAGATGGAGTACACCCGCAGGGTTCTGAAAGGGGTAGCTGATGAGATTGTGGAGGCATTTGTAATGGCATTTCAGAATCAGAATCAAGTTTATTGTCACCGGCATGTGCCATGAAATTTGTTAACTTAGCAGCAGCAGCAATACAATGGAATACATGATAATATAGAAATCAATCAATCAATTATAGTAAGTATATGTATGTATTTTGAATAGATTAAAAATAGTACCAGACAGAAATAATATATATTTTTTTAAAGTGAGGTACTCTTCCTGGGTTCAATGTCCATTTAGAAATCGTATGGCAGAGGGGAAGAAGCTGTCCCTGAATCGCTGACTGTGTGCCTTCAGACTTCTGTACCTCCTTCCTGACGGTAATCACTATATTTTCAAATGGTTTCAGAGGACTAGTAAAGTACAGATGTCACTCCACTTTTCAAGAAGGAGACTTCAGTGGTTGGGAAGATGTTGAAGTTCATTATTAAGGATGAGTTTATAGGATGCTCGGAGACACATGTTAAAGTAGGCCAAGGTCAGCATGGTTTCCTTCAGGGGAAATCTTGCTTGATAAACTTGTTGGAATCTTTTGAAGAAATAATAAGCAGGATAGACAAAGGAATGTCAGTGGATGTTGTATACTTGGATTTTCAGAAGGCCTTTGACAGGGTACAGCAACTTAACAAGATTAGATCCTCTGGAATTACAGGCAAGGTACTGTACTTGCATGGATAGAAGACCGCCTGACTGACTGGCAGGAAGCAAAGAGTGGGAATAAGGGGGGATAAGGGTGGCCTTTTCTGGTTGGCTGCCGATGGTAGAGGTGTTCCGTCGTTGGGACCTATTTACACATCAATGATTTGGATGACAGAATTGATGGCTTTATGGCCAGGTTTGTGAATGATACGGAGATGGATGGAGGGGCAGATAGCATTGAGGAAGCAGAGGGTCTGCAGAAGGACTTAGACAGATTGGGAAAATGGATGAAGAAGTGGCAGACGGGCAGGTGGGATATAGTGTAGGGAAGTGCAGGGTCATGCACTTTGGTAGAAAGAATAAAGGCATAGACCATTTTCTAAATGTAAAATTCAAAAACTCAGAGGACTAGAATAAGCAAAGATGTAATGCTGAGGCTTTATAAGACATTGGTCAGACTGCACTTGGAATAACGTGGCAGTTTTGGGCCCCTTATCTAAGAAAAAAATGTGCTGGCATTGGCGTGGTTTCAGGGGAGGTTCACAAAAATGGTCCTGGGAATGGAAGAGTTAATGTGTGAGGAGTGTTTGATCACCCTAGGCTTGTATTCGCTAGAGTTTAGAAGAACGAGGAGAGATCTCATTGAAAGGTGTTAAATTGTGAAAGACCTAGATAGAGTGAATGTGGAGAGGATGTTTCCTACAGTGGGAGAATCTAGGACAAGCAGACACAGACTCAGAATAGAGGGATGTCAATTTAGAATAGAGATAAGGAGGAATTTCTTTCGCCGATGGAATTCATTGTGGAATTCATTGCACAGGCAGCTGTGAAATGATTGGGTATATTTAAAGCGGAGTTTAAAAGCTGCTTGATTGTCCAGATCAAAGGTTACAGGGAGAAGCTTGCGCAATGGGGTTGAGAGGGATAATAAATCAGCCATGATGAAATGGTGGAGAAGATTCGATGCTCCAAATGGCCTAATTCTGCTCCTATGTCTTATAGTCAATGGTATAATGGTTTATAATAGATGGTAAATAGAAGATACCTTTCACACCCAGCAGGTTTTCAGTACCCTGCCGTGTACGCCTTCAGGGCTGATGTCTTGCAAGGGTTACACACTCTTAACGGATGTTCTGATGTTGGCATCCAAGTGAGAGATCACAGAGTCATCAGGCACTGTGGGGTTTTGCACTGTTGTAGTTTTGTTCTCTCTTTCAAAGCATGCATAAAATACCCACAGCTACTTATCACCTAATGCACACAAATGTAGAAGCAAATCGTATTCACTTCTGGCTGGGATTCTTTGGAAAGATACCAGAAACATCTTCCGTATGGAGGCTGACGACGTTGGCTTACGTGCCTGTGCACGAAATGGCAGATGTCAGCTGGAGATCAGGTATGACTGAGGCTGACCCCCAGCTCCACTCAACCCTTTTCTTTTTCTGTGGTTGCTTACCAGATTACTGACTATTTCTAGCAATTTCTCTTTTTGTATTTCACATTACCAAAGTAAAGGCATCCGTTAGTCTTGCGAGACCATGGATTTGCGCCTGGAAAGTCTTCACTCTCCAGGGCGCAGGCCTGGGCAAGGTTGTATGGATGACCAGCAGTTGCCCATGCTGCAAGTCTCCCCTCTCCATGGCACCAATGTTGTCCAAGTGCATTAGGACCCATACAGCTAGGCACCAGTGTCATCACAGAGCAATGTGTGATTAAGTGCCTTGCTCAAGGACACAACACGTTCCCTCAGCTGGGACTCGAACTCACGAACCTCAGGTCGCTAGTCCAATGCCTTAACCACTTGGCCATGTGCCCACACATTTCCAACATCCACAATTTTCATTCTGATGTTCAGAAGTGAACCCATTTGTGAACACAGCCGCAAGCTGAGAGGTTAGGTGAACTACAGCTGGCAAGGTTAGCTCCAGTCCCCAGTCACTGACCTTGATATAGCGTCCAGCATCTGGTATTTTTTTAATTTTCTGTATTTCACTTTATTGTTGTGTACTTAATTTAATTTTTGGTAATGGCTTATTATTGTGTCCTTTTATAACTGTCTGTTTTAAGTCAGTGATATTCTGGGGTTCCACCAGAGATCTACAGAATGTGCATGTTTCATAGAGGTTGCACAACGTTTCATAGTACCAGCAACCTGGGTTCATTTCCCACCGCCTTCTTCAGGTCTCTCCATGACCAGGTGGGTTTCCTCCGGGTGCTCTGCCCAAAGATGTATTGGTTGGTAGGTTAATTGGGCATTTTAAATTATCCCGTGATTAGACTAGGTTAAATTGGGGCTTGTTGAGTGGCCAGCGTAGTTTGAAGGACTTATACTGCACTGTAAGTTAATAGTTATTTATTATTTCATAGAACAAAGTAAACATTAAAAATACTTCTACATTATGCAAATTAAAATGGCAGTTTACTGAAGATTATGGGTGAGACTTATTCCAGAAGAAGTCAACAGCACTGTAGTCTGAAGATGCTACTAAAGTGAGTCCATTTTCATATTTTTGGGAAGATGCATTAATCCAGTAATTATAAAATGACTTAAAGAAAAACCTTGGTGTGTAAGTCTGCACCACATTGAAAGTGATAACACAGGTGGACAAGGTTGTAAATAAAAACAAGTACGTGGATTGGAAAGGAGTAGAGGGATTTGGGCCCAAGGTATGCAAATGGGATTAGCTAAAATTGCCATCATGTTCATCAAGGATGGTGGAGGCTGAATGGTCCCAATCTGTGCAATATATTTCTGTGATTCTATGACGATCATCTGGAGGCAGGGAAATCCATGTTATTTTGAGATGCTGAAGCTCCTAGCCCTATGCAAAAGTACGTTAGCTTCACTGGACTGCTATCAATAGCGCCAGCCTGCACCGGCAGCATGGTAGCGTAGTGCTTAGCACACACTTCACAGTACAGGCGACCCAGGTTCAATTCCCACTGCTGTCTGTAAGGAGTTCGAGTTTGTACATTCTCCCCATGACCACATTGGTTTCCTCCAGGTGCTACGGTTTTCTCCCGAAGTCTAAAGCTGTACCGGAAGGTAGGTTAATGTGTCATTGTAAATTGTGCTGAAATTAGGATAGTTTAAATCAGGGATTCAAGCAACACACATCAAAGTTGCTGGTGAACGCAGCAGGCCAGGCAGCATCTCTAGGAAGAGGTACAGTCGACTTATCAGGCCGAGACCCTTCGTTAAATCAGGGATTGCTGGGTCTATTGGGCACTGTATCTCAATAAGTAATAAATAAATTTGGCTGTGATCACTGACAGTAACACACAGGTAACTGTTTGTTTAATTTTATTCATTCACTTTATGTTACATTTTGTTGTATTTTTTTTAATAACTGTAACCTTTCATAAGATCCACTTAAATGGTGTCACAATGTCTCTCCTGTCAGCTATATGTGAAATCATGAAAACAGGCCATTTATTAAAAAGCCACCGAGACAGGACCTCAAATTCTGCTGTTGCCCATATTCCTCATGGGATGGCTGCAGTCTCAGATCGCCAGATTCATCCACTTGTGAGGACGTTGCGGTAAAGGTAAAATTGGCAAATGGACATCAGATCCACCACAATTCAGCTCCGTGACTACGCACTCCACTTCTGACCAATGAATAGAGGAATGGGTTCAAGATATTGCTGAGCAGAAACTAGATAAAGTAACATTCCAGATGAAGTAACGTTGCCAGATAATATTGTGTCCCTAATCCAAATAGAAGCCCAAAATTTGGATGAATGTTGAAAATACAGCTGAAACTTGTTGGAATGTTATTGTGTTAATCAAGTACAATTTACACTGTCTGAAAGTAATGACATGCAGTTCGATGTGAGTCATTCCACCAACTGCCTGGTCTCCATTGTTATTTGTGGAATTCCCTTCTGGAAATGATAGTGGGGGCTAAAGGCACTAAATTACATGGTAAGGATGCTATAGGTTATCCAACATATTTTTCATCATCAACACCTTTGCAAATTTAGCGCATAAGAGCCTTTTACCCCCTTCATTCAATTGTTTGCTTTTTAGCTTCAAACTCTGCGCACGTGTTCCTGGCCGTAAGTATACCTAATGTAGCGGAAGTGGAATGGAGAACTAAAGGGAACTACAGACCAGCACTACTGATAACAGAATGATTAATTGCTCTGCAGTAATCAGCAGAATATAAACAATTTCCGAAGAGATAATTGGTGTTTAATTTGAACTAGATGGTGCCTAGATCATTTCCACTATTTAGACTTAGATCCACCCGAAGAAGGCAATGGCAAACCACCTCTGTAGAAAAAAAATTGCGAAGAGCAGTTATGGTCAAAGACCGTGATTGCCCACGTCATACTGCTATAGTAGCGTAGTGGTTAGTGCAATTCTATTACAGCTCAGGGCATTCCGGAGTTTGGAGTTCAATTTCAGCGTCTTCTGTAAGGAGTCTCTATACCTCCTCCCTATGGAACGTGTAGGTTTTTTCCAGGTGCTCCAGTTTCCTCCCACAGTCTAAAGATGTACCGGGTAGGTTAGTTGGATATTGGAAATTGTCCCTGTGATTAGGCTAGGGTTAATAGGGCTTTTCGGGGGTTGCTGGGGCGGCGTGGCTCAAAGGGCCAGCAGGATCTACTCCGTGGCTTATCACTAAAATAAAATATTTTTTTAAAAATGATGATGATGGATCTGCCTTAACATGATGGTAATATCCATCAGGAGAATCTATGCTTGTAATCAGTCTAATTCCAGAGGCAAACCAGGGCTTAGATGAACCTAACAAAAAGAAAATGAATAGGTGGTTATCATTTGATGTAAAGGGTCTATCAGTTATTCAGGATGACCATGATACTTCAACATCACTTCTACCTTCCTGCTCTTATCTAAGTCATGATCACACATCAGACGAGATTCCAGGACCACTACACTGTATAGTGAATATCAGCACTGCCTGACGGGGCGCAGTCTGATACACCAGGCTGTATTCTGAGCACTCATTGGTTTTCGTACACACAAGATCAATGAAGTGCTCATTTACGGACTTGACTCGAAATGTCGACTGCTTATTCCCTGCCATAAATGCTGACTGACCTACTGAGTTCCTCCAGCATTTTGTATATTGGTATTAGTGCAACAGGGTCAGGAAGAGAAAGCACTAAAGATTCTTAATCCAGGGTGTTAATTTGTTGACTCATGTTCAAAAGAAATTGTTGAAGTGGAGAGCATCACAGCAACAAACTAAGTTCATACTAACAACTCTGGTTGATTATTTGGAGAAACTTTTGCCTTCTAAAGTGCACTGCAACACTCATTATCTCAGGAGAGGTGTAAAGAATCTTTACTTAAAGGAAATAAGAAATAAAAGCAGGAGTAGGCCATCGGGCCTGTCGAGCCTGCTCTGCCATTCAATAAGATCATGGCTGATCTGGCCATGGACTCATCTCCACCTACCTGCCTTTTTCCCATAACCCTTAGTTCCCCTACCATGCAAAAATCTATTCGACCTTGTCTTAAATATATTTACTGAGGTAGCCTGCACTGCTTCATTGGGCAGAGAATTCCACAGACTCACCACTCTCTGGGAAAAGCAGTTCCTTCTCATCTCTGATCTAAATCTACTCCCCCAAATCCTGAGGCTATGTCTCCTAGTTATAGTCTCACCTACCAGTGGAAACAACTTTCCTGTCTCTATCTTATCTATCCTTCTCATAATTGATGAATTAGACTTCTGGTTTAAGATGGCACTGGTGAAGCCCAGTGACTACTTATTGGAAGCAAACAAAACTAAGAATACAACTAAATGTTTCATTAATAACACATTTTCTGGAAAGATTTATGGTAAACGATCACTGCAAACAATGTGGAGGCGAGCAAAGGCAAGACTGAGCTGAGGGTCGAAATGTGTGGATGTGACGCGAGGCATATTCGAGGCAAAATCAGGGTGAGCGGAGTGGAGGAGAGGCAGAATTGAGACCTGTCCACCTAAAGTGAGAGCGGGGTTTCATCAATCTAAGTGCCAGACCGATTTGGAAGGGTTGGTTACGGGGTGAAACAAGGCGACAGATTCCAGGCCCAGGGCATATCGATGTGACAGGGCCCGAGACCTAGAGTGAGGGAGAACCCGGTGTTTGGCTGATTTAAACACTGGGCCAGATGGATTGAAAGGCAGAGCCTTGGGATCAGAGCGAGGATCAGGCTGGTTCCACTCGCTGTTCCGCGACGTTTACTCAGATTTGCGCCGAACTGAGGCTGAGGCTGCGTCCTGCTCTAGCTGCTACAGGATTCATGTCGGTGGACACACTTTCATTCTGAATGCTATTTGCTTACTTTTTATTGTTTGCATGGTTTGTTTTTTTCTCGCTCTCTGCACGTTGGGTGTTTGGCGTTTTTTTTAATGGGTTCTTTTGGGTTTCTTTGGTTTCTGGCTGCCTGTAAGGAGACGAATCTCAAGGTTGTATAACGTATACATACTTTGATAATAAGTGCACATTGAACTTTGAACATAGAAACATAGAAACATAGAAAATAGGTGCAGGAGTAGGCCATTCGGCCCTTCGAGCCTGCACCGCCATTTATTATGATCATGACTGATCATCCAACTCAGAACCCTGCACCAGCCTTCCCTCCATACCCCCTTACCCCCATAGCCACAAGGGCCATATCTAACTCCCTCTTAAATATAGCCAATGAACTGGCCTCAACTGTTTCCTGTGGCAGAGAATTCCACAGATTCACCACTCTCTGTGTGAAGAAGTTCTTCCTAATCTCGGTCCTAAAAGGCTTCCCCTCTATCCTCAAACTGTGGCCCCTCGTTCTGGACTTCCCCAACGTCGGGAACAATCTTCCTGCATCTAGCCTGTCCAATCCCTTTAGGATCTTATACGTTTCAATCAGATCCCCCCTCAATCTTCTAAGTTCCAACGAGTACAAGCCCAGTTCATCCAGTCTTTCTTCATATGAAAGTCCTACCATCCAAGGAATCAATCTGGTGAACCTTCTCTGTACTCCCTCTATGGCAAGGACGTCTTTCCTCAGATTAGGGAACCAAAACTGCACACAATACTCCAGGTGTGGTCTCACCAAGGCCTTGTACAACTGCAGTAGTACCTCCCTGCTCCTGTACTCGAATCCTCTCGCAATAAATGCCAGCATACCATTCGCCTTTTTCACCGCCTGCTGTACCTGCATGCCCACTTTCAATGACTGGTGTATAATGACACCCAGGTCTCGTTGCACCTCCCCTTTTCCCAATCGGCCACCATTCAGATAATAATCTGTTTTCCTATTTTTGCCACCAAAGTGGATAACTTCACATTTATCCACATTAAATTGCATCTGCCATGAATTTGCCCACTCACCCAACCTATCCAAGTCACCCTGCATCCTCTTAGCATCCTCCTCACAGCTAACACTGCCACCCAGCTTCGTGTCTTCCGCAAACTTGGAGATGCTGCATTTAATTTCCTCATCCAAGTCATTAATATATATTGTAAACAACTGGGGTCCCGGCACTGAGCCTTGCTGTACCCCACTAGTCACCGCCTGCCATTCTGAAAAGGTCCCGTTTATTCCCACTCTTTGCTTCCTGTCTGCTAACCAATTCTCCACCCACACCAATACCTTACCCCCAAAACCGTGTGCTTTAAGTTTGCACACTAATCTCCTGTGTGGGACCTTGTCAAAAGCCTTTTGAAAATCCAAATATACCACATCCACTGGTTCTCCCCTATCCACTCTACTAGTTACATCCTCAAAAAATTCTATGAGATTCGTCAGACATGATTTTCCTTTCACAAATCCATGCTGACTTTGTCTGATCATTTCACCGCTTTCCAAATGTGCTGTTATCACATCCTTGATAACTGACTCCAGCAGTTTCCCCACCACCGACGTTAGGCTAACCGGTCTATAATTCCCTGGTTTCTCTCTCCCTCCTTTTTTAAAAAGTGGAGTTACATTAGCCACCCTCCAATCCTCAGGAACTAGTCCAGAATCTAACGAGTTTTGAAAAATTATCACTAATGCATCCACTATTTCTTGGGCTACTTCCTTAAGCACTCTAGGATGCAGACCATCTGGCCCTGGGGATTTATCTGCCTTCAATCCCTTCAATTTACCTAACACCACTTTCCTACTAACATGTATTTCGCTCAGTTCCTCCATCTCACTGGACCCTCTGTCCCCTACTATTTCTGGAAGATTATTTATGTCCTCCTTAGTGAAGACAGAACCAAAGTAATTATTCAATTGGTCTGCCATGCCCTTGCTCCCCATAATCAATTCACCTGTTTCTGTCTGCAGGGGACCTACATTTGTCTTTACCAGTCTTTTCCTTTTTACATATCTATAAAAGCTTTTACAGTCTGTTTTTATGTTCCCTGCCAGTTTTCTCTCATAATCTTTTTTCCCCTTCCTAATTAAGCCCTTTGTCCTCCTCTGCTGAACTCTGAATTTCTCCCAGTCCTCAGGTGAGCCACTTTCTCTGGCTAATTTGTATGCTTCTTCTTTGGAATTGATACTATTCCTAATTTCTCTTGTCAGCCACGGGTGCACTACCTTCCTTCATTTATTCTTTTGCCAAACTGGGATGAACAATTGTTGTAGTTCATCCATGCAATCCTTAAACGCTTGCCATTGCATATCCACCATCAATCCTTTAAGTGTCATTTGCCAGTCTATCTTAGCTAATTCACGTCTCATACCTTCAAAGTTACCCCTCTTTAAGTTCGGAACCTTTGTTTCTGAATTAACTATGTCACTCTCCATCTTAATGAAGAATTCCACCATATTATGGTCACTCTTACCCAAGGGGCCTCTCACGACAAGATTGCTAATTAACCCTTCCTCAGTGCTCAAAACCCAGTCCAGAATAGCCTGCTCTCTAGTCGGTTCCTCGACATGTTGGTTCAAAACACCATCCCGCATACATTCCAAGAAATCCTCTTCCTCAGCACCTTTACCAATTTGGTTCACCCAATCTATATGTAGATTGAAGTCACCCATTATAACTGCTGTTCCTTTATTGCACACATTTCTAATTTCCTGTTTAATACCATCTCCGACCTCACTACTACTGTTAGGTGGCCTGTACACAACTCCCAACAGCGTCTTCTGCCCCTTAGTGTTACGCAGCTCTACCCATATCGATTCCACATCTTCCCGGCTTATGTCCTTCCTTTCTATTGCGTTAATCTCATCTTTAACCAGCATCGCCACCCCTCCTCCCCTTCCTTCATGTCTATCCCTCCTGAATATTGAATATCCCTGAACGTTGAGCTCCCATCCCTGGTCACCCTGCAGCCATGTCTCTGTGATCCCAACTATATCATAATCATTAATAACAATCTGCACTTTCAATTCATCCACCCTATTATGAATGCTCCTTGCATTGACACACAAAGCCTTCAGGCGCTCTTTTACAACTCTCTTAGCCCTTATACAATTATGCTGAAAAGTGGCCCTTTTTAATGCTTGCCCTGGATTTGTCGGCCTGCCACTTTTACTTTTCTCCTTAGTACTTTCTCCTTAGTAACATCAGAGATCGAAACACATCACAGCAAGGGTCAATGCGATGATGAGGAGAAGACACTGAAGCTTTTTGCCCTTCACTTCCAGCTTTTACACTTTATACAACGCACCTGAAATCCAATTGATTTAACTATACTTAGAGTCAATTCCCAAAAGCGTGTTGGTTCGAACTGCACATTGCATTCTCTTTTGTTATGACTGAATAAACAACTAGCTCACACCAATACTGTTTGAAGTTTTCTTTTTGGTTACAATACCTTATGGATTTGATTATGTGTGTGTTTATTCAACTTGTTTTTTTTGCCACAGTAATGTTGAAGAACAGTTCCAAGATGTGTAAGTTAAATGAATATTAATGAGCGAATGTCAGCTGCTTTTAATTGCAAGTGCTTGTAAAGTTTGAAAATTGGCCTGTTGGGATTCAACAGTCTGATTGCTGTTTTTTGAAAATTACCATTTGGTTGCTCTGTCATCTTTGAATCAAAGGTTATTGCTGCAAATTATCTGATCACTCCCTCATTGTTATTTGTGACAGTCTGTAATGGGCAAATGTCCGACAGTGACCACACTTCAGAAATATATTTAATGTGATGGATGAGGCGTAATACGAACATAATATATTCATTCTAATGACACACAGCTGAAGAGATCATTCGGGAGTCTGCTAGCCTTCATGCATTCGTATACATCCGGTGAATTATGTGTACCGCACTCCACCCCTACCACTTTACACTCATACTTGAACAAAATACCGTCACTTGCCATTGATGGTCTCAAGTGAATGTTGTTCACCTGATTAAGAAAACAGAAGGAGCATGGACAGGAAGCCAGCGTATTCCAGAGAGATGAGAATGAGCCTACTAAAACTAAACTAAAATAATGAAAACAATTTAAATATTTCAGTAGTCAGGGTTACAAATCTGAATGTGCCAGTGCATCTTTAGCATTCAGAAATATGTGCTTTTCAAGTACATTTTTTAATGGAGCAGTAGCATGTTGTGAAGTTACAAAAGCCAGAGTTCTGGTCCATCTGACCGACCCATGTTAAAATTGCACCAAAGCAGAAATGAAATAAAATGTGTAATTTAGTAAAACCCGGTGTTTCTACCTTTAGCCGTGAAATTAGCAGGCTGTTGTAAACACCCATCTGATTCACTAACGTTCTTTGAGGTAGGGTTTCAGGTAGAACCAGTATGAAATTCTAGGTCTAACAATCTGGTTGGCCTTTGGCAGCCTCCTCATTTCAAAGTGGTGATGCATGCCAAGATTGCTAGTGACCTCCATGTCTTGTGAATGAAGGCAGAAGATTATGCGCAGAACTCTCTTAACACGCTCACTAGAGCTGTTATCTCACAGTAAGCCTGTTTCAATTCTGACTCCTCTGGTGCTGTTGATGTGGCATGTCCACATTCTCCCTATGACTGCAAGAAATTCATCCATATCCCCGAAGACATGGCTGGTATGTTATAAGTAGTTCCTAGTATGGGTGATGGTAAAATCAGGGGGAAATTGGTGAGATTAGTACAGGACTGGTATAAATGGTTGCTTGGTAGTCAATGTTGGCTCAATAGAGTGCATGACTCTCCAAAGCTGTGTGACTCTGTAACATCATGACTTCACAATCTCTCACAAATTAATCACCTTCAGTATTTCAGGATGCTTCAAGCAAAAGTAGAACATTGATGGATCTGTTTCTATTGAAGCTTATCTCCTGAACCAGGACTTTGCCAATTTAATCATTTAACGTTAAGCAGGTCCTTCTAGAACCATGTGTTCAACCTCCAACAAGTTGATTTCAGCACCAATGAACTTTGTAAATATGAATAGAAATCACAAAAGTTCAGAAATTAACATCTATTGCAAGGTCGAGTGCAGAATGCCCCAGGCATCGATGAATAATACAATTAAGGAATCTCAAACTGCACCTGGTGCCTTCATGAGTGGGGTAAGAATAAGCTGGGGTGCTGGCTACACAATGGTTAATCACCCGTTGACTGTCATGACACACTTGCTACAATCTCCAGGCCTGGAACTGAGCCAGGTGAAAGACTAACGCACACCCACCCTCACCACCGTCATCGCAGACGTCTGAGTCATGCTGCCTTCACACCTCCCTTTGCAGTTATCTCTTGAGCAAGCCTCTGTTCATGTTGGTGGGTATAAATTGGATGAAGGAGGGAGCACAGAAAGGACAGGTCTCTGTACCTCTATGCCATGCCAAACATCACTTTTCTATTGGAGAACAGCTCATAATTAGCCTCCCTATGCCCACTAACAGCACACTTGGAAATGTTGAAGCAAATTTTTCCAAGCCGTAAGAACCTTTGACTCTATCTTCTCAATTGGCATCACCCTACTCAATGCCATCACTGATCTGTTCAAGAGTGTCATCATTCTGCTAAATTAAGACTGTGTTAGTCCTTGGAGGCCTCTCTCTGTTTCTGTAGAACTTCAAGTTGCTCCTATGTGGCAGAACTGAGACCTATCACTGTAGCCTGCAGAGAGGACGAAAGACATGACGGGGCATCCTCCCACCAGCTGAAATCAAAACCCGTGGATCTGTTGCCAATTGTTTAGTAATAACCACCAGAATGGAGGTCGTGGCCTCCTGATTCCATGGCACACCCCTCCAGAACATTGAGGTGGACTCCATCCTCCTCACCATTTCCTGCAACAGGCCGGGCAGTTATGATGAGGTACCTGCCATCCCAGAGTGATCTTCATCAACCTTATTATGGAGCAGGGTTTCCCAACCTTTTTATGCCAAGGACCAATGCCATTAAACAAGGGCTCTGTGGACCCTATGTTGGGAACCCCTGTCATGGAGAGTCCCAAATGTGGATCTTATATTGGACATCTGTGGTAATGTGGATGTGTGCACAAGTACTGCCCAGTGTACTATCCTGTGGCATACTTCACTCTAATCTGTTCACCTCTCATGGTGCAGTGCCTGAGCTGGTGCTATGTGATACAATATGTTCATTATCATCATCCCTGTCCTTTTCTGTCCTGCTCCAGCTCCTCAGCTCTGGGAGGTGGCATTTAGGTGGCCTCTGCTGATAGGCTGCAAAGATTAAACAAAAGATAAGCATACTTATAGGCATCATCCAAAATATCTGTGATGCAGCTACATTATTGGTAATGAAGGCGAAAACTAAGTTCAAAGTAACTTTATTATTGAAGTATGTATATGCCACCATACACTATTCTGAGTTTCATTTTCTTGTAGGTTTTCACAGGAAAACAGATGAAAACAATAGAATCAATGAAAAACTACGCACAGACAAAGATGAACAAACAACCAACGTTCAAAGGAGGACAAACTATACAAATACAAAAATTGAAAAAAATAATATTGAGAATATGAGTTGTCGAGTCCTTGAAAGTGAATCCATAGGTTGTGGAGTCAGTTCAGTGCTGGGGTGAGTGAACCTATTCATGCTGAAGATATTAACAGTTCCTAAACCTGGTGGTGAGGGACCTCCTTCTCAATGTCAGCAGTCAAAAGAGAGCATGGCCTGGATGGTGGGGGTCTTTGGTAATGGATGTTGCTTTCTTATGGCAGTGCTCCTTGTAAGTGTGTTCAATGGAGTGGAGGGTTGTTTCCTGTGATGACTGTATCCACTACCTTTTGTAGGCTTCTCTGTTCCTGGGCTTTTGTGTTTCTGCACCAGGCTGTGATACAACCAGTCAGGATATTCTTGACTGTACATCTATACAGGTTTGTCAAAGTTTTAGATGACTATAAATCAAATAGTTTGTGTCAAATCATATAGTTTAGAAACTCTAAATCAAATCAGTGAGTTTGTAATCATTATAATGAGGTACAGATAGTCAGCTTATCTGACAAGATTTCTTATATCTTCTGCTCTTGAGATTGTTAGGGACTTTTACTGAAAGGAACAGGGCCTAGTCCAGGTTGGTGAAGTGGTGAACTTGTGAAGCCCTCACTCTATATGGGTGGTTTCTCTCCTATCCTCATGCTGCGTTACCCTGAATGGTGGAAGTGACATCGATTGTCATGTCTTTGGAGGTTTGATGTTGGAGTGGAGGGGCTAAAATGGTGATGTAGCTGAATGGAGTAATGTTTAGTGTGAGAGCGTGTGAGTGTGTTTCCATAGAGTTCATGCCTGAATAAGTGTCTCAATGTGAGAAAGCAGTATCTCCAGTGGTCTTACTTACCTTGTGAAATCATGACATTTCCTATGGCATTCTTCTACACCACATGGAATCCTTCCCCAGAAACTGATCACTCCAGCCACCTTCCACCAAGTCTCCACACCCTCATTCAGCTACCTCCACACTTGTGTTATTAAGCCTAGCTTGTTTTCTGGTTTATCATGGACATTCTCTTTTCCTTTCTGCCCTATCCACTTATCTACTGCATAAAGCATGCACCCACATGGCTTCACCCCTCGCAAACAAGAGAACATCTGCAGATGCTGGAAATTCAAGCAGCACATACAAAATGCTGGAGGAACTCAGCAGGTCAGGCAACATCTATGGAAATGAATAGATAGGCAACATTTCAGACCAAGATCTTTCTTCAGGATTGAGAAGGAAGGGAGAAAATGCCAGAATAAAAAAGCGGAATTAGGGGAAGGTGGCTAGCTGGAAGGTAATAGGGGTGAAGCCAGGTGGGTGGGAAGGTCAAGAACTAGAGAAGAAAGAATCTGATTGTAGATGAGAGTGGACCATGAGAGAGAGGGAAGGAGGATGGGACCCAGGGGGAGGTGGTAGGCAGATGAGAAGAGGTAAAAGGTCAGAGTGGGGATCAGAAAAAGGGGGAGGAAATTTGTTGACCAGAAGTAGAAATCGATATTCATGCCATCAAGTTGAAGGCTACCCAGACGGGAATATAAGGCATTTCTCTTCCACCCTGAGGGTGGCCTCATCTTGGCACAAGAAGAAGCCATGGACTGACATGTCTCAATGGAAATGGGAATGGGAATTAACATGTTTGCCCGCAGGGAAGTCCCGCTTATTTGGATAGTGCAGAGCTGTTTGACAAAACAGTCTATTTGCGACAAGTCTTACCAATGCAAAGGAGGCTGTATCGGGAGCACATTTAACTAACTAAAATTAAGGATGCACTCAGTACTAGCAGAAAAGAGAAGAGAAGAAGTTGCAATATCCTCTATTCCTTAGCTGCTTTGATTTGTTCCAAGTTCTAGTATACAGTACAGTGCCATTTGTGAAAAAGGATATGAGGATTTATCATGGTGAGTGATTATTAATATTCACAGGCATGCCTGTTCTTGAAAAGTGAATAACCTAGGTAATATTTGCCTGCTTCACGTTAAAAAAAAATATTGATACAAAACATTCACGGAGTCTTCGGCTGCCAATTATATACATTGTTTTTTCATTTGTTGTGCAGCTTTAACCATTTTTCAGTCTGTAAACTATAACATGGAGCACTAAGTTCTCACAGTGATTCAAATGCACCACTTCCACATTCCCCAGGGCACAGTGTTACCGCAATGCTCAATGGAGCATTGCTTCTACAGCCCACGTACACAGTGAATTCAGTGTGAATCTCACTGTGAGTGGAACTGATCCATGGCTCTGATGGCATTGTCGGTCAGTTTGTCGAATCATTGGACAATTAAATTAAACGCGTGCTTAAATCTCATTTATTGCTGCATGTATTTTTGATTATAAGAGGTAGTGTGCTTTTGTTGAGTGTTTTAGAAGAGGGATACCCTAAAGCTTGGCCGTCTGGTGTTGTATTGGCATCCACATCGGACTTCAAGGTGAATGGTCCTAGGTTCAAATCCAGCTGGCTCCTTGAATGCTTTCCATCCTTGCTGGGTTGAGCATCGAGCTAGCCACTCCGCCTCATAAAAAATAGACAAATGCTAAGGAAATGGCAAGGTTGCTGCCCGATGTGCCATGAGGCACGGAAAGGAACAACAACTGCAAAGCTTGGGTGTCTCTGGCGATCTTAACGAAGAAGGTTTTGGGTATGTACAGTATGTATTTATAACTTAAACTACAATGAAATATGTACCATCATCATAGTTGCGATTTTCTTTCCTATATGCTTACAGCTAACCCTTCAACTCCAAGCTTCTAAACCACATCAGCCTGACCAAGAGCACCAATTTCTACAGACAGTGCTGATGATCAAATCCAACAGCACTCAATTATTTGCAGGAAAATGGACAAAACTGTAGAAATTATTCAGCACTGGCAAAATATCACAATTTCAAATTAGGAAATAACGAATCTGAGGAATTTGGTCACAACAGGAAACATCGCCCTGTTGATTTACCTTGAGAGAATTGCATATTCGTCAGCTGTGGCACTAAACCAGTATCCCTTTAAACAACATGCTCACTTCCCATTCTAACTTTTGCATTCATGAATGACAGATTAGATTATGCCTTTCATCAAAGTTAACCTAGTATATTTATTTTATATATCCATCTTATTCTTCACTCCTTCTTGGATAGAATGAACTATATTTAATCCCTGCCATTCTCACCTGTTCGCGGTGGATGGATAATCTTGTTTATCTCTGGGTTCAGCATCCAAACGAACATTCTGAAATGGCCTCTAGGAAATGTTCACTGACATTTTGATACTTAATTTACAGCTGTGCTTTATTAGCCAGCTGATTCATTTGGATTTATTTGATGAAAATCTTCTAAGAACATATTCCCTAGCATTTTTTTTCTATCTTCCCCTGAAGGTACTGACTCATCGCTCTCCGATCTCCTATGCAAGGCAGTGCTTGCAGGTGATAGATTCACAGTAGGTATTAGAACGTATACTGTACTCAATGGGAATGCTTGCTCTGTCAGCAATGAAAACATAACACTTTTATTTCAAGTGCTTCCTATCTTGGTTACACTGAAGTCAATTATAATTCCACCTTTAATCACAAGAACACAGAAAATGGGAGAAGGAGTGGGGCTTCCTATGCACGATCGTTAAATAATGGTCCCAGTATATTGTGGCTATGCCTCCTTGTTTGAGATTCTCCTTCGAGAGTAAATAATTTGACATCTATCCTGTTATGCACCCTCATATGCTCTACTAAGAACATTCCTTCTTCTACTAAAGAATACAAATCTAGTATCTTCAGCCATTCTTGGTAGGACAACACTCACATTTCTTGTATGTATCATGCTAGTGATTCTCTCCTGTATGAGTATATCCTCATTTAAATAACAAGGTGTCATCGTCAAATAAGGTATTACAGAAATAGTGGTAAATAGTGGTAAACCAGAAACTTCGGAGTTCAAATCAATTTGTGGGTATTTATACAATTAAATACTATAACATAACTGTTGTAACTATGAATGACTGCAGATAATGAAAACTAATGATTTGGATCTTTGTCAATGTAAAGAAACAAGTAATCCTTTCTGGTCCAGCGTATGGATGTAATTCCAGTCCTTATCATTACAGGTTTGATTCCCAATTGTTCGGAGATGTTCCACAAGTAGAGTGGGGTAAGAAGTCTGGAATTGTTGGTATGTTTTGTATGCAAAGAATCAAATACTGGGGCTAGTCTTCTTTGGTCTTGCAACCTTTTAGAAAAATTCCAAAATGATATGAAATAGTAGTCCAGCCAATTTGTAGGTCTTAGCAAATGCAGTCATTGTAGGAATCAAACTACTTTCTTTTAAAACAATATTCCTAATTATTGTGTCCTGACGAAGGGTCTTGGCCTGAAACATTGACTATACCTCTTCCTACAGATGCTGCCTGCCCTGCTGCATTCCACCAGCATTTTGTGTGGATTCCTAATTATTAACAGACTGTTCCTGAGTCTTGTACGCTTTACTCCTACTTCCTGTGAATCCAGTGTATCCACAGCTTTTTTGACATTCTTTCTATATTATTGAAAAACATTCAGGTGATCGACCACACGCAGGAGCGGAAAAGAGGAAACTGTGTGATAATGGATAAATGATGCGTAGCTTTGCTTTTCAAAACTTGTTGAGCTGTGGGAGGACTGATGGGACGAAGAATTCAAGAAGAATGAGTGCTATACTTTAAACAACCCTCCGTGGTAACAAAGATTCAGGAAATCACTGTTGCAAGCCTCCTGTCCATGGCTTCTACCCCACTGTTATAACATTATTGTATTGCATGGTATGATAAGAAAATCTGTTGACCTGATAATGTACCTTGTCCTGACCTTGCACCTTATCGTTTGCTTGCACTGCACTCTCTCAGCAACTATAGCACTATATTCTGCATTCTGTTATTGTTCTTCCCTTGTACTACCTCAATGTACTAATGTGATGAATTGATTTGTATGGACGGTATGCAAAACAAAGTCTTTCACTGTACTTCGGTACGTGCAACCATAATAAACCAATTTACCAATTTCTTCTTTCTATTTGACCGTCAAGAAATTAATGAAAACTTTAGAATCAGATTTAAAATCACCAGCATATGTCGTGAAATAGGTTAACTTTATGGCAGCAGTACCATGAACTACATGATAAATAAATAGAGAGAAATAAAACTGAGTTACATTAAGAATATATAAGTCTATTAAACAGAAGTATGCAAAATAACAGAAATAAAAAAGTAGTGAGGTAGTGCTCATGGGTTCAATGTCCATTTAGAAATCAGATGGCAGAGCAGAACGAGCTGTTCCTGAATCAGGGAGTGTGTGCTTTGAGAAGAAAATGACTAATAGTTTTGATTCCAAAGGATTGCCCAGAAATTCATTCATTCTTATTGGCTGAAAAATCACAGTAATGCTTGTAAATCTAATTCTTGCCAACTATCGTCTGCCAGCCCTTGTCTCACCCTTTCATCTCACCTCCTTGTACTGGTCATTTCCCCAATAGTGTCTCAGTTCCAGAATCTCAACCCAAAATCGCAACTATCGCTTTGCCTCAGCAGATGCTGCTTGACTTGTTGAAATCGTCCACATGTTTGCTTTCTGCTCAGGACTCTGGCATCTACAGATCCTTACACCTCCACCTTATATCTGAACCATTTTCCCAAATTACATGTCAGGTTGAAATCTTCACATGATGATGGAGATGATTTCAGGGGAAAAAAATCTGCTCCAGTGAATACAAACAACCAGGTCAACACTATATAAAGAATTCTTTTAAAATTATAATTCAAGGAAAGTGCAGATCAAAGAATTGGAAATAAACACATAATTCTAGCTTTTGTAATACAAACATTTATCACCCATGCCTCTCTGGTAAAAAGAAATCATATGGTACACCCAACAGTTATCTACAACAAATCAGTCTGCACTTTCAATAAAATAAACCATGTCTGACCTCTTTACTTCCACTGCTGAAGTGTTTGAATGGATAATACTACTTTCCCTAAAAGCATGATGAAATGTTCACTGATTTACACATCATTAATCTGGCAATCCAGACGTTCCAACAGCCCACACTGCAATCTACACTCCCACCACACTCCCACCCATTGGTTAAAATTGACAGCCTTAGTGTTTAGAAGTAGTACATTTCCATCAGATTATATGACATTTCTAAGAACAAGTATTCATTCAGCCATTTATCTGGACTGTGCATGCGTGCATTCGCTTTATCTGAAGAAATTCATTGTACACTTGTGGATTATATCTCTGTCTCTACAAGACAGTAGAGATATGTTCAAATGAATTCTGCCTGGTAGCAGAGCTTCAATAACTTCTGTCTATTTCAGGTTGGCACCTTGCCCAACTTGAAACTTGAGGTAGCTGTTAACAAACTACCCATTTGCAACGTGGCCCATTAACATGTTTTTAATGACCACAATTAATGCCAACTAATATTGAAGGATTTATTATTCTCCTGTTGGCTAATATAACCAACTTGCATAAGATGTGTCAGAAACAAGCATGAATTATTAAAACAAAATACATATTTTATCACTGCTAATTCTTAAGATTCCTTGATAAATATATTGTTTATTGAATTATTCTTTGCATGAGAATTGACTCGATAGGTTATTGTAGAATTTACTTAAGTACCCTCTTTATTTGACTGTTTTTCTTTGGAATACTGCAATTATATCTGCAGGATAATGGCTGATAATGGTTTTCAAGTGAGCTATGCTTTACAGAGGTGCCATCGAGTAACAAGAGCAAAGCACTAATATTTCACCTATAACTTGAATGCATGTGTTCATTGCATTCTCATTGACCTTTCGTTGATTAACATTTTCTGCAAGGTACAGGTTCTATTTGCCTTAGTCGCCATTTGTCCATCTTTCCTTACTCACCTTTCACCCTTCTTTTTTAGAAGATGCTGATTATTGATGGAGCTTGACTCTGGTGCCTGAGATTATTATCGTGCATTGCCACCACTTTAGTCATGACCTGAACATTTTAAGTAATGCAATGAAGGACAGACTGAGCTCAATCTCAACAAAGCATTTCCCATTAATTGATTACTGCATAGCAAGTGAAATGATAAAATCTAACCTTTGAAATACTCGGCAACACACAAAAAATGACGGAGGAGCTCAGCTGGTCAGGCAGCATCTATTGAAGTGAATGAACAGACAACGTTTTGGGCAGAGACCTTTCTTCAGGGCTGGAAACAAAGGGTGATGACGCCAGAATAAAAAGGTGGGGGGAGCAGAAGGAGATGAGCTGGAAGGTGAAGGTGAAGCCAGGTGGGTGGGAAAGGTCAAGAGCTGGAAAATCTGATAGGAGAGGAGAGTGGATGGTAGGAGAAAGAAAAGGAGGAAAAGACCCAGGGGGAGGTGATAGGGTGAAAAGAGGTAAGCGACCACAGTGGGGAATAGAGGAAGCGGGAGGGGGAAGGAAATATTATTTTACTGAAGGAAAAATCAATATTCATGCCATCAGGTTGGAGGCTACACAGATGGAATATAAGATATTGCTCCTCCACCCTGGAGTGGGGGGGGAGTGCGCGGGGGTGCTAATCCAGGCACAAAAGGAGGCCACACACATAAAAGTTGCTGGTGAACGCAGCAGGCCAGGCAGCATCTCTAGGAAGAGGTAAAGTCGAAGTTTCGGGCCGAGACCCTTCGTCAGGACTAACTGAAGGAAGAGCTAGTAAGAGATTTGAAAGTGGGGGGGGAGGGGGAGATCCAAAATGATAGGAGAAGACAGGAGGGGGAGGGATGGAGCCAAGTGTTGGACAGTTGATTGGCAAAAAGGATATAAGAGGATCATGGGACAGGAGGCCTGGAGAGAAAGAAAGCGGGGGGGGGGGGAGCCCAGAGGATGGGCAAGGGGTATAGTGAGAGGGACAGAAGGAGAAAAAGGAGAGGGAGAGAAAGAATGTGTGTTTATAAATAAATAACGGATGGGGTACGAGGGGGAGGTGGGGCATTAGCGAAAGTTTGAGAATTCAATGTTCATGCCATCAGGTTGGAGACTACCCAGACAGAATATAAGGTGTTCTTCCTCCAACCTGAGTGTGGCTTCATCTTTACAGTAGAGGAGGCCATGGATAGACATATCAGAATGAGAATGGGACGTGGGATTAAAATGTGTGGCCACTGGGAGATCCTGCTTTCTCTGGCACACAGAGCGCAGGTGTTCAGTGAAACGATCTCCCAGTCTGCGTCGGGTCTCGCAATTAAAATGTGTGGCCACTGGGAGATCCTGCTTTGACCGACATGTCAGAACGGATATGGGAATAGAAATTAAAATGTCTGGCCGCCAGGAAGTTGGGGTTTTGGAATTGATCAGTGCTGTTGGAATGATCAGCATTAATGCTCAGCATTTAATACTGATCTACTGATCATATACATTATGTATACGATCATGAGCACTGTGCATGAATATTAGGCTACCTCGTGTCAAAAAGGTTCACAAATTGCTTTAGTGTTTGTATAGGTGTTACTGAGGGAGATTGTGGGTAAATGATGTGGAGGGGGCAGGGAGGGAATGCACTTCACCGCTCATGCTATTTCCCAATTGAAATAAAGGAGACTACAACATCAGGAACCAGTGCTTTTTGGCATTGTTTCTATCATTCTGACCACAACATGTGTTTGAAAAGAGAATGAGCACTTGCAAACAAGTATTTCAAAATGAAAGTAGAACTGTAATAATGCTGGATTCTGACTTCAGAAGTATTTTGCCTATAAGCATTATCATATTTGTCTTCGGAACTGCAGTGCAAAAAGAATTCTGGGTCACAGCGATTTTCAGTGCTGTGAACAAGTTTTTTTTGAAAAACAGATCTATGAATACTGTTCCATTGACATCAACAAGTTCTAAAACTGCATCTCTCTGTGCAAAGTCATTAAATCATGAGCAGTTTTCAATTCCAAACTGTTCAACTGATCAGTCAGAAGCTGTGAAAATTACACTGATGTACCATTCTTCATTATCTGTGTTCTCTAATTATATAAAAAAGCTGTGGCTAAAAACTTGAGGATGTTGACATTGAATAGTCAGTGAAGTGTTTACTTTTAGGAATCTAGGACTGAAAGCTGTCAACCATTGGGTGAGCTACATGGAAACTAAGTGAATAACTGCATTTAAAGGGAGTTGGCTATGTACCTGTGTCTCTTTAAAGATATTTTATGCAGGTGGAATAGACATGAAGCAGTTACTGAGGTCATTGAGAGATTAGTAGTGGAAAGGGTGAGCAGCTTCAAGTTCTTGAGCATCAATATCTCAGGGGATCTATCCTGGACCAACATAATGATGCAGCTATGAAGAAAGCACACCAGAGGCTCTACTTCATTTGGGATTTGAGGAGAATTAGCATGCCACCAAGGACAAGGACTCTGGCAAATATCTACAGATGTAACATGGAAAGCATTTTGACTGGTTTTATCACCGCCTGGTATAAAGGCTCAATTGCACAGGATCAAAAGAGGCCACAGAGTGCTGTAGACTCAGCCAGATCCATCATGGGCACAAACTTCCCCACAATTGAGGACAATTTCAAAAGGCAGTGTTTCAAGAAGGCATTATTAAATCCCCTCAGCATCTAAGACACTTCCTCTTCTCATTACCACCACCATGAAGGAGGTACAGGAGCTTGAAGACCCACTTTCAATATTTTACCAGGATTTACAAAGGAGGAATCTTCTGATGAAATGTTGTCTAACTGTACCACCTATAAATCCCATTTTATTGTGATCTTATGCAGACTTCATGCATTTATGGAATGTAAGGGTTGTTTAAAGGCCAGCATGTACTTTTCACTCTATTTGTCCTCGAATAAATGGTCTTGAATTGCTGGTGCATGCTGAAGATACTTACACCGTATCTGGGTCAGGATCTCAAATTTACATGCTGCAATGAGAACATATTTCAAAATCAGAATTGTGTGTGAATTGGAAGGAATGTGAGAATAAAGTTAATCCAGTTCACCTACTGCTTTTGAACTCATTAATGGTCAAGGTTGAGAGTATGGGAGGAATTACTGAAGAAGCCTACATACTTACAGGTGGATAGAGTATCAATCAAGTGGACCTTGTTGGAACTGCATTTGTGCAGGCAAGTGGAGAATCTTCCCATGTTCTGACCTTGTGAAGCTTTGGATATCAGGAGTTGAGTCACTCACTCTAGGATGCCCAGAATTCATCGTTCTCGTGTATCCATTGTATTTACAGTACATCCACTCTGTCAGCCATACTTCTGCTTTTTACTGATGCTCGATCCACCAAACTTTGTCATTTTATTGGCCCATATTGTGCTTCCCTTCTATAGAGGGCAGCTGGCTGAAAGCATTGCATGGGTCAGCATGCTTCTGTACATCACAGTATGCCTATACAGCACGCTAGGTATGATTCAAGACAGTGGACAGTGTTACAATTTATAAACCATTAACTTCATTCTTACTTGGACTCTTTGCTCCCACTATTTGAATGGGATAGGAATCAACCAGAATGGAAAAAGTTCTCTTTCAAAATTATTTCAATAAATTTTATTTTATAGATGTGTATTGAAAAATTCACTATTTTTTCTTAATTTTAATATTTTTAAATTAATTTAATTTATTTCAACTGTCTGCCTGTCTTATTATTGCATTCATCATGAGCAGTCTGTTTAAATGTCACCAGGTTAAACTACTAAGTGATTGCGTAATCCTTTTAGATATGTTGTTTTTTGCAAAATTTCAGTTGTCCCTCCTTTTCATCTCTCATCTTGTTTCATTACCTGGGGTGGCATGGTAACGTAGTGATCAGCACAACGCTTTACAGTACCAGTGACCTGGGTTCATTTCCTGCCACTGCCTATAAGGAGTCTGTACGTTCACCCCGTGACTGCTTGGGTTTCCTCTGGGTGCTCTGGTTTCAAAGGTGTACCAGCTGATGGGTCCAAAGACATACCGGTTGGTAGGGTAATTGGTCTGTAAATTGTCCCATAATTAGTCTAGGGTTAAATCGGGGGTTGCTGGGCAATGTGGCTCGAAGGGCCAGAAGGACCTACTCCACACTGTATCTCAGTAAATAAAAATTTTAAAACATGTGCATGAAGGATGTACATATAAAATAAACAGGAGTGCTTCTTTCAAATCCTTAGTTGTAATTGACTTCTAATTGGTAAAAACAAGCAACTCGCATGGCAGATATTTGAACTTAATACACAGCTATTCTCCAAATTACAAAAAGGGAAGTGCTTCTGAAAAATATTTCTTTGAACAAAATTTTGTAATAGAAAAAGGGCTGGGTGAAATGAATTATGGCTATTTTGGTGCAGTGTATTCCAGTCAACAGAGGGTGAGGTGTTCATTCATTATGACAAGGAATAGATTTATTGCTCAAGGACTTGTGCCACGCAGAGGCATCATATCATATCACCCATATATAAATTTAACTTTTGTAATTTAAAGAATAGTGATTAAAAAGAGATGGGTGTGCGTATCATACCTGTGGTTGCCATTTAGCAACAAATGGTTAAAAAAAATGCTACCCACCCACATCAAATTCAATTTCAAGTTTAAGTTTATTGTCATTCAACCGTATACATGTATACCGCCAAACGAAACAATGTTCCACCGGACCAAAGTGATACAACACAGTACATAGAACTCAGACATAGCACATAAGGTAATATTACCACAAATAAATTAACAAATAATAAGATGCATTTATGACACAAGTAAACATTATAAACTACTGGTGCTTCACATGTAATGAGACCTTGGTAGTGGCAGCATTCAGTACTCTCATGCCCAAGGAGAAGAAGTTGTTTCCCATCCTAACAGCCCTTGTCCTAATGCTGCGGTACCTCTTGCCTAATGGTTAGGGATCAAAGAGATTGTTTGATGGATGGGAGGGAACATTGACAATGTTAAGGGCCCTACGCATGCAGCGCTCCTGATAAATATCTCAGATAGGTGGAAGAGATCCTCCTTCCCCCAACTTGCATTTGTGCAAATTATATTGTATTTATACTGCAAGACCTCTCTGAACACAATGAGCATTTTGGCATTGATGCACAAAATTATTCAAGAACCTCAGACCTTATCATTAACATTAGACTCAGCTTGCATGTGGAGTCATGCATGGGGAATCAAATTGCTAGATTATATGGGGAGAGCTGGTGTATTTACATCACTACCCTCGCCCCGTAAAGCCAGAATATATACTAGATAGAAATACCATGCTGCGTTTGGAGAGATATGTCACAGCATATTACCTCAAAACTGCTTATTACTATTTCACCAGCATGCAATAAATTCAAAAGTGTGCTGCTTAAAAGGACAGGACTATCATATGATGGAATGAATGGTGCATTACAATGCCAATGAAATGTGGCTATGTATTACGAAATTGTTTTCTGTAATGCAGCAAGGGACAATTGTTAGGTCCCCTTTAGGTCATTTAGAGGTTAATTGCTGTTGGGGAAATTCTCAGATTAATTAAATGGTCTGGCTGAGTCTTAAGGAGACTCAGATAATTACAGTAGATGTTACTTCCAGTTTCCCTATAGATTTGAATTGCCTTTACTTAATTCCAATTTCTCAAGGTGTGACCAAACTCTGCATGTGAACTATGGCTTTTCATGACAGTTTTATGCTACTGCTGCTGACCACACACAGCCTTTAATGCAGAACTTAATTAAACGTATGTGATTATGGCAAGAGCCGCACTTTAGGATTTGAAATTGTAGTACACACTTCAAAGTAAACATCGAAGTGGAATCTCAACACATGCAATTAGCTGTGTAATTCGAACTTGGTTTGGCTAGAAAGATTTGATTAGTGAATATTCTTAATCCATTTATGTCTATTTAATTAGATATAATTCAGTAGATACATTTTGTGCAATAATCTCAATCCAGTTATAAAAATCTGTTATAAATGTAAATGCAATTTTTGCATTATTAGTTTCTGGATAATGGTCAATTAATTTGCATGGACCATTTAATTTGTGGGTACTACTTATAGTTAGTTTTCTATAAATTACAGTGCATATCTTGTATATCTAAGTATGGATTTTGGTCTGAAAACAAAATATGATTTTTTTAATGCTATCTTGAAAATTCTTTCTCATCTCTCAGTAGGCCACCATGTCAGTATGAAATGATTTGGGAAAAGAAGATTATGATGGAAGGATAGTCTACGGAGTCGAGTCTAATGAGAGAACCAGAACAGACAGCACATTTACAATACCTGCCTGGATACTTTCACATTGGTAATCCAAACATATGGCAGAGCTGATATTCATTTGCCGATCCCTTAGATACATCCTCAGGTTTAAATCCATTGGGAAGTGATTTTGGTCCATAGTGGGCATCACACTTGTGGACAACTTATTTTTTTTAACATTGATAGTTCAAATTTCAGAGTTCAAAGTACATTTATTATCTAAGTATGTATACATTATGGAACTCTGAGATTTCCCTCTTTTTTTAGTGGCTCCCTATATGGTGACTGAGGACCTGAAAATAGTGAGCATCAGAAGTTCACCCGGACTTCTGAGATCCTTGCGATCTTGCTCTGGGCCTTCAATTCAGCCGTGTTTTTCTCTGTCTTTTGGTAAGTGTGGCTGCTTTTCAGTTAACCCTCTGATATTCTGGATATCAGAGTAATAACTCACTTTAAGAACACAGTCTTAAATTTTTTCTCTCTGCAAATAATCCAAACTATGCATTACTGGAACTGATTTGCAATTGTGCTAGCGAGACTTCTTTCTACAGGCAATTGCCTAAATGCTAGTTTCCAAGATAGAATAAAGACCTAATCCTCACAGAATTATATCTACAGCTTTTCTAAGCAATATTGCGCCCTCCTTATCAATTCTGTTTGCACCTAGGTTCATAATACATAATTTATGCATACTTTGTTTACTACTCCAGCAGCTCTCATCATGGTATAGACCAGGTGTCTGTTTACATTAATTTTTACTGAAGTATATATTGGACACCTTGATTTTCACTATTTTAATACTGCTATTTGAAGTTAAGTCCCATTATAATGTTACTCAAAACTCTGACTTTACTAGGATCACACTGTCTTTACCCTCTTGGAAATTTCCTATGTTGTGATGAATGAAATTACTTGTTGAAATGTTGAGATTTGCAATTTTCTGTGTAAATCTTTAATAAATAAATAATAATAAAAGTTCTCTCACTTTGACCTTAAAAGACACATTGAGGCAAGCCTTTTATTGAAGATGATGTGCTAAATAATGTCTCACCATCATCCTTTCCAAAGGAAGGATGTAGGCAACTACCAGAAATCTACAGGAAAATAAAGCATTTGCTACTGAGGAAAATGAGATGTGAACCTTCAGGAAAACACAATGGAATGGTTAATGTCTTGAGCTGCTTGATAGATACATGACTGCTGCTGATGAAATCAAATTTTAATCCTGATATACTGAAAAATTGTGAGAGCAATGCAAAATTATTGTCTAGTTACCATCCCATTACTAGTGTTGAGAGCTTCACAAAACACAATGGGTGACTAGTAAAGAGTGCAGAGGTGCTTACTGAAAAAAGTTGCTCATGCTTCATGGATGTGCTGCTAAGAAAATAATGTCTGCAAATATTGGAGTAGTCCGGAATTGAGTAGTGTGGGTTGTAAATTGATGTTGTTGTCCTGGGATTTACTTTTGATTAGTAAAAGAAATTTGATAAGAACTTTCGTACAAGTTTTCCCTCTGGGTTGTTCAGCTTTACTTCTGACATAGTCATCTGATTCAGGCATTTTCAACGCATTGGGCAGGTTATGTACCTGGTCTGCAAAGACACGATGCTTGATAGCAACTTCTGGCCCAACATGAACCTCCGCGGTTTAAGATGGTGCTACTGAAGGCGTGCAACAGCTTACTAGTAGTTGGAAAGCAAAGGAATTTGATTAAAAACATTACTAATAACACTTTTTTTGAAGTAAATTGTGGTAAACTATCAAATCAAACAATGAAGACGTGAGCGAAAGCAAATTCGCAAGATGCACTGCAAAATCAACGCACTTGGAGTTGGAGCCGTGCTAGTTGGAGTGAACGATTCAGACGGGGCAGGATAGGACAGAGGAGCTCCGATGCCCATCCAGCATCGGGTAAGAGGGTAGATCATTCCAATTGATTTGGAGAGGTCAAGAATGCCTTCTTTAACAGCGAAATCTAGGTCCAAAGAGAATCACTTGGTAGCACGTTCTGGACCTGGAGTGCTTCGGCACAGTGAGGCCGGGTCCTAATGCGAGGTACAATATGCTGTTTGGACAATCTAAATGCCAGCCAGGATAGACTGAAAGGCAGGATGTCGAGTGAAGTTGGATCACTCTGGGCACCGAGCTGATTTGGAGAGGTCAAAAACACATTCTCCGACAGCGGTCTAGGCCTGGAGTTATTCACCACAGTGGGGCCGGGTCCTATTGTGAGGTTTGGACAATCTAAACGCCGGCCCAGATAGTCTGGGGGCTCCTCTCTTCATGATGCTAAGGCTGTGAGACTGCCCCTGGCTGCTGTGCTTCGTGTCTGCGAACTTTACGGCAGTTTGCCCCACTAATATGATGAATTGAGTACCGTGGCTTTGGGCCTACTCTGGGCTGCTCCAGGGATTTGGACCTAAGGACTCAATTTGGAATGCTATTGTAGTTGCTTCTTGTGCTTACATGATTTGTTTTGTGTTTTTTTCTCTTTCTCTGCAGGCACTGGAGGTTTGTCTTAATTCTTTTTTAAATTAGGTTCTTTTGGGTTCCTGGTTTTGTGATTGCCAGTAAACAAACAAATCTCAAGGTTGTATAATTTATACGTTCTTTGATAATAAATGCACTTTGAATCCTTGAATGTAATGAAAAACATTAAAGGGAACATGTTATGGGTTACTTTTTCCCAAAATGGCCCCAAGTAGCATTTGTTGACAAAGCATGGACATTAGTTCTAATGATCTTATTAGTATTAAAATTGGGAATTTATTGGGGTGTAAATGGGTCAGATGAATGTGCAGAGTAAAATTCAAGATGGAGATTTTCAGAATCGAAGAGTCATACAGTGCAAAAGCAAATGCTTTGTCCCACTGAGTATTCATCTTTGCTAATTACATATCCCAACACTCGGTCCATAGCTTTATATGTCTGGACAATTCAAGTGTTTGCCCATATCCTATTTAAATGTTCTGAGAGTCCACACATCCACGACCCATTCAGTCAATGTATTCCATTTTTCAACAACCCTCTGGACAAAAAAAGATATTATTGACCCAACAACATAGAACCAATACAACTTTAAGGCATCTTTTATCTTCATCACAGCAGTTTCTGAACAATCCACTTTAAGGAAGAGAACATTTGTTAATTTTAGGAACATGCTGCTACAGCAGGGTTATACCATCGTGAGGTACCAGCATGTTACAAGGATCATTTGCTAAGATAAATGTGCATCTTTCCACTTTCTGAAGTTATATTTTTAAAGTTCCTGGTTGGTTGTAGTATTGGTTGATTCCAGCTCCAAAACTATTACTGTTCCACCAATATGAATTTAGATCTAGCAATGCAACATTCCACTGGCACAGATCACCCAGGGCAATTTGGTCATTTAATGCCAATTTGCATCAGTTTAATAGAAAATGTTCCTGCTGTGTGTTCGCAGCCTGTGGGAATTAGACCAAGACTTTCTAAACTTATCTCAGGTAAAATCTTTTCAACTATCACAAAGCCTTCCCAGACATAATTGTAATCTGAATATGAAATCATGAAATATTTTGGTTGCGTTATTTCTGGTTCTAATATTGGAAAAGAAAACCAGTACTGCGATAGGTAATTACACAATAAAATGCAATTGTTTCTTTTTATTTTGATTCTGGGAGGCAAGACAAGCTTTGTAACTTCAGTGTGGGTTAAAAGCCCTCATTTAGTATTTCTAAATGTGGGAACATCTTAATCTGAAGAATTATCTTTGAATCATAATCTTTATTAACTATTAACTGGAGTAGAATTATAACATTGCCACAGTTAACTAAACCTAATTTGTTTTCCATATCACCAAAAGATCTTCTTATATAATGTGAGCATTAAAAAGGGTTGAAGTGAGTAGTTTTACCACCAACTCTCTGAGAGCTCCAGACTTGACCTTTACATATAAGCCTTAATGTTTCAACCTTGAGGAATACTAGATTGCAGAGAACATTACAGATGAATCTGATTATGTTTAGTATTCAACTTCCATAACTTCTGGCGTAAGATATGGAATAACCAACAGAAGCAGTAATATCTGCCTCCTTATCACCTCTGCCTCCTGGGATCACTACCATTATTAGCAACGACCACCGTGCCAACATGAAAATAAAGGTTGGATCAATCTTTTGAAGAGCCATTTAATGATTGATCATAAATAACTTATATTGACCTCATATACCTGATGGTAAACATTCCAAAATTAAAATCAAAAGAACATAAATGTATTTTTTTCCATTTTCTTTGAACACATTGAAATCATTTTTTGTTCAACCGGCTGAATTTTTGTATGATCTAATTTCCTGTGCTTCTCACACCAAAGGGTGATCTAAAGTTTGCGTTGTATGCCACAACTCTCCCTTCAAGAAACTA
The DNA here is from genome assembly GCF_030028105.1 of Mobula birostris. NCBI lineage: Eukaryota > Metazoa > Chordata > Chondrichthyes > Myliobatiformes > Myliobatidae > Mobula > Mobula birostris. The sequence continues at coordinate 21,973,855 of NC_092393.1, forward strand.
GTGATAGGTCCTGATGTTTACATTGGTGGTAACACTGTGAGAAAATGTGAGAAAATGTCTGCCCACCCTCCCCAATTATCCCTGCTCCCAGTATCTAATTTTACATGTTCCTGCTTATGATTTGCTATTCTCACTCAATATGTTTTAAACAGTTAATCAGTCATTATAGTATTGTATTCTGTGATAACCATCTGATTTGGCAAAAGTAGTTAGAAAGGTTTCCCTATTAATGATGATGAAAGACAAAGATTTATTGGTCAATGCTATTTCATCAAATGTGCCTACAGAATTGTAGAAAACAGTCAGTAGTAATCTGCAGTCCATTGGAGAAAAGAGCATTCTATGCCCCCTGAGTTACAAGGAGTTCTGTAGGGCATGCCACCATGAATCCTGGAAATGTAGTTTCCACACACTGACTTTAACGATCCTCATGCTGATTACATATTTTTTTTTTATTGCCAATTGATGGTGATGTTGCCCTAGACAACAGTCAAACAAAATTGTTTTATTACATTGTATTTTCTTTATCATTTTGACCGCATATATTCTCCATGAACCTTGGAGTACAAAGAATCACTTATTCCTGCGATACCAAGAATAATTTAATATTTGGGTTCGGAGTTGACAGAAATAATTCCATGATCTGATGCTCTCAGGAGAAACTTATGTCTCGCTTTACCTGTCTCCCACCTATCTGTTGCCCATCTCCACTCCTCCTACTCCCCTACTTGGTTTCTTCAGTCTGTATCCCTTCACAAATCATTAGCCCACTGCTACTTCACAGCCCGCTCCCCACTTTACTCTGGGAACTTCCCTCTCCACTCTCAGTATTGATATTGGGCTTGAACCTGAAATACTGAAAATTTCTTTCTCTACATGCTGGTAGTCCGTGAGCCAGGACCCCAAATTTGGGCCACTGGTACCATCTGGGGGGAATAATTCTTACAGTGATTTTTGGTAAAGTATATACCACTAGTGCTAGAAAATATGTGATAACATTGCAGCGGTGGTAGCTTTCTGTGAGGAGGACTGGGAGTTGCACCTCCATGCTATAAGAATCATCCTTTGCCTATGATAAGATGAATTCTGCCAGGTACCTGTCCCCTTACTTTGCTCAGATGATGAACCTCCCAGAGAAGAAACCTTCTGTGAAACCTTCAAGACAGGCCAATTCTCAGTGCAGCTGTCAAGTAACAACCCCTTTGGGCAGTTCCCTGTGGACCAGGCTATTGAAGCCACAGTGAACAAAGACACACAGACTCCTGGAGGCACATCATGGTTCAGCGTGAATGCTGGAGCTATCAAGCGTTACTACATAACAGCTGAGCACCGCAGTGGATTCCTGGGACAGTTAAGGGAGATGGTGCAAGGCAACAAATCAGAGCTTTGTCATGCGGAGCTACAGCGGCCAAGAATCCAGAAAGATGAGGAAGCAGTTTCAGCAGTGGTTAGCCTCATACATGCATGGGTCAACCCATTTGCTGAGCAGCGGGACCTCATTAGAATCTCTACGGCAAAGGCAGCCCACAAGGACATTGCCTCCGACCTGATGAAGGCATATGAGATTGGTGAGCAATGCTATGCAACCTTCAAGGATGAGAGACTAGAGGAAGACCCACCAGCAAAGAAACTCCATGACCCAATGAAAGCCAACAAGCTGAAAGCATTCAGTGATATGTGTAAGAAGAGAGAAGTGAAATCAAATGGGAGGGCGATCATCTTGAAAGCAGACAGGTCTTTGTTTGAACACATCATAGTGATGGCACAAGGGCGCAGTCTACGTATGGAGGATATCCTTTCTCATCCCCTTAGACCATTGCCCTGGGCCCTGTCCACGCCAGAAAGATTGCTGAGAAAGACAAATAAAGCTACTTTAGCCACAACCTTGCAGAAAAATGTAGCAGTAGAAGAGCAACTCCCAGGAAACTCTGCTACAGTAGTTGATGGAATGAACTCGGTCCAAAGAGTGAAAGATGATCAAGTTACTTTCAGAGATGTTGCCACAACAATTGTGGGTATGGCTCTGAGGGAAGGCAGTCAGAGTAACAGAATAGATGTTGTGTTCGACACAAACAAGGAGAACTCTATCAAGAATAGTGAAAGATCTCTACGGGGTGAAGAGACTGGTCATGAGTTGCAAGGTATCACAGGCACACAGATGGTGAGGCTGTGGAGGAGCTTCCTGACCAAAGTCAGTTACAAAAATTGTCTCATTAGCTTCATAGTCCATGAATGGAGGAAGGCAGAGTACAGAGCAAAGCTACAGGAGAAGATTCTGTATGCAACTGTGAATGACAAATGTTACAGAATCACATCTCAAGACAGTGAGGAGGTGTCAGCTCTTCAGTGTCAACAAGAAGAAGCAGATGGCCATCTACTTCTCCATGCTGCCCATGCCACAAGAGAAGGACACCAGTCTGTAGTGATCTGCTCAGAAGACACAGAAGTCTTTATCATGTCTTTATTATTTTGTGACAAGATTGAGGCCCGATTATTCCAGAAGTGTGGCACTAGAACCCGTACAAGGCTTGTAGACATCAGGAATGTTGCTGTCACTGTTGGCATTGAGGTTTGTAGGGCTCTCATTTGGTTGCACGCATATATAGGATGTGACACTGTAAGCGCTTTTGCAGGCAAAGGGAAGACAAGTGCCTGGAACTTCTGACCACGAACAGGAAAACTCAGGACACATTCTTCGAGTTGGGTCAGGATCCACTGGCCTGTAACTGTCCAAAAAAATGTTCACTCCCAAGATGTATGTGTTTGCAAATGGCCTCAGATGTACTGACATGCGTAGACTGGCAGACTGTGAGAAAAAGGCATCCACCTCAGAGAGTGTGGAATGATTAGATGAAGATGTGGAAGACATGAAAGACTTGGAAAATTATTATGATTATTAAATAGGTTATGGAAGTATGGAAAACAAAGTATGGAAAGCAGTCTTCATTTTACAACCAAATAGGGCTTAGGTTATGGCCGTGTGGAACCCCATATTCGAATCGTTGTACTGTAATTCTATATGCTATGACAAAAGCTTAATTTTATTTTGATTTGATACAATATGGAAAATATCATGACATTGATAAAACTCCAGAAATCTCTCCAAATGAGGTTTTTTACCATTTGGGGGGTGTGGTAACATTTTCTGCTGTACTGTTGTTAATATGGAATACTGTATATACAAAAAGTGATTACTTATTTTAAGTAATAAAGCTACCACTGGTGGAATGCTATCACATATTTTCTAACTCTAGAGATGTATACCTTGCCAAAAATCACTATGAGCATTATTCCCCTCAGATGGTACCGACCAACCCTACTGGCTTACAGACTACGAGTTCTTCCAGCAGTTTTTTTTTGCTCCAGATTACAGAATCTACAGTCTCCTGAGCCTCCATATGTAAGGGCATGAGGGGTAGGAGGATGAAGTGAATTCTCTCTCAGCTCTTCAACATGTGTACTTTACCCAGAATCACATTTACAAAATTACCCGAATGCTTAGTTGCCTTAAATCCAGAGATATATCTGACTTCATAATGCTTATTTCTGACATTTGTGTATTTCAGACATTTGCCTGCACTGGAATATTATAAATACCAAAATATAACAAATATAAATAGTATATAGAGCTGCACAACAAATGCTTTATTGACAATGTCTTTCATGAATATATTGCTAGGTGAGAATATAGATAAGAAATCGAGAATAAAAAGCAGTCAGACATTAAGCAGGATGTCACGTCACCTTATTTAGTACTTTTTACTGAAACAGTATCTTAGTAAGTTTGTTTACTTTAATTTTGTTACATGTTCAGGTAATGGTTGAATTACATAGATTTTATGTTATTATTAGAATTTTACAAATGTCATTGCTTAGCACATCATCAAAAATATTCTGTTTTCTATATCATCTGTCAAATTATTTACGTTCCATAAGATAAAGCAGTGCAATTGATTTGCACTGGAAATTCTTATTATCAATTAATCAGGTCATTTGAGCCCGAAGGAATTAGATAGGTTAGAGAACTACTTTGGGATTGATCACTGGTTTCTTATTTACTATTATTTGTCATCATAAATTTGAGGGAACAGGTACGTGTATATTGTTTCTGGAAAGCGATAGCCTCAATTCATCACAATTTGTTCCTTCACTTCATAAATAAACAGTAGCTTTTAAATAGCTTCTTTCTCTCACTCAGAATGACTCATTTTGTGTGTGGCTTTTGCCATATGGAAGGTTTATTTTTTTTAATTATTGGTGGCAGCTTGTTCAGGGAAATTGAATATTTCCTGGTGTGAAATTATTAGCTGGTTTTATTGGACATGGCCTACGGTGGCACCTATGTAATTGCCAAGGACTGAAATGAGAGAGGAAACAGGGTTAGGATATGATATGCTTTGCTATGATAAATTTTAATGCCACAAATCATATGTAGAAATGTAATTGATACTAGAATGTCAAAATGTGGCAAAACCTATATGTATATACCTATACAGAACAAGTCCTGTCAAAGCCATTATAATTTTAGTACAATACTTTGGCTTTGAGTGTTGTAGATTTATGAGCAGAGATACTTCTGAGAGGTCAGCTGCTTCCAGCTGTGTCAGCAACCCTGTTGCAATGAAAAGGGTTGATAATTTCCTGGTTTTGCATCATTTTTGCTTTCCTAAATTCTAATGGAAACAAGGTGCTGAATTATGACATCATCTGACCTAGGACACCACAGATGGAACAAGGAACAGGGATTCGGGTTATGATTTAAATTATTGATTAAATCTACATACATCTCAACAGAGGCGTATATGAATATTGTTGTTGTGGAAACACATTTAATTCATTTAAAAAAATATGAGAATGTCAGAAGTAATTTCCAGCGCAAGTCATGAAAATGCCTTTCATCAGTCTGGCCTTGAGATAGTTCCTGTTAAAAGTTTGCATTTGTATTCTGCTGTAAGTTGGCAATTTGGTGGATGTTAAATAATTAAATTGGTTCTTCAGCCAGTTTGGTAATTTAACCACTCGTGACACCAATGAATTAAAACGAAAATCTACCTCACTTGCTGAAAACAGTTCTGAATGTTTTTCAGTAGGGTAATACGTATCTCATTGCCCATTCAAGGCTTTATGCACTAATGTCAACAGTTATTACTCAATTACTGTATAACAATCCTGATGTTTAGTAATACAATGCAGCATAAGCCCATACTGCCATAGTGTATACAGTACATTGTGTATGCAATATTGAATATGGGGAATTATTCACAGAAATAGTGCAGGTCAAAAAACACCTCCAAACACAATAAACATCAATTGTAAGAGTACAGTAATAAGTGGCTTTTATGAATATTTTGTACCCTGTAACTATAATTCCTATAGGTATATCTAAAACAAATGTATAAATCATGGCTTATTTACTGGAAATCGAGCAGCTTCGGCTATGGCTTATATATATGAATCTAATATAGATTTTGATGAATGAAAATTAAATATTTTTCAAGACAATATAATTTAGCCTGGAATGGACAAAATTAAGCAAGCTAACTTGGATTAGTGTTTTCTTTTAGTGTATGCTGATTTAATGTGCTAAATCCCCAGAACTTTCTATTTTTGTTTTGTACTTATTATTTTTCTCCTGGCCTTTAGGCTCTGTTATGTCTCACACCACTTCCTGCTTGAGGGAATAGTTCCACTAGCTGGAACCTGGTCTCTTTCCCCCATGTTGTTATGTAATGAATTGCTCGCAGGTGCAGTACAGCTGCTCCTCTCGTGTGCTCATGAAGCACTTCAATATCATGGGTAGTTTGGGATGAACGCAGGAACTTAACTTTGATTGGAGTCTTGGTTGTGAGCCTGAATCTTGCTAAATAAAGAATGTTCTTTTGAAACAGAGTGAACGATGATAGAATCACAAAGTCATACAGAACAGAAACAGACCCTTTGACGGACCATATCATTATTCCTATATAATCTTATTTTCTCAACCCATCGGCTTCACCCCCATCCCCTGATTGTACCAGTGACCTATATATTTGGGGCACTTGGAGGCACACAATATAACAGGCCAAAGTCAGCATGGTTTCTTAAGGGGAAATCTTGCCTGATAAATCTGTTGGAATTCTTTGAAGAAATAACAGGCAGGATAGACAAAGGTGAGTCTGTGGATGTTGTTTATTTGGATAGAAGGCCTTTTCACAAGGTGCTGCACAAGACGCTGCTAAATGAGATAAGAGCCCACGGTATTACAGGAAAGATACAAGTATGGACAGAAGATTGGCTGACTGGCGAAAGGCAAAGAGTGGGATTAAAGGGATCCTCTTTTAGTTGGTAGTCCGTGACTAGAGCTGTTCCACAGGGGTCCGTGCTGGAACCTTTTCAAATTACGTCGAGGACCTGGAGGACAGAGTTGATGGCTTTGTGGCCAGATTTGCATATGATACAACAATAGGAAGAATGGCGGGTAGTTTCGAGGAAGCAGAGAGGCTGCAGAAGGACTTGCATGGACTAGGAGAATGGGCAAAGGAGAGGTGGATGGAATTCAATGTAGGGAAGTGTATGGTTATGTATTTTGGAAGAAGGAATAAAGAAGGAAGAAGGAAGAATAAGTATAGGCTGTTTTCTAAATGGGGAGCAAATTCAGAAAGTGGAGGTGTAAAGCAGCTTGGGGCATTAGTGTAGGATCCCTAAATGTTAACTTGCAAATTGATTTGGTAGTATGGAAGATAAATGTAATGCAGGCATTCATTTTGAGAGGACTAGAATATAAAAGCAAGGATATAATGCAGAAACTTTATAAGGCATGGTCAGACCATGTTTTAAGCATTGTGAGCAGTTTTGGACCCTATACTAAGAAAGGATGTTCTGGAACTGGAGAGAGTCCAGAGGCATTTTACTAGAACGATCCTGGGAAAGAAAAGGTCAACATATGAGAAGAATTTGATGGTTCTGGGCCTGTACTTGCTGGATATTGAAAGGCCAAGATAGAGTGTACTTTCAAAGGATGTTTCCAATAGTGCGAGATTCTAGGAGCAGAGGGCACAGACTCACAAGGATGCCCTTTTAGAACACAGTTAAGGAGGAATTTCTTTAAGCAGGGGGTGGTGAATCTGTGGAACTCATTGCCACAGGCAACTGTGGAGGCCGAGTTACGGGGTAAAGGCAGGAGAATGAGGCTGAGTGGGAAAATAAATCAGCTGTGATTGAATGGCAGAGCATTCGCAATGAGCAGAATGGCCTAATTCTGCCCCTATGTCTTGTGGTCTTGAGGACAACTTGCTGTGGCCAGTTTACAGACCAACTGAGCATCTTTGGGATATGGAAGGAAACGGAGGCACCTGTGGTAAATACACATTGATAGGGTAAATGTGAAATCACAGCACAGACAACACAGATTTGAATTGAACTTGGCTTTATGAAGCTGTAGGCAGGAACTCGGATATCTCTGCCATTGTGCCATCCTAGTTCGCCAGCATCCTCAGAAAAGTCTACAATACACCAGAACTAATTCTGTTTAAATATTTTATTTGGAAAGGCAGTGGACATGAAGGGTGGATTAGTGGATGAATAAATAATTGGTGGAGTGATATTATGCTGCCTGTATTATGCGATAAACTATCATAGGGATGATGAAGATAGCCTATGCGCCACTGGCCTGTATTTTGTGGGAAAATGCCAACAATATTACCAGAAATCCCCTCAGTTAGTGTCACAGTTAATAAAGCAGCTGCCTCACAGTGCCAGAAACCTTGGGACCAGCCTATGTAACCACCCGACACATGTATTTCCTTAGAGTGCTCCAGCTCCCTCCCACATTCAGAAAAAGGGCAGGTTGCTTGGGTAATCGGCACTGTCGATTGTCCCTTGTGAGTAGTAAGTGGTAGAATCCGGGGTAAGTTGCTGAGAATGTGGTGAAAATTTATTTTTTAAAAAGTAGGGGTATTGTATGATTAGAGCACATAGGTGTTTGATGATCAGTGATTTGATGATTTTCTAAAGGATCTGTTTCGTGCCATATAATTCTTGGGTTCTAAGTCTGTATACTCCCAACATATAGGCAGAGACTAAATACTACACCAGTTGTGACAACCAAGAAGGTATGGTCAAGGGAAGCAGAGGAGCACTTACAGGACTGCTTTGATTTGATAGACTAGACAATATTCAGGGATTCATCGTTGAGTCTGAATGAATATGTCGTAGTTGTCACCAACTTCACCAAGACCTGTGTAGATGAGTGTGTGTCTTCGAGAACATGTCAGACATACCTAAACCAAAAGCTGTGGATGAACCAGGAGTCTGAGGGCTAGATTTGTGGCATTCAAGACTGGTGATCCAGAAGTATACAAGCAGTCTAGATCATGGCTTGAATCAACTCCTGCCTAAGCAAGGATCTGGACCCACTGCAATTTGCCTATTTCCACAATAGGTCTACAGCAGATGCAATCTCACTGGCTCTCCACTTGGCCTTGTATCACCTGGACAATAGTAATACCTACACCAGGCTGCTATTTATTGATTACAGCTCAGTGTTCAACACAATCATACCCTCAGTTCTAATCAATAAGCTCCAAAATCTGGGCCTCTGTACCTCCCTCTCCAGCTGGATCCTCTACTCCTTCACCAAGAGACCACAGTCGATGTGGATCAGAAATAGCATCCCCTCCTTACTGACAATTAACATTGGTGCACCTCAAGGATGTGTGCTTAGCCCACTGCTCTACTACCTCCAAACCCACAATTGTGTGGCTGGACACAGCTCAAACGCCTTCTATAAATTTGCTGAAGATACACCTATTGTTGGCAGAGTCTCAGATGGCGATGAGGAGGTGTGCGGGGCTGAGAGAGATCAGCTGGTTAAGGGGTTTCACAGCAGCAACCTTGCACTCCACATCAATAAGACCAAGGAATTGATTGCGGATTTCAGGTAGGGGTAGTCGAGGAAACACGCATCAGTCCTCATTGAGGGATCAGAAGTGGAAAGAGTAAGCAGTTTCAAGTTCCTGGGTGTCAACATCATTGAGAATCTATTCTGGGCTCAACATATTGATTACAAAGAAAGCACAACAGTGGCTATATTTTATTAAGAATTTGAGGAGATTTGGTATGTCACCAAAGACACACAATTTTCTACAGCTGTACCGTGGAGAGCGTTCTAACTGGCTGCATTACCATTTGGCATGAAGGGGCTAGGATTGGAAAAAGCTGCAGAAATTTGTAAATTCAGCCAGCTCCATCCCGGACTCTAGCCTCCACAGTATCCAGGATGCCTCAAAATCAATAGGGACCCTCACCACCCAGGACATGCTGTCTTCTCATTGCTACCATCAAGGAGGAGGTACAGGAGCCTGAAGACACACTTGATGGTTCAGGAGCAGCTTCTTCCCCTCGGCCATCAGTCCTCTGATTGGACAATAAATCCATAAACACCACCTCAGTATTATTTTCCCCTCTCTTTTTGCACTACATATTTAATTTATATTTTAAATATACTTATTGTTATTTATAGTTCTTATCATTATGTTTTGTAATGTACTGCTAACGCAAAACAACACATTTTACAACCTATGCCAGTGATATTAAACCTGATTCTGATGACTCTGTGACTCTAAGTTTTGAGGAAATGCGAGCAGGTATGCAATTCTGTCTGTAAGCGTGCTGCAAGTTTGGCAATCGCGTGTGCGCACACTTGAGCATAAAAGTTGCAACTGATTGTTTGCACTTCGCAAATTAACCCTTTCTCGACTGCAGTACTCACAGATGAAAACAAAATCATTTGAATTCCTAAAAGAATCAAACAGCCAAACCTGTGCCATATTAATGCAGGTCATAATTAATAATTTGAATAGAGAGACAATGTAAGTATAACATAATTTAAAACTTTTTGAATTAATTGTGATCACTTAGATATTTATTAGTTGTATTCATGTGTTCTACAATTTTGTTCATTTTTTTCATATTTAAGTATTATTAATAGGATTAGAGATGTTCAATAAAATGTTAACTGCATTTTAAAATGTTTGAATATTTTAGGTATTCAGAAACAGTCAATGTTTTTGTCAACTTAGTCAGCTGTCAAAGATCTTTTCAAGACTGTGTTTTATACTAGCCATGTCATATCACACAACAGTATTTATACGCACAAGGCCTTGCTACCATACTGATTTCCATCACTGAGGATCAGACCATACTCTGCCAGCAGAAAATCAGGCTCACGATGTACATCGGCAATAAGTATAGCTTAATGTTGGCTGGAAATCCTGAAATATTTCATGCAAAACCATCTTTGCAACAAAGATTGTGATTTAGTCCTTGCAATGAAACATCACAGTATCCTGAATATATTAAGATGATAATAACACACAAAAATTGTTAGAAGAACTCAGCAAGCCAGACAAATCTATAGAGGGGATAAACAGTCAATGTTTTGGGTTGAGACCCCTCATCAGGAAGGAGGCAGAAGTCAGAGTAAGAAGATGGGAGGAGGAGAAGGTGTACAAGCTGGCAGGAGCTAGGTGAGAGCAGGTGATGGGGAAAGTGAGTGGGTGGAAGAAGTAAGAAGCCCGGAGGTGAAGGTGGAAGAGATAAATGACTGAAGAAGAAGGAATCTAATGGGAGAGGATGCATATTATCTTCAATTGTGGTGGAAACTGGAACTTCTTAATGTCTAGTGTAAGACACCTCTTATTTATTATTATTTATCCTCACTATATGAAGTAAAACTAGTCGGTAAATTGCTTGATTACTGTGCATCAACACAAGAGTGAAAAATTCTCTTTTGCATGCCGTCCATACAAATCATTCATTACATCAGTGCGTTGAAATAGTACAAAGCTAAGCAATAACGGAATGGCACATGGATGATGGTGAAATGGAGGGCTATGTGGGAGGGAAGGATTAATCTTATGGTAGGCTAAAGTTCGGCACAACATCACTGGCTTAAGGGCCTGTACCATACTGTAATATTCTATGTTCCAATGAGTACAGGCAAACAATAAGGTTGGTTGTGAGGCCAAGAGTCCATCTTATCACACTCATGCTACTATCTCGAGGGTTGATGCATTTATGCTATTATTATGCCTCAGGGATCTGTTCTGGGACCCTTACACTTTGTGATTTTTATAAATGACCTGGATGAGGAAGTGGAGGGATGGGTTAGTAAATTTGCTGATGACACAAAGGTTGGAGGTGTTGTGAATAGTGTGGAGGGCTGTCAGAGGTTACAGCAGGACATTAACAGGATGCAAAACTGGGCTGAGAAGTGGCAGATGGAGTTCAATCCAGATGTGTAAGGTGGTTTATTTTGGTAGGTCAAGTATGATGGCAGAATGTAGTATTAATGGTAAAACTCTTGGCAGTGTGGAAGATCAGAGGGATCTTGGGGTCTGAGTCCATAGGACGCTCAAAGCTGCTATGCAGGTTAACTCTGTGTTTAAGAAGGCATACGGTGCATTGGCCTTCATCAATCGTGGGACCATGGTCAGACCCCACTTGGAGTATTGCGCTCAATTCTGGTCACCTCGCTACAGGAAGGATCTGGAAACCATAGAAAGGATGCAGAGGAGATTTACAAGGATGTTGCCTGGATTGTGGAGCATGCCTTATGAGAAAAGGTTGAGTGAACAGCCTCTTCTCCTTGGAGCAATGGAGGATGAGAGATGACTTGATAGAGCTGTACAAGATAATGAGAGGCATTGATCATGTGTGTAGTCAGAGACTTTTCCCCAAGGCTGAAATGGCTAGCACAAGAGGGCGTATTTTTAAGGTGCTTAGAAGTAGGTACAGAGGAGATGTCAGGGGTAAGTTTTTTATGCAGAGAGTGGTGAGTGCATGGAATAGGCTGCTGGCGGTGGAAACGATAGGGTCTTTTAAGAGACTCCTGGATGGCTGCATGGAGCTTAGAAAAATAGAGGGATATGGGTAAAGCTTAGATAGTTCTAAGGTAGAGACATGTTCGGCACATCTTTGAGGGCCGAAGGGCCTGTATTGTGCTGTAGGTTTTCTATGTTTCTATTTTCACTGAAAATGTGGAATTTTTCACTACCTTCCCTGGAGTTTAAAACTATATGTGCTGAAAAGTTGCATTTTCTCTACTACAAAATATACATCCTTTACAGGATTCCTACTTTGAAAGGATGACTTCAACTGTTTATTAGGGGAGTACAGGAGGAGGTTTTGATGAAAGGAACATTGCATGTTTGATATTGATGCCCTAGTAGGAGCACCTTCTTAATTGTGGGTAATTGGCCACTAACCTGCGTGGTACTAAATTAGACTTGAGACGAATGCATGTATAAATTAACTAATGCTCCATTGATGGTCAGTAAAATCAGAGATCTGGAAAACACCTTAAGCTCCAACATGCAGAAGAGGCATTGAGGTGAACGCAGAAGGTGAGCGAGAGACTGCCTGCCTTTTGGTCGCCAGTGGAGAAGGAGTCCATCAGTGGCCCTATTGCTGTGTGGCTCGTGGCGGCAGGCGGGTAGGCCTCTCTGCCTCCTGTGGTATCCCTCTCTTTCAACCAATGTTGTTGACATTGTAGCATTGGTATCGTAGTTCTGCGTTTATGGATTGGATGATGGCATTTATGGACTGTGGACTTTTTCAGACTTATGGCTTCTATATTCTGTGCCTTCTATTGCCTGTTCCTCTTCCATTTTGTTGTCCAAGGGGAGGGTGGTTAGGGGTTGATATTCTGTTATGAACTGTTACTTTTTTGTGTGGGGGAGGGGTTGATTTTTGGGGGTTGATGTTCCTGTCCCATTTTGTGTGGGGGAAGGGGGTTTGATGATCGGGATGCCATTCTTTTTTGTACAGAGGGGGGTGCTGTGTTTGATTTTTCTCTCTGAACAACTTTCATGTTCTTTCTTTGTTTCGTGGCTAACTGGAGAATACTAATTTCAGATACGTGCTTTGATAATAAATGAACTTTTGATCGTACATTTGGTAAGAGCTAGAATGATTGCTTGTTTGGAAGATGGATTCCTTGGAAGCAAATATTTGAGATCAGTTGGACATCAAAATAGCTCAGCTCAGGAAACTAGTAGTCCAAGCAAATGAGATCTAAGTGATTCCATTTTGTAGTTAGGTATTCTCTCATTCTATGCTGTATATCTTTCCCTCATTTGTTACTAGCAAAGTTAGTATCCCAGTTTCTAGTTGCCTACCAGGTAAATTATTTATATAGAAATACAGCAAGGAATATGCCCTTTGAGCAACCCCTGATAACCACAATTTAACCCTAACCTAATCACAGAACAATTTACAATAACTAATTAACCCACCCAGTATGCCTTTGGACTGTAGGAGGAAACGGGAAGACCTGGGGAAAACTGGAGGACCTGGAGAAAACAGGAGGACCTGGAGAAAACCCACACATTCTACGGGAAGGACATACAGGGACAGCTTACAGAGGATGCCAGGATTGAATTCTGAACTCTGATGCCCTGATCTGTAACAGATTTGCTCTAACTGCTACATTACTGTGGCACTGGGAGATGTGACAGAATCAGTAACTCACCCAGGGTGCCATGTCAGGCCCTGAAGCCAACTTTGGGTTTATTTGGAGCAGATATTGGTACCACTGGGTCTGCATGAAGGCAGCACCACTAAGCCAAGTTGGACATTAATGGATTTTTACCTTGAGATATTACATGCATTCCAAATAACACATGTGGCACGTTTTTAACCTGTACAGCTTCTCCTGTGAATAGATCAATGGTTTAAAGTTAGTAATAGACATATCCTGAGAACAATATTTTCAAACTTTTTTGCAACCCACTGAGGACATCTATGTACGTTGGCCTAAATCATTGCAGGAGATGGCCACAGATAATTATGGCTCTGTTTCTATTCATGAAAAACATATCTCCCTAGTTCTCCAATTGTTGACCTATGGGCCTTAAGCAAAGTGTGCTCCAGTGACAGAGTATATATATATATATTTTTTTTTTCTCTCTGCACGTACCCAAAGTGGATAACATCAAGAAAGATATGTATTTATGTAATCACACATGCATTTCTTTCAGGAGATCCCAAACTTATTTACAGCAACCATGTATTCCTGAAGAGTAGTCAGAGTTGTAACATAGGAAAGAAGGCAGCCCATTTATATGCGGCATGGTTACACAAACTGCAATGTGATATGAAGCAGATAAACTTTTATTTTCAGCTCATTGATGGGGAGGCAGATGTTGGTCCAGTACAAGTGATAACGCCAAGATGAAAGGTGTTATATCTTACATATTCACTTGGGAAAGCAGAGTATGCTCTTGATTTATTATCTTATCGCAACGACTGCGCCACTCTTTCATGAGCATCGGCCTGGACTTCGGCACTCAAGACTGTGAAGTGGGACTTGAACCCAGATTCTCCTGACAGAGGCAAGAGTGCTCTCAACTGTGAGCCACAGCTGACACTACTTGAGTCATTTTATATAGTGAGCCATTTCCTTCCATACCCTGTTATTTGACGATGCAATTGCCATTACAATTTCACTGGGAAGAAACACAATCTTATAAATAAGCAGAAGATATGCAGGAAGTGAAAAATGTTGGTAATGTATTTGAAAGATCAACTTTTAACCTTGAAAAATTTTCCAACCATTTGGTGTAAAATGCATTTCCCAGTAATAAAAATCTAATCAGTAAAATCTAATCAGATAAGATGAGTTATTCGTCGAACTTATGACTAAATTAAAATCTAAATAAAGAATCCTATATGTCCACTGTCACTTTACAATGAAATTCTATAGTGAATTGCTAGACTACAGTATGAATCGTGAGTTTCTTCAGCTTTGCATGTGTACTGTGACTATAAGCAATCAAGTTGCTAGAAATCATAAATAATTAATTCTTATTGTAATAATGTTTTAAACGTTGAACTTCATACTTACACATTCATATTCTCTGGAGAGTTTTCCTCTGGAATTTATACAATGCACCAAATTGCTATTCCAAAATGAAGTCAAATTTATCTGATTATATTTCTCGTCATAATATAGATCTTCTAAAATAAAATAAATCTTCAAAATCTTAAGGGGTGTTTAAAAATGAGAGTAGATCTGGGATGGAAAATATAATTAATGCTATCTTTTTCTTTCTAGCCTAGATTTCATTTCATTCTGACAAAACTCTAGATCATGTCAATATGGAACAGTTGATTTGAATGTATGTCATAAACTTACTGTGAGTCATTATGGACATAAAGGCTCAATGAAACAGTATTATAGATAAATATTTAACCTCAAAATTGGTTTTAGAGGGGTCAACAAAGTCTGATATAGACACCACCAAGGTTGCTTATTTTGTTCCCACAGTATTATTTTACCCATGTTGAATTATTCTAAAGCTTAAAACTATTTATTCAACCAAAACTCTAATAGAATGTTTGTAATAATTACTTTGACACTTGAGTCTTAGAGGGAGAATTTCCTCCCTGATTGTTAGAGCTAATTTAAAGTAAATGAAACTGAATGTGTCCAATTGTTTGATGGTGCCTTGTGTTTAGTGCTTATGACCAAAAAAGATCCTAGTAATGGCAGCACAAGGGCTTGATATTCAGGGCTATAAATAAGAAATGAAATGTAACAGATCTAATAAATTTCTTGACCAAATGCTTCTGCACTGATGAATATTGAATTATGCACCTTTACCAAAATGGGACCAGACACCCCTACATTCAAGACTCTGGACTCAAGATTGTATAATGTCATTTCCAAAACACAAATAAAAAGGAGAATGACATAAATTTTATGGTACGAAAAGAAACACAATAAGATAAAGACACAATATAAAAAATGCAATATAAATGCATAAGATAGCTTATATACATAGATTGATTTTATGTCTATAATGTGACGTTAGGCACAGGAGTGTCTGTACATAAGGTGACTCTGGTGGTGAGGGTTGGTTAGTGGGTGAAGGTGTTTGTCAGCCTTACTGCTTGGAGAAAGTGGGGAAAACAGTCTATAATCAAGGGGGGTAGTCTCATGATATTACTGGGCTTTCCTCCAGCATCATTTTGTATATATTTCCTTGAAGGCAGATAGGTTGGTGCTGGTGATGCATTTGGCAGTTCTAGCTACCTTACCGTCTGCTGCAGTGCAGTTTCTGTACCATGCAGTGATGTGGCATGTTCAGATGCTCCCTCCTGCGCATCTGTGGTCTATTGAGTGTGGAGGTCCATAGTGCAGCTCTCGTCAGCCTCCGCACAACGTAGGAACTCTGGTGAGCTTTCCTGATTGTGTAGAATGTATTCTGGGACCATGAGAGCTTGTGCGAGATGTGCACTCCCAGGAGTTTGAAACTGCTTGCCGTTTTCACTGCTGTGCCGCTGATGTAAAGAAGAATATGAATGTTGCAAGTTCTGCTGAAGTCAATGACTATCTCCGTTATCTTGTTGATATTGAGGAAGAGGAATTTGCATTAAGAACATAATGTAAAGAAGATAGAAAGAATGGTGTATTTTGTTCAGATTAGACTCTCATAAATCTCACCACACAACCTGTTTGAAGTGCTTTTTTATGAAATTTTGTGATTCTAACAAAGTAACAATGGAGTTGGATTTCATTCTGAGTAAATATTGCACGGCAGTTGGACTTGCTATTGCATATTTGAGTTTTTTTTGTGACTAAGGGCTGAAAACATTGAAATAAGAGAAATATCACCTTAACCAATTTGATTAAAGAAATATAAAATCAATTAACACAAGTTCTATGAAAGAATTTCGGTCAGAACAGGTGGATTTTCAGTTTCCTACCTCCATTTCAGGGAAAAGTAACCACTACGGCTCTTGACTATAAGTCCTCTCAAATTACAATATATCCAAAGTGGACTCCATTGTACCTGTTTTGAAGAGGCCACCATCCACACAGTGTTTCTGAACACTTCTACAAATGTACCATAGAGACCATTCTGACTGGCTGCATTACCGTCTGGTATGGTGGGGGGGTGGGGAGTGTGGGGGCAACTTCACAAGATTGAAATAAGTTGCAGAAACTTGTAAAATTAGTCAGCTGCATCTTGGGTACTATCCTTTACTGTATCCAAGACTTCTTCAAGGAGCGGTGCTTTAGGAATGCGGAGTCCATCATTAAGGAACCCCGCCACTCTTCTCATTGTTACCATCAGGAAGTAGGAACAGAAGCCTGAAGGCACATACTCAGCAACTCAGGAACAGTTTCTTCCCCTCTCCCATCTGATTTCTAAATGGATGTTCAACCCATGAACACTACTTCACTACATTTTATTTCTAGTTTCTTTTTGCACTACTTTTTGTTCTCCATATCTATTTATCATGTATTGCATTGTACTGCTGCCCTAAAGTTAACAAATTTCACAACATATGACAGTGATAGTAAACCTGATTCTCATATATCTTATTTTTTTTCTCAATTGTAAATTCTTCTCTCATATTGTCAACAATCTCCCAAACACACCCTTCCATTTCCCATAGTTTTGCTTTTACCTCCCACAAAAGAAACACAAACCCCTTACTATTCCACTATTTTCTGCACCCCATTAATAATCAGCTACAATTTTCCATACTTCCATGAAAAGGTCAACCTGAGCACACCTTCATTGTATCCCACATTCAACTTTCCAAAGGTCCCATTCCCTTTGGGGCTCTTTGCTTTGCTCTTCCGTATCTATGAATAGACACTTCCCTTCCCATATCACCATTCTTGCAGGGACAGGAGACTCAATGTTTTTCAGAACTGCAAGCACTCTTTCCATGAGAAACAGTGACTGACTTGTACTTTTACTTTTCTGTACTCACTTCTCATGGTGTGATCTTCTTTTCCACACTTTAGAGCAGGGGTTCCCAGCCTGGGGTCCACAGTTAATGGTAGGGGTCAAAGGCATAAAAAAGGGTGGGAACCTCTGCGTTAGAGCTGAATCCTGATTCACTAGTCACTTTCGGAAACCTAGAGCTTCCAGTGATCCATCAGTCATATTCCAATTCTAACCTCCTTGTCCTCATCATCCTTCAACACTCTAAATATGCTCAATTTAATACCATGGAACAGCTACCCCCTTTTCATATCACAGCTCCGATTAACCTCATGACAGCCTTCAGAAATCAAGGTGTAACAACTTCAGCTAAACAGTTTCCAACTGTTACAGTACATTAACTCTGGTAATGTCAGACAATGATTCTACTTCCATTCTCATTTCCTGCAAATTGCTGTTTCGTTTCCTCACATGTCCCATTGTGGTGATACAGTCGCGTTGCTGTGGTAAAAGCAATCAAACTCATAGTCCAGAGTTCAAATTCCACCACAGTGGCTGTGGAATTTAAACTCAATTAACAACCTTTAATTTTGGTTAGATGGAGTGGAAATAAATGCTAACTACTTGTAATAATGATGACCTTGTAAAAATATCAGAGTTTAAAAAAACACCCTGTTGGGTCACTTAGAAGACTTGCCTTACCTCCTCAGTCCCAATTTCAAGTGGCTCAAGATCCAACACATATTTCCGAGGTGTCTCAGACTTGTAATGGTGTGCTATTTGTGAGACAACCAATAATGTTATTATTTGATAAGAATATTAGCATGAGACTATGTTTGTCACCATATTCAAAGAAGCGTAGATACACAACTGAAAAAAACTTTTTTTTTGTTATCTGCTATCTCTAACAAAGCAACTTTATAGCTTGTAGTCACATCCTGATTCATATATCATTCTACCATTTTGCAAAGTTTGAGAGATAAAGAGAGGCTTTTGTTATATCCATTAATCTCAATGCATTCTCAGAAAAAGGTCTGCATGATCCATCACTTGTTGAATGATTAAACAACAGAAACATGAATATTCCCACTAGTGAAAATGTGTATTTATAACCTTACGTTATTCCCAAGTGTTTCACAATCAACAATGTATTTTTAAAGAGTATCATTCTCACAAAAGTCAACATATCGTTTTCACCCACAAATAGCAATGAGTAAAAAAGTAGATTATCTGCTTAGGTGGGCAAGAAACAATATGTTGGAGCTACTCAGCAGGTTGAGCAGCATCTGTGGGTGGAAAGGAACAGATGTTTTGGCCAAAACCCTCCATGAAATATCAACAATTTCCTTGGGCTCAGGATATGTGAAAAAATCAATATAGATGAAGTATAGTTGAGTTGGGTGCAAAGACTTGGGGAGATCTTGCTGATACAATGAGATAATTACTGTTCATGGCTGTTGGCTGCAAATTATTTAATTAATGTGGATACAGTCTATTATTACACACAGTCCTCAGCATTGGAGATTCCTTAAAGTTGTTAGAGCTGGGAGTGGTAAGGTGTTCACGTTCCTACTACCTATTAAATGCTCCCAATGGCGCGCAGCACAACTAGCTTCTGACAACCAAGTCCAGCTCTTGACTTTCATGTGCGCCTTAGCCTCTAAGTCCAGCTGAACCGCTTCTACTGACAGGACGAGGAGCAAAGGTGGGCTACTGGCGCCTTAGAACCAGTCGCTCTGGGCAGATGGGGCTCATCAGCCGTGGTCAGCAGCGCTTCTAAAAGAAGGAAAGCTCTGATCTCAAACCTCCACTGCCTTGCAGCTAAACCCACTCATGGGTAAGGCTTTGGGAGTAAACCCTGAGGGAAAAGTCTGGAGCTGGAGTCCCTAAGACAGTCCTACGTTGAAATCAATGCTGCCTGGCAACTCCTGCGATGCTGCTGGTGCCAAACTGTATCAGTCTCTGCCGTTCCTTTGGGTTCATCAGCTGCATGGAGAGAGGGAACTTGCTACATGGGCAGCAGCTTGCTCTCCATATGCTACTGCCCTGGCTTGTGTATCTTGTAATCTAAAGCAATCCTTTCAGCTCATTATCTGAAACCCTAATTGAAAATTATGAATCAGTTTTTTCTGCATATACCCCACCCTTAAAATTTTCTGCTGGATTGAGGCGTTATCAGCTCTTCACAGAGGTTCTTAACTTTGATTGTTCTTCCTAGCTTAAAGAGCTGGCAGCCAGAATCTATCTAGCACAGCCTCAAGTTTAGTAATATCCTTCCATGACTGGTGATAAAAAATAGTTGATGTTGAAAATGCTTTGTATTTACTGAGGACCTGTTTGGAATACAATGGTTCAGAAGGCATTGCGACTGATGTTAATCCTCAAAGTTGTTAATCCTGCTCTAAATTTGCTTTGAAATACTGGAGAGGAATACAAGTGTAATAAGTATCTGCACAATGTTTTGCAACCATGCATTTTCCTCCGGAAGCCAATGTACAGTGAGTGAGGGTCCGGAAATCAGATTTGCTCTGTCATCTCTCTGTCACCAAACTGTACCAAAGGCTGGGATACTCCAGTAACATGAGCGAGTTTATAGACTTAATATTTAACCTAATTTGATGTTATATGAATCAATTTCACTTGACAATCGAGGGACTAAATTAATACGGTTGCTCGGTTATAGATAGGAAAACATGAGATTTTTTGCTAGAATAGTTCTCAAGGAGAAACCTCTGCAATGTGCATTTTCTCTGAGAAGGGAAATGGGAACATTAAATTAGCTTTGTATCCTTGTCCATTTGATATTTTTAATAATACAGACAACAGCTCCTAGGTTATTTCACAACTTTCTCCTTCCTACAGTTCACTACATTCTGGTCAGCTTCCTACATTGAGACATTTTTAGCCCTAATCTGGAGATTCTGAGATATATTAGCATGACCCACCCACCTCTACAAATTGCTGCTCCTTATACCTCCTATATCTCTAACTCAGATTTGAATTTCTAATCCATCAAATTTTCCACAGGAGGTGGGTGGAGTGAAGCCACACAATTCTTCAGCATTCCTATGAAATTAATCAGATCTCCAGGAGCACAAGTGGAATGTGGATACACCACATGACTAATAGCAATTGAATTATGCTCACACAGAGAGAACAAAATGAATCCCACTAGCTGAACTGTCAACTATTCTTGAGGAAGCACAGTGGGATGGTGTTCTGTGAATTGCAATGACTATTAGCATTAACGACCATCACTTTACTCTCTTCCACTGATACAGAGTGAAGCTGTCAATTTTTGATTTAAGATGTAACAACATCGTAAATCAATGATTGACAGAACAGCAATTATGAATTCTTTTAAGATTATTACCAAGAAAACTTCCCATTTATTTACTTTGACTGCTTGTTAGGTAACATGGACACCAGTCCAGGAAGAGCTAGTGGAACTGACTCTTTTCTTGTGCAATAATTCCACAACTGAACGTAACCACTAATCTACAGAACTGAACTCACTTCATTATTGAAAACGAACCTCACGGTAGTATATACGTACTTTGATAATAAACTTACTTTGAGATTTGAATTAATCTGTGGCATTTGTGAACAACCATTCTGAATTCTTTACAATAGTAGTCTTATTCAGTTCATTCAAAGATGTGTAAATAGCAGAAAGTGTCATTTCATCACAAGGTGATCCAAAATGAATAAGTTTACTTGTTTAACTTATCCAAAAGTTTACTTGTAAACTAACCATATTTTTTTTCTATTATCGAGTAGCTCTCTGCCAATTAGGAGGTACCATTTCAAATGCAATAGTAAACTTGGTTTATTATAATAATATACACAAGGACTATAGCCCTGAGGATACTGTAGTTTGAATTAATAGACCTGTTACCAGCCTGGAGTTCTTCTAAAAAGAGTCCGTGGTTTGAAGTACTGGCAGAATCCTTGGGGATTTTTGCTTCATACCATGCCTGATCCCAGTTAACATATTTTCGTGGTGGTTTCTCATCTTTGATACAAATGTACTCAGCAATAATGCAAAAGATATATGTTAAATTATGTGTTGGAGTTTGATAGACAGCTGTTAACACAAAACTTGGTTTAATGGATTGTTGCAAATTCTCCATGATATCAGAACACAGGGCAGGAATTCACATGCAATGTACTAAATGCATCTCTCTGCAAGTCTAAAATACCCATCTGTACAACAATTCAACATGTTGAAACAACCCATTTTAAGTGCTGCAGCCTAATAATCAAGCTGCTGGAAAAAATCTGAAAGTTCAATAGTCATATCATTGGTAAAGTGTCCACCAGTTGCTAAAGACCAGATTTTGTACATGGAGGAGTGACAGAGTTGAATCAGAAGCAGGAATTCTTGCTGATTTATTCTTTTTGCAAATCTAGAGATTACAAAAGCAATTTACTTTAGCTGAGATCTGTCAACTCACAAAAACAGTTAGATCTGAGCTAAGAATAAAAATTGACAATCTTCATTGATGCAATCTGACTTGCTGAGTACTTCCAATATTTTGTGCTTTTAGTTTGGTTCTCTTGCACCTGCAGTGCTTGTTTATGTATTAACTCGGAGACTGTTTTGTATATACAATACATTATACTTGAAGTTCAAGAGTAACTATATGCATGAGTCATCCAGAGCAAAGCATGTCTCTGTGTATTAGCATCCTGCTGACAGCATTTCTTTCAGATCAATGCTGGACTTTCTAATAGTCCTTCTATTGAAATCAAGACTGCTGTTGACCACTGTGGGTCTCAGGTGCATCCTGACTGATATAAACCCCAATTTGCCAATATGTCAGTATGGAACATATGCCAGGTTTCCTGATATGAAGCAGTCATCTTGATTTCTTGCCACCAGGATGTGAACGCACCAGGAGACCACAGTAAGCTTCCCATAGTATTGCAGTGCTGTACAGAGAGGGGATGGGCATCGGGCCAGCACTGTCTCTTACACCTTACTTCCATTATTTGTAAGTTTTACATTCTCCTAAGAGTCTTTGCTCAATGTATTCTCAATGGTGTTAGTGTAAGATGGTCAAGCATTATGTCACTGAGATTTTCCAGTTTTCTACCATTTTACCTCTCTGTGTAACAACTTCCACTCAGGAAACCAGTATCTCTTATTTCATGGTCCACTTAACTTTCATAGAATCAGAGTCAACACAACAGCAGTACAGCTCTCAGTAATCGCTGCTGCAGCTAAATGGCATTGCTCCGTAGAGTATTTCTTGATGGCTAAAGCACTCTGCAATTTGCTTCAATGGGCATGCAGTGCAATTTAACTTTGAACATCTGATCCAATTGGTCACTTGGTGTGATAGGTATTTATACTCTACAGTTGTATCTATACTTTAATTAAAGGTCAGTGAGCTGTGACAATTAGTGGTCAGTTACAGTAAGAAGGGAAAGCTCACATTTTCTTATCCCTGTTCTGCAGTATTATGATGCATATCAAAATCTTAACTAGCTTACAGTCATTCGCTGAGAAATGAGAGTTATGTTCCTAACAAGGCCATTTAATGCCTTGTTCCTTAATATCACATGACTTTGATCTTAATTTTTGATTACTGGAGGTACATGGAAACATGAAGTGAAGCAACTGCACTGAATACCATTGAAACCAATAGTCTGTGAAATGAATGTACCGATGAGGGGGTCTCGAGCCAAAATGTAGACTGTTTATTACTATCCATACATACTGCCTGACCTGCTGAGTTCCTTCACCATTTTGTGTATATTAGACTGTGAAATGCCAGTCTCAGTTTTAGCACCTAATTTGTATTAAGGCAACCAATGTTAGTAATGCATCAACCCAACCTACGTAATCAAGAAATCAGCATTGTTACAAGGAGGTAATCTACTTGTGCAGGTTCAACTGAATGTTTCTGGATGGTTAGCTAGACCACTCGAGTCAGGAACTTGAGAAGAAACATAAATTTGATCTCTGTTGTGGGGAGGTATGAACCACACTTACATTATGTTACTTGTTCACAGAAGAGTACATTCCTCTGGGGGCTGTGGGTTCACACAGAGAGTGGGGAGAAAGGTGCAAGGGTCTTGTCATGACTTAGCTCAGGCATCTGCTGTCTTAACTAGGGGCTGTTCCTAGGGACACACGCAGACAAACAGAAAGTGCGCTGGCAGATCATCAACTTGGTGAATGATGCCCAGTAGCCTGCCCAAAACTTGTTGGTCTCCCAACACATCAAAATGTCCGTAGAGAAATGTTGCCAACTGGCACATTAGGTGTTGCAGGAGGACATGCTGAGGGACACTCTGAAGCCTGGTGTAGCCAACACAAGGGCTCGGTAGAGAAGGGCCCCAGTCTAAGATTCTGCCACTATTGGACAAGGAGGGGATGGGCCAAGTGGAGAAACACTTCAAACGTTGTATTAGCATATCACCCCACCCGAGGGTGCCACATGAGTGGCAATGATGCTATTGGTTTTAAAAACGTAAGCTAGCACTACTTAATGCATCGCCTAAGAATGAAAAGTTTTTGCAGTTTATTCTTTATATATTTTTGTTATGATAAAAAAGGCATGTGGGCCTTACACAATACCCACAAGGTACACAAATCTCTAATTGCACCACACTACTCCCTGATCATAAGATCATAAGATCATATTGGAATATGGGGACTATTTCTCAAATCTTGGGAGCCACTCTTGGCCAATGGGGACATCGATTCATACAATACTGAAATTTGTCAGTTTGCCAACTCAGCACACTGAGCACACTGAAGTCAAACGAGGAAAATGTATTTAAAGATCAAGACTTCAGGCCTAGTTCAAAACTTATGGTGTACTGGGCAGTAATGACTGCTGCCCTCCTCTTTGCTCCTGATACCTGAACAGATTTCTGCATGCATTTCAAGGACTTGGAAAGTTAATAGGGTGATTATAGTGGTGTATGATGTGTTGACCTACGTTAGTCACTTCAGAGCCATGAGGTAATTTTGTAGCTTTATAAATCTGTCGTTAGAACCATGCTTGGAGTATTGTGTTCAGGTCTGTATGCCTCGTTATGAGAAAGATGTGGAAGCTTCGGAGAGGGTGCAGAGGAAACTTATCGGGATGCTGCCTGAATTAGAACACTTACCTTCTTTTGCCTTTGGAATGAAGGAGGATAAGATGTGACTTGATAGAGGGATATAATATGATAAGAAGCATAAATAGAGTGGACAGCCAGTGTCCCAGTGTCCCTCCCCCCCCCCAAAGCGGCAATGGCAAATACAAGATGGCATAATTTTCAGGTGATTGGAGAATAGTATAGGGGAATGCCAGAGGTACATTTTTTACACAGAGAGTGGTAAGCGCATGGAAAGCTCTGATGGGAAGATAGCGGAGGCAGATACATTAGGGAGATTTAAAAGACTCTTTGACAGGTACGTGGATGAAAGAAAAATGAAGGATTATGTGGGAGTTGATTGATCTTGGTTTGCATTAAAAGGTCAGCACAGCATTATGGAGAAAGGGTCCGTACTGTACTGTATTGTTCTGTACTGTTCTATGTTTTTTATATGTTCTATACCACCAATTCTACACCTACAAAATCCTTCAAGTTCACAGGAAGAACATAAACACATTTTTCTGTTCACTCTTAAACAAGAATCCCTAGTACTGAGGCCCTGATTACATTCAGTCAGTTATGCTGGGCAGCCCATATTGTTGGCATGACCAGCACCAAACTCCCAAAACAGACATGCTATTCTCTGCTCTTTTAGGAGAGAAGAAAAGGTTCAGGGATGTCTTGAGGAACTGAAACATCCCTACAGTCTCCGGCAAATCCTGGCCCTTGATTACACGAAGAGGAGAAGGAGCATTTGGGATTATATTGATAACTGGGTTCAAGCACAAAGGACACAGAAATCCTGTGTCAACAGCAGGAGAAGCACACCACCTCACAAGTTATTCTGCAGAAGAGTCTGTGGTGCCCACATCAGATAACTCCAAACCAACTAAACTAGAGTGGAAACAAGTCATGCTCAACTCCAAGGTGCTGCCTAAGAAGAAATATTGTTCATGTACATGAGTATTCTTAATGTTTGATGATTATTGGGCCATACTGCTCTCCTAGCTCACCCAGCTCCTCTGTTACAAGCTAATATTAATTTATTTTACAAAATCATGCCAATTCTTTAGTAAAGTATGCGATAGAATATCAGATGAACAGATTAAGAAGATCTCATGCCTCACAGAAGGAGTTCATTCAGTCCATTATTCCTATGGTAACTCATTGAAAGAGCTATGCTATTAACCCGTTCCATTTCCCTGTATTCAACATTAACAAATATTGAGATACAAGAGACTTCAGATGCTGAAATCTGAAGCAACACAATCTACTGGTGGGAATCAAGCTGTGGGAAAAGGGAAATATCAACATTTTGGGTCAAAACACTGCTTCAGGGCAAATATTTACATTTCCAATATGTTTCTAATTCACTTAATGGAATGATGTTTCCAATAACCCATCAGGGAGTTCATTTTAGGCTATGACTATTTATTATGTATGGGTTCCTTTAAGTGTTACTGAAAACCTGATTCCCTTGTTTCAAAGAATTCCTGCCTCTCAAAGCACTCCTGCATTCATTATTCAAATAATAATTACTGCCACAATGTAGAATCCCTTTCAAATATTCCTTTAACTTTTTCTGTGGTGAAAAAGACACCAAACCCTTTTACTTAAAGTTCTCCAGGTATTTGAAGTTTTCAGTCCTGACATTTCTCATAAATCTCTGATGCACCCTCTCCAAACCGTCTTAAAAAAATGGTTCCCAGCATTGAATGTAATAATTCAGCTGAGGATTCATCTTGGATATGTTAATTTATAACTTGTTGCAGCATTTTATTTATTTAGAGCTAGAGCGCAGAATAGGCTCTTCCAGCACACCACCATGCAACTACCAATTTAATCTTAACCTAATCACGGGACAATTTACAATGGCTAATTAATCTATGTAACTGGTACGTCTTTGGACTCTGGGAGGAAACTACGGCACCCAGGGAAACCCAGGTACACATGGGAAGAATATACAAACTTTCTTACAGAGGAACTGAACTCCGAACTCTGATGTCCCAAGCTGTAAGAGCGTTGTGCTAACCGCTACACTACAGTTGTGCATCACACAATAAACTTTTGATGATAGATTAACATTTTGCAAAAACCCTTTCCTGTATGTGTTCACAACAATGAAAAAAGACAGTCATTGTTCTTGAAAATAAAATGTTTAAAAACATAACAAATCAATACAGATCTTTCATTGATGTGCACCAGCCCAAGTGCCTTTAGCATTTTATGCAATATCTGTCATTACTGGTTCCCTCAGGAGGTTACAAAACCATACTTTCAATAGCTGCTCTTACATTGTTGCTTTATTAGTGCAGAATATTTACTTTCCTACCCATACGGGCACCAAATCAACCCCCTCCCCATCCAACCTAAGGCTTTATCAATAGGCCTGTGGTAAGCAGAGTTGAAGGCTTGGTCAATAACAATAGCGGCAGATCTTTATGGTTCCTCATGCCCCCTCCCCCCCTTCATTAAATTATTTAAACTAGGATCAAATTCAAGAAAGTGAAAAGTATGAACTGTGTAATTTAAAATTAGAAGGAACTTGTGCAAAGACTGAAAAGAAATCAAGGTGAAGTATGTGAAGGAAGTTTAAAGGTTGGATATCTCATGGAGATTATATTAAAAGGAATCTCCTGGGAGAAGTTTTTCATGACAATGCTTGTGAAATATTTATATCAAGGAAAACCTGAGATTGTTGGAGGTGCACAATTTTGAAAAACGTGTTTAATGAAGAATCTTATAGGTAAAGTTATAGGCAACCTATCAAGTACTCATAGGCCATTATGTAATTATGCAGATTTGGTGTGAATCCTCAGATATTAACACAATGAATAGGCTACTCATTCAAACTAATGCAACTGGATTGAAGGAATCATCCAAAATAGAGAAGCACAAAGAAAAATTAAAGGAGAAAAGTGAATAAATTGAGCCATTAAAAATAAGTAGAAAATCCATGATAGCAAAGCTACTCCTTTTACTCACAATGACCAGTAATAATTCAATGGTGCGGCAGGAAAACGGGTCATGGTGTAGGATTATTTGAAGAAGGTAGCTGAGACAAGAATTCAAAATGAGGTATGGAAGTCTTTGTTCAGGAAAGTGATCATGTTGGCCATTCAGTTGTTTACTGGTAGACATATATGAATGATATTTAAAGGACTGCTGGACAAGAGCAGAGCCACTTAAATCTAACCAAGGACTCCTTAAGCAAATGTAATTGAGAAATGCTTTAAAAACATGTGATGATGCTAATTTACCTTATAAGGGACATTTTCTTGTTTTATACCTATTCATGTTTTTTTCGTTCTGTCTTCTAGTTTCCAGTTATAAATGTAGTTCCTGTCATTTATAAATGCAGCTTTCTTCCTTTGTCCTTCTAGGATCTGGTCTACAGGTAAGCAAATGCATAGCAAGACCAAGCTCCTAGTTCAGGCACCTAATGTCAGCCTCGGGAAATCCTGGTGACAGTCCAGAGCACAACTCCCTCAACTCTATTCCAACAACATTCCCCAGAACTAATCTCAGAAGAGTACTTTCTAACACATTGTCGGGTGTTTTCCGGTTCCCACACCAGCCATCTGTGAAAACCCTGAGTGAGACAGCAATAAGATGGATGTCATGGGAAGTAAAAAATGTGCCACAATGGTGCATTTGTAATTACATAGAATTACATAGCATTTACAACCCAACTTAGTTGAATTGATCTATGCTGGTGTTCATAGTTCACCTAAACTGTGTCCCTTCCCAATTATCTCATTCAGACTTAAAATCAAATCCTTTCATTCCCTTCCTACTCTGATTTCCATTCTCATTTTTCCAAAGATCAGATTCCACTATCCTCTGTGTCAAGTTTAATACAACATAAATTATTTTAAAAAGGTAATTAAAATCTCTCCAAAAACTTGTGCAAACTTCAATGGTAAACTTCAGCGAGGATGCCAGTTACTGGAATGTTCCTCTTGCGGGAAGTGGGAAGACATGGAGATCTCCAGTGTCCGTGATGACTACAACTGCAAGAAATGCATCCTGCTGCAGCTTCTAACAAACCATGTTACAGAGTTGGAGATGCAACTGGATGAAATGCAGATCATTCAGGAGGCTGGCAAGTTGATAGACAGGACAAACTGGGAGATCGTTACACCCAAGGTAGTCAGCCAGTGTAGATTTCCCCTGTGGCTGTTCCCCCCAAAACAGGGGTACCATTTTGGAAACTCTTGGTGGAAAGACCTAGCAGAGGAGAGCCACAGCAGTCAGGTCTGAGTTTGGATCTGTGACTCAGAAGGGAAGGGGTGAGAGCATTCGAGCTGTAGTGATAGGGGATTCATTGGTTAAGGGAACAGAAAGGAAGTTTTGTGGGTGAGAACGAGGTTCCCGGATTCTTTGTTGCCTCCCATGTGCCTGGGTCAGGGACATATTGAATTGTGTTCACAGCATTTTTAAGTGGGAGGGTGAGTGGCCAGTGAATATGGTTTCCATCGGTATGAATGACAGGGGTAGGAGGGGTGGTGAGGTCCTGCAAAGTGAGTTCAGGAAGTTAGGTGCTAATTTAAAGGACAGGGCCTCCAGGGTTGTGACCTCCAATCCGCACAGACTGTTGTCTTCCGGTTAGGAAGTCAAGGATCCAATTGCAGGGGGAGGGGTTCTGCAACTTCTCAATCAGGATTGTGGGAATGATGGTGTTAAATGCTGAGCTATAGTTGATGAACTGCATCCTGACGTAGGTGCTTGTGTTGTCCAGGTGCTCTAAAGCTGTGAGGAGAGCCACTGAGATTGTGTCTGCCGTTGACCTATTGTGGTGATAGGCAAATTGCAATGGGTCCAGGTCCTTGCTGAGGCAGGAGTTCAGTCTAGTCATGACCAACCTCTCAAAGCATTTCATCACTGTCGATGTGAGTGCTACCGGGCAATAGTCATTAAAGCAATCCGCATTCTTCTTCTTAGGCACTGGTATAATTGTTGCCTTTTTGAAGCAAGTGGGAACTTCCCACTTTTGTGAAAGCAAGAAGATTCTTCACTCAGATGGTTTCTCTACTTGCTTACCAGAAACTCAGTCCCTCAATTCTGTCCCCACTCAGCCAACTAATTGATAATTATTAAACCGCACACAGCTTTGTTCATTAAATACCATATTTACTGTGGATCCACAGGATGACTCTCTCCTGACTATGTATTACCTCTAGCTATGAACTGCCATTGGACTAGTCATGTCCACTTATCGTAACAGAGTATTCCAGGTTGTCTGATGAAAGTCATGACAGAGTTAAATATACCAGGTTATTTCTTGATTTGTCTATGAACTTTGCAGATTTAGATATTAATGTTCAAGAATTTTCTAGAAGAGATTGGACTGTCTGAATCCATTGTGTAGGAATAAAAAACTATTTACCCTGGTTTTATTTGTTCAGTACTTTTTATTGAAACAGTCTAACTCAGAATCTCTTGTGTTCATGAACTAACTAAATATCTTGTTTGATGAAAGTCTTAACTGAGTTAAAAATATTAAGCTATTGCTTGATTTGTCTACAGCAGAACTCTGGAGATTTCAATATAATGAAATATTGAAATTTCTCCTTCTGCTAAATGAATATTCACTTTCATAGATGCTGCCTGACCTGCTGAGTTCCTCCAGCATTTTGTGTGTGTTGCTTTGGATTTCCAGCATCCGCAGACTTTCTCTTGTTTATCTTGTTTGCCAATTTTAGAAAGCAGTTAAAAGTTAGCAACGTGACTAGGTCACATATACAACAATCAGCAGGTTCACTTGATAATTAATGTAATAGTGACTATTGAAGAAACAGCTTTTCATTCTTAGCGGAAATGCTGAATTCCATAATAAAAACCACCTGGACTCTTATCATTTTCTGTTTACACTGTACACTCCAACACATGTAAATTAACATCATTACCTACTTTTTTCACAACTGTCTCCACTATATCAAAACTGAAATAATAGTTGCACCATTCAAATAGCATGCTATAGTTCTCAGATTAATAATTCTTGAATTTTTCATTGTTGGCCATGTCTTTCACCAAGTCCTTCATGTAGACATCCACAAAGGAGAAACAGATAACAATTGCAGGCACCAAGCACTGCTTATAAACACAGGGGATTCTACAGATGTTGGAAATCTTGAGTAACGTACACAAAACATTGGAGGAACTCAACAAGTCAGGCAGCATCTATGGAGGAGGATAAACATTTCAGGCCAACACCTTTCATCAAGACCTGATCAGGACTCTTCCCCGAAGAAGGACCTTGACCTGAAACATCAGCTGTTTATTCCCCTCAATACACGCTGTGTGATTTCAGTTTCTCCAGCATTTGTGTGTGTAGCCTAACCACAGCTGCATTCAACAGACAATTCTTTGTTATATATATTTTTCAATGCTTTCAAACCCATGTAGTGGAGATGGAGCCTGCATTCTCACTTTAACAGCCACAAGCATCTCGGATGATGAATTTATTATTCCCTTGTATCCAGTTTAAAATTGTACCTTTGACACAAACTAGCTCATACTGGCATCTGTTCTAGAATACACTTTTACATCTGAGCGGCCGATTACTTGCACAAATCAATGAGACTACGTAATCTGAAATATACAGAATATACAGTATATATTGTATTTACTAATTACTGATTCGTGAATTGCTTGCTGCACTGATTACTCTGAGTGTAATTACCGAGTAATCCCAGGGAGCAGAGTACATTTGACTCCTGCACATAGTGAACTCAAGCCAGAGGCAACATATTCAGTGATTGTTCAACGGGAGGGAATTGCTCTTTGTGTTTGGAATGTGTTCTGCTCAACAAAGGTTCCACTAAGTAAAGTAGATGTATGCTGAAAGGGAGGGAAATCGCTATTAGTTTTTATAAACCCAAGTAAATGAAAACATTATACAGACCAGGAATGTACAGTGTGTTTCTAAGACAAGGTGAAGTGTTTTACTGTGTTTTAAGAATATCCACAGGTTAAAGTACAAGTGGTGTGGAGGCATGCTTTGCTATTTCTTGCATTACTGACATTTTCTTTCTCTGTATTGTCCACTCCACTTCAACAATTACTTTAAGGGAGAAGATAAGGCACTGGAATTGGCTTCAGTCTCCTGGGTTATGAAAGGGAAATCAGATAACAACTACACTCTATATTAAGATTTAGTCCTATCTGCTGGGAGATTTAGCATTTCCATAAGAAATAAAAGGAGCTGATTAGGCCCATCACATCAATGCCAGCTCAAAAATTATTCCCATCAATCCCATTCCCAATCTATGTCCCTGTAACATTGTCTCATCCATATAACCTTCAACTCCTCACTTGATATTGAAGCAGATATTCCTAATGTTTAAGCGGGACAATCTTAGATTACAGGAAGATATTGATCAGTTTGTATAGTGGCCAGAACAAGAGCAGATGGAATTTAATCCTGATGAGTGTGAAGTGATTCACTTTGGGAGGACTAATAAGGAAAGGGCATGCAAAATGAATAATAGGGCTTTGTGAAACAGGAGAAACTTGATGCACATATCTAAGGACCTCTGAAGGTTGCAGCACAAGTACATTGGTTAGCAAAGAAGACGTGTTGGATAGTAGCCCTTGTCAGTCAAACACATACGATCAGATAGGTTATGGTACAATTTTATGGAACATTATGTACAGTTTTGCACATAATATTATGCGCAGTTATACCACCAATGGATGGACATGGTTGTGCTAGAGAAGATATGGAGAAGATTCACCAGAGTTTTGTATTAGGACAAGAGTCTGGATTGGCTAGGTTCAATTTTCTTGAAGCAAGGCAGGCTGAAGGTGATCCTAACTGAGATATACAAAATGATTTGGAATATTGATGATGATGATGATGATGATGATGATGATGACGTTGACTCAGGCCTGAGAGGCCAGTGTCGGGCCTTTTCATGCCTTACAAGGCGCGGAACGAGAGACTGTGTGGTGCGCCACTCCTCACGCAGACATATTGGAGTATTGATATTAGGAAAACTTCCACCATAATAGAGAAGTCAAAAAAATAGAGCTGTCAAAAAATAGAGCTTAGTTTTAGAATGAGAAAGAAAGTTACTTTCTTGACCCAGGGCTGTTTGGAATCTGGAAAGCACCACAGGAGTGGGTTGTGGAAGTGAAGTCTCTCACCACATTTAGGAAGTACCAAGACATGTACTCAAATTGCCAAGAGACAGAGGCCCATGGACCAAATGTTAATGAGACTAGTGTAAATGAGTTTTTGATGGTTAGCACACACATTATGAGTTGAATGGCCTGTTTCTGTGCTGGATGACACAGATGACGCATTGACTCTAATTCCTCCTGTTTTTCCAGCTACCAAATTATACAAGGAGCATTTTACAGGAGCTAACTAAGTAACAGCACATTTTTGGGCCACAGCTGAGAAACAGAACATCCAGAAGAAATCCAGTCAATGGAAGGACATACAATTTCATTTAGACAGCATCCTGGCTCAGAGTTAAATGCAGGTGGCTGGAACTATGCAAGAACAACACTACTGTCTACTCCACTGGGTTCAACTACAGTTCAAATGTGTTAACATACTACTCAAATAGCCTGCTAACATTTAAATAATGGTGTGTGTTACTTAATTTTGTAAACTAACAAACTGTGCCAAGTTCCTGTGGAATGGGAATATTGAGGAATCCATGCCTTTTCTTCTTTATAAAAAATCACTAATGAATATCCCCACTTCTGATATTACGTTGGAAGAAAGGTCTTTGATAATGCGACTAAACATAATGTCACCTGGGCACTCCCCAGATGATCTTCTGCAGTGCTGCCTTAGGGCTAGGATGATTGAAGATCCAACAATCACAACCAGCTTCCTTTCCACGAGGAATTACTCCAGCCACTAGAGAGTATTTCCATTGATGCCTCTTGACTTCAGTTTTACCAGGACTAGTTGAAAGACCTGGACAGCAGTTGTCTTAAATTCTGCTCACTCTCACCTCAGTTCTAGAATAAAGCTCTTTGGACCAAGACCGTGATGAGGTATAGTACCAAGCGAGCTTCGGTGGGGAGCTTATTGGACAGATGTTGACAATCTTCATCACTATATTAATGATTAAGAGTAGAACAAGTGGTCAGCATTGTCTAGATAGGATTTGTCTCGAGGCGTTTTCAACATTAGAACCATAGAACCATAGAACATTACATTACAGCACAAGCCTTTTGGCTCTTCTTGGCTGTACCGAACCAATTTTCTGCCTAGTCCCACTGACCTGCACCTGGACCATATCCCTCCATACACCTCTCATCCATGTACCTGTCCAACTTATTCTTAAACGTTAAAAGTGAGCCCGTATTTACTACTTCATCTGGTAGCTCATTCCACACTCTCACCACTCTCTGTGTGAAGAAGCCCACCCTAATCCCGGAGAAGTGTGAGGTGGTACACTTTGGAAGGACAAACTCCAAGGCAGAGTACAAAGTAAATGGCAGGATACTTAGTAGTGTGGAGGAGCAGGGGGATCTGGGAGTACATGTCCACAGATCCCTGAAAGTTGCCTCACAGGTGGATAGGGTAGTTAAGAAAGCTTTCATAAATCGAGGGATAGAGTTTAACAGTCGCAAGGTAATGATGCAGCTCTATAAAACTCTGGTTAGGCCACACTTGGAATACTGCATCCAATTCTGGTCGCCTCACTATAGGAAGGATGTGGAAGCATTGGAAAGGGTATCGAGGAGATTTACCAGGATGCTGCCTGGTTTAGAGAGCATAGATTATGATCAGAGATTAAGGGAGCTAGGGCTTTACTCTTTGGAGAGAAGGAGGATGAGAGGAGACATGATAGAGGTG
Source organism: Mobula birostris (assembly GCF_030028105.1). Taxonomy (NCBI): domain Eukaryota; kingdom Metazoa; phylum Chordata; class Chondrichthyes; order Myliobatiformes; family Myliobatidae; genus Mobula; species Mobula birostris. The sequence goes on from NC_092393.1 coordinate 22,008,502, forward strand.
TACAAGATATTAAGAGGAATAGATAGAGTGGACAGCCAGCGCCTCTTCCCCAGGGCACCACTGCTCAATACAAGAGGACATGGCTTTAAGGTAAGGGGTGGGAAGTTCAAGGGGGATATTAGAGGAAGGTTTTTTACTCAGAGAGTGGTTGGTGCATGGAATACAGTGCCTGAGTCAGTGGTGGAGGCAGATACACTAGTGAAGTTTAAGAGACTACTAAACAGGTATATGGAGGAATTTAAGGTGGGGGGTTATATGGGAGGCAGGGTTTGAGGATCGGCACAACAATGTGGGCTGAAGGGCCTGTACTGTGCTGTACTATTCTATGCTCTATGTTCTAATGTTCCCTTTAAACTTTTCCCCCTTCCCCCTTAACCCATGTCCTCTGTTTTTTTTTCTCCCCTAGCCTCAGTGGAAAAAGCCTGCTTACATTCACTCTATCTATACCCATCATAATTTTACATACCTAACATTGTTGGGTATAATATCTGCATTTTTCTTGTAAAGGAACAGCTTAGCTAAAGTAAATATCTTTAATACTACAGCCGAGGTGCTACCTTGTCCCACAGATTTTTATTGTAACCTGTGTAGACTGCAGTGAATTACATTAAGTTATCTGAAGATTTACTGTCACACAGCATGATCGGGGTGAACTTGGTGTGGATTTTATTTTCATAAAGAATGATGCTGGTAGGAATAGCACTGCACAGTTCTTGAGCAGTTTCCCTACTGGCAGCAACCTCTCTTCTGCTATGTCATGCTATATGTGATAGATTACAAATAGACATAGCAGTTCAGAAGGACATTGATTATTGAAGCTGGACATTATGTTGCAGTCGTTTAAGCCATTGATGAGACCATACTCAGAGTACTGTGTATTGTTTTGGTCACCCTGGTATATGAAAGATATGGTTAAAATGAAAAAAGAGATTCATGAGGATGCTTCTAGAACTTGAGGGCCTGAGTTAAAGAGAGAGGTTGACCAGGCCAAGTTTTGGAACATAGGGGAATGAGGGACAACCTGAAATTATGAGGGGATGAGAGGTATAGATAAGGTGGATGGTAACATACTTTTCATAGGGGCCATAGAGTTTTGGTGAGAGTGGAAAGCTTTAGAAGGGCAACTTTTTCACACCGAGGCTGCTAAGCATATGGAATGAGCTGGTAGAGGAAGTGGTGGAAACATTTATGAAGCACTTGGGTAGGCACATGGAGGAGCAGGGCTTAGTGTGATGTGAACCAAACACAAGGAACTGGAACTAGCTGGGTAGGCACTTTGGTCGGCACGGATATATTGGCCAAAGGACCCACATCTGTGCTATATTGCTCTATGACTACGATTCTAGGCACCCATGAAGTGTTGTGGTCTAGGAGGAGCAGAATTTCAATGCATCACAACTTACAACCACATGGCTCAGCGAAGAGAAGCTAGTAAATCTCAAAATGAGGTGGTGCAACTCAGGTCCATATTGAGCTAAATAACTAATAAATCAGATGAAGGTTTAGTAATACTGCCACAATCAATCATGAATGGTGGGGAGCAGACAGAAAATTAAATGAAAGTACTTTGTGGGCTAGGATAAACATTTGACTATAACAGAAAGGACATTTTCAGCCCTAAGTGTAGAATTAATGCTTTTTATCTTTGTCCACTCCTAAAGTCTTTACAGATATCTCTCTGATATCTTGAAATGACAGGATCATTGGATACAAAAGATATAGCCTCAACATCATCCCTTCTGTGGTGGTAGGGATGTGCCTAGCACTCTCCATGCCTCTGACCAAGCTGTTCCATTAAAACTGAAACGTTGAGAACTACCGAACAAAAATGAGAATTGCTGATATATGCCAAGCCCAACACAGTTGGGTAAAAACAAACTGGCCTATTAGTTTGTTCGCAGATATTGGTAATGTAATGAAAAGGGATGCCAAATGTGATATCAATTGACAGCTAATCAACAAGTACCCACTGACAACTGTGCGGTTTGTTCTCCACTAGGAGAACTCAAATTCAGATCTTATGCCAGCCATGATCCCAAAACAAAACTGGGAAAAAGAAAGAATTCCAAGTAAATATTGAGAGCGTGTACCCTTGGTATCAATGAAATATCGCCCTAGTAAGATAGAAGTCAGGCCAAATCAAAATTAAACTTCTCATTGCTTCTGGTTGTTGGAGGCCAATTGATTCACTCTCATGATGGTACTAAACTTCCAGGCCCAAGCACTCCTGGATTCATTACTATTCTGTGTTATGATATCAGGACTGGGGATGACTCTTAACTCAAATAATCCCAGAGATTGTGCCTACATTCAGCAAGGCACTATACAGATTTCTGCTGACAAGTTTCAATTATGGTTTGATCCACATAAATATGTAGCAGAATCAAAAGCAGCTAGATAGAACATAATCTGTTACTAATTACTAATCACCCATCTCTCCAATGCTTTTTCACCAACAGCAAAGCATAAATCAAGAACTCAGTGGAATTATCTCCACTTGCGTAGATGTATTCAATTCTGGTCACCACATTATAGGAATGATGTCAAAGATTTGCAGAGGGTGCAGGTGATGTTCACCAGAATGCTACCCAGATCAGATGGCATGTGCAATAAGAAGAATTTGGACAAACTTACATTGTTTTTTTTCTGGAGCAGTGGAGGCTGAAGGGAGATATGATAGAGGTTTATATTATTAGGTAAGAGGGGCATAAACAGAGTAGACAGCCAGGATATTTCCCCCAAGTTGAAATGTCTAATACCAGAGAGCATACATTTAATGTGATGGGGGTAAGTTCAAATGGGATGTGCGGGCCAAGTTTTCCTTTACACAGAGCATGGTGGGTGCCTGGAATGCACTGCCTGGGGTGGTGGTAGACACAATTACAATAGAAGTACCTTAGATAGGTACATGAATGTGCAGGAAATGGAAGGAGATGGACATTGTTTTGGCAGAAGTGGTAGTTTAGTTTGTCATTTGAATAGCAATTTAAATAGTCTGGCATAATATCTTGGGCAGAAGGGCGTGTCCTGTGCTGTGCAGTTCTATGTTCTTGTCTATTGGTCAAAAATGCTCAGGCAGTTCAAGGCCATCACTGACAAAGCAATGCTCTAGTTTGGCACTCCTTAAACATTCCCTTTCTTCACCATGAACATACAGTGGGTAGTATGCATATCATTAAGATGATGCACGGCTTATTGAGATTTTGTTGGCAGTGCTTGCCAAAACCATTGATTCCAGAAGGTCCAAGGGTTCTCATGCAAAAAAAGGTGAGTGGGCAACTCCCTGTTTGACAATGCTAAAGGGATAACTTCATCAGAATGTCTGTGGTGATCCAAGTTCACTATCACTTTCTCAATGGCAATCAAGGAGATGCAAATTATAAACTAGTCCTGCCAAAGATACTGGCATGAATTAAATACTTCCATAAATGAATAAAGCAAATAATTGTTGAACAAATAGCCTGACTCTATGTATTGTATTTCTACTCAGGCATCTTGCATTTTTACATGATAGTCTTTTAAAATATGAGCTGTTTATTAACTTAGATGCAATATTCTAATGCACTAGCTTTTTCAAATTTGAAAAGAGCTAACTAGTCTGAAAACTAATGTGGTGAACTAGATCTGCAAATTTGCAGATGACACCGAAGTTGGGGGTGCCGTGGACAGCAAGGAAGACTATCAAAGCTAGCTGTAGGATCTGCGCCAACTGGAAAATGGGCTGAAAAATTGTGGGTGGAATTTAATGCAGACAAATATGACGCATTGCACTTTGGGAGGACAATTCAGAATAAGACTTACACATGAGTGTCAGGGCACTGAGAAGTACAGTAGATCAGAGGGAGCTGGGAATACAGGAAGTGGTTTCACAGGTAGATAGGGTCGTAAAGAAAGCTTTTGGCACATTGGCCTTCATAAATCAAAATACTGAATACAGGAGTTAGGATATTGAAGTTGTATAAGACATTGGCGAGACCTAATTTGGAGTATTATGTGCAGTTTTGGTCACCTACATACAAGAAAGGTATCAATAAGATTGAAAGAGTGCTGAAGAAACTTGTAAGGCCGTTGACAGGACTTGAGGACATGAGTTATAGGGAAAGGTTAAATAGGTTAGGAGTTTATTCCATAAAATGTAGGAGAATGAGGGGAAGTTTGACAGAGGTATACAAAATTATGATGGGTGTACGCAGGATAAATGGAAACAAGATCTTTCGACTGAGGTTGAGTGAGACAAGAAATAGAGGTCATGAGTTAGGGGTTTAAGGGGAACATGTGAGGGACTTTATTTACTCAGTAAGAGTGAGAGTGTGGAATGAGCTGACAGCGGGAGTGGTGGATGCGGGATCAACTTCAACATTTAAGAGTAACTTAGGTAAATGGATGGGAGGGGTATGAAAGGCTATGGTCCAGGTGCAGGTCAATGGGACTAGACATATCAATAGTTCAGCATGGACTAGATGGGTGAGAGATGGATGATGGGTCTGTACTGTTCTAAGACTCTAAGACTGGTCTACCAAGACTGACGAACTTAACATGAAATTGATCAACATCTAAAACTACCCAAATAGCCCATTAAGAGGAGTGTGGAGCTTCCACAATCATGCTCACTGTTGCAATCATTTAAAGTATGCAATAGTTAACTGTTTATTCATGAGACTTTGATATATCTTAGGATGTTGAAGGTGGCTTGAAAAGCTGAGGGAAAATGAACAAAAACAACAAATTAATAAAGTGCACCAATGGTTCAATGAGGCATAATCTGACTAAACTTATTCTGAAAGGAGATCTGATAAGGGTAATCAAAATGTTTACAATGGTAGGTTGGAGGAGCAGATGGGGAGCATTTTAAACTTAGTTGTATTTACCAGAGCTGAGTGTGAACCAGAAGAAACAAATCTCATTGAAAACTACCCTTGGATTCCCCATGAGCCTCCAGCAACAAGACTATGACAGTGGTTGAACTGCTTTACACTACAAACAAATTTGACAATTTATAAATAATATCTTTGTGAATGGATTGAGATATCTAGGTTATAGTTTGATATTTCTCCTGTCATTAATATGTTTCCTACATCAATTGCAATAAATTGCATCAAACTACACACAGTTCAAGCACAGAAATATGTGAACTGACCCAACAGCCTCATGTTGGTGATTTCACTCCATGTGAGCCTCTCCCATTATTCTTTTATCAACATTCCTTCTATTCCTCTCTCTTTCACACACTTGGTTAACTTTCCCTTAAGTGATGAAAGCTGTTAGTCTCAACTATTCTATGTGTTATTAAATGCCACACTATACCAATCTCCAGGCATTCATTATATATCGCTAGAAATCTAGAGTGCCTATGTTGGTTTACCTGCTACCTTTGTACGGAAACTTAATGGATATTTCTAAATAATCCATTCAAAGAATTAAAATGAGACTAAACCAGAAGAGCTAATCCTCAAGTAGGATTAATGTTTTAAACTCATTTAAAGATAAGGCTCTTTTCATCACCTATTTTTTTAAAAATGGTGTGATGTGATTTGAAACCTGCTTTAGATTGAAAAGATTTTCAGTGGCGCATGAAGATAAATTTAATGATTCTTGATGAGACATAAACAATTTCATTATCTGAATAGTCTACATCTAAGGATTTATATTTTGACTTGGCTAGACTTCACAATATTTCATTGTTACCTGTAGCTATGGATTACAGAAAGATTTATTCATAATATTGAACACAAAAGAATGATGAATACTTTAAATAATTACTAGCCAGTAATTTCATCACATGATTTCATTGGACTGCATATTAGAGAAAACTTTAAACATGTCCCTTTCATATAAACTGATAGTAAGGAACTTGAATTATAACGTGCATTTTAACACTTCACAGCAAATGAATTACTTTGAAATATAATCATTACTGGACTCTGGGTCAACACAAAAATCAATCCTCACACAATACGGTGCAATGATTACATTGGACAACAAATATTTTGCTTGCTGAATACTTTTGGGTGTACCTTATGGATTTTGGGCTGCAGATCATGAAAATCATCATGAAATTTCCCTATCACGCACCATTTTTTAAAAAATTGGCAATATTTGTTATTTCAATTCAAAATTCTAGTCAGAACAACTGATGCCAAGACTAAGGAAGCCATTTTTCTTGGTCCACAAATCAAACAGGTAATCAATGACAGGCAGTTCAAAGAAATTCTAGTGGTACTTCTGTTGGTGCTCTTGGTGAGGTCTGCATTTATTCTCTATACAAAACAAAACAAAATTCTTTGTGTTGTATTATTGGGTTTATTAATTCCAAATGGGGACTGGTGGAAACTTAGGTTAATATTTCATTGATCAGATGGCATGCTGGATTTGCATCTACTAAAATTATGTTCCTAAATTCTGAGTGGGACTAGAATAAGCAATCTCCTCCTTTAAGTGCAATGATCTGCATTTATAGAACAGTTATAATCTAGTAAAAAATTGTCAGTGAGGTAGGCTTTAAAGAGTGCCTTAAAGTGAAGAAAAACAGAGAGTTGAGATAGTAAACACAAGAGATACTGCAGATACTGGAAATGCAGAGCAACGCATACAAAGTGGTGGAGGAACTCAGCACAACAGGCAACATCTGCAGAAGGAAATAAACGTGTGATGATTTCAGCCGAGATTCTTCATTAGGACCCGAGATGTTCATCATACTAAAATGGAAGGACTATATATACAGTATCTGAGGAGTTCAGAGTTCATTAAGTTCAAAATTCAAAGTAAATTTATTAAAAAAAGTCCATTTATGTCACTATATACAACCCTATGCTTCGTTTTCTTGTAGGCGACTCAGTAGGCCCAAAAACCATAACAGAATCAATGAAAGACCACACCCAACAGGGTAAATAACCAATGTGCAAAGGATAACAAAATGTGTAAATACCAAAGAGAAAAAACAATCATAATAATAAAAAGGAATAAATATTGAGAACATGAGATGAAGAATCACTAAAAGTGAGTCCATAGGTTGTGGAAACAGTTCGGTGATGGGATGACTGAAGTTGAATGAAGCTTTCCCCACTGGTTCAAGAGCCTGATGGTTGAGGGGAAATAACTGTTCCTGAACATGGTAGTGTGAGTCCTGAGGTTCTAGTACCTTCTTCCTGATGGCAGCAGCGAGATGACAGCATGGTCTTGGCACCAAGGTCCTTGATGATGGATGCTGCTTTCCTGCAACAGTGCTCCATCTAGATATACTCAATGGTGGGGAGGGCTTAACCCATGATGGACTGGACTACATCCATTACTTTCTGTAAGAGTTTCTGTTCAAGGGCATTGGTGTTTCCATACCAGGCTGTGAGGCAACAAATTGATATACTCTCTACTACGTATCTATAGAAGTTTGTCAAAGTATGAGATGTCATGCCGAATCTTCGTAAGCTTCTAAGGAAGCAGAGGCACTGCCATGCTTTCCTCGTAATTGCACTTACGTGATGGTCCCAGAACATATCTGAGGAATTTAATGTTACTGACCCTCTCCACCTTTGCTTCTCTGTTAAGGACTGGCTAATAAATCTTTGGCTTCCTCCTTCTGAAGTCAATAATCAGCTGCTTGGTCTTGATGATATTGAGTGAGAGGTTATAGAGTTGGATGAGATTACTAAAATGAGGGACACAATGGAAAGATTTGAGAATTTTAAAATGGAGACACAATTTAACCAGGAATCAACGCACTGAGTGGATGGAAATTAGTATAAATTGAGACAGCTTAATTTTTGGTGAAGTCAGACCTATGGAGAATAACATGTTGGACATATGGGATTACTATGGTCAACTTGAGGGATATCGATGAAGTTGCAGCTGAGGTAAGGGAGTAGAAAGAGGTTACAAAGGAAGCAGCATGAGTATGCACTGCAGGAGATTCTCATTGGCTATCATAAGAATGGAGCCCAGAGAGTGCAACTAGTCAATTAAATGCAGATTTTGGAGAACGATGGCAAATTGTCAAAGTTTGTAAACTGATTAAAAAGGATGTGCTGGGATGGGTGATTCTTTGTATTCAACGTCCAATGTTGTACAAAAGTGCCAGATTTGATACCTAATATATTACAGTGCATTCTATATATATATATAATGCCTCGTTTTATTGTGTTTTCAGATATTCCGTAGACATAATCATGTTCCTCTCCTTCCAAGAAGAAAAATTAGGTAAATGTTAGTTTTACTCCTAACAGGAAGAGCTTATAGAGTATTAAAATTGTCCCCTGACATCCATATTATTAAGAGTCCACTGTATTCCCAATATAATTAATGTTTGGATAAGGATTTACCAGGTAAGGTAGATATTTCAGCCTGGTATAACTTCTCCATTGTACATCTGTACAGGATTTGGACTGGTTGCATCATAGCCTACTTCAGAGGCTCTAATACACAGAACTGAAACAAGTTGTAGACACCTCCATCAAGGGCACAAACCTCCCCATCATTGAGGCGATATTCAAGAGTAGATGCCTCAAGGATGTGGCAACCATTATTAAGGACCCTCACCATCCAGGACGTGCCTTCTTTACATTTTTACCATTAGGGAGGTGATAGAGGAGCATGAAGATCCACACTCACCATTTTAGGAACAGCTTCTTCCCTCTGCATCAGAGTTCTAAATAGTCCATAATCTCTAATTCATTATTCTTTTTAGCACTATATATTAATTGTTGTAACTTACACTAATTTTTATGTCTTACACTGTATTGCCACCTCAATACAACAAATTTCACAACATATGTTGATCTGATTCAGATTCTCCAGTTAAATGTAAAAATTATGTCTATCATTATTCATTTTGTTACCCTCCTGATTTTCAGATTTCTGACATTGTATGAATAAATATAAAATCCAACACTGTTAGTATTATAAAACCCACAGTGTTTGATTTCAATTACCCACTTGGAAAACTTTTCATCAAGTGAGTCTGTAAACAGGGTTTCTCAAACTTTTTTATGCCATTAAGCAAGAAGTCCATGGAGCCCAGGTTGGGAACCACTGTCTGTAAACCTCCTTAGAATACAAGAAATGGAACATAAAGGAATAACAGGTAGTTTCTAATCAATTTTGTTTGTATTTCTGTATATTTTATCTAATTAATAAAGTAGTTCTTGATTTGTTGGTTCTTTTACTCTGCATTTTATTCTCTTTCTCAAAAATGAGGCCAAACAACATATCTTAATTGGAACTGTGCACTTTACCCAATGATCTCCTTATTACCTACTTGTTTAATCACAACTGACAGTTATTCTACCACCTAGAGCATAAACGGAATAATAATTTACAAGAGAAAAAATTCCTGCTGACACATTGAGGGAAATCTGATCTGAGCTTTCTGTCTTTAAGGAACAGCAAGATGGGAAGCAATTGGCCAGCATTAGTGTGAGATACTGAAAAATCCTGATCCCGTGAATAACATTAAAAAATACATTTAATTTTATGATATACTTTTGTTATATCCCGCTTCTAGCAATTGTGTTTAGAATGTTTGCATTATATTATTCCTTCCCTAATTTGATTCTTTTTTGAGGTTATTTCTATGTGCTACCTTTCTCAGAATAGAAGTATTTTGAAACAGTCCATCCCACACTCCCCTCTTCACATTATTGACCTCCTGAACTCATGCCATGCCAGTTCCCAGGCAAAGACTTCATCAATGAGGGGGAGCAAAGAACTTGTCAAGAAAGACAGTTAATCAAATTTTTTGGCAACCAGTTAAAATGTCAGTAAGAAAATCTTCAAGCAGGTAGGTAATCCACTTTACCATTTGTCTCAGCATTCAGTGGTTACTCCTTAGAAAGATGCCGAAATGTAAATGGAAATTCTAGTTTTATACTGTATGTTCCACGAGCTTCAGGAATATTCAAAGTGTTACAGAATTCTGATTCAACTACATCATGAATCTGATGAACTGAAGGAAAATAGGTCAACGAAACCAAAAAGATACCACCTTTTGAAATCAGCCTCTAAACTGAGACACTATTATTACTCTGCCAACAGCTTTATTTCCGTCAACTTAACAGTCTGGCTGTGGAACTGAAACCAATATCTGTGTTTCTGCAAAAATTGCTCTTTCCTTTAGTGGTAAATTATATGGCTCAGTAGAACACTAACTTTACAAAATGACTTGGTTCATTTTATACTGTAACAGTGACTCATCAAAATGACTTGTATTTACCAAGTCTAGTACCATAAACATGGCAAGATTATGTTCCCGTCATACTTCAGCATTTAATTTGTTGGAGCAAAACTGTGCAATATTTCATCACCTTTTATTAACTTGATTTAAAGAAATTCCACCCATTGCAAGGTTTAGTAAAGGGGAAAAAAGTGATACATCTGTAATAAATAAGTCAAATCCTTTGCCAGTTGCATGTATCCAGATGTAATCAAAATGCATATATAGGTAAATGTGCAACTTTATTCAATATCATAATTCCAAAGCATTCATCCGTTATATATTTTCATTTAAGAAGAATTTCACCATCACCCTTCTGCTTGCCAACTAGTTTTTTTTTTCCTTTGCATTTTTATTTATTTTCCTCTGGAACACATCTACCAAATTTCCTTTAAACCTTTTATGCTTGAAGACCTATGGCTTCAGTGACTCAAGGATGAGAAAAAATCATTAAAGTGGATGGAGGAAATCACAATAAACTCAGATTTTAAGATGGATGTTAAGCTAGGAATACTTGGAAAAGTCAAGTTTGCAGGTAACTTGTGCCATAATGATGTCACAATGCACACAAGGAAGTTAATGTTAGTCTGCACTAAAGAGGTAATAAAGAATAAACTTCTTGGGTTTCAAGCCAGATACAGGTATCAATTATAACCAATGTTTCAATGACAAACACTGCCATCTTCTTCAGGGATGAAAAGTTTATTCATCATATAGGTCAGGAAAGCACTAGATCCTTTTTCAGGTAATAAAGAGGCTCCTATTATAGTTACAACTCACCTTGTTCACATATCGCCTCCCAACAGACTACAACTGCAACCACGATGTCAACAGTCCACAAACAAGATAATAGCATCATAATGTGAAGTACAAATAAAATCAATGTATATTTGTCCAACCAGTTGTCTACCCTCTTGTCTATCTCAGATTAAACCTGGATAGCAATACCTTACAACTTATCAAGGCCAAAGCTAACAGAACTGTAAAAGTAAATGGTCTAATGTGGCAAAGCTCAGATCTATTTTAGGTATTATTCACTATTGTTCACAATTTTACCGCATGTAACAATGTTAGTTACACCACTGCAACAGCAAATTAAAAAGAATGGAAAATGAAGATGGAATGAAGACAAACAGTGAGTATCCAACTTATGAAAATAAAGCTTCACCGCCAACTGCTTTTTGCGAGATTGTGCCAGATTTGCTGATGATACAAAGGTAGGCAGGAGAGATGGGAAAGAAGAGAATGTGAAGAAGTAAAATATTTTAAACACATGGAGCAAAATGTGGGGAATGTTTGAGCGGCTGCAGGACATTCTGGAGTGGGAGGGTGAACAGCCAGTGGTCGTGGTGCACCTAGGTACCAACAATATAGATAAAAAACGGGATGAGGTCCTACAAGGTGAATTTAGGAAGTTAGGAGATAAACTAAAAAGTAGGACCACAAAGGTAATAATCACTGGATTACTACCAGTGCCACGTGCTAGTCAGAGTAGAAATAGGAGGATATATCAGATGAATACGTGGCTTGAAAAATGGTGCAAGGGGGAGGGATTCAAATTTCTGGGGCATTGGAACTAGTTCTGGAGGAGGTGGGACCAGTACAAGTAGAACGGTCTGCACCTGGGCTGGACTGGCAACAATGTCCTAGGGGGAGCGTTTGCTACTGTTGTTTAGGAGGATTTAAACTATTGTTAGGAGGATTTTACTGTTGTTTAGGAGGATTTTTGCAGGGGGATGGGAACAAGTGCAGAGAGACAGAGGGGTGTAAAATGAGAGTAGAAGCAAAAAGTAGTAAGGTGAAAAGTAAAAGTGGCAGGCAGACAAACCCGGGGCAAAAATCAAAAAGGGCCACTTTTCAGCATAATTGTATAAGGGCTAAGAGAGTTGTAAAAACAAGCCTGAAGGCTTTGTGTGTCAATGCAAGGAGCATTTGTAACAAGGTGGATGAATTGAATGTGCAGATAGTTATTAATGAATATGATATAGTTGGGATCACAGAGACATGGCTCCAGGGTGACCAAGGATGGGAGCTCAACATTCAGGGATATTCAATATTCAGGAGGGATAGACATGAAAGAAAAGGAGGTTGGGTAGCATTGCTAGTTAGAGAGGAGATTAAAGCAATAGAAAGGAAGGACATTAGCCTGGAGGATATGGAATCGATATGGGTAGAGCTGCATAACACTAAGGGCCAGAAAACGCTGGTGGGAGTTGTGTACAGGCCACCTAACAGTAGTAGTGAGGTTGGGGATGGCATTAAACAGGAAATTAGAAATACATGCAATAACAGAACAGCAGTTATAATGGGTGACTTCAATCTACATATAGATTGGGTAAACCAAATTGGTAAGGGTGCTGAGGAAGAGGATTTCTTGGAATGTATGCGGGATGGTTTACTGAACCAAGATGTCCAGGAACCAACTAGAGAGCAGGCCATTCTAGACTGCATATTGAGCAATGAGGAAGGGTTTGTTTGCAATCTTGTCGTGCGAGGCCTCTTGGGTAAGAGTGACCATAATATGGTGGAATTCTTCATTAAGATGGAGAGTGACATAGTTAATTCAGAAACAAAGGTTCTGAACTTAAAGAAGGGTAACTTTGAAGGTATGAGACATGAATTAGCTAAGATAGACTGGCAAATGATACTTAAAGGGTTGACGGTGGATATGCAATGGTAAGCATTTAAAGATCGCATGGATGAACTACAACAATTGTTCATCCCAGTTTGGCAAAAGAATAAACCAGGGAAGGTAGTGCACCCGTGGCTGACAAGGGAAATTAGGGATAGTATCAATTCCAAAGAAGAAACATACAAATTAGTCAGAAAAAGCGGCACACCTGAGTACTGGGAGAAATTCAGAGTCCAGCAGAGGAGGACAAAGGGCTTAATTAGGAAAGGGAAAAAAGATTATGAGAGAAAACTGGCAGGGAACATTAAAACTGACTGTAAAAGCTTTTATAGATATGTGAAAAGAAAAAGATTGGTTAAGACAAATGTAGGTCCCTTACAGTCAGAAACAGGTGAATTGATCATGGGCAACAAGGACATGGCAGACCAATTGAATAATTACTTTGGTTCTGTCTTCACTAAGGAGGACATAAATAATCTTCCAGAAATAGTAGGGGACCAAGGGTCTAGTGAGATGGAGGAAATGAGGGAAATACAGGTTAGTAGGGAAGTGGTATTAGGTAAATTGAAGGGATTAAAGGCAGATAAATCCCCAGGGCCAGATGGTCTGCATCCCAGAGTGCTTAAGGAAGTAGCCCAAGAAATAGTGGATGCATTAGTGATAATTTTTCAAAACTCTTTAGATTCTGGATTAGTTCCTGAGGATTGGAGGGTGGCTAATGTAACCCCACTTTTTAAAAAAGGAATGAGAGAGAAACCGGGGAATTATAGACCGGTTAGCCTGACATCGGTGGTGGGGAAAGTGCTGGAGTCAGTTATCAAAGATGTGATAACAGCGCATTTGGAAAGCAGTGAAATCACCAGACAAAGTCAGCATGGACTTGTGAAAGGAAAATCATGTCTGACGAATCTCATAGAATTTTTTGAGGATGTAACTAGTAGAGTGGATAAGGGAGAACCAGTGGATGTGGTATATTTGGATTTTCAAAAGGCTTTTGACAAGGTCCCACACGGGAGATTAGTGTGCAAACTTAAAGCACATGGTATTGGGGGTAAGGTATTGATGTGGATAGAGAATTGGTTGGCAGATAGGAAGCAAAGAGTGGGAATAAACGGGACTTTTTCAGAATGGCAGGCAGTGACTAGTGGGGTACCACAAGGCTCAGTGCTGGGACCCCAGTTGTTTACAATATATATATTAATGAGTTAGATGAGGGAATTAAATGCAGCATCTCCAAGTTTGCGGATGACACGAAGCTGGGTGGCAGTGTTAGCTGTGAGGAGGATGCTAGGAGGATGCAGGGTGACTTGGATAGGTTGGGTGAGTGGGCAAATTCATGGCAGATGCAATTTAATGTGGATAAATTGAGGTTATCCACTTTGGTGGCAAAAACAGGAAAACAGATTATTATCTGAATGGTGGCCGATTAGGAAAAGGGGAGGTGCAATGAGACCTGGGTGTCATTGTACACCAGTCATTGAAAGTGGGCATGCAGGTACAGCAGGCGGTGAAAAAGGTAAATGGTATGCTGGCATTCATAGGAAGAGGATTCCAGTACAGGAGCAGGGAGGTTCTACTGCAGTTGTACAAGGCCTTGGTGAGACCACACCTGGAGTATTGCGTGCAGTTTTGGTCCCCTAATCTGAGGAAAGACATTCTTGCCATAGAGGGAGTACAAAGAAGGTTCACCAGATTGATTCCTGTGATGGCAGGATTTTCATATGAAGAAAGACCGGATCGACTAGGCTTATACTCGCTGGAATTTAGAAGATTGAGGGGGGATCTTAATGAAACGTATGAAATTCTAAAGGGATTGGATAGGCTAGATGCAGGAAGATTGTTCCTGATGTTGGTGAAGTCCAGAATGAGGGGTCACAGTTTAAGGATAAAGAGGAAGCCTTTTAGGACCGAGATGAGGAAAAACTTCTTCACACAGAGAGTGGTGAATCTGTGGAATTCTCTGCCACAGGAAACAGTTGAGGCCAGTTCATTGGCTATATTTAAGAGGGAGTTAGTTATGGCCCTTGTGGCTAAACGGATCAGGGGGTATGGAGGGAAGGCTGGTACAGGGTTCTGAGTTGGATGATCAGCCATGATCATACAAAATGGTGGTGCAGGCTGGAAGGGCCGAATGGCTTACCTCTGCACCTATTTTCTATGTTTCTATGTTTGTTCTGTGTTTTTGGTGGAAACAACACTACCTGAAGCTTCCCACCAAGTTATGTGTCATCTTGATCCCAAGATCTCAAACCCAAAGCACCCCACCCTGTGGGTGCACCATCAGCAGAAGGACTACAGCAGTTCAAGGAAGTGATTTACCATCATCTTCTCAAGGGTGGAAATGAATAGGCAATAAATGCTGCTGTCGTTAGCCAAGAAGCAAAGAAAGAGGAAAAAAATTGCTTACCTGCACAGTGTCATGATCTTGGCTTACACTGGTATTTACGAGGTAATGCAGAACAGGCATGCTGAGAATGGAAATGTGAGTTATAAATACTTAGGTGCAAGTGCGCACACACATGCACAAGTTTGACCTTGCTCATTTGCCATGGCATTCTAATACTACTGGGGCTATAGAGTCCACTCTGAAGTGCAAGTAGAACTGAAACCACGGCAACAGTGTTAAACAGAATCAAGGCATGTTTTCAATAGAATGTGTTTGTGTAAAACAGATATTGAATATAATTGCTTCCTCTCCTGGGAATAGCTCAGCTCCTAGCTACTCCATGGTGAAACTGGAAGCTGGTAATTCACTCCCGGAGCTGCAGTCTGCCTGACCCCCTCATAATACCTCACCACTCTATAGCTGCGTCAGCGTATTGGAAATTTTTCGGTCAATTATGTAATGCTTTTTGATAGACTAAATGGATTTCTCAAAACCACAGCATTTTCATTGTGGAGATCTCTCAAAAGAGTGAATTGGTCTCAGATCGCTGGTTAAGAGTCAGGCTTTGTCAATTTCACTCGGGCTAATTACACAGTAATTAACAGTAATCACCACCTTCAGTCATTTTTCATCATCAGTTGCCAAGTAATTGGCAATAAATCACATAGTTCTAACTTCTGTGAAGGAAACAAGGCAGCAAAGCAGTCACAGGTTTAGTTGTGGAAGGTAAATAAGAAGCCAATTAATTAGGTTTACACATACTGTTAGTCCTTCAGCTGGTTAGCATTAAAATCACCATTTTCAGGTTAGACAGGCATCACAATCCTCTCTTGCCCAATGCCCTGTCTCCAGAGATAATCCTGACAACCAAGGAATACTCTACTTCTGGCATTCATGAAATGAGCCAGCGCAACTGACCTGATGACAAAATCTTTGGAGAACTTACCAACTGAGTCTGATTCCAATTATCTAGTCCTTTGGAGCTAGTTTGCAGAATGTCTCTAGAAACACTTCGAGATTCACTCCGTGTGTCATAATGTCAGAATTCCATTTGATGCAGAAGCTATTTGACGCACGGGTAATCTTCAGGGCGTACAGTTTATTCTGAGGTCACGAAGGACGTTCTTCTTAACCTCGCCTTAATTAACACTGGTGCGGCCTTGACTTGGTGACAGGGAGTTTGTGGGGTCGGAGCCTTGAGGGAGAATTCAGACTGTTACTTCTGTGCTCTATGAATTGGTGCTACAATGTCTTAGCTTCCTTTCTAGAAATGAACAGTTATATCTTGGGTGGGTGTAAAGAATCCCACTGCACTGCATAAGTACTGTCCTGCGCTGCTTTAGAACGTGGAGAGGTGTTCCATCAAAGTCAACGTCTATCCCTCAATTAATGTTTGAAAAAGAGATGATTTAAGCATCTTTTAATTTCATTGCCGTTTCATGAGACCTGGCTTTTGTTGCTAAGTTACAGCACTTTGTTATGCTTCATATCCTTTGAAGTGCTTTGGAACCTCCTGTGGCCATGAAAGAAACATTATACAAATGCATCCTTACTTATAGACGAGTACACACTTAAATATTATTTTATGACTGAGGCTAAACGTTTTATTTGCAGTTTTTTCACAGTCTACTTTGTGAAGTTTAAACCAATAAAACATTACATACGTTAGGTTGCTAATACTTGTAGATTTTTTTTCAAATTATTTTTCAGATCATTTTGATTTCTTGTCCGTTTTGCTTCTAGTCACTTTCCGGATGTGGAAGGCAGCATTTATAGTCTATCCCAAATTGTATCGAGACGCGGGTGACGAACTATGTTCTTGTTCCACATAGACTTCCTATTGAAGATGCTTCCATAAACATTCCACAAAGAGAGATCCAGAAATGTAGATCCAATATTGTCAAGAGAACTTTGGCATAGAGTGCTGTATTTCCAAGTCAGGATGGGGAGTAACTTGAAAGTAAAACTTGTAAGTGGTGGTGGTACCATATGCTTACTGCTCTTGCCTTCTTTCTGACGTCACAGATTTTAGAGGAACTGCAGAAGCAGGCTGGGTGAGTAATTGCAGCACATTTTGCATACAGTTCACAAAGCAGCCACTGTGGAAGAAATGCTTATGACGGGGTTCCTAAAAATGAGGACTGATTTGTCCTTATTGGTGTCGGGCTTCTTAAATAATTTTTGCAATTTTCTAATCCATGCATAGCACTTGCAGCATTCAGGCAGGGACTACATCATTTGCTGCAGAATAGTGAACATGGTGGTTATAGCACAATCCTTTTCATCCCATGATATCATTGATGGGGTAGGTGAAGATGTTTTGCTGGCACACTGTCCTGCGGCGTCATTTGCAATTCATTCTGTAAGTTTGATTACGTATTGTATATTTATGAACTATCAGCAGAATATTTTCCCTCTATTGTCAACTAAGATGGAATATTTCCAGGATCTCTAAGAACTAATTAGTATACAAGACACTGACTTGGACAACTGGGGAGAAGTAACTTCGAGGAGCATGACAAAGTTGTACATCATTGCACATGATCTCTAAGAAAGCACGTTATTTGTCTCCGCAAGCCTATGCCAGTGTGTGCTTCAGACAAACCTCTCCCCATCTTATTTCAGCTCATGTCTTCAGTGTAACTTTCTAATCATTTCTTCCTAATATACTTAGTTCATCTCTGGTCAAATGCTTCCCTTTATTGTTTTCTGTGGAGGTTTTTCTTCATTAATTATAGGGGTATTAGAGATAGGAGCCATAAATTGTTTTTCTAGACAAAGCACATAATGCCATGAGGTCATATCTGAACTCTCTTAGGGAATTTCTCTGGAGCCCAGATCCACCAATGTAATGTCCTCTAGACCGTGTTTATACTTTCTGATTCCCTATGACTGAATGGCAAACTATTCAGTGCATTAATGTACTGCAACTTCTGGTCTCACTTATTAAAAATAGTTTCTTAACCCAAGACACATTCCCTAATGAGTCAATGTTGTTACAGCAAAAAAAAATTGCTCATCAGACATTCCTTAATTGAAGATCAGCAAAAGGGCAGCTTCTCCACATATATATTGTGAGGAATTAACTTGGATCATATCTTTTAATTAGATTTGTGAATGAAGGCATAACATAACAGACAACACTGTACATGAAGTGGATTCTTATGGGTTTGACAAGAGTTTGATAAATTTAACAAACAGTTAAAAAAATTTTTTTGAGTCAATACTTGTATGCTGCAGTGTTCAAGGATATTTTCAATCTCTCGGTGCTGCAGTCAGAAGTTCCCACCTGCTTCGAAAGGGGAACAATCATAATGGTGCCCAAGAAGAGTAGAGTTAGCTGCCTAAATGACTGTTACCCAATTGCACTCGCATCTACTATGATGAATTAATTTGAGAAGTTGGTCATAGCCAAAATCAACTCCTGCCTAAGCAAGGACCTGCACTTTCTGCTTGAATTGGATCCTCGACTTCCTCAGCTGGAGATCAGTCTGCGTAGATTGGAAATAACATCTCCTCCTCACTGACAATCAACACAGGTGCACTTCAAGGCTGTGTGTTTCACCCACTACTCTACTGTCTCCAAACCCATGACTGTGTGGCCAGGCACAGTTCAAACACCATTTATAAATGTGCCAATAACACAATTATTGTCGGCAGAATTTCAGATGGTGACGAAGAGCCATAAAGAAGTAAGATAGATCAGCTGACTGAGTGGGTGTCACAACAACCACCTTGCTCTAAACATCTGTAAGACCAAAGAATTGATTGTAGACCTCAGAAAGGAGAAGTCAAGGGAAAACGCATCACTCTCCATCAAGGATTCAGCAATACAAACGATGAACAGTTTTAGGTTCCTGGGTGTCAACATCTCTGAAGATCTAGCAAGTTCAAGTTTATTGTCATCTAACTGTACATATATACCACCAAATGAAGCAACGCTCCTCTGGATAATGGCACACCTACAAAGCATGTAAATCAAAATATTACCATAAATCAGTTAATAAAATATAACTCAAATGCATGTAGTGTGTAGTAGAGGTAAACAGTAAACGGTACAGTAAACAGTTCACTGTCCTAGTGATGAGACCTTGGTGGTAGCAGGGTAGTCACTAGTCTCATAGCCTGAGGGAAAAAGCTGTTACCTACCCAGGCTGGCAGTCCGAGTCCTGATGTTTCTGTACCTTCTTCCTGATGGTAGTGGATTAAAGAAATTCTAGGATGGGTGGCAGGAATCTTCAACAATGTTCCTTGCCATTTGTCTGCCAAGTTCCTGGTAAATGCTACAAATAGAGGGGAGAGAGACCCCAGTGACTCTCTTGGCTGTTTTTACTGAACTCTATAGGGCCACAGCATCCATAACCACATAATGATGCAGCCAGACAATGGTGCTCTGTAGAACATCGTTAGAATGGGAACGGGGAGTCTTGCGTGCCTCAATCCTCTCAGAAAGTGTAGACACCACTGTGCCTTCTTGACCAGTGAGGAGGTGTAGTGGGTCCAGGTTAGCTCGTTTGTTAATGAACATCAAGGAACCTTCTCCATGTCAGAACCATCGATGTGCAATGGACAGTGGTCAACCTGAAGTCCACAATCATTGTTTTTGTCTTGGCAACATCGAAACTTGGGTTGTTGTGTTCTCGCACCATTTGACAAGCCTTCCTGTCTCGTCTCTCGACTCACCATTGTTGCTGATGAAGTTGACCACTGTACTATCATTAGTGAACATGATGATGTAATTTGAGCCAATTATGGCAGTGCGGTTGTGAATCAGCAACATGAACAGTAGGCTGAGCACGTGGACTTGGGGGACACTGGTGTTCAGCGTAATGGAATTTGAGATGTTGCTGTCAACATAGACTGACTGGGATTTATCTATCAAGAAGTCCAAGATCCAATTAGGGATGGGGAGGAGTGAGTCCCAACGAGGACAGTTTACCCACCAGCCTCGGAGGTATGATCATGTCAAATGCCGAGCTGAAGTTGGCGAACACATCCTCATGTGTGAGGTATCATTCTCTAAGTGGGATAGGTCAGAGTGGAGGGCTGAGGCAATGGCATCAGTGGACCAGTATGAGTGGTAGGCACACTGGAAAGTGTCCAATATCCAACTGGATAGGTAGCTGGAAGGTGGGACTTTATATGATCCATTACCAGTCATGCTAAGTATATCATGATTAGTGAAGCGAAGAAGAATAGGACAAGAAATTTCACCATTGATTGGTGCCAGAGTAGCAGGTGGGACTGTGCATGCTGCCATCTTGTGACATAATCATTATTCCTAGGCCCAACATATTGATGTAATTACAAAGAAGGCACGGCAGCAGCTATATTTCATTAGGAATTTGAGGAGATTTCAATAGTCATTAAAGACTCTCACAAATTTCTACAGATGCATTGTGGAGCACATTCTAACTGCTTTGATGTGGAGGGACCACTGCACCGAATCAGAAAAATCTGCAGAAAGTTGCCATCTCAGCCAGCCCCATCGTGGGCACTCGCCTCCCCAGCATTGAGGACACATTCAGAAGGTGATGCCTCAAAAGGGCGGTGTCCATCATTACGGACCTCCATCACCCAAGACATGCCCTCTTCTCATTTCTACCATCAAGGAGAAGGTACAGGAGCCTGTGGACATGCACAATGTTTTAGGACCGGGTTCTTCCTCTCTATGATTGAATTTCTAAATGGACGATGGATCCATAAACACTACTTTACTTTTTTTTGCTCTCTTTTTGCACTACTTATTTAATTAAAAAATTTATATATGTATATATATATTTAAAATTATGTATTGCACTGTAGAGTTGCGGCAAAACAGCACATTTCATGACATGTACCAGTGATATTAAACCTGATTCTGATTCTGATGTTGCTGTGATACTCAGCAGGGCTTTCTGTCGGAGTACTTGTCTCACACCTGAATGCACTGACAGTGACAAGCAACTCTCAGTAAATTACATAATACTAATCCTGTTGAAAGAGTTCATAATCACCAAATAGATCAAGTTTGCCTTGGAAAGCTGTGGGTGTTTTTTGTATGAAATTCACTGGCTGGTTATGTATGCACTCTAATGTTTGTTGTACAATACTTCTAACACCCACAGTTCTCCCCTGCCGGAAATAGCATTATTGATCTTCTGCATCTGATTTTGGACCTTGAGTAACATGACAACATCAGAAAATATAAGGTCATGGAAGAGGACTGCTCTCGATCAGTCTGTATCTTTGTGAAGCATTCATGAAAGCAATGGACACAGAGCCTTTTTTTGTATGGCATAATATTTATATGCAATAAAAGGGCAATGTTGATTTGATGCTTAAATTCATATCTTCCACCTGATTCCTAGCTGCCTAAGTACCATAATGATCGATCTTTTGTTGGTTAATTAATGTGATGAAAATTTGGACTTGTTTTATACAGGAGCAGCATAAAGGATGTTGTGTCCATATTTATAATCTTGAAAGTGTTGGTTGGACTTTCAATGATCTTTTTAAATATGAAAGAGATATTTTTAAAATGGAAAGAAAACCATTCTTTTCATTCTGGGTTCTACTGACCAGAAATTTAGCTAGCCAACTCAGGAGCAAATTGAAAACTATGCAAATTGAAAGTGTTACCTAAACTTGTTGAAGAGTGTTGGGATCATACAATATGGAAACTTGCCATTCACACTGCTAAGTCCACACTGAGCATCAAATATACATTTATTCCAATCCAACACTTATTCCATTTTATTTTATCCCCATTCCCATCATCTTCCTCTGGATTCTGCCACCTACTTACACACCAGGAGTAATTTACAGGTCCCTATAAAACCACCAGCCCGCAAGTCAGTGGGACGTGAGAGACACCAGGGCACTCAGAAGATCTGCATGCCGTCACAAAGTGAGTGGGCAAACTACATAGACAGAGCTGTAGGTCAGTACTGAAGCTGGGTCACTGGAAATGTGAGTGGTAGCCTACCATTTGTGCCACTGTTGTGACCCTGCAGCATACTTTGGGAGGACTGACCATAAAATAGGCTAGAATTCTTTGTTTAGATGGAATGAAAAATTGTTCAATCTGAAAGATCCTAAATTTAAATTAAGGAAACTATGAAGATATGAGGAGTGGATTGGCTATAACAGACTGGAGAGTATCATTGCTAGCAGGAAGTGAAAAACTATCCTACCTATCAATAGCTAAGTTTACAGTAATGGATGCAGGAAATGCAAATGTTATACATTCTTTTCTGGTGCAAAAACTGTAGCCAACAAAAGAATTTACAGGTAATATTAGAACAAAAGAAAAATCACATGAAATGCCAACCGGAACTAGCAAGCCCGAATGTGGGTGCAGATTAGAATTCATCAATAAATACTATAGTCTGCCTTCATGGAAGAGGACACAAGCAATTTACCAGAATTACTGGGAAACCAAGGGTCTAATGAGAAGGAAGAATTAAAGGAAATTAGCATCAATGAAAAATAATGGGACAGAAATCCAATAAATCCCCAAGGCTTGAAAATCTGCATAACAGAGTACTAAAGGAGGTAGCCAGAGAAATAATGCATGCATTGGTTGTCATCTTCCAAAATCCCAACTCCTTGCAAATCTTCTCTTCTCCTCACCTGCCTGTAATGTCCCTCTGGTCTCATCCCCCTTCCTTTTCTCCCACGGTCTACTCTCCTCTCCTGTTAGATTTTTTCTTCTACAGCCCCAGCTTCTTGCTTCATCCCTCTCCCTCTCCCACCCACCTTGCTTCACCTATCACCTTCTAGCTTGTACTCCTTCCCTCCACTCACCTTTTTATTCTGGCTTTTTGCCCCTTCCTTTCCAGTCCTGATGAAAGGTCTCAGCCCAAAAAGTCATATGGTTATTTATTTATAACTATGTGCCTGAACTACTGAGTTCCTCCAACACTTTTTTTCTGTTGTACTTCAATAATTGGCATGTTTAGTGCTCCGCACACCACTGCTGTAACGTGTGTTTATTTGAGTTACTGTTATCGTAGAACATAGAACATAGAATAGTGCAGCACAGTACAGGCCCTTCGGCCCACAATGTTGTGCTGACCCTTAAACCCTGCCTCCCATATAACCCCCTACCTTAAATTCCTCCATGTACCTGTCTAGTAGTCTCTTAAATTTCACTAGTGTATCTGCCTCCACCACTGACTCAGGCAGTGCATTCCACGCACCAACCACTCTCTGAGTAAAAAACCTTCCTCTGATATCCCCCTTGAACTTCCCACCCCTTACCTTAAAGCCATGTCCTCTTGTATTGAGCAGTGGTGCCCTGGGGAAGAGGCGCTGGCTGTCTACTCTATATATTACTCTTAATATCTTGTATATCTTCCTGTCAGCTTGAACCAGTCTGGCCATTCTCCTCAGACCTCTCTCATTAACAAGGTGTTTTCATCCACAGAGCTACCGTTCACTGAATATTTTTGGTTTTTGCACCATTCTCTGTAAAGTTTTGAGATTGTAGTGCATAAAAATCCCAAGAGATTAGCAGTTTTGGAGACACTCAAATCACCTTGTCTGGCACCAGCTATCTTTCCACTGAATTGAATTGAATTGACTTTATGATTTACATCCTTCATATACGTGAGGAGTAAAAATCTTTGTTATGTCTCTATCTAAATGAGCAATGTGCAATTTATAGTAATATTATGTACAACAGGGTAGTCAATCTATATACTACTAAAACTCTCATGCTCTGTCTGTCTGTTTGTCTGTTTGTGACCTCCAATTAGCTCAAACGATGCATTATAGCGGCACTTTTTTGGCTAGATTGAATTAAAATGTGCTAACTTACAGAATGCAGGCAAAGTTCGGGGTTATATATTTGTATAAAATTGCTCATTCACCAAAATCAACAGGCTCACTTTCACCCGAGAGCCGATCCGCCATCATGGAAACCGGGACGCGACAGGCTGATGCATGTGCACGGCCAGCCTCAGCAGCAACGCCTACTGGAGCAAAAGGGCAGGGCAGCTCTATTTTGAGGGGTCACATTCTGCTAATCACTATCAACATGTGCAGGATTGAGGCAGATCTAACTGCCACCCATCAATAAGAGGTAATTAAATCTTATTATAATGACATACTTTGAGACACCCATAAAACCCTTTGCTGCAGTCAAAGGACAGTGGTGTCTATATCATGTCCATTTAGGTGAGCGCCAACCACATCATCAAGAATAATCAGCATCCTTTGGTGTTGCTGCTTCGTTTCTTCTATCCAGCATCAGGGTAAAAAAAATGGTGAGCCTAATTATGCCACGTGGAAAGGGAAGGGGTACATCACGGTCCAGAGATGATGCCGAACATCGTCAGGAAGCGGCAAGGAGAGGGAGAGAACAAGAATCGGATGAGGCCAGGGCGGCACAACTCCAGGATCAAACAGTCAGGACAAAAAAAATGAGAGAAGAAGAGACAGAGGAGGAGAGGCATGCATGTCTCCAGGATCAGAGACAAACAACAAACAGCAGAAGAGATGAAGAGACAGGGGATGTAAGGGCTATATGTCTCCAGAATGACAAAAACAGGCACAGAAGGAGGAGAGAGGAAGAGACAAAGGTGCTGAGAAATGCACGTCTCCAGGATCAGAGACAAAGAACAAACAGCAGAAGAGATGAGGAGACGGGGAGTGAAAGAACTGCACATCTCTAAAATGACAATGATTCAATCTCTTTTCATATATCAGTTCTGATCAGGGAAAAGACCAATGAATTTCATCTGAACATTGGATCTTATCAAAGTAGAGGGGGTCAGATCATGAGCACTGAATAGAGTAGATGACCCCAACAGACTTGCAGGTAAAGTGTTGCCTCACCTGGAAGGACTATTGGGGGTCTGACATGGACTGGGAGACTGTTTTGTTGAGCCCCTTTGCTCAATCTGCAAAAAGCAAGATTTCTCAATGGCCAACCATTTTAATTCCAATCCCTATTCTCATTTTGATATATTGGTCCATGGCCTCCCTTACTGCCATGATGAGGTGGTTCTCAGGATGGAGGAGTAACATCTCATATTCTGTCTAGGTATCTTACAACCGGATGGCATGAGCTTCGATTTCTCCAAATTCTGTTAACTTTTCCCCATCCTCCTTCCTTCCCCTTCAATTCCCCACTCTTGCCCTCTCTTACCTGTTCTCTACATCTGACTATCATTTTGCCCTGGTGCCTCTCCTCCTTCCCTTTCTGCCATGTTCCACTCTTCACTCCTATCAGATTCCTTCTTCTCCAACCTTTACCTTTTCCACCTATCACCTGTCAGTTTCTTACTTCATCCCCCCTCCCACACACACCTGATCTATCACCTTCGAGATTGTACTCCTTCCATTCTCTCCACCTTCTAATGCTGACTTCTTCCCCCTGCCTTTCTAGTACTGACGAAGGGCCTAGGCACGTAATGTTGACTGTTTACACTATTCCATAGATGCTGCCTGACCTGCTGAGTTCCTCCAGCATTCTGTGTGTGCTGCTTTGGTTTTCCAGCATCTGCAAAACCTTGAAGTGGATCGCTTACAGCAGCAGAAGACCATGGTGTACCTAATAAAGTGGCCACTGAGTGTGTATCTGGTCCTGTATTCAAAGTTCAAAGCTCAAAGTAAATATATTTTCAAAGTGCACACATGTCACTATATACAACGCTGCGGGCATACCCAATAAATCTATAATAGTATAACAACCATATAGAATCAATGAAAGTCCACACCAACTCGGTTGTAGAACCAGTGTGCAAAAGACAACAAGCTGTGCAAAATTTTAAAAGAAAAATAAATAAGTAAGCAACAAACATCAATGACATGAGATGAAGATTCCTTAAAAGTGAGTCCATAGGTTGTGAGAACATTTCAATAATGGGGCAAGTGCAGTTATCCCCACTGGTTGAAGAGCCTGATGATTGAGGGGAAATAACTGTTCCTGAACCTGGTTGTGTGAGACCTGAGGCTTCTGTACCTTCTTCCTGATGACAGCAGTGAGAGGAGAGCATGTCCTATGTGGTGGGGGCCCCTGGTGATGGATGCTGCTTTCCTTCAACAATGCTTTATGATGGACTGGGCCGTATCTACTACTCTTGTAGGAGTTTCCACTTTGGGGGGTTGGTGTTTCCGTACCAGGCTGTGATGCAGCCAGTCAATATACTCCGCACTATACATCAACAGAAGTTTGTCAAAGTTTTAGACGGCATGCTGAATATTCTTAAACTCCTAAGGAAGTAGAGGCACTGCCATGCTTTCTTGATAATTGTGCTTAGGCATTAGGCTTAGGACAGGTCCTCTGAAATGATAACACTGAGGAATTTAAAGTTCCTGACCCTGATCCTCTGATGAAGACTGGCTCATGGACCTCCAATTTCCTTCTCCTGAAGTCAATAATCATCTCCTTGGTCTCGCTATATTGAGTGGGTAGTTGTTGTTATGACACTACTCAGCCAGATTTTCAATCTCCCTCCTATATGCTGATTTTTCACTTCCTCTGATTCAGCCTATGACAGTGGTTTTATCAGCAAACTTGAAGATGGCACTGGAGCTGTACTTAGCCACACAGACTTAAGTGTAAAATGAGTAGAGCAGAGGGATAAGCACGCAGCTTTGCGGTGCACCTGTGCTGATGGAGATTGTGAAGGAGGTGTTGTTGCTAATCCAAACTGACTGAGGTCTTCCAGTGAAGAATTCCGGGAAATATGTTCTGTCCTCTTCATACATTTCATGCTTCTTCCATGTTTTACACAGAATGGAGCAACACATTCTCATTATTTGAGGGAAGCTGGTCAGTAGAAAGACTCCTTGGCTGTGCGTGATCTGATGTTATGGGTCCTCATGAGGCTTGGCCATATATTGAATGTTCTCTTTGTGTACTACTGGACCACCATCAACAGTGCTTTGTTCTGCTCATGGGATAGGACATTCTCAAGAACTATAATGAAGGAACGTGTCATGATTTCTCTAAGGTGAAAACATGGTTCTGTGGGCATGGCTATTCCATGTTGCTGCTCAAATAGCCTAAGGTCAATTTTTTCTCAGTTTAAGTACAAGGCACCAAATCTTCACAAGGACTAAAACTGAATGATTTGGTGCCATGTCCAGATCTGGCGTGTAGATTGTCACTGGGCATTTTTTTGGAGTGCGGCTATTTTTCCTAATAACTCAGTAATGATGGATGTCACAGGGACACCTTTTGTAATATTATGCAGGTCATCTATTTTGTCATATTTGATGTGATAAGCTCAAAACACCAGGTATCATGACCTGATTACAACTATGTGTATAAATTCAAGGAGGAGTTAGACAGGGATGCGTTACCTCACCTGAATTATTTAATATCTATAGTGAAATGATTCTCAGAGAAATAGACCTAATGGGATAGAAATTGAAGGTGTTAACATCAACAATATAAGATATGCAGAAGATACGACCCTAATAGCAAGTGCTGCAGAAGACCTACAAATCCTCCTAGACAAAACAGTATAAACAAGTGCAGATTTTGGTCTAACCATCAACTGTAAAAAAATCAAATGTATGGTAATATCAAAACAGCAGGCTACTCCCAATTGCCAATTGTACATCGGTAACCAAGAGATTGAACAAAAGGCCAGCCTTAATACCCTTAGTAGCTTTATATCACAAGATGCTAGAATTAAAGTAGAAATAAAAAGAATTGCCATTGCCAAAACCACCTTCCAAAAAATGAAACCCATTTTTACCAACGGACACATTTCTATGACAACAAGGCTTAGGCTACTAAAATGTTACATCTGGTCAATCTTGCTGTATGCTTCCAAAACATGGACTATAACACCAGAACTTCAAAGAAACTTAGAAGCAACAGAAATGTGGTTTCTTAGAAGAATGCTAAAAATATCATCTAGAGATAGGGTAACTAATGAGACAGTACACCAACGTGCCCATACAAAAAGATCTTTAATGAGAACATTAAATGAGAGGAAACTTAAATTCCTGGGCCATGTCATCAGAAAGGGAGAAATAGAATGCCTTACATTACAAGGCCGTATGCCTGGGAAATGCGAAAGAAGAAGGCAAAGAAGAAATACATGGACACTGTGAAAGAACTAACAGATCTAAGTCTGCGGGATATCATTGACGCTGCGAGGGATCGTTCGATGTGGAGTGCCATGATCGCCCAAGCGTGTAACACGCAAGGCACATGAAGAATTATATATAGTACAAACACTGGCTATTTCACTCAAGGACCTGAAGCCTCCATGTTCAAATTTATAGCTCATTTTTCAGGATTTGGGTGTCACTGACACGGGCAACATTATTGCCCGACCCTAACTGCATCCTAACTGGTTTCCCATGTCAGCACATGGACAGTCATATTGCTGGGCTAGACCTGGTAAAAAATGTCATCGTTACTCCTTCCTATGCAGGGCATTAGAGAACAAGATAGATTTTCACTCCCAATCCAGTAGTTTTCTTGTAATGTCATGCTCTCAATTTTGAATCACTAATCTGAATTTGAGCTCCACAGAGGCGATGGTAGGATTTTAACTCTGATCTTCAGATTGTTATCCAGATTACTAGTCCAATAATTTAGCCACCTCGCTGCCCTGTCAAAGTGCTTCTTCCTCTGACGTGCCTATCTACACTTTGCTGAAATCAATTTAAAAGAGCAAATGGATAGAAAATAACAAGCAAGAGAAAATTTGCAGATGTTGAAACCCAAGCAACACATACAAAATGTTGAAGGAACTCAGCAGGCCAGGCAGCATTTATGGAAAAAAAGAACAGTCGACGTTTTGGGCCAAGACCCTTCAGCAGGATAGCGAATTAAGTTGATTTGTCTTACAACACTAAATATTCTAGGAAGAAATTAATCATTGACCTCCATTAGTATTGATTTCCAGTTCTCCAGTTTCATGGAACTGAATGAGGCATGTGAATATAATCTATGGGTGTCGCTACCATCCAAAGCCAAGTTTCATCCCATGGAGTAAATGCAAGTTTAATGAGCTCAATCTTAAATTTTTATTCAAATCAAGGAAAGAAATAATAAAACAAAGGAATCAGAAGGGAAAAAAATAATTTACCATACTGTTTGTGCTTCTGTCAAGACCACACCATGTATTAAAGTTTTGCTTACAATATACAGAGTGTCATTGTTGCACTGTTGGAAATGTAGGATAAATCTATCACTTAGAGGCTGACATACTTGCTAGGAGCTTTACCGTTCCTATTGAAGATCACAAAAATTGTCCTGGCTTATTGAAAGGTGGATCTGACTAGATTTACGACTGGATTTGTTACCATACTATTCAGCTGTATTTTGAGTAATCTTTCACTCCTACCCCCCTCTACCCACTTTTGTTTTGCTTTATGAGACATCAATTTTCTAGCTGATTTCTCTGTGGAAATGAATGCTGCCAGCTGCACCCACATTAATCTTGATAGCTCATCATTCAAATAAAAGTGCTTAAGGTTAAACAGCACATTCACGAGGATGTGCATCTGTGTCTTCCTTAATTACATGACATAATTAGTTCATTGTCTGGGATGTTACACAATAAGCACATTAGTTAATCCATAAATGTTGATCAACTAGGACAAACAGTGGAATGACTTTTAACAATCGGTAATTTTATATTATTTATAGTCCCCAAAGAGCTTTATTAAAATGTAACTCTCTTTTTTATAATTTTAATGAAAGGTGGGTTATAACTTGGATTTTATCTTTCATGTATCTCCAGTATTTAATCAATAGCAGAAACCTAGATGTGCTTTCAAAGCTTGAAACCAGAGATATAAATATTTAAACAAAAGCTCCTATATGTTTGAGAAATAATTGTATAATCTGAAGTTACATCTATATTGTACATTTCATGTCTCAAGCCGTTTCATTTGTGAAGTTTAGTCACTATTGTAATCTCAAAGTTTCTATTTTTACCCATTCCTCTCTTACCACAGCGTTTCAAAATACAAATGTCATTTTTTGGCTTTTATGGTTGCAGGTAAAATCTGCCATTTGTACTATATCTCAAATTGTACTCATCCTCTTTTGCTTTCCATCCACTTTCCCCTGTAACATACTGTTGGTGAAAGATTATCTTCCCTTGTCCTCAACCGGTGCTCAAACCACCTGATTTATTGCCTTCTGATGTAATACAAGATTGCTTGGTTCTGAATTGCTCATCTCATCTCTTCTGCCCTCTTCGAGTAACTCCCAGCAGTCTCCTTTAAACCTTGGTTCAGTTGCTTTCATGCTTTGATATTAAGGTCCTAGTGTGACAGTGGTTGAAAGCTAGGAAGATTCTCACATAAGATCTGTCTCGATGACGATCGGTAATGATTGATGGTGCAGCAACGGTGATATTTGTCTGTTTTTATTTAGTTTGCCTTTGTAGATCTGGGGTCTGCTTCCCTGATGATGCTCCTGTTACAGGCAATGATCATCCGAGCAAATTAAATCTCCGTTTGTTTTAATACCGCGGATATCTTTATGAAATGTTTGTTTTACTCTTCTGATTTTTATCACCTGCCTTTTCAACATTTACTCATGCTAATTTTGTATTGAACTGAATCTGACGTTTACAGGAATTTAAAAAAAAAATCTGCACTGGGATCATGATCATCATTAACCTGTTCTCATTTGGCTCTCTGCATAAAGATCACAGACTTTGTGCTCCCACTTTCACATGAATTAATTCCAGTCTTTGGCATCCAGGTTAATGTCAGGCTTGGCAGAATCCATGGAGGCAAGTTATGTCAATGACTGAGAGTGATGGTGCTAAGTGAAGCCATAGCTGAATCTCAGATGGGAGGTGCTCTGTCAGAAGTCATTATACATGTTCTGGAAGTTTGCAGGAAGCCCAGGATGAACCCGGAAAAGGGTGTTCACACTGGCTTTCACGTTTTGCCTTGGTTAATGTGGGGAGAAAGCGTGATGTCTTCTCATCATTAGGGTCCAACAAACCCTTCAGATCCGAAGCCAAAGCACGGGTAGAAGGAGATTACATACAACTTCAATGCCAGGAGTAAGGACCCACATTAATACAAAATGTTTAATGAGCTCTTATTGGTTGTCAGGAAATGCATCATCAAGTCTGATCTTCCAACATCTTTACTGCCAACCTCATGCACTCTTCTAACTTTTACACCACCTTTACTCAAACACCTGAGACTCTTTTGTCTCCTTCCCAACACCTTCACACACTTTCCATTGATTCAATACTTAACTCCACAATTTATTACTTCCATACCCTTCCAGTTATTCATTCATGGAAGCTTATTACTGAAATACATAGCAAATTATTCACTCACTTACACTTGAAGGAAAATGTGGGGCATAACCAGCCAACAATAGCAAAACTACTAAGAAATAGCTTGCTATTTTAAATGAGAGGGTTGTCTGTCATTAGAGCAGCTAAGAGTGGCACAGAGATACTGAAGATGACAGTGCGGGTGTGACTAATACACTTGCCTCAATCACATTCTCTTATGAACTGCAAGCTGTATATGGTGTTGATATGGCTTATATCTCGCGCCCCATCACCATGAGTATGATGATGCTCATAGAAACATAGAAACATAGAAAATAGGTGCAGGAGTAGGCCATTCGGCCCTTCGAGCCTGCACCGCCATTTATTATGATCATGGCTGATCATCCAACTCAGAACCCCGCCCCAGCCTTCCCTCCATACCCTCTGATCCCCATAGCCACAAGGGCCATATCTAACTCCCTCTTAAATATAGCCAATGAACTGGCCTCACCTGTTTCCTGTGGCAGAGAATTCCACAGATTCACCACTCTCTGTGTGAAGAAGTTTTTCCTAATCTCGGTCCTAAAAGGCTTCCCCTTTATCCTCAAACTGTGACCCCTCGTTCTGGACTTCCCCAACATCGGGAACAATCTTCCTGCATCTAGCCTGTCCAATCCCTTTAGGATTTTATACGTTTCAATCAGATCCCCCCTCAATCTTCTAAATTCCAACGAGTACAAGCTCAGTTCATCCAGTCTTTCTTCATATAAAAGTCCTGCCATCCCAGGAATCAATCTGGTGAACCTTCTTTGTACTCCCTCTATGGCAAGAATGTCTTTCCTCAGATTAGGGGACCAAAACTGCACACAATACTCCAGGTGTGGTCTCACCAAGGCCTTGTACAACTGCAGTAGTACCTCCCTGCTCCTGTACTCGAATCCTCTCGCTATAAATGCCAGCATACCATTCGCCTTTTTCACTGCCTGCTGTACCTGCATGCCCACTTTCAATGACTGGTGTATAATGACACCCAGGTCTCATTGCACCTCCCCTTTTCCTAATCGGCCACCATTCAGATAATAGTCTATTTTCCTATTTTTGCCACCAAAGTGGATAACTTCACACTTATCCACATTAAATTGCATCTGCCATAAATTTGCCCACTCACCCAACCTATCCAAGTCACTCTGCATCCTCTTAGCATCCTCCTCACAGCTAACACTGCCCCCCAGCTTTGTGTCATCCGCAAACTTGGAGATGCTGCATTTAATTCCCTCATCCAAGTCATTAATATATATTGTAAACAACTGGGGTCCCAGCACTGAGCCTTGCGGTACCCCACTAGTCACCACCTGCCATTCTGAAAAGGTCCCGTTTATTCCCACTCTTTGCTTCCTGTCTGCTAAGCAATTCTCTATCCACATCAATACCTTACCCCCAATACCGTGTGCTTTAAGTTTGCACACTAATCTCCTGTGTGGGACCTTGTCAAAAGCCTTTTGAAAATCCAAATATACCACATCCACTGGTTCTCCCCTATCCACTCACTAGTTACATCCTCAAAAATTTCTATGAGATTCGTCAGACATGATTTTCCTTTCACAAATCCATGCTGACTTTGCCCGATCATTTCACCGCTTTCCAAATGTGCTGTTATCACATCTTTGATAACTGACTCCAACAGTTTCCCCACCACCGACGTTAGGCTAACCAGTCTATAATTCCCCGGTTTCTCTCTCCCTCCTTTTTTAATAAGTGGGGTTACATTAGCCACCCTCCAATCCTCAGGAACTAGTCCAGAATCTAACGAGTTTTGAAAAATTATCACTAATGCATCCACTATTTCTTGGGCTACTTCCTTAAGCACTCTGGGATGCAGACCATCTGGCCCTGGGGATTTATCTGCCTTTAATCCCTTCAATTTACCTAACACCACTTCCCTACTAACATGTATTTCTCTCAGTTCCTCCATCTCACTGGACCCTCTGTCCCCTACTATTTCTGGAAGATTATTTATGTCCTCCTTAGTGAAGACAGAACCAAAGTAATTATTCAATTGGTCTGCCATGTCCTTGCTCCCCATAATCAATTCACCTGTTTCTGTCTGTAGGGGACCTACATTTGTCTTTACCAGTCTTTTCCTTTTTACATACCTATAAAAGCTTTTACAGTCAGTTTTTATGTTCCCTGCCAGTTTTCTCTCATAATCTTTTTTCCCCTTCCTAATTAAGCCCTTTGTCCTCCTCTGCTGAACTTTGAATTTCTCCCAGTCCTCAGGTGAGCCACTTTTTCTGGCTAATTTGTATGCTTCTTCTTTGGAATTGATACTATCCCTAATTTCTCTTGTCAGCCACGGGTGCACTACCTTCCTTGATTTATTCTTTTGCCAAACTGGGTGAACAATTGTTGTAGTTCATCCATGCAACCTTTAAATGCTTGCCATTGCATATCCATCGTCAATCCTTTAAGTGTCATTTGCCAGTCTATCTTAGCTAATTCACGTCTCATACCTTCAAAGTTACTCCTCTTTAAGTTCAGAACCTTTGTTTCTGAATTAACTATGTCACTCTCCATCTTAATGAAGAATTCCACTATATTATGGTCACTCTTACCCAAGGGGCCTCTCACGACAAGATTGCTAATTCACCCTTCCTCTTTGCTCAAAACCCAGTCCAGAATAACCTGCTCTCTAGTTGGTTCCTCGACATGTTGGTTCAAAAAACCATCCCGCATACATTCCAAGAAATCCTCTTCCTCAGCACCTCTACCAATTTGGTTCACCCAATCTACATGTAGATTGAAGTCACCCATTATAACTGCTGTTCCTTTATTGCCCACATTTCTAATTTCCTGTTTAATACCATCTCCAACCTCACTACTACTGTTAAGTGGCCTGTACACAACTCCCACCAGCGTTTTCTGCCCCTTAGTGTTACTCAGCTCTACCCATATCGATTCCACATCTTCCTGGCTTATGTCCTTCCTTTCTATTGCGTTAATCTCCTCTTTAATCAGCAACGCCACCCCACCTCCTTTTCTTTCATGTCTATCCCTCCTGAATATTGAATATCCCTGAACGTTGAGCTCCCATCCTTGGTCACCCTGGAGCCATGTCTCTGTGATCCCAACTATATCATAATCATTAATAACAATCTGCATTTTCAATTCATCCACCTTATTACGAATGCTCCTTGCATTGACACACAAAGCCTTCAGGCGCTCTTTTACAATGATGATGCTCAGTATGAAGAGGCAGTATATGAGACTACATAGGTACAGTACATCTCCACATCCTGCTTATTCAGTACTAGAGCGCCATAGGAGTGTGCTTTCTCCCTTCTCCTATTTTTTTTTCTATATGCCAAAGACTGCATCTCCATTGATCCATCTGTTAAACTGATAAAGTTTGCGGGGCGGCACCACTGTTGTTGGACTAATTACCAGAGGCTGTGAATACAAATACTGCCTGGAAGTTAGCAAGCTAAGAGTCCTGGTGCAATCACAACAACTTGGAGTTGAATGCCTTCAAAACTGAGGAGTTCCATATTGACTTCAGGAGAACCGTGTCTCCTCTCTACCCACTCATCATCAACAACCCTACACTTAGCACTGTTTCAACATTCGTGTTCCTGGCCATTATTATTTCACAGGACCTCATGTGCAAAAAAAGGCTCAGCATAGGATACACCTGTTATGGCAGCTGGTAAAATTGCACCGTCCCCAGAACCGACTGGTGCAATTCTACACTGCCACCATAGAGAGAGTATCCTCACATAAGCCATTACTGTCTGTTTTAGTGCAGTATCCCCTCTCAATATCTGAAAACTACAGCAAACTGTCAGGTCAACTGAAAAGGTCATTGGCTGCGGTCTGCCATCACTGCAAAACTTGTATGTGACCAGGATAGAGGAGCTGGGAGAAAAAAAAATCATTGCAGACACTACCCACCCAGTAAGCTGTTTTTCACAAAAAGCTATCTTCTGGAAAGCACTATAGGGCTATTAAGACAAAAATTTCATGCTAACTCGAATGTTTCTTCCCCCAGGCAGTTAATATGATCAACCATTCAAGTTAGCCACTTCCACCCTCTCTATTACCTCAGTCACTGCATTGCAAGCACTTTAATCCACTTTTTGTAATGTTGTGTATATTAGAAATATGAAGAAGAAGAAAGCCCTTAACTCCAAGTGAAGTTATTGGGACGCTGTCGTGATGGCATTTTTTTTTTAAACAGGCTTTCTTATTTTTATGAGGCCAAGTTGCTAGCTCGACGCTCAACCCAGCACGGATGGAAAGTGTGCAAGGGAGCCGGCTGGATTCAAACTTGGGAGCCTTCGTTCCAAAGTCCGGTGTTGATGCCACTACGCCACCAGCCGGCAGATTAGAAATATGTGCTGGCATTTATTTATGCACATTTTATTCCATTTTCGTACCTTAACCTCTTAGTTTAGTTTTTAAATAACTTTATTCTTATAATTGTGATTATTGTTTTTGGTGCATGTTGCATCAACACACCACAGCAGATTCCTAATACGTGTAAATATATATGCAAATAAAGTTGGCTTTTGATCTTTGATTCTGCTGCCTTTCTCCTTTCTAGCTGCTGAGAGGTCTATCCTAACTTTGTGCAAGAAATACCGCATAAGACTAAGGCAAGGACAGCTCTTAAAGTGATTTGACTGTAGCTGAAACATCTGCTGAGAAAATGGTGCATTGTATAGGGCATTTAGAAGAATGATCTGTGTGGAATCTGGAACCACTAGACCAAATTGTAGGGCACATGGAAGGATTAAACTTCAGACATGCACAGGGTGACTTGTAGACTTTTATTTTTTTTTATTATTAGCTATGCAATTTGCATTTGTACTGTATTCATCAGACATGAGATCATCAAGAAATGTAAAAAGGAAAGTTAGGACCTGTGAAAAAATGGGTAATTCGTTTTTCCGTTACATCTAGCCACTAGCAACATGGACATTTCTTTGATGGCCAGCATTTATTGTCCACCCACAATTATATTGGAGATGATGGTGTTGAGTCACAAAATAGCTGGGGTGGGATCTCAAAGATACAGACCAAGCAAAGATGAAGAAACAGTGATAGATATTCAAATCAGGATGGAATGCAACCTGGAGGACTGCCTACACATATTGATGTTCCCATACTTCTAATGACCATTACATTCTTGGTTTACTTTTTGGAGATATTGTCAAAAAATTGATAGTGAGTTGTAGCAAAGCGTTTTGTAGATAGTACAAGTATGGTCATGATGATGAGATGGTGGAGGATTAGGGGGATAATCAAATGACCTTTTTGCCCTTATTCTGTTGAACTTCTTGAACCTTGCTGAACCTGCAATCATCTAGGCAATGGAATGATTGACTCATGTGTATCAGATGACAGAAGACTGCTTTGGAAGTCAGAGATGCAGTCAATTATCATCTATAAATAGCTTTTGATTTGCTCCTGCAGGCACATCCAGTTATGTTCCTGGACAATCACAACTTCCATGTATCTCACCATGGAGGAATCCAGTAAAGGTCCTGTCATTGAATGTCAGGGAGAAGTGGTCATTCCATCTCACATGACATGAACAATACTTGACACTTACCATCCTATGCCTGATGTTATCCATACCCCATGCCTTGGTAAGTACAGGCACAGGTTGCTTTATTGTGGAGGAACAGTAATATTTACTTCACTGAAAGCAGAATGTTATCAGTCTCTTCCAAATGAAATGGAAGAATCTTTCCTTACACCTCATTTTCATCACCTTCGCTTCTTGAAATGCAGATGTTGGCAATGGCTGAGAGGCTTCTTTTTACAGTATATGTCAATGGCTTGGATGAAGGGATTGATGGCTTTGCTGCTAAGTTTGTAGATGATACAAAGATAGATGGATGAGAAAGTAGTGTTAAAGAAGGAGTGAGTCTGCAAAAGGACTTAGGCAGATTAGGAGAATGGACAATGAAGTGGCAGATAGAATATAGTAAGGGGAGTGTTAGAAGGAATAAAGGTACAGACAATTTTCAAAACAAGGAAAAAAATTCAGAGATCAGAGGTGTAAAGGGACTTGGGAGTACTCGTGCAGGATTCCCTAAAGGTTAACTTGCAGGTTGAGTTGGTAGTAAAGAAGGCAAATGTAATGTTAGCATTCATTTTGAGGGTACTAGAGTATAAAATTCAGGATATAACGCTGAAGCTTTATAAGGCATTGGTCAGACTGCCCGTGGAGCATTGTAGGCAGTTTTAGGCCCCTTATCTAGGAAAGATGTGCTGGCACAGAAGAGGGTCCTTTAGGAGGTTCATAAGAATGATTCTGGGAATGAAAGGGCTAATGTATGAGGGGCATTTAATGTCTCTACGCTTATACTTGCTGGAGTTAGAGGAATGAGAGGGGGTTCTGAGTTAGAGGAATGAGAGGGGGTTCTGGAGTTATAGGAATGAGAGGGGGAAATAGCCTCTGACAATCAAGTCCTGCTCCTGGCCTTCACATGTGGCTTAATTACTAAGCCCAGAGGAATCATTTCTACTGACAGGAGAAGGGGCAAAGGCAGGTTACTGGCATTTTAAAAGCAGTAGCTTTGGGTAGATGAGGCTCATCAACCATGGTTGGCAGCTCATCTCGGAGAAGAAAAACTCTGATCTCAAACCTCCACTGCCTAGAGGCTATACCCTCCCATGGGGAAGGATTTGGGAGTAAACCCCAAGGGAAAAATCTGAAGCTGGAGTCCCTAAGGCAATACTACACTGAATTCAACATTGACCGGCAACTCCTGAAACACTGCTGGTGCCAAACTGCTTCAATCTCTGCCAAATGTTGGAAGTACTAGATAAGGTGAATGTGGAGAGGATGTTTCCTGTGATGGGGGTGTCCAGAACTAAAGGGCACAGACTCAAAATTGAGGGGCAACCCTTTAGAACAGAGGTAAGGAGGAATTTATTTAGCCAGAGAGTAGTGAATCCGTGGAATGCTCTGCCACAGACAGCTGTGGAGGCCGAGAACATGAGTCCACTTAAAGCGAAAATTGATAGTTTCCTGAAAGGTTATGATGGGAGAAGGTAGGTGTATGAGGTCGAGTGGGATCCAGGATCAGCCAGGATGGAATAGCGGAGCAGACTGGATAGTCTGAATGGCCTAAATCTGCTCTTTATGTCTTATGGCTTCTTTGTGTCCACCAGATGCATGGAAGGGTGGAGCCTGCTACACGGCAACAGCTTGCTCTCCAAATCGTACTGCCCTGGCATGTGTATCTAGACAGCTAGGACCCAGCATCCATGGTTTACCCTGACAAACCAAGTCCTCAGAGGGTTCATTTTCATTTTGTGTACCAAAATACAGTGAAAAGCTTTTGATTTGCAGGTGATCCATCCAGATGGATCATACCACACATAATTACATTGAGGTCGTAAACCGAAAATGGAATGTAGAATACAGAGAAAGTGCAAAGCAGATAGACAAATAAACTACAAGGGTCAAAATGAAGTGCAACAGAAGGCCAAGAGTTCAGCAGTTCATCTTTTAACATCTGAGAGGTCCATTCAAGGGTCTGATAACAGTGGGATAGAAGACATCCTTGAATCTGGTGGTTTGTGATCTTAGGCTTTTGCATCTTCTGCCTATCACGAGAGGGGAGAAGAGACAATCAACAGGTTGGATGGGGTCCTTGAATATGTAACTGATTTCTTGAAGCAGTGGGAAGAGTAGATGGAGTCAATGGAGAGAAGGTCGTTCACTATTCCTTGCAATTTTTTTGCATTGTTAGGCAGTGCAGTTGTCAGGATAATCTCAGACCAGCTGCACACTGGGGACATAATCTTTGCCTTTCAAGTATATTTCCTCACATTGCATCACAGCCCTAAGGTGATGAAGGCTCCCAAGGATGACATTCACTTCCAGCAGCTCGCTGCCTCTAGGAGAAGGTGAAGTGTTTACCCCCTCAAACTTCAAAACTTCCGTCAACTCTCCAGTTTTCCATTGACTGAGATCTGCTTCTGATAACGCACTGGGACTACAGCTGGGACAGATCTCAGTCAGTACATCCCTGTTTCACACTGAAGTGCAGAAAGGAAAATATGTCCTGTTCACAAATTGCGAACAGGTCCTTCTACCGAGGGGCTTTTGTCTTGTTCTTCACTTCCCAGAAGGCTGGTCTTGCAGTGTTGTCTTCTCCCTCTATGTTAAAACCCCAGAAAAATGACCACCAATATACCTACTGCTGGAAGGAAAAAAGATAGAACAGGTTTCTACACTCAGACATCAGATTTCTAAGTGGCCCATAATCTCATGAACACTGCCTCATTATTCCTTTTCTTTTTGCATTCTTTACTTATTTTGTAATGCTTTCGCACTATACTGCTGCTGCAAAACAACAAACTTCATGTTATATAAGACAGGGATAAAAAACATGATTCTATCCTACCGATTCTTCAGGAAAAGATGGCTAAAAGTGAAGTCATAACCAAAGCCATAGCACTCCCTGGCGGCATTGGAATCAATCGTCTCTTTTGACAACAGTAATACCACATTTCTCTCCAACTCATTTCAGTCAATTATCAAGAAACCTGCAGGTTATTGACAATTCCTTTAGAAAGTACAAGTTGATCGAAGGAGTGTAGATTAGGTTTTCCTTGCTATTTGGTTCCTAACACAGCACCAGTGGGATGGCCATGAACCAGTTTTTCAGGACTTTCATCAAAGCTGACTACTCCTTTAATTTTCAATGCATGCACATGACATGTAACCAATTTTCCAACGGCAAACAAAACTGAGCCCACATTTCACCTCCAGTTTTTGGGCAGTGAGAGTTATAGAACTCCATTTCATAGCCTTTGCCTCAGGTGGCACTGTACCTGCCTTTCATTAAATGCTCAGTGGGTCAGTCACATTGGGTCAGCCCCACATTTACCTGTTACATATCAACATTTCCTTCTACAGGTATTTATTATAAGTCTAATAGAATAAAAATTAATTAAGTGTCATGAACATACAGTATATCTAACAGCCAAAATACCAAATTGTTAGGCACTTAGAATGTAAAGTATTACAATAATGGTGAAAAAATTCTTATACTGGAAATCTGATGAAAGTCATCTGCCTGAAATATTAACTCTTTATTGCTCCACAGATGCTCCCTAGCCTGATATGTATTCCAACCTTTATTTCATTTTGACCTCACCTGTCTTCCTCAGAGATATCTGAATGGCACAGATTAGAATCTCCTAGGATCTCTTATATCAACCTGAGAGACCAGTGGTGATTTCATCTACAACATGCCACTTTCTACAGCGCAACATTTCCTTAGCACCAGACTGAAATGTCAAGCTGGATTAAACATTTTAAATTGCAAGTGATCCAACTTGCTGTGAGCAGCTCCATGAGCGAAATGTCACAGACCAAATAAAGATAGAGCACTGCAGATCTTCCACTGTTACTAGTTAACTATTGCTTGTACCATCAGCCTGGCCCAGAACCCAGTCGTTCTCTGGGAGATCACGTGGGCGTGACACAGAAGCCCCCCGAACACAAGTGGCTGACTTCAGTGCCAACAGCAGCAATCAAATTGATGACATACTGCCCCTCCCCCACCTCAGTTCACTGTCTGCCCAACCTGTCGTTCAAAATGACATTATCTCTGACATTCGTAAATATTCATTGTCCATCAAAAAATAAAGATAATTTTAATAATTGTAAATAATGAAAACATATTGTAAAGTAACAAAACTAAAATCCCACTTTTTAAAGCAGAGGGTGATGAATCTGTGGAATTCATTGTCATGGACAGCTATGGTGGTCAAGTTATTGTGTATATTTAAAAGCAAAGGTTGATAGGTTCTTGATTAGCAAGGGTGTCACAGGTTATGGGGAGGAGGTAGGAGAATGGAGTTGAGAGTTAAATCAGCCAAATCTGAATGGTGGATCAGACTTGATGTGCTGAATGACCTAATTCTACTTCTATGGCCTATGTCATTATGGTCTAATTATATTCAATGAAAACCTTTTAGTTGATGATCTCCTTTCAACCAACTTCTGCCACTGGTTTCAAAGGCTCGATATACTTGTGGTAAGTTGACCTGATGTCGATTCAGCAAATGGATGTTCTACAGTTGAAAAAGTTTACATTGGCTCAAGGCTGAGTGAAAAATGGTACCAAAGCCTCTGGTCAGGACTTGCACAATTATGGTGACAGATCCATTGGGAATCCCGGGGAGAACTGACCTTACATTTTACCCCTAGGGATTGGCACCAATCGTCCTACAACAAATTTCAGGATTTCCCTAAGGGGAGCTGGCCTCAAATTGACTTGGAAAAAGTATCTGTTTTTACAATGTTATCTCAAAACCACTAATAGGTGTGCGTTACATGATGTAAAACTCCTTTGCCTAAAACACAATCTGGGGAGATTCACTGGCTGAATTAAATTCTGAATGTCTTGAGCTCTGCAGGGTTTACAAAGCCAGGAAGACAATTATTGAAC
This sequence comes from Mobula birostris, assembly GCF_030028105.1. NCBI lineage: Eukaryota > Metazoa > Chordata > Chondrichthyes > Myliobatiformes > Myliobatidae > Mobula > Mobula birostris. The sequence continues at coordinate 22,050,410 of NC_092393.1, forward strand.
AAAATTTGACAATTACTTCATTAATTTAGTTTCCAGAAATATTTGTAGATGCCATTGCAGGACTGAATAAATTGTTCTATGCTGTGATATAATGAAGTTAACCCACAAGGAAACAAGAGAACAAACATGTTACCAGTTGAAGTGATGTCACTAAATCCATTGACATCCCTTGGCACTGCAAATTATAGTAACCAGATTCTATAATTTTTGGCATCAGATTTGGGAATGTGCTGCACTAATATCACCCACTGACATCCCATTCTATTTTTTCTTACTGATTTGCTCATAATTTATTATTGGCCATTGCTTAAATTTAATGCCATTGGATCTTCTGGAATACTTGCACTGATTTTCTTTCGGACAGTTAAACAGGAGCCCATAAGTGGGTTTATCTCATTTTAATGGTGTGAAACAGTATCGTTTCTCATCCTAACACTGTTTCCATAAGTCTCACAACCATTATAATCTTCAATTGGAAGGTTCCCTGTGCATGTCTGCACCTTGTCAGTTTCAGCACTTGCTGCTGTAGACATCAAAACCATGGTTGCATACCTGTCAGTAACCATCCAGCTATTCTGCTTAAAGAATAGGTGCTGCAGTCCATGATGAATGAGGTGGGGGGACCTGGACAGGCTAGTGAAGAATACTGGCCACAAAAAGCATGTTAACCTCAAAATTATATATTTTTTTTTGGTGTGTTACATGGCCATTAAATGTTTACCTCAAGCAAAATCAGGGATCAGCAAAAAGAAAAACCTTAAAATAGTACATCCTCATTTTAAGGAATAATTTTTGTTGTTTTCTCAGGCACTAAAAACTGATATGCATTTCTACAGAAAGCCAGTTGCACAGCTCACGGCTGCTGTACGTGTCATGCACAGCCTGCTGGGAAGCAGGTCAGCACTGTGGCAGGCTCCCATGGAGATGAGGGAAAACAGTGGCTAGGTCTGGGGAAGGGAATGGAGAAGGGGTAACAAAGCAAGGTATTTGGGAAATTTAGGTCCAGGCTGTTTTTCCTGTTTTTTAATATGAAGTTTGAGTAAGCTTCTTAAATTGAAATTATAAGGAAACTATGAGATGTGGCAGAAAGCTGTATTGTTCCTGAGATAAAGAAGTTGAGAATGCCTTCCAGGGAAACCCTGGGTAATATTCTGAAACAAAATCCAATAAATACTTTGAATATTTCAATCAGTGATGTGTGTAATAAGTGGCCAAAAGCATTTGTTTGCCTCACTGAATACTGCTTTATATATTTTGATAATTGATGTCTGTTGATATCAACTTAATTTCATATTGAAAAGCATCTCAAAGCAAAAACAATAAAACTTGAGCCATGAAGAAATAAGTAACTTATTTTTGCCTGCAACATAGGTTATTCGAATCAAAACAAAGCATCTTGTGAGAAAAAGAAGTGTCAATGACAAAACTGGGGAAAACTATTAAAATAAGCTTAATTATATGCACCTTCCATAAAAGTTAGAATTGTACACAGATCAAAATCAGTATTATCTTGTATTTTAATAAAGAAAAATTCTGAAAAGGTTTCCTCAGGATTTGCACTGTTATAGTGTCATGTTATATGTTACTGATACGATAGAATAAAGATAAATCATAAATTATTATGTACTTGACTTTTGACATGGGTAATGTTCTTTTGTGGCATGTTTCAGTCTCCTTTCTCTCATTTTCTGATGAAAACAATAATAATTATAAGTTCCAGGATTTTCACCAGTTTTATTTTTACACCACTGCTACTTAAGGATTAAAAATAACATCACTGTAGTGTTGTTTCATTTAAATTACCAACAAGGTTAACCAAAGATAACCCAAGGTGAAACAATATATTTGTCATGTACTTCACCCTGTGGTCTAATGCAAGCATCAAGAAGAGACTGGACTGGAATGAGCAGTGTATCTGATGAAACTACTTTGCCTTCACATAAAAGTCGCTTGTGCTGCGTCTAATGTCCATCTTGAGCTCTGAACTTTTGGTTCCATATCATTGCAGCTCTCTTTCCCATTCCCATGTCTGTTTATCCTTGGCCTTCTGCACTGCCAAGGTGAGGCCAAGTGCAAATAAGAAGAGCAACTTGAGTAGCCTCCAACCCAATGATAAGTACACTGACCCACACCCCTGCATTCGTTTCCTATTCTCACAAGCTCACCTAGTTTCGTACATCTTTCGTATACTTTCTCTTCCCTTTTCTTTACCATAACTCAATTTCCTTTCTACCTGGTTCTATTTGCCCATATCTAACCACTGAGTTTATTTTTCCCAAACTTCACCTTTCCTACCCACTTCATCCACCTGGTTCCAACTGCCCATCGTTCCTCTCTAACCTCTAATCCATCATCTACCAGCCCCTGTCTCTAGCCTCCACATCCCCTTCCAGCAACTCAGATCCATCTGCCTTATTTACACCCCCCTCCCCATCCTTACTGGCTTCCACCTATAACATACCAACCAACTATTGGCCCTCTCTTTGTCTACATAGTTCTCTATGCTCAGCACTGTCAGTTCTGACGCAGGGTCTCAACCCAAAATATAGAAACATAGAAACATAGAAAATAGGTGCAGGAGTAGGCCATTTGGCCCTTCGAGCCTGCACCGCCATTTATTATGATCATGGCTGATCATCCAACTCAGAACCCTGCACCAGCCTTCCCTCCATACCCCCTGATCCCCGTAGCCACAAGGGCCATATCTAATTCCCTCTTAAATATAGCCAATGAACTGGCCTCAACTGTTTCCTGTGGCAGAGAATTCCACAGATTCACCACTCTCTGTGTGAAGAAGTTTTTCCTAATCTCAGTCCTAAAAGGCTTCCCCCTTATCCTCAAACTGTGACCCCCCGTTCTGGACTTCCCCAACATCGGGAACAATCTTCCTGCATCTAGCCTGTCCAATCCCTTTAGGATTTTATACGTTTCAATCAGATCCCCCCTCAATCTTCTAAATTCCAACGAGTACAAGCCCAGTTCATCCAGTCTTTCTTCATATGAAAGTCCTGCCATCCCAGGAATCAATCTGGTGAACCTTCTTTGTACTCCCTCTATGGCAAGGATGTCTTTCCTCAGATTAGGGGACTAAAACTGCACACAATACTCCAGGTGTGGTCTCACCAAGGCCTTGTACAACTGCAGTAGTACCTCCCTGCTCCTGTACTCGAATCCTCTTGCTATAAATGCCAGCATACCGTTCGCCTTTTTCACCGCCTGCTGTACCTGCATGCCAACTTTCAATGATTGGTGTATAATGACACCCAGGTCTCGTTGCACCTTCCCTTTTCCTAATCGGCCACCATTCAGATAATAATCTGTTTTCCTATTTTTGCCACCAAAGTGGATAACTTCACATTTATCCACATTAAATTGCATCTGCCATGAATTTGCCCACTCACCCAACCTATCCAAGTCACTCTGCATCCTCTTAGCATCCTCCTCACAGCTAACACTGCCACCCAGCTTCGTGTCATCCGCAAACTTGGAGATGCTGCATTTAATTCCCTCATCCAAGTCATTAATATATATTGTAAACAACTGGGGTCCCAGCACTGAGCCTTGCAGTACCCCACTAGTCACTGCCTGCCATTCTGAAAAGGTCCCGTTTATTCCCAGTCTTTGCTTCCTGTCTGCTAACCAATTCTCTATCCACATCAATATCTAACCCCCAGTACCGTGGGCTTTAAGTTTGCACTATTTCATTGCCTCCATTGATACTGCTTGATCCACTGTAACCTTCTAGCAGTTCATCATTTTTGTCACTTTTGAGAGATTACTTTGACTCTTTGTTTATACATTTATTGAAATAATGGCATTTCTGGCCACAGGACCTCTGATTTTCCATTATCCTCAGTGGGCCATATTTTTAGTGCAGAACAATATGGATACATTTAATTGACTTTGAAATAGGTGCTCTGAGCGGCCGAGTGCATGGGGAACATGGGTGTGGTCCAACTGCTGGAAATTCTGGGGCGAGGACTCTACCACTGCGAGACAAATGAGATGTTCAGTGGATATAATACCGTCAGTGTCGACCATACCAACAATATATCACAGATAGAATTTCATTTTTGGTCTCATATTGTAGCAGCTGTGCTCCACCTCCAAAATTTGGTTCTATCTTGGACGTTCTACCCCTATGTTTTACCCAGTTTTTCATGCACCACATGATTCAATTTGAAGACAAAACATTCCAAATGAGAAACTGTGGACTTACTGTGAAATGTATGGAGTCAGCAGTTTTCCTTCCGAGTCCTCTGTGGGTGGAGTGCTAGTGCAGGAAACCGCCACAACACGTGCATTTCAAGGACTTGCGATGACAAATGCAGACGCCAGGGGCAGCACATGCCGAAGGAGGTCTTCACAATGCTTGGGTGGTCCTCTTCAGTGTCATTCAGAGGGAAACTACCTGAGTAGCTCCAAGGTCATGGTGTTGAGAATTTGACATCAGGTTTGGGCTCCTTCATGAATTATATTTAAACTTCTTGAAGGGTCTTCCGCATGGCCCACATCATCAATCAGCCACAAACTTTGTAACCACCCCACCTTACAATAACCGACGTGCCACGTCAATGCAACACCACACCACCCATCCTTGTTCAACTGCAGGAGTTATGTTTGGCCACTGAAATCAGTAGTGGATTCAAGGTGAAGAACTACTGATTCCAGTGGACAAATGTAACTCCTGGATCTCTTCCATCCATGACACCACTAGCTACCTCATCCATAACCCTGATTTACCCATTTTCCTTGACATGTCCCACACCTGCGAGTGTACCATGTCTCCGTGCTGTAGAAATTTGTTGTCATGAGCCCTCACACAAAGCTTGCCAATGCATCCCATTACTGAATCAAAGTAGGTGGCGTGGAAATTGTTGGCAATAAAGTTTTCCGCATTGCATTTACTGTTTGTTTCCTGAGTGGCTGCAGCCGGGGTGTGTGTATGAATTTAAAGCTGAATGCTTTGTGAATGCATGTTATACGTTTACACAAATATGTGCATCCTCAACATAGGTATATGGTTTTGCTGCTGTGTCCAGCAAAACCCGTCCATCCAAGCCCCCAACACTGCACAAACTCCACTACACACAGCGACACACACAAAATGCTGGAGGAACGCAGCAGGTCACGGGGTATCTATGGAAATGAATAAACAGTCGACAAATAGGGCCGAGCCACTTCTTCAGGACTGGAAAGGAAGGGGGAAGGTGCCGGAATAAAGATGTGGGGGCGGGGGAGGGTGGCAGTGAAGAACAATAGCTGGAAGGTGATGGAGGAAGCCAGGTGGGTGGGCTGCAGAGGAAGGAATCTAACAGGAGAGGAGAGTGGACTACAGGGGAAAGGGAAGGAGAAGGAGACAGAGGGGAGGTGAAAGGCAGGTGAGAAGAGGTATGAGGCTAGAGTGAGGCCTGGGCTACAGCCTGGTACTGCAGCTGGTTCAAAGAAATCGACCCACCCAACCACCACCCGTCCCCTCACCCAAAAAAGATTGGGATTATGGTGGGATTGTCTTAACTGATGGCCAACATGGACTTGAAGGTCTGATGGGCATGTCTTAATGTTGTATCTCACTCTGTAATTCCAAATCATTTTTGTAATATTATCAGCAAGCTGCACTCTTGCTTATAATCCATCACACGCAACCCTTATTCCCCTTTTGCTGATATTGGGATGCTGTGAATTTACTATCATTTTCTATGCTCCGGTCCACAGGAAGGCAATGCAGCACAGTTCTTCAGTGAGATGAATTCATGAATTTTACTGTCTCTGCACAGCAAGACTTCAACATCCCCCTTTGTCTTTCCTTTCCATTAACACAGCAAGTGTCAAGGTCAATGTTATGAAGCTGCTACCTCAGTTATACATACTAACAGTTCAGCCTGTTGTTATGCATGATCAAAACACTAGTCTAACAGGATGTGTCAGATTATAGACCAGAACATCTTAATTTATCTATTTCTTAAGACTCCTTGTGCATTGCACCCTGGCTTTCTAAAACTGCCACAAAGAAAAATTGCCCATTTACAAGGTAGCTAGGGTTAAGAGCCTTGTGTGTATGTGTGTACATATATAAGAGTAGGTGGGGAGGATGACAATTTAAAAAACGCTTGGAAAGGCAGAGGGCTGTTGCAGGGTTATTTGATGTGGCCACTGTATCACTTTTCTTCCAGAATAATTAATAAGTTAAAGACAGTTTTATAAACTTTTTATAGTTTTAATCAGGGCATAATATTACCTTCTGGTGTTATGACATCCCAAGGAAACTGGAAAACATGGAAGTGACATACGGGTGCAATCAAACTACTCAATTTCTAAATGGTGAGTTCAAAAGCAAAGCTACTTGCAGCTATGGTGGCGATTCAGGGCAGCAGCCAACAGAGCATGTGAAGCAGAGTGGAACTACACTCTCAGGTTATTCAGTTACCAATATCAGTACTGTTCTTTCAAGTTATTGCTCAGGATACTGGGTATTAAAGTGCTCTGTGAAGTGCTGTCGTAAAATAAATCTTTGTCTGTGGGACTCAGTAATAAGTCGACCCATCTCCACTGTGAGACACAGATCATGTTCGCGGTCTGATTAAGTACTTATCATGAAATGAAGCAAGCCAGTCTGCTGCAAGGAAAGAACTATACTTTGTGTATTTATATGTTTTGCTAAATGTTATATAAAACTTTGTCAGAATTTCTAAAGTAAGTACATGTTCAGCACAGCATTGTGGGCCCAACAGCCTGTATTGTGCTGTAGGTTGTCTATGTTCTATGTTCTATATTTTCTAGAACAAGTAGTTTTCTGGGGTTATTGGCAGGTTACCTATCTGACTGATGTCCTAGCTCATAGGACATCTGACCTTTGATTGTTGCTGGAAGGCTTGTTGATTCCTGGCTCATCAGTAATTTTGCTGAGCGTCGGTTGACATAAGGATGACACAGTGGTACAGCTGAGAGAGCAGCCGCTTCACGGTTCCACTGGTGTTGGTACTGAGGTATCATTGTCAAATGTACAGAGATACCCGGGCTTCAGGTCTACAGACTCAATTTGGTTCTGAATGCTGTTGCTTGCTTTTATTGTTTGCATGAGTTGTATTTTTTCCTTTCTCTATGCATTGGGGGTTGGTCTTTTTTTTAATTGGGTTCTTTCCGGTTTCTTGCTTTCTAGCTGCTTCTAGGTAGACGAATCTCAAGGTTGTATAATTCATACATCCTTTGATAATAAATGTACTTTAAACTTTGAACTTTGAAGTAGATCAGGAATTCAAGATTTAATCCTTTAAAGTATTCAAACCTGACCTTGGGTGTTGCTTGTACGGAATTTGTACATTGCCACTGTGACTGTGTGGATTTTCTTACTTGCTCCTGTTTAGCTCACATCCCAAAGACCTAAAAGTTAACTGACCTCTGTAAACCGTCTCCAATGTGTAGCTGGATGGTAGACCTGGAGCAAAGCACGGGAGTGTAGTAGTTAGCATGATGCTTTACAGTACAGGCGATCTGGGCTCAATTCCTATCGCTGTCTCTAAGTCTCCCCGTGACCACTTGTGTTTCTTCCAGGTGCTCTGGTTTCCTCCCACAGACATACCAGTTAGTAGATTAATTGGTCATTGTAAACTAGAATTAAATTTGAGGGTTGCTGGGCGGTGTGGTTCAAAGGGCCGAAACTGCCTATTCCACACTGTATCTCAATAAAATAACTAAATAAAGTTGATAGGAATATGGATAAAATAAAATGGGAATTGTAAGTGATTCGTGTAAATCGTGAGCGATGGTCTGCTTGAACGTGGCGGGCCACAGAGTATGTTTCCATGTTGTATGACCGTGAGTTTGTGACAATCTCAGAACATATTTGTAATATTTAAAGCCTGATTGTCATTAGGAGAGATCTCCAAATATCAGGGAATCAAGGGACACGTAGAAATCAAGGGCTAATGGAGGGAAATGGAGAGATCTCCAAATATCAGGGAATCAAGGGACACGTAGAAATCAAGGGCTAATGGAGGTCAGCTATTGTCTTATTGATTGGTGGAGCAGACATGAAAGACTAAATAACCTCTTCCTGCTTCTATTTCCTATGTTCTTGTATCAATTCAATGGCTGATATACAGATCAGACATTAAACCTGGCTCCAAAAGACTGGGAAACACATTGGGAGAAAATTAGTCAGGTGAAGTGGAGGAAGGTCACGGACTATTTGCTACGAATATAATAATTAACATAATTTTGAAAGATAATATTGTAATATCACAACAACTGACAGCTATTCAATAATAAGCCTGTTATAATAACATCATGTTTAATTTTAATGGCTACGCTTCACTGGAGTTTAATTTGTTAGATAGTCAATACAAAAATGTCTGGTATCACTGACACATATTGTTCCAATAGTCGTCATTATTGAAACTACTGTAAACTACATTATGAAATTCATCTACATAAATACTGTGAACAGAGTGAAATGTTGAAAATTAGAATTAAACTTGAAAAAATGTTTTCTGAAGGCATTTTATTGTATTTATTTGCAGCCGTTAGAATGGAAGCTCTTCCCATATATTGTTATGTAAATAGTCATAATTCACCAGCAGCTCACGATGAGTAATGAGTTTGAAAGAACGATTTTGGTGATGTTGCTTGAAGAAAGATTTCTCATCACATCACTGAGAACCCTTTGAAAATTCCACTAGATCGTTAAAAGCACACGTGATCAAATCCTGGGTTAGCATTGACATCACAAACATCATAGGCAAGAATGCTTTCAACATAGTTGAGAACAAAGAATAACATTTCTGGATGCAGGGTTTCACTAATAAGCTTCTATTTTCAAAAATATATAGTTATATTCCTATATTGTAATGTAAGGTAATATTCAGTTTCAAGCTTTATCCTATAAGCTCTACCTGACAGCCATATAATATTTTAATTGTTTTTGCATCATTTAAGTCTCTGACTTATCCTAGCAACTTAACCAAGGACAATCCGTTTTTATAACAATGGCAGTGGTATTTCACCCTGCGTGCCTGTGAACCTAAATAAAAAAAACACTGAAACATTACCATTCATCAGTGAATTGAAGACAATTGGATGACATAGCTCCAAGCTTCATTAGCTCTGAACCTTTATCTACTTCAAAACAACCGGCATGAGAATTAAATCTTGCACAGGATAAAGAAACAAAATTTATGGTGTGGAATGTGATACCTATCAAGCACATTAATAAAGAAACAGAGACTATGTTGTATTTTCTATCCTCTGCTTCAAACCAGATTGTGCTATACAGTAGCGTGACAGCATTCGGAAATTGCATTTTCATCTTCATGACACAAGGAGCAATGCAGGTAACAGATCCCGCGCATCAAAGTAAGTTCCTCAGCTGAGAGTCATATTATTCTGTCCTTCTCTGAACAACTATTGCACCTATGGAAGTGGGAGATTTGTCCCTTTTACCACCTAAATAGATATATTTAATCAGAATTAATTTTAACGTGGCCTGCCTTATTTAAAGATCGCTGTTATATGAAGCTGCATGTAGCCCTTTCAAAGTCTGGTGACTGTATAGCTCGTGGTACTTCTGCAAACTTTATCATGTTGCACGTATGGTCTGTTTCATTAGTCTAGGGGTGGATAATACTGATCTTTTTTTTGTTTAGCCACCTAGGAAGAAAATTCAGGAGAAATAGAAAATTGAAGGAAGAAAGGAAGGTGCGTTTTCTGAGGGTAATGGATACACGCACAATTATATATTAAAAAAATGGTGACCCATTGGTATGAAGAATGAACAACTGAAAATATACAGGTAGACACTTTCTCAGTGTTTTCAGAAAAAGGAATGGTAAGGAGAGAATGTGATTAAAAATTATCTAGTTAGAAGAAACAAACAATTTGTTGATCTGTATGTAACTTCCATTATGGCACTGGCATTTTAAAGTATCCAGCAGTTATTCTCTCCTACTGTCTTGGCAGCCTCCTCTGCCAGAACCTGCTTGCACATTTTCCTCAGCATGCCTGCCTCTGGGACATAGTAACCTGTGCCAGCTCGTGTAAAACTGAGATGGGTCCAGTCCTCTAGCAGAATTAAGTATTTTGTCAAAGTAGAGGAATAAGATGTCAGTCGTGTTTCAGTGATAGAAAGTTATAGGCTTGAAGGGACTTAAGCACTAAGGACCAGACTTGTAGTCCAGTGCCACACCAAAGGAACGCCTGTAGGTTTGCCTGCTCTCAACTCTCTCAGATGTCCATTAACAATTTCATGGGACAACTGCATAGAAGAGAAGGAGAAGTATCTCAAAAGTTGTATCCAATGATTATCTCAAACTGAAGATTATTAACAAAGGAATTATTTGCTGATGATTATTTTACTGTTTGTGGAAACTTCCAATGTGCAGAAGGAAAATTTATGAATTCCTATAACAGTGACAATGCTCCACAATTACTGTATTTGTCCTGAAGCATTTTAGGAATGAATGAAAGTTTTTCTTTAAAGTCAGCACATTCAAGCATGCCAGAACACACTGAAGTGTGAGTACAACCTTGGAACTGGCAGTGAAAGTAACAATCTTGAATGAAACTGAATCTTGAACCTCACGGAAACCTACAGCACCCAGTGGTACAAATGCCAATAAAATGGGGATTCAGATATGGTGCAGGAAATTCAAAATGCTTACAATGATACAGTGGTAGTCGTACCAAAACATTATAGATAAGAAAGTTTTTGGAAGGCCATCAATATATGCCAAAAATAGTGGACAGGTCGTGAGTCATGGGCCACAATGTTTGCACCAACTATAAGCATGTGATATTGCAGACAACAAAAAACAAGTAATGTAATTTAATATGTTGTCATCACATATAATACCAATCAGGAGGGGAAAAGATCAGCAATAGTTTTTAAAGTATTTTTTGAAGCAGAGATTAATGGGGAACTGCTCCTGGATTACTTGTTCTTTCCCTGCCATGTGATTTAAACCTACAAGCTCTGCTTCAGAGTAAGTGCAGTCTAACTAAACGTGATTCTGGTCAACTGGGCAGGTGTGACAAGAGCAGCCTACCACTTGGTCCACTCAGCAACTGGATTTCTGTCAAGGGAGTATCCAGGTTGGTAAGGCTGTAACAATAATAACAATAAGAATTAAATTCCTCATCTCTGGTCTACAGCCACAGACTTATTTGACATTGATAATCCTGTTCACCATATGGCGTGGGTTTTTAATTTCACTGGAATCTTCAAGGTTACAGCAAGGCATTTGATGAGGTACCCCATGCAAGCCTTATTGAGAAAGTAAGGAGGCATGGGATCCAAGGGGACATTACTTTGAACTGGCTTGCCCACAGAAGGCTAAGAATGGCTGCAGATGGGTCATATTCTGCATGGAGGCCGGTGACAAGTGGTGTGCCTCAGGGATCTGCTCCGGGACCCCTACTCTTCATGATTTTTATAAGTGACCTAGATGAAGAAGTAGAGGGATGGGTTAGTAAATTTTCTGATGATACAGACGTTCGGGGTGTTATGGATAGTGTGGAGGGCTGTCAGGGGTTACAATGGGACATTGATAGGATGCAAAACTGAGCTGAGAAGTGGCAGATGGAGTTTGACCCAGATAAATGTGAGGTGGTTCATTTTGGTAGGTCAAATATGATGACAGAATATAGTATTAATGGTAAGACTCTTGACAGTGTGGAGGATCAGAGGGATCTTGGGGTCCGAGTCCATAGGACACTCAAAGCTGCTGCGCAGGTTGACTGTGTGCTTAAGAAGGCATACAATGCATTAGCCTTCATCAATCGTGGGATTGAGTTTAAGGGCCCAGAAGAAATGTTGCAGCTATATGGGACCCTGGTCAGACCCCACATGGAGTACTGTGCTCAGTTTTGGTCGCCTCACTACAGGAAGGATGTGGAAACCACAGAAAGGATGCAGAGAAGATTTACAAGGATGTTGCCTGGATTGGGGGCATGCCTTATGAGAATAGGTTGAGTGAAATTGGCTTTTTCTTCGTGGAGCGATGGAGGATGAGAGGTGACCTAATAAAGATGTACAAGATGATGAGAGGCATTGATTGTGTGGATAGTCAGAGACTTTTTCCCAAGGCTGAAATGGCTAGCATGAGAGGGCACAGTTTTAAGGTGCTCGGAAGAAGGTACAGAGGAGATGTCAGGGGTAAGTTTTTTACGCAGAGAGTGGTGAGTGCGTGGAATGGGCTGCCGGTGACTGTGGTGGAGGCAGATACGATAGGGCCTTTTAAGAGACTCCTGGATAGGTACATGGAGCTCAGAAAAACAGAGGGCTAGGGGTAACCCTAGGTAATTTCTAAGGTAAGGACATGTTTGGCACAGCTTTGTGGGCCAAAGGGCCTGTATTGTGCTGTAGGTTTTTTATGTTTCTGTCTTTCTATGTTACCTCACTGGACACTTCTTTTTTTGGGTGGCACAAGAGACTATAGAATTTAGAGTAAAAATCAGACTGCCAAAGGAAGTCAGTCCATCCTGATGCAGGGTCTCGACTCGAAACACTGACCATTCCTTTGCCTCACAGATACAGCTTGCCCTGTTCACTCCTTCAGTGGGATTAGGACGAGTAGTAGGATACCCAACCAAATTCCCAGTCTCTGTGTTGGATAAATAGACAATAAACCGTGTCCCAAAATCATATAGGACAGTCACGCTATCTACTAGATATTGGAGATCTCACTCAATATGGGACGGTTGACAATCCTGTTTGAATCATTTACCTAGTCATGCTACATCTAACCAGGTTGTGATTACTCCTGATACTAGCAGCCTGGATCAGAGAATAAATATTCTTCAGCATGATTTTTTTTTAATTGATAAGCATGGAATTCAATTTTAATGTGAAAGGGTAAAATTTAATTTAGAGAAGTAAAGAAAAACAGAATGTTTGCCTCCATTTCTAGCATTGTTTGCTGTTACCAGGAGATTAAAATGAAAAAGATTCATTCTCTGCAGTTTTGTAGTCCATTCACATAATGCACTTGAACACCAGATTAGCAGCAGTAATTCCCACCTTCAGAAATGCTAATATTTCAAATGTTTATCTCAACATACTGCTTTGACACCTATTTATTCATTACCTACTGGAGGTCTGCCAGTCAGATTAGAATTAACGTGAGTCAATGCTTTAAATTTTGAAAGAGAATCTGAAATTTTATATACTAGTATTTTATATATATATTAATATCTATAATATTGTCATTTTGACTCGATCCTTACAACATTCGAAATTATATCGTCATCTAGAGGAAAGGAAGCAGTTGTCTGTCTTTATGGTCAGAAGACGTCCAAGATACTCTGTCAAGCCCTACCGAAAGAGCAGTGAAAGTTATTGTTGGAGACACAAGAGACTGCAGGTATTGGAAACTGGAGCAAGACACAAAGTGCTGGAAGAGCTCTGCTGGTCAGGCAGCATCTGTGGAGAGAAATGGACAGTCGATGTTTTAGGTAGAGACCCTTCATCACCCAATGAGCTGCTGAACGTTTCCTGTCAGAAATCTCAAGAGCAATTAATAAATCAAATCATGCAGTATTGCCCTTTTCAGGTGTAATGCCCTGGTTCACATTTTTTACTGCTAAGTTATATGTATTTCATTTTCTGCTGTTCTGTATTTCATTTTGGCAGTTCTGCGCGAGCTGCTTGTTTTCAGCTTATGTTTGGGTTATTGTTGAAGATAACAGGTGAGGCCATCCAGTTAGGATGGTCAAGTTGAAGGGGAGATTTCTCTGGCGAGCGACGCTAAGGTTGGGCTTGGGGTTTTTTTTTGGTTCAAGAGCGATGAAGAGGGAAAATGCCAGAGAGAAGAGGTTACGCAGCCAAGGAAACCAGGGTGGTTCACAGGTAAATGGAGGATTGAGACTACGAAAAAATGTTTGTGATGTGAAAATTCATATAGCAGGTGTTGCAGTAAATAATTAATATTCATGGGGGTGAGCCATGGTGGCTGGGGAAAATAGTCAGAGACTAATCAATTCACCATCAGTAAGGGTGAAAAAAATTAAGAGCAAACCAGGCTGGTTAGATTGAAACGTACAAACTGAAATTTACTAGCCAGTCATCCAATGGCTATTGTTGCCTGTCAGAGGAGTGCAAATGATTGATTGAATTTTTCTCCATCTCAAATAACTTGTTCATTTCACAGACTCTGTCCAGTAACCTGATTTAAAAAAAAACTGTTGAATGTTACCTGTTTTGTGGGCCTGCTTTTGAAAGCAGCCTGGAAATGTGGGCACCACAGTATCATTGCGGTTAGCGCGATCCTATTACATCTTGGAGCACCCCAGAGTTTAGAGTTCAGAGTTCAACTCCGTCTGTGAGGAGTTTGTACGTATGCCCTGTGACCACATGGGTTTTCTGCAGGTACTCTGATTTCCTCCCACATACCAGTTAATAGGTTAATTAGTCATTGTAAATTGTTCTGTGATTAGGCCAGTGTTAAATAGGTGGGTTGCTGGGCATTGTGAGGTGTTGGACCATAAGGACCCGTTCTACATTGTATCTCTAAATAAACAAATATGTGTTTCCTGCCCTTTAAGTGAAGCTGTTTCCTTGTAGTGAAGAGTTGTTAAATGATGGTTTGCTAACCAGGACAGACTTAAATTAACAGCATAAAAATAGCATCCACTGTAATCGCGGTAAAGCATCATTGGGTACCACAATTTAATGGAAATAAAGGACCAGAAACATTGCCCTTTTCAGAATCATGCTCTGCATCTGGCCTAATTCTGTAAGCTTGAAATTTAGCAACAGAGATATCACTTTGTAAATGTCGACATGACAATTTCCTTTTGAAGGTGAAATGAGGGTCCATACTCAGGGTGTTAAATCATCAAAGCTAGCTTTGTAATATGCACCCTGTTTTTGAGTTAGTGGGTTGTAAGAGGGAGAGTGCACTGGAACAATAAAGCTGTTTAATAAATGATGCATTCACTAAATGACTCTGCCCTGATAATGCATCCAGCAAATATGGATACCCAGGGTTGCAACATTAAGACAGAATATGCAATTAATATGATTCTTATTTCCTTTCATTGAATAAAATAAACACCTTTAAATAGATGCAATATTTTGGTCCATTTTAAAGGTTCAAAGTTTCAAACGTTCATTTTATTGTCAAAGTATGCGTGTACAATACAACTCTGATATTCATCTTCTCCAGATAGCCACGAGATACAGAAAAACCATGGGAGTTATTGAAATAAAAAATATCAACCTACCCCAGCCCCTGCATGAAAAGGAAAAAGAAAAAGAAACAAAACTAGCAAACCCCAACCCCATCCCCCCCCTCACTATCTCCCTCACACAAAAAAACTAACAGATCGCCCACACAGAAAATGGTAGCTGGAACATTAAACCTCAAATCCCCCCAACCTCCCTTGCTTGGAAACTAACAGACCGCAGCTAGGCAGCTAGAAGATCAAAACTCAAACCCCCAACCCCCTCCCTCGCACCGCTGTGCTCAGTCAGATGAAGTTGCTGCACTTCAAACTCTTTTGATCTATTTCCCATTGTAATCCAATCAGCAGCGTGCCACCAATATCTGACTTTTACTGGAGTCTGGTATCTTTGCAAGCTGCAATAAGCGCTGAATCTCCGCAAATCTGAAGGCAATGGAGCCTCCCACCTGCTTCCTCTTCCATTCAATGACCCCAATGAAAAGCAGCAATACTCAGACTGGCTCGCATAGGTCCCTCTGAGCCTCTGATCTGCCATAAATCACTGCTAGGTTTATTGATTTGAGATTCTGCATTTATATTCCACCCCATTAACTTTTATTGCCTCCTCTGAGTCTCCTCTTGGGCCATGCTGGAGTTAGTGCTGCTGCTCTCTCAGGACAAGTGTATTGCACTTGTCAATGAATTTTACTCAGCTTGACTTAACGCTCCTCTACATTCAACATCTGAGAGACTGCTGATGCTGAAAAGAATCAAACGCACCGTCCTCCTCTTTCTCCACGTAAAAGTCAAAATGTTCAGTAGTTTTGAAAGGAATGTTTACTCCCTGATGGTGAGTAACAGGAGCAAGACAGCAATTAATGGCCGTTTCAGGTTACCTTGAGATGTATTTAATGGCAAAGGTCATCTTGATTCTCAAATGCCTTTGCCGTGGTGACACTACAGCCTCTATCGGGAGAGGAATAACAATCTACGATGTAGATTTTACATTATAGCTAACAGTACGCCAGTTAAAAGGTAACTCAAAGTGATGGTTTTCTTGTAAATATGCTCCTCTTGCTCTTTTTTAAAAAAGCCTGGGAAATGCTGGCAGTGACAGAGCTGACAATTCAGAAGATAGCTCTCTGCTGGATGCTGTTTAGCTTCTTGGAGGTTATGGAAACTATACTCATCCAGGCAATAGATGATTTACCAGGCATGTAAATATGAAGGTGAATTCAGAAGTGAGGTATTCATCAGAGAATATTCAGATTCAGCTATGTGGTTGCTGAGGGGTCTTTGATTCATGCTGATGGCCCAGAATTTTAACAATTGGATTCTAGACAGAGATAACGTAGTGGCTAAGTCTTATCATACTCAAGGGCAATATTGCCCAGCATGAATTTGAGGATGAGAACACATTGATTTGCTATGAAGAATAACTATCAGCTTCATGTTTGGTACAAACTGAAGGCACTTCCCTTTGAAGCATCCTTGGATTATTCAGGTTTGCGCACACACACACACACACACACACACACACACACACACACACACACACACACAGGAAGACTGGTTCCCAACAAGAATGTGCAGTTCATAGTGTCTTCAATTTACTCTTCCCCTGATTTACACTATATTTTTCCTCTTCATGGGGAAATAGCTTGGCCTGCTTAAAGGATACATTGACTAAAGAGTGTCATGCATTGGCCAACATCTAATCACTCCAGAAAAAGTTCATATATACACTTTGGAGTGGTACAGACTTAACAGCAGTGAAAGTGTTTTGAGCCTGTTTTATTTGCTCAATGCAGTGAAATACTTAAAAGAAGAAGCATTTTTATTTTCTTTTAAATTTTCTCTTAAGAGTACCTTTTAAATATGTGACCTGCTTCAGTTGGTTCTTTGCTTTTGGTCAGGATTAATTGTAAAAATGGACCTGAATCCACTGCCTCAGGTCTCCAAGGCAAGTAAGACCATAGCTGGTCAGAAACACACAGGTCTGTCACTTCCTAGATTAAAAATGCTAGTTTACTTTCCCACTTCCTAATTGAATAGGTCAAAGATTGGCAGTGAAGATTAAAACTAACAAAGTGTAGCTTTTCACAGGACAGGGATGGTGATGACAGAATTATCACTCCTCTTAACTTTAATGGTATTGTGATTAACCACATGAACCTCAGGCAGAAGGTTATGTCAAGGAGGGAGAAAATTGAGATGTATTGTTATAATACTAATGGTATTTGATACTCTAGCAATGGCCAATAATTGTCATTGCATAAATTTCAAGACTGAACTCTTTTATGATAATTCTACTAGAAAGCAAGTGTCAAAAATTAGCATGTAACATTTGGAAGCAATGTCAGTGGATATTAAGGATCAAAATGTTATATATAGAATATTTGCAAATAACAAGAGCATGGGCCCATCTGGCCAATGGTAACTGACATGAGGAGCAGGGCCTTTGAAAAATGACCCTGGAAGCTACTGAGTAACGGGTGATGTAAGTTTTGGTAGTTTTATAGATGCCCAGAAGGTAGTCACTTTGACATGGAAATCATCAATGTTTCATTGAAATGAATAAGAGGCAGAATGTGATGGGCCGTGCAGAATTCATAGAGGGATCAAATCTTATCAATTACAATTATTCTGTTATGGTTACTGAGCATTAATCAAACGTCATTATTTTAAATTTGGAATCCAGTATAACATATGCTATGGCCCACCTCTCTTTTTCAATAAATGTTGCCTCTGTGGAAATAGCCTCAATCCCGAACTCTAATTCCAGCTGTGCATCACCCGGCCTATGAGCTGCAGGAGTGACAATTTATGGCCATCAGCAAGAACAGGAGAAGGCCATTATGCCTTGAGCCTGCTTCAACAACTATTAAGATCATAGATTATGCTACCTTGCATCATTTTCCTAGACCCTCTCCACACTCCTTGATTCCTTTTGAATGAACTCAATGATGTAGTCTCTATATGGCCCATCGGGTTAAAAAATTCCAAAGATTCACCACCTTCTGAGTTAAGAATTATTTCTTCATCCAAGACCTAAGAGGTCCATTCCTTAGTCTACACCACACACACAAGTTGGCTGAGATCAGCTATGATAAACTATTAGTTATTCCATGGACCTCCAAGGATACTGCAGACATAGTTGCAAACGGTACTGGAATTTCTGGAGTACAAGAAAACAAGCTTAAAAGGAATAATATGTTACTGCAAAGTGTATACAGAAATGTAAAAATTAATTTGCAAGTTTGTGATAAAATAGAGTTGATGCATACTGTTAATAATTAGCTTACTGTACTAGCTACATCCTTGATCATCTACATCAAGCTTTGGTCACATGGTGATTTTGAACTTCTTATGAAACCTCATCTTCTGCTATAAGCATTATTGATCTCTTACTTAAAACTATTTCACTGGGGATGAATAAGGTCTCATAGCGTAAGCACCTCCCTGTAAAGATGAGTGAAGTGCTAAGCAGCAAGTTTGTTTGTTTTGCTAATGTTAACTAATTAAAAGTGATAATTATGTTGCAAGAGAGATTAATGACACTGTTTATGAATGCTATAATATGTTACTGTAATTAAGGGTTGAAGCATTGAAAATTCAACCAAGCATAGTTCAGGTTATGATTTTTAAAAAAATACAGTCTGACAGTCCAGTGGCATAATTTTATTTGCTGACTTTAAACTGTGAAAATTTGTGCCTCCTTCAATTAATAAGTATGAAATTTAAGTATTATTATTAAGTATGAAACTTCTGTAAGCATTTTGATTACTGGATGAAGTTCATCTTTAGTCCAGTTCCTTGTTAAAATTATGGGCCAATTATAATCCTCTCCTCCCTTCATTTACTATTTCAACTCTAGAAATCTTCCTGTAAATGCAAAAAAAGAAAATACAACTTGGTGGTTTAACAGACCCTGCTTCTGCACGTATCTATATGCTCGCCACAGTTGCAAGTAGAAACATAAAGATCTAAGAAGTTTCTTATGCATGCTCAAAACACTGTACTATGATTAGTGAGAAAAGTAATTGCCAACGCTATATAACCATTCATACCTACAAAGAGAAGCACTCCTCACAGGAATAGTATGTAGTTAAAACTGAAGTCACAGGGCTGTGGGATGAAAAAATGTCCTGTATTACATAAAATGCTTGTGAACAAAGAACTTAAAAACTAGATAGTGAGTGTACAACTCCTGTGTCTGAAAACTATTGACCTAAAGATCATCCACATTACCCACATCATTATGGCAGGTGAATGACAGACAATAGCAGAATTGTTCTAACATACCGGTCATTTATGTAGCTCAATAAGATTAGAGGTTTCTTTGGAAATTAAGGATATACAGATGCTGACTTTGACATTGACATTTAGATTTTATTTTCTTTTTTGTAATAATGTTTGCAGTTTTTGAAGTTATTACCTAATGCTGGAGTCTTTATGGAAAAGCATTCTGATCGGCTGTTCCTTCAGGGAGAGCTAATGTTGGTGAGATAATGAGCTACAATGTTCTGGATTAACTGAGGTAGACAACACTTTGACAAAATAAAAAAAAGATCAAAAATACCCATTGCGGGGAAACCAAACTGAAGGAATCCTATGCACTGATATTAAATGATAACTGGTCCTACATGCTTGGGCACAGATTTATTCCTGTCCATTATTCATTAAATCAACATAATATACCCAAGTTGATCTTTTCCATAGGAGTGGGGAAATGTTTAATGGAGAAGGTCAGCTATAACATTTTTAAAAATATGCAAATAACTGAGAAAAAGAAATGGGACAGAAACACAGCAGTGATTGCTTGCTGGCTAATTTTTTGCAAGATTTAATTACCCTAAAACTTGCCAGAAGTTTCCAGGCCACCAAACTTTATTAAGCACTAACACCAGGCGGTGTTTGTAATCAACTGCAGATAATGTTGAATTACTCTGTGTAGCTCCAAAATCCTTTTGTTTTAATCAATTTGTCCCATCCACTGATTACTTGCTTATTATTTCTTTAAGTTTAACTGCTACTAAATATGACCCATATTACCAGATAATTGTTTGTCTGCATCTTTGCAATCTGATTCCTGTGATCAATGAACTTACTCCATCAGTTGCCTGTGGGAGATCTAGTGGCAGAAGGATTTTGAATTTGGTGAAAAATCAATAAAATAATCCAGACTTCCTCAGTCACTAGAAAGCCTGGTTAAGCAAGCACAAAACAATGTTGTCTCCAAGGTGATGATTTGGTAGTCAGTTTTAAACAGAAATCTGATCGGTGGTTGGTGTGAAAGGATAAAAAAATTGTTGGTGTCCTTGATGGATATTCTGATTGGATTGGAATATCCAACAAGAGAATCACAGTGTTTCCTTTTCATCCTTATCCATCACCAAAGTACAATGCCATCAATAGGCCATACTTTTCAGTACTCTGTATATGTGACTATTACTCTTACGCATCTTGATAATGGGAAGCTGAAGTTTGGCCAGATCAAAAAACGCAGGCTTGTCCCTATGTGACTTCACCATCCACATTTGATTACTAGTGTCTTAATTAGCTAGCTTTAAACTGAGTAATGATCCAGCACCATCACTAACTTCAGTACTCCCAAACTAGCCAGTATTTTCACTTTTAATTGTTCACATATGCTCACTTTCAACAAAGGTGAGAGGATAAAATGGGTCAAGGTAGGACGAATGTGAAGATGAGTGTAAAGACAAGTGCAAAGCTTGATGGTTGGTGTGAACTCAGTGGATCAAAGGATCTGCTTCCACCTCTTGGACTCCATGACTCCATCCTTGGATAGCATTCGGAAGTGAGATCATCCACTTGTGCCAGAGCACTGATATCAGTGGTAGTGCCTGTACTAGTTAATGAGCATATGGTCACTGTATGGATAAATGACACACCAAATTGACATGCCAAGGATGAGGATATGGAATAGGTGCCCTCTGTAAACAGTACTGTTCCCACCAGTCTTTAAGTGGCATATGTGTGTGTCGTCAAATTCAGTCTTAACAAAAAATAATTATTCCGTTACTTCTCTTGGGTAAAATTAATATTCTATCAACAGGTCATCTAAATTATCATGAAAATATGATTTAATCATAGTAATAACTATTGATAAATATTTAAATCATTAAATACTTCACTAGCGTCTAGTTTTGTTCTGAACCCTTCTTAATTTGAATTTAACATTTAGTGTGCCCCATTTTCGAGTCTTTACTTTCCTATCATATTTCTTCCTTATTTCATTTTCTGGCCCTCTCTTCTCATTGTCCCAGAGCAGAGATGGAAAATGCATAAGAAATGGACTGTCTTCAGTTTGGAGCATGTACTTAAGGTAGTAAGTCTGGAAAGACATGAGAAATGGCTGGGACACCTCACATACAGATCTGTCTCTACTTCTGTCCTCGGGAACTGAAGACTGTTTTTAATGAATAGGTTTACTGGTAGCAGCTATACCCTAACAGTTTATTAACCAATGATGCCAAGTAAAGTTAATGCACACATTTCAAGTGTTCTGATTGATGGCTGCTCACACCAATTGAAGAGCATTATAAACAGACTCCTTTACCATGGCTGTAACAGAGCATCACACAGATGCTGCATTCTGTGATAGTGAAAAGTCATTCACAATGAGCAATTAGCAAGAATATCTACAGAATACTGCAAACACTGGTAACAGTTCTCATTTGAAGAAATGAGAAAGGATCTAAAAAGCGTGGATTGGGACAGGTTGTTCTCTGGCAAAGATGTGATTGGTAGGTAGGAAGCCTTCAAAGGGGAAATTGTGAGAGTGCAGAGTTTGTATGTTCCTGTCAGGATTAAAGGCAAATTGAATAGGAATAAGGAACCTTGGTTCTCAAGGGATATTGCAACTCTGATAAAGAAGAAGAGGGAGTTGTATGAAATGTATAGGAAACAGGGGGTAAATCAGGTGCTTGAGGAGTAGAAGAAGTGCAAGAAAATACTTAAGAAAGAAATCAGGAGGGCTAAAAGAAGACATGAGGTTGCCTTGGCAGTCAAAGTGAAGGATAATCCAAAGAGCTTTTACAAGTATGTTAAGAGCAAAAGGATTGTAAGGGATAAAATTGGTCCACTTGAAGATCAGAGAATCCAAAGAGCTTTTACAAGTATATTAAGAGCAAAAGGATTGTAAGGGATAAAATTGGTCCTCTTGAAGATCAGAGTGGTCAGCTTTGTGCGGAACCAAAGGAAATGGGGGAGATCTTAAATAGGTTTTTTGCATCTGTATTTACTAAGGAAGCTGACATGAAATCTATGGAATTGAGGGAATCAAGTAGTGAGACCATGGAAACTGTACAGATTAAAAAGGAGGAGGTGCTTGCTGTCTTGAGGAAAATTAACTGGATAAATCCCCGGGACCTGACAGAGTGTTCCCTCGGACCTTGAAGGAGACTAGTGTTGAAATTGCGGGGGCCCTGGCAGAAATATTTAAAATGTCGCTGTCTACAGGTGAGGTGCCGGAGGATTGGAGAGTGGCTCATGTTGTTCCGTTGTTTAAAAAAGGATCAAAAAGTAATCCGGGAAATTATAGGCCGGTGACCAATCTATTGGAGTTTTTCGAGGAGGTTACCAGGAAAGTGGATGAAGGGAAGGCAGTGGATATTGTCTACATGGACTTCAGTAAGGCCTTTGACAAGGTCCCGCATGGGAGGTTAGTTAGGAAAATTCAGTCGCTAGGAATACATGGAGAGGTGGTAAATTGGATTAGACATTGGCTCGATGGAAGAAGCCAGAGAGTGGTGGTAGAGAATTGCTTCTCTGAGTGGAGGCCTGTGACTAGCGGTGTGCCACAGGGATTAGTGCTGGGTCCATTGTTATTTGTCATCTATATCAATGATCTGGATGATAATGTGGTGAATTGGATCAGCAAGTTTGCTGATGATACAAAGATTGGAGGTGTAGTAGACAGTGAGGAAGGTTTTCAGAGCCTGCAGAGGGACTTTGACCAGCTGGAAAAATGGGCTGAAAAATGGCAGATGGAGTTTAATACTGACAAGTGTGAGGTATTGCACATTGGAAGGACAAACCAACGTAGAACAATACAGGGTTAATGGTAAGGCACTGAGGAGTGCAGTGGAACAGAGGGATCTGGGAATACAGATACAAAATTCCCTAAAAGTGTCGTCACAGGTAGATAGGGTCGTAAAGAGAGCTTTTGGTACATTGGCCTTTATTAATCGAAGTATTGAGCATAAGAGCTGAAATGTTATGATGAGGTTGTATAAGGCATTGGTGAGGCCGAATCTGGAGTGTTGTGTTCAGTTTTGGTCACCAAATTACAGGAAGGATATAAATAAGGTTGAAAGAGTGCAGAGAAGGTTTACAAGGATGTTGCTGGGACTTGAGAAACTCAGTTACAGAGAAAGGTTGAATAGGTTAGGACTTTATTCCCTGGAGCGTAGAAGAATGAGGGGAGATTTGATAGAGGTATATAAAATTATGATGGATATAGATAGAGTGAATGCAAGCAGGCTTTTTCCACTGAGGCAAGGGGAGAAAAAAACCAGAGGACATGGGTTAAGGGTGAGGGGGGAAAAGTTTAAAGGGAACATTAGGGGGGGCTTCTTCACACAGAGAGTGGTGGGAGTATGGAATGAGCTGCCAGACGAGGTGGTAAATGCGGGTTCTTTTGTAACATTTAAGAATAAATTGGACAGATACATGGATGGGAGGTGTATGGAGGGATATGGTCCGTGTGCAGGTCAGTGGGACTAGGCAGAAAATGGTTCGGCACAGCCAAGAAGGGCCAAAAGGCCTGTTTCTGTGCTGTAGTTTCTATGGTTTCTATGGTTACAGACAACATAGAGACACAATTTCGACTTAGTACCAGCTTAGATCCAGATATAAATGTTTTGATTAATGTTTAAACTTTCCCAGAAAAGGACTGATCAGTTGTGACCAATGCTATCTACATTACTTGATGTCACCCAACATGCATTACTCTGCATAAACTGATTCTTTTGCATTGGGAAATGCAGAATACTTAATGCCAGTTTCTGGTGGGGCCAGCAGAATAAGTAAGCCTCCATACACTATTGCATTAAAAGTGGAATATTTACTACTTCTTCACAACGATGTTAGACAGAAGCCAAATGCATTTTTTATTGGAACTGGAAAAATATGCATTGTAAAAATATGATACTTTAATGGCCATTGTCCTCTATCCATTGCAGACTAATGAGCTTTGGTGTGCAAGAAAATCAATGTGAACTATATCGTTTTCAAATTGTACTTTTGCCTTGGCAACTTTCTAAATCTGTAATGGGTGGTGAGTAATTCTGAAATCACTTACAAAACCTTTTTGACGTGATGTCCAGTGTTTGGCACAGAAGACTAAAGTCATGTCTCATTTGAAAAGGGTGAAAAATTAATGGTCCGAGGGCAGAAGTAAAATGGAAACCTGGGCTTCTGCCTTTAATTGATTGTCCATTCACCGTGTCCACAATTAATCAAGCAAATCACAGCACTCTAATAGACATTTAAACAGCTCATAAAAACTCTTTTGGGAAACTGGTTTCATCAACACAGCAAAGTCATCTGTAAAATATTGACCCAAATGGCAAGAGGAAGATTCACTGGCAACACAGAATATTTGACATGATATTAGTCTATAAAGACTCAATAAATGTAGAAAGCACAATGCATTGAACTTTTTACCTTAGCAAGCACACCACTTTTAAATGCTGATTTGAACTGTGCATAATTTGCTTAAGGAGCGATTTAGATAAAAATATCTTTATGACATATTTATTTATATAGTAATGAACTAGCAGATGATAATAAACGGAGCCACTTGGAATAACAACAACCTAATTTGGAACAAAATCAATTCCAAATGCTAATTAATCCCCTGCTGATATTTTTTCATTTTTGGTTTAGTGTGGATGTTGACTTTAATGTCATCCCATCAAATCTGGGAAAATGTATTCAGGGTTATTGTTAAATAGTATAGTTGTTCTACGTAGTAGGTATAAGTGGATTAACAACTCTTGTTGTGTACCACTACATCGGGTAAATACAAGGGATAGTTCAAATGTGCTGGAGACTACTGTGGTTGTCAGATACAGGGGTGTGATCCACAAGAGTGTACTGTACATAGGGACTAACATGCATAGGGACTATTAGAATGAGAGGTAAAGGGAAGTAGGGTCAATATATTGATACGGAGAAAATAAATTGTCAGACATTAGTTAGGGTAACATCTATTGTGCAATTTTACTTCAGAGCAAGCTAAAACAGAACATAATTCCCAGTGTTTGAATGGGGTGGCAGTTTTGGGTTGCACAAACAAGTCTTCTGCCCTTATGTTTTGAACAACTGTGGTCCACAACAACGAGGATATATAAGTACATCTAGAATTATACAAACGCCTGTCCTGTATCAGCCATCTGCTCCTGAATGGAGAGTTCCAGCTTGAAAGTCCTTGTACCTTTCTCTTTGTAAATGAGTAACAAATATATTTATTGCCTCACAGTGTAACATAACATTTACAATATTTTAGCATCAACAGATCAGCTTTAATACAGACAGACAACAACATTGCTACATGATACTGCACTACTGCAAAACATTGTTTTCCTTTTGGATGGGCTTACTGATGCAAAGCCCAGGATTATTATGAACAGATCCCATGCTCTACAATTACAACACAAGGAGCTGAATTAGATTTATTACTGAATGGGTATTCAGATTACCATTTTAGTTGTCCTTTGTCTCCAAAGGCCTACACTAGAATTCCCTTCCCTTCTAATGGGCACACAAGCATTTCATCCTGGGGGCCTTTGGACTGCAGATTATGAGTATTAAATGGTTTTTGCAAAGAAGCGGTTTCTACTGTACCCTTGAGATGTCCTCGCCCTAGTGTCACAAATCCTGAAGAGATGAAGTTATGCAAGTCTGGTCCTCCGCTGCGATAGCCATGACTGGTGCCTGGATCCTTCCCATAAAGCCCTGTTGGCAAAAGGAACAGCGTTCACAATTTCCACTGTAGTAACTGTGACAGAGTTTTTAAGTAATTGACATCTGGATGCAACTGTACACCTTACTCATGAACAATTCCTGATTTGAAAATTTGTATGCATTTGTTTTCATAAGCTACCCCCAAACAAAAACAGTATAGCTTCAAAAATTCTACAGCACTCAACTCTCCCAGCTAGTCCCTAAAGGACTATCGTCGTGCTACTATAATTGTACAGTTTATGACAGCCATTTGTAAAAACAGAACAGCAAAAGACCTGCATTTATATATTTCTTTTCACAATATTAGGACATCTCAAAGTGTGTAAAGTACATCTGATAAACTCTAGTGAATATTGTTAGGCAGGAAATATGGCATCCAATTTAATGTTCACACGTGCCCACATGCAATATTCGAACAATTAACAAACTTTCAATGGAATTAAGGCATAAATATTGGCGAGGAAATAAGTGATAATTGCTCTTCTCATATTCAGAATGACAGCATGTGATCCTTTATATCTATCTGAGCTCAGCTGGGGATTAGTTTAGTATCTTAACCAATGGATGGATGGGAACAGAGAAATCCCATTATCACTATTTGGAAGCCAATGCATAGAACACCAGCTGTTGCCTATAGCAGTCTCAGCCATGTTCCAGAACAATAAGTCTGAAGTCTTTGTTGGATGGGAGATAAAATTGTATCATTTATTTCACTTCCATCCTGGTCTTTATTGCCTGAATTTATGTTGCTAATGACAGTTAAAATATTTAACAAGCTATGTTTGTGTCGGCAAGCTGTCCAATTTTGGAGAAAATAGGGAGTAAAGCATTTACAAACTGATTTTTCATGTAAATATAACTCATGTTTGGATGTCAATGTATTGTTCTACAGTTGTCTGGGTACAGCATGCTTCAGACTTCTGGAAAGAGGAGTATTTAAGAGCAAAAGCTCATGTTAACCTTGTTTCTCTTTTAACAGATGGTTCCAGACCTGCTGAGTCAGAGTCATCATTATTGAAACAGACACCTGAGCCCAATGCATCTGCTTGACCATGAAGATTCCACTGTCACAAACCACAAATTATTCTTCTCATCCCCATCAATTCCCTCTTGATTCTTCTGCCACCCACTACACAAGGGGCAATGTGCTTACCAATTATCTACCAACCAGATTATCTTCGGCCTGTGAAGGAAATCAGACATCAGTGGAAAACCAAAACGTACAAACTCCAGTCTAACAGCATCCAGAGCAGTGAGGTAACAGTGCTAACTTCTGGGGCTCGGTGTCTTCCATAACAGTCTTTCTATCAATGTCTGCTTTCATTTCAGACCTGCAGCATCTGCAGCTTTTTGATTTTGGTCTGCTTCAGACAATTATTGGGAGGAATAAAATGGGATTTCTTTAGCCGGAGAGCAGTGAATCTGTGAAATACAATGCCTAAGGCAGCTGTGGAGGCCAAGTCATTGGGTATATATAAAGAAGGATTTGATAGATTCTTCATTAGTGAGGGCGTCTAAGGCTATGGGGAAAAGACAGGAAAATAGGGTTAAGAGGGACAATATATCAACCATGATGGAATTGCAGAGCAGAATTGATGGGCCAAATGGCCTAACTCTGTTCCAATGTTTAATGGTCTTATTAATGTGCACAGGATTAGTGTAAATGGGTGTGTGAGTGGCCTACTTCTGTGTTGTATGACACTATGATTTTCATAACTTCTGTAACTATTATACTTCATTCAACTTGAATAGTATTAGACTTATGATCTTCCTATTTCTGGGGATGGCAGAAATATTTGAGTCCTAAACAGTTGAACATTTTCATACAGATTGTTGCAAGGATCTTCTGATTCTGTACCCACCACCCTGAAAGAACAAGAATTATTTCCAGCTCAGCTAAAGTACAATGTTCCTTTGCTTGCTTTAAGTGTACTAGGACAAAAAAAAAATCCATTGACCTAAAATTCTGAAAACTCATTGCAAGCTTCCAGGAAAATAAAAGAGTTCCTTCCAGACAAATCTGAAAATTATCACCAAGGCCAGTACAGTGCAAAATTGAATCCTCGTATGTTTTAAAACCTTCTGTTAAAAAAGCAATGGCATGCTTAATTGGTTTGACATGAAGAAGCAGTAATGTTTATTTTCCTGGTCAAATCATTCTGCAAAATTTAACTCTAAACTGTGTGGCTGCACCTTAAGACTGGTTCCACATTTGGCTGTTCCGGAGGGCATGAAGACGTGCTCGCTTCATGTGCTGGGGTGCAAGTCTGGGTAATCGAATAACGATTTCCTAATCAGCACTTCCCGTATGTGACAAGCTTCATTGGAAGTGCATGATTACAGAATTGGCCCCATTACTTGTTTCCTTCCAAAATTACTCATAAAAAGGATGTGATAATTTAGTGAATGTTGGAAATTCTTACATAAATCAACCAAGTAACTTTCCTGCTGTCTTTCTGCTATCATTTCTGTAGTAGATTACAGAAACGTTGTAACATTTGCTTACATAAAGTTTGCCACACAGCTGCGAAACAGGCATATGTCATTATTTATTTTATACGCCAGCCTCTTCAAAACATACTTCATCTCACGCCATTATCACAACTTTTGATTCTTTTCTCCCTTATATAATTATATAAATGCAGCTATTTTAATCAGTTCCATTTGGGAACATTTTAGTCATTCTGACTGAAGTGTGATTACCTTATATCTGTGATTCTCTTACTGGATTTCCACACATGAACATAACATAGAAACATAGAAACATAGAAAATAGGTGCAGGAGTAGACCATTCGGCCCTTCGAGCCTGCACCGCCATTTATTATGATCATGGCTGATCATCCAATTCAGAACCCTGCACCAGCCTTCCCTCCATACCCCCTGATCCCCGTAGCCACAAGGGCCATATCTAACTCCCTCTTAAATATAGCCAATGAACTGGCCTCAACTGTTTCCTGTGGCAGAGAATTCCACAGATTTTCCACTCTCTGTGTGAAGAAGTTTTTCCTAATCTCAGTCCTAAAAGGCTTCCCCCTTATCCTCAAACTGTGACCCCTCGTTCTGGACTTCCCAACATCAGGAACAATCTTCCTGCATCTAGCCTGTCCAATCCCTTTAGGATTTTATACCTTTCAATCAGATCCCCCCTCAATCTTCTAAATTCCAACGAGTACAAGCCTAGTTCATCCAGTCTTTCTTCATATGAAAGTCCTGCCATCCCAGGAATCAATTTGGTGAACCTTCTTTGTACTCCCTCTATAACGATTATTTAACCTAGAGAACCCTGCTAAGATTTTAACGATCTGCTTTTGGTCATCTATCGCTTAGGCTTTTGGCTGTTGGTTCCACTGAGCAGGGCAAATCAGATGATTCCCAAAACAGACATTCTACTCTACCACATGAAGAGATTTAACATCCCCGCTGACTCACTGGAATCTGTAGCCCATGACCATTTGAAATGGAGAAGGAGCATTGGGTTTGGCATTGAGAACCTCAGGCCATATGCCAAGAGAATGCAGAAGTCCTGAGTGTGCTGCAGAAGGAATGCTTCACTTCACAAAATATCATTCGTGCTCTCATTGCTAAGCACCTCATGTCCCACATGTTGCAAAATCTGTGGGTCAAGCATTGCTCTCATCAATCACTTCAGGAGCAGAATGGGTGCAAACGGTCCCTCCCTCTCAAGGAGCGGAAGAAAAAAGATAAGGAACCAGTAGAAAAGGAGGAAAAGTAGAAAGAAGAGGAAGAGGAAAATGAGGAGGACAGAGAAGAGGAAGAAACAGAAAATGCAGAAAAAGATGAAATAATATATAAGAGATAAGAAATGAATATGAGAAAGAACAGGAAAAGCAAGAAGAGGAAGTGGAGGAAGAGAAAAAGAGTAGAGCAGAAAGGGGAAGAAAATGAAAATGAAAATAAATGAATAAGTGGGAGAGGTGAAAGAAGATCTTACGCACACACAGCCTCTTTTAAAAATATGTAACACATTTTTAACTCTGTAAATTATTACATAACGCATGCATTTAAATAAATTGGGCCAGAACTTACTGCTGGCCATGAGCCGCCTACATTAACTGCTGATCTTGTAAAAAATATGAATTTACCTATTTGCAAATCTATTGCTGTAAGCTTGTGAATTTGTCCTGATTCTAAATGATTAGGTCCCCCGTGGCGACGAGGCCTTGTACAATGGAATGCCTCACTAGTCTGGCAGTTAGTTGGTTGTCCACTGTGCTTGCCTGGAGAAGAGCAGAGACACCCAGATGCAAGCAGTTTCACCATAAATAAACTTAACTGATCTTCTGGCATTTCTAGCATGAGTCACTTCATAGAAATAAAAAGCAATACGGAAATCAAACCTGGAAATACATTTAATGGAGCTTCAAGGGGTTACTTTATTCATATGTGGATCGTTTTTACTGAATCACATGATTTCCAGCAATAAAGTTTAATGATGGTAACTAATGCAATCATTATAACTTACAGGTCAAAATGAACGGTTGCCTTCCAATTAAATGATCTTGGCTTGAAACATATTTACCTCTTGCTACAGTTCTGCACAGCAGTATAGCAATGAGCTGAAGATCTGGTGCAAGCACAACTGAACTCTTGGTGCCCACTGGGCTTTCCAGAATCCGGAGGTGAAACGTAAGTAATCTGAGCTAAGATACTCGATGCAAAGTACATCCAACCTCCAGATTTATCCAAACCTTGGCGGACATATGTTGAGTGACATATTCATTTGAAGGCAGTTGCTTACACTGATTGAAAACGTTGGTGAACCAGTCATTTGCTCTGTCTTCGTTTAACTAATCTTAATACTTTTAAGTTCCATCAACAAAATATAGCTTCAAGTAAGTTTATTATTTGTATGCTTTTTATTTAATCATCTAAATCCCTTAATATATCTTTAATTTAAAAGTCATTCAAAGGCCTGTGCTATCAGTGTCTATGGGCCATCAGGACTTAAAGTGGAGCCTCCAGTTCGGTCCCTTAAGAACTTTCTGTGATTGCGATCACTTTGCTTTGTAGAATAGCAGTGGCAAACCTTCCAGGTCAATTGGAAAACAAGGCTCTAAAAAACAACTGTGCCCACAACAATAACAATGGGCTCATGCACAGGGCTTGACCCAGGCCCATTTGCTACTCAAGCTTGGCAATAGCATTAATAATTATACCAACAGAGGTGATCGGCCCATTATCTACAATCAGTGAAAAGTATTGGGCACCACTGTATATTGACCACCAAATATGATTTTCATGTTCCGAAATGCCCTCAACCAATTAAGTGCTTTTGAATTGCAGTTACAGTTGTGGGATTTGAGAAACACGCAAGTAATTTGTGCACAGTAAGTTTCCTAAGTTTGTGATGTTGAATGATGGACAAAAATTAGCTGAGGCTCCAGAAGAGCTCTGCTCTTCTCCAACATATTGCTTTGGGATCTTTACAGTTCACCTGAGAGGGCAGATTGGACGTTGGCTTAATGTATCATCTGAAAGACAATACATCGAGCAATCCATCACATGATTCAGCACTGAAGACTCACCCTAGATTATTATGTATTATCAAGTATCCAGCTTGGGACTTTTAGCAATAACCTTCTGATTCAGAGGTGAGAGTGTTACCAATGGAATTTCAGCTGTTCCTTCTACATTGCAAAATGGACTGACATCAGATCTTGTTTTGACAAGTGCTGAAGAGTACAAGTGACATGTCATGTCATGGCTGTAAGCCATTCACTACAGCAACATAATTCTTAATCACCAAAGTAATGGTTCACCGCATAGTGATGCAGGGATATTCATTCCTGCAGACCTTCCAGTGGCCAAGCTGTAAATGCACCAGGATCTGGAAGGAATAAGCAGCAATTGTTAAGTACCACCCTGGACAGACCTACTTTCAGTATCAACCTTTGATTTCTGTCTACATTTCTGAAGGCTGCTGTTTCCACAGTAGCTCTTTTAGCTGTGTGAGATGAATACATTAATAATTGGGTACTTATATTGTCAATTCCACCCCCTTCATTTCTCTATGTATAAGTTCAAAATATCCATAATTTTCTCTGATAGTTTTTAAACAAATATTCAAGTTAATATAAATTTTAAAATAATTTAAATATGGCCATTCCTGGCAGCTAATGAATAAATATGCTGTGCAAGTGATAATGTTGGGTCATAGCAGAGAGTGTGAACCATCGTGCTTTGGGCAGTGGTAAAATTAGCTCCACAATTTTCAGGTGCATGAATGGCTAAGTTAGTAAGCATTCCCCCCTTGCATCTCTTTTTTTTGGACGGTATATCTGTGAGGATGTCAGGTGAGAATAAGTTTGGGCTTCGCCAGGACACAACAACCAGATTCACAGATGCTTAATGGTCACTTGGGACAGCATTGGTG
This sequence comes from Mobula birostris, assembly GCF_030028105.1. NCBI lineage: Eukaryota > Metazoa > Chordata > Chondrichthyes > Myliobatiformes > Myliobatidae > Mobula > Mobula birostris. The sequence goes on from NC_092393.1 coordinate 22,082,956, forward strand.
TCAATGGAATCAGTGCTCCGGAAAGAAGAGAGAAAAATCTTTTACTGTGAGAAGGGTGAAATTACTGCCGACATCGCAGATAGAACCCACTGCAACAAATTCAGCGAACAATAATCCGTAACCAATTCATTGGCTGCAGTTTTAGCAATCCTTGTCAATGCAGACTGAAATTACATTTAAAATGTTTCTAATGTCACTTTACAGGGAGCAGGAAAAGCAGGTTTGCTTTCTCTACTGCAGTCCTTAGCCAATCAGACTTAGGTTAAAGAGAGTCTAACAGAATAAATGTCATCTCTCTCCATAATCAGATTCCATCCAACAGAAAACCTGACAGCTCGCCATTTAACAGGACAAACAGATATGTGACAAATCCTAAGTAGCACGGTTGGCATGAAAGGAAAGATATAGTAAAGAATACAGCCAGATACATGATTCTGAAGATACCTATTGTCACGGTTCAATAGGACAAAGTATTGAACTATACAGCATTTGAACTATAGCTGACACCACTACAGGAAAAGGAGTAGAATGCAGTCCACTGTAGTCATGCTTATGGGCATAACATTTGTAAGTAAATGCTGAAAGCCAATTTGCTTTTGGCAGCTGTTTGGCATGTGCTTGCCTAAAATTCTTCTCCATTCTACACTCATTGATACTGAAGTTTTATGTGCCCATACAGTCTTTAATAGGAACAAGAAGCATAGACTGAGCTTGTGAGCTTGTGTTCACACTTAGCTGCCTCTTTTTAAGAGAAAGGTCTTTTTTATTGAAGTTTATGCAGATGAAGTTCAATCTGGATAAATGTGAGGTGATGCATTTTGGAAGGGCAAACCAGAAGGCTGAATACAGGGTTAATGGTCGGTTACTTAAGAGTGTGGATGAACAGAGGGACCTTGGGGTTCAAATCCATACATCCCTCAAGGTCGCTGCACAGGTTGATAGGATAGTTAAGAAGGTCTATGGGATGCTAGGCTTCATTAATAGGGGGATTGAGTTCAAGAGTAGAGAGGTCATGTTGCAACTCTACAAATCTCTGGATAGACCACACCTGGAGTATTGTGTTCAGTTCTGGTCACCTCATTATAGGAAGGATGTGGAAGCTATGGAGAGGGTGCAGAGGAGATTTACCAGGATGTTGCCTTGATTGGAAAACAAGTCTTATGAGGCAAGGTTAGCAGAGCTGGGACTTTTCTCTTTGGAGCATAGAAGGATGAAAGGGAACTTGATGGAAGTCTACAAGATTATGAGAGGCATAGATAGGGTGGATAGCCAGTACCTGTTTCCCAGGGCAAAAATAGCAAACACCAGAGGGCATATGTACAAAGTTAAGGGAGGGAAGTTTAGGGGAGACATCAGGGGTAAGTTTTTTTACACAGAGAGTTGTGGGTGCCTGGAATTACTTGCCAGGAATGGTGGTGGAGGTTAAAACATTAGGGGTATTTAAGAGCCTCTTGGACAGGCACATGGTTGAAAGAAAAATAGAGGGTTACGGGGTAGTGTGGGTTTAGTACATTGTTTTTTTAAGGAATATATGGGTCGCCACAACATCAAGGGCCAAAGGGCCTGTACTGTGTGTAGCATTCTAGTGTCTAGTTTTCAATAGTGACATTATTACGTCTATTTTATAGTTAAGGAAACCAAGTAATGAGCCAAATCCCAGTCTGAAGGCCATAATTACAGTTGTGAAGAGTGGAATAAAAGTTAAAATTAATCCTGACGTTTGTGTTTAAAGGCTGACCCATTGTGAATTTAAAAAAAAACAAGGATCTCCAGTGATGCATTTGTCTTAATTTGCTCATTGCCAAGTTAGAGGGAGAAGTAGATCACCAGATGCAGTATTTGCTGTGTTGGGAGAATCAAAAAGGAAAATTCTCCTGATTGCTGACCATTAGAAATTGACTGTAAGACCAAAGTGAGACAATGTTTAATCATCGGCAATTTTCCTAATAAAATAAATCTCTCCTTCATTAAAAGACAAGCTTTGAAATTTCTTCGTATGCTGTGTTCTGATTGCTCACTGTTCATGTCCCTTAATCGTTCAGAATGCGTCACCCTTCCTCTCCCTTCTTAAATCTGGTTAACCGTGCTATATTTTACCTCTTCTAAATCTTTATTCCACATAGGATGTTGCCATTTGAACTATAACCCTTCATCCAAATCACCTGTCACACGAACACTCAAGATATTTTACTGCATAGCTCAAAAGGATAAAATATTTGTAACTGCATTTCATAAATCATTGTTAGAAATTATTAATTCTTTTGGAACATCATATTGCCCAATTGTTAAAAGGGCTTTTCTTCATATGATGTTTTATTTTTAATTATTTGTCATGAGTTGATAATGTGGTGTGCTACAAGCCATATAAATACTTCATAGAAAATCCTCAGTCATTTCAGACTTGCTCTCGGCACCAATAGATCTGCCTGAAATAATTAATTTGCTTGGATTCTGATCAGTGTTCTGAATTGCTTGGGGAGCTGGATGGCAAACCTGAGACTAATTTTTCTCAGTAACACACACATCCCTCATCTCCTCAAACATCAATTGCTTTTATCTGTCTGCGCGAGTCATTATTGACAAATACTTGATTAATTGTTGCATCCCTTTTTAGATCGTTACTTGAAAAGTTGCTTGAATTTCAATGAACACCAGCCCATAAGATCATGATCAAGAAACATTACTGACATGACTAATCTGTTACGTTCAAAATATTGAAATAAATCACAGGAAGACATGGGAGTTCAAAATGCGAGTCTAACTTTGGGTTTAATCTTAAGAGGGTTAATGGCGCCTAACGGCAACTCCTCTGCTTTCATCTTCGGAAACAGCTCTATTTTCATCTTTAATGTCTCTATTTTTTGCTTTTCAAGGTTCTTCTGAAGACCCTGACCTGGAGTACATGCTGACTACGGTTCTTTGCCAGAATGGAACCTGCTCTCGGGGTTCCATAACTGGCCATTGTTCGGCACACCAAAGGCTCGGCCTAAGAGTCCAGCTCAAATTCAGAAGCCTAGGATCTCGGGGCTCTGGCGATGGGCGGATCGAGGGTTGGTGTCACGACAGGAGATCCATGTGTCGTCAGGGGAGTCAGGATATCTGCTGTGTGCCTGAAGACCCAGGATCTTTGAGATCTTCAAGCACAGGGCTTGAAAAAGTGATATAACAGACTTTTAACATTGTAAACCAGCGAGTTGTTTGTTATGTCTCCTCGCTCACTGGGAAAATGGAGACATCTTTTTCCCTTACTATGTCGAATACCGGGTGAAATGCGAAGTCTTTGGGGTAACTGCAAGTCTGTGTCTTTGCTATTGCTTTGCTCAAGCTTGAGTGCTCGGTGACGGTGCTGATGCTTTTTTTTGCTGGTGGGGGGTGGGGGGATTGTTGCTCGCTGTCGCTTACATGCGGGAGGGGGGAGTTGGGGGGGACTTCGGGGTTCTAACATTGAACTGTCGTTCATTCTTTGGGGCACTCCTCTGTTTTTGTGGATGGTTGCAAAGAAAAAGCATTTCAGGATGTATATTGTATAGGCTTCTGTGACATTAAATTATACCTTTGAACCTTTGAAGTGGCGCGTGCATGTATCACATGTGATTACGTATGCATTTCACGTATTTACACATTTAACCTGTAACGAATTATTTAAATGAACAAGCGTGCTTAATTAAACAATATATTTACAAGATTGAAATATTAAATACACAGCTCAATCAACACAGCAGTGAGTCAACAGCATTATAATGTATGCAAAAGATCTTGTGCAGTTTTGGATAGTGGTGGGCAATTGTGTGTAAAAGTCAAATACAGTTTTGCTGTCCATCATCATACAGTAAAGCTTTTGTCCATTATTGAACAACATTAACAACTAGCTCCTGTGTACATTGTTGGTCATTTACAAGTTACAGACAACAAATGAACTCGATTGTAATAGATCTGGTGTGGTTGAGCACGAGTGATCATTTTAAGTTCAAGTTTGTTGCCATTGGTGTAATTCCATGAAAGTTTGCTCCTTGCAGCAGCAGGACAGATTAAAATGTGACAATGTATTCAGTAATGTTTTGAATAGGTTATCAACAATGCAAATCCCATTTCTAAATTGAAAATTTCACTACATCATTTACAAGGAATAAAATAATAATACATTAAATATAGTAGATTATTTTAGTTCCAAACCTGGAACAGCAGTATCTTACACACTAAATATGGTGCAGATTCAACACATAGAAATAGCTAATGGTTACTTGTGAGTTAAAGACAGAGCTTTAAATGACATTTATAATGAAACAGTAAACCACTGGAGCAAAGACTAAGTAATATAAATCTGTAAGATCTTGATGAGTGTCCTTATTCATTTTCTTTTTTTTCACACAGCAGTTGTCCTTGTGACATCTGAGTGAGATTCCAATTTAGCCCTAATTAGTTCCAAATTATAGACAGCTTTGAGCTGTAGACGACACCTGCTCAAATATGGATCAAGGCGATGTTGAACTAATTTACCATCTTTGATTCAATTTCAATCCTCATTGCAAGGAGCAAAAAGTACTCTACTTGTCCACTGTATTAAACAAATTTAATCATTTACTTTAATTTGAAACCCACAACTAAGAATAAAAATATGAAGTTATTATTAAAGCATTTAATACAAATTGGTTGCCACCTCATCTGAATTAGTGTTGATCTTTTAGGGTTAATTACATCACTGAAGCGCTTTTGTTGAGATTGTACACATGACACAAATCATTCTCAATTCTTTATTAAATTAGCCTAATTTATTTTTGAAATTACCAGCTGAGGAATTAATTTTAAAAAACTTTTGTTTCATATGGCTTTTGATTCCATCTGCAATGTGACTCAGGTTATGTTGATTTATAGCAATGATCCAGAGAGGCTGTGTTGCCTTTTAATATATGTGTTTTATTCTGTTATTGAGATTGAGCTGTGTTTAACCTGGCACGTCACTGACTGTTACTTTCTGTTGCTAGTAGTTGTCTAGACAGGCTTGCAGATTGGTACAGATTTATTCATTTCTAATTTTGAGTCATAAAATTTAAAATAGTATTAGTTCAAACAGGGATTTAAGATTTTAATCTTACTCATATACTCTGACTGACATCTGCAACTTCCATAACGAAGCCTAAATCTGGATACCAACAATTTTATCTGCACCATACTTAGTAGTAATAGTTTATGAAAATGATTTTCATTAAACTTCTATTTGGTGAGCTTTTATGAAGCTCACAAGCATCAAGCAGCATTAAATCAAAACAATGCATAAAGGACATGCACCAGTATTGATGGTTTTAAGATGGGAGATTGGTTGGTGGCAGCTATTTTGACTTCTGTAATTTGCCCTACTTGTATACACGAATAGAAAAACTATGTATGTCATCTGCTACTGAATTCTCCTGTTTCATGCTGGCCTTCAAAAATAGATGGCAAGGAAAAGGTTCCCTTTTAATTGGGTTGTGGTGTCTAAAAATGAAGCTACATCACAAAAGTAAAGCAACAGTTACAGTTGTCAAGGATATGTGATCCAAACAACATAAAGCAATTGAACAATAACTGAATATCTTCATTTAAATAAGGTACTGTATTAGTTAGCCATATGCTTCACTGAGACTGAAGGCTCTTAGATTTACATCACGCTCTTTGAAGGTCTCTAGAACTGTGAAGAACAACTACTGAGTAGTTGGTCTGTTCCACAGTGAATGTCACAGAATACTAAAACAAAAATCTGTGAACCTGCCATCTTGTAAATTCTGGTGTAAATACCCCATTGTATTTCTGACCTATAGATATGTGGTTGGGGTAAATGTTTAAATGTTTCTGGGCAGGAAACGTTGGCATCTGACCATTGAACTCCTGAGTGACTGAGATACTTGAATGTAGAGAACAAATGATACCATTTGAGAAAGTCACCTGTAGCTACAGAAAGTGGAGCAATTAAATGGACATCGGTTATAAATTGAAGAATTTGAGTGATAATAAGCTTGCTCATAATCATCACCTTGACTCAAACGCATCGCTGAATCAGGTGTCTGGATTTCATTTTCCACTTTTTATTCATGTAGCTTGTTTTTGTATTTTCCTACTCAATTAAGGGAAACCCAGGCTCTCGATAACTCCTTATTGCATTATATAGAGATGACTAATTGCTATTGGATTTACTTCAGAATTTCACATAACCTAAGGTGATACCTCAGAGTACGAACGTGCTGCATTAACAGAAGCTCAGCCCCTGGAACACGGACATTAACTTACGATCCATCTGCCAGTTCAGTTGAATGCGCAAAGTACCACACATTTTCTAAAAAGAATTCCTTCTGCTCTCCTGGCCAATATTCTCAATCCCTGAGTCAACATTAAATCTCGATTAATTCCCTCGTTCATCTGTTTGTACAAATGTACAATTCGCAAATTGGCTGCTAGATCTGCTTACAAGCCATCATCAATTTTTCCCTGTGAGTATGTTTTATGCGAAAGTCTGTTGGCACTCTAGTTCACTGAAAGTTGTTCTTTTTAATGAGTAGAATATCTAACCCCATCAAACATCTCCAAACCAAGTTACTGCAAAATCCATACAGATCATATTCCTCTTCCAGTGGCACATTTCCCATTCCTGTCTGAAGAACTGGGTAAATATAAGCAGTACTCAGGGATTAGGGATTTCTGAGTTTGAACCTCGATATTGTTTGAACTGCTAAAATGACCTAGCTCTTCAACTTAGAGAGTAATGAGCTTCAAGTTAGAACCCACTTGAGTACTGAATTGTGGAATTAATGGTTTTATTGTAAAATAAAACCTCTTCCATATTCCATAGTTAGTCATTTTTAGGAAGGACCTCTAGCATGACTTGGCCTCTACTACCGAAGATTTACTCAGGGGGTGGGGGGGGGTGTCTTCTATGAACTCAGAATCTTCCATAGCATTTTAAAGCCAATAACTTTTGAAATTAACTCACCCTTGTTAATGTAGGAAAGATGACTGCCCAACTGTACACAGCATCATGCCACAAACAACAGGTTGGTAATGGCCAAATAAGCTGATTTCATAAAAGATTAGTTGAGAGATAAATAATAGCTAGGCACATCATGTTCTCTGAGATAGTCTATCAGAATGATCCTTACCTGAGACAACAGATGAGAATTCAGTTTAACACCTCATTTCATAAAACAGCATCTCCAACAGTGCAGAACTTCTATGTTGCACTGAATTCTGTACTTGAGTGTCTGGAATTCACTTGAATCACAGCCTCAAGACTCAAAGATCAGAGTGACACTCTTATTCTTTGGCAGTCCCTTACGAGTGATGGTAAGTTGCACTCCAATTTGTGAGTTCTGTGGTGAATGACGAGGCCAGTGTGGGAACTACATATGTGGCAGGAAATGCTTGATGGAGTGGACAGGGAAAAGGCTACTGGGTAGGTAGATATTAGTTAGCATCTGACCAAACAGCACTTAAAGATCACAATTGGCAGATGGCAAAGCCAGATTTTTTTCTTTTTGTCGTAGTTTTACTTCCTGCTGGAGCTGTTTAGAAAGAAATGGTGACATCTGGGTTGTCTGGAGCCCTGTCAAGCCTCTAGGTAGAAACTTGCCAAAACACTGACTATTGCAAGGTTTATGAACAAAACACTGGGAACTGAGAAGAAAGCAGTCGAACTGAAAGCATTCAAATTATATCCAGGAATATATCTGGACAAGTGAAAGGTCTAAATAAAGTCTATTAGGAGAACAATGTGTGATATATTGGGAAGACGGTATTGGCATTGAACCTTCTCATCTCCCAAGACAGGAATTTGATCACATCTCTGTTCCTGAATAAGGTTACATGAAACATTACTTTTATTCTTTTTAATAAAACTGTGGCTACTAAATATTAGATTTAATTCTTGCCATTTACTAAAGTAGTTGTAATATCTCACTTGACTTTCCACACCATAAAAGAGTGAATACTGCAGTGCTATTGATATACATGCACAAAATGCTAGAGGAACTTAGCAAGTCAGGCAGGATCTATGATGGGAAATGAGGTGTCTCGGCCCAAAACATCAACTCACTATTCCCCTCCATATGCCACCTTACTTGCTGAGTTCCTCCAGTATTTTGTGTGTGTTGCTCAAAATTTCCAGCATCTGCAGAATCCTGCTGAAGGGTTTCAGCCTGAAACGTCGACTGTATTCTATTCCATAAATGCTGCCTGGTCTGCTGAATTCCTCCAGCATTTTGTATGTGTTATCTGCAGAATCTCGAGTGTTTATGAATGTTATTGATATGTATTTATTGATTCTTTCAGGAGCTCCTTCAGCCTTGCATGCTTATTACACAATACAGTATTAGGCGTATTTCACAGCATAGAAGGGCTTAATGAATACTCTTGTTATCCCTCAAGTGCATTCATAATCCTTAGGTTTTTTTTGCACAGAAATTACATACCCCTGATGGACGTATTCTTTAACAGACTTAGATATTTACTTTTGCTCTAGGCACATCTATAACATTTCTATGGGAATTAGGTAAACTGTTTCTAAAAACTAATAAAGTAAGCATAACAACAATGCCCTGAGAGCAGGTCACCTCTGGGGCTGCAAAAATACATTAGCAAATAAAAAGAAATGGGTTTCTCTACTTATGGAACATAATTGTACAAAGATAGGAGCAAGATCAGCAATCTGACATCTAGAGAGCTCAAAAATTCAAATTGTACAAGAACATATTTAATAAATGTCCTGAGCTCATAATCAATTTTCTAATATCTTTTGAAATCTATTTCTTTTTTCTCTCTGAGTGAATGGTGCCTGAGTGCTTCCTGCTGCAATTTTAGCTCCTGTACTGATTTTTACATTCTTCTGTGTTTTGTGAACAATTGTAATCTGAATTCAGAGAAATAAATGATTGTGCTTCAATGACTTAATTGAAATGAGATATTTTCTTGAAAATCGTTGGGCTCTTTTAACACATGACTGTTTTAAACGCTGGTCTGTCTATGTTCCATTAAACTTGACTTTGGATCCTCTGGCCTGAACTTGTAAAAGCACCTTGTGATTCACACATTGAACATTTTGAATGGCACAGCAATTCAATCCTTCTAATAAATGTTCTCACCTTCACGCATCTTCTTGATCCATTTGGCCTTTGATGGACTATTATTCCCTGGGGTGCTGAAATCCTCTTATATTGGAAACTAGATAGTAAGTATCAGGTGCCTATTCAATCATGACGGATTGGTCAGCCAGCACTGCTTGATTGTGTTCTGAAACAGTTTCCATCAACCGTCATTAATAAGGTGTTAAGATCACTTAATTTTACTCTTCTAATTTAGGATTAGTCATCTCTCTACTGTCAACACAGATGAGAGCAGATAACCCTGCAAATTCAGGGAACAAAGCATGGATTATAACTGGACTCCTAGATATGTTAACTGAGCAATTGGTGTTTTATTGTATTCATAGACATATTTTAATTATATATACAAAATTAATTACAAGAGTGGTTGTAATTTGTTGCTCCAAATAAGTGATCAGATTAATTTTTAACCATGCAAATAAAGCTCAAGGAACTACAATTTTCAAATTAACTTAGAGGCTAAATTAACACATTGAAAGTGCAATCTATTTACAATGCTTTATTATTGAAGTAGTGTTGCAGCCACCTTTGACTGCATAGGAATTGACATGCATGTTTGATCCAGCTTCTCTGAAAGATTATGTCCTGTGTTTAAATGATAGACTGTTTTATGCACATGACACTGCCACACAGCCAGAGGGCACCATACCGGTGATAAATTAGATACCATTACAAGGAATCAACATTGTGAGTCGCCAGAATAACAAAACTTGCCTGCCGCTTCTAAAAGGGAGTCTCACTGTGGCGTAAACAGTCATGTGAGAGGGGAGTCCAGTCTTGGAAGCGGTGAGGATAGGATGGAAGGATGAAATAGATTACTAAGCACAGCAGAGAGTCAGATAGAGGATGCAAGACCATTGTATTGCAATCCTCGGTGGAGAAAGTGAATGGTAAGTGATGTGATTTGTATCTCCATTCTCTGGACATAGTTCAGAAAGGCCATGGCCGCATGGAAATCCAATCCAATTCAGTCAACATGCTGGTGAATCTCTTCCAGTGCAACCACATCCTTTGTGTAATGTAGTAACCAGAGCTGTACGCAGTGCTCAAGATGTTGACTAACCAATGTTTCATTAAGTTGTAACATGTAGTCACAACTGCTCACTGTTACTGTCGGGAAGGAGCCTGAAGGCACACACTCAGCGATTCAGGAACAGCTTCTTCCCCTCTGCCATTGGATTCCTAAATAGACATTGAACCCATGAACACGGCCTCGCTTTTTATTTATTATTTCTGATTTTGTGCTATTATTTTTAATATAACTATTTAATAAGTGTGTGTATATACAAAGTTTGTGTGTGTATATATATATATATGGGGGATCTGGACGACTGGGCATCTCAGGATCAGGATCTCCATTCCTTCTGCCCAGGTTTATGATGATGATCATCACCCATTGTCCTTCATGACAGATGGATGCCGACCATATGCTTACTGTAATTCATCTGTATTTATATTGTATTGCATTGTACTGCTGCCACTAAGTTAACAAATTCCACAACATATACTGGTGATATTAAACCTGATTCTGATATCTCTGCTCTTATATTCTATGCCATGGATGCCAGGCAAGTTTCCCATATGCCTTCCTCCCTCTGAAGATCTCTAAATTCTTTGCATCTATTATGCAATTTCTAATATTTCCTCCATGCACATCAAATATCGGGTCATATAGATAGATGAAACCTGAATTTTAAAAATTGCCAATAATATTTATACATTTGTACAATGTTACAGCGGTAGTCTTTCAAAGCGTTTCCACATAGCAGATTAGGGATACTCTAGGCACAGTGTTGCATCATGAATAATAACCCAATAGTCTGCTCTATTAATAGTGATAGAGTAACAGCAGGGAAATGGGCTCTTTGGTCGAATTCATTCATGTTGCCCACCAAGCTTGCCTGTATTGGACCCATATCCCTCTTAAACCTTTTGAATCATGTGCTTTTCAAACCATCTTTTATACATTATTATTATATCTGCCTCGACCACTTTCTCTGCCAGCTCATTCCACATGAGCACCACCTTCTGCCTGAAGATGTTATCGATCAGGTCCTTTTTAAGGTTTTTGGTCTCACACCTTAAATTTATACACTCTAGTTTTTGGTACCCCTTTCCTGGGAAAAATATCTGGAGATATTGGATCAAATTCCAAAAACTCACCAGAAAAATAATCTAGCTAATATAACAAATCTGGAATAAAGGACCATCCTGTTTTATGAATGCTCTTTAAGGAAGGAAAATTGCTGTTGTTTCTGGTCAGACCAACGTGTGGCTCCAGACCTACAGCAACATCTTTAGTTCTTAACTGTCTTTTAAAATAGCCCAATGAACCAGTTTGTTACATGCAAAAACTGTCGCACACTGCAAGGACCATCTAACCTAATTCAAAATTGTAACTCAGGAGCATCCAGTAATGGGCAGTATGTACTGACCTTCAAAGATACATCCTTCTGTGAAATAAATTAAATAGTTGTAACCTACTCATATTTATAATAAGGGCAACTCTGATTGATCCCTCATGCTCCTGATACTGGAGTGAATAGGTTTAAGGTGGGAGGGGGAAGTTCAATGGAGATGTACAGGACAAGTTTTTACACAGAGTGTTGATTGCACTAGTGTGGTAGTGTAGGTTTGTTAGTTAGGCACAGGAAGGGGCATAGAATGTGCACAGACAGAGGAATTAGTTTGGCACATTATTGTGAATCAAAGGGCCTCTTTTTGTCTGTACTGTTCTGTTGCTGCCAGACTACTATTTCTAAAAACCCTGTCATATTGGAGGAAGAAGTAAATCCCTTCTATTTTCCTCTGCTATACCTTGATTTAGGATAAAAAGCCCAAATAAAGAAAACTCCATGGACACTGCCATGGGCACTAGTCTCTGTAGCATCCAAGACATCTTCAAGGAGTGACATCTCATAAAAGTGACATCCATCACCCAGGACATGCCCTCTTCTCATTGCTGTCACCAGGGAGCTACTGGAGCCTGAAGGCACACACTCAATGATTCAGGAACAGCTTCTTCCCATCTACCATCTGATTTCTTAATGGATATTGAACCCATCAACACTATAACTCTACTTTTTTAAAATGTATTCTTATTTTGCACTACTTATTTATTTTAACTACTTAATATATATACTTACTGGAATTCACATTTTTTCTTCTATTATTATATATTGCATTGTACTGTTGCCGTAAAGACAACATATTTCACAACATATACAGGTGATATTAAATCTGATTTTGATTCCGAACTTGTTCAATATTTTAAAGATTCCAACTTTGTTCTTGGCTGACACCTCAATGTATTTCTGCCTCACCCTCTTTCCATTTTAAATGAGCTAACACTGCTAGAGACTGTTTAGCTTTTTCTATATGGAGCACACACATTCATCGTGCATGGGCTCTCTCAAATTTGATCTAACCTGGTGCGTGCTGCCTGGTGTTCAAGATGTACAAGAAAAAATGAACATGACTGCGTGGTAACTTGTCTAATCATGGCTAAGGAGAATCAAACACAAGTATCACAATTGCATTTTCTCTGACATCTTCTGCCTCTCTCTTTCAGTTTTGACATAAACCCCATACCAGGAATAGAAAGAGTCTGCCCAGCTGCAAAGTTTACTGAAGAAATTCTTTGCAGTCAGAAATCCCATATCTCATTTCCTGACCTCTCTTACTCTCCAGTGGTGTCTCATATGACAGCATAGACAGTAACTCCAGCAAGATTTATCCATAATGACGATAATTTGCTTGATGTCATATTTGGAATTGCTTTACTTTCCCAAAATCTAATATCAAATTGTACGCTCATAAATTCTCCAGTTTTTCCCAAAATGATTTAAACTCAACCCAAATTAAAATGTGAAGTTGTTTCATTGTTGATATTGGAGATTGATTGCATTGCATTGACCTGCAATGGATGTAATTGATGTACTGGGTTCACTCATGTCAATTCAGATAAAAAAATAAAGACAAAACAAGCTGAATAGGAAGATTATAATGTTTAGAGAAACAGCTCCCTGAAAGAATAACATGGTAGAAATGAAAGCACACAAGAGAAAAGGAAAATGGATACACAGTTGTAAAAGGAGTCTTCATAAAGAATGAAATCTGTAACCAATTGATTAGTGATGAAGTGGGAAAAGAAAAGGAGGGTTTGGAAAAAATTCAGTTCTAATTTTGTTTCATGTCTATTTGCTTGAGCTTCACTGCCTGTCGGAATTGAGTATTTATAAATCAGGTATTTTGTAGATATTGTTCAGAAAAGACTTCAAATAGCAGAAGTGACTTTTACCATTTGCCAACACAGAAGAAAGTACTATTTTAATGCACAGTTTAATGCACGTGATTAAATAACTGGGCCAGCTCCAGACTATATAGAGGCCTGTTACTCAGCTAATTATAACATGACTTTCCTCTGAGAATATGCTGCAGTTCTTGAATCTGGGTTAACTCTCATCAATGCAATATTCTGACTACTTTTTTTTCCCAATTTTCCATTCTTCTCTTCCCTCATCCACTATTTTAAACCTGAATAAAAATATTTCTTAACTGTGAGGAAATACAAGTCCAGAAACTGGGCCCATTTGCACATAACAGTGGTTTTATTGAAGCAGTGATAACTTCCGGGTATAATGGGACACAATAGCACACTTTGGGAAAACTGGTTCAGGCGGACCTGGACACTATTCACCTTGTCTGTTGTCAGTCATACACCAAGGCCTTTCACAGGTTATACCGTACTTCCCCCAGTGCCAACAGAAATTGGAACATTTGACTGCAATGTATGGCATTCACTGCTCAGTCTCAATAACATCAGAATCACATCACACATGATCCAGAAGTGAGCACGAAAACATGCCCTTCAGCCTATCCTATCCATGCAAACCAAAGGACCTTTCACGTCAGTACCAAATGCCCGAGTTTGATTCATATCCCTCCATATATGTAATAATCAAAGTCTTTTATTGTACCTGCATCAGCCACTTCCTCTGACAGTCATTCCACATGCACCTCACCTTCTGCATGAAGTTACCCATCAGGTCCTTTTTAAAATCTTTCATTTTTCACTTATTCTCTAGCTTTTAGTTCCACCTCTCTGAGGAAAAGATGGACAATGTGTGTTCACCCTATCTACACCCCTCATAAGTTCAGAGCAATAAAGTTCTAGCCACCTCTCTTCACAAGGCCTCGAATCCAGGTAGCATCCTGAATTTCCTGGTTATTGATGACTTTCCTACAACCAAGAATGTATACAATACTCCAAATGTAGTATCACCAAGATGACATATTGACCATCTGTGAACAACAACTGTCAGCCTCAGTTCTCAGTGTTCAGCAGAAGATATGGTTGGCCCTCTCTACACTGCCAACAGCTTCCTATTTTGGTTCACAGCCACTTTGATTAGACCATATCTTGCAGTGGTCTGATACTCCTCACATCACTGGAGCTATCTGGGCTCTGCAATCACATGAGGGGTGCTCAGACTAGCAAGACAACAGCATAACCCCTGTCTGCTATATTTTCCCACATCTCAAAGGCATTTCTGCAGCTGTACGGTACCTGCCTTTAGGAGTTTTAGTGAAACTTGACTTTTTCCCAGCTGACAGTGGGATAATGACATAGCAGCTATAAGCAATATACACTCATATACACTTTATTAGCTACACCTGTACACCTGCTCGTTAATGCAAATATTTAATCAGCCAATCATGTGGCAGCAATTCAACGCATAAACGCATGCAGACATGGTCAAGAGGTTCAGTTGTTGTTCAGACCAAACATTAGAATGAGGAAGAAATGTGATCTAAGTAACTTTGACCATGGAATGCTTGTTGGTGCCAGATGGGGTGGTTGGGTATCTCAGAAACTGCAAACCTCCTGGGATTTTTGCAAACAGCAATCTCTAGAGTTTACAGAGAACGATGTAAAAAACAAAAACAAAACATCCAGTGAGTGGCAGTTCTGTGGGCGAAAACGCCTTGTTAGTGAGAGAGGTCAGAGGAGAATGGTCAAACTGTTTCAAGCTGACAGGACGGTGACAGTAAAAATGGTGACTACAACAGTGGTGTGCAGAAGAGCACTTCTGAATGCACATCATGTCAATCTTTGAAATGGATAGGCTACAGCAGCAGAAGATCACAAACTTACACTCAGTAGCCACATTATTAGGTAGAGGAGGTACCGAATAAAGTGGCCATTGCATGTATGTAAAGCTTGAAGACTCGTACGACCAGATTTGGGAACAGCTTCCTTCCAACTGTGATAAGACTGCTGAACGGATCCTGACCTGGATCTGGGCCGTACCCTTCAAATATCCGGACCTGCCTCTCGTTTTTTTTTGCACTACCTTACTTTCCATTTTTCTATTTTCTATTTATGATTTATAATTTAAATTTTTAATATTTATTAATTTTTTTACTATTTTTTATATTTTTAATATTTAATATTTGTAATCCAGAGAGCGGGAAGCGCAGAATCAAATATCGCTGTGATAATTGTACGTTCTAGTATCAATTGTTAGGCGACAATAAAGTATAAAGTATGTAGTCCCTGAATGGACCTAAACAGCTTCCATCTTAGAATGTGACAACATTGATTTTGACATGAGAGATCCAAGTGAGCATTAATCCTTATTATCCAGAATGTTCAGCTCATCATAATAAGGTGGAATTCAGTTTCTTGGCAGTATGCCACTGAGGTGGTTGAGACCAGGTCAAGGTCTAGCTCTAATCTACATCCCATGATAAAATAGTTCACTGATATATGCCAGACATGTTCTATTCAAAGGCTATTCGTTCAAGGCAAACAGTAGCCAAGAAATACAATACCACATCAGAAGGGTGAGCATCAGAACAATATATTTTTTAGACTTCTGATACTTCACTCTCACCCAGTAAAGCTGGTCCCAATCCTCTTCTGGTCATCCATCAGGACCTGCCCCTTTAACCAACACAGCACTGAAATGTCGGTCACTGGACTTTTTTATGGTTTTACAGTTTTCTTGGACAAACAACTTACCAGAGTCATACAGTGACTTGCAGTTGCAAATTGTATTATGAAGGAATATTAATTTAGGAATAAGGGAATGGAATGCAGGTCATTCAGCCCCTTGAGTCTATTCTGCCTCTGTCTGACGGCACCTTGGGGCCACCATCGCAGCCTGTGCTTGCGAGCTGACATGCAGAGAAACCGAACTAAAAGCAGGAAGGGACGAGAAAGTTTTCCTTTGAGAGGATGGTGGGACCATGAATCAGAGAGCCAATGGCACTCGCCAAGCACAGTTACCCTGTGTTCCACTGGCGGACAGACTTCAGGGTGATTAAGGCCATCTTAGTGATAAACTGAAGTTGCCTCACTGTGTCTGAGCTCCAAGTGCAGAGCCCAGCTATTGGTTGGTTGCTACTCATGTTCCACTGGCAGCTGCAGAATAAGCTATCAGAAGATGCACACAGCTGGGTCCTTGGTGCAAGCTGGCCAGCATCTCCACAAGGGAAAGGTTGCGTTAGTGTCTTACACAAAATCCTGTGCCAAGACGTTATCAGAATTCTTTCAATTCCTTGTCTGAATTCAAGCTTTCTAAGAAGATTTCCAATGTTCAAAACATTTCACAATGACTGATAGTTATACAACACTGAAAAAAGCCCTTCAGCCCATCTCATGCATTCTCATCAGGATATCTGCCTAAACTAAATCCATTTGCCTACATCCTCCTGAACTTCTGCTACAGCAGCGTAGCGGTTAGTGCACATGTATTACAGCGCGGGGCTCTGGGGTCTGCAGTTCAATTCAATAGGTCTCAACATTTAATGTCAGAGAAATGTATACAATATACATCCTGAAATTCCATTGTCCTCTGCAAGGAAGCTCGTAAGTTCTACCCCTTAGCGCGAGGGTTTCAGTCTCGTCTTCCGGTTTCCTCCCACAGTCCAAAGACATAGTAGTTAGTCATTGTAAATTGTCCTGTGATCAGGCTAAGGTCAAATAGGTGGGTTGTCGGATGGTGCGGCTCGTTAGGCTCGAAGGGCCTGTTCCGTGTTGTGTCTTTAAAATAATCAAAAACTAAATGCACTTGCTCCAAGGTTTTCTCTGAAAAGTTGTAAGTGGACCCACCTCAACCTCTGGCAGCTTGTCCATATACCAACCACCCATCATGTGGAGTAGAATCCTAACCTTCAGAACCCTTTAATTTATTTTCCTCTCCCTATAACCCATCCCCCTTATTTTAGGCTCCCTTTCCATGGGAAAGAGACTATTCCTATCTACCCTATCTATTCCACTCATAAGTGTATAAACTGCTATAATGTCACGATTCAGCCTCCTTCGCTCCAGGGAAAACAGTCCTGGCAAACATCCCATCTCTCCTTCTAACTTAATCCAGCTAGTTTAATAGATTCAAAAGATTCTGCAGGCTAATTCTGGTGATGAGATAGTTGTCCTCAAACAAGTGCTTCTGGAAAATAGATCTCTATCTGATCTTGGTCTGTGGAAATGCTTCTGTTAAAATTTTGCTCATTTACGCTATAAGAACATAAGACATTGGATGCAGAATTAGGCCATTTCATCATGGCTGACAGATTTCCTTCTCAACCTCAATCTCTCAATAACCTTTCATGCCCTGACTAATCAAGAACCTACCAACCTCTGCCTTAACCTGGTCTCCAGTAACCTGGCCTCCTCAGCTGCCTATGGCAATGAATTGCACAGATGCATCACCTTCTGGCTAAAGAAATTCCTCCTCATCTCTGTTCTAAATGGATGCCCCTCTATTTTGACATTGTGACCTCTGGTCCTAGACTCCCCAACCAAAGGAAACATCCTCTTCACACTCTTTCTAGGCCTTTCAACATTTGATAGATTTCAATGAAATGTCCCATCAGTCTTCTGAATTCCAGTGAGTACAGGCCCAGAACCTTCAATTGCTGTCCATAGGAAAACACTTCCATTCCCAGAAACATTCTCATGCACCTCTTCTGAGCCCTCTCCAATGTCAGTACATCCTTTTTTAAATAAGGTTCCCAAAGGTGGTCACAATTCCCCAAGCGAGCCATTGCCAGTGTGTTATAAAGCCTCAATGTTATATCCTTGCTTTTATATTCTAGTCCTCTTGAAATGAATGCTAACATTTGCCTTCCTTACCACTGACACAACCTGCAAATTAACCTTTAGGAAATCTTGCACAAGGACTCGCAAATCCCTTTGCACCTCGCATTTCTGAATTTCCTTCCCATTTAGAAAATAGTTTATGCTTTTATTCCTTCTATCGAAGTGTATGACCATACTCTTCCCAACACTATATTTCATCTGCTACCTCTTTGCCTATTCTCCTAATCTGTCTAAATTATTCTGCATCCTCAACAGTACCTGCCCCTCCGCCTGTCTTCGCATTGCCACAAACTTGGCCACAAAGCCATCAATTCCATCATTCAAATCGTTGACATACAATGTGAAAAGAAAAATTCCCAACACAGACCCCAGTGGAACACAAGCAGCTAATCCGAAAAGGCTTCCTTTATTTCTCCTCTTTGCCTCCTGTCAATCAGTCAGTGCTCTATCCATTTCAGTACTTTTCCTATATTAGTATGGGCTCTTATCTTCTTTAGCAGCCTCTTGTGTGGCACCTTGTCAAAAGCCTTCTGAAAATCCAAGTACATGACATTCAGCTATCCTCCTTTGTCTATCCTGCTTATTATTTCTGCAAAGAATTCCAACGGATTTGTTAAGCAAGGTTATCCCTTAAGGAAACCATGCTGACTTTGGCCTATTTTGTCATGTGTCTCCAAGCACCCCAAAACCACATCCTTAGCAACCAATGCCAACAGCTTCCCAGCCACTGAGGTCATGCTAACTGGATAACTTCCTTTCTTCTGTCTCCCTCACTTCTTGAAGAGTGGAGTGACATTTGCAATTTTCTAGTCCTCTAGAACCATGCCAGAATCTATTGGTTCTCGAAAGATCATTGCTAATGCTTCCTCAATTTCTTCAGCTACCTCTTTTAGCACCTTGTGCTGTAGTCCTTCAGGTCCAGGTGACTTTCCTACCTTCAGACCTTTCAGTTTCTCAAGCACCATCTCCCTGCTAATAGCAACCACCCTCACTTCTGTCCCTCGACACTCTTGAACTTCTGGCATATTGCTGGTGTCTTTCACAGTGATGACTGATGCATAATACTTGTTCAGTTTGTCTGCCATTTCCTTGTCTCCCGTTATTATCTTCCAGCATCACTTTCCAGCAGTCCAATATCTACTCTCACCTCTCTTTATTTTCCCAGTCAATCTGCATATTGAAATTCCCAATGACTAACGTAACATTGACTTTTTGACATGTTTTTTCTATCTCCATCTGTAATTTGTAGAACACATCCTTGGCTACTGTTCGGGGGCCTGTAAAGAACTCCCACTGGGGTCTTCTTACCCTTGCAGATTCTTAACTCTACCCACAAGGATTTTATATCTTCTGATCCTATGTCACCTCTTTCTAAAGATTTGATTTCACTTTTTACCAGCAGAGCCTCTCCTACTCCTCTGCCTACTTGTCTGTCCTTTTGAAGGATTGTGTATCCTTTGATAGTTAGTTCCCAACTATAATCATCTTTCAGCCATGACTCCATGATTCCCACAATGTCATACCTACTGATCTCTAACTACGCTACAAGATCATCTACCTTATTTCAAATACTGCATGCATTCAAATATAACACCTTCAGTCCTGTATTTTTTCATCCTTTTCAATTTTGTCCCCCTTAAAATACTGCACCCTACTGACTGCAATTTTTCCCTGTGGTCTTCCTGTCCTTCCTGACTATATGTCACGTCTGCTTGTAAACCAGCATTCCTACCTCAGCCCCATCATTCTGGTTCTCCTCCTCCACCAAATTAGTTTAAACTCTGTCCTTAAGGATATTGCCCTCCCCCCCTTGGGTTCAGGTGTAGCCTGCTCCTTTTTGTACAGGTCATACCTACCCCAGAGGAGATCCCAATGATCCATAAATCTGAAACCCTGCCTGCTGCTCCAGTTCATCAGCCACATATTCATCTGTAAAATCACCTTATTCTTGCCGTCATTGGAGCGTGGCACGGTCAGCAATCCAGAGATTGCTACCCTGGAGGGCCTGTTTTTCAGCTTTCTACCTCGCTCTCTAAACTCTCTCTTTTCCTTCCTATGTCACTGGCACTGATATGTACCAAAACTTGTGGCAGCTCAGCCTTCCCATTTAGAATACTGTGGACACAGTCCGAGACGTCCCAGACCCCAGCGCTTGGGAGGCAATATACCAACTGGGTCTCTCTATCGTGTACACAGACTCTCCTATCTATTTGTGTCACTATGGAATCTCCTATCACCATTGTATTCCTCCTCTGGTCCCTTCCCTTCTGAGCCTCAGCACTAGATTGAGTGCCAGAGACATGGTCGATGTGGCTCCACCCGGGAGGTCGACTCCCACAGCAGCATCCAAAATGGTACACTTGTTATTGAGAGGAACTGCCATGGGGTACTATTTTTGGTGGCAAAAATAGGAAAACAGATTATTATCTGAATGGTGGCCAATTAGGAAAAGGGGAGGTGCAACGAAACCTGGGTGTCATTATACACCAGTCATTGAAAGTGGGCATGCAGGTACAGCAGGCGGTGAAAAAGGCGAATGGTATGCTGGCATTTATAGCGAGAGGATTCGAGTACAGGAGCAGGGAGGTACTACTGCAGTTGTACAAGGCCTTGGTGAGACCACACCTGGAGTATTGTGTGCAGTTTTAGTCCCCTAATCTGAGGAAAGACATCCTTGCCATAGAGGGAGTACAAAGAAGGTTCACCAGATTGATTCCTGAGATGGCAGGACTTTCATATGAAGAAGGACTGGATGAACTGGGCTTGTACTCGTTGGAATTTAGAAGATTGAGGGGGGATCTGATTGAAACGTATAAGATCCTAAAGGGATTGGACAGGCTAGATGCAGGAAGATTGTTCCCGATGTTGGGGAAGTCCAGAACGAGGGGTCACAGTTTGAGGATAGAGGGGAAGCCTTTTAGGACCGAGATTAGGAAAAATTTCTTCACACAGAGAGTGGTGAATCTGTGGAATTCTCTGCCACAGGAAACAGTTGAGGCCAGTTCATTGGCTATATTTAAGAGGGAGTTAGATATGGCCCTTGTGGCTACGGGGGTCAGGGGGTATGGAGGGAAGGCTGGGGCGGGGTTCTGAGTTGGATGATCAGCCATGATCATAATAAATGGCGGTGCAGGCTCGAAGGGCCGAATGACCTACTCCTGCACCTATTTTCTATGTTTCTATGTTTCTATGTATTGGCTTCTATTTCTCTTCCCACTCCTGATAGTCACTCATTCACCTGCCTCCTGTAACCTCATGGTGACTACCTTCCCGTAGCTCCTATCCATCATCTCCTCAGTTTCCCTTATGAATCAAAGGTCATCGAGTTGCAGATCCAGTTCTTTAACATGTTCTCTGAGGAGCTGCAGCTCAGTGCACCTGGAGCAGATGTGGCTATCCGGGAGGCTGGAGGTCTTCCAGAATTGCCACATCTCAAACGAAGAACAAAACACAGCCCCTGAGCCATTCACACTGCCCTAATTATACACTTACAGATGAAGAATGAGCAAGGAAAAGCTTACCAGGTGCTTACATCGCCCATGCCTGTTACTGCCCAAGTCCGTTGACCCAGAGCAAAAATCTCTCACTGATCCACTCACACAATGGCCACTCCACTTGCTCCTGTCTATTTTTTGGCTTTGCTAATTAATCCTGAACTCCAGTTGGTTACTGTTCAAGCTCTGAAGAAATTGCTATGAAGCGCTGATTTTTAAAGTTCTCCTCAACCTGGGAGAAGACACCATTACTCAATACTCCCATGTATACTACTAACCATATCACTAGTATTCGTACTAATGGAAGCAAAAATATAAAGCTCTTCATTCTCTTAGTCATGCTAGAATTAAATATGGATGCTCCAACTTCTGGTTAATGTCTGGTTGAGGAATCTGATAAACCTTCAGGGATGTTAACAGATTCTCAAACAGATGAATGATTTGCACAATAGAAACATGAAAAAAAAATCTTTTCAGTGACTCATAATCCAGCAGCTAGATTTAAAAGAACAGTCAGATTTTTTGATGTTTGAACTTTGAATTTTTTCCTGTCTCGAAGACGTATTTACCACAAGTGTCACTCCTTTTTATTTCAAAACAAAACCTTGAAGTTAAATGTAAAAGGCACCTAAATCTCAGCAAAATTAGCAAGTAATATCAAACAAAAGTTTAACACTGGGTCACTCAAGTTCAGGGAAAGAAGTAGAGAGATTTTAATCTTCAGTAACAATTTACAAACTGGGGTACAAATTAGGAAAAGAATGCAGCTAAACCATAGATAATTGTGGAAGAGTAATCTTTACTTTGAAAAATTGTAGTAATTTGCAGAAAGCAGGAGGCTTGTTCATTTTCTGGGGGAATATAACTTTAAAACACCTAAACTAAGGGAAAAGAGATTTGACAGTGGTGACTGTTTCTCCCTTGCTCAAAAATGGAATAAGGTTAGACCAGTAACTACAGGCCAGTTAATTTAACTTCAGTCAAACAACAGGAATTCTGCAGATGCTGGAATTTCAAGCAACACACATCAAAGTTGCTGGTGAACGCAGCAGGCCAGGCAGCATCTCTAGGAAGAGGTGCAGTCGACATTTCAGGCCGAGACCCTCCGTCAGGACTAACTGAAGGAAGAGTTAGTAAGGGATTTGAAAGTTGGAGGGGGAGGGGGAGATCCAAAATGATAGGAGAAGACAGGAGGGGGAGGGATGGAGCCAAGAGCTGGACAGGTGATTGACAAAAGGGATAGGAGTGGATCATGGGACAGGAGGTCCGGGAAGAAAGACAAGGGGGTGTGTGGTAAACCATGTATATATGTTGTAACTCGGTTACCTGTCTGGACACACCCTTCTGCTGACTGCCCCTGTGGCTCCTCCCAAATTGTCCTGTATAAAGGTGTTTGCCTTGCCCCTCCCCCTCAGTCCGGGGGCAGATACTCACTGTGGAGGTCATATTGTACAGCGAATAAAAGCCTTTCAGTATTTTACCAAACCTCAGTCTTTTGGAGTAATTGAAGGTGCTTCATGGGGGGAAACCCAGAGGATGGGCAAGGGGTATAGTCAGAGGGACAGAGGGAGAAAAAGGAGAGTGAGAGAAAGAATGTGTGTATAAAAGTAAGTAACAGATGGGGTACGAGGGGGAGGTGGGGCATTAGCAGAAGTTAGAGAAGTCGATGTTCATGCCATCAGGTTGGAGGCTACCCAGACGGAATATAAGGTGTTGTTCCTCCAACCTGAGTGTGGCTTCATCTTTACAGTAGAGGAGGTCGTGGATAGACATGTCAGAATGGGAATGGGATGTGGAGTTAAAATGTGTGGCCACTGGGAGATCCTGCTTTCTCTGGCGGACAGAGCGTAGGTGTTCAGCAAAGCGGTCTCCCAGTCTGCGTCGGGTCTCGCCAATATATAAAAGGCCACATCAGGAGCACTGGACGCAGTATATCACCCAGCTGACTCACAGGTGAAGTGTTGCCTCACCTGGAAGGACAGTCTGAGGCCCTGAATGGTGGTAAGGGAGGAAGTGTAAGGGCATGTGTAGCACTTGTTCCGCTTACACGGATAGGTGCCAGGAGGGAGATCAGTGGGGAGGGATGGGGGGGACGAATGGACAAGGGAGTCGCGTAGGGAGCGATCCCTGCGGAAAGCAGAGGCGGGGGGAGGGAAAGATGTGCTTAGTGGTGGGATCCTGTTGGAGGTGGCGGAAGTTACAGATAATAATATGTTGGACCCGGAGGCTGGTGGGGTGGTAGGTGAGTACCAGGGGAACCCTATTCCTAGTGGGGTGGTGGGAGGATGGAGTGAGAGCAGATGTACGTGAAATGGGGGAGATGCATTTAAGAGCAGAGTTGATAGTGGAGGAAGGGAAGCCCCTTTCTTTAAAAAAGGAAAACACCTCCCTCGTCCTAGAATGAAAAGCCTCATCCTGAGACCAGGTGCGGCAGAGACGGAGGAATTGCGAGAAGGGGATGGCGTTTTTGCAAAAGACAGGGTGAGAAGAGGAATAGTCCAGATAGCTGTGAGAGTCAGTAGGCTTATAGTAGACATCAGTGGATAAGCTGTCTCCAGAGACAGAGACAGAAAAATCTAGAAAGGGGAGGGAGGTGTCGGAAATGGACCAGGTAAACTTGAGGGCAGGGTGATAGTTGGAGGCAAAGTTAATAAAGTCAACGAGCTCTGCATGCGTGCAGGAAGCAGCGCCGATGCAGTGGTCGATGTAGCGAAGGAAAAGTGGGGGACAGATACCAGAATAGGTACCGAACATAGATTGTTCCACAAAGCCAACAAAAAGGCAGGCATAGCTAGGACCCATACGGGTGCCCATAGCTACACCTTTAGTTTGGAGGAAGTGGGCGGAGCCAAAGGAGAAATTATTAAGAGTAAGGACTAATTCCGCTAGACGGAGCAGAGTGGTGGTAGAGGGGAACTGATTAGGTCTGGAATCCAAAAATAAGCGTAGAGCTTTGAGACCTTCCTGATGGGGGATGGAAGTATATAGGGACTGGACATCCATGGTGAAAATAAAGCGATGGGGGCCAAGGAACTTAAAATCATCGAAAAGCTTAAGAGTGTGAGATGTGTCACAAACATAGGTAGGAAGGGATTGAACAAGGGGGGATAAAACCGTGTCGAGGTATGCAGAAACAAGTTCAGTGGGGCAGGAGCAAGCTGAGACAATAGGTCGGCCAGGACAGGCAAGTTTGTGGATCTTGGGTAGGAGGTAGAAACAGGAAGTGCGAGGTGTAGGAACTATAAGGTTGGTAGCAGTGGATGGAAGATCCCCTGAGCGTATAAAGTCGGTAATGGTGTGGGAGACAATGGCCTGGTGCTCCTTAGTGGGGTCACGATCGAGGAGTAAATAAGAGGAGGTATCTGTGAGTTGTCGCTGTGCCTCGGCGGGGTAGAAGTCAGTACGCCAGACTACAACAGCACCCCCCTTATCGGCAGGTTAATAATAAGTTAGGATTAGTGCGGAGGGAGTGGAGAGCAGAGCGTTCCGAAGGAGTGAGGTTGGAATGGGGACAAGGTGTGGTGAAGTTGAGACGGTTGAGGTCCGTCGGCAGTTAGCGATAAAGAGATCCAGAGCAGGCAGAAGACCAGAGCGGGTTGTCCATGAAGAGGAGGAGGGTTAAAAACGGGAGAAGGGGTCATCGGTGGGGGTGGAAGAGTCCTTGCGGAAGAAGTAGGCTCGGAGACGGAGACGGCGGAAGAAGAGTTCCGCATCATGGCGAATGCGGAACTCGCTGAGGTGTGGGCGAAGGGGGACAAAGGTGAGGCCCTTACTGAGGACAGAGCGTTCTGCCTCCGACAGTTGAAGGTCGGAGGGGATGGTAAGGGTCCGGCACGGATGAGACCTGGGATCAGAGGGGGGAGGGGGGAGGCTGGGGGTGTCAGTGGAGAGGGGAGGGTTGGGGTGAGAGGAAGATGGAGCCTCTGAGGACCCAGGAGCTGACGGTGGGATCTGAGGGAGATGGGATTGCAGAGTATTGGTGAGGGAAGGGGAGACAGGAGTCACAATAGCAGCACATAAAGACGCGGCCTGGAGTTCAAGGCTGGAGTCGCAGTTGGTGGTTGCGCAATCGCTGTGAAGATGTCCATGGTCAATTTAACTTCAGTGGTGGAAAGGCTTTTAGAGATATTGATGTGGGATACAATTAACAGCCATCTGGAAGAAAATGGATTAAGGCAAGTCAGCATGGATTTGTTCAGGGCAAATTATTTTTAACTATTCTTCTGTTATTGAAGTCTCTGAGATGATGTGGGCAATGTGGTTAATGTGGCACATGGCTCAATAAGGATGCCTGAAGAGGATCTCCAACAGTTACTTAAGGCTGCAAAAATGATGGAGAACAACGAGAAGGACTTGTTCACCATAATCAAAAGCATGAAAATTGCCATTTTAACATTAACCGGAGCGGACCTAATAGTCTGGCAGGCCTGAGGTCCCACTGGAGGGATTCAAAAATGAAGTTCAATATGGATGCAGGAATAGGACTTTTCCCCCTCATACTAGCTTGGTTATACATAACATCGGACCAACATCACAGTGGGTCAGCATCTCATTCCTTCACTAACCCCAAATTCCCTTGGTTGCCTTCATATCTAAAAACGTATCCCGGTGTCAGTGGCGCAGCCTCTATAGACCTCTTGGGTAGAGACCTTTCTCTGGATGAAGAAGCTTCTCTTCTCAGCGTTGAATGTTAGATCCTTTTATTTAAGATCAGGGATCAGGAACCAGGTTCTAGGCACTCCAGTCATGGGGACATCATTGCTGAACAACTAACAATCTGCTAGAGGAACTTGGTGGGTCAAGTATGACAAAGGAGTTGTAAGGAATTGAAGTTCTGTGTCGAAATCCTGCATCAGGTTTTCAACTCTATCTAAGTCCTGATGCAGGGTTTCACTCTTAAATAGCGACAGCTCCTCTCCCCCTGTAGGTGCTGATAAACTTACTGAGTTTCCCTAGCAGAATACGTACTGTTCCAAATGCCAGCATCTGCACTCTCATGTGTTTCGAAACATTGTCCCTTTATCTACGCTACCACATGCATTAGAATTCAGTGAGATCACTGCTCATTAACTTTATATTTTTTTATTATATTGATAGAAGCTTTCACAGTTTGCTTTTGTTTCCCATTAGATTATGCTTGTATCTCACTTTCCCACTCATTATCAATTTCTTAATCTTCCTTTGTTCTCAATCCTTTGTCTTGGCAACTTTACAAGCTTTTTCCTTTAATCTAATACTATCTTATACTAATCTAATACTAACTCTTGAAATCTATGGCTGAATTGCTTTTCCTGTTGGGTTTTTGTGCCTTTCAATGAAAATACATATATTATCTTTAAATTATTTATAGTTCTTTAAATGTCAGATATTGCTCATTTATTGTCATTCTGTTACATTGTTTCTAATCTCCCATAACCAACCGATATTTCATACCATTGGAGGTTGACATGTTGAGATTAAAGATTCTAGCAGAGAATGTTATTTAGAAATAGGCCATTCAGCCCAACCATCTATTTCAATATTCATGATGTGCTTGAGCTTCCTCTTGGTATTCTTCATTGAACCTATCAGTGAAGTACTCTATTTCATTTTCCTCTGTATATCTATCCAACCTTCCCTAAAATGCACCTACACCATTTGCTTCAATGACTCTCTGTGGTAATAAGTTCCAATTCTCATAATTCTCTGGAGAAAGAGGGTTCTTCTGAATCCTCCTTTTGATTTCTTGATAAATGTCCTAAAATGACAGCTTTTAGCTATGTTCTTTCCCTCAAGTAGAACCACTCTCAGCTTCCACTCTATCAAAATCCCTCATAGTTTAAAATCTGATGTGGGTCATCCCTCAGCTTGCTCTTTTCAAGAGAAAGTTTGTACATCTTTTTCTGATATTCATACCCTTGCAGATTCTCTTATCATCAGAAATGCACATGATCCATGGCAACATCAGCGCACATTTGGAAAGGAGAACAAATTCAAGGACTCTGCACTAAAATGGGGTGAATTATTTGAGAACAAGGATGACAAAGATAGACTGGGGTGTTCAGATGGGTAGTGCTATGGTAACTGATGGAAGGAAAGTAGGAATAGTCTTGACTAATGTTGGGCCAGGAAAATGGGTTTGGGTGATCAATAACTTGGGTGGAATAGGTTCAAGGGGATGATAAAGGACCTAACAGAAAAAGAAATTTGAGATCAAAATAGAATATGATCCCATCAGGAAAATTGCATGTTTTCAGAACTGAAGCAGTAGAAGATTCATTGGATGCATGGACTTCAGAAAGCAATACACCAGAGGCAGTTGAATCCACACTGCAGAAAAGAATAGGTGAGGCTGCATGATATTGGTGGGTGAGGCTAGTTTAACCAGGTGCTTTACAGTGAGGAGATGACCTCCATATAGAAAAACATTTTAATAATGGAGAACAGGATTTTATAATGTTTCATATGCTCTACTAACTCTTTAAGTCAGTTTTCTACAAACACAAATCTTTCAACATAGAAACACAAAGCTTTTAAGGAAACCTTTAGAAAACATTGGCTTTACAAACATACAAGAGCAAAGAAGTTGTTCTAAATCTTTGTACAATGCTGCTGAGGCCTTACTTGGACAATTGTGCTCTGTTTGTGATACTAATGTTTTGGAAGGCTATTAAGGCCTTCGAGAGATCACAAAACAAATTTATAATAGGGACATAATAGGGATCAGAGATCTGGATTATTTAGAAAGATTGAAGAAACCACTCAATAGTCAGTGGGAACTTGGAGCAGATATATCTAGAAATTGCATATAGTTGTAAGAATAATCAGGCAGTGTTAGTGGGAGATTTCAATTTTCCCAGTGTAGTCTAGGCTAGCTAAGTGCCAAGAACCTGGATGTGGTGGAATTTGTGCAGTGTGTTCAAGACAGTTTCCTAACATAATATGTAGAGGAATCTCCTCTGAAAGGAGCGATACTGGACCTCCTGTTAGGAAACAAGGTGGGTCAAGTAACTGATTTTGTAGTTAAGGAGCACTTTGGGTCCAGTGACCACAATTCTCTTAGTGGTAAAATAGTTATGGAAAAAGATAGAACTGGTCCACAGGTACAATCCTGAATTGGAGCTGGGCTATCTCTGAAGGCATTAGGCGGGTTCTAGTCAGGGTCAAATGGGCAACTCTGTTTAAAGGCAAAAGAACAGTTGGCAAGTCAGACGCTTGTAAGAGGATCATATAAAATGTCCATATTCCTGTTAGAGTTAGGGGTAACATAACAAGTTGAGTGAACCCTTGCTGATGAGATATTGAGGTTTTAGTCAGGAAAAAGGAGGTGGAGTACATTTCAGGCAGCTGGATACAAATGAATCCCTTGACAAATATAAAAAAAGTTTCAAAGCAGCTGAAAGAGGGAAATCAGGAGGACAAAAAGAGGATATGAGATGGTTTTGGCAATACTAAAGATAATCTTAATTCCAAGAGGTTTTTCAGTTAGATTAACAGTATAAGGATAATTGGGGACAAAGTAGGTATCTTAAAGAACATTAGGGTGACCTGTGTGTGGAGCTTCAGGAGATAGCTGAAATTTTTAATAACTATTTCTGTTACTAAAAAGAATATCGTGACGCCAGTGAAATTGAGATAATAAGTACTGAGGTCTTTGGATCATTTTCACATTACAGGGAAGATGGTATTTACAGCTTTAAAGTGTACAAAATTTGGCAAATACCCAGGTACACATTTGGTCCTTAAGGGAGGCCAAGAAACAAATCAGGAAGACCTTTGTAGTGATATTTGCTTAATCATTTGTCACTGATGAAGTTCCAGCAGACTTGGGGCAGGGGGTGCGGTGGCTAATGTTGCTCCATTGTTCAAGAAGTGTTGCAAAGACAGGCTAGGGAACTTGACTTCAGTTATAGCGAAGTTATTGGAGGGAATTCTGAGGGACAAGTTCTACCATCACTTGGATAGTCAAGGGCTGATCACAAATAGTCAGCATGGTTTTGCCAGTGAGAGATTATGCCTGCTGAATCTTTGGGAGTATTTGAAGAGATAATTAAAGGGACAGATAAAGGTAGGGCAATGGATGTTGTCTATATGGACACCAGTAAGGCCTTTGAGAAGGACCACACAACTGGCTGATCTGGGAGGTAAGTCACAGGGAATTCCAGAGAGCTAGTGAGGTGGATTCAGAATTAGTTCAATGATAGGAAGCAGATAGCAATGGTAGAAGGTTGCTTCTCCAACTGGAGGCCTACATTTAATAGGCTGCAACTGGGGTCAGTGTCAGAACCTCTGTTGTTCACTATATATACAAATGATTTGGGTGCAAACGTATATGGCATGATTAGCTGATGATGGCAAAGCAGGTTACAATGAATTCCAAAGAGTTCTTGATCAGTTAGAGACATAAACTGAGGAAAGGCTAATAGTCTTCAACTAGATAAGCTTGAGATGGTGCATTCTGAACATTCAGATCATGGTAGGACCTTTACAGTCAGTGCGCAGGGCACTGACACATGTCGTGTAGAACAAGTGAGCAGTTCACTGAAGCAGCCATGCAAGTAGACAGTGTGGTGAAGCAGGCTTTTAGCAGACTGGCCTTCATCAGTCAGAGCACTGAGCACAGGAGTTGGGACATTATGTTGCAGTTAGTTATATAAATTGTTGATGAAGCCGCACTTTATCTGCTGTAGGCAAGACAGTGTCAAGCTGGAGATGGTATAAACAACATTCATGAGCATGCTGCCTTGAATAAAGGACCTGAGTTATGGGAGAAGGTTAGCCATGATGGATCTTTATTCTTTGGAGAATAGGAGAATGAGGGGAAGTCAGAGAAGTGTATAAAATCATGAAGAGTTTGGATAAGGTGAACGGTCATCATCTTTTCTCCAGGGTGAGGAAGTGCACAACAAGAGGGTACAGGTACACAGGTACCAGATAAAAGAGGGGAGAGATTTAAAGGAGACCTGAAAGGCAATATCTTTTTACAAAGGATTGTGGGTAGCTTGAACAAGCTGCCAGAGAAAGTGGTCTATGTAGTAGTCCAGGTCAACAGAATTGCAGGCACTTAACGGGTATTTGGATAGGTACCTTTGGGGCGGCACAGTAACGTAATGGTTAGCACAACACTTTACAGTACAGGCGACCCGGGTTCAGTTCTGACTGCTGCCTGTAAGGAGTATGTACGTTCTCCCCATAATCACGTGGGTTTCCTCTGGGTGCTCCGGTTTCCTCCCACAGTCCAAAGTCGTACCAGTTGGTAGGTTAATTGGTTGCTGCTGTATGGCAACTAGTGCTAGCTTGTTGGGATGGACTGAAGGGCCTATTTCATGCTGTATTATTCTATAACTCCACTGGTGGAAAGGTAAATAGCCGTAAGACATTTACATTGGAGGAAAATGAGAGAAACTGTTTTAATATGAAGAGAAGTTCTGCAGTGGAATTCATTGCCTGGATAGGTTGTTGATGCTGATACTGGATATAGAACCCAATCCCAGAAATATTCTATGTACAGTACTGTGCTGAAGTCTTAGGCATACATATAGCTAGGATACCTAAGGCTTTTGCACTGTGCTGTATCTATCAATGTGGAGCGGAGAGCAAGTTTGTAAATCTGGCAAGAGTACAGGATGTTGGGAATGGTGAGTGTGGAGCACCACAGGAGGTGTGTGGGACAGGTAGCAGAGAAGGAGTGCCAGGGGTGGGTGTGGTAGCACTGATGAAGACACAGCCAGCCCTGAGACACCAGGCAAGCATTTTGTTTCTTGATGTTTACAGAATTTCATTCTGGTGCTTCTTGCCCCTTCCACTTCCTCTTTTCCCAACCATGATTCCCCTCTCCCAGCCCCTTTCCCACTCTCAGTCCATCACAGAGACCCATATCAGCATCAGGTTTATCATCACTCACATGTCATGAAATTTGTTTTTTTTTTGCAGCAGTACAGTGCAATACATGACATAACTACAGTGCTCTGCAAAAGTCTTAAACACCCTAGCTACAGTATATAGGCACTTAATCACACATTGCTCTGCGACGACACTGGTGCCAAGCTGTATGGATCCTAATGCCCTTCTCTTGGACAACATTGGTGTCGTGGAGAGGGGAGACTTGCAGCATGGGCAACTGCTGGTCTTCCATACAACCTTGCCCAGGCCTGCGCCCTGGAGAGTGAAGACTTTCCAGGCGCAGGTCCATGGTCTCACAAGACTAATGGATGCCTTTAATGTTACTGTATAACATCAGTAAGAGTTAAATCCCTAAATGAGCACATGCCATGACATCTGGAAGTGAAGAAATTTACTTTGGACTACTAAATATAAAGTTTAGGCAAATTTGCAACCTCTTGATGCTGCACAGAAACTACCCGGCTGCTGAATTTGCAAATACAGCACTAAATGGCTTTATTGCTTTTAACTTACATCTGAAGTCTTTTTCAGTATTATGCATCGTCCACACTTCATTTGAACCCCACATCACACAGAAGCATTATTATGGTGACATCATTCCCTGTGGAAATACTGTTGCTTTAATATAATGAGTGCGCATCCTGTCATTTGACTGATACATGAGAAATACTGACTAAGTCTATGGCCTGTTCGTTGCCTGCATTCCTCTGAAAGAATCACTCAGATGCAAGTGACCTCGCCCTTAAGATACAAATGACTAAAAAATGGATCAACTGAAGCTGATGGCAGAATTGCACTGACATGGTGAAAAAACTGGAGATAATATTGCAGAATCATCACATTACCAAACAAACCACCATCAACATCCTTGAGCTTATTGTTTATCATACACAAGTACTAAGGTTGCAACAAGTCCAATGCTGTTAACTTGTTAAGTGACTCCCCAAGAATTTTCACCATCCTCAAACCCAGAGTGTGAGATGTTCTTCACTTGCTTAAGTGAGTACACCTCCAATGATACTCAACCAATTGAGTGAGTGCAATGACAAGCAGCCCACTTGATTAACATACAACCCACCACTTCAAGCATTGACTCCCCCACAACTGAACAGCCTCACTGCAAAGCATCTCCGCCACAGTGTCATGCCAGCAATTTGCCAACACATTCTCGATAGTGTCAATCATACCCATGAGCTCTACAGCCTTAAAGAAAAAGGAGAGTATGTACATGGGTACACCACAACTTGCATTCCCTTCCAATTGATACAGCGTTCTGACATGGGAAAAGGTCTTTGTTCCTTCATCATCTAAGGGACAAGATCCAAAAAAAGAGCTACCCAATATTCTGCCAAATTAACAGCATCATTTCATTGCAACTTACCGTCTTTAAGTATATTCTAATGACAAGCTCCATGCTAATAACATTCATAACCCATGAATGAATAATGAACAAAGAATGTTGTAAGGTTTACTGGGACTGTGGTCAATCTAAATTTGCGCCTCTCTCACCCATCTCTCATAACACACTAAGTTCCTTGATGTGCTCTTTTCCTCTTTCTCAGTCAAGCAGACATCCTCCACGTATAAGTCTAGACTGGTGAAGGCAGAGTTTCAGGCAACACAGCCTCAGCCAATAGCTACCTACTGAAAGAAATTTCGAGAAGTGATGGTCAGTCTTTTGTTTCCTTCTCCAAAATGCTCGACACTTCTTGATTTTGCGTGAGGATAAAATGAATGATTGGGAGAGACGGAAAACCCGCTGCAGATCCACTATCAGCTTGACGTACTATCGCAATATCTAGATGAAGCCAACTGTTGCCCTTAATGCTGTTCCTGCCGAATATCTCAGAATTGGTAGCCTTGACCTGAGAAAGTGAGCAATGGGGATGGCTGAGAAAAAACAATTGTCTATGCACCAGCTGCCTTTTCAAGTTTGTGCTTTTCCCCTCCTTTTATTGGAATAAAGGAAGAAACTCTGCTTTACTAGCATTAATCCATTTGTCCCATGATCACTTAATGCTGATATTGAGAACAGAGAGTGAAGAAGTGTTTGATTCTAATAATGACACCGGATGGTGTCCCTGGCCATATTGTTACATACTGTGTGGATCAGCCGTCAAGGGTATTTGCAGAGACTTTAACCTCTTCTCTCTGCTTCAATCTGAGATTCTAAGAAGACCACTATTATCCCAATACTTAAGAAATACAAGGTAATATCCCTTATTGAGTACCACCCAGTGGCTTTGACGTCCACCATCATGAAGTGCTTCGAAAGGGTGGTCATGGCACATATTAACTCCAACCTTCCATGCGACCTTAACCCACTGAAACTTACCTACTGCCAAAACAGACCTACAGAGCTCACCATCTCCCTCGTCCTACATTCATCTCTGGACCATCTGGACATCAAGGACCACTATGATATTGACTACAGTTTTGCATTCAGTACTATAATTCCAAACAAACTCATCGCCAAACTCTGAGACCTGGGTGTCAACATTTCCATCTGCAACTGGATCCTCAACTTCTTGATCAGTAGACCATGATCAATAAGGGTAGGCAGCAACTCAAAGGGTTCAGAGAAAACTTACAAGGATGTTGCTGCGACTTGAGGATCCGAGTTATAGGAAAAGGATGAATAGTTTAGGATTCTATTTCCTCCGGTGTAGGAGAATGAGGGGCGATTTGATAGAAGTATACAAAATTATGAGTTGCATGAATAGGGTAAATGCACACAGGCTTTTTTCCACTGAGGTTGGATGAGACTATACCTAGAGGTCATAAGTTAAGGGTGAAAGGCAAAATATTAACAGGGAACCTGAGGGGAACTTCTTCACTCAGAGGGTGGTGCGAGTATTGAACAAGCTGCCAGCAGAAGTGGTAATGCTGGTTCAGTTGCAACATTCAGTAGAACTTTGAAGAATTATGCAGAAGAGAGGGGTGTGGAGGCTATGGTCGGGTGCATATGCCAATTACTGTTCTGTTGATTTCGCAGTTTACTTCCAGGCCATCTGCATTTTAGAAGAACATATAATTTGGGAACACTTCTTCATCGGAAATCTTTGAAAACTGCCAGTACTTTAAAGAATTATTTTTCAACTTTATTCTCGTTCTCCTGTGGAGTCTCAACAAGTACTTGTTTATGTAGAGTTGGATATTTTCTGGTATACCTGCAACCCCCTCTGCTCTGAATCCCACACTAAACGTTTGCATCATCAGACCCCTGTTCTCTAGTGTTTCTCCACCTCTGCAGAAAGGGAGGAAATGGTCGCTCTAAGTGCATGACGCTCTTCAGACTTGCCAAGCTAAATGTGTCACTCAATATTATGCACCCATAAATGCCCAATAAGAAGGGAACTAAGAATGCCATATCATGAAAGCTAATGGAGAAATAAACCACTGACTCACCAGGCCATGTTCAATATCTTTAATGTCTTTCATTGTCTCTCCAGTTTTAAGCAGCTTGCCTTGATTTTAGGATAAGCAACTCATTACTTGCAAAAGTGTTTTTTTTCTCCTTTCAAGCCATAAAGTAGACACATTTAATTAAATTCAGCATAATAGTTAATGATTCTGAACAGTAAAGTTGTCATTCTATTGTTTGCAAATTGCTGCAGTTAAATTATTTAAAATGTGATCTTAAAGCCACTTCACTGAAATGTCTTGCCCAGGTCTCAATTTGTACATATCTTGGAAAAGACTTTCTGCTAATTGACAAGATGCAATGTTTGCCAGCAGGCATTTTTAGGCGCATGTGATCTGGTATTGCAGATACATTGCAAACAGGTAGGTGGATAGGAAAGATTAAGAGGGCTAAATGCAGGGAACTAGGACTAGCTCATGTACCCATCGAGGTAGGCATTGATGAGTTGTGCCAAAAGGCCTTATCCTGTATCATATAAATGTGTGACAATTTAAAGTGGGATACAAAACAATGGCTATTAATAATTGTATGGTCAACGTTGGTACTCTCAACCTTCAATGCTGACTTCAGGTTATAGGTTCTCTATAAATATTAGAATATAGATCATAGAGCAATGCAGTGCAGTACAGGCCCCTTGGCCCTTGATATTGTGGCAACCTTGTAACCTACTCCAAGATCAATCTAATGTTTCTGTCCCTCATAATCCTCCACTTTTCTTTCATTCATGTGCCTTTTAACCCCTTTGTCCCTTATGTATCTACTCTACTATCAACACTCCATCAGTATGCTCCAGTCTGTAAAAATCCAAGCTCTGATATTCCCCATCCTCCCCCCCCAATCTTTCCTCCAATCACCTTAAAAGTTTGTCCTCTCATGATAGCCATTGCCACCCTGCGAAAAAGGCTCCGACTCTCCATGCTATCTACACCTCTTACCATCTTACACGCCTTCATCAAATTGCCTTTCAATCTCCTTTCCTCCACAGAGAAAAGCCCTAGCTTGCCCAACTTTTCCTTTGAACGCATTTCCTAATCCAGGCAGCATCCTGGTAAATCTCCTCTGCACCCTCTCTAAAGCTTCCACATCCTTCCTATAATGGGATGACAAGAACTGATCACAATATTTCAAGTACAGTCTAACCAGAGTTTTATAGAGCTGCAGCATTACTTTGTGGCTCTTAAACTCAATTCCCTGATTAATCCCCAAGATACCATACTCCTTCTTAGCCACCCTATCAACTTGCACAGCAACTTTGAAGGAACTATGGACTTGGACCCTGAGATCCCTCCAATCCTCCACACTGCTAAAAATCCTATCATTAACCTTCTTCTCTGCTTTCTCTATCAATCTTCCAAAGTGTATCACTTCATACTTCTCCAGATTGAACTCTATATGCCATTTCTCATTCCAGCTCTGCATCCTATCAATATTCCATTGCAAACTTCTACACTATCCACAGCAGTGCTAACATTCATGTCATCTGCACACTTACTAACCCACCTTCCACTTCCTCATCTAAATCATTTAAACAAAGTTACAAAGAGCAGCGGTCCCAGACACAGAGCACCAGGCAAAATATGCTCCATCTACTATCACTTTCTGCCTTCTGCGGGCAAACCAATTCCAAATCCATGTACCCAGGTTACCCTGCATCTTTTCTGACCTTCTGAGTGAGCCTACAATGGAGAGCCTTGTCAAATGCCTTACTAAAATCTCTATACACCCATCCACTGCCCTACCTTCATTAATGTGTTTTGTCACTTCCTTAAAAGTCAATTGGATTGTGAACGTGACTTCTTGCTCACAAAGCCATGCTGATTATCTCTAATCAGATTATGCTTCTCCAAGTGCTAATAAATCCTCTCTCTTAGAATCCTGTCCAATAGTTTGCTCACCACTGATGTTAGACACATTGGTCTATAATCCCCAGGGTTATCTGTATTATCTTTCTTGTACAAGGGAATAACACTTGACATCCTCCAATCTTATAGTACTATTCCAGCAGCCAATGAGAATGCAAAAATTACCGCCGACAGCATAGAAGTTTCTTCCCTCACTTCTAATAGTAAAGTGGTTATATCCTATCCAGTCCCAGGGACGTAACTATTCTAATGCTTTTCAGAAGTTCCAGCACAATCTTCATTCTTAATGTTGGCATGTTCCGGCACACTAGGCTATCCTATGCTGACCTCATATTCACCAAGGTCCCTCTCACTGGTGAATACTGAGGCAAAGTATTCATTAAGGAACTCTCTTACCTCTTCTGACTCCAGGTGCATATTTCCTCATTTTATGTTGATCTGTTCCACTATAGTCATCCTCCTGTTCTTCACATATGTGTAAAATGCCTTGGGGTTTTCCTTAATTCTACTCACCAGGACCTTCTCATATTTACTTCTGGCTCCCTTAAGTCCCTTCTTAAGCTCCTTCCAGGCTATCTTATAATTCTCAAGAGTGCCCTCTGATCTTTGCCTCCTGAAGCATAAGTATGCCTCTTTCCTCCTCTTGACTAAATGTTCCACCTCTCTTTTCATCCATGGTTCCTTCACCCTACTATCCCTTCCTTACCTCAGTGGGACATAATTATCCAGAAGCCAGGCAAGAGCTCCCTATACAACCTCTACATTTCTGTTGTACATTTCCCTGACAACATCTGTTCCCAATTTACACTCCCAACTTCCTGCCTACTAGCATCATAATTAGCTCCCTCCTAATTAAGTACTTTCCCATACTGTCTGCTCCTATCCTTATCCAATGTTATGCAAAAGCAGAGAGTCATAATCACTGACTCTGAAATGCTCATCCACTGACTGGGTTCATCGTCTACCACTAGATCTAGTATGGCCCCTCTAGTTGCCTTGTCCACATATTATGTCAAGAGCTTTGTTAGTAGTGGATGGTTCTTCTTGCTGCTAAATGCGTGCTCTTTTTTGTTATTTATTTAGAGATACAGAGTGGAACAGACCCTTCCGGCCCAATGGGCCGAACTGCCCAGCAACCCATCTAACCCTTTCCTAATCACAGGACAATTTAATATGACCAACTAACCTACTGACCAGTACATTTTGGACTACTGGTGCACCCGGAGATAACCCTCACAATCATGGGAAGAACGTACATACTCTTTACAAATGGCACCGGAATTGAGCTCCGAGCTCCAGTGCCCCAAGCTATAATAGCATTGTGCCAATCACTACACTACCGTGGTGCCCTGTTACACATATTCACATATTCTCCATATGTGCTTAGCACGTTGTCACCCTGGTTCAACATGGAATACAGTGTCAGATTAGCATTGAGAATGAAGCAATTAATGCACACATGGCACTTTTATTAAATTGTCAGACTGCACAGAGTGTGTTTAAATATCTGCATTTTGAGTCAAAATTGAAATAAAGTCAGAAGCATTCGTGACATAAGGTTGAAATGGAACCCAGTTTTATAGTTTAAAAAAATTACAGGGTTCTTATGATGAGTGATATGGGAGAGAGAGAATGAGGAAAAATGAAAAAAAAGTCCATTTTGTTACTCAGCTAATTAACAGATTCAATTATTTGAGGAGCAAACAGACAAATTTGTAACATTAAACATAATATACTTCATTATTCTTTTAACAAGAAAAGTTCTCTGATAAGGTTCAAATTCCCTTGGAGATATTCCACCCAAATTGTTCCTTGCTGGTACTGGCTGTTCTCACAGCAAGCACCAATGCAAATTAGCATCGCTAGGTTTCTGATGATTATCTCAAAACCTGCCCCTCTCTAACCCACCTCTTAATACAATGTGTAATTGAGAATGTAGTAGCTCACATTATGAACGTTGGGATTGTTCCTCTGGGAATCTGTGCAGTTTACTTGAGTAAACCATATCCTCGCTGATAAACACCATAGAAAGTAGGAGCTCACAAGGTTTGGAGCTGAAACCAAAAGCTGGCAAGTTACCCAATCACAACCAGAAAACTAATGAAAGGAGCTCAATGAATTAGAAGTAGCTCCAATATGGACCCTCTACTTTCTGAATACAAGGTGAAGGACCA
Organism: Mobula birostris; assembly: GCF_030028105.1. Lineage (NCBI taxonomy): Eukaryota > Metazoa > Chordata > Chondrichthyes > Myliobatiformes > Myliobatidae > Mobula > Mobula birostris. Next base: position 22,122,029 of record NC_092393.1, read on the forward strand.
TAAAAATACCAAAGACCTACACTTGAGTACATTGACTGAATGCATCATGGCCTGGTATGGAAACATTAATGCCTTTGAATGGAAAATCCTACAAAAGGTGGTGGATTCGGCCCAGTGCATCATGGGTAAAGCCCTCCCAACCACTGAACACATCTACATGAAACGTTGTCGTAGGAAAGCAGCATCCATCATCAGAGATCCTCACCACCCAGCCCATGCTCTCTTTTCGCTGCTACCATTAGGTAGAAGGTACAAGAGCCTCAGGACTCGCACCAGCAGATTCAGGAACAGTTCCTACCCCTCAACCATCAGGGTCTCGAATAAAAGGGGATAACTTCACTCTCTTGTCCCATCAATGGAATGTTCCTGCAACTAATGATCTCACTTTAAGGGCTCTTTATCTCATTATCTACTGTTCTTGTTATTTATTGCTATTTATTTATATTTCCATTTGCACAGTTTGTTGTCCTCTGCACTCTGGTTGATCTTTCATTGATCCTGTTACAGTTACTATTCTATAGATTTCCTGAGTATGCCACAATAAAATGAATCTCAGGGTTGCTTATGGTGAGAAATATGTACTTTGATATTAAAATTTACTTTGAACTTTAAACATGCCATATATTAACGATGCAAACACAGTCTGATAGTTTAAACAACAAATCCACAAATAAAAAGTGTCGTTCATTGGTGAGTTGACACTCGCTTCCCAATGTTGCTGCCACATCCCTATGCTCTAATTCTACCTCTTTCAGTTACTTTATTATTGTCAATTTAGCATTTATTTATTTACTACTATCTTTGTACCATTTTGTTCTTGTTAAGCTTATTATTACCATGAATATAGTTTACTTTGTGAGTTTCATGCAAGCAAGGTATTTCATTGTACCCTGGTGTAAACTAATCTGAGTCTAGATATCATTGGACACTTGTTATAGATATTTAATTTTACAGTCCGTATCCAGTCTGTTTGTCATCAGACTACAACTGAGCTCAGTATTGGTGTTTGTACTTCAAAAGTCCTGTGTACAGTAAATGTAAGACTTTAACAAAGGCTTTGTTTTACTGATTAAATGCAATGATTACTGTGGACAATACAAGTCATTCTAATTCAGTCAGCTTCTTGGAGGTAAACAAGTTAAACTGGTTCCATTAATTAACCCCAAAGGAAGCCCTAAAGTTTCTGCAAGAAACAAAGAATCATTAAAAGTAAAAATGCATGCCCCAATGTACCTGCTGTAGTCCCACTGTTGTATTCAGTAGCTTTTACATATAATTAATAAACTATCAGGCATGACATTGAATAAACAATTTAATCTATTTAACATAGTTAATTCTTTGCATGGTGAGTCCAAGTGAGGCAAGAACTGGTGAAATGAAATCAAATCCTTATAAAGAAGTGACATAGGATCTAAAGATATAGCATCCCAAAGGGTAGAGTTAAGAAACTGCAAGGGTAAAAAGACCCTAATGGGAGTCATATACAGGCAAGAGGTGGGGTACTGATTACAATGGGAGACAGAAAAGGCGTGTAAAAAGGGCAAAGTTATGATGGTCATGTGGGATTTCAATATGCAGGTAAGTTGTGAAAATCAGATTGATGCTGGATCCCAAGAGATGGAATTTGCAGAATGCCTACGAGCTGGCTTTTTAGAGCAACTTGTGGTTGAGCCCACTATGGAAAGGGCAATTCTGGATTGGATGATGTGTAATGAACCAGATTTGATTAGGGAGCTTAAACTGAAGAAACCCTGAGGAGACAATGACCATAATATGATAGAATTCACCCTGCAGTTTGAAAGGGAGAAGCAAAAATCAAACGTATCAGTATTACAGTGGAGTAAAGGGAACTACAGAGGCAGGAGAGAAGAGCTAGCCAAAGTTGATTGGAAGGAAACATTACCAGGGATAATGGTACAGCAGCAATGGTTGGAGTTTGAGATGAATTCAGAAGATGTATGATCGGTACTTCCCAAAGAAGGAAAAGGATTCTAAAGGGAGGATGGGACAACCGTAGATAACGAGGAAAGTCAATGACAGCATAAAAGCACAAGTGAGGGCATATAATACAACAAAATTTAGTGTAAAGTTAAAGAATTGGGAAACATAAAAATAAACAGAAGGTAACTAAAAAAAGCAATAAAGAGAGAAAGGTTGAAATATGAAGGTAAGCAAACAAATAATATAAAAGAAGATACAAAAGTTTTTTCAGGTATATAAAGAGTGGATATTCAAACACTAGAAAATGACGCTGGAGAAAGCAGTAATAGAGGACAAAGAAATGGCAGACAAACTTATAAGTATTTTGCACCAGTCATCACTATGGAAGATATTAACAGTACGCTGGAAGTTTGAGAGTGTCAGGAGGCAGAAGTGAATGTAGCTGTGGTTATTAAAGAGAAGGTATTTGGGAAGCTGAAAGGTCTGAATGTAGATAAGTCACCTGGACCAGATGGACTACACCCCAGGGTTCTGAAAGAGGTGACTGAAGAGATTGTGGAGGCATTAGTAATAATCCTTCAAGAATCACTTGACTTTCAAATCGTTCCAAATTTGAAAATCACAGATGTCACTCTACTCATTAAAAAGGGAGGCAGGCAAAACTGGAAATGATAAGTCAGTTCGTCTGACCTCAGTAGTTGGTAAGATTTTGGAGTCCATTATTAAGGATGAGGTTTTGGGGTACTTGGAAACACATAATAAAGAGGGCCAAAGTCAGCATAGTTTCCTTAAGGGGGAATGCGAGCCTGACAAAATTGTTCAAATTCTTTGAGAAAGTGCAGGTTGGATAGACAAAGGAGTGTCAGTGGATGTTGCTTACTGAATTTTTAGAAGGCCTGTGACAAGGTGCCTCACAGAGGCTGCTTAACAAGGTAAGCAGCATGGATAGAAGATTGGCTGACCGGCAGGAAGCAAAGAGTGCGACTAAAGGAGTCTTTTCTGGATGGCTGCTGGGTAACTAGTGGTGCCTTGAAAGAGTTGGTGTTGGATCCGCTGCTTTTTACGTTATATGATCTGGGTGACAGAATTGATGACTTTGTGGCCCAGTTTGTGGATGGTGCAAAGGCAGGTACAGGCAGTGTTTATAAAGCAGGGAATCTGTAGAAGGATTTAGGTGTGTTAGGAGAACAGATAAAGCAATGGCAGATCAAATATATTGTAGGGAAGAGTATGGTCATGCACTTTGGTAGAAGGAATAAAGGCATGGACTATTTTCTAAACAAGGAGCAAATTCAGAAATCAGAAATACAAAGGGACTTCTTTAGATTAGATTAGATTAGATTAGATTATGAGGATGCGCAGTCCTCTTTTATTGTCATTTAGTAATGCATGCATTAAGAAATGATACAATTTCTTCCTCCAGAATGGTATCACAGAAACACAAGACAAACCAAGACTAAAACAACTGACAAAAACCACATAATTATAACATATAGTTACAACAATGCAAAGCAATACCATAACTTGATGAAGAACAGATCATGGGCACGTTAAAAAAAGTCTCAAAGTCTCTCGATAGTCCCATCATCTCACGCAGACAGTTGAAGGGAGAAACTCTCCCTCCCATGAGCTTCCAGTGCCGCAAACTTGCCGGTGTAGCATCCTGGAAGCACCCCGACCACAGTCCGACTCTGAATCTGTCCGAAAACTTCGAGCCTTCGACTAGCCCTCCAACACTGAGCACCGAGCACCATCCCTGCTGAGCACTTCGACCCCGGCCCCGGCAACAGGCAATAGGCAAAGCCAAGGATTTGGGGCCTTCCTCTCCGGAGATTCTCGATCGCACAGTAGCAGCGGCAGCGAAGCAGGCATTTCAGAAGTTTCTCCAGATGTTCCTCCGTGATTCTTCACGTCTGTATCCATCAAATCAGGATTGTGCACAGCATCCTACTTCACAAATATGATATCATTTGGACTGGCCACGCGCACTGCGTCGCGCTGCCATCTTCTCCTCCTCTCCTGACTTGGGGGTCCTATGCAAGATTCCCTAGAGGTTAACTTGCAGGTTGAGTCAGTGGTAAGGAAGGTAAGAGCAACGTTAGTATTCATTTTGAGAGGGCTAGAATATAAAAAGCAAGGATGTAATTCTGAGGCTTTAAAAAACAAACAGCAAACTGCATTTGGAGAATTTTGAGCAGTTTTGGGCCCCATATCTAAGAAAATATGTGTTGGTGTCGGAGAGCTGCCAAAGGAGGTTCACGAGAATGATTCCATGAATGAAAAGTTTAACGAATGAGTCACATTTGATGACTCTAGGCCTGTACTCATTGGAGTTTAGAAGAATCAGTGGAATCTCATTGAAACCTACTAAATATTGAGAGGTCTGGATACAGTAGATGTGGAGAGGAGGTTTCCAATTGTGGGTGAGTCTAGGAGAGAGCACAGCCTCAGAATACAAAGGCATCACTTCAGAACAGAGATGAGGAGGCATTTCTTTAGCCAGAGGATGGTGAATCTGTCATTTGGTTTTTAAAGTGGAGGTTGAAATATCCTGGATTAGCAAGAGTTTCAAAAGTTACACCGAGAAGGCAATATCACTCGGCTGCAGAATGAAGTTGGGACCAATCAGATGTCTCCCTAATAATATTGTGTGATGGGTGAGAATCGGCTTGTACTTCTTAGCATTGAAGATTTCATTAATTTTGACCAGATCAACAACTCCATTGGCAGAAACGCAGTCCCGGACCTGCAGGGAACCTCCGCCATGCTTCACGGTTGGCTGCAGATACTCATCCACGTAGTGCTCACCAGCTCTTCTATGCACAAACCGCCTCCTGCTCGAGCCAAAAATTTAGAATTTTCACTCATCAGTCCAGAGCTCTTGGCTGCCATTTTTCAGCACCTTAGTCCTTGTGTTCTTGTGCATAGCTGGGTCCCTTGGCTTTGTTTCCACCGTGGTGAAATGGCTTTTTGGCAGCAATTCTTCCATGAAGACCACTTCTAACAAGGTATCACTGGACTGTAGAGGGGTGTTCTTGTGTTCCAGTGGTTTGGGTGAGCTCAGAGCTGATTGTAGCGCCAGATTTCTTCTGATTTAGTAGGAACGTCAGTTTGATGTATTTTTCGTCTGCTGCATTCAGTTTCCATAGCTGTCCACTGCATTTCTGATACTCAACCTTGCCTGTCTCTCTGAGCTTCTTCCGAAGAGTTTGGTCAACACATCTTGAAACTCCTGCCTGTCATGAAATTTCTGTTTGGGAGAGACCTTGCTGACGCGGGATGACTGCATTGTGCCTTGTTGCTATGCTCACTCCTGCCACGGTGTCAGAATTGATGATTTGAAGGTTAAACTGTCACATCTGCCACAGCCTCACCTTTTAGTTTGGTTTTCCTTCACCTAGTTTGATTCCCATTTCTGTTTCAGGTTATCAATTTAGTTCATTCTACGCATTATGTCATTCATCTTTAGCACCTGTTTATTATGTTTGTTTAATCATACACTGGATTATACACCTAAAAGGTAATTACGTTTTGACTTGCAAAGTGCTCTATTACTTAGTAGGTTACTTCCTCTAATGAAATATAAAAACTTCTCTGTGACATTTCATTTTTTGGAAAATGAATGTTTGAAAATCTAAACTTTGTTCTTTTCTACTGACGGACTAGTGCAGAAGACAAAAAATAAACATTTAAAACAAAGTATTTCAGTAATATTTGAGTAATATTATAAATAAGTTGATTGATTAAGCATTCTTTGTTTAAATAATTCATTACAGCATGCATTATATGTAAGAAGTACATGAATTACATACGTCATTACAGCACTACATCTTACTAAAGTACGTCTTATTAAAGTAAAAAACTAAATGCACAGAGTTTATCCCCAGCTCCCTGTTTTTCTTTCAATTACTTCAATGATTTGGAGTTACAAAACATAACACAAATCTATGCTCTCTCTTTGATTAGCCAAAATTTCCAAGGTGCTCAGTCAATTAATTCTGAATTGTAGATTACAGAAATTTTCCTGAAGAGAGCGAGCATTGGAATACAATAGTCAGGGGCACTGCTATGCTTCCTTCTGTTGAGAACTATCAGCTCCTGAAATATTTCACCCTTCAATACACTGCTTACTGTATTACTATTATTTTCTTCATGCTATTTTGGTGAATTTGCATTTTTAAGCCATAAGAGAGACTGAAGATGATGGAATTTGGGGTAACTCAGCAGGTCAAGCAGCATCTGTGGCGGCCGGGGGGGAAGGGATAGTTGACATTTGGGATACAGACCCTCCAAGCCATTTTTGTTTCTTTGGCATGATTGGTCCGTTCTTCTGATTCAAAACAAATTTTTTAAATGATGTTTGCTGCAAATTATTGGAATCAAGAGCAGAAAGTGTATCCCTTTTTGCCTGTAGGCAATGCCAGAGGCTACCCAGTCCTGTGTCACTCTCACCATTATCAGAATCTTCATCAATAGCATGCAGATTAGTGTTCTTTTTGAAACTACAACTTGACTGCAGAATTCTGAAACTTTACATTGCTCAGTGTAGAGAAATTTGTCACCATAGTCATCAAAGACTGACTCCTTAGCCTGAAACCACATCCTCTTGTTCTATAGCCTACAGATTCTCTCTGAGAATTTTGTATTTTCCAATGAGATCATCCAACATTTTTCTGAATTCCTGTCAGTATCATCCATCTGACCCTTCTCATCGGATGTTCCCACTTCTAAAGCAGTAATTAATCTACTGATTCAAAGGCAAGGCCTTTGATTAATGTGAGCAGACAAAACAATGTTCCAAATGGGATTTCATCAACCCCTCTGCAAGATTTCCTAACTTTTTTACTCCAACCCTTCTTGCAATAAATAAAAACATTGCTCTTTTGTCTTTCTATTTGTTTTCTCTTCTAGCACACTTAAATTCTGCCTTTTATAAACCAACATACCAAGCTCTTTCACTATACCAAAAAATATTATCTTTTCACCATTTAAAAGAAAACCATGTTTTCTCTGCATTCTGCCAAAGTGAATAATGTTTCATTTTTCCACAATATGTTAGAATCATTGAGTAAACAGCTGAATTCTAGAGGTGAGGTGAAAGTGGTGGACCTTGACATCATAGCAGCATTTTACTGAGAGAGATATTAAGGAGCACTGGTAAATCAATAGATATTAAGTGGAAAACATCCCAATGGCTCAAGTGATTCTTCGATTGAGGGGTTTGAAATCATTTATCCCACACTCAGGACATCAACACCAAAGTTTTCCAAGTCAGTTCTCTAGATTTAATCATCTTCATCTATTTCTTCAATGCCCTGCCTTCTATAGAATCAGAAGTAGGAATGTTTTCAGATGACTGCACAATGTTCAGCTCTTCAGTGAATGAAGTGACTCAAGGTTAGTGAGCATCAAGGAAAGGGGGTTAGATGCACTCTCTTGAGCTAATCATTGCTTGGCACTTCCACATCTTCATAAGAGGCAAGTAACATTCATACTGCGATGGATGCAGCTTATGAGATCATGTTCAATGATGTTACTTTAACTAAATCTCTGACCCTTTATCATTGATCAAAAACTCACCGGGATCAGCCACATCAATGTGGAGTCTACAGAATAGGTCAGAAGTGTGGTATCCTGCACCACCTGACACCCCAGAGCCTTTCTATCAACTCAGAGGCACGAGTCAGGAATGTGATTGGATACTCTCAACTTGATTGGGCAAATACAGCTCCAACAACTCTGAAGCAGCTTGAACCATCCAGCATAAAGAAGCTTGCTTGATTGATATTCCATCCATCATCTTAAACATCTATACTCTGCTCCACTAGTGCATATTTGCTTCATTGTGGGCTGTCTACAAAATACATGGTGATCTATTCAGTCCTCCTAAGCTTTAATGCCAAAATGGACAAAGCATATGTGGTTCACTGCTATCTTCTCAATGAGTTTTGGGGATGTGCAGTTAAAGCTAGCATTTTTAGAAACTGTTGTATCCCAAAGACAAATAAATTTAAAACAGTATCTGCTAACATTTTGCCCTTCATTTACATATCTATGTTTTCTGCAAACATTGTGTGATCTTCTTACAGCTTAAATTCCTTCCTAGATTTGAATCATCAGCAAACCTGAACATGTTACATTCCACCTTTTCACCTAAGTTAGAAATATACATGACAAGAAGCTGAGAGTCCAACATTGATTGCTGTGGTACACCATGCCAGTTATCATAAAAACACAGAAAACTTATAGTACAATACAAGCCCTTCGACCCACAAAGCTACCTAATTAGAACTACCTAGGCTTACCCATAACCCTCTATTTTTCTAAGCTCCATGTATCCATCCAGGAGTCTCTTAAAAGGCCCTATCGTTTCCTCCTCCACCACCACCGCCAGCAGCCCATTCCACGCCCTCACAACTCTCTGCGTAAAAAACTTACCCCGACATCTCCTCTGTACCTACTTCCAAGCACCTTAAAACTATGCCCTCTCGTGCTAGCCATTTCAGCCCTGGGAAAAAGCCTCTGACTATCCACATGATCAATGCCTCTTATTATCTTGTACACCTCTATCAAGTCATCTCTCATCCTCCGTCGCTCCACGGAGAAAAGGCCGAGTGAAAGTAATTTAGTTTGATCTACTCTCTCCATTCATTGTCCCATACTTGCCTCTGTCCCTAATCTTTGGACCTTGATACATGAAGCCGCCACTTTCTGAGTGCAGCTTCTTAATCCAGACCTGAGTTCTGATCGCGAATCTCCAGCTACCATCCCCAAAAGCACCCGCCTTCACTCAGTTCCCAACTTGACCCAGCTAAAAATGTACAACACTCATTTTTGCAGCCAAATTTCGACTTAGTGGTACAATACCAAAATATTGCCATTCTATCACACCCATGATGGTTTACAGCAATTTCTAAGTATAATTCTGTCACAGAGTCTCTGACTGGATAGCATTGTCAAATAATTACAGTCTTTTCAATTGGGAAACACTTCTGCACACAGAATGTGATAGAAATCCAGAACTCTCATTCAGTTGATACTGAGTTAATTGTTAATTATAAACGAGGTTGGTGGATTGCTGTTAATAGAAGGTATTAGTGCATGCAGTTACAAATCAGTCATGACCTCATTGCACAGCAAGGAAGTCTCAAAGTGCCAACCGCTTATCCCCATTGTATCAAATTTACTGTTTAAAATTAGTGATATTGTGATTTCATTTACGCATGGTAGCACTTTCTTTCATAGTTAAAGTTGCATTAAAGGACTGTCATAAGCATTATGGGGGCGTTAAACGCCAGTGTTCTTGTGCAAGGCAGAAGCACATATGAAATTTGCATAGTATCCAAATTAAATCATGCTTCTGTCACACTGGAGATCTTGCACTGCAATATTTGGCATGTGACGTTAACCCTTTGCCATTAAACACATCTCATGGAAAGAGAAAAAAAAATCAGTGAATTCTATTTTCTAGTTTGTTTAAAACAATACAAGTAAAATTAACAAAAATCAGTTTAGAGCTAATACAATAAGGCACAGAAAAAATAAAAGTGATCTCAACTTGAGTTCTATTTGTTTTGTTGAAATGCCCAAACTAGCATTATGACTCATTCTGTGAGTTTGAACTCCAAAATGTCCAGGTCAGCCTTGCAGCCACAGTAGTGAAACCTTATTGTACATGTCACTCATAAAATAGGACCCCCACTGTAATCATTATAGATGTGTCACCATGCTGCATTATTATAATCCTATTTTTCAGCCGCCTTGAACATTAGTTTTCAATTAATCTATTTTAAGTCCTTACTTGATTGCAGTACATTTTTAAATGTGAACTTCTTCGCAGGTAGTAAAGTTGCTATGGGCAACCATCGCAATCTAATACCATACAATCGTCCACCACTTGCATTCATTTGTGATCCTCTTCTATTTCAATGCAACATAATAAATCTAAGAGGCATGTGAAATAATCATATTTATTGTCTTGGATATTCTTTGTCTTTGATTCTGTTCTTTTACTTTTCTACAGCATCAGGTGAAATAAAAGAAAAAAAAGTCTGTTTTATGCATTCTGGTTTTGTCACAAATACTCCAGTGCATTAATTTTATGGAGTGAATGTTCCACTACCAAACAAACTATTTAATTAAGGAGGAAAAGATTGTTGCAAGAAAAAATCATTAAACTGATGTTGTTTCAGCCTAGGATCAAAAACATTATAGAAGCACTCTGATTAAAAGTCTTTGAAATGAACTAGTAACACTATGTCCACTTCCACTGCATGGTCCACGGGGTGTTTCCAGCATCTTTTGTTTTTATTTCAGATCTGCAGCATCTGCGATTTACTTTACTGCATTCCTATTTGTTTCACAATAGATCAGATTGACGCACTCCCATTCTACACTAATGATATAGATGAATATTTTGCATTATTCAAGCTGAGCAGGAAATGCTCCTTGTAATAGAGACAAGATTTCAACACGTTTACATGCAATATACTTTAATTTTCATTACAGATGCAATGACCTGGTATATAAATACTGTACACACTAAAAAGTATATCTGCAATAGAAAGAAGACAAAATGCTGGTCAGGCAGCATCTGTTGAAACCAAAATAGAGTTAACATTTCAGGCTGATGATCTCTCATCACAAGCAGTTTTTATTTGTAGAGGAGGAGAAGGCAGGGAGCACAAAGGAATCTGTGACAGGGAGGGGATAAAAAGAAAATAAATGAAATAGATTAATTTTGGCTGACAGAATACAGTGGAGGATGGCAAGCTAATTTGCCTGGAGGAGATGTAAATCAAAGAAGAACAAAGGGAGAGACAGAAACAATAAAAACACATGTTGGAACAGAGCAACATAGTACATAGCAGTTGGTGAAAATATGAAATAAAGGGAATTGAAGAAAAAGCCTAGCAGATCAGATAACATGTGGACAGAGAAAATTGTGCTGACATTACAGGTTGATGAATGCATATCAAAAATGGACAGTGACTGAGGAGCAAACGAAAATCAGCAAATGGTGGAAATCTGAAATAAAAACAATGGAAAGACTGAGAAGGCCAGTTATTTTGCACAGAGATATGATGGCAACATGGCTCACCATGAAAGGTCATTAATGCCAACTTGGATCCCCTACCCACTGACATTGCCTGACCCACCAAACATCCTGAGAACTTTCCATTCTTCTATCTAAATTGGACAGTTATGACAGTAACAGATAAGATCAGCTATCTGAAATTGTTGAATTCAGCATTGAGTCCAAAGGCAGGAGGTGTCAGTCTTTGCATTTATATTGGGCTTCAATGGAATTGTGAAAATGGATTGTTCATTTTACTTCCATAAAAAATAATTTATTTATTTATTGAGATAGGGCATGGAATAGGCTCTTCCGACCATTTGCGCCCAGCAGTCCTCGGATTTAACACTAGCCTAATCACAGGAAAATTTACAATGACCAGTTAATGTAGCAATTGGTACGTCTTTGGACTGTAGGAGGAAATCCACACAGTTCTGGGAATTGGTCCTGGGTTTCCTGCACTGGAAAACGCTGTGCTAACCACTACACTACCATGCCACATTTCAATTATTACACCTCTGAAATGTAATAACATTCAATTCTGTCAATTCTTCAAAATATGTTCAATGATTCATGTTAAATAGTACATCGAGTTTTATAAAATTTCATAAGACACTTCTCAGGAGTATAATCGAAATTTGACCCCAGCTAATAAGCTGATACGCAGCAAATAATCAGGGCTTAATCAATAAAGTTGGTTTTAAGAGCACCTCACAGAAAATTAGTGAAGAGGAGATATTTACAGAATTTCAAAGATTTAAAAACTTTAGTACTGTGTGATTAGGTTATTAGTAAATTCATTTACTTCATGAAAAGTTACAATTTACTCACTTTATTCCTTTTCTTTATTTCTTTGCAAATTATTAATCCAGTCATCTTAAGGAGGCACTGTCTTCTGATTGTTCTTTTGGTCAGAGATACGTTAGTTGGTTAGTTCTTTTGGTCAGAGATACGTAATTTCTCAGTGCATTTTGTTGCTGTTACCAGGGCAATATGTTATCAAGTTTTTTTGTTGTTAGAGATGATGGTGTAGGACTTATAAAAGCAGCCCACATGCCCCACGTCACAGCAGGTTTGTACCTCTGGGGCCTGACATTACCAGTGTTCTGTTCTGCAGTCAAGGTTTGGATCCAGGGAAGGGAGAAAACCAACACTTCTGTTTTATGAGTGTGACTTCTGCTTTATTTAAAACATTGGATAAACATGGACACCAGCACTTATACATCCATATTTCAGTTAATAACTAGAAAATTTTAATAGATGCATTTTCCATTTTGTGGAACAGGCATTCTTAATTTACTAAGAAATATTGTTCCTAGTTGCAATGCACTGATGTGGAATGCGAGATTGACCTTCTAGTTTTCATGTTCGATACCCGGCAGGAAGGTACACGTTACGCAGCACATTGAGGAAAATAAATCATTGCAGGCAGTTTGCACTATCGTTCATTGAAAAATGTTGGCACAGTTAAATATTGTTCAGTTATTAACCCATTTTTTAAAATAAGAGTGAACAGCTTTCGAATATAAAGTGGTCTCATCGTCAATCAACACAGAATTTATTATGGATTGAAGTAGCTACGACACCTAACAAATATTGGAATGTAATTATGTAACAAACAATATATAGTTCACAATTTTGCCAAAATATTGAACTTGTAAAGGTAGAAATTTGTCTTTTGTCATATCCGTTGTGAACTAGCTGTGGACCTGTCTTATCCTCATGCGTTTAAAAGAAAATTTTAAAGTAAATTTTATATCGTCCATCACTTTAAGACTGCAGTACAGTCAGATGCCAGATATGGAGATTAGTGTATTCAGAAACAGGAAATCATGATCAAGAAGCGAATCAATTATAAGCATTGTGCATCACAGGCTTGCCAGTGTGTTTCTCTGACCCACTTTATTTTTAGTTCAAAGGCAAGAAAGGCTGAGCACATCCCATTGGTTACTGAGTGCTTTGTGTCCACTACACCCCATGTCCCTAAAACTGACAACCCAAGGGAGCAAGTGTCCCATTTCGCTTTTGGAAAGATTATGGTTTTTTTAAACTCAGCAGTATATTTTGAAAGAGTCATTTTCACATGATAGAAATTGAATTCTTGATATATGCTGATTTTTCTTTATTTGCCATCTTCAATCAACATTATGAAGCACATTTTAAATTCTATTAAAAACATTAATGTTACCCAGTGAGAGGATGCACTTTAAAAATAAACTGCCTTTCCTTCAGTTACTTACAACACCATAAACTACATCTGATGACTTTTCAAGATCTCCAAAACTGCTTTTTTTTAAATTAACCCATAAATTGTACACATTAAAAGAAACCTCTTTTAAGAAGTGGAAAACAGAAAACCAAAACAAAAAAAATGTTGTCCTAAGATACCTCTGTTCCAATGGTTGCAGAAGGTTTCAAAATTACCCATGGTTGGGTGCTTTCTCCCCTAGCGAGACTGCAGGGTTGCAGACTATAGGAAGCAGGTTGGCTAAACAAAACCACCCGGTGATCTATGGCCTGGACATTCTGATGGCCAAGAATCAAAAGGCTGGAGGAACCAACAATTCAAGCAGCATTTATGAAGGGATATGGATGGTTGACAGTTTGGTCAAGACCTTTCATTTGGACTGAAAAATTGAGTGTAATAAGCTGAAGGGACAGGGTGGAGCATGAACTGGTAGGTGATAAGATGTATTCAGGTGATGAGGGCTGTTGGAAAGGTGGGAGAGGGGAGAGTGGGAATAGTGCCAGAAACTGGGAGGTGATTGGTGGAAGTGACAAAAGGGCTGAAGGAATGATGGAATCTGATAGGAAAGGAAGGTGAAGCATGTAGTCAAAGAGGGGGGACAGGTAAGGTGAGGAGGGCCGAGAGAGCAGTGGATGAGGGAAAAGAGAAAGGGTGATGGAGATTAGGTACATCAGGAATAGAGAGAAGAGGGACAAAGAAGGGAGCAGTTTACTGGAAGTTGGAGAATCCAGTGCTCGTGCCTCCAGTGGAACATGAGATCATTTTACTCTAGTTCGTGCTTAGCTTCACCTTGGCAGTAGAGTAGGCAGAGGAGAGACATACTGGTGTGGAAATGGGGAGGAGAATTAAAATGGCTGGCAGCCAGGAGATCCAGATGGCCCCTGTGGATGGAGCACATGTGTTCAACAAAGAGGTTGCCCAGTTCGTATTGACTGCCAATTTGGCTTGGCCCAAGAGCAGCTCATGAGCCATTCCCCAACCTGTTCACTCTCCTCCATGTCAGGGGGCCACAAAGTCCAGGAGTGCGGGCTGGTGCAGCATTAAACTGAAAAGCAGCTCTGTAAACAGCAGAAGAGCAGTTGCAACTGATCTCATTCCAAATAAACTCAGAGCGAAGACTCCTCTCGGCTAAAGACAATACAAGCAGAGAGAAACACAGTAAGCTGCAGATGCCAAAACCTTGAGCAACAAGCAAGGTGCCAGAGGAACTCAGCAGGTCAAATAACATCGGCGGGAGGAAAGGAATTGTTGAAGTTTCAGGTTGCTGTCAGCTTGATTATCTGTAAATGTTATCCAAACAAAACCCCTCTGTACTCTACCTCCAATAGACGGAGGAAGAAATCTTCAGTAATGCCATCATCACATCAACTGAAAAGTAAAATGGTACTGAGGAACTGAGACATGAGGCACAGCGATGGAGGGTGTAAAATGAGCAGTCCCCACAGGAAACTTGTTACACTGAATAGCCGAGAGCTGGTTACTGACTCCCAAGGAGGGACTGGGGACCTCGTTCCTATGAGAATTCCTGTGTGAACAAGGGTGTTCTCTGATTGGATCACTACATATGCTTGAGCACTCTTGAGAACCTCAGTGGTGTTTGGTTCAGTGATTATTTCTGGCTTCTCACTGGATTTGCCTGTGAATCAAAGGATGCATTCAAAAGCGTGCAGTTCCAGCTCCTCTGACTGTAGCTCAGTCAACTTGTGAGCTTGTACCCACTGAAGCAATAGCAGCACCTCCTAGGGAACAACCCCAACAAAAAGCAATCATATCACACTTCCCAGTAAAAGTCAGGCAACTCCTATAGGTGGGCAGGGCATCCTTTTCACAAACGGACTCCACAAGTTATAACTCAGTTCAGAAATCTGGCAAAAACTAATATATTACCTATCCTTAATCAAGGGTCAAAGTTAGAAAGTCACAGCTGGGAAAGGATCCATACTAATAGATAACTGTTTTACTTAATTGGGAAACACAGTACATGATAGAGACCCAGTTGTTTTTTTAAGCCTCACAAGAAGTCGCTATGCTTCCAAGTGAAATTCTATAACCTATTTTTGCAATATATTAAGAGTGTAATTTATAAATGGGTCATTGAATTCTGTGTTCACGCTGCAGTGCTAAATTGTGGGAAAGTTATTGGACTCTATCATTAGGGATAGAATGACTGAACATTTAGGGCAAGACAGTCAATATGAATTGTGAAAGCAAGGTCAGGTTTCACTAATTTAGCTGGCTTTTCAGAGCAGGTCACCCAAATATATGCAGGTATCAATAATTTTTTCTCTATATGGACTTGGAAAAGGCATTCGATAAGGTTCCAAATGATAAGTTATTAGAAAACAAATGCACACTAACTGTATTCTTGCTCCACCCTTTCACTTGACATTTTTACACTAGCTTCTTCCCCTCTGTCTTTCGTTAATCTGAAATGTTGACAACCCATTTCTCTCCACTGATACTGCCTGGCCCTTTGTTCTTCCAGCACTTCGTTTGTTGCTCCAGATTCCAGCATCTGCGGTTGATATATTCATATGTAAATGTTTGGATGGTAGGAATAAGGAGGTCATTTTCCAAATACCTAGGTGTAACATGTGGATTTACACTGGGCTTCTGCCTTCCATGTATTTAGGAACAGAAGAAATAAAAGCAGCAGTCGACCATTTGGCCCTTCCACCATCCATCAATTCACGGTTCCGTTCCACCTCACTATCACTTTTCATCATGATCCTCATTCCCATTAATATTTGGAAATAAATCAATCGATCATGACCTTCCTGGATTAAAAATTTTCAAATCTTCAGCACCTGCAAACTGAGGAAATTTTTCTGCAACTTCATCATAAATGGCCGACTCCTTATTAAAGTGAGGATGAAGAAACAGAAAAGAGGTGTAACAACACCTATATTTACCACTGGTACGAAGTGATGCTTCAACATAAATAGGATAAATCAAAATAAATAAGAAATAAATAGGTTAATCGTGGCTAGAAGGACTTCGGTCTGCAGCAATTTGCCTACCGCCACAATAGGTCTATAGGTCTACAGTGGATGTAATCTCATTGGCTCTCCACTAAGCCTTGGACTACCTGGACAACAACAACACCTACTGTCAGGCTGCTGATTGTTGATCAGTGTTAAACACAATCGCCCCTTCGGTACTAATCAATAAGCTTGAAACCTGGGCCTTTGTACCTCCCTCAGAATCTGGATCCTTAACTTCCTCATTAGGAGACAACAGTCAATGCAGATCAGAAATAAAAATTCCTGCTCAGTGACAATCAACACCAACACACCTCAAAAATGTGTGCTTAGCTCACTGCTCTACTGTCTCTATACCAATTATTGTGCGGCTAGGCACAGGTCAAATGCTACCTATAAATTTGCTGAGGGTGCAGCATTGTCAGTAGAATCTCATATGGGAATGATCATGATGGTACAGGAGTGAGACAGATCGGCTAGTTGATGGTGTTGCAACAATAACCTTGAGCTCAATGTCAGTAACACCAAAGAATTGATTGCTGACTTCAGGACAATGGAGTCAAGGCAACACCCAGTATTTCTTATTGAGGAGGCATTCCTTCTTCATAATATAGTGGCTGCCTTTCTTTGGGAGTTTGAGAAGATTTGGTATGTTACCAAAGACTCTAGCAAAGTTCTACAGATGTACCGTGAACAACATTCTAACTTGTTGCATCACTATCTGGTCTGGAGGGACCACTGCACAGGATCAGAAACAGCTGCACAAGTTTGTAAATTCGGCCAGCCCACAATGGGCATTAGTCTCCCCAGCATTGAGGACATCTTCAAAAAGCGATGGCTCAAAAAGGCGGCGTCCGACATTAAGGATTCCCACCACCCAGAACGTGCTCTCTTCATCAAAGAGGAGGTGCAGGAGCCTGAATATGCACAATAAATGTTTTAGGAACAGTTCCATTCCCTATGCCATCAGCTTTCTGAATGAACACTATATCTCTCTCTCTCTTTGCATATATTTATATTTCATATTTCTTATTATAATTTAGAGTATATTTTATGTATTGTATTGTACTGCCACCAAAAACAACAAATTTCATGACCTACTGTATATCAGTGATAATGAACCTGATTCCAATTCTGAAAAAAAGAATACGGAATGAGAAAGGACTTGAAAATGAAGACTACAGTGGCAGATGCAGTTTAATGTAGGAAAATGTGTGGTCATACCCTTTAAACTCATAAAGACAGATCTCTCCTATATTCTAGATGGTGAGAGATGTGGCATTTTTAGAGATGTTTAAGTTCTAAATACAAAGGTTAAAGAACAAGACTTTCTCTCAAAGAGCCTTGAATAAAAAGAGGAGGAAGATATGCCTTAGACAAACCACCAGAAATATTCTATTTACTGTAGTATTTACCATTAAATGCAAGGAAAGACATATTGGCCTCAGGGAAGCTATAACAGAATTGTTCACACCTAAAGGATTAACTTGTGTGAGGTTGCATCAATGTGCTAAATTTTTCTTAAAAGTGACTCAGTAAACTGGTAAAATGATTTAACGGGGTACATAAAGGAAGGATAAGAAGGCATGAACATGGTCATTGATATTTCAGAATCAAATTATGAAACACCAAAAATGATAGAAATCTGCCCAAAAATGATTATTGTTGTTGTGTCAATTGACCTTTCCAAAACTAAAATCAATAGAAAGTAAGCTGAAGGATATTGAAAACTAATGGGTTAATGGAGTTTGTTGCATCTGAACTATGACCTGCTTGAACTGATAGAAAGCCCTGAGGGTCTCAATGGTCTATTCCTTTTCTGAAACCTACTAGTGTGGCCTAATGGAAGCAAGTATATACTAAATTGTATTGGCAACTGTATTACATGCCTTCATAAAACTGCAAAGGTTAACAATACTGAGTAAAACTCAAACTCCCAAGAATCTATTCTATTTACAATAATTAAATACAATGCCCTGAATTTCTAGTCCACTCTCAAAGATGTGCCAGAAAGATGAAAATGCATTAGCACAGAAACTGACGCAATCTCACTGCATCAACATTGACCTGAGACTGCGGCCTGAGAGTGGTGAATCTGTGGAATTCATTGCCACAGAGGGCAGTGGAAGCCAAACAATTGAGTGTATTTAAGGGTAAATTTGATAGGTTCTTGATTGGTAAGAAGGTAAAGGGTTATGTGAAACGACTGGGCAATGGAGTTGAAAATAAATCACCCATGGTTTAAAGGCAGAACAGATTTGATGGGCTGAATGGCCTAGTTCTGTTCCTCTATGTTATGATCTTATGGCCTGAGACCTCGCTTTCAGGCTATTGAGTATTACAATTTCACCTGGATGAAAATGTATCCAGTGTTTTTCTTCTGATGCAAGGCTTGAGAGGTCAGGCCCATTTTCAGAGTAAAAGACCAGTTAGATGTTGGAATTGATGTCTGAGCACAGCTTATAAATTGGAGAAATGTCACCAGCCAGTCAAAGGCATTGGGATTTGGAGGAGGCTGGAGAAATTTTTGGAGAGATAATCAGGGGGTGGCCATTGCTGATGAGGGGAAGGAGATATCGACTGGAAGCACAGGCATCAATATGGGAAAGGTTGTCAGAAATGGCAGTGGAGGAGGAATGTGGGAAAGGATTGACTTCATGTCATGGAATGGAAAGACAGTTAGATAAGGGGTGTCATAGAAACTTCTCAGTATGGGTTGAACTCCTGAAAACATAGACAACTACGATACTCACCTACAGACTTCCAAGGATGTATCTTGGTGAATACCGTTCTCCTGGGACTATCCTATGATCTATTTTCCCTGGGTAGAATGGTCCAAATTCCCTTGCTTTGCATGATTCACTGTACAAAGAATGGTACCATGTGCTTCCAACACAGAATTTATACCAGGGTCAGCATGGGGATTCAAAGTTAAAGACGTTCAGTTGAATTCCCCATTTGCCTTGTTTGAAAACATGGAAATCTCGGAGATATATTGATTTTCAATTGCATACTGCTGAAGAAAATGACCATGAAATCTAAGTTCCAAAGAAGTGTCCTTTATCAAAAAAGAGTTTGGTTTTACATCTAAATTTCATTGAATTAGTCTCCAAGAATGACCTTAAATATGATACAGAGGTGGAGAACAAATCTTCAGTCATTTTGCCTCAATACAGCACCGTAACACTAATCTCAGAGCCACAATAGCAGTGAGTTTCTGTCACAACGCTAGTTCCCTACCCCAATATCCTGTTTATTCTTGGATCAGTTTCATGTTAACTTAACATTGAATGAAGGATTGCTTTTTCTGATTTGCTCATCTCTGTTAAAACCTACATTAACACTTAGCTCTTATGGTGGAAGCAGACTGTATATAATATCTGAATTCAGATTCATGAAGTACAAGGAGAGCTTTATAACCCATTTTCTTCATTGATTTTCATTTAGTTCAGGCACAGCCTTCTCTATGTTCTCCAGGAGCTTAGAATTTGGAAATGCAAGGTGTGCAAACTGAGAATGACAGAGCTTTATTTTTGGAACTGGGAAAGGGAGAAAGAACTTATCACTGAGGAAAAGTTGACAATGTGAGGTATCATTGACTCTTTAAGCTCTGGAAGATGATCACGCAGGCCAGTGCTGAAATGCAGGTCAGTTATTAATAGCCAATCTTGTGTTTTGTTGATAAATAGCGATGGTCTTTCATAAGTAATGTCTCCTAATTATTCCCCTTAAGAAGTGTTGCCAACTCCTGATAAGCAAGTGTTTTGTTCAACCTCAGAACACTATAATCCACCAAATTACGATTACATCATAGTCAAACCGTCATCGTCATACTTACTATGTCCATCAATTAGAAAATGGCAATTTATTATGGAAGACTGATTCCGAACATAAAACCCAAAACACTACTTTTATTGTCATGTGCATCCAATTTTTAGATCACATCACTAAAAGCGAGGTATCATTATGGCTTAATATTGAGGCAATTCCTTGTCACAGGGTTTGGAGGCTTGTGTGTCTCAATGACCCGCATATCTATGTTGGCTGCAGTCAGAGCTTGATGCTTTGGCTCTTGGTAGGATCAAAGATCAAACAAAAAACAGATCAAAGGGTAGAGGCCAGACTGAGAGTGGTGCACCCGTCCTCCAGGTTCGGGGACTCAGCTCAGTGCTAACAACCCTGACTGGGTAAAACAAAACTGTTACTGAAGAATTCTTCTACATCTGAGTGCGATGGTATTCCTGAGTCTCCATCCAGAACCTGCATGAATGACAGTAGTGAAAACCAAACTACACTCAGAAAATGCTGGAGGAACTCAGCAGGCCAGGCATGATCTACGGAAAAAAAGTAAAAGCCGAAACATCCACTGCCCCTTTTTACATAGATGCTGCCTGGCCTGCTGAGTTCCTTCAGCACTTTGTGTGTATTGCTTGAATTTGCAGCATCTGCAAATTTTGTCCTGTTTGTGAAAACCAATCTACTGACACAATGAAAGAAACCCTGAACACCGCCAGAGATGGAGGACCTTCATTGCTGCCCCAAATGCAAGTACCATAACAGGTGGTAGATAGATTTAAGCAATCAAAGCAATGAATGCAAAGTAATGCAAGTGTCTTTACTAGTCAGGGCATTGAGTATAAGAGTCTGGAAGTAAGGTTACAACTAATAAAACTTCAGTTATGTTGCACTTGGAACACTGTGCGCAATTCTGGTTGCCCCATTACAGGAAAGATGTCAATACTTTGAAAAGGGTGCAAAAAAGGCTTATAAGGGTGTGGCCTCCATGAAAGTATGAGCTACAAGGAGAGCTTAGACTTGGGAGCCTTGGAAGCTGAGGGGTGACCTGACAGGAAGTTATAATATTATGAAAGGCGTAGATAGAGTAGTCAGTCAGAGTCTTTTCCAAAGGGTAGAAATGTCAAGTACTCGAGGACATGCATTAAAGCTGAATGGGGGAAATTTAAAAGAGATGTGTTTGCCAGATTTTTTTTTTACACAGTTTTTTTTACTGTCTGGTATGGGTCACTGGGGTAGTTATGGATGCAGATATAAGAATGGCATTAAAGAGCCTGTGACACAGACACACGAATATGCAAGAAACGAAGGATCTGGCTCAAGTAGAAGTAGAGGAGAATTAGCTTAATTCGGCATCATGTTTGGCAGAGATATTCTGGGCTGAAGGCCCTTTATCTGTCCTGCTCTGCTCTATTTGTGATGCAATGGCCAAAAAAAAAAGGATACGGGTCGTTGAGAATGGTGAAAGTTGAACTAAAATCAATATGGCATTGAGAATTAGGAAATCAGAGGAATGAAGCAAGTATTATGGCAGCAGCTAATTTACACCAGAGTCAAATCCAAACAAAAACAATACAGTAGATGCATCAATTTCATTGTTCTCTGGAGGTCCTTTCTTCAATATTTTGAAAATGATTTTGGGCTGTGGAGAGAGATTGAGGGAATGGAATTGGTTGGACTGCTCTTATGTAGAGTCAGAATGGACTCAATAGGTCAAATAACCCAGCACATATCTGTGCTGTACTGAAGCCGCAAGACAATCTCCAGCCTGGAAACTTATCTGGAATGGGGGATAATGAAAATGCTGGGCGGCTCACTGGTGTTTTTAATGCTTGCGTGATTATCAATCACATCAGATTAAGAAGAAGGACCTTATCAACTGCCAACTCCAAAAATGAGAAACAGCTACTTGACAGCACAACTCTGCCCATGTGTCAGACAGTTATATGTAATACTCCTCCAGGTATATAACTGATCTGTCTCAGTTATTAGTCTTCTAATGGTTGTCATATTCAATCTTATCAATGTCTAACAGCCATAATGATGAAAAAAAATCAAATGTGTTCAGATTTTATTGCTGATTTAGGTTTTCGACTTACCTTGCTCTGATCTAGGTCTAGTTTATTACATAGTACGTGAATGAAGTGTCTTAGAGAGCTTCTGCACCAAGCAGAAATTTATTGTCACAATGAAAGATGAAGTCATGAAAAACATAAAAACCCAGTCTCTAGATGAAGTTTGACTTACCATGATTACCCTTGGATGTTCGAACTGGCGTAAAATGGTTTTTGGTGGTTCTGACAGGCGAGCTATCCTTGGGTGATCCATCTATTGCTGTCATATTCTCCCTCTCGAAGTGTGGTACTGGGATTGGTCCCTGGTTTCGTAAAATATCTGCCAGGGCCCTGTGAAATTCCATTTAAAAAGCATTGAGAAAAAGTACAGTGCCTTTATGTCATAACAAACAGTCAACAGAATCAAGTTCATTTCAATCACTTTCTCTTCTGTCCTCTCCCAATGGCCAGAAAATGCAGAGGCTTTGAAATCACATAAACTACTTCTTGTTATGAGGTTATAGAGAAAGTGCAGTAAAGGTACAGGTACAGTGCAGATCATCTCTGGTGAGGTAGATTGGGAAATCAAGAATTTATATGTAACACTCACTTTGCCTGGTGGCGTGATCTCTGGGTGATTACCCGCTGCCCAGCCAAACCTTAGAACTCTCGTCTGGTTGAAAACTGTGTGATGTGTCCCCTGTTTCAAATCAGTACCCCGTAATGACAAGCCATACACGGGATGCGGTTAAATAAATAAGATTTTATAATTCTTACTTGAACTATGGGGTTAGTAGAGAACCAAAATATAAAATTTTAGAAAGGTGCTACTATATCTTTATTCAGTATGTGCACAAATAATTCATTGGAGCTCACGCAATATCCACTTTCCACCATTTGATCTCCTCTGAACTCCACCGGGTCCCAAGCCCCCGCTCAGGGTTCGCTCCGCTCGCCAGGACACAGCACCGGATGCGATAGCTGACCCCAACAGACTCACAAGTGAAGTGTTGCCTCACCTGGAAAGACTGTTTGGGGCCCTGAATGGTGGCAAGAGAGGAGGTGTAGGGACAGGTGTAGCACTTACGCTTACAGGGATAAGTGCTCGGTGGGAGATCCGTGGGGAGGGACGTGTGGATCAGGGAGTCGCAAAGGGACCGGTCCCTACGGAAAGTGGAGAGGGGAAGATGTGCTTAGTGGTGGGGTCCTGTTGAAGGTGGCGGAAGTTGCGGAGGATAATGTGCTGGATCCGAAGGCTGGTGGGGTGGTCACCATTCAGGGCCCCAAACAGTCCTTCCAGGTGAGACAACACTTCACTTGTGAGTCTGTTGGGGTCATCTATTGCATCCGGTGCTCCCGGTGCAGCCTCCTCTACATCAGTGAAACCCGACGCAGATTGGAGGACCACTTCATCAAGCACCTCCGCTCCATCCGCCACAACAGACAGGATCTCCCAGTTGCCACTCACTTCAACTCTGCTTCCCATTCCCATTCGGATATGTCCATACATGGCCTCCTCTACTGCTATGATGAGGCTAAGCTCAGGTTGGAGGAGCAACACCTCATATGCCATCTAGGTAGTCTCCAGCCCTTGGTATGAACATAGAATTCTCCAACTTCCGGTAATTCCCTCCTCCTCCCTTCCTCTATCCCTATTTCACTCTATCCCCTCCCCCAGCTGCCTATCACCTCCCTCATGGTTCCGCCTCCTTCTGCTACCCATTGTGTTTTCCCCTATTCTTTCTTCACCTTTCCTGCCTATCTCCTCCCTGCTTCCTCTCCCCCAACCCTTTATCTTTCCTCTTACTGGTCTTTCACCTGGCACCTACCAGCCTTCCCCTTCCCACCCTCTTTATAGGGCCTCTGCCCCTTCCCTCTTCAGTCCTGACGAAGGGTTCCGGCCCGAAACGTTGACTGATCGTTTCCACAGATGCTGCCCGACCTGCTGAGTTCCTCCAGCGTGTTGTGAGTGTTGCTTTGACCCCAGCATCTGCAGAGTATTTTGTGTTTGTGAATCTGTGGAATTTGTTGCCACAGACAGCTGTGGAGGCCAAGGCATTTGGTGTATTTAAGGCAGAGTTTGCTCGGTTTTTGATTAGTCGGGATGTGAAAGATTATGGAGAGAAGGGAGGAGAATGG
The DNA here is from genome assembly GCF_030028105.1 of Mobula birostris. Lineage (NCBI taxonomy): Eukaryota > Metazoa > Chordata > Chondrichthyes > Myliobatiformes > Myliobatidae > Mobula > Mobula birostris. The sequence continues at coordinate 22,146,263 of NC_092393.1, forward strand.
GGTTGAGAAGGAAAATGGATCAACCATGATAAAGTGGCAGAGCAGACTCAATGGACCAAATAGCCTATTTCTGCTCTTATCGCTTCTGATCTTACTGCAATAATAAACTAATACCAATACGCAGGTGTTTTGCGAACATTAAAGAACTCTGGACCAATACTTGCAATTTTGTTGAGTAATGAGTTGTTATATTTATTAAGCAACACACACACGATGCTGGAGGAACTCAATAGGTCTGATGAAGGGTCTCAGCCTCAAACAGTGACTGTTTAGTTCCTTCCACTGGTTCTGGCTGAGCTGATAAGTTCCTTCAGCATTTTGTTTCTGTTGCTGAAGATTGCCAGAATTTGCAGAATCTTGTGTCTCCATGTCATTATATGTAGTATATTAATTGTTTAAAAAACTTTTAATGACTTAAAACAATCTCTTGAATTCATTGGGATTTCAGGCCGATGAATGCATTATTCAACACTCAACTGCTGCGAAATACTACAGCCCAGTAAATCCATCATATGTTAGCATTAATGCTAAGCATCGACCATCAGACACATTGTATTGATAAGTTTTCTTCATGCTTCCCACCATTATGCAGCAAGTAAAGTCACATAGATACATCATTGTTCTGGGAATGAATCGCATATTAGAACTATTGGGTTGGGGGGGGCATTATGGTTGCAAGTTGTGAAACTGTGACTAGAGTTCAAATATCAGGTCAAGCAATCAGAGGATGACAGCTTTCGGCTGCCAGTGATGAGGAGTGTGCTTCTGATTTAGGGGAGGCGGATTCGTTTTGAGGTGAAAGAACACCAACCAGGAGTAATTTTCCCAGAACTGGCTTCTATGACCCAGGGCTACAGTTAATTCTGACCAAACCTCATACATATTGTAAAGGCTACACTTGCAAGCGGTGCTTCTGCTGAACACAAACTATCCATGAGTAATCTCACCCACTGTCCTGTACAAACTTTGTTACTGAGCACAGATAAACAATGGATCAGATGATTGGATTCTCAGACATCCTGATTTAGAGGAAGAAACATGATTCACCTCACTTCTAATGTAGCTTTATTTATTTAAAAAATAACCTTTATGCACCAATTGGCAAGCAACTTTAAAAGTTTGGAGCCTAGAAAATGGGGAATTTTCCAAGATTTGGTTGGGTGGTGTAGGAGGTAATGAGAATTATGGAAGTCAAAAAGTCATGGAAGATAAAAAAAATGGAAAATGAAAGAGCACAGGCTTTATTGCTTAGTTTGTAGCAGCTCCTATTTCTAAATAGCTATTCAGGTGTGACTTCTGACCTGTAGACCTAAACCATAGCTACAGAGTTTGGACAGCTGCTTATTCATGACCACAGAAGGCTTAAGGGGAATGGAGGCAAGGGATGACAGTGTAAGTGGAGTTGGTATGAAAGACGGGGTGAACATCCCTAGAAACAAATCATTGTGACATACTACACGTGCCAATTCTCTTCTTTAGTTAATGAATTCACTTTTCACTATTTACCATTTTGTTTACATCGTATCTGCGCATGCCCAAGTGGTTAAGGCGTTCGTCTAGTGATTCAAAGGTCACTAGTTCGAGCCTTGGCTGAAGCAGCGTATGTGTCCTTGTGCAAGGCACTTTACCACACATTGCTCTGCGACGACACCGATGCCAAGCTGTATGGGTCCTAATGCCCTTCCCTTGGACAACATCGGTGGCGTGGAGAGAGGAGACTTGCAGCATGGGCAATTGCTGGTCTTCCATACAACCTTGCCCAGGCCTACGCCCTGGAAACCTTCCAAGGTGCAAATCCATGGTCTCATGAGACTAACGGAGGCCTATATCCGCACTTATGTTAATGCTGAACCTGCAGCAAAACAATGCTGACTGTGACAGTCTGTCCATATCTTTCATTTGATTAGCATTATTGTGCTAATCTTTCACTTAAAAATACTTTTCATTTCATCTGACAGTCACTCATTTCCTATAATTAAAACCAATTTACAATGAAACTATTCTCCATGTTATATAGTTACTTATGGCAGCTCTAAGTACAGACATAAATTTAAAGATAGCATCTTGCCCCTTCCTACAAGTGTAAGAATATAGTATTCCAAAAGTTCCATCACTTTAACAGCTCTTGATATCTTAGCTGTTGACAGGCAACACGGACCTGCTTGCTTATTTCTCCAATAGCTATCAACACAAGCACGGTAGGAACAATTTTTGTGCTAGGCAACTAGCTCAGAAATAATATTCCTGCACAACACAAAGAAAATTAAAAAGGAACAGTCAACATCTCAAACATAATCAGCAAAGAGAGAAACAGGGTTAACATTTCAAGTTGATGACCTTTCATCAGTGAATATTTCATTGGAGAGAAATGATTGTACAGATTCCAAGCCATTGTTCAATAAATTGTGATTGCAATCAATGTTCCTTGCAGACAACTTGATTTTGTTGGAAGTGATTGATATTAGGTATTTCCCCTTTCAAGCTTTGGATCTTTGTTAACTTCATTTCATTAGGAAATATTGGCAGTAACTAATATCTATTCTTTCGTTTCCATTATGATATGCGTAGGTTAAGCTCCCTGACCCATTTACACTTGATTTTAAACCCACTCTCATGTTCTGGATACTTTGATTTCACTCTACCCGGTATGCTTTTGATGCAGTGCATCTTTGCTCCATGGCTAACTTGTATTGATCATTCTGGTAAGTGGCCAGGCCTGTGCTTGTATATTTGCTTGTTCTCTCACGTCTTTTACCAGTAGTGTTTCCTGCAGTTAGTTTATTTATTTTTTGAGATATCGTGCAGAACAAGCCCTCCAGCCCGGTAATCGCTGATTTAACCCTAGCCTAATCACAGAAAAATTTACGATGATCAATTATAAATTTCCCCTTGTTATTTCCAACTTTGATTATTTAGCTTATTTCAAAGTGTTCTTTTCTTAATGTAGTGTGAGCCTTCATATGTGTATTTTAATTTGGTTTTTAGTTTGTTGATAAGATGTATAGAAGATAATCTGATCAACTGGGAGCATGCTCTCTCGTAAAGTTCCCATCCTGGAAACTTCGCTACTAAGTTCAATACTTGAGATGTTGGAAAAACACACTTGAACAGGCAACATCTGTGGAGGGAAGTGCATAGTCAACATCTGAGGTTGAGACCATTCATATGAATTGAAACAAGGAGACAGCAGAATTATAAGGTGGAGGGAAGGTGTGTCACTATGCATCCTGCCGAAGGGTCTCGGCCCGAGAGGTTGACTGTACTCTTCCTAGGTGCTGCCTGGCCTGCTGAGTTCTTCCAGCATTTTGTGTGTGTTGCTTGGATTTCCAGCCTCTGCAGATTTTCTCTTGTTCCCTATGTTTTCTTGGTTTGATTCTTCACAAATGCTTATTGATAAATTATCTACTCGAGTCTGTCAGGTTCACATGCAATTAGCTTTGGCCCTCGTCAAATTCACATACTAACTGATTTCTGCTTGTCTTACAAACTCTACACCCACTGCTCTATTCTACGCTCCCCCCCACCCCCGCCCGCACTTTCCTGACTCTTGTTGTCTTTCTGTGTGGGAGGCAAAGGAACTAGTCATGCCTGAATTTTTTTAAATTGTGAAGATCATATTTTTCTTATGCTTTTAAAGCTGGTCAGTTCTATATTCTCACACTTTGCCAACTTTTGTTCATATTGCTTGGCAGGGTTAAATTCACTCATGTTCCTCCATGAACTGTAAGTCTTTCTTTTATTCTCTCCACTTTATAAGCCTCCTTTGCTCTGCATGCATCATGGATAGACAGTTGTCAGGAGAGGGAATGAAGAGCAAAAAGCCAAAGTTCCTACTAGTCTCAGCTTCCCTTCTTGGAGCAATTGCTTCCAGCAGAAATCAAGTGTTTCTTAAACATCACAAGCAGATTTTTTTTTTCTATGTTGTTCAACAATTCTGCAATAACTTTTGGATTTGGCAAGCCTCTTTTTCCCTCTGAACACAAATGGTGAATTGTTCATTTTGCTTTTATGAATAGAAATTAACAATGCATTCTGTCTTGTTACTTGACTTTGAGCTTTGCTCCCTTTCCTCCTTTGGGAGCCTTCCTCAAACGTAGCTATTATTCATTAGACATGCACCTGTGAACCTTGCTATGCTCCCAGCTGATTTGATGTCTCCCTATTCACCTTACAAGGATCTAAAACATAAGGCAATATGAATAATGCTCTCAATGGATGAGTAATTAATTACTATTCTTAGAAATACTTTGCCTGGTGATGGCCTTTCTCTCTCTCGATCAATTTACACAAAAAAGGAGCTATCCTCATTTTAGGTACTTTGCAGCTGCTATCTGTACAAATGTAACTGCTTTTATTTGAATTGTATTACTTCACCTTTAGTTCTTGGACTTTTTTTAAAATTTACTATGAAATACCCAGGTAAAACGGAAAGGAAAAGCAGCTTCTCCTAGTGTCACTCATCAACTTCTCTGATATCCAGTCTCCCTCGGAGTGAAACGAAACGCAAGTAAAGGCAGGTACCAAGCTTAAGTGCTGCATTTGAACAACACTACCTATCAGCACAAAGAGGAAATAAAATATTTAAACCTACAAACAAAACTGGAATTCCAGTCACATTCAACACCAAAAGCACAACTGAAGTATAAAAATGGCATCAAAAGAGAAAAGGAAAAAGTTGAATATGGCATGGCAAGGAGAAAAGAAGGGTGCGAAAGTAAAACAGCTTAGTTTTATCAAGGAAAGGCAAGGTTAGAGAGAGAGAACTGAAAATGGGTTCAAGTTGGAACACGTGATGTCACGTAAATTCTAAATATATTTCATCGTTTTCCACCTTGCCTTCGCAGGAAGGAGGCAGTTAATTTATTGATCTTGAAAGGGACGCAGAGGCTACTGCTGAATAAGTGGTAACATTATTCACACTGCTAACATGACTGTTGAAAAGGAACATAACCCTCAGGGGGTGGAATGTACAGAAGGGTATCCTTCAGGAAATAAAGGAGCCATCTAAATAACTTAACACCACCTCTGAAGAAATCACCAAGTACTCAAGAAGTGCCTGAGGACTGGACAAAGAGAGATGTTATGTGAAGCTAAATAAACCTATCATTTAAGATTATGTAGCTCCTGAACAGAAGCGAAATCATGAAAGACTGCTTCTGAGGTTTCATGAATTCTGCATTATACCAGCTTTACAAATCTAATTTGAATGTATTTACGATTCCTCAAGAATATTTAATATTACAAATAAATAAAGCAAGAGTTAGTGGAAATATTTAAGAATAGATTCAAAATTAGATGACCAGAAAAGCCTGGAGCCTGAAATTGTCACCAAACTCCAGAATGTTACTACTAAGATCCCACAGGGGTCTATATTAGCACCTCTTTTGTTCAATATCTTTCTAAATGTTCTGAAACTACAGAACAAGAGCATTGTGGTTAAACCAAGCTAATGATTAAAGAAACATCAGCAAAGAATGGACAAATTTGAATATATCTGAAAATTGGGTGGGTAGACCAGTAACATGCAAACTTCAATGAATAGAAATGTAAAATGATTAAGGTCTTCTGCTTAAACTTGAAGAAATAAGATGAATGGCAAATGTAAGAGATTGAGGGATCCAGGTTTATAAAAAACTGAAGGCTTTACAATTATGCTCAATAATTAGAAAGTAAATAGATATTGGGATCAACTCAAAGGTCAGTGTAGAGCTCAGTTTATGAAATGATGCTGTACCTATATAGAAATGTTGCAATCAGCCTCAGAAGACTGTGGAGCATTCTAATCACAATTGAAAACTACCCCATAAGCAGATGTTGTCAGTCAAAGAGGTGAAGTAATTGCTGTTTTGATTGCTGATCATGTAAACTATGCTGTTCCAGAACAGCAGATCCAGAAGACAGAGACTTTACCTGAAGGGAGTTAATTATGATGTTAACTTGTGTAGGATTTTGCATGGATTTTACCTACATTTTGGTTTGTCCATACCTGCATTTCAGATTCCCATTCCCTAAGGGTATCTTAACTAGTTGTAAAGGACTGACCTTGTTGACAAGCACGTGAGTAGTGGAGGGCCTCAGAGTGATCTCGATGGTCTAGAACAAGCTCTGCCCAGAAAACTCCTCTGATAGTCTTTGACAGGTGGCAATGTCCAACAGACTGCCATCTCTCAAAGCATCAGCATTTTTCAGGATTAAACTTATTGCAAATGAAATAAATAATTCATACATTTTAAAAAATAATCACACTTCTAAATATAAAATTAAAAAAACACAACCCACTGATAAAAAAAAACACCAAATCAAACACCAGAAAAAATTTTCTCTGCAGATGGATTCAATGGGCTGCACCAGCAATTGCAGCCAGGAACTAACCTGATGAGCTGGGGAACCAAGTGGTGTAAACAGCCCAGTCCAACACAGGTAAAGCCCTTCCTTCCATAGAGCACATCTACAGGAAAGTAGCATCAGTCATCAAGGACCCCCACCATCCAGGCCATGGTCTCTTCTCACTGCCACCATCAGGAAGGAGATACAGACGCCTTAAGACCCACACAACCAGGTTCAGGAAGTTACTACCCCTCAGCCATCAAGCTCTTGAACCAGAGGGATAACTTCATTTACCTCCTCACTGAACTGTTCCCATAGCATATGGACTCATTTTCAAGGACTCTTCAGCTCAGGTTGCTTGCTTATTAATTAATTAATCAATTTATTTATTTATTTATCTACTTATTTATTTATCTATTTATTTATTCATTTATCTATCTAGCTATTTATCTGTCAATCTATTTATCTATCTATTTATTGTTTTTCCTTTTTGTATTGGCAGTCTGCTATCTTTTGCACATTGGTACTTGTCCGGCTTGTTGGATGCAGCCTTTCATTAATTCTATTCTGTTTTCTTGTATCTACTGTGAATGCCTGCAAGAAAATGAATCTCGGGGTTGCATATGGTGATATATATGTATTTTAATAATACACTTCCTTTGAACTTTGATTTTCCGAACTTCCTAATTGACAAGAGAATCTTCCAAAATCTATCAACACAAATGCTGAAAAATCATAGCAATTATGTTAGTGATTGAGTGTTAAATTTGTGATAAGTGAGAAAAAATATGTGACTTTGGAACTATGATTCACAAAGTGTTTTCTCACTTTATTTCCGAATCTGTTGGAGAACAATTTATAGTGATTTTGTCATAATCAATAACTCTGTCATGATTTTATATTATAATATGGTACAAGATGAAAGAGATAACTTTTTTCATCTAGCAATTCTTACTTTCTTCTGAAATGTGTGATGAGATTCTGTGATCTTTCTGAAATGTGTGGGAGGCAGTTGGTGCTGAAGGAATACCACTGTTACAGAGTTCAAGAAAGTCAGAATCACTGGTGAGACATTTATTTCTGTGAATAATACGAATGATCAAGAGGGTAGCAACATGCAGTTAGATGTGTGAACTGAAAACTGTCTAGAAGTTTGCACTTTTGTATGCTGATTAATAAGAATGTGTTTTTATAACCCATTCAGAAGGAACAGAATTGTTGCCATAATGAAGAATCAGTGAAATAATTTTAAACCATACTTACCTATACAAGGCCTTGCAATTACCACTTAATGGCAATTTTTAATAATTCAATTGTGAATGGAACAGCCATTCAAACAGAATCAAAGATGCACTGTTTTGGAAACCTTTTTTCAATCAAACATGTGCTATTTTGGAAATGGTTTTCAATTTGAAATTCACCTTTTAAAGCAATGCCTCTTTTGAAGGTTGTTGTAGTTTGCCAAACTTTTGAATTTGCTAAACATCTGATTTTTTTTTTTATTAAGACAAGATATTACTGCATCTTGGACCTCAGGAGACAAATTGAATATCTAGCTGAATGATCAGAGACTAAAATGGCCAAGGGGTAAAAGTAATTTTCAAAGCCCTAGGTCTCACTTAAATGGAATCTGTGAGTAGTTGTTACCCTATGCTACCATACAGATTCAAGCTAACATTATTGGGTAACTGCTGAACAAATTAAGAGCCCACAGTATTACAGGAAAGGTACTGACATAGATACAGGATTGGCTGATTGGCGGGAGGCAAAGATTGGAAATAGATGAACCTTCTTCTGTTGGTTGCCAGTGACTAGTAGTGGTCTGCAGAGGTCGACATTGGGACCATTTATGTTTACACTATGTCAATGATGGAATTGATGGCTTTGTGGCCAAGTTTGTAGACGATACAAAGATAGGTGGAGGGGCAGGTAGTGTTGAGGAAGCAGGAAGGCTGCAGAAGGACTTAGGACTTACACAGATTAGGAGAATGGGCAATGAAGTAGCAAAGAGAAGACAATGACAGGAAGTGCATGGTCAATGCACTCAAAAATCTGAGGTGCAAAGGGACTTGGGGTCCTTGCGCAGGATTCCCTACAGTTTAACTTGCAGGTTGAGAAGGCAAATGCAATGTTAGCATTCATTTTAAGAGGACCAGAATATTAAAGCAAGGATGTAATGTTGCAACATTATAAGACACTGGTGAGGCCTCATTTGGAGTACTGTGAGCAGTTTTGGGCCCTTTATCTAAGAAAGGATTTACTGATATTGGAGAGGGTTCAGAGGGGGTTCACGAGCATATCTCGGGGAATGAAAGGGTTATCCCATGAGGTGCTTTTGATGGCTCAGGGTCTGTACTCACTGGAATTTAGAAGAATGGGGGAGTGATCTCAGTAAAACCTATTGTATGTTGAAAGGCCTAGATAGAGTGGATGAGGAAAGTATGTTTCCCATTATGGGGTAATCTAGGAACAGGACAAAAACCTTATAATAGAGGGATGTCCATTTAGAATGGAGATGAGGAGGAATTTCTTTAGCCAGTGGATGGTGAGGTGGAATTCATTGCCACAGACAGTAGTGGTTTCCAGGTCATTGCATGTATCTAAAGCGGAGGTTGAAAGGTTCTTGATTGGTTAAAGTATGAAAGATTACAGGGAGAAGGCAGGAGAATAGGTGTGAGGGAAAATGAATCAACCATAATGAAATGGCGGAGTAGACTTTATGGGCTGAATGGCCTATTTCTGTTTTTCCTATCCCTTATGGGTTTTCGGTCTTATAGTTTGTTTATATACACCATGCAACTCTGTTCAGTTACTAATATTCTTATATCTGATGACAATGCTCTGGGTTTAAGATCTAATCAATGATTAGATCAATGCATTTAAATTTTTGGAGATGTTTTTCATATTAAACTGAAGACAATGCCAGTTCATATGGCTAAAAAAAAGTCTTCTGATAATGCTGAAAGAAGGAGAAACATTTCCAATCTTCTTCAGTTCCATGTTATCCACTTCTTATTACCTGCTCCATTAGCTCATTGTGGGATCTTGCAGTAAAGGGAATCGAAGAATATGATTCAAGAAGCACTTGCAATCATTTGTTACAACTCAAAACTTTCTAAACTCAGTTGCTTTTTGGAGTAATCACTGTTCTAATACAGAAGTATAGCAACCGTTTGCACATGGAATGTAGAGCACAAGAGACTGCAGATGTTGGAATCTGAAGAAATACCTGGAGATCATTTGTTCCACACAGATATTCCCACAAGTAATAACTTTATAATGCACTGATAATCCAGTGTTATGATATCAATTTCAGGATAACATAAGGAATAATTTGACTTCTCTTTGAAAAAGCAGCTGGAGATATTTTTACATTTCATCTAATAGGAGAGTCTAGATTTGATTCCTCATCCATATGACAGCAGAAAGGACAGTACAGTAGTCCTACAGTACTCCATTGGTGTTCCAGTCCAAAGCTTTATGCTCAAGTCTGGGCAGCACTTGAACTACAACCTTCTGGCCAAAAACAAAGTACTACCAGTAGGAATTTGCCTGACAAGAGCTGAGATCTGATTTCCCTCCCTGTTCATTTCCTGAATTGAGCCATTTTGAACAGGGAAGTGATCATTATCTGGAGAAATACTGAAAACTGGTCGATGTAGTGGTGTCCCATAATAAGTTTTTAATATATCTTCCAATAAGAAGGGAAAGAAAACTGTGGTAATAGGGGCAGTGTCACAAACACGGAGCCATAGTTTCAAAATAAGGGGCTGATAATTTCAAACTTAGATACATAGAAATTTATTTTCTTAGAGAGTTGTGAATCTGTTGAATCCTCTGTTCCTGAGAGTGGCTAAGGCCAGATCACTAATTATACTTTGGGTACAAGTTACAGTAGATAAATATTTGATAGTTTGAGAAATTGAGGTTTATGTGGAACTGACACAGAGAATAGTTTAGTCTAGCATATATCAGCCATGATCATTTTGAATGGTGGAGCAGGCTTAGTGGCCTACTCTGGCTATTTTCTTGTGTTCTTTCAAGAATAGCAGCTTTCAATATGCCAGAATTTAGCAAAACCCACACCATGGAACAGGAAGCACGTGGATAACTAGTGAATGACTGAGGAAGAAAACATGGAATCAAAAGAGAAAATTGATAAAAATTGAAGAGATCAAATGTGGACTTTAAAAAGAATGAACCAGCCATAACTGAAGGGGCTTTGCAAAGTGCCAGCATGAAATCAGAATAACACACAGTATTACCACAAACTGCAAGAGAATAAAAGTTATACCTGTTTAACTGTAATGAAGGAGGAGGAGGAGGAGGAGATACCAGGTTTACTAGATAAACTGGATGAAAATGTCAGTCTAAATTGCAGGTATAAATTGGTGGAGTTACCTTCTGCATCTTGGTATAGAGCAATGAAGTAAACTAAGGCTTGCTCGGTTTTGAATCTGGTAGAGTGACTTAAGACCATTTACAAGAGATAGATTGTGTGAAAATCCAAAAGTCACCTGCATTAAAAGTGGTAAGCATACATGATGATAGGGAATAACAATGCTTCATATAAAAATACGAAATCATCTGGAGAAGTAGACCAAGGAATTTCTAGAACTTAATATGTTAATTGATATTATTAATAGTCATATTTCCACGAGCAATATATATATTTTTCTTTCTTCAATGTGCTATATACTTCTAGCAAACTCCCCATGATTGCCTGGTTCCATGTTTTGGTATTTTTTTGCTGTTGGGAGATCAGTTTATCTTTCATAACTTTGAAAATCAACATTTTATCAGCTCCCAAATTTAAATGGATTTGATGTACTTATGCATTATTACTCAATCAAAAGACCTGGCTTTTAAAGTACTTCTCACAACCTCATTTCAAAGTGCTTTACACTAGACCATTGAAAAGTTGCAGCACAGAAGGAGGCACTTGGCCCGTTGTGTCTACGTCAGTCAAATATTACCTGACCTTATTCTGCCTTTCAGCATTAGCGTGCAGCTCTGCATGTTATACTTTTTTTTAAAGTATGTTATCCAAATACATTTTAAATATGCTTTATGCTCTAAGTCCCTTCAAGCTGTTCCAAACCTCCTATCAACCTCTCAATGATTTTCTTTTTCCCTTGATTTTTGTTAAGGGAAATAGATCATTTCTGTTTGCGGAATCGTAACTTTAAATACCACAGTTAGGTATCCTAGTCTGTGGCTCAGTTGGTTGTATCCACACATCTGAATCAGAAGCCTTGTAGGTTAATTTTTCACTCCAGAGATGTAAGTAGTCTTAGTGATTTATTTATTTATTTACTGGGATACAGTACAGAACAAATAGGCCATTCTGACCCTTCGAGCTGAGCCAAGCGACGCGGCCATTCCCCGATATAACCTAGCCTAATTGCGGGACAGGTTACAATGACCAATTAACCTGCCAACTGGTATGTCTTTGGACTGTGGGAGGAAGCCAGAGCACCCGGAAAAACTGGAGCAGTCATGGCGAGAATGTTCAAACTCCTTACAAGCAGTGGTGCGATCTACCACACCTAAAATGTAAACATGTCCTTTCTGTAATGTGGTGTCGAGAACAATACTGAGTACTCAACCTATGGCTTCATTCATGTGGTATGACATTGAGGCAAAATCTTCCTGTTTTCTTTTATTTCTCAAACAAACAAAAAAAAGCAGCCTAATGTCTTTTAAACACATTGTTTTATGTTTTCTACCACCTCTATAGACCTGTTACCAATGAACTACTTTCACTGTCATAATACAACGCTAGCCACAGTTTATGTTCAAGTCCTTGTTTAGGGACATATAACCTTCTGATTCAGAATGGAGAATACAACCGTTGAGCCATAACTATCACCCAAATAGGACAGTAAATAATCCTGTGTCATACTGGCAGCAGGAATCTATACTGTTAAAAATTTCAGTCACCTAATTTCTGCTAGAAACCCAAGGTTTTAGGAAATTATTGCAGCGTTTTTAAAATGCGCCATGCACACAAGTACAATGCACACATTTGATATGCATGTCATTAAACATGAAACAGGCATTTTAGATTTGTCAGACTACAGGAACACACTCGCAGTACCCAAGGTGACAGTGGTGCTTGAACAATTACTATAGCTTCTAACATTGCCGTCATTTCACTGATAATGATAATAACAATGTGCACATTTTGGACAGGGAGGACAGGCAAATTGAAAGAGGGTTTAAAGAAGCTATCTTTGCCAAATTGGAAAACCCATCCCTGAATTGAGGGGGTGGGGTATGACACCACTTATCAGCTACTTACAATGCAGTCCTAACATCTCTACCCCAGCGTCTCCACAACAGTTCACACCTCCACTCATGCAAAGATTACCTCTCATTATCTCTATGACTTTTAACGACCCTCATGTGATTGCTATACCTTTAAACAACTCATAGAGTTTATAAACTGGAAAACTGCCGACCATGGGTTAGAATTGAAGAAGCTTCTTGGATGAGTGGCAAAATATCTTGTAGACAACACAGCAAGTCCAGTTGCCTTGATTTACTATTGCTTGATATAAAATAACCTGGATGACTGAGAACCTTTATAGACATAAATCTAAAAATCCTCATTTGCATTGCATTGATGCATTTTTTGTTAAGATGACAGGTACATACATTAGAGAATTGTCAAGACGAGTAAATATTAAGATATTAGAAGCTGAATCAAAAAAATCATGAAAGTAATCGCTTTCCTGATCTCAGGATTATACTCTATTCTTGGTTGGTGCAACTGTAACGAAACCCAATTTCCCTCGGGATCAATAAAGTATGTCTATCTATCTATCTATCTATCTTATGCTTCTTTTCCAACTAAATCGTTTTGATGTGAAACCCTTCTTGTATTGTATTGTATTGTATTGTACTGTAGCCGTCGATTTACACACAGCAAACTCGTAAACTGCTGAAGGCAATGGCTGGATAAATGGCTTTGGAGATATTAATTGGGAGATAAGTATTAACCAGGATATCAGAGAATACCCTGCCACTCTTTAAAATAATGCCACATTCACCTTAAGCCACAAGGCCTTATATTAATCACAACATCCAAAGGGACATCAGGCATGATAGTGTAGTGATCAACACAATGCTTTATAGTACCAGCGATCAGGGTTCAATTCCCACCACTGCTCACAAAGAGTTTGCACGTTTTCCCTGTGACCACACAGGTTTCCTCTGGGTGCTCTGGTTTCCTCCAATGGTCCAAAAGAAGTTGATTTGACAAGAGAAAGTCTGCAGATGCTGGAAATCCGAGCACCATACACAAAATGCTGGAGGAACTCAGCAGGCCAGACAACATCTATGGAAAAGAGTACAGTTGACATTTCGGGCCGAAACCCTTGGTCGTTGTGCATTGTCCTGTGATTAGGCTAGGGGTAAATTGGGGGATTGCTGGGATTGCATGGCTCGAAGGGCCAGAAAGAGATATTGCGTGCTGTATCTCAATAAGTAAATAAACAAATCACTCAGACTGTTCACTGGAGCGAAAAATTAACCTACAACGCATCTGATCCAGATGTGTGGATACTACCAACTGTGCCACAGCTGGTGAGAGGTGCGCTTTGGGCATAAATACAGACAAATAACCAGCATAGATGGTAAGCATTTCCAAAGGTGCATTCAGAATAGGATTACCGTCCAAAGATTAAAGAACAGCAAATATGTTAAATTTATAGAAAAAGATATAAAGGTAACCTTGGGAACTATAACCCAATAACTCTGACATCCGCAGCAATTAAAACATTAGACAGTATAATGAAGGCAGGAATAATACTCTATCTAGAGACGAGGCCATGTCTGACAAATCTGTTGGAATCCTTTAAGCAGAAAGGAAGAATCTGCACTAAGATTTAAGCAACGTACTTGATATAACAATTGGCCAAGTCAAGCTGGATTTGATCCCAGCTGATCTAAACTTATCTGAGCAAAATGTTAAAGGCCAAATGAGATGACCCCTGCCAAAATAACACGCAGCTCACTGCACTAGCCCGAGGATGGTAAAGACTCTGTGGTCAGTGGGTTTCATGTGGAGTATCATCTGCCTATCATCAGGACTCTGATAGCCACTGAGCCACTCCGTCTCTCTTCCTTCCAAGATACAGCATGAAAATAGACCTTTCAGCTCACCAAATCCATACTCACTACCAAACACATTGTTTTTGCATTAATTCTATCCTTACCTATTGTATTCTCCACACATCTTCCCCCAACTCTACAACTCATCTACAATGAGGGGCAACTTACACTTATCAACCCGGATGTCCTTTGGATATGGCAGGAACTGGAACATAGGGAGAAAATGCTAACTCCATCTAGAGGTCGGGATTTAACTCAGGTGTGTGGAGCTGTGAAGTAACAGCTCGATTAGTTGTGCCACAGTGTCTGATATTCAGAAACAATGAAAAGTTAATAAGATCGCTGTCTTTAAAAAGTTCTATAATCAAAATATTGCAGACATTAACAAGTAATTAAGATATTAAAACTAAAATAAAAATAAACAACAAATTTACCTTTACCACCTAACTTGCAGGGCTGGGTAGCCCATCCAAATCAATGTGATTATCATCCCCATTCCAGGTCTGACTGATACATGTTAATAGAGGAGGATTCCTTCTGTAACACTGTGGAGTTCCAGCTCCACTTCTAAAGAATAATGGACATCCCATTAATCACTGGTCACTTTGCCTAAGTCCTGGACTTGCATGCTTGGAAGCAGGTGAATTAACTGCTGAAGTTCTCTTGGGGTAAGTTGCTTTGGCAAAGAGGGGTTGAAAGAAGACTTTGATGGGGTAGTAAACTATGAGGAGCTTAGATACCATAAATAGGAAGGACAAGTTACCTTTATCAAATGACAAAGATTTAAAATAATTAGTAGAAAGATTTGACAGGAAATAGAGAAATGATTTTTCATACTGAAGATGGAATGGATTTGAATTTTTGCCTGATATGATTGTAAAGGCAGAAACCCTCAACACATTCTATGATGTAGTTGGGTGTACAGCTGATCTGCAACACTATGGAGCTGACACCAGAAGGTGGGGTTAGGCTAAGTGTATCAATTTTTTGATTGCTTGATATAGAAGATTAAATAACTTTCTTCTGTGAATACTTTGTTAAGCTACTTTGATATTGAGGGTCAGAGCTTGGAAGAGATCACTTTGTCCGACTTGGAAACTACATTCAAATACCAGAGGACATGTACTTAAGTTGAGAGGGGGTAAATTTAGAAGACACGTGCAAATCAAGTTTTTTTTTAACAGAGAGTGATACGTACAGTCTCTATTTGAACGGTCTGCTAGAAGAAGGGTTGGAACCAGGTACTGTATATTAGTGTCATTTATGAGACTTTCAGATAGACAGATAAATGTACAAGGAATAAAGGGTCATAGACCCTGTACAGGAAGAATAAGTTTTGTTTTTTTAATTTGGCATGAAGTTTGCTGTGGATATTGTAGGCTGAAAGATCTGTTCCTATACTGCATTGTCCTATGTTCTAGTTCAGCAGTTCCTCTCTGTTAGGGAGTCTCATATTGCCTCTGTTCCACTGGTAGATGAGGTTGGTGATCTTCTTCTTCTGACAGTTTTCTTTATCCGTTATTTCTTCATCCTGTCACTCTTGAGCCCGAGTCTTACATCTCTCAGGGTTCATTCTGCATGCTCCTCCTTCACCGACACTGTCTATGGTCTTTCAATAATTAGATTGAGCAGCACAAAAGCAATAATGAAGTCTTTATAATGATTGTAGAGGTTCTTAGCTGTAAATTGGTCTAACAAGCAGGGAAACCCTTTGTCTCTGCTCCCCCTCTGTGATCTCTGCAGCCCTCTGACTCTTTGACAGTGTATTCACCCAGATTTGCTGCAATTTTTTGCTATCATTCTTCCCTTCCACCCAACTTTTTATTCTGGCACCTTCCCATTTTCTTTCCAGCTCTAAAGAAGGCTCTCAGCCCAAAACGTTGACTGTTTTTTTCATTTCCATAGATGCTGCCTGACCTGTTAAGTTCCTCTAACATTTTGTGTGTGTTACAAAGGAAGTATAGCTTTTTGTCTCCCATAATCCCTCTCATCAGGCAGTACTTGTTGCTCAACATGACTGGCAGCTTGTCTCCCTGATGATGAATGAGTCACGTATACTTGCTTTGAGGTTGATCTTCCAATGATTCACTGTCACTGGATAATGAAGGAATGGAAATCTTCCCTGCTGAGGAAAATCTCCAGCTTACTAAGATGAAAAGTCTTGTGACTATCAATAGTTGCCTGTACTTACTAGCAAATCCCACTGACTGAGATGTTACCTGGTCAGTACTGAATACACCTCTCCATGGAAACAAAGCCCAGGTAACCTCACTGATGCAGTATTGAGCAGCAAACTGGAAGACAATGTATGCTGCAGGAGGTAGGGAAGGTCCTCTGGTGAGGAAGCTGAGATGTAGAGTGACTTTGATCACCACAGAGAAAACTATCAGAGCACAAGAACCGGAGCAACGGTCTTCCTGCAGTATTTCACACATCTTTGTGATATCAAATTGGAAACCTGAGACTGTGAAGATATTATTCATCAGAGAAGAAAACTCTGGATATTATGTTTCCAAAAGCTCTGTGGGCATGCATACCTAGCTGATGAGGATGTCATAGCCTCTTTCCTTGCGATCCCTAATCCACCCTCCATCACCTCAGTGACATCTTCAGATTTGTCTCCATTGAGTCTCCAGTCAATGAGGACGTCGGCTGCTAAATGCTGACAAAAGTTCTCCTTGTTAGTTGCAGCATGTTCTGTGGACCTTTGGAGGCGTCTTGAGAAGCCTGCAATTAGATCTGAAGTCAACCCATCAAGTATTTCTGCAGAATGGCCCGTTAAATAGAGATTAAAGCAACAAAGCAGAGCAAGGTAGCTGTGGTTATATTGTGACTATTCAATGGTCTAGCTCATATTGACAAGAAGAAACATACTGTACCATGTGTATGTTATCTGACCTGAGAAAATGCCACACATGCTAGTGTGAATAGATCATGCAAATGCCCAACCTAATTTCTTGATGGATGTAATTCCAGACATTAGTGAGACTTGGTTGCAAGAGAGAGAGGATTGGCAGCTTAGTATTCTAAGTTTCTAATGTTTTAAATGTGATAGAGTGGGAGGGGTTAAAGGAGGACTGGTGGCATTACTAGTCAGTGAAAATATCATGGCAGTGCTCAGTCAGGACTGACTGGAGAGCTCGTCTTATGAGGCTTCATGGTGGAACAGAGGAATAAGAAAGTTATGGCCACATTAATGGAGTTATATTATAGACCACCCAGTAGTCCACAGGATTTAGAGAAACAAATCTGTAGACAGTTGCAAAAAACATAAAGTTATAATAGTAGGTGATTTTAACTATCCACAGTATGGGACTCCCATACTATGAAACAGATGGAATAGATTTTGTGAATGTGTTCAGGAAAGTTTCTTTAGTAAATACATAGAAGTCTCAACAAGCGAGTGTGCGATACTTGATCTCCTATTGGTGAATGAGCCAGGGTAGGTGACAGAAGTTTCTGTAAGGAACATTTGCATCTAGTGATCATAATGCCATTAGTTTCAAAGATAGAAAATATGGGAAAAGATAGGTTTTGTCCAATGGTTGAGATTCTAAATTGGAGAAAAGCCAATTTTGGTGGTATAGTATCAGAACGGATTTAGTAAGTATGGATTAAGACAGGCCATTTTCTGACAAAGGTGTACTTGGTAAGTGGGAGTCCTTCTAAAGTGAAATTTTGAGAGTACAAAGCTTGTATGTGCTTGTCAGAATAAAAGATACAGATAACAGGTGTAGAGAGCCTTGGTTTTCAAGATATATTGAGGACCTGGTTAAGGAAAAAATGGAGGTGCATAGCAAATATTGCAGGTAGGAACAAATGAGGTAATTATGGAGCATAAGAAATGCAAGAGAACACTGAAGAAAGAAATCAGGAGGGCTAAAAGAAGGCATAAAGTTTTCATAGCAGACAAGGTGAAGAAGAATACTGAGGGATTCTACAGTTATCTTAAGAGCAGAATGTTTGTAAAGGAAAAAAAATTGGTCCTCTGGAAGATCAGAATTGTAATCTATGTGTAGAGCCAAAAGATATGGAGGAGATTTAAAATAGATTATTTGCATCTACATTTACTGGGAAGATAGACACAGAACCTATAGAAGTGAGGCAAAGTAGCAGTGAAATCCTGTACTCTATACAGGTTACAGAGCTGGAGGTGTTTGCTCTCCTGAAGCAAATTTGGGTGGTTAAACCCTCAGAGCCTCTCAGGGTTTTCCCTCGGATCCTGTGGGAGGCAAGTGCAGAAATTCTAGTAGCCGTAGCAGCGATATTTAAATCGTCTTTAGCGACAGGGGAGGTACTGGAGGATTGGAGGATAGCTAATGTTGTTACGCTGTGGGAAAGTTATTGGAAAGTATTCTAAAGGACCAGGTTATGTGAGTACTTGGATGGACGAGGACCGATTAGGGATAGTCAGCATGACTTTATGTGTAGTCAGTTGTATCTAACTAATCAAGGAGTTTTTTGGGGAATTTACCAGGAAAGTTGATGAAGGAAAAGCAATGGATGCTTTTTACATGGACTTCAGCACGGCATTTGACAAGGTCCCACATGGGAGGTTGGCCAAGAGGTTCAGTTGCTTGGCATTCAAGATCAGGTGGTAAATTGGATTAGATATTGGCTTTGTGGGAGAAACCAGAAAGTGTTAGTAGATGGTTGCCTCTAAGACTGGAGGCCTGTGACTAGTGAAGTGCCACAGGTATCGGCGATGGATTCATTGTTGTTTGTCATCTATATCAATGATCTGGATGATAATGCGTTTAACTGGATGAGCAAATTTGTGGAATGCACCAAGATTGGGGATGTGGTGGACAGCAAGGAAGACTATCAGAGCTGCAGAGAGATCTGGACCAGCAAGAAAAATGGGCTGAAAAATGGCAGATGAAATTTAATGCAGGCAAGTGCAAGGTGTTTCACCTCAGTACGGTCAACTAGGGTCGTTCTTACACAATGAATGGTAGGGATACCGAGGAGTGTGGTAGAAGAAAGGGATCTGGGAATACAGATCCATAGTTCCTTGAAAGTGGTGTAACAAGTAGATAGGGTCATAAAGAAAGCTTTTGACACACTGACCTTCATAAATCAAAGTACTGAGTACAGGAGATGGAACGTTGTTTTGAAGTTGTAAATGACATTGGTGAGGCTTAATTCGGAGGAATATGCATAATTTTGGTCACCTATCTACATGAAAGAATTAAATATGATTGAAAGAGTACATATAAAATTACAAGCATGTTGCCAGAATTGGAGGACCTAAGTTCTAAGGAAAGATTGAATAGGTTAGGACTTCATTCCTTGGAATGTAGAAGATTGAGGGGAGCGTTGATAGAGGTGTACAAAATCATGATGGGTATAGAGAGGGTAAATGCAAGCAGGATTTTTTCCACCTAGGCTGAGTGGGACTACAACTACAGGTCAACGGTTAAGGCTGAAAGGTGAAAAGTTTAAAGGGAACAAGAGGGGAATCTTCTTCACTCAGAGAGTTGTGAGAGTGTGGAACAAACTTCCAGTGCAGGCGGTGCATGCGAGCTCAATTTCAATGTTTAAGAGAAGTCTGGATAGGTGCAGTACATGGGAAGGGTGTAGAGGGCTATGGTCCAGGTGCAGGTCGATGGGACTAGGCAGTTTAAATATTTCAGCACAGACTAGAAGGGCTGAAGGGTCTGTTTCTGTGGTGTACTTTTTTATGACTATGATTAAAATAATTACTAATGCAATCTAAGTCAACTTAAGTAATTTTTAATTAAGATTGTTGTTCTAGTCACTGAGGACATTCTGACATTACAGAGGACACAAATGGAAACAACTAAACTGACAGTGAAAAGTTAAACACCTGGGGAAGAAGTCATTGGTTATTGTAAGTGCTAAATGGGCAGTATAGTGTTGGGTGCACACTGTTGTCCCATCCTGATATTTAATTCCCCAATGGAGGCAGAATACAAATGCGTCAACTGCTATATGCACTTTATTTAAATGACTAAGGTAAATTATGAGCTATTATCTTGTAATTAGCATAATATCAAATAGCTATCATCATCAGGTTATCAACATAAACTGTTAATTAACATTGCTGTTTGTGGGAACCTGCTGTGTTCCAATTGGTTATCTACAAAAGTGATTACACATCATCACGAATTACCTCAGTTGCAGTAGTATTTTCTGAGACAATGAAAGGCACAAAGCAAAGGCAACCTATTCTTTTTAACCTGATGAATGGATAGCAGCGTTGTTTGTGGAAGAGCAAAATTAATTGCAACAGATTTCTAATTTGAGATGATTTCCCTTGAAATGACCATGCATTCCTGTGCTTCCAAAGACCAAAGCATGATCTCTTTTGAGGTTTTAAGGTTTCACAAGAAGTGTGAATACAAAAAAGGACCGTCTGATGAGACAATCAAAGTAAATTTTTTAAAAAAGCATGTGCCTGGAGTTTTGTGGCCATATGAAGAATACATCCAGAAGCTGATTTAAACTTGTGAGAAGCATGCAAATAGAAAATTCTATCCACTCACCTGTTTCCTACAATAATGGTACTGAAAATGTCCAGAGCAAAACTCTGTTTTTCACACATCTGAAGCTCTAATAAATACAGGTAGAGTTAATAATTTTATGGTTTGGAGCAAAATACTTTCTGAACTTTAGCTTTCTATACACCTGTCAAAAAGAAAGGAATGAAAATGAAATTTAAACCTTTAATTAGCCTGCTCTCAAAGTCCCAATTATAAATTGAACATTACATTTCCTAGTTCTGTTCTGCTTCAGAATCCTATGCTTGCTGCAAGGACAGGCAATATTCTTCATAAATTAGATCTTAAAGTGAGATTCTTCCAAAACCAAGATGTAAAATTTGCTTTTACAAGACAGCAATTGAAGTGCTAGGCTCACAATTAGATAGCTTTAAAGTTTAATTTAACAGGAAACCTCCCTTGCATGTTCCTACTAAATGGACAGTAAATGGAGCAGCCATTTTTCATTTCCATGATAGTTCATTTTAGGTCTAATCATAGTATGATCTGAACTTGATTCTGGACAGGTCAGTCAGTGGAACATTACTAATAATTTTGAAAGCCCAGAAGTTCTATTCCATTCTAGCTGAGAAATCAGGGAGCAGAGGGCGTCTTTGCTGCAGTATCTTTTATAAAATAAGCAGTTCCTCATCATCTGAAAGAGGGCTGAGTATATCAATGATCGACGAGATTTAAAAGAGAAAAATGTGTGTTTTTCTGTCATTTTAAAAATAGCTCAGGAGCAAGGTTTTCAGATAGAACCATATTGGCTTATTCTTTGCCTACTCAAATAACTGTTCAAATAGGTGGCATATTTTTAAGGAAGGCATGGAGCACTAAACTTTCCCAAGTGAAGAAAGTTTGATATTATCAGGCTACCTCTGCATTTCTGCAGAATATACAGAAGTAAACTAAGTATAAGTTTTATTTACAGCATTATTCTTATCATTCCATCAGTTCATTTATGGCACTCCGACCACTCCGGTTGAAATGTTCTGATTACTACCAGTTCCGGCATTCCCATATTGTCAATATAGTGCCAGGGTTTGGATGACTAAGTCTCATGTTCAAAGTAAAGAGGAATATAGAAATGTTTAATGTTGCATTTTGATGTTTGCCTTTATTTATAAATCCATGCATGGAAAACCTTTTTTCATTGAATAGTAACTATGTTCACAGAGAAGGGAAAACACTATTATATCAACCAGATATTAAGACACTTTGCAACAGGTCTACAGTTCAAAACTGCTTCACTGGTAGAAAGTCCCTTTTGGATGTACTTAAAAGGCTCTGTAAGAAGATAAATATAAATTCAGTAGCTACCTGAAAAGTTTAATTTGAATACAATTCATTCTTTCCTTTAATAAATCTCCCAGAGAAGGAAATTATTAAAATGCTCCAGTGGCCTAAATAATGAAAGTTTCAACCCAATCATTGTGATGAAAGTTGGTTGAGCGAACCTTCCCAGCTTCCCCAAAACACTGACTTGATTAGGTTTACCTCACCACAATCAAAAGGAACACTGAGGATGCTAGATCAGTACTGCTATATTGACCAGTTCAGGGTCATGCCCAAAATGGAGGCAAACAGCAGGTGGCTCCTCTTCCAAAACCCGACAGAACAGTGATTCCTAAACGGAGATGGTGCCTCACCCCCCTCCCCCAAAGAGGAGGCTACATGTCCAAAGGAGGCATCAGGAGAAATAGGCTGTTAGTAGAGCTGGCTCTTTCAAAAAAAAAGATGAGGCACTGGAACATGGAAAGAACCAGAGCTCTGCAGGCGGTCAGCACTCATCGCAACATGTCTGAAACTCAGCAATCTCATCCAAACTAACCAACAAAACAGGCATTGTTGGGGATGCATAAATTAGCAACCCGAGTGCCCAACATTTCCCCTTGACTCACGGCACAGAATGAGTTCATGCAAATTAACAGTTGTTAAGTCAAGTACACCCTCTCAACTCTTTCTACAGATCTATGGAAAGCAGGTTGTGCAACGATACAGCACTGGCTGGAACCAAATGTTGAAATAGAGTCTATCAGTGAACCTGCCATCCCTGGGGACTCCTCTTGAAGTGTTTATATGCACAGTCAGGAACCATCATTGGGGATTATGTGGCCTTACATGATTGGT
Source organism: Mobula birostris (assembly GCF_030028105.1). Lineage (NCBI taxonomy): Eukaryota > Metazoa > Chordata > Chondrichthyes > Myliobatiformes > Myliobatidae > Mobula > Mobula birostris. The sequence continues at coordinate 22,169,344 of NC_092393.1, forward strand.
CATTTGTGTTAAGTGGCATTGTATAAAGGTAGCGTGACTAACATTCAGATTCCAATCTGAATCCTTGTCAACGTAATTTTCGTTGTTGCAATCATCTTCATCTTCGCCTCGCCGTTCCTTTGCTACCGCTACCATCGTTCTATTTGTGTCAACTCACTACCATTATCAACATCCAAAAGGCATTCCCAGTTTGTGTTCATTTTTTAATTTAACTGAGCTCCATTAATCTTGGATATATATGAATAGCGTGATCTCTATGCCTGTAAGGTCTTGAATTCTAAGCCTGAGAAGAAACAGGAACTATAGAAAGTGCATCAATACACTGTTACATACCTGGAATATGGATTTATTCCATTCCCATCAAATCAGTGACACCTCATGTGTCTTATTTGTAATATTGTACTGTCTAACAACCTCCCCATGGACCATTACTTTGACATGGTGAGGGGGCTTGTGCATCTCAGTGAGGCTACGTAGAGCTACTCAAGATGGACAGGTCATGGCAGAGAGGTCAGACTAAATATGGTCTAATGAGGAAGGAAATGGCAACCCATTCTAGTAATTTACCAAGAAAAGCTTATGGATAAATTCCATGAGGTCAGAAACAGTCAGACTAGACTTAACAACTAAACAACAATTGTCTAATGAAGCCATGAAACCATAAAAATTGTAGGAACACTTCCGTAAAAGACACTCTGAAAAGGCTACTTATGGAATTATTCAGTTCCAGAAGATGAGAGAAGCATTTGAAAAGCGTTGCACACTTGAGTCATTTACCAAGCTAAAAATGGTCTCATTCCTTCTTATAACATTTCCAAAATGATAGCAAAGTGTAGAAAATCTCATACAATTGCTGAAAGTTTAATAATGCCCGCTATATCAGAAGAGCTCACCACTGTTCTCAAAATGGATGCCAATATTTTAAAATCAGTTCCTCTGAGTAATAACTCTGTAGCTTGTCATACTGACAAAATGAGTGAAGACATTGAGTATCAGCTATGCACAGAGCTACAAAAAACACAGAAATTGGAATACAACTGGATGAGTCAATTGTGTGAGACAACAAGGCATTGCTAATGGCATATGAACGGTTTATCAAAAATGGGAAAGTTTATGAAAAGCTAAAAACAAATATCAATGGAGAGCCAGTCTATGACAAAGTCAAAATGTATATTGAGGATAACAGTATTCCAATTAGGAACATGATTTCTTGTGCAACAGATGGAGCGCCATATATGACAGGTTGCCATGCTGGTTCAGTGGCATTTATGAAAAAATAACTTCCAAGACTGTTTGCAATCCATTGTGCAATTCATCATCCACATCTCACAGCCAAAACACTCAACTAGTGACTTTTTTCAAGCATGACTCTTGTAATATCTGCTATAAACAAAATTAAAGCTCATCCATTAAATAGCAGAATATTTCTCCAGTTATGCCAAGGTAACGATGAAGAGTTTGAACATTTGCTTCTTCACACTGAAGTGCATTGGCTGACAAAAGACTGCTGCTTAAATTGTTTCTTTGATCTTTTGGACTCTGGTTGAATTTCTTCTCGAAGTCAACAAGAGCTTGGGAAACAAGATTGAACTTTTACGTGGAGCTGTGGCATACCAAACTATCTGTATGGCAAAGTGAATTCTAAATAGGAAACTGCAGGGTGAGAATTTCAATTTAATCCAGACAAAAAGTGCAGTGTCCACTTTTATCAGATAATTAGAAATATATAAGCAAAACATTGAGAGAAGAATATTCTCACAGTTTCTCTGCATGGAAAGTATGGCATTCTCTTTCACAGACAGTGATTTGCAAGAGTACTGCTCACACCTGCAGTCACTGAAGAAGGATTTTCCGAATAGATTTAAGGATTGGAATGATATGAAAATTCTGGACTGGGTAATCAACCCATTTCTTTGCAAGGTGGAAGAACAGGAAGAGAGCTTGTAAGAAGAAATTATTGAAATTCAGAATGGTGAAGAAGCAAAAATGCTATTCAAAAATGTCAGCTTTTGTGGTATGTGGCTACACTGTCATACAAAGTTTCCCGGTCTTCAGAAAAAAAAGCCAAACTGCTATTCATTGCATTTCCATCCTCCTACCTTGTTGAAAGAGGCTTCAGTGGAGTGAACCACATACTCACAAAATACAGCAACTGCTTGGACATTGTTACATGTGGGGACTTATGGCTTTTGCTGTCACATCTTGAACCAGATATTTCAACTCGTGCTGAAAATCATCAAGCTCAAAGATCACGTTGATATTGAAGCTGCTGTACAACTCACAGGTACTGTGTAAACTGGGTTTAAAGACAAATAAAAATTTAAAGCAGAATCATTCTTTTTCATGGTGGCATATGGCAGACATATTTTCACACTATGGGGATGCTGGAAAGTATATTGTGCCTAAGAGGGGCATTAGCAAGCATGAAGCTGCTTTAGGGGAACATTGGCAAGTATGAAGGTGCTTTAGGGGGTGTTGGGCTAAAAAAGGTTGAGAAACGCTGCTGTAGCAGTTAATGAAAGTCACACTTAAATACAAGAATTTTAATTGTGAGTTTCACAGAACAGTGTTGCTACACTTTCCTGTGTCATACAAATGATCATTCTAATGATCATTGTTTCCAGTCCCTGCAAAAGCAATCAAATACTGAAATGTCACTAAGCAGGATTTTTGACCAACATAAGTTGGACAATTCAGATCAATTGACCGTATCCATTTTACAACTGAGGTTCTAAGTTACTCAGCAGAGCTAGCCATTTCTTGATTACTTTTTCAATATTATAATTAGATTTTTATTTCCTTAATGATGTTCCTGACTTTGAAATTATTGATTTCCTTCTGAACGCATCTTGTCGAACTTTCTATTAATACATGGAGTTAGAGTACTGATTCAAAATAATAATTGTTGTTCTAGTTTTGACCTTGCTGCAGTTATACTGTAATCCTTCAGATATTTATGCAAGCTGACTATTTCAAATAAGTATGGCACTACATTAACTCTTCACAGCACCAAGCCCATGTAATCACTGAAACATCAACCTGTATAATGATGAGTACTTGCCCAAACAATGGAAAGCATTCCAAAAATATCACTTCTAGCAATTCACATATAATTGGTGTATCAATATAGATTTATTGGAGCACTCAATCTTTTTTAGAGTAGTTAGCTAGTAATTGATGTCCCATGAATAGATATAATTTTGCACAAATAACTTTTTTTCTTAATAAAGATAACACTCCTTAGTACAACTCAAACTCACAGAATAGAGACTTTGATTTTAGTGAATCTCTACTCCTGACTTTACCATGTGCCATTAATGCACTGTGAAATTGCTGCTTCATGAAATTAACATGGAACATAGAATAAACAGTAAATTGTTAGCATAGTTTATTTTTTCCTCATTTGAAATTACTGCCATCTTTAATGGGAATAAAATAAGAGCAATTTATGGATGCTATAGAGAGGGTGCCGAGAAGATTTACAAGGATGTTGCCTGGATTGGAGAGCGTGCCTCATGAGAATAGTTTGTGTGAACTTGGCCTTTTATCCTTGGAGCGACAGAGGACGAGAGGTGACCTGATAGAGGTGTATAGAGGCATTGATCGTGTGGATAGTCAGAGGCTTCTTCCCGGGGCTGAAGTGGCTGACATGAGGGGGCATAGTTTTAAGTTGCTTTGAAGTAGGTACAAGGGGGATGTCAGAGGTAAGTTTTTCACACAGAGAGTGGTGAGTTTGTGGAATGCACTGCCAGTGAAGGTGATAGAGGCAGATAGGATTGGGTCTTTTAAGAGACTCTTAGATAGGTACATGGAGCTTAGAAAAATAGAGGGCTATGCAGTAGGGAAATTCTTGGTAACTGCTAGAGCAGGTTACATGGTCGGCACAACATTGTGGGCCGAAGGGCCTGTAATGTGCCGTAGATTTTCTATATTCTATGTTCTGTCGTATCATCGCACCTATATCAGGAGGGAACCCTGAACTTATAGGAAGAAATCCAGTTCATATTAGATCCAGGACGTACTGCAGCAAAACTGGCAAATCAGAGATGCCTAAAGAAGCTATTTTTTCAAATAAACGCTTCTCGGGCTTCCAGATGGGTACAGGTATCAATTATAACTGGCGTTTCGATGCCAAATTCTGCCATCTCCATCTGGGATGAAGCACTGTAAAAAGGCACTGGGCTTTGTTCACATCAGTTACCATAGTTTCACGGCTTAATTATGGGTTTTTCACCCTTTTGTTAATAACTGTGCTCAGAAAACGTTGGCAATTGTAACTTCGCTATTTATCCCTGATGAATATGGTGAAGTTTGTCGTTGAAACGTTGGTTATAATCAACATCTCTACCTGGAAGCCCGAGAAGAGTTTATTCATCATATACACTGGGAAAGTAGTTGATCTTTTTAAAAACTTTTTTTTTGGCTGAAACCAAAATGGTCATCTCCTAGAATAAGAACCAAAAATGGCACTGAGTTTTGCTCACATCGGCCATTGTAGTTTCACGGCTTACTTGTGGGTTTTTCACCCTTTCTTTAATAACTATGCTCGGAAAATGTTTTCAAGTGTGACTTCACTATCTCCATGCTTGTTATTACTCATGAGCAAGACAAAAAGAGTTAAGAAATATCAAGAAAAATCATTAGAAAATCTGCAGATGCTGGAAATCCAAAGCAATACACACGTAATGCTGGAGGAACTCAGCAGGTCAGGCAGCATCTTTGGAAAAGAATAAACAGTTGATGTTTCAGGCTAAGACCCTTCATCAGAAAGAAAGGGGAGAGGTCAGAGTAAGAAGGTTGAGGGAGGGGAGAAAGAAGTACAAGGTGGCAAGTGATAGATGAAACCAGGAGAGGAGGAGGGGGTGGCGTAACGAGCTGGGAAGTTGTTTGGAGAAAGAGATAAGGGTTGGAGAAGGGGGAAATCTGATAGGAGAGGACAGAATACCATTGAAGAAATGGAAGGGAGAGGAGTATCAGACGAAAGTGATGGGCAGCTAAGGAGATAAAGTGAGAGAGGGAAACAAGAATGGAGAATGAATGGGGAATGGGGAAACTATTTCACCATTTAGTTCCAGCCAGCGCAGCATCGTTGCACGACCTGCTTTCTGTAGATCTGTAGAAAGAGTTGAGAGGGTGTACTTGACTTAATAACTGTTAAATTGCATGAACTCGTTCTGTGCCACGAGTCAAAGGGAACTGTTGGGCACCCTGGTTGCTAACAGAAAAAGAAAAGGGGTGGGGCAATTACCGGAAGTTTGAGAAATCGTTGATCATGCCATCAGGTTGGAGGCTACTCTGACAGAATATAAGGTGTTGCTCCCCCAAACTGAGTATGGCTTCATCACGGCAGCAGACCAGGCCATGGACTGACATGTCAGAATGGGAATGGGAAGTCGAATTGAAATGGGTGGCCACCGGGAGATCCTGCTCTTTGTGTCGGACGGAACAAAGCAGTCTCCCAATGTACGTAGGGTATCACCGATATACAGGAGGCCACATCAGGAGCACCAAATACAGTAGATGACCTCAATAGATTTGCAGTTGAAGTGTTGCCTCACCTGGAAGGACTGTTTAGGACCCTGTATGGTAGTGAGGAAGGAGGTGCAGGGGCAGGTGTGACACTTGTTCTGCTTCCAAGGATAAGTTCCAGGAGGGATGAGTAGACAAGGAAGTTGCGTAGGGAGCGTTTCCTACGGAAAGTGGAACGTGGTGGGGGGAGGGCGAGGAAGGGAAAGATGTGTTTGGAGTGGGGAGAAAAATGTGTTTGGTGGTAGGATCCCATTGGAGATGGTGGTAGTTAAGGAGAATTCTGTGCTAAATGCGAAGGCTTGGGGTTGTAGGTCAGTACAAGTAGAATCCTTTCTCGGGCATAGCGGTGGGAGTTTGGGGTGAAGGCAGATGTGTGCAAAATGGAAGAGATGCGGCATTGATGGTGGAGGAAGGGAGGACCCTCACTTTGAAGAAGGAGGAGGTCTCAGTTGTTCTGGAATGAAAAGCCTCGTCCTGAGAGCAGATGTTGTAGAGGCGGAGAAACTGAGAGAATGGGATAGCATTTCTACAAGTGACAGAGTGGGAAGAAGTGTAGTCCAGACTGCTGTGAGAATCAATGGGTTTATAAAAGATATTAGTAGAAAGACTGTCTCTGGAGGTGTAGAGAGAGAGATCGAGAAAGGGGAGAGAGGTGTGGGAAACAGACAAAGTAAACTGGGGAATTTGGAGGCAAAGTCGATGAAATTGATGAGCTCAGCATGGGTGCAGGAAGTGGCACCAATGCAGTTGTCGATGTAGCGTAGGCTGAGTTGGTGAACAATGCCAGTATAGGCTTGGAACATAGACTGTTCCATGTAGCCGACAAAAAGATAAGCATAGCTGGGACCCATGCACGCACCCATGGCTACACCTTTTGTTTTAAGGAAGTAGGAGGAGCTAAAGGAGGAATTATTGAGGGTGAGGTCCAGGTGCATGAGACGAGGAGAGTGATGGTGGAGGGAAACTGGTTGGGTCTATTGTCCAGAAAGAAGCAGAGAGCTTTAATCCACTCTTAATTGTGGATAGAGGTCTATAGGGATTGGACATCCAGAAAGAAGCAGAGAACAAGAAAAACATGCCTTGAAGAAGCTCACTGATCATTGAAATGTTCATAAATAGTATTCTAAGTATTAGGGTACTCTCTGGAAATGTTATTTGCTGAGTGTTAAAGAGTATGAAAGGAATTAGGAATTATTATGCTTTATATTAACATATTCTTGACTTCAGTTGGAAAATACAGAAATGTAGCCAGTACATAAAGTACATAAGATAAACAGGCTTATCACTAAGACAACTGCAATATCAACATTCCAAACATAAATCAGATTGTTGCTAGTCACCATGTAAATAATAAGAGAACTGCAATTCATTTATAATTGTTTTGCTTCTGTTGTGCAGCAGGTACACAGAGTACAGGACTAAGTTCCCTTACAATACCCTCAGGGAGCACTCATTCCCCAGTACAAAGATTAGGAAAAATCAGGAGGAAATCCAGCAAAATGAATTCTTTTTACATTCTCGGCATCTCAGGGGAACAGATTGCCCAAGAGTGCTGATAGCTTAACCTGTATTAGATGCTGACCCATGGTGTCTATGTCATGGTGTGCACAGCGCTCCCCCTTTCCCTACATTCTCTTTCCTCACTCTACAAGCTGTCAAAGACAGTAATCTGTACTTTTTCTGACCTCCATACCTGCTCCAGTATGTCAAGATCAAATCTGAAATTCTAGCTGTTGTCCCTTCATCAGCAATTGATGGTCTTGACCTTGGAGTTTAATACAAGTTCAAAAATAGTTAAACTTTATATCTAACTGATTGGGCACTGCGGTGTCAAAGAGATAGGACCCAAATTAACCACAATCTCATTCAATGGTAACATAGACTCAGAGGGCTGAATAAGTTGCTCTTGTTCCAATAGAGCTATGGCCAATTGTCAGACTTTAACTGCCAGCATCATCAACAATAAGTCCCAATTCTTCACGTTCTACATAATGAACAAAATTGAGTTACTCACCACCCGCATTCTTCAGTGACAAGCCTACTGTCCTTGCCTGACATTTTTTGTGTGCGTTAGCTCTCCAGCAGAAGTTGAGTCCACAGAGGGGGAGACCCTCTATGGGACCCTTCTTAGGACACTTACAACACCTTTAAGCTCAATCTAAATGGACCTTGCAAGTACTGCTCAGAGCAAGGTCAAAACTGGGATACTGCTGGGTTTGAGGCAAACTTCTAATCAATTGGAAAGGCCTTAATGTTTCAATTTAAAAGACTGATTCAACTTACATTTGTTTCTTTCATACAAAAACATGCAAAGTACAAGGGTATCAATAACATGTCAACTTACAACAATGATTTGCCAATCAGTTCATTCAGCTCTTTGTACAGCATCATTTTCAACAAATAAGTTACCTTGGTAGCAAAATTGGATTGCATGGAATCATGTGTTTTCACATTGCATTAAGCAACTTCATTGAAGACTCTATTTTTATAAAAGATTAGGCAATTTGCACAGTCTGAATTTTTTTTCTTCTGCATCTTTTGTGTATTCTGCATGTAACAGAGACCCCTGGACATGTAAATGGGTATACAGTTGTGTGCAATGCATATTTGCATATCATTTTCATAACTTTCAGCTGCACTAAGCTATCCCTAGAGCAGTCTGCCCGAAGAAGACTTCCAGTGCTCTTTAAAGGGAACACTCGAAGAGACCCCAGGACAGTACTGAGAACCTGATACGCATAAGTGCCCTTTGTGGACTTACCCAGTTCTCTCTTGGAACTCTGACTGCACACCCATGAGATATCACCTTACTCAGCCACCCCCTGAAGATGACAGGTCGCACCAGACTACGCCCAAGTCACTGATCTCTCAAACTAACTCCCCACGCTCTAATCTCCTGACCTGACTGTTGGAATCATCTCTCCAGACATGGCTATCCCAACCAAAGATTTCAATCTTCCACCATCACCAACCACTGGCAGCTGAGGCTGCCCCTAATTACAATCCCACCAGTTTGAGTCTCAGTAAGTGCCCTACTTCTCTGACATACTTTAAGGTATTCTCCAGATTTATCATCCTTTGTAATTTATTTCCTTACTTTCACAAGGTCAGATACTCTGCTCTTTTGCAAAGTGGAGCATAGAACTCAGAACAGTACATCCCAGGAATATATCCATATCCCTCCATTTCCTGCATATTCATGTACCTACCTAAAGTGCCCAAACATCACTGTTGTATCTTCTTCCACCACTGCTGCTGGTACTGTATTCCAAGCACCTAACACTCTCTATGCAAAAAAAATACCTGCACATCCCCTTTAAATGTTGCCCCTGTCGCCCTAAAGCTATGCTCTCTAATATTCGATATTTCCATGCTGGGAGAAAGGCTTGGCCTATCTACCCTATGCAACCCTCTTACAATTGTGTGCACTTCTATTAGGTCACTCCTAAGCCTCCAAATAAAACAATACAGGTTTATCCAAGCTCTTGATAGCCTATGCATTTCAATTCAGGCAACGTCTTGGAGAATCTCTTCTGCACCATCTCCAATACCTCCACATCCTTCTTGTAATGGGGACTAGAAATGCACACAGTACTTTTATGTGGTCTAACTGATGTTTTATACAGTATAGCTGAACATGACATGAGTTGACATTATTTACATGTGATATTTTTCAGAAACATTTGCTGGGACAAAGTAATTCACATAGATGGTCAAAAAGCTTCCGAGGATACAGATCCTAGACCACAATCTTAGACCACAATTAATGCTGTGAGGGCTGACTATAGGAGTACACAAATATCCCAATAATTTATTGATCAACCTGTGACCATGTTTGAAGTGTTAAGCCATGAACTCAGTCTGGTCTGCAAGTTTCCTTGAACTCATTCACAATAATGTTGTCTGGTTTGATGCAGGCCAGTTAACATAAACCCATTGTCTTACGTTGAATAGACATGGGCCTACAAGACATCACTGTTTACTTGTTTACAACAAGAAACTGAACAAGGAATATTTGTTAGAAGTTTAACTTTGTCACAAACAACTCTAACCCTTAGAAAAGGTCACAATGCTGTAGTTGAAAGCTGAGGTCAGCAAAATGTGTCTTAGGCCCCAGAACATGAATATCTTTCACACCTGTTGACCTATATCTCTGCATGCTCTGACTGTATATCTGTTTCTCTAGCTCCCCCTAGCTATTGGGAGGCTTAGAGTATAACTCATCATAGTAACAGACCTTTCTTGTTCCTGAGTTCCCAGCATATGATCTCCTTGAATGAGCCTTTAAGGATGCCCCCTTCTCCTCCGGCTGTGACACTCTCCTGAAACAGCAGTACAACTGCTCACCAATTTGACATCTCTCTGCATCATATCTGAAACCTCTATACACTCAATCATTGAGTCGCCAGTCCTACTCTTCTCTCAACCAAGTTTCTGTGGTGGCTGCAATGTTATAGTTCCTTGCAATAATCCAGACACTAAACTTATCTGCCTTACATGTTTTACTCCCTGCATTAAAATAAAATGCACTTTAGATAATTATTCCTGTCACGTTCATTACCTTGGCCCTGCCTGTTTTTCCTGTTAGGCTTACTTGACTTACCCTTCTCAATCCCATCATTTTCAGACCTACTGCTACAGCTCCAGCCATTCTGCCACATTAGCTTAATCCATTCCAAGTTGCAGTGGCAAACCTCCCAAAGCGATTGGTTGCTCTGGAGAATTCAGAGATGGACAGAAGGCCAGAATTGGATAAGCACCAGAATTCTGACTGGCTGCATCACCATCTGGTATGGGGGTGGAGGCTACTACATGGGATCAAAGTGAACTGCAGAGAGTGGCAAAATTAGTCTGCCCCATCATGAGAACTAGCCTCTGTAGTATCCAAGACACCTGCAAGGAGCAGTGACTCAGAAAAGTGGTGTCCATTATTAAGGGCCCCCATCACCCAGGCCATGCCCTCTTCTCGTTACTGCCATCAGCAAGGAGTCTGAAGGAACACACTCAATGATTCAGGAACAGCTCCTTCCCCTCTGCAATCTGATTTCTAAATGAATATATGTTTACTGTAATTCAGTCTTTTTTTTTCTTTTTTCATCATGTACTGCTGCCACTAAGTTAACAAATTTCATGTCATATGCCAGTGATGTTAAACCTGATTCTGATTCTGATTTTGTAATGTTGTAGCAGATGGAGAGAGCAAGAAGTAAGGCAGTGTTTTAAACTCAAGTTGAAACACAAAGGCAAATCTTTCAGAATTTACAGTACTGTTGGATGGAGAGACAGAGATAATCAGAAAGGACTAATGCATGGATGGGTATGTATGACTGAAAGATAAAGTGATATAATGTTTATGTGAACTTCATTACCTCTTCTATAAAGGGAAGAGCCCAAATTAAGCTTTCTAGGAAGCAGTGCCAATGTGTAGCAAACTCCAGATGTTGGATGAAAGCCTAGGATGGACACCCCAGCCCAGGATATTGAGGCAGCTCTTGGAGCAGATGGAACCTGTACTGGGCAGAAATAGGGGAGACAGAGCTCTTAGAACAGACCAGCCTCAACTGCTTAAACTCCTCAGTGGAGAATAACTGATCATAGGCTTTAAAACTATTTTAAAAATTGGCCGAAATAGGTTGAAAAACATCAGTAATAGACTCAGGATGGCCTGTATAAGTTCAAGGTATTAAGAATAAAATAAATACGTTGTAACTATATGCAAGTGTGGCATAATAGCAATTACTGACGTCTGGCTGACAAAGGATGGTGATGAATCTAGTATTAAAGGATATACTTTACTTAGGAAAGATGGGCAAGATCATAAAGGTGGAGGAGTAGCCATATACAGAATAGAGAATTTAAATGTGGGGCTGCTTAAGATAGGAGATGAATTGAGGTTTAGTAAAGATATCTGGATGAAAATTGAAAGCTATAAGTATAAAGGAATAACATTAGGTGTATGTTATAGACTCCAGAGTGCAGATAGTGATTTTATTGAGCAACTCTATCAGAATATTAAGAACACAAGTTCTGAGGGTAATGTTATAGTTATAGAAGACTTTAATTTCCCAACTATTGTGTGGGAAAACCCAGTGAATAATGGTTACAGGAAAGGGAATTAATTGAGTTATTAAATGATTGATTTTTGACTCAGTATGTTAATGCAGTGGTCCCCAACCACCGGGTTGTGGACCGGTACCAGGCCACAAGGAAACAATATGATTAGATTATTAGATTAGATTATGAGGACATGCAGTCCTCTTTTATTGTCATTTAGTAATGCATGCATTAAGCAATGATACAATGTTTCTCCAGAATGATATCACAGAAACACAAGACAAACGGACTAAAAAACTGACAAAAACCACATAATTATAACATATAGTTACAACAGTGCAAAGCAATACTGTAATTTGATGAAGAACAGACCATGGGCATGGTAAAAAGTCTCAAAGTCTCTTGAAGATCCCATCATCTCATGCAGACGGTAGAAGGAAGAAAAAAAACTCTTCCTGCTATGAGCTTCCAGCGCCGCAAACTTGCCGATGCAGCACCCTGGAAGCACCCGACCTCAGCCGACTCTTGAGTCCGTCCGAAAACCCCAAGCCTCCGACCAGCCCTCTGACACCGAGCACCAAGCACCATCTCTGCCGTGTGCTTTGACCCCGGCCCCGGCAACAGGCAATAGGCAAAGCCGGGGATTTGGGGCCTTCCCTCCGGAGATTCTCGATCGCACAGTAGCAGCGGCAGCGAAGTGGCATTTCAGAAGTTTCTCCAGGTGTTCCTCCGTGCTTTTCACGGCTGTCTCCATCAAATCAGGATTGTGCACGGCCCCTAGTTAACACATAAGATATCATTCGGAACGGCCACGCGCGCTGTGTCGCGCCACCATCTTCTCCTCCCTCCTGATTTGGCGATATGAAATGATATGAGTCAGCTGCACCTGTCCTCATTCCCTGTCACGCACTGTTGAACTTGAACATCTCCCCACCCTCCCGCTGGCCGGTCCTCAAGAATATTGCCAATGTTAAACCGGTCCAAGGTGCAAAAAAGGTTGGGGACCCCTGTGTTAATGCACCAACAAGAGAAGAGGCTTGTCTACATCTGATAGTCTTTAATAATCAGGATAGAATTTGTTGATAATGCTAAGATTGACCCGAAGGGATTTTTTCAATACTTTAGAAGTAAAAGAAGAGTCAAGGAAAGGAGTTGTGGTTCGGAATAATAGTGTGGTGTTAAATTAGGCAGAAAACAACATAGTAGATACTTCACTTGCGAAGATGTTAGCAAAATGCCAGTAAGTGTAGAGAAAAATAAGGTTGTTTTAAGTGACTTGGAGATATTAGAAAGTGAGGTCTTGCTTGAGCTAAAAAGGCTGAAAGTTAATAAATCTCCAGGGCCCGACAACATATAATATACACAAGAGTACTTTAAGAGGAGTGAGGTTATATGTACAAACCCCTAACATATATTTTTCAAAAGTCATTGAAGACTGGTGAAATCCCTAAGGACAGTGGAAAAGTATGTATAGAACCGGAGGAGATAGCAAAGGTACTTAATGAATACTTTGCTTCAGTATTCACTGCGGAAGAGGATCTTGGCGATTGTAGGGATGACTTACAGCAGACTGAAAAGCTTGAGCATGTGGATATTAAGAAAGAGGATGTGCTGGAGCTTTTGGGAAGCATCAAGTTGGATAAGTCACCGGGACCAGATGAGATGTACCCCAAGCTACTGTGGGAGGCAAGGGAGGAGATTGCTGAGACTCTGGTGATGAGCTTTGCATCATCATTGGGGATGGGAGAGATTCTGGAGGACTGGGGTGTTGTGGATATTGTTCAATTATTCAAGAAAGGGAATAGAGATGGCCCAGAAAATTATAGACGAGTGTATGGTCTTACATCAGTGGTTGATAAGTTGATGGAGAAGATCCTGAGAGGCAGGATTTATGAACATTTGGAGAGGCATAATTTGATTAGGAATAGTCAGCATGGCTTTGAGGATGTGACTAAATACATTGATGAAGGTAGGGCAGTAGATGTAGTGTATATGGATTTCAACAAGGCATTTGACAAGGTACCCCATGCAAGGCTTATTGAGAAAGTAAGGAGGCATGGGATCCAAGGGGACATTGTTTTGTGGATCCAGAACTGGCTTGAGAAAGAATGCAAAGAGTGGCTGTAGGTGGATCATATTCTGCATGGAGGTTGGTGACCAGTGATGTGCCTCAGGGATCTGTTCTGCGACCCCTACTCTTCGTGATTTTTATAAATGACCTGGATGAGGAAGTGGAGAGATGGGTTAGTAAATTTGCTGTTGACACAAAGGTTGGGGATGTTGTGGATAATGTGGAGGGCTGTCAGAGGTTACAGTAGGATATTGATAGGATGCAAAACTGGGCAGAGAAGTGGTAGATGGAGTTCAACCCAGATCAGTGTGGGGTGGTTCATTTTGGTAGGTCAAATATGATGACAGAATATAGTATTAATGGTAAGACTCTTAGCAGTGTGGAGGATCAGAGGGATCTTGGGGTCCGAGTCCATAGGACACTCAAATCTGCTGTGCAGGTTGATTCTATGGTTAAGAAAGCATATGGTGCATTGGCCTTCATCAATCGTGGGACTGAGTTTAGGAGCTGAGAGGTAATGTTGCAGCTATATAGGACCCTGGTCAGACCTCACTTGGAGTACTGTGCTTAGTTCTATTCGCTTCACTACAGAAAGGATATGGAAACCATAGATAGGGTGAAGAAGAGATTTACAAGGATGTTGCCTGGATTGGGGAGCATGCCTTATGAGAATAGGTTGAGTGAAACTCCGCCTTTTTTCCTTGGAGCGACGGAGGATGAGAGGCGACCTGATAAAGGTGTATAAGATGATGAGAGACATTGATCGTGTGGATAGTCAGAGGCTTTTTCCCAGGGCTGAAATGGCTCACATGAGAGTGCACAGTTTTAAGATGCTTGGAAGTGGGCACAGAGGAGATTTAAGGGGTAAGTTTTTTTTATGCAGAGAGTGGTGAGGGCATGGAATGGGCTGCCAGCGATGGTGGTGGAGGCGGATACGATAGGGTTTTTTAAATGACTCCTGGACAAATACATGGAGCTCAAAAAATTGGAGGGCTATGGGTAACCCTTGGTAACTTCTAAGGTAAGGACATGTTCAGCACAGCTTTGTGAGCCAAAGGGCCTGTATTGTGCTGTAGGTTTTCTATGTTTCTATGTTTCTATGACTGGAAATTGTCCTAGTAAATAAGAAGAGTGACCACACTAACCCTGGTAACTATAGACCAGTAAGCTTAACGTACATCGCAGGCAAGATAATGGAAACAATAATAAAGAATGAAATGGAAAATCAGCTGATAAGAACAGGCATGTTAGCAACAAGTCAGCATGGATTCAGAAAGGAGAAATCATGTTTTACTGATATGCTGGAGTTCTTTGAAGAGACAACTAAAATTTATGATAACAATGGAGTGGCTGATACCATTTACTTGACCTTTCAGAAAGCTTTGACAAGGTACACCATGAGAGGTTAATAATCAGATGACAGGAGGTAGGAATTCAGAGTAAGCTGTGCAAATGGGTACAGAATTGGCTCAAAAACAGAAAATGACGAGTAATGATGAGGGGTTCTGCAGGGATCGGTTTTGAGGGTGCTGCTGTTTTTAATCTACATTAATGATTTGGATAAGCACATAACAAGTAAACTAGAAAAGTTTGCCAACGACATAAAATTAGGGGGACGGGCTGATGAAACTCAGGCAGCTGGATCAATACAGTTCGATCTAACCAAAATCCAGATGTGGGCAGATAAATGGCAGATGAAATTTAATGTAAGTGTAAGTATTACATATAGCATGTAGAACTATTAAATATAAACATACAATTGAGTTAGAAAATGCACTGTATAAGAAGAATTTGGGCATCCTGGTAGACTCATCACTTTTAACATGTAGATAACGCACAGAAACGATTAGGAGGACTAATAGAATGTTGGGCTATATAATGTGCTGAGTGGAGTTCAAGTCAGAAAACATTCTCTTTAAGCTGTATAATGTACTTGTGAGGCCACACCTTGAATACTGTGTGCAATTTTGGTCTCCATATTGTGTGAGGGATGGGAAGGCACTAGAGAGAGTCCAGAGAAGGGTGACTAGACTCATTCCAGGTCTGCAGGGTATGAGCTTGGAAGAAATATTGAAAGAATTAATTCTTTTTAGCCTAGGTTGACATAGAATGGGAGGAGACACGATAGAAGTATTCAAAATTATTGAAGGTGTAAGTAAGGTGGATGCCAGCTGCTACTTCAAGATTAATGCATCATCAAGGACACAGAGCGATAGGTGGAAACTGGTTAAGGAAAGATTTCAGACTAACACCAGGAAGCATTTCTTTACATAGTGAGTTGTGGACACATGGAACAAACTACCTAGTTGTGTAGTTGAGTGTAGTACCTTAGAGACTTACAAATTTAAACTCATTAGTTATTTCAACACACTATGTGAATAGGAATTTGGCCACCTTTGATGGGCCGAATTACCTGTTCTTGTCAGTAACATTCTAATGTCACAAACTAGTCATGTTCTGGTCTCCAAACGTATGTGGTCCATCAGAGAATTGGGATCATGAATAGATATCCTAATTCATAGGATGTAACAAATGGTATTCAACAGGGATCACAATTAAAGCAGAAGTCATTTAGTCTTTTTTTAACTGCACACATTTAGAATATTTTAGAGCCTGAACTATTAACTGCATTTATTAGCAACATAGTTGATACACAGTAGGATAGACATTCAAGCTTTCCAATTAGACAAGAATGACAGACATAGCTATTTACTTTCCAAACTACAGTTTTGTCTTCGTCAGTTTACAAGAATTGAAGCTGATTTTTTTTTTAAGCTAAAGCATCTCTTTTCAAAATTAACTTTTAAATGTTACTGGAGCTTATTTTGTCAATCCATGGAAATTTAAGGTTGCATTTTCCCAGAAATGAATAACAAACCACCAAGAGAATGAGGATTATGATTTTGTTGTATTTGTATGGGTGATTATGCTTAAATTTAAAAGCATTGATCCAAGGCAAATTGCATGGCCCTTATGGTTGCGTTCTCTCAGTCTCTTCACAGCAAGCCATGTTTCGCACTGTCAAATTTTGAGTTGAAGTATGTGATCTATACCTCAAAGAAGCAGATGTTCTGAGGTTTCAAAACAAGCAGTAGCTCTGGGTTTAGTTCTCAAGTAATATTGAAATATGCAAAGAGATGTGCAAATTTACAATCCTTAAAGTGTAACAATAGTGTAATTTCACCGACTATTAATGCAGTGTAGCCAATTTACAGAAAGTGTTTAATTGGGTAGTTACAGCCACCAATTGATTTTTCCACATCAGTCAATAATTAAATTTGTCATTAGTTGACATTGGAAAAATTAATTATTTTAAATTCTAATAATATTTTCTTCAATTAGCGAGCACAAAATTGTCTGGCCTTGATTCTCCCTGCTTCATTTGAAACTCTGCTATTTATCAATTCCTTCTATTAAAGCCATTTACTTTCATGAATCATTTTTATTTCCGTAATAAGTATTCCACTCATGGTCAGGATGTTCAAAAATATATATAGGTCACTAGTATGGTCAGCATGAGACTATCAATCAACTGCAGGCTCTAACAGAACCCCTATAATTTTCAAATTCATCCTTAGCATTAAATACCAATATAAGACCTAAAGTACCAGCCTTGTGTTTTCAAATTTCAACCTTTACACAGACTATACTTTGAACAAAGGCAATCAAAATATCATATTAATTGGTACTAACTATAATAAATGTAGTAAACATGTAATAAATAATATGGAAGAAAATGGTTCCTTTTGGATGAATGCTGGTGGATTTGTTCTGCATTTTCTGTACGCAACCTTTATTGATCACAAATAATGAATTACTGAAGCTAGAACTAATATGGCCAAGAAAGGATGGCAGTTTGTTTTAAGTAACAAGAATTTAATCCTAACCTGTTAAAAGGGTGGCATTAGAGTGGCACAATAAACCATTGCATGATGGGGTCTAATACTCGGTGATGTAATGTGGCATTTATTTCATGATTTCTCTATCTTCTCTTCTTCCTAATGTCCATCACAATTGTTATTCAAACTTTGATGGTGGTGTTGCACTCTAAATAGAGATACATGCTGTATCTCAATAGAGTCAGGAATACATTACAGATAGGTCTTTTAAGAAACAAACTAATTAGGGTTCGGGACTGTCAAATACTCCCACTTCCATCCCACGACACAGGCACCCAAGTAAACCTTAAGAACCATTCCAGAAAATGCCAAGCGAAAGCAACAAATTATCTCCACATGAGAGAACATGCTTAGCTATGTTGGCAGAGGTAAAGAACAGATCATTCAGTGGTGCCCTCAGTGAATACTTAAGCAGTTAATTAACAGGAAATAGTATGAAGTAGACCGAAGCTACTTTGATTAGGTTGGTTCAGTTTGAATATTGGAGCACCATGTAAATTCTTAAAAATCAAGCAGTAGCAAAACAGGAACTGTCTGCATCTGTACAATAGTTTTAGTAATACAGATGACATCTCATAGCCAGGAAGCTGAACTGTTGATATAAGACTAATATTATTTTCCAATATATTGTACTTCCTCATAACATGGATAAGATAAGCAATAAGATATTATCAAATATAGTTGGTAATGGAAGGGATTTAAAGCTATAATGTCCATCTCTGGATATTTACCAAAAGTATTCTCATAACTATCTGGAACCCAAGAAAGAACGGTCTGAACTGAATGAGAGGTATTTGCTATACAAATCTATTTTATTTAAAGCTGACATTTTTCTATGGAATTCTCTACTCATAAGTAATCAATTTAACATTCCTAAACAGTAGCAAGCAACAAGAACCCAGGCACCTCATGCTCTTTGTTGGGAGTGGATTATTACCTAATTTTTCATTATCCAGCACTGGACATTTACTAAAAATGTTCAACCCTTCTATTAGCATAAAGTTTTCCATGTTTATTTTTTCAAAACCCTTCATCATCCTGTTAAGAATTTTGGTTGCTATAGCCTTTCACAAAAGAAATTAAACTTGGATTTTTATATTAAAAATACCAGCTCTTCCAATGTTTTAAACAAACTAAATAGACTAGCTACATATCTTTAAATGAATATGTGATCATTTTCATTCCTTGATTGTAAATGCCAGTTGTAACAGCTGCCCTCTCTTGTCAACAATGACTAAACATATGTTGGAGATTCAAGTGACACATTTCACAGATCCAAAAAATGAATGCACCTGTATTTGCTCCAATCTAATACACGAGACTGAATATTTGCCATTTCATGAGTAGGATATTTATAGGCAGTTTTATTTATCATACCAGTGAACAGTGGTTTTGAAAATATTACCTTAGAGCTGTGAACCTTTGGTGGTCATCATTAATCAAAAGAAAGAAGAAACTGCACATTTTCTGAATGTGTCCTGTAAGGGGGAGCGGAATGCAATGTGGTAAGGCAGACTGAGGGCTAAGTGTTGGGGAATCAAGGAGAAAAAACAGTGAAGGAGTCAGGAATTGGTCAATTGGGGGTTGGAATTTGGATTGTCATGGAGTCTAGGAATTTGGTAAGCAGGAGAGACATGGGCTTAGGAAGATTTGAGGTTAAAGAGGGTCAGAAGAGCCATGGACAAGAGAATCTCAGAGGGTTTCAGAGTCATTGGGAAGTTGTTGGGAGGATTGGTTATGAAGGTGATGTGTCAGAGGGTAAGAAGATTGGTGGGTGAGAGATTTGTACAATGGAGAGGTTCCAAAATAAAGGAATTTGCAAGACTGGGGTCCTGCCATAGAGCAGCACTATTAAAACCTGGTTCTTGCAGGCTGTCCTCAAAACAACGTGCATTAATTTCTCTGGCATCATGGAGGAGGGACATCATTTAATATGCCCCTGATATGGAAATATTGTCAGATCTGTTAAGTGACCATAATTGAAAATTGCCAGTTGAATTCCAAAGTGCTGTAATTTAACTTGGAAACAGTTCCCTCTACACTCCACTTTAGGAACAAAAGAAAAGATTTTGCAATGTATTTTGCTGAGCATGCATAATAAGTGTAAATTTTGGCATTTTTGTGCAATATATTTAAAACATTCTCTTCATAACCCACATTGTATCATTGTATCATTAAATTAAATTGTATCATTGTTCTTGTCTGCTAATTAAAATCTTGCTATTATAGATCAACATAAAATATGTAAATGAATGAATACCCTAACTGTATTTGAGAACCATGAAGTAAATTAATTTAGAAATTTACAGTTTGATTGTTAGTTAATTTGAAATAATTAAAAATATCACCAAATTATACCTCAATAGAATAAATAGTGATAGAGCTAATATGGGAATGGTTGAAATAACTGAAAACTGACACCTCTTTCATCTTTATTTATTGACAAGCCTCACTGATGGACTCAGGGTATTGCCACATGTCTCTACAAGCAACAAAAGGGTTAGGCAGCATCTGTGGAGGGAGATGGAGAGTCGACATTTTAAGTCAAGACTCTTCATTTGGGCACGGATCAGGGCCCTCCACAAGTATTGCTTAGCCCACCAGGTTCCTCCGGCATCTTGTCTGTTGTCTCTTGTGTCTCCATGTTAATATAAGGCAGGAAATAAGTAAAATGGTTATGGTTAGTTAACTCCAAGCTTGAGTGATAAAAGCTTATCATTTATCAAATGATCTCAGACAGCAAAACAGAAAAGACCAGGCCCATTCAACCTAACACACTACATGAGTTCCGGGCTCCAACACCTTCATCGACCCTCATACAATATCATGAAGCCTCATGGAGAAAGCTAAACAGGAGAAAGAGGTGAGAAATTGGGCTCTAATCACCGAAAGTTATCAAGTTTCAGAACAGTGACATGTCACAGCCCTTTTTGACCACCTTACATCTATAAATTGATGTGCTCATAGAAACACATCCAGTTTCATTTTTAACCGCGTACTGGATTTCTGCGCACTTGTAATAAATCCCAAGGTCAATAATTTTTAGCAAACAGAAGTACCTCTTCACATCTAACCTAGTTTTATATTCGGGACACAGAAGCGGGAATAGGGCATTCAGTCTTCTGAGACAGTTAAGACATTCAAAATATTCATGGCTTATCCATATTCTTAATTCAATGATTCTTAAAGCAAACAGCTAACAAAGATGTACCAAACTCTCATTTAATGTTGTTAATTGAGAAAACACCTACAAATCTTTTCTCAGAGAAGGTCTATGTTTACTCAACTGTATTGATTTTTTTAATTCTTCATATATCTATGAATAACTTTGTAAGGTCAAATAACCTGTCCCTTTGGACAACATATGATCCTACTAGAATTTTAAAGGTCATCACTATGCCCCCTTTAACCCATTTGTCTATATATGATGAAGCTGAAACTCTCTAAGTTTCTATTAAGTATCTTTAAGTTAGGTAACCATCCATAAAGTGTCATGAAAATCATTTTCAAGAATTCCATATCTATGCAACTGGATAAAATCAAGGTCCTGTTTGTCAAAGTCCATATTTTATATGTGATCGAACTAGCATCCTACCCTCTTCTACAATTATTTGTGTCTCCTGTGAAGAGCTTTCAGAGACTAATGTATGATAACACAAGAGTTCCTTCCTCATTCACCAGCTTTGAAAAAGCAATGGTACACAACATTTGGCAGTGAACCTGCCACTTGAATTATGCATCTGTATATGGCCCTTGTGGCCATGGGGATCAGGGGGTATGGAGGGAAGGCTGGGGCAGGGTTCTGAGTTGGATGATCAGCCATGATCATAATAAATGGCGGTGCAGGCTTGAAGGGCCGAATGGCCTACTCCTGCACCTATTTTCTATGTTTCTATGTTTCTGTGTATTAAATGCTGTCTGCCAGAACCATTCCTTCATTTTATCCAGTCAAATTGATTCTGTCTAAGGCTATTACATTTTCATATATCTTTGTATCTTTTGCAAACTTCTTCTGATGCCTCCATTTATAAAACAAAAGGACAGAAAACGTTCATTAATTAATGTTGTTACGTTTTGTAACTTCAAAACATTAATTCAAAGGAAGACATGTGAGTCCAAGAATATGGGTCTAACTTCATGTTTACTTTAAGCGAGACATGCCTGTAACACGTGATAGTTTTGAAGACATATGGAATTCATGCATTTGTACATATAACTCATAATGATCTATTTAAATGAACAATTAAGCAATATATTTAAAATGTTACTCAGATAACTCTGAAATATTAAATACACAAAACTCCTCCCTGCTTAGCTATAAAGAAGTCAATAAAGAATGCAACTCAGCTATATACACAGTATATTATATAATACATCTACTATATACAGAGAGTGTGGACACAGCTTAGTTAATTTTAAATTGTCCCATTCAAGCCTAAAGATTCAATCACTGTGGAGGATTTCTTACTCTTGTGGGATGACATCTTTCCTGACAAGGGGGGTCATTCTGCTTGGCAGGTGAGAACTGTGTCTGTGAAACAATCTCAGGCTTTGGGCCCTCCCCTGTGCTGGTTGTAGGAGCTGACTCTGAGAATGCAGGAAGCGGTTCTGACAGCCCTGGAACCTTTTCTTTCCTTTTCAACTTATTGTCATTCTTTTTCTTTTCCATTTTCTTCTTTCTGGCATGTGCATCTTGATCTTGGAAAGGTACATTGAGTTCACTGAAGTATTCTCTTATTAATCCATCTATTGCTCCCTTTATGATCTGATCTCTCCTCTTGGTTTCCTCATTCACAACATCATCTGACAAGTTCTCTGATTTTGTTTGCCATTGACTCCTTTCTTTTTGGCCTTACATTCATTGGGATGAGCTTTGGTTGTTGCATCTACTTTTAAAGGCAGCTTTTTGTCTCCCATTTAAAGTTCATGCAATAATCTTAATGCATGCGGAGTAGATTCTGATTCTTTATACTCACAAAAGTCAAATGCTTGCAACTTTCCTGAAGTTCCATGCACTCTGTTCCAGCTTAAAACCAAGCCAGATTTTATAACTGCCTGATTAACATATCAGAAGCTTCCTCAGATAGAACATAATACACTACAGCACACTACAGGCCCTGTGACCCACAAGGTTGTGCCAACCCTTTAACCTACTCTATGATCAATCTTACCCTTTCCTCCTATATAACCCCTCCATTTTTCTATCGCCATGAGCCTATCTAAAGGTTTGTGAAATGGCCCTAATGTATCCGCCTCTACCACCACTGCTACCAGCTGTATCAGGGCGTGACTGTGGTGCCGAAGTTGAGCTAATGTAAGAAGTGGTAGGAGAACAGAATGGTGTAAATTGAGGTGCTGGGTGCAGATTTTTGGATAACTTTGAGCTCCTGGAGGATAAGATATGACAGACCTGATGGGAGTGGTCAGGACACAGTTTGCTATCATGTTATCTTTCTCTGGATATGTTGCCTACAAAAAGTGTTGAAGTGGGACCACTGCTTTTGTCACATTCACAAATCCTCCAAGCAGCATGGTCCTTCCTTGGTCCAATATGAGATTGGCACCAACACCTGTTTGTATACTGTTGCACAATAGTTCATGGTATTCCACATGGAGACACTTGTGGCATCAACCAGGACCATTCATAATTCACTTTCAGTTGGCTTCATTGGAGGAATGTGACATCCAAATGATGGATGGATCGCCAATCAATTTGTAGTTCTCTCAGCCAATCATGCTTCTACAATGCTTGTGCTCCTGTTTTTAACAAATACAGGCTCAATGTGGCTTGTTGGTTGTTATATTTCACTGTCACGAATGTCATTCCGACAGGAGCTATCTTTTCTCCAGTATCAGTTCTTAGTTAGGTATCTGCAGGCTCAGTTTAGTATCATTGAAATGTCATTAAAACTCATTTTGCAGAATGACTGAAACAACCGAGCCAGAGTTCAATCCCATTTTAATCGACTTCCATTCACTCCTAATGTAAGTCACAGTGCTTGTCTATTGTTAGTTTTTACATTGTATATCTCAAGGCTAGTCATTATTAGATTTTTCATCAACAGCATGCAGATTAGTGCTCTTTTTGAAACTGCAACTTGATTTTTTATCTTTTTCTCTTGTCAGTGCAATCTACTTATATTTGTCTGCTTGACATATTCTTTGTATGTGTCCTACTTTATTGGAATTTCTACAAAATTCGCCTTTCAACCTGCATTGGTCTGGTGTATGTGAGCCCCTGCCACAACAGTAACACAATTTGTACGGCCAGGTTAAAATAAATCCATAAATTAATTTGCGGGTTCAAAAAGAATGAGTACTGGGTGATAATAATCTTTAAAAAGAGGAGCAAAAATGGCTAACTAAATCGGAAAGATTGACAGGTTTGATTACAGAACAGATTGCTGGATGTTATAAACTGAGCAAATTGAACAGCATTTTGAAGCAAACAAAACAGCCAAAGAGAACTGAGTATCAATTTTGCTGAATGCATTGAGTTTAAAACCACTCTGCTTGCTTCAAGGTCTAACTGCTCCAACCAAATCTGCAGAACTGAGCTTTGCTGATATTGTCAAAGTAATGCAGGAACATTTAGAGCTAACACAATTGTTAATTGAAGAACACTTTAGGTTTCATAAGTGGAATCGAAAGGAAGGAATACCATTTCAGCTGAATTGAATGAGCTGCCTCTTTGATTCCTGATTATAACTCAATTGCATTCTTGTCTGTGGTTTCCCTTGAAACAGCAATTTCAACAGTTGTTTTAAATGTGAGTTGTGCTTCAGTTAGGAGCCCTTTTTGAATGTTTTCTTGTAATATTCTACAAAAAAATGTGCCTTTTTGAGTGCAAAATCAACTTTGCAGAGGCAGCTCAGAGCTATGAAAGACCAGTGGTGGGCGAACAAGGCCAAGGAGTTACAAGCCTTCACTGACTGTAATGACTCAAGAAGCTTCTATGAAGCAAACAAGGTTGTGTATGGTCCATCAAAACAAGGCACTTCACAACTCCTGAACAAGGACAGTAACTCCACCTTCACTGAGAAACCAGAGCACATGAAAAGATGGTAAGAACACTTCCACGAGCTGCTGACCAGACCAGGAACCATCACTCATGAAGCACTGGGCAGAGTACACCTTCGACCCATACTGTTCAAGCTAGATGCTCCCCCTACTCTTCATGAGGTCATCAAAGCCATCAGACAGCTAAAACCCAACAAAGCACCAAGGCCTGACGGTATCGCAGCCGAGATCTACCAGTATGGTGGTCACACACTGACATCATGCCTGCACCAGCTGTTCACAAAGTTGTGGGGAGCTGCAGAACTACCACGAGACCTCAAAGGCGCATCAGTCATGACCATCTACAAGAACAAGGGAGACAAGAGAGACTGCAACAATTACCGTGGCACCTCTCTTCTGTCAGTTGCAGGAAAATGCCTCGTGAAGATCATCCTTAGAGGCTTGGTGTCCGACATCAGAGACAACATCCTTCCAGAAAGCCAGTGTGGTTTTCGAACAGGCCGTAGTACAGTGGACATGATCTTTTCGCTGAGGCAACTCTAGGAGAAATGTGTTGAGCAGCAGAAAAGTCTCTATTTCACATTTGTTGATAAAATCAAAGCATTTGACACTGTTGGTAGAGATGGCCTGTGGAAGCTCCTACTAAAATTCGGTTGCCCCTCACGCCTAACAAACAACATCCGTCAGTTCCACGAGGGCATGGAAGGCCGCATCAACATGTGTGGTGAGTTGTCAGACCCATTTTCTATCAGCAACGGCATAAAACAGGGTTGTGTTCTGGCTCCTACTCTGTTTGGACTATTCTTCGCTGCTGTTCTTCAGGATGCCACATCAGACCTGAAGTTAGGGGTCTTTCTATGAATGAGGGCTGATGATGGGCTCCTCAGCCTCGCAAGATTGAGAGCAAAAACAAAAGTCAGAGACATTGTGGTGCATGAGCTACAGTTTGCTGATGACTGTGCACTGGTTGCCCACTCTCTCAAGACTTACAGGAGATCACCAGTCGCTTTGCCAGTGCAGCCAAAAGCTTCGGACTGACAATCAGCCTGAAAAAGATGGAAGTTTTGTACCAACCGGCTCCTGGGTCAAGCTACAAAGAACCAACTGTCCTTATTGATGACACTCGTCTCAATGCTGTCAACAAGTTTTGCTACCTGGACAGCATAATAACATCCTCAGCTTCTTTGGATGTAGAGATTGAGTCAAGAACCAGAAAAGCCTGCTTTGCCTTTGGTCAGCTGAAAGATCAAGTTTGGTCACAAAACATCAGGTTGGCCACCAAGTGCAAGATATACAGGGCCATTGTCATATCAACCTTGTTATACGGATGTGAGACATATCAGAGACACTTATGCCAGCTTGACCAACTGCAGCAGCGTCACCTACATTCTCTGATGAAGATCACCTGGCAAGACAAGGTCTCCAATACCGAGGTCCTCACTCGAGCTGAAATGCCAACAGTTTCAACCTTGGTGATGTCAGGCCAACTGCACTGGGCAGGATATGTTGTCAGAATGCCTGACGGAAGACTGCCCAAGGGCATCTTGTACGGCCAACTGTCCAGTGGTACCCGAAAACGAGAAGGCCAGTGACTATGGTACAAGGATGTTCTGCACAGGAGCCTCAAGAAAGCTAACATTGCCCCATCAACATGGGAGGATCTGGCTCAAGATCGCTCACAGTGGAGGGGCGCCATCAGAAAAGGTGTGGATGCTGCTGAGAACAAGCTCAATGAAGCAACAGAGGGAAGGCACAGGAAATGCCACAACAGAGCTTCTGCCCCTGCTGCCCCTCCAGGCCTCACCTGCAAAGTATGTGGCAAGCAGCGCCTGTCAATGATCGGCCTGTACAGCCACTCCAGGACGCACATATCAAATCCCACTAACAGACTGAAAAGATCCATCATCATCCTATGGGATGGATAGCCAGAGAGTACAAATTGAGTGATTTCTCAGTACATCATTATGTCCATCATTGAACTGAAAATACTCAGCCAACTCCTTCAATTCAACCGCATACACTGAAATGGACTCCCCTTCCTTTTGATTCTGCTTATGAAACCTAAAGCACTCTGCAATCAACAATGGTTTTGGTTCTAAATGTTCCTGCAAAGCTCATTTCTGCAGGTTTGGTTGGAGCAGTTAAAATTGGAAGCAAACTAAATCCATTTAAACCCAATGCACTTAGCAAATTTTGTACACATTTCTCATTGGCTAATTCATTTGCTTCAATATACTGTTCCATTTGCTTAATATATAAAATCAAGTTATCTGCTGTGAAATCAAATGTGTCAATCTTTCCGATGTAGCCAGCCACTTGTGCTTTTTATAAGTAATACTACCAGCAGGCACTCACACTTTCTGAACCCACAAATTCTTCCATTTATTGATTTTTTTTAAATTCAACAGTTTCTGCACATGCCAGACTGTGTATTTTACAAGCATTCCTCGTTGTTTTCATTTCAGTTCAAACGTCTCACTGCACTTCAACAGGTTGATAGCCATCTCAGGCTTATTTTAAATATACCTCATTGTAAATGTTATATCTTGTAACTTCAAAACATTAAACTAATTCAAAGGAAGACCCAGGAGACCGGGAATATGGTTCTAACTTCATGTTTACTTTAAGCAAGGTGCAGCATATCGTGTGGTAGCATGATGGTGTATGCAATCACATATTTATACATATAACCCGTAATGAATTATTTAAATGAACAAGAATGCTTAATCAAACACTATATTTATAATATTACTCAAATATTAAATAGGCAACAAATATTTACTCCTATAGATTAATACAAGGGCTAAGACTATTAGCAAGTACCATCTCCAAGATATTCCTTACCAATATAAAATTGGCCTGCAAGTCCCACAAAACTCAATCTTGTTGCTTTTCATCAGTGAGCTTCATCAGGGAATGCAGAGGCATTTATCATCTAACAATTTTGTTACTTCCTCAAATACCCTCGCAAACATTTTCTAGAGGCCATGCTAAGAGTCTCCAAAAATTTCTTCTCAGCCAAGTTATCAATGGAATGTATTAATCATGATCCTTTCTAGAAAATTCTTTTCAGCCGTGTCAAGCAACTCATCCTTTAATTTCACGAATCTAATTTTAATGACAATTTCCTCAATACTTTCTGACGTCCAAACAATAAATCTATACCACTCGCCTCTATATATGTGAACAGGGATTGCAAAAGCCATTCCCCACTTATTTGTTGGTCTTCGGCTGAATTCCACTAGAGCCAGCAGCACAATCCTCTTTAACAGCCTTAATCCTAGCTAGTAATAACTTAGATTGAAAGATTACATGCAACCTATCTCTGTTTACAATAAATGCAAACAGTTCCCAGTACCTCAGTTCCCAATGCCTCAGACAAACAAAGTTAAAATCCTCGAATTGTGCTTGAAGTATATTTGCACTGTGTAATTTTCAGCAACCTTAAAGAACGGTAAATACTAACAGGAGATTCTATGATTGGATAAATGCACGTATTAAAGGAGCAAAGATTGTGTTGTATGCCACATGGATAACTTTGCTATGATAAACCAACATCCTACAGAAGGACCCCCATCTGCTTATAGGTTTAACTTGAGGCTTGTTCAGAGCTATATATTACTATTATATTTTCCCATTCTTATCAAATTTTCTCAAACCTGCAATTGTTTTTCAACCTTCAATTACATCCCTCCTCCTTTTTATCCTTCTGTGCAACATTACGGATCAATATCTTGTGCAAATATACTGCTTGATTGTTCAAAAAAACCAAACCTCCCTGACATGTGGAGTTATATGCGATATTGGTTGAAGAAAAAAACAATTCTCAGTGTGATACAAAACTTCAAACTCCATGAATTATATAGAAAAGTTCATTAAAAATTTTAAATGTCTGAAAATTTATATGTATTTTATGTTTAAATTAAAATGATTGATTTTTCATTTCTATTATTAAAAAAAAAGCAATATTGCTTGTTGCTGATGTCCCTCCAATATCAGGTGGGTTTTATAGTCTGGCAGTCTGATAGATGTCAATCTCCAAAATGAAGAATTGAAAACCAAAAATATGTTGAACGGAGCTCAAAAGCTAACATTCCCTGTGCTGAGTTGGGTATGCTTCCCTTCAGTCTGGTGTGGCTGGCAGTTAGTTCATCCAATGTCTTGAGTTATGGACATGGCTTTTCACAGGTCAATGATTCTACAGAACCTGCTTAATCCAATTATAAAAAGCTATATTTACTCGTTACAAAATCAAACACCTAACTGAATAAAAACTAAATAATAAAACACATAAGGATAACACACTGTCATCTCAAAATAACTGATTGGCGCAGGGAATGGTTAGACAGGAATAAAGTGGGGAAAAAAATGAAAACCGAAAGAGTCAGTGGAACCACTGACGGAGAGCAAGGCGCTTTAGATGTACAGTTCTCACCACTGTGATTAAATGTCCTCATTTAATGCTTTGCGCCTTTCTATCTTTATAAATTCCTTGCAACCAAAAAAAAAAGCCTGTCCCTAACCCACTCTGAAGTTTCAGCGTTTGCTGTCTTTGTGGGATTATTTTGGGAGCTGCGGATTGGCCGGTCAGCATATCTGCTGCATGTCCCAAATGAAACAGATGAAGTATATAAAAAGGTTCTGAATCTCCAGTTCTTGCTTCAAGAAAGAAACGATGTGTGATGATGGGTAATCTGTGCTCAGAGTTAGTCAACTATCATGCACTGCAGCTATGTCTTACTTAAAAGATATCTGATTTTTAACTTTTGCCATTTCTGATGAGAGGTTATGAACCTGAAATTCTGAAGTTCTAATTTATTTTCTCTTCATATGTGCTGCCTAACTTGCTGAGTATTTTCAACATTTTTTCCTTCTTATCTCTAAATAAAAGGGGCTCTGGGAGAAACTCAGATACAACAAAGCATTGGGACCAGATTGTGTGAACCCCAAGGTCCTGAAGACGTGTGCTGAGCAGCCATGTGGAGTTCTCCAGTGCACTTCCAGTCTGAGTTAGAGCTTGGAAAGGGTACTGACTGTGTGGTCCCAGTACTCAAGAAGGGCCAAGCAAAAGTCTTGAATGGCTACCGTCCAGTGGCTCTGACCTCACACATCATGAAGACCCGAGAGAGGCTGGTCCTGGCTCACCTCTGACCCCTGGTTAGATCAGCCCTCGATCCCCTGCGGTTTGCCAACCAGGGACATATTGGAGTCGAGAATGCTGTCACTGACCTGCTGAATAGTCTACTACCATTCGGTTAAGCAGGGAAGCACTGTAAGGATCATGCTTTTTGATTTCTCAGGTGCCTTCAATACCATACAGCCTCATTAATGGGGGAGAAGCTCCATTCAATGCAGATTAGCACTTCCATTGTATCCTGGATAATGGACTACCTACAGGCAGACCACAGTTAGTGCAGCTTCAGAGCTGTATGTCAGAAATGACTATAAGCAGCACTGGGACCCCACAGGGGACTGTATTGGCTCCATTCTTGTTTACTCTGTATACCCAGACTTTAGACACAACACTGAGTCATGTCATCTGCAGAAATTCTCTGATGACTCAGCAATAGCTGTGTGTATAAAGGGGGGAGAGAAGGATGAATACAGGGCCCTGGTGGAGGACTTTGTCAAATGGTGCAAGCTGAATCACCTGCAGCTCAACATCAGTAAGACAAAGGGGATGGTGATGGACTTTAGGAAGGCTAAGCCTGCACTGCTCCCTATTACTATTGATGATGAGGATGCGAATGTGGTGAGGATCTACAAGTACCTGAGGGTGCACCTGAATGACAGACTTGAGTGGAGTGCCAACACAGAGGCTGTGTAAAAAATGGGCCAGAGTCACCTCTACTCTTTGAGGAGACTGAGGTCCTTTGGAGTATGTAGGCCTCTCCTTCACATGTTCTACCAGTCTGTTGTCGCCAGTCCAATCTTCTATTTGGTGATGTGCTGGGGCAATAGAATAAGACAACTGCACTGCTCCACAGAGCAAAGTAATTCTTACCCTTGGCTATTAGGTTCTATAATGAGTCAACTTATAGCTGAGGAAGTGATGATCCCTTCCTGTTAGACTGTTTGAGGTGACTTATTTTTTATTGTTTCTTACTTCTCTTTTAATATTTGTATATCTGTGCACTAGTAATGCTACTGTGACACTGTAATTTCCTCTGGGATCAATAAAGATCTATCTAAATATGCATTTTCCCACAGACCTCATTAAGTAAGTTTTCCTTTGCACCTGTGTATGCATGAACTTATGCACATGACAATAAACTGGACCTTGAATTAGTGGCTTTGAACAGAATGACTTTTTGAATTCTCTTTTCTTGGCACAGAGCATTTTTGCACTTATAGTTTCCCAACTGAGGCTCTGACAAATTAACAGACATTGGGAATGGAACTGCAACTGTAGAGAGCTTCATAACTTAGCACAGTTACAGAAGTTGGACACGTGGCCAAGTGGTTAAGGCGTTCGTCTAGTGATCTGAAGGTCACTAGTTTGAGCCTCAGCTGTGGCAGCGTGTTTGTGTCCTTGAGCAAGGCACTTAACCACACATTGCTCTAGTCTGTGCGAGGAGTGGTGCCCCACACAGACTTCTAATCTGTGCCTTGTAAGGCATGAAAATTCCCGACGCAGGCCTTTCATGGTCTGAGTCGACGTTCCCTCCCCGCCATAAATTGAGTTACAGTCTTCCACAATTATTCTGTACCATATAAAACTGATCTTTTCACCAGTTCTTTAGTGCCAAGTATCTATGCTTAAGTGTGACCTGCCAGTCACCTGTGCTAGAATATTGGCCTGGCTAATTGATGGTTAAAGGGTTGATAACTCTGAATAGAGAGTGTATTTTCTAGATGTTTCAGGCATTGGAATGACTTAGCAGTACTACTTCACAGAGCAGAGGCTCGATCAGGTTCCTTTGCTGGAAGCTCAAAGGATAGTATGCTGCGTGGGGGTGACAGGAAACCCGAAGTTGATTAGCATGCGGATTTATTGATTTGGTTTGTACATTTACGTATTGGGCAATTTGTTCTAATTTTAATTATCTGATTACTTCACTCAACTCATATTCCACTTTGAGACTAACAATCCAGTCCACAGGGATCTTTAATAATTTCAGTGACCTTTACTCATTAAATTATTACTGCGCTTCATTCAGTCGCTGCTTATCAATGTTCCCAACATCATTTTAATCTGTTGAATTTGCCATTATTCTGTAAATTAGATTTTCACATCAGAATCTACCAAAATCAATAATTATACAATCATACAACTGATATTAAAAGGTCTTTACCACATCAAAAATATAAAATTATTTGTCAAGCCTGCCATATGCATTTTGATCAGCATGATTCTTTGCATTAGAATTGACAAGTGTATAGAAATACACATATTCTGAGGGTTAGTTAGTTGGTAGCTACACAGCATTGATCTGAAATGTTAACTATTTCTTTTTATGGATGTTGCCTGATTTACTGAGCACCACTTCCCACTCCCCACCAATATTTTAGTGCACCTGCAGATGACATATAAATGGGAGGTATTAGAGGTGAGGAAAGTTGTTAGCAGGAAATAATGCAATAAATTTTCGGGCAACGAGGTATGAGAATGAACAGAGACACCTCCGGATGCAAGCCCACCATTTCCTAAAAATGGTAACACAGAACAATAGGGTGGTGAAGAAAGCATAAGGAATGTGTGCGGCCATAGACCAGAGCATAGAGTATAACAGTTGCGATGCTATGAACACTTCTGAGTCCAAAAATGAAGGTTTGAGTGTACTTCTAATCACCAAACAATAGAACAAATGTGGTTGTGCTGGAGAGAGTGCAGAGAAGGTTTGCAGAATGTTGCCTGAATCAGAGGACGATAGCAATGTGGAGAGATTGGACAGACTGGGATTGTTTTCCCTGGAATTTAGAAGGCTCAGATGACTGGACAGAAAGGTATAAGATTATGAGAGGCATAGATAGATGGGATAGTCAGAATCTTTCCTTCTCATGATAAGAGCATCAAAAAGAAGAGTGCATTGCCTTATTGAGAGAATGGAGTTTTAAAGGGGATCTGAGGAATATGTTTCATGATACAGAAAGCGGTCAGTATCTCAAACAGGGTGCCAGCAGAGCTAGTGACAGTATTCGTGTTGTTAAACAAAAAAGATCGATATGATCATGGCGGATCAAATTGCCCATTTCTGTGCTTTATGACTGCTGTCTGCCTCGAACTGAACAAACATTTTCTTAATCATTGAAGCTATGTGCACTACACTGACAGCGAACCAATGCAGTTTTCATTATATATTGCATTCAGTAACAATAGTTCACACTGTTAGAATTTTATGCATCCATTTTACACCACACTGGCAGTATACAATGCTCATTAAAGCTTCACTTGAAGTTATTTTAGTAATTTGCATGCTTTGTGCATTGTACACCATATCAACAACTTGCCGGATTTGCAATGCTTTAGGTATTGTAGACCATTTTGACCTTGGACCAGAAAACCAAATGCTTACTGACTATGTACTATGAATCTTAGTACTTCGGATATTGTTTATCAATCTAATAGTTTGCAATGATTCTTTGGGCACTTTATACTTCTCTATGTATGAATCAATTTTCCAAACATTGAGTTACTTGTTACACTGAAAGTAAATCAAGATTCCTACAATTTCTGAAATCATGCATTGCCTTGACAGTAGATCAAAAATGTGAGTCCTTTTGCAATGGCATTCTAGAGCCTACTAAATGTTCTGATCTTTTATAGCATTGTACAGAGCACTAAAGAGTATATTAGGACAATCCATGCATTGAATGTTGTATACTATGCTGTCAACAAACATGGATTTCCAATGCACTGGACACTACCGCATACTGCACTGACTGCACAGTATGATTTCCAATGGCTTAGGCGCCATACCTATACTGGCAGCATACTTGGTTATGTTATACATCTATCATTTAGATAATACAGAAGAAGGATGAGTGGTTCAATTTCGAAATTAATTTTATATACAATAAAGTAGAACTTCATAATTTAAGACTTTCACACCTCACACACCATTTTTTTCTAATTTATTTTAAAAATACTCACTTATCTCCTTACAGAAAATCTACCAGACATGCATAGAAATAAGAAGCTCTTGAAGTAATTTATTAAGTATGGCTTTTAATTGAAAATATTTTGAATTTAACTGAAAAATCTAGCATCCATGCTTAAAGATTATTGAGTCAATGCTACCATTGACAACATTCCTAGAACTGATAAATTGACATATTATTTTTAAATATCATCTTTAATAAATAAAGCCCTTACACACATATGAATACGCTTTGCAGGAATTCATTGAAAACCTGAGGCGATGCCTACTGTTTTGTGAGATGGTTGGTTGCTGCAATATCCATTTAATTCATTTTTGCCCCACACTTTGGTTATGCAAAATACTTACAATCCACTGGTACAAAGATGTTGTCTTCTTACATGCAAATCAAGGAATGGCTGATGGTAAGATATAAAGCATTAATGAAAGCAAGAATACAAGAGATTCTGCAGATGTTGGAAATCTTGAGCAACATTCTGGAGGAACTCAGCAAAGTCGGGCAGTATCTACAGAGGAGTTGAAAGTGTCCACTTTAAGGGTCTCTACACAAAGCTTTGACTGTTTATTCTTCTCCATAGATGCTCCTTGATTTGCTGATTTCCTTCAGAATTTTGTGCATTGCTCAATGAAACCAACAGTCTTTAATCGTGCCATAACTCAGAGAGCAAAACTCAAACACATTGTAATTGTAACATAATTCTATGATGCAATTACCGCTTCATATCTCTGCTAGCATACTCCATTCACTATGAAAATACAAGATTATTACAGCTGGTGTCATTTGACTTCTCACACTTTCTCCATCTTCAGCTGCTGATGTGTGAAGTTTGCGAATGTTGGAAAAATAAATGGAAGAATGGCAATCAGCCCAGAGATAATGATGATGTGATTAATAGTTATACAACAACTCTTAGTTTTGAGCCAGAGCTTGTGAAGTGTGTCATTACACATAGCAGCCATAAGTTATTCTTCTGCCAGCGCCTTGCAAAAAAAAAAAATAGTTTTTGAGTGTGCTTGATTGAGCAGGTTTCTGTTATTTTGATGTCAGTTAAATGGGAAGAGGAGTATCAGATTTTGTTTTCCTGCATTGAAAATATTGAACCATAAGGTTGTCCAATATACTGCTTGTAGCTTTGTAAAGGGCTCAAGATAAGCTTAGAGTAGTACACAGTCCATGTAGTGATTCAATATACCAAAGGCAAGCACACATCTCTGCCCAATGTGCTCAGTAGATTTAACAAAGGTGCACATCTGATATCATCAATGACAATGTGGTAATGTGGAATTAATTCCACAGTACAAGCAGATATTTGTGCAGTAAGTTTTATATCAGAAAATGGGCAGATGAAATTAAAAGCAATGCAAAAGAAATAAAGGTCCCTTTACGCAATAACTGTACACTGTTCAATGTACAGGATGTTCTCTGATACTGTATAATTTGAAAGATAGAAAACCAAAAAATGTATTGTTATTTTACATAGAAAATCTCCATCAGGAGTAATAATAATAGACATATTATTCCCTGCACAGTTTCATGTTGCTTTCTAAAGGAATAATTCTCTTTTGTAACTGAGAAGAAATTACAAAAATATAGAAAAAAATCTATCACTTTGAAAGTGGATGCTGATGATCCCAAACTTTACCTTTAGTTTTGGGCTTTAACCGTCACCCATGATTATAAGCAATAAGATTTGCCTGCACAGCTGATAATTTAGGTAATATGCCAAGAGTCAACACAAGACAGTGTCTGTCCTTTTTTTTCTGAATGTTACTTAATTTTCACATAGAACTAAGCATTATGCTGCAGTGCTTTTACAAATGCCCATTTCCAGACCTTACCACTTTTTAATGGCAGAGATAATTTAAATCTAAGGTTTATTCTAAATAAGCTTCATTTATATAACGAGATCCCAATAAGTTAATATATTCTACCATACTCAGTAACATACTACAGACCCAATTTACTGGCTATATACTACAAAACCAATTTCAAACTGGATCTGTTGACAAGTGAATTGAAAAAAAATCACTTGGTCACCTTTTTAACAATATTTCAAATAATTTTTAAAATTCTTCTCCCAGCACTTTAAAGTAAATTGGTGGATACCTTGTTTGATTGTAGTGCAGAATTTTGATTTTTTGCGCTGTGCCTCTTCAATTTGAGTTAGAAAACTTGTTATCTGTAACCCACCGCTCCAAAATCTAAATTCGTTCCAAGAGGTCTCTCAAACTTTGTCTCACTTGAGGTAATTTTATTATTCCATATCAATATCTAGGCTGAGAGATGATATTCCAGACTTTTCCTGAGGTCATCACCCATATTCCTGTTGCATTCTTTGTCAGGTTTATGCTTTATTTTCCTCTATATTAATGACATTAACACATCTCCGTGATAAGCTTGTAATGATGGCGATTTTCCTTTGAGAATCTTTGACGAAGAAGTTATAATGAAGAACTACTTGGAATTTGTGGACATTTGGAAGACACAACACACACACACACACACACACACACACACACACACACACACATATTCTCAATCAAAAGCCAAAAGCGTGATCTTACCTAGACACGTTCATTTCACGAGGAGGTCGGGTCGCTTTATCGTATGCAACTTTGGCAAAAACACCAGCAATAATTACAAAGGCGACTACCCCGCAGCTGATGTACACCGTGCTGTTGGTCTTGTCCTTGCTGGGATCGTACACGTTCTCCAGTTCGTCCCGATCTGGGTCGGTGGTGACTTGGATTTCCACTTTGGGTGTCACGTAGTTTTTGCAGCTGTTTTGCTCCAGGCGGTAGTTTTTGTCTTGGCAGCAGTAGCGCATGTAGCAGGTTCCGCAGCAGTAATTGTAGGAAGTCCTGTTGCATTCGAAATCGGGGTCCCACTGACCCGCCACGTCGTAATGACCCCGGCATTTCTCGGAGTGCTGCAGTACCAAAGGCTTCATCCTGTTGATCTGGAGAACCGGCACCACCACGGTGGTGTTGATCTGTTGCACCTTGGAAGTGTAGCCCCCTTGACGCCGGGGAGAGGCCAGCGTCCTGTTGTTGCGGGTCCTCCCTGTGCAGAGCAGCAAGTTCAGTGGGTCCATGTAGACGAGGAAGAGAAGCAGGTGCTGCATCGCCTTGCTGCTGTCTTCGCGGTCCTCTCTCCAGCGATCTCTCCCCGAGCACAAACTAGCTCCTCCTGCCCTGCTTCCCGATCCCGCCGCTAACGATCAGCTCCCACATGCTCGTGACCCATGAGCTCGCCAGAAGCATCTCTTTCAATCCGCCGAGGAAACAAACGGCTTGAGGTATCTATTTTAATAGATATACACAGTATAAATCAAACAGGAGCGCTCTCCACTGCGGCAAACTGGGTAATCTCTACCCACAGAGGAGAAGAAAACAAAAAAAAGTCTTATTTTTAATAAAGAGAATCAGGATGGGCTTGTACTAAATCCCAGTACCCGACCGCAGTCGAAAATTCCTTCGGTTCCACCAAGATGTGGAAGTTTTCGAGAGCATTTTTTTCTGTCTCTCTCAGAACATCAGATCTTGGGAGAGATATGATCTGTTTCCACTAACCCGGGTTGGTACTATTGATATATAGGAGCAAGGCTGTGGGTTAGGGGTGGCGGGGAGTGGGAGGGGTTCAGAAGGGGGGCAGCAATAAGATCTTTTTTATGCCTCGTACAGCAGTGTCTGATGGAGAGAGATCGCTATCTACATACTAAATATCACAAAAACGGCGCGGCGCACCCAAGCCTCGCAGGAGAGCATGCATTACATACTAGCAAAATACCGTTTCTCTGAGACGAGGACCAGCAAACAGAACAGTAACAACTGCTCCGGATCATTTAAAGAGGGGAGACGAGAACCCGTTTATTTGATTTACATCCCCGCTGGCTGAGCGAGTACTGGGCTGCGCTGGGATCTGCCGCGAATTGGTATTAAGTGCAGCGGCGAATACTCTTGTAATTAAATAAAAATGCCAACACTTACCGCGGTGCGCGGTTCGCTCCGGTCGCTCCTGATGGTACTCACGTTGGCACCGAGATGAGAAAACGAGAGAGAGAGAGAGAGAGAGAGAGAGAGAGAAAGAGAGAGAGAGAGAGAGAGAGAGAGTGAAGCTGAGCGCCGATCCCACTCCGCCTCCTCCACCACCACCACCCCAGCAGTCCAACCCACGCACTACTCCCCCCAATCAACCAACGTCACTGCATCAGACCCTGCCTTCTACTTAAAGATCATTTCCAAAAACAGAGGGGAAGATTCAGGGAGCGAGAGAGAGAGGAAAAAAAACAACTGCTGAACGCATCTGGAATGCCGTCCCCCCAGTATATCTGCCACATGCGGAGATATATGTGGAGGCTGGCACAGCCGGTTATTCAGAATGGGTACTTCTGGAGCTGGCGTTGAGTTTAAGCGCCTGTTTGCATCTAATCAATAACTAAACAAGCTTAAATCGATCCTTGGTCGATCAAGCTCTTATCTAATGAAGTCTCTGTCTGGTGAGGAACTGGTCGGGGCTAATGGAA
This sequence comes from Mobula birostris, assembly GCF_030028105.1. Classification (NCBI taxonomy): domain Eukaryota; kingdom Metazoa; phylum Chordata; class Chondrichthyes; order Myliobatiformes; family Myliobatidae; genus Mobula; species Mobula birostris. Next base: position 22,207,544 of record NC_092393.1, read on the forward strand.
CACTTTGTAAAGAGGCCACGTTCTCATCTGACAGTATCCAATCCCCAAAGCAAAACTTTATTACAGGGATTTGGAATTGATGTTGAACTATTAGAAACTGAAGCAAATAATTAAAGCTGTCTATCAACTTCATTCATGGGCTTGAATTTTGGCTTCTCGCCATAAGTCTGAGAAAGTGGATTCGTTATCAACCTGAGGAGATGGGTGAGCGAACTCTACTTGAGAATTGGGGCAGTGGGGGTTTCAGAAATTTCCCAATGCACACATCCACATTAGCGTGAAGCTCAAAGAACGTTTTCAAAACCCATTGGCAATTTTGGGAGAATGAAAGCAAACATCAGATTGCAGGGTACGTGGCGATCACGTATTAACCAGTGATACACTCTGGTTAACGTATTTATATTGCAAGTCATGTCCCTTTTTCTTCCTTGCATATTAAATAAGCCAAGTAACTCGTGGGCAAAGGGGATCAAACCGCACAGAACCTTCTTGCCATCTCACTGCAAAAGCTTATTGGACCCAATTCTTCAGCCGATCGCCTCTGCGATAGCAGTTGACAAATACTAGATCGCAGCTAGTCACGGTTAGGTTTGGCAAGGAGTCACTCATCTCCTGCAGCTGTTGGAGCGAGCAATTCTATTCCTTGCAACTTGACGAGTGAGTGTATATCTTAGCTACTAAGCATTCTAAATGATGACCGTGTTTTCGGCAAGGTAGAACGGGGAGGGGGGGAGGGGAAGGAGGAGGAATTGTTGAGATCGCTATTTCTAGCAACATGGTAAAATATCAATGGAAAATGTAAATACAGAGAAGCCGGTAAAGATAGCAGGCATCAGGGGGGAAAAAATGTCATGAGTACTTATCCCAAAAATCGGGTACCATAGCGGCTGTCCATATATCTCGTAACTACTAGGATTTCCCCCGCGCTGTTCCGGTTTACTCTCCCATTCCAAAGACGCGCAGATTTGCATGAGGTAATGGCAAAACAAACTCAAGGAGGAACCTGAAAAAGGACACATTTTCGAGGTATTGGGAATAGGGGAACTGGGGTGCGACTGGTGTCTTTGCTCCAGTGAAGATATAAAAAAACACTGCAGATGTCGGAAATCTGAAATAAAAACAGAAAATGCTGCAAACACTCGGCAGTTGAAGCAGATTTGTGGAAGGAGAAAAAGAGTTGACATTTCGCCTCGAAGACTCGTTTATGACAGAAAGATTAACTCTGTCCCCCTTTCACAGATGCTTCTCTCCGGTGGAAGTTTACAGCATTTTCTGTTTTTCATCAATGGGATTGCTCGCTTGGAAGCTCGTAAGGACCCATATGATTTATTTTCTCAGTCGTTTAATGTGTAGGATTGAAATATTAAACCATTACTAGATTTTCCGCGGGAAGAGTTGCACTGTAACAGTTGGCAAATGCTTATAAAATCAACTTCAGTCATTTTGCAATAAAAAATATCAAGTATGCGCATTTCTCTACCGCAGTGCTTATATTGTATTTATGATAACTCAAGGCCACAGTAAGGGAGATTTTGGAAATGTGAGCTGAACAAACTGAACCGATAATTTTCAATCTTTTGTTACTAACTACACACCCATGGATTTTATTCCTAGCCATTATCGCCAATTGTAAGCGTGTGCCCCAATAACGTCCTTGCTGCCCTGTTTAGTTTCCACCTGTTGCAATTGCACTTACTTTCCCCGTCGGATCAACGGAGATAAAGATTTTTGCACCCGATTAGATTTCACTCTAAGTGAAGTCGTGCATTTATATTGCGCGCATCTCCGCCGCGCCAGGCGTTCAATGCGCGTTAAAGTTAATGGAATACTCCTCAAATACAGAAGCTGGAATTCATCGGCTTCGCGTCTACTCACGGGTCAATGCGGCGCGTATCCAAACCCTTGTGTAATCTGTGTGTAGGCGTGTGTTTTAAACTATATGTCAAGCCCATATTTTAAGACGCAGAATTCCCTTAGTTTGTGACTAAATCACGAAAGTGACCAGTCCAGCACACCATAATATCACGTCAGGAGTTCCCACTGAAGGGTTACTTCTTCCGATTTGGAGGAGAATTCATTACAGTGCAAGGAATTAGGAGTCTGAAATGGACTGCTTCAAGTAAACTCTTGAGAAGAACATTATCTTCTGCCACTAACCTACCAAGGAGAGTTAGAGACTTACAGTGGAGTCTCGAGAGTGGTATCATTTCGCTTGTAAATAATTTACTCAGTTTTGTTCGGAGTGATATCTTCGACTGGTTTAATGTCAGTGTAGGAGGCGGGGGAGATGACCCATAATAAAAGGTCTGATTTAGTTTAATGCACGCATTGCTCTGCCACTCGGACTTATTAAGCGAACAATTGTCTAGGGAATCGGTTCAAATCCAGTGCGATTTAACAAACGGAAGTCTTTAAAAATGAGTATTTTGGAAGTGGATTAGAAAGGCTGTGCATTTAGTGTAGGTACGGAACTCTGAGTAACAATAAAACCAACAGGCTGAACAAAAGGTACTTGACAATGACGCCCTCTTGTTCAACGGACGCCGCCCCGCACTCTCCCTTCATTTTAATGCGCTGACATGTTTAAAGATCAGGAGGAAGTGGGAAGATTTCAAATCGAAAAGATGTAGCTAGGCGTTGTTGTTGCTGAGCAACTGGAGAAGATCAAAGTTACTAGCGAAATCTCAGTTTTAAAAACATGATTTGCTTTCATCGTTTCTGAAGACTCGGTGGTGCCGGCTGTGCTCTTTTTAAAAACTGTTCACACCGAGTGACCCATTCCCTCCATGGAAGTACCGCGGCCGGCATGGGCATTACTAGAGATTGAGTGAAATGTACACAGGGAAACAAAGGCGCCAGACACATCCTCGTCACCCATGGACAGATCACCACAGATCAGACATCTTTCTGTTCTTCAAACATTAACCAGTTCATGTATTTAAAAGTGAATCATCGGTCTTGTCCTTTAAATGGAGACATCTCGTGGGTACCGAGTTTCACTGCTGCCTCTGATTCTTTTAAAAATTATTTTTGTCTTTTTCAATACGTTTCAGTTACAGATAATAACCCTGACAATGCCCTGCTCCGGCGTTTGTCTTCCTTAGTAAGTCATCAAACCCCTGTGAACCGAAGAGATTTCATTTCAGCACCAGCTGGACAACATAGAAATGAATGCCATTTCATACAATCTACTTCAAACATGATATAGATTAGCGGAAGTTGAAACAAATCAGGGCCGTGATAGATGGAACACGGTCACAGGACAGCTGCCTATCGAATTAGCATTGTATATATTGCAATATATTAATATTAGTGGGTGGGTCCATTATAAGCACTCTATGTGCACTGGACACAGAAAAACTACTTTTAATGTAATAGTGTTTGCCGTTTTTGATGGAAAGGTTACGCTGCTGGAAGATGATACAGTACTGTGACTGCAACCTCTTCTTCATCGTCTGACTCCGGAGGATTCAAGGAAGCTTCAACTGTAAATTGTGTATGGACAAAAATCACAACATTCTGTGAGCACATGAATAACTAAAGTCAATAACTCTCTCCTTATTACTGTTCCTCCTACATTTGAACAAATGAGTAGTTAATTTCTGATTTATTCAAATATACAGCGAGGAAAAAAGAACTTAAAATACATAAATGGGGACATACCGCCGGTTTCTTATAAAGTCTGATTCTTATTGGGATATCTTATTAACCCAACCTATTGCAAAGTGAGGAAGTGCTTATGTCACATTTCATGCTGTATCATCTCTCAGTTTTAAAATCACTGTAGCCCGTTGCCAGGCTACTAACAAAGTTACGCACTTCTCTCTTCCTGCCTGGATATAGGAATTGCATAAAAGCAATAAAATGCTGAATCGATGGTCTAAATGGTGTAGAAACCATTCAAATTGTGTTTGCAAGACGAAAAATAATATAGAACCTTATGAAAAACTTTGTGCTGTTAATATATGAGGAATATATACTATATGGATATGATTAAATCAAAGTGATCTCGTTTCAGGATAAACCTAGACCTTACACTCTTCCTTTTTATTCCCAATTGCTTCCACAACGTTCCCTCTCTCCTGAGAAATAATTGGACATATCATCATCTTTGTTTTCAATTTTCATACTTTCGCATATAGAATTGTTTTGCATTTTGGTCACCCCTGTCGATGAACTGATCCAGGTCGCAGTTTGTGGAAGGTCAAAATGTTACCCCCACTCGCTCACTGAATTCTCACAAGCATTGGCCGCTGTCGAAATGACAAGAGATTCTGACTACTTTCCCAGTCAGAACTCCGTCTGATTTTCCAATGGCTAAGTATGATGTGTCGCCGTTTGGAGTTTGTTAGTTTTTAGCAGCTGACGACCCATATCCCGCTCCCTCGTTATTTTTTTCTATTATTATTTGATCTCTTTTTCTGGCATTTTCTCTCGGCAGTTGGAACTTCCCCTTTTATTTTCTGGTCAGCATCTGCATTTTTTCATCATTGCCCTTTGCTTGTCTTGCCCCCTCTCTCCTTTCCTCGTTTGTTGCATTGTATTTTCGGGCTGACGGCTAAATGAATAACCGACACGAAATCAGCCAAACACCTAACCGCCACGCTCAGGGTTAAACACACCTTTTATTTTCGGGGGAGCCCTACAGAGCTGAATCACTACAATTCTGAACTGAATTGGAACATATCCATTTAGAAACGTTTATTAACTTCACGCAAAGTGACAAACGCCTGGTTATATTTTACTATTTCCCGAAGTTGAGTTTATGATAGTTTCCTAAGGTATAGGTATTGAGCAATGGCAGAGCTAAACTAGTTAGCTTATAGCTAGACCAGACTACTCGACGTATTAAGATCATTTTCTCTTTCTGCGTTATTTTTTTATCCAATATGTATCAAGTATTGTTACCACCCTTTGCTCAATATGCAAATATTATTTCCTCATACACTCAGTGACCACAGAATATACGTTCCTGGTCTTCTGCTGCTGTACCCCATCCACTTCAAGCTTCCACGTGTTGTGTGTTCGGAGATGTCCTTCTGCACTCCACTGTCATAACGCATTTGAGTTACTGTCACCTTCCAGTCAGCTTGAACCAGTCTGGTCATTCTCCTCTGACCTCTCTCACTAACAAGGCACTTTTGACCACTGAACTACCACTCACTGGATGGTTTTTGTTGCTTTCCACACCATTCTGAGTAAACTTCAGAGACTGTCGTGGTCCCAGGAGATCAACAGTCTCTGAGATATCCAAAACACCCTATATGCCACCAACAATCATTCCACAGTCAAAGTCACTAAGATCATATTGCTTCCTGATTCTGGTACTTGGTCTGAGCAACAACTGAACCTCTTGACCGTGTCTGCATGCATTTATGCATTGAGTTGCTGACACATGAATGGCTGATTAGATATTTGCATTAGCATGTACATCAGTACCTAATAAAGTGACCACTAAGTGTAAATATTTTAGTGATTATTGATGACTTTGTTCAGTCATATGGATGAAGAGCAATAAAAGAAATATTGTTCTTCTCGGTGTGATATCAATGAACCTGACTGGAATTAATTTAACCGACAGTTAAACAAAGCTGGATTTTGATGTCTCTCTGAGCAATGACACTGGGAACACACAGACAAAAGAACCCTCAGATTTAATCTCTGCACGTCATTGAGTTAACTGATGTCAGTTAGTTTTGTCATAGGGAGCACACAATTGGTTTAATCACTCCAAAATGAGAAGAGAAAGCTATCTAGCTTTGATCATTCTTTGGCAAATCATCCTGAATGCCTGAAGGGCATGTGTTGTAGATATTAGAATAGGACATAATGATGATTGATTCTGATGTTCCTGAGTTGTCAGGAATCCTGACGACATTCAGTGTAATGGCACAAAAATGCATTATAATATTCAGTTTTGTGAGTAATACTCCAGAAATTTTCCCAGGTTTAATAATTCTGTATGAATTACTTCCATAAGGACACAGAATGCCTGGACTTACTTTCACAGAGCAATATTAGTGAAATTTGCGTGAAGCCCATGGATCAGAAGAAAATCCTTGCCATGGTGTAATTATCTTACTTATTCACATTATATGTGTGGAATTACCCAGACCAAATTTTCTTTAGAAAGTGCTAATGAGTTGCCTTCATGAACTTCTGCAGACTTTCTGTGGTGGGTGTCTCCACAATGCTGTAAGGTGAAGAGTTCCAAGATTTTAATCAATTGATGATAAAAAAAAATTGTAGAATATTTCTAGTGCTCTATGATATGAGACTAGATGGGAAATTGCAGATAGTGATATTTCCATTGACTTGTAGCCCTGGTCCTTGCATAATAAAGAAAATAAGAACATAGAAAAGATAGAAGCAGAACTCAGACCTTTGACCCCTCCCTTCTATTCAGCATGATTATGACTGTAATACCCCAGGTTTCATCTCCTCTTCTCTGTCAGTTCCCCATTGCCCTTTACTTCCCCAATCTTTCAAAATTGTATCAATGTCCTCTTTAAGTATCCTCAATGATGTGTCCTCTACAATATCCCGGGTAGAAAATTCTAGAAATTCATCATTATTTGATTTAAATGACCATCCCTTAATCTGTACTGTCTCCCTCCATTTGAGATTCTTCCACGGGTGGCAGCATCTCAGTGTCATTCAGTCATGTGCCTTCAGGTTCTCATTTGACTCAATAGCATCATCACTCCAGATCCAAAATATATATGCAACACACATCAAAGTTGCTGGTGAACGCAGCAGGCCAGGCAGCATCTCTAGGAAGAGGTACGGTCGAAGGGTCTTGGCCTGAAACGTCGACTGTACCTCTTCCTAGAGATGCTGCCTGACCTGCTGTGTTCACCAGCAACTTCGATGTGCGTTGCTTGAATTTCCAGCATCTGCAGATTTCCTCGTGTTTGTGTTTCCAAAATATATGTATCTAATTCCCTTAACTGCTAATGATAGACCAACCTTCTCATCTTTTAAAAGTTGTTGGTATGAAATATTGTTGAGAATATCCTTTCATTTTCTTATACAGATTGATACTGGTGTTCCCTTTGTCAGAGAGCCTGATGTCACAAAGTGTCGCGGCACACAAATGCATCACAATTGTGAGTAATAAATACTCCTAAATTTTATCTGCCACATTAAGACAATTACAAGTCAGCCTACTACCGTCTTAAAAATATAGCAAGATTTATAGGGCTTATGTCTCAGCAAGATCTATAAAAATTCTTCTATGCATTTATTTTTAGTGGGCTTGACTACTGTAATGGCATTTTCATAGGTCCCTGTAAAAATTCTCTCAGACAGCAGCAGCTCATTCAGAACACTGTTGCTGGAGTCCTCACTAAGACCAAAAAGTAGAACATATCACTCCAGTTCTCAGATCGCTACAATGGCTTCCTGTCCATCAGAGGACTGGCTTTAAAATACTGCTACTGGTTTATAAAGCACAGATTGGTCTAGGGCCAAAGTACTTCGCCAATCTCTTGCTGCATTATGAACTCTCAGGTCATCTGAGACAGATCTGTTTACCATCCCCAGAGTCAAAACTAAACACGGTGAAGCAGCTTTCAGTTACCATGCTCCACATATCTGGATTAACCTTCCAGAGGATCTGAAGTCTGCCCCAACTTTAAGGTCCTTTAAAGTGAGGCTTAAAACTTTTATTTTGCTGTAGCTTTTAATTAGAATCTCCTGCACTGTAACTTCTATTTATTATATCTATTGTTTGTGTGATTTTATTCTCTTATATATTGTCTGAAACTTGATGTGTGATTGTTGTATCTTGTTCTATGTAAAGCACTGTGAACTGCCTTGTGTTTGAAAAGTGCTCTACAAATGAACTTGCTTGCTTGCTGATATTCTAAACATTTTCCACAAGCTATGAGCCAGAGCGTTCTTTCTTTCTCAGACTAGTGCTAGACCTGTTGGAAGGGTGTGACGGGCAGTTTTTCCAGGATGGTGTTAAGATTGCTGAGTTGTACTGTGACCTTGCCAAGTGAAGAGTAGCCTATCATATGCCAGTGCTCGTGCTTTGTTGATGAGGGAAATGCTTCACCAAGTCACATGATATAAAATAATTTACTGATCAATACATAGTCCCAAGCCAGCTCCAACATTACATGGCTGATCTGCTAGAAATTAGATCAGTGACGACCCCCAGGATGTTGATGCAGCTGTTTCACACTGGTAAGTAATATTGAAATGCCCCTGTCATTGTGGGGAACCAGTCCAGTCTGAAGAAGTCTCTGAACAGGTACCACCAACATATCACCTGAGGAACCAAAGGAGCCAACATATTTAACCACTGTTATACCACCATCAAAAGTGTAGAAATGCCATCCCATGTCTACACTTTGGAAAGTCCAATCACCTGACTGTGCTTCTATTCCTGGCATATAGGGAGCAACTAAGGACCACACAGCCAATGGTGAGCACTGAGATGGTATGGTCAAGGGAGGCGGAGGAGCGCTTACAGGACTGCTTTGATTTGGTGGACTGGACAATATTCAGGGACTCACCTTTGAATCTGAATTAATATCCCACAGTTGTCACCGACTTCATCAAGACCTGAATGCATGGATGTGTGCCTTCAAGAAAATGCCAGACATAACAAAACCAAAAGCCATGGATGAGCCAGGAGATTCGTAGTCTGCTGAGGGCTAGATCTGTGCCATTCATGACTGGTTATCCAAAATTATGCAAGAAATACAGGTACAGCCAATGGAAGGCTATTTTAAAGACAGGAAATAATTCCAATTGAAGTTACAGATGGAATCAGGCACACATCAGCTCTGGCAGGGTTTGCAGGCTATTACTTCCTACAAAACAAAACCTAATTTCGTGATTGTCTATATAGTACTTCACTTCCAGATGAGTTCAACACCTTTTATGCATGCTTTGAAAGGGAGAATAAAGCTACACCTATGCAAATCCCTTCAGTATCTGGTGACCCTGTGTGCTCTGTCCTGGAGGCCAACGTCAGAACATCTTTGAGGAGGGTGAACCCCCGCATGGGGTCAGGCCCTGATGCTGTATCTGTTAGGGCATTGAAAACCTGTGCCACCCCACCGGTGGGAGTTTTCAAGGACAACTTCAATTTCTCATTGATACAGTTGGAGGTTTCTGCCTGCTTCAAGAGGACGACAATCACACCAGTGCCCAAGAAGAGCAGGGTGAGTTGCCTCAATGACTACCATCCAGTTACACTCACATTTACTATGATGAAACACATTGAGAGTCTGGTCATGGCCTGAATCAATTCCTGCCCAAGCAAGGACCTGGACCCATTGGAATTTGCTTATTGCCACAATAAGTCTATAGTGGATGCAACCTCACTGGCTCTCCACTTGGCCTTGGATCACCTAGACAATAGCACTACCTACATAAGGCTGTTGCTTATTGATCACAACTAAGCATTCAACATAATCATACCCTCAGTTCTAATCAACAAGCTCCAAAACCTGGCCTCTGTACCTCCCTCTGCAAATGAATCTTTGATTTCCTCATTGGGAGATCACAATCAATTGGGATCAAAAGTGACATCTCCTCCTCACTGACAATCAACACTAGTGTACCGAAAGGATGTGTACTTAGCCCACTGCTCTACTCTTTTCAACACTTATAACTGTGTGCTTAGGCACAGCTCAAACTGCATCTATAAACTTGCTGAAGACACAACTATCGCTGGTAGAATTTCAGATGGTGACGAGAAGTTATTAGAGCATGATAGATCAGCTAGTTGAGTGGGGTTGCAACGACAACCTTGCACCCAATATCAGTAAAACCAAGGAATTGATTGTGGAATGCAAACGCGAGGAATTCTGCAGATGCTGGAAATTCAAGCAACACACATTAAAGTTGCTGGTGAATGCAGCAGGCCAGGCAGCATCTCTGGGAAGAGGTACAGTCGACGTTTCGGGCCGAGACCCTTCATCAGGATTGATTGTGGACTTCGGAAGGGGAAGTCGAGGGAGCACATACTAGTCCTCATCAAGAAATCATCTGCAGAAAGGGTGAACAGTTTCAAGATCCTGGGTGTCAATATCTTTGAAGATAACCTAATCTTGCAATGAGATGGGAACCAGAGTAATAGTGCTGAGGATGAGGTAGTTAGTTTACAAACAAAGGCAATCTGTAATGAGACTCCTAACAAGGAGAAGCTGATGACAGGGAAAAATTGCAGTCAACAGGATGAGTTGCAATGTAAAAGCAGACAAAATCAAAAAGGTTGAACGCAGGACTGAAGTTGGTATATCTGAATGCGCGCAGTATATGGAATACAGTAGATGAACTTATAGCACAGTTATAGATTGGCATGTACGATGTGGGCATCACTGAATCATGGTTGAAAGAAGACTATAACAGAGAGCTTAATGTCTAAGAATACATTGTATCAAAAGAACAGGCAGGTAGGCAGAGGGGTTGGTGTGGTTCTGCTGGTATAAATAAAATAATATCATTAGAAAGAGGTGACATAGAGTTGGAAGGTGCTGAATCATTGTGGGTAGAGCTAAGGAACTGCAAGGGTAAAGAGACCATGATGGGAGTTACATACGGGCCCCAAACAATAGTAAGGATGCGGTCTACAAATTACAATGGGAGATAGAAAAGGCATAACAAAAGAGCGATGTTACAACAGTCATGGGGGATTTCAATATGATTAGATTAGATTATGAAGATACTTAGTCCTCTTTTATTGTCATTTAGTAATGCATGCATTAAGAAATGATACATTATTTCCTCCGGTGTGATATCACAAAACGCAGGACAGACCAAGACTGAAAAAACTGACAACCACATAATTATAACATATAGTTACAAACAGTGCAACAATACCATAACTTGATGAAGAAGTCCATAAGCACAGTAAAGTTCAAAGTTTCTCAAATGTCCCACATCTCACGCAGACAGGAGAGGGAAGAAAAACTCTCCCTGCCATGCCGACCACAATCCGACTCTGAGTCATCTGAAAACTTCGAGCTCTGATCAGCTCTCCGACACTGAGTACTGAGCGCCATCTCTGTCCAAATGATTCGACCTCCTTCTCAGTCACCAAAAACAGGCAAGGCCGGGGATTTTGAGGCTTACCCTCCGAAAGATTTCCGACTACACAGTAACGACAGCAGCGAACGGGTGCTTCAGAAATTTCTCCAGATGTTCCTCTGTGCTTTCACGTCCATTCTCCATCAAATCAGAATTGTCCACAGCCCCTATTTAATAGATATGATATCATTTTTCACCAGAAGGCTGCGCACGCACAGGCGCGCTGCCATCTTCTCCTCCTGCCATCCTGCTTTGGGAAGATTTGCAGGAAGACTTGGGAAAATCAAGTTGGTGCTGGATCTCAAGAGGAGGAGTTTCTAAAGTGACAAGATGGCTTTTTAGAGTGGCTCATGGTTGAGCCCACTAGGGGGACCAACTATTCTCGATTGGGTGTTGTGCAATGACCGGAATTGATAAGAAAATTTAAGGTAGAAGAACCCTTAAGGTAAAGTGATCATAATATAATCGAATTCACCCTGAAATATGAGAAGGAGAAGCTAAAGTTGGACATATCAATATTACAGTGGAGTAAAGGGAATTACGGAGACGTGAGAGAGGAGCAGGCCAATATTGATTGGAAAAGAACACTGGCAGGGATGATGGCAGAACAGCAATAGCTGAAATTTTTCTGGAAGCAATTCAGAAGGCACAGCATATATACATCCCACAAAGGAAGATGTATTCTAAAGGCAAGATAACACAACTGTGGCTAACAGGAGAAGTCAAAGGCAACATAAAGCCAAAGAGAGGGCATATAATAGATCAAAGATTAGTGGGAAGTTAGAGTATTGTGAAGCTTTTCAAAACTAACAAATGACAATTAAAAAGTAATTAAGAAGGAAAAGGTGGAATATGAAAGTGACCTGGACAAAAATATTAAAGAGGATACCAAAGATTTCTTCAGATACATAAAGTGCAAAAGAGAGTTGAGAGTGGATATTGGACCACTGGAAAACAATGCTGGAGAGATAGTAATAGGGGACAAGGAACTCATAAGTATTTGCATCATTGTTCACTGTGGAAGACACTAGCAGTATGGTGGAAGTTCCAGAGTATAAAGGGTCAGAAGTGTGTGAAGTTGCATTACTAGGGAGAAAGTTCTTGGGAAACTGCAAGGTCTGAAAGTAGATGAATCACCAGGAGCAGATGATGTTGCAATGGTGTTCTGAAAGAGGTGGCTGAAGAGATTGTGGAAGCATCAGTATGATCTTTCAAGAATCAGTAGATTATGAGATGCTTCTGGAAGACTGGAAAATTGCAAATGTCACTCCAAGAAAGGAGAGAGGCAGAAGAAAGTAAATTATAGGCCAGTTAGTCTGACCTCAGTGGTTGGGAAAATGCTGTAATTGATTGTTAAGGATGTGGTTTCAGGGCACTTGGAGGCACATTATAAAATAGGCCATAGTTGGCATAGTTTTCTGAAGGGAAAATCTTGCCTGACAAATCTGTTGGAATTCTTTGAAGAAATAACAAGCAGGATAACCAAAGGAGAATCGGTTGATGTTGTGATGTTGGATTTTCAGAAGGCCTTTTCCAAAGTGGAGGCACTTGGAGGCACATTATAAAATAGGCCATAGTTGGCATAGTTTTCTGAAGGGAAAATCTTGCCTGACAAATCTGTTGGAATTCTTTGAAGAAATAACAAGCAGGATAACCAAAGGAGAATCGGTTGATGTTGTGATGTTGGATTTTCAGAAGGCCTTTTCCAAAGTGGAGGCACTTGGAGGCACATTATAAAATAGGCCATAGTTGGCATAGTTTTCTGAAGGGAAAATCTTGCCTGACAAATCTGTTGGAATTCTTTGAAGAAATAACAAGCAGGATAACCAAAGGAGAATCGGTTGATGTTGTGATGTTGGATTTTCAGAAGGCCTTTTCCAAAGTGCCACACATGAAGCTGCTTAACAAGTTAAGAGCCCAAGGTATTACAGGAAAAATACTAGCATTGATAAATCAGTGGCTGATTGGCAGGAGACAAAGAGCGGAAATAAAGGGAGCCTTTTCTGGTTGGCTGCCAGTGACTAGTGGTGCTCCACAAGGGTCTGTGTTTGGACCACTTCTTTTTGCATTATATGTCAATGACTTTGATGAAGAAATTGATCACTTTGTTGCAAAGTTTGCAGATGATACAAAGGTGGGTAGAGGGGTAGGTGGTTTTAAGGAAGTAGAGAGGCAGCAGAAGTACTTAGACAGTATAGGAGAATGGCCAAAGAAGTGGCAGATGGAATATAATGTCAAAAATATATGGTAATGTACTTTGGTAGAAGAAATAAAAGGGTAGACTATTTTCAAAAAGGGGAGAAAGACAAAAATCCAAGGCACAAAGGGACTTGGGAATCCTTGTGCAGGGCTCTTTAAAGATTAATTTGCAGGTTGAGTCAGTGGTGAGGAAGGCAAATATGATGTTAGCCTTCATTTCAAGAGGACTAGAATATAAAAGCAAAGATGTAATTTTGAGGAGTTATAAAACATTGGTGAGGTCTCACTTGGAGTATTGTGTGCAGTTTGTGGCCTCTTATCTCAGAAAGGATGCGCTGAAACTGCAGAGGGCTCAAAAGAGGTTCACAAAAATGATTCCAGGATTGAATGACTTGTTATATGAAGAGCGTTGGTTGGCCCCAAGCCTTTATTCACTGGAATTCAGAAGAATGAGAGGTGGCCTAATTGAAACCTGTCGAATGGTGGAAGGCCTTGATAGAGTGGATGTGGAAAGGATGATTGCTCTGGTGGAAGAGTCTAAGACTGGAGGACACAGCCTCAGAATTGAGGACAGTGATGAGGAGGAATCCTTTTAGCCAAAGAGTGATGAATCTTTGGAATTTGTTGCCTCAGGCAGCTGGGGAGGCTATATCTTTATGAATATTTAAGGAAAAGGTTGATAGATTCTTGATTGGTGAAGGCAAGAAGGGATACGGGGAGAAGGCAGGAGATTGGGGCTGAGAGGAGTAATGGATCAGCCATGATGAAATGGTGGAGCAGACTCAATCATTCAAATTGTCTAATTCTTCTCCTATATCTTAAGTTCTTATGATCTTATATCTATCCGGGCCCAACATATTGATGCAATTACAAAGAAGGCACGACAGTGGCTATATTTCATTAGGAGTTTGAGGAAATGTTGTATGTCGCCAAAGACTCCCACAGATTTCTACAAATGAACAGTGGAGAGCATTCTAATTGGTTGCATTACTATCTGGCATGGGGAAAACATTGCACAGGATCAAAAAAAGATGCAGAAAGTTGTAAACTCAACCAACTCGATCATGGGCACTAGCCTCCTCAGCATCAAGAGCACCTTCAAAAGGCAATGCCCCAAAAGGCAGCATCCATTATTACAGACCACAATCACCGAGGACATGCTCTCTTCTCACTGCTACCATCAAGGAGGAGTTATAGGAGCCCGAAGGCACACACTCAGCATTTCAGAAATAGCTTTTTCCTCTCTGCCGTTAGATTTCTGAATGGACAATGAACCCATAGATACTACCTCACTTTTTTCTTTACTCCCGTTTTGAACTCTCTGTCTGTCTAGGTACTATATCTGATGCGGACTTTGGTGACCATGGTTTTCCATATAGATCTATCCTTCGTTTCTTGGATGACTTCCATTTCCTCGATGTGTAGCCAGCTAGCTATACTATTGCTGTACATAAGCCGATGTCTTCCTCTAGGTTTGCTCCCCTCAATCTTTCCAGAGAGTATGAGTTTTTCTAATTCATCCTTCCGCATGATGTGTCCGAGGAATCTGAGTTGTCTTTCTCTTATTGTTGGTATGAGTGATCGAACTGCTTGGGCTCTTCTGAGAACTTCTTCATTTGATGTGTGTGTTGTCCATGATATTTTTAACATTCTCCTGTAGAACCATAATTCAGCTGCTTCTAGTCTTTTTTCCATTGCTGGGGAAATTGTCCAGCATTCACTTCCATAAGGCAGGATAGAATAAATGTAGCACTGCAGTATTCTGTTTTTAGTGTACGTGCTCATCTTTCTGTCTGTTAATATGGTCTTCATTTTTTTCCAGGATTTATAAAACATTGGTGAGGTCTCACTTGGAGTATTGAACTACTTAATTTAATTTTATATGTATATTTCTCATTGCAATTTATAGTTTTAAAAAATTATTATGTAGTGCGATGTACTGCAGCCACAAATCAACAAATTTCATTACATATGCCAGTGATATTCAGTGAGTCTGATTCAGTGGGATGTGGCTGGACTCAGCCTTGTTGTAGAAGATTTTATATATTATTTTCAGGGTGCTTAAAATATTTCACACTGTTAGCAGATGTCTTGCTTAACCTTTTATTGCACTATACTGGAGTTTGATACACTACTCTTCTCTTCTTTAGATAAATGCAAATCCAAACCACAACACCACCCAGTAGAAGTAGCCCACGCGATATTAACCCATCCAGTACCTGTGTCACTGTGTTTCCACTACTGTAACAAATTATCAAGAATCTTCTTCAACCTCTTGTACGAATATCTTCACTATTCTGCGAGGACAAGGGCAGCAAACACAACGGAATACCTGGATGTGGGCATCACCTGCAAGGTAAACTGTGATTGTCCAATTGTAATTGTTTATGAGAAAGCTTTTGCATCATTGCAGTTCTTCTGGTAAAGTATTTCCTGAGTTGTGTTGGATAGGGAGTTCCAGAATTTTGATCTAACATATTCAATGGCAAAGATGTAAATGCAATACATTTCCAAGTCAAAGGGTATCTCTAGAGACACAGCTCATTAGCCCCTCACTAAGAACCACTGGACTCAGTGGGAGAAAACCACCTTACTCAAGCTCCGTACTACTAAGGTCGGTATGACTTGGGAAATTAGGATGTCTCAACCACTCGAACCCTGATCTGTGCAAATACTGTATAAGTACTGTCCCCATGCAATTAGCCTTCAGCAAGAAATAACATACCGCACACCGCATACAATTATAAAGAAAGTATATTCACAAATTTCAGCTTTATTGGTCCCCAAGCAATTAGCCTCCAGCAAGAAATAACATACCACATACAATTATAAAGGAAGTATATTCACAAATTTCAGCTTTATTGAACAGTTAGTGGGGGAAAAAAATTAAAATGGCCTATTACAGTTAAACCAGTCCAAATGTGCAGCTCATCTTGAAGTTGTCTTTAACTCACCTGCAGGACCCACAGTCTGCGTGAAAGCATGCATCACCTTCTCAATGTCGCTCGAAATCCATCTTGAACATACAGGCTCCCCCACTGGAGTATTGGTCCTTCCTCTTTAAAGCCATTCATTTGCACAAAGCACAAAGCAGGGATTGCATCCTCAGCCATCTTCCCTCCTGTCTTTTCCCAGCTCCCACCAAAAAGACCTCGACCCGCCCTAGAGTCCGTCACTAAAACAGCTCTTCCCAGCGTTCTCTGGAACTTTTCTCCCAACTGAATCATCCTGATTGGCTGATACAACATTCCCAAGTTGAACAACATAGGCCTTTATCTTCAGCTCACACCCAAACATGCTAAAAGCAGAACTGACTGCTCTTACGGAACTGCTAAACTGAAATACCTACTGCATAGCAGAAAAATCTTAACCAGGGCATTACACAAGTGCAGTATATTTTGTAAATGATGCTTGTTGAAATCATCTTTAAGGGCATGAATTTTCAAGCATTGTGGGTGAGTTACAAGACAAGTAATTGGCTTATCCTGGTGGATGTTGTTGGGGTTTTACTTAACCAGGCCAAAGAGCAGGCTCTTCATTTGTGCTTTGTGGATGGTGGAAACTGAGTTACTTAACGCAAGACATTCTCTCTCTGACCATATTATGGAGGAACTCAACAGGTCGATCAGCATGAATTGTCACCATTTTGGATCATGATTCAATGTTTGCAGGGTTCCTCCATCAGTTTGTTTGTTGCTACTGATTCCAGCATTTGTGGTATCTTGTGTTGCCACGGTGCTTCTAAAGTGCCCTGGTTTCCACGGTATTTATACAGCTGGCCCAGGTGTGTTTCTGGTCAATAGATGCCCACAGGATATTGACGATGGTGATTTGGCAGTGCCAATGGATCTCATTTGTAGATGCATAGTCTCTCCATTGTTGGAGATAGTCCTTGACTGACAGTACCAAGTTTAATGCTGCTGAAAATTTCTGAAGGAAATCCACAATTTTTCTAAAATGGCTCTCTTCAGGTGGATGTAGAGATAATGAAGGATAATCTAATCTGGAAGCAAGATTGACACACACTATACTGAGGACTTGATGGAGGAAAAGAGGCAAAGCCTGATTGTCAAAGCACAGAGACTACAGAGACTTGACGCCTGTGCTGGAGTTAGAGGACTGTGCGCGTGAGTGGGTGGATGGGAGGAATGTTGGAAGGATGGGAAGAGACTTATTTATGTTGTTGATTGTTACACATTGTATTCTGTGCCGTTCTGCCACTTATTGTGGGCATGCTCTGTTGGCACCAGAATATGTGGCAACAGTTGGTGGGCTGCCCCCCGCCCCCAGCACATCCTTAGGTGTGTTGGTTGTTAACGCAAACAACACATTGCACTGTATGTTTCCATATGCATGTGGTAAACAAATCTGAATCCAAATTGCATAATGAATGTTTTCCCAGTATCGACACCTGCACTAAAAGTGACCAATCTTTCACTGTTGATACCTACAAGCAAAGAAGTGACTAGCTTTTTGCTAGGTATGCAGCAGCCAGTGGGATTCCACTGGGGAAACAGAGACTGGCTAAAGCACAGACAGTGCAAGTCACGCACAAAAGCAGCACTAGGGTGACTTCTGATTTTTGTTCAGAATTTGAGTACATTTTATGGGAAATTTCGATTTGGTACGCGTGTTTTCTGGTGTTTATTTTATTCCACCTTGTGGTCAAGCAGATATTAGGATTAGCAACTACAGAGAACAAGTCAGGCATGGAATTGTGGTTGATTGAGGAACTGAGGATGCAGTGACTGCTATTACTAGCAGATTAGTTTTCCATGGATGTGGAAAGGGTGTCTCGACTTTGCTCTCTCTTAACTATTTCACTTGGCCCCCCAAACACAAAATGGTTGTAGAAACATCCAAAATAAATCAACCAGCAATTAACCAGCAAACAATTAATGATGCCTATGATTAACAGGATGGCGAGGGGGCTTGAGGGATTTCTCTTCCTGCTGCTGAACATCTTCTCTATTAGTGAAGTTTAGGTAAACCATTAGATTAATTCTGGCAGCCCAATCCACTGTTCTGCACACCTTATGGCCAATACTCAGTGTGGATGCATGAATGTACATATCAAAATGGTACCTGGCTACCATATGATCCACATGGGAGTCATGAGCCAATCAGAGCACACGTATCACCAAAAAGATGGGTGCTATTCAACTTCAGTTCACTTACGACATTTCTTCCAAAGCCATTGTAAATCACATGAGTTTCAGTTATTGGCTGAGTGAACTTCTTTCATAAAGACAGCTTGAAATCCAATACGAGCCTGAACAAGAAAGGAAATCTGAAACATGAGGCATCAGAGGCACAGACAGTTCATTTTTTCCTCAGCAGCCTTGTGAGTGCAGCTTGGAGTTATTGTTCTAGCAAAAAGAGGTAAAAGAAACAAAGAACAGGTGCCAATGAATGTTGGCTGCGAAGCCCAGAGGTTAACCTACAACTCAATTTAACACCCATTATTAGGAATGATGGTCATAGTCAAGTGTTGTTGATGATGCTACACATGCACAGTGTTATAGAACTTTAGTGAGATCACACTAAGCATGTGTATGTTTAATGCATTTCTATTAAGAGCCGCTTGATTCTGATTGCAGATTGAGCCAAAATCACTTTTATGCACAAGGTGTAGAATCATCAGACATTGTCTAATGATGTGATCAAAATTGACGGTCTAATCCCATTGCTCCATTAATTCAATGACAGTAAAATTAGAATGTAGATCATGCCAAAGATGTTTAAACTAACAGAGATTGTGATGTGGGATTTGTTTGTCATTTACATATTATAGAATACAGTTCATAATCTCTTGAATTTTTTGGCAAACATATTACCCCAAAATGAGTTCCAAGTTAAATTGAAAGACCTAATTGTTTTGACCACATTGGATGGAACTTGAGGATCCACATGAATCTGACACTTTAAATGAAGTAATAATCAGTAATTTATTCCCGTTCTACAAAACACTTTGGAACCAATGTGTGAGATTTACACAGGCACTCACTGTTATGTAAGTAAACCCATGTGACAAGAATTTAAAAATGTGCAAGTCACAATGAGCTGCAATGATTATAAAAGTGTATTTTCTCCTTTTGGATAGCAAACAATTATAACACATTCCAGAAAATGTGGAATAATAAGTGAAAGAATCAGATCTTTTGCGTTCGCATAGCATTGTCAACTGCAAACTTAAAACAACGTGAATGAGTAAAGCGGGGAAAGAACATATACTCGTTGAACTTACCTTTGCTGCAGTTGGAGATTTCTCCAGAGCAATGGAAATCTAGTTTTTTCAGATCAGATTTTAATCCACTCAGTTTTGCAGAAGTCTGAATTTTTTTTTCATGCAAATCTTTCGCACTAATAACTTAAGGAGCGCAGATATGCAGTACCTTTTAATTTTTATGCACAGAGGTATGTACAACATATTTCCTGGGCTACTTATGCAAGAGCAGGCCTTCAGAGCCTCTATATTCATATTGCTGTGTACAGCAGTGTGAATATCCATTTAAGGACTGAATGTGGTGTGTCTTTGGTACAATGTCATACCAAACATTGCCATTTAGCTGGGTTACTGCCTTCATTAAATGTCGTTCTGTTGATCCTGTTACTTCTGAGAGCATAGTTAAAGCCTCGAAGAGTCATTTTTAATCCAGCACCATCAGATAGGCTTGAGAGCTGTGAGATTGGGTCCGAGATCTCGTCCATGAGTATATGGTCAGGCTAAAGTCAAAAGCAAACAGATAAAAATTTAAGGCTGCTTGTTGATTAAGGAAGTAACCATGAACATAGAAACATAGAAAACCTACAGCACAATACAGGTCCTTTGGCCCACAAAGTTGTGCCGAGCATGTCCCTACCTTAGAAATTGCTAGGCTTACCCATAGCCCTCTATTTTTCTAAGCTCCATGTACCTATCCAAATGTCTGTTAAAAGACCCTATCATATCCGCCTCCACCACTGTTGCCGGCAGCCCATTTCATGCACTCACCGCACTCTGCGTACAAAAGTTATCCCTGACATCTCCTCTGTTTCTACTCCACACCATCTTAAACCTGTGTCCTCCTGTGGCAACCATTTCAGCCCTGGGAAAAAGCCTCTGACTATCCATGCGATCAATGCCTCTCATCATCTTGTACACCCCTATCAGATCACCTCTCATCCTCCGTCGCTCCAAGGAGAAAAGGCCGAGTTCACTCAACCTATTCTCATAGGGCATGCTCCCCAATCCAGGCAACATCCTTGCAAGTCTCCTCTTTACCTTTTCTATGGCTTCCATGTCCTTCCTGTAGTGAGGTGACCAGAACTGAGCACAGTACTCCAAGTGGGATCTGATCAGGGTCCTATATAGTTGCAACATTAGTTCTTGGCTCCTAATTTCAATTCCATGATTAATGAAGGCCAATGCACTGTATGCCTTCATAACCACAGAGTGAACCTGCACAGCTGCTTTGAGTGTCCTATGGACTCAGACCCCAAGATCCTTCTGATCCTCCACACTGCCAAGAGTCTTACCATTAATACTATATTCTGCTATCATATTTGATTTACCAAAATGAACCACTTTACACTTATCTGGGTTGAACTCCATCTGCCACCTCTCAGCCCAGTTTTGCATCCTATGAATGTCCTGCTGTAACCTCTGACAGCCCTCCACACTATCACAACACCTGCAATCTTTGTGTCATCAGCAAACTTACTAACCCATCCCTCTACTTCCTCATCCAAGTCATTTATAAAAATCACGAAGAGTAAGGGTCCCAGAACGGATCCCTGAGGCAAACCACTGGTCACCGATCTCCATGCAGAATATGACCCGTCTACAACCACTCTTTCCTTTCTGTGGACAAGCCAGTTCTGAATCCACAAAGCAATGTCCCCTTGGATCTCATGCCTCCTTACTTTCTCAATAAGCCTTGCATGAGGTACCTTATCAAATGCCTTGCTGAAATCCATATACACTACATGTACTGCCTCTTCCTTCATCAATGTGTTCAGTCACATCCTGAAAAAAATCAATCAGGCTCGTAAGGCATGACCTGCCCTTGACAAAGCCATGCTGACTATTCCTAATCCTATTATACCTCTTCAAATGTTCATAAATCCTGCCTCTCAGGATCTTCTCCATCAACTTACCAACCACTGAAGTAAGACTCACTGGTCTATAATTTCCTGGGCTACTTCTACTCCCCTTCTTGAATAAAGGGACAACATCTGCAGCCCCCCAATCCTCCAGAACCTCTCCTGTCCCTATTGATGATTCAAAGATCATTGCCAGAGGCTCAGCAATCTCCTCCCTCGCCTCCCACAGTAGCCTGGGGTACATCTCATCCGGTCCCGACAATTTATCCAACTTGATGCTTTCCAAAAGATCCAGCACATCCTCTTTCTTGATACCTACATGATCAAGCTTTTCATTCTGCTGCAAGTCAGCACTACAATCACCAAGATCCTTTTCCATGGTGAATACTGAAGTAAAGAATTCATTATCTTTGCTATTTCCTCTGTTTCCATACACACTTTCCCACTGTCGCACTTGATAGGTCCTATTCTTTCACTTCTTATCCTCTTGCTCTTCACATACTTGTAGAATGCCTTGGGGTTTTCCTTAATCCTGCCCGCCAAGGCCTTCTCATGGCCCCTTCTGGCTCTCCTAATTTCCTTTTTAAGCTCCTTCCTGTTAGCCTTATAATCTTCTAGATCTCTAACATTACCTAATTCTCTGAAACTTTTGTAAGCTTTTCCTTTCTTCTTGACTAGATTTATTACAGCCTTTATACACCATGGTTCCTGTGCCCTACCATAACTTGCCTGTCTTATTGGAACATACCTATCCAGAACTCCACACAAATATCCCCTGAACATTTGCCACATTTCTTCCATAATTTTCCCTGAGAACATCTGTTCACAATTTAACCTTCCAATTTCCTGCCTGATATCCTCATAATTCCCCTTACTCCAATTAAACACTTTCCTAACTTGTCTGTTAATATCTCTTTCCAATGCTATTGTAAATGAGATGGAACTATGATCACTATCTGCAAAATGCTCTCCCACTGAGACACCTGACATCTGACCAGGTTCGTTTCCCAATACCAGATCAAGTACTGTCTCTCTTCTTGTAGGCTTATCTACATATTGTGTCAAGAAACTTTCCTGAACACACCTAACAAACTCCACCCCATCTAAACCCCTTGCTCTAAAGAGATGCCAATCGATACTTGGGAAATTAAAATTTCTCATCACGATAACTCTGTTATTATTACACCTTTCCAGGATCTGTTTCCCTATCTGCTCCTTGATATCCCTGTTACTATTGGGCGGCCTATAAAAAACACCCAGTAAAGTTATTGACCCCTTCCTCTTCCTAACCTCCATGCACAGAGACTCTGTAGTCAATCCCTCCATAACGTCCACCTTTTCTGTAGCCGTGACACTATCTCTGATCAACAATGCCACGCCTCCACCTCTTTTGCCTCCCTCCCTGTCCTGTCTGAAACATCTAAAACCCGTATTTGAAGTAACCATTCCTGTCCCTGAACCATCCAAGTCTTTGTAATGGCCACCACATCATCACTGCAAGTGCTGATCCACACTCTAAGCTCATCCACTTTGTTCACAATACTCCTTGCATTAAAATAGATACATCTCAAACCGTCCGTCTGCACTTGTCCCTTCTCTGTCACCTGCCTATCCTCCCTCACACACTGCCTCCAAGCTTTCTCTATTTGTGAGCCAACCACCTCTTCCCCAGTCTCTTCAGTTCGGCTCCCACCCCCCAACAACTCTAGTTTAAATTCTCCCCAGTAGCCTTAGCAAACCTCCCCTGCCAGGATATTGGTCCCCCTGGGATTCAAGTGCAACCCGTCCTTCTTGTACAGGTCACACCTGCCCCAAAAGAGGTCCCAATGGTTCAGAAATCTGAATCCCTGTCCCCTGCTCCAGTCCCTTAGCACGCATTTATCCTCCACCTCATTCTATTCCTGTACTCACTGTCGCGTGGCACATGCAGTAATCCTGAGATTACTAACTTTGCGGTCCTGCTTCTCAACTTCCTTCCTAACTCCCTAAAGTCTTTTTTCAGGATCTCTTCCCTTTTCCTACCTTTGTCATTGGTACCAATATGTACCACAACCTCTGGCTGTTCTCTCTCCCACTGCAGGATATTGTCGATGCGATCTGAAACATCCCAGACCCTGGCACCTGGGAGGCAAACTACCATCCGTGTTTCTTTCCTGCGTCCATGTGCGTTCTTTCCTGCGAACATGTGCTTTGATATTGCAGCAATTTGTTTTGTTTCATAGGATAGGATGTGTGAAATATCTGCACCATATTCTACTGAGGCAAAACAAAGCACAGTTTATACAGGAAGGGGGAATCTTCTGGGATCTGGAGGAAATAAATTGCTGACTCACTACAAGAGGATGGTTTGAGTTGCCTATCATAGTTGGGGACAATGCCCATTCACCAGTGATCCTGGAAAAGGTAAGATTGTATCACCGACACTGTCTATTTGATAGGAACTTTGGACAGAGAAGAGATCTAACCTGTGTTTGCACCTTGATATACACTGGCCTTACCCCAGCAGATCATTGGCCTTCAGCTTCCAGATACAGGCAATGCAGGGTTACAGGCTATGTCTGCAATAAGTTTGCTGTTGAAAATAATTGTTCAGTATACACTGTGTGATCAGTTAGGGTAGTGGCAGAAAACTAAGGTGAGACTGCAGTGGCTGCAGATACTTTTCTTCTCATAGGAAGGTCCTGCGAACAGGGAAGAGGTGATATAGCACAGCACAATTGTCAATTGAATTTGCCCAGTGTCCACGTGGCAAAGACTGTGAATCTTTCATTGAAAGGAGAGCTAATCAGTTATTTCTGAGACTTTCCAGAGAAGAAGTAAGAAAATAGAAAATACTGGCAATACTGAGAAGGCAAACTGCATATGTTGTGAGAAATACAGAAGAGTTCATGTTTCAAGTTAATCAGTCTTCATCTGAATCTTGATCTGATCCCTTGTCCTTGAGTGCTCAGATCTACTGAGTGTTTCCAGATTTCCAACATCTGAGGTTTTTTTTAAATTTTTAGTTAAACCTATAGTATGTTAGAAGTGTCCAGGTGTTGTATACAAAGTGAAACTGAAAGATTAGGTGATACAAAAATGAGGAATGATGTGAAACAGGAACACGATGACGTCCGAAAACCGTTTAGTCACAAACAAGAGAAAATCTGCAGATGCAGAAGATGCAAAGAAGCACACACAGACTGCTAGAGGAAATCAGCAGGCCAGGCAGCATCCATGGAAAAGAGTAAACAGTCGACATTTCTGTCCGATACCTTTCATCAGGACTGGAGGAAAAAACAAGAGGATTCAGAGGGGGCAGGGCAGGAAGAAACACAAAGTGATAAGGGAAACCAGGAGTGGCGGGAGGGGTGAAGTAAAGAAATAGGAAGTTGATTGATGAAAGAGATATAGGACTGGAAAGGGAGAAACTTTTTCTTTCTCCCATGGCCATTTTCCCTTTCCTATCAGAACATTCCCATTTCCCTCCTTCACCTTCTTACCCGCTCAAGACTTCCCTCTGATGCTCTTTCCCCTTTTCTTTCTTCCATGACCTGTCCACTCCTATCAGATTCCCCCTTCTCCATCTGCATCTTTTTTTTAAACAATATGAGTGAATCAGTCTATACTTAATTCAGGATAACAGCAGTTCCTTTGCAAGAACCTACAAAATGATCAGTGCCAAGTTAGGTGAGACTTTGGCAAGACCACGTACGTTTTGTGGAAAAGTTCAGTGTGTACAGGACTTCTGCTATTTACAAAATTGGTAAAACTATTGAACTAAACACAGTTTGAATTGGATGCTTTAAGGAAGAACTGCTTTGCAATATAGAGACAAGTTCAAAGTTCCAATGACGCTTTGAGGGTTGTCATGGCAGGTACAAACTTACTAATATCAGTCCAGTATTGTGCAGCTGGAGAGTGTCAAGAGAGACTGAAAACAGTCACAGTAGAACTGAAGGACTTGGAGGCGATTCAGACTGGATGAGCCAAAGGAGATGTTGTTCAGATTTCAAAAGTTGTAGCGAAAAAAAGGTGAAAGTTCAGTGTTTACATTGACGTAGAATAGGAGCCAGGTTGCAGGATGGTGGGAACACAGATGGACAAAGATAAAGAGTCTGAAGATGTAATCAGTGTCTGAGTCCAGAGCCAGTGGTAAAGTCTATGGTATCAATACAGTATCCCAAATGCAATGTACAAATTTAACTACCGTGGTTACAGATAAGAGTTAGTAGCTTCTATTAAGTCTTTTTGGTGTCAGGATAGGTGACATGGAGAAGCTGATGATCCAAGGGATATATGGAAATATATTCCAAAAAAATGAAGATTCTTATGTTCAGCAGCAATTACAGAACAGACCGGGGACTTCTCTGAAAAGTGATCCGATGGAATTATCAGTACCTGGACTGCATAGTACAGCAAAGTCAAAAGTTCATTGAATGTAGGTATAATTAGCTCCAGTGAATTTATAGTTGATTGTATGCCAAACTATGTATGGATGTAAATGTTAACTGATTACACTGGAGGACTAATTTCTTTGAATTTTTTTTTTGCTTATGATAGACTGTATGAAGCAGAACAGAAATATGATTTCAGACTACTTGTATCACATAGGAATTCGGAGAAATAAAAAATAATTTTTATTAAATATAATAAGCTTAATTGCATAACGCTGCTGACACTTTGCAATAGACCAGCTAAGCTAAAAATATTTTGTTGATGATTTTCATTTGTACTCAGTATCTGAGGCAAATACTGAGTGTCCAACACTTAAGCGTCCAACAATAATCGGCTAGTATTGATGGATTCCAGTTGCCCTGATACTGTTCAACATGCTGAAGGAACTCAGCAGGTCGGGCAGCATCCGTGGAAACGAACAGTCAACGTTTCGGACCAGGACCAACAGTTAATGTTTTGGCCCAAAACGTTGACTGTTCATTTCCACAGATGCTGCCCGATCTGCTGAGTTCCTCCAGCGTGTTATGTATATTACTTTGACCCCAGCATCTGCAGAGTATTTTGTGTGTGCCCTGATACTGCTTCTCCATGACTGCAATGTCCTGGTGAATCCTTTCACCATGCTAATCACTGACAGCGCCAAGATTGGCAGGGAAAATTTCTAAATGGGAACGTAGAAAATGAGTCTTTAGTGACGTGTTGCATTTGATGGTTTTGTATGCTAGAAGCATGTTGTCAACCAACTGCACATAGTTTGGTGCTCTGTAATTGCCAAGATAATTTTCAAAACATCCTTGAATGCCATTCATGTGATTTTCTGCAGTCCCACTAGAAGTTCTTTGAATTGCCTGTCGTTGATGACCTGCTTGATTTGTGGCCCAACAAAAATTTCTTACTTAATCTTGGTATCAGTTATTCTGACTTGAATTATGAATTGAAGTAACACTTATTGATGATTTCAAAAAAATGGTGCGTGATAGGGAAATTTCATACTGATTTTCATGATCAGCAGTCCAAAATCCATAAGGTACACCTATAAGTATTCAGGAAGCAAACTCTTTGCTGTCCAGTGTTATATAATCCAAAATATAAATGTAAATAAATGATGACTTGCATAAGTTAAGTTACCTTTTTAAAGGGAAAGCTGTGCTTTTCAATGAGTGTACAGCTAAGAACTGACAATACCAAGTGGTATGTCTGATACATTGTTGAACTTGTCATTGCTGTTAGTTGTGGGTTTTTGCTTTATAAGGGAATGTTCTGTTTATAGCTCTGTTTCTGCTATATGCTTATACAACAGCAATGCATAAAAACCTACAGCCATTCTGCATGCAACTTAAAGAAGACTACTCTGAACAAGTCCCAGGCTAGTAATGGCACCTAGTTCAACTAGGTTAAGGAATATACAGTATTTAACCATTTCTCCCACAAGATCACCAATTTCATCCCCAACCATGACCACATCCAATCACCCAAATGTGACCCTCTGCCAGCTTTTGCCTCCCAAGTATTTGCTGCCAGGCCTAAATGATGAAACAATTACTGTGTACTCGTTGTGATCCTCAGTCACCAGCCTCTCTTCGACTGTTGGTTGCATCCATGAAGTCAACTACTAACCTTGAATCGGAGTTCGAGCACTGGAGTTCAGGGTCCCAGTATTGGTGAGTCCTGCGGCCGATACTGAAGATCGAAGCCCAGCGGTTGATCAGAAGTATGGAGGCTGAAAGACCAAAGGCCAAAGCCCTGCATCTACGAGTCTGAGATCACTGGGGAAGTTGGAGGTCCATTGTGTGTGAATCCACTGGAGGTTGGACCCGGTGGGTGGCCTGCCCTGGGGTAGTGTGTGTGTGTGTGTGTGTGTGTGTGTGTGTGTGTGTGTGTGGTTGTTTTGCTGTTGCTCGTTGCTTACTGCATTGTCTCTTGTGCCGTTCTGCTGAGCATGGTGTGGGCGTGCTATGTTGGTGCTGGAATGTGTGGCAACACTTGTGGGCTGCCCTCAGCACATCATTAGGTTGTGATAGCTGTTAACACAAACAATACAATTCACTGTAAGTTTCAATGTACACATGGTAAATAAATGAATCTGAAGCTAAGTGCACTGATTGTGACCTCCGTGTGCCTTCCTTCACCAGCACAATTGCAGCCCCCATCGCTGGCAACTAATCCTCACTCCATCTCTTAACATCAGCTTTTGTAATTGACTCTTCCACTTATCAACTCAATCCCCGTCTTTCCCTTCAACTCCCCCACAAATCCCTGGCCACAAACTTCCCTTTACATTATGAATAAACACTTCTCGGGCTTCCAGCTCGGTACAGGTATTGCTTTAATTGACATTTTGATGACAGACTCTGCCATCTTCATTAGGGATGATGCCTAGGCATGTCTAATCCAGTGGTATTTATATCCCGTCTTCTGAACCTCCTGATTGGTTAGTCTTCATCCAATCAGGTTTCTGCTCTCCCACCTTGTTTACAATCACGTGGGATTTGTCATCACAATGTCGGTTAAAATCGATGCCTGTACCCGGCAGGAAGCCCAAGAAGAGTTTTTTCATCATATACGCTAGGAAAGCACTAGATCCTTTTTCCATTTACATTCCTTATTTAAACAGATGGAAAGCCTTGAATGCTGACTACATTCTATACCATTACACCTTCACCAATGAGACTTCTGTAAAGCAAGCTACAGTGCTTTCATAAAAATACAGTTAAAGGTTGTCATTAACTCAAAGAAGTTAAGATCAGTATTATGTATACTTCCTTGTAGATTAATTTAGCATGAGAATAGCCTCTGAAAATGGCTAATAATTATATCTATAATACATTTATAATAAAACAGTTGTACCAGCCAGCCCTCCGTACTGAGCAATAATTGTTAGATTGTTTGAATGTACGAAGAGGTCATGATATTTCTACAGCCAAGAATTAGCCCCCATAACTCTGAGTAATAAGTCTGTCATCTTGATACAGCTGAGTGAAATTTGGTTACAAATTAGAATCTTGGTTATGCAAATTCTATATTTTGGAATTGTTTCAACAAATATTTACTTATAAATATTTAATGCAGGCAGCCATAGGCTGAAAGTCATTGAAGTCATCAAGCTGGAGGCATATTCCTGTACATCTTATTCTTTTCTGTCTAGAAAAAAAGTCATTATTTTTGGACAGCACTGAGTTTCATAATATTATATCAATTTGCAGGTATAAAACACGCGCTTCCTTTGAATTCTCTAGATGAATCACATTCATAATGCTTCTTCAAAATAGAATTTGAGATATTACAGCTAATCAGATAACAGTTTCTTCATAATTCCCAAAGTGAGAGAGATTGCCATTCACAAACCTGTCCAGTAATTGCCAAATTGTATTTTAATGTACTTAGTTATTTTAATTTTCAATGTTTGCCATTAATAAATGAGTACTTTGGTAAAACATGACCTTTCAAGTTACTGCGAACTGAACAGCCATGTTGTTAAGTTGCAGATCTTGCACAAATCTCCAAGGATCATTCTTAGATAATCCCACACAAAACAATTGACAGAGGGGGAAAGAATTTTTGTTTCTTAGCCTCCTACAAGGTAACAGTAAGGTTTGTCATAAAGAAGGCATTTGAATCTGCAGGCAAAGAAATGAGAAATATGGAAAGTTATTAATAATCCATTATGCAAACTTGATCCCATCAAAAGTGAAGCAAAGTGCAATAAAGGAGTAATATCATTACATTTATAATGATGAGGTTTTATAATACCACTGCAAAGCCAATTATTGAGCAGTGGGGACAACTTGTAGCACAAACTGAACTCTAATCGTTAGAAATGAAAAAAATGAAATTAATTTATTCAAAATTAAGTTTCAAATAAAATAATTTTGTTGGTGTGCCGTCAGATGCGTAATCCAAATAAGTGTTTTAATTAGAAACCATGTATTTCATTATGTTTCGCAATTGCTTGCACAGCTAATTATTGTTCCTATAAAATAAATTCTGTTCAGGTTAAAGTCGTCATCTCTTCCTTATTTATGTTCCTTATTCATAGTTTCATAAATTAAGTTGTAGCCTGTAAAATGCTACAAACTATCTTTTCATTGTTAATTGGACTTCAATTTGCAAAAGACAAATTCAAGGGTTGTTCTGTTATGACTTGAATTACATGGTGATGCTTTTGGATGTATAGATTTCCCATAGCTAGTACCAGGTAAACTTGGAGCTTGTTAAGGCTGGGTAATAAATTAACCTATCCATCAGCAGTTGGCATCTATCCACTGGGAACTTGCACCCATCAGTTTGGAACTTCTCACCTCTCTCACATCTCTAAACCCTAAATCCTATCCAAAAACAAAAAAAAAAGAGTTAAAGCTCCACTCGGCTTTCACAAAATATAAATTTAACTTTAAAGCAAACAAAGCAAAAGTAAAGCAAGGTCCTTTTCAACTTACCTGAAATGTAATATCAGGTGCAGTGACCCTGCATGATGCCCTAGAAATCCATTCACTCACTCAGTGAGGTTTTCAGTAGGATAGCAAAAGGATGTAAACCTTCCCACAGCAGGAAATCGTTTCCTCAGGTGTGCTTCTGTCACTTCATCAGTTTGATTCCCCTCTTGCCAAGTTACAGACCCACCATCTGTGCCATTAAAGCCAGCATAGCAACAACCTGCAATAATGTAACAGCTTTAAAAGAGTAAAAGAGCAAATCTCCTTACGCGTGAATCACAGGTGGGGATTCTGCTGAGGGAATTTGAGTAGCTAGGGACAAATTTAAAGCACAGAATCATAAAGGTAATAATCTCTGGAACACTTCCTGAGCCATGTGCAAGTTGACACAGGATTAATAGAAGATCAGAAAATTAAATGTGTAGCTCAAAGATTGGTGTGAGAGAAGTGGGTTTGAATCTGTGGGACATTGGCACCAGTAATGGGGGGAGGAGGGAGCTGTTCCAATGGTGTGGACTCCACCTGAACCATTTTTGGATCAGAGTTCTGGCGAATCATATAACTAAGCCTGTGGATATAGCTTTAAACTAAATCATAGGGGGTGTATTCAACAACTTGGAAAGGTATGGATAATGTAACAGGGAAAGAGAGTGCAGGAGAGGTTAAAGAATTCTCCAGAATAAAGAATAAGATAAAAGTGTTTAGAAAGGGATAAGAGTTTAAGTTCAGGAAAGACAGAGATAAAATTGAAAAGGCTGGTGAATATAGGACTGAAGATATAATATTTGAATGCACACAGTGTACATAATAAGGTAGGTGATCTTGTGGCGCAGTTAGAAATTGGCAGGTATGACACTGGACATTACTGAGTTATGGTTGAAAGAGAACCACAGCTGAGAGCCTAATATCTAAGGATACGCATAGTAATGAAAGGGCATGCAGGTGGGCAGAAGAGGGAGAGTGGATTTATTGGTAAAAAAATGAAACAAGATCCTTAGAAAGAAAAGACACTGCTGGGAGTTGAATGCAGGCCTCCAAACAGTAGCCAGAATATGGGATACAAATTACAACATGAGTTTGAAAAAGCACATAAACAGGACAATGTTGCAGTGGTCATCAGGGATTCCAACATGAAGGTAAATTGGGAAAATCAGGTTGGTGTTGGATCCCAGGAGAAGGAATTGGCCTGCCATTTGGAGTTTAATCTGGGTAAGCACAAAGTGTTGCACTTGGGCAGGTCAAATGTAATGGGAAAGTGTACAGTAAATGGCAGAACACTTTGGAGCATCTGTGTACAGAAGGATCTTGGGGTGCAAATCCATAGCTCCTGAAAGTGGTAAAGAAGGCACATGGCATGCTCATCTCCATCAGTCAGGCCTTTGAATATAAGAGAAAGAAAGTCATGTTACAACTGTATAAACATTTGTTTAGACCATATTTGTAATAGGTGTGCTGTTCCGGATGCCCTATTACTGGAAGGATATGGCGTCTCTGGAAAGGGTCCAGAAGAGGTTCACCCAGAAGCTGCGTGGATTAGTGAGTATTAGCTGTAAGGAGTGATTGGACAAACTTGTATTTTTATTACTTTCTCTGGAGTGCTGGTGACTGAAGGAAGACCTGATAGATGTTTACAAAATGTACAGGGAGCATGACCACCTCTCCCTAGCATTCTCCTGGCCAATGTGCAGTCACTGGAGAGCAAGGTAAAGGACCTAAGGGCAAGGTTACTGTTTTGGAAGGAAATGAGAGATTGCTATGTTCTCTGATTCACTGAGACGTGGTTCACCCCTGACATTCCAGACATCACGATCCATACCAAGAGGTTCTCAATCT
The DNA here is from genome assembly GCF_030028105.1 of Mobula birostris. NCBI lineage: Eukaryota > Metazoa > Chordata > Chondrichthyes > Myliobatiformes > Myliobatidae > Mobula > Mobula birostris. The sequence continues at coordinate 22,239,580 of NC_092393.1, forward strand.
AACTGATGGACTAGTTGGTGGCAGAGATGGCATATCTGCATATGATAAGCTCATTCTGGTGCTTGTAAGTAGAGGACTTGAATCACTTTTGTTCTTCCGACCTGGAACTTCTAACGACAAAGTTTTAACTGTTCTACTTACCACGAGAGTTTTCTGCCATGATCCTGACTGCAGTATACATACTGGCAAAGGTAGATATCACCCAGGCACTGGATATATTGAGAGCCATAAGGAACAACAAACAGTCTAATCTGATGCCTTTCACATCCTTACTGGGGACTTCATTCAGGCATGCTTGAAGAAATCTCTGCTGAGCTACCATCAGCACACCACCTGCAGCAACAGAAGACCCACCACACTCGACCACTGTTACACCACCATCCAGAATGCTTACTATTCCACCTCTTGAGGGTATTTCGGGAAATCTGATCATCTGGCTCTCCTCCTCCTATTTGCATATAGACAGAGACTAAAGAGCAAAGCAGCAGAGATAATTTCAACAAAGAGATGCCCATGGGAGGCAGAGGACCACCTACAGGATTGCTTTGAGTCGGTCGACTGGTCCATGTTCAAGGACTCATCAGAAGGCCTGAATGAATACGCCACGGTTGTCATGGACTTTATAAAGACATTCATAGACACTGTGTCCTCACAAAATCATTCAGTATTTTCCCCCAGTAGAAGCTCCGGTTGAACCAAGGGATTCGCATTCTGCTGAGGGCTAAACTGGTGGTGTTGAGGACTGGCAACCCAGGAGAGTACAAGAGGTCCAGGCATGACACTTGGAAAACTATCTCACATGTAAAGTGACAATTCCAGACTAAACCTGAGGGCTGCTCAGCAGCTGTGGCAGGTCTTCAATGCCATCACTTCCTGAAAAACCAGGCAGCATAAATGACAACGAGGTTCCACTTCCAGATGAGCTCAATGCCTTTCATGCTCACTTTGGCCGACAGAACATAGAGGCACTTTCACAAACCACCACAGCCCCCAGTGATCCTGCGATTTCAGTCTCTGAGGCCCATGTGAGAGCATCCTTCAGGCATGTGGGCATGTGGAAAGCATCTGGCCCAGACAGCGTATCTGGCTGACTGCTCAAGACCTGTGCTAACTAACTGGCTGGCATGTTCACAGACATCTTCAGCCTCTCGTTTCGGTAGTCTGAGACATTCAGCTAGTTCAACCAATCATACAGGTGCCCAATAAGTATGTGGTAGTTTGTCTCAATAACTATTGTCCAGTAGCAATTATATCCATTGTGCTGAATGACTTTGAGAGGTTGATCATGAACCATATCAACTCCTGCATGAGGAGTGACCTGTATCAATTCTAATTTGCCTGCCATCACAACAGGTCAACAGCAAAAGTAATTTTGTTGGCTCTTCATTCGTGCACTAGACAATGAACGGACAATACATCAGGATGCTTTTCATTGACTACAGCTCAGCATTCATACCCTTGAAGCAAATCACTGAGCTCCTTGATCTCCCTTTGCAACTAGATCCTCAATTTCCTCACTTGCAGACCCTAGTCAGTACAGAGCAGCAACAGCATCTCCTCCACAATCACCATTGCTTTATACCTATGATTCTGTGGCCAAGTACAATTTCCAATGCCATATTTTGCTGATGACACCACTGTTGTTGGCTGAATTAAAGTTGATGACTAATTGGCATAGTGAAAATCTGGTAGAATAGCCAAATACTAGTGCATATAGCTTTAAGATAAGAGGGGTATGTTATTTTACACAAAGTACCAGGAGTCTGAAATGAGCTACCAAGATTATTGGCAAAAGGAGACATGATAGTGGTATTTAAGAAGCATTTAGATAGGTACATTATCATGCCAGGAATAGTGGGATATGAATCACATGCAAGCAGATAGGTTTAGTTTAATTTGGCATCATGTTCGACGTAGATATTGTGGGCTGAAGGAGCTGATTCTGTTCTTTGTTCTATGTTACACAAAAGGTACTCAGGATGTCCTTGCACTGAAATACATTACACCTTTAAATAAAAGAACAAATTTTATAGGTACATGAAGGCCAATGTCCCATAGAAAATCCAAGTTTTAAAATGCTGTGGAGGAATAGGAGCGTGCAAGAGGTTCATCAAATCACTGATGACAGTAACATCCGTGGATTCTTCAGCGCTGTAATGCGAGTGGCCGAGGAGCCATCACGCTGAAATCAAGCACAATCGAAAGGTTACCAAGGACAAAGGGTAAATCAGTGTCCTTCAGAAAGAGTATTTTCTTACTCATGACTCAACCCATAACAGCATTGCCACTTAGTCCTTGCCATTGTAAATGATCTGCTCCAGAATCACTGCCATTGCAGGGCGATGTATACCAAGTGAAAGTAGCAATCACTCAGGAACAGATAGTATCCTTGTTGAAGTTCTTCAGAATGGTGCAGAGGCACTTCAATCACTGATCATGACCTACAATTCCAGGCTGAGCTTTACAAAGGCACAAAACAGAGGGATTCATGAGCAGTTCACTTTAGAATAACCTTCACACTCGAGGTTAAAGAGTGGAGACCCAGAAATTATTCTGAATTACCTGTTGCTACTATAAAGCCAACTCTTTGATATTTCTACCTTGCATAATCATTAAAATGACTCCTTGAATTCTTATATTTAGAGGCTAAATACTGCTTCAATAGTGGATGGAAGCCTGTGGAATTTTCCATCATTGTCATGATATTCCATGCATGTTTTTTCTGTTCTTGTTGAAGTATTGATTTTTAAAACTGGATCAAGTGGTCCCTTATTTGTAAATATTGGAAGAAATGACATGGTAAATCAGAAATCAGTTTTGAAACAACACAGAGGCTAAATTCTAACAATGGAACACAGTACCTGGTAAAAATTTTAGAGTGGTAAAGGTTTCACAACATTGAAAGAGAAAAAGACAGGCAGTGAGCAAAATGTAACAGAGTTACAGTATTTCAGCACAATGATATAGAGTTTGCCCCGGCATATGCAGAAACACAAAAGATGCTCAAGTCTTGATGCTCATTGACACTGTTTTCTCATCAGCCTTCAGGATTTCATTGTGCTCTCACTGCCTATAATAAAATTGCAATGAGAAGGAGAAGAACTACTTTATAATGATTTTAATATGTATAATTGGTGAGTTCCAAGCACACGTGACCCAATACACTCACAGCTCAGGAGAAATAGTTGGGATTTTGGTTAAAGAAAACTTTTTTGGTGTAGTTATAGTGTTGGAGTTGATGGGATACCGGAAGTACCTTGAGTCAGGTGAGCTAAAGAGGAGATGATGTTGCTCAGGCAGACAAAGTGAAAGAGCATACCAGGAGTTTCTATAGCTGTATTAAGAGTAAAAGGGTAGTAAGGGACAACATTGGTCTGCTTGAAGATCAACATGGTCATCTATGTATGGAGGGAAAAAGAGATTGGGAGATGTTAAATGAATTTCTTCCATATTTGCTCTAGAGACAGACACAGATTATAATACTGAGGTACAAGTGTAGTGAGGTTGTGGAGCATATCTAGATTACAGCTATCCAGATGAGTTAGCATGAATAAATTCCCAGGCCTGCCAAGGTATTCACTTAGACCTTGCAGGAGGATAGTGCAGAAATTGCAGGAGTCTGGTAGAGATGCTAAATGTGTCCTTAGCAATGGGTGGTGTGCTGGATGACTAGAAGATAGCTAATGTTGTTCTGTTGGTCAAGAAAGTCCCTAAGAATAAGTCTGGAATTTATAGGAAAGTGAGCCTCTTTTCAGTCATGGGTAAATTACTGGAGGGTGTTCTAAGGGACAGGATATGTAAGTATTTGATTAGACGGGCATGATTAGGATAGTTGACATGTCTTTATGCGTGGTAGGTTGTGTTTTGCTCATCACATGGAGTTTTTCGAAGAGGCTACCATGAAAACCGATAAGATCATAAGACAAAGAACAGAATTAGGCCATTTGGCCCATTGAGTCAGTTCTGCCTTTCCATCATGTCTGACTTATTATCCTTCCATTCTCCTGCCTTTTACCCATAATCTTTGACACCCACACTAATTAGGAACCAATCAACCTCTGCTTTAAATGTATCCAATGATTTGGCATCCACAGCTATCTGTGACAATGAATTCCACAGATTTGCCACCCTTTGGTTAAAGAAGTAACCCCTCATCTCCATTCTTTTGTGATGTCCTTCTGTTCCAACGCTGAGCTCCCCCTGCATAAGAGACATGCTCTCCATGTCCCTATCCAGACTTTTCAGTACTCAACAGATTTCAATGAAATCCCCCTCTCCCATTCTTCAAACTCTTGTGAGCCAATGAGTACAAGCACTGTGCCATTAAATGCTCCTCATACATTAACCCTGCCATTCCTGGGATCATTCCTCCTCTGTACTCTCTCCAATGCCAGCACACCCTTTCTTAGGTAAGGGGCACAAAAGTGCTCATAATACTACAAGTGCAGTCTGACCAATTCCTATAAAGCCTCAGCACTACTATCTTGCTTTTATATTCTAGTCCTCTTGAAATGAATGCTAGCATTGCAGTTGCCTTCCTTACTACCAACTCAACCTGCAAATTAACCTTTAGGGAATTCTACACAAGAACTCCAAAGTCCCTTTGCACTCCAGAGTTTTCTCCCTGTTTAGAAAATGGTCTGCATGTTTGTTTCAACTAGTAAAGTGCTTGACCATGCACTTCCCTAACTATGTTCAATCTGCCACTCTTTGCCTATTATCTTAATCTGGCTAATTCCTACAACATCCAGTAACTCCCCTTTATCTATCCTGCTTGTTATTTCTTCAAAGAATTTCAACAGATTTGTCAGACAAGATTTCCCCTTATGGAAACCATGCTGACTTTAGCCTATTTTATCATGTGCCTTCAAGTACCCTGAAACCTCAGCCTTAATAATGGACTCCAACATCTTCCCAACCACTTAATTCAGGCTAACTAGCCTATAATTTCCTGCCTTTTCCCTCCTTCCCTTGTTAAAGTGTGGGCTGATCTTTGCAACTTTCCAGGGTTCCGGAACCATTCAAGAATCTAGTCTTGAAAGATCACTATTACTGCTTCCACAATCTTTTCAGCTACCTCTTTTAGAAGTCTGAGGTGTAGTCCATCTGGTGCAAATGACTTATCTACCTTCTGATCTTTCAGCTTCCCAAGCACCTTCTCCTTTGTAATGGCAGCAATACTCACTTCTGCCTCTTATCACTCTTGAATTTCTGGCATACTGCTAGTGTCTTCGATAGTGAAGAATGACGTAAAATACTTAGTAAATTTGTCTGTGATTTTCCCCCATGGCTACCTGTCCAGAGTGATTATTCAGTGGTCTAATTTTCACTTTCACCTCTCTTTTACTCTTCATACATCTGATGGAGTAAAGGCAGCAGATGTTGCTCTCATGGACTTTAACAAGGCTTTTGACAGAGATCCACATGGAAAACTGGGTCAGAAGTTTAAGTCCCTTGGCATTCAGGATGAGGTAGTCAATTAGATTCAACATTGCCTAAATGGGAGATGCCAGTGAGGTGCTTGTAGGTTGCTGTTTCTGACTGGAAACCTGTGACTACTGGTGTGGCGGAGGGTTTGGTGCTGGACCTGCTGTTGGTTATCATCTATATTAAAGATATTGATGATAATGTGGTAAACTGAATCAGCAAACATCTATATTAAAGATATTGATGATAATGTGGTAAACTGAATCAGCAAACATCTATATTAAAGATGTTGATGATAATGTGGTAAACTGAATCAGCAAACATCTATATTAAAGATATTGATGATAATGTGGTAAACTGAATCAGCAAACTTGCAGATTACACCAAGACTGGAGGCAAAGTATATTTTCGGAACTTACAGTGTGATCTGTAAAAATGGGCTGAAAAATGGCAGACGGATTTTAATGCAGACCAGTGGAAGGTGTTGCACTTTAGGCCAAACCAAGATGAGAGAGTGAATGGTAGAGCTCTGGGGTGTGTGACATAATAAGATGATCTGGGAATACAAATCTCTAACTCCTTGAATTTCACATCACTGGTAGATAGGTCATAAAGAGAGCTTTTGGTACATTGAACTTCATAAATGGGAGAATTGAGTGCAGGGGTTGGACTGTTGTGATGACATTGTATAAGGTGTTGGTGAGGACAAATTTGCACTTCAGAAGCAAGTTTAATATTGCTAGCATATGTCATGAAATGTGTGGCTTTGCGGCAGCAGGTTATTGCAATACATATTAATAAAAACACTATAAATCACTATTTTAAAATGTATATATAATTAAATAAGTAGTGCAAAAAAGAAAGGAACAAAATAGTGTGGTAGTGTTTATGGGTTCATTGTCTACTCAGAAATCTGATGGTGGAGAGGAAGAAGCTGTTCCTGAATAGTTCAATGTGTGTCTTTAGGCTCCTGTACCTCCTTCTTAATGTCAGCAATGAGAAGAGGGCATATCCTGGATAATGGGGATCCTTAATGCTGGATGTCACCTCTTTGAGGCATCATCTTTTGACGCTGGGGTGGATAGTGCTCATGATGGAACTGGCTAAGTTTACAACTTTCTGCAGCATTTTCCAATCCTGTGTAGTGGCCCCAGTTGGAGATGCTGTTCAAGGTACATCTGCAGAAATTTGTGAGTTTCCTCAAACTCCTAATGAAGTATTACCACTGTTGTGCCTTCTATGTATTCACATCAATATGTTGGACCCGGAGTAGGTCTTCAGAGATGTTGACACCAAGGAACTTGAAACTGCTCACCCTTTCCACAGCTGATTCCTGGATAAGGACTGGTGTGTGTTCCTTTCACTTCCCCTTCCTGAAGTTCACAATCAATTCCTTGGTTTTAATGATAGTGAGTGCACGGCTGTTGTTGCAACACCACTCAACCAGCTGATCTATCTCACTTTAATATGTCTTCTCTTCACCATCGGAAGATTTACCAATAATAGTTGTGCCTTCAGCAGATTTATAGATGCTGTTTGAGCCGTGCCTAGCCAACAGTCATAGGTGTTGACAGAGTAGAGCAGTTGGCTAAGCATACATCCTTGAGGTGCACCAGTGTTGGTTGCCAGTGAAGAGGAGATGTTATTTCCAATCTGCACAGACTGTGGTCTCCTGGTGAGGAAGTCAAATATCCATTTGCAGAGGGAAGTGCAGACATCCAGGTTTTGGAGCTTGGTGATTAGAACTGAGTGTATGATTGTGTCAAACGTTGAGCTAGAATCAATAAACAGCAGACTGATCATACAATAGGTATTATTATTGTCCAGGTGATCGAAGGCTGAATTGAGAGCCTATGAGATTGCATCCAGTGTAGACCTTTTGTGGCAATAGGCAAATTACAGTAGGCCCAGGTCCTTGCTTAGGCAGGAGCTGATTCCAGCTATGACCAGCCTGTCAAAGCACTTCACCACAGTAGATGTGAGTGCCACTGGGTGATAGTTGTTGAGGCAGCTCAACCTGCTCTTCTTGGACACTGGTATGATTGTCACCCTTTTGAAACACATTCTAACCTCTGCCTGTGGCAGTGAGAGATTGTACGTTCTTGTATGCAGGCTTTCAGAATTCTCCCAGCATAATATCAGTGCCTGACACCTTGCAAGGATTTACCTTCTTGAAAGATGTTCTGATATTGGCTTCCAAGACAGAGAGCACAGGGTCATCAGATGCTGCAGGGTGCAGTTTTATTCTTCCTTTCAAAGCGCACATAAAAGTCGAAAGCATCACTGCCATTCATAATGTCAGGTTCACTTTGCAGGAAGTAATGACCTGCAAACCCTGCCAGACTTGATGTGCATCTGATTCCACCTCTAACCTCAGTCAACTTGGAGTATTGTGTGCAGTTATTGTCATTTGTCATCTACCTGCAGCACAGATATCAATAAACTTGAAAGCGTGTAAAAAAATACAAGGATATTGCCTGGATTTGAGGACCTGAGTTAAAGGAGAAGGCAGAATAGGGCAGACTTTTCCCTGTCAAATTGAATGAGACTGAGAGCAGGTGTCATGGATTTAGTGTGAAAGGTGAAATATTTAATGGGAATTTGAGGGGAACTTCTTTGCTCAAAGGGTAGTGTGAGTGTGCAATGAGCTGACAACAGGAGTGATGGATATGGGTTCAATTATATTATTTGCCTTTTGCCTACCAGGAGCATGCTGTCAGTGATGCTGTCATCTGCCTGCTGAACAGAGCCTGCTCCCATTTGGATAAGCAGGGCAGCACTGTGAGGATCATGTTTTTTGATTTCTCAAGAGCCTTCAAAAGTGTAAAGCCCTCACTGCTGGGGGAAAAGCTCCGTTCAATGCAGATTGGCACTTCCATTGTATCCTGGACAATGGACGACTTGACTGGCAGACTACAGTTTGTGCGGCTCTAGAGCTGTGTGTCAGATAGGGCTATAAGCAGTACTGAGGCCCTACAGGGAACTGTATTCACTCCCTTCCTGTATACCCTGTATACCTCGGACTTCAGATACAACACTGAATCATTTCATCTGCAGAAATACCCTGATGACTCAGCAATAGTTGGGTGTATAAAGGGAGGACAGAAGGATGAATACGGGACCCTGGTGGAGAACTTAGTCAAACTGTGCAAACTGAATCATCTGCAGCTCAACATCAGGAAGACAAAGGAGATGGTGATGGACTAAGGAAGACTAAGCTTGCATTGCACCCTGTTACTATTGATGGTGAGGACATGGACGTGGTGAGGACCTAAAAGTACCTGGGGCTGCACTTGGATGACAGATTTGAGTGGAGCGCCAACACTGAGGCTGTGTACAAGAAAGGCTAGAGTCACCTGTACACCCTGAGGACACTGAGGTCCTTTGGAGTCTCCTTCACATGTTCCACCAGTCTGCTGTTGCCAGTACAACCTTCTATATGGTGGTGTGCTGGGGCAGTGGCATCAACATGGATGATGCCAACAGGCTCAATAAACTGATTAGAAAAGCTGGCTCTGTGATATGAGTCAAACTGGACAGACTGGAGGCTGTGTTAGAACAAAGGACCCACTGGAAAATCCTGGCAATTCTGGACAATATTTCTTACCCTTTACATGCCACCTCAGCTGAACAGAGGAGTACTTCTAGTAATAGGCGAAGTCAACTGCGCTGCTACAAGAGTGCTATATGAGGTCATTCTTACCCTTGACCATTAGGCTCTATAATGAGTCAACCTATAGCCGGAGAGGTGATGACACCCTCCTGATAGACTGTTTGTGGTATACTATTTTTTATTCTTCCTACTTCTCTTCCAATATTTATATCTCCTCACTTGTAATGCTACCGTGACTCTGTAATTTCCTTTGGGATCAATAAGGTATCTATCTATCTATCTCTCTATCTACCTTTAAGAGCAGGTTGGATTATTGTCCAAAATAATATGGATGAGAGAGCTTTGGAGGGATTTCGCCAAGGTGCAGGTGGATGAGACCAGGCAGAAGATGAAGTTGGCGTAGTCTAGACCCGTTTCTGTGCTGTGGTACTCTATGACATTGAGATGATTCCACAGTACTCGATGATTGTCTCTTCATTCCGATGTTCCTTCATCTTGTATTATACACCCTTCCCATTATATATTTATAAATGCTGGCTTTGCAGGCAAGTTTTCATATCAGTCAGGGTCATGATTTTTACAAGAAACACCAGATGCCTGGACATGCGTTCAAACTGATACATTTGTACATCATACTTGCCGTCATAAATCATAGTAACAAAGGAAAAACTACCTAGCAATTCAAATAAATTGTATTTTACAGGTTTAATTTTTAAAATTTTCTTAAGAACTTTCTACTTCCTTGCTAACTTTTCCTTTGATTTGGTTCATGATCTCCTGAATTTTGTCCAGTTATATCATATGCAAGCAGGATTAGTTTCAATGAAGCCAGCTGGATAGAATAAACTAATTCAATGTTACACACAATTGCATTTTTATCAGGATTGTAATTTTTATAAATACTGTCATTATATATGACAATTGAAAGGCAGCTGTCCAATTATATTTTGGGTTATGTTTCCATAGTTAGTTGCGAAAGTGGTTGAGGCTATTTCAATCCATCAAGTCATGTGTGAGGTGTTGCATCTTGGAAAGTCAAATCAAGGTAGGACATTCAAAGTAAATGGCAGGTCCCTGCAGAGTGCTGCGGAACAAAGGGATCTTGCAGTTTGGATAACACACACAAAATACTGGAGGAACTCAGCAGGCCAGGCAGTATCTATGTATAGGAGTACTGTTGATGTTTTGGGTCGTGACCCTTTATCAGAATTGGAGAAAAAAAGATGAGGAGTCATGGCCTCCTCTGCTGTCACTTTAAGGCCACACTCAGGTTGGAGGAGAAATGCCTTATATTCCATCTGGGTAGCCTCCAACCTGATGGCATGAATATCGATTTCTTGAACTTCTGGTAATTCTCCCCATCCCCTTCTCCAGTCCCCACTCCCATTTCCCTCTCTTACCTTATCTCCTTACCTGCCCATCATCTCCCTTTGGTGCTCCCCTTTTTTTCTTTTTCTCTTTTCTTTCTTCCATGGTCTTCTGTCCTCTCCTATTAGATACCCCCTTCTGCAGCCCTGTATCTCTTCCACAAATCAACTTCCCAGCTCTTTACTTCACCCCTCCCCGTGTCCTAGTTTCACCTACAACGTGCTTCTTCCTCACCTCTCCCCAACTCCTTATCCTGACTCTTCACCTGTTTTTCTCCATGTTTGATTAAGGATCTTGGCCCGAAACATCAACTGTACTCTTTTCCACCTATGCTGCCTGGCCTGCTGAGATCCTCCAGCATTTTGTGTGTGTTGCCTGGATTTCCAGCATCCGCAGATTTCCTCTTGCAGTTTAGGTATGTTGTACTCTGAAAGTGGAGTCAGAGGTAGACAGGATGGTGAAGCCTTTGGCGTGCACACCTTCATCAGTCAGAACACCGAGTGTAGAAGCTGAGCAGTTCTGTTGCTTTTGTACAGGGCATAGGTGAGCATTGTGAATCAGAATCAGAATCAGGTTTAATATCACTGGTACATGTCATGAAATTTGTTTTGTGGTAGCAGTATAGTATAATATATTAAAACTATAAATGACACTAATTACAACAATTATAAAAGTATAATTGTAATTTATCATTCTATATATTATAGTTTATATATACATACTGTGGATATGCAGTTAATTGGGCCATTGGTTAATAGGGGCAATTGCTTATATTGGACAATACTTAAAGAACAAAATCTAATCAAAAAATAGCTGGGATTCCCTTTGTTTATTTGGCAAACTGTACTGCTTTACTGGGCCAGGAAACTGCTGCCGATGTTTCTAACTAGTATCAGTTGCGTGCACTTGTGTGGCTGCCGACTACACTGTGCTTAGAGTGAACAGTTTTTAAATAGCGTGAGCTGTGTGTGTTTGTGTTCAAAAAGCAGTGATCTTTGTCATTTGTAGTTGGCAAGAAATAAGCATTAAAACACATCTGAACTGTTTTCCTTACTGTGGTTTCAAGCATTCAGGCTTGGAGGTGCCAGAAATAGCCGGAAGTGAAAATGAAATGATTGCACTACTTCAATAAGTTAGGAACTATGAAGAATTTAAAGGTTTTGCCAATTATCTTGAATTTTACAATAAAATGAAGATTTGGAGGATGCAATGTATGAATGCATTGTATGAAGGTAGTCCATCGTCTGCACTAGGTGTCTGCGCTTATGTGTTAGCTGTCAATCAAAATGACATGGCAGTATACACTGTAGATGAATTCCTTTGTCTATAACTATTAGGAACTACAGTTTTATGGTACTGAGCTGGTGTTGATAGTGTTCTAATTTGTGCTGATTTCATTTAAACCACTTACATTTTTACTCAGTTAAACATTAATTTATCTTTTTTGTATGTCTTTAACTATTTCTTTGAAACTTCGGCTCAGTGGGTCAGCTGCTTAACTGAGCCAAAAATGTACTGGTCCTGATGTGTCCCAATTAACTGGAATCCACTGTATATGTAAATTAAATCAGTAGTTCAAAGAGAGAGCAAAATAATTTAGTGAGGGAATGTTCATGGATTGGTCCTTTGTCCGTTCAGATATCTGATGTCGGAGGGGAACAAACCATTTCTGAAACATTAGGTATGTGTATTCAGGCTCCTTTTCAAAATTCTGTAAATTTATTATAACTACATATATTATTAGATTATGAGGACATGCAGTCCTCTTTTATTGTCATTTAGTAATGAATATATTAAGAAATGATACAATGTTTTTCCAGAATGATATCACAGAAACACATGACAAACCAGGACTGAAAAACTGACAAATACCACATAATTATAACATACAGTAACAACAATGCAAAGCAATACCGTAATTTGATAAGAACAGACCATGGGCACGGTAAAATCTCAAAGTCTCTCAGAAGTCCCATCATCTCACGCAGACAGTGAACCTCCAGCGCCGCAAACTTGCTGATGCAGCATCCCAGAAGCATCCGACCACAGTCCGACTCCGAGTCCGTCCGAAAACTCCGAGCCTCCGACCAGCTCTCCGACACCGATGCACAGAGCACCATCTCTGCTGAGTGCTTCAACCCCGGCCCCGGCAACGGGCAATAGGCAAGGCTGAGGATTTGGGGTCTTCCCCTCCGGAGATTCTCAATTGCACAGAAGCGGCAGCAGCGAAGCAGGCATTTCAGAAATTTCTCCAGATGTTCCTCCGTCCTTCTTCACGTCTGTCTCTATCAAATCAGGATTGTGCACGGCATCCTACTTCACAGGTATGATATCATTTGGAACGGCCACGCATGCTGCGTCACGCCGCCATCTTCTCCTCCTTCCTCAATATATGTCAACATTTTTAATTTCTTGCGGGCATTCACAGTAATTACAAAGAACCCAATAGAATCAATGAAAAACTGCACACAGCCCATGTGCAAAAGACAACAAACTATACAAATCCAGAAAGAAAAGAAAACAAGTAAACAATAAATATCAAGAATATGAGGTGGAGTCCTTGAAAGTGAGTCCATCTGTTGTGGGAACAGGTCAGTGCTGGGATGAATGAAGCTGAGTGAAGTTATTTCCTCTGGTTCAACAACGTGATAGATGAGAGGTAATAACCATTCCTGAAACCAGTAGCATAGGTCCTGAAGCTTCAGTATCTCCTTGATGTAGCAGTGGAAAGAGAGCATGGCCTGGATGGTGGGGTCCTTGATGATGGATACTGCTCTCCTGTGACAACACTCTTTGCAGATATGTTCAGTGGTACAGAAGTACTGAGTGGTGGGGGGGGGTCTTTACCCATGATGGACTGGGCTGTATCCACTACTCTTTGTAGGCTTTTCCATTCAAGGGCATTGGTGTTTCCATACTGGGCCATAATGCAACCTGTCAGTATACTCTCCACCACTTAACTATAGAAGTTTTAGATTATGCCCCAAATCTTCACAAACTTCTAAGAAAGCAGAGGTCCTGCTGTGCTTTCTTTGCAATGGCACTTTAGTGCTGGGACCAGGGCAGGTCCTCCAAAATAATAACACCGAGGAATTTAAAGTTTCTGACCCTCTCCGCCTCCCCTGATGAGAACTAGCTCATGGACCTTCAGGTTCCTCCTACTGAGGTAGGTAATCAGCTCCTTGGTCTTGCTGACTTTGAGTAAGGGGTTGCTGTGGTGGCACCACTCGGCCAGATTTTCAGTTTCCCTTATGCTGTATATGCTGATTCATCACAACCTTTGATTAGGCCAATGACATTGGTGTCATCAGCAAACAAAAATATGGCATTGGAACTACGTTTTAGCCCCATAGTCACAAGAATAAAGCTAATAGAGCAGGGGGCTAAGTACATAGCCTTGTGATGCAGCTGTGCTGATGGTGATTATGGAGATTTGTTGCCAATCCAAGATGACTGGGGTCTGCAGGTGAGGAAATAAAGGATCCAGAGGCACAAGGAGATATAGACGCCAAGGTCTTGGAGCGTATTGATTAATTTTAAGGTGATAATTATGGAGTGCAGAGCTTAGTCAACGGAGAGCATCCTGATGTAATGCATCTTTTCTGTCCAGATGCTCCAGGGTAGTATCTCCTCCCTGATGGTAGCAATGAGAAGAGGGCATATCCTGGGTGATGGGGGTCCTTAATAATGGATACCACCTTTTTGAGGCATTGTCTTTTGAAGATGTCGTCAATGTTGGGGAGGGGAATGGCCATGATGGAAGATGGCACAGTTTACAATTTTCTGCCATTTTCTCTGATCCTGTTGAGTGGCCACTCCATACTGTATGATGATGTAGCCAGTTAGAATGCAGTCCACAGTACATCTGTAGTAACTTGTGACTGTCATTGGTGACATACCGACTCTCCTCAAACTCCTAATGAAATATAGCCATGACTTCTTTGTAATTGCATCAATGTTTTCGGCCCAGGATAGACCTTCAGAGATGTTCACATGCCGGACTTTGAAACTGTTTACCTTTTCCACCACTGATTCCTTGATGAGGACTCTGTGTGTGATCCCTGAACTTCCCCTTTCTGTCACCCATGATCAATTTCTTGGTCTTACTGACGTCAAGTTGTTATTGTGACACAGCTCAGCCAAATGATCTATCTCACTCTTGTTCACCTCCTTGTCATCGTTTGAGATTCTGCCAACAGTAGTGTCATGGGCATATTTATAAATGGCATTTGAGCTGTGCCTAGCCACACATACATGGGTGTAGAGAGGGTAGAGTAGTGGGCTAAGCACGCATCCTTGATGTTCACTGGTGTTGATTGTCAGTGAGGAAGAGATATTATTTCTGATCTTCACTGACTGTGGTCTCCCGATGAGGAAGTAGGGATCCATTTGCAGAGGGGGGTACAGAGGCCCAGGTTTTGGAGCTTGTTGATTAGAACCGAGGGTATGATAGTATTGAATGCTGAGCTATAATTAATAAATAGTGCCTGATGCAGGTATTGGTATTGTCCAGTTGTCCAAGGCTGAGCCAGTGAGATTACATCGAGTGTAGAATCTATTGCGGTGGTAGCCAATTTGCAGCAAGTCCTGACCCTTCCTTAGGGAGGATTTCATTTGCGTTCATCTTCAGTCACGCTGCAATAGGAAAGATGATTTCAGATTGACAACAGTGCAGGAAAAGATTTAGAAGGATGTTTCCAGGACACAAGGGTCTGAGTTACAGGGAGATTTTCCCTTGGAGCATTAGAAACCGAGATTTGAACTTATAGAAGTGTATAAATGACAGGGTATAGACAGGCTGAATGCACTCAGATCTTTTCCCAAGGCTGGAAAAGCAAGAACTACAAAGCTTAAGTTTGAAATGTGAGAGGAAAAATATACTAGGAGCATGAGGGGTAACTATTTTTACACAGAGGGCTGTACACATATGGAATGAGATGCCACAAGAAGTGGTTGAGTCAGGTTCTATAACAGTTTTTAAATGATAATTGAACTGGTACATGATTAAGAAGGGTTTAGAGGAATATGGACCAAATTCAGGCAAATTGGAGTAGCTTGGAGGGACATCTGGGCTGGCATGGTTTATTTGGACTGAAGAACTGTATGAATCTATAAGTCCATGATGGCTCAGAATATTCCTACTCAATTACTAATTTTCCCCACATTGCCTTCAATTGTCACAGGTCCTGCAACTGAGCTGCACACGGGGAATTTACAGTGGCTACTTTGCTTACCAATTTGCATGTATGTGAGAGGAAACAAGAGCACCCAGGAAATCTTACACAGTCACAGAAAGAAGTGCAAACTCCATACATATAGTACTGGAGACAAAGATTAAACTTGGCTGGTTGTTTCTATTTGCTTTACTACTATGTTTTGCCATATCTTCCATATGCCCTTTCTATTAATCAAAAGCTATTGTACTTTAGGCTTCCCATGTCTAATTGAGTGAAACTGATAATGGTTAACTGCTTTGATATGAAACTAATACTTTTGAAGAATTGTTCATTGAAGCATCAAAGGAAATCTGAAGTATAAACTGAAAGAAATACAATAGACAAAGAAATTTAAATTCTTACTCTTACCAAGTTCATTTCCAATGAAATAAAGTGTGGTACCTTCATGCCCAGCTTTCTGCAGTTGCAGCTCATAAAGCAATAATTATATCTTTGAGGGCTTTTAAAATGAGCTATTTCTAGTTCTCATTACTTTGGTCAATTAACTGCCTGCATTTGTCTGTAATAAATTTGGAATATGTCCATTAACTGAAAAATAAATAACACAGCACCATTCTTTTTGTGTTAAAGTAATAATTACAGTCAATTCAAAACAGCTTACAGAAGCAGGTGGAGTTGGATTTTGATACTTAACACTGTACATCTCAAAAGATCTGGAAAAAAATAGAAATTTTCATGTTATGAATAGAATTCAATATTTTATTTACTGTCTATTGTAGAGTTAAAATTGGGTCAGAACATGAGCACTGTTCTAATCCTTTGCTACCTTGGGGATTTTTATAAGTGCTTGCAAGTTCTATACTCAACTTTCAGTTTAATGAGATAATGCTGCAGGATGCTTTGGATAGGTTCTCTTCATGAAAACCTGATGCTAAACTCTCTTAAAATATGCAATGTAGTTAGCCTGGGATTTGAACCCATGCATGAAAAACTGCAAACTTTTGAGAGACCTTCAGACAACCTGGAGACAAAAACTTGGTATTATGTTGAATAATTACACCTTCGTCAATACATATTACTGCAATCAAATAGTGTATCGTATTTGTGATTTAACTCCTTTAAAAAATTTGTCTTTATTTCTTGAAGTTCTACCACAATCCATTCCCCAATAACAACATGTCTGAAAAAGGAAAGTAATTTTAAATAGGTACCAGAATATACTCAGTTTATACTTACCACTGTAAGGCTAAGTACAGCTCCAATACCATATTTAAGTTGCTGATAATCCCACTGTTGTTGGCCGAATTAAAGGAGATAATGAATTGGAATATAAGAGGGAGATTGAACATTTTGTTGAATGGTGCCACAGCAACAACCTCTCACTCGAGATCATTGTAACCAAACAACTGATTCTTGACTACAGGAGGAAGAAACTGGGTGTCCATGAGCCAGTCCTCATTAGGGGATCGAAGGTGGACAGAGTCAGTATCTTTAAACTCCTGGGTGTTATCATATCAAAGATTCTGTCCTGGCATGGGCACATAAGTGCCATTACAAGAAGGCATGGCAGCTGCTCAACAGATTCAGCATGTTATCTAAAACTTGGTGAAACTCCTAGAGATGTGCAGTGGAGAATACCCTGACTTATTGTGTAAGAGCCTGGCATGGAAACATCAATGCCCAAGAAAGGAAAAGACTTACAAAAAGTGGTAGTTGCAGCCTAGTCCACCACAGGCAAAGTCCTCACTACCATTGAATACATCTGCAAGGAGTACTGGCTTAAGAAAGCAGTATCCAGCATCAAGGACTTCCAAAATCCAAGCAATTTTCTCTTCCTGCTGCTGCCATGGGGAAGAAAGTACAGGAGCCTTAGGTCCCATAACACCAGGTTCAAGAACAGTTACTACTCTTCAACAATCAGGCTCCTGAACCAATGTGAATAAACTAAACTCAGAACTGATTCCACAACCTATGGGCTCTCTGTCGAGAACTCTGCAATTCATGTTATCAGTACATATGTATGCATTTATTTATTTTTGCATCTGCTCAGTTTGCCATCTTTTGCACATCAGCTGTTCGTCAGTCTTGGTGTGTGGATTTTTATTAATTATATATTTTATTTCTTTGTTCTACTGTGAATGCCTGCAAGAAAATGAATCTCAAGGTAGCATATAGTGAAATATACAGTCCATATTTAGATAATAAATTTACTTTGAACTTTGAATGGATCCAAGATATTTTCTACTGTACAATATACTGGTAAATGATTTATATTAGTGCATAATTAAGCATTTATTGCTCTATTGCATGATTTGATCTAATATGTAACCTTGTACACCAACAACACTGAGCCAGTCATATTGCCAGTGGTAAATAAGGTCCAACTGATCCAATTTCCTGTCTAGAAGAATTTAGAAGCAAACAACAGACTTATGGAAACGGAACGAATTCTAGAAGATAAGTGACGCTGAAAGAGAAACACAACTGTACTGTGTTTAGATCGAAAATGGCTCTCATTTTGACAGCAAAGAAAATATCCTCACAATTACAGTCTTCTTCTACTTGATCTTGTTTTGGACCATTTCAGAATCAGAATCAGAATCAGATTTAATGTCGCTGGCATATGTTATGAAATTTGTTAACTATATGGCAGCAGTACATTGCAAAACATGATAAATAAATGCAGAGAAAATAAAACTGAAGTACTGTGAGCATGTATATGTCTATTAAATAGCTGTTAAAGTAAGTAGTGCAAAAAAAAATCAAATAAAAAGCAGAGAATTAGTGTTCATGGGTTCAATGTTCATTTAGGAATCAGATGGCAGAGGGGAAGAAGCTGTTCCTGAATCACTGAGTGTGTGCCTTCAGGCTTCTGTACCTCCTTCCTGACGGTAACAGCGAGAAGAGGGCATATCATGGGTGATGGGTGTCCTTAATAATGGTCACCACTCCTTGAAAACGTCTGGGATACTACAGAGGCTGGTAACCATGATGGAGCTAGCTAATCTTACAAGATTCTGCAACTTATTTCGCTCTTGTGCGGTTCCTTCCCCTACCCTCCGACCCCATACAGATGGTGATGCAGCCAGTCAGAATCCTCTCCACGGTGCATTTGTAGAAGTTTTCCAGTGTTTTAGTTCACAAACTAAATCACCTCTGACTCCAAATGAAATATAGCTGCTGTCTTCCCTTCTTAATAGCTGCATCAATATATAGCGTCCAGGTTAGATATATTCACACCCAGGAACTTGAAATTGCTCACTCTCTCCACTTATGATCGCTCTATGAGGATTTGTTTCTGTTCCCTTTTCTTGCCCTCTCTGATGTCTACAATCAGCTCTTTGGTCTTGCTGATGTTGAGTGCAAGGTTGTTGCTGTGACAGCACTCCACGAACCGCTATATTTCACACCTGTAAGCCCTTTCGTCACCATCCGAAATTTTTTCCAACAATGGTTGTATCATCAGCAAATTTATAGGTGTCATTTGAGCTATGCCTAGCCACATAATTGTGGATGTAGAGAGAATAGAGTAGTGGGCTAAGCACACATCCCTGTAGTGCACTGGTGTTGATTGGCAGCGAGCTGGAGATGTTACTACCAACCCACACAGATTATGCTCTAGCTGGATCTGGATCAAGGATCCAGTAGCAGAGGCCTAGGTTCTGTAGGTTGTCAATCAGGACTATAGTACAAAGGCCTAGGTTCTGTAGGTTGTCAATCAGGACTATAGGAACGATGGTGTTAAATGCTGACCTATAGTCGATAAACAGCATCCTGACATAGGTATTTGTATTGTCCAGGTGTTCCAAGGCCATGTAGGGAGTCATTGAGATCACATCTGCTGTAGAACTATTGTTGCAATAGGTGAATTGCAGTGGGTCCAGGTCCTTCCTGAGACAGGTGTTGATTCTAGCCATGACCAACCTCTCAAAGCATTTCATCACCATAGATGTAAGCGTTACTGGATGACCATTGTTAAGGCAGCTCATGCTCATCTTCTCGGGCATTTGTATAATTGTTGCCCTTTTGAAGCAGGAGTGAACTTCCAACCACAGTAATGAGAGATTGACACTGTCTTTGAACATCACTGCCAGTTGGCTAGCACAGATTTTCAGAGCCTTACCAGATACTCTATTAGGTCCTGCTGCCTTGCGAGCAGCCTGACGTCGGCCTTCGAGTCAGAAGTCACAGCATCACCAAATGCTGCAGGGAATCTCATAGGTTTGATTCTCCCTTTCAAAGTGAACATAAAAGGTGTCGAGCTCATCTGGTAGTGAAGCATTGTTGCCATTCATGCTGTTCATGTCAGTTTTTGCTTTGTAGGAAGTAAAAGCCTACAAACCCTGCCAGAGTTGACATGCATCCCCTCTCAGAATTGTTTCATGGCTCCTGGAATAGCCCTCCACAAGTCATACCTTTTATTTTAACAATTGGACTGCTTCTTTAACATTTGGCAACCTATTTACTGCTGTATATTAAATCCTTGATGGCACAGCATTAGACGATTCCGTGCTGGGCATGTTATTGCCGAATTACTTCCAGGAAGACAAATCTCTTTAATGCAGACAGGAGGAGTCTTGTCACCCACCAGAAGAAATCTTCTTGCTTTACTTCATGGATGTCAATATAACTTATGCCAAGACAAGAATTGCGCCTATGCTGTGCAGACGTTTACTCACGCCATTGCTACAAAAGAAGCCCCCAATCTGCAGGAAGGAAAATACCTTTGTTGCTCTTAGGTTGTTGTTCATAATTAGCTCATTGTTCCACAGCCTTCAGCCTCTCTTATGTAATTCTTATTAAGTTGTGAAATTAAATGTGCTGATGCTTGCCAGTCAGCAATCAATCAGCCCCTGTGTTGTGCATTTATGAAACAGAATATCATGAGTGTATTGACAAAATTCCATTTCCTGTTTTAGCATGATAGTACTCGTAATTTGATAACATGGATAATGATACAAAGGAAATGAAGCATATCTTCAAATCCAGAGCATAGAGATAAATAAATGGAAATTGTCAGAGCAATGATAATTACTGGTGGTACAGTATTTGTGATCATTTGTGAAGGTTCTCGTCATGACACTGTTAGAGTGAAATTTCTGGGTCTTCATAGGAGTTTGTGGACTATTAGGCAGTTCTTGAATGTACGCCTGGAGAAGGCTTTCATTCTAAGCTATTTGTTACAATTTGATTCCTATCACTCCTGCTGCATGTGCTTGTCATGTTTCCTTCATTTCCTTCAGTTCTTCCACTTAGTTGTATAGGATGTAGCAGACTATAACAGAATAAGAATGCCTTTCTGGTGGGCAGTGGATGGTACCCCTGAAATGATGCAGATAGTAGAAGCAAATTCCAGAGAGTCCAGTGGGAATCTCTGCCAATCTTCCTGTTGTCTAATTCAAATGGTAGTGGAAAGTGGGCAGGATTCAAGGCATAAGAATTAGAAGTAGCAGTTGGCCCTACCAGCCTATTCTTCAATTCTTCAAGAACATGGGTGAGCTCCATTTATCTTCATCATACCTTGATTCCCTTCAGAAGATGAAGTCACTTGGTCTCTGTTTTGAATGACCTCAAAGACTAAATCTCCACAGACCTCTGGGTCAGATAATTCCTAAGATTCATGACCCTTTAAGTAAAAAAAAATCACATCATTTCCTAAATGGACTACATTGTTCTGAGACTGTACCTCAAGTTTCTAGATAGCTCAGTCAAGAGAAACAACCCACCTGCTCCTATGGTGTTGAACTCTGCTAGAACTTTCAACGAGATCAGCAAAAAGTCAAGGAAAGAGAGGATATAACCTATCGATATTTTACTGCCCTTGGGCTAATGTGCTCCTGACATACATTAAGCAAGGAGAATAGCTTGGAAAAGGAGCAACCGAGGTGAGCTCAATGGATATTCACTTTTGGTCATCATTAAGATCATAATGCTGGCAATTCCATGCATCCACTTGGCTTCATTTTCCCTGCTGAAGCAAAAGTAGAGAAATAAAATCTGGTCCTCACGTACAGAGCTGTAGTGACAGCCCTGATTCTGTGGCAAACAAGACACCTGGAATATATCTGCTGCTACTACCTGGTGTGTTCCTGAGACTAAGAAGCTGCGGATGACAATGATCTTGACCTCAAGGTGTGAGATTTGAGGTAATCCTAGAACAAGGTCTATTTCATTGGTACCTGCATCAGTCCTCCCATGCTGATTGGATTTTTGTTCCAGCGTAATAATTACATCTACTTTGTTACAGTTGAGTAAACAGATCTACTTCATCACATTGTTAGCCATGCAGCAAAGGGAGGTGCAAGAGATGTACACATTCAAAGCTTATGAGAACCCCTGTTTCTTTAGATGTTATAAAGGAACAGCATGCTAACCTTACAGTTAAAGCAATGTTCTTTCCTGGTATGATGGATTGGTTATGGCAACCTCAGTTTTCCAGTTTGCTCAGCGATAACCAAGCAAGTGTAATAGGATCACTGGGTGGGAGAATGGAATTGAAATCATGGAATGAACTTTGTAAATAAACTTAGTCATTGTTATAAGGTCACAGAGTGATGTGAAACAGGTCCTTCTGCCCAGAGAGTGCACGTATCATCATACACCCGCCGGAACTAATTGCAGTTTATTCTCCCCAGATTTCCCATCAGATCTCCACCCTCCCTCTGCCCCAGGTTCCAATCACTCACTTACACACTGGAGCAGTTTATTCATCAACCCAACAGAGGATGTGGGAGGGAGCCAGTGCGGTCACAGGGAGAACAATCAAATTCCACACAGTCAGCACCAGAGGTCAATATTTAACCCCAGCTGTTGAAGCTGTGAGGGAGCATTTCTACCAGATGTGTCACTGTTGGATTCCAACTAAATCATTTGTATCTGATCTCCTTTTAAGGCCCGCATTAAAGGGTTCTTAAACTAATAATTCGAAAGCAGAAGTTCAAGATCAATAGACATTTCTGTAAAATAAAGGATCACCAGCTCTTTCTTATACCACCAGCTATCTACCCTTGTGTGCTGTTGAATATAGTAATCTGCTGTGAACTCAGTATCTTCTACATCAGGATCACCTCTGTAGAGTACAGAATCTCTCCCAGACATACTCTGTGAATGATCCTCACAGCTCATGAAGCCTCTCCTTACCCAACCAGCAACCCCTGGGATCACAATCAAACCACTCATGGAATTTAATAAAAATCACTTGAGAAGTTTTAAAAGAAGAAAGCTAAAATTAGAACATTACAATAATTTTAAAAATTAAATTGTAAAACAGAACACAAAAACCAGATGCACATTTGGAAACCATTATATACACTGTGTACATGAAGTTAATTCCATAAAGTAAAATGCTGAACCTTTAATTCTCCTGATTCCCATTTCTTCTCATTGTAGTTAATTATAGTGTTGCGCTTACGTAGAGTGTCATCTCTCTTCTTGTCAAAATCGTACATATCACGTCAGAATCCTACATGTCAGAGAGACTTAAGGATCGCTTTATTTGCCGCTGTTGCCCTTGTTCACTTTCCACAGGAGTCCTGCAGGGAAGGAATTTATAATGGGGAAGAAATTGGTGCATGGTTTCTTCTAACAAGAGGAAGCGATTGGATCAGTGACTACATAAACCTTGGCAGATGTATCTAAATCCTATGGCAGGGCAACCAAGGCAGCCAGAGTTTCATCTTCCATGATAGCCTTCATCTGCCAATCCTGTCATTGAGAAGGAAGCCCTCTTCATTTACCTACTTTGCTTCTGAGGCATTAAAGTTGGATCATTATTTGCCTATTATCTCTCACCTCACCTTACCACCCAGGAGTGTTGAACTCTAGATAACATGTAGATAACAGGTTAATTGGTGAAGTGTAAGGCTACTTACTATGTAAAGTTTGTAATACACAACAGGCTTATTTTAAATATAGTGAAGGTTCAGTGGACAGAATTACCGTCCTGAGACCTGGGAAATCTATGGGGCTTCAGACTACCCATTTGGACCATCGTAGGTGAGTCCATGGTGTTGTAGATAAATCCACTGGAGCCTGGATTAACAGGCTCATTTTACAGTGATGTTCTGTGTCAACGTTAAAGATGTTTTCCATCATGTGGGAATACCTGAAACTAGTCCAGTCTGTGGAATTGCCCCAGTTAAATGATTGCAAACATCTCTAGTCACTTAATTTGGCAATTGCTTTCTTGGAAGGGGTTGCCCTAGATTGCATTCTCCATTGAACATAAATAACTGTCCTGTCTGACTTAATGATTTAGTGCAACCTACATTGAAATAAGAAGTTATATCCAGACATCCAAAGAACAAGAGAAATGAGTTGCATATCAATAGTCTTTCTACTGTTATCAATACAGGGATTTCAGCATCACTGGCAAGGACAACATTTATTGCTGATCCTTAATTAGCTTTGAGAAGAG
Organism: Mobula birostris; assembly: GCF_030028105.1. NCBI lineage: Eukaryota > Metazoa > Chordata > Chondrichthyes > Myliobatiformes > Myliobatidae > Mobula > Mobula birostris. Next base: position 22,263,581 of record NC_092393.1, read on the forward strand.
GTGGTGCACTACCTCCTTGAACTGGTGTGCAGTGAAGATACTGCCACAGGAAAAAAAACGATGGGAATATGAAGCTATATAGATGCCTGAAATAGAGACACTCAGCAGACCAGGCAGCATCTGATAAACAGAGTTAACATTTCAATCTGAAGATTAAATATGAAGCAAGTTAAAGATTGAGCAGCAAAAAAGGAGGAACAGAATGGAATGTTTGTAATTGGATGGATACCAGGAAAGGTTGAATATTATGTGCTGGTGACACTAGATGAAAGAGGGTTCTGAAGGAATGTCTAACTAGGAGGGGCAAATGAAACATGATGAAATGAAGAAAGCAAAACTGAATTGTAAAACTATGAGACTCAAGATAGGTATCAGAAAATGTTGAATTCACTGTTGAGTTGAAAGTAGAGGCGTTGTTTCTCATGCTTATGTTAAGTTTCACTGAATGAGGGGGTCAGAGTGAGATGGACCATTAAAGTAGATGACAACTGAGAGAATTATCAGGATTTCACTCCTCGCCATCCAGGATAAGCACCAGAAGTGCTGTGTTCACAGATCCCTCAGGATTGTCAAGGACCCGTGTCATCCATCCCACAATCTCTTTGACCCTCTACCATCAGGAAGTAGTACCACAGGACAAGAACAAGGACTGTTAGGCTGGGTAACAGCTTCTGCCCTCATGTTGTACGACTTCTGGACAGCCTGCTACCACCCAGTCCACATTATTTATGACAACCTCAGTAGAATTATACTGTGTATATTTAACTATATGTTGTATATGCATTTTATGTCAATTTGTACATCTACAGCATACTGTCTATCTGTTGATATTATTGTGTTAATGTTATTTTATGTGCTGTAGGTGATATATGTACTGTGTTTTGTTTAGCAGTACACATGAGTACAGTTGAATGACAATAAGTTTGAACTTGAACTCGAAGGTGGCAGGTAATGGAAGTGTTCTGCCACGGTGGCACCAGATTTGATTTTGCTTTCCCCCCTGTAGGGGAGCCCATTTTGAGAGCACTACACAGTTGGAAGTAATGTAAATCAATTATTGTCATCATTTACAATCTTTCATTGGACATAATCAGCATTGCACAGGAACAGGCAATGCAGTAACCTGCTACAGAAGGAATCTCACCAACTCTGATAAATTCTGAACAGGTTAGCCCATTTAAATTGCATTTATCTGCAGATTAAATGTTCACCTTTCAGCTGATGAAGTATTCGTTTGAAATGCAGATGCCTACGTTTATTAAGGACTCATTAGCAGTGTCATTTATATTAGTGTGAGAAGCACAAGGTTGTCGTTTCTACCTGCAAGGAATATTTTCCTGATGGCTCACTTGCTTTAAAAGTAAAAATGTTTAGGTTAAAATGCAGGTTAATCAATTGAAACAAGTTTGAATCTCAGTTGATAAGATCATACTGCAACCAATCAACAAGGCCACAATTTAAATTCCTGGCCTATATAATGTCTGTAGTGGTCAGCAGAAATATCAGCATTTCGACCTCAGCACCAGCGTCTCAAGAGGAAAATCAGCCCCAGTCTTGCTCCAAATTGCAATTCAGTGCCTAACACTGATAATGTTTGTGTCACTGCAACAAGAGTTCTGTCATAATTCAAAGACCTGTATTTTATCTGTTACTGAGGTGTGGGAATTAAACAATTAAAATCTGGTTATTGTTATTTTCCAACTTGATAAAAATGCAGATGAGTGACTAGTATACAGAATTGAATAGAAGAGATATAACCCAGTTCCCTGATCATTTCTGGGTGAAATTGAACCCAAGGGCAAGTTGACTGGCAATTTTGTCTGCAATTTTACTTGGTGTGTCCAATGTTTCTTCATTCTCAATCTCACAGCCAGCATATGAAATACGTCACACTGCATTCATTCCCTTCCTTGGTCACATTAAACATCCACAGAAAGAACCTCACACTGATATCAGCAGTGGGACATCAATTAAAGGACCTCCGTTCTGACATTGATATCTTGCCCAGCCTCAATCTTTTGCACTTGGGAAATTTGAAACCTCGTCACTGGTTGCATTTTCACTGATGGCAACATATAAAGTATGTCAGTACAATCTACTGTAACCTCTGGCTCACTGATCATCCCTCTCCTTGAGGAGAGAGTAATGATATCACTCATGACACAGGCCATATAATTATGTCTACAAGCACATAAGATCACTCCTCTCCTGACTTTTCCCTCACCTTCATGGCAATGTATTGTACTGCTCTTTCTGTGGCTCCCGAATGGTAAGAACCTCAATGGTCCAAAATGCTTCGCAGTAAACAACACATCAAAGATACACATTTTCCATTCAGCACCCATTGGGAACTGGACAGGCCCTGTTTTTAGACTTGATTCTGGATGTAAACCACCACAATCTACTGTATTCTTAGTATAATTTTGGCCCATTTCACTTTTTATAGGAGATTCACATGCGCATTAACACACGTTCAGCACACCACAAAAAGAAATGACATCTACTTTCTAGGCAAGTAGTATTAAAAAATATCATATGCAAATACATTTTGATTGCAAGACAGGTCATAGGCACTTAACGCTTACTTTATACCAAATTCAATTAAATCACTGTGCTGGGTAGCACATATAGTTGGATTGATGCTTCATATTTGAATAGAGTGCAGAAAATATTTACGTTAAACAGTCCTGAGCAACAGGAAATCAGCAGAGTGCAAAGCTGAAGTTAAGTTGTGATGGTCAACTAGATTTGGAGTTGAGTATGGTGGCCTAAAATTATATGTAAAACATCCAACTGAAGAAAAAGTTGGTGAGGGAATGCTTTAATTTTTCACATAATATAAGTTGCTACCTGAGTATGGTGTCAGAGGAGGAGGTGGTATTAGATACAATCACTACATTTTAGAGGCATTTTGATACACAGTTAGCCGGCTGGTAGCGTAGTGGCACCGGACTTTGGAGCGAAGGCTCCCGAGTTCGAATCCAGCCAGCTCCCTTGCACTCTTTCCATGCGTGCTGGGTTGAGCGTCGAGCTAGCAACTTGGCCTCATAAAAATAAGAAAGCCTGCTAAAAAAAAACGCCATCACAACGGCGTCCTGATGATTCCACTCGGAGTTAAGGGCTTTCTTCTTTCTTCTTCTTGATACACACTTAAATGGGAAAGACATTGAAAGATTCAGTCCAAATTCAGTCATATCAGAGTAATGTAGGTATGTAATGAGGATGGCATGATGCTGTTCCTGTGCTGTATGACTCTATGATTATCACTCTTAAGTGCAAGAGGGGAGCTGATTGAAACGTAAGGTTTTGAGGATTGGTGTGGAAGGATATTTCCCCTTGTGAGAAAATCTCAAACTAGTGGTCGCTGTTTAAGGCCATCACCCCACTGAAGACAAAAATGAGATGAATGTTTATTATTCAATGGATCTTGAGACTTCGGGATTTTCTTCCTCAAAGGGTGGTGGAAGACAAAGCTTGAATATTTTAAAGGCATACAGCAGGTAGAATTTGGACTGAATCTTTTAATGTCTTCCCTATTTAAGTCAGCGATTCCTAAAAAAGAAAAAAGTACAAAGAATAAATGGATGACAGCTGAAATCAAAGATCTAATGGAAGAAAGGAGACAGAAGAATATAAGTCCTCAGATAAAAAAGTTAAAAGCATATGTCAAAAAGCCAAGGAAGAATGGTTAATCCAGGAATGTGAGCAAATAGAAAGAATCCCTATTACTAATCCAAAAAGGTTACATCAACAAATCAAGAATATCACTGGTAAAAAGCTCCTCTGTTCTTCAGGTGGATGTTTGAAAGCAAAGGACAGTACCATTATCATGGAAAAAGATGAGATTATGAACAGATGGACTGAGTATATTCAGGAATTGTTTAAAGACGATCGAGGTGAAAACCAGAAATTAAGAAAAACATTGAAGCTCCAAGTATTTTAAAATCTGAAGTTCATAATGCAATAAATAAGATGAAGAAAGGAAAGGCAGCAGGTCCTGATGAATTAGTAATTGAACAAATTATCGCCCTTGAAGATTATGGAATTGAAAAACTTACTGATTTAGTCAATGATATTTATGACACTGAATGATACCAGAAGAGATGAAAAAAACAGTATTTATCACTCTTCCTAAGAAACCTGGAATAATAGAATGTGAATTACATAGGACCATAAGTTTAATGAGTCATATCACCAAGATACTTCTAAGAATTTTGATGATAAGAGCTAAAAGTAAGATACAAGCTGAAATAGTTAAAGAACAATGTGGTTTTGTGAAAGACAAAGGTACAAGAAACGTAATATTGATGATAAGGATACTATCAGAACAAGTTATTCAAGTGTAAAAAGATTTGTTTGTTTGTTTTATTGACTACACAAAAGCATTTGATAAAGTGAAGCACAATAAGTTATTTGAAATATTACAGAAAACTCTAGATCTAGATTCAAAAGACCTCTGCCTAATCAGAAATCTGTACTGGGAACAAACTGCCGCTGTAAGAATAGATGGAGAAATGAGTCGGTTTACGAAAATCAAGAGAGGCATTAGACAAGGGTGTGTTTTCTCCCCTGTTTTATTTAATGTGTCCAGTGAAACAATATTACAAAAAATAAGAGACATCTTGGGAATCAAAGTTGGTGGTGAAAACATCAATAATTTCAGATATGCAGATGACACTGTGTTAATTGCAAGTACGGAGGAAGAACTACAAAACTTAATTGATATAGTTGTTGAAGAAAGTGCAAAAATGGGTCTATCTATCAATTGCAAAAAGACAGAATGTATGGTGATATCCAAAAAGAAGCAGAACCCTATCTGCAGGCTGAGAATAAATGGGGAAGACATATAACAAGTACAGAACTTTTGCTACTTAGGAAGCTGGGTGACATCAGATGGCAGGTGCGACATGGACATCAAAGGAAGAATAGGGATGGCAAAAGACACCTTTACGAGAATGAAGAGTATACTGACCAATACTAAAGTAGGCATGACAACTCGCCTCAGAGTACTGAAATATTACGTTTATCCAGTTATGTTATATGGATCAGAATGTTGGACAATATCTAGTAACATGAGGAAATGAATTGATGTGGTTTTTGAGGAGGATGCAAAGAATATCATGGATGAAATGAGTATCTAACGAGGATGTCATGAACAGGGCAAACACAAAAAGAGAAATAATGTATGAGATCATGAAAAGGCAACGCAACTTCATTGGACATGTGAGTAGGAAAGAGGAGTTAGAATACACGGTAATTATGGGAAAGATTGAGGGGAAGAAAGCAAGAGGAAGACAAAGACAAATGATGATGGAAACAGCAACCAGAGAACTGGAAATGAATAGCAATGAATTGATCCACTTGACCTGAAACAGGATTGTGTGGGCCATGGCAGTCGTAGCTCAGACTGGGCACAGCACCTGATGATGATGATGATGACAGTAGGAAGATAGATTCTTGATAATCAAAGATAAGAAGGGTTGGCAGGGTGTGTAAAAAATGTGAACATAGAACATTTCAGCACAATACGTAGTGCAGGCACTTGGAAATATGAAGCTGGGGTCTCAATTAGATTCTCCATGAGTGGTGGAGCAATAGGCCTACTTTAGTTCCTAATTTGTATTATAATGTGTTTGTGGAAGGAGGAATGCCATGAAAGTGGGAGAGAAAAAGAGTGCAGAATCTGAACACTGAAATATAATAACCATGTCATCTGGCAGAGTACTTCAAATATCAGCTAATACTATGGGAACAAATGAAAGCATTTCATCGGCATTTGTTTTTTTTGGTTGAAATATATTGGCACTAATTCAGTAACTGCACAGGTAAAAAAAGAAAATAGGACTGGATTTTAAAACAGCGGGCAATGATGGTGGTAATTATGGAGGAGGAGAGAGTGATGAGAATATATTTAAAATACTCTCTGGCAACTTCATTCTCAATGATGCATTTTCAGATATTACTAGCATCATTCTCTGCTCACCATTATTCCATCACAAAACACAACAGCGACAGTGTAAGTAAACCATTCCAGTATTGTACAAAGGGGGAAGTAATTTAAAGTCATACCTGCAATCAAGACATTTATATTCAAGCACCATTGTCAGTGCATGTAGTCTAATTTGTTTCAAGCATAATTTCTCACAATTATATCCACTCTACTGTTTTAACTGGAATTACAACTATTAACTCAATGAGCAAACTGTGAGGTTGATAGATTCCGTTCATACTTGTAATTAAATGGATACTTAAACTGTTCACCAGAATAAGGGATAACAAACATTAACTAAAAGATGAATTGAATAAAGGGGTTAAACTATGAGGATAAGTTGCACAAACTAGGCTTGTATTTGCTTAAATGCAATAAAAATAAGGAATGATCTAATTTAGAGGTCTACAGTGATTAAAGGAGAGCTGAAGAGACAGATAAAAGTGTCTGCCTCTGGTGGAGTTTATAGAATAAAGTAACATAATGGGTGAGATCTTTCTCAATGTGACACACTACCTTAGCTCATGCACCTCACCCTGCTTCTCATTCTGGCCTCTCCAGCACACCTACATGTTCAATGAAGATCAGTGATCCCTAACCAGAAGAATGTGGCTACACTTGAAAGACCATTATCGTTGATGTAAAGTTGAGGAATGAGAAACAAATTGTGACCAGGGCCTCAGTGGAGGATGTTACAGATTGCTCCCAACTTCACTGCACCATTACAGGTGTGGAAAGTGCTGATCCATACAAGATAGTGATTTCCCATGCAACAGTTGCCCATTTGCCAATACAATACAATCCGATATGAAAGTTAGTACTGTGAAGCTGATGCAAGGACATTTTCACTGAAGTATGATGTAAATCTGGAACTATCTTCTTTAATTACTGTCAAAGCTATTTGATGGAGTTTATTAGGAAAGGTTTTAAGGCCTCTGGAACTCTTAATAGGTAAAGTAAGGTGAAGAATTGAATGGTACAAAAACCTTGAGGAGCTGAAAGTGTATTCCAACTTCTCCTAAATGTCCATGGTGGTTTCTCTGAAGAGTAAGTATTTAGAATATAAATGTTATAATTATTACTTATTACCTGCAGGGTGACATTCAGCTATGCTGTCGTTAAGGACATGTTGTTATTCGGGAACAGGAACAACATTTAAAAAAACATGTCGTATCCACTGTTTTTTTAGTTAGTATTTGAACATGTTCCATTATCAAGCAATAGTAAGAAGATAATTTGTGGGAAAAATGGGCCAAGAAACCATGCTCTTCTACACTTCACCTCCATCAGTACTCACATGTGCCCACTGATTGAGGAGCATCTGACAGAGTAAATAAATCAATTGTCATCTGGCGTTCTGTTGTTGGTGGTCTTACTTATGAATCAGAGGATATGGATTCCAATGGCATCCAAAATTTTAAATTTTCTGGCTTATGGAGGAATGTATGTGAATGTCATTTAGGCCTTTAGGTGAATTTGAATTCTTAAGTCTTTAGCCTCATAGTTGCTTGAGGTAATTATTAAGAATCCCATGTCTCTGTGTACAACCTTGTGCAGGGTAAACCTTGAGCACAATGGCTGACTTTCCATTGCCATGCTGAGTTAAACCTGCACTGTAAGTGTTGGTGTCATATAGAGGAGACAAGGCCCCCTCTTAAGTTGACTTATAAGATCCTGTGTCACTCCTTTCAAAAATAGCAAGTTATCCATGTTGATCTGAGGATTCTTTCTCAATCAACATCACGAAAGCAGTTCTGCCTGCTTTTGTCAGAGATAAATTGCTGCTGAATTTCCTTTTTTTAGTACAGAAGCTTAGGGGTCTTGCATCCATTGTAAAACACTTCAGGAGGTCATGAAATGAGCTATTTCAATGTTATTTTTTTCTTATTCATGTTTCTGTTCAATGTAAAGTCCATCTTGACTGCAGCTCTAGACCTGTAAATGATGCTTCAGAATTAAAGTTTAATTAAAACTCATCCTCATATTTGGCATTTTGTGAAATATGGTGACATAAGTTTTATGTTCATTCTGTCCTTGTGAAATGTTCAGAGTCTTAATTAAAGAAATATTCTAATTTAATTCCCAACTACGTATTAATTTGCAACATGTGCAAAAACATATCTCCAAGCAAACTAAAAAGAGTGTGTTATACTAAAAAGCAATAGCTATCAAAACGTTATATTTACTAAAAAAAATGACTGTTTCATGGTTTCACTGTGCCAGCATCACATGGCCTGATTTACAAAGCTAAATAAAGATTTATTAATGAGGTCAGGTCTCAGCATTGGCTGCCCTGCAAGATTGCTATTATTATATTGAATATAGCAGAACAGAATGAAACAGAGTACCCCATATTGCCCAGATGAAATATTTCCTCAAAGCTGAAGTCTTCATGGCCTTAATACAGTGAATGTAGGAGAGCTCTAAGTTTTTATTTACTGTTTCAACATATGGGTTAAAACAAATATCATGATAGAAAGGAAGTACGTTTTGCAAAGCAGTTTGGTGATTAATTTCCACTTCACTACTTGGGTTGTAATGCCAGATGCTGGGCTGTGAATGTAACTGGTCTGGGTCTGAATGGTTCATTTGGTCATTTCTTTGTGGGGGCATTTCCTGAGGTCAGTGACAGGCATGCTTCACTACTTCCTTATCAGTTAGTGCAAATACTGGGGGATTGCCTTCACAAACTTTGATCACACTTGTAAACTCATCAGCCTTCCTTTGACATTCCATTTATGTAATCCACACTTGAACTTGCCCCCGACCCCATTCAGGAACTAATATTATAACTACTCCTGTCTGGATAACACTATCATGGCAAGAAAGGGACCATGAATTTTGTGTGTATCCTTTACCAGGTCAAGTGGAATCAAGGTAATTAACGGAGTACACACTTCCACTGTACATTGCAATATACAGTACACTCTCTTAGTTTACTCCAGAAAAGAGACAAGAGATTCAATGCTGAAAATAAAGAACAATGAAAAGGGTTGTAATTGAGAAGTACTGGAGATCGGGAATGAGAAGCAAGTGTAGTTCTCAACAAAGATTCATTTCTATGCAGTAGGTTAATATCATGTGAAGTGATGCATGCGCTTTTTCTTTATGTTTGAGTAAAGAAGTGCATTTGCTGTTTTGTCTTTATCCTATTTTAAGGATGGTCTCTGCGAAGTGGAAATAGTAGTTTAAAAAGGAAAATATTCCAGCAAACTAACAAAGAAATCCTTATGGAATTGATGTATCTGAAGTGGCATAAAGGAAAACCTGATTCCTTGAAATATATTGTAGTGCTTTGTAACTCCAGAAACTACCAACAATTGAAAGAAAAACACAAGAGCCCGGTAAAATATGTCTACCTGATTTATCTTTTAGTAAGGTGCATACATAAGTCATTCTCGTACTTCTTACATATAACTCAAAATGAATTATGTAAACAAGCAAAGAATACTCAAACAGAATATTTACAATATTACTCATATATTACTGAAATTTTAAATACAGTACATTCCCACTGCTTAGCTATAAACTCCAACAATATAGAATGCATCTCAACTCAAATATGTAACATGTTTCTCTCCAGTCATTATATATATCTATATCTATAGCTTGTGGAATAATGTCTTTCCTGAAAAACTCTGCCAAGACAATTCAGGCCACTCCCAGGGATGGAAAGGTACTGCTCTTGGCATCTTCAAGAAGTTTTGGAATCCTGAACAGTACATGGAAAGCTGCTTGATCTGCTGATCTATCCCTGGTAAAGATTCAAGCTAATGCTTTCATGTTGACAATGCCTTGGTATACCTCCTCCAATATTTCTTCTCTCAGTTTGGATGGTACAACAACTCTCAATCCCCACATAAGGCAAACCTAATCAAGGGCAAGTTCATCTCGGTGTTGGTAAACTTAGGGGAACTGGAATTTCTGCTACACAATCCAGCCATTTTAGGTTGCAATGTAGGCCTGAGAGAGCATGGGGTCGTTTTCAGTTTCCCTTTGGATCATCTCTGCCATAATAAGATGTCCTTCGATTTGCATTGGGGAGATGTTAAAAAGAGTGTCCACTTTTGAAAAATTTCAAAGTACCTCCTTTTCCAAGGACAAACCAAACAATCCATCAACATTTCCATGATTAATTGTCCTCCAGAATTCAATCTTGTTATTGGTCTTCCAAAAAATAGAGCCCATCTCTGCATTTGTGCTGTTGCGGTTAGGGAAAAACCTTTTTGTGGATTGAAAATGGAAAGCAATCTCACACTGCTTTGCCATTGCCATTTCTTCCTGATCTGTAGTAATGAGTGCAAGGGGTGGAGCACAGTAGCTGGGTTTGACAGGAACTTGTTATCTTAATGTACAAATCCTAAAAATTACTATGACTGTGACATATTCTTTGGCCTTGGGCATCCACCACTGTTTGAATTTTCTGAGCCCACTTACGTAAATCTTGTGCATCAATGCTGTGACCACTTGATTCTTGCTTTAAAGATTTCATACTCGTTGCATTGTGCTCTGAGCCAATAATTTTCTAATCATTTTAACACCATCTTGAGATTTTGGAGATGCTCTTTGTCATCCTCACCGGTAACAATGATGTCATCCAGGTAACAATGAGTACTAGTGCAGCCTTGCAATACCTGGTCCATAACTTTCTGTCAGCAGGTGCAGAAGCTACTCCAAAAATAAGTCTATTGTAGTGAAAAAGCCCTTTGTGGGTGTTTGTGGTGAGAAACACTTTGGACTTTTCTTCCACTTCCATCTGTAGGTAAACCTCAGCTAAGTCTACTTTGCTGAAGTGTTTCCTTCCAGAAAGGTGTGCAAGGATATCCTCTATCCCAGGCAGAGTTAATCTACTTTCAGTACTGGATTCATGGTGACAAAATCACCACAGATCTTGACAGACCCATACCTCTTGGTTACTGAGAGCACTGACATGGCCTGTGGGCTCCACTGGACCTTGAAAGGAATTCCTGCAGCCTCCTTGCAATCTAGTTTTCTGGCTACTTTATTACCGATGTTATAAGAAACCAGATAGGCAAAGGAAAACTTGAGTGTGACATTTTCATTCAACACTATTTTACCCTTGATATGTTTGAGTTTTCTTTTGCTATTCTTGAACACTGCTGTAGCATCATCCATTGCCTTTCTTAATTTGCCTTCGGTTGACTCTGTTTCAGGGAATGTGGCATGCAAATGAAGGATGGATCTCCAATCAAGATGTAGCTGTATTATCCAATCACAATCCCACAATGCTGGCCCTCCTGTTTTTAACCACATACAACCCACTGTGGCTTGTTGGTTGTTGTAGTTCACTGTTACGAATATCATTCCCACAGGAGTTAATGTATCTTTTCTCCAGTATAAGTTTTTAGCTGGGTATCTGCAGGTTTCAGTTCAGTATTTTAAAATGCCTTTCAAATTCCTTTTGTGGATTGTTTGAAACAACAAGCCAGCATCCAATTCTATTTTAATGAACTTGCCTTTCACTCCTTTTGTAAGCTATATTGCTTGTCACTTGTTATATTTCACATTGTAAATCTTAAGGCAACTCAGTTCCTCTTCACTCTCATCGTTATCAGATTTTTCATCAACACTATGCAGATTATTGCTCTTTTTGAAACTGCAACTTGACTTTATATCTTATTCTCTTCCTTGTGCCATCCATTTATTTTTGCCTGGCCAACATATTCTCTGTATGTGTCCTACTTTGTTGCAATTTCTGCAAGTTTCAACTTTAAACCTACATTGGTCTAGTGTATGTTAGCCCCTGCCACATTAGTAACACATTTTTTAAGCTAAGGTAGGTGTCTATTTAGACATTATGATTTTGTTCATGTTCGCTTTCATTCCTGACTGCAACTCAATTGTGACTCTGGCTGCTGTTTCCCTTCATACTGCTCTATCAATTGTTAATTGTGCTTCAATTAGGAGCTATTTTTGAATGCTTGCTTATAATATTCCATAAACTAAACGATCTCTCAGTGCATCATTCAACCTATCACTGAACTGACAGTGCTCAGACAATCTTTTCACTTTAGGCACTTAAGCTGAAATGGACTCCTCTTCCTTTTGTTTCAACTTATGAAACCTAAAGCATTCTGCATTCAACAATGGTTTTGTTTCTAAATATACTTGAATTACATTCATGATATCAGCAAAGCTCATTTTGGCTGTTTGGGTTGGAGCAATTAAACTTGTAATCAAACTCTATGCTTTACCATCTATTGCACTCAGTAACACTAGCACTCATTTTTTTCCATTAGCTATTTCATTTGCTTCAAAATGCTGCACAATTCATTCAGTATACATCATCCAGTTACGCAATCAAATGCATCTATCTTTCTGATATAGGCTGGCATTTCTGCTTATTTATTTATTTATTTATTTATTTATTATTATCACCCAGTACTCGCTACTTATGTATCCATGAATTTCATTTTTCTTTCTTTTTTTAAGAGGAATGTTTCTCTCCCCTTCCAAAGGGAAAAAAAAACGGGTTGTGCTTTAATATGTAGTAAGACTCTTCGGGTTCATTTAAAAAATTCCTCATCATCACTTTTGTGATTTGTAACTCCAGAAACTATTTGAAAGGAAAAGTAAAGGCATTTAGGAAAATGTGACACTTCATTTCTCTTTCAGTGAGTTGCATACATAAGACTTGGTGTCCTAATGACGTCTACCATCTATGTACTTCTTACATATAACCCATAATGAATTATGTGAACAACCAAAGAATGCTCAATCAAACAATATACGTACAGTTTTTCTCTAATATTATTGAAGTATTAAATACACCCCATTTATAATACCAGATCTGATTCCATGCAATAGGTTACTGTATTGAAATATTGGAAAGTATTTGGGCTGTGAAATATTTGCACGATGCACTTCGATGAGCAGAGACTAATTTGTAGGCTGAGCTCCAATGGAGGAGCTGAGAATAGAAAGTTGAACAGGATACCAGATCTCCCTGATGTGAGGCATCTCTGAAACCCCGTTCAAGAGACAGATTGGAGACACAGTTTAACATCTATTTAAGGCGGTATTTACAATCTACTATTATTGCACTGGGGATCTGGCTTGGCTTCTAAGCTGCAAAAACTTGAAACTTTCTGTTTTACCTAATACGAGCTCATATACCCAATTCAGTTGACCCAGACCTTAATGTAGGTCTATGAGTAAACAGGGCTCTACTATGGACTAAAATGTATTATTAACTCAATTGCAAATATTAGTTCTTTTCCAAGGGTAACCAGAATCCATGCTTCATAAGTTAGAAAATTCATTTTATTTCGACAAATGTGTATTTTTGTTAACTTACAAGGAAGATGTGTTTGTCCCCTTAATATCCCAGCATAAACTTTGCAAACCGTGTGACAGCAAGTACCTAGGATGTAACACTCTCAGTGTCCTTCATATTAGCATCACCAATCACACCAAATCTGAATTGGATTTAAAACTCAAATTAAAAGTGAAAATGAATGTGGGATTACAAAATTTGAGCCATCAAAATTCAGAATAATTTTTGATGGAGAATGGATGTGAAAGCACAGAGGAACATCTGGAGCAATTATTGAAACGCCCGTTCGCTGCTGTCGTTACTGTGCGGTCGGGAATCTTTCAGAGAGTAGGCCTCAAAATCCCCGGGCTTGCCTGCTTTTGGCGACCGAGAAGGAGGTTGAATTGTTCGGACAGAGATGGCGCTCAGTACTCGGTGTCGGAAAGCTGATTAGAACTCGAAGTTTTCGGATGACTCAGAGTCGGATTGTGGTTGGCATGGCAGGGAGAGTTTTTCTTCCTTCTCCTGCCTGCGTGAGATGTGGGACATCTGAGAAACTTTGAACTTCACTGTGCTCATGGACTTCTTCATCAAGTTATGGTATTGTTACACTGTTTGTAACTATATGTTATAATTATGTGGTTTTGTCAGTTTTTTTAGTCTTGGTTTGTCCTGTGTTTTGTGATATCACACCGGAGGAATAATGTATCATTTCTTAATGCATGCATTACTAAATAACAATAAAAGAGGACTACGTGTCTTCATAATCATATATATATAAAGGCACTAAGACATGCAAAACAGAGTTCAATAAATGGGTGTTGAGTAACAGAATGACCTCTCTTGTACCTGTGCTTAATAATTGATGACCAGGTTGCAGTGGAGCTAGAGACAAAGTGAACAGTGATTTCCATTGCAAATGACCATTTAATTACTGTTCTTTAATACTGGAAGTGTATTCTTTACCTTCTGAAAAAAACCTTTAAAAATTCAAAGCACGGCAATAATATGTTGATTTTGTGCACTGTCAGCTGAAAATGCATGCCATCACTGAGAAAGCTGACACTGTAATTTAGTTACTAGTTAATTATATGGCCTGAAACTTACCTTATTCTGTACATACATTCACAAAATAACTTATTACAGCAAGGGTCTGCTGGGTGATGTAAATCTTGAAGAACTTCGAGTCAAATAATTAAAGTGAATATCACATCCATAAATCCTCTGAAATCTGAAAACAGAAGTGGAAAATTTAAACACATACCATAATTATGCTTTTATAGCTACAAAGGAAGTACTCAGGAGGACAGAATGAAAATACTTACAAAATCAGCAATACAATGGAAATTTCCAAAACTCTCTTGAAAAGACTTTTCTGCTAAAATTAAAATAGATTTCTTAATTTTATAAGTTAATGTTTTTATGCCATAGTTTTAATTTCAATTTATTAGTTTTTCAACAAAGGGCTCGATATTTATAGCTGTTGATACAGATGTGTCTACATATGTATGATAGATAATTATTAGTCACTGCAAAACAGCTGGTCTGAGCTTCCTCATCTTGCCCACTTTCCCAGTTCGCATTCATTCATTGTTTTGTCTCATATTTTCTTCCCTCATTTTATGAATGAAATGTGTCATCATTTTTGATAGACTCAGATCTAACTAAAGAGTGTATGGATTTGCTGTGCATATTGATCATGCCGTCAAAAAGTCAGCCAAAATGGAAAAAAAAGTGGCACAATTTACTCAATAGCTTCAATTGTTAAACATTTCAGTCATTGGACTGTGCAATTCCCAAAGCTTGAATTTATGAAATGATGGAAAATAACAATTCAGCTTCAAAGCGCAATCTCCAAACAAACAGTTAGAAAGGGCCTAGGTTTTTCAGCTTTCCTGTGTTATTACATATCCTCTACATTTTTCATATCTCCTGCCTGTAGATTTATTAATGAACGGCTGTGCCCCGTTGTACTTCCGTCACATCTAACCTCTTTTTGTAATAACATACACAGTTGAACTGAAGCAATTTAAATTAGTTCCAGGTTATATAACTTTCCTGAAGTATTGTGAGATGTATTATCACAGATAAGAGAGTAAACCCTCAACAATCTCCTTCACCTTGGGAACAGGTAAAAGCACGGAAGCTGCGTCTTGCTTAAGTGTCACATCAGAGGAGCAAAGATTTAATTCTACTATGGTCTCAGTTATGGCTTTTGCATTAGTCCAATCCCAGCTTAATGATGGCTACAATGTCTTTAGACTAGACATGGGTCCAAGATCCATTTCAGAATCCTGAGAACATATCTGGGCTGATGTTTCAATGCAGTGATGTAGTATTGTATTCTCAGAGGTGACCCTTTTGTCGCTTTGTTTATTTACTTATTATTGGGGTAGAGCATGGAATAGGCCCTTCTAGCCCTTTGAGCTGCACTGTCCAACCTCTCCTAATTTAACACTAGCCTAATCATGAAAACAATTTACAATGGCCAATTAACCTACCAACTGTGGGAGGAAACCGTAGCACCTGGAGGAAACCCACACAGTCATGGGGAGCACATACAAACTCCTTACCGACAGTGGCGAGAATTGAACCTGGGTCGCTGATACTGTAAAGCATTCTGCTAACCATTATGCTACTGTACTGTTCTGATTGAGATGCTATCTTCCTCTCAACTGGATTGGAGAAAATCCCATAGCATCATTCAATTTTTAGTGCGATAGAACTATTGGAGAGAAGAGGTCAGAGAGAATGGAAACAAGCCCTTCGGCCATCTGGTCTACGCCAAACAAGATGCCCCTCAAAGCTAGACCCATCTGCTTGCAATTGGCCTATAACTTTCTAAATCTTTCCAATCCATGTGCTTGTCCAGCTGTCTTTTCAACATTTTTATTGAGCCTAACATCCACTTCCTCTGGCAGATGATTCCATAGATATCACCCTTTATGTGTTAAAAAAAAAAGTCCTTCCCCTTTAATCTTTCCCCTCTCACCCTAAACCTATGCCCTCTACATCTTGATTCCTCAAATCTTGGAAAAGACTGAGCACATCCACCCTATCTAAAATCCTAGACCTCTCCCTTATAACTTGTTGCATACTTAATGGATGTCTTGTGACTGTCTTATGAGGATGATGTAATGGTCTTGCGGAGGTCACATGATGTGATTTTCCCACCAGTGAGGTCATATGATAACCTGTTCTCAACAGGTATATAAAAGAGACTCCTGATGTGACACAGTTGGGTTTTCAGTTTAGTTTTGTGTTAGATACTCCGTTTTTTGCTGCGTATTCGGCTGATGACGCAGTTTCGTTTTAAAATGGAGTTCTACTTTCTATTGTAAGTAGTATTGGAGAGTAAAGACCTTACCAAAATTCAGGAATTCGCTAAGTCGAATAAAGTTGGTGTCATTTGGCAGTTTCGTAAAGGATCGACCTTATTGATTGATTCTTTAGTCAAGAGATAGTGACCTACATCTGAGATAACTCCTGCCAAAAGAGCAAGGAAGTTCGTGCAAGGTTCGCTCGCCAGGAAAAAGGTCAGTTCCTTTTAAGCCATTTATTTCCGTCGTTGTGAACCCTGCAGACAAGGCAGGTTCTGGCTGGGATCAGCAGTAATGACACATCTTCGAGGAATTCTTTACTTCAGGTAAATCTCTCCTAATTGACTGCATAAATCTCTCGGACTTTCGAATTTACCATTCTAAGAACTGTGTTCGAATTTACCACTTTAAGAACTGTTTTCGCATTTACCCTTTTAAGAACTGTTCCAGAGTTGCCGTATAGCAGTTAACTTCCGGTTAAGTTAGTCGTTTAAATACATTTTGCTATTTTGGAGCAAATTTTAATAAATGTTTGTTTGTTTTTATAAAACCTGACTCAATTCTATTTTCATTGTTGCCGGTGACGTGACAAACTCAGTCACTCAATTGTAAATCATTCCCACACCCCCTCCAGTTTAATTACATTTTTCCTATAGCAGGGTGACTAGAACTGAACATGATACTCTAAGTGCAGCCTCACCAGTGTCTTGTCCAACTGCATTATGACCTCTCAACTTGCCCTGACTTATGAATGCCAGTGTGCCAAAAGGCATCCACACTGTCAACCTGGGACTGCACTTCTAGGGAACCATGTACTTGTTCTCCAAAGTCCCCCAATTCTACAACACTCCTCTGAGGCCCTGCCATTCACTGTGAAAGTCCTACCTGGATTTGACTTTCTGAAATGCAAAACTTGCACTTATCCGAATTGAACTCCAGGGGAGTTTGTTGCCTTTTCCCATTAGCACTTACCTTGCGATCAATATCACAAAAACAGAATATCGTATTTTCAAAAGCAACTCATTGGGTGTGAAGTGTTCTAGGTTATCTTGGAATCTGAAGAAATGTAGAATAAATGGAAGGAACTGTGACTTTGCAATTGTGTGCCAAGAGTTGGGACAAAACAACACTTTTTTTTCAGTGCTATGCAATTCAAAATTGATTTAATCCAGGGTAAATCACATTAGTGATCATTTCTAAATGTAGTTACACCAATGCCAAAATGAATTTGGACACTTCTGTTGCAATCCGCATTAGTGGTTATGACATTTTAATAGCATTAGACACACTTCTGTTCATCTCAATCATATTTCATCCCCTTCCCACAGAAACATAATCTTCAGAAAATGTCTGCCATTGACGAGTCACAGAAAAACATGAAGCACAACAAGTTGTGTTCATTATATGTCACCACTTAGAGGTCCATTCTGCTGATATCAGGACAGCTCCTAGGTAACTTCAGAAAAATACTCTCAAAGTCCTCAGGACATGCTCAGATTATCTGGAGTTGTTTGATGTGGTATTTCACTACTGACAAACTCATCCTTATCAATCTTTATCAATGAAACACATCTTACTGGATGCATAACAGGTTCATATGGCATCCTCCACACGGGACTGCAAGTTGCAGTGAGTTGTGGACACAACCCAGTACATCAAATAAACCAGCCTCTACTCTAGGAAATCTGTTATTTTCCTTACTGTCTCAGTAAAGCATCCAGCATAACTGGACGTTGTACATTGCACACCCTAGACATTCTCTCTTCTCCTCTCTTCCTTCAGGCAGAGGATATGAAAGCCTGAAAGCATATACCACCAAGCTCAAGGACAGCTTTTATCCCACTCGAAATAGATTTTTGAACAGACTTCTTGCATGACAAACATGAGGAATTCTGCAGATGCTGGAAATTCAAGCAACACACATCAAAGTTGCTGCCTGGCCTGCTGCGTTCACCAGCAACTTTGATGTGTGTTTCTTGCATGACAAAATGCTCTTGATCTTACAATCTACCTTGTTATGATCTTGCACTTTATTGTTTATATAGCTTTTGCACTTTATGCTGCATTGCTGTGTTTTACCTTGTTCGATCTCAATGCACTGTGTATTGATTAGATCTGTATGAACAGTATGCAAGCCAAGTTTTTCACTGTGTCTTGATACATGTGACAATAATAAACCAATATCGATATCAAACCCAATTATTCAATGAGTTCCACTGTAGTTATACCATTGGAATATATTTTGAATGAAAGCTGCAGATTAGGGAATTGCAGGCGTCCCAGCCAGTTTCTGAAGGCACAGGACTGTGCACGTGCACTGAACATACCGAATCGAAACGCTCAGATACAAGATCCCGCCTGGATCACTTTAATGAAGAATATATTCTTCGGCTCAGGTCTCCGAAGGCTGTTACCAAGAGATGTGATGTTCTGCAGCCTGTCTTCAGCACCAATTTACCCAGACTAACTTCTCTCAGAGGATAGTGAATCTGGAATTCTCTGCGCCAGAGGGTCTCTGGGCAACTGAATGTTGTTCAAACTTAGCTTACTTTTCTCAGTTAAAGCATTTGTTTTACGTATGTATCCTACGTTTTTAGGGCAAGTATCAAATTGGTGTTGCACAGAATTGAGACTACTCCTTTGAATGTTTTGGACTTGGGTGTGCAACATACAGAATAAAGGAGTATGCCTGTTGTCACGTGACCTGCAACAATGAATATAGTAATGAGTCAGGTTCTATAAACAAATAAACATTGATTAAACTCAGCTCAAAATTAGTAAAAAGATAAACGAAAAACCTTAACTGGAAGTAAACTGCTATGCGGTCATTTAACAAACCGCCACTCAGTACTAGTTCTTAAAGTGGTAAATGTGAAAACAGTCTTAAAGTGGTAAATTGGAACACAGTTCTTCGAATGGTAAAATTTGAAAGTCCAAGAGATTTATACAGTCAATTAGGAGAGACTTTCCTGAAGTAAAGAATTCCTTGAAGACGTGACGTTACTGTCGATCCCAGCCAGAACCTGCCTTGTCCGCAGGACTCACGACGACGGAAATAAAATGGTTTAAAGGCACTGACCTTTTTCCTCTGTCGACTAGATACTGCACAACCTTTCTGCTGCTTTTAGCAGAGGTTATCTCATGCAGATCTCTCTTTCTTGAATGAATTCAATAATGGTCGATCCGCTCCAAAACCAACGAACGATACCTTTAGGTTCCCGTCTTCACTCTCCAATATTACTGAAAAGGTACATCAACAAACCTGGCAGCTATTGGTGAAACTGCCGGCTCAACACTTCTGTACCTTACAATAGACAGTAAAACTCCGTTTTAAAATTAAACTGTGTCATACGACTAATACGCAGCGTAGCGGAGTATCTGACTGACGATCTAACTGAAAACTAACTGTGTCACTAGGGGTCTACACTTATATACCTGGTGAGAACAGGTCATCACGTGACCTCACATCGGCGGGAAAATTACATCATGTGACCTCCTCAAGACCATTACATCATCCTCATAAAACAATAACAAGATATCCATGAGGTACGTAACACTGTCTATTTGAAAAATAATGCAAGGCACACCATTAAAATTATGACTAAATCAGGGTGCAGTACCAATAGAAATGGTGTGGTCTGATCTATTTTCTGGGGTATAATAGACATCAGGTATCTAATCAAAATTAATTTGCACTCAAATGTGCTTGGAATCCATTTTGCACAGTATTTCAGAGTCAGCTAATTCATCAATACCAATTCTTTATTTTATACCCCCTTCTACACTATCTTTTAAGTAACCAACATTTGTATCATCTCTTTTGGCATGGTTTGTGTTATATAATTCATGATTAAGTAAGGTGAATTGTCCTATCTGTTTCTGAAACAGTATTTCTCTGTTAATGATACACCTTCCTTTCCTGATTGTAATTTCATTTTCCTTAATGTGGCAGCATTTCATGAATGGATTTTAATGCACATCAGCATTTTATTTTTAAAACTGTGAGACCTTTGATTCTGTGATGTCATAATGGTATCTCCATTAGGGGAAAATTGCACAGTTCATTAAGAATGAAAGATTGGAAACCATTTCCTACCCCAGTGTGTTAATGGTTATAGACAAATACCTGCTGTAGCTAGGCCAGGTCTCACAAGTATATAGGAGTCCAGTCAATCATTAGCTTTGTGCCAGGTCTGTGTCTTGATCTTCATGCACCTTTTTTATTCCACCAATGTCCCAAAGGAGATAGTAGGGTGAGGGGATTACCAAGCCAACAGAGAAAAAACATTCAAGCAGGTGCTCAAGGCTTCTTTGAAGAAAGGCAATATTCCCCCTGACTCTTGGGAACCTTAGGGCCTTAACCAATGAAGAGCAGAAGGAACCTTTGGAGTGGTGTTGAGAACCTCAGATCCAGGCATATGCAGAGAGCACGTACAGGATTGCATGAGCAGTTGTAGGAGTGGACCACCTCTCAAGATACCCACCTACTGTCTGATCACTGGCCCATCTATAGAGGAGTCAGCAGTTCTCATATCGGCCTTATTAACCACTTCAAAAACCCACAAAACTAGAGTAGTAGGAAGTCATCCTCAATGTCCAGGGATGACTGAAGAGCAAAAAGGCAAATGAGAAGAATTAATAAATGCAAGAGATTTTGCAGATGCTGGAAATCTAGAGTAAAACACACAAAATGCTGGAGGAACTCAGCAGGTCAGGCAGCGTCTATAGAGAGGAACAAACTGTTGACATTTTGGGCTGAGACCCTTCATCAGGACTGGAAGGGACAGGGGAAGAAGTCAGAATTAGATGTTGGGGGGAGAAGAAGGGGCACAAGGGGTACAAGCTGAAAGGTGATGGGTGAAGTCAGGGGGGTGGGGAGGGGGAATGAAGTGAGAAGCTGGTAGGAGACAGGTGAAAAAAATAAAAGGCTGAAAAAAAGAACTTGTTAGGAGAGGAGTGTTGACCATGGAAGAAAGGCTCATCAGCCAGAGGAAGCAGATGAGGAATAGGGAAGAGGTAAAAGGGAAGCAAGAGTAGGGAATGGAAAAAGAGTGAAGAGAAAGACAGAGGGGTTAAAATTTCCTGGAAGTTAGAGAAATCAACGTCCATGCCATTAAGTTTGAGAAGAGCCAGATGGAATATGAGCTGTTGCTCCTTCAACCTGAACCTGGTCTCATTATGGCCGTAGAGTAGGCCATGTCAGAATGTGAGTGGGGGAATGAAGGAAAATCATACTCAGATGAATTAAGTTCTATCAAGGGACAAAAGCAGAAAGTTGAGGAAAGATGGACAAAATAATAGTGCAAAATCAAAATTTTTCCCCCTTATATTTAGCTACAAAATATGCTTCACATTCTTCTGTGACATGCTTACCTCTGGTTGCTTTAAGTAATGAACTGGTACATCTCTGAGGTATTTTGTAAACAGAATAATTATCAGAGAGATGCAACTGAAAAAGATATTCAAACATTAAAAGAAAATTCAGGCAATATCCAAAAATAATTTTAGTGCATTCAGCACATGCCGTCATGTCACCAACTTGGTGCTGGTGGGTGAAAATATTTGTAGGCTCAGAAGCTTTGTGGGTTACAGTAATAGTGCAATTGTGAATATATAACTGCAAGAACATTCTAATGCCTTATTCTGCACCTTACCAGCAGTGAATAATTAATAAATTCATGACCAACTTAAATGGCTGAATTTCAAATTTCAGATTGCTCAGAGCAATGCTAAGTTTGGGCTATAACTCAGCCTTTTCATTAGCTCCTGGTTCTGCATTCCCTGAGCAATTGAGAAGCTGGGTAAAGATGATGATCATGACTCAGATACAGTCCATTACAGTATTTAAAGGAGTCTTTGGAGAATTAGACTTGATTTTTTTCTGGTATTTCCTATCTCAAGAGAAAGAGAAATGAACACTGGACATGTCAAAGCAGAGTTCAGACTCAGTGACATGTTACTGGGTGTTATGGTGGGGCAGTAAGGCTACACAGAGTTATTCCCTGTGTATGGGAGGGAGGTGCCTATAGCCAACAGGGCAGGAAATGGCTGCAGCAGTTAACAATAGAGAGGTGGTTTCACTGTTCCATGATTTAACTTTGCAGTAGCTGAGGAAAGTTTGTCACAGTGACACCCTACCTGGTGAATATTATCCCATTAGCTCCACTCATTGCTCCCTTCTTTACCTTCTCAAAGTAGTATAACAGAAATGCAGAGTTCACCTTCTGCTGAGGAGGTGGTCCTGGAGGGACTGAGGTATCAGAATGCATGGCTGTGGGAAACATGAGAAAGAACTAACCTGGTTTCAGAATTCTATCTCTCCCACACTGCATTCAGCAACCAAACTGGATGTCAACAACACGAGAAAAGTGTTTACGTACATACTGGAATGTCTAAACCCTCCTACCTAGAAAAATTTAATTTATTAACGTCCCAGGAGATTGTCACCTATCCCACAAGACCTACAGCTGGAAGCTGAGGTCCTTCACTCTGAAGCCACATTATCTCCTAGCGTATGCTTTCCAACTATTCCGTGACATTTCTAATATTGGTTTTAAGACCTTTACAGAGATTATCTTGTGACCTGCTGCTCTCTGGGTTGCTACATTAGTGCAAATAAAGATATTACAGAGGCTGACTGCTGGAAATATTTTTTTTAAGGTATAACAGCTAGCACTCTAAACTGTTTCATTAGTAAAATACCATATTGTTGGTTTTGCTGATCAACTGCCTGGAGTGTTCACTGAGATCTTTAACCTCTCACGTCAGCAGTCTGAGATAATCTGCTTCAACCAGGCTTCAATTATACTGGTGGTGCTCAAGAAGAATGTAATAACCTACCTCAATGGATATTATCCATTAGTACTTACAGTGGTGCTAGAAAGTTGGTGAATGCTTTTGAATTTTCTCTATTTCTGCATAAGTATGTCCTAAAATGTGATCAGATCTTCATGAAAGTCCTCAAACAAGATTAAAAACCCAATTAAACAAATATCACAAAAAATATTTTACTTGTTCATTTATTTATTGAGAAAAATGATCCAATATTAGATGGATTTGTTGGAAAATGTATGTGAACTTTTGCTTCCAATAACAGGTGTGACTCCCTTGTAGATCAATAACTTCAATCAAAAGTTTCCGGTAATCGTTGATCAGTCTTGCACATTGGGTTGGATAAATTTTAGGCCATTCCTCCAGACAAAACTGTTTATGTTCGTCAATATTTTTGTGATACTTTGCACGAATAACTTGCTTCAGATCATGCCACAGCATTTCAATTGGGTTAAAATCTGGACTCTGACTTGGCCACTTCAAAATGCGAATTTTCTTCTTTTTAAACTGTTTTGTATTTGAATTAATCTTGTGTTTTGGGTCATTGTCTTGTTGCATCATCCAACTTCTATTCAGTTTTAGGTGATGGATCACCGCCCTTACATTCTCCTATAAAACGTTTTGATACAATTTTGAATTCATTTTTCCGTCGGTGCTTACAAGCTCTCCAGACCATGAGGCAGTAAAGCAGCTCCAAACTATAATGCTCCTTCCACCATGCCTCACAGTTGGAATGAGGTTTTGGTGTTGGTGTGCAGTGCCGTATTTCCTCCAAACATGGCAGTGTGCATTTCTGCCAAAAAGTTCAACTCTGTCTCACAGGACATTGTCCCGGAAGCATTATGGAACATCCAGGTGGTCTCCGCAAACCTGAGACGTGCAGCAATTTTTTTTTTTTTGGAGAGCAATGGTTTCCTCCAAGGTTTCTTCCAGGAAAATCATTCTTTTTCGGTGCTTTTCTTATAGTGCACACATGAGCAGAGACTTCAGCAAGTTCTAGAGATTTCTGCAGGTCTTTTGCTGTTACCCTTGGGTTTTTTTTCACCTCCTTCAGCATTGTACGTTGTGCTCTTGATGTGGTCGTTGCAGGATGTCCATTGCTAAGGGCTGCACTGAATTCCTTCCATTTGTTGATAATTTCTCTTACTGTGGACTGATAAACACTCAGGTCTCTAGAAATGTTTTTGTAGCCTTTTCCAGCTTCATGCATCTGAACAATTCTTCTTCTAAGGTCCTCTGAAAGTTGTTTAGATTGAGGTATGGTGCACATAAACAGATTTTTCTTGAGAAGAGCAGGCTCTGATAGTAACCTGACGTAGTGTGTCTTTTTCATTGGGCAGACCACCTCTACAACCCACACCTCCAATCTCAACTAACAGATTGGAACACTTGGCTCCAAATAGCATTTGTAGAAGGCATTACTCCAGAGGTTCACATACATTTTTGAACCTAGACTGTGATTGTTTAAATGGTGTACTCAGTAATGATGAGGAGGAGAAGATGGTGGCGTGACACAGCACGTGCAGTTATTTGTCAAGGAGGGGACTGTGCACAATTCTGATTTGGTGGAGACAGACGTGAGAGTACGGAGGAACATCTGGAGAAACTTCTGAAATGCCCGCTTCGCTGCCGCTGTTACTGTGTGGTCCGGAATCTCTGGAGGAGAAGGCCCTGAATCCTCAGCTTTGCTTGTTTCGGCGGCTGGGACAAGGTGGAAGGCGTTTGGCAGAGGATGGTGCTCGGGAGGCTGTCTCAGAGGGGCTGGTCGGAGGCTCGAAGTTTTCGGACGGACGGATTCAGTGTCGGCTGTGGTCGGGTGCTTCCAATGCATCGGCAGTTGTCAGTGCCTGGAGGTTCATGGCAGGGAGTTTCTCCCTTTGCCGCCTGCAATCGGGGACTCGGGAGTTGTTCGACTCGGGACTTTGAGACTTTTTTTACCGTGCCCATGATCTGTTCTTTATCAAATTATGGTATTGCTTTGCACTGCTGTAACTATATGTTATAATTATGTGGTTCTGTCAGTGTTAAGTCTTTGGTTTGTCCTGTTTTTCTGTGATATCACTCTGGAGAAACATTGTATCATTTCTTAATGGATGCATGCATTTCTAAATGACAATAAATGAGGACTGAGTGTTCACATAATCTAAATCTAAAGAAGTACATTTGTTTGTGTGTTATTAGTTTAGGCAGATTGTGTTTGTCTACTCCTGTGACTTAGATAACGATCTGACCATATTTTATGAGTAATTAGTGCAGAAAACCCGGTAAATTCAAAGGGTTCACAAACTTTTTCTTGAATGGTATATCCACAACGATGAAGTATTTTGAGAGTTTGGTGATGAAACGTTATAACTCATGCCTGAGAAGTGATTTAGATCTGCTTCAATTTACGTAATGGAGCAACAGGTCCACAGCATCTCACTGGCTCTATATTCAACCCTGGAACATCTAGACAGCAAAGATGTATACATCAGGATGCTCTTTATTGATTACAGCTCAGCATGCAATACCATCATCCCCTCAAAACTAATCAATATGCTACAAGACATTGGCCTCAATACCTCCTTGTGCACTTCAATCCTCGATTTCTTCACTTGCAGACCCCAGCTAGTTCTAACTGGCAGCAAAAATTCGACAGTTTCCTTCAGCACAGGAGCACCACAGGCTATGTGCTTATCTTGCTGCTCTACACAGTTTACACTTATGACTGTGTGGCTAGGCGCAGCCTTATTCAGGTTCACCGTTGTAGGCCAAATCAAAGGGGGGGTGATGAATCAGCATAGAGAAAAGAGGTTAAAAATCTGCTGCCATAACAACAATTTTTTACTCAATGTCAGCAAGACAGGAGACCTGACTATCGTCTCCAGGAAGGAGAAGCCAGAGATCCATGAGCCAGTCCTCATCGGACCATCAGAGTTGGAAAGGGTCAGCAACTTTAAACTCTTTTGGTGTTATTAACTCAGAGGACCTGTCCTGGGCCCAGCATGTAAGTGAAAATACGAAGGAAGCACTGCAGTGCCTCTACTTCCATAGGAGTCTGCAAAGATATGGCATGACATCTAAAACTTTGACAAACTTCCATAGGTGCACAGAAGAAAGTATACTGACCAACTGCATCACAGCCTGGTATAGAAACACCAATATCCTTGAATAGAAAATCCTACAGCTAGTAGTAGTTATGGCTCAGAGCATCATGGGTAAAGCACTTCCCACTATGAAGCACATCCACACGGAGCTCTGTTGCAGGAAAGCAGCATCCATCATCAAGGACCCCCACCATCTAGGCCATGCTCTCATCTCACTTTTGCCATCAGGAGGAATGTACAGGAGGCTTAGGACTCACCTGACCAGGTTCAGGATCAGTAATTACCCCTCAGCAACTAGACTCTTGTACCAAAGGGGATAACTTCTCCAAACTTGGCTTGCCCCATCATTGAAATGTTCCCTCAACCAATGGATTGACTTTCAAGGACTCTTCATTTCATGTTCTTGATATCTATTGCTTGTTACTTTTTATTTTTATCACTTCATTCTTTTCGTATTTGCGCAGTTTGTGTCTTTTGCACCATGGTTGAATGCCCAAGTTGTGGCAATCTTTCATTGATTCTATTATGGTAGTATTCTTTTATGCTTTATTTAGTATACTGTGACTGATGATAAGAAAATAATACTATGACACCATCCACCAGCTTTGAAGTTTCACATAGATGAAGCAGGTGTGTTTTCACTTGTTGTCTCTCACATCAAAATAGGTCTTCATGAAGATGGGGACATCAAAGGAAAGCATACATCAGCCAGTGAAGCACACAAGGAGCTCTGCTCACCCAGTGGGCGAATCATCCAATGAGCTGTGTCCAATCAGTGGACAAATTATTTTCTGAGTAGTGTAAAAACAGCAGTTGAATCACCCAACGAGATGTGTTTAGTCAGTGGATAAAGTACAAAATGTGGCTTGTTCAGTCAGATAAAGCATCTGCTGAATACGATGAGTAACAAAGAAGAGGTGAGTGTCTGCAGATATGCAGCTTTGATAAGAGTGGAAGTTCTCACTTTGTGCATGAAGGATATGGTGTCAAAGAACTCTCAAGTGATTGCTTTGCCAATGGAAAGAATGGCCACTTCAGTCGAACATCAGAGACTGCAGTTTATCAGTACATGCCAACCCATCCAAAGGATTTCAGTGTGATGAAAACCACCTTGAATGGGATGACAGATCACTTCCTGTTGCTCCTCTTACATTACAGTGACCCATGAGCCAAACACTTAACAAGGCAAAATGATATGAAGGAGTGGACATGGGAGTAATGGCTCTGAGATAGGCATTTCACACTCTTAACCACTTCACTGCACCTCTCCAGCCCTTCTAAAACTCTTCCTATCACTGACAACCCGTGTAAACCTTAGACTTCACAGGCAGTATCCTTCACTATTGCTAAATTTTTAGATACTAACATATCAACAGATGTACTGGAATGTGGGACAAGCTGTATATGTTATTGAATAACAGGACAAGTGCAAGGGCTGAATGGTCTACTATTCCTAATTTTTATGTTCATATTCGGGCCTTCAAAAATGCAATCTGTGCTGTCATTTGTAGCTGAGGGCTCAGAGTAACTCCTCTATAACAAGCTCTTCTTTGGTGTTCAGATGGTCCAGCATGAGGCTATCCTTTGTCATGTGGATCCTGTGGCTGTCCAGCCTGTTCGTTCTCAGGGGCCTCCATTGCATTGTTAAATGAACAGCATCATTGCCACATCTTTGTTGAAGCTGCAATAAGAGAGGTTGTCAGACCAAGTCTACTGCTTGGTTGCCAAAGTTAACCCAAGTTGGCTCCAAACTTTCTTTAGAGATCGCCAAGGAAATAACCATCACAACACTTGGGAAGAAAAATTAACTTAATAAATCAACTGTGTTTGGTTCAGAGTTTGGTTTTCAACCTTCAGCTTCCAACCTCTGCTACTCTCTCTTCACTGAATAACTTCACGGAGCCTGGGGAACCCAGTAGTAAAATTCCAGGCTTCCAAGGAAGGTTGCTGTTAAGGAAAATATTTAAATTGATAATTTGCCTTTCCCAAGATAGTTTCCTGATTGCAGACTGCTGGAAGACAATGTGTCTGTGTTCATGCATCATTAAAATATTATCCAAATAGCACTCATTATTCAATATGGAATGCAAGAATCTCTTTGCCAGTTCTAGGACATAAACTGTTCTAATCAAGATACTTACTAGCTTTGTGTTTATGACAATTAACAAAAGTTTTGAAATACCTCCATTTAAAACTACTCAGCCATTTGGTATATTATTTTCCCTTTGTACCGAAGAAAGGGCATCCAGTGAATGAAGGAATTCAGCAAATGTTCAGCAAATTGATCCTGGGGATGGAGATTTAAATATTATCTTGATTTTACAAAAGTGAGATATGATCTTATTGAAATGGATTTCATTCTAGAAGAGATTGGTAGGGATTTTGTTTCTCATGGCTGGGGTTTTAAGAGCTAGGGGGTCACAGTCTCAAAGTAGGTGGTCCACCATTCAGGGCAGAGAGGAGAAAAATGTCTTCATTTGGTGAATCTTCAGAACTCTCTACTCGAGAGGACTATGAGGTTCAATCACTGAATATATTCAAGTCAGAGATTAATAAATTTCTTGATGTTAAGGGAATCAAGAGGCATGGAGTCAGTGCAGGAGCGTAGAGCTAAAGCAGAAAAAATAGTCATGATCTTATTAGCTGAAAATCCTATTCCTGTTCCTACTCCTTATGTTCTTATGTCTTCTGAATGTGATTTATCAACGTCTTCCAAATCAGACAATGTTCTGAACATCTGCCAGATCTCCTACAACCAAAACACACTTCATTTTAACAAGTCAGGTGGAGTTTAGGTAGCACAGATTGATTTTAATGGCCAACCATTGCCAAGGCACAAGCCAGTGAAAGAAGCAATTGATGCTGCCTGCACGCACCAATCACAGAAATAAAACAGCAACACAGATTTGGCAATTGACCTGTATCAGTAGCAATGAAATTGGCTTAATTACTCACTGGGATTTCCATGACCATGTAGAGGGCTGTAAAATGCAGACCCCTATTCTATCATTTATATTGTTCATATCTGCAGGTTTCCTCATTATTATGATCTTAAACCGGATGCTTCTTTGAATAGTGCTTGTAAAGCATAACAATACTCATTTCATTTTGCTATGGAGATGAGCTTTACAGCTGCACATATTAATCATAGTAAATTATTTTAATGAAATCATATATTAAATAATTAGTTGCCATTACTGGAACTTTGAAAGACTCATCCAGAGATTTGAGCACATCATCACTGGCTGCCAGTTAATTCTACTTCTTAAACCATCCCATGAGATTGAAGATATCTTTCTCCCACTCCAGTTCTGAGCAGGTTGATGAGGTCAATACAGGAGCCAAAGACAGGTGGGCCTTTAAGTCCCTGAAAGGGTGGACGAATACATAACCTGTGATACTGGACTTACTTCTGTTTACCACTGATGCATAGACTTAAGGTTCTCAATGTCATCCCAAACCTTGAGCAGTTCTGGAGTGCAGATTCCCACGAGTTAGTGGGGATGTTACATTTATTTCAAGGAGACACAAGGAGAAAATCCTTGAATTTTTTTTTTCTTCTCTCCACCTGGCAATTTCAGAAGAACTCAGAATAGAGCTTCTGCTTTGGGATCCTGGTGTTTGCATAGTGTGGCCTATTTGACAGAGCTGACTGCCTATATTCAAGTCTTATTGCTCTGGGCATTGGCCTGGGAAATGAGTGTTGCAAGTTAAATACAACACT
The DNA here is from genome assembly GCF_030028105.1 of Mobula birostris. Lineage (NCBI taxonomy): Eukaryota > Metazoa > Chordata > Chondrichthyes > Myliobatiformes > Myliobatidae > Mobula > Mobula birostris. The sequence goes on from NC_092393.1 coordinate 22,293,807, forward strand.
CAATAAAACTCAGCAGACAATGCTTTTGACTGATAATTGTACTTTATTAACTGTGATTAGTTCAAACAACTCAAAGGTTAACTATTTAGTTCTAGACAATATTTACTAAGTTTTCAGTTTCACAACTCTTCCATAGTTTGTCTCTTGAGTCCTAGCTGTCATTTATCTGATGAGGCACCCTTTTATAAGTTTCTTCGTACAGCCTTAGAGGTGTTACTTGGTACTTTAGTGCCAATTACACAGCTATCAGTTCTGCTTTTATCCATACAAATATGTTTTTCTTTAGCTTCTTCAAAGTACTGCTGGTGCCATTCTGTAATTATTCATTGGTTCCTTAATTATCAGAGCGTCTGTGCTTTTACAGTTAATTGGGCTGCCCCTTTCAAAAGATGTCAGTAGCACATTGATAAAAGAGTGAAGTATTTGTGTGTAACTTGTGCTTTCAGAGAAACCCAATCTGGATGATTTGTCACAATGAATGAAGCCTATGCATTCCATTGTGCTCTCCTGAGTATCCTTGTGTCTATCCTTCTCCAGAGGACTATCAGTGAAAGCTTTTCAATAAATATGCCACATACCGTGTGACATAATAAAGGATAGTGTACAAAAGAAAAGCAGAAGAGGTCTATCTGCATCTTATTCCTTCATGTAGAGCTGGTGGATATATTAAATAGAACAAGCAAAGCCACTGAACCAGTCTGCAATGATTAATATTTAATGAAGCACTGACATTCTCAAAATAATAGCTATCTTAAAAATATTGGGTGGTAGCATACATTTCAATATAATTTACGTAGGATTACGATGTCTTGAGCTCACTTTGTTCCGCCAATAATCAAAATCTAGTTTAATATCACCAGCAAATGTTATGAAATTTGTTAACTCTATGGCAGCAGTACAATGAAATACATTATAAATGAGTATAGAAAAACATACTGAATTACAGTATGTAGGTATGTATATAGTGTAAATATATATATATGTGTGTGTATGTATATATATAAATAGTTAAGTTAAACTAAGTAGTAAACAGAAATAAAAAAAAAGCAGTGAGATAGTGTTCATGGGTTCAATGTCCATTTAGGAATCGGATGGCAAAGGGGAATAAGCTATTTCCGAATCACTGAGTGTGTCTTCAGGCTTCTGTACCTCCTTTCCGATGATAACGTCATGAGAAAGAGAATCCCTGGATTCTAATTTGTTTGTCATCTATCAATCACTGCATATTGTTAAATAATTGACAGTCACATAATGGATTTCAAGTTGTAATGACCCTCTTACTGATGGTGAATGAAAGCTGTCACTTGTTTAAGTGGTTCGGAGACCAAGAATGAAAGGAGCAAACCTGGAATGTTTTATGTGCCACTGAAGCACATTTTTTAAAAGCAATCCAATTTACAAAAAAAGTATATGAAATGAAATTACTGGATGTATTAAATTAAAATATAGTAAATCACTGAGCCATTACAGCCATATTTTTATGTTATGAGTAATTTGGCAGATTCTTGTTCATCAGCTTTTTAATCACAGTAAAGATGGACTTATACTTCAGTGCCATCAATAAGACATAGTCACCTATTGTGACAATTTCAATATAAAATAGCATTTTCATGTGGTTGACCATGGGTTTAATCAGATTGCTTTCTGCCATAGATTACAGTGAGCTTTGTATGTCATATTTCATACTAAACAATATCCTGTTTGCACTAAGTTTTTGAAGCACCAAAGTCTCACCTGCTTTTGTGCAGACTGGGGCAACACTCTAAGTAAGGAAGCTTGTATTGCCTGACTTAATCACGATGCATGTGATTTACTGTTAGGCTTTCAGAATTAATTCAACTTCAGCTGTAATGGTGCTGAGAAAACACAGCAGGTCTATTAGCACAAGAGAAAGAGAAGCAAGCACCCTTACACTTTCAGACATAGGGGGTAGATTTCTGTCATAAAGTTCTGCGAATTTAATATTGCAGATTGCTTTATATACATCACACACACACACACACACACATACACACACACACACACACACACACACACACACACACACAGACCTGTTGTAATCCAAATGGACAAAACTAAAACCATATTCATAATCTCTCTCCTCTGGAAGTGGTGAAGGATTGGGAAAATAATATGAATCCAGCAAAAGACACAGCATAAAGAGAAGAGATTCTGCAGGGTGCTGGAAATCTTGAGCAACACATAAAATACTGGAGGAAATCTGCAAGTCAAACAGCATCTATGGAGTGGAATGAACAGCTGATGTTTCAGGCCGAGATCTTTCATCGGGGTTGGAAAGGAAGGGAGTAGAATCGAGCAACAAACACAAGATGCTTTGCACACAAAATCGATGAAGGGTCTCCACCGGAAATGTTGACTGTACTTCTTCCTATAGATGCTGCCTGGCCTGCTGTGTTCCACCAGCATTTTGTGTGTGTTGCTTAAATTTCCAGCACCTGCAGATTTTCTCGTGTTTGAGTAGAATCCAGTATGTCATTCTCTGTAACGCACCATTTGCAAAATGATTCTACCACTAAGCTTATCTTCCCCCACCTTCACCTCCACCTTCCATGTGGATCACTGTCAACGTGACACCCTTGTCCACTCATCTCTCCCTCTGATCTCCCTTCTGCTGCTTATCAGTGCAACTATAACTAGTGCTGCACCTGCCCCTACACCTCCTTCCTCAACATCATTCAGGGCCCCAAACAAAATTCAAAAACTTCAAAGTGAACTTGTTATCGAAGTACATATATGTCACCATATACAACTCTCAGATTCATTTTTTGTGGGCATTCACAGTGAATACAAGAAACCCAGTAGAATCAATGAAAGACTGAACCCAATGGGATGGGCAAACTGAACAAATACAACAAAAGAAATAATGATAATACATAAGCAATAAATATTGAGAAGATGAGATGAAGAGTCCTTGAAAATGACTCCATAAGTTGAAGGAAGAGTTCAGTGATAGGGCGAGTGAAGGTATCAACTCTGATTCAACGGCCTGATGGTTGAATGACAATAACTGTTTCTAAACCTGGTGGTGTGGGACCTGAGGCTCGTATACGTTCTTCCTGATAGCAAGTGAGAAGACAGCTTAGCCTAGATGGTCTGCGGTCCTTGACGATGGATGTTGCTTTCCTGCAACAGCACTCTGTGGGAATGTGCTTAATGGTGGGTAGTGCTTTACCTATGATGGACTGGGCTGTATCCACTATTTTTTCGCAGGATTTTCCATTCAAGCGCTATTAGTGTTTCCACCTTTGTATCTGTTGATGTCATCTATTGTATATGGTGTCCACAATATGGCTTCCCCTACATCAGTGAGACCCAACACAGACTGACAACGCCCTAGTCTTCCACAAAAGGCAGGATCTCCTGGTGGCCACCTGTTTCAGTTCAACTGCTCATTCCTATTCTCACATGTCTGCCATGACCTCCATTTTATTCCACCTAGATGGTTTCCAACCTGATGGTATGAACATTGATTGTTCTAACTTACAGTAATATTTTCCCTCTCTCTCCTTTCTTTTTCCATTCCTCATTCTAGTTATCCTCTTTTCTCTTTCTCGCCCATCACCCCCCTTTGGTTCCTCTCCTACTTCTCTTCCTTCCATGGTCCACTGTTTTCTTCAATGGGATTCCTTCTGCTTCTGCCCTTTACGTCTTCCACCTATCCTCTCTGAGCTTGATACATCATCCCCCACCTGAACTTACATTCCCCTTCACCTGCTCCTCACTATCATGTACTCCTTCACTCACCACCTTCTTATTCTGGTATCTACACCTTTCCTTTCTGGCCCTGATGAAAGGTCTCAACTCAAAACATTGACTGTTTTCCTCCTCTATATGCTGTCTGACCTACAGAAATTCACAGTAAGTCTGTCAAAATTTATGTCTGATATGAACATCATGTGTTGTTTGACAAAGCACCTGTGAAGTTCCTTCGCATATTTTATTATGTTGAAGGCAAGGTATCAAAGCACAAATATTTATGAGGTGATCCACAAAAAAATGTTAACTGTATTTTTTTCCACAGCCTCATTGAGTATTTCTAGCAGTCTGATTTATTTCAAGTAAATGTATGACCTTGTTTGTGATGTTTCTACAATATATAAGGACAGGTTGCGCTTGAATCCCAGGAGGACCGATGTCCTGGCAGGGAGGTTTGCTAAGGCTACTGGGGAGAGTTTAAACTAGAATTATTGGGGGGTGGGAACCGAACTGAAGAGACCGGGGAAGAGGAGGTTGGCTCACAAATAGGGAAAGCTTGTAGATGGTGCAAGAGGGAGGATAGGCAGGTGATAGAGAAGGGACGCACTCAGACCGAAGGTTTGAGATGTGTCTATTTTAATGCAAGGAGTGTTGTGAACAAAGCGGATGAGCTTAGAGCGTGGATCAGTACTTGGAGCTATGATGTGGTGGCCATTACAGAGACTTGGATCGCTCAGGGACAGGAATGGTTACTTCAAGGGCCGGGTTCTAGATGTTTCAGAAAGGACAGGGAGGGAGGCAAAAGAGGTGGGAGTGTGGCACTGTTGATCAGAGATAGTGTCACAACTGCAGAAAAGGTGGACGCCATGGAGGGATTGTATACAGAGTCTCTGTGGGTAGAGGTTAGGAACAGGAAGGGGTCAATAACTTTACTGGGTGTTTTTTATAGGCTGCCCAATTGTAACAGGGATATTGAGGAGAAGATAGGGAAACAGATCCTGGAGAGGTGTAATAATAACAGAGTTGTCGTGATGAGAGATTTTAATTTCCCAAATATCGATTGGCATCTCCCTAGAGCAAGGGGTTTAGATGGGGTGGGGTTTGTTAGGTGTGTTCAGGAATGTTTCTTGACACAATATGTAGATAAGCCTACAAGAGGAGAGACTGTACTTGATTTGTTATTGGGAAATGAACCTGATCAGGTGTCAGATCTGTCAGTGGGAGAGCATTTTAGAGATAGTGATCATAATTCTATTTCCTTTACAATAGCATTGGAGAGTGATAGGAACAGACAAGCTAGAAAACTGTTTAATTGGAGTAAGGGAAGTTATGAGGCTATCAGGCAGGAAATTGGAAGCTTTAATTGGAAACAGATGTTGTCAGGGAAAAGTATGGAAGAAATGTGGCAAATGTTCAGGGGATATTTGTGTGGAGTTCTGCATAGGTATGTTCCAATGAGACAGGGAAGTTATGGTAGGGAACAGGAGCCGTGGTGTACAGTACAAAGGCTGTAATAAGTTTAGTCAAGAAGAAAAGAAAAGGTTCAGAGAGCTCGGTAATGTTAGAGATCTAGAAGATTATAAGGCTAAGAGGAAGGAGCTTAAGAAGGAAATTAGGAGAGCCAGAAGGGGCCATGAGAAGGCCTTGGCGGGCAGGATTAAGAAAAACCCTAAGGCATTCTACAAGTATGTGAAGAGCAAGAGGATAAGACGTGAAAGAATAGGACCTATCAAGTGTGACAGTGGGAAAGTATTTATGGAACCGAAGGAAATAGTCGAGGTTCTTAATGAATACTTTACTTCAGTATTCACTATGTAAAAACATATTGGTGATTGTAGTGATCACTTGCAGCAGACTGAAAAGCTTGAGCATGTAGATATTAAGAAGGAGGATGTGCTGGAGCTTTTGGAAAGCATCAAGTTAGATAAGTCGCCGGGACTGGATGAGATGTACCCCAGGCTACCGTGGGAGGCGAGGGAGGAGATTGCTGAGCCTCTAGCGATGATCTTTGCATCATCAATGGAGACAGGAGAGGTGCCGGACGGTTGGAGGGTTGCGGATGTTGTTCCTGTATTGAAGAAAGGGAGTAGAGATAGCCCAGGAAATTATAGACCAATGAGTCTTACCTCAGTGGTTGGTAAGTTGATGGAGAAGATCATGAGAGGCAGGATTTATGAACATTTGGAGAGGCATAATTTGATTAGAAATGGCTTTGTCAAGGGCAGGTCATGCCTTACGAGCCTGATTAAATTTTTTCAGGATGTGACTAAACACATTGATGAAGGAAGAGCAATGGATGTAGTGTATATGGATTTCAGCAAGGCATTTGATAAGGTACTCCATGCAAGGCTTATTGAGAAAATAAGGAGGTATGGGATCCAAGGGAACATTGCTTTGTGGATCCAGAACTGGCTTGCCCACAGAAGGCAAAGAGTGGTTGTAGACGGGTCATATTCTGCATAGAGGTTGGTCACCAGTGATGTGCCTCAGGGATCTGTTATGGGTCCCTTACTCTTCGTGATTTTTATAAATGACCTGGATGAGGAAGTGGAGGGATGGGTTAGTAAGTTTGCTGATGACACAAAGGTTACAGCAGGACATGGATAGGATGCAAAACTGGGCTGAGAAGTGGCAGATGGAGTTCAACCCAGGTTAGTGTGAGGTGGTTCATTTTGGTAGGTCAAATATGATGGCAGAATATAGTATTAATGTTAAGACTCTTGGCAGTGTGGAGGATCAGAGGGATCTTGGGGTCCGAGCCCATAGGACACTCCAAAGCAGCTGCACAGGTTGACTGTGTGCTTAAGAAGGCATACAATGCACTAGCCTTCATCAATCGTGGGATAGAGTTTAAGAGCCGAGAAGTAATGTTGCAGCTATATACAACACTGGTCAGACCAAACTTGGAGTACTGTGCTCAGTTCTGGTCGCCTCACTACCGGAAGGATGTGGAAGCCATAGAAAGGGTGCAGAGGAGATTTACAAGGATGTTGCTTGGATTGGGGAGCATGCCTTATGAGAATAGGTTGAGTGAACTCGGCCTTTTCTCCCTGGAGCAACAGAGGATGAGAGGTGACCTGATAGAGGTGTGTAAGATGATGAGAGGTATTGATCGCATGGATAGTCAGAGGCTTTTTCCCAGGGCTGAAATGGTTGCCACAAGAGGACACAGGTTTAAGGTGCTGGAGTGTAGGTACAGAGTAGACGTCAGGGGTAAGTTTTTAACTCAGAGTGGTGAGTGCATGGAATGGGTTGCCAGCAACGATGGTGGAGGCAGATGCGATAGGGTCTTTTAAGAGGCTTTTGGTTAGGTACATGGAGCTTAGAAAAATAGAGGACTATAGGTAAGCCTAGTAATTTCTAAGGTACAGACATGTTCGGCACAATTCGTAGGCCAAAGGGCCTGTATTGTGTAGGTTTTCTATGTTTCTATGTTTTCTATTTCATAGATTCTTTTTAGTTTACTTTCCTTTCTTCTACTAAATATATTTAAAGTATGACTACACTGGAAATAGGTTTTATCATCATCTATAGTCATCCCAAAATTCTTCATTTCCAGATCTACAAACGTTTGTATATCTCAATGCATTTACTGGGCCTCTCTTTCTAATTACAAAACCAAGTACACTATCATTTTACACGAGGGGTGATTGATAAGTTCATGATCTAAGGTAGAAGGAGTCAATTTCAGAAAACCTAGCACATTTATTTTTCAACATAGTCCCCTCCTACATTAACATACTTAGTCCAGTAGCCGTGGAGCATACGGATCCCTTCTTTGTAGAAGTTGGCGTCTTGGACCCCAGAAAGTAGTCCATAGGAGGGGTGATTGATAAGTTTGTGGCCTAAGGCAGAAGGAGATGACTTATACAGCTCTCCTTACATGTACGTGCAGTTCAAATCTTTGAGTGATTATGCAGAAAGTTTGAAGTTAATAACTCATCTTCTTCTACCTTAGGCCATGAACTTATCAATCACCCCTGCTGTGGGCAACTTTCTGGAAGTCCAAGATGCCGACTTCTACAAAGAAGGAGTCCGTGTGCTCCACAGCCGCTGGACTAACAATGTAAATGTAGGAGGGACTATGTTGCAAAATAAATGTGCTAGGTTTTCTAAAATTGACTCCTTCTACTTTAGGCCACAAACTTATCAATCACTATACTCTTTAACACCACTTAAATTTTCAATTGATTCATTATTCTGCTGCTTTCTTTCTGATAATTTTAATACTGAGATTTTTTGATGTATAAAATATCTTAGGAAATCTTTATAATTGCACAACATAACTAATACAGGATAATTAATGGTGACTTCATGTATTAGACAATGATGTTGTAGTTCTTCCAAATGAGAATTCCGTGAAATCCTGTCCTAAACCTTCAAGGGTTGCATGTATCTGAATAGGTTCTGGTTTTTATTTTGCCTTTCATGAAATCTTCAACATCTAATTCCAGCGAGAAATAACAGTAATCTTTCATTCTGAAATCAAACCTTTTGGTGTACAATTTACATTTTTAAACAGCCTTTAAGCAATCTGGGTCTAACACCCTTAGGTAACTTCAGCATCTTTCTTATGTAATTGGACATATGGGTGGAAAGAATTCCTTATGAATCTCTGTGGTACTGTGCTTGTAGTGTGTTGGGCATGTGGTTTGTGTACAACTAGTGTAAACCCATGGGATACTTGGAGCTTCAGTACAAGAGCAAATCCTTTTTTTGAAGATGAACAGCCAAGTACCAAACATCATTCCATCAGATATATGCTTACATCACAAGTACATATTTACATACAGTAATACCACAGTGATAGGACTATGGTCGACTGGAAATGCAGGAGACTGCAATGTTTTGCAACACACAAGATGCAAGGAAAACTCAATTGGTCAGATAGCATCTATGGAGAGAAATAGACAGTGTATGTCCTTTCTTCTGGACCAGATGAAATAGATCTAGATAAAGGGTCTCATCCGAAAAAAGTCAACTGTAAATTTCTTTCTGTTGATGCTGAATGACAAACTGAGATTTGTTTCTGGGACTGGGATGAATTCACGTTTATGAGGAGAAATTTGGAAACGATGTTCTTCTTAATTCAAAAGAGGTTGAAAGGAGGTTTAATAATGATGTTCAAAATAGTGAATGATTTTCATTGAATAAGTGAAGAGAAAGTGTTCCCGGTAGTGGAAGAGCTAGTTACCAATAGATATCGAAATGATGTGAGTGACAACAAAAACAGAGGTTTCTTCAGAAAAGAAGGTACAATTAGTTTCTGTGATCTATAGTAAGCTGCCTGAAAGGGTAGATAAAAAATGCTAAACAACACATTTAAAGGGGATTGAATGAATTTTCAATGGAAAAAATATGCAGTATTATGGAGAATTGGTAACTGGATGGGCCACCTTAGGGCCAACACAAGCACTGGGGATCATATGGCCTCTTTCTTTCCATGCAATGAACCTATGTTAGTTTACTGAGCATGCAACAAAAAGACACAGAACATTCCTACAGGTATTTCCATGGCAGTTTCCTGATTTTGCCCCTAATCCTAATCTTTCCATATGCTGGATGACTGGAAAACAATGCTGACAAAACTCCATAATCAAACGGTTAAGCTCACTTTTTGATGAATAGCTATTTGTCAATAGATACCAAAGTGGGTAAATTAAAACATTTGGAATGGGAGAGGATGTAACCTGTCATGGGAAATGGTGGTTGACAGTTAGCTTGCAAATGAAGCAATGACATATTATCTTACCTTCAGCACAGCCAATGATTCATCATCATAGATTTTTTTAATTACTGAAGGATAGACACGGGGGCGTCTATGTAATAAATTGCCAATTTGGTCCACCATTGTGGGTTTTTGAGTTAAAGCTTGTCACGATTCATGTATTTAAAATACAAATGCAGCATAAACCGTCAAGCAGTAATTTAAAGGGAGAATATTATTCTTACTTCACAATAAAATGCTGAAGTAGATTTGCCAAAATACAGAATATTCTAAGTTATAAATTTTAAGATGTAATAAGGCACTTGTGTTTGTTAAAATTATGATCTTCCCAAATTATATAATTTAAAGGAACATCAAAAGTGAGATATGAGATTAATGGTGCTGTATTAAAATCACTAATTTATATTTATGCAGCATCCATAAAAAAGAGAATTATCACAAAGCACAGAGTTGGAGTGAGTCACATTAAGGAAGAGTGTACAAGCATTTAGACAAAGTGGTTGATGTTAAAGGAGGGAGAAATGGATTTTCATTTATAATGAAGCTGATACTGTCTGCTTTTAGTTAAGCACGGTTTAGTTGTTCAATGATATTTCACACCATGTACTGCCAGAGATGCAACCTAATAGTTTTCCAGTGAAGAAAACCTGAGACATGAAAGGATAGCGAAATCAATTCTGTATCATCTAACCATTCTGATAGAAGGACAACAAAATGAAAAGACCATTAAATGATAGGTGAGTTCTCTACTGTAACAGTTATATAAAGAGAGGAAAATATCTGATTTCAAGTGAGTGAGGAAGAGGGGAAAAGAGACAAAAAGTAAAAGAAAACAGAGCTTTATTTTTCAGTATCTTCACAGCTGTAAATGATATTAAGTAATACATAACTTCAAATAGTTAATTTTCAATGTCAGAAGTTTACTAGCCATAATAAGCAATGAATTCATTGTTAAAATGAATTAAATTAAGCATGCAGAGTGTAATGGCTCTAAAACAGATTTCTTTTATCATTTCTGACAGGTTCATATCTATTGTAGAAACTTTTGCCAATGAATTTCAATGGCAAGCCAGTCAATGTGATAGCAGTTTTCAGTGTCACATTTTGGCTTGTTTTGTTTAATTGTGCATCTTTTATCATTTAAAGTAGCTGAAACATTCATGTGCAAATATCCTTTTCCATTAATTTTGAAGTAAAGAATTGGCTAATATGAACATTCATCCCGCTTCTTGCCAGAATGATGCTAATCTAGAGTGCTAGAGAGAAACTGTTCAAACTCCTTCTCTTCCATTTAAGCCTCAAGGTCACTTGAACCTGAGTCACCGAGCTGCTGAGTGCAGATATCAGAATAAATGTGCACACATTCAGAGGCCATATACCAAGTCATCATCAAAGCACAAACTAAAGCATATTAAATACCCACAAAAGAGAAGTCCTCTACCAGTCATTCCCATTGCAGCACACTGCACTCCAGTAATAAATGTCAACAAGTAAGATGTGAACTATTTTGCATATCTTGCGGGATAGTTTCACTGAAAGCAGACATCTATGTTAAAGTGCACCATTGCCTTCAGTGTGCAGTTAAGTTTTTGCTTCCTTGAGTAAAAGAGCATTCAAAGATCAAGACTCAAACCAAGCACAAAGCTTACGATCTGCTGTGAAGCAATTGTTCAGTAGCAGGTACTACAGGTCGACCTTCTATAATCCGGCACCATTGGGACCTGAGGAGTGCCGGATTAGTGAAAATGCCGAATTACAGAAGGATCACATCAAGCAATAGCTAACCGCCTCATCATACCTTAAATATCAAAGAATTCAAAGGATTTAAAGTTTCCTTTAATGTCAGAGAAATGTATACAACATACATCCTGAAATGCTTTTTCTTTGTAACCTTCCATGAAAACAGAGGAGTGCCCCAAAGAATGAACGACAGCTAAATGTTAGAACCCCTGAGTTCCCCCCTCCCTCGCACGCATAAGTGGCAGCAAGCAATAATCTCCCTTCCCCACCGGCAAAAAATAAAGCGCACCCACTACCAGCACTCAAGCATGAGCTAAGCGATAGCAAAGACACAGACTTGCGGTTACCCCAAAGACTACAGTGTTCCTCATTAGTTTCTTTTTCTCCGCTTAATAATATGCTTAAATTCAGTGGGTCACCATGTCTGATCTGAGGTTGTAGGCAGAAGAGAACGGAGTGCTGGCCGGGCGACACCCGGAGGGCAGTGCGCATCTGCCAGCAGGCGGACCGACCCAGCATGCACCAGCTCTCCCGCCATGGGCGGGAGAGACAGGCAGGTGCCGGGCGGTCGCGCCTCACGCAAATGATGTTAATAAATGCAGGAAAACAAGCAGGAATCGCCTATCTGTGCTTACAAGAGCACGACAACACGTGAACAGATCTAGCGCAACCAAAACAATGTGCAGCAGATTAGTGCGGTGGCCCGGAAAATTTGAAATTACAGTTGTGCGGAAGATTTGAAATCAGTGTGGATTATTGAAGGAACTGGATGACAGGTAGTCGGATTAGTGAAGGTCAACCTATATCATCAACAGACATCTCAGAGCACCAGAGAGTTACCACTAATAAAGTCCAAAGTCTTCCCCCTCTACTAACAAGAGAAACCTATATCACTGACTTCACACAGGTCAGCATTTTTATTACCAAACACCTATTTATGTTCTGTCACTTCTGATGAACAAGCTGCATTGTTTGCACGTCTAATACCAGGCTTCCTACATAGCTCTGCTGTGCAAAAGATTACCAGGTGAACACATGAAATGTTTGAGGATTATGTTCAAGGCCCACTTTGGAAAAGTGTCACATCCTCATTGATACATTTGGATGCCCAACCCTTGATGCCACAAAATGGAGGAACATCTGAGATACCACTATCTGAACATCTGTCACCTCACTGGGAATAAGAGGTGATCCAGTAGAGGCGGCACATCCTCTCTCAGGTGACTCCCTCAGCTCCCCACCTTTAACAAAGTTTGTAGATCCTATGTTAGTCTCACCAGCCACATCAGAATCCAGAACATTTGATTGGAAGCAATGTCACAACCCCAAGGAGAGTAGGAAATTATACAGGAAAAGCGGTGGAGAGAGATAGAGTTGTGCAAATTTGGTTTACCATTGTGAGATATGAGATTAATGGTGTTATATTAAGATCACTGATTTAATGCGACGCTTTTTTTTCTGAAAAGGTAAAAGGAAATGGAAATAAAATCAGAGAATGCTGTAAGCAACTAGCAAGTCAGGCAGCGTCTGTGTAGAAAGCGACCAAATTAATGGTTCAGGTCGATGACTCTTCATCAGAGCTGAATAGGCAGGAGAAACAAGACGTTATTGAATAATAGCAAATCCAACCAATTCTACACCATGAAGGTTGCATGCTCAAGACTTCTGACCTGAAATGTTACATTATTTTCTCTTTCCATGTATATCATTTGTATTAAATCCCATTATTTATTTGCAAAACTCCATAATTTGTTCTGTACAACTCATCTGTATTTCATTTCCACCTCTCTGTTTATCAAATTTATAGCATTTCCTGGATCTTATACTTAGATTACATCATATGTTATTACCTGGACTTCACTGAATTAGCCTTCAGTGAAGTACAGGTAATAATATCTTGCCCTTGCCTTATTTAAACCGGAAACACATCTTGCTGACAAAGAATGCCTTGGAACCAAGCATTAAGGCCGCGTGCATTTGGACAAAACTTCACCCATGAATCTTCTCTGAAAAGCTGTGACTAACGGCAGATCACAATTCTAACTCTGCCACCTGTCAAACCTGTCAAGCTTTTTCAATTTGTCTGAATTTTCTTGATATTCAGAAAAAAGTTATGGTAAACATTAAATAAACAATTAAACATTTTAAAAAAACTATTGATATTTAAATCAAATGAAAATAAATAAAATCACCTATGGCATGAGAAGGATTTTAAATAACTCAAATATTACTTAAAACACTAATAATTAAAAGGAACTTAACCTATCTAATCACAAACATGAAGAAATCTGCAGATGATGGAAATCCGTGCAACCACACACAAAATGCTGGAGGAACTCAGCAGATCAGACAGCATCTATGGAAAAAAATTACAGTCGACATTGTGGGACATGCTGCAGGGTCTCGTCCCAAAACATCGACTGTACTTTTTTCCAAAGATGCTGCCTGGCCTGCTGAGTTCCTCCAGTGTTTTGTGTGTGTTGTTGACCTTTCTAATTCTTATCTTCCTTTTGGCTATGAAACTCTATAGGGGCTTAAAGATCTGGTACCATGTCTAACATAATGTGGGATGAGATTGCAAGTTGCCTATTATTAAAGCTGAGCTCCGCTATTGGATTCTGCACAAGTCTCCAGTGATGAGGCATAGCCTGGAAACCCCATTAGAATGCAGATCTCCCACATTCTCACAAGCATGCCAAACACGTAGTGCAGAGATGCTGCAAAACTTAGCTAAATCTGCTCCATAGTAAAGCTACATATACAGTGCAGCACACAAGAATTACTTAATGTACAAGTCGCACGACTAATTTGATAGACATTCCTGAGAAACAGTAAAAGCACATATTTTGATCACACCTACAGCATATAGATCCAAGCTTACCGCCAATTGTTTTACACAGGATTGACTGAAAGATGTCTATGCTCATAATGATGTGGTTGCATGTTACAACATGCATCTAATGGCAAATTATGTGTTGGTTCAAATGATTTAATTTAACATCAGAGAATGTATCCAGTATACAACCTGAAATTCTTACTCTTCACAGACATCCGCGAAACAAGATTCCCCAAAAACTGAATGATAGAGACATTAGAACCCCAAAGCCCCCTCCCCTCCCATGCACAAGCAGCAGCAGAAGCATGGACCCTCATCCCCCTCCCCCCACTCGTGCCGGCAGAAGCGCCAACACCCCGAACTTCCACCATGCAAGCAATAGCAAAATTCCCCAAAGTGACCTTGATCTAGAGTCCATCCAAAACTACAATCCATTACCCAGCACTTTGGTGTCTCAGACAGGCTCTCTCTGTCTGCGTCCATCGAGGAAGAGAGAGATCGCTCTCTTGCAAAAGCAAGAGCAGGAGGTCAGCAACTTGCTGTTCCAATGTTACAATCGTTCACGTCGCTTCTCCAATTCCCCTGACTGGAGAACTGAGGTTGGAATTTCGAACAATAAGATGAATACGAGCTCTCAGAGAAATAAATTCATTTGATACCAACAAATTAAGGAGGAACTGTTAGCCATTCTGTGGATGACTGTTGAAAATGGATGAGAAAAATTGACAAAGGGTCTCGGCCTGAAACGTCGACTGCACCTCTTCCTAGAGATGCTGCCTGGCCTGCTGCGTTCACCAGCAACTTTTATGTATGTTGCTTGAATTTCCAGCATCTGCAGAATTCCTGTTGTTTGCGAGAAAAATTGTCATAATTTTGTACTATTATTTAATTAGCTTGGTCTTGGTAACTTGCCTTTCTCAGTGCACTGGTGAAGTTGCTCCATTGCATTCCTTATGAGGGCATTTGGGAGTTATCCAGGCACTTGAACAAGGGTTCATTGTTAGAGCGGTAGCATGCAGACTGATGTGGATAGAATGAGGAAATGAGCATTGCCAGACAAATTTAATTTAATGTTAATAAAGGATGCAAGATCTACTTGAGTAACAGCAATGCCAATCCACTTTACACCATGCAGGAAGCATGTTCAAACGGACTATGTGGAGGCTATTGTTTAATAATCTACTGTGAAGAAAATGTAGGTGTTACGATACTAAAATAGGACATTGATAGTTATGTATCTCTAAATATTATCCTTACTTTATATAAGCTGCTGTGGGGGAGGAGGTTGAGGCTATGTTTGGAATCCTGGGGTCAATTTTTCACATGATGGAGCATGTTAAGATCTTATAAAAAGTTCAAGGGTGGAACGCTAACTGTCTATGAAGTATCATGGACTTGCATCACCCTAAAAAATTGTGAACATTGAGAAAATTTGGTTGACAATTTCCATATAAGGGAAATAAGATCATCTCTCCAGGTAAATAGGTGTTTTATTTAGGATAAGAAGGGGATATAGATAGGTAGATAGATAGATATACTTTATTAATCCCAAGGGAAATTTGGTTTCGTTACAGCCGCACCAACCAAGAATAGAGTGTAAATATAGCAATACAAAAACCCCAACAATCAAACAGCAAAATACAAACTATGCCAGATGGAAAATAAGTCCAGGACCAGTCTATTGGCTCAGGGTGTCTGACCCTCCACGGGAGGAGCTGCACATTCGAGGGCCACAGGCAGGAACAATCTCCCGTGCCGCCCAGTGTTGTATCACGGTGGAATGTGGCCGAAGTCCAACAATAAAAAGTTCAATATCCAGTCTGCAAACACGTTCCTCGATCATAATATACCCCGGATTGCACCATCTGTTGTTAACCAGATCAGTAAGCACCCAACTCCTTCACACTTACCACTCTCAGTGCACTTCAGGTCAGCCGGAATGGTATTACCCACTGAACTCCTCTTCTCCAAAAGACTCTGTTGTCTCGACCCGGTCCTCTTTCCTCGGCTTTGTGATCCCCCTCTGCATCCTCTGTGTGTTTTCCTCCGGATTTCAGCAGGGGTGTCCGCCGCTCTGCTCGCTAAACCGGCCGGCATTAGGGAATATTATCAGTTACAAAAACATGACAGAATGTACTCTTTTGTTGAGAGTAGTGCAGAGTTGGTGGGAGCTCTCTGTAGTTACTCAAAGAGAAGGCACTTGTGATCACAATGGCTATCCGTTGGTCAGGGTCGACCATGGATGTTGTGTCATAGCTGTCAAAATCAACATGCCAGCACCGTACAATATGGAAAGCAAGCTGTTGCCCATGCAGCAAGCTCCCCCTCTCCAACTGATGAATCGAAAGGAATGGCAGAGACTGATACAGTTTGGCACCAGCTGCGTTGCAGGCATTGCCAGTCAGCATTGAGCTCAGTGTAGGACTGCCTGAGGGACTCCAGCTCCAGATTTTTCCTTGGGGTTTACTCCCAAAGTCTTCTCCATGAGTGGGTAAAGCCACAAGCCAGTGAAGTTTTCAGATCAAAGTTTTCCTTTTCCTGGATGAGATGCCAACCATGGCTGACAAGCCCCATCTGCCTGGAGAAGGCTGTTGTGAGTGAAAGATACCAGTAATAATCTGAAGTAATCACGTTAACATTATAGTAATAGTAATCAATGGATCGGAAACTTTTAGACAGAAGGCAGGAATTTACCAAAATGTCTATCTTTCATCAAGTGGGTTGGAAGCTATTTTAATTTGGTTTTTCCTATTTTCAAGAGGCTGTGAAATATCGGTGGAGTGTTTTCTGACCATTGAGTAAGGGAAGAATAAGGAGTTTGACAATAAGTAGAGCTGAATCAATAAATTGACTGGTTTTCTGCATATAGTTACAGCAATGTAACAAGTTTGTTGCCTTAGCCATTCACATGGAATAAAACCTCTTAACTTTATAAATGAGTAGGAACAATTTGTGTAATGCATATAAGCTCCTACGGGCTACTAAACTTAAAGCCAGTAAAATGTCACATATGCAGAAAGATACATGGTAAGTACAGAAAGCTGCAATAGTAAGTCAAGTTTATTCAAGGATCATTTCCGACTGTGCATATGTGCATAACAATGCATACGTGCTGTAAGTGCGGTGTCAGATTTACATATGCTGAAATGATAAGTCACACACTAGGATGCTGAAACAACTTCCACTGAAACTTTCAATTGCTAGTGGGACCAGGAAAAGCTCCATGTCCTGAGTCAGGCTTCACCCTGACCTGTACACATTTTAAAACACTGTTGTCACAATAGACAATTATTCAGAAACAAGTTACTGCATATCAAGTAAGAAAATAAATGTGAAAGACTTCTAATATATCATCTCTCTCTTTCTTCTACCGTTTCTGCTTGTATTTTGTTTTTCATCTCGACACCATTTATAAGCCGTTGAAATTTCTTTTGAACATATTTATTACCTTGCACTCACTTCTAGTGCCTCATCATTTATTTTTCAAAAAGGAGGAAAATAGAAGAAAAACAAGGTTATGATTGAAGTAAAATTGATTCAAAATACTTAAAACTAAAGAAATCAGATTTTCAGATAGATATGACAGTGATAGTCTATATCGCATTCATTGCAAATATTAGGAGAAACTATTGTTTAAACAGTATGTTCCTCGATAAAAAAGAACAAAGTTGAGAAGATTTATACTCATCATGTAGGAGACATGCCATTCACATGCAAAACAATGTCATACACTCAATAACATGTAACAGCACCTATCTCTTTTATCTTTTATTAAAAGATAAATATTGACCAGAACTCTGAGAGAATAATGAAGTTCTTCTTTGATTTATGCCACTAGAGAGTTACAATTGCCTGTGCTGATGCCTGAGTTGCAAATAGAAAAGCAAAGTTACTTCCCAGGGATTCAGATGACTACTTCCTGAGACAACAGTACAAAAGTTGACACATTGAAATTGAGATAATAAAATGAGTTTTCAAATTGTAAAGCTGCTATCGGTAAAACTGACTATGATGCAACTGGGCTAAAGGTCAGTGTATAATACTATTTACTTTCCCTTCCATTATTTGGAATGGACGATCCATAGCAATGTGATTGACCCTTAAACTGGCTTCTGAAATAACCCAGCAAGTTAGTAATTTCTGGGTGAAATTAATGGCAGGTATTACGTTCAAGTCCAAGGTTATTGTCTTCTGATCGAATGAAACAATGCTCTTCCGGACCACGGTGCATCCACAATACATATATCACACACAGAACATAGACAATCATTAACAAGACAAAATCTGCAGATGTTCAAAATCCAAGCAACACATGCCAAATGCTGGAGAAACTCAGCAGGCCAGGCAGCATCTATGAAAAAGAGTATAGTTGACATTTCAGGCTGAGACCCTTCATCAGGACTTAGACAAAATATCCAGCACATTGACAAAATATTTTCACAAGTAAGTTAACAAACAGGTAAACAGTAAATTGTACAGTAAACGGTGAACTGCAAAATGCTGTTATTTCCTAGCCTTTACTATGGTCAATACATTCAATGCATAAATTTTAATAATCTCCCTTGCCAAATGAATGTTTCTTCAACAAGGTGGACTTTTGAGAGAGGGCAGTATAGATAACTAAGCTGTAGAAACAGGAAGGAGTAAGTTCAAGAAAGCAATAGTAATGAAAGGACAGGTAGGTGATGGTGTGGTCACACATATTATCTATAGGATCATAGATATGGCTGAATGGCAGAACATTCTGGAGGGATGCACTGAATAGCCTGTGACTGAATAGGCATAGTGTCATATAGCTGTACAGTACAGAAAATGGACTCTTGACCCAGACATGTGCATGCTGATCAAAATATACAGTATATTCAGGCTAGTCCCATTTCCTAGAACTTGATCTATATCCCTTTAAACTCTTGCCATCCATGTACCTACCCACATATCTACTTCTTAAATATATCTAATGTATCTGCCTCAACCACTTCATCTGGCAGCTGGTTCCATATATCTACCACCCGCTGTGTAATAAAAGTTGTCATCAGGTTTTAGTAAACCTTTCACTTCTAATCATTAAGCTATGCTCTCTTGTTCTCAATCCCTCAATCTTGCAAAAAAGACCGCTCACCCTATCTATACCCTACCTCTATGAAATCATCCCTCAATCTCCTATTCTCCAAGGAGTAAGAACCCAAAATGCCGAATAACTCAGTTTCCTACAATATAACATAGGCAGTAAAAGAGCTGAGGTTCTTGAAGACAGACCGTGAATATTTAAACAAGCGATCTGAGAAGCAGGACCTCAAAGGTGGTAATTTTCAGAACACTGCCAAACACAGACAAATAGGACTACTTAGATAAGGATTGTGGTTGGCATAGATCACTTGGGCAGAAGGACCCACTTCCATGCAGTGTCACTCTATATCTCTATGACTTTGTGACTCTTGGTACGACAAAGGATGATAATATAGTTGGATGTGAGGTTCAACCTCACATTTGCATTTATGGTTGTTGGGACTATTTCTGGGAAAGGTGTTCCTGCTACATTCTGGATGGATTCATTTAACAAGACAGGACAAATATCCTCACAGATAGGTTTATCAGTGTTGATGGGGAGAGTTTAGACCTACTTTGAGAACATTTGGATTGGTACTGAGAAACCTGACATGTTTATTAAGAATACAAGATGTCCTGTGGAAAGGGCACTAGCTCATAAGCTACCTGCTTGTCTTCTCCATCAAACTCCTCCTGACCCATCAGTGGAAAAGTCTGTGGATCAGAGCTCATAAAACCAGAATGGAAGCCAGTTATCCTCACTCACTGGACAGCGTAAGAAGAAGAAGGAAAGATATTTGCTTCACACACCAAATGCTGGAGGAACTCAGCAGGCCAGGCAGCAGCTATGGAAAAGAGTATATTCAATGTTTCAGGCAAAGACCCTTCATCAGGACTGGAGAAAAAAAGATGAGGAGTCAGAGTTAGAAGGTGGCAGGAGACCACTTCGCCAAGCACCCAAGCTCCAATCTGATTCAAAGCTTCAAAGATTCAAGATTCAAAAAACCTTATTGTCATTCTAACCGTACATCAGCTCTGCAGGGCAGAATGAGACAGCGTTTCTCAGGAGCAGTGCAATCATAACATAACAAACGCAACACTGGATAATAAACATAACAATCAATAGTAAAGCACAACAGCCACATGTCAGTTAAAATCAAGTTATAAGTGTCCAGTGCAAGTTAAAAGTGTCCAAAGCAGAGTCAGGTAGAGCAGCTATTTAGCAGTCTGACTGCCTGTGGGAGGAAGCTGTTTAGTAGCCTTGTGGTTTTAGTTTTGATGCTCCTGTAACATTTGTCTGATGGCAGAAGAACAACAGTTCATGGAGAGGGTGTGAGGGGTCTTTAATGATGTACCGTGTCTTCTGGAGGCATCGACTCTGAAAGAGATCTTGGACAGAAGGTAGGGAGACCCCAATAACCTTCTCTGCTCCACTAACCATCCTCTGCAAGGCTTTTTTGTTGACAGCACTGCAGCTGGAATACCAGGTTGTGATGCATAAGGTCAGCACACTCTCAACCATGCCTCTGTAGAATGTAGTTAAGATGTTCGGAGGGAGTGATGCTTGTTTAAGCTTCCTCAGAAAGTGCAATCTCTGCTGGGCCCGTTTCACAATCCCAGTGGTGGTCCTGGACCAGGTGAGATTGTCCGAGATCTGCATGAACATCGATTTCTTGAACTTCCAGTAATGCCCTTCCCCCTTCACTACTTCCCATTCCCTTTTCCCTCACCTTATCTCCTTACCAGCCAATCACCTTCCTCTGATGCTCCTTCTCCTTTCTTTCTTCTATGGCCTTCTGTCCTCTCCTGTCAGATTCCCCCTTCTCCAGCCCTGTATCTCTTTCACCAATCAGCTTCTCAGCTCTTCACCTCACCTACTCCTCTCCCTTCTCAGTTTCACTGATCATCTTGTGTTTCTTCCTCCCTCCCTCACCTTCTAACTCTGACTCCTCATCTTTTCTCGACAGTCCTGATGAATGGTCTTGGTCCAAAATTTCAACTGTACTGTTTCCCATAGATGCTGCTTGGCCTGCTGAGATCCCTCAGCATTTCTGTGTGTGTTGCTTGGATTTCCAGCATCTGCAGACTTTTTCTTGTTTGTGGAAAGACACTTACATGGCAAGTTGAACAATGATTTGAAAGGAAAAAGGACAGAATGAGAAGCTTGATCAATAAGGGGAAAATTTAAGGACAGAGGAAACATAGTTTATGAACTGGGCAAAGAAGGGAATCTGAGTAGGTTTATTGGAATTTACCTCAAGCACTATGTTGAATGAAACAGTTGAAGATATTGATAGAATGCTGGATGTATGATATGAATGCTTTGATGAACAAGTGGCTTCAAGCAAGGAGAACTGCATTTGTCATCTCAAGAGCTTTCGAATGAGATAGAGAGGGCTGAGCAATATTCATTAAAGAAATAAGCAGAGCTGTGGAAAAAGGCTGCCTAGAGGTCAGTGACCAGTGGAGAGCTGCAGGGATCTGTCCTGGGACCCCTACTCTTGGTGATTTTTATAAATGACCTGGATGAAGAGGCAGAAGGATGGGTGAGTAAGTTTGCGGACGACACGAAGATTGGAGGAGTTGTGGATGGATCTGTAGGTTGTCAAAGGTTACAAGAGGATATTGACAGGATGCAAAGTTGGACAGAAAAGTGACAGATGGAGTTCAATCTGGGTAAGTGTGAGGTGATGCATTTTGGAAGGACATACCAGAAGGCTGAGTATAGGGTTAATGGTCGGTTACTTAAGAGTGTGGATGAACAGAGGGACCTTGGGGTTCAAATCCATACATCCCTCAAGGTCACTGAACAGGTTGATAGGATAGTTAAGAAGGCCTATGAGATGCTAGGCTTCATTAATAGGGGGATTGAGTTCCAGAGTAGAGAAGTCATGTTGCAACTCTACAAATCTCTGGTGAGACCACACTTAGAGTACTATATTGCGTTCAGTTCTGGTCACCTCATTATAGGAAGGATGTGGAAGCTATGGAGAGGGTGCAGAGGAGATTTACCAGGATGTTGCCTGGATTGGAAAACAAGTCTTATGAGGCAAGGTTAGCAGAGCTGGGACTTTTCTCTTTGGAGCGTAGAAAGATGAGAATGGACTTGATAGAGGTCTACAAGATTATGAGAGGCATAGATAGGGTGCATAGCCAGTACCTGTTTCCCAGGGCATGAATAGCAAACACCAGAGGGTATATGTACAAAGTTAAGGGAGGGAAGTTTAGGGGAGACATCAGGGGTAAGTTTTTTACACAGAGGGTTGTGGGTGCCTGGAATGACTTGCCAGGGATGATGGTGGAGGCTAAAACATTAGGGGTATTTAAGACCCTCTTGGACAGGCACATGGATGAAAGTAAAATAGACGGTTACGGGGTAGTGTAGGTTTAGTACATATATTTTAAGGAATATATGGGTCGGCACAACACCGAGGGCCGAAGGGCCTGTACTATGCTGTAGTATTCTAGTGTCTAGTGTCTAGGATCATTGAATGAGGCAGCATGTGTTGAATGTAAGAGAAAAAAGGGAGTCATATACATTGTTGTGGTTTTACAATAGGCTTCAAAGTAGTCTGAGGGAGAGAGAAGAGCAAAGTTCTGACAAGTGCACAGGGACCAGTACTGGAGGATTTAACTTGCCCTAATAATACTGACATGCAGCAGTGTGGAAGGTAGAGTACAGAATACTCACAATTATGTTCAGGAGAAATACACAAAATGCTGGAGGAACTCAGCAGGTTAGGCAGCAACAAAGGAGGGCAATAAACAGTTGACATTTTGTGCCGAGACCCTTCATCAGAACTGAAAAGGAAGGGGGAAATAGCCAGAAGCGCAAAAAGGTGGGGGAGGCAGAGAAAGGAGTGTAACTTGGTAGGTTTCAGCGAAGTCAAGTGAGGGGGATGGTAGGTGCCTGGGGGAGGAAGCTAAGATAAGTGAAATAGGAAGGTGATTCTTGATTGGTCAGGGCATGAAGGGATATGGGGAGAAGACAGGAGACTGGGGACAATTAGATCAGCCATAATGAAATGGCGAAGCAGACTCGATGGGCCAAATGGCCTTATTTGCTCCTATATCTTATGGTTTTACGGTGATGGATAGAAGAGTTAAAGAGCTGAAAAAGAAGGAATTTGTTAGGGGAGAGGACTGGGAAAGAGGAGGGGCACCAAAAAGAGATGATAGGCAGGTTAAAAGGAGAGAAGGGGTAAGTGGGGAGCCAAAATAGGGAATAGAAAAAGAGAGAAGGGGGAGGGGAGACTTTACTGGAAGCTAGAGAAATTAATATTCATTCCATCAGGTTGGAGGCTACCCAGGTGGAATATGACTTGTTGCTCCTTCAACCTGAGATTTGTTTCTTCGTGGCAGTAGAGGAGGCCATGGTTCGACATGTTGTGATGGGCATGGGAAACAGAATTAAAATAGATGGTGAGTTGGAAATCCTGCCCATTATAGTGGATGGAAAAATGGTGCTTGATGAAGCAGTCCCCCAATCTATACCTGGTCTTATTAAAGTAGAGGAGACTACACCGGAAGCACTAGATACAGCGTAAGAACTCATTGTTCAGGAGAACTCTTTCGGCCAATATATAACGAGCACAACAATAGAGGTATTAATTCTAGATTTAATTTTGAGAATGAAAGCTGAGCAAGTAGAAAGAGAGCATTTTTATGGCTGTGACAGTAATACAGTTAGATTTAGTACTGTTGTGGAAAAGATGAAATTAGACGTAGAATGTCAGTTTTAAAATGGGCTAAGTCCAATTTTATACAACTGTGAAGAGATTGAACAAAATTGTACTGGACGTTATGACTTGGTGGTAAATGAAGTCATGAGAGACACTTAAGAAAGTGATTCAAGGCTAATTTAAGGCAATAAAGGAAATATTAGGTCTGATGTCAAGAACTTACTGCAGTATAACGCCTGGAAGATGATGGAAACTATAGAAGTAAATTAGTAAGCTGCTTTGTTGTTTCCATGTGTACCATGCTACGGGGGATAGCTTGGGTTTACATGCCATCCATTCAGAACATTTCATTACAATAGCATTTTCGGTTGTACAAGGAAAAAGCAGTAGATGAATGCAAAATGAAGTGTTAGATACAGAGAAAGTGCAGTGCCCGCAGACAATAAGGTGCAAGATAGACTATGTGATCAAGAGTCCATTTTTATCATACAAAGGGATTATTCAGTAGTCATCACAGCAGGAGAGAAGCTTAAGCTTGGTTCTATAAGCTTTCAGGCTTTTGTATCTTCTGCCCAACGGGAGGAGGAGAGGAGAGAATGTCTGGGTAGGATCTTTGCATATACTGGCCACTTTACTGAGGCAGTGAGAAGTATAGATGGTCTGTGCAAAGTGTACGTGCTCTTTCTTCCTGAGTACAAACAAACTGAAAAAATATGGCTTGAGAGTGAAATTAAAATGTAAATGAAGATAACAATGGGAAGGCATGAAAAAATATTGGTAAGTAAAATTTGACAATATCCAAACATGTCCTCGCTCATCCAATAGTGCAGCAATGCCTTAAAAAGGCAGCGTCCATCATTAAGGATGCCCGTCACCAAGGACATGCTCTGTTTTCATTGCTACCATCAGGAAGAAGGCACAGGAACCTGAAGGCATTCACTAAACAATTCAGGAACAGCTTCTTCCCCTCTATCGTCCGATTTCTGAATGGACTTTGAACCCATGAACACTACTTAACTACTTTTATTTTTATTTTTGCACTACTTATTTAATTTAACTATTTTATATACATATTTACAGTAATTCAGTTTTTTTCTCTATTTTTATGTATTGCATTGTATTGCTGTTGTGAAAACAATATGCTGGTGATAGTAAATTTAACTCTGATTGTGAATAGTAGTGGTGAATTAAACTACCAATCAAAGGAGGAGACTTCATGAACTGCTCTTTTCTCAACATAGCCAATATCAGTCTATGAGTGAAGAGAAGCAGAAAGCGACTAGTGTCATATTCAGTTTGAAGATGGTCCTCCAGCTGAAGTTCCACCTGCAGTCCTCATCATCACAATCTTCAACAAATGTAATTCACTCTACATGAAGTTAACTAACTTGTATGATCCTATTGTTCAGATCATGTACAAGCTGTGGTACTAAATGGTTGATATTCAGGGGTACCTGTGCCATTGACAATTGTTCGCACAAAAGAGCCAGACAAATCATACCAAGCTAATTCTTACCATCTTTGAAAGTCTCACTGAAACTGTCATCAAGAAAGGTTTACCAACTTAACATATCAATTGCCCATTTAGATTCTGTCAAGAAAACTTGGTTCTACCTCAGTATAACTTTAACACAAAAAAGGACAAAAGAGCTAAATTTCAGATGTGAATAATAGTGACCACTCAGAACCTCAGGACAGATTTTGCCCAGGTATGACATCAGGGGGTTTGAATAATATGTAACTGTGGAAATCAAGAAGAAGCCTCTCTGTTACCTTGAGTCACACCTAGCCCATTGGAAGATGTTGAAGATAATATTACAATAAAATAAATTATCAGTATACTTAGTAGCTATTGCACCAACTTTCTGGAGAGTTAATATTATTTGTCAATGCAGAAACCTCTATATTTTTCATTGTCTGCATCTATTATGAAGGTGTAAAATATTTAATAATTGCTTTCATTAAAGAATCGTTATCTGATTGCTGCTGACTACTAATATAGCACCAGAACCTTCTCAAGGGTAAGTAAGACTGGGCAGTGACTGTAGGGCTGTGAGAAACATTCATGCCTGGGAAGAGGATTTCCAGAGCTTCAGTTCACTGCCTCATCAGAAAGATGACACATCTAGCAATGTGAAGAGAGTTAATGGAGTGGTGTGGTTACATCCAGTTGTGCCTAGCCATGTGTTTAAATTATGAATAGATATCTTGTACTTCAATCGACTGGAATAGCAAATATTCAAATTTGGCAGCCTGTCAGTTAAAGGTTGACCAAAAAACTCATTGATCTGCCACTAGATGTCACTAATACATTTAATAACGATTCTGTTCAATTATGTAAGATCTCGGGGGAAATTGCCATTGCAGAGTCAGCCCTTTCTTCTAAATTCACAGCATAGATCCATTTAGTGACTGAATAAGAGAATTTGTATGGGCTGTTAGATTCATAAAATCATTCAACACCAGGCCTATACAGTCCATGTTCTGACTAGAAACAAGTTAGTAACTAATTATTAACAGGAAGAACAGTATCATGTGCGGTTCATACAGGATTTGGCACAGTATGACTCAACTAACAATCTGATGATTAAATTCCATAGCAAAAAATATTCACTCTACACTATATGCAGGGTGTTTACTTAACCATGTGAATTACTATAGAAAAGTAGTGGAAACTCTTAGCAGTGACGTATAGAAGCATATTATTGAATGAGAAAGCCAGGTTTGTCACAGCAATAATATTCACTTTAATGACTGGCCACAGTGGTAGACAGGCTAACTTAAGTGAGAAATTGCATTGGAAGTAACTGATGATACTTTCAGCAGTAGTAGCATTAAACAGGCTGCATTTGTTTTGTATACTTGGCAACCTTTGGGACTCAGTAATATAACCTGAATCATTGTAAAAATAGCTGAAATTTTCTTTTTTAATATTAAAACAATATCTGCATTACTTACTGTTTTGGTGACATGACATCCTAAGTTGCATTCTTTGAAATATTTATGTCCAATGTGTGAATTCAAGCACACGTAGAGATTTTTCACAGGAAGCATATTCCTTCTCTGAACTTCAATTCATGGAGGAAATATACTTTAGTGTATGATATCATTAAAATGACTCCAAAATATAACACATTTTCAAAATCACAAAAGAATTTAGATTGTTTTCCTATTTGCGCTCTCCCATTGTGACTTGAAAAAATAGGCTATTTTACCAAGCATTTGGTTTAATGCAGATAACAGTTAGTGGAAAAAGGGAATTGATATTTTTTGCAGTCACATAGCCAACAAATTAGACCAGAATATATTGTTGAGACCATATGTGCATTTGTCCATTGAACACAACAGACAATCAATATTGACTTGATGACGTTTTTTTGTATGTGCGCCCTTTTTAATCTGCAGCACCTCTTTGTACTGGAGAGCTCTCCAGGCACAAAGCATTTCAACCCAAGCAGCCATTCTACCAGGTCAGGACTTAGTGCTGGCTCCTAAGTGCTCTTCAGAACGTGACAGTGAAGTGCCTTCTTGAATCACTGAATGAATCACAGTTTATGATAAAGACACTCCTGACACTGCTGTTAAACAAAAAAATTAAGACCCAACACCCACCAAAGTATTTCCAAGGTGTATTCCCTGGAGAAGAACCTGTAGGTTGTAGTGTTTCTGTGCTGTGTTGTAAATACTGTTTTTTTTCCAGATTGGACTGAAGTCCAATATGCCCAATTTTGAAGAAGGAATACTATTTCTGATTCCCAAACAATTGTTCAACCACTTTAACTAAGATATAGATTCCCATCCTGGCTCTAGAGTTGTTCATTTGATCCTCAATTTTCTGCTACATCTCCTACATTGAAAGTGGTAAACACCATTCAAAATGTGTTAATGCATCTATTAACACCACAAGTGCTTTAGGAGGTCATTCACCTGATTGTTTTCCGTAGCATGTCATAGGGAAGAAGGTACAGTACTTGTAGATTTAAGCTAATTAAGGTTAGAAGGCTGTCTTGAGGATATGGAAAGCACTATTTATAAAAGCAAGTCTTTTTCTTTGGATAACAAGTAACTTGATTGATTTTATAAGTCATTGACTCAGAAACTGCAAAGAGCACAAGCCTGTTGAATAGCTGAGATTGATTAACTCAGCAAAGATAAGGATTGAATCTATGGCCTATGTTGTCCAATAACTACATTTATTGACTCAACAGGAGAGAGTTTTTGTTGCAAAGACACTTACATGGATCCTGGGCTCAGCCGGTCGTAGAACACTGATGGATTTATAGCTTGTGGACAGTGCGAGTGATGATACCTATGTTGTAATACAGTATTATATTTCTTGTGTTATTGGATTTTTAGTGTTAACACAAATAAAGTCAACATGAGCTTCAAATAATGCAGTAGATCATGACTAGGAAAGTTAGGTACTCAACAGGGATATACACATACTAAACCATGGCACAAAAAGTGAACAACGATTTTTCAAATCTACAGGATCACAGGCAAAATATTCAGTGCAGATGCACAAAATGTTGAAATAAATGAAATTGGCAATTCAATAAAAAAGTATGATATTTAAAAAGCCAAGTAAAGATTTACTAGATATGGTTTGTTATCAATGTAAAAGTAACCAGAGAAGAGGATATAAAGTTTCCTCAAAGGAAATAAAACACAGAAATAATCAGCGAATCAAGCTGCATCTGGGAAGAGGGAACCTAAGTTACTGTTGATGACCGTTTGTTGGAAGTAGGAAATACATACATATGCTCGCAGTAAAGAGAAAAGTGTGAAAAGAACCAAGGGATTGTCTGTGATAAAATGGAGACTAAGAGAAGACAGGTGCTGGGTGCCAATTGGGAGATGGTGCTGAAGGCTTGTTGATGGTAGTTATTCTGTAGTGAATGTAAAGCAAGAAAGGGAGAATAAGAGCAAAAAAGATGGTGGAACTGAGGTACAGAACACAGCAGCTGCTGGAAATCTTTAATAAAGCAATAGAAAAAAAATAGGTCAGAGAATAAAAAACTGAATTATATTCGGAGACCAATAAATGGTGGAAATCTGAAACCAAAACAGAAAAATTTGTAAGTACTTGGCTGCATCTGTGGGGATAGGAGCAAAGCTAACATTATGGGCCAGTGATCCTCCTCAATATTGAAATTTGATCAGCTCAAAATGTCAACCTTGCCCTATTTCTAGCAGGTACACAACCCATTGATAATTTTTTGCTCATACCTCTAAAACACATCAATCCTGATGCCAAATGGAAAGGCTGGTTATCTGAAACTGATGAATTCATTATTTAGTCTTGAGGGCAGGAGCATGCCTAGGAAGAAGATGAGATATTGTTCTTCAAGCTTGTATTGGACATTATTGGAATAGTATAAAAGTCTAAAGGCAGAGTTGGAATTGAATGGAGAATTAGAATGATGGGCAACTGCGAACTCAGGGTTATTCTTTTGGACTGAAGGGAGATCCTCTGCAACACCAGTGCTCAGTCTTCATTTAGTTTTTACAACATAGAACAGGCCACAGTAGGATCACGGAATGCAATAAACTAAATTAGAAATGAAAATAAATTGCATCTTCATCTGGAAGAAGTGCTTGGGTGATGGGAAGAGAAGAAGTGAAAGGGCGGTTATTGTGGTTCAAGGAAAGGTTTGGTGAGAAGGAAACTGGATATTGATGGAGATGGAAGAACAGAAATGTGGTAGGAACAGACCCTTCAGAAAAGGGTATAGAGGGGAAGGTTGCATTATTTGATGGGAAATTATCTGTTATATTGGTTATACTATTATCTGTTATAATATTATAGCTGGGTGACATGGATTGTTGTCAACTTGGAGACTGAGCTGAATGCTTGTTAATGCTAACTAATCTCTCCAATAGAGAAATAATTAGTGAGAGAATAGAGGAGAGAACAAAACATTGTCGTGATACGGATTGTTTGGATAAAGTGAGAAGAGCAGGAGCCCCATCCTTGCTCTGCATGTAGGAGACTGAGTGAGAACAGAAAGAAATGGAATATAAATATGCAAACACGAGGAAATCTGCAGATGCTGGAATTTCAAGCAACACACATAAGAGTTGCTGGTAGACACAGCAGGCCAGGCAGCATCTCTAGGAAGAGGTACAGTCAACGTTTTGGGCCGAGACCCTTCGTCAGGACTAACTGAAAGAAGAGCTAGTAAGAGATTTGAAAGTGGGAGGGAGAGGGAGAGATCCAAAATGATAGGAGAAGACAGGAGGAGGAGGGATGGGGCCAAGAGCTGGACAGGTGAGTAGCAAAAGGAATATGAGAGGATCATGGGACAAGAGACCTAGGGAGAAAGAAAGGTGGGGGGGGGGAACCAGAGGATGGGCAAGAGGTATAGGGAGGGGGAACAGAGGGAGAAAAAGGTATGAACATTGACTTCTCAAACTTCCGCTAATGCCCCACCTCCCCTTCATACCCCATCTGTTATTTATTTATATACACACATTCTTTTTCTCTCTCTCCTTTTTCTCCCTCTGTCCCCCTCACTATACCCCTTGCCCATCCTCTGGTTTTCCCCTCTCCCCCTTTCTTTCTCCCTAGGCCTTCTGTCCCATGATCCTCTCATATCCCTTTTGCCAATCAACTGTCCAGCTCTTGGCTCCATCCCTCCTCCTTCTGCCTTCTCCTATCATTCTGGATCTCCCCCTCCCCCTCCCACTTTCAAATCTCTTACTAGCTCTTCTTTCAGTTAGTCCCGATGAAGGGTCTCGGCCCGAAACGTCGACTATACCTCTTCCTAGAGACGCTGCCTGGCCGGCTGTGTTCACCAGCAACTTTGATGTGTGTTGCAAGAAATGGAATAGATAGGGTTGAGAAATAAAGCCATCATTAAGGAAATAGAAATCTTAAATCTTTCAGATGGAAAGCCCTGTCATCAGAACAGATGTGATGGAGATAGAGAACCTGGCAGAATGGAATAGAATCTCGACAGGAACCAGAGTGGGAGGATGTGTAGCTGAAACTCCATATTTCTGGGAACTACTAACTTGTAATGTATGTTGGCCACTAACCAATTCCCTGAGAAAAATCAAGATAGGAAGACTTGGAGAAAGTGAGAGTCGAGTAAAGACTGGATGCAAAGGTGGTGATGCTTTTGAGTTCTGTATGTTTCCACTTAGTTAGTTCTGCTTCACTTCATCTGCAGGTTCCTGAAACCACAGATTTTTGTTTTCAAAACCCTGACAAATTCTGCAGGATCAATACACACAAGATGCTGAAGGATATCAGCAGGTGAGGCAACAATGGCAGCAGGAAATGAACAGCTGATGTTTCAAGCCAAAACCCTTCGTCAACCTCTCAATTTATGGCTTAGCTACCCCTTTAATCTCTCCGCCATTCATGAATAGTAGACACCTTGAGCCTCAGTCTTCCTCTCTCTTTCTATTTATCTCTGACTCTTAATTTTTACTGTTTGCACAATTTGTTTCTTTTTCTAAGCATTGGGTGCTTGACGGTCTTTTTTTTTAAATGGGTTCTTTTGCGTTTCTTTGTTTTGTAGCTGCCTATAAGGAGATGAATCTCAAGGTTCTATAATGTATATATACTTTGATAATAAATGTACTTTGAACTTTGACCTTTGGCATTCCATGTTCATACAGTAAATATCTTAAGTGAGCTCAAGTATTCATGCTTGATTGTTTTGAAGCCTTGAAGTCTTAGAGGCCTGTTAGCCCACTGGCTTTGTGCTGACTATCTAGTACCCATTCACACTCACCACATTTTCTCTACTTCTCCACACCATCCACACACAAAGTGTAGTTTAAGAGGCTGGGTGACCTGCATGTGTTTGAGATTTGGGTGGAAAGCAAGGCAGTTACATGAAGAGCATTTGAAATCTACACAGGCAATGCTCAGCGTCAGGATTGAACCTCAGTTGGTCAAATGATGAGGCAGTAGCTCAACAAGTTTGCCACTGTGCTGCTCAGTTCAGATTCAGCTATCCACATTTCCTAATATGGAGCTGGAGTGCATTAGTACTATCCTGCCTGGTGTCTGCTAAACCTAGCACAGACTGGCAAGATCATAGAAACTTGGATCTGCAATTCTGTTTGTATGAGCACTAAGCAGAATACTTAACCATTGGGGAGATAATTTTAACCTAATTATTCAGTGGGAGATGTTGATGAACTAAGTTTTCATTAAGATTAGAAAGAAATCATTTTAGAAAATTTTTAGTCAATTGAGGACATATATTTTAGAAAGCTAATTTAGTTTCCCCCACTTCATAAGAAGGTTTTAATTAAAATTTGACTTAATTATTGGTGAACAGAAACATTTTAATTCCCCATGCTTTGCAAAATACCTCATATCTTTCATTAGAAATCAATCAAACAGAAACTTTAGATGAACTCTATTATAAAAATATTATTTGTCTGAGGAAATATATGGCAAATGAAACAAACTTTTGCATGCAACTACACAGAATTCAATCATTTGTCATGTTGATTTTAATAAGAATCTCACAACATTAACCTTTATGTATCCATCCCATGCTAGCTTAGTCACTGACTGCATATTCATTTTCTCACATAGTTGTCATACTGTTTTTGTATTCCTAATCTTCTCTCTGAGGCACGTCTTATAGAGATAATAATCAAAGTGTTTTGTTGTGTTTGAGGAAGGAATTCTGGAAAAGGAGGAAGTATAAAATAATACTGAAAATAACTTTTTGCATCTAATTTAAACAGATGACACATTGTAGCAGGATATATCACATACAAAATCACCAACAGTAACCCAGTTGCTGGCTCCATCATTCAATAAGAGCACAACTGATCCAATCTTTCCTTTTGCATCATTTTCCAGATCTTTCCCCACATCCTTCAACTTCCTGCCAGTCTCTGTCTTGAGTATATTCAATGACTCGGCCTCAACAGCTTCTAGGATTGAGAATAAGAAAGGTTCATAACCCCTAAAAGACGAAGTACCTCTACCTTTCCATCTGAAATGGATAACTGCTTTATCTAAAACAATGCCTCCTATTTCCAGAGACTTATTAGGGGAAACTTCCTCTTAATATCCACCCTGTCTATCCCTCTCACAATGCCAGTGTTTCAATAATATCACCACTCATTTTCCCATATCTCAATGAACGTAGACTCAAACGGTTCAATCATTCTTAATGCATCAAGCATTTCACCCTGGTCAGGTGTATATTCTATGTAGTATCTCCAATGCAAACACGTTCTTTCCAAAACATAAAGGCCATAGATGGATTTAACACTGTTCATCTGCATCAAGCATCAAAACTTCCCTACTTTTATACTCTTTACTCTTTGCAATAAAGACTAGCAACTCAGTACTCTCATTATTTGTTGTACTTGCAAGCTAACTTTTTAGTATTTCTATGACACCCCCCCACCCTAGAATCCTTCATGCTGCAACATTTTGAGTTCTCACTGCATTTAAATACTAACTCATTTTTTAAACTTCTTTCCAGAAATGTATAACCTCTCCTTCCAATTCCTCATTGACCCCTGTTATTCTCTAACTACCAATCTCTTCCTTCCTCTCTTAACCTATCTACATCCCTTTGTAGGTGTCATGAGAGACCTAGGTGAGGATAGTGAGGAACCAGTTGCTGGAGACTAGAATCAATACACGATATACGACTGAAAAGAAGAGTGTTCTAAGCTAGACGCAAGACATGAATCCAAAGTTGATCTGATGATTAAGCACCACACCTCAGTTCAGGTGCTCTTTAAATATTAAAATATTGGTGCTTAAACATGGCCGCTGATTCGCGGGACAGGCCTAGGTCTTTAAAGGGGTCGTGCCAGCTATCCATATTCTGGCGAGTTAGAGCATCTAAACCCTGGGGGCTGGCACGCTCAGAATCGTGTCATAACTGTAGGCTTCTCTCATCCTCCTCTCAACTTACTATATTTGTACGATCAGTGATATTAGCTATAACAGATTCAGTCTCTGATCATCAATGGAGATTATATTATGAGTCTCCAGCATTGATCCCTGTGCCATTTCAATTGCTACTGAGTGCCAATCCAAAATGAACCATTTATCCAAACTTTCTGATTACAATTAGTTAAATATTCCCCTACCTATGTGAGCATTCTTCACCTAACCCTGTATGATGTACTTTGATCATCTGTTGTGTTCTCATTTATTAGAAACAACTCATTTCAATCACAATGTATCGCAGTTTGAAGCACACTTTATTTTTCATTTGAGTTTGAAGAGTAATCACCATAATTTCACCTCAGTCCAATGCAATTCAAAATACTTCCTATATTTGGATGTTCACGGTCTATAATTATAGTTCAGCTGAAATATTCTGCACTGATATATATTTTACTGGAAGTTTATTGACAATAGAAAATAGGTGTAAAATAATATCCTGTAGATTGAAGTGGGCCGTGTGCATCTTGTAGAAAGGCAATGCAGAAAACTGCTATAAAATCAATCTGATTAAAGGTCAAAAGCAAAATATAACAGACATGGTGAATCTATAATAATAAAAAAAGAAAATACTCCAGGTATTCAGCAAGTTAAGTAGCATGAGTGCATGTTTGAAGAGAGAGTTTACCATTTCAGGTTAAAGACCTTGAAAAGATGATTAACCTGAAGCACTGAGTATGATGAAAGGTTACTAACTTGAAAATTTTACTTTATTTTGTCACAGGTGTTGTTTGACCTCTTCAGCACCATCATTTTTGTTTTGTTTTCTATTCCAGATATTGCTAACAAAGTCAGATAGGAATGGTGGATGAAATTGTTCACACGCACCACAGTGTTGCATACTAAAACTATTTAGTTACTTACAATTAGGAAAGCAAACGACACATAGAATTTCAATAATTGCAAGGAAGAATGTTATATCTCAACAAGTAAAAGACTTTAAAGCATCTACTTTATTCATTACAATGAAAACTTTAATAGCTTACTTTCAACTTGTAAACCAGTCATTTATTCAGTAATTATATTTTTTTAGCTAGATAACTATGGAGTAAACGGACTTTATATGTCACATAAGGGAAACTTCTGAAGGACATAATTATTCATCTTTCTGGATATTATATGCTTGTATAGTAATTGGTTATAATTTTGCACTGGCTCCCAGATACCATACATGATTCAATTCAATGTTGAATCATTCATTGCATAAATTGCATCCAGGTTTAATAAATTATTGTCAAATATATTATTCCCATTGTAGTCAGAGAACTGTACAGTGGATTCCAGTTAATTGGGACACATCAGAGCAAGTACATTTTGGCCCAATTAAGCAGCTCTCTAAAATAGCAGAAGTTTCATGGAAACAGTTATAAAGGTTTAATAAAACAAAGTACCGCTTAACTGGGTTTTAAAAAACGATGTATTCAAATGAAATACAGACAAATTAGAAGACTACCAATGCTACTGATGGTTGTCCATTGTATCCGAAGATGACAGGAGACCTGTGAAAAAGCATTTTTGAATTGGAAATGCCATTGCACTGGGGCAGATCCACTCACCTGACCTCATAAGTCTGGGTCAGTGGTTTGAGTAGATGTCACAACTGGTGTCTTTTCTGGGTGCAGTGGATGACCATGACATCTTCTATGCTTGTCATGTCCTTCTTTTTCAATGCAGCATTGTAGAACTGCCTTCCTGGCTGTTGGATTTCACTGCAAATTATTCTGCCCAGTCTGCTGGAGCAGACGTTGCATGCTATAACAGGCATGTCGCCATCTCACTGGGGTATGAGACCCGCCAGCTACCCTCATCTGGTTTACCCTGCCTGTTGAAGTGGTGGATTGGGGTGTGGCCAGTTCTGACCAAAGGTAACAGTCAAGATGAATGTTGATACCTTCAAATTCGTCGTATTTTTTAAGTTGTTAAAGACCATAAGGCCATAAGACGAAGGAGCAGAAGTCGGCCATTCGGCCCATCGAGTCTGCTCCGCTATTTTATCATGAGCTGATCCATTCTCCCATTTAGTCCCACTCCCCCGCCTTCTCACCATAACTTTTGATGCCCTGGCTACGCAGATACCTATCAATCTCTGCCTTAATTACACCCAATGACT
Organism: Mobula birostris; assembly: GCF_030028105.1. NCBI lineage: Eukaryota > Metazoa > Chordata > Chondrichthyes > Myliobatiformes > Myliobatidae > Mobula > Mobula birostris. Next base: position 22,329,612 of record NC_092393.1, read on the forward strand.
TGGCCTCCACTGCTGCCCGTGGCAACAAATTCCATAGATTTACCACCCTCTGACTAAAAAAATTTCTTGGCATTTCTGTTCTGAATGGGCACCCTTCAATCTTTAAGTCATGCCCTCTTGTACTAGACCCCCCCATCATGGGAAACAACTTTGCCACATCCGCTCTGTCCATGCCTTTCAACATTCGAAATGTTTCTATGAGATCTCCCCTCACTTTTCTAAACTCCAAGGAATACAATCCAAGAGCGGACAAATGTTCCTTATATGTTAACCCTCTCATTCCCGGAATCATTTTAGTGAATCTTCTCTGTACCCTCTCCAAAATCAGCACATCCTTTCTTAAATAAGGAGACCAAAACTGCCTACAGTTCTCCAAGTGAGGTCTCACCAGTGTCCTATAGAGCCTCAACATCACATCCCTGCTCCTATACTCTATTCCTCTAGAAATGAATGTCAACATTGCATTCGCCTTCTTCATCACCGACTCAACCTGGAGGTAACCTTAAGGGTATCCTATACGAGGACTCCCAAGTCCAGTTGCATCTCAGAACTTTGAATTCTTTCCCCATTTAAATAATAGTCTGCCCATTAAAGTAGTGAAATCATTTCATTTTCACTCCCAGCTGTTTCTGGCATCTCCGAGCCTCAATGCTTGAAAACACAGTGAGTAAAACAGTTTTGAATTGTCATACTGTTTATTTCTTGCTAGCTATCAGCGACAAAAATCACTGCAACTGATGCTATTTAAAAACCAATCGTTCTAAGCACAGTATAGTGTCTGATGGCCACACAAGCACATGTAAATGACACTAATTAGGAGTTGTTATACAACAGTCTCCCGTCCCAATTAAGTGGCCTAAATAAATTAATGGAATTCCAGTTGTTTTCTTCATTAGTTTTGTTCTTTAAGAGTTGTCCCAAATAAGTGGCTGCCCCAATTAACTGATGACCCAATTAACCAGAACAGCCATATTTAATTTGCGTAGAGGTTTGGAGCTGTTACTTTTCATTAGCTTTTACATATTCTCAAATTATTTGACATCTGCAAAAGAGCTGCTGAAGTTCCAGTTACCTAACAGCTGGTTCTTGGATGACTCTACATTTCTTAACATTCCATGCTTTCCTATCTAAACTTGTTCCATTGCATCTGAGCCCTTAAAATCCCTTTAACTCATTACTGGATAGTGAATCACTCAGTATTTGCTGAGGTCATTCAGAGGCCTATATGTGCCTGGTACCTCAGTACTCCATCAGATAGAGATTGGCTCTCAGCTATCAAATGGGCACTTTGATCCATTTCTTTTTCATGTACCAAAGGCTAAGAGGACACAAACCTCAGGTCCACTGCCCACCTATCTCAGGTTCATCAGATCCCCGTATCGTGGTCTTGTTCAATTTGCCAAGGTTGTTACTACTAGTGATTATTATACTTATGGTAGCATCTTGCTGGGCAACATATGGCATCTTCTCTTTCCATTTACAGTAGTTCCATTGCCTGACATGCTGTCCGTAGTTTCACTTCTCTCTTAAGCTCTCACAGCTCCGATTCCCCCTTCACCCTGTTTAGTTCCCTGTGCGGCTTTTTTTTCTCTTATGAAGTCTCTCTTCAACATCCAGGTGCAGTAAGTAATTGGGAAGGCAAATGCTACGTTAGTCTTCATGACAAGAGGATTTGCAAAGAGGAAGAAGGAACTTTTACTGCAATATTATAGGATTTTGGTGAGACTGCACCTAGAGTAATACATAGAACTTTGAAGTTTAACTTAAGGAAGGATGTATTTGCCTTTAAAGGTTGCAGACAAGGATAATGACTGTAATATAGGGGAGATTGAGTAGATACAGAATGCATTTTTGAGAAGTTTGAAAGAGATCACATTGAAACTTGAAAGGCCTGACAGATTGAATGAAGAATCATTACTTCTGCCAGCTGAGGAGTCTAGCACCAAGGATCACTGTCTCTGAAAAGGTGGTGGGCTATTTGGACAAAGATGAAAAACGTTTTTTCAAGCACATGGTGAATCTTTGTAATTCTCTCCATTGAGTATGGACCTTGATTCAATGAAATCATCTAAAGTAGATGGAGGTAGTTCAAAAAAGGTACTGAGATAGGAGATTTGCTATAATCTTGAAGAATGGATTTGTGCATTATATATTGTGCTCTAATGCTCTAGACATCATCTAATTTTCAAAGCTGTTGCTTATCACCAAGCATTCATTGCCCCTGCCACCTCTGGTTCACTGTAATGTTTTCTAATCTCTGGCACCTACTCCATGTACTCCCCAGGCTCACTGTTCAGCTTCTTCCTCACACTCCTCTATCACTCCTTTTCTGCCGGTTCATCTCCTATGCTGACTGTCTTCCATAAATACATTCCTTGCCTTTCTCCCCAATCAGTTTCCTACTTCACTGTGCACTCACCTTTTCTTTTGATTAATGTGACATTACAAGGCTATGAAAAGGAAGCTCATTCTATATTACCAGACAACAAAATACACATTTCATTGTGTAAGGTCATTCTAAAAGAGCAAAATCCAACAAGCATATTCAACTAATAAATTCACAGATCAATCAAAGAACATATTTGCTGATTGATACAGAAATCTAAAGAGTTAATGGCATTGATTATATGTGGAATAGTGCTGTGTTATTGAAAGAAAGGCAAGGAAACTGAACATACAGTATATGGATTAGCTCAAGGTGGAAAAGATTCCAATTAAACCGTTACATTGTGCTTTGCTAGTCCTGTTGCAAATACTTCCTGAAAAATTTCTAGCTGGAAGTCAGAAACTGTTGGCAAGCAGATCTGACTTTGTTACAGCTACAGTAAATGTAATAATAAGGTGTATTATAGACTTGCCTTAGGTAACTAACTGGATGTTGGTTGCAGTTGGTTTTGAGGCACCCATTAGGTTTTGATTTCCATGGTTACAGTTTTAACTGCAGCACAGGTTTTGCTGCACTGAGTTTAAAGTTGCTGCAGCAACAGCTTTCTTGGGTGAAGAGAAATATGACCTCCATATCTCTCATGGATCACATATGGCTGCAATTTTATGTGTTATGTGATCCACTTTTTAAAAAAACTCCAAAATAAAATTGAAGTGATAACCGGAGAATACAGCATCATATGAAAATTATTGTGGATAATGGTCATATTTGACAGTCTAATGGGCAGAGGGCACTGGACAAGAGAAAATCTGCAGGTGCTAGAAATCTGAGCAACGCACACAAAATGATGGAGGAACTCAGCAGGCCAGGCAGCGTCTATGGGATAGAGTACAGTCGACGTTTTGGGCCGGAACCCTTTGGTGGAGGCTACTGGAAATGGACAGAGGGCACCGGATATGCCTACAACCATCCAAAAACATATGATGCATTTCTTGACTACTTCCACAACTTCAGTGTCAGATTTCAGGCTTTCGTAACTTGTGAAGCCCTTTTTACAGTGCGACTTAAAGGGGATTTCCCGAAGCAAGTTCCAAACTGACAGATACTTTTCAGTAATTCCCACAATACCTCCCTGTAAGCTGTGGCAACCCCCTTCTCCCTAGGCTCACAACCTTTTCCAAACGATAACTACTCCCAATGAGCTGCTGCTCAGACAATCCCAATAGCCAACACATCACCAACCACCATCAAGTCCAGACCCATGATCACAGGCCTCAATCAACAATTGCACTTCTGACTTAGTCACCTGAGTGACGACTAAACCCAGCTATCAGTCTGTGCCTTAATGCACCCTGCCGACTTTGACCAAGCAACACTAACCAGTTTGATTCTGATCATTCCCCATTAGACCTAGTTGTTTTTCTGCTTTGAATCAATCGTCCAGTCACCAACCATTCATCCTGTCCCCCAGTGTAACTGATTACATTGCCATGTTGGGTCAAAATAAAACCTTATCCTTGTGCCTGTGGTGTGATTCAACCAAGGCTCAGCAGGTAACTTCACCATAATGCCATGACTGGAATAGAAATGGCTTGCTAGATTTTCTGTGATTCATTGTATATCCACACACACACACACACACACACACACACACACACACACACACACACACACACACACACACACAGCAATTCTTCATAGAAATCATCCATTGCATAATGCAGATATTTTACATTCTACCCTACAGATTATAATACAACTCTAATCTTCCAACTGTTGATAAAAATCTCAGGGTGATTAGCCACAGCTTTAACAAAATGGCACATTCCACTTGTTCATGTTAAAAATTACAAATGGATAATTTTAATGTACGTGTGCGTTCTTTGCTCTGATTCTAAATAGTTCAGGTTATCATGAAGAAATTTTTTTTAAAAATGTATGTTTATTCAACCCTAACTAAACTGAGCATGCATTTATATGCAAAATATTTACATGCACTGTAATAATTACTGAGTATAATGAAATTGGAGGACCAGTTTCATGAAACTTCATCATGTAAGGATAGCTTTGACAAAGAACACCATGGTTTAAATAAGGAAGATAAAGTATAAGACTTGCTGGGACACAATATGCAATTGAGGTGGCTGCTCATCCAGTTCAATCAGTTAGTCTAGAGCCAAATTCTACTGTGAATATGATTACTTTTGAATCTATTAACTTTCAAATGATGTGATAATTTTGAGCTTATTAATTATTTTCAAGTGAATGCTAATCATCGGTGTAATAAATATCAGACCCAAATAGGGCTGTAATCTTACACCTTATCTAATATTTCCAGCCGATAATTATAAAGTTCAGCAAAGCTGATTAACAGTTTTATAATTCATCTCTCTGGGCGAAGCACTGTAATTACGACCTTTCTTGAAGCACAATGTACAGATTGGCAGCTGGTACACATCAACAAATATTGGAAAGAAGAACACTGAAAAAGGTATACTACACGCAAATATTAGCTAATAATTTACAAATGGTAGGATTAGCAAATAGTATAGCACCAACAAATATAATAAATTATATACCAGAAAGACATATTTGTAGACAGAATATGACAAACAATCTTACTTGCAAATAATTGCCAAGTATAAGGCCATCAGCGTAGGCATATAGTACATCACCATCAAGTAAGCAACTACCCTCCATTCAAAGGAAATAAATAATAATAATTACACAGGATGATTTGCTTTTGGAGTTCACAGCAACAAAAAAAAATCTGCCGTAAAGCCATTAACTCAAAACTGGTGTCATAAAAACTCCATATTACTGTTGTAAACTTGATGAGCAATCTTTCTTGAGTATTTCATATTTGCAATTTTATTGCTTAGAGTTTTAATATCAGCTATTTATGGATAATCAAAAAAAAGACATTTATTCCTGTTGCATCAGTGAACAAAGCCATTGCCCAGGATAGAACAGCACAGTAGTATAGTGGTTTGCACAATGCTTTGCAGTACCAGTGACTCAGATTCATTTCCCCGCCGCCGTCTGTAAGGAGTTTCTATGTTTTTCCTGTGACCACGTGTGTGTTTCCTCCTGATGCCCTGGTTTTCTCTCACAGTCCAAAGACGTACCAGTTATTAGGCTAATTTGTCATTGTAAATCATCCCGTGATTAGGCCAGGGTTAAATCAGTGTTGCTGGGCAGCATAGTCTGAAGGGCAGGAAGGGTCTATTCTGCACTGTGTCTCAATAATTAAAGAATTTTAAAAAGTTATGTTCTAGCATAATTGAAGATTTAGCCTTTTATTTACATCATGCTGTTGGTTACTCCCTGCTGGCAATAATGTCATTCAGTTTTCCCATTAGAGAAGAAAAATAGTCAAAGCTCCTATGCCAGATGAATAATTTTCCAGAGAGATCTTTATCTTCCAGAAGCTGTCAACTTGAAGTCCAAGCTATGCTAATACATACATAAATTTGATTATGATCCAGTGATCTGAGTTGAAAACAGTTGCTACCAAATGGGGTTAGATTAAGTGATCAGAAACTTGATCAAAAATAGGAGCTGTTTAAGGACAGTTAAATGACATGGGAGAGCTAGAATCACCAAATGTTTTGGGCAGGGAAGTTGTGAAGCTATGGATCAACACAGTTGAAGGAGGGTCCCCAAACCTTGGCCAACACTTACTACTGTGAATAAAAAACAAAGAATGTCCAGTGGCTAAGCTTTCCATAGGTGCCTTAGTGCAATATTTCAATATGAATTAGAAGATAATATGAACTTGTGAGAGAAGTAAGAAATTGGAAATAAATGATGGGAGATATATTTTGGCTTTGGAATCAAGACTATTAATAAGGAAAGAAAATTAATATGTCCAAATGAAGTGTTTCAGTCTAAAACATCAACTGTCCATTTCGGTACACTGATGGTGCCTGGCCTGCCGAGTTTCTCCAGCATTTTGTTGATTGTTCTAGATTCCAATATCTGAATTTATATGGGTTCTGTTGTCATCTGCCCATGAATATTCCTTCAGTTGTGTAACATATTGCAGAGTTTGTTGAAATTATCTGGTAAGAAACAGTAAATTGGAAGTGTATCTGGCCATCCATCAATCAGTTTAAATGATGTAGCTACACTGATATACTGCCTACTTGGTGATTTGCAAAACAGTACCAAACACCTATTTTCACAATGCTGTCACTCTTAAGCAGAAGTCATATTTCTATATTGATTAAACCTGAGCATAAACATCTAAGTTGGCATTATTTTTGTAAGAAAGGAATGAGATCTATTTTCTCCTTAAGTAAATATTCAAAACAAAATGAAACCACTAGTTTCTTCTCACTTTGACTTTCTATAAACTTGGTCTACATTAATCCTGTCACTAGAATTATATTTTATGCTGTTAACAGTGTTGTCTGTAATAACAGCACCTTACTCAGTTTTCTATAGAGCTAAAAAGCATTGAGGTGCAGCTACTGTAACGTCAATAAAGGTACCAAAAGTATCCCCCAGTGTTACAACTCACTTACAAATCTTAATGAAATCCAGAGATTAGATAGCATATTCTAACCTCAACAACACTTATATTTCCCTGGTGACTAGTAGAATATTAATTTAAAATCTATTGGATGTTTGATATCTGAGGCTGAAAGTTATTTTCAACTGAGCTGCCTGAGTGTTATCTGGCAGACTAAGTGGCATTAGCAATCACTTCCGAACGAAACTGCACTCATTGAGAAGTTGGGCCGGACATTTTTTTTGGTGAACAATCATAGTATGACTGACAATATCTTGACGTCGGTCCCTATCACAAGTCATGCGCAGTGCATTCATTCACTTGCCAGAAGGTATTGGAGCTTTTGGGTGCTGACTATGTCACCAGAATCTAGTAGGTGGCCACATGGCTCATTCCTGATACTTCAATTATTTACAGTCTGACCTGCTAATTTACAGGCAAGTGCTCTCAGTATTATGGTTAACTTTGCTGATGATGGAAAGGTAGTTGGAAACAGCTTACAAGGAGGATGCAAAAATCTGTTAAGGGATTGCGGAAAGGTTAAGTAAATAGTCATTTATTTTGGTATTAGGAACCGAAAAATAAAATACTGCTTCAGTAGAGATAAAGCACAGAATACAATACACAGGAAGTTCATGTACAGTTAAAGCAAGTAATTAGGAAAGTCAATGTAATGTTGATTTTATTGCAAGGTGATGGGATATAATCAAAGGGGAGTGTTGCTTTAGCTGGAAGAATACCACACCTGGAGTACTGCTTACAATTTTGGAATCCTTACTTAAGACAACAGGTATAGCACCTGCTTATCACCATCCCCTCCCCCACCAGATCAGGGTCATGTGACGCCATGAGAGCAGGTGGTGGATGGTCATATGAGCAGCTGCTGCATATCACAAGCCCTGGTTATGCAACCACTGACGCCAGGAAGACTATCTCTTAAGATTTTGACATTGGCTTGGGTGTCCCATCTTGGAAAGGCACAGCCCAGAAGAAGGCAATGGTAAACCGCTTCTGTAGAAAAAATTGCCAAGAACAATCATGGTGACGGAAAGACCATAATCGCCCACATCATATGACATGGCACATAATGAATGGGTGGACTTAAGAAGGGGCAAATTTGCATTAGAGGAAGTTCAGAAAATAATCACTGCACTGAAGAGGAAAGATTGAATACATCAGGCCTGTGCTCACTGGACTTTAGAAGAATGAAGTGAACTGATTAAAAGATGAAAGATCCTGAGGGGGCCTGGTAATGTGAATGCTGTGAAGATTTTTTTTTCTGTGGGGCAATATAGATCCTCACAGAGGATTGTGACTGGTTGGAATTCTCTGCCTCAGAGCTGTGTGGTAGTTTAATTGTTGAAGGTAATCAAAGCTGAGATGGCAGGTTTTTGGTTGAAAGGAAAGGCAAGGGTTATGAGAACAAATGAAGAAGTGGAGCTGGGAACAAGAGCCATGTTCTTCCTTGGCTTGATGGTTTTATTGGTCCACCTCCTGCTCTTATTTCTTATGTTTTTGACAAAACAGTTAATACTGAAGGTCAGGCAACATCAATGGAGGGAGAACAGCATCAACTCTTAAGCTTCATCAAAATTGGAAAAGTGAAAAGAGTTTACTTTGCAGGCAAGGACAGGGGTGCATTGATATTGTATAGATCTAGCTTGCTCTTGTGGACAATGGAGTTACTCTGTGTGTGGTCATCCTATCTGCATGAGCTTTCTCTTTAAAACGGAGGAGGCCACGTTGTGAGGACCAAGCGCAATGCTCAATTTTAGAAGGAGCGAATCATGGTATTTTTTGGGTCACTGCACAGTGGGAAACGATAACAGGGCAATAACCATAGTTGTATGGGAATGTCCTGTGAGAAGTAGAGTGGAGGTGAGAACTAAACAGTCAGAAGTATGAAAGGGGAGAGGAGGGGAAGGTATGCCTGAAGGTGCTTTTGTAATCACTGAATACTTACAAAATAACTAAGAGTACATGGTGCTGTAATAAGACATAATTTAAAGGGTCTAAATCAGCAGCTTGCATCTGAAAGCCCCCAGGATAATGGAGGCAGAATTGGTAGTTCACTGTGCACAATGTATTTATACAAATCACTTCAGAGCTGCAAACAGCAGTCCCTCAATCATCTCATAGTGACATGGGGCTACTCACAGTGTAGAGGTTGATCGGAACAATCTATCAGCTGAAGTAGTCTGGACTCATGGATGACCGCTATGTTCCTTTTCTTCTACACTTCTCTCTTCTTCCATTGTGAGCATTTAGGTATGTAGCTCAACAGTGGATGCCCTGGGGAAAGAATTTTAAAGTCCAGTAACCAGTGGGGTATCGATGCAGGAATCTCTTCATGCAGCTCTCAATGGTTACTGTGAAGACGCATGATCCCATCTGCAAAATGAACTCCTGTCTTTGCCCAGTTTCACCAGTCTTAGCTGGTGATCTGATTGGGAATTACTATATGTTTAGGGTAAAAACGAGAGTCAAATATTTCTGAAGAGACAAAATGAGTCATCATTGAGCTGAAAGAAGGATGATACTCCATCAGTTTCAAGGGAATCTGCCGATCAAAGCATATTAACACCAGTACCACAGTGAAGATCCCAGAGTATGCAAAGTCCATGACCTAGTTAAATTTGTAATATTTGTAAGCATCTTACAACAAATTAATTTTGTTTTTAAAAACAAAATGGAAAATTATATATATAATATTGGCTATGAATAATAATTATCATTTTAAGGCCCAATGTTTAGGATTGTGACATGTGACCTCTACTCTGTGGGTGCAACAATATTGATAGATTATTCCAAAGAATTACTTTATAAGGAGCTATCTGATAAACTATGAAACTTAGTTTGAGATCTTCTGTTTTATGAATAATCTATACACTCTGCAGCAGATATTGTTTGGGGTTAAGATATCATTCAAAGATTCAAAGCACATTTATTATCGTAGTATGTACACAGCATACAATCCTGAGGTTCATAGAAACCATAGAAACCATAGAAACTACAGCACAGAAACAGGCCCTTTGGCCCTTCTTGGTTGTGCTGAACCATTTTCTGCCTAGTCCCACTGACCTGCACACGGACCATATCCCTCCATACACCTCCCATCCATGTATCTGTCCAATTTATTCTTAAATGTTAAAAAAGAACCAGCATTTACCACCTTGTCTGGCAGCTCATTCCATACTCCCACCACTCTCTGTGTGAAGAAGCCCCCCCCCAATGTTCCCTTTAAACTTTCCCCCCCTCACCCTTAACCCATGTCCTCTGGTTTTTTTCTCCCCTTGCCTCAGTGGAAAAAGCCTGCTTGCATTCACTCTATCTATATCCATCATAATTTTATATACCTCTATCAAATCTCCCCTCATTCTTCTACGCTCCAGGGAATAAAGTCCTAACCTATTCAACCTTTCTCTGTAACTGAGTTTCTCAAGTCCCGGCAACATCCTTGTAAACCTTCTCTGCACTCTTTCAACTTTATTTATATCCTTCCTGTAATTTGGTGACCAAAACTGAACACAATACTCCAGATTCGGCCTCACCAATGCCTTATACAACCTCATCATAACATTCCAGCTCTTATACTCAATACTTCGATTAATAAAGGCCAATGTACCAAAAGCTCTCTTTACAACCCTATCTACCTGTGATGACACTTTTAGAGAATTTTGTATCTGTATTCCCAGATCCTTCTGTTCTACTGCACTCCTCAATGCCTTACCATTAACCCTGTATGTTCTACATTGGTTTGTCCTTCCAATGTGCAATACTTCACACTTGTCAGTATTAAACTCCATCTGCCATTTTTCAGCCCATTTTTCCAGCTGGTCCAAGTCCCTCTGCAGGCTCTGAAAACCTTCCTCACTATCTACTACACCTCCAATCTTTGTATCATCAGCAAACTTGCTGATCCAATTTACCACATTATCATCCAGATCATTGATATAGATGACAAATAACAATGGACCCAGCACTGATCCCTGTGGCACACCACTAGTCACAGGCCTCCACTCAGAGAAGCAATTCTCTACCACCACTCTCTGGTTTCTTCCATTGAGCCAATGTCTGATCCAATTTACCACCTCTCCATGTATACCTAGCGACTGAATTTTCCTAACTAACCTCCCATGCGGGACCTTGTCAAAGGCCTTACTGAAGTCCATGTAGACAATATCCACTGCCTTCTCTTCATCCACCTTCCTGGTAACCTCCTCGAAAAACTCCAACAGATTGGTCAAACATGACCTACCACGCACAAAGCCATGTTGACTCTCCCTAATAAGCCCCTGTCTATCCAAATGCTTGTAGATTCTGTCTCTTAGTACTCCCTCCAATAACTTACCTACTACTGACGTTAAACTCACCGGCCTATAATTTCCCGGATTACTTTTCGATCCTTTTTTAAACAACGGAACAACGTGAGCCACTCTCCAGTCCTCCGGCACTTCACCCGTAGACAGCGACATTTTAAATATTTCTGCCAGGGCTCCCGCAATTTCAACACTAGTCTCCTTCAAGGTCCGAGGGAACACTCTGTCAGGTCCCAGGGATTTATCCACTTTAATTTTCCTCAAGACAGCAAGCACCTCCTCCTTTTCAATCTGTACAGTTTCCATGGTCTCACTACTTGATTCCCTCAACTCCATAGATTTCATGCCAGCTTTCTTAGTAAATACAGATGCAAAAAACCTATTTAAGATCTCCCCCATTTCCTTTGGTTCCGCACAAAGCCGACCACTCTGATCTTCAAGAGGACCAATTTTATCCCTTACAATCCTTTTGCTCTTAATATACTTGTAAAACCTCTTTGGATTATCCTTCACTTTGACTGCCAAGGCAACCTCATGTCTTCTTTTAGCCCCCCTGATTTCTTTCTTAAGTATTTTCTTGCACTTCTTATACTCCTCAAGCACCTGATTTACCCCCTGTTTCCTATACATTTCATACAACTCCCTCTTCTTCTTTATCAGAGTTGCAATATCCCTTGAGAACCAAGGTTCCTTATTCCTATTCAATTTGCCTTTAATCCTGACAGGAACATACAAACTCTGCACTCTCAAAATTTCCCCTTTGAAGGCTTCCCACCTACCAATCACATCTTTGCCAGAGAACAACCTGTCCCAATCCACGATTTTTAGATCCTTTCTCATTTCTTCAAATTTGGCCTTCTTCCAGTTCAGAACCTCAACCCTAGGACCAGATCTATCCTTGTCCATGATCAAATTGAAACTAATGGTGTTATGATCACTGGAACCAAAGTGCTCCCCTACACACACTTCCTTCACTTGCCCTAATTTGTTACCCAACAGGAGATCCAATATTGCATCCCCTCTAGTCGGTCCCTCTATATATTGATTTAGAAAACTTTCCTGAACACATTTTACAAACTCTAAACCATCTAGACCCCTAACAGTATGGGAGTCCCAATCAATGTATGGAAAATTAAAATCCCCTACCACCACAACTTTATGTTTCCTGCAGTTGCCTGCTATCTCTCTGCAGATTTGCTCTTCCAAGTCTCGTTGACTATTGGGTGGTCTGTAATACAATCCCACTAATCCCACTCATCTTTCCACAGACAGCCTCGAAACAAACAAGAACCATGGAACCCATTCAAAGAAAAACATCAACTTCCCCCCATCATGCACAAAAAAAAATTGCACAAGTGGCGACAAAAAAAAAGAATGAAAAACACAGAATAGAAAACACAAAATTGAAAGAATCCAGACATATTTCAGTTCAGCTTAGTGTCTGTTAACTGCAGGCTGCCCCGATTCAAAATCATCCAAATCAGCAACAAAAAAATGAGCGACCAGAAGCTGGAAACACAACATACGTGAAATATAGAGTCCAACCGACAAATCACATTGATTAAACCTTTCTCCGGCACTATCTTATAACAGCATCGAGGGAGAGAGAGATCATTCAAATGCAAAGACCTTACCTTGGGAGCAGCAAGCAAGAGGGAGAGAGAGAGAGAGACCATCACACGCAGACCCCTTCTGGCAGCAGCCAACAAGAGGCTGGCAGACAGAGCTGAACGCTTGCTCATCATTCCACAGTTACCTCGATGATGTCAATCTCCCTCAGCATACTAATCAGCGAGATTGATGAGGAATGGAGTTGATCTAGGCTTCTTAGTCTCCAGGCCCCATGTTTCATTTACAGCCTCATGGAACCCTCACGGAGACAACAAAGCGCCAGATTGCTCAATCGGCTTGAAAACGCGCCGTCAAAATATAGATCACAGGTACGGAAGAGTAGGTCACGGGCTCCAACAGTAGGTCACCGTAGCAGAAACACATTTGAAAGAAAAGGAAGATGTAAGAGAAGTAAAAGAAGTAGCTGTATGAGCAGTCTGGAGAATATCACCCTTTAGCATTGTTCATCATTTTCACCATGCACTAGTTCGTACTACCTTTCAAATTAAACACTTCCCCACCTTAAAAAAAATATATCCTGGTTCCTTCCATGTTACAGGATCTATCTCTTGGAACCCCCTGACTCAGCAGCATAGTGGAAGTGTTTTCACTAGGACTGTAGCAGTTCAAAAAACTGGCTCACAGAATAAGAATCAATCAGAATCAGGTTTATTATCACTAACATATGTGATGGAATGTGTTGACTGTAATTTGCATAAACATTAAATAGTGCAAAACTAAAAAAGGGGGTAACATTCATGGACCATGCAGAAATCTGATGACAGCTGGGTAAAAGCTCTTCTGAAAACATTGAATGTGTGTCATTTTCTCCTTCTCAAATTAATTAGAGATGGACAGCAGAGACCCATTTGCCAGTCATGCCCATACCTCCCCCAAAAACGAGCAAGCCAGAATGTTCGTTCTACCCTTATTAGATGAAGCCACCTTTAGCAGAGAATCTTCTAGGCTGTTAGAAAACTTTGCCCAGTTTATACAACCTAAGCTTTCTGTAATGTCAAAAACCATCAAAATCAAACTTATAAAGCAGCATTTCTTCTTATCGTTGCCTGGTTGTACTCTTTTTTTTTTGTTGACTTCACAAGACAAATATTTGAGGTGTCGTTGTATGCATTTATTTCTGTCATACACCATTCCTGTTCATGCTTTTAAGTAGCAAATAAAGGGATAATCATCTAAATTCAAGGCTCTAACAGATTTATTTATGAGCCAATTTTGTCTGTTCTTACAATTTATTTATGATTAATAATTAATATTCATAAATAAATCCAGTCATGAAAATTTATCGCTGTTCAAAAATTGAATCATAATCATCATGACATAATTAACGTGAAATTGTAACTTGGAATCCTTACAGAGTAGAAGATTAACATTGGGCATCCATTCTCCAATTTGAGTTATTGATCACTAAATAAGTTTACCAAGTTGGTTTGCCTTAGATGCTAAGAACCTTCGAGGTGACAAGATGGTGTCTTATGCTGAAATGCTGTTTTAGCAGATATTCCAGTGAAAGGAGCTATAGTTTATGCTGGGAATAGCTACCCAGAGGTTCATTAAACAGCTGATTGCCACTTAAATTACCAGGTATTGCTCAGACATCACACCATTTAGGAGGATAGTGGTTGGCATAATGCTTTCTCCTGGGGATGACCAGTTGATGAGAGTAAACTATCACTGCAGAGAAATTCCAGTGCTATATTTACTGTTCACTTACTGCTGGAAGTTTGAAAGAAACTTTTAAAGGATATCAGGAAGCAGTTCTATGATACTTTATTCAGGAAATTCTCTCATGAAGATGCACAAATGAGTGAGTACTATTGTATACTACAATTATTAGACAGATAATTGCAACAATGTTACAAGGCCAGTGACATTGCAGAAATCATCAAGGATAACCCAACATGTATTTATTCATTCCTCTGACGTCACATTTTTCCTTCTTCTCACAATATTTTCCAATTTGCAAGACAGTATGATCATGCCCCTTTAATCTGACCCTCGCTGATCAAGGGTAATAGATGGGTGAGCTTCCATGCACAATGAAAAAAAAAACACAGATAACTTGGATAGAGTTAACATGGAGAGGACGTTTAACTTGGTAGGAAGCCTAGGATCTGAGAGCACAACCTCAGAATACAAATGAGAAGAGGATGAATTTCTTCTGCCGGGGGAGGTGAATCTGTAGAATTTACTACCACAGGCACTACTGAGGTCAAGTCTGGGTCTATTTCAGACAGAGGTTGATAGCTTCTTGATTGGAAAGGGGTTTAAGCACTATGGGATAGGCAGGAGAATGGCTTGGAATAAAATCAGCCATGATTGAATGGTGAAATCCCAAAACTGTTGCTATATCTATGGTCTTAGGTTCTTATAATGCAAAGAAAATATCAATCGTAACTGAAGGAATTAGAAGTGCAACACAGTGCTCTATTTATTGTTTATTAAAATAATATTATGTTGCTTTTATTGATTTGCTTGCCCTTTTTTGTAAAATTTGCCTGCAGTACTTGTCAAAACAACTTATCATACAAAATTATGCCATTATGCTGCTTTATGTAATCTAGCAATGTTAAAACACTAATTGAACATTTCATTGTTGCTTTGTCCTCATCCAATGCCTGTGCATTGATTTTCAGAATCAGAATGAGATTCAGCTTTATTATCACTGAGTTAAATGATGTGAAACTTGTTATTTTGCAGCAGCAGTACAGTACAACGTCATAAAATTACTAAAAAATTACAAAATAAACAAGTGCACCAAAATAAAAAGAAATAATGAGATTGTGTTTATGGGTTCATGGACCATTCAGAAATCATATAGTGGAAAGGCAGTTTCTGAATCACTGAAAGCTTAATTTGGATCATTTAGATCCTTGATTTACTCATTGTTAGACCCCAGTTAGTACACACTGACAATAACATCTCCTCCACGTTCACCAACAGCAGAGGTGCACCACAGAGCTGTGTGCTTAAACCCTGTGTTCTACCCATTTTATAATTATGACTGTGTGGCTACATACAGCTCCAATGCTGTATTTCAGTCTGCAGATATCACCACTGTTACTGGCCGAATCAAAAGTGGGCTTTGGATCAGCATACAGGAAGGTAGATTGAAAATCTGGTTTAATGGTGCCACAATAATCTTTCATTCCACATCAGCAAAACCAAAGAGTTGATTATCGACTATAGGAAGAAGAAGGCGGAAGCCAATGAGCTAGTCCACATTTTGAAACTGAGGTGGAGAAGGTCAATAGCTTTAAATTCCTTCGCATCAACATGTCAGAGGTTCTCTCGGACCAGCACATAAATGCCATCACAAAGAATGCTCAGCAGCGCCTCTACATTCTTAAAGGTTTACATAAATTCATCGTATCACCAAACACTTCGACAAACTTCTATAGAGGCACAGAGGAGAGTATCCTGACTGGTTGCATCATGGCCTGAAATGGCAATGCCAATGACTAGGAACAAGTAAGGATACAGGAAGTGTTGGATAGTCCATCACAGGCGAAACCCTCTCCACCTTTAATATGACATAGAACACTGCCAAAAGAAAGCAGCATCCATCATCAAAGACCCCAACCTAGGGTAGGAGGAACAGAAGTCTTGGGTCTCACACCACCAGATTCAGGAACAGTTATTATCGTACAAACAGCAGGCTCCTGAACCAGTGTGGATAATTTTATTTACCATAACATTCAACTGGTTCTACAATCGGTGGACTTACATTCAAGGTTTCTTTATGACTTATATTCCCAGCATTATTTTGTATTTGAACAGTTTGACTTCTTTTGCACATCAGTGTTTGTCAGTCTTTGTCTATTTATGTATAGTTTTTGATAAAATTCAATTGTGTTTTTTTATTCCTTGTATATGCCATCAAGAAAATGGATCTCAAGGTAACATCTATGTCCTTTGATAATAGATTTACTTAGAACTTTGATTAAGTGTGAGTCTTCAGACTCTGTATCCCTCCCTGATGGTGAGGATCTTCCTGAGGCATTGTTTCTTGATGGTAGGGAGGCTTGTGCTGGCAGAGTCTGCAACCCTTTGTATTCACTGATACTCCTGCACATTGCAGCCTCATTACCAGGTTGTAGTGCAACCAGTCAGAAAGCTCTCCTTCGTAAATCTACAGAAATTTGCAGCAGTCTTTGTTGACATACCAAATCTCCTTAAACTCCTAACGAAGTATAACCACTGGAATGTCCAACATGATGTGTTGGCCCCAGGGGAGATCCACGAGATACTCTCACTCAGGAACATGAATCTGCGCACCATTTTCAACACCGACCAGAGGACTACTGTGTATTCTCCTGCCTTCCCCTTCCTGAAGTCCACAATCAATTCCTTTTTCTTGCTGATGCTGAGTGTGATGTTGTTGTTGCAATATCATTCAACCAGCAGATCTACCTTACAGCTGTGTACCTCTCTGTTGATTCTGAGGCTCTACCAACAACAGCGATATCATCCGTAAATTTTTAGATTGAACATGTGCTGTGCTGTGCCATACAGACAGGAGTATAGAGGCATAGATCAGTGGGTTAACATGCATCCTTGAGGTGCACCTGCATTGATTATCAGTGAGGAGGAGATGTTTTCACCAATATGTACCGACTGTGGTCATCTGTACAGTACTGATGAGGAAAACAAAGATGCATTATTAGTCACAGCATATTAAAAAGACCTAATCTCATTAAAAATGCGGGTCTTTTTAAAATATGAATAATCTGTTCACCTATTCCATATTTCACAGTAAGATGTTTAACAATAACAACCTTTATTTCTCAAGAACAAGTTTCCTTTTTATTCATCAAAATTCTATGCTTCCATTTGCATGTATTTATCATGCAGAATGACTCTCTACAGTATTCATAAATTCTTTAGGATACTGAATAACTTCTAAAATGTATTAGCTTAAATAACATTCCATAATTTTGAAAGTTATAAACACATCAAAGTTTATGATGAGTCACTGACGGAAGAAATTAATGTTCAGGGTGGTGGGTGTTGTGCCGATCAACCAAGCCACTTCCATCTTAGTGTTGTTGAGTTTCTTAACTACCTTCAGAATTCATCCAGGAATATCTATCACCATGCCATATTGGTTTTGAGGAACCAGAATGTACTCTTCATTCGCTCTCTAACCTGCTCTTGTCGCTACAGTACTGATGTAGCTTGAGAAATCAAACTTCTAGTGTATGATGATGTCCAAGAAGTTGACGGTGGGGGTCCTAGCACTGGTGGTTGCATTGTGTATAGAGGGTGAGTGTTGAATCTGATTTACTGGAGAAAGTTGTTGCCTGCCACTTGTTACTTATCAACCCAGACCTGATTTTCCTTGAAACAGGAATGGGGTCCTTTGTTACCCGGGAAGTATGGAATAGAATTGTACTTCTTGAAATCAACAATAAATCAGAATCAGAATCAGATTTATTATCACTGGCATGTGGCGTGAAATTTGTTAACTTCGCAGCAGCAGTTCAATGCAATACATAAACTAGTAGAGAGAGAGAAAAAATATATAAAGTAGAACATAATAATAAATAAACAAGTAAATCAGTTACGTATATTGAGCAGATTTTTAAAGATGTGCATAAACAGGAATACTGTATATTAAAAAAAAGTGAGGTAGCGTTCAAAGCTTCAAATATCCATTTAGGGATTGGATGGCAGAGGGCAAGAAGCTGTTCCTGAATCACTGAGGGGTGCCTTCAGGCTTCTGTATCTCCTACTTGATGGTAACAGTGGGGAAGGGGCTTGCCCTGGGTGCTGGAGGTCCTCAATAATGGATGCTGCCTTTTTGAGACACCGCTCCCTAAAGATCACCTGGGTACTTTGTAGGCTAGTGCCCAAAGTGGAGCTGACTAGATTTACAACCTTCTGCAGCTTCTTTCAGTCCTGTGCAGTAGCCCCTCCATGCCAGACAGTGATGCAGCCTGTCAGAATGCTCTCCATGGTACAACTATAGAAGTTTTTGAGTGTATTTGTTGACATGCCAAATGTCTTCAAACTCCTAATGAAGTATAGCCACTGTCTTGCTTTCTTTATAACTACATCGATATGTTGGGACCAGGTTAGATCCTCAGAGATCTTGACATCCAGGAACTTGAAGCTGCTCACTCTCTCCACTTCTGATCACTCTTTGAGGATTGATATGTGCTCCTTCATCTTACCCTTCCTGAAGTCCACAATCAGCTCTTTGTCTTTCTGACATTGAGTGCCAGGTTGTTGCTATGGCACCATTTCACTAGTTGGCATATCTCACTCCTGTACGCCATCTCGTCACCACCTGAGATTCTACCAACAATGGTTGTATCGTCAGCAAATTTATAGATGATATTTGAGCTATGCCTAGCCACATAGTCATGTGTATATAGAGAGTAGAGCAGTGGGCTAAGCACACACCCCTGAGGTGCACCAGTGTTGATCGTCAGCAAGGAGGATATGTTATCACCCATCCACACAGACTGTGGTCTTCCAGTTAGGAAGTCTGTTGTGTTCTTATATTTATACGTGCCGTGGGTTAACAATAAAGAATCATATTCTGGAAGAATTAGAACTTTTATTTACAGCAACAAAACCAAACCATATTTTTACCAAGCCATGTTCCAGATCATTCTATCATTTCTGCGCATGCTCAGAACTCTCTCCAAACACATTCTTACACGTAATATCATCACATCTTCCTTTCCTTAAAAAGAAACACAATTAGCAACATTAACCAGAACAAACACATAATTTAACATGTCTCTATCAGTCTCTCTGAGGGTTTACGAACACGTAGGCCTTGTAAGTGGTTCAAACAGTTCTTGGTGTTTCGTTGTTATTTCCATGTTTTGTCTGGTCTGCATCGGTTAATTGAAACTCTGAAGTTGGCTCTTTCTTGAGGACTTTGCGATTTCTTCTTAACGCTGCTCCTTCTTCTGTTTGGCTTCAGATCAGTATTGTACAGTACCGGCAAGTTTGGCCTCTGTCCTCCTGCGGAGGTGAGATTGTGATGGAATGCATGGCACATTGATGCATGTACGTTACTTCCAGAGGGCAACATTGCAACTCCTGGTTTTGGTGACAATACTTTGTCAGATGCTGGTAACAAAGGGATGGGTCTGGGAGCTTTCTATGACTTCCAGCCGTTCCATTCTGTCACTATATTCTGACTCTGTGTCAATGTCCAGGACTAAAACTCTCTTCACCAAATTCAGTCTCTCACAGGCAGATAAACCCAGTATTGACTGTACATTCTTTGGCACCACCACAAATGAAAGCGTGTGCAAAATGTTTTTGTGTGATACTTTTGCCACACATGTTCATTTAACTGGAATGTCTGCACCTGAATACCCAGTCACTTTTATATTTGTCTTATGTAACTTTGGTCTTGATTTTAATGCACTAAACTCAGATTCTGCAAGAATATTTACTTGTGCTCCAGCATCAAGTTTAAACAGAATATTGTTTTGGTTCACTTGCAATGGAATAGTCCAGTCATTCTCACTTTGTTTGTTTTCACAAAGTACATCTATATAAAACTCCTCAAGTTCATTTCCAAGCACTGCACTTACTTGCTTTATTTTCTTCCTACTTCTGCAACAGCGTGAAAAATGATTACTCTTATTGCAGTTGTTGCACATTTTCCCATACGCTGCACACTGTTTAGTTTTTTTCTCTCAGATGACATTTTGCTCTCCGTCAGTTTTGTTGTCATTTTATTATTATTTCTAATAAATTTGCACTTTTCTTACAGCGTCTACGTTGCAGCTCTCAATGAAAAATTCTTTAGCCTGTGACGTCATGGTTTCCAAAGCTTTGCAGAGCATTAAAGCTTTGTCCAAGTCTCAGTCTTGTTCCCTTAACAGTCTTTCTTTCAGACCATGTGGATAAAGGTGAGGTTATCCACCTTGGTAGCAAGAACAGGAAGGCAGATTACTATCTGAATAGTGACAAGTTAGGAAAAGGTGAAGTACAGCGAGATCTAGGTGTGCTTGTTCATCGGTCACTGAAAGTAAGCATGCAGGTACAGCAGGCAGTGAAGAAAGCTAATGGCATGCTGGCCTTCATAACAAGGGGAATTGAGTATAAGAGCAAAGAAGTCATTTTGCAGTTGCACAGGGCCCTAGTGAGACCACACCTGGAATATTGTGTACAGTTTTGGTCTCCAAATTTGAGGAAGGACATTCTAGCTACTGAAGGAGTGCAGCGTAGGTTCACGAGGTTAATTCCCGGGATGGAGAGACTGTCATATGTTGAAAGATTGGAGCGACTGGGATTGTATACACTGGAATTTAGAAGGATAAGAGGGGATCTGATTGAAATATATAAGATTATTATGGGATTAGACATGCTAGAGGCAAGAAACATGTTCCCGATGTTGGGGGAGTCCAGAACCAGAGGCCACAGTTTTAGAATAAGGGGTAGACAATTTAGAACGGAGTTGAGGAAAAACTTTTTCACACAGAGGGTTGTGGTTCTGTGGAATGCTCTGCCTCAGAAGGCAATGGAGGCCAATTCTCTGGATTCTTTCAGAAACGAGTTAGATTGAGCTCTTAAAGATAGCGGAGTGAAGGGATCTGGGGAGAAGGTAGGAATAGGGTACTGATTGTGGATGATCAGCCATGATCACAGTGAATGGTGGTGCTGGCTCGAAGGGCTGAATGGCCTACTCCTGTACCTATTGTCTATTGTCTATTACCATTATCCCGAATGCCACAAACAATTCTGTCTTTAATAAGAGAGTCTGTCAATTCTGCAAACCAGCATGATTTCCTCCGGTGTCTCAATTCAGTAACATATTGATCAATTGTTTCACCAGTTCTCTGCGCACGTGTAAAAAATCTGTGCCTTTCATATGTCAAATTACGCTTCGGTATACAAAATGCTTCAAATTTGTCCAATTATCGATTCCAATTTTAAATTATCTCCATCTTCAAAAATAAAGTGATTATATACCTCAATTGTGTTATCAACTCTACTGTGGAGTGGAAGCGCAGCTTTTGTTTTTCTTTGGTTTTCCATCAGCTTCGTGCGCTGATAAATATATTTCAAAACGCTGCTTGAATTCTCTCCAGTTCTCAGCTACGTTCCCAGTCAGCTGAAGTGTTGGTGGAAGTTGCAAACCTTCCATCTTTAAAACTTAACAAACACCAAAACAGTTCAAACTCTTTTTTCTTCGATTAGCTTCGCTTCTCCCGTGTTAGCGAACATATTATTCTTCCAGACCGACTTCTGACACCATGTTGTGTTCTTATATTTATATGTTACCATGAGTTAAGAATAAAGAATCATATTCTGGAAGAATTAGAGCTTTTATTTACAGCATCAACCACGTTTTTACCAAGTCATGTTCCAGATCATTCTGCCATTTCTGCTCATGCTCAGAACTCTCTCCAATCATGTTCTTACACATGATATCACCACAAAGTCAGAGATCCAATTGCAAAGGGAGGTCCAGAGGCCCAGGTTCTGCAACTTCTCAATCAGGATTGTGGGAATGACGGTATTAAATTCTGAGCTATAGTCGATGAACAGCATCCTGACGTAGGTGTTTGTGTTGTCTAGGTGGTCTAAAGCCATGTGGGAGCCATTGAGATTGCATCTGCCATTGACCTATTGTCGCAATAGTCAAATTGCAATGGGTCCTCGTCCTTGCTGAGGCAGGAGTGAATATCCCCATTTCCAATCTTATCATTGGTAGAAGGTCTTTGCAACTTGACACTTCCCTTTATCTAAAATAATCCTGTTAGGTGGCAGAGTTATGTGTTATGCCATGAACAATGTAGCAGTTTCCTTAACAGACTAGTACATTCAGTTTTGTACCAATACCTTTGAGAACATGTGAATAGTCACTGTGCTGTCTTGTAAATAAGCTTCTATTCATTTGAATATATTTTCTGTGATTCACTACATCCTAATGATATCAGAACTGTCTTGCCCACTGAACGCAGAGGGTAGTAGTAGACGGGATGCATTCTGATTGCAGCTCCATGACTACAGGCATTCCGCAGGCATCTGCTCTAGGACCCTCTGATCTTTGTCTTGTTTAGAAATGACTTAGGGTACGTCCACACTAGGCCGGATAATTTTGAAAACTAAGCTTTTTCTCTTCGTTTTGACCTTCTGTCCACACTGAACCAGCGTTTTCACCCCCCGAAAACGGAGATTTTCAGAAACGGTCTCCAGAGTGAATAAATCTGAAAACGCCGAATATCCATTGTAGTGTGTACAGGGTAAACGGAGAGATTTAAAAATGCTGTCATGACAACACCTCAACAACAATGCTTTTTCTGCTTCTGCTTGGTACTGCGCAAGCACTGCCGGACGGCTGTTATAACGCGCGGTCGGTGTGAACGGCGTGAGAGTTAAATTGTAAAGTGAGCTTTTTTGACTATTTAAAAACGCTGTCATGACGTGCTGGAACAGATGGCGGCAGCGCGGCAGCATTTTGTTGTTTTCTTGAACGCAACCCCCCACATAACCTAACAATTTCAGAACAGACGACAATGAGACTAAAGCCAGAAGAGTTAGAAATGTGCTCACCAAATACTTTGACCCATAGCTTACTGAATAAATAAGTATACTCACTTTGCTTTCTGTCCTTGCTTGTATGAAGGTGGTTTACCTATTTATGCAAGTACTTCTCTGACAATAGATGTGTAACAGCCTAATGTAACATTCTATGGAAATTCAAGATAACACTGATGCAGACGTGTTTTATACATTTAACAAGGTGCTTTATTAATGCAACCGAGTTAGTCAGTTTTTCAATATTCGTCGTCAGCCGGGTCATACTGTCCGTGAACTCCCTGTCGGTTGCCTCCACACACTCCAGTATTTGTTTTTTTTTAGTTTTAAGTCCTCCTGCGCGAGAGCCAAGAGCAATTCCTTTGAAGTTTTTCTACTCTGTAACTGGACAAACGCGCACTAAGTATACCGTTTCCTCTTCACTTGTTTCCTGTGTCTCCTGCGCGTGCCCAGTAAAGCAGATTCGCTCAAATATCCGTGTTAGTGTGGACAGAGATATTTTGAAAAATGCTTAATGTGTACGCCTGTCGTTTTTACTCAAAACCGGCGTTCTCAAAATTATCCGGCGTAGTGTGGATGTAACCTTAGATGAAGATGTAGAAGGCTGGGTTAGTAAATTTGCAAATGGCATGAAAGATTTTGGTGTTGTGGCTAGTGTAGAAGGTTACCTTAGGACAGTGACAGTTTGCAGAGCTAAGCTGAGAAGTGGTAGATGGATTTCAAACGAGGAAGGTGTGAAGTGATTCATTTTGGAAGGTTGAGATTAAAGACAGAATGCAAGGGTAGTGGTAGGATTCTCAGCAGTGTGAAAGAACAGAGGAATCTTGGGGTTGTTGGATTCTGATGTTTTTAATGCAGGGCTCTTTCAGATGTCAGGAAAGAGGCGCAAACATATTGCTTCACAATCGTGTTATTAAGTGTTAATAGAACAAAGGGGGATGAAAATGAATAGTGATTGATGTCCACTAAATGGAGAGAAAGAAGCAAAAAGAAAAAAAGAAGGCACTGCTATGCAGCCAGCTCTCTATACTACGTAGATAAGAAAAATGTCATTCGAATTCAAGATAACAGAGGGCTCACCAGAGAGCCACTTTTCAAATAATGCAGTGCCAGACAAGCTTCCAGAGCTTTCCAGAATCATGCAAGAGTAACCATTAGGAGATATACTAAACAGCTGAATATACATATTATGGCTACTAGGAAGAATACTGCACAACTGCATATACATACTGTGACCACGAGGAAGAATACTGCACAGTTATGTGCATTTAAGTAATTATATCAAATTCAGGCAGGCAATTAATTGTTAAGCTGCAAAGAAAGTGACAATTAAACAGTTGGAGACAGGAATCCCTCCTTTGATTCTAAATCACGTATTTAGAATCATTACATCTGAAAATTCAGAGACAGAAAAGCTTGTGGTATCTAGGTTAAGTACAAAGTAATCAAAAACTACCTAAGTTATGAAAATTCAAAGGGTATATATTCTTCAAAGCATTCATAGGGTTATGTCAATATTAGGGAGATTAGTAGGCAAGTGATGTGAGTATGAACTATTCTAATAATGATCACCATTAAATGAGTAAAAAGATGCAAATTATGATAAAGCATTTTAGTATGAATCTTACTACTCTTTGTAAGTAGGGGAAAATGGTAAAAATATAATAATACCTAATATTGGAATAAATTTCATAATGTCCAGCAATTATTGACTTGCTTGAAGTTTTCTGGCTGGATAGGGGTTTGCTCACTATAGCCCAACAGTGTAGGTACTGGGTCAAGAGATTACTAACACATTAACCGCAATGCTTGCTGTCCTCGTAAGGTAATACTTTAACTCACTTGCAGTGGCTGGCATGTATCGTTGTACTGTTACCTTCTACCTTCTAACCACCAAGTTGGTCATTAACAGTGCTTGATAAGGACTTTCCCATCGAGACCGTAGTGATCCTTATGTAGTTTCTTAATCATGACTCACTCACCAGTGTTGATAAAACCCAAACTATTTGAGTGTCCAGGAGATGTGGTACTAAGCGTACAATCACAACAAGTAACTAAAGCCTAATTTATTATCATAAAATAGAAAGCACAAATAAACCATGTAGTAACTATATAGCTAGTCACAAAGATTCCAGGGCTCATGATCCTTAGGCAACACTTGATTGTAGCTATTGTCGGGGGAGCTCCATATTCTGACTCTCTCATGGAATCACCCTAGATATTTGTATCAGTCATGATTTCTCAGCGAAAGAACTGAGTGAGAGATACCCAAAATAAATATCAGTTTAATAAGCGTAGAGGTACACAGAGGCAGACAAACACTTCGCTGTTTAGTTCTCATTCCCTTAATTCAGCCTGATTTCCTTCCTTCAGGTAACTTGTGTTCATTAGCACAGTGCTCAGCATTCCCTTAAAAATCAATTAAACATAGAAAACATAGAAAAACATAGCAAAATAGGTGCAGGAGTAGGCCATTTGGCCCTTCGAGCCTGCACCGCCATTTATTATGCTCATGGCTGATCATCCAACTCAGAACCCTGCACCAGCCTTCCCTCCATACCCCCTGATCCCCGTAGCCACAAGGGCCATATCTAACTCCCTCTTAAATATAGCCAATGAACTGGCCTCAACTGTTTCCTGTGGCAGAGAATTCCACAGATTCACCACTCTCTGTGTAAAGAAGTTTTTCCTAATCTCAGTCCTAAAAGGCTTCCCCTTTATCCTCAAACTGTGACCCCTCGTTCTGGACTTCCCCAACATCGGGAACAATCTTCCTGCATCTAGCCTGTCCAATCCCTTTAGAATTTTATACGTTTCAATCAGATCCCCTCTCAATCTTCTAAATTCCAATGAGTACAAGCCCAGTTCATCCAGTCTTTCTTCATATGAAAGTCCTGCCATCCCAGGAATCAATCTGGTGAACCTTCTTTGTACTCCCTCTATGGCAAGGATGTCTTTCCTCAGATTAGGGGACCAAAACTGCACACAATACTCCAGGTGTGGTCTCACCAAGGCCTTGTACAACTGCAGTAGTACCTCCCTGCTCCTGTACTCGAATTCTCTCGCTATAAATGCCAGCATACCATTCGCCTTTTTCACCGCCTGCTGTACCTGCGTGCCCACTTTCAATGACTGGTGTATAATGACACCCAGGTCTTGTTGCACCTCCCCTTTTCCTAATCGGCCACCATTCAGATAATAATCTGTTTTCCTATTTTTGCCACCAAAGTGGATGACTTCACATTTATCCACATTAAATTGCATCTGCCATGAATTTGCCCACTCACCCAACCTATCCAAGTCACCCTGCATCCTCTTAGCATCCTCCTCACAGCTAACACTGCCACCCAGCTTCGTGTCATCTGCAAACTTGGAGATGCTGCATTTAATTCCCTCATCCAAGTCATTAATATATATTGTAAACAACTGGGGTCCCAGCACTGAGCCTTGCGGTACCCCACTAGTCAGCGCCTACCATTCTGAAAAGGTCCCGTTTATTCCCACTCTTTTCTTCCTGCCTGCTAACCAATTCTCCACCTACACCAATACTTTTCCCCCAATACCATGTGCTTTAAGTTTGCACACTAATCTCCTGTGTGGGACCTTGTCAAAAGCCTTTTGAAAATCCAAATATACCACATCCACTGGTTCTCCCCTATCCACTCTACTAGGTACATCCTCAAAAAATTCTATGAGATTCGTCAGACATGATTTTCCTTTCACAAATCCATACTGACTTTGTCCGATGATTTCACCGCTTTCTAAATGTGCTGTTATCACATCTTTGAAAACTGACTCCAACGTTTATAGACGTTAGGCTAACCGGTCTATAATTCCCCGGTTTCTCTCTCCCTCCTTTTTTAAAAAGTGGGGTTACATTAGCCACCCTCCAATCCTCAGGAACTAATCCAGAATCTAATGAGTTTTGAAAAATTATCACTAATGCATCCACTATTTCTTGGGCTACTTCCTTAAGCACTCTGGGATGCAGACCATCTGGCCCTGGGGATTTATCTGCCTTTAATCCCTTCAATTTACCCAACACCACTTCCCTACTAACATGTATTTCGCTCAGTTCCTCCATCTCACTGGACCCTCTGTCCCCTACTATTTCTGGAAGATTATTTATGTCCTCCTTAGTGAAGACAGAACCAAAGTAATTATTCAATTGATCTGCCATGTCCTCGCTCCCCATAATCAATTCACCTGTTTCTGTCTGTAGGGGACCTACATTTGTCTTTACCAGTCTTTTCCTTTTTACATATCCATAAAAGTTTTTACAGTCAGTTTTTATGTTCCCTGCCAGTTTTCTCTCATAATCTTTTTTCCCCTTCCTAATTAAGCCCTTTGCCCTCCTCTGCTGAACTCTGAGTTTCTCCCAGTCCTCAGGTGAGCCACTTTTTCTGGCTAATTTGTATGCTTCTTCTTTGGAATTGATACTATCCCTAATTTCTCTTGTCAGCCACGGGTGCACTACCTTACTTGATTTATTCTTTTGCCAAACTGGGATGAACAATTGTTGTAGTTCATCCATGCAATCCTTAAATGCTTGCCATTGCATATCCACCGTCGATCCTTTAAATGTCATTTGCCAGTCTATCTTAGCTAATTCACGTCTCATACCTTCAAAGTTACCCCTCTTTAAGTTCAGAACCTTTGTTTTAATGGTCACTCTTTATTCATCAGTCCACCAATGCTTCAGACCTAATATGCCTTTAATTACAAAAGAACATTAATTTTACATATAAACAATAAGCTTGAATGCAAAAGAGAAACCATAGCCAATTTGACAGACACTAAAAAGAATCCATCAACCTAGCTCTTAAAGTAACCAATAGGCATTTAGTCATTCACAGACAACTTGATGTTAATGATGCCTGAGTCTAAAGGCTGATTTATACTTCTGCGAAGGCTGTACGCCATAGCCTACGCCGTAACCTATGCAAGTGGCCTACGCTGTTGGGAGCAATTATACTTGTGCGTTGGTGTGTCTGCGTCACTCTGCAATTCACCGCCAAAACGCTAGTTGGCGGTGGAGTTTCTACGGCACTGTGTTGAGTTTCTTTGTGTACTTCAAACAATGGCGACTGAAACTGAGCGCATCATGTTGGAGGTGGAGCTAATAAATGTTGAACAAGAGTTACCTTTATTGAAATTACTGCAATGCAGAAAAGAGCGAAGACATCGGAGGAGATGGTGTGTACGACCATTGAACGGATTGAGGCAGAAAGAGGGTGAATTTTCTGTGCTTGTCCGGCCACTGAGACATGGATGAGGAAATGCCTTTCAAATATTTTCAGATGTCGGCAGGTAGATTTACGATTTGGTTCATCGTCTCCAACCATTTATTTCGCATCAGTGTACGCACAGTATACTCAGAGACTGGCAATCACCATTCAAGTTTTAGCTTCAGGTGGAAGTCAACAGGCTGTAGCAGCTAGTTACAAACTGGCGTCAAGCACAGGGTCTCCATAATTTCAGAAGCATTGCCGCCAGAGTTCTTACCCTGCCCTTCAGTCGCCCAATGGGAAGCTATTGCAGCTGATTTTTGGCGACTATGGAACTTTCTGAACTGTGTCAGCAGCATAGACGGAAAACACGTGAACATCAAGGCACCGCCGCACGCCGGGAGTGGCTACTACAACTACAAGGGCGCACACTCCATTGTCCTGATGGCTGTCTGTGACGCCAGATATCGGCTTACCATGGTGGATGTAGGGGGATACGGACGGGAAAGTGACGGGGGCATCTTCAAGGAGAGCAGATTTGGCTCTATGCTGCTTGAACACAAGCTGAACCTGCCCCGCCAGCCAATCTTCCTGGAACAGGAGTCACAATCCTGCATGTAATTGTTGGTGATGCTGCGTTCCCTGTACACAACAATCTCATGCGTCCCTTTCAAGGTATGTCAGAGACATTGAATTCAATGAGAATTAATTTCATGTAATTTTATGTAATACTGCTTGCTTTGTGTGATTTTATATATATATACCCCTAAATGTTTGTAGTGATCACAGCTACATTGGCACATAATGATTTCCTATTCATTAATACTCTATGTTTTATGTTTTATGTTTGCTAAATAGGGATGAACATGACCATGGAAAAGCAGATGTATAACTACCGTCAGTCCAGAGCCAGGCGGGTTATTGAGAACACGTTTGGCATTTTGGTGGCAAGTTGGAGAATCCTCGGTCAACCACTAGAATTCCTGCCTGACACAGCAGTGAACATTGTCAAAGCTCGTATCGCTCTACACAACCTCCTCGCCTACACTGATGATGCCAACACACCTGTGAGCAGATACATCCCTGCTCATTTTGCAGACTCAGGCGCTACAGGGTCGCCTCAGCCAGGCGAGTGGCGAAGAGTGGTGGCAGGGGACGCCAGTCACTTGGAACCTCTAGATTCTCATTACCTTTCAAGGCGCCGCTTCACCAGAGCTGCCCTTGGTGTACGGAATGACCTGATGGCCTTTTCTCAATCACCCCATGGAATCTTGCCATGGCAGAACAACATAGAGTGTCATGGCCAACTTAATCAGTAAATTGTAAGGCCATAAAATAAATGAACCCATAAATAACATGTAGCTGTTCGAATAAAAAAATAAAGACCTGTTACAAAATGAAGTTGTTATTTACTTGCAGTAACGTGCACAATATTATACAAGGTGCAAAGTGTTATATAAAAAAATAATAAAATATGCAATTGTTTATTGTTTCTGCTGCTGCCTCTCAGATAGCAGTTTGTGGACATCGAACACTGCCTGTGGCCTGTGCTCCTCCGGCAGCCTCTGCAGCATGTTAGCAACTGCTTGCCCAAACCTGGAGACCTCATCATCTTCTTTCAGCAGTCTATGTTGCAGTTCCACCCTACGTTCATCCAACTGGGTGATCTGCTTCTGAAACCAGTCATCACATGTTCTGTCCTCTTCTTCTGTGCCATCCTTGAGCTGGGGGACAGAGGAGCTGGGTGGGGGGACAGAGGAGCTGGGTGTGGGGTCAGAGGAGCTGGGTGGGGGGTCAGAGGAGCTGGGTGTGGGGTCATAGGAGCTGGGTGGGGGGGCAGAGGAGCTGGGTATGGGGTCATAGGAGCTGGGTGGGGGGGCAGAGTAGCTGGGTGGGGGGACAGAGGAGCTGGCTCATTACTGTATGATGTTTCTGCACGTGAAGATGGATTGTCTGGTGGTTGGTTTTCCTCAGCAACTGAAGAGGTGGACAACCCTGAGGTCGAATCATTTCCACCCTGTGGTTATGAAAGGAATTGCAAATAGTTTAAGTTATTCTTTGTAAATATACATACAGGTAATATATGCATTCAGTGTCTGTACATAGATTGGCAGAGCTATAAAAACGAGAAATCGGCATATGGCTACATTGGCAGAATACTGGTTATTGCGTTTGCATAATGGGCAGGCCAGATACAATTAAAATCTTTCATGGAAGCATTATCTTTGCGCACTTCTCCATGGATGTCACCTTGTCGCAGTGGAGAAGCTTGTGTGGTCCTGTGATCCTGAGATCAATGCCGTCTGGAGCTATGCTCCTAGGGTCACCCATGGCGGTAAGGTCGAGGGTGAGGTCCTTGACAAAGAACAATCCAACCAAGACCTCAACGGTGGAACAGGCGGACAAAGTTACTTCGAACTCAACGGCTGTGAAGGCGGATGAAGGCTGCAACAAATCCATCTGCTCCAATCGTCGTGGTTTCCATGCCATTGGAATCAGTTTGTTGATTTATGAAGTATTGTGTGCTTCTTGGAGTGCAACATCAAGTACATGTTAAACAAATACACGCACAGGCATCCTCACTCTGTGGGCCACTTCTTCAGAACGAAGACCATCATCCTTGACCTCGGGGGATAGCTACGACAACGACGATCTTTGCGTAAATCAGTATGCTGTGTTTACAACTAGACAGCATTGCTTGCTTGCTAGCTAGCCTAAACACTTACAACAACATAAAGGTTTATGATACAAAGAACATGTTACATTTACCTTGTCATCATCATAATTTGACTCTGTTTCCTGGTGCCTACTATGTGGTGCCAGCTGGGAAAGAAACAAATAAAACGCTGGCATTTTTTTTTTCCGCCTGGGTCCCCACTCCTCTTGGAGAGTCTTTTCCGGATGTGCACGTACTTGTCCCTCAAGTTTTTCTATTCCTTTGTGCATTCCATGATGTCTAGACCTCTGTTTTTGGAAATTTCTTCCTACGAATTTGATGCCACTTGGCAGTCTTTATAGTCTGGCGACAAAGAGTCATACGAATGTACATATTTTCGGACTTTCTCAATTAACCTCTCCTCGATTTGGTTCATTTTCACACTCAACTCACGTTCTTCTTCTCTCTTCTTTCTCAATTCGAAAATGGTGGTGAAGAAGAAGCAACCGGAAATGTGTAGGAGGAAATGCGATGCTACCAAGCAGACCAATCACAGTTGTTGTGGTCTGCGTAGCCGTGGCGCGTAGTTACATTTTTGGAGACGCGCAAGTTAGGCGTAGGATACGTGGTTACGCCATACCTACGACGTAGATTTGACGCAGAAGTATAAATTGGCCTTAAGAAAGTATACAGCAGCTATCAGCAAACAATGGACATCAACAAACCTACAGTGTTTACCTTGTACAGATATGCTACATGCTACGAGCTCACAAAGAATTAAATTGGAATTCTGAACTGTTCAGATACTTGTAGAAACCATAGAAACCATGGAAAAACTACAGCACAGAAACAGGTCTTTTGGCCCTTCTTGGTTGTGCCAAACCATTTTCTGCCTAGTCCCACTGACCTGCACATGGACCATATCCCTTCATACACCTCCCATCCATGTATCTGTCCAATTTATTCTTAAGTGTTAAAAAAGAACCCACAATTACCACCTCGTCTGGCAGCTCATTTCACACTTTCACCACTCTCTGTGTGAAGAAGCCCCCCCCACAAATGTTCCCTTTAAACTTTTCCCCCCTCACCCTTAACCCGTCCTCTGGTTTTTTTCTCCCCTTGCCTCAGTGGAAAAAGCCTGCTTGCATTCACTCTATTTATACCCAGCATAATTTTATATACCTCGATCAAATCTCCCCTCATTCTTCTATGCTCCAGGGAATAAAGTCCTAACTTATTCAACCTTTCTCTGTAACTGAGTTTCTCAAGTCCCGGCAACATCCTTGTAAACCTTCTCTGCACTCTTTCAACCTTATTAGTATCCTTCCTGTAATTTGGTGACCAAAACTGAACACAATACTCCAGATTCAGAGTCTGGTATTTTACAAAATTCAATACAACACAACCAGGAACTAGGGCATGTCCTCTCTCTGTTGGATCACTCCGAGCAGCAGAAACCTATTGAGAAGCAGACTGGCCAGTTTGGATTACTTTCATACAATATTTAACTAAACTGTCAACTATAATGTGTGCATCAGCCTCTCTGACATTGAGGGTTACTGGCAATGACATAGGATGCCCTGTTACCACTTCAGATGGATTTCTTTTAGCTTGCTTCTTTCGGTCTGCTCTGATGCTGCACAAGGCTATGGGAAGAGCAGAAAGCCATGGTACCCTTTCCACATGATACTTAATTAGTCGTCGATTGATGGTTCCATTCATTCATTCAGCTTGTCCTGATGACTCTGAGTGATGCGGACAATGAAAAAAGCATTCAATGCTCATTCGTCGACATAATTTCTGACAAACTCTCCCAGTGAAATGTGTTCCTGGGTCAAAGTCGATGTGACATTGCAGTCCCCATCTAGGAATATAGACTTGATCAGAGTGTTTGCTGTTTGTTTCGTAGTGCTTTCCTTGCTGGAATAGCTTCCAACCATCTTGAAAACTTGTCCATATCACCAGTGCGTCTGAGTATCATTGAAATTTAGGTAAAGTAAAGCAGCCCACCTGTAAGTGTAAAACTGGCCTAGGTGGGGCAAGATCAATTAATTGTGGTAGCTTTTCATTTGCCCCTAGATTAATTTTCTGGCATGCCATGCACCTTTCAAACATCTGTTGAGCTCCTGTCCTGAACTTTGTATTCCATCACCATTGGAAGAATCTGTCAATCATTGTTTGCACTCTGATGTGTCCTAGGGAGTGTATTTAGTCTGGCAGATAGGGAAACAACACAGTTGGAGTGACTAGTGCCATATCCTCATACTTCATCACTGTTTAACTTCTCACCAATCTTTATTCAGAACCGCTTTCCCCAGTTGGAACATTGAGCTTGCATCTCTTGAATATTTTGTATGCTTGACAGAGACACTGATTTGAACTTTGTTTCCATAATGCCAGTAGCTGGTTTCACTGCATATCTTCTTGGTACTTTTATTTCTGCCAGTTCTGCCCTTTTCACAATTTCATCCACAAATGCATTTCCACAGGTTCCCATTGCTTAAATCTCTGCCTTAAATACACCCAATGACTTGGCCTTCACTGCTGCCCGTGGCAACAAATTCCATAGATTCACCACCCTCTGACTAAAAAAATGTCTTCACATTTCTGTTTTGATGGGCGCCCTTTGATCCTTAAGTCATGATCTCTCGTACTAGACTCCCCCATCATGGGAAACAACTTTGCCACATCCACTCTGTCCATGCCTTTCAACATTCGAAATGTTTCTATGAGGTCTCCCCTCATTCTTCAAAACTCTAAGGAATACAGTCCAAGAGCGGACAAACGTTCCTCATATGTTAACCCTCTCATTCCCAGAATTATTCTAGTGAATCTTCTCTGTACCCTTTCCAATGTCAGCACATCCTTTCTTAAATAAGGAGACCAAAACTGCCCACAGTA
Source organism: Mobula birostris (assembly GCF_030028105.1). Classification (NCBI taxonomy): domain Eukaryota; kingdom Metazoa; phylum Chordata; class Chondrichthyes; order Myliobatiformes; family Myliobatidae; genus Mobula; species Mobula birostris. Next base: position 22,363,765 of record NC_092393.1, read on the forward strand.
CTCCAAATGAGGTCTCACCAGCGCCTTATAGAGCCTCAACATCACATCCCCGCTCCTATACTCTATTCCTCTAGAAATGAATGCCAACATTGCATTCGCCTTCTTCACTACCGACTCAACCTGGAGGTTAACCTTAAGGGTATCCCGTATGAGGGCTCCCAAGTCCTGTTGCATCTCAGAACTTTGAATTCTTTCCCTATTTAAATAATAGTCTGCCCGTTTATTACTTCTGCCAAAGTGCATAACCATACACTTTCCAACATTGTACTTCATTTGCCACTTCTTTGCCCATTCTTCCAATCTATCCAAATCTCTCTGCAGACTCTCTGTTTCCTCAGCACTACCGGCCCCTCTACCTATCTTCATATCGTCAGCAAACTTAGCCACAAAGCCCTCTATTCCATAATCCAAATCGTTGATGTACAATGTAAAAAGAAGCGGCCCCAACACGGACCCCTGTGGAACACCACTGGTAACCGGCAGCCAAACAGAATAGGATCCCTTTGTTCCCACTCTCTGTTTCCTGCCAATCAGCCAATGGTCTATCCACGTATGTAACTTTCCCGTAATTCCATGGGCTCTTATCTTAAGTAGCCTCATGTGTGGCACCTTGTCAAAGGCCTTCTGAAAATCCAAGTATGCAACATCCACTGCATCTCCCTTGTCTAGCCTACTGGTAATTTCCTCAAAAAATTGTAATAGGTTTGTCAGGCAGGATTTTCCTTTAAGGAATCCATGCTGAGTTCTGCCTATCTTGTCATATGCCTTCAGGTACTCTGTAACCTCACCCTTGACAATCGACTCCAACAACTTCTCAACCACCAATGTCAAGCTAACAGGTCTATAATTTACATTTTGCTTCCTTGCCCCCTTCTTAAATAGTGGAGTGACGTTTGCAATCTTCCAGTCCTCCGGAACCATGCCAGAATCTATCGACTTTTGAAAGATCATCGCTAATGCCTCCACAATCTCCACAGCTACACCCTTCAGAACACGAGGGTGCATTCCATCTGGTCCTGGAGATTTATCTACCTTTAGACTATTCAGCTTCCTGAGTACTTTCTCTGTCATAATTGTGACTGTGCACACTTCACTTCCCTGCCGCCCTTGAGTGTCCGGTATACTGCTGATGTCTTCCTCAGTGAAGACTGATGCAAAATACTCGTTCAGTTCCTCCGCCATCTCCTTATCTCCCATTACAATTTCTCCAGCATCATTTTCTATTGGTCCTATATCTACTCTTACCTGTCTTTTACTCTTTATATACTTGAAAAAGCTTTTAGTATCCTCTTTGATATTATTTGCTAGCTTCCTTTCATAGTTAATCTTTTCCCTCTTAATGACCTTCTTAGTTTCCTTTTGTAAGCTTTTAAAAACTTCCCACTAATTTTTGCTTCCTTGTACGCCCTCTCCTTTGCTTTAACTTTGGCTTTGACTTCCCTTGTCAACCATGGTTGTATCCTTTTTCCATTCGAAAATTTCTTCATTTTTGGAATATACCTGTCTTGTACCTTCCTCACTTCTCGCATAAACTCCAGCCACTGCTGCTCTGCTGTCTTTCCCGCTAGTGTCCCTTTCCAGTCAACTTTGGCCACTTCTTCTCTCAAACCACTGTAATTTCCTTTACTCCACTGAGATACTGACACATCAGATTTCGGCTTCTCTTTTTCAAATTTCACAGTGAACTCAATCATGTTATGATCACTGCCTCCTAAGGGTTCTTTCACCTCAATCTCTCCAATCACCTCCGGTTCATTACACAATACCCAATCCAGTACAGCCGATCCCCTAGTGGGCTCAACAACAAGCTGTTTAAAAAGCCATCTCGCAGACATTCTACAAATTCTCTCTCTTGAGCTCCAGTGCCGACCTGATTTTCCCAATCCACTCGCATGTTAAAATCCCCTACAATTATTATAACACTACCCTTCTGACAAGCCTTTTCTATTTCCTGTTGTAATTTGTAGTCCACATCCCTGCAGCTGTTTGGAGGCCTATAAATAACTGCCATCAGGGTCCTTTTACTTCTGCAATTTCTTAGCTCAACCCATAAAGATTCTGTACCTTCCAATCCTATATCACCTCTTTCTAATGACTTAATATCATTTCTTACTAATAAAGCCACGCCTGCCCCTCTGCCTACCTTCCTATCCTTCCGATACACCGTGTATCCTTGAACGTTCAGCTCCCAGAGACATGCATCCTTTAGCTAGGTCTCAGTGATGGCCATAATATCATACCTGCCAATCTGTAGCTGTACGACAAGATCATCACCTTATTCCTTATGCATGCATTTAAGTATAACACCTTAAGTCCAGTATTTGGTACTTTTCGCTCTGATTTCACTGCAACCCATCCCAATGGCTACGCATTTGCCCCATCACCTGCCTGTCTTTCCTGACATCTTTACTGCTCACTACCTTAGATTTATTTCTGTTTTCCCCTTCCTCCGCTCTGTCATTCCGGTTCCCATCCCCCTGCCAAATTAGTTTAAACCCTCCCTATCAGCTCTATTAAACTTTCCCACCAGGATATTGGTCCCCTGTAACCTGTCCTTTTTGAACAGGTCATACTTCCCCCAGAAGAGATTCCAATTATCCAAGAATCTGAAACCCTGCCCCCTGCACCAGTCTCTCAGCCAGGCATTCATCTGCCTGATCTGACTACTCTTGCCCTCGCTAGCACGTGGCACAGGCAGCAATCCTGAGATTACTACCCTGGAGGTCCTGCTTCTCAGCTTCCTTCCTAACTCTCTTCAGGACCTCCTTCCTAATCTCTTCAGGACCTCCTCCTTTGTCCTATCTATGTCATTGGTGCCAACATGTGACAAGACAATTGGTTGCTCACCCTCCCCCTTCAGAATATTCAGGGCCCGATCCGAGACATCCCATACCCTGGCACCTGGGAGGCAACACACCATGCGGGTATCTCTGTCAGGCTCACAGAATCTCCTGTCTGTTCCCCTGACTATGGAATCCCCCACGACTACTGCATTTCTCTTCTCCCTGCTTCTCTCCTGCACAACAGCGCCAGGCTCAGTGCCAGAGACCCGGTCATCGTGGGCGTCCCCTGTCAGGTCATTCCCCTCAACAGCATCCAGAACAAGATATTTGTTGCTGAGGGGGACAGCCACAGGTGTGCTCTCCACTATCCGGGCATTTCCCTTCCCTCTCTTGACAGTGACCCAGGTTTCTGACCCCTGTAGCCTAGGGACAACTACCTCCCTGTAGCTCCTGTCTATCACCTCTTCACTTTCCCTGATAAGCAGTAAGTCATCAAGCTGCAGCTCCAGATCCCTAACACGGCCTCTGAGGAGCTGCATCTCGGTGCACCTGGCACAGATGTGGCCATCAGGGAGGCTGGAGGTCCCCCAGGATTCCCACATCTGACACCCTGAACAAAGCACTAACCCTGCAGGCATGCTACCTAACTCTACAGGAATGAAACAAGAAAAATAAGTCTACTCACCCACTTTCCTCACCAAACTGACGATCTTTTTAAACTGTTAGCTCATATTGTTAGCTGTGAGAGCCCTGCTGTTCCTGTCTGTCCGGGTCGATTCGCGGAAGGGGCAGGGAGAAAAAAAGAGTTGGTGCTTCGCTCTCGCCTCTTCCCGTTTACCGCCAAAGCCTGTTGAAGCCAAAGCCCTACACTCTGCTCCCACTCACTCCGCTGCCTGCTCCTACAGCTGCCCGCTGTATAGGGTGGTCTCCTTTTTAAATTCTCCACGCTGTCCTGTTGACATCACGTGCCTGCGCAGTCTTGTGCTTCTTGGACTCGAAGAAGTTTTTAAAAAAGAAGTTTTTATCCAAGTTTCTTTCAGAAGTCAGGAAAGAGGCACAAAACCGGTTGTTTCATGATCATTTTGTTAAGAACTAATACAAAACATTTTGAAAATGAACAGCAATAGAGTTTACTAAGGGAGATAGAAGCAAAACGCCCAAAAAAAAAACAGATGGGGCCTCTGCATGATCAGCCCTTTTATATTACAGTGATAAGAAAAATGCCATTCAAATTCTCAGATAACAATAAGCCATCAGAAAGTCTCTATTCAAGTAATGCAGTGACAGCAATGCTTCCCGAGCTTTCCGGAATCATGCAAATGTAACCACTAGCGGATATACTAAACAACTGCATATACATACTCTGATCACCAGGAAACATACTAAACTGTTATTTGTATATAAGTAACTATATAAAATACCAGCAGCCAATTAATTGTAAAGCTGCAAAGAAAAATAAATATTAAACAGTCGAATCCAACAGAGTACACACGCATAGATCCCTCAAAGTTGCCATGGAAATTGAAAGGGTGGTTAAGAAGGTATATGGTGTGTTGGCCTCCATTAGTTGAGGGACGGAGTCCAAAAGCCACGAAGTAATGTTGCAGCTCTATAAATTCCTGGTTAGACCACATCTGGAGTATTGTGTTCATTTCTAGGATGGATGCAGAAACTTTAGAGAAGGTACAAAGGAAATTTGCTGCATGGATTAGAGACCGTGCCTTTTGCAGAAAGGCTGAGCAAGCCAGCCTTTTCTCTTTGTAGCAAATGAGGATGAGAAGCGAATTGAGGGACATGTATGAGATGAAAAGAGGCATAGTCAGAGTGGATAGTGGCTGCCTTTTTCCCTGGACAATAATGGCTCGAACAAGAGAACGTACATTTAAGGTGATTGAAGGAAGGGTGTCAGAGGTAATTTTATTTTTATACAGGGTGGTATGTGTAAGGAATGCACAGCTGGGGTGGTGGTTGAAGCAGATATTTTAGAATCATTTAAGAGATTCTTACATCATTAAATGGAGGGCTATTTGGGAAGGAAGGGTTAGATTGATCTTGGAGTAGGTTAAAAGGTCAGCACAACAATGTGGGCTGAAGTGTCTGTACTGTATTGTACTGTTCTATGCTTTATGTTAAGCTCTGTTACAGCTCAGTCTTAGATTCAGTGGCTATGGAGATTGATCATTAACAACCTTTGTGAATCGTATGACTCCAGGCTGTGTAGAATTTCCTCTTTGATTCCTATTAGCAGTACTGTTTTAGCTCCTTAAATGGCCATCTTGCATCTGCATTTGGAAATATGCTTCTCGGTGATACACCACGACAAACAACATGGGTAGCAGGGTTGGCTTAATGAAATCATGATAATCTACTGGCAGCATAAATCTTGTGTAAATCTTCTGGCTCCAGTCCATATGCACTATCCAGTTTAGGTCCCACATTTCCTTCCCAGTTTCTACCATCTTGTATTGTCTTATGTCGACTGGATGTTTTTTGGCCACAATCATCAGCACCCAGGACAACTCTTATCTTCTTTCTATTCCTGTTAATGGAAAACTGTACATTGCATACATTGTCCCATATTACCCTTACTTAGTCCCTGCATCAATATTCATTGTTTTATACTCTGTTCAAAACAAGCTAAATTTGCAATTTGTTAGCTCACCTTCAAATCTCCTTCAATTCTAATCAAATTGCTTTTTTATCTCCACTTTGCAGGAAAACCTAACAATGCAGCCTGAAGTCATTAGCAAATTTCATAGCATTACAGATAGTATGTTCTTCCATTGTCTGAACTGTGTAAACAAAAGCACTCCCAAAGCTATCCACAAGGAATCTTGGTTGTTAATGGATGCCAGACAGTGCACGCTCCATTTATTGGCAATTTATGTAGTTTAATCAATTTACCAGTGAAAGAAAACGCTTTGCTCTCCTTTGAAAGTGGTGCCTTATCAATTGCTTTATGCAGGATAAGCCCATTGCCATGACTGAATATAGTCCATTGTTTTGGTCTCCTTTGCAAATTCGAGTAGATGCTTGAAACACAGCCTGCTCTACACCCTGACCTTCTATCTTAGCATCAGTGCTTTTTAAATCAACATTCAATACCATTTAGATGAAGCTTATAGCATTTCATAAAAGAACCTTTGAGTTTTCTCAACTACAGTCCAAAAGCTGACTAATTAATGTTTCCATGCTCTTCTGGAAATTGCAACCATGTGGGAAGTCTCCCAGTGCTTCAAAGATCAAGAATATTGAAAATTTAACTAGCTCCTCTTGTATTTCATCATTCAGAGCCTTAATGACTCAAGGGTGTATCCCATCTGGATGAGGTTGCATATAAATATTTATTGCTTTGAGTATGTTTATAACTCTGGGATAATTATCCCCATCTTTTATAAATTCTAAAGCTAACTTTAATATAGTTCAGTGTGAAGATAAAAATGTAGAACTCATGAAGAACATTAACTATTTTCTGCCACTCACTTTATCATGTGTAGAAAAAAACACAATAGAATTATCCAACAGAAATAGACTTCATTTAGTCCATTTCAGCTGTACTAACACTTTGAGACATTTTTACATTTGATTCCTTTTCTTTTCACTAACTTACTGTACAGTAAAATCCTTTTTCCCTGTAGGTTTATTAGAAATCATAAGTTGTTATTGAGTTCTCTTATGGCATCCATTTTAGAAATCATTTTCATTGAATAACAATATCATCTTCATTTCACCTCGGGTAATTTTGTAAAAAATCTTAAATCTTTGGTTACCAACACATTGGCTATGAAGACCAATGCTTGCTATTGGCTCTATCAAAACAGCTCATGAATTTGAATACCTCCAGTAAATTTCCTTTTCACCATGTCTGTTCTAAGAAGAAAAATCTCAATTTTGCTAGTTTCTTCAAAAAACTGCCTTCAGTAGCTTTCTAATAATTCTCCTCTAGAACAGGAGGTCATAACCCTTTTTAAGTTATGGACCCTTACCATTAACCAAGGAGTCTGTAGACCGTAGTTTGGGAACCCCTGTTCTAGAACATCTCAAAGAGCTTGATTTTCTTTCAAAAATATCTTACTCAATAAGATATCCTAGCCCAATGGCCAAAGCCTGAATAATGGAGTTCCTCAGGCCTGTTCTAGATATGGAGGCGAGTCAGTGTATGTGGAGGGAGGGAAGGTGCAATAGAAGGCATGAGAGGGGAATGGGACCTGTTTTGTTGTTGCTTGTTGTGATTTCATTTTGTTGTGCTCTGTGCTGTTCTGCCAAGCATTGTGGGCTTGCCATGCTGGCATCAGAAACTACGACGATAGTTGTGTGTTGCTTCCGACACAACTTTAGGGGTGTTGGTTGTTAACACAAATGGCTTATTTCACCGTATATTTCAATATACTGTACATGTAATAAATAAATCTGAATCTACCAAAAATTAGAGACAATACTCCAGAAGATGTGTAACTATTAAAGTTTGTTTCCAAAATAAATCTGAAATTAGACTTAACACCTCTGTGAAGTTCTTGTTGCATAATCATAATCTTTATACTCCCTGTACTTTCTATTCCTGCATTTTGAAGGATGGCAGGGTGTAGTGATTATTTTAATGGTTGAGTAATTGAATATCCAGTGTAGGTGGTTTTCCTGTCCAGGTCTCTATCGCTGCTTTTCATTGTATATTTACCAATATTCTGTTTTTAACAGACGGTTTGATGTTATTATGCCTGAAATAGGGTTTCAATTGTAAAATTAGCATCATTGAGTCAGCTGTTGCCATTAGAGGACTGTACAAACAAAGAAACATGGAAAATAGGAGTAGAAGTTGGCCATTTAGACTTTCAAATGTGTTTCACATTCAGTATGCTCTTGACTGATCCTTTCCCTCAATGTATTATTCACACTTTCTCCCTAGACGTGATAGGAATATAGAAACATAGAAAACCTACAGCACAATGCAGGCTCTTTGGCCCACAAAGCTGTGCCGAACACGTCCTTACCTTAGAAATTACCCAGGCTTACCCATAGTTCTCTATTTTTCTGAGCTCCATGTACCTGTCCAGGAGTCTCTTAAAAGACCCTTTCGTATCCGCCTCCACCACCGTCGCCGGCAGCCCATTCCACAAGCTCACCATTCTCTGCGTAAAAAACTTACCCCTGACATCTTTTCTGTATCTCCTTCCAAGCACCTTAAAACTGGGCCCTCTCATGCTAGCCATTTCAGCTCTCGGAAAAAGCCTCTTAGTATTGACACGATCAATGCCTCTTATTATCTTATACACCTGTCTTAGGTCACCTCTCATCCTCCGTTGCTCCAAGGAAAAAAAGCCACGTTCACTCAACCTATTCTCATAAGGCATGCTCCCCAATCCAGGCAACATCCTTGTGAATTTCCTCTGCACCCTTTCTATGGTTTTCACATCATTCCTCTGGTGAGGTGACCAGAACTGAGCACAGTTCTCCAAGTGGGGTCTGACCAGGATCCTATATAGCTGCAACATTACCTCTCAGCTTTTAAACTCAATCCCATGACTGATGAAGGCCAATGCATCATATGCTTTCTTAACCACAGTTCAACCTGCGCAGCAGCTTTGGGTGTCTTATGGACTCGGAACCCAAGATCCCTCTGCTCCTCCACATTGCCAAGAGTCTTACCATTAATACTATATTCTGCCGTCATATTTGACCTACCAAAATAAACCACCTCACACTTTTCTGGGTTGAACTCCATCTGCCATGTCTCAGTCCAGTTTTGCATCCTATCAGTGTCCTACTGTAACCTCTGTCAGCCCTCCACGCTATCCACAACACCTCTAAATTTTGTGTCATCAGCAAATTTACTAACCCATCCCTCCACTTCTTCATCCAGGTCATTTATAAAAATCACAAAGAGTAGGGGTCCCAGAACATATCCCTGAGGCACACTACTGGTGATGGACCTCCATGTAGAATATGAACCATCTACAACTATTCTTTGCCTTCTGTGGACAAGCCAGTTCTGGATCAAAAAAGCAATGTCCCTATGGATTCCATTCCTCCTTACTTTCTCAATAAGCCTTGCATGGGGTACCTTGTCAAATGCCTTGCTGAAATCCATGTTGTCACATAACTGGCAACAATGAATATAGAATTGAATTGAGTCAGGTTTTATAAAAACAATCAAACATTTATTAAACTCTGCTCAATATAAAAATATAAACAAATGAGAAACTTAACTGGAAGTAAACTGTTATGCGGCCATTTAACAAACCACCACTCAGTACTAGTTCCTAAAGCGATAAATGTGAAAGAGTTCTCAAAGCGGTAAATTCAAACACAGTTTTTAGTATGGTAAATTCGAAATTCCAAGAGAATTATACAGTCAATTAGGAGAGACTTTCCTGAAGTAAAGAGCATGTGGCCAAGTGGTTAAGGCATTAGTCTAGTTACCTCAAGGTCGCTAGTTCGTGCCTCAGCTATGGCAGCCTGTTTGTTCCCTTGAGCAAGGCACTTAATCACACATTGCTCTAGTTTGTGCGAGGAGTGGCGGCCGCACAGACTTCCAATCTGCGCCTTGTAAGGCATGAAAATGCCTGATGCAGGCCTCTCATGGTCTGGGTCAATGTTCCCTCCCTGAAGTAAAGAATTCCTTGAAGACACGACGTCACGCCAGTCTCAGCCGGATCTTGCCAAGTCCGCAGGACTCACGACAATGGGAATTACACCATTCAAAGGCAATGACCTTTTTCCTGTGTATACTAGATCCTGCACAGCCTTTTCTGCCACGTTTAGCAGAGGCTATCTCATGCAGATCACTTTTTCTTGAACGAATTCAATAATGGTCGATCCTTTTCAACCGTCGAACGACTCCTTCAGGTTCCTGTCTTCACTCTCCAATACTACTGAAAAGATACATCAACAAACCTGGCAGAAATTGGTTAAACTGCTGGTCCAGCACTGTTGTATCTTACAATAGAATGTAAAACTCCGTTTTAAATTGAAACTGCAAATATGCAGTGGAGCGGAGTCTCTGGCTAACGTTCTAACTGGAAAACTAACTGCGTCACCCCAGGGGTCTCCTTTTATACTTGTGGTGAACATGTCATCATGTGACCTCACATCGGCGGGAAAATTACATCAGGTGACCTCCAAAAGACCATTACATCATCCTCATAAGACAGTCACAAGATATCCATGAGGTATGTAACAATATACACGACATCTACTGCTCTACCTTCATCAATGTGTTTAGTCACATCCTCAAAAAATTAAATCAGGCTCATAAGGCACGACCTGCCTTTCACAAAGCCATGTTGACTATTCCTAATCATATTATGCCTCTCCAAATGTTCATAAATACTACCTGTCAGGATCTTCTCCATCAACTTACCAACCACTCAAGTCATAGTCATAGTCATAGTCATAGTCATACTTTATTGATCCGGGGGGAAATTGGTTTTCGTTACAGTTGCACCATAAATAATTAAATAGTAATAAATCCATAAATAGTTCAATAGTAATATGTAAATTATGCCAGGAAATAAGTCCAGGACCAGCCTATTGGCTCAGGGTGTCTGACCCTCCAAAGGAGGAGTTGTAAGACTCACTGTAATTTCCTGGGCTATCTCTACTCCCATTCTTGAATAATGGAAAAATATCCGCAACCCTCCAATCCTCTGGAACCTCTCCCATCTATATTGATGATGCAAAGATCATCACCAGAGGCTCAGCAATCTCCTCCCTTGCCTCCCACAGTAGCGGGTACATCTCGTCCAGTCCTGGTGACTTATACAACTTGATACTTTCCAAAAGTTCCAGCACGTCCTCTTTCTTAATATCTATATGATCAAGCTCTTCAGTCCTCTGTAAGTCATCCCCTACAATCGCCAAGATCCTTTTCCATAGTGAATACTGAAGCAAAGTATTCATTAAGTACCTCTGCTATGTCCTCCAGTTCTATACGCACATTTCCATTGTCACACTTGATTGGTCCTATTCTCTCATGTCTTATCCTCTTGCTCTTCACATATTTATAGACTGTCTTGGGGTTTTCCTTAATCCTGTCCACCAAGGCCTTCTCATGGCCCCTTCTGGCTCTCCTAATTTCTTTCTTAAGCTCCTTCCTGCTAGCCTTATAATCTTCTAGATCCCTATCATTACCTAGCTTTTTGAACCTTTTATGAGCTCTTCTTTTCTTCTTGACTAGATTTACAACATCCTTTGTACACCACGGTTCCCGTACCCTACCATCTTTTCCCCGTCTCATTGGAACGTATCTACGCAGAACTCCACGTAAATATCCCCTGACCATTTGCCACGTTTCTGCTGTACATTTCCCTGAGAACATCTGTTCCCAATTTATGATTCTGAGTTCCTGCCTGATAGCTTCATATTTCCCCTTACTTCAATTAAACGCTTTCCTAACTTGTCTGTTCTTATCCCTCTCCAATGCTGTGGTAAAGGAGATAGAATTGTGATCACTATCTCCCAAGTGCTTTCCCACTGAGAGATCTGACACCTGACAAGGTTAATTTCCCAATACCAAATCAAGTATAGCCTCTCTTCATGTATGCTTATCTACATATTGTGTCAATAAACCTACCTGAACATACCTAACAAACTCCACCCCATCTAAACCCCTTGCTCTAGGGACATGCCAATTGATATTTGGAAAATTAAAATCTCCCACCATGACAACCCTGTTATTATTACACCTTTCCAGAATCTGTCTCCCTATCTGCTTCTCGATGTCCCTGTTATTATTGGGTGGTCTATAAAAAACCCAGTAGAGTTATTGACCCCTTCCTATTCCTATTTTCCACACACAGAGACTCTGTAGACAATCTCTCCATGTCTTTCTCCTTTTCTACAGCCGTGACACTATCTCTGATCAACAGTGCCATGTCCCCAACTCTTCTGCCTCCCTCCCTATCCTTCCTGAGACATCCAAAGTCTGGGACTTGAAGTAACCATTCCTGCCGCTGAGACATCCCAGTCTCTGTAATGGCCACAACATCATAGCTCCAAGTATTGATCCACGCTTTAAGCTCATTGGCTTTGTTCATAATACTCCTTGCATTAAAATAGACACATCTCAAACCATCGGTCTGAGCATGTCCCTTCTCTATTACCTGCCTATCCTCCCTCTTGCACTGTCTCCAAGTTTTCTCTTCTTGTGAGCCAACCGCCTCTTCCCCAGTCTCTTCAGTTTGGTTCCCACATCACAACAATCCTAGTTTAAACTCTCCCCAATAGCCTTAGCATTCCTCCCCACCAGGATATTTGTCCCCCTGGGATTCAAGTGCAACCTGTCCTTTTTGTACAGGTCACTCCTGCCCCAAAAGAGGACCCAATGATCCAGAAATCTGAATCCCTGCCCCCTGCTCCAATCCCCCAGCCACGCATTTATCCTCCACTTCACTCTATTCCTATACTCACTGTCACGTGACACAGGCAGTAATCCCGAGGTGACTACCTTTGTGGTCCTGCTTCTCAACTTCCTTCCTAACTCCCTGTAGTCTGCTTTCAGGACCTCCTCCCTTTTCCTGCCTATGTCGTTGGTACCAATATGTACCACAACCTCTGGCTGTTCACCTTCCCACTTCAGGATATCGTGGACGTGATCAGAAACATCCTGGACTCTGGCACCTGGGAGGCAAACAACCATCCGTACTTCTTTCTGGTGTCGACAGAATCACCTGTCTGACCCCCTAACTATAGAGTCTCCTATCACTGCTGCCATCCTCTTCCTTTCTCTACCCTTCTGAGCCACAGGGCCAGACTCTGTTCCAGAGGCATGGCCACTGTTGCTTCCCCCAGATAGGTCGTCACCCCCAACAGTATGCAATCAGGAGTACTTATTGTTAAGGGGGACAGCCACAGGGGTACTCTCTAGACTCTGACTCCTGCCCTTCCCTTTCCTGACTGTTACCCACTTATCTGTCTCCCCAGGTACCGGCGTGACAAATGCATCCATCTCCTCTCTATCACCTCCTCACTTTCCCTGACCAGACGAAGGTCATTGAGCTGCATCTCCAGTTCCCTAACACAGTCCCTAAGGAGCTGCAGCTCGACGCACCTGGTGCAGATGTGGACGTCCAGGAGGCTGGGAGTCTCCCAGACATCCCACATCTGACACCCAGTACAGAACATCGGCCTCACAGACATACACAGTCCTTATCCTACATAGGCAACCTACCTCGCCTCGACCCGTTATCGCCAAAGCCCCGATGCGAGCACAAATAATCACTTACGCATCAGGACAAAGTAATTGCACAAGACCATAAGTCATAGGGGCAGAATTAGGCCAATCAGCCCATGGATTCTGCTTGCCATTCCATCATGGCTGATTTATTATTCCTCTCAAGCCTGCTTTCTCATCTTAACCTTTGACACCCTGACTAATCAAGACCTATCAGCCTCTCTTTTAAATGTAGCTAACAACTTGGCCTCCACAGCCATGTGGTGACGAATTCCCCAGATTCACCACCCTCTGGCTAAAGAAATTCCTTCTCATCTCTGTTCAAAATGGACATTTCTCCATTCTGAGGCTGTGCCCTCCACTCCTAGGTTCCCCATCTATAGGAAATGGCCTCTCCACACTCTAGCTAGACCTTTCAATATTTGATATAAAAATCATGCAAATACAGTTAATTAAAACTGCCTGGAATTGAAACAAAACTTATATTTTGTTAATATTTATCCTAAAAGTTAAATCTTCCATCCTTACCTATTTGATCATTGTATGATCCATATATCCACTAATATATGTTATCCTTAGTTGCCATCAATGATAGCCAAGCAGGCCATTAGTAACATCAATTTTCTACATAAAATCATGATAAATGTAAAGCAGGACGAACTATCAACAAGCTTAACATTAGATGGAACCAAACAGGCACATACCATATAACCATATTACCATATAACAATTACAGCACAGAAACAGGTCATCTCAGCCCTTCTAGTCCGTGCCGAACTCTTACTCTCACCTAGGCCCACATACCTTTTGTGATTGCACCATGCCCAAGTGAATCACACAAATACCAAATAAGGATTATCCTCTTCAACGTTCAAAATTCACAAAGAACTCAACATACTGAGAATTGTATATTCCGGAGATACACTTTCTCTTCAGAGCCCTCAGGGTGTGTGATGCACAGCTGGCACTGATAACTCTCTCCAGGAGAGAATTCTTTAATAATAAAATTGCTGGCTAATTTTCAGCTCATGTAACTCATATGAATATTGAACGCTGTACATTAGCTCTATCCCCTCACATTATTGACTTCACACCCAAACTGTTCACCTTCATGACATTTATCCGTCAACATTTACCTCTCCCATTTTGTTTTCACATCCACCCTCACACTTTTCCAAAAACTCATCCTGAATGTCTTCTTCCCCACATCCCACCACCACCACCCCTCCCCACCCTCACCTCGGCATCTGATTCTTGCTGCTAATGCTCCCCATTTGATCGCTGAGCTTCCCTCTGCCTGCAGGCCTCTTTGCCACAATTCCCCATGCACTTCACGGTACAGGCTTTCCAGGTTTTTCTTTAGTTAGCTTAGATTAAATTCAACTTTATTATCATTGTGCGGAGTACAGATACGAAGCCAATGAAATGCAGTTAGCATCTAACCTGAAATGCAAAGGATAGTGTTATTTACAAAATAACTGCGAATAAAAAAGTGCTACAGCACACAAATATAAAAGTACTGAGACAGTACAATACGGATGCAATACTGCTTAGCGCTGTGATATGAGGTTCAGCAGCGTCATAGCCTCATGGAAGAAGCTCTTCCTGTGCCTGCTGGTGCAGGAGCGGAGGCTCTTCTAGCACCTACCGGATGCGAGGAGAGTAAAAAGTCCATGGTTAGGGTGAGATGCATCCTTGATAATGATTTTCGCCCTGCCCAGGCAGTGTTTATGGTAGATGTTCTCAATGGTGGGCAATTGGATGCTAATAATCCGCTGGGTAGTTTTCACCACACGCTGGAGTGCTTTGCGGTCCGATACGGGACAATTTCCATACCACACTGAGATGCAGTTGGTGAGTATGCTCTCAATGGTACAGCGGTAAAAGTCCGTCAGTATCCTGGGACAGAGGTGAGCTTTCTTGATGCTCTGCAGGAAATAAAGGCCCTGTTGCACCTTTTTGATCAGGATGGAGGAGTTCAGGGACCAGGTGAGATCCTTGGAAGTGTGGACACCAAGGAAAGTGAAGCTTGATACCCGCTCCACTGCAGCTCCGTTGATGTAAATGGGGATGCGAATGTGGCTCCTAGCATGCCTGAAGTCCACAATGATCTCCTTGGTGTTCTGGGTGTTGAGAGCCAGGTTGTTGTCGGCACACCACGCAGCCAGGTGCTGGACCTCGTCCCTGTAGGCCATCTCATCATCCCCTCTGATCAGGCCAACCGCCGTGGATGGTTTGCACTTTGGATCGATGTTCAATTGCTGGGGAAGGGTTTTTCAGCAGTCTGACAAGATAGGGTTTGGTTTTAATTGACAGGAGCTGGACTGAACGGTGTGGAAATAGCAAAAGCAGTTAAGTGTATTGCATAGAGTTCCCACCTGTGTTCGGCTCCATGGACTGAAGCACAGTGAAGCAGGTTCTCTTTAAGTAATAGTGAAGTGGGTAACATGAGCATTGACCTACACTGTACACGGATCACACATTCAAGAATGAAATTCATGAAGACAGCACTTTGATTCCTCTGTGCAGTAGTGCGTTGGAGATACTGAAGCTTATACATCTTCTACTGAGTCCCTGATTATTTTCGTTTAAGTTTGATTTTTAATTTTAATTGAATCCTAACCTGCATTGAATGTGCCATTCTTTCCAATTTCTAGGCACTCAATTTCAAAACGATCTTTGGTGGTAAATTAAAAAATGTGAGCAAATAACCACTGGGAGCTTCTGCTAATTTGACTATGTTGATATTCAATGGAGCTCCAGAAATGATAATGGAACTTTAGATTGTAGCATATATATTGTGGAAAGTTTTGGATTTATTTTATTATTAAGGTATTCACTTATGTAAGCAAATTCTGCTAAAAATAAGCTTTATCTTTTCAACTTTTATATATTATTATTTAATATTAAGCAACGGTAGATCGAAGATTAGGTCCACAGATATAAGTTAGTACTTTTAAATATAAACATATATTTAAAGTATTTTACTTTGAAACATTTTCTGGAATTTTGAAATTTTGTTGAGTAAAAACTTGGAGGTATAGAGACACTTTATTGAACAGGCACAGCTTTGAACTCACTGGACTCATACTGCTGATGGTGCTTTAGGCAGAACTTACATACACAGATGCTCACAATGAAACCTCTAGCCTTCAGGATTCTGTTAATAAAACCACAGATATTTTAAGTTCTGGTTTCTGTCCAGATACTTTTATGAGGTATATGTTTTTCTCGCTGCAATATAGCTATCATAAACCCAAACAGATGGTGGATTATTACTTTTATTGTGATTATTTTTTATGTAATCAGCTACTTATTCCAACATTTTGCAAAATGATTTTTGGTATGGTATCAACATTGTTATAGTTTTTCATTTCCGAAATATTAATTATAATCATGCAATTTGTTGATAGCGACTGACTAATACAATAGAAAAGAGATTAAAGAAATATTTTACTGACACAAACTGTGATTTTGCTTTTCTTCTTGAGACTCACTAGCGTAGGCTTAATGAAGTTTCTTTAGAAAGAAGAAAAACTGAATTATATAGTATAAAATAGAAACTGCCAAAAAAGCACAGTAAATCAGGCAGCATCGATGGAAAGCAAATCAGTTAATGTTTTGGGTCTGTGATGTTTGGAAAAATATTTTTCTCTTTTTCTGTTTTTTAACATTTCCTGAAAAGAGTCTGCTTGTGTCTCCTCCCAGTTCCAAAGAAATACAGTTTAGAGTCACTGAGTTGTGGGCATGCTATGTCAGCATGGTGACACTCATGGGCTGTCCTAGCACAATCCGCATTGGTTTGATTTGATGCAATGTATTTCACTGTATGCTTTGATGTTTCAATGTACATGTGTCAAATAAATTTACCTTTAATCTTCTCTTCATTTTCTGATTTTATTTCAGGTTTCCAGCATCTAAAACATTTAAAAAATCATGTATATCTACTGTATATTGTATCTTTTGTTGGAATGAAGGCATAGGACCTTGGGTGAAGTACGTAGCTCATTAAGCCATTTCCAGCATTCAATAATATGTGATCTTGTCTCTCATCCATCTTCCTAACCAATCCCCATACACCTATATTCTCATGTTGTATGTGCTTAGTCAAGTACATTCACATGTCTGTGTAGAGCTTTCATGTTCTCCCTGTGATGGATTTGACTACCGCTGGGTGATCCAGTTTCATCCCAAATACCGAATATGCTGGTTGATAGGTTATTGGCAACATAAATTACCCTTACTGTAGGTAGAGTGTGGAGTTGATAGGTGTGTGAGAAAGAATGTGTTACCAAAGAAGTAAGTGGAGGAATGGAATTGATGGGGTTACTCTGAAAAATGGCAGTGACTTGATAGATGTCAAAAGAGCATTTAATATGAAAATATTAATAACTGAGTATTTAGCAAAATATATGAGAGAAGTTAATAAATTCACAAAATAGAGAGAAATTTTCCTCTATCTCAATAGCAGAACATCCATCCTTTATTATGTGATATGGACAAGGGAGGCACAGGAGCAGCTACAGGACTGCTTTGAATCGGTGGGCTGGACTGTATTCAAGGAATCATCTTCATACCTGAATGAGTACACTGCAGTTGTTACCTACTTCATTAAAACCTGTGTGGATGAGTGTGTGCCCGCAAAGACTTATGGTACATTCCCAAACCAAAAGCTGTGGTTGAACCAAGAGGTACGTTGTCTGCTGACATTCAAGTCTGGTGACCCAGGCCTGTAGCAGAAAAACAGGTATGACTTGCGGAAGGCTATTTCAAGGGTGAAGAGCCAATTTCAAACGAGGTTGAAGGCGACATCGGATGCATGGCAACTCTGGTAGGGTCTGCAAGCCATTACTTCCTACAAAGCGAAACCCAATAGCATCAATGGCAGGGATGCTTCACTACTAGATGAATCCAACGCCTTCGATGAACGCTTTGAAAGGGAGAACATAACTGAAGCTATGAATATCCCTGCTACACCTGATGACCTTGAAATCTCCGTCTCAGAGGCCGATGTTAGACTGTCTTTAGAGAGAGTGAACCATTGCAAGGTGGAAGGTCCCGATGGAGTACCTGGTAAGGCTCTGAAAACCTGTGCCAACCAGCTAGCAGGAGTATTCAAGGACATTTTCAACCTCTCACTGCTACGGGCAGAAGTTACCACTTGCTTATACCAAGTGCCTAAGAATAATAACGTGGCCTGCTTTAATGACTATCACCTGGTAGCACTCACATTGTCAGTGATAAAATGCTTTGAGAGGTTGGTCATGACTAGACTGAACTCCTGCCTCAGCAAGTACCTGGACCCATGGCAATTTGCCTATCACCACAATAAGTCAACGGCAGACACAGTCTCAATGGCTCTCCACACGGCCACCTAGACAACACAAACACCTACGTCAGGATGCTGTTCATCTACTATAGCTCAGCATTTAATACCATCATTCCCACAATCCTGATTGAGAAGTTGCAGAACCTGGGCCTCTGTACCTCCCTCTGCAAATGGATCCTTGACTTCCTAACCAGAAGACTACAATCTGTGCAGATTGGTGATAACATATCCTCCTTGCTAACGATCAACACTGGGTGTGTGTTTAGTCCACTGTTCTACTCTCTGTATACACATGACTTTGTGGCTAGGTATAGCTCAAGTACCATCTATAAATTTGCTAATGATGCAATCATTGTTGGTAGAATCTCAGTTGGTGATGAGAGGGAGTACAGGAGTGAGATATGCCAACTAGTGGAGTGGTGCTGCAGCAACGACTTGGCACTCAACGTAGGACGAAAGAGCTGATTGTGGACTTCAGGAAGGGTAAGACGAAGGAACACATGCCAATCCTCAGGGGGATTGGAAGTGGAGAGAGTGAGCAGCTTCAAGTTCCTCGGTGTCAAGATCTCTGAGGATCTAACCTGGTCCCAACATATCGAGGTAGTTATAAACATAGAAACATAGAAACATAGAAAATAGGTGCAGGAGTAGGCCATTTGGCCCTTCAAGCCTGCACCGCCATTTATTATGATCATGGCTGATCATCCAACTCAGAACCCCGCCCCAGCCTTCCCCCCCACACCCCCTGACCCCCGTAGCCACAAGGGCCATATCTAACTCCCTCTTAAATATAGCCAATGAACTGGCCTCAACTGTTTCCTGTGGCAGAGAATTCCACAGATTCACCACTCTCTGTGTGAAGAAGTTTTTCCTAATCTCTGTCCCAAAAGGCTTCCCCTCTATCCTCAAACTGTGGCCCCTCGTTCTGGACTTCCCCAACATCGGGAACAATCTTCCTGCATCTAGCCTGTCCAATCCCTTTAGGATCTTATACGTTTCAATCAGATCCCCCCTCAATCTTCTAAATTCCAACGAGTACAAGCCCAGTTCATCCAGTCTTTCTTCATATGAAAGTCCTGCCATCCCAGGAATCAATCTGGTGAACCTTCTTTCTACTCCCTCTATGGCAAGGATGTCTTTCCTCAGATTAGGGGACCAAAACTGCACACAATACTCCAGGTGTGTTCTCACCAAGGCCTTGTACAACTGCAGTAGTACCTCCCTGCTCCTGTACTCGAATCCTCTCGCTATAAATGCCAGCATACCATTCGCCTTTTTCACCGCCTGCTGTACCTGCATGCCCACTTTCAATGACTGGTGTATAATGACACCCAGGTCTCGTTGCACCTCCCCTTTTCCTAATCGGCCACCATTCAGATAATAATCTGTTTTCCTATTTTTGCCACCAAAGTGGATAACTTCACATTTATCCACATTAAATTGCATCTGCCATAAATTTCCCACTCACCCAACCTATCCAAGTCACCCTGCATCCTCTTAGCATCCTCCTCACAGCTAACACTGCCACCCAGCTTCGTGTCATCCGCAAACTTGGAGATGCTGCATTTAATTCCCTCATCCAAGTCATTAATATATATTGTAAACAACTGGGGTCCCAGCACTGAGCCTTGCGGTACCCCACTAGTCACCGCCTGCCATTCTGAAAAGGTCCCGTTTATTCCCACTCTTTGCTTCCTGTCTGCTAACCAACTCTCCACCCACACCAATACCTTACCCCCAATAAAGAAGGCAAGACAGCTGCTATACTTTATTAGGAGTTTGAAGAGATTTGGTATGTTTAACAAATACACTCAAAAACTTCTATAGTTGTACTGTGGAGAGCATTCTGACAGGCTGCATCACTGTCTGGTATGTAAGGGCTATGGCACTTGACCAAAAGAAGCTGCAGAAGGTTGTAAATCTAGTCGGCTCCATCTTGGGTACTAGTCTACAAGTACCCAGGATGTCATTAAGGAGTAGTATCTCAGAAAGGCAACATCCATTATTGAGGACCTCCAGCACCCAGGGCATGCCCTTTTCTCACTGTTACCATCAGGTAGGAGGAACAGAAGCCTGAAGGCACACACTCAGCGATTCAGGAACAGCTTCTTCCCCTCTGCCATCCAATTCCTAAATGGATATTGAATCTTTGGACACTACCTCACTTTTCTTTTAATATGCAGTATTCCTGTCTTTGCACATTTTAAAAAACTCTATTCAATATATGTAATTGATTTACTTGTTTATTTATTATTGTGTTCTATTTTATATATTATTATTATTTTTTCTCTCTCTGCTAGTTTATGTATTGCATTGAACTGTTGCTACTAAGTTAAGAAATTTCACGTCACATGCCAGTGATAATAAACCTGATTCTGATTCTGATGTGAATTTTTCTCTATAGTTCTACATTCTCCAGCAAAAGGAAACAGCCTTTCAACTTCTATCCTGTCTAACCCCTTCTCTTGTGTCTCGGGTTTCTTCACAAATATTGAAAAATCTTTACAGTGTAGTGATGTAAAAATTCTGGCAGTCAGGTTAGTCCCACTAACAGCTACTTGATCATAACCAGATCATCTGTTTTAATAGTGCTGGTTGAAGAAAGAGCATTAGTAATGGCTCCCTTACCCTGCTTTGAAATGAAACAATGCCATATGATCAATTTGGTCTGTTTAATATGTTCTGCTTTGATATTTTAACCTGAATTAGAATCTAAGATCATTGAAGTGGAATGTGACTTAGAGGTTGGAGCTCCAACTATGAACCATGGCTGACAGCAAACAGGAATTCTTATCCAAGAAGATCTGCTGATGATTTGAAGGTAATTTTATTCCTGGATAAACTAAACAGAATTTGGACTGCACAACTGAACTGTATGCAGAACAGATGATTAGAGGAGAAACCTAGAATAAAATTTAGATTTTATTTTAACCCACAGTTTTGGGCTAAAACTTTGTACTTATATTATTTTATTCTCTAAACATTGATTAAGTTGAGAGGTGCATTCAAATGTGTGAAGAACAATTTATATTTTTAGTATCAAAACAGGTTCTTAGGATAGAATGTTAATAGGGTCTCAACATGTGCAATATTTTCATTGCAATTAATTAGCAGACCTTATAAAATTGTGCACAATATCAATGGTAAGAGAAGTGCTGCACACGAAACATGCATTTCAGAATATAGTATGCTTATTATCTGGAATAGGTAGGGGTAAGGTACCAAAAGGGGACACACAATTTTACCAAAGAACTAAGTTGCGTGTGGCATAATCTTGACTCAGTAATTGGTAGATATGCGCATATACACTCAGAGACCACTTTATTAGCTACCTCCTGTATCTAGTAAAATGCTCACTGAACGTATGTTTGTAGTCTTCCACTTTAAGGTTTGATGTGTTGTGTGTTCAGAGATGCTCTTCTGCACACTAATGTTGTAAGATCTGATTATTTGAGTTACTGTCTCCTTTCTATCAGCTTGAATCACTCTGACCAGTTTCTCTCATTAACAATAGATTTTTGCCTACAGAAGTACCGCTCACGGGATGCTCTTTATTTTTCACACCATTCTCTGTAAACACTGGAGACCGTTGTGTGTGAAAATCCCAGGAAATCAGCAGTTTCTGAGATACTCAAGCCACCTTGTCAGGCATCAGCAAACATTCCATGGTCATTCCATTGTAGGTAGAATCTCAGAAGGAGATGAGAGGGCATACAAGAGTGTGATATACTAACTAGTTGAGTGGTGTCGCAGCAACAACCTGGCACTCAACATCAGTAAGATGAAAGAGATGATTGTGGACTTCAGGAAGGGTAAGGCGAGGGAACACAAACAGATCCTCATAAGGGGATCAGAAGTGAAGGGAGTGAGCAATTTCATGTTCCTCAGTGTCAAGATTTCTGAGGATCTAACCTGGTTCCAACATAATCGATGCATCTATAAAGAAGGCAAGCTCACAGTTATACTTCATTAGCAGTCTGAGGAGGTTTGGTTTGTCACCTAAAACACTCGAAAACTTCTATAGCTGTACTGTGGTGAGTATTCTGACAGGCTGCGTCACAGTTTGGTATGGGGGTGGAGGTGGGTGGTGCGGGTGCTGCCACACAGAACCCAAAGAAGCTACAGAAAGTTGTAAAATTAGTCAGCTCCGTCTTGGGTACTAGCCTCCATAGTATCCAAAACATCTTCAAGGAGTGGTGCCTCTAAAAGGTGCATTCATTTTTGAAGTCCCCCATCACCCAGGTAATGCCCTCTTCGCATTGTTAATATCAGGAAGGAGGTACAGAAGCCTGAGGGCACACACTCAGCAATTCAGGAACAGTTTCTTTCCCTCTGCCATCTAATTCCTAAATGGATATTGAACCAATGAACACTATCTACCTCACTTTTCAAATAGATATTATTTCTATTTTGCGCTATTTTTAATCTAATCATCTTATTCATGGTGAGAAGGCGGGGGAGTGGAATCAGCTCATGATAGAATGACAGAGCAGACTCGATGGGCTGAATGGCCAACTTCTGCTCCTTTGTCTTATGGTCTAATATACGTATATATATATATACTTACTGTAATTGACTGATTTATTTATTTTCTTATTACATTATCACATATTGCATTGTACTGCTGCTGCTGTTAACACATCTCTCGACACATACTGGTGATAATAAATCTGATTCTGATTCAAAATCACTTAGATCACCTTTCGACCCCATTCTGATGTTTGGTCTGAACAACAATTGAACCTCCTGAACATGTCTGCATGCTTTGATGCATTGAGCTGCTGCCACATGATTGGCTGATTAAATATTTGCACTAATGAGGAGGTGTACAGTTGTACCTAATAAAGTGGCCACTGAGTGTATGAATGTCTGAATGCTGTTGGTGAAGGTTCATGTCATATGATAAGCAGTTGTACTTAGCGCAACTTCCAGAAATATGAAAGTTAAAAAAGCCAAGGGACTATCCAAGCCAATTCAGCATCATCAGTATAAATACTTGTCTGACTGTGTATTTGCAATGACTAGGACTCTTTGGATAGCGAATTAGCAGATGATTGAAAATGTGACAAATAAGTTACATAAAATTGATGAAAATCTTTAAAAGAATGTGGAAGTAAACTCGATTTTTACTGTGAGTTAACTGCGAAGTACTTTTGGCAACTAATGGATATTTCTCTTGTTTCTTTCCCAATATCAGAATCAATCAACGCGTTTGTCATCACTACAATGTGCAATAAAAGGATACAGGTATATGTCATAAAAAAGATGCCTCAGATTTTTTTTGCTCCTTAATGAGGCCACTATAGGAATGGTGTGGCAGAAACTAATGCTGTTTCATGCTGGTAGAGTGTGTGAGATAGTGCATGAAGCAGACTAGGAAGAAGATCATGTTTTGCTGAACAGACTCCAATAATCTACTCTGATGCTGGCACTTCAAGGAATATCTAAATTAGAGAGGCATATTTATGGAGGACACAAATTTTACACAGGAGGGAAAATTATCTTCTGGGTTGATAGGAGAATTCAAATATTGGCTCCGCAACTGTGGAATTGGATAAGGATGATAATAAGGCTGCACACCTTTTTAAAGCCTGTGTGGACTGATAGTGACTTCCCTGTGCTGCAATGTGCAGCAACATATGGCAGACGATAGCTGGAAGGTTTGAAGAATCTGAGCTTCAGTGATTTTGACTTCCATGAGCAGAACTCAGGGGCAGCGCAGTGGTGTAGTGGTTAGCACAACGATTTACAGTACAGGTGACCAGGGTTCAGTTCCTGCCGCTGCCTGCAAGGAGTTTGTATGTTCACTCCGTGACCATGTGGGTTTCCTCCAGGTGCTCCAGGTTCCTCCCACAGTCCAAAGACATACTGGTTGGTAGGTTAATTGGTCATTGTAAATTGTCCTGTGAGTAGGATAGGTTTAAATTGGGGGATTGCTGGGCGGCGCGACACAAAGGCCCTGCTGTATCTCAATAAATAGAACAAAAAAAAATTAATACTGTCTTGAAGATAGTATCTAAGACTTTCCCATGGAATTACACTGCAGCCTCAGGACATATTGTCCCCAGTAGAAATTAATATAGGAGTACCATACATTTAGGCCATATGATGAGTATAAGGGAATTTGCCAGTGTCCTTACTCTAGGGTTCTCAGCTATATCCACACAGCTTCTAATACATGGCCAGATAAGGCAGCAGACACTATGGGGCCACTGTTGAAGTCCACTTGGTAAGCAGGTTTTAGAAATAGTAGTGAATCTGTTCCCGAATTTCTGGCCAATAGGATCAGAATTCAGAATTGACATTCAGCCTGCATCAGCCCACAACAGCTTGAGAAAAAGGTGTTGACTTGCCCTTTACATCCCAGCATTGCTGAGGAGAACTGATCCTGTTTGGTTCAATGTAACCAATGTAACACCTGTGTAGTGCTTGTTTCATCTTGTGTGACTGATCACCACACTCCTTATTTGAAAATCAAATTACATAGTACTACACTAGGGACTAGTACTACACTAGGTGCTAGTGGGCCATCAGAAGCCTAGGTATCGGAAGGAGGCAGTGAATAGAAAACACACATTTCTAGAGGTAAGTTTGTTTATAAAAGTTAACAATATTTACAAAATATTTACGTGAGTAAGAACAATTCAAAATTACAAAATTCTGCGTCGGTTCCAAATCTCCGATATCAAACAAAAACCAAATTCCTTTTTAGTTAGAAACAGTGAGATTCATTAGAATAACCTTTATTACTCCAATTTCTCTACCTAATTAGATCTAGTGTTATTCCCTATTTAAATGTTTACAGTCTAACCTTTCCATTTTATTTACCCTTAGTTTGTTAGAAAACTAATGGAATTCCTATTCTTAAGTGTTATGGTTATCTTCAGTTTCAGTTCAGGCTAGTATGTCAACAAATTCAAATTCAGCACCCCCAAAATTCTAACAGCTTAACTCCAAGATCGCAACTTTTAAACAAAGTAAATATCATTCAGTAACTTATCAAAGTCTTTGCAAAAGTAATTAGTTCTTCCAGAAAATCAGATTCAGATAATTCGAATGAGAAATGAACTTATACATCCAACCGTATTAAATCCTCTATGTCTCAAAAGATGTCACTCTCGTGGTGATTCTTCGATCTTGGGTGGCTCACTGTCTTGTTTCTTGGTTTGTTGGATGAAATGGTGGCTTGTCCACGGAAAGTTGATTCACAAATACTTACACAAATAAAACCTTAACCTGTATTCAACAGGATTGCAATCCATCAGTTCTTATACACATTCTATTTTTTATTTCAAAATAACAATATCATGGTAGAGTTCTTGGTCATCACTCTCTGCCGATTTCGTCTCTCTGTAGCTGGTGCTCATTATAGCTGTAGCTTCAGGAAGTCTTTTATCAATGTTGTCTCTCCTCCAGACATTTCACCCTGAGGATTTCCAGTAAGTAGAGCAGAGATACTAACCACTAACTCAATTTTTAACAGTTTATACTTTTAGTTAGTTTTTATAGTTTGCTGCCTCATTAGCCACACCTCATTCTTTCATAGCTATTTTTTTCAAGCTCTCTTTTCTTTTAAAAATTTGGTGAACCTCGTTTTCATCCCTCCATAGGTGGAGCTTTCTAACATTACATCTTTGGGTTTAATTAACCTGGGCTATACTAACGTCTAATGGCAATGCTTCAAAACAACCACTGTGCAAGGACTATGTGTGGTGGGAAACGGCTCAGTGTGACTGCGGATATTGCTATACTTCCTGGACCGGTGTCAGCAGGGGAAGGTTTTGGTTAGGATTGTGCCTAGTTATGATGAAAATAGCTCATGAAACTTTAATGCCAAACATGAAAAATTATTGGTTCTACTAGACAGTGGAAGGCATCAGATGAAGGAAAAATGAGATGTAGGTCCCCTGTCATTGCCTTCAGGAGAGGGGATACAAAGACTGAGGAGAACATGAAATCATACAGAAGAAGCTCTAATGATATAATCATTAACCCCATATCCCTACTTACAGGAATTGTAATTGAAAGGTTCTCTCCTGGTGCCTCCAGCCATTTTCTATGAATGTACATAAATATAGATAGTTCACAGCCCCACTTCTAGAGTCAAGTATCTATAAGGAGCAAACTAAGTTATAATATTGACACTAAAATGTCCTTATGATGGATATCGTTAAAATAATTATTACTTGAATCTTGTTTTCCAGACTAACCAGTGGAGATATTCCTTGTGCAAGCATTTCTCAAAGAAATGAAATGTGCTCACATTTGGTCCCAGGCAGAATGGACTTATAGAACTAATCTTACCCAAAATCTTCCCCTGCTGGTTTCTGACTGAGAGCCAAGTTTTAATATTCGACTCATTTCTTATCTAAATCTGGTTACTATTTGCATAAGCTACCAGCCCTTCAAGGAGTTGCAAATTAGTAACACAGCTGGTGGAGCTGCTTGTCCAGGGTTCAGCTTGGATTCAGTGCTCCTCCGGTGCTGTCTGTATGGAATTTGCACGTTCTTTTTGTAGCTGCATACACTCAATGGCCACTTTATTAGGTACCTCCTGTATCTAATTAAGTGACCACCGAGCCTATGTTCATGGTCTTCAGCTGCTGCAGCCTATTCATTTCAAAGTTCAATGTTTTGTATGTTCAGAGATGTTCTCCTGAATACTTATATTGTAATGTATGGTTATTTGACTTAATGTCACTTTCATCTGGCCATTCTGCATTTAACCTCTCTCATCAACAAGGTGTTTTTACCCACAGAACTGCTGCTTACTGGATTTTTTGCACTATTCTCTGCAAACTCCCAGGAGCTCAGCAATTTCTGAGATACTCAAACCACCTCATCTGCATCAACAGTTATTCCACGGTCAAAGTCACCTAAATCACATTTCTTCCCCATTTAGAAGCAGTGTGTAGCCCAGTGGTTTTGTCATTCTCCACAAAGACAGGACAGCTAAAAATTTTTAAGGTAGAGGACAATAGACAACAGACAATAGGTGCAGGAGTAGGCCATTTCGCCCTTCGAGCCAGCACCGCCATTCACTGTGATCATGGCTGATCATCCACAATCAGTATCCAGTTCCTGCCTTATCCCCACAACCTTTGATTCCGCTATATTTAAGAAGAGGTGGATTGTGCTTTATGATTAACTCATCATAGTGCACTGACATGAAGCTCTGTCTCAATCCTGCTCACCCAACCTGGAACATCTTTTGGTCAAATGTCATCCGTATTATCTGCCAAGGGAGATCTATCAGTCAGAAGCATGAGAAAATCTGCAGACACAGGAGATCCAAACGAACACATATAAAATGCTGGAGGAACTCAGCAAGGTAGGCAGCAACTATGGAAAGGAGTAAACAATTGACATTTTGGGCTGAGACCATTCTTCAGGACTGGAATGGAAGGGGAGAAGTCAGTTGAGTTAGAAGGTGGGGTGAGGGGAGGAAGAAATGCAAGGTGGCAGGTAATACGTGAAACTAGGACGGGGGAGATGGTGAGGTAAAGGTTCAAGATTCAAAAAATTTATTGTCATTCTAACCATACATCAGCTCTACAGGGCAGAATGAGACAGCATTTCTCAGGGGCAGTGCAATCATAACATAACAAATGCAATGCTAAATAATAAACATAACAATAAATAGTAGAACACAACAGCCCCACGTCAGTTTAAAATCAGTTATAAGTGTCCAGTGCAAGTTAAAAGAGCAAAGAAGTTGATTGGTGGAAGAGATAAATGGTGGGAGAAGGGGGAAACTGATAGGAGAGGACAGAAGACCACGTAAGGAAGGGAAGGGGGAGGAGCACCAGAGGGAGGTGATGGGCTGGTAAGGAGATAAGGTGAGAGAGGGAAACAGGAATGGGGACTGATGAAGGAGAAGGGTGGGGGACAATTACCAGAAGTTCAAAAAATCAATGTTCAGGTTGGAGGCTATCCAGACAGAATATAAGGTGTCCTTGTAGCCACCCATTTCAATTCTGCTTTCCATTCCCATTCCGACAGATCAGTCCATGGCCTTGTCTGCTGCCATAATGAGATCACCTGTAGGCTGGATGAGCAATGCCTTAAAGTCATGTAGTAAATGTCTGTTTTATGCAGGAATTATTAAAACAGAAGATCATAAGATTGATTACTAATCTAGGAAGCATTTTCTGTGTGAAGGCAATGGGAAAAATAAATTCACCTCCTCTAGGGTTTGAAAGAATGAGGCACTGAACCACTGGAGGTGAGTGCTGGAGGTCTGATTAGCAAGTTCACAGATGACTTAAAAATTGAGAGTGTTGATAATGAAGTCAATAGTATTCAGGTAAAGAACACTATTGATTAATTGTTTAATGGGCTGATCAGTGGCAGATGGATTTCAAACTTGAAAGATGTGAGATGATGTTTTTGGAAGAACTTACACAATGAATTCAGGAGGTACTGAGGAGCAGAGATTCCTAGATGTTCATGTCATGCCCTGGTTAAGATTTTTGCTGCTCTGCTGTAGATATTTCATTTTAGCAGTTCTGTCAGAACAGTCTGTTCTGCTTTCAGCTTGTTTGGGTTTGAACTAAGATAAGAGGCTTGTTATTCAACGTGGGAATGCGCTGTGAGCCAACCAGGATAATGGAATTTGGAGAAGGTTCTGGAGGATGCTGGGTCTTTGACTTTATTGACGGGAGCCGGTGGAAGACAGTGGAAAAAGGTGGCTGAGAATGCCGACCCTGTTGCACAAATTTGTGCAAGTGAATAGCTTCAAGAAGGAAGAGCCAACACACCCGTGGGAGACCCATTTGCTTGAGATGGATTGCGAGCAACGTTCAGTAGGTGGTTTTTGCCTCCACGCAGACCAAGGGCCAGACAAGTTCAAGATGAGCTCCAACGTAAGTCACATTTGACTGCTTAAGTGTAATGGACCCTTTTTGTTTGTTTATTCTTTCATTTAATAACTTCTTCTCTATAAATTGTATGCAGTATACAATCTAGTCATAGTCATAGTCATACTTTATTGATCCCAGGGGAAATTGGTTTTCTTTACAGTTGCACCATAAATAATAAATAGTAGTAAAACCATAAATAGTTAAATAGTAATATGTAAATTATGCCAGGACCAGCCTATTGGCTCAGGGTGTCTGACCCTCCAAGGAAGGAGTTGTAAAGTTTGATGGCCACAGGCAGGAATGACTTCCTATGACGCTCTGTGTTGCATCTCGGTGGAATGAGTCTCTGGCTGAATGTACTCCTGTGCCCACTCAGTACATTATTTAGCGGCTAGGAGACATTGTCCAAGATGGCATGCAACTTGGACAGCATCCTCTTTTCAGACACCACCGTCAGAGAGTCCAGTTCCATCCCCACAACATCACTGGCCTTACAAATGAGTTTCTTGATTCTGTTGGTGTCTGCTACCCTCAGCCTGCTGCCCCAGAACACAACAGCAAACGTAATAGCACTGACCACCACAGACTCATAGGGCATCCTCAGCATCGTCTGGCAGATGTCAAAGGACCTCAGTCTCCTCAGGAAATAAAGACAGCTCTACCCTTCTTGTAGACAGCCTCAGTGTTCTTTGACCAGTCCAGTTTATTGTCAATTCATATCCCCAATTCATATTTGTAATCCTCCACCATGTCCACACTGACTCCCTGGATGGAAACAGGGGTCACCGGTAACTTAGCTGTCCTCAGGTCTACCACCAGTTCCTTAGTCTTTTTCACATTAAGCTGCAGATAATTCTGCTCACACCATGTGACACAGTTTCCTACTGTAGCCCTGTACTCAGCCTCATCTCCCTTGCTGATGCATCCAACTATGACAGAGTCATCCGAAAACTTCTGAAGATGTCAAGACTCTGTGCAGTAGTTGAAGTCCGAGGTGTAAATGGTGAAGAGAAAGGGAGACAAGACAGTCCCCTGTGGAGCCCCAGTGCTGCTGATCACTCTGTCAGACACACAGTGTTGCAAGCACACGTACCGTGGTCTGCCAGTCAGGTAATCAAGAATCCATGATACCAGGGAAGCATCCCCCTGCATCGCTGTCAGCTTCTCCCCCAGCAGAGCAGGGCGGATGGTGTTGAACGCACTGGAGAAGTCAAAAAACATGACCCACACAGTGCTCGCTGGCTTGTCCAGGTGGGCATAGACACGGTTCAGCAAGTAGACGATGGCATCCTCAACTCCTATCGGGATTGGTAGGCAAACTGGAGGGGATCTAAGTGTGGCCTGACCATAGGCCGGAACAGTTCCAGAACAAGTCTCTCCAGGGTCTTCATGATGTGGGAGGTCAATGCCTCCGGTCTGTAGTCATTGAGGCCGCTGGGGTGCGGCGTCTTTGGCACGGGGAAGAGGCAGGACATTTTCCACAGTACAGGAACCCTCCGGAGCCTGTGGCTCAGGTTGAATACATGGCAAAGTACTCCACATAGCTGAGGAGCACAGGCTTTGAGCACCCTGGTACTGACACCATCCGGTCCTGCAGCCTTGCTTGGGTTGAGACGTTTCATCTGTCTTCTCACCTGTTCAGCTGTGAAGCCCACCATGGTGGTTTCGTGTGGGGAAGGGGTATAGTCATGTGAGCAGGGTGGGGGACTGTGAGGAGGGGTAGGAGGGGAGAATGGAATATGTGTTGATTCGGGGCAGACAACAGATGACTCGTGAGGCATGGGCAGGGGCCACAATGTCAAATCTGTTAAAGAACAGGTTAAGTTCATTGGCCCTGTCCACACTGCCTTCAGCTCCTCTGTCGCTAGTTTGCCGGAACCCAGTGATGGTCCTCATCCCCCTCCAAACCTCTCTCATGTTGTTCTGCTGGAGTTTCCACTCAAGCTTCCTCCTGTACCTGTCTTTAGCCTCCCTGATCCTGGCTTTCAGGTCCCCCTGTATTGCCTTCAGCTCCTCCCTATTTCTATCTCTAAACACCCTCTTTTTAGCGTTCAGGATGTCCTTAATGTCCTTTGTTACCCATGGCTTGTTATTTGAATAACAAAGGACAGTTCTTGTAGGAACATTGCAGTCCACACAGAAGTTGATGTAATCAGTGATGCACTCAGTGAGCCCATCAATATCCTCTCCATGTGGCTCACAGGGTGCCTGCCAGTCTGTCACCTCTAAACAACCCTCCTCCGACCATTTTCTCACTGTCCTCGAGGTTGCAGGTTTACTCTTCAACAGAGGCACGTAGCAGGGTTTT
This sequence comes from Mobula birostris, assembly GCF_030028105.1. NCBI lineage: Eukaryota > Metazoa > Chordata > Chondrichthyes > Myliobatiformes > Myliobatidae > Mobula > Mobula birostris. Next base: position 22,395,215 of record NC_092393.1, read on the forward strand.
AGATGGACTAGGTTGTGATCTGACCTTCCCAGTGGGGGGAGGGGAGAGGATCTGTGTGCATCATTAACGTTAGCGTACATCAAAAGCAGAGTCCTCTCCCCTCTGGTTGTACAGCTCACATACTGCGTGAAGTTGGGCAGTGTTCTAGCCATGATAACATGGTTGAAGTCACCCGAGATGGTAATGAGGGCACTCGGGTGCTGGGTTTGTAATCTGGCTATGACAGTGTAAATGCTGTTACACGCCGATGTCGGGTTGGCAGAGGGAGTGATGTACACAACAACCGCAATTGCATGTGAGATTTCCCTTGGCAAATAATATGGCCGGAGTCCAACAGCAAAAAGTTCAATATCTGGGCTACAAACATGTTCCTTGATCGTAATATGCCCAGGATTGCACCATCTGTTGTTTACCAGAACCACAAGCCCCCCTCCTTTACGCTTACCGCTTTCAGTGCAATTCCGGTCAGCTTGAACGGTCTGGAAGCCCTCTATGGAAATGCTTTGATCGGGTATGTCCTCGTGCAGCCATGTCTCAGTGAAGCACATGACACTGCTGTCCCGAAATGTTCTCTGACTCCTGACAAGCGCCGTCAGTTCGTCCATTTTATTCCCCAGCGATCTCACATTTCCCATGATGAGAGAGGGGAGACACGGCTTATAACTTCTCTACTCCATAAGCCTCTGTTGTCTCGACCCGGTCCTCTTCCCTCGCCTTTTTGATCCCCCTCTGCATCCTCTGTGTGTTTTCCTCCAGATTTCAGCCTGGGTGTCCGCTGCTCTCTTCGCTAAACCGGCGGGCATGAGTGCAATCAGCTGGTCCCTGGAATAAACAATGTGGCCATCCTACTGCCACGCTAACGAGACGTGTCCGAATGTAACTATTTCCAGCACGAGAAAAACAAGTAAAACTCTCTCCACCAGCATGTTGGAGAGGGTGCAGCTTCAACGTGTTACCATGAGAAAAAAATGCAACAAATAACCTAAGTTAAAAAGTTTAAAAGTAAGAAACTACAGAGCAACTGTAACGGGCTGCATGCACGACCGGCGCATGCGCACTATCTGTTATTTCTTGCCGGGGGCAGTAACTCACACAGCATACACACAAACCAGGGTTTGTGGGTGGGTGAGTCATCCGAACCTCATGGACTTGGCGGGACCAACGTGTATACATCGTAGATGTGTGAAGGCGGAGAAAGGTGCGTTTATCATCGCGGAATCCAGTGGCTGTTAGCGAGGGGCTAACGAGCTGGTTCTCCAGAGACGCCCAGTAAAAGTGGGGGTACATACATATACAAACGTTCGACAATGAAGGAGAACAGGTTACAAAGGTATTGTGAAGGCATGCAGCATGGAATATGACATGAAGGAGGCTATAGTACAAATATATTTTTAAAATCATTATGCTGCAGCGAGAATGTGGTATATTATTCTGTCTGTGAGGTGATTGCAAAGGTGCTGCCTGTGATGGGTGTTCAGCTTAGAGGAGAGAGTCGAGAGGCACTGTATATTTTTCTTGGAGCACAGAAAGTTCAGAGAACCTGATCGAGGTATAAAAAATGACGCAGTGTATAGATCGGATAGATAGTGAGAACATTTCCCCTGAGTAGTGATCGAGAATCAGAGAGCATATCTTTAAGGTAAGGGAGAGGAACTCTGCAACTTCAGAACTAAACGACTACCTCCCAGTGGCACTGACACCGATCACCATAAGACGGAGGCAGAGTTAAGATGGCGCTAAATGGCAACTTCTTTGCTTGCATCTTTGGAAACAACTCTATTTCCATCTTTAATATCCTTATTTTTCCCTTTCAGGGTTCTTTTGAAGACCCTGACCTGGAATTACACGCTGACTTTGGTTCTTTGCAAGAATGGGACCCGTTCTCAGGGTTTCACGACTGGCCGTTGTTCGGCACGCCAAGGGCTCGGCCTGAGAGCCCGGCTCCAACTCGGAAGCCTAAGATCTCGGGGCTCTGGAGACAGGCGGATCGAGGGTTGGTGTCATGACAGGAGATCCATGTGTCGTTGGGGGAGTCAGGATATCTACTATGGGCCTGAACTCGGGATCTTTGCGATCTTCAGACAGAGAACTCAAAAAAAAGCAAAGTAATGGACTTTTTAACATGGTAAACCAGTGAGTTGTTTGTTATGTTACTCCCTGCTTGCTGGGAAAATGGAGACAACTTTCTTTCCCTTATTAGGGAGAGAGAGAACCTCCGGTATGTCGAATGCTTGGTGTAACGCGAAGTCTTTGTGGTAACTGAAAGTCTGTGTCTTTGCTATCAGTTTGCTCACGCTTGGGTGGTTGGTGATGGTGCCGATGCCTGTTTTTTTGCTGGTGGGGAGAGAGGATATTGTTGCTCACAACCGCTTCTGCACGGGAGGGGGGAAGCTGGGGGGGGGGACTTTGCGGTTCTTACATTTATCTGTCGTTCATTCTTTGAGGCACTTCTCTGTTTTCATGGATGCTTACAAAGAAAAAGCATTGTAGGATATCTATTGTATACATTTCTCTGACATCAGATTGGACCTTTGAACTTCGAAATGCTTTGAACAGATGGTAATGGCATATATCAAAAACTCCATTCCTGTCACATTGGACACTCAGCAACACGCTTAAGGACAGAACACTCTACAACAGATGCCAGACCATCTGTTATGCATCTGGCCCTGACACACCTGGAATATAAGGATACTTATGTCAGAATGCTATTTTTGGATTTCATTTTGGCATTCTACATCATTATCCCACAGGTTTTGGTGAAGAAGCTCCTATTATTCAGTCTAAATACACCACTGTGCAACTATCCAACAGACCTTAAATAACTAGGAAGCACAATCGTTCCTCCCTCCTAGTTATCCTCAACATGGCTGTCCCCCAGGGCTGTGTGCTGAGCCCATTGCTATACACTCTGCTTACACATGACTGCTCGGCCAAACACTGAGTAATCGCATTGTCAAGTTTGCCAATGACATGACAGTGGTGGGGCTCGTCACCAACAACAACGAGACAGCCTATAGAGAGGAATTGGAAGAGCTTGAGACCCGGTGCCTGGCAAATCACCTCTTCCTCAGTGTCAATAAGACAAAGGAGATGGTTACTGATTTCAGGACAACTTTCAGTACTCACATCCTTCTTTACCTCGGCATCACAGCAGTGGAAACACCAAGCAGTTTCAAACTCCTGGGATGCACATGTCACACAATATCTCATGGTCCCAGAACACAACCTACACAATTAGGAAAGATCACCAAAGCTTCTTCTTTGTGAGGAGACTAAAAAGAGCTGGGTTATGCACATCTACACTCATGCCCTTTTACAGATGTGCAGTAGATAGCATTCTAACATGCGACATCACTGCATTGTAGGAAAACTGCACTGCGGCAGACAGGAAGGCTCCACAACGGGCAGTCAAATCTGCCCAATGTATCACCGGCACCAGACTACCTGCTATCAAAGTCATATGTGCAGAAAGATGCTGGAAAAGGACCAGTAATATCCAGAAGGATCCTGCCCCAACTTGCATATGTTTGTCCGACTCCCATCACGGAGGAGGCTACGTACGTAGCATCTATGCCAGGACCACCAGACTCAAAAACAGCTACTTTCCCCAAGTAGTAAAGCTGATCAACACCTCCACCCAATAACACAGCCCACCACACCCCAACTACCACTGCTTCACTATTTCCTGTTGGTTATCTTATGTATAGACTTACTTCACTTTAAGGACATCCAATCTATGTACTCATATAACATATCTTATGTGTTTATACTTATTGTGTTTTTTATTATTGTGTTCTTTCTCTTATTGTGTTTTTTGTGCTGCATTTGATTCAGAGTAACTATTATTTTCTTTGCCTTTACACTTATGTACTGGAAATAACATTAAAAGTCTTCGATCTTAAATTTGTGTAAGAACTTTTTCATTCAGAGAGTGTTTGAAAACTGGATCAGAGAGTATGCAAAAGGTCCTCTCCTTTTAGTAAGTAGTTAGATGAGGATTTGAATTACTATGGGATAAATACCTATGGTCAAGTCCTGGAAAATGGGATTTGTATAGATAGCTGACGTGATTCAATCTCTACATCAGGGGTGGCCAACCTTTTACATTCCATGCGTCAATTTTTTTCACGCACGAGTTCTATATTAACATATTTTTACAAGAATTGAATGGGGGTACAAGAGTCGTATTGTACATCCGAACTCGTGAGTGAAAAGATTGACGCATGGAATGTAAAAAGTTGGCCACCCCTGCTCTATCTGAAATTTGCAAGATAGATGTTGAGAGGTTGTTTTAACTGACTGGAGAGAACAGACCCTTAACCCTAACCTGTAGTCATCCATTGAGAATGCCTGAAAATGTAACTTAGAAGGTTTGAAGTCCCCTTAAAAGATACAGAAGTATTTATCAGGAATATACTAAAGCCTGATGGTTCCTGAAGAAATCTTCCAGAAAGATGAAGTGTGAATGCTCAAGATAAATACAAGATCTTCAGAATTGAAAAGAAATTTAGTTTTAATATTTCACTGAAATGTTAGTCAGCTAATAGTTGAATGTCCAAATTGGAGCAGTCTTTTATTGATTCTATGATGGTTATTATTCCATTATAGATTTATTCAAGTATGCCTGCAAGAAAATTAATCTCAGGGTTGTACGTGGTGACATATATGTACCTTGATAATAAATTTGAACTTTTTGAGTTGGGCTACTGAAAATTTTGTCAGACACATTTCAGCTAACAATGCAGAGTAAAGTTTGGGGAAAGTTACTGGCTGCAACATAGCAACACATGATTCTGCACTTGCATTGTATTCATAGTCACCAGCTGATTAATTTACTCCTGATTTTAGCTGCAACTATCATTATATAGATCATAGTTTGTAACTCAATTCAATTAAAAGATGCTCAACAGGTAACAAAATGATTAAGTACACCCCAATCTGATTTGTTTCATACAATTAGAATACAGTAGTGATCACTTACAGATAAGGAATGGAATCAGTCAAAAGTTTTTGCTGGTTTTCATGCATAAAAATAAAACAACATAAGAAAATAGGGACAAGAGAAGGCCACTCAGTCCTCAAGCCTACCACACCATTCAATACAAGCTCCTCCAGCACATTGTGTGTATTTCCAGCAACTGCAGTACCTCTTGTATCACAGGCCTCTTCTTCTATTCTGTATCTGTTTCCCAAATGCCCGTGAATTTCTGAGAGTTCAAAATTGTATCGACTTATTCTTTAAATATCTTCATTGGTCTGGCCTCCACAGTCTTGTGGGACAGAGAATCCAGAGGTTTATGGCCCACTTTGAGAAGAAGATCCTTCAAACCCCTTATTCTTCTGTACTTCAAGCAATATAGAAATGCATTCTTCGCCACTCATGATACAACAACCATGTCATCCCAGGAATTAGCCAAGTGTATATCTTTTGGACTGCTTCCAGTGGCAGTATTGTATATTCTTTTTTAATTAAGCAGAACAAAGCTGTGTCTGTTATTCCATGTCTGGCTTTACCAGTACCTGTACAATTGTAACAATACTTCCGAAATCTGAATCAGGTGACAAATTTACTATTTTAAAGGTGGGTCTCATCACAGCTTGCAAGAATTATATTGCAAAACTGGAAAAAAAACAGATGTCCCACTGTGAAGGAATGGACTGAGGAAATGATTAAGATTTCATCATATGACCACACGTTGAGAGGAATTAACAGTGAGGGAAAAGTGCAAGACCCGTGGGATCAATTTTGGTTGTATGTTAATTTAAACTTAAATTAGAACTTCTTTCTGTCTTTAAGTTTTATTTGTTTTCCTGTCATGGGATGGCTGTGTAAATATGCTGTACTATATCTGCTCTGTGATATGCTGTGCTGCTTTGTAAAATAAGAATAAATAATAATAAAAATTTGAATTTAAAAAATCAGGTTATCATTGCTATATAAAAATGAAGAAGAAGGAAAAAAGATTACTTTAACACAAAATTCTCTGCAGATGCTGGGGTCAAAGCAACACTCACAACACGCTGGAGGAACTCAGCAGGTCGGGCAGCATCCGTGGAAACGATCAGTCAACGTTTCGGGCCGGAACCCTTCGTCAGGACTGGAGAGGGAAGGGGCTGAATACTTTATTTGTCACATGTACATAAAACATCAAATGCACCAATGACTGATGAGCCTGAGGATGTGCTAGGCAGCCCGCAAGTGTGGCCATGTTTCCAGAACCAAAATAACATTGCCACAACTTGCTAATCCTAACCCTAAACTGTACATCTTTGGAGTGTGTAAGGAAACACAGGCACTGATAGAAAACCCATGCAGTCACTGTGAGAACGTACAAACTTCTTACAAACAGCAGCAGGAATTGAATCCTGCTCTCTGGCCCTGTCATAATAAGACCATAAGATTTAGGAGCAGAAGTAGGCCATTCGGCCCATTGAATCTGCTCCGCCATTCAATCATGGGCTGATCCACTTCATCCAGTCATCCCCACTCCCCTGCTTTCACCCCCTACCCTTTGATGCCCTGGTTAATCAAGAACCTATCTATCTCTGCCTTAAATACACTGAATGACTTGGCCTCCACAGCCACTCATGCCAACAAATTCCACAGATTTACCACCCTCTGACTACAGTAATTTCTCCACATCTCAGTTCTAAAAAGGTGTCCTTCAATCCTGTGGTAACGCCCTCTTGTCCTAGGATCCCCTACCATGGGAAATAACTTTGCCATATCTAATCTGTAAAGGCCTTTTAGCATTTGGGATGTTTCTATGAGATCCCCCTTCATTCTCCTGAACTCCAGGGAATACAGCCCAAGAGCTGCCAGACATTCCTCATACAGTAACCCTCTCATTCCTGGAATCATTTTCGTGAATCTTCTCTAAACCCTCTCCAATGTCAGTATATCCTTTCTAAAATAAGGAGCCCAAAACTGCACACAATACTCCAAGTGTGGTCTCATGAGTGCCTTATAGAGCCTCAAAATCACATCCCGGCTCTTATATTCTAGCTCTCCTCAACACTACCGGCTCCTTCACCTATCTTTGTATCATCAGCAAATTTAGCCACAAATCCATTAATACTGTAGTCCAAATCATTGACAATCATTGTAAAAAGTAACGGTCCCAACACCAACCCCTGTGGAACTCCACTGGTAACCGGCAGCCAACCAGAAAAATGTTATCCTAACTGAAATGCTACTGTAGCACATATGTCATGAAATTTATTGTTTTGCAACAGTAATACAGTGCAACAAAGATTTACTATAAATTTCAAAATAAATCAATAGCGCAAAAGACAAATACTGAGGTGGACGCTTGAAGAAGATGGCGCCAGTGAACAACGCAACCAAGGGCAACATCCTTCAGACGGTTCATGAAGCTACTTCTTTCACTTCTTTTACATCCTATTTTTCTTTCAAGTATGATTCTGCTACTGTTGGAGACTGGTCTACATTTTGGTGCTATGTTTTCGGTCCAATTGAGTGTTTTGGTGCTTTGCTGTCTTCGACAGTGTTCGGTGAGGTTCGGTGAGGTTTTGTGGCCTAAGTGCCTGAAGATGGAGTATGAGCCCATGATCAAGTCCATTTCTTGTTAATCTCACTGACTAAAGCGTTGAGGAAAATTGAAATCATCAAGGCGAGGGTGAGAGACGAGCAAGTGTTCAGAACCATCTACCAGCCTCTCGCTCACTGCTGCCAAAGGAAAGTATCTGCGTATGACAGGCTACTCCCGGAGGAGGGTCCCAGTGTTTGAGTGGTCTCTCTTTCTCTCGAAGCTGTTGGAGGGTGCTGCCAGAGTCCTAGGTCATGGGCAAGGTTTAGTCAAGACGGTTTGGGGATTGGACTCTGTCATTCACGTTATGATGTGTTCCTGGTTTCTGGTTTCTCCTTTTTTTGTTGCTGCTTTGTGCGATTTTGATCGGGGTGGCCTGCAGGTAAGAACACCACAGCGCTTGGTTGAACTGAACTAAGCTGAATTGAGTATGCCTGGACCCTATCGATGACTTTGTGGGTTGCTATTTTATACACTGTGTTTTTTGCCCTTTTTTTTCTTCTTGTTGTTGGTGCGATATGGGTATTTTTTTGCATGTGGTTCAGGGTTGATATTTTTCTTTGAACAGGTTCCATGGTTTTCCTTTGTTTTGTGGCTGTCTGTGGGAAGGTGAATCTCAGGGTTGTATACTGCATACGTACATTCATAATAAATGTACTTTGAATCTTTGAATCTTTATTCATGGGTTCATGAATTGTTCGGAAATCTGAAGGTAGAGGCAAACAACTGTTCGTAAAACATTGCGCATGTGTCTTCAGGCCCCAGTGCCTTCTCCATGGTAATAACATGAAGATGGCATGTCCCGGATGGTGGGGATTTTTAATGATGCATGCTGTCATCCCTACAGTGGGGAGAGTAGTGCCTGTGATAGAACTGACTGAGACTACAACCTTCTGCAGTGTCTTCAAATCTTGTGCATTGAAGACATCATGCCAGGCTGTGATACAACCAGTCAGAATGCTCCCTACCCTACATATGTAAAATTTGCAAGAGTGTTTGGTGATATATCAAGACTCCTCAAACCTCTCACGAAGTAAAGCCACTCCCACAACATGCCCCACCTTTTGAACTATCAGGAAACATGGACATCTAAGACCTTTCCTTCAGTCTATTAATATAAATTAAAAGTAATTAGAGTTAGAAAGCCATGGGCTAGCACCTTGTTTCACACACTCATTACCCTCTGTGTAAAGTTCCCCCTCATCTTCCCCTTAAGCATTTCACCTTTCACCCTTAACCAATGACCTTTGGCTCTTGTCTCGCCCAACCTTAGTGGAAAAAAGCCTGCTTACATTTACCATATCTAAACCTCCTCATAATTTTGTATGCCTTTATTAAATCTCCCCTCATTCTCCTACGCTCTAAGGAATAAAGTCCAAACATATTCACCCTTTCCTAATAACTCAGGTCCTCAAGTCCTGGCAACACCCTGGTAAATTTTCTCTGCTTTTGTTCAATCTTCTTGATATCTTCCCTGTAGGTAGGTGACCAGACTTGGGTGTAATACTCCAAATTAGGCCCCAACAATGTCTTATACAACTTCAACAAAACATCTCAACTCCTCAATTCAGTACTCTGAATTATGAAGGTCCTTGTACCAAAAGCTCTCTTTATGTCCTTATAAAGGTGTAATGACACTTTCAAGGAATTATGGATCTGTATTCCCGGATCTGTTCTACTACGCTTCTCAGAGTCATAATATTCAAGACGGAAGCCCTAACCTGGTTTGTCCTCCCAAAGTGCAACACCTCACACTTGTCAATATTAAATTCCATCTGCTATTTTTCAGTCCTTTTGTCCAACTGGTCCCGATCCTGTTGCAAGCTTTAATAGAGGTCCTCACTGTCTACTACTCCTCCAGTCTTGGTTTCATTTGCAGATTTGCTGATCAAGTTTCATACATGATTAACTAGATCATTGATATAGGTGACAAACAACGCAGACCCAGTACTGATCCCTGCGGCACACCTCTAGTCACAGGTCTCCAGTGAGAGAGGCAACTATCTACCACCAGCCTCTGGCTTTTCCCCAGATGGCAATGTCTAATCTATTTGCAGTTGTTGGTAAACGTCTGTCTGGAAGGACAATGGGTGATGATGATCACCCATTATTGAGATCCTGAGATGCCCAGTCATCAAGGTCCCCCTCTCGGCCTCACCAATGTAGTCCAAAGGAAAGCTTGGAAACAATATGGTTGGCACCGGCTTGCCTGCAGGAGCTGCTGGAAGGATGTTCAATGATGTCCAGCCACCTTAGGGGCTCCACTCTGGATTTGCTGTCCCTTAGCCTTCGTCTCTCCTGAGGCTGCCCTCAAGACAGTAGGGCTATTTACCCATAGCCGGGAAGCTGGTTCACGAGCACCAGGGAATATCTACACACCGGAGGGCCTGAGTGCTACATGTGCAGGGGCCAGACCTCCTCCCTGTCCTCTGTAATTCAGCCCCAGTCCAAAAAGAGTTCAGTTTCTGTGTTTTGTCAGCAAGGAAGCACTATATGAGGCTTGTTGTTGGAGAGGCTATGTATGGGCAGGGAGAGACTTATACATTCAAGTCTCCTTTTCACAAGACTGCTAGCCAGCGGTGGAAGCTGAAAGTGAGAGTGACAAGAACTACCACACTAGACGCATCACAGCAATCATTTTAACACCAGTCCAATTTACCACCTCATCCTAAACACCAAGTGACTGAATCTTCTTGACCAGTCACCCATGCAGGACCGTAGTGCATCAATTTGAAACACTGTCTGATTTTTACAGTCAGTCATAAATGAACATAAAGGTTAGCTTAATTTGTCACGTACATCGAAACATACAACGAAGTGCCGCGGTTGTATCAATAGTCAACACAGTCAAGAACATGCTGAGGGCATTCTGCAAATGTCACCATGCTTCCGACACCAACATAGCATCCACAACTTATTAACCCTAATTCATACAACTTTTGTACATGGGAGGAAACTGAATCACCTGGAGAAAACCACATGGTCACAGGAAGAACGTACAAGCTCTTTACAGACAGCAGTGGGAATTGAACCCTAATCACTGGCACTGTACAGTGTTGCATTAATCAATACTCCTCTGTGTTACCAATGAGACATTCTTGGCATTTGCATACAGCTGTCCACTGCTTTTGCATTTTTTGAATGGAATTATTCATTGGGGAAAAATTCTGCCTCAACAGAGGTTACAAAATATCACTCAGCACACCACTGGTCCCAGGTCTCCAGTCAGAGAGGCATCCATCTACTACCACTCTCCGGCTTCTCCCTCGATTCCAAAATCTAATCCTATTTACTTTTTCATCCTGAATGCCAAGTGACTGAATCTTCCTGACCAACCTCCCATGTGGAACCTTGTCAAGTGACAAGCCTTGCTAAAGTCCATGTAGACAACATTCACTGCCTTTCAAGGTAGTTTCCTTGAAAAATGCCATAGGATTGGTTAGAAATGACCTACGATGCAGAAAGCCATGTTGACTGTCCCTAATCAGTCCTTGCCTATCCAAATACTATATATCTGGTCCCTTAGAATTCTTTTCAATAAATTACCTACTATTGATATTAGGTTCACCAGCCTAATCTGGCTTATTCTTAGTGATTTCTGAAACAATGGGACTTCATTAGCTATCTTCCAATCTTCTGGCACCTCACCTGTTGCTAAGGACATTTTAAGTATCTCTACTGGGGACCCTGCAATTTCTGCACTCACCTCCTACAAGGTCCAAGAGGGCATCTTGTCCAGCTTTAGTGGTTTATCCATCCTAATTTGCCTCAAGAATATAATCTCTATGAGGTCCATGTCCTCCCTCATGTTTTGCCCCACTTCTATAAACTATGTGTCCACCTCCCAAGTAAATTTAGATGCAAAATACCCATTTAAGATCTCCTCATCCCTTTTGGCTCCACACATAGACAACTTCCCTGATCTTCAATAGGACCATTTTTGTCCAAAATGTCATCCTTTTGCTCTTAATATATCTGTAGAAACCCTTGGGAATCTCTTTTACCTTTTCTGCTAGAGCAAGCTCATGCTTCTTTTAGCTCTGCTGCCTTCCATCTTAAGTGTTCTCTTGCAGTTTTTATACTCCTCAAGTACCTTATTTGCTCCTTCCTGCCTGGACCTGCTATGCACCTCCTTCTTCTTCTTAACCAGAGTCTCCAAAGCACAAGATTTGAGAGCAAAGTACTGTACCTTAGCCCAGAAAAGACTCATATATTCTGATTTTTCTGTCCTTTGCGTGTAATCAATACTCAATCCACATTAACACACTTCATACTTCTTCTAGTACCTTGACTTCTTGTTTAATGGTTAGCCTCCTACAGTATGTGACATCTTGTTATATGCCTTCCTAAAATCCAAATACACTACATCTACAGTTTCCCCACTATTGATATAGCTTGTTACATCTGCATACATCTCCAGGCAATTTGACAAAAGTGATTTACATGTAGTAAAACTATGCTGATTTTGTCTGTTATTATGTCCATTTCAATCACCGTCCTTCAAACTAAGCAATCAATTTTAATCACTTTTAAACACTGCCTGATTGTTACAGTCAGTCGTAAATAAAGATAAAGATTGGCCTAATTAGTCACATATACCTCAAACCATCGAAACATACAGCGAAATGCCTCATTTGTGTCAATGACCAACACAGTTCAAAGATAAACTGGGGACGCTCTGTAAGGTCTGCCATGCTTCTGACACCAACATAGCATCCACAATTTATTAACCCTAATTTGTACAACTTTTGTACGTGGGAGGATTGCAATTACCTGGGGATACGAATTGACAATAAACTGGACTGGTCAAAGAACACTGAAGCTGTCTACAGGAAGGGTCAGAACTGTCTCTATTTCCTGAGGAGACTGAGGTCCTTTAACATCTGCCGGACGATGCTGATGTTCTACGAGTCTGTGGTGGCCAGTGCTATCATGTTTACTGTTGTGTGCTGGGGCAGCAGGCTGAGGGTGGCAGACACCAACAGAATCAACAAACTCACTCGTAAGGCCAGTGATGTTGTGAGCATGGAACTGGACTCTCTCACAGTGGTGTCTGAAAAGAGGATGCTGTCTAAGTTGCATGCCATCTTGGTCAATGTCTCCCATCCACTACATAATGTACTGGGCGGGCACGGGAGTACATTCAGCCAGAGACTCATTCCACAGAGATGCAGCACTGAGCGTCATAGGAAGTCATTCCTGCCTGTGGCCATCAAACTTTACAACTCCTCCCTTGGAGGGTCAGACATCCTGAGCCAATAGGCTGGTCCTGGACTGATTTCATAATTTACTGGCATAATTTATATATTACTATTTAACTATTTATGGTTCTATTACTATTTATTATTTATGGAGCAATTGTAATGAAAACCAATTTCCCCCAGGATTAATAAAGTATGACTATGACTATGACTATGAAACTGAATCACCTGGAGGAAACCTACATGGTCAACGTACAAGCTCTTTACAGACAGCGGTGGGAAATGAACCCTAATCACTGGCACTGTACATTGTTGCGTTAATCAATACTCTTCTGTGTCACCAATGAGATGTTCTTGGCATTTGCATACAGCTGTCCACTGCTTTTGCACTTTTTTAATGGAGATATTTATTGGGGGAAAATCTGTCTCACCAGAAGTTACAAAATATTAAGATATATTGAACTAGATATCTTGAGAAAATCATCAGCTGAAGAATGCCTTAAATCAATGAGAAACTCTCCCCTGAATATGCAACTTTAGCTGTTGTATGACAAACACCAGTGCTTGTCACTGTTATAGGCACAAACCTAGGCTTTTGAACCACAAAATCTGTGAGTCTGTGAATCGTAACGTAAATCCCCTTGGGCATCCTACTTCAATTTGAGTGACATTGCACGAAGTTACAATTGACATCATATGATGAGACAGACTTAAACAAATGTGTGCTGGTTGATAACTTACAAATTTATTTCTTTATCTGGCTCAACCAAGTAAATAACCCAAATGTTAAAAGTGGGATCCTTGTATCCACTGTTTATAACTGATTATATGTACAGTAATTCTTGTCATTATGGCACAAATTCATACAATCACCTTACTGATGAAAATAAAACACCATTTGATTTGTCAGTAATCATCTTATGTGGAAACCATTTAAGCTGATGTAATTTTCAGTTTGTTTATGGTCTAGTTACTATTAAAATGGCACCATTGTTTAATTCACAATTTTGTTTCTGGGTCCTTGCTGGAGCTTTACTCAGGCTTTCACCTTCCTCCAACCCAATCAGGTATCCGAACCAAACCTCACATCTGCATCACTGTCTTACTACACCTACCCCAGATATACCTAATCAAATGGTCCCGGTTCCACTCATGACCACCAGCTCTCTACCACGATCCAATGTCTTGGTCTGACTCATGACTTTCTGATCCCTCCCCCTCCATTGATGGTTTGACACTCCATTGCCCCTATCCTGGGCCTCCCCCAGCCTCCTTCCCAACAACACAATCCACTGACAATGCCCTCTGTGATTGTCCCAGTCACTCAGCTTGCTCTACGGTGTCAGAAGCAAACAGAGAAAAAGCCTATTCATGTATTATGTGAGGCCTGTGTCGTTGTGTACAATATCTTTAGCTTTTTGTGCAATAACAGTTTTCAAAAGATGGATAGATAAATAGATACTTTATTGATTCTGAAAGAAATTACAGTGTCACAGTAGTATTACAAACACACAGACACATAAATGTTAGGAGAGACGTAAGAAAGAATAAAAAAAAGTTATCTTAAACAGTCTAACGGGAGAGGGTCATCACCTCCCCGGTTGTAGGTTGACTCGTTATAGAGCGTAATGACCTCATATAGCGCTCTTTGGAGCAGCGCAGTTATTTTAGTCTATTACTAAATGTGTTCCTCTGTTCAGCCAAGATGGCATGCAGAGGGTGAGAAACATTGTTCAGAATTGCCAGGATTTTCCATTGGGTCCTTTGCTCTACAACAGATTCCAGTGTGTTCAGTTTGATTTCTGTAAGAGAGCCAGCCTTTCTAATCAGTTTATTGAGCCTGTTGGCATCACCCATGTTGATGCCATTGCCCCAGCACACCACTGCATAGAAGATTGGACTGGCGACAACAGACTGGTAGAACATGTGAAGGAGAGGCCTGCATACTCCAAAGGACCTCAGTCTCCTCAGGAAGTATAGGCATCTCTGACCCTTCTTGTAAACAGCCTCTGCGTTGGTGCTCCACTCAAGTCTGTCATTCAGGTGCACCCCCAGGTACTGGTAGATCCTCACCACATCCACGTCCTCACCATCAATAGTAACAGAGGAGAGTGCAGGCTTAGTCTTCCTAAAGTCCATCACCATCTCCTTTGTCTTCCTGATGCTGAGCTGCAGATGGTTCAGCTTGCACCATTTGACAAAGTCCTCCACCAGAGCTCTGTATTCATTCTCCCATCCTCTCTTTATACACCCAACTGTTGCTGAGTCATTAGAGAATTTTTGCAGGTGACATGACATAGCATTGTATCTAAAGTCTGCGGTATACAGGGTAAACAGGAAGGAAGCCAATACAGTCCCTCTGGGACCATAGTGCTGTTTATAGCCATGTCTGACACACAGCTCTGAAGCTGCACAAACTGTGGTCTGCCAGTCAGGTAGTCCATTATCCAGGATACAATGGAAGTGCCAACTTGCATTGAATGGAGCTTTTCCCCCAGCAATGAGGGTTGTGTAGTATTGAAGGCACTTGAGAAATCAAAGAACATGATCTTCACAGTGCTGCCCTGCTTATCCAAATGGGAGTAGGCTCTGTTCAGCAAAGACAAATATTTCCAAAAGTAACAAAATTTTTTTAAATGACCATTTAAAGAAAATCCATTGCAATATCCTTCAAAAGTACAATGGGTATATCTTCACCATGAAACAAATCCAAGAAAAATGTAGATGGCAGTATCCTTCCTTGACCTCACAAGTGCCTTCAATTCCTTCTTAAATTTGGCTACCTTCAGAAAATGTGTTACAAGTCTATGTTTGCTACACAAAGACTTGCAAGTGGAGATTCTAATCAACAGATCCATCACAGGTCCAAATACAGTGCAGAATGGGATAAAAACACATTCAGGATATCACACTAAACCTTTTCTCGAAATTCCTTGTTTCAGTTCTTCACCTCATCTTCCTGCTAGAGTGGAATTATTCTACAGTGTAAAGAGGAGACTGCTCATTCTCCATTGTCTTCAAGCTAACCTCAACATTAGTCATGGATTTCTGGTGCAAAGTCAATGGTGGCATATGATCACATTTGATAGCTGAGCTCCAAGTTGTTCCCTTCCCTGAATTATATGAGAAAATGTGCCTTACAATAAACTTAGTGGATGATCCCTTACATGATGTTAGATCACTTAGTATGGAACCAAGTTATTTATACTAAGCAGTCCAATTACAGTTCTGTGCAGTCATGGAATTCAGAATATCCATGTGTTGGATAGAATATGTAGTTAATGGCATTAGCTCATCATCAACCCTAAATATCTTGATAATACGGGTCCTTTATCAACCTGACTCTGCCACACTTCTCTGACCCCTTATAATCAAGATCCAAAGACACTGGAAAATATAAAACAGTTTCCATGGCTCAAAAGCCACTTCTTAATAAAGGCAGACATTAATGGAAAAATGTTCCAGCACCTGCAGTATATTGGCAAAGTCTTGGCTGTCTGAGGAAAGTGATGCTGGAACACTAGGATTCAAACACAACCTTCTGTCTCCATGTTGAATTGTGAGGGGCAGTGATTCCCAGGAGTCAGAAGAATGTTGAGAATGGCTTTCAGAAATTTTCTCCATCCTCCTGGATTCTTCTTGCTGTAATAGAACTGAAAGTAGATCATTTTTGGATTAAGGTCTCTTAGAATATGCCTACAGGATACAATATGCAGACAGTCAGCAAAGAAAATGTCTACATCCATGCAAATTCATGATCTTTAAGGTGAAGAACAATGTTGATCTCTGAGTACCTATCTAATAGTAGAGGAAGAAGCAATCCCTTTCACGTCTTTTTATGAATGTCATTTTTTTCTTTATTTTTAGAATGACCCAAAATAATTTGTAGTCAATGTGTTCTATACAAGTGAAGTCAGTCTTCTAACGCAGGAAACTGGGCCAATTCTAAATGCAATTTAATTATTACAAGATACACAGAAAGGTGTCAGAAAAGAGCCAGTAATGTCACTCACCCTGCTCATGGACTGTTTGTCCCACTCCCATCAGAGAGAAGGCCATGTGGCATTCACACCAAGTACACCAGACTCGCAGTTACTTTCCCAAGCAATGCAGCAGATAAACACGTTCACCCACTAACCCACACCTCCACACCCTCCACCACAATGTTATCATTTCCTGTCAGACATCTTATGTACTGTACTGAGCATCACTTTATGAAAGTACAATCAATCTATGTAGATTACCTATCTTCTGTATACATATTTAACATCTTCTGATAATTATTGTGTTCCTTATCTTATTTTTTCTTGTGCTGCATCGGATCCAAAGTAACAATCATTTTGTTCTCCTTACACTTGTCCACTAGAAATGACATTAAATAATAGTGAATCTTCAATAAATGCTTTAGATTGAAAGAAAAAGATTATCCAGCACAATAAACTTAACTGATATCTATATATTTTCTGTCACAGTCAGTTCATTATGCATCAGAAATAACAGTACGGCATAATTGAAAGAATCAATGCAATGACAAACAAGGGAAAATCTGCAGATGCTGTAAATTCATGCGACACACAAAATGCTGGAGGAACTCAGCAGGCCAGGCAGCATCTATGGAAAAGAGAACAGTTGATACTTAGGTCAAGACCCTTTGGTGGAGAAAAATAAGATGAGGATTTGTACTACAAGGTGGGGGGAGGGGAGGGAGAAACTCAAGGTGATACGTGAAACCAGGAGGAGGAGGGTGAAGCAAGGAGCTGGGAAGTTGATTGGTGAGAAAGACACAGGGCTGCAGAAGAGGGAATCTAATAGGAGAGGACAGAAGGTCATGGAAAACAGAAAAGAAGGAGGGGCACCAGAGATGGGCAGGCAAGGAGATAAGATCAGAGAGGAAAAGGGCGGTGGGTAATGGTGAGGGGGTTGGTGCCAAGCACCTACGCTACATCTGCCGGAAAAACTGGGATCTCCCAGTGGCCACCCATTTTAATTCCACTTCCCATTCCCATTCCAATATGTCTATCCATGGCCTCCCCCACTGTTGCAATGAAGCCACACTCAAGTTGGAGGAACAACACTATTTCACCATTCCCCGTCCCCTTTTCCTTCTCCCCCTCCCAGTTTCACCTATCATCTTGTGTTTTTCTCTCTCTCTCCTCCTACCACCTTTTAACTCTACTCCTCATCTTTTTCCCCCAGTCCTGGTGAAAGATCTCGGCCCAAAATTTCGACTGTACACTTTTCCATAGATGCTGCCTGGTCTGCTGAGTCCCTCCAGCATTTTGTATGTGTTAACCAATGCAATAATTTGCAATATTATATAATATATGATGATTCCTCAATACCATGGGAGGAATCCCATATTTTAGGCTAATTCCTATTACTTGTGATTTCTTAAGTTTTGCATTTGTAACTCAACTGTCTGTTCTTCCTGAAGCACGCCTTCTACCTAACTCTTACACTGCTCCTCTCAGCCATTCTCTGAATAGAGGGTCATAAACCAAGCTTTTAAAGACGTGCTTCTCCTACAGTCATAAACTCTCATAGAAAGATGCTGTCATGATCTTGAATGGTCAATTTCAATTCAATTCCAATTTCTTTCTGTACCAAATTTACGGCATAATCTTAGAGGAGCTAAATTTGCTACTGTCAGTTGAAACGTATAGCCTATAGATTCACAGTTAAACAGTCAACATCTTTTAAAAGCCTAATTTTTTTTGGAAACCTGGTTGCTTCTACTATTGATGATCCTAGACACGATAAAGTACTGTTAAGAAATCTATTCATTATTGCTGTCTTCCATTAATGGGACGATTTCAGCTCTACCATTAAACCATTCATTATCTTAAAATGGAAAATTAATTTGGAAATTAATTGAACTCATACATCAATTCCCTCTTTTTATTCTTTTCCATATTCCCTGAACTCTGAGTCAAGTATACAGGCAGTTCCTTGGGTGCTATCCAATGCTCAGTTTTTGCTAGTCTGGCCCTTCACGCATCAGCCGAGTCTGTGAATGTCAGTGGCATCTTAACAAGGAGCCAGCTTCATGTATTGCCTCGTCCAGTGGGTCTTCACATACTTGTCAGCAAGAGTCATTTTATGTTACTGAAAAATGATAAACCTGAATGGATCACTTCCTGACTCAAGTTGATAAAGCCATTGTAAAACCTTTGCTTCCAATCAAATATGAATATGTAACTGTAACTCAGCATGAGCGATCAGATCTGTGACAAACTACTATCTGCTTACTCACTTGTGCGCTGAATAGCATACTTAACAGAATTAATCATTCAACACAGCCATTCGTCAATACAATTTGAAATACTGGAAAATATAAAAATAATTAAAGAATGCTATTAGTTAAGCTAGTATAACTAAGATGCTATATTAGTTAACTGTTGAATGCTACTGTTTTACAAATGATCATTTACATATCAATTTTTTTCATTATTCTGTTGATGGTCTGCATTCAGCAAAAAAAAAACTGACATTTCTCCTTGATGGAATTCTCTATGCATTTCTATTACATCTGAAAGCAGAATTGTTGAGATGTGAATTATATTCAGAATGTAAGTTTTGTCGGAAGTAACATTTGTCACTTAAAATGTTATTTATATCTTCTCTTGATTGGAAAAAAATATAAAAATAGTAAGGTAATGATTACTTTAGATATTACAGATGCACTAATTGTTACTTGCAATCCAATTAGTAATCCAATTTAACTTAGGCTTCAGATTATGAAGAAAAGAATACCAATCCTCCAGTGCAGTTTTTATTCCTGGTGAGAAATGGCTGTGATTTCATCTAAATGATAAATACATATTTAGGAATACTTCATGTTCTCTACAATTTTGAGTATATTAATCCTTACACATTTTCTTTAAATTAGTGCTTATGGGTTAAGTGGCTAAGGAAATCCTTGAAAGATAGCGAGAAGGCGGTATTGAAGTAAATTAAAGAATATATAATGGAATTTCTTTGAGATGTTGTCACATAAATTATTTACTGGTTAATAATAACTGCAAATATGATACCCTCTTGTGCAGTGCACAAAAAAAAAACACGCTGGAAGAACACAGCGAACTCAGCAAGTCAGGAAGCATCTATGGAGGGGAATAAACAGTCAAAGGTCAGGTCAAGAACCATCATCAGGACTAGAAAGAGAGGATGCAGAATCCAGAATAAGGAGGTGAAGGAAAGGGAAGGAGTATAATTTGGCAGGTGATAGGTTAAACCAGGTGAGGAGGAAGGTGGGTGGTTGGGGGAGGAAAGTAACATATAGCTTACAGATATTAATATAAATGTAGCTGAAAGAGATTTTGGGTTAGACTGCACTGCATCTAGCACAAATATTCCGTATGTCCCTCGTGAGCTGCCTGTAGTGCTCTTTACCATTCACAGCTGTGTAGCTTCCAGTGATTTGCTGGCTTTCCTGTTCCTGCTGTTAAATAAAGTAGATCCATCAGCAGGGTGTGTCCACAGATAGCAGAGCCTAAAGTCCTGCCTCCAGACCGTGACGCTGACCCCCTGACGCTTGTGCTGTCAATAACTGGATTTTCTGTCACATAGAAAGAGTTGAAGCCCACCTAATAATTACAATAAGACACTTAGTAATGCTAACAACAGGAATTCTGCAGACGCTGGAATTTCAAGCAACACACATACAAGTTGCTGGTGAACGCAGCAGGCCAGGCAGCATCTCTAGGAAGAGGTGCAGTCGACGTTTCAGGCCGAGACCCTTTGTCAGGACTGACTGAAGGAAGAGTGAGTAAGGGATTTGAAAGTTGGAGGGGGAGGGGGAGATCCAAAATGATAGGAGAAGACAGGAGGGAAATGCTACTTAGTAATGCTACAATTTATTTAAATTAATTATATTTTAATATTAATTAACACAACCACTTTGCATTAGGGCTGCTCTTTATGAATGTAGGTAAAGTACATCTAGGCTTAACTAAGACTGACTATAGTTTTGGCTGTGCTGAACTTTATGAAGGTGGGTGAAGAAAACATTGGAATGGTTGAGTCTGTGTGTAACAAGATCATTGATGGGGGAGTTGAACAGAAGATAGGTTAATATGGAATTGAGATATGTAATATTATGGGGGCAGAATGAGATGGGTATGTGACTGAACGTATGTTGTAATGGTAACTCAGCCGAGGATCAAATAGGTTGACAAGAGTATGGATAATCAGAAAATGGGAAGGAAGGAGTGGGATCTGAAACATCTTTAATAATATTCTGGACACAATATATGGGAAACACAAACTCTACAGTATTAAAAGGAAAAGGCCCACTATGTAATTATCCTGCCTTGGAGAAATACTTTTCCAATGTTGTATATAATAAAACAGCAACAGTTTAGTAAAATAAATTGAAAAATAGGTAAATTGGTTTCATTTTGAAATTTGCACACTGTCAAATTATACACAAGATAAGTACTAACTGTTATTTCTATAAATTTGGTATTATTTGTTGATAACCTGGCTAAACTAGTCGTAATTTTTTTTAAAAATCCTTAATTATTGTGTTTAATAGTTCTCAGTCTGCTTTGAATGCACCTGACACCTCATTCATTGACTCAGACATTGTACATCATAAAATGTGCATATCCACCAATAATTTGAGCCTTCCTTCTCAGGCAGACATATCAATCAGCAAGTTAATTTGAATTTGACCCAGGCCAGTATTTATCCCTGAGTTGGCACCACTGAAGTAAGTGAGCAGATTATTGTCTGACTGTTGTTTGTGACGTACTGTGGTAACCAATTTTGTTGCTGCATTTGTTTATAACATTGACTACATTTCAGAAATGCTTCCTGGGCTATGATGTGTTTCAGGATGTCCTAAGGATTTTGAATGAATGTAGGTTCTGCCTCATAGTTTTAACTGAGAATGTGCAAGAACACATTCTGATCCACACAACTGGGTGCAGTATTAAGTAGCACAGCAAGTCTGGCCCTAGCTGGTAAGCGGTGATATATCTTGCATTCTCTGGTAGCACACTCCTAAACTGTCTATGTATCTCCCTATGGCTCTCCTTTTTTCCCATTATTCCTCGCACCATTCCATCTACCATCTGGAGAAGCACTTGTACAGCATCTTCTGCGATCTATGCTCCCAGCTTTTTCTTCCTTATCAACCCAATAAAACATTGCATCCATACAGCAGAGAGAGTTCCTCTAATTTGTTTTGCTCTGCTACTCTTCCTATGATACTTTGAAATGTTTCCTTTCATCATACTCACTCATGGCCAATCATGGTCAATTAAAATAGAAAATGTACATTTTAATGTTGCAACACAATTATGAAACACAGGTAAACACAAGGAATTCTGCAGACGCTGGAAATTCAAGCAACACACATCAAAGTTGCTGCTGAACGCAGCAGGCCAGGCAGCATCTCCAGGAAGAGGTACAGTCGACGTTTCGGGCCGAGACTCTATGTCAGGACTGATGAAGGGTCTAGGCCCGAAACGTCGACTGTACCTATTCCTGGAGATGCTGCCTGGCCTGCAGCGCTCACCAGCTACTTTGATGTGTGTTGCTATGAAACACAGGTAGTGAAACAATACATCCTTACTACAGGAATGATTCTTTGCCCGAAATCACATAAAATAATTAAATGTACTATAGGTGACAGAAAATGGAACTGGACAGATTAGTACATTCAACTAGAAACATCCAGTTCTTTTCATTTTTCATATGAAATGAGATTTTTCAGTTTAAGTCAAATTGAATGAATGGAAGACATCCCAGCAAAAGTTTTAAGACTTGGCCTTAGTTTCCTTTGGTGTCCAAAAGCAGTATTTTGAGATTCCTTCACTTGAAGGACATTCATTTTTACATCTGACCATTGGACATCAAAGAGATACACTAAAGCTGCCATTTGTATTTCACACAGATTTCAAAGTTCACACATTCTGGTTGAAATTGGACTCACCTGGAGTTATTAGTTCAATCTCACTTTGAAACACCAATGTTAAATTGAATGGCTTTCAAATAAAATGCAAAGAAGAATTAATTTAATCTGGTCCTGTAAAGTTTGCAAATAAAGCTCTTGAATACGATTCTTAATGATTCATACTGCACGTTTGGTATTCTGAATTGTAAGTTTTGATGCAAATGAATAAATTGGAAATGATGATTCATCTAATTATGAATGACCTAAAGACATTTCCAAAAGCACAAATAGAATTTTATAAGTATAAAAATATCACCGCTTTCTAATTTCCACGTTGCATATTCCTGAATGTGTCATTTGTTTTGCCCATACTGTTTCAAAGAATGGAATATGCAAGCAGAGGTTGCAGTAACTACCATTGATTTTCTTAATTATTGAAGGTCATGTGCAATAGATCCAAATCCATAATACAGAGGCATAAATGAGACTAGCATATGTAGCCTAAACAAATAAATCATACAGCTAACTTATGCTTAGGTTAAATATGACAGAGTTCAGAGATCCGGTGTGGTTCCCGTATATCCAGTTCATTTGTTCATTGGTGTGACCGATATAAGAGAAGATCCGTGGCTTCAGGTTGCTGCGCAGACCAGGCCCTCATACTGGCATTGCGGCATTGCCAGGGAAGGAGGAGCCAGAGGTGGCGTGGGAGAGAACAGAAGCACGGCGGGTGTGCCAGAATCTGTGCTGGCTTGGGGGCTGGCCTCTGTAGGGCAGCTCTCCTGTCTCTGCTGCTCTCCAGTGCTCGGTCCCCGGAAGGCAGCTGGATTGCCTTTGAGGCTGACCCAGCGCAAGATGAGGAACTCCTGCATGCTTGCTCTTGCAGAACCTTGCCTCCAGGAAAACATTCCATGTACCACCAAACTCCAGGCCAGGTCACTCAAAGACTTTTGCTCACATTATTTTGTGACTGTATGTGCTATTGTAACTATGTGTGCTGTGTGCTGTGTGTGACAGTATGTACTGTGTTTGGAACTTTGACCCTGGAGGAACAAAGTTTCGTTTAGCTGGATAATCTGATCGGTTTAATGACAATTAAACTTGAACTTGAATATTCAGGAGAGTTGGAGGAGATGATTATGAAAGACTTATGGGTATTAAACCTGCCTTTTGGAGTAGACCCAGCAAAAGGACGTAATAATTTTAATGGACCTCCTACATTTGCTGTTTTCTTTATGTATGTTACTGCAGGTATGTTCTGGATTCAAAACGGCAAGAATCCCCTGAAATGATATGCAGTGTTACGATTTACCAAGGATTGGCCCAACCAATCTTTATTGATCCCTTCAGTGATAAATGAACTTAGTATTCTATTCTATTCCCCAGCAGGTCAGTCTAATTCCCTGTGAATTATCTTGTTCATTATTTGAGTTCTGTTGAAGGGCCTGAAATGTCGACTGTACTCTTTTCCACGCACGCTGCCTGGCCTGCTGAGTTTCTCCAGCATTTTGTGTGTGTTGCTTTCGATTTCCATCATCAGCAGGTTTTCTCTTGTTGGCTCATTATTTTATTGTGAGGTCCTCCATTGGTCATGGTTGTGCCCGAGCTACCTACGCTGTTGGTGCAGTGCCACCTGTGGCTGCTGAGATCAATATGAAAGTGGCAGACTCTCTTGCAAAGCTCACATCTGTAAGTGGCCTCAACTCTGCTGGTGAGGCAGCATTCCTTGCTATGAGCCCGTTCATCTTCTGCTGTGCTGAGGAATTTTCTTCACCTGACTTCAGGTGATGTTTCAGGATGCTTCTCCATCTGTGCCGCTATCTGCAAGCTCCTTCCAGGACTCAGTGATGATGTCTAGTGCTTTCATGTCCCACATGCAGACAACCTTGTGCAGCTGTGAGTGGCCAGCGGTTCTCTTACCTGAAGCCAGTTTACCATGGAGGATGTCTTTTGGGATGCAACCATCCTGCTTGCGGCAGATATGGCCTAGACGGTGCAGCCTCTGCTGCCTGAGCAGGGTGTACATGTTAGGGAGGCCAGAATGAGAAAGAACCTCAGCATTGAATACTCTCTCTCTCTCTAGGAGATGCCCAAGATGCGACAAAGGTACTGATGGTGTTGAGCCTTTTCTCCTGCTTATTGGCAAGGCCTTGCTGCCGTACCAGCAGTGTGCTGGTGACAGGCGCATTGTACACAGTCATCCCAGTGTTACGTGATGAGCCAAGTAAGAATTGTTGCAGCCTTCCTGATGCGCTTGCCGATTTCTGCATCCAAGGAGAGGTTGTCACTGAAGATGGACCCCAGGTACGTGAAGTGTCGAACAACATCCAATTTGTCTTTTTCAGGCTGATGGAACAAATTCCTTGCAGGCCTGGGAGAAGCAATCCATCAAGCTCGGGAGGTGCTGCGGTGTGTGGGTCACAACTGCTGCAGTATCAGCAAACAGCATGTCACTTCAGTTTTGATTCTTTATTTACTAAGCAGTATATTTATGCATTCAGTCGAAAGAGTTAAAGTGAGCAGGGAAAATCACCGAGGAGCACTCTCACCAGTTTCTACACAGCTAAAGTTTAATCCCCTGAATACTAAAATTAGAAACAATAGAATAGCTTAGTTGGGAGAAAATGCTTATTAATTATACAAATTTTCAATGGAAATTTTCAAAATATATCCAAATTCCCACTATAACTCAGCAGCTTTCTATTGAGGGTCCCACCAAACTTCTGTGGATGGACACGATGAAGGATGAAGGTTGGTCTCACATTAAATGTGTTGTTTTCTTCATTTTCTCAGCCATCGTTGTTATTTCTTCCTGAGATATCCTGACAGTCCCCCGCTGCTTTTTAGGTTGGATTTCTAACAGTGTGAAGGAAGTAGCTCTTAGTTGTCATGATATGCAATCCTCCAATCTTTCTCCATTAGATCCAACCTTAGTTATTTAATCTTGCCATTAGTTGCTGCATCAACATTCCTTTGATCATTGAATCACTCCTGCTTTTCACAACACAATGGACAAAGTCGCAGAGTTCTCAAGAACCTGACATTAGGAAAAATATGAGATAAATAAGAAAAGTTTGGTAGAGATCAATAAAAATGTAGGTGCATAACTCCTGCACATGTAAGGGAGGGTTCTGGAGGCACTCAAGTGTTTCAGTACAGGACTAGAGTGCCATGAATGGAAGAGTCCCCTCAGAGCACTCAGGAGAAGAAACAAGATGTTCAGGAGGTGATGACGATAATGGAGGATGAAACGTTCCAAGTGATCTTCTTTCTTCCCACTCCCACATGGGTGGGGAGATAAATTGTGCATGATAAATTTTCTTCAGTGTTGGTGAGAGGTAGAATCTGAATGAAGTTGACAAACAGTTAGGAGAATCAAATAGGATAGTTAACATAGAATTAGTTTAAAGCCAATGGTTGACCTGGACACCACAGGTTGTGTTTCTTTGCTGTGACTCTGTGACATGTGGATTTTGTTATAGATTCAAGCTTGTCTTACCAATTTATTTAACAAATGCATTTCATTTGCAGCAGTGTTGTTTCATTGCTTATAGATATGTTTTCTCCTTATCTCTTTCAATCCCTTCTTTCATATTTTCACATTGGTGTTATGTCCTTTTGTTTGGATTTTTTTCCACTTTAGCCTTGCAATCTTTCCCTCATATTGGCTCTTTCTTCCTATCAATTGCATAGATCTTAATGCTTTATCACTATGAACATTATCTTAAGCTATATCATATTGACATTATTAATCCCTAAGTATTCTACTGTGCTTCCTATTCTTGGTTGCTCTGGTTCTTTTCTGGTCATACTGCTTAAATCCTGGCTTGGGAAGGGCTTTCACACAACATTATATCTCTACCCTTTATGTATGAGGAGGTGAAATCCCCTAGGATTCCATTTCTGTGTTTTAAACATTTTTATGTACTTGTCTCCGACAAAAAAAACAAGAACCATAAATCCCTGAGCCTCTGACCCCCTACCTTAAACATTCAGTTTCTGGCACCAAAGCACCATGGCTGAAATGTTGATCATCAACAAATTGCGTAGAGCTAACACAGCAGTGAGTTGGATTTAGAGGAACAAATTTGTAGAGAGATTACAAGCTGTTGCAAGAAACATAAGATTGTTATAGCAGATAATTTTAACTTTCTACAATTAACTGAAACTACCATACTATAAAAAGACTAGATGGGATAGAGTTTGTCAAATGTGTTCAGGAAAGTTTTTTTTTAATCAGTACTTAGAAGTCCCAATGTGAGACTGTGCAATTCCTGTTCTCCTATTAAGGAATGAGACAGGGCAGGTGACAGAAGGTTATGTAGGAGATCACTTTGCATCTGGTGATCACAATGACATTAGTTTCAAAGTAAATATGAAAAAAAGATAGGTCTGGTCTGTGAGTTGAGTTTCTAAGTTGGAGATAAGCCAATTTTGATGGTATCGGTGTGATTTGGGGCAGGATGTTTTCTGGCAAAGGTGTACTCGGCAAGTGGGAAGCCTTCAAAAGTGTGATTTTGAGAGAACCAAGCTTGTATGTGCCTGTTAGAATCAAAGGCAATGATAACAGGTTTAGGAAACGTTCATTTTGAGAGATATTGAGGCCCTAATTAAGAAAAAGGAGTATTACAGGTATAGGCAGGTAGGAACAACTTGAGGAGTGTAAGAAATGCAACATTGAAGAAGGAAATCAGGAGGGCTAAAAGAAGGCACGAGGTTGCACTAGCAGACAAGGTGAAGGAGAAACCCAAGGGCTTCTACAGATATTGTCATAATGTGCACTGGGAGCGGCAGACCCAAAAGCGAGGCACAGACACTGAAGTACAAGGAGCAGGACTAGACGTGACAAGGAAACAAGGGGAGAGAGGAAGAAAGGACGCTGGACATGACACAGGGCCTGGGCTAGGACTTGACTAGGCTAACGGAACCAGGACATGGAACTTGGAACTAGGAGCCTGGGCTTGGACTCCAAGCCAGAGACTGGACAAGGACCCGAAACCTGGGTATTGACTCGGGCTCGGACCCCGGATCTAGGCAAAGACATGATGAGGCTTGGGTTCTTCGAGGCATGAGGGTTCTTCGAGGCTTGGGTTTGGACTCCGAGCAAGAGACTGGGCAAGGACCCAGAACCTGGGACTTGACTCGGGCTCGGACTCCAGAGCTAGGTGAGGACAAGACGTGGCTACAGGACGAGGAGAGGCAACAGGACTGGACATCAAACTCCTGGACGGGATAAGGGAACCCCAGCACAGGATGAGGGAACCCCAGCACCGGGCTGGGCAAGGTACTCCTGGGCTGGGCGAGACACATGGACAAGACGAGAACACAGAGCCATGGCTTGGACAGGACAAGGTTCTTGGATCATTGCTAGGACTGGACAAGACCCCGAAGCCTTGGTTAGGTCGAGGGAGAGACAGGAATGCAGAGCCTTGGTCAAGGGAGAGACAGGAACATGGAAAACAGAGCCGGGACCCCTCCTTGGAAACAGGACGTAGGGCCGGGACTCATTACACAAAATGCAGAATACGACGAGACAGTTCCTAACTCAAGGTAGCGGCAGACGGCTGGACCTACCTAGCGAAGGCGTGGACAAAGACAGTTCGCAACACTAGGTAGCAGCAAACGGCTGGACCTACCTAGCGAAGGCATGGATACAGATGGTTCTCAACACTAGGTAGTGGTAAACAGCCAGACCTACCTAGTGAAGGCGGGGATACAGAGACAGTTCAAAACAACAATAGACAGTTCCTTATCTTGCTCCGGCGATTGAACTAGACAGCGGTGCAGACGGTTCAGGGGAGGCAAGGCTTCAGACGAGGCGATGCGAGGCAACAGAAGGCAGGGGAACAGAAGGGATTTAGACGGGGGTATGTACAGGAACAATCCAGCAGTCAGAATCTGAATCCTGAAGCTATTTACAAAGCCAGCCCAAACGAGAATCAACTGTCTCAGCAGAAACTGGGGAAAACCGGAAAACCTGGAATAAGGAACATGGACTGGACCGTGAACTGGAATGCAGATTTCACGGACCGGATCATGACAGATATATTGAAAGTAAAAGAATAGCAAGGGTCAAAATTGGTCCTTTTGAAAATCAGAGTAGTCATCAATGCGTGGAACCGAAAGGGATGGGAAAGATCTGAAATTAAATTTTGTATCTGTGCCTTGGGAGACTGTAGAAGTGAGGCAAAACAGCATTGAGTTCATGGACTATATATAGATAATGGGAGGAGAAGGTACTTCTGCCTTGAGGCAAATTAAGGTAGATAAATCTCCACATCCAGGCAAGAGGCTTCTCAGATCTTGTGAAAGGCTAGCGTAGAAATTGCAAGGGTGCTAGCGGAGGTGTTTAAAATATCTTTAGCCATGGGTGAATTGCCGGAGGATTGGAGGATAGTTGATGTTTTTCTGTTTTTTAAGAAAGGTTCTTGGAATAAACCAAGAAATTATAGGCTGGTGAGCTTGACGTCAGTTTTGGGTAAGTTATTGGAAGGTATTCTAAAGGATCAGATATACAAGCACAAAATAATCTGCACATGCTGGGGTCAAAGCAACGCTCACAACACACTGGAGGAACTCAGCAGGTCGGGCAGCATTTGTGGAAAAGATCGGTGGATGTTTCGGGCCGCGTGTTGTGAGTGTTAGATATACAAGCATTTGGATAGACAGTGATTGATTAAGGAATATCAACAAGGCTTTGTGTGTGACAGCTTGTGTCTAACTAATCTTATAGAGATTTCTGAGGAGGTTACCAGAAAACTTGATGAAGGAAATTCAGCGGATGTTGTCTACGTGGACTTTAGCAAGGCCTTTATCAAAGTCCTGAATAAGAGGTTAGTCAAGAAGTTTCAGTCGCTTGGCCCTCAGGATGAGATATATTGGCTACATGGAAGAAACCACAGAATGATAATAGATGTTTGCCTCTCAGAATGGAAGTCTGTGACTAGTGGTGTGCTACAAGAATCAGTGCTGGGTCCATTTCTGTTTATCATCTATATTAATGGTCTGGATGATAACGTAGTAAATTGGGTCAGCAAATTTATGGATGACAGCAACAATTGGGGTTGTAAGGATAGCAAGGAAGGCTATCAAAGTTTACAGTGTGATCTGGACCAGCTGGAGAAATGAGCTAAAAAATGGCAGAGGGAACTTAATACAGACAATTGTGAGGTGTTGCACTTTGGGAGGACCAACAAGGGTAAGGCTTACACTATGAGTGGTAAGGCACAGCAGAATATGGTAGAACAGAGGGAAACAAGAGAAAATCTGCAGATGCTAGAAATCCAAGCAACGCACATAAAATGCTGAAGGAACTCAGCAGGCCTGGCAGCATCTTTGGAAAGGAGTACAGTCAACATTTCAGGCCAAGACCCTTGGAATACGTACTCATAATTCCTTGAAAGTGGTGTCACAGGCAGATAGGGTCGTAAAGTGTGCTTTTAGGATATTGGCTTTCATAAATCAAAGTACAGGAGTTGGGATGTTATGTTGAGATTGTATAAGATGTTGGTGAGGCCTAATTTGGAGTACTGAGTCCAGTTTTGGTCACTGACCTACACAAAAGGATCAATAAGATTGGAAGTGTACAGAGAAAATTTATCAGACTGTTGCCAGGACTTGTGGACCTGAGTTATTAGGAAAAGTAGAATAGGTTAGGACTTTATTCCTTAAAATGTAGGAGAATGAAGGGAGATTTGATGGAGGTATACACAATTAAGAAGTATGGAGATGAGGTAAATACAAACAGGTTTTTTTCATTGAGGTTGGATGAGACTAGAACTGGAGATCATGGGTTAAGGGTGAAAGGTGAAACATTGAAGGGGACCATGAGATGGAATTTATTCACTCAGAGTACGTTGAGAGTGTGGAATGAGCTGCCAATTGAAGTGATGGATGCAGCTTCAATTTCAACATTTAAGAGAAATTTGGATAGGTACATGGATGAGAGGGGTATGGAGGGCTATGGCCTAGGGGCAGGTCAATGGGACTATGTAAAATAACAGTTCAGCATGGACTGGATAGTCTAAAGAGCGCTTTCCGTGCTGTAGTGTTCTATGAAACTAAAGGTCATTTCTTATCATCTGTCAGACGCGTACGCCTTACATTGTGGAAAGACAAAGTCAGCCGACTTTTTCAAGTCTAACATCTTGAAGGCAATATATGGGTTTAGAAATATATTGCCAATTCATTGAGCCAAGATTCTGGAACACACAAACTAAAACACTATGGGTATATTTTCATCATCAGGAATATAAAATGGATTCAAGAAATCTTTCCATCACCACTGTTACATACCTCAAGGAGATCTTGTGACTTTCTTGTGAGAATGATGTAATGGTCTTTTGGAGGTCACCTGATGTAATTTTCCTGCCAATGCAAGGTCACGTGATGACATGTTCACCATGGGTATAAAAGGGAAGACCCCTGGTGACGCAGTTAGTTTTCCAGCTTGAACATTAGTTCAAGACTTTGTTCCGTTGCTTATTTGCTTTATGACACTGTTTCATTTTTAAAACGGAGTTGTACGTTCTATTGTAAGGTACAATAGTGCGGGACTGGCAGTTTACTCCTTTCTGCCAGATTTGTTGATGTACCTTTTCAGTAGTATTGGAGAGTGAAGACTTTATCAAAGTACAGGATCTAAAGGATTAAGAAAAGTTGGTAATGTTCGTCAGTTTAACAAAGGATTGACCTTATTGAGTCTTCGTTGAAGAAGTAACGACCTGCATCGAAAATAACTCCTGCCAAAAGAAAAAGGTAGTTCATGCAGAATTTGCTCACCAGAAGGAAGGTCAGTTGTTTTAAGCCATTTATTTCCTTCACCATGAATCCTTTGGACAGAAACAGCAGGAAAGTCGCGTCTATGAAGAAATCTTTCTCCAGAGAAGTCTCTCCCAATTGAATGTATAAATCTGTTGGACTTTCGAATTCACCATCTTAAGAACTGTATTTGATTTTACCACTTTAAGAACTGATTTCGCATTTATCGCTTTAAGAACCAGTACCAAGTGGCGATTTGTTGAACAGCTGCATAGCAGTTAACTTCCGGTTAAGGTTGTCATTTTTTTTTTTGATTGTTTATCCGTGTTTAATGAATGTTTGGTTGCTTTTATATAACCTGACCAGATTGATGTTCATTGTTGCTGGTTACGTAACATAAATTGTCGGGGCTCGTCCAGATTTTGTTCCAAATTTTTTAGCTTGTTTAATTGCCATTCTGATTTGGAAAAGGGAAATACCCAATTTTTTTTTTTAGTTTGATTGGTGTGTGAGTGGTATTTGACTGCAATGAATATTGACAACTTTATGGATTTGCCTGACCTGTTTTTAGCGAATGCAAGAAAACCTGTTGTATCGGAGATTGCTAGGAGGTTGGAAATTAAAGGAATTCCGAAGGGTACAACAAAGGCTTTAATTCAAAGAAAAATCACTGAGCATTATATAAGTTTGGAAAAGTTTGATGATGAGGTGTTAGATAGGTTTCCAATGAGTAATCTGGAAATGCAGTTACATCTTGAACAGATAAAGTTTGGATGATTTAAAGCAGAAATGGCCGAAAGAAAGACAAATAAAAAAAGGGAATTTGAAGAAAGAGAGGAAAGTAAACTTAGGGAATTTAAAGAAAGAGAAGCTAAAAACCAGAGGAAATTTGAGCTAGAGGTGGAGAAATTGAGGAAGGGAAATCAGTCTTCTGGTTCTGAGAAACAGTTTATTGCTGGCCGTGAGGTCATTTTCCTCCTCCATTTAATGAAGCTGAAGTGGACAAATATTTCCAGCATTTCGAAACTATTGCTCTGAGTTTAGTGTGGATGAAAGAGGAATGGCCAGTGATGTTACAAAGTGTAATTAAAGGCAAGGCACAACAAGTTTATACAACTTTAAATGCTGAGCAAGCACTGAATTATGATATTGTTAAACAGCATATATTAAAGGCACATGAGCTGGTTCCGGAAGCGTATAGAGAAAGATTCAGAAATTTGAAGAAATTTGTGGAAAAAACTTATGCGGAATTTGCCTATGAGAAATCTGTGTGTTTTGAGAGATGGGTTTCCTCTAAAAATGTGAATGGGGAGTATAATAAATTAAAAGAGTTGATTTTACTGGAGGAATTTAAAAGGAGCATTCCTGTTGAAGTGAGAACATACTTAAATGAAAGGGATACTGCTACATTGCAGGAGATTGCTAAATTAGCTGATGAGTATGCTTTAATTCATAAGAATACATTTTCTCCAGGGAGAACTTTTAAAAGGGAAAATAGCACAGAGAGTCAAGGTAACCAGAAATTAAATCTGAAGTTAGTGAGAAAGGTAAGGATGAAGGAAGATATGTGAAGGAAAGACATTTTGGTATTATTTGTAATTACTGCAAGAAACGACTGGACATATAATAGCTAACTGTTTTCAATTGAAAAAGAAAGAGAAGGAAGCAGTCCCAAATGCTTGTGTGCAGCATATTAAAACACCTGTGAATTCACAGAGTTTGATGAATACTAATGAAGTTTTGTCAGATTCTGACCAATTTAAGAGGGGATATGAACATTTTATAACCGAGGGGTATATATCCCTGAAAGAGGGATCCAATCCTGTACCAATAAGAATACTGAGAGACACTCGAGCTTCTCAATAACTAATATTAGACAGTGTGCTAACGTTTAGTGATGAGTCTGACATTGCTGATGTAAACTATATAAGCGGAGTTGGGAGTACCCTTATGCCAGTACATTTACATAGAGTAAATTTAAGGTCAGGATTAGTTACAGGGGTTGTTAAGGTAGGACTACAATCCAGTTTACCTGTGCATGATGTTTCTCTTTTGTTAGGGAATGACTTAGCAGGTGGACAAGTTTTTCCTGAAGTGCATATGGCAATAAATCCTAATTCTGAGGAACCACAGAGGGATTCTAACACAGGTTCTTCCTGTGTTGTGACAAGAGCTATGGCTAAAAAGACTGATGTACAGGATGAGGTTGTTACCCATGACTGTTCAATTTGGGATGCAAATTTTGAGGATGTGTCAGAAATTTTCTTACCTACATTATTTGATCAGGATTTTAGTAGTAAGTCTGACCATGAAGATTTGTCTTTATCTCGGAAGGAGATGATAGCAGAGCAGGGTAGAGATCCTGAGATAGTTAAATTAAAGGAGCAAGCTCTTCCAGATAGTGAAATTAAGAAGTTGGCAGTCGGATATTATTTTGAAAAGGGTGTATTAATGAGAAAGTGGAGATCGCCTACAATTCCTGCTAGTGAGGAATGGGAAGTTAATCATCAGGTAGTAGTTCCTAAAGTTTATCGAAATGAGATTTTAACTATGGCTCATAGTATTCCTTTGGGTGGCCATTTAGGTGTAAAGAAAACTATGAACAAAGTTTTTAAAAATTTTTTACTGGCCTAGTTTAAGAAAAGATGTAGCGACATTTTGCAGAATGTGTCATATGTGTGAAGTTGTGGGTAAACCTAACCAAGTTACTCCAGTGGCCCCACTGCAACCAGTTCCAGCATTTGGTGAGCTGTTTTCAAAAATCATTGTAGATTGTGTAGGTCCTTTGCCAAAAACTAAAACTGGACATCAATATTTGTTAACTATTATATGCACAGAGTCTAGGTTTCCAGAGGCAATATCTCTTAGGAATATAACAGCCAAAACTGTGATGAAGGCTCTTATAAAATTCTTTACTTATTTTAGGTTGCCTAAGGAAATACAATCGGATCAAGGTAGTAATTTTATGTCTGGATTGTTTCAGCAGATAGTTTATAAACTGGGAGCAAAACAGATTACCTCATCTGCATATCATCCAGAATCACAAGGAGCCTTGGAGAGATTCCATTCTACATTAAAAACTATGATTAGGACGTATTGTGGGGAAAATGAAAAGGACTGGGATGAAGGTATACATTTACTACTTTTTGCAGTAAGAGAGACAGTGCAGGAATCATTAGATTTTAGTCCTTTTGAACTTGTGTTTGGGCATAGAGTTCGAGGACCTTTGGCTTTGTTGAAGGAACAGTGGATTAATAAAGAAGTACACACTAATTTGCTAGATTATGTTTTAAAATTTAAATAAATATTATAGAAAGCTTGTAGCTTGGCAAAGGAAAATTTAAAATTGGCTCAACAGAAGTTGAAGACTTGGTATGATAAGGAAGCTAGAAAGAGGTTATTTAAGCCTGGAGATAAGGTGCTGGTTCTTTTCCTGGCGCAAACGAACCCATTACAAGCTAAGTTTCACGGTCCTTACGGGATTAAATCTAAAGTAAATGATACGGATTATCTGATAAAAAATCCCAGATCGAAGAAAGCCAACACAGCTGTGTCATATAAATATGATAAAACTGTATTATGAGAGAGAAGCTGCTACTATGAATGTTGTGATCAATAAAGAGTCTGATCTTTCTAAAAACTTAATGGATGATTCATCTGAAACTAATTTTAAACCCAACATTATTTCTGCTAGGTTACCAAATTCAAAAATTCTAAAAAATATTGATGAAAAATTAGCTCATTTACAGCCAGAGTAGAGAGAGCAGATGAAACAATTAATTTTTAAATATAGAGATTTATTTCCAGACATTCCTAGAAGAACTACCATAGCTACGCATGATGGAGATGTTAGAGATGCAAAACCCCTAAAACAACATCTGTATCAAATGAACAGGGGAAAATGTGAACTTGCCAAAAAAGAAATTAAGTATATGTTAGAGAATGACATTATTAGACATTCTAATTCGAATTGGAGTTCACTGTGTGTTATGGTGCCTAAGCCAGACAATAGTACTAGGTTTTGTACAGATTACAGGAAGGTGAATGCTGTGACAAAAACTGATGCATATCCAATCCCTAGGGTAGATAATTGTGTGGATAAAGTTGGACAAGCCGAGTTCCTTACAAAGATTGATTTGTTGAAAGGTTATTGGTGTGTTCCATTGATGGATAGAGGTAGAGAGGTTTCTGCATTTAGACAGATAGATAGATAAATAGATACACTTTATTAATCCCGAGGGAAATTTGGTTTCATTACAGCCGCACCAACCAAGAATAGAGCGTAAATATAGCAATACAAAACCCCCCAACAATCAAACAACAAAATGCAAACTATGCCAGATGGAAAGTAAGTCCAGGACCAGTCTATTGGCTCAGAGTGTCTGACCTTCCATGGGAGGAGCTGCACATTCAATAGCCACAGGCAGGAATGACCTTCCGTGCCGCCAAGTGTTGTACCACGGTGGAATGTGGCCGAAGTCCAACAGTAAAAGGTTCAATATCCAGTCTGCAAACACATTTCTTGATCGCATTATGCCCTGAATTGCACCATCCGTTGTTAACCAGATCAGTAAGCACCCAACTCCTTTACGCTTACCACTCTCAGTGCACTTCCGGTCAGCCAGAACAGTATTACCCACTGAACTCCTCTTCTCCAAAAGTCTCTGTTGTCTCGACCCGGTCCTCTTTCCTCGGCTTTGTGATCCCCCTCTGTGTGCTTTCCTCCAGATTTCAGCAGGGGTGCCCTCCGCTCTGTTCGCTAAACCGGTTGGTATTTGCTGGTCCGTGGAATACACAATGCGACCTTGCTACTGTCCCGCGTGTCAGGATGTAACCATTTCCAGCGCTAAAGAAAACCCAAATAAAACTCTCTCTACCAGTATGTTAGAGAGGGTGCAGCTTCGACGTGTTACCATGAGAAAAAAATATACAAAAAAACATAAATTAAAAAGTAAGAAGAAGAAAGTAAGAATTGATCGGAACTGCTGTACTAGGCTGCATGCATGACCAGACCATTCGTAACCCCATCTGGGTTTTATGAATATAATGTTCTTCCATTTGGGATGAAGAATGCACCAGGTACTTTCCAGAGGATGGTTAATAGTGTGATTCATGGATTACAAGATGCAGATGCCTATATTGATGGTTTAATTACAGGAAATAATACATGGAAAGCACATATTACTGCAGTAGAGAAACTATTTGAGAGCTTTTCAAAAGCTAACTTAACTATTAACTTCGCTAAAAGTGAATTTGTCATGCCACAGTGACTTGCCTTGGTTATGTTGTGGGTCAAGGAAAATTAGCTCCTGTTCAAGCAAAAGTACAGGCAATTTTAGAAGTATCCACTCCAACCGATAAGAAAACTCTCAGAAGATTCTTGGGTATGGTAGGATATTACAGAAAATTTTGTAAGACTTTTGCGAATATTGCTCTTCAATTAACTAATCTCTTGAAGAAAAATAAAAAAAATGTTTGGACAGAGTCTTGTCCGGAAGCATTTGATAAATTGAAAACTATAATATGTAGTCAACCTGTACTCAATTCCCCTGACTTTGAAAAACCATTTTCGTTAGCTGTAGATGCTAGTGATGAAGCTGCAGGAGCAGTGCTACTTCAAAGAGATGATGGTGATGAAGTTGATCATCCGGTAGCTTATTTTTCTAAGAAATTTGATGCCCATCAAAGAAATTATTCAACAATAGAAAAGGGATTATTATCCATTGTTTTGGCTTTACAACATTTTGAAGTGTATGTTAGTACTACTCGTAAACAACTCACAGTTTATACCGATCATAATCCATTAGTGTTTTTGAGTAAGAGGAAAAACAAAAATAGAAGATTATTAAATTAGAGTTTAATGTTACAGGAGTATAATATTTTGATCACTCATATTAAAGGTAAAGATAATGTGATCACTGATTGTCTATCTAGATGTTAAATGTACAATGAAAGATTTTTTATGGATTGGTATTTTAATATTTGTAACACTCCTATTGTATATTATTTTGTAAAGTGCTGAAAGGTAATACTGTGTATATTGTTGTTAATTTTATACCTTTGTATTTTTTTTGTGTAAATTGTCAATTGTTAAAATTTTGTTCCTTAAGAGACCAAATTGTTTTTTTTGGAGGGAGGTGTTACATACCTCAAGGAGATCTTGTGACTTCCTTGTAAGAATGATGTAATGGTCTTTTGGAGTTCACCTGATGTAACTTTCCCGCCGATGTGAGGTCACGCAATGACATGTTCACCACGGGCATAAAGGGAAGACCCCTGGTGACACAGTTTTCCAGCTAGAACGTTAGTTCAAGACTCCGTTCCGTTGCGTATTTGCTTTATGACGCAGTTTCATTTTTAAAATGGAGTTTTACATTCTATTGTAAGGTACAATAGTGCTGGACTGGCAGTTTACCTATTTCTGCCAGATTTGTTGATGTACCTTTTCAGTTGTATTGGAGAATGAAGACTTTATCGAAGTACAGGATCTGAAGGATTAAGAAAAATTGGTAATGTTCGGAAGTTTAACAAAGGATTGTCCTTATTGAGTCTTTGTTGAAGAAGTAGTGACCTGCATCGAAGATAACTCCTGCCAAAAGAGAAAGGTAGTTCATGCAGGATTTGCTCGCCAGAAGAAAGGTCAGTTGCTTTAAGCCATTTATTTCCTTCATCGTGAATCTTTTGGACAGAACGAGCAGGAAAGTCACATCTATGAAGAAATCGTTCTCCAGGGAAGTCTCTCTCTATTGAATGTATAAATCTGTTGGACTTTCGAATTCACCACTTCAAGAACTGTGTTTGACTTTACCGCTTTAAGAACTGATTTCACATTTATCACTTTAAGAACCAGTACTGAGTGGTGATTTGTTGAACAGTCGCATAGCAGTTCTGGTTAAGGTTGTCATTTGTTTTTTATTGTTTATCCGTGTTTAATAAATGTTTGGTTGTTTTTTTATGACCTGACCCGATTGATATTCATTGTTGCCGGTTACGTAACACCACCATCTAAAGTGCTATTTGGAATGGACAATAAACGCTGGTCTTACCAAAAAAATCCACATCTCAAAAGTGAAAGAACACAAAATAATTTTCTTTCTATTTCATGTTCACAGTTCTGTGATTGATTTACCCTTTTCTAAACTATAGTTCAATGTATATAGATTCCACATCTAGCTACTTATCAATCATGTCCTTTCTTCCAATTGGTATTATGCCCTGCAGATTACAATGGGATTGATAGTATAGCTGTTAGTACTCACAACAGGGCACAGGATTTCAAACATCAATGCCTGCACACATTGTGTCAATTGCAGAAAAGCAAGGGTTGCAGCTACGTTTGTAATTATTTTCTGCTGCTTGTATCAACAGCGAATTGACGAAAACATCAACTATTTATTATTTTTTCTCACTGATAAAGTGTGTATATTTTGAATGAGATGTGACCAGGTTTTTATGGCTTACACAGTCGTTAGGACTACTTAACAGCTGCTAAAGAGATGTCTACAAATATCAAGGTGAAAGGAGTGGGGATAAGAGGCCAAGACTTATAGAGTCATAGAGCACTACGGAAAGGAAAGTGACTCTTTGGCCCATTGGCTCCATGCCAGCCCAGTCTACTGCCTAGTTCCATCTACCTGCTCACAGACAAAAGCCTTTCATACCTCTCTCA
The DNA here is from genome assembly GCF_030028105.1 of Mobula birostris. Taxonomy (NCBI): domain Eukaryota; kingdom Metazoa; phylum Chordata; class Chondrichthyes; order Myliobatiformes; family Myliobatidae; genus Mobula; species Mobula birostris. Next base: position 22,434,299 of record NC_092393.1, read on the forward strand.
TCCAAACTTCTCTTCAATGTTACAACTGAACTCACATCTCCCACTTCCTCTGACAACTCATTCCACACTCAAAGTTCAAAGTTCAAAGTAAATTTATTATCAAAGTACATATATATCACCATATACAACCCTGAGATTCATTTTCTTGCAGGCATACTCAATAAATCCATAACAGAATAATAACCATAATAGAATCAATGAAAAACTACACTAACTTGGGCTTTCAACCAGTGTGCAAAAGACAACACTTACTGAAGTACAAACAACAGGAATTCTGCAGATGGTGGAAATTCAAGCAACACACATCAAAGTTGCTGGTGAACGCAGCAGGCCAGGCAGCATCTCTAGGAAGAGGTGCAGTCGACGTTTCAGGCCGAGACCCTTCATCAGGATGAAAAGTCTCAGCCTGAAACGTCGACTGTACCTCTTCCTAGAGACGCTGCCTGGCCTGCTGCGTTCACCAGCAACTTACTGAAGTACACCGCATAATAGGTCCTTCCAAGTCACATTGCCCAGCAACTCCCAATTTAACCCTAGCCTAATCACAGGACGATTTGCAATGACCAATTAACTTACCAACTGGTACATCTTTGGACTGTGGGGGAAAACCGAATCACCAAACAGCAAATAAAAAAAGAAAGAAATAATAATCAAAAATAAATAAGCAATAAACATAGAGAACATGAGATGAAGGGTCCTTGAAAGAGAGTCCATAATTTGTGGAAACATTTCAGTAATGTAGTGAAGTTGAGTGAAATTATTCCCTTTGGTTCAAAAGGTGGAAGGGTAATAACTATTCCTGAACCTGGTGGTGTGAGCCTGAGGCTCCTGTACCATCTTCCTGATGGCATCAGCAAGAAGGGAACATTCCTGGGTAGTGCGAATCCCTGATGATAGATGACTGGATTATGCTTTCCTACGACAATACTTCATGTAGATGTGCTCAATGGTGGAGAGGGTTTTTCCTGAGATGAACTAGGCCATATCAGTGACCTTTTATCGCACCATCTTCTGAGCAAGAAGTGCCCTTTCAGATTTCCACTTAAATATTTCACTTTTCATCCTAAACCCATGACTTCCAGTTTTAGTCTCATCCAACCTGAGGGGAAAAGCTTTCATGTATTTATCCCTTTATCCCTTATAATTTAGTATACTTCTATCATATCTCCTCTTATTTTCTTGATGACAGAATTCTGGGAGTACTGTAGGATTGGAGAGAATTATAAGTAAAGTTTACGTTAGAGATCAGGACAGCAGTATATGAGTTTCATGGGCAAGATGGAAATAGCAGAGGGAAATCACTGGATAAGATATGGGTTTAGGGCAAGGGAAGAGGAGAAAATCTCAAGGCATCTTGGACAGAATGATCAAGATGAAAGAAAGGAAATAGCAAAGAAATTTGAGCATGTGGTTTCAGGCCTGGTGACAAAATAGTCCGTGTTCTTGCAGTTGGAGATTTTGTTGAAGGTGCCGTTAAAGAATACTTTGGACACAAGTTAAATGGGACATATCAGGATACGTTCTTCCTCAATTAAGCTGCTGCCCAATTAGCTGAAGTTTCACATTACATATTTAAATGAAATACAGAGCAAGTTAGATTACTACCAATACTACAATGGTACTAAGATAATGTGCATTACTTCTTAATAGTTATCGATGGAGAGATTAATTCAGTGTATGATTTCATGTTCTTTTGGTTGACTGCAGGTGTGAACAAAATCAACACAGATAATGGACTGCCTTCATACAATGCTTTCAATGATGCCCTGTAAGAACCACAATCTACAAATCAGCAAACAGGAATGAGGCAAGGGTCGTGGAAACAGACAAATTAAAGTCTTAAACAAGAGAAAATATCAGATGCTGGAAATCCAAGCAACACACACAAAATGCTGGAAGAACTCAGCAGGCCAGGCAGCAACTATGGAAAAAAGTAAAGTTGACGTTTTGGGCCAAGACCCTTTGGCAGGACTGGAGAAAAGAAGATGAGAAGTAGAACAGAAGTTTTTGTTTTTGCCAAAACGGGTTCCGAATTGTCTTATTGCTTATTTCTCACCAACTATCAATGACAAAAAAAAATCACTACTTTTTGAACACAAAGACATCCAACTGAGCTATTTAAAAACTTTTTGCTTTTTGCTCTCAGCATGGTGCAGACTCTACCAGTCACTTGCTACTCATCTTAATGCTATTAGGTATTTTGGGTTCAAATTCAAAACATGAGGATATTATATTAGCTAAAGCAACTACTGTTACAGCAACTGTTCTTCCACCTTGCCCTTGATATTTTGGGCTGGAATCCATTCCTTGCTTGCTCTGGTTTATTTCTGGTGCCTTCAGTTGTCCACAGCTATGTTTTGAAAGAGAAAAGCAAGAATGCCAATGAGGACCATGCAGTGGGTTTTGGGCCGGTGATCATTATAGTTGAATGAGCGTGTATAGATTGTGAGAAATCTATATGAGGCTAGCAACAATCAATGTGATGATGTATTCAAATCTTCAGAACTTCTAGTGATAACAATGAAGGCTATGTACTCCTATTCCCTTCTGAGCATGTCCAGGAACCCTGTATATAGAAGACTCCTCTCCTACTCAACATCTCCTCCTCTAATGCCTTCAGTGTAGCAACCAAATAGCAGGCAAGCTATTCTATCCCATAAAGCACTATTCTCTGCTGCTCTCCTGATCAGATTAAACTGTTCAAGCCACAAAGCCGTTCATCTTTTGATCATGCTGCAGAGTTCTAACTAGTTCAGACCATCCACAATAAAGAACTGCTGATAAGTCATCCAGCTATCCAACAGAAGCTGAAATCATGATGATAAGCAGCCAGCAAAAGGCTTGCTTTGCAAATGCTGGGTGTGGATTCATTGATGAGAGAGTAGGGATGAGAGCTGGGTTAGAGATGGAAAGGGGAAGGAAGATGGAGAATTGTGGCACAATGTGGCATAGAGAGTTAACATTTTGCATCACGGAGTGGAAGGAGGTGCCTTCAATGTCTCAAAGAAAGTTCTTAATTCCAACCAGAATGAGATCCTCACCACCTCAGGTGCCACAAGTTCTCACTTCAGTATGAGGCACCACACTTGATCAGGCATAGAAAAGAGCAAAATTCATTCAGAAGCCCACAAAACCCAAGACTACCCTAGCTTTACCACTCACCACATCCTTTGGACATGAGCATATGAAATGTTCCATAGAAGCTCTCTCTTATCATTAACTCCCAACTTGATCTTTCGTAATGATGTCTCTCTCCTGAAGCATCCATATTAGACTCAGGTGTGATATTGGCTGTTGAGATAACACCTATCCTGACTGGTTGCTGATTATTATTTTGTTGAAAGTTTCTCGTTATAAGCAGCTACTCGATTTCTTAATAAGTTTCTTGGTTACCTCAAGTTGAAGAAGCCCCATGAATTAGTTTGATGCTTCTCTCATATATCTGCTTTTTAAGTAGCTCTGCTTTGATTTGTTGTCTTTTTAATGAACTGTAATCCTCATTATGTTTGGTAGAATGCTAATGAGATTAGTTAAATATCAGATAATTACAAGTATTCGTACTGATAAAAATAAAGTATCCACTCATCTGGCTTTCTAAACTTCCTTTGTCTATTTAAGTGAACGCTTTACTTGTATGTAGTAGACCAGTGCTTTCCTATTTGCTATTTGTATTCTTTCCTTTCTTGTGTACTAAGGAATTATTGAACAAATTGTTATGCTACATTCTCTTTTTGTAAAGCTCTTAGCTTCCCTTCATGATGACATCTGTGGGAAGCAAATTATAAACACGAGAATGTCTGCAGATGCTGGAAGTCCAAAGCCACACACACAAAATGCTGGAGAAACTCAGCAGGCCAGGCAGCATTTACGGAAATGAATAAAGAGTCGATGTTTTGGACTCCCCCCGCCCCCCACTGTCTCCACTTCCTGCAGGGATTGCTTCCTCAGTAATTCATTTATCTATTCATCCCTCCACACTAAGCTCCCTCCTGGCCCTTATCCCTGAAAGCAGCCTGAGTCCTACACCTGCCTATTCACCTCCATTCAGGGTCCCAAACAGCCCTTCCAGTGAAGAAACATTTCCTCGGTAAATCTGCTGGGGTCGTCATTTGTATCCGATGCTCTCGACGCAGCCTCCTTCACATTGGTGAGACCCGTTACAAACTGGGGGACTGCTACATCCAGCACTTCCACTCCATCCACCAAACTTCCCAGTGTCCAAACATTTTAATTCCGATTCTCTTTCCAGTTCCAACATGTCTGTCCAAGGCCTTCTCTTGTGCCAAGATGAGGTCACCCTCAGGGTGGAATAAGCAACACCTGGGTTGCCTCAAACCGATTTCTCCTTCCAGTTTAAAAAAAAATCCCTCCCCCTCCCCTCTTCATCTATTCTCCAATCTGGCCTCGTACCCCTTCTCACCTACCTATCACCTCCTTCTGGGTCCCCTCCTCCTGCCCTTTCTTCAATGGTCCACTCTCCTCTCCTATCAGGTTCTTTCTTCTCAAGCCCTTGTCCTTTCCCACCCACCTGGCTTCACCTGTCACCTTGTAGCTATCCACCTTCCCCTCCTTCCACCTTTTAACTCTGGTGCCTTCCCCCTTCTTTTTCAGTCCTGAAGAAAGATCTCTGCCCGAAACTTCAGCTGGTACCACTTGACCTGCTGAATTCTTCCAACATTTTCTGTGAGTTCTGTGGGAAGCACCATAGAATCTGCAGCTCATGAAGTGGTTATTCAGCGTAGCTGACCTATGCTTCATTTTGTACTCCATACAGATCTTCTTTGAATCATCTTTCTCTCACACTTCAAGATATCCTGCTTCTTTCTCCATCATTGTTTGTCCAGGTTTTGCTCAGATGTGGTGGGGAGTTTCACATACCAACTACTCTCCAAAGGAAGAAATTCTTCCCAAAGTGCTGGAAAATTATTCATTCCTGACTGTGACTTATTTGAAGTTTGGAGATTCAGGCCACCTATTGCTGATAATCACAGGTTATGTTGTTTAAGATGACCTGGGAGTCCTGGGGCTTACAGGATTCCTTGCGAATGCACAGCAGTGTATATTGGCGAGGCAAGTTGCATTGTGGAAAGCTGTATCAAGGAATACAGGAGGTGTTTCCATTTGAGTTACCCAGAGCAATCGGCGGTAGCATTCACAATGGTCTTCGGAATGACTTTGACGGCACAAAGCTACTGTGCTGCGCCAATGGCTTTTGGGACTGTCTGGTGAAGGAAGCCTCTGAAATAAAACTGGAGGGAAAGAATTTTAACAAAGAAGAAGGTCTTGTTCTATAAGAACTGGAATTTGATTGCAAACAAGGTGGGACAGAAGAAACCTGATTGGATGAGAACTAACCAATCAGGACTCTTTGACAATGTCCGAGGTGAAGATTGCCTTTTGACTTACCATTTATGCTTAATTTTTCCTTTCAAAGTCCACATGGTTTCTCAGCAAGCATCAATGTTGCAGTAGCAGCAGTAAACATGTGATGCACACTAATTAATGTTAGTGTGCATCTGTTTGTCTTCTGAACTTCAATACATTACTGCTCAATAGAATGCCCAGACCAAAATCAACAGGCCAGCATGGTAGTGTAAGTGGTTTGCACAATGCTTTACAGTACAGGTTACCCAATTTCAATACACCACTGCCTGTAAGGAGTTTGCACGTTCTCCCTGTGACAGCGTGGGTTTCCTCTGGGTGCCCGGTTTTCCCCCCACAGTCCAAAGATGTACCCGTCAGTAGATTAAATGGTCATGGTAATTTGTCGCGTGACTAGGCTTGTGTTAAATTGGGGGATTGCTGGGCGGTGTAGCTCGAAGGGCCTACTACTACTAGGTCGACTCAGGCCTAGGGGGCCGTAAGGGCCTATTCTGCACTGTATCTGCTTGATGTGCAATGGAGAGTGTTCCCCCTGCCCCTTCCTGAAATCCATGATCATCTGATTTGCCTTGACAATGTTGACTCAGGTTGTTGACAAGCCTCTCTACCTCCTCTCTGTGTGCCAGCTCATCATTGTTGCTGGTGTGGCCAACCACTATTGAATCATCAGCGAACTTGATGATGCTGATTCAGCTGGATCTGGCAGTGCAAGCATGAATCAGCAGTGTGAACAACAGCAGGCTGAGCACACAGCCCTAGGGAGCACCAGCACTCAGCGTGAAGCAGCTTGAGATGACGTTGCCAACTTGGACTGAGAGAGTTCTTTCCATCAGGAAATCCAAAATCAAATTACATAGAGGGGTGTTGAGTGCCAATAATGGCAGTTTACCCACCAGCTTCTGGGTGATAATCATGTTAAATGCTGAACTGAAGTTAATCCTGGTGTATGACGCATCATTTTCTAAGTGTGATGTGATAGAGCAGGGAACCAAGGTGATGGCATTGTCAGTGGATCAGTTTGAGTGATAGGCAAACTGGAAAGGGTCCAATATAGTTGGATGGTGTCCTTTAAGACCTCTGTTAGCTGGGCCACACAGTCCCTCAGCACCTGACACAACATTTAATCTACACATCATTCACCATGCCTAAATTTAAGGCTACCTCTCACAAAAGTACAATTGATTACATTCAGATGACCTTCTGTTTACAGGAAATATTTTTGCCTAATATTTTGTTTTTCCTTTTTTTAAAATCATTGTGCCATATGACATCACTGGCTGAGAAATGAGAGAGAAGGGGTTTATATCTAGCGCTATCAGTTATGGCCATATCAGTAATACAAACCATCCTGTGGCAATTGGCGATCAGTACCTCCACTCTCCTTGTTGAACTTTGTTTTACACCTTTTCTATTTAATTTGTTTTGTTTTTATAATATGGGATCCAGAATTTTGTTAAAGTGCATCCTATCATGAGTCTCAGGACTCACACCACCAGGTTCAAGAGCAGATACTACACCTCAACCATCAGGCTCTCAAACAAAAGAAGAGAACTGCAGTCACTTGCACATCCATTCCAATATTCGCACAACCAATGATCTCACTTTAAGAGCTCTTTATCTCATTATCTCATCTTCTTGTTATTTATTGCTATTTATTTATATTTGCATTTGCACAGTTTGAGATCTTCTGCCATCAGATTGATCTTTCACTGATCCTGTTTTAGTTACTGTTCTATAGATTTGCTGAGTATGCCTGAGGAAAATGGAAATGAATCTCAGGGTTGTATATGGCGATATACTTGTACTTTGATAATAAATTTACTTATATATTAGAATCCTGATGTAGTATGTCTTTTTATGTACCTGTAGATAGCCTGTGTCAAACAAGGATCACAAGATTCTTTTCCTCTCACACTTTACTCTTCTAATTTTTATTTTATCTTGCAGCTGAGATGAGCATATGCAATCAATCTGCACAGTCCGATAATTTCCTGAATAATTTCATTTAGTGTGCTAGTTTCAGATTAGGATGTTGTATTTTTTCTGCTTGTTGTATGAAGTTCTGGAGCCAGACCGTTCTCCTGCTCACCCTTGGTAGCCACACTGTAGCAACACCTTTTGCAGCCCATATCCCTCTCGTTTCAAGGCCTCTCTGCCCTGTAGAACAGAGTAGTCGTCATGGGCAAATTGTGTTAAGTTTTGTAACTTCAGAAGCATCAAATTAATTCAAATGAAGATGCGGGGAGTCCGAAATACAGGTGTAGTCAAGTTTACTTTAAGCGAGTGATAGCATGTGCAATTAACATTTTTTACTTCATTAATTATTTAAACAAAAAAGGCTTAAACAATTTATACAAGATTACTCAAATATTATTGAAATATCAAATACACAACAAACTGCTCCCCCACTGGTACACCCTGAAGCTCTGTCCCAGGACCTCCTTGATGGTGATTTGTCAGTTAGCTGCTGTCAAAGCCACTGAGCTCCTTTTAAGTCTTCATGGCCCATGACATTTTAAACTCAGACTGAATAAGTGCCTTTAACAAATTACTGCTCTGCCCTTTAGCAGCTGAGTGTTTTCATGATGTCAGAAAGCAAATGTCAATAACTAAGTCATTCCGTTCCTGGCTCTTAGTCGCTGGCAAGTCTTGTTTGATTGAAAGCATTCAGCAACTGCAGGGCAGAACCTGAAGGCTGATTGCTCAGAAGTTGCAGGTATCATTAATTGCACTGATAACGTGCAATTTCTGATCCTGACAAAAAGGTAGTCCCCAGAAGTCAATAGAGAAATCACACGCTCTTGTCCCCTGATGCTTGTTTTAGTAGAGAATTCAGTGAGAGATAACTGCTTAGGGATATACATCCAGGTGTCCTTTCAATTTCTGTAGAACCTGCCAACCTCTGATGGTGTCTCCATACATGAAGCAAGAAAGTGAATATTATCTCAAAAGTCAGTCTCTACTAATTCAAAAGCCTATTTTTTTAATAGAAAATAATTGATCCCTTGAAGGCATTACAAGGTAGTAATCTCATTAAGGATGTGGGTAACATTATAAACCATGACAGCAGTGCTCAAGAGATTTGTAAAAGTTGCCTGAACCCCTGTGATGAGATTGAATCCTTGAAATAACACCTGTGTTTTTAATATCTTCAGTGCTTCGAACTTTTAAGGGAAATTCGGATATAATTTTGCTGCAACTGCATGTGACTACTGGGTGTCAGTACCGATGTCAACAGCCACTTCACTTCGACTTGCTGATGTGCACAACCATATTAATGATGGCGATAAAATAACTGGAAGTGTAGATTTTGTCCCATTAATTTTCTCCCAAAGGGTCACAGGGCTAAGACAAAATCGCTGAATCTTGTAGACCTAGATGATCTTCGATTTAATAAGTGCAGATCTGGCACTTGTTTGTTGGGAGGAAGCTGAAACTTTAGAGTTGGCCTGGACACCTCAAACATAGAGGAAGAAGGTTAATACTAGCGGTAAAATTATTTCCTGCAGGAGGTTTGTGCACACATTAAGTGAGGGTAGGGGCAGGCTCATTTGTAGTGGATGTTCAGTAAAGCAGCCTTCAGATGTACACTGTCTATGTTCATTCACAAAGGAGGTTTGCGAAGAGAACAGAGCCAGGAGGCAATAAATGCTCCTCAAACTATAACTGGTCCACAAGATAGATAGGAAGTAAACTTGTTTCCAGAAAGGAAGATAAATTATCAAGTTCATATTGAGAAACCATTGCAACATCAGATGAGGAGGTCAGTTTTCTGATCTTTGTACATAACTAATTACTGTGAATGCTGAACCAAGCATTGAACCAGGGAAAATACAGCTTCAACATAAGGACTGACCATCCCTCAAAAATTTCTTCAGCCAAACGTTAGTGAGTCTGCAGTTTTCTCCATGCAAGAAAACCATAGATATAGAGATTACAAAACTAAAACCAAATGGCATGGGCCAATATGCCAGGGTATTTGATTTTCGGGCTGGTTATAAAAAGAAGATAGGGTATTGTTTAGTATCATAGTGTTAGCCAGTTTCAAGCCTGACCCCGTTAATATTATATTCCTCTGATTCAAAATGGCAAACCTATGCCCACCTCTGCTGTACTCTCATGCTACACAAATTTAGACCTGCATAGGTCCAGATCTTCATATGGACTGAGATCTGAATTCAAGCTCTGAGGATCAAACAGGGTTTGCTATGGTATTTGGGATTTGGTCTAGGTATCCCTAACCCCTAATCATGGTTTGTAGAAACCTAAAGTCAGGCCCAGCAGCAAGTTTATTCCTGGGATCAGGCAGAGATTCAGGGCTGTTGAAACCTATCTCTTGTCATCAGTCACAATGTACACAATGCTTCACCTGGTTGCTGTTTCTAAGCTGTCTATAGACTACTAATAGGGGTGCCACAGTAACGTAATGGTTAGCATGACATTCTCACACCGCAGGGCACTGGAGTTCAAAGTTCAATTCCAGCATCATCTGTAAGGAGCGTGTACGTTCTCTCCGTGACTCCTCTGGTTTCCTCCCACAGTCCAAAAACAAATCGGTTAGTAGGTTAAATGGTCATTGTAAATTGTCCTGTGATTAGGCTAGGGTTAAATAGGTACTTTACTGGGCGATGCAGCTAACTGGGTCTGAGAAGCTTGTTCTGCATTGCATCTCAAAATAAAAATAAGTAAGTAATGACGTCAGTAATGAAGAGTCAGAATGCATAATCAGAAACAGCTAATTTCAATGTTAGTGTGCATCAGTTTATCTTCCAAGCTGTAATGCATTACTGAGGAAGGAAAAGCTGAAGGTAGGACATATGACTTAGAAGTAATTGAGAGAATCAGAGAGAGGCATTTTGTTGCTTCGTGCCTACATTCAGACAGACCATCAATGGTTGATTTTACTTTCTAACTAATACAAAGCAAATAAAATAGACACACTCTGAGATTGGGTTCATTGGCACAAGTACTGGCTTCAACTATTTGTTCTGCAGTGTTCAGTGTCCCTGCTACTCAGAGTTAATCTCTTGATGGACTTCTAACAATGCTCCAAACTAACCAACAATTTTCTGACATGCTCTATCTACATTATTGAAAGTAGAATTGTTAACTGGATGCTGTGTAATTGTACCATGCCCTTCAACATGCATTGCTTTTGGAAAAAAAATATATAGACTCAGTGACTACTTTATTAGGTACACATGTATACCTGTTCAATAATTCAAATATCTAACCAGCCCATCACTCAATGCATAAAAGCAAACAGACATGGTCAAGAGGTTCATTTGTTGTTCGGACCAAACTTCAGAATAGGGAAGAACTGTGATCTAAGTAACTTTAACCATGGAATGATTGTTGGTGCCAGATGGGGTGGTTTAAGTATCTAAGAAACTGGTGATCTCCTGGGATTTTCATTCACACTAGTCTCTAGAGTTTAGAGAGAATGGTGCAAAAACAAAAAAAAAACAGTGGTCTGCAGTACTGTTGGTGAAAACACCTTGTTAATGAGAGAGGTCAGAGGAGAATGGCTAAGCTGTTTCAGACTGATGGAAAGGCAACAGTAACTCAAATAACCATGGATTGCAACACTGCTGTATAGAGGAGCATCTCTGACTGCATAGCTAAACATCGCTCCAGTGCCACATTCAAGTTTACTGCTGCAGGCCAAATCAAAGGTGGTGATGAATCAGCATATAGGAGGGAGATAGAAAATCCGGTTGAGTGGTGCCATAACAACAACCTGTTACTCAATTTCAGCAAGACCAGGGAGCTGAATATTGACTGCAGAAGGAGGAAACCAGAGGTCATGAGCCAGTCCTCATCTGAGGTGTAAAGGGTCAGCAACTTAAAATTCCTCAGGGTTATTATTTTGGAGTACCTGTCCTGGGCCCAGCACATAATTAGAATTATGAAAAAAGCACAGCAGTGCTCCTACTTCATTACAAGTTCGCAAAGATTCGGCATGACATTTAAAACTTTAATAAACTCCCATAGGTGGGTAGTGGGCAGTACCTTGACTGGCTGCATAATACTCTGGTATAGAAACACCAATGCCCTTGAATGAACAATCAGCCCAGTAAAGTCCCCTTCACTATTGAGCACATCTTCATGAAACAGTGTTTCAGTAAAACAGCATCTGGCATCAGGGACACCCAACACACAAGGCACACTCTCTCCTCACTTCTGCCATCAGCAAGAAGGTACAGAAGACTCAGGACTCACCATCAGGTTCAGGAATGGTTATTACCCCTCAACCATCAGGCTCTTGAACCAAAAGGGATAACTTCACCCAATTTCACTTCATCATTGAAATGTTCCCACAACCTATGGACTCACTTTCAAGGACTCTTGATCTCATGTTCTTGATTTTGCTTGCTTGCTTATTTACTTACTTGCATCATTTGTGTCTTTTGCACATTGGTTGGTGTGGTCTTTCACTGATTCTATTACGATTATTATTCTACTACGGATTTATTGAGCTTGCCCACAAGGAAATGAATCTATGGGTAGTATATGGTAACATATATGTGCCTTGATGATAAATTTACCTTGCACTTTGCGTGCATAACACCTCAAGTCTTGAAGTGGATGGGCTGCAGCAGCAGAAGACAATGAACATACAGTGGTCACTTTATTAGATATGGGAGGTACTGAGTGTGTGTGTTACAGTGTAACACATACAGGTAACTATTGGCCCATGGAGAAAAATGTGGATGTGCACATGTGAGATAGACTACAAACCCATATAACCAACAAGAACAATGATAGGTTGTCCATCACATTCATGTTGTTTCTGTTTGCCATGGGTATTCAGTCTGCAGCACCAATAGAATTCCCAACACTGGAAATAGAATTAGCAGTGTCTGCAGATCTAATGTAAAACTGACAATAATATTTCATTTTCTTTTCACTATCTTCAGTGTCTGCAGCTATAGCCGCTGATGAAGGTCAATAATAGAGAAGAGAGCTACCAACAAAGCATCGTTTTGCTGATGGAAGTCAACACTCAGCACCAATGGTACAACAATGTATCAAAATTCTTGTTACAATTCATATTCTACATGATTTTTAAAGGATAAACCCCCGTACCATACTCACATACCCCTTTCACAATCGGAAAGACCTCAAGAACTCTATTGCCTTTTATGCAGAAATAAGTTCAATTTTTCTTATGTATTTTTGTAACAGAATTTCATTTTCCACAAGGTTTGCTGAAAATAAAATATTAAACTTATCTTTTGGTGGGCAGCTTCCAGTGACCCTGTTAATGAGCACAAACTCAGCTGCAAAATTTCTGAAAACCAGAAAATTAAATTCACTTGATGTAAACTGTTGTAAATTTTATGCCAGTTCATTGAAGGAGCCCAATGTGTGTACGTCTCCGATTTTAAAAATCTGATTTCAAGCCCTAGTTTCAGGCACACACTGGATGACTTAATCAGGAATGGTGAGTGAAACCCTTCTGGCCTGGAGTGTACAAGGTGTAAACCCATTAGTATGTCAGACCCCTGGGCAGGATCAAACTATTTATCCAGCTGTTGATAATAGTAATGTTTGACATCATTACTACTGTGGTTACAGCTCAGTGGAAGGCATCTGGTCAAATAATCAGTTTGGCTGCAGCAGTACACAAAATATAATTTCAATGGATGTTTTCAGTATTGGGACATAATTTTCAGTACAATTACATCATGCATCCCATTAATTTGTTATCTTAATGTGGTGAACAAAATCATATCAGCTTTTCAGTGCTGCTCTTTGCTTACATAGGTGAAGCAGCACTCGTTCCCAGAGCAATCTTCGGAGTTAAGAAGTCAGCATGTACATGAAATATAGCTGCAGACCACAGCAAGATAGAGAACGGAAGCCGCTTGGGAGCTAATTTACTCCTGCAGATGTACTATTGTAAAATACCTAATGCTAGAATAGAGACAAATGCTGTTCCTGTCAGTCTCTGGTTAATCTTGTTTCTCCACCACCCCCCAAGTCTTTTGAGAGCTATATGCAAATATTATGCAGAACTCAGATCTTAAGTGTATGATAGAAAACGATTTGTAGCAGGACCCTTGGGGGCAGCTGAACAGTTGAAAAGTCTGAACTCTTAAGGATCCTTCACCAGGGTTCCAGACAGTTCAGTGAGAGGTGCAACATACACTGTGCTAGAGGATGTAGCGGGCTCCTAATTATTATCAGTGAAATTTTCTCAACGGATAATTACACTTAGTTATTTTACAATCCGCATTTAAAATCATTCAAGTTTATTTGATACCTCTAATATCTGTGCAAATGATGTTAACTGTATACTCTGATATGTGCATCAAATCTATCCCAAATGCCACAGAAGAGTATAAGTAGCGCCATGAAGATATTGGGGTAGATCTCCACTAGCATTGCCTATAAATAGAAAGTGACTCCCTGACTGCGATGGGAGAAGCAGGGAACCCAGCATCTCTCCAGATCTGAGAAAAATCTAATGGCAACTTTAGCAAAGCCTTAACTGGGTGCTTAGAATCCTTCTTATTTAAACTTGGTTCTAGAAGTCCTGTCTTAAAGACACAACTCAGAGATAATTATCTCATCTCCCTTCTGTTTCTCTTCAAACATTTCTGCCTCCACCTCATAGCAGAGCGGAGAGTTAATACCAGCACCTTCCCTTTATGAACCTAGTAGGAATCCTTCATGTACGTTTTTTTCTATCCAGGATCTTATTGTCCTATATTTGTAAGTGTTTCTATATATTTATGCATAATTAATAGCTAAACTGTTCAAGGACCATTTCTTGCTCAACTGGTTGATTGTTACCAAGTGTCTGGTGTCAACTTGATACCACAGGCCTCAGGACTTATTAGCTCATTATTTAAAATGAATCACAGTCGATTGCAAACTGCTCTTTCCTGGCCTGACTGATTGACAGCTATAATTACATTCTACAGTATATGCTTTCTGTATCTGTAGTGTCCCTGCACTGGAGTACAATTAGACAATTTTTAGTGGCAATGTGACAGTTTGGTGACAATTTTCTCGATTGCACTGGACAAATTGAACAGCAAATTGAGGTTAATTAAAACACTGCATGTTGCAGATCTCCAGAACTTGCTCTTCTCCATTGATTTGCTCAACCATAATCTAACCCTCCATGTTAGTTCATCAATTTAAAAGCAGAAAATACTGGAAACAATCAGAAGGCTATACAACTTCACAGAAAAGAGCAGAGTTATTGCTTTAGTTAATCACCTTTCATCAAATCTTTGAACACATCAAAGATCATTGACCCAAATGCATCTTGACCTGAGTACTTCCAGCATTTTCCACAGCTTATTTCCAGCATCTGGACTTTATAGTTTTGAGTTTTATAAGAATATACATGATTTCTATAACAATTGCTTATTAAGCTCATTACAGTGATTAAATTGGTACATGGAGCTTAGAAAAATAGAGGGCTATGGGTAAGCCTAGGTAGTTCTAAGGTAAGGATATGTTTGGCACAGCGTTGTGAGCCAAAAGGTCTATATTGTGCTGTAGGTTTTCTATGTTTCTAAATTATTTGCATCATGCTGGTGTCATTATCATTGATAATTCAATGCTAATCAGACTTTCTGACCTAAAAGTGAAAAAATACAATTCTTACTTCTTTTTTCTATAAACCATCATTCATTATTTTTGAAACTTATTGTTTTACGATGCATTCTACTCTCTTTTTCTGTTTTTGCCTTTTCTTTTTATCCAAATTTCTTTTTCTCTTTACTTGTCTTTCTATATCTGATTTGATTCTCACTTCCTACCCATCGTTCATCTGTTTCTCAATTATTAAACTTAGGTGGTTAAAGTGATGATCTATTCTTCACAGTTAGTTAACTCCCAGTTGCTCCACAGAAATGTGGAATTTTCAGTCCTGGAGAAGAGTATTCATCCTATTGTGTGGACTTGAACTAACTTAGCTATAATTCCCTAGTTTATCTCAGCAGCCCTGTAACAAACTTCTGAATTGCAGAAAATTATCTAATTCACTTGAGAATGTTACTGCCAAACCTGCTAAGCAATAAATTCTAAACAATAATGAAAAAATGATAAATTAAAATAGAAAACACTGGAAGCATTCATCTGGCCAGCCAGCATCTATGGAAACAGTTCAGACTGAAGATACTTCACCAGAATATGAAAAATTGTTTTTCTACTTTGAATTCTTCAATCTTGTATCTGGTTAAAGGCTATTTTTCAAAATGCTGCTACAGTAACAAAACAATTTCCCACTCAGGATCAATAAAGTATTTATTTATTATTATTATTAATGGAAAATTACTTCTGAATGACTTGAAAACAGTAGCATGATTTTCAATGCACCACTTTTTAATCTATATAATCTTATTCTGCTCAAAGACTAGTCCCAGTTTTCCAATCTCCACATGCAATTGAGAAACTTTATCCCCGGTATCATTCCTGGAAACTCCATGACACTCTCTTCATGAGCTCTTTTAGCATTTGTTGTAGATACATGTTTTAGTGTAGTGTAAATTATGTCACCACTTTCTAAAATAAATTGAACCTATTCATTGCCAGCCCATTGAGTGTTTGGGTAGATACAACACATTTTTCCAACCCGTTAAGTGTTAAGTAGATATATCTACACAGATTGTATGAGTTGATTAAAATTAATGTGATTGTAGCACATTTAGTTGTAAGTTTTAAACATGAGCAAAGGATTCATGAGGATACAGTTTTCAATGTAAGTGGAAGTATACAAAATAGATTATCTGATCCAAGGAATTCATATCGTAAACAAAATGAGAGAAATAATTCAGAAAATCAAAACACCTTTAAAGTGATAAAATAATAATAATGTTCAGTGATTTGGTTCCTAGGTTTGGAAATAGAAATCAGGAAATATTAAGTGAAAGGCTGAGAAGTTATTTCTATTTCTAGAGCATTCATGGATTAACAGGTGAACCTGTCATTTCCTGGTAAATATTCAGGGCAGATTAATCTCACTTCCACTAATTGCTTTGCTCTCATGTTGAACCCCAATGGCTTTGAAAGAGCGTAATCTGCTTAGTTGCCTGAAGCATAGGTCATAGGTGTTAGCGAAGGTTCCCGTTCACCCACTGTCAATTGTTTTTGCTGCATACTGTAACAGGAAAGCAGTGAAGGTCAGCAAGTAAATCCCTCTTCCCTTAAAGCAGACTGCTAGTAACTTCTACTTTAACAAGTTGCCAGTTAATCAGTGGCAGCAGGGACCTGTGCACCTGCCTTAGGAAAGAATTGTAGAAAACACAACTTTTCTGTAAATCATGGAGACAAAAACCTTTCAAGCATATCTATTATTCCTCTTTTACTGAAATCTAAACCATGATAGGAGCAGGACTATAAATTCTCATACTCACACTATAGTTAGCTTAGAATTGCTGGACTGATGTTTGATTCATTTCATTCCTCTCCATCCTCTTACAAGCTTGCTTTCCATCACTTAGCAATTTGGCTGGTGCATCGTGAATGGTCACTTGCATAAGTTATGAGTGGGATACACGTGCAAAGAATTATACTGTGGTATCAGTCAGAATTTTCTGAAGAGAATGGAAGCTGGAAAATTGATTAAATGACACCTGAGAGACCAGGAACAGATTTGTAGCTGCGTTTTGACTTACTGCTCATGAGCATATTGCATTTTGACGGCCAGTACAAATTCACAGCTGCTACATCACTACCAAAGTAAATTAGCAGCTTGAATATATATGAGGCTTAGTGCAGCTTGACATTTATAATTAAGAAACTCCATAATGTTTGTTCTCCATTAAAGATCAGGTTGACAGTTCCATTTGGCAGAGTCTTTAAAAATCTCTCAAATTCTGAACTACTTCCCTATCTACCAATCTATTGAATAGAGAAAATGCCACTTCCCAACAGGTACAAATATCAATTGTCATGTCTATGCTTGATGAATATTACCATAAAAGAAAGTCAACATTCTATTCAGTCTTCAAATGCTACACAAAAATAAGTTTTCCTGAAGAAAATTACATAGTAAATTCCCCAATATCTCAGATAATACTGCAACTATTTGACTGGAATGGGACAAGACGGAGCATAACGACCCCAGGAATGAGGTCTAGTGTGCTTTGAGGCCACTGATACCTGCTGAAGTACTCCAATTTGACTTCAATGATTCAGCCTAGACTCTGGAAATGCCATTTACTCACTTTGGAAACTGTGGGGACAGGATCAAGCTCTGATACTATAACACCCACCTCCCCAGTTCTCTCCACTATTACATATGCCTATAAGCTCTCTCTGCTTTTGAAGAGTGGTTATTTAAATGTAAAATGCAACCATTGTGTATCCATTACCTATTACAAGTTAGGAACTTTAGCAGCACAGGAGAAAACAACTCATATTTAGAGTTAAAAAGATAGTTGTGGATTGTGATTTTTTTTACTGCTATCACATTGATTTCTGCATATTTGGTGTTGAAATAACACAGGAATTAACATAGACTAACTAAAGGGGAACTGATTTGATCCTGTAAAATCTTGGTTGATTTTTACTTTGAGCTACTGGCTGAAGTTGGGGGATAGTTTGACACTCCACTCTTGCCAGTTTGGTATTACCTGGAGATGCCAGCATTTTGTCTGTGTTGCTTCCAATTTCCAGCATCTGTAGATTTTCTTGTTTGAGTTTTCTCTTCAATGTAAAAATGGTAACTATCTTTCAGATACATTCAGTCCAATTTAAACATGATAATGTCAGTATGGTTGCCTCCCATCCAGTACAAACATAATTCATCATGATTACAAATGGTCCAGTCTTGTGGTACAGGGATATTATTGGAATATCAGCATTGCTAAAAGGATAAAAACATGGCTCTTAGAATTAGTATAATCTGGACAACATAATAGCCTTTAACATTTTATTTTCTGGTTATAAATAGCTATCAATAGATCTCTCACTAGCACAATCATTTGAAAGCAATCAAAAAACATTAGGTACTTCACAATCACCTAGAGTGCATTTGTTCCACACTGTGGCAGAGAGAGTGTCCTCAGCTCTACCACAGAAGGAGCTTGAACTGTTGCCAACCAGTGAACAAGAATGCGAGACAAAGAGGAGATTTCATATAGGGACACAATTGAAGAGTAAAAAGCAGCACTTTGCATCAATTTTTGGAGTTTGAATTGTGGCCATTTCATGAACATGATTCATTAGCAAGGGTGATAAAACAAGGCAGGGGCAAGTGAAGTAGCCATTGTTGGAGTGGGCTCTTGTTAGAGTGGGGAGGCCTTGTCTTTGGCTCATCGAACTTAAGTGAGGTCATGGTTGCCAAGGTAAGTATCTGCTAAGTTTCTTCTTCATTCCTCATCTGTTTGTGCATAGATGGAGCAGTGAGAATGACTCCAGTGGCAGTGTTATGTTCTTGGTGTAAGATATGGGAATTCAGGGAGACCTACAGACTCCCAGATAACCACATCTGCACAAAGTGCACCACGGTGCAGCTCCTCAGAGAACATGTTGAAAAACTGGAGCTGCAGCTCAGTGACATTCAGCTCTTACAGGAGAATGAGGAAATGATAGATAGGAGCTACTGGGAGGTAGTCACCCCAAGGTTGCAGGAGGAAGGTAACTAGATGACTGTCAGGAAGATAGTACAGAGTACCCCTGTGACCATTTCCCTCAGTAATAAGAATACTGTTGAGAGGGATGATCTGTCAGATGGGGAGCCACAGCGACTGAGTCTCTGGCACTGAGTCTGTGCTGTGCCTCAGAAGAGGAGAGAGGTGGAGGGGGCTGCAGCAGTGATAGGAGATTCCATAGTTAGCTGAATAGATATGGGATTCTGTGGATGTGATAGAGACACCTGGATGGTATGTTGTCTCCCAGGTGCCAAGGTCAGAGTTGTCTCACACTGGGTCCACAATATTCTAAAGTAGGGAAGGTGAGCAGCCAGAACTTTTGGTATATATTGGCACCATGACACAAGTAGGAAAGGTGAGAAGATCCTGGAGAGAAATTTTATGGCGTTAGGTAGAAAGCTGAAAAACAAGACCACCAAGATAGTCATCTCTGGATTGCTGCCTGTGCCACACAATATTAAGGGTAAGAATAAGTATTTAGTAGATAAATGTGTGGTTGAGGAACTGGTGCAAGGGGCAGGAGTTCAGATTTCTGGATCATTGGGATCTCTTCTGGGGAAGTTATGACCTGTGTAAAAGGAACAGGTTACACCTGAACTCAAGGGGAACAAATATCCTTGCAGGAAGGTTTGCTAGTGCTGTTCCAGTGGATGGGAAAGGATTGATAGGACTGAGCTGGCTTACAAGCAGAGGCAGGTGTAGTGAGACTGCTAGCAAGGACTGGCTGATGATAGCAGAAAATTGCAGTCAATGGGATGAGTTACAATGTAGAATGGGGACAAAATCAAAAAGGGTGATGAATACAGGACTGAAGGTGATATACTTGAATACATGCAGTATACAGAGTAAGGGAGACAAGCTTGAAGCACAGTTAGGGGTTGGTAGGTATGATGTTGTAGGCATCACTGAGTTGTTGCTGAAAGAAGATTATAACTGGGGGCTTAACATCCAAGGATACACATTGTATTGAAAGGACAAGCAGGTAGGTAGAGGGTGTGGGGTGACTGTTGATAAAAAATGAAATCAAATCCTTAGAAAGAGGTGACATAGGATCCAAAGATATAGAATTTTTGTGGGTAGAGTTAAGATACTGCAAGGGTAAACAGACCCCGATGGTAGTTATATATAGGCCTTTGAACAGCTGCAAAGATGGGAGATAGAAAATGCACGTCAAAAGGGAAATGTTACTATAGTTATGGGGGATTTTAGTATGCAGGTAGATTGGGAAAGTCAGGTTGGTGCTGGATCCCAAGAGGGGGAATTTGTAGAATACCTATGAGATGCCTTTTTGAAAGCAGCTCGTAGTTGAGTGAACCTGGGGATCAATTATTCTGGATTGGGTGTTGTGCAATGAATCAGAATTGTTTAGGGAGCTGACACTAAAGGAACCCTGAGAGAACCAGTGGTCATAATATGATAGAACTCACCTTGTAATTTGAGTCAGATGTTTTGTAGCCTGGGGAAAAGTACACACTCAAGACAACAAAGACTTTTTCAGGTTTTAATTCCTTTATCTGTCTTATATGTATAAGTGCCAGACGAGGGTCGCAAAACAAAACGAACCAATTTACAACTAGCTCTTGCCGTTACAATCTCAGTTTAACTTTTGATCCACACCCTTGTGTATGAACAGAATTGCATATGCAGTATCAAAAATACCAGAATACGGTACTAATACAGTAGGGGCAATTCTGAAGGAACACAATACAAACATTAGAATCCCACCCACCCTGCATCTTATACATAACAGTGAAAAATGTAAGCGAGTACATCTCATCTAAGACATCTACTACTTTTTAGTACACACGTGCTGAACTTCTGAACAGAGACTAAGTATTCACATTACGCGGTTACATTCACAATCAATCCTGATACAATAAAGTTAGACAAAAGGTACACTTTGGCACATCTTTTACAAGGCATTGCCTGGTAGTTATATTACAAGAAGACTGACCTACTTGGATGGTGAGGAACTTTGTATAAGCCACACTACCCAGCATTGATTCCTTCACTCATGAAAATTTAAAGCATCCACATGTAAAACATGTCAAATTACCAATATTCTTGATTCACCAACAAGAATAAACAAATTCACATGGATATCGTCAATTAATGCTCACCTTTCCTCACCATGCCCAGCCTCGGGAGGAACTCAATTCCAACACCCTAGCACGTCTTCAGCAGAAAGCAAAATGGTCTCCCTACTAGCCCACGTGTGCGTAATGACATCACCGTCTCCCTTAAAGGCACAGACAACTAAGTACACTTTTAACAATACTAGATAAGAGCAGATGGTCACCCGATTACAGATGTAACAGTATTACAGTGGAGTAAAGGGAATTACAGAGGTATGAGAGGGGACCTGGCTAAAGTTGATTGGAAGGAGACACTAGCAGGGATGACAGCACAGCAGCAATGGCTGGGATTTCAAGGAACAATTCAGAAGGCACAGGATAGATAGATAGATCTCAAAGGAGGAGCATTCTAAAGACAGGATGATGCCACCACAGCTGACAAGGGAAGTCAAAGCCAATATTAAAGCCAAATGGAAGACTTATAACAGAGCAAAAATGAGTGGGAAGTTAGAGGATTGGGAAAATTTTTAATTCAACAGAAGGCAACTGAAAAGTCATAAAGAGGGAAAAGAGGGAATACAAAGATAAGCTAGCCAATGATATTAAAGATGATACCAAACATTTCTTCAGCTATATAAAGAGTAAAAAAAGAGGCAAGAGTAGATATTGGACCACTAAAGATGCTGGAGAGGTACTAACAGGGGACAAGGAAATGGAAGATGAAATGAGTAAGTAGAAGACACTAGCAGTATGCCAGAAGTTCCAGGATGTCAAGGGGCAGAAGTAAGTGAAGTTACCATTACTGAAGAGAAGTTGCTTTGGAAACTGAAAGATCTGAAGATAGATAAATCAGCTGGACCAGATGGTCTATACCCCAGGGTTCAGAAAGAGGTGGCTGAAGAGATTGTGGAGGCATTAGGTAATAATATTTCAAGAATCGCATTTGCCAACAAGATAGTTGGTATAGGGAGCTGAAAACCCCATTTCCTTAAATGCACTTGTAACCCTGATCTACACTTGCGCTTCCTCCGAGGTGTCCTCCATGGGCACTTCTGACTACAATCGGTATTGTTTCCGTTGGTTTTAAGCAGCTCTGGTTTGCTAAAATGCATTAAGACATCTTTGTTAGTGTACTAACCTTGGAAGCAGTTGTGCTTTTTAGCTGTATCAGGCTGAAACAGAAATATTTAATCGCATCCATTGAGAGTACTGTTGCTACTTGAGTCACGCCCAGATGCCCTGGAAATGGACTTCAGGAAGGGCAAGACGAAGGAAAACATTCCAATCCTTATAAAGGGATCAGAAGTGGAGAGCGTGAGCAGCCTCAAGTTCCTCAGTGTCAAGATCTGAGGAACTTACCTGGTCCCAACATATTGATGTAGTCATAAAGAAGGCAAGACAGCAGCTATACTTTATTAGGAGTTTGAAGTGATTTGGTTTGTCAACAAATACACTCAAAAACTTCTATAGTTGTACCGTGGAGAGCATTCTGACAGGCTGCATCACTGTCTGGTATGGAGGGGCTACTGCACAGGACTGAAAGAAGCTGCAGAAGGTTGTAAATCTAGTCAGCTGCATCTTGGGCATTAGCCTACAAAGTACCCACGACATCTTTAGGGAGCAGAGTCTCAGAAAGGTAGTGCTCATTATTAAGGACCTCCAGCTTCCAGGGCATGCTCTTTTCTCACTGTTACCATCAGGTAGGAGGTACAGAAGCCTGAAGGCATACATTCAGCGATTCAGGAACAGCTTCTCCTCTGCGTGTCACGATGGGGCATTGGGAACGGACCCAAATGCAAGGTACAGACACTGAAGTACAAGGAACAGAACTTGACTAGAGTAGGGACGTGACAGGATTCAGACCAGGAGCAGGAACAAGAACACAGACTTGGGCTAGGGAAAGCAGGACCAGGACCAGAAACCATGGACTAGGAAACAAGGCTTCAAGTCCAAGCCCGAGACTGGAGGCTTGAGGCTGGGGACGGCAGGCCGCAGGTCCTGGAACCCGAGCCTGACACTTGGGGACAATAGGCCACGGATCCTGGAGCCAGGCTGGGGGTCCTGGAGCCCGAGCATGGAGCTTGGAGACAGGCTGGGGGTCTTTACATCAACAGAGAGCTGGGACTTATCCTTCAGAAAGCCAAGACTCATCTTTAACTCAACACTAACATGAGACTGGACTGAACATAGACATAGAGCCAGGACTCATCCATAGATAAGCCAGGACTCAGCTTTATCTCCACACCAAGGTGGGACAGGTCCACCTGTTGAGTAACAGCAGAACAGCCAGACTCACCCAACAGAGGCAAAGACAAGACATGTCCTCCCACAGGGCAACAGCAAAACAGCTTGACTTCCCCCACAGAAGCAAGGACAAGAAGAGACAAACACCAAAGAACAACAGACAGCTCCATCTCTGCTCCAGGGTAGTTCCAAGTCTCAGTTCAGCCAGCAATCTCTGCTGGCTACAGAAACAGCCAGATCCCTACCTAGTTCAGAGTGGCTGACAGCCACTCAGCTGGCCCAGGAAACAGCCAAACCCATACCACAAAGACTACTCCAACAAGTGGCAACAAGGCTCCATGAAGCAGTGGTCCTCCAACCAGGCCTAGAGGCCACAAATGGTTTCACTAGCCTTCCATGAGCAGGTTGCTCCAAGGGGAACTAACAAGACAAACCAGCAGCCTACACTCACCCCCAAGGCTACTTATATTCCAAGCTCAAAGATGGGAATCACGTGCCTATGATTAACTCAACCAAATGAGGGACAGCTGGAAGACCCGGAGTCCCAACTCCATGGACCAGACCGTGAACCAGAATGCGGACTTCACAGACCGGATCATGACACTGCGATCCGATTGTTAAATGGACATTGAAGCTTTGGACACTACCTCACTTTTTTTTAATATACAGTAGTTCTGTTCTTGCATGTTTTTTAAAACCTATTCAATATACATAATTGATTTACTTGTTTATTTATTATTATTATTATTTTTATTTTATTTTTTTCTCTGCTGCTGCTAAGTTAACAAATTCTGATTTTGATTCTGATTTTTACATTATATTTAAAATATTATGCATATTGGTAGCAGCAATAAGTGTAGACTGTTTCCTAAATGGAAAGAAAATTCAAAAATCTGAGGTGCAAGGGGACTTGGGGGTCCTTGTGCACGATTCCCTAAAAGTTAATTTGCAGTTTGAGTTGGTGGTGAGGAAAGCAAATACAATGTTACATTCATTTCGAGAGGACTAGAATATAAATGCAAGGATTTTAAGGCTTTGTAAGGCACTAGTGAGGCTTCACTTTGTGTATTCTGAGCAGTTTTAGGCCCCTTATGTAAGAAAGGATGAACTAACATTGGAGAAGGTTCAAAGGTGGCTCATGAAAATGATTCTGGGTTTGAAAGGCTTTTGATATGAGAAGCGTCTGATGTCTCTGGGCCTGTATTGACTGGAATTCAGAAGCATAAGGGAGGATGACATTAAGACCTATTGAACATTGAAAGTCCTTGATAGGGTGGATGTTGAGAGGATATGGTAGGGGAGTCTAGCATCAGAGCACACAGCCTCAGAATAGTGGGACGTCCATTTAGAGCAGAGTTGAGCAGAAATTTCTTTAGCCAGAGGGAGGTGAATCTGTGGAATTCGTTGCCACGGACAGCTGTGGAGGCCAAGTCATTGGGTCTATTTACAGTAGAGTTGTTAGTTGGTTAGCTAGGGCATGAAGGTTTACAGGCAGAAGTCAGGAGATCTTACCTTATGACAGGGTTTGTCAAGTCATGTCTAAACAAGTCACCTGAAAGTATGACCATACCTCAAGATTCTCATATTAACCACAATGCTGATCTTGGCAATTTCAGTATACATTTCTAGAAATTACAGTATGTTTTATTTTGTTTTGACTCTAATCAGCAAATTTAGTTCAAACTTAGGCAGTGTTAAAATATGCATCACAGCATTTTCAAGTACCACAACAGTGTATCACTAAGTAGTCCTAGCAAGTTTAAAATTACTTAATTGGACCCCATTGTATTTTTTAAAATTGAACTCTATCTGCAGATATGATTTATTTAATGCTGTCTAAATACAATGCAGGATTTTAATGCTGAAGCAACCTGTTAAAATAATTCAGCTTCTGCAATGTGAGGATTTATGCCAGTAATTAAATTCATCATTTATTTAGATCTGCAATGAGTATTAATAGAATACCTCCACCATGCCAAAATTCTGCAAGTTTTAATCCTTGTCTTATTCTGAGTAAAGTTGATTTTACAATTTTGTATTCCATAGAGAGTACATATTAAAAGATTAAATAATTATTGCAAATAAAGTGAATCACAAACACAAAATGTGGGTTTTTTTGTATACATGGTTCTTCATTGAATTGAATTGACTGTATTACTTACATACTTCAAATACATTAGGAGTAAAAATTTTCATGTTACGTCATGCCAGAACATTCATTCACTGTTTATCAGCTGCCAATAAAAATTTCAAGCATCTTGATTTAATTTTAATTGCTTTAATCTGAATCAAATTGTAAATTGTGTAAAGAAAGAGATAGATCAATCTTGAGGCAACCATGATTTATTTCTCAACTTAATATTTTATTTATTCATGATTCCTGGGATGGCAGGACTTTCATATGATGAAAGACTGGATTGGCTAGGCTTATACTCCCTGGAATTTAGAAGATTGAGGGGGAATCTTATTGAAACGTATAAGATTCTAAAGGGATTGGACAGGCTAGATGTAGGAAGATTGTTCCCGATGTTGGGGAAGTCCAGAACGAGGGGTCACAGTTTGAGGATAAAGGGGAAGCCTTTTAGGACCAAGATGAGGAAAAACTTCTTCACACAGAGAGTGGTGAATCTGTGGAATTCTCTGCCACAGGAAACAGTTGAGGCCAGTTCATTGGCTATATTTAAGAGGGAGTTAGATAAGACCTTTGTGGCTAAAGGGATCAGGGGGTATGGAGAGAAGGCAGGTACAGGGTTGTGAGTTGGATGATCAGCCATGATCGTACTGAATGGCGGTGCAGGCTTGAAGGGCCAAATGGCCTACTCCTGCACCTATTTTCTATGTTTCTATGTTTCTATATAAGGCACAAGAAATAAGAAATTGAAGCACAAATGGATCATACAGTATTTCAAGCTATTTCACTATTTGACAAGATCTTGGCTCTTCTGCCTCAGCTCAACGTAGGCAAATCTTGTGCTCCATTTATCTCCATAAACTCATTAAAATTCTACTTTCAGATTTAAAATTAGTAAGCATTCATTATTATAGGCATCCGTTAGTCTCGTGAGACCATGGATTTGCACCTTGGAAGGTTTCCAGGGTGCAGGCCTGAGCAAGGTTGTATGGAAGACCAGCAGTTGCCCATGCTGCAAGTCTCCCCTCTCCACGCCATCGATGTTGTCCAAGGGAAGGGCATTAGGACCCATACAGCTTGGCACCGGTGTTGTCACAGAGCAATGTGTGGTTAAGTTCCTTGCTCAAGGACACAACACATTCTCTGAGCCAAGGCTCGAACTAGCGACCTTCAGATCTCTAGACGAACGCCTTAACCACTTGGCCACGTGCCAACACAAGCATTCATTACAGTCCAGAGTAAAGACATCCAAAGATCCACCACCCCATGAGTGAATAAATTCAGCCTAATTTCACTTCCAAATCTCCAGCAATTATTCCTGACACATACGTGGCTCCATCTGCCCATAGTCCCACTACACCTGGTTCTATCTCTTTCTACCAGCCCCTGTTTCAGCCCTCCCCCTCATTTCTTTATACCCACCATCTTCTCTGCGCTCTTCGACCTTATACAGGGGCCTAACCCAAAATGTCATCCATCTCTTTGCTCACACAGATGATGCTTAGCCCACTGAAGTCCTCCAGCTGTTTGTGTATTTTGTTCCAAATCTGTTACTGTTAAGATTTTTCCAAAAAGTATCCTATCATCCCCTTTCAGAATCTATATTTTTTTCAATTAGATCATCTCCGATTCTTTTAATATTGATAAAATACTGGATCATTCTGTTTATTTTTCCTTATTTGATAATATTCTAATTTTGGAAAAGAATTTAATGAATAGAAACTCAAAATGCTGGAGATACTCAGAAAGTCAGGCAGCGTCTGTGGAAAAGGACAGAGCTGTCTGACCTACTTCTGCCCCTATATCGTATGTAACACTCCTTGAACCCCATTTGGCTGACAGTTCAAACCCAATCTGCTCCAATCAGCAGCAACGCAAAAGTGTAGTATAATGGATAGTTAATTCAAAACAAAAACACAAAATGAAGGGACACTCAGCAGCCACCTTCCATGTAGATGGAAAAAACTAAATTCAATGAGCTTTAGTCAGAACTTTATAAGGTTTAAATTTACTGACGTAACTGGTTTGGAATATGTAGGCATTGAATATAACAAGGAGCCAATTCTTCAATTTGTACTTATACTGATTACAATGACCTTCATCAAGCACCACTGCTCCATCTGCCAGAAGCCGAACATTCCTGTTGACAAGTATTTTAATTCCATTTCCCATTCCCATTCTGACTTGTCTATCCATTTTATGCAAAGATGAAGCGACCCTTAGAGTGGAGGAACAACAGCTTATTTTCTGTTTTGGTAACCTCCAAACTGAAGGTATAAATATTGATTTCTCCTTCTGGAAAAAAAAATTCCCTCTCTCTCCCCTCTTCTTCTATTCTCCACTGTGGCCTCTTACATCTCCTCGCCTGCCTATCACCTCCCCTTCCCTTCCTCCTACCCTTTCTGCTATGGTCGCTCTCCTCTCCTATCAGATGCCTTCCTCTCCAGCACTTTATCTGTCCTACACACCTGGTTTCACCTATCACTTTCTAGCTATCCTCCATCCCCTCCCCCACCTTTTTATTCCGGCATCTTCCCCCTTCCTTTTCAGTCCTGAAGAAGGTTCTTGGCCCGAAACATTAACTGTTTATTCACTTCCATAGGTGCTGCCTGACCTGCTGAGTTCCTCCAGCATTTTGTGTGTGTTGCTTTAAATTATACATAAACTATCCAAGAATTATACATGAATGAACAGTATCAGAACAAAATAAAAATTCATGATAGTGCAAAACAGTCAATGTGCTCGTGATATTGCTATGCTGAGACAGTGACTAGGCTTGGGCAAGTTGGTTCAAGAACTGAATGCTTAAGAGAAGTAGACGATCTATAAGCTAGTGGTGTGGAACTGCAGACATCTGTACCTTCTGTCTGATGATGGTTGTGATAAGAAGACGTCCTGAGGCAACAGTTCATGTACGTTTGATGGTGGATAGGGATGAGTCCATAATTTGTAGGGGAACTCTACAACTCTCTGCAGCTTCTTACATTCCTAGTCAGTTGAATTGTTGTAGCAGACAATGATGCCAACGGTTGAGATACTTTCAACAGCACATTCATCAAAGTACAAAATCTGTAGAAGTATAAAATTAATTTCCTGCTTTATTACATTCAGTGCTGGTGGGGTGTCACAGTTGGATATGAAGAGAATTTGCATATTATTAGAAAATTACCTTGATGTTAAGTATCTTAGTGGGTTAAAGGTAGTTTGATTTCATTCATTTTCATGTGGTCCTGCATTTTCCGAGCTTGTGCCCAAGGTCCATCCTTCCAGGCAGAACTGATTGTTGGACATGCCTGATGTTGCCAACTCCAGGATGAAGGAGTCATTTGTGCTACTTGGAAACATAATATTCACCAAATATAAGTTCCTCTCATGTTCGACAACCACCTGTACATTGGAAGAGTAGAACTCTGCACTGTTGATAAAAAGAGATGATGTATTAATGGAAAAGTCTTATGGATACATGACTACAGTAATTGTCTGCCTGCACCTGCGGGAAGCCAGCAATGATGGCAAATCCCAATGTGGAAGATGCCGTACTGTTGGTGTTGAAATCAAAGTAAATGAAATCACTTCTTCATGAATATAATGTTGGGTGACCATTCTGCCGGAAATACTCAGCAGGTCAGGCTGCAGCAGGAGAGAACAGAAAGACATTTGCACACAAGTACATAGTTCCCTGAGAATGGTACCACCAGTAGACAGAGTGGTGAAGAAGGTGTTGTGTTTAGTTTCGGAATTGAGACGTAATATTGTCATTGTCTAAGATATTTGTCAGATGCATTTGGAATATTGAGTACAGTTTTGGTTACCCTGTAATAGGAAATATGTCACTAAGGTGGAAAGAGTGCAAAAAGAATGAGGATGTTGCCAGGACTTAAGAGCCTGAGTTATAGGCAGACTGACTTTATTCTATGGAGTATAAGAATCTGAGAGGTGACCTTATATTTTTGTACAAAATCAGGAGGGGGCATGGATAGGGTGAATGCAAACAATTATTTTCCTGGGGAAAGGGAACCAAAAACCAGATGTCATAGGTTTAAGGTGAGGAAGAAAGATTTAAAAGGCACTTTAGCAATAACACCTCCACACAGCATGGTGCATATATGGAACATGCTGCCAGAGGAAGTGGCTGAGGCAGGTAGAATAAAATGTGTGAAAAACATTTGAACACTTACAGTACATAGGTAGGAAAGATTTAGAGGAATATAAGTACAACGTAGGCAAATGGGACTAGCTTAGATGGGCACGTGGCCAAGTGGTTAGGGCTCTCGCCTAGTTACCTCAAGGTTGCTAGTTCGAGCCTCAGCTGTGGCAGCGTGTTTGTGTCCTTGAGCAAGGCACTTAATCACACATTGCTCTAGTCTGTGCGAGGAGTGGCGCCCCACACAGACTTCCAATCTGTGCCTTGTAAGGCATGAAAATGCCTGATGCAGGCCTCTCATGGTCTGAGTCGACGTTCCCCTTAGATGGGCAACTTGGTCGGCATGAACAACTGGGCCAAAGGACCTGCTTCCATGACTCTAGGACAGGGGTCCCCAACCTTTCTCGCACCGTGGACCGGTTTAATATTGACAATATTCTTGCGGACCGACCGACTGGGTGGGGGTGTTCAAGTAGGGTTAAACTCACCTCAACATGTCTTTTACAGTTAGGGTTGCCAACTTTCTCACTTCCAAATAAGGGACAAAAGTAGCAATCAAATATGGGACACTTGGGTTTACCCCGAGAAAGACTACCATGACCATGAAGCCTTGCGCGGGCACCTCTGTGCACAACACCGATATTTTTCCACAAATCGGTTTTGGCTTAATCTTCCCGACTATACCGTACATGCATTATTTCTACTTTATATAGGCTGTGTTTTTATCATATCATTCCTGCTTTTACTATATGTTAGTGATATTTTAGGTTTTATGTGTTATTTGGTATGATTTGGTAGGTTATTTTATGGGTCTGGGAACGCCCAAAAATTTTTCCCATATAAATTAATGGTAATTGCTTCTTCACTTTATGCCACTTTGGCAGGAAAGGTTTCATAGGAACGCTCTACCTTATCAGGGGAAATATTGGACAAGGGCTGTCCCGTATGGGACAAACCAATTTAGCCCAGTATACGGGATGTCCCGGCAAATACGGGACAGTTGGCAACCCTATGTTCAAGTTCAACAGTGCATGACAGGGAATGAGGAAAGATGCAGCTGACTCATATCGTTTCCTCACGGCCCGGTAGCACATGGTTTGCGGCCCGGTGGTTGGGGACCGCTGCTCTAGGAAGATAAACAGGGTTAACATTTCTTAGGATGTCATCAGAATGGAGGGCCTTTGACCTGAATTATCCATAGATGTGTCCTGACCTGCTGAGTACTTAGAGCAGTCTCTTTAACATACTGAACGTCTCTGTGGCACCTTTTTGGCTGTGAAATTGTGATGGATATTTAATTATTTAAAAACTATTAGAAGTCAAGGAAGTAATTTAAATATTTTCAATTATTTTAAAATTATTAACTATTTAAAATTATTTTAAAAAGCAAATGTAACTATGAACACTTAAAGGCACAAATTGAAAATATAAAACTAAAGTTAAACAATTTTAAAGGAGTAACTCGTCTTGCATAACCTGGTTTCCGGTTTAATATCACCAGCATATGTCATGAAATTTGTTGTCTTTGCAGCAGCGGTACAATGCAATCTATATTAATAGAGAAAAAATAATGTGATTTACATTAGGTATGTACAGTATATACAATCAATAGTTAAATTACTTTAAATAAGTAGTGCAAAAATAGAAATAAAAAAGTAGTGAGTTAGTGTTCATTGGTTCTATGTTCATTCAGAAATTGGATGGTGGAGGGGAAGAAGCTGTTCCTGAATCATTGAGTGTGCACCTTCAGGCTCCTGTACCTCCTTCTTGATGGTAGCAATGAGAACAGGACATGTCCTGGGTGATCGAGGTCCTTAATGATGGAAGCCACTTTTTTGAGGCATTGCTCCTTGAAGATATACTGGATACTACAGAGGCTAGTGCCCATGATGGAGCTTACTAAGTTTAAAAGTCTCTGCAGCTTATTTTGATCCTGTGCAGTACCCCCCCACCACCACCACCCCTGTATCAGATGGTGGTGCAGCCAGTCAGAATGCTCTCTACGGTACATCTGTTGAAATCAGCAAGAGTCTTTGGTGACATACTAGTTCTCTTCAGGTTTATCATGAAATGTAGCTGCTGTCGTGCCTTCTTTGTAGCAGCATCATTACGTTGGGCCCAGGGTAAAGATATTGACATCCAGAAACTTAAAATTGCTCACTCTTTCCATTGCTGATCTATCGATGAGGACTGAAGTATGTTCCCTCATCTTAGCCTTTCTGAAGTCCGCAAACAGTTCTTTGGTCTTACTGACACTGAGTGCAAGGTGTGTTGCTGTGACATCAGACACTGGATCTGGGAGTTTGGCTTAATGAAATTTAAAATCATGGCTTCTGAATGAGTCTCCGTAAAAGTTGCCTGTATTCTGATCCTTCTCAATCTATATGTTTGGGATACAGCACAAACTAGCAAAGTCCAGTTCATTGTAATGATAATGGAAAATCTTCAATGTGACTCAGTCAGATCTAGGAGTGATTCATTCTCATCCTGACCTTTGCAGACCTGGTATTACTGGTGATCCAGTGGAGACTTACATGCTCAGAATCTTTCAGAGGTTTTATTTGGATGCCTATTCCATTCTATTCGAACTTCAACACCCAAGCTTTAGGTTTACTACTAAGTTAGCAAATAGATAATGGAATTGCTTTTCAGTCGTATAATTTATGGACTAACTAATGGGGGCAGACAAGCTTTGTACTCAGAAAGAATGTAACTTGAATAAAATAGTGAAATAAATTGAGTTACACAATGAAAATTTATTTGTATCCATGCTTTACCGAAATGCACAATGCTAAAGTTATGACACATTGATAAAGCCTATCTTTGTCAGAAAACACACTTATGTTTCTATTATGCCTGATGATAAGATTAAACAAAACAGGAATTTTTTGCTCATCATACCTATTGTGCACATTCCTTGGTTTATCATTTAGAATTACTCTTTCACTATCTCCCAGTTTCATTTACTGAGAGGCTTAACCCTTTGAGTTTACTGTTATAAAGAAATGCATGCAAGATCAATCAAGGTCATGTGGGTTCTTCTCAGTTGTATGCCTATATGTCATTTATTATCTCAAAAATAGATGACTATCCTTGAGATCTGACATTCTTCATTATTTTAAAACAGCTATCCTATGGTGCAATACTGAAACTATGTGACACTTCTCATTTTACTTGACAGTCCCCTGTGGTTAATGCAGGATCATAAGGCATCTCACATCTGACAACTAATTAAAACATACTTAATGAATGTCCAGTGCTAAGTCTGAAGTCAAGCCAGTTTTATTGACTTTCCATTTGCAAATCATAATTATAGAACACAAAGCAACAAGATGAACAAGCATGGTTCAAGATGACAACTCAGAACTAGGGTGGATTATAACAGTAATCTCCCTAAGATTAGCTGAAGAGATTCCAAATTAATTAAATGCTACAAGGCTTAGTCTGACAACCATTAGAGAAAGACCATATGATAATATTTGGTAGGCTTTGGTCTTTCTATGCACCTATTAGATCTTCATCCAATTTGTTTGCATAACTTCTTTGATAAAAAGGATCACAAGTCTTCACTTAAATGAAATAATTTGTTTGGAAGTTACTACCGATAATAGAGTAGGAATTGAATGATTTAGCATTTTATTAGTTTAATTGATGAAGACCTGACTTCTATTAAAAATAATAGCAACGGCATAGGAACACGACCACCTGGAAGTACCCGTCTAGCCCTTTACTTCTTCCATTTATCCCAGCATCTCTCTTCAACTCCCTTCCCCATCCACCTCCATCCCTCTCACCTAGTTTCACATATCACCTGCCGGTTTGTACTGCTTCCTTTCCTCTTACCTTCTTCTGGCTTCTTCTCCCTTCTTTCCAGTCCTGATGACAGGGTCTCAGCCTGAAATATTGAGTACTTATTCACCTCCACAGATGATACCTGATCTGCTAAGTTCCTCCAGAATTTTGTGTGTAGTGCTCCGAATTTCCAGCATCTGCAAATCTCTTGTGTTTACTGAATGGTGAATCAAGTGCAAGAAGACAAATGGCCTACTCTACTCCATTTGTTATTTTCTTACTTTCAAGAACAAGGAATGTGAAACTATTAGTTTTAAAATTGTCATTAACACTGTGAACAGACAGCTTGGAATACATTGGCATTGGGAATGGCTGAGCAAACAAAGCATATCTCATTATGAGACATTTTGTTCAATATTTGATGAGAAAGGAGAGTTTTGGCTATCCTAGAAAAGAAAATCCTATGGATTAACTGTTCTTCTTCTGAAATGTAAATCTTTATGACTCTAAGTCCTGACACATTGTGCTATTTGATTGATTTTAGGAAAAAGAGAAACTAAGTGATAAAATCACATATGGAATATTCTGTAATATGT
Source organism: Mobula birostris (assembly GCF_030028105.1). Classification (NCBI taxonomy): domain Eukaryota; kingdom Metazoa; phylum Chordata; class Chondrichthyes; order Myliobatiformes; family Myliobatidae; genus Mobula; species Mobula birostris. The sequence continues at coordinate 22,468,282 of NC_092393.1, forward strand.
CAAGTCCCCTGCATTATTAGGCTCAGTAAAATGTAAAATAGGGTTAGTCCATGATATAAAACTCATAAAGAATTATTATTTAGAGTCATAGAACAATACAGCACTGAAAAACAGGCCTTTTGTCCCATCTAGTCCATGCTGAACAATTTAATCCACCTACACCCATCAAGCTGCACCAAGATCATACTCCTCAATAACTCTACCATCCATGTACCTATTCAAATTTCTGTTAAACATTGAAATCAACCTTACATGCACTACTTGTGCTGGTTGCTCGTTCCTCACTCTCACAACCCTCTTTGTGAAGAAGTTTTCCCTCATGTTCCCCTTAAGCTGTTTACCTTTCACCCTTAACCAGTGACCTCTGGTTGTAGTTCCACCCATTCTCAGTGGAAAAAAACTATATGCATTTACCCTATCTATACTCCTCATAATTTTGTATACTATCAAATCTCCTCTCAGTCTTCTGCATTCCAAGGAATAAAGTCCTAACCTATTCAATCTTTCCTTATAACTCAGGTCCTCCAGACCCGGCAATATATTTATAAATTTTCTCTGTACTTTTTCAACTGTATTTACATCTTTCCTGTAGGTTTTAGTGAACAAAACTGCACACAATACTCCAAATTAGGCCTCACCATGTTTTCTACAACTTCAACATAACATCCCATCTTCTGTACTCAGTGCCTTGATTTATGCAGGCCAATGTGCCAAAAGCTTTTCTTACAAACATAATTTCTTTATAATTGCTTTCATAGGCAGAAAGACTTAATATTGGACTTTAAATCATAAAACCATATAATTACCTCAATTTAAAAATAGCGTTTTATTAATAGGAAATTATTTCGAAAAAAACAAAAATGAATGAACATGCAAATAACAAATCCATCTGGGAAGAGGAAATGGAAGAAATTAATTTCCTCGAGTGTTAGATGATGTAATGGTAACAGTAAATGCAAATCTATGTCAATTAGTTCCATGATAACCAGTGCAGATGAACAGCCATTTAAAAAAGTAACTGAAGTACAGCTGTAATCAAATACTTTGCATAAAACTATGGTTGCCATCTTTAGCCATAGCAACTGTTTTGGTAGATATGCACTAAACATCACACCCTGGGCTTGGGTGACACAAATCCGTTAAGAATATAAGAATGTATGAAATAAAAAAATGTGTTCCTTTCAGCAGTTGATAGGATAAGCTGTAATTGATCAAGCCTGAATACTAGAGATTGCAATTTTAGATAGCACTCAAAGATTTTTCATTCAATTATCTTTAGGGATCAGAAAGAGGCAGAGCAAAATATTATCTACTTTAGAGTTTTACCTCTGGTTATTCACCTCCCTCAGGATGTGAGCTTAGACTTTTGCTGTGAAAACAATTTATGTCTTGTTATCGTGAATAGTTGTGAATGGCCTTTTTCTAAACCACAAATTCTGATTCTATAAACCTATGATTGATTCTCCTCTAAACTGAATACATGACAAAATATTATCTTTTAGTCACCTGTCATTTCTCAAGGACCTGTTATGTTAAAATCTTTGGAACACCGATCTGTGTGAATCGTTGTTCAAACTCTACTATCAGTTTTCATTTCAAATTACAGATTCTCTCATTTAAATCTCTTCAATAAAACATTTCAGCATAAGGAGACAAAGGCAAAGGTGGACAGACTCCCACCTATAATGCAGTTGGAAAGTCACAAACTTTAATCCTGACAATTCTTTAGATAAATGCTGAATTTATCATCTGTTACTACTTAAACATCCATAGTTTCAGAATGATATTTTCCCTTTTATACATGAATTTTATCTGCTGGGGTTACCATGTAAAATAAATTGACAAAAGCTGGGGTGAAAGTTTCCTTAATCTATATATAATTGATTATGAGGAGCAAGGACATGGCAGACCAATTGAATAATTACTTTGGTTCTGTCTTCACTAAGGAGGACATAAATAATCTTCCAGAAATAGTAGGGGACAGAGGGTCCAGTGAGATGGAGGAACTGAGAGAAATACATGTTAGTAGGGAAGTGGTGTTAGGTAAATTGAAGGGATTGAAGGCAGATAAATCCCCAGGGCCAGATGGTTTGCATCCTAGAGTGCTTAAGGAAGTAGCCCAAGAAATGGTGGATGCATTAGTGATAATTTTTCAAAACTCATTAGATTCTGGACTAGTTCCTGAGGATTGGAGGGTGGCTAATGTAACCCCACTTTTTAAAAAAGGAGGGAGAGAGAAACCAGGGAATTATAGACCGGTTAGCCTAACGTCAGTGGTGGGGAAAATGCTGGAGTCAGTTATCAAAGATGTGATAACAGCACATTTGGAAAGCGGTGAAATCATCAGACAAAGTCAGCATGGATTTGTGAAAAGAAAATCATGTCTGACGAATCTCATAGAATTTTTTGAGGATGTAACTAGTAGAGTGGATGGGGGAGAACCAGTGGATGTGGTATATTTGGATTTTCAAAAGGCTTTTGACAAGGTCCCACACAGGAGATTAGTGTGCAAACTTAAAGCACACGGTATTGGGGGTAAGGTATTGATGTGGATAGAGAATTGGTTAGCAGACAGGAAGCAAAGAGTGGGAATAAACGGGACCTTTTCAGAATGGCAGGCGGTAACTAGTGGGGTACCGCAAGGCTCAGTGCTGGGACCCCAGTTGTTTACAATATATATTAATGACTTGGATGAGGGAATTAAATGCAGCATCTCCACGTTTGCGGATGACACGAAGCTGGGTGGCAGTGTTAGCTGTGAGGAGGATGCTAAGAGGATGCAGAGTGACTTGGATAGGTTGGGTGAGTGAGCAAATTCATGGCAGATGCAATTTAATGTGGATAAATGTGAAGTTATCCACTTTGGTGGCAAAAATAGGAAAACAGATTATTATCTGAATGGTGGCCGATTAGGAAAAGGGGAGGTGCAACGAGACCTGGGTGTCATTATACACCAGTCATTGAAAGTGGGCATGCAGGTACAGCAGGCGGTGAAAAAGGTGAATGGTATGCTGGCATTTATAGCGAGAGGATTCGAGTACAGGAGCAGGGAGGTACTACTGCAGTTGTACAAGGCCTTGGTGAGACCACACCTGGAGTATTGTGTGCAGTTTTGGTCCCCTGATCTGAGGAAAGACATCGTTGCCATAGAGGGAGTACAAAGAAGGTTCACCAGATTGATTCCTGGGATGGCAGGACTTTCATATGAAGAAAGACTGGATGAACTGGGCTTGTACTCGTTGGAATTTAGAAGATTGAGGGGGGATCTGATTGAAACGTATAAAATCCTAAAGGGATTGGACAGGCTAGATGCAGGAAGATTGTTCCCGATGTTGGGGAAGTCCAGAACAAGGGGTCACAGTTTGAGGATAAAGGGGAAGCCTTTTAGGACCGAGATTAGGAAAAACTTCTTCACACAGAGAGTGAGAATCTGTGGAATTCTCTGCCACAGGAAACAGTTGAGGCCAGTTCATTGGCTATATTTAAGAGGGAGTTAGATATGGCCCCTGTGGCTACGGGGATCAGGGGGTATGGAGGGAAGGCTGGGGCGGGGTTCTTAGTTGGATGATCAGCCATGATCATAATAAATGGCGGTGCAGGCTCGAAGGGCCGAATGGCCCACTCCTGCACCTATTTTCTATGTTTCTATGTTTCTATGTATAGTGGTCCCAACCAGAGAGCAAATGATACTGGATCTCCTAGCAGGTAACGAGACAGGGCAGGTGACAGGAGTGTGTGTAGGGGAACAGTTTGGACCTGGTGGTCATCCACATCGACCTAACGAACCTAGGAAGAAAGGAAATTAAAGGCCAGCTGGCCTAACCTCAGTGGTTGGGAAAGTGTTGGAGTCTATTATTAAGGATGAGGTTTCAAGGTACTTAGAGACTAAAGATAAAATAAGTCAAAGTCAGCATGATTTCCGTAAAGGGAAGTCTTGCCTGACAAATCTATTAGAGTTCTTCGAGGAAGTTACAAGCAGCGTGGACAAAGGAGAGGCAATAGATGGCAAACATGAGGCTGCTTAACAAGATAAAATCCTATGGCTTTTCAGGAAAAATACTGCCATGGACGATGGAATGGCTGACAGGCAGGAGGCAGCGAGTGGAAATAAAAGGGGCCTTTTTCTGGTTGGCTGCTGCTAACAAGTGATGCTCCTCAGTGGTCGGTATTGGGACCGCTGCTTTTCATACTGTTTGTCAATGATTTAGATAATGGAATTGATGGCTTTGTGGCAAAGTTTGCGGATGATACGAAGATAGGCAGAGGGGTTGATAGTGCTGAGGAAACCATGCAAATGCAGAAGGAGTTGGAAAAATTGGAAGAATGGGCAAAAAGTGGCTGATTGGGATACAGTGTTGGGAAATTCATGATAATGCATTTTGGTAGAAGGAACAATAGTGTGTGCTACCATCTAAATGGGGAGAAGGTTCAAATAACAGAGGTGCAGAGGGACCTGGGGTCCTCGTGCAAGATTCCCAGGATGTTAAATTACAGCTTGAGTCTGTGGTAAGGAAGGCAAATGCAGTGTTGGCATTTATTTCAAGGGGAATAGAATATAAAAGCAAGGAGATAATACTGACCCTTTATAAGACACTAGTCAGGCCGCACTTAAAGTATTGTCAACAGTTTTGGGCCCCATATCTCAGAGAGGATGTGTTGTCATAGGAGAGAGCCCAGAGGAGGTTCATGAGGATGATTCCAGGAATGAGGGGATTAATATATGGGGAAATTTAGTAGCTTTGGGCCTGTACTCACTGGAATTTAGAAGAATGCGGGGGGAATCTCATTGAAACATATTGAATGCTGAAAAGTCGATAGGGTGGTTGTGGAAAGGATGTTTCCTATGGTGGGGGTATTCAGAACTAGAAGGCATAGCCTCAAAATTGAGGGGCGATCCTTTAGACCAGAGGTAAAGAGGTATTTTTTTTTTAGCCAGAGGGAGCCAGAGGAATGCTTTGGCACAGACTGCAGCGGAAGCCAATCCAGAAGCATATTTAAGGCAGAAGTTGATGGTTTCCTGATCAATCAGGGCATCAAAGGACATGGTGAAAAAGTATGAGGTTGAGTGGAATCTGGGATCAGCCATGATGGAACAGTGGAGCAGAATCAATGGGCTGAATAGCCTAATTATGCTCCTATGTCTTATGGTCTTATTATCCCATTAGTTTGAAGATAATTATGGAGAAGGATAGGACTGATCCTTAGGTTGAGATTCTAAACTGGAGAAAGGCCAATTTTGATGGCATCAGAAAGGATCCGGCAAGTGTGGATTTATTTTTTTATGGCAAAGGGATGCTTGGTAAGTGGGAAACCTTCAAAAAGTGAAATGTTAGGAATACAGAGCTTGTATGTTCCTGTTAGAATAAAAAGCAAGGCTAACAGTTTTAGGGTACTTTGCTGAGTCCCTGGTTAAGAAGAAGAAAGAGGTGCATAGTAGGTATAATAGCAAGGAATAAACGAGACACTTATGGAATAAAGAAATGCAAGAGAACACTTAAGAGGAAAATCAGGAAGGCGAGAAGAAAGCGCGAACTTGCTATGACAGACAGGGTGAATGAAAATCCCAAGGGTTATGCCACAGTTCCAAATTTCCAATAACTATGAAATACATTAAGATTGCAAATACATGTATACAATATTTAACTTGACTCTTTGAAAATAGTCAGAAGTAAATCCCAGTGTACATTCTTACATATAATGAAAAATGCTTAGTACCATGCTTTGTAGCTTTATACCAAAAAATGTCAGTTTTGACCAGGAGAGCTGGGAATTAATTTCTTAGGGAAGTGAGGGGTTCTTGGTTTTGAAACTACCCTGGAGCTCCAGGGAAAAGAAACAGTTGTAAGGCCAATGTTTAACAGAAAGCTCATGATCTTAGGAACAGATGGTGGAGTGGAAAGTGCACAAGAGGTCCAGCGATTAGTTGACACTCCTGACATGCACTGATTTTTCAGCACTGACATTGCAATCTATAGCTCAGGCACCTGAGCTCCACCGTCTGAAAGCAAGAAGCAATGATGATCTTTTCAGGGAGGCAGTCAGTGACCACTGGAAGAAACACTTAAAAGAACTTCTCAAACATGGCTCTGTCTTTGAAATTGATCTTTTGATTCCATTTCACAGCAGATTATCTGCTCCATCATTGCTACCACCATGACTGATGAGAAGTTGAAAAGGCTGTATGCCAGCCATTTTGGAGTATTGTGTGCAGTTTTGGTCACCTACTTACAGGAAAAGTGTAAGCAAGGGAAAGTACAGAGAAAAATTACAGGGATGTTGCCGGGTCTGGAGGACCTGAGTTATAAGGAACGATTGAGTAGGTTAGGACTGTATTCCATAGCATGTAGAAGATTGAGAGGAGGTTTGATAGAGGTATACATAATTATGAGGGGTTTAGATGGGGTAACTGAAAGCAGGCCTTTTCCACTGAGCATCACACACAAAATGCTGGAGGAACTCAGCAGGCCAGGCAGCATCTATGAAAAAAAGGTACAGTCGATGTTTTGGGCTGAGACTCTGGCAGGACTGGAGGAAATAAAAGATGTGGTCAGGATTAGAAGGTGGAGAAGGGGAGACATAAACACCGGGTGATAGGTGAAGCCGGGTGCGGGAGCGGTGGAGTAAGTAGCTGGGAAGTTGATTGGTGAAAGAGATACAGGGCTGGAGAAGGGTGAGTCCGATAGGTGGGGATAGGAGGCCATGGAAGAAAGAAAAGCGGGGAGGAGCACCAGAGGGGATGATGGATAGGCAAGGAGATAAGTTGAGAGAGGGAAAAGGGGATGGGGACTGGTGAAAGTGGTGGGGAGGGGGAGAAATTGATGTTTATGCCATCTTGGAGGCTACACAGAAGAAATATAAGGTGCTGTTCCTATAACCTGAGTGTGGCCCCATGGCGACAGTAGAGGAGGCCATGGATTGGCATATCGGAATAGGAATGGGAAATGGAATTAAAATGGGTGACCACTGGGAAATAGTCATAGTCATAGTCATACTTTATTGATCCCAGGGGAAATTGGTTTTCGTTACAGTTGCACCATAAATAATAAATAGTAATAGAACCACAAATAGTTAAATAGTAATATGTAAATTATGCCAGTAAATTATGAAATAAGTCCAGGACCAGCCTATCGGCTTAGGGTGTCTGACCCTCCAAGAGAAGAGATGTAAAGTTTGATGGCCACAGGCAGGAATGACTTCCTATGATACTATGTGCTACATCTCAGAGGAATGAGTCTCTGGCTGAATGTACTCCTGTGTCCACCCCCGTTTCTTCTGGCGGATGGAGCATAGGTGCTTGGCGAAGCGGTCTCCCAATCTACATCGGGTATCACCAGTATGCAGAAGGCCACACCGGGAGCTCCGGATACAATAGATGACCCCAACTACTTACAGGTGAAGTGTCACCTCTACTGGAAGAACTGTTTGGGGCCCTGAATGGTGGTGAGGGAGGAGGCGTATGGGCAGGTGTAGCACTTGTTCTGCTTGCAAGGATAAGTGCCAGGAGGGAGATCAGTGGGGAGGGACGAATACACAAGAGAGTTGTGTGGGGAGTGATCCTTGTGGAAAGCAGAAATTGGGGTCCGAGGGAAAAATGTGTTTGGTGGTGGGATCCCATAGGAGATGGCACTGAGTTTGGGTGGGACTACAACCAGAGGTCATGAATTAAAGGTGAAAATTGAAAGGGATCATGAGGGGAAACTTCTTCACCCTGAGGGTCATGAGAGAGTGGAATGAGCTGGCAGTACAAGTGATGCATGCAGGCGTAATGTCAATGTTTAAGAGATGTTTGGATAGGTACATGGATAATAGGGGTATGGAGGGCTATGAACTTATGCAGGTCGATGGGAGTAGAAAGCTTAGATGGTTTTGGCATGGACTAGGTTGGCCAGAGGGCCTGTTTCTGTGTTGTATTTTTCTATAACTCTTTGATTCCATGTACAGCAGGGGACCCTTCCCCAATTTGGTTACCTGTGGAAATTATTTTTTTATTTTTACATCTGCTACCTAATGGCCAGTGTAAGATGTGCACAATGATCTTAACCAATAGATCTACAACAGATCCAATCTGCAGGATACTTTCAAGCAATGTTACATGATTGACTGTACAAAGTTTTCAATTTATGTTTCTGAAAAACTGCAAGACATTTCTTATTAACTTTCTGCTGGAGTGGATGTGATCTGCAAATGGGAAACTTTTCAACATAGGTCACTATTCTAGAACCAAAGTCACTTATGTAATGTATTTAATATTTCAGAAATATTATAAAAATATTGTAAATATCTTAACCATTTTTTTGGGTTACATAATTAATTACAGGTTATATGTAAAAGTATGTGAATGGTATACGTCATTAGTGCCATCACGTCATATGTAAGCACCTGACTTAATGAAAAACTAAGAGTATATGAGCATTTCCTGGCTCCCATTGTTTTTCTTCCAATTAGTTTCTGGAATTACAAAATATAATGGTGGTGATGAGCAATTTCTAAAATGAACTTGAAACAGCTGACTACCTGCTGAAGCATGACACAATGATTTCCTCAGCAGGGAGAAGAGAGGGACGGTCGAATTAAAAGAAAAACAGCAGAAAATGGACAAAATTTACAGGTTCATAAATAGTATTGGGTGATAATAATAATAAATAAGTAAAAGTAGAAATAGCTGACTACATCACAAAGATATATGCATTTGATTGCACAACAGGTAACTGCATTATGCATACCGAATGAATTTTGCAGTATTTTAAAGCAAATGGAATGGTCAATAAAAAGCTAGTGTCACTGAGTATAATTGGTGGAAAAGCAAACAGTTCACTTATAAGATTAACAGCTACACCAGCTGAAATGAGCTTTGCTGATATTGTGAACATAATGCAAGAACATTTAGAACTAAAACCATTGTTGATTACAGTTTTCTTTAGGTTTCATAAATGGAATCAAGAGGTAGGGGAGTCCATTTCAGCTTGAATGGCTGAATTGAAGAAATTGAACATTGTCAGTTCAGTGATGGGCTTAATGATGCACAGAGAGATAATTTAGTTTGTGGAATCTTACAAGACGACATTCAAACCCAGTTCCTAACTGATGCAGAACTCACATTTAAAAGAGCAGTGGAAATCACTGATTCAGTGGAAACACAAGTGAGTTGCAGTCAGGAATGTAAAGGAGTCTGAACAAAATTGCAACATAAGAAGAGAAACCTGCCTGGCTGAACAAATTGTGTCACCATTGTGGCAGGTGCTCACATACACCAGACCAATGCAGGTTTAAGGGTGAAACTTGCTGAAAATGCAACAAAGTAGGACACAGGCAAAGAGCATCTCGGCCAGACAAACATGAATGGAAAGCACAAGGAAGAGAAAAAGAAAAGTCAAGATGCAATTTCAAAGAGAGCACTAATCTGCAAGCTGATGTCGGAAAATCAGATAGTGATGAAAGTGACACAGGACTGCGTAACCTTGAGATTTCCCATGTGAAAACTAACAAGAGACAAGCAATATAGTTTTACACCAGAAGTGAACAGCAAATTAATTAAAATGGAATTGGACATTGGCTCGGCTGCTTCAGTCACTGCACAAAATAATTGTGAATGGCATTTCAAAGATACTGAACTGAAACCTACAAATATCCAACTAAGAACTTATGCTGCAGAAAAGTTAACTCCTGTGGAACTGACACACATAACTATGAAGTACAACAAACAACAAGCCACGTTGGACTTGTATGTGATTAAAACAATAGGGCCAGCATTGTGGGGCTGTGATTGGCTGAGACAACTACAACTTAATTGGAGATCTATCCACCATTTGCAAGCCACATTCCCTGCACATGAGTAAACTGGAAAAAAGAAAATTTAGAAAGATACTGGATGATGACACAGCATTGTTCAAGGAGAGCATACAAAAGCTGAAACACATCAACAGCAAAATCATGTTACATGAAAATGCCACACACAAGTTTTACAAAGCCTGTCTGGTTCCATATACCATCTGTGACAAAGTAGCCAGTGAGCTAGGTCACATGAAGGTTAACGGAATTCTTTCAATGACTGGGTGGAGAACATGGGCAATGCTAGTGATTCCAGTCACTAAGAAGAATGTGTATGTCAGGATCTGTAACTATTTAAAGATCACCATCAACCCAGAACTGAGTGCAAGTTAATATTCTCGGCCCAGGATAGAGGATATCTTTGCAAACCCTCACTTCAGCAAAGTGGACTTAGCTGAGACCTACCTACAGATGGAGATGGAAGGAGAGTCGAAAGTGTTTCTCACCATGAACACTCACAAAGTGTGTTATCACTATAATAAGCATATTTTTAGAGTAACATCTGTACCTGCACTCTGGCAGAAATATATGAACCAGGTGCTGCAAGGTTGCCCAGTGTTACCTGACAAAGAACATCTCTAAAATATCAAGACAGTGCTAAAATATTCAAAGATCATGGGCTCCAGCATGATGCAAAAAGTATGAATTCTTTAAATGAAGTCTCACTTACTGTGGTCACACCATTGACGCACAGAATTTACACAAGTGTGCTGAGAAAATTCAAACAGTTGTGGATGCCCCAAGGTCAAAGGACGTGCCACAGTTGTGGTCCTGTTTAGGATTTGTAATTACTATCGCAGGTTCCTGCCAAACCTGGCTACTGTGGAGCAACTCTTGAACTCGTTACTGCACATCAAGAAAAAATGGCAATGGACAAAGCAGTGTGTGGTGGCTTTCCAAGGGCTAGGAAATAGTAACGTGAGACACTATGCTCACACATTATAATCCACATCAACCAATGATGCTTGCGTGTAATGCTTTGCTATATGAAATAGCTGCAGTCTAGCCACATGAAAATGGATGATGGAAATGAACGCCCCATAGCATTTGCATCACATTCCCTTACTGCTGCAGAGAAAATGTACACACAGATTGACAGAGAGGCCTTGAATCTGGTTTCAGGTGTAAAATGTTTCAATCAGTACGTATTATGGGAGTGAGGTTACCTTCATTGCTGACCATCGAGCGATATGTCCAACTTCAATCACAGAAAGCGTTTCCACTAACAGCAGAGATGGACTCTGCTTCTTGGAGTACACAATTACAAGATCAAATTCAAGGGGACATCTAATCACGGAAATATTGAAAGTTTGTTCCATTTATCCTTTGGAAAGGAAATAACTAAAAAATTTACCAAAGAGGATATTCCTCTTGACATATTAGACCATGAGACCATAAGATATAGGAGCAGAATTAGACCATTTGGTGCATTAAGTTTGCCCCACCATTTTATCATGGCTGTTCCAATTTTCCTTTCAGCCCCAGTCTCACGTCTTCTCCCCATATTTCTTCATGCTCTGACCAATAAACTATCCATCAGCCTCTGCTTTGAATATACATAAAGATTTGGCCTCCACAGCTGCCTGTGGCAATGAATTCCACAAACTGACGTCTCTCTGGCTAAAGAAATTCCTCCTCACCTCCATCCTAAAAGGACTCCCCTCTAGTCTGAGGCTGCATTCTCTGGTCTTAGATTCTCCCACCACAGAGAACATCCTCTCCACATACATGCTATCAAGGCCGTTCATCATTCGATCGGTTTTAATGAAGTCACCCTTTATTCTTCTGAATTCTAAAGAATGAGGCCCAGAGCCATCAAACTCTCTTCATATGACAAGCCATTCAATTTTGGAATCATTTTTGCAAACCTCCTTTGAACCCTCTCCAGTTTCAGCACATCTTTTCTAAGAGAATGGGCCCAACTGCTCATAATACTCCAAGTGAGACCTCACCAGTGCTTTATAAATTCTTTGACCAGCGACCAATCTGTGTTTGTGATTGATTAGCAAGAGCAAATTAAAGGAAGGTAGAGAAAAGCACAGCAGCTGCAGTCTGAGTGAACAGAGTCAGAGTGGGCATCTTGAGGCATTAGCTCTCTGAGGCTTCAACAAAGAGAAATTTCAGTCAGAGAAAGCAAAGGAAAGAAAAACTCTAGGTTAAGTTCTTTTATTCCCTTCCCTTCTGCTCAGCTAGGATAGTAGAGATGCCAGGTAAATTAGTTGGATGCTCCTCTTATGGGAGGGCAGGGAGACCTCCAGTATTCCTACGATGACAACTGTGAGAAGTTCATCCAGCTGCAGCTTCTAACAATCCACATTAAGGAATTGGTCTGGAACTGGTTGAACTCCAGATCATTTGGGAGGCTGAAGGGGTGATAGGCAGGCCATATAAAGAGGTAGTTACACCCTGGGTGCAGGACACAAAAGACTGTGTAGCAGGAGCCAGAGAAGAGTACCCTAGTGACCACCCCCCTCAACAATAGGTATATAACTTTGGATTCTGGTGGGGGAGGATTGCCCTTATAAAGGAAAGCCACAGTGATCGAGTCTCTGGCATTAAGTCTGACTCTATGACTCGCAAGGGAAGGTGGGAGAAAAGACACACTGAGGAAATAGTGGATTCGTTAGTTAGGGAAATGGACAGGAGGTTCTGTGGGTGAGAATAAAATTCGCAGATGGTATGTTGCCTCCTGGAGCCAGGGTTCAGAATATCTCAGAATGTGTCCTCAGCATTCTTACCTAGAAGGGTGAACACCCAGATGTCATGATCCATGTAGATACCAATGACATGGGTAGGACAAGAGACGAGGTTCTGCAGAGGGAGTTCAGGGAGTTAAGGGCTAAGTTAAATGGCAGGACCTCCAGAGTTGGTGACCTCATGATTGCTACCCATGCCGTATGCTAGTGAGGCTAGAATTAGGAAGATTATACAATTTAATACATAGCTAAGGAGTTGGTGTAGGAGAGAAGACATACAAATTTTTGATCATTGGGCTCTCTTCCAGGGAAGGTCAGACCTGTACAGAAGAAGCTGTTTGCACCTGAAATAGAGGGGGACTAATATCCTGGCAGGAAGGTTTGTTAATTCTGAACGGTGGAGTTTAAGGTAGAGTTGCAGGGGGATGGGGACCAGAGTACCGGAACAGCAAGTGGAGAGGTCATGGAGGCAGATGTTGGTAAGACCTCGGACAAAGTTAGGAATCAAAAGGTTGAGCATGGTGTGACTAGTGTCCTGAGCTGCCTGTATTTCAATGCAAGAAGTATCGTAGGAAAGGCGGATAATATTGCTGAAGATGAGGTTGCTGGTTTACAAACAGGGGAAATGTGTAGTGAGGAGAGGCTGTCGATAGGGCACAATTGCACTCAACAGGATGATAACCAGCATAAAACGCAGACAAAATCAAAAAGGGTGAATACAGAACTGAAAGTGTTATATTTGAAAGCACGCAGTATACAGAATAAGGTAGGTAAGCTTGTAGCACAGGTGCAGACTGGCAGGTATGATGTTGAAGGCATCACTGAACCAAGGCTGAAAGAAGATTATAGCTGGGAGCTTAATGTCTAAGGATACACATTGTATCGAAAGGATAGGCAGGAATGCAAAGGGGGCATCATTGTTCTGTTGTTAAAAAAAATGAAATCAAATCATTAGAAAGAAGTGGCATGGTGTCAGAAGGTGTTGAATCATTGTGTATAGAGCTAAGGAACTGCAAACATAAAAAGACCCTGATGGGAGTTATATTCAGACCCCAAACAGTAGTAAGGGTGTGCCTACAAATTACAGCGGGACATAGAAAATGTATGCCTAAAGGGCAATATTACAGTAGTCATGCAGGTGGATTGGGAAAATCAGGGTGGTGCTGGATTTGAGGAGGGTGAATTTCTAGAGTGCCTATAAGATAGCTTTTTAGAGCAGCTCATGGTTGAGCCCATTGGGGATCAACTATTCTGGACTAGGTGTTGTGCAATGAACCAGAATTGATTAGTGAGCTTCAGCTAAATGAACCCTTCAGGGAAAGCGATCATTATACGATCGAATTCACCCTGAAATTCAAGGAGGAGAAGCTAATGTCAGATGTGTCAGCATTACAGTGCTGTAAAGGGAATTTACTAAGGCATGAGAGAGGAGTTGGTCAGAATTGGTTGGAAAAGAATACTGGAAAGGATGGTGGCAGGGCAGCAATATCTGGAATTATTGGAAGCAATTCAAAAGGCACAGGATATATACATCCCAAAGGGAAATAAGTATTCTAAAGGAAAAATGGCACAACCATGGTTAACAGAGGAAGTCAACTCAAGAACATAAGAGCATAAGAAATACGAGTAGGAGTAGGCCATCTGGCCCATCGAGCCTACTCTGCCATTCAATAAGATCATGACTGATCATTTCCACCTACTTGCCTTTTCCCCCTAACTGTTAGTTCCCCTACTGTACAAAAATCTATCCAACCTTGTCTTAAATATATTTACTGAAGTAGTCTCCACTGCTACACTGGGCAGAGAATTCCACAGATTCACCACGCTCTGGGAAAAGCAGATCCTCCTCACTCCCCAGAATCTTGAGGTTATGTCAAAATCAACATAAAAGCCAAAAAGAGGGCATATAAATTACAGCAAAAATTAGTGGGAAGTTAGAGATTTGGGAAGCTTTTAAAAACCAAAAGAAGGCAGTAAAAAAGCAATTAAGGTAAAGATGGAATACGAAAGTAAGCTAGCTAATAATATTAAAGATGATATGAAAAGCTTCTTCAGCTATATAAAGAGTAAAAGAGAGTCGAGAGTGGATATCGGACTGCTGGTTGCCGAGATGCCGCATATGAGGTTGCTTAATAAGCTATGAGCCCATTGCCGGAAAGATTCTAGCATGGATATAACAGTGGCTGATTGGCAGGAGGCAAAGAGTGGGAATAAAGGGAGCTTTTTCTGGTTGGCTGCTGCTGACTAGTGGTGTTCCTCAGGGGTCTGTGTTGGGACCGATTCTTTTTGTGTTATATGTCAATGACTTAGATGATAGAATTGATGGCTTTGTTGTGAAGTTTGTAGACAATATGAAGATAGGTGGAGAGGCAGGTAGTTTTGAGGCAGTAGAGAGGCTACAGAAGGACTGAGACAGATTAGGAGAATGGACAAAGAAATGGCAGATGGAATATAGTGTTGGGAAGTGTATGGTCATGCATTTTAGTAGGAGAAATGAAATGGCTGAATACTTTTTAATTGTAGAGAAAATTTTAAATAAATGAGGCACAAAGGGACTTGAGAGTCCTTGTGCAGGATTCCCTAAAGGTTAATTTTCAGGTTGAGTCTGTGGTGAGGAAAGCAAATGCAATGTTAGTATTCATTTCAAGAGGACGAGAATATAAAAGCAATGTTGCCTTATGTGGGAGTTGATTTACTGTCCAAGCTGAGAGCTGAAGTGTTGGAGGAGCTACATGCTGGTTATCTAGGTATGATCAAAATGAAAGCGTTGGCTCAAAGCTTTGTCTGATGGCCTGGGATAGATCAACAGAATGAGCAGCTGAACATGAACTGTTCAGGATGCCAACACATCTAGAACTGAGGTGCCCAGAGCTGTCAGAACCATTTCCTGCAGTCCCAGAGTCAACTTCTACCTCCACCACAGAGGAAGCACAGAACATGAGATTGTTTCATAACTACATTTACACCCACCAAGCAGATTGACCTTCAGTGACAGGAAAGACGTTATCCCACAACTGTAAGAAATCCTCCACAGCGATGAAATCCATAGGCCTGAATGAGACAGTTTAAAATTTACCATGCTGTGGATGTCTATAGAGTAGTTGCATTATGATGTATACTGCATCCCTAGTCAAAGTTTCTGTTACTGTGAATAGTTGAGTGAGTGGAAGATGAACTGATCTCCAAAAGTCAGAAGTTAAAGATGAAACACTCTTTTCAACATCTTAAGCAAGATTAGTGTATTATTTTTGTTTTGTACAATTTTAGAGTGAAAAAAAAGGAAAGCAGCATCATGCAAAAGTTTGGGCACCCCAAGAGATTTGAGCTCTCAGATAACTTTTACCAAGGTCTCAGACCTTAATTAGCTTGTTAGGGCTATGGCATCATTAGGAAAGGCCAGGTGATGCAAATTTCACAGCTTTATAAATACCCTGACTCCTCAAACCTTGTCCCAACAATCAGCAGCCATGGGCTCTTCTAAGCAGCTGCCTAGCACTTTGAAAATTAAAAATAATGATGCCCACAAAGCAGGAGAAGGCTATAAGAAAATAGCAAAGCGTTTTTACGTAGCCGTTTCCACAGTTCGTAATGTAATTAAGGAATTGCGGTTAACAGGTCAAGTTGAGGTCTGGAAGACCAAGAAAACTTTCCAAGAGAACTGCTCATAGGATTGCTAGGAAGGCAAATCAAAACCCCTGTTTCACTGCAAAAGATCTTCAGGAAGATTTAGCAGACTCTGAAGCTGGGGTGCACTGTTCTACTGTGCAGCAACACCTGCACAAGTATGACCTTCATGGAAGAGTCATCAGAAGAAAACCTTTTCTGCGTCCTCACCACAAAATTCAGCGTCAGAAGTTTGCAAAGGAATGTCTAAGCAAGCCAGATGCATTTTGGAAACAAGTCCTGTGAACTGATGAAGTTAAAATTGAACTTTTTGGCCACAATGAGCAAAGGTATGTCTGGAGAAAAAAGGGTGCAGAATTTCATGAAAAGAACACCTCTCCAATTGTTAAGCACAAGGGTGGATCGATCATGTTTTGGGCTTATGTTGCAGCCAGTGGCACGGGGAACATTTCACTGGTAGAGGGGAGAATGAGTTCAATTAAATACCATCAATTTCTGGAAGCAAACATCACACCATCTGTAAAAAAGCTGAAGATGAAAAAAGGAAGGCTTCTACAACAGGATAATGATCCTAATCATGCCTCAAAATCCACAATGGGCTACCTCAAGAGGCGCAAGCTGAAGGTTTTGCCATGGCCCTCACAGTCTCCTGACCTAAAAATCATCGAAAATCTGTGATAGACCTCAAAAGAGCAGTGTTGCCAGACGGCCCAAGAATCTCACAGAACTAGAAGCCTTTTGCAAGGAAGAATGGGCAAAAATTCCCCAAACAAGAATTGAAAGACTTTTAGCTGGCTACAGAAAGTGTTTACAAGCTGTGATACTTGCCAAAGGGAGTGTTACTAAGTACTGACCATGCAGGGTGCCCAAACTTTTGCTTCAGGTCCTTTTCCATTTTTGTTATTTCGAAACTGTAAAAGATGGAAATAAAAAAGTAATCTTGCTTAAAATATTAAAGAAACGTGTCATCTTTAACTTTGTGCCTTTTGGAAATCAGGTCATCTTTTACTCGCTTAGCTATTCACAGTAACAGAAATTTTGACCGGGGTGCCCAAACTTTTGCATACCACTGTATATTATGGTGAGCATTGGGTCCATAATGACAGATGGGGAAGCTCACTAACTCAACAACTGTTTTATTGTGATAAACACAAAACAGGCCAGGCACAATGACCCAAAGAGTGAACCCAACCAGTCTCATATAGATGGAGGGAGGTGACAATCACACACCCTGGTTACAGTTAGGATGACCCACAAAGACACAAGCGAGTAACTGTATAACCCAAGCTAAAATGTAGCAATAAATGAATTGGAACTTCCCACCATAATCCCACAAAGACATTTTAACACAAGAACTATAAACAGTGCTGGTCTTTAAAACTGCGGGGGTGGCTACCAACCACTCTTCCTCAGAGTGTCACACTGCCCCCACCTGAGGGGTCAGCCATCCTCAGCAATCCCAGAGTCCATAATCAAGTCCAAAAGTTCTGGTGATGGCCACCACTGTCGCCTGAGGCACTGGGGGTTCTGGAGCCCCCTCCAGGCAAGGCCCTGTTTGTGTGAGACAAGAGGCAGGGCACCCCGAGTGTTACTTGTTTTGGCCTCGCTGGGTT
Organism: Mobula birostris; assembly: GCF_030028105.1. Taxonomy (NCBI): domain Eukaryota; kingdom Metazoa; phylum Chordata; class Chondrichthyes; order Myliobatiformes; family Myliobatidae; genus Mobula; species Mobula birostris. The sequence goes on from NC_092393.1 coordinate 22,486,043, forward strand.
AGTGGTGGCTAAGGGCCAACACAGTGCAAGCCAGTCCTGCGCAACACGACTGCCTTTCCCTGCTCATGCAACTGCTCACGATATACCACATCGAAGATGCGACTGAGCATCTGTCCTTCCAGTGGCTTCCAAGCCTGGAGGATAGTCCCTTCTTCGGGGAGTGGCAGTAGATCTGTACTGGCACCCTAGACTGGCAGTCTGGCCCCTTCTGGGACGTGCAAACATTACAGCAGTACATGAATAGCTCCACGTCCCGCCTGTACCCAGGCCAGTAGAAGCATTTGCCCAGCCTGCCCAATGTCTTTGCATCTCCGAATTGTCCAGTTGCCAGCAGCCCATGCACCATGGCACGGAGCCCCCGGGGGTTCCCCAGCTGCAAGGGACGTCTGTCACTGTCAGTCAACTGCCACCGCCGGAACAGCAACAAGTCGCGCACCTCCAGCGTTTCCCACTGAGAGTATAGAGCTTTAGTCTCTCGATCCAGGATGGAGACATCTGTCTAATCCCCCCGTCACCCCATGCTTAGGCATCCCCTTACCCGGGCCAGCACAAGATCACTCGTGCTCCAGAGGGGGGAGGTCGTCACTGTCTGTCACCTGAAGGGCCATCACCATCACTTGCCCCTGGATCGGCTGTGTTGCGTTGGGCCTCTGCGGGGTGCGCCGCATGGCCGCGAGCCGTTGGTGGTTGCTGCCTGCGCTAGGTCCCATTCATGGCACTGCCCCGCCGGAGAGCCACAGCTTCGGCACCGAGGTAGAGGCCTTAACACATTCATGCGAGTCCCCCAGCAGGACAGCAGGTTCAGGCCAAAGATGCTGGACTCTCGGATGTCACCTCCTGCTCCACCATGTTTTTCCCCTCTGCGATGCACAGCACCTCTTCCCTCGCATCGCCACACAGTCACCAGTGACCATAGCCAGCTGGACCACCGTCGTCAGTGACCTAGGCAGGGATGGCTGGTCTGTGTTGGGGAGAACACCAGGACGGATGATAGTGATGGTTGACCCCAGGTCCACCAATGCATGGCATCTGATGCCCGGCACCACGCTGTCCACGTATAATCCTTGTTCTTCACCAAAATGGCTCACCTGGAGGAGTGACAATGGCAGGGTTCTGCTGGTGGACTCGGTCAGCACTGCCCGTTTGGCGTTTCCCGATGGCTGCGCTGAACTGCGGCGTGGTTCCGGTGCAGGGCAGTTCCTGCCAAATGGCCTGCCTCACCTCCCCGGTTGAAGATCATTTCGTGGCCCGCAGTAGGGTCGGCGCAGTGCAGTTCGTACCTGTCTCACGGGCTCCTCCTTGTCAGTGTCCTCTTCCACCTTGATGACACAAGCCTGGGCTTGCAGTGTGCAGGGCAATGCTGGAACACCTTGCTTCAACTCTCCCTGCCTCGGCCAGCACCTCATCCAGCGACGATGATGTCAAGTGAACATGCTGCCAAAGGCGCGCTGGCGTCAGCACCTCTACAAAAGTGTAGAGGGCCAGCTCTTCCTGGGCCGCGGGAGGGAACTGGGCGGTAGCCATGCTGAGCACAGTGGTGGCGATCAACTGCTAATGCCCCTAGGCTTTCCCCCGTATGGCGCCATCTGCTGCACAGTTGCTCCCTCATTGCCTCTTGTCAAAGGTCTCTGCTCGAAACACCTCTCCAGCTCCACTACAAGGGCCCTGTAATCATACTGCTCCTCCGGCATTAGGTCCCTCCAGTGCCAGGGCAAGGTGCACCGCTGTCTCGGTAGGGCTCCATCCATTGCACTGTGCAGCAAGTTTGACTTGCACCAGGTAAGGCTCCAGGCGACTGGTACCATTGTATTTGGGAGCTTCAGGGTGGACCTTGAGGCGCAAATCGTCAAGGCCCCTTGGTCTTCATCTTGCTCTGGCAGCATCTGCCATGGTGCCCATCCTCCCATGGCTACAGTATCTTGGGATCCCCAGAGTGGGTCGCGATGGAGGAGAGTGATGCGCTCCATCATGACCCCTGGGTTGGGGGCCCAGGTATGCTCACTCCATCGGGGTTCCCTCGGAAGGCACAATGCTTGGTTCCCAGAACCTTCCTCCAAGTTCCACCTGCATAAGTTCCACTTATTCTCCAGGTTTTAAGGTGCTCTATCTGACATCTTAGCACTTCAGTCTTGTTGTCAATTTCTAATCCCGTTCCTGACACCAATGTGGCGAGCACTTGGTCCAAAATGACAGACGAGGAAGCTCGTTAAACTCCACAACTATTTTATTGTGATGAACACAAAACAGACCAGCACCATGACCCAGAGAGTGAACCCAACCAGTCTCATGCAGACGGGGGAGGTGACCATCACACACCCCAGTTACAGTCAGGGTGACCCACAAATACACAAGCTGTGTGGGAGAAGACAGAGAGTGGTAGTAGATGATTGCTTATCAGACTGGAGGCCTGTAACTAATGGTGTGCCTCAAGGATTTGTGCTGGGACCATTGTTAGTTGTCTATATCAATGATCTAGATAATAATGTGGTAAATTGGATCAGCAAGTTTGCTGATGACATCAAGATTGGAGGCATTGTGGACAGCGAGGAAGGCTTTCAAAGGTTGCAGAGGGATCTAGACCAAATGGAGCGGTGGGCCAGAAAGTGGCAGATGGAATTTAATGCAGACAAGTGTGAGGTGTTGCATTTTGGAAGGACAAATAAAGGTAGGACATACACAGCAAATTGTAGGGCACTGAGGAGTTTGTAGAAACAAAGAGATCTGGGAGTTCAGATACATAATTCCCTGAAAGTGGAGTCACAGGTAGACAGGGTTGTAAAGAAGGTTTTTGGCATCCTGGCATTCATTAATCAAAGTATTGAGTATAGGAGTTGGGATGTTGTGGGGAGGATGTATAAGACATTGGTGAGGCCAAATTTGGAGTATTGTGTACAGTTCAGGTCACCTAACTATAGGAAGGATATCAGTAAGATTGAGAGAGTGCAGAGAGGATTTACGAGGATGTTGCTGGGTCTTCAGGAGTTGAGTTACAGGAAAGATTGAACAGGTTAGGACTTTATTCCTTGGAGCGTAGAAGAATGAGGGGAGATTTGATATAGGTTTACAAAATTATGAGGGGTATAGACAGAGTAAATGTGAATAGGCTCTTTCCACTTAGATTAGGAGAGAAAAATACGAGAGGACATGGCTTTAGGTGAAAGGAGAAAGGTTTAGGGGGAACATTAGGGGGAACTTCTTTACTCAGAGAGTGGTGGGAGTGTGTAATAAGCTGCCATCTGTTGTGGTAAATGTGGGCTCACTCTTAAGTTTTAAGAATAGATTGGATAGGTACATGGATGGGAGAGGTCTGGAGGGTTATGGACCAGATGCAGATCAATGGGATTAGCGGAATAGTGTTTCAGCACAGACTAGAAGGGCTGAATGGCCCGTTTTCTGTGCTGTAGTGTTCTATGATTCTATGGTTCTATGCAAATAACTGTGTAACCCAAGCTAAAATGCAATAATAAATGAATTGGAACTTCCCACCATAATCCCACAAAAGCATTTTAACACAAAAACAATAAACAGTGCTGGTCATTAGTGTCTGATGAAGCATTCTTTGGCACATAGTTCATTAGGGGTCATAACTAGAGGTATGTGAATGGCATACCATTATTTTGCTATCAGGTCATATGTGAGCACCACACTAAATGTAAAACTAAGAGTACACGAACCTCTCCTGGATCCCTTGTTTCTCCTTTGATTATTTTCTGGAGTTGGTTCCCAAGGTTGTCATAGCCAGGGGTGGTAGTGGGGATAACCTCCCACTGCCTATAAAGTGCTCCAAATGCCGTGCGTCTCTAGCACCCTCTGACTACCAAGTCCAACTCTTGGCCTTCATGTGTGGCTTAGCTACTAGGCCCGGTGGAACTGTTTCTACTGACAAGACAAGGGGCAAAGGTGGACCACTGGTGCCTGAAAACCAGTTGCTTCAGGCAGGCGGGGTTCATCAGCCTTGGACGGCAGCCACCTGGGAGCAGGAAAACTCTAATTTTAAACTTCCACCGCCTTGCGGCCATACCCACCCATGGGAAAGGCTTCGGGAGTAAACCCTGAGGAAGAAAACTGGAGCTGGGATCCCTAAGGCAGTTTGATGTTCTTTACAACTTCACTCTGGCAACCTCTGCGACGACACTGGTGCAAACTGCATCGGCGCTTGCCCTTCCCTTGGACTACATCAGTGACTTGGAGAGGGGAACCCACTGCATGGGCAACAGCCAGTTCTTCATATCCTCCCACCCAGGCTTGCGCCCTGAAGAGGACACAGTCCACCAGAGCCGCAAACCCATGGTCCCCTGAGATCGACAGCTGCCCACTACTATTTTCTGGAGTTACAAAGCACAACAACCTAACTCTCACTGAATTGGAATATGCAACCAACACTTGTGCATTCTGAGCTTCAGATCATTCTCAACTCATTTGTTGAAACATACATGACAATCAGCCTTTGACGCCATCCACAAAAGAGGTTACTTTGCACCCTTCATTTGCTGCACAAAGGTATTCATGATAAATTCTGAGAAAATATGGATCAATTCAAAATTTTAGGAACAGATACAATCACTTACAGTGTGTTAGCACTGTCTTCTTACAAAGAGTGTTTTAAAAACAAATTCGTGCATCCAACATAGATACTGCAGTGTACGTCTAACACAATTGGAGAAGGTAAGCGCCAAATGAAAATCAACAACATCCCTCCTGACGATTTGAAACTTGAAGACGTGAAGTTCATGGAGAAATTCACAACCTCATCTCCAACATTATGAAAGAGATGAAATGGTTCCAAAGTTATCTGAATCTATGATGTACTAGCTTACCTTTAACTTCCTTGCAATTTTATCCGGTTATGTAAAAGCTCTGGAGTCAATCAAAACATCTCAAATGATTAAATTATTTTAGATATTACTGGAGGAGATAGCAGAAAATTGTGTGAGAGATTTTTATTGAGATAATTGACATCTAATTATTTCAACCATCCCCAAAAGCTAAGTATAGTTTAACCAATGTGAGAGCATCCTTCAGGAAGGTGAACTTATAGAAAGCATCTGGCCCAGACTGGGTAACCGGCCGAGTACTAAAGATGTATGCTGATCAGCTGGCTGGAGTGTAAGTAACATTACATTCACGTGAGGAAGTACTTTGAGAGCTTGGTGATGAAATATATTACCTCCTTTCCTGAGAAGCAACTTGGATCTGCTCCAATTTGCCTATCGTCATAACAGATACCATTTCATTGGCTCTTCACTCAGCCTGGAACATCGGGACAGTGAAGATGGATACATCAGTATGCTCTTCATCAACTACTGCTCAGCATTCAGTACTACCATCCTCTCAAAGCTTATCAATAAGCCTCTAGCCCTAGGTCTCAATTCCTTCTTGTGCAAATGGATCCTCAATTTCCTCACTTGCAGTTTAGAGAGGCAACAGAATCTCATCCACAATCTTCGTCAGCACAGGCTCTGAGCTTAGCCCCCTGCACTACTCACTTTATACTTTGAGTGTGAGGCTAAACACAGGTTCACTGCCATATTTAAGTTTGCTGATGACACCACTTCCATTGGCCAAGTCAAAAGTGGTGATGAATTGGGAGGGAGATTCCGGCTAATTTGTGCCACAACAACAGCTGCTCACTCAATGCAAGCAAGACCAAGGAGCTGATTATTGACTTCTACTTCAGGAGGAGGAAACCGGAGGACCAGGAGCCACCCCACAATGGGGGATCAGAGATGGATAGGGTCATCCACATTAAACTCTTCAGTGTTATCATTTCAGAGGACCTGTCCTAGGCCCAGCATTTAAGTGCTATTACGAAGAAAGCACAGCAGCACGTCCACTTTCTCAGAAGCTTGCGAAGATTAGGTATGTCATCTAAACCTTTGAGAAGTTATTTAGATGTGTGTTGAAGAGTAAATTGACTGGTTGTGTCATAGCCTGGTATGGAAACACCAATGCCCTTGAGTGAAGAAGTCAATAAAATGAAGTGTATATGGTGCAGTCCATTACAGGAAACGCCCACCTCACCATTAAACTCATCTACATGGAGAGCCGTCACAGGAATACTGCGTCCATCATCAAAGACACCACCATCCAGGTGATGCTCTCTTCTTGCTGTGGCCATAAGAATGAAGATACTGGAGCCTCATGACCCACACCAGTAGCTCAGAAAAGATGTGATGACATAGGAGGGGGTCCAGAGAAGATTCACTAGAATGATTCAAGGAATGAAAGTGTTAATGTATGGGGAGCATTTGATGCCTCTGGCCCTGTAATTGCTGGAATTTTAAAGAAAGAGGGACAATCTTATTGATAACTACCAAATATTGAAAGGCCTGGATAGAGTGTTCATGGAGAGGATGTTTCCTATTGAGGGTGAGACTAAAGCCAGAGGGAACAGCCTCAGAATAAAGGGGCATCCATTTACAGCAGAGAGGAGGAGGCACTTCTTTATCCTTTGAGAGGTGAATCTATGGAATTCATTGCCATGGATGGCTATGGAGGCCAAATTAAGAATACTTAAAGCGGAAATTGATAAGTTCTTGATTAGTCAGTGTGTCATAGGCTACAGGGAGATCAGGGGTTGAGTGGAATAGCTAATCAGCCATGATAGAATGGTGGAGCAGACTTTATGGGCCAAATGACCTAATTATGCTCCTGTGTCTTATAGTCTGATAGTCTTATCCACCGGCCCTCCTTCATCAGCCTTCTTGGTAACCTCCTTGAAAAACTCTGTAAGACTGGTTAAATATGACCTACCATAAACAAAGCCATGTTGAAAACCCTAGTCATACCTTTTCTATCCAAATAGTAAAATATCCTGTCCCTTCGAATACTTTCCACTAACTTACCCATAGCTGAAGGCAGGCTCACTATCCCAGAAATGTCTATCTTATTTTTAAGGCCTTTCTTGAACAACAGAACAATATTACCTATCCTCTCATCCTCCAGCACCTCACTCGTGGCTAAGGATGCTTTCAGTATCTTTGGTAGAGCCCCTACAATTGTCCCATTATCCTGCAAAGCCTGAGGGGGTACCTGATCAGGCCTTGGAGATTTATCCACCCAAATTTGCCTCCAGACAGCAAGCAACTACTCTTCTCTAATCCAGATGTGATCCATGGCCTCACTACCTTTTTCCTCAGTCTATCGACCTTGTGTCTGTATCCCAACATGTGGTGTTGGGCACGTGGCCAAGTGGTTAAAGCGTTCGTCTAGTGATTTGAAGGTCGCTAGTTTGAACCTCAACTGTGACAGCGTGTTTGTGTCCTTGAGAAAGGCATTTAATTACACATCGCTCTATTGTCTGTGCAAGGAGCGGCGCTACACACAGACTTCCAATCTGCGCCTTGTAAGGCATGAAAATGCCCGACACAGGCCTCTCATGGTCCGAGTTGACATTCCCCCCGTATCCCAAGTATATACAAATGCAAAAATTCTATTTAACACCTTCCCCGTCTCTTTCAGACCCATGTGCAGATCACCGGATTTGTCAAAGGATCTTTAATTGTGGCAATTGTCATCCATTTTCTCAGCTCTACGTGAGCCAATCTACTTCAATTTGAGCAGAAGTAGATTCCATAAGAAGGAAATGACACTACTCATGAAATTCGCCAGATAAATCATGCACAATCTCAAAAACAGCTGCACACCAAATGAAGCGCATTTCCACCTGCACTGACATAAATTCAAGGTAAAGTCTTTGCATTGTGAATATTTGGTAGGACTAGCTCATTATGCTTTATGGGGCAGACTGCCAACATCAAGACCTTTACTAAGCACCGAGGTACTGTCAGCTGATCAAACATTTTCCAAGCTCCCAGAGGGTGCTACAACTAACAGTGAATGTTTTTTTTTCCAGATAGTTATTCCAATAATGCCTCAGGTGTGATACACGAGTACCACTCCATTACTCAGGGTGCAGTTAAAATACTGAATGATTTTTTAGATGGAGCAGGGACCTTGGGATAAAAGGCACAGACATGTTTACCATTGAAGAGTTTATTCCCAGAGAGTCTTCAGAGACGCCTCATGCCATATACCTCTCCGAAGAACAATGTATTTTTAAGTTTTCCTGGTTGTCATCACATTTTTGGATTCCTGTTACATTATCTTTCTGCTTCCTTATCACAATGTCCTTCCAGGTGAACCAGAAGATCTTCAGCTGCCCTTTTACTTTCTGCTTCCTGCTACATTGGAGAGACTACCAAAGCACAATACTGGTAAAGAAATGAGTTGATTTGATTTGATTTTGATGTGGAAGCTCTGGGATTATTTGAATTTCAGGCTGCTACCTCCCGTACTCATTTATTTTATTTTGTTTTGTTCAGAGATCAGGGTGGAACAATCCCTTCTGGAACAACAAGCCTCACTGACCTGCAACCCACCTATTTAACGCTAACCTAATCACAGGTCGATTTTCAATGACCAACTAACCTACCAAATGGCACGTCTTTAGACTGTGGGAGGAAACCGGAGCACCTGAGAGAGATCCAAGCAGTCACAGGGAGGACATGCAAACTCCTGACAGGTAGCCCCAAAATGTTCCAAACTCCAACTCCCTAAGCTATAATACCATCACTATTGTGGTGATTTAACGTCTACATATCTCCCCTTAATAACCCACATCTTTACTTGAACAGAAAGGGTTTTACTCAGCGCATTGGCGAATGCTATGTTTTAAAGAAATATATCCACATTAAAAAGGAAGAGATATTGGGTGTCTTGATCAGTAATATGGTGGAGAAGTCCTCAGGGCCTGATGGAATGGATTCCAAGATACTGAGGGAATAAAGGAAGAAGATAGCTGGAACCTTGACACATATCTTTTACATCCACCATCCATGGGCAAAATGCCAGAAGACTGAAGACTAACCAGTGTTGTTCCAGTGTTTAAGAAGTGGAAAGCAGGGAAATGTCAGGCTTATGGGCAATGTTACACCAGTGGTAGGGAATATACTAGAGAAGATCCTTTACAGTAGGTTTTACTTTCATTTGGAAAAGAATGAACATATTAAAGATAGTTAGGATGACTTTATGCTGGAGAGCACCTGTCTAACAAATTTTGCAGAGATTTTGATAAAGGTGATTGACGACAGTAGGGCTGTGAAAGTTGCTACATGGACTTCAGCAAAGCACACAATTTAAAGAAGATTTGTTGGGCAGGTTTTTTGCACAGAGAGTGATAGGTGCCTGTAACACATTGCTAAAGAGGTGTTGAACAACAACCTTAATGCTTAAGAGGCTTGTAGACAGATACATGATTAGGCAGTGAATGCAGCAATAGAGACCATATGCAGGCAGATGAAATTAGTTTAGATTGGAATCATGATTGAAGTAGACATGGTTCACCGAAGAGTCTGCTCCTGTGCTAAACTGTTCTCTATTCTCAATCACTGTTCACTGTCATTTTCAGCTGCCCAGATAGGTCAGACAGAGTCATGGCAGGAGTAGCAAGTCAGGCAAAGACATGAGTCTTCACCATCTTGTGGCCCATTGCATTCATCTATAGTTTGTTTTAAGAAAAGGTGGAATGCAGGTCTAAATAGAGATCAAAGACTGCTCACATCATTCCCCATGTCTTTTGTCAGTGTACTGTGCTTCTACAACAGTAGAGCATAGGAATAGTAAGATCCATAAGACTACAAATATTGCAATAGAAACACCATGATTTTCCTGAAGATAAGATTTTATTCACTCTATCGATCCAGAAAATGCATTCAGCACAAACTTAGTAGATGTTGCCACTTCATCTTCTGCACACTGCACAACTCTGCAAAGGCAAAGGGATAATCCCACATCCTAATCCTGCTCCCCAAGCCTCATCTCCCCTGAAGCATTGAGTTCATGAGAAAATCTACAGAATCTCCTATAGAAGTGCTTGTAACAGCTTGAAAGGACTTCTGAAAAAATAAACTTAGAATTAAAGCAGGATCAGTAGAGATCAGTGGGGGCAGTCGAGGCATTCTACACACTACAATTCCCGAGGAGACATTGGATTGTGAGTAGCAGGAGATTTCAAAAGAAGTGAGTGGAGGCAGCCGGGATATTTTGCGTGCCATAGTCCTCAAGGAGACTCGAGACTGTGAGTCGTTTATGATTTCAAAAGAAGTGATCGACGACACTTGTGACATTCTGTATGTCACAGTTGTCGAGGAGATGTTGGATTATGAGTAACTAGCCACTTGGCAAGGGCCAATAACAAGATGTTAGGTTAAAGTGGCTTTGTGGGAGCAGCCATTGTGAGTTAGCCAATGGTAGATTGGGGAGTTGAGGCTTTGGTTTATAGAAGCTTGGATGAGAAGAGGCAGAGGCTGTAGCTAGATTTTTTTTTTGTTTTTAACATTTTTACTTCTTTCTTATTACACAGTTAGAGCAGCAGGTATGCCAGACAGGTTAGTGGAAGACAATGAGACCTCAAGGTGTCCATGAGAACTACACCTGCAAGAAGTATATCGAGTGGCAGCTTCTTTCAGACCAGAATGAGGAATTGGAGCTGGAGCTGGATGAACTCTGGATCATTCAGGAGGAAGAGTGGCTGTTCAACAAGCAATACAGGGAGGTAGTTACACCCAAGCTGCATGAAACAAGTAACTGGGTGATCATCAGGAGGGCAAAAGGGATTAGGCACCCAAGTATTGATACCCCTGTAGCAGTACCCCTCAATAACTGTACCATTTTGGATAATTTGGGGGGAGGTGGGAATAACCTAGCTTTTGAAAGCCAGCATCAGGGCTCTGGCACTGACAATGGCTCAGTGGGAAGTGGGGAGAAGAGTCAGGTTGTAATGAAAGGGGATTCATTGTTTAGAGTAACAGATGGGAGGTCCTATGGATGAGAATGAGATTTCCAGATGGTATTTTGCCTCCCGGGTGTCAAGGTCAGGGTTATTTGGATCGAATCCACAGCATTCTTAAGTGGGAGGGTGAGCAGCCAGACTTCATACACAGGGCTTCCAGGGTTGTGGTCTCAGGACTTCTATCCATACCATGTGCTACTGAGGCCAGAAATAGGAAGATCATATAATTTAGAACATGGCAAAGAAGATGGTGTAGGAGGGATGGCTTAAGATTTTCAGATCATTGGACTCTCTTCCAGTGAATGTGGGACCTGTACCGACGGGATAGTTCACACCTGAACTGGAAGGGGACTATTATCTTTACAGGAAGGTTGGCTAGTGATGCTCTGGAGGGTTTAAACTAGAGTTGCAGGAGGATGGGAGTGAGAGCACCAGAGCAGACATCAGAATGATACTAGGGAAAGATGTTGTAAAACCTACGTATAAAGTCAAGAATCGAAAGGTTTATCATGGTGCACTAATGTTCTGATTTGTGTAAATTTCAATGCATGGAGTACTGTAAGAAAGGCAGGTGAGCTTAGGGCATGGATCAGCATGTGGAATTATGACATTGTAGCCATTAGTGAGATTTGGTTTCAGGAGGGGCAGGACTGGCAGCTTATTGTTCCAGGGTTCAGTATTTTTTGATCTGATAGAGTGACAGGATGAAAGAGGGAGGGGTGGCATTACTGGTAAGGGGGAATATCACAGTTGTGCTCAGACAGGAGAGACTGGAGTGCTCATCTCCTGAGGATATATGGGTACAACAGAGGAATAAGAAAGGGATGACTTCATTAATGGATTATACTATAGACACCCCCAACAGTCAGTCGGATTTAGAGGGAGAAATTTGTAGTGAGATCGTGGACTGTTGCAAGAAACATAAGATCATGATACCAAGTGATTTTAACATGCTACATATTGACTTGGACTTCCATACTGTAAAAGGACTGGATGGGATAGTGTTTGTCAAATGTGTTTAGGAAAGTTTATTTAACCAACATACAGAGATCTCAAATAGAGAGAGTGTGATACTAGATCCCCAATTAGGAAATGAGACAAGGCAGAAGCTTGTATAGGGAAACTCTTTACATCCAGTGATCATAATGTCAATATAGGCATTATGCTTCACCTGCAAGTCTGCTGGGGTCATCTAGTTTATCTGGCGCTCCCAATGCGGCCTCCCCTGTGTTGGTGAGACCCATCGTAAATTTGGGGATCGCTTCATCGCACACCTGTGGTCCATCCTCCGAAAGTGGAACTTCCTGGAGGTTGAACAATATAATTCCCATTCCCATTTCTGCTCTGCATCTGGGCCCATGACCTCCTCTTATGCCACAATGAGGCCACCATCATTGGTGGAGCAACAAATATTGAATCTGGGTAACCTCCAACCTGATGGCATGAATACCGATTTCTCCTACCGGTAAAGTACTTCCCCCACCCTCTTCTATTTCCCACTCAGGCCTCTTAACTGGTCTCACCTACCTAACACCTCCCCCAGATGCAGCTCCTCCTTCCCTTTATCCTATGGTCCACTCTTCTCTTCTATCAGATTCCTTCATTTTCAGCCCTTTACCTTTCCCACCACATGGCTTCACCAATCACCTTCTAGCTATCCATCCCCTCCCCCCACCTTTTTATTCTGGTGTTTTCCCCCTTTCTTCTCAGTCCTGAAGAAGGGCCTTGGCCTGAAACATTGACTGCTTCTGCATTTCCATGGATACTGCCTGACTTGCTGAGTTCCTTCAGTATTTTGTGCACAATAATTTGGATTTCCAGCATCTGCAGTATTTCTTGTGTTTATAATGCTAATAGTTTAAGATGATTTTGGAGGAGGATAGGTCTTGTCTTCAGCTTGAGATTCTAAATTGGAAAAAGATTGATTTTGGTGGTCTCAGAAAGGATCTGGCAAGTGTGGATTAGGTTAGGTTGTTTTTAGACAAGGGTGTACTTGTTAATTCAGAGGCCTTCAAAAGTGAAATTTGGAGAGTACAGAGTTTGTATGTTCCTGTCAGAACAAAAGGCAACGGTGACAGATTTAGGAATTCTTGGTTCTTGAGAGATATTGAGGCCATAATTAAGAAGAAGGAGGAGGAGGTCATAGCTGGTATAGGCAGGAAGAAGCAAATGAGGTACTTGAGGAGTATAAGTTATGCAAGAGAGTATTTAAGAAGGAACTCAGGAAGGCATGAGGTTACTCTAGTGGACAAGGTGAAGGAGAATCCCAAGGGCTTCTACAGATAAAATAAGGGCAAAAGGATAGCAGGGAACAAAATTGGTCCTCTGGAAGATCAGAGTTGATATGTATGCGTGGGCCGAATGAGATGAGGGAGATCTGAAATGGATTCTTTGCACCTCTGTTTACTCAGGTGATGGACATGGAGTCTATAGAAGTGAGGAAAAGCAACAATGAGGTCATAGGATGTATATAGAGTACAGAGGAGGAGGTGTTTCCTATCTTTGGCCCATCTAGTCCATGCCGAATTGACCGTGCAAAACCCAGGACTTGAGGACACGAGTTATCAGGATATATTGCATAGTTTAGGACTTTATTCAATAGAGCATATGAGGATGAAGGAGATTTGATAGAAGTGTACAAAATCATTCGGAGTATAGACAGGTTAAATGCAAGCAGGCTTTTCCCACTGAGAATGGGTAAGACTAGAACTAGAAGTCATGGGTTAAGGGTCAAAGGTAAAATGTTTAAGGAAACATGAGGGGGAACTTTTTCATTCAGAGGGTGTGAGAGTGTGGAATGAGCTGCCAGCAGAAGTGGATGTGGGTTCAATGTCAATATTTAACAATAATTTGAATATGTGCCTGGATGAAAGATGCAGGTGCAGATTGAAGGGACTGAGCAGAATAACAATTCAGCATGGACTAGATAGACCAAAGAGTCTGTTTCTATGTTGTAGTGTTCTATGATTCTGTCACTCTGTCCAGATCATCTGGTCCATCCTTATCTGGTCTGCTTTTTATAACCTCTAAATATTCCATTGTTAATGTAATATATGATCTTTCTTCATAAAGTCATGTTGACTCTTCCTAATTCTAATATTATTTTCCAGGTAACACATTAACACTTCCCTGGTAATATAACAGAACTTTACTTTCATCGCTCAAGGCAATGAGATTGCAGTGCTACTCCAGTCCATGCGAAACAAATACTTATACTGCATTTTACAATAGATTCCATTATATGCCCTGCTGTTCATATTAGGCTATCTACCTTCTTCCCCTTGTCTTAAATAATAGGGTTATATTTGCCACCTTCCAATCCATTGAAAACTCTTAAAAATCATGAAAGTTTGAAAGATTACAACCGGCACTGTCACTTTCTCCATACTTCCAAATCCCTGGGATGCATGCTTCAAATCCCATTAACTTTTCTCATCCTAGTTTCTTTATTGTCTTCATTCATTCCAGGCCTGCAGTCCTCTTCTGTTTTGGAAAGTTTTCTATGTCCTGTTCTTTGATTATAGGTACAAAATATTTGTTTAATTTCTTTTTTATTTCATTAATCATATTGTTTTGTCTGCTCAGTCCATAAGGAATCCATGTTAACTTTAGCATACCTTTTCACTTTTTACCTTTCAACAGATGCTCCTCAATCTATTTTTCTGCTTGTTTGAGGTCATATTCTTCTTTCAGTTTACTGATCAATAACTTGATTATCCTTTATTGAATTCTGGAATTTCTCCAGTATTCAGGCATACTGCCTGTTTTTCGGCAGTGTTATAAGCTTTGATCCAAAAATATCTTATCTTGTTAGCCATGGCTGAACCACTTTTTATGTTGCATTATATAACTCTTTAAAAGTCAAGCATTGACAAGTTCACATTTATAATGATTATATCAGTATGATGCAATCACATCTCTCATCTTATGGTTTTATAAGTTGCTTTCTTAAGATTAACATTTTAGTTTACTTTCAATCTTTATTTAAAACTCTGTCATCATATGATCATTGGTCCCTACACAATTTCATAACATTCAAAAATATTTGTTCCTCAATAAACTGATCTGGAAACCCAGCTCTTATATGCTTCAAGAATTCAACATTCTCAGGTTTACTACTAATTTTGTTTACCCAACCAGTGTGCTATTTGAAAGTTCTAAATGCAGAAAATCATTGATCATGCAACCGAAACAGAATCTGAATCAGAATCGGGTTTATTATCACCAGCACGTGTCATGAAATTTGTTAACTTAGCAGCAGCAGTACAATGCATTACATGATAATACGAAGATCAAATACAGTAAGTATATACAGTATATTTATATCAAATAGTTAAATTAACAATAGTGCAAAACAGAATTAATACAAAAAAGTGAGGTAGTGTTCATGGATTCAATATCTATTTGGAAATCGTATGGCAGAAGGGAAGAGGGGAAAAAGGTGTTTCTGAATCACTGAATGTGTGCCTTCAGGCTTCTGTACATCCTACCTGATGATAACAATGAAAAGAGGACATGTCCTGGGTGCCAGGGTTCTTAATAATAGATATCCCTTTCTGAGGCACCGCTCCTTGAAGATGTCTTGGATACTACAGAGGCTAGTACCCAAGATGGAGCTGACTAATTTTACAACTTTCGTTCAGTTTCTTTTGGTCCCATACCGGACAGTGATGCAGCCCATTGGAATGTTCTCCACGGTACATCTATAGAATTGTTTGAGTTTTATAGGTGACAAGCCAAATCTCTTCAAACTCCTAATGAAATATAGCTGCTGTCTTGCCTTCTTTATATTATAGCTGCATCGATATGTTGATTGCAAGGTTGTTGCTGTGACACCACTCAGCTAGCTGGTTTATCTAACTCCTGTATGCCCTCCTATCTCCTTCTGAGAGTCTACCAACAATGGTTGTATCATCAGCAATTTTTTAATGGTATTTGAGCTATACCTAGCCCACAGTCATGACTATAGAGAGAGTAGAGCGGAGAGCTAAGCACACACCCCTGAGGTGCATCAGTTTTAATCATCAGCAAGGAGGAGATATTATCACCACAGACTGTGGTTTTCTGATTAGAAAGTCATTAGAAAATATGTTAGGAAATACACACAGTATCCACTCTATTAGGTACCTCCTGTACCTAATAAAATGCCTCTCTGCATGTATGTTCATAGTCTTCTGTTGCTTAGCCCATCCACTTGAAGGTTCAATGTGTAGTGCATTCAGAAATGCTCTTCCGCACACCACAATTGTAATGCATGTTTATATGAGTTACTGTTACCTTCCTATCAGCTTGAACAAATCTCACCATTCTCCTCTGACCTCTCTCATTATCAAGGCAATTTTGCTCACAGAACTGCCACTCACAGGATGATCTTTTGTTTGTCACTCCATTCTCTGTAAACTCTAGAGACTGTTGTGCATTAAAATCCCAGGAGATCAGTAGTTTCTGAGATACTCAAACCACCCTGTCTGGCACCATCAATCATTACACAGTTAAAGTCACTTAGATCACATTCCTTCCTCATTTTGATGTTTGTTCTGAACAACAACTGAACCTCTTGACCATGCCTGCTTGCTTTTCTGCCCTGAATTGCTGCCACATAATTGGCTGATTAGATATTTGCATTAACGGGCAGGTGTACAGGAGTACCTAATAAGCTGACCACTGACTGTACAGTATATTGACTGATATTGCAAGCTCTGTTCTATCCTAATCAATACAATGTTTGCATTAGCAGACATCCATTCCAAGGATTAAACTGCAAGATGCAGGTGACAATTACAACTAGATCTGAGTTGATTGTCAGCTCAAGTGAGAGATTAACATTTGCAGAATCAAACTGATCCGAGTTTCTCTTAACATTAAATTATGAAACTTGCTTCAGTTCATTGCAGTTGATGCTAAGAATAATTGAACAAGAAAAATGAATGCCAGAAGGCAAGCAGAGATAATTGACTATTTTGATTTATGACTTGCTTACAATAACATACAGTAATTGTTGAAACCGGTTTAACCTGTTACGTTATCCTGTTGCCATTTTATGGTACAGTTATTCCTTGTTTAACTCACTCTAAGATAAGGGGAGTATAGTTTGTTTAAAACCATTAAAATAAATATTTTCTCTTAATTCTATTACTCAGTTGTGTTTTTGTTAATGTACTTTATAGTAATTTATTGATTTTTTAATGTGCAAAAGAAAGAACATTTAGATATAATTAAGTCTTTCAGAAAACATTTCATGATATTTTAATACTTGGGTGCACTGAAACCTCCCGTAGTCCTTCCAGTTTGCCAATTTTATTGTGTAGTAACATGTCCTTCCTCCTTGCAGTTAAGTTTCTTATTACTGGAGGTAAAATACTCCCGATGGGTAAGGGCAACCTGGAAACGTGCAGCTTTGGCCTTAACAGTTGTTGGAAGTGAAAGACTAACCTTTTATAATAATGGATCAGCAACAGTAGAGAAGGAAAAAAGAAACACAAAATTACAGGACACATTAGTAGAACGTTAAATTTGTGAGAGGCATTCACTTACTCTAAATGGTATTGTTGAAATTTTTGATAAGTGAATGGGCACTACATGGGGTAAACTGAGGGGCTGCCTCTTGACACATTACATCAAAGTGAAGGAATTAACAGTGCTAATTTTGTAAAATGTTACAATTTGGGCAGAAGATGACTACAAGGCATCAAAATGCCAACAAATTACATGTTGTAAAATGAGTTATAGTCAAAGATGTTAAAATGTCAAATTAGTTGTTTTTCTTTGATTAGTTGATTAGTTTCCCCCATTTGAAAAGGCAAGAACTAATTGTGAGTAATTTTCCAAGGGAGGAGATTCAAGCTAAAATGGGAGATGATGTTAAAAATACCAAATCTTTTTTGTCATCAGTTTGCTGAATATATTGGATCCTGGTGGAAACATGGAAGGGAACATTCAAGATTCCAGATTTAAGATTGTTTACTGTCATTCTTCAGTACACAAGTGTAAAGGAGAATGAAATTATTGTTGCTTAGGGAACAATGGAAACACAAGGGAAAATGAAACATTTCTGAGGGCTGGTGTTCTCCTCCAGTATTTCAAACAAAATATCCTCCTACTGACTATTCCAGAGTTGTTAACCCTTACATACTGTTCGGGTCAACTTTGACCCTTTTTGACCATTAACCATGGTGAAAACTCCCTAAATGCCGTTTTTTTCCAGCGGAAATTTTATGACTTTTCCTAAAGTGACCCAAAATGCACAAAAACGAAAAGATTTCAAAAAATTAAACTTTTGTACAGGTGCTACAATTTTTGCAACACTGAAGCTGTTCCAGGTCAAATTTTACCCATACTGATTGCAACGGCTATTGGTGGTTTAATGTTGCACAGAACTCCTGAAAAGGTCATAGGTGCCTTGACCCTGTCACGAGATCTGCATCTGCAAGCACATGGTGAGCTGAGCATCCATTTTAGTGTCGGCAGTTATGGAAGTTAGACGTAGACTTTGTGCTCAGGAGGTAATTGTTCAGGTGTTCGAAGATGAACACACAGACAGCGAATTGGAGGAGGAAGTTTCAGAGCAGGAGGACTACATGGAGGAAGACTCTGATTGCAGCCCCTCAGACAAAGATGACTCTGAGAGAGAGGAGGAGGAAGCAAGGGAGACATTTATGTCCAAGGGCAATGAGACCTGTTTTGGTCCTCACTTCCATATAAGGCTGCAGGCAGGATGGCAGCACAAGATGTCATTCAAAAGACTCCAGGACCCACAAGACTGGCTGTGTCACAGGCATTTGACATTTTATCTACTTTCCTGTTCTCCTGGAAAGCCAGCTGTGGGAGGCCCAGAGAGAAAGCAAGGCATGGACGTCGTGTTGGACATGACAGAAGGGCTGAAAGGACACAACGTGACCTGTGACAACTTCTTCACATCTCATGAGCTTGGTCAGGCGCTCCTGAAGAAGAAAACCACAATGGTGGGCACCGTGAGGCAGAACAAGCTGGAGCTGCCACCTGCTCTGACTGAAAGAAGGGGGAGAGACGTCTTGTCGTCGAAGTTTGCTTTCACCCATGACACCACAGTTGTGTCGTATATGGCAAAGAAGAACAAGAATGTGATCCTTGTGAGCACTTTACATAAGGCTGCAGAGGTAAGCGATCAGGGGGCAGAAAACCAGCCATCATCCTGGACTACAATGCCAACAAAGGGGGGTTTGACAACCTTGACAAAGTCACAAACACATACAGCTGCAAGAGGAGAACATCCCGCTGGCCTCTCGCTATATTTCATAACATCATTGGCATTTCCACATACAATGGCTTTGTCATCTGGGGTGACCTGAGCCCTACCTGGAGGGCAAGCAAGAGGAACTGGAGGAGGTTCTTTTTGGAGGAGCTTGGAAAGGTCCTTGTGACTCCCTCTATGCAAAGGTGAGAACATATTCCCCATGCAGCATTCTCAGCAGCAGTGGTAAGGGCAATGTAGCAATCTGAACCTGGCCCTGCTCAACAAGTCCCACAAGAGACCAACACAGGGGGACAAAAGAGATGGAGATGCAACCTCCGCCCTGCAAAAAAGGACTGCAAAACATCGACTCCTTGCAGCAAATGTGGTAGGGTCATATGCAAGTGCCACACACGAGGAAGAGGTACAGTCGACGTTTCAGGCCGAGACCCTTCATCAGGACTAACTGAAGGAAGAGCTAGTAAGAGATTTGAAAGTGGAAGGGGGAGGGGGAGATCCAAAATGATAGGAGAAGACAGGAGGGGGAGGGATGGAGCCAAGAGCTGGACAGGTGATTGGCAAAGGGGATATGAGAGGATCACAGGACAGGAGGCCCAGGGAGAAGGAAAAGGGGGAGGGGGGGAAAAACCCAGAAGATAGGCAAGGGGTATAGTGAGAGGGACAGAGGGAGAAAAAGGAGAGAGAGAAAGGATATGTGTATATAAATAAATAACGGATGGGGTACAAGGGGGAGGTAGGGCATTAGCGGAAGTTAGAGAAGTCGATGTTCATGCCATCAGGTTGGAGGCTACCCAGACGGAATATAAGGTGTTATTCCTTCAACCTAAGAGTGGCTTCATCTTTACAGTAGAGGAGGCCGTGGACAGACATATCAGAATTGGAATGGGATGTGGAATTAAAATGAGTGGCCACTGGGACATCATGCTTTCTCTGGCGGACAGAGCGTAGGTGTTCAGCAAAACGATCTCCCAGTCTGCGTTGGGCCTTGCCAATATATAGAATGCCACATCAGGAGAACCGGACACAGTATATCACCCCAGCGGACTCACAGGTGAAGTGTCGCCTCACCTGGAAGGACTATCTGGGGCCCTGAATGGTGGTAAGGGAGGAAGTGTAAGGGCATGTGTAGCACTTGTTCCGCTTACAAGGATAAGTGCCAGGAGGGGGATCAGTGGGGAGGGATGGGGGGACGAATGGACAAGGGAGTCGCGTAGGGAGCGATCCCTGCGGAAAGCGGGGAGGGAGGGAAAGATGTGCTTCATGGTGGGATTCCGTTGGAGGTGGTGAAAGTTACGGAGAATAATATGTTGGACCCGGAGGCTGGTGGGGTGTTAGGTGAGGACCAGGGGAACCCTATTCCTAGTGGGGTGGCGGGAAGATGGAGTGGGAGCAGATGTGCATGAAATGGGGAAGATGCGTTTGAGAACAGAGTTGATGGTGGAGGAAGGGAAGCCCCTTTCTTTAAGAAAGGAGGACATTTCCCTCATCCTGGAATGAAAAGCCTCATCCTGAGAGCAGATGCGGTGGAGACGGAGCAATTGCAAGAAGGGGATGGCATTTTTGCAAGAGACAGGGTGAGAAGAGGAATAGTCCAGATAACTGTGAGAGTCAGTAGGCTTATAGTAGACATCAGTAGATAAGCTGACTCCAGACATAGAGACAGAAAGATCTAGAAAGGTTTCCCACTACTGCTTTGAATGCAAAGACAAATTTGCAAATAGCAACTACTTTTTTGTTTAGTTTTTTGGTTAAATGTTATTTAATGTTGAATTAATAGTTAATAGTTATAATTAGATAGCAGTTAGTTGGACTTTTTATGATATAGCAATGAGGACAGTGTTTGCTGGTTGTAATGGTTACAAATGGTTATATAATAAAACCCACAGTTCTAGAATGTTCTTGCCATTTTCAGTTTCAATAAACTATAGTTAATTCTTTATGGCTGTTATGTTTTCATGTCTTAGGTAAAATAATTGTGTGACAGTGTATTGTTTTTTCTCCAATGACGAGTGCTGTAAAACCTAAAAAATACACTGTCCCTCATCTCCGATACATTAATTAAGGATTAATCACACTTTTATTAATGTCAGATAGGCTATTTTGACATTGTAAATAGATCAGTGGCTCAAAATTTGGTATAGACACTTGTTATAGGGGGATTCTTGGGCTAGGGTCAAAATTGACCCTGACCATACTGGGAAGGTATAAAATCTGAACAGTATGTAAGGGTTAACTGTGGCCTTCCTGGCATTAGCTCCATTTCTTCTGTTAAGATCTGATGGATTGAACAAAAG
Organism: Mobula birostris; assembly: GCF_030028105.1. Classification (NCBI taxonomy): domain Eukaryota; kingdom Metazoa; phylum Chordata; class Chondrichthyes; order Myliobatiformes; family Myliobatidae; genus Mobula; species Mobula birostris. The sequence continues at coordinate 22,507,359 of NC_092393.1, forward strand.
GAACAGATGGTGATAGTAGGAGTTACTCTGAAGATCTTCAGTCTGCCAGTTTCAGTTGTCAGAAATGCAAAAATCCAATGCACTATGCTTCTAGTTCTTCTAATATTGTTCCTCAACAGTCAATGTGTAGAAATTTAAATTGGCATGGATGGAAATTTATGTTACATAAAAATAGTATCATATGATAATATGCCTATATATGAAAAGTTTTTGTTTGCTAACATGAACAGGTCATGCTAGCCTGGAATTAATCAGCAGATCAGATAATATCTGTGGAGAAAGAGGAACTTCAACGAGTGAATATTTCAGACCAATGAATGTTTTTCAGAACCAGGAGAGACCAGTGTGGGGTTCTCTGTGTGTATCATTTTAGTGCATCTCTTTACTGATGTTTGTATTTCTGTCCTCAAGATTTGTCTCTTCAATGAACTCTACTGTTACAAAATAATGCATTCTTGGTTGGGAGAGAATATTTGACAGCAAACAGCTGGATTTTCAATTTAACTGCACTGTTCATGCTCCAGAAGTTGCCATTGTTTGTTTTAATACACTGCCATTACCAGATTTGTTCCTCCTTTTGATAAACTACTTTGTTATCTTTTGTTAACTCTTGGTGAATCATGTTATACAAGCTATTTGAGATCCTCACAAGTTTGCAGTATGGTTGTCTTCCATCATGGCAACATTTCTGATCTTTAAAAAAAATACTTAATGCTTGCAATCGTTGTATCACCATGAGGTGACGCTAAATGGCAGTACATCTCTTACTTCAGATTCACTGTATAATCAGAGTAGCCACTTAAGCTTTCACTGGTACTTCATCTTTAAAGTCCATATGTTATTTTCTATTGCATTTGAAATTATTCTACAGATGACTGCATTGAGTGCTTAGAAAGACCATGTAACCTGGAAGTTTAATAGGCTGGTTGTTTTCATTTATTCCTTTTTAATGCTAATTTTTATTTGATATTTATCATATCAAACACACAAGCAGAAACAGATCCCTCCACCCACCATATCCATGCTGATCATTAAATGCTGAGCCATACTAATCACACTTACCAGCACTTGGTCCAAAACTTACTATGTGGGCCTCACTGCAAGACCTGCATTTATTGCCCATCTTTAATCTCCGAAGAAGCTGATGAGCCATTTTTTTTGAAATACTGCCTCCGTTGTGTGTTTGAGTGGAGAGCTTCAAGATCTCATCCCTGCAAAGATGTAGGAATGCTTTCAGGATGGTATGTGATGTGGTCCCATTGGTATGTGTTCCTTGAACAGCGTTTCAGTGGATGATACTGCTGTTTGACGGCATCCTGGTAAGATCTATTTTCATGTTTCCCCAGGGTCTCCAACACTCTTCACTGTATCTGAGTCTCTAGGAAATGGGTACAGAGTTCTATAACACACTTGGAAAAACTCAGTAACTGAAACACAAACAATGGGACTTAGAAGTGCCAGACAAGCCTAACTTTGATGATATGATTATTTTACAATGCTGACGGACTGTCTGTAAGGATAAGGTCTGTATGGACTTGTTGAAAAAACGCTGAAAAAAATATTGTCGATATTTTTGTTCCCTATAAAAGTAAAATATTCGTGCTCAATTTCCTCTTGTAATGAGATGAAGTCACATTAAATATACATTGGTAGAAAAAACTCCAGAGAGATTAAATCAAATCCAGTATCAGTACAAAGACGCAAACACGAGGAATTCGGCAGATGCTGGAAATTCAAACAACACACATCAAAGTTGCTGGTGAACGCAGCAGGCCAGGCAGCATCTCTAGGAAGAGGTACAGTCGACGTTTCAGACCAGGACCCTTCATCAGGACTCACGAAGGGTCTCGGCCTGAAACGTCGAATGTACCTCTTCCTAGAGACGCTGCCTGGCCTGCTGCGTTCACCAGCAACTTTGATGTGTGTTGTTTGTATCAGTACAAAGACATATTTAGAAATAATGGGCAAGAACTCTGATAAGTACATACTGTATATTACTAAACTTCGTTGCTAGGCACTATTGTATGCTCATTAGTTTTCACATCCGCATTAATCAACAAAGATTATATGGCTCTTCAGTAATTATTGAGGTTGCAAATTATCATCAATTCATTCAATTAAACTTTATTGTTCTTCTTCAAGCTGCACGATTCTATGACATGCTGTGACAGTCAATACCATGTGTTTTACTCCATTCACAATGTAGATAGGATTCTTCAAAGGAAGTAGAATGACAAGAGCTATTTCTAATTCTCCACCAGCACCTCTGGAAAATAGTTAAATGATCATTGTGAGCAGTGGAATCACATTCTCTTTCAGTGTAATTATATTGGAGATTCACTAAGGAGTCAGTGCTGCTTCTCCTAAAGTTAACCAGTGGCTAAAACCTAACCGCTCTAATGTCCCAACCCATTAAAGGCAGGAGAACTCTGGGTCCTCTGACAGCAACTTCACCAGTGCCACAGGACTGCTGTTGAAGCTGAACTACAGTCAGCCTGGAACGTAAAGGAGTTATACAAGTTCACGTTCATTGTCATTCAAATATATACCCATATACAGCTGAATGAAACAAAGGACAAAGGTGCAAAACATATATCACATAAAGTAATATTAACACAATAATATTAACAGATAGAAAGGATTCTGTTGATGTACAAGTTGACATAAAGTGCATATACAACATATAGTTAAATATACACAGTATAATGCTACTGATGCAGTCGTAAATAATATGTAGTGGGTGGCAGCAGCGTGTCTAGAATTCTCACAGTCTGGGGGAAGAAGCCTAAAAGTCCTTGGTCTGATAGTGCAGGTACCTTCTGCCTGACAGTAGGAGGCCAAAGAGAACATGAGGCAGATGGGAGGGGTCTGTGACAGTGCTGAGGGCTCTGCAAACACAGTGCTTCTGGACGTGCCATCGAATGAATCAAGTTAGCTCTGGCATTATGGTACGTATGTGGGGTATTAAAGCTCAAGAATGATTTACTACCTTCTTGCAGAATCTATCAACACGTCACTCGCTATCCTTTCAATATCCTGGAAAAGTTGTTTGTTTATGCTTGAAAATGTTGTCCAAGCTTTGAATTTCTCAGTATTAAATACCCACACCCTTCTGTACTTGATTTTTTTTTGTGTGTCTGTTATCCAGTAATAAGCAAACGTTTATCTGTTTAAAGTTTTGTGTCCAGTAGATTTCAATGTAGGCAACATCATTCATAGAGACACAAACACCCTTAACCCTGCAATAACTCAGGTTTGGATTGTAAACTGTCAAGAGGTTACATCAATTACGACATAAAGTTTGTTACTCTTATATTCTGTTGGACCACTTGATGCATTTACTGAATACTCTTGGAAAGAAAGGCACCAATTTTATCTGAATTACTTGCTCCTGTTACATCTGGTGACATAAACATTACCTCAAAGGGTAGCCATTATTTCTAATAGTACTTTGTCATTGCTATTGAATTATATTTCATTTTCTTTAGAGTCAGCCTCAACTCAAATTACACTGGTTGTGACTAAATGTAGTTTGCACAGGATGACCTCAATAATCATATTTTAAACCTCTTGGATTCTGAATAAGAATACAAGAAGAACATTTGTGTATCTTTTTGGTTTTGTTTTCAATTTTAGCTGGTTTTCTATAGAGTTTTCATTCATTTCATGCCTGTGGCAATTGTGAATTCTTTTCGAAACTTCAGTAACTTGCTTTAAATTACTCCACATTCATGTGTTAAACTGCAGTAGTTCCTCAGTTTAATATGACCAAGTTATTTTAAATAATTATCATTGAGATTTTCAGGACAGCTTTTGCCTGGAGGACAGGTTTGCGTGACCTTGATAATGAAGACGTGTGACTTCACCCATAACATTCAAAGAAAAATTACTGATTGAAAACAATTATTGCAAAGTAAAAATTAGGAAGAGAAAAATCTGAAGTAAAAACAGACGACGCCAGAAGTCAGGTAATATCTGCATAAAATACAGAAAATCTTTCGGATTGATAACATTCTGTTTTCCTGCTTTATATGCAAAAATCAATTCAACTGATTTTACGTGAGCTAAACTCTCATTATATGACTTGACCAAATGATGGCTTTAAGGTCAATGCTCCTCTTAGACCATAAGACCATAAATCATAGGAGCACAATTAGGCCATTCAGCCCATTGAGTGTGCTCCACCATTCCATGATGGCTGATCCCAGATCCCACTCAACCCCATACACCTGCCTTCCCTCCATGTCCTTTGATGCCCTGACCGAATCAGGAAATGTCGGAAGCAATATCAATCAGGTAAGAAAACTGTTCTACCAAGATTACCAAGTAGATCTGTTGGTGGATATGCCCATAAATAGACAATTCCTCATCAGAGGTTGTGGCACAAACTTCTGCTGAATGGAGCACCTGCTGCAGGCTTCTGCATGTTGGGGTTCCTCGTGGAATACAATGGAACAGCACAGGTTGGGACATTCTCCCACTCAACCTAAGCCACGTTAAGTGGATGTATAGACAGTGAGCTCAAAGTGAGAAAATGGATGCCAGGAGGAAGGTATGTAAAGCATTTATCTAATTTAATTATGCTAACTTTACGAGGGGTGATTGATAAGTTCGTGACCTATGGTGAAAGGAGTCAATTTTAGAAAACCTAGCACATTTATTTTTCCTACATTTACACACTTAGTCCAGCAGTCGTGGAGCATACGGATCCCTTCTTTGTAGAAGTCAGCGTCTTGGACCTCCAGCAAGTGGTCCACAGCAGGGGTGATTGATAAGTTCGCGGCCTATGGTAGAAGGAGATGAGTTACTAACTTCAAACTTTCTGTATTTTCACTCAAAGAGTTGAGCTGCATGTGCATGTAACGAGAGCTGTATAACTTATTTCCTTCTACTTAAGGCCATGAACTTATCAATCACCCCTGCTGTGGACCACCTGGAGGTCCAAGATGCTCTCATTACATGCATGTGCAGTTCTGTTCTTTGAGTGATAATACAGAAAGTTTGAAGTTAATAACTCATCTCCTTCTAGGCCACAAACTTATCAATCACCCCTGCTGTGGACCACTTCTACAAAGAAGGGATCTGTATGCTCCACGACCGCTGGACTAATTGTGTACATGTAGGAGGGGACTATGTTGAAAAATAAATGAGCTAAGTTTTCTAAAATTGACTCCTTCTACCTTAGACCATGAACTTATCAATCACCCCTTGTCATATTGGAAATGTGGATTTACATCTTTAACTTTAAGATTACTTACAATTTCAATTCTTCTCATTATTTTTTTAACCTTGGAAGCATTGGGAATGATTAGGGACGATTGTGAATGGCAGAAATTTAAACACTAGGGTGTGACAACCTATGAACCTGGAGCGGGAAGCGGTCTGGGACCTCACTGCTGTTAACACTGGACTTGTCACTGCAGCCAGCCTCCCGGAGGAAGATAATTCCTACTATTAGCAAACTGATTATGTTGATAAGATAGGTTTAGAGGGGTAAGGGCCAAATGAAAGCAAATGTGACTAGCTCAGTATTACATTTTTGTCAGCATGATCAAATTGGGCTGAAAGGACTATTGTTGTTATATAAATTTATGAACCGATGACTAAATCCTTAAGTTGACCAATGCAAAACACGTGATGAAGAGTAATTTCACTTTTAGCTTTACTTTGGAATGTCTTAGAAAATGTACTCCCTCATTTGTCTAATTATTATCTTTTTCATTCTTGAGATCTTGAGTCTGTGATTATCATATTACTCTCGTGGTATGCTCTAGGCTCTCATTAATGCTTCTTGAAGCTCATTAACAGGAAGTACCAGAAGCCATTCCAATATGATGCTTTCTATTTTCCATCTGATTTTCCCATCCCAAGTGAAAAGATGATGATATCTTTTATCCTTGCCGTAGTTCACGTGCATTGCTAAATGCAGCATGTGCCTCAGTCAGATTGCAGTTGAGGGTCTTTTTTGAGAGTATTCAGAAAAGAGCCAGATGTTTGGCATTGTGCTGAATCCATGAAGCACTGGATTTGACCCATAGCTCAGAGGTTGGAAAGTACCTTGTCCTATGATCACATATTTTTCTGCACATCTTGATCAGCACAGATGGAGAAAAGATTCTTTACTTGTTTAGAATTTTTAAGTAGTTCTGCATGGGTGCATTGAAATTTATCTTACCAGGTGTCTGAAAATTACTTATAAAACTTTTAGTATCTCACACTGTTGCAGTATGCACAATCACAGATTACTATTTTTGTATTCCTTGATGGATTTTCATCACAATCAGTAACTCTTGTGTGCCCAGTGAAAGTAGATCTTGTAAATTCCCACTGGTGTGATCCCGGGACTATAAAGGATTTAAACCCCATGCCTGTTCTGTTTTCCATAAAGATCACAAATCTTATTCTTTAGAGCAACTTTCTTGCATTAATTCAGTATCCCCTAAAGTGCACTCATTGTACTTCTTGCCAGTATATTTCTTGAAATACTTACTGTATTTCTGTCTCGTCCAACATTTACGTTAGTTTTAAAATACAAAATTAAGTAAAATGGCATTTTCAGCAAAAAGTTAAGAATATTTATTTGCAATGACATTCTTTTAATTTCTAATTATGTAAGACCATAAGATATAAGAGAATAATTGGGCCATTTGGCTCATCGAGTCTGCTCTGCCATTTCATCTTGGCTGATCCATTTCCCTCTCAGCCCCAATCCCCTGGCTTCTCCCCGTGACCCTTCATACACTGACTAATCAAGAACCTATCAACCTATGCCTTAAATACCCAATGTCTTAGCCTCCACGGCCACCTGTGGCAACATATTATTACTAATTGTACACCACACTTAAAGTGTTGTCCACTCAATATTTTGTACAGCTGCAACAAGAAAATCATACATATGCAAGAAATAAACGTAGCATCTTCCCAAATATAATTTATAAGGTTTTTGAAAATACCAGGGTTGTTGTCAGTTTGGGAGGGTGTATAATGCAGGGGTGACCACTGTAGGCTCAGCTGTTTTCAATCTCAGTCAATTATTTGGATGAAGGAACTGAATATAACTTGTCCTCGAGTGTCAATGATACGAAGTTGGGTGAGAGCGTGAGTTGTGAAGAGAATGCAGAGAGCTTCCGGGAATTTCAAGCTGGCAAAGTGAATGGGCGAAGACATGGTAAAAGGAATATTATGTGAACAACGTGAAAGTCATCCACTTGGAATGAACGCAGAAGACTAGATTTTTTTTTAAAGATGAAAAATTGAAAGGTGCTGGTGATCACAAGGTCTTGGATGTAGATGGACATGAATCACTGAAATTCAATGTGCAGATTAAAAAAAAATTTTAAAAACAGGCCTTTATTGCGAGAGAACACGAATACATGAATGAAGAGATATGACTGCGATAATAGAAGACTTCAGTGAAGCCACTTCTGGAATATTGTATCTCCCTATTCATTCCAGAAGTGTCTATCAGTTCACCAGATTGACTCCTGGAATTGAAATTATCCTGTAAGAAGGAATCAAGGAGACCTGGCACTACTCTACCATTCAGATGAAAGGGAAGGGCAGCAATATTTCAATGAAATGTACGCTATTGCTTAGGTGATAACAGGGTTAATATGCAATGCTTGCGAAGGAAAAGCATTTCAGGATGTATATTGTATACATTTCTCTGACATTAAATTTGACCTTTGAACCTTTGATGTTTTATCTAGCCGATATGATTGGAACCAGGGCCTACAGCCTCAAGATAAGAGATTAGCTATTCAGGAACACAATGTCAAGTAAATTCCTTCAACCAGATTGTAAAGAATCTTTAGAATTCTTTACTCAGTAGGGCTGAGGATGCTCAGTGCTGGGTATGTTCAAGACAGAGTCAGATTTTTAGATGCTCAGGATCAAGAAATATGAGTTTGTGGAGCTGAGTTAAAATGTCAGATATGACCTTACTGAATGGGGAAGCAGGAACATGGGACTCCAGAACCTGTTTTGCTTCTATTTATATTTTTATTAATATACAGTTTAAGTTAATGATGAAGACTATTGCTAATATTTAAATTGCATAAGGAAATTTCGAATACACTGTGGATCAATTTATATCAAGGATTACTTTATACCATCAAAGGAGATGGGAACACCAAAATTAGGGAATGAAAGTTGAGCAATGTAACTGGTGTATGCAGAGCCTGGGCATAAACTAAGGTCTGTAATTTTAAGTGAGCAATGTTAATGCAATTTATCCTGCAGTTCCAAACAGCATAAAGCATACAAATATCCTTTTGGTAAAGTAAACCTAGGAGTAAATTCAGCAAAAGAAAACAGCATCTGAGGGTTTCAAATAAATCCAGTAGCTGAAAATCCAGTTCTAAAGCTTACTAAGATTTTGTTTATGCCAAAACTTCGGTGCACTTTAGTGCTGTCATTTGTTTAGACTACAGTGTAGACCAAAGCTATTACCTTACTTCCCTAACTGTAGATCAAACTTAAGTCTCTGAGAGCCATTGTAGTTCTTCTACTCATTACCTCCGTCAATAAGAATGACAATATATTGCAAACATTAAATTGGTAAATGAAGCTCATTCAAGTGAAACCTCAATCTCCCTATGTAATTCAAGCAATAGTTGTAGAATTGGAGAGGGGTTCCAATTTCCACCAAGCCACATGGTATCAGGATAATTTTGAAGCATGCTATGCACAGAAAAAACATGGTTATACTGTGGTGCTCAGGCTGCTAGGAACTGGGGTAAACAATTTTGAAGATGCAATTAAATGCATGGATGAAACATTGCTCAGCCAACTCTGATTATGATTAAAAATTTTGACCCCCAAGCAGATGTTGATAAGATAATTTATTTTCAACACTGAAGCTTTGAAAGTAACACTTGCAGAAATTAATTCTTCTACATCGTTCTTCAACGGGGGTTGCGTGTAATTTTAGAGCAACTGAAGCATGAGTTTGAGGTGTGTGCTTATTCCATTTCAGCCAAACTACAAGTTCCAAGTCTTCACAAAAGAAAATCAAATTATAACAGAATGTTGGTTCCATAGTTAGAGGAATAGAGGCGAGATTCTGTTGATGTGATAGAGACATAAAGAGGACATGTTGCCTCCCAGTTGCCAGGGTCAGGGATGTCTCAGATCTCATTAACAGCATTTTAAAGGGAGGTTGAGCAGCTGGAAGTCTTGGGTACATACTGGCACCAATGACGTAGTTTGGAAAGATGAGAAGAGAGATTTTAGGGAGCTCAGTAGAAAGCTGAAAAGCAGGATGGCCAGGGTAGTAATCTTTGGATTGCTGCCTGTGATACACACCAGTGAGGGTAGAATCGGAGCATTTGGCAGATAAAGGCATGACTGAGGAATGGGTGCAGGGGGTAGGGGTTCAGATTGCTGGATCACTGGGATCCCGCCTGGGCTTATTACGACCTGTACAACAAGAACGGGTTACACTTGAACCCGAAAGGGACCAATATCCTGCGGGCAGGTTTACGAGAGCTGTTTGGGAGGGTTTAAGCTAATCTTGCAGGAGGTTGGAAGCTGGAGTGATAGGGCTAAGAGTGGGGCAGTTGATTTACAGAGGCAGTGTGTAGTGAGACTCCTAGCAAGGACAGGGCAAACTTGCAGTCAGTGGGATGAGTTGCAATGTAAAAGGAGGACAAAATCGAAAAGGGTGATGATTACAGAACTGAAAGTGTTATATCCGAATGCACGCAGTATACAGGATAAGATAGATGAACTTGTAGCACAGTTAGAGACTGGCAAATATAACATTGTAGCATCACTGTGACATGGCTGAAGGAAGATTATAGCTGAGAGCTTAACATTCAAGAATACACATTGCATTGAAAGGACAGGCAAGTAGGGCTGGTGTGACTCTGTTGGTAAAACGTGAAATCAATCCTCCGAAAGAGATGACATAGGATCAGGCGGTGTAGAATCCTTGTGGGTAGATCTAAGAAACTGCATGGAGGGAAAAAAAAATGATGGGCAGGATATACAGCCCTCTGAACAGTAGCCAAGATGTGGGCGACAAATTACAAAAAGCATGTCAAAAATGCAATGTTCTGATGGTCATGGGGAATTTCAATATGCAGCTAGATTGGGGAAATCAGGTTGATGCTGGATCCCAATGGAAGCAGTTGTAGAATGCCTACAAGATGGCATTTTAGAGCAGCCTGTGGTTGAGCCCACTAGGGGGTCAGCTACACTGGATAGGGTGTTATGCAATGAACAGGAATTGATTAGAGAGCTAAGGTAAAGGAACAGTGAGTGGTCAGTGAACTTAATATGATAGAACTCATTCAGCAATTTGAAAGGGAAAAGATAAAGTCAGCTGTATCAGTATTACAGTGCACTAAAGGGAATTACAGAGGAATGAAAGAGGAGCTGGCAAAAGTTGATTGGAAGGAGACACTAGCAGAGTAGCAATGTCTAGAAATTCTGGCTGTACTTCAGAAGGTGCAGTATGGATACATCCCAAAGAAGAACTATTCTAAATGCAGGATAACTCAAGCGTGGCTGAGAGAAAAGTCAAAGGCAACATAAAAGACAAGGAAAGGGCACATAATAGAACAAAAATTATTGAGCAGTTAGATCATTGGGAAGCTTTTAAAAACCACCATAAGGCTACTAAAAAAACCATAAAGAGGGAAACAGTGGAATATGAGGTAAGCTAGCCAATAATATTAAAGAGGATACCAAAAGTTTCTTCAGATATATAAAGAGCAAGAGAGAGTTGAGAGTAGATATTGAACTGCTGGAGAAGTAGTAATGGGGGGGCAGGGAGCAAGGAAATAGCGGATGAACTGAATAAATATTTTGCATCAGTCTTCACTCTGGAAGACACTAGCAGTACGCTGGAAGTTTGATAGTGTTAGGGGGCAGAAGTGAGTGAAGTTGCCATTACTAGGGAGATGGTGCTTGGAAACTGAAAAATATGAAAGTAGATAAGTCACCTGGGCCAGCCGGACTGGATTCCAGTGTTTTAAAAGAGATAGCTGAAGAGATTGTGGATGCATTACTAATAATCTTTCAAGAATCAATACATTCTAACATGGTTCTGGAAGACTGGAAAATTTCAAACGATATCCACTCTTCAAGAAGGGAGAGAGGCACAAAAAAAATTGTAGGCCAGTTAGTCTGACCTCAGTGTTTAAGAAGATGCTGGAGTCGATTGTTATAGATGTGGATTTGGTGTACTTGGCGGCATATGATAAAATATGTCGAAGTCAGCATGGTTTCTTTAAGGGAAAATCTTGCCTGAAAAATCCGTTACAGCTCTTTCAGGAAATAACAAGCAGGATAGACAAAGGAGAATTAGTGGATGTTGTGTACTTGGATTTTCAGGAGGCCTTTGACAAGGTGCTGCACCTGAGGCTACTTAACAAGATAAGAGCCCGTGGTATTACAGGACAGATGATAACATGGATGAACTAGTGACTGATTGGCAGGAGGCATAGAGTGAGAATAACGGGAGCCTCTTCTGGTTGGCTTCTGGTGACTAGAGGTGTTCCACAGGGGTCTGTGCTGGGGCTGCTTATTTTACATTATTTGTCAATGATTCAGATAATGGAATTGATGGCTTTGTGACAAAGTTTGTGGACAATATGAAGGTAGGTGAAGGGACAGGTAGTGTTGTGGAAACAGGGAAGCTGCAGAGTAATTAGACAGATTAGAATAATGGGCAAAAAATTGGCAGATGCAATACAGTGCCGAAAAGTGTATGATCATGCACTTCCGCAGAATAAACAAAAGTGCAGCCTTCTCAAAAATGCAAAAGTCCGAGGTGCAAAGGGACTTGGGAGTCCTCGTGCTGGATTCAGTGAAGGTTAATTTACAGGTTGAGTCAATGGTGAGGAAGGCAAATGTGATGTTAGCATTCATTTCAAGAGGACTAGAATATAAAAGCAAGGAAATAATGTTAAGGCTTTATAGGGCACTGGCAAAGCCTCACGTGGAGTATTTTGAGCAATTTTAGGCTCCTTAACTAAAAAACGATGTGCTGACTTTGGAGAGTGTTTAGAGGAGGCAAAAGTCAAGAGTCTAGAACTAGAGAACACAGGTTTAAGATAAGAGGAGATCTGAAAGTTAAAGTCACGCAAGGGATTGTCGGTATATAGAAAGTGAGAAAGTGATGGAGGCTTTAACAAATTATACCATTTTAAAGATATGTGGAGAGAGACATGGATTGGAAAGGTTTAGAGGGACATAGGCCAAGTACAGGCAAATGGGATGTTCAGGTAGGCATGGACAAACAGGGCCTTTTGCTATAGAACTTTATGACTGTATAACTAAACATTGCAATATTAGGAAGTGTTTAGATTCAGTATGGCTCATCTAGTGGTACACATTTCTAGCTCAGTGGATTGTTAGCTCTGATCTCACTTTAGAAGCCTGAGTCCTGTTTATAATGTAGTGTTACCTTTAAGAATGGGTGCACCATATAGCATAACTTCCATACATTCTGTACCAGTCACAACTGTCAGATCAGTGTTTAAAATACTTTGTTCGGGATTCTTGTCAGCAGCTCTACCTCTGTCCTTTGCCTTCATAATGATCCATCCCGTTGACATGACACCAATATCACGTTAAAGCTGTTGCTGCCTGAGAAATTTGAAGTCCGGAAACTGAGTGTGAATTTAATAGAAAATGGAGAGTTGTATCCAGGAAAACGAACTGAATCTGGTGCAGATAATATTGATGCAGAGGATGAACACATGAGTTCTGGTGGAGAGCTCAATATCTACAGGACCTTTGATGTTTACTGAGTTGCTGCATGGCATGATCCAAGTGCAGATTGAGATAGATGCTTTCAAAGAGGACTGCATTGCAATGTGGAGGCTGTTCAAAAACTCCAAAGATCCCATGAGAATTTTCACAGCAGGTGAAGATACATCAATGTCAGCCAAATACGGTATAGTCAGGGCACCATAAATCAGATGTAAAGCAGTCATGGAAAAGTTGAAAGCCTTGGAGAAGCTCTGAAAGGGAGAGACAGTGAAGATGGCTTTAACACTTCAAAAGGACGAAAGGAAGGGTCTGATGTCTCCATGAAGACAGAATGAGAAATGGGACACAAGGCAAAAGCACAAAACGTTGAGAGAATCAGGAAGATTCAAACTGAATGAGAGGCAAACTGGAGAAACTATTTGAAGTACCTGCACTTGGATTGGATTTTTCAGAGATGTTGAATATGGCTTATAGTAAAGATATTTGTGGATGTACAGAGTGAGAGACTGGTGATACATAAACAGCTATCAATTACATAACTTCATAATTGTAAGCACTCAAATGTTGGTGTGAGTTTATTGATATATATTGTTGATGATTTGCACATTAAATTTCTCTATAAAGAGAAGGCAATATTGTTCAAAGGTAACTTTGAAAAGTGTATCAATCATGTGATATGACTTTATTCATAATTGCACAAAGCACCTCCCTTAGTTAAGAATATATTCCTTTCAAGAAAGAATTGGTAGCTGTAGACATTACAGATACTAAAATCATTGTGACAATGACTAAGACCCACTCGTTCTTTCAGGTGATATAAAATAGCCTTGCAATACAGTTTTGGAGCATCTGCTTTGTCTTATAAACAAGCATTCCTTTTATTCCATTTATTCCATTAACGTTAATGGGAAATGATCTGTCTTCATGGGTGGAAAATGGCTGCGTATAAATTATCACCCTCTTGTATTCTTGTATTTCTTGTATTACAGAATGATTTCCTAAAAACTAGTTCATTGGATGCAAAGCTCATAAACACAGAGCACATCTTTCTCCAACACATGGGAATTCCCATACTACAAAATAATTGCAATATTCTCAAAATTTTGGATTTATTATGGTCTTGAGAGCAATTTATGAAATCTGGTCTACCTGGTGACTTATGTTACTCCTGTAATTTTGCACAATATTTATTTTTAAAGCAAATATGCAAAATTGCTAATCTTCTGTCAAACGATATCTATAAAGAAGATTCTGCCTTGTAACATGTTTCATGACCTCCAAACATTTTATGGTTAATTACATGTTTTTGAAGTAGAAACATAGAAATATAGAAAACTTACAGCACACTAAAGGCCCTTCGGCCGACAAAGCTGTGTGGAACATGTCCTTACCTTAGAAATTACCTAGGGTTACCCATATCCCTCTATTTTTCTAAGTTCCATGTATCCATCCAGGAGTCTCTTAAAAGACCCTATCATATTTGCCTCCACCACCATCAGCAGCAGCCCATTCCACGCACTCACCACTCTCTGTGTTAAAAACTTAACCCTGACATCTCCTCTGTCCCTACTTCCAAGCATCTTAGAACTGTGCCCTCTCATGCTATCCATTTCAGCCCTGGGAAAAAGCCTCTAACTATCCACACGATCAATGCCTCTCATCATCTTATACACCTCTATCCAGTTATCTCTCATCCTCCATTACTCCAAGGAGAAAAGGCCAAGTTCACTCAACCTATTCTCATAAGGCATGCTCCCCTATCCAGGCAACATCCTTGTATATCTCCTCTTTACCCTTTCTATGGTTTCCACATCCTTCCTGTAGTGAGGTGACCAGAACTGAGCACAGTACTCCAAGTGGGGTCTGACCAGGGTCCTAAATAGCTGCAACATTACCTCTCGGCTCCTAAACTCAAACCCATGATTGATGAAGGCCAATGCACCATATACTTTCTTAACCATAGAGTCAACCTGCGCAGCATCTTTGAGTGTCCTATGGATTCGGACCCCAAGATCCCTCTGATCCTCCACACTGCCAAGAGTCTTACCATTAATACTACATTCTGCCATCATATTTGACCTACCAAAATGAAGCATCTCACACTTACCTGGAAAAGCAGCAGCCAATTTATTCACAACAGGACCCTACTGGCAATAATGAGTTGAATGACCAAACCATCTATTTCAGGTGTTGGTATCTCTGGTACTATTCTTTTAATGGTTCTGAAGAAACATATAATGTCTACCTTGGTCTAACAGCTCATCTGCAGAGCAAAACTTCTGACCGTGCAACATTGTGTGGGAACCGTTCAGATTTCTGCCATGCAGTTTGAACTCAGGACCTTCCAGCACAGAGTGATGAGTGATCCCACTGAATCTAAACTAATACTTCATGTAAGAAGAAACTTTAAACTTCCACATAATGTAGGGTTTTAGTGTTCAATGCTCCAAGGTCAGAATTCAAATAAATTTATTTTGGAAGTATATATATGTCACAATATACAACCCTGTGATTCATTTTCTTGCAGGCATACTCAATAAATCCATAATAGGATAATAACCATTATAAAATCAATGAAAGAGAACACCAATTTGAGTGTTCAACCAATGTGCAAAAGGCAACAAACTCTGTAAATACAAAGAGAAAGAAATAATAATAATAAATAAGCAAGCAATAAATATCAAGAAAATGAGATGAAGAGTCCTTGAAAATGCGTCCATAGGTTGTGGGAACATTCTGTTATGGGGCAAGTGAAGCTGAGTGAAATTATCCCTTTAGTTCGACAGCCTGATGGTTGAGGAGTAATAAACTGAACCTGGTGCTGTGAGCCCTGAGGCTCCTGTACCTTCTTATGATAGCAGCAACGAGAAGAGAGCATGACCTAGGTAGTAGGGTCCCTGATGATAGATGCTGCTCTCCTGCAACAAGCTCCATGTAGGTGTGCTCAAAGTTAGGGAGTGCTTTACCCATGATGAACTGGGATGCAACCATTGCTTTTCATAGGATTTTGCAATCAATAGCATTGGTGTTTCCCTACCGGGCTGTGATACAGCCAGTCAATATACTCTCCACCACACATCCTTTAGAAATTCCTTCCAATAAGTGCCTATTATAATATCTATTCATTGTGAACAAGAATAAAGATAGTTGATAAAGAATTTATAATGTAACCATTAATGGACCTGGAATTTTGTTTCAATTAGGTTCATCAGGGTAAGCCCATTCAATTGCTCCTTCACAGTACAATTTGTAGGGTGACCATGCTTTGTAACCATAAATCTCCCATGCTTTCTTGTTTTTCCTTAAAGGCACGGGTTGTTCTCTTCACGTTGGTTGTAACGGACATAAATAGAAAATATTTTCAGTCATAAGTCAGTCTTAAGGAGATATGCATCCAACACACACACTGTACTTCATTGGCTCTAATTCTAATGTATTTCAGCGAGACCAAAAGACAGCTGTTATTGATAACATGGGCATTTTGTAAAGATGGAACAGGGTTGTTTTTCAGCATTGGAATTAAATCATTGTTAGAACAGACGAGAGGAATCTTCCTACTGATAATGCATCAGGAAATGTGGATGAATAGATGGAAATGAGTTTATATTGATAAGCATCCATGGATCTTGTATCATTCTTCTTAATGTACAAAATATTGACCAAATCAAAGCGAAGATTTGAAAAATATTGGATAGTGTCAATAGGAAATTGATTCATAATGACCTTCAGAATGCCAGGTTCTCTCCCATGCTGTCAGTTCAGGCCAATACCTCTGAAGTCCTAAATTTTTAATGGGTTCCCTGTAAAATTCAAAAAGCTTTCCCCTGCTGTAACTTTTAATAAAGACTTTGGCAGCAAGAAGGCTCTGATGTGAAACTTATTATTTCAAAGCACTAACTGCATCCTCGGTCTAGTTTGTTACAATATGTTAATAGCTACGACAGTCACCAAGGACATTCAAAAAAATTGGGAAAGTCAATGATTAAAAAAAAATCAGCCTGGCTTCATTAAGGAAATGCAACTCTGTAGCTTGGTTCCTCCACTAAAGTATATAATTACTACATGTTAATTTGAAATTGCACTAAATCTGTCATCATTTTAATACCTAACCTGATTCACTAGCATGAATGTAAAACTGTAATTTATTGCTGATGTGCAACCATCTTATTAAACCAAACAGCCACATCGAGGCTGTTGATGTCAGAAATGATTATTTTAAAGTTTTTTTTTAGCCTTTGCTGATAGGTATGAATTAAAGCGCTTCACTGTAAAACATGCGCCTGTGAAAATTATCACCTTCCCACAATCCTGTGATTTAAAGCCAACAACCATAATTAAAAGCTCCATTGGACAGGAGGTTTAACATACTTTGTATAGGATAGTAAAATCTCTGCTGAGCGTATGTGCCTCCACAGGGACTATATGAGGATAATTAACTTAAATCATCCATGCAAAACTGTCCTCACTACCAGGGCATTCCCAGGACAGAGTCTATATGATGTGAAAATCTGAAAGCCAATGACAATCGGCAACATCTTAACAATCAAGCACTGATGTATACTGTAATTACCAATTTAAATTGTTAACTCTTTCTCTTTCTGCTAGATCTGCTGATTATTCCCAGCATTTTCTATTTTCACATCAGCATCTAGGCATAGACTATTTTCTACATGGGGAACAAGTTCAAAAATCAGAAGCACAAAGGGACCTGGGAGTCCTCTTGCAGGACTCCCTGAAGGTTAACTTGCAGGTTGAGTTGGTAGTAAGGAAGGCGATGTTAGCATTTATCTTCAAGAGGACTAGAATATAAAAGCAAGGATGTAATGAGAAGGCTTTATAAGGCATTGGTCAGGCACTTGGGGCACTGTGAGCAAGCTTTGGCCACTTATCTAAGAAAGGATGTGCTGGCATCACGAGAATGATGCTGAGAAAGAAAGGGTTAACATATGAGGAGTGTTTGATTGCCCTGGACCTGTATGCACTTGAGTTTAGCAGAATGAGGGGTGACCTCATTGAAACCCATCGAATATTGAAAGGCCTAGATAGGGTGGACATGGAGCGGATGTTTCTTATAGAGGGGAGTCTAGGATCAGAGGGCATACTCTCAGAATAGAAGGAAGTCCCTTTAGAAGAGAGATGAGGAGGAATTTCTTTAGCCAGAGGGATGTTAATCTATGGAAATCATTACCTCAGAGGACTGTGGAGGCCTTGTCATTAGATATATTTACAGCAGAAGATGAAAGATTTTTTTGTAACTAAATGTTGTTCTTCTATTATAATCATATGTGGTATGCAGTATGTGCTCTGTGTGACTGTTCATATGTACAGTGTTTTGCACCAGTGGTTGAATGACAATTGAATTTGATAGTGGAAGTTTTTGATTAGTAAGGGTATCAAAGGTGTTGGGTAGAAGGCAGAAGAATCGGGTGAGAGGGTTAATAAATCAGCCATGATGGAATGGCGGAGCAGACTTAATGGGGAGAATGGCCTAATTCTGCTCCCATGTCTTATAGCATTTTAGTTTTGTGTATAGAATTCCCTGAGCTTCAGTAAATTACTACCAAGAAACATTTTGATATACAGTATACAAATGTCTCATTTGGTATATTGATACCTCAGGCCTCAGTAACATTAATTTACATCCCTGTGCACTTGCATAGTGGACTTGAGCACACAAACCTCTTACATACAATCTGTTTGTTATATATACTGCACCTGCATGCATCGTTGTAAGAGGTGGAGACGGCAAGTTACTGGGTTGAATTATGCTTGTGTTCGACTTCAGCCTGGATTAGACACCTGAGTTTTCTCACCCTCCTCCAACACTTTTGCAGACAATTGGGTCCTTCTCTTCTGGAGTTGGGCAGCATGAAGTGGTGGTGCTTTAGAACTGACTTGGTGTACTATTGAGATCCTTTTCCCCTAATGTCCAGACAACCCTACAGGAGGTGTGACCGAAGGTAGAGATTTGCCTTCTGTCAAAGCCTATGAGTTTTTTAAAGGGTCTTAATGGTTTCTGCTACACTGAGCATTTAAAATTAATTAATTAAAATTATTTCTGCAAGTAATTTCAAGAATGGTAAAATATATTAATGTTTATTAATATCACTTTGAAGTATCAAGAACAAACATACCATGAAAATAGAGTATTATCTGTAAAATAAACCACTGCACTTTCATATCCCAATGTCTGGGCTGGAATTTGAGTTCAAGTTAGTGGGGATTCCCATTCTCTGTCAGGTTAGCTGGCACAGTATCATAGAGGCAGATGTCACTGCATAAATACTGAGAAATCCCAGCACAGTTAGTCTCTTCTGTTGAATCCACACATTGTTGATCTACAGGATAGAGTGAGAAATGTGTGCCTATTACTCAACTCAAACTAGCCTTAAAGCGGGTTCAAGATGTACTTTGCAGCAATCAGCTAAACAACGGTGCTTCCTCTTGGACCACTGGCTGCAACCAGCCTGACTTGGCCTACTACTGGGGTAAGACCAGTCATGCAAAAAGCTGTTTGGCATTCTAAAGGAACAAGCTGGCTTGTTACCACAGTCCGTGTGTCAGTTTCAGTGAATACGTGAGGAATCTGTCAACAAGGCAACTGTTTACTTGCATTCAGCAGCTACTGAGATCAATCTATCCTCTAACTATGGATTTGGACTAGAATTTGAATTAATAGGGCTGCAATTGGACTAACAAATATAATCTTAGTATGATCACTTAGTTTCCTCAGTATGCACTCTAAGGAAATTCAACACCACCAGACTTAACCTGGGAGTGCTTGAATATTACCATCTAAAACTTTGAAATGACTCAAAATCAGCTTTCTTAATTAAATTATACAAGTGATTGACCCAACTTCACTTTGATTTCTGTTTTTAATCATGCAGCAAAGCACCAGGTGAAAAGCCTGTGTTAAAACAGTGATCATTATTGCAATAGATTGACTATTCCTTTCAAACTTTTTGAATTATTGAGATATGGAAATATGCAAATGGGATTAACTCAGTTAGTCAACTATGAGGCTATGGATGAGTTGAACCAAAAGACCTGATTTCTGTGCTGCATAGCTCTGTGAATCTATCGGGAATGAACTACCATTGGTACTTCAGGATGTCATAGAATCATAGAATGTTTTCAACATAGAAGGAGGTCATTCCAGCCTATCATTGTCCATGACAGCACTATCAGCTCCCTAATTCTATCCACTGATCCTTTCTCCTGGATCTTGCAGAGCTTTCTGTTCCATAGATTTATCCAAGTCCACCTAGAAGGCCAAGATGGAAACATGCCTCTACCACATCTGCAAGTGATGCTTTCAAGATCGTCTCCACATCCCACATGAGAATATTTTTTCCTCGTGTTACTCTTAATTCTCTTCCCTCTTATTTTATACCTCTGCAACCTCTAGTTCTCATCTCCTCTGTCAAAGGGAAAAGCCTCCCACTATCTATCTAGAACCCTCATCTGTTTATATAAAGAAACAGTCTCTAATTCTCTCATTTGCCATTATGAATGTAATCCTCCCCCACAAAAATCATTCTCATAAATCTTACTGGACCCTCTCTAATGCCTTCCTATCATCTCCATAATTAGATGAGCAGAATTAAATGTAATACTGTAGTTGAGTCTGGACCAGTGTTTTATAAAGGTTCACCATCACTTTGTATCTTTATACCAAATAGCTCTATTAACAAAGCCCCAAATGTATTATGTCTTATTAACCTCTTTCTCACCCTTTGTCCACCTTTGTCAATGTCACCACATAAAAAATTATAAGTTGGTCATAGTGTTACTATTTTGAATATCCTAATAGTGCATCTTGAGATGATAACAGACCAAATGCCTTAAGAGTTTGTGTTGAGAGGTTTCAGGTATTGTGTTGCTGAGTACAAAATAAAGTGCCTTCTTAACATTTTTGCCAATGTCTATCCCTCAATATGCACCAATAACAATAATTAAGTCAGCTCTTGTTGATTTTTGGGGACCTTACTATGCATATTTTAACTACCATGCTTATTAACAAAATTAGTGATTGAATCACTAATGTTCTTTGTAAATATTAATATGTCATGAGATTTTGAAAAGCACTTGCACTGTATACTCTTAAAAGTGCAATTTTTTTCTCCTAAATAAATACTTCCTTTACCTAATAAAATGGCTAGTGAATGTGTGTTTCTGCTGCTGTAGCCTTTGCATTCCAAAGTTTGACGTGTTGAGCATTCAAAAATGGTCTTCTGCACAGCATTTGTCATGGTGTTCGCTGGCAGGACAGGACCCAGGTGCAGAGTAGCAGCAGGCTGCCATGGTGACTGTTGGCAATGACTCAACCCAGGTGAGGAGGAATGACAGACTTCCCATGAAGAGATGGAAACAAGAGGTTGTAGATAGGAATACCAACTTGGCAATGGAAGCATGACCAAGCGACACTGCGACACAAATCATTCTCCACAAAGACTCCGCTAAGGTACTAAACAAGAGCCCCAGTAAGTAATGCTAGAATGTGGGAAACCCACACCAGTCATAATTAACCTGACCAGATTAAACAGAAAACACAAGGGCTTAATGAATCTCATTAAGACAACAGTTAATAATACAGGTGCTCAAGAAACCTAGAAGCCCAATGCTCAACGGCAAGCCACAGACATACAAGACACCATTGTAATGCATGGTTTTTTGAGTTATTTTCACCTTCTTGTCAGCTTGAACCAGTCTGGCCGTTCTCCTCTGACCTCTCTCATTAACAAGGCATTTCACCCTCAGAACCACCTCTCGCTGGTTGTTTTCTTTGTTTTATAGACTATTCTCTGTAAACTCTAGAGACTACTGTGCATTAAAATCCCAGGAGAACAGCTGTTTATGAGATACTCAAACCACCCTGTCTGGCACCAATAATCTTTCCATGATCAAATTCGCCTAGGTCATATTTCTTCCCCATTCTAGATGTTTGGTGTGAACAACAACTGAACTTCTTGACCATGTCTGCATGCTTTTATACATCGAATTTCTGCCACATGATTGGCTGATTAGATACTTGCATTAACAGGTAGGGGTACAGGTGTACCTAATAAAGTGGTGCCTGAAGGTCCATCCCCAGGTTAAGAACACCCCACTTGTGAAAACGCGTATGATCAAGCTTTGATTAAATTCAAAAGTTCTATTTATGTATGTATATTTATTCCTACAGATGGCAGAACTAGTTTCTTTTCTCTCAGCACTTTTAGCAATTGTTCTTTCTGCTCAGCATTACATGCTTCTGGAGCCAAAAGTTACCAGATAAAGTAATTTTGTTAACTGCATATTTTCCATCTTATGGACAAATCAGCGTAAGGCCTCTCTAAAAACAAAAGCCATTTGTTACTTGGAGACAGCCTATGGAGAAAAAGAGAAAATGAAGCTGTTTTCAGTGGTTCAGAGAGCATAGGACGAGAAAGTAACAAAGCTACCAATTCAAGAGATGAGCTTGCATACTAAGTATATCCATTGCAATGGACTCACAGAATCACACAACAGAGCAGCTGATATTCAGCCTGCTATCTCATTCCTGACCATTGGGTATCTATAGTTATCCCATTGTCCAAGACCTGCCCTGCAACCTTCCATGCTTTTGTAATTTAAATTGCTCTCTACATGACTACCTTAACCACTCATCCCTCTCCACTGATTATCCTCCTGACACTTTACCCATGAGCTTGTCAGGGTCATCTACCATATCCAGTGCTCCTGGCGTGGCCTCCTTTACATCAGTGAGACCCTGTGTAGACTGGGGGACCACTTTGTCAAGCCCCTTCGCTCCATCTGGCATAAAAGCCGGGATATCCTGTTGGCCATCCATTTTAATTCTACTTTCTATTCCCATTAGACATGTTGATCCATGATCTCCAATACAGTCATGATCAGGCCATTCTCAGGTTAGAGAAGCAACACCTCACATTCTGTCTCCAACCTGAAAGCGTGAAGATAAATTTGTCTAACCTGATAATTTCTACTCCTTCCCCATTCCCTCTCTTTCCATTCCCATTCTGGCTCCCCTCTTAACACTTTTCTTCTGCTCACCTATCCATCACCACCTTCAGATGCCCATCCGACTTCCCTTTCATCCATGGTCCACCATCCCCCTTCGTCAGCTCTTTTCCTCTTCTACCTGTCACCTCCCAGCTTCTCACTACATTTTCCCTCCCTCACCCACCCATCTCTCCTCTCACCTGGTTTCACCTGTTACCCACCAACTGGTACTCCTTCCCATCACAACCACCCCACCAGCATTTTTATTCCGGCTTCTCTCTTCCTTTCCTCCTGATGAAGGGTCTTGGCTCAAAATGTCGTCTGTCTATTCCTCTCTATTCATGCTATCCAGCCCACTGAACTCCTCCAGCATTTTGTGAGTGTGGCTCTGGATTTCTAGCTCTGATCTCTTGCACTTTTAATGTTACCTAACTACAAGTGCTACAAACTCTAAGGATCCTTGGGCGTCCCTTGTTGTCTCAATAATCCATAGAGCTCTACTGTTCATTATATTGTATGTACAGAAGCCTTATTAATCCTCCCAAAAGTACATTGTCTCATTTGTATCAAGGTTAATTTCCATCTGCCATTCTTACCAACTTATTAATATCTTTCTGTAGCTGACGACCATGTCCTTCATTATCAACAACACTACCAATTTATGCATCATCTGTGAACCCAGTTGTTCCGATCCTAATTTATTAGACGCAACACTGATAGCAGGCTTCCAAAAATATCCCTTTGTTCCTATTACGAACTTTGGATTCATTTTGCCAACATACTGTAGATCCTATTGTTTCTAACTTCTTGGACAAATTTTCCAGAAGGAATCTTGTGCAAGCCCTTACTGAACTTTATAGAGACTACATTAGCTGCATTGCCATCAGCAACACACTTCATGATCCTCTGAAGAAATAAATCATATTGGTCAGATAGGCTCTCCTCACAACATTGTCCACCCCCCACCATCACCCCTTTAAAGCCAGAAATGAAACTCAGCTGGTGAGTTTATGAAAGAAGCCTAAAAAAAATCTTGCTCATTTTTCACTGGAGCATGAAAATAATAAAAGTGAACCTACTGAGGGTTCTCACTAGAGAATGTACGCACTCAAGCTATCTATGGTGGAGACTAATGCCACAGTATAGGTAGGAAATACTATTTTCCACAACAGAGATTCTTGTGAACTCCAAGACACTGAGCAATTTGTAACAGGGCGCAAGAATTGCACTGAACATTTATCCCCAGTAGAAAAAGTGAGGCATGTCTAAATTCAAAAGGAATTCAATCTGGCTTGGATTTAAACAGAGATTATTAAAGCTGTGTACATACATCTATTGATGCTTCTGGACACATCTTCAGTGATGTTCCTGGAATCATCGGGTGTTTCGGGTCTTTCAACATCATACAACCTCTTCCAGGTGACCCAGCCACGGCTGATCAAACCCCAGCTTGTGTCCAGGTGGCTAGCTACTTATGACTCCATGGCTCCCCTCTTTTGAGCCACAGCCATCTTGAGGCCCTCTCTGCCTCATTGGTGGTACTGCGGATGGCTCTCCTCTTCCTCTCTCCCTCGACGCCCAAAATGCTGAAGGCTCTAACTAAGGAACAGGCTATGAATCCCCTACAACCAACCTCCACTGAGAGACACCTCACTCTCCATCCAGCCTGCTGGCAGTTGCTGACCAGGCCTGCGTACTTGGAGAGCTTCCGTTCAAAGGCCTCCTCCAAGCTATCTTCCCATGGGACTGTCAGCTCCAGCAGCACCACTTGCTTAGTAGACTCAGACACTAGGACAACGTCTGGTCACAGGGTGGTGGCTGCAATATGGTTGGGGAACTTCAGCTGCCCTTCGAGGTCCACCAACAGCTGCTAGTCCCTTGCAGAGGTCAGAATGCCTGCAGATGTTCTTTTGGCAGGTATTGGCTGCTCCCCAGCTCTGACAAAGGCAATGGTCTGCTTGGAGGGTTGGGACCGCTTCACCCACTCAATTCCTGTGCTGACGGCTTCAGCGATGGTCTTCAGGATCTGATCATGCCTCCACCTGTACCGTCCCTCACCAAGTGCCCTTGCGCAGCCGCTGAGGATGTGCTCAGATGAGCACAACCCTAACCCTAATGCGGACCACGATAATGAAAGGCATGGGCCAGATTAACCTGGATTCACCACACGAGCCTACCATCATAGCACCTCATACCTCACCACTCAAAACTCTGCAGCCTTACCTCTCCCAGTCACACATATACATCCACCAGCCCAACACTCAAAACTAATCCTAACGTCCAAAGAGGCACACACCCCCACAAACCCTAGGCACATCCCGATTAACCCTGGCCACACCCCCACAAACCCGATTACCTTTGTCAGGAGGGGCAAGATCCAAGAAAGGCAAGTGTTGGACCTGGTTAATGAAGACATGGGCCAGATCAAAGTGGCAGGGTTAGGGTTAGGGTTAGGGTTACCAGATGACTGCTGCACAGCTCTGTCACTCTCATGTGCAGTACGTATATCAATGTGGAGAATTTCTAGTTGGTGTTAATGTATTGTCTCAATTCATTTCCATAGTACAGCTATTAATGCATTTAGCTCTATTATTTTACCTTTGTACCGACATATTAGCTAAGATAGACTGACAAATGACACTTAAAGGATTGACGGTGGATATGCAATGGCAAGCATTTAAAGGTTGCATGGATGAACTACAACAATTGTTCATCCCAGTTTGGCAAAAGAATAAATCAAGGAAGGTAGTGCACCCGTGGCTGACAAGAGAAATTAGGGATAGTATCAATTCCAAAGAAGAAGCATACAAATTAGCCAGAGAAAGTGGCTCACCTGAGGACTGGGAGAAATTCAGAGTTCAACAGAGGAGGACAAAGGGCTTAATTAGGAAGGGGAAAAAAGATTATGAGAGAAAACTGGCAGGGAACATAAAAACAGACTGTAAAAGCTTTTATAGATATGTAAAAAGGAAAAGACTGGTAAAGACAAATGTAGGTCCCCTGCAGACAGAAACAGGTGAATTGATTATGGGGAGCAAGGACATGGCAGACCAATTGAATAATTACTTTGGTTCTGTCTTCACTAAGGAGGACATAAATAATCTTCCAGAAATAGTAGGGGACAGAGGGTCCAGTGAGATGGAGGAACTGAGCGAAATACATGTTAGTAGGGAAGTGGTGTTAGGTAAATTGAAGGGATTGAAGGCAGATAAATCCCCAGGGCCAGATGGTCTGCATCCCAGAGTGCTTAAGGAAGTAGCCCAAGAAATAGTGGATGCATTAGTGATAATTTTTCAAAACTCGTTAGATTCTGGACTAGTTCCTGAGGATTGGAGGGTGGCTAATGTAACCCCACTTTTTAAAAAAGGAGGGAGAGAGAAACCGGGGAATTATAGACCGGTTAGCCTAACGTCGGTGGTGGGGAAACTGCTGGAGTCAGTTATCAAGGATGTGATAACAGCACATTTGGAAAGCGGTGAAATGATCGGACAAAGTCAGCATGGATTTGTGAAAGGAAAATCATGTCTGACGAACCTCATAGAATTTTTTGAGGATGTAACTAGTAGAGTGGATAGGGGAGAACCTGTGGATGTGGTATATTTGGATTTTCAGAAGGCTTTTGACAAGGTCCCACACAGGAGATTAGTGTGCAAACTTAAAGCACACGGTATTGGGGGTAAGGTATTGGTGTGGGTGGAGAGTTGGTTAGCAGACAGGAAGCAAAGAGTGGGAATAAACGGGACCTTTTCAGAATGGCAGGCGGTGACTAGTGGGGTACCGCAAGGCTCAGTGCTGGGACCCCAGTTGTTTACAATATATATTAATGACTTGGATGAGGGAATTAAAATGCAGCATCTCCAAGTTTGCAGATG
This sequence comes from Mobula birostris, assembly GCF_030028105.1. NCBI lineage: Eukaryota > Metazoa > Chordata > Chondrichthyes > Myliobatiformes > Myliobatidae > Mobula > Mobula birostris. The sequence continues at coordinate 22,533,959 of NC_092393.1, forward strand.
ACACGAAGCTGGGGGGCAGTGTTAGCTGTGAGGAGGATGCTAAGAGGATGCAGGGTGACTTGGATAGGTTGGGTGAGTGGGCAAATTCATGGCAGATGCAATTTAATGTGGATAAATGTGAAGTTATCCACTTTGGTGGCAAAAATAGGAAAACAGATTATTATCTGAATGGTGGCCGATTAGGAAAAGGGGAGGTGCAACGAGACCTGGGTGTCATTATACACCAGTCATTGAAAATGGGCATGCAGGTACGGCAGGCGGTGAAAAAGGCGAATGGTATGCTGGCATTTATAGCGAGAGGATTCGAGTACAGGAGCAAGGAGGTACTACTGCAGTTGTACAAGGCCTTGGTGAGACCACACCTGGAGTATTGTGTGCAGTATTGGTCCCCTAATCTGAGGAAAGACATCCTTGCCATAGAGGGAGTACAAAGAAGGTTCACCAGATTGATTCCTGGGATGGCAGGACTTTCATATGAAGAAAGACTGGATGAACTGGGCTTGTACTAATTGGAATTTAGAAGATTGAGGGGGGATCTGATTGAAACGTATAAGATCCTAAAGGGATTGGACAGGCTAGATGCAGGAAGATTGTTCCCGATGTTGGGGAAGTCCAGAACGAGGGGCCACAGTTTGAGGATAGAGGGGAAGCCTTTTAGGGCTGAGATTAGGAAAAACTTCTTCACACAGAGAGTGGTGAATCTGTGGAATTCTCTGCCACAGGAAGCAGTTGAGGCCAGTTCATTGGCTATATTTAAGAGGGAGTTAGATATGGCCCTTGTGGCTACGGGGATCAGGGGGTATGGAGGGAAGGCTGGGGCGGGGTTCTGAGTTGGATGATCAGCCATGATCATAATAAATGGCGATGCAGGCTCGAAGGGCAGAATGGCCTACTCCTGTACCTATTTTCTATGTTTCTATGTTTCTATATTAGTTCAGCCTTCATTATTTAGATCAATTCCATGAAAGAGTCTAAACTCCTCCCGCTTTTAAATTTGCCTAACCTTGCTTTCAAACCCAGAGAAAGGGCAGTAAACTTAACCGGTAAATTTGCTGTCTGCTGCATTCATCCCAGCTATCATAAAATCGTTGACAGTGGAAGAGTTTCATAAAAGCTTAGATTTAAAGGAGCAAGAAGTAGCTATAATTGCCCATACTAACGTGAGCCAATAACCTTGCAGTTGGCATCCACTAACTTTCCCAAATGTGGTTGTGGAAAGAATTGTAACTGTAAAAATAAAAATTATTTCTGTGACTGTATGTAAAATTCTAGAATATCAAGATCTAGATACTTTCAGTCTTGGATTTTTGAAGTTTTTGAACTGCCTCCTGACTTGCTGATTTGAAATGTGCAGACTTGGAAATGAGCCTAAGAAAGTTGCTGTATCTCCCTTTTTTCTAAATGCCTAACAATTCGTATTTAAAACAGAACTTCCAAATAAAAATTGAACCTGTCATCCAGCACTTAACGTGTTTGACTTAAGGCAGCAGGTGATGATACTGTAATTGGCTTGTGGTACAAGGTACCACACCAACTTCAGCTCCAGCTGCAAATTTACAGCCCTAACTTAAACTAGGCACTTGACCCTTACTTCATCTTTTAACCTGTGGTGTTGGAATGCAGCTGAAGGCTGGGAATCAGGGTTGTGGGAAGGTGTGTAAATTGATCCTGAAGTTCCAGGAGCTGGGAGTGTGGTTGGGGTTTTAGCAGAAGGCTGATGACCAGGTGAGGAGCGCGGATAAAGGCAATGGGAAGGACTTCCATGCCTGTGCCCAACTGTGTGTTCTGTTTGTCCCTAGTGAGCATATATGGGTGTGCATGGGTGTGCAAGCATGCACACGTGTGTGTGTGTGTGTGTGTGTGTGTGTGTGTGCGCGCGCGTGCGCCATCAGAACGAGTGTGCACATGTGCAATTTCAGCTGTATGTGTGCCCACCTTTATGCATGAACACTAATACCCATACAACAGATTCAGGTCTCTGCTCATCTTTGTTTCTCTTGCCATTGAATCAAGACTTCGCACTGTGAAGCCCATGTATTAGCTGGATGCACATTAAAAGAAACCTGTTACAGGCTAGCTCCACTCCACAGTTCAGGATCTAGCATGTCAGAACACTCATGAACAATTCTAAAACTGATGGCCTCATAACTAACATAGCCCATTAATTTAGACCTAAGACCATAAGATCATAAGATATAGGAGCAGAATTAGGCCATTTGGCCCATTGAGTCTGCTCCACTATTTCATCATGACTGATCTAATTTTCCTCTCAGCCCCAATCGCCTGTCTTCTCCCCATATCCCTTCATACCCTGACAAATCAAGAATCTATCAACCTCTGCCTTAAATATACACAAAGTCTTGGCCTCCACAGTGGCCTGTAACAAAGAATTCCACAAATTCACCACCCTCTGCCTAAGGAAGTTCCTCCTTGTCTCCTTTCTAAAAGGATGCCCCTCTTTTCTGAGGCTGTGTCCTCTGGTCTTCGACTCTCCCACCACAGGAAATATCTTCTCTACATCCACTCTACCAAGGCCTTTCACCATTTGATAGGTTTCAATGAAGTTATCGCTCACTCTTCAAAGATCTCCAACAGATCTTTCAGGCAAGATTTTCCCTTGAGCAAACCATGCTGACTATGGCCTATTTTATCATATTCCTCTAAGTATCCTGAAACCTCATCATTAAAAATCAACTCCAACATCTTCCCAACCACTGAGATCAGATTAACTGGCTTACAGTTTCCTTTCTGCCTCCTTCTCTTCTTGAAGAGTGGAATGATATTTGCAATTTTCCAGTCTTCCAGAATCATTCCAGAATCTAGTGATTCTTGAAAGATCATTACTAATGCTCCACCATCTCTTCAGCTAACTCATTCAGAACTCTGGAGTGTACAGTATCTGGTCCAGGTGACTTATCTACTTTCAGACCTTTAATTTTCCCAAGAAACCTCTCCCTAGTAATGGAAACTTCACACACTTCACACCTCCGACACCTGGAACTTCCACCATACTGTGAGTGCCTTCCACATGTTGACATACAGTAGGTATCACCGCATTGACCAAGAGATATTGGGCAGGAGAGGGCCTGTTTTAATACCTTCCTCTGGAAGGGCAACATGAAAGAAAAATCCTGTAATCATGGAGACTTCACCACGGAGAATGGGCTAGTCCAGTGTTTAGTCATAAGACACGCATCAGGAGCCTGATTAAATGGCAGTAGGAGTACATAAGCTCCCAAATTACCTATCCACTCATCCAGTCAGCAGTTCTGAAAGTATACAGTTATAATATTGGTTTCATTAGTTGTCTCTGAACCCGCAACTCAGGCTCGGTCCTAAGAGACTGCCTAAAAAGAAAGATATTCTTTTTGTTTAAAAGAAAGTTCTCAGTATATGGCTGTTAACGGTGAGGGCAGCATTTAATAGCCATCTCCATTTTGTCTGTGAGTACCTTGCTTGCTCATTTCAGAGAGCAGTTAAGAGACAACTACATTCTCATAGTCCGGAGTCAAAGAAACTAGGTCAGGTAGGGAGAAACAAGATTCATTCTAAAAGAGGACCACTAAATTTTTTTTACAGTCTGATAGCTTAATGTTCTCTATAACAGGTTCCAGAACCTGATTCACTGACAGAACTTCAGTTAATCAGCTGCTGTGGTATGGCTTCGACTCAATTCTTGTACTATAGGGTCAAGCCTCCAAATTAGTAATCATGTGAGCTAACCACTGTGCTACAATACATTATGTATGTACAAAAGACTGGACTGATGTAATCCAAAATTATCAAAACGTTCTGGTTGCTCATCACTTAATGAAGAGGTTAAAAGCTGTTTCATGACAGGATGTTTCATGTTTGATGTCAAGATGTGACATCTGACACTGCTCAGCTGTTGCTGGAAGGCAAGATGTACAGATTCGTGACTCTGGGCTGCAGAGTGCTGTACCTCTTCAGGTTGCAGCCTTACTTACAGCTTCAATGATTAAGGTTCAGTGCTGTCTGTGTGGAGTTTGCAATTTCACCTGTGACTACCTAGGTTTTCACCAGGTGTTCTAGTTTTCTCTCACATGCCAAAAACATACAGGTTAATTAATCAGAGCAAATTATCCAGAGTGTGCAGGTGAATGGTGGGGGGAAGATCATGCGAATATGGGAACAGGATAAGACCATAAGACAAAGGTAGAATTAGGCTATTGGCTCACTAATTCTGTTCCACCATTCCATCATGGCTGACTTATTATTTATCTGCTTACTATTCCCCATTCTCCTGCCTTCTCCCTGTAACCTTTGATGACTTACTAATCAAGAGTCAATAAATAGCATTGTCTTGAATGAATCTGTGAGGATTTTTTTCAGGCAACAGCTGAAAGGCTGGGTCATGCACCCACTGAGGACCACAAGCAACAAGATGCAGGAATAAATACCAAAGACATAGATATTTGTTAATCAGAAATATTACAGAACAAATCAAAGGAATGCTGAGAATATCTAAAAAGACTCCATGCCATTGTAGAGGAGGTCTTCATTCAGCCTGTTATGAAAACATTGCACATCAGAAAAAAATGGGTAGATATAACAGCAGGATTGACCCCACTGTTTGCCTTGCTCACCTTTCAGTGAGAAGCCACTCCAGCATACATACATTCATAAACTTTTTCTAACTTTGCCCAGAGTCCCAGAGTTAATTCAGCATGGAAACAAGTACTTCAGCCAAGCAAGACAACGCTGACCATGAAATATATATTAACAATAACCCTGCATTAATCTCAGTTTATTGCCTTTATATTCTCATCAATCCCCCTAAATCAGAGGTTCCTAACTGGCAGTCCATGGACCTCTTGGTTAATAGTAGTGGTCCCTGGCATTAAAAAGGTTGGGAACCCCTGCTCTAGGTTCTCATCTGCACACTGGGGACAATTGCAATGGCCAGTTAGTCTATCAACCCTCACATCTTTGGGAAGAAACTGGAGCACCTGAAAGAAACCCAGAGAAAAAAAAATGTGCCAATGCTACACAGACAGCACCAAATGTAAGGATAGAACCCCAGTTCCTGGAGCTGAAAGACAACAGGTCCACCAGCTGCACCATGCTGCTGTCCCAAACCGCTGGGTTACAACCACACAAGGAACTAAGTTACACCATATCTCTCGATTGCTGCCTGACCTGCTAAATTCCTCTAACCTTTAGTGTGTTCTATACTCTGCAGCCCCTGTGTCTCCACACAAGAACAAACATGATTAGCTCCAAAACATGGTTAACCAGTTATTTCTCTACAAAGTGAAATAACAACACTCTAACATTGTATCAAACATCCCCATACAATAAACATTGGTACAATTCATTACAGTAAATGTGAGTTCTTCTGGCCAATAGTCTTTGAGGAAGCTCATCCTGCTCTTCCTGGGCACTGTGATGATTGCTTCCCTTTTGAAGTAGGTGAGAAACTTAGACTACAGAACTGAGAGACTGAAGATGTCCTTGAACACCTCAGCCAGTTAGTTGGCACAGGTTTTTTCCAACCCAGCCAAGTAATTGTTGGGGCCTGATGCCTCTTGAAGAATGTTCTGACGTTGGCTTCTGAGACAGATATCACAGGGACACTGGATGCTGTCTGGATTCACACAGGTACAGTGTTACACTCCCTTTCAAAGTGTGCTCAAAAGACATTGAGCTCATTGGCAAATTAAGCATTACTGCCATTTATGCTGTTAGGTTTGATCTTGTGGAAAGTAATGGCCTGCAAAACTCAGCCGTAGCTGACATGCATTTGATTGCGTCTCTACCTTCACTCTCATCATGGCCTTCTGCAGGTCTACCTGGACTTCTTGTAGGATTCTGAATGGCCAATCTTGAATGCCGCAGACCCAGCCCTCAGCAGACGGCGAATTTCATGGTTTAATCCAGAGTTTCCAGTTTGGCAACATTGGATTTGCTTTTGAATCCACACGCTCATCCATTCAAGTCTTGATGAAGACAGTGATGGCCATGGTATATTCATTCCAATTGTAAAGTGAATCCCTGAATATGGTCCAGTCCACTTGTTTAATACTGTTCCATAAACACTCCCCTGCCTCCTTGACCACTCCTTTGTGGTCCTTACCACTGTTTCTATGCTTCTCAGTGTCTGCCTATATACCATAAGTAAAAGTACAGCCAGGATATCAGACTTGCCAAAGTGCGAGTGCAGGATCACAGGGTAAGTGTTCTTGATGATTGTATAGCATTGATTTAATGTGTTGGCTCCTCTGATTCCACAGGTGACATGTTGGTGGTTGTTTGTCAGAGACTTCTTCAATCTGGCATAGTTGGAGTTCGCTACATGATTGGGAAGACATCAGAATGTGCTGTCTTATCACAGTGCTCAGCTCCTCCACTGCCAGCTTGATGTGTGCCAGGGGTGGAATGTACTTTGCTACCAGGATGATGACAGAAAATTGTCTCAGTAAAGAGAACAGATGACACATATCCATCTGGTATTGCAATCTTCCTCTGAGGTCTTCAATGTTATTTTCCAGAGACTACATATTAGCCAGGAGGATAATAGAGAAGGGGCTCCTTCGGGCCCTGCACTACAGTTTATCTGCTGATAGCAGTGTTCTTTGGAAGGTTGGATCCTAGGAGTTAGCATCTTTGTCCTCAGAAGCTAAAACCTCAGTTCTAGATCCTAATTGCTCTCCTCTGAGCTAACCGTTTAATACTTTAATTGGTGTCTGCTCTGCTCACTCTACCGTGGGCAGAACTGTCCAATGACTTTCCTCCCAAGTGTATTGAATCCCTTCTGTTCTTTGGTACCACTTGTGCAAAAGACTCTGCAAATTGCATGGTCTTTCAAAATATGTCTTCCTAAACAGGAAGAAAGAGCACTAAGTAGGATGGGGCAGAGCAGAAGAGAATCAAATCTGATGCTGACACCAGACAAAGTAAGATTGATTTTAGTCCCTGGCTTTTACGTCATTCTCAAACGAATTTAGAAAAACAATATTATTGCTTCCATACTTCTGTCCAAAATGAGCTCTGACCAGATTCTGCAACCTAAATCTGACACTAATGGGATAAATGATGGATTCCACAGGGCTGGAATAAGAGTGGGAAAGCTTAAGAGAAGTCTGAAACATTTATGAATTGTGCTCCTGATCCTGCGAGTTTTTTGAATTAACAAATTAGCAAATGTACAGTCACCGGAGAACAAGATTGAGGACCTAAGAGCGAGATTGCTGCATCAGAGGGAAATGAGGGATTGCTGCATTCTGTGTTTCATGGAGACACTGCTCACTCAAGACGTGCCGGCTACAGTGGTAAGACCTGAGGGTTTCTCGATATTCTGCATGGAATGAACTGGAAATTCAAGAAGGGCAAAAAGTGGAGTCTGTGTTTCGTGATCAACACTTTGTGGTACTCAGACATAATTGGTCTTGTTCCCCTGACAGAGAACATCTAATGATTAAGTGCCAACAATTCTATTTACCAAGAAAGTTCTCCTCTGAGATTGTGGCCCCACTTTACATACCAGCAAAGGCCAATGTTATGCAGCTGCTGAAGGTATGTCTCAGGGTGACTGCAGAAGACTCTCAAGGGAAAGAGTGAGCAGCCAGAGGTCATGGTGTACATTGAGAACAAGGACATTTGTACAAAGGAGGAAGAGGTTCTTGGCAGTGAGTATAGGAAGTTAGGGAAGAGGCAGAAGAATAGGAGCTCCAAGATAGTAATCTCTGATACTCCAAGTGCTAGTCAGGGTGGGAATAGGATGACAGCATTATGAATGAGTGGCTGGGGAAGTGGCGCAGGGACAGGGTTTCAGATTCCTACAACTTTGGGATCCCTTCTGGGGAAGTATGACCTGTAGAAAAAAGAAGGCTTAAACCTACACCCTAGGGATAGTAATATCCTTGCAGACAGGTTTGCTAGAACTGCTGGGGAGGGTTTATAGTAAATTGGCAGGGGGATGGGAACCAGGATGAGAGGGCAGTAGGTGAACAAGTCAGTTCAATGCGGAGTGTAGTGAGATTGTGAGGAAGGATTGGGAGATTATAGGGGAAGATTACAGTCAGTGGTATGAGTTGGTGTAACATGGGGACAAAATCAAAAAGGATGATAAAAACAGGACTAAAGGAATCACACAGTATATTGTACCACAACAAACTGCAACTGCTCTTCAAATCCTTGGAGGAAGAATTCAAGGTAACAAGAGCCAGAGAAGTGCTACAGTATAGGGACTCAAGTGACCCGAAGGTGGCTACAGCAGGGATCCAAGTAAGTACTGGCAGGAAGTGGAGGGCAGAGGAAGCTGTTCAGGAGGCAGAGGCGAGGCTGCATCACAGGAGGCTGGTGGGAATGGTCACACGAGGCCGAGCTGGGCTAGGATCCTTTCCAACTCCCCAAATGGACACCAGAGGGAAGGAAAGGCATAGTCTAGTTCAGGAGGAGGTGAGAGCAGTAGTGGAGGAGATGAGAGCCTGCAAGGCGGTGGGAATGAAGCAACAGGGAGCTTGGACAAGATGGGAGAATGCGGTTGAGAGGAAAGTGACCTGGGCTGATCTTTGGAAAGCCGAACCACACCGCATCCAATTTCTCATCCAGGCAGTGTACGATGTGCTTCCAAGCCCATCAAACCTGTATACATGGAGCAAGTTAGAGACATCTGCGTGCCCACTGTGCTCCAAGAGAGGAACTCTGAAGCACATCCTCAGTGGCTGTGCAAGGGCACCTGGTGAGGGACGGTACAGGTGGAGGCATGATCAGGTCCTGAAGACCATCACTGAAGCTGTCAGCGCAGGAGTTGAGTGGGTGAAGCAGTACCGACCCTCCAAGCAGACCATTGCCTTTGTCAGAGCTGGGGAGCAGCCAATACCTGCCAAAAGAACATCTGCAGGCATTCTGACCTCTGCAAGGGACTGGCAGCTGTTGGTGGACCTCGAAGGGCAGCCTTAAGTTCCCCAACCATATCGCAGCCACCACCCTGTGACCAGACATGCTCCTAGTGTCTGAGTCGACTAAGCAAGTGGTGCTGCTGGAGCTGACAGTCCCATGGGAAGATAACTTGGAAGAGGCCTTTGAACGGAAGCTCTCCAAGTAAGCAGGACTGGTCAGCAATTGTCAGCAGGCTGGATGGAGAGCGAGGTGTCTCCCAGTGGAGGTTGGTTGTAGGGGATTCGTAGCCCGTTCTTTAGTTAGAGCCTTCAGCATTTTGGGCATCGAGGGAGACAGGAAGAGGAGAGCCATCCGCAGTACCACCGATGCGGCAGAGAGGGACTCAAGATGGTTGTGGCTCAAAAGAGGGGAGCCATGGAGTCATAAGTAGCTAGCCATCTGGACACAAGCTGGGGTCTGATCAGCCCTGGCTGGGTCACCTGGAGGAGGTTGTATGATTTTGAAAGATCCGAAACAGCTGATGATTCCAGGAACATCACTGAAGGTGTGTCCAGAAGCATCAATAGATGTATGTACACAGTATGGAATAAGGTAGACGATCTTGCAGAACATTTAGCGATGGCAGGTATGATGTAGTGACATCACTGAGTTGTAGCTGACAGAAGATTATGGTTGGGAGCTTAATATCCAAGGGTACATCCTGTCTCATAAGGACAGGCAGGTAGGCAGAGGGGGTGGGGTACCTCTGTTGGTAAGAAGTGAAATCAAATCCTTAGAAAGAGATGACATTGGATTGGAAGATGTAGAATCTTTTTGGGTAGAGTTAAGAAACTACAAGGGTAAAATTACCCTCATGGGAGCTATACACCACCCGTTAATAGCAGCCAGTATGTGGCATATAAATTTAAATGGGAAATAGAAAAGTCATGTAATAAGGGCAATGTTACAATCGTTATGGGAGATTTCAATATACAGATAGAGTGGAAAAATTAGGCTGGTGCTGGATACTGAGAGGGGGAACTTGTAGAATACTTATGAAATGGCTTTTAGAGCAGCTTGTGGTTGAGCCCACTAGACACAGGGCAATTCTGGATTAGATGTTGTGTAATGAACCAGATTTCATGGGGGCTTATGGTAAAGACATAATTCACCCTGGAGTTTGAGAGGGAGAAGATAAAGTCAGATGCTTCAGTATTATAGTGGAAGAAAGAGAATTACAGAGGCAGGAAAGAGGAGCTGGTGAAAGTTGATTGGAAGGGGGCACTAGCAGGGTTGATGGCAGAACAACAAAGGCTGGAGTTTCTGGTGGCAATTCGAAAGGTGCATGATCGATTCATCCCAAAAATGAAGTAGTATTCTAAAGGGAGGATGAGGCAATCGTGGCTAAGAAGGAAATCAAAGACAGCATAAAGAAAAAAAGAATGGGCATATAATATAATAAGACTTATTGGGAAGTTAGAAGATTGGGAAACTTTAAAAAAAAACAACAAAAGGCAACTAAAAATAAAACCTAAACAGTAGGAAAAAAGAAATATGAAGGTAAGCTGGCCAATAATATAAAAGAGGATTCCAAAAGATTTTTTCAAATATATAAAGAGCACAAGAGAGGACAGAGTGGATATTGGACCTTTGAAAAATGAGGTAATAATGGAGGCAAAGAAACAGCAGATGAACTTAATAAATCAATCTTCACTGTTGAAGACTCTAGCAGCATGACACAGGAGACAAAGAGTGGGAATAGAAGTGGCCTAAACACGAGGAATTCTGCAGATGCTGGAAATTCAAGCCACACAGATCAAAGTTGCTGGTGAACGCAGCAGGCCAGGCAGCATCTCTAGGAAGAGGTACAGTCGACGTTTCGGGCCGAGACCCTTCGTCAGGACTAACTGAAGGAAGAGCTAGTAAGAGATTTGAAAGTGGGAGGGGGAGGGGGAGATCCAAAATGATAGGAGAAGACAAGAAGGGGAGGGATGGAGCCAAGAGCCACATCCCATTCCTATTCTGATACGTTTATTCACGGCCTTCTCTACTGTAAAGATGAAGCCACACTCAGATTGAAGGAACAACACCTTATATTCCGTCTGGGTAGCCTCCAACCTGATGGCATGAACATTGACTTCTCAAACTTCCACTAATGCCCCACCTCCCCCTCGTACCCCATCCGTTATTTATTTATGTACACACATTCTTTATCTCTCTCTCCTTTTTCTCCTTCTGTCCCTTTCACTATACCCCTTGCCCATCCTCTGGGTTTCCCCCTCTCCCCCTTTTCCTTCTCCCTGGGCCTCCTGTCCCATGATCCTCTCATACTCCTTTTGCCAATCACCTGTCCAGCTCTTGGCTCCATCCCTCCCGCTCCTGTCTTCTCCTATCATTTTGGATCTCCCCCTCCCCCTCCCACTTTCAAATCTCTTACTAACTCTTCCTTCATTTAGTCCTGACGAAGGGTCTCGGCCTGAAACGTCGACTGTACCTCTTCCTAGAGATGCTGCCTGGCCTGCTGCGTTCACCAGCAACGTTGATAGAAGTGGCCTATCTGATTGCCTGATGGTGACTAGTGGTGTTCCACAGAAGTCAGTATTGGGACTTTTTCTTTTCATGTTATATATCAACTATTTGGTTGATGGAATTGATATGTTGTAGCCAAGTTTTCAAATGATATAAAGATAGGTAGAGGGGAAAGTAGTGCTGAGGAATCAGGGAGTCTGCAGAAGTACTTGGACAGACTGGGAGAATAGGCAAAGAAGTTGAAGATGGGATATAGTGTTTGGAAGTGCACTTTGGGAGAAGGAATAAAGAGATGGACTAGTTTCTAAATGGGGAGAAAATTCAAAAATCAGAGGTGCAAAGGGACTTGGGAATGCTTCTGCAGGATTTCCTAATGTTAACTGGCAGGTTGAGACAGTGGAAAGGAAGGCAAATGCAATGTTAGCATTAATTTTGAGGGGATTAGAATATAAAAGCAAGGATGAGATGCAGGGGCTTTATAAGCCATTGGTCAAATTACACTTGAAGTATTGTGAGAAACTTTGAGCCCCTTAGCATTGGAGAGAGTCCAGATGAGATTCACAAGAATGATTCTGGGAATGAAAGGATTAATATATGAGGAGCATTGATGGCTCTAGTTCTGTACTTGCTGGTGTTTAGAAGAATGAAAGGGAATGTCATTGAAATCTGTTGAATATTGAAAAACCTAGAAAAAGTAGATGTGGAGAGGATACACCTATAGTGAGTGACTCTAGGACAAGGAGGCACAACTTCAAAATAGAGGGATGTCATTTGGAACAGAGACAAGAAGGAATTTCTTTAGCCAGTGGGTGGTGAATCTTTGGAATTCATTTCCGCAGATGACTGTGGAGCTCAAGTGATTGAGTATATTTAAAACAGAGATTTAATAGGTTCTTGATTAGTCAGGGCATCAAAAATTACAGGGAGAAGACCGGAGAATGCAGTTGAGAGGGATAATAAGCTAGCCATAATGAAATAGCAGAGCAGATGCGTTGGGCAAAGTGGCTTAATTCTGTTCCTATATCTTCTGGTCTTATGGTATGATTGCAGCAATTAGCAAACAAGAAACAGACTACCCCGATATATTTCGAATTATTGTTCGGGACTTCAGTCAGGCTTGTTTGAAGAAGTATCAGCCTAGTTGTCATCAGCATATCACCTGCAGCTCAACGGGTCCAACGCACTCTATCTCTGTTATACTATGATTAGGAATGCCTATCATTCCATCCCCAAACCACTTGGCTGCCCTGTGCCCGTCAGGAAATCTGATCGTCTGGCTGTCCTCCTACATGCACACAGGCAGAAGCTAAAAAGCAAGATTCCAGAGATAAGAAAAACAAAGAGGTGACTGCAGGAGGCAGAAGGAGAGGATATGGGATTGCTTTGAGTTGGTTGATTGGGACATGGTTGAGGGCTCATCAGCTGATCAGAACGAATATGTCATGGCTGTCACAGACATTACAAAAACAATTGTGGATAAATGGTCTCCACAAAACCATTCACAGTCTACCCAAACGAGGATCCCCAGATGAATCAAGAGATCTTCAATCTGTTGAGGGCCAGATCAGTGGCATTAAGGTCTGGCAACTAAGTAAAATACAAGAGGTCCTGGTATGACCTCTAGAAAGCCATCTCATATGCAGTGACAACTCTGGGACAAGCTTGAGTTATTGAAAGTTGCGCGACAGCTGTGATAGGGCTTGAGTTCTATCACCTCCTCCAAAGTGACACCAAGAGACACAGATGACACTGTTTCACTCCCATATGAGCTCAACGCCTTTTATGCTCACTCTGTCCATCAAACCATGGAGTCACCCTCACCCCCACAGCCTCTGAAGACCCTGTGACTTCAGTTTGTGAGGCTGACATGAGAGCATCCTTCAGGAGGGAGAACACAGAAAGCATCCTGCCCAGGCAGGGTATTTGGCCGAGTACTGAAGACCTGTATTGAACAACTGGTTCGAGTCTTCACTGATATCCTTAACCTCTCGCTTTGGCAGTCTGATGTACCCACCTACTTCAAGCAGGTTTCAATGATACCGGTGCCGAAGAAGATCACAGTAACATGCCTCAATGACTATTCTCCAGAAGCAATAACATCCATTGGGATGACGTGGTTTGAGAGTTTGGTGATGAAACATATTAACTCCTGCTTGAGGAGCGACTTGGATATGCACCAATTTGTCTACCATCACAACAGGTCAAAAGCAGATGTCATTTCATTGGCTCTTCACTCAACTCTGGAACTTCTGAACAGTGAAGGTGCATACATCAGGATGCTCTTCATTGACCACAGCTTGGCACTCAATACTATTATCTCCTCAAAACTAATCAATAAATTCCAAAACCTAAGTTTCAGTATCTCCTTGTACAAATGTACCTTCAATTCCTTCACTTGCAGACATCAGTCAGTTTGGATTGGCAACAACATCTCCTACACAATCACCAGATTCACAGTTGCACCACAAGGCCGTGTGCTTAGCCCCTGTTCTTATGACTATGAGCTCAGCGCAGCTCCAATGCCGTATTTAAGTTTGCTGACAACACCACTGTCATTGGTCGAATCAGCAGACAGGACGGAGATTGAAAATCTGACTGAGTGGAGCCACAACAACAACTTCTCACTCAATGTCAGCAAGACCAAGGAGATGATTATTGACTTCAGGAGGAGGAAACCAGAAGTCCATCAGCCTCTTCAGGGGACCAGAGGTGGTGAGATTGAGCAATCTTAGATTCCTTAGTGTTATAATTTCAGAGGATTCACTTTGGGTCTAGCACATAAACGCCTATTACAAAGAAAGCACAGCAGAACCTCTACTTTCTTAGAAGATTGTGAAGCTTCAGCATGTCATCTAAAACTTTGATAAACTTCTATAGGTGAGCGGTGGAGCATATCTAGACTGCTTGCATCACAGTCTTGTAAGGAAACACCAATGCCATTGAATGGAAAACCTACAACAAGTAGTGGGTGCAGCCTAGTCTGCTATTGGTAAAGCCTTCTGCACTATTGAGCTCACCTACATGGAGCACTGTTGCAGGAAAGCAGCATCTATCATCAGAGGCTCCCACCATCTAAGCCATGCTCTATTCTCACTGCTGCTGTCGGGAATAAGGTACAGGAGCCATATGACCTGTCCCACCAAGTTCATGAACTGTTATTCCTCCTCAGCTATCTAGTATTGGAAGTGTACGAGTAATGCCACTATTTCATGCTTTAATCTGATAACCCATTGCTCCTCTACCTGATTTTTCCATTACACCAGCACAGGTCTTCAAGATGCAGGATGATGAATCGACATTGATACCAAACTGATCAAAGAACACTGACCAGGAAAGGTCATGGAGCATAGCATACATCATGAAAGCATTCTCTCGTTGTCCTTTAGGATACACTTTAACTGAGTATATCTTGAAATTTAGTGCTAGATTGCTGTTACAAACCCCTGTGCATTAAGAGTCCACAAATAGCGAAGTTTCTTCCTCTTCATCCCCGCAATGCTCTGTATGTGATCTGGAACCTTAGGTGTCCACGGAGGAGAACCAGGATGTTGGACTGTAACGTGGCTGTTGTCATTGCATTGAGCACACTTTAATATGGCCTTGCAGTTAGCTGTGAGATGTGATCATGCTCTTTCAGGTAAGCATTTCATTCCTCATTGGTTTTTAACCTAAAGCCACTGCACTTTCATAATGGATGAAGTTTGTTATGGATAGGGCAATATTTAGCTGGTTATCTTTAAGTGCAGATTCATCCTGAGCTATCAGTTAGGAGACATTGGACCTATGTACTGACACAGGAGTCCTAATGTTTGTGTGCTTCAAAGGCGGCTCCTCAGTCCAAGAGGAGCTGTGGCTGGGAAGAGTGAAGCTGGGGTCTTTTCTTATTTTAGGTTGATAGCCGACGAAGTCAGTCAAGAAAGTTAGGCGGGACATGTGACTGCATTCTTCTTTTTATACTTTGAACCTTGATAAATCCATTTCTTTTGCAAAGAATGTGGCAGCTTTTCAACAATAGGACTAATACCGCAGGCACTGTCTATATAAGCTAAACCAAGCAGATAACAATCTTCCATTTGCTGAAAGCAGCTCCAGTAACAGATTTCCAAGTTTTCTTGACTTTAAGTTACCTTTATTTGAAATCTTTGGAAAACCACCCAGCTTCTTAAATAGGCCACGTTCTACTACCTCTGTTGCATTGTGACATTCATTGAACCTGTCCCAGGTCATTCTTAAAGCTGCAGCTCGGTTGCTTATTTGAACTGCTCTAAAACACTTAACATAGTCATTGATTCCTTACCAAGCTATTTTGACAGCAAGTCCAATTCCTCACCTTTATTAAAAGATGACTTCCGTGCTCGGTAACTTTCTGGGGCTGTCATCAAAATATGATAGGCTGGTGCTCATGAGTTCTTTGTGTGTTAGATACTTTGCCATATTCATCATGACTGAAGACTCCGAACAGCTTTCAGGTAAGTACACAACCAAGAGAAAATTTGCAGATGCTGGAATTCCAAGCAACACACGAAAAATGCTGAAGGAACTCAGCAGGCCAGGCAGCATCTATGGAAAAGAGACTGAAATACCAGGCCTTCTGGGAAACTACTTTGTACTGAAGCTTGTTAAACTTTGGCTGTCAATGTGGATTGTCACTGTCAAATTTTGCCATTGTGACCTCTTTTAATTGTAGAAGAATGCCTTGTTTGATGCTGGACAGGTAAGTAAGAGTTACATAATGTATATGAAGGATTCAGTATCTCTGAGCTTTCCTTAAGTAATTTACTGGGAGGGGTGGGGGCGGGGGATAGAGATGACCATGACTACAGTGTACTGATGGCAAAATGTGAGAGGTAAATTGAATAGAGTGTTGAGACCATTGATCCTGTTTTGTGCAGTAGGCAGACTCAGACCGCTGGCTAAGATATTTGGCTTAGTGCTTGACATAATCACTCACATACTCATGTGTACCCTGTATTGTTGCTGGGTGGCTTTTTCTATTGTAAAGCTCCTCATCCTCTTCCTCTTCCACTACCTGCAATATCTCTGCCTCAGCGATAGCAGATGCAGCCTCTTTTTGAAGGTGCAGGGCTTCCAAATGAGCCTCTAGCCCAGATTTGTCTGTTTTAATGACAATCGCCATCTCTGCAAATGTGGCACATGCTCGTGCAACCTCTGCCTTCACTCTGGCTCGTGCTGCTGCAGCAACAACCGATGGTCCGCACAAACACAATGAACTCCGATGAGAACTGCTGTCAGACACTCTGTCTGGTGAGCTTTGTCTTTCCTGTGGTTTTGTGTGTTTTGAGTATCTCTCATCCATAATGCTTGTTATTCAGTTGTCGACTGTTTGTATGCTGACTGACCACCTGTGTTTTCATCTTTTTACTGTACTACTCTCCGGGTGTGATGTTGGGAGTACACAATTCAGTTGTAAGCAGCGTCCAAGCTCCGAGTGTTTTATTCGGGCAGCGCACACACATAAAATTGAGTAAGAGTAAAACTGAGAACAAACCAGAAAAATGCCATACACAAGAGAAAATCTGCAGATGCTGGAAATCCAAGTTACACACACAAAACGCTGGAGGAACTCAGCAGGCCAGGCAGCATCTATGGAAAGAAGTATGGTCGATGTTTCAGCCCAAAACATCGACTGTACTTTTTTCCATAGATGCTGCCTGGCCTGCTGATTTCCTCCGGCGTTTTGTATGTGTTGCTCAGAAAAATACCATAAGTACTTAATGCAGCAAACTTATGACGATTATTTTGCACATTCATAAGAAATCAGGATTATATGAAGCTCGACTTGCATATAAAATATAAATACGAGGAGGTCTGTAGATGTTGGAAATCCAGAGTGACACACGTAAAATGCTGGATGAGCTCAACAGATAAGGCAGCATTTATGCAGAAGAATAGATAGTTGATGTTTTGGGCTGAGATACTTCTTCAGGACTGAGAATGAATGAGGTAATGCTAGAATTAAAAGGTGGAGGAGTGGAAACAGGTTAGCTGGAAGGTGACAGCTGAAGTCAGGTGGGTGGGAAAGGTCAAGAGCTGGAAAACAAGGAATCTGATAGGAGAGGAGAGTGGACCATCGGTGAAAAAGAAGGAGGAAGAGACCCATGGTGAAGTAACAGGCAGGTGAGAAGAAGTAAGAAGTCAGAGTGGGGAGGGGGTGGAATTTGTTTATTGGATGGAGAAATCGATATTCATGGCTTCAGTTTGGAGGCTACCTGGACAGAATATAAATTGTTGTTCGTCCAACCTGAGGGTGGTCTCATCTTGACACAAGGGGAGGCCATAGACTGACAGGTTGGAAGTGGAATGCGATCGGAATTAAAATGTTTGGTTACTGGGAAGTCCCGCTTATGGCAGATGGTGCAGATGTGCTTGACGAAGTGGTCCCCCAATTTACGACGGGTCTCACCAACGTAGAGGAGGCTGCATCCTGAACAACAGAGAAAATAGACGATCCCAGCAGAATTGCAGATGAAATGTTGCCTCACTTGGAAGGTACATATAAATAATCAAAAATCATATACAAAATGTTTAAACAAAGATTTAAACTATGTGAGAAGATTAATACCATGTAAGCGTTCATTAAGTTAACAAGCAACACACACAAAATGCTGGAGGAACTCAGCAGGCCAGGCAGCATCAATGGAAGAGAGTATAGTCAATGCTTCAGGCCAAGACCCTTCATCAGGACTGGAGGAAAAAAGATGTGAAGTCAGGATTAGAAGGTGGGGGGATGAGAGGAAGAAACAGAAGCCGATAGCTGATAGTGGGAGGGGTGAAGTAAAGAACTGGGAAGTTGATTGGTGAAAGAGATACAGGGCTGAGAAGGGGGAATCTGATCAGAGAGGACAGAAGGCCATGGAAGAAAGAAAAGGGGAGGTGCACCAGAGGGAGGTGATGGGCAGGTAAGGAGATAAGGTTACAGAAGAAAAAGGAAATGCGGAATGGTGAGGGGGGGCACTACTGGAAGTTCGAAAAATCAATATTCATGCCATCAGGTTGGAAACTACCCAAACGGAATAAAAAGTGTTGCTCCTCCAACCTAAGTGTGGCCTCATCGCGGCAATAGAGGAGGCCACGGAATGACATTTTAGAATGGGAATGGGAAGTGAAACTAAAATGAGTGTCCACTTTTTCAGGTGGATGGAGCATAGATGCTCAGCAAAGTGGTCTCCCAATCTACGTCAGGTCTCCCCGATATACAGGAGACCACACCAGGAGTACCAGATACAGTAGATAACCCCAACAGACTCATAGGTGAAGTGTTGCCTCATCTGGAAGGACTGTTTAGGGCCCTGAATGGTAGTGAGTGAGCACGTGTAGGGGCAGGTGTAGCACCTGTTCCACTTGCAAGGGTAAGTGCCGGGAGGGAGATCAGTGGGGACAGACTAATGGACAAGGCAGTCGCGTAGGGAGTGATCCCTGTGGAAAGAAGAAAGTGGAGGGGGGAGGGAAAGATGTGTTTGGTGTTGGGATCCTATTGGAGATGGCGGAAGTTACAAAGAATTATATTTTGGACACGGAAGCTGGTAGGCGGTAGGTGAGGAGAAGAGGAATTCTATCCCTGTTAGGATGGCGGGAGGATGGGGTAAGAGCAGATGTGTGTGAAATGGAAGAGATACTGTTGAGGGCAGCGTTGATGGTGGAGGAAGAGAAGGTCATTTCTTTGAAGAAGGAGGACTTCAGAATGACTCCATTCTGGAATGAAAAGACTCATTCTAAGAGCAGATGTGGTGGAGACAGAGAAATTGAGAGAAGAGGATGGCATTCTTACAAGTAACAGGGTGGGAAGTGGTATAGTCCAGGTAGGTGTGAGAGTCCGAGGGTTTATAATAGACATCAGGAGATGAGCTGTCTCCAGAGTTGCAGACAGAGAGATCAAGAAAGGGGAGAGAGGGGTCAGAAACAGACGAACTAAGTTTGAGGCCAGGATGGAAGTTGGAGGCAAAGATGATGAAGTCGACGAGCTCCACATGGGTGCAGGAAGCAGTGCCAATGTAGTCATCGATGTAGCGTAGGAAAAGTTGGGGAGTGACACCAGTGTAGGCTTGGAACATAGATTGTTACACGTAGCCAACAAAAAGCCAGACATAGCTAACACGATACCAATAACCGGGAATAAACTTTTATGCAATATTAACACAAAATATTTCTCAGATAGTGTAATCATTTATGAACTGTACAACATTTACGGATGATGATTTATGATGGCGTAAACAAAGGAAAGACAATGTAGCAATGTAGTATTATGCAAATGTGTTTCAGTCTAACTGAAACCCCATTGAAAATAAAATGGCTGCTTTCCTCACATGGTCCAACCGACTTTCAAATTTAAAGGTGGCAGCACCATCGCAATTAAAGTTGGCAGCACAAACAGAATAAAATCCAGCAGGGTTATATTTCAACGTAAGAAGCTGAATAATCACACTCTCTGAATCAATTGCTCATGAAATTGTCTGTCAGTTAACCGTGCCCAACTATACACCCCAAACCCTGACTACCCATCAACATAATTTGACTTCCAAAGCCTCAGCTGACCGTCACACCACTTTCCCCACACAATCAGCTCATCTCCTCACCCCAGAGGCTGAGCCTCACCCCGAACAGAATCAAAATCAGAATCAGGTTTAATATCACTGGCATGTGTTGTGAAATTTGTTGTTTTGAGGCAGCAGTGCATTACAGTACATAATATTAAAAACCATAAATTACTATTTGTAGTGTATAAGTGCAAAAAAGAGAGAAAAAATGCAGAGATAGTGATCATGGGTTGATTGTGCTTTCAGAAATCTGATGGCAGAGGGGAAGAAGCTGTTCCTGAAACATTGAACGTGTGCATTCAGGCTCCTGTACCTCCTCTTTGATGGTAGCAATGAGAATAGGGCATATCTTGGGAGATGGGGATTCTTAAAGATGGACACCGCTTTTTTGCAGCATCACCTTCTTAAGGTGTCCCGGATGCTCAGTAGGCTAGTGCCCATGACAGAGCTGGCTAGTTTACAGCTTTCCACAGCTTTTTTCAATCCTGTATACTAGGCATTCCATACCTGACAATGATGCAATTGGTTAGATTGCTCTTAATGGTACATCTGTAGAAATTTGCTAGCGTCTTTGGTGACATACCAGTCCTCCTCAACCTCTTAATGAAACATAGCCACTGTCATACCTTCGTGGTAGCTGCATCAATATACTGGGTCCAGGTTAGATCCTCAGAGATGTTGACACTCAGCAACTTGAAACTTTCCACTGCTGATCGCTCAATGAGGACTGATGTGTGTTCCCTCAGATTCACCTTCCCTGAAATCCACAATCAATTCCTTGGTCTTACTGATGTTGCGTGCAAGGTCGTTGTTGCGACATCGCTCAGCTGATCTATCTCACACCTCCTTCTCGTTACCATCTGAAATTTTGCCAACAATAGTTGTGTCATTGGCACATTTATAGATGCTGTTTGAGCTGTTTTTTAGCCACATAATTGGGGATGTAGAGAGAGTAGAACAGTGGGCTAGGTACTCCTCCTTGAGGTACGTCAGTGTTGATAGACAGTGAGGAGGAGATATTATTTCCGACAGGCATAGAAGGTGGTCTTCTAGTAAGAAAGTCAAGGATCCATTAGACGAAGGAGGTACAGAGGCCTAGGTTTTGGAGCTTGTCGATTAGAGGGCTGATTTGGAGCTGTTGAGGGTATGACTGTGCTGAACACTGAACTGCCATGAATGAACAGCAGCCTGACGTAGATATTTCTATTGTTCAGGTGATCCAAAGCTGAGTGGAGGGCCAGTGAGATTGCTGTAGTCCCGTTGTGGCAATAGGCAAATTACAGCAGGTCCAGGGCCTTGCTAAGGCAGGAGTTGATTCTAGCCATGACTTATCTCTCAAAGCACTTCATCATAGTAAATGTGAGTGCCGCATGGTGACCGTCATTGAGGCAGCTCACCTCACTTTTCTTGGGCACTGGTATGATTGTTACCCTCTTGAAGCAGGTGTGAACCTCTGACTGCAGCGGTGAGAGACTGAAGATGTCCTTGAACACTCCGCCAGTTGGTTGGCTTAGGTTTTCAGTGCCCTACCAGGTACACCAACAGGGCTTGATGGCTTGCAAGGGTTCACCCTCTTGAAAGATGTTCTGACATTGGCCTCCATGACAGAGATCACAGGGTTACCAGATCCTGCAGGGATTCACAGGAGTGTAGATTTATTCTCCCTTTCAAAGCATGTATAAAAGGTGCTGAGCTCATCTGGGGGTGATGCATCACAGCCATTCATGATGTTAGGTTTCATCTTGTAGGAAGTAATGGTCTGCAAACCTTGCCAGAGATGATGTGCATCTGATTTCATCTCTAACCTCCTTAGGTTAAAATAGACTTCCTTAGGTTGTACTTGGACTTCTTGCATAGTTCTTCTTGCCACAGACCTATCCTTCACTAGACTACAAATCTCCTAGATCACCCATGGCTTTTATTTTGGGTATGTCTGGTATGCTCTTGAAGGCACAAACTCAATCACACGTGTCTTGATGAAGTTGGTGACAACTGTCACATATTCATTCAGATTTGAGGATGAATCCTGAAAATTGTCCAGTACACCAACTCAGAGAAGTCCTGTAAGCGCTCCGCTGCCTCCCTTGACCATACCTTCTTGGTCCTCACCACTGGAGCTGTGGTCTCTAGTCTCAGTCCATACACTGGGAGTAGAAGTACAGCCAAGTGATCGAACTTTCGTAAGTATGGGCATCGGATGGCATAGTAAGCATTCAGTAGTCAAGTGTGTTGGCTCCTCTGGTTCCACAGGTGATAAGTTGGTGATTGTTGTCCAGAGACTTCTTCAAGTTGAACTGCTTGAAATTTCCCTCATCAGGGTGCTCAGTTTCTTGCTTATTGATTATGTTGCTCAGTTCCTCCACTGCCTGCCTGACATTGGCCTGAGGTGGAATGTACACCATTACCAGGATGATGGTGGAAAACTCACTCAGCAGATAAAATGGATGACATTTGATAGCTAGATGTTCCAGGTTGAGTGAGCAGGACTGAGACAGAACTGCCATGCTTGTGCACCATGATAAGATAATC
Organism: Mobula birostris; assembly: GCF_030028105.1. Taxonomy (NCBI): domain Eukaryota; kingdom Metazoa; phylum Chordata; class Chondrichthyes; order Myliobatiformes; family Myliobatidae; genus Mobula; species Mobula birostris. The sequence continues at coordinate 22,556,416 of NC_092393.1, forward strand.
ATAAAGCATAGTCCACCTCCTCTGTCTTTAAAAGACTGAGCTATCGTGTCTCTGTGAAGAATGGTTAAGCAGTGCTGCAGTGCTGCATCCGAAATTGTGGGTGTGAGCCATGTTTCTGTAAAGCAGAGTACACAGCAGTGCACAATGTCCCTCTGGTACTGCAATCTTGCTCTGGAGTCTTCAGTTTTATTTTTAAGAGTCTGTACATTCAACAGCAGGATAGTCAAGAGATGAAGTCTAAAACCTCTGAGTTTCAATCATAGCTGTAGACCAGCACAGCATCCCCACTTCCTTTTTCTTAAGGGGGAACTGCACTCACAACTCGAATCGGCTGTTTGATTTTAAGTATCAATAGATTTTTTGAATGTCTTAAAATGATGCTGTTTATTGAAGTACCTATGGCTGTGACTGTGGATTTCAGCTGTTGCAGTCCAACACAGAAATATTTGATGATTCCTATTGGTGCTGCATGCAAAGTCACACAAAATTCCGGAGGAACTCAGCAGGTCAGGGAGAATCTATAGAAATGAATAAACAGTCAACATTTCAAGCTGACACCCTTCATCTGGATTGAAAGGGAAGTGGGAGGATACCAGAATAAAAAACTGGCGGGAGAGGAAGGAGGGAAAGCTTGAAACTGATCAGTGAGGAATGGTAAAGGGCGAGAGAAGAAGGAATCAGATAGGAGAGGAGAGTGGGCCATGGGAGAAGGAGAGACACTGGGGGAGGTGATAGGCAGGTGAGAAGAAGAGGTAAGAGGCCAGAGAGGGGAATAGAAGAAGAGGGATAGAGGAGGGGATAAATAATAAAGAAAAAAAGGTTACCGGAAGGAGAAATTGATGTTCGTGCTATCAGGTTGGAGGCTACTTGGACAGAACTTGAGATGTTGTTCCTCCACCCTGAGAGTTGCCCCATCATAACAGAAGAAGAGGCCATGGACTAACATGTCAAAACAGGATGGAGATAGGAATTAAAATGATTGGCCATCAGGAAATTTCACTTTTGGTGGATGGAGCAGAGGTGCTTGATAAAGCAGTCCCCCATCTTACAATGGATCTCACCAACATACACAAAAACGCTTTGTGAGTGTCAGATACAATAGACTGCCCCAGCAAATTGGCAAGTAAGGGTGTGATCGCTGTGGAAAGCAGAGAGTTGAGTGGAAGTGGGGAGAACCCTCTTCAGCCATCTGGATCCACAATCCTAACATCTAGGACCCTCTCTCCCATACCACCTCGTATCTGGTCCCGCTGTAAGTCTGTCCCCATCCTCTACACTACTGAGTTTTCTTGCAGCAGACTCATGAAATAAACAGCAATTGTTTAACACAGATTTACAAATGCCAAACAAATCCTCTGCAGCCCAAAAGGTTTCTAGATCCCATTGTGAAGAACAGTCACAAGCTGCAGAGCTCACTCACATATCTGAAGGCATTGCACATTTTTTTGGGGGGGTGGTTGAAATTGTAATTTTGCTGTCACATTGAAATGGTTTTGATTTGACAAAAATTGTACTCTTACACTTCAAATTTTTCACATTCTAAGCCTCTTCCTAGTCTCCTGACATTCCATTATAATCCACAAACCTGAATATTATATTTTATTCATTTCCTTGTCCCAGTACTTTCAGTCTCTTAGGATGCAGTTACTTTCCCAATTTTATTGAAATAATACGTAAACGTGGGCCGACACAAATGATCTGTGACTAAATCACATTTGAAATGCAGAAATAAAATCCCCAACATGTAATAGCTGCAGTTCAGACTAAAGAATGTAAAAGAGAGGGAACTGAATGCATGCAAAATTACTAGTATGGCAAATGAAATCATATAGAGTTTCCTTCTATGGAATATCAATATGCATCTCATCCTCAGGAAAAAGAATTCTGTTTTTTCCATTGTATATCAAACCTTACAAACTTGTATGTGTCTGTACAATTCCATCAAACCTGTGCCATTTGGAATATGATATAAAACCAGCCACTGGGCTTTAAGCAGCTCTGAAGTGGAAGAAACCATTGGATATCAAAGGACATGACCAAAAAAAAAACTCTACAAATCATAAATCAAACACTTGGGAATGATTGCTGCTTGAGAGAACCTTCAGAAATTCTGACAGAATTAGCATTTAGATCGTCTGTAAGTTGAATGTCAGTGAACTATTAAGCTGCTCTTTATGAATATGATTGAAATTCATTGCAGAATTGCCACACCTGGCCTACAACAGATGGACTAACAGGCAGTAACTGACTAGGAGCATACTGAATAGTTAAAATGGAAAAAAAAATTAATATTTATATGAAGCAAGTATGTCAGTAAAGTATCTCTGGCACATTGCTTGTGTATTTCCATGCCATCTGTTTTTATATGGTTATTAATATTATTATTTATGGAAATAACATTACAGCGTTTTCTGATTGACATCACATGAGCTCAGGTATATCAAAAGTTAGCAACCATAAAGCTTATCAGATGGATTATCTACCTTTCCCATCTGCCTCAACTGAAAACAGTGCTGCGTGTCTTTTCTGATCTTGCCCCATCACTATCCATACTTTGTTCTTTGATTCTTCAACTTCATTGATCTGCCTCCTCGCCTTCAGAAGATATACTAGTTGCAAGGATTAAATTGTGCATGATAACCAAGGGTTTGGAGATGAATCACAGATATGTCAAGCACTGTCATCTACTCATCAAAATGAGAAGAGAAACAACTACTTACAATTCCCCCTCCTAATTAAACATCTTTTGCTATGTCTTATAGTTCTATCTATCCTACTCTTTTTATTTACTAGATATCACAGACACGACTACCATGAATTCCATTTTATAATTTGTCCTTGAAAGTGGAATTTGGACTTCTTGAACCACTGGTGTTTTCGTGCACCTGAGTTATTTGATTGGACTGGAAAAGAGGACAATCAAGAGTGGGACTGAAGTACTAGCCCAGGTTTGATTTCATTCACAGCAGAAGTCTGATAACTAGTTTGGTCTACATGATAATCCATAAAATGGGTGAATGAACATTTAAAATAATTAAACTATTTAACACACTTAACAGAACCAAATTAAAAATCCTTCTCCCGACAGCCAATTCCTCTCATTAATTTCAATGGCCTAGTGGTAGAAGTACCAGTTACCCTATTGCAGGCTCAGTGATCAGGTTGGTTGGGCTGATCTATGGGAGGTTTCCCAATGAATCCAACAGACAGGGGAGAAGTGCCCTTCTTAAGTTGCCCCATGATGGTGAGTGCAGTAGTCCTTTATCTTTTCATCAGTTTGCTAACTCTGAGGTGGATTGACAGCTTGATATAGCATTAAGGAGTTTCCGTTCATCATATTGTTTTGGATAGAATTCTCCTCCTTTGTTTTAACAGTACTGAGAAGCCACTGTAGGAATTTTTCATAAAAGCTATTCAAATGACATCATTACAGTCTTGATCTGTGATATCCAGACATGCAAGTGCACTTTAGTAGTCCAATTAATGAGAAAGATAAAACTGAAACTGAAAAAAAGATCATTATTTATTTTACTTGAAACAATCATGATATAAGTGTATGTGAAGGTTCAGCTACAATCTGAATTGAACTTAATGTGTGGAAAATCTTTACAAAAATTCTGCCAGCTTCTTGGTTTCTTAATTAATTACTCTTCCCATCTGAAGCTTTGTTCTCTGAGACCAATTGCCTCTGTAAAACCCAAGATCTTTATATGTATGTGGTACAGTCTTGAATACAAAACAGAGATGTAAACTTTTGCCTTAGAATCCAGAGTGAGTGCTCACAGTGTAATTCCCTCAGTCAGGAAGATCAATACTCCATTTGATCAATGCTCACAAGCTTATGCCATATTTTTATGTTTATGATGCTAGACATCTGAGAAGTCCTATTCATTGTGCTTCAGCTTGGTGATCTGTAAAGACAAGCCACTTTAGTTTACAATTAAAAGACAGTGATCGTGATATGCTGACTATGAATTTTATCTTTCTAGATTTCATATGCAAGCATTGACAAAATTCACAACTGGGATTCTGTTCATTTACTTAGAAATGTACTTAAGTTTATTGCTTACTGCATTGCATCTAAAAACTCCTGAGAGAAATGATTTTATTATGGCTTATAAATATACTTAATTTCAAGTCTGGATTTAAAAAATACAGTTAGGAAAGAAATAGGCACAATTTTTAAAATTTATTTCTCAATGAGCTTAAAACTCACATCAATGTATTAGGACAGAGCTTCAGCTGCTTCTAGCTTGCTATCAGCACAATAGCACTGCAGGTAGTGCAGCTGTCTCACCACTCTTGTTCAAGTTCAGGTTCAAGTCCCACCCTTGGTCCTGTTGCTATGGTGTTGGCAGTTTCCCTGTAACCACGTGCCACATCCCAAAATTATGTCACTTGGTTGGTTAATTAGCCATGGTAAATTACCCCCAATGGAGGTGGCTGGCAGAAGAACTGAGGGTCAGAGGTCAGGTTTAATGGGCATTGATTAAAAGGTAAGTGAATAGGTTACAGGGAAATAGATTGGGGTATTTGGGTGTTGTGATTGACCACTTGCTTTTTCTTCCTTTATACGATAATCAGTTATTTGGTTTTGATGACATTGAGTTAGAGGTTATTGTTGTGGCACATTTGTATCAGATTTTCAATCTCCCACCTAAACGCCAATTGAATACCACCTTTAATTCAGCTAACAACAATGGTGTCATCAGAAAACATAAAATGGTACTGAACTGTATTTAGCCACACAATCATAGGTTTAAAGTGAGTAAAGCACATTTGCACAGGGAAGTATTGAGGGGCAGGTCTTGGAGCTTAGTGATGAATTTAGAGGGGATGATCATATTGAACGCTGATGTATGCATCTTCATTGTCCAGGTGATCCAGAGCTACTGTAGCTGAAGGGCCAATGATGTTTCCCTGTTGTGATGGTGGGCAAATTGGAGGAGATCCATTTCATTCCTCAGGCAGGAGCTGGTATGTTTCATGACCAACCTCTTAAATCACGTCATCACAGTGGATGTACAGTAAATGCTACTGGATGATGGCTATTGAAGCAGGTTACTGCATTCTTCCTGGGCACTGGTATGATTGAAGCCTGTTTGAAGCAGTTGGATACCTCAAACAGCCAAAGTGAGAGTTCAAGATGTTGGTGAACACTCCAGCCACTTGGTTAGCATGTGTCTGCAGTACTTAACCATGTACTCTGCCTGGGCCAGGTGCTTTCTGTGGGGTCCCTCTCCTGAAGGATACTCTCTCATCAGCCTCAGAGACAGAGAGCACAGGGCTGTCAGGTGCTGTGGGGTTTTGTGAAGTTGCCTCTATGTTCTGTCAGTCAAGTGAGCATAAAAGACATTGAGGTCATCTGGGAGTGAAACCTTGGTTCTTGGTAGGAGGTGCTACCAGTCTCGCGCTGCCATCGTTGTCAAGCAATCCTCTGTTATTCAAGTTTAGTCCAGAAATGCCACTTTGCATGTGAGAACAAGAAAGCAGTGCGGTCAAAAAAATTATCAGTGTCATTCTTTTAATGTTACTATGATTTTGTGGTGCTTGTGGCTGGAATCCATTCCTATGATCAAGGGTGAGTTAAGGCAAATAAAAGACTGAACAGAAAGAGAAAATGCTCTGGCAAATATTTTGAAAACTGGGTGCAAACACACACGCAGCAACGCCAAATTCTTTGGTGTTCTATCACTGTAGCAACTCCAGCAGTGTTAACATCAGACAACGATTTGTTGGATGGCAAGTGCTGACAAGCTGCTCAGGCAAACTTCCAATCAGTACAGGACTCTGACATGCAATCCCATTTCTCATTTACATCAGTCTTTCATACAATTCAATGTGAGAAGCGTTTGCTTAATGCTGTTTAACAAAAACAATGACAGTGTTCCTATCCATGGGAAGATGGCCATCTCAGGTACGCTACGGAAGGAAGGTATGGATGAATTAAAAAAAATCATACTGGCTACCCAAACCAGTGAGAATCACAGGGCTCTCCTTTCCTTACCATCCATCGGGGACATTTATCAGGAGCGCGGTGTATGCTAGATTTTTAATATTACTAAGGATCCCACCCATCCATCCAGTATCCTCTTTGACTTTCTACCATCAGGCAGAAAACTCTGATGTATAAACACAAGAATGTTCAGGATGGGAAACAGTTTCTTCCCTCAGGCCAGTAGGCTTCTAAACCCCCTACTGCATTGCAATCAAAGTGTCATTAGTTAATCTGCTCTTTACCTTACAAAATTTAATTTATGCACTTTAATTTGTTTATTTATGTGCAATCCATCTGTAGGTTTCATCTTTACTTTGACAATTTACTTTCTGTCACGTGTGTTATGTATATTACTGTGCTTTACACCCTGATTCAGAGAAACGTCTTGTTTGATGCTATAAATGCAGACATCCCACCTCTCCCGGAAGTTCCGGGAGTCTCCTGCATATCAATAGTGGCTCCCTGATGCCCGGAAACTATATACAATATCCCGGAAATAGATTTTTTTGAGAAAGAGAGGGAGAGCGAGAGCAAGCATCCTGATTGGTCTCTCTTCGTGCTAAGAGTGGTCCCCATCCACTGGACCGCGAGGAAATGATATGATTCGGCGATATGAGTCAGCTGCACCTTTCCTCATTCCCTGTCACCCACTGTTGAGCTTGAACGCACGCAATGTCATTACCCGCGCATCATCCATGTCAGTGCGGGAAGGAGATCAACTCCTCAAGCTTGCAAATGATGGTGGGCTGAAAGTATGTTTGACATAACATCTCTGCCGGCATTCCGGATCAAAGTCAAGGCTAAATATCCTGAGGTAGCCATGAAAGCACTGAAAACGCTGTTTCCATTTCCAACATCATATCGCTGCAAAACGGAGTTTTCTGCAATGAATGCAACGAAAACTAAATTGCAGAATAGTCTGGACATAAGGAACCCCCTTCGAGTATCGCTGTCTCCCACCTCCCGTCACCCTTCGATGGGACCGTCTTGTTGCAGGGAAACAAGCCCAGAGCTCCCACTGATTCAGCGATATTGGTGTGTTGCAATGATGTTATATGTGTGTTTAATATCCAAACTTTACTTAAAATGTTACGATGCTATTGACTTATAATTGACTTATCATCTATATTCCAGTGGTGATTAACACCCACCCCCACCGCCCCACTGTTCGCCGGTCTGCCAGTCCGCAAGAGTATTGTCAATATTAAACCGGTCTGTGATGCAAAAAATGCTGGGGACCCCTGCTAAGTAGACCTATCAGTTTTCTGTGGGTGGGCGTTACAGTCGACCTCAAAAATAATGACAGTGCTGCTCACTGCACTGTTTGCAACAGTGACTTTTCTATTGTCCATGGTGGGTTTAAATGTAAAAGACATGTTGAGATGAGTTTAATAGGTGTCATTCACTCATTAGCACAGCTAACCTTATTTGAACTAGCTGGCTAGCTGCTAAGGAGCTACGCTATTGATGCCCTACGTGATGAGGCCAAACTCCCTGTAGACTTGCTTAAAGTTGTAATAGAATAAACATGATAATATAATATAATATAAGTACATATTTTAATGTCACATTTTCTGCATATACCCAACTTAGTTTACAGATTAGACAAAATCACTGAATGAAGTATTACATACACCTTTGGAGGTCAACAGGGTGGGGAGGATATGGTGTTGCAGGGGTGGGGGTGGGTGTGCTACCTCCCTGAAATGGTGGTGATACCTCCCTGAAATGAGTTTTTGCAGGGTGGGATGTCTGTAAATGTATAACACTAAACTTGACTTGATTTGACCTGACTCAAATGAAGTTCAACTTATGATAAAGAGTATATGTTCCAACAAGGTTTGACTGTCAAAAAGTAAACTCAGGCCCATCTGTGGCTTATTGTTGATAATGCTGGTTCAGATTATGTACATTGGGGTACAAGTTCATTTTGTATTTTAGCAAAATTAGATTAAAGTGAATCAGGATGCAATTTTTTCCATATAACCATTATCACTTATTATGCATATCATTAGCCAAAAATATCATACTATTAGTCTATCTCTTGTTCCTCAAGGCTTAATTATAAGACAGTTACTTTTGCCACCTGCCCCTGAATATGAAGGCACCATCGTTTCTAAGGGGTATTTGCTCTAACATCCAAGTTCTGTGAATAAAATCATGAGGACAATCTGTGAGGAATCCAAAAGAAAAATTGCACAGCTTCATCATTTCCTGTAAAAAGCCTCAACTTTACCTTAGACCATATGTATAATCTTTAAAGAGGCCACCACTGATATGAGGCTGGAAATTCACCAGGCTGTTGAAAGTCAGCTGAAGTTGAAATACAGCAATTCTTTGCCATTTCCAAACATCTTTATCTGAGAGAAATTTCAGTTCTGCATTTTGTAACAGGATAATTGTACACCAAATACTTTTTCCACGATGTAAAGCTCCCTGAAATGACCTCGATTGTGGTACAAGCAAAGTGAATCAGTGTTGAGTTCTTTAAGCTTACATGCCTGAAAAACTGCAGAGCCTATTTGCAGAACAAGGAAGTTCTGCTAAATCCTTTTCTCCTGAAATAATGCTTCCTCATAAGCCAACAATCTGAGATTACTGAGATCTATGACCTCCTATGACCGCAAATATCTTAACCCATGGACGTCTGAGTCATGGTTACTCAGCTTCCTAGTTTCATGACTATTCCAAACTACTTTTTGCTGCTCCCCACTGCATTTAGGAAGTTTCTTGGTCTCCACACTTAAGGACAGGGAACCACACCTATTTTTTCTTCAGCCAACGGGACTAGGCATTGCTACAGGACAAGCTTCTCCAAAGTGCAGGCATTTCGAGATTACACACCTGGGCCTCCCTGTGAACGCCCTGCCAAAAGTACATGTTTATAACACTGGACATCCCTGTACCCATTTGTACAATGAACATGCTTCTTCATTAGGCTTACCCTTCTGAAGCACTGTTTGAACCTCATCAATTACTGCAGTATGAATTCAGTCAATAGCCACATTATAATGGAACTGGAAGAGCTTACACTGTGGTCTGTGCCCTTTAAATCTGGGCTACATGTTGTAAACTCTGAGTATTTGCAACAGAATGATCCTTAAAGGTATCAGGATATGCAGATTAAACAGTTGACAAAATGGTTATAAAGCCACATGAGAAGCTTTCATTTATTATCCAAGACATGCACTGTAAATGCAGGGAATTTATGCTAAATATGGATACAGCACTGGTTAAGACAGAGCTTGATTACTGCATACTGAACTGGTTACCGCATTTTACTAATAATGTAATTGCACTGTAGAGGGTGAAGAGGCAACTCAGAAGTATATTGTCAGGACTGAAGAAAGAATGGATAAGCTGGATTTATTTTATTTGAATCACTGCCCTGTACCTGTAAAGAGGATGTGTTATCTACAATACAACTATGGTATTTTACAATTAATGATGAAGCTGAACAATTATTAGCATTCCTCATAAGTTGTCAACTTGTGATTTTAACCATGAGAATTAGATTTTTGTGCTGTTTCAAGAGTCCAAGGCAAGCAAATAAATACCACTATATTACCACTGCTAATAACATACCTGGCACAATCAGCACTAGTGGATTAAATTTTGCAATTGTAGCAATACAACTCTAGCAAAAAGAAATTCAAGGTACTTTCATCTGTGAGAATTACACAGAGAAATCTGACAATGGTATTCTGTGATCTTATCAATCTAATATATGTATGACTTTCATAAACAGCATACAGTTAACTTATTATATTGTTTTCAACTCAAATAAAACAGTGTTGAACAATTTCTATGCCCCTATCTTTAAGGATTCCCTGCACAAATTGTACTTACATTAGAAAAATACTTATCAGATTGATAATAGCTCTTCATGTTATATTTACTGCTTCATAAAATATGGATAATTTTGTGTGAGGTTGTCATTTTGTATTTAATATTTCAGTAGTATTTGAGTAATTTTGTATACATATACTACATAATACATGCATGCTTCACTTAAAGTAAACACAAAGTTAGACTTACATTTTGAACTCCTGTGTCTTCCCTTGAATAAACTTAACATTTTGAAGCTACAAAACATAAGAATGGCAATGAGGTACCTTTGACAGCTATCAACCTGTTGAAGCACACCGAGACATTCGAACCAAAAAAAGCGCAGCGCAGAGAGGAATGGCAAATAAAAAACACTTCCCAGCACCTGCAGAAACTATCGAGTTAAAAAAAGGCAGTAAATAGAAGAATTCAGGGAGAGAGTTCTTGGGGATAATAATTATTAAAAAAAGAGCAGAAATGGCTGGCTACATTGCATGAACAGACAAGTTTGATTACACAACAAACAACTGGACTTTATATACTGAGCAAATTGAACATTATTTTGAATCAAAGACAACATGTACCAATTTTACTGAGTGCATTGGGGTTAAAGGCATACAGTTTAAAGGTCAAGCATGCAGAAAATGCAACAAAGAGCATGTCAGCCAGCCAAAAAGAGCATGCTGGACAGACAAAACTAAGTGGTCTACACAGGTACAGAAAAAGCTAAGAAGTCAAGTTGCAGTTTCAAAAAGAGCACTGAACTGCATGCTGTCATTGAAAATTCAGATAATGATGAGAGTTACGCAGGACTGGTTAGCCTTGAGATCTACATTGTAAAATTGAGCAATATGGCTTACACCATTAATGAACAGCAATTTAATGTAAATGAATTAAACTCTGGTTCAGCTGCTTCACTGTCATTCCATAAAATGAGTTTGAATGGCATTTCAAAAATACTAAACTGAAGTCTGCAGATATTCAACTAAGAACTTATCCTGGAGAAAAGGTAACTCTTGTGGGATTGACATTTGTAACAGTGAAATACAACAATCAACAAGCCATATTAACCCTTACATACTGTTCATATTCTATACCTTCATGGTATGGTCCGGGTCAATTTTGACCCAACCCCGGAATCCCCTCATAAATACCAAATTTTGAACCACAGATCTATTTAGGATGTATAAATAGCCTACCTGACATTAATAAATGGGTGATTAATCCTTAATTAATTTTTCAGAGATCTAAAATCCATTTCAACAGATATGGGTCAAATTTGACCCAGAGCAGCTTCAATGTACAAAAATTCATAGCACCTGTACAAAAGTATAACACTTTTAAATATGCAAACACGAGGAAATCTGCAGATACTGGAATTTCAAGCAACACACATAAAAATTGCTGGTGAATGCAGCAGGCCAGGCAACATCTATAGAGCATATATACCTCTTCCTATAAATGCTGCCTGGTCTGCAGTGTTCACCTGCAATTTTTAAATTTTTAAATATTTTCATTTTTGCACATTTCAGGTCACTTTAGGAAAAATCATCAAATTTCAGCTTAAAAAATGGCATTTTTTACTGCTGTCAAATGTCAAAACGGGTCAAATTTGACCCGAACAGTATGTATGGGTTAAGCTTGTCTGGTAAAAATGGAGCACCAGCATTTTGGAAACGTGAGTGGCTGAGACAACTACAACTTAATTCGAGACCCATCCACAGTTTGCGTACCATATATCCTGCCATGAAGCCATCTGAAAGCAAATTAAGAAAGGTACTGGATGATGCCACAACTGTCTCTATGCTGAACTCAACAGAGGACAAAAAGATGTTGGTGCGAACCTCTGTGCCTCTGGTTCAAAAACATATTGGACCAAGGAAGGACATGTTGCCGACAGGAATTGTAAAAGTGACAAAAGCAGTTTTGGTAGGCAACATATCTGAGAAAGTTTCTGATATGTGAAATTACTTGTGAAATGCGGCTTGGCTTTAAGCTCGAAGAGAGTTCAAGGAGTTTCAGGAAAGTTGCAAGCATTCGGCTTTTATGAGTATAAAGAATCAAAATCTACTCTGAGTGCCTTAAGATTATTGCATGAACTTCAAGTGGGAGACAAAAGCTACTTGTAAAAGTAGCTGCAAAGGCCAAAGCCCAGCTGGGTGAATGGAAGGCCAAAAGGAAAGGAGTCAATGGGAGATATGAAAACATGGGATTCACCAGATAATGTTGTGGATGAGGATCCCAAGAGGAGAGATCGGATCATAAAGAGGGCAATAGAAGGATTCATAAGAGAATACTCCAGTGAACTAAATGCACCTTCTCAAGATCAAGATGCACATCCTAGAAAGAAGAAAAATGAAAAAGGGAGGATGACATAAGTGCGATGGAAATGGAAGATAAATGAGACCTAATTTCTTGAGAAATTAGCAAATTCAGAGATCCTCGCACGAAACTAGAAGAAGCAAAAAGGTGATAAACAGAAAGACAAGAAGTTGAAATGGAGAGAAGTACCGATCGAACTAAATCCAAAGAGAAAAGATGAGAAAAGGAGAAGGAAAGTGAGGGAACCAATCCCTGTAGTCCCAGAGTCAACTTCTACAGCCACCATTGAGGAGGCTCCAGAACCCGAGATAGTTTCACAGGCACGTCTCACCTGTCATACAGAGTGACCCCCGCCCACCACCTTGTCAGGAAAGATATTATTCCTCAAATCAGCGAGAGCTTCAGGCCTGAATAGGACAACTTAAAACTTACTATGTTGCGGATGTCTGTACATACTTGTTGTACTCTGTAGTATACTGTGAATACAGTTGAGATACATTCTACATTGAGTTGGTCTTGAAGCTAAGCAGTGAGGAGTATTGCGTATTTAGTATTTCAGTAGTACTTGAGTAATCTTGTGTATATATGTGTATTGTTTGATTAAGAATTCCTGTTCATTGAAATAATTAATTATGCGTTATGTGTAAAAATATGTGAATTGCATAATTGCATTTGTCACCAGGCTACCATGTGATACATGTGCACTCGTTAAAAGTAAACACGAGTTAGACTCACACTTCAGACCCCAAGTCCTCTAGTTTAGTATTTTGAAGTTGCAAAACATAACAGTTGCACTTTTGTAGGTTAAATACACATCAAAAATTTCCTTGTTTGCTTTCCTCTAAATTACAGAGTTGTTTCATTCTTATTTAAAATGCAGTGGGTTTTAATGCACAGACTTTATGTCAAACCCATGCTGTGAAGTGTACTGGAATTATCAATGACTGTGGTGATTACATCGAATGAATAACATTCTATTTGACCATTTGCCCTAATTGATCTATTCTCATGTTTATGTTCCACGCATCTCCTTCCTTGTCACCTGATGCTTTCTACAAATGTTTAGCAGTTTACCTATTATCTACCATGGTGTGATTTTGATTCAATCTTGAAGATATAATTCTAGAGAAACAATGTGCCTAATCAAGTAGATTGTGGCCGGCAGTTCTCAGAGGTACTGAGGGCATTTAGCCAATTGCTTTTACGTCCATTCTGTTGTAAAGTCAGGCATTGACTGAGTGACAGATCCATTAACCCACCTCACTGCTAGACTCCACACTGTATCCAACAGCGGGGCCTGTGTTAAACTGCTTCCTATGGAGATCGACCTCTCTGATTTAATGGTTTTGGACTGCAGAAAGATATTGAAAAACTAATCAGTGGGAAGGAGAGCAGTAAGTGCCTACCACCAAACACATCTTCACTTCAACTCCACTCTCCGCTTTCCACAGGAATCACTCCCTCTGTGATTCCCTTGTCCATTTGTCCCTTGCCACAATTCTCTCTCCTAGCACATATCACTGCTAGCAAGCAAAATGCTATACCTGCCCATTCAAGGCCCCAAACAGTCCTTCCAAGTGAGGTAACACTTCACCTGTGAATCTGTTGGGGTTGTCAATTGTATCTGGTGCTCCTGACGCAGCCTCCTCTACACTGGTAAAATCTGATGTGAATCGGGGGACCGCTTTGTCAAGCACCTCCTTTCCATCCGCCATCCGTGGAATTTCTCAGTGGGCAGCCATTTTGATTTCTACTCCCAATACCGTTATGACATATTGGTCCATGGCCTCCTCTCAGGGTACTCCCAGGTTGGAGGAGCAACACCTTATATTCCATCTAAGGAGCCTCCAACCTGGTGACATGAACATTGCTTTCTCTTTCCAGTGAGTTTTTCTTTACTCTATCTCTTTTTTTTTGTTTCCCATCCACCGTCCCTCCTCTTCAGGTCTTACCTCTTTTACTCACTTGCATATCACCTTCCCCAATGCCTCTCCTTCTTCCCTTTCCCCACATAGTCACTTCCCACATAACGGTTTCCCTCTTTTCTAGCCCTTTACTGTCCCCACCAACTTGGCCTCTCCTATCACCTTCTAGCTTCACCACGCCCCACCGTTACTTCTGATGTCTTCCTCCTCCCTTTCCAGTGCTGATGAAAGGTTTTGACTTAAATCTTAGACTGTTTGTTCATTTTCATAGACGCTGCCTGACCTGCTGAGTTCCTTTGGCGTTTTGATTGTGCTGCAGTGGGATCCATTTTGAGAAGTGTACAACACTGTCTTTGGGAACGAATAAGATGTTAAAGGAATTTACACTACTAGGTACAGGGGTTACGTAATGAAGTGGCCACTGAGTGTATGTTCATGGTCTTCTGCTGCTGTAACCCATCCACTTCAACCTTTGACATGTTGTGCATTCAGAGATGCTCTTCTGCACACCACTGTTGTAACACATGGTTATTTGAGTTGCTATCACCTTCCTGTCAGCTTGAACCAATCTGACCTTTCCTGTCTGACCTCTCTCATTAACAAGACTTCACCCATAGAATTGCCACTCACTGGATTTTTTTCTTGCACCATTCTCTGTAAACTCTAGAGTAGGGGTTCCAACCTTTTTGTATGTCATGGACCAATACCATTAAGCAAGGGGTTCATGGACCTCAGATTGGGAAACTCTGCTCAATAAATTATTATGCATGAAAATCCTGGAAAATATGCTCCTTCTGAGATACTCAAACCACCCTGTCTGGCACCAGCAAACATTCCATGGTCAAAGTCACTTAGATCACATTTCATCACCGTTCTGCTGTTTCATCTGAACAACAAATGAACTTCTTGACCACATCTACATGCTTTTATACATTGAGTTACTGCCACATTATTGGCTGATTAGATGTTTACATGAATGAGCAGGTAAGCAAATTTACCTAATAAAGTGGCCTTTGAGTGTTAAATAAATGGGAAGATAGTGAGGGGGTGTGTAAAATTAGAGGAACCTTGGTACTTATGGCCGGAGATCCTTAAAGGAAGTGGGATGGGTTAGTAAGGTAGTTAAAAAAGGAATATGACATCTTTCCTTTGATGAACAATATAAAAGGAGCAGGGAGATTACGTCAGTATTCTATACAATACTATGTACAGATCTATATGCCCTATTGTAGCACAAGCAATTTAGGGGAAATGTGGAAAGTTTAAGAGTTTTAAACAATTGTTTGGATATTTCCTTATGAAAGATGAGAGTTCCATTCTTGCTCACAGCAATCCTATCAAACCCATTCTCCGCTTATTTCCCTGTAAACGATTCCCTCATCTGTCCATTAGCACCCTTCTGATTCTGACAACAGCCACTTACACCGGGGTAACGTACTGCAAGTAGCTAACCTACCAGAACATCTTTGAAATGTGGAGAAATAAAAACACAGAAGACCAAGAGAAAGCCCACAAAGTCACACAGAGAATATGTCAAATCCACACTCACAGCACCAGAGGTCAGAGCTGAACCCAGGTTACTACATCCATGATACAGCAGCACTATCTGACGCGCCACCATGGTGGAGTCAAGCAGGGAGCTGAATTGCACATGATATTTTTTTAATCTAATGTTTAATTACACTGTTTGTAGTCAGTATGGCAAGATATGAGATGGAGTAAAATGAAGTTGCATAAAAAGGAAATATAGTTGGAATCAGAATAGTTCTGGAAATTGATGTTGCTTAAAATAGACAGAAAGCTCTCATGCAGCTGCTTTCCCTCTGGTCCATGAGCTCTGGCTTGCTAGTCCTCTTTCGTACTATTCATTTATTTACTTCTTACTGCAACTTACAGTAAGTTTTTTTTTATGTCTTTGTACTGTGCTGCTACTACAAAACAGAAAAAAAATGACCACCAGTGTCAATGATAACAAAGCTGATTCTAATTGTGATTCTGCCTTGTGCTACTTTGTGTGATAGTATGTAGACAACCTAAGCAGCTGAATATAGGAAGTTTTGTACATCACGTAACATCTCCCCACTGACCATTGATGCAATAGGCATCTGTTAAGGAGTGCAGTGTGAGTAAGGTTCACTTAATTTATATTGAAAAACTCAGCTCTTGATGAAGATTACCTCCCTGTATGGGACGTCTTTATATCCCGGAGAGTCAAAGGTCCGACTCCTCCAGTCAGCTGGGAGACAAACTTAAGACAATACATTCAGTGGCCAGTTTATTAGGTACAAGGGTAGAAACCTGTGTGGTCATCTGCTGCCTTAGCCCAGCCACTTCAAGATGCTCTTCTGCACACCACTGTTGTAATGTGTGATTATCTAAGTCACTGTTGCCTTCCTGCCAGCTCAAACCAGTCTGGCCATTCTCCTCCGACCTCTCTCATTAACAAGGCATTGCCGCTCACAGAACTGCCACCCACTGGGTGTTTTTTTTTTTTGTTTTTCACACCATTTTCTGTAAACGCTAGAGATTATTGTGTGTAGAAATCCCAGGTGATCAGTTGCCCCTGAGATACTCAAACCACCCTGCCTGACAACAACAATCATTGCACAGACAAAGCCACTTAGGTCACATTTCTTCCCCATTCTGATGTTTGGTCTAAACAGCAAATGAACCTCTTGACCATGCCTGCATGCTTTTATATATTGAATTGCTTCCTCATGATTGGCTTATTTGATATTTGCATTGAACAGCAGGTAAACAGGTATACCTGATAAAGGTGTCTCTGAGTATATGAATTAGAAAACATCCAGATTGTGGCTGTTCTCATTCTGTGTCCTGTTCCTGCATAAATTCCTTTTTTCGTTAATTCCTTAAATACCCAGAAATCAAATCAATCTGTGTTTTGAATGAACTCGCCAACTGAGCAGAGATTTGCCAAGGTACATGACTTACTGAGTGAAAAATATGTCTCCTCCTCTCGGTCTTAAATGACCAACCCCTAATTCTGAAACTATCTATCTGTTCTGGACTTCTCAGCCAGGGGACCATGCTCCCTGCATCCTGCCTGCTGATCCCTCTAAGAAGCTTTTTAAGTTTCAATATGTTCACCTCCTGTTTTTCTAAACTCTAATGAGTCTGATCCTAACCTACTCAGAATCGGGTCATACAGAGAGCCCACCATCTCAGAAACTGGTCCAATCATCTTTCATTACAGTTTCTCAAAGCAAGCATAACCACTCTTTGTAAGGTGACTCAAGTCACACACACAACTCTTGGTGTGGTGCCATCAAGGCCCTATGTAAACATGGTAAAACCAAAAGGATCTAGTGCCTTCTCAGTGTATATGATAAATAAACTCTTCTTAGGCTTCCAGCCAGGTGCAGGTATCGATTTTACCTGACATTTCAATGACATGCCCAGACATCATCCCTGATGAAGATGGCTAAAGTCTGTCATTGAAACGTCTGTTAAAATCAATACCTATACCCGGCTGAAAGCCCAAGAAGAGTTTATTCATGGTTAGACCTCTTTATCCTAGTACTCAGTACTGCAATAAATCCAACACCTCATTTGCCTACCTAACTGATTTCTACAACTGTGACATAATGCTACACTGGTCTCATCAACCTGTAACCAATTAAAAAAATACTCCTCTGCTGTCTGTACCGAAGAGGATAACTTTACATTTTCCATATTATATTCTATCTGCTGTGTTCCTGCCTCCAAACTTAGCTATCCTCTCAGAGTCTCCTTACACCCTCCCCATGACATACAGAGTTGCCAGATTTCGTATCATCAGCAACAGTGTAAATCTGATATTTGGCCTCCTTAGCCAAATTGTTGACATAGGTACATATCAAGCACATCCAGGTATCTCTGTAGTAACATAATCTGGCCGCCTAATGAAAGAAAGATCTGATTATTCTCAATATTTGCCTCTTGTCTCAGTCTATGCCAGTGTTTTAATTCCCAGTTTCTAATCATGTTAATTTTATTCTCTAACCTCCTGTATGTGACTTGATCAAAAACCTTTTGAAAATCTAAATACACCATATTCGCTCGATTATCTACCTCTACTCCATTAGATATGTTCCCAAAGTACACCAATGGATTTGTCAAAGATAATAACCCTTTCATAAATTCTCACTGACTCTGCTCAGTCTAGTCTGTATTGATAACCACCTAGGTGATCACATAGTTATAAAAGGCATGTCATCATCATCATCATCATCATCAGGTGCCATGCCCAGTTTGAACTTTGACTGCCATGGCCCACACACTCCTGTTTCGGGTCAAGTGAATCAATTCATTGATATTCATTTCCAGTTCTCTGGCTGCTGTCTCCATTATCATTTGTCTTTGTCTTCCTCTTGCTTTCTTCCCTTCAATCTTTCCCATAATTACCGTGCATTCTAACTCCTCTTTCCTAATCACATGTCCAATGAAGTTACGTTGCCTTTTCATGATCTCATACATTATTTCTCTTTTTGTGTTTGCTCTGTTCATGACATCCTCGTTAGATATTGATAAAAAGCACAGAGTTTTATAAAATGAGGAAAATGTCTCCCAGCTCTCTCAAATTCACAAACGGCAAAACCTGTTTCTTTCAATAGTCATATTGAGGTTCATGTGAATGAGAGTCTGTCTTAATATCATTGACATGCCATGAAATTTGTTATTTTGCAGCAGCATTATACTGCAATACATAAAATACTATAAATTACAAATATAATACATCCCACATACATATATAGCTAGGATGCCTAAGACTTTTGCACGGTACTGTGCTTGTCAATGTGGAGTGGAGGGTGAGTTTGTAAATCTGGCAGAAGCAAAATATGCAAGGAATGGCAAGTGTGGGGCACTGTGGGAGGAGTGTGAGGCGGGTGGCAGAGAAGGAGTGCCGGGGGTGGAGAGTGGTGGTGGTGCACGTGCATACACACCCAGCCCTGTGACAGCAGGCAAGGTCATTTGATTCTGAACAATTGGTTTATTGATCATTACAGAATGCTTCTCTGCTACTTTTACTTAGTACCATATATATAAAAAATTAAATAAACTACATAGCGTTGAAGTTGAGCAAAAATAGTGAGATGGTGTTAATGTATGCCATAGCTCCCCTTTCATAGTCATAGTCATAGTTATTCTTTATTGATCCTGGGGGAAATTGGTTTTCATTACAGTTACACCATAAATAATAAATAGTAATAAAACCATAAATAGTTAAATAGTAATATGTAAATTATGCCAGGAAATAAGTCCAGTACCAGCCTATTGGCTCAGGGTGTCTGACCCTCCAAGGGATGAGTTGTAAAGTTTGATGGCCACAGGCAGGAATGACTTCCTATGACGCTCTGTGTTGCATCTTGGTTGAATGAGTCTCTGGCTGAATGTACTCCTGTGCCCAACCAGTACATTATGTAGTGGATGGGAGACATTGTCCAAGATGGCGAGCAACTTGGACAGCATCCTCTTTTCAGACACCACCGTCAGAGAGACCAGTTCCATCCCCACAATATCACTGGCCTTACGAATGAGTTTGTTGATTCTGTTGGTGTCTGCTACCCTCAGCCTGCTGCCCCAGCACACAACAGCAAACATGATCGCAATGGCCACCACAGACTCGTAGAACATTTCACTCAGAAGAATGCGAAGGTACATCCGGTATTCTTTGTTTATATTCTAAAGAAGATACATTGCTCTGCCCCAATCAAGATTTGACCTTTCAAGACCGTGGCTCATGTTGTTTTGTGAACAAAATCACTGTAGTGATGTACCGGTCGAATGAAGAAGCCTCTTTATCTGACAAAATGAGATATAATAGACATCATATTGAGAACCCTTTCAGTGGAAGAATGTCTCCTTGACCAAACACTGCACAATTTTTAACATGCTAAAAATCAAAGGACAATTCAAACAAATCCATATTTACAATGCTTCCTTTGAGCTACATGTAACAGTTTCAAATGCCTGGATATTCCCACCATCTCACCCAAAATAAGTATGAGTTGATGTCATATCCATGCAATACAATGTTGTTTGGAATCAGGCGAATAGTATGTAGACAATCAGTTAAGTGCCTGTTTCCTGCTCCGTCTGGTCTGCATTTTACTGTTCTGAGCTGCATTTTAAATTTAATCTTCAATGCATAATCAGATCTGATGGTTAGTCACTGAAGTCAATATTTGCTATATGTCCTAACCCCAAAAATTGCCGTAACAGTTCAAAAGGTGGAACCTACAGAGCTGAACAACGAACCCCACACTCACTGCCTCCCCTGATGTCAGTGCAAAGTAATGCTACGTCCATATTTTTATACAGCTATCTCAAACTTCTGTTATCTCATTTCACCTTGATCCAAATCTCATTATGACAATCAGTACTGCTTACTCAAGAATTCAGCCACCAGTCAAGAGAAATCAAACAGAAGATCTGAGTGGAATAATTATTCTGTGCAAGTCAGCACATCACAGGAAGTTATTACTGAGCACAGGACAAAAGGTAAGCCTGGCATCTGCACAATGAAAAGCAATTGTTCACACTGTACATCACTCTGCTGTGAAGCTAATTCTAGCACCAGTTAAGTATAAATGCAACTCCCATTTGTCTGTTTTGAAGTAACTTTGTAGGCTATAGTTAAGGATATTCATGACTTAAGTGGTTTCCTGTAAAAACTTGAATTAGCATTATGTAAATCTGTCTTTTATACTGTCAATGATAAAATGTATGAAGACAAACACTTGTTTCTAAAATTTTTTATTAGGCACTGTAGTACTGCAAGGATAGGCACACAAAAGTAATCTGCTGTTTTGTAGCCTGTAATGGACCATCTGCCAGTTCTGATGTAAAATGTTAACAGGTAACTTTCTAATGATCTGCTATTGTTGTTTAGTTTCATACGTCCCAGAGGGAAAGGGTTTTAGCTCAGCATTTAATTTCCTGTATAAGCCTTCACAGGCAAGAGTTCTTACTGTCTTTCTGCAAGTTCAACAGCAGATCCAAAGCAAGGAACAGAGTGGGAAATTACTCCTTCAGTAACCTGGTAAATGCCAAAGGTGAATCCAATGCCTGGTGCAACAAGGTAGTGGTGGTTTAGTGCACACATTATGAACCTAATTGGATTTTGACACTGGAGTTCAAAGCAGCTCTTTAAAGATTCGAAGCAATTTCACAAATTAATTTCCAACTATTAACATCATATCACTCAATACATATATTTGCAGCATTGCTTATAACACACAGCTTTTTTATGGTCTGGTGAAAAATATTTAGGAATTTAAATCCCTTGCTCCATAGGACTGCAGGACTCCCCACAGTTATTTTCCTGCTTTTCCACTAAATGCACACAATAGCTGGAGAAGGCATTTTGCAAATTCCAGATTGAACAATAGCAAACCGACAGAGCTTAGCAAACCGACAGAGCCAACTTCTGCAGCAGTACAGAAAATCTTGTCAATTTTATGACAGGTTGCAGAAATTACTCAAAGCCATTCTAAAGATGCTCACTTACAGGAAATTCATTGTGGTGTTTAAGGGACAATTAAATCAAATCTTGGAAGTTAATTTTGAAAGGTGTGGGAAACTAAATTAATTGGAGTAGCTTGGTATCCTGAGAAAGGTATTTTTCCGCTCAAGCAGTTCAAAAGAAGATGCACAACAATAATTGGCAATTCATCTCTCAAAGTGTAAGATAGTACAGATGACTTCATAAAACAATTAACAATGAATACTGAGTAGGACCGCAGGAAAATGGAGAGCTAAAAGACAAAGATAATGTCGAGGAAAGTGGTTGCAAGTAGTGACTTTGAAAACTCAAGAGGATCTGCAGATGATGGAAATCCAAAGCAACACACAACAAAATGTTGGAGGAACTCGGCATCTGTGAAAAAGAGTAAGCAGCTGACATTTCGGGCTGAGACACTTCAGCAAGACTGGGAAAAAAAAGATGAAAAGTCAGAGTAAGAAGGTGGGGATAAGTGACGAAGAAGTACAAGGTAGTAGGTGATAGGTGAAGTTGGGAGAGGGGGAGGTGGTGAAGTAAGAGGAAGGAGAGGATAGAAGACCATGGAAGAAAGGGAAGGAGGAGGAGCACATGCCTAAACCTGCCATCCTTTCCTTTTACTCTGACAGAAACATGTAAACTTTGTACTCTCAAAAGTTCACTTTTCAAGGCCACCTACTTAGCAAGCATTTCATTGCCAGAAAATAACCTGTTCCAATCCATAGGTGCCATATCCTTTCTAATGCCATCAAAATTGGCCTTTCTCCAATCAGAATCTCAACCTGATGACTTGTCTCTCTCCATAATTACCTTGATACTCATAGAATTATGATTACTAGATTAAAAGTGCTCCCCTACACACATTTCTGTCACCTGTCCTATATTATTCCTTAATAGGAGATCCAGTTTCACACTCTAGCTAGTTGGGACCTCTATATATTGATTAAGGAAACTCTCCTGAACGCATTTGATAAACTCTATCCCATTGAACCCTTTTACAGTATGGGAGTCCCAGTCAATATTTCTAATAGGCATCCATTAGTCTCGAGAGACCATGGATTTGTGCTTTCGAAGGTTTCCAGGGCGCAGGCCTGGGCAAGGTTGTATGGAAGACCGGCAGTTTCTCATGCTGCAAGTCTCCCCTCTCTACGTCACTGATCTTTTCCAAGGGAAGGGCACTAGGGCTGATACAGCTTGGCACCGGTGTCATCACAGAGCAATGTGTGGTTAAGTGCCTTGCTCAAGGACACAACACTCTGCCTCAGCTGAGGCTCGAACTAGCAACCTTCAGATCACTAAACTGACGCCTTAACCATTTGGCCACGTGCCAATATCCCAGTCAATATATGGAAACCTAAAATCACATACTATCATAATCTTAATGTTTATTGCAACTGCCTGCCATCTCTTTACAACAATGCACCTCTAAATTCTTCTAATTATTGGGTGGTCTATAATATAATATGGTCATACCTTTCTTAATCCTTAGTTCCAGACTTATACCCTCGGTAGACGAGCTTTCCAGTCCACCCTGTTGGAGCACGGCCGTTCAGGTTGAGTGGATTAAGAGATTCAGTGAGCATCACCAAGAGCCTGTGCTGGTCTAACCACACTAATGTCATGCTATGAAAGCTCACCTACACCTCTATTTTCTCAGGAGGCCAATAAAAATCAGAGTAACACGTAAAAAATGCTGGAGGAACTCTGCAAGTGAGGCAGAGTCAACACTTCGTGCCAAGTTCCTTCATCAGCACATCCCCATCAACTGACCACTTTTTAATTGATGCACCATAAACAGTATTCATGGTTTGGTATGGCAAACACACTTCAAGTGACGGCAAGAAAATGCAGAGAGCTGTGGACACAACTCAGCACATCACAGGAACCTTTATGAACTTAGTCTATATTTCTAATTATAATCAGCCAGCATAAGCAAAGACCCTATCCACTCCAGATGTTCTCTCTGCTCCCTCCTTCCAACAGGCAGAAGCCTGACTGCATACATAGAACATAGAATAGTACAGCACAGTACAGGTCCTTCGGCCCACAATGTTGTGCGGACCCTCAAACCCTGCCTCCCATATAAGCCCCCACCTTAAATTCCTCCATATACCTGTCTAGTAGTCTCTTAAATTTCACTAGTGTATCTGCCTCCACCACTGACTCAGGCAGTGCATTCCACGCACCAACCACTCTCTGAGTAAAAAACCTTCCTCTAATATCCCCCTTGAACTTCCCACCCCTTACCTTAAAGCCATGTCCTCTTGTATTGAGCAGTGGTGCCCTGGGGAAGAGGTGCTGGCTATTCCTCTTATTATCTTGTACACCTCTATCATGTCTCCTCTCATCCTCCTTCTCTCCAAAGAATAAAGCCCTAGTTCCCTAGCATACCAGTTGCGAGGACAGCTTCTATATCATTTTTATCAGACTCTAAAATAGACCTCTTATACAATACCATGGACTCTCGATCTTACACCTACTGCCCATTATACCACTGGTGTTCAGGGCAACAATGAAGGTCCTCCATCTCTGGTGGCATGCAGGGCTTCCTTCATCATGTCAGTAGCTCGATTTTCACTAATGTAAGTTGTGCAAGTTCCGGATAGAGACATCACACTCAGATGGAGAAGCATTCTTCACTGCTGTTTCTGTAACAATCTTGTTTTATCAGTCAGGCTTGTTAGCCCTGAGCTGAACCCTTGAAACTGAAAGACTGATGGGCCACCTTTAGTCTGACCTTTATCCTTTGACCTATTTGGCATGGTGATCCTATCAAGAGCCAGATCATAAAGCCCTGACTCCAGCCAACGTAGCTCTTAGGGTCACTGAAGCATGCAAGCCTCCAAACCATGACAAGGTTGTGGTCCTCTTGGAGGTCTTGGTCTTACAATCCACCTCGTTATGACTTGCACTTTATCATTTACCTACACTGCACTTTTCCAATAGTTTTTACACTTTATTGTACATTATCATTGTTTTATCTTATTCCTGTGTAATGATCTGTGTAAATAGTTTGCAAGCCAAGCTTGTATCTTGATACATGTGACAATAATAATTCAATACCAATGCTAAAATTGCCCTAGGCCTGGGAAGTGTTGGTCCTGGGACAACATCCATACAAAAGATAGTAAAATAATTCCATGCATCTGACAATTGCTTGAGAGAAAGATGGACTTTTGTGGGTGGTGGCTTGAGTTCAGAAGTAGCTATGGAAGGTAATGATTTGGTGTTCATCTATTCAGATAGAATTTGTGCAGGACAAATGAATCAATATCTTGAGCTTCTGTCTGTGTGTGTTGCCAACAAACACTGAGAAGCATGTAGCTTTGTAGTAGTTTACTATGCTGGCAACACACATCAAAGTTGCTGGTGAACGCAGCAGGCCAGGCAGCATCTCTAGGAAGAGGTACAGTCGACGTTTCGGGCCGAGACCCTTCATCAGGACGAAGGGTCTCGGCCCGAAACGTCAACTGTACCTCTTCCTAGAGATGCTGCCTGGCCTGCTGCGTTCACCAGCAACTTTGATGTGTGTTGCTTGAATTTCCAGCATCTGCAGAATTCCTCGTGTTTGAGTTTACTATGCTGGTTGTTTTTCTTAAGATATTGCAAAGGTCTGATCAAATAAAAGTACATGTCATCGAAGGGAATACATTTTATACCAAAGCTAGCTATTCTAACAAGTTGGTCATTTCTGATGCTATATGCTTCTACCACTTGTTAAGCAAGTAAATGTCATGGATTTCAGTTTGCTAAACTATCTTATACAAAAGTCCTGGTCCCTATTATTTATATGGTTAGTTCAATTTGGATAGAAACTTGCACAATCCACCATGGATTCAGTAATAAATTGTGACATGCTAGTTTGTTGTTAGATTAACAAAAGAACTATCGCTGTACTTGTATAGCGATTTTAATGTATGAATAAAGAATTTCTGTTGTTTGGAGATATTGGAGTAACTGGTTTCTATTCTTAATAGTAGAGATCAAACTAAGTAGAGATTTTGATAAAGCACAAAGGGAAAGAGTTCCCTCTGGCAGGAGTGGTGATAAATGTTAGAAATGCAATTAAAATAATTGGCAATAAAACAAGAAATGAGATGAGGTCGCCTTATTTCATACAACAATGCACCAACTGCAAGTTGAAATTTGGTTCATTCACAACAAAGCAGAATTTTTGCAAGGGGGAGTGTGGGAGTACAGTGAATCAGATAGCTTTTTCAAGAAGTCAGCACAGGCACAAAGTGCGTAATGCTTAACCTCTGTGCGAGGTCATTCTGTGTTGCACACTAGTGAGGAAAAAATAACATAGGGAAATGCAACAAAAATGTTTTTTATTCCATATGAAATACCAAATGATCCTTCCATTTTTCTGTTATGAGGGCACTAGTCAAAGGTATTATCCATTGGTTTGCAACGTTAAAATCACATGTTACTTGCAGAATGTTATCTGAATGTTATTTGTTTAAGGAAGGAAAGATCTGCCAGACAAAATATTTGTGAGGAAAAGATATAGTATGTGCATATCCATGTGCATAGAGAGTTCAAGGCAGATATGAATGGTTAATGATTTGAAATGCATAGAGCTGCCTGGTTTTCTTTCCTGTTACTTTTATTTTGTATGTTCAAATGATTTAACTATTATAATTGACAATATCCTATGCTTTAAACTATTGCAGAATAAGAATTTTGATTTATACAGCCAGATGGATTTGCTATTTCTCCAGTTTCTGAGTGAACTGGACTAGAGAATTGAATGTTGAAAGCTATTATCGTAATTGGCTTTTGAGCATCTGACATATGTGAAAGCTGTACTTTATCAGCCACGTACATTTACATCTCCTGTGCTGCCCAGATCCTTTTTGAAGCTGAGAGAGTAAAAACCAGTAGATGTATTAGAGAAAAATCATAAATTCATGTTATTCTATGTATAGTTAACAATCCACGTGAGAAGATGAAATTGGACTTGTTCATGTGCATCCTACCATTTCAGTTTGTCCAAACAACTTTTCATTGTAATAATACAGAATATTCTTTTGTACAGCTTAGGGAGTATAAGCTAAGTGTGGCGGAATCGATTGGCCTAAGTCCTTAATGATGTAGGCTTGAAGTTTGTTCAATGAATAATTGTGGAAGCCAGTGGAAATCTCACAATCACTTTTCTACATGCCCATCTTTATGTTCTGCAAGAAATTCATATAACTTATTGAAATCTAAATTGGCCTACCTTGTGTCATATAGTTTATTTAACATAGTCCAAAGTTTTTGTTCTCTTTAAATGCCATGCTATCAATTAAGACTTGTTCTACCATTACTGTACATTTTAATTCAACATTGAAAGCATTTTGATAGTTGAAGCAGGAGGTCATAATCAGAGACCTTATTCCATTAGTTCCACTCAAATTTCTTTAGAGTACCAAGAAAATTATCTTTATCTGCAAAGACAATATAGCAATTCTGAAGGTTTTGCTACAGTGGGAGTGTCTAAGACCAGAGGATGCAACCTCAGAATAGAAGGGCATCATTTTAGAACGGAGATGAGAAGGAATTACTTTACCCAGAGAGTGGAAAATGTGTGGAATTCGTTATCACAGGCATCTGTGGAGGCCAAGTCTGTTTGGGTATTTAAAGTTGATAGATGCTTGATTGGTCAGGGCATGAAGGGATACAGGGGGAAGGCAGGAGACTGGGGCTGAGAGGGAAAATGGAACAGCCATGACGAAATGGCAGAGCCAACACGATGGGCCAAATGGCCTAAATCTGCTCCTATATCTTACGTTCTTATGATCTTATCGTCTTATGTATAATTTATATATATTTATGTTTAGTGTGCTGTCTGAACCCGTGTGCTCGTAATGCTGCTGCAAACAAATGTATCTGAACCTCACCATTACCTATATGCATGACAATAAATTTGACTTAGGGTTGATCTTGACTTGACCTTCAGGATGGTGCGAGAACAGATGAGGGCAATCTGCCTCTTTCATTTCACCCATTTCTTTCCCAACTACAATTTCCAAATAGGTATTTCTAACAGCAAGAGGGAATGAAGTCAGCAACATTGAGAATGGACGACTGAATTAAAGATCTTATTCATTGCATTAGTGAGAAAACTCAACTCAATAAATAATTCAGTAATTTTTGGGTGTTGACATTAGAGCCATTGATTATAACAAGAGGAAATGTTGATTTTTATTAAAATCAGATTAAGAAAAAATATAATTTAGATCATCAAAGGAGGATGTAACTTTGTGTTACATGGAATGCTTTGCCATAGTCGATGAAAGAAGTCCAGGAAAGAAAGAGCTGCACTGTCTTACTACTTGAAAGCCAAACAATTTTTTCAGACTTAGATTTATCTTTTTAGTCTTATTTTATGACAGAGAAATATTGACTACAACAAGTTGAATAATATACAGTAATGTTTTACAAATTATTATCCTCATTCAACAGTCTGAGACACCCAAATCTCAAAACAACATTAGATATGCACTTTGCAAATTAAGTAATTATCTTATTTATATGATTGACAGCAAAGAAAAAACTGCTCACGTTCCACAGAAGAGGAGTACAAACAATAGTAAAAAATGCTTCCTGGTGTTGAAATAAAAATTGTTAATACAGGTGGTTGAATCTTGTACTGTGAATCACTGAAACATCATTTACGGGAAATGCACAACCTATTCCAATTCAAGCACAAATTCTATTTGAATGGGTGAAGTGTTTGCAGCTGATCATTACATCTTCTTCCAGTTCACTGATTCACTCATTTCTATCCGTGATTCTGCTCTTCTGTTGAGCAGTTCCGCGTTTTTAATGACAGTCACGCCAGAGCTGGCAAAAACACAAGTTAATCAGTAATTGCCTGCTAGATATGAATGGAAGTGTTGAAAGATGTTCTGACTGTTTTCTGTGATCAAGTTTTAATTGTATAAGGTCATCATTCATATTCTAACAACTTGTATTTCAAAAAATATATTTCACTGTTCCAAATAAAGGAGTAATGGAGGAGGAGCTTAGGAGGATCAAGGACAACTCTTTTGCTTGCATCTTCGGAAACAGCACTATTTTCATCTTTAATATCTCTATTTATCCCTTTCAGTGTTCTTTTGAAGACCCTGACCTGGTGTTACACGCCGATTACGGCTCTTTGCAGGAATGGGACCCGCTCTCGGGGTTACATGAATGGCCATTATTCAGCACGCCAAGGGCACAGCCTAAGAGCTTTGCTGGCTTTCGGAAGACCAAGGTTTTGTAGCCCTGGAGACGGGGGATCGGAGGTCGGTGTCCAGGCAGGAGATCGGCGTGTCATGGGAGATGGAAGATCTAAGGCTGTGTGCCCAGAGACCCAAGATCTTTGGGCACAGAGCTCAAAAAAAGTGATGCAATAGATTTTTAACATCATGAACCAGCGAGTTGTTTGTTATGTCTCCCCTCTCGCTGTGAAATGGAGACATCTCTTTCTCTTTCTCTTTCTCCCTTATTAGCGAAAGAGAGAGCCTGTGGTATGTCGAATACCGGGTGAACAAGTAGGCTTTGGAGTACTGCAAGTCTGTGTCTTTGCTGTTGTTTTGCTCACGCTTGAGTGCTTGGTGGCGGGTGCCAATGCTTTTTTTTGCCAGTGGAGGGAGGGGGATCATTGTTTGCTGCCGCTTGTGCGTGGGAGGGCTATGGAGTTCTAACATTTAACTGTCGTTCATTCTTTGGGGGAAGTCCTCTGTTTTTCGTGGATGGTTGCAAAGAAAAAGCATTTCACGATGCATATGGTATACATTTCTCTGACATTAAATGTACCTTTGAAACCTTTGAAAAATGTGACCAACAAAAAAGTTACCAACGCCTTTGATATTGTGAATGTGTTCAGGAAAAAAAAATGTGACATCAACATATAAGGAGATTTTTGGGCAAGTGGCTAAAAGCTGATCAAAGAAACTAATATAGAACAGGAAGGTGGGGGATTTGGAGAAGGGAGTCCAACATTATGGGCCACCTTAACACTACTTGTGAAAGCCACATACACAGCAGGGATTTCAAGCATAAGGTTCACACAATTATGTTTTTGGGATTCGTTTCGGACTGCTACAACAAAGCAGACGTTTCTCAACATGGTGTTCACATTGATGTATTGCAAGTTATCCTAGTAGTTGTTATCTAACAAAACAGATATAATCATCCCTGGGTGGGCCTCCCCCTACACAGCACTGCAGTCTGTGTGCAGAAGATTTTCTTGTACTACCATAGATTTGTCTTTGATGGTGTTTATTTTGCACTGGTATCTTGTTTTTCACAGTAGCCAGGCAGTGGCGTATGTGTAGCATTCATTACCACTGAGCGCTGTGGAGGATAAGACATCAGGTATATGTAAAGGGTGGTGGACCTGAGGAGAGTTAAGGTACCGGTAACCCCTGTTTCCATCCAGGAGGTCAGTGTGGACATGGTGGAGGATTACAAATACCTGGGGATACGAATTGACAATAATCTGGACTGGTCTAAGAACACTGAGGCTGTCTACAAGAAGGGTCAGAGCCGTCTCTATTTCCTGAGGAGACTGAGGTCCTTTAACAACTGTCGGATGATGCTAAGGATGTTCTATGAGTCTGTGGTGGCCAGTGCGATCATGTTTGCTGTTGTGTGCTGGGGCAGCAGGCTGAGGGTAGTGGACACTAACAGAATCAAAAATCTCATTCGTAAGGCCAGTGATGCTGTGGGGATGGAACTGGACTCTCTGACGGTGGTATCTGAAAAGAGGATGCTGTCCAAGTTGCATGCCATCTTGGACAATGTCTCCCATCCATTTCATAATGGTCTGGTTGGGCACAGGAGTACATTCAGCCAGAGATTCATTCCACCGAGATGCAACACAGAGCATCATAGGAAGTCATTCCTGCCTGTGGCCATCAAGCTTTACAACTCCTCCCTTGGAGGGTCAGACACCCTGAGCCAATAAGCTGGTCCTGGACTTATTTCCATCTGGCATAATTTACATATTATTATTTAATTATTTATGGTTTTATATTGCTATATTTATACTCTATTCTTGGTTGGTGCAACTGTAACGAAAACCAATTTCTCTCGGGAGCAATAAAGTATGTCTATTTATCTATCTATCTATCTATTGATAGGTTCTTGATTAGACAAGGCGTCAAAGGTTATGGGGAGAAGGCAGGAGGATGGGGTTGAGAGGGATAATAAATCAGCCATGATGGAATGACAGAGCAGACTCAATTGAGCGATTGGCTCAATTCTTTTCCTATATCTTATGGTCTTATTTTTCTCTCACTGTTTATGTTAATTCATACCCTGAACCTACATACCTGTGATGCTACTTCAAGTAAGTTTACAGCAAAGGAAACACCATAAGGGATATAATCATGTAACAATGACCCCTTGAGTTCACACACTGTTTAGAGCAATCCAGTCAATCCTGAGCACCTACTCTTTACTCTTAATCCTGAAAATTCTTTTCCTGCCAGTGTCTATCCAAATTTCTTATAAAATCATTGATCATTTACACTTCCACCACCTCACAGCAGTGATTACAAGGTCATTATCATTTGCTGCATAGATATGTTCTTCCTCATGTGCCCTTGATATCTTTTGAAAGGAGGGACAAATGTCTTTCACCGCTGGGAACCATCACAAAACAACCTGGCCCTAAGCGGTTACAAACGGTTTCAATCAACGCTCTCTTTAACTAGTGGAACTCGAGCAGCAGTACTGATCACACTGTGGGATTCCTAAATCACATCACTACCAACCTGAACCTAAGCTATCTGGACACAGTCATTGTGCATGCTATTTAAAGAATTTAAACAGAAGCAGATTTCTTTGAAGTTTGGGTTAAAGCACCTAAATATAATAATAAGTTTCTTTGTGGCTCACTTCTCCAGGCAACCAACAAAAACAAATCTCCCTGCAAAGTTAACCTATTGTTATGATTGTTCCAGGCCTTCCTGTGAAACCAGATACATTGTCACTTTGCTTAAACTAATTTTATAAATTGCTCTGTGCAACATACACAAAATGCTGGAGGAACTCAGCAGGCCAGGCAGCATCTATGGAAAAGACTACAGTCAATGTTTCAGGCTGAGACCCTTCATCAGGACTGGAAAAAAAATGATGGTGGTGGGGAGGAGAGGAAGACCCACAAGGTGATAGAAGAAACAGGCTGGGGGGGGGGGGGAAGCGGTGGGAGGAGAGGTGAAGTAAAGAGCTGGATAGTTGATTGGTGAAAGAGATACAGGGCTGGAGAAGGGAGAATCTGACAGGAGAGGACAGAAGACCATGGAAGAATGAAAAGTGGGAGGAACACCTGAGGGAGGTGATAGGCGGGTAAGGAGATAAGGTGAGAAAGGGAAATGGGAATGGGACTGGTGAAGGAGAGGAGGTCATTACCAGAAGTTCTCAGCCCAAAACGTCGACTGTACTCTTTTCCATAGATGCTGCCTGGCCTGTTAAGTTCCTTCAGCATTTTGCGGTTTGCTTGGATGTACAGCATCAGCAGGTATTCTCTTGTTTATAAATTGTTCTGTGTACTGAGTAGAATTTAGTGTGCCATCTTTTTCAGCAGTAGCATGTGAAGCCAATGAATAAAACATGACAATAATTTCCAAGCAGACATTGACAGCCTCCCAAAATTTGACTGATGTGCCAGCATTCAAACTTTCATGTAGGGTGCACCCTGATGTCAGAAAAGTTTTGATCAAAGGATGGATGGAACAAGACTGTCTTCTCTTCAGGGACTTTTATGTTGGATCATAAACGTACTGCAGCTTTCATGACTGATTCCAAAGTTAAATTTTATTGACATCTCCAGGAAACATATCAAGTTCAGTTGACAGCCATCTGCTTTTTTAGCCATGCAGGTCTGCAGTTACTCTCTTAAACAGGTTCCTGCAGAATTCCTGAACAACAGGAATGTTGACCAGAGATATTTCTGAGCCTGTATCTCAATTCCGAATCCAGATTCCAAATCCCCCGGAAGAGACAGAAATCAATGGAGATACAAGTACATGCTAGAGCAGAAAACAAATTTTTGGAGCAACTGAGTGAGTCAAGCAGCACTACAGATGCTGTCTGACCTGTTGAATTCCTCCAGCAGGCAAAAATCAATACAAAGATAAAAATGCTGATGAGAAAAGGGGCCAACATGAAAGAACATTCATACAGGACCAGTCCAGCACAAGGGACTTAGGAGACAGGGAAAATAAGTTTTGAATTTTTCTCTTGCATCGCAGTCACAGCATATCCCAAAAGACTTTACAGCGATCATATTGGTGATGCAGCAAATGCAACAACCAATTTAGAAGCTGCAAGGTTCCAATAACTTGGCAATGAGATAACAGCTATACTTACTGCTATGCCAGGACATAGAGACAGTGGAAGGAGGCATCCTATGATTTTGTAACAGGATCAGAAATGTATTTTTCAAGGCCATGCTTAATGCACAAACAGATTCCCAGCAGGATTAACTTGTGGGAAAGTTGCTTCTTTTTTACTTCCATTCAAAGACGGTGGCATCATCAAAGCTTGAGCTGGTTAGTTATAGAGGCCCGTGGGAGTGTGGCAGGTAAACTAGTAGTATGCATTTTAAAATTCCAGTTATTTTCTCAGGGCAAGAAACCATTGGATAAAGTTTTCTATTCTTGCTTGTGCCTATTTTAATATTATACTCACGTTTGCTGGCTATTTTATTTAAATGTATGAGCAGTCACAATATATTACTTAACATTACCAGCTGTCAAATGTACTGTTCAGCTGTGGAAATTAAATTTTTTGTTCTTGCACTCATTTACACTGGCTACAGCTAAACCAGCTTCTAATTTGTTTGGTAAACTTTGAAGGTTTATCATTGTAATTTCTGCAGACAAAGACCACCTCAATTATGCATGAATTATAATTAATTCTTGCAATCATTAGAAGATGGGTGAAATATCATAATTGCCAACAGAAGCAAACAAATAGGTAAAAGTTAATCGTTATAATATCCGTCATCATTTGCTGAGGCAATTACAGTAATCTCCACATGATTACTGCATTTTTTAAACTGTCAGGCATTGGTGGTGATTAGGGCTAAAGCATAGATTAATGCAAGTAGCTGTACACTGTTTTTGCAAACAATTAACTATCCTGGAAACAATGATTTCCTTTCAAATTTGGGGTGCTGAGTCTGAGATACGCAAGCTCATAAGGTTTGCTGTGGAAATAAGCACAATGAGGGGTCTTTGCTGTGAGCTAATGGATTATTTCATCAGCCATTTTGTCTTTCTTCCCCCCTGTTGCTCTGTGAAAGCAATAAAACCGATGGAAATTGGAATAACTAATCCTGCACAATCCATTGGCATGACAAATTTTAGGCTCTCAACACATTGAGGAATACTTGTTTATACTAATAAACTAGTGTTGCAAAGTGTGCTTTATTATTAAGTGTGAATCATACCTTTCAATTTGTTCAATAATCTCTTACTCTTAATAATTGTATAGTGGTTATATATGTAAGATCTACCACTATTTATGACATTGCATGTGGCACTGGATGTTAGCATCCAGGATAATTCACGATTCAATTCAGAAAGCTGCAACTTCCTAAGGGGCAACTAAAATTTAGAGTCAATGCATCTTGCTCCAGTTTCTTTTCCTTGATGAAACCATTCCCATCTCTCTATTTTTATCAATAATCTGGCATATGAGGCATGAAATAGCAGCTTTTTAAAATTAGCAAATCAGGGCAAAAGAAAAGGAAGTGTTCCAGCAGGGATTTTTTTGTTAACATAAATTCAATAATCCAAATGAAAGGCTGGATTCAATCTGAGCTGAGACTTGGTTTATGATCCCTGCCAAACGCCTGGAGCAACACACACCACTTTGTAGCCCAGTGGGTCGAACTGAACATGAGGCGTCATTTCTGCAGCTGAGATGTAAAGTGAACCAGTGCATACACAGTTTCTAAGCCTCAAGTGGCAGAAGCAAATGACCTGCCTCTGTCCACCCTTTTGCTCTTTGCTCAGCTCGTGCTGCCAAAATCTTTTCAATTGCTTCTTTTTACATACAAATGAGCAATAATTTAAAACAGCTGAAATAGATTTATTTTAAGAAAATTAATTTTAAAATTTAATGGACTTAACTAAAATACATTTAACTGTTTTAACCAATTAATTAAAATAAAGAAATGAAAACTTTTCACATCCCTTACCTCTACTACCCGTGTCAGTGACCCCATTTAAATGAGACAGGCTGCAATGAATACACCAGAATTTGCATCTGAGGGCCATTGGTCCAGATACAAAATGTGTTCTAGCCCTCAGTTCACTGTGATCAAGCACCAGTGCTGGGCTCATTGCTCAACCCAGTGGCCGAATGGAACTCAGATGATTACCACACTGCAATGATCAGACACGGAGCACCAGGCAGCTGGAGTGTTCCATTCAGAAGCACAATCTAATGCAACTCTTCTTTGTACTTGGGCACAATTTTATTTTAGGTTATTGGGTTCCTCATGTTACTTCTGCTATAATAACGCACCTTGCTGCTGAAGCTCGGGATCTAGTGTGTAAAGCAACTCACAGATGGAAGAAAATAATAGCTACAGCCTGTATACAGCTGCAGGTCAGATCTCTCAGTGGGTGAGCATCTAGGGGACAGTGACCACCGCTCCCTGGCCTTTAGCATTATAGGATAGAATCAGAGAGGACAGGAAAATTTTTAATTGGGGAAGGGCAAATTATGAGGCTACAAGGCTAGAACTTGCAGGTGTGAATTGGGATGATGTTTTTGCAGGGAAATGTACTATGGAAATGTGGTTGATGTTTTGAGATCTCTTGCAGGATGTTAGGGATAAATTTGTCCCAGTGAGGAAGATAAAGAATGGTAGGGTGAAGGAACCATGGGTGACAAGTGAGGTGGAGAATCTAGTCAAGTGGAAGAAGGCAGCATACATGAGGTTTAGGAAGCAAGGATCAGATGGGTCTATTGAGGAATATAGGGAAGCAAGAAAGGAGCTTAAGAAGGGGCTGAGAAGAGCAAGAAGGGGGCATGAGAAGGTCTTGGCGAGTAGGGTAAAGGAAAACCCCAAGGCATTCTTCAATTATGTGAAGAACAAAAGGATGACAGGAGTGAAGGTAGGACCAATTAGAGATGAAGGTGGGAAGATGTGCCTGGAGGCTGTGGAAGTGAGCGAGGTCCTCAATGAATACCTCTCTTCGGTACTCACCAGTGAGAGGGAACTTGATGACGGTGAGGACAATATCAGTGAGGTTGATGTTCTGGAGCATGTTGATATTAAGGGAGAGGAGGTGTTGGAGTTGTTAAAATACATTAGGACGGATAAGTCCCCGGGGCCTGACAGAATATTCCCCAGGCTACTCCACAAGGTGAGGGAAGAGATTACTGAGCCTCTGGCTAGGAACTTTATGTCCTCGTTGTCCACGGGAGTGGTACCGGAGGATTGGAGGGAGGCAAATGTTGTCCCCTTGTTCAAAAAAGGTAGTAGGGGTAGTCCGGGTAATTATAGACCAGTGAGCCTTACATCTGTGGTGGGAAAGCTGTTGGAAAAGATACTCAGAGATAGGATCTATGGGTATTTAGAGAATCATGGTCTCCAGGGACAGTCAGTATGGCTTTGTGAAGGGTAGACCGTGTCTAACAAGCCTGATAGACTTCTTTGAGGAGGTGACCAGGCATATAGATGAGGGTAGTGCAGTGGATGTGATCTACATGGATTTTAGTAAGGCATTTGACAAGTTTCCACAAGGTAGGCTTATTCAGAAAGACAGAAGGCTTTCGAGGGTAGTTTGGCCAGGTGGATTCAGAATTGGCTTGCCTGCAGAAGGCAGAGGGCTGTGGTGGAGGGAGTACATTCAGATTGGAGGGTTGTGACTGGTGGTGTCCCACAAGGATCTGTTCTAGGACCTCTACTTTTCATGATTTTTACCAATGAACTGGATATGGGGGTAGAAGGGTGGGTTAGCAAGTTTGCAGACAACACAAAGGTTGGTGGTGTTGTAGATAGTGTAGAGGATTGTCGAAGGCTGCAGAGAGACATTGATAGGATGCAGAAGTGGGCTAAGACATGGCAGATGGAGCTCAACCTGGAGAAGTGTGAGGTGATACACTTTGGAAGGACAAACTCCAAGGCAGAGTACAAAGTAAATGGCAGGATACTTGGTAGTGTGGAGTAGCAGAGGGATCTGGGGGTACATGTCCACAGATCCCCGAAAGTTGCCTCACAGGTAAATAGGATAGTTAAGAAAGCTTATGGGGTGTTAGCTTTCATAAGTCAAGGGATAGAGTTTAAGAGTTGCGATGTAATGATGCAGCTCTATAAAACTCTGGTTAGGCCACACTTGGAGTACTGTGTCCAGTCCTGGTCGCCTCACTATAGGAAGGATGTGGAAGCATTGGAAAGGGTACAGAGGAGATTTACCAGGATGTTGCCTGGTTTAGAGAGTATGGATTATGATCAGAGATTAAGGGAGCTAGGGCTTTACTCTTTGGAGAGAAGGAGGATGAGAGGAGACATGATAGAGGTGTACAAGATATTAAGAGGAATAGATAGAGTGGACAGCCAGCACCTCTTCCCCAGGGCACCACTGCTCAGTACAAGAGGACATGGCTTTAAGGTAAGGGGTGGTAAGTTCAAAGGGGATATCAGAGGAAGGTTTTTTACTCAGAGAGTGATTGGTGCGTGGAATGCACTGCCTGAGTCAGTGGTGGAGGCAGATACACTAGTGAAGTTTAAGAGACTACTAGACAGGTATATGGAGGAATTTAAGGTATGGGGTTATATGGGAGGTAGGGATTGAGGGTCGGAACAACATTGTGGGCCAAAAGGGCCTGTAATGTGCTGTACAATTCTATATATACAAACGTATAATAATCAGTGATTCTGCTGACCATACACATAAGATGATGATGTCACAGCAATGTTAAAGCTTCAAGGGTTATGCATTTATCACAAAGCTTGTGGGAGGACAGCTTTTATGAGTTCTGTTTTTCTTAAATTACTTTTAAATCTGCTTTACATGAAGTCTCTGCCTTGCTACATGGTAGCACAGTGTAATCATAGTAATCTGACTCAGACGCAGCATAATGCTTTGAAACTATTGTCTCACAATGCGGGCTGCATATTAATTTCTTTGTGCATTTTAAACATGCCCTTTATAACCCATCCAAAATGCTTTGAAACAAAATCTATCACATACTAGTCCTATTGTCAGTCATCACTTAGAGCCCTTTCTGTTTCCTTAGGCCTCCCCATGCAACAGCAGAAGATACAAAATCTGTCCAGTTCCTCTTCCCCTCCCTCAAAAGGTGAAACGATTTACTTGTACTTCTTTTTAACATAGTACTCTTTGCTGTTCTGTTAATGGAGCTGCTGCATCACAGCTCTAGTATCTAGGAATCTATCCTGACCTTTGGTGCTGTCCACATGGAGTTTGCACGCTTTCCCTGTGACCATGCGGGTTACTTCTGAAAGCCCACATCCAAAGACCAGCAGACTGACAAGCTGCCACTTTGTTGCCTTTTTTGTATAGTGATCTGAGCAATAGTGATGGAATTTTGATAAAACGTGTGAATGTAAGATTAGGGTAAATGGATACTTAGTAGCTGGCACAGAATTAGCAGGGTAAAGGGCCTCCTCCTATGCTACATAACTCTATGGCTTAGTGTGGTGTTCCTTACAGTAAGAAATCAAACTATCAATTGGGACACTGCATAAAGAATCCTGAGCTTTGGATCATTTATTAATTCTATTCTCCATCCCACTCCCACCTTCGTGTTAATCTTTGGCACTTCACAATGTTCCAGTGAAGCTCCATGTATGCTCAAGGAACAGCATTGCACTTTCTAAACAGGTACATTGTTGCTTATGGGTATTAATACTGAGTTGATCAATTTCAGACAAAGACACTATTGTTCTTATCTTGTGCTTTTGGTATTTCTTCCTCTGGATGTTAGATTTTTTTCACTACTGATTTATCACATAGATTCCCACTTGTTTTTTTTTCTCTCTCCTCCCTGTACTCTCTGCATCTATAAGAATTTCATCCTTTGCACAATTTTTTTGTGAAAATTTAATGATCGGAAATCTTGACATTCTTCCTTCTGCTGCCTCCCTGGCAGATGAACCAGTGAGTGTTTACACCGTCTTCTGTCTAGAAAGTTGCAAAGTGAATCATACTTTCCAGCTTGGACTTTCCTGAGAATTGTCACTAGATTTAAGTGCAGCTACTATCATCTCTCTCTGTAACCATGTAGAGTTTGGGATTCACACACAAGTATGAATTCCATGGATGACCTTGTTAAGGGCCCTTCTTTGCATTCTGGCATGTGATTCTTGAAAGAGTCCAGGAATGGACTGCTAAATTCCTGTACTTATGCTTAATTCCCAAGCATAAGTTTTGGGAAAGTGCAGGAAAGTGAGCCCATGTTAGTTGAGGCACACAGGACAACCGATGCTGGGAGTCTGCAGACCTGGTGATGATTTGGTAACTCTAATTCAAGAGAAATTAACACTTGTGTGAGAGAGGTAAGCTCAGACCATTTATTGCCTTTGAATTAAATTAATTTAAATGTGTTTGATTATTTTAAGGTGTTTTCTAGTGTTTGCATCCATAATATTATATTTTGATATATTTTATTTAACATTTTTGTTTAATTACATGTTTAATTGTTAAGAACATAATAGAAGTAGGAGGTAGTATTCCTGCTGTGCCATTCAGTAAAATCATGCCCTGTCTTTTAACTCTGTTTGATTTCACTGCATTAACCCCATATTCCTTGATTCTTTTAAAATCAAAAATGTTAGCTGTATCTGACTTCAATATATTCAGCGATTGAGTCTTTAATTCCAAAGATTCACTATGCTCCATGAAGAAATTTCTTCTCATCTCTGTCCTTAACGGCTGACTCTTACCTCGAGACTATGGCATATGAGATAATCTTTTATTCATCTAAACAAGTGAGTATAGCTTTGGCCTGCCTAATATTCCTTAGTTAAAAACAAAATGGAAAATGTTTTGCATGCTTGGAAACATCAAGCTGTTTGATAGTTTTGGCAGCTGGTTCACCCCAAAGCAGTAGCTAAACCAACTGTGGAGACTGCAACAACTAGGATATGTGCTCAGCAGGGCTTGGCCAATTAGCTGGAGCTGTCTCAAGGCACTGAAATACCCTGTGCTGCTAAATACAGGTGTGGGCATGGATGGAGATAAATAATGGCTTCTCATACTAGCTTCTCAGTTCAGCACTACAAAAGTAAAATGAGCTTGGTCTATAAATACCTAATGATGAAAACCTCCAGGATAACATGGTACAAGTACTCCTTGAATGCTGCAACAGAGTACCATCACACTTTGTGCCACTGACAGGGAAATTACATCAAGGTAAATGGTGGCCACTGGTAAATGCCCAGATGAAACTTCCCATGATGCAAAGTACCCCAGAAATGGTAATTACTGCATTTCACTTTGAAAAAAGAATCAATTACATCATGCAGGAAAAGGAGGTTTAATGCACTTAAAATTTCATGCACAGCAATATATGTACAGAAACATAGATAAAATGCCTAACTACTTCCTATGATCCTATGCAGAAGTTATGAGCTAACAAGGTTCTTTTGATTGGCAGAAAAAAACAATTAAAAAAAAGTTTTAAAAGGGTTTCCAAACGAAAAGGGAGAAGTTATTTTCATGGTGCATAGAAGGCACACGTTTTATGTTGTCTCATGAAGCTGGGAAGATTTTTTTCAAAAGTGAATGTTAGAACATGGAACACTGTCCCAGAAGCAGCAGTGACAACAATATCCCCAATGATTTTTAAAAGAGATGAAACTTTGAAGAAGAAAACTTGATGAAGACTTGGATGCAGTGCATTCGCATACAAAGGAATGATTTTATACTTTTTTTACAAAGAGCCAGTCAGATGGGCTAGGTGGGTTTCTTCTGTGCTGGAGCAGATATTCCTTTGAGCAGATATTCCTAGGAGGCCCAGATCAGTTCTATTTCATCAGCATCTAGCAACAACATATAGATTAGAGAATTGGCCCTACATAGACCATCCATGGAAATAGCTTCTCCCTTGTAATTTGGAATACCATTTTGAACTCGTTTTTTTGGAAGTCTTTCTGCCAGTCAAAACCTCAGTTCTCTTGTGAGCTCATTGGAACAAATCAGGGAAGCTGAAAGCAATATTGACGAACAGAGATGGTTGAATAACCAGAATTAATCTGCTGACAGAAGAACAACTATACACACTGTTTCTCAACAAAATCTTTCTGTAAATCTGATACTTTAATGACTTATCCACTGCAATAAAGCTATCGCTTGATAGCACTTGCTCCACCCCTTCCCTCCACCTTTCTATACTGTCTATCTCTCTTCTTTCAACCCAGATGATGATTCCCAACCGAAAGTGTTAACAGTCCATTTCTCTCCACAGATGCTGCCTGACCTGTTGAATCGCTCCAGCATCCTGTTTGTTCTTAAGACAAACTGTTCAATTAGGACCACTTCATAGTTAGGCTGCATATGACAGAAATGTCACTCAGTCTTTTCTTCTGAGGACTCTGACCAGGACGCATGGAGTTAGGAATCAGATTCTAAAGTGAGCACAGGAAGAATTTTTTAAGTTCATATTTGGCCATCTCTGCATGCGCCTGGAAGAGACCCCAATAACTTTAATAGTTTCCCATACTCTGTGGGAACACTGCACTGTAAATTTGGTTAATGCTCAATATGGGCTGATAAATTAGATGTAAAGGATCTTATAGTTAGACTCCTTCTCTTGCCAATAATGGTTTTAAAGGTAAAATACCTACTGAAATTTTTCCATGACTGAAAGCAGAAACATCAGCATCAGAAATCCATTACAGGGACATTTTCGATCTGGGAAGAAATTTGTGCACGCAACTGTCAAAAACAACATGAGGAGATAAATGAAATAGAAGTAAATACTCTATTTTTTGTTTTTTAAAATTTCATGAATGTCGAAAGCTATCATAGAAGCAGTATACGGTACATCATAGCAAACATTGTAAAACCTTGTAATTTCTCGTAAAATTGTGTATAATTCA
Organism: Mobula birostris; assembly: GCF_030028105.1. Taxonomy (NCBI): domain Eukaryota; kingdom Metazoa; phylum Chordata; class Chondrichthyes; order Myliobatiformes; family Myliobatidae; genus Mobula; species Mobula birostris. Next base: position 22,598,058 of record NC_092393.1, read on the forward strand.
TGTTTGATTTATGATTTTCTTGTGAAGGCTGCTTATATGCTGCTATGTACATGTGATGCTGCTGCAAGTAAACTTTTTATTGTACATGTGCATACATTTAACCTATGCCTATCTTACTTTGAGCTTAAATTGGACTTTGAAGCATAAAATGAAGTACAAGCTACAAAAACTCCATGATGACTTAAATAAATTGACCATCATGACTTAAAATATGACTGGTGGAGATGATATATCTGTAATTCCAGTGCTAAATGAACGCCTGGCAATAAAGTGCTGCAGAAACCTACGGATGGAGAGAAATGATTGCCCACGCCGAATGGCAAGGCAGCTGAATGAATGAATGAATGAGAAACCTGTCACTTCTACATAGCTGGTACTTCTAGAACTTTAAGCATCATGGCACCATTCAATTAAAAGGAATCGTTTTGCTAAAGGCAGAGTCAAGTTTACAAGTTTATGATATTTTTGGCCATTTAGTGCCATCTTCAAAGAGTGCTTAATTGCAAATCACGTCATAATTTAAAATCACTCATAAGATGGAAATCCGCCTTTTAAATCTGACGCTATTGTCTTCCTTGGCCTGGAGATATGTTTAGAAGAAGACAGATGTGAGAAATCAATTGGTTTGAACTGAAAAAGCAAGCACCAATCCTGTGTCACAGTGAATCCCATTTTTATTTATTTGTTTGTTTCTTTTCAAATACAGCACAGCAGCAGGCCCCTCTAACCTACTGAGCCCATGCCATCTAATGACTGTACACCCACGCCATCCAATTACACCCATGTGGGCAATTAACCTACTAACTCGTAATCTGTGGAATGTGGGAGGAATCAGGAGCAACTGGAGGAAAGCCAGTAGTCGGGGGAGAATGTACAAACTCCTGACAGCTGTAGAATTGAACCCAGGTAGCTGGTGCTGTAATACCATCATGCTAGCCGCTATGCTACCATACCGACCCGGTAAACTACAGTTTCTACAACTTTCAATTTACTAACATCAATTGAGACAAAGATGTCTGCCATTGCATTATTAAACTATTTTTAACCACACTGCAGATATAATGATTGCATTCAAATTAACATTGGAATACAACTTGCTATCCTAGGTTATTTTGTTCTTCAGTATTTTGGGAAGGCAAAGTGGGTAAGAAGGAAAGACCTTCTAAAAACCAACAATCATCAAGAGAAATGCAAGCATCCAGTCTGCCATGTGATTAGATGAAGCTAACCCATGCTTTGTAATGTCAGCACTGACACATTTTTAAATTGCCTGAAGCCACTGATGCTTAAAAATTGTTTATTGGCTGTTGAGAGAAACAATCAACTACAGCTTTAAATATTTATTGATGACCGGATTTCCATAAATTTCAAATGCCTCACGGAAGGATTCTTTGAAAAATCTTGGAAGTCCTAATTTAAGCAGATGTATAATTAAAATATAATATTCTCTGACTTCTTAAATTGAAAATGTTAGAAACAGTGGATTTTGGTGTTACAAATAAAGTTAATACTATTCATTTTCTGCCAAATCTAACAAATCCCAGTTCACAGAAAATAAAATGCTTTATGGTGCCAAGTCATTGTACAGGATAGAGGCATAACTAAAATCCGCATTCAAATTCCACTGCTGTATACTAAAAATTAAATCCAGTTAATTCAACAAATCAAGATTATTTTTTAAAAACCACTAGCATTTTTGATGGTGCCTGTGAATATAATAAGTTGTTTTACAAATCTATGATTCAGTAATGTCCTTTAGGGAAGGCGATGCAGCATTTAACTCAGCCAATAGGTTTGTAACTCCAGATCCACAACAATGCTGTTGAATCGTATATGCCCTTGCAGCACGTGAACAATTATGTCTGGCCATAAATACTTGTCATGTTGTCAATGTCACATTAGGTGAAGAATTAAGCTGAGTTGAGATCAGTGCCTACATAAGGCACATGAAATTCAAGATTAGAGGACTTCTTTTCCATGTTGTTTTGGTATCTTGAAGGGTGGACTACAGTACCTGCTGTAAATCTCGGTCCAACCAAACTGAAGCAAAAATTTAATCTGGCATTTTAAACCGGTAACTAAAAGTGTGTGTGGAGGGGAGTTTTACCATCTGATATTCTGCCCACTGGGTTCAAGCTACTGAAGAACTCAAATCTCTAATGTACAGAGGTATTATAAGCAGGAGAAATAGAGCATGAGACTTAATTGTATTATCAAGTATTACTACAGAGAATTTCATGTCAAAGGCAAACTGTATTAATAAAAGCCCCAGCTTTTCTAGCCTGGTGTAAAACAACAAACCTGTCAGGTATGCACAGAAGATCACATGACAACATTCAAGAAAGGCATGGTTCTTCTCTTGAGGACTTGACCAATATTCATCTCTTAACCAACAGATAATCTGGTCATTGAGTTCTCTGCTTTTTACGTGACCAACTAGCGACCATATGTTTTTCTATATGTTGCAGGTATATGAGAGACTGCAACATCACATGTCTTTCGCTCTTATGAATTGCTAAATTGTATTGATTTTAGCAGATGTAACTCTTTATCAAACCTGAGATAGGATAAAGAATGGAGAGAAAACTTCTGCATCCAAATGCCTGAGAGAAGAAATCTAAGTATCAGCATTTAGCTTCAGATTTAATTAATTGATTTATCACATGTATATCAAGACATACAGTGAATGTGTCATTCGAATTAGGAACCGACACTGCCTAAAGATCTGCTGGGGACAGCCTGCAAGTGTTACAACACATTCTAGTGCTAACACAGCAGGCCCACAATGTTCAGCAGGAAAACAGCCACAAAATAACAGCAGAACAAGCTCATTCACACACACACACACACACACACACACAGTCCTCCCACTCCAGGAAAGGCTGGTCATCCAGACTCTATTGGATTCTGTGTCCTGAACACATTTCAGTAAATCACATCACTTGGCTGTCCTGCATTCAGCCAGAAGCTAAAGAGCAACACTCCAGAGATGAGGACAACAGAGAGGTGGTCACAGAGGGCAAAGGAGAGGCTATGGGATTGATTTGAGTCAATGGACTGAGCTGCGTTCGAGAACTCATCTGTGGATCTGAATGAATACACCATGGTTGTCACAGACTTCATTAAAACAGCTGTAGATGATTGCGTCCCCACAAAATCATTCTGTCTTCCTGCAATCAGAAGCCCCGGATGAACTATGAGATCCACAGTCTGCTGAGAGCCAGATCAAAGACATTCAAATCTGGTGACCAAGAGAGTTACAAGAGATCCAGGAATGATCTCTGGAAAGCCTGCTCGTGAGTGAAGTGACAATCCTGGACCAAACTTGAAACAGCAAAAAATGCTCGAGAGCTGTGGCAGGTCTTGAATACTACCACCACAAACTGTGGAGGCTCAGCATGACATCTAAAACTATAGATGAGTAGCCAAGAGACACAGGAGATAGCAGGGTTTCACAACAGATGAGCTCAATGCCTTCTATTCTTGCTTTGACCATGAAAACCTGGAGGAACCATCACAAACTCACACATTCCCTGATGATCCTACTATTTCAGTCTCTGAAGATGACGTGTGAGCAGACTACAGGAGGGTTAACCCACAAAAAGCATCTAGTCTAGATGGGGTATCTGGCCAAATATGAAAGACCTGTGCTGATCAACTGGCTGGAGCTTTCACTGAGATCTTTAGCCAGTGTGTGAGCATGTGGCCTGCCTCAGTAACTATCACCTAGTAGCACTTGTAACAGAATCAGAGACAGATTTAACTTGTTAACTTTACACTCACAGTTAAGTGTTTTACAAGGTTGGCAATGAAATATATCAGCTTGTGCCTGAGAAGTGACTTAGGTTCACAGCAATTTGCCTACTGGAGCAACAGGTCCACAGTAGATGCCACCTTATTGGCTCTTCACTCAACTCTGGAACATCCAAACAGCAAAGATGCATGTATCGGCATGCTCTTCATCAACTACAGCTCAGCATTGAATACCATCATCTCCCCAAAAGTAATCAGTGAACTCTAAGTCCTTGGCTTTGATACCCACTTGTGCAGCTGGGTCTTGGATTTCCTCACTTGTTGACCCCAGTCAGTCTGGATTGCCAGCAACGTCTCCTCCATCATCTCCATCAGCACAGGTGCACCACCTAGCTGTGTGCTGAGCCCCTGCTCTACTCACTTTACACTGATGACTATGTGGCCCTCCGTAGCTCCATTGCCATATTCAAGTTTGCCGATGCCACCACAGTGGCATGACCAAATCAAAGGTGGTAATGAATTAGTACAAAGGAGGATGATTGAAAATATGGCTGAGTGGTGCCACAACGATAACCTCTTACTCAATGTCAGCAAGACCAGCAGCTGATTATTGACCTCAGGAGAAGGAAACGAGAGGTCCATGAACTAGTCCTCATCCAAGGGTAACTAGCTGTTATTATTTCGGAGAACCTGTCCTGGGCCTAGCACGTAAGTGCAATTATGAAGAAATCATGACAATGACTCTACTTCCTCATGAGTTTGTGGAGGCTCAGCATGACATATAAAACTATAGATGAGTAGCCAAGAGTATACTGACTGGCTGCATCACAGTCCGGTATGGAAACCCCAAAGCCTTTGAATAGAAAATTGTACAAAATATAGTGGATACGGCACAATCCATCACAGGTAAGGCCCTCCCGATCATTTAGCACATCTATGTGAAATACTGTCACAGGAAGGCAGCATCCATCACCAGGGACACCCACCACCCAGGCCATGCTCTCTTCTCACTGCTGCCTTCAGGAAGAAGGTACAGGAGCCTCAGGACTCACACTGCCAGAAGCAGGAACAGTTATTACCCCTCAACCATCAGAGATAACTTTACTCAACGTCACCTGCCCCATCATTGAAATGTTTCCACAATCAGTGGACTCACTTTCAAGGTCTCTTCATCTCATGCTTTTGATATTTATTGCTTATTTATTTATTATTAGGAGGAGGGAGGAGAAGATGGTGGTACGAAGCAGCGCATGCGGCTGTTCAGAATTGATATCGTATCTGTGAAGTAGGATGCCGTGCACAATCCTGATTTGATGGAGACAGACGTGAAGAAGCACGGAGGAACATCTGGAGTAACTTCTGAAATGTTTGCTTTGCTGCCGCTACTACTGCGCAATCGAGAATCTCCGGAGGGAAGGCTCCAAATCCTCAGCCTTGCGTATCCCCTGTTGCCGGGGCTGGGGTCGAAATGCTTGGCAGAGATGGTGCTCGGTGCATCGGTGCTGGGGAGCTGATCGGAGGCTCGGAGTTTTCAGATGGACCGGAGTCGGACTGTGGTCGGATGCTTCCAGGATGCTGCATTGGCAAGTTTGCGGCACTGGAGGTTTCCCATCTACGTGAGATGATGGGACTTTCGAGAGACTTTGAAATTTTACCGTGCCCATGGTCTGTTCTTATTAAATTACGGTATTGCTTTGCACTGTTGTAACTATATGTTATAATTATGTGGTTTTTGTTAGTTTTTCAGTCTTGGTTTGTCATGTGTCTCTGTGATATCATTCTGGAAAATCAATGTATCATTTCTTAATGCATGCATTACTAAATGACAATAAAAGAGGACTGCGTGTCCTCATAATCTAATCTAATCTAATTATTATTATTTCTTCTTTTGTATCTGCAAAGTTGGTTGTCTTCTGCACTCTGGTTGAATGCCTTTGTTGGATGGTCTTACACGATTCTGTTATGGTTCTTATTCTATAGACTTCTTGAGTATGCCTACAAGAAAATGAATCTCAGTGTTTTATTTGGTGACATATATGAACATTGAAAATAAATTTACTTTGAACTTTGAACTTTGATATTAGCCTCCATTTTCTCCAGTGAACACACAGATCCAAGGCTTTGGCCATTGGGCTTCAGCTTCCGAATTTCAATAGGTTCAATAGATTCAATAGGGGCATTTAATGTCAGAGAAATGTATAGGATATAACTACTGAAATTCTTTTACTTCACAAACATCCACAAAAACAGGAGAGTGCCCCAAAGACTGAATGACAGTTAACTGTTAGAACCAAAATCCCCCCAAATCGCCTCTCCCACATGTAAGTGGCAGCAGAGCAATGAGCTTCCTTACCCCCCACCAGCAAAAAAGCATTAGCACCACTCACCAAGCACTCAAGTGTGCAGCAAAGCATCGATAAAGACACAGATTACAGTATCCCAAAGACTACTCGTTCACCTGGTAACCTGACGTACTACAGGCTCTCTTTCTCTCCCTAATAAGAGAAAAAGAGGTGTCCCTGTTTCACAGCAAGAGGGGTTTCATAACAAAGCAATTCACTGAATTATGGTGTTAAAAGTCTGTTGCATCACTTTTTCCAAGCTCTGTGCCCAAAGAACTTGGGTCTTTGGGCACACACCCAGCAGTCAGCTTGCTGCTTATGATCTTCCGGCTCACACAACACATGAGGCAGCAGCACAGGCCTTGAATCCACCTGTCTCCAGAGTCACGAAAATCCAACACCTTAAAAACACACTAGTCTTCCAGCCTTCCAGGTCAGGGTCTTCAAAAGACCCTTGAAAGGGAAAAAAAGAGATATCAAAGGTAGAAATAGAATTGTTTCCAAAAATGCGAGCAAAGGAGTTGCCATTAGGCACCATCATCCCTCCTAAACTCTGCCTCCAGCCATTGACCATTGGGCTTCAAACATCAGGACTCGCTGATGATGGGTCCCCCCGGACTCCAGTCTCTGGGATTTGCCGACTTGCATACAAGGGGGGTGTGGGGGGGTCACAGGCCCTCACACCTCCTGCCAAAACAGACCTCTGATTCCTCTGATCCCACGGGGAACTCATTGACCTTGCAGGGAGGGTAGAGGCCACCAACCTCCACCTTCTCTGGTCTTCGTCCACCGTGTTTGCCAGCCTAACACTTGTCCAAGGATGTCTTTTGTCTACATCATCGCTGGCCTTCGAACGTAGATCACAGAGCAAAGTCCGAGCTTCCAGCCTGACCTCTAACTCACCACATACCTGTCTGTAAACAATAACCTGATCTCTAACTGCTCATTCTGCACCCAAAACCATCCTAGCAGACCTAGAAAACAAACAAAACTGAGCCATGGCCCAGATGGAGATTGCAGCTCATTGATGTTCTGCCTAAACTCTGATTCACTGTAAAAATAATTTGTATTTATTGCACAGACTGCAATAGCAATGCAATCTCATTGTCTTGAGCAATGACAATAAAGTTCCATTCTATGTACCATTCACTGAAACCATTCCATTCACTGAAATTATTGAGAATTTTGTAATGTATGAACTGTGAACACTCCTGGATTTCTAATATCAGTGAGATGCACAAACTCTCAAGTTTATTGATTTTATGCACCAACTCAATTCCTGCATGCATCCATCCCCAATTAGTGGGACAATGGTAAATCCAAGCAAAATCTGCCTCGGACTCTGTAAACTTGACTAATTTTCAATGCAACGGCAGTCATCACAGCAACTTGCGCCAAACCAAAACCGTTGCTCTTCAATTACCTTTCTAGATATCTGTTGCACGTCTTGTATCTGTCAGGAGACGTAAAGGAGGCTTGACCCAAAAGCAGAGCAGCAGGGATGATTTAACAGTAGACAATGTTTTACTGATAAACTGCAAAGTAATGAGCCATGAGGGACCACAAAACAAGAGAGAACAGATATTTAACGCAACAGGGCAACCAGATAACTGAAGGCTAGGAGCAACTGGTTGAGGCTTGTTGATTCATATGAGTGAACAAGGATTGTGGATGCGAGCTGGGTTTAAATAGGCTGCAGGTGATGAGTTGGAAATGAGTGGCTGGTGACAATTGTTAGCTGAGTGGGGATTGGGAGTAAACTGCATATGCAGGCCTGACAGGAATGTCCCCTATGAGTGGCCCATGTCAGCCCAGGATAATCTGGATATGTCCAGTGGAACTCCTCGATGAGTGATGGATCCAAAATGTAACTACACAGCAACCAAAATCTCTTCTCTGAGCCATAGAGCTACTGCAGATGCTGTGATTCCATCAATCGGTGAACCGTGTACACTGAACCACCTTCCATCATCTTAGGTTCTAGAAATGCAGGCTCAGGTGGACTCAGTTGTCTGTGGACAAAGGGCTAGAGGAAGGATACAAGGAAGGTAAGTGTGATCCTGAAGGATGGTGGAAGTTGGAGATAGTAAGTACTTAAAGTGTCATAAGTGGTTGAGGGGGCATCTCACTGGCTGGGAAAGTGAATGGAGCTATCCCCTTTAGTTCAAGTGCCTGATGGTTGAGGGGTAGCAACTGTTCTTGAACCCGGAGGTGCAAGTCCTGAGGCTTTTGCACCTTCTACCCAATGGCAGCAACAAGAGAAAGAGCATGGCCTGAGTTGTGAGGGTCTCTGATGATGGATGCTGCTTTCCTACAATAAAGTTTTATGTAGATGTGCTCAAGGGTTGGGAGGACTTTACCCATGATGTCCTGGGCCAAATTCACTACCTTCTGTAGGATTATCTATTCAAACATATTGGTGTTTCCATACCAGGCCAAGATGCAGCCAGTCAATACACTCTACACTATACAGCTATAAAAGTTTATTAAAGTTTTTGCTGTCATGTCTAATCTCTGCAGACTCCTAAGGAAGAGGCGCTGCCATGCTTTCTTCATAATAGCATTTACATACTGAGACCAGGACAGGTCCTTTGAAATAGTGACACCAAGGAATTTAAAGTTGCTAACACTTTCCACTTCTAATCATCCAATGAGGATTGCATGTCTCGTCCCATCTCCTGAGCAGTAATTGATAAGGAGCATCCTGATGCATGCATCTTTGCTGTCCAGATGTTCCAGGATTGTGTGAAGAGCCAATAAGATGGCATCTCCTGTGGACCTGTTGCTTCGGTAGACAAACTGGAGCAGATCCAAGTCACCACCCAAGTTTCAGCACCAGCTTCTGTTCAGATCTCAGGTGGACCGCCAGACATAATACCCATGTTAGAGTAGTCTGGCTGAGCACAACAGTGGTTAGCCTGGAGGCAGTAGCTTGGATGGCTGTTAGGAAGACCCACTGTGCATTCTTCCGAGCATTCCAGCATCAGGGAGCCTGGGCCCTGGCAGACAGGAACTCCACTATTGGCTCCTCCATTGGTAAACATGAAGCACTTCAAAGGGTGACATTCCTGTGGCAGAAGAGGCGTGTAGATTATGGAACAGTTCAGCCCAGAGCAGGTATTTTTTCCAGGTGAAAGGATTAGAGGCGTCAAAGCATCATTGAAACTCCATCTGTTGATTTGTTCTTTCTGCGGATTATCACCAGAGGACAAACTCACTGAGGCTGGATCGGTAGGAAATGATGAAGTTGAGTTGCTCAATGAGGAGCCTGATATTGGTTGAACTGGCAGACTGTTGAATGGATATAAGGTTCTGGTGGTCCGTCCCAATCAGGAAGGACTTGGTGTTTCACATCAGACAAAGTCTCCATTCCTCAAAGGCCCATCTAATGGTGAGTAGCTCCCTGAATCCTACTTCATAATGGCACTGTGTATTGTTCATCTTGAGCAAGAAGAAGGCATAAGGATTTGCCTTCCCATCCAGTTCTCACTCAGAGAGGATGGTCCCCATGCTCACATCATGTAGCTGGTGAGGTAGATGAGAGGAGTGGCGATTTGACTGTAGTTCCTGATGAAATGGTGGTAGAAGTTGGAGAAGCCCAGGAAGCTCTGAAGCTGTTTGAGGGGGCGCGGTCAGAGCCGTTTAATGATAATGTGCACTTTCTCTGGGTCTACGGTTATACTTTAGGCTGAAAGGACATAACAATAGAAAGCAATGACTGTGGTGTACAACTGGCACTTTTTTAACTTGCCCTACAGCTGGTTCTTGAGGAGACACTGAAGGACTGAACAGATGTGGCAAATGTGTTCTTGGGGGTTCTTAGAGAAAGTGAGGATGTCGACGAGGTAGACAAACACATACCTGGGTAAAATGTCTAGCAGGATCTTATTGGTGAAGGTTTGGAAAATAGCTGGATGGTTGGAAAGCCCAATGAGGATCACCAGTGGGTTATGGCCTGTAGTGGCCAGAGGGTATTATGGACGCCGTCTTCCACTTATGCCCCTGGCGGATGTGCATCAGGTTGTACGTTCTCTTTGGTGAAGCTCTGGGCCCTATGAAGTGTTTTGAATGCACTATCCATCAAGAGAAGAGGGCCGTGGCTCTTAATTGTGATTTGTTGAGTCCACAATAGTTAATACAGGGAAGAAGACTCCCCACCTCCCACCTTTCTTCTTTCTTTTTGACAGATAAAATACCTAAACTGGCTGTGGAACGGGATGGTCAAATAAAGCCATGCTGTAGCTCTTCGGTGATGTAGTCAGTCATGGCTTGAGTCTTAGGAGGGGAGAGGAAGATCAGAAAAATTCAGGGAAGGATGGTGCCCGGGAGGAGGTTGATTGTGCAGTCTTGTGGTCTGCAAGGCAACAGGTTACTGGCTTGCACTTTACTGAAGATGATGGCTCTATCATAGTATTCCTGTGAAGGTTGGGTAAGGTTGAGAGTTTCCTTCATCTCCATGGATTTACGGGTGAAGCCAACTGTGGTTGCAGGCAAGTGGGTCCCCAAAGGTTCCTTGCGGGAATGGGACCAACTCTCAGGATTTCACAACTGGCCATTGTTGTTCGGCATGCCAAAGGCTTGGCCTAAGAGTCCAGCTCGTATTTGGAAGTCTGGGATCTCGGGGCTCTGGAGATGGGCGGATCAAGGGTCGGTGTCACAACAGGAGACCCATGTGTCATCAGGGGAGTCAGAATATCTGCACCTGTGTGTCCAGACTTTTGCTATAGAGCTCCAGAAAAGCGACATGGTGGATTTTTAACATTGTAAACCACCGAGTTGATTGTTATGTCTCCCTGCTCGCTGGGAAAAATGGAGACACCTCTTTTACCCTTATTAGGGAGAGGGACAACCTGTGGTTTGTCAAATACTGGGTGAAACACAAAGTCTTTGGGGTAACTGCAAGTCCGTGTCTTTGCTGGTTGTTTTTTGCCGGTGGGCAGAGGGGGGATTGTGGCTCGCTGTTGCTTACGTGAGGGAGGGGGTGGGACTTCAGGGTTCTAACATTTAACTGTCATTCAATCTTTGGGGCACTCTTCTGTTTTCATGGATGCTTGTGAAGAAAAAGCATTTCAAGATGTGTATTGTATACATTTCTCTGACATTAAATTGTACTTTTGAACCTTTGAACTCAATAGTGAATCAAATAACCAGCTGAAATGAGAGTGTTTAGAGCCAGGGATAAGCCAAGATGAGAGGAGTGTTGGGTGAGTCGATACGGAGGAGTTGGATGGACTCGCGGTGCTTTACAATGCTGATGTGGACAGGCTCTGTCCATGTTATCACTATCCCAGATTCCAAAGAAGGTCCAGCAATAGTCAGTACAGAGTCCAAGCTGCACACACAGAGTCTGGTTCAGAAAGTTGCGTGCTGCGCTAGAATCCAGAGCCTCCTGTGTGCCGAGAGCCATCAGGACGTGGAAGAGGACAGAGAGAGTGAGTTGGCTATGGTGTTGGAACAAGAGTCCAGACGGAGCCCATTAGATGGAAGGCCACTTCTCTCTACTTGGTGGTGCCATTTTTCCTGAATGCGGTGGGCATTTGATATGTGAGTGATCGATAGGTCTGCAATAAGCTCACAAGTTGTTTCTCCATCTGGCTCATGCTCTTGAGGTGAGGTGGCTTACAGAAGCTCTACTAACTGCATGGGTTCTGGAGGCATTACAGTTGAGAGTCCTGGAGCCTGAAATGGTTCCGGGAGCAGAACTGGGATCTTTTAAGCACTCCGAGAGGTCAGAATTAGATTAGATTAGATTAGATTCAACTTTATTTTCATTATGCTGAGTACAGATACAAAGCCAATGAAATGCATTTAGCCTCTGACCAGAAATGCAAAGAATAGTGTTATTTACAAAATAACTGAGAATAAAAAAAGTGCTACAGCACACAAATATAAAGGTACTGAGACAGTACAATATGGGTGCAATAGTGCTTAGCGCTGTGATGAGAGGTTCAGCAGTGTCACAGCCTCAGGGAAGAAGCTCTTTCTGTTCCTGCTGATGTGGGAACGGAGGCTCCTGTAGCACCTACCGGATGGGAGGAGAGTAAAAAGTCCATGGTTAGTGTGAGATGCATCCTTGATAATGCTTTTCGCCCTGCCCAGGCAGCGTTTATGGTAGATGTTCTCAATGGTGGGCGATTGGGTGCCGATAATCTGCTGGGCAGTTTTCTGCCAGTTTTCAGAATGGTAATGGACCAGCAGTGTTTCCGCATTTCAGCCGCATTCTGCTGTGAGGTTCCTGAATTCAACAGTGTAATCCAGCTCCAAGCATAAGCCCTGATGCAGGTGAAGTAACCAATCCACTGCCTCCTGGATTCGAGAAAACCTGGCACATTTCAACGGTAAAACCTTCATATTGGTTGCAGATGGGGGATTTATTAATCCATTTAGCAGCAGCACAGATTAGAACTCACCCAGTCAAAAGAGAAACGATAAAGGCAATCTTGACTCGGTCCATAACATACAGAGGTGGCTGGAGCCTGAAATGTAAGGTGCACTAGGACAGGAGTTGCAGCTTCGGGTTGAGGATCTGTTGAAATTTTTGTGCACTGGAATCCAGAACTCAGAGCAAGGAGGTTGACTGGCAAGAGATTGCTGTATGCAGATGAACAGTTGGCTGAGAGTGGCGAGCAGATGATCAATTGTTTCTTGCTTGTTGTGTATTACATTAATTTAATACATCATCATGTTACCATGTGATACGTGTGCATCTCGCTTAAAGTAAACTTGAAGTTACACCTGCATTTTTGGACTCTTGTGTCATCCTTTGAATTAGTTTAATATTTTGTTAATTGCAATGAGATGCTCAAACTAAAAGGAACGCAGTGAGGAATGGCAAAACAGATCAGCACGTGTTCTTCAAAAGGGAAAGAGAAGCTGTAAACAGACTTCATAAAGAGTGAGTACCAGGTAATAATAATCATTAAAAAAGCAGAAACGGCTGGCTACATCAGAGAGGTTGACAAGTTTGATAACACAATGGGTAATTGGCTCAAATATACTGAACTATCAGAACAGTATTTTGAAGAAAATGAGATAACCAATGAGAAACGAGTGCCAATTTTGCTAATGCATTAGGTTTAAAGCCATACAGTTTGGTTGATCCAACTAAAAGACCAGAAATTAGATGTGCTGCTATTATTGACCCCATGCAGGAACATTTGGAACAAAAGTCATTGTTGATTGCAGAACACACTTGGTTTCAGAAGTGGAATCTGAAAAGGAAGGAGAATCCACCTCAGTGTGCGTGCCTGAATTGAAAAGACTGTCTGAGCATCATAAGTTTGGTAATGGGTTTAATGATACACATCATTTAGAAATCATTTAGTTTGTGGAATCTTACAAGAAAACATTCAAAAACAGCTCTTACTGAAGCACAGTTTACACTTAAAACAGCAGTTGAAATCGCTGTTACAATGGCAACCGCAAATAGAGATGCAATTGAGTTTCAGTCAGGAATTAAAGTGAGCGTGAACAAGATTGCATTGTCGAAACAGAAACCAGCCTGGTGAACAAATTGTGTTGCCATTGTGGCAGGGGCTCACGTACGCCGGACAAATGCAGATTTAAAGACGAAACTTGCAGAAAATGCAACAATGTAGGACACGTACAAAAAATATGCTGGGCAGACAAAAATAAATGTGTCGCACAGGGAAGACAAAATACTAAAAAGTTAAGTTTCAGTTTCAAACAGAGCACTAAGCTGCATGCTGTTGATGAAACATCTGATAATGATGAGAATGACACAGGACTGAGTAGTCGTAGATTTACAATGTGAAATCTAACAATAGACAAGAAATATAGCTTACACAAGAAGTGAGCAGCAAATTAATTAAAATGGAATTGGACACTGGCTCAGCTGTTTCAGTCATTCCACAAAATGAATTTGAACGGCATTTCAAAACTACCAAACTGAAGTCTGCAGATATTCTACCAAGTACGTATACTGGAGAAAAGATAACTCCTGTGGGAATGACATTTGTGGCAGTGAAATACAACAACCAGCAAGCCAAACTATATGGTAAAAACTGGAGGACCAGCATTGTGGGGACTTGATTAGCTGAGACAACTACAACTTGATTGGTGATCCATCCACATCCCCTACAATAAAGACAACTGAAAGCAAACTAAGAAAGGTGCTGGATGATGCCACAACAGTCTCCATGCCAGATACCATGAACCACTGCCCAACAGAGGACAAACAGGCTTTAGGGCCAACTTCTGTGGCTCTGGTTGGAAAGCAGATTGGACCAAGGAAGGAGCATGTTGCTCAGAGGAATTGTGAAAGTGATGAAAGCAGTGGTCTGACTACAATAGTTCTTGTAAGCAGCATATCTAAGAAAGTCTCTGAAGGCAGTTACTTGCAAAATGTGACCTACGCCTTAAGCCGAAAGAGAGTTCAAGTATCCCCAGGAAAGTTACAAGCATTCGGCTTTTGTGAGTATAAAGAACCAGAATCTACTCTGTGTGCATTAAGGTTATTGTATGAACTTCAAGTGGGAGACAAAAAGTTGCTTGTAAAAGTAAATGCAAAGACCAAAGCCTAGTTAAATGAATGGAAGGCCAAAAAGAAAGGAGTCAATGGAGATACAAAAACAGGATTTGTCAGATGATCTTATGGATGAAGAAATCAAGAGGAGAGATCAGATTGAAAAGAGAGCAATAGAAGGATTATTAAGAGAGTACTTCAGGGAACTAAGTGGGCCTTCCTAAGATCAAGATGCACAAAATAGAAGAAAAGGAGGAAAGAGATGGGTGGAAAAGAATGTGAATGGTCAGAGAATGGTGTGAAAAGAGAAGGAGTGTTAGAAAGAAAAAGAAAGGGATTGAACTAGATCTAGTGGGAGATAAGGAGATGAAAGGTGTCCAGAGCTGTTTGAACCACTTTCTGTAGTCTCAGAGTCAACTCCTACAACCACCACAGAGGAGGCCTCAGAACCATAGCCTCAAATCTCACCAGTCAAGCAGAGTGACCTCCCTTGCCAGGAAAGAATTAACCTACAAGCCTCCACAGTGATGAAATCTTTCAGCCCGGATGGGGGCAATTTAAAATTTTATACTGTGTATATAGTTGAAATGCATTCTACATTGAGTTGGAGATTTTAACTAAGCTGGGAGGAGAGTTCTGTATTTAATACTTCAGTAATGTTTCGTAATCTTGCATATATATATATTGCTTGATTAAGTATTCTTTGATTAAATAGTTAATTACAAGTTATATGTAAAAATACATTAATTCCATACATCATCATGCTGCCACATAATACGTGCTTGCCTCTTTTAAGAAACTTGCAGTTACACCCATATTTTTGGGCTATTATGTCTTCCTTAGAATTAGTTTAATATTTAGAAGTTACAAAATATAGAACTGCTGTTTCAGGGTCGTGTGTTTCCGTTGATGGATGACTTCCTTTAGGCGAGCGTACTCTGCTGGGTCAATCATCTGTTCACCCATCCTGTCCGGAGATGTAGAGGAGTCTTAACCCAAAACCTGAGCAATGAAGACAATTAGTAGACAATGCAGTAAATGATATTTTACTTATAAATTGCAAATAACAAGCCACAAGTGGCCACAAAACAAGAGAGAAGAAATACTTAACATGACAAAGAAACAAGGTAACTGACGGCTAGGAGCAACTGGTTGAGTCTGGCAGGTTCGTATGAGTGATCAAGGATTGTGGATAAGAGCTGAGTTTAAATAGCCTGCAGGTGATGAGTTGGAAATGAATGGCAGGTGACTGCTGTTAGCCGGATGGAGACTGGGAGGAGCCTGAATGTGCAGGCCTGATAGTCACCAATGAGATCCACTGGTAATTAGATCTGTCAGAAAGCTATTCCTTGTCGTGACTCCAAGTGTACACTTTCTGGATTCAACCTGCCACATCGGTGTGGCTTTCAAATTCACTTCCAAACTGAACAAAGCGTTCAGCCACCTTGAGGTTTCTAAGCTGACCAAGTCACCAGCTGCAGTGCAAACCAAACAAATGGCATGCATTGTGGATACGTGCCTGCTGACTAAGTTCAACTGTGGGCTCTGTGAGATACAACTGGCAAAAATACTGTTCAAAATATATGTAAATATTAAGTAGGACAACGACAATGTGAAGGTATTGGCATTTTGATGAAATACCATGGTCAAATTTCTACCACTGGATGTAACCTGTTTTTTCAGTATCTAGCAGACAATTGATATCCTTTTTAAGCACAACATAAAATAGATAAGATACATGCTATAACAAAGATGATAAAATATATGCACAGAATTAGGCCATTAGGCCCATTGAGTCTACTCTGTCATTCCATCTTGGCTGGTTTATTATTCTTCTCAACCCCATTTTTCGGCCTTCTCCCTGTAAGCTTTGATGCCCTTACTAATCAAGAAACCAAAAACATCCACTTTAAATAGACCGAAATGATTTTGCCTCCACAGTTGTCTGTAGCAATAAATTCCACAGATTCACCACTCACTGGCTAAAAAAATTCCTCCTCATCTCTGTTCTAAAGGGATGTCCTTCTATTCTGAGGTTGTGCCCTTTGGTCCTTGGCTCAGACACTATAGGAAACATCCTCTCCATGTCCACTCTATCTTGGTCTTTCAATATTTGATAGCTTTCATTGAGATCTGCCTTCATTATTCTAAACTCCAGTGAATACGGGTCCAAAGCCATCAAATATTATTGCAAATTTTATATGAATGTAAAATTAATAAGCTATGTTATCAGGTGTACTCTATTTATATTATTTTGTTCTTGTACTGCTTCACTTACTGATGCAATATATTTTTATGTATGGAATTTACATTGCTGTACTCAGACTTAAGAATAAGCAGGTTGCTGAGCTACAGATCTCATTAACAACTAGTGTTCTGAAAACAATACATGGCATGCTGAGAGCAGTCAAGTAAGTAAAGGAAAAAGATTCTGGCATTGAAAATACACGTGGACTAAGATGTTAACTGTCCTGTGCTATCACCAGTGGGATCATCAGTTGATCTGCCACCTGTCTTCAGGAGATTCGGCCTGCTTATGATCAAGACTCCCTCGAGCAGTACTAAAGCACCACCTCCCACTGGTGAGCTTAAAAACTTGGCATCTGTCTCTATCAGAGTTGTTGGCCGCTTCCATCCAACAGATAGTCTGCTCTTCAGGTGTCTATGCAACTACTGAAGGGTTTGCAAAAGATATGTGTACACTCTCTGACTATCTGCCCCTCTGGATATACTTGGTCCACACCCATGCTGATCCTGTCTCTGCTGCCTCAGCTACAGCCCTACTGGTTGGCTTGATCTCTCTTCTGGTGAAGCCAAGGTCACGCAGCCACTTCTGGAAAGAACGCAATAAACCCACGGCAGCCTACTTCGAATGGATAGCATGAGACCTTCCACCCTCTGTCTCTGCACTCTGATCTTAATTCTGCATACTTGGTTAACTTGCGCTCATGGGCTTCATTGATGTTGTCTTCCCAGGGGACTGTGAGTTCACCAATAACCACTTCTCTACTGCTGTCAGACCATACGATTATATCTGGACACAATGTGGTGAAAGCTATTTGCTCTGGGAAACTGCCTTTCCCATCCAGGTTGGCCTTAACACACCAATCATTGGCTGAAGAAAGTATGCTTGATCGTGAGCCTGTGCTGTACACCCTTGACTTGGAGCCTTCTTTCACAAATGATATGTGATGTTCTGTGCAGCATGGGGCTTGAGATAAGTTGTGCTGCAGTACTCTCTGCTCAACCACTTCTGTTACAACTTTGAGAACGTTGTTATGTCTCCAAGTGTACATGTCGCTGGAAAGATTGACTCTGCATGCACTCAAGATATGCTGAAGTGTTCCCTTCTCGCCACAAGCAGCACACCTGTCTGTCTTATCTTTGTACCAGGTGCTGAGGTTGGCTGGTGTTGGGAGCAGATCGTACGCTGCTCTGCACAGAAAAGAAATGCAGAGCGGTTCCATCTGCCACAGAGCATTCCAAGTTAGATATCGTTGTTCAACACTTTCTCACTGGGTCCAAGCCCCTTGTTTGGCCAGGCCAGCTGTTTTAGCTAACCTATTCTCCTCTTCTACCTCTTGTATTTCTTGTGTTACAAGCTCATGGCGATCCTCACCTGTAAAAGATGACCACCACTTGTGGGTTGTCCATCCAAGTCCCTGGCGGCCTAGCTCGATAGCCCCAACTGTTTCCTTGTGCTTCAATCTAGAGTCTGCCTCATCAACTGCTACACGGGTTGACTACTTCCTGCCTGATCTCACATCCGACTGGGTGTTCTTGATGGCAGGGTCTTTTGAGTCTCGAAGCATCAAGAATGATCTTACGTTGGCTACCTTGACCTCGTCAACAAGAGATTGCACTGGGATGGTAAGCTTTGTCTGGCTACTGTGAATTGCAACATTGGTGAGGCTGCTTGGTTCTCGAAGCCACTTCTTCACATACTTGTTGATCTTCCGTTCCATTGCCTCAACATGGGACATTGCCACTTCATAGACAGTTAGTGGCCACGTTATCCATGGCATCAGTCCGTATTGCAAGCACCACAACTTCAACTTGCCAGGCAAGCCACACTTGTCAACAGACATCAGACCTCTGCTAATCTGTTCTCCTGTCTCTTGAACCCTCCTGGTGTCTCTCAGCTCTTCTGTGTACCATCACCTGAGGCTCTTAACTGGTTAGTCCTGAATGGATGGAATCTCCTCTCCACAAAGGGTGAAATGAAAGTCAACCAGCTTTCCTCTCCTAAGAACAAGGCTCCTTGACTTCTCGGTCTTGAACTTGATTCTTCCCCAATCCATTAACTCCTCGAGTCTAAATAGTACATTTTCCACTGCCTCCGTGCTAAGACCAAAAAGGTGAGATCGTCCATGAATGCTCGTATTGATGGTAACTCCCCTCCGTCATCAAGTGCGACACCTGGTCCCACTGATTCTGCAGCCCTCACAATGACCTCCATGGCTAACACAAAAAGAATGGGTTAAATCACAAATCCCATTGGGATTCCAACATTCAAGCTCTGCCACCTAGTTGTAAATTGCTGAGTGGAAAATCTCATCTGGAAATCGTTGTAGTACAGCATAACGAAGTTCCTCACCTTAGCAGGAATTCATAAGAATTTCATCACAAACTCAATCAGGACATGTGATAGAGGTACTGTGTGCAGTTGGATGCTGTGATATCTCCATAGTTCCAACACAGGACAAAATGGGAAGTTAATGACGTTGTGGCAGCATTCGTAAAATCTGAGAAGGGTTAACGGACAATCATTACTTTCCCTGGAAGGCATGAGTGACAAACAAAAGGTCAGCAATATCCTTATGAGGTCAGGAACAAAGCAATTTGATCTTTTCAACAACTGTGAAATAAATGACACTTAGAATAAAAATCCTGTTGAGGTCTATGGAAAGCTTAACACGCACCTGGAGACAAAACTGCTTAAGAGGAATTGAATTCTAAAGTAAACAAGAAACAAGTAAACCCCAACAACTTAGAAGTAAAAGCATAAAATGAAAGTTGATGGATCTAGATGGAACATGAGTGACTCCCATTCATTTGCAGAGAGTTTTGATCAAAAACATGCAACTTACTGTAGCATGAGCTATGGATGTGGCTAGGGAACAGAAGCTGACCTGTAGAAAGATGAAAATGCCAACCTCCTGGCAGCTGACACGATGCTAAAGCACAACAGAATGAGAACCAGACTGAGGAAGGCTCTTAGGCAGACTAGGCAAATTCACAGAGAGGAAAAAATGCCCAAAATATGGATCAGTTTGCCAACTCAGCAATTGGGAAATATGCAGATCGGAAACAAAAACATATGAACAGAAATGAGGACTGGAAATGAAAAGACCAATATCAAATCTAGAATATCCATCTCTGAAAAATGACTGGATTTTGGAACGATACATATATGTAGAGTATTTGGTTGGGCAAAACCCATTATAAACTCTCCATTTGATCTGAAGAGGAAGCTTGAAAGGAAACTGCAAAAGGTGGACCAGAGGGGGTAATATCCAAAGTTATTAGATCTACTGGCATTGTAAACCCATTCTTGTGAGTGAGACAGGCCAAATAGATAGCTAAAAAATATTTCGATCCAAAATTCTAAATGAGGCAATCAAAACAAACCACGGCCCAACCCCAAATCTGGAAGAGTTCATGCCAGCATGGGCAAAAGCCCAAGTTCTCAGCAAACAATTGCAGAAACAGGTAACAGAATGCAAACGAAGGGATGAAACATATTCACTGTTGATGACATCTAATGCATGTTATCAACAGTAAAGGTTCCTCAACAAACTTCAAATTTCAGTATGCTTCTGGTAGCAACTAAAGATGCTGGACTCCGGAAAATACAACTTGTAGTGTCTCTCTTTTGACTTTAGAGTAAGGTTTGAGAGCAGAAACCATTTCCCTTTGAAGACCATATCTTCCACTAGTGACAGTTCAACTCTGCATGCCCAAAATACTAAATACACATTGAACAATCATTCTTAGGTGCTGGCCATCCTTTCTGTATTGTCTCTTTGAGTACTTCCATTGCTTCATCTGTCCCTGCTGCAGTCGTAATCTTCTCTGTTCTATCAGGAGGTACTTGAATGGAGGTGACAATCATGTCAACATAGGCCTGTGTATCTGCATTAACCTTTTGGTCAATCTTTACTTTCTTGCTGACTGCTTGAGACAGCACATCAGCAGCAAACATATACTTTCCTGACATGTAGATCATCTTGACATCATATTTCTGCAGTCTTATCAAAATGCGCTGTATCTTCATGGAAGAGTCATTCAGTGGTTTGGACAAATTTGAGAACTGTGGTTTATGGTCTGGTTTCATTTCAAAAGCTTGTCCACAGATGTACTGATGGAACCTTTCACATGCATACGTGCGGGCAAGAAGCTCTTTCTCTATCTGTGCAAAGTTGGCTTCTGCACTTGTTAAAACCCTTGATACATAGGCATCAGTTTGTCATGTGTCATCATGCTGCTGCAGTAGTACTGCTCCAAGGCCATAACAGGGTGCCGCGGCCAAGATCCTAGTACATCTTTCTGCAGCATAAAACATCAACAGGGCTCTTCAGTTGGGATTCTTTTCCGCCTCTAGAAACACTCTGCTTGCTCAAGGAGTGAACTTAGATGTGCTGACACTGTGGATAGACAAGGGATGAACTTATCCAGGTAAGTTAACAACCCCAGGAAGCATCTCAACTCTTCTTTGTTTTGGGGCCTTTCCATGTTCTCAATAGCTGACGTCTTTTTTTGTGTCAGGCATCACTCCCTCTTTCGAAATGACATCTCCTATGTAAGTCAGTGTCTTAACACCAAACTCTCATTTTGCTTTATTTACCTTCAAATTAACATTCTGTGGCACGTCAAGCACCTGCCTCAGTTGTGCGTTATGCTTTTCCTTGGTGGGCCCCCAGATGATAATGTCATCGTTCATGGTCTCAACACCAGGCATGCCCTCAAAGATCATGTGGATGGTTTTATGGTAGACTTCTTGTGGGGAGAGGACCTATGTGGAAACTGTCTTCCCTCTGGTGTGCCAAAAGAACACAGTCTTGAATTTGCCCCATCAAGCTTCATCTGCTAAGCTCAGATGACGTGTCGAATTTGCAAAATCACTTGGCACCTGCAAGATGGAATATGATCTCCTCTTGTGTTGGCAATTTAAAATGCTCTCTCTTAATCTTTTGTGTCTAGACCTATCCACAAAGGACCAATTTCCTTTTGAGACCATAAGACCATAAGAGATAGGAGCAGAACTTGGCCATTTGGCTCATCGAGTCTGTTCCACCATTTCATTTTGGATGATCCAATTCTCCTCTCAGCCCCAGTCTCCTACCTTCTCCCCATGTCCCTTCATGCCTTGCCCAATCAAGAATCTATCAACCTCTGCCTTAAATACACATAAATACTTGGCCTCCACAGCTGCCTGTGGCAAATAATTCCACAGATTCAACACCCTCTGGCTAAAGAAACCCCTCATCATCTCCATTCTAAAAGGACTCCCCGCTATACTGAGACTAAACTTCCTCCTGGTCTTAGGCTCTCCCACTACAGGAAACATACTCTCCACATCCACTCTCTCAAGGCTTTTCACCATTCGATAGGTTTTAATGAGGTCACCCCTCACTCTTCTGAATTCCAACGAATACAGGCCCAGAGTCATCCAACGCTCTTCATATAACAAGCCATTCAATCCTGGAATCATTTTTCTGAAGCTCCTTTGAACCCTCTTCAGTTTTAATACATCCTTTCAAAGATAAGGGGCACAAATACTCACGATACTCCAAGTAAGGCCTCACTAGTATTTTATAAAGTCTTAACACTACATCCTTGTTTTTATATTCTAGTCTTCTTGAAATGAATTCTAACATTGTATTTTCTTTCCTTACCACAGGCTCAACCAGCAAATTAACCTGTAGGGAATCCTGCACAAGGACTTCCATGTCCCTTTGCTCCTTAGTTTTTTTAGTATTTTCTCTCCATTTAGAAAATAATCAATCTTTTTATTTCTTCTACCAAAGTTGATGATCATACACTTCCTGACACTGTATTCCATCTGCCATTCCTTTGTCCATTCTTCTAATCTGTCTAAGTCCTCCTGTAGCTTCTCTACTTCCTCAAAGCTACCTGCTGCTCCACCTATCTTCATACCATCTGCAAACTTTGCAACAAAGCCATCAATTCCATCATCTAAATCATTGAGATATAGTGTAAAAAGAGTTGGTCCCAACGCAGAACTGTATAGAATACTACTAATCACCGGAAGCCAAGCAGAAAAGGCTCTCTTTATTCCTACTCTTTGACTTCTGCCAATCAACCACATCTTTAACCATGCTTTCCTATAATAACATGGGTTCATAGCTTGTTAAGCAGCATCATATGTGGCATTTTGTCAAAGGCCTTCTGAAAATCCAAGTACACAACATCAACTGAATCTCCTTCGTCTATCCTGCTTGTTGTTTCTTTAAAATATTCCAACAGATTTGTCGGGCAAGATTTTCCCTTAAGGAAACTATGCTGACTACGGCCTACTTTATCATGTTCCTCCAAGTATATGATTATCATCCTTGATAATCGACACCAACATCTTCCGAACCACTGAGGTTAGACTCACTGGCCTATAGTTTCCTTTCTTCTGCCTCTCTCCCTTCATGAAGGGTGGAATGACATTTGTAGTTTTCCAGTCTTCTAGACTCTAGTGTTTCTTGAAAGATCATTACTAATACCTGCACAATCTCTTCAGCTAGCTTTTTCAGAACCCTAGGGTGTACACCATCTAGTCCAGGTGACTTACCTACCCTCAAACTGTTCAGTTTCCTAAGAACCTTCCATCTAGTAATGCTAACTCCATACGTTTCTTGACCGCCGACACCTGGAACTTCCACCATACTGCAAATGTCTTCCACAGTGAAGAATGATGCAAAATACTTATTCAGTTCGTCTGCCATTTCCTTGTCCACAGTTACTGCCTGTCCAGCATTGTTTTCCTATAGACTGATATCCACTCTTGCCTCTCTTTTACACTTTACGTATCTGAAGAAATGTTTGGTATCCTCCTTAATATTATTGGCTAGCTTACTTCTGTATTCCATCTTTACCTTCTTGATAACTTTTTTAGTTGTTTTCTGTTGGTATATGAAAGCTTCCCACTCCCCTAACTTTCCATTAATTTTTGCTCTATTATATGCCCTATCTTTGGCTTTTATGTTGGCTTTGATTCTTTTGCTAGTGACAGTTGTTTCATCTTTCTTTTAAAATACTTCTTCCTCTTTGGGATGTATATATCCTGTGCCTTCCAGAAATTCCAGCCATTGCTGCTGTGCCGAAATCCCTGCCAGTGTTCTTTTCCAATTAATTCTGGTCAACTCCCATGTAATACCGATACATCTGACTTTAGCTTCTCCTTCTCAAATTTCAAAGAGAATTCAATCTTATTATGATAACTTACCCCTAAGGGTTCTTTTACCTTAAATTCTCTGATGAATTCTGGTTCAATGCACAACACCCAATCCAGAATAGCTGATCCCCTAGAGGGCTCAACCATGAACTGCTCTAAAATGCTATCTTGTAGGCACTCTAGAAATTTACCCTCCAGGAATCCAGCTCCAACCTGATTTTCCCAATCTACCTGCGTATTGAAATTCCCCATGACTATTATAAGGCATGCATTTTCTATCTCCCATTGTAATTTGCAGATCATTTCCATACTAATGTTTGGGGGTCTGTATATAACTCCTATCAGGGTCTTTTTAACCTTGCAGTTCCTTTCAATACAATGCGTATCCTTGGACATTAAGCTGCTAGCTATAATCTTCTTTCAGCAATGATTCAGTGATGCCTACAACAACTAGCCTGCTAATTTGTTCATCAACCTCATTCCATATACTGAGCTGTCAAATATAACACCCTCAGTCCTGTATCAATGCTTTTTGATTTTGTCCACCTTTTACATTGCAACTCATCCTGTAACCAATGCACAATTGCCAGTGAGCTCACTCAATCTGTTGGTTCTTCAATTTTCTGTATGGCATTTCCGTATGGCATGAATGCTAGTTCTTGTTTGAGTTTGTCTTTAAATGCATATGGAACTTTCCTGCATGCATGGATAACAGAAGCCACTGTCTCATCTACATAAATTTTGTGTACACCAGATAAGCATCTGAGCCCCTCAGAGATATCTGTGTACTCTTCCATAAGTGAAGTGTTGTCATTTTTGGACTATAGAGTCGCTATGAAAACTCTTTTCACCAGTTTAAGCTTTTTGCATGCACTCAGACCTAATGGCTTTTCTACGATCAGTAGCTGTGCCCCTTATGCTTGCAGGCTACTATACAGCAATCTTTTACTGGTACATTCTCCCCAGTATAGCATGTCATATTTAACTTCACTAGATAAACCTTGCCCTTTATTTTGAGAGTCTTAAAACCATACATGGACAGCAGATTCACCTGGGTTCCGATACCAAGTTTGAATGGAATTACTGTCTCATTCACAGTCACTGAAACAATCCATTCTGTTTTACCAGCTCTAGCAATCTGTAAAGAATCCGCTAAGACTTCCACCATTTCGTCAGCAACCATGTGCGCCTTTCTCTTGGTAGCCCCAGCACTGCAGCAATTTGCTAAGTGATTCCTCTTCCCACAATTATAGCAGGATTTTCCAAAAGCAGGACACATCTTTTGAATGTGCCTTCCTCCACATTTGCTGTTTGAGCCTCTCTTACTTCACTGTTGCTTTGTGCTCTGTCCCTCTGTTTTCACAGCATGCAGGCCATTATCTGGGATCCTGCAGACTATCTTGGCTCTAACTAGTAAGTCTCTCAAATCTCCAAACTGACAGAACTTACTCAGTGTGTGAGGCTCAGCTAAGTCAAGGCTAGTACCTTATTTTTGGTCACAGGAAAAGAACTTGTATATTTCAAAAGTGATGTTTTTACATGGGACAAAATACTCCTCAAATTTTGTCATCAGCGTCCAATGTCAAGGCTGTCTCATCAATTTGAAAGCTGTTGAAGATGTCCAAAGCATCATTGCCAAACACATGTAGAAAGATAGATGTTTTCAAATACTCAGCAGCCCCTCCCGCTCTGCTTGTTGCTATATATATATTTTGAATTGCTCTTTGAAGCACTTCTAGCTGTCCGATGGATTGCTGTTAAACTGCATAGGTGCGGGAGGGCTTAGTATATTCATGACTGATATTTCGGGCTCTCACCTGAATCTGTCTTGGTGAATTTGGTGAACAAAGGTAGCTTCAGGACACAATGTTGCTGTCTGTCCAGCAACTTTGCTTTGTCAGAACCTAGCATCTCTTTCTTAATCCCTCACGATATATTTATGCTCCACGTTCAGACCTCACACCGACTTCTGACACCACAATATATTTGTTCTTAATAAAGACAAACAGTGTGGGCAAAAACGCTATCACATATTTAGTTACAGGTAATG
The DNA here is from genome assembly GCF_030028105.1 of Mobula birostris. Classification (NCBI taxonomy): domain Eukaryota; kingdom Metazoa; phylum Chordata; class Chondrichthyes; order Myliobatiformes; family Myliobatidae; genus Mobula; species Mobula birostris. The sequence goes on from NC_092393.1 coordinate 22,624,094, forward strand.
GCTTGCGGCTTGACATGAGCGAATGCGACCAGCTTGCCAATGTCACTTCCAGTTGCCCACTGGGAACTGCGGTTCTTTATTATGCACACACATAAAAACACAAACACCAGAGGTGAGCAGCTTCTCACTCTGTGCCCACCTAGTTAACTGATATCAAGAGCAGTGGACAGTGAATCTCCTCGTCCTTTGATGAAGCGTCCATTGATTCATCTGCTGGGACCATAAGACCATAAGACCATAAGACAAAGGAGCAGAAGTAGGCCATTCGTCCCATCGAGTCTGCTCCGCCATTTTATCATGAGCTGATCCATTTTATCCTATTTAGTCCCACTGCCCCGCCTTCTCACCATAACCTTTGATGCCCTGGCTACTCAGATACCTATCAATCTCTGCCTTAAATACACCCAATGACTTGGCCTCCACTGCTGCCCGTGGCAACAAATTCCATAGATTCACCACCCTCTGACTAAAAAAATGTTTTCGCATTTCTGTTCTGAAAGGGCGCCCTTCAATCCTGAAGTCATGCCCTCTCGTACTAGACTCCCCCATCATGGGAAACAACTTTGCCACATCCACTCTGTCCATGCCTTTTAACATTCGAAATGTTTCTATGACGTCTCCCCTCATTCTTCTAAACTCCAAGGAATACAGTCCAAGAGCGGACAAACGTTCCTCATATGTTAACCCTCTCATTCCCAGGATCATTCTAGTGAATCTTCTCTGTACCCTCTCCAACGCCAGCACATCCTTTCTTAAATAAGGAGACCAAAACTGCCCACAGTAATCCAAGTGAGGTCTCACCAGCGCCTTATAGAGCCTCAACATCACATCCCTGCTCCTATACTCTATTCCTCTAGAAATGAATGCCAACATTGCATTCGCCTTCTTCACTACTGACTCAACCTGGAGGTTAACTTTAAGGGAATCCTGTACGAGGACTCCCAAGTCCCGTTGCATCTCAGAACTTTGAATTCTTTCCCCTTTTAAATAATAGTCTGCCCATTTATTTTTTCTGCCACAGTGCATAACCATACACTTTCCAACATTGTACTTCATTTGCCACTTCTCTGCCCATTCTTCCAATCTATCCAAGTCTCTCTGCAGACTCTCCATTTCCTCAGCACTACCGGCCCCTCCACCTATCTTCGTATCGTCAGCAAACTTAGCCACAAAGCCATCTATTCCATAATCAAAATCGTTGATGTACAATGTAAAAAGAAGCGGCCCCAACACTGATCCCTGTGGAACACCACTGGTTACCGGTAGCCAACCAGAATAGGATCCATTTATTCCCACTCTCTGTTTCCTGCCAATCAGCCAATGCTCTATCCATGTATGTAACTTTCCCGTAATTCCATGGGCTCTTATCTTGTTAAGCAGCCTCATGTGTGGCACCTTGTCAAAGGCCTTCTGAAAATCCAAATATACAACATCCACTGCATCTCCCTTGTCTAGCCTACTGGTAATTTCCTCAAAAAATTGTAATAGGTTTGTCAGGCAGGATTTTCCTTTAAGGAATCCATGCTGAGTTCTGCCTATCTTGTCATATGCCTCCAGGTACTTTGTAACCTCATCCTTGACAATCGACTCCAACAACTTCCCAACCACTGACGTCAAGCTAACAGGTCTATAATTTCTTTTTTGCTTCCTTGCCCCCTTCTTAAATAGCAGAGTGACATTTGCAATCTTCCGGTCTTCCGGAACTATGCCAGAATCTATCGACCTTTAAAAGATCATCGCTAATGCCTCTGCAATCTCCATAGCTACTTCCTTCAGAACACGAGGGTGCATTCCATATGGTCCAGGAGATTTATCGACCTTTAGCCTATTCAGCTTCCTGAGTACTTTCTCTGTCGTAATTGTGACTGTGCACACTTCTCTTCCCTGCCACCCTTGAGTGTCCGGTATCCTGCTGTCTTCCTCAGTGAAGACTGATGCAAAATACTTGTTCAGTTCCTCTGCCATCTCCTCATCTCCCATTACAATTTCTCCAGTATCATTTTCTATCGGTCCTATTTCTACTCTCACCTGTCTTTTACTCTTTATATACTTGAAAAAGCTTTTAGTATCCTCTTTGATATTATTTGCTAGTTTCCTTTCATAGTTAATCTTTTCTCTCTTAATGACTTTCTTGGTTTCCTTTTGTAAGGTTTTAAAGACTTCCCAATCCTCTGTCTTCCCACTAATTTTTGCTTCCTTGTATGCCCTCTCCTTAGCTTTAACTTTGGCTTTGACTTCTCTTGTCAACCACGGTTGCATCCTTTTTCCACTCGAAAATTTCTTCTTTTTTGGAATATACCTGTCTTGCACATTCCTCATTTCTCGCATAAACTCCAGCCACTGCTGCTCTGCCGTCTTTCCCGCCAGTGTCCCTTTCCAGTCAACTTTGGCCAGTTCCTCTCTCATGCCACTGTAAATTCCTTTACTCCACTGAAACACCGACACATCAGATTTCGGCTTCTCTTTTTCTAATTTCACAGTGAACTCAATCATGTTATGATCACTGCCTCCTAAGGGTTCTTTCACCTCAATCTCTCCAATCACCTCCGGTTCATTACACAATACCCAATCCAGTACAGCCGATCTCCTAGTGGGCTCAACAACAAGCTGTTCTAAAAAACCATCTCGCAGACATTCTACAAATTCTCTCTCTTGAGATCCAGCGCCGACCTAATTTTTCCAATCTACTCGCATGTTAAAATCCCCCACAATTATCATAACACTGCCCTTCTGACAAGTCTTTTCTATTTCCAGTTGTAATTTGTAGTCCACATCCCTGCAGCTGTTTGGAGGCCTATAAATAACTGCCATCAGGGTCCTTTTACCCCTGCTATTCCTTAGCTCAACCCATAAAGATTCTGCACTTTCCGATCCTATATCACCTCTTTCTAATGGTTTAATATCATTTCTTACCAATAGAGCCACGCCTCCCCCTCTGCCTACCTTCCTATCCTTCCGATACACCGTGTATCCATGGACGTTCAGCTCCCAGAGACATGCATCCTTTAGCCAGGTCTCAGTGATGGCCACAATATCATACCTGCCAATCTGTAGCTGTACAACAAGATCATCCACCTTATTTCTTATGCTGCGTGCATTTAAGTACAACACCTTAAGACCAGTATTTGATACATTTTGCTTTGATTTCACTGCAACTTTATTGCACTGCAACTCATCCGAATGGCTACGCATTTGCCCCATCACCTGCCTGTCTTGCCTGACATCTTTACTGCTCACTATCTTAGATTTATTTCTGTTTTCCCCTTCCTCCTCTCTATCATTCCGGTTCCCATCCCCCTGCCAAATTAGTTTAAACCCTCCCTAACAGCTCTATTAAACTTTCCCGCCAGGATATTGGTCCCCTGTAACCTGTCCTTTTTGAACAGGTCATACTTCCCCCAGATGAGATCCCAATTATCCAAGAATCTGAAGCCCTGACCCCTACACCAGTCTCTCAGCCAGGCATTCATCTGCCTGATCCGACTACACTTGCCCTCGCTAGCACGTGGCACAGGTAGCAATCCCGAGATTACTACCCTGGAGGTCCTGCTTCTCAGCTTCCTTCCTAACTCTCTTCAGGACCTCCTTCCTAATCTCTTCAGGACCTCCTCCTTTGTCCTATCTATGTCATTGGTACCAACATGTACCAAGACAACTGGCTGCTCACCCTCCCCCTTTAGAATATTCAGGACCCGATCCGAGACATCCCATACCCTGGCACCTGGGAGGCAACACACCATGCGGGTATCTCTGTCAGGCTCACAGAATCTCCTGTCTGTTCCCCTGACTATGGAATCCCCCACGACTACCGCATTTCTCTTCTCCCTCCTTCTCTCCTGCACAACAGCGCCAGGCTCAGTGCCAGAGACCCGGTCACCGTGGGCGTCCCCCATCAGATCATCCCCCTCAACAGCATCCAGAACAAGATATTTGTTGTTGAGGGGGACAGCCATAGGGGTGCTCTCCACTATCCGGGCATTTCCCTTCCCTCTCTTGACAGTGACCCAGTGTTCTGACTCCTGCTAGCTTCATCAGCAAAGGAATCTCCTAAGGCTTCTCTGGGATCCCCCCCCCCCCCCCCCACCATCAGTTCATTAGTGTAGATGATTCAAACATCACTTAACAATTCATCCATTGGTTAGCTCAAGTTCTTCATCTTGACTGTGACAATGCTGAATGACAGCCAGTAGCCAGTTTTCTTCATGTGAGATGAACATGCAGACTTTGTTTCTGGCTCCGAAAATTCACAGCCTAGTGTGTATTTCGTATTTTTGTTTCATGGCCTCTTGCTTGCCGTACATTTCTGAATGGCTGGCTGTAAGAGATCTGCTCTGTGTTTACTTTCTCTTCTACCTTTAGAAGTAGTTTATCTTCTACCTTTAGGCCCACCACATATGGCACTGAGTGAGCCTTATAAAACTTCAACTGGCAGTTCTCCTTGAACTTGAACCTAGCTGCCAAACTGCTTGGAAAACCCACTGGTGCTTTGGTGATAGAGAATTCAATGTGGGTTTCCCTCTGTAATGCTCTGGTTAAGATTTCTGCTGCTATGCTGTGAGATAGTTTATATTAGTGGTTTTCTGTAAAAGCAGTGTGCTATGCTGGAAAGTGTGTTTTAGCTTTAGCTAAGATAAGGACCATGTTGTCCAATTTAGGAATGTGAGTCAGCCAATCAGGATTGTGGGATGTGAGAGAAAGTTCTAGAAGGCTGTGGGAAAGAGTTTTCTGAAGGATCGTTGACTGGTTTGAGATCTTTTGGCAGGAGATTTGAAGCGAGGCACAAGGGAAGTTTGCGCAGAATACCGTTGGAAGGAGCGTTCCCATGCAAGAAGTGCTTTGTGCAGGTGAATGGCTCCAAGGAGGAAGGGCCAATACTCCAGAGAGGGAGCCTGTTAGTTCGGGATAGTCTTCGAGGGAAGTTTGGAATGTGGCGAGTGTTTTCACGCAGACCGTGGGTCCAGTGAGTGAGTAAAGAGATACACCCCCAACTACTTCAGTGTGAGCTCCAACAATCATGTGCACATTGGACTGGTTTAACTGTAATGGGCCCTTTACCTTTCTTTTCTTTTTCTGTAACTGTTTGTAAAAGTTGAAAATTTAGTAAATATACTTTCTTTATAATTTTATGCTCGTGTATCTGTCATTTCTGGGCTACCAATAATGGTGTATGGCTAGTATTGACACAGCATTCGCTCAAATTGAGCTTCCTTTAGTCAGAAGATCAGGACATTCCTGTTTGTTTGAACCCCAAATCATACTGACCCTAGATGTAAATCTTTTATGAAAGGTGGCATTCTCACTGCAGAGTCCCATGGCTGTTAACGGAGTTAGCTAACGGGCCAGATCTGTATATGAGCCCCGGGTGAGGGTTACAGTTACAATATGGTTGATGCAGGACAACGCCAACGGAATCATTTTAATCCAATTTCTACAGAGCAAATCAGACCATCCCCTGGCCATGTGTACAGGTAAGTGAAACAGGTCTGCCTAGTAACCCCTTTCTGCCGGAGACACTGCTGTCTCCTGTGCAGCTGCAAAACACCGGGTTTGGTGGTCATAATTTTGGGATCTGGCAGAAACAAACTCACTTACCAAGGTGAAAGCTGTCCACGTATCCAGCATGGCTGTCCACTGTGAGTGCAACCGAGTAAGGAGGCTTGCGTTGGTGGCCCATGTAGCTGGTTTGGAAAATAGTGCCCGCTTATTCGCTCCAGCTATCTCCTTGTGTGAAATTGAATTCCACCTTTTTCTCATGGCACGTTGCTTAGTGAAGCACACTTTCTTGAGGTACCATACCTTCTGACAGTACAGCATTTTGATGCTTGCAATCAGACTATTGGGCGTGAGCTTCCCCACGGTGATGGCATCTCTGTGAAGGCTTACTTGATCTCTGTGGAGACTATAAGCTGTGAGTCGGTTTCTGCTAGCAACCATTGACGTTTTTGGAAGGGGTTCTCGCTCCAGTACTCTCTGAATCAGTACTGATGGGGTGGGAAGTGGCACTGAATCCATGTAATTGAGTGCCTCCTGGCAAGCTGTGCAGCATGCCGTGTCTCAGGACAAATCATGCTTTTCAGACCAAAGGCTCTCCTGTGTCCTCCCAGCTTGGACTCCAACAATCAAATCTTGGATAAGTATTGCTTCTTCAAATTTGTTTGGAGAATAGCTTTGCACTGCATTCCTGCACCACTAGGGCCAGTCTTGTGATGAAATCATCTACGTTTTTGTCAGTGCTCTGCCATGGCTGCACGAACCTGAAGCACACTGTAAAGACTTTGTCTTGCATCCCCCGAATGTTGTCCGAAGACTCCAACGCATTGTTAATTCGGATTCATTCCCTGGGTGCAGAGTAACAAAGCATTTCTGCCTGAGTTGTCTCAAGTTCATCCAGGGCAGCTTGAGTTTTACTGCTTCTTCCAGCGTTGCTGCTGGTGTTAAATTGGCGCGGAGTTCGGAGTAGTCCAAAGAGGTATTTTTCCATTTGCAGCCGCATTCCGGTGGTTACTTTTGACAAAGTTGCAGCCCAAAATGAATTGGGTGCTTGGAGTAGAGGGACCATTTCTGCATTGATCTTGTCGCCAAATGTTAGAAATGCACAGATCAAGAACTACAACCGAGTCATGTGATTAAACGTTTTTAGAATCATGTTAGCAACAGTACACGCTGGGCAACTTACAGCATGAGAGTAATGAACCAGGCCCACCAAGAGAAAACACATGCGCACTCAAAAGATTGCTTCCAAAAATGAAAGCCCTCTGCTAGTAGAAAGTACAATCGATTCACCGCGCCATCAAAAAGCCACATACGCACCTGCCACTTCCTCAGAAGTAATCTAATACGTTCAAAGAATGAAAATGTTTTATGAAACAGCTTTTCTAAAAATGCAGATGGAAGATTATTACAATTGAACCAACTGCTTAAATTTCAACCTTGATCTATTTTTGGACTTCTGCAGATTGAATGTAGGAGTTCTACTTAGTCTTGAGACACAGAGTCCCAGACCTAAAATTAAAGTGGAAAATTACCACACCTTGATATAGTTTTTATCACTTGTCTAAATCTCTTCAGTATTCTGGAATATAGGTTAACTAATTAAAGGAAGATCACCTGATCCAGAAATGATTGTAGAAAGAACGACAATCTTTCCCATTTACTAAAAGGCAAGTATGCATAAGCTTTTCTTCACAAACAGCACTTCTTGGGTTTGAACAGCTGGGAATTGCTTTTGTAAAGAATTGATTGGTATTAACTGAAGTCTCTGCTTTATCCAAAGTTGTAACTTTCTCAGTAATTTCCCAAAAGACAGTTTCCTACCACTTCTTAACTTTTTTGTCAAATACAGTCTCGAGTGGCGCAGAGAAATAAGAACACAGAGAAAAGAATATAGTGACAACAACTGACAAGGCATTCAAAGTGCTTCTTAATTTATATATTGCAATTGTCTATAAAGTGCAAAGAGCTTAACTGAAAATCAGAAGAAAGAAATACAGACGTTCGGTGTCCGAAAGAGCAGAAAATGCTGGAAAAACTCAACAGTTCAGGCTGCACCCATAGGAAGAGAAATAGAGTTAATATGCCAGAGGGTTATCTGATTTATGGTTGGAGGAGATTGTTATTTATTCAAGAGGTGGGGGCTTATGGTCAGAAGTTTATTCTGCTTCCTTTTAGAAGAAATGAATTGACAAGCACCTCCTTTATTAAGTGCAAATCTTTCAAAATGTGACTTTATCCAGAGGAGCATCATTATGGATTTTCTTGTGGATCATGGTGAATTCAATTCAAGTTTAATTGTCATGTAACTATACAGTATATGAAAACTCATGAATACAGCCAAACGAGACAGTGTTATACGGGGGGTCAAGATGCAAACATATATTACAAACAGCCACACACTGTAAGCACACACAAGTTCGCAATCATATAAGAGTCCCGAGCCCCGCCTCTCCCCCACAGAGCACTGCATCTTGATGCCCAGTCCTCACACAAACAAGTCAACAAAACCCATACAGAATACCAGTAAAAGTACAACACATAATATATGTAAGGGTTTCTTCTTTCATGTTGCTTGCTAAGGCTAATAATGAAATGGCTTCTCTGTAGTGTATAATGAAATGGCTTCTCTGTAATGTTAACTGATGAGGTAACGTTCTCTGTAGCAGCGTGTTTGGGTTATAATTAGTGATAACGGGACTTATATTCATTTGCTAAACAATTGGGATAGGTGTTACTCTTTCTGTCTGTGTGAAAGCTGTTAGTTTGCGCGGGCTTGGAGAAGAAGGCGCGAGGAGGATGAAGAGAGAAGACGTAGCTTGAGGAGACAGTTGCTAGACCCGCTGGGCCTGGAGTCGGGGTCTGAGCCTAGAGTCTGACTAGTGAAGAAGGATCAGCGAAAGGGAATCCGTGAGCTCCAACGTTTGTGCACCAGACATGTTTATGAGATTATTGGCGCCTTTTATTTGTTATCCTTTTCTTTTGCTTCTCTACTAACCCCATACTTAAATATAAAATCTTAATCGTTTAATTGCACATTGTGGACTGAATGTTATTTCGGGGTACTGATGTTACACAGGGGACACAACACGCAGCATCCACCCAAACGAGAGTGCTAAAGTTTGGTCCAGGGTGTTTGGCCATCCCCGAGATCATGCCACTAGATGCAATGAGTCTTACATATGTATCTATACATATAGACCAGACTCAGAAACACGTCCCACAACCCATCGGTATCATCTGTCTACTGGCACCCAACATCCACTAGGCGACACCGAGGCTTTGAGGACCAGTCTTCACACATACAAGCACATATAGAGTATTAGTAAGAACACAACCAGATAAATATATGTGTGTATTGTCCAGACCCCTGGGTCCATTTTAAATCTTAAGTCGCCGCAACTGCGGGATGTCATGCTTTCGAGGGGCACGCACAGCTCCTTTACCCTGAGGGAGCCCACACTATTGGACACTTTCACTGTCAATGGGATAAATCCTACTGAGCAAAGGCAACCTTCAGCTTCTAAGACTGTCCATATCAGTATGTTCTCAAACAACATTAACTAAATGGAGATACATTGAATACAATAGGAGTACTGTGACAGCCACTGGTCTTCGCACCATCAGGAGAGGGCATTTCATCACCTTATGTTGTATCCTGAACAATCATGCAAACCAAAGACAGCAGTCAGTGCCATGGGAAACAAAACCAATTGATCCAAAGCCCAAGGTCCATGAGGCAGAGCCTGAGGTGCTGCAGCAGCACTAAGCATGTTAGGGGAAGTAAGGAGCTACCTGGAGATTATTTTAAGCTGAGTGCATAATTTCTAGACACAAGTTCTTCAGCCAAGGAACCAAGTACCTTCCTGGTTACACACCTAAAAATTGCTGGTGAACGCAGCAGGCCAGGCAGCATCTATAGGAAGAGGTACAGTCCACATTTCAGGCTGAGACCCTTCGTCAGGACTAACTGAAGGAAGAGTTAGTAAGGGATTTGAAAGTGGGAGGGGGAGGGGGAGATCCAAAATGATAGGAGAAGACAGGAGGGGGAGGGATGGAGCCAAGTGTTGGACAGGTGATTGGCAAAAGGATATGAGAGGATCATGGGACAGGAGGCCCAGGGAAAAAGAAAGGGGGATGGGGGCAGCCCAGAGGATGGGCAAGGGGTATAGTGAGAGGGACAGAAGGAGAAAAAGAGAGAGAGAAAAAAATACATATAATACTAATAAATAAATAACAGATGTGGTACAAAGGGGAGGTGGGACATTAACGGAAGTTAGAGAAGTCAATGTTCATGCCATCAGCTTGGAGGCTACCCAGACAGAATATAAGGCGTTGTTCCTCCAACCTGAGTGTGGCTTCACCTTTACAATAGAGGAGGCCATGGATAGACATATCAGAATGGGAATGGGACGTGGAATTAAAATGTGTGGCCACTGGGAGATCCTGATTTCTCTGGCGGACAGAGTGTAGGTGTTCAGCAAAACGGTCTCCCAGCCTGCGTTGGGTCTCGCCAATATATAGAAGGCTGCATTGGGAGTACTCCCGGACGCAGTATATCACCCCAGCCGACTCACAGGTGAAGTGTCGCCTCACTGGAAGGACTATCTGGGGCCCTGAATGGTGGTGAGGGAGGAAGTGTAAGGGCATGTGTAGCAGTTGTTCCGCTTACAAGGATAAGTGCTGGGAGGGAGACCGGTGGGAAAGGATTGGGGGGGGGGGCGTCGAATGGACAAGGGAGTCGCGTAGGGAGAAATCCCTGCCGAAAGCGGTGGGGGGGGCGGTGGGAAGGGAAAGATGTGCTTAGTGGCGGGATCCCATTGGAAGTGGCAAAAGTTACGGAGAATTATATGTTGGACCCGGAGGCTGGTGGGGTGGTAAGATCTCCCAGTGGTCACACATTTTAATTCCACGTCCCATTCCCATTCTGATATGTCTATCCATGGCCTCCTCTACTGTCAAGATGAAGCCACACTCAGGTTGGAGGAACAACACCTTATATTCCGTCTGGATAGCCTCCAACCTGATGGCATGAACACTGACTTCTCTAACTTCTGTTAATGCCCCACCTCCCCTTCGTACCCCATCCGTTATTTATTTATTATTTTTTTTTCCTCTCTCTTTTTCTCCCTCTGTCCCTCTCACTATACTCCTTGCCCATCCTCTGGGCTTCTCCCCTCCCCCTTTCTTTCTCCATAGGCCTCCAGACCTATGATCTTCTCATATCCCTTTTGCCTATCAACTTTCCAGCTCTTAGCTTCATCCCTCCCTCTTCTGTCTTCTCCTATCATTTCGGATCTATCCCTCCCCCTCCCACTTTCAAATCTCTTACTATCCCTTCTTTCAGTTAGTCCTGACGAAGGGTCTCGACCCAAAACGTCGACTGTACCTCTTCCTGTAGATGCTGCTTGGCCTGCTGCATTCAGCAGTAATTTCTATGTGTGTTGCTTGAAAATCTGCAGATTTCCTCGTGTTTACCTTCCTGATTACATTCTCTTTCAAAGAAGTCATTTTGCAATCAGATGAGGTCATGGAAATCATGGAGTATTTATGATATACTGTATAAGGATGTCATTACATCCATTACATCCTTGCTCAGCACATATTTCCACATCAAGTCTGAGGTCCTGAAGGTCTTGATATCAGCTCACCTATTCAACGTTTCCTAATATGACAGCCATCATCAAATGAAAAAGGATCTAATGCTTTCCCAGTGTATATGATGTATAAACTCTTATCAGGCTTCCAGCAGGTGTCAATTTTAACCAATGTTTCAATGCCTAGGCACGTCTAGTCCAGTGGTATATATACACAACTCCCATTGTATATCCTTCTTGATTGGTTAGTCCTCAATCAATCAGATTTCTGCTCTCCCACCTTGTTTAAAATCACATTCCAGTTTTTACTTAGAGCCAGACCTTCGTCTTTGTTAAAATTCTTACCCCGTCAAGAGAAACTTAATTGCCCTTTCATTCATAACAAACATATCATGCTTAAGTATAAGAGACCAAAATTATAGGAGTATTTCCGGTGTGGTCACTGAAAACCCTGCACTGTTAAAACAAGACACATTTATCTTCATCTCTTCCAAAATCTTGTTTTGAAACTATGCAAGGGATATTAATACACAGGAGAAAGTGAATTTACAGGGATGATGACAGAAGTGAAAAGACGCAGTTCACAGGAATGATGAGTCAAGTTATAATCCTTCCCACTGGAAAAACAGTGAGATGTGTGGAGACATTTTTCTTAAATATAAAGGAACTTGATAATGGTGGGTCAGGAGAAATGGTTCAATTTGCGGTTGAATCAAGAAAAATATGAAGGATAGTCACTGACAAAATGAATGTGAGATTTAGATTGCATTTCTTTATCTGTGGAATGACAAGAATATGGAAACTGATCTCACTTGAAGTGCTGGAGGGAGAGCTTATTGACTACAGAAGAGAGCAGGGTACAGAGGGATACCTGGACAATCTGAGAGAGATTTGTAGTTGGGGAGGTGCCTCATGTCTACTGTTAACTCCAGCATTAAGTAATTGGGCAGCAGTTTTAGGGTCTATTGTCTCCAATGGCACAGATTAAATCCTAATTTCCAATGCTGCTTGTGGAATTTGTATGTTTTCCCTGTGGCTGAGTGAGTTATCTCCAATGTCACAAAGATATGTCCGTTTCTTGCTCACCGTAAGTTGCCCCTGGTGGATGGAGACCCAGGGGTGGAAGAGATATTTTTCCATGTTGTATGACCATACATCAGAGAACTACCAGCCTCCTCCTCGGTAATATTCTCTGCAGCATTGAAATGTTCAACACTTCTACCAACCTCTGTGACATCAAAACTATCCAGAATTCTGCTCGCATTCTCACTAACTGATTTATTTTCACCAATCCAATGTCTGCAAATCCAAAACATATTGGCATTAAAATTCCAATCCATTTGTTTAAATTCCTCAATTCCTCACTTTCCCCACCCTCTGCCACCTCTAGCTCTGCAACCTTTCTTAATTTTCATCCTCCTCTGCATTGCTCATTTCATTCATTACATGCTTGCATCCATATGGGCCTTGAACTGTGAAATTCTCTCTCAATCCTCTCTCTCCACCTTTTAATCTCTTGTTTCGTGACCTTCCTCCATGACTCACTCATTCTAACGTCTCCACCTACAGCAGATACTTTCCTGCTACGCTCTTGTGAAGCACAATAGGAGTTTTTAAAACTTTTTTACAAAATGTTGCACAAATACACTTTTCTGTTGAATGGATGCCCTTTGAAGTACCCACTCTGAAGTTCATTGCTTTAGTGCAGCCTTGTTTGAAAGAGGACCGCTAACAACTAGATAAGGGAGGAATCATGGAGGGAGAAGTGGTCAGCAGAAGCTGGTCCATGCAGAAATGCATTGATTATGTGAAGCTGCTCATTACTTGGCTTGCTGTGTGAGTAAAACTTTTTTGAGCATTAGCCCAACTTCTCAATTGTTATTAGCAGCATTTCTGATTTAAGCTGCCAATCACTTGACATTTTTTATTTCAAAGATGAAGCAAAGAAGTAAAGCTGTCAAACTGCTCAACCTGATTATTGCACAATGAATACTTTCCAGGAGACACACTTGGTTTAATTTTAACGATTAGTTGATTTGTTTGCCTGGTGGATTCATCTGTGAAGTCCTGGTCAAATGAAGGACACAGAATTTACAATGACTTTCAAGAACATATATCAATTGGTGACCAAATATTTCTTCATCATGAAGGACAAGCAGACAGAGTGCCATACAATTTTTCAGGCTTTCCTATTCCTGTCTCTTTCTACTAACTTATTGTCAATATGATGGGCAGGAGCAATATCCAGTTGGCAATCTGTTTTGACACGATCTTGCTAATAATTATACTCTCTCCTTGCTTGCATTCCCTCTGGTAATGGCCATCCTTGTCAGCAAATAAGGAAATTATAACATTGTAATTCTTGTTTTATTTTGCCTGACATTCCCATGGCAAATTTGAAGGAGTTTCATCTTTCTAAAGCTCAAAATATGCACTGTCAATCATACGGCAATCAATTTCACAGGATTCAATGCAGTTAATCTCAGAGCTTCTGATTGTTTGCAATCTGGTAACAGGGAACTGTTGTCAGCCAGTGGTGTAGTGGCATCCACAGCAGACTTCGAGGTTCAAATCCAACTGGCTCCTTGCACACTTTCCATCAGAATTCAGAATTCAGAATCAGGTTTATTACCACAAGCATGTGTCGTGGAATTTGTTAACTTAGCAGCAGCGGTTCAATTCAATGCATAATATAGAAGAAGAAGAAAAAAATAAGTAAATAAATAAATTACAGTATACATATATTGAATAGTTTAAAAATTGTGCAAAAACAGAAATAATATATATTTAAAAAGTGAGATAGTGTCCAAGGGTTCAATGTCCATTTAGGAATCAGATGGCAGAGGGGAAGAAGCTGTTCCTGAATTGCTGAGTGTGTGCCTTCAGGCTTCTGTATCTCCTTCCTGATGGTAACAATGAGAAAAGGGCATGCCCTAGGTGTTGGAGGTCTTTAATAATGGACGCTGCCTTTCTCTGACATCGCTCCTTGAAGATGTCCTGTGTACTTTGTAGGCTAGTACCCAAGATAGAGCTGACTAAATTTACAACCCTCTGCAGCTTCTTTCAGTCCTGTGCAGTATTCCCCCCCTCCATAGCAGACAGTGATGCATCCTGTCAGAATGTTCTCCACAGTACATCTACAGAAGTTTTTGAGTGTATTTGTTGACATACCAAATCTCTTGAAACTCGTAATGAAGTATAGTCACTGTCTTGCCTTCATTGTAACTGTATCAATATGTCGGGACCAGGTTAGATCCTCAGAAATCTTGACAACCAAGAACTTGAAGCTGCTCACTCTCTCCACTTCTGATCCCTCTATGAGGATTGATATGTGCTCCTTCGTCTTACCCTTCTGGAAGTTCACAGTCAGCTCTTTCGTCCTACTGATGTTGAGTGTCAGGTTGTTGCTGCGACCCCACTCCTCCAGTTGGCATATCTCGCTCTTGTACGCCCTCTCGTCACCCCACCTAAGATTCTACCAACAATGGTTGTATCATCAGCAAATTTATTGATGGTATTTGAGGTGTGCCTAGCCACACACACTCATGAGTATATAAAGAGTAGAGCAGTGGGCTAAGCACACACCCCTGAGGTGCACCAGTGTTGATTGTCAGTGAGGAGGAGATACTATCACCAATTCGCACAGATTGTGGTCTTCCAGTTAGGAAGTCGAGGATCCAATTGCAGAGAGAAGTACAGAGGCCCAGGTTCTGCAACTTCTCAATCAGCATTGTAGGAATGATGGTATTAAATGCTGAGCTTTCGTCAGTGAACAGCATCTTGACATAGGTGTTTGAGTTGTCCAAGTGGTCTAAAGCCATGTGGAGAGCCATTGAGATTGCATCTGCCATTGACTTATTGTGGCAAGAGGCAAATTGCAATGGGTCCAGGTCCCTGCTGAGGCAGAAGTTCAGTCTAATCATGACCAACCTCTCAAAGCATTTCATCACTGTGAGTGCTACCGGGTGGTAGTCATTAAGGCAGACCACATTTTCTTCTTAGGTACTGGTATAACTGTTGCCTTTTTGAAGCAAGTAGGAAATTCTGCCCATTCAGTGAGAGGTTGAAAATGTCCTTGAATACTCCGGCTAGTTGGTTGGCACAGGTTTTCAGAGCCTTACCAGGTACCCCATCGGGACCTTCCACCTTGCGAGGGTCCACTCTCTTTAAAGACAGCCTAACATCAGCCTCTGAGACAGAGATCACAGGGTCATCGGGTGCAGCAAGGATTTCACAGCTGTAGTTATATTCTCCCTTTCAAAGCAGGCATAGAAGGCGTTGAGTTCATCTGGTAGTGGAGCATTGCTGCCATTCATGTTATTGGGTTTTGCTTTGTAAGAAGTTATGTCTTGCAAGCACAGCCAGAGTTGTTGTACATCCGATGTCACCTCCAACCTTGTTCGAAATTGTCCCTTCACTTTTGAAATAGCCCTCCACAAATCATACCTGGTTTTCTGGTACCAGCTTGGATCACTAGACCTGAAAGCCACAGATTTAGCCTTCAACAGATGACGTACCTGCTGGTTCATCCATGGCTTTTGGTTTGGGAATGTACAGTAAATCTTTGTAGGCACACACTCATCCACACAGGTTTTAATGAAGCCGGCAACATCTTCAGCACACACGTCCAGGTTCGAAGATGAATCCCTGAATACCGTCCAGCCCACCGATTCAAAGCAGTCCTGTAGGCGCTCCTGTGCTTCCCTTGTCCATACCTTTTTAGTCCTCGCTACTGGTCCCTCAGTCTTCAGTCTCTGCCTATACTCAGACTTCCTGAAGTGAGGGCGTGGAATAGCATGGTAGGCATTCTAATGGTGGTGTAGCAATGGTCCAGTGTATTGTTTCCTCTAGTATTTCAAGTGATCTGTTGATGGTAATTGCTTAGTGATTTTTTTCAGACTGGCCTGGTTAAAACCTCCCAAAACGATGGTGAAGGCTTTAGGATGTACTGTTTCATGCATCTTGATCCCATTGCTCAGATCATCTAAAACGTGATTGACATTGGCCAGAGTTGGAATGTAGACTGCTACCAAAATGACTCCCGCAGTAGGTAAGAAGGACGGCACTTAACTGCTAGATGTTTCAGGCCGGGAGAACAGGACTGGGACAACACTGATATGTTTCTGCACCGAGATGAGTTGATCATGAGGTATATACCTCTACCTCTGCCTATGAGAGACTCTATAGATCTATCCTGACAGTGTATAGTAAACCTGTCCATCCATGCTAGGTTGAGTGTCGAGCTAGCAGCTCGGCCTCATAAAAACAGACAAAAGTGCTGAAGGAATGACAAGGTCGTCACCCAATGTGCTACAAGGTGTGGAAAGGAAAACCAACAGGAAATTGTGGGTGCATAGTCATTATGCTGAGAAAAGACAGAGAGACTGTGTTTGAGCCTGATACTTCTATTCGATGAATAATTCCTACAAAATGAGAAGCATGGATGAATAATGAGAAAGACAAGAGATTCTGCAGGTGCCGGAATTCCAAAGCAACACACAAAAGGCTGGAAGAACTCAGACCTCAGCAGGTCAGGCAGCTTCTATGGAGAGGAATAAAAAATGAATGTTTCGTGGCTGAAACCCTTCATCAGTCCTTATGGAATTAATTGCTCCTTCGTCTTCCTAGAAACTGCCCGACCTGCAGAGTTTCTCCAGCATTTTGTGTATGTTGCACTGAATAATGAGTTCAGAAGGTTCTCAGATATTCATGGAAAATCTTTCCTACATATTTTGGAAGCTTAAGAAAATAGGGATGAAAAGTAGACTGTCAGGGTTCATAAGCAGTTATTGTTTAAATCTATCCTCTGGTTTTCAAGATGTCCAGCATTTTTGCATTGATATGCAGCTCCCTCTTTTGGTAATGGTGACCAAATTTTTGATTTTATTTTTAAGCACAGTTTTAAACACAAATATTCTCAGTGATATTGAAATAATTTATGAGCACTATGTCCAAGTCCTTGATTCTTCAGACACATCACGAAACGTTTTGTCAGTCTACAGTACATCAGTCCAGATGTAAAATAGACATGCTTCTAAACCCGTATTTTTCTCCAACTATTTACTTAGGCATAAGTGGCCTTGTGGAGATAAAATGAAGTACAAAATCACGTGAAATCTGAATGAAAGGGTTAATTTGTGAGATCAATGTGCTGAAGTGAACTTCCCTTCAGCAAAGAAGAATAAATTGAGGTGTTTAAGCTTATTTAATGTGGAGGCTGAGTAGACAGAGAGAAACTATTTCCTATGGTGCAGTTCCAGAAAAAGAGAGCATGACCCTATAAATAAATATTAGCCTATTCACAAGTTATAACAGACAATCCTTTGATACATGAAGGGAAATGTAAGTGTGGAAAACTGTATATAAAGTTATTGAGTCTGTGTTAAGTGAAAATACAAAACTAAAATTATTTTAGAAATAATATAAAGAACTAAAGTTATTTCTTAAGAAAGGTAATTAATTGTAATGAACCCAAGGAGTCAAAATACAATTCAACACAGATTATATTGAACAGTAGAACAAGCTTAAGGAGCTGAATGGCCTATTCCTATTCCTTTTATTTTATGGTAACATTTATCTGCTCGTTGAAAGATTTAGAGTACACTTTCAGACAAAGGCTTGTTTCTGTCAATCTCTATAGAGCTCAAAAAAGATCAACAAGCAATAGTGTTCATAATTGGTTTCATTAAAAGATATTATAAAATGACATTTGCATTACTGAGTAAACAATAGCATTCTGACCAAATGTGTTTTAATACATTTTTAGATTACAATTATTAAAGTAATTAAAGTTAGAATATATTTGAGTGTTAAGTTTAATAGGTTGTTCAACCTAAAAATCCCCAAATTTAAAAGCATGCCTACAAAGTAATCTTCCTTCATTTCTAAACAACTTTTTACAGAAGCTTCAAAGTCTCAACATGGTATTGAGTATAAAGATATAGACAGCACGAAACCAAGATAGTATTTAGATTTTCTAAAGACTCAGCAAAAATATAGAATGTGTCAGCAATAAAGCAGCAGTAGTATTCCAATAACCTGCCCACCGATGCTCATTTTGGGTTTTACCAGGATCATATACTTCAGGCCTCATTATAAGTCTGTCCAACATGGATCAAAGAGCTGTATTCAAGAGGTGAGATGTGTGTAATTGGTCCCAACAGCAAGCTAACCTAATCCGACTGTGACATTAAAGCAACAACCTTGCACTCAATGGCACTAAGATGAAAGAGCTGATTGTGGACTTCAGGATGGGTAAGACAAGGGAATACAAACTAATCCTCATAGAGGGATTAGAAGTAGTGAGTATGAGCAATTTCGGGTTCCTGGGTATCAGATCTTTGTGGTTGTACCTGGACCCAACATATTAATGCAGCTTTAAAGAAGAAGTCAGCTTCATCTTGGGTACCAGCCTCTAGAGTATCTAAGACATTCAAGGAGTGGTGCCTCAGAAAAGCAACATCCATTATTAAATACCCCCATCACCCAGGCTATGCCCTCTTCTCATGGTTACCGTCAGGAACGAGATACAGAAGCACACACTCAGTGATTTGGGAACAGCTTCTTCCCCTCTGCCATTGGATTCTTAAATGGACATTGAGCCCATGAACACTACTTCAACTTTTAAAAAATATACTATTTCTGTTTTTGCATGATTTTAATCTATTCAGTATACGGTACATATATATTTATTTACTGTGATTTATTTATTTATTTCTATGTTATCATGCATTGTACTGCTGCTAATTAACAAATTTCACGATGCATGCTAGTAGTAATGAGCCTGATTCGGATTCTGATCTATACGCAAAATTTTCAGGCATAGGATCTAGTGGTTTCCCAGTATATATGATGAATAAACTCTTCACAGGCTTCCAGCCCTTACTCATATTGATTTTAACCAATGTTTTGATGACAAACTCTGCCATCTTCATGAGAGATGATGCCTAGGTACGTCTAGTATATATACCTCTAAACTAGAGATGCCTTGGCATCAACCCTGGTGAAGATGGCAGAGTCTGACGTTAAAACATCAATTAAAATCAATACCTGTACCTGGCTGGAAGCCCAAAGAGAGTTTCTTCATTCAGGTATTGGTTAAAAGGTGGCAAGTGATATTTACCTATAAAGGTATCATATAATCACAATTTCCAATAGACTAGGTACAATGGCCTACTCTCGACTTTCAATTGGATTACCATAAACAAGACCCCACCATTAACATCCTGGGGGTTAACACTGATCGCAAGCACAGCTGGACCAACCCTCAAAGTTGTGCCCCAGATGGATCTAGAAATATAATGACCTATGTCCTGGAACTCCCTCTCCAGTCCTGTGGGAGTATCTTCACTGATAAGAAGAACTCTAAAAATTAAATCAGGGAGCTTACCACTACCTTCTCAACTGCAGGTAGGAATGGTTAAAGAACAAAATCCAAACTAGTTATGCCTAGATCTAAAAGAGTGAATAAGTACTCAAAATTTCACAAGTGTTGCCTGCTATTCCCTACTTCTCCAAAATATTCACTGCTTTGCAAACATGCCCAGGTACACACTGGTAATTCAGTGAATCACCAGATATTTATTTGTTATTTTGTCTGTAAAACAAGCTGACAATATAATGCATTCTTGTTTGAGGATTTTAAATCAAGATATTAATGTATAATTACTACTTAGCAAATTTCTGACTTGAAAAGTAAACTAACTTTATGTAAGCAGATTGTAATTTCTTAAGCTAAATATTTCAAAACATGAGGCACAAGAACCTGTTGGGAGATGTAAACAATTCTATCCAAAGTGCTGACATTTCTCTGTGTGGATACTACTAAGTTGTGAGAATCCTGTAAGAGTGGGAAAAATCACAACCTGTCAACAATAACCAAGTTTCCCCAGTACATTCGAGAGACCTTGTGAAGTTGAGTGGCAGAAAGCGAATTTGCTGCACTTCTTCAATATATTTTTTTATTCCTATTCCAATTTTAATTCCAATAGATATACTGGGGAATGTGACATTGAACCTGCACTAGATCTAATATTCCTAATCTGACACAGTGAGAATGTTCATAGTGCATGGTAATTTGACAGTGGGCTAAGCTTGGGCACGTGACTTTTTTTCAGCTATTTATCGGGTAAAGAATGTTTTGCCCTGCCCTCATATCTTGTAATGGTATCTTATTATTTAAGATGCTGTCACTGTGCACAGCAAGTCAATGCTCAGGGATTTACAAAAGTTAGATGTGTGCTTGCCTCATGGATGCTTATCACATGGATTGTGTGGGGCTTGGCTAGCAGCAAGTTTTAACATTGATTTTGTTAAATAATAAAATCTATATTTTAAAAATTTGTGATACTTCAATCTAATATGCACGTTCCAAACTTTATTTTGCAGTGTATCAAAAAGTTATGGAAAGAAAAATCGTTATATTATGTCCTGCTTTGTGATTTGGGATATTGGCTGTCACAAAACTAGATAATAATATATTATAGGAATAGAGAAAGAATGCATTGCAGGGATTTGGGAGAATTTCTTCAAGATTAATGATGAACTCCATAGCTTGACCACTGATCATAAAACTAAGCCTACTGTTCCACTTTCCACTGACACCAAATAGGAGATAATATGGACCTCTGTCCCAAAACAGCTTTCCTTCTGATATTGATAAGATCAGGTTCACTATATGCTTCTGAAACAGTCTGGCCAGGCTGACTGACTTCCTATGAACTCATCCAATAGAAAGCTCTGCATAGATTTTCAAAGATGCAAATGTACAGCTCACACAATGAAATAGGTACAATATTGGGGTGATACCCCTGTTTTCACAATATTCTAGTATATGTCAAGTAATCTCCATTCTGCCCATACAGGATGGTTCAGACTTGACATCACATTGATGAAAGTGTTAAGTGCTGTGAAATTACTAAATTCATATGACATGTCACAGCCCTAGCTGCACACTGCAAATGTATACGAGGGGTGATTGATTTCTGCATTATCACACAAAGAGTTGAACTGCACGTGCATGTAACGAGAGCATCTTGGACCTCCAGGTGGTCCACAGCAGGGGTGATTGATAAGTTTGTGGTCTAAGGTAGAAGGAGATGAGTTATGCGGCTCTCGTTACATGCACATGCAATTCAACTCTTTATGCAGAAAGTTTAAATTTAATAAATCATCTCCTTCTACTTCAGGCCACGAACTTATCAATCACCCCTGCTGCGGACCACTTCTGGAGGTCCAAGACACCGACTTCTACAAAGCAGGGAGCCATATGCTCCACGACCGCTGGACTAAGTGTGTTAATGTAGGAGGGGACTATGTTGAAAAATAAACGTGCTACGTTTTCTAAAATTGACTCCTTCTACCTTAGGCCACAAACTTACCAATCACCCCCGGTATTTATTTATTTATTAAGTTGCAGTGTGCAACAGACCCTTTCGGCCCGTTTGAGCCACACCATCAGTAAACCCCGATTTAACCCTGGCCTAATCACGGGACAATTGACAGTGACCAATCAACCTATGAACCAGTACGTGTTTGGACTGTGGGAAGAAACCAGAACACCCAGGGGGAGATCTGAGCAGCCGCAGGGAGAACGTACAAACTCCTTACAGGCAGCAGTGGGAATTGTACCCGGGTTGCCCGTACTGTAAAGTGTTCTGCTAACCACTACATTACAATGCTGCCAGATGAAATGTTTTGTACTGAAAGTAAATATGAGATGTAAGTACACGTTCATGAGATATGTTATTACTTCCAGTCTAAAACGTTTATATCTGGAAGTGCATTAGTGCAGATTCTGAGATGTTGTGAGCAGCAACATCATCATTGTGATAAACATTATATACGATAAACAAGAAGCAGCCGGTGAATACTTACAAGGTTATTCGACATCATGTGGGTCATATAAACTATTTAATATGAATACAGCAGAGAGCTTTATCTGCAAGATATGCCTCCTTCTGTGAGGCTGCATGGTAGCATGGTGCTTAATGCCACACCTCATTGTACCAACTGTAAGATCAGTGTTTGATTCTTGCTGCTCTCTATAAGGAGTTCTCCCCGTGACTGCACAGTTCTCCGGTTTCCTCCCACATTTTAGATAATGAAGACTCTTTATTGTCATTTAGTAATGCATGCATTCAGAAATGATACATTATTTCCTCCGGTGTGATATCACAAAACACAGGACAGACCAAGACTGAAAAAACTGACAAAACCATATAATTATAACATATAGTTGCAACAGTGCAACAAAATCATAACCTGATGAAGAACGCAAACAACAGGAATTCTGCAGATGCTGGAAATTTTTTAGAAAAAGACGTTTCAGGCCGAGACCCTTCGTCAGGACTAACTGAGGGAAGAGTGAGTAAGGGATTTGTAAGTTGAAGGGGGAGGTCCAGACCTAATCAGTTCCCCTCTACCATCACTCTGCTCCATCTAGCGGAATTAGTCCTTACTCTTAATAATTTCTCCTTTGGCTCCTCCCACTTCCTCCAAACTAAAAATGTAGCTATGGGCACCCATATGGGTCCTAGCTATGCCTGCCTTTTTGTTGAGTTTGTGGAACAACCTATGTTCCGTGCCTATTCTGGTATCTGTCCCCCACTTTTCCTTCGCTACATCGACGACTGCATTGGCGCTGCTTCCTGCATGCATGCAGAACTCGTTGACTTTATTAACTTTGCCTCCAACTTTCACCCTGCCCTCAAGTTTACCTGGTCCATTTCCGACACCTCCCTCCCCTTTCTAGATCTTTCTGTCTCTGTCTCTGGAGACAGCTTATCCACTGATGTCTACTATAAGCCTACTGACTCTCACAGCTATCTGGACTACTCCTCTTCTCACCCTGTCTCTTGCAAAAACGCCATCCCCTTCTCGCAATTCCTCTATTTCCACCGCATCTGCTCTCAGGATGAGGCTTTTCATTCCAGGACGAGGGAGATGTCCTCCTTTTTTAAAGAAAGGGGCTTCCCTTCCTCCACTATCAACTCTGCTCTTAAACGCATCTCCCTCATTTCACGTACATCTGCTCTCACTCCATCCTCCCGCCACCCCACTAGGAATAGGGTTCCCCTGGTCCTCACCTACCACCCCACCAGTCTCCGGGTCCAACATATTATTCTCCGTAACTTCCGCCACCTCCAATAGGATCCCACCACTAAGCACATCTTTCCCACCCCCCCCTGCATTCCGCAGGGATCGCTCCCTACACAACTCCCTTGTCCATTCATCCCCCCCACCCCTCCCCACTGATCTCTCTCCTGGCACTTATCCGTGTAAGCGGAACAAATGCTACACATGCCCTTACACTTCCTCCCTTACCACCATTCAGGGCCCCAAACAGTCCTTCCAGGTGAGGCAACACTTCACCTGTGAGTCGGCTGGGGTGATATACTGCGTCTGGTGCTCCCGATCTGGCCTTTTATATATTGGCGAAACCCGACGCAGACTGGGAGACCGCTTTGCTGAACATCTACACTCTGTCCGCCAGAGAAAGCAGGAACTCCCAGTGGCCACACATTTTAATTCCACATCCCATTCCCATTCTGACATGTCTAGCCACGGCCTCCTCTACTATAAAGATGAAACCACACTCAGGTTGGAGGAACAACACCTTATATTCCGTCTCGGTAGCCTCCAACCTGATGGCATGAACATCGACTTCTCTAACTTCTGCTAAGGCCCCACCTCCCCCTCGTACCCCATCTGTTACTCATTTTTATGCACACATTCTTTCTCT
This sequence comes from Mobula birostris, assembly GCF_030028105.1. Classification (NCBI taxonomy): domain Eukaryota; kingdom Metazoa; phylum Chordata; class Chondrichthyes; order Myliobatiformes; family Myliobatidae; genus Mobula; species Mobula birostris. The sequence goes on from NC_092393.1 coordinate 22,647,923, forward strand.
CACTCTCCTTTTTCTCCCTCTGTCCCTCTGAATATACCTCTTGCCCATCCTCTGGGTCCCCCCCCCTTGTCTTTCTTCCCGGACCTCCTGTCCCATGATCCTCTCATATCCCCTTTTGCCTATCACCTGTCCAGCTCTTGGCTCTATCCCTCCCCCTCCTGTCTTCTTCTATCATTTTGGATCTCCCCCTCTCCTTCCAACTTTCAAATCCCTTACTCACTCTTCCTTCAGTTAGTCCTGACGAAGGGTCTCGGCCTGAAACGTCTTTTTCTACAGATGCTGCTTGGCCTGCTGCGTTCACCAGCAACTTTGATGTGTGTTACTTGATGAAGAAGTCCATGAGCACAGTAAAGTTCAAAGTTTCTCAAATATCCCACATCTCACGCAGATGGGAGAAGGAAGAAAAACTCTCCCTGCCATGCCGACCACAATCCAACTCTGAGTCATCCGAAAACTTCGAGCTCTGATCAACTCTCCGACACCGAGTGCTGAGCGCCATCTCTGTCCAAACGATTCAACCTCCTTCTCGGTCACCAAAAGCAGGCAAGGCCAGGGATTTTGATGCCTACCCTCCGAAAGATTCCTAACCACACAGTAACGACAGCAGCGAATAGGCATTTCAGAAATTTCTCCAGATGTTCTTCTGTGCTTTCACGTCCATTCTCCATCAAATCAGAATTGTCCACGGCCCCTATTTAACAGATACGATATCATTTTTCACCGGAGGGCTGTGCATACGCAGGCACGTCACCATCTTCTCCTCCCGCCCTTTCAAAGACACTTCAAAGATGAATGGTTAGGGTAATGAGTTGTAGGCCTGCTCCGCTGGCGCCAAAAGTGAGGTGACATCTGTGGGCTTCCCAGCACAATCCTCACTGATTTGATTTGACACAAACAATGCATTTCTCTCTTTTTCTTTTATGTATACGTAGCAACTACAGTTAATTTTAACTCCCTCTGAAAGTTATAGCAATATTTTAATCATATTAATGTCATTTTGCATTAATGTTGTTTAGCCATCAGACATCAAGCACCTGACAGTTAGTTTTTAGAACTGTGGATAATGAGATCTTATTAATTTAATAGTCAATGAGACTGAAATCAAGAGTAATTACATGTGAGTTTCTGTCCTCAGGCATGTTTTTACAGCAATGGTTCCTATGAATCAGTGAATGGACACAATACAAGTCAGGTTGAATGAGGACTGGAGATTTAATTATCTCTTTTTCAGATGATGAAGAATGGCACATGTGTGCTTTCTAAGAGGCAAGATCCACAAGGAAGGTATAGGAAAAAGCCGCAGCTGGACAACCAAGTGCACAGTAAACAATTAAACCAGCGACTAGTAAAGTGTTATGCCTGCTTAGCTTACTTATTGAACTGAATAATTTTATTTATTTGTTTATTGAGATACAGTGCTGAATAGTCCCTTCCCTTGAATAACACCAGCCAACAATCTCCCAATAGTAATCCTAGCCTAATCACGGGACAATTTAGAACGAACTATGAACCTACCAACCGGTATGTTTTTGGACCGTGGGAGGAAACCAGAGTACCCGGAGAAAACCCATGTGGTCACGAAGCGAATGTACAAACTCTTTAAACTCCTTACAGGCAACGACAGGAATTGAACCTGAATCACCCGTACTGTAAAGTGTTGTGCGAACCATTATGGTACCATGTTGCCTAAATTAGGTTCAATTTTCTTCCCTTGAATTTGGATCAAGGGAACAAAAAATGAGAGAAGACCATAAGAACTACTGACGCTATTGTTAAACTCCATAGTTATAAACCTTTTCTGTCTTAATTAAATTGGAATCCAAGTAAAAATAGGTAAACGTTCTAAAAAGGAGCAGGAAATGTGGAAACAATTAGCAAGTCAAGCAGCATCTGTAGAAAGAGTAAAAGAATTAATATTTGAATCCAAAGTGCTTCTGATAAACGCCCTTTATCAGAAGCATTTTTTAAAAATTTTTTGATATCAATTACGAGCGCATGCAATTGTTTTACTGTATTTCTTCTTTGTTCCTTGTCTCAGCAGAGTGACTGAAAATCTGGAACTGCACTCACTGATCAAAGAGGGTCAGTGCGGATTTTGAAAGGTTGGACCAAAACAGTTGGATTTTCTGATGGAGACATAATTTATCCTGAATAATGGAATAGTTATGAATCCCAATAAAATTTTGATAGAAGTTCAGTGCATGACTTTTATTTTCAGAACTGTGAGAATATTTAGAACAGTAGGTAACCCAGTGCTGTGGGTTGTAAGTGGTTGCTAGACAGGAGACAGAGACTGTAAGCAATGGGCTTATATGCTGACTGTCGGGAAAGTGACTGGTATTATCTCGTATTCTGCTTATGGAACTCTGCTTTCCTATCTTCAATGTGTGCAAATATGAGAAAGAAAGTCAAAGGAAGTGGGAAGGTACATACAATGTTTGTATAATCAATGTTTAATTTATATTTTTCCAATGAATGCTATATATCTGATACCATGTGCCTGTGATGCTGCTGCAAATGAGAATCAGAATCAGGTTTAGTATCTCTGGCATATGTCATGAAATTTTTTGTTTTGTGGCAGCAGCACATTGCACTACATAATAATAAAAGTGCAAATTACATTAAGAAGCACATATAAAAAAAGAAAATTAAATTTACTTAGTGCAAAAAGAGAGGAAACAAATAGTAAGGTAGTGTTCATGGCTCCATTGTCCATTCGGAAATTTGATGGCAGAGAGGACGAAGCTGTTCCTGAAACGTTGAGTGTGTTTCTTCAGGCTCCTGTACCTCCTCCATGATGGTAGCAGCGCACGTGCACTGGATGACACCAGTCCTCACTGAGGGATCAGAAGTGGAAACGGTGAGCAGTTTCAAGTTCCTGGGTGTTAACATCTCTGAGGATCTAATCTGGGCCCAACATACTGATGCAATTACAAAGAAGGCATGGCAGTGGCTATATTTCATTAAGAGTTTGAGGAGAATTGGTATGTCACCAAAGACACTCACAAATTTCTGCAGGTGTACCTTGGAGAGCATTGAACACCACCTGATATGGAGGGGCCATTGCACAGGATCAGAAAAAGCTGCAGATAGTTTTAAACTCCGCCAGCTTCATCAGTGAGTTTGCATCCGTAGTAGACCTATTGTGGTGACAGGCAAGTTGCAGTGAGTCCAGGTCAAATAAGTTTTTAATTACACCTGTGCACATGCATACCTGTGCATATAACAATTGACTCAACTTTGCATTTGACAGGCTAATTAAGGTAGCTGGAAAAATACAAAAAAACATTTAAAGGTACAGAACAGACAGATAAATTTGATCACAAAGAATAATGAAATATTGCCTACGAACAACAAGATTTTAGTATTTAAAAACATGGGCACAGCTTCTGTTGCACAAAGCCTTAATCAGATGATTGAATACTGCATTCAGTTCTGAAATTTATAAATATAACTGTGGGGGGATGGGGGATTTAAATGCAGAACAAAACCAAGAAGCACAGGGTTCATACAGTGCCTATAAAAAATATTCTCCCCCCTTGGAAGTTTTCATGTTTTATTGTTTTACAACATCGAATCACAGTGGATTTAATTTTGCTTTTTGACAGTGATCAACAGATAAAGATTCTTTTGTGTCAAAGTGAAAACAGATCTCCACAAAGTGATCTAAATTAATTACAGATATAAAACACAAAATAATTGATTGCATAGGTATTCACCCCCTTTAATATAACACACCAAATCATCACTGTTGCAGCTAATTGGTTTTAGAAGTTGCGTAATTAGTTTAATGGAGATAATTAGTGTACAGTCAAGGTGATTCAATTGATTGTAGTAAAAGTACACCTCTACCTGGAAGGTCCAACTACTGGTGAGTCAGTATACTGGAAAAAACTACACCATGAAGACAAAAAAACACTCTAATCAACTCCATGAAAATATTATTGGAAAGCACAAGTCAGAAAATTTCCATGTCACTGAATATCCCTTGGAGTACAGTTAAGTCAATCATCAAGAAATGGAAAGAATATGACACAGCTGTAAATCTGCCTAGAGCAGGCCATCCTCAAAAACTGAGTGACTGTGCAAGAAGGGGGCTAGTGAGGGAGGCCACCAAGAGACCTGTGACAACTCTGGAGGAGTTACAAGCTTCAGTGGCTGAGATGGGAGAGACTGCGCATCCAACAGCTGTTGCCTGAGTGCTTCACTAGTTGTGGCTTTATGAGAGAGAGGGAAAGAGAAAGCCACTGTTGAAAAACACTCACTTGTAATCTCAGCAAGGATTTGCCAGAAGGCTTGTGGGAGATTCTGAAGTCAGCTGGAGGAAGGTTCTATGGTCTGATGAAACCAAAAATGAGCTTTTTGGCCATCAGACTAAACACCATATTTAGCATAAGCCAAACACCACATATCATTAAAAGCACATCATCCCAACCCTTAAGAACGGTGGTGGCTGCATCACGCTGTGGGGATGCTTCACTGCAGTAGGCCCTGGAAGGCTTGTGAAGGTCGAGGGTAAAATGAATGCAGGGAAATACTGGGGAAAAACCGAATGCTGTCTGCAAGTGAACTGCGACTTGGGAGAAGATTGATTTTCCAGCAAGACAATAACCTCAAGCATAAAGCCAAAGCTACACAGGACTGGCTTAAAAATCACAAAGTTAATGTCCTTGTCAGAGCCAGACCTCAATCCAATTGAGAATTTGTGGCTGGACTTGAAGAGGGCTGTTTACTCATGATCCCCATACAATTTGACAGAGCTTGAGCAGTTTTGTAATGGGGAAAATTTTGTCCAGATGTGCAAAGCTGATAGAGACCTATCCACACAGACTCAAGGCTGTAATTGCTACCAAAGGTGAAACTACTAAACACGGACTTGAAGGGTGTGAATACTTATGCAATCAATTATTTTGTGTGTTATAGGTGTAATTAATTTAGATCACTTTGTAGAGATCTGTTTTCAGTGTGACATGAAGGAGTCTTTTTCTGTTGATCAGTGTCAAAAAAGCCAAATTAAATCCATTGTGATTCAATGTTGTAAAACAATAAAACATGAAATCTGCCAAGGGTGTGAATACTTATTATAGGCACTGTATATAAGAATACGTTGATTGATTTTACACTGTACTTCCTTGTGTTTAGGAATCAAAAGGTGAGGTTTTTAATTATCAGGTTAAACCTGGATACCACTGACTCCCTGGAATCATCACCAATGGTGTCCTCTCATTCACACTGAAGTACCAATTCTCAATGCGCAGGGCCAGAGGTGTGCTGACTTTTTGTACCCTTGGGCATCTCATAAGGTCGTGATCAGTTTCAAGTTTTTCTAAACATCCCTGACTTTTGGAGATACTGAAGAACTATTGAAACAAATTGAAAATTAAGAGGTAATTAGAAATAACTTAGTCAATAAAACGTAGAAATTAAAGTAAAATATTTCATTTTTTTTTCCACATGTTTGGGACACCACTCAAACTAAAGAGGTCATCAATCATACATCTGCTCTCCCAACTATAAAACAAAGAAGATGAGCTCGGTGTTTGTATCAGTGTCCGTTGCTGAACTCAATGGTGAGTCAACAGCAGAAGAGGCTAGAGTGGTATCTGACCTCTGGTCTGCTTCTCAATTTTTCATAAATCTGAGCCTGCAGGGTAGGACTGAGGCCCAGCGTTCACAAGACATGGTCCCCTGAGGAAATGGTTCTTACATAACTGTCAGCAGCCATCCAGCTTGAACTGGCCCTAGTGAAGTGGTGCAGGGTAGGTACAGATTCATAGAAACCTGTCTTCCGTTGCCTGCTGGTTATATTGTCTGCACATTGTACTCTGCTTAGGACATTCTATTCTGTTGAAGTCATTTTCATTATCATGCTTTGATTAATGTCAATCCAACAAAACTACATTTTGTTCATGTTTTCATGACGTGTTAACATTTCCATACAGTTATTCCCATTTTATAATGAGTCAAACATATTGTGGACTACAATTTCGATACTATGGTGGATTATATTCTTGTGACAGTTCAGGATGTAAAGATGAAGCACTGGCAGCGATCAGGAATTCCACAGTGCCCAATACAACATAAACACGAGGAATTCTGCAGATGCTGGAACCAGCAACTTTGATGTGTGGAGCCCAATACAAACAGCTTTGATGTTGTTGTTTCCACAGAGCTTTCAGAAATCATATATTGTTTTTGGCTTCCATAGGAGCAGGTCTGAATGGGAGACTGAAGCCCTTCTCCTGCAGAATGTAAAGATGTTTTGTCAGTTTGTTTCTTTCAGCAAGTCCAGTGTTGAGATCAGCAATGGAATGCCCACAAATGATCCTGGTGTCGTCCACCTCGCGTAAGAGTTTACTTAAGGCAACCACATAGGACATTACCATGGTGCATATCTCTGAACACGCGATCAGTCAAATACATGATGGACACCACACCAAGTATAATCTGCCCTGAAGGCAGAGCATTCAGAGCACAACTATTTAAATGGGATACCCAAGAACATTTGAGATGTTGTTAGGAACAACAATCAATCAGCGAAAGCCAGCCTGGGATTGGTCATCAGCTGACCAATCGGCATCAGTTGTTTCTGCAAGCTGTAACAATTATTCACTGTAATTATTTATTTATTAATTGAAAAGTCAGAAAATTCACGATCTTTTGAGCAAAATCTCCTGTCTGTTAAGTGGCAGCTCTCACTGAGTTTCATTGCATCGAATAGTAGGGAAGACTGGAGGATCAGAGGGATCTTGGGGTCCGAGTCCACAGGACACTCAAAGCTGCTGCGCAGGTTGACTCTGTCGTTAAGTAGGCGTACGGTGTATTGGCCTTCATCAATCATGAAATTGAGATTAAGAGCCGAGAGGTAATGTTGCAGCTATGTAGGAACCTGGTCAGACCCCACTTGGAGTACTGTGCTCGATTCTGGTCACCTCACGACGTGGATACCATAGAAAGGGTGCAGAGGAGATTTACAAAGATGTTGCCTGGATTGGGGAGCATGCCTTATAAGAATAGGTTGAGTGAACTCAGCCTTTTCTCCTTGGAGCGACGGCGGATGAGAGGTGACCTGATAGAGGTGTACAAGATAATGAGAAGCATTGATTGTGTGGATAGTCAGAGGCTTCTCCCCAGGGCTGTAGTGGCTAGCACAAGAGGGCATAGCTTTAAGGTGCTTGTAAGTAAGTACAGATGAGATGTCAGGGGTAAGTTTTTTACACAGAGAGTGGTGAGTGCCTGGAATGGGTTGCCGGTGGCAGTGGTGGAGGTGGAAACGATAGGGTCTTTTAAGGGACTTCTGGATGGCTACATGGAGCTTAGAAAAATAGAGGGCTATGGGTAAAGCCGAGGTAGTTCTAAGGTAGGGACATGCTCGGCACAGCTTTGTGGGCCGAAGGGCCTGTATTGTGCTGTATGTTTTCTATGTTTCTATGATCCCTAACTACAGGATTGCTAATTATGCCTGTCTCAATGCACAAGACCAACTTCCAGTTCGATGCCTCTTCGGGAGTTACATTTGAATCCTGGTTCAAATGTTATGGTAATATATTCCAGGTAAAATTTGCCAGTAAAGATGACTCGTGGAAGAAACACACTTTACTTCAAAAATCGGGTACTGCTGAGTTATGTCAACTTCATCCTGCCTGAGAACTCGGGTGACCTATTGTTTGATAAATTATCCAACAGTTAACAAACATTTTTGGAGAGCAGTCATCTCTCTGCAATGTTTGCTTTCACTGTCTAAAACTTGTTAAACATGACAGTAATGACTTCATCACATATGGCAGAGTCGTCAGTCGTGAATGTGAAAAGTTCAAGCTGGTTAACATAACTGAATCACAGTTCAAGTGCCTGATTTGTATTTATGAACTTCAGGCACCTGGTGATACAGACGTTCACAAGCTGCTGCTGACCAGACTGGAGCAAGACGCTGATACGATTCTGCAGGCTGTCACTCACAAACGCCAGCAGTGGGTAAGCCTGAAACACGATTCCATCCTGGTCGAACAGAACTGGGTCAGTGCTGTTTCCAGTAGCCCAGACCTCATCACTCAGCAGGTCTCCAAGCGGCCAACCATATCTTGTTGGAACTGTGGAGTGTGGCATTACGCAGCAAACTGACAACACAAGAAACACATTTGCAGAAAATGCTAAGGCTCTGGTCACAAAGAAGGCTTTTGCCATCCATCACTGTCTTTTAGGCCAGTGAAAAAGTTTCAAAAGCCATCAAAGTCTGAAAGGAGTTGAATGTTCACGTTCAAGGTTGACTTCATCCCCAGGAGGTGGTACATCAACATATTTATCAACCATCACTTGGTTAAGCTACAACTCCATACAGCATCTGGCATCACCATAATCTCCAAACACATGTGGCGAGCTCTTAGGTCCCCATCAATCTAATCAACTCATTACCCCACTTGCAGTGTATCAGGTAGAACCCTCCAGTTGATTGTCAAACAGCACTGCATGGTGAAGCTGAGCGGTAACTAAGTTAATGGTGTGTGTTACCTAACAGACCAGCCAGATTTGAATGTCCCTGATGAACAAGCTTGGTGCCTGGTGAATCCCTCTGAATGAAGTGTTGTATGAAGGCAGTGGCCACTTAAATCATGTCATTCGATGTCATACCATCATCAGTATGTAAGACCATACAACAAAAACTGCACCAGCACTATGAAGCTGTGTTTTGAGATGGTTTATGTTGCTGCACCAAACTGCAAGCAGGACTGCATCTCCAGCCAGACACGAAGCCTGTCCCAAAATACCGATACCATATGCAGCTTTACCAATTGTGGTGCAAGAGTTACGTCACCTAAAACAAGCTGGTGTGATGAAAAACTGTCAACTGATCACATTGTGCAGCTCCAGTAGTTATCATCAAGAAACCCAATGGTACAGTGAGGATGTGTGCAAACTGTTCAACTGGTCTCAAACCAGCTATGGAGACACAGCGGTACCCATTACCAGAACCTGCAGATCTCTTTGCAAAACTGAATGATGGTCTTTACTTTGCAGTTGGACTTGGCTGAAGTCTACTGCCAGGTAGAAGAGACAGAAAATTCACAGGAGCTTCTCAGCATTACAACACATAAGGGGATGTATTCCTTCCTCCATCTGCTTTTCGAGGTAAAGGTAGTACTTTCAATTTTACAGCAGCTTATGGATACCATGCGAAGTGGTATTGACGGTTTTGTCATTTACCACAATGATATCATTATAATGGCCATGGAACAGACAGAACTATGTCACCTCTTGGACCACATTTTGAACAGACTACAAGACTCTAGGCAGAAAAATTCAGCTCCCTGATGCCTTCAATCAAGTATCTGAGATACATCATAGATGACAAACATGGAATCCAAAGCAACACAAACAAAATGCTAGAGGAGCTCAGCAGGCCAGTCAGCATCTATGGAAAAGAGTACTGATGAAAGGTCTCGGCCTGAAAAGATGATTGTTTACTCTTTTCCATAGATGCTGCCTGGCCTGCTGAGTTCTATCATCATAGATGAGTATGGTCATTGCCCAGATCCAGGAATCATTGCTGTTATCTTAAATATGCCTCTGCTAGCACCTTACAATCATTTTTGGGCATGATCAGTCATTACTGATTATTCTTCCCAGCAATGGATAGGCTGAGGGAACCACTTGTTGCCCTGCACAACAAGGGTGCCACGTGGAAATGGTCCAAAGAATGCCACGAGGCTTTTGATCAGGTGAAGAACATGCTGTACTCCAACCTTCACTTGATGCATCTCAACTCAAAGATGCCAAACGTAATTTGTGAAGGATCCGTCCAACTATGGGGTATGAGTGTCATATCCCATATCTTCCCTGATGGCTCTAAGAAATGTGTCATGCATTCAGCCAGATTATTGACCACAGCAGAAAGGAACTATGGACAAATTGAGAAGAAAGTTTTGGGAATTATCTTGACTATGAAGAAATTCCACAACATGCGTTATGGCAGAAGTTTTACTCTCCTTACTGATCAGAAACCACTGTTGTCCATTTTTGGGATGAATAAAAGCATCCTGGTGTACAGCGCAAACCAACTATAAAGGTGAGCAATGATGTTATTAGCCTAGCCTACGATATTGAAATCAAGTACACACCGGGAACTTGGTCAGACAGATCCCCTCTCCAGACCTATGAATCAGCAGGATACTGAACATGAAGATGCAGTTGTGGCTGTGGCATCAGTTGATCTCAAAGTTTACTGGGTTGTACTGGATGCAGCTGAAGGTTTTCTGGTCATGGTCAACAAAATCAGGGCAGAAACAGCTGCAGGTCTTTTGTTCATCATACCTCTCAGATACCCCACTGATGGATGGCCAGTCAAAGTTGATGAAGATGTCGTAACCTTCTACTGGCATTATACATCACTCTTAATTGTGGTTTCCTGCCTAATGTTTGGAGACAGAATAGTGATTTCATGAGTACTTCGACCAAAACTACTGAAACAATTCAACCGTGGTCACCTGGGCATCAACTGAAAGAAAGCCCTAGCAAGAAGACTTGTGTACTCCGTAGATGAAGATACCACATCTGTATGCAAGCAGTGTACTCAGTGCTTTTGACAGCAAAGAATCCCATGTAGAGCTGATCCACAGCTATGGCCTCAGCCTTCCGGTCTTCACGTGACAACCATGAACTCTGCAACAGGAGCTTCATGCTAGTGTAGGTGGGCTACAGAACAGGTTTGGCATTCCTGGTTGTGAATATATATGTTCCAGCTAATTACTATTTAATTATGGTGGCATTTAGCTCCCTTCTTTTCATTCTAGTTGGCCTAAAGTTTATTGTTTTTCGTTTCCTTTAAATTCTGCAACAGTACTCATTAAAGTCAATGAACTACTGACTCACTTCAGTGTCTCTCTCTCTCCACGCTTTGGGCCATATCCGAACGTGTTGACAGCAAGTCTCAACCATGAAAATGGACCCAGAAGAGAGAGAGAACAGCTGACCTTGGCCCTGAGATTCATTGGCCAGGTAGGGGAGAAGTTGCAGGTGATTGAATCTGTGTTGGGAGAAGTGACCAAAGCAATACGACAGAAAACCTCAGTTTCACAAGCCGAGTCTCAGCTGGAGGAACAGGTGTCATTCCTGGCAGCCATACTTCAACAGCTCACCACAAGCAATCATAATCAGGTGGCAGTGATCTCTGCTCTCACAGCCAGAGTCCATCAGCTTACAGCCGACAGCCAACATCAGCTGACTGCGATTAGCGTTCTTGCAAATGCAATTCAGCAATCTTTGGCCATGTCAGTCCCACTTGCAGCATCTCATAGATCCTCCTTTTCTGTTGCCCAATAACTTCTGCTACTAATGCCCCAGCTCCTGCGTCTGGACCAGAATTGACTTCCATGTATTGCTCTGCTGAGCAGATACTTTAGCGACCCTGACTGCTGTAGGAATTTTATTACTCAGTGTGAGCTGACTTTCCAAGCCCAGCCCAGTCTGTTTGGTGATGCTGTGCATAAACTGGCGTACATGGTAAATCTCCTGGATGGACCTCCACTCAACCCGTTCAACACTCTATGGGATCAAGGCTCCCCTGCATCCCAATTGTTTTCACAATTTGTTGCTGAGTTAAGGTGTTTTTGACCTTCCAGTATGGGGTCAGAAGGCTGCCCATCAACTCCTAGACCTGCACCAAGAGTGAGAGACAGTAAGAGACTATACAGTTAAATTCTGCATGTTTGCCATGGACGCAGGATGGAATGAGCAATTCCTCATCACTGCCTTCCATCACAGACAAAACACAGATGTCCAACATGAGATTGCTATCCATGATGGGCAGGACAGTCTGGATGACCTGATTAATCTGGCCATTCAAGATAAGGGATGGGTAACTGAGTGGTGCAAGGAAAGAGTACCTTCCTACTCTTTGGATCATTGTCTGTCTTCACCCTCTCCCTCATCACTCAGTACCCAGTCCACAGAGGAGCCATTGCAAGTGGGGAAGCATATGCCTATCTCAGGAGGAATGAGATCAGCTCAGGAGAAGTTTCCTTCCTCTGTTGTGGTGATCCAGGATATTTCCAAGCATCATGTCCCAAACATCCAGTAAACGTGGATACCTTTCAGCAGGGAGGGGAATTCTGTCAGGTCAGTTCTCCCTGCAATTGGCTTCCCTTAATCTTGTGATGCTTCCAGCTTCCTTGTCATTGGGTTCTCAGACCCATGAACTTCACGTATTTATCAACTCAGGGGCAGCCAGGAATCTCATGGATATCTCTCTAGGGATTTCTGACTCAGAAATTGAGAGAAAAGATCAATGTCAAGCCCCTGGATGGTCGGCATCTGAGTACCAGTCAGATCCACCTTTCCACTAAACTCTTCCAACTTGTACTGGAAGGCAATCATAGGGAACAACTCTCCTTCTATCTGGTTGATTCCCTGAGCTACCACTGGTGCTTGGTCTCCAGTGGTTATCCCGACATAACCCATGGATTGACCAAACCAAACTAACTACCAGTGCCAGCATGACTAAGGACTGATAGCCAGTTATTCCAATCTAAATCAATCCTCGGCTCAAATCCTACAGATAACCTTCTTCAAGAGTGAGGTGTTATGGGTGAACTGAAACAGCCACGGTCTATTGGTCAGCTGACAGACCAAGTCCAGGCTAACTTTCACTCATTGGTTGCTGAGTAAACATTTATTTCATGTTCTGTCTTTGTTCTTTCTCCTGGCTTCAGGGCTCATCAGTAGTTATAGGTGAACAAACACAACAGTAATCATAAATAAGTCATGATTTTTAACTGTATGGTCATCACATATCAGGCACATAAGAAAATCACTATATCCCACAATCCCACCTAAGCCTGGTGTGGGCTCCCCAGGTAACACATTTTCACCCACCAAGTTGTTCCTTTTACCTAAAGGATATTGGTCATTCTTCCCGTGGTTGAGGTATCTAACTGCATGATTTTTTTTTTAAAAAAGGTCCGTCAACTTGAAAAATACAGAGCAGAGATGATAAGTTTTATCCTGTATGTAAATAAGTGTAATATTGTAGGAGGCATTTGAACATATGTGTATCATTGTGTGCTTCTGCACAGTCAGACTAGAACCATGAGAAAAGCCAATATTATCATGCCACTCTCTAATCTGGTATATCCAGTTAACTTCTCTGCATGTTACTTCACTTTGTACCAGGATCCCTCAAGAACCTTTACATTTCAAATTTCATTCCTTAACAAAATAGAAAACTTTTCCATCAATCATGAATGTCACTGCTAATTTCAAAATAGATCCTGATGCAGACAGTTGCAAAAAGCTTCCTGGGTGAATATTACTGCCAAATGACAATGGACAGTGATAAATAAGGTGTTCCTTAAAAATGTTTAATTTATATTAAAGTGCTGCAAACATTTGAATCAGATTACTTTAAAGCTGATTATCCTTTCACCTTGTTAACACAGTTTGTATGGTAGCAGGAGTAATGACTTCAGTAATATGGATGATATTAAATCCAATTCTTTCGCCTCTCTGGAATATACCTGCAGTGTCAGATTAACCTAGATCTAATGTGGAGTCTCCCACCATCACTGCTTGGTCTAATAAGAGTTAGTTATGAAGTAATCTGAGTAATTGCTGATGATAAAATTGAAAAGCTAAGAGGGATGCATGCAGAGAGAAAAGATAATTTAAAAATGATAATATAATCAAATGAATATGCATGGCATCATGACATTTTCTTTCTTGGGTTATAAACATGGCGATTGCAGTTTATGCAAACTTAATGCAACACAAGAGAAGAACATTTGGCCCCTCCTGCCAGTTTCAGTTTTTTTGGAAGAGCTTTGCCCCTACTACTTTTTTTACCCTGCTGGTTGGCAGATTCCCTTTAGTGGTGCATGGGAAAAGGAATTCGATATCTTTCTAAGTATTCAATGATCTTTGATATGAATATATCTTCAGTGATGAAACAACTTGGTCTGAAATGTCATGGATTGGATATCAGTGGCTGGATTTCTTCAATGCTTGTTCAGTGTTTGTAATTAGGGAGTTGCCCGGTGCTAATGTTTCCTGATTACTCATTCAGTTTTTGGAATGTTGGTATTATTTCAAGGCCCGTGTGGGTGGCATGCAAAAGAAGGTTTTCCCCTCTATTTCAGCGTACGTGACATTAAGAAACTAATTACCAATGATTAATTAGAAACAGATAATAACATAATGACCTTCTAATGGCAGTTTAACAATATTATGTGTCATTTTAATACTGCCTGTGAAAGTCTCATAAGAAATTGGTCCTCAGTTGCAACATTCTCAGGGCAGGGTTATTGAATTTCTTCATACAATGCCACACTGTCGGTTTACTGCAGAATATTCTATTGATCTGTTGATACTTCTGCTTAATCTTGCTCTTATCAGCATTTTGCCCCACAGCCATGATTTCTGCAGCCAACTCTTAAAGGGAGATACCTCAATACAACCAATGTTCTTCCAGCTGCAGGGAAGGGTTTCTACTTAGTGAATGAATGCTGTGATGATGGAAGGGGTGGGGGAAGCGTGTTTCCAGAGACCCGCGTCGAGCTGGAGCAATTGCTGAACAAAATTGCTCACAGGAGACAAGTCTTTATGCAAGTTGATAGCAAGGAAACTACAGCACTGGAACAAGGTGCTGCTTTTGGGAGACCCATGTCGCTGTAAGAAGTAAAATGGTAATTAATACATGCCCTATGAGAGCCTGCGAAGTTGGAACATCCCCACAATATTTCCACTACCCCTGTGAAGGAAAGATAGATGAAAACTTCTCTCCTTGAGTATAGAATTCAGGTGGCTCCCTAATGCAGCAGTCACTACCAAACAGTGAAATATGGCAGAATGATCAGTATCAGAATCGCTTTATTGTCAAACATACCAGAATTGATTGTGATTCGGTTCCAAGGATAAAGCACAGGACAATACCATAACAGAAACAACAACAGCATCCAACATTTTACATGACTATAGTGCAACCAGCCATGAGCAATCAACAATTTGTGCAAATGTCAAAAATCAAACTTAAATAAATGTGAACATATGAATTTATAGGCATCCGTTAGCCTCATGAGACCATGATTTGCGCCTGGGAAGGTTTCCAAGGCACAGGCCTGGGCAAGGTTGTATGGAAGACCAGCAGTTGCCCATGCTTCAAGTCTCCTCTCTCCACGCCACCAATGTTGTCCAAGGGAAGGGCATTAGGACCCATACAGCGTGGCACCCGTGTCGTCGCAGGGCAATGTGTGGTTAAGTGCCTTGCTCAAGGACACATACGCTGAATCAGACAAGGTTCGAACTAGTAACCTTCAACTCACTAGATGAACACTTTAACCACTTGGCCACGCGCCAACACAAACATATGAATAGATTTAATAATTAATCAACTGGAAAGACCATTTAATGGATGTTGTGCAGGGACAGTTAGGGTATTACATCTGGATGAGTTTTGTTGAGAAGCTGGATAGCTACAGGAAATAAACTTTGGACATGACGTGTAGTTCTGGTGGTGATGGACTTCTTTGATGGTAATTTGGTGAATAGGGTGACTGCTAGGGTGGATGGAGTCAGCAGTAGTTTTTCCAGCTCTTTTCTTTGTTCTGGTGCTAAACAGGTTTTTTTAAAATCGGCAGCTGATGACCAATGATCATCTCTGCTGGGTGGAACACTCACTGCAACCTGAACTTCGAGAGGGAAGAGGCAGCGGGAAACTGAACAGCGATAGAGGTGGTCACAACACTCTCAGTGATGGCTGAGTGAAAATTCTGCAGGATATATCCTGAAATGTTAAGTTTCCTAAGCAGGCATAGGAAGAACAAACTCTGCTGGGCTTTCTTAGTGATGAACATAGCATGCTTGTCTCACTTCTGTGTATTGATAATGATAGTCCCCAGGAATTTGAATGGTTCAACCATTGACACTGCCTGACCATTAATTTCTAAGGGGGGGGAGATAGGAGGTAGTTGGTGTAAGTCAATCCTCAGCTCCATTGTTGTGATAGCATTAAGCTCCAAGTTGTTACATGCACAACATACTGCAAGACAGCCTCTCTTTGATAGTAGGTCATATCATTATTAGAGATGGGGCCAACTACAGTCATGTCATTGGCAATCTTTAGGATTGGTCTGTGGAGGTACATTCATTGATAGAAGTTGAGAATGGGGCCGTGAATAAATACAGTCCTGGGGAGTGCCAGTGTTTATAGACATTGGATCAGAGAAGTAGGAACCCACCCCTAGATACTGCTGTCTTCCTGCCATAAAGTTTGTAATTCACTGGCTGATACTCTAAGGTACAGTTAGCTGGGTTAGCTTGCTGTAGAGCAACTTCTGTCTACAGATGATGATCTACTTTGGAAAAAGACATGCTAGGGCAAATGAAAATCCCACAGAAATGTCAGCAGTCTATGAAATAAAGGGCTTGAAAATACTAAAAAAGATACAATATTAGACACACTAAGTTTAAAAAGTTGCAACAGCATTGAAACTTTTTTTGAGTCTTGTGAAGGAATTTCCAGGCCATTATCCTACCATAAATTCCACTCTAGGCTATAAATTCTATTCTTCTCTCGGGCATCTGTATGAAACTGAACCAGACTGACTGGAAAATTGGTGTTCCACCTGAATAAAGATAACCTGTACACAACTTAATCATTCCAACACTGAGATTGATTATTTTCACTTCTATAAGATTACTCTTTCTGCCCTTACTATTGCAACTAAAATGCTAATCCATTCTCTTTCGCATTTTGGTATATGAAACTATCTTAATGCATTCCTCCATTGTTCTACCCTTGGAAAATTTGAGATTACCTGAATGTCTGTGGTCACCATAATCTTTTCTTTACCCTGTGCTTGCTGCTATATGTTCAAGAAAGTTTCATTTTAAAGTTCTCAGTCTTGTTTTCAAGCTCTCTACATGCCTCATTCCTCACTATCTAATCTCCTCTAGTTTACAACCATTCAAGGTGTCTGAACTCTTCAGATCCTGCACTTTGATCATTACCAGATACAGCTCCATCTCCATTAGTGGTTATATATTCAGCCATCAAGACTTTCAGCCCTGGAATTCCTTTACCAGGCTTCTCCACTTCTTTCCATCTCTCCCCCTTTAAGGCACTTAAACCTATGTTAATGGCCAAGCAAATCTTCTGTTATATCTTCATTGTGTCTTGGAATTAAATTTTGCTGGTAACATTCCTAAGTGACATTGTGGAATATTTTGCTACATTAAAGCGACTTAAAGAAACACAAGGCCCTGTTGTTGTCAGGAATAGATCAATGTTACATTTCAGTTTTCTTGCCCACACAATTTACTTCACATCTCTTTAAGTATGTTGTAAAACTGACGTGTTTTACTGATGTATGCTTCCCCTGTCACTGCGTGACGTGGTCTGGTCAACGTTAGGAGCCATTGCCATTTCCCATCATCTTAGCTAGGCTTCAGTGGTAATTGAATATGGCACATCTCAGTTTGTGCCAATCATCTCTTACTGAAACATATATAATTCCATCAGAGTTCAGGCTGGTACAATGACTTTACTCAGAATAATAGTGAAACTAATTGAACTTGTTTTTTTCAGACTGCTGAACAAAGTCCTTGATCCTGAATTGTTATATTTTGCAATTGTAGAGGCACATTCCTTCAATTAACATTCAGGGAATTAAATTTATTTTTGTTGTTTTATCTTCCACTCAGTTTCTGCATTACTACCATTAATTCTATCTCTTTGTTTTCTGTACGTGATTTAAACCATGTACCTAATTTTAAAATAATATTTTCTTCTTCAGATTATTATGTGTCAATGAATATTCTTCATTGTGAATGTTTGAAGAGTCTCACCAGAACTTGACCTGTTTAAAAAGCATTGCAGATTGTCAGAGAAATAAAGAATTAAATGTAGAAATTCTCTGTGTGATTCAGTATCACATTTTGTACTTAGTCAGTTAATCATGCTTCAGTTATAGAATATGAATTGTTTTAGTGTGCAGAAGCTAATTCAGAAATAATGGATTTGTGTTCCACTATTGTGTGAGTAATCTGAAGAAGAAATGAGGAATAATTTAAGCCTATTCTCACAATTCTGTTTTGCTTCTACTCTGCTACTAGTTTAAATTAAAACATGTATAAGGAAACACCATCCTCAAGACATAATAAATGGGCTAAGGGTAATATGTTACAGTAGTTTGTCCATTCTTACTGCATCAAAAGATGGAGAAAAAAACAAAATCTTGTGTAAATTTCATGTCATTCTGGAACAGAAGTCAACATGATACATAGATGTTTGAAAAAGCTTTTTCTTTCCCAGGAGAATATTAAACTTGTATACATGTCCACAATTAGGTCTTCCTCGTACTTTTTCTCCCCTCTGCAATGAAACTGAATGACAGACTTTGCTTAAACTACCAAACCCTTCCTCCAATTGCAGTTACAATTTATCTAGTGGGTACAATGATTGTGTTGACGGATAAGTCCTTCTGATGAAATTGCAAATTATATACAATAGGTTGTACAATCCTACATTATTTATTATTATTATGATTATTACTATTATTTCAAAGGTGTTTAATACTTTATCATTAAAAAGCTATTTAAGAAGGAAAACAATTCTTGCAATGTTATAGTGAGATCATAACCAACAGCATTAACAACTTGATTTTGGCTGTTTTCTTTCCCAACATAGAGTAAGTTTGTACCTTGTATAAAACTAGCTGCTGGTACTCTTTTGCATTTATTATCATTCCCAAAATTAATGTCACTCATTGTATTTTCAGGAGTTTCAATGTTTGCCTGAAGTTGCAATCTTATATCCAGGATACTGGTGAAGCTCTTTGACAGCACAATAGAAAACTAAATCTGCAATGTCTTGGATATATACATTGAGGCAAATTTTGCCATGTTAAAGCCAGCAGGTCCATTTGGCTTTCAAACACTAAAGTTCATTGAACCTCAGTCACCTTCACTATCATGACTGATGATACGATATGTGTCATTTTGCCAAGGTTCCAATGTCATTGTGCCATTGAAATCTTCAGTGGTGTCTGGTATTGTAAAGGATTCAACTTTGTGCTTGCCAAACATCTCACCATGACTGTGGCCTTGAATGTAACAGAACTTTGATTTCTACTATGGGAATGCAACCATGAGAATGCGATACTACTGTGCGAACAACCATGGGAACATGAAAGTCAGTTGAACACAGGGATGGGACTCGTGACAAGTGGTGACAAGTGATGATTGGTTCTGATTGGATGGTTTGAGATGCTGTTATGTATAGCTCTACCATTTTGGCACAGTCGGCAAAGGATCTGGCAGGTGCGATAGAACGCAAAAATATTTACAAAAATGTTTAGAAATAAGAGCAGGAGGCGTACCCCTCCACCCACCCCACCCCTTCCTGTGGTGGAGCAATAACTCTGTGGGGTTTGGCAGCCTGGCTAATTTGATGGCAGAGCATGGTGTGCCAATGACTTGGATGGACAAGCTGGGCCCCTGAGGGTGAGAGATGGGATACCATCTTATGTCCATACTAAAGGGGTCAGGGTTCTGAACAAGAGGGGGGCATTTTGGCTGTTAGCGGCCATCATTAAACAACAACACATGACAATCTCTTAAAAAGAGAAGGAAATAAGGAATCTTAAACATGAGGTGGATGTAGTTAATCGGCGCTTCACAATCATGGTGGAGACCACCCTTTCAACACACACTCGGGCAAAGGAATGAAGGAAAAGAGTGTCAAAAATGCCTGACACCTGCCCAAGATGGACTGAAGGTCTAATGGGTAGCCAGAACCAGCAAAGATCTGGGCTCTTACTTTATGGGGCAATGACCCAGATACTTGGGATAAAGATATTTGCTTCAATGGTGGGGATTAGCAGGACAGGATGTAAAGCTGACTTCTGCCTTTGAAAGCACAACCAACTAGGGTTCCTACATCCACAAAAACATGGCCTGAGCAACCTCCCTTCAAATGGCCCTCAGCCTGCGCGGTCTCTCAACAGTCCAAGAGAGTCCCACACCCCAGAACATTCAGTTAGAGGAAGAGCAGGAGTGCAGACCCAGAAGGATGACCAAAGTAGTGAGTGAGGATTACTCGTTCAAGGAGTTGGTGGAGGTGGGGAATTGGTACAGACTGAAATCAGGAGAATCATCAGCGGCGTGGTTGTTAAGGATATGAGATGTGGGGGCTCTTGGAGGAGATAGTGGGGGAGGGACTAGACAAGGTGGTTACCTCCCTGAGGGAGGGTGGATGATCTATTAATCCCAACAAGAACCATGGCCCCAGTCAGAAGGAAAAGTAATGAGGGCAGCAGTCCACCCACCCCCCCCCCCCCCACACCTTTAAGAAGGAGACTAAGCATTTTGTGAAGCTACTCTGGATTTGGCAACAACATCTTCCCCACCTAACAATAACACTGAGACCTTTATAGCAAGTGCCTTGGAAAAAGACCCTTTTTCTGTGGGGTTCTGACTAGTCTTTGAGCCTGCCAAACAGGCTGTTGAGCAAGTCCGCCCCCTGGTCCCAAGACAACATGGGGTACAAACTACCACTTCTCAAATGGCTGACTGGAGTCTATGGCAGCAAATGAAAGGGCATCGGGTCCCTTGAGGTTTTGGACTAAGACCCTTCTTGGGGCTGCAACCAGATACAGTCCTTTTGAGAGACAGCTCTTGGCATTTGTCTGGGCTCTCTTAGCCAGCAAGCATCAGACGGGCTCAGAGGTGGTGGTCTTCAGACCCTACCTACTCATCATGCAATGGGTGAAAGACGACCACAAAAAAGGCCGAGTTCAGCACTCTTCTATTGTCGAGGGGTGGAAGGAGTATGGAAATGGACAGAGACCCGACAGGTGGCACCGAGATGTGATGAAGCCAGAACAGCGGCAGTGATTTGTCCAATTTGCCAGCAGGTGAAGTTAATGGGATGGCCAGTGGGCCCCTGGGTACAGGGGCAAGCCGGATTTGGTAAGTGGACAAATTGAACTTCAAACCTGCACGTCAGGGAGGGTCCCCGATGTTCTGACATTTGAGAGTGTCTGACCCTGCAAAACTAGAGGAGGTGGAATTAGAAGAGGAATTGGGGACGGCATGGGTACAGCAACCAACTAGGCTGCAAGGGGGTGGGGGTGACTGTGGGATTGTAGGCAATACATGGTGGGTAGTGCTTTTGGGAGGGCAGAGAATGGTGTCTGAACACCCAGCAATTAACTAAAAGGAAGTAATAGTGTGTTTTCCTTCATTTCAGAGATGACCATGATATTACTGCTGCTCCTTGCCACAACAGTGATGGTGATCTCGATTAATATACCTTTCTCAGAATTTTCATATGAATATATTGTTGGGTGCGCTTCCTGATTTTGATGCACTCTGGCATGGGAGCACTGATTCCCATTCCTCTGAATGAAATGTATGGAATGAATCCGTCATGGGACTGTAGAATGGGGTCTGTTTAAGGGATGGCATGTACCAACATATGATCAGAGTAA
Organism: Mobula birostris; assembly: GCF_030028105.1. Taxonomy (NCBI): domain Eukaryota; kingdom Metazoa; phylum Chordata; class Chondrichthyes; order Myliobatiformes; family Myliobatidae; genus Mobula; species Mobula birostris. Next base: position 22,669,399 of record NC_092393.1, read on the forward strand.
GAACAATGCACCAACATTGAATGTAATACCATGAGCTGGGAATAATTTCCATTGCTGTTATGATAGGCTGGCTCAGATGGGGAATAGCTCGTGTCTCACTATGCACCTTAATGGCATAGAGCAGTGTGGCATTACTATAGTGGTAACATAAATTTTGGGGAAGGCTTGTTTCCCACATTCAAAGGCATGTACTGGGTGTGTGGCTCCCGGGCCTACACTTGGCTCCCCACGGGTTAGTCTGGCTGCTGTACTGGGATATGCTGTGCCATATGGTATGTGTAGTGATGACCAGGCTGATCACCCGACCCAAGTCAAAACATCAGGAAAGGGGTATCACAGATTGCTTCACAGATTGCTTTAACAAACACCTCCCTCCCATGGTACTGCCAAGTTATGAAGGTAGGTCATCCTGATGGCCTCTGACAGAATAGAATGGTATTAGATTATATCCTGACAAAGTAATGAGGTACCTGTGCCATGACAGGCTAGGGATGTCATACATACATCCCTGATGAGTCAGAGAGTGTAATAGATTTGGCTGATCATATCCAACAGTTGACGGATAAGATACATAAGGTCAGAGATCAGCTCCATAACTCCCCGGGAGGAAGTTGGTGACCCATTGGAGAACTAGAAGGCTGGTAGGCGGCTGTCATTCACTGGGTGCTACAGTAGCATTTTGCTTTTATGCTCAGTGATTTTGCAATTTGCTTGGAATATGGTGTGGTGTCCATGGGGTTGAATGAAAGCTTTCAGGCTGAAGGTAATGGTGTTGTAACATTCAAGGGGTGGAATATATTGTAAAGGGTTAATTTATGTGCATTTTGAATGTCTCACAAATACTGTGGCTTGAACGTAACAGAACTTTGGTTACTACTGTAGTGCATTTAGTATTTCAGTAATGTTTAAGTAATACTGTTCAATAAAACTTTGTTTGTTTACGTAATGCATTGCAGGTTACATGTAAGAAGTATGTGAATGGCATATATCATCACACCAGCATGCCATCTTTGAAAACCGTACTAAAGAGAAACTAAGTAGTCCTGTATCCTGGATTCTTCGTTTATCTTTCGATTAGATTACAAAACATAACAGTGGCGTGAGGAAGTTTTAAAATGAACCCAAGATGACTACCTGCTGTATCTATTGAGGTGCAACATGTTTTTTCTTCGCAAAGGGGGACAGATGTTTGAATTTAAAAGAAAAGCGCAGCTCATAGTTCTTCAGAAGGAATGCGATAGATACGAGTTTTTAAAAAGGCAAAAAATGGATGAAATTCAATGGTTCATAAACAGTGATAATAATAATAAATTTAAAAAGCAGAAATGCCTGGTTACATTAGAAAGATAGATGGAGTTGATTGCACAACAGATAACTGGTTGACATATACTGAATGAATTGAACAGTATTTTAAAGGGAAATAGAATAGCTAATAAGAAATGAGCATTAGTTTTGCTTAGTGCAATAAGTGGTAAAATATACAGTTTGCTTAGAAATTTAACTGCTCCAACCAAACCAGCTGAAATAAGTTTTGCTGATATCATAAATATAATACAGGAGAATCTAGAACCAAAACTATTGTATATTGCAGAATGCTTTAGGTTTCACAAGCAGAATCAAGAAGAAGGGCAGTCCATTTCAGTATACACGGCTAAATTCAAAAAATTGTCCAAGTGCCGTCAGTTCTGTGATGGGATTAATGAGGCAATTGGAGATCATTTAGTTTGTGGTATCTTACAAGAAACCATTCAAAAACATCTCCTAACTGAAGCACAACTCACATTATCAGAGCAGTTGAAATCGCTGTATCAATAAAAACAGCAGCCAGAGATACAACTGAGTTACGGTCAGCAATCAAAGTGAGTGTGAACAAAATTGCAATATCTAAACAGAAACCTGCCTGGGTGAGCAATTATGTTACTATTGTGGCAGGGGCTCACATACACCAGACCAATACAGTTTTAGGGTGAAACCTGCAGAAAATTCAGCAACGTAGGATAGAGCATGTTGGGTAGACAGAAATAAATGAACTGCACAGGGAAGAGATAAAGATAAAAAGTTAAGTTGCAGTTTCATAAAGAGCAAAATCTGCATGTTGTTGATGAAAAATCTGATAGTGATGAGAGTGACTAAAGACTGAAAAGCCTTGAGGTTTAAAATATGAAAACTAACAAGCCGCATATTGGGCAAGGCTACAATGGTGCTAGAGAACAGCTTCTTCAAGCTCATCTGCGGAAATAGCTTAATTTTTACTTTAATGTCTTTTTTCCTTTTCAAGGTGGATGGGGTTCTTTCAAAGTCCCTGATCTATAGCTGCACTCAAGCTTCAGTTCTTTTTGGCGATGGTTCTTGTTCCCAGGGCTCACCGACTGGCCGTTTTTTGATATCCCAAGGACATGGCCTAGAAGCTGAGTGCACCCTCGGGGTGCTGAGGCTGTGAGGCCCTTGGGATGAGTATATTCTATGTCAGTGTCACCAACTGAGGCATTGTGGAGGAAAACAGAAGAACAGGAACAACAGCTCGGCTGTCGGAGATCTCTGTACTCGATGAATTGACCACTCTCTTTCTCTTTTTCTCAATGGTGGGAGAGAGCTCGTTGCCAATTCTCAAGTCAGAGAACTCAGAAAAAAAGCGATGCAGCAGACTTTAACATCATAAGCAGCAAGATGTCTTTTTTTTGACTTGTTAGACTCCCCTTTCACTGGGTGACAACCCTGCCTCTTTATTAGAGAGATGTAGCCTGTGGCATGTCAAGTTATTGGGTGAATGATTAGTTTTTGTGTCACTGCCAATCATGGTCTTCCTTGGGGGCTTAGCTATTGCTTGCTTGGAGGGTGGAGGGTGTTGATGCTTTTTGCTGAAGTAAGTGTGGAGGGGGAGGATTGATGTTTTGCTACTGCTTATGCATGGGAGAGGGTTTTGGCAGTCTAACATTTTTACCAGCACTCTTTCTTTGGTGGTAACCTTCTGTTTTTATAAGACCATAAGACCATAAGACAAAGGAGCAGAAGTAGGCCATTCGGCCCATCGAGTCTGCTCTGCCATTTTATCCTATTTAGTCCCACTGCCCCGCTTTCTCACCATAACCTTTGATGCCCTGGCTACTCAGATACCTATCAATCTCTGCCTTAAATACACCCAATGACTTGGCCTCCACTGCTGCCCGTGGCAACAAATTCCATAGATTCACCACCCTCTGACTAAAAAAATTTCTTCGTATTTCTGTTCTGAAGGGGCGCCCTTCAATCCTGAAGTCATGCCCTCTCGTACTAGACTCCCCCATCATGGGAAACAACTTTGCCACATCCACTCTGTCCATGCCGTTTAACATTCGAAATGTTTCTATGAGGTCTCCCCTCATTCTTCTAAATTCCAAGGAATACAGTCCAAGAGTGGACAAACGTTCCTCATATGTTCACGCTCTCATTCCCGGAATCATTCCAGTGAATCTTCTCTGTACCCTCTCCAACGTCAGCACATCCTTTCTTAAATAAGGAGACCAAAACTACCCACAGTACTCCAAGTGAGGTCTCACCAGCGCCTTATAGAGCCTCAACATCACATCCCTGCTCCTATACTCTATTCCTCTAGAAATGAATGCCAACATTGCATTCGCCTTCTTCACTACTGACTCAACCTGGAGGTTAACTTTAAGGGAATCCTGTACGAGGACTCCCAAGTCCCATTGCATCTCAGAACTTTGAATTCTTTCCCCTTTTAAATAATAGTCTGCCCGTTTATTTTTTCTGCCAAAGTGCATAACCATACACTTTCCAACATTGTACTTCATTTGCCACTTCCCTGCCCATTCTTCCAATCTATCCAAGTCTCCCTGCAGACTCTCCGTTTCCTCAGCACTACCGGCCCCTCCACCTATCTTCATATCATCAGCAAACTTAGCCACAAAGCCATCTATTCCATAATCAAAATCGTTGATGTACAATGTAAAAAGAAGCGGCCCCAACACTGATCCCTGTGGAACACCACTGGTAACCGGCAGCCAACCAGAATAGGATCCCTTTATTCCCAATCTCTGTTTCCTGCCAATCAGCCAATGCTCTATCCATGTATGTAACTTTTCCGTAATTCCATGGGCTCTTATCTTGTTAAGTAGCCTCATGTGTGGCACCTTGTCAAAGGCCTTCTGAAAATCCAAATATACAACATCCACTACATCTCCCTTGTCTAGCCTACTGGTAATTTCCTCAAAAAATTGTAATAGGTTTGTCAGGCAGGATTTTCTTTTAAGGAATCCATGCTGAGTTCTGCCTATCTTGTCATATGCCTCCAGGTACTCTGCAACCTCATCCTTGACAATTGACTCCAACCACTTCCCAACCACTGACGTCAAGCTAACAGGTCTATAATTTCCTTTTTGCTTCCTTGCCCCCTTCTTAAATAGCGGAGTGACATTTGCAATCTTCCAGTCTTCCGGAACCATGCCAGAATCTATCGACTTTTGAAAGATCATCGCTAATGCCTCCACCATCTCCACAGCTAATTCCTTCAGAACACGAGGGTGCATTCCATCTGGTCCAGGAGATTTATCGACCTCTAGCCTATTCAACTTCCTGAGTACTTTCTCTGTCGTAATTCTGACTGCGCACACTTCTCTTCCCTGCCACCCTTGAGTGTCCGGTATCCTGCTGTCTTCCTCAGTGAAGACTGAAGCAAAATACTCGTTCAGTTCCTCCGCCATCTCCTTATCTCCCATTACAATTTCTCCAGCATCATTTTCTATTGGTCCTATATCTACTCTCACCTGTCTTTTACTCTTTATATACTTGAAAAAGCTTTTAGTATCCTCTTTGATATTATTTGCTAGTTTCCTTTCATAGTTAATCTTTTCTCTCTTAATGATTTCCTTTTGTAAGGTTTTAAAAACTTCCCAATCCTCTGTCTTCCCACTAATTTTTGCTTCCTTGTATGCCCTCTCCTTTGTTTTAACTTTGGCTTTGACTTCTCTTGTCAACCACGGTTGCATCCTTTTTCCACTCGAAAATTTCTTCTTTTTTCGAATATACCTGTCTTGCACACTCCTCTTTTCTCGCATAAACTCCAGTCACTGCTGCTCTGCTGTCTTTCCCGCCAGTGCCTCTTTCCAGTCAACTTTGGCCAGTTCCTCTCTCATGCCACTGTAAATTCCTTTACTTCACCGAAACACCGACACATCAGATTTCGGCTTCTCTTTTTCTAATTTCACAGTGAACTCAATCATGTTATGATCACTGCCTCCTAAGGGTTCCTTCACCTCAATCTCTCCAATCACCTCCGGTTCATTACACAATACCCAATCCAGTACAGCCGATCCCCTAGTGGGCTCAACAACAAGCTGTTCTAAAAAGCCATCTCGCAGACATTCTACAAATTCTCTCTCTTGAGATCCTGTGCTGACCTGATTTTTCCAATCTACTCGCATGTTAAAATCCCCCACAATTATCATAACACTGCCCTTCTGACAAGTCTTTTCTATTTCCAGTTGTAATTTGTAGTCCACATCCCTGCAGCTGTTTGGAGGCCTATAAATAACTGCCATCAGGGTCCTTTTACCCCTGCGATTTCTTAGCTCAACCCATAAAGATTCTGCACTTTCTGATCCTATATCACCTCTTTCTAATGATTTAATATCATTTCTTACCAATAAAGCCACGCCTCCCCCTCTGCCTACCTTCCTATCCTTCCGATACACCGTGTATCCATGGACGTTCAGCTCCCAGAGACATGCATCCTTTAGCCAGGTCTCAGTGATGGCCACAATATCATACCTGCCAATCTGTAGCTGTACAACAAGATCATCCACCTTATTTCTTATGCTGCGTGCATTTAAGTACAACACCTTAAGAGCAGTATTTGATTTGATTTCACTGCAACTTTATTGCACTGCAACTCATCGCAATGGCTACGCATTTGCCCCATCACCTGCCTGTCTTTCCTGACATCTTTACTGCTCACTATCTTAGATTTATTTCTGTTTTCCCCTTCCTCCGCTCTATCATTCCTGTTCCCATCCCATGCCAAATTAGTTTAAACCCTCCCTAACAGCTCTATTAAACTTTCCCGCCAGGATATTGGTCCCCTTTGGGTTCAGGTGTAACCTGTCCTTTTTGAACAGGTCATACTCTCCCCAGAAGAGATCCCAATTATCCAAGAATCTGAAGCCCTGCCCCCTACACCAGTCTCTCAGCCAGGCATTCATCTGCCTGATCCGACTACTCTTGCCCTTGCTACCACGTGGCACAGGTAGCAATCCCGAGATTACTACCCTGGAGGTTCTGCTTCTCAGCTTCCTTCCTAACTCCTGGAAATCTCTCTTCAGGACCTCCTCCTTTGTCCTATCTATGTCATTGGTGCCAACATGTACCAAGACAACTGGCTGCTCACCCTCCCCCTTCAGAATATTCGGGACCGGATCCGAGACATCCCGTACCCTGGCACCTGGGAGGCAACACACCATACGGGTATCTCTGTCAGGCTCACAGAATCTCCTGTCTGTTCCCCTGACTATGGAATCCCCCATGAGTACCGCATTTCTCTTCACCCTCCTTCTCTCCTGCACAACAGCGCCAGGCTCAGTGCCAGAGACCCGGTCACCGTGGGCGTCCCCTGTCAGGTCATCCCCCTCAACAGCATCCAGAACAAGATATTTGTTGCTGAGGGGGACAGCCACAGGGGTGCTCTCCACTATCTGGGCATTTCCCTTCCCTCTCTTGACAGTGACCTAGTGTTCTGACCCCTGTAGCCTAGGGATGACTACCTCCCTGTAGATCCTGTCTATCACCTCTTCACTTTCCCTGATAAGCAGTAGGTCATCAAGCTGCAGCTGCAGATCCCTAACACGGTCTCTGAGGAGCTGCATCTCTGTGCACCTGGCACAGATGTGGCCATCAGGGAGGCTGGAGGTCTCCCAGGATTCCCACATCTGACACCCTGAATAAAGCACTAACCCTGCAGGTATGCTATCTAATTTTACACGAATGAAACAGGAAAAATAAGTCTACTCACCCACTTACCTCGCTAAACAGACAAACTTTTTAAACCGTTAGCTTGCACTGTTAGCTGTGAGAGCCCTGCTGTTCCTGTCTGTCCAGGCCGATTCGCGAAAGGGGTGGGGGGGGGAGGAAAAAAAAAGAGTTGGCGCTTCGCTCTCGCCTCTTCCCGTTTATTGCCGAAGCCTGTTGAAGCCAAAGCCTTACACTCTGCTACCGCTCCGACAGCTGCCCGCTGTATAGGATGGTCCCCTTTTTAAACTCTCCGCGCGGTCCTGCTGACGTCACGCGCCTGTGCAGTCTCGCCCTTCTTGCACTTGAAGAAGTTTTTTAAAAAAAACTGCCTTCCTGCACAATTCAGCTGTCACGACGCTCTGTAGTCCCGATCCAAATGTTATGTACATCTGCGAAAAACAAGAATTTCGGGTTGTGTATTTCATACATTCTCTGATATTAAATGGAGCTACTGAACTACTAAAATATTGAACAAGCAATATAGCTTACAAAAGAAGCTATATTTTTACGGCAAATTAATTAAAATGGAATTGGGCACTGGCTCAGCTATTTCAAGCATTCCATAAAATGAGTTTGAATGACATTTCAAAGATACTGAACTGAAGCCTGAAGATATCCAACGAAGAATTTATACTGGAGGAAAGATCATTCCTGTGGGAATGACATTCATAGCAATGAGATATAACAACCAACAAGCTACATTGGGCTTGTGTGTGGTAAAAAGAGGAGGGCCAGCATTGTGGGCCCATGATTGACTGAGACAACTGCAATGTGATTAGAAATCCATCCACTATTTGCATGCCACATTCCCTGCCATAGATCCAATTGAAAGTGAATTAGGAAAGGTACTGGATGATGCTGCAACAATGTTCAAGCATGACCCCTGAAAAATCAAACATATCAGGGATAAATAGCGTTAAATAAAAATGCCACACCCAAGTTTAACAAAGCCTGTCTGGTTTCTGATACCATCCATGATAAAGTAACCAGTAAGCTAGTTCGTATAGAGGCTGCAGGAATTCTTTCCATGTTTGAATGGAGCCCGTGGGCAATACCAGTGGTCCCAGAAGAATGGATCTGTCAGGATCTGTGGTGATTTTAAGGTCACCATCAACCCAGTACTGAAAGTAGATCAGTGCACTCTAACTAGGATAAAGGATATATTTGCAAACCTTCAGCGAAGTTGTCAGCTGAGGCCTTCCTGCAGATGGAGATGGAAGAAGAGTCCAAAGCATTTCTCACCATAAACATTCACTAGGGGCTTTATCGCTTTAATAGGTTTATTTCTGGAGTAATATCTGCAACTGCACTCCTTCAGAAAATTATGGACCAAGTGCTATAAAGCTGCAAGGCACTCAGTGTTACCTAGATGATATCATTGTTTCCAGAGAGAATGACAAGGAACATCTTCAAAATCTCAAGACAATGTTAAAAAGATTAGAAGATTATGGGCTCAGAGTATAATGCAACAAGTGTGAATTCTTTAAACCAAACATCACTTACTGTGATCACACCGTTGACGCACAAGCATTATACAAGTGTGCTGAGAAAATTCAAGCAGTGGTGGATGCTCTAAGACAAAAGTACGTGTCTCTTGCAGGATTTGTCAACTATTATAACAGGTTCTTCCCAAACTTGGCTACTGTGCTCCACCCATTGAACTCATTACTACAGATCAGGAAGAAATGGCAATGGACAAAGCAGTACAAGGAGGCTTTCCAAAAGGCAAAGGAAATGGTGATGTCAGACACTGTACTCACACATTATAATCCATATCATCCAGTGAAGTTTTGCCTCAGATGTCTCGTTTTATGGTATAGGTGCTGTCATGCCACATGTTGTGAGTGATGGGAGTGAGCACCTCATAGCCTTTGCATCACATTAACGTACCATTGCAGAGAAAAAGATTGACAGAGAGGCCTTGAGTCTGGCTTGGGGTGTCAAACATTTCTACCAGTACCTGCATGTGTGAGAATATACCTCATTATTGATCATCAACCTCGTGTCCATTTCCATTCCACAGATTGGTGTTCCACTAAAAATGAAGAGATGGGCTATGATTCTTGGGGCACACAATTACAAGATTAAGTTTAAGAGGACAACTAATGCTAACGGATTGTTCCATTTATGACTGGATAAGGAAATAGCTGAAAAATTTACAAAAGAGGACACTTCTGTTAATGTATTCTCCCTAATGCAAATTGAAAGTCTTCTTATTATGGCAGAGATTATCCAAAGGGTACCCAGAAAGGAGCCCACACTGTTTCAAGTCTACATGGCAAACCAAAATGGCTGGAACGTACAAGAGAAAATCCACTTTCCCCTTTTTTACCTCCACCATGATGAACTTGCTCTTGAAGGGGTTGCCTTACGTGGGGAGTACCATCCAAGCTGAGAGCTAAAATTTTGGAAGAGTTCCAATACATACTGGTTATCTGGGTGTGGTCAAAATGAAAGCATTGCCCCAAAGCTTTGCCTGGTGGCCTGGGATAGGTCAGCAGATTGAACAGCTTGCCATGCACTGTTTGGGATGCCAACATGTCAGAAGTTGCGAGGAGCAGTACCTCTTCATCCCTGGGAAAGGATTTGTGTGAATTTTGCAGGATCATTTATGGCCACAATTATTTTTGGTAGTAGTGGTACAGCTACAAAGTGTCCAAATATGTTCCCTATAACTTCCACTACATTCCGCACACTGTTGATGTGTTCAGAAGCCTCACCTCAAGGACTGGTGTTCCAAAGTATTTAGTCAGTGACAATGGACCACAGCTTGTTATGGAACAGTTTCAGTCATTCCTGAAAATGAATGGAATTAGGCATACTATATCTGCACCATACTGCTCAGCTACAAATGGTCTGGCAGAAAAGTTTGCCTAGGGTCTATAAAACATATTGCAAGTAATGTCAGCAGAACACTCTACACTGAAACAGAAGCACGCCAATTTCGTCTTTGCATATTCCAGTGCAGCAAACTCCACTACCAAAAACTCACCAGCTACCTTGTTCCTGAATCAGCCCTTGCACTCACACTCAGATCTCCTGAAACCCAATCTCAGAAGGAATATGCAGGTTAAACAACTGAGTAAAATTAAAGACTTACATAGAAACATAGAAAACCTACAGCACAATACTGTTCCACTTGATTGGTCCTATCCTCTCATACCTTATCCTCTTGCTCTTCACATGCTTCAAGAATGCCTTGGGGTTTTCTTTAATCCTGCTTGCCAAGCCCTTCCAGCTCTCCTAAATTCATTCTTAAGCTCTTTCCTGCTAGCCTTATAATCTTCTAGATCTCTATCATTACCTGGTTCTTTCAACTTTTCGTAAGTTTTTCTTTACTTCTTGTACACCTTTGTACACTATGGCTCCTGTACCCTACCATCCTTTCCGTCTCATTGGAACATACCTATGCAGAGCTCCACGCAAATTCCCCTGAACATTTGCCACATTTCTGCCGTACATTTCCCTGAGAACATCTGTTCCCAATTTATGCTTCCAAGTTCCTGTCTAATAGCTTCATATTTCTCCTTACTCCAATTAAACGCTTTCCTAACTTGTCTGTTCCTATCCCTCTCCAATGCTGGGTTAATCTTGCATTGGAAACCCACCACGAAATTTCAGAGAACTTAAAATTTAATCAAGAAGTATTTCTTTATTTGCACACCAGCAAGTCGTATAGCCTTTGTAGGGAGTGGAATTATGACTCTGCATGCTGCCAATCTGACTACCATCAGGTATCAGCAGACATCTGTCTAAGAGACAGCAAGCAGAATAATCATACTCATTCCAAACAGTGGGAACAATTTGAATAATGCTCCAATTATGTTGTCGAGTGAGTTTTAGTATCGACAGGGCAGCCTAACCTCTGAAAGTTAGAGATTGCTCGAACCTGCTTTTTCATTAAAACTTTTCAAAAATGCTAGAGCAGTTAAAAAGCAATGCAGTTAAATTCAGATGCACTCTGAAATATGCATATAAAGGAGTTGAATTAGAAAGAACACAGCAATAACAATTCCTTCTTTTAGATGTTTTCCTGACGAACCTTTGAATATTGTTAAGGCTGAGGGAGATGGATACTTGATGAGAAAGGTGTGATATTTCAAGGGTAGACTGAAATCTGGTGCTAAGTTTATGAGAAGCATAGATAAAGTGGACAGCCAGCACCTTTTCCCCAGATGGAAATGACCTTACCAGAACTATCGGTTTAAGGTAAGTTGAGGAAAGTTTATCAGACATGTCGGAAATAGGTTTTTAGACACAGAGTGGTCAGTGCCTAGAGATCACTGCTGGGGGTGGTGGTACAGGCTGAAACAAGAGATACATTTGAGAGGCACTTAAAGATAAGCTCAAAGATGGAGGTACAAGGGATGTGTAGGAAGGAAGGGTTAGAATGATTGTGAAGTAGGTTTGTATGGATTGGCACAACATCATGGGCCAAAGTGCCCGTTCTGTGCCATGCTGTTCTCTGTTCTATGTTCTAAATGGTAGAGATTGCTTGGCAGGGAGAGGTGGTGGGGTGGGGAGCGGGGAGTGATCCACTCACGCTTTTAATTCGTCTGTTTGCAAGTATGACTCTGACATTCAAAATTTAAAGGAACAAAATGCAGATCTTCAAGTCCTTGCAAGTCATGATTAAACCTTCATTTGATTCAGGTAAGAACCTTTCCTTGCCCAGAACACAAAACCCAAAGCCAACCTTTTACTGTGGAGTAAGAGAGATAATGCTGTAATCTTGAATTGTTTTGAGCAATGTCCATAGTTTGATTGAATGAAAATCACTGAAATGTCACTAAATTTGACCACATTCAGGCTGCCTGAATCAAGACTTCCTTTTGGGTATTGACAACCTCCTTAACGACTTGTATTTATCACAGCTGTCAGAAACATTTCAAAGCCCTTCAAGTGCAATGTATTGTTTCAAAGTGCAACAACTGTTGATAGGAAGGCTTCAAGAAATCCAGATCTTAACAGTTTGTACACAGTTGGCAGCCGGTTATATTCTGTTTTCAAAATTCATATTTCATAAACAAAAACAAATTCCTGCCGTGACAGTATAGTGCAGTTAGTAACACCAGCCAGTAATAAATCTATAGCCAACCATTTTACACAAAGCAACATCCCACAAGTTATAATTAAATGATTGACAATGAATCTGAAGATGACAGTGATGAAATACAGGGTTGACATCGTAAGATCATCTGTAGTTTTATGTAACAAAAGAAAATTATTGTAAAATTTGTTATGTGTTCTTTTCTTATTTAGCTCAGGGTATTTGCATATGCATTCACAAACAAAGGAGACAATTCACATGCATTAAACCACAAGAAAGCACTTTATTAAAACTAGCAAAATGCAGCACAGAAAGATAAAACAAATATCTACAATGGTCGCAGTGCAGAAATCAAAATAATACTTATCATCCACTAAAGCAGCCGATCTCTGCAATATGGGAGAGGACCCACAATCTTTCACATAGCCTGTTTTCTCTCTCTCTCTCTCTCTCTAACTCTAACTCTGATTCAGCGTACTGTTTCCTGTCTTAGCACTAGCACTCGCCATAACCTAGCCAAAGACAAAATTCTCCCCCTGCACAAAGAAAGTGTACCTTTTTAAATTCTTCAAAACCTCCTACACTAGTGCTTTCCCTCCTCCTTTATGTCTTACAACTTCAGCCCAGACAAACCTGTTTTTCACCACTCTCCACTATTATGGCAGCAGACTTGTGCTTCCTTGGTTTTCTCAAAGCATCCCTGTGGACAGGTTGTCTTCTATTTCTCAAGACAATCCCACTCCAAGCTAACACCATTTTATTTATTTATTAAAGACTTCCATTTTGTTTTAGCATATACCAAGGAGGAACCACATTCTCTGTCCTCACATCTTATCAAATGTTAAAAATTTCCTGTTCTCATGTCTCTTTATTCCTTTTCAAGATTGCTGAGATCCTGTCAGAGTCAGTGATCTACAGCTGCGCTCAAACCACATTCATCACAGGCAGTAGGTTTCTCACGTTCAGGACTTGCTGAGCGGCCTGCGTTTCGGGATCTCCAGGAGCAGCCTGGAAGATGTGGGCCTTCGGGGTGCGGCTGTGTGGATGACACAGTTCCCCGCCAATGTTCCCAAGTGAAGTGTCGTGGGGGATTGAAACAGTGGACACAGCTGTTGGAGGCCTCTGCGCTCGAGCGATCTCGCTCTGTCTCATTTGATGGTGAGTGAGAGTCTGGTTCTCAGGCCAGGGGAACCCAAGTACATGATGCTGCAGATTGTAACATCAAAACGGCGAGCTCTTAAACTCCCCTCTTGCTATAGATACAGCAACATCTCTCTCTCCCTCACTAGTGGCAGAGAGAGAGCCTGTTGACATATCGAAGTGTTGGGACGGACGGTAGTTTTTGATGAGCTCTAGATCATAGTCTTCAGGGGGCCTTTCTATTGCTGGCATGGTGGGTGGTGGGGGTTGGTGCTTTGTTTGGAGCAAGTGGGGAAAGGGGAGGGGGAGGGTGGGCTTTGGGGTTCCAAAGTTTTCTGACATTCATTCCTTGGGGTTTTTTCTGTTTCGTTGATGTCTGCGAAGAATGAGAATTTCAGGTTGTATACTGTATGCATTCTCTGATATTAAATTAATGGAACCACTGAACCATTGACTCGAGAGAAGGTGGAGCAGAGAGGAATAGGGTGGCAGGAAGATTGTTCTTCAGACAGTGCTGCAGCCTTCCTTCAATGTTGGCAGATCTTTTATTGCTGAGCCATTGGAACTGGCAGTTAAATCAAATCAAGTTTTTAGTTATCTTTCAAGCCATCCACAGATAGAGCTGAATGAGACAGTTCAGCTGTGATTGTGCTGGACCTGGCCCAGAGTCATTACCTGCAATTCCTCCGCACTCCTGCTCACCTGGACTGATTTTGCTGCCACTCTGCTGCCTTGAGTTAGACAACAACATATTACTGGTGATTAGTATTTTGCAGTACAGAGGCCCCTGACAAGCTTAGACAGAAAGCAGATTCGGGAATGCAGCTATCAAAGTTGTCAAGAATTTTAATAGTGTTTAAAAATCCATGATATTCACAGATTTAAAAATCTATCAAAGTTAAATTTGGTTCTTCTGGGTCCAAGGTGCAAAATATTCAAAAAGAGCAAGCAAACATCCAAAAAAAGTGAGTAACAAATTCAAAGACACATATTCAATCAGCAGAAAACATATATATAGTCCCAGACCCTCAGCAACAATGAATATCCAGCAGTCGATGGTAAAGGCTCCAGGCAGTGTACAGAAGCACGCAACACAGTCTGTCATTACACCACTTGAACACAGGAGGGCAGCACCAATGGGTGAGGCCAAGCCCCAGCCGAACTCGACCATACTGTAGCACTTCTGCATCGTTCACCTGAGGCCCAGTTCTCCCTACAACCGAGGCTACATAGCTCCCATGTCGACTGTCCTTCCACCAGACAAAGTTAACAGGCCTGTGGCAACTTTCATTATCACTGTCCAACAGAGTCTTGCGATTGCAAATGAAATGTCCGAGACAATCTCCCACGGTTATACTGCACCAACTTTGATCTTCCGAGTAGCGGGCAGCACTGTCTGCATCCAGCTCGGCTCCTCCATACCCAAATCTGCCCCTCCGACACACTGGTGGGCTCCTCTGATTTCCTGACCGGGTCCTTCGACACCTCAGCCGGCTCCACCACCGACACCAGTCCAGATATTCCAATCAACAAGTAGCTCACTGATGGACTAACCCAATGTTCTTGGAGCATAATTGTCTTTGGATCTTCAAAAAAAAACAGATTTTACAAAGAAAAACGCACCTTTGCTTGCCCCAAGAGGCCGCTGTATTTGTGAGCGCCTTCTCCACTTCTTCTCCATCTTGTTTTACGGCAGTTGGCACCCAGTTTAATGGCATTACCGCCTCCTTCTGCTCCAGAGTGTGTGATAAACTTACATTCTAAATCCCTTCACCCAATCACACACACACACACTCCTACCCTAACCTACACTTTATCCTCCCATCTTTGGCCATCCTAGTACCCTATTCCTGCTTATCCGTCATACCTTATAAAAGACCCCTGTATCCCTTAAGAAAGCTAAAAATATCCTGACCTGTGCTCTCTCACCCATGCCCAGCAACCCTTTTAATGTGAATTCCTGCACCCCCAATTCCCTTAGATTAATTCTCAACGTCTCTCTCTGTATCCCATACTTCCTGCAACTCAGAACTACATGTTCTACTGACTCCTCTTCCTGACATTCCTCACACAATCCTGTCTGATGTTTCCCTATCATTTCCAATGTTTTGTTTAATGAACAGTGCCCCAGCCTTAACCTAGTTTTTTTGGCACATTAAGTGTTTGACAGGGTTTTGCTGTGTGGGGCTTTTTAATGGGTTCTATTTGCTCACGCCGTCATCTGACTGGAAGTGATCTCATTGCTTTAATATTTTATTGTATACCAGCATATATTTAATGCAGACCTCAGTGAGTACAGTGCTGGAGTTTCACCTTAGTTTCCTCTGCTAAAACAGGACCTCAGGTAACTAGATTGCATTACTTGGGTAAGGCACACATCCTAAACCTCCTAAATGACAGCAAGGAATGATTGTCGCAGCAAAGAAGCCATGACATGTGAAGCAAAAGCGAAACTGAGCTGAAGGAGCTAGTTCACCAGAAGGTGAATTCACACACAGCTTTTGCTTCAGAGGATGCAGATGAGAACTTTGTTGAAATACAAAGTACAGTTATTATCAAAGTATGCATACAACATTGAGAGTCATCTTCTTGCAGGCAGCCACAAAACAAAGAAATACAATAGAACCCAGTAAGAAGCCCCACACAGCGAAACCCTGTCAAACACTTAATGTGCAAAAACAAATTAACGATGTGCAAAGAGTAAAAAAGTAAACAAATAACACACAGAATATTAACCGCAGAGTCCTCAGAAACGAGGCAAGTGAAGCTAGTCCAGTAGCCTGACAGGTGTAGGGCAACAACTGCTCCCGAACCTGGCAGTGTGTAACCCAAGACTCCTGCACCTCCTACCCAATGGTAGAAGCCTGAAAGGAGGGAGACCTGTCAAATGCAGGTGGATAGCCCTGGACACCTGCTCATTTTCCACTCTTGTCCTCAACTACTTTAACCTTGCTCAACGCTTCAATCAGCATGGAGTAATGGAGCCAACCACAGGTTCGTCTCTGCCACTGATCCTTGATGCAGCATACTTTCCAGGCAATATCCGCTCCGGCTATACCTGCACTCTCAAGGGTCTAGTTCACTGAATCCCCCAGGAGATCGTAAAAGCACCAGATCATTTCATCAATTCTAAAGAACAGACTTAAAAGGGAAATTAGAGGGTGCAGACTGCAGCAATTGTGGATGATATGGGGGTGAGCGGATGTGGATAATTCCACTGTTCTGGCAGAATGGAGCAACCTGCTGTGAACTGAGTTGAGCACTGTTGTCAGAAACAGGAATATCTGCCCACTTTTGTAGATGGTTAGCCGGACACACTGTGATGCCTTTCTTAGACCCAATGACAGACAACAGTAGCTTGTGATCATATTGAGAGTGAAGCATCCGTCATAAAGCATCTTGTGGAATTTCTTCACAGCAAAGCTCCTGTGATTTGTCCATTAGTTCTTTTCTGCTGTGGTCAGTAATCCGGCTGATGCATGACAGATTTTTTGGAACCATCAGGGAAGATATGGGATATGACAGTTCCCACTCGTAGATCGATGCATCCGTTGTGACGACTATTGACAACTCTGGATTGAAACGTGTCAAGAGAATGTCAGATGACAGCATATCCTTTACCTGATCAAAAGGCTCTTGGCATTGTTTGGACATTTCCACGTGGCACCCTACCTAGCCAGCACTTCCTAGCGTCTTCCTCGCTAATGTTCAGTCTCTGACATACAAGCTGGATGATCTAAGGACTTGGACCCTCACAGAAAGAAGGCTTATGGATGGCAACGTCATGTTTTTTACAGAGACGTGGCTAAACAGTGACGTCCCAAACAACGTGGTGGAACTGGAAGGGCGCACGGCCTACAGGGCTGACAGAGCTGCAACAGCGACAGGTAAAAGTAGGGGAGGTGGTTTATGCATCTACGTGAATTGATCATGGTGTACGAACTCTACCACTGCTGACACTTATTGCTCTGCTGATCTGTAATACCTGATTATTAAGTTTACATGCATCATTGCTGTCTCAGTTTATGTTCCACCGGATGCTAATGCTAAAACAGCCATGAAAGACTTCAGTGCCACTATTAGCAAGCTGCAGACTTCATATCCAGACGGAGCCTTTATTGTCGCTGGGGTCTTTAATCATTGTAACCTACGTACTGTGCTCCCAAGAATTTACCAAAATGTATCATGCACCACAAGGGGAAATAAAAGCTTAGATCATGTCTACACAAATATGGCTGACGCTTACAAAGCCACTACCCTCCCCCACCTGGGACAGTCCAACCATCTTTCATTGTTTCTGCTTCCCAAGTATAGACCGGTCATTAAACGTGTGAAACCACAGTGAAGACTATTAAGATCTGGTTGGAGGGTGCTGACTCTGCTCTTCAGCACCAATTCCAGCACACAGACTGGAGCGCGTTTGCTGCCCATGACACACAGACTCTCAGATTAACATTGACTTATATACTAACTCTGTCCTTGAGCACATCAACAAGTGTGTAGACAGAGTGACATCACAAAAACAAATAAAAGTTTTCCCCAATCAGAAACCATGGGTGAACAGAGAAGTTCACCTCCTGCTCAAAGCCAGAGATTCAGACTTCAGGTCTGGAGACCGGGAGGCTTACAGCTCAGCCAGGGCCAACCTGAGGAGGGGCATCTCTCAGGCTAAACACATTTACAAACAGAGGATCGAGGAGAATTTCAACTCCTCGGACTCCCAGTGCATGTGGTCATTATAGACTTCAAACCACCTAGTACTGTGTCCCCTTCCAGCTTTGCTTCCCTCCCTGATGAGCTCAATTACTTCTATGCTCGCTTTGACCGAGAGAACAAGGAGGTCACCCTCAAAGCGGATCTTCCACCTGGTTGACTGTCTCTTTCACTTTCCACCTCTGATGTTTGTGCCACCATGAGCTCAGTGAATGTATGGAAGGCAGCTGGTCCGATGGAATACCTGGCCATGTGCTCAGAGCCTGTGCAGGGCAGTTGGCCCGGGGTCTTCATGGATATTTTCAATCTGTCCCTGGCCCAGGCAGTTGTCCCCACAAGCTTCAAGATCACCACCATTGTGCCAGTGCTGAAGCATTCCACTGCCACGGGCCTGAATGACTTCCGCCCAGTTGCACTCACCCCCATCATTGCAAAGTGCTTTGAGAGACTGGTTCTATCACATCTGATATCTAATAGTCCTTCCAGGTGAGGCGACACTTCACCTGTGAGTCGGCTGGGGTGATATACTGCGTCCGGTGCTCCCGATGTGGCCTTCTATATATTGACGAGACCCGACGCAGACTGGGAGATTGTTTTGCTGAACACCTATGCTCTGTCCGCCAGAGAAAGCAGGATCTCCCAGTGGCCACGCATTTTAATTCCACATCCCATTCCCATTCTGACATGTCTATCCATGGCCTCCTCTACAGTAAAGATGAAGCCACACTCAGGTTGAAGGAACAACACCTTATATTCTGTCTGGGTAGCCTCCAACCTGATGGCATGAACATTGACTTCTCTAACTTCCGCTAATGTCCCACCTCCCCCTTGTACCCCATCCGTTATTTATTTATATACACACATTCTTTCTCTCTCTCTCTCTCTCTCTCCTTTTTCTCCCTCTGTCCCTCTTACTATACCCCTTGCCCATCCTCTGGGTTTTCCGCCCCCCTCCCCCTTTTCCTTCTCCCTGGGCCTCCTGTCCCATGATCCTCTCATACTCCTTTTGCCAATCACCTGTCCAGCTCTTGGCTCCATCCCTCCCCCTCCTGTCTTCTCCTATCATTTTGGATCTCCCCCTCCCCCTCCCACTTTAAAATCTCTTACTAGCTCTTCCTTCAGTTAGTCCTGACGAAGGGTCTCGGCCTGAAACGTCGACTGTACCTCTTCCTTGAGATGCTGCCTGGCCTGCTGCGTTCACCAGCAACTTTGATGTGTGAAGCAGCAGAGATATGGTTTTTGAGGAGGATGCAAAGAATATCATGGATGAAATGAATATCTAATGAGGATGTTATGAACAGAGCAAACACAAAAAGAGAAATAATGTATGAGATCATGAAAAGGCAATGTAACTTCTATGGACATGTGATTAGGAAAGAGGAGTTAGAAAGTACAGTAATTATGGGGAAGATTGAAGGGAAGAAAGCAAAAGGAAGACAAAGACAAATGATGATGGAGACAGCAGCCAGAGAACTGGAAATGAATACCAATGAATTGATCCACTTGACCCGAAACAGCAGTGTGTGGGCCATGGCAGTCGAAGCTCAAACTGGGCACGGCACCTGATGATGATGATGATGACAGCAGGAAGATAGGCTTTGTATCTGTACTCGGCACAATGACAATCAAGTTGTATCTAATCTAATGTTGAGAAGGGCTCCCACCCTTCCCACCCTTGTTGAATGACTCCCTCAGCCAGTGCATTGCTGGGAGGAATGCTGAATGATGATTGATCACGCCGACAATGATCGTAAGGCGCTGTTATCTGATGGTGGAGGCATCTTTAAGATAACGGGATCTGGGCGATGACTGCTTATCTATGATGAATCCAAGAGACTTGATGGATGACATTTTTCTGCCTAAAGTCACAATCCAAAGCCTTGTAGTTCATTCAAAATGTGGTCCAGGCATTGGCATAGTCCTGTCTGATCCATTCCCATCACAATGATGTCATTGAGGTAAGTGGCAACATCATTAATACAACTCAGCTGTTGGAAAATGGAAGGAACTGCCTTTGCTCTGAAAGGCAGACGGAAGAAGGAAAACAACTCCTGATGTGTTGTAATGATGAGAAGCTCCTGTGAATTTTCTGCCTCTTCTACCTGCAGGTAGGCTTCAGCTAAGTCCAACTTTGCAAAGTAGTGACCACGATTCAATTTGGCAAAGAGACCTGCCAGTACTGGTAGTGAGTACATCTGTGCCTCCAGACCTGCATTGAGGCCAGTTGAGAAGTCTCACTGTACCGTTGGCTTTGATGATGACATTTGGAGCTGCCCAATGTGATCAGTTGACAGTTTTGATCACACCAGCTTGTAGGTGAGCTAGCTCTTGTTCCATGATTGGTAAGGTTGCATATGGTACCCGTCTTTTGGGACAGAAGACTGACTTTGTATCTGGATGAAGATGGAGCTCTGCCTGCAGTTTGGTGCAGCAACCTAAACCTTCTTGAAACGCTGCTGCATAGTGCTGTTGCAGTTGTTGTTGTTGTATGGTCTCACATACTGATGGTGGTACGGCTCGACTGATGTGGCTTGAATGGCCAATGTCTTCGTAAAGACTTCACCCACAGGATGTTCCACTGAACAAGCTTTTCCATCCAGTCAATGCCAAGGACATTCAGATCTGTATGGTCTGATAGGTAACCATAAACTTGGTTACCATTCAGCTTCACCATGCAGTGCAGTTTACCAATCATCTGAAGGGTTCCACCCGATACACTGCAAACGGGATGATGAGTTGATTAGACTGGCAGTGACTCAAATGCCCGCCACGTGTGTTTAGAGGTAATGGTGATGCCGGATGCTGTATCGAGTTGTAGCTTAACCAATTGATTGTTGATAAATATGTTGATGTACCATCTCCTGGGGGTGAACTTTCAATGTGAACATTAGATTCATTGTAAAGTTTGATGGCTGTTGAAACCTCTTGCCCTTATGTTTCACTGGCCTAGAAGGAAGTGAAGGACAGCAAAAATCTTTTCTTGTGATCACAGTGTTAACATTTGCTGCAAATATATTTCTTGTATTGCAGTTTCTTGCATAACGCCACACACCACAGCTCCAACAAGCTGTGTTTTGCTGCTTGGAGACCTGCTGAGTGATGATGTCTGGGCCATTGGAAACTACATTGACATAGTTCTGTTTGACTAGGTTGATCAAACGTTGATATTCTTGAATTACAGCTTCGAGAATCATATCAGGGTCTTGCTCCCAGTGTGGCCAGGAGCCATTTGTGAATGCCTGCACCATCAGGTGCCTGAAGTCCGCAAATAAAAATCAGTCATTTGAACTGTTATTCAGTCATGTTACCCAGCTTG
Organism: Mobula birostris; assembly: GCF_030028105.1. Taxonomy (NCBI): domain Eukaryota; kingdom Metazoa; phylum Chordata; class Chondrichthyes; order Myliobatiformes; family Myliobatidae; genus Mobula; species Mobula birostris. The sequence continues at coordinate 22,690,620 of NC_092393.1, forward strand.
AACTTTTCACATTCGCGATTGATGACACCGACTTATGTGATGATGTAATCAGTGTCGTATTTAACGAGTTTTACGCAATGGTAGCAAACACTGAAGAGAGATCATTGCTCTCCAGAAGTGCTTGTTAGCTGTTGCACATGTGCATCAAACAATAGATCATGTGGGTTCCGGGGCAGGATAAAGTTGAAATAATGCTCAAGTTCAGCAGTACCTAAGTTTTGGAGCAAAGCGTGCGTCTTCCATGAGTCATCTTAACTGGTGAACTTGACCCAGGATATATCTTCAAAACATTTGAACCAGGAATCAAACATAATTCCTGGAGACTTCCGGTAGAGCTCATGGAGTAAAGTTGTGTTCTTGACTCGCTCCATTACCTCTGAGCTTTATCCTATGATCAGCTATATTTAAGCTAACTTTTAAGGCACTGATTTTTACAATACTTTGCAGCAGATTGTTATTATATATTTGGATGCATTTAAGGTCCGCTATGTCTAAGAACGGGAAAGACGGCAAACCTCCGGTTAGACCGAAAGTTACCAACCCCCCTCCGATTGAACCAACGGTAACCATGCAAGCTATATCGGATCTGATTCGTGCGGAAATTTCAACTAAATTACAGAAAATTATCGATGAAATTGATAAAATGAAAACATCTATCACGGAACATCAGACTGCTATATCTAATCTCCAAGTATCCACGCAACAAAATGATGGGGAAAATTGAAAAAAACAATTACTGTAATGAAGAAAAAACTTGACTTTCTGACCTTTAAAAATTCTGACTTAGAATGCAGAATGCGACGACAGAACATTCAAATTATTGGTATTCGTGAAGCTGCTGAATCTGGTGACCCAATAAAGTTTTTCTCTCAACTTTTAAAAGATTCATTTCCCACCTTATTTCCTGATCAACCACCACTATTGGATCGGGCTCACAGAGTCCCATTATATTTGCCTAAGTCAGATAAACCTCGGCATGTTATTTTACGATTTCATTATTTTCAAGACAAGGAGAAGCTACTTCGCTTTGCTCAACCTAAAGGTTACATTGATTTCTCAGATCTTCGCTTTCGTTTGGTGGAAGATTTTAGTAAACAGGTTCGTGATCAACGTGTCCGTTACAGATCTGTGATGTCAGAATTCTACAAGATGGATTTAAAACCAGTGTTGCTTTATCCGGCAGGTCTGAGGATTCAATTGTCTGATGGGTCTTCCCATTTTTTCGACTCTCCATCGGAAGCCCAGAGTTACCCGGATCAACTTTTGCCTTCAACAACTTAATCGTACTCTTAAATCATCTCTGTTTGATTGGAGGCAGTTAATCTGTTGGGTTTAATTTTTTTTGCTTTATAGGAGGGCAGAAAGGTTTTTTTTTCGGTTTAATTAATATGGTTACCAAACTTATTTTTAACTGCATCATTCCTTTCTTCTTCCCTGGGGATTCTGGGTGGCCATTCCCACAGCATCATTTTACGTATATCCCCAGAGGCCTTAAACTTTGTAGTTTTCAAATGTATTTTTTGTCGTTTTCTTGGCTAGTCTATGCTAATATTTCATTTTCTTGTTTAATTATACGGTCTGTTGTAGGGTAACGGTTTTCTTTATATGTACCTGTTTTTTCTTTGTATTATATCGTTTTCGTTTTAATCGGTGTACTTTTTTTATTCTTTTACTGTTTTATAACTTTAGCTGATCATTTTATACATACACTTTTTTTAGTGAGCGTCTATCGGAAGTCATGGGAGTAGTTCTAGTGCTGGCTTCTTTCTGGCTGGTCTATCTTAGATTTAGCTTTGTGGTTATGGGGTGGGGGGGTGGGGGGAGGGCTTCACTTCTTAGTTTTTCTTTCTTCTTGGGCTACTTATATTACCGAAGTATTGGTCGCGTTCTCTTTCCCGTTATCTCTTGTTTATTCTGTTCCCTTTCCGCGTTCGTGGGTCGAACCTATTGTCAATCCTCTTTTATTTGAGGGTTGACTTTAGGGATTATGGAGTCTACTATTAATTTTGTCTCTTGGAATACTAACGGTCTTAATCACCCAATAAAAAGGAAAAAAATCTTTAAAGTATTCCGGAGATTTAAAGCACATATTCTATTTTTACAAGAAACCCATGTGCGGAGGGGGGACAGGTTACGTTTTTTTAAGTTCTGGAAGGATTAACACTTCCATTCGAAATCCAACGCCAAAATTCGAGGAGTTTCTATTTTTATAGATCCCTCAATCACTTTTGTACAACACGATATTATTTCTGATCCAAGTGGTAGATTTCTATTGGTTAGTGGTTTACTCTTTAATAAAAAGGTAGTTTTGGTTAACGTCTATGCTCCTAACCTGGACTGTCCGGTATTTTATAAATCATTATGTAATTTGTTCCCAAATTTGAATGAGTTTTCACTAATCTGGGGTGGAGATCTTAATACTTGTTTATCCCCATTATTGGACCGTTCGGCTCCTTTACGGACTCTACCCAATAAATCCGCAACCTTGATTAATTCATTTCTCTCAGATTCCGGGTCGACGGACATTTGGCATTTTTTGCATCCTCAGGAAAAAGATTTTTCTTTTTTTTCACATGTTCATCATTCCTATTCAAGAATTGATTGTTTTTTTTATTGACTCTCGTCTGATTTCTTCAGTGGTTAAATGTGAATATGACTCTATAACCATTTCGGATCATGCTCCACTTAAGCTTTCTATTAAAATATCGGCCAATACACAAAATAATAGACAATGGCGTTTTAATTCGCTGTTGCTTCAGGACTCAGTTTTTGTTAACTTTATGAATGAACAGATTGATCTCTTTTTTACAATCAACTGTACGGAGGATATATCCATGAACACCCTTTGCAATACTTTTAAAGCTTATATTCGTGGTCAGATCATCTCGTATTCTGTTGCTTTGAGGAAAAGGTTGAAGGAGGAGGAGCTGGTTATTGTGGACAAGATAAAGGAAGTTGATAAGAAATATGCTACAGCTCCCTCTGAGAAGTTGTATAAACAAAGAACTGAACTTCAAATGGAACACAGTTTATTACTTTCGTCCTCTATTGCAAATCAATTAATGAAAACAAGAAGCGAATTTTATATACATAGTGACAAAGTTGGTAAACTGTTGGCTAATCAGTTGAAGACTAACTATACTAAATTTCAAATTAATCAGATTTATAATCAAAAAGATCAACTGATATTTGATCAGGCTGAGATTAATCAATCCTTTTTTGACTTTTATTCCTCCGTATATCAATCAGAGTTTCTACGAGACTCTAAACATATGTATGACTTTTTAGATAACCTAGATTTCCCTAAGATTTCACACGATATATCTTCTATGTTAGACACTTCCTTTACCACTGATGAGATTAAGAATGTAATTTTTTCTATGAATCCGGGGAAAGCTCCTGGTCCTGATGGGTTTACCGTGGAATTTTATAAATTTTTTGCATCTTCATTAATCCCTTGGTTATTCAGGATTCTGGAGGCCTCATTAAAAATTGGTAAACTTCCCGAATCCTTTTATAGAGCATCGATCTCTTTAATATTAAAGAAGGATAAAGACCCTGCTCAATGTGTATCTTATAGACCTGTATCTTTATTAAATGTTGACTCTAAAATTTTTTCTAAATTATTAGCAAACAGATTAGAAAAATCACTTCCTTATATTATCTCGGAAGACCAAACGGGTTTTATTAAAAGTCGTTACTCTTTTTTATAATATTCATACACTGTTAAACATTGTCTATACCCCATCACAAAATGATCCTGAATGCGTCATTTCCCTAGACGCTGAAAAAGCCTTTGACAGAGTCGAATGGCCTTACTTATTTAAGGTGCTTGAAATGTTTAACTTCAGTCCGAAATTTATATCCTGGATTAAATTGTTATATCATTCTCCTATGGCCTCAGTTCGTACTAACTCTTTAAATTCACCTTTTTTTCCTCTTTTTCAAGGTACCAGACAAGGTTGTCCTCTTAGTCCTTTATTATTTGATATTGCATTAGAACCTCTTGCAATTGCTATTCGAGAATCTCCAAATATTATTGGTATAACTCGTGGTTTAAAGTCTCATAAAGTATCACTTTATGCTGATGATTTACTTTTATATATTTCTAATCCTCAGAAATCTATTCCTGCAGCTTTAGATTTATTAGCACAATTTAGTCTTTTTTCAGGTTATAAGTTAAATCTCAGTAAGAGTGAACTCTTCCTGATTAATAAGCAAGTTCCCTTATATCAGAACCTCCCGTTTAAATTGGTTAATAATCATTTTTCATATCTTGGGATTAAAATTACCTGTAAACATAAGGATTTATTTAAGACTAATTTCCTACCCTTAATTGATCACATTACACAACTTTCATTTAAATGGTCTCCACTTTATTTAACTTTGATTGGTCGTATTAATGCTGTTAAGATGTTTATTCTACCAAAACTTTTATATGTATTTCAGGCATTACCGATTTTTGTTCCAAAATCGTTTTTTGACAAAGTTGACTCTAAAATTTCTTCATTTATTTGGCAAAATAAAAACCCGAGACTGGGTAGAATACATCTACAGAAAGCTAAGAGAGATGGAGGTTTGGCATTACCTAATTTTAGATTCTATTATTGGGCAATTAATATTCGACACATGAAATTTTGGTTACTTGACCAAGAAGCACTATCCATTCCTAAATGGGTAGTATTGGAATTACAATCTGCTCAAGGTTATGCACTTGGCTCCATTTTAGGTTCTTCTCTTCCTTTTGATTTGAAACGCCATAAACAGGTTTGTAACCCGATAGTTAAATATACCTTATGTATTTGGTTTCAATTCCAAAAATTTTTCCATCTTAATCAATTTGGGCTTGCAATTCCTATTTTAGGCAATATATTCTTTCCCCCCTCTTCTACGGACCGTGCCTTTCAAATTTGGAAGACTAATGGTATATTACGGTTTTTGGATTTATTTTTAGATGGCTCTCTTATGTCTTTTGAACAATTATCTAATAAATATAACTTACCAAGAATACATTTTTTTAGATATCTCCAAGTTAGAAATTTCCTAAGTACCATACTTTCTTCCTTTCCGACGTTACCCCCTACATATATTTTAGGTACTATAATTAACCTTAAACCATGTCAGAAAGGTGTAACGGCTATTATTTATAATACTATCATGAAACTTAGGAAAGCTCCACTCGATAAGATTAGGTTAGATTGGGAAAAGGAATTGGGCTTTACTATCTTGGCGGATGACTGGGGGCATATTTTACAACTAGTCAACACTTCCTCTATCTGTTCCAAACATTCCCTAATTCAATTTAAAGTTGTTCATAGAGCACATATGTCTAAAGATAAATTAGCTCGTTTTTATTCTCATATTAACCCTCTTTGTGACAGATGTCATGGAGAGATAGCTTCCTTAACTCATATGTTTTGGTCCTGTCCTACTTTGGAAACTTTTTGGAAAGACATTTTTAATATTATCTCAAAGGTATTGAAGACAGATATTTCTCCCCATCCTATTACTGCTATCTTTGGATTACCTAAAATTTCCAGTAATCTTTCCTCTTCAGCCTGTAGAATGATTGCATTTCTTACTTTAATGGCGAAAAGATGTATTTTACAACATTGGAAGGAGATTAATGCCCCAACTACGTTCTTTTGGTTTTCTCAGACGATACTATGTTTAAATTTGGAGAAAATCAGAAGTAATCTTAATGATACCTCAGTTAAATTTGAACCGACCTGGAGATATTTTATTCAACATTTTCATTTAATGTAATTTTTTTTCCTCTTTGCCCCTATTTACATTCCCTTCTTGCTTTTTAACTGTTTTTAATGGAGGTCGGGTTTGAGGATGTGATTGTTTTAAGTTGTTTAAGTCTACTTGTTACCTAGTTAGCCCATTACTTTGCTTTGCTTTTTAAATTAGTTGCACGGTGGGTTTTTTGGGGGGGGGGGTTTGGGTTTTTTCTTCTCTTTATTGATATGCATGGAAAATTAGTATACTATTATATTACCTTGTTATTTTATATCTAAACTGCACTGTTTGTACTAATTTTTTTGTGTATTAATATCTCTTGTAAATTTATATTGCAACAGTGTATTAGTTTCTACATGGTTTACCTTTTGTGTACTAATTCAATAAAAAGATTTAAAAAGAAAGAACAAACATTATTCCTGAAGCAGTATCGAAATGGAAGTTGGTAATGAATACAACAACTGACACACAAGTTCTGTTCAGTGTTTGACACCGATGTCTGATCACTGATAACCCACTGCTCAAGGTTCCGATTAACTTCATCTGGGCCAACTCAAACTGAGCTTGCTGCTGCTGAAGGATTGCACATAAGTTTTCTGTAAAATTGCCATGTTGATATAATCCAGCACCTTGTCGCCAATTTGTTGTGTTTGCTCATCTATAAGTACTGATGAGTCCCAAAGCCAGGACAAAGCCTGAGTTCATTATTAATCTTTATTCATAAAAATCATGCAACCACAAAAATCTCAAACCTCCACAGTACATCCCAAAGCACGACTATTTAAATGGTTTGCCAAAAGAGCATTCAAGACATTAATAGGAACAACAACCAATCAGTGAATGGTCATTGTTGCTATTGGTCAGCTGACAACCAATCTGAGATTGGTTCTCAGCTGACCAATAGGTATTGGCTGTTTCGGCTCGCAATAATACCTACAAACATAAGAATCTATTAGCCTGAGCCACAATCTTGACAGAGACTGCAGCTCAGCGCCATCTTAACCAACTCAGACAGGTACATGGATAGGAAAGGTTCAGAAAAACATCAGCCAAATGCAGGCAACTGGAACTAGGTTAGATGGAAATCTTGGCCATCATGAATGAGTTGTGCCAAAGTACCAGTTTCTATGCTGTATTACTTCAGACTTTATGATCAACATAGAATTATGTCAATTTTACAACTCAGATACTCCATATTTGTTCCAGCCAGTCATAAATTATGCTCTACTTCTGCTGTCTCCCATCTTTTTATATATAATTTCACCAATATAGTGAAAGCTACTATCCAGGGGAGTGTTGTAGAATAGAAAGACCAAACAGCAATGCATAGTTCCGTGAAAGTGGTGACACAGTTTTAGCCAAGAAGGCAGTAAAGAGTGTGAATGGCTTATTAGCTTTCATTGGTGGTAAATTGATTACAAGAGATGGGATATCATGTAATCATGTTGGATTTGTACAAGACACTGACAAAACTGCACTTGAAGTATTGTGTGCATATCTGCTGGTCATACTACAGAAATTGCTGGTCATACTACAGAAATGTGCTTAAACGAGAGACAGAGAGAGAGTGCAGAAGAGATTTACAACGATGATAACTACACTGGAGGGCTCGAGGTAAAAGGAGAGATTGGATGGGCTGGGCTCTTTTTCCCTAGAGTGGAAGAACCTAGGGACTGACCTTTTAGAGATTTATACAATCAAGAAGGACATTGATAGTGTTGTCACAGTCTATAAGGGAATGTAAAACTAGACAACACAGGTTTATGATGAGAAAGAAAGATTTAAAGGTGATCTGAAACACAATATTTTCACAAAAGAAGATGGTGGTTATATGAAATAAGCTGCCAGAAGAAATAGTATAGACAGGAACTATTGCTACATTTAAAAGACATTTGGATAGAAACATTGATAGGAAACATTCGGAGCAGGGGTTCCCAACCTTTTCTATGCCGTGGACCCCTAAAGAGGAGTCTGTGAACCCCTGGTTGGGGACCACTGATTTAGAGGGATATAGGCCAAACATGGTCAAATGGGACTTCTCAGGAAGGCACTTATTTCTGTGCTGTTTAACTCTGTGACTCTGTGACCAGGTGACAGATTTCAGTGATGACCTCATTGCTGAATTTCAGATTGCCTAACAAATCTTCATTGCTACAGTTCAGGAAGAAGTGCTTCCTAAACACCTCCTACAGAGAGACTTCTTCTTCTCCCTCCTCCTCTTCTTTCAGCAATGAGTCTTATTCTGTACTCTTCATGTAAGAGTCTTGAAATCAGCATAAATAACATCTGCGTATGTGACATTCTTCCCCACAGATGTCTATAATTTGACAGCAGTGAAAATGTGTGCACATTTGGACAGAGTGGTGAAAAAAGCCTATGGCAAGCTTGCCTTCATCGGTCAAGGAACTGAGTACGGGAATTTGAATATCATGTTAGTATGTTACAGGTGCACAACTGTGCAAGACATCAGTGAGACAAGACTTGGGATATTGTGTGCAGTTCAAGTTGCCTGGGAATAGGAAGGATGTAATTGTGCTCAGAGGGGAAGCAGAAGGGACTGACCAGGATGTTGGCAGGATTGGTGATGACACTGTTAGACTGGGTGATAAAGAATGTATATGACACACTTGCCTTCATCGGTGAAAGATTCTGGCAAAAGCTGAAAAATGTGTGGAGATTAATGTTGGGTTTGTGCAGATACAGTAGATGCTTGGTGGTCAGTATGTGTGGAGGATTGATGTTGGATTTGTGCAGATACGGTAGATGCTTGGTGGTCAGCATGCATTTAGTGGGCCAAAAGCCCAGTCTCCATGCTATGACCTCAGTTGATCTTTTCAATGATATTTGGCATTCATCCATATACATTGGTTTACATTTTGTGACATTTCTCTTGAGCAATCTGACAAGAATTACTGGGTCTTTTCTCCTAATGGGCCTGCATCTGCTTTCCATACGTTTGGCCTTGTTGTGAAGCTGCATTGCCACAGTGTTTAGGAGATAAGGAACACTTTGTGAAACCAAAGCTCACTTATAGGCCATTTTCCCTTGTTTGTGTGGTTCTTATGATTATTTCTCATATCACTGTAAATCCCACACTTATCACCCATTTGATAAATTTTGGCCATGTTTCATCTGGAAGATATGTGTTCCTTCAAAAAAGTTACATTGTTTCCTGAAATTTCGATTTTCTATAACTGACCAGTGTATGTTTAAAACATTTATTTTTGTACTATTGTATCAGTACATCTCTGGAAGATGCTGCATATTTGATGAAGTAACAAGGATATTTTTGCAAAAATAATGAGACTATAGAATCTTTCATTGACACTAAAACAACTCAGATAGAACCCAATGTACACACACTATTAAGTAAAATTATTTGTCTAAACACAGCCTTAGTTGCGACATTGGAATGCATAATGTAAGACATAAAAGTGATCTATTTCAATGAATAATCACTTGGTATGACAACTGCTATGCACATGACTGCAAGAAACTGTGGAGAGTTGCGGACATAGAGAAACCAACCTCCCTTCTAAGGACTCTGTCTATATCTCTCATTGCAAGGAGAATTAAAGCCCTCCATTTCCATCCCAGATATTCTCTCTTCACCCCTTTCCTTTCTGGCAAAGGCCTGAAAACGTGGATGACCAGACTCAATGACTGCTTCTATCCTGCCGGTATCAAATTGAATGAACCTCTTGTTTGATAAGATGGATTCTTGACCTCAGGATCTACTTTGCTATGATCTCACACTTTATTGTTTTCTTGTACTGCAATTTCTCTGTAGCTTTTACACTTTTTTCTGCTTTGTTATTGTTTTACCTTGTTCTGCTTCAATGCATTGTGCAATGACTTGACCTGAATGAACTGTATGCAAGACAAGCTTTTTACTGTATCTTGGAGCAACTGAAAATAATAAACCAACACAAATACTAGTATCAATACTAAACCATGTTCAGATTCTCTCTTCACATGATTTACAATTCCTACATGACCTAAGGCCAGCTCAAATACCTCAGAGGTAATGATTTTTTTTTAAATATAATCTCTGTTTAAAATGAAGAAACTGCAGCAACTGGTTTCTGCACAGCACATTTGCAGTTCTGGTATTTAGTAATTTGGCCAAGAAACCTGCCTTTCGTGATTCATTTTGTACTGCAAAGTTCCAAATACCCAGTCATTGCTCGTACAATCGGCTTTAGTCATAACATGTTTAATTCCAATAACTGGTGTCACAATATTAGCTTGTATTTAAGGTCAGTATATTTACATTGACAATAGCAAACAGCAGTTTAGTTACACAGTGATAATTGTGAATGAGCACTGCGTCCAGAAATGAGCCTGCAAGTTCACGGTAACCATGTACTAATCCTCCATAGTCTTCATTAATGTTAGTGGCTGTTCAACTCAAACAATGTAGCAAAGTCAGATCTGTGCTAAAATCAACAGATCCTCGCTTTCCAATAACAATCACTGTTTGGTCATCAATTGGTACCCCTGGAGATTATTTTTCCTCAGAATAGCCTAAGATCATTAAAGACATGATCAGCTTTTTATGGGCTATTATAGACAGGACAATTTTTTGATACATCTTTACTTAACCAGTATAACCAAAGACCTTTCAACATTGTAAGATATTCGAAGGTACTTCTCATGAAGTCTTATTAAACTAAACAGGACACTAAGTCATGAACACCAGAGATTCTGCAGATGCTAAAAATTCAGAATAACACACACAAAATGCTGGAAGAACATATCAGAACGTCCCCAATGTCGCCCTCACCCTGATGGTCAGCTTCGTATGTGGCTGCATCAGGTTGTGTATAGAGCCCAGGTATGTGGGCACCAAGTACCACTATGTGCCCAGGTTCTACTTGTCGCCCTGGCTACGAAGGATGGGTCTGGCCCCACTCCCGCGCAACGCCCCAGTCAGCTGGTCGTTGCCGGCATACCTGTCCCACGTAGCAAAGTTCTTCCAGGAGAACGCCTTTGACCACAAGGCCATCAGGCAGTGGTCGGCACGAAGTGTCCTGCAGGCACTGCAGGAGAAGGACGTGATGGACACAGTGGGGTGGTTCCCTGAGCAGACTGTCCAGTTCATCTGGCAAAATGCCTCATCGCCAGATCTCACCAACAGGCACCAAGACCTCGCCTGGCTGGCGGTGAGAGGGACCCTCCCAGTCAGAGCCCTCCTGTACGCCCGGAATGTCGTCCCCGCACCCCACTGCCCACGGGAGGACTGCAGTGAGGAGGAGTCTGTGACCCACCTCTTTGCACACTGCCAGTTCGCAAAGAGGGTGTGGAGGAGGATGGACGGGCTAGTGTCACGTTTTGTCCCCAGCAGCTGCGTAACAGAGGACTCTCTGATCTACGGGCTGTTCCCGGGGACGCACACGGAGACCAACATCCGGTGCTGCTGGCAGATCATCAACTCGGTGAAAGACGCTCTTTGGTCAGCCCGAAACTTGATGATCTACCAGCACATGGAGATGTCCGTGGGAGAATGCTGCCGACTGGCACACTCTCGGCTGCAGGAGTACGTGCTGAGGGACGCACTGAAACTTGGTGCAGCCACCGCAAGGGCCCGGTGGGGAAGGACCACAGTATAGGTTTTCTCCACCCGTGGGAGTGGGAGGGGTCGGTGGGCGAGGAGTATACCCCTCAACAATGAGATGCTAAGCTGAACTACTGGAGTGCCACGTGGGTGGCTATAAACACGGATATTTTACTGAGTATAATGGAAACGTAGGTAAAGGATGAAAAGTTATTGAATGGTTTATTGTATATATTTATTTTTGAATAAAGTATATTTTGAAATAAAAAAAAATCAGTTCAGGCAGCATCAGTAGACAACTATATAAAGCAGTTTTGCACAGAGGCAAATATAGGTACAACTTAGAGAAGAAAGTGAGATAGAGAAGTGGAGAGTTTTAGGAAAGGCATTCCAGAGGTTAAATTATTGTCAACTTAGTGACCAGTAAGATAAAAAAAAACAAGTCAGAAATCTGTTAGTTGGTGGAATGCAGGTATCATGGAGAATATAAAAGTTGCTGGTGAACGCAGCAGGCCAGGCAGCATCTCTAGGTAGAGGTGCAGTCGACGTTTCAGGCCGAGACCCTTCGCCAGGGACTAACTGAAGGAAGAGCCAGTAAGAGATTTGAAAGTTGGAGGGGGAGGGGGAGATCCAAAATGATAGGAGAAGACAGGAGGGGGAGGGATGGAACCAAGAGCTGGACAGGTGATAGGCAAAAGGGATACGAGAGGATCATGGGACAGGGGGTCCGGGAAGAAAGGCGGGGGGGGGCACCCAGAGGATGGGCAAGGGGTATATTCAGAGGGACAGAGGGAGAAAAAGGAGAGTGAGAGAAAGAATGTGTGTATAAAAATAAGTAACGGATGGGGTACGAGGGGGAGGTGGGGCCTTAGCGGAAGTTAGAGAAGTCGATGTTCATGCCATCAGGTTGGAGGCTACCCAGACGGAATATAAGGTGTTGTTCCTCCAACCTGAGTGTGGCTTCATCTTTACAATAGAGGAGGCCGTGGACAGACATGTCAGAAAGGGAATGGGATGTAGAATTAAAATGTGTGGCCACTGGGAGATCCTGCTTTCTCTGGCGGACAGAGCGTAGATGTTCAGTAAAGCTGTCTCCCAGTCTGCGTCGGGTCTCGCCAATATATAAAAGGCCACATCAGGAGCACCGGACGCAGTATGTCACCCCAGCCGACTCACAGGTGAAGTGTTGCCTCACCTGGAAGGACTGTTTGGGGCCCTGAATGGTGGTAAGGGAGGAAGTGTAAGGGCATGTGTAGCACTTGTTCCGCTTACACGGATAAGTGCCAGGAGGGAGATCAGTGGGGAGGGATTGGGGGGACGAATGGACAAGGGAGTTGCGTAGGGAGCGATCCCTGCAGAATGCAGAGAGATGGGGGGAGGGAAAAAGCACATCTTATATATTGGCGACGCAGACTAGGAGACTGCTTTGCTGAACATCTACGCTCTGTCCGCCAGAGAAAGCAGGATCTCCCAGTGGCCACACATTTTAATTCTACATCCCATTCCCTTTCTGACATGGCTGTCCACGGCCTCCTCTACTGCAAAGATGACGCCACACTCAGGTTGGAGGAACAACACCTTATATTCCGTCTGGGTAGCCTCCAACCTGATGGCATGAATATCGACTTCTCTAACTTCCGCTAATGCTCCACCTCCCCCTCGTACCCTATCTGTTACTTATTTTTATACACACATTCTTTCTCTCACTCTCCTTTTTCTCCCTCTGTCCCTCTGAATATACCCCTTGCCCATCCTTTGGGTCCCCCCCCTTGTCTTTCTTCCCGGACGTCCTGTCCCATGATCCTCTCGTATCCCCTTTTGCCTATCACCTGTCCAGCTCTTGGCTCCATCCCTCCCCTTCCTGTCTTCTCCTATCATTTTGGATCTCCCCCTCCAACCTTCAAATCCCTTACTCACTCTTCCTTCAGTTAGTCCTGACGAAGGGTCTCGGCCTGAAACGTCGACTGCACCTCTTCCTATAGATGCTGCCTGGCCTGCTGCATTCACCAGCAACTTTTATGTGTGTTGCTTGAATTTCCAGCATCTGCAGAATTCCTGTTATCATGGAGAATATGAGAGGTTTTTTTGCACTACCTTACTTTCCATTTTTCTATTTTCTATTTATGATTTATAATTTAAATTTTTAATATTTACTATCGATTAGTAATCCAGGGAGCAGGAAGCGCAGAATCAAACATTGCTGTGATGATTGTACGTTCTAGTATCAATTGTTTGGCGACAATAAAGTATAAAGTATAAAGTATAAAGTCATAGTGCATTTTAACTTAAAAGTAGGAATTTTGAAATTGGGGCATTTCCTTAAGGGATCTCATATAAGACAGCAAGTTTAACTGTGCGCAGGCGTTGATGCACGTAGCAAATTACAAGACTACAAAAATGAAAGCTTTTACTACAGAATGTTATTGTAACAAAGGGAAAAGTATGTCTGCACTATTGTTGCCTGAGTTTTATTGGAGAGGACTAATTTGATGTACATTAACATTTTGTTTGAGTGTTACAAGCAAAGTAAATGTTGTTGACTAGCTTGTTCCTAGGCAGTTAAATAAATGTTTGCTGTTTATTTGAACACAGAAGCTCTCACTACCAAGCGTGAATCTGTCTTCACTGAACATCCAAACATGTACTTGTGGCATCGGTCACAGCTCAGTTACTGATTAGGAATGTACAGGGATTCCTTTCTTTGCCGTACCTGCAGAGTGTCTTCAAATCCCGATGTAGGCTGAGCAAGAAGTTGGATGAGTGATTGTATATTGGCTTTTATCACAACAGGATTTGAATACTACGGTAAAGGTATCTTGCTCCGATTATATAAAGCCCTCCTGAGACCACATCTAAAATATGATGTGCAGATCTAGTTTCTGTCCCTAAAGCTGATAGATTGGGAATGGAGGAATAAACCAAGGGCCTGCCAGACTCATCCCTGAGATGGCAGGTTTGTTATGTAGAGAAAATAGAGCATATATAACAGAAACAGAGCCTTCAACCCATGATCTTGTGCTAAACTAATAAAGCTATGATGCCTAATGACATTAATCCCAACTAGCTGCACATGTTTCATACCCCTCCATTTTGTACATATTCATATACTGATGCAAATGTCTCTTGAACATCTCTCTCATATCTACGTCCGGGTTTATTTATTTATTTATTTATTTATTCACTGATGGGATGTGGGAAGCCAGCATTTATTGCCCATAGTATTACAGAGATGCTTCTCGACCTCAGATGGGATACCCTCCAAAGACGTCGCACATTAGCCAGGCTTACTACAGTTTACAAGGAAACTCATTCATTAACTCCATCCAACATTAGTCACCTTTTGTGCAAAGAGAAGAACAGAGCAGCAACCCGACAAAACCAATCCCTGAACTACAAGTCCATTCAAGACCAACAAGGACTGCTACCGCTACTCACTGTACCCTGGGACCATTCCAGTTTGGAACTCCCTGCCGCCACACATTAAATCTGCCACTGATAGTAAAGCCTTCAGGTTGCTGCTCCTAAACACCGCAATTTAAATTACAACTGCATGCATGAGGGACTGCGTGTTTATAGCCCAGCAGTGGCGGTTGGTGCAGTACGGACAAGACAAGACAAGACATCCCTAGATACCCTTGAGGAGGCGGAGATGTGCTGTCTTCTTGAACTGCTGCAGCCCCTGAAGTGAAGGTACACCCACAGTGCTGTTAGGGAGGGAATTCCATGATTTTGACCCAGCGACAATGAAGGAACGGCGATATCTTTCCATGTCAGGATGGTGAGTGACTTGAAGGGGGATTTCCAAGTGATGGCACTCTGATTCCCATCCCCTGTAACTCTAGTTTGAACTCCACTATGCAGCATTAACAAACCCTCCCGCTAGGATATTATTCTCCCTTCAGTTTAGTGCAAACAGTCCCTTCTGTACAGGTCTCACTTTCTTGGAAGGGAGCCCAATGTTCCAAAAGGTTTATGCCCTCCATCCTACACCAACTCCTTAGCCACATATTGAACTGTATAATCTTCCTAGTTCTGGCCTCACCAGCACGTGGCATGGGTAGGAATCCTGAGATCACAACCCTGGAGGTCCTGCCCTTTAACTTAGCACCTATGTTAAACTCCCAATGAACTCCCTACACAGAATGTTGTCATTCATCCTTGTTGTCATTGGTACCTACATGGATCATGACCTCTGGCTGCTAACACTCCCACTTAAGAATGCTGAGGACTCGATCCGAGATGTCCCGGTCCCTGGCACCTGGGGGGCAACATACCATCCAGGAACCTCATTCTCACCCACAAAACCTCATGTCTTTTCCCCTAACTAACGAATTCCCTATCACCACAGGGTGACACTTTTCTCCCCTTCTGAGTCACAGAGGCAGAATTAATGCCGGAGACCCAACCACCGCGACTTTCCTCTGTTAGATCAATCCTATTGTTGAGAGGGATGGTCACAGTGGTACTCTGCACCTGCTCCTTAACCCCTTTCCCCTTCCTGCTGTCACCCAGTTTCCTGTGTCCTGCACCCTGGGTGTAACTACCTCTCTATATGTCCTATCTATCACCCCTTCAGGCTCCCAAATGATCGAGAGTTCATCCAGTTCCAGCTCCACCTCCTTTACGTGGATTTTTAGAGACTGCAGCTGGATGTACTTCTCGCAGTTGTCGTCATCAGGGACACCAGAGGTCTCTTTGCCTTCCCACATCCCGCAAGAGGAGCATTCCACTATCCTGCCTGGCATCTCTACTGTCCTAGCTCAGCAGATATAAAGAAGGGAAGGAAAAAAAAACTTTACCTTGAGCTTTTCTTTTCTACCTTCTCTGACTGAAGCCTTGAGGAGCTAAAGCCCCAAGCTCACCACCCTGACTCTGTCCACGCAGATGACAGCCGCTGCAATGATGGTCACTGTCTTTCTTTAATTGCTTTTGCTAGTCAATCTCAAATGTGGATTGGTCACTGGCCAAGCTCTACTATGCTGTCATGACCCGTTGCTGTGAAACACCCTCCTCTCAAACTTTCAATGTCTAGATTGGTCACTGGTCAAAACACTATTACGCTGCCATGACCCAATGTTCTATTTTTCTACTTGGGCAGAGGACCTGAGCGAAATCCCCTCCTCTCAAACTTCCAGTGTCGCTGGTCAAAGCTCTATTCATTTAAGAGAAGTTTGGTTAATTACATAGACAGGAGGAGTATGAAAACCTATGCTCCAGGCACAGGTCGATGGGACTAGGCTGAATAATATTTGTCATGCACTAGCTAGGCTGAAGGGTCTGTTTATGTGCTGTAGTTCTTTATGACAACCATACCCATGTTTATCCCAAAATAGTAAGATGTACAGCTACACAGAGTTTGAAAGATTTTGGCACCAATGATATTAACAAACATTGGTTTAATTAATTTATGAATGAATACTGCAGTAGAAATGGTTGAAAACTAGTGTCTGATGGGATACTTGACCATTCTGGAATAGCTGGGCTTAAGACTGCTGATGCGTATCAAGAATAATCTTGGATGATAAGCACAGTACCAATGACTCCAATTAATTAGATACTAGGCCCCCGGAACCAGGAGGGAGGATGCATCTGGGGGTAAGTTATGAGCCCTGATAACAGGGTCAAAGAGAGCTGTTAGACTCGCGCTGAGAGAATAATTGACAAGTCATTTAAGCGATTGTTCATGTACTGACTGTGGGAAGCCAAACAAAGTTATGTGAAGTTGCTTGTCTTGCTGTATAAATATGAGCTCTGTATAACCTAGAATTCAGAGATCTGGTGGCTGTGGAGACTGCTGCAGACTCTCCATAGTATCATGTTAATGAACTCTTAAAACGAAACTCGAAGTCACTCTGGTGTTCTTAGTTAGAGTTTCCACGACAAGTACTTATTTATGAAATTCATGAATGAGTACTACAGCCAAAAATTTCAATGCACAATTTTACCATAACTCTTTTTTAAGTCACAACAGTCTTCAATAATGTCATTGACAAACTCAAGTAACATTGAGAGACAAGTCAGACCTTATACTCACTTAAAACCAACAGACACTCACTTTGCAAAAACCATTACTGGCTGTCCATTGAATAGGAACTTGGGTGATTATTGTTCTCAGAATGGCCTCAAGTCATTGAATTCATGATCATCTTTTCGTGATTTAGGACCAGTTGGCTTGATACATTTTCTAGCATTAGAAATCTACCAGTAAACCATTTGAAAGGAGATTAAAAACAGAAAAAGCCGGAAACACTTAATAGTTCAGGCAATTTGTATGGAAAGCTACAGTCAGTGTTCCAATCATTGATTTATAACCAGAGCTACAAAAAAAAAGAGATGATGTCATTTTTAAAATGTGATAAAAGTGGACAGAGGAAGAGTGAGTAAAGGGAAAGGTTGTAATAAGGTGCAGTGTCAGAGGGATTAAGTAACAAAAGAGATCATGGATAATTAGCCAACAAAAGTGGATGATAATGGGACATGTATGGAAATTAAAATTAAAGCTGCAGTGTAAATGAGTTCAGGAGAATCATTATCTAAAATTGTTGAACTTAACATCAAGTGTAGAAGCCCATAATGTGTGTAATCAGAACACTTTCTAATTTAAAATGCAGGATACAAACATTTGTGGACAAGTACTTAATTGAATTAGATTTAGTCTAAAGTACTCAATTCTCCACAGTGAAACTGGTTCTAATCCATATTGGAAGCTGATTTAAACTAAATGTTACTTGTTTATCTCGACTGTAAAGGTAATGTTGTTTATCCCCTTTTCTAATAATTAGTAGGAACTCAGGTTTTACAACTCTTTGCCCCCTACAAGTGGAAAATTGCCAGATTATATAAAATATTCATGTTCAGGATTGCACACAGACATAACATTAGCCAGCAGTAAACAACGATTTGGCATTAAATTGAAAATGGATTGCTTCAAATTTCTTATAAACTAGTAATCCAACCTGGGATTCAGGAAACATCAAGTGCAGCATCTGTAAGATTAGAATACTTTACAATGACCTAGAACATCTGAGGTCACACCAGTATTAATGCATTTCCCCAAGGAAGATTTTATTTCAATGCTGGCATGGATGTTTTCCAGCTACTCCATTTCAGAAATGCTATAATATGGTGCAGTCATACGTTGGCATTCACAGCTTTATATCAGAATAACTTCAAATGTTCTTTCACATAATCAAAATATGATCAAAATATCTGAAGGGTTTCTACATGGGTTCTAGCTCTTCAAGTGTGCGGTGACATAAGGATTTGCAGCCATTGCACCAAGCTTCATTGGTTCCCGTAATCCTGGTCCTTAGTATGTGTAAATCCACAGTATCCACAGAGTTGTACAATACAGAGATCAGCCCTTCAACTGTCTGAATCTGTTCTGGCCATCAACCACCTATTCACACTATTCCCACATTAATCCCATTTTATTATTCACTCCACAATCCGATTAAATCCCCATCCTCCAGTTTGCAGCATTCTCCTGCACACAAGTGACCAATCCATCTACCAACCCTTTGGGATGTAGAAGGAAACCAGAGTAACCGGAGGAAACACACACACACTCACAAGGTGAAAATAGAAACTCCACTCAGACACTATCCAAGGTCAGGATCGAACCAGGGTTGCTGCTTTGCCATGTTATTTCTCTTGAGAACCTCCATGCACTGGAAGGTGTGTTTTGGGGCAGTGGGTACATGACTGAATCTTCCAATGGCTGTTGAAGTTCCTGTTCACAGGGCTTGTCGAATAAAGTGTCCTGTGTTAGGCATCTGCTCAGGATGAAACTCGGTGAAGTCACTGCATCACTTTCCAGACCCTCTCATTAAATTCACATTCCATAATGTGATAGATAGTGGTCGTGCCCCACCAGGGCTGTTTCAAACTACACTAAAACTACAACTAGGCACAGAAGATTTGACAGGGAAAGTCTATCTCATTACCAGCTAAGAATGGTCCTGAGGCTTATTTGAAGATCCTGGTGACAAGGCATTCAGCTGAGTGATTTCAATAATGTGCCCAAAGAACCATCCAACAGGGACCATTGTCTGACTGGTATTTGGTCAAAGGTGATCTTCTGCACAAACTTTCTACACAGGACAGGTGGAACAGCATAATGCATTCCACAGCAGTTCGGACAGATTCATCCGTTACAATACAGGGGAAGATAGAACCTCAGAACCTGGTAACACCTGATGGTTGCATTCCCAACATCTATTGGCAGTTTGTTCCACCTATATTCAGTGATAACTATCAGGAGGAGGGGTACACTGGGCATATTTTCCAACCAACCTCCTATCTCTAGAGGTACCAGTATTTCTGTGGATACAATTTATTTTGGATCTCCAGGAAGAGTAACTTCTGAGCACAGGACTAGGTTATGGGAACAGCTCCCACATCTTTCATTATTGCTACAAATGTTCTTTAAGTAGGAAAACATTCCTGTGTCGGAATAACAGCCACTCACATTGTGGTATGCTCCTTTAAGAGCTGGCTGCCAAGATCACAGTTGCAAGATTTAGTACTGGAAGCTGTAAGTTCAACAAAGGAGCATGCTCTGAAACTAGCATGGCTTGCTGTTACACAAGAAAAACGACAGTGCTATGCTGGGATTCTCACCACTGAAAATCAATTTTTTTTTACATTTTATAAGGTTGCATGTAACATATGACTCTGTTTAAATGATATTAAAATGCAGTAAAGCAAGCTTGAGGCTGGGGCCCAGAAATGCAGGTGTTAATAAGAAGATGGAGGTTGAAAGATATGTTTTCATACAGATAGCTACTCAGACATGGCAAACTTTATCACAGATGCTTGATAATGTAGAAACTAAAGAAACATTAGAAAGTCTTTGAAAATAGTATATAGAGGATATGAGAAAAGTGCATGGAGATGCAACTAAAGTAGGTGTTCCCATTTGAAAAGTCTGCAGTGGCCTTTTTCAATATTGTAAATGTTATGATTCCATACACCTTTCATTAAGTGAAAAGTACAAATTCCCTGTACTGTGAAATTCATGAGTGATATTAAAATGTTCCTCACATTCAGTGATAAAAGTGTGAGATGATGAAATGTCAAATTAAAATCCAATGTTTGGTTTAACATTAGTTAAAAGAACTGTTAAGCTGTACAACAGGTTGTTGTGAAAAAAAAGATCATGTTCAACTGCTGTCAGCGTACTCCATCTAATCTTTGATTCATATTGAATTATTCTTTTCTGTGCTGTCTTGGCTCGGTTGAAAACAATTAGCACTGAATTAGAAAGTTAAAGGACTAGGTCTCATTAGGAATCAGAATACATCAGCTAGGGAAATTAGAACTAAGAAAGAGCTTTGTTGTTGGAGTATTCTTTCAAATGAGACATTTAACCATGACACGTGAAGGATCCAATTGAGGCTTCTGTTCTTGTCCTGTTGAATCATCTGAAATATCCTCTTGATGTTCCACTTTCAGTCCAGCCTTAATTCACATCCTAAAAACAAATATAAAACCAATGGACTTCAGATGCTGGCAACCTGAAATAAAAACAGAAAATGCTGGACAGACTCAGAAAAGCAGTCAACATCTGTGGAAGGAGAAACAAAATTAAGATTTCGAGTCAATGGTTGTCCACCAGGAAGAAGGAAAAACAAATGCTGTTTAAATGACCATGTCGCGAAACACCCCTGTTCTACTGCAGAATAGAAGTGTTCTGATACATGGTCATTCAGTCTCTATTGAAGTGGCAGACACTTGTGGATTGAACAGAGTGACAGGTCACCTGACCTGAATTGGCCAGTTCTGCCCTAAGGTGATCCAACTGTAATAGTAACTCCATTTTTTTTACTCTCTCCAGAGGCATTGCAAAGTCCACTGGGCATTTCTTTGGTTTTAAATTTCAACAATGCTCTAATGTTATTCCATAGCTTCAGTATGCCTTCGAGTTTGGTTTCTCTCTTTCTAAATGCCCTCATTAATCTGTTACCCAGATGATTTTATAGAGAGTGGAATCATTAGCATCACTTTATGAGAGGTGTTCTCTTTTTCCTACACATTGCTCCTTGCCCTTTGCAACTAAACAACAATTTATTTTCTCACTTCACAGGCCTTCAGCCTGAAATGTCAAGTTGGTTACTCTGTGCGCAAACGTGGTGTGTTCGCAGAACTTACCTCTTAATTACTTGCTCATTTGCCATTAGTAGAAATTCACCGGTTAGCTGACTATTTGCCTGCAGATCAAATATCATTGCACTTGTGAATTATAAGGGTATACATGGCACCACATACAATAACCTAATACCAGAAAAATAAATTGTGCAGCCTGCTGTATCAGTGTGTCTCGTGATCAATTGCTTTGAAAAGTAAGTTGTTAAGTTTGTTGACTTCCTCCATAGAGTGCAATATCTGTAATTATTGGTCTGGTTTCTTTCATGTAACTCACAAAAGGACCCAAGATATGTGCACTGATATTCAACAATATGCACCACACTTCCACTTCCGTTAATTTTTGGTTGTAATGTCCCGATCATCCATAGGCCAATTGAATGCAAGAAGGCTTCCATCATGTTTGTGAGTAATTTCTGTGCTATTTAAAGAAGACTATGTTCAGCAGGTCTAAGGCCAGTTATGGAACATTTTTCTGGAAGGTTCCCTTTAAGTTATTTACATATTGGCTCTCCCTTGGGTACCCTATCCATTCCCAATACTCACAGCTTTCATCTGACTCGATCTTCACTGCTCTGAACATCCAGCTAGAAGCTCATAATCTCACTAGACACCTAAACCCCTTCACTAACTGCTCACTTGGCAAGATGTCCTTATCTTATCCACACCTTACCATTGATCACCTTTCTCTCACTCCTTTCCAATTTAGCAGTTTTAGGTTTCCATGGCACTGCAACTTTGATGTACTTCTGGATCATGTGTTGAGTACTAGGTTTTAAGTAGAGTAATGCTTTAAAAGACAGTGAGAAAAACAGGACTTAATATATAGATGACATGGGACTCTGGATGGCTGGTGTTTACAGGATTCCCATGATTGAGGAGCAGTGAATATCATCCAGGTGGGGAGCACGGTGGAAATGCACATCAAGGAGCACAGGGGCTGTCTCCATTTGGGTTACCTGGGGAAATCAGCAGTAGCAGAGCATTGCATTCACAATGCCATAGGATTGACTTCAACAGCACAAAGCTACTGTGCTATGCCAATGGCTTTTGGGATCGCCTGGTAAAGGAAACCATTGAAATAAGACTAGAGGCAAAGAATTTCAACAAAGATGAAGGTCTCACTCTAAGTAAGAACTGGAATTCAGTTGTAAACAAGGTGGGAGAGTGGATATTTGATTGGATGAGGACTAACCAATCAGGAGGTATGGAACACAAGGGTATAAATACCACCAGACTAGACATGCCTGGGCATCATCCCTGAAGAACATGGCTCAGTTTGTCAGTGAAATGTCGGTTATAATCGATATTAATACCTGGCATGAAGCCCGAGAAGAGTATATTCGTCATATATGCCGGGAAAGCTCTAGATCCTTTTTCATGACTTTATATTAATGACTGAAAATATATATTCAAAGAAAACACAGCTAGATTGCAGTGCTGATCTGATAAAAATGATAAGGCACATTTAACAACTTTCAAAGTGTGGCTTTTTTCAACGATACCAAATATTTTGTAATTACGTTCAACTGTGGTTCCTTAGGAAGAGATAGCATAGACAGGAATGGAAAATGAAACAACCACAATAGAAGATGCCAGCCTGCTGGAGCTATTCACAATCGGGCAGACAGTACCCCTTTGCTGAAGAAGATGATTGAATCAACTTACAAGCCATCCCCAAGTAATAAATGGGTTCCATTTTTCACAGATGCCCATAAGTTCATTTTGTCCATGATGCAGAAAATACATAAAATTGCTCATTATGATAACCATACCTCCACCATATTGTAATGAATGGTATCAAAGGCACATAAAGATCCATAAAAAAGAACGATTACTAAAAGTGGAGAGAGAAAAGGCATTCTGCCATTCATAGTCATAGTCATAGTCATAGTCATACTTTATTGATCCCAGGGGAAATTGGTTTTTGTTACAGTTGCACCATAAATAATAAATAGTAATAGAACCATAAATAGTTAAATAGTAATATGTAAATTATGCCAGTAAATTATGAAATAAGTCCAGTACCAGCCTATCGGCTCAGGGTGTCTGACCCTCCAAGGGAGGAGTTGTAAAGTTTGATGGCCACAGGCAGGAATGACTTCCTATGACACTCTGTGCTGCATCTCAGAGGAATGAGTCTCTGGCTGAATGTACTCCTGTGCCCACCCAGTACATTATGTAGTGCACGGGAGACATTGACCAAGATGGCATGCAACTTAGACAGCATCCTCTTTTCAGACACCACCGTGAGAGAGTCCAGTTCCATTCCCATAACATCACTGGCCTTACGGATGAGTTTGTTGATTCTGTTGGTGTCTGCTACCCTCACCCTGCTGCCCCAGCACACAACAGCAAACATGATAGCACTGGCCACCACAGACTCGTAGACCATCCTCAGCATCGTCTGGCAGATGTTAAAGGACCTCAGTCTCCTCAGGAAATAGAGATGGCTCAGAACCTTCTTGTAGACAGCCTCAGTGTTCTTAGACCAGTCCAGTTTATTGTCAATTCATATCCCCAGGTATTTGTAATCCTCCACCATGTCCACACTGACCCCCTGGATGGAAACAGGGGTCACTGGTACCCTAGCTCTCCTCAGGTCTACCACCAGCTCCTTAGTCTTTTTCACATTAAGCTGCAGATAATTCTGCTCACATCATATGACAAAGTTTCCTACCGCAGCCCTGTACTCAACCTCATCTCCCTTGCTGATGCGTCCAACTATGGCAGAGTCGTCAGAAAACTTCTGAAGATGACAAGACTCTGTGCAGTAGTTGAAGTCCGAAGTGTAAATGGTGAAGAGAAAGGGAGACAAGACAGTCCTCTGTGGAGCCCCAGTGCTGCTGATCACTCTGTCGGACACACAGTGTTGCAAGCGCACGTACTGTGGTCTGTCATTTAGGTAATCAAGAATCCATGATACCAGGGAAGCATCCACCTGCATCACTGTCAGCTTCTCCCCCAGCAGAGCAGGGCGGATGGTGTTGAACGCACTGGAGAAGTCAAAAAACATGACCCTCGCAGTGCTCACTGGCTTGTCCTGATAGGACTGATCGTTTGTACATACTGTATGTTGGACTTCTGAATGTAATAATATAATGGGACCTCATCTGTATGTAACAGTGTCTGTAAATTGGGCTTTTGAAAGTTGGGAACTGAAATAAACACATTTCAGCTCATCATTTGTGAGGTAAACTCTGTGGACGTAATAACTAATGATGTTTTCCTGTGGGAATGAATTTCTAAGCCTCTGTGTTTCAGAGCTATCTCAATTCATTTTGAGGCAGTAAGGAGCATTTCAATAACATGATATAATTACATTTTCTTTGTTTCTAATCGTGCGGAAACATGTCTCTTAACTATTTGAATCTGGTGGTTATGACGTGTGTGCTACATAACACCCTCACTGATAGGAATGGGATAAACAGCCATGAGTAGTGTGGCTGGGATCCTAATTGATGTTACTGGCCATTTTCTGGCACCTTTCTGAATATATGTCCTTGATAGTGGGCGGAGATGGATTGGACAGTTGTAACTACCCATTACAGAGCAATCCTGTCCGCCACAGTGAAGTTTCCATATTATGCAGCAATGCAGCTTGCTCGAATGCTCTCTACTTCAAATCTGTGGATTGACGTCAGTATAGACTGTCACCAGGTTCGGATATGGCCCAAGTGCTGAGTGAGAGACACTGAAGATGTTGGTGAGCTTCCCCGGTTGTGTAGAATGTGTTCTGGGACTACGAACGGTTGTGCAAGATGTGCACTCCCAGGAGTTTGAAACTGCTCACAGTTTCCACTGTTGTATGCTGATGTAAAGAGGGGAGTGAATGGTGCTAGTTCTCCTGAAGTCAATTACCATCTCCTTTGTCTTGTTGACATTGTGGAAGAAGTCATTTGCCTGGCACCAGGCCTTCATCTCTTCTACCTCCTCTCTGTAGGCCATCTCATCCTTGCTGGTGATGACCCCTCTCCCCACAACTGTTGTATCATCAGTGAACTTGACAATGTGATTACTCGGGCAGTCACGTGTGACCAGAGTGTACAGCATTCGGCTCAGCACGCAGCCCTGGGGGCACCCGTGTTGATGTTGATGGGGAGGGAGATGCGGTTGTGCATCCTGACTATCTGAGGTCTGCTGATGGGGAAGTCCAACACCCAGTTCCACCGTGGAGGCTGAGGAATAGGAGTTTATTCACCAAGGTCTGTGGGACAATAATGTTGAATGCTGAACTGAATCCAGAAACAGCATTCTGACACAAGTGTCCTTGTTTTCTAAGTGTGTTGGAGCCAAGTGCATGACAGACGCTACGACATCTGTCCTAGAGCAGTTCTGTTGGTAAGCATATTGCTGAGTGTCCAATGGGGCAGGAATGGAGTTTTTGATATGTGCCATTACCAGCTGTTCAAAGCACTTCATCATGATTGGCGTCAATGCCACCAGGCATTAGACATCTAGGTCTGAAGTTGTAGATGTCTTTCATACAGGGACAATGGTGCCTGATTGCAGCATGTAGGGACAGCAGCCTGGAATAATGAAGTGTTGAATATCCATTGTCATATACCATTCAGCTAGGTCTTCTAATATACAGAAGCAAGCTACAATAAATTTAGAGTGAATCACCTTATTTATGCGTTTATTATTTTACTTGCAATGGGAGGTATATTTCCAGCCAAGTTTCAACCAAAGCGCTTTTATACTTTTTTTTACAAGAACAGTAAGTACGTTGCTCCATTCCATAATATTATATTCATCTGTTATCTTCATCCGTATCTCATTCTCCCATTTGATCTTTGGAAGCTCCATCGTTTCCCCATTGTCAAGACATACCCTCCGGCCATAAAACAAATTGCCTGTCATAAAAGAAAATAGTTTCCTCCCATATAACACAAACACACTTGTAAGTTTTTTTCAATCAAAGCAGCAAAACACCTTGAGATTCCATAGACCCCTTTTGTCACATTACATTTTTAAAAAGTTACAATTTCATAAGGACTTCAGGGTTACAGATATATTTCCACACTATGAAGATGTCAGTGAGCTGGTGTGCACACTCCCTGAGCACTTGGCTTGGATGTTGCCTGGTTCTGCCGTTTTATTCGGGTTGACTCTCTGCAAAGGTTTTTATCATGCCTCCTGCTGTTATGGACAGTGGCTTGTCACCTAGGAGAGGGATAGATTTTATGCCAATGTTGTGTTGCATGTCTCAAAGCATACATAAAAGGTGTTTAGAGCATCAGCTGGAGAGGCATCACTGGTACTGTGGTCACTCTTTTTCCTCATGAAGTTAGTAATGCCTTTTGTTTACTGGTACAGTCTTACTGTCAGACTGTACACAGTCTCACAGTCTCACAGTCAGACTGTACACTGGTACAGTCGCCGCCATTTTTCCTCATGTAGTTAGTAACACCTTTTGTGGCTTAGACATATAAATGTTGGGTTTGTTATCGGACAGGTATTCCTGAATTTTCTGAGAGTAGGCAGTCTTTGCTCTCCAGATGCCTAAGATGAGGTTTCTCCTGTCTGCTCTGAGAGCTGTTCTGTGACCAGACTTGATGGCAGCATCCTGGGCTTTAATTTCATTTTGTTTTAAAATGAAATGAAATTATGGAAGACTGAAACAGAGGGTTGTAAAATCATAACATAATGCAGAAGCTTGAATGTATGATTCAGGCTGACAGTACTGCAAAATTGAGAAAGTACTGCGACTCCCAATTACTCATTTGTGCTTTAGGTGAGACACTGAATACTCCTCCTGCAGGATGTGGGAAGGCAAGAAGATCTCTAGTGTCACTAACACCTACACCAGCAAGAAGTGCATCCAGCTACAGCTTCTTTCGGAACACATTAAGCAATTGGAGCTGGAATTGGATGAACTCTGGACCATTCGGGAGGCTGAGAGGTTGATCAACAGGTCATACCTGGAGGTAGTTACACCCAAGTTGCAGGACGCAGGTAGCTGAGTGATGAGAAAGATGGGAAAGGAGGTAGGCAGCCAATACCCCTGTTGCCATTCCCCATCAACTACAGGCACACCATTTTGGATACCTTTGGGGGGGACCTAGCAGAGGAAAGCCACAGTGGTCAGATCTCTGACATTGAGTCTGGCTGTGTGGCTCAGGAATACCTGGCCAATAACAAACCCGACATATGTGTCTGGGCCAAAAAGGGCATTACTAACTACATGAGGAAAAATTGGGAGAAGAGGCAAGCTGTAGTGATGGGAGATTCAATGTTTAGGGGATCAGCCAGAAAGTTCTATGAATTAAAATGTGATTACTGGATGGTTGCCTCCCACTTGCCAGGGTCAGGAACATTTTGGGTCATACTCTTATATGAGTGAGCAGCCAGAGATCATGGTCCACGTTGGTATCTATGACATGGGTAGGAAGGGTGGGGAGGTCCTGCAAAGTCAGTTCAGAGAGTAAAGGGTTAAGTTAAAGGACAGAACCTGCAGGGTGGCGATCTTAGGATTTCCACCCATGCAACGAGCTAGTGAGGCCAGAAGTAGGAACATCATACAGTTTAACACATGGCTCAGGATATTGTGCATGAAGGAAAATTTTGACTAGAGTAGCAGGGGGATAGGATCCCGAGCACCAGAAAAGATAGTAGAGTGTTTGTGGGGAGGGATGCTGTTAAGCCTACAAAGTCAGGAATTGAAAGGTTGAACATGATGGAAATATTGTTCTGAGTTGTGTATATTCCAGTTGGAAAGATGGCTAGGCTTAGGGCATGGATCAGCACATGAAATTACGATATTGTAGCCATTAGTGAGATTTAGTTTCAGGAGGGGAGAACTAGCAGCTCATTGTTGTAGAGTTTGTTGTTTTAGATGTGATAGAGCAGGAGGCTTAAAGAGGAGGGGTGGCATTACTAGTCAGGGAAAATGTCAAGACAATGCTCAGACAGGCAGACTGGAGAGCTCATCTACTAAGCCATATGGGTGGAAATGAAGAATAAGAGAGGGATGACCACATTAATGGGATCAGACCACTCAACAGTCCCAGGAGTTTAGAGGAGCAAATTTATAGAAAGGTTGCAGACTGTTGCAAGAAACATAAGGTTGTGATAGCAGTATTTTAACTTTCCATATATTGACTAAGTCTCCCATACTGTAAAAGGGCTGGATGGGATAGAGTTTATCAAATGTGTTCAGGGAAGTTTCCTTAATCAGTATATTGAAATGCCAGTTGGAGAGAGTGTAATTGTGGATCTCCTATTAGGGAAAGAGACAGGGAAGAAGTTAGTTACTTGTATAGGGAAACACTTTGCATGTAGTTTTCATAAGCCATTAGTTTCAAGATAATTTTGGAGAAGGACAGGTTTGGTCCTCAGGCGAGATTGCTATCATGTTTGCTGTTGTGTGCTGGGGCAGCAGACTGAGGGTAGCAGACACCAACAGAATCAACAAACTCATTCGTAAGGCCAGTGATGTTGTAGGGATGGAACTGGACTCTCTCACGGTGGTGTCTGAAAAGAGGATGCTGTCTAAGCTGCATGCCATCTTGGACAATGTCTCCCATCCACTACATAATGTACTGGGTGGGCACAGGAGTACATTCAGCCAGAGACTCATTCCTCCGAGATGCAGCACAGAGAGTCATAGGAAGTCATTCCTGCCTGTGGTCATCAAACTTTACAACTCCTCCTTTGGAGGGTCAGGCACCCTGAGCCGATAGGCTGGTCCTGGACTTATTTCATAATTTATTGGCATAACTTACATATTACTATTTAACTATTTATGGTTCTATTAATATTTATTATTTATGGTGCAACTGTAACGAAAACCAATTTCTCCCAGGATCAATAAAGTATGACTATGACTATGACTAAATTGGAGAAAGGCCGGTTTTAATGGCATCAGAAAGAATCTGGCAAATGTGATTTGGGACACTTTGTTTTCCAATGAAGGCGTACTTGGTAAATGGGAGGCCTTCAAAAGTAAAATTTTGAGAGTACAGAGTTTGTATGTTCCTGTCAGAATAAAAAGCAAGGATAACAGGTTTAGAGAAACTTGGTTTGCAAGAGATATTGGGGTCTTAGTTACGAAGAAGAAGGAAATGTATAGCAGGTATGGGTAGGAAGGAGTGAATGAGGTACTTGAAGGGTATAAGAAATGCAAGAGAACACTTACAAAGGAAATCAGGAGGCTGAAAGAGGGAATGAAGTTGTTCTTTCAGACAAGGTGAAGGAGAACTCCAACTGCTTGGAGGATAGCAGATGTTGTTCTGTTATTTAAGAAAGGCACGAAGGAAAAAAAGCAAGAAACTATGGGTGGGTGAGCCTGGCATCAGTTGTGGGAAAATTATTGGAAAGTTTTCAAAGGAAATGGATACAATAAATATTTAGATAGACAGGGACTTATTAGGGTTAGTCAGTATAGCTTGTGTGTAAGCAAAATCACCGGAGAGACACTGAAGCTGGTGGATATAGAAGTCTTTCTTCAGCAAAAGCAAACGGGCATCATAGTTGAAACACTCAGAAAAAGAGACTTTCCTGACCTAATATTACATGACAGTTTTATATGTTAAAGATCAAAGGTAACAGTAGGACAATTCTATAGTTACAATGTGTCTGCAATGCTTCTTTTGAAGTATATATAATTTTCAAACACCTAGATCTTCGCACAAACACTCAAGATGCCCAAAATGAATGTTAACCACTATCGACTCTGAGCTGCATTCATGCACATGCAGACATCTCAGTTCAAATGGAATGTTTCTTTCTTTGCAATCAACCCAGTCTGCAGCTCCAAGAACACTACTGCATTGCTCTGGGCTGCATTTTAAACTCAATCTACAATCCACATTCAGGTCTGAAGATAGGTTGCTATTGAAATTAACAATTGCTATACACCATAACTCCAGAATACACCCTTACATCGGCAAATAACAGTAATTATCATCAACCCAGGCTGCCAATGCTTATCTGTGCTACCACACAAGCATTTTTGCTCCCTACTGCATTAGGAAGACCACCTAAGACAAAGAGAAGAGATGAAGTCCACAGGCGACCTCTGTGGTAATTTTCTGCTGGAGCACCTGATTACAGTGCTGGAAGGGCTCTGGAGTCAAAGTTCAAAGTAAATTTATTATCAAAGTCACCATATGTCACCATATACAACCATGAGATTCATTTTCTTGTAGGCATACTCAATAAGTCTAAGAACCATAATAGATTCAATGAAAGACCACACCCGCAAGGGTGGACAAACAACCAACTGTGTAAGTACAAAAAAGAAATAATATTAATAGATAAATACAAACGTTTGTAGATAGATAAATAAATAAGCAAGCAAGCAAGCAATAAATGTCAAGAACATGAGATGAAGAATCCTTGAAAGTGAGTCCATAGGTTGTGGGAACAGTTCAGCGGTGGGGAAAGTGAAGTTGAAAGAAGTTATCCCCACTGGTTCAAGAGCCTGATTGTTGAGGTGTCTTCTGTACAAAGCACGTGCCTGCAGTGGGCATTGTCCTTCATAAGCCTGTCTTGGGCCCTCTGACCCTCCAAACCCCTCCCATGAACGCATCAAAATTCAGTCACTGGTACCCTTACAGCTGGTATTGTGCTCACTGTAAGATGGTGAATTCATTTAAGAACTGCCTGGAAATTCACAGCTACTAGGCTACATGCTCACAATTGATATAAACTGAAGCACATCAATATGGAAGGCTGCACTAAACCTTTTCAGTGGAGTGTGACACAGGGATGTGTGACAACACTGGTCTGTTGAAACTCACAATTGAAATTTCTGCATTTAAGTTCTACTTTCATTAACTGTTGGAGTGACAATATGGTTTTAACACCCTTTTTTTCTCGCCTGATTTTCTTAATTAGTATCAGCAATGGATATTCATTTATTAAGACCATAAAACATAGAAACAGAATCAGGCTATTCAGTCCATTGAGTTCATTCCACCATTTGATCATAGAAAGTTTGTTTTTCCTCTCAACCCCATTCTCCTGCCTTCTCCCTGTAACCTTTGACACTCTTACTAATCTATCAAACGTTGTTCATTTTGAGACAGAACTAGATACTGTATACAGATTCTCTTAGCATATTTGTTTATATATTATTCACTCTAATTAATTAATTCATTGCCTGCATTTGTGCTTGTGATGTTTATGACAGATCTAACGTCAATTGGTGAATGTATTTTAAAATTAATTTAGAATTTAGCTTGAAAATTGAAATATATACTTAAAACAATATTTGGATTTATTCAAAAGCTTTCAATATTGCTAATGAAGAACTTATGATATGTAAAGTTCATGGACATAATAGTCAATGCACACATCATGCACTCCCATAAACAGAAATGCAAGCCTTACCGAGTAATCTATTTTAAATGGCATTGATTGGCAATGAATATTCTCTTATGCACCAAATAAAATAGTCTATTTCTATTCAAAAATGTTTTTATATTAAATGTCTGGTCTTATTTTAATATTATAGAGTGATAGAACACTACAGTATAGAAACTGGCCTTTTCCCCATCTACTTCATACTGAACTATTTATTTACCTTTTCCCATCGACCTGCATCTGGACCATAGCCCTCCATACCCTCCCTTCCACGTACCTATCCAAATTTCTCTTAAATGTTGAAATCAAACCCACATCTACCACTTCCGCTGGCAGCTCGTTCCATACTCTCACCACCTTCGGAGTGAAGAAATTTCCCCTCATGTTTTCCTTCAGCATTTCACCTTTCAACCTTAACCTGCGACCTCTAGTTCGAGTCTCACTAAACCTCAGTAAGTAAAAAGCCTGCTTGCATTTACCCTATATAATACCCCACAAAATCTGTATATATCTATCAAATCTCTCTTTATTTTTCTATGATCTCGGGAATAAAGTCCTAACCTGTTCAACCTTTCTCTGAAATTCAGGCCCTCAAGAACCGGTAGTAGCTTTGTAAATTTTCTCTGCACTCTTTTAATCTTAATCATATCTTCCCTGTAGGTATGTAACCACAACTAAACAAAATACTCCAAATTAGGCCTCACCAATGTCTAAAACAACTTCAACATAACATCCTAACTGCTGTATTCAGTGCTTGCATTTATGAAGGCCAATGTGCCAAAAAATATATTTACGATCCTATGTACCTATGACATCACTTTCAAGGAATTATTGATCTGCATTCGCTGATCCCTCTGCTCTATCACATTAATCACAGCCACTGTGTAAATCCTACCCTCGTTTGTCCTCCCAAAGTGCAAGTCCTCACATTTATCTGCATTAACTTTCTTTTGCCAGTTTTTAGCTCAGTTTTCCAGCAGTTCCAGATCCTGCTACAGGGTTGGTGTCACCGATCTTGGTGCAATCTGCAAATTTGCTAATCCAGTTAACTACTATACCCCCACATCATTGCTATAGATGACAAACAGCAATGGACCAGCATGATCCCTGAGGCAATCCATTTCTCACAAGCTTTCAGTTAGAGAGGCAACCTTAAGTCCATTACTGATCTTCTCGAACTGCTACAGTTTGCTTATAGTGCAAATCGCTAAGTTAAAGATGCAGTTAACTTGTATCATCACTACATTCTTCAACATTTGAACTCCTCTAACACTTATATGAGGATCTTGTTTGTGGCTTTTAGCTCCACCTTCAACACTATGTTTCGGATTTGCTCCATAGCAACCTAACCCAGCTAGATGTCCCCTACAGTATCTGTCAATGGGTTAATAAGGAAGGAAGCAGTATGTAAGGCTGGGCTCCTACTTATCAGATCCAATATCTATAAGTGCTGACACACCCCAGGGCTGTGTTCTTTCACCCCTCCTATTCTCAGTTTATACAAATGACTGTACCTCCACAGACAAATCCATTAAAATCCTGATGTTTGCAGAGGACATGAATGTAGTTGGTCTCATCTCTAATAATGATGTGATCTGCTATCAAACAGTGTACACTGTTTTGCATCATGAGTGCTCATAGCAACTTGGAGCTTAATGCTATCAGGATGGTAAAAGTGAGTGTTAACTTCTGCTACTAACACCTTACTTGCCCCACCTTGTAAATTAATGGTCAAGCTGTGTCTGTGGTCAAGGCATTAAAATTCCTGAAGACTACCATTACCAATACATTGAAGTAGACAAGTACATTATGCTCATCACTAAGAAAGCCTAGCAGAGATTGTTCTTCCTATGCCATCTTAGGAAACTTAACATCTCAAGACATATCCTGATGAATTTTTACTCAGCCGTCATTGAAATTATTGTGACCACCTGTGTCACCATTTGGTTTCCCGCCGCCTCCTCGCTCTCCAAGTCCAGCTTGCAGTGAGTGGTCTACTCGGTGGAGAAGATCATTGTCTGTCAGCTACTGACGTTAGAAGTCCTGTTCATTGCCAGAGTGAAGAAAAGAGTTGAAAAAATTACTGCTGATGCCACCCACCTTCGGAGTCAAATTGCTATCGGGGAGATGCTACAAGTCCATCACCACCAGGACTACACACCATCTCTAAAGCTTTTATCCTGGAGCTCTCCAGTTTCTCAATAAAACTCATCAAGTGTAATACCCTAACTGTCCCTGCGCAACATCCATTAAATGGTCTTTCCTGCTCTCCTTGTTCCGTTGATAATTATTGAGACTGTTCATATGTTCACATTTATTTAAGTTTGATTATTGACATTTGCGCATGCAACTGTTTTGCTAATCGTTGATTGCTTATGACCATTTGCACTATTGTCTTATAAACTTTTAGTTGCAATTGTATTATCTGTCATGGTATTGTCCTGCTTTTTATCCTTGGCACTGAACCACAATCAGTTCTGCTATGTTGCACATACTGGCAGTAAAGTGATTCTGATTCTGTTGATTACTTCAGGAAGGCTACCAGCATAATTAAGTATGCCTGCTACCCTGGCCACTCTCTTTTCTCTCTTCGATTTTCCAGGAGAAGATGCAGGATCTTGAAATCCCACCTGTCCAAACTTAAGAACAGCTTCTTCCTCAATTGTGTCATTGTGCTGAACCAATCCCCTCTTTCACACCCCCTTCCGTGTAGTGCTGCCACATTTAAGCACTCGTAACTCTACCTCTCTCAGCTATTCTGTTTGAAGTTCAAAGTAAGTTTTATTATCAAAGTACATATATGTTACCATATAGAACCCTAAGACTCATTTTCTGTGGGTGTACTCAGCAAGTCTGTAGAATAGTATCTATAACAGGATCAATGAAAGATCAGCCAGCGTGCAGAAGACAACAAACTGTGCAAATGCAAATACAAATAAATAGCAATAAACAATGAGAACATAATAAAGAGCCCTTGAAAGTGAAATCATTAGTTGCAGGAACACTTCAATGATGGAGCAAGTGAAGTTGAGTGTAGTTATACACTTCTATTCTAGAGCCTGATGGTTGAGGGGTAGTGACTGTTCTTGAACCTGGTGGTGCGAGTCCTGTGGCTCTTGTACTGTCACTTCAGCATTCCCTTTTGCACCAATTTCAATCCTTGAATAATTCTGCAGTTTCGTGCTCATAATTGTATTTATCGGTTGATTTATGTATTATTATCATGTGAAATTTATGTAAACAGGGAATTTCAATACACCTTGGTGTATATGGCAATAAATTAATCTATATCTGAATCTGAGTCAGAATGATCCAGAAGTTAGCAAGCTGAACATGACCATGATCCTGACCTCCATACACAAATAATGAAGAGGCACCCGGGGTCCTGTATTTCAAATTGCAGGAAGCCACAGAACCCACAGTAGTGTACTGGTTGGTGTGATGGTGCATTCCAGCGTTTGGAGTTCAGTTCGGGCACGGTTCTGTAAGGAGCCTCTGTACGTCATCCCCGAACAATGCACAGATTTTCCCTGGGTGCTCCAGTTTCCTCCCACAGTCCAAAGACGTACCAGGTCGGTTAATTGGTCATTGTACATTGTCCCGTGATTAGATTAAGGTTATTCGGGCTTGTGGAGTTGTCAGATGCTGGAGTGTCATGGCTCGAAGAGCCAGGAGGGCCTATTCTATGCTGTATCATGAAATAAGAAAGAAATAAAACCCAGTGAGTACAAAGAAAGCAGTTCATGCCTTTTAAGCTGCATGGGTTCAGCGGATATAAGGTTGGTAGAGCCTGATTTACTCCATGAGTAAATGAGAGCTGTTGTTTGTCAGGTCATAGAGGATGAAGAGCTTACTGTAGATGTCATTGTAGAGGAATTTAACATGAGAAAGTGTGTACTACGCAGAATGAGAATTCTGCTAAAAGTCGAGAGAGTAATCTCCCAATGGATATTCAGGCGTCAAGAGATATGCTTAAAGTTGCTCTATGCTACAATATTCAAATTCACAATCCTTCTTTGTTTTAGTGTTCAAACAAATCACCAGCCCAGAATGATGAAAAAGAAATGTTGAGCAAGTCACAAAAAGGTGTGTTTCTTTGAAGGGATCGATAAATAACAAAAGATACA
This sequence comes from Mobula birostris, assembly GCF_030028105.1. Classification (NCBI taxonomy): domain Eukaryota; kingdom Metazoa; phylum Chordata; class Chondrichthyes; order Myliobatiformes; family Myliobatidae; genus Mobula; species Mobula birostris. The sequence goes on from NC_092393.1 coordinate 22,726,506, forward strand.
CATAAGGACTGCCAGTCAACTATCTTGGTCAAGAAATAAATTGCCATTTATACATTACTGGATTGGAGAGTCAATTTAAAGCATATCACGCACTTTTATCAAATAGAAGGCCTAAGCTCATGATCTTTAATCCTGAGCTGAGAATTTTCCAATGCAATCAATTTGATTCTCTAAATGAAATGAAATTACATTTAAACTGATTTTATCTCTTGTCATAAACTTCTAAATACTAAAAAAGTAAAAACACTTCAGATCACAGCTTTGATTTTGCACCTAGTATTCAAATCCTTATAGTTGCTCATTGTCTCGTTTCAGATTTTATGGCAATTTAGAGTCACCAGGATTCTGTTACTCTGGCACTTCCTAAATGAATCTGGAACCTACATGGGCCCTGCAACAAGTTACACTGGAAAATCATTCCTGAGAGGCACAGCAAAACAAAACCCTGGAAATATAAAGCAGAGTAGTAAATTCAATGTGAAATTTCATAGCGAGGGCAGGCAAAATAACAAAAGGGGGAAAGAAACATTAAATAAGGAAGATAAAAGACAAAAAAGAAAACAAAATATTTTATCTTAATCTTAAGTTCCCACTTAGATAAAATCTGAAGAAGACTGAGTTTGTTATTTAGTGCAATTAACATTTAATAAACTGTTAAAAATTCATTTAGCTTTGAATGGATGTCCTACTCTTTCCGGCCATTTATCTGGAGCTAAAGTCACACAATTCTACTGTCTGAATACTGACTCTCTCAGTGCAGTAATAGTGTACTGAAGAATGAGAGCAAACCAGACAGCAACCTAGTTTTCGTGTAACTATACCAATTCTGAAAGTAGCTCTCTGATTTATTGCTTAATAACATAAGTTCTAATCACCTCATCATTACCACTACTGCGAAGTCCAGTCCAGTGCAACAGAACATATTTGATGCCGACTTATCCTTCATTATTTTCACAAACTGCAGAGAACGGATATTGCTGTTTGTATAAATTATAACAACCTTCTTTGACAAGTCCCCTAGGAAACGACTAGACAGCATGTCCAAACCTTCAGTTCAAAAGCCAGATTTTTCTCTGAGCAAATAATTTTTTTTTAAAGATCTGAACTGGATTTTTGTTATTATTGTTGCATTTTGTTAAATATACCACATATCTAATTGAGTGAGTGGTCTCCACATTTTTGATAAGCACCTTCATTCACTTTCACTCACCGTTAGGTCAGGTTTGGTATTTTTTGATGAAGCATTTTAGTTTCTTCTATCAGCTTTCTGAATCGACAGCTGAGTTGCAAATACTTTGGACATGATCTCATTTCTTTACCAACTGATGATTATCTATTGTCCTGATTATCTGATTTTACACAGGGCAGTTTCCATTCATTCTACAAGTGCCAGGACACCCTCACTAAAAGAAGTGCTATTAATGTGCTTTTGCTCAAATTTTTCTTTGCTGCAAGTATAATGAAAATTCTTTGGTAATACTTGATTTGAGAAGTAATTCTTAAGTGACAAATGTTAGTGTCATGAAATGGTCCATCACCAATTCTCTGACAACACTATGGCATCTCCAAGGAGTATGATAAAGGACCTTTGGAAGTGTCCCTTGACATTTTATTTTCAAATTTTTTTTGTGTTGGGTCTGTGCACAACTACATATAGATTAAATAAAAGCACACATGTGTGAGATGGCTTTAACTGGTGTACTCACATTGCAGCAAGACAGAGAGAACAAATTGCAGGTATTGACAGCAGATAAATACGTAGTGTTGGGGGCAGGGGTCATTACTCTAAAAGAACTAGATTCATACATTACAGCTTCTATTTAATAGTGTTGTTAAGATTTCTCATTGGATTCTTGGTGCCATGCTGACAAGCTTACAGTATGTATCTGAATCCAAAAGCTTTGCTGAATTTTCTGAATGCTTGCCTAGTGAAATGCAGTTCATTCGTCATAGAGGCACAGAACAATACTGCACGGATACAGCCCTTTTGGTCCAATAGCCATGACGCCCATCCATCTTAGCCCTAGTTTTCTGTGTTCATAACCTTCTAAGCTTTGCTCCTCCATGTACCGATCAAGTGCACCTTAAATGATACTGTAGTACTTGCCTCAACCACTTTCTCTCACAGTTAGTTCCATATACTCACCACATCTGCTTGAAAAAATTGCCCCTTGAGTCCCTTTTAAATCTTTACCCTCTCACTTTAAATCTATGCTTTCTAGTTTTGGAGTCCCCTGCCTTAGGAAAAGACTGCTACCATCTATCTTATCACTGACCCTCATGACGTTATAACCTCTATAAGACCACCCTTCATTCTCCTACACTCCAAGGAATAAACACCTTACCTGACCAACCTCTCCTGAAAACTCAGGCACTTTAGTCATAAATCTCCTGAAAACTCAGGCAACATCATCATAAATCTTTTCCACACTCTCTCCAGTTTAACCATGTCTCTCCTATGGCAGGGTTAACAAAACTGAACATAATACTCCAAATGTGACCTTACCAATGATTTGTACAACTGCAACAAAATGTGCAAACTGCTATATTCAGGGCTCTGACAAATGAAAGCCAGCGCGCTAATGCACTTTTACCAACTTATCTAGTTCAACGAACTATGCATCTGTATTCCTAAGTCCTTCTGTTCCATTCTACTCCCCAATGTCCTATCATTTATAGTTTAAGTCCTACTCTGGTTTGAATTGCCAAAATGCATTACCTCACACTCATCTGTTTCGAAATCCATTTGGCAGTCCTGGGCCCACTTCTCTAACTGATCAGGATCCCATTGTAATCGATGATAACCCTCCTCACTATCAACAATACCTTCTAATTTTGTATCATCCACAGACTTACTGATGAAATCTTGCGCATTCACATCCAAATTCATATTCGCATACCCGATCAAAACTTTTCCATGGATGGCTGACCGGAAGTGCACTGAGAACGGTAAGCGTAAAGGAGTTGGGGGCTTACTGTTCTGGTTAACAACAGATGGTGCAATCCTGGTCATATTACGATCGAGGAACGTGTTTGTAGACCGGATATTGAACTTTTTGCTGTTGGACTCCGGCCATATTCCACCGAGATACAACACTGGGCATCACGGGAGGTTGTTCCTGCCTGTGGCCGTCGAACTTTGCAGCTCCTCCATAGAGAGTCAGACACCCTGAGCCAATAGACTGGATCTGGACTTATTTCCATCTGGCATAGTTTGCATATCGTTGTTTGATTGTTTGTGGTTTTTGTATTGCTATATTTATGCTCTATTCTTGGTTGGTGCGGCTGTAACGAAACCTAATTTCCCTCAGGATCAATAAAGTATATCTACCTACCTATCTATCTATCTATCAATCAAATCATTTACGCAAGTAACAAATAATGAGGACTTCAACACCAACTCCTACAGCTCACCACTCATCACTGGCCTCCATTCTGAGAAACAAGCATCAGCCATCACCCTCTGTTTCCTCCCTCGGAACTAATTTTGAATCCACCGAACTAGCTCTTCTGGATTCCATTGGACTTAATCTTCCAGGCCACCCTATCATGCAGGATCTTGTAGAAGGCCTTACCAAATTCCAGATAGACAGCATCTGCCTTTGGTTACCTTTCAAAAAAAATACTCTAAAAGCTTAATCAAGTGCAATCTCCTCAAGAAGGGTAAGACGAAAGAATACAAACCAAACCATGCTAACTTCCTGCTACTGATTTCAGGGTGACCAGATTGCAGTTTGCTGGCTTGTCTATGCTACCCTTCTTAAACAACTGAGCAATATTAGCCACCTTACAGGCTTTGAGAACTTCACCAGAGGCTAACAATAAAGCAAGTATCTCCTCAAGGGCCTCTGCAATTTCTCCTCTAGCCTCCTACAAAGTCCAAGGATGGTTTAGGTCCAGCGCTGGGATTTATCCACCTTAATGCCCTATAAGGTTACAAATACCTCCTCCTGGGTAATATGAAAGTTATCCAAAACATTTCCCCTGGTTCCTGTATCTCATGAGCACAGTGATTTTCTCCTCAGTAAACATTGAGGAAAAACATTCGTTCAAAATCTTATCCAAGACAAAGATGGTCCTGTTGCACTCTAAGGTGTCCTACTCTCTCTCTAGCCACCCTTTTACACTTAATATAGCTATAGAACATTTTGGGATTTTTCTTAACCTTGCCTGCCAGATCCATCTCATACCCTGCTTGTGCGCTCTTGATTTCCTCCTTAAGAATTTTCTTAATTCTTAATTTTTATGTAGTTATCAATGGATTCACTTGTCTCCCACCTCCTAAAACCAATATATGCTTCTTTCTTTTCCTTGACATGACTCTCAATATCTCTCATTAGCTAGGTTTCCCTGAACTTGCCATGTTAACCCTTCACTCTAACAGGAACATGCCGCTCGTGAACTCATGATTTCACACCCTTCAAAGTTGTTATTCATTCCTTTCCCTTTAAAAAGACTCACCCAATGAACCTGTGCCGGATCCTGCCCAATTCCCCCAAAATTAGCCTGTTGCATTTTCGGACTCTAATCTGTGAACGTATCAGAATCAAGTTTATTATCATCGGCATTTATCGTGAAATCTGTTAACGTAGCAACAGCAGCCCTATGCAGACCTAGAAATAAATAAATAAATAACAAATCAATTACAGTAAGTATATATTTGTAATTAAATAGATTAAAATAGTGCGAAAACAGAAGCAGTATATATTTAAGAAGTGAGATATTGTTCACGAATACAATGTCCTTTTAGGAATCAGATGGCAGAGGGGAAGAAGCTGTTCCTGAATTGCTCGGTGTGTGCCTTCAAGCTTCTGTACCTCCTTCCTGATGGTAACAATGAGAAGAGGGCGTGTCCTGGGTGATGAGGAGCCTTAATAATGGGTGCCGCCTTTCCGAGGCATTGCTCCTTGAAGATGTCTTGGATATTACAGAGGCTAGTTCCCAAGATGGAGCTGACTAACAATACTACTTTCTATAGATTCTTTTGGTCCTGTGCAATAGCCCCTGCCCCCATACCAGACAGTAATCCAGCCTGTCAGAATGCTTTCCACAGTACATCTATAGAAGTTTCTGAGAGTTATAGGTGGCAAACAAATCTCTTCAAACTCCTAGTGAAGTATAGCCACTGTCTTGCTTTCTTTATAGCTGCATTGATATGTTGGGCCAGGTTAGATCCTCAGTGATCTTGACACCCAGGAACTTGAAATTGCTCACTATCTCCCACTTCTGATCCTTCTGTGTGGTTTGGTTTGTGTTCCCTCGTCTTACCCTTCCTGAAATCCACAATCAGCTCTTTCATCGTACTGACATTGAGGGCCAGGTTGTTGCTGCAACACCACTCAACTAGTTGGTATACCTCGCTATTGTACGCCCTCTCATCACCACCTGAGATTCTGCCAACAATGGTTGTATCATCAGAAAATTTATAAATGGCATTTGAGCTATACCTAGCCACACAGTCATGGGCAGAGAGGGAGTAGAGCAGTGGGCTAAGCACATGTGTTTGATATGATCGTCAGCGAGGAGGAGATACTATCGCCAATCTGCACAGGTTGTGGCCTTCAGGTTAGGAATTCAAGGATCCGATTGCTGAGGGAGGTACAGAGGTCCAAGTCCTGTAGCTTATCAATCAGAACTGTGCAAATGATGGTACTAAACAGTGAGCTATGGTCATCCTGACATGGGTGTTTGTTTTGTCCAGGTGATCTAAGGCCGTTTGAAGAGCCATTGAGATTGCATCTGCCATTGACCTGTTGTAGCGATAGGCAAACTGCCGTGGGTCCAAGTCCTTGCTGAGGCAAGAATTCATTTTAGCCACCTTCAACCTCTCAAAGCATTTCATCACTCTAGATATGAGTGCTATTGGGCGATAGTTATTAAAACAGCAAACCCCACCACTATTCTTAGACACTGATATAATTGTTGCCTTTTGGAAGCAGATGGGAACTTTCTACTGAAGCAGTAAGAAGTTGAAAAAGTCCTGGAATACTCCCGCCAGTTGTTTGATTCAAATGCAGCAAAGGTCTTCAAAGCTGTGGTTATATTTCAAAGCTGGCATAGAAAGCGTTGAGTTTGTCTGGTAGTGAAGCATCGCTGTCATTCATGCTATTGGATGTCGCTTTATAGGAAGTAATGTCCCGCAAATCCTGCCAGTGTTGACATGTATCTGATGTCACCCCCAACCTCGCTCGGAATTGTGACTTCACTCTTGAAATAGCCTTCCACAAGTCATACCTGGTTTTCTTGGACAGACCTGGGTCCCCAGACTTAAATGCCACAGATCTAGCCCTCAGCAGATGACGAACCTTTTGGTTCATCCACAGCTTTTGGTTTGGGAATGTACAGCAAGATTTCATTGGCACACACTCATCGTCACAGGTTTTAATGAAGTTGGTAACAACTGTGGCATACTCATCCAGATTTGAAGACGAAATCCTGAATACAGTCCAGTCCACTGATTCAAATGAGTCCTGTAAGCGCTCCTGTGCTTCCCTTGTCCATACTTTCTTCATCTTCAGTACTGGTGCTGCAGTCTTCAGTCTCAGCCAGGTGATCGGACTTTCCAAAGTGTGGACATGGAATGGCACGGGAGGCATTCTTGAAGGTGCTGTAACAGTGGTCCAGTGTGTGCTTCCTCTGGAAGTACAAGTGATCTGTTGATGGTAATTATTTAGTGACGTTTTCAAGCTGACCTGGTTAAAACACCCCAAAATGATGGTGAAGATGTCAGGGTGTGCTTTTTGTGCAGGTTGATCCCATTGCTTAGATTAGCGGTCACCAACCTTTTTAAGCCCAAGATTCCCTATCTCGACCTCAGTGAAAGACAAGATCTACCTTCTAAATCGTTCAGAGAAAAAACAGCTCAGATTGTACTTCCAATTTGAGACCTTTTATTTGGGCTAGTTGTATTTGAATTACACAAAATACTTTTGTCAAACTTTCAAATCAATTCAAACAAGAAAACACTGTAACTATCATATCAAACGGGCCATAGCTGTCTTTCTTTAAGAATATTACAATACTTCACACCTTTAACTCTAAGTTTCATTATTTAACTTTATTTCAACATGAAAAATAAATGAATAAAAATTAACTGTTGCATTCAGTGTAATGACTGGGGCTGAATACTTTCTGCTAGTTCCTGAAATTTGGCTCATAACTACAGACAGCCAGTCTGAGACAGTCTGTGAGGTGTAGGGTTGCCAACTGTCCCATATTTGCAGGGACATCCCGTATACTGGGCTAAATTGGTTTGTCCCATACGGGACGGGCCTTGTCCTGTATTTCCCCCCCGCTAAGGTAGAGCGTTCCCAGACCCAAAAAAAATTACCTACCAAATCATACCAAATAACACATAAAGCCTAAAATAACACTAACATATAGTAAAAGCAGGAATGATATGATAAATACACAGCCTATATGAAGTAGAAATAATGAAGATTAAGCCAATTCATGGGGGAAAAAATCAGCACATACATACACGTGCAAACAGGTGCCTGTGCAAGGCTTCATGGTCATGGTAGTCTTTCATGGGGTAAACACAAATGTCCCGAGATTTGACTACTACCTTTGTCCCTTATTTGGGAGTGAGAAAGTTGGCAACCCCAGTGAGGTGTCTGTCAGTAAGTCAGCTCCTGTACTTAGATTTAATAACTTTCATCAGTGAAAATGCAATTTCACATAGATAAGTTGACATGAAGTAGGCACTGGCTTTTAGTGCTGTAAAACCAACGCACTGTTGGGGGCCCATCAGTAGTAATTGCCATCAGTTTATGAATGTAAATAGAAATTCTTCTTCCCATTCTGGATGGAATTTGTACGTTTTCACCTTCTTTCATGGAGTCTCCGCCATGTTATCAGGATATCACAAGCGATTGCCGATTGCGTTGCCTCTGATCTGGGCCGACATTTATGTGCCGGGCGGCACCTAATTAATTAGCTGGTTTATTTGGGCTTTTTTTCCTTAAAGATTTGCTGGGTGCATCCCGACTACCGCTGCACCACTGCATGCTTCGCGGCCTGGAGGTTGGGGACCACTGCCGTATATTGATGTTTGCGACAGTCTGTACTCTTATCTAATCTGATTGGTCACTTTGATGCAGCACAAGCTACGCTGAAAACGCGGTGCCCCTGCAACCCGGAAACAATCGCTCTTTATAAACAGCGTTGAGTAGCAAAAATATTGCTATATTACCATTATCCTAATTAGTATTACTTACTTTTATAATGCTCACATTACAGCAGTATTTATGTATTTATTTTTGATTTTTTTCAGGATCTACGGGGAAAGTCTCAAAGATCGACGGGTTGGCGACCCCTAGCTTAGTTCATTCAGAGCCTGCTTCACATTGGCCTGAGGTGGAATGTACACTTCTGCCAAAATGATCACAGAAATCTCCAGCGGCAAGCAAAATGGACAGCACTTAACTGAGAGCTATTTCGGGCCTAGTGAGCAGAATCGGGACAACACAGGTACATTTGTGCCCCCAAGAGGAGTTGATCATGAGGCATACACCTCCACCTCTGCTTTTGAGAGATTCAACAGTCCTATTGTGATGGTGTATAGTGCACCCGTCAATCTAAATCACGGCATCTAGTATGCAAGGGGTTAACCAGGATTCCATGAAACAAAGGATGCAATTGGTCTTAATGTCCCTCTGATACAATACCCTAGCTCTGAGAAGTTTGAGTTATTTACTGGAGACTGTACGTTTGCCAGTGCGTTGGTGGGTATTGGGAGTCGGAAACCCCGTTTTATTTTTAAACACAACGGTGTCCCTGACCAGCAGCCACATTTCCTGTGAGGAAGCTTCTTCCAGCGAGAAGTACGGCCACAATCAGCATTGCTTCCATCGTCTTTAAGCAGCGATAGATTATTCATTCGCATCAAGATGTCATTATTAACTGTTTAGACCATGGAAGCAGTTGTGATTCTCTGCTGTATCAGGCTGAAATGGGAATACTTAATCATATCCATCGACCTGTACGGCATGGGATTGTCGCCTTCAAGGCACCCCAGAAGTGAAAATGTTCTTTCCTTTTCCATCACTACCTTAAAATTAATCAAATTACGGTCACTAGTGCTCCCTGACTGTTACTTCAGTTACCTGTCCTGCCTCGTTCCCTAAAATATGGTCCAGTATAGCACAGTCCTGAGTAGAACCCTCTATATATTGATTCAGAAAAGTTTCCTGAACATCTTTCACACATTCCACCCCATCCAGGCCTTCAACACTCTGTGTAATCCAGATAATAATGGAGAAAGTAAAATTTCCACTAATACAACCCTATTATTCCTCAAACTGAGGTGTATGGGGTGTCCACAGAGGAGCAGGTGAAGGGGCTTGTCATTTCCTTTCCGGGGTAGCTCAGTCACCTTTCATCTTCACCAGCCGCTCAGCTCTCACCTGTGGCTCCAAGAAGCTGCAAGCATCAGCAGTCACTTTCAGGTACACAGCTTTGACAGGCTGGCTAAACCAAGTTAGGGCAGCCCATGGCCTCAAACCTTGGTGAGATGTGAACACGCCTGCCCTAGCATGTGAAGTCAGCTTCAGCTTGAAGCATCTCGGATGAGATATTCAGTGAGACTGAAAGGCCAGGAAAGTGGTGCTGCAATGCTCTGTGGAGAGCAAAGATCATGGCAAGGTGCAGGAGTTGTCATGGCAATCCACTGCAACCAAGGAAGAGCCCACTTTGTGACTCTTGTTTGTACAACTGGACCCAGACTTCTGAAGTCATAAGAATGGAACTGCCCAGTGCAATAGCTTTTCCACCTTAAAAGCACTCCTGCCCTCACAGGCTTCCTGTCATCATCGGACACGATGGACAACCACCATTCATAAAACCATGAGCAATTTCTCTACACATCTGCTCCTCAATTTCCTGATGAGCATTGGGGTGTGGGGAGGTCTGTAATGTGGCCTCATTTGAGTGATCCTCCCCTTATAGTTTCTGCCCATATGGATTTGCTGAATAATCCCTTAAAAATGTTATCTCTAGGTAATCTGCAATGCACTCCCTTATCAAAATAGCATCATCCCATCCTGTAGCATCTATATCCTGAAGTGCTGAGCTGCCAGACCCGCTCTCTCTCAGCCATGTTTTGTCATGACTATAACACCCCAGTCCTCTGACCCAATCCATATTCTGAGTTCATCTGCCTTACCTGTTAAACCTTGTGCACTGAACCAAGTGCAGTTTAATTGGGCATTCCTTTCTTTGTCTTTGCTGTGCCCAAAATTTATTTATTTTGTCCTCTCATGCATTATCCCATGACTTGTGCCTGCTCAGGCTACAACCACCCACACCCCCCCCCCACCCCGCCAATCTAGTTTAAATCCTCCCGTGAAGCAAGCAGATTTCCTTGCAAGGATCTTGGTCTCTTGATGGTTCTGGCCACTACACCAGAAGAGAACCCAATGGTCCCAGACCCAGAACTGTTGACCCCTGTGTCAGGTCCTCAGCCACAAATTCTTCTGGCCTGGCTTTCTGTTACTGACCTTGTCAGCATGTGGCACTGGAGATATCACTACCCTTGATATCCTGCTGCTTACCTCACTCCCTCTACTCATTGTGCAGAACCTCATGGCTTGTACTGCCCATGTCACTTATACCAACATGTACAATAACCTCGGATTGTTTGCCCTCCTGCTTGAGAAATTTCTGCAGCTGCTCAGAGGCATCCTTGATCCTGGCATCCGAGAGGCAACACATTCTCCTGTCATCCCTTCCACAATCACAGAATCTCCTGTCTGTCCCTATTACTGTCACCCTGTCTGACTGTACCCTTTCACTTTGAGCCTCAGAGCCCATCACGTTACCAGAGATAAACTACTGCTGCTAGCCCATGAAAGAAAATCCCCCTCAACTGTATCCAAAGGGGTATACCCGTTAATGGGGGGAATAGCCACCGAGGAACCCTGAACTGACTCAGTAATCCCCTTACTTTTCACACTGGTCACTCACTTATCTGAAGTCTGGACCTTGGCTATGACCACCTTAATAAAAGCCTCGTCTATGAAGCTCTCAGCTTCCCGGATGATCCTGAAATTATCTGAAAACGAGTTTATCTGTGCTGCCAGTGTTGGCAAGCTATTGTTTAGATGTTCATTTGTACCCTTACACATTGATGGATACTCCATGACCAGAAAAAAACCTTAAAAAAATGTCCTTGGTGACTATATATTGATTTGAATTCAGATCTATCAGTCCCAGTTTTCAACCATGGCTAGTTCAGAATGTTACCTGCTTTAACTGGTATCCCGTATGCGCTGTATATTCCACTTTTGCTTATCATTCTGCAAGGCCGGCATAAGACATCATTTGGTGACTTCTGGGGGTTTTTCAGTTCCTTGCTGGCTTTGACATATCTTACCCAATTCAACTTTTCTCCGGGCTTCTATGATAAGCCCTAGTTCAATAGTTAGTTCACCTCAGAAATCACTTCAGATTATGTGCCTGCAAATCCTTCAGAGAACAGGAGCTTGCAATGACTTCTCATTTTCTGCTTTATTTACTTTCCCACATCCGATATTGGAAGGTGGGAACTCACAAACACGTTAGATTGAAGGTCTTTGTCATCTGTGCCATTAGCCTCAAGTGAGAAGGTTTGACAATAAACTGATCATGTAGAGTCCTTTACCCTTCATGTGTCTGCCATAACTCAGCAGGAAGACTTCTTTCAGAATCAGAATTAGAATCAGGTTTATTATCACCGGTATGTGACCTGAAATTTGTTAACTTAACAGCTGCAGTTCAATGCAATACATAATCTAGCAGAGAGAGAGAGAGAAAAAAAACATAATACATAAACAAGTAAATCAATTACATTATTGACTAGATTATTTTAAAAATGTGCAAAAACAGAAATACTGTATATTAAAAAAAGTGAGGTGGTGTCCAAAGCTTCAAAGCCCATTTAGGAGTCGGATGGCAGAGGGGAAGAAGCTGTTCCTGAATCACTGAGTGTGTGCCTTCAGTGTTCTGTATCTCCTACCTGATGTTAACAGTGAGAGAAGTGCATGCCCTGGGTGCTGGAGGTCTTTAATAATGGACGCTGCCTTTCTGAGTCACTGCTTCCGAAAGATGTCCTGGGTACTCTGTGGAGAGCATCTTGCAATTAATGGGGTCACTCTCATTAAGGAAAATGGACAGTATTTCATCATGCTCCTGATTTGTTCCACATCAATGGTGTCAAGGTATTGGGATGTCACATGGTCATTCACTCACTCAAAGATACCTGATCTTGGAACCAACTCTTAAACCCAAATTGGATATGAATGTGCAGGCTTATTGTGGCTATGTGCCTCTTAATAGCACTGTCAGCGAGGGCTTCTGTCACTTTGCTAATGATTGAGAGTAGACTGACTGGACAGTGATTAGTCAGATTGGATTTGTTAATGAGATACACCCGGGCAATTATCCACATTGTCATTTAGATGCTGGCGCAGTAACTGTATGGAGACAGCATGACTGAAGGCACAACTCTAAGTCAATTGTATAAGCAGACAGCAAATCCTACAGTGTATGAAATTTTCCAAGAGCTTGTGATGCCTGATCAAAAGCAATGAGCAGCAGAGAAAGCACTTGAAAACTGCTGATGATTGCCCTGGAATGCCTAGAATTTAAAACAAAACAGAGTAATGAAATAGTCCAGCCAGCTGTCAGAAGAAAAATGAATTTTTTATCATTTCTGTTAATACTTCAGTTTATTAAAGTTAACAGAATATTGCTGATGGGAAATGGGTTGTTTGCCTGTTTGCTGGAGGAAGCAATTATTAAATTATCTGATGTATATCCTACCAGACATGGGTTCTCAGAACTTATTCAGCCAATATAAGCTTTTATATTCTCTCTTTCATGATAGTGTCCAGTAAAGGGCACTTGTGCCAGAACTTAGCAACGTAGTCCAAATTGTTTGAGAAACTTGCAGCAGAAACTTATTCAGGCCACTGGGGGGAATGTTATAACATTGCTAATGTTTCATTTAAAAAAAGGTCCTCTATTCCAATGGGAAAGTGACAAAACACGTTAATATTATATTGCAGAGAGGATGGAGGAGAGATTCGAGATTCAAAGAACATTTATTATCGAAGTGTGTGTGCAGTATACAACCCTGAGATTTGTTTTCCACACACAGCCATGAGACAAAGAAAATCATGGAACCCAATTAAAGCAAAACAGCAAACCCCAACACTGTTATGTAAGTGGCAAAAAGAAATGAGTGGAAAGTACAGAATATAAAACCATCAAACTACAAAGTCATCGAAAGTCCAGGGAAGTTTAGTTTCAGCTCAGTCTAGCACCGCATTGCTCACTGAGAACAGGCCACCCGAGCAAAATCACACAAAATAACAACAAAAGAGTAACAACCAGAAACATATCGTAATATGAACTGCAGAGTCCAGTCTGCAAACAGCATTGATTAAATCTTGCCCAAGTCCCAAAACCCCAGTACCATCCTCCTGCAGCAACGAGTGAAGGGAGAGAGCAACCAGTTGAATGCAGGCAGCTTCCTCCAGGAGCAGAGAGCAAAAGAGAGACTAGTCACCACCAGGCACACAGCGCTGAACATCCGCTTGCCTTCCACTCTCATCCTCGTTGATTTCAATCTTCCTCGACACTTGAATCATCGAGATTGGGAAGAAAAGAAGCTAAACTCGAGCTCGTGCCTTGACTCCAGGTTTCTTGGCCTCTCGGCCACCTATTTCACATGAAACAGCTTCTTCCCCTTTGCCATCCGATTCCTAAGTCGACAGTGAAGCCTTGGACACTACCTCACTTTTTTTTTAGATATACAATATTTCTTGTTTTGGGCACGATTTTAATCTATTCAATATACATATACTGTCATTGATTCACTTATTTATTATTATTATTTTCTTCTTCTAGATTATGTACGGCATTAAACTGCTGCTGCTATGTTAACAAATCTCACGTCACGCGCCGATGATAATAAAGCTGATTCTGATTCTGAATTCACTCTGAGACAGCTAAGCGCAGATCACTCAATCAGCCTGAAAGCACATTACCACAGACTCCAATAGCTGAAAGAAGAAGAAATAAAGAAAGTAAGAGATGGACAGGAGAAAAGGAATATGTCCAATGGGGTGAAGCCATGGTCACCCCCACAATTTCAACATGCATCGAGCTACCCGATTAATAAAACAAAGAGGGAGGTTCAAGAGGGAAGACAAACATAGGGGCATGCTGAAGATGTGAAAAAATGGTGGAACATGCATGCAGAGCTGCTGTTCAAACTTGAAATCAAATGGGGATGCTGAAAATGTCCAGCAGATCATGTAGCTGTTGTGCAGAGAATCTAAACTGGGTTATTATGGGTAACTTTTCAGCAGAATTCGCCAGTTCTGATGCACACAGGAAAACTGAGGTATTTGAAATTATTGAACTCAATACTAAATCCCAGAGGCTGCAACATGACCAGACTGAAGAAGAGATGATATTCTTTAGGCTCACTTTTCACATTGTTGGAATAGTGTAGTAGGCCACAGCCACACAGGGGAGAGCTGAAAGGAATATATTGGGTAAGTCAGAAATGGAGATGTTTGGAAAAGGTATCGCCCAAGCAGTACAGAGAACACAGGCTCATGACCGCTGAATGCAATACGTTAGATGGGGACAGAGGTTCTTTCAACTGTGGTAGAGGGGAAGCCATGATTAAGGAAAAGTGATGACTCTTCAAAAGGCATTCAATTGTAGAGTTTCATCAACAGAGCAAATATGATCTAGCTGTCAAAACTGGGAGAATAAAGCAGATTCATTACTTAGGAGGAAATGCAGCATACAAGGAAATATAGTTGAGAAAGCTGTGAGATTCATAGGTCTATAACAGTCTAACTCTCAGCCATTTGTTCACCACACACCCCACCCCCGAACCTTTTTGTGAGATGTTCCCTCCATAAACTCCAACTTCATAGTCCTCCAATCCCATATACTTCTCTTCTCCTACTCCCCAAGTAGGTCTGTCTAGACTCTGGACAGACCCATTGTTTCAGTCTCTCTTTGCCCATATTTCCTCCTTCCTTGATGATAAAGAATCTTAGACTTGAAATATTAACTCTGTGGCCCCTTTGATGTTGCTCTGCATGCTGAGTATTTCAAGATTTTAGGCATCTGCTGTTCTTTGATTTTAATCAATAAAACTTTGCTTTAGGACCATGCCTGACGAAAATGTAGTGCAAATAATAAGAGAAACTTCACACTTTTCAAAACAATTTATCCACAGCCTAAAAAAAATGTACAATCCTTTCACAGAAATCTTCAAACCCATTGTCACTCTCTGCACTTTCACAAATCAAATACCTTATTCATGTAGGTAAGACAAATCTCATTATAGAACAGGAGGAAGATATGATTAACAAAGCTGAGACAAGATTATTCATCCCAGGAAACATTCAGTCATTATCTCACCTTGTTTCCAACCAAAATGCATTTGGAATGATGGTTAATGAGGAGCCTTTGTGGGTAGATTATTTAATATGGTAATCATTCAGTTTTAAATGTGTTTTCTACTTCCTGATATTTTTCTCTCTGAGCCAATTTACTTGACCTACCTTTGCAGTAATATTTTTATCTATGCCATTTAATGCTTTATATATTTCATTGAAGTACCTAATTAACTTCATCTACAGAAGGCAGAATTAAAGCACATGTTTATCTCATACTTGAAATATTTTTTATTGCTTTTCTCTGCAACCTTCTAATGTGTCTGCACTCTTGGATAATCAGTTCTGTACATATATTCCTTAAGGCTTAGACCAATGCATTATAAAGTGCTGGATCGTCTCACTGCATGCATGTTCCACCATTTTATCTGATTTTGCAATTGCTACTCCAACTCCCTTGACATTTAGTGATGGCTCCCAAGCCACTTTCAATATTTCCTCGTCCTAATTGTATTCTCTTCATTTTATACCCTAGCTATTCATTTTGTTTTGTTTTTCTACTCTAAAAGATGCAATTTACATCTGCCAGTATTCAAATTAATTTTCCATTAGTTTCTCTAATTGCAGAAATGATCTATATCCTTCTACAAATTATTAACATTATCTTCTGACCCTGCTGTTTTCTTTATTTTAATACTGCTATAAATTTGAGAAATTCAAAATTAGTTGTAACATTCATGTTGTTTATATGGTTGAAAAACAACAGGGTTCCAACGTGACTTCTGTATTATAATCAGTATCCATGTCCAATATTATAATTGTAATACCAAATCTTGGTTTGCTTTTTTTAAATCTGAAACTAATTTGGTTGCATATTGTGTCTTGATTTCCTTTACAAAGCTTTTTTTTAATGTAATCAAAGTGGTGACTTTGAGAATCATAGAGAAACGCAGTACAGAAACAGTCCCTTCAGCCCATCTGGACCATACTGACCTACAGCACATTTAATGTTAATGTGCTGTCAGGGCACTGGAAGAGGGATCCAATCACAGACCCAGTACTGTGCACACAGTGATATTAATTGAGTAACAAATCCTGAGGTGCAAACAATGTCAGCGTCAAAGTTCAGGCAGAGATCAAAGCATCCAGAGAAATCCAAAAGCCAGAATCCGGAAACAGGTAGAGTCAATATTCAGACAGACAGAGTTCAGATACAAATGCTGGAAAGGCTCAGGAAAACTCACTGGCACAATCTGGCAACAAACGGCTGAAAACATAGGACTGAAATACACTGAGAGGCAGACGGAAGGTGGAGAACAATGAGACAGAAGTGGCAGCAATACAGGTAATAATGAGAAACAGATGAGAGACGGAATACTCAGTAATACAGGGGCTGGAGCAGAGCAGGAGCGGGGACAGGAGCACATGGCAATACAAAACCGCAGACTGACAGCTAAGGGAAACACAAGAGGACAGAGTTCAACTGGAGGTACTGACAGGAGCATCCTTTCTGCTTGACCCAATTGCCGGTGGTTGGCTCATAACCCTCCAAGTGCTCCCCTTCCATGTACCTTCCCAATGCCCTTCAATTGTCACAATTGTACCCACCTCGCCCACTTCCTCTGGCAGGTCTCTTTTATATCTCTCCGCTCTTACCTTGTGTCTCTGCCTTCTCATTTTGGATTCCCCACACTGAGAAAAAGACTATGACTATTCCCCCTTTCCAGGTCCCCCATGAATTTTTAAACTGATGAGGTCACCTCTGATTCTCCTGTGCCCCAGGAATAAAGATCCAGAGAGGCCACCTCTCCCTGCAACTCAGACCCTCTAGTTCAGGCAGCATCCTTGCAAATCCCTTCAGCACCCTCACCAGCTTGACAATGTCACTCCTATAACAGGGGCTGCCAAAACTAAACACAATACTCCGAGCAACACACATCAAAGTTGCTGGTGAACGCAGCAGGCCAGGCAGCATCTCTAGGAAAAGGTACAGTCGACATTTCAGGCCGAGACCCTTCGTCAGGACTAACTGAAAGAAGAGTTAGTAAGAGATTTGAAAGTGGGAGGGGGAGGGGAGATCCAAAATGACAGGAGAAGACAGGAGGGGGAGGGATGGAGCCAAGAGCTGGACAGTTGATTGGCAAAGGGGATATGAGAGGATCATGGGACAGGAGGCCCGGGGAGAAAGACGGGGGGGGGGGGGAACCTAGAGGATGGGCAAGGGGTATTGTGAGAGGGACAGAGGGAGAAAAAGGAGAGTGAGAGAAAGAATGTGTGTATAAAAATAAATAACGGATGGGGTACAAGGGGGAGGTGGGGCATTAGCGGAAGTTAGAGAAGTCAATGTTCATGCCATCAGGTTGGAGGCTACCCAGACAGAATATAAGGTGTTGTTCCTCCAACCTGAGTGTGGCTTCATCTTTACAGTAGAGGAGGCTGTGGATAGACATGTCAGAATGGGAATGGGATGTGGAATTAAAATGTGTGGCCACTGGGAGATCCTGCTTTCCCTGGTGGACAGAGTGTAGGTGTTCAGCAAAACGATCTCCCAGTCTGCGTCGGGTCTCGCCAATATATAGAAGGCCACATCGGGAGCCCCGGACACAGTATATCAGCCCAGCCGACTCACAGGTGAAGTGTTGCCTCACCTGGAAGGACTGTCTGGGGCCCTGAGTGGTGGTAAGGGAGGAAGTGTAAGGGCATGTGTAGCACTTGTTTCGCTTACAAGGATAAGTGCCAGGAGGGAGATCAGTGGGGAGGGATGGGGGGGACGAATGGACAAGGGAGTCGTGTACCCCATCCGTTATTCATTTTTATACACACATTCTTTCTCTCACTCTCCTTTTTCTCCCTCTGTCTCTCTGACTATACCCCTTGCCCATCCTCTGGTTTCCCCTCCGCCTTGTCTTTCTCCCTGGGCCTCCTGTCCCATGATCCTCTCATATCCCTTTTGCCAATCACCTGTCCAGTTCTTGGCTCTATCCCTCCCCCTCCTGTCTTCTCCTATCATTTTGGATCTCCCCCTCCCCCTCCCACTTTCAAATCTCTTACTAACTCTTCCTTCAGTTAGTCCTGACGAAGGGTCTCGGCCTGAAATGTCAACTGTACCTCTTCCTAGAGATGCTGCCTGGCCTGCTGTGTTCACCAGCAACTTTGATGTGTGTTGCTTGAATTTCCAGCATCTGCAGAATTCCTGTTGTGTGCGTTTTTAAAAACAATAGCTAATGATTTATATAACTGCAACATAATGTCCCTACTCCTAAACTCAATGTCTTCTGTCACAACCACGGATTCCGCAGCGCAGTAGATACGGCAATTCCACTTGTGAATTTGCACGTGTCAGCTAATTATTATTTAATCGTGATAGCATTTAACTCCATACTTGGCGTCATAGTGCTTGTCGAGACTTGGACAGAGCATAGCAACACTTCGCTGCTGTTTTGCATTTGGCCTTCCTTGACACATCGGACTTTCAAGTCAACTGACTCTGAAGACTAGCAGTATTCATTTACTGTTTAGATGTTTTTTTCAGCCGCAGTGGAGGCTTTGTTTTCCTTTTGAGAGTTTTAGTTAACAGCCCTGTTTGGCCCAGCGTTTATTGTTTTATCTTCCCTTTAACACTGTTCATATTAAAGTCTGTAAACTATCAGCCTGCTTCAGTTTCTCTCACTCCACACTTAGGCCATATCCAAACCTGATAAGATCTTTAATGACTCATTAAGAGAAACTTTGTCTGCATTTACCTACACATAATGAAACAAATTTCCCATAAATCTAAGAAGACTGGATAGAAAATGTTATTCCTAAAATTGCTGATTAATCTGACTCAATACATGCAGTATCATTTCCAGTCCACAGTAGGATGTTTTCTAACTAAACAACATCATAAGATATCCTGAAAGCGCTATATAAAATTGTACAAAAAATGTGCGCTTTAACATGTCTGATGAAATTGTTTAAACCATGTGTAAATGATTTATGCATGTAGTATTCCATGTAGATAATATATGCACTTTTGATTTCCTTTATGCATGAGTTGTTGCTGATCTTCATTATTGAAGATTGATGATTATTCCAGTATTGGTATGCTATTAAATCAACTCTAATGATTTCAACAATTTAACAATTACCACTTTACAAATCATGACAATATCGTATTTTCCTAAAACCTTTGCATCCAATTAAGCAATGTGACCTTTACAATTTTATAATCTGACATTGAAATGTCACTAAGTAAATTAGAATGGGAAAGATAATAGCCATTTACTGCCATAAAACATTTTCCTCCCAGTGCTTGGATGACATAATTCCCAAGGGAATGTAAAAGCAACTGTGGTGTGTTTGTAAGATTTCATCTACTTCTGTTGTGTTTAGCCATACTTGTACCTATCACTGAATCTTTATTACTTCCCAAAGAACCTTGAAATTGGCCAAAATGGGGTCTGACAGGAGCCTGAGACAGTTTCTTTCCATCTGCCAGTAGATTTCTGAACAGACAATGAACCCATAAACTCTACCTCACTATATCTTGCTCTCTTTTCCCACTGCTTATTTATTTTAATATATATTTCTTATTATAACTTATAGTATATTTTATGTATTGCCCTATGTATTGATGATGAAAAACGTCAAATTTCATGGCATATGTCAGTGATAAACCTGATCCTGATTCTGAAACAGCACTTGGATAGTTGTTACACTAAAAATGCATTTAAAATGAACCCGTCAAGTTGCAAATGGGAACTGCAAAGATTTATTGCCACTCCCATGTGTTTGCTGAGCCTTAAGGGATGTGACAGACAAGCTGCATAATACAGTCCTGAAACTGCGAGGAAATGCAGAACAGAGGAACTCTGCTAATTGCCCCTTCTGCAATGCACTGACCCTGATGGAATCCCATGTTATGTGTGGCTCCATGATGTTATTTCATAGGAGGATCAGTCAGGAAGACACTGTAGAATGGTACACCAAGGCAATAAAATTAAAAAGTCATATATCGAGAGGGAGTGAGAAAAAATGCTTCTGAAAATATTTTGGCAATGAAATATGAATCGATTAGGTGCTTTAATCAATATATCAACATCAAAAGGAAGACCATGTAATTCATGTCCTAGGGATTTCAGCTATGGTGCAGTCCTTGTTTGTTTTATTGACATAGGGCATAGAACATAGAAAGATACAGTACAGGAATGGGCCCTTCAGTTCACTGGGCTACACCAACCATGATGCTGACCTTACTAATCCCATCTGCATCTATCTATTCCCTACCCATTCATCTGTCTATCTAAATGCCTCTTAAGTGTTGCTGTTTTATCTGCTCCGCCATCTACCCTGCCAGTGTATTCTGGGCACCCATTATCCTCTGTGTGGAAACAGATATTATCTCATAAATTTCTTTCATAATGTCTCCAACTATGCTCCACCCAAGGAAAAGTCCTCTGACTACCTTATCTATCTTATGCATGTCTCACTTAATTTTACATACTTCTTTCAGGACACCACTCAGCCTCCAAATTTCCAAGGAAAATAATCCAAGTTTATTCTAACTGTTCTTATAATGAATACTCTCCAATACAGCCAACATCTCGGTGAACCTCCCCTGCACACACACCAAACCTTCTACATCCCTCCTGTACTGTAGTAAACGGAACTGCACACAATACTCCAAGTATGAGCGAACTAAATTTCATACTATTGCTTCATGACTTCCTGTCTTTTATACTCATTGCCTGCCAGGACGGATGAGAGTAAGCCTGTGCATGCCTTGTATATCTGAGTTATTGTAATTATTCAATAAAGTCATGAAATAGCAAGTAAACACGCCTCATCTGATTTCACAATGGTTGCCATTTGACCAGGACAATTTAACCCCAATTAAATCAGTTTTATACATAACTACACATAAAGAAATGAAGTTGTCAATTCAACTTCAAAGCAACTGAACCATTCCAAAAATGAGTTTTAGTTAAAAGATAGCACCCATTTTTACTATATAGTTTTATTGTAGATGTTTCTGCTCAAAACAGAATGGCATCTTCTGAATATGAAATAGTTTCACAAAAATCAAAACAGTATTTCCAAGGTCTGTATCCAACTTCTGGCAGAGATGCATGATTTTCTTCAGCTTTTGGAATTCAGTTGTAAAAATACAAAATGTGTGCACTTAAGATAGAATTAACATTGTATGACAAATATTACTGCAGTTAAATGTGGACTTATGCATTATTGGATCAAAGGTACAGGAAAACTTTTTGCATCCGGTATAAGACAACCATTGTTGGGATACGGATGCTGGAAATAATTCGGAAAATGTTGATGATTGGATTGAGTTGTTCTCTGATCTCAGCAATTTACTTGTACAAGGAGACATCATCAATGTGCTGTTAATAAAGACCAAGCATCTGGAAGACACACCACAATTAACAGCAAACAACAGGAATTCTGTAGATGCTGGAAATTCAAGCAACACACATCAAAGTTGCTGGTGAACGCAGCAGGCCAGGCAGCATCTGTAGGAAGAGGTGCAGTCGACGTTTCAGGCTGAGACCCTTCGTCAGGACTAACTGAAGGAAGAGTGAGTAAAGGATTTGAAAGTTGGAGGGAGAGGGGGAGATCCAAAATGATAGGAGAAGACAGGAGGGGGAGGGATGGAGCCAAGAGCTGGACAGGTGATAGGCAAAAGGGGATACGAGAGGATCATGGGACAGGAGGTCCAGGAAGAAAGACGGGGGGGGGGGACCCAGAGGATGGGCAAGAGGTATATTCAGAGGGACAGAGGGAGAAAAAGGAGAGTGAGAGAAAGAATGTGTGCATAAAAATAAGTAACAGATGGGGTACGAGGGGGAGGTGGGGCCTTAGCGGAAGTTAGAGAAGTCGATGTTCATGCCACCAGGTTGGAGGCTACCCAGACGGAATATAAGGTGTTGTTCCTCCAACCTGAGTGTGGCTTCATCTTTACAGTAGAGGAGGCCGTGGATAGACATGTCAGAATGGGAATGGGATGTGGAATTAAAATGTGTGGCTACTGGGAGATCCTGCTTTCTCTGGCGGACAGAGCGTAGGTGTTCAGCAAAGCGGTCTCCCAGTCTGCGTCGGGTCTCGCCAATATATAAAAGGCCACATCGGGAGCACCGGACGCAGTATATCACCCCAGTCGACTCACAGGTGAAGTGTTGCCTCACCTGGAAGGACTGTTTGGGGCCCTGAATGGTGGTAAGGGAGGAAGTGTAAGGGCATGTGTAGCACTTGTTCCGCTTACACGGATAAGTGCCAGGAGAGAGATCAGTGGGGAGGGATGGGGGGAACGAATAGACAAGGGAGTTGTGTAGGGAGCGATCCCTGTGGAATGTGGGGGGGGGGGAAGGAAAGATGTGCTTAGTGGTGGGATCCCGTTGGAGGTGGCGGAAGTTACGGAGAATAATATGTTGGACCCGGAGGCTGGTGGGGTGGTAGGTGAGGACCAGGGGAACCCTATTCCTAATGGGGTGGCGGGAGGATGGAGTGAGAGCAGATGTACGTGAAATGGGGAAATGCGTTTAAGAGCAGAGTTGATAGTGGAGGAAGGGAAGCCCCTTTCTTTAAGAAAGGAAGACATCTCCCTCGTCCTAGAATGAAAAGCCTCATCCTGAGAGCAGATGCAGCGGAGACGGAGGAATTGCGAGAAGGGGATGGCGTTTTTGCAAGAGACAGGGTGAGAAGAGGAATAGTCCAGATAGCTGTGAGAGTCAGTAGGCTTATAGTAGACATCAGTGGATAAGCTGTCTCCAGATACAGAGACAGAAAGATCTAGAAAGTGGAGGAAGGTGTCGGAAATGGACCAGGTAAACTTGAGGGCAGGGTGAAAGTTGGAGGCAAAGTTAATAAAGTCAACGAGTTCTGCATGCGTGCAGGAAGCAGTGCCAATGCAGTCGTCGATGTAGCGAAGGAAAAGTGGGGGACAGATACCAGAATAGGCACGGAACATAGATTGTTCCACAAACCCAACAAAAAGGCAGGCATAGCTAGGACCCATACGGGTGCCCATAGCTACACCTTTAGTTTGGAGGAAGTGGGAGGAGCCAAAGGAGAAATTATTAAGAGTAAGGACTAATTCCACTAGACGGAGCAGAGTGGTGGTAGAGGGGAACTGATTAGGTCTGGAATCTAAAAAGAAGCGTAGAGCTTTGAGACCTTCCTGATGGGGGATGGAAGTATATAAGGACTGGACATCCATGGTGAAAATAAAGCGGTGGGGGCCAGGGAATTTAAAATCATCGAAAAGTTTAAGAGCGTGAGAAGTATCACGAACATAGGTCGGAAGGGATTGAACAAGGGGTGATAAAACCGTGTTGAGGTATGCAGAAATGAGTTCGGTGGGGCAGGAGCAAGCTGAGACAATAGGTCGGCCAGGACACACAGGTTTGTGGATCTTGGGTAGGAGGTAGAAACGGGAAGTGCGGGGTGTGGGAACTATAAGGTTGGTAGCAGTGGATGGGAGATCCCCTGAGTGGATAAAGTTGATGATGGTGTGGGAGACAATGGCCTGGTGCTCCTTAGTGGGGTCACGATCGAGGGGTAAATAAGAGGAGGTTAATTAACAATTAACAGCACGCCAATGATGTCTCCTCGTATGGTGATAAAAGGCTTGCAACTAAATTGTCAAGATTGGAGAGCACCTCAACTCAACCATATGGAAGCTACTTGCAAGAGCAGGGGCATTTCTTCCCATCCCAGTAAACATATGAATGGTCAGTTTTTTTCACAGAGTATGGGAGAGAATTTAAAGGTGAGCTGAGGAGCTTTTTGTACATGTTGTGTGCTGGGTATTTGCAATGAGCTACCAAAGAAAGTGGTAGAGACAGGTACATTTACAGCATTTAAAAGACATCTAGACAGCTCCATAGATAGAAAATGTTTAGAAGGATATGGGCCGAACTGTTCAGTTAAGTTACCTGTTCAGTATGAATGAGTTGGGTTGAAAGGCTTGTTTCCATGTTGTATAGCTTTACGATTCTCTGATTCTATTAACACTGAAAAACTGGTAATGAGCCAACTTATATAAATGTTAAAGGTACTTGCGTATTGCTCGAGTGAAGTGCTACAACATCTTCAGCTACAATGATTAGAGCAATACACCTTCTATTCAAATTGGTATAATGTGGGACATAGAGACTTGGATTGGGGATTTGGAGAAGATGGCTTCCCAATGTACCCCTTTGCCCCTTTCTTGCTAACCAGAAGTTATTTAATGACGACTCTAAAAAATATATTGAACATTATCTGAATTAAGTGTATCAATCTGAATAGTTTCCTGCAGCTGATAGTCCTACTAACAATGAATTTGACATAGGAATCAGTAATGAATGATAAAACTTTGGAAATAATGAACTCCAAGAATTGCAAACTGTTCTGGAAGCCTTGAAGGTTGTGGAATGTAATAGCAAAGTCAACATTAATGAGAACAAGGATACTCTTCAAGTTCATTTTCAGAAGGTAGTAATAATAGATAAATATATTGCTTAATACTAGGAGACAAGGCTAGAGGTTTTGGTGGCAGTATCATACAAAGATATAAGTATGATTACGATCAGTGAATGCATCCTCAAATGCTATATTTTCTGCATACTTTACTGCTGCACTCAAGTCTCAGACATTGCTAAATTGACTTACTAATTCACTTGCTATTCATATCACTCACTAATAAACTTCATCTTCCTCACAACTTGCATACAATGCCAAATATGCAACCAAGATTCTCACGTTCTGCAACTGATTGCAGAATCTGATGATCATTCTTGCCTCTCTCTTGTATGAAAAAAAACAACATATAACCAAGAGATGCCAGGACATAATAGAAGAGGGGCAAGTATATCTGTGTGTCCATATAGGAGAGAGCATGATCCCAATAGTGGGATCCCTATTGTCAACCCAGCAGTGAATTGAAGCTAAAGAAAATGGACAAGTTAGAGTTTGTCAGAGAGAGTGGATCTTCACCTTGGACTTATATTCACTGGAATTCAGAAAAATGAGGAATAACCTAATTGAAACCTATCGAATGGTGAAAGGCCTTGATAGAGTGGATGTGGAGAAGGTGTTTCCTACGGTAGGAGAGTCTAAGACCAGAGGACATAGCCTCGGAATAGAGGGGCGTCCTGTTAAAATGGAGATGAGGAGGAGTATCTTTAGCCAAGGAGTGGTGAATCTTTGCCAGAGGCAGCTGTGGAGGCCAAGTCTTTATGTATATTTAATCCAGAGGTTGATAGATTCATGATTGGTCAGGGCATGAAGGGATACAGGGAAAAGTCAGGAGATTGGAGATGAGAGGAAAGTGGATCAGTCACGATGAAATGGCGGAGCAGACTTGATGAACCAAATGGCTTAATTCTGCTCCTATATCTTATGGTCTTATTAAAAGACTGGAAGCGTGAGCATTGAGCAAGGCAGTTTTAAGTACAAATTCATTGGAGAGCAAGGTTCGCAAAAAGCCCTGCTGCAGGGAACTCAGAAATGTGCCTAAATGGACCAGGCTCCAGAAGGTTGATACTTGAGCAGGCTCAGCGAGGTGTCTGATGCATTGTCAGGAGGCATGCACACATTATCAAAGAGTATGAAAAACAGATCACCAACTGTGTCCACCTTGGGACAAATCTGTATTCCTCTGCGACTAAACTTAATACAGCTTCTCAATGCTAATTTCGTAACTTTCATTGGAGTGTGAATAGGAGCCACCCATCATTGGAAGTTTGGTCTGCTGCATTTAATTAATATTGTTTGTTATTGTCAAATGTACCTAGATACAGTGAAAAGCTTTGTCATCCAGACAGATCACTCCAAACATAATTACATCGAGGTAGTATAAATGTGAAAAGCAGTAACAGAATGCGGAACATTATATTGTAATTACAGAGAAAATTCAATGCAGGTAGACAATAAAGTACAAGAGCCACAATGTGGTAGATAGCAAAAACAATATTTCCTCTTCATTTTACAAGAGGTCCGTTATTGTAGTCCTCATGATTGGAGACAAAGGGAACTGAAAGCTGTCACAGTAATCCAGGAAAAATCAGTCTTCCAGATGTTACGAAGATTTGCTTCATGGAAGATAAATATGGCAGCTTCTCACAGAAAGACTGTGACCTTTTCTGCCTTCGGCTAGCCTAGAAGTTCCATCGACCAACCATGCCGGACTTCTGGAGGCTGAGATGCTGCTAGTAGAAGCAACAGACACGAAGTGCTGGAGGAACTCAGCAGACCAGGCATTATCTATGGAAAAGAGTACGGTCGATGTTTCGAGCCGAGACTCTTCTTCAGGACTGGGAAGAACATGGGGAGTCAGAGTAAGAAAGTAGGGTGAGGGGATGAAGAAGCACAAGGTGATAGGTGAAACCGGGAGGGGGGAGGGGTGAAGTAAAGTGCTGGGAAGTCGATTGGTGAAAGAAATAGGGGGCTGGAGAAGGGGGAATCTAATAGGAGAGGACAGAAGGCCATGGAAGAAAGCAGAGGGGGAAGAGCACCAGAGGCAGGTGATAGGCAGATAAGGAGATAAGGTGAGAGAGGGAAATAGGAATGGGGAATAGTGAAGGCGGGGGGCATTACTGAAAATTCGAGCAATCAATGTTCATGCCATCAAGTTGGAAGCTGCCCAGATGGAATATAAGGTGTTACTACTCCAACCGGAGTGTGGCCTCATTGTGACAGTAGAGGAGGCCATGGATTGACATGTTGGAATGGAGTTAAAATGGGTGGCCACTGGGAGATCCCACTTTTTCTGGCAGATGGTGCATAGGTACTCGGTGAAGCAGTCTCCCAATCCACATCGGGCCTCACCAATATACTGGGAGCACCGACCGCAGTAGATGACCCCAACTGACTTACAGATGAAGTGTTGCCTCACCTGGAAGGACTGTCTCTTGTTCCACTTGCAAGGATAAGTGCCAGGAGGGAGATGAATGAGGATGTACGAATGGACAAGTGAGTCGTGAAGGGAGTGATTCCTTTGAAAAGCAGAATGTGTGGGGTAGGGAAAGATATTCTTGGTGGTGGGATCCTACTGGAGATAATGGAAGTTATGGAGAATTATGCGCTGGAAGCGGAGGCTGGTGGGGTGGTAGGTAAGGACAAGAGGAACCCTCTCCCTGGAGTGGTGACAAGAGGATGGGGTGAGGGCAGACATGCATGAAATGGAAGAGATGTGGTTGAGAGCAGCGTTGATGGTGGAGGAAGGATGGTTACCAGTAGAAACCAAGATTCCTTGGCCTACTGCAGTTTGAGACTGCAATCTGTAGCCACCTCCAGTGAATCCAACAGCAACCCACAAGAGGGCTATGACAACTGGGATAGCATCTGTCTCGGATACTAAGTGAATGCAGGGGAGCGATTAGCTAACATTTGTAAGGAATTTATCATTGTTTCATTTATAAATGAGACTTGGATGTTTATTTCATGGTGGTTTTTATTGCCTAGTGGATATTATTCTGAATCATGCCAGTGGGAATATAATACGTAGTGCTCGCAGTGAATGGGCATGTTTGCAGATGTTGGTGTTATTTACTTCAATTCTTATTTCAATTCTTCTTGGATAATTCAAGTTACCTTGTCCTGTTACGTATGACAATGTATATGAAGGGCTGGCCCTCAGATGTGGCAGTGTTTGTGAAATGAGACACTGATAACTTGTTTGAGAAATAGTAACAAAAGTCTTCTGGTTCAGAAGACCTTTTCAAATCTAGAGAAGATTAGTAGATTAATTAGCTGCTTGGCAGGAGGCAAAGAGTGAGAATAAAGGGAGCCTTTTCTGATAAGGAAGTACAGACACTTAATGATTCAGAAACAGCTTCTTCCCCTCTGCCATCCCATTACTGGGTGGTCATTGAATCTACGAACACCACTTCACTACTTCTTTATTCATATTTTTTGTGCCCTACTTACTTAATTTAACTATTGAATATATATATATATATATATATATATATATATATATACACACACACACATATATATATATACAGTGACATGCAAAAGTTTGGGGTCAAAATATCTGTTTCTGTGAATAGCTAAGCGAGTAAAAGATGAACTGATTTCCAAAAGGCATAAAGTTAAAGATGACACATTTCTTTAATATTTTAAGCAAGAAAACTTTTATACAGTTTCAAAATAACAAAAAAGGAAAAGGGCCTGAAGCAAAGGTTTGGGCACCCTGCATGGTCCATACTTAGTAACACCCCCTTTGGCAAGTATCACAGCTTGTAAACACTTTTTGTAGCCAGCTAAGTCTTTCAATTCTTGTTTGGGGGATTTTCACCCATTCTTCCTTGCAAGAGGCTTCTAGTTCTGTGAGATTCTTGGGCCGTCTTGCATGCACTGCTCTTTTGAGGTCTATCCACAGATTCTCGATGATGTTTAGGTCGGGGGACTGTGAGGGCCATGGCAAAACCTTCAACTTGCGCCTCTTGAGGTAGTCCATTGTGGGTTTTGAGGTGTGTTTAGGATCATTATCTTGCTGTAGAAGCTATCCTCTTTTCATCTTCAGCTCTTTTACAGACGGTGTGATGTTTGCTTCCAGAATTTGCTGGTATTTAATCTTCCCTCTAGCAGTAAATGTTCCCCATGCCACTGGCTGCAACACAAGCCCAAAGCATGATCAATCCACCCCCGTGCTTAACAGTTGGAGAGGAGTTTTTTTCATGAAATTCTGCACCCTTTTTTCTCCAAACATACCTTTGCTCATTGCGGCCAAGAAGTTCTATTTTAACTTCATCAGTCCACAGGACTTGTTTCCAAAATGCATCAGGCTTGTTTAGATGTTCCTTTGAACCTTTTGAATAGAACTTTTTGGCTGCAATGAGCAAAGGACTACAATGGACTATCTCAAGAGGTGCAAGCTGAAGGTTTTGCCATGGGCCTCACAGACCTCTGACCTAAACGTCATTGAGAATCTGTGGGTAGACCTCAAAAGAACAGTGCATGCAAGACAGCCCAAGAATCTCACAGAACTAGATGCTTTTTGTAAGGAAGAATGGGGGAAAATCACCCAAACAAGAATTGAAAGACTATTAGCTGTGTGACGAAAAACCAAGTTATCAGAAGATTGATGCTAATGAGAGAGATAAGTGAGACAATGGAGAAGCATTCAAAATGTTAATGAGAGAGGAGAAAGATTAACGAAAAGAGACACAGTTCCGAATATTGACAGACCGGTTGCTTTGAACCTGAACTGTTTGAAGTTTGATGGACAGGCGATACCCCAGCAGGGGGATAAAAGGAACAGGTTCGCTAAGGCACGACACACCATGAGATCACGAGATAATGAGACTCTGGAAAAGCGGTGTGCCCCCACAAGTTGGTAGGAGTTTGGAAGTCAGGTTGCGGGAACGAACCATAGACGCACAGGGTGAAAAGGTACAATCGGCGGGAACCTGGTGTGTGTGTCTGCCCTTGCCTGGGTGCCAGGTTCACCGCGGAAGAATGGTCGTATCCGGAACGGAGGGGGTCACAGTCGGTGACCACAAAAGACATAAAAGGGTTCGCCCAAAGGCTAACTGCCAAGAACAAAGGTCTGTGTGAATCAGAATTTGCATTATCTCTCTCTCTCCCCAACGGCACAACAGCGATTACTGCGAACTGTCCTAAGCTGAAATGAACTCTGCGTCACTTGAGACTGATCATTTTACCCCTAGACTGCGATAGAGCTTGTTTGATTCCTATTACCCTAGTTCTGTGTACATGTGTGTTTTATCATTGCTAATCTGTTGCATTCATATCCTTACAATTAGAGTACTGTGTTACTTATTTCTTTAATAAAACTTTCTTAGTTCCAGTAATCCAGACTCCAACTAAGTGGTCCATTTCTGCTGGTTTGGCAACCCAGTTACGGGGTACGTAACAGCTGACTACAAATAGCATTTACAAGCTGTGATACTTGCCGAAGGGGGTGTTACTGAGTACTGCCATGCAGGGTGCCCAAACTTTTGCTTCGGACCCTTTTCCGTTTTTGTTATTTTGAAACTGTGAAAGATGAAAATAAAAAAAGTTTTCTTGCTTAAAGTATTAAATAAATGTGTCATCTTTAACTTTATGCCTTTTGGAAATCAGTTCATCTTTTACTCGCTTAGCTATTCACAGTATCAGAAATTTTGACTGGGATGCCCAAACTTTTGCATGCCACTGTATATATTCATATTGTAATTCACCACTTTTCTGTCTATTATTATGTATTGCATTCTACTACTGCCACAAAGTTAACAAATTTCAGGACATACTAAACTGGATTCTGATTCTGAAATTGTGTCTGTTGCACACACCATAGCTGGTCCAATTCAAATAAGCAGAGTTAATCACAGTAACTGCTAAAAACCAATAGCAGGATTAATGAATCTGTGGTTCTGTTTACTGAACCAGTAGCTGGAAGACAATTTCACAAGCTACTCAAAAATATATAAGGGACCATTTTTTTCAGTGTACTAACTGAAAACAGCCATTGCAACTTCATATCATTAGAATCCTCTTTTCCTTTTCATATTTTTCTATTATTTCCCTTTTCTTTCAATGAATGAATGATATTTCTGTCCATATCTGTAGTTCACATTGTTATTAAAAAACATAATTGAACAACATGAGAAGTAATCTTTCCCCTCCTCTACTGTTTTCCAATTTTTACTCTGGTAAATATTGTCACTATATTCAGTGCTAGCTTCAATAGGTTTTTTGCAATATTGCAATCAATATTGGCCTACATAGTTCCTCACACACCCTTAAAAAAGTATGACAGTCCTCTGTCAGAACTGTGAGAATTTGAAAACCCCTTTCACCTATCCAGAACATAAATGACTTGCTATTGACTAGTTATCTGTACACTGCCTGACCCAAGTTGTATTACTCGCTGCATTTTGTGTTAAATTCTTCACTATTTTTTCTTACACATCAGTGGAGCTCCATTCTGCAGGGGACTCATGTTTAATATTCAGAGAACGTGAGCTAGAGAATTGCGATTCTATCATCATTGAACCCAGTACCAGTGGAATCCCTATCTGTCTTTAAAACTGAATTTACAAAAACACGAGGAAACAAGGAGCAGGAGTGAACCAACAATCCTCTCAAGCCTGCCCGACCGGCTCTTTTTCTTTGTTTTCTTGTGAGTGGAATTCCTGAGGACAATGATCTACTCCCTGATAATGCTGCCCTGCTCAGTGAAGACATCAAACTTTCTTCTCCCGGTTGTTCCTTTAGAGATTCAGGCTAGGTGGCCCTTTGAGTCTATGCTGACCCTCAGAGTAACAATTCAATACAATTACATCTGATCAATTCTGGCATCCATTTCTTTTCTATGCCAGTTCGCCACAACCTCAATTCCTTAACCTTTCAAATATATTTTCTATCTCTATCTTCTGTGTTCACTCTTGTCTTCAGAATTTACCCTCTGTGCAGTGTGAGCAGGGCTGTGCTCCTGATGAGGAAATGTGTTAATTAGTCGGTGGCAGTAACAAGTCCCTGCCGCTACAGAACAGAGATGAGTTCATGAGTGGAGTGAACAAAAACCTAGCAGCTAACACACAGGGTCTCTCCATTCACGGATAACAGCTGACATGTGATATCACTATGGTTCTGGACAATTGTCAGCCAGCAGAAAAAAGGACTAGGGTTGATCTACCATGATCACATTGAACGGTAGTGCAAGTCTGAAAGGTCTAGTGGCTTACTCCTGCTCTTTTTCTTTGTTTTCTTGTGAGTGGAATTCCTGAGGACAATGATCTACTCCCTGATAATGCTGCCCTGCTCAGTGAAGACATCAAACTTTCTTCTCCCGGTTGTTCCTTTAGAGATTCAGGCTAGGTGGCCCTTTGAGTCTATGCTGACCCTCAGAGTAACCCCTGCTTATTTTCCTGTTCCCTCTCCTTTTACACCACATTGACTTTCTTACCTTCAGCCACCAACACAGCAGGCAATTTAGAGAAGTTAATTAATCCAGTACAGTGGGACTGAGAGGAAACTGGAAGCCTCAGAAGAAAGACAGACAGTGATTAGGAGAAAGTCACACATCACACGCGGACAGCACCAGAGATCAGAATTGAACCGGCAACATTAGAGCTATGAAACAGCACGCTGCTCATACAGAAGGATTGTGCCATTTGTAGTCTCCTGGTTCTGTACAATCTCCTGTGAAAGCATCCACCTTTGTCTTCCCTGTGACATTCTCATTCACTCACACATGCGGCATCATCTTGATGTGAAAGCATCCCAATTGCTTCCCTCACCTTGATCCTCTGGGCCATGATTTATGTGTGAATCCAGCCATCCAATCAGCCCCTGCCCCATTTTCCTGAGACTTTATCCCAGACTGCAACCTATCAATACGTAGTATTTCTCCCAAGATACATGTCCCTCTAACCTAATTTACAGATCCCCCACTACGCTGATGATACCCTGTGATATACGAACAATGATCTCTGTGTTTATTATTACCATTCCTCTCCCTGTTGTTCCTGGGCCCTGATGCTGAACTGAGGAGAAAATAGGGGATTCTCCATATACACTGCAAAGATAAAACTGAAGAGCATGCTGCAGAACGCACAGATGTAAAACTGTCAAGAGTAAATAAATTTGTAAGAAATATACTAATCACATTGAAACAATGTTAATGAGAGAGACAGTGAACTGACAGGGGTGTGCAACACTTCTAAATGGAAAACACACAAATACCAATTTTTACTTGGTTTTACAAGATTTTGAGAGGAACTTCAATTGGCATTTAATACTGTAGTTATTTAACACATCAAAGCCAATTTCCCAGTACTAAATGTCAACACCATTGCCAAGTTTACCAAAGTGGAAGCTCTCTTCCCAAACAACCTCAGTGATAGTGTAACTGCTTTTCAAATATACTATTTACCTGGAGACAAATGACCTCATTAACTGGGTGAACAATCATACTTGCAAGTTACAGGAAAATCAACAAGCCATGGGACATCTTTTCTCAATGTCTATGTTAAGTGAATTGCGAAGAGGTGTTGCATTTCTGAATGAAGAAGGCAGCCAGTTTAACCATGAATGATGTATTGTTATGAGCTTAACATTTAGTATTGATGTGCTGAACCACAAAAATAGCTGGAAGTAAGCAGAATTAATAAATATTATTAGGATTGGGAATTGCAGTTACTAAAACACCACAAAATAAGATATTATTTTTGAAGTTTGCATAGATAAATAGAAACTGCTTGGTATTGGAATTCCAGCAATAAAATTTATTGAAAAGTCAGTGACACAGAGTTCTGGCTAGTGTGTATTTATAGGGATGTCAGGGGATTTTTCTTATGTTCATTATTTTACTGGTGAGTTACATGCACAGGTTGATGAATATCAGAACTATTTAGCATAGAGCAGATCCCTACTATATGTATTATGAGTAGATGTATGATCTGCTGATGAGGAAGTCAAGAATTCAGTGTTTTGGGAGGTGCAGTCAACCCCTTTCAACGTAATTTATTGGCTCTTTGTATGTGGAAGACCTATAGATGGTTGAATGCCAATTTTATCATGATTTATTCATAAATCAACATTAATTTTGATTTGGTCTTCAGGCATTAATTAATTTATTGCTTATTTCTGAGGATTACAATAAAACAGTTATTTTTCTCTATGTATTTTAAAGAATTGTTTCTTGTCATACAGACCATCAATTTTCAATTACATATCCCCGCATCCACAGCTTCGCTGGCATTCACGGTAAAACAAGGAAATACATTAAAATTAATGAAAAACTACAGGACACACCATTCAGTTTATTACTAAAAGGTTCTCTGCTTTCCATCCACCTCCACACTGCCCCACCTTCACTGTTCTGACTGAAAATCTACTTCATACATTATTTATTGTCAATGAATAAAATTGTTCCATTGACTTTCTCCTAAAATTAATTTTTACATGAGACTCGTTGCACTTCTGAAGTTGAATTTAAGGTCATTACCATATCAGCATCTTTTATACTTTCAACTTATTTTATTTTTACAAGATCAGCTCTTATTCCTGGACTTGAAAGATCATTTTACCTCAGTTCTTCCTCAAAAGCTGGACCTCTGAAATAAGAAATCAAAACCTTAATTGTTCTCTGTCCTGAGCTTCTTCTTTAAGCACAATGACTAGATAAGATTGTAATTTCATTGGAGCACTCTACCATTTGATCACTATCTCATTTGATTTACATTCTATTTTTTGAGCAATTTAATTCAAGATTATATTAGTTCTGTTAATTGCTTGTTCTAGGTTGTTTGGGTATGTTGAACAATAACAGCTTGTGATCATTATTACACAATTAGCAGTGCAAAATGTCCCAAGGCATTCACAGCAGCATCATCAAGCAAAATTCAAAACCAAACCTTTGAAGGAGACATTTCTGTCAAACAAGTATCTATTCAGACTATCTCAAAAGAGGAGAAGGTAGAGAGATGATGAGCTTTAAGGAGGGAGTTCCTGACAACAGAAGGCAAAAATTTAAGTGTTGGAGCTATTAAAATCATGATGAAGAAGTCCAAATTGAAAGAGCAAAATACTCCCTAGACTTACAGAATAGGAAGGGTTGCAACAACAGTGAATTTGAAAACAGGTATGAGAATTTTAAAATCAAGACACTTGTCCACAAGAATAATGGGTGAAGAGAGCAGGTTTAGTTTTTCTGAGTGGATTGAACTTGCGTCAATGGTATCACAGTAGGCAAGTTTGTCAGTAACAGGGTTGTGGGAGAGAGCTTCAGCAGGAATGACCAGAGGCGTGGCTGAATTGGGTGATGTTGCAGAGGCAGGGGATTGGTGACCACAAAGAATGAAAGCATTTTGAACTGTTTCAGTCATTCCAGAATTTCTTCAAAATTGATTTTACTTTAATTAGAATTGTAAATGTTTAGGGGAAGTAGCTTTTTGTAGCAAAGTATTTATGTTTTGAACTGATCTGCTGCTTTAAGCCAGCTGTTTTTTTTCTCTATTTTGACTCTGCTCTACAAAATGTTTCTGGCATTGGACTTGATGTTTAGCCTTTGTATTGGAGATCTTGAATAGAGTAACAGAGCACTCTGTGATTGCTTTCTTTAAGATATGAAATGTCTTCACTTCCCAAGCAAACTGACAAGCATGTTACAGCCATCTTTTCCTTGTGCACTCCATTCTTCCTAATTGTTCTCTACTCTTTAATACCATGTTTCTTTTCCGTGCCCTAGCAATATTCATGTTTCTGAACTCCACACTGCATGACAATTTGTTGTGATCATATATCGTTTCTAGTTCTGCCATTTCCTTGCTAAACGTACTTGCATTCAATATTTTGTCTTGTGTTGAAATTCTCTTCAAAGTTAGTGACATCTGAAGTTCATTGTTAGAAAGGAAGAAATATAAATATGGATATTTAGTTAGGACAACAGAGGTGTAAAATACTGTTGAATATTTTTACCAGTAATCACACGCACTGTCACGGATATTCAAGGCATTTGTAAAATCAGAGAGAAAATATCAAGTTAAACCAACAGGCAGCTAAGTCGTAAATGTGGCAGTTATCTCAGTTTGAATGTTATAGAGAAGGAACCTTATTTACCATCATCAAATGCCATTCAAATTTTCTTTTGGATTTACATTTTCAATCATTCCACAACATTTATGAAAGCAGAAATAAAAACAGAAATACTGGAAGAATTTAAGAGAAATTTGGTTAGCTACATGGATGGGAGAGGCTGGATGGCTATGGTCTGGGTGAAGATCGATGTGACTAAGCAGAATAATAGTTCAGCATGAACTAGATGGGCGTAAAAGCAGTCTCTTCTGCTGTAGTGTACTATGAGTCTATAACTAATTCAGCTAGTCAAGCGGTGTCCGTGTCTGACATTTCATCTTCAACACCCTTCAGCAGAAATGATGAGGAAATTGTAGAGGCAGGTACTTAAGTAATACCTCAGAAGTATTTTGATGAGCACTTGAAGTACCATGGCATACAAGACTATGGACAAAGAGCTGAGAAATTTGGATTTTGATGGCGGGTAAAGTCATTGTCATAGAGTTCTACAGCGTGAAAACAGTCCACATACTGCCCAAGATGGCTCTCTGAGCTAGTCCTTTTTGCCTTGTTTGGCTGGAATCCTGCTAAACCTTTGCTATGTATGTACCTGTCTAATTGTCTTTTAGAAGTTGTAATTGTACCCACCTTTACCACTTCCTCTGGCAGTTTATTTCATATACCCAGCCCCACCATCTTCCAAAGCAAATCTCTGCCCTATTTAATATTTTCCCTCTCACATTAAGCTTATGCCTTCAGGAATTAGATGCCCCAGCCTGGGAAAAAGTTTGTGCCCCTCAGCTTCCAACACTCCAGAGAAAACAGCCCCATTCTATCCAGTCTCTCCTTATAACTTAATCAATCCAATTGCACTGACATCCTTGGGAAAAACCCAAAACTTTCCTCTAAACCCAAAAATATTCTGAAGTTCTCTACTCTTTAAGCACAAAATGAATGAATGCACTTTCAACAGTTACAAGCACAGTTTACTTCACAATTTTTCGTGTAGACATATTGACACACACTCAGTTGCCACATTAACAGTAACACATGTCCACCTGCTTGTTTACACAAATATCTAATCAACCAGTCAAGTGGCTGCAACTCACTGCATAGAAGTTTGTAGGCATGGTCAAAAAGTTCAGTTGTTGATCAGACCAAACCACAGAATGGGGAAGAGATATTATCTAAGTGACTTTGACCTTGGAATGATTGTTGGTGCCAGACAAGGTACCTTGAGTACCTCAGCTACTGCCGACCACCTGGAATTTTCAGACACAACGGTCTCCAGAGTTTACAGGGAATGGTACAAAAAACAAAAGCCATCCAGTGAGTGGCAGCCATGTCGGTGAAAGTGCTTTGTT
This sequence comes from Mobula birostris, assembly GCF_030028105.1. Lineage (NCBI taxonomy): Eukaryota > Metazoa > Chordata > Chondrichthyes > Myliobatiformes > Myliobatidae > Mobula > Mobula birostris. Next base: position 22,763,779 of record NC_092393.1, read on the forward strand.
AATGAAAGAGAAATCAGAGGAGAATGGTCAGACAAGCTGACAGGAAGGTGACAATAACTCAAAGAGCCACATGTTACAATAGTGGTGTGCAGAAGAGCATCTCTGATTGCATATCATGCTGAACCTTGAAGTGGATGGGCTACAGCAGCAAAAGAACATGAACATACACTCAGTAGCAACTTTATTAGGTATAGGAGGAACATAATAAAGCCATTGCATGTATTTGCAATGAGAGCAGATCTCAACTGAAAATAACTCATTTATATTAAGAACTGAAGCCAGGTTCTTGTTTGATTTAATATCTGCTATATTCACAAAACTCCAGAATACTCCCTAACAATCCCAGCAGAGGTATTTGAATACGTAGATGAGTCATTGTCATTCAAACATGAACCAGGCGTCAGTTCTTATTGTAAATGTAAATGTTCAGGAGGCTTGCAATTATCCTTCAGTTCTTACTGTAAATTGCAAGAAGTAAATTGAAGTTAAATTGGCTCACAGCCTAAGAGCTTGCATGTGCAACAGCAAAACATTGAAACAATGGGGTTACACAAATTGGCTTGTATCGGAATCAGAATCAGGGTCATGATCAGGTTTAAAATCACTAGGATATGACATGAAATTTGTTAACTTAGCGGTAGCGGTACAATACAATACATGATAAATATAGAAATCAATGAATCAATTACAGTTAGTATATATATCTTTATATATGTGTATATTAAATTGTTAAGTTAAAAATAACACAAAAAGAGAAATAATAAAAAAAGTGAGGTAGTGTTCATGTGTTCAAAGTCCATTTAGAAATCAAATTCAGAGGGGAAGAAGATGTTCCTGACTCGCTGAGTGTGTGTCTTCAGGCTCCTGTACCTCCTTCCTGATGTTAACAATGAGAAGAGTGAGAAGAGGGTGTGTCTTGGGTGATGGAGAGTCTTAATAATTTTCTGCACTACCACACCTTGAAGGTGTCTTGGAAACTACAGAGGCTACTACCCATAATGGAGCTGACTAATTTTACAACTTTCTGTAGCTTCTTTCGATCCTGTGCAGTAGCCCCCGCTCCTCCCGCCATACCAGACAGTGATGCAGCTTGCCAGAATGCTCTCCAAATCACATCCATCAAAGTTTTCAAGTGCTTTCGGTGACAAACAGAATCTCCTCAAGCTCTTAATGAATGCCGCTGCTGTCTTGCCTTCTTTATAGCTACATCAATATGTTGGGGCCAGGTTAGATTCTCAGAGAGATTGACAGCCAGGAACTTGAAACTTGCTCACTCTCTCCACTTCTGATCCCTCTAAGAGGATTAGTTTGTGTTCCCCCATCTTACCCTTCCTGAAGTCCTTTGGTCTTACTGACAATGAGTGCAAGGTTGTTGCTGTGGTGTCACTCAACTAGCTGGTATATCTTGCTCCTGTACACCCTCTCATCTCCATCTGAGATTCTGCCAATAATGGTTATATCATCTGTAAACTTATAGATGGCATTAGAGCTGTGCCTAGCCACAAGGTCATAAGTGTAGAAAGAGTAGAGCAGTGAGCTAAGCACACATCCCTGAGGTGCACCAGTGTTGATTATCAGCAAGGAGGAGATGTTATTACCAATCTGTACAGATTGTGGTCTTCCGGTTAGCCGTTGAGAATCCAATTGCAGTGGGAAGTACAGAGGCCCAGGCTCTGTAGCTTTTCGATCAGAACTGTAGGAATGCCTGTGTTAAAAGCTGAGCTATAGTCAATGAGCAGCATCCTGACATAGGTGTTTGTATTGTCCAGGTGGTCTAAAGCTGTGTGAAGAGCCATTGAGATTGTGTCTGCCGTTGACCTATTGTGCCAATAGGCAAATTGCAGAGGGTCCAGGTTCTTGCTGAGGCAGGAGTACCTTCTAGCCATGACCAACTTCTCAAAGCATTTCATCACCATGGATGTGAGTGTGTCACCACGGTTCAGATATGGCCTAAGGCTATGTCCACACTAGACCGGATAATTTTGAAAATGCCGGTTTCACGTAAAAACGATAGGCGTCTACACCAGACATTTTTTTAAATACCTCCGTCCACATTGAAACGGATATTTGGGCAAATCTTCTCCTACTGGGCATGCACAGGACACACAGAAAACAAGCGAAGAGGAAACGGTATACTTGGTGCACGTTTGTCCATTTACAGACTAGAAAAACTTAAAAGGAAATTGCCAAACAAAAGACTTGGTGCGCATTTGTCCAGAGATATTTCCTGCAGCCATAGTCTCTTCACCGATGAAAGGGTTGACAGCTACAACTAAATGCAATAAGGCTTGTTACTGGGCAAAAGTGAAATTTGCTGTTACCTCATTTGTTTGCCTTTACTTTTGCCATGTCTTTGTGTATTGTTTTGCTGTATTTAACATGTGCAATAAAACAAGTTACTGGGCAAAAGTGACAATTGCATCTATTGAATGTTTGCACAAGCAATACATTAATAAGGCACCTTGTTAAGTGTACAAAACATGTCTGCATCAGTGTTATCTTGTATTTCCATACAATGGTACATTAGGCTGTTACACATCTATTACCAAATATTGTTGTGGTTTTGGAGGTTGCGTTCAAGAAAACAATGAAATGCCACGCTGCCGCCACCATTTGTTCCGGCACGTCATGACAGCAGTTTTTAAAATAGCCGGTTACCCCGTACACACTACAACGGCCAACCGGCGTTTTCAGATTTAAACACTCTGGAGGGTGTTTTAGAAAAGCTCCGTTTTCAGGGGAGGAAAACGCCGTTTCAGTGTGGACGGAGGGTCAAAACGAAGAGAAAAGACTTCGGTTACGGATTTATCCGGCCTAAGTGAGAGACACTGAAGGAGGTCGATAGTTCACAGAATTTAATACCAACAGTATTAAAGGGAAAATAAAACAATAAAACTCTGGGCCAAACAGGGCCGTTGACAAAACTCTAAAGGAAAATGAAGCCTACACTGTGGCTGAAAAGAACATCAAAACATTAAAAGAATACCGCTAGTCTTCAGAGCCAGTTGATTTGAAAGTCCAATAACTCAGGGAAGGCCAAATACAAAACAGCAGCGAAGCGTTGTTATGATCCGTCCAAGTCTTGACAAGCACTATGACAACAGGAATGGGGTTAAATGCTATCACAATTAAATAACAATGTCCTGACACGTGAAAATTCATGTGCAATTGCCGTATCTACTGTGCTGCTGAATCCGTGGTTGTGACAGGGCCCCCCTCTCTAGGTGCAGCCCCTGAGGCGGCACAGACCTGTACCCGCTGGAAGTCCTGGATCAGCGACTTGTCCAAGATGTCCTTCGCTGGGATCCGGGTACATTCTTCTAGGCCATACCCTTCCCAGTCCACAAAGTACTGGACCTTACCACCTACCCGGTGAGATGCCAGGAGGCACCGCACAGTATAGACAAGGAAACCATCCACCAGGCGGGGAAGGGGGGAGATAGGGTGACTGGGACCAGGGGAGAGGTAGTAACTGGCTTGAGCTGGGAAACATGGAATACTGGGTGGACCTTCAATGATGCTGGCAGACGCAATCTATAGGACACCTTGTTAACAGCCTTTTCCACTACAAATGGTCCCATGTAGCGCGGTGCCGATTTCTGATTCTCGACTTTCAGGGGAAGATCCCTTGATGCCAACCAGACCACCTCTCCTGGCTTGAATGGCCTTACCTGTCGACGGAGTTGATCTGCCTGCCGGGAATGCTGTTTCTGGGCGCGCAGCGGAGAAGCCCTGGCTCATTTCCAGGTGCGCTTGTAGCGCTGGATCAGCTGTTCAGCAACAGGAACTCCACGTCGATCTCCTGATCAGGGAAGAGTGGAGGCTGGAATCCCTTCTGGCATTCAAAGGGAGACATAACAGTGGAGGACGACTGGAGGTTATTGTGGGTGATCTCTGCCCAAACCAGTTGGCAGCTCCAGGACGTGGGGTTGGAAGAGGCAAGACAGTGCAGGGTTGCCTCCAACTCCTGGTTCATTCTCTCGGTCTGGCCATTAGATTTGGGGTGGAAGCCAGACAAGAGGCTGGCCGTGGCCCCTACAAGAGAGCAGAAAGCCTTCCAAAAGCGGGAAGTGAACTGTGGACCACGATCGGACACTATGTCTTGAGGAATGCCATGGAGCCTGAACACATGTTGAACCATGACTGTGGCAGTCTCATGAGCCGATGGGAGCTTAGGGACGGCAATGAAGTGGGCAGCCTTGGAAAACCGATCCACCAAACAACCAAAATGGTGGAGTTTCCATTAGATGGGGGCAGACCAGTGATGAAATCTACTGAGAGGTAGAACCAGGGGCAGTGGGGCATAGGCGGTGGTCATAACAGACCCGCAGGATGCTGGCGTGATGTCTTGTTCCGCGCGCAAGTAGGACAGGCAGATACAAATTCATGGACATCCTGGGACATAGATGGCCACCAAAATGGTCTCTTTATAAACTCGGGTCCATTGAATTCCCAGATGTCCAGCCAGATGGGAAGGGTGACCCCACTCCAACACTTTGGAACACAACGCAGCAGGGACATACAGCCATTTGGGAGATCCCCCATCTGGGCCTGGATCTGATTATTGGGCAACCCTCACCTCTGCCTCTATTCCTCAGATCACCAGAGAAGCGATACACGAGTGAGGAAGAACTGGCTCTGGATTGTCATTGTCCTCAGATCCATCGAACTGCCAGGAGAGAGTATCGGCCTTTGTATTCTTACTGCCAGGACGATAAGTGAGGACGAAATTGAACTGGGTGAAGAGAGCCCACCGGGCTTGATGAGAGTTGAGTCTCTTAGCATCGTGAACATAGGAGAGGTTCTTGTGATCTGTCCAGACCAAGAATGGATGTTCTGCCCCCTCCAGCTAGTGTCCCCATTCCTTCAGGCCTCTTTGACAGCCAGAAGCTGCCCGTTCCCGATGTCGTAATTCCTCTCATCTGGAGTCAAGTGACGTGAAGGAAAGGCACAAGGGTGCAGCCGGCTATCCGCAGACGAGCACTGAGAGAGGACAGCTCCAATGCCTACATCGGATGCATCCATCTCAACAATGAATGGTTGAGATGGGTCTGGGTCCAACTTTCTGTTGTCGAGACTTGCTGTCACCACGGTTCGGACTTGGCCCCAAGTGTGAGAGACACTGAAGCAGGTCGAAGTTCACAGACTTTAATACGAAAAAGGGAAAATAAAACAATAAATGCTAGTCCAAACAGAGCCATTAACTAAAACTCTCAAAGGAAAATGAAGCCTACACTGTGGCTGAAAAGAACATCAAAACATTCAACGAATACCACTAGTCTTCAGAGCCAGTTGATTTGAAAGTCCAATAAGTCAGGGAAGGCCGAATACAAAACAGCAGCAAAGCGTTGCTATGCTCTGTCCAAATCTCGACAAGCACTATGACGACAGGAATGGAGTTAAATACTATCACGATTAAATAACAATTACCTGATATGTGAAAATTCACAAGCGCAATTGCCGTATCTACTGCGCTGCCAAATCCGTGGTTGTGACAGAGTGCTACTGCATGATAGCCATTGAGACAGCTCACACTGCTATTTTTTGGCACTGGTATAATTGTTGCCCTTTTGAAGCCGATGGGAACTTGCGATCATAGCAGTGAGAGAATGAAAATGTCTTTGTATACACCTGCCAGTTGGTTGCTACTAGTTTTCAGAGCTTCACCAGCCACCCAGACTTTAAAGACAGCCTAACATCGGCCTCCGAGACAGAGATCACAGGGTCACCAGGTGCAGCGGGGATCTTCACAGCTGCAGTTATCTTCTTTCAAAGCAGGCATAGAAGATGTTGAGCTCGTCTGATAGTGAAGCATCGCTGTCATTCATGCTATTGGGTTTTGCTCTGTAGGAAGTAATGCATGCAAACCCTACGGTGCATCTAATGTCACCTCCAATGTCACTTGGAATTGTTTCTTTGCTCTTGAAATAGCCCTCGCAAGTTTTATGCTTGTTGATCACGTCACACAGATCATCTAGAACCTGTTTGAAATTGGCCTGAGGTGGAATGTGTACCATTACCAAAATGATTGCTGAAATCTCCCATGGCAAATGAAATGGATGACGCTTCATTGCCAGGTATCCCAGGTCTGGTGAGCAGGATTGGGACATTACTGACACATTTGTGCCCCAAGAGGAGCTGATCATGAGGTATACACCTTCACCTCTGCTTTTGAGAGACTCGACAGTCCTATCTTTACAGCGTACAGTGAACCCGTCAATCTTAATCACTGTGTCCATTATGGGAGGAATTCACCAGGATTGAAACAAAGCAACATAGACTAAGTTATTTGTACCATTGCCTCACTTCTATTAGATTAGATTATGAAGAAACACAGTCCTCTTTTATTGTCATTTAGTAATGCATGCATTAAGAAATGATACAATATTTCCTCCGGTGTGATATCACAAAACACAGGACAGACCAAGACTGAAAAAACTAACAAAACCACATAATTATAACATATAGTTACAACAGTGCAACAATACTATAACTTGATGAAGAACAGTCCATGGCACAGTAAAAGGTTCAAAGTCTCTCAAATGTCCCACATCTCACGCAGACAGGAGAAAGATGAAAACTCTCCCTGCCATGCCCGACCACAGTCCGACTCTGAGTCGTCTGAGAACTTCGAGCCTCCGATCAGCCCTCCGACACCGAGTATGGAGCACCATCTCTATCCGAATGCTTCAACCTCAGCCTCGGTCGCCAGCAACAGGCAAAGCCGGGTATTTTGGGGCCTTCCCTCGGAAGAGTAATCGCCCAGTAACAGCGGCAGTGAACCTGAGTTTCAGAAATTTCTCCGGATGTTCCTCTGTGCTTTCACACCTGTCTCCATCGTCAGAATTGTCCACGGCCCCTATTTAACGGATACGATATCATTTTTACCGGAGGGCTGTGCACGTGCAGCGTGCTGCTATCTCCTCCTCCCGCCTATTATTTCTGTTTTTGCACTATTTTAAATTTACCTATTGAATATACATATATATACTTACTGTAATTGATTTTCTTGTTTTTTTTTCTATATTATCGTGTATTGCATTGTACTGCTGTCACTATTTTCACGACACATGCCGGTGATATTAAACCGGATTCTGATTCTGATTCTGATTCAGGTTCAATTGCGTTGTGTTCAAGCTGGCAGACCAGATGGATTTTGTCACTCAGCATATCAAACATGGCCACAGGTATAGGCAATCAATGGATTTTTGTGTACTTATGATATTTGTGTGCCCAGAAACAGTCCTGACAACATTAATTTTGGGCATGTGAGATTTCTGCCCCCAGAAGCTTTTAGACTGTTTGTGTGAATTACTTTGTGATAAGGATGTTTGAACATTCAGAGGTGTCTTGGTGTCTTGTCACTGTAAATATGTAATTCAAAGGAAGCATAGTCAACCAAACAAAAAGGAAATGATGTCATTGTAACTATTGGAATTGTATTGTATCAGCTACAATTAGCTTTGATCTTAAGGGTATTAAAACCTGATGTATTTTTGCATTTGTGAACCTTACTGAGAGTGTCTCTGGAATGATATCTGCTTGTTGCGATGAATAAAGACTTCTATAACACCAGCTTCAGTGTCTCTGGTGACTTTGATCACTGTCACAACAGGACAAAGTAATTCACATGAATGTCTAAAAGCTTCTGAAGAGAGAGATCAAAATCACTTAAAATAAGTGTTACATGACTGGCTTTGGATACGTAAATACCAATTATCATGGCTCCATAAGCCCCTCTGTTTGGTCAAAGCACACAAGAATGTCTTGTGATCTTAAACATTGAATTCCCTAACATCTGGTAATGAGTTCCTTCTGTCCTTTTTGCCCTTCTGTTTTTTACCCTAGCTCCCATCACCCTAGTTCTTCCCCACCACCCTCAAATTCCTCCTAGTAGATACTTTCCCCACCTCCTTCCTTTTATTCATGTTCCATTTTCCTCCCCCATCAGATTCCACCTTCTTCACTTTGTCACTTCCACCTATCAACACCCAGCTCCGTATATAAATTCCACTGTCCTCCTAAACCCACCCCCACCTCAATCCATTCTGTCCATACTTCTTGACCCCTTTCCCCTCCCTTTTTATACTGGCTTCCCCCTTTGTCCCTTCCAGTCCTGATGAAGGGTCTCAACCTAAAACTTTGTCTATTATTTCCATCCATAGATGCTGCCTGACCCACTGAGTTCCAACAGCATGTATCATGTTGCTCCAGTCTCTTATGTCTGTCTTTACAGTCATGTTAACTTACAGATCATATCTCTTAAGCAGCCTCCTGCTGTGAGCCAGACTTTTAATTTTAATTTCAAAACTGATTACTACTTGAAATTTCTATAAAGCTATGTATGGTTCTCCTTTACATTAATGTCTACTATATCTTAAACTTTATTTGTTGACTTGATGTCCCTCACCCTGATAGCCACCAGTGCCGCAACCATTGCTGAGACTGTGGACAGCAAGATGTTTATGGGCATGCATGATAAAATCCTTGATTCACTGAGAAACCTGAATTGACTGTCAAGGAGCTGAAGATTCAAAATTCAAAATTCAAGATTGCTTAGTGTCATTTTTTACTATACAAGTGTAAAGGGGAATGAAATAATAGTGACTCTGGATCCAATGTGGCACAAAAAAATACACGATAAAATAAAGGATTCAATAATAAAAAACACAATAAATATAAATACATTCGATAGCTTATATACATATATTGATTGTATGTACATGGAGTAACGCTGGGCATGGAAGTGCCTGTACATAAGGTGATGGACAGGAATTGATGAAGTTGTGGTGGTAGGGTGGAAGGGGTGTGGAGAAGTGAAGAAGGAACTCCAGCACTGATTGTAAGGAGCTGGATGCAGGGTTTCCAGAGCAGAATAAACAGATCGGCAGGTTTAAACATTTGCATGGAAGTAATGTGGCTGACTACTGTTGTGGCTGTGGGTGAGCCACATAGAGACAGCTTAACAGCCACCGTACAGTGTCAGAGTGCTGCTGTCATAGCACCTCCTCCTTCCTGTGGACTGGTGAAGTACAGTGAGTGAAGAAGGCTGTGATGTCTGTTGCGTATGCGACGCAAACTTAGTCCTTCAGGTTTGTAGCAATGGATTTTGGGGACAGAATGGGAAATTGGGGGTCAGATTAGCGGTAGAGACAGGGACGAAGATACTGAGCAGTCACAAGCAGCAAATGAAGTGTTGGGGGGAGGAGCCAGAAGACAGAGTTCAGGTCGGAGTGCACCAAGGTGGAAGGCCAGCAGGCCCAAGAAGGACTGGTGATCCCGAAGGTCAGCAAGTATCAGAATTGGGGCCTCAACATCAGCTGGCAGGTCCTGAGGTTGGAGGCATGTCCTGGGGTCAAAGTCAAAGATTGGTGAGATTGTGACCCTGAGTTTTGTTAAGTCTAGAGTTTGAAGCCTGATGTCTGTGAGTCCAGAGCCACAGTCTGGAAATCGCAGGCCTGGAGGCAACCTGTCCTAGGGTTGCAGGCCCATCTGTATATGTGGATGGGAAAGGGGGTGCATTTTGCAGTTGCTTGTTATATGCTAGTTTACCTGTTGTTCCGCTGAACATTGTGGCTATGCAGGCACCGGAATGATATTGACACTTGCGGGCTGCCTCCAGCACATCCCCAGTTTGTACTAGCTGTTAACGCAACCAACACATTTCACTGTTTCTGCAATTAATAAATAAATATAATCTAATCTAACTCTAAGGCTGGTACTGCAAGATTAAATAACATCTCTCAGTTTGCATCGCACAGTTTAACCAGTTGGGCTACGTGAGATAGCAGCGGTTTTCCAGTTAAAAGCTGTGTCCTTACAAGCGTGGCTTGCCTCCTTACTACTCTGAGATGGTGCCACGCCAGTGGCTGCGGTGTGGCCAGTGAGACACACAAATCTGCAGATACACTGGCAGAATGCTCTTATACAATGTTACCTCGGCCTATGTTGGTAGCACTTTGAGGTAGCATAACAAAAATCTAAACTTCCGTTATAGATTATAGATTCAATTATAGATCCCATTATAGATGATAGATTCCATTATAGATTCAAACTTTGGATGGCTTTTGCAGCAAGACTTTCTGGGTTTGCAAGTGTGTAAACAAACTGATTATCAATTCTATTCTGGAAAGGTTAAGATTCAAGATTTGCATATGCTGAAGAAGAGTCTCAGCTCGAAACTTTGACTGTCTATTCATTTCCATCAATGCTGCCTGATCTGCTGAGTTCCTACAGCATTTTGTGTCTGTTCAGGATTTGCACAAATCTGTGTACTGACTTCTCCCACAAAGCCATGACATTTTACGCACAGCTCTTTCAATGTCCCAAGCATTCTGCTGTGCAGACATATCAGCCTTTGCTTATAGGGTGTCCTGTTGAATTCCTCATCTGAGAGGATAGTGAACCAATGGACACAGGCTTGTAGGACTGTTGCTGATAAAACTTATGTGCAATCTTCTTCAGCAAGAGAGAGAGAAAAGTCTGTTATTGCTTTATGTTGCAATGTCTTTAGGTGAAATATCTGTTATATTGGAAAATCAGCAGTGACTTGGAAGTTGCAAGAAATGTATGTGAGTTTCAGGCTCTTGGCAACTCTAAGAGTGTAGTGAAATATATGCACCTAAGAGAGAAATTGTTTTGAGCGATGGCATTTAAAGAGTAGGGTAAGATGAATGAGTAAGAGAAATACAGATGGCAAAAGATTTGTCGTTAGCCTGTGCTAAATGTGCCTTTCCTCTGCATTCTATTCCAATGCTGAAATTTGATTCCAGTGACTTCAACAGAACCAAATTTCTAGGAGAAAGTGCAAGTACAGCTGATATTAAATTGCGGAATAAAATATAGACAATACAAGGCACTAAATTGCAGAATTAGCACTCCCACCCAAGAACAAATTCCTCCAACATTATTGACTGAGCACGAGCCACGCCAGAGGAAATCCCCTAATCTAAATTACAAATTGCAGTGTATTTCGGGGATGCAATGAATCTTGGACTTGAAGCCATTATTAATTACTTTGTGGTATATAACAACATTAACGTTCATCTATTAGACTGCAAGCAGACTCAGAATTGCATGAATTGTTAAGCAGTGTCCTATCACTACGAACTGCCAGCAGGTTTCAATTATTTGTTGCCTCCAGCTATGCCCTGTTGGTATAACTTATTTTGAATTATTCTTACTTGTCATATAATTCTAAGTTACTATTATCCTGCAAACATTTTATGGTGACATGATATGAACAATGTTCTCGGTCTCTTAGAAACAGCAAAAAAAAAATCGAGGCTGAAAGAGGAATACATTCCAATGAGTAAAATTTAGGTAGCAGTAGGAGCATTAATAATAGCATATTAGTAATCCTGCAAATCTACAATAAGCAATCCAAATATATAAAAACACTGTCCATTCAAAGTTCCTACATCTCAACAGCTTCTGCTAACATGGTGTCAGTTAGAAAGCCAAGACCTTGGGTTTTAAAGCCTACTACAATTAATTGTCTGGACTATGTCAAACGAAACACATCTTCCTGATGCTTTAATATTAGTTGCATTCCCTATAAATATAAATACTGCCACCTAAAATCTCCTGAGCCTGCATTCTATGAGCAGTGGTTGTCCACGAAAGATTTATTGCTCCATTTAATTTTCCTGGTTTACCACGCTATTGTTGTAAAAAATGCAAATTACAAAGAAGATCGGTGTTAATTCAGTCTTCTTCCAGGATTTTTGATTGTCGAAGTAAATGTAAAAATAAACAGCAATTTGAAAGGCAAAAGGAATTACGTTTTCTATTGCTAATTTTTTTAGCTTGTGGTTTGTCAACTATTCACATAGCTGCCTATTAAAGACAGTGTAAAATGAAATCCTTTAGATGAAGGATCATGGCAGCACAATAGCGTAGCTGTTAACATAATGCTCTTACAGTGCCACCAAACCAGGTTCTATTCCGTCTGCTGTCTACAAAGAGATTATACATTCTCCTCGTGACCATCTGGGTTTTCTTCGGGTGCTCCTGGTTCCCCTCACATTCCAAAGACATATGAGTCAGGTTAATTGGTCACATGGGTGTAATTGGGTGACACAGGCTCACTGGGCCAGAGGACCTGATACCGGGCTGCATCTCTAAATAACCATATAACAATTACAGCACGGAAACAGGCCATCTCGGCCCTTCTAGTCTGTGCCAAACTCGTACTCTCACCTAGTCCAACCAACCTGCACTCAGCCCATAACCCTCCATTCCTTTCCTGTGCATATATCTGTCCAATTTAACTTTAAATGACAACATCGAACCTGCCTCAACCACTTCTGCTGGAAGCTCGTTTCACACAGCTACCACTCTCTGTGTAAAGAAATTCCCCCTCATGTCACCCCTAAACTTTTGCCCTTTAACTCTCAACTCATGTCCACTTGTTTGAATCTCCCCCACTCTCAATGGAAAAAGCCTATCCACGTCAACTCTATCTATCCCCCTCATAATTTTAAATACCTCTATCAAGTCCCCCCTCAATCTTCTATGCTCCAAAGAGTAAAGACCCAACTTGTTCAACCTTTCTCTGTAACTTAGGAGATGAAACCCAGGCAACATTCTAGTAAATCTTCTCTGTACTCTCTCAATTTTATTGACATCTTTCCTATAATTTGGTGACCAGAACTGTACACAATACTCCAAATTTGGCCTTACCAATGCCTTATACAATTTCAGTATTACATCCCAACTCCTATACTCAATGCTCTGATTTATAAAGGCCAGCATACCAAAAGCTTTCTTCACCACCCTATCCACATGAGATTCCAAAACAAATATAGAAGTGGTTGGAGCAGAGGAAGATGATGGCAATGTGAGGAAGAAGGAGGGAGAAAATAAAACTGTTAAAAGAAATACAGGAGGTACCAAGTTTTCAAAAGTTATTAATGTGGCAAGACAGCTCCAAAGAGAGAGTCAGGGTCCCTGAAGATCTTGAGCAGGGTAGCAGTGGTAGATTGATAGAAACTGAGCTACAGTCCACAGAAAACATCCAGTAAAGCGATGAAAGAGAGGATCTAGTTAGATTGTTGAGTGGCTCCTGAATGGGGAGGGTGTGGGGAAGAAGTCATGGCACTAGATTCAAGTTCAAATGAATATTAGAAATGTGGATTAGTCACAGATTTCACAGCAATGAAGGGAAATGGTAAAATTGACCATATCAATCTACGTACAAAGAAAAAAACAAAGCCTTGATTTGCATCATTTTTCATGACCTCAAACTATCCTAAAGCACTTTCACAGCAAATGGTGTTCTTGTGAAGTTTAGCTACTCTTGACAAGTAGAAAATGCACAGCAAATTTATGCACAACTGTCTTTAAAATAAAATGTGATATTGATCATATAGTCTGTTTTACTGATGCTGATTAAAAGATAAATACCAGTTAAGAACTAGAATTAGCCATAGTTTCTTTTTAATAATGCCTGAGGGGCACTATATTGTACCAAGTAAAGTTTGGAATCAGCGGACAACATCTTCCTAACTTCAAACTAGACCTGATTAGCAAACTGCGATGCATCCTATCTACAATAAATTAAATGCTCTTTTAAGTGAAACCACAACACAGAGCTCTATGCATTTTAAACCATGAAAGCAATAAGCTGTAGACAGATCTAAATAATCTAACCAATCAGATCAAGCCCCTACAGTTCTGCTGCATCCACTTATGAATGTTAGTTGACAATTAAACAATGAATGAAAGAGGTGGCTCCCTGAGCATCAAGGATGATCTGACCAGTAGATCATTACATACAACAAAGTGTAATATTTGCAGTCATCTTCAAACAGAAGTCACAAATGATTGATTCACCATGGACATCTCCACTGTCCTGACTATCATATTTTTCTCAAAACATGCAGCATCCATTTCCAGCATCTGAAATCTCTTACATTGTCAAGGGATGGTTAAGTGCACTAGCTGTGAGCATTGAAACATCTCTGTTGCACCACTGAAGATGTGCTTCAGGATTAGCTGTGCCTCAACTTAGCTATTACTGCATAGCAACAATCCTAGCATGTAGGATATTGTGGACAGGTTAAATTCAAAGTGGCAAATCACTTACCCGACAAGCTCCTTCCAAGTGACAAATTGACAGCAGGAGCTGTCAAGTGGCATTTATTCATTAAAGTTGCTTCCGTCTATTATGTCCAAAAGTGGAGATGTTTATTGATCATGTTTCTGTCCATTCACCCTATGGACGGAAATATATATACACAGTGGTGTTAGAAAGCTTGTGAACCCTGTAGAATTTTCTCTGCTTCTGCATAAATATGACTTAAGTGTGATTAGACCTTCATGTAACTCCTAAAACTAGATAAAGAGAACTCAATTAAATACATAACATTTAAAAAAATTATACATTCGTTTATGCAGAAATAGACCTTACACCTCCAATGTCATCTCATTGATTGGAACACATGACTCCAAATAGCTTTTGTAGAAGGCAATACCTCTGAGGTTCATATACTTTTACCAACAAATACATGTAGTATTGGATCTTTTTTCTCAATAAATAGATGAACAAGTATAATGTTTTATGTTATTTATTAAATTGGGTTCTCTTTATCTACTTTTAGGACTTGGATAAAGATCTGATCACATTTTAAGTTAGACTTATGCACAACCAGAGAAAATTCTACATGGTTCACAAACCTTCTAGCACCTATATACTAGATATATAATCACGTTTTATTGTTTTACAACATTAAATCACAGTGGATTTAATTTAGCTTTTTTGACACTGATCAATGAAAACAGACTCTCTTGTGTCAAGGTGAAAACAGTTCTCCACAAAGTGATCTAAATTAATTACAAATATAAAACACAGAATACTTGATTGCATAAGTATTCACCCCCTTCGAGTCTGTATGTAGTAGATGCACTTTTGGCAGCAATTGCAGCCTTGAGTCTGTGTGGAGAGGTCTCTGTAAGCTTTGTAGATCTGGACACTGCAATTTTTCCACATTCTTCTTCATAAAGTCTCTCAACCTCTGTCAGATTGCATGGAGTTCGTGAGTGAACAGTCCTTTTCAAGTCCAACCACAAATTCTCAATTGGATTGAGGTCTGAACTCGAAATTGTCCACTCCAGGACATTAACTCTGTTGTTCTCAAGCTATTCCTGTGTAGCTTTGGCTTTATGCTTGGGGTCATTGTCTTGCAGGAAAACAAATCTTCTCCCAAATCTCAATTCTCTCGCAGAGTGCATTAGGTTTTCCTGCAGGATTTCAATGTACTTTGTTGCGTTCATTTGACCCTCTACCTTCACATGCCTTCCAGGGCCTGCTGCAGTGAAGCATCCCCACAGCATGATACAGCCACCACCATGCTTCACGGTAGGGATGGTATGTTTTTGATGATGTACGGTAATTGGCTTACGCCAAACAAAGTGTTTAGTCTGAAGGGCAAAAAGCTCAATTTTGTTTTCTTCCTTCTTCCAGCTGATTTAAGAGTCTCCCACATGCCTTCTGGCAAACTCTAGCCGATATTGCTTGCGAGTTTTTTTTAACAGTGGCTTTCTCTTTGCCAGTCTCCCATATAGCTGTGACTGGTGAAGCAGCAGGGCAACAGTTATTGTATGTGCAGTCTCCCACCTCAGCCACTGAAGCTTGTAACTCCTCCAGAGTTGTCATAGGTTTTTTGGTGGCCTGCCTCACTAGTCCCCTTCTTGCACAGTCACTCAGTTTTTGAGGACGGCTTGCTCTAGTCAGATTTACATCTGTGTCATATTCTTTCCACTTCTTGATGACTGACTTAACTATACTCCAAGGGATATTCAGCGACTTGGAAATTTTCTTGCATCCACCTCCTAACTTGTGCTTTTCAATAACCTTTTCTCAGAGCTGCTTGGAGTGTTCTTTTGTCTTCATGGTGTAGTCTGACTCTGATACTGACTCACCAGCAGTTGGACCTTCCAGATACAGGAGTATTTTTACTACAATCAATTGAAACATCTTGGCTGCACCCAGATCTCCATTTAACTAATTATGAGGCTTCTAAAACCAATTGGCTGCACCAGTGATGATTTGGTGTGTCATATTAAAGGGGGAGTGGGCTGAATATTTATGCAATCAATTATTTTGTAATTTATATTTGTAATTAATTTAGATCACTGTGTTTAGATCTGTTTTTGTTTTGACACAAAAGAGTCTTCTGTTAATCAGTGTCAAAAAAGACAAATTAAATCCATTGTGTTCAATGTTGTAAAACAATAAAACATGAATGTTTTCAAGGGAGATAAAGATTTTTTATAAACTTTATTTAAATATATAAATTTCATTCCCACATGCAATGTGATTGAAACAAAAGCTGGGCTGATGAAGGACAAGAAATATTTGTGCTGCACTATCCCCAACAGAGGAGAGTCTAATAACCTATCTGATAATCAGCAGTGGTACTTTCTTTGTGTTCCCCGCCACCTGCACCCATAGGGTTGAAGTGTAGAAGAGGTGATAGTCACTGACTGGAAAATGCAACTCCCAAGCATGTGTTGTGGCCACAGAAATAGGTCAGCATCTTGTTGTTCAGTAGCATTTAACTCACCTCATGACTCCCAATAGCTCTTCCACTATCCGAAATATACAACTGAAAAGAACTGATAGGTGAATGGAGCTCCAACAATAAGGAAATTCATCATTGGCCTGTCCATTCCCTCCATCACCAGTGTACTATTGTTTCAATGTCATTATCTAAAATGTCATAGAGTCATAGTGAATTATCGCATGGAAACAGTCCTACCGTCAAGAAAACCAACCATTAAGACACATTTACATCAATCCTAGACTAATCCCATTGTTTTTCTCTAGACACTCTCAACAATTTCCTCAAGATTCTAGTATCCATTCAACATAATGGATAGTTTACAGTGGTCAATTAACCTACAAAATGCTGTCTTTTGGATATTGTGGAAACAGTAACACTCAGAGGAAATCCATCAGGTCACAGGAAGGGCGTCAAAACTCCCTTCCTGAGCACCAGAGACTAGGATCGAACCAGGTCGCTGATGTTCTGAGATAAGCTGTGATGCTGTGCCATCTAAAAGTGTACTGCAATAACTTGCCAAAAATTCTTCGTCAAGACTTCACAAACTACAATCTGAATCATTAGAGTATCAGTCTCATGACAACAGCAAAACCCACAAGGCCTGGATACTTCCTCAGCAACGACTCTTACCTCTACAATTAATCTCCATATTCATCCTACATGCAGAGGATAACTAATTTCCTTGCATCAAATTTGCCAACCTATTCTCACACTAACCCTCCTCCTTTTTAGTTTTGCACTTCTCTCTATTCACCCGCTTCTTCTCCTGTTGTCAAGATTATATTGGTCATTTGCTCTCTTTACCTCTTGCATCAGCCAAGGAGCTCCACCTTTCATTTTATTGCATTTTCATTTATGAGAAACTAGATTTTACTCAAAGCAGCTCTTCATTTAAAGCAGCCCATCCTTCCATTCCACCTGAGAGTTTCAAAGGTCAAAGTGAATTTATTATCAGAGTACATATATATCACTATATACTACCCTGAGGTTCATTTTTTGCAGGCATTCACAACAAATACAAAGGAACACCATAGAACCAGTGAAGAACCTCACACAACAAGATGGACAAACAACAAATGTGCAAAAGACAACAAACTGTGCAAATAAAAAGACTAAATAATAATAAAAAATAAATAAGCAATAAATATCGAGAACATAAGAACATAAGAAATAAGAGCAGCAGTCAGCCGCCTGGCCCATTGAGCCTGCTCCACCATTCAATAAGATCATGGCTGATCTGACCATAGACTCATCTCCACCTACCTGCCTTTTCCCTATAACCCTTAATTCCCCTACTATGCAAAAATCTATCCAACCCGGTCTTAAGTATATTTACTGAGGTAGCTCCCACTGCATTACTGGGCACAGAATTCCACAGATTCCCCACTCTCTAGGAAAGGTAGTTTCTCCTCATCTCCATCCTAAATCTACTCTCCCGAATCTTGAGGCTATGTCCCTTAGTTCTAGTCTCACCTACCAGTGAAAATAACTTTCCTGCCTCTATCTTATCTACCCCTTTCATAATTTTATATGTTTCTATAAGGTCTCCTCTCATTCTTTTGAATTCCAGTGAGTACAGTCCCAGGTGACTCAATCTCTCCTCGTAGTCCAAACCCCTCACCATTGGAATCAACCTGGTGAACCTCCTCTGCACCGCCTCCAAAGCCAATATATCCTTCCTCAAGTATGGAGACCAGAACTGCATGCAGTACTCCAGGTGCGGCCTCACCAGTACAATGGCAGCATAACCTCCCTGCTCTTAAATTCAGACCCTTTAGCAATGAAGGCCAACATTCCGTTTGCCTTCTTGATAGTCTGCTGCACCTGCAAACCAACCTTTTGTGATTCATGCACCAAGCTCCCAAGTCCCTCTGCACAGCAGCATGCTGCAATTTTTTACCATTTAAATAATAATCTACTCTTTCATTTTTCCTTCCAAAGTGGATGACCTCACATTTACCAACATTGCACTCCATCTACCAGATCCTTGCCCACTCACTTAACCCATCTGTATCTCTCTGCAGACTCTCCGTATCTTCTGCACAATTTGCTTTTCCACTCAATTTAGTATCATCATCAAACTTGGATACACTGTACCTGGTCCCCTCTTCCAGATCATTAATATATATCATGGAAACATAGAAAAGCTACAGCACAATACAGACCCTTTGGCCCACAAAGTTGTGCCGAACATGTCCCTACCTTAGAAATTACTAGGGTTACGCATAGCCCTCTATTTTTCTTAGCTGAATGTACCTATCCAAAACTCTCTTAAAATACCCTATCGTATCCACCTCCACCACCGTCACCAGCAGCCCACTCCACGCACTCACCACTCTCTGCATAAAAAAACTTACCCCTGACATCTCCACTGTACCTACTCCCAAGCACCTTAAATCTGTGCCCTCTTGTGGCAACCATTTCAGCCCTGGGAAAAAGCCTCTGACTATCCACACATATCTGACTATCTGACTATTGTAAATGGTTATGGGTCCAGCACCGATCCCTGCGACACACCATTCACCACTGATTGCCAACCAGAGTAACACCCATGTATCCCAACCCTCTGCTTTCTATTGGTTAACTAATCCCCTATCCGTGCTAATCTATCACCCCCAACTCTATGCATCCTTATCTTATGGATGTCCTTTATGCGTCACCTTATCGAATGCCTTCTGGAAGTCCAAGTTCCCCTCTATCCACTCCGCTCAGTATACCCACAAAGAACTCCAGTAAGTCTGTGAAACAGGGCCTGTCTTTTCTGAATCCATGAAAATGAGGTGAAGAATCCTTGAAAGTGAGTCCACAGATTGTGGGAACAGTTCAGTGTTGGGACGAGACAGGTTATCCCCTCTCGTTCAAGAGGCTGATAGTTGAGGGATAATAACTGTTCCTGAACCCAGAAGTATGCGTTGTGACGCTCCTGTACTTCCTTTCTGAAGGCAGCAGTAAGAAGACCATAGCATGAGTGTTTGGTGTCCTTGATGATGGGTGCTGCTTTCCTGCGACAGTGCTTCTTGTGGATGAGCTCCGTGGTGGGGATGGCTTTATGTGTGATAGACTGGACAGTATCCATTACTTTCTGTAGGCTTTTCCATTCAAGGACATTGGTGTTTCCATGCCAGGCTGTGATGCAACCAGTCAGTATACTCTCCATTACGTAGCTATAGAAGATTCTTTGCAAACTTCTAAGAAGGCAGAGCCACTGCTATTCTTCTTTTGTAATGGTACTTTTGTGCTGATCCCAGAACAGATTCTCTGAAACGATAATGGTGAGGAATTTAAAGTTGCTGACCCTCTCCACCTCTGATCCCCCAATGAGGACTGGCTCATCAGCTCTGGTTTCCTCCTCCCAAATTCAATAATCAGCTCTTTGATTTTGCTGACAGTGAGTGAGGGGTAATTGTTGTGGCATCACTCTGCCGGATTTTCAGTCTCACTCCTTTTTGCTGGCTAATCGCTTTGATTTGGCCACTGACAGTGGTGCCATCAGCAAACTTAAACATGGTATTGGAGCTGTGCTTAGCCTGTCAGTCATAAGTATAAAGTGAGTAAAACAGGGGGCTGATGGTGATTGTGAAGGAGATGCTGATGCCAATCTATAATGACCAGGGTCTGCAAGTGACGAAATTGAGGATCCAGTTGCACAGGGAGGTATTGAAGCAAGCTCTTGGAGCTTATTGATTAGTTTGGAGGGGATTATAGTACTGAATGCAGAGCTGTAATCAATGAAGAGCATCCTGATGTTTACATCTTCACTGTTCAGATGTTCCAGGGTTGAGTGAAGAGCCAATGAAATAGCATCGGCTGTTGACCTCTTGCACCGATAGGCAAACTAGAGCAGATTTAAGTCACTCCTCAGGCAGGAGTATACATGTTTCATCACCAATCTCTCAAAGAACTTCATTATAGTGGATTAGTGCTACTATACAATAGTCATTGAGGCAGGGTACCAGGTTCTTCTTGGGCAGTGGTATAACTGAAGCCTGCTTGATGCAAATGGGTACCTCAGACTACCAAAGCAAGAGGTTAAAATTAACAGTAAACAGCTAGATGATCAGCACAGGTCTTTAGTACTCGACCAGCTACCCCGTCTGGGCCGGATGCTTTCCATGGGTGCAACCTCCTGAAGGGTACTCTCATATCGGACTCTGAGACTGAAATTGCAGGGCCATTGCAGACAACAGGAATTTGTGAAGGTGGCTTTGTTCTCATTAGAACAAAGAAATACCATAGAGTCAATGAAAAATTATACACAAAGCCTGACAAACAGCCAATGTACAAAATATGTAAATACAAAAAAACTATAACAATAAATTCATAGTAAATAAATTATACTGAGAACATAAGTTGTAGAATCCTTGATAGTGAGTCTATAGCTTGTGGAATCAGTTCAGTATTGAAGTGAGTGAAATTATCTCCGCTGGTTCAGGAGCCTGATAGTTAACAGGTAATAATTATTCCTGAACCTGGTGATGTGGGAACAAAATACCTCCTTCCAAATGGCAGCAGTGAGAAGAGAGCATGGAATTGATGCTGGGAATCCTTGAAAAGGGATGCTACATTCTTGTGGTAGCACTCCATGTAGATGTTCTCAAAGGTGGTACGGGCTTCTCTTGTGAAGAACTGAGCTCTGTCTCCAAATTGCCAGGGGCAGGTCCCACTTGAATTTATTGAAATGAGTACTCTTGGTAATGTTACTTAATCTTTCTTCCTATCTTTCCCTCTAGCAAACCTTGAGATGCCCTTCCATTGTATTTTCTTCTCGATCCAAGTCATTTCTTAAGACTAGATCCAGTTCTGCCTGATTTATTACTGTGCAGTTGGACATCAAGGTATTGTGTTATAAAGCAGAACCAAGGTGTCCAAAAGACATTGATGAGTCTCCTAAAAATTCCACTTCCGTACAATACCACCTGCTATCAGCGTGGTGGATTATGCAGCACTTTCCTCCCGAGTATATATTTAGCTTCTTATTATTATCTTGTGATTTATAATATAAACCCAAAAACAGAAAAATTTCCTTGTTTCTTAATTCCAACTAAATAGATTCAATCTTAGATCCCTCAGGGATGTTGTATGTTCCCTTTCTGTAGCTTTATATTTTTCTTACTCAACACTGTTACACATCTCCTTTTCCTTTCCTTGCTTTATTGCTTTATTATCTCGTACCTGTGAAGATTAAAGAATGAACTGACCGTCTTTTGAGCTAGGACTCACTAATCACCTCTATATCCTGTTTCAATGTGCCCTATTATTAAACATATGTTGTTTAGTTATGCTCAAGCACTCTAAGTCTAATGTGTATGTTTTTATGAATCATCACACCTAGTTTTGTTATTCTCATCATAACTGCCTGTCCCACATTCTGTACTCCTTGTATTTGCTTTCTTCAGTAAAACAAAATAAAACCCAACCCCCCGGTGTTTAAATTAACTTTGAAATTAAGGAGGATATAACTCTGTTTACATATGTAACTTGTTAACATTGATCATGTTTCCTATTACAAATGTCCATACATAATGAAAAAGGATCTAGTGCTTTCCCAGCATATACAACAAATAAACTCTTCTTGGGCTTCCAGCCGGGTACAGATATCGATTTTAGCCGAGGTTTCAATGACAAAATCAGCCACCTTCATCACGGATGAGGCCTGAGCACGTCTAGTCCGGTGGTATATATACCCCACTTGTCTATCCCTCCTGATTTGTTATTCCTCATCCAGTCAGGTTGCTGCTGCCCTACCTTTTTCAAATTCAAGTTCTTAAATATAGTGAGACCTTCGCTACCGAGTGTCTTCCCAATATTTCTACGGTTTCTAGAAGGATTGTCGCGATCCTGATGAACTATGTAATTAATACCATCTACAAACATGAAAGGAAGCTCAAATCACAGCGTATGGGGGGGGTCAAAGATGACCTGACACTCAGGATGGCTAGCATTTACTGGATTCCCCGTGAATGTGGAGCAACATATATCGGCCAGACTGAGCGCACAGTGGAAACCTGCATCACGGCTGAATCTGTTTGGGTTACCTGGAGAAATGAGTAGCAGCAGAACATTGCATTTGCAATGGCCATAGAATTGACTTTGATGGCACAAAACTACAGTGTCGCACCAATGGCTTTAGGGACTGCCTGGTGAAGGAAGCCATTGAAATAAAACTGAAGGAAAAGAATTTTAACAAAGACAAAGGTCTCGCTCGAAGTAAAAACTGGAATTCGATAGTAAACAAGATGAGACTGCGGAAACCTGATTAGATGAGGACTAACCAAGCTGGAGGGATAGATAAGGGGGGTATATACACCACCAGACTAGATCTGCCCAGGAATCATCCCTGATGAAAGTGGCAAAATTTGTCATCGAAACGTTGGTTAAAATTGATACCTGTACCCGGCCGGAAGCCCAAGAGGAGTTTATATTCCATAGATAATCTTCAACTCTGTAGTCTTTACACTCAAGATTCACTTCAGATCTTCCTGACCTAAAGATCCTTTCAGCACCTCTTCCTGTGCTGCTGAGGTGGCCATTGTTAAACAATGACTTTAATTACCAGAACTAACTTGGAAAATGAGACTAAGTTATTTTTTCGATGCTACTAAGAATGAGTCTCCACTGCAAACAAGGTATTTTGTTTTGTATTTTCAATAATAATTATAATTTGAAGAACTGAGACTCTACATATGTAGAAGTTAGTTTTCACGGCCATTGAGGTTACTATGAAAAATGCACTCACAAGTGGACAAGACCTAATATTTTGTCGTCATAGTGTTGTAGATCTATACAGCACAGAAAAAAGGCTCTTTGGTCCAACTCATCTGTGCCAAACAAGTTGCCTAACAGACTGAATCATCTTTGCCTGCATTTGGCCCGTATTCCTTGAATTTTTTTCTATCAATTGTTACCTGTCCACAGTATAGATTCCCATGAGTGTCTCGTGATTCCTGTGAGTATTGATTCTCATGAGTGTCTCGTGATTCCCGTATCGATTCCCGTGAATGTCCCATGACTTTGTTACCTGTGTGCATCACATGATGGCATATCCCACTGGTATAAAAAAGGGGGCCATCGATTGTTGGGAGTCGCTTTGTTGGGGCGTCACAGTCAGTGGTTACGCAATTGTAGAAGGAGAGAGGGAGAGAGTGAAGATTGCAGGCCTTAAACCAACCCAAAGGATTGGGGTTAATCAGTGGCATTTGGTGCATTTCGGGTGTGACTGACACTGGGTATAATCCATACGTGGCACACACTTTTGTTAACCCTTACATGGTTTGGGTGTTGTGTGGTGACCACTTTGGTGAAAGGTCAGTTACTCTGAGAAAACTCACTCTTCGTAGTCTCTTTGTAAATGGCACTTTTCGACTGGGATTGGTGTCAACGGTTTCTTTGTTTCTTCAAAAATCGCCTCATCGCTGCTTTGAGAAGTTACTCCTCTCACTTATTTCATGAATCACTTGGACTTCTTAAACTACCAGTTTAAGACTGTGCTTGAGTAAGACCTTTTAAGAATCGTCTCTAAGTTCGACTGTTTGATAGCTATAGACGCATAACACTGTTAACTTCCATTTAAGCTAGTTGTTTGTTTACTTTTCTATGTTTTTGAAGAAAGGTTAATAAATTTTTTTGTTTATCTATAAAACCCCGACTTCATTTCATTTCTATTGTTGCTGGTACATAACATAAAAATTGGGGGCTCGTCCGGATGTGAACAAATTTAGAGCTTATTAATTGGAGAAAGGGACATACCTGATTCCTTTTGTTTGATTGGTTTGTGTGTGGAAATCAGCAGTAATGAATGTTAGGGACTTCCTATAATCATCAACCCCTGCGGCATTAGAGAAAGTGAAAAAGGGTGAGGTGCTGGAAATTGCTAAAGAGCTGGAGCTTACTGACATAAAGGCTGGCTATGACAAAGCTAATGATTCAGAGGAAAATAGCTGAGCACTATACAGCTACTAAAGTGTTTGATGAAGAGGTGTTAGAGAAGTTTCCTGTAAATAAACTTGAGATGCAGCTACAACTGGAACAAATGAAGTCAGAAAGATTTAAAGTAGAGGTGGCAGAAAGGGAAAGAGATAAAGAGACAGAAGCTGCAGAAAAACAAAGGCAATTTGAGCTAACGATACAGAGGTTAAGGCTCGAGAAGCAAGCTGGTTCGAGGAAACCGGTTGTACTATTTGTTGCTAGTCAGGAAGTTAAATTGGTTCCTCCATTTAATGAGGCAGAAGTTGATATATACTTGGAACATTTTCAAAAAATTGCTCGGAGTTCACCATGGCCAAAAGAGAGCTGGCTTGTTCTTTTACAAAGTGTAATTAAAGGTAAAGCACAACAGGTTTATATGGCCTTAACCGGTGAACAGGCAGCTGATTACGATACTGTGAAGCAGGTTATACTTAAAGCTTATGAATTGGTTCTGGAAGCTTATAGACAAAGATTTAGAAGCCTGAAGAAATCTGTGAACCAGACTTATGTAGAATTTGTCTATGACCAATCTGTGTGTTTTGAGCACTGGTGCACCTCTAAAAATGTGAAGGGAGGGTATGACAACTTGAAAGAGTTGGTTTTAATAGAAGAATTTAAAAGGTGCATCCCTAATGACGTAAAGGCATATTTGGATGAGAAGGACATTGCCACTTTGCAAGAGTCTGCTAAATTAGCAGATGAGTTTGCTCCAACCCACAAGAGTAAGTTAACGCTGAGTAAAGCTTTCCAAAAGAGTAGCATGGATAGCCAGGGTAAACCAGAAATTAAATTGGAAGCTAGTGATAAAGATAAGGATGAAGGGAAGCAAGTGAGGGAAAATATTTTGGCCCTATTTGTCACTATTGTAGGAAACCTGGTCATGTTATGGCTAACTGTTTCCATCTGAAGAAGAAGGAAAAGGAGGCAGTTCCAGGTGCCTGTGTGCAACACTTTGAAAAACCCATAAACCCACAGGGTTCGGGACGTTCAAAGGAGGCTCTGTCAGGGTCTGACCAAGTTAGGAAGGGATTTGATCATTTTATGTCAGAGGGAATTGTTTCCATGAATGAAATGTCCACCCAACTACCCATAAAAAATCTTCGGGATACTGGGGCTTCTCAGTCACTATGTTAGATAGTGTTCTGGAGTTTAGTGATGAGTCTGCCATTGATGAGGTAAATCTTATATGAGGTATTGGAGGCCACCTTATGTCTTTACCTCTGGACAAAGTAGTTTTAAAGTCAGGGTTAGTTTCTGGATCTGTTAAAATAGGACTACGTCCCAGAATACCAGTGGATGGTGATTCCTTATTGTTAGGGAACGACCTAGCAGGAGGAAAAGTTGTTACAGCAGTGCAGCTGACTACTAAGCCAATCACTGATGATCCAAAGATGGATTCCAACATGCATCCCTCCCGTGCAGTAACCAGAGCTATGGCCAAAAAGTTTGCCAAGGCAGGTGGTTCTCTGCAGCATGGGTCTGCTACCCATGACAATTCAATTCGGGATACAGATTTTGATGATTTGTCAGTAATTTTTCTACCTTCATTGTTTGATCAAGAGCTTTGTAGTAAGTCTGACCATAAAGACTTGTCTCTGTCTAGGAAGGAGATTATAGTGGAGCAGAGCAGAGACCCTAAGATTACCACCTTAAGAGGAAAAGCTCTCCCAAATAATGAGATTGAGAAGGTGCTAGTAGGGTATTATTTCAAGAGTGGAGTGCTAATGAGGAAGTGGAGATTCATGCAAGTGAGGATTGAGCAGATGTTCACCAGGTAGTAGTTCCTAAAGTCTATAGGAATGAGATTTTAACTTTGGCTCATAATATGCCCTTGGGTGGCCATCTTGGCGTGAATAAAACTGTGAACAAGGTTTTTAAACACTTCTTCTGGCCTGGGTTGAGGAAAGATATGGCGGCATTTTGCCAAACTTGTCACACTTGTCAGGTTGTGGGCAAACCTAATCAAGTCACCTCAGTGGCCCCATTGCAACCTATTCCTGCATTTGGTGAACCGTTTTCTAAAGTTATTGTGGATTGTGTTGGCCCATTGCCAAAAACTAAAGCTGGCCATTAATATTTGCTGACCATCATGTGTACAGCATCTAGGTCTCCAGAAGCAATATCTCTCAGGAATGTAAAAGCTAAAACTTTGTCGAAGGCTCTCATAAAGTTTTTTTACTTTATTTGGGATGCTAAAAGAAATCCAGTCTGATCAAGTAAGTTATTTTATGTCTGGATTTTTCCAACAGGTAGTTTATAAACTGGGAGCCAAACAAATTATATCATCTGCATACCATCAAAAATCGCAAGGAGCCTTAAAAAGGTTCCATTCTACCCTCAAAACCATGATTAGGCTGTTTTGAGTTGAAAATGAGAAGGATTGGGGTGAGGGAGTTCATTTGCTTTTGCTTGCAGTACAGGAGTCAGTGCAGGAGTCCCTAGGCTTTCGCCCCTTTGAACTTGTGTTTGGGCACAGAGTCCGAGGACCTTTAGCATTGTTAAAAGAACAGTGGGATGAAAAAGAACTACGTTCTAATTTGCTGGATTATGTCTTAACACTTAAGGAGAGATTGCAAAAATCTTGCAGTTTAGCAAGGGAAAATTTAAAATCTGCTCAGGAAAGAATGAAAACTTGGTATGGCAAGGAAGCTAGAATGAGGTCATTCAAGCCAGGACATAATGTGTTGGTTCTTTTCCCTGTGCAAATGAACCCTTTTCAAGCTAAATTTCATGGTTCTTACAAGATTATAACTAAAGTTAATAATGTGGACTATGTGGTAAAAACACCAGATCGACAAAGGCCAACGCAGCTTTGTCATGTAAACATGATAAAACCGTATTATGAAAAATAGTCCGTGGCTATGACTGTTGTTTTCAATAAAAAAGATTTTGACCTCCCTGGGAATTTGGTAGTTGATCCATCTAAGGCTTATTTTAAACTGAACATTATTTCTACCAGACTAACAAATTTGACATTTTTGGAAAATATTGATGAGAAATTGGCTCATCTACAGCCACAGCAGCAGCAGCAAATGAAGCAGTTAATTATGAAATTTAGGGATTTATTTCCAGGCATTCCAAAAAGAACCACAGTAGCCTCACATAATGTAGATGTTGGAAATGCCAAACCCATAAAGCAACATCCATATCGAATGAAGGTGGAAAAATGTACACGAGCCAAACAAGAAATTAAGTATATGTTAGAAAATGATATTATTAGACCTTCTACTTTGGGTTGGAGTTCACCTTGTGTCATGGTGCCTAAACCAGATGGTAGTATTCAGTTCTGTACTGATTACAGAAAGGTGAATGCTGTAACAAAAACAGATGTGTATCCAATCCCTAGGGTAGATGATGGTGTGGACAAGTTTGGAAAAGCTAAGTTTCTTACAAAGATTGACCTGTTAAAAGGGTATTGGTGTGTTCCATTGACAGATAAATGTAGAGACATTTCTGCATTTGTAACGCCATCTGGGTTATATGAATACAATGTTCCGCCATTGGGAATGAAGAGTGCTCCAGGAACCTTCCAGAGAATGATTAGATTAGATTAGATTACGAGGACACTCAGTCCTCGTGTCATGGTCCAGTCTGTGAAGTCCGTATTCTGGATCACGGTCCGGTCCATCGACCCTTGCTCTAGGTTTTTCTGTCTACCCCATTTCTGATCTTGTTGAGCTCTAATTGAGGCAGCTGATGCTCATTTTGGCCTGGCTGCATACATACCTTCAGAGACCAAGGTGTGGCTGCTGGATTGTTCTTGTCCTTACTCCTTGTTTCCCTTCCTCTGTCTTCTGTTTCCTCGCCTGAACCCTGCCTTGTCTTGCCGGTAACTCCCGCCTCGCCTGAAGTTCTCATCTCGCCTTGCTTTGCCACAAGCCTTGCCTTGTCTTGCCGGTAACTCTCACCTCACCTGAAGTTCTCGTCTCACCTTGCATTGCCTGAAGCCTTGCCTTGTCTTGCTGGTAACTCTCTCCTCGTCTTGCCTGCAGTCTTGTCCTGGAGCCACCCTGTACCTAGCTCCCTTCCCGTCCAATACCTACGCCCAGATAAGCCAGGCCATCTTGCTGTTACCTGTGGTTGGTTCTGTCCCTTCCTGTCCCTTGCCTCTGCCGGGTAAGTCAGGCCATCTTGCTGTTACCTGCGGTTGGTTCTGTCCCTTCCTGTCCCTTGCCTCCGTCGGGTAAGCCAGGCCATCTTGCTGTTACCTGCGGTTGGCTCTGTCCCTTCCTGTCCCTTACATCCGTTGGGTAAGCCAGGCCGTCTTGCCGTTACCTGCGGTTGGTTCTGTCCCTTCCTGTTCCATGCCTCCGTTGGGTGGTGATCCACGCCCTGCCCAGGAGTACCGCAACCTGCTCAGGAGTACCACGCCCTGCCCAGGTGAACCGCGCCCTGCCCAGGAGTACCGCACCCTGCCCAGGTGAACCGCGCCCTGCCCAGGAGGAGCCTGCCTACCTCAAGCCTGAAGACTCCAGCCTCCTGCCTAGCCTCAAGTCTGAAGACTGCAGCGTCCTGCCTCCTGCCAAGCCTCGCCCCTAGCCTCAAGCCTGAAGACTCCAGCCTCCTGCCTCCTGCCAAGCCTCACCTCTAGTCTCTAGCCTCTAGCCTTAAGCCTGAAAACTCCAGCCTCCTGCCTCCTGCCAAGCCTCGTCAAGTCTCTAGCCTCAAGCCTGAAGACTCTAGCCTCCTGCCTCCTGCCAGGCCTCACCTCTAGTCTCTAGCCTCTTGCCTCAAGCCTGAAGACTCCAGCCTCCTGCCTCCTGCCAAGCCTCGCCTCTAGTCTCTAGCCTCAAGCCTGAAGACTTCAGCTTTGTCCTGCCTGCCAGCCAAACCTCGTCCTTGCCTAGTTCTGGGGTCCGAGCCAGAGGCAAGACCCAGATACTGGGTCCTTGTCCAGTCTCTGGCTCGGAGTCCAAGCCCAGGCTCCTAGCTCTCTTGTCCAGTCCTGTTCCGGGTTCCCAGTTTTCCTGTCCATGTCCTTGCTCTCACCCTGTATCTTAGACCTGCCCCTAGTCCTTCAGTGTCTGTGTCTTGCACTTGGGTCCGTTCCCACCTCCCTCCTTATGACAGAACAATCCAGCCAACCATGGACCCAGCGACACAGACATTGTCATTTTCCTCTTTCCATCCGGGGTTCCTTTCTGTTAAATACCCTCCCACCCACCCGGGTTGTCCATAGTCTGGATACCCTGTTTGGTTGCCAGGAGGCTCCCGTAGAGGGAAGAGGGTACTGTCATGGTCTGGTCTGTGAAGCCTGTATTCCGGTTCACGGTCCGGTCCATCGACCCTTTCTCCGGATTTTCCTGTCTACCCTGTTTCTGTTCTTGTTGAGCTCTAATTGAGGCAGCTGATGCTCATTGGGGCTGGCTGCATAAATACCTTCAGACACCAAGGCGTGGCTGCTGGATTGTTCTTGTCCTACTCCTTGTATCTCTTCCTCTGCCTCCTGTTTCCTAGCCTGAAGCCCTGCCTTGTCTTGTCGGTAACTCTCGCCTCGCCTTGCTTTGACACAAGCCTTGCCTTGTCTTGCCGGTAACTCTCGCCTCATCTGAAGTTCACATCTCACCTTCCATTGCCTGAAGCCTTGCCTTGTCTTGCTGGTAACTCTCGCCTCATCTCGCCTGCAGTCTTGTCCTGGAGCCACCCTGTACCTACCTCCCTTCCTGTCCCTTGCCTCCACCCAGGTAAGCCAGGCCGTCTTGCCGTCACTTGCAGTTGGTTCTGTCCTTTCCTGTCCCTTGCCTCCATCAGGTAAGCCAGGCCGTCTTGCTGTTACCTGCGGTTGGTTCTGTCCCTTCCTGTTCCATGCCTCCATTGGGTGGTGATCCATGCCCTGCACAGGAGTACCGCGCCCTGCCCAGGAGTACTGCTCCCTGCCCAGGTGAACCACGCCCTGCCCAGGAGTACCGCACCCTGCCCAGGTGAACCACGCCCTGCCCAGGAGGAGCCTGCCTAGCCTCAAGCCTGAAGACTCCAGCTTCCTGCCTAACCTCAAGCCTGAAGACTCCAGCCTCCTGCCTAGCCTCAAGCCTGAAGACTGCAGCCTCCTGCCTCCTGCCAAGCCTCGCCTCAAGTCTCTAGCCTCTAGCCTCAATCCTGAAGACCTCTGCCTCCTGCCAAGCCTCGTCTCTAGCCTCTAGCCTCAAGCCTGAAGACTCCAGCCTCTTTCCTCCTGCCAAGCCTCGCCTCTAGCCTCAAGCCTGAAGACTCCAGCTTCCTGCCTAACCTCAAGCCTGAAGACTCCAGCCTCCTGCCTAGCCTCAAGCCTGAAGACTGCAGCCTCCTGCCTCCTGCCAAGCCTCGCCTCAAGTCTCTAGCCTCTAGCCTCAATCCTGAAGACCTCTGCCTCCTGCCAAGCCTCGTCTCTAGCCTCTAGCCTCAAGCCTGAAGACTGAAGCCTCCTGCCTCCTGCCAAGCCTCGCCTCAAGTCTCTAGCCTCTAGCCTCAATCCTGAAGACCTCTGCCTCCTGCTAAGCCTCGTCTCTAGCCTCTAGCCTCAAGCCTGAAGACTCCAGCCTCCTGCCTCCTGCCAAGCCATGCCTCAAGTCTCTAGCCTCTAGCCTTTAGCCTCAATCCTGAAGACCCCTGCTTCCTGCCAAGCCTCATCTCTAGCCTCTAGCCTCAAGCCTGAAGACTCCAGCCCCCTGCCTCCTGCCAAGCCTCGCCTCTAGTCTCTAGCCTCAAGCCTGAAGTCTCCAGCTTTGTCCTGCCTGCCAGCCAAGCCTCGTCCATGCCTAGTTCTGGGGTCCAAGCCAGAGGCAAGACCCAGATACTGGGTCCTTGTCCAGTCTCTGGCTCGGAGTCCAAGCCCAGGCTCCTAGCTCTCTTGTCCAGTCCTGTCCCGGGTTCCCGATTTTCGTGTCCATGTCCTTGCCCTCACCATGTATCCTAGTCCTGTCCCTAGTACTTCAGTGTCTGTGTCTTGCACTTGGGTTCATTCCTAGCCACCGCCTTATGACACCTCGTTTATTGTCATTTAGAAATGTATGCATTAAAAAATGATACAGTGTTCCTCCAGAATGATATCACAAGAAACACAGGACAAACCAACACTAAAATTGACAAAACCACATAATTATAACACATAGTTACAACGGTGCAAAGCAATACCATAAATTGATAAAGAGCAGACCTTGGGCACGGTAAAAAACAGTCTCAAAGTGTCAATAGCCTCATCATCTCATGCAGACAGTAGAAGGGAGAAACTCTCCCTGCTATGAACCCCCAAGCACCGCAAACTTGCCGATGCAGCACTATTGGAAGCACCCGACTGCAGCTGAATCTGAGTCCGTCCGAAAACTTCGAGCTTCCAACCAGCCCTCCGACACAGCCTCTCCGAACACCATCCTCTGCCGAGTGCTTTGACTCCACCCCAGCCGCCGAGCAACAAGCAAAGCCGAGGACTCAGGGCCTTCCACTCCAGAGATTCTGGATCACACAGTAGCAGCAGCAGCAAAGCAAGCATTTCAGAAATTTCCCCAGATGTTCCTCCATGCTCTCACGTCCATCTCCATCAAATCAGGATTGTGCACGGCACCCTACTTGATAAATAACAGACATCACCAACGGAGTGGCCATTGCGAGCTGTGTCGTGCCGCCATCTTCTCCTCCCTCTAATTAATTCAGTAATTCAAGGGTTAAGACATACAGATGCCTGTATTGATGATTTAGTGACAGGGAATGACACTTGGGAAGCACATATCTCTGCAGTGAAAAATCTGTTTGAAAGGCTTTCAGAAGCCAACCTAACTGTTAACTTAGCTGGAAGTGAATTTGAACATGCCACGTGACCTATCTTGGTTACGTTGTGAGTCAAGGCAGGTTGGCTCCTGTTCAGGCAATTTTAGAGTTTCCCACTCCAACCAGTAAAATGGCCCTCAAAAGATTCTTGGGAATAGTAGTATATTACCGCAAGTTCTGTAAGAACTTTGCTGAGATTGCCCTTCCATTAACTAACCTCCTGAAGAAAGGTGAGAAGTTTGTTTGGAAGGAACCTTGTCAGGTTGCATTTGATAAATTGAAAGCTATCCTATGTCACCAACCTGTGCTCAGGTCACCTGACTTTTCAAAGCCTTTTTCCCTAGCTGTGAATGCCAGTGACGAGGCTGCAGGACCAGTGTTACTGCAAATGGAAAATCACGATGATGTTGACAATCCTGTGGCTTACTTTTCCAAGAAATTTAATGGGCATCAAAGAAATTACTTAATCATAGAAAAGGAATTATTATCCCTTATTTTGGCTCTGCAACATTTTGATGTGTATGTTTACACCGATCATAACTCATAGGTATTTTTGAGTAAACTAAAAAACAAAAATAGAATGTTGTTCAATTGGAGTTTGATTTTGCAAGAATATAATCTCTTAATAACTCACATTAAAGGCCAAGATAATGTAATTGCCCACTGTCTGTTCAGATATTGAACTTGCAATGTAATTTTTATTTATTAATGGAGTGGAATTTTGATATTTGTATACACTCCTGCCATATGCTATATTAGTTTGTAGATAACTGTATGTGTATTGGGCATTTTGTGGATTTTAAATACTTGTATATTTTGTAAGTGTTGGCTCGTGGCCAAGTGGTTAAGACGTCAGTCTAGTGGTCTGAAGGTCGCTAGTTCGAGCCTCAGTTGAGGCAGCATGTTGTGTTCTTGAGCAAGGCACTTAACCACACATTGCTCTGCGATAACATCGGTGCAAAATTGTATCGGCCCTAGTGCCTTTCCCTTGGACAACATCAGTGGTGTGAAGAGGGGAGACTTGTATCATGGGCAACTGCTGGTCTTCCATACCACCTTGCCAAGTCTGCGCCCTGGAAACCTTTCAAGGCATAAATCCATGGTCTCATGAGACTAACGGATGCCTATATATTTTGTAAATTGTAGTTAAAATTTTGCTCTTGATAGATCAAATTTTTCTTTTCTTACGGGGAGGTGTTACCTGTCCACAGTATCGATTCCCGTGAGTGTCCCATAACTTTGTTACCTGTGTGCATCACATGATGGCATATCCCACTGGCCCCCAAATCCCAAGAACTTTATGCAGAGGCACAAATGAGAGCATTCTGACTGGCTGCATCACTGCCTGGTATGGGAACTGTACCACCCTTAATCGCAGGACTTTGCAGAGTGTGGTGTGGACGGCCCAGCGCATCTGTAGTTGTGAACTTCCCATGATTCAGGACATTTACAAGGACAGGTATGTAGGATCATTGGGGGCCCAAGCCATCCCAATCACAATCTATTTCAGCTGCTACCATCCGGGAAGCAGTACTGCAGCATAAAAGCCAGGACCAACAGGCTCTGGGTTAGCTTCCTCCACCAGGCCATCAGACTGATGAACTCACGTGATTTAAGTGTACTCTATATTACATTGACTGTTCTAATTATTATAAATTATTATAAATTACTATGATTGAACATTGCACATTTAGAAGGAGATGTAATGTAAAGATTTTTACTCCTCATGTACGTGAAGGATGTAAGAAACAAAGTCAATTCAATTCCTCATAAATATTTTTGCACCTTCTTCAGTTTAATGATAGGATCCTTTTGTAGGATGGCCAGGAAAGTACACAGTATCCCATCAATAGTCTTACTTATGTCATCAATAGCTGTAAAGTTGAATATGAAGCTTCAGATGCATTCGCTGGGTGAACGACACACACAATCAGCAACGTCATGCTGCTCCACGAATCCCACTTGGGCAGTGTAAGTTGCTTAGAAGCTTGTTACATTCCAGCTTTCCATCCTTAGTATTAATACGAGGAGTGTCTTATTGGCAATATACAGTCTACTCTATCATGGGCCAACCCCACCTACCTAATGTCTGAAAGTGAAATTCTCCAGAAATTTGTTTGGGCTGGAGAGTATGTCTGACTCTGATTATGGCCCTCTTTGTGGGTGCATGGACTGGAGAAGACCTTTACAACCATTATGCACTCCAATAGTTTACTTTTGCATTGACTTAGGTCAGTGATATATTTGGGCAGGGTGACAATGGGCTATTTGATACTATTGGTTAATTTAGAACACCCTGGGCAAAATCAGACTCTTGCACCTGATCACTAGGGTGTCGGCATTACTCACTAAGATGTGGCATCTCTTAATGTGCTCAAACAAATGTGAAGGAAAATACAATATAAAATAACTCATACAATGGGTTATTAAGCAACAAATTAAGCAACAAAGCATAACATATGCAATGGAAAAGTAATAGTTAATGTGGAAGTGATTATATTAAAAGATGCCCCAATTCAACTATCATTGTGATAAACTCCATTTTAATCAACTTTGATACCTCAAGGCTACAATATATCAAATGTTGTGCTAAAGATCATAAACACTAGAATAGTACTCATGAGAATCAGATAAATTACATAAGCCTTTTTATTGTTCTCACAAAAGAAATCCCACTGTGCATTGATTTTTATGTAAGCAAACAACGATAATCTGAATCAGGAATATTACCATCCTTGCAAGGGTTTGCTTGATTACTTAATTTATTTTTGTTTCAATGGCATATATTTTTAAATCATTGAATTGCTTTGGAATGCCATACTAACAGAAAAATGATTGCATATCTAACTGATTTGTAATAGTTAGTTGCCATCTGAATGTTGCTTGTATGAGTGCAGGTTGTTTCCAAGGCTCATTGATATCACTAAAGAGGTTCAGTCTTAAATAGACAGCTTCATCCTCCACGACCCTCCTTTCTAAACATGTACTCCATTTACTTAAAACATTTCTGATTCAAAAATAATCTTAAATTATATCTAAACACAAGAAAGTCTGCAGACGCTGGAAATCCAAAGCAGCACACATTAAATGCTAGAGGAATCAGCAGGTCAGGCAGCACCTATGAATAAACAGTCACTGTTTCAGGCTGAGACCCTTCTTCGGGACTGAAAAGGAAGGGGGAAGACACCAGAATAAAAAGGTGGGAGGAGGGGAAGGAGGCTAGCTGGAAGGTGATAGGCAAGGCTAGGTGTGTGGAACAGGTAAATGGCTGGAGAAGAAGGAATCTGATAGAAGAGGAGAGTAGACCATAGGAGAAAGAGAAGGAGGCATTGATCCAGGAAGAAGTGATAGGCAGCTGAGAGGAGGGAAGGGGACAGAGTGGGAAATAGAGTAAGTAGGGAGAGGAAGGGAATTTTTTTTATTGGAAGGAGAAATCGATATTCATGCCATCAGGTTGGAGGCTACCCAGACAGAATATAAGGTGTTGCTTCTTCACCCTGAGGGTGGTCTCATCTTGACAAGAGGAGGGCATGGACCAACACGTCATAATGGGAATTGAAATCCATACAGCTCAGGAAGAACGATCATTATTAAAGTGCTCCCACTCTCTCGTGTATGGGAGCACTAACGTTCTGCATAATAAAATCTAACATAAGCTACTTGAAATGGGCATGATTTATTCAGGTAGTAATGCAGCTGGGTTCCTGTTTTTGATTAATGAGCCCATTGGGTCATGCATAATTAGCTGTTTGCTAACCACAGGACTGAGCATGAGAGCATGCAGGTACAAGAGAATCAAAACAGCAGAATTCTTAATATATCCAACAAAAGGCTAATCACATCTGATTCCTGAAAATCATTAACTTTGTGAAAACCAAATTTAATAATGTAAGCACACTAAACTTAACACCATAATATTTATTCGTCATTCAATTGTGATGTCAACTGCCTGATATAATATTAAAATAAATTAGTGTGAAACTGCTTGACACATTTATACTAAATAGATTTATTGTTGTGAATTTTCAAAATTATGGCACTGATTTTAATTGAACTTGTCAAGTAATTAGACAACTGTGCAGGCTTAATCCTGGAAAATGTCATTTTTAATAGCCATCAGCTACAGGTTATATACAGAGAAAAAAAAATCAACTTTTATTGTACATTTGGTGATCACCCATATCCCTAGTAGATTATGTTACCGATTTATTTTTTCCTTTTGCATAGAACTCACAAGATAACCAAAGTATTTTGACTGCAGCAATCAATTAAAGGTTGATACTGGAGACTATTTTGATAAACTTGGTTTGAATTCACAGATTTGGGCTATTAGACAGTGGAATGGAATGAGTCCAATGTGAAGCTAATACAGATATCACAGCATGGAAGGGCAGAGTATAACTCTTTGCATTTGTAATATTAGAATAGCTCTTGCCTAAAATCTATCTACATTTTCCAAATGCAGATAGTAGGAAAACTAATACAGCAATGTTTAGGAATTTAAATGTCTTTGAGAAAAATACCAATAACATTTTGAACATAATATAAAGACATATTTACTATTTACGTTGTGCAAAACAAACATGTCAGATATGATGTATAGCATATTTGGAGTATTTTTCAGCCCTATGTCTTGAAAGGATGTGCTGGCATGGGAGAGGATCCAAAGGAAGGTTTTGAGATTCAAGATTTAAGATTGTTTAATGTTATTTCCTATACATAAGTGGAAAGGAGAACAAAATAATTGTTACTCTGGATCTGTTGCAGCACAACAAAAACACAAAAGATAAAGAACACAATACTAATTAAAAACACAATGAGTATAATGAATACATAATATAGCTCATATACACAGACATCAAGGAGTGAGATATAATGGTTATATGAGCACCAACAGGCAAATTCCAACTGGAGCAGCACAGGGCCCAGTTATCTCGCCAGTCTTGTTCACACTGTACACAGACGACTGCAGAAGCTCACACTCAGGCATGCAGTACGTCAAGTACTCAGATAACACAGTCGTCATTGACACTACCAACTCTGATGACAGCATCGTTGAGGGAATCAACAAATTTGCTGGATGGTGCACAAACAACTATCTGGACCTGAACCCCAGTAAAACTAAGGAAATGGTAGTGTATTTTAGAAAACAACAGCACGCTGTCCCAACCCTGAAAGTAAGTGGCCAGTCGATAGAGCGTGTTTGACAATACAAGTACCTCGGCACAACTATAGACAATAAAATCACCTTAAAGATCAATGGTGGGATGGTACTCTCCCAGTGCCAATAATGACTAGTTTTCCTTAGGAAGATGCTGAAACTTCAGGTCCAGCCATTGATTTTCCAGACATTTTATAAATGCTTCATTGAATCAACATTAACCTACAACATGACGGCATGGTTCGGAGTAATGAGTACGATCAACCTCAGCCCACTCAGCAGAACTGTCAGAATAAGTAGTAAAACCATTGGCCAGGAACAAGAATCACCAGCAGCACCCGTAAGAGATGGACAATAAAGAAGCTCAACAAATAGTAGAGGACATTACACATACACTTCACGCATATTACAGTCTCATGCCATCTGGATGCTGCTACAGCTCCCTGCCCATCTGCACCAGAAGAACCTTAACCAGTTTTGTGCTTTCCTCCATTCACCTCCGCAACACCCAATTTTGAATATACAATAAAAACAGTCAGCTTTATTATGTGTATTTGTATTTTAACTCACCTACATTAATTCTTAGTATTTATTATCTATTGTGAGTATTTTATATTGTGCTTAACTGTATATAGTGTGGTGTTGTACACCTTAAGCTTTTGTGATGCTGTCCTTACCACTACACAAACAAAGTTCCTCACGAAAAATAAAGTGAATTGAACTGAATTGAATTGAATATGTCCATAAAGTGACGCTTTAAGAGCATACAATCTATAAGGTATCACTTTATGGAATGATCTCAGGAATGAAAGAATTAACATATGAAGAGCATTTGATGGTCTGGGCCTGCACTCACTGGAGTTTAGAAAAATAAAGGAGGGATTTCATTGAAACCTATTGAATACTGAAAGGCTTTATGGAGTGGATGTGGAGAGCATGCTACCAACAGAGACCAGAGAGCATTGCAACAGAATAGAAGGATGTCCATTTAGAATGGAGATCAGGTGGGATTTCTTTAGCAAGAGAGTGGTGAATCTGTGGAATTCATTATCAGAGACATCTGTGGAGGCCAAGTCATTGGGTATACTTAATGTGAAGGTTGATGGATTCTTGATTAGTAAGTATATTAAAGCTTATGGGGAGAAGGAAGGAGAATGGGGATGAGAGGTATAATAAATGAGCCATGATCAAATGGCTGATGTGATATATAATGCAAAGAAGGGAGTAAAAATAATATAAATATATAGCTCCTCTTGGATATTTGGTGTAGCCTGACACAGAGAATGAATGACATTTTGAATCACATTTCTCTAGTCATGAAAGTAAAGCAGGACATTTGCATAAATAGACTTATTGGGCAATCATCTGTTCCATCTGCTCATTATTATTTTGCCATTCTAAAGCCAAAGTATCCTTCATCGAAGTTGCTGTCCACATTGATTTTAACAGCAATGTCTACCTAGAAATACAAAACACATTCCTCACTCCAACCCCCAACTCCAGAGCCCAACTTAGTACATATTAGGGCAGGGGTGAATCAGTTCAAGAAACAAACATGTCTCATGGTCTCAACGCTTTTCCTTGGACACACTTCCATGTAGGCATGGCTTAAATATGAGGAATCAGTAGCAACACGATGTGGCTCAAAATACATCTAGAGCAGTTAGAATAGATCTGAGTACTGCATTCATTGTTAAATTGCATACCTAGATTGATCAGACTCCATTTCTTAAGACAAATGGAAGCGGAACTTAGGTTTGTGAAAATATACTAGTGATAAAGGTTGAATATAACAATCCAGCATGAACATGATTTAATAATTCTCCTATCAATTAAGCTTGGTGATCACATTACCATAAGTGAGTGAGGCTGATTTTATGTGTATAATTTATGTGTGACTATGAGGATCAGAATCAGTTTATTATTGCTGACATATGTTGTGAAATTTGTTGCTTTATGGCAGCAATACATTGGAAGGCGTAAAGAAAACTAAGTGCAAAAGAGGAAGAGTGAGGTCGTGTCCATGAGCCTGTGGACCATTCAGAAATCTGGTGGTGGAGAGAAAGAAGCTGTTCCTAAAATACTGAGTGCAGGTCTTCAGGCTCCTGTACTTCCTACCTGATGGTAATAATGAGAAGAGGGCATGTCCTCGATGCTGAGGGTCCTTAATGAATGATGTCAACTTCATGTCCTCAATGGTGGGGAGGGTTGTGTTCGTGATGGAGCTGACAGGGTCTTTAACTCTTTGTAGCCTCTTTTGATGCTGTGCATTCATTCACTAACATTTGCTGGAGAAATTATCCTACCTTTACTGACAGGAGATGCTGTTGTTGGGTTCTTGTTTTGTTCTTATATAGGCAACCTTCTCAGTAAATTAACTCAGGTGGCTGTGGGATTGAGTGTTTCTCACAAGTCTAATAGTGGTAGAAGGAGATGAGTTATACAGCTCTCGTTACATGCATGTGCAGTTCAACTCTTTGAGTGAGTATGCAGAAAGTTTGAAGTTAAGAAAGCATCTCCTTCTACCTTAGGCCACGAACATATCAATCACCCTTACTGTGGACCACTTTCTGGAGGTCCAAGACACCGACTTCTACAAAGAAGGGATCTGTATGCTCCACGACCGCTGGACTAAGTGTGTAAATGTAGAAGGGGACTGTGTTGAAAAATAAATGTGCTAGGTTTTCTAAAATTGGCTCCTTCTACCTTAGGCCATGAACTTATCAATCGCTCCTCGTACTTAGAAATAAGAGATAAAAATCATTTGGCACATTTGAGCACCATATCCCACTCCCATATCCCTGTGGCATTCAAAGTGGGTGATGTTGGCCTGTACAGGAAATCTAGGTAGGACTTTTGTAAAGATATGAGATAATATTACAGGAATATTTGAGTAATATTGTAAATATTTTGTTTGAATAAGCATTCTTTATTTATTTGCCTAATTCATTAGGGGTTATATGTAAGAAGTACATGAAGGGCATATATCATCATGCCACCATGTTATGTGTGAACACCTCGCTAAAGTAAAATGATCACAACACATTTTCTCAGGCTCCTGTGTTTTTCTTTCAATTAATTTCTGGAATTATAGAACATAACAGTAGTGACGAGAAACCTTACGTAAATAGTCATCTTAGATTTTTTTAATAACTTCCTCATCACCACTGTTATGTTTTGGGAAACTCAAACATATCAAGGGTAAAATAGGGTTAAATCAAAATTACACACTCAAGTTCTGCAAAGCCTGACTGTTTCCTTATACCATCTGTGATAAAGTAGCTAGTGAGCTAGATCACACGGAGACTGAAGGGTTTCTTTCCCTTCTTCCGTGATGAAGTGTCTCAGCCTGAAATGTCGACTGTTTACTCTTTTCCATAAATGCTACCTGCCCAGAATTTTGTGTGTGTTGCTTGGATTTCCAGCATCTGCAGATTTTCTCATGTTTGGGATTCTTTCCAAGGTTGATTAGAGCCCATGGGCAATGCCAATGGTCCCAGTAGGCAAGAAGGATCGGTCTGTCAGGATCTGTGGTGGTTTTAACGCCACCATCAACCCAGGAATGAATGTAGATTGATATCCTCTGCCCTGAATAGAGGATATCTTTGCAAACCTTTCTGGATGATTACACTTCAGCAATGTGGACTTAGCTGAGGCCTACCTACAGATGGAGATGGAAGAAGAGTCCAAAGTGTTTCTCACCATAAACACTCACAAAGGGCTTTATCACTATAATAGGCTTACTTTTGGAGTAGCATCTAAACTTTCACTCTGACAGAAAGCTATGAACCAGGTGCTGCAAGGCTGCCCAGGAACTCAGCGTTACCTGGATGACAACATTGTTACTGGTGAGGGTGACAAGGAACATCTCCAAAATCTCAAGACAGTGTTAAAATGATTCGAAGATTATTGACTTAGAGTATGATGCAACAAGTGTGAATTCTTTTAAACCAAGCATCACTCACTGTGGTCATAGCTTTGGTGCACAAGAATTGCAAAAGTGTGCTGAGAAAATTCAAGCAGTTGTGGATGCTCCAAGGCCAAAGGACGTGCCACAGTTGTGATCCTGTTTAGGATTTGTAATTACTATAACAGGTTCCTGCCAAACCTGTGCTCCACCCCTTGAACTCATTACTACAGATCAGAAAGAAATAACAATGGACAAAGCAATGTGGGGTGGTTTTCAAAAAGGTAAAAGGAATGGTGACATCAGACACTGTACTCACACATTATGATCCACACCAACCAGTGAAGCTTACCTGTGACGCTTCACCTTATGGTATAGGTGCAGTTATGTCACATGTTATGAGTGATGGAACCAAAGGGCCCATAGCCTTTGCATTACATTCTCTTACCGCTGCAGAGAAAAATTAAGCACAGATTGATAGAGAGGCCTTGGATCTGGTTTAGGGTGTAAAACGTCTCAGCCAGTACTTGTGTGGGAGAGAGTTTACCCTCATTACTGATCAACAACCACACTTGTCCATTTTCAGTTCACAGAAGTGTGTTCCACTACAGCAGCACCTGAGATGCAGAAATGTACTCTGTTTCCTGGAAGTCTAAATTACAAGATTAAACTCAAGAGGACAACTGATCATGGAAATGATATATTGTCCTGTTTACTCTTGGAAAAAGGAAATAACTGAAAAATTTACAAGAACACTCCTCTTGATGTATTCTATTTAATACAAATCAAAAGGCTCACCTTTAAGGCAGAGATGATCCAAAGGGAAACTAGAAAAGATCCCACACTGTCCCAAGTCTATTTGGCCACTCAAATTGACTTGAATGAGCAGCAGAAATTCCACTTCTCCCATTTTCACTTGTGGCAGGATGAACTTGGCCTTGTTGGGGGTCACCTTATGTGGGGATTGAGAGTTCTACCACCCAAGCTGTGAGCTAAAATGTTGGAAGAGCTACATGCCAGGCATCTGGGTGCGGTCAAAATGGAAGCGTTGGCTCGAAGCTTTGTCTCGTGGCCTGAGATAAATCAGCAGATCGAACAGTTTGCCGTGCACTGTTGGGGATGCCAAGATACCCAGAAGATGCCATGAACAGCACCTCTCCATCCCTGGGGATCATTTCACTGTCCTGGCAGAGAATTCATGTGGATTTTTCCAGCTCATTCATGAGCACAAATTTCTTGATAGTAGCGGATGCAGCTACAAACTGGCCAGAAATGTTCCCAGTAGCATCTACTGCAGCCCTGCACACTGTTGATGGGTTGAGAAGCCTCTTCTCAAAGACTGGTGTTGTCGAGCACACAGTCAGTGTCAATTGACCACAGTTTGTTGCAAAATACTCATTCCTGTAAGTGTATAGAATAAGACATATTACATCTGCACTGTACCATGCAGCTACAAATGGCTTGGCGGAAAGGTTTATCCAGAACCTAAACAATGTACTGTGAGCAATGTCAGCTGAACACACTTCACTGACACTGAATCAGAAGCTCGCCAATTTCCTCCTTGTATATCACAATGCAGCACACTCTACAACCAAACACTCAGCAGCCATGCTGTTCCTGGGTCATCCCTTGCATTCGTGCTCAAACCTGTTCTCAGAAGGACTGATAACTGAGACAAATTGAAGGCTCCTTAAACAAGAAGGTTCAAAGTTTCACTCCTGGATTAGTAGATCTGCAAAGGACTACAGAGGTGATCTCAAGTAGGTACTTGGAAAATTTATGGACAGAACTGGACCATCTGTTACACAGTGGAGATTGTGTCGATTAGTTGGGGAGAGCAGGGTCAACTGTTATAGAACAAAGGTGTCCACAGCTGTCAAGACCACTTCCTGCTGATCCAGAGTCAACCCTTACAACCACAACCGAGGAGGCCTCAGAACCTGGGATTGTTTCACACCACAAGCTCACCAACTAAGCACAGTGAATCTCCTTGTCAAGAAAGACATTCTCCCAAAAGAGTAAGAAATCCTCAACAGCAGTTAAATATTT
This sequence comes from Mobula birostris, assembly GCF_030028105.1. NCBI lineage: Eukaryota > Metazoa > Chordata > Chondrichthyes > Myliobatiformes > Myliobatidae > Mobula > Mobula birostris. The sequence goes on from NC_092393.1 coordinate 22,807,169, forward strand.
AGGCCTGAAAGTGACAATTCAAAATTTACTATGCTGTGATATCTATATAGTAGTTGTATAGTATGATGTGTATACAGAGAGCAATACATTATATATTGAATTGGAGTTTATAGGTAAGCAGGAAGGAGTGTAGTGTATTTAATATTTCAATAATATTTGGATACTATTGGACTTCCAGTCAAGATGGCTTAGTCGCCCAAAGCTGTCGCTCAGTTTTATTTCTTATCTCCGCTCTTCTTCTCTCCTTTTTTTTACTCCAGATTGTTACATTTTTTATTCTGCCTCCTGCCTGTGAATATGCCTGTCTCACTATGGCTGCAAAGTTCACCAGACCAGGGAAAAAAGAGGTTACTGTGGCTGGTTCCTCTGCCGAGATTGTTTCCACTTTGGAACAGTACCGACAAGATAGAATATCCGAATTTAAGTCTGAATTTAAGTCTTCTTTCAGTTCGTTGGAATCAAAATTGGATCAAATTAATTCCAAACTGGAGCCTCATGCCTTTCTCATCATGAGTCCGTTACCGACGATTTAGAACGTCGTTTTCACGACTTGGAAATCGTTTGCTCCAGCTTGAGAGATCATAACACTAAGTTAATATCCAAAGTTACTGACCTGGCAGGTTGGAGCAGACATCATAATCTACGAATCCTCGGTTTGCCAGAGGCTATCGAATGTGGATCTCCTGTTGAGTTTTTTTCCACTTCACTCTGTGAGATTTTTGGGAATGATATACTTCTGACGCCATCCAAGTTAGACAGAGCTCACCGTACCTTTGCGCCTAAGCCGGAGTCGGGCCATAAGCCACGTCCAGTAATTCTGTGTTTTCACTGCTGTAAGGTGAAAGACCTTTTGATTATGGAAGCATGTCGGAGAGGAAAGTTGGTATACAAGGGTCAGCCTACTCGTATTGTTGAGGATTACACGCCCCAAGTTCTGAGTCTGCGTGCTGAGTATAAAGGAGTTATGAAAGAGTTTTATAATCGCGGATTTTGGCCCTCTCTGTGCTTTCCAACTCGTCTCCAAATAATTCTCGCTACTGGAGACAAAATGTGGTTTAACTCGGTTACAGAAGCTCAGAAATTTATTGAAAGTCTCCCCATTATTTCGATTTCCTCAGATTCGATCTGATTATTTAAAATGTCAGACAAGTACTTTTTTTCTGTTTGTTTTTTTTCTGATCTTTCTTTCTGAAGTCAGTGAAATTTTTTTTCATAGTTTCTTGCGGGTAGGTTACTGGTTAAAGTTCGTTTACTCATTTTTTTAGTTCATATCATTTCTTTTGGATTATTGCTTAGAGTTAAGCTTAATACATTTTGGGAGAATTGTATTTTTTTCTTTATGTATAATTTTAATTCGTAGTGCATAAGTTTTCCGGTTTTTGAATTGTTAACAAAATGGAGCTTAAGATGATGTTACGAAACTGGAAGCTGGTTTTTGGAGTGTTTTTTTTTCTGAAGAACTTGCTGCTGATTTTCTTTCTTGTTGTGAGATTTGGGTTGGGGGAGTGATCTCTAATGCCAATAGCATTTATAGAACCTTTAGTTATTCCTTGTTATTCAGGACATATTCTTGTCTGGTTCTCTTGTTTTATACTTTTGCCCCAGAACTGTTAATCTGAATGTTTGATTTTGCTCATGCTCACTACGCTCTATGTTTTTTTAAATGACAATGGTTGGTCCGTTGAATTTTATAAACTGGAACGTTAAGGGATTGAACCATCCTGTTAAAAGAAGGAAGATGTTTTCACATCTTAAGCAGCTTAAAGCTGCAATTATTTTTTTGCAAGAAACACACAACCGTAGTTCTGATAATTCTCGTCTCATGTCAAGGTGGATGGGACAGCACTTTCATTCTATTTTTCTGGCTAAAGTCAGGGGGGGGGTCTCAATTCTTACAAATCAAAATGTTCCCTTTGAGCTTCACAACAAAGTATCTGATACAAATGGTCATTTTATTATTGTCTCTGGGAAATTGTATAACACTATGGTAGTCTTGGCTAACCTGTACGTTCCTAATTCTGATGATGTGGAGTTTTTTGATCGTTTTTTCTCTTTATTGCCTGACTTGAGTTTATACTCTCTTATATTGGGCAGTGATTTTAATTGTTGGTTAGATCCAATTTTGGATCGATCGTCTTCTGTTCCTAGACTACCAAGTAAATCTGCTTTATCAATTCAGTCCTTCCTTTCTAATTATGGTATCCCCGATGTATGGCGTTTTTTCCATCCAAGTGAGAGAGACTATTCTTTTTTTTCACATGTCCATCATACTTTTACTAGAATTGATTATTTTTTAATCGATGACGTGTTGATTCCATCTGTTCGCTCTTGTGATTATCAGAGTATATTGATTTCAGATCATGCCCCAGTTACCCTGTCTATAATTCTTCCTGGTCTCCCCCCTATGAATAAACACTGGTGTTTTAATCTGACCCTGTTGTCGGATAATGATTTTGTAAAATTTGTGAAGGAACAGATAACGTTTTTCTTAAGTACTAACATGTCATCTGAAATCTCAACTCAGGTTGTCTGGGATTACTTTCTGGCTTTTCCAGCGGACTCTCTCCAACCCCTCGGCTACCCTTCTGGTAGCTTTTACTCAGGGTAAACTTCGCTTTGTGCGTTGACACATACTGATCTGCTAACTTAGCAGTTACAGCTAAGGTTTCTGCCTCTTTCTCATCTAGATAGGGCCTCATACCTTCAGGGACACAAATTGCTCAATCAGTATTAGCTGTAGCAGTCTGTCATAATCCCCATTGACCCCTTTCAAGGTGCACCAATGCTCACAATACATCTGCATCTCACGGGCAAACTCTAAATACTTGCGGTCCCACTGCTTCCTCGCATTCTGGAACCTCTGCCGGTATGCCTCCGGGACCAACTCATAAATCCTGAGTATTGTCTCTTTCACCACATCATACCTCTGGGCATCTTCTGTGGACAATGCTGAGTAAGCTTGCTGAGCCTTCCCTTTAAATACGCTCTGAAGCAAAACAGCCCACTTATCCCTCGGCCAGTCCTGACTTGCAGCGACTTTTTCAAAATGTAGAAAGTACCGACCAACATCAGCCTCCTCAAATGGGGGAACCAACCTAACCTCCTGGGTCGCCCTGAACCCTCCACCTTGGTTCAGCATGGGGCCCTGCGCTAGCATCATCCTTAACTTCTCCAGCTCAAGTTCCCTTTCCTTCTGCTTCTCTGTCTCTTGTTGTTCTAACTGCCTCTCTCTCTCTTGCCATTCTAACTCTTTCTCTTCTTGTTCTAGCTGCCTTACCCAGAACTTATGCTCGAGTCTCAATTTTTCCATCTGCAGCTGCACAGCCTCTCCACCAGGTTTGCTCATAAATACCACCTCCGGCTCCCCTTGGGGAAACACACCTTTAGATACATAATGCTCAATGATAGCTCTGTGCATCTCCGCTCTCCTCATTGTCGACTTCCCCTTAAAAAGAGTCAACCTTTTGGCAACAGTCGGCAATTCTGATTTCCTGGCATCCTCTAATGCCTCCAAGGTTGGCGCCTTTAGAAATTCCTCAATCTCCATTTCTGCTGTTTGCCCTTTCTTTCTTTTGGGAATTTTAACCCAATCAATTTACCCCGTCCCAAATTTGGTGTTCAAAATTGTGGACGAGATCCCCACTTATGTTATGTACCCCGCAACATGTTATGTACTCTGTTACAAACCAGCAGAGATGGACCACTCATTGGAGTCTGGATTACTAGGAACTAATAAAGTTTTATTAAAGAAATAAGTAACACAGTACTCTAATCGTAAGGATATAAATGCAACAGGTTAGCAATGATAATACACACATGTACACAGAACTAGGGTAACAGGAATCAAACCAAGCTCTATCACAGTCTAGGGGTAAAATGATCAGTCTTAAGTGACGCAGAGTTCAGTTCAGTTTATTACAGTTCGCAGTAATCGCTGTTGTGCCGTTGGAGAGAGAGAGGTGGGGAGGGGGGATGCAGTTTGATTCAGGCAGACCTTTGATGTTCTTCTCAGTTGGTTTCGGGCGGACCCTTTTATGTCTTCTATCCCGCTGTGGTCACCGACTGTGACCCCTCCGTTCCGGATACAACCATTCTTCCATGGTGAACCCAGCACCCAGGCAAGGGCGGACACACACACACCAGGTTCCTACCAATCGTACCTTTACACCCTGTGAGTCTATGGTCGGTTCCCATGAACCGGACCTCCAAACTCCCACCAACTTGTGGGGACACACCGCTCTTCCAGGGTCTCGTTATCTCATGATCTCATGGTGTGTCCCGTGCCTTAGCGAACCTGTTCTTTTTATCCCCCTGCTGGGGTATCACCTGTCCATCAAACTTCAAACAGTTCAGGTTCAAAGCAACCGGTCTGTCAATATTCTGAATTGTGTTTCTTTTCCGTTAATCTCTCTGTCCTCTCTCATTAACATTTTGAATGTTTCTCCATTGTCTCCCTTATCTCTCTCATTAGCATCAATAGTCTGATAACTTGGTTTGGTGTCACACTCCTTACCCCCAATCTTTTCACTTCTTAATAAATTTAGCCAGCTTTCCGGATACAAACTTAATTTACATAAGAATGAACTTTTCCGAATTAACAGAGAAGCACAAATATTAGAATTTCATAACCTCCCTTTTAAAGTAGTAAATAATCAATTAACTTACCTCAGTATTACAGTAACAAGGAATTTTAAGCGTCTTTTTCGAGAAAATTTTGCTAATCTTTTAAATCATACTAAACAGAGTTTGGCACAGCGGTCACCCCTGCCCATGTCTCTGGTAGGTCGAATGAATGCTTTAAAATGTATATCCTTCCTAAATGTTTATACTTATTTCAAACTATACCAAATTTTATTCTTAAAGCTTTTTTTGATTCATTAGATTCTATTATTTCGTCCTATCTATGGCAGGGCAAACGCTCCAGATTTAATAAAGTTCACCTTCAAAAACCTAAAAGGAAGGTGGTATGGCCTTGCCTTATTTTCGCTTATATTACTGGGCAGCCAATATACGTTGTCTTACTTTTTGGTCTTTCTTTTATAATCAGTCTGACTGCCCAAAATGGGTGGCAGTGGAGTTGAACTCTAATAAGGATTTCTCCATTTCCACATTTCTTGGATCTGCACTTCCTTTTCATTTGCCTAAACTAATTGTTAATCCTCTCATTAGACATACTCTGAGAATATGGACTCAGTTCAGAAAATATTATGGTCTTCACAGTTTCTCTCTCCCTGGTCCTATTTTACATAATCATCTTTCCAACCTTCTATGCAAGACTTAACATTTCATCTCTGGTACAGAAAGGGCATTAGGCACTTTGAACATCTTTTCATAGATAACCACTTTGCAACTTCTGAATGACTGTCTGCAAAGTTTAACCTATCTAATACTCATATCTTCAAATTAGACATTTTATTAACCCTTTAATACCAAACTTTCCTGAGATGCCCAAAAAAAAACTTTGTGGACTTGTTTCTTTGCATAAGTCCATCGGGTAAAGGTTTAATATCTACTATTCGCAATAAGTTAATGACCTTGAGGCATGCCCCCTTTGATAAAATTAGAACTGCCTGGGAGCATGATTTAAATATTTCTCTGTCCAACGAGGTTTGGGATTCAATTCTTAATTCAGTTAACTCAACCTGTTTATGTGCCCACCACTGTCTTTTACAGTTCAAGGTTGTACATAGGGCTGATATGTCCAAAACTAAATTATCACGGTTCTGTCCTGATATTAGTCCCTTTTGTGACAAGTGTAAAGGGGGCAAGGCTTCTCTTATCCATAATTATTGAGCTTGTCCTAGTTTGGAGAAGTTTTGGAGAGAAGCCTCCTTTTTTTTTGTATTTTATTCCCTTAATTTCAAGTTTTTTTCTGGTTAAGTTCTACGTTTTTTTTCATGTGAAATATATTACAGTTTAGGTAGTAGCAATTTACTTTTTTAATATTTACAGCTCTGTGGTAACAAAAGCTCTGTTTAACTTTTCTTTACATTGAAATGGTTGACTTGGAGTCACGTAGTGGGAGGGTGGGGAGGATACTAACTTTATATGATTTTGTTTTGTGTGCTTTTTCTTAATTGTTATGAATTGTACATCTCTTTGTTGGTGGGTTTTTTTGTATTGCAGAAACTCATAAAAAATAAAAAATAATAATGATATTTGAATAATATTGTAAATATATTGTTTGAATAAGCATTCTTTTGTTTGCATAATTCATTACTAGTTATACGTAAGAAGTACATGAAGAGCATTTATCATTATGCCACCACGATATATGTGAACGTCTCACTAAAGTAAAATAAACTAGAAATGTATTCCCAGGCTCTTGTGTTTTTCTTTTGATTATTTTCTGGAGTTACAAAACATAACAGGAGGGTCACCAAGAGACAATATCAAAACAAACTAAAGACCCTGTCCAGCTGTCATTGTATCAAGGCTTGCATACTAAAATGGGCTACAAAATGAAGCTCCCCAGTGAACTCAAGAAATTCTATGCAGGTTTTGAACAGGAGGTCACTGAAGGGACAGCACTCTCTCTGACAGATTCGGATTCATCCTCAAACCCCTACTTTACTCATCTACAGTATATAAAAACTCATGAATACAGCCAAACGAAACAGCATTATACAGCATCAAGGTGCAGAGACACATTACAAACAGCCACACACTGTAAGCACACACAAATTCGCAATCACGTAATAAGAGTCCCGAGCCCCACCTCCCCCTCAGAGCACTGCATCTTGATGCCCAGTCCTCGCACACACAAGTCAACAAAACCCATATAGAATACCAGTAAAAGTACAACACATAATATGTATCTATATACATAGACCAGACTCAGAAACACCACCCAACCCATCGATATCATCTGCCTACTGGCCCCCAACATCCACCGAGGCTTTGAAGCCCAGTTTTCACATATACAAGCACATATAGTGTATTAGTAAGAACACAGCCAGATAAATATATGTGTGTTTCGTCCAGACCCCTGGGTCCATTTTAAATCTTCAATCGCCTCAACTGCGGGATGTCATGCTTTCGAGGGGCACGCACAGCTCCTTTACCCGGGAGGAGTAAACACTATTGGACACTTTCACTGTCAATGGGATAAATCCGACTGAGCAAAGGCAACCTTCAGCTTCTAACATATCAGTATGTTCTCAAACAACATCAACTAAATGGAGATACATTGAATACAATACAAGTGCTGTGACAGCCGTTGGTCTTCGCACCATCAGGAGAGGGCATTTCATCATCTTATGTTGTATCCTGAACAATCATGCAAACCAAAGACAGCAGTCAGTGCCATGGGAAACAAAACCAATTGATCCAAAGCCCAAGGTCCATGAGGCAGAGCCTGAGGTGCTGCAGCAGCACTAAGCATGTTAGGGGAAGTAAGGAGCTACCTGGAGATTATTTTAAGCTGAGTGCATAATTTCTCGTCCCAGGCTCCTCAGCCGAGGAACCAAGTACCTTCCTGGTTAAATCCTCTTTCAAAGAAGTTATTTTGCAATAAGGTAAGGTCGTGGAAATCATGGAGTATTTATGATATACTGTGTAATGATGCCATCATGATGCTCATATATCCATTACATTCTGCACCCTTTTTTCTCCAAACATAGCTTTGCTCATTACGGCCAAAAGCTTTTGCATACCACTGTACATACACGATTGTGCGGCTAAATTCTGCTCTGACTCCCTCTATAAATTCACAGGCGGCAGCACTGCAGTTATTGCAGACCTCAAGCAACAATATGACAGAGCACAGGAAGGAGGTAGGAAGTCAAAAGGTATGGTGCCAACATGAAAACCTATCCCACAGTATCAGCAAAACAAAGAGCTGGTCATTGGCTTCAGGACACAGGCAGATTACTGTTGTATCACTGCAGCCGAAGTGGAGATGTTTGAGAGCTTCAAGTTCCAAGGTGTAAATACCACCAATAACTTGTCCTAGTCCGGCCACATAGACACTATGGTAGACTGGTGGCTCTACTTCCTCAGAAGGTTAAGAAAATTCAGCGTGTCCCAATGAGCCTTAGCAATATTTACGTATGCACCACAAAAAGCATCCAGTTTGGATGCATCACAGCTCATTACAGTAACTACTCTCCCCAAGACCGCAGGAAATTGCGGAGCTGTGAACACATGCTACTCTATCCACAAAAAACAGCCTCCCCTCCATTGCCTCTGAGTACAATTTCCACTGCCTCTGGAAAACAGACTACATAATCAAAGACCATTCCTGCCCGCTTCATTTTCCCATCTCCCCCCTTCCATCAGGCACAGATTTTATCCCACTGTTGAATGGACCTTTTGTATGATAAAAATTAACTCTTTATCTCTCAGTCTATGTCATCATGACCCTTGCACCTCATTTGTAAACCGACACTGTACTTTCTCTGTAACTGTAAGACTACATTCTGCACCTAGCTATTGCTTTTCCTTTCATTATTCCTCAGTGTAGTTACAGGCATAGAAAAATACAGCACATAAACAGGCTCTTCGACCTGTCTAGTCCGTGCCAAACTATTTAAACTGCTTACTCCCTTCCATCTGCACTTGGACCATATCCCTCTATACCCCTACAATTCATGTACTTTTCCAAGCTTCTCTTAAACATAGAAATCGAACTTGCATATACCACTTGAACTAGCAGCTCGTTCCACTCTCTCACGATCCTCTGAGAGAAAAAGTCTTCCTCATTTTCCCCTTAAACTTTTCACCTTTCACCCTTAACCCATGACCTCTAGTTGTAGTCCCACCCAATCTCAGCGGAAAAAGCCTGGTTACATTTACCCTATCAATATCCCTCATAATTTTGTATAGCTTTATCAAATCTCCACTCAGTCTTTCACGTTCCAGGGAATAATCTCCTAACCTATTAAATCTTTCCTTATAACTCATAACCTCCGGTCCCATCACATCCTTGTAACTTTTCTCTGTACATATTCAACCTTACTTACATCTTTCCTGTAGGTACAAGGCCAAAACTGCACACATACTTCAAAGTAGGGTTCACCAACTTCTTGTACAACTTCAACAACATCCCATCTCCTGTACTCAATACTTTGATTTATGAAGGCCAATGTGGCAAAAGTTTTCTTTACGACCCGATCTACCTGTGCTCCTACTCTCAATGAATTATAGACCTGTATTCCCAGATCTCTTTCTTCTACCACACTCCTCAGTGCCCTATTGTTCATTGAGTAAGATCTACCCTGGTTGGTCCTACTGAAGTGCAACACCTCACACTTGTCTACATTAAGTTCCATCTACAGCTTTATAACCTATTTTTCCAGATGGTCCAGATCCCACTGCAAGTTCTGATAGTCCTCCTCGCTGTTAATTAGACCCCCAATCTTGGAGTCATTCACAAATTTGTTAGTCACATTATCATTCAGAACTTCGGAGTTCTTCCTTAAGTCTTCTCTTGCACTTCTTATACTCCATAAGTACCTCATGTGTTCCTACCTACCTATACCTGCTATGCACCTCTTTTTTATTCTTAACCAGGGCCTCAATATCTCTTGAAAATCAATGTTCTCTAAACCTGTTATCTTTACCTTTTATTCTGACAATCCTATACAAGCTTTGTACTCTTAAACTTTCACTTAGGAAGGCCTCCCACTTACCACGTAATACTTTTGCCAAAAAGCGGCCTGTCTCAATCTACATTTGCCAGATCCTTTCTGATACCATCAAAATTGACCTTTCTTCAACTCAGAAATCTCAACCTGAGGACCAGACCTATGACATTTTCCATGACTAGTAACACCACCTGTCGCCCATCAATCCCTCCTACTCTGTCACATATAAAACAGTGAAAGCCCAGAATATTGACATGTCTGTCCTGATCCTCCTGCATTCAAGTCTCACTAACAGCTACAATATTACTGTCACAACCACGGATTTGACAGCGCAGGAGATACGGCAATTGCGCTTGTGAATTTGCATATGTTAGGTAATTATTATTTAATCGTGAAAGGATTTAACTACATTCTTGTCGTCGTAGTGCTTGTCGAGACTTGGACAGAGCATAGCAAAGCTTCACTGCTGTTTTGTATTCGGCTTCCCTGAGCCATTGAACTTTCAAAATCAACTGACTCTGAAGACTAGCGGTATTCGTTTAATGTTTAGATATTCTCTTCGGTCACAGCGTAGGCTTCATTTCCCTTTTGAGAGTTTTAGTTAATGGCCCTGTTTGGCCTAGCATTTATTGTTTTATGTTCCCTTTTTCGAATTAAAGTCTGTGAGCTATCGACCTGCTTCAGTGTCTCTCGCTCCACACTTGGGCCATATCCGAACCGTGGTGACAATCGTAATTCCATGCTATTCCTAAAATACCTCATGCATTGAAATATATGCAGCTCAGGACATTAGTTACACAAGTTTCTGATTCTTGAATTTGTCTGACTTCTTAACAACATCTGCCTCCACAACCCACAACCTTTCCACTATCTGTTCTGGCACTCTTGTTCCTTTCCCCCACAACTCTAGCTTAAACCATCCCCTCCCACCGTGCAACACTAGCAAACCTTCCCCTCGGATAATAGTTCAGGTTCAAATTGTCTTTTCATTACAGGTCCTTCCTTCCCTGAAGAGAGCCCATGATCCAAAAATCCGATGCCTTCCCTTCTACACCAAGTGTATGACTTCTTATTTCTGGGATCACTAGCATATGGCATGAGTAGCAATTGTGAAATCACAACCGTTGAGGTCCTGGCCTTTAACTTAGCACCTAACTCCCTGAACTCACTTTGCAGAACCTCATCACAATTCCTACCTATGTCATTGGTACCTACATGGCCCACGACCTCTGACTGCTCACCCTCCAGCTTATGAATGCTGAGGACTCGATCCAATGAAATCCCAGACCCTCGTACCCAGGAGGGTCTGGTTCTGGTACTCATCCATAGAAGCTCCTTTTTGTTCCCTAAACTAATGAATCCCCTATCACCACAGCTTGCCTCTTCTCCCCCTTCCCTTCTGAGCCACAGAGCTGGTCTCAGTGCCAGAGACCTGACTTTCTTCTGCAAGGTCAGGTCATCTCTTCCAACAGTATCCAAAGTGATATACCTGTTGTTGAGGGAGATGGTCACAGGGGTACTCTGCACATTTCCCCTTCCTGACCATCATCCAGTTTCCTGTGTGCTGTACATTGGATGTAACTAACTCTCTATATGTCCTATCTATCAGCCCCTCAGCCTCCCGAATGATCTGGAGTTCATCTGCTCCTTAAAAAATGCAACTCCTTAGAAGATGCAGCTGGATGCACTTCTTACAGGTGTGGTTGTCAGAGACACTAGAGATTTCCCTGCCTTCCTACATCAGCAAGAGGAGCATTCAACTATCCTCCCTGGTATCCCTACTGTTCTAACTCTGCAAATATAACGGAGGGAGAAAAATCTACCTACAGCTTTTACGCCTTCTCTCATTCAAGCCTGTCCTCACTGAAGCCCCGAAGAGTCAAAAGGCTCAAATAACCACTCTAACACTGTCCATCCCACAATGGCTGCTCCAACAATAGTCGCTCCACTTGCTTCGGCCATATTTGAATTTGTTCTTGCCAATCAATGCAGATCACTGATTTGTTGCTGTTCAAACACCAAACTACTGTGAAACGTTGCCTTATGTACTCAGTCATCAAACCTGAGTGAGCTGTCTGGGTGGCATGCAAAGCAAAACTTTTCACTAAACCTCAGTAAATGTGACAATAATAAACCAATTACCAAATATCATTCCAAATTTGTCATGATAGTTGTTAAAATTCACTGTGACCACTTAATTCTGATTTGTGGCATCAATGCTGAGGACTTTAGGTATTTAATTGGTTCTAAGATGTTGGGCAATGGATATATTTCTCTGCCAAATCTCCCCTGCCACCATATTGGAACAGTGTAAATAACAATATTGCAAAAACATGCAAGATGCATGGAGAGCAATTGGACCAGTTGTCAATCACCATACAGTGTTACCATTGTCAAACTGAGCGCTATCTTCACGCAGCTGAACATGCATTCAGTGGGACGAAAAACATACATGTACTATTTAAAGAGTTAATACATTACAAAATATTTAATGTTTCCTTTTTCTTACTGTAATTCAGCAATGTTTTTATACCCTCCAAAATCCATTAAGCAATTCAGTTACTTCAATGGCTTTGTGAGGGGTAGGTCATGCCGCACATGCCTGAGTTAATCCTTCGAGGATGTGACAAAGTTCACTGATGAAGAGAGAGCGGTGGATGTAATGTATATGGAATGTATTTTGGTTTGAGATTGGTGACCAGTGGTGTTCCAAGGGAATTTGTTCTAGGACCCCTGCTCCTTGCGATTTTTATAACTGACAAAGAAGGAAGTGGGTGGAACTGCAAATGATAGCAAGGCTGATGAAGTTGTGGATAGTGCAGAAGTTTGTTCAAGGTTACAACAGGATATCAAAAGAATGCAGAGCTGGGCTGAGAAGTTACAGATGGAGTTCGACCCAGAGAATCATGACGTAATTCATTTTGTATGGTTGAATTTGAAGATAGAATACAGGGTAAATGCATACTTCTTGGCAGTGTGAAAGTACAGAGCGATCTTTGGGCTCATGTCCAGAGGTCCCTCAAAGTTGCTGCACAACTTGATCAGGTGATTAGGAAGGCATATGATGTGTTGCCCTTCATTAGTCTGGCGGCTGAGTTCAAGAGCCAAGAGGTAATGATGCAGCCCTATAAAACCCTGGTTAGAGCATACTTGGAATATTGTGCTTAGTCCTGTTCACCTCAGAGGAAAACTGTAAAAGCTTTAGAGAGGATGCAGAGGATATTTAGCAGGATATTTCCTGGATCCGAGAGCAGGTTTTATCAAAATAGACTGAGAAAGCTGGGGCTTTTCTCTTTGGAGCGAAGGAGGATGAGAGGTAACTTGATGAAGGTGTACAAAAGGGGGCATAGATCGAATGGATAGTCAGGGACTTTTTCCCAGGGTGGAAATAGATAATATAAGGAGGTATAATTTTAAGGTGACTAGAGGAAAGTATAGAGGTTTGGGATGCTCTTTACACAGAGAGTGGTGAGTGCTTAGAATGCCTTGCTAGGATTGATGGCAGTGGTAGATACCTTAAGGGCATTTAAGAAACTCTTAAATGGATAATCGTAAAATGGAGGGCTACGTAGGAGTAAGAGTTAGATTGATTTTATAGTTGGTTAAAAGTCAGCATAACTCTGTGTGCAAAAGGACCTGTACTGTGATGTAGTGTTGTATGTTTAATCTGAGCAACGATCTGTGAGTGTGTCATCCAATGTTCAGCAATTGCAAACTCAGGAAAGGTGTAGGCTAATTTGGCAATGATGGATCAGATTACTGAAGAGATGAGTTTGTAGGTATCAAGATTTTTTCAAGTTGATTGTGGAGATACTTGCAACATCTCATATCTCACTGTCCTACAATAAATCTGGAAGATTTCTCACAGTATAAAATTGGCATTGTATAGATAGGGTAAATATTATATAGATAGGGTAAATGCAAGCAGGTTTTTTTCCCCTGAGTTTAGATGAGGCTAGATCTAGATGTCATAGATTAAGGGCAAAAAGTCTAATATTTAAGGGGAACATGAGGGGGAACTTTTTCACTCAGAAGTTAGTGAGAGTGTGGGATGATTTGCCAGCAGAAGCAGTGGTTGCAGGTTCAATGTCAGCATTTAAGGGAAATTTGGATAAGAACCATGGATGGGGGGGGCGCGGTGTGGAGGGTTATGGTTCAGGTGCAGGTCAATGGGTCTAGGCAGAAAGGTAGATCGGCATGGTCTAGGTAGATCAAAGGACCTGTTTTTGTGCTACAGTACTCCATGACTCTATAGTTGCTATAAAAAGAGAACTGGCTACTTTCTGTTCCTTCTTGCCAGAGACAAATAGATAAGGCTAATATGTAGCTTTTGGGGATTACAAGGTGAGACTAAATGTTGAGAACAATTTGATAGATTACAAAGTCACATTCTTAACCATGATGGCAGGAGTTTACGCTTAGAACGTAAATGTGTCTCAAGTATGTCTGAACTTCCACTGCAAAACCAGGATGCTTTTGACGTCTGTCTGTGGTACAATGACAGCTGAAACTTCAGTGTCAGATGCTGGGTTATGCTGTCAATGGACATGTTCATTACTTCTGAGCTGTTAAGTTTGAATTCCTTGGCTTGTGGAAAGTTATGTCGAAGCTTTGAATTTGATGCAGACTTTTGGACACTATTCTAATGCACCAGACATTTTACTTTGTATTCCCTTCTGATTTCTTCCATCATTTGCCAAGCTGTTCTCATTTCCTGCAGCAGAACTTACGTATAACCTTGCCCATTAGGGGAAGAATACTTTCTGCATTTTCTTTCTCCACCTTGTATGAAGTCCACTCTGGTTACTTTCTCACCAGATGCAGATCCCACCTTGGCCAAATTGCACATAACAATGGCGCTGGTGGCTGATGGGGTTAATGATGTTTCAGTGATACTTATAACTTTCTTCTATTCACATTCATCCACCATTATCTGGTCAGTGGTAGTTCTTGGCTGTATGAATGGAAAAAGGCTGTAGGGTCGTTTTGTGGTGTGGAGTTACAGTAAGGAGGCAGAGGTTCATTATTGTGCCAATCATGCACTTTCTAGGGCCTGAGAGGCTTATCGATAAACTTTGCTTTCTGGGACATCTGCATGACCTTTCTAAAGAGTCAGGGATGTTGGTGTAAACTTTTAACAAATATTCTTTGCTCAGCTTTTTATTGTAAACAAAAGCCAGAGACCAGTTCTTAATGTAAATAGTATGCAGCAATCACGTTTAAGTTGGAGACTCAGCTTTGCAAAGTAATTTGACTGCATAGCCAAACACGAGGCAATGAGGTTATGCCCCATAGTTGCAAGTTGGGTTTATGTGTACTCAGAGGGTCAGTCCTCACAGTATTATTCGTGTGTGTTTGGATCTTTGTTGCCAGAAACTTTTGAGACTATCTATGTGAGTTACTTTGTCCTGGCAAAGGTATCTGGAAAACATCACATGCAGATAATGTAATTTAGCAGAAAATAGTATAACTATCAGCAGCATCATAAATTATTAGGAATGACAAGGAGAACTGCAGAAAGATGGAATTACAGAAAGAACTAGAATTTATTCCTCAACCTTCGGATTCCGTTACAGACAACTCATTGAACAGCGAATCCTTGGTACGTTCTCCTAGTTCATAATTGTACCTGTGTTTGGAAACCCTTTGTAGTTTGTAAATGTTTTGCAATTCAGAAACCTTATAAATTAGAGATCCCCGTGGGTGTTAAACATGTGTTAAGAATGTACCTAAGTATTTATCATTTTAAAAAAATAATGGTTTAAACTACTTTGTCAGCTGGAAGTATCTCCTCCTTGGTAGGCAGGGTGGACCCATGACTTAAGCAGTAGGTATTGTCAGCTAAACATTGCTGCAAAGACTAGAGAAAGGAATAAGCTACCCCTTGTACAGCAGGTGGATCCAGAACAGTGCAACCTCCCTATAGTGAGGTAAATATCTACATAGATCAGATAGGGCTTAAAATCCTCTTTTGCATTTAGGGCTTTGCAGACAGGGGACCCAATACCATCACATATGCAGTTTATGGGTCAGAGAGTTACTGGGATTTGAAGGGAAGTGGTACGAGGGGAGATGTGAAAATGTCTTCAATGATTTTAATCCCTCAATTAGTCACAATTTCAGTAAAGAATACTTCAATTTGCAAAGAAAGTATGCCGGCGTAGCCAAACCATAGCTTTCAAAGCCTGTGGTTATACACCACCCTTTCCAATGAATGAATGCTGAGTATGTATTTAAATGTTGTGACCATAAGCTTACAAACCATGAGAAGTGGGGATACTGGTTAGAACAGGGCAAACTAATTGTGAGTGCAGTGAAACATTTGAATTCCAATTGGTACAAGTTATTGAGGGTGAGAGAGAAGGGTTGTAACAACACAATCATTTCTGAAGCCCCTGATGCATGGTATTTGAGGATGTATTCATGGACCTAGTTCAGGGCCAGGGAAGCATTAAACTGCAGTGCTGCTGAAATAAGTTCTCAGTGATCCAACTTTGTCAATTGTCTCATTCACCTGCTTTCCAAGTGTGAATCAAAAGGGCCCACAGTCCACCTACACCTACCCTTGCCACAATGCAACATTGCTTCTTCTCAATTCCTCTGCACTGCCTCGAGTTCAGCATAGCAATCCATAGAGCTCACTCTCTCCCATATCCTGACCTAGAATGCCTCTTGCTTCATCTTAATTTCTAGATCACCAGTCCCCACATGCTGCACTGTTACATCGTCATCTTCAGTTGTAGAGACTAACCTTAACAACTGTGACCCACTCACTGGGGCAAAGTGTGAATGACCAGTATGGTTTGCACAGGTGATGTAAGCTGAGTGTGATGGTTACATCGAGCATTGTACTCCTTGTGTAAGTTTTCAGTGGCTGTCCAATTTAGCCATGATTGTGCACTGAAGCATGTCAAAGTACCTCTGAGTTTTCAAAGAAGACAAAATCAGAAACATTTTTTTTGAGTTCTGAAGGTTAACATGGAAAAATTCCACAAGGTCAAAACAACGTCTCAAATAGCATTGTTCAACTCCAATTCTGCAGTTAAAATTTCTACGCCTTGGATAACATTGTGTTAATGTTCTGTCAACATTTGATTTTATGTATCGACATATATCAAGTTTGTTTACATTCTTGTTCACACCCAAATACATATTCATTTCCCTGGTTCACAATGCACTGACAGCTTTCTACATCAATGGGGGGGGAAAAACGTGCCAATCAGCAGGAACTGCGACTTTAGTCTCCCACAGCTTCAGATCAAAATGCAGTGCGTGACTCAACATGTCAGAAATACTTTGGAGGAAACCTTGATTAGGTTATTGATGGGAGGATGGATGAAAAGATGGCAGTTTAGTAATGGCTAGCATCTTGCAGCTGTCCCTGAAATGACAGACAGTGAATAAACTATACAAGCAATTCATGCATCTGGCATCCCCACAAAGATCTTCAATTTCAGTTTAGAAAGGAATATAACTGGCAGTTTGTTGGCATCTTTTCCAATATCTTGGTAATACGCTTAAAGGAATTACAGTCTGAAAACTGAATGAATCACCCATAACGTTATGGCTTGTACTTCGGTCCATAATAAGTGTATCTTTTCTTTCAAACAACTGAAAGATACAAAAAGCCATGCAAACTTAAAAGGACCTGAGACAGTTCTTGCCTTGTATACCTGTCCTACCTCTCAGGTACAGTCGTGCCCGTGATTCTATTACAATTGTGGTGCAAATTTTCGATAAGGAATAAATGAAACCACGCACCATACCTATCTGTATATAAACAGTTGTATCATCAGTGTTCCTGCTGTCACTTTGCAGACTGTCTAGCCTGTGATGCAAAGCAAATGACAAAGTTGAGCATTTTAAGTTATACCCAGGAGGCCCAGCAATATGTCAAAACTGTCTCAGATTTCACTACTTAGAAATGAGCTTACTGATGCAACTGTTGAAGTGTTGAATTATTCCTGGGAACTAAAATTCCCCAGTGTCTTTCTCTGCAGCAGTCTTCACTTACTCTCACCATCCCCGTAAATCTGATCCTCTCAAGTGCTGCAGCCTGTACTGGCCTGAAGGGGTTTTATCATCTACACAATGAACAAAAGCAATTGCAAGATGTTTTAATTACTCCCATTGTTTAGATGTAAACTTCAGAACCAGATTTTTTTTATTTACCTAAGATGCAAATTGCCGGTGGGTGTTTTATAACGTTTCTTCTTTTGCCAGTGTTCTTCTACTTCTCTCATCATTCTTCCTGAGTTCTAACTCGACAGGATTCAGTGCTTGAATGCGAACTTTCGGAGTGATAAGCTTTGATCTACACGTTCAAAAAAGAATCTCAGATGAACAGACTCTGAATCAGAAGCTTTGGCCAACATTTTCCCATGGTTAATTATTCTAAAATTAAAAGTAAAAGCAGGGTAAGGCAAAAGGTGGGGAAGGTGGGTTGTGTTAACTCATTTAATTCATTTATAGCATTACTGAGAGCATAGCTCCCAGATTTGCAAGGGAGCAAATGAGCGGTTATCTGATCATTGTAAATTGTCTCGTGATTTGGCTAGATCTAAAGTGGGGTTGCTGGGCAGTGCAGCTCAAACGGCCAGAATGTCTTGTTCCATGGTGCATCTCAATCAATCAATAAAAGAAAAAAACACAAAACTGAGAATAAAAGGAAAAACGAAAAGGGATTCATCCCCAATTGATAACACAAAATACGTAATACTTCATGTGTGTTGTTTCAGATTTCTAGCATCTGCAGACTTTATTGTGCTTATGATTCTATTCCTGTTGCTACATCTGTAACTCATTTCCACCTGAGGAAAGAAACTCTCTTGGCAATCTCTGAGGGCTTGTTGTGGAAATATGTCAACTACTTGATCACTAACTACATTTCCATAAGAAAAGCATTTGCACTGCCATGCATTCTGTGTCTGAATATGTAATGCTGTTTTTAAATAACTTAAAATACAAAGTGTAGCTATCTTTAATAGGATCAATTAATTTACAGCATGACTTTCTATTGACACAATGTCTTCCCTGAGAACATCCCCGAAGCCATTTTTAGAAACAATTGCAGTGTTGCAGAATCATACTGTATGAAAAGATTTTGATCAATGAACGATCATGCTCCATGTAAGGTGATTTATTAAAAGGAGCTAATAGTGGAAGAAAAGATTCTAAGATAATGAACATCCAAGAGCACAAAACATTTAACTAAAAGCAAGTTGTGCAACCAAGACTCCCTTGGCTAGTGTGCGAGTTTTTATTGTGTTTATCCATGTAAAACATCCATTAGAGTTAATATGCATGGGGATTTAGAAGGAAAATGCACGCTGTTAATACCTCGTCTTTAATTGGATATACTATGAGAATTAATCAAAAATGAGGATTAATGAAAGTGACAGCTATTTGAAAATAAGATATTAGCTCATCAAGGGTCAATAATCAAATCACCTCAAAAGCATGTCATCAATGCCTAAAAAGATTTTGTTTTGACATCACTTCTGGTTATCAGAAATTTTTCTATTTGAAATATCTGCAGGACCAATTGCAATCCTATTACAGGATATACAGTTAATGGTCAATACTTATCAACAGACCATGGCAAGAAACAGTCCACTTAGTATTGATATAAGGCTTGCGTCTCTAAATACCACCCAGAACTCCTGACAACCTAGTGAAACAGCAACTGAATACATAAAAATGATGAAAGTAAAATAATCTGTCTGAGAAATGCATTAATTTTTCCAGATCAGTCAGCTTTTTAAGATTAGCAGAGTAATTTATAATGAACCTCAACTGCAATTAACTGAAATAAATGCTTTTGAGTGCAATATGAATTCCATTGGGAGTTATTCAAATTCAGAGAAATAAGTAGTTGAGAAGATATTTACAGAGGTGAGTGCATTGCTTTAACTTAATCTCTTCTTCCTGAATTTACTTTCTAATGAATCTAATGCATGATTTAGGCTCAAATCTGAGTTCTGCAGGGTCCTTCAAAATAATATGTACACTTAAGGTATCGGACAACAAAAGTAATATCAAACCATTATAAATAGTTACACACTCTCAGCCAGTCCATTCTATGTTTTGACACCATTCATAAGGAAGCTTGTTTATGTACAGTTGCAGAGCAAATTTATTAGACTTATATGAAAAGACAATAGAACAGGGATGCTTGGAATGTTATTTTCAGCTTGGAACTGAAGACAGTAGACAGAGTTGCTGCAGGTGTCTGGAAAAAAGGGCAGAGCAGGAAGACCATGGATGCGTTTATGATTCTTTGGTTACCTGTTACAGCAGGGCACCTGGGACACTGAAAGTGCAGGAGTCTGAGCCAATATATTCTATCTGGCTGACTTCCAACAGAACAGATAAAAGCATGAAATTTGATAGTCTAATGCCAAGTTCACATAGGCTGAAGGTTTGCATGTGAGTTTTATTTTTTTCTCATGAATAATTTTGTAGAGCATTGTGATGGTTATTATTTGACAAGCAATTTATTCATTATCTCCTTGCACTACATTATGTCAAGGAATTTTATTACTTTATTGTCGCCAAACAATTGATACTAGAGCGTACAATCATCACAACGATATTTGATTCTGCGCTTCGCGCTCCCTGCAGTACAAATCGATAGTAAATATTAAAAATTTAAATTATAAATCATAAATAGAAAATAGAAAAGGGAAAGTAAGGTAGTGCAAAAAAAAACCGAGAGGCAGGTCCAGATATTTGAAGGGTACGGCCCAGATCTGGGTCAGGATCCGTTCAGCAGTCTTATCACAGTTGGAAAGAAGCTGTTCCCAAATCTGGCCATACTGGTCTTCAAGCTCCTAAACCTTCTCCCAGAGGGAAGAGGGACAAAAAGTGTGTTGGCTGGGTGGGTCGTGCCCTTGATTATTCTGGCAGCACTGCTCCGACAGCGTGAATGTAAAGTGAGTCCAAGGACGGAAGATTGGTTTGTGTGATGTGCTGGGCCAAACCAATTATAACATTTACTAACATTACTAACATTATCAATTAGTTGATTGCTTGATAACTTCAATCCAGGGGGTATAAATCACTGATGAAATAAGCATTCTTTTAAAATGAAAGAGAACATATTTAATTCATTGGAAGGTGGGATTACTACTTATAAATTATTTGTTGTGCATTCTACTCACGAAAGGATAAAAGATGCTTTATGCCAGAAGCTTCATAGAAGCTATTAGCTAAACCAACCCCCTATCGGATAAGAATGCTGAATATCTCCAGGGAGTGAGAGCTCTATCTTTGAAGGTTGGCAATGATGAATATGTACATTTTAAATGTGCTGTGCAACAACATGGTGCATCAGCCCTCTCGCTGTCCTTTATCTAGGGTCTGAAGGTTGAGCAATAGAACTGGTGGATCAGGAAGCCTACAGCCAGCAAGTCCTCAATCATTCTGACTGTGCACCATCACAGGAGTCCTGCTGTCTGTGCAGTTGCACTGATAATATAAAGCTGGGCCAGTACAGCAGGCACTGGTCAGAGTTCACACACAGGAGAGAGCGAACAGCAGAGCCGGGAACATTAATGAAGAAAGAAGTGTAGAAGGCATCATCATTTCTAAATTTTGCCCAGCTCAACACATCCAATACACCTCAGGACACCCAAAACACTGAGCAGCAGGAGCAAATGGTACAGTGTATACCTTACAGGATCTTCCAAGCCTACTGATCTCAACACATAATCTCAATCCCTCTATAAAATTGGAAGACCCTGTTTCCCACAACAATACTGTGCTCTAAACTGCAAACACTTGCTTAAATACACATAGATTAGTTAATCGTATTAATTCTAAACAGGATCCTTTCAAATGCCACAGCCCTGTTGCATAGAAAATTCTTACGATTTACTACATTCTGGGTGAAGAAATATCTTCTCATCTCTGTGAAGAATAGCCAACATCTTATTTTGGATTCTAGGCAAGTGTGAAATGCATCTACCCTAAGAATCATTTTAAGACTTTTTTTGTACATTTCAGTTTTCATTCTGCTAAACTCAAGAGGACATAATGCAGCCTGCTTCGTCCCTCCTCAAATGCCAGTCTCCCCTTCCTGGAAGCATCTGCTGAATATTTGCTTCACTCATATTTTCCTGAATACATGCTTTCTTAGATAGGGAGAGTGTGATGCATTTTCACTTTCCAGGGCCGGAGAGCTTGTTGCTAACCTCAGCTTTCTTTCACAGTGGCATGATATTTCCAAAGGGTCAGAGTTATTGGTGACAAAATTAAACACCTAACAAATATTCTTTGGTCAGTTTTTTATTATAAACAAGAACCTGTCTTCAGTTCTTAATGCAAATTGCAAGCAGTAATCATTTTGAAGTTAAGATCTTATCTTTGTAAAACAACAGTGTTACAGAGTATAGGTTTCTAATTGACAGTGGGGTGCAGGCTGCTGAGAGATGTGGTTTGCAAAGTGAATTGGCTATGAAACTTTTTGTCTACATTAGCCATATGAAAATCAGTGGGGATATGTCACTTAGCACATCAGTATAGTTACAAGTTGGGAGATTTGTGTATCAGAGAGTCAGCCCTCACAGCATTAATTCTCGATGTTCAGGATTTCTGTCACCAGAGGTTTTTAGATCATCTAAAACATGTAGGTGATGTCATCTAGTAGAAAATAGTATACATATTAGATTGTTAGGCATGACAAGGAAAATGACAGAAAGACGGGGTGACAGAAAGAAGAACTGGAGTTCATTCCACAACTTTTTGTTTCTGAGATGGATGACTTGCTCATTTGCAACTCATTGATATGCTCTTCCAGTTCATAAGAATTATACCTGTGTTTGGAAATTCTTTGTAAATTCAGAAATCTTTTATAAATCAGAAATCCTCTGTCAGTATTAAATGTAAATATGTGCGAGTAACTATTGGTCCAATTTTAACTGTGTATCATTAGAAATAACAAACTGTACTTAAATGACTTCATTAGCTGGAAATACATTACAATAGGAAAGGAATGTGATCTAAATAGCTTTGATCCTGGAATGATTGTTAGGGCCAGATGGAGTATCTCAAAAATTGCTGCTCTCCTGGGATGTTCACACACAGCATTCTCTAGAGCAGCCATTCTCAACGGGGGCCATATGGCCCCCTTGGGGGCCCTGGCACATTTGAAAGGGGCCACCGACTGAAAACTGTGAGGAGGGGAGCCCCAAGGGTTTATGGGGGCCCTGGTAACACTGTGGGAAAAAGCCCAAAGATTTTTTATTGCCTTTCCCTCAACATATTTGGTTGAGAGCAGATTCTGCAAGGTAGTTTCCTTGACAAAATCTAGGAACAGAATTGATATCACAACAAGAGGTGACCTCCAACTGTCATTGTCTAATTTGGAGCCCGATATCATGAAACTTGCAGAAAAGCACCAAGCTCAAGGATCGCATTAGCCCTGATAGATGTTTAATTTCATACAGTCTTTTTTAAAGTTTTGTCCAGTATGTCGGAATGTTCAAGTTTTCTTGGTGTTCAATAATAAATGATCTTCTGTCTAGCTGTTCCTGTTGTATCCCTGTTTGAAAGGGGGGCCCCGGAACCTGAGAAGAGCTCTTAAGGGGGCCATGGTCAAAAAACGATCAAGAATCACTGCTCTAGAGTGTGCGGAGAAAAATTTAAAATAAATATCAGTGAGCAGCAGTTCTATGAGCAAAAAGGCCTAATTAATGAAAGAGGTCAGAGGAGAATAGCCAGACTGTTTCCAACTGACAGGAAAACAATAGTAACTGAAATAACTATGTGTTACAACAGTGGTAAGCAGAAGAGATCTCTGAATGCATACATGCCATTCCTTGAAATAGTTGGACGACAGCAGCAGAAAGATCAGTAACACACTCTCAGCGACTACTTCATTATATCTCGGAGGTACCGGATAGAGCAGACACTGAATGTAGTTGTTATGCATTAGACTCATCTGGTACTCAGTAACATTTTCTATTCAATTAGTTTTTGAAATTATTTTATTACAGAACTTCAAACAGCGGCAAGGGATTCAACAATCACCATGGTGTTCTTAATTGAAATAAGCAGATCCATCCCAGCAAAGCTTCTGCCCTCCCGCTGACCTGGTTTATTATTGTCACATGTACTGAGATACAGTGAAAAACATTGTTTTGCTTGCCATCATTTCCTTACAACAATACATCATCGTAGACCAAGGAAATACAATCACAGAATGCAGAATGAAGTGTTACAGCAATAGAGAAAGTGCGGTGGAGGCAAATAATAAAGTGTAAGTTCGTAATGAGGTAGATTGAGAGGTCAAGACTCCATCTTATCATAACACAAAGGATTCTGCGAATGCAGGAAGTCTTAAGCAACACACACAAAATTCTGGAGGAACTCAGCAAGTCCTAATGAAGAGTTTTGTCCTGCAACATCAACTGTTTAATCCCCTCCATAGATGCTCCTGACTTACTGAGTTCCTCCAGTAATTTGTGTGTGTCCATCTTATCATACTTGGGGACCATTCAATTCTTCTATTGTGGAATACAAGCTGAATTTGAGCCTGGGAATACAAGCTTTCAGGATTATGTACCTTCTGCAAACAGGAGAGAGAGAAGAGAGAATACTCAGGTCTGGGATGGTCTTCGATCATGTTGACTGCTTTACTGAGACAGCAAGATATGCAGACAGAGTCCAGGGAGGGGAGGCTGCTTCATTTTATGCCTAGTTATGTTCACAATCTTCTTCAGTTACAAAGGAGAATACTCCTTTTGGGGTCCGTTTACCGTATTAACCTGAATACATTGTGAGGTCAATTCATTTTCAATAGAGTCTACTTGACCCTTTTGTTTGGGGCTCTGTAGCTTTGAAGTAAAAAGTTGCCTACTTTTAATCTGAGCCTCTTAGATCAGTGAAAAGCTTCCCATTTCATGAATAAAGCATTGGTTATGATTTTAAAAAATAACAGTTAGAGATATAATATTAATAAGTCAATGATTGTTCAAACCCTTAACTATGATAAGTGTGCAGTTTCCTGTGATGATTCTCTCTCACTGGTTGGAACCCTCAGTCCGGAATGTAATTTGAAATCTTATCTTCACTGTGCCACGAACATTGGTGCAAACTCCAGATTCCCAACACCAGGCCCTGAACGTTCCCCCAGACCTGTCACTCTGCATTACTTACCCTCCTTGGATTTCCGCCTGGGATCACCTGCTCCTGAGGAAAGAAACATTTGGTGGCTCTGGAGTTCAAAAGGATGAGACAGGATTTCACCAAAACTCACTGAATCCCAAAAGACCTGGATAGAATGGAGATGCTGAGGGTTTCCATTAGTAAGAGAGCCCAGGAACTGAGAGCACAGCCTCAGAATAAAGGGAAATTCTATTAAAGCTGAGATGAGGAGAAATTTTTTCAGAGGGTGGTGGATCTGTGGAATTTGTGGAAGGTGGAAGCCAAGCCATTGGGTGTACTTAAGAAAGAAATTGATAGGTTCTTGGTTGGTAAGGGGGTTAATGGTTATAAGGAGAAGGCAGGAGAACGGGATTGAAAACAAAATCAGTCATGATTGAATGGTGAAGCCGACACAGTGACCCATGGCCTAATTCTGCCCCTATGTCTTATGGTCCATGCCCAGCTTTTTGTCCCTTGGCCACTGACCATCCCTCTTTCATCAAATGCTCATACTTAGCCTCAGTCCAAGGCCACACATTTTCCTTTGCAAAAACAGTCTAACACCATTCCTGTAGCATGCACAATATGTGCATAATTTGTAATACGGGATGAGGAGTGAATCGTTTTAGTAAACTACCATCACATCCATCTGGCACACATGTTTGGATGTAGTAAAATTTTTATGTCTCTGTATCCAGGGAAGAGGAAAGAAGTAAGTGATCAAAGAATAGTTTCTCATGAAAGGATGAAGGTGATTAGCAGCCCGTTTTCATCCTCCCAATTATTATTTCCAAAGCCTTGAGCGCACTTGTTCAAATTTCCCTACGTCTCTCCTCACCACTTTTTCTGGTCAGCTTCAGCAAGTATTCAGCCCTGCATAAATCAAGTGTGATTACTAAGTCAAGAAGTGAAGCCATTGTGCAGAAAACTTATTACTGTGGTGGAATAGAGTACAAGGACAGCATCGTGATCAATCTTTCATGATAGAATTTTATCTCAGTGTTGTCAACACTTGAAATAACACATCATTTACCTACTCACTGTCCTATTCCACCTATGTCTGCCTGTGATTATTCAATTGGTCTATGTGAGACAGAAAGTCAACCATTCTGTGAAGGGTGATGTTACTGAAAAAAGAGAATAATATTAATTTTAAAAGGTAATCATCAATAATATTGTATCTAATGGTAAACTGTTAAAGATGGAATCCTAATGTAGGGTATTGGCCCAAAATGCTGAATATTATTTCCCTCCATAGATGCTGCCTGATTCGCTGAGTTCCTCCAGCATTTTGTGTGTATTGGTCAAGATTTCCAGCACCTTTAGCACCTCTTGTGTTGACGATGGAGTCACGCTTTTGCTTTTCTTCAATGGATAAGTGAAAATTGGACAGTCATAGTTTTTTGGGCTGCAGAGTTCCAAGATTCAAAATCGGCTGAATTTTATTGTCAAAAATAAGAAATAAGAGCAAGAACACCTGGCCCTTCACTGTTCCTCCACCACATCTGATCTTCCACCACAGTATCATTTTCTTGCCTGCATCACACATTCCTTTACTCCTCCATTATTTCAAAATCCGCTGGTCTTAATTCTGAATGTTTTCAATTATGGAGCCTCCATATCTTCTGAGGAGAACAGGGAATTCCTATTGATGCACCACTCACTGACTGAAAAAAGTCTTCATTTCTGTCTAAGATGGACTATTTCTTACTTTGAATCTATGTGCCATACTTCTCAGCTCCTCAATTAGAAGGTAAAACCTGCTCCGACCAATCTTTTTGAGCCCTCTGAAAAAGTTATATGTTTCACCTAAATCATTGTTGTTTCTTCTAAGCCCTAAATAGAAGTGGTAGAACCAACTAAATCTCTCTTCATATGACAGAGTCATTAAATAGAACAAGCAGTTATGTGGATCTATGCTGCATGCCTCTATAGCAGGTACAGTATTTTCTCTGTTTGTTAAGAAAAGAAAAATTGCAGAGGGGTCATCAAATCAAAGTGAGAGGTTATGCTCATATCCTCTGGCAAGCATATGATCTCAAATTTAACCACTTCCGTTAACACTGTGTAACATAAAAATCGAGTGACAGAACACCTGAACTGATCTTGAGCTAGCCCGAACCAAGCAAATTAACTTGACAGAAGATGTCACCTTGTTTAATGATAATTGGCAGGTTATGTGGCAACATACATCTGGTTGAGTTGGATACTTATTACTTGCTAATTGGTTTGACCTTATTAAGGAATTACTAAAAATATGATGATGATGAAATATGACAGGGAATTCAAATCATTTCCAATCATTGCAGTTGAGAAGCATGGAGTTTTCTTTTAACCTGAAAAAATAGAAATTGCCGCATCATTACATCATGCATAAAGCATCACATATTAGTTACAGCCTTAAAGTCTTTGACTACTGTCTTAATGATTGATTTTTATGGTGGAGAAACATGGTTGTGCTTCTTACAATGCTTTGATAAATATTATGGAATTCCACCTTTAGACTAAAAGTTGTACAAAGTAAATAATTTTGGTAGACTCTTCACAGTGAGGAAAATAACAAATGTTATCAACAGATCCAGGGTATTTCATCATAATGGTAATCATTGTCTTAATGGGTGAGACAGGGTATAAGGGAAGAATATTCCGTTCCATAAGTTCCATGAAAATTAACACAGGGTGACGTAAAAAAGGTTGGGTGTGGAGGTGCGGTAGGGGAGTAATATTATTCATAATTATTCATTAGATATAGAAGCGAAAATCTGTTGCACCAAGTATTGTGAGCATGCAATCTTCGAGACATAATCTTGAATATCAAGCATTGTATGAATTTTCAGTAACATGTCACTTCAAGAAACAGCCACACTCTCTTGAAAGATCCTGAAGATCAGCACTACAGTGGAATGGAGGGGATTACAAAGGCATGAGAGAGGAGCTGGCCAAAATTGATTGGAAGGGAACACTAGCACAGATGACGGTGGAGAAAAAATGGCTGGAGATTCTGGGGGCAATTTGGAAGTCGCAGGATAGATATATCCCAGAGATGAAGAAGTATTCTAAGGACAGGTTGATGCAATCATGTCTGACAAGGGAAATCAAAACAAAAGAGAGGGTATATATTATATAGCAAAAATAAGTGGGAAGTTAGTGGATTAAGAATCTTTTAAAAACCAACAGAAGCCAAATAAAAAGGTTATAAGGAGAGAAAGGATGAAATATGAAGGTAAGCTAGCCAATAATATCAAAGAGGACACCAATGTTTCTTTCAGAAATATAAAGAATAAAAGAAAGGTGAGAGTGGGTATCAGACTGCTGGAAAATAATGCAGGAGAGGTAGCAATGAGGGACAAAGGAATCGCAGATGAACTTAATATGTACATTTCATCAGTCTTCACTATGGAAGACACTATCAGTATGCCAGAACTCAAGAGTATCATGGGACAGAAGTGAGTGTAGTTGCTATTATTAAGGAGAAGGTGTTTGGGAAACTAAAACGCTTGATAGTAGTAGGTAAGTCACCTGGACCAGATGCACAACACCTCAGGGTTCTGAAAGAAGTACCTGTAGAAATTATAGAGGCATTAGTAATGATCTTTCAAGAATCACTAGATTCTGTAATGGTTCCAAAGGAATGAAAAATGTAAAATATCACTCTACTCTTTAAGAAGGGAGGGAGGCAGAAAAAAAAGATGCTATAGGCCAGTTAGCCTAACCTCAGTGGTTGGGAAGATGTTGGAGTCCATTATTAAGGATAAAATTTCTGGGCACTGGAGGCACATGATAAAGGAGGCCAAAGTCAGCATGGTTTCTTTAAGGGGAAATCTTACCTGACAAATCCATTGGAAATCTTTGAGGAAATAACAGGTGGGACAGACAAAAGAATCATCAGTAGATGTTGCTTATTTGGATTTTCAGAAGGCCTTTGTCAAGATGCTGCACATGAGGCTGCTTAACAAGTGTTGAGAGATAGTCTGCAGCAGGACTTATATAGATTGGGAGAATCGTCAAAGACGTTCCAGATAGGATATAGTGTAAGGAAGTGTATGGTCATGCACTTTGATAGAAGAAATAAAAACATAGACTATTTTCCAAACAGGGAGTAAATTTAAAAATCAGAGGTGCGAAGTGACTTGGGAGCCTTTGTGCAGGATTTCCTAAAGTTAACTTGTAAGCTGAGTCAGTAGTATGGAAAACAAATGCAATGTTGGTATTCATTTCGAAAGAACAATATTAGAGCAAGGATATCATGCTGAAGCTTTATAAAATTTCAAAAATTCCAAGTAAATTTATTATCAAAGTATGTATATGTGATGGTATACATAGAAACATAGAAACATAGAAAATAGGTGCAGGAGTAGGCCATTCGGCCCTTCGAGCCTGCACTACCATTCAGTATGATCATGGCTGATCATCCAACTCAGAACCCTGTACCAGCCTTCCCTCCATACCCCCTGATCCCTTTAGCCACAAGGGCCATATCTAACTCCCTCTTAAATATAGCCAATGAACTGGCCCCAACTGTTTCCTGTGGCTGAGAATTCCACAGATTCACCACTCTCTGTGTAAAGAAGTTTTTCCTAATCTTGGTTCTAAAAGGCTTCCCCTTTATCCTCAAACTGTGACCCCTCGTTCTGGACTTCCCCAACATCGGGAACAATCTTCCCGCATCTAGCCTGTCCAATCCCTTTAGGACTTTATACGTTTCAATAAGATCCCCCCTCAATCTTCTAAATTCCAGAGAGTATAAGCCTAGTCGATCCAGCCTTTCATCATATGAAAGTCCAGCCATCCCAGGAATCAATCTGGTGAACCTTCTTTGTACTCCCTCTATGGCAAGAATGTCTTTCCTCAGATTAGGGGACCAAAATTGCACACAATACTCCAGGTGTGGTCTCTCCAAGGCCTTGTACAACTGCAGTAGTACCTCCCTGCTCCTGTAATCGAATCGTCTTGCTATGACTGCCAGCATAGCATTCACCTTTTTCACCGCCTGCTGTACCTGCATGCCCACTTTCAATGACTGGTGTATAATGACACCCAGGTCTCGTTGCACCTCCTCTTTTCCTAATCGGCCACCATTCAAATAATAATCTGTTTTCCTATTTTTGCCACCAAGGTGGATAACCTTACATTTATCCACATTAAATTGCATCTGCCATGAATTTACCCACTCACCTAACCTATCCAAGTCACACTGCATCCTCTTAGCATCCTCCTCACAGCTAGCACTGCCGACCAGCTTTGTGTCATCCGCAAACTTTGAGATGCTGCATTTAATTCCCTCATCTAAGTCATTAATATATATTGTAAACAACTGGGGTCCCAGCACTGAGCCTTGCGGTACCCCAGTAGTCACTGCCTGCCATTCTGAAAAGATCCCGTTTATTCCCACTCTTTGCTTCCGGTCTGCCAACCAATTCTCTATCCACATTAATACCTTACCCCCAGTACTGTGTGCTTTAAGTTTGCACATTAATCTCCTGTGTGGGACCTTGTCAAAAGCCTTTTGAAAATCCATATATACCACATCAACTGATTCTCCCCTATCCACTCTACTAGTTACATCCTCAAAAAATTCTGTGAGATTCGTCAGACATGATTTTCCTTTCACAAATCCATGCTGACTTTGTCTGATGATTTCACTGCTTTCCAAAAGTGCTGTTATCACACCTTTGATAACTGACTCTAGCACTTTCCCCACCACCGATGTCAGGCTAACCGGTCTATAATTCCCCGGTTTCTCTCTCCCTCCTTTTTTAAAAAGTGGGGTTGCATTAGCCACCCTCCAATCCTCAGGAACTAATCCAGAATCTAAAGAGTTTTGTAAAATTATCACTAGTACATCCACTATTTCTTGGACTACTTCCTTAAGCACTCTGAGATGCAGACCATCTGGCCCTAGGGATTTATCTGCCTTTAAACCCTTCAATTTACCTAACACCACTTCCCTACTAACATGTATTTCCTTCAGTTCCTCCATCTCACTAGACCCTCTGTCCCCTACTATTTCCAGAAGATTATTTAAGTCCTACATAGTGAAGACAGAACCAAAGTAGTTATTCAATTGGTCTGCCATGTCCTTGTTCCCTATAATCAATTCACTTGTTACTGTCTGTAGGGGACCTACATTTGTCTTAACCAATCTTTTTCTTTTCACATATCTATAAAAGCTTTTACGGTCAGTTTTTATGTTCCCTGCCAGTTCTCTCTCATAATCTTTTGTCCCTTTCCTAATTAAGCCCTTTGTCCTCCTCTGCTGGACTCTGAATTTCTCCCAGTCCTCAGGTGAGCCGCTTTTTCTGGCTAATTTGTATGCTTCTTCTTTGGAATTGATACTATCCCTAATTTCCCTTGTCAGCCACGGGTGCACTACCTTCCCTGATTTATTCTTTTGCCAAACTGGGATGAACAATTGTAGTTCATCCATGCGATTTTTAAATGCTTGCCATTGCATATCCACCGTCAACCCTTTAAGTGTCATTTGCCAGTCTATCTTAGCTAATTCACGTCTCATACTTTCAAAGTTACCCTTCTTGAAGTTCAGAAACTTTGGTTCTGAATTAATTGTGTCACTCTCCATCTTAATGAAGAATTCCACCATATTATGATGGAGAGTGACATAGTTATACAACCCAGAGACTCATTTTCTTGTGGGAATATACTGTTAAATCCAAAAAAACACAATAGAATCAATGAAGGAGCACACCAACAACATGGACAAACTGTAAAAACACAAAAGAGAAGAAAATATGACAATAAATAAATAAGCAACAAATATCAAGAACGAGAGGTGAAGAATCCTTGAAATTGAGTCCATAGGTTGTGGGAACAGTTCAGTGATGGGGTGTGTGAAGCTATCCCCTCTGGTTCACGAGCCTGTTGGCTGAGGGAAAATGACCTTTCCTGAACCTGGTGATGTGGGTCCTGAGGCTCCAATACCTTCCTCCTGGTGGCAGCAGCGAGGATCAAGCATAGACTTAGAGGTGGGATCCTTGATGATGCATGTTACTTTCCTACAACTTTGCTCCATGTAGATGTGCTCAGTGGTGCAGAGGGCTTTACCGTTTATGAATTGGGCCATATCCACTACTTTCTGTAGGCTTTTCCATTCAAAGGAATTGGTATTTCCATTCCAGGTCATAACGCAACCAGTCAATGTACTCTCCACCACACATCTATTGAAGTTTGTCAAAGATTTACAGTAGGCGTCATGCCAAATCTTTGCGAACTTCTAAGGAAGTACATGTTTGGTCAGAATTCACTTGGAGTGTTGTGCACAGCTTTCAGTCCTTTATCTAAGAAAAGATATACTAACATTGGAGAGAGTCCAGAAGATGTTCACAAAAATGATTCCAGGAATAAAAGGTTAAAATGTGAGGAGCATTTGATGCCTCTGGGCCTGTACTCACTGTAGTTTAGAAGAATGAGGGGGACCTCATTGAAAACTATGAAATGTTGGAAGGCCAAGATAAAGTAGATGTGGAGAGGATGCCTGTTATCGTGGGTGAGCCTTGAAGCAGAGTGCACAACTTCAGAATAGAGGGACATCCATTTAGAACATAGATGAAGAGGCATTTCTTGAGCTAGAGGGTGGTGAGTCTCTGGAATTCTTTGTCGCGGATGGCTGTGGAAGCCAAGTCAATAGACAATAGGTGCAGGAGTAGGCCATTCGGCCCTTCAAGCCAGCACTGCCATTCACTGTGATCATGGCTGATCATCCACAATCAGTACCCTGTTCCTGCCTTCTCCCCATATCCCTTCACTCCGCTATCTTTAAGAGCTCTATCTAACTCTTTCTTGAAAGAACCCAGAGAATTGGCCTCCACTGCCTTCTGAGGCAGAGCATTCCACAGATCCACAACCCTCTGTGTGAAAAAGTTTTTCCTCAACTCCATTCTAAATGGTCTACCCCTTATTCTTAAACTGTGGCCTCTGGTTCTGGACTCCCCCAACATCGGGAACATGTTTCGTGCCTCTAGTGTGTCCAATCCCTTAAAAATCTTATATGTTTCAATAAGATCCCCTCTCATCCTTCTAAATTCTAGTGTATACAAGCCCAGTCGCTCCAATCTTTCAACATATGACATTACTGCCATCCCTGGAATTAATCCTGTGAACCTACACTGCACTCCCTCCATAGCAAGAATGTCCTTCCTCAAATTTGGAGACCAAAACTGCACACAATACTCCAGGTGGGGTCTCACCAGGGCCTTGTACAACTGCAGAAGGACCTCTTTGCTCCTATACTCAACTCCCCTTGTTATGAAGGCCAGCATGTCATTAGCTTTCTTCACTGCTTGCTGTACCTGTATGCTTACTTTTAGTGACTGATGAACAAGGACACCCAGATCTCGTTGTACTTCCCCTTTTCCTAACTTGATACCATCCGTGATCTGCCTTCCTGTTCTTGCCACCAAAGTGGATAACCTCACATTTATCGACATTAAACTGCATCTGCCATGCATCTGCCCACTCACCCAACCTGTCCAAGTCACCCTGCTTTTTCATAACATCCTCCTCACATTTCACACTGTCACCCAGCTTTGTGTCATCTGCAAATTTGCTAATGTAATTGAGTATATTTAAAGTGGAGGTTGATAGGTTCTTGATTAGTCAGGGAGTTAAAGGTTACAGGAGATGGCAGGAGAGTAGGATTGAGAGGGATAATAAATGAGCCATGGTGGAGCAGAATTAATGGGATGAATGGCCTATTTCTGTTCCTAGGACATTCAATTACAGTTTGAATATAATATTATCTTCTGGTCTAATGGATACTCTTCCAAAAAATAAGCAATTCGAGTCAGACTGAACCACTATCAAAGGAAAGAAAAATTGTATCATGATCATCAAATTGGAATAGCACAACTGCATTGCAATTTATAAGTTGTCTGAACTGCAACATACTGTTTAAACTTGGAGCTTGTGACATTTTCATGGTAGATCTATTCTTCATGTACATGTCAATGTCATCAGTAATGATATAGAGTTTGTAAACCTGGAATCATGTTTTCTTATTAAGCATGTACAAATCAATAGCTTTCTCCTGTATTCTAGACATGTTTAAAATATTGGCAAGGACGGTCCAAGCAAATAAATATTATTGATATGTTGGGACACCTGGATCAACTTTTCATTATCTGAAGTATGGCTGCTGGCGGCAGTGATGTGTTCATTATTGGGCAACATTTTATTTTCCTTTAGTGTTCTACTGTGATTACTGAAGTTAAGCATCCTCAGGACATTTTGTTTTATTAATGATAATGTTCATTGTAGGTTATTGCTGTTGAATTTCTGGCTTTACACCCTAAAGCGGAGTAAATACAGATCAAACAACAGGAATTCTGCAGATGCTGGAAATTCAAGCAACACACATAAAAGTTGCTGGTGAACGCAGCAGGCCAGGCAGCATCTCTAGGAAGAGGTGCAGTCGACATTTCAGGCCGAGACCCTTCGTCCTGATGAAGGGTCTCGGCCTGAAACGTCGACTGCACCTCTTCCTAAAGATGCTGCCTGGCCTGCTGCATTCACCAGCAACTTTTATGTGTGTTGCTTAAATACAGATCAATACCTTTTTTTATGTGTATGTTATATGGACATGCAACTAGCTTTAATTTCTTATCCACCAATGGTCCATTTAAAAATTCTTATTCTTTATTTTCACATCCATCCTTACCTCTTCAAGCCTTGAAATCCTCTTGGGATCTCTGTGCTGCACCAGTTCACATCTCCTTTGTTTTCCCAAGTTTTGTGGTTTCACCAACAAGAACCATTCCTTCAGTTGTCCTTGGCCCAGGATCTGTAATTCTCTCTATTGCCTCACATTTAGTCACTCAAGCTAAAATTTTCTGAGATAATTTGATCTTACAGGTTGTTTTATTATGCTCTTAAAAAGCAGCTAGTTGCATTTTACTATATTCAAAACCACTAAATAAATGCAAGCTGTTGTTTTATCTCTGTTCTTTGAATTAAGTTAAAACCTCCTCATTGTGTCAAAGTTTGATTGATTCCTCTTTACAGATTCTATATTGGTTCTAGAATCAAGGGAATTGTATTTAATAAGATTATTAATATGCAGTTCAGCCAGAAATGTAAATCCTTCACACATAGACTGATTGAATCTGATTATATTACACAATTGATACGGAGGTATGTTTATCATTGGCACATTGCCCCACACTAAATATTAAGAGATTTCAGATGAAAATACATTACACATAGTATTCATTCCTCTGTATTAGAAGGTTATAGAACTTGCCTGTGTAATAAAATGTTGTAAAGTTTTGTGTTCTGGTAAGAACTGTTGAAGAAGTCAAGAGCTGAGGTAGTGTTGCATTCAGACACGTGCAGTTATTTGGATGAGATGCCATTTACCCATTCAAGTGGATGGAAAAGATCACATGGTATTTTTCAAATATTATGGAATAATTTCCCTATATTTTAATCAGTATTTATTATTCATCCAAAACCTCCATTAAATAGTCCTATGCATTTTTAGTTTAATAATTTATTAGACGCAGGCCAGGATTTATTATTCACCACTAATTGACTTTGAGCTAGCAGTTGCAAATCAACGATTGAACTATTGCAATGCCTTGATGTATATCCTCTCACTGTGTTGTTAAGCAAAGAGAAATCCAGAATTTAGATGCAGTAATAATGAGAGTACAACAACATATTTGCAAATCAAGACAGCATGCCAGTTGGAGAGGAACGTGCAAGTGGTTGTGTCCCTTTGTGTCTGTTCCTTTGTCCTCCTCACGGGTTTGGGAGGTGTAATTAGTGGAACCACTGTGGTGCATCTTGAAGATGGTAAACGCTGAAACCACTGTGCTGGTGGCAAAGGGGATGGATGGTTAGGATTGTGAACATGGTGACAATCTAGCAGGGTATCTTGTCCTTGATTTGTTGAGTTCTTAAATGTTGGATTTGCTTTCATCCATGTAATAGAGAATATTCTATCACATTCCTGACTTGCTTCCCCCACCAATACACTCTCTTGCCACTGTCAACATGATTTGATAGATGATGGGGGTGCTTTATAGTGCAAGGAAATTAGTCACTCAACGTATCTTCTTTGAACTGCTTATACAATAATACAACAGTATTTATGTGGCTGATCCTGTTGAGATTTTGGCTAATGGTGATCCTTGGGATTATATGTTGAAGAGATTAGGTGATGGTAATGACAAGAAATGTCAAGAGTAGGTGGTGAAGATAGCTATTGTTTGCCACTTATATACACAAATTTTACTTGCTTCTTATCGGCTCAACTAAAAAATGCTGGAAAAAAGTCTCAGCAGGACAGGCATTATCTGTTGAAAAGGAAGCAGCTAATCTTACAAATTGAAGGTTCTTCATCAGACTGTTGAATATTTTCACTTATCAGCTTTCAGCTGAATGTTAGCTCAGTCTTGTTGTGTGCAAGCTTGTACTGTTTTTTATTTCTGAATAAATAATAACAGGGTTGAACACTGAAGAATGAAAAGAGGACTTCACCATTTAGGATCTTATGATGGAAAGAAGTGCTTGAAGATGGTTGGACCTGGATACTGCCCTGGAAAACTCTTTACTCAACCATCTTCCTTTGTGCAAGACCATAACTATTGCATGCCCCCTTGGTGGCTATTGACTTCAGCTGCACCAGAGTTTCACAAAAAACGTTGGCCAGAAAGAACTATGGTCTACAAATCAGTGAATTTGAATGAATCAAGGACAGTTGAAATAAACAGATCAATTGCCTTTGTTCTTGTTATGAGTTCAAAGGAATAGTAGCTACCATTTTGTGAAGCTGCTCTGTATCCTCCATTTTGTGAACTACTTTTGCTTGGCTGAATTAGTATTTTAATGTAGAGGGAGTGATGCTCCAGGAAATCTGCTGGACCAGAGATTATTCACAAATGAGAAGTTATTTGTGAGGTGTTCTTTGGTATAATATAACATACAAGTTTGTGAATGGTAGGGTCTGTGCCTGCCCTGATTGATTCAAGTAGGTTACTGGTTTGGTAATTGATTTAGAACAAAGATCCATAAATTACTAATTATTACTTGTGGAGAGTCCAATAAATGGATGCTGGCTTGGACCAGAGCCGATTAGAAGGTGACATAGGTCAGTCAGATGACCCACAGCTGAGACTGAAATGTAACATTTAAACTAGTAAGGCAAGAAAATAAAAGCAGAGGCTTTGAATACAAAGCAGCAACAACTCTCCAGAGACCAACCATCGCCATGTGGAGATTAGATAGAGACCACGAGGAACACTTAGCCATCATAGACTTCTTCCCTGGGTATACATTTTATATTCTTTGACTGTTCATGGAGGTTCAGGGAACCGTAGTTGGTGTGTACACAGGCATTTTAGAATCAGAATCAGATTCAATGTCACTGCCAATTGTCATGAAATTTGTTAACTTTATGACAGCAGTACAATGAAGTACATTATAAACAAATATAGAGAAAAAACTGAGTTACATTTCATATATACTGTATATATATCTATTAATAGTTAAGTTAAAATAAGCAGTGTAAAACAACAGAAATAAAAAATAGTGAGGTAGTGTTCATGGGTTCATTTAGGAATCAGATGGCAGAGGGGAAGGAGCTGTTCCTGAATCACTGAGTGTGTGCCTTCAGGCTTCTGTACCTCCTTCCCAACAGTAACAGTGTGATAGAGGCATGCCCTGGGCAGTGGGGATCCTTAATGTTGGATGTTACGTTCCAGTCCTAAGGCTCCATTCGTTGAAGATGGCTTGGATGCTACGGAGGCCGGTACTCGTGATGGAGCTGACCACTTTTACAAATTTCTGCCAATTATTTCGATCTTGTGCAGTAGCCTCCACTCCGACCCCCTGTACAGATGGTGATGCAGCCAGTCAGAAAGCTCAACACAGTACATTCGTAAAAGGTTTTGAGTGTTTTAGTTGACAAGCCAAATCTTCTTAACATTGAGTGCAAGGTTGTTGCTGTGACAGCATTCAACAAGCTAATATATCTCACCCTTGTATGCCTTTTCGGCTCCATCTGAAATTCCTCCAGAAATGGTTGTATCATCATCAAATTTAAAGATGGAACTTGAGTTATGCCCAGCCACACAGTCATGGTAGAGAGTGAGTAGAGCAGTGAGCTACGCACACATCCGTGCGGAGTGCCAGGGTTGATTGTCAGCAAGGTAGAGATGTTATTTCCAACCACACAGATTGTGGTCTTCGAGGATGCAGTTGCAGAGGGAAGTACAGAGGCCTAGGTTCTGCAGCTTTTCGATCAGGACTGTAGGAATGATGGTGTTAAATGCTGAGCTATAATCAATAAACAGCATCCTGTCAGAGTTATTGCAATGTCCTTGTGATCCAAGGCTGCGTGGAGAGTCATTGAGGTAGTGTTTGCTGTAGACCAATTGGGGCAATAGGGAAATTGCAGTGGGTCCAGAACCTTCCTGAGACACGTGTTGATTCTAGCTATGACCAACCTCCCAAAGCATTTCATTACCGTAGATGTGAGTGCAACTGGACAATAGTCATTAAGGCAGCTCACACTACTCTTCTTGGGCACTGGTATAATTGTTGTCCTTTTGGAGCAGGTGGGAACTTCCTACTGTAGCAGTGAGAGAACACTCCGCCAGTTAGTTGGCACAAGTTTTCAGAGCCTTGCTAGGTACTCCATCGGACCCTGCTGCCTTGCAACGGTTTACCATCTTGAAAGACAGCTTGACGTCAGCCTCCAAGACAGAGATCACAGGGTCATCGGATGCTGCAGGGATCCTCATATCAGTGGTTTTATTCTCCCTTTCAAATCCGCTATAAATGCATTGAGCTCATCTGGTAGTGAAGCTTCGCTGCAATTCATGATGCTGGGTCATGATGTCACCTCTAATCTCTCCCAAAATTGTTTCTTGGCTCTTGAAATAGCCTTCCATAAGTCATACCTGGTTTTCTTAAACAGTCCTGGATCACCAGACTTAAATGCTACAGATCTAACCCTCAGCAGACTTCCTGGTTCATCCATGGCTTTTGGTTTGGGAATGTACAGTAAGTTTTCATAGGCACACATTCAGTCACACAGGTTGGTGACAACCCTGGAATACTCATCCAGGTTCAAAGATGACTCCCTGCAGACAGTCCAATCCACCAATTAAAAGCAGTTCTATAAGTGCTCCTGTGCCTCCCTGGTCCATATCTTCTTGGTCCTCACTACTGGTGCTGCAGTCTTTAGTTTCTGCCATTACTCAGGGAGTAGAGGTACAGCCAGGTGATCAGAGTGGGTGAGGGATAGCACGGTAAATGCTTTTAATGGTAGCATAACAGTGGTCCAGTGTGTTCTTTCCTCTGGCGCTACAAGTAATTTGTTGATAATAATTATTTCGTGACTTTATCAAGCTGGCCTGGTTAAAATCCCCCAAAATGATGGGGAAGGCATCAGGATGTGCTGTTTCATGCATGTTGATTACATCGCTCAGTTTGACATTAGCTTAAAGTGGAATGTACACCACTGTCAAAACAATGGTTGAAATCTCCTGCAGTATATAAACAGGCTGGCACTTAATTGCGAAGTATCACTCACAACACGCTGGAGGAACTCAGCAGGTCAGGCAGCACCCGTGGAAAGGATCCGTCGACGTTTCGGGCCGGAAGCCTTCGCCGGGACTGTGGAGGGAAGGGGTAGAGGCCCTATAAAGAAGGTGGGGGGAGGGTGGGAAGGAGAAGGCTGGTAGGTTCCAGGTGAAAAATCAATAAGGGGAAAGATAAAGGGGTGGGGGGAAGGGAGGCAGGGAGGAGATAGGCAGGAAAGGTGAAGAAAGAATAGGGGAAAACACAATGGGTAGTAGAAGGAGGCGGAACCATGAGGGAGGTGATAGGTAGCTGGGGGAAGGAGCAGAGTGACATAGGGATAGGGGAAGGGGAGGGTGGAACTACCGGAAGTTATAGAACATAGAACATAGAAAAGTACAGCACAGTACAGGCCCTTCGGCCCACAATGTTGTGCTGACCCTCAAACCCTGCCTCCCATATAAGTCCCCACTTTAAATTCCTCCATATACCTGTCTGGAAGTCTCTTAAACTTCACTAGTGTATCTGCCTCCACCACTGACTCAGGCAGTGCATTTCACGCACCAACCACTCTCTGAGTAAAAAAACCTTCCTCTAATATACCCCTTGAACTTCCCACCCCTTACCTTAAAGCCATGTCCTCTTGTATTGAGCAGTGGTGCCCTGGGGAAGAGGCACTGGCTATCCACTCTATCTATTCCTCTTATTATCTTGTACACCTCTATCATGTCTCCTCTCATCCTCCTTCTCTCCAAAAAGTAAAGCCCTAGCTCCCTTAATCTCTGATCATAATCCATACTCTCTAAACCAGGCAGCATCCTGGTAACTCTTCTCTGTACCCTTTCCAATGCTTCCACATCCTTCCTATAGTGAGGCGACCAAAAATGGACGCAGTATTCCAAGTGTGGCCTAACCAGAGTTTTATAGAGCTGCATCATTACATCGCGACTCTTAAACTCAATCCTTCGATTTATGAAAGCTAACACCCCATAAGCTTTCTTAACTACCCTATCCACCTGTGAGGCAACTTTCAGGGATCTGTGGACATGTACCCCCAGATCCCTCTGCTCCTCCACACTACCAAGTATCCTGCCATTTACTTTGTACTCTGCCTTGGAGTTTGTCCTTCCAAAGTGTACCACCTCACACTTCTCCGGGTTGAACTCCATCTGCCACTTCTCAGCCCATGTCTGCATCCTATCAATGTCTCTCTGCAATCTTTGACAATTCTCTACACTATCTACAACACCACCAACCTTTGTGTCGTCTGCAAACTTGCCAACCCATCCTTCTACCCCCACATCCAGGTAATAAAAAACACGAAAAGTAGAGGTCCCAGAACTAGTGGGACACCACTAGTCACAATCCTCCAATCTGAATGTACTCCCTCCACCATGACCCTCTGCTTTCTGCAGGCAAGCCAGTTCTGAATCCACCTGGCCAAACTTCCCTGGATCCCATGCCTTCTGACTTTCTGAATGAGCCTACCGTGTGGAACCTTGTCAAATGCCTTACTAAAATCCATATAGATCACATCCACTGCACTACTCTCATCTATATGCCTGGTCACCTTCTCAAAGAACTTCT
Source organism: Mobula birostris (assembly GCF_030028105.1). Classification (NCBI taxonomy): domain Eukaryota; kingdom Metazoa; phylum Chordata; class Chondrichthyes; order Myliobatiformes; family Myliobatidae; genus Mobula; species Mobula birostris. The sequence goes on from NC_092393.1 coordinate 22,848,031, forward strand.
TCAGGCTTGTTAGACACAATCTGCCCTTCACAAAGCCATGCTGACTGTCCCTGATCAGACAATGATTCTCTAAATGCCCAGAGATCCTACCTCTAAGAATCTTTTCCAAGAGCTTTCCCACCACAGACATAAGGCTCACTGGTCTATAATTACCCGGACTATCCCTACTACCTTTTTTGAACAAGGGGTCAACATTCGCCTCCCTCCAATCCTTCAGTACCATTCCCGTTGACAACGAGGACATAAAGATCCTGGCCAGAGGCTCAGCAATCTCTTCCCTCGCCTTGTGGAGCAGCCTGGGGAATATTCCGTCAGGCCCCAGGGACTTATCCGTCCTAATGTATTTTAACAACTCCAACACCTCCTCTCCCTTAATATCAACATGCTCCAGAACATCAACCTCACTCATATTGTCCTCACCATCATCAAGTTCCCTCTCATTGGTGAATACCAAAGAGAAGTATTCATTGAGGACCTCGCTCACTTCCACAGCCTCCAGCCACTTCTTCCCACCTTTATCTCTAATCGGTCCTACCTTCACTTCTGTCATCCTTTTTTTCTTCATATAATTGAAGAATGTCTTGGGGTTTTCCTTTACCCTGCTTGCCAAGGCCTTCTCATGCCCCCTTCTTGCTCTTCTCAGCCTCTTCTTAAGCTCCTCTCTTGCTTCCCTATATTCCTCAATAGACCCATCTGATCCCTGCTTCCTAAACCTCATGTATGCTGCCTTCTTCCACCTGCCTAGATTTTCCACCTCACTTGTCACCCATGGTTCCTTCACCCTACCATTCTCTATCTTCCTCACTGGGACAAATTTATCCCTAACATCCTGCAAGAGATCTGTAAACATCGACCACTTGTCCATTGTACATTTCCCTGCAAAAACATCATCTCAAGTTGGAGAATTCTATGTTCATACCAAGGGGCTGGAGACTACTTAGACGGTATATGAGGTGTTGCTCCTCCAACCTGTTTAGCCTCATCATGGCAGTAGAGGAGGCCATGTATGGACATATCTGAATGGGAGTGGAAAGCAGAGTTGAAGTGGGTGGGTGTATTCTTTCTTCACCTTTCCTGCCTATATCCTCCCTTCCTCCTTTCCCCCACCCCTTTATCTTTCCCCTTACTGGTTTTTCACCTGGAACCTACCAGCCTTCTCCTTCCCACCCTCCCCCTACCTTCTTTATAGGGCCTCTGCCCCTTCCGTCTACAGTCCTGACGAAGGGTTCCGGCCCAAAACGTCAACCGATCTTTTCCACAGATGCTGCCGGACCTGCTGAGTTCCTCCAGCGTGTTGTGAGTGTTGCTTTGACCCCAGCAACTACAGATTATTTTGTGTTTATAATTGCGAGGTATTCCAGGTCTGGTGAATGATATTGGGATGTCACCAATACGTTTCTACACAACAAGGAGTTGATCATGAGGCATATATTTCCACCTCTGATTTTGAGAGATTCACCAACTTCTCTTGATGATGTATTGTGAACCCACCAATTCGAATCGTTGCATTCAGCACAGAAGGGGTTAACCAAGATTCCGTAAAACAAAGGACGCACATGTACCTAACGTGCCTCTGATACAGTACCCTAGCTCAGAGATTATTAATTTTATTTACCGGAGACTGTACCTTTGCCAGCGAGGTAGTTGGAATTTAAAAACTTACTTTTTAAACGCACCATCAGACCAGCACATCAAACCCTTTCTCACCAGCGGCTTCTTAAAGGGGCAGTGTGCTGGCCACAGTTCAATCTGTTTCTATCAGTTTTATAAACCAATAGATCATTCAATCACATTAAAATTTCAACCTGACTGTACACATCATAGATGCAGTTATGGCTCTCAGCTGTAGAAGGCTAAAATAAGAATATTTGATGTCTTCCATCAATTTCAATGAGAGCTGCCATTCAGGTCATCCATGGTGTTGGCATCCTAGAAGTGAACATATTTGATTGTGTAAATTCACGTGCTTTTTCGTTGAGACAATAGAGGTACTTGTCAGTAAGTACAGACTCTCTCTGTGCCCAACTGATCATTATTACTAAGAGGTGATCCTTGTAACAAAATGTTACCTTGATGTTAAAGGCAGTCACTCTTCTTTCCTCCCTGCAGAAGTTCAAGCCTTCATGTCTATGGATCTGTGCTTCTATGCTATGTGTGTGTGTGTGTGTGTAACTGTGTTAACAAAAGCTCTAGAACCTGGGCCTCTATACCTCCTTCTGCAAATAGACACTCAACTTCTTAATCTGAAGACCACAATCTGTACGGTTTGGAAATGTCATCTCTCTACTTCACTGACAACCAACACACACCTCAGGGATGTGTGCTTAGCCCACTGCTCTACACACATGACTATGTAGCTAGGCATAGCTCAAATACCATCTATAAATTTGCTGATGATACAACCATTGTTGGCAGAATTTCAGATAGTGAGGGGGGTTAGTGATGATATCAGCTAGTTGACTGGTGTCCCAACAACACCCTTGCACTGAACATCAGTAAAACCAAAGAACTGATTGTGGACTTCAGAAAGGGTAAGATGAGGGAACACACACCAGTCCTCATAGAGGGATCAGAAGTGGAGAGAGTGAGCAATTTCACAGTCCTGGGTGTCAATATTTCTGAGGATCTAACCTGGTCCCAACATACTGATGCAGCTACAAAGGCATGAGAACGACTATATTTCATCAGGAGTTTGAGGAGATTTGGTAAGCCACCAAAGACTCACAAATTTCTACAGATGTACTGTGGAGAGCATTCTGACTTGCTGCATCACCATCTGGTGGGGGGTGGGGGGTGGGTGGTGTTGGGAGCTACCGTACAGAATCAAACAAGCTGCTGAGAGATGCAATCTCTTATCATGGGCATTAGTCTCCACTGTATCCAGAACAACTTCAAGGAGCAATGCCTCAAAAAGTTGGCGTCCATCATTAAGAACCCCCATCACCCAGGTCATACCTTGGTCTCATTCTCCATCAGGAAGAAGATACAGAGGACTGAAGGGACAGACCCAATGATTCAGGAACAGCTTCTTCCCCTCTGCCATTGATCTCTGAACGGACATTGAAACCATGAACACTATCTCACTACTTTTTTATTTCTATTTTTGCACTATGTGTTTATTTTATCTATTTTATATGTATATATACTGTAATTCATAGTTTTTTCCCTCTATTATTATATATTGCAAGGTACAGCTGCCATAAAGGCAACAAATTTACAATATATGCCGGTGATATTAAAGCTGATTCTGATTCTGGAGGATAATAGGTCGAATGGGGAAACGCACCTCCAACCTTGAGTACGGGAGAGAGATAGATTGGCTGGTTGAGTGATAACACAACAACAAACTTGATCTCATCATCAGCAAGACAAAGGAACTGATGGTGCCCTTCAGGAGGGGGAAATTGAGAGAGATCTATCAGCCCATTGAGGGATTGGTGGTTGCAGGGTAAGCATGTTCATGTTCCTGAGCATCTTCTCAGAGGATTTATCCTGGCGCAACACATCGATGCAATCATAAAGAGGGCTCTCCAGTGGATTTCTGTTAACTAGTCCACTGGTTATTTAGGGCAGCTGCTTATTTGGGCTAACTTTTAAGGAACATAAACCAATCAAGAAAATAGCTGAATATCCTTTATTTATTTGGGACACTATGCCGCTTAATTGGGGCAGGAGACGGTTTATAGCTAGCATCCGTTGCCTGCACTTGCATAGTCGTTAGACACTACATCGTGCTTAGAGTGTTGTTTTTAAATAGCATCAGTTGCATGTATTTGTGTTTAAAAAGCAGTAATTTTTATCATTTATAGCGGGTGAGAAGTAAGTAGTAAGACAATTCTGAACCGGTTTGCTCACTTTGTTTTCAAACATTCAGGCTTGGAGATGCTAGAAATGGCCAAGAGTGAAAATGAAATGATCTCAGTACTTCAGCAAGTTAGGAACTATGAAGAATTTGAAGGTATCAACAATCATCTAGAATGTTACAATGAAAATGAAGATTTGGAGGATGCAGTCATCGATTAGCACTGTGTGAAGGCAGTCCATTATCCATACTAGGTGTCTACGCTGATTTTGTTCATTTACAGTCAATGAAAAGAAAAGGACAGCATACATTGGATTAATTCCTCCGCTGATAACTATTAGGAACTAATACAGTTTTATGATACTGTCGTAATAATGATAGTGATCTAATTTGTTCTGTACTTCATTTAAGTATATTATTTGTTACTCAGTTAAATGGTAGTTTGTCTTTTTTATACCTTTTTAATTATTTCCCTGAAACTCTGGTTAATTGGAGCAGCTGCTTAATTATGCTAAACTGTACTGGTCCTGAAGGGGGTCACAATTATCTGGAACCCATTGTACTTCATTAGGAGATTGAGGAGATTGGGTATGCCACCAAAGACTTTACCAAATTTCTATGTACCATAGAGAGCATTCTAATCGACTGCTTCACTGTCTGGTATGGCAGCTCCAATGTGCAGGATCAGAAAAGGCTGCAGGCTCAGCCAGCTCCTTCTCAGACACCACACTCCCCACCACTGAGAATATCTACAAAAGGCAGTGCCGCAAGAAAACTGCATCCATCATTAAGGACCCTCAGCTTCTAGGTCATGCCCTTTTCTCATTCATACCATCAAAGAGAAGGTACAGGAGCCTGAGCACCCACACTCAATTTTTTGCTCACTACATGAATTAATTCCATATTAACCTCATCAGATGAACAGCTTCTTCCCTTCCCCCATCTGATTTCTGAATTGTCCATGAACCCAACCTCACTTTTCCTCTTTTGCAGTTGTTATTTATTGCAACTTGAAGCAATTTTTATGCTTGCACTGTATTGTTGCCACAGAACAATACATTTTGCAGCATATGTCAGGGCTAATAAACCTACTTCTGATTCATACTGTGTAATAGCCCTCTGTGGTTTAAAATTGTAATGGTTAAATTAGTGCATTAACTATCCAGAGCCCCAGATGGATAATACTAAGATTTCAAATTCAGTCAGATTGCAAAACCCATTTAGTTCACTAATACCTCATTCAGAAAGAACATTCTTAGTTCTCACCTAGTCTGGGCTGTTTGTGACTATCTGGCCCAAAGTAAATTTGTGGAAACTACTGTCTGAAAAGATTTAGCCACTCCAGGACAACCTTTTCAAGGATAAACTGAGCAATCATCTCACAGTTAATTAGAAAATACATGAAGGGGGCTACTCAACTTCTTTAAAAGATATAGACAGTAAATTACCTTTATAAAAATACAGCTGAGCTGGAGACATGTTGAAGAATTTTCAGCAAAAATACCATATAGATTTCATAGTTACAACCTGCTGGACACACATCGCTCTCAGCCCGCACTACCTTAAGAGCACGCCTAATTACATTTTAGCAATAACTCCTTGGGACATTGACATTTTCACTCTGAGTTACTTGCTTCAGCCTTGGGTCTTTGCTCTTTCATGTGGTGTCCATTTGAATTAGCGATTGCTGAATCTCTTTCTAAATTACTGGCAGGAATACAGCTTTCCACAAATCATCTCTGTAAAATACTTACGTAATCCAGTTTTTCTGACCCCTGCTACGTGAATTAGTTCCATATTAACCTCATCAAATTCATCTGTTCTGGTATATCTGCCTGAATATTAAGTAAAATCATGGCATTCACAACAATCACTCCAGCATACAGCATAGGTTATTATTGTTAATGACTGTTCCCTGTGGCATTACTATAACCTCACATTCTCCCATAATTATGGGTCTAGACATCTATGTGTATTGACCTGAGCACTCAGGAATTTCTGAATATGCTTTGCTTTCAGCCTGCAGTTGGTTTTTCTATATTTAATTGGGCAATGCCGCAGTCACTACATGCACTGCCCATGTCTCCCTCATAGTCCATTTAATTGCCCTTTAAATTCATTTGCCGATGATGCTGCCTTCTATCCTGATTGTCCAAAATAGTGTGAATAAAACAAGTCCTTCTAATACCATTTACACTAGATTAGTCACAATACACATTGCATGTTGCCAACTGGCACATATTTTAAGTCATTAATTGTATTATTTTTCAACCCCGAACCCCTGATGTTAAGGGTAGAAGCTCGCTTCAGTTGCTGGCAGATTCTCAGAGGAGCACACGCCAGATTCATTAATGAAAAGTGTTCAACTTTGAAATAGTAGAGACTGTTGGAGAATGAAATAAACAAACTACTGCCTGAAAAAAAATGCCAACAGGTGCAGTTAATTGAAAGGAGGAAAGTAAAGAACAAGAGGAAACTCTCCTCTAAGCAAAGGTAGTGTCTGTTCTTTCTTTAAATGGAAATCAAGGTAACTATTCCATCACAGCTGGGCTAGGCACATAAACCAACTCAATGTATACATTAGAGCCTGCTTTTCATGCTCAACTCGCAGATGCAAGCAATTTAACCCAGATTAGATTGTACTGGCAATCATTTTCAGGTGAAATTGTCCTTGTCAGGAATTTACACTGAATACATTGATGTGTATTTCATCTTGGGGCATCTGATAGATTCTCAGTCTTCTCACTTAGACAACAGAAGTTACCTGCTGTATATCACACCCAAATGGACTTTTGGTATACAGACAGGTCTTGCTCATGTGATACCCTGGTTAAGAGTTCTACTGCTATGCTGTGAAGTATTTTATGATAGCAGTTTTCTGTAAAAGCAGTGTGTCCTGCTGGTGAGTGTTTTGGTTTTGGATAAAGATAAGGAGCCATGTTGTTCAAACTTAGGAATGTTGTGTCTGCCAATCAGGATGGTGAGATAGAGAAAAGATTCTAGAGAGTGATGGGCAGCGAAAGATTTCTGATGGATAGAAGCCAAGGTTTGTGACCCTTTGATGGGCAATGCAGAGAGGAGAGAACAGGGAAGATGCCTAAAGAATCCTATCTGAAGGGAAGAGATGAAGGAGTCCAAGAAGGGAAGTTCTACCTGTGATTGGTGATGAGAATTCAATGTTGTGAGTTCAGCGATACACCCGCCACTGCAGACATGAACTCCAACATTTATGTGCACATTTAGACTGGTTTAGTTGTAATGGGCCCTTTTACTTGTTTTTCTTTTCTTTGTCTTATTAACTGATAAAGCTGAAATTGATAAATATACTTTCGTTATAATTTTATATTGTTATATGATCTATTTCTTGGCAACCAATAACTATGTATGGGCAGTATTAACACAGCATTTGCACAAATCAAGGTGTCTTGAGTTGGAATTCCCAACATTCCTGTTTGGTTGAACCCCAGATCATATCAACCCGAGATGTATATTGTTTAGAAAGGTGGCCTGCCCTCCACTGAATTACGAAGTTGGTTAATGAGCCAAGCTGGCATATGAGCTCTGGCAAAGGGTTGCACACATTTGTGGAGTGAGAATTAGAGTCATAGAAAAGTACAGACCACCTAGTCCATGCCAAACCATTTAAACTGCCTAGTCCCATCGATCTGCACCTGGATCATAGCCCTACATACCCTTGCCTTCAATGTACCTATCCTAACTTCTCTTAAACATTGAAATCAAGCTCGCATGCATCACTTGAGCTAGAAGCTCAATCCACACTTTCACGGCCCTTTGAGTGAAGAAATTTTCCCTTGTGCAACATTCACAAAATGTTGGAGGAACTCAGCAGGCCTGGCAGCATCGAGTAAGCAGTCAACATTTTGGGCTAAAAACCCTTCATCAGGACTGGAAAGGAAAGGGAAAGAATTCAGAATAAGGTGAGGGGGAAAGGAGGAAGAAGTACAAGGTGGCAGGTGATAGGTGAAACCAGGAGAGAGTGAGGGGGTGAAGTAAATAGCTGTGGTTGATTGGTGGAAGACATAAGGGCTGGAGAAGGGGAAATCTCATAGGAGACCATGGAAGAAAATGAAGCGGGAGGAGCACCAGAGGGAGGTGATGGGTAGCTAAGAAGAAAAGGTGTGAGAAGGAAGCATAAAGGAGAATGATGAAAAAATGAAGATGGGGGGTAGGGAGGATAATTACCGAAAGTTCGAGAAATTGATGTTCATGTTATCAGGTTGGAAGCTATCCAGATGGAATACAAGGTTTTGCTCCTCCTACCTGAATGTGGCTTTATCATGGCAGTAGAGGAGGCCATGGACTGAATGGGAATGGAAAGTAGAATTGAATTGGGTGGCCACCGGGAAATCCCAATTTTTGAGACAGACGAAGTGAAGGAGCTCAACGAAGCAGTCACCCAATCTACGTTCGGTCTCACCGATATACAGGAAGTCATACAGCTAGTTTCCCCTCATGTTGTTCACCTTTCAACCTTAACCTATGATCTCTAGTCGTAATCCCACCCAACAATTCAAGTTATTCTTTCCAGTTCATGATGAAAGGTTAACTGTTTCTTGCTCCACTGATGCTGCGTAATATGTATGCCCAGCAATTTCTGGCCATACTCTGAAAACTTCCTTAACAGCTGTTGGCATTGAAGTTCAAAGTAAATTTATTATCAATGTACATATATGCCCCATATACAACACTGAGTTTCATTCTCTTGTGGCGAACTCAATTAATCCATAATCGAATAATAACTATAACAGAATCAATGAAAGATCGCACCAACTCGGGTATTCAACCAGTGTACAAAGGACAACAAATTGTGCATCACCTGTGAGTTGGCTGGGGTGATATACTGCGTCGGGTGCTCCCGATCTGGCCTTCTATGTATTGGCGAGACCCGACGCAGACTGGGAGATCATTTCGGAGAAAGCAGGATCTCCCAGTGGCCACACATTTTAATTCCACATCCCATTCCCATTCTGATATGTCTATCCACAGCCTCCTGCACTGTAAAGATGAAGCCACACTCAGGTTGAAGGAACAACACCTTATATTCCGTCTGGGTAGCCTCTAACCTGATAGCATGAACATTGACTTCTCAAACTTCCACTATTGCCCCACCTCTCCCTTGTACCCCATCCATTATTTATTTATTTGTATACACACATTCTTTTTCTCTCTCTCCTTTTTCTCCCTCTGTCCCTCTCACTATACCCCTTGCCCATCTTCTGGGCTTCACCCTCCTCCCCCTTTTCTTTCTCCCTGGGGCTCCTGTCCCATGATCCTCTCATACTCCTTTTGCCAATCAACTGTCCAGCTCTTGGCTCCATCCCTCCCCCTCCTGTCTTCTCCTATTATTTTGGATCTCCCCCTCCCCCTCCCACTTTCAAATCTCTTACTAGATCTTCTTTCAGTTAGTCCTGACAAAGGGTCTCGGCCCGAAATGTCGACGGTACCTCTTCCTAGAGATGCTGCCTGGCCTGCTGCGTTCACCAGCAACTTTTATGTGTGTTGCTTGAAATAATAATTATTTCCACTTTTGAAAGGGACATTGAAGCGATCAAAGTAACAGAGATTGTAGAAGAGAATAAATTGGCTCTTACAATAATAATTATTCCATCTCATTGGCTCTACTGCTTAAACCATGCAGTTTCATATAAGTCAAAATAAAGGTCACAATCTATAATTACTAGAACTACCCTCACCCATTAGAAGTGCAGCTGAGTGGGAAATTCCTGTCTGTAATAAAATGGTATTATCTTTCACTTTTAGTTCAATTCTAAGAGTACTGTGAGCTAAGCTTTTACTGTGCTCACATGCTATATATAAAAATAAGACACCACTTTAAGCTGCTGGTATTGAGCCAAGCATGGGTGTTAAATTAATAACTTGCACTGTTACTTCGTATAATAAAAGCAATTTAACTTATTAGTTCAATTTATTGCAGCATTATTGCCATACAATTTATAATATTTCTGGCTACAAGTCACTTGTAGACAAATTTAAGGCTTTGACAATATTTTAAATGTACTAAAATGTAACTGATTTGTGTAATATTACAAAAAAAAAATGCAGAACACTTCAACATGGAGATATCCTGGAGCTAAATTTTGTTAAATGTAATATTTCTTAATAGTATGTGCTGCCCACCAAAACATAAATACTTTCTTATTGACCTCACAAGCTACAAGTGTATATATACCTAAGACTTTTCCACAGTACTATAGGTTAACATTTGCAAACTCTGTTTGTCAGAACTCTGTTTACATGTCCAGGGTGTCCAGTAAAATAACTTGACTCTATACCTATCCAGGTCTAAGTATAGGAATTCTGTGGAATAGACATAAAACTGATAATAGACAAAATAAACTGACCAACAAGCAATGAAGCATCCAGCCTAGGCAACTTGCAGTAATGGGTCACATTATCTAACTCATCTCCTTGAGTTGGGCAAGTCTTGAATGGGATTCACACGGCAATTTTTCTGCTACCTCATCGTCCCAGATTCTGCTTTGTGCTGTCTGCTTTTAAGGTCGATATTAGAGGCATGGAAGCTCTACAAACCAATCACTGATGCTCCTCACAATGTAAGACAGCAGACTGTAACAGACTCATCTCTTAGCCAATTCAATCTGCTCCAGGACACTAACCATCTGCTGTAGTCAATTTGGAAGGAGTTGTTAAACAAGGACCAAAGTAATACCAAATCTCGCCCTTTATCACACTGGGAAGTGTCATACTGAGGGGCATTTACTGAGTTACATCCACGCTCCACCAATAAAATCTCTAAAGGAATTCATACCTTACCCTTCCACTCAAGTGCTTATAATCTTTAGGAGGCTAAAGGAGTTGACAAGCAGGCTGAAAGCAATTGTAGTGTGTAGAGGGTACAAAATAGAAATGGCCTCACAAGTCATGAATTATATACAATTTCTTATGCTTTTACAAGTTTATTCAGCCATAAAACTATTCACTTTTAATTGCTATAATATTCTTTACACAAGAAATAAAACACCATCTTTTTGCACAAGGGGTCCTACTGTAAAACTGACACTTAGCAATAGTTTTGGAAATGATAAAAGGTCATAATACCTGTTGCCTATAAAAATAACCATCAAGGATATAATTTCAGATGTGATTCAATCTCAAGAGTCAGTTCTTTAACTTCTTATTTTATTAATGTTATTATGATTATTATTATTGATACCCTTTCCCTTAATATCCATAAAGATTTCCATTCCCTTTTTTCATTTATTTCAGTTAAAACTACTCACAATGCTTATTGATTTTTTTTTCTCAGATTTATTTTACTCCACCTTCCTCCAACTTCACTTCCTCCTGCTATTTGGAAGCTTTTAAGATCTGTTCCTTCATTCATCTCACCTGATTGGATCCCTAAATTACAGATTTGGTAGTCCAGAGAAGGGGCACTCAGCCCAAAACAGTCTGTCAGCACTTTCAGAGAATAATGCCAGAACCCTAATTTCCACAGCCTTTCTCTGTTTCTTGACAAGTTCAATGATTCAATGGTTCCACTTTGTATCAGAGAACATGCACAGTATACAACATGAAATTCCTACTCTTCATACACATCCATGAAACAGAAGAAAAACCCAATAATTGTATGACAGGAAAATGTTAGAACCTCAAAGCTCCCCTTCACACTCTCCCATGCTCAAGCAGTGGCAAAAGCATCAACCCTTCCCCTCCTCCTCCTTCATCTGCCTCAGCAAATAACATCAGCCCACCCCCCCACGATCCACCATGCAAGGAATAGAAAAACTAACCCCAAAGAGACCATGATCTAGAATCAAAAATCACTGTTCACCCCAAAAGCTCGATATACCACAGACTCTCTCTCTCACCCTAACAAAGGAGAGAGGTATCACTCCTGCCACAGTATTTATCAAATCCCATTTTCAATATTGCAATAAAACCTTTGCCCATCATTCTATCAGACTGTATATTGCAAATCTTATATGTTGACACAACGCCTTGCCAAAGGTTTCTTTTAGTTCCTTAGCAAGTCATCTTAAGTTGCTGCCCTCAACTCTTCAGGCATTGCAAGTACTTTATTTATTATGTATGATTAATTCAAAACTTTGTATGCCTTTATCTAATTGCCTTTGATTTACAAAATATACCCACATCTTCCTTCTATATAAATAATTGTAACCTCATCCCTGCAATCATTCTACAACATCTCCTTTGCACCTACTCTAAATCTTCTCCCCTATGCTTCCATTGTTGTTGGCACCTTCTGCTATTTTCTTCCTCTCAATTTTCTTGATGAATAAGTAGGACTGGTGAAAACTGCTGCAACTGAACTCATAGCTTCTCACAACAACACCTCCAACCCAAGGAAGTATAACCATTTACCAGTCTACTCAAAGCCATTACCGTCTTTGAGTAGGCTGGCATCAATATACTGGGGGACACATATGATCAGAACCTCAAATGAACCAGTCACACAATTGCTGTGGCTACAAGAGCAGGTTAGAAAGTGGGTACTGTGCAATGACTTTCTGATACCAAAGTTTTCCAACCATCTACTGTACAAGACACAGATGTGAGCCTGATGAAATGCCCTCTACTTGTGCATGTACATGAGCAACAGTAAAGGCTGATTTATACTTGTGCGTCAAATATACGCTGTAGGTATGGCGTAGCCGTGTACCTTACCCTGTACTCTACGCCGAACCCTACGCCATAGCCTAATGCGCACCTCTCCCAAAATGTAACTACGCATCTCGGCGACGCAGACCAAAACAACTGTGATTGGTCCAATTGGTAGCATCGCATTTCCTCCTACGCTGCAATAGCTTCCCATTGGGCAACTGAAGGACAGAGAAGGAACTCTGGCTGCAATGCTTTCCATAAAGCTTTACAGACCTCCGAAATTATGGAGGACCCTGTGCTTGACGCCAGTTTGTAGCTAGCTGCTACAGCCTGTTGACTTCCACCTGAAGCTAAAACTCGAATGGTGATTGCCAGTCTCTGAGTATACTGTGCGTACACTGGTGCGAAATAAATGGTTGGAGACGATGAGCCAAATTGTCAAATCTACCTGCCAACATCTGAAAATATTTGAAATGCATTTCCTCGTCCATATCTCTCAGTGGCTGGACAAGCACAGAAAATTCACCCTCCTTCAGTTTCAGTCACCATTGTTTGAAGTTTGAGTTTCTTCGTGTTGAGTTTCAACACGAAGAAACTCAACACAGTGGCATAGAAACCCCACTGCCAACTAGCGTTTTGGTGGTGAATTGCCGACACACCAACGCACAAGTATAAATGCTCACAACGGCATCGCCCACTTGCGTAGGCTACGGTGTAAGCTAGTACACACAAGTATAAACCAGCCTTAAGAGGCTGAACAGCAACCAGAAAAAAGCAAAGCCCCATACACCACACTAAATATTCATCATCTAGTCAGCATGATAGTAATGTATACCATCTACAAATGCACTGCAGTTACTCACTAAGATTATTCTGGCAGCAATCCCAGAACCTACTGCCAAGGACAAGGGTAACAAGTAATGGGAACATTACTACTGATAAACTCCAGTCCAAGTCACACAGCCTCCTGACTTGGAAATATATCATTGTTCCTTCATCATCACTAAGTATAAATTGTGGAACTCCCTACTAACAGCTTAGTGGGAAAGTATTCATTCAAACACTTTAAATCAGGTTGGGTCATGACTATCTTTGCAAGGGCAATTAAGGATGGGTAATAAATATTAGTCTTTCCAATAATGCCAGTGTATACTGAGAAATCAATACAATTTCCTCAAGGATTTTACAGTATTAAATACCAGATGGCATTTGTTCTGTACTTAAACCCATAATGCTGTTACCTTTGTACTATTTCTCCAGAATAGAATGAGGTAAATTTAATTGCAGCCATGCACAAATCCACCTCAGGTCTTTTTTACAAACAAAAGGCAGTTCAAAAGAAAAGATTTCTTCTCTCTCTCTTTCCTGCATGGTAATCTTGTGCTAAGAGCATTGATTGCTTACGGATCAGACCAAATTTAATTTAAAGCAAAAACATCAGAGGAATGCAAACTATGTATGGATGAAAAGTTAGCAAACAGATAATTTTCATTTTTGAAATGTGCTGGAAACTCACCAAAGCATGGACATTTGTTCATTAAATGTATTTTGTTGAAGTTGATTGTGGAAATAAAGCATTGCTATTAACATTGAGCACTCATGCATATTATAGCAATATAGGGTTCAGTTCCTTCATTTAATTTATTTTATACCATTGGAGGCAAACTCTGATTACAGAGTATATAATTCAGAGTTGAAAACCTTAAGTGTAGATCATACATTTGCACCATAATCTTCAAATAAGTTCTGTTTTTTTTAAACAAATTTAAGATTTTCAGATTCAAATTCATCACTCTTTGTAAATTATTACTTTATCTAAATCTCTTTGCAAATCAAACTGAAAGGTCTTTACTGTAGTTTAAACCTTCAAATTTTCTTCTGTCCAATCTATCTTTTCAGACTGGCTAAGTTCTTACAGCAATTTTAAGTTTGCTCCTTAATGACACAATATTATTATTGCATATAGTATTGTAAGGGGTTTCTTCTTTTATGTTACTGTGTAGGCTAATTAAAATGGCTTCTTTGCTATGTTAACTGCTGAGAAAGTTCTCTCGCTAGCAGCTTGTTTTGGTTATATTATTGATAAGCGAACAAACGAACCAATTGGGATAAATGTTATTCTTTCTAGTGTGTCTGTAAGTTATTGTGATGCGCAGGTTTTTGGGCAGAAGGCACGATGGAGAGAGAGACAATGGACAAGGTGCTCTGAGCTGGCTAACAGGGTCGGACTCCGAGCAGGAGTCCGAGGTCCAGGGACTTCGGCGAGGAGAGGAAATGGAGACAGACTCATGTGGAGTGTTTGGTTGACCACCATGATTGGTCCCAGGCAGCAGATCGAGGTGGTCAGAGGGAATCGAATGGTAAAGAGAGGATCATTACTAGAGCTCCAACTGTTATGCACGAAAAGATTGAACTTTGATGAGTGTGGTGCCTTTTATTTTCCTTTTATATTTTATCTCTAGTAATTATATAGTTCCAGTAATATCTATAAATTGTAATTTATTTAATCGTATATGGTGTATTGTCTGTTATACTGTAGGGAGCTACAGTATAGATAACTAACAATCAAAGACAGCAGAAATTTAATAGAGGTTTTAATAACTACATCAGACTGCCTAAGACTGCACTGTAATTATTGCTTCTTGCAACTCTGAGATGGCTGACACTTCCAAGTCACTGGCTGTGGCAGTGGGTCTGTGACGTGCCAGTCCTTTAACCCAACAGAGGAACTGATTTACTCTGCAGGAGACAGGAATTGGTGACTGAGTAGCTGACAAGCCAACTGCAAAAAAAATACATTTTATGGAGCTCTTACCTAGATATCAGAGCCCTGGTGACTCATTTAATTTGCTGGAAATACTGGAGAAAAGTAATTTCATTACAGAATTTTGCAGCATGGAATGTGACCATTCAGCTCACATTTGTAGGTTCCCACCATTCCTCATTCAAATCATTTCATTACAAGGTAGATATCTGGTATGTTACCAAAGACACTCACAAATTTCTACAGATGTACCATGGAAAACATGCAATCTGACTGCATCACCATCTGTTATGGGGAAGGGGAGCTACTGCACAGAATCGAAATAAGCCACAGTAAACTTAGTCAGCTCCATCATGGGCACTAGCCTCCGTTATATCCGTGACATCTTCAAGGAGTCCATCGTTAAGAACCAACACCCACGCCCCCCATCACCCAGATCATGCCTTGTTCTTATCACTCCATCAGGAAGGAGGTAAGGAACCCTGAAAGCACACACTCAGCGGGTCAGAAACAGCTTCTTCCTCTTTGCCATCCAAATTCTGAATGGACATTGAACCCATTCCATTTTCGCACTGTTTAACTATATATATACTGTAATTTACAAGGTATTTCTATCATTATACATTGCATTGTACTCCTGCCACAAAGGCAACAAATTTCCCAACCTATGCTGGTGACATTAAACCTGATTCTGATTCTGATCCTGATTTTCCTCTGGATACCACTGTAATTCTTCTGCCAATAGCTTAAATCTACACCCCTAGTTACCAACCTCTCTCTACCAGATGAAGTATGTCCTTCTTGTTCATCCTGGGAGGACTGCCATGATTTTATATACTTCACTATAATCTTCCCTCAGACTCTATTATTCTAAAGAAGTTAATTTCAGTCTCTCCTCTTAAATGTGATTCTCCAGCTTTGACAGCACTATTTTCTTCAGCACCCCACCAAACTCTGTACCTTTTCTGTGGTGTGGAGGTCAGAACTTTGCACAGTGCTCTAACTGCAACCTAAACAGTATTTTATATAGTTACAACATAATATCCAGTTATTTCATGTTTGCCTTCCAAAAATAATAATAGTTCTGATTAAAAGTTTTTAACTTAAAGGTTAAATCATTTTCTCTTTCCACAGATGGTGTCTGAGCTACTGAGTGCCTCCAGCATTTTCCGTTTTTATGTCAGATTTCAAGAAGTGTGATTTAATTTGATTTTAATTATCACCTATCCTGCTACCTCCAGGGTCCTGTGTCAAGATCTTACTGTTTTTCCCACACTTATGATTATTCTGCCATTTTACTTCCATAAATTTATCACTCATATTTCTCCAGCAAAAAAAAACAATCAGCTGGAGATACTCAACAGATCAAGCAGAATCTGCAGGAGGAGAGAAATTGTTGATATTTCAAGTCGAAACTCTGCATCGGTGTCTCCACTTATACTTCTCCAGATTGAATCCCATTTGTCATTAACGTGCCCATCAACCAGTCTAACATCTAACATCATGCAGCTTAGACTTGCCTCCTCGCTATCAGCTACATTGCCAAGCTGAGTATCATAGCAAACTTCTCAATCATTTATTAACGACCTGGATGTGGGGGTAGAAGGGTGGGTTGGCAAGTTTGCAGACGACACAAAGGTTGGTGGTGTTGTAGATAGTGTAGAGGATTGTCGAAAATTGCAGAGAGACATTGATAGATTGCAGAAGTGGGCTGAGAAGTGGCAGATGAAGTTCAACCCGGAGAAGTGTGAGGTGGTACACTTTGGAAGGACAAACTCCAAGGCAGAGTACAAAGTAAATGGCAGGATACTTGGTAGTGTGGAGGAGCAGAGGGATCTCAGGGTACATATCCACAGATCCCTGAAAATTGCCTCACAGGTAAGTAGGGTAGTTAAGAAAGCTTATGGGGTGTTAGCTTTCATAAGTCAAGGGATAGAGTTTAAGAGTTGTGAGGTAATGATGCAGCTCTATAAAACTCTGGTCAGGCCACACTTGGAGTACTGTGTCCAGTTCCGGTCACCTCACTATAGGAAGGATGTGGAAGCATTGGAAAGGGTACAGAGGAGATTTACCAGGATGCTGCCTGGTTTAGAGAGTATGGATTATGATCAGAGATTAAGGGAGCTAGGGCTTTACTCTTTGGAGAGAAGGAGGATGAGAGGAGACATGATAGAGGTATACAAGATATTAAGATGAATAGATAGAGTGGATAGCCAGCGCCTCTTCCCCAGGGCACCACTGCTCAATACAAGGGGACATGGCTTTAAGGTAAGGAGCGGGACATTCAAAGGGGATATTAGAGGAAGATTTTTTACTCAGAGAGTGGTTGGTGCGTGGAATACACTGGCTGAGTCAGTGGTGGAGGTAGGTACACTAGTGAAATTTAAGACACTACTAGACAGGTTTATGGAGGAATTTAAGGTGGGGGGTTATATGGGAGGCAGAGTTTAAGGGTCGGCACAACAATGTGGGCCGAAGGGCCTGCACTGTGCTGTACTATTCAATGTTCTATGTTCTATGCCCTGAACCACCATCGCACCCTTCCCAACCCCCACCCAACAAATTTTCTATACCATTTGGAGTTCCTCATGGAAAGCTGATAAGAACTCCTGGCAAAAACAACATTCCATTCATAAAAATTCCCACTGAGCCAAGGTTTAATCCAATTTACCGTTTCCTTGATCAATCTACCATGCCAATCTCTGTCAAACACCTTGCTAAAATTCATGTAGAATACTCCAAATGCAGTTTACACATATTGATCCTCCTTACAATCTCTTTAAAAGTAAAACTGGACTCTGCTCCCCCCTCAACAAAAAAAAGTTGTATTTCTCCAAACTCTGAATTATGTTGATATTCAGAATTGTTCCAAAAATAATTATCCTTGTTAGTTTATCTTGCTATAATTACTGGTCTGTCCCAAGTTTCTTTACCAAACAAAGCTACTGCATCAGCCATCTTCTGTCTCATCATAGTTGTAGTCAAAGAAGACTGGCAGCCAAAACTTGTGCATTTACTCTACCGACTTGTTAATTTATCCAATTTTAAGGAAATTTCAATTTTCTTGACATTTCTTCTTCTCTATATTTGTTTCTACTACATCAAAATTCTTTCTGCTTAATCCCAATGTCTGTATCACTCCTTATTTCCCATCTACTGAAGAAGGTTGTTCATTTGGAACTATTTCATTTTTATCAGCATCCCTTAACATCAGTCCGTAACGTACATCCACGCCTACCTACATACACCATGGCTAAACAACAAGAAGAGGAGATGTTATTCCAGATTCTGACTAACATTTTCTAACTAATATCAATAAAAATAGATAAACTAAAGTTAAAGTCTGTGGAAGATTTATTCTTTTCTTTCTTCTTGCACAAGTAGTGCAGTGGGAATGCCAGGCAGTACAATGAAATGTTCCTCTTGCGGGACATGGGAAGACAGAGAGAAAGACAGCTGGTGTCCCTGATGACTACACCTGCAGGAAGTACATCCAGCTCCAGCTTCTAATAAAACCACATTAGGGATCTAGAGCTGGAGCTGGATCATTCAAGAGGCTGAGGGGTTGATTGAAAGGAGATACAAGGAGGTAGTTACACTAAGATGCTGGACATGGGTAATTAGGTGACTGTCAAGAAGGAGAAGGAGGATAGGCAGACAGTACAGGGTACCCTTGTGGTTGTCCACCTCAGCAACAAGTACTTGTTTTGGATACGCAAACACGAAGGGTCTCGGCCTGAAACGTCGACTGTACCTCTTCCTAGAGATGCTGCCTGGCCTGCTGCGTTCACCAGCAACTTTGATGTGTTTTACTTGTTTTGGATACTGTTGGAGGCGGGGTGACAATCTAGCAGAGGAATGGCACAGCAGTCAGGTCTTTGTTACTGAGTCAGGTTCTGTGGCTCAGAAGAAAAAGCAAAAAGTAGTGATAGGGGATTAATTGATTTGGGGGAAAGACCGAAGGTTCTGTGGAAGAGAACAAGATTCCCTGAAGGTAGGTTGCCTTCTTGCCAGGGTGTATTCAGGAAAATGTTCTTAATCAATATGTAGAGGTCCCAAATAGAGAGAATATGATTCTGGATCTCCTATTAGGGAATGAGACAGGGCAGATGATGGAAGAGTACAAAGTTTGCATGTTCCTGTTAGTATAAAAGAAAATGCTATCAGGTCTAAGGAACCTTGGTTTTCGGGGGATATTGATGTCATGGTTAAGAAGCAGAAGGAGGTGCAGAACAGGTATCGGCAGCAAGGACTTACGAGGAGCTTGAGGAGTTTAACAAATGCAAGAGAACAGTTAAGAAGAGAATCAGGAGAGCTAAGAACATGAGGTTGCTCTGCCAGACAATATGAAAGAGAATCCCAAGAGCTTCCACAGACATGATTTTAAAGAGCAAATGACTAGCAAGGAACAAAATTGGCCAACCTGTGGATCAGCGTGGCAATCTATGCTTGGAGCCAAAAGAGAAAAGGGAGACCTTAAATGGAATTTTTGCGTCTGTATTTACTCAGAAGATAGACCCAGAGTCTATAGAACTGAGGATATACAAGACTGAGGTCATGGACCATATACGGTTAACAGAATAGGAGGCGCTTGCAGTCTTGAGGCAAATTAGGGTTGATAAGTCCCCAGGGCCTGACAAGGTGTTACCTCAGACCTTGTGGACAGCTATTTCAGAAACTGCAGTTTTTGAGACATTTGCCAGGAAAGTTGATGAAGGAAATGTAGTTGATATTGTGGACTTCAGCAAGGCACATGGGAGACTGGTCAAGAAGTTTCAGTTGCTTCCATTCAGGATGAGATTGTAAATTAGATCTGATATTGACTTCATGGGAAAAGCCAGAGAGCGGTAGTAGATGGTTGTGTCTCTGACTCAAGGCCTGCAACTAGTGGTGGGCTCCAGGAATCAGTGCTGAGTCTGTTTTTGTTTGGCATCTATATCAACAAGCTGTATGATAACATGGTTAACTGGATCACCAGATATGCAGATGACACCAAGACAGGGAGGAAAGCTGTCAAAGCTTGTAGTGGGATCTGGACCAGCTGGAAAAATGGCTGAAAGATGGTAGATATAATATAATGCAGACGTGTGAGGTGTTACACTTTGGGAGGATAAACCAAGGTAGGACCTACACAGTGAATGGTGGGTCATTTGAGGACTGCAGCGGAGCAGTGCGGGTGTGGCTCTGGTAGCATAGCGATTATTATAATGCTTTGCAATACCAGTGACAGTGTTCAATTCCCACCACTGTCTGTAAAGAGTTTGTGTGTTCTCCCAGTGGCCACATGGGTTTCCTCCAAGTGCTCTGGTTTCCTAGCACAAGGCTAATTAGTCACATGTGTGTAATTCGGGGTTGCAGGCTCATTGAGGAGGAAGGGCCTGTTACTGAGCTGTATCTCTAAGGATAATCTAAGATGGTTTTATGGCCAAGTTTGTAGATGATACAAAGATAGGTGGAGGGGCAGGTAGTGTTGAGGGAGTCTGCAGAAGGACTTAGACAGATTAGGAGAATGGGCAAAGAAGAGGCAGATGGAGTACAGTATAGGGAATTGTATGGTCATGCACTTTGGCAGAAGGAACAAAGGTGTAGACTATATTCTAACTGGGAAGAAAGTTCAGAAATCAAAGAGACTTGGAAGTCTTTGTGTAGAATTTCCTCAAAGTTAACTTGCAGGTTGGTTCAGTGGTAAGGAGGGCAAATGCAATGTTAGCATTCATTGCTACAGGACTAGAATATGAAAGCAAGGATGTAATGCTGAGGCTTTCTAAGGCATTGATCAAACCACACTTGGAGTATTGTGAGCAAATTTGAACCCCTTATCTAAAAAGGGATCCACTTGGAAAAGGTCCAATTGAGGTTAATGGGAATGAAAGTGTTAACATATAAAGAGGGTTTGATGGCTCTGTGTCTGTACTCATTAGAGTTTAGAAGAATGGGGGGCAAGTATTGGAAAGCCTAAATATAGTGGAAATGGAGAGGGTATTTGCTATAGTGGGGTAGTTTACAACAAGAAGGCACAACCTCAGCATATAAGGAAATCCTTTTAGAGCAGAAATTAGGAGGAATTTCTTTAGTCAAATGTGGAATTCATTGCCAGGTGAAAGATAGCTGTGGAGGCCAAGTCATTGGATATATTTAAAGCAGTTTGATAGGTTCTTGATTAGTGAAGGTGGACTTGCCTGCTGGTCGCTGATGAAGTAACAGGTCTTTTCCGCTGCTCCTAGTTTACTTCCTTTTTTGTTTCCAACCTTTTAAAATATTATCATTAAACGTCTTATTATCTTACTATGGCTACCAAAGCAGCTTAATGAAAGCTATTACGGGCTTACTTCAAAAGCTTTCTACAGACTCACAAAATATACTGAGGAGTTTCATCAGTTCAGAAAAGAAGCGTCGGCCAATTCACAACAAATCAACTTTGAAGTTAAACAAGTAGGTACAAAACTGGATGTTATTTAAGAAACTTTAATCAAGCATGATAAGAGGATAAAAGAGCATGAAGAGATTATAACGATACTGGATAAGAAAACTGATGATCTGCAAAAGCTGTATGAAGAACAATCCAAGTCCAACGGAAAACTGAGACAGAAGATTATTGATATGGAAAATAGAAGTAGGGGAAACAACTTACAAATCTTAGGACTTAAGGAGTTAACAAAAGGAGAAAATCTTAGGGAATTCTTTGCAAACCTTCTGATGGAATTATTCCCTGATATTATACAGTCTTTACCTTTGATTGATCGTGTTCACAGATCACCTGTTTATGGATCAACTTCAGAATCAAGGCCAAGGTCGGTCATTATATGATTCCATGAATCTCAAACAAAGGACCTTTTGATTCATGAGTCCTGTCTGAAAGGTATGATTGATTACAAGGGTCAGAAGATTCATATTGTTGAAGATTTCTCATCAGAAGTTATGGAAGAACATGCTAAATTTTAAAAAGTTATGGCGGAATTTTATAGCAAAAACTTCAAGCCTTCGCTTCGCTATCTGACTCGGCTAAGAATTACAATGCAAAATGCCTTAAAGAAATGTTTTTTTATGAACGAAAAGGCTCAGAAATTTTTAGACTTAGAAATATAACTGTTTAATATTTTTCAGTGTGAATAATTGCTTCTTTTGTTTGGTAAAACTGTATAAGCTTATTTTTTTACTGCATCTTGCTTTGTCTTGGTTGGAACAGCAATCAACCTCAAATTCTTTGAAGTGGTTCCAGCAGGCTTTTCTGGGGGAATGATACATCAGACCCAGGCAATGAAAAAACACCGATGAGGAAGCAGTGCGCATGTGGCAAAATCTGCAAGAACGATCGCGGCTTGAAGATCAACCAAGCGACAATGAAGTGCCCGGCAGGAGCAGGAGCAGCACAATGCGCAGGTGTCTAACCTGGTGAGGCAAAGGAGGGGCCAGGACCAGAGTCATCCCATAGTGCCTAGAACCTCCAAGTGTTGCAAACTAATCCCTCTAACATGAAGTCTAACAGGAGGCGGATCAAATGGCCTGCAGCTAGCATGACTTCACTGTGGAAGCAGTTTGATGAAGATGTTAACCAAATTCTGGAGGCAACGGCGAAGGGAGGGGTTGATAGGAAGCTGCAGGACTGGTCAGCAACTGTCAGCGGGCTGGATGGAGAGCGAGGTGTCTCCCAGTGGAGGTTGGTTGTAGGGGATTCGTAGCCCGTTCCTTAGTTAGAGCCTTCAGCATTTTGGGCATCGAGGGAGAGAGGAAGAGGAGAGCCATCCGCAGTACCACCGATGCGGCAGAGAGGGCCTCAAGATGGCTGTGGCTCAAAAGAGGGGAGCCATGGAGTCATAAGTAGCTAGCCATCTGGACACGAGCTGGGGTCTGATCAGCCGCGGCTGTGTCACCTAGAGGAGGTTGTATGATGTTGAAAGACCCGGAACACCCGATGATTCCAGGAATATCGCTGAAGATGCGTCCAGAAGCATCAATAGATGTATGTACACAGCAGTGGGGGGTTCTTGATTTCTTGAAGAAAATCAATTGGTACTTTAAGTTTTTTAATATAGGCAAAATTCTTATTTCTTTTTACAGGGTGATTTAGCCCTTTCACATCAAAACTAAGTAAATCAATACTTTGATCCATTTTAAAACTACTTATAAGAAAGGTTAAAGTAACAATCAGAAGAATGTATATTAAACCCAAAGAATAAACCTTGAGATATAGTAACTAGGCAACAGAGTTGACTAAATTTCGAAATCAGTTTCAAGAAAAAAGAACTCCCCATCCCCCTCCCTCCTCCCAAAGAGAGAAAATCAGCCAAAAGGCAGCCAATGCCTATCCCCGCTAATGTTATGTTACGGTTTTTTGATTTTTGCCAGATCAGAGTCTGTACTCAATGGTGATTGGAGGAGATTTTAATTGTTGTTTATATCCAGCTGTAAATTGTTCATCTTCTAAACTAGTGATACCAAATAAATCAGCTGTGTTTATGAAATCTTTTCTAACGTAATGTGGTATTGTTGACGTTTGGCATTTTTTTCATCCAGTAGATAGGGAATATTCATTTTTTTCTCATATCCTCATTATCAAATGCTCCAAGGAATAAAGGTCTTACCTACCCAACCTTACGCTAACTAGAACTCGATGTTTCTTTGTTGGTGGGGGAGGGGGGTTGTTGCTCTGCTGCTGCTTATGCATGGGGGGGGGTGCTGGGGCGGGACATTGGGGTTCCAACATTTAACTGTCATTCATCCTTTGGGGCATTCCTCTGTTTTCATGAATGTTTGCGAAGAATAATGAATATCTAGGCATAATGGCGAATAGTTCCCTGAGGGTGGAATTTCATGTGGATAGGGTGGTGAAGAAAGCTTTTTAAATGCTGGCCTTTATAAATCAGAGTATTGAGTATAGGAGTTGTGATGTAATGTTAAAATTGTACAAGGCATTGGTAAGACCAAATTTGGAATATTGTGTACTGTTCTGGTCACCAAATTATAGGAAATATGTCAACAAAATAGAGAGAGTACAGAGAAGATTTACCAGAATGTTACCTGGGTTTCAGCAGCTAAGTTACAGAGAAAGGTTGAAGAAGTTGAGTCTTTATTCTTTGGAGCATAGAAGGTTGAGCGGGGACTTGATAGAGGTATTTAAAATTATGAGGGAGATAGATAGAGTTGACGTGGACAGGCTTTTTCCATTGAGAGTAGGGGATATTCAAACAAGAGGACTTGAGTTGAGGGTTAGGGGGCAAAACTTTAGGGTTAACACGAGGGGGAACTTCTTTACTCGGAGAGTGGTAGCTGTGTGGAATGAGCTTCCAGTAGAAGTGGTAGAGGCAGGCTCGATATTGTCATTTGAAGTAAAATTGGACAGCTATATGGACAGGAAAGGAATGGAGGGTTATGGGCTGAGTGCAGGTCGGTGGGACTAGGTGAGAGTAAGCATTCAGCATGGACTAGAAGGGCGAAGATGGCCTGTTTCCATGCTGTGATTGTTATATGGTTATATGGTATATAAAAGTATGATGGGTAGAGTTAATGCAAACAGCCTTTTACCTCTGACGCTTGGTGAAACTAGAATTAGAGCTTAGAGGTTAAAAGTGTAAGGTGAACCTGAGGGGAACTTCTTCCCTCAGAGGGCAATGTGTGTAGAACAAGCTGCCAAAGAAATTAGTGGATGCAGGTTCGAATTCAATATTTAATAGAAGTTTGGAAAATGATACAAACAAGAGACTTATAGAGATTTATGATCCAAGTTTGGGTCAATGACAGTAGGCAGAATAACAGTTCGTCATAGACTACATGGGTCAAAGGACTTGTTTCAGTGCTGTACAGTTCTATAACTCTATGAAACCAAAATCTATATTCAACTTCTTTCATTCTTAAAGAGTAACTGCTCTTACTATTTTTTTTATTCTCTACTTAGGGAGTTTTTTTCACCTTACAGTGCCTGAGAAGTTAAAACATGGGAATAGAAATTCATGGACTTCAATATGCAACAACATTCAACTTGTGTGTAGTTTTGATTGTCATGCAAGATTGTAATATTAATGTGAAATATGTATCGTATAGTTTATCAGACAAAATCATGCACTTTTCGTGATATGGATTTGAAATGTGCCTTCACAAATTGAGCGGCAATCATCTGAGTTAGTAACAGATAGGTAGCACCTTGGGCACTGCTGGAATAAAAGTCATGAAAACCAGGCCATACTGAGAGTGGACCGTAGAGACACCATCCCAACTCTGGAGCAGGATAGCAGCAATCACTGCAACATGCAAGAAGGAAGACTACTTGAATGATCAGGCAGTAAGCAAGCCCCTGCTAACAGAGGAATCTAGGCCCACAGTGTCAGAGGTCACATCTTCCAGTGCAGCAGCTAAGATTGGATGGCTTTTGACTGTGTTTCAGCTTGCATTGCTGCATTAGTCATTACTGCCTGATTGCACGTTCCAAACAAGTGCACCACCATTTCTCTATTTACAGAACTCTTGCAGCAGCACCCTCTTGGAAGTTGGAACATATCACCCCCTTCCCACTTGGTCATAATAAAATACCATCAACTGCTGAGCTTTTAATCAAATTAATAATCTTCATTATGTTTTTTCCTTACATCAGACACTTACTCAATTGTTACTTAGGTACCACACTTCCCTACCTGTAACGTTTTATTAACGTCCTTACTAATGTGTAATATTCACACTACACACCTCAAAGTGACAAAAACTAGTTTAAGCACCAGAATGTGCAGAGAAGGTCAGGGGATTAAGACTCTTCTGTACATTCAGCGTAAAGGCTGCCATTTTTGAATAGTACTGAGAGAGTGCTAAATGGTCTTAGCTGTGTCTTCCATGCAAAATAATAACTCAATGCCCTGTCAACATTCTCTGGTCGATTAAAAGATGGCACTCGTCAGAAAGATCTAGGAATTCTCTCTGGCCATATTTGTTTCTCAACCTACACAATTAAAAGCAGATAAATAGAAGTTTTAAAAAATAAAAATTTGAGATATAAAATGATCACACCTCAGTTTGAGAAAATTTACTGCGCAGGTGATTTCTTACTCTGTAGTAATAACTACACTTTAAAAATACTTTCCTCTTGAAGCATTTTGAGATTTCCAGAGGTTATGAAAGCTGTTACATAAATGCATTTTTTATCTATCCACTGGAAAAGTTCTCAGTGTAGGATATACCTGCCTGCAAAGAAAGTGCCACTTCAGAGCTTTCCTCATTTGTTGATGATGTGTAGAGCTTACAACTAACACATGATCGTAAATTCCCTGAGGAGGTGTATATCATAAGTATTCAAGTCAATAAGTATTAAATTCTGTGGGTAATTATACATTGTCTTAATAATAATGGTGCACAATCATGTTTCATTGATTAATCCTACTCTGTTGCTTTTAGTTGCATAAATACCAGTGTAAATCTAATCAATAGTTTCTCCTAGGTCACTTGGGCTACATATTGACATGTTGTACATGTCACTCCACTTCCAAAATTTAATTCTATTGACTGACAGAGGAAATCTCAAAGCTGAATGCACCACACAGTAATTTCCATAACTGTGTGATCAGGACAAGAGACTGAGGAAGAATTTCTATGCCTGCAGTTCAGAAAATGCCAATTTAACCAAAGTAAATTGTTTTCTTATTTTCTCAACAAACAGTACACCTGTTGTAGTACTAAAGAACTGTACATATATGTAGTGAATTACAGAACTGTCAAATCAAAGCATGATAACAATGCACAAAGTCATTCAGCCCTTCCACTCCACGAAAGTTCACTGCAACAGCAGTGCAGAGAGGTCTGTTCCCCCCAACTTTACCAGAATTCCTTTCTTTCCCCAATAAAGGATTATTCCAATTCCTTTCTGAAAGCTGAACCCACCTTAACCTTCCTCACACTTGCCATTTTCTATGCTTCCTAATCCAACCATTTTAAAACTGTGCCCTTTGGTATTCCAATCCATTCAATCACTAGAACCCCACTGTTAGAAATCTTCTGAGCTTCAAGTCAAATGTCATGGATACAAGTACGGTGAGATGCAGGTACAGTTTAGAAATTAGTTGCAGCAGCATCACAGTCTTGTCTTCTTCAGGATGCAATACTCCTAGCTTCTCCGGCTGCTCATCATAAATTATCACAGAAACAAACATATCTTTCTATAGGTATTCATCCCTAGTTTGTGAGGGTCAATTGAGTTTTTTTTTCATTTTTATCTTTTACAAATTGGTACCAGCTTCTAATAATGACAACATACCTATCCAAGTTACTGTGATAATGGATCTAACAGTGCCCCGCCACCAATGTTAAACTCACTGCTCTATTGCTTATTCCTTTGTCTTTCTCTTTCATCATCCAGGAAACTCCAATTTGGACCGATTGCAAAATTTGTCCTTTAAATACTCATTGTCCTAATTTCCTTCATTGATTTGCTTTTTGCTATCTTTCCACGGATTGAATTGAATTGACTTTATTACTTATATCCTTCATATACATGAGAAGCAAAAATCTTTACGTTATGCCTCCATCTAAGTATGCAATGTGCAATTTATAGTAATTTATAATAAATAGTATGTACAACAGGATAGTCAATATAACATAGAAATACAGTTGTATCAGCATGAGTTAAGCAGTCTGATGGCCTGGTGGAATAAGCTGTCCCGAAGCCTGTTGGTCCTGGCTTTTATGCTGTGGTACCATTTCCCAGATGGTAGCAGCTGGAACAGTTTGTGGTTGGGGTGACTCAGGTCTCCAATGATCCTTTGGGCCCTTTTTACACACCTGTCTTTGTAAATGTCCTGAATAGTGGGAAGTTCACATCAACAGATGCGCTGGGCCATCTCTGCAGAGACCTGCGATTGAGGGAAGTACAGGATGTGGCTTGACCAGCATTCTTTATTTTATCATTTCAGATTTCCAGCATCTACAGATTGTGATATTGTCTTGGTGGGGCTGTGGCATATTCTGCCTATTGAAAGTCACCTCTGGTTAGCTTTGGAACCTGCAGCTGCTTTTCCCATTGGTTAGCTGCATAGCTCATGGAAGGGGGTTACTCTCACTTCCTTTGTTTAAGGCAAGCAGTGCTCATAGTCATTGGGAAGGTATGCTCTGTACACACTTTTAACTAAGTATGCTGTTAAATATTTAGCTTTGTAGTGTCTATAACCTGGAGAACATGAATGTTTGGTCAAATTTTGCTTGTAAATAAATGATTGATATACTTATTCACAATTTGTATTTTCTGTCTCACATGCCAGAACAATGAACTTAATTCAACATTACATTTTGGATCTGTGAGCAGGGTATGGCTTTTTGAGCAGACATGCATTTCTTTAAAGGGTTATTTCAAAGCGTGCACACCCCCGGCCCCGTATGAGAGATACAGAGTCCTAGGTTGCACAAATAATAGTGAGGGCATTGGAAGTCTGCTAAACTACTTATGAGTTATGGAATGCTGGTAGACTGGTCAGACTAGTTGGATTTCACTGAGGATGAAAAGGAGCACCACATTGTTTCCATACTTAAATCATTGCCTTATACCAGGAGTAAGACTAGCCAGCGAGATGCTTTCTTACTGTTTGCACTATTGAAAGACATCAGTATAAAACGATAGCAAGTCTGAAGAATGAAACGGAAAATCTCTCAGTCAGTGCTGAATTATTCTGAGAGAACCATTATTGGTGGCTCAGAGTAGGTTTGCAAAGTTAAAGGGTAAGAATATAGAGATAGCTTATCAGCTAATGAAGCTACAGCACTTAGATGCTGCATGCCGAACTGGTTGACAGCCTGACCCTATTGAGCCATGATGAGGAGGGGGGAGATGATCCTACTGTGGGACTGGAGGATGGGGATGTTTGGCCTTATAATGAAAATGAGGAACAGAAAGTAGTGTGGACACTTTGGTTTAATCCTCAAAATGATTGCCTACTCCCTTGCACATCTGAAACAGTACAGGCTAGGCTAGTGATCATGTGGTCCCATGCCCGCTGTGGGGGGCTTCTTTCTCTCAGGAGGGAGAGGAGAAAGAGGCTCAGGAAAGTGTGGAGGATGGTGTAATGGGACTCTTTGAGACAAAAGAGCTCAGAAAATTCTCCGCCAAGGAATTAGTGAGTTTAGGGTATAGGTACAGACAGAAGGCTGGAGAAT
This sequence comes from Mobula birostris, assembly GCF_030028105.1. Lineage (NCBI taxonomy): Eukaryota > Metazoa > Chordata > Chondrichthyes > Myliobatiformes > Myliobatidae > Mobula > Mobula birostris. The sequence continues at coordinate 22,877,346 of NC_092393.1, forward strand.
CTTTGGCTGCATGGTTATTGAGGATAGGAGATGAGGTGGTACTGATGTGAGCCTATCTAACAGAGAGATAGGTGTTTTAGATTAGATTATGAAGGCATGTAGTCCTTTTTTATTGTCATTTAGTAATGCGTGCATTAAGAAATGATACAATATTTCCTCCGGTATGATATCACAAAACACAGGACAGACCAAGACTGAAAGAACTGACAAAACCACATAATTATAACATATAGTTACAACAGTGCAACAATACCATAACTTGATGAAGAAGTCCATGAGCACAGTAAAGTTCAAAGTCTCTCAAATGTCCCACATCTCACGCAGACGGGAGAAGGAAGAAAAACTCTCCCTGCCATGCCGACCGCAATCTGACTCTGAGTCATCTGAAAACTTCGAGCTCTGACCAGCTCTCCGACACTGAGTACTGTGCGCCATCTCTGTCCAAACGATTTGACCTCCTTTTCAGTCACCAAAAGCAGGCAAGGCTGGGGATTTTGAGGCCTACCCTACAAAAGATTCCCGACCATGCAGTAACGACAGCAGCGAAAGAGCATTTCAGAAATTTCTCCAGATGTTCCTCTGTGCTTTCACGTCCATTCTCCATAGGGATTCTATCATCCCAATGTGATCAATAATGCCCTGAGAACACTGATCGCTTCCCCCGAGCGTAATGCATTACTATGAGATCAGGTAACATCAGCTTTTAAACTGAAGTATCATTCTCTTGCTGAATGGAATTTTAAACCCAAGCAAAATGGGACACAATAGAGGAGGGTACTAAAGTTTTACACCAGTGGACTCTTATCACAGAATTATACCCTCGGCAGTGGTAGCCTGCTAGAGGATATTGAATTAACTTCTGGACTGATAGGACGTGTGGTTATAGCAGTGGATCTTCAAATAAAAGAGGTAGTGCTATCTTTAATAGCACCAGCTTTTGGTCGTCCTATAAGTACAGTGATTCAATTATTGCAAGGTTTAGAGTATGTAGAAAAGGACACGTACAGTCGGGTACGGAAGTTGGATACGCAGACGAGGAGTGTGGGGTCCCACATATCCCATAAAGGAATGTTTTTAGTGTTGCTCAAAGCTGCGGACTCGGAGGAGCAGGTAAATAGTGTTCCCATCCCCACCCTCTATGCATTGTGGTGGAAGTACTGTCAGGAAAAGCAAGAGAGGAAAGGATCATTCTTCAAGCCCTCTGCAGATAGATCAGTTTAACAGCTGCTGTTGTCCTGCATCATAGATTCCCTATATCAGCAGTGGAGGCAGTAGAAATGGCTATGCCTAACCTTTGACACCAGTGGGAATCGGGGGTTGGTTAGCACATCCATCACCACATTGTTGGTGGGGGGGTGGGGTGGGGTCGTTCGCCCTCTATCCCTCTTCCCTGTAAATAGAATGTGAATGATTTGAATGTGGAGGAATGTGAGGTGTGGCCACATGTGTCAGTTTGTTTTTGTGTGTGTGTATGTGTGTGTGACACACTATGAATGTGTTAGTCTCTGCCCAGTTGCTTTTTCCTTCTCAGTTGCTCTCTGATAAGTGTGCTATTCCACTGTGAGAAATTAACTGTCTGTTTCAAGTTTTTGTTGTTCCATATAAAGTTTTAAAGGAGTACAGCCTCAACTTTGTGTTTTGTTTTCTAATCTGTTACTTTGTTTCTTGTGTTTGTTTAGTCATTATATTGTTTCTTGTTTCTTAAAGTCTGGTACATGTCTGTTGTGTCTTAATCTGTTACCTTGTTACTTTTTCCCCTGTAAATTGGTTTTAGAGATGACTCACATTTCATACTAGCCATATGAAATTCAGGTTAATGGGGTATAAATTTGGGCAACTTTACTCCCGATATCAGATGCCCATATTTTTGAGGGACTGGAGCATTTGATAAGCAATTCCTGTAGGGTTCTTATGTGTTTTCTAAATACCCAGTGACTAATTAGGAGTGAGCGTATTTGTATCTCCCTGCATTACACAATGGCGAAGTGGTAGATGCTGACTTGTGGTGGGAGATCTTTTGATACATTCCTAAGGATGGAGTTTGAATTTTCACACTGGACCAACAGGTCAGATTACTGAAATTGTGTGAAGACTCCTTTTTACATTGTGGATGGGATGGATGCCACTGATGTTGATCCCTTCCACGAGGAAAAAGACTCCTGGGAGAGATTATATGGCCTCTTAGGTTTTAGCATTCTGTTTCAGAGAATTTGGAAGGGAGTAGTCTATTCCAGCAAACCTCGATCCAAACTATGGTCACACCTTTAAGGGACTCGAGCCTTAATAGCCCCTGTGGAGTAAGTGCTTTAAGGGCTGGTATTTCCCTATGTACCAATGTTGTGGGGTGGATGAAATCACCAGAGAGACAGAGTTGCTGATATATACATAGCAGCTTCTTTATTCGACACAAAAAGGTACAGCAGGCATCATATGGACAGAGACGCTTTCAGCAGAAAAGACTGCTCGCCCAATGTGGGCTCGATATTCATATGCTAAACACAAAAGGTAATCGCTATTTACAAAGTTATGAACAATTCTTCCTTATGAAGCTACATACAAAACATCACACCTTCTGACTTCATCCTTTCCTCCTGACGCCAACATGTCATGGGTTGGTACTCACAGCCTTTAGGAGTGCAAGTCAAATCCACAATTCATTTATTTGGTATTTTAGATGCTAACATAGAGGACAATGAATATTATAAATTATAGCTAATGCTGTCTTCGAAACGACCTGTAAACTTCACACTTCTATCCGCAGCGTCTGGCTAGTATCCCGATATTCACAGGTTTTAGGAAGTGCATTGTTGTGAACTCAATCCACAGTACTTTGTCAAACAGAAGACTGGTGGCCAGAGTTATTTAAGTGTAAATTAATCATCTACCCAAAAACTCACTCTAACACCATTTGTTTAATTGGAAGGTCTTGACTCCTAAAGTAGTCTTCAAGGCTAAAATGGTGTTTTGCCTGTGTCTTGTTCCATGCCGACATGTAATGTTTCATTTTCTGAGAATCTGCAAAAGGGATTGAATGTGGTGCAATAAGATATCCTCACTTTGACCTGCCTGCTGGCAAGGTTATTGATGAAAAGGTTGTAAATTGTTGGGACTTAGATCCTAAGTACTGCCTACAATGATATGCTGAAGCTCACGTGATAGACCAGCAATCATTATTTTTCCCTCTGTACAACACATGATTCCTGCCAATACTGAGGACCTTTCAGATTAACTTTTACCAGATTTATTGATGCCACATTCAGTCAATTGCTGCCTTGATATTTGAGCAATCACCCTCACTTCTCCTCTGAATTTCAGTCGCTCAGTCCTTGTCTGGACAAAAGCTTGACACTTGGTGCTGAGTGATCCTGGTGGTGCCAAATATTTCCTACCCAATACCCCAGCTTGTAGAGAAAAACATGATGTTACTGCACCTACTGTTACCTGAAAAGGTTTTACCCAACTATTTGGTGAGTTTTCTTCTTCAATATCTACCATCTCTTTTCTGTGTTTTTATGCCAATTAAATTGTGTGAAATGAATACAATATGCAAGTTGAGCAAATCCTCTGGGAGTTTGCATGATTCCCAGTAATTTTCCGTACTGAACATTTAATTATCAAAATTATATTAATAATAGGTCATTGTGCATTGTATTTGTTTATTCCCAGAAGGGATTTAAACAGCCAGGTCTATAGTTTGTAATTATAAAAATGAAACAATAAAACTACTCGAACTTAAAGCAGAATTTACAGGTAGTCTAGCATTCTTAATCAGTGCAAATTAAGTCAAACTGCAGATGGTTTTGACATCTAACCATTCCTTTTTAGAAGTAATTGGCATTCATTAACAAAAGTTACCCCATGGCTTCAAAATAAAATAATGTTCAATCATCTACCCAGCTATTGACAGAAACTTAGATTAAATATAACATGAAAGATTCCAACCTGGAAATTAAAAAGGGATTAAAAAAATTTAAGTATCACTTTGATAAAAAATATACATTATTTAATGAAGTGCTTGTATTGCTTGTACTGTTCACAATGGTTACCTCCTCTGCACCACATGCAGATATGGAGAACACTTCCATTCAGTTCACAGTGGTGCTCCTGACAATCCAGTTGATTGTTACTTTATCTTCCGTCCCACTCTCACTTGTCTCTCTTTGGCCTATGCTTATCTAAGGACCCCAATGTAAACACAGAGAACAGCACCTCATCTTCCTTCAGAGAATGATGCAGTCCTTGGGACTCAATACTAAATTCAACACTCTCAGATGACTAGCATTCCTACCCTGGGGCTGGATAGGATATAGCCCAGGTTACTACGGGAAGTGGGGGAAGAGGTTGCTGTGCCATTGGGAATGAGCTTTGTCTCCTCATTAGCCATAGGAGTAGTATTGGAAGTATTGGAAGATTACTTCTTTGTCTGAGAAAGATAATAAGGATGATCTTGGGAATTATAGACCAGAGAGTCTTACATAAGTGGTATGCGAACTATTGCAGAGGATTTCTAGAGACAAGATTTATGAGCATTTGGAAAAGCATAGATTAGGAATAGTCAGCATGGTTTTGTCAGGGGCAGCTCATGTCTCACAAGCGTTATTGACTTTTTTGAGGAAACAACAAAACAAATTAATGAAAGTGGAGTGATGAATGTGATGTTTATGGATTTTAATAAGGCATCTGACAAGATCCTCATGATAGTCTCAATCAGAAAGTCAAAGGGCATAGGGTAATGTTGCATCTCTGGTTATACCATACTTGGTGTATTGTGTTCAGTTCTCGTTGCCTCATTATAGGAAGGACGTGAAATATTTAGACAGAGAGAAAGTGCAGAGGAAATTTACCAGGACACTGCTTAGATTAGAGAACATGCCTTAGGAGGAAAGGTCGAGCAAACTAGGGCTTTGGAGCAAAGGAGGATGAGACATGATTGATAGAGGTGTATTAGGTGAAAAGACGCATGAATAGAGTGAACAGCCAACGTCTTTTTCCCAGGAGTATATGCATATAAGATGTTTCTTGTTGCCAGAAAGAGTGTAACTGAAGGACATCAATGTAACCTCCAAGACGACCACAACCTCTTCATGGTTTGAGGGCTGCGTGCTTCAATGTCCCAGAGAACTATGTTGGCTGGAGTCAGAGCTTTATGCTTTGGCTCTTGGTAGGGCACACATGCCAAACAGCCTAAAGGTTAAAGGCCAGTCCTCCCACTTGGGGGGTTCAACTCAGGGCTAACAACCTTGACTGGTAAAGCAAAACTATTATGGAAAAGGCAATGAAAGCTCCTTCTATATCTGAGTGTGATGGTATTTCTGAGTCTCCGCTGGGACTTGCATGACTGACAGTAGTGAAAACCGAGCTTCTGACATGATGAACACTGCCAGAGATAGAGGACCTTCATTGCTGCCCTAAATGCCAGTGGTGTAATAGGCAGTAGGATCAATGTAAGAAAATTGCAAGAACTTTCAATGAGGGAAGCTTTACTCAGTTATTTCAACACACTATGCAAATAGGACTTTGGCAAGCTTTGTTGGGCCAAATGGCGTCTTTTTGTCAAAATGTTCTAATCTTTTAATGTCTTAAAGGTATAGTGGAGTCAAGTAGTACCGGTGCATTAAGGAGAAGGTAGGTTGTTAAGTTAATTAGTTACAGTAAATAACTTCTGGTGTGTTACTGAGTAGAATCTGACGAGAGGTTAGTGGACTGTGGTGAGAATGAAATTGAGTTGAGTAATGTTGGCGTCAGTGGGTGTTTGATGATGACTTCACAGCTGTAGCTAAGCAAGTGATGAACAAACAGAGAGACAGCTCCCTTCTAATCGAACAAAGACAAGAGAAGGTTCAAGTGGAATACCAGCAAGGTGCTCCAGTTTCCTCCCACATTCCAAGGTTGATAGGAATTTAAAGAAAATGGATTATGGAGAAAATTAGAGGGGAATATAATTACTGCGAGAGCCAGCATTACCTTAATGGGGCAATGAGACCCCGTCTATGTCATATGAAGATATAGAGGTATGGCACAGCCTGTTTAATTGAATAGCCGGTTTATGTGCTTTATATCCTAAATACTCAACACTATTATCAAAACTGCAGTGTCAGTGGAAATACCAGAGAGCCTTTGAAATGCAATAAAAGAGCTAAAGCAGCATGATACATCAAAATCTCTCTCAATTTCACCTGTTGGGCTTAATTTCCTATTTTGCAGTCCAAACAAGTTTGATGTGTTCTTTTCCTCTCACTATATAACCCCATGCCATTGATTTCCTTGCGTTAAGTTAGTCAGATAGTAGGAGACCTTCTTTGCTTCCCTGCTGAAGCTGTAATTCTTCATGGTGTAACCAACTGAATTCTGAATGTCTTTTCATACAAAGTTGGATGCTTGTGAAAAACAAGAAATCAGCTGAAAATGCATCACAGCCGGCAGAAATTTTGTAGTTTGTCCCAGTCAATGACAAAGATTAATGGATAAAAATACATCAAAGGATTTAGATTTCATCACTTTTCTCCATCTTGTGTGTATATTAAATACATTTAACTTTAACAATTAAGTGCTCCTGTTTTTCCTAATGGCCAGAGTGCAGCTACAATGAAGAACTACTTCAACACAGCGTGAAAACAGAATTTATGTTAAATGTGAGAATTTAGTGAAAAGGATAAAGATGTTTCTTAATGTTTAATATAAATGGAAACAAATTAAGATTAAAATAACAATATTTCAATAAAACAATGAGATAGCACCTAAAGTAAATTATTTATAGGAAGAAATATAAAACTAAAATTAATTTCAATAAAATTATAACTGAGGCAAATAAAAATCCAAATGGCCTGTTGATTAAAAAACATTTCACAACTGCAGCTAATAAAAGAATTTTGATCTTCATTCAGGGAAGCATTAATAATATGTCTATTTAATAAGGGACGAGGGGAAGGATAACAAACACAGAAAGTCTGCAGATTCTGGAAATCAAAAGCCGCTCACATAAAACAGCAGGTCAGGCAGCATCTATGGAAAAGAGTAAACAGTCGACGTTTCGGGCTGTGATTCTTCTTCAGAACTGAGAAGGAAGGGGGAAGATGCCGGAATAAAAAGGTGGGTGGAGGGGAAGGAGAGTAGCTGGAAGGTGAAAGGTGAAGCGAGGTAGGTGGGAAAGGTCAAGGGCTAAAGAAGACAGAACTTGATAGGAGAAGAGAGTGGACCGTAGGAGAAAGGGAAGGAAGAGGGAACTCGGGGGAAGTAATAGGCAGGTGGGAAGTGAGAGGTCAGAGTGGGGAATGGGGGGAGGCAGAGCTTGTTCACCAGAAGGAGAAATCGATATTCATGCTATCAGCTTGGAGTCTACCCAGACAGAAGGTAAGGTATTGCCTTTCCATCCTGAGGGTGGCCTCATTTTGGCTAGAGGAGGCCATGGACCGACAAGTCAGAATGGGAATGGAAATAGGAATGAAACCGTTTGGCCACCGGGAAGTCCCACTTGGGGTGGATGGTGCAGAGGTGCTCAACGAAGCAGTCCCCCAATTTACGACGGGCCTCATCAAAGTAGAGAAGGCCACACCGGGAGCACCAGACACAATAGACGACCCCACCAGATTCGCCGGTGAAGTGTTGCCTCACCTGGAACAACTGTTTGGAGCCCTGAATTGAAGTGAGGGAGGAGGTATATGAGCAGATGCAGCACTTAGTCTGCTTGAAGGGATTAATGCCTGGAGGGAGATTAATGGGAAGGGACGACCAGACAAGGGAATCGCAGAGGGAGTGATCCCTGTGGAAAGTGGGGTGGGGGGGCGGAGGTTCTGGAAGGTAAAGATATATTTAGTATGTTTAGTGGTATGATCCCTTTGAAGATGCTGGGAGGATAGTGTGTTGGATGCGGAGGCTGATGGGGTGGTAAGTAAGGACTCAATTACTAGTATGGCGATGGGAAGATGGGTTGAGCATGGATGTACGGGAAATGGAGGAGATCTAGTTGGGGGCAGCATCAATAGTAGAGAAAGGCAAGATTCTTTAGAAAATTGAGAGCTAATGGATTATGAGAACACTCAGTCCTCTTTTATTGTCATTTAGAAATGCATACATACATTAAGAAATGATACACTGTTTCTCCGGAGTGATATCACAGAAAACAAGACAAATCAAAGACTAACACTGACAGAACCACATAATTATAACATATAGTTACAGCAGTGCAAAGCAATACCATAATTTGATGAAGAACAAACCATGGGCACAGTAAAAAAAGTCTCAAAGTCCCCAAGTCGATTGACTCCCAAGTTCTCGATAGCAGGCGGCAAAAGGGAGAAACTCCCTGCCATAAACCTCCACGCACCATCAACTTGCCAGTGCCTTGGAAGCAGCCAACCAAAGCCGACACTGAGTCCATCGATCTGAAAACTTCGAGCCTCCGATACAGCCTCCCAAGCGCCATCCTCTGCCAAACGCCTTCAACCAAGCCCCGGCCACTGAAACAAGCAAAGCCGAGGATTCGGGGCCTTCTGCTCCGGAGATTCCGGTTACCACACAGTAGCAGCGGCAGCGAAGCGGGCAATTCAGAAGTTTTCCAGATGTTCCTCCGTACTCTCATGTCCGTCTCCATCAAATCAGAATTGTGCACGGTCCCCTACTTGACAGATTACAGATATCATTCACCGGACAGGCCGCGCGCGCTGCACCAAATAGAAATTTCCGGACACCTCATGTGTCTGGGGGACTACCTGATTCAGAAAGGTTGCCAGATGACTGTGCTCAAGCTTAACAGAATCTTTGTAGAACATGAGGGAAGTTAGATTTTCCTAGATTGTGCTTCCCACAGTTAGCCACTCGTAGCCAGAATGAGTTCAGGATAATGAGGTGGTGACCATCATATTGGAAGAGCAAAAGGGATAAAATGCAGCTGTCGACCATAATTCTATTGTTAAAGGGGCAAGCAATTAATTCTGTGACTATCAACAAGTTGTGTGCCTTTCTAAAGCAAATGGAAAAATATTTGTCATTGAAAATTTGTGAAATGGAGGCCAGATTAAACTCAAAAAAAAGGTAAATAGTTCCAATATAGGTAGTTTACACAAAAGTAGAAGATATAGAAATAAATACGCAGGAAAGAATGTTGAAAATTTAAAAATAGAAATGGATAGAGACTTGATGTCACCCATTGAGAGAGATGAATGGCAATAATTCCTTTCTACTTGGTAGATGCTCATATTTCTAATTAATACAGAAAAATCATATCCAATATTTACAACTTCTACACCTACACATGATTAATATTGTTAAAATTACCTCCATCAGTGTCGAGATCAAAAATGCTGGCATGTAAAACAAGTTCAATTAAAGTGCAGCCTGTGGGAGATGGGTGAAGAAATTAAAAGGTTAAACTATAATTGTATTCAGATTTTCATTCACTGTATAAAACAGCAGTGCACATTGGTGATGACTTTAGATACAAAGAAATAACTCTTTAATTCTTCCTTTTTAAGTTTCTCGGGGTCAATATCACAAATGACCTGACTTGGTCCAACCAAGCAGAGTCCACTGCCAAGAAGGCCCACCAGAGCCTTTACTTCCTGAGAAAACTAAAGAAATTTGGACTGTCCCCTAAAACCCTCACTAATTTTTATAGATGCACCATAGAAAGCATTCTTCTAGGGTGCATCACAACCTGCTATGGAAGTTGTCCTGTCCAAGACCGAAAGAAGCTGCAGAAGATCGAGAACATGGTGCAGCACATCACACAAACCAATCTTCCAATCGTGGACTCACTTTACACCGCACGCTGTCGGAGCAGTGCTACCAGGATAATCAAGGACCCACCCAGCCAACACACTTTTTGTCCCTCTTCCCTCCGGGAGAAGGCTCAGGAGCTTGAAGACTCGTACGGCCAGATTTGGGAACAGCTTCTTTCCAGCTGTGATAAGACTGCTGAACAGATCCTGACCCAGATCTGGGCCGTACCCTCCAAATATCCGGACCTGCCTCTCGGTTTTTTTTTGCACTACCTTACTTTCCATTTTTCTATTTTCTATTTATGATTTATAATTTAAAATTTTAATATTTACAAATTTTTACTATTTTTAAATTTTTTTAAATATTTAATATTTGTAATCCGGGGAGTGGGAAGTGTAGAATCAAATATCGCTGTGATGATTGTACATTCTAGTATCAATTGTTTGGCGACAATAAAGTATAAAGTATAATTTTATTACTAGCTATATACAGTAATGATAACGTCAGGCAGTATCTATGGAAGTGAATAAAAAGTTATTACTTTGGGCTGAGAGCCTTCATGCAGGGTCTTAGCCTGAAATATTGACTGTTTATTCTCCTCCATAGATGCTGCCTGGTCTACAATAATGAAATTGGAAATGCATTAAACATGTTTTTTATTAATGTGGACATAGATAGAATAATTTCCTTTTAGTAAGTTTCATCCCAGTACAGAAAAGAAGAGATGAAGGCTAACTTTATTATGAACAGTTATTGAGAAAGACAAGTCATATGAGTTATGGCAGTCCCTGAGTGCTAAGGTATTTCATGACACCGATATTATGGTTGATATGGCATTAGATTTGACATGATTCAAGAGGTGCTATGATGCTAGTTTCATACAGTATCATAGCATAAAACCTAAGAAACAAAATTAGAACTCGGACATACATCTCATCAAATCTGCTTTGCCATTCATTGTTCAAAGCTTCAAGGCAATGAGAAAGAGAAGCAGGAACAGTGTACTCAACACAGATACTTCCTTCATCACTCAGTGAGATCATGACTATTCTTTATCTCAGTGATACTTGCAATAAACTTGTATCCCCCGATTCCTTTAATATCCAAAAATCTATCAATTCATCTTTAAGTATATTCTATGACAAATCCAACACAACAAACTTCCATTCGGTGGAGAATTTATTTTCTTCCCATTAGCCAATCCCTTAGTTTGAAACTGAGAGGCCTGTCATTGGACGCCTCATCCAGGGAACGGCATTCCCACAACTGACAGTCAAGCCCCTTAGAATTTTGTTCTTTTTCCCACCCAATCCTCCATATCTTTACCTTACCCTTGAGATTTAAAAAAAAACCTCAAATTTCAGCCTTGAGACTGAGTATCCACTAAAATAAAGAATCCAAAGATTTACATCACTTTACATAAAAACAAAATCATCTCACTGCTTTCCTAAATAGTCAGCCTTTTCTGCTGAGTCTTCATCCTGGTTCTAGACCCTCTTGCCTCTTGGTGCCTTGAAGAAGAGCAACCTGGTCATACTTAACATCTGTCTGCTCATGCAGGAGAGCTTCCTGATCACATGGTGCATCCTTTCAGTCCTGGGGTGTGACAGCAACTCATGAGTTGTAACTCTGTGTACAATGAAAGCAGCAGACTGTCACAATCTGTATTGCTCTGTTCACTGGTGACATCAGAATACCACAGTGACACATCACTGCTCTTTTAGAACTTCAATCTATTCCCATGAATAGAAACCATTCACCTGAATCAGAATTGTTTCGAGAAGCAGAAAGACTTTGTGTGGCTTCAGTCTACGATTCCCCAGCAGACGTTACCTGAGCTAGTAAGGGCTGCATGATTAGAATGTCTTGGCCCCCTGCCGAGGAGTGCTCTCCATCTCCTGATTAGAAGCTTTGGTCCATTAGCCACTAAAACTTGGAGAGCGGCTACTTCATATTTCTTGTCATCCCTTGCATTTGGCCGGGTAAGCCTGACAACATGCCATTCACATCAGCCATAACCCTCTTCTGATTTGGATGGGGTAATATGTGGAACTACCCTATGGCAAGTCTTACCCGGCTCCGTTCAGGTTTGCTAGACAATCGCCAGCTACTATCTAGGATATCTTCCTGGGACATGTCTCATCCAACCATGCCTCAGAGTGCCTGTTCCTGAAGAGGCGCTCTAAGATATCAGGTACAATGGTGCAGTGCAGTTTGCATCGTCATCCCACACTTCCTCTCTTCTTTCCAGTTTTCTATGTTTCTATGTTTCTATGTTTCTAGTCCCCCCTCTGTTCATCTGAGAGAGAATTAGAGGGCCTCTCCTCAGTCCGTGAAGAGACAAAGGCTGAGATAGTTGCACCTATGGGCTGTCCCAAATCATCTTTATGGTGACAAGTTGAAAGGAAGTAACACACACAAAATGCTGGAGGAACTCAGGAGGTCAGGTAGCATCTATGAAAATGAATAAACAATCGACATTTTGGGCTGAGACCCTTCATCAGTGTTGTAGCGTGAATGAAATTACTGGAGAGACAGTCACTGGTAGATACAAAGCAGCTTCTTTATTCAACACAACAAAGTACAGTACAGTAGGCATCTTACGGAAGGTGACGCTTTCCGCAGAAAGGTCTGCTAGCTAAATGTGGGCTCGATATTTATATGCTAAACACAAAGGCAATTGCTAGTTAAAAAGTTACAGACAATGCATAGACAATGCTTCCTTTTGAAGTTACATACAAACATCACACCTTCGGATTTCATCCTTTCCTTCTGACGCCAACATGTCTAGGTTGGTATCCACAGCCTTTAGTTCAATCCACAATATATTTATTTGGCATTTTATGTGCTAACATAGAAGACAATTAATATTTATAAGGTATAGACAATACTGACTTCGAAACTACAGCATCAGGCACCAGAAGCATCTGGTACTTACACCTTTTAGGAAGCCCATTGTGGTGGACTCAATCCACAGTCCTTTGTCAAACAGTTAAAATAGAAGTCTGGTGGCCAAAGTCATTTAAGTGTAAACAAATCATCTACCCAAAAACAAATCCACTCTAACAATCAGGACTGGAAAAAAGAGAGATGTCAAACTAAGAAGGTGGGGAGATGGGGAGAGGTGGGGGGGGGGGAATATGTATTTGATTTTCAGCATCTGCAGATTTTATTTTGTATGTGCATTGATGGGAAGTAACTGTTCTTGAACGTAGTGGCCTGGGCCTTGATTGGTCCTCTACGTTCCCTCTGGCCACAAGGAACAGGCTGGCTTCCTCCAGCCCTCTGAGTTAGTGAACTCATGGACACAATTATCAGTCAAATATCAATGATAAGTCAAACTGAGTGTGAATTGATCATGCAACACACCAACACACACACACACTGAAGCAAATGGCCAGAATCCTCTCCAATTTACATCTAAAGAAATTGAAGGAGTCCTTTGTGACATAGCAAATTTCAGGCTCCTAACAAAATGGTTCCACTTGCATGCCTTCTTCGTGATTGCATCAATGGGCTGGACCAGGGACAGGTCCTCCAAGCTGTTGACACCTAGGAACTTGAAACTGCACATTCTTTCCACTGCTGACTCTTCAATGAGGAATGGAAGTCTCCGGACTTCCCCTGTTTGAAGTCCACAATCGATTCCTCGGTCTTGCTGACACTGAGTGCAAGGTTATTTTTGTGAAAAGACTATAGCAACTGATCTACGTATTTCACTCCCGTACACCTCCTCCTTACCATCAGCGATTTTACCAAAAATAGTAGTGTCATCTGCAAATTTAAGAATGGTGTTTGAACTGTGCTTAGACACACAATCATGAGTGTAGAGAGAGTGGACCAGTGGGCTAAACACATGCCTGAAGTGTGCCTGTATTGTTAGAGTGAAGGAGGTGTTATAACCCATCAGTACTGACTGTGGTCTCCAAACAAGGAAGTCAAGGATCCTCTTGCAGAGAGGGGTACAGAGGCCCAGGTTTAGAAGCTTGGTGGTTAATACTGAGGAGGCGATGGTATTGAACACTGAGTTTTAAGTGACAAACAGCAGCCTTGCATATGTTTTGCTGTTGTTTACTGTATGTTTCTCTTGTCTGAGTGTGACCTTCCTTGATTGCCACACTACAAAGTGTTGCCACCTGTGTTCATTTAATGCTGGCCCCATTTGCAGTTGCTCAGGTCCCACTTACCCCGTGAACACCTCAGGTCACCAGGGTCGGAGGTCCATGCAAGTCTGGAAGTCAAGGCCTAAAGGGCCAAACCTATGATCGGCGAGTCCTGGATCAAGGACTGCAGCCTAAGCTCATGATTCTTGAGTCTTGGGGTCAAAACCCAGAGATCAGTGAAGTTCAAAGGCAAAGCCAAAGGTCAATGTCCAGAACACAGCAAGCTGAATGGTAGAAGGATGAAGACTGAAGTCAGCAAGCCCAGTGGTAGAGGCTTGAAGGTCAAAGCCCTTGGGTTGCCTTTTCCAGAGATCAGAGGCCTGATATCTGCAAGACCAGGCCAGGGACTGGAGGTTGGAAGCCTGATGTCTGAGTCTGAGTGTCCAAGAGTTAGAGGCCTGGAGATGTCCTGTCCCGGGGTTGAATGTCTGTCTGTGGGTATAATTGTGTAAGTGTGCGGCAAGGGGGCTTGTTTTGCTGCTGTCATCCTGTTTTATTTTGTTGTTATTGTTATTATTGCGACTGCTGCTCGTGTTATCCAGCTGAACATTGTGGGCAAGCTATGCTGGCGCTGGACTGTGCAGCGACACCTGCAGGCTGCCCCAACACGTCCTTCAGTGCGTTGGTTGTTAACTCAAATGACGCATTCCACTGTGTGCTTCGATGTACGTGTGATAAATAAATCGGATTCGGAATCTTCCTGGGTGTAAGCATTCTAATGCTATCTAAAATGTGTTTCTGGTTTTCTTCAGTTATTCTCTTTTTAGTCAGCAATGTTTTATCTTGTCACAACAAAGTGAAATTCAATTTCTCAGCATTTGTCTCCTCCCTTCTCACTGATTATTAACCAAACTATTACCTCATTCTATCATGGCCTTCCCATTCTGTCCATAGTATTCCCCACTGATCCCTGCCACTCCCACCAAACCAGCTGATCTGCCTCCATCTCAAGTTACCTAGATTTGACAACACACTGGCCTTTGATGGAACAGTTCCGCCTTCTGAACTACTTTTCTGTGTAGCTGTTCCACTTCATTCTTCAATATTATTGTTTATCTTTCTTGACCTCAATGCACTGTGTAATGAATTGATCTCTCTGAACAGTATGCAAGACCAGCTGTTCACTGTATCTCAGACACGTGACAATAGTAAACCAATACCAATCATCAGTTCACATGAATTAAAACCACTTCCTCCCACCTAGTCTTTGAACAACCTGACAACATTCTGTTAATATGTACAGTAGTTGATTCATTTGACAATCCCAATAGCGTTTTTCAATTTGTGTATTTTAATTTGATCCCAAGAAACCTCTCAACAAAGGATCATTCTAACTTGCACCATGTCATACATTCCTACATTGACCATGAGTAGAAGGTCCTTGCTCTCTCATTCCAAGTACTCAAAGACCCCAAGCAGATGTCCATGGCACGACTCTGGCCCAAGGCCGGCAACCTGCCCTATGAGCTACCTAGTCACAGCTGTAGCGTACAGCCTCTACCTCCTTGCTAAACTGTTCATCATTTCATCATGATTTGCTGGGGTTGCAGCTGCCTGCCACGGTGGACCCAAATGTGGAGGAACAGCAGGCTCTGTCACAGACAGATCTGGCGACAACTCAGCCCAGGAGCAGAGAAACTGCAGACTCTGACACAGAGAGCTCTGGCGACAACTCAGCCCAGGAGCAGAGGAACGGCAGACTCCCTGTGAAGAGACTGAAACAAGAGGTTACACATATGAATACCAGCAGATCATCAGTGGCATGACCGAGCAACACCACAAGACAAACTATTCTCCACAGACAAAGGACTCCACAACAGTGCTTCTTCCTCTTCCTTGAGTTTTTAGGCAGTTGGCATCCACACTGTTGTATTACTCCCATCTTCAGGATTTATTGTCCTTCATTGTCCATTCATTTTAAAGCCATCTTTCCAGTCCCGTCGTCCTTAAATAACTAAACAACCATTTCCTCCCCTGATCACTCTCCCCACCAATAAACCTTTAACACTGTTCTCTACCAGTCCTATTTTGCGTAATTGTTGTAACATTTGTTGCCTTTCCTGTGCAAATTTCCTGCATGAAATAAGGATATGCTCTACAGTTTGTTTCCTGACATAGATCGCAAAAACCTGTTGGATGCTTATTTATGATGGCCAGAGTGCCATTAAGGTTGCTGTGCCCAATTCTCAGTCTACTTATAATTTCATGCTCCTTCCGCTTTACTCCCCTACTTCTTCCCATATCTACTCTGTTCTGAATTGAATGTAAATGTCTTCCTTTTATTGCTCTATCCCAATGCTGCTGCCACTGTTGATTTATCCTTCTCCACACTATGCTCTCCCCCTCTGATTTTGATAGTTTAATATTGACCTCTATAGATCCTTTTTTGACTGCTGTTTTTGCCAGCTTATCTGCTGTCTCATTTCCCATAATACCCGAATGTACTGGAACTCACATGAATGCGATATTTTTGCCTTGTCTAGCCAGCCTTGAATTTGCAAACAGGATTTCATGAAGCAGATCCTGGTCACCTCTAGCTGTACCTGCCTTAATGCTTGCAAGGGCCAATACAGAATCTCTACATATCATAATATTATTACAATCAACCTGCTCACTCCATTCTAGTGCTAACAATATGGCAAGCATTTCAACTGCATATACAGTCAAGCAATCAGGTGTTCTCTTGCTAATTTCCACTCGATAACTTGGCACAACAGTTGCAGTCCCTGTTGCACCTGTTTCTGGATCCTTTGATCCATCTGTAAAAATCTGTATGTCTTGATATTTACATTCCCAATGACTATGATATTCACTGAGTATATCAGCCATCTTATTACTGTGCTTAATCTTAAGCAATTCCAAATCTACAGAGGGATTTTCTAATACCCAGAAAGGTCTGACAGGCCACACCACACTTGGACAAAACTCTTTATCGTATACACCCATAGCTTTTGCTGTTTGCTCTCCTGTCCAGCCAAAACTTTCTCTTTGTGACCTCTCCTTCTCCCAGCATGTCTGCAACACCCTTTTTGTAGGATGGCTAACACCATGCCCCCTTAAATTAATCCAGTAATTGGCCTCCAGCTGTTTACGCCGCAGCCCCAGGGGCATTTCATTTGCCTCAACTTGGAGTGCACACACTGGGGAAGTTCTAACGCTCCCAAGCACACCCTTAGAGCCCGAGTTTGCACAATATCCAGTTCTGCCAGCACAGATTTTGCTGCTGACCTGTATACAATACTTCCGTAGTCTAATCTTGATCTTATTAATGCTACATAAATATACTTCAGTGATGCAAAATCAGCATCCCCTTTCCAATCCAGCAAGACACCTCATGATATTTATCACATTTTTACATTTAGTAACTACATATTTAACATGTTCTCTCCATGTTAATCTCAAACCAAAGTGCACTCCCAAAAACTGAAAACTTTCAACTCTCTCCATACAGATTCAAATTAAGTCTCCTGAACTTTTTCCGTGTAAAGAACATGGCTTTTGTCTTCTCCACTGAAAATTTAACACCCCACTTTGTCCCCACTCTTCAACTTAATTAATTCCATCTTGCATTTTCGTAACTATATGTTCAATATTTCTCCCTCTTTTCCACAAAGCCCCGTCATCTGCAAACAATGACCTCCTCACTTCCGTTGGAATATTTACGAATATATCCTTTATCAAAATGGAGAATAAAGTTGGAGTCACTACACTCCCCTGAGGCGTCCCGTTTTCCACAACATACTGGCTTGATAGCTCTGATCCTATCTTCACCTGAATATTGAACATCGCCCCCCCCCCGATTCCCATTAAATGTAGCTTGATTAGGAGCCCCTCTTTCCATAACATATCATAAGCTTTCTCAACATCAAAAAAAACTGCAACCACTGTCTCTTTATTTACTTGAGCTTTTCTTATTTCATCCTCTAGACACAACACTGGATCCATAGTATTCCTTCCTTTCCTGAACCCGCTTTGATACATAGCCACCATACCTCTACTTTCCAAGAAGTACACTAACCTCTCTTTTATATACGTTCCATAAGTTTACATACTTGTGATGTCAAGGCAATTAGCCTGTAGTTTCCTGGCCTGCTGGCATCTTTTCCAGGTTTCCTTATTGGAATAATTATTGCCTCTTTCCAGCTCCTTGGTATTCTCCCTTCATCCCAGACTTTGTTATACAGAAGCAGTACTTTCTGCAGACTTCCTTCACTCAGGTGTTTTATCATACTATAACATATTTCACCTTTACCTGGCGCAGTCTTTCCCGTTCTATCTAGTGCCTTTCTTAATTCTCCCATGCTGAAAGAGACACCTTGCACACCGTCAAAATTAGTTTTCCTACATAAAGCCTCCATATCTTCAGCTTTTATTCTCTCTCTATCTCTTCCTCCCTTCTCAGAAAAATTGTCAGAACTATGTACCGTAACAAAAGTGCTTGCCAACAATTCTACCTTTTCCTTATTTGTTACTGCAGTCACATTTCCATCAACCAGAACTGGCTATCTCCACTATCTCCCATCCCCTTCCATCCTTTTTATCATCCCCCACACCTCTCCTACTTGAGTTGTGTTTCCGATTGAATCACAATACTTTCTCCAGTGCGTCCTTTTAGCATGTCTTATTGTCCTCCTTACTACTGCCTGAGCTTGTTTGTACTGAATCATATGTTGGAAGTTATGAGTTCTTTTAACCAGTTTAAGTGCCTTATTTCTATTTCTCACTGCTTCCTTACAATTATCATCCCACCGTGGCATTAGTCTCTTCTTTGTTCTTCCTTTACTTTTAGGAATGGATTCTAATGCAGCTTATATTATACCTTGTTTTAATATGCTGTCAAGTGTTTCTATGTCCATTCCTTCACTGACCTGACTTAGATATCTATCACCTTTTTCCAGAAATTTCTCCCAATTGGCTTTCTCCAGGATCCATTTCCCACCTGTATTCTCTGTGACCAATGAAGCAGAAATATTTAACTTGCACCAGATTGGGTAATGATCACTCCCTACAGTTCCTTCTTGGTACACTAACCAATCACACACTGATGCAATGGAGTTTGATACTAACGTAAGATCAAGCACAGACTCTTTACCTGTATTAACATCAATTCTAGTACTACTGCCATCATTTAGGCACACCAAATACTTCTCATCTAGCAACTCCTCTATTACCTGACCATTGATGTCTGTTCTGTCACTCCCCCATAATACATTATGTCCTTTAAAATCATCACACCAAACAACGTTACTACTATTCTGCCCTTCTATCTCCTCAAGCTTGTTTAACTCTAGTCTTCTGCATGGATTATAATAATTCACAATCACCAACTCTTTCCTTTCAGACCATACTTTTACTACCACATACTCTTGTTCACTTCCTACACCTAGTATTCTATAAGGAATACCTTGCTTTACATAAGTTGCACATCCTCCTTCTCCCCCCTCCCCACCTCCTGTCTCACCTTACTGCCACATAACCATATAAAACAAAATCCAAATTAGGTTTTAACCAGGTCTCTGGGATACACACAATATCTAGCTTTTCTCTCCTACTGCTTGAAATCTTGTCCATTAGCAATCAGGCTTCTTGCATTCCATTGAAGAAGTAAAATTATTAGTAAGATCAACCCACACATACTGTCTCTTGACTTGACTGTACCCTGAGTTCATCGTTTACTTCTTCCCATTTTAATCCTATCATATCCAAATGGTGCTCTGCAGCTTTCACAATAATCTGAATCCTTTCAGTTTTAGAATTGATCTCATAAATTGCGTTAGCCACTCCTGCTATAACTCGGTGTGAACTCCGGAAAGCCATTAAGGGCAACAAAGGGCAATATCGAGCCAAGTTGGAAGCCCAGGCTAACCAGAGGGATGCCAGTAGACTATGGCAGGGTCTAAATGAGATCACCAGGCGCAAAGAAAAGGCTGAGAATATCAATAACTATAACACTTCTTTTCCTGACGAACTTAACGTATTCTTCACAAGATTCGAACAGAAGAGGAGCATCCTGCTCCCTCCGGATGAACTGGACCTGGTGGCATCGAGATTCATCGTCACCGAGGAGGACATTAGAAGGGCCTTCCTGAAGGTAAATCCAAGGAAGGTGATGGGCCCAGATGGCGTCCCAGGACTGGTTCTCCGGGCCTGTGCAAGCAAGCTAGCTGGAGTGTTTGCTGACACCTTCAATTGCTCCTTGCTTCAGTCTAAGATCCCCTCGTGTTTTAAGAAGGCAACGATAATCCCAGTGCCGAAGAAGAGCAAGGTGGCATGCCTGAATGACTATTGACCTGTGGCTCTGACATCAATTGCTATGAAATGCTTCGAGAGATTGGTTATGGCACACATCAACCACAGCCTACCGGGCAATCTTGACACTTTGCAATTCAATGGCAGAAGCCATCTCTCTGGTCCTACATTCTTCCTTAGAACACCTGGAGAATAAAGACGCATACGTAAGGCTCCTTTTCATTGACTACGGCTCTGCCTTTAATACCAACATTCCAAATAAACTGATTCCTAAGCTCCGGAACCTGGGCCTTAGCACTCAGATTGGCAGTTGGATCTTCAACTTCCTCACAGACAGGATCCAAGCTGTAAAAATAGGGGACAAGCTCTCCTCTACAATCACTCTGAGCACCAGTGCCCCACAAGGCTGTGTACTCAGACCCCTGCTGTACTCACTGTACACCCATGATTGTGTAGCCAAGTTCCCATCAAACTCAATATATAAGTTTGCTGATGATACAACAATTGTAGGCCGTATATCGGGTAATGATGAGTTTGAGTACAGAGAGGAAATTAAGAACCTGGTGGCATGGTGCAAAGACAATAACCTATCCCTCAACGTCAGCAAGACGAAGGAATTGGTTGTTGACTTCAGAAGGAGTAGCGGACCGCACGACCCAATTTACATCGGTGGTGAGCAAATGGAACAGGTCAAAAGCTTTAAGTTCCTCGGGGTCAATATCACAAATGACCCGACTTGGTCCAACCAAGCAGAGTTCACTGCCAAGAAGGCCCACCAGCACCTTTATTTCCTGAGAAAACCAAAGAAATTTGGCCTGTCCCCTAAAACCCTCACTAATTTTTATAGATGCACCATAGAAAGCATTCTTCTAGGGTGCCTCACAGCCTGGTATGGAAGTTGTCCTGTCCAGGACCGAAAGAAGCTGCAGAAGATTGTGAACACGGCGCAGCACATCACACAAACCAATCTTCCATCCTTGGACTCACTTTACACCGCACGCTGTCGGAGCAGTGCTACCAGGATAATCAAGGACACGACCCACCCAGCCAACACACTTTTCATCCCGCTTCCCTCCGGGAGAAGGCTCAGGAGCGTGAAGACTCGTACGGCCAGATTTGGGAACAGCTTCTTTCCAACTGTGATAAGACTGCTGAACGGATCCTGACCCGGATCTGGGCCGTACCCTCCAAATATCCGGACCTGCCTCTCTGTTTTTTTGCACTACCTTATTTTCAATTTTTCTATTTTCTATTTATGATTTATAATTTAAATTTATAATATTTACTAATTTTTGCTATTTTTAATATTTAATATTTGTAATCCAGGGAGCGGGAAGCGCAGAATCAAATATCACTGTGATGATCGTACGTTCTAGTATCAATTGTTTGGCGACAATAAATTGTAAGTATAAAGTATAAAGGTCACTAATTTCTTCTCTATCCATGCATTCTTCTTATCTTGCCTTTCTTTAGCTGCCGCTTGCTCTTTGCTACATTCTCCCTCATTCATTTTCTTCTGTCCTGCCAACTTGACTGCCTCAGCATATGAGACTTTTTCCTTCACCCTTATCTGCTGCACCCCCACCTCTTTTTTCAACACTTCACATCCCCAGTACACTACACTATAGTTACCTCCACAATTACAGCACTTTGGTCTCACTCCCTCTCCACATTTTCCGTATTCATATTCCCCACCACACCTTACACATCTTCTCTTTCCTTTGCACTCTTTGGCCACATGGCCAAACTTCCGGCAATTGAAACACCTCATAGGTTTTGGTATATATTCTCTTACACTGTATCTTAGAAATCCAAAATATAACTCCTTTAAAGGCACCTTATCCTCAAATTCTACCAGAACGGTTTCAGTCTCCTTTTTCTCTGCTCCCCTTGTCATTCTTTCCACACTCTTCACTGAACCATTCCTCACCCTCAAGTTCTCCACTACCTCCTTCATATTAACACTGAGGGGAAACCTGGAGATCACCCCCTTGCAACCATTGACCATTTGTGCTCCAACTCTTACAACCCTGGACACTTTGACTTTCCCAACAGTAGTCACCTTCATTGCCTTCTCCATCTGCTCTTCAGTTTTACATCCTATCAGCAGGTTTCCACCTCCTAAAATTCTCGCATGGTTCACTTCCCCTACTTGCCCTCTGATGATTTTTGTTAGCTTAAGTGGATCGATTTTCTTTACTCCCCTTCCCCCTCAAATCTTACCACTACATTTAGCAATTTTGCCCTCAGGCCCTTCTCCTCAACTTCTCTTCCCTCACTTTCCGATCCACCTACACTAGACCCACCTCCTTCCTTCGTCTTCCGACCCTTCACCTTCCTGTTCTTAGACCCTCTCCCCACCTCTTCCCACTCAATCTCCGTACTATTGCTGTCACCATCAGTCTCCATCCCTCCCATCCTACCAGAGTTTGCAAGGAACTGTGTACGAATATCGTTCCGGACCTGTACAGGCCGTCGGTCAATAATCCCACAGAATGTCCCCCACAACACCCCAGTAGTTCGCTTGGTCGCCCCTCTGACCGGAACCCTTGGCTTCCCTCATCCAAAAACAGCCTCTCTCCACCCCCAACCAAACAGTTGGCCCTTCCAGATCCCAGCTGCTCACCAGCAACAGCCACCTCACACCAGCGCTAAATGAGAAGTCCCTATAAAAATCAGGAAATGGGGTAACCAATACCAGTCACAATTAACTTCACAAGGTTAAGCAGAAAGCACCAGGCTTAATGGCTCCAGTTAAGATAACAATTAGTAAATGCAGGTGCCTGAGAAACCTAGAAACTCAACACTCCATGGCAAGCTGTAGAGGACCTCAGTGCTCATGACAGTACTTTCCTCCCTAAGGCCAGCACCTGGCAGACCAGAGAGCCCTGAGGAACTTGAGACAGAGCAGTAAGACCCAGAGCAGACCTGGTGCTCATGAGAAAGGGCTGGAAAACCAGGAACTGACCTGATGCTCATGAGAGAGGGTTGGAAAACTCAGAACCGTTGCATTATGTATCGCTCAGTAACAATACTATATCTAGCCTATAGATCGGGAACATTGCATTGCATATAGCTCAGGAAAGTTTGTTTATATAAATTGGAAACACTGCATATAACTGAGAAACATTGCACAACATGGGAGACCTTACGAAGCTTGTTGGCCCAGAGGATCTCGGAAAAAGTTTTAAACGTAGAGTGGAGGAACTTGGAATGAAGCCTTCGGGAACAGTTGGAATGAAGCCTTCAGGACTTGAGCTGAGTAAAAAGTCATCCTCGCCTCCAGCTATCTGATGTCCAAGCCGCTGGAGTATTTCTGCTGGCTTAATTATGAGCGGAGCCCTGCTGGCATGGTGGTCACCAGTAGGACTGGCTCCAAGTGTAGAGGAGTGACAGACTCTGTCATGGTGCGCATTGGCAGCAACTCAACCCAGGAGAAGAGAATTGGCAGATTCCCCAAGAAGCGACAGAAACAAGAGATTAGACATTGGAATACCAACGGAACATCAGAGGCACGAGCAAGCGACACCATGAGACAGATTATTCTCCACACCAAAATTAAACAAGAGACCCCTTTAAAAAATTATAATTTTAAATTATAAAAATTATCAGTCACAATTAACTGGACAAGATTAAACAGAGAGCACCAGGGCCTAATGGCTCTGGTTGAGATAATAATTAGTAAATACAAGTGATCGAAAAATCTAAAAGCCCAACACTCATGGACAGCCATGGAAGCCTGCAGGGCTCATGACAGTTGCCTATCAGACACTACACATTTTTCACATCTATGGAGGCGGCCAGTACCTTGTATCTGTTGAAGAAGGTCAAAAGCCAGCATCACCATATCATGGGTCGCCTTGTTCAGTGTCATATCCTTCTGACCTTGGTCTCTGTTCAAATCCAAGTACTATGAGGCTAACAAATATGACTACTCCCTGAACAAGCTTTTCTGGCAACTCTCACTCTCCACGTTGTTTCACAATATCCACAACTCAGATTCCAGATCAACAGATCCAAGTTGTGTGATACAGGTGTGTTTGTTCAAGATCAAGTTTAATTTTTATTTAACCATATATGAATATAGCCAAATTGGACAGCATTCCCCCAGGACCAAATATAAAACACATTACCAAAAGCAGACATCACACTGCACACAGCACAAATAGCACATACTGATGCCTGTAGAGTTGGACAGAGGTCAAGAGTGGATATTGCTTCCAAGCTGTCAACCTGATAGGCAAGCCAGGGCATTGCAATATGGAGAACAAGCCGTTGCCCATTTAGCAGGCTTCCCTTCTCCACGCAGCTGATGAATCCAAAGGAACAGCAGACACTGATACAGTTTGGCATCAGCCATTTCGCAGAAGTTGCCAGTCAGCATTGAGCTTTAGGTCTGCTTTAGGGTCTTCAGGTCTGGATTTTTCCTCATAGTTTATCATGAAGGCTTCCCGATGAGTGAGTATCGCCACAAGGCAGTAGAGGTTTGAGTTCAGAGTCTTCCTTCTCCTAGATTATCTGCCTATCATGGCTGATGAGCTCCATCTGCCTGACGCATGTGGTTTTAAGGCACCTGTAACCTGCCTTTTCCCCTTTTCCTGTCAGTAGCAATGGTCTGCTGAGCTAAATCACACACGAAGGCCAGGAACTTAACGGTTGGCAGGGGCTATTGAGACACACACGGTTGGGAGCATTTAATAGGTAGTGGGAGCTTATCCTCACTACCTCCCTGGCTATGACAAGCTTAAAGAACCCAAGTAGCACATATGTCTATGATCTCAGAAAAATATATAGTCACAAAGAGAAAATAATAATAATGATCATAATAATAATAATAATAATGTGGCCCTAGTCCTGTGTAGCTTGACTAGATTGATGGTTAGTTAACCTGGTTCAGCTTGTTCTTCCTCTGAATAACACTGGCGGGGAGCAACAAATGAACATCGGAGGCAGCACTAAATGAACACCTGAGGGCAACACCGAAAAGAGGAGCCAGTCCCCAACCGAGTATGGATCCCAGCATGCACTACAGAAGCTCTCCCACACCACCCCAGTCAGCTGCAACAGGCAGCTCTGCAACCTAGGCCTAGTCCTTGACACAACTGAGGTAATGTAGCTCCCTTGGCATCTGCCTCACCAATAAAACAGTGAACTGGACTTGCACTATTCTATGTTACCAATGTCCAACAGGGTCCTGTGATCACACTAAAAACATCCAAGATAATCAGCTGCACTGTGCACCGTGCAACAGAACACATCAAGTCCAAATGGCAACACAACAATGGTATGCAATAAGTCCAGCTCCATCGCTATTGGCAAACTCACTGAAGGGACAATGCTGCATTATGTGATGTTCCTAGAATCTAGCAGTGACCTGCAATCATAAAAAAGATGACCAAATGCTCCTTTGATTGGGCCCGGAGTGCTGCTGCATCCGAGCGTACTGCCATCTTACCAGAGGTTGGTAAACTGACCGATCTGGATGATGGAATTGTTGGCTTTGTGGTCAAGTTTGTGGACAATACAAAGACAGGTGGACAGGCAGGTAGTACTGAGGATGCAGGGAGTCTGCAGAAGGACCAAGAATCTTTGTACCAGCCTGCCCCAGGTTATAATAAACTAGCACTTCTAACTGGAGCACTGGATGCGTTCCTTTCTACATTTTGTGTTTGTGCTGTATTCAAACTAAGAATCGGTACAAACTCACTGGATGAGTGAGACATACATATTTAGAAAAAGCTATCATCTGGAAAAAAAACGATTAGAGTGAAATTGAAATATATTTTGTATATTGTTCCAACCTATAACATTCTAACCACTGCGAGTTGGCTGATACGGAACCAACTAAATTAGGATCGGTGGCATATTCCCAAATATAGAGGAAAATAACTCCTACAGGAAACTACAGACTCCTTCTATAAACAACAAGGTGTTTTGATAAAAGAACCTTCTCAATTTAACTCACCCATGTTCGGCGTAGCAATGCCTTATGAACAATAGCGATTGGCCATCGACTGCATTGTCCTAAATGAACACACAGCTCCTAATTCAGCCCAGCATAGTCAACACAACAAATGCTGCAAGGATTGACTTGTAAAAAGTAAAAATCTTGCATAGATCTGGCTAATGGCTTCTGATCACGCCCAGTTCTTGAAAATAACGGACATCACACAGCCTCTACATCACCCGATGGCTCACAATGTCAGTGGACCAGACACTTGCAAGTTTTTTGGAATAGTCCACAGATATTCTCTGCAGGATTCCTTCAGACTCTACAGGGAGTGCATATCTTGATAATGTATACTGCACTGCTGACGCACTGAATGTGCATTTAACACAGATTACGATTAGTCATTAAAGGGTTGACAGATAGAAGCTATGTAATTAATATCAAAACATTTCAACTCTTTCATACAGAAGTAATTTCCTAGGCATGACAATTACCAATCAGGGACATGTTTCAATGCATGACTGAGACTAAAAGTCACTGAATTACAAAATCCAAACACCCTAAAGGACTTACAATTAATGCCTAGGCCTATTGAACTATGCTAAAGCTTTCATACCTGACTATGTTCAATTGTCAAAACTATTATATGGCAGATGTACACTGAAAAATGAAAAACCTTTTGATTTTACCCCAGAAGATTATGAGGCACTAGAGAACTCTATGAATTTAGTACCAGTTTGCAACACGGTAAGACACTCTAAAAATATAAGTAAATACCCCTGCCCACAAGTGGGAAGGACTGATTCACTGATTCAACAAGGCCACCAAGGTCT
Source organism: Mobula birostris (assembly GCF_030028105.1). Taxonomy (NCBI): domain Eukaryota; kingdom Metazoa; phylum Chordata; class Chondrichthyes; order Myliobatiformes; family Myliobatidae; genus Mobula; species Mobula birostris. The sequence continues at coordinate 22,904,258 of NC_092393.1, forward strand.
GGCATAATCATGGTGGCAGACAAGCTGTTCATGCAAAATTATCCATGTTACACTCGTAGCCTTATATGTTGAGTGATTGTAAGCATTTTGTTGCAAATTGTAAAAGAATATCTGGTCTATAATAAAGAACAGTCACAGGACCGCCTTCTATAAAACAAAAAAAAACCAATTGCACCAATACAAGTGTGGCAATTGATTATGTAGGCCTATTTCTATCACGTCAAGGCAACCCACCTTATTGGAAACCTAATTAGTATATTCTTGTGATAGTTGATCTTTGTGTGGAATAGGCAAGGTTAAATCCCACAAATTCCTGCAGTGAAGCCCCAACCGTCACAGCACTCCAAAACTCCATATTCCCACATGCAAACATTCCAAACAAGGGTCTTCCTTCATTGGTAAAGGCTTTCAGGCCACGTGTGAACAAGCCGGCATACAAGTGGAGCACAGCACACCATTCCACCCCCAATCGTGTGGCATGGTGGCGAGAAAGGCTCGAGTGATAACGCAAAGCCTGGCAAAACTGGTCTGCTCTTGCAGACAAAAATCGGTTAGGCTTGTCCCTTAAGTGCAACTGTCCATAAACAAAATGCTAATTGCAAAAATAGGAGTATATAAGAATGTTATACTTCATTTTTTCAATGTACAAATAGCACAGTGGTAATCGAGGCCGGGAGAGGAAACAAAACAGTAAGTAAAGCGGTCTCCAAAAATAACATCAAACCCGCCCCAGCAGGACTTATCCTCCCAGAATGAATGGAACCTTAATATTAGACCAGTTAATGGGTTCACCACTGAACCCCTACTCTCCAATGGGAAGCGGGGGGTGGGTGGTGAGGTGTATTGAAGAGGTAAAACACATATTTAGATCTAAACAAAAGCCTAACAATTCCTGTTCACTTGAGGAAGATCTCATAGATACATTGTCCAGGAATATAAATGCATTGTTGTTTGCATTGTTGTTTTCAGAGTAAGAAAGACACGAGCTCCAGGAAGAAATGGTGCTCTTTGCTTTTAATATTTGTGATTATGATAATGCTATTCAGTGCTGCCTTACTTACTGTTTGCTTTTTAGCAGACAAAGTCACATTTACTACAGAAATTGACTCATCAGGCTTGGACACCCCTAAGCTCAATGACACAGAGAATATGAGATTAAGGAGATCTGTGAGCAATGGTGATTCTAATTTAAATATCACCAAATGGCCCTTACCCCTTAATCATATGTGAACTAATACACTGGAACATTTAAATCTTGCCTCTGGCAATGCTATTGCTCCCATCCACTTAAACATTCACTCTGACCGCATTGCAGATGAAATGAACACAGACACATGGGAAGTCAAAACTAATAGAGGAATCCCTTGCAATGGATCCTGCTACACTTGAGGAAAAGTATAAACACTGTTATATCGTTGAATGGTCCCACTCAGTGCATTTAGAATTTCCAGCAAAGCCCTGGATCTAATTATTGCACGGAAAAATAATATGGAAAAATGCACTGATGACGTACACCCCACATCGATAACGTTACATGCATTGACAAGCCTACAATTGTTGCTATGTATTCAGTTGAATGGTATTAAAATCAACAGGCAAAGAAAAATTTAGCCCTTAACAATTTTCACGATATTAGAATTAAAGTAAAACCACTTGTACAGCCATGCTTTGACAGTGCTCACTCTCAGAATAGCACTGATCAGATCCCTCGGTTCACTCGAAAGGTATAAATTTCTGACGACAGAAGCTGTTCAGACATACCACTATCAGAGGTTCGTTCACTTTTTCAGGTTTATAATGGATATGACTCTTGGAGTAATCTAATTAGTAAATTTATGTTACATATCTTAAGACAGAAACCCAAGACCAGTTTTAAGCAATGAATTGTGATACGAAGATGCAACAAAGACTATTCCAGACGGATTTGATATTTGGCAAAAATGGCTAGAGAAAACTCAGTCCAATCAAAAGAGTATTTCTCGAGGCAGTACTAGTGTAGCTGAACTAACACAATCAGACGAGTGAGGTATCTCCTTTCACAAATTTCCATGGCAGACCCATACAAAGCCTTGACTGGCTTAACACTCGAACTGAAACAGTAACTAAGACCTTTCCAGTATTGCAAATTTACTGTCTCTTTTGCAGTAGCAGATAGTTTCTGGTGGATTGGCACTTATTTAAATTGGGATTCAGATTTTTTTTTTTTGCAGTTTTCCAACGGACAAATCCCCTAGCCATTGAAATTTTTACTTTTATGTTGCTCCTTCTGTTGAACATTGAAGTCTGCAAAGACTGAAGTTTGATGACTTTTGCCTTTTATACGCTGGCTCCACTCCTAAGGCTCCTTTAGCTACATTAACCCCATTACCTTCCTTGGATTATCTCTTGTATGTCTGCTTTGTAATCGCTGCCTCATATTTGCCTTTCACCTATTCCCTTTAACCCCAAAGAGTGAAGAGCAGAGACTGCCCTGATCATATTATTCTTGCTCCTTGCCTTTTCCTAGTGCTGATCACTAATGTTCCATAGAGGTATGCATGTTTCTCGACTCATCTTGAGGAGGCTTGGGATGTGTCTGTCACAATTAGTCAGTCTCATAACATAATTGCATAAAGATGAGTCGATAAACATTTTTCACTCACTTACTTGGGTATTATATATTTACTTTCTAATAAGGGTAACTTTGTATATAATATGGCTTTTCAGACTTTATATACTATCCTTTGAAAGTACAGTATGTTGTTCACTGTGAATGATGGCCTTGACTATCAGGGCCTCCGGCACTGAGTCTGACCCTGTGGTGCAGAAGGGTGGGACGGAGAAGAGGAGAGCTGTCGTCATTGGAGTCTTTATAGTCAGGGGAGCAGACAGGAGATTTTGTGGACGTGAGAAGGACACCCGCATGGTTTGTTGCCTCCCGGGTGCCAGGGTCCGGGATGTCCCTGACCGGGTGCACGACATCCTGGTACGAGAGGGAAAGCAACCAGAAGTCGTGATACATGTTGAGACCAACGACATAGGCAGGAAGAGGGATGAGGTCCTGAAGTGTGAGTTTCGGGAATTAGGCAGAAGGGTGAAGAACAGGACCTCAAGGGTGGCGTTCTCAGGATTGCTGCCAGTGCTACGTGACAGAGATGTTAAGAATTGGAGGAAATGGCAGTTGAATGCGTGGCTGAGGAGTTGGTGCAGGGAGCAGGGTTTTAGATTTTTAGATCATTGGGATCTCTTCTGGGGAAGATGGGACCTGTACAGATTGGATAGGTTGCACCTGAACTTGAGGGGGAGCAATATCCTTGCAGGTAGGTTTGCTAGCATGGTTCGGGAGGGTTTAAACTAATTTGCAAGGGGGATGGGACCCAGAGCAATAGAGCAGTGAAAGAAGTGCATGGAGTAAAGCCAGATCTAACATACAGAGAGGCTTTGAGGAAAGAGAAGCAGAATAAATGGTGTAAAGACAGTAAGGTAGAAGGGTTGAAATGTGTGTACCTCAATGCAAGAAGCATCAGGAACAAAGGTGAAGAACTGAGAGCTTGGATACATACATGGAATTATGATGTATTGGCCATTACAGAGACTTGGCTGGCACCAGGGCAGGAATGGATTCTCAATATTCCTGGATTTCAGTGCTTTAAAAGGGATAGAGGGGGTGGAAAAAGGGGAGGAGGGGTGGCATTACTGGTCAGGGATACTATTACAGCTACAGAAAGGGTGGGTAATGTAGCAGGATCCTCTTTTGAGTCAATATGGGTGGAAGTTAGGAACAGGAAGGGAGCAGTTACTCTACTGGGGGTATTCTATAGGACCCCTGGTAGCAGCAGAGATACAGAGGAGCAGATTGGGAGGCAGATTTTGGAAAGGTGCAAAAATAACAGGGTTGTTATCATGGGTGACTTTAACTTCCCTAATATTGATTGGCACCTGATTAGTTCCAAGGGTTTAGATGGGGCAGAATTTGTTAAGTGTGTCCAGGATGGATTCCTGTCACAGTATGTGGACAGGCCGACCAGGGGGAATGCCATACTAGATCTAGTACTAGGTAATGAACCGGGTCAGGTCACAGATCTCTCAGTGGGTGAGCACCTGGGGGACAGTGACAACCGCTCCCTGGCCTTTAGCATTATCATGGAAAAGGATAGAATCAAAGAGGACAGGAAAATTTTTAATTGGGGAAAGGCAAATTATGAGGCTATAAGGCTAGAACTTGTGGGTGTGAATTGGAATGATGTTTTTGCAGGGAAATGTACTATGGACATGTGGTGGATATTTAGAGATCTCTTGCGGGATGTTAGGGATAAATTTGTCCCGGTGAAGAAGATGAAGATTGGTAGGGTGAAGGAACCATGGGTGACAAGTGAGGTGGAAAATCTAGTCAGAAGGAAGAAGGCAGCATACATGAGGTTTAGGAAGCAAGGATCAGATGGGTCTATTGAGGAATATAGGGAAGCAAGAAAGGAGCTTAAGAAGGGGCTGAGAAGAGCAAGAAGGGGGCATGAGAAGGCCTTGGCGAGAAGGGTAAAGGAAAACCCCAAGACATTCTTCAATTATGTGAAGAAAAAAAAGATGACAGGAGTGAAGTTAGGACCGATTAGAGATAAAGGTGGGAAGATGTGCCTGGAGGCTGTGGAAGTGAGCGAGGTCCTCAATGAATACTTCTGTTCGGTATTCACCAATGAGAGGGAACTTAATGACAGTGAGGACAATATGAGTGAGGTTGATGTTCTGGAGCATGCTGATATTAAGGGAGATGAGGTGTTGGAGTTGGTAAAATACATTAGGACAGATAAGTCCCCTGGGCCTGACGGAATATTCCCCAGGCTGCTCCACGATGCGAGAGAAGAGATTGCTGAGCTTCTGGCTAGGATCTTTATGTCCTCGTTGTCCACGGGAATGGTACCGGAGGATTGGAGGGAGGCGAATGTTGTTCCCTTGTTCAAAAAAGGTAGTAGGGATAGTCTAGGTAATTATAGACCAGTGAGCCTTACGTCTGTGGTGGGAAAGCTGTTGGAAAAGATTCTTAGAGATAGGATCTATAGACATTTAGAGAATCATGGTCTGATCAGGGACAGTCAGCATGGCTTTGTGAAGGGCAGATCGTGTCTAACAAACCTGATAGAGTTCTTTGAGGAGGTGACCAGGCATATAGATGAGGGTAGTGCAGTGGATGTGATCTATATGGATTTTAGTAAGGCATTTGTCAAGGTTCCACACGGTAGGCTTATTCAGAAAGTTAGAAGGCATGGGATCCAGGGAAGTTTGGCCAGATGGATTCAGAATTGGCTTGCCTGCGGAAGGCAGAGGGTGGTGGTGGAGGGAGTACATTCAGATTGGAGGATTGTGACTAGTGGTGTCCCACAAGGATCTGTTCTGGGACCTCTACTTTTCATGATTTTTATTAACGACCTGGATGTTGGGGTAGAAGGGTGGGTTGGCAGGTTTGCAGATGACACAAAGGTTGGTGGTGTTGTAGATAGTGTAGAGGATTGTCAAAGATTGCAGACAGACATCGATAGGATGCAGAAGTGGGCTGAGAAGTGGCAGATGGAGTTCAACCCGGAGAAGTGTGAAGTGGTGCACTTTGGAAGGACAAACTCCAAGGCAGAGTACAAAGTAAATGGCAGGATACTTGGTAATGTGGAGGAGCAGAGAAATCTCGAGGTACATGTCCACAGATCCCTGAAAGTTGCCTCACAGGTGGATAGGGTAGTTAAGAAAGCTTATGGGGTGTTAGCTTTCATAAGTCAAGGGATAGAGTTTAAGAGTCGCGATGTAATAATGCAGCTCTATAAAACTCTGGATAGGCCACACTTGGAGTATTGTGTCCAGTTCTGGTCACCTCACTATAGGAAAGATGTGGAAGCATTGGAAAGGGTACAGAGGAGATTTACCAGGATGCTGCCTGGTTTAGAAAGTATGCATTATGATCAGAGATTAAGGGAGCTAGGGCTTTACTCTTTGGAGAGAAGGAGGATGAGAGGAGACATGATAGAGGTGTACAAGATAATAAGAGGAATAGATAGAGTGGATAGCCAGTGCCTCTCCCCAGGGCACCATTGCTCAATACAAGAGGACATGGCTTTAAGGTAAGGGGTGGGAAGTTCAAGGGGGATATTAGAGGAAGGTTTTTCACTCAGGGAGTGGTTGGTGCGTGGAATGCACTGCCTGAGTCAGTGGTGGAGGCAGATACACTAGTGAAGTTTAAGAGACTACTAGACAGGTATATGGAGGAATCTAAGGTGGGGGCTTATATGGGAGGCAGGGTTTGAGGGTCGGCACAACATTGTGGACCAAAGGGCCTGTACTGTGCTGTACTATTCTATGTTCTATGTTCTATGTTCTATAATATATTGTATTAGTTATAGTGTTAAACTTACTATTTGGGTATAGGCATATATTGTGCATGTGGTACCCCTACAATGCAACAAATATGACCACTAGGCCTACCAATACTGCCATTTGTATTGTGTTAAATGTTACCAGAACAACCTGTATATGCAGTTGACAAAATCCCATGGTCTGACAGAACAGATTGGGTAGCCCTTGCTCAGTTAAAGTTTTCTGGGAAAACACAAACGTCGGGAAGGTGTGTCAATTCTTCTCAGTCAGGTCCAATCCTTAACAAGGGAAAGGGGGCAGACTTGAACAACTATACCTAGAGTCAAGAGTCACCAAAATGGGAAGAAACTTATGTAGATATGGCTGGTATTAGAATGCCAAGCTACAGTACACCACAGGCGTTCACTCCCTAGGAGGGACATAACCAACCCCTATGTTCTGACATCTTTTTATGGGAATTCAGAATTAACAGCCTGAAATGAAAAACACAGACAGAATCCTCAACAGGAGAAATATACTCTTTCTTTCCTCTATAAATGTTTCTTCTTCAATGTATATTATTATATTGTGAAATAATGTAACTGATGAATACAATTTTCTATAACTAAAATGTGAGATTACTAATCCTTAGGCAAAAGGAGACAGCAATACACAATTGGTAATGTGCTTACAAGACTCATTTTCAGAAAACCTGAATAATATTGTGCACTGAAACAAAAGCAATACAAACACTCTTGTAAAGGAAATGAACTATCTTCAGCTCAGTGAAAGAGATTATTAGCTGACTTGATGAGCTAACGACGTCAAAGACAGTGGTCCAAATGTGCTTCGATGAAACAGCAAGAACTGATTGTGAAGAAGAAAAACTTAAAGATGGACTAATATGTACATTGATGCATTGTTGTCATGTGTTTATGAAAAAATTATAATAGCAACAATTCTTAAGTTTTCTGAAATGTGTGCAATTGAGATTAAGGAACTGCATTCATTGAGAATCAAGTCAAAGAGTACTCTACTAGCACTAGTAGCTTATCAGAACAGTTGGCTCATAGCATCTTGACTGATTTCTCAAGAGCTGCAGTGTAAGACAATTGGGTTATTTAATTGGACTTGTTTCAAACCAGACAAGTTGGTAAGTTATTTAGTTCAAGGAAACTTACAGACCATATTTATATTATCACTTACCATATCAAGCAGCCGATGTGTTAATAGTTGGAAGGTTTGTCTGCTCAAAGAGTTAGCTTTACAGCATTAATTGTGGGTACCTGGGAACAGTGTCTCCAGAAGTTTTTAGACCGTTTGTGTAAAAGAGGTATCTAAAAAAAAATCATACACATGTGAAGATAACCAAGTGGCAGATAAACAGTACAAATGTAGAGAGCAGTTCAAGCTTATTAGGAATGGTAAAGGAATAGCAAGAAGAATGACAGAAATAAGGGGTAAACTGGAATCCAATCTTTTGTCTTCAATTTCTACGATAGTGGATTCATTTGTCTGCGTCATTAGTATGTCTTTTTAGCTTACAGGAATTTTATCTGTATTTTGGAAATCCTTTGTGCTTCACAAATAGTTTGTACTTTGGAATTTTTTTCAAAAATAAAAATCCTCTTTGAGATTTGTTTTAAGAGATTTATTTGGATTTAAATGTGTCTAAATAATGAACTGTGTTTCAACTACTTTGTTAGCTGGAAGTCTTTCCTTTTTTTGGTAGAGAGGGAGTACCCACTGTTCAAATAGTAGGTATTAACAGCTAACCACACCATGGATAACAAACAGGGAAGTGAACTCGTTTTTGAAGTGTAGGTATTTACAGTATATATTTACAGTATAATTTTCATTTAGTGAGGGTACCAGTGCTATCTATATCAGATAGGGCTTAAGGTCTTCAGTTGAATTTAGTCAGCAAACACAATATTATCACAGTGTCAGTGTTGATATAGTGTTGAATTCTCCATCAGCACAGATGCATCACAAGGCTGTGTGCTTAGACCTCTGCTCTACTCACTTTACACCTATAACCATGTGGCTAAGCACAGCTCCAATGTCTTAAACAACTTTTCTGACAACACCACAGTCATAAGCCAAATCAAAGATGGCGATGAATCAGCACATAGGAGGGAGATGGAAAATTGGTCTGAGTGGTACCTCAGCAACAACCTCTTACTCAATGTCTGCATGACTAAGGAGCTGTTTATTGACTTCAGGAGGAGGAAATCAGAGGTCCATCAGCCTGTCCTTATTGGTGGATCAATGGTGAGGAGGGACAGCAACTTTTATTATCATTTCCGAGGACCTGCCCTGGGCCCAGAATGTAAGTGGAATTACAAAGAAAGCACAGCAGAGCCTCTACTTTCTTGGAAGTTTGCAAAGATTCAGCCTAACATCTAAAATTTCTGACAAACTTCTATAAGTATTTGGTGGAGAGTATGTTGACTGGCTGCATCACAGCCTGATTTGGAAACACCAATGCCCTTGAACAGAAAAGGGTACAAAAATAGTGGCTATGGCCTATCACAAATAAAGCCTTCCCCACCATTGAGCGTGTCTACACAAAGCATTGTTGAAGGAAAGCAGCATCCATCACCAGGGGCCCTACCACCAATGTCATGCTCTTGCCATCAGGTCACGCTCTCACTGCTGCCATCAGGAAGGTGATACAGGAGCCTCAGGACTCACACCACCAGGTTCATGAACCTTTATTAACCTTCAACCATCGGGCTCTTAAACCAAAGGGGATAGCTTTAGTCAACTTCACTTGTCCCATCATTGAGATGTTCCCACAACCAATGAACTCACTTACAAGAGCTTTTTTACCCATGTTCTCAATACAGTACTTATTGCTTATTTATTTGTTATTATTATTTCTTTCTTTTTGTATTTGCACAGTTAGTTGTCTTTTGCACACTGTTTGAACACATAAGTAGGTGCACTGGTTCATTGATTCTATCATGGTTATTATTCTATTAAAGATTTATTAATTATGCCTGCAAGAAAATGAATCTCAGGATTGTGTATAGAGACATATATGTACTTTAGTAATAAATTTACTTTGAACTTTGAAATGTGTTAGTATAGTGTTGAAAATGGATTAATATTATGTTGGGCTTGGTATAGTACCCTGATATTTTTGCAGTGGTTTGGTACTTTGGCGTTATTAGTACAGTGATAGTGTTGGTATAATATAAGATTTAGTATGATGCTATGGATTTGACAGGCTAGTTTTATTAGTGCTGGGATCATAATGGGATTGGATAATATGGCATCAGGCCTTGATAAAAGATGAAAGATCATATGGTTTCAAGGTTGATCTGATGGGCTTGAGGGAGATTATGCTCGTGAAATCCTCAGTTATGGTCGAGCATGCTGTAAAATACACTATTCCCAAATAAGTCATTCTTGCCTCTTAAACACTTTACCTTTTATATTTATGACCAAAGCAAGGCAAATAATTGAAACTTCAGGACGATGTCAGATAATGTCAAGGATGCCGTTAAAGTAGATCCTGAGTGAAGAGATCTATTACCCATATTTAAAATTAAAATTAATAGCAACACAGAAAACAACTGAAATCTTCTATCTCTTGACCTCATATTAGTTGTCAACCTTGAAAGGCTCAGTCTTTTTAAAACTGCATCTCAGTTGAATTGTTGAGGAGTTCGCTGTCTGTCACCTCCCACAAACTGATTTAAACTGTCATTCTATTTTGCTCCACATCAACGATCTGCTCCTGTTCTTCTTAGGCTTGCAAATCCCTACCTGCAAGTCAATATTCAGCTTGATTCATTTGTCTCATTCAATCCATACCACATTGTTCTAGCAAACCTACGCCTATTACTTTCAGAAAAATGGATGGTCTCAATTATCCGTGCAGCCGATCCTATTTATTCTCACTTTCAGTTTGCCAGTCAGAAGATAGAAAGTGGCAAGACACAGTGCCACATCCCACATACATCCAATGCATCACATCTGCTTTGTGAAAACATTCATAGCACAAAATATTGCAATGGAGATAAATTAATAACATGGTTATACTACAAATACTGCCTTACCTTAGCTTGTTGTACTCGTGTTTACGCCTCCATTGAAGACAGGCTGTACCAAATTACCAAGTGTTTATACTCTCTGTCTGATGCTTAAGTCCACTGCCTCCAACAGGACTACAGTGTGATGGATACATCAAGCAGTTAACATAATACTGCTCAATATGTTATAATCTAAGACCGATCATTAACTGCCAGATATATCCAAATGATCTTTGGTGTTGCTTGCAATGGAAAGTAAAAGAGGTGGAGGTATCATCACAACACTCATTATCAAAAGGAGAAATTTCTCAGCAAACGGCTGTACCAATACGTCAGTCGTACTGCATGATATCCTTCTGCACTAGGCTGCTTCCACTTTAAAAAGTAAATATACCCAAACAAATCATCCGTTAGTTAAACGTGTAATGTATACATTAGAGGGTTAATGGTGCCTAACGGCGACTTCTTTGCTTGCATCTTCGGAAACAGCTCAATTTCTATCTTTAATATCGATATTTTTTCCCTTTCAGGGCTCTTTTGAAGACCCTGACCTGGAGTTACACACTGACTACAGTTCTTTGCGGGAATGGGACCCGCTCTCAAGGTTCCATAACAGGCTGATATTCGGCCTAAGAATTCGGCTTGGTTTCGGAAGCCTAGGATCTCGGGGCTCTGGAGACGGGCCGATCGAGGGTCGCTGTCATGACAGGAGACCCGTGTGTCATCAAGGGAGTCAAAATATCTATGGCTGTGTGCCTGGAGACCTGGAATCTTTGCGATCTTCAGGCACAGAGCTTGAGAAAAGTGACGTAACGGACTTTTAGCATCGTAAACCAGCGAGATGTTTGTTATGTCTTCCTGCTAGCTGGGAAAATGGAGACACCTGTTTCTCCCTTATTAGGGAGAGAGAGAACCTGTGGTATGCTGAATGCCAGGTGAAACGCAAAGTCTTGGGGGTAAATACAAGTCTGTGTCTTTGCTATTGCTTTGCTCACGCTTGAGTGCTCGATGACAGTGCCAATGCTTTTTTTTTGCCGGTGGGAGGAGGGGGAATGGTTGCTCGCTGCCGCTTACGTGCGGGGGGAGGGGCGGAGCTGGGGAGGTCTTTGGGGTTCTAACATTTAACTGTCGCTTGGGGCACTCCTTTGTTTTCGTGGATGGTTGCGAAGAAAAAGCATTTCAGGATGTATATTGTATACATTTTTCTCACATTAAATTGTACCTTTGAACCTTTGAGAGAGATACAGTTATCAAATGAACTCATCTCTGTTGCAAAGCTTCACTGTCATCACTGAAATTCCTGATGCGGTGGCAGCTATATTATGGAACCAATCTTGCATTAAAATCCAACATCATCCTTCACTTCATATTGTCCATCACCATCTTGTTGGATATTACGTTAATGTACCAATTGAGTACTTGTAGTGAGAATCGATTCTCAAAACTTCACAGCTCTTTCCACAGTCCCACCAGCTGCTGATGAAGAAGTTTCCTCTCATGTTCCCCTTAAATATTTCACCTTTCACCCTGAAACCAAAACCTCTAGTTGTAGCTTCACCCAACCTCTGTTTAAAAAAAAAGCTTGCTTGTATTTACCCTATCTATATTCCTCATAATCTTGTAAACCTCTATCAAATCTCTCCTCAGTCTTCTACGTTCTCGAGAATAAAGTTTTAACCTCTTGAATCTTTCCTAATAACTCAGGTCTTCCGGTTCCAGCAATATCCTTGTAAATTTTCTCTGTACTCTTTCAATCTTATTTGCATCTTTCCTGTAGGTAGGTGATCAAAACTGCACACAATACTCCAAATTAGGCCTCACCGACATCTTATGCAACTTCAACATAACATCCCAACTCTTGTTCTCAATACTTTGATTTATGAAGGCCAAAGTACCAAAGGATTTCTTTACAACCGTATCTACCTGTGGCACCACTTTCAATGAATTTTGAACCTGTATTCTCAGATCCCATTGTTCTACCACTCTCATCAATACCCTGTTACTTTGTTGGTCTACTCTGGTTGGTCCTCCTAAACTTGTCTGCATTAAGTTCTATCTGCCATTTTTCAGTGCATTTTTCCAGTTGGTCCAGAATCCACTTGGGCTTTGATTGTCTTCCCTGTTGTCCACTAAACCCACAATCTTGGTGTCATCCACAAATATGTTGATTCAGTTATCCACATTATCATCTACATCATTCATATAGATGACAAACAACAATGGACCCAGCACTAATCCCAGGGGCACCCCACTAGTCACAGGCTTCCAGTCAGAGAAGCAACCATCTACTACCACTTTCTGGCTTCTCCCACAGAACTAATGTCCAATCCAATTTCCTACCTTATCTTGAATGCCAAGCAACTGAACCTTCTCCACCAACCTCCCATGTGGGACTTTGTCAAATGCCTTGCTAAGGTCCATACAGGTAACACTCACTGATTTCCTTCATCAACTTTTCTAGTAACATCCTCGAAAAACTCTATTAGATTGGGTAGGCATGATCTACAAAGCATAAAGCTGTGCTAACTATTCCTAATTAGTCCCTGTCTATCCAAATACTCATATATACAGTCTCTTAGAATACCTTCCAATATCATTCCCATCAACACACATCAAAGTTGCTGGTGAACGCAGCAGGCCAGGCAGCATCTCTAGGAAGAGGGACAGTCAACGTTTCGGGCCGAGACCCTTTGTCAGGACTGACGAATGGTCTCAGCCTGAAACGTCAACTGTACCTCTTCCTAGAGATGCTGCCTGGCCTGCTGCATTCACCAACAACTTTGATGTGTGTTGCTTGAATTTCCAGCATCTGCAGAATTCCTTTGTGTTTGCATTTTTAATATCATTCCCATGACTGATGTCGGGCTCACAAGCCTATAATTTCCTATGCTACCTCACCTGTCTCTAAGGATGATTTAATTATCTCTGCTAGGGCCCTTGCAATTTCTGCACTTGCCTCCTGCAAGGTCTGAGGAAACACTTATCAGGCCCTGGGGATTTATCCATCCTGATTTGCCTCAAGATAGCAATCACCTCCTCCTCTGCAATCTATATAGGGTCCCTGACTTCGTTGCTGCTTTACCTCACTTTGATAGATTCTGTGTCCGTCTCCCGAGTAAATACGAATGCAAAACATCCATTTATGATCTCTCCCATCTTTTTGGCTCCACACATAGATTGCCATTCTGCTCTTTCAGAGGACCAATTTTGACCTTTGAAATCTTTTTGCTCTTAACATATCTGTATAAGCTCTTAGGATTCTCCTTCACCTTGTCTGCTAGAGAAACCTCATGCATTCTTTCAGCCCTCCTGATTCACTTCTTAAGTGTTCTCTTGCATTTTTTATACTCCTCAAGTACCTCATTTTTCCCTACCTGCCTATAGCTTCTATGCACCTCCTTTTTTTCCTCTCTTAACCTGGGCCCCAATATCTCTTGAAAACCAAAGTTCCCTAAACCTATTATCCTAGTCTTTTATTCTGACAGCTTTGTACTTTCAAAATTTCATTTTTGAAGGCCTCCCACTTACCAAGTACACCTTTGCCAGAAAACAGCCTGTTTCAATCCACACTTGCCAGATCCTTTCTGATACCATCAAAATTGGCCTTTCTCCAATTTAGAATCTCAACCCAAGGATAGGACCTATCTTATTCCATAATTACCTTGAAAATAATGGCATTATGATCACCAGATGCAAAGTGTTTCCCTACACAAACTTCTGTCACCTGTCCTGCCTCATTCCCAAACAGGAGATCAAGTATTGCACACTCCTTCATTGGAAATTCCACGTACTGATTAAGGAAACTTTTCTAAACACATTTGGCAGACTCTATCCAGTCTGGTCCTTTTACAGTATGGGAGTTCCAGTCAATATGTGGAAAGTTAAGATCACCTAATATCACAACCGTATGTTTCTTGCAGCAGTCTGCAATCTCTTCACTAATTTGTTCCTCTGACTGGACGGACTGTTGGGTGGTCTATAATACAGCCTCATTATTGTGGGCATACCTTTCTTATTCCTCAGTTCCACCATAAAACCTCACTTGACAAGTACTTCAGCCTGTCCTGACTGAGCACTGCCGCGTCATTTTCCCTAACTAGTAATGCCACCCCTCCCCTTTATTCCCTCCCGCTCTGTCACATCTAAAACAACGGAACCCCATAATATTGAGCTGCCAGTCCTGCCCCTTCTGCAACCAAGTCTCAGTAATGGGTACAATATTATAATTCTACATGTTGATCCATGCCCTGATCTGATCTGCCTTTCCTACAATACTTCTTGCATTGAAATATAGGCAACTCAATATATTAGTCTCACCATGCTTTAAGCTCCTGACTTTGTCTGAGATCTTAACAACATCCCTCTCCACAAGCACTCCACTATCTGCTCTGTCACTTTGGTTCCCATCCCCCTGCAACTCAATTCTGGTCACCTCACTGCTGGAAGTACGTGGAAACCATAGAAAGGGTGCAGAGGAGATTTACAAGGATGTTGCTTGGTTTGGGGAGCATGCCTTAGAATAGGTTCAGTGAACTCAGCCTTTTCTTCTTGGAGCGACGGATAGAGGTGTATAAGATAATGAGAGGCATTGATCATGTGGATAGTCGGAGGCTTTTTCCCAGGGCTGAAATGTCTAGCATGAGAGGGCATAGTTTTAAGGTGCTTGGAAGTAGGTACAGAGGAGATGTCAGGGGTAAGTTTTTTACGCACAGAGTGGTGAGTGCGTGGAATGGGCTGCCGCCGGCGGTGGTAGAAGTGAAAACAGTAAGGTCTTTTAAGAGACTCCTGGGTGGATACATGGAGCTTAGAAAAATAGAGAGCTATGGGTAAGCCTAGCTAGTTCTAAGGTAAGGACATGTTCGACACAGCTTTGTGGGTCAAAGGGCCTGAATTGTGCTGTAGGTTTTCTATGTTTCTATGTTTCTAACTCGAGGTTAAACCCACCTGTACAGTACTAGCAAGCCTTCCCACTAGTCAATCAGCTATGCACTGTGTCCTGCAATCAGCTGAGCATCATCCTCGGCAACCTCAGGAGTTGTTGTGGCAATGGTACATCATGGTGAATGCACAAACGCTTTGGGATCCTCGCAGCATTTTATCCATTGCAAGCTAAAAGATTTCTGCAGCTGACTTAACTCCATTTGGTAGATTGGTAGTGGCACTTAACCCAATTAACTATCAAGTAACTCTGACTATCATGCTGAGTTATGTCCTAGGATGCGCTGGGACTATCCTCAGTGTGGTGTACTTAGGATCATAGGATATCTTGGGTCTTTCAACATCAGACACTCTCGCCCAGGCGACCCAGCCAAGGTTAATGAGGCCCCGGCTTGTGTCCCAGCAGCATAGGTCCATGAGTCACACCTCTTGATCCATAGCCATCTGGTGACTTGCTCAGCAGCCTTTAACTCATGAAAGGTCTGGAGTTAGGGAGAGAAATCGTGACAGTCCTGATGACTCTTTTCTCTGCAGGCCCTGTAATGCCAAGGAGAGAGTAGGTTCTGCAGAGCGAGCAGCCAGTAAAACCTCTACACCCCACCTCTATAGGCTCGCATCATGCTCTCCATCCCTGTCCCTGGCACTGCTCTACCAGCTCTTGGGGTACTTGACTTTTGCCTCCTCAATTCAGTCGACTACCTATCACTCTAACTCCCTGAGTTCTCCTTCATCTGTGCTTAGAGATGGGACAGGATCATATTAATAGTGTCAAGAACATGCCAGTTTCACAAAATATGCCTTAAAGGTTCTGAAATGCCTGCTTCGCTGCTGCTGAAACTGTGTGCTCCAGAATCTCCAGAGGGGAAGGCATCGAGTCCTCGGCTTTGCTTGTTGCTCAGCAGCCGGGGTGGGGTCGAAGCACTCAGCAGAGGATGGTGCTCGGAGAGGCTGTGTCGGAGGGCTGGTCGGAGGCTCGAAGTTTTTAGACGGACTCAGAGTCCGCTGCGGTCGGGGGCTTCCAATGGTGCTGCATCAGCAAGTTTGTTGTGCTTGGAGGTTCATGGCAGGAAGAGTTTCTCCCTTCTACCATCTGCGTGAGATGATGAGGCTATCGAGACTTTGAGACTTTTTTTTTACCATGCCCATGGTCTGCTCTTTATCAAATTAAGGTACTGCTTTGCACTGTTGTAACTATATGTTATAATTATGTGGTTTTGTCAGTTTTAGTCTTGGTTTGTCCTGTGTTTCTTGTGATATCATTCTGGAGGAACATTGTATCATTTTTTTAATGCATGCATTTCCAAATGACAATAAATGAGGACTGAGTGTCCTCATAATCTAATCTAAAAAAGTTGTACAGCTGACACTGCCCGCCAGCAACAGTTCTCCAGGGTTACTCTATAGATTCTATACAATCACAGAGCTTTTTCCACCTTCAGCAGCAAACCCATTTTTTGTTTTGAGTCTGCCCCAACTGCATTTTCTGTTATAACTTATGCCTCCTCCACCTGCAGCTTAAAAGTTTTGCAAACCAGATCTGGCTAACAGTACATGGGTTTTGCTTCCAGATGATTGAGAATGTGAGTCTTAAGTCCAATATTACAACCAGAGAAGAGATTCTTTTTTCTGTTCCAGAGGTGCTCAATAAAATAATGTGTCCACTGGCTGCCCTCTCCCCAAGCTATTGGTCACAATTATTGCAACATTTTCTCTCTGTTCTTGCACGAGACAATCCACAACAGTTCATACCATCCCACCAAGACTAAGACAGCCTGCAATAAACAATTACTCATCCATGGCATAACCATTAACAACAAATCACACCCACATCAACCAGCAGCTTCACTGGACAACAACATATAGAAGTTTAGATCACTCATATACAGAGTATTTTGTATATTCTAAACACCACCCTTTGGGAAAGATATGAAGACCAAAATTGTCCACAGAGGGATATGGTTTGAATAAGGCATTTTTGTTTTCTTGGTACTAATAAAGCTAAGAGGGAACTGAAAAAAATGTATTTTAAATCATGAATGGTGTAGACATATGGAGAGAAATTGTCCCCAATAATAGAGGGGTCAAGAAGCTGAGGAGATAAAATTAAGGTAATTGGTAAAAGAGCCTAGAGTTACATGAGAGAAGTATTGTTTTACAGTGACTGACTGGAATGTCAAAGGGACACTACAGCGATTCCTGCAGTGGTACACTTCCAGCAATCCAAGTTCAATCCTTACCTCTAGTGTTGTCTGTATATAGTTCACACATTCTCCCTATGACCACATAGGTTTTCCCCAGGTGCTCCAATTTCCTCCTACTGTGCATCCCAAAGATACGGCTAATTGTCTGTAAGTTAAATCCGGAGGAATTGTTTGCATGTGACACAGGTCAGAAGTGCGTGTATGTACATGTGTGGGAGGGAAGAAGATGGCTGTTGTTATGTTGCTCGCTGTGCTCTGTCTTGTCGCTTTCTATGTTGTTCTGCTGAGCATTGTGGGTATGCTATATTGGCAATGTAATGTGTGGTAATGTTTACAGGCTGCCTTCGGAACACCTTAATGCAAACAACACATGTCACTGCCTGCTTTGATGTACACAAGATAAGTAAACTTGAATCTTGAACTCCTTGGGCTTCCCAGTCTGTTTGTATCACCCCAGATTGTGGAATGACAATCCATCACTTTTCTCCCTCCCCACAATGACCATACTGGTCTTTCTCACCTTTCATGACCTTGCAGCCCAGGAATTCCCACTGAATTTCCTGCCTTTGACCACATCCCAGGACTGACTTGGGGGAACTCCCCTCTCCTGCAGAGTCACACCTGCCAGAAGTGCATACGGCTGGGTGTCAGGGAAGCAGACAGAAGATTTTGTGGACGTGAGAAGGACACCCGCATGGTTTGTTGCCTCCCGGGTGCCAGGGTCCAGGATGTCTCTGACCGGGTGCACGACATCCTGGTACGAGAGGGAAAGCAACCAGAAGTCGTGATACATGTTGGGACCAACAACATAGGCAGGAAGAGGGATGAGGTCCTGAAGTGTGAGTTTCAGGAACTAGGCAGAAGGCTGAAGAACAGGACCTCAAGGGTGGCGTTCTCAGGATTGCTGCCAGTGCTACGTGACAGTGATGGTAAGAATTGGAGGAGATGGCAGTTGAATGCGTGGCTGAGGAGTTGGTGCAGGGAGCAGGGTTTTAGATTTTTAGATCATTGGGATCTCTTCTGGGGAAGGTGGGACCTGTACAGATTGGATGGGCTGCACCTGAACTCAAGGGGGAGCAATATCCTTGCAGATAGGTTTGCTAGCATGGTTCGGGAGGGTTTTAACTAATTTGTGAGGGGGATGGGACCCAGAGCGATAGAGCAGTGAAAGAAGTGTATGGAGTAAAGCCAGATCTAACAAACAGAGAGGCTTTGAGGAACGAGAAGCAGAATAAACAGTGTAAAGACAGTAATGTAGAAGTGCTGAAATGTGTGTACCTCAATGCAAGAAGCATCAGGAACAAAGGTGATGAACTGAGAGCTTGGATACATACATGGAATTATGGTGTAGTGGCCATTACAGAGACTTGGCTGGCACCAGGTCAGGAATGGATTCTCAATATTCCTGGATTTCAGTGCTTTAAAAGGGATAGAGAGGGCGGAAAAGGGGAAGGAGGAGTGGCATTACTGGTCAGGGATACCATTACAGCTACAGAAAGGGTGGGTAATGTAGCAGGATCCTCTTTTGGGTCAATATGGGTGGAAGTCAGGAACAGGAAGGGAGCAGTTACTCTATTGGAGGTATTCTATAGGCCCCCTGGTAGCAGCAGAGATAAAGAGGAGCAGATTGGGAGGCAGATTTTGGAAAGGTGAAAAAATAACAGGGTTGTTATCATGGGTGACGTTAACTTCCCTAATATTGATTGACACCTGATTAGTTCCAAGGGTTTAGATGGGGCAGAGTTTGTTAAGTGTGTCCAGGATGGATTTTTGTCACAGTATGTGGACAGGCCGACCGGGGGAATGCCATACTAGATCTAGTACTAGGTAATGAACTGGGTCAGGTCACAGATCTCTCAGTAGGTGAGCATCTGGGGGACAGTGACCACCATTCCCTGGCCTTTAGCATTATCATGGAAAAGGATAGAATCAGAGAGGACAGGAAAATTTTTAATTGAGGAAAGGCAAATTATGAGGCTATAAAGCTAGAACTTGCGGGTGTAAATTGGGATGATGTTTTTGCAGGGAAATGTACTATGGACATGTGGTCGATGTTTAGACATCTCTTGCAGGATGTTAGGGATAAAATTGTCCCGGGTAGGAAGGTAAAGAATGGTAGGGTGAAGGAACCATGGGTGACAAGTGAGGTGGAAAATCTAGTCAGGTGGAAGAAGGCAGCATACATGAGGTTTAGGAAGCAAGGAGCAGATGGGTCTATTGAGGAATATAGGGAAGCAAGAAAGGAGCTTAAGAAGGGGCTGAGAAGAGCAAGAAGGGGGCATGAGAAGGCCTTGGCGAGTAGCGTAAAGGAAAACCCCAAAGCATTCTTCAAATATGTGAAGAAAAAAAAGATGACAGGAGTGAAGGTAGGACCGATTAGAGGTAAAGGTGGGAAGATGTGCCTGGAGGCTATGGAAGTGAGCGAGGTCCTCAATGAATACTTCTCTTCGGTATTCACCAATGAGAGGGAACTTGATGATGGTGAGGACAGTATGAGTGAGGTTGATGTTCTGGAGCATGTTGATATTAAGGGAGAGGAGGTGTTGGAGTTGTTAAAATACATTAGGACAGATAAGTCCCCGGGACCTGATGGAATACTCCCCAGGCTGCTCCATGAGGCAAGAGAAGAGATTGCTGAGCCTCTGGCTAGGTTCTTTATGTCCTCGTTGTCCATGGGAATGGTACCGGAGGATTGGAGGGAGGCGAATGTTGTCCCCTTGTTCAAAAAAGGTAGTAGAGATAGTCCAGGTAATTATAGCTCAGTGAGGCTTACCTCTGTGGTGGGAAAGCTGTTGGAAAAGATTCTTAGAGATAGGATCTCTGGGCATTTAGAGAATCATAGTCTGATCAGGGACAGTCAGCATGGCTTTGTGAAGGGCAGATCATGTCTAACAAGCCTGATAGAGTTCTTTGAGGAGGTGACCAGGCATATAGATGAAGGTGGTGCAGTGGATGTGATCTATATGGATTTTAGTAAGGCATTCAACAAGGTTCCACATGGTAGGCTTATTCAGAAAGTCAGAAGGCATGGGATTCAGGGAAGTTTGGCCAGGTGGATTCAGAACTGGCTTGCCTGCAGAAAGCAGAGGGTGGTGGTGGAGGAAATACATTCAGATTGGAGGATTGTGACTAGTGGTGTCCCACAAGGATCTGTTCTGGGATCTCTACTTTTCATGATTTTTATTAACGACCTGGATGTTGGGGTAGAAGGGTGGATTGGCAAGTTTGCAGACGACACAAAGGTTCGTGGTATTGTAGATAGTGTAGAGGATTGTCAAAGATTGCAGAGAGACATTGATAGGATGCAGAAGTGGGCTGAGAAGTGGCAGATGGAGTTCAACCCGGAGAAGTGTGAGGTGGTACACTTTGGAAGGACAAACTCCAAGGCAGAGTACAAAGTAAATGGCAGGATACTTGGTAGTGTGGAGGAGCAGAGAGATCTCAGGGTACATGTCCACAGATCCCTGAAAGTTGCCTCACAGGCGGATAGGGTAGTTAAGAAAGCTTATGGGGTGTTAGCTTTCATAAGTCGAGGGATAGAGTTTAAGAGCCGCGATGCAGCTCTATAAAACTCTGGATAGGCCACACTTGGAGTATTGTGTCCAGTTCTGGTCACCTCACTATAGGAAGGATGTGGAAGCATTGGATAGGGTACAGAGGAGATTTACCAGGATGCTGCCTGGTTTAGAAAGTATGCATTATGATCAGAGATTAAGGGAGCTAGGGCTCTACTCTTTGGAGAGAAGGAGGATGAGAGGAGACATGATAGAGGTGTACAAGATAATAAGAGGAATAGATAGAGTGGATAGCCAGTGCCTCTTCCCCAGGGCACCACTGCTCAATACAAGAGGACATGGCTTTAAGGTAAGGGGTGGGAAGTTCAAGGGGGATATTAGAGGAAGGTTTTTTACTCAGAGAGTGATTGGTGCGTGGAATGCACTGCCTGAGTCAGTGGTGGAGGCAGATACACTAGTGAAGTTTAAGAGACTACTAGACAGGTATATGGAGGAATTTAAGGTGGGTTCTTATATGGGAGGCAGGGTTTGAGGGTTGGCACAACATTGTGGGCTGAAGGGCCTGTACTGTGCTGTACTATTCTATGTCTATGTCTATGTCTATCACTATTGCTCTTAATGAACTGTCAGAGGAAATGGTTAATGCAAGTACATTGACAACATTTGAAAGGCTGTTGGATGGGTATGCAGATAGGAAAGATTCAGAGGGATTTGAGCCAATCACAGGCAACTGAGACTAGGCTAGATACGAATCTAAGTCAGCATGGACTTTTTGGGCCAGAACGCCTGCTGCCATGTTGTGTGACTCTATGATCCCAAGTGAACTGATTACGCCATTATATTTTTCAAGTCATTTATGGTTCTTTTACTAATCACCTTCATTCTGTGTTTTCTGCTTCTTGGCTAATGTGAAGAGTTTCAATCAATCCACAAAATCTGGACACTTCATGATTTTACACCCCTTTATTGTTTGCCCTTTCAGACTCTCAAAGCCAGGTAGAACAAAACAGCTTCTCCGGTCATCCAAACGAAAAAGGACCCTCATCCTTAGCATCACTCTGGTTAATTATCTAGAAAAAGTCATTTACTGGTGGCTAGTCTACATACTCCCTTGATCATCAACTTATTTCAAATTAGTTTGGTTGAATTCTCTTATTGACCATTCTGCAGTGATCCCATAATACCCCATCCGAAAATGTCTGGAAACCACAGCTCTTTTCCAGTGCTTCATCTGAACTCAAATGCACCAGTCATTTCCTGAGTTACCTACCTCACTTCGTGCACCAAGCTCACAGCTGACAAAAGCATCAGGCAGTACCAGATTGAAATGCTCCATTGAGATGGTTAATGCCTTCTCATTCATATGAGCACTGGTCTGCAGCCTGTGCTATGATCAGACTCAATGTTGTTTTGTTTGTCTCCTACCCTTCCACCAGCAACAATATCACTTTATTTCTCCATTCTGTATCCTACCCAGGAACAGTTGTTCATTCCTTATATAGCACAAATGGCTGAGTCCACCGAGCTCACTCATGCTGCACCTCAACTACTGCCAGCTGTCATTGGTGCTACTTAGACAGCCCTATTCTCTAAACCTTTCACTCTACTTCATCCCTCAAGTGAACTCAATACCAGTGTAGATCCCATTGACACTTTGGTATTGCTGCTTGTGAAGGCCAGGCACCAATGCAGAGCTAACAACAGAAACCTCAGCCGGAGCAGTGGTAGGTACAATAATCTATCAATGTCAAATTGGACTTACACTTGGTACTCAAAGTTCTCCTCACACTTTATGTAGCATAGACAGCATATTAGTTACAGGAAGTCCAAAACACTTGCTTACTGGGATCGAGAACTTAGGCTTTTAAAAATAATTTCAAAATCCACCCTGGCAGTTGGTTGGGGAATATTTATTTAATGTACCGGTTAGAGTTAGAATAAAAATCTTTTATCACTAACAGTGACCATAAATCTAATTGCTATTAAAACTTTTCTGACTCACTAAAATGATGGACAATAAAATGTAGAAACAGGAACAGGCCATTCTTGCACTGCCTTCCAATACAATCATGGCTGACCTTATACATCGATATCGTATTGCTACTTTTGCATCAGATCCCTTGATGCTTTCTGTGTCTAGAAGTATAGTTCTCTATCTTCTTCTTAAAAGTATTCATGACATTTCCAGGCACATGCAGGCACCTTCCAGTCTTCACCCGGATAACAGGAGTCACCAGCCACTTGTTTCTAACTCATCACCTGCAGCATATTTAAACCCTATTCACAACCACAGTCCTGCTTCACTCTTTGAATCAGATGGCCTCAATCAGTTACCTTGTTGTCTGTTATGTTTAAAATCTGTTATTTCTCATTTTGTGGCCACTTGTGGCTTCTTATTTTGCGGTCTTTTATTAACACTATTGTTTATTGCTGAACCATCTTTCTGTTCTGCTTTTGGCTCAAGCCTCCCCTATATTAACCCAGAGAGTATGCTCGCATAAAGGAAGTTGTTTGTTGACATGAGGCCACGATCCAAAAGCAGCAGGACACCATTGGCCATCTGCTCACCATTCCCTTCCAACTCTCCGTCTTTATACAGCAATCCCACACCAGTAAACTTCGTCCCTCTGAACCCCAGATTCTGGTGCCCAAACGCTTTGACAGATCTGCAGCCCGATGCTGCAACTCCCTGTCCCAGTGCACCTTACATTTCAAACTCCAGCTGTCTCCATATTCTACAGACCGAGCCAAGATTGCCTTCCTTATTTCTATCTTGACTGGGTGAGCTCTGACCTGGGTGGCAACTAACTGAGACAGTAAAATCACTTCTTGCAACAAATATGAGGAATTCATTGCAGAAATACACCAGGTTTTTGACCATTTTGGGAAGGGGAAAGGCAGCAGCCGATCGGATCCTTCAGCTGCATCAAGACTCAAACTCTGTGCTGGATTACACCATGGAATTCAGAGCTCTCATGACGGAGTGGAGCTGGAATGCGGATGTGCTGTTGGCTCTTTACCATCGCAGCCTCTTGGAACACTTGAAAAATGAGTTGTTCACCCAGTAGATGCCCACCGACCTCAGAAGCCTCATCACCCTGGCCCTCTGCATTGACAAGCATCTTATGGAATGACCCTCCAGATGATAAGCCAGGACCCCAGTTCCATTCCCAGAACTATTTCACACTGCAGGACCCTCATCATCAATGCTCCAGAACCCATAAAGTTAGGGAGAGCTCTCTTAATCCCCAAAGAGTATGAGCGTTGGTGGAGAAAAGCTTGTGTCCTTAATGTGAAGCAGCCAATCATCAACGCATCAAATGCCCACTCTGTCTGGGAAGTGCTGCCATCAGGTAGAAATGAGGGTCCTCAACCTGTGCAGCCTTCTTCTTTATCAAAAAGAAAGGTGAGTGTCTCCATTCCTTCATTGACGATGGTGGACTCAACAAAATTGCCATTAAGAACCTCTACCCACCATCCTTGATGGATAGAACAATTAAAACAGTCTGCGGGGCCAGATCTTCACTAATCTGGATCTACATAGTACATACAAACTGATCTGTATCTGAGATGCATGGAAGATGGCATTCAAAACACCCTCTGGCCACTACGAATACTTGGTGATGCCTTTCAGATTTTCCAATAGTCCAGCCATTTTCCAGGCCTTCATTAATAAGATTGTCTGTGACATGCTACACAGGTCCACCTTAACAACATCCTCATCTTCTCCAAGGACACCAGAGTCCACATCTGTCTTGACCATTCATTCTTTCAACATGCCATCAATTCCGATGGCCTAATTAGTGGCAGGAGCAGGCCACAGTGACGAGGTTTCTCATAGGTCAGCGATGATTGCTTAAAAGGAGAGTTTAGCGGGCATTCAGGTACATTCCAACATCCCAATCTGTGGCAGGAGTAGGCCACAGCAATGATATTTCTCACGGGTCGGCAACGCTTGTTTAAAAGGAAAGTTTTGTGGTGTTCAGGCCCATTTCAACGGCCCAATCAGTGGCAGGTGCAGGCCACAGCCACAAGGTTTGTTGCAGGCCAGTGACGCTTGCCTAAGAGTTCAGAGGCGACAAGCGGGACTGTTATTGTTGGGGCAGCCATTGTTGGGAGTAGGCCAGTGGCGAGAGTAGGAGTGTCAGGCTTTGGCTTAAAGGAGGCTTTGGCTCAAAAGAGATTTTGGCTCTAGGTAAGCTCCTGTTAAGTTTCCTTTTTTTTCTCACTGTACCTAGTGTGGTAAATGGCTGTTGTGTGCTTTTCATGCTGGATCTTGGAGTCCTGGGAAACCCGGAGTCTCCCAGGGAGCTATATCTGCATGAAGTGCATCCAGCTGCAGCTCCTTGAAGACCATGTTAGGGATCTGGAGCAGCAGCTGGATGACCTTTGGCTTGCAGAAGAGAGTGAGGAGATAATCAATTAGAGTTACAGGGAAATAGTCACCGAAAGTTGCAGCAAGCGAGTAGCTGGGTGACTGTCAGGAAAAATGGAAACGTAAATAGGCAGTTAACGCAGAGCACCCCGGTGGCTATTCCCCTCAATAATAAGTATAGCATTTTGGATACTGTTGTGGGCAATGACCTCCCAGGGGAACGCCATGGAGACCAGGTTACTGGCAATGAGCAGAGGTCCATGGTGCAGAAGGAAAAATGGGAGAAGAGAGGAGCTGTAGTGATAGGGGACTCAATAATGAGGAGAGCAGACAGGAGATTCTATGTACGTGAACGGGGCACCCAATTGGTATGTTGCCTCCCAGGTGCCAGGGTCAAAGGATGTCTCAGATTGCATCCACAACATTTTTGGAGGGGGAGGGAGAGCAGCCAGATGTCTTGGTACATAGTCATAGTCATAGTCATACTTTATTGATCCCGAGGGAAATTGGGTTTTGTTACAGTTGCACCATAAATAATTAAATAGTAATAAAACCATAAATAATTAAGTAGTAATATGTAAATTATACCAGGAAATAAGTCCAGGACCAGCCTATTGGCTCAGGGTGTCTGACCCCCCAAGGGAGGAGTTGTAAAGCTTGATGGCCACAGACAGGAATGACTTCCTATGACGCTCTGTGTTGCATGTCGGTGGAATGAGTCTCTGGCTGAATGTACTCCTGTGCCCAACCAGTTCATTATGTAGCGGATGGGAGACATTGTCCAAGATGGCATGCAACTTGGACAGCATCCTCTTTTCAGACACCACCGTGAGAGAGTCCAGTTCCATCCCCACAACATCACTGGCCTTACGAATGAGTTTGTTGATTCTGTTGGTGTCTGCTACCCTCAGCCTGCTGCCCCAGCACACAACAGCAAACATGATAGCACTGGCCACCACAGACTCGTAGAACATCTTCAGCGTTGTCCGACAGATGTTAAAGGTTCTCAGTCTCCTCAGGAAATAGAGACGGCTCTGACCCTTCTTGTAGACAGCCTCAGTGTTCTTTGACCAGTCCAGTTTATTGTCAATTCGTATCCCCAGGTGTTTGTAATCCTCCACCATGTCCACACTGACCCCCTGGATAGAAACAGGGGTCACCGGTGCCTTAGCCCTCTTCAGGTCTACCACCAGCTCCTTAGTCTTTTTCACATTAAACTGCAGATAATTCTGCTCACACCATGTGACAAAGTTTCCTACCGTAGCCCTGTACTCAGCCTCATCTCCCTTGCTGATGCATCCAACTATGGCAGAGTCATCAGAAAACTTCTGAAGATGACAAGACTCTGTGCAGTAGCTGAAGCCCGATGTGTAAATGGTGAAGAGAAAGGGAGACAGGACAGTCCCCTGTGGAGCCCCAGTGCTGCTGATCACTCTGTCGGACACACAGTGTTGCAAGCACACGTACTGTGGTCTGCCAGTCAGGTAATCAAGAATCCATGACACCAGGAAAGCATCCACCTGCATCGCTATCAGCTTTTTCCCCAGCAGAGCAGGGCAGATGGTGTTGAACGCACTGGAGAAGTCAAAAAACATGACCCTCACAGTGCTCGCTGGCTTGTCCATATTGGTACCAATGACATAGGAAGGAAAAGCAAAGAAGTCATGAAAAGAGAATTTAGAGAGCTAGGTAGAAAGCTGAGAAGCAAGACCTCTCAGGTAGTAACTCCTGGATTGCTACCTGTGCCACATGCCAGTGAGGGTAGAAACGGGATGAGTTGGCAGATTAATTTGTGGCTGAGAAGCTGGTGCAAGGGGAAAGGCTTCAGCATTCTTGGATCATTGAATTCTCTTCTGGGGGAGGTATGACCCATTCAATAGTGACGGAGGCAGTGATCACAATATGATTGAGTTCAACTTGATATTTGAAAGGGAGAAAGTAAAATCTGACATAGCAGTATTTTAGTGGGGTAAAGGAAATTACAGCGGTATGGGTTGACCAAAGTAAATTGGTAGGAGATGCTGGCAAGGATGACAGCAGAGCAGCAATGGTGTGAGTTTCTGGGGGAAATGAGGAAGATGCAGAATAGATGTATTCCAAAAACAAAGAAATATTCAAGTGGCAAAATAGTACAACAGTGGCTAATAAGGGAAATCAAAGCTACTGTAAAAGCTAAAGAGAGGGCATACAACAAAGCAAAAACTTGTGGTAAGACAGAGCATTCGCAAGTTTTTAAAAACCTACAGAGAGCAACTAAAAGAATCATCAAGATGGAAATATGTAAGCAAGCTAGCAAACAATATCAAAGTGGATAGTAAAAGGCTTTTCAAATATGTAAAAAAATAAAAGAGAGATGAGAGTATATATAGAACTGCTAGAAAATGAGGCAGGAGAAATAATAAGGGATAACAAGGAGATGGCAGATGAACCAAATGAGTATATTGCATCAGTGTTCTGCAGTGTGCCAGATGTTGAAGGGTGAGAGGGAAGAGAAGCGAGTACAGTTATTATTACAAGGGAGAAGGTGGTCAAAAAGCTGAAAGACCTAAGGGTACATAAGTCACCTGGACCAGATGAACTGCATGCTAGTGTTCTGAAAGACGTAACAGTAGAGATTGTAGAGGCATTAGTAATGATCATTAGACAAGATTGGACAAAGTCAGCATGATTTCCTTAAGGGAAAATCTTGGTTGACAAACCTTTAGAATTTTTTGACGAGATTATAGGTAGGATAGGTAGAGGGGATGCACTGGATATTTTATATTTGGACTTTCAGAAGGCCTTTCACAAAGGGCATACATGAAGCTGCTTACTAAGTTAAGAGCCTGTGGTATTACAGGAAAGTTACTGACAGGGTCAGATCATCGACTGATTGGTAGGAGGCAATGAGTGGAAACAAAAGGATCCTTTTCCGGTTGGCTGCCAGTGACTAGTGGTGTTCCATAGGGGTCAATGTTGGGACCGCTTCTTTTTATGCTGTATATCAAGATTTAGATGATGGAATAGATGGCTTTTTTACCAAGTTTGCAGATGATATGAAGATTGGTGGAGGAGCAGGTAGTGTTGAAGAAACAGGTAGGCTGCAGGAGGATTTAGACTGATTCAGAGAATAGGCAAGAGAGTAACAATTGAAATATAATGTTGGAAAATGCATGGTCATACATTTTGGTAGTAGAAGTATATATGCAAAATATTTTTTAAATGGGAGAAAATCCAAAAATCTGAGATACAAGGAGACTTGAGAGTCCTTGTGCAGAATATTCTAAAGATTACCTTGCAGGTTGAGTCAGTGGTGATGAAGGTAAAGGCAATGTTGGTATTAACTTCAAGAGGTCTGGAATACAAGAGTAGGGATGTGATGCTGAGGCTTTATAAGGCACTGGTGAGACCTCACCTTTAGTATTGTCAACAGTTTTGGGCTCCACATCCAAGAAAAGATGTGCTGGCATTAGAGAGGGTTCAGAGGAGGTTCATAAGGACGATTCCAGGAATGAAAGCGTTATCATACAAGGAGCGTTTGATTGCTCTGGGTCTGTACTCACTGGAATTTAGACGGATGGGGGGGATTTCATTGAAACCTTTTGAATGTTTAAAGGTGTAGACAGAGTAGATGTGGAAAGGATGTTTCCCATAGTGGAGGAATCTAAGGCAAGAGGACTCAGCCTCAGGATAGAGGGGTGTCCACGTAAAACAGAGATGCAGAAAGAGTTCTTTAGCCAGAAGGTGGTGAATTTGTGGAATTTATTACCACAGGCAGCTGTGGAGGGCAGGTCATTGGGTGTATTTAAAGCAGAGCTTGATAGGTTCTTGATTGGACACGGCATCAAAGGTTACTGCAAAAAGGCTGGGGAGTAGGGTTGAGGAGGGGAAAAAGGATCAGCCATGACTGAATGGCAGAGCAGACTCGATGGGCCAAATGGCCTAATTCTGCTCCTATGTCTTATGGTCTTATGTCCTCAGAAACCAACTACACTGCAATATAGAAAAATGCTCGTTGCATACCCCAGACATTCCCTTCCTGCATTACATACTTTTACACCAAGGCATAACCGTGGACCCAGAGAAAGTGTACATCGTGTTTGAGTGGCCCCGACTGTGTTCTCTCAAATAGCTACAGTGCTTCTTGGGTTCTCCAACTTCTACCACCGTTCCATCAGAAACTGCAGCTAAATTGCTGCTCCTCTCACTTCCCTCACCGTCACCTACCTCACAAATAACCTGGCCTGCTGCTTCAGACCACACTTTTGAGGAGCTCAAGAGCTGCTTCACCACCACTCCCATCCTCCACTATTCAAACCCCGCCGGACCTTTTGCGGTAGAGGTGGACGCATCTGACGTGAACACCAGGGCCATCCTCTCCCAGCGAGTAGACAGGAGAACACAACCTTGTGCCACCTTCTCGCGTAAGTTCAACTCTACACAACGACATTATGGAGTGGAGGCAGGGAGCTACTCGCTATTAATTGGTTCTCGGAGGAATCGAGACATTGGCTTCTGGGAAACACTGAGCCCTTCCTGACCAGGACCAACCACCAGGACCTCACATCCATACAACAGACCCTCCAAATCAACCCACCTCACTCACTGGGCCCTCTTCGAACAAATCAACTTCACCATCTCCTACCGACCTGGTTCCAAGAACACTAATGCGGTCACCCTGTCATGAGATTTTGATCCAGCTGAAACAGAAATCATCCTTCATCCCATCATTACATCCTCTCATATCCTTGCCCCAATCATCTGAGACCTTGAGAATCAGATCCACCAGGTCCTCCGAGGCACACCAGCAGGCCCACACCTCACCCCTCTGCAGCCACGCAGTTACACAACAGACTCCGGATTTTCTGCGACCCCAGTTCTGATGGCCCACCATGATTGCAGATGTATGTCAGTTTGTCACTGCCTGCCTCAGCATTCCCATTCCAATTCCACCAACCAGTGGCCCCCTCGGCTTCTTCGGCTCTTACCAGTCCCTCGAATCCCATGGTGCCACATTGCCATAGGTTTCATCACAGGTTTGCCAACTTCCGATGGGGCCACAGTATTCATGTCAGCTCCCTCCTCTGCACATCAGTGAATCTGTCTTCTAGCTATCATAGGGAGACCATCAGGCAGAAAAAGACAATCAACAAGTGGAGAAGTTCCTTCAATGCTTCACCATCTCTAACCCTTCCACATAAAAAAGTATCTTTTCTGGGCTTAGCTGTCCTACAATCTACAGACCACCTCTGCCACAGTATGTCACCATTTGAAGTGCTTCATGGCTACAACCCTTTGCTGTTCCGCGCAGAGGAGCCAACGGTGGAAGTCCCGTCTGACAGGGTCCCGGTTTGCAATGCTTAGAAGGGGATAGAGAAGGCTATCCTCGGTGCCAATTGCACCTACTCCTGCAAGGACAACGGCCGGTGGCACCCAGCTGGACTACACAACCCTGGGGACCACGTCTGACTGTTCACCCGAGACCTGCCGCTGCACATCGACTCCTGCAAGCCCTCGCCAAGATTCATTCACCCCTTCAAGATTATCCATCACATCTAGTTACTTACCATCTCCAGCTGCCACCATCCCTCAGAGTCACAGCTACCTTCCGCGTGTCGCGCCTCAAGCCCATTACCTGTGGGTCACTCAACCCACCTGAGCCTGCACCTCCAGGACCAAGTGTGGGGGAAGATGGTCCAGTGTACACGGTTCACCAGTTGATGATTTCACGTTGTTGTGGACAGGGTGTGCGGTACTTGGTCAACTGGGAAGGGTATAGGCAAGAAGAGAGGTCTTGGGTGCCGTCCAGTTACATCTTGGATCCATCACTCTTCAAGGAGTTCCACCACTCACAGCTGGATTGTCCTTGGTCATCAGATACCGAATATAGGGTGGGGGGGGAGTGTTGTCAGGTTTGCAGTTACAGGCACCTCCCAGTCTCCACCCAACCAATAAGAGTCACCTGTCACTTGTTTCTATCTCATTGCCTGCAGCCTATTTAAACCCAGCTCATGTCCATAACCCTTGTTCACTGATATGAACCAGCCAGCCTCAGCCAATTGCTCCAAGCCTTCAGTTACCTTGTTTCCTATTGTGTTTAGTATCTGTTATCTCTCATTTTGTGACCCCTTGTGGTTTGTATTTTGCAGTTAATTATTAAAGTTATCACTCACTACTGAATTATTTCTACTTTTCTGTTTTTGGCTCAAGTGTTCTCTACATTTCTGGACAGACTTAGCCTCCACTGCCCTCTGAGGTAGAAATTTCTATAGTTTCACCATCCTCAGAGTGAGTGATTTCTCCTCATCTTCATCAAAAATGTCTTACCCCATGTTTTGAGATTGTGACATCTGCCTCTGCCGCCTGACATCCAGATGATACATGCCCCTTCCTTACAATGAGGACACACTGGCAATTCTTAACAGAAGGTTTAAAATTCAGGGCACATTGATATAAACAAGACAATTGAAGAAGTAAGAGGGAGATGAGGAAATATTTTCTTCAATGCAGGCAATAAGGGCCAGGTACTCACTAGCAGAAGGGGTGATAGAGGAGTAGACTGCTCACCGTCACCTGAGCAGCGGTAACCTACAGGGCCACAAACCAAGTGCTGGATATGTAATTAGTACGACAAGTATTTTATTTGGCAACTTGTTGTGATTTGTTTTGATTTAGTAAGTGCTTCATCTGAAAGTAATAGCAGGAACTTGCAGACAACTGATTAACCAGTGAGATGTACAAAATACAAAAGGTGGGTCATTTTGAATATGAGTAGTCCCTAGAGAACTCATTATCCATTCACTGACCTTATGTTGAAATGTGCTACCTCATTTGACTTCGTTAAGGAACAACTTGGTAATTGCCATAGGAGATTCTCCGTTGGGCAGGGTCAACCATGAGTATTGCGTCTTACCTGTCTACAATATATGCAAACCAGGGTAGTACAATATGGAGAGTAAGCTATTGCCCATGCAGATGATGAATCCATAGGAATGATAGAGACCGATAGATTTTGACACTAGCAATGTTGCAGGAGTTACCAGTCAGCATTGAACTCAATATAGGACTGCTTTAGGGACCCCAGCTCTGGGTTTTTCCTTGAGATTTTCACCTGAACCCTTTCCCATGAGTGGGAATAGCTCCAAGGTGGCAGATATTTGAGATTAGACCTTTTCTTCCCCGAGATGAGCTGGCATTCATGGCTGACGAAACCCATCTGCCTGAAGTGACTGGATTTAAGGTGCCAGGAATCGCCTTTGCCCCTTCTCCTGTCAGTAGAAATTGTCCTGACAGGCTTTGTAGCTAAGCCACACGTGAAGGCCAGGAGCTGGACATAGTTGTCAGAAGCTATTATAGATGCACACTATTTGAAGCATTTATTAGGTAGTGAAAGATAATCTCCACTACCTCTCCCACCTATGACAATCTTATGGAACAGAAGTGCCTCTTACATACCCTCTGAATGGAATGAAGAGTGTTGTCAAAGTGGACAAAATGAAAGGTTTAAAAGATGCCAGATGAGTAGAAAACAACAGAGGTAGGTGGAATATAATAAGACCATAAGATGTAGGAGGAGAATTAGGTTATTGGACTAATTGAGTTTCTTCGTCATTCCTTCATGGAGATTTTTTTTCCATTCTCCTGTCTACTCCCCATAGCTTTTGACATTCATACTAATTAAGAATATATTAACCCCAACTTTAAATATACCCAGTGACCTGACCTCCACAGCTAAAAATTCTACAGATTCACCACCCTCGAGCTAAAAAAAATTCATCCTCATCTGTTTTAAAGAGATGTCTTTCTATTCTGAGAATGTGCCCTCTGGTCTTAGTGTCATAGTCCGGTCCGTGAAGTCCAGATTCCGGTTCACGGTCCGGTCCATCATTCCTTATTCCAGGTTTTCTGGTTTCCCCTTTTTCTGTTGGGTGCTTTAATTGAAGCACATGATTCTGATTTTGGGCTGCTACATAAACAGCTCCTGGGTTGAGCTTCTTTTGCTGGACTGTTCCCTTCCCTTCACCTTCCTCCTGGAACACTGCCTGAAGCCTTGCCTCTAACCCTCGCCTGCACCGCTGACAAGTTCAACTGCTGGAGCAACATAAGGAACTGTCTATCGTTGTTTTGAACTGTCTCTGTCTCCACGCCTTCTCTAGGTAGGTCTGGCCGTTTGCCGCTACCTAGTGTTGGGAACTGTCTCTCTGCGTTCAGCATTCTGTGTATGAGTCCCGGCTCTACGTCCTGTTCCCAAGGAGGGGTCCCGGCTCTGTGTTCCATGTCCCTGCATTCCTGCGTCTCCCTCAACCAAGGCTTGTCTTTGCCTAGTTCCGGAGTTCGAGCCTGAGTCAAGACCCAGGTTCGGGGCCCTTGTCCAGTCTCTGGCTTGGAGTCCTTGTCCAGGTTCCAAGTTCCTAGTTCCTCGTCCAGGTCCCACTTTCCTAGTCAAGTCCTAGCCCAAGTCTGTGTTCAGATGGATCAGCCATGATGAAATGGTGGAGAAGACTCATTGGGCCAAATGGCCTAATTCTGCTCCTACGTCTTATGGTCTTATGGTCTTATTCTCCTAATGTGGCCAAGTCCTTCTGCAGCCTTCCTACTTCCTGAACACTCTCTGCCCTGCCACCTATCTTTGTATCATCCACAAACTGGGCTACAAAACTATCAATTTCTTCATCCAGATCATTAATAAATAACATGAAAAGAAGCAGTCCCAACATCAACCCCTGTGGAACACCATTGGTCACCAACGGACAACCAAATAGGGGAATCCTTTATTCCCAACAACACGCACAAAGTGCTGGAGGAACTCAGCAGGCCAGCAAGCATCTAGGGAAAAAGGTGCAGTTGACATTTCAAGCTGAGACCCTTCGGCAGGACAAGAGAAAAAAAGATAAGTTGGAGGTTTAAAGGTGGGGAAGGGGAGAGAGAAATACAAGGAGATAGGTGAAACTGAGAGAGGGAGAAATGAAGTAAAGAGCTGGGAAGTTGATTAGTGAAAGAGATACAGGGCTGGAGAAGGGGGAGTCTGATAGAAGAGGACAGAAGGCCATGGAAGAAAGAAAAGGTGTGAGGAGCACCAGAGGGAGGTGATGGGCAAGCAAAGAGATAAGGTGAGAGAGAGAAAGGGGGATGGGGAATGATGAAAGTGGGGGAGGGGCATAACCTAAGTTTGAGAAGTCAATGTTCATGCCATCAGGTTGGAGGCTACACAGAAGGAATATAAGGTGCTGTTCCTCCAACCTGAGTGTGGCTTCATCGCAACTGTAGAAGAAGCCATGGATTGCCATATTGGAATGGGAAAGGGAAGTTGAGTTAAAATGGGTGGCCACTGGGAGATCCTGCTTCTTCTGGCAGGTGGAGTGCAGGTGCTTGGCAAGGTAGTCTCCCAATCTACGTCGGGTCTCACAGATATACACAAGACCACACCAGGAGATCTGCACACAGTATGTGACCCCCAACAGATTCACAGATGAAGTGTCGCCTCACCTGGAAGGAGTGTTTGAGGCCCTGAATGGTAGTGAGGGAATAGAAGTAGGGGCAGGTGTAGCATTTATTCCACTTGCAAGGATAGGAGCTAGGAGGGAGATCAGTGAGAGGGGAGAACAGTGCCAGGAGGGAGATCATTTGACCTATCGAGTCTGCTCTGCCATTTGATCATGACTGATCCAATTTTCCTCTCAGCCCCAGTCTCCTGCCTTCTCCCTGTATCCCTTCATGACCAGACAAATCAAAAATCTATCAACCTCTGCCTTAAATGTACATAGAGACGTGGCCTCCGCAGCTGCCTCTGGCAAAGAATTCCACAGATTCACCACTCTCTAGCTACAGAAATTCCTCTTCATCTCTGTTTTAAAAGGATGACCCTCTATTCTGAGGCTGTGCACTCTGGTCTTAGTCTCTCCCACCATAGGAAACATCCTCTCCAAATCCATCCATGAAGACCCTTCACCATTCGATAGGTTTCAATGAGGTCACCCCTCATTCTTCTGAATTCTAGTGAATATAGGCCCAAAGCCTTCAGACGCTCTTAATATGACAAGCCATTCGATCCTGGAATCATTTTCATGAATTTTCTTTGAACCTTCTCCAGTTTCAGCACATCCTTTCTAAGATAAGGGGCCCAAACCTGCTCACAATACTCCAAGTGAAGCCTCATCTGTACTTCATAAAGCTTCAACAATACATCATTACTTTAATACTCCAGTTCTCTTGAAATGTATGCTAATGTTGCATTTGTCTTCCTCACCGCAGACTCAACCTGCAAATTAATCTTTAGGGAATCCTGCACAAGGACTCCCACGTCCCTTGGCATCTCTTTTTTTTGTATTTTCTCTCCATTTTGAAAATACTCAATCTTTTCATTTCTTTCACCAAAGAGCATAACCATACACTTCCCAACACTATTTTCCATTTGCCATTTCTTTACCCATTCTCTGGATTCTCCCTGTTCCGGACGGACATGTTTAAAAATCTATCTGGGAAAAGTAAAGGAGGAGGGGTATGCTTCATAGTCAACAATGCTAGGTGTGACCCCTAGGATGTATATGCCCGCAAAACCTTTTGTTCCCCAGACCTGGAATACCAGGTGCTGTTCTGCAGACCCTACTGGCTGCCTAGGGAGTTCACGGCTGTTATCATCACTGCGGTGTACATTCCGCCGCAGGCTGATACTGACCTGGCTCTCAAGGAACTGTACAGGACCATCAAAACACTGGGGATTGCACACCCAGAGGCTGCCTTTATCAGCGCCGGTATCTTTAAACAAACGTCACTGATGAAAGTCTCTCCGGAGTTTTGTCAGCACATCCAGGTGAGCACTCATGGAGATGCCACACTTGACCACTGCTACCCTCCCTTCCACAACACATACAAAGCTCTCCTTTGCCCAGCTTTTGGAGAATCAGATCACTCTTCAATCCTGCTTTTGCTGACACACAAAAGCTGAAACAAGATGCGCCCATAGTTTAAAATGTCCACTGTTGGTCCGACCAATCGGTCTCCATGCTGTAGGACTGCTTTGATGACGTCGACTGGAATGTCTTCCATGATGAGGATGTCTCCGAATTTACGGAGGGAGTCATGTGCTTCATCCAGAAATGCATCGATGATGTTGTCCCCCAGAAGTCGGTCAGGGTCTTCCCGAACCAGAAACCCTGCATCAATAGTTCCGTGCAAGTGGCACTTACCGCACAACGTAGAGCTTGCGTTGCTGGCAACCAGCAGGAGCCCAAGGAAAGCAGCTACGATCTGTGCAAAGCTATCAGGGCCGCAAAGCAACAACGCAGGGATAAGATTGAGTGAAGATTCACTACAAACATCACACGTGACTTGTGGCGAGGGTTACACGTCATCGCAAACTTCAAAGCCAAACATCGTGGTACCGCCAAAATCGCCGCCTCTCTCTCAGATGAGCTCAGTCGCTTTTACACTCAATTTGATGTCGCTAACTCTGAGCCTCCAAGGAAAGCCACCGCTACAGCTTGCAACCTGGTCATCTCTATGTTTCCAACGAGCGGACAGCCACAAGGCTGCGGTACCAGACGGCATCCCAGGGCAAGTACTCAGGATGTGCGCAGTGCAACTGGCAGGTGTGTTTACAGACATTTTTAATCACTCCCTCTCCCAGTGTAGTTTGGCCTCCTGCTTCAAATCATCTACCATTGTTCCTGTACCAAAAGAGACCAAAGTAACATGCCTGAATGACTGGCGTCCTGAAGCACTCAGCTCAATAATAAGCAAATGCTTTTAGAGGCTGGTAAAGGACTACATCTGCAACATGCTACCACCCAAAATGGACCCCCTACAATTTGCCGACCGGCACAACCGATCAACAGACAACGCAATAGCCTCTGCTCTACGTAGTGTCTTTACACATCTGGAGAAGAAGGATGCTTATGTGAGAATGCTGTTCTTGGACTACAGTTCAGCATTCAACATCATAATTCCCTCCAGGCTCGACAGGAAGCTCAGAGACCTTGGCCTTGACCTGCCTTGTGCAGCTGGATCCTGGACTTCCTATCAGATCACCAGCAGGTAGTGAGTGGGCTCCCTCACCTCCACCCCTCTAACACTCAACACAGGAGCCCCTCCGGGCTGTGTACTAAGTCCCCTCCTTTGCTCCCTGTATACCATGACTGTGTCACCCCCCCACAGCTCTATTCTGCTAATTAAATTTGCCAACGACACTACATTGATTGGCCTAATCTCAAGCAATAATGAGGTGGCCTACAGGGAAGAAGTCATCTTTCTGACACAGTGATGTCAAGAAAA
This sequence comes from Mobula birostris, assembly GCF_030028105.1. Taxonomy (NCBI): domain Eukaryota; kingdom Metazoa; phylum Chordata; class Chondrichthyes; order Myliobatiformes; family Myliobatidae; genus Mobula; species Mobula birostris. The sequence continues at coordinate 22,941,891 of NC_092393.1, forward strand.
CAGCCTCTCCCTCAATGTCACAAAAACAAAGGAGCTGTTTATGGATTACAGGAGAAATGGAGATGGACTAACCCCTATTGATATCAATGGATCTGGGGTTGAGAGGATAAACAGCTATAAGTTCCTCGGCATAAACATCACTGAGGACCTCATATGGACTGTACACATCAGCTGTGTGGTGAAAAAGGCACAACAGCACCTTTTGCACCTCAGACAGTTGAGGAAGTTTGGTATGGGTCCCCAAGTCCTGACAACTTTCTACAGGGTCACAACTGAGAGCATCCTGACTGGCTGCATCACTGCCTGGTATGGGACCTGTACCTTCCTTAATTGCAAGATTCTGCAGAGAGTGGTGCCGACAGCCCAGCACATCTATAGTTGTGAACTTCTCATGATTCAGGACATTTACAAAGACAGGTGTGTAAAAAGGGCCCAAAGGATCATTGGGGACCTGAGTCACCCCAAACACAATCTATTCCAGCTGCTACCATTGGGAAATGGTACCGCAGCATAAAAGCCAGGACCAACAGGCTCCGGGACAGCTTCTTCCACCAGGCCATCAGACTGATTAACTCACGCTGATTTGAGTGCATTTCTATGTTACATTGAATGTTCTATTTATTATAAATTACTGAGACAGAGATGTAACATAAAGATTTTTATTCTTCATATATGTGAAGGATGTAAGAAATAAAGTCAATTCAATCAGTTCAAGTCCTTCCGTAGCCTCTCTACTTCCTCAAAACTACTTACCCTACAGCTATCTTCATACTGTCTGCAAACTTTGCAACAAAGCCATCAATTCCATCATCTAAATCATTGACATATAACATAAAAAGAAGCTGTCCAAACACAGACCCTGTGGAACACCACTAGTCATAGGCAGCCAGGCAGAAAAGGCTCCTTTTATTGCCATTCTTTGTCTCCTTCCAATCAGCCATTGCTTTATCCATGCTAAAATCTTTCCTGTAATTTCCTGTAATCGCTGTTAGGCAGCCTCATGTGTGGCACCTTGTCAAATGCCTTCTGGAAAACCAAGTACACAACATCGACCAATTCGCCTTTGTCTATCCTGCCTGTTACCTCTTCAAAGAATTCCGACAGATTTTTCTGGCAAGATTTTCTCTTGAGGAAACCGTGTTGACTATGACCCATTTTATCATTTGCCTCCAAGCATTCTGAGACCTCATCCTTAATAATTGACTCCAACATCTTCCCAACACTGAGGTCAAACTAGCTGACCTATAGTTTCCTTTCTTCTGTCTCTCTCCCTTCTTGAAGAGTTGAGAGACTGTTGCAATTTTCCAATCTTCCAGGACCATTCCAGAATCTAGCGATTCTTGAAAGATCTTTATTAATGTCTCCACCATCTCTTCAGCTACCTCTTTCTAAACACCGGGATGTACAGCATCTGGTCCAGCTGACTTATCTACCTTTAAACATTCCATTTTTCCAAGAACCTTCTCTAGTTATGGCAACTTCACAAACTTCATGCTCCCTGACGCCTGGAACTTCCACCATACTGCTAGTGTCTTCCACAATGAAGACTGATGCAAAATACTTGTTTAGTCCATCCACTATTTCGTTGTCCCCTATTACTACATCTCCAGCATCATGTTCCAACAGTCCAATATTTACCCTCACCTCTCTTTTACACTTTATGTATCTGAAGAAACTTCTGGTATCTTCTTTAATATTATTGGCTAGGTTACTTTGGTATTCCTTCTTTGCCTTAATTACTTTTTTAGTTGCCTTCTGTTGGTTTTTAAAAGCTAGCCAATCCTCTAACTTCTCACTAATCTTTGATCTGTTATATGCCCTCTTTTTGGCTTTTATGTTGGCTTAGACTTTTCTTCTTAGCTGTGGTTGTGTCATCCTTCCTTTAGAATAATTCTTCCTTTCAGGATGTACATCCCAACTGCTTTCAGAAATTTCAGCCATTGCTGCTCTGCCGTCATCCCTGCCAGTTTTCTTTTCCAATCAATTCTGGCCAACTCCTCCCTCTATCTCTAATCATATGTTGGTCACGAGAATACTTACCCAGCTACATTGTAAGGATCCGTAATAATTAATGGTTCACAAGATGAACAGCAGCAATCAATTGATGATAAAAATACTTGATGAAAGTCTACAATAGATATTGCTTCAAGAGCAGATCAAAGATAGGGTATACTGTGTTGAGTGATTCCCCAGAGCATTTCCAATAGTTTCAATGTACAAGTCAGGAGTGTGAAAGAGTACTCTCCACTTACCTGAATGAGTGTAGGTTAACACCATCCAGGACAGAGGCGTCCATGTTTACCATCTACAAAATGCACACATTTGTTCAACTAGGGCATTCCATGTCCTCCAATCATCATGCAGGACAAAGAAAGGAGACACATTTGAACATTGTTACTTGCAGGTTACACTGAGAACCATGTATCGTACTAAATCTGAAATATTTTTTGATTTCCCACCTTCACCAGACCCAAATCAAGGAACTCTCTGCCCTATAGCACTGTTGGAGCACCTTTACCAGAAGGACTGGGACTGCACTGTTCAAGAAGGCAGTCCACCACTATAGTCCGAAAGGCAATTAACATCAGGTAATAGATGGTAGCTTATCACCAACGTCCATATCCCAAAAAAACAGACAAGTAAAAACATGATGGATAAATACTTTTCATACAGCAGTCCTCTCTGATAGACTAAAAAGGGCCGGCTTGTCATTATACTAATTCACATCTGTTCTTCTTTGCTGATTCACTTAAATACATTCTTTGCATTTGTCTTCATTTAAAATAATGGAATCACTTCAGTTCCAGAGAGATTACAGAAACAAGTAACATTCATTGTGTTTGTTGCATACAGTTAGCCAAAAGAGATCTCAAAATAGTCTCAGCTCTAACATTAGAAAAAAAAATGGAATTCACTTGGCACCCCAGGACCAACTTTATGGTTGAAAGGAGAACGAAATAGTAATGTTAGGTTAAGAAAAGGTATATGATATTCCCTATCATGCCTTCTCTATCTTGAAGAAAAGTTTAACATAAGCATGTAGATTTTGTAAACTCTACCACATCCTTGCCATTTTATGCTCAGGGTCTCTTGTAGCAACCTTATGAGATATGATGAAGTTCACGCTTTCTCTTGTACATTCAGAAAAGAACATGTACCATGCCACAATCAAAAGAGGCATCAGTGTACAGGAGACTGGTGAGCAGCAGCCCTCAGGGAAAGTATGAGAAAGTGCTTCATCGAGGTAAGGTGTTACTGCCAGGCAGCTGGCAGTATCAGCATATTATAACATGTATTTGTCACAGTCACTGTTGAAATGTCATAGGGACAATAATAATTCCCTTTCCACTTGTCCTTTGCAAGGTTTCTGCAGCCTGAAAACTTATAGGAAATAAGTAATCCTTGATGGAGTTCGTTGATTGACAATCAAGACAAAAAGAAATTTAAAATAAGCAAAAAAATCATTTTCAACAATCAAAAGAAACACTCTCATGGAGTTCATCACATTCCTTCTTGTCTTTCAGAATATATTGGTCCAGCTGTAGTTTATGAATGTCATTTTTTTTCACTCTCAACATGATCATACAACAGCACAAGTGCTAATGTGCTAAAAGACAACAGTTACTGTTGATATAATAGCTTTCCCATGAATGCACGCCCTGTATGTCTTAGTTACAGAATTCTGTCCCTCTCCAGTTCAAAGCTGCATTTTCAGACAGTGCCACTTGGGCTAAGATTGCTGAGCAGAGTTAGGTTGGTTCAATCTCAGCAGTTGCCTCCCATGTTTCTTCTTCCTGTGAGAATTTGCAGCTGTAGAAGGCACACCAGTGGTCAGAGTGCTCTGGCTGTGAGGTCTCAATAGCAAGAGTGATGATTGTTCATGCTCTTTTGGAACCAGTTTGCAGAACTCTCTTCTCACTGGGGTGTGATAGACAACACTATGTGCCAATATGCCTACAGCAGTGCCTCAGTCCAGCTCAGTTAGTGGCACTGCTGCTAGAGTAAGTGGGTTCCAGGTTTACCATAGATTCTACACAAAAGTCAGATTAGCACTCTAGTGCTGCACTAAAAAGGTTTGGCACTAATAGTAAGTAACAACTATCGGATGAAGTATTTAATCATATGATCTCTCATGAACGTGAAGGTTCTTGTGACACTATTTTATCAAAGCCTGGATAAGGATCTGTTGCCTCCTTGCCAATATCTGTTTCAATTGTCTTTACTCAGAATTTTTAAAAAACTGCTCATTGTTATGACATATTTTTGGGATCCTGCTGTGCAAAGATTTGCTTCTGCATTCCTATATCAATCATGGTGCCCTTTTATAAGTATTTAACCTGCTGGTGCATTAAACTGACGTCTTGACTTCAGGTGACCAAGCAGTTTGAAAAGCTCAATGACTTGAGGGGTAGCTCAAGCGGAGCGGCAAGCGAGTGAGTGGGCCAGTGAAGGAGTGGAGCTTTGAGGCTTTGGCTCAAGGGATTCTGGCAGTTTTGGCAGTTGGACTGTGCAATCAAGTCAAAGATTTGAATAGTTCAGCAGAAAGCAGTTGATTAGACAATCAAGATTTGAATAGCTCAGACTCAGCAGAAAGCCGCTGATTGGGCAATCGAAGTCAGGTGACCAAACAGTTTGAAAAGCTCAAACAAATAAATAGAGGGGTAGCTCAAGCGAAGCGGCCTGTGGAAAGCAGCCAGCGAGTGAGTGGGCCAGTGAAGGAGTGGAGCTTGAGGTTTTGGCTCGAGAGGCTTCGACAAGAAGAGGCAGAGGATGAGCTTGCTCCCAGTTAGGCTTTGCAATGCCTCCTGAGACGGTGACGTGCCTCTCATGTGAGATGTGGCAATCTTGGGGGAACTCCCCCCTCCCGCAGAGTCATATCTGCCAGAAGTGCATACAACTGGGCGATACAGAAGATCATGTAAGGAATCTGGAGCAGCAGCTGGATGCTGCCTGGTTTAGAGAGTATACATTATGATCAGAGATTAAGGGAGCTGGGGCTTTACTCTTTGGAGAGAAGGAGGTTGAGAGGAGACATGATAGAGGTATACAAGATATTAAGAGAAATAGATAGAGTGGACAGCCAGCGCCTCTTCCCCAGGGCACCACTGCTCAATGCAAGAGGACATGGCTTTAAGGTAAGGGGTGGGAAGTTCAAGGGGGATATCAGAGGAAGGTTTTTTACTCAGAGAGTGGTTGGTGCCTGGAATGCACTGCCTGAGTCAGTGGTGGAGGCAGATACACTAGTGAAATTTAAGAAACTACCAGACAGGTATATGGAGGAATTTAAGGTAGGGGGTTATATGGGAGGCAGGGTTTAAGGGTCAGCACAATATTGTGGGCCAAAGGGCCTGTACTGTGCTGTACTATTCTATGTTCTATGTTAAAGCTGAACAGCTTTGCCAATTTACAGATTGTTCTGTGAAATCTCTTTTTTCATTTTGATAGTCAGCTGGACATTCAAGTTATTAGTTGGATCTCAAGCAGGAGGGTGTCACTAACAAATAAAATTCTATCCAGATTGGCTTCACTTAAACCTGAAAGTTCCTATCCTCTAACAAGGAGGAACTGACAAATCAATGCCCTAACCTGGTGAACCCTGAGCTTCTGCTCATTAAAATCCAGCAATATTCCTGTTCAGGAAGTTCCAACTCTGGCACTTGATTCTAAACTGTTTGGTTCACGGTAAATGGGACTTGTCCTAAGGGAGTTTATGTCAAGCATGTAGAAACATTTTGGTATGGGAATCCTTAATCATGGTAATATACTTCAGCACATGTCAGACACTTGGCTGAACAAATCCTTTTAAATTAATTTGGTTGACAGCATACTTTTCAGTAGAGTGTTAAAGCATTTTATATTAATAGGGTGGAGGATTATTCTAGGTAGATATAATTGACTGTAATTTGCAACATTATCATTGCTCTAAAAAGTAGTCAGGACTTTACTGACTACTGCAGGGACTTGCTGGCCAAAAAAAAAAAAATTGGTGTTTATGACTTTGGATAAGAGAAAATTGGGAAAACTTAATTTAAATTTCAGACCTCCTGTCATTTTTTAACAAATGTTTTTTATTCTCTCTAGAGTGTGTTTTAAATTCCCTACCAGTAAGACTGCAATGGAATATTCTTTTCTCTTCGATGATTTATTATTTTCATTCTCTTACACACCTTGTTTTTCTTTTATTTCTTGTGATTTTGTTTCCTCTTAGGATTGCCTGAGATTGTTTATAACTGGATCACTCTTCTCCCTTTTTCAGATGACTTTGTGTTTACATCATAATTCTTAGAATATAAATCTCATGAGCCTTTACATGTATTGGCAGCCAGCGGTTCTCTGGAATGCCAATGTTATAGTATATAGCATGATTTTATTTTAACTAAATTAGAAAGGTCCATCCTGGAATAACAGCTTCTTTATTTCACCCAAAACCTCTTTTAGGAGGTTTTTTGGTTGTGCAGAGATGTTCTATTCTCTTGGTCTTTTGGGCACCCATACATGTATATGGATGATGCTGCTGTTGGATTAGATTAGATGCCTCAGAAAGAAATGGAGTATTCTTCTCATTAGACATACTGCATTCTGTAATTGAATTGGAATAATCCAAAGAAATATATAAAAGATGAAATAATGAAGAGATTGCTCAACCTTTTATTGGAGATGTGGTTCATAAATCCATTCACTCATTTGTGAACTTAAACATGATACATTGATAGATGGCCAGGTTTGCCATTCCATTGCTATCAAGACAATGGGTTTAAGGGACTTGAAAAATACCAGACATGGACCAGATCATTAACAATGATCTTTCAAAAATCATTGCGCTCTGGCATGGTGCCAGAGGACTGGAAAATTGCAAATGTCACACCACTCTTAAAGAAAGGAGGAAGGCAACAGAAAGGAAATTATAGACCAGTTAGTCTGACCTCAGTGGCTGGGAAGATGTTGGAGTCAATAGTTAAGAATGAGGTTATAGAGTTCTTGGCGATACAGGACAAGGTAGGACAAAGTCAGCATGGTTTCCTTAAGGAAAAATCTTGCCAGGCGAACCTGTTGGAATTCTTTGAGGGGACTACATGTAGGGTAGTGAAAGGGAATGCAGTGGATATTTGGACTTCCAGAAGGCCCTTCACAAGGTGCCACACGTGAGGCTGCTTACCAAGTTAAGAGCTCATGATATTATAGGAAAGTTACTAACATGTTTTGAGCACTGGCTGGTTGGTAGGAGACAGCAAGTGGGAATAAAAGGATCCTTTTCTGGTTGGCTGCCAGTGACTAGTGGTGTTCTGCATGGGTCGAGGATGGGACCACTTCTTCTTATGCTGTGTATCAATGATTTAGATGATGGAATAAACGGCTTTGTTGCCATTGCCAGATGATACAAAGACGGGTGGAAGGGCAGGTACTGTTGAGGGAACAGGTAGGCTGCAGAAGGACTTAGGCAGATTCAGATAATGGACAAGAAAGTGGTAAATGAAGGACATTGTTGGAAAATGCATGATCTGTTAATCGCTGCCCTATTGGCTGTTAGACAAATGGGTTTGCTGAAGTATAAAGGCATTGTTGTTATGGATTTTCAACAGATTCTCATGATGACTCACACTTTAGCCAAGAAAATTGTAATTCTGAGAACTAACTGCTGTGTTGCATGGTGGTAAATTGTTGTTTTGAGGACTGAGAGAACTTATAGACTGATTTCCATTGTCTGTATTGTTAGCATTTCTCATGATATCACACATTACAGACAGGGCCAGGTGAAGGCTCATATATACACTCCAGGATGAAGATTAATCTGCTGCAGTTTAATTTCCAGTGTGCCTTTCAGCTAACCAGCCTCAATTATAGCACTTGAGTTGATCAAACTTTTTTTACATAAAGAATCCAACCAACAGCTACCAACTTCAGTCTTAAATATTCCATTCTCACTAAGTTAAAAAAAACTCTTACATCTAATCTAATGATCATACCAAGCATAAACCTGCACATAATTCAAGTACCAGACATTAATACACAATACTCACTGTACAATTTCAGGTTGATGTTTACCCAGACTTTGCAGCATTACACTCTGGAATGCTTTGCTCAATATTCTGTAGCATATGGGCTTCATAGAGCAGTGTTATACTGAATAGAACAAATGGAATATACCCTGGGCATCCTCCCCATGGAATGCATGGGTTTTCCCCAGGTGTTCTGGGTTCTTCCCACAGTCCAAAAACATCCTGGGTAGGTTAATTGGTCATGGTAAATTGTCCCATTATTAGGTTAGGGTTAATTGTGATTGTGGGGTTGCTGGGGCCAGAAGGGGCTACTCCATGCAGGATCACTGAATTTTAAGTAAATACAATACAATTATTAAATTGAACAAGAAAATAGTTCATTATTTAACTAGGTCATATTGAAATGTAGTTTAACAGTATAGGCAGTTAATCCCAATAGCTCAATAACACACTATGAACATAAACTCATCAATAGTTACATAGGATTTTGAAATCTTCATAATTAATATTTTTGATTGATTTCAATTTGGCTTTAAATCTTGAAACATTATTGAGTTTTGTTTTTTTAGCAACCAGTATTTGTATCTGTAATGGTGCAAATTACATGCTAATGTCTCAGAATACCCCCATCCCCAAGAACACATGCCTTCTTAATCTAAGGGGATCCTTATATTTCTTAAATGCATTGATATATCCTAAAACTGTGGATGAAAAGTCGTTGCAAATTCCTACTGGCTTGCAGTGGATTTTTGTGAAATTTGAACAAAGCTGTGCTCTCAATAAACTGCAAACTAAAGGAAAATTTGGACGTTTCAAAACTTTACAGTGACTTCTGAAAGTTACATTGGACCCTGCTGTCCAACCCAGGATAAAACCCCACTACAGTCAGTCGTTCACATGATCCTCTGGTATCCACCTCAACTTCCTACCCCTGGATCTTTCCACATAATTGGTTGGAGCCTTGGACATGAATACTTCACTGTTGTTGGGTTTGGAGCCTCGGAGTCTGACCATCCCCAGTGCTGTTGTGCTCAGATGTGATTAGTGTCGAATGCACCACCCTTGGATCCCCAACCCACGCTACTTTCTGACATTGGACCATCTTCACTTATTGATGCAGAGATTTGCTCTTTCAAACTCCCTCCCTCCTTTTCTCATCACTCTACATCTTTCTCTCATTTCTACCCTGTTTTTACACATTATTTCCATTCCCATCTCAATTTCTTTTCCTGTCTTTTATCTCTTCCCCACGTTACCCAATTCTCGGCCCCCTCCTTCTTCATCTCTTCCCTTCTTTTCCACCCCTTTTCTCCACCCTTCCACTCTATCTCATCATCTCCTTGCTCTCTCAGTATTTCTCTCTCTCTCTCTCCCTCCCTCTCTCCCTCTCTCCTAATGCCCTGGCTCAAAGTTAGACCATCAGACCATAAGACATAAGAGCACAATTAGGCCATTCAGCCCATCAAGTCTTCTCTGTCATTCCATCATGGCTGATTTATTATCCCTCTCAACCCCATTCTCCTGCCTTCTCCCATAACTTTTGATGCCCTGAAACTCCTCCTCATCTGTGTTCTAAATGGATGTCCCTCTATTCTGAGGCTATAGCCTCTGGACCTAGACTCACCCACTATGTGAAACAGCCTCTCCACTTCTCCTCTATCTAGGCCTTTCAAAATTCTATACATTTCAATGACACCCCCTTTATTCTTCTAAATTCCTGTGAGTACAGGCCCAGAGCTATCAAACGCTCCTTATATGTTAATACTTTTATTTCCAGAATCATTCTTGTGAACCTCCTCCAGACCTTCTTCAACGCCAGCACATTTTTTCTTGGATAAAGGGCCAAAAACTGCTCACCATAGTCAAAGTGCAGTCTGACCAATGCCTTATAGAGCCTTAACATTACATTCTTGCTCTTATACTCTAGTATTCACAAAATGAATGGTAACATTGCAAGTCCCTTTCCACCTCAGATTTTTGAATTTTCTCCCCATTCAGAAAATAAGTCTATGTCTATATTCCTTCTATGAAAATGCATGACCACACACACTTCCTTACACTACACTCCATCAGCCACTTATTTGCCCATTCTCCCAGTCTGTTTAAGTCCTTCAGCAGACTGCCTGCTTCCTTACCACTATCTGCCCCTTCGCCCATCTTTGGTTCATCTGTGAAATTGGTGACAAAGCCATCAATTCTGCCATATAAATCATTGAAACATAACTTAGCAAGAAGTGGTCCGAAAACTGATCGCTGCACAATACCACTAGTCACCGGCCAGCAAACCAAGAAAAGTCCTCTTTATTCCCACTCTTTGCTTCCTGCCAGTCAGCCAACCTTCTATCCATGTTGGCATATTTCTTGTAATACTACTCCCTATCTTGTTAAACAGCCTTGTGTGTCGTACCTTGTCAAAGGCCTTCAGAAAATCCAAGAAAACAACATCCACTCATTGTTCTTTATCTAGCCTGTTTGTTATTTCCTCATAGAATTGGAACATATTTGTCAGGCAAGATTTCTCCTTAAGGAAACAATGCTGACTTTGACCTATTTCATCATGTGCCTCCAAGTACCCCAAAATGCCATCCAACACCTTTCCAAGCACTGAGGTCAGGCTAACTGGCCTATAATTTCATTTCTTCGACTCCCTTCCTTCTTAAAGAGCGGAGTGACATTTGCAATTTTCCAGTCCTGTTCTTTGGACCATTTCAGAACATAGTGATGAATTGAGTGAGTGAATGAATTGAACGAATTGATTTTATTTCTTACATCCTTCACATACATGAGGAATAAAAATCTTTACATTACCTCTCCATCTAAATGTGCAATATGCAATCATAGTAATTTATAATAAATAAAACAGTCAATTTAACATAGAATACACTCAAATTAGCGTGAGTTAATCAGTCTGATGGTGTGGTGGTAGAAGCTGTCGCGGAGCCTGTTGGTCCTGGCTTTTATGCTGCGGTACTGTTTCTCGGATGGTAGCAGCTGGAATAGATTGTGGTTGTGGTGACTCGGGTCCCCAATGATCCTATGGGCCCTTTTTACACACCTGTCTTTGTAAATGTCCTGAATCATGGGAAGTTCACAACTGCAGATGTGCAGGGCTGTCCGCACCATTCTCTGCAGAGTATGCAGAGTATGGGAGGTACAGTTCCCATACCAGACAGTGATGCAGCCAGTCAAGATGCTCTCAATTGTGCCCCTGTAGAAAGTTTTTAGGATTTGAGGGCCCATACCAAACTTCCTCAACCATCTGAGGTGAAAGAAACGCTGTTGTGCTTTTTTCAACACATAGCTGGTGTGTACAGATCATGTGAGGTGCTCGGTGATGTGGATGCCCAGCAACTTAAAGCTGTTTACACTCTCAACCCCAGATCCTTTGATGTCAGTAAGGGGTTAGCCCATCTCCATTCCTCCTGTAATCCACAAACCGCTCTGGTTATTGCACAGACAACAAAGAATCAGAATAAATGGGTCTTTTTCAGCATGGAAAGAAGATTGTAATCTGGAAGCAGTGTGAGGTCGGTAAGAGAAATGCAAAGGCAGATTTTTCATTAAATGGGCAAAGACAATAGGTGAACAAAATACAGAGAAATCTGGGACTTTTCATGCATAAATTGCAAAGAAGTTAGCAGGTAGGAGCAGAAGATATTTATGAATGCATAGGGGTTTTGGTCCTCATTGCAAGAGGGTTGGAGTTTAGAAATAAAGTAATATTTTGCATTGCAGTGTAACCTTAGCCGTTCTTGAGACACTCAACATAGCACGCCAATAGTAGCAGTGCATAACATAGAGGAGAGAATGGCAGCAAACGGAGGAGTTTATTGACTGCAACTGCTTTGTTGATAATGATGACTGTTTTGCTGCAAATGTACGGTATAAGACAGTTCATCAGTAGAGAAGTGATATGTATTGGAGTAGGAGATCAGAAGGATTAATGGCCCCTAATGGGGACGCCTTTGCCTGCATCTTTGAAAGCATCTTTATTGGAGGGGAGGAGAAGATGGTGGCACGACGCAGCGCGCGCGGCCGCTCTGGAATGATATCGGTATTTGTTAAGTAGGTACCATGCACAATCCTGATTGGATGGAGACAGACGTGAGAAGCACGGAGGAACATCTGGAGAGACTTCTGACATGCCCGCTTCACTGCCACTGCTACTGTGTGATCAAGGGTAGCAGACACCAACAGAATCAACAAACTCATTCATAAGGCCAGTGATGTTGTTGGGATGGATCTGGACTCTCTGACGGTGGTGTCTGAAAAGAGGATGCTGTCCAAGTTGCATGCCATCTTGGACAATGTCTCCCATCCACTACATAATGGACTGGTTGGGCACAGAGTACATTTAGCCAGAGACTCATTCCACCGAGATGCAACACTGAGCATCATGGGAAGTCATTCCTGCCTGTGGCTATCAAACTTTACAACTCCTCCCTTGGAGGGTCAGACACCCTGAGCCAATAAGCTGGTCCTGGACTTATTTCCATCTAGCATAATTTACATATTATTATTTAATTATTTATGGTTTTATATTGCTATATTTATACTCTATTCTTGGTTGGTGCAACTGTAACGAAACCCAATTTCCCTCGGGATCAATAAAGTATGGCTGTCTGTCTGTCTATCTATTTATCTATCTAACTATCTATCTAGAATCTCCAGAGGGGAAGGCCCCAAATCCTCGGCTTTGCCTATTGATTGGTGGCCAGGGCCAGGGTCGAAGCGCTCAGCAGAGATGGTGCTCAGTGCTCGGTGTCGGAGGGCTGGTCGGAGGCTCGAAGTTTTCGGACGGACTTGAGTCGCTGTGGTTGGGTGCTGCATTGGCAAGTTTGAGGCGCTGGAGGTTCATGGCAGGGAGAGTTTTTCTTTCTTCTACTGTATGCGTGAGATGATGAGACTTTCGAGAGAATTTGAGGCTTTTTTTCCACTGTGCCCATGGTCTGTTCTTTATCAAATTATGGTATTGCTTTGCACTGTTGTAACTATATGTTATAATTATGTAGTTTTTGTTAGTTTTCAGTCTTGGTTTGTCCTGTGTTTCTGTGATATCATACTGGAGGAACATTGTATCATTTCTTAATGCATGCCTTACTAAATGACAATAAAAGAGGACTGCATGTCCTCATAATCTAATCTAATTTCCATCTTTAATATCTCTATTTTCCCCTTTCAGGGTCCTTTTGAAGACCCTGACCTGGAGTTACATGTTGACTACGGTTCTTTGCGGAAATGGGACCCACTCTCGGGGTTCACGACTGACTGTCATTCAGCATGCAAAGGACACAGCTCACAAGAGCTCAGCTTGCCTTTGAAGGGCTGAGATCTTATGGGTCTGGAGATGGGTGGATCGAAAGTCGGTGTCCTGGCAGGAGATCAGTGTGTCGTGGGAGATGGAAGGTCCGTGGCTGTGTGCCCAGAGACCCGAGTTCTTTGGGAACAGAGCTCAAAAAAAGCGACGCAGCAGACTTTTAACATTGTAAACCAGTGAGTTGTTTGTTATGTCTCCCCTGTCACTGTGAAACGGACACACCTCTTTATCCCTTATTAGGGAGAGAGAGAGAGAACCTGTGGTATGTTGAATACCGGGTGAACGAGTAGTCTTTGGAGTACTGCAAGCCTGTGTCTTTCTTGTTGCTTTGCTCACACTTGAGCGCTCGATGGCAGGTGCCAATACTTTTTTTTTGTCGGTGGGGGAGGGGGGATCATTGCTTGCTGCCGCTTACTTGCGGGAGGAAGGGGAGCTGGGGGGGGACTTTGGGGTTCTAACATTTAAATGTCATTCATTCTTTGGGGACACTCCTCTGTTTTCACGGATGGTTGCAAGGGAAAAGCATTTCAGGATGTATGTATGGTATACATTTCTCTGACATTAAATGTATCTATTGAACCTATGTACTGGTTGGAAGAGGAGAGTAATAACAGATTGTCCTCACTAAATAGCACCTGTATTAACTGCATATCATTACAGACTCAATTTTAAGGAGATAGTTGGTGAGAAAGCAATGTAGGAAAGTTCACTAGTTTGGTTCTCAGGGTGATAAAGTTCTACTAGGAAAAACAATTGAGTAGATTGGTCCTATACTTCCTGGAATGTAGAAGAATGAAACGTGATCTTATTGAAGCAAAGGATTATGAGTGACTGTGGGTATAAGTATCACCGGTATTCCAAAACTTGCAGCGAGCAGTGCTCTGTGTGATATAGCATAGTTCAGATTTGGACATCTGAAATTACTTTGAAGACATGAAAATGAGTAACAGTGACCTCAATCACCATAACAGAGCAGTACTAGCACATGGACTCGGCCTGAGGTCTGCCTGCAGAATGTCACATATCTCTGAGCTGTGCACTGGAGGGATATTTTCACTTCAGAGTGGTTATATTTTCATGTTTTTGTACTTTTTTCTTATAACGCAGGAAACCATTCAGCCTTTTCAGTCTATGCCAATTTTCGGAAAGCCTGAATCCTTCCCATTATCCTATTTCCCTATGACCCGTTCCCTCTCACCTGTCGAAACTTCCACCCAGTTCTCCCATTAACCACCTACACCAGGGTTAATTAACTCACCAACCAGCAGATTTTGAGTGTGAAAGGAAATTGGGGGGATTGACAGAGTCACCAATAGGAGACTCTGTGGGAGTAGATATAATATCTTCAGATATGAACATTTCTCTGCTTCTTCCTTTGGGATTCCTGGCTCTGTCTGTGATGTCTCTCACTTCTATCCTGAAACAAGGTCCCACTGGTAGCACTCATTGCAAGTAATTTCCAAAGGCAATTTACTAGTTGTGCCTGTGATGATTAGACATTTTGCCATCTGAGGAATAATAATCCATGGGTGTGTAGCGGCCTAGAGAAGCCTGGTATTCCATTGTAGTGGTGGTCCTTTAAGTAAAATTGCTACATAGAATGCAGAACTATGAAAACCTATTTGGCTTATGAACACAAAATAAAAAGCTCAAAACTTGTGCTCCATTAGGCTTGACATATTTAACCTGTGTCAGACCTATTTCAGATGTGTAAGATATTCCAGCTGTGTAAAATATTTCAGATACATCAAAATGTATCTGAATTTGAATTCCACAAGCGTGATGCAACCCTGAGTTGGTTGCAATCACATACCACCCTGGGTTAAATTCATTTTCAATGGCATAGTATTGTAGGGATCAGCAAAACGCCATCTAATTTCAAAGCAGCAATTCCATTTTCAGATAAATGAACTAAATATCATTGAATCCTTATTCCCCAAGATTAAAAGGAAAAACATGAAAGGAGTGAAATCACTCAGGACCCATTTTGAAGTTGAACTACATAGAAAGCAGCATTGCAGATTCGAGTAGATGACTGGAACAATCAATGCAATGTTGCAAACTCGGAGGCAGCAGGGTGAAAAATTTAAAACAAACATTGGTTAATCACTGTGTCCAAGAGTCAAGGACATGTGCATTTGCTCAATGGCCAATGAGCTCATTAGCATTTATACTGCCCTTATACTTTCCCTCTCTCTGGATAATTTCTGTTTGAAGCCCAAGGGTTCACATCAAAACATATAGTGAGTGGGATGCAAACACTGAAGCTGCAAAAAAAAGAGTTAGGTTTCCCAGGCACCACCTATAGATGCAAAAAGGTACATGTATTTCATTTGACTGTGGATAAACATTATCCTCACTGAGTTTTTCTTCATTAAATATATTTATTGCTCCTGTCAGGTTCTGACCAGTATAATTTATTTGCTTCCCTGCCTCTTGCTATTCCACGTTTATTACTGTCAACTTTAGTTTCTTCAATTCAATAAGAGAACGAGTGAAAGTGGCTTGATCACACAAGCAAATATTAAGTGTAACTCACATTTATTATGCATGTGGATGTCGAAGTTACCCTTCCATTGCAGAGACTTGCCAGCTTTGCTTTATCAAGTAAAAGGGAGAGTGCTGTCTATTCTGGAGGAGCTTTCAAGTAATAAGCAGTAAAAATGTTGGACTTTGATCAAATTTACAACAGGAGGTAAGTGGGAGGACAGTACGCATCTCAGTATGTTTTTTTTTGATGATGTGATACAAATCCATATAAACAGAATAGACTTTGATGTATGATTAGATTTGGGTAACATGTCACTTTTCCTTGTTTATTTTATATTTCAGAGAATGTTGGCAATGGCCGCTTTGTATTTAAAAGTCGGAATTTCTCAGGATTGCTCAAGTTACATCCTGTGGTCTCAATTCAGTGATTTTTGTTTGGAATGGCATATTCTCCAAACCAACAGTTTGTATCAAATTTCCCCATGCACATTTGATGCACACTAGAATAACGTTACCATACCTCCTGCACATTTTCTTCACTTTCCCCATTTTGAGCACAAATGGAATTGTGTCGATAATAGTTTAGAAAATTCAAAAAGGTCAAAAGACAAATAAATAAAGATCATTGCAACATCTGAGCCCCGCTGGAGAATCTCCCACTCTCAGTATGTGCGCATTATATGCATGTGCATATATCAAGATGGGCAGTGTTCTTTGACCATAAGTCACTTTTGTGATACTTTCCCTATTTATTGCTTCCCTGGATAACTTTTTCATTCACGTATCCCTCAGCTCCATGACAATGGCAGGTGTAGCCACTGACGTTACCCTTGATCTTAGGTGGGGTATTACATGTGAAGCTTAGTTTTGCACGCACACTGACATTTTGGGTCCTCGAATATCCATCTGGTTCACTTGCATCCTTTAGGAAAGAAAACGTCCTATTCCTTAACCAGTCTGTCCTGCAGGTGACACCAGACCAACCCCACTCAGTTAAATCACAAATGGTCCTACAGACTGCATTCTCCGTAACATCAGCCATCTACAATGGGATCCTAACCCTAAGCACATCTTTCCCTTTCACCAACTCTCTTCTTTCCACAATGATCACTCTCTATATATGACTTCTTTGTCCACTCGTGCCTACCCTTACACCTCCTCCCTCACAACCATTCAAGACCCCAAACAGTCCTTCAAATGAGGCAACACTTCACCTGTGAATCTGTTGGAAGCATCTGGTACTCCTGGTGCAGCCTCCTCTACATCATTGAGACCCCCGTACATAGGGGGACCACTTCGTGGAATGCCTTCACTTTGTCCTCCACAGAAGGTGGACTTTCCCAGTGATCCCCCTTTTCAATTCAACTTCTCATTCCCATTCCTACATGTCAGTTCTCTATTGCTATGATGAGGCCACAATCAGCTTGGAGGAGAAATGCCTCATTTTCCATGAGGGTAGCATCTAACCTGATGGTATGAACATTAATCTTTCTAACTTCTGGTAATTTTTCACCTCTTCCTTTTCTTTCTTTTTCTGTTCTCCATTCTGGTTACCGTCTCACCCCTCTCTTCTCCTCGCCTGTCCATCACCTCCATCCACTCCCCTTCATCCTTCCCTTTCTTTCCAAGGTCTATGGTCTCTCCTATCAGATTCCTTCTTCAGTCCTTTACCATTTCTCCCTTTTGCTTCCCACACACCTCGTCTCACCTATCACCTGTCAGATTGTATTCCTTGCCCTCCCTCACCTCCATATTCTGGTTTCTTCCCCCTTCCTTTCCAGTCCAGATGCAGGATTTTGGCCCAAAACATCAACTGCCTATTCCCCTCCATCGATGCTGCCTGATCTGCTGAGTTCCTCCAGCACTTTGTGTGTGTTTCTCTGGATATCCAGTATCAACAAAATCTCTCATGTTTATAGTTATTGGTGTCTCACCACCACCTTCTAAAGGGCAAGTAAGGATGAGCTATAAATAAAAACAAGCACTAGAAACACTCTGTATGCTTTTATTCCGGAAGGGCAACGGGGATAAACTAGCTAATTACATGCTTGTAAGTCTAATGTCAGTAGTGGGCAAGTTACTGAAGATGAAGAAAAAAACTGCAGGACAGGATGAACCTGGATTGATCAAAGGCAGTCAACTATGCTCAGAGGAAATCCTGCCTGACCAATTTGATTGCCTTTTTTCAAAAAAGCAACGAAGTGAATTGATGAGGGCAATGTACTTGGTGAGATCTGCAGAAACATCATTAGGATCTTTGATTAAGTCCCACCTGAGGGACTTCTCCAAAAGATTAAAGCACTAAGGCTCCAAGTCAAGTTGGTAAATTGAATCCAGAAGTGGACTGGTAAAATGAAATGGAGCATGAATGGTGGGAAATTATTCTAAAGGTTAGAAGCCTGTAACTAATATAGTAATTGTGACTTTGCTGGGATCCTTTCCTCCATATCCATTAATAATTTAAATGTTGAAGTAGGAGGTATGATCAATAAGTTTGTAAAAAACATGAAAATTGTCAGTTTTGATGACGGTGAGGAGGACAGTCCTAAGCTGCAGGTTAATATTTATCAGTTGGTAGATGGGCTGATCAACGTCAGACAAAACGTCATCCCAATAAGTGCAAGGTGATGCATTTTGAAAGGACTTCTAAGGGAAGGGTGTATACAATGAATGCTAAGGCCCTAAGAATTGTGAGGAATAAAGGGATCTTTGTGTGCATGTCCAAGGATCTCTGGAGGTGATAGCAAAGATAATGTGGTTAATGCAGGGTAGTGCCTGCATGTGCTATGACAGAGAACATAGGAGTAGGGAGGGGATAATACACCTTTATGATTAGGCCATCGCCGGCTGATGGCGTAGCGGCATCAGCGCTGGAATATGGGGTGGAGGTAGGGTTGCTAACTGTCCCGTACTAGCCAGGACATCCCATATATTGGGCTAAATTGGTTTGTCCCAAACGGGTCCGCCCTTGTCCCGTATTTCCCCCGCTAAGGTAGAGCGTTCCTATGAAACCATTCTTAAGCCAAAATGGTGTAAAGCGCAGAAGCAATTACCATTAATTTATATGGGAAATTTTTTTGAGCGTTCCCAGACCCGAAAAATAACCTACCAAATTATACCAATAACACATAAAACCTAAAATAACACTAGTATATAGTAAAAGCAGGAATGATATGATAAATACACAGCCTATACAAAGTAGAAATAATGTATGTACAATGTATCAGAATCGGGAAGATTAAGCCTAAACCGATTTGTAGAAAAAAATCGACACGTACACAGATGCGCACGTCACGCATGCGCACACAGGTGCCCGCGCAAGTCTTCGTGGTCATGGTAGTCTTTCTCAGGGTAAACACAAGTGTCCCGTATTTGACTGCTACTTTTGTCCCTTATTTAGGAGTGAGAAAGTTGGCGATCGAATCCAGCTGGCTCCCGTGCACGCTTTCCATCCGTGCTGGATTGAGCGTTGAGCTAGCAACTCAATCTTGTAAAAAAGAGAATGCCTGCTACAAAAACATCAACAGCAAAATGTTAATGGCCTATGTGCTCTCATGAGTTTAAAGGCAATTTCTCTTTTGCTTTCTCTATGATTAGGCCATAATAGGCATACTATGTACATTTCTGGTCACTTTACCATGGAAAGGATATGTTTCTGCTAGAGATGATTCAGAGAAGAGTCACCAGAATGTTATCTGAGATGGAGCACTTTGGTTATGAGGTTACAATTGATAGGCTGATTTTTCTTTCCTCGGAGCAGAGAAGGCTAAAGGAGGTGGAAGGGAAGCTGACAGAGGTACACAAAATAATGAAGGGACAAGTAAGATAGATAGTAAGACACTTTTCGCTAGAGCAGTACGTAGCAGTGAACCTACAGTACATAGTTTAGGTTTTGGGTCAGGTGGTTTGGAGAGGATATCAAGAAGAATTTTTTTCACCCAGAGGGTTGTTAGAATATAGAATCTCAAAAAATGTGAAAATATCTGGATGAACATTTGAATTACTAAGGAATAGAAGCTGTGGACAAAGTATAACCATATAACCATTACAGCACGGAAACAAGCCATCTCGGCCCTTCTAGTCCGTGCTGAACGCTTACTCTCACCTAGTCCCACTGACCTGCACTCAGCCCAAAACCCTCCATTCCTTTCCTGTCCATATATCTATCAAATTTAACTTTAAACGACAACATCGAACCTGCCTCAACCACTTCTGCTGGAGGCTCATTCCACACAGCTACTACTCTCTGGGTAAAGAAGTTCCTCCTCATGTTACCCCTAAACTTTTGCCCTTTAACTCTCAAATCATGTTCTCTTGTTTGAATCTCCCCCACTCTCAATGGAAAAAGCCTATCCATGTCAACACTATCTAATCCCCACATAATTTTAAATACCTCTATCAAGTCCCCGCTCAACCTTCTATGTTCCGACCTTTCTCTGTAACTCAGGTGATGAAACTCGGGTAACACTCTAGTAAATCTTCTCTGTACTCTCTCTATTTTGCTGACATCTTTCCCATAATTCGTTAACCAAAACTGTACACAATACTCCAAATTTGGCCTCACCAATGCCTTGTACAATTTCAACATTGGATCTCAACTCCTATGCTCAATTGTCTGATTTATAAAGACAGCATACCAAAAGCTTTCTTCACCACCCTATCCACATGAGATTCCACCTTCAGGCGACTATGCACCATTATTCCTAGATCCCTCTGTTCTACAGCATTCTTCAATGCCCTACCATTTACCATGTATGTCCTATTTTGATTAGTCCTACCAAAATGTAGCACCTCACATTTATCAGCATTAAACTCCATCTGCCATCTTTCATCCCACTCTTCCAACTGGCCTAAATCTCTCTGCAAGCTTTGAAAACCTACTTCATTATCCACAATTCCACCTATCTTAGTATCATTTGCATACTTACTAATCCAATTTACCACCCATCATCCAGATCATTAATGCATATGACAAACGACATTGGACCCAGTACAGATCCCTAAAGCAGACTACTAGTCACCGGCCTCCAATCTGACAAACAGTTATCCACCACTACTCTCTGGCATCTTCCATCCAGCCACTGTTGAATCCATTTTACTACTTCAATATTAATACCTAACGATTGAACCTTCCTAACTAACCTTCTGTGTGGAACCTTGTCAGGGGTCTTACTGAAGTCCATATAGACAACATCCACCGCTTTACCCTCATCAACTTTCCTAGTAACCTCTTCAAAAAATTCACTAAAATTTGTCAAACATGACCTTCCACGCACAAATCCACATTGACTGTTCCTAATCAGTCCCTGTCTGTCCAGACAATTATATAGACCATCTCTAAGAATACTTCCCATTAATTTACCTACCTGTTCTGACGTGTCGACCCACGGCCTCCTCTTGTGCCAAGGTGAGACCACACTCAGGGTGGAGGAGCAACACTTTATATTCTGTCTGAGCAGCCTCCAACCTGATGGCATGAATATCCATTTTACTTTCCAGTGAACAAATTTCCTCCATCCTCTTTCCTCTATTTCCCACTCCGACCTTTCACTTCTCACCTGCCTATCACTTCACCCTCCTCCTTCCCTTTCTCCTATTGTCCACTCTCTTCTCCTATAAGATTCTTTCTCCTCTAGCCCTTGACCTTTCCCACTCATCTGACTTCACCTACCATCTTCCCCTCCTCCCGTCTTTTTATTCTGGCATCTGCTACCTACCTTCTCAATCCCAAAGAGGGGTCTCGGCCCAAAACCTCGACTGTTTACACTCTGTCATAGATACCGCCTGACCAGCTGAGTTCCTTCAGCGTTTTGTGTGTTTTGCTTTGGATTTCCAGCATCTGCAGACATCCTCGTGTTTTTAGTTGTGCAGAAGCTGGAAATCAAGTCAAAATTGCTTTGCATGTGCCACACCATTATTTGTAGAGGTTAACACTGTTACTCAAGCAGAGCCAGCGTCAAGCCCCTATGGAATCATATAATTGAAGTTTAATCAGCAACTAGTGCGCAAATCACTGATCATCTCTGTGACTAGCCCTATTGGGGGATTCTCATTCAGATATTTTCAGATGTGTGATGTTAAACAAGGACATGAGCTGGAATGTGGAGCTGCAATTTGACACTGCTGGTATCAAATTAGTGTTCAGTATTTGGCTCCTTTACATTCTTCTAGTGGTCTTTAGCAGTGTTAGAACCTTCTTTAGGGGATCAGTGGGTATGGAGGGAAGGCTGGTGCAGGGTTCTGAGTTGGATGATCAGCCATGATCATACTGAATGGCGGTGCAGGCTCGAAGGGCCGAATAGCCTACTCCTGCTCCTATTTTCTATGTTTCTATGTTTAATACAGTCAGCTGCTGACAACTTTCAGCTGTGGCAATGGTCACCATATTGGCCAACTTCTTCACCTTTCACTCTCAAACGATGGATGCTGAAGCAGTCAAAATGTGCAACCTTTGTATTTCAATTTCTTGCATTATAATTACATTGTTGTAATTACATTAACTGATTGAAATAAAACAAAATTTATGTCAAAAATGGCATGAATGCAACCTATACTTTTGTGCCACTTGCTCCTTCACACTGTCCTCCCTCTTGGCACTTGCCCCCACAAGTGTGACCAATGCTACCACCTGCCCCTTCACTTCTCCTCTCACCTCAGTCCACATTCTACTGAAATCATCTACTGCATCCATTATTCCCTCTATATCCTTGAGACCCAACATCGACTTGGGACCACTTTGTTGAGCACCCTCACTCTGTTCAATGCAAAAGGCACGATCTCCAGTGGCTGCCTATTTCAGTGAGATTTCCCATTCCCATTCTACCACTCTTTCTCTTCTCCATACCTGCCAATCACCTACCTTTGGTTCTCCTCCCCTTTCTCTTTCTTCACGGCTCTCTGGCCCCTCCTGTTTGATTCCTTCTCTTTCACCCCTTTACCTTCCATCCATTACATCCCAGCCTACTTTGTCAAGTAGGATGCCGTGCACAATCTTGATTTGATGGAGACAGACATGAGAAGCACGGAGGAACATCTGGAGAAACTCCTGGAATGCCCGCTTTGCTGCCGCTGCTACTGTGTGATCGAGAATCTCCGGAGGGGAAGGACCCGAATCTTCGGCTTTGCCTGTTGCCTGTTGCCTGTTGCCTGTTGCCGGGGCCAGGGTCGAAGCCCTCAGCAGAGATGTTGCTTGGTGCTCAGTGTTGGAGGGCTGGTCGGAGGCTCAAAGTTTTCGGACGGACTCAAGAGTCGGCTGTGGTCAGGTGCTTCCGGGGTGCTGCATCGGCAAGTTTGCGAAGCTGGAGGTTCATGGCAGGGAGAGTTTCTCCCTTCTACCGTCTGCGTGAGATGATGGGACTTTCGAGACTTTGAGACTTTTTTTTTTACCGTGCCCATGGTCTGTTCTTTATCAAATTACGGTATTGTTTTTAAACTCAAACAACAGGAATTCTGCAGATGCTGGAAATTCAAGCAACACACATCAAAGTTGCTGGTGAACGCAGCAGGTCAGGCAGCATCTGTAGGAAGAGGTGCAGTCAACGTTTCAGGCCGAGACCGTTTGTTCGGACTAACTGAAGGAAGAGTGAGTAAGGGATTTGAAAGTTGGAGGGGGAGGGGGAGATCCAAAATGATAGGAGAAGACAGGAGGGGGAGGGATGGAGCCAAGAGCTGGACAGGTGATAGGCAAAAGGGGATACGAGAGGATCATGGGACAGGAGGTCCGGGAAGAAAGACGGGGGGGGGGGGGACCCAGAGGATGGGCAAGAGGTATATTCAGAGGGACAGAGGGAGAAAAAGGAGAGTGAGAGAAAGAATGTATGCATAAAAATAAGTAACAGATGGGGTACGAGGGGGAGGTGGGGCCTTAGCGGAAGTTAGAGAAGTCGATGTTCATGCCATCAGGTTGGAGGCTACCCAGACGGAATATAAGGTGTTGTTCCTCCAACCTGAGTGTGGCTTCATCTTTACAGTAGAGGAGACCGTGGATAGACATGTCAGAATGGGAATGGGATGTGGAATTAAAATGTGTGGCCACTGGGAGATCCTGCTTTCTCTGGCGGACAAAGCGTAGATGTTCAGCAAAGCAGTCTCCCAGTCTGCGTCGGGTCTCGCCAATATATAAAAGGCCACATCGGGAGCACCGGACGCAGTATATCACCCCAGTTGACTCACAGGTGAAGTGTTGCCTCACCTGGAAGGACTGTTTGGGGCCCTGAATGGTGGTAAGGGAGGAAGTGTAAGGGCATGTGTAGCACTTGTTCCGCTTAGATGGATAAGTGCCAGGAGGGAGATCAGTGGGGAGGGATGGGGGGACGAATACCAGGAGGGAGATCAGTGGGGAGGGATGGGGGGGATGAATATTTGTCCCCCCCATCCCTCCCCACTGATCTCCCTCCTGGCACTTATCCGTGTAAGCGGAACAAGTGCTACACATGCCCTTACACTTCCTCCCTTACCACCATTCAGGGCCCCAAACAGTCTTTCCAGGTGAGGCAACACTTCACCTGTGAGTCGACTGGGGTGATATACTGCGTCCGGTGCTCCCGATGTGGCCTTTTATATATTGGCGAGACCCGACGCAGACTGGGAGACCGCTTTGCTGAACATCTACGCTTTGTCCGCCAGAGAAAGCAGGATCTCCCAGTGGCCACACATTTTAATTCCACATCCCATTCCCATTCTGACATGTCTATCCACGGTCTCCTCTACTGTAAAGATGAAGCCACACTCAGGTTGGAGGAACAACACCTTATATTCCGTCTGGGTAGCCTCCAACCTGATGGCATGAACATCGACTTCTCTAACTTCCGCTAAGGCCCCACCTCCCCCTCGTACCCCATCTGTTACTTATTTTTATGCATACATTCTTTCTCTCACTCTCCTTTTTCTCCCTCTGTCCCTCTGAATATACCTCTTGCCCATCCTCTGGGTCCCCCCCCCCCCCGTCTTTCTTCCCGGACCTCCTGTCCCATGATCCTCTCGTATCCCCTTTTGCCTATCACCTGTCCAGCTCTTGGCTCCATCCCTCCCCCTCTTGTCTTCTCCTATCATTTTGGATCTCCCCCTCCCCCTCCCACTTTCAAATCCCTTACTCACTCTTCCTTCAGTTAGTCCTGACGAAGGGTCTTGGCCTGAAACGTCGACTGCACCTCTTCCTACAGATGCTGCCTGGCCTGCTGCGTTCACCAGCAACTTTGATGTGTGTTATGGTATTGTTTTGCACTGTTGTAACTATACGTTATAATTATGTGGTTTTTGTTAGGTTTTTGTCTTGGTCTGTCTTGTGTTTCTGTGATATCATACTGGAGGAATATTGTATCATTTCTTAATGCATGCATTACTAAATGACAATAAACGAGGACTGCGTGTCCTCCTAAAAGGGGAGGTGCAACGAGACCTGGGTGTCATTATACACCAGTCATTGAAAGTGGGCATGCAGGTACAGCAGGCGGTGAAAAAGGTGAATGGTATGCTGGCATTTATAACAAGAGGACTCAAGTACAGGAGCAGGGAGGTACTACTGCAGTTGTACAAGACCTTGGTGAGTCCACACCTGGAGTATTGTGTGCAGTTTTGGACCCCTAATCTGAGGAAAGACATCCTTGCCATAGAGGGAGTACAAAGAAGGTTCACTAGATTGATTCCTGGGATGGCAGGACTTTCATATGAGGAAAGACTGGATGAACTAGGCTTGTACTCGTTGGAATTTAGAAGATTGAGGGGGGATCTGATTGAAATGTATAAAATCCTAAAGGGATTGGACAGGCTAGATGCAGGAAGATTGTTCCCGATGTTAGGGAAGTCCAGAACGAGGGGTCACGGTTTGAGGATAAAGACGAAGCCTTTTAGGACTGAGATTAGGAAAAACTTCTTCACACAGAGAGTGGTGAATCTGTGGAATTCTCTGCCACAGGAAACAGTTGAGGCCAGTTCATTGGCTATATTTAAGAGGGAGTTAGATATGGCCCTTGTGGCTAGGGGGATCAGAGGGTATGGAGGGAAGGCTGGTGCAGGGTTCTGAGTTGGATGATCAGCCATGATCATAATAAATGACGGTGCAGGCTCGAAGGGCCGAATGGCCTACTCCTGCGCCTATTTTCTATGTTTCTATGTAATCTAATCTAATCTAATCTTGCTTCATCATCTCTTCCCCACCCACCTACCTTCTCCCTCACCTGATCTCACCTTTCACCTGCCGAACCCTCCCCCAATCCTTCCCTACTCTTACCCTCCCTTCTTATTCTGGCTCTGCCCCCTGCTTTTCTGGTTCTGATGAAGGGTCTCAGTCCGAAACACCAGCTCTTTACTCCCCACCATAGATACTGCTTGACTTGCTGCGTTCCTCCAGCACTTTGTGAATGTATTGCTCAAGATTTCCGGCATCTGCAGAATCTCTACTGTAACTATAATTTCTATTGACAATGGCTCATTGTTTATTTAAATTAAAGCAGTCCAGTCCTGGAGTGTTGAAATACTATTAGGCTGCCAGTCTTACTGAAGCCAGTGACAGCTTTTCCCTGAGCGTTAAAAAGTTGTAAAGAACTCCTACTCTGTAATTGTCTCATTTATTTTACTTTTGCTTGTGTAATAGAGCAAATTGCATTTATTCCAAAGACCTGAAGTACACCCATGCCTTTTGGCAATGGAGACTTGTCTATTAAAATCTACAGGGTGATGGATTTAGTCCATATGTTCAGTTTTCTCCCTTCAGCTGCTGTTGTATCTCACTGGATATTAGACATTTTGCAAATAATGTACTTTTTGTAACCATATGGGAACCTATCAATTGCACTTCAGAGGCATATTAGAAAAATGAAAAGCACAGCAAGTAAGTAAGTGCAAAAATTGTATGAAGTTCTTGAACAAAATCAGACACATTTTCATTATGTAGGAGCGCTCAACCCTTTCCCCACCCTCATTCTGCACCCTTTCTCTCTGCTGCACTCCGTTCCCAACAATGAAATAATCACTTTTTAAGGAAATAATTATTTAACAATCATTCCGTAATTCTTTTCATCATTAATCCTGGTTGCTCCACTGGGTCAGAGAAGAGAATCAGCAGTTTCTTACAAGGATTACGTTGCATCTTGAGTGTAATGTTCAGCATATAAACAGCCAGCTGCTATTGTATATAGACTGCAAGTATATTTCTTATGGCGCTGGTAAAACTAAGTCAGTATAGGCATTGTTTGAAAAAACCATTCTACAACAGGGGTAAGGACCCTTTAAAGACATTATATCTAATTGTAAGTCAGTGAAATGATGAGTAGATCATGAAAATACTGAATCTTACATATAGAATGAGGCTATTCAGTCCATAATGTTTGGGTGAACGTTCTGAAAGACACATTCAATTAATCCTTTCACTGGATGAAATATTAACTCCATTTTCCTCTCCATAGGTGCAGCCTCACAGAGTATTTCAGGTATTTTCTCTTTTTAATTCATCTTTCCAGCAATGGCAATGTTTTTCTTTTTAATATTTAAATCATCTTTCCTCCCCTCTTTCTCAATAGCTAAGTCATATTTTACTTTAAACTTTTATTCATAATTCTGCATGGAGTATTACTACAGAGTCTTTCTCCATCACCCTTTCCGGTAATATATTCCCAAACTTATTATCCAAAACGATTCTTCTCAATTTCTTTAGTCCCTGGGATATTCGTCAATAGGTACATTTAATTTCAGAGAAATGTATACAATATACATCCTGAAATTCTTTTTCTTCGCAAACATCTATGAAAACAGTGGAGTGCCCCAAAGAATGATTGACAGTTAAATGTTAGAACCCCAAAGCCCCTTCCAACTCCCCCTCCCATGCATAAGCAGCAGCAAAGCAACAACCACCCCCTCCCCCACCAGCAAAAACAGCATCTGCACCCTCCACTGAGCACTCAAGCATGCAGCAAAGCATCAATAAAGACACAGACTAGCAGTACCCCAAAGACTACTCATTCACCTAATTCGACATACCACAGGCTCGCTCTCTCTCCCTAATAAGGGAAAAAGAGGTGCCTCCGTTTCACAGACAGAGAGGAGACATAACAAACAACTTTCTGATTTATGGTGTTAAAAGTCTGTTGCGTCACTTCTTCCGAGTTCTGCGCCCAAAGAACTCAGGTCTCTGGGCACACAGCCAGCAGCCAGCTCACTGCTTTCGATCTTCCATCTCCCACGCACACCAGGTGGTGGCACCGACCTCGAGTCTGCCCGTGTCCAGAGCCAAAAGAAAGCAGCACCCTGAAGATGCGCTAGTCTTCTAGGCCGTGTCTTTGGCATATCGAATAGTGGACAGTCGTGAGACCCCAAGAGCGGGTGCCATTCCCACAAAGAACCGAAGTCAGCATGTAACTCCAGGTCATGCTCTTCCAAAGAACCCTGAATAGGGAAAAAGGAAATTTAAAGATAGAAATTGAGCTGTTTCCAAAGATGCAAACAAAGGAGTCGCCGTTAGGCGCCATTGTCCGCCTAAGCTCCACAAGTTACTCTAACATTACCGGAATTTTCACTGTGATTGATAGGGTGACCTAAAGGGTTGTAAACATTACCCACCACCCCATGAGTCTCCATTTCCAGCACATCATTCTACAGTAACTTACACCATCTACGGTAGGATCTTACCACTAAGCACATCTTCTCTACCCTCCACCCCCTCCCCACACACACACTTTCATATTAATCACTCTCAAGTGATGCCCCCCCGTCCACTCTTCTTTCCCCAGTTATCTCCCCTTGACGTTTACCCATGCAAGGGTTAAAATGATACACCTGTCCCTACACCTCCGACTTCACCACCATTTGGAGCTCCAAACAGTCCTTCCTGGTGAGGTGACAGTCCACCTACGGGTCTGCTGGGTCATCTATGCTCCCCATGCGGTCTTCTCTACATTGGTAAGGCCCGATGTAGATTGGGGGACTACTTCATCAAGTACCTTCGCTCTGCCATCTGCAAAAGGCAGGATCACCCTGTGGCCACTTACTTCAGTTTGACTTCCTATTCCCATTCTGATAATTCTGTCCATGCCCTCCACCGGATGGAGCCAAACTCATTTTGGAGGAGCAACACCTCATATTCCGTCTAGGTAGCCTTCAATCTGATGGAATGAACATCAATCTGGCTAACTTCAGGTAAATACTCACCTGTTCCCCCTTCTCTCTTTTTCTGTTCCCTTGGTTCTGATTCACCTCTCACTGCTTCTGTACTCCTCATCTGCCTAGCACCCGCCACTGGTTTCTCTCTTCTTCCGATTTCCTTCATGGTCCACCATTCTATCCTATTAGATTCCTTCTTCTTCAGTCCTTTAACTCTTTACCCTTTCACCTCCCAGCTTCTTACTTCATTCTCTATCCCTCACCCACCCTTCTTCCCCCTCATCTGGTCTCACGTATCACCTGCTGGCTTGGATTCCTTGCCCTCCCCCTACCTTCACATTTTTGGTCTGCCCCTTTCCTTTCCAGTCCTGATGTAGGGTCTCGGTCCAAAACATTGACTGATTATTACTCTCCATAGATGCAACCTGACTTGTAGAGTTCCTCCAGCATTTTGTATATGTTGCTCAGATTTCCAGCATCTGCAAAATCTCTTGTGTAAGCATTACAGAATCAGTGTGTTCTTTGAAAATAGAAACTAAACACCAACATAGTTCTATTATTATGAAAGAGTATCTGGACACAAACATAAAGATAAATTATTGGTCTAGTATCTGGAGGGCAAGATAATTGCTCTGGAGGCATCAATTCGATTCCCACCATAGTAAATGAGAAATTCCAATTCAAGTAATTAAATAAATATAGTCTAAAATTAGTATTGGTAACAGTGACTATTGTGTGAAAAATCTATGTTTCAATAATTTCCTTTTTGAAATGATAACCTAATGTCTTCGTAGGATTGATCTGAAAGCGGGTGGAGGTCAGACAATTTAGATGTATTTAAGGTGGCTTGATGTAACTATTTGAAAGACAGAGCAATTAAGGGTGACAGAATACTGGCACAGGAAAGGGGTTGAGGTCACTATAGATCAGCCATGAACATACAAAATGACAGGACAAGCTTGAAGAACCTGGTGACCAATTTCTGGTCTTATATCCTTGTGTTCTTAGATCTGTATACATCTTATACTTCTCTCCTGCAAGACAGACATTGTGGATGTGTTGTACCTAAGAAAATAACAAAGTTAAGAAAATGGCCTTAATATTTTATATAAAGGATTTCTAGCTATTAAGCTCATTTAAAATGAGATCTGGCAACATTCATTTCTGCATTGAAAGGAACTGACCAATTTAAAATAAGTGAATCAATATGTGCACTCAAATAGCAAAATAATTTTATTTAAATGTAATAATATGCTCCTACACTAGTCACTCAATAAAGCACCACTATGAAACCAAAGAGTTTTTCAGTGCGTAGCTCCTGATGGGCAGATCTTTGACATTATGACTAACTATAATATAAAGGCAATACAGTTTGAAACTGGCGAATCACCATTTTGTCTGTAACTTGGCAGCCCGATGTCCAATTTCAGTTTTATTAATTTTGTTGCTGATTAATACAAGTCCTTACTTGCTTGCCCAGCATTCTATTTCTGAGATTTAATTTGCTCCATTTGAAAACCCTCATGCAAGCACAGAGATCTGGTTTGCAGGGGCAACTACAGCATTTGAGATACAGTTCATGAAGCTCTTAATGGCTGTTTTGAGATTAGTTATCAGTGCAGTCATTTGTTTCTCATGCATGGCAAAATGGTAGAGGTAAACTTTGATGAGCTCCATAAACTTGTTGGGTGTAGCTGCAAATACACATCCTCTAGTTTCCATATCCTCTAAAGATCAGATCAGTGCAAGATACCAATAGAATTACTTACTTCGCAGATGTGCTTGAACTTCCTGTCAGTTTTGGCCTCTCAGCATTTTGGCTTCAAAAACTATTTCAGTTTTGCATCTTTGATTTTCTATCCCTTGTGGTTTCAAAGTTAGCTGGATGATTCATTTTTAAATCCTTTCTATATCTAGGAGAGCATTCTCAGTAAAGTTCTTAGCTCCACATATTTCATTAAGGTTGATGCACCTGGTGAATGAAGTTATTCAGTGATTGACTGAACATGTGTGGATATTGTTACAGACATATTCTTCAACACAGAGGAAAAGAACAGTAATGAATGATAGTCACTTCCTTTTCCTGCACAGCCACCAGGAAAAGCAACTGGAAAAGTGCTTGCATTACATTTTGTGCAATATGCTCACTCATGTCATCTCTTCCTTTAAGCAGTCACCCAAGCAAGTGTACAGCATGATCTGATTCTGCTCATCACTAGGAAAACACAGCAGATATTGTTCTTTCTGTGCCAGTTCAGGAAACTTAACATTTCAAGGCACATTCTGTTGAATCTTTAATCAGTTCAGTGATCATTGAGATTATTGTGACCACCTTATCCCTGTTTTGTTTCACGCAGCCTCCTCACTCTGTAAGTTCAGGTTGCAGTGAGTGGTTCATTCAGCGGAGAAGATCATTGCCTGTCGGCTACTGACATTAGAAGGTCTGTTCAATGCCAGAGCAAAGAAAAGAGCTGGAAAAATTACTGCTGGCTCCACTCACCCTAGCATTAGCCTATTCACCAAACTGCCATCAGGAAGACAGTACAAGTCTATCACCACCAGGACTACATGACATCTCAAAAGCTTCTTTCCTGTAGCTATCCAGCTTCTCAACAGAGCTCACCCTAAATGCACACTACAGGCAATTAAATATGGCACATTTGTAACATGTAAAAGGAAACCAGAGCATCTAAATGTGGTAAACTATATATATATATATATATATATATATATATATTGTAACTGGGTTAACTGTCTGGACACGCCCTTCTGCTGACTGCCCCTGTGGCTCCTCCCACAGATCCCTGAATAAAGGTAATTTCGTCCTGCTGCTCCCCCTCAGACCAAGGGCAGACACTCAGCGTGGAGGTCACGCTTTACTGCAAATAAGAGCCTTTCAGTATTTACTCTACTTCAGTCTTTTGGAATTATTGAAGGTGTTTCACTAAATGAAACCCACTCAGTCTCAGATTTCACGCATTCAGCGCCAGAGGCCAGGATAGAACCCAGGTCTGTAATACCTTAGGATATATTACCCAAAATGTCCCTGTACAACATCCATTAAATGGCCACTCCTGTTCTCCCTGTTCTGTTGATAATTATTAAGTCTGTTCATATGTTCACATTTATTTAAATTTGATTGCCGATGTTTGCACATCTGCTAATTGTTGATTGCTCTGTTGTAGATTGTTGGTTGTGATCGTGTTGCCTGTTATGGTGTTGTCCTGTGTTTTATGCTTGGCACCGAACCACAGTCAGTTATAGTTTGTTTCACATTCTGTAATTCTGTAAAGTAATTCTGATTGATATAGCTCAACTTTAGCTGTAACTGCCTTTCTGTGGCATGTTGACAAATTCACAAATGGACTATATCAGCTGTCTGTTGAGGCTTTGAAATTTCAACTATAGTTTTGAATGTGGATATAATTTAGTTATTTAGAATCAGAATCAGCATCAAGTTTAATATCACTGACATATGTCAGGATGTTTGTTGTTTTGCAGCACAATGTATCATAAAAATTATAAACTACACTTAGAAAAATATATAATAAATTAAATAACTAGTGCATTTACTTCAACAACAAATAAGTATTTATTTGCTCAACATTTCACAGAAGTACAAGTTTATTTGCCAAGGAAATTATAAAAGC
Organism: Mobula birostris; assembly: GCF_030028105.1. Lineage (NCBI taxonomy): Eukaryota > Metazoa > Chordata > Chondrichthyes > Myliobatiformes > Myliobatidae > Mobula > Mobula birostris. The sequence continues at coordinate 22,974,437 of NC_092393.1, forward strand.
AACCAGGATTGCAAACACTTTGGTTATTGAAACAGTAAAAAGCCCACATATTTTTACCAGGAAGTTTTACTGAGCCTGTGAGAGTATTAGCTGCTGGTTTTCACATTGAATCAGCCAACAATATGGAATCATGGATTGAACCAGGAAATTCTATCCTGGCAGAGGCCGGGATTGAACATATTAAAACCAGAGTGGTTTATTGTAATGTCAGCAAGAGGAAAAGAATAAGAGGAAGGAAAAGAGCAAACAAAGGAGGAGGAGACATAAAGGAGAAAGAGAGAGAGTGTGTGTAAAAGAGGTTAGAAAGAGATGCAGTACAGATGGCCTGCTGCGTTCACCAGCAACTTTGATGTGTGTTGCATGAATTTCCAGCATCTGCAGAATTCCTATTGTTTGCAGTACAGATATAGTCTCTTCAGCCCATCTGCAATAATCATCAAGAACCAATTTTTAATGCTAATCTTACCCTATTCCATTTTATTCTCTCTATACTCTCATCAATTCCCCCAATATTCCCCCAATTTCCCCAGAAGCAGACTTCTGAAATGCCTGCTTCGCTGCTGCTGCCACTGTGTGGTCCAGAATCTCCGGAGGGGAAGGCCCCAGGTCCTCAGCTTTGCTTGTCGCTCAGCGGCCGGGGCGGCATCAAAGCACTCAGCAGTGGATGGTGCTCGGAGAGGCTGTGTCAAAGGGGCTGGTCAGAGAATCAAAGTTTTCAGACGGACTCAGAGTCCGCTGCGGTCAGGTGCTTCCAATGGTGCTGCATCGGCAAGTTTGCGGTGCTTGGAGGTTCATGGCAAGGAGAGTTTCTCCCTTCTGCTGCCTGTGTGAGATGATGAGTCTATCGGGACTTTGAGACTTTTTTTACCGTGCTTATGGTCTGCTCTTCATCAAATTATGGTCTGCTCTTTATCAAATTATGGCACTGTTGTAACTATATGTTATAATTATGTGGTTTTGTAAGTTTTAGTTTTGGTTTGTCCTGTGTTTTCTTGTGATATCATTCTGGAGGAACATTGTATCATTTTTTAATGCATGCATTTCTAAATGACAATAAACGAGGACCGAGTGTCCTCATAATCTAATCTAATAGCCTACCACTCATCTGCATACTACAGGTAATTAAATGTGGCCAATCTGTAAGATGTGGAAGGAAGCCAGAGCATCTAAAGGAAGCGTACTCAGTTACAAACTTCCCACTTTCAGCACCAGAGGTCAGGTTAGAACCCGGGTCATTAGGACTGTGCGTCAGCAATTCCTCTGGGCTACCCATGATGTTAGTGGGTTATGTCTGTTCCTCTCAGAACCTACGATGAGGAAAGAAGAAGACTTAGATATTTTTGTAAATCGCTATGGTGGTTTCATTAAAGACAAATGGTTAGGCTGTCTAATAACAAGGAAGCAATTATCTGATGCACATTGTACAGACTTCTCACTGATGCATTGAAGTTGCAAATGGAATGGTGCAAGATGGATATTGGATCCCGATCAGAAGGTCTAAAGTAGCTTTTTCTTCATTTCAGGCCTGAATGCTTTTTGACCACTTCGGTGCCCATTTAACGAGCAGGGATTTGGCAGACAGTAGTCAGCACTACTTTTGAATTAAGGATGTCTGTGACCTGCCCTGAACATTTTCCAGTACTTTGCTGATCTGATAAATATTACTGAATTATATGAATTCCACAAAAGAATTGTAATATTTTGACTTTACTGTACCCTACCCATCAGAAACATATCTGAGTTATTTAATTATGCTTTGGAGGCTCTATTGATTATGTAGTGACAATTCCTTCCTCTCAAAATACGATGCCTGTGACCAAGCATTCTTAAGAGGACTGGATAATAAATCATTAATTTATTTTCACATGAAACATTTTCTTTGTTAATTTTTACTTACCTTGCTATTTTAGCCTTAAATGATTTATGAAGGCTGTATAGTGGTTTAATGCTGCACAGATCCAGCTACTTGGGTTCGATCCTGAATGTGGATGCTGCTCTTGTATAGTTGCATGTTTTTATGAATACATTCGGTTGCTCCCAACCGAAGCTTCCTTCCACATCTCACAGACATGCTGCTAAATTGATTGACATCAAAGATCTGCACCATCCACGCTCTGCCATCTGGGAGCTACCATCAGACAGGAATCAGAATCAGGTTTAATATCACTGACTAGATGGAGGGGCTGGTAGTATTGAGGAAACAGAAAGTCTTCAGGAGGGCTTAGGTTAGGACAATGGGCAAAGTTATGGCCAATGAAATATAGCGTAGAGAAGCTTATGGCACTGCACTTTGGTAGTAAGAATAAAGGCATAGACTGTTTTCTAATTTGAGAGGAAATTTAGAAATTAGAGGTGCAATGGGATTTGCGAGTCCTCAGGCAAGATTCACTAATGGTTAGCTTTACTGTGTGTGCACAACGATAGCGTAGCAGTTAGTGTAATGCCATTTCAGCTCAGGGCATCGGAGTTTGGAGTTCAATTCTGGTGTCCTCTGTAAGGAATCTCTGTATGTCTTAAGGGGAAATCTTGCCTGATAAATCTGTTGGAATTCCTTGAGGAAATAATAGACCAGATAGACAAAGCAGAGTGAGTGGATATTGGTTACTTGGATTTTCAGAATGCCTTTGAAAAGGTGCCATACATTAGACTAATTTAGATTACGAGGACACTCAGTCCTCGTTTATTGTCATTTAGAAATGCATGCATTAAGAAATGATACAATGTTCCTCCAGAGTGATATCACACAAAAACAGGACAAACCAAAGACTACACTGACAAAACCACATAATTATAACATATAGTTACAGGAGTGCAAAACAATACCATAATTTGATAAAGAACAGACCATGGGCACGGTAAAAAAAAGTCTCAAGTCCCAATCGACTCCTATAGTCCCTGATAGCAGGTGGCAAAAAGGAAGAACTCCCCTGCCATAAACTTCCAGGCACCGACAACTGACAACTGCGGATGCATTGGAAGCACCCGACCACAGCCGACCACATTCAAAAACTTTGAGCCTCCGACCAGCCCTTCCGATACAGCCTCCTGAGCGCCATCCTTTGCCGAGCACCTTCGACCTCGTCCCGGCTGCCAAAAAAAGCAAAGCCGAGGACTCAGAGGTCAACTCTTCCGAAGATTCCGGACCACACAGTAGCAGCGGCAGCGAAGCGGACATTTCAGAAGTTTCTCCAGATGTTCCTCCGCGCTCTCACGTCCGTCTCCATCAAATCAGAATTGTGCACGGTACCCTACTTAACAAATACAGATATCATTCCGGAGCGTCCGTGCGCGCTGCATCACGTCGCTATTTCCTCCTCTTCCCATGAGACTGCTTAACAAAATAAGAGCCCATTGTATTACAGGATTCTATCCATGCTAGTACAGCATGGATAGAAAATTGGCTGATTGGCAGGTGGCAAAGAGTCAGCATAGAGGGGGCTTATTCTGATTGGTTGCCAGTGACAAGTGGTGTTCTGCAGGGGTTGGTATTGGGATTGCTTTGTTTCATGCTATATGTCAATGATTTGGATGACAGATTTGATGGCAACAGTACAGTACAATACATAAAAATACTATAAATGACAAGAAGAAATGCACATACTGTATGTATAAATTCAATTAACTAAGCAGTGAAAAAGACAGCAAAAACGTGAGGTAGTGTTCATGAGTTGGTTCATTGCCCATTCAGAAACCTGACGGTAGAGGGAAGAAGCTATTCCTAAAATGTTGAGTCTGTGTCTTCGGTCTTCTGTACCTCCTCTGATTTGGTAGTAATAAGAAGAAAGCTTATCTTGGGTGAGAGTTCCTTAATAATAGATGCCACCTTTTTGAGGCATTGCTTTTTAGATAGCTTGTGCCCATGGTGGGGCTGGCTGAGATGTCACCCCACTGCAGCTGTTTCCAATCCTGTGCAGTGGCCCCTCTATACCAGACATGATGCAGCCACTAAGAATGCTCTCTATGGTACTTCTGTAGAAATTTGTTAAAGTCTTTGGTGGCATACCTAATCTCCTAATGAAATATATCTATTGGCGTGCCTTCTTCATCGGTATGTTGGACCCATTATAGACATTCCCAGATGCTGACACCCAGAATCTTGAAATGGCTCACTCTTTCCACTGCTGACCCCTCAGTGAGGACCGGTGTGTGTTCCCTTGACTTCATCTTCCTGAAGTCCACAATCAATTCCCTGGTTTTACTGACGTTGAGTGCAAGGTTGTTATTGCGACTCCTGTAAGGGTCCTCATCACCATCTGAGGTTCCTCCAACAACAGTTGTGTCATCAGCAAATTCTTTGGAAGTACATAAGCCTGAAGTCTGACACCATTATTTCAAGCAGCTGTTTCCCTTCAAACATTTTGTAGTTCAATGAACTAGCACAACCCTAATGGCTACAGTTTAACAGCACTATGACCACCTTGACCACTCTGCCATAAATTGCTAGGTTTTTTGTTCTAATTGTGTTCTTTCTTGTAAAAATTCTGCATAATTTATATTTGCTTTTCTTGTGAATGCTGCTTATCTGATGCTATGTATCTGTGATGTTGCGGAAATTAGTATTTTCATTCCACCAGTGAACATATGTATTCATGCATATGACAATAAACTCTACTTTAACTTTGGCTACTGTAAATTACCTTTACTGTTGATGGGTGGCAGGAAAAAGAGTTTGTGAAAGTTTAGATGTTTCAGCAAAATAAACAGAGTGAATGGGGCTGTTCTGAAAGATGGCACAAATTTGGTGGGATATAATAATGAAAATAATGAGTAATATATAGGATTTTATAACATTATGTTCAATTTTTGATTCTTTCTTTCTTTTTATTTTGCACCCTAATGTACGAATTAGAAAAAAATAGCAGAAGTAGTGTGTGCCTTGCAGTTTATAATCCACACAAGTCTATTCTCATTCTCAACTGGCTCACACCGATCTTTCAAGTTAACTTCCTATTACTATTCTTCTAACCTTATCATCCAGTTTCCTGTTGAAAACATCTAAGCAATACATCTCAATTATTTCTGGTAGGGCCATCATGCAAATTCAAACAATTTTCAGAGTAAAGTATTTTCTTCAGTTTCCTACTATATTTAGCATTAACTATCCTCTATTCATTCCTTCTAATTTTGGATTCCTTTACAAGTAAAAAACATTTCTTCACAACAACTTTTTCATTATTATAAGAACCTTCAGGCTTCTACTTTTTAATGAAAAACATCCCCACTATTTTTATCTTTTCTGATTGCTTTAACATTTCATTTCTTCTCCCGTTTTAGTAAATATTTTTCCAGTTTCTTCAGAACATCTAGATCATTTTTATGGCAAGCAATACCAAAATTAGACAAAGCTCTTTAATTGTAATCTGACTAGGATATTACACAAGAGGAACATGACAGCACTATTTCTGAATTCTGTGTTCTATCTCTCAATGTAAATCATATGTTTTTCTTCCATTTCTAATTGTTTTGTTTTCCAGTCAGTGGTATTTATTATTTTAATTAGTTCACACACAATTCTGGATGTCTTTTTTCTATCTTATTCAGCTTTGATTTTAACATCTTTGCTAATAAGGTGAGTGGATCACCTCATGTATATCTGATCAAGTCAATTTGCCATTAAACTGACTATTTTCCGAATGTACTTTCTGGATATTGCAACATTCCTCCTCATTGCCAACTATATTCCTTGATTTAGACTTCTCAGTAGGTTTTGATATTGAGTTACTTATTTTAACACTAATTATAATAGTTAGTCCAAAAGGCCACCATTCTGCAACTTCCTCCAATCTAAATAATAAACCTTTGCCTTCCTTCCACATCTTTCTTTTCAGGCAAATAGCAGTACTATTTTATTTATTGATTAATTGATTGATAGACTTATTTCCTGGCATTTGCATTTACTATTTAACTATTTATGGTTTTATTACTATTTAATTATTTATGGTGCAACTGTAATGAAAACCAATTTCCCCCGGGATCGATAAAGTATAACTATGACTATGACTATACAGTGCAGAGAAGGCCCTTCCAGCCCTTCGAGAAATGCAACCCAGCCATCCTCCAAATCCTCGCCTGATCACAGACAATTTACAATGATCATTTAACTTACCAACCGGTATGACTTTGTACTGTTAGAGGAAACCAGAGCACCTGGAGGAAACTTACTGATTCCTTCATTCTTGTGTCTTGCTTCTCCTCCAAAGTGAGAGCAAATCAACAGCATCCGTGAAAGTTAGTGATATAGGCCTACAAAGAAAGTGTAAGCTTTTGGATTTATTTAGGACTCTCCAACAAAATGCCAATGGATATTGCAACAGAAGTGGCCTTCTGTTCTGTGTGTCACAAATTTCCATTGATTGAAGTGAAAGAATGGTTGGGTAATATGTTTCCTGGCACATAGAAGAACTTACTATTTTCACAGATTCATGGACAACAAACAAAGACCATTCAGTCAATCATGTTAATGCACATTGAGAAAGAGATGCCCACAGCCCTTTAAGTTCACATTGCGGTATGTCTCAGTGTGTTGAGGGTATCCGTATCTACCCTCCTCCTTTCAGACAATGAGCTCCAAACCGCTATGACCCTCAACATAACCAAACCTCCAGCAATTGCTTAACAATATTAACAACTCATTCATAATATTATTTAATTGCTTGCAATTATTTTACTGTCATTCTCAAAGTGAACAAACTTAAAATTATAAATTAGGATGTTGCTTATGAGAAAGATAGTTTACACTGCCTTTCTGTTTCAGTGGAGTGATTAGTTTTCATATCAGCAAAAGTGTCACTATTATTTAGCTCAGAGAGCTGATGCACATAGAACTACTAAGACACAACTTGTATTTTGGACAATTGCCTATGGTACAGCTTTTTGAATAGTCACATAGTCACAGCTGGTAATACACCTTTGTCTTGATTAAACAATTCATCTTTCCAATTGATGGCATGAAATATTGTTCTCTTGATTTTGAGAACAGTTGGCTTTGGCTTTTTTTCTCCCCGGGACAATTCATTCTGTGCAATGACTGTGACAGTGAGGAAGTTTCAATTTAGTCACATAATTAACTGCAGTTGGCACAAAAGATTTGACACAAGAGGCTTTGTAAATGGAGTCAAAGCATCTGTTTGGAAAGATCAGCATTTTATGGAAATAGTAATAAACCTAAAAAATTGCTTAGGTTGCAAACATCATTCGTGCGTCACAGATACCCAGAGGAAAACCACCTTCAGTTTTGCCAGACAGAATCATAATTTACAGTATTTTTATACCTCCTATCAACAAGAATAAGAGAAATTGAATCCACTGCAACTTCAGATCAAAAATGTTTTAGGTTACAGATGTTTGATTCCAGTCTTAAAGCCATAATAATAATGGAGGTTTATTTTATGTTATAATTTATGAAGCACTGGGGTAAAGTCTATTTGTAGGCAATGGTGCCTTTAGCATTTACAACTGTACATAACAGCCTATGGTGCTTTTATGGATCTTCCCTACAGAGAAAGGTTATTGGGGTTCATTGACAAGCCTCATCAACTACAAGCCCCACCCTTAATAAGTCCTTTATTATTGAAACCTAATATTGGCACCTTCAACCTTCAATATGCTAAATAAAGAACCTAACTCACACAGGTATTTCTTTGCAATCAAAACAAAACAAAATAAATGTAGGTAGCCCTCAGCTGATCAGGTGGCACAGGGAGAGTTAACGTTCATGCAGCAAGTCAATAACCTTTCATTAAAACTGAGAGATAAGTGACAGACAAATGAGAAATAAATTGAAATATGTTCATTGCTCTGAAATAACACATAATTTTTTAGATCTTATTCCAGTTTTGTAAATTGCAATTACCTTTGTACACCTATAATATGTATCACAGTTTACAGCAAAATTTTGGGTCATGCTTGTATAACACGTAGAATTTATGGAAACCTCCCAAGACATAATAATGAGGTTTCAATAGCATAGTGATTGAGTGTTGAGTGACTAGTGATTGCTCTGCTGTGAATGCCTGCAAGAAAATTGATCTTAAAGTATTATACAGTCACATATACATACTTTGATAATAAATTTACTTTGGACTTTGAGTTGATAGCCAATGTCCTGTAGCTACTAGAAAGGGAAAGGAGTGGAACAAAAATGTGAACAAAGCAATGATTAAAACATAAGATAGATGATTGCAATGGGGCAAAAAATAGAATGCAGGATGGGTCTGTAGAGCTACAAATGAAAACAGCTGCAAACCTATATGAGGCTGTTAAACTCAGGGCTAAGTCTGGAAAGCTCGAAGTTTAAAGTTCAAAGTAAATTTATTATCAAAGGGCATCTATGTTACCATATACAAACTTAAGATTTATTTTCCTGGAGGCATTTACAGGCAAAAAAGAAACACAACAGCATTTATGAAAAAAAAATCTATCTTAACAAACAAATATTGACAAAACCAAAAGAAGACCAACTGTACAAGTAAAAAAAAATCAAAACATAAGTTGGAAACTGTCTTTGAAAGTGAATCTGTAGGCTTTAAAATTAGTTCAGAGTTGAAGTGTTGAAGTTGTGCAGCCTGGTTCAGAAGCCTGGTGGTTGTCGGGTAATAAATGTTCCTGAACCTGGTGGTGTGGGACCTAAGGCCTCTTGCCCAATGGTAGTAGTGAGAAGAGGGCAAGTCCAGGACAGTGGGGAGGTCTTTGATAATGGGTGCTGCTTTCTTGCGGCAACACTCCATGTAACTACGCTCAGTGATGAGGAGGGCCTTGCCTGTGATGCATTGGGCTGTAGATTGTTCCATTCCTAGGCATTGGTATTCCCATACCAGGTCATGATGCAACCAGTGAGGATGCTCTAATCTCAGCATCTACAGAAGCTTGTCAAAGTTTTTGTGAAATACGAATCTATGCAAACTTCTAAGCAGAGCTGCTGTCATGCCTTGTTTATGATATCACTTACATGCTGATCCCAGGATAGAACTTCTGATATGTTAATGCCAAGGAGTTTAAAGCTACTGACCCTCTCATCCTTTGTTCTCCAAATGAGGACTGGCTCATGGGCACCCAGTTTCTTCCTCCTGTCATCGAGAATCCGCACTTGGATTTTGATGACATTGAGTGAGAGATTGTTGCTGCAGCAGTACTCAACCAGATTTTTCACTCTCTCTCCTATCTGTTGATTCATGACCACCTCTGATTTGTCCTAACAACTCCGATCTGGCCCTCAACAGATTTCAGATCTCATGGTTCATCCAGGGCTTCTGGTCAGGGAAGACTCTGTGTTGACACACTCATCTACAACTGTTTTAATAAAGTCCGTGACAACTATGGTGTACTCATTCAGATCCACAGATGAGTCCTTGAACATGGCCCAGTCCACTGACTCAAAACAATCCTGTAGCTGTTCCTCTGCCTCCATGACCACCACTTTGTTGTCCTAATCTCTGGAATTTTGCACTTTAGTCTCTACTGTATGGCGGTAGGAGGAGTTATCAGATTTACCAAAATGCGTCTGGGCATGGAACAGTAGACTTTCCTCATCTTAGTAGAGCAGTGGTCTAGTGTGTTGGGGTTTCTGGTGTTGCAGGGTATATGCTGATGGTAATTGGGCAGCGTTTTCTTCAAACTAACCCTTTGAAGTCCCCGAATATTATTTGAAATGTGATGGGGTGAACTGTTTCTTGTTTGGAGACAGCGAGTACTTGATTATAGTCAGCCACTGGTGTATACATACTGCAGTCAGGATTATGCAGGAGAACTCCAGAGCTAAACAAACTGGAACTCACTTGACCATTAGGTGCTCAAGGTCAGGGGAACACGAGTTCAACAAAACCACCACATCAGAGCACCACAAAGAGTTTATCATGGAACTTTTTGACTTTTCTAAATCAACAGTTCAGTCCATTCTGTCAATGAAAAATCCTTCAGGTCTGATAGCTGTATCTAGCATGCTAGAAGGAAGCCATGTCTCACTCAAACATATGTGATGATATCCTGAATTATCCCTAATGGACTGTGTTTTTAAAAAGAGATAGAGAGCGTGCAGCTGTACAGCACAAAAACCTAGTTATTAAGAGAGAGAGAGCAAAGACTGCTCACAGTTTCTTTGGAATTTCTGCAAGGGCTCTGCCAGCTTCTGATTTCCTACCGAGAAGAAGGGAGGAGCTACTTGATGGACAGCTGGTGCACAACAGTATTTAAAGCAGCGTAATTGCCTGCTTCACAGGACACGCAGACACACTAAGGTGTGGTGAAGTTACCACTATCCTGTTCAGGTGCCCACGAGTGTGGGACTGAGGATCGATCTGTGATTAATAGTGCATGAAAGAGCGAACCTGTGGAGTCTATCAGGGTGTCTAACCTTTGCCTGGGTTGGTAGACTATCACTTGAAGACAGTGCTCTTAAGTTGGTCAAGCTTGGCTAACTTGGAAGTTTCGGAGGACAATGGGAAGTTGGACGGCACCAGCTCACCTGAAGAACTAGACCTCTCTCTCTCCATCACTACTCAACTCAATACAACGAATTGAACTGATTCCTTTTACTCATCATCGTAAGACTGTATCCATTTTACCCCAGTTTGAAGAAGTTTGGTTTTCATATTTCCACATTTATATATATATAATCTTTGCTAACCTGTTTGATATATCTGAATTTATATTACTGTATTGCCTAGTTACTAATAAATAGCATTAATAATACCAGACTCCAAAGTGTTTTCCATTTCCACTGGTTCTTTAACCCGTCAAGAGGTACGTGACATATAGAACACAACAATCTCTCATTTTCCTCTGATGCCACAACCTTGCCTTCAGTTTTGTTCTCCAGTGACTGCACATTTGCTGACAAGGTGCTGGGTAGAAGGGACCTCATCCCACTGCATTTCAGCTTGCTCTCCAGCAATTGTACGTTATTAATCTGAAGACGTGATGATGTTCTTGAAGTTATGCTGAGTTTCCTTGTAACTTTGTTTTTTCTTTCCCTTTTACTCAATATCTTAAATTTTAGTATCAGCTTTTCGAACTTCAGTCTGGAACATTAACACATCTTTCTTCATAGAATTGCCTGGCCAAAACTGTTTCCAGGAGTATTATCTTTATTTCTGATTTCCAATACCTGCTTGTATTGATGTCTTCTACCTTTTTGTCAATTTGTGTTTAAATGAATGAGTGCTAATGATGTCATTGGGAGAAACTGATGTGAGGGAATTACTGGTGCTGACAGTATGAGGGATCTGAATTAGCATATATATAGCTTGAATGATAAAAAACTTACTGAAGCGTGACAGTGATACTATCTACTGATGTTGAGCTGTTTCACAGTTCAAGCTCAGAACTCTCTCTCTTACTCCCAGCCCATCTATAGTCAGCTTCGCAAGTAACCAATTATCTCCAAATGCTACTATAGAAAGTATCTGCCTCAAACAACAGAACAAGGCAGCAAAGTTAGAGTCAACACATACCAGCATATTTCAAAAGTTTTGTTTTTAAATGGGTGAATAGGTTTGTGTAAGTGAATTGGTCTGCTTCCCATTGACAAGTGTTCCTAATTTCCTTTTAAAATAGAACTGTGTCATTATAAATGGATGGATTAATGTCATTAAAGAAACCATGTACAATGCTGACTCCTAGAATGTTAGAGGATTGTGCTTCTATTCAAAATATGTTTTTAATAATAATTTTGAGTCTTCTGATGATGTACCAAACTCAGAATTTTCACCACTCTTACCATTGGTTTCCACCTGCTCTCAGTTTTGCAAAATTCATTTCCGGCTCTTCCCTTGCCATCTTCTCTATTTCCGTCAAAAAGGATAGATTGGCAAAAGAATAGAACAGGTACTGCCTGAACCGTTGCGTGTTGGTTTTGGTTTTTGGTTTTATTACAGACAATACTGTTGCTGCATGAAAATGAAAAATTCCTGAGCCCAGAATCAAACACTTGAAATTAATTAAAAACTGATTGTTTTTACACAGCCAACATTAAGACTTCAAAGGAAGCCTCAGCACAGAGGACTTAGTTTTACTAATACCAAATGGAAGAGACATACGTGTCTCAATGAGAACACTGTTACCATTCAAGGCTATCTGATAGCTACATAGGAGGTACCCCTACTGGTGACATTTGTAGATTTGTTATACAGAATCAAAATGTGATACAAAACTTTGCCATTTTACAATCCTAAAATCTAACAATCCCAACTCCATTTAAGGCATCCAAGAACGAACTACAACACATACCAATGTTCATCCTGTTAGCATTACTGATCTATGTCAATCCCACCACATTAATTACTTAAAAAAACATATTCAGCAGAAATTAGCAATGAATATAGTACCTTTACCCCATAAATGCTATCATTAAAAACACTTTCTTGAGCTTAAAATATCTTGAAGTCCTCTACTAGTAGCCATCTTGTGGATAATTTTCTTATTTCCTCATACCCCTCAATTTGTTGGCCTGGATAAACTGAAAATATGCAAAACAGCAATCTAGAACAAGCCAAGGATAGTGGACAAGTAAACAAAATAAATGTGTTTGTTTTCACCATGTGATGGAAGAAGTGGATCCTGTTGTTTAGTGAGACTGTTCTTGAGACCACCATTTTGTGAACTGATATTCTGTATTCTAATGTTCAATTAAAGTAATTGAAAGTGGTCATAATGAAGGTCTTACCAATAACTTGTTAAATCAAAGATAATTTCCAAACAAGAACCTGCTTGTGGGATGCTGTTTGATAAGGTAGAAGAGTCAACACAGGCTTATAAAAAATTGACTGTGTCTGTGAGCTGAAATATCTTGAGCCCAGTGTCTGACTGGAATTGGCTGTAGCTGGTTTAAAGTTACCTGATTTGGGAAAAAGTAAGGGAATTATATCAGAAACATACCTGTATATGTGGCATTGTAGCAACATGGTTAGCATCATGCTTAACTGCGCCATTTCAATTCCCGCCACTGTCTGTGACCATGGTGGGTTTTCTCCCGTTACTCTGGTTTCTTCCCACATTCCAAAGACATATGGGTTAGGGTTAGTAAGTTGTGGGCATGCCATGTTGGTGCCAAAAGCATTGTGGGCTGCCCGCAGTACATGCTCGGACTGATAGCACAACCAACACATTTCACTGTATGTTTCTATGTTTCTATGTTTCCACGTACTTAAGATAAATAAAGCTAATCTTTTATCTTTATTTGAAAGAAAAACAATGTTATGCTACCTGTAGTCTATTTGTATGCTACCTAGAGCCAAGGACACAGGCTAGCTAGGTAAGCCAGAACCAACAGAATCGGAGTATAACTGTTCAGAACTGATGAAAATGAGGAAAATAATAAAGGATCAACACACACTAAGTTTTTGAAGTTTATGAAGAAAATAAATAGTCAGTGTATCGGGCCAAGACCTTTCATTAGGACTGGAAAGGAAGGGAGCAGAACAACTGTTCATTTTCCTCCATAGAAGCTGCCTGACCAGCTGAGCTCCTCCACCACGTTATGTGCGTTCATCAGGTTTTCCAGCAACTACAGAAACTCTTGTGCCTTGGAAAATCCTTAGGGCAGTGTTCTAAGTCAGCTACCTTCAATGGCTTTCCTTCCATTGTAAGGCCAGAATTAGTGATTTTCACCGATGATTGCACTTTTAAGTCCATAAGACCGTAATCCATAGAAGCAGAATTAGGCCATTTGGCCCATCGAGTCTGCTCCACCATTCCATCATGCCTGATTTATTATCCCCTCAACTCCATTCTCCTGCCTTCTCCCTCATAACATTTGACACCCTTACTATCAAGAACTTATCAACCTCCACTTTAAGTATACCCAATGACTTGGCCTTCAGAGACATCTGTGACAATGAACTCTACTGATTCACCACCCACTGGCCAAGGAAATTACTCCCCATCTCTGTTCTAAAAGGATGTCTTTCTGTTCTTAGGATATGCCCTCTGGTCATATACTCCCCCACTCTAGGAAACATCCTCATCACGTCCACTCTGTCTAAGCTTTTCAATATTCAATAAGTTTCAATGACATCCCCCTTCATTCTTCTAATCTTCAGTGAGTACAGAGCCAGAGCGAGCAAATGCTCCTCATACATTAACCCTTTCATACCCGGGATCATTTTCCTGAACCTCCTCAGGATCCTGTACAATTCCAGCACATCTTCACTTCGATAAGGGTCCCAAATGTGCTCACAATACTCCATACGCAGTCTGACCAATGCCTTATAAAACCTCAGAATAATATTCCTGCTTTTATATTCTAGCCCTCTTGAAATGAATTCTAACATTGCATTTGCCTTCTTTACCACCAACTCAACGGGCAAGTTAACCTTTAGAGAATCCCTGCACAAGTACTCTCAAGTACCTTTGCACCTCTGATTTCTGAATTTTCTCCATGTTTAGAAAATAGTCAATGCTTTTATTCCTTCTGCAGAAGCTCATGACAATCCACTATCCTGCACTGTATTCCATCTGCCACTTCTTTGTCAATTCTTCTCAACTAAGTTCCTCTATAGACATCCAGCTCCCTCAGCACTATCTGCCCCTCCACCTAGTTTTGTATCATCTGCAAACTTGGAAAAATGCCATAAATTCCATCATTCAAATCATTGATATATAATATGAAAAGAGGTGGTCTCAACACTGACCCCTGCTGAACTCCACTAATCACCTTCCGCCAACTAGAAAATGCTCATTTGGTTCCTAATCTCTCCCTCCTGCCAGTTAAATTCAGTTCTATTCACAATCTTGAGGAAATGAAGCAGCACTTTCATTCACTTAGGCTCAAAAAATTCAGATATGAGTTGATAAATGGCAAGTTACATTCACACTACAAAAGTGCCCAAAAAAGATTACCTCCATATGAAAATATGTGACTAATTACTTCTGGCATTCAGTAATTTCAGCATCAGAGAGTTTCCCATCATCAATATTTTGAAGAGTCACCATTGCCTAGACACACAAGTGGAACCAACCAAATAAATTTTGTGACTACAAGATAAGTTCAGAAGCCAGATATCTTTTTATGAATGATAAGCCTTCTGGGAGCCTAAAGAATTTCCATGATATACAAGACGCAAGTCAAGAGTAAGATGGTATATTAGGTTAGATTATGAGAACACTCAGTCCTCTTTTATTGTCATTTAGAAATGCATATGTAACGCTCAGTTATATTGGCTCGTATATGTCTAGGGGAAATCCTACCCAGCACCTGCCTCAATGCTTCCCAAGGAGTCGGTTGCCACCTGAATCAATCCCAAACATCAATCATCAGCCAGCATACCCAGTACGTTTTACCCAGTACACTTTATAGATATTACTAATTCTATGACATTAATATAAATTCGATACAGAAAAGGAAGTAATGAAAAAAAAAGGCGCCAAGACTTATCAAAGTCCAAGTTCTTCGCGCGCAACCGTTGGAGCTCATTCGATTCCTGACGACCACCCGAATCCTGTTGACTCACAGCTCTGGACCACCCGGAGCGATCGACCGGAGCCTTTCCGCACGTCCGCCGTCCTCCCCGTCTCTCCTCCGGCTCCCCGACAAAACCCCGTCCCCGGTCATATGAGACAGCATTATCATCCAAAAACAAAACGATACATGAACACCCATTGGCTAATAGCACCCTGCTGTCTCTAATAACCCAAGCAAATGTCTAGCTAGAGACTTTCTCAGCATTTAACATAACAAAGAAGCATTCCCCAGTATAACATAACAAAGAAGCCATTTTAAATTTAACATACAAAAAAAAGAAAGACCCCGTACACATACATGCATTAAGAGATGATACAATGTTTCTCCGGAGTGATATCACAGAAAACAGGACAAACCAAAGACTAACACTGACAGAACCACATAATTATAACATATACAGCAGTGCAAAGCAATGCCATAATTTGATGAAGAACAAACCATGGGCACGGTAAATAAAGTCTCAAAAGTCCCCGAGTCGATCGACTCCCGAGTCCCCGATAGCAGGCTGCAAAAGGGAGAAACTCCCTGCCATAAACCTCCAGGCACCGTCAACTTTCCACTTTCCTGAGTGTAGCACTAACAACTTTCAAGAAACTTCACTCTATACAAGATGAAAACTGTCCAGCTAAGTGATACCATATCCACCTATGTAAATATTCATTTTCTCTACCACTAGTGCACAATAGCTACCCACCATAACATGCATTGTAGTTACTGTCTATTCTTTCATCAACTCTTCCACCAAGAAGTGCAGATACTTTAGGTACATGTGAGCTCAACTACCTACATGTTTTCATGATCCTGATCTGCAAATATATCACTGTCATTGTATGTAATTGAATCTAGGTCCCAGAACTCTTTACGCTACAGTATGGTGGGATTACTTTCATTAGAGGGACCAGAACAGTGCAATATGATAGCTTACCACTACCTTCCGAAAAAAAAATCAATATTTACCTTACAAGTGATGACAGTTCCAGAAAGCTGAAAAAATTATAGAAAATGGTTAATTCAAGGAGTCTTGTGGGAAGGGTAAACACCAGAAAAGAACATCTAACTAAGTGGATTGTTTACATCTTGTAAGCACAGAATAATTCTTCTTAGCTATCCATTCTGTGAAGAATTGAATTAATTGTGTTTTAAAGAACATCAGTTATCTCTGTGCAGATTGTGTGCCTGTATGATCATTTAATTTTTTTGTTGCTGTCTTTTATATCCCTAGCAAACTTATTCAATGTGTATGTGAAATCAGCTGGCAGGTTTTTAAAGATAAAACCGGTCAAAAAAAAACAACAAAAATAAAATAATAATCACTTCATATACAAAACTTCACTGCTAACTTTCTGTCAATGACAAACGAGCCATTATTAGATCAAAAACTGGAATTATTATTGATGACTGCAAAATGTTCTGTACAATTCTCAACTCCTCAATTAAGAAACAATCTGTGCCAACTCTTTTCAAGACATGAACAATATAGTGACAAGTAACATGTCATGCCACATAGGTGTTAGTCAACCATCTCCAAACAGAAAACATCATAGCACTTCACCTTGACATTCCCATCTTCAATTCTATCACCATCAATATACCAGAAGCTATTGACCAGAAAGTGTTACGTTCTATGCAGTTTACACTTGATACCAAGCAGATCAGATATTGATACCTTGCGCTTAGTAATTGATCTTCTGATTCCTCACAGCCTTTCCAACATCTACATGACAGAGATAAAATGGTAAATTCTAATTGCTGTAAGGCGTGCAGCTCCAAATGGTTGGTCACCAATAAGGATAAATTAGCGATTGGTATCAACTCTTCCACCATGAAAGAAGAGGGAAACAAGTTCAGGAAAACATCTCCACTTGCATTTTCTACTCCAATCTGCATGGCATCTTCAGATGGAAATACATCACTAGTCCATCATTTTCACGAAGTTCAAATCATAGAATTCCCACCCCAGTAGCACCAGAGGAACATTTCACCAGAGAGCTCAAGAAAGCAAATGACCACCACTGCATCAGAATTAATTAGAGAACACGGTAAGTGCTGACCTTCCCAGCAAAGTTCAGATCCTAAAAGTGAATAACATAAAATCTACCACCTTCAACCATTCATTTGCTCTCCACTATTGCATCATGGTCCTCTCAGCCCCAGTCTCCTGCCTTCCCCTCCTTCGGTATTCCCCAGTGAAAAGGACCTTGGCAACTGTGGGGATGACTTACAGTGGACTGAAATGCTTGAGTTTATAGACATTAAGAAAAAGGATGTGCTGGAGCTTTTGAAAGTTAGATAAGTCATTGGGACAGTACAAGTTATACCCCAGGCTACTGTGAGAAGCGAGAGAGGAGATAGCTGAGCCTCTGGCAATGATCATCAATTAGGATGGGAGAAATACCAGAGGACTGGAAGGTTGCAAATGTTGTTCCCTTGTTCAAGAAAGAGATAGAGATAATCCAGGAAATTATAGACCAGTGAGTCTTACTTCAGTGGTGGGCAAGTTGTTGGAGAAGATCCTGAGAGGCAGAATTTATGAGCATTTGGAGAGATATAATCTGACTAGGGATAGTCAGCACGGCTTTGTCAAAGGCAGGTCATGCTTTATGAGCCTGATTGAACTCTTTGAGGATGTAACAAAACACATTGATGAAGGGTAGAGCAGTGAATGTACTGTATTTGGATTTCAGTATGGCATTTGATAACGGTCCCCACGCAAGGCTCATTCAGAAAGTAATGAGGCATGGAATCCAAGGAGACCTTGCTTTGTAGATCCAGAAATGGCTTTCCTACAGAAGGTAAAGGGTGATTGTAGATGGTTTGTGCTCTGCACGGAGGATGGTGACCAGCGGTGCTCCACAGGGATCTGTTCTGGGATTCCACCTCTTTGTGATTTTTATAATTGACCTGGATGAGGAAGTAGAACGGTAGGTTAGTAAGTTTGCTGATGACACAAAAGTAGGGAGGGGGTTGAGGATGGTGTGGAGGGTTGTTAGAGGTTACAGCAGGACATTGATAGCAGAACTGGGCTGAGAAGTAACAGATAGAGTTCAACCCAAATAGTGTGAAGTGGTTCATTTTGGTAGGTCAGATTTGAAGACAGAATATAATATAAATGGTAAGACTCTTAGCAGAGTGGAGGATCAGCGTGATCTTCAGGTCTGTGTCCACAGGACACTCAAAGCTGCTGCACAGGTTGACAGTGTTGTTAAGAAGGCGTTTGTTGTGTGTGATGGCCTTCATCAACCACGGGATTGCATTCAAAAGCCGTTAAGTAATGTTAAAGCTATATAAGACCCCAGTTAGACCCCACTTGGAGTACTGTGTACAGTTCTAGTCACCTCAATACAGGAGGGATGTGGTATTATAGAGAGAATGCAGAGGAGATTTACAAGGATGTTGCCTGGATTGGAAAGCATGCCTTATGAGAACAGGTTGTCTGGACTTGGCATTTTCTCCTTGGAGCAATGGAGTATGAGAGCTGACCTAATAGAAGTGTATAAGATGATGAGAGGCATTGATTATGTGGATATCCGGAGGCTTTTTCCCAGGGGTGAAATGGCTGACACGAGGGGGCATAGTTTTAACACGCTTGGGAATGGGTACGAGGGGTAAGTTTTTCACACAGACAGCCATGGGTGCGTGGAATGCACTACCAGTGACAGTGGTAGAGGCAGATACAACAGGGTCTTTTAAGAGACGCTTAGATAGGTGCATGGAGCTGAGTAAAATAGAGGGCTGTGCCCTCGGGAAATTCGAGGCAGTTTCTCGAGTAGGTTACAGCATCAGCACAACATTATGGGCCGAAGCATCTGTAAAGTGCTGCAGATTTCTATGTTCTACATTCTCCCTGTAGCCATTCGTGCCCTGAACAATCTGTCTTAAACATACAAACAGAATTGTCCTCCACAGCTGCCTGTGGCAAAGAATTCCACAGATTGTCCACTCTCCGGCTAGAGAAGTTCCTTCTCATCTTCATTCTAAAAGGATGTCCCTCTATTCTGAGGCTGTGCCCTATGGTCCTAGACTCTCCCACCACAGGAAACATCTTCTCCACATCCACTCTATTAAGTTCTTTCACCATTCCATAGGTTTCAATGATGTCAGCACCTCATCCTTCTAAATACTAGACAATACAGGCCCAGAGTTATCAAATGCTCTTCATATGACAAGCCATTCAATTCTGGAATCATTTTGTGAACCTCCTTTGAACCCTTTCCTGTTTCAGCACATACTTTCTAAGATATGGGCCCAAAAATGCTCACAATACTCCAAATGAGGCCTCACTCATGCTTAATAAAGTCTCAACATTATATTCTTGCTTTTATAGTCTAGTCCTCTTGAAATGAATGCTAACATTGCATCCTCCTTGCTCACCACAGACTCAACCTGCAAATTAACCTTTAGGGAACCCTGTACAAGGACTCCCAAGTCCCCTTGCACCTCAGTTTTTTTGTACTTTCTCTCCACTTAGAAAATTGTCAATCCTTTCATTCTTCTACTGAAGTGCATGACCATACACTTCCCAACACTGTATTCCATCTACCATTTATTTACCTATTCTCCTAATCTGTCTAAGTCCTTCTGTAGCCTCCTCCACTTCCTCAAAACTACCTCCTCCAACCTTCCTATTGTCTGCAAACATTCCAGGAAAGCCATCAATTCCATCTTCCAAATCATTTACACATAACGTAAAAAGAACCTGCACCAACACAGACCCCTGTAGAACATCACTAGTCGCCGGCAACCAGCCAGAAAAGACTCCTTTTATTCCCACCTTTTGCCGCCTGCTAATCAACTACTGCCCTATCCATGATAGAATCTTTCCTGTAGTACCATGGGCTTGTAGCTTGTTAAGCAGCCTCATGTGTAACATCTTGCCAAAGGCCTTCTGAAAATCCAAGTGCACAACATCAACCGATTCTCCTTTGTCTATCCTGCTTGATATTTCTTCGATGAATTCCAAAAGATTTCTCAGGCAAGATTTTCCCTTGAGGAAATCTTGGCTTTTATGGTGGCTTTGATTTCTCTTGTTAGTCATGGTTGTGTCATCTTTCCTTTAGAATACTTCTTCCTCTTTGGGATGTATATATCCTGTGCCTTCCAAATTGCTTCCAGAAAGGCCAGCCATTGTTGTTCTACCATAATCACTGCCAGTGCTCTTTTCCAATCAATTCAGGCCAACTCCTCTCTACTGCCTCTGTAATTCCCTTCACACCACTCCAATACTGATACATATGGCCTTATCTTCTCAGATTTCAGGGTGAATTTGATCATATTATGACCACTTGCCCCGAAGGGTTTTTTTACCTTGAGCTCTCTAATCAATTCTGGTTCATTGCAGAATACTTGATCCAGAATAGCTGATCCTCTATTGAGTACGTCAATATACAAGGCTTTATTTTTATGCCAATAATTTGCCTTGTTCTCTACTCTGTTGCTGCCCTATACTTGTCTTCCATTTTTATTGCTCTTTAATTTTGCCTTCTAATTCTTTTTAAATTCTTCCCTCTTCTTAATCACTTCTCAGTTTTGTTTTCATTGCTAATCCACTTCACTGTAAAAGAACCTTATTTCACTATTTATGTATTTTTTTTTCTTTTATAGTTTACCGTCCTTAGTTCCACTGTTAAAATTTAAGGTGTCTTCCACAGAGCCAACAGCCAAATTCAATTAATTGAAATTATTAGAAGATTGTCAGATTTGAAAAACAGATACATCCTTCATTTTCATGTTACTTAAAATTTTCAGGAAGAACTGCGTATTGATGGTGAATTATTGATCAATAAATTTGTACCAATGATTTCAGTATAATTAATTGTTTTACATTGCCATCACTCCACAAGTAACATCCTTTCATTCAGCTGCCAAGTCTGTGACATCTGGAATTCATTCAAATTCTCCACTGTTCCAGTTTGACTCTTTCAGGTACTTCTTAAAACTAATCATTTCCAAACAAGCTTTTAGTCATTTGTCCTAATAGCTCTTCCACACGAGCTGCTGGTGTTCAATAGTGCTCCTGTCTCAGGACATTTTAAGAACAATAAAACCTAAGGAAGAGTCAAACATTTGGCTCCTCCTACCTGCTCTGTCTTTAACTGAGATCAAGATAAGTTCTTTACCTCAGCACCTGCACTAATCCAAAATCCTCTGATTCCCCTCATTTCCAAACATCTATCAATGTAGGATGTATTCAGCGAAAGAGACACTACAACCTTCCGTAGATTCACTACCCTTTTAATGAAGAAAATTCTTTGCATCTCTGTCCTGAATAACCAGTTCCTTAGTTGAGATTATGACTGCTCTTTCTGGACATCCCAACCAAGGGAAACAACTTCCCTGTATTGACCCTCTCAACATGATGAGCATTTTGAGCTTCAATCTGACCACTGTTTATCTTTCTAACCTCAAAGGTTTACAGAGTCGGTCCACCTAACCTCACAGGACAATATCTCCACTTCAGAAATCAATATGGTAAATCTTTGTTGCAGTTCCTCTAATACAAGTATATCTTTTCAAGGTTAGGGAGACCAGACCTGTACACTGTATTCTAAATGCTGTTTAATCAGGACCCTATGCAATTGCACGGGCTTATAATATGTATAGTCTCAGCACATAACCTAGAATTAGAATTAAAATCAGGTTTAATATCACTTTCATATGTTGTGAAATTTGTTGTTTAACAGCAGCAGTATATTGCAATACATAGTAATAAAAACTATAAATTATAATAAAGATATACATATATATACAGTATATACAATACATTAAATTGGTAATGCAAAAAGATAATACTGAGGAACTGTTAATGGGTTCACTGTTCACTGTCCATTCAGAAATCTGATCGTGGAGGGGAGAAGCAGTTCCTGACACATTGAGTGTGTGTCTTCAGACTTCTGTACCTTCTCCTGGATGGCAGCACTGAGAAGAGGGTGTATCCTAGGTGGTGAGGGTCCTTTGTGATAGATGCTGCTTTTCTGAGGTATCGCATTTTGAAGCTGTCCTGGATTCTTATGAGGCTAGTACCCAGGAAGGAGCTAGCTAAGCAATCAAATTTTTGTAGCTTTTTCCAATCCTGTCCAATATCTCCTCATACCAGATATTGATGCAACCAGTTAGAATGCTGTCCACCTTACATTTGTAGGAATTTGTGAGTGCCAATTCTCCTCAAGCTCCTAATGAAATATAGCCACTGTTGTGCCTTCTTTGCAATTGCATCAATATTTTGCACCCAGGATAGATCTTCAGTGATGATAGCACACAGGAATTTGAAACTGCTCGCCCTTCCACTTCTGACCCCTTAATGAAGACTGGTGTGTGTTCCCTCGACTTCTCCTTCCTGAAGCCCACTATCAATTTCTTGGTCTTACTGATGTTGAGTGCGAGGTTGTTGCTGCGACACCACTCAACCATTTGATGTGTTTCACTCCTGTATCCCTCCTTGTCACCTTCAGCCAACAGTAATAGTGTCATCAGAAAATTTATGGATGGCATTTGAGCTGTGCCTCACCACACAGTTGTGAGTTTAGAGAAAGTCAAACAGAGGGCTACACATGCGTCCTTAAGCTGCACCAGTGTTAATTGTCGGCAAGGAGGAGATATTATTTACAATCTCCACAGACTGTGGTCTCCCAATGAAGAAGTTAAGGATCCAGTTGCAGAGGGAGATATAGAGGTCCAGGTTTTGGAGCTTTTAGATTAGAATTGAGGGTATGGTTGTGTTTATAGTCAATAAATAGCAGCAGATGTAAGTATTACTATTGTTCTATACCCATCTCTAAAATATTGCAGTGGTATCTTCGTCCGTGGACTCACTTTACACCGCACGCTGTCGGAGCAGTGCTGCCAGGATAATGAAGGACACAACCCACCCAGCCAGCACACTTTTTGTCCCTCTTCCCTCCAGGAGAAGGCTCAGGAGCTTGAAGACACGTACGGCCAGATTTGGGAACAGCTTCTTTCCAACTGTGATAAGACTGCTGAATGGATCCTGATCCGGATCTGGGCCGTACCCTCCAAATATCCGGACCTGCCTCTCGGTTTTTTTGCACTACCTTACTTTCCATTTTTCTATTTTCTATTTATGATTTATAATTTATTTTTTTAATATTTACTAATTTTAACTATTTTTAATATTTAATATTTGTAATCCAGGGAGTGGGAAATGCAGAATCAAATATCGCTGTGATGGTTATACGTTCTAGTACCAATTGTTTGGCGACAATAAAGTATAAAGTATAAAGTATGAAGTATTTCTCAGATAGTCTTGTTCTAATATGTGATTCTTTGAGCTTCAGAGTGAGACCAGAACTTTGAAATGTTATTTGCTATATTTCTCCCTAATGTACATTAACTCACCATATGATGGAAACTTAAGCCTGTTATTGTTCCTGCATATCAAACAATTACACTGTGTCAAACCCAGCACCATCTGATGTCTCCCACGCATTGCACAACAATGTTTCAAACAGATAATTAACCTTCACATGCTCCTATCTCTTAAACATAAAATTATTACAGCAATTTGCCTTCTGGTGTAGGTGTAAACTAGATTTTACTGACAATTAACAACTTTGCTCAGGAAAATGTTTGCAATTTGGAGCCTTTCCCGATATGTACAGAACTACATTTTTCATCTGTGGCTTTGTGAGCATGCATAAGAGATATTGGCCTGCAAGTTCTCATGTAACACAATATTTTTAATGTTAATCAAGTGAGTTTTATCAGAGCTAATTGATGGGGACTTTGTGTCAGCACAACATGGTTCTGAATATTAAATCCAGGATTTCCTTGTCTCTAAACTTCATAGCCAGACAGGATGGTAAGCATCTCTATGCTGTTAATCAGCATGCAGTCCATTTATGAAGATGCATAACTGGCATGCTAAATTCTACTGCATATACCAGGCTCTAAATAGGCCTAACTAGAGAGGATATGATGAGGTGCATCCAGACTTATTTAGATTGACATCAAAAAGTACAAGGTATCTTCCTTGAAGAATAATCTTTCTAACTTTTCAATTTAAAAGACCATAGCTCACTACTCTACCCCAATTCCAGGCATCCACCTGCCTCCTCTTAAGACTCACAAAACATAACCACTTCACTGTAGTATCTACTCTTGAGGTCTCTAGATTTATCAAAATCATCATTCCAGGCTGCCCCTACCCCACTTTCACTCAGACCATCCCTACCCCCAAATTGCTGCAGTTGAAGAATATTATGGAAGCAAGTTTGTGCTGGTAAGGTCTACTTTTCCACATGCAACATCATGGGCATAATAGATAGGAGAACCACAGAACCTACAGGGCCTTGTCCCTATTTTTCATAACCCAGCCCATGCACCTCTCCATCACATCACACATTCAGTGCCTCTCTTTCATTCTTTGAAGATTCTGTAGTATATTAGTATTGATAGCTCTTGTAGCACTGAACGCAATTATGGACAATAAATATTTCTTTTTGCTTTACAACTTTATAATCCACATAATCTTATAATCAGTCTTGCACTTTATCCTCAATTAATATTTTTAAAAATGTGCTGAGAAATTTCAACCAGATCCATCCTATATTCTGAGATGATAACTGCTCAGATAATGTATATCTTCTTGAGTTGGCATAGTGAACAAAAATGGTAACAGTACAGAGAAATATGTAGTGTTTTCTGGCTAGCTGACATTAAAAGAATAGATTATCTAATCTTAATTTATCATTGTTCTCTAGTCTTTGAAAGTTAGTGTTCTGTCCTATTATATCGGATCTTACTTAATTTATGGAATCACACGAGGCGTGTGATTGTGCCGGCTCTGTGAGAGAGCTTTTCACTTAACCTCATTTCATTTCCCCAGCCCTACCCCACCATTGTTCCAACTTCTGTACAAATGTTTGCTGTTCATGCTTTTAATTAGTTGCAATTTAAAATAAACTTTGGAATTTGTTCCTAACGCCTATTCAGTCAAGATTACTTCATTGAGTATGAAAAACTTTCTCCATATCTTCACCTTTATGAAATCGCAGAATGCTAAGGTGGAGGCTGCACCAGTATTTAGCAAAAGTGGTTCAACCTTCTCCCACATTGTAGATTTTCCCCATGCTTAATCCTTTCCAAGTACACAACCTACTATTACTTCGAAGTTCTTCTGATTGAATTGCATCACTTTTTTGAGTGTTTCAGATCTTAATAATTTTTCCTCATTCCTCCTCTAATTTATTTCCTGATAAATTCATCTTTGGTCACTAGTAGCAGTCATTTGCAAAACCTCCTATAATTTTGAGCTGTGATTAAGTAATCTCTTAAACTTCTTAGTAGTATCATCTCAATTTTTCTTCTCATTTAACTTAAGACCCTTATTCCTAGTACCATTCTAGTGGAGATTCTTTGCATTCTATCATAATCCTTTTCTAATCATCTTTTTAACAGATCCTCTGCAGCTTAAATGTGGTTGCTTCTCACCTTCAGTGCAATACATATTACAATTTATCCTGCAGAATGTAGTTTTTAAGCATTTAATACATTATTTATTTGCTTTTAAGTGAATAATCTCATTCAAAAGCTTATTGTTCATTTGCACAAATATTCCAAGCATTTTATTTACAACTTTAAGCCAAGTTCTATTTATCAATGACAGCAGTGAACTCGAGGGTCCAGACTGCAAAATGACGATGCGGTGACTCGAAGGTAACTCTCTCAGAGGATATATATTGTGATACATGCAAATACTTGATCTGGGAGTATACATATTTCAAAACATAAAAAATGAAGAGGATTATATTTTCATTTTCTCGGAAATGTTAAACTCCCATTTGGAAAATAAGCCTCTTCCTGGTTGGAACCAACTTGTTTCTTTCTTTTCAAATCTTTTTATTGTACATATATAGGAAAAATAACATGAGAACATCGAAGCAACAACACTTACAATGCCTCAAAAAAAACCATCATCTTAAAGATTGAAAACAAAATTTTGTGATAACAAAACAAAAACTTACTGAGCAGAAAAGTGAGGGAAAAAAGAGAGAACCCATTAGGTGTACAACCCCGGAGCCATGCGTCATACAAAAAGCTTCTAAAAATAAACATCAAACCGCCAACAAGGAAAGAAAATATACTAAAAGAATTTACAATTAGATCGTGGAAAAATTGTATCAATTAACTCAAATGATAATAACGAGCAAATGAGCCCCATCTTTTCTCAAAATCAAATAAAGGTTCAAAGGTTCGACTTCTAATTTTCTCCAAACTAAGACATAGCATCACTTGAGAGAACCATTGTGACAAAGTGGGAGCTGATGTATCCTTCCACTTCAACAAAATGGCCCTCCTAGCTATCAATGTAACAAATGCAATAACATGTTGGTCAGACACAGAAATACCATGGATATTTCGAGGAACTATTCCAAAAAGCACAGTTAATTTATTAGGTTGTAAATTAATTTTAAGTGCTTTAGAAATTGTTGAGAAAACTGACTTCCAGAACTGTTCCAATATAGAACAAGACCAAAATATATGTGACAGTGTAGCTATCTCAGTTTTACATCTATCACAATGACTATCAACATTAGGAATGATTTTAGAAAGTCTCTCCTTTGTCAAATGATAACGATGTACAATTTAAAATTGAATCAATGAATGGCTAGAACAAATTGAAGAAGAGTTAACCAACTTCAATATCCGCATCCAATCCTCCATCATAAAAGTCAAATTAA
Organism: Mobula birostris; assembly: GCF_030028105.1. Taxonomy (NCBI): domain Eukaryota; kingdom Metazoa; phylum Chordata; class Chondrichthyes; order Myliobatiformes; family Myliobatidae; genus Mobula; species Mobula birostris. The sequence goes on from NC_092393.1 coordinate 23,001,587, forward strand.
GTTCCTTTTCCCAATCCTGTTTAATCTTAGACAAAGGACGCTTATCCCATTGTAATAATAAATTATAAATTCTTCCAATAGAACCCTTAATCAAAGGATTCATACTCATAATAGTATCTAACAGGTCAGCCTCCAATATGTAAGGGAAATTACTTGTTTCTTATATTTTCTTCTCCATAAAACATGCAGCCTTGGGAGCAATCCTAATTGCATATGTTCTATATAAAATATATTTTGTGAGTTATTTTAAAAATCCTTTGAGACTGTCTGATTAGGCAAACAGTAAGAGCATTTGGATGTGCTGTCACAAAACATAAACAGTGTACATTATTTACCAATGTGTTTTGATCAAAATTAAGTGGAATGTCCCTTTCACTGATTTAATGAGCATGTTTTCAGAGAGTGAAAGACTGATTATGGCCCTGAAGATTGTAATGCAGTTAGCTGACAGACTCATCTGAATGTGGTTTAAACTTTCACAGACACGTTGTTACGATGTTCTTTTGTACATTTTGAGCTCTTCTAATTTTGCTCCACTCCAATGTTTTAAGTTGAATTGTGGTGTAAAGTATTTTTAACATGTAAGTGAAGTTCAGTATCGAGGTGAGAAAAGTTGAGAGAAGTGTTGGTGTACTGATGTAGTCTTGCTTGTCAGAAGTCCACACAGAGATCTGACTAGTTATGGACCTGTTAGATAAAACAGACTTGTGTGTCACCATGTAGCAAGCTGGAGAAAATTTCTGAGGGCAGCCAAAATTTAAAAAGAATAATTCTGACTGAAGAAGTCAAAGACCACTGTGAATTCCAAAAAGCCAATGTTTAATGGATGATACTGCTCCACATCTTTCACTTGGAATTCAGTTTCAAAGTCTAAGAGAGGTTCGATAGCTACATAGATAGTAGGGAATGAATGGCTGTGCTCTGGGTGCTGGCCAATGGGACTAAGCAATTTAGACTAAATGTGCCAAAGGGCCTGTTTCTGTGCTATATTTTTCAATGGCTCTATGACCCTTATTGTAATATGGTGACAATCATGTTCCACTCTTATTACTGTGGAACTAAGTACTGAACAATTGAGCAAGTGCACGGCCTATGTCATATTACTCCCGAAACAAGGTTACTCACCATGGTATCATGCTGCAAAGTCCAATGTTTGCATAAGCCTATGTTTATTTATGTTCCAAATCATTACTAATTTGTTCATTGAACGATTGTGTCAGATACAAGATCCTCTACAAACATCTCCCCACTGAACCATATTGCTATCTGTCACGTGACCCACAGACAGAAGAATTCCATGACTGAGCTCCAGAAAACATTGACCACTTCTCACAACTAGGGACCCAGCTCTTCATGAACATAGACATTAATGATGAAATTTACCTTCACCTCTAGTACAACAGGACAGTCTTTGGCAGGCAGGGAAAAAAAGTGCTTTACCATCAAGTCCCCAAACTTGAGAGAAAGCTTAGGATCTAAGAGGTATGATTTATTTTCACCTACCCGTATGCTTCCAAGACATTGATTACCTAAAGCAAATTTTTCAAGTTTCAGCATGGAATAGCCACTGAATCTAATTGGGCAGAATAAGTGACCCAAGAACAGAATCTTCCCCAGTACCCCACTAAGTATCTCCTTGCCCACTTATTCTGGTCTCACATTGGTCTCATCAGTTAGCTCAGATGACATAGAATCTGAACAGAGGCATCTTACCTTCACCCCAAAGACCACCTAATAGCTAAAGAAATCACTCATTTCTAATACAAGAATATTTGACAACACAACACTAACTACAGTCCAAAAGCATACCAGTGGCTAAGAAGTGTTTTTGAAGGTCCGCACAGTTGAAAAATAAAGGATAAAATGATTTTATTTTTCATTAAGCTTCTCGATTACAACTCTTTAATGAAGCCTCCAGAAATTATCTTTTAAATCTAGATCACAGGTGGCATGGAATTGCAAAAATTTATAGGTGTCAACTAATATTGACATGCTTTGGAAGAGCACTCTTGCTTCTAAGTAACAAAGAAATGGATTGAAGCCACATTCAGAGATTTGAGGAAGTAATCTGGCTGATATTTCAAGGTAGTAATGAGAGAGAGTTGGAACTGTTATAGGTGGAATCTTTTGGAATAGGTTTTATAGCATAGCCCCATCTCCTCGTCTTCTGACAAACACTTATCCCTCAACAACAATTAAATCTTATGCTCCATTAGCTTATTTCACTGCAATTTTTGTAACACTTCTCTGCAGATATTGGCAGCCAGTTTTTCTATATTCAAAGTCAAAGTCTCAAGCTCAGGTTCAAAGTAAATTTATTATCACCGTATGCAATCTTCAGATTCACTTTCTTTTGGGCATTCACAGTAAATACAAGAACCATATTAGAATCAATGAAAGAACCCAACCAGCAGGATGGACAAATAACCAATGTGCAAAAGATAACAAGCTCTGCAAACACAAAAAGAAAGAACAAATGATAATAAATAAAGATCGAAAACATGAGATGAAGAGTTCTTGAAAGTGAATCCATAGATTGCGGAAACTGTACAGTGATGGGGCGAGTGAAGGCAAGTGAAGTTATCCCCTCTGGTTCAAGAGCCTGATAGTTAAGGAGTAATAAGTGTTTCTGAACCTGGTGGTCTGGATCCTGAGGCTCCTGTACTTTCTTCCTGATGGCAGAGAGAAAAATCATGGCCTGGATGGTGGGGGTCCTAGATGATAGATGCTGCTTTCCTGTGACAGTGCTCTGTGTAGATCTACTCATTGCTGGGGAGGGCTTCACCTGTGACGAACTGGGCAATATCCACTACTTTTGGTAGACTTTTCCATTCAAGGGCATTGATATTTTCATTTCAGGCTGTGATGCATCCAGTCAATAAACTCTCCACTACACATCTATAGAAGTTCGTCAAAGTTTAAGATGACATGCCAAGTCTTCACAAATTTCTAAGAAAGAAGAGTCACTACCATGCTTTCTTCATAATGACACTTATGTGCCGGACACCGGACAGATCCTCTGAAATAATAACACAGAGGAATCTAAAATTCCTGACCCTCTCCATCTCTGATCCCCCAGTGAGGACTGGCTCATGGACCTCTGGTTTCCTCCTCTTGAAATCCATAGTCAGCTCATTGGCATAGATGGCATGCAGTAAGAGGTTGTTTTTGTGGTACCACTTAGCCAGAATTTCAATCTCCCTCCTACATGCTGATTCATCACCACTTTTGATTCAGCCAGTGACAATAAGGTCATCAGTGAACTTGAATATGGCATTGGAGCTGTACCTAGCCTCACAGTCACAAGTAAAAAGTGACTAGAGCAAGGGGCTAAGCTCACAGCCTTCATCTGTACAGATGGAGATTGTGGAGGAGATGTTGTTGCCAATTCAAACTGACTGGGGTCTGCAAGTGAGGGAATTGAGGATCTAGTTGGAAAAGGGAGATATTGAGGCACAGTTCCTGAAGCTTATTGATTACCTTTGAGGGGATGATAGTATTGAATGCCAAGCTGTAGTCAATGAAGAACATCCTGATGTATGTATCTTCACTGTTCAGGTGTTACAGGGTTAAGCGTAGAGCTCATGAAATGACACCTGCTTTTGACCTGTTATGACAGTAAGCAATTGGACCAGATCCAAGTCACTTCTCAGGCAAGAGTTGATGCGTTTCATCACCAACCTCTCAAAGCATTTCATCACAGTGGATGTAAGTGCTACTGGATGATAGCTACTAAGGCAGGTTACCACATTCTTCTTTGGCACCAGTATAATAGAAGCCGTCCTGAAGCAGGTGGCTACTTCAGGCTGCCGAAATGAGAGGTTGAAGATATTGGTGAACACTCCAGCCAGTTGATTAGCACAGGTCTTTAGTACTCAGCCAGGATCTCCATCTGGTTTCTGTTGGATCACCTTCTTAAAGGATACTCTCATGCCAGCTTCAGAGGCTGAAATCATAGGGGAATCAGGGGTTGTGGGATTTCGTAAGGATGTCTCCAACGTATCTGGCTTGTCCAGAGTGTCTCTGTGAAGCAGAGAGCGCAGCAATTTCCCATCTCCCTCTTGCCCTTAGGCCCTCATCCTTATTCTCCAGCGGCTGTACATTTTCTAACAAGATGCTAGGTGGAGATAGTTTCATGCCTCAGTGTTTTAGCCTGGCTTGGAGTCTTCCCCTCCTCCCTCTCTTAGTGCATGGTGTTGTTCCTTCTTCTGCTTAAAAGTGCTGAACCTGCATGCTTGAGAGTTATATCCACTGAGTCATTCAGAAGATTGTGAAATCATTAGTTCATTGTGAAGTTTTAAAAATACCTTACTTAAAGGGAAATCACAGGCTGCAGATTACAGTGAGAGTTGTTCAGGAGAGGTATATTTAGAAGTTTTGCAAGCTGCCTGTAACACGTCATCATAGTTCCCTGGCCCCATCTTAAGGTATTATCTTACAGATCATGTGAGGGAACTAGAGCTTTGGTTCATTCAGGAGGTGATAGATAGGAGATAGAAGGAGGTAGTCAAACCTCAGTTGCAGGAGCCAGGTAGCTGAGAGACTATATTAATGTAACAGGGGTGATGAACTTGGAGCATAGATCAGTACATGGAACTACAATGTTGTGGTCTACAATGTTGTGGTCATTATAGGGATTGTCACTAGGCTGCAAAATTTTCTGGGGTTTTGATGCTTCCAAAGGGATGGGAGGGAGGTAAAAGAGATGGGGAGTGGTATTGCTAATCAGTAAGAATATCAAAGCTGCAGAAAGGGAGGACATCCTGGAGGGACCATACACTGAGTCAGTGTGGCTGGAAGTCAGAAACAGGAAGAGAACAATCACACTATTGGGAATATTCTGATCCTGCGCCTCTGACTTTGTCTTTTGAATTTGATGATGTCATTCTTGCCCGCCCACCATGGCACCTGTCTCAGATATTACTGCAGAATTCTGACTTTGTCAGCTTCTTTGAAACCCAGATAAAAGATTTTTTTTCTCTTTTTAATGATATAGGGGTACGTCTAAATTAGTCATATGGGATACATTTGAAACATTTTTAGATGGTCAGATCATTTCTTATTCAGCTAAGCTTAAAAAACAGACTAAAGTAGAATTAGATAAGATTTCAAAACAAATTTAAGACTTCGGTAATATTTATGCAATCTCCCTAATATTGATTTATTCAAACAAAGGGTGGAACTCCAAACACAATATAATTTATTATTAACTCATCTGATTGAAGGCTACTTGCTTAAGCTAAAGAGCCAATTTTATATGTTTGGAGATTAAGATAACAAACTGATTGCATCTCAATTAAAAACAGCTAGAGTCAAAAGGCAAATTTTGAAAATCCATAGGAAAGATGGTACCCTGGCTTGGGAATATGAAGAAATTAGTAAGATTTTGCGAGGTTTTTATACTGAACTTTATAAATCTCAATTTCCAGTAGATTCTTCTAAAATGAATGCTTTCTTACGAAAGATTGCTTTTCCTCAAATTTCTGTAGAGGATCAAAAAAATCTTGTTGCCCAAATTACTGAATCCAAAATTCATGAAGCTATTTTTTCAATGCAATCTGGTAAGGTCCCTGGACTTGATGGCTATCTTGTAGAATTTTATCAAAAATTTGGAAAATTGCTTTCTCCATGTATGTTGGAAACACTTAAGGATTCTTCTGTGAAAGGTGATTTACCCTCTACCTTTTATGAAGCTTCTATTTCTTTAATTCTTAAAAAAGTTAAAGATCCTACTGATTGTGCCACATTAAGACCTATTTCATTATTGAATGTTGATGCTAAGATTCTGTCAAAGATAATGGCCAATCAGTCGGAAAATATTTTGGGTAAAATTATTTTTAAAGATCAAACAGGCTTTATAAAGGGTCATTATTCCTTTTCAAATGTTTGGAGATTATTTAACATTATATATTCATCCTCTTTTAAAACTCCACAATGCGTCATCTCTTTGGATGCTGAAAAAGCGTTCAATCGAGTCGAATAGAAATATTTATTTAATGTTTTAGAGAAATTTGGCTTTGGTGTTAATTTTAATAATTGGATTAGAATGATATATAAAACTGCTATTGCTACTGTTATTACTATTAATGGTAAATGCCTTTTTTTCAGCTTTCACGGGGCCAAGACAAGGTTGTCCATTAAGTCCTTTGTTATTTAATTTAATATTAGAACCCCTTGCTATGGCTCTTCGTGAAGCTAAAGATATTTATTGGGTTTTTGTGAATGAGACCATTCATAAGATTTCTCTTTACACTGACGATTTACTGGTTTATATATCCAATCCCGAGGAATCTATTTCCTGCCTTGCTAAAATTATTTAATGAATTTGGAGATTTGTCAGGATATGAAATAAATGTTAGTAAAAGTGAACTGTTTCCTTTAAATGAATCTGTTTCTATATATGATAATACTCCTTTCAAAGTCACGGATTCCTTTAGATATTTAGGTGTTACAATCACTAAAAAACTTAAGGATTTTATTTTGTTTCCTTGGTAGATTCTATGAAGTATTTATTTAGTAGATGGAACCCACTTATGTTTTCACTTGCTGGTTGCATCCATACAGTCAAAATGAGGATTTTACCAAAATTTTTATATTTATTTCAGAATATCCCTGTTTTTCTGACTAAGAAGTTTTTTGATCAGATTTATTCTATTATTTTATCTTTTATTTGGAATAATAAAAGACCAAGAATTAGTAAATGTCACTTACAAAAGTTGAAAAAGGATGGAGGTCTCGCTTTGCCTAATTTAAGAATGTATTACTGGGCTGTTAATGTGCAATAAATGTCCTTTTGGTTACACTGGGCTGATAAGAATGATCAGCCAATTTGGGTAGACTTGGAACTGAAAGCTGTGAAACAGTTTTATTTAACCTCGTTATTGGGAGCTGCTTTACCTATACAATTAGCTGAAGTTGCTAATTTAAATTTATAGCCTGTGATTAAGAATTCTTCACAAACTTAGATCCAGTTCTGTATTTTTTTGAAATCTTAAAAAATCTGAACTTTGTAGTTTAATTTATCGAAATTATTTTTTTAAGCCTTCTTTGAGTCATCCAATTTTTTACTTTGGAAAAATAAAGGTATTAATTCTTTTTTGGATTTATTTAAAGAAGATAGACTGATGTCTTTTGAACAATTAGTTGATAAATATTCTCTTTCATACTCACACTTTTTACAATACCTTCAAATTAGTCATTATTTACAAAAATATTTAAGTAATTTTCCTTATATATTGGATGCCGACCTGTTAGATACTATTACGAGTATGAACCCTTTGATGAAGGGTTCCATTGGAAGAATTTATAATTTACTATTACAATGGGCTAAGCGTACTTTATTTAAGATTAAACAAGATTGGGAAAAGGAACTTAATTTGACTTTTATGACGGAGGACTGGATGCGGATTTTGAAGTTGCTTAACTCTTCTTCGATCTGTGCTAGTCATTCACTGATTCAATTTAAAATTGTACATCGTTACTATTTGACGAAGGAGAGATTGTCTAAAATGTTTCCTAATGTTGACAGTTACTGTGATAGATGTAAAACTGAGACAGCTATTCTGACACACATGTTTTGGTCTCGTTCTATACTGGAACAGTTCTGGAAGTCAGCTTTTTCTACAATTTCTAAAGCACTTAAAATTAATTTACAACCTAACAAATTAACTGTGCTTTTTGGAATAATTCCTCAAAATATCCGCCGTATCTCTTTGTCTGACCAACATGTTATTGCATTTGTTACATCGATAGCTAGGAGGGCCATTTTGTTGAAGTGGAAGGATGCATCGGCTCCCATTTTGGCACAAAGGTTCTCTCAAGTGATGCTATGTCTTAGTTTGGAGAAAATCAGAAGTCGAACCTTTGAACCTATATTTGATTTTGAGAAAAGATGGGGTTCATTTGCTCGTTACTATCATTTGAGTTAATTGATAGATTTCCTCCATGATCTAATTGTAAATTTTTGGTATTTTTGTTCTTGCTGGTGGTTTGATGCTTATCTTTAGAAGCTTTTTTTATGATGCATGGCTCTGGGGTTATTTTCTCACTTTGCTTTAGTAGGGTTTTTTTCTTTATTTTGTCACAAAAATTTTTTCAATCTTTAAAACAATGTTTTTTTTTCTCTTGAGCCATTGTAAGTGTTGCCTGCTTCGATGTACTCCTGTTAATTTTGGATAATAATAAAAAAAAGATTTGAAAAGAAAGGATGAAAGGGAAAGACCATAGGCAAATAGTGTAGAATTCTCCTATGGCCATTGCTCTCTCTGTAACAAGTATAGCACTTAGTTTACTGTTTTGGGGTGAAAGTAAGCCACATCAACCAGGTCACCGGCACTGAGTCTGGCGCTGTGGCTCAGAAGGGAAGGGAGAGAAAAAAGAATGGTGGTGATAAGGGATTTAATATTTAGGAGAGCAGACAGGAGATTCTAAGGACATGAAAAAGACTCCCAGATAGTATGTTGCCTTCCAGGTGCCAAGCTCAGGGTATCTCAGATGGGGTCCACAGCATTCTTAAGGGGGACGGCGAGCAGCCAGAAGTCATGCGAGATATCGGCGTCAACAACCTAGGCAGGAACCAGAATGAGGCCCTGAAGAAAGAATATAAGAAGCCAGGTAAGAAGCTGAAAAGCAGGACCTCCAGGGTGGTAATCTTGGATTGCTGCCTGTGACATGTACCAGTGAGGGTAGGAATAGGATGATTTGGCAGATGAATGTGTGACTGAACAATTCGTGAAGGTGGGCAGCATTTCAGGTTTATGGATCGTTGACATCTCTTTTGGAGAAAGCAATACCTGTACAAGTTACACCTGAACTTAAGGGGAACCAATATCCCTGCAGAAAGGTTTGCTGGAGCTGTCGGGGAGGATTTCAACTAGCTTGGCAGTGGAATGGGAACCAGAGTAGAGATCAAAGGTTGGAGCAGCCAATTCAAATGTAGATGCAGTGTGTAGAGAAATTGTGAGGAAGGATACAATTGCTGTCAGTTGGATGGACCAAGTCAGTTGGAGGTGTGTCTATATTAATGCAACAAGAGTGATGAACTTAGAGCATAGATCAGCACATGGAACTACAGTGTTGTGGCCATTACAGGGACTGTCACTAGACTGCGAAATTTTCCGGGGTTTTGATGCTTCCAAAGGGATGGGAGGGAGGTAAAAGAGGTGGGGGGGGGTGGCATTGCTAATCAGTAAGATTATCAAAGCTGCAGAAAGGGAGGATATCCTGGAGGAATCATACACTGAGTCAGTGTGGGTGGAAGTCAGAAACAGGAAGAGAGCAATCATATTATTGGGAATATTCTATAGTCAACCCCTCCACCCCCAATAGCAAAAGAGACACCGAGGAACAGATCGGGAAGCAGATTTTGGAAAGGTGAAAAAATAACAGGGTTGTTGTCATGGGTGACTTCAACTTCCCTAATATTAATTGTCACCTCCTTAGCGCAAAATGTTTAGGTGGTAGAGAATTTGGTAAGTGTGTCCAGGAAGATCCTGCTGTAGATGGCAGAAATTGCAAAGAAAGATATGCTGGATTCAAAGGCTCGTGGAGTGGTAGGTGAGGTCAAGAAGAACTCTATCCCTTTTATGTCAGCGGGAAGATGGAGTGGGAGGGGGATGTCCAGGAAATTAAGGACTTGTGGATGAGGGCAGCATTGATGGTCGAGGAAGGGAAAACCATTCTTTGAAGAAACAGGACATTTCAGATATCCTGAAATGGAAAGCTTCATCCTGAGAACAGTTGTGGCAAAGATGGAAAAACAGAGAAAGGGAAATATCATTTTTACAAATGACAGGGGGTGAAGAGGCATAGTCAATATAGCTGTGAGAGTCAGTATGTTTATAAAATATATCAGTAGATAGTCTGTCTTCTGAAATGCAGACATAGAGATCAAGAAAGTGGAAAGATGTTTCAGAGATAGACCAAGTAAATTTGATGGCAGGATGAAAGTTGGAGGCAAAGTTGATGAAATTGTTGAGCTCAGCAAGGGTGCAGGAAGCAGCATCAATGCGGTCGTCAATGTAATGTAGAAAGAGTGGGGGAGTGTTCCCAGTGTAGGCTTGGAAAATGGAGTATTCCACATAGCTGACAAAAAGGTAGGCATAGCTGGGGCCCAAGCAGGTGCCCTGTGTCAATTGGTTAGGTCTGTTGTCTAGAAAGAAGTACAGGTCTTCCTGATGGGGGATAGAAATGTATAGATATTGGACTCCACAGTGAATAAAATGATCAAGGCTGGGGAACTGAAATTGATTGAAGAGATAGAGTGTGTGAAGTGTCATTGATGTAGGTGAGAAGGGACTGAACTAAAGGGGACAAAATGAAGTCAAGGTATTCAGACGCAAGTTCAGTGGACAGGGACATGCAGAAACTATAGGCCTAAGTGGAAAGTCAGCTTTGTGGATCTTGGGTAGAAGGTAGAAATGAGCAGTCCAGGATAAAGGAACTACGACATTGATGCCTGTGGTTAGGAGATCTTCAGAGTCAATAATGTTGCTGCGGGGTCCTTTTCAATGGATATGTAAGAGGAAGTGTCTGAGAGCAGCTGCTTGGCCTTAGCAAAGTAGACGTCAGTCCACAGGACTATAACTGTGTAACTATTTTCTGCAGGTTTGATGGCGAGGTTGGGATTGGTGCAGAGAGAGTGGAAAGTGGTGCACTCAAAGGTAGGAGGTTCAAATAGGAGAGCGGAGTGCTGAAATCAAACAGATGATGCTTCATCTGCTATTAGAGATGAAGAGATCCAGAGTGGGTAGAAGAGTGAGCAGAGTGCAGATGGGAGAAGGAACCATCGGTGAGGATGGGGAATCCTTTCTAAGGAAACAGGGTCAGAGGTGGAGGTGATGGAAGAAGAGTTTGGCGTCATGGTAAGTGTGGAACTCATTAAAGTGCGGGTGCAGAGGGACAAAGATTTAGGCCGTTGCTGACGACGGAAGGTTCTGCCTCAGAGTGGGGAAGTTGGAGGGAATGGTGAAGGGACAACAAGGATTAAGGCTAGGGTTATGGGGGGGGAGGTGGAGAGATAGAGGGTTCTGAGGAGAGTGGAAAATAGAGTTGCTCAGGGAAAGTCGGGTGGGAGGAAGATAGGGGCTCATTGAAAGAAGAGAGAATGAGGAATAGAGGGGAGCCTGAGAGACCAGGTGCTTGCTGGGAAGTAAATGTGGGAGAAAGAGCCATAAGACAGGCAGTGGGAAAGGACTTGGCCTGGAGGTGGAGGTGATTTCGAGGTGTCCAGGGCCATCAGAATTGAAGCTAGAGGTGGCAGGATCAGGATCATGCCAATGCTGGAGGCAGCAAGGTCCCAGCAAGAGGTTCTGCAGAGATCTGTTCTGGGATCCCTGCTCTTTATGATTTTTTATAAGTAACTTGGATGAAGAGGTGGAAAGGGTGTTAGTAAGCTTGCAGATGACAAGAAGGTTGGCGGTGTTGTGGATAGTGTAGAAGATAGTGTAGTGTTGTTGATAGAATATAGAGCTGGGCTGAGACATGGCAGAAGGAGTTCAATCCAGAGAAGTGTGAAGTGATATATTTTGGAAGGTCAGACTTGAAGACAGAATACAGTATTAATGACAGGATTCTTTGCAGTGTGGAGGAACAGATGCATCTTGGGGCCACATCCATAAATCCATCAAAGTTGCCGTGCAAGTTGGCAGAATGGTTAGGAAGGCATCTGGTGTGTTGCCTGTCATTAGTTGGAGACTGAGTTGAAAAGCTGTGGAGTAATCTTGCAGCTCTATAATACTCCAGTCAGACCACACTTGGAATATTGTGTTCAGTTCTGGTCACTTCATTATATGAAGGATGTGGAAGTTTTAGAGAGGGTGCAGAGGAGATTTACCAGTATTTTGTCTCAATTGAGGGCATGTCATATGAGAAGAGGTGGAGGAAGGGCTTTTCTTTTTGGAGCAGATGATGAGAGGTAACTTGATAGAGTGTATATGATGTTAGGAGGCCTAGATCGAGTGGTCAGCCAGAGACGTTTTCCCAGGGAGGAAATGGCTAATATGATGGGGCATAATTTTAAGATAATTGGATGAAAGTATGGGAGGGGGTATCAGAGGCAAGGTTTTTACACAGAGACTGGTAGTGCGTGGAAGGCACTGCCAAGGCTGGTAGCAGAGGCAGGTACACTAGGGATATTTAAAAGATATTTTAGATGGGCACATGGTTGAAGATAAATGGAGGGCTATATGGGAAGGAAGGGTTAGATTGATCTTAGAGTAGGTTAAAAGGTCAGCACAACATCATGAGCCCAAAAGCATGTATGGTGCTGTAGTGTTTTATACTCTATGTTCTATATTAGACCGTTAGGCCATAAGATATAAGAGCAGAAGTAGGCCATTTGGTCCATCGAGTCTGCTCCACCATTCATTCATGGGCTGATCCAATTCTTCTAGTCATCCCCATTCCCCTGCCTTCTCCCTTTGATTCCCTGGCTAATCAGGAACCTATCTATCACTGCCTTAAATACACCCAATGACTTGACCTCCACAGCCACTCGTGCCAACAAATTCCACAGATTTACCTCTCTCTGACTAAAATAATTTCTCCACATCTCTGTTCTAAATGGATGTACTTCAATCCTGAAGTCGTGCCCTCTTGTCCTAGACTCCCTTACCATGGGAAATAACTTTGCCATATCTATCTGTTCAGGCCTTTTAACATTCAGAATGTTTCTATGAGATCCCCCCTCAATCTCCTGAACTCTAGGGAATACAGCCCAAGAGCTGCCAGACATTCCTTATTCGGTAACCCTTTCATTCCTGGAATCATTCTCATGAATCTTCTCTGAACCCCCTCCAACGTCAATATATCCTTTCTAAAATAAGGAGCCCAAAACTGCACACAATACTCCAAATATGGTCTCATGAGTGCCTTATAGAGCCTCAACATCACATCCCTGCTCTTATATTCTGTACATCTAGAAATGAATGCCAACGTTGCATTCCGCTTCTTCACCACCAACTCAACCTGGAGGATAACCTTTAGGGTATCCTGCACAAGGACTCCCAAGTCCCTTTGCATCTCTGCATTTTGAATTGTCTCCCCATCTAAATAATAGTCTGCCTGTTTATTTCTTCCACCAAAGTGCATAACTGTACGCTTTCCAACATTGTATTTCATTTGCCACTTCTTTGCCCATTCCTCTAAACTATCTAAGTCTCTCTGCAGGCTTTCTGCTTCCTCAACACTACCCCATCCTCCACCTATATTTGTATCATCAGCAAATTTAGTCACAAATCCATTAATCCCATAGTCCAAATCATTGGCATGCATCGTAAAAAGCGACGGTCCCAACACCGACACCTGTGGCACTCCACTGGTAACCGGCAGCCAGCTAGAATAGGATCCCTTTATTCCCACTCTGTTTTCTGCCAATCAGCCGATGTTCCACCCATGCTAGTAACTTCTCTGTAATCCCACAGTCTTTTATCTTTCTAGGCAGCCTCATGTGTGGCACCTTGTCAAAGGCCTTCTGAAAGTCCAAGTACACCACATCTACTGCATCTCCTTTGTCCACCCTGCTTGTAATTTCCTCAAAATATTGCAGTAGGTTAGTCAGGCAGGATTTTCCTTTCAGGAAACCATGCTGGCTTTGGCCTATCTTGCCATGTGCCTCCAGGCACTCCATAATCTCATCCCTAACAATCGATTCCAACAACTTCCCAACTACTGATATCAGGCTCATAGGTCTATAGTTTCCTTTCTATTGCCTCCCACCCTTCTTAAAGGGTGGAGTAACATTTACAATTTTCAATCATATCTGGTACAATGCCAGAATCTATCGATTCTTGAAAGGTCATTGTTAATGCCTCTGCAATCTTTCCAGCTACTTCCTTCAGGACCCAAAGGTGCACTCCATCAGGTCCTAGAGATTTATCCACCCTCAGACCATCAAGTTACCTGAGCACCTTCTCAGTCGCAATCTTCACTGCACAAACTTCAGTTCCCTAACACTCTTGAATGACCGGTATAGTGCAGATGTCTTCCACTGTGAAGATTGATATATAATATGCATTCAGTTCCTCTGCCATCTCTGCATCTCTCATTACAATATCTCCAGCGCCACTTTCTATTGGTCCTAGATCTGCACTCAACTCTCTTTTATCCTTTATGTACTTAAAAAAGCTTTTAATATTTTCTTTGATATTAGTCACCAGTTTCCTTTCATAATTCATCTTTTCCTTCCTAATGACCTTCTTAGTTTCCTTCTGCAAGTTTTTAAAAGCTTCCTAAATCTTTTAACTTCCCACTAGCTTTGCCTTCCTATTATGCCCTCTCTTTTGCTTTTACTTTGGCTCTGACCTCACTTGTAAGCCACGGTAGTGTCCTTCTTCCATTCGAGAATTTCTTCTTATTTGGAATATATCTGTCTTGCACTTCCCTCATTTTTTGCAGAAACTCCAGCCATTACTGCAGTGTTGTCCTTCCTGTTAGTGTCCCTTTCCAGTCAACTTTGGTTAATTCCCCTCTCATGCCATTGTAATTTCCTTTATCCCACTGAAATACCGACATATTGGAATTAAGTTTCTCCTTCTCAAATTTCAAAGTGAATTTGATCATATTATGATCATTGTTCCCTAAGGGTTCCTTAACTTTAAGCTCTCTTATCACCTCCGGATCATTGCACAACACCCAATCCAGCACAGCCAATCCCCTAGTGGGCTCAACAATATGCTGTTCTAAAAAGCTATCCCTTAGATATTCTACAAATTCTCTCACTTGAGGTCCAGTACTGACCTGGTTTTCCCAATCCACTTTCATATTAAAATCCCCAACGATTATCATGGCATTGCCCTTCTGACACGCCTTTTCTATCTTCTGCTGTAATTTGTAATCCACATCCCAGTTGTTGTTTGGAGGCCTGTATACAACTGTCATTAGGGTCCTTTTACACTTGCCATTTCTTAACTCAACCCATAGAGACTCTACACTTTCCGATCCTTTGTCATCCCTTTCTAATGATTTAATATTATTTCATACACAGGGCCACACCACCCCCTCTGCCTACTAACCTATCTTTCTGATACACCGTATATCCCAATGGCAGCCATCCTTTAGTCAAGCTTCAGAAATGGTCACAATGTCATACTTGCCAATGAGCAGCTGAATTTCAAGTTTATCCATTTTATTTCTTATGCTATATTCCATTACCAGAATGATTGCAGAAACATACACTAGTATTTTGAAAGATGTGCAATTTTATTTTTTATTTGCTTATTTGCAGGCTTAAAGAATTTCCGAAGTTTCCAGTGATTAAAGTAACTGTAGTATGATTAATCACTTCAAATTTGCACCTTTTACTAGCGAAGACAATAAAAGAGTCACAATATTATTGTGAAGAAACAATAGCATTTCAGTACACTATTGCATCCTAAATAGTAGTCTGTTACCTCCCACTGAAATAAATGTGATTGTTATCAAGATGAGCTTCCTCATCAATTAACATGCACAGAACACTTCTAAAGGAAAGTTATGGCGGTGCTACTAAATATTTTGGAAATCAAAAAAACTGCAAATGCTAGAAATCTGAAACAAAAGCAGAAAATGTTATTTTTTACCTTTCCATAGATGCTGCCTGACCTGTTGAATATGTCCAGTGTTCTGTTTTTAATTTTAGATTATGAGGACACTCAGTCCTCGTTTATTGTCATTTAGTAATGCATGCATTAAGAAATGATACAATGTTCCTCCAGTACGATATCACAGAAACACAGGACAGACCAAGAGTAAAACTGACAAAAACCACATAATTATAACATATAGTTACAACAGTGCAAACCAATTCCGTAATTTGATAAGGAGCAGACCATGGGCATGGTAAAAAAAAGTCTCGAAGTCCCGAAAGCCCATCATCACACGCAGACGGTAGAAGGGAAAAACTCTCCCTGCCATGAACCTCCAGCGCCGCAAACTTGCCGATGCAGCACCCTGGAAGCACCCGACCACAGCCAACTCTGAGTTCGTCCGAAAACTTCGAGCCTCCGACCAGCCCTCCAACAACAAGCACCGAGCATCAACCCTGCCGAGCACTTCGTCCCCGCCCCAGCCGCCGAGCAACAAGCAAAGCTGAGGACTCGGGGCCTTCCCCTCCGGAGATTCTGGATCACACAGTAGCAGCGGCAAGCAAAACAGGCATTTCAAAAGTTTCACAAGATGTTCCTCCGTGCTTTCACATCTGCCTCCATCAAATCAGGATTGTGCATGGCACCCTACTTGACAAATAACAGATGTTCATCACTGGAGTGGTCGCTGCATGCTGCGTCGTGCCGCCATCTTCTCCTATCCTCTTACTGGCCAAAGAGTACATTGGGGTCTTCAGATATAGCTTACCATGATGGATAGATTGAGAACTGTCAGCTCAGGTTATGATAATTACATTTACAATTACCATAGCTCCCCTATGTAAAACAGATGATTATTGTAATTTATGTGCATTCACATCAGTTTTTATTCTGCTACCAATTAGACTGAAAGTAACCTAGCTTACAGTAGTGTCAAAAGGTATTTCTGATTGCATTTTAATTTTGTGCTAATCAGGACTTGGTATGAGAGTTTCATAAGCCACTGCAATGCACTTCTGAAAGAAGATATGCTGTCAGGAAACTTTGAACAAATATGATACACTAACCTAGTTAATGCATGAGAATTTCAGCAAGGAATAAATAGATCATGGGGTGTTCATTTCTATGAATTACTATATAATTTGTAAATAGTAGCAGCTCTTTGCCATTAATCACATTGAAACAGAGAAAATATATCTTTTCACCATGATGTTTCCGCTGAAGATCATAGCATGCCATAAAATTGCTGGATTTATGCCATAAAGCTAAACCTTGGTGAAGCAACTCAGAGCTGGCAATTCCTGTCCTGAGGACCCTGTTAATGATATGATTTATGAACTGGACCAGACAGACAAGTTCAGTGTTTCAGAATGGAAACAATGAACTTCTGGATTTGTGCTCCAGCAAACAATGAAATAATCCCAAAAGATTTTTGAATATTCTTCTGTCACTGAAGCATATCTAAGAAAAGACGTGCTGATGTTGGAGAGAGCTCAGAGGAAGTTCATGAAAATGAATCCGGATTGAAAAGATATGAAGAGTGCTTGATGGCTCTGGGTGTGTACTCACTGGAATTCAAAAGAATGAGGGTGACCTCATCGAAACCTATCGAACACTTAAAGGCCTCAATACAGTGGATGTGCAGAGGATGTTTCCTGTGGTGGGAGAGTCTAAGACCACAGCCTCAGGATAGAGGGGAGTCATTTTAGAATGGAGATGAGGAGGAATTTCTTTAGCCAGAGAGTGGTGAATCTATGGAATTCATTGCCATAAGCGGCTGTGGAAGCCAAGTCATTGGGTATATTTAAGAAAGAGGTTGATAGATTCTTGATTGGTCAGGGCATGAAGTGATGTGGGGAGAACGCAAGAAATTGGGGTGAGAAGGAAAGTGGATCAACCGTGATGAAATAACAGAGCAGACTCGATGGGCAAATGGCCTAATTCTGCTCCTATATCTTATGGTCTTATATCTACACTAGGCTTGTGTAAAATGGGAGCACAACCAACATCATAAATGCAGACAAGAAAAGTAGTTTTTTTTCAGAAAGTAACATTTTAGGTTATGTTACATCAATAATTGGAGACATGATTCAATGAAGAGTTACATCAAGGAAGAGGTACAGGAGCCTGAAGGCTCACACTTAACATTTTAGGAACAGCTTCTTCCCCTCCGCCATTGAATTTCTGAGCAGACCATGGAGCCAGGAAAATTCTCTCACTTTTTCCTTTCTTTTTGCACTACTAATTTTTATATCATCATCATTATTATTATGTGCCTTGTTGTGTGACGTGGACTATCATGATCTTCCATCCGTCTTTAATCTGAGAAGTTCTAAATCAGCTCTTCAAAACTTTTGCCTGTCCATCCCCAGATGTAACTCATGAACGTCATGCACTATCAACCACAACTTTTTCTTCCATCAGTTTTTCCCATCACTGCACGATGTTCGAGCTTCTCTTTCTTCAGTGCATGCCCCAAAAATTCCAGCTGCCATTCCCTGATTTGTGAAAAGCTCTCTTCTTATTCCGGCTTTTCGCTATCCTTCCTTATGTGGTTCTCTGCCCTTCCACGATGTTTTCATCATTCTTCTCAAGAACTGCATTTCTGCAGCTTCGAGTCTTCCTTCATTTTGTTTTGATATTGTCGTTTCCATATGTTAGTATGGAATGAATGTAGCACTGCAACACTCTGAGTTTTGTACCCATACAAATGTTATTCTTTAGAATCTTGCTCAGACTCTCAAATGTGCACCTAGCAATCCCAATCCTTTTTCCAATTTCATCATCAACCCTGCCATTAGAAGTTATTGTGCTCCCTAACTTATTGAACTTCTATGTTTGATCAATTGTTTTGTTGCCCACTTTCAGTTCGCATTCCTGCATTTCTTTCCCCTTTGTAACAACCTTACATTCGGTGCTCTTGCAGTTGATGGTCAACCCCCTCTTTGCACTTTCTTCGACAACTTTATCTAGTATTTCTTGGAGCTTCTCTTTAGAAGTAGCTATCAGCACTGTGTCATCCATGTGTCGTAAGTTGTTCAAATTATATCCACCGGTTATCATGCCTGGAATACTGTTAATTTCGCTTGAATCTTCTGACTATAAAGGCTGAAAAGTTTGGACATGAGAACACAACCTTGTCTGATTCCTCTCTTAATCTGGACAAAATCACTTGTCTCATTTTCAGCTCTCATTTCTGCCAATTAAAATTTCTGATGATTCTGATATCCTTCCCATCAAAGTTCAAGTACTGAAGGGTTTTTATAAGCTCTTCATGTTTCCCTATCAAAAGCTTTGGTAGAATCAATGAAACATAGTTATAGGTCTTTACAGACCTCTTTGGCATGCTCACAAATCATTCTAAGGATGAAAATTGCATTTCGGGTTCCACTGTCTTCAATGAAGCCACACCTCTTGCGCAATCTCCAGTTTCATGCTTTTTCTTGCTCTCATCATGATGATTCACAGGAGACTTTCACAACACGACTCATCAAGTTAATTGTGTGGTGTAAATCGCATTCAACTGCTCTAGTTTTATTTCAACAGTCCAATAAATGCTCACTTGCTCATTTCCACAGTTATTTCCCTGCTATCATATACTTCATTCAACCTTTCAGTCCCAAAATCTTCCAGGGCTGGAATCATTTCCATTGCAATGGCAATTGCTCCTAATGTCTTATTCTTTTTCATTTTCCCCACTGCTGCTTTAACTTCTAATTTCATAATTGGTGAGCTGATTATCCATTGTTCTTTCATGTTTTATCCAAATTTATCCATTGTTCTTTTACTTCCTACATTTTCACTTGATTTCTTTGTTCAAAGTTTTATACTTATCACCGTTCTTTGGCGTGATTTTCTGTCTTTCTCTCATTAGATCCAGAATTTCATCTGTCATCCCTCTTCTCGTTTGGTATCAATGTATTAGACGCACCCACCACTGTTTTTTTCAACTTCAACCAGCTTGGTGTGTTCTCCACTGTCAGAGCTTCAGATCTGCTCCTCACTGCAGCAGTGTAGTTCACTTTCATATCTGGATTTTTCAAGCAAGCCAGCTCTAATTTAGTGTTATCTTTAGACTTCTTCGACCATCTAAGTTTAACCTTCAGCTTGCATATAACTTGAGCATGGTCACTCTCACAGTCCACTCTTGGACTACTGTACAGCATTCCTGAAATGCTTGCTGACTGTGACATAGTCTATTGCATTGTATTACTGATCTTCTGGGCTTCTCCAAGTGCACAGTCTTCTAATATGCATCTTGAACCACGTATTTGTTACTATCTGATCATTCACACGACACCAGTGTATGAATCTCTCACCATTGTCATTCCTGGATTCTAATCCAAATGTGCCCACAAAATCACCATCTCGTTGTTGTCCAAATTTAGTATCTATATCCTCTATCACCATAACAATATCTTGTGATTTGCAGTTGTACTTTGCTACTTGCACAGTATTATAAAAACTTTCTATATCTTCTTCACTACTATCTTCTTTTGGAGCATATAATACTATTATTGAAATGCTCATAGGTTTCCTTTGGAGTTTTACCAGCAGCAAGCTGTCCGATAATGCCCAGTATCTCATAAGGCTTTTATTTCTTTTAGCATCTGGGATTATCTCCCCATCCCTCTCCTGTTTTTCATCTCCTGAATAAATCAGTTTGTATTCATTCCCTTTCCACCTTGTCTCATACAGTCCATGACGGTGACTTTCAAAAGTTCCATTTCTTGTTTCTCATTCTCCAGCTTTCCCGATTGGTAAAGAGTTCTCACATTCTATTCTGCTCTCGCTCAGGACTTCTCTGTTTTATTAAGCTAGACAGATGGGTAAACTCCAGTCCTGGCGTGGTTGCAGTCTGGAGGTGGTTTTATTGCTCACAAATGCTTTACAGTACTCAAGGAGCTGAGTGAAAAGACAATACTTCTAGGTATTCCCACAAGAGATGGATTCAAATATTGATTAAAATTCCTTCAACTTGTAATAAAGTGCTTCTAAGTAATAACAACTAAATGAAATGTACAACTGATATAAAAAATGGCTGACCTGATGTTGAAGGTCAATTACTTAGCAACACAGTAATAAGTAATGAACAACAGCTATAATCATATGACTAAGCAGTCACATCTAGTGGTTAGAAATAAAATAGCAAACCTGGAGGGACATAACACATTCCACATTGCTATTATGATGGTATCCCAGTTGCAGGTGGTAGCTTAATGACAGTCAAGCCTCACCTCTCGTACATGAGTGTCTCTACTGTGCGAGGGATCGTTGCCCATGGGGAAGACCCCCTTTGCACTGTTGTTCTTATTGTTTTCTCTATCTACGACCATGATTGTTCTTGGTAAATTTTCTACAGAAGTGGTTTGTCATTGGCTTCTACTGGACAGTGTTTTTACAAGTGTGACAGGATCCTGAATTACCCCTAATAACTGTGCTTTTGAAAAGAGAGAGAGAGAGAGCGAGAGAGAGAGAGTTATTTACCACCGACATTTTGTTTTGAAAGAGAGAGAGAGAGAGATGAAGACTAACTGTTGGACTGTCACTTTAAGAAATGAGAAAGAACTGGTTAACGAGAAAGAACTGGTTAACTTTTGGATTTCTGCTGAGGTTGGAGACAGCACTGAGCAGCTCGTAAGTTGCTATGGTGACCGAAGGTGGTGTTATTTAATGGACACTCGATGTTATGATTTTTGGCAGGTTGTTGACACTTCTCAAGGACAGTTCACCTGCTTGTGCATTTCTTCACAGAGAAAGGAAGGAGGGATTATTTGAGTGACAGTTGATGCTCAGCACGGGAAGATAAAATAGGAGGTCAGATGATACAGACCTCAGACACGTTCTGGACACTGAATGAGCATTGTTGGGCCCGCAGGAAAAGTGGGTTTTGGAGGATCGATCAGGCGAATCGATCCAGCGCTCTTGCAGTAGAAGGAGGAAAAGGGTTGACTGGTGAGGAGTTGTCCATGCGTCCACCCTTGCCTGGGGGATAGCTCCACCACATAAAACTGGTCCCCTTTGTTAAAGTAACAGTCGGTGACTTTTAAAGGATTTCGAAGGACAACGAGAAGATCGACAGCGTCAGCTCACCTGAAGACTCAAATCTCTCCCTCTCTCTCTCTCCATCACTACTCAACTAAATACCACAAACTGAACTGAAGTGAACTTTACTCATCATCGTAAGACTGTATCTTTATACCCCTAGACTGAAAGAAGCTTGGTTTTTCATACATATATTTCCACACTTACTGATTTACTTACTTATATATCTATTACCATTGCTAACCTGTTTGACTTATCTATATTTATATTACTGTATTGCATAGTTACTAATAAATATTATTAGTTTATAGCAATACTGGACTCTGAAGTCTATTTCTGATGGTTCTTTATTCTCGTCACAGGGTTCGTGACAACAAGTCTTCAGCCATTATCGATATTCTTTAGAGATAGTCTGCCAGGCGACAGTGATCATATAACCAGGACTTGTGATGTGCACCAGCTGCTCCATGGCTTCAGGTGACCCTGATCAGAGGGGGTAATTAGATACCACATCTTGACCGAGGGTGACAGAGTGCAGGCTCGCAGATCAAAGAAGCACCTTACACCTCCTTTGATGGAGACATATATCCACCCTGACACCCCAATATTTATATATTTTCCTTATTGTGACTTTTTAAAATTCTGTATGTATTTAATTGTACTATTGCTGCAAAACAACAAATTCTGTGATATACCTATATGTCAGTGATAATAAACTTGATTCTGATTCTGACATGATATGGAGAGTGTAATGGGAGGAAAACTGAGATTTTTCAACTATGATTCTTTCCACTTGCTGCTCAGTGGTTTTTCTAGGTTGTGCTCTGGGGTTTGTTTTAAGCCTGTTGAAAGAGAAATTAATCAAGTCCTTTATTGCTGTTAAATGCAACTGTAATTAGATTTGTAGGTGTATCAGATGATTTTATTTTTGCCTGTAGCGGTTGGTGATGAATCATATCAATCCCTGCCTGAGAAGCGATTTGGATCCGTTCCAATTTGCCAACCATCACAACAGGTCAACAGCAGATGTATATATCAGGATGCTCTTCATTGATTACAGCTCTGCGTTCTGCACTACCATCCCCTCAAAACTAATCAATAAGCTCCAAAACTTACCAATATCTCCCTGTGTTCCTGGATCCTCACTTGTTGACTTCAGTCAGTTCAGATTGGCAACATCTTCTCCACAATTACCATTGGCACAGGTGCACCACAAGGCTGTGGGCTTATCCCTCTGCTCCACTCATTATATACTTATGACTGTAAGGCTAAGTACAGCTCCCATTCCACAGCTGTCGGCCAAATCAAAGGTGGTAACAATTCAGCATATAGGAGGGAGATTGAAAGTCTGCCTGATTGGTACCACAACAACTACCTCTCAATCAATGTCAGCAAAACCAAAAAGCTGAGTATTGACTGTGGGAGGAAAAAACCAGAGGTCTATGAGGAGGTCTTCATCAGGGAATCAGAGGTTGTGAGGATCAGTAGGATCCCATAGGAGATGGCGGAAGTTACAGAGAATTACATGCTTGACGTGGAGGCTGGTGGGGTGGTAGGTGAGGACAAGAGGAACCCTATCCCTAGTGAAGTGGCTGGAGAATGGGGTGAGAGCAGACGGTGCGAAATGGAAGAGATGCAGTTGAGGGCAGCGTTGATTGTGGAGGAAGGGAAGCCCCTTTGAAGAAGGAGGACATCTCCTTCATTCTGGAATGAAAAGCCTCATCCTGAGAGCAGATGCAGCGGAGACAGAGGAATTGAGAGAGGGAATGGCATTTTAACAAGTGACAGGGTGGGAAGAGGTCTAGTCCAGGTAGCTGTGAGAGTCCATGGGTTTATAGTAGACAGCAGTAGATAAACTTTCTCTAAAGTAGAAAAGCAGCACCAATGCAGGCATTGTTGTAGTATAGGAAAAGTGGGGATGGCCACCAATATAGTTTTGGAACATAGACTGTTCCACATACCTGACAAAAAAGCAGGCATAGCTGGGACCCATGTGAGTGCTCATGGCTACACCTTTTGTTTGAAGGAAGTGGGACAACCCAAAGGAGAAATTATTAATAGTGAGGACAAGCTCCGCTAGATGGAGGAGAGTGGTGGTGGAACGGAACTAGTTGGGTCTGGTGTCCAGACAGAAATGGAGGGCTTTGAGGCCTTCCTGGTGGGGGATGGAGCTGTATAGGATCTGAGCATCCATAGTGAAAATAAGATGATGGGGGCCAGGGCTCTTGACATCATTGAAAATTTCCAGAGTGCGTGAAGTGTCATGGATGTAGGTAGGAAGGGACTGAACCAGGGGGAATAAAAAAGAGTTGAGGTCTGCAGATATGAGTTCAGCAGGGCAGAAATAAGCAGACCCAATGGCTCTACCTAGACAGGCAGGTTTGTGGATCTTTGATAGGGGGTTGAAACAGGGCGTGCAGGGTGTGGGAACTATGAGGCTGGTAGCAGAGAATGGGAGGTCCCCAGAGTCAATGAGGCTGGTGATGGTGTGGGAGACACCATTTTTAGTGGGGTCCTGTTCAAGGGGTAAGTAAGAGGAGGTGTCTGAGAGTTGTCGCTGGGCCTCAGCAATGTAGTGGTCAGTATGCCAGACTGCTACAGAAGCCCCTTTATCTGTGGGTTTGATGGTGTGGTTATGATTACTGCAAAAGGTGTGAGTAGCCTCCAACCTGATGGCATGAACATTGATCTCTCAAACTTCCAGTAATGCCCTTTCCCAACCTTTTCCTTCTCTCACCTTATCTCCTTGCCTACCCATCACCTCCCTCTGGTGTTCCTCCCCCCTTTCTTTCTTCCATGGCCTTCTGTACTCTCCTATTAAAATCCGTCTTCTAGCTCTTTCACCAATCAACTTCCGGCTCTTTACTGCACCCCTTCCCCTCCAAGTTTCCCTATCACCTTGTTTCTCCCTCCCCTCCCACCCACCACCTTTTAGCTCTACTCCTCATCGTTTTCTCTCCAATTCTGCTGAAGGGTCTCAGCTGGGGACTCAGCTGAAGGGACTGTACTCTTTTCCATAGATGCTGCCTGGCCTGCTGAGTTCCTCCAGCATTTTGTGTGTGTTGCTTGAATTTCCAGCATCTGCAGATTTGCTCTTGTTTGTGATTTCCTTTCAATCATCTGGCTCTTTAGCCAAAAGGAACAACTTCACTCACCCCAACACAGAAATGGTTCCATAGCCCATGAACTTACTTTCAAGGACTCTGCAACTCATGTTCCCAATATTTATTGTTTAGTTTTTTTTTCTCATTTTGTATTTGCACAACCATCAGGCTCTTGAACAAAAAGGGATAACTACACTCATGATTCTGATTATTTGGAAATTGTTTATTAATGGCTGTCGTACCAAATACTTTAAAGACCCCAATTTCCTTGCAGAGTACACATCTTTCATGCAGCATGTAATTCACCTGCTTAGACAATCACAATTTGAACTTAACCTTAAGTGACATTGATATATGGTCAACCAAAATTCCAATTTACTGATCAGAATGACTGAATTACTGTAAATGTTCCTGACATTTTACAAAAACGGATTAGATATTTGCCGCTGAAACTTTGAGGCTTTAATGGATTTAAGTAAAAATGCCTTAATCAGCTAATTTGATTTTAAACTATTGCAAAATAATCCAAAATCAGCATTGTAAATCTCATAAAGGTAACGTTATTCCTGATGTCATGGATAGACACTAAGTTTCAGCACATCACCATAGTTAACTTATTCCACATCACCACATTCTTCTGAAGAACCATCAAGAGTGTCCTGATCAGCTGCCTCACAGTCTAGAATGGGAATTGGCATGCATCAGATTGCAAGACTCTGCAACAGTTAGTGAGGACTGTGAAAAATATCATCAAGATCTCCTTCCCTACCATTTAGGATATATATCAGAAATGGGCAGATGCAATGCCTGCAGCATTGTCAAAGGCCCCTCCAACCCTTCCCACAACCTGTTTGACCTCTTGCTGTCATGCAGAGGGTAATGCAGCATAAAAACAAGGGGCATCAGGCTGGATAACAGCTTCTTCCCCCAGACTGTCACCCAGCACACATGTGCACCATGTCCGAATGCCCTGTCACAACCCACCCCTCCCCACTCCCCAACTCACAGCATTGCTGTCATCCTGCACTTGCCACTTTTCATTTTTTATTGCTGCTGTTTCAAGTATTTATACTACAGCTGGTTTATTATAATAGTGGCAGTCACATTATACTGTCTTACATAAACATGCGCCTCGCACTTTATGTCACCCTGTCAATCTTGTACTAATATTATTTTGTGACTGTATATGCTGTGTGTGGCTCTACATACTGTGTTTTACACCGTGGCTCTAGAGGAATGATGTTTCGTTCAGCTGTATATATGTGTAAGGTTGAACGACAAAAAAATTGAACTTAAATTAGATTTTCACACATTTCTTACTGGATTATGGTGCAGTGCACATGGCAATGGACCAAAGAGACTATTCCAATCCATGCAAAGTATTTCATCTTCATCAGGCCAGTGATCTGCCATTTGAACTAGTGACAGGAATATTCCAGTTTTCACAAATAATGATTGAAAAGAATAAAAAACTTTAGTCTGAAAAAAGTGGGCATTCCAATTTTAAAAAAGTGACTTTACCAAAGTTGAGCAAAGCTATTAAGAGAGAGATGTAAAAAAGAAACAATACAAAATAACATGTAGAAGAAAATATTTCAGTCTAGTTATTTTGGCAAATCTTTAATTATTGCATCGGGAGCTATTGAGCAAATGGAAAAGTGGGCATAAAAAGCGCTTACAGTCAACTTACGTCATTTACAATCAGTGAGCCAGCTTTTATGATCACTAATAATGAAACAACCAGTGGGTTTGATCACTATTGTAGTTCAAAGTAAACTTATTATCAAAGTATATATAGGTCACTATACACTCCAGATTCATTTACTTGCAGGCATTCACAGTAACTACAAAGAGACATATCGAGTCAGTGAAGAACCACACACAATAAACCACCAAAGATCAAAGTAAGTTTTATTATTAAAGTATATACATGTAGCCATATACTACCCTGAGATTCATTTTGTTGTGGGCATACTCAGGAAATCTACAGAATAGATAGATAGAGAGGTCCCGACCCTCTCCAGACCTAGACCGCTCTTACTGCCGCTGGGTCCTACCGCCCATCTTATTCTCCCACTAGCCTCTTTCCTCCTCGCGACTCCCAACCTTCCCTCTACCCCTCATTGCCCCTCCGTTCCTCTGATCCCTCATCCTCCCCTAATTCCACTCTCCCTGAATATCCCAACCCCCCCTCTCCCTCCTGAGTCCTTCCAGTCTTCACCCTCCTCTGACCCCAGCCCCAACCCTTGCCGTGTCTTCACCATCCCGTCTGACCTTCCCCTCTCTGAGGCAGAACATTCTGTCCTTAGCAAGGGCCTCACCTTTGTCCCCCTCCGTCCACACCTCAGTGAGTTCTGTGCCCACCATGATGCTGAATTCTTCTTCCATCACCTACGTTTCCGAGCCTACTTCTTTCGCAAGGATTCCCCTCCCGCTACTACTGATGACCCCTTCTCCTGGCTTCAACCTTCCTCCTCCTCCTGGACACCCCGCCCGGGCCTTCTACCTGCACTCGATCTTTTCATCTCCAACTGTCGCCGAGACATCAACCGTCTCAACTTCACCACTCCTCTCTCCTGTTCCAACCTCACTCCCTCTGAACGCACTGCCCTCCACTCTTTCTGCACTAATCCCAACCTCACCATCAAACCTGCTGACAAAGGTGGTGCCGTAGTAGTCTGGCGGACGGACCTCTACCTCACTGAGGCCAAACGGCAGCTCTCTGACACCTCCTCTTCCTTACCACTGGAACAGGACCCCACCAAAAAACATCACACCATTGTCTCCCGTACCATCACCGCCCTTATCAACTCTGGAGACCTTCCATCCTCAGCCACTAAACTCATAATTCCCACACCCCGTACCGCTCGGTTTTACCTCCTCCCCAAGATCCACAAGCCTGACTGTCCCAGCAGATCCATAGTTTCTGCCTGCTCCTGTCCCAGCAAACTTGTATCTGCCTACCTGGACTCCATCTTGTCACCCAAAGTTCAGTCCCTCCCCACCTACATCTGGGATACATCATATGCCCTCCACATCTTCAATAACTTCCAGTTCCCCAGTCCCGACAGTTTCATTTTCACTACGGATGTCCAATCCTTATACACGTCCATTTCCCATCAAGAAGGACTGAAAGCCCTTTGCTACTTCCTGGATAATAGACCTCACGAATTCCCCACCACCACTACCCTCCTCCAGTTGGCGGAGCTGGTACTCACACTTAATAGCTTCTCTTTTGGCTCTTCCCACTTTCTTCAGACCAAGGGTGTAGCTATGGGAACTCGTATGGGCCCTAGCTATGCCTGCCTCTTCGTTGGTTATGTGGAACAGTCTGTGCTCCAAACCTATACTGGTACTGCTCCTCAACTTTTCCTTCGCTATATTGACGACTACATTGGTGCTGCTTCCTGCACCCATGCTGAGCTCGTCAATTTCATCAACTTTACTTCAAACTCCCACCCATCCCTCAAATTCACTTGGTCTATCTTGGACACTTCTCTCCCCTTTCTTGATGTCTCGGTCTCCATCTCTGGAGACAGACTGTCCACTGACATCTTCTACAAGCCCACTGACTCTCATAACTACCTCGACTATACCTCTTCCCACCCCACCATATGCAAAAATGCCATTCCCTATTCCCAGTTCCTCCGTGTCTGCCGCATCTGCTCCCAGGATGAGGTTTTCCATTCCGGGACATCTCAAATGTCCTCTTTCTTTAAGGATCGTGGTTTCCCTTCTGCCGTCATCAATGATACCCTCATCCGCATGTCCTCCATTTCCCGCGCTTCGGTCCTCACCCCATCCTCCCGCCACCACAACAGGGACAGAGTTCCCCTTGCCCTCACCTACCACCCCACCAGCCTCCGGATCCAGCATATTATCCTCTGCAACTTCCGCCACCTTCAACAGGACCCCACTACTAAGCACATCTTTCCCTCTCCACCCCTTTCCGCTTTCTGCAGGTATCATTCCCTCCATGACTCCCTGATCCACACATCCCTCCCCACGGATCTCCAACCCAGCACTTATCCCTGTATGCGTAAGTACTACACCTGTCCCTACACCTCTTCTCTTGCCACCATTCAGGGCCCCAAACAGTCCTTCCAGGTGAGGCAAAACTTCACTTGTGAATCTGTTGGGGTCATCTATTGCATCCGGTGCTCAATGTGTGGCCTCCTCTACATCAGCGAAACCCGACGCAGATTGGGGGACCGCTTCGGCGAGCACCTCCCCTCCGAAACGTTGACTGATCGTTTCCACGGATGCTGCCCGACCTGCTGAGTTCCTCCAGCATGTTGTGAGTGTTGCTTTGACCCCAGCATCTGCAGATTATTTTGTGTATAGAGTAGTACATGTAGCAGGATCAATGAAAGTTCAACCAAAATGCAGAAGGCAACCAACTGTGCAAATGCAGATACAAGTAAATCGCAATAAATAATGACAGCATGAGATAATGAGATAAAGAGTCCTTAAAGTGTTATCATTGGTTGTGGGAACATCTCAATAAATGGGTAAATGAATGTAGTCAGTGCAGTCTTTTTTGCATTTGTGAATATGAACCCCATAGGCTTTTTAAATCTAAATAGCAAAACATAGCAAGAATACTGTAGTGTGCTATACTATTCCCTGAGGATCAATGTTTCATTTAGCTGTATACATGTGTATGGTTGGATGACAATAAACGTGAACTTGAAAAATATTTTACAAGTTTGAACGTACTTACAAAAGCTGCCTTATTTTCACACTCTAAGACAGTATAAATTGAATCTCCTCAATAATAGGAATGAAGGGATCCCTTATCTTGCTCTTTAACTGAAAGTAAAGGGGAAGAAAAACATGTAATGGAATTAGGTGGGATGACAACCAGAAGTCATGACCTTAGGGTGAAAGTTGAGATGTTTAAGGGGAACATGAGGGGGAACATCTTCACTCAGAGGATCGTGAGAGTGTGGACCGAACTGCCAGCATAAGTGGTGCGTGTGAGCTCAGCTTTAAGATTTAAGAGAAGTTTGGGCAGGTACATGGAGGGTAGGGGTATGGAGGGCTGTGGTCCCAGTATTTAAATGGTTCAGTATGGACAGATGGGCCAAAGGGCCTGTTTCTGAGATGTACATTTTTATGACACAATAGCTATTGCTAAGTTTTAAGTATTTAATCTAACAGAAGCTGTTATGAAGATAATAAACTGGATTGCACTCAGTCAAATGCAAATATGAAATTTGTGTTTCAGGTTGTGACCAGTTTTTGAGTAAGGTGAGGTTGTACTTGTGAATGATTCCACAGTACAGTTAGTACAGAGAAAAACATAGCTAGATACAAAATGGAATGTGAGAACACTTACTTTTCTTATTTCATTAAGGAAGCAACAACAAAAGCTCTGCACTGTATCATGCTTGTGATGCAACATAATGTCCCAGTGAAATATCTAACCAAATTTACCATTAAACCATGAGGAGGCATCAGGAAAAGCTGGTAAAAGCATAGTCAAAGAGGTAGGCTTGAAACTGTGAAACTTAAATGAGGAAAGAAAAGGATTGAGGCCACAATTGGAGCAAAGCAGAAATCACAAAAACTTATATGGCTAAAGTAAGTGAAGAGTCAGGCATGGGAAATGGAAGTGATAGGGAGGGATTTGAAAATAAAGCTGGGCAAGATTTCCTTATGATGATGGCGTGGACTGGTAGACCAGTGTAATAGGCTGAGAACAACATAAAATAGGGTTGTTCCTCATATTGGTTCTCTCTCCATCTACTCGGAACCAGTCAGCCTTGGTGAAGGACACCGAAACCCTCATTCAGAGTACATTCCATGTCCTGGCTACTGGTTAGAGTTACACATTACACAAAGGAAATTTGGCGTGCTTTTGCTGGTGTTTTCTTTTAACCGCTGTAAGAGAATAACAGTCTTCATGTTGCTCATTCATTTGAGTTACATTTTAAATTATACTTTGAAAACATTATCACTCCAGAGTCTGTCTAGATGTACGGTACCTACCTGTGAGCAAGTAATTAATGAATCCAAGGGATTTTACTGACTGAAGAAAAGAGCACAAATGAGAAAGGACAATTAGAAGACCACTATTATTGGACAGAAATTAAAGAAGTACCCAGCAATAATCACACCCAGCTTCCTTTGTGCAAAGGATTACTTCAATCAGTAAAAAGGGCACAGAATCAGGTTTAATATCACTAGTATATGTCATAAAATTTGTTAACTTAGTAACAGCAGTACATTGCAATACATAATTTTAACAAAACTATCATTTACAATAAGTAGTATATATGTATATATAGGAGTGTGCAAAAGTATTAGGCACATACATATATCTAGGATACATAAGATTTTTGCAAAGTACTGTACTTGTCAACATGGAGCAGAGAGTAAGTTTGTAAATCTGGTGGGGCTACGGATATTGGGAATAATGAGGATAGATATGTTGAGAGGGGTGTGGTTCAAGTGGCAGAGCAGAAGTTCCTGGGGTAGGGGGCAGCATGGGTGCTACTGTGACACCAGGGAAGGTCATTTGATTCCAGACAATCGGTTTATGATCATTACAAAATGTCTCTGTAGTGCTTCCCATTCCCTTCTCTCTCCCTCCCCCTTTTTCCCAACCACGATTCCGCTCTCCCTGCCCCCTTCCGTTCTCAGTCCACAATAAAGACCCCTATCAGAATCAGGTTTATCTTCACTCACGTACGTCATGAAAGTTGTTTTTATTTACAGCAGCAGCAGTACAGTGCAGTACATAAAAAATTATTACAGTACTGTGCAAAATTAGGAAATTAAATAAGTCGTACAAAAAGAGAGCCAAAAATTAGTGAGGTAGTGTAGACACATTCATTGTCCACTCAGAAATCTGATGGCAGAAGGAAGGAAACTGTTCCTGAAACATTGAGTGTGTGTCTTCAGGCTCCTGTACCTCCTCTTTGACGGTAGCAATGAGAAGAGTGCCGGTCCTCGGTGTTGGGGGTCCTTAATGATGGATGCTGCCTTCTTGAGGCATCACCGTTTATAGGTGTCCTCGATGCTGGTGAGGCTAACGCCCTGGATGGAGCCCACTGAGTTCACAGCTTTCTGCAGTCTTTTGCAATCCTGTACCGTGTCCCTTCCACACCAGGTGGCGGTGCAGCCAGTTAGAAATTTGCGAGAGTCTTTGGTGACATACCAAGTCTCCCCGAGCTCCAAATGAAATATAGTTGCCGTTGTGCCTTCTTTGTAATTGCATCAGTAAGCTGGGCCCGGGGTCGACCTTCAGAGACGCTGTCACCCAGGAACTTGAAGCTGCTCACCCTTTCCACTGCTGATCCGTCAATGAGGACTGGTGCATGTTCCCTCAACTTCCCCTTCCTGAAGTCCACAATCAATTCTTCGGTCTTACTGACGTTGAGTGCAGGGTTGTCTTTGTGATGCCACTCAACCATCTGATGTGCCATAAACATCCCGGAGTTCACCATTGACTGGAAAGCTTTGTGGGCCAGCTACATAAATACCAGAGGCTGAGGTACTGCTGCTAGAACGCTTCTCCTGTCTCCCTTATGCCTTTCTCATGACTGAAAGGCATGTGTAGGATGAAATGCTCTCCAGTTGCCTAGATAAGTGAAGCTCCAACAATAATCAAAATACTCAACATCATTCAAGGCAAAGAAGTCGATTGAGTAGCATCCCATGCACCAGATTAGATAAACACTACAATCATAGAAGCCCATGGGGTTGCAGCATGTGCCATCCACAAATTCCACTGCAGAAACTCATCAAAGCATATTCTGTACCTCCATGCTCTGAAACATCAAAGAGGGTCAATGGCAGGAGGAATACAAGCACGTCATTGCCAGAGAGTGTCCTTTGAAGTCATACACTACCTGGATCGGAAATATTCCTACTTTACTGTCTCCAAGACTAGCACTGGAACCTCATACACAATAATTCACCCTGCTAACTACAGCAGTTCAGTTCACCACCATTTTCTCAAGGACAAGTAAAAATCAGTTTTAAAATGAGAGTTTTGTCAGTTCATGTTCACAAATGCTAAAAACAGACTGCACTGTTTTGAAAATTGATTAGCAGGTCCACAGGATACTAAAGTTGACATCAAAATTATTCCTACTACAAAATTCTACATCCTAATGTGTCCACAGTCTCTGTGTGCTCATGCATCTTAAACAGATGCACATTTCTTGATTTGCTCAGAAGAAAATAAGCATGTATCATCTCATCTATTCTCATAATGTAAAACTTTAAGTCCTGTAATTACCTGCATCAAAAAATGACAGAAAACCTTAAAATATCTATGCACCAGTTATCAGCCTTGTGCAATGATAAACTGTTAACTGACTAATATGACACATATACAGAACAAGCAAGAAAACTGCATCAATGAGTCACTCAAATAATCTTTTGTCAACTGAGGAAAAGCAAATAATACTGATATTTTGCAGAGATTGTCATTTGAAAATTGATTGTCATTTGAAAGAGATTGTTATTTGAAAAATAAAGTTCCTTTACAATGGACAATTGTGTTTCTAGTCTCAACAGAAACATTTTGTTTAACCCTTCCACTCTGGGAAGAAAGAAAACTAGGAGAAGCATAACACCATGAAGAACATGATACTTGGTGGCACTGATGTGATAAAATGTTATTAAAGTATACACTTACTGCTGACAGTCACTTCTACTTCCAGAGTTTTTGAAGCATTTACAATGGCTACTTTTGTGATACTAAATATTATTTTTAAATTAAACTTTATTGTGCACATCCATCATTGATGCTCTCTCATATTATCATTAACCTTATAAAACTGCACTCCAATCATCAGTAAGTAGAGCTCTCAAGTGGTTTTCTTTACTCAATTGTGTTCTGAGTTTAAGCTTCATGTACTCTTATGGAAGCAATATCACTCACCTCCAAACATACCTTGGGAAATGTCTACTTGGTAAAGGGATATAATCTGATTATAATCTGATGTGCTATTTTACCTACTGACATTTGAAGAAGATGGAGTGGATGTGCAAGTGATCAAATAACACTAGAAAGCTTTGATTGTAATATTATCTTAAAGGAAAATATAGTTTTGCTGATATCAACAAGTAGGATGGATTTGAAAGGTTTACTGGTGATTAATCTATAGCCAATTTTAAGGAACACACTGTAGCATTGTTTGAGAATGAGTTCAGGACAAGCAGACCTTTGAAAGGTCTGCTGATCGAAGAATACCAACAGACATATAATTCTTTATCTCCTCAACAAAGAATTGTCCAGAGGGTTGCCTTTCTTCCTTAAAAGATGCTAACTGTCAAAATGTGTCTCACTAAATTACTTCACATCATTTCGTTCAGATCCTATGGGAAAGAATGTGGATAATTTTTTGCCAGCTATAAAAGATCTAAGAAGGGGGAGTAACTTATAGATACTCTTCTAATAATTGATGCAAACAACTGATTGGATGTAATTTGCAGAAGGCTGCTAGAAGAGGTGGCCTAAATCTTAACCTTATTAATAGGCTAGCTAAATATAGCATAGAGATATTCATTTGTTTAGTGGCCAAACTAAACCAAAACAATTACCGCTGCTGGCGACCCTACAGATTTGCTATACTTGCATGACAAACCCTGACTCCAATAATTATTGCTCAAAAGTCAAGGATATGTATTCAATCCTTTGCAATTATCAAACCTTGAAGCAATGAAACTTAAGCGTCCCAAAGTGTAAGCTCAGCATAATTGATCGGTCAGCAAAAGATATGACCTCCATCAGTCCCCAACTGCTACAAACTGCAATGAGCAAAGCATGAATATGTGACTTATTCCCTTCACTTTTACCATGCCCACACTTATGTGACTAGTTACCGTAATAAATATAATAAACACACAACATAGAATAGAATGCAGATAGAGAGCAGATGCATGGCCCCTAAGCTTTGTACTGTGGGCATTTTAATCAAAATAAAACAGAACCTGACGTAAGATATCAGAGTTCTTCACAGCTAGGACACAGAGATCATTACAGAAAACTGCACTAACTGGCTTGAATATCAACATTGTTACAGTGAATGAGACAGGGAAGATTGGATAAGATGGAAGGTGCTCTTACTTCTATACAAGCAACACACAAAATGCTGGAGGTATCCAGCAGGCCAGGCAGCATCAAAGGGGAAAAAACAGCTGACATTTTGGACCAAGACCCTTCATCGGAAAAAAGATGAGGATTCTGAGTAAGAAGGTGGGGGAAGGGGAGGAAGAAACATAAGGTAATATATGAAACCCGAAGGGGGGGAGGGGTGAGGTAAAGAGTGGGGAAGTTGATTGGTGAAAGAGATAAAGGGCTGGAGAAGGGGGAATCTGATAGGAGGGGACAGAAGGTGATGGAAGAAAGAAAAGGGGGAGGAGGACCAGAGGGAGGTGATGGGTGGGCATAGAGATAAGGTGAGAGAGGGAAATGAGAATGGGGAATGGTGAAGTGACGGCGGGGCATTACCAGAAGTTTGAGAAATTGACCCTCATGCCATCAAGTTGGAGGCTGCAGCATTTTGTGTGTGTTGCTTGGATTTCCAGCATGTGCAGATTTTCCATACAGATAGGCAGACTGGATGGTGTAGGATTTGTAATTTGTGGAAAAGTTGAAACACAAAAATGTCCAATGCTTGAAAAAAACAATGAAATTGAACAAATATTCTGTTCTCATTAGTGCCTATGTATCATTAATGACAACTAAAAGTGAGGTGGTAGAGCAATTTTGTAGTCACCAACAATGATTCAAAATATTGAACGAGCATCAGGCTGACAAAATAATCGTCACTAGAATAAATTAGCAAAGGTGCCAATGACTGAAATACGATAAAATTGACAAGGCAAATTGTGATAACATGCTGATTGAGTACTCTGACCGTGATCTTGTCATTGTTCATGCAGTTTTTTGTACCAGTCAGACAAGCACAGAATATGCTCAATTTTCTTTTAAATTCAGAACAAGCATCTTGTCAATAATATCATCTTGGCAATATGGCTGGTAGATTCTGCCATGATCTTATTAAGTGACATTGAAGACATGAGGAATGGAATGACCTTCATCTGGTTCTGTCTTTTGCATTCTTATGTTCTAACTTGCTATCATATTCTATGTTGTAACCTTCTCATCCATCACACTACTCTCTTCACCAGTACACATTAAACCCTGCTCCTCCAGCCCCTCAAATCTACAATATCCTCAGCTTACTAAGTTTCTCCCTATATCTATTGCAGAATCCAGCATTGTCATCCACTTCTTCAAAGTTTTTATCCTTCTTGACTTCAGTCGCAGCAGTCCATTGAACAATGCAGTGGCCATGACATAATGTAACAATCTCTCTATGATTATCACTTTATTGAAGCTATCACAGTAATACAAATACATCAGGTAGATCTCCCACAGAGATTGATATAAACACTCACATTGACTCATTGACTACAGATATGGCACTTACCAATTTTTATTGATGCCCCATAGAAAGTTTCCTGATTGATCAGAACATCAAAGGATATGGCAAAAAGGCAGGTGTATGGGGTTCAATGGGATCCGGGATTAGCCGTGATGAAATGGTGGAGAAGACTAGATGGGCTGAATGGCCTAATTCTGCTCCTATGTCTTATGGTCTAAAGCATAACAGCTTGGTATGGTAGTTGCTCAAGTAATTACAGAGAGTTGAGGACACAGCTGAGCACATCGCAGGATCCAACCTCTACTTCTTGGTGCTTCAGTAAAGTAGCCAGCATAAAGAATGACCCCCACACACCCCGGGAATTCTCTCATCTCTCCTCTCCCATTGGGCAGAAGATACAAAAGCCTGGAAGTATGTAGCACCAGCTCAAGGACAGATTCCATCCCATTGTTATCAGACCCTTGAATGGATCTCATGTATGATAAAATGGGCTCTTGCCCTCACAACCTACCTCATTATCATCTTGTTTACTTGGACTGCGCTTTTTCCAGTAGCTTTTATACTTTATTCTGCATTGTTACTGTGTTACCTTATTCTAGCTCACTGCACAGTATAATAATTTGATTTGTGTGAACAGCATTCAAGGCAAGCTTTTCTCTGATTCTTGACACAGCTAACAATAATAAACCAATACCAATACCAACCATCTGGGGAGGTGCCACTGCTCTGCAAGGATTGATGGACGTGATCATGACCATTATTCACCAGATAGAGGAGAATAATAATATTAGCTAACATGCATTTTCACCACTTGCAAACAACTGAGAGAAAATTTATAAGCAGGGCACTCAATCATCTACTGGAAAATGTCATTAACTCAGTCCCCAAAAGCAAAACCTGGTGTTAATTAAGTAACAAATTCAGTAGAAATGTCTGAAGCTTCATTAAAAATTCAACATTCTTATTGTTCTAGCCAAAGTTAATGAAATGGCCACTCAAAGTGTGCTGTGAAACCACTGCTTTGGAGTTAAATTGCATCGGAGTTTTTGTTACCCCAGCTAATATTATTCTCCGTCCTACTGATACTAGCTTTGAAGAGTTAAATTAGAAGGGAGAAATTATGTGGTGCCTGATAGCGGAGTCTAGTCTAGTTACATGACTACACCATCATGCCCAGATGTACAATTATTCAAAAAGCAATAATTTGTTAATGTATCAACATGTTTATATTTTAAATCATTTAATGGAAACTTTTATCAACCGTAGTGAACATCACATGACCCAATGGTAGTTGAAGATTTGGAGACTGCTTTAATGAAATGGTAAAGGCATACATTGGCCCTACAGTTTGGTTAAAAAAAAAGTTGCTAATTAAATTCAATAATATTATTTGACAAATTCTGAAACACATTTTAGAATAGAGGGCCATCTATTTAGAATGCAGATAGAAAGGAATTTCTTTAGCCAGAGGCTGGTGAATCGGTAGAATTTGTTGCCTCAGGCAGCTATTGAGGCCAGGTTATTGGGTGTATTTAAGGCAGAGGTTGGTTAGTCAGGGGCGAAAGGTTACAGGGAGAAGGCTGGACAATGGGGCTGAGAGGGCCATGATGAAATAGTGGAGCAGATTTGTTGGACTGAATGGCCTAATTCTGCTCCTATATTTTACTGTCTTTATGGTCAATAACAAATACAACTCTGTGCATTGATTAACGTGTGTATCATAAATAGTGAACAGAAATTACTTGAGAAAAAGTGACAGGTGTAATCATGTAAAGCTGAGACTGATGATAGAAGATGGATCAGCTTACAGAAAGGGGACAGAAAACTTGGCTGAGTGATGTAATAAAACAATCTCTCGCTCAATATCAGTAAGATGAAAGAACTGATTGTAGACTTCAGGAGAGGGAAACCAGAGGTCCATGAGCCAGTAATCTTCGAAGAATCTGAGGTGGAGAGGTCAGTAACTTTAAATTCCTGGGAGTCACTATCTCAAAGGTCCTGTCCTGGACCCATCACAAAAATATTATTGCAAAGAAAGCACAACAGTGCATCTACTTCCTCGGGAGTCGGTGGAGGTTCGACGAGTCATCGGAAACCCTGTCAAACTTCTATAGATGTGTGATGGAATGTGTACTGACAGGCTGCATTGCAGCCTGGTGTGGGAACTCCAATGACATTGAGCAGAAAATCCTACAAAAGATAGTAGATTTGGCCCAGTACTTCACAAGTAAAACAATCCCAAACATTGAGCACATCTACATGAAACGTTGCCAGAGAAAAGCAGCATCCATCATCAAAGATCCTCACTGCTACCATCAGGTAAAAAGTACAGATGCCTCGAGACTCTCACCACCGGGTTCGAGAACAGTTACTACTCCTCAACCAACAGACTATTGAACAAAAGGGGATTGATATCTGCATTTGCATAGTTTGTTTACAGTTTATAGTTCCTGATGTTTAGGTAAGAACATAAAGAATACAGCAGGAGTAGGCATTCTGGCCTGTCAAGCTTGATCTGCCATTCAATAACTGATCTGACCATGGACTCATCTCCACCTACCAGCCTTTTCCTCATACCCCTTAATTCCCCTACTATGCAAAAATCTATCCAACCTTGTCTTAAATATATTCAATGAGGTAGCCTCCACTGCTTCATTGAGCAGAGAATTCCACAGATTCACCACTCTTTGGGAAAAGCAGTTCCTCCTCATCTCTGACCTAAATCTACTCCCCCAAATCTTGAGGCTATGTCCCCTAGTTCTAGTCTCACCTACCAGTGGAAACAACTTTCCTGCCTCTATCTTATCTATCCCTTTCATAATTTTATATGTTTCTATAAGATCTCCTCTCATTGTTCTGAATTCCAGCAAGCTCCACAGTCCCAGGCGACTCAATGTCTCTTCATAGTCTAACCCCTTCATCCCTGGAATCAACCTGGTGAACCTCCTCTGCACCACCTCCAAAGCCAGTATATCCCTTCATCAAG
This sequence comes from Mobula birostris, assembly GCF_030028105.1. Lineage (NCBI taxonomy): Eukaryota > Metazoa > Chordata > Chondrichthyes > Myliobatiformes > Myliobatidae > Mobula > Mobula birostris. The sequence goes on from NC_092393.1 coordinate 23,040,693, forward strand.
TAACGAGAGCAGAACTGCACGCAGTACTCCAGGTGCGGCCTCACCAGTACCCCGTACAGTTGCAGCATAACCTTCCTGCTCTTAAATTCAATCCCTCAAACAATGAAGACCAACATTCCATTTGCCCTCTTGATAGCCAGCTGCACCTGCAAACCAACCTTTCCTGATTCATGCACAAGCACTCCCAAGTCCTTCTGCACAGCAGCATGTTGCAATTTTTAACATTTAAATAATAATCTGATCTTTCATTTTTCCTTCCAAAATGAATTTACCAACATTGTACTCCATCTGCCAGACCCTTCCCCACTCACTTAACCTACCTGTATCTCTCTGCAAACTTTCCACATCCTCTGCACAATTTGCTTTTCCACTCAGTTTAGTGTCATCAGCAAACTTTGATACACTACACTCGGTCCCCTCTTCTAGATTGCTAATGTATATCGTGAACAGCTAGGGGCCCATCACCAACCCCTGTGGTACACCACTCACCACTGATTGCCAACCGGAGAAACACCCAAGTTCCCAACTCTTTGCTTTCTATTGGTTAACTGATCCTCTGTCCATGCTACTACATCACCCCGAAGTCTACGCATCTTTATCTTATGGATAAGTCTTTAATGTGGCACTTTATTGAATGCCTTCTGGAAATCCAAGTAAATAACGTCCATCTGTTCCCCACTATCCACTGCACTTGTTATATCCTCAAGGAACTTCAGTGTTTGTCAAACAGGACCTGCCTTTGCTGAATTCATGCTGTGTCTACATAATGGATGCATTTCTTTCCAGATGTCTCACTATTTCTTCTTCAAGTATTTTCCCAACTACAGATGTTAAACTAATTGGCCTATAGTTATCTGCTTTTTGCCTACATCCTTTTTTGAACAGTGGCAGGACATTCACCTTCCAATCCACCAAGACCTGCCCAGCGTCCAGAGAATTTTCGTAAATTATCACCAAAGCCTCAACTATAACCTCTGCCATTTCTTTCAGTACCCTGGGATGCATTCCATCAGGACCAGGGGACTTGTCAATCTTTTAGCCCACAAGTTTGCTCAGTACTACTTCTTTAGTGATAGCTATTGTATCGAGGTCCTCACCTCACATCACATCCATATCATCTCTTTTTGTCATATTAGACATATCCTCCACTGTGAAGACCGACACAAAATAGTTATTCAAAGTCTCTGCCATTTCCTCATTACCCAACATCAATTCCCCCTTTTTGTCCTCCAAGGGACGCACATTCACTTTGTCCACCCTTTTCCACTTTATATAACTATAAAAACTTTTACTATCCCTTTTTATATTTTGTGCTAGTTTATTTACATAACCTATCTTCCCTTTCCTTATTGCTCGCTTAGTGGTCCTTTGATGCTTTATAAAGTTTTCCCAAGCTTCCTGTTTCCCACTACTCTTAGCAACTTTGTATGCACGAGCTTTTAGTTTGCCCACCCTTACTATCCTTGCTTTTAACTGGAATATACCTTTGTTGAGCACTGTGAAAAATCTCTTTGAAAGTCTTCTGCTGTTCCTCAGCCATCCCACCATATAGCCTGTGTTCCCAGTCTACCCTACCCAACTCCTCCCTTATCCCATTGTAGTCTCCCTTGTTTAGGCATAATACATTGGTTTTAGCTCGAACTATTGCACTCTCCATTTGTATGAGAAACTCAATCATACTGTGATCACTCTTTCCGAGAGGATCCCTAACTATAAGGTTGCTAATTTTACCTGTCTCATTGCAGAAGACCAGATCCAAAATAATATGTTCCCTTGTAGGTTCAGTAACATCCTGTTCGAGAAAGCTGTCACGTATGCATTCTATGAAGTACTCCTCAAGACTGCCTTGAACATCTTGATTCACCCAATCTATGTGCAAGTTAAAGTTCCCCATGATAACTGCTGTTCCATTCTTACATGCTTCAAATATGACAGTTTACAGTTACTATTCTATAGATTTGCTAAGTAAGTCTGCAGAAAAATAATCTTAGGGTTGTATGTGGTGACATGTATGTACTCTGATTACTTTGAACTTTGAACTTTAAAAGTAATGGCCTGATGAGGTGGATAACATATCAATCAAAGCACAGAATCTTGTATTTATACAGCATCCTTGAAATTGAAAAACATCCTAAGATGTTTCATGAGCATAATTGAGCAAATGTGATAGGGAAAGATTGCTTTATGTTTTAACAGATAATCTTTCATCATAACTAGTGATAGCTGACAGGCTTAGAAAATGCACATTAGTGCGTTGCTTTCTTTTTATTTCTGGATTTTACATAAGGTTATAAGAATGCATGAAATGACATTACAAAGGGCAGAGAGACACTATAAAGTCCAGGAAGGAAACTAATATATCAGGAAAACAATGGACGATTAACAGACATGTGAACTGGCAGGGAAAACCTGGATATAGATCACATGTAAGCAGATGCAGGATTAGTTTAGATTGGCATCATAGACTGAAGGGCCTTTTCCTGTGTGGTATTTTGCTATGTTTTATGAATGATGATTGAGCTCCAACATATCATTCACGTTCAATACCCACTGGTATCTGCAAGGCTTTCGGATGCCAAGACAACTTATTCCACTATGTTTTTTAAATGATTTCTTCAACTCTGTTATATAAGGCTGATATTTTACTTCTGGGACCCAGACTAAAATCTAACTAAGACAATTGCAAAGAAAATCTCAATTTCTCAATGGCCATTAAGAGACCTAACACTAGTTTCATCTCCCCAATCCCCAAAAGAAATCTGCCTGCTACACAAGATCAATCTCGCTGCCTGCAATGTATTCTAAAAACAAAAATGCAATCAACTTTTCCTCCAGAAGCATTGCAGCTGAATAATAAACCAAAACAATCATTCAGCCATGCTGTCTCACATTGAATTCCACTAATGGTCAAGGTTTGACTGCATGAGAAGCTTTCAATTTCGAGTTCAATTTTAATTGTCATCCGACAATACTTGAATCCCATGAATGCAGCCAAAAAAAAAGTTACTCTGGGGCCGAGGTGCAAAACCCAGTACTGATAGTCATACCTGACACAAGGCACATACAACACATAGAACAGCGGTCCCCAACCACCGGGCCGCAGAGCATGTGCTACTGGGCCGCGAGGAAATGATATGCACCTTTCCTCATTCCCTGTCATGCATTGTTGAACTTGAACATCGGGTTGCCAACTGTCCCGTATTTGACAGGACATCCTGTATATTGGTCTAAATTGGTGTGTCCCATACGGGACTGCCCCGTCCCGTATTTCCCCAGCTAAGGTAGAGCGTTCCTATGAAACCATTGATACCAAAATGGCGTGAAGCGAAGAAACAATTACCAGTAATTTATATGGGAAAAATTTTTGAGCGCTCCCAGACCCAAAAAATAACCTAAAAAATCATACCAAATAACAGGTAAAACCGAAAGTAAGACTAAAATATAGTAAAAGAAGGAATGATATGATAAATACACAGCCTATATAAAGTAGAAATAATGTATGTACAGTATAGTCGGGAAGATGAAGGTAAAACTGATTTGTGGAAAAAAATCGGCACGTACGCGCATGCGCACACAGGTGCCCGCGCAAGGCTTCATGGTCATGGTAGTCTTTCCTGGGGTAAAGTGTCTCGGAATTTGACTGCTACTTTTGTCCCTCATTTGGGAGTGAGAAAGTTGGCAACCCTAACTGTAAAATGACATGTTGAGGTGAGTTTAACCACCCACCCACTCCTGGTCAGCCGGTCCGCAAGAATATTGTCAATATTAAAGCGGTCCGCGGTGCAAAAAAGGTTGGGGACCCCTGACATAGAAGATAACAAGCATATATAAGGTGTCATTAAAATACATTCACACAAAAAAAAGAGTCAAAACCCTGAGTCCATGAATGTTGCAGTAATCTGCAATTGAACACAATGCGGCTTGCTTTCTGCCAAGCAAACACTGGGGGGCAACACCAACTCCAGCTTGGACGTAACACCCCACTGTCTCCAGTGAAGAGCATTGACTCCGACGCCTCTTTCCTTGGCGGCTATTAATAGGCGACACGGCAGCTTGAGGCCTGGTCCTCACTACCACCGAGGCCACACAGCTCCCCTGCCGGCCACCACACCATCCAACAAGAAATCAGTGAATTGGACTTGCAGCTTTCCACATTAGCAATATCCAACAGGGTCTAGCAATCACAAGAAAAGCAACTGAGACGATCACTCACTGCTAGAGAGCACTCTGCCTTTGAGCACCGATGCCTCTCCGACGCAGACAGCAGCTCAATTCGCACTTCAACTCCAGGTCCTTCAGTTTCTCCACCAATGAGCAACTTGCTGCTGGGGCAGACCTGCAGTACGTTAAGTTCTTAATGTCCAGCAGGGTCATGTGATTACAACAAGTACGGTTAAAAAAATAATAACACATTTGTTGACCTCGTAGAAGCTGCTGCGAGCGAACGTGCCTCTATCTTAACGGAAGCCTTTAAATGTATGCCAGCTGATACAACTTACTGAAGTATTCCATTTAATACCACTTTTTGATTTTATTATCTCTGCACTTGTGAAGCCAACATAGCAATATGCTTTTCTGTACCAGTGAGAGGTCTGAATCTTCTTGACAACACACAATCTATTGCTTCCACTTAAATCTCTTCCAACTGGAACTTCTGGGATTAACAGCTGTGAAAAACCATAACTTCCAACAGTGAAAAGCAGCTCTTTTGCTCATCATTTATTGCAGACAGAGTGACTTCCAGCTGTTGTTTATCTGTGCATCTCAAGTATCAACAAAAAAAACATCATTCAGTTAAATGGGATGGAATTTCATACTAATCATAGATCACATTTGTTATCAAGTGCTTTGATACAGGTTGTATAATTGATTTCTGATATGTTGCCCAACAAAATGATTTTTTTTTATTCAACATAGCACAACAGCTCCCTTTCATTAGAAAGAGACTGCTTGCATTGTAGTGAAAACAATAAAGCCAGCCAAGGGTGGAAATCATTGGGTAATTCCCTTGCCAATCAAGCCCACTGACATTGATTCATGCACCTGACTGGAATAAAATTATCTTCCACTTCTTCAATTCACCATTCTGGCCTCTTACCTCTTCTTTCTAACCTGCCTATCACCTCCCCGTTGCCCTTCCTCCTTCCCCTTCTCCCATGGTCCACTCTCCTCTTCTATCAGATTCCTTCTTCTCCTGTACTCCACATTTTCCATCTACTACTTCCCAGCTTCTTACTTCATCTCCCCTCCTACCATCAGGTTTCACCAACCACTTTCTAGCTTAGCCTACTTCCCTCCCCCCCCCCCCCACCTTTTATTTTCACATATTTCCCCTGCCTTTACAGTCCTGATAGAAACACAGAAACATAGAAAATAGGTGCAGGAGTAGGCTATTCGGCCCTTCGAGCCTGCACCGCCATTCAGTATGATCATGGCTGATCATCAAACTCAGAACCCTGTACCAGCCTTCCCTCCATACCCCCCTGATCCCTTTAGCCACAAGGGCCATATCTAACTCCCTCTTAAATATAGCCAAAGAACTGGCCTCAACTGTTTCCTGTGGCAGAGAATTCCACAGATTCACCACTCTCTGTGTGAAGAAGTTTTTCCTAATCTCGGTCCTAAAAGGCTTTCCCTTTATCCTCAAACTGTGACCCCTCGTTCTGGACTTCCCCAACATCCAGAACAATCTTCCTGCATTTAGCCTGTCCAATCCCTTTAAGATTTTATACGTTTCAATCAGATCCCCCCCCTCAATCTTCTAAATTCCAACGAGTATAAGCCTAGTTCATCCGGTCTTTCATCATATGAAAGTCCTGCCATCCCGGGAATCAATCTGGTGAACCTTCTTTGTACTCCCTCTATGGCAAGGATGTCTTTCCTCAGATTAGGGGACCAAAACTGCACACAATACTCCAGGTGTGGTCTCACCAAGGCCTTGTACAACTGCAATAGTACCTCCCTGCTCCTGTACTCGAATCCTCTTGCTATAAATGCCAGCATACCGTTTGCCTTTTTCACCACCTACTGTACCTGCATGCCCACTTTCAATGACTGATGTATAATGACACCTAGGTCTCGTTGCACCTCCCCTTTTCCTAATTGGCCACCATTCAGATAATAATCTGTTTTCCTGTTTTTGCCACCAAAGTGGATAACTTCACATTTATCCACATTAAATTGCATCTGCCATGAATTTGCCCACTTACCTAACCTATCCAAGTCACCCTGCATCCTCTTAGTATCCTCCTCACAGCTAACACTGCCACCCAGCTTCGTGTCATCCGCAAACTTAGAGATGCTGCATTTAATTCCCTCATCCAAGTCATTAATATATATTGTAAACAACTGGGGTCCCAGCACTGAGCCCTGCGGTACCCCACTAGTCACTGCCTGCCATTCTGAAAAGGTCCCGTTTATTGCCACTCTTTGCTTCCTGTCTGCCAACCAATTCCCTATCCACATCAATACCTTACCCCCAATACCGTGTGCTTTAAGTTTGCACACTAATCTCCTGTGTGGGACCTTGTCAAAAGCCTTTTGAAAATCCAAATATACCACATCCACTGGTTCTCCCCTATCTACTCTACTAGTTACATCCTCAAAAAATTCTGAGATTCGTCAGACATGATTTTCCTTTCACAAATCCATGCTGACTTTGTCCGATGATTTCACCGCTTTCCAAATGTGCTGTTATCACATCTTTGATAACTGACTCTAGCAGTTTCCCCACCACCGATGTTAGGCTAACCGGTCTATAGTTCCCCAGTTTCTCTCTCCCTCCTTTTTTAAAAAGTGGGGTTACATTAGCCACCCTCCAATCCTCAGGAACTAGTCCAGAATTTAAAGAGTTTTGAAAAATTATCACTAATGCATCCACTATTTCTTGGGCTACTTCCTTAAGCACTCTGGGATGCAGACCATCTGGCCCTGGGGATTTATCTGCCTTTAATCCCTTCAATTTACCTAACACCACTTCCCTACTAACATGCATTTCCCTCAGTTCCTCCATCTCACTGGACCCTCTGTCCCCTAGTAGTTCCAGAAGATTATTTATGTCCTCCTGAGTGTGACAGAACCAAAGTAATTATTCAATTGGTCTACCATGTCCTTGTTCCCCATGATCAATTCACCTGTTTCTGTCTGTAGGGGACCTACATTTGTCTTAACCAATCTTTTTCTTTTCACATATCTATGATGAAGAGTCTTGGTTGTTTACTAATTTTCAGAGATGCTGCCTGACCTGCTGAGTTTTTCTAACATTTTGTGTGTGTTGCTCTGGATTTCCAGTTCCACTTATTATGTTCCACTTGTTCCATTTTTTCTTCTGGGGAAATTACCCCACTGTTATTGGGAGAAGTTGCTGTAGTTTTTGCAGCCTTCATGTTTTGAACAGGTTTTGTTTTCTTGGTAAATTAACTTTGATTGAAATACGTTGATCTGTTTGCTGTGAGAATGTACATGTTCCCCTATAAGTCATTGACTACTGCAGGGTTGTCAGTAGTTATGCTGGTAGAAATAAGAGCGAATGGAATGGGAAACAAATTGTTGCCGTGATCAATGGAGATATTCGTGGGAACAAATGTAATGGAGCATTATTCAACTTCTTGATACAGAAAGACATTTTAAAATTTACTTAAAGTGAGATGCATGTAGCTTAACCTGTACAGATTGGAGTGTAAAAATCATAAGGTTCAAGGCCCATTCCAGCGACTTCACAAAGTCCAGACTGCCACCTTGTTGAAATAATGGGAGAATACTGTACAAACAGTGGTGCCATTCTTCAAAGACATTAAACAGATACTTTACCTTCCCTCTGTGGGGAAATTGTAATTTTGAGAAAGAATAGGGAAATTCATCTTCTTGTTCTAGTCAACATTTACAGTATCATTCAAAACAACACTGCAGATGGGATCTTGCTCTCTCCAAAAATATAGCCACATTTTTAACATTATATGGGCCACTACAATTCAAATCTACTTCACTCTGAGGTAAAGAAAGCATTTTAAAAGTGCCTTTATCTAAGTAGATTATTGGTCTTATTCTTTTTTCCTTCGGTTTGGTACAATTTGCATTATCTTGGAGCTTTCATGGGCCAATTTTGTGTCATGGCAGGTTACAAGATTTAAAGTATTCACAAGAAAAATATGATATTCTTCAATTGTAACAATTAAGAGAACATAGAACATAGAGAACATAGAGTAGTACAGCACAGTACAGGCCCTTCGGCCCACAATGTTGTGCCAACTCTCAAACCCTGCCTCCCATATAAGCCCCCACCTTAAATTCCTCCGTATACCTGTCTAGTAGCCTCTTAAACTTCACCAGTGTATCTGCCTCCACCACTGACTCAGGCAGTGCATCCCACGCACCAATCGCTCTCTGAGTAAAAAAACTTGCTCTAATATCCCCCTTGAACTTCCCACCCCTTACCTTAAAGCCATGTCCTCTTGTATTGAGCAGTAGTGCCTTGGGGAAGAGGCGCTGGCTATCCACTCTATCTATCCTTCTTATTATCTTGTACACCTCTATCATGTCTCCTCTCACCCTCCTTCTCTCCAAAGAGTAAAGCCCTAGCTCCCGTAATCTCTGATCATAATGCATACGCTCTAAACCAAGCAGCATTCTGGTAGATCTCTTCTGTACCTTTTCCGATGCTTCCACATCCCTCCTATAGTGAGGCGACCAGAACTGGACACAGTATTCCCAGTGTGGCCTAACCAGAGTTTTATAGAGCTGCATCATTACATCGCGACTCTTAAACTCTATCCCTCAACTTATGAAAGCTAACACCCCATAAGCTTTCTTATCTACCCTATCCACCTGTGAGGCAACTTTCAGGGATCTGTGGACATGTACCCCCAGATCCCTCTGCTCCTCCACACTACCAAGTATCCTGCCATTTACTTTGTACTCTGCCTTGGAGTTTGTCCTTCCAAAGTGTACCACCTCTCACTCCTCCGGGTTGAACTCCATCTGCCACTTCTCAGCCCACTTCTGCATCCTATCAATGTCTCTCTGCAATCTTTGACAATCCTCTACACTATCTACAACACCACCAACCTTTGTGTCATCTGCAAACTTGCCAACCCACCCTTCTACCCCCACATCCAGGTCGTTAATAAAAATCACGAAAAGTAGAGATCCCAGAACAGATCCTTGTGGGACACCACTAGTCACAATCCTCCAATCTGAATGTACTCCCTCCAACACGACCCTCTGCCTTCTGCAGGCAAGCCAATTCTGAATCCACTTGGCCAAACTTCCCTGGATCCCATGCCTTCTGACTTTCTGAATAAGCTTACCATGTGGAACCTTGTCAAATGCCTTACTAAAATCCATATAGATCACATCCACTGCACTACCCTCATCTATATGCCTGGTCACCTCCTCAAAGAACTCTATCAGGCTTGTTAGACACGATCTGCCCTTCACAAAGCCATGCTGACTGTCCCTATTCAGACCATGATTCTCCAAATGCCCAGAGATCCTATCTCTAAGAATCTTTTCCAACAGCTTTCCCACCACAGACGTAAGGCTCACTGGTCTATAATTACCCGGACTATCCTTACTACCTTTTTTGAACAAGGGGACAACATTCGCCTCCCTCCAATCCTCCAGTACCATTCCTGTGGACAACGAGACATAAAGATCCTGGCCAGAGGCTCAGCAATCTTTTCCCTCGCCTCGTGGAGCAGCCTGGGGAATATTCCATCAGGCCCCGGGGACTTACCCATCCTAATGTATTTTAACAACTCCAACACATCCTCTCTCTTAATATCAACATGTTCCAGAACATCAACCTCACTCATATTGTCCTCACCATCATCAAGTTCCCTCTCATTGGTGAATATTGAAGAGAAGTATTCATTGAGGACTTCCCTCACTTCCACAGCCTCCAGGCACATCTTCCCACCTTTATCTCTAATCGGTCCTACTTTCACTTCTGTCATCTTTTTTTTCTTCACATAATTGAAGAATGCCTTGGGGTTTTCCTTTACCCTACTCGCCAAGACCTTCTCATGCCCCCTTCTTGCTCTTCTCAGCCTTCTTAAGCTCCTTTCTTGCTTCCCGATATTCCTCAATAGACCCACCTGATCCTTGCTTCCTAAACCTCATGTATGCTGCCTTCTTCCACCTGACTAGATTTTCCACCTCACTTGTCACCCACGGTTCCTTCACCCTACCATTCTTTATCTTCCTCACTGGGACAAATTTATCCCTAACATCCTACAAGAGATCTCTAAACATCGACCACATGTCCATAGTACATTTCCCTGCAAAAACGTCATCCCAATTTACACCCACAAGTTCTAGCCTTATAGCCTCATAATTTGCCCTTCCCCAATTGAAAATTTTCCTGTCCTCTCTGATTCTATCCTTTTCCATGATAATGCTAAAGGCCAGAGAGTGGTGGTTACTGTCCACCAGGTGCTCACCCACTGAGAGATCTGTGACCTGACCCGGTTCATTACCTAGTACTAGATCTAGTGTGGCATTCCCCCGAGTCGGCCTGTCCACATACTGTGACAGGAATCCGTCCTGGACACACTTAACAAACTGTGCCCGATCTAAACCCTCGGAACTAATCAGGTGCCAATGAATATTAGGGAAGTTAAAGTCACCCATGATAACGACCCTGTTATTTTTGCACCTTTCCAAAAAATCTGCCTCCCAATCTGCTCCTCTGTGTCTCTGCTGCTACCAGGGGGCCTATAGAATACCCCCAGTAGGGTAACTGCTCCCTTCCTGTTCCTGACTTCCACCCATACTGACTCAAAAGAGGATCCTGCTACATTACCCACCCTTTCTGTAGCTGTAATAGTATCCCTGACCAGTAATGCCACCCCTCCTCCCCTTTGTCCACCCTCTCTATCCCTTTTAAAGCACTGAAATCCAGGAATATTGAGAATCCATTCCTGCCCTGGTGCCAGCCAAGTCTCTGTAATGGCCACTACATCATAATTCCATGTATGTATCCAAGCTCTTAATTCATCACCTTTGTTCCTGATGCTTCTTGCATTGAGGTACACACATTTCAGCCCTTTTACCTTACTGCCTTTACACCATTTATTCTGCTTCTCTTTCCTCAAAGCCTCTCTGTATGTTAGATCTGGCTTTACTCCATGCACTTCTTTCACTGCTCTATCGCTCTGGGTCCCATCACCCTTGCAAATTAGTTTAAACCCTCTCAAACCATGCTAGCATACCTACCTGCAAGGATATTGCTCCCCCTCGAGTTCAGGTGCAACCCATCCAATCTGTACAGGTCCCACCTTCCCCAGAAGAGATCCCAATAATCCAAAAATCTAAAACCCTGCTCCCTGCACCAACTCCTCTGTCACGCATTCAACTGCCATTTCCTCCAGTTCTTAACATCTCTGTCACGTAGCACTGGCAGCAATCCTGAGAACGCCACCCTTGAGGTCCTGTTCTTCAGCCTTCTGCCTAGTTCCCGAAACTCACACTTCAGGACCTCATCCCTCTTCCTGCCTATGTTGTTGGTCCCAACATGTATCACAACTTCTGGTTGCTTTCCCTCTCATACCCAGGATGACAAGACATCCCGGACCCTGGCACCCGGGAGGCAACAAACCATGCGGGTGTCCTTCTCACGTCCACAAATCTCCTGTCTGCTCCCCTAACTATAGAGTCTCCAATGACAACAGCTCTCCTGTTCTCCGTCCCACCCTTCTGCACCACCGGATCAGAGGCCCTGCCACTGTGGCTCACACCTGGTCGGTCGTCCCCGCCAACAGTATCCAGAACGGTAAAGTTATTATTCGGGGAATGGCTACAGGGGTGCTCTGCACTACCTGTCTGCTCAGCTTCGCTTTCCCCCCTCTGACTGTCATCCACCGACCTGCTTCCGACAGCCTAGGTGTGACTACCTCCCTGTAGCTCTCATCTATGACCGCCTCATTCTCCCTTATGAGTTGAAGGTCATCCACCTGCTGCTCCAGGTTGCTTACACGGTCTTCCAGATCACCCAGCCGTATGCACTTCTGGCAGATGTGACTCTGCGGGAGAGGGGATTTCCCCCAAGACTGCCACATCTCACATGAGAGTAACATCACCGTCTCAGGAGACATTGTAAAAATTAACTGCGAGCTAGCTTGTCCTCCGCCTCTTCTCGTCGAAGCATCTCGAGTCAAAGCCTCAAAGCTCCACTCCACTACCTAACAGTAGTAGTGAGGTCGGGGATGGCATTAAACAGGAAATTAGAAATGCATGCAATAAAGGAACAGCAGTTATAATGGGTGACTTCAATCTACATATAGATTGGGTGAACCAAATTGGTAAAGGTGCTGAGGAAGAGGATTTCTTGGAATGTATGCGGGATGGTTTTTTGAACCAACATGTCGAGGAACAAACTAGAGAGCAGGCTATTCTAGACTGGGTATTGAGCAATGAGGAAGGGTTAATTAGCAATCTTGTCGTGAGAGGCCCTTGGGTAAGAGTGACCATACTATGGTGGAATTCTTCATTAAGATGGAGAGTGACATAGTTAATTCAGAAACAAAGGTTCTGAACTTAAAGAAGGGTAATTTTGAAGGTATGAGACGTGAATTAGCTAAGATAGACTGGCAAATGACACTTAAAGGGTTGACGGTGGATATGCATTGGCAAGCATTTAAAGATCGCATGGATGAACTACAACAATTGTTCATCCCAGTTTGGCAAAAGAATAAATCAGGGAAGGTAGTGCACCCGTGGCTGACAAGGGAAATTAGGGATAGTATCAATTCCAAAGAAGAAGCATACAAATTAGCCAGAAAAAGCGACTCACCTGAGGACTGGGAGAAATTCAGAGTCCAGCAGAGGAGGACAAAGGGCTTAATTAGGAAAGGAAAAAAAGATTATGAGAGAAAACCAGCAGGGAACATAAAAACTGACTGTAAAAGCATTTATAGATATGTGAAAAGAAAAAGATTGGTAAAGACAAATGTTAGTCCCCTACAGACAGAAACAGGTGAATTGATTATGGGGAGCAAGGACATGGCAGACCAATTGAATAATTACTTTGGTTCTGTCTTCACTAAGGAGGGCATAAATAATCTTCCAGAAATAGTAGGGGACAGAGGGTCCAGTGAGATGGAGGAACTGAGCGAAATACATGTTAGTAGGGAAGTAGTGTTGGGTAAATTGAAGGGATTAAAGGCAGATAAATCCCCAGGGCCAGATGGTCTGCATCCCAGAGTGCTTAAGGAAGTAGCCCAAGAAATAGTGGATGCATTAGTGATAATTTTTCAAAACTCTTTAAATTCTGGACTAGTTCCTGAGGATTGGAGGGTGGCTAATGTAACCCCACTTTTTAAAAAAGGAGGGAGAGAGAAACCGGGGAATTATAGACCAGTTAGCCTGACATTGGCGGTGGGGAAAATGCTAGAGTCAGTTATCAAAGATGTGATAACAGCATATTTGGAAAGCGGTGAAATCATCGGACAAAGTCAGCATGGATTTGTGAAAGGAAAATCATGTCTGACGAATCTCATGGAATTTTTTGAGGATGTAACTAGTAAGGGGAGAACCAGTGGATGTGGTATCTATGGATTTGCAAAAGGCTTTTGACAAGGTCCCACACAGGAGATTAGTGTGCAAACTTAAAGCACACAGTACTGGGGGTAAGGTATTGATGTGGATAGAGAATTGGTTGGCAGACAGGAAGCAAAGAGTGACAATAAGCGGGGCCTTTTCAGAATGGCAGGCAGTGACTAGTGGGGTACCGCAAGGCTCAGTGCTGGGACCCCAGTAGTTTACAATATATATTAATGACTTAGATGAGGGAATTAAATGCAGCATCTCCAAGTTTGCGGTTGACATGAAGCTGGGTGGCAGTGTTAGCTGTGAGGAGAATGTTAAGAGGATGCAGGGTGACTTGGATAGGTTAGGTAAGTGGGCAAATTCATGGCAGATGCAATTTAATGTGGATAAATGTGAGGTTATCCACTTTGGTGGCAAAAACAGGGAAACAGATTATTATATAAATGGTGGCCGATTAGGAAAAGGGGAGGTGCAACGAGACCTGGGTGTCATTATACACCAGTCATTGAAAGTGGGCATGCAGGTACAGCAGGCGGTGAAAAAGGCGAATGGTATGCTGGCATTTATAGCAAGAGGATTCGAGTACAGGAGCAGGGAGGTACTATTGCAGTTGTACAAGGCCTTGGTGAGACCACACCTGGAGTATTGTGTGCAGTTTTGGTCCCCTAATCTGAGGAAAGACATCCTTGCCATAGAGGGAGTACAAAGAAGGTTCACCAGATTGATTCCCGGGATGGCAGGACTTTCATATGATGAAAGACCGGATGAACTAGGCTTATACTCGTTGGAATTTAGAAGATTGAGGGGGGGATCTGATTGAAACGTATAAAATCTTAAAGGGATTGGACAGGCTAAATGCAGGAAGATTGTTCCGGATGTTGGGGAAGTCCAGAACGAGGGGTCACAGTTTGAGGATAAAGGGAAAGCCTTTTAGGACCGAGATTAGGAAAAACTTCTTCACACAGAGAGTGGTGAATCTGTGGAATTCTCTGCCACAGGAAACAGTTGAGGCCAGTTCATTGGCTATATTTAAGAGGGAGTTAGATATGGCCCTTGTGACTAAAGGGATCAGGGGGTATGGAGGGAGGGCTGGTACAGGGTTCTGAGTTGGATGATCAGCCATGATCATACTGAATGGTGGTGCAAGCTCAAAGGGCCGAATGGCCTACTCCTGCACCTATTTTCTATGTTTCTATGTTTCTATGTTCTACTGACCCATTCACTCACTGGCCGTTTTCCACATTTTGGATAAATACAGGCACACAGATGAGAGAAGTATGGAGGGCTATGTTCTAGGTGCAGGCGGATGGAACTGGGCAGAAAATCAGGCTGGTACAGGATAAATGGGCTGAGGGGCCTGATTTTGTACTGTAGTGCTCTATGACTCTATTCTTTCCCGATCTTAAACCAAAGTAAAATTTAGGCTATCAACTTAATTATTTTAAGTGTTCTTTGGAATCAATTTCCACTCTGCTTTTGTGTGTCCTAAGACATTCAATGAGGTTAATAATGGAACTAGAAAGTATTTCACTGATAGGACAGGTAGTGGCTGGTAGACAGGGGTGGGCACTTCTTCACAGCTTATACTAGGTTTCTGTGTGCTCCTGATACATGGCCTCAAGGACCCCAATACCATACTGAATGCTCCTTCTGCACATTGAGCATTCATGGGCTAGAGATTTCCACTAAATCAATGGTGATGTTACATTTAATGAAAGGAAGCACAGAATACAGAGCTGTTCCTCTATCTGCAGGATAACCTATTTCATAACAGATCAGTATAGTGTCTCTGGAATTCGGTGCCAAGTATGTGAACAAGTTGGGGACACAAGGGTCAGAATGTGGTTTCCTCAACATAGTTGACTGAGTGCAACTAAAGCTTCTTGTTAATGTCAGCAGAGTCCTCTAGTTCTTAATATAGTAGTAAGCAGTACTTTATCTTCTTACAGATACGATTCTCAATACATCTCCAAGGCTCGCAGTGAACTATCCAAGCATGTGTTTTGCTTCCTGTTAATAATTTAAGCTTTCCTACTAACTGATTAATTTATCTTCCTTTAGGCTAATTCATGTAATTATCAAAAACAAAGAGCTGTATTCTGCTTAAGCTTCACATAATTGATATCTTATAAATAATGACAAGGGGTCCTGTGGGTTACTCCACATGGAGCAATTCGATGGAAAGGTAACTTATGACTCTAAAGGAACTGGGAGAGAGGGCAAGTACTAATTACACATGAAAATATACAAAATAAACAATAAAATCTATGCAAACAATGGGAAATGCTGGAATAAATGGAGCATATAAAGCTGAGGGAGTGATCGTTAAGTGATACACAAAAATAATGAGGACAAAGGTAAGGTAAATGTTCACTGGCCTTTTCCCAGGATAAGTGATTCTAATATGAGATTTAAAAGGAGCAACTTTTTCTACACAGAGGATGACGAGTCTGTACAATGAGCTGCCAGAGGATTGTTACAATCTTTAGAAAACATTTAAACAAGTACCTGGATGTAAAAGATTAGGGCAAATGCAGACAAAAGGGACTAACTTAGGCAGACAATGTGGCCCGTATAGGCAAGTTAGGCCAAAGGTCTGGTTTCCATGCTCCACGTCATTTTTAAATAACTTTTGCTCAAGTAACAAGCCTCAGTATTTTGCTGATCGATATAATGAAAGATTTGCTATAATCAATCATGCTTATTTTTTGAAATATGCAGGATAATATACAGACAGCAGAAGGCTTTACATACATTTTACAAAGTGCCATCATATTGGATGTGAATGCAAATATTCTACAGATTTTGTTTTCCTATCCTACATACATCCAAAGCTGGTGGGTGGTGAACATATCCCTGCAGAATTTCAATTGATAAGGAGTGCAATTAAGTTGACCCAAACACTAAATCCATCTACCCCCATCTTCTGGTTGAAAACTGAAATGGCTGCTTCATTAAACCTAAAAAATAGGACATGCTGGCAGAACAACTAGAATATGTGAAAGGAGAAATAAACAAAGAGCCTTTGACCAGAAGATGTTAACTCTATTTTTCTTTCCACTGAATGCATCCGGTATATTCTACTTCTGTTTCAGATTTCCAGCATATGCAGTTTTATGAGTTTCTTTTAATCTAATATTACTATTGGCTAAAGATTTCATACAGAACAGGAATCTGCTTCTTGAGTGTTAGCAGCAAACATGCAATGTAATAGTCATAGAGATACAGCATGGAAATAAACCTTTAACCCACCATTTTCATGTCAATCATCAATTACTCATCTATATTCATAGCATATTCTAACACCTGATCCATAAGCTCAATGATTCAAGTACTTGTCAAGGCACTGCTTAAAATGTGTGAAGCCTTTGTCTCCACCATCTTCTTCAGGCAGTGTCATCCAGATTCTAGCTTCTGGGAGAAAAAGCTTTTGCTCAGCTCCCTCTAAACCTTTTACTCCTTACCCCACATCTATGGTGTCTGGTTAAGACATGTTCCCTTTACTTTTCGTCTTATTCATGCCCCTCATATCTTTTTGCCCCTCAAACAGGTCACTTCTCAGCTTCATCCACTGCAAGGGAAACAAGCATTGTTTTCCAGTCTGATCTCAGACCTGAGTTGCTCTATCCCAGGCACCCTCTCCTCTGCAATCACATCACTCCCACAGAAATATTCAGAGTATTTCAGTTCTGGGGCTGTCCAGGGAAGGGTAGCCCATTTGGTGAAAGGGCTTGTCATGTCCATTCTGGGGCAGCTTACCCACCTTTGATTCTCCAAGTAGCTGTCTGCATGCAACAGCGACAATGCCCCAGCACACCACTTCGACAGGTGGACTAAACCAGGTGAGGTAGCCAGCAGGCCTCATGCCTCGGTGAGATGGGGACATGCCTGTCCTGGCACACGAAGTCAGCTCCTATAGACTGACCGGATGAGGCCTACAGTGAGATCTGACAGCCAGGGTGACAGTTTTTCAATGCTCTGTGGAAAGCAAAGGGCATGAAAGCACACAGAAGATGCTATGGTCATCCACTACAACTAAGGAAGATCCCAGCTTGAAATATTTGCTTGTACCACTGCACCGGGACTTCTGGGATCAAAAGGGTGGAACTGCCCCAGTGCAAACTTTGAAAACTCTCCCACACAGGTCTCTTATCATCGTTGGACAGGATGGACAACCACCACTTCAGCTATGGCCAGGACAACGTTTTGTGTCCTACCTGCTCTTATATTCCATCACCTACATAATAAAGGCATGTATCAAGTATCTAGTATGCCTTCTTAAATACATTGCCCTGTTATCTTCAGGTATCTCTGTTCCTCTGTTCCTCATTGCTCCCTGGAGTCTGGCCATTCATTTTATATATCTTGGCCTTGCATTTCTCTCGTAATGTATTACCTCACACTTATCAGCATTAAATTATATCAGAGCTTTGCATTCTCCTTTCAGAATTTGCCACCATCAACTTCACTGGTGCCAAATATCAATGGACAATATAGCATATTTAATTGTGTGTTCTCTTCTTCTTCCAATGATTTTCTTCAGCAGCAAAGTTCAAGGTTTAAAGTATGTATAGATTAGTGTATACTACCTTGAGGTTCATTTTCTTATAGGCATTTACAGGGTGAAAGGAACACAATAGACTTTATGTACAATGATGCATAAAGACAAGGACTGACAAACAACCTATATGCCAAAGAAGGCAAACTGCAAAAATAATTACTGAGAGTATGAGTTCTATAGAAACCTCGAATCAATTCAGAGCAATGGTGATTGATTTTATTCACAACGGTTCAGGAGTCTAATGGTTGTAGGGTAATAACTGCCCTGAACCTGATGATGCAGGATCTAAGATTCCTGTAGCTACTGTCTGATGGTAGTAGCAAGAAAAGGACATGGCCTGAATGATCTTTGATGATGGGTGACAGTTTCTTGTGGCAGTGCTCCATGATGACTACTTAGTTGGGCTAGGACAAGCTATTGGCGATGTTCACTCCTAGGAACCTGAAGCTTACAAAACTCTCGATGTCAGCACTGTTGATGGAAACAGGAGTGATCCCTTCTTGTGGTCAATGACCAGCACTTAAGTTTTACTAATGTTGAAGGAAAGGTTGCTGTCATGGTACCGTGTCACTAGGCTCTCTATACCCGTCCTTTACTTCAACTCATCATTATTTGAGATTTATCCCACTACAGTTGCATCATCTGCAAACATGTCGAAAGAGTTAGAGTAGAATGTGATCACGCAGTCATTAGCTGAGGCTGAGGCTGCAGTTCTGATGATCGTGACAGAGATGTTGCTCCCTATCCTTACTCATAGATTCATGGTCATACAACACTACAGCGCAGAAACAGGCCCTACAGCCCATCCGGTCCATGCCAAACCGTTAATCTGCCTAGTGTCATCAGCTTGCATCTGGACCATTGTCCTCCATACCCCTCCCATCCATTTATCTATCCAAATTTCTCTTAAATGTTGAAATTGAAACCAAATTGAAACCCTTGTAGAAATTTCTTCAGATTTGGGGGCCCATATCAAACTTCTTCAACTGTCTGTTGTGCCTTTTTCACCACACAGCTGGTGTGTACAGATCACGTGAGGTCCTCGGTGATGTGGATGTCAAGAAACTAGATCTACAATCTAGAAACTAGAAGCTACATCCATTGATGTCAATAGGGGTTAGCCCATCTCCATTCCTCCTGTAATCCACAACCAGCTCCTTTGTTTTTGCGACATTGAGGGAGAGGTTGTTTTCTTGACACCACTGTGTCAAAGAGATGCCTTCTTCCCTGTAGGCCACCTCATTATTGTTTGAGATAAGGCCAATCAATGTAGTGTTGGCGTAAAATTTAATTAGCAGATTGGAAATGTGAGGGACTGTACAGTCATGGGTATACAGGGAGTAAAGGAGGGGACTCAGTACGCAGCCCTGGGGGCGAAAGTCCATGTAGACAGCATCTACTATGTTGCCTTCATCAACTTCCCCAGTAACCTGCTCAAAAAACTCCATGAGATTGGTTAGATATGACCTACCACACACAAAGCCATATTGACTATCCATAATATCCCTGCCTATCCAAATACTTATATATCCAAGCAACACACATCAAAGTTGCTGGTGAACACAGCAGGTCAGGCAGCATCTTTAGGAAGAGGTACAGTTGACGTTTCGAGCCAAGACCCTTCGTCAGGACTAACTGAAAGAAGAGCTAGTAAGAATTAAGAATTACTAGCTCTTCTTTCAGTTAGTCCAGCAACTTTGATGTGTGTTGTTTGAATTTCCAGCATCTGCAGAATTCCTCGTGTTTGCACTTATATATCCATTCTCTGAATACTTTCCAATAAGTTGCCCACTAATGATGTCAGGTTCACTTCCCTATAATGTCCTGGCCTATTTTTAGAGCCTTTCTCAAATAATGTAACAACATTGGCTGTCCTCTGGCACATCGCCTGTGGCTAAGGATGTTTTAAATCTCTGCTAGGGCCCCTGCAAATTCTTCCCTAGCATCCAAAAGGATCCAAGGAAACATCCTGTCAGGCCCTAGATATTTACCCATCCTAATTTGCCTCAAAGTAGCAAACACATCCTCCTCTGTAATCTGTATAGGGCCCATGACCTCTTTGCTGTTTGCCTCCCATCCATAGACGCTGTGTCTGTCTCCAGAGTAAATGCTTTGCAAAAAATCCATTCAGATCTCCCCATCTCTTTCAGATCCACCCACAGATCATGACTCTGAACTTCCAAGGAATCTATTTTGTCCATTACTATCTATTTGCTCTTAATATATCTGTAGAAGCCCTTAGTATGCTCCTTCATCTTTTTCCGCTTCAGCAACTTCATGTTTTCTTTTAGTCCTCCTGATTTCCTTCTCTTGCATTCTCTTGTTCACTTGCATTTCTTCTACTCCTCAAGTTCACCATTCTTTTCTACCTACCTACACCTGCTCTGTACCTCCTTCTTTTTCTTAACCAGGCCTCGATATCTCTTGAAAACCAAGGTTCCCTCGACGCGATATCCTTGCATTCTATGCTGATCAGGAACATACAAATTTTGTACTCTCAAAATCTCATTTTTGAAGGTCTCCACTTACCAAGTACACCTTCAACCTATCCCAATCCACATTTGCCAGATTCTTTCTTATACCATCAAAATTGACCTTTCTCCAATGTAGAACCTCAACCAACAGACCTGACCTATCCTTTTCCATAATTACCTTGAAATTAATGGCATTGCGACTACTAGATGCAAAGAGCTCCCTTACGCAATCTTCTGTCGCCTGCCTGATATTATTCCCTAATAGGAGATCAAGTATCACACACTATCTCTTTGGGACTTTTATGTGCAACCTTTTCTTGCAGCAGTCTGCGATCTCTACAAATTTGCTCTTCTAAATCCCACAGACTGTTGGGTGATCTATAACATAATCCCATTAACATTGCCATACCTTTCTTATTCCTCAGTTCCACCCTGTTCTGGCGCACTCGTTCCCATCCCCCTGCAACTCTAGTTTAACCCGTCACCCCTACCACAGTAGCAAACCTCCCAGCTAGGATATTAGTTCCTTCTCCAGTTCAGGTGCCAGCTGTCCCTTCTGTACAGGCCCCAACTTCCTGCAAGATAGCCCAATGACTTGAAGTTCAAAGTCCTCCCTCCTGCACCATCACCTTAGCCACATGTTAACCTGTATAACCTTCCAATTTCTGGCCCCATTAGCACATTGCATGGGTAACAATCCTGACAGGTCCTGTCCATTAGCTTAGCACCTAACTCCCTGAACTCATTTTGCAGGACTTCATCTACCCATGTCATTGGTACCAACATGGATCATGACCTCTGGCTGCTCTCCCTCTCCTTTAAGAATGCTGTGGATTCAATCTGAGATGCTCCTGACCCTGGCACCTGAGAAGCAACATACCATCTTGGAATTTTGTTCTCGTCCACAGAACTTCCTTACTGTTCTCTGAACCAACAAATCCCCTATCAGCTTGCTTCTTCCCACCCCCACCCCCACCCCCGATCAACCTACCCTCTGAGTCATAGAGCCAGAGACATGATCATTGTTGCTTTCTTCTGTTAGGTCATTCTCCCAACAGTATCCAATGTGGTATCCCTGGTGTTGAGGGGAACAGCCACTCTGCTTAACCCCTTTCCCCCTCTTGATAGTCACTCAGCTATCTGTGTCCTGCACGTTGGTTGTAGCTACCTCCCTGTCTGTCCTGTTTATCAACCCCTTAGCCTCACAAATGATCCGAAGTTCATCCAGTTCAAGACCGAACTCCTTACCTCAGCAGGTTAGAAGCTGCAGCTGGATACACTTCTTATCAGGGAAACTGGAGGCCTTCAAGCCTTCCTACATCCCACAAGAGGAGCATTGCAGTCTGTTAGTCAGGAAGTCAGTTGCAAAGGGAAGAAGCAAAGATGTGGTCTGCAAAGTGCAATGGGAGATAGAAAAAGTATGTCAAGAGGGCAATGATAGGGGACTGGCAGTCATGGAGGATTTCAATATGCAGGTAGATTGGAAAAATCAAGTTAATGCTGAAATACAGGAAGGAGAATTTGTAAAATGCCTATGAGATTTTTTTTAGAGCAGCTCATGGTTAAGCTCAGTAGGACCTCCGCTGTTCTGAGTTAGGTGTTGGGCAGTGAACCAGAACTGATTAGGGAGTTTAAGGTAAAGGAGTCCTTAGGGGATAGTGATCATAATATGATTAAATTTACCCTGCAATTCGAGAAGGAGAAGCTAAAGTCCGATGTATCAGTATTACAGTGAAGTAAAGGGTTTTACAGAGGCATGAGAGAGGAAGGGAACACTAGCAGCAACGATGGCAGAGCAGCAATGGCTGGGGTTTCTGGGAGCAATTCAGAATACACAGGATAGATACATCCCAAGGAAGAAATAATATTCTAAAGGCAGGATAATGCATCCGTGATTAACTAAAGATGTCAAAGCCTACATAAAAGCCAAAGAGAGGGCCTATAATAGAGTAAAAATTAGTGGCATGGTTGAGGATTGGGAAGCTTTTAAAAACAAATAAAATGCAACTAAAAAAGTAATAAAGAAGGAAAGGATGGAATACTAAGGTAAGCTAGCCAATAATATTTTAAAGAGGATACCAAAAGTTTCTTCAGATATATGAAGTATAGAAGAGAGGTAAGAGAAGATATCTGACTATGGAAACTGATAATGGAGAAGTAGTAATGAGAACAAGGAAGTGGCGGACAAACTGTATAAGTATTTTGCAGCAGTTTTCACTGTGGAAGACACTAGCAGAATAGTGGAAGTTCAACATTGTCCAGTGCAGATGCAGTGTTGGGAAGTATATGGCCAAGGACTTTGGTAGAAGAAATAAAAGTGTAGACTATTTTCTAAATGGAGAGAACACTCAAAAATCTGACGTGCAAAGAGATGGAAGTTCTTGTGCAGGATTCTCTAAAGGTTAATTTGCAGATTGAGTAGCTGTTGTGGAAAGCAAATGTAATATTAGCATTAATTTCAAGAGGAATTGAATACGAAAGCAAGGATATAATGTAAAGATTTTATAAGGCACTGGTGAAGCCTCACTTGGAGTATTGGGAGTAGTTTAGAGTCCCTTACCCAAAAAAAGATGTCCTGATATTGTAGAGGGTTCAAAGGAGGTTTATGAAAATGATTCAAGTATTAAAAGGCTTATTATATGAGGAACATTTGATGGTTCTGGGCCTGTACTCACTGGAATTCAGAATAATGAGAGGGGTTCTCATTGAAACCTATTGAATGTTGAAAGGCCTTGATAGAGTGGATGTGAAGAGGATGTTTCCGTGGTGGAGGAGTCTATGACCAGAAGATACAACCTTAGAATAAAGGGACATCCTTTAAGAATGGAGGTGAGAAGGAATTTCTTTCACCAGGGAGTGGTGAATCTGTGGAATTCATTGCCACAGGCAACTGTGGAGGACAAGTTATTGGGTATGTTTAAGGCAGAGGTTAATAGACTCTTGATTATCAAGGTACGAAGGGATAGAGGGAGAAGGCAGGGGATTGGGGCAGAAGGAAATGGATCAGCCATGTTGAAATTGTGGAGCAGACTCAATGGGCCAAATGGCCTAATTCTTTTCCTATATCTTATGGTTTTATGGAAGTATTGAGTCCCAGGTCAAGGGGTTTGGAGATGAGTTTGGCAGAGCTGTACTCTAATGTTTGTGCCTTTACTGTCTAGAGATGAGTATAGTATCAGAGAGATAGCATCCACTAAGGACCTGTTTCAGCAGTAAACAAAATGCAGTGGCTGTAGATTAGAGATAATGTGTGGCATGACTATCCTCTTGAAGCACTTCATAATGTGGATCTTAGAGCCATCAAGTGATTGCCATTAAGGCACATTACCTTTTTTTCCTTAGGTACAGGAATGATAGTGGTCTTCTTAATGCAGGTAGAGGCTGAAATAGGGAGAAGTTAAACTTTTATGCAAGTATCCCAGCCAGCTGATCTGGGCAGGGTCTAAGAACCAGGCTTGGTACTTCATTCAGGCCAGATGCTTTCACAGGTTCACTCTACAGAAGGTTGATCTATATAATGAAGGCTATCAGGACAAGTGGTGACATTTCATTCCTTTTTTGTTCAAAACATGCATAGAATACGTTAAGCTCATCAGGAAGGTATGCACTGTTGTCAACTGATGCTGCCCAACCCAGGTAAACCTTGCCAGAGATGATGGATGGCCTGGGACTCAATTTAGGCTGGTATTGCTGTATCTCTTGGTATCCCTGATAGCTCTATGAAGGTTGTGTCTCATTTTTTTGTTGCAGTTTGAGTTACCTGATCTGAATGCCACAATCTAGACTTCAGTAAGGAGTGAATCTTCCAGTTCATCCATGGTTCCCAGTTTGGGAACACCCCGATTGACTTCTTGGGTACACAGTTCTCCACACACTTGCTGATAAAGTCCACAGTGATGGTGATAAAATCAAGCTTGGCTGCTGAGCATTTGATTATGGACCAATCAAAACAGTTGCAAAGAAGCTCATCTCTTTCCTCAGACATGTGCTGTTTGACTTGCTGTAAACCTCCATACGGTCACCTCTCCTACACTGCAGGGGATTAAAGAAAACTCTTAGCCTATCCAACCTCTTGTAATCCAAGCTTCCAGTCCCAGCATTCAAGCATTCTCATACTGGAAGTCTTTTTTGCACCCTATCCAGTTTAACACCATCCTTTCTTTAGCAGGGTGATCAGAACTATACGCAGTATGGCCTCTCCAATATCTTGTATAGTTGTACATAACATCTCAACTTAGCAGCTATACTGTTGTGGAAGCTATCAGAAGTTGAGCAGAAAACAAAATTCCATATATAACATTTTCATAGAGACGATACCACTAATTGCAACATTGATATTTGAACAAATGGAGCATTAACTGTTTAGTATGCTAAAATGGAAAAGGACTGATCATGACAAAATCTTTCCCAATGCCATTAAACTCAAACCAACCCTAATTCGACTGCAGACTGTAATTTCCCTCAACTTGAACTAATGTCATGTTTACTTTTGTTTATTCTATTGTGCATTTATATATAATTTAAGTTCCTGTAATTTATGTTTGTAATGTATTGTGCTGTTGCTGCAAAAAACATAATTTTCATGGCTTTTACACCCTGGGTATGTATGGCCATGGCATAGGATTTGAATTTGAACTTGATATCATGACCGGCAAAAACATTAGATGCAATCTTTCTGAGAACTGCCTCTATTTTTTTACAACATGTAACTTGATCTATGTTTGTGGTCTGTATCTTTTGCAAGGATATTGTGTAAATTTTATGTATCTGCACATTGTGATTTTAGCTGACTAATAGAATGAATGAATTGTTATAAGCAAACCTGTCAGTTGTTTTATGTCACAAGATAATCGACCATCTGCAAAAGGTTTTACATAGCAAAGCGACTGAGTTCCTTCCACACCATCTAGATATCCATCTATTTCATTTAGCATAGCATTATTACTACTCAGGAATATTGTAGATATTTAAGCAACATATTAATCTAACCATAATCCATAGTATTTTATTGGCAGTCTCATCCATCATAACCTGTGATTATTTCCTTCTTTAAATTGTTATATTGAGCCATAAATTGTGATAATTTACATTGCATTGTTCTTGTCAAAAAGTAATAATTCGGCAGCAGATGATTCATAAAACTTCTGTACCCATGACAGTTTAACAACATTAGCTGTAGTCTGCTAGAGAGAAAACAGCCGCAGAAGTTCCAAAATTTAAGCACAATATTGGTGCCCATGGGTTGTGCAGCATCCAAAGCACAACTGAGCTAATAAAGCAGTGCATGAATCCATGACCAAAGGAAATAGTCGTTTTCATTGGAAGTGAAAATCACCAATTAATAGATGAAGGTAAAACACCCCAAGGTTAGGTTAAATCAAGCTGTCACACCTTGTGTTATAAATTGGATTCAAGATCAGATGTTGTAAATAAAACATAAGCCTGCAGAAATCTGCTTTTCCCCTTTGCCTGCTCATTTCATATTTTTTTAATATTTAATGTTTCACACTAAGAAAACACACATAATTGTCTCATATTCTCAGCATACATTTTACAAACAACATGCATCATTATTCATAATAAACAATGATTAAAAAATGTAGATTCAATTAAAAATGAATTTTGGTAGCATTAATGGGGCAGAGAAGATACATCATTACCTCCGAGACTATAACAGTATGATCGCAGTGGGGATCTGAAATCAAAAGTTAAATGCAGAGACATTAAATTGCTAACTTTTGAGTGTGCAGAAGCCACGCTAAGAACTCATTTAAAATCCTTTGCTGGAAGCAATAAACTTCCATGCACATTTGTTTTAATTCAGAAATCTATATAAAATTATTCAAAGGTGGTGACAAATCAGCGTATAAGAGGGAAATTGAAAATCTGGCTGAGTTGGGCCATAACAACAACCTGTTACTCAATGTCGGCAAGACCAAGGAGCTGATACGAGTAAATCTGCAGATGCTGGAATTTCAAGCAACACACATAAAAATTGCTAGTGAATGCAGCAGGCCAGGCAGCATCTATAGGATTCTCTTTAGCAGCAATGTTTGGGTTATGACTAGAGATAACGGGGCTTTGGAATGTGGGGCTATCCAATGAGAGGGATATTGTTCTTTCTTATAGGTCTGGGAGCAGGGATTTTGCAGTCTTTTGCCGGGGAGGGTTGAGGTGAGAAGATGAGAAAGGCGAGAGTTGGTAGACCGCCAGACAGAGTGAACTTGAAGCGAGGGTCCGAGGGTCGGCTACGCTCGGAGGAGGTCAACGGGAAGACAGTGGACTGAACTGTGGGCTCCAATGTTGTGCATTAGACTGTTTCATGAAAATGGGCCCTTTTCTTTTTTTTTGTTTCATTACTAACCATATAGTCAAATTAAGAATTATAAAGCTGAATTGTTTAATCATATATTGTGTACTGTTTGTTATTTTGTGGTACAGATTTGTAACATGGGACACATCGTACAGCATCCACCCAAACAAGATTTCTTAAGTTTGGCCGGGTCAACGGCTTTCCTCCCCTAGATTAAGCCACTAGTCAAACCGAGAGTTACAATTGTGGGGGCTTGTCCGGGATTCATTTTGTTGGATGCTGTGTGATTACCCTGAGCATTGAACCAGTGGGGTAGATATTCGTACTCTGTATGAATTGTTAATTCACCTGTTAGGTACTGTTAAATTTGCAATTGCCGGGCAGAGGTTTGATAAAGTGGCGGGCACAGCTCTCGTTTTAATGCAGACCAGCGCTGACGTAGCGGTAGCTGGAGGTGGAGCTTTCAGAGACAGGGTTCTATCATTTCTGAGGAGTAATGCCCACCCCAAAAAGGGAAAGACAAGTATGAGGCTTGGGCGGAGCAGACCTCTGAGTGGTTAGATGAGTGGCAATGCTCTGATGATGTAAAGCGACAGAGATTGGTTGAGAGTTTGAGTGGGCGGACTGCTAACGTTGTGAGAGCCGTCAAGTTGCGGTATCCTGTAGCGACAGCTGTCAATTACATGCAAACACTGGATAATGCTTTTGGCCTGACAGGAAACCCAGTAGAACTCACGGTGGGGTTTCAGAACATGCACTAGGAGACAGGGGAGAAGCTTTCTGCTTTTATTTTTTGGCTAAACAGGCGGCTAAATTTCTTGCAGCACAGAGAGATCATTCAGGTAGCTGAGGTGGATCAGTTAAGAGTGGACCAGATAGCTAGGGGCACCCAGTCCCAGGACCTGATTGCTTGGGGTATCCAACAGTCTAGTCAGACACACCCCCCTCCATCTTTTGTTGAGCTGATCAGGGAGGTACGGGAAGAGGAGAACACGTTGTAGGCGCGGGAGGACTCCATCAGCAGGGTACAGTCCTCGGTAGTAGTCCCATGTAGCGAAATGACCACAGAACCCATCCCGGGGAGCAGGAGAGGAGATTGTGGCAGAGTTGAGAACAGAGATATGTTGGTTGTTATCAGCAGATATGACACCCCCCCCCCTGCTGATATGATGGAGCTGATAGGGGGGAATATTCCCCAAGGGGACGAAGAATGCGGAGGGCTGATGGCAGCAGGTGTCACGCCAGAAGGAGAGTGAGCCTCGGGTACCTAAGCAGAGAGAGTCATTGGGAAAACTTAGAGGATCCTCAGTGAGGGAACGGCCTGGTGTCTCTGAGGGAGCACCTTCCCAGCAATATACCAAGAAACACCCGAAAGCAAAAGGCCCAAGTCCTGAAGGCTTAGTGGGACAATGCTCCAGTGTGTTGCTGTGGATAGAGGGTGTTTATGCTAAAGCCATACTTGACACCGGGTCACAGGTCACGTTGTTGTACCATTTGTTTTACACTCGGTATCTGAAGCATTTATCATTGACTCTATTCAGGGCACTGGAGATCTGGGGTGTCAGTCCCTATGATGGTTATTTGTCAGTGAAGCTGGAGTTCTCGTTGGTCGATGTGGGAGTGTCTGAGGTTCTTGATACATTAGTGTTGGTTTGTCTGGACGCTGTTGAGACAGGCAGCTTTTCAATTCTGGTGGGGACCAACACCCCTCTTGTGAGGAGGCTCATGGGGGCCAGCAAGGAGAAGGCTGGCGAGAGCTTTCTGGGACCATTGTCCATGCACCCAGTGTCTCGAGCTGCTTTTGAGGAAGTGCGTGGCAGTATTGGGCCGGATACCGAATTTAAATGAGGGACTGTGTGGTTCACCCAGTCGAAGCCAATGGTGATAGTAACAAGAGTGATGGGGACCCCCAAATTTCCCGGAGTGCCTGAGGGCAAAGCGCTCTTAGTGGGTGCTCCGGATGACCATGAGTGGGAATCGAGATTTCCTGCTGGGGTACTGGTGAGGCCAGAACTGCAGAAGCCCTCGTTTGTACAGGCGAGCAGGATGGCAGTGATCGTTAGGAACACTATGAAGAGGGAGGTCACCTTCAAGCAGGGGATGCCCCTGGCGCACCTGTTCCCGGTGATGGTAATGTATAGTGTCCCTGTGGGACAAGCCAGGGAGAAACAATTGGAAAAGGGGGAAAGTTGACTGCTGAGTCGCTCGACTTCGGGAACTTCCCGGTTCCTGTGGGTTGGAAGGAGAGGTTGGTAGAGAAGATATTGAAGCTGGAAGGTGTCTTTTCCACTGATGAGTTTGATGTGGGTTGTTCCAAGAACACTTGTCACACTATCCCAGTGACCAAGGACACCCTGTTTAGAGAGCGGTTGTGGAGGCTGGCCCCTGCACAGGTGGAGGATGTTCGGCAACATTTGTGTAAGTTGAAGGAAGTTGGGATCATCAGCGAGTCCCGAAGTCCCTGGGCGTCCCTAGTAGTAGTGGCCGAAAAGAGGATTGGGAAGGTATGGATGTGTGTGGACTATAGTACTCTGAACAGGCACACTGTCCCTGACCAGTATATGCTCCCAAGGATGGAAGATGTACTGGCCTGCCTGAGTAGTGCAAAGTGGTTCAGTATGCTGGACCTGAGGAGTGGATATTACCAGATCCCTAAGAGTGAGGCCAACAAAGAGAAGACTGCATTATAGCCCCCTGGGATTTTTCTGATTTGAAAGGATGCCCCGGGGCATTGCAGGACCCCCTGCAACTTTCCAGCGGGTCATTAAGAAGATGGTGAGGGATATGAACTTGCTTGAGGTATTGGTGTATCTGGATGACCTCATAGTATTCGGATCCACCTTGGAAGAACATGAAGTGAGGCTGCTGAATGTGCTGGGCTGCCTGAAAGCTGAAGGGTTAAAACTCTCCCTGGACAAGTGCTAGTTCTGCCAAACGTCTGTTAGCTATGTTGGCCACATAGTCTCATAGAATGGGGTAGCTACGATTCCAGCTAAGATAGAGGCGGTGACCACTTGGCCAAGACCCCAGACTGTGAGCGCTCTGTGCTCATTCCTCGGATTCTGTGGTTACTATCGGAGGTTCGAGAAAGGCTACATGAAAGTGAGTCACCCATTGAATCAGCTTTTGTGTAGTTACCCTCCCTTGGGGAAGAAATAGATGGGGAAAAGAGGACAGGAGGGTGGTGAGTATCTTAGCCCATTGGAGACCTTTGGACTGAGATGGAATGCAAAATGTCAGGAGATCTTTCAGTCGCTGAAGGAGCTGCTGACCCAGGCACCAATGCTGGCCTTTGCGGACCCCCAATTGCCATATGTACTGCACACAGATGCCCGCCAAGAGAGCTTAGGGGTTATCCTGTATCAGGATCAGGGCACCAGGTTGAAACCCATTGCATTTGTCAGCCGGAGTCTGTCACCCTCCAAGAAAAGCTATCCCACGCACAAGTTGGAATTTCTGCTGTTGAAATGGGCGGTGGTGGATAAGCTGAGTGACTACCTCTATGGGGCCAAGTTTGAGGTGAGGACGGACAATAACCCCCTAACTTATATCTGACCTCAGCGAAACTGGATGCCACAGGCCATCGGTGGTTGGCGGCATTGTCTGCCTATGAGTTCAGCCTGAAGTACCAGCCAGGGAGCAGTAACATTGATGCGGATGCTTTGCCCTGATGGGTGCATGAGGGACTGGATGGGGACGAGGAGTGGGAGAGCGTTCCTGCCCCTGGGGTGAACGCCATGTGTCAGCTTGCCATCTCCGTGAAGGCCGGGGAAAAGGAGAGGCTGGATCGAGCAGTGGATCAATTGGGAGCTTCTGATGATGCCATTCCACAAGTTTACTGTAACCTGACTGCTCTGAAGACAAATCAGCTGCCAGAATTGAGTTCTGGGGAAGTGGCAGCTGCTCGGCGAGATGATCCGGGCACCGGTATCATTTGGTCAGCGGTGGAAAACGGAGACATGGCTCAGGCAGAGAAGATGAAACACACAGCGGTGCCTCCATTACTGAGAGAATGGCCTTGGTTGGAGCTGTGAAACCGGATCCTATACTGGGTCACGTCACCCCCGGACCGACCTCAGCGTCGCCAGCTGGTTCTGCCGAAGAAGTATCGGCGGATGGCGCTGAAGTCACTTCATGATGATTCTGGACATTTGGAGGTGGAAAATTCCTATGGATTGCTCAGAGACCGGCTTTACTGCCCTGAATGAAGTCGGAGGTCGAAGAAAACTACAAGTCGTGCATTCGATCCATATGGCGGAAGACACTGTCTATGCGGGCAGCTCCCTTGTCCCACTTGCAGAGTGCAGAGCCCCTGGACCTGGTGTGTATGGATTTCCTGTCAATAGAACCCGACGCCAGCAACACGGCAAATGTCTTAGCCATCACGGACCACTACACCAGATATGCTCTGGCTTTTCCTACCAAGGACCAGAGGGCGTCCAGGGTGGCCAAAGTGTTATGGGAGAAGTATTTCATTTATTACAGCCTCCCCAGGGGGATACATAGTGATCAGGGACGGGATTTCGAGAGCAGACTCATCCGTGAGTTACTGGACATGCTTGGAGTCAAGAAGCAAAGGACCACTCCCTATCAACCACAGGGTGATCCCCAGCCCAAAAGGTTTAATTGGACCTTGCTAGACATGCTTGGGACCTTGAGGATCAGCAAGAAGAGCAGGTGGAGTCAACATGTTGGACACCTGGTCCGCAGTTACAGCTGTACCGAAAATGAAGCTACGGGGTATTCGCCATACCATCTGATGTTTGGGCGCGAGGCGAGGTTGCCCATTGACCTTTCTTTTGGGACTGATGAGGGCGACTTACCACTGAAGACTTATCTGAAGTATGTGTCTGACATGAGAAGAGAGCTGAAAAGGGCTTATGAATTGGCTGGGGTCGTGGCTGCCAAGCAGAATCAAGGAAATAAGAGGAGGCATGATCAGAAGGTGAAGTTCTCCCAACTCCTGCCAGGAGAC
Organism: Mobula birostris; assembly: GCF_030028105.1. Taxonomy (NCBI): domain Eukaryota; kingdom Metazoa; phylum Chordata; class Chondrichthyes; order Myliobatiformes; family Myliobatidae; genus Mobula; species Mobula birostris. Next base: position 23,072,561 of record NC_092393.1, read on the forward strand.
CGAGTCCTCATAAGGAAATTGGGGCTATCTGGGAAACATAAGTTGCCGGACTGTTGAGTGGTTAAGCCCTATGTGGTGGAGAGTCAAATGCCAAACCTACCAGTTTTCGGGGTGAAACCAGAGGATGGGAATGGGCCTGTCAAGATTTTCCATTGGAACCACCTGCTGCCCGTGGGACAAGAGGTACAGGTTGACCCAGAGTCCGACTTGGAAACTACACCTAGTAAGAGGACGTTGCAGGAATGCAGGGCAACTGCAGGGCCCACAGCAGGAGAGATCAGGGCAGCCCCCAGCCCTGAGAGCGATACGGATTCGGAGGATGAGGACCTATATGCTGCCTTTTGTTAACTCTCCATTGATTCAGGAAGAGACCACCAGCCCTTCTTCCATTGAGTCAGGGGGGGAGGGAGCTACGAGGGGTGATTGATAAGTTTGTGGCCTAAGGTAGAAGGAGTCAATTTTAGAAAACCTAGCACATTTATTTTTCCTCCTACATTTACACACTTAGTTCAGCGTTCGTGGAGCATACGGATCCCTTCTTTGTAGAAGTCGGCGTCTTGGACCTCCAGAAGTGGTCCACAGCAGGGATGATTGATACCTTTGCGGCCTAAAGTAGAAGGAGGTGAGTTATTAACTTCAAACTTTCTGCATAATCACTCAAAGAGTTGAACTTCACATGCATGTAACGAGAGCTGTATAACTCAATCAATCCCCCCTCGTATCTGCGGACAGCCTGGTTTGCATCATGGCCCTGCAAGGGGTGAAGCAGGGCTTGGCCACAGGACTAAGGGGTCCGAGATGTAGGTGGACATGAGTGATAGGTCAGGGGAGGCCTCGCCAGGTAGACCGGAAGTATCCCCAGTAGTGTCTAAAGCTGAAGAGTTAGGTGAAGGTTTACGGAGGTCTCAGAGAATTAGGAGACCACCGGATAGGCTGGCCTATGTAGCACCAGGGGAACAGAGTATGACCCCTACCATGTTGGGGAGCTATGTCACTACCTTTTACACCTGGATTGGATTTTGTGTTTTGCAGGAAGGGTTGACGAATTATCTCACCATCATGAGGACATAACTAAATTTGGTGTAAGGTTTCACTGCTAATGTAATGGTTTCTCTGGAGCAGCAATGTTTGGGTTATGACTAGAGATAATGGACTTTGGGATGTGGGCTATCCAATGAGAAGGATGTTGCTCTTTCTTGTGGATCTGGGAGCAGGAATTTCACGGTCTTTTGCCAGGGAGAGATGAGGAGAGAAGAGCGAATGGAGAGAGTTGGTAGACCGCCGGACGAAGTGGACTTGGAGCGAGGATCCGAGGATCGGCTACGCTCGGAGGAGGTCAACGGGAAACCAGTGGACTGAACCATGAGCTCCAACATTGTGCATTACACTGTTTCATGAAAGTAGGCCATTTCTTTTTTTTGTTTCTTTACTAACTGTATAGTCAAATTAAGAATTATAAAAAGCTCAATTGTTTAATCGCATATTGTGTACTGTTTGTTATTTCATTGTACTGATTTGTAACAGCACAGGACTCACCCAAACAAGATTTCTTCGGTGTGGCCAGGCCGAGGGCTGTCTTCCCCTAGATTAAGCCGCTAGCCGAACCGAGAGTTACACATGGAATGATCAGTTCTACCCATTAGGAAACCCATATTAGTTTTAAACTGTTAGTCCTGGTGGTGAATACAACGCAATACACTTGTAAATTTCCACTAATGTGTGAACTGTAGAAAATTCAATTATTTGCTGCTTTTGTGCTTTCCACAAAAAAAATGAATGTGAAATGAAGTATCATGATCTGAATCCAAACTGCCTTTGGGATGAACAATGTGTAACATGGGGGAAAGTAATATCCCCAAAGTTTATCCTGCCCATCCAGTGTAAATTCTGGGATTTCTTGCTCTGCACTGACAATACAGTGAACAATCTGAAGAACTCCTATAGAATTTTAAACTTTGATTTTGTCCATGTTAAAGCTGGTGCATTGTTCCAAATGTTCATGGCCAATGCTGGGCTGAGATCTACAAAGGCCAATTAACAGATGGTGGGTTAATTTAAAACAACTTCAATGAAAGATAATTGTACTCCCTGAGCCTCACATGCTCTGCTAACGTAGTGGATGCCAGTAATCTGTAATTGTTTCTCCCTCCTCATTCTGTTTAAAGCATATGTTCATTTCAAGCAAGCGTCAAGTGTCCAACATACCCAATGGATTTATTCTACAGCCTGATCAATATCTAATATGGATTTTTTTTACTAAAGTAGCTAAACTAAACTTGTTCATAGATTTGATGTTGCAAAATACAAAGCTAAAATTAAAAATAAATGAAAATGCAACAGACAACGGATTCTGGGGGCTCTGAAATAAAAGCAGAAAATGCAGTAAACACTCAGCAAGTCAGGCAGCATCTGCAGAAGTCGAGTGAAAGTTGCCATTTCAAGTTGATTTTTCATCAGGACTAGGGAATACAGAAAACAAGCTGATCTTATATTGTAGATGGTGTGAGCCAAGGTGAGTTAGGTTTTCCCTGGAGATAAGCAGTTAATGAAGAAATGTGGTCGATAGATAGACAAAGGAATGCAAAAGCTGTGTGATAAGTCACGCCAAGCTGGCTAGGCCATACAAGTGGTGAGATAAAGCTGAGTCAACATTGCATATAGATGACCTGCAGCAGCAATGACCAGTTCTGATATAGAGAGAATGAGTCCTCTCAACATAAGAAATTAAAATAATAGGAACAGGTGTAAACAATCTGGCAAATCGAGCCCGCTCTACCATTCAATAAAATTATGACTGCCCTGGCTGTAGAGCTGGGTCCTCCTACCTGCCTTTTCCCCATTATCCTCAATTTCCCTACAAAAACTGCTGAATTCAGCACTGAGACCAGAAGGCTGCAACCTTCCCCAAAGTGAAGACACACTGCTGCTCCTCGGTCTGATGTTGGATCTCATTATAATAGTGCAGGAGGCCACAGACATATGGAATACTAAGTAGGTCAAGTCTTTCTGGTGCAGGTAGGAAAAAGTGAACAAATATTCCATATGCTTGACCTAAGGCAGAAAAGGTCATTTCTGATACAGACTGGGAATAAATGGAGAGTTCAGGGATGTTCCTGCGGACAGAACATAAGTGCTCTTCCATGTGCATTTGTTGTCTTCGGTGTAAAAGAGACCTCCAATTCAGTACACTAGATTGGGAAAAAAAAGCCTATGAATTAATTTTCCTTCCAATTCTCGCTAATATCTATCTGCCTGTCTGCATTTTCCTGCACTGTTATAATGAGGCCCAATGCAGTTCTGAAAAACCGAATCTCACCTTCTATCTCAACATGTTGCAGTCATCTAGAGCAAATTCAACAGCTTCAGTTTGCTTTTCTGTCTGTATCAGAACTGGCCTTTTCTGCCATAGGTCAAGCATATAGGACATTTGATCAATTTTTCCTACCTGCTTCTGACCTACTTAGTATTCATCCATTTTATACCTTGTTTCTCTTTGTTTGCCCCTCTCTAAATGGTCCTTTAATTGATTAACCATATTACTTCATCAACATCCTATCCCGATAGCATCATATACTGCCAGAGCCAGAGTGTTTTCAACATTTCTAGTACTAGAGACAGGTTCACCACAGCACAAACCTACAACCCAACATACACAAGAATACAAATGAACCAGTCTCTAATATGGAGGTATTGTAAGCCCTGGCTTTTGAAGGTCTCACATTTTTCATTTGTTTTCATTTTTAAAACCTAGAATGAAACGGTAAGACATATTATCCCAAAATTAAAATATGTAAATGCTGCAGCACCTAAAAATGGCTTTCTAGGATCAGATTGGAAGATTACCTAATCCTTAATCCTAACTGGTTCTATTGTAGTATGACCTTTTAAGAGCTATTTCCTGATATCAGAAGTGTGGGAAAATCTGACTCTTAAACTTCATTTTTCCTGAAAGAGAATAGCATCGATAACACAATTTGTTTTGGAACGGATGGCAAATTTCACGATTTACTCAAAATTATTTGAAATCCAGGAGAACAAACACAGATAATGGTTTCAGAAGTAACGTTTATGAAGCTGTGAAGTTTGAGTAGCACATCGCTTTAGAGCGCCATCTTTCACTGATCAGGAGTTAGATCCTGCCACTGCCTGTGAGGGGTTCATACATTTTCCCCGTGACTGCATGGGATTCCCCCAGGGGCCTGATTTCCTCCCACGTTCCAAAGATGCATGGTTAGGATTAGAGTCGTGGACATGCTATGTTGGTGCTAGAAGTGTGAAGACACTTGATCGCTCACCACGATCCTCACTGATTTAATTTGATGTAAACAATACATTTCACTGTATGTTTTGATGCACATGTAACAAATAAAGCTAATCTTTATCTTTATGTTTTATAAAGTTCATGATGAGAAGAGCTCATATTTAACATAGATCGCTGGTGATTTGAATAGATACCTTTGCAGACAAATGCTATTTGTGACGAGCACAGCACCAGAGGAACCTCAACAAAGATGGATGTTGCATTTGAGGGACTCAGTGATGTAAAAACTACAGCAGATAATCTTGGGTGAAATAAAAACAGGAGATGAGGCAGAGTGAAACTGTGACCAGAAACCAATAGCCATGATACACAAATATATGAAGCAGCAACTGGAGTTGAACAAACAATGGCTGCATTTTAAAATGAAGGAAATCTTGTTCTTCGTGGTTTCAGAATCAGAATCAGGTTTATTATCACCGGCATGTGACGTGAAATTTGTTAACTTAGCAGCAGCAGTTCAATGCAATGCAATCTAGCAGAGAGAGAAAAAAATAATAATAATAAATAAAATAAAACATAATAAATAAGTAAATCAATTATATATATTGAATAGATTATTTTAAAAATGTGCAAAAATACTGTATATTAAAAAAGTGAGGTAGTGTCCAAAGTTTCAAAGTCCATTTAGGAATCGGATGACAGAGGGGAAGAAGCTGTTCCTGAATCGCTGAATGTATGCCTTCAGGCTTCTGTATCTCCTACCTGATGGTAACAGTGAGAAAAGGGCATGCCCTGGGTGCTGGGGGTCCTTAATAATGGACGCTGCCTTTCTGAGACACTGCTTCCTAAAGATGTCCTGGGACCTTTGTAGGCTAATATCCAAGATGGAGCTGACTAGATTTACAACCTTCTGCAGCTTCTTTTGGTCCTGTGCAGTAGCCCCTCCATACCAGACAGTGATGTAGTCTGTCAGAATGCTCTCCACGGTACAACTATAGAAGTTTTTGAGTGTATTTGTTGACATGCCAAATAGCTTCAAACTCCTAATAAAGTATTTGAAGCCAAATCCAATAAAGATCAAGGCTGTAAAAGAAACAACAGATGTTGTAAGGATATAATACTTTCTGGGGGTTCACCAACCTTCTGAACAAGTTACAGCCCCACATGAGTAAGATCTGTGAGCCTCTCAGAGAGCTGAGCAGTACAATGGATTTGGACTGCACGTTCAGAGGAAAGAGGTGATGGGTACAACAGTGTTATGGTGATGGAAGTTTTGATAAAAAGGAGCTAATAATTTAGCCAGTCACCTCCAAGTTGGTCTTACAACAATGATTCTTCAAGAGGAAAAGTTACATCAAACAGAAGCAGAGTTTTGACAATTCTTGAGATTAATTCTCTCCAACTATTAGAAACATCCTCACCATATCTGCATGGGATCTTCTAAGCTTTTCAATATTCAATAGGTTTCAATCTGATCCCCCACTCGTTCTTCTGAACTCCAGTGAGTACAGGCCCACAGCTATCAAGCGCTCCTTGTACATTTACCCGTTCATTCCTAGGATCATTCTTGTGAACCTCCTCTGAAACCTCTCAAATGTCAGCATATGTCTTCTTAGATATAGGGCCCAAACATTGCTCACAATAGTCCAAGTGTGGTCTGAGCAACGTCTTATAAACTCTTAGCATTACATCCTTGCTTTTATGTTGAAGCCCTCTCAAAAGTAATGTTATTATTGCATTTGCCTTCATTACTAATGACTCAACATGCAAGTTAACCTTCAGGAAACCTAAATTATTGAGAATAAAAACAATCTAATTTATCTTTAGACATATGTGCTCTATGGACAACTTTAAATTGAATTAAAGAGTGTTTAGAACAGATAGAGGAAGCATCGACTAGTTGTAAAATATGCGCCCAGTCATCCGTCGGAATAATAAGACCCAATTCCTTTTCCCAATCTGACCTAATCTTATCAAATGGAGCTTTCCTAAGTTTTATAATAGTATTATAAATAATAGCCATTACACCCTTTTTGTGACAGATGTCATGGGGAGATAGCTTCCTTAACTCATATGTTTTGGGCCTGTCCTACTTTGAAAACTTTTTGGAAAGACATTTTTAATATTATTTCAAAGGTATTGAATATAGATATTTCTCCCCATCCTATTACTGCTATCTTTGGATTACCTAAAATTTCCAGTAATCTCTCCTCTTCAGCCCATAGATTGATTGCATTTCTTACTTTAATGGCGAAAAGATGTATTTTACAACATTGGAAGGAGGTTAATGCTCCAACTACATTCTTTTGGTTTTCCCAGACGATACTATGTTTAAATTTGGAGAAAATTAGAAGTAATCTTTATGATTTTTCAGTTAAATTTGCACAGACTTGGAGATGTTTTATTCAACATTTTCATTTAATGTAACTTTTTTTTTCTCTGGCCATATCTATATTCCCTTCTTGCTTTTTTAACTGTTTCTAATGGAGTGATTGTTTTAAGTTGTTTAACTCTACTTGATACCTAGTTAGCCCATTGCTTTGCTTTGCTTTTTAGATTAGTTCCATGGTGGGTTTTTTTGGGGGGTTTGTTGGGTTTTTTGGGTTTTTTTTTTCCTTTTCCTTATTGACATGTTTGAAAATTAGTATACTATTATATTACCTTGTTATTTTATATCTAAACTGCACTGTTTGTACTAACTCTTTTTTGTGTATTAATATTTTGTAAAGTTATAATGCAACTGTGTATCAGTGCCTATATGGTTTACCTTTTGTGTACTAATTCAATAAAAAGATTTAAACAGGAAACCTAAATTGTTAATTGCTTGATTTATTCCAGAATGACATACATTTTTCTTTATATACTTTCCTTAAGATGAAATTCCAGCTGATTTCTACACAGGATCCTGCTCCCTCAGTCTACAATGGCAACCTGTGGCCTTTTCCCATTGAGCCTCTGTGAAACTGCACCCGTCACGGTGTGGTCAAGGACCTTGCAAAGTTCAAATCTTCAACATTCTATCTATTTTCTTGCACTGGAAAGTTCACAATGTTTGGGAAAGCAGAACATGCCATTCAGTGAGTTGATGGTCTTCCAGCAGCATTTGATGGTTGCCTCAGTGGGTGTCTTTACAGCACATTCTTATGTTACACAGTTGTTCAAGATGAACCACAACAAAGATCACTTTCCAGATATTGTTGGTTAAAAATTACTTGCTGCCTGTTAAGGGATTTAGAGCAGCAATGAAGATCCTCCATCACTGTCTGTCCTTGGCCAACTTTGGTGTTGGTCTTGGCGATGTTCAGGGCTTCCTTCATCGTGCCAGAAGCTTCCTGTTTGCTTTCACTACTGTCAGCCATGCAAGTCTCGGGTGGAGACTCGGAAATACCATCAAATTCAGATGTGGAAGGATTCTTCACTGCTGTTTCTGTAACAGTTTTGTTTGACCAGTCAGTGTTGTTACCCCTGAGCTGAACCCAGGAGCCTGGAGGACCAGTGGACAACTCTTAGTCTGGCCTTTACCCTTTGACCTGTTTGGTAAGGATGATCCTACCAAGAGCCAAAGCATGATGCCCTGACTCCAGCCAGCATAGCTCTCTGGATCATTAAGGCAAGCAGCCCTTCAAACCAAGACACGGTTGTGTCTCTTTGGAGGGTTGGCTAACACAGACTCTAGAAAATGGATAAGGGTCTCATCCCCACTTTAAGGTTGGGTGTTTGACAGTCTTTTTTTTATGGGTTCTTTTTGGGTTTCTTTGTTTTGTGGCTGCCTGTAAGGAAACAAATCTCAAGGTTGTATAATGTATACATAATTTATTAATAAATATACTTTGAACTTTGGTAACACAGAGACTCTGATAGTACAGGAAGAATCTGTCAAGGTGATTTTTTTCTTACTAGTAGCTAAGTGAACTCTTGATGTTTGTTTAGAAGTTCTAAGAATGGGATATTATGTCAGATGAATTTAACAGTCTGCTTTGAAATCATCCCTTTCCCCTCCTAGGTTTTGGCAGCATTTCAGTGCAGACCACCACCTACCTGACTTGTGACTAAAAGTGTTCTTTTGCACAGTCTTTTCAAGAATGGATAGATGCTTTGAGTCCTCTGAATGACTTGCCTGCTTTATTGTTGTTTATCTTGCAGCCACCTGGTCCCTATCTGCCTGAAAACCTTTGTACCTGAGGTTTCTACCCTTCGAAACACGTAGGGCTGCAATAACTTCAGCTGAAGCTGCAAAATACAAAGTGTGACTCCTCTGGCTGACAATACTTCCCACATCTGTAGTTGAGCAGGAAGCATCTTGGGATTCCCACAAGGTACTGGACATGCACTCCATGGTTCAGAACTACCCTGCTAGGTCTCCATGTATCATATTAACTCACCAAGCAGAAATAAGGTAAGAGTACACTTCAACCCCACCACAAGGGCCCTAACCTCCTACATTCTGACAACTTTCAGGTTCTTAAACCGATCAGCACGGCCCCTAACCCTACCTCAGCAATGAATCGCTACAGACCACCTCTTGCACTTCTAAGAGCTAGTCTTGGATTGTGCAGATTTTTGCACCAATGTCTCATTTTTGCAGTCTTTTTTTTCTCTTGTATAATTCAATATATCATTTATTTTCTGAGTGTTATCATGCATCTCCACACCTGTGATGCCACTCCTGAATTTTCCCATTGGACATGTACCTCACTGAACTTGTGCAAAGTAATATACTGTAAACTAGACTCGGCTGGACCTCACCAAAATCCAGTGTTTCAAACTCTGGAGTCAGACTCAGTGCAACTTACTTGTCTTCATCATATTCTTCTCAAGCCCTTGATGACCCAGGCTCTCCGAGTTGACTGCTCTCATCTCAGTCTGGCTTGTTGATGCTGCAGAGACCAACCACTGGCAGCTGGGGACATGCTCTTAGCTCTGCAGACTCTCTTGTACCTTATCACTAGTGTCCTTCCCCAAACTACTTCCCTTCATTCTACTCTTTGACCAAACACTTGGGCACCTTTTCAACAGCCGATTTGGATTGTTTATTCAAACATTGTGACAGTTCTGTGAAAGGTAACACATTTTACTTTATAGTGATAGTTCTTTGCAAGGACAGCGCAAGTGCCTGATCACCCACAGACCTGCTCCAAGCACAGAGGGTCAAAATCCTGAAACTCCATACCCAGAGGGAGCACTTTACCGGATGAACTACAATGATACAATAAATTGTTTCACCACAAGAGTCCCAAATGCAAATCTAGAATTGCTAGAAATATGATAAATAGGGATGTGGTATCCTGTAAATGCTGATTTTATCAGTGACTCACAGATGCTGATATATCAAAAGCAACACAAACAAAATGCTGGAGGAGCTCAGCAGATCAGGCAGTACCTAGGAGATGAAAATATTCAACATTTTCATATGATGTAATTTGACCTTTCTGAAACCTTCTTATTAACTTAAAATATATAAATAGAGGAGCAGAGTTGATGACATTATTGAACGTGTTCAATTTAGATAATGGTCTAGCCTTGTTTTGTTCCATTTGTTTTTTTGGGTTTAGTATTCAGTTCATTTTTTTTTGTTTCTTTTTGGGGGTTTTCTTTGTATTTTCTTTTTATTTCTTTTTTCTCTATAATCAATTACATCATGAGTTTGGAAGTCTATTATATCTGTATTATCTGAAATCTTTTCTGTATATGTTTATTAACAATAAGATTATTTCAATCTCTCTGTATCAACATTGTTATTTTATTTATAGCTTTGGAAAATTAATGAAAAGATTTAAAAAGAAAAGAAAATTAATAAGCAGTCGACGTTTCAGCCCTTTCTTCAGTACTGGGAAGGAAGGAGGAAGATGCCAAAATGAAAAGGTGGGAGGAGGGAAAGGAGGATAGCTGAAAGGTGATACATGGGTAAGAAAGGTAAAGGGCTAGAGAGGAATGTCTGATAGGACTGAGAGAAAGGAATCTGATAGGATCATAGGAGAAAGAGAAGAAGGAGGGACACCAGTGGTACATGGTAGGCTGGTGAGAAGAGTTAAGGGGCCAGAGTGGGGAATAGAGGAAGAGGGGAGGGGGTAATTTTATTTTAATCAGAAGGCGAAATCAATATTCATGCTATCAGGTTGGAGGAGACCCAGAGAGAATATAAGGAGTTGCTCCTCCATCCTGAGAGTGGTGTCATCATGGCGCAAGAGGAGGCCATGGACTGACATGTCGGAATGGGAAAGGGATTCAGAATTAAAAATTTTAGTCACTGGGAAGTTCCGCATATGGTGGTTGGAACTGAGGTTCTCGACGAAGTGGTCCCCCAGTTTACATTAGACCTACCAGTGCAGAAGAGCACGCATTGGGAGCACTGGAGACAATAGACGACCCTAACAGATTCGCAGGTGAAGTATTGCCTCACCTGAAAGGACAGTTTGAGGCCCAAAACGGAGGCAAGGGAGAAGTGAACGAGCAGGTGCTACACTTTGGCTGCTTGCAGGGACAAGTGCCGGGAGGGAGGTTAGTGAGGAGAGACGAATAGACAAGGGAATCATGGAGGGAGCATTCCCTGTGGAAAGCGGAGGGTGGGAGGTAGAGATATGTTTGCTGGAAGGGTCCCTTTGGAGATGGTAGAATTTGTGGAGAATGATGTGTTGGATGTGGAGGCTCATGGTGATAGGTAAGGACAAAAGGAACTCTATCACTGCTAGGCCGGCAGGAAGATGGGGTGAGCATGGATGTTTGGGAAAATGGTGGAGATGCGGGTGAGGGTAACATCAACGGTGAAGGAAGGGAAACCCCATCCTTTGAAGAAGAAGGACCTGGAAAGGAAAAATGCATCCTGGGAACAGATGAAGGAACTGAGAAAAGGAAATTGCATTTTTGCAGGAGACAGGGTGGGAAGAGTTTAGTCAAGATAACCGTAGGAATCAGTTATCAGATATATCAAGGTTGTTTCAATGTTTATGACAAACAACTCTTTTCTTTTGCCATTTTCTGCTGTATAATGCTTTACATTTTGGCAGCTTTTCCTATTCTCTGTTCCCATTCATTTCAATCAGTCAGAGTTATTATTCGTTCCCATTCTTTTCTCAATCAGAGTTTTTCTTTGGCATGTGCCTGCATGCGTGTGAGTCTGTGCGTTTGCCTGCTTGCGTCCGTGATTATGTCTTTTCATGGCTTTTTACAAGGCGCGGAGCGAGAGAGGGAGACTGTGTGGTGCCCCACTTGTCACATAGACATTTTTGCAGTATCTTTCCCTTTATTTTATGAGGTCGAGTTGCGATCTCGACACTCAACCCGGTATGGATAGAAAGCATACTTGGGAACGGACTCAACTGGTTTCAGATCCAGGAACCTCCGCTCCCGGGTCCGGCGCCCAATGTCATTGCGTCACCAGCCGGCCCTCAATCAGAGTTATTAATGGTGCATAGAAAGTTACCTTTGATTAATATAGTTATATATCAATGATATTGTTACAATAGGAGATGTTATTTTAGGCAGTTGCCAAATACTTCTTCATTCCATCAGACAGCAGGGTCAAGTTTTGCTGGTAATCAAATACTTAGTGTAATCCCACACTTGAGACCTTTCTTATTAGCATACAAATATAACAATCAAGAAATAATTCTACCGCTGTATAAAACAATATTTAACAGAAAGATGGGAAAATGAAAAAAACAAAAGGATAGGAATCCAATTATATTTAGATGGGGGCAGGAAAGCTGATGAAGGACATCAGTTGTGCCTGGAAGGACTAAGTTGAACAAAACAAATTTAATTTTTGAATACTAAAGGAAATCCAATATACATTTTGATGATTAAAAAGATTAAGTGGCTCGATGAGTCAAAACTCAATGTACAAGGGAAAAAGAATATTAATTTCTATAGTGCCTTTCCCAATCTCAGAATATAACAAAGCATTTTGCATTAAATCGTGTAATTTTTAAGTGCTATATAGGAAGTTGAGCGCATAAACATTAAAATTATAAGTAATGCATTTTATTGTTGGATGAACTTTGTTTTCCTGCATATTATAAAATCATGATTCCAAGTGTGCAAATAATTTATACCCCGTGTTAGGCAGAAAGAATATCGTCCAACAAGACATCTCCATGCTAGCTGAGCCCTCTAACAGCATCCTTTGAATTTTTATAGGATAGAAATAATAAACCAGAAAAAATAGCCCAGTAAGGAAAATAATTCTACAGAAAGATCCTTTCTAGCCCTCTTGGGCAAGCAGAGATACTTTGGGGAGACTCTGTGTTCAAGCAAGATTGTAGATCATAGTGCAAGACCAGTTTTCATCCTTATCTTCTTATGTTCACTCAGATAGGAAGTAATAAATATCAGAAAATGAAATAGCAAGCCTTTCTACTCATCTACCCTTTTGACAGCTTTAATAGCTGCTTACATTTTCTAGGAAACATGAATCTTGACAGCTAAAGTTTTCTTAAGAGACAGGTGGAAGCCTCATGAATGAATTCACAGTTTGGTACAGTTCTGTCACAGTGCCAACTTCTAATCTCACATACGATTAATCACAGAATAATCTTAGCACAGACCATTCAGCCCACTACATCTTTGCAGACTTAGGTATGAGGAATTCTGCTAGTTACTGTATGTTTCTTCACATTCCCTAGAGCCCTGTGATTGCATTCCTTTCATATAATTATACAACAAGCTTCTGAACATTACAATTGAATCTGTCTTCACTCTCACCCTGGATCAAACATTTCATACCTTAACGCCTTACTGAATCAAAATGAATTTCCTCTTGTCAGTTTTGGTTCCTTTGCCCATCACTTTCATTCTCTCTCCCCAGGTTCTTGATCCCCTCCTTATTTTCCCACTGTGTGTAGGCACTTCTTGGTTCGGAATCAGAATCAGGTTTATTCAACCTGTCTTACATCGTATGAAATGTGTTGTACAACGGTACAGTGCAAAAACATTAAATTACAATAAATTACTAAGTAAATAAACAAACAAACAAATAAATAGATAAATAATGCTAAACTAAATGAATGGTGTGGTAGTGTTCATTGGTTCTTGGACCCATTTTAAGTGCTCCTGTCAGATCCCTTCTATTAAAAGGAGAACAAGCACAGTCCTCCAATCTTTCCACATAACTAGCATCTGTCATCCCTAGAATCACTTCAATAAATTTATTTTGCACCTCAAGCCTGTACATCTTTCCTGAGGTTAGGCACTCAAGACTATGCACACTATAGCAGTTTTAGTCTAACAAATGCTTATAAAACTAATCATGACTGCCTCGATTCGCACTCTGTGCCTTAATTTGTGAAGCCCAAGACCGTAAAGGCTTTCTTAATCACTTTGTCAACCTGGTCAACCACTTTCAATTACTAACATGCATTCCGGATCTCTTCACTCTCGTCGCCCTTTAAGAATTGTGCCCTGTTTATTTTGCCTCTTATTCTTCCAATCAAAGTACATTTTGCAATTTCACCTGCCATTTTACCACCCATTGCACTTGCCTCCATAATTTCTGTCTGCCTCAAGGTGCATCTGCAAACTTGGGAACTGTGCCTTATAGAAGTAACAGTAAAGAGCTGTGATCCTAGTCTCAGACTCCAAGGAACTCCACTCCTCATGTCCCTCCAGTCCAAAAAACAACTTCTCTTTTGTTTCCTGCTTCTATTCATTCTAGTATTTGTTCTAATCATTCTTTCTAGCACTTCCAGTTCATCAGTCTTTAGTCCAAGTGCTTTCTGCTTTATCTGCCTCAGTGCAGAATTGGTACAAGACGTGAAATGGCCATTTGAGTTCATTCTCAAAGGTATGCATGGAGATGCTACAAAATAATTCTCAAAGGAAATATATTCTTGCAGTCACTTTTAATGATTTTAATCACCTAGAATCCTATGAATTTCAGACACTGAATGCAGTTTCCTGTGGGCCTACCCAAGGAAGAGAAGCAGGAGGAGTAAATAAACTATATATTTGGCAGCGGGAGAGGGAGTAAGAAGATGGTCTTGATTTCCCAATATATCTCCCTTGCAAAAGGCATAGCAAGAATTTGATTCTCGAGGTCAGAACTGTGCACAATTTCTAAGATCTGCAGCAAACATCTGTAACTGATACTACATTACCTATTGAAGTTAAGGGTGCTGCAGGTTTGAACTTCATTGTCCCAAACTCCTATCCGCCACCACCGGAAATATGAGAAAAATTAATCCATTGGTTGCCTATGTTTGCAATAACCAGCTGACAGATACCTATCAGTAGAGCTACTAGGACTTGATGTTTCAATCCCTATGGTAAGTTAGTACTCTCGATGTTGGCAGTGGGTTTAGAGTGGTGACAAGGAGGGAGGGTAGGTACGTCATCAAATGTATTTGTCACTTCCCCAAAGGCAACTTTCAACAGTGGAGTTGGGTTCTAGCATTCATGCACATTTCAGGATTCTACCATGCACCATACACATCCTTGTCTACACCGATTATTTATATATTTTATTATTTAGAAATGCAACACAGCAACGGGTCCTCTGGCCCAGCAAGCCAGTGCCGCCCCATCACACCTGTGTGACCAATTAACCTACTAACCTGTGCATCTTTGGCATTTGGGATGAAAGCAGAGCACCTGGAGGAAGCATGTGCATGGGGGAGAACAGACAAACTCCTCATAGACAGCAGCAGAACTGAACGCAGGTTGCTGGTGCTGTAAGAGCTCGATGCTATCCACTACACTATCGTGTCAGCCCTAGTCATTTTCTTCATACTATACAACTGCACTCACCAGTTTTCACTGCATCCATTATGATAATCCATACCTGATGTATGACAAGTAGAACTGCAATATTCAGGACACCACCAATTTTCCAACAGTTGCCTTTTGGTTCTACCAGTCAGACCTCGACTGCTTCACCATACCCAGCCACTGGAAGACAATTGAAGTCTGAGGATGCTTAACTCACTTCTTGTATATGGAATGCAAAGGGTCATAGAGCCATACAATGTGAAAACAGGCATTCAGCCCACCACATCCAAACCAACAGTGGGAACCCATCTGTATTCATCCAATTTTCCAGGCACTATCCCTTCTCCAGAGTAAATAGACATGGCCTCTCCAGTCTCTCCTCACAACTGAAATGTTCTGACCCAAGCAACATCCTGATGAATCTCCTCTGCACCCATCTCCAGCACGAATGCAACCTTCCTATAGTGTGGTGACCAGAAGTATTCCAGATGAGGTAGGACCAGTACATCATAAAGTTTGAACATAACCTCCTTGTTCTTGAATTCATGTTCCAACAAATGAAGCCAATATTCCCCATGCTTAATTAGTTCTCCACATTAAATACCTGTGCTCCCACCTTCAGAGATCAGTTCATTCTACAATACAGAACTGTACGGCAGTTGGGTTCAAGGACCAAATAAAACATCAATCAGGCAGTCGAGACAAATCCCTGAAGAATGATTTGGATGGTCAGACTAGTCTAGCTTTCTGGAACTCAGCAGAGAAAGATGCCACGAGTGATTGTGATTAGTATCTGCAACATTACTTTTGAAACCATTACTGACAGGCAGACTTTCAACATAAGGTGGGAGATGACAGTAATGATGTGATGGTGAGTCAAGTCTGTTCAACAGCAGTTTACTAAAAACAATCTGTCAGATTGTCATGTCCAACATCGCAACATGTCTTTCCTTCTTCCAGTCAAATCCATCTACTCAAAATGATACTTATGTCAATTAGTAGGACCAGCAGCCACACGAAGACTTCTAACAGCTGTAGTCATTATGGCTTATAGATAGGCCTACTCACTGGTCTGTGGTTTTCAATATAAATATGACTGTTTTTCAATAGTAAGAGTAATTTAGCATCCTAAAGCTTTCTTGGCAGCGCTAGCCTCATAATCCATAGAGAAAGTAGATGGGAATTCTGATGTTCTTTTGCTTGTACAACCTGGGTAAGATTCTACTTTCACATGTTCACCTGGGAGTTCTATACTCTTCATTGTGGGCAGGTGAGAATTCTGTTCCTGTTCACTTCTGCTAGTGCAAAAGAATTTCAATCCCTTTACTTTGATAGCATGCCAGTTAGTCTAATTTTTTCGCGAACATTGCAGACCTGGCTACGACAATATCCATTTTTAATAGCATATTTTCTATTGTTATTTAAAGATCTTTAGCTGAAGGATAACTCCTTCTTAACTCTTTCCAGTGTGTTTTTCCAACCATTCTGTTCTCCACTGTTTGTATTCCTCCTTCTCTTAGAATCTAGTTACTTGTTAAATTTACAGCCCACTCACCCTCTTGTGACCCAACTCATCTTTCGCTGGTCATTGTTTCCATATTCTCCTCCCATCTCTTTCATGCATGCCCAAAATGCTCCAGCTTAATTTAATACTGTCAGTTTATCTCTTAAATTCCTTAGATTTGTTCCTGCTATTAGCTGCATTTAAAAGACTTTTTTTGTTTATGGAAATCAAACACAAAAATCCTATTTTGTTCGTGTAGGGTTTTCTAGTTGTGTCAGTCTTCTTAAAGGTGTTCCTCACCTATTCACTCAGATTATAAATGCTTCATTTTCTTCAGTTTTCTCTTTTTAGATGTATTATAAACCTCTTTCAATATTTTATTAATATTATATAAATTGCATAAATACAAATACAAAATTCATAAGGATACAATAAGTAATACAAATTGCATTACATTTAAATCACAGTAATATGATCACAGTATCCCATATTCCCGATCAATTATGTAGAAAAAAAATTGAATTATGAAATGAAATAACCTAAGATAATTTTATTTTATTAAAAATAAATCTACCCCCACTACCAAAATGAGCTGGTTGGTAAAAAAAAAAGAGAAGAAAAAGAAAGAAATACCTTACCATATAGCATTATAATAATAATGGCTCAGATCCATACTTTAATAACAGTTCAAAGATTATGAAAATAACTTAGAAAGGGTCCCCCATAACGTTAGAAAATCATGTTTAGAATCAGAAATCAAACAACAAATCTTTTCTAGATCAAGGCACAACATAACATCAGATAGCCATTGAACATGAGTGGGCGGGACGGCCTCCTTCCACTTCAGCAAGATCACCCTCCTGGCCATAAGAGACATAAAGGTCAATACCCACAAATTAGATGGCTTCAGTTTTGTAGCACTATCCTCAACAATACCAAACATGGAAGTCAAAGGATTGGCATTAAAACTAACATTGAAGAGTACAGACAAAGTTTGAAATACATCTTTCCAAAATTTTTCAAAGCTCGGACATGTCCAAAACATATGAATTAGTGTGGCCACTCTATTATTACATCTATCACAGTAAGGGGAAACGAGAGAGTTTGTCGTTAGACATATGAACTCTATGTACCACTTTGAATTGTAATAAAGAATGACAAGCGCATAATGATGAAAAATTAATCAATATTAAAATTATCTTCCAACTCTCTTCAGATATGAAAATCTGTAAATCCTTTTCCCAGTCTCCTTTAATTTTGTATAAAGAGGCCTTTTTCAGTCCCAACAGCAGACCATAAATGTAAGATATTGAACCGTTGTCAAAGGGCTTCAAATTAAAGATTGTATCTATTATATTCTTAGCTGGACTTGCAAGAAATATATGTAATTGAGATCTTAAAAAATCTCTAATCTGTAAATATCAAAAAAATGGGTATTGGGAAGGTTAAATTTTATTGAAAGTTGCACAAAGGAAGAGAGATTCCCTCCATCAAACAAATCTTGAAATTGTTTACTACGCAATCTATCCCATTCTTTGAATGATAAGTCAATTAAAGATTGTTTTAAAAAACAATTAGAAAAGATGGGGCTTGAGAAGGAGAATCTCAATAAACCAAAATGTTTTCTAAACTGTAACCAAATCCTCAAAGTATGTTTGACCACCACATTGTCAGTTAGTTAATTTTAAGATAAAGCAAGTGAGGATCCAGTTAAAGAAACAATGGAGAATTTCGTAATAGAGTTGATTTCTAAAGAAACCCATATAGGGCAATTCTCATGGTTAACGTAATATTTCCCGAACGTAATATCTCATATATTAACTGCCCAATAGTATACCTAAAATTGGGTAAGGCAAAGCCTCCATTCTGTTTGGTTTTTTGAAGGTGAACTTTATTTATACGAGGTTTTATATTCTTCCATATATAAGAAGAAAAAATTGAATGCAAAGAGTTAAAAAAAGATTTAGGAATAAAAACAGGCACAGCTTGAAAGAGATATATAAATTTAGGTAAGATATTCATTTTAATAGAATTAATTCAGCCAATCAGTGATAAAGAGAGAGGAGACCAACTAGAAAGTGTTTTTTTAACATAATTCAATAAAGTTAAAAAATGTTCCTGAAATAAATCTTTACAATTCTTAGTAATTGTCACTCCTAAATACGTAAACTGTTTTCTTAAAATTTTAAAAGGAAGGTTAATATCAGTTGGTATTAAATTGTTTAAAGGAAACAGTTCACTTTTACGTAAGTTTAATTTATATCCTGAGAACTGACTAAAATTAGTCAGTAAACGGAACACAAATGGTAAGGAGGTTATAACATTAGATATAAAAAACAGTAAGTCATCAGCATAAGCGATACTTTATGAATAGTACCTCTCCTTAAAATACCAGTAATCTCTTTAGACTCTTGAAAAGCAATTGCTAAGGGTTCTAATACCAAATCACAAAGCAGAGGTCTCAAAAGACAACCTTGTCTAGTTCCACATTGGAATTTAAAGTGTTTAGAATTCTGAAGATTAGTAAGAACCTGAGCGGAGGGAGATAAATAAAGTAATTTAATCTAATGAATAAAATTAGGTCCAAAATTAAATTTTTCTGCGGATGTAAATGGATAATTCCATTCAACTCTGTCAAAGGCCTTCTCTGCATCCAAAGATATCACACATTCCGATATTTCCTTAGATGGAGAATGCATAACATTTAACAAACACCTTATATTAAAATGGGAATATTAACTTTTAATAAATCCTGTCTGATCATCCGAAACTATAGAAGATACAATATTTTCAAGTCTGTGAACCAACACTTTAGATAAAATTCTAGCATCAAAATTGAGTAAAGAGATAGGTCTATACGAAGAACATTCAGTAGGATTCTTATTCTTTTTGAGAATGAGGGAAATGGAAGCTTCATAAAAAGACTGTGGTAATCTTCCTACCTTAAAGGAATTTGTAAGGGTAGAACATAAGTGTGGTATAAGCAGAGGAAAAAGCCTTATAAAACTCTCCAGAGAATCCATCGGGTTCTGGGGATTTCCCAGAATGCAATTCTCGAATAGCCTGTACAAGTTCTTCCTGGGAAATGGGTTGATCCAATTGTCTACGATCGTCTATCAAAAGATTAAAAAATTATTCATTGCAATATTATCCTTAACAGAGTCAGAACTATACAATTTGGAATAAGTTTCCCTAAAAGTGTCATTAATTTCAAAGTGGTCAGTTGTTATGTCCCCATTACTTTTAAGTATTTCTTTAATTTGTTGCTTGGCTATAAATGGTTAGCCAGTAGCTTACCAGTTTTATCTCGGTGAACATAAAATTGACTTCTATCTTTTTATAAGCTGGCTTTCAATAGGATATGTTAAAAGAAGAACATACTTACTTTTATTTTCAATACATCTCTTATATGTTTCAGGATCGGGTATCGAAGCATATTTATGGTCCAGTCGTTTTAACTGATTAGCTAATTCATTTCTCTCTTTGTTAGTTTTTTTAATGATGTTTTCAGTATAAGAAATAACTTGACCCCAGATACATGCTTTAAAAGTGTCCCATATAATAAGACTAGACGTCTCTTCCAAAGTATTTTCTTCAAAAAAAGAGTAATTTGATTTTCCATAAATTTTAAAAAGTCCTCATTGGATAACAGAGTTCAATTAAATCGCTAAAATCTACTCACAGGGGTAGGACCAGGGAAATTTAAAGATAGAAGTACAGGAGAGTGGTCAGAGACAGCAATCTCTTTATATTCGATCGATTGAACAAATGGAATCATTTGACTGATGTACCTCTCCCCGCCCAAATAACAGACAATACACCAGATACGATTAAATGATTTACAGTTTATAGATATTACTGGAACTATATAATTAATAGAGAATAAAATATAAAAGGAAAATAAAAGGTGCCAACACTTATCAAAGTTCAATCTCTTCGCGCATAAACAGTTGGAGCTCGGGACCTTTCTTCTTCACCCTGCGACCCCTCGGACCACCTCGACCGGCCGCCTGGGACCAAGAACGGTCTCCCCTCCTCACCGAACGCCCCGCTCGGGGTCCGACCCCGTTATTGGACTCACAGCACCTGGTCCATTCTCTGTCTCTCTGTCCCGCCTTCTCCCTCAAAACCCCGCGCATACAAATCTTCCAGATACACCGAAGTCATAACTACTATCCCAATTGGTTCATAACATCCTTTTATCAACCCCCAACCCACAACAAGCTGCTAGCGCAAAGCTTTCTCAGCGTTTAACATAACAAAGAAGCCATTTTAATTAGCCTACACAGTAATGTAAGAGACAAAACCCCCTTACACTTTTTTTAAATATCTTGCTTTAGCTCAATATATTAGGGATATCATAAGCTCAGGTTCTGTTGAGACAGAACTAGCCTTACACAGGAAATTGTTGTTCTCTGTGAGAATAAGGAGTTCAGAAAATATCCACTTTCACAGCAAACACAAAGGAGCCGGTTGTGGACTACAGGAGGAACAGAGACAGGCTCACCCCTATTGACATCAATGGATCTGGGGTTGAGAGGATGAACAACTTCAAATTCCTCGGTATACACATCACTGAAGACCTCACTTAGGCTGTACATACCGTCTGTGTGGTGAAAAAAGCACAACAGCGCCTCTTTCACCGAAGACACTCGAAGAAGTTCGGCATGAGTCCCCAGATCCTAAGAACTTTCCACAGGGACACAACTGAGAGCATCCTGACTGGCTGCATCACTACCTGGTATAGGAACTGTACTTCCCTCAATCGCAGGACTCTGCAGAGAATGGTGCGGGTAGCCCAGCGCATCTGTGGATGTAAATTTCCCACTATTCAGGACACTTACAGTGGCAGGTACATAAAAAGGGCCTGAAGGATCAATGGGGACCAAAGTCACCCCAATCACAAACTGTTCCAGCTGCTACCATCCGGGAAATGGTACCGCAGCATTAAAGCCAGGACCAGCAGGCTCCAGGACAACTTCTTCCACCAGGCCATCAGACTGATTAATTCACGCAGGCGCAATTGTATTTCTAAGCTATATTGTTCTGTTGTATATCTTACTGTACATACTATTTATTACAAATTACTATAGTTCGCACATTGCACATTCAGATGGAGATGTAACGTGAAGATTTTTACTCCTCATGTATGTGAAGGATGTAAAAAATAAGGTCAATTCAGTTCAATACAATTCAATTCACTGATTCTCAGAGAAAGACGAGGCCCTTCTCCTTCCAGGAACAATTATTCAAATGTTCAAGAAGTTTGGTATTATATCGCTGGCCTGTGAGAGCTACAGAGGACCTTTTACGAATTGACTTGAACTTTTAATGCTGAACTGTGAGACTTTCTTCATGTAGGTGTTGCCATTTTTAGGTGCCTAGATGGCCACTGAGGAATCTGCCCCATAAAAATGTGCCACTCAGTGGAAAGGAAGAGCAACAAAAAAAAGATATGGGTAAGCTGATATTCTTAATTGATTTAATTAAATGTTTTTCAGTCATTCTACCATTGATTTTTGATTCCTTGCAATTAAATATTTCTTCATGTTTCCCAGTTGCGGGGTCACTCACAGCTTTGACGACTGTGGGTTTGGGACTTAGTTTAGCTAGCTCTCTGGGTCTCTTTTGCTCCTAGCAGTTTCCTGGCAATGACTTGTTTTTGTTCCTGTACATGATGGTACTACTTTTCTCCAGACATTTCTGCTGCCCAGGGTTTTCCACATGAGATTTAGAGTGCTTTCAGACTGCAAGTGAACATCAGAAGTTGCAGAAAATAAGGGAATTTCTTATTTACCCATGGATCAGCAGCAAGCTCTGAATATTTCTGACAAGGTATTCACACAGGGTGGAGTCTGTCATATGTAAAAATTGTATCCCAGAGATCAAATCAATTTTTAACATCAAACAGCGACGTTGAATACATACTGATGCATTTGAAAAAATAATAAATTGCAAAAAAGAACAATGGCTTTGTATCTCCAATCTTTGAGAAAATAAATTCCTATTCTCTATAAAAGGTCTTCCTGAGTTTGATTCAAATTCAATTCTGAATTTAAATCCGGAAGAAGACAGTGCCAGCAAACAACACGACCAAGGGTGACATCCTCCAGACAATTCACAAAACCACTCCTTTCACTCCTTTTATGCCTTCTTTTTCTTTCAGCTGTGGTTTGGCTACTGTTGGAGCCTGTGATCTACATTTTGTTGTGTGTTATTGGGCCGATCTGGTACTTTGCTGGCTCAGACAGTTTTCTGGGAGACTTCGAACGAAGTGTACAGCCTTGAAGCCAAGATCTCTGGAAAAGGACGTAAGCCCATGATTGACTCCATTTCTTGCTGATCGCACTAATTAAAGCGCCAAGGAAGATTGAAATCATTGAGACGAGTGCAGAAGGTGAGAGGGTGTTCAGCATTCTCTTGCTCACTGCTGCCCGGAGGCAGGTGTCTACGTGTGACGACCTCTCTCTCCCTCTCACTCGCTGCTCTGATTTCAAATGGTCTGCCTCTTCCTCAGTGATTTCGGAGGATGGTGCCAGAGTTCGTCAGCAAGGTTTAGCCAAAGCAGTTTGTCAACTGGACTCTGAAATTATGATGTGTTTCTGGTTTCTGATGGCTCTTTATTTGTTGTTATTCTGGGTGACGTTGAATCGGGGCCGCCTGCAGGTAATGAACACTGAGCTGTGTGAGACCTCAAAAACTGGGAAACGTAGAGAAATATTTAATTGCAAGGAATCAAAAATCAAAAGTAGAATGACTGAAAAGCATTTAATTAAATCAATTAAGAATATCAACTCACCCATATCTTTCTTCTGCTTCTCTTCCTTTCCACTGAGTGGCACATTTTTATGGAGCAGATTCCTCAATGCCCATCTAGGCATCTAAAAATGGCAACACCTACATGAAGAAAGTCCTGCAATTCAGCATTAAAAGTTCAAGTCAATTAGTAAAAGGTCCTCTGTGACTCTCCCAGGCCATCGATATAATACCAAACGTTTTGAACATGGTGATATCTGTTCCTGGAAGGAGTAGGGCCTTGTCGTTCTCTGAGAATCAGTGAACTGAATTGTATTGAACTGAATTGACTTTATTTTTTACATCCTTCATACACATGAGGAGTAAAAATATGCCTGGACTCTTTCAATTTTGTGTTTTATATTCTCTATTTTTCGCTCCCTTTTTTGTTGCTGGTTGTGCAATTTATATTGTTTTTTGTGCGTGGGGGGGGAGGAGGTTTGCTATTTTCTTTGGACAGGTTCCATAGATTTCTTTGTCTTGCAGCTGTCAGTAGGAAGATGAATCTCGGGATAATATACAGTACGCCCACTTTGATAATAAATGTACTTTGACTTTGAATCTTTGGATTTGAAACAAAAGCTACAAGAATATCCATAATGGTCCTCATTTATCTGTTCAGCAAAATGGAAAAGTGCAGAGAAATAAAAAGTAAAGAGATTAACCAAATATCAGAGTGAATGGTATCCAGATGTTACCGGGGATGAAATTGGCTCAGCTACTTAGTGTTAAGTATTTGAGCTCTATATTTCAATACTAATATTATTTCTCGCTGTATCAGAGAAGTATTATAATGTTGGAAGTGTTAAATTCTATTTGTAAGACTGCAATTAAAGAAAATAGTGAAAGCCTTTGGCTTACTGGTCCAGCTATATTGTGCTGTGGCTACAAGGTACAGGTACACCACAAGGTTGTGCGCTTAGCTCTACTCACTTTATATTTATGACTGTAGGGCTAAGTACAAGTACAATGTCATATTTAATTTTTCTGACAACACTGCTGCTGGCTGAATTAATGATGGTGATGAATCAGATTATAGGAGGAAAGTTGAACATCTGGCTGAATGGTGCCACAACAGCCTCTCACTCGACATCAACATAACCAAAAAGCTGATTATTGACTACAGGAGGAGGAAACCAAAGTTCCATGAGCCAGACCTCACCAGGTGATCAGAGGTGGAGAGCGTCAGTAACTTTAAGTTCCTCAGCGTTATCATTTCACTGAATCTGTCCTGCGTCCAGCATGTAACTGCCTTTAAAAGAAGGCACGGCAGCTTCTTAACTTTCTCAGAAGTTTGCAAAGGTTCTGCATATCATCTAGAACTCTGATAAACTTCTATAGATGCACAGTGGAGAACATACTGACTGGTTGCAACACAGCATGGTATGGTTACACTAATGCCCTTGAATAGAAAAGCCTACAAAAAGTAGTGGGTGCAGTCCAGTCCATCATAGGTGAGCACATCTACAAGGAGTGCTGTTTTAGGAAAGCATCATCCATCATCAAGGTCCCCCCACCATTCAGGCCATGTTATTTTCATCAAGAAGGAGGTACAGAAGCCTTAAATCACTCACCACCAGGTTCAGGAATAGTTATTACCCCTCAACCATCAGGCTCCTGAAACAGAGAGGATAACTTCCTTCACCCTAACATCGAACTGATTCCACAATCTATGGACTCACTTTCAAGGATTCTACAATTTATGATCTCAATAGTTACTACTTATTTATTATTATTATTTTGTTATTTTTCTTGATTGTACTTTCACAATTTATTGTCTCTTGCACATTGGTTGGTTGTCAGTTTTTGTTTGTGTGCAGTCTTTTTCATTGATTCTATTATATTTCTTTAAATTTACTGTGAATGCCCACAAGAAAACGAATCGCAGGCTAGTATATGGTGATGAATATGTTCTTTGATAACAATTTACTTTAAACTTTGAAGACTGGGTTTTCTGCAGCATGACATTAACTTCTCACTCTCAAAAGACATTCAACCATTTATATGCCACAATTGTGAATGTGAGGGGACACTTTACAGCTGCATAAATAATTTCTCAAATAAAGGAGAAAGTGCGTTGCTGATAATAAAAAAACATCCAGCACTTTTATTTATTCTATTTATTCACCATGTGTGCAGCTGGGATGTTAGGAGCACCACAGAGACCCATTGTACTTAAATTATTGGACTAGTGACCCAGTGATCGAAAGGTCTGGAGAAACAATCCAGGAACACAAGTTAAGCTCCCGCAGTGCTAGCTGAGAAATCTTAATTCAGTAATTAAATAACCAAGATTTTTTTTTTGTAAAAGCACCACTAGTCTCAGTAATGATAACAGTGAAGCATCATTTTGTTGTTAAAGGCCTTTAGAAGAGGAATTCTGGCAATTTTAACTTGATTCTTTAATTAACCAATGAAGAGGTCTAGAAAACTACATGAAGAAACTAATGATGGATAAAACAGTACAAATCTCCTGGTATTAACCAGGAGCTGAATTCAGGTATGGCAGAGTCATTCCCAGCCCAGTTGACTTTGCAACGTCCTTTCTCATGAACATGAAGAAATCGTTGTGGAAAATGAGAGAGTTCTGTTCTAGACTAAACAGGCAACAGCCTGACATAGTTTTACTCACAGAGTTGCTCTTCACAGCCAATATTTTCTCCATAACAGTTTCTGGGTATACTTTTATGCCAAATGCTGGCCAGAACCATGAAAGCTGGTGATGCTGTAATATACAAACAGGAGCTAGTGGCCTTGGAAGTCTTCGGCATTGGCTCCAGTCTGTATCAAGTCTCAGTCGATTCAGATTAACATGAGCTCTTCCTAATGACTTAGTACTGATCTCATCCATCTGATAAATCAATGCCCTTCCATACTGAACACTGTTTGGAAGGAGTGAAAATAACAAAGACCGAGAGAATATATTCTGGTCAGGAAATTTCAAACTCTATAACCAAACAGGCCAAGAACAGCATAACTGTCATTCTTGGTCTGCAGCTGATGATAAGTGAACCTACCCAAAGTAGAGCTGCTTAGAGTCATAGAGTCACATGACATGAAAACAGGCCATTGGCATAACAACTCGGCCCTGACCAATGGGCAATCATGCATACTAATCCCACCTTCCAGTACTTGGATCACCACTTTCAAAGCCTAGGCAATTTAAGTGATCAACTAGTCACGTTTTAAAAGCTTTCAGTGACTCTGCAGGTGGTGAATTCCGAGCACTCACCACTCTCTGCGTGAACAAGGTGCTCCCTCAGATCCCCACTAAATCCTTTAGGCCTTTCCACTAAATTTATAGTATGTACTCTAGGTTAACATATGAGGAACGTTTGTCCGCTCTTGGACTGTATTCCTTGGAGTTTAGAAGAATGAGGGGAGACCTCAAAGAAACATTTCAAATGTTAAAAGGCATGGACAGAGTGAATGTGGCAAAGTTGTTTCCCATGATGAGGGAGTCTAGTACGAGAGGGCATGACTTCAGGATTGAAGGGCGCCCTTTCAGAACAGAAATGCGAAAAAATTTTTTTAGTCAGAGGGTGGTGAATCTATGGAATTTGTTGCCAAGGGCAGCAGTGGAGGCCAAGTCATTGGGTGTATTTAAGGCAGAGATTGATAGGTATCTGAGTAGCCAGGGCATCAAAGGTTATGGTGAGAAGGCGGGGCAGTGGGACTAAATAGGATAAAATGGATCAGCTCATGATAAAATGGCGGAGCAGACTCGATGGGCCGAATGGCCTACTTCTGCTCCTTTGTCTTATGGTCTTATGGTCTTTATCTTGGCTTGTCCTCATCAATTATGCACAGTCCTTGTGGAGGCATGGTACCATCTTCACACAAAAGACATCTTTCATTGCATTGTGTGCTACCCCAATCACGTACAAATAGGATAGACTATAAACATATCAGGCTGTTCAAAACTCATATCTGCATCGACAGATTCTGCTCTAATTCTATCTCCAAGTTTGCAAATAATACTACCGTGGGGGGCCGCATCTCAGATAATGATGAGTCAAAGTTCAAAGTATATTTATTATTATACCTTATACAACTTCGTGATTCGTCTCCATACAGGCAGCCACAGAACAAAAAAAAACAAAATAACCCATAAAAAAGACTAACAAACACCCAATGTGCAGAGAGAGGGAAAAAAAACAAATTGTGCAAACAACAAAAGTAAGAAATAGCATTTAGAATAAAAGTGAGTCCTCTGACTCAAAGCCTGGAGTAGGCCACAGCCTCAGGCTCAGTACAATGAAGAGAGAGGTAAATGTTGTGGAGCAGTGAGCAGAACCGGCCTGACCTCACCTCTGGGCCTAACACCCTGCCTTTCCAATCCATCTGGCTCAGCATTTAATTCATCCAAACATCGGGTTATTTTCAATCTAGGACCTGGGCCCTGTCACACTGATACACTCTAGACCTGGACCCTGGCGCCACATTTTGGACTGAACCCAATCTTTTCAAATCGACCCAGTGATTAGATCGATCAAACCTCTTTAGGAGGACGGACCCTGAATTTGCCTCTCCTCCACTCCGCTCGCCCTGACTTAGCCTCGAATATGCCTCAACCTCATATCAACCTCTCCTCAAACATGCCTCAACCTTGCCCCCAACTTTGCCTCGCATCTGCACACTTTGACCCTGGACTCAACCTCGCCTTTGCTCATCCCTTCATTGTTTGCGATGATCAGAGTACAGGAAGGAGACGGACTGTTTAGTGACATGGTTCCATGACAACAATCTTTCCCTCAATGCCAACAAAGAAAAGAGCTGATCATTGTCTTAAGTAAGGGGGGCTGATGCCAATGCTCCTGTACACACCAAAGGTGTTGAGGTTGAGGGCTTCAAGTTCCTAGCTATAAATATCACCTATAGCCTGGCTTTTTGTTGATTCACCATAGAAAGTATTTCAGTTCTGAATGCAAAGCAGCTTGCTATGTGCAATTACTTTGCATGTGACTGCAAGAAACTACAGAGACTTGTGGAAACAGCTCAGCGCATTACAGGAGCCAGCCTCCCCTCTATGGACTCTGTCTACACTTCTCGCTGCCTCATTAGAGCAGCCAGCATATTCAAAGACTCTGCCTACCCCCCGGACATTCTCTCATTTCCCATCTCCCATTGGACAGAAGATACAAAAGCCTGAAAGCACATATCACCAGGCTAAGAACATTTTCTATCCCACTGTTATCAGACTCTTGAATGGGCTTCTTGTATGATAAGGACTCTTGACCTCACAAATTGTCCTTTTTCATTTACATGCACTGCACTTTTTTGGTAGCTTTTACACTTTATTCTGTATTGTTATTGTCTTATTCTAACTAAATGCATTGTGAGCTGTATAAACAGTATGCAAGACAAGCTTTTCGCTGTATTTGGGTACAAAAGTTTTAATGGTTTCAAAGGTACATTTAATGTCAGACAAATGTATACAATATACATCCTGAAATACTTTTTCTTCACAACCATCCACAAAAACAGAGGAGTTTCCCCTAAGAATGAATGACAGTTAAATACTAGAACCCCAAATACCCCCCAGCTCCCCACTCCCACACGTAAGCAGCAGCAAAGTGACAATCTCCCCTCCCCCACCACTCACCGCTGGGCACACAAGTGTGCAGCAAAGACACAGACTTGCAGTACCCCAAAGACTACTCATTCACACAGTATTCGACATACCAAAAGCTCTCTCTCTCCCTAATAAGGGAAAAAGAGATGTCTCCGTTTCACAGCGAGAGGGGCAACATAACAAACTACTCCCTGATTTACGATGTTAAAAGTCCATTGCGTCGCTTTTTCTGAGCTCTGTGCCCAAAGAACTCGGGTCTCTGGGCACACAGCCAGCAGCCAGCTCGCTGCTTTCGATCTTCCGTCTCCCATGACACAACGAATTCCTGCAGAGGCACCAACCTTCAGTCCGCCTGTCTGCAGAGCCATGAGATCCCAGAACTCCGAAGGTGAGATAATCTCCTCGGCTGCACCCTTGGCAATAATAAACCAATACAAATATCAATATATAAATGCACCCTATGGATATACACCCAGCAAAAAGCTGTGCTGTTAATGCCACGCGGATGCTGAGAAAATAGTAATGAACAGAGAAGTAACTTTTGTATGCATACTTCACAGGGTCAACAAGTCAGTTGTGATCCCAGGACCCGCTTTCTGGCTCTATCCAACTTATCCCCTAGAAAGTTTACAGATTGAAAACCAAAAAACTGCAAATGTTGGAAATCTGAAGTAAAAACACAAAATGCTTGAAACACTGAGCAGAAAAGAGAAAGAGTTAATGTTTTAGGCTGAAGAGCCTCCGCCAGAACAGAAGAGGAGGGAAATAAACAACTTAGTTTTAAGATGCAGGGAGGATGGTGAGGGATGGATTTAGCTTTGATAAGGTGAGCCAAGATTGCCATGATGATAAGCTGTTAATAAGCCAACTAACTGGTTGACAGTTTAATAAAGGGAGCTCAATAGAAAGAAAATGAATAAAAGAACATGTTAAACATGAAATATTGGCTTGAGTTTTAGAATCATAGAGTCATAGAGAAGTACAACACAGAAATCGGCCCTTCTGTCCATATAGTCCATGCCAAAACCATTTAAGCTGCCTTCTCCCAATGACCTGCACTGGGACCATAGCCCTCCATACCCCTACTCTCCACGTACCTTTCCAAACTTCTCTTAAGCATTGAAATCGAGCTCGCATGGACCACTTGTACTTGCAGCTTATCCCACAAACTCATGACCCTATGAGTTAAGAAGTTTTCTCTTATGTTCACCCTAAATTTCTCATCTTTCACCCTTAAGCCATGACCTCTGGTTGTAGCCCCACCTAAGCTCAGTGGGAAGCTTTGTTTAAACTTGAAGCCAAAAAGAGAATGTTGGCAATGCCCTGTTGATTAAACAGTTCCTGTGGATAGAGAAAGACTGAATTAGCATAACCAGTAAATAACCCTGTGAAAGAACAAGCTAGCTTTCTCTGTTAGATCTGTTAAGTCCTTTTAATTTTCTATCATATTCACATTGTGACTTGCCTGTTTGTGGTCTTATGCAATGTTCCAACAAAGCTCAGTGAAGGCTTAAGATATAGCTTGTCACCTTCCATCTGGAGAAGTTTTAGTTTTCCAAAATAAATATTAAATCCAACAATTTTAGATAACATCGCAGGTTGTATCAAAATTGACCACTTTGGCTATAGAATATCCATTTCTATCTCCTTTCTATATCCATTTCTAATATTAGTTCATTTCTGCTTTCTCCATCAGTACTGCCTGATCTCTGCCGAGCGCTTCGACCCTGCCCCGGCCGCTGAGCAACAAACAAAGCCGAAGACTCAAGCCCTTCCCCTCCGGAGATTTCCGATCACACAGTAGCGGCGGAAGCGAAACAGACAATTCAGAAGTTTCACCAGATGTTCCTCCGTACTCTCACGTCTGCTTCCATCAAATCAGAATTGTGCAAGGCATCCTACTTGACAGATAACAGATATTCATCTCCGGAGAGGCCGCATGAACTGCGTCGCACCGCCAACTTCTCCTTTCTGCAATCTTCGACAATCCTCTACACTATCCACAACATCACCAACCTTTGCATCATCTGCAAACTTGCCAACCCACCCATCTACCCCCACATCCAGGTCGTTAATAAAAATCACGAAAAGTAGAGATCCCAGAACAGATCCTTGTGGGACACCTCTAGTCACAATCCTCCAATCTGAATGTACTCCCTCCACCACCACCCTCTGCCTTCTGCAGGCAAGCCAATTCTGAATCCACCTGGCCAAACTTCCCTGGATCCCATGCCTTCTGACTTTCTGAATAAGCCTACTGTGTGGAACCTTGTCAAATGCCTTGCTAAAATCCATATAGATCACATCCACTGCACTACCCTCATCTATATGCCTGGTCACCTCCTCAAAGAACTCTATCAGGCTTGTTAGACACGATCTGCCCTTCACAAAGCCATGCTGACTGTCCCTGATCAGACCATGATTCTCTAAGTGCCCATAGATCCTATCTCTAAGAATCTTTTCCAACAGCTTTCCCACCACAGACGTAAGGCTCACTGGTCTATAATTACCTGGACTATCCCTATTACCTTTTTTGAACAAGGGGACAACATTCGCCTCCCTCCAATCTTCCGGTACCATTCCCATAAACAACGAGGACATAAAGATCCTAGCCAGAGGCTCAGCAATCTTTTCCCTCGCCTCATGGAGCAGCCTGGGGAATATTCCGTCAGGGCCCGGGGACTTATCTGTCCTAATGTATTTTAATAACTCCAAAACCTCCTCTCCCTTAATATCAACATGCTCCAGAACATCAACCTCACTCATATTGTCCTCACCGTCATCAAGTTCCCTCTCATTGGTGAATACTGAAGAGAAGTATTCATTGAGGACCTTGCTCACTTCCACAGCCTCCAGGCACATCTTCCCACCTTTATCTCTAATCAGTCCTAACTTTACTCCTGTCATCCTTTTGTTCTTCACATAATTGAAGAATGTCTTGGGGTTTTCCTTTACCCTACTCGCCAAGGCCTTCTCATGCCCCCTTCTTGCTCTCCTCAGCCCCTTCTTAGGCTCCTTTCTTGCTACCCTATATTCCTCAATAGACCCATCTGATCCTTGCTTCCTAAACCTCATGTATGCTGCCTTCTTCCACCTGACTAGATAGACTCTTTATATGTTAGATCTGGCTTTACTCCATGCACTATACTTGCAGTTCTCACATGACCTTTATCCTCCTCCACCTCACTATCTGCTCTAACACTCTGGTTCCCCTCCCCCTGCAAATCTAGCTTAAACCCCCCTGGAGCAGCACTAGCAAACCTTCTCGCAAGGATGTTAGTCCCCCTCCAGTTCAGGTGCAACCCGTCCTGTTGGAACATGTCCCACCTTCCCTGGAACAAGGCCCAATGGTCCAGAAACATGAAGCCCTCTCTCCTGCACCAACTCCTTAACCACATATTTAGCTGCATTATCTTCCTATATCTAATCTCACTAGCACGTGGCAAGGGTAGCAATCCTGAGATTGCAATCCCAGAGGTCTTGTCCTTCAACTTTGCACCTAACTCCCTAAACTCTCTTTGCACGACCTCCTCCTTCTTCTTATCCACATCATTGGTCCCTACGTGGACCATGGCATCTGGCTGCTCACCCTCCTTCCTGAGAATACCAAGAATCAATCCGAAATATCGTGGACCCTGGCACCAGGGAGGCAACAGACCATCCGGGATTCTCGATCTCTCCCACAGAACCTCCTATCAGTCCCTCCAACTATCGAATCCCCTATCACTACTGCTCTCCTCTTTTTCCTCCTTCCCTTCTGAGCTGAGGGTTCAGTCTTAGTGCCAGAGATGCGACCACTGCAACTTGCCCCGGTAGGTCGTCTCCATCAACAGTATCCAAAACAGTATACTTATTGTTGATGGGAACGGCCACAGGGGTGCTCTGCTCTTTCTGTCTATTCCCCTTCTCTCTCCTGATAGTCACCCAGCTACCTGCCTCCTGACTTTTAGGGGTGACTATCTCCCTGTAACTCCTGTTTATTTCTGCCTCTGCCTCATGAATGATCTGAAGTTCATCCAGCTCCAGCTCCAGTTCCCTAACTCAGTTTGTCAGGAGCTGCAGCTGGATGCACCTTTCGCAGGGGTAGTCATCAGGGACAATTGTACTCGCCCTGACTTCCCACATATTGCAAACAGAGCACTTGACTGCCCTAACTGCTGCCTCCATTACCTACTCCTAAGTTAATTAGAGTAATTAAAGGAACTTACCTGGCCTTACCTCATTGGGAACAGGCTCGTCCTCAGACTCTGCTCGCCGAAGCCTCTTGAGCCAAAGCCTTCCTACTCTGTCTCCCACTACTCCGTCACCCGCTCCGTTAATCTGTTCGCTTTTTAAACTCTCCCGCTGTCTCACAGGCCGACCTTCACACGCTTGCACAGTCGTGCCCCGTTCAAACTGATTTCTGGATCATTGGAACCTCTTTTGGTGCAGGTGTGACCTGTACAAAAAGGACGGGTTGCACTTGAATCCCAAGGGGCCCAATATCCTGGCGGGGAGGTTTGCTAGGGCTATTGGGGAGAGTGTAAACTAGAATTGCTGGGGGATGGGAACCGAATTGAAGAGACGGAGGAAGAGGCGGTTGGCTCACAAATAGGGAAAGCTTGGAGACAGTGCGAGAGGGAGGATAGGAAGATGATAGAGAAGGGACGCGTTCAAACCGTTGGTTTGAGATGTGTCTGTTTTAATGCAAGGAGTAGTATGAACAAAGCGGATGAGCTTAGAGTGTGGATCAGTATTTGAAGCTATGATGTTGTGGCCATTACAGAGACTTGGATGGCATGGTTACTTCGAGTGCCAGGCTTTAGATGTTTCAGAAAGGACAGGGATGGGGGGCAAAAGAGGTGGGGGCGTGGCACTGTTGATCAGAGATAGAGTCACGGCTACAGAAAAGGAAGAAGTCATGGAAAGATTGCTTACAGAGTCTCTGTGGGTGGAAGTTAGGAACAGGAAGGGGTCAATAACTCTACTGGGTGTTTTTTATAGACCACCCAATAGTAACAGGGATATCGAGAAGCAGATAGGGAGACAGATTCTGGAAAGGTGTAATAATAACAGGGTTGTCATGATGGGAGATTTTATTTTCCCCAATATTGATTGGCATCTCTCAAGAGCAAGGGGTTTAGATGGGGTGGAGTTTGTTAGGTGTGTTCAGAAAGGTTTCCTGACACAGTATGTAGATAAGCCTACAAGAGGAGAGGCTATACTTGATCTGGTATGGGAAATGAACCTGGTCAGGTGGCAGATCGCTCAGTGCGAGAGCATTTTGGAGATAGTGATCACAATTCTATCTCCTTTATCATAGCATTGGAGAGGGATAGGAGCAGAGAAGTTAGGAAGGCATTTAATTGGAGTAAGAAGAAATATGAGGCTATCAGGCAGGAACTTGGAAGCATAAATTGGAAACAGACCTTCTCAGGGAAACATACGGAAGAAATGTGGAAAACGTTCGGGGAATATTTGCGTGGAGATCTGCATAGGTACATTCCAATGAGACAGGGAAAGGATGGTAGGGTACAGAAACCGTGGTGTACAAAGGATGTAAAGCTAGTCAAGAAGAAAAAAAGAGCTTACGAAAGGTTCAAAAAATTAGGTTAATGATAGAGATCTGGAAGATTATAAGGCTAGCAGGAAGGAGCTTAACAATAAAATTAGGAGAGCCAGAAGGGGCCATGAGAAGGCCTTGGCAGGCAGGATTAAGGAAAACCCTAAGGCATTCTACAAGTGTGTGAAGAGCAAGAGGATAAGATGTGAGAGAATAGGACAGATCAGGTGTGACAGTGCAAAAGTGTGTATGGAATCAGAGGAGTATTCACTACGGAAAAGGATCTTGGAAATTGTAGGGATGACTTACAGCAGACTGAAAAGCTGTTCATGTAGATATTAAGGAAGAGGATGTGCTGGAGGTTTTGGAAAGTATCAAGCTGGATAAGTCACTGGGACCAGATGAGATATACCACAGGCTACATGGGAGGTGAGGGAGGAGATTGCTGAGCCTCTGTCGATGATCTTTACATCATCAATGGGGACGGGAAAGGTTCTAGAGGAACTGGAGGGTTGTAGATATTGTTCCTTTATTCACAAAAGGGAGTAAAGATGGCCCAGGAAATTATTACACCAGTGAATGTTACTGCACTGGTTGGTAAGTTGATGGAGAAGATCCTGAGAGGCAGGACTTATGAACATTTGGAGAGGCATAATATGATCAGGAATAGTCAACATGGCTTTGTCAAGGGCAGGTTGTGCCTTACGAGCCTGATTGAATTTTTTGACAATGTGACTGAACACACTGATGAAGGTAGAGCAGTAGATGTAGTGTATATGGATTTCAGCAAAGCATTTGATAAGATACTCCATGCAAGGTTTATTGAGAAAGCAAGGAGGCATGGGATCCAAGGGGACATTGCTTTGTGGATCCAGAACTGACTTTCCCACAGAAGGCAAAGAATGGTTGTAGATGGGTCATATTCTGCAGGGAGGTCAGTGACCAGTGGTGTGCCTCAGGGATCTGTTCTGGGGCCCCCTACTCTTCATGATTTTTATAAATGACCTGGATGAGAAAATGAAAGGATGGGTTAGTAAATTTGCTGATGACACAAATGTTGGGGGTGTTGTGGATAGTGTGGAGGGCTGTCAGATGTTACAATGGGACATTGATAGGATGCAAAACTGGATTGAGAAGTGGCAGATGGAGTTCAACCCAGATAAGTGTGAGGTGGTTCATTCTGGTAGGTCAAATATGATGGTAGAATATAGTAATAATGGTAACACTCTTGGCAGTGTGGAGGATCAGAGGGATCTTGGGGTCCGAGTCCATAGGACACTCAGAGCTGCTGCGCAGGTTGACTCTGTGGTTACGAAGGCATTTGGTGCATTGGCCTTCATCAATTGTGGGATTGAGTTTAAGAGCCGAGAGGTAATGTTGTAGCTATATAGGACCCTGGTCAGACCCCACTTGAAGTACTGTGCTCAGTTCTGATCGCCTCACTACAGGAAGAATATGGAAACCATAGAAAGGGTGCAGAGGAGATTTGCAAGGATGTTGCCTGGATTGGGGAGTATGCCTTATGAGAATAGGTTGAGTGAACTCGGTCTTTTCTCTTTGGAATGATGGAGGACGAGAGGTGACCTGATAGAGGTGTGTAAGATGATGAGAGGCATTGATTGTGTGGATAGTCGGAGGCTTTTTCCCAAGGCTGAAATTGCTAGCACGAGAGGGCACTGTTTTACAGTGCTTAGAAGTAGGTACAGAGGAGATGTCAGAGGTAAGTTTTTTCACGCAGAGAGTGGTGAGTGTGTGGAATGGGCTGCCGGTGATGGTGGTGGAGGTGGAAATGATAGGGTCTTTTAAGAGACTCCTGGATAGGTGCATGGATCTTCGAAAAACAGAGGGCTATGGGTAACCCCAGATAATTTCTAAGGTAAGGACATGTTCGGCACAGCTTTGTGGGCCAAAGGGCCTGTATTGTGCTGTAGGTTTTCTGTGTTTCTATGTTTCTAAGATGAATGTTTGGTCGATATTTTACTGTTTGTGAAGAAATGATTAATATATTTATTCGCAATGTTTTCTGTCTCATTCATCAGACCTGCAAGCCTGATTCACCCCACCCCGACCCGAAACTTAAAACAAACTTGTTTTCTCCTTTTCCAAGTTACGATGAAAGATCTTTGACCTGAAATATTAACTTTGTTTCTCTTTCCACAGATTCTGCACATGTTAGGAAATGGTAGATGCAGAGTCAGGAAATACATATGTTCAAGATAATGAAATGGAAAAGAAAATTACAATGGGACAGACAGAGGGCTTAAAATTGCTCACAATACTCCAAATGCAGTTGGTCATGATGATGCAGAGAATATCATTGAAAGGAAGACTATGCTACTCACCGTTCTTCCTTCCTCTCAGCATCTCAATCGTCGCTGTCTCAAGGAGCAGTGTACAGGTCCCTCATTTCACCCCAGTCTGTCACTTCAACACAGGAAAGTGTGTAGCACTTTTGCAGTAATGCACTTTCATCACTGTTTAGCAATAATTCTCACCTTCTCCTCATTCAATCATGATCACGATCAAAGCCTGAGTGATTTACATACTTCATTCCTGAGCCCATTTGTTGAAATCCACTGACACTCAACGTTTACTCTTGCTGCCAGGCTTCATTTTGAATCCTTGCCAACAGTTAGTAGTGCATGCAAGATAGGAGAGCATTTGTAGAAATGACTAATGACAAACCTGGCATGCACACCATAAAGCACTGCCACTTAATTAATAAAATTTCATTTAAAAGCTGATATTTGCTGGAAGCATCCAAACGAGCATGGCCGTACTCTCTGCTGAATTAGCTTCATTCGCTCAAGACACAGAGTACCTTCATCACTATTCCATCTATCTTACTCAGTTTCATTTTTGACGTGAGTTATGTCCTTCTTGAACACTAGCAATTAGGAGTCAACTGCTTTGGTAGGTCTGGATCCTCTTGTTTGCCAAAGAAGACAAATATGGCAGTTTTCCCTCCGTGAAGAGCATTAAAAAGCTAGCAAGGCTTTTATATCAGTCCAGGAGTTTCATGTTCGCTACTATTGATGCAAACTTTTTAATCCTGGATTTAAGTTCAAGTTCAAGTTTAATTATCATTCAACCATACATGAATGTAGCCAAATGAAAGAGCATTCCTCCAGGGCCAGGGTGCAAAACACATTACCAACAGCACACAGCACTCTGCCCATAGCCCGTAGCTCAACTAGTCGATATGGTTTACGATTTCAGAAAAACATTCAGTCACAGAGAGGGCAAAAATAATAATATAGCCCAAGTCCCTTTGCAGCATGACTAGATAGATAAGTTGTCTTGGTCCAGCTTGTTCTTGCAGCAAGCAAACACTGCAGGGCAGCATCAAGTAAACACCAGAGGGCAGCATTGAGTGAGCAATGGAGAGCAGTACTGACGGGAGGGGCCAGAATCCAACCCAGCACGGGTCCCGGCTCACCCCACAGAGGCTCCCCACACTGCTTTAGCACCTTCTCCCCTGGCTGGCTGCAAAAGGCGACCCTGAGGCCTAGGCCTAATCCTTGCCGCACACAAGGCAACGCATCTCCCCTACAATCAGTCCAGCCAATGAAGCAGTGAACCAGATTTACAATATTCTGTTACCAATGTCCAATTGGGACTTGCAATTGCAATAAAAACGTCCAAGGTAATCAAGATAATCACTCACACTGTGCACTGTCCAAGTATACAACAAGTACTGGCGACAACACAACAATAATATGCAATAAGACCAGCTCCATCACTATCAAGCAACTTCTTGATGGGATAGTCCTGAAGTACTAGATGTCCTCAGTATCTAGCAGTACTTACGACCGTAAAGAAGATATACAAGCCAAACATTTATTTAACTAATTAAATTTAAATTCCCCTGCTGTAATGGTGGGATTTGAACTCATTGATCTGGGTCAATAATACAGGTTTCCAAACAGTAATTCAACAACTAACCATTATGCTATTGTCTCTGTTCACCTAGATAATTTGTGAAATTTAAATAATTCTGTTTGTTTGCCCACTTTTATCAAAACTGAAGGACTTTGTTCATTTACTTAACATCTTCCATTTATATGCAGTCTTTAATTGCTATTGAAAGCTTTTTTTTATAATACTTGGCTGGTGAAGAAATGTTATGGCAGAAAATCCAGGAAAAAAACTTACAAAGGTGTAGGGTAGGTAATGTAAAAAACTTGGGGCATAATGCTAGATTTTAAGGGGTGTTTTAGAGGACAGAAATCAATCTAGAGATGGAGACCTTGGAAGCTGTTCACATGACTGGCAATAGTGGAGTGATTAAAATAAAAACTGGTTGATGTTAAGTAGGACCCATAGGCATCAATCACGTTGAAGTCAAATCATTTTGTTAATGTAATAAGAACATAAACAGAACAGATATGTGACTTCATTTTCCATGCATGTGATCTTACTTGTTTGCAAAGGGCTTTTCATGAAATAGCAACAAGCTAATAATCCTATGTCTAAAATTGATATTTCAGTAAGCATAACTTAACATGTCACGTTCTACAGGGAGGAAAGCAGTATTTTCTTTAGAGACAGTAATAATGTGCTCACAATCCATGCTGTGCTTCGACCATAAGACCATAAGAAATAGGAGCAGAATTAGACCACTCAACCCAACGAGTCTGCTCCACCGTTTCATCATGGCTGATTTGTTAGCCCTTTCAACCCCATTTTTCTTGCCCTTTGACACCCTGACTAAGAACCTATCAACCTCTGCTTTAAATATACTCAATCCTTCTGGTTCCTTGGGCTAAAGCCTTAAATCTGCAGCATACTGCTGGGATGTAATTGATTTATCTCAGCTGCACTAAAGCAGACTCTGCTGTCAGTATGTCATTGGATAGGCTCAGCATGACTCCCTTTGGTCACACAATGTTCAAATTCCATCCAAATAATATTGTTTCCAGGGGAGCAACTCTCAATCACCTTTCTACAGTCTTGTGTAGATATTGCTTAAAGGTACAGTACATAAATATAAAGCTTTGCAATAAAAGCTAAGTGAATACTACTATCCATTTTGTAATGGAGAACTAAGGAACAAGTTAAAAAGTACCATACATAGCAGTTGCACCATGGAAACTGGTGATTAATTTGCTCGTGTTTATGCTCCAGTTGAACCTCCTCTCTCCCTTGTTAATTTGACTTTCTCTGCCTGCAGCTCGAAAATGTTGCGCTTTGCGTTGCCCCAGTACAGCTCATTCCCCCGAACCAACCTCACTTCTGCCTGCCTCCTCACTGTCTCTGCCGATGGATCACCACAATTTGCTTCATGAAAGAAATGGTTTTAGTTGACTCTTTTGCCTTGTGATTTACCAGTAAGCTCTCATACATCTTCAGCAGCGCCATCTTAATCCGGAAAACAGAAATCCAGTATGTGCTATTCATTTCGAAGTTCAAAGTTCAAGTTCAAATCTCAAAGTAAATTTTGTTAACAAAATATGTCACCATATACAACCCTGAGATTCAATTTCTTGTGGGCAATAAATACTCAATAAATCTATAGAATAATAACCATAACAAAATCAACGAAAGACTGTCAAATTCAATTGATCCCCACAGGTTATGCTCAAAACTAGGTACTGCTGTCTCAGAAATTTTAATTCATTTTTAATAGTTCTGTTCCTTAAAGGTAATTCAAGTGAATGCATCTTCGATGTAGATATTAGAATAAAGATGATACTGTAATGTATGCATAATACAAGTGCCCAAGAATGAATTTCTACCGCAAAGTGTTCAGAGTTTTCTCATTACTTGCATTACCTGAACACCAATATAATCATCACTGTTCAGCCATTTCAATTGTTAGATTTCATTCAACTGTGTACTCATTATGCTAATAGTGATGGTTTGGGCATATTTCATGCAGAACTATAGTAAATCAAAGCTATATTAAAGACAGGTTCTGATCAGATTGCAGGCTGCTGTTCCAGCTTGAAAATGCAAAGCTCATCATCATTAGCATATCATAATTAATGTTACTACAAAAGAATTACCATTTTAGTATGTACTTAATTGCAAGGCTGGGGGAGTAATTATGTGAGAGCTGCCTATTTACTGTTAGTTTATTTATCTGAAAGGTTTGAGATGATCAATCACACTTCAGTCACCTCTTTCCAAAAATGTCAAAATTATGGCGGGAGAGGAGGTGGAGGAAGTGTGGGTGGGAGGAGAAGGCTATTTGTTCCTTGCAGAAGACTGTTACAGATTCTATTCTGTCTGTCAGAGAAGTTTTTGAATAAACTGGAACCGGAAGTAAGAACGAGCAACTATTCTCCCCAACAAAATGAAACCATTAAATGATCTTTTAAGCTTGTTAAACAGGCATTTTTCCAGAGAGGGCATCGAAGTGGCTAAAATTTCAAAATCTTCCCTCATCATGAGCAATTTAATGAGGACTTGATAAAGCAAAATTTACTCTCAGTAGCCATTTTGTTTGGTACTGGGGTATGGTCTTCTGCTGCTGTAGCCTGTCCACTTCAAGGGTCAACGAGTTTTGCTTTCAGAGATGCTCTTCTGCACACCATTGCTGTAACATGTGGTTATTTGAGTTACTGTCACCCTCCTGTCAGTTTGAATCAATCTGGCCATTCTTCTTTCATCTCTCTCATTAACAAGACGTTTTCGTTCACTGAACTGCCGCTCACTGGATGTTTTTGTTTTGCACCATTCTCGGAAAACTCTAGAGCTGTTGTGAATGAAAATCCCAAGAGATCAGCAGTTTCTGAAACACTCACACCACCCCGTCAGACACCATGGTCAAAGTCACTTAGATCTCATTTCTACCCGACTTTGATGTTTGGTCTAAACAGCACTGAGTTTCTGCCATATGATTGGCTGATTAGATATTTGCATTAATGAGCAGGTGTACAGGTGTAACTTATAAAGTGACCACTGAGTGTGCGAACAATTCAGAACATTGTAAGGGAATAGGAATTAAATCATACAGAGACGAAAATGTATTCTTCGGAAGCAGAATAATAAATACAGATATCCTAACTACTTTAAATTATTTATTTATGCTGACCACATATCTTCCTTGAGGTATTATGTCATGCTTAACCTATGCAAAGGAATATTGAAACTTGTTATTTCCCTTTTCAACACAACCTCCTTCATGAAATCAACAGGTCTGCTGGAAGAAATCTTTGCACTATTTCATGCTGTAAGTAAGATGACTGTCATATCCTGCCAAAGGGTCTCGGCCCAAAGCTGTACTCTCTTCCATAGATGCTGCCTGGCTGGCTGAGTTCCTCCACCATTTTGTGTGTGTTGCTTGGATTTCTAGTGTCTAGAATCTCTTGTTTGTGACTGGACTCCCATATTATCTATATAGTCAGTTTTAACCTCATGTCACTCAACTTGCTAAAGTTTGTGTGGAAAAAGTAGGTAAGATGGTAGGACTGAACTTTACCTACATCTCCAACAACGGTTTTAAGCTGTTTGAATTCAGGTACTGACTGATCATGCCACACAGAAGGGATTGGCACAATTTTAATATCAAAACTACATCTTGGTGCTTCCGCCTGATTCACGAAAGCAGTCAGAAGGTTTTGGCAAAAGGAGTACTTTTAAAAGTTTGTCTGTGCTTATGTTGCTCCTTTCATGCTGTCCCAAATATAACATGATTCTCCCATCTCTAACATCTCCATTCCAATTTAACAATCCTAAATCTATCATGTCCTGTTATCCAGTGCCATCCCAGAAGCACGCCCCCTGATAAATGTTGACTCTGTCTGTAAAAGATAGAATCATTCCTGCCCAGTTCTTGTAGGAATCACTGACAGGACACACGGATGAAGCTGGGTGTTAAATTCTCTCACGCATCAGCGAAGTTACCATCTGTTTTAAATTGCTAGATCCTATGAATTAAAATTATAAGGTAAAAGGGAAGAATTTCCATTGCATACTAGTCTTGATCATGCTTTGCAATCACAAATAATATAGTTTCAGCTATGGCTTTTCCTTTGTATAGAGCAACAAATCTTAACTTATCAAAGGAAATTGCAGGCATGAATTGTGACTAAATCATATGTTATATGTAAGGACTTCCTTTGATTTCACAATTATATGGATGCTAGCCTAAATGCACAAAACAAATTATTAAAAATAGTGTCAAAGTCTGTGTCATATTTAATATTTCAGTAATATTGAAAATATTTTGTTTGATTAAGCATTTTTTGTTGTGTGCATAATGCATTAGGGGTTATATGTAAAAGTACATGAATGGCAAATATCATTATGCCACAATGTCATATGTGAGCACCTCACTGAAAGTAGAAACAAAATGTATAAAAGTTATCCCACCTCTGACTTTTTCTTTAAATTAGTTTTATGTTTTGGAGTTACAAAACATAATAGTGGTGATGAACAAGTTTTAAAATGAATCCACAACCAACAATTCATCAGTTATGCTGTTCCTGGGTCGTCTCTTGTGCTCACACTTGGATCTCCTCAAAACCAATCTCAGAAGGAGTATGCAGAACAAACAGCTAAGACAAATTGAGAGCTCCTCAAACAAGGAAGTTCGATGTTTCTCTCCCGGACAAGCAGTCCTGGCAAGGGACTACGGAGGTGATCAAAAGTGGGTACTTGGAATGATTAAGGACAGAATTGGACCACTCTCTTACACAGTGGAGATTGCATCTGATGTCACCTGCAGATGACACATTGATCAGTTGAGGAGAGCAGAGTCAATTGTTAGAGAAGTAAGGTAGCTAGCGCTGCCAGGACAACCTCCTGCAGTCCCAGAGTCAACTCCTACGCACAACCACAGTGGATGCCCCAGAACATGAGATTGTTTCACAGCCGCGTGTCTCACTGCCAAGCAGAGTGACCGCCCCCTCCCCGTCAGAAACAACATTATCCCACAAGAGTAAGAAATCCTCCACAACAATTCAATTTTTAGGCCCAGATGGGACAATTTAAAATTTGTTATGCTGTGCATGTCTAAATAATATTTCTATTATATAGTAGGCTGTGTATATAGTTGAGGTGCATTCTATATTCAGTTGG
Source organism: Mobula birostris (assembly GCF_030028105.1). Classification (NCBI taxonomy): domain Eukaryota; kingdom Metazoa; phylum Chordata; class Chondrichthyes; order Myliobatiformes; family Myliobatidae; genus Mobula; species Mobula birostris. Next base: position 23,115,966 of record NC_092393.1, read on the forward strand.
AGTTTATAGTTAGACAAGGAGTACAGTGTATTTAATATTTTAAGTAATATTTGACTAATATTGTTTGGTTAAGCATTCATTGTCGAATACATAATTCATTATGGATTATATGCAAAAGTGCATTAATGGCATACGTCATTACACCCCCACATCATATGTGAATGCCTCACTAAAAGTAAAAGCTAATCGTATATGAGTTATCCCCTGCTCTGTGTTTTTCTTTCAAGCAGTTTTATGTTTTGGATTTACAAAACAGAGCAGAGTCAGCTAGTGTATGAAAAGAGAAATGCAACACAAGGGCAACTCCATGGTAGAAAAATTCCATGGCAATACAGACGATCATTTTTTTAAGGATGAGTTACCCTGAGTTAAATTAATTTTCCAGGAGGCAGTGTTAATTTTCCTCTAGTCTCATTCACCTGGAGGCACCTGTTGTGTTATTGTGCCTGGGGTGTCACATACGGTTTCCTATGCCACAGAAATCATGCTGTTGTTTAGGCATATTTCACACAGTGTTGAAATGGGGGGGGGTCACAAAAGCTCAAGGAACAGCAAATAAAATTTAATGGAGTTTGTTTAAAAAAACATGATGCAAAAGCTAACGTTTTTGTTGGAAGAACTGGACGTCATAAACTACACAATAATGACAAATATTTAAATTTATAAAAAATTCTGGATGTTAACCAATGCTTAGAGACAGCTTCATGGAGCAAAAGAGCATGAAGAATTCAATTTGAGGATGATTTCCACAACTAATGCTCTCAGTCTGGAATTTTCTTCTCTTAGGTTGGATTGAAAATATCTAGATTGATAGATTACTGTTAAGAAAGAGTATTAAAGGCTATGATTAGTGGATAGTATCGATTAAACTAAATGAAAGAACAGGTTTGAAGGACTGAATGGTATACTCTTACTCCAAAGTTCATGTGCCTCACTTGAAGACAACACTTATAATTCAAAGTACAAGCCCTTCGGCCCATGAAGCTGTCTGACCTTTTAACCTGCACCAAGACCATTTTAGCCCTCCACCCCACATAGCGCTCCCATTTTCCTTCATCCATGTGCCCATCTCAAAGTCTCTTAAATGTTCCTAATGTATCTGCCTCTACCACCACCCCGGCAATACATTTCATGTACCCACAACAGACAACAAAACCATCTCTGACATCCCCAATATACTCTCTTCCAATCACCTTAAAATGATGTCCACTTGTTTTAGCCACTTCGCCTTGAGAAAAAGTCTTCGCCTGACCACTCGATCAGTGCCTCTTATGATATTGTACGCTTCTATCAAGTCACCTCTCATCCGCTTTCATTCCAAAGAATAAGGCACCAGCTTGCTCAACCTATCCTCATGAGAACTGCTCTCCATTCTGGACAGCATCCTGGTAAATCTCCTCTGCTCCTTCTCCGAAACTTTCACATTCTTCCTATAATGAGGCGACCAGAAGTTAGATCATGCTCTAAGTACGATCTAACCAGAGTTTTATAGAGCTGTAACACTACTTTGTGGCTCCTGAATTCAATCCCCCACTTTATGAAGGCCAACACACCATATGCCTTCTTAACCAACTGCACAACATCTTTAAGGGTTCTGTAGGCTCACGTCCCCCAAGACCCCTCTGTTCCTCTGCTAAGAATGCTGCCATAAACCCTGTACTCTGCTTTCAAGATTGACATTCCGGAGTGTATAAATTCACCCTCCCAAGTTCCCGCCAAACAGCATTATAATTTTCCCTCCCACAATTAAGAAACATGGTCCTTCCCTATACCATCTGCTCTTATCCTTGTCCAACACAATAATGAATGTCAGGTAGTTGTTGTCATTTCCTCCAGTTGCTCACCCAACAAGAGATCTATCACCTGACCAGGTTCATTGCCCAGCACTGGTTCCAGTATGGTCCCTCCTCTAGTCGGCCCGTCTACATTTTGTGTCAGGAATCCTTCCTCGACACACCTAACGTATTCTTCCCCATCTACACCTTTTGCAGTAAAGAAGGGGCAATCAATATTGGGGAAGTTGAAGTCACCCTCAACAACAACCCTGTTATTTTTGTAGCTTTCCAAAATCTGCCTCCCAATCTGCTCCTCGATGTCTCTGTTGCAATTGACAAGGCTGCTATAGAGTGATTGTATCCTTCCTCTTTCTGACTTCCATCAACATTGACTCAGTAGACAATCCCCCCACAACATTACCCTTTCTACAGTTGTGATACTATCCCTGATTAACAATGCCACTCACCCACCTCTTTTAACTCCCTCCCTGTCCCTTTGAAACATCTAAACCCAGAACACTCAGCAGCTATTCCTGCTCTTGTGACAGCAAATCTCTGCAATGGACACAGCACAGTAGTTCTATGTACTGACCAATGCTCTAAGATAATTACACTTTTTTCTGATACTTCTTGTATTAAAATAGAGACATTTCACAACTTATACAACTGACTACAATTATGTCCTCTTCTTTGCCTATCCTTTCTTGCAGTGTCTCTACATGCTGCATCTACCCTTACACCAATCCTCTAACCTATCACTCGGGTTCCTATTCCCCAACAAACTAGTTTAAAAACTGCACAATAACCCGCAAGAATATTTGTCCCACCTTGAGTTCAAACCATCCCTTCTGTACAGGTCATGCCTTCTTCAGAAGAAAAGCCAATGATTCACAAATGTGAAACCCTATCCCCTGCACCAATCTTTTAGCCACAGCTTCAACTGCCAAATTATCCTATTCTCACCCTCACTGGCTCATGGTACAGGCAACAATCCAGGACTACTAATCTTGAGTCCTGCTTTTCAGTTTCATACCTAATTGCCTATATTCTTTCTTCAGGACCTCTTCCATTTTTCTACCTATCTCATTGCTACCAATATGTACCATGAAACCTGGTCACTGTGGTGGCTTTCCCAAGATGGGTCATCACCCTCATCCCACAGCACTGCAGGATCTAAAATGCTATACCTGTTTTAAGCGGAACAACTACAGGTGTACTCTGCACTAACTGCCTGTTCCCTTTCCCTCTCCTGACTGTTACTCAAGTACCTATCTCCTGCAACCTGGGTGCAACTATTGCCCTGTAGCTACTAGCTATCACCTCTTCATTCTTCCAAGTGAGGCGTAGGTCCCCTTGCTCCAGCTCCCATTCCCTAACACAGTCTGTAAGGAGCTGCAGCTCAATGCCCTTCACACAGATGTAGACTGCAGGTATCCCGATCTCCTACATCCTGTGAAAGAGCACATCACAATTGGAATCCATTCTCATTACTCCAGCTAGGCATTAATAAAGAAAGAAAGAGAAAGTTGAAGGAAGCCTTACCCTAGGCCTCAGCCTCTTGACTCAAAGCCTCAGTACCTCCCTTATGTATTTAATATTTCAGTAATATTTGAGTAACCTTGTATTTATATTGGTTGATTAAGTATTCTTGATCATTTAAATAATTTACTGCAGGTTATATGTAGAAATAAATAACTTGCATATGTCATCATGCTACAACATGATACATACGCAACTTGCTTAAAGTAAACATGAAGTTAAACTCACATTTTGGACTCCTGTGTCTTTCTTTGAGTTTGTTTAATGTTTCAAAGTTACAAAACAGAACAATGATGACAAGTATTTTAAAACAAATCTGAGACAGCTAGCAACCTGTGAAATGCAGCGAGATATTCGAACTAAAAAAAAATGCAGGCAAGTGAAAATTGCTGCCAAGCACATGTAGAGACAGTCGAGTGAAAAAAAGGGAAGCAGACAGAAGAATTCATAGGTTCATAGTGAGAACCAGATGATAATAATCTTTAAAAAATAGAGTTGAAATTGCTGGCTACATTGGAAAGATTGACGTGTTTGATTGCACAACAGATAACAGGCTCATGTATACTGAACTCATTGAACAGAATTTTGAAGGAAATGAAATAGTCAATGAGAAATGAGCACCAATTTTGTTGAGTGCTTTGGGTTTAAAGGCAAACAGTTTGCTTCAAAGTTTAACTGCTCCAACTAAGCCATCCGAAATTAGCTTTGCTGATGTTGTGAAAGTGCTGCAGGAATAGTTAGAACTGAATCCATTGTTGATTGTAGAACACTTTAGGTTTCAGAAGCAGAATCAAAAAGAAGCGAAGTCCATTTCTACGTATGTGGCTGAATTGAAGAGATTGTCTGACCATTGTCAGCTTAGAACTGGGCTTAATGATGTGCGAGGGATTGTTTTGTTTGTGGAATTTTACAAGAAAGCATTCAAAAAAGGCTGCTAACTGAAGCAGAGCTTTCACATAAAAGAGCAGTTAAAATTGCTGTATCAATGGAAACTGCAGACAGATGCAATTGAGTTGCAGTCAAGAATGAAAGTGAATGTGAGCAAAATTGTTGCATCTAGATGGAAACCTGCCTGGCTGAACAAATTGTGTAACCATTGTTGCACAGGCTCACATACACCAGGACTTGAATGGGAGAGAGTTTACCCTCATTACTGATCATCAATCAATAGTGTCCAGGTAGGTGATACACTAACAGCAGCAGCACAAATGCAGAGATGGGTTCTGTTGGAGGACACAATTACAATATTGAATTCAAGAGCACAACTAATCATGGAAAAGCTGATTTATTGTCCCATTTACCCTAGAAAAAGAAATACCAGAAAAAATTATGAAAAAAGCAGCTGCTTTTAATGTATTCTCCTGAACGCAAATCGAAAGTCTTCTTTTTATGGTAGAGCTGCTCCAAAGGGAAACCAGAAAAGATCTCACACTGTCTCAGGTCTACATGGATGCCCTAAAAGGCTGGAATTTGCCGCAGCAACTCCAGTTCCCCCATTTTTACCAACACAAGGTGAACTTGCCTTTGACAGAAGTTGTCTTATGTGGGGATTGAGAGCAGTTCTACCAACTAAGCTGAGAGATAAAGTGTTGGAGAAGCTACGTGTCGGTCATCTAGTGTGATTAAAGTTACTGCATTGGCTCAAGGCTCTGTCTTTAGGTAGATCAGCAGATCAAGCAGCTTGCCATGCACTGTATGGCATGCCATCATGTCCAGAAGATGCCAAATGCAGTGCCTCGCTATCCCTGGGAATGGCCTACATTGCCCTAGCAGAGGCTTCATGTGGATTTTTCCGGATTGTTCATGTGCACAAACTCCTTGGTAGTTGTGGATGCAGCTTCAAAATGGTCAGCAGTGTTCCCAATAGCCTCCACTACAGCCTCTCACACTGCTGATGTGTTGAGAAGACCCTTCGCAAGGACTGGTGTCCAGTCAGTGACAATGGACCACAGCTTGTGGGGGAGCAGTTCAGTCATTCCTAAAAATGAATGGAATAAGACATAATACAACTGCACTGTACCACCCAGCTACACCTTTCCTGGCAGAAAAGTTTGTCCAGAGTCTAACAAACACATTGAAAGCAATGTCAGCATAGCACACTTCACTAACACTGAACCAGAAGCTCACCAATTTCCTCCTTGCATACTATAATGCAGTACAGTGTACAAGCAACAACTCACCAGCCATGCTGTTCCATGCATTCGTGCTTGGATCTCCTCAAACCCAATCTCAGAAGGAGTATGCAGAACAAACAGCTGAGACAATTTGAAGGCTCCTCAAACAAGGAGCTTCAATGTTTCTCTCCTGGAGAAGAAATCCTAATGAGGGACTACAGAGGTGACCTAAAGAGAGTAGTCGGAAAGATTAAGGACTGAACTGGACCACTCTCGTACACAGTGGAGATTGCATCTGATATCATCTGGAGGTGACACATTGATCAGTTGAGGACAGCAGAGTCAACTGTTGGAGAATAAAGGTAGCTACCACTGTCAGGACAACTTTCTGCAGTCCCAGAGTCAACTCCTACGCACAACCACAGAAGATGCTCCAGAACATGAGGTTGTTTCACAGACGCAAGTCTCACCTGCCAAGCAGAGTGACCACCCCCTCCCCATCAAGAGAGATGTTATCCCACAAGGGTAAAATATTCTCGACAACAATTAAATCTTTACACCCAAATGGGACAACTTAAAATGTATTTATGCTGTGGATGTCAGTATGGTAGATGTATTATAAAAAATACTGTGTATATAGTTGAGATTAATCCTCTATTGAATTGTAGTTTTTTAGCTAAGCAGCAAGGAGTGTTGTGTATTTAATAGTAGGCAGCCATCAATTGCAGGGGATCATGTGCTTGTGCCTCTGGTGGACTGTGTCCTCTTCAGAACACAAGCCTGGGCAGGAAGGTTTGAAGAACCGGCTGTTACCCATGCAGCAGGCTCGCCCTCTCCACGTCACTGATGTAGTCCAAGGGAAGAGCAAGTGATTGGCACCAATGTCATCACAGAGGTTGCCAGAATGAAGTTGAAAACAACATCAAACTGCCTTAGGGACCTCAGCTCCAGAATACTTCCTCAGGGTTTACTCCCAAAGCCTTTCCCATGGGTGGGTATGACTGCAAAGTAGCAGAGGTTTAAAATCAGAGTTTTCCTTCTCCTAGGCAGGCTGCCATCTAAGGTGGACAAACCACATTTGCCCGAAGCAACTGGCTTGAAGGTGCCAGTCATCTGCCTTTGCCCTTTCTCTTGTCAGTAGAAACAGTTCCACCGGGCCTAGTAGGTAAGCCACACATGAAGGCCAAGAGTTGGACTTGGTTGTCAGAGGCTGTTAGAGACGCACACCATTTGGAGCACTTTATAGGTAGTGGGAGCTTATCCCCACTACCACCCCCAGCTATAACAGCCTTGGGAACCTGTACTTCAGTAATATTTGAGTAATCTTCTATTGGTTGGTTAAACATTCTTGTACATTTAAATAATTCACTACAGGTTATATATATAAATTGCATACATCATCAAGATACTACATGATACATGAGCGCCTTGCTGAAGATAAACACAAAGTTACACTTACATTTCAGGCTCCCATGTCTTCCTTTGAATTAGTTTAGTATTTTGAAGTTACAAAACATAACATCTCTCTAATTCTGTACCACTCTGATGAAGGCAGCTCTGCTTAAGCCTAGCCTTTCTTTCTTGGCCTTTATTTATAAAGCATTGATATTTTTTTGGTTTGCTTCCTTTTGCAAACTAAAATACCAAGAAGCCAACAATTGTATTCATTGTAAAAGGTTATAAAATCTAATTAAAAAGTAGAAAGTACGTCATAAACACAATCCACTCTTTGCCCAACCAGGAGCTGGTGGTAGGCCTTATTTTAACATCACAAGGTTAATTTTTGCAGTACATAAATGGGAAACATTTCACATTTCAAGGTTAAAAAGTATGCAAATCGTCAAAACATAAAATCCTGGAAATGATCTACAGCCAGGCACCAATTGTGGAAAGGGAGGCAGAGTCAATGAACTTATTTCAGAATCTATTCTTATTTATTATTTAATACATTAAATACTTAAAATATAATAAAGTAATATTATTGAAATGAGCTTTATTTTTCAGATAAGAAATAAAAAGGTTTGCAAAACTCAGCAGGAAATTGACTTGAAATGTTAACTCCATATATGGATGTCAGGGTAGCGTAGCAGTTACCATGATGCTATTGCAGTTCAGAGTTCAGAGTTCAATCCCAGCATCCTCCGTAAGATGCCTCTATATGTCCTCCCCGCAGAATGCCTGAGTTTTCTCTGGTGCTCTGGCTTCCTAACACAGTCTAAAGACATATCAGATATGGTTAATTGGCCATTGTAAATTGTCCTGTGACTAGGGTTAAATTGGGGTTGTTGGGAGTTGCCGGGTGGAGCCATAAGGGAAGATTCCATGCTGGATCTCTAAATAAAAAATAAATAAAAATCTCACTTCATAGTTGCAGAGTATTTCTAGCATTTTCTATATTTATTCCAGATTTTCAGTACCTTACTCAATTATTCAATGTCATTGTCCTATTCTCCTAAATCTGCAAGAATAATGATAATCATTAAATATTGTCTTCTGATTACAAAATAAAATGTTGACAGTATTACTCGCCAAGTTTTTATAAGAGAAATGGTGCTGTAATTCACAGACATTACCAAGAGAAGAATATATATGCCCACAGTGCAGCAAAGGTTCACTGGAATGACACTATGATGGCAGCTCTATCATATGAGCAGAGATTAAGTAAGCCAGACCTCTATTCTCTTGGGTTTAGGGAATGATAGGTGGCCTGTAGGAAACATAAAAAACTTAGAAGGCGGATAAGTGAAGGATTTTCCTTTGGCTTTGGAGTCTTGGATATAGTGATTAGAAACACTTTGTACCACACAGAATGAATGAATCCGGACAGTTCAGTTCTGGACTCAGTATGAAAATAAAAGGTTGGTCATTTCAGACTGAAATGAGGAGATACTTTGCTCTTAGGATGGTGACTCTTTGGAATTCCCTTCCACCAAGGGCCAAAAAGGCTCAGTCGTTGATTGCATTCAGAGACCAATGTATTTCTTCATCTTTAAGGAATTGTGGCATAGGAGATGAGGGCAGGAAAACACTGAGGTGGAAAGTCAGTCAAAATCATGCTGAATGACACAGCAGACGTGAAGGGCTGAATGGCATATTCCTGCTTCAGTATTTTTTGTGTAACTATAGCAATTGTGTCGATTGAAAATTTAGGATTCAATATCAGCTACATTATCCCTTTGTTTCAGTTTTTGATTTATTTCACCAGCAGTTCCAAGTACAGGATCCTAAAAGGATAAGAAGCCCATGACATATCTACATCTGATGAGACAAACATTCCACTTATGCTTCCACATTGGAAAACTACTTTATCATTTCCTGTCAGAGTCACCTTACGTAGCAACATTCCTGTGCTTAGTGTCATTTCATGAATATACAATCAATCTATGTATATAAGCTATCTAATGTATGCTGTGTTTTCTTCAATTATTGTGTTCTTTATCTTATTGTGGTTTTTCTGTGGATATTTTTCATGCTGCTTCAGATCCAGAGTAACAGTTATTTTTGTTCTCCTTTACACTGGAAATAACATTAAGCAATCTTGAATCTTAAACTTTGACATCTTTTCTCGTTACCAGAATTATGTAAACAAAAAGGTAAAGACTGCCAGGAATTGAAACTAGTTCAGTCTTGGCTGCTAGCTGAGGAGGCCCATTCAATAAGATGACAAACATTCTGCCTTCAATATCCCAGACAGAAACCAATGAAGGTTGTGATAACAGAAAGAAGAATTGGAATAGGCCTTATCAGGAACAAAGAGAAATAGCCAAAAAAAAACTAATCAAGGACTCTGTGACAACAAAGATTCAACCAGAAAAAAAGCAAGTGATTGATAAATTGCAGAAAGCAGGACTTGAATGAAAGGTAACCTGCAAAGGTGCACAAAGTTAATGAAAAAGGCGCGAATTTAGGTTAAAATGTAATGCAGCAAGGATCAAATTTAAAATGAGAAGCAATAAAAAGAATGAGCACTACCTAAGAGCCAGTGAAAGGGACTCCAAGTCAATGGAATAAGGTGGAAATACCGTTTGACACTTTAGTTACCCTTGAAACTCAAAGATTGCATCTGGAGCCTGTGTGAATATTCGCAAGAGGAATTGTGCCAGATGTTATTTCGCTATTAATAACATCCGTGCGATAATTATCTGTCAAAAGAATTCAGAGCAAACCTAGCATGGATCAATAGGTTTACAACTCTGATTTGAAGCCGGTACTGTCATTTTGAACCATGACACTCCATCACATGCTTTTCCTTAATAACCCTTCCTATGGTGTGCCAACTCAACATTCCAGGTGCAATCTAACCAGCATTTTGTCAAGTTGCAGCTTAACCTCCCAACTTTCATAATCTATGCCAGGGGCTCCCAGCCTGGGGTCCACAGACCTCTTGGTTAATGGTAGGGGTCCACTACATAAAAAAGGTTGGGAACCCCTGATCTATGCCCTAATCAATGGAAACAATCATGTAATATTTAGAGTGACAGTTGGTAAGGTCCTGATTAGTAAGGGTGTCAGAGGGTCTCTATAGAAGGCAGAGGAATGGGTTTGGGAGGGAAAATAAATCAGCCATAATTGAATGGCAGGGCAGCCTCAATAGAGTGAATGGCCTAATTCTGCTCCTGTGTTCATTACCCTATCTACCTGTGTTGCTACTTCAAGGGAATGATGGACTCTTTTTATCAACATCCATTAGTAGCATATAATTTACTATATATCTCCTATCCTTACTTGACATCTCAAAACACTTCTCAGGATTAAATCCCATCTGCCACTGCTCCACCTCAGTTTTCCATCTGATCTGTCCTGCTGCTTTCCTGCTGGAAACCGTTCCCACTTACCTCTAAACTAACAATTCCCATGCCATCTGCAATTTTCTAATCATACCTTCTACCTTCACATCAAAGTTGTTAATCTCTATCACAAGCAAAGATCCTAGTGCTGATCCCTGTGGTAAACTTCCAACCAGAGAAGCATCCTCCACCATTATCCTCTGCCTTCTATTACAAAGCCTATTTAGTTTCCAAATTAATGCACACAAAATACTGGAGGAACTCAGCAGGCCATTTTCTATGGAAGTGTCCTTCCAGCGAAATGTCGACTGTACTCTTTTCCATGGCTGCTGCCTAGTCTTCTGAGTTCCTCCAGCATTTTCTGTGTGTTGCTTGGATATCCAGCATCTGCAGATTTTCTCTTGTTTGTTTCCAAATTAGTTAGTTCACCTCGAATCTCATTTGCATCCACCTATTGGACCAGTCTACCATACAAAATCTTGTCAAATATCTTTCTAAATTCAATCTTAGTTACCTTCTCAAAAAATCAATCAAGTTAGTGACGCAGGATTTATCCCACACAAAGGTATACTGGCTATTTCTGATCATCCTGTGTCTTATCAACCGTAGAAAAATCCTATCCCATAGAATTTTCTCCAGTAATTTCCCTAGCACTCATGTAGCTCGCCAACCTGTAGTCATGTGATTTACCTTTCTCTGCTTAATTAAATAAAAAAAACATGAGCTATTAACAACAAAAAAACAACAATTTCTGTTAAAGCATCAGCTATCTTCTCCCGTGTTTCCATAGCAACCTAGCATACGTCCTGAAGAAGGGTTTTGGCCCGAAACATAGTCAGTTTTATCTTTTCCATAGATGCTGCCTGGCCTGCAGAGTTTCACTATTTTGTATGTGTTATTTTGGATGGATCTCCAGTATCTGCTGTTTTTGTGATATCATCCAGCCTTCCGCCCCCTCCCTGTTAATACAAACATTCTCCAGACTATCAACATACCCCTCCCTAAACTCATTATGGTCCATATCCTTCACTTAGTGAATACAGAGGAGATGTATTTATTTATGGCTTTGCCCACACTCTCTGTTTCCTCTTTGGCCTTTGAAGAGGTCATCTTGCCCCTGCTACCCTTTGCTCCACATATACTTATCCAATGTTTGGACGTGAAGTTACTAGTGGACATTGGAGCCCACTGTTGCACAGGAGAGATCTCTTAGGCATCAAGGACATTGGTTTGGTTTGATAATACTCTGCTCCATCAGATTTTGTGTTGGAGGAACACTTTCATAGCTTGCATCAAGAGCGATCAAGCAGATCTTTAGCCAATGTGCCTTGTCACTCAATTAACCACCATGCATTTTGTCACTAAAATGCATCTGAGAAAATGGGTTCATTAGGCAACATGATATAGCTCTGCCTAGTCCAAAGCTCATGGCCATGCATTGCCCTACTTTAAACACATGTAGAGAAACCTTGAGCACCAGTTTGTATTGTGTGTGTTGCTCCGAGACATTGCCGTAACGAGACAGTGGAGTTCAATTGAGGAAATTGCCTTGAATAAAGAATGCTGTGTTTACAACTTTGCTGCAATTTATTTGATTACATGAGCAGTAACATAAAGAATCCAACAGATAGCATAGAGTGAAATCACTTCTAAGTCCATTACTAGATGGAGATGGCGTACAGTGACCAATAAATTGCGACTAATTACATTCTAACTGGAGTGCAATATAAGGAAAGCTGTAGTCTTTCTCCCACATTCAATTTTTGCAAGAGAGAATGAAGTAGAGTAAGAGATCTTTGAAAAACAAACTCAGCAAACTCCCTTACAGTAAAGTGGACATCAAACTGTGAAATGTAGCTGATACCTTAAACTCAAACTTCAGAGCAGGCAGGCACATAAAAGCTTATCGCCATGAATAGTCAATAGCTAGTCAGCCTGAAACTGCAGATGGTGGCAAATTTCAATGATATCCTTCCTGAACTGCAGGCAGTAGCAAATTGTTCCCAGCTGAGCTGAGTGAATTGTTTCACGTATATCTCACACCCTTGCTGAAAGCCCTTTCTCCAGCCCATTCCTCCTCCACTACCCTCTTGCAGCATCTTGTTCTCCTCAGTACCTTATGTGCATTTTCCCAGTCAAAGAACACAGGAAGGAAAATTTGTACTCATGCATCAATCCATGGGGACAACTAATTTGCAAAATTAGTCAATAAAACATCTTTCAGTGCTTGGTATGCATCTCTTGATGATGTTCACAGCTTAAAGTCATTGTGGAATGTCCCTGTTATATAGAGCAGGTCACTGAATTATTCCATCCCAAAACCAGAGATGGACAGATCAGAAGGCTGAGTTGATACTGCTGTATTCCTCACAGTGGAAGTTGCCAGTAGCTGCATGCATTTTGCTGTGTGAAATCAATTGCTACAGGCAACATAAAACAATCTGCAATGCGGCCAGAAACAGATGACAGAACTTTAAATCAGATTCAGAATCAAGCTTATTATCACTGTCTTATATGACACGAAATGTGTTGTCTTGCAGCAGCAGCAGTGTGCTTTAACATTGGTGGAGGCTCCTTCAGCTGGTGAATATATGCTCAGCCCCCGAGATTGAAAGAAGGTGTTAATTACAGCACTGGATCCAAAAATAGCATGACTGGCATCAAACATGTTTGCACACTAATCCTCACAATAATGTTTCTCGCTGCAAACTGTTGCCCTAATGTTCTCATCTATCTATCCATGAGCTGGTCTGCCCCACATTTTGGGTGGTAGTTCCGGGAGTAGTTGCCTGAATTTACCTTTGCTTCCGTTCGCAATGTGGTTGGAGCAGAGGTCTGGCTCATTAATTGCTAAGTCAGCCATCTTCTGACTGCCTGCTTGCCATTGCTGAGAACTAGAACGTCCTCTATTTCGTATGAGAAGGAACACTTCCAATGCCTTCACCAGTCCGGTTTCACTGAGGTTTCCTGGCATAACAGGATTGCTGATTAATGGGAGACCTCAAGATGACTTCTTCCTCAGCCATTTTCAAAGTAGCTGGCAGAGTCCGGTGTGAAGTGGGGCAAGTGAATTTTGTAAGCCCACAAAATTGATAGCTCAAGATATAAGCCAACAAGATGAGGTGGCAACCAATTAAATAAAGATGCAACTTAGCACTACTTTTATTTATATTGTTCAAACACTACCTCTTTCTTAGACAATTGACACTGAAACCCCAGTGATGATTCTTAGCCACATCCTTTTCCAAAAAGAAACACGGATGACAGACATAATTCAGAGTTACCATGGTGTTTATCCGTAAAGCAAGAGAAGCTAATGCTATTGGCAAGTGCAAGGGTGGCCCATATCTGCACAAGCCAATGATTAGCAACTTTAAAGTGAGTAATGAAGAAGAGTAGGTACAGACAATCCAGTCCAATGTGATCCTCAGCATAATTCATCCACAAATGAGTATTGATATCATCTGGCTGTTTTAAGGACTCTTGAAACATTCACAAAATAGGGTTACTGATTCAAATTTCACAGCAATCAACTTACACTCCACTGAATCTTCACAGCCTATTTCTTCTCATTTTCTCCAGAATAACAATTTTTTCACTATTTTTTCAGGGTGGTTCAGAGAATTTGTTGTATTGTTCCAGTAATTGATTGATGAAAAAACAGGGTCCTTTTCTAATGTCCAATTATCAACAGTGTAAAAACCCTTTCATCATGAAAGAGTTTATGAAGGATATTTGTAGATGTCTGTGATGCAGGATCAGTGCAGTTCTCGAGGGTGAAAATCATTTAATTAGCAAGTAGAGATATCAATCTATATGTTTCCAGTTTACCTTTATGCAACCTGTTCGAATTAACTGCAGAGACTCGAATGAAATCCGAATGAAGCGTCTCTTCTTCTCTTTTGTAGTGAAGCTATATTGATCAATGTTTCTCTTTTAACCTTTCTTCTCATAAACAGATCATTTGCGTCATGTCCCTGCACACCTCGTCACTTCATTTACAGTTTGTGGTAATTTCATCTTCTTTTAATTCATCACTTTAGTTACAAAAAAGACTTCCATTCCAATGTGCCAACTTAGATTGTTTATAACATTTTTCTGAATTGTGCAATATTTTTATGTGGTAGTTCATTTAAACTAATTCAATATGATAGAAAACCTTTTGACAATATTCCATGAGGAATCATTTTACTTCAATTTTGGATAAACAAGTATTGGAAATAGTTCTTAGGTTTATACTGGAGAAGTTTGTGAGCTAGAGGTATGTAAACACAGAACATTCTGCAGATGCTGGGGTCAAAGCAACACTCACAACAAGGTTTCCGGCCTGAAACGTTGACTGATCGTTTCCACGGATGCTGCCCGACCTGCTAAGTTCCTCCAGCATGTTGTGAGGGAGAGATGACTGAAGCACACAATTTTGAGGAAAAGGGTGATTCAGTCCTCAGACAGATAAGGGTGTTACAGTGACGCAGCTAGAACTGCTGCCTCACAGGTTCAGTGATCTAGTTCAACCCCACTCTCGTGCACTGTCTATATGTCCACTTTGTAGCAGCATCCACATCCTGAAGGCCTGATAGTTCAATTGGTTACTGTTGTGTCTGTATAACTTCATATCAATTAAAGTAAAAGCACACACATGGGATAGGAGGTTAACTGGTGTATTCACATTGCAGTAAGTGAGAGAGAGAGAGAGAGAGAGGTCAATGCACATGTGTAGACATCAGATCAATGCCCATAGGTAAGTTATCAGTCTACATATATTGCTAAAGGGGGTTATTGCTCTAAAAGAAATAGATCCATAGA
The DNA here is from genome assembly GCF_030028105.1 of Mobula birostris. Taxonomy (NCBI): domain Eukaryota; kingdom Metazoa; phylum Chordata; class Chondrichthyes; order Myliobatiformes; family Myliobatidae; genus Mobula; species Mobula birostris. The sequence continues at coordinate 23,130,987 of NC_092393.1, forward strand.
TTACACTTCCTTCCCCTTTAGATTAATGTATGTAACATAAAACTGTACTTATAAAAAACATTCAAATTTCCCTTTAACAAACCATGTTAAAATAAACATGCTTTCACAATAACAGTCCATAACCAACTTGACGATAGTAAAGATTCAGTCTTTTGGGTAGTGCTCGGTTTCTTTAAGGATAGCGCCTCTAGATCTGTGGGGTGGCACTGGGCTTGGCCAGTGTCTTGTCAAAGACAACTTTCCCTGTTGCAGGTGTCACGTTGCTGTTAGTGGCATGATTATCACTGAGAGGTAATTTCAGTGTCTGTAATGTGTCTGTCTTGTTGGATGCAGTCAACTCAGGTGTGTTCTTCAGTTGAACATTGAGTAGCTGGTCCACATGACAATGATATCTCCATCTATGGTTTCCAACATCCACCGTGTATATCAACGGTCCGGTTCTTGTAGCTATCCTACCAGGTGTCCACATCTTTTCGGCCATCACGTGCTAGGACATCCTATGCAACCTCAAATCTCCTCGCTGATTCACCTGGCAGCTGTCTGAACTGTTTATTCTGCACTTCCCTCCATAGATCTGGTTTCAGGAGGTCTACGCGAACTCTCAGATTCCTGCTCATGACCAGCATTGCAGGTGTTTGATTTGTCATTCAATGAACAGAGTTCAGATATACAAAAATGAAGTTGTCCACCTTGTGCTATAGAGAAATGTCCTCCTTGTTCATCATTTTAATGGACTTCTTGAAGGTTTGGATAAATCTTTCAGCTAATCCATTTATTGCTTGGTGATGAGGAGCTCACATGAAATGTTTGATGCCATTTTTCTTCATGAATAGTCTGAACTCTTCTGACATGTGCTGTGGTCGGTTGTCTGTCAGAATATATTCAGGTAAGCCATTTCTGGAGAAGGTAGCCTTCAGAGCAGAAGCTGTCTTTTCTGAGGTGGTGAACTTCATTGGTATGACCTCTGTCCACTTTGAATGAGCATCCACAGCAATCAGAAACATGGAGACCATAAATAGCCCAGAAAAGTCAATACGCACTCTTTGCCATGGTGAAGACAGCCACTCCCACGGGTGTAACAGTGCCTGTGGGGGTGCACTCTGAACTTTGTGCCATCCCAAACAGCTTTTAGTCAAGTCTTCAATCTGCCTACCTATTCCTGGCCACCACACGTACCTCTGGGTGGGACCTTTCATCTTGACTGTACCCAGGTGTCCTTCAGGCAGATCCTCTAACAGTCTGCTGTGCAGTTTAGAGGGAACTACAACATAAAATCCACATGTCAGTGTTCTTTGACATACCGACAGTGGGTTTCATCCCACTGAGATCTCTGGAAATATAGGATTACCATGAGCTGGCCATCCTTGCATGGTGATGTCATAGACATCTGACAACGTCAGGTCACTCCTTGTTTCTCTATGTATTTCAGAATTTGTTACCGGGAACCGATCCATCAATGCTGTGTGGAACACCTCTGCTGGGTCATACAATGAAGAATTTTGTTCTTCAGTTGCCAACAGTGGAAGAAATGACAAGCCATCAGCATTGTTGTGTCGTTTGGTACCCTTGAACTCTATGTCATAAGAGTGGGCTCCTGGGAACAGCACCCAATGTTGTAACTGGTTGGCAGATATCATTTTAATTCCTTTCCTGGGATTGAAAATAGACACAAGGGGCTGGTGATCTATCACTAGCATAAACTTTTGTCCATGGAGATAGTGGTGGAACTTCTTTATTCCCCATACTAGACTAGGGGCCACTCGGTCAATCAGTGCATAGCTACGTTCTGCACTCATCAGTGATCTTGACGCAAATGCAATCAGGCATTCAGATCCATCTTTCACAGTGTGTGACAAAATGCCATAAGGAGCCTATTGCATGCCAGTCCAATGGGCAGTGATGGGTCATAATGGATGAGCAGTTCATTAGATAGAAATAGTCTCTTTCTTTCCTTGAATGCTTTTTCACATCTTTCTGACCATTGCCACATTGCTCCTGTTTGTTACAGTGCGTTCAATGGGTGCAACACTGTAGCAATGTTTAGGAGAAGTCGGTGGTAGTAATTTACAAGGCCCAAGTATCACCTGAGTTGGGACACATATTCCAATTTAGGTGCCTGCAGCACAGCTTCAATCTTCGCTTGTGATTATGTAAGCCCTGCTTACCAATAATAATGTCCACAATATGAGATTTCAATCTTGAAAAACTCACATTTCTCTCCCTTTCACGCAGACCATACTCTCTCAGCCTGGTAAGCACTTTACCAAAGTTCTAGAGGTGCTCTTCAACAGCCTTGACAGTCACAATGATGTCATCAAGGTAACATTGTGTTCCTGGGATATTTTGCAGTACTATGACCATTCCTCTTTGTCAAATTGCTGAAGCTGATGCGATGCCAAAGACAAGATACTTGTGATGTTGGTTGTGAGGAACTTCCTTCTTGACTCCTCAATCTCCATTTGCAGATAGGCTTGTGACAAGTCAATCTTTGAAAACCTCTCTCCACCTGCCAAAGATGAAAAAATGTCTTCTATTCATGGCATGGGATACAGCACAGTATGCAGCACAGGGTTGATCTTCACTTTGAAGTTTCCGCATATGTGAACAGTTTCTCTTTCTTAATCATCAGGACAATAGGGGTGGCCCAATCGTTGCACTCAACCTTGGAGGGAATGCCAAACATCTCCAAACTCTGCAGTTCAGCATCCACTTTAGAACATAGTGCGGAAGGCACTGGACGCGCTTTATGGAATCTTGGTGTTGGTGCTTCATCCAGTTCAGTTCTGGCCTTCATGCCTTTAAGTTTACCAATGCACTTCTCAAACACCTTCTCATTAGCACCAAGCAGCTGTGACCGTGGCTGGTTAGTGCTACCATTTGGGCTGCAATTGCTTGTTGAGAGCTTTGATTGTGTCCCAGTCTAGTTGGATTTTTCTCAACCATTCACATCTGAAAAATGCTGGCCCTCCACTTTTCAACACATAAAGCTCTAACTGCTGTGTTCTGCCTCTGTACATCACATTTACTTTTGGTTTGTCTTTGCAAGACACTTTTTCGTCTATGTGGGTCTTTAGCAGCACTCAGGTCTTTTCTAGTGGCAGCTTAGAAAGCAGTCTGTTGTAGTCAGCCTCTGAAATTACAGACAAAGCTGACACTGTATCCAGCTCCATCTCCAGTTTTACACTGGACACATCTATTGTGATCCATATGATTTTGTGATCTGCTTCAGTAATGCTATGTAGTTCTAGGCAGGATGGCTCACCTTTGTCAGTCTCTGTGCTGTCTAATTCTGTTTCATGTTTAGTCACTTAATGCATTTGTTTAATTTTGTGTTTAAAACTTTTTACTCTGTGTGGATATTCTCTTTGGTTGTGCTTTTTGTTTGAATTGCACATACTCTCTATGTGACCTTGTCGGTGACACTTTCTGCAGACTTTTTCTTTGAACCAATAGTCATTTCCATCAGGGGAGGATTTGCCACATCAATAACATTTTTGTCTTTTTGAACCATTCAGGGACATTTTGTTCACATTCTAAGCACCTTTCCTGTAATTCTGCTGCATCCTTTTCTGCAATCTAATGATATTGCAATGGTCAATGCCCGTTCTAAGGTTAGGTCCCTTTCTGACAGTAGCCTTTTTTCAGTGCTTTGACTCTGCATGCCACATACAAGCCTGTCACTTAATGCATCAGAAAGTCCATCTCTAAAGTCAATATTGGGAAAGTTTGTGCAGTTCTGCAACGTATTCAGCAATACTTCCATCCTTTGACTGGTTTCTTTCATAAAATCTAAATCTCTCAGCTATTACCAATGGTTTAAGGCCCAAGTGATTTTGTAAAATTGTAACAATTTTATCAACTGCCTTGCTTTCAGGCTTTCCAGGAGTTACTAAGTTGTGTAAAAGCTTGTATGTTTTAGCATCCATGAAGCTAAGAAGCGTGAAGGCTTTCTTTTCCTCATCCACGTTGTTCACGTTACTATACAGTTCAACTCTCCTGATCTACGATTCTCAGCACTATCAAATTTGTCCACTTTCCTAACTGAGGCCATCGTCACATTATTTTCTCTTTAACTTTGCTAGTTGTGCATATTTCACTATGTACCAGGCAGTTCCTCACGGATCTCTTTATTAGCGTCCATAACAGTCTTTTCCACATTGTTTCACTCTTCCCTCTTACTGTCTCACTCCCTTCCAAAGTCTGTCATTCCCTAACTGTTGGTGATATTCGCTGACATTCAGGTTTGTACAAATCGCCACTTTGTTGTGCCTGTACAACTACATATCAATTAAAATAAAAGCACGCACACAGCATATGAGGGTAACTGGTGTATTCACATTGCAGCGAGGGAGAGAGATCAATGTGTATGTGTAGACAACAGATCAATGCATATAGGTAGGTTATCAGTTGATATGCAGTGTTAAGGGGAGTCATTGCTCTGAAAGAAATAGATGCATGCATCACAGCTACTGTAAACTGTCCTTCGTGTGTAAAGTTTAGAGGGAGTGGAGGTTGATGGAACTGTGAGGAGAATTAAGTAAGATAAGTAAGTGAGTGTCTGGTGATCAATAGAGTCGCTGTGTGTCTTAAATTCACACGGCCAAGTGACAATCAGGTAATCACATGAATCCAGAATTTTTGGTCATTATTGCTGTTTCACACTCTGGGGTAGAACCAGGGTCGTACCAGTCAGTACCAGATGTCCAGAGCAAATCTATGTGGAGTTTGCAGATTCTTCCCGTGACTCCATGAGACTCTTCTGCCGTTCCAGTTTCCTCCCCCATCCAAATAATGCACTGGCAGATTAATTGTGCTCTGTAAGTGACACCCAGGAATGGATTAATGGCAATAAGAACTAAGAGGGTTTCATGAGCATTGATGAAAGGGAGTAGTTACAAAGATATAGGGAAATGAGGAGAGGTGGAATGGGACTGATTAAAATGCTTCTGGCATGGACATGCTAGGCTGAATATCCTCTCTCTCTGCTGTTATATTTATAAGATAAATCTTTTAAACAAAGTCTGGGAAGTGAGCAGGAGAGCGGCAGTGATTTCACTGTCATCAAAAAGCAGTATCCACTCTCTGAGATCCCCACCACCCAGCTGATTCTCTTTTCTCCCTGCTGCCATCAGAAAGAAGGTACTTGCACCAGGACACACCCCACTAGGTTCAAGAACAGTTACCACCCCTCAATCATCAGGCTCTTGAATAAAAGAGAATAACTACACTCACTTGCCCATCCATTGAGTTGTTCCCATAACCAATGATCTCACTTTGAGGATTCTTTATCTCATTATAATATGTTCTCGTTATTTGTTGCTGTTTATTTATGTTTGTATTTGCAAAGTTTGTTGTCTTCTGAACTTTGATCTTTCGTTGACCCTCTTACAGTTACTATTCTATTGAGTTGCTGACTATGCCCGCAGGAAAGTGAATCTCAGGGTCATCGATGTTGACATACATGATGCCATATATATGCTTCGATAATAAAATTTACTTTAAACTTTGAATTAACGAGAATAACACTGGGGCAGAAGTGTTGGGTCAAATAGACTTTTCTTTCACTTCATAAACTACTTCTGGTAATAGCACAGAAGGCTGTAAGGGCTGATGTAATCTGGACATCAGATGAGCCTCTGCTTGACCAAAGGGAACATCATCTGTGGAACGCACTGCCAATCGATGTAACGTTTAATTATTGTCTTAGAGCTTTACATAGTTCTTTCAGACAATAAATGGATTTTATTTTCTTTGACTCTGCAACAATGAACAGCATTCAAATTATTTTATTTTCCTTTGCATTATTCAATCTTTAGCCTTTAGCGATATAATGGCCCTTGAGTGCTAGTTTATAGAATAGGGAAGTGCGGTCTAAATGTAAATTTGTGCAAAATGTGCAAGAATAGGCATCCTCCTGTTGGTGGAAAAATAACTTTAACAGCATTACAGTATGTTGAATATTTCTTTGAATATACTCAAAATCAACAAGTGAGCTCTTGATTTTAAAAGAAATTCAATGTCAATAGAATGCATGGAAGGTTTCCAAACCGATGTGATGCTGTGGGGAATTCATTTCACTGTTTTACCCCTTTACACCAAATGTGTAATTTTTAACAGCATTACCATGGCTACTGAAAATGTAGTTTTATGCATTGAATTTGATACTCCTAAATTTTCTGCATATTTTGGCCAATACTGTGCTGGCCTTCATCAGCCAGGGCATTGAGCATAGGTGTTTGAACATTATGTTGCAATTGTATAAGTCATTGATGTGGCTACACCCTGTGTACACTTTTAGTCACTCTGTTATAGAGAAGTTGTGATAAAACTGGAAAGAGTGAGAAGAAGATTTACCAGGATATTGCTTGGACTAGCAGGCCTAACAGTAAGGAGAGGTTGGCCAGGCTAAATTTTGAGTCCTTGGAACATAAGTAATCTCATAGAAGTCTTTAAAATTAGAACAGGCATAGATAAGGTAACAATCTTTCCCCCACGGTAGGAGAGACCGAAACTAGTGGGTATAGAAAAGTAGTGGGTGAGAGGGGAAAAATTGAAAAAGGAACTGAAAGGCAACTTTTTCACTCAAAATTAGTGAGCATATGGAATGAGCTTCCAGAGGAAATGCTTGTGACAGGTACAAGAGTAACCTTTATGAAGCACTTGATTAGGTACATAGAGGAGTGGAGCTTAGGAGGATATGAGCTGAATGCAGAAAATTGGAACTAACTGGGTAGACGCTGTGGACTAGTTGGACAAAAAAATCTGTGTCCATGCTGTTTTTCTCTATGAATCAATGACCATAATATCCAGGTGCTTTATGCAGGTGCTTTATACTTTTAACACACACACACGCGCACGCGCACACACACACACACACACACACACACACACACACACACGCTAATGATGCAACACTTATCTTAGGCTCTAGCTATCTGTCCAAATCCCAAGCACTATCTGTTACGCTTTAGGTTGGTCATGTGCGTAACATGTCTGGAGTCCAAGATTCTCTGCTCCTCACAAAAGTTGGTCTCCTGCTTCTGGGGGTGGAGGGGGGTATGTTTGTGCTGTCTTTGGAGACAGAATAGACTGCAGGTGCTAGAAGCTGGAGCAACAAACAAGATCCTGGAGAAACTCAGAAAGTCCAGCAGCATCTGTGGAGGGAAATGAATAGTTGACATTTCAAGTTCATCTTTAAGGAACCCTTCATTCAGACGATCATCAGCTGTCCATTTCCTTCCTGCTACCTGAGCCATTGAGTTCCTCCTTCATTGCTCCAAAGCAGTCTCTCTCCTTTGGTTGTACCCTCAAAATCGACCTTCACTTGCCCTAGGTGGGAGCCAATGCAGAGCTAACAATTCTCTAACTTGCAGATGGGGAGTAAATATACCCCTGCCGTGACCTTCTGGTGACTTCTCTCAGCTTGACGAATTGAAAGGCAAGGTAGGAGAGCCACTCTAATCACTTCTCGGTTCAACTAATTGAACAGTGAGGTGGGAGGTCCAAAGGATAATGAATTTAGAGGAAGCTTTGAATGCTAACCTCCAAAAGAGGAAGGGGCAAAAAACCTAAGCTCCATTCAGTCTGCTCCCTTTTATTTTCCATTCCATGTTTGGATATTTTTGTTGGTTCTTCAATCGCTCGTTAATGGGCCCATATTATGGTCATTTAGCATTCATTCTTACCCTAGTGTGATTACATACGAACTCAGCCACTTTTCTGGATTTGGACTAATTTTCCTATGGTTCCAAATCCATGTCCAAAGGAATTGCTCAGCCACAAACTATATAGTCAAATTTGTCTGAAATGTGAAGTGCACTATTCCTCAAATGCATATTAAATTGGAATTTTTTAAAAAAATTAATACAGTGGTTTCCATATAACATCCGTGGAGTAAAATAAACAGATGATGTTTTGTTCTCCCTCCATAGATGCTGACTGACCTGCCTAATCCTCCAGCATTTTGATTGTGTTGCACGCTGCCCAAGATCATCTGATTCAGCTTTGCAGACAATAATAAGCAGAAACACAGTTAACTCAGACAGAGTTCATGAAGGCATCGATAACAATCAATATCATTGCTGTTTTTTACATAATTTTTTATAGTCATAGTCATACCTTATTGATCCTGGGGGAAATTGGTTGGGGTTTAGAATTCTTGTTAATTCATTGCAATACAGTGAAACACAGCCCCCTGTCATTGGTTAGACGCAGGGTCCTGCAGTGTGGAATTTTAGGCAATATTGATATTTTGCAAGATCAGTATAATCATCTGCAAAGATACTGCAATTGCATTGTATGTAATATCAGGCATTCAACAAAGAGAATTTTACAGTCATATTTTCCTGAAATCCAGCTGTGCATTAATTCACCAAATGCATATTAATGGCAAGTAATGTAAGCAAACCAAGAGGCAATACTCAAGGTAATAGACCCTGTTTACTCTTGGAAAATACAAACAAAGCCAAGGAACACTGAAGAAGAGCAAAATATGCCTGCTAAGTAGAACAATATGTTTGCCAGGAAAATGTATTTAACCCATTCCTGGTGAAATCAATAGGCTCTGTATGTTCCATAAGACCATAAGACAAAGGAGCAGAAGTAGGCCATTTGGCCCATCGAGTCTGCTCCGCCATTTTATCATGAGCTGATCCATTTTATCCTATTTAGTCCCACTGCCCCACCTTCTCACCATAACCTTTGATGCCCTGGCTACTCAGATACCTATCAATCTCTGCCTTAAAGACACCCAATGACTTGGCCTCCACTGCTGTCCGTGGCAACAAATTCCATAGTTTCACCACCCTCTGACCAAAAAAATTTTTTCGCATTTCTGTTCTGAAACGACGCCCTTCAATCCTGAAGTCATGCCCTCTCGTACTAGACTCCCCCATCATGGGAAACAACTTTGCCACATCCACTCTGTCCATGCCTTTTAACATTCGAAATGTTTCTTTGAGGTCTCCCCTCATTCTTCTAAACTCCAAAGAATACAGTCCAAGAGCGGACAAACGTTCCTCATATGTTAACCCTCTCATTCCCGGAATCATTCTAGTGAATCTTCTCTGTACCCTCTCCAATGTCAGCACATCCTTTCTTAAATAAGGAGACCAAAACTGCCCACAGTACTCCAAGTGAGGTCTCACCAGCGCCTTATAGAGCCTCAACATCACATCCCTGCTCCTATACTCTATTCCTCTAGAAATGAATGCCAACATTGCATTCGCCTTCTTCACTACCGACTCAACCTGGAGGTTAACTTTAAGGGAATCCTGTACGAGGACTCCCAAGTCCCGTTGCATCTCAGAACTTTGAATTCTTTCCCCATTTAAATAATAGTCTGCCCGTTTATTTTTTCTGCCAAAGTGCATAACCATACACTTTCCAACATTGTACTTCATTTGCCACTTCTCTGCCCATTCTTCCAATCTATCCAAGTCTCTCTGCAGACTCTCCATTTCCTCAGCACTACCGGCCCCTCCACCTATCTTCGTATCGTCAGCAAACTTAGCCACAAAGCCCTCTATTCCATAATCCAAATCGTTGATTTACAATGTAAAAAGAAGCAGCCCCAACACTGACCCCTGTGGAACACCACTGGTAACTGGCAGCCAACCAGAATAGGATCCCTTTATTCCCACTCTCTGTTTCCTGCCAATCAGCCAACGCTCTATCCACGTATGTAACTTTCCCGTAATTCCATGGGCTCTTATCTTGTTAAGCAGCCTCATGTGTGGCACCTTGTCAAAGGCCTTCTGAATAGGTTTGTCAGGCAGGATTTTCCTTTAAGGAATCCATGCTGAGTTCTGCCTATCTTGTCATATGCCTCCAGGTACTCTGTAACCTCATCCTTGACAATCGACTCCAACAACTTCCCAACCACTGACATCAAGCTAACAGGTCTATAATTTCCTTTTTGCTTCCTTGCCCCCTTCTTAAATAGCAGAGTGACATTTGCAATCTTCCAGTCCTCTGGAACCATGCCAGAATCTATCGACTTTTGAAAGATGATCGCTTATGCCTCCGCAATCTCCACAGCTACTTCCTTCAGAACACGAGGGTGCATTCCATCTGGTCCAGGAGATTTATCGACCTTTAGCCTATTCAGCTTCCTGAGTACTTTCTCTGTCGTAATTGTGACTGCGCACACTTCTCTTCCCTGCCACCCTTGAGTGTCCGGTATCCTGCTGTCTTCCTCAGTGAAGACTGATGCAAAATACTTGTTCAGTTCCTCTGCCATCTCCTCATCTCCCATTACAATTTCTCCAGTATCATTTTCTATCGGTCCTATATCTACTCTCACCTGTCTTTTACTCTTTATATACTTGAAAAAGCTTTTAGTATCCTCTTCGATATTATTTGCTAGTTTCCTTTCATAGTTAATCTTTTCTCTCTTAATGACCTTCTTGGTTTCCTTTTGTAAGGTTTTAAAGACTTCCCAATCCTCTGTCTTCCCACTAATTTTTGCTTCCTTGTATGCCCTCCCCTTAGCTTTAATTTTGGCTTTGACTTCTCTTGTCAACCACGGTTGCATCCTTTTTCCACTTGAAAATTTCTTCTTTTTTGGAATATACCTGTCTTGCACATTCTTCATTTCTCGCATAAACTCCAGCCACTGCTGCTCTGCCGTCTTTCCCGCCAGTGCCTCTTTCCAGTCAACTTTGGCCAGTTCCTCTCTCATGTCACTGTAGTTTCCTTTACTCCACTAAAACACCGACACATCAGATTTCGGTTTCTCTTTTTCTAATTTCATAGTGAGCTCAATCATGTTATGATCACTGTCTCCTAAGGGTTCCTTCACCTCAATCTCTCCAATCACCTCCGGTTCATTACACAATACCCAATCCAGTACAGCCCCTCATGCTAAATCAAGTACCAACCCCAAAATTTTGCTAAATTGGGGCATACTCACTTTGAGGAATTGCTATTGTCATTGTTTCCCCCATTTAAAAATGTGAGAAGGGGAAATGCAAGTTAGCAGGTGGAAGCTGCTGCATCAATTTTGCATCTTACTAATGCACTGCCTATTGGAATGCAGGGCAGACCTATTAACAGGTTCTCCCTCTGTCACAGCCAATGTTTTTCCACACTGCCTTCTGTCCCCATATTCCCTTTTGGAAAAGAGGCCAAATGACAGTGTGAGAGCAGAACATACTGTGAAAGGGTAAAAACTCAGTTAAGAGAAATATTTACAATCATTAACCATGATTTTCACAGCGGGAGGAATCAGTCAAGGTGCACTTTAATAAAATAATGGTTGTAACCTCACCTCGGCATTCTTGCCAATAGCCCCAGAAACCCAAAACTACCTTGCCCACAAGGCATCTCTCAACTTCTGTTCTACCAGCTTTTGAAGGATTCAGATATTCAAAGGATTCAAACTACATTTATTATCAAAGTACATATGCAGTAAACAACCCTGAGATTCATCTTCCCACAGACAGCCATGAAGCAAAAAACAACCATGGAACCGGAACAACCAACGGTTCAAAAAAAGAAAAATAAACATCAAACAAACGCCCTCCCCCACACACAAAAATAAATGAACTGTATGTGACCCTCCGGCTTGCCCAGCTGGCGTTCATCTAGGGAAAACAGCCTTTCGTCCTGCCAAATTGGAAATCACGTTTGTGTGGATGCTGTGTAATGTACCCCCAGTTACAAACTCACAACGCAAAATATCAGACAGCACACCGTATGCAATTAAATGATTGAACTTTATGAATCTTAATCTGAATATAGGGTTAGTAATGAAGATTAAAAAAGGGCCCAATTCAAGTGAAAAGTTCACATTGGAGCTCACTCAGTAGTCATCCTTCCACCATCAGTCACCTCCGTGCATCGCCGACCTTCAGACCCTCAGATCCCAGTCCACTCTGTCTGGTGGTCTACCAGCTCTGTACACACACGGCTTCCCTCTTCATCTCTCCTTGACAAAAAACTGCGAAGAAACATCCTTCCAGATACACAAGATAAAGCATCAATCTCCGATTGACTAACATGCATAACCACAGTCCTGTTGTCTCCAGCCATAACCCAAACATTGCTGTTACCTCAGCAGTGAACGTTACAGAGAAGCCATTACACACACAAATGGCAACAAAAACAAAACAAGTGAAAACAGGATGTAAAACATGTAACTAAAAGGCATATCCAATTCAGCTCGGTGTTCATTATCTGCAAACGATCCTGATTCAAAATCGCCCAAACTAGCAACAAAAAAAGGAGCAATCAGAGAATTAGAGCACATTATAAAACATGAATTAGAGTCCACAATCCACAAACCACTTTGATTAAAGTTTGCTCTGGCATTATCCTCAGACAGCATCAAGGGAGAGAGAGAGAGAGAGAGAGAGAGATATCAATCATTTGAATGCATGGATCTTCCCTGTGGAACAGCAAGTGAGAAGGAGAGAGAGAGAGAGAGAGAGAGACGGTCACACACAGAAACTGTCCCCCAGCAGCAGCAAGCACAAGGCTGGTAGACAGTGCTGAGCATTCGCTCACCCTCTGCACTCATCTCAATGACTTCAGTCTTCCTCAGTGCTTTAATTGGCAAGAGAGGGAGTTGAGCATGGACCTGCATCTCTAGGCTTTCTAGTCTCCATGCCACAAGCTTTGCCTGCAGCCTCACAGTATGCTCTCAGAGACAGCAAAGCATCAGATCGCCCAATCAACCCGATAAAACACCTCCAGTAAGTTGATAACAGGCTCCAACTGTAGTAGAACCACATCTGAAGTAAAAAGATGCAAAAGAAGTGAAAGGATTGTTTCATGAGGATGTTGAGGATGTTGCCCCGATAGCATTTTTCACAAAGAGGGTTCCAAAGACTCACAGAAATCTGAGGGCAAAAATGTTGTCTCATCTCTGACAGCATCTTATTTTTAAACAATGATCTTTGTTCTGGATTCTCCTAAAAGAAGAAACATGTTTCCATGTCCACCTGGTCAAGATCTCTCAGGATCTTCTATGTTTCATCTGAATCCCTTCTCATTCTTCAAAACTCCAGTGGATAAGTGTTGGGTACCGATGCCTTCCATGCTATGGGGCAGAGCAATAGAGTCCTTTATTAATGGTAAATAAATATCTAATAGGGTATCACCGCAGGGGTTCATCAAGACAATGTGTTAGCCCCAACCATCTTCATCAAAGTCCTCCTTTCCTTTTGGTCAGATATGTAGATGTTTGCCTTTGATTTCACAATGTTCATTTCTGTTTGGCACTCCTCTGCAAATGAAGCAGTCCATGCCAGCATGCTGCAAGACCTTGAGAGTATCCAGGCATTTGTCTGACAATTGCAGATTATACTTACACTGATAAAGTGCCAGGCCATGACAATTTCCCATGAGAGAAAGTCTAACTACATGTCCTTGACATTCAATTGCAATCCTATCACCTGCTCCTCCATCACAGACATCCAGGGGAATCACTATTTATCAGAAGTTCAACCTCACAAGCAACAAAAATGGAAAAGATCAGAGACTGCATATCGTACAATGAGTAATTCACCACCTGACATCCCCAAGCCTTTCAATTTCTACATGGCACAAGTCAGAAATGTATTAGAGAACTCTCTATTTCCTTGAGGTACTGCAGCTTGAACAACATTCAAGCAGTTTGATATTATCCAAGGTAAAGCTTTCCACTTGATTTGTACCCAGTTCCCCTTTCTAAGCACAGTTTCTACAGTGTGTACTGTCTAGAAAATACACTGCAATTATTCACTAAGATTACTCAGACAGAGCCTGAGTATAATTCTCATAATACCCATGATCGATTTTACCACTAGCAACAATACTCAAGAAGTTTTGCATCATCCAGGACAAAGGAAATTGGTGCTTCAAAGGCTTCAAGTTTTTGTTTTGGGCTACTCCTCTATTAGCGGGCTGCTATTATTTGTGCCCTAATTTCCTGTGCTCTGCCTATTTAGTTTGAGTTCTCTTGTCATTGCAGTACTACCAGGCATTGTGCTCCAGCATCTTTAGAGAAGGTTTAAGGTCAGATGGAAGGAAATTATTACCCCTGGATGTGTTAGGCCAGAGAAAAGGAATATATCCTTGTTATGTAACCCAGTCTATCTGGAGACATCTGATGAAGGATCTCAGCCCAAAATATCAACAGCTTTTTCCCTCCATAGATGCTGCCTGACTCGCTGAGCTCCTCCAACATTTCTGTGTGTTGTTCATGATTTCCAGCATCTGCAGAATCTCGAGTCCATTTTGAGATCTTGTTAGGATGGACTTTTTCACAGGAAGAATAATGTAATATAAGTAGCAAGCAGTCAGGTATCCTTTGTGCACACGAGAGGCTTTTCATCGGAACTATAAAACTTGCATTCTCTTGCCAAATGCTTGAAACTCAATGACTGAAAATTTCAGACGGAGGTTAATATGGTTTCTTCTTCCCAAGCATTCCAAAGCAGCCTGTCACATTCCCAGAACCAAGCGAATGGTGTAAACATATTTTGTCTACTCAGTGTGCGATAAATGAACTGTTGACATGGGAAAACATCTTGCTTATTGCTCTATGGCTCTGCTGTGCATCGCCCTAATGGTTTAGCTTAGATAAGAGTCCATTCTGTGAACTGCAGATTTAGGGAATTTGATGAATTTGGTAAGGTGATTTTGTCTTGTTCTTTAATGAACCAGTCAAATTTTTTGTTCTGATTAAAGAAGATATCTTTAGCTCTTTCCTGCCTCTATGCCTTACCCCAATGTTAATATACATCTTTCAGTAACGGGAATGGGCTATTGCACAACCCTCACTGAGGTATTGGAGCAACAACTAGACAGTCAGCCAAACTCCATTCAAAAATGGCACGAGAGTCAGGATGCAGCATCCTAGCTCCTTGGGTTTATTGCAGACCAATAGCATGACATAAGGATGGAAACTGAAAACAACAAAATACAGTGCAATTACTCCATTGTTCTATTCACACACATAAATAAGAACTTAGTTAAGTTTCCTACAGGTAAATATTATAGTATCCCGACAAGCAATTGTTACAGGTAAGTAGTATGTGTAAACCATTCACATCTAGATTAGTTTCTAATAAATTCAAACCTTTAGACTAGCTTCCACTGAGGAAACAACAGGATGACTTTAGATAGAAATACCTTTAACTCCTGACATGAGCCTCTGGCCTTCTTCCAGCCAATATGCTTTTCTACTTCCTGTTTCCTGAATATACAGATCTGAAACTGCTTTTAAGCTTTAATAAATATATAAAAGGTAACAGGGAGTCAAGGGTGGATATTGTAATGAGAGATGCAGAGATGGCAGAGGAACTGAATGCATATTTTGCATCAGTCTTCACAGTGAAGACATCTGCAGTATACTGGACATTCAAGAGCATCAGGGAACTGAAGTTTGTGCAGTGAAAATTACAACTGAGAAGGTGCTCAGGAAGTTTAATGGTCTGTGGGTGGATAAATCTCCTGGACCTGATGGAATGCACCCTTGAGTTCTGAAGGAAGTAGCTGGAGAGATTTTGGAGGCATTAACGATGATCTCTCAGGAATCGATAGATTCGGGCACTGTACCAGATGACTGGAAAATTGCAAATGTTACTCCACTATTTAAGAAGGGTGGGAGGCAGCAGAAAGGAAACTGTAGACCTGTTAGCCTGACATCAGTTGTTGGGAAGTTATTGGAATCCATTGTTAGGGATGAGATTATGGAGTACCTAGAGGCATATGACAAGATATGCCAAAGCCAGCATAGTTTCCCAAAAGGAAAATCCTGCTGGACAAACCTACTGCAATTTTTTTGAGGAAATTACAAGCAGGGTAGACAAAAGGGATGCAGTAGATGTGGTGTTCTTGGATTTTCAGAAGGTCTTTGACAAGGTGCCGCATATGAGTCTGCTTAACAAGGTAAGAGCCCGTGGAATTACAGGGAAGTTACTAGTGTAGCCTGGGGAAAAATACACACTCGGGACAACAAATACTTTTTCGGGTTTTAATTCCTTTATCTGTTTTAGATGTTTTAGTGCCGGAAGAGGGTCTCAAAACAAAACGAATGAATTTACAACCAAGTCCTGCCGTTACAATCTCAGTTTAACTTTTGACCCACATCCTTGTGTATCGATGAATTGCGTATGCAGTATAAAAATACATAAAGCAAACCGCACAAAACTAACACAAAACTAATAGGGTAGTGGCAATTCTGAAGGAACACAATACAAATAACACTAGAATCCCACCAACCCTGTACCTTATACATAGCAGCCAAAATGTAAGCCAATACATCTCATTTAAGAGGTCTACTACTTTTTAGTACACATGGTGCTGAACTTCCAAACAGAGACTAAACACTCACGTTACGCTGTTACATTCACAATCAGTCATGACACAATAAAGTTAGACAAAAGGTACACTTTGGCATAACTTTTACAAGATATTGCCTTATTGCCTGGTAGTTAAATTACAGGAAGACTGACCTACTTGGCCGGTAAGGAATTTTGCACAAGCCATGCTATCCAGCGCCGATGTCTTCACTCATGAAAATCTAGAGCATCCATATGTAAAACATGTCAAATTACTGATATTCTTGATTCGCCAACAAGCATAAACGAATTCACATGGTTATCGTCAATTAACACTCACCGTTCTTCACCATGCTCAGTATCTCTGGGAGGAACTTAATCCCAAAGCCCCACCAGCTTCTTCTGCAGAAAACAAAAATGGTCTCCCCACTATCCCGCGTGTGCATAATGACATCACCGTCTCCACTTAAAGGCACAGACAACTATTCTAGCATTACCCGGATGGATGCCTAAGTACACTTTTAACAATAATGAATAAGATACGACGGTCACCCAGTTACACTAGCATGGGTGGGGCATTGGCTGATCAGAAAACAGAGAGGGGGAATAAAGGGATCCTATTCTGGCTGGCTGCCAGTTACCAGTGGATTCCACAAGGGGCAATGTTAAGACCGCTGCTTTTTACAATGTATGTCAATGATTTGGACTATGGGATTGATAGATTTGTGGCTAAATTTGCTGATGATATAAAGGTAGGTGGAGGAGCAAGCAGTGTTGAGGAAACAGAGAGCCTGCAGTGAAACTTAGATAATTTAGGGGAACGGGTAAAGAAGTGGCAAATGAAATACGTTGTTGGTAAATGTATGATCATGCACTTTGGTGGAAGAAATAAATGGGCAGACTATTATTTAGATGGGGAGAGAATTCAAAAAGCAGATATGCAAAGGGACTTGGGAGTCCTTGTGCAGGATGCCCTAAAGGTTAACCTCCAGGTTCAGTCGGTGGCGAAAAAGGCGAATGTAATGTTGGCATTCACTTTAAGAGGTATAGAATATAAGAGCAGGGATGTGATGTTGAGGCTCTACAAGGCACTCGTGAGACCACACTTGGAGTATTGTGTGCAGTTTGGGGCTCCTTATTTTAGAAAGGATATACTGACATTGGAAAGGGTTCAAAGAAGATTCACGAGAATGATTACAGAACTGAAAGGGTTACTGTATGAGGAAATTCTGGCAGCTTTTGGGCTGTATTCCCTGGAGTTCTGGAGAATGAGGGGGGATCTCATAGAAACATTCTGAATGTTAAAAGGCCTGAGCAGATTAGACATGGCAAAGTTATTTCCTGTGGTAGGGGAGTCTAGGACAAGAGGGCACGACTTCAGGATTGAAAGATGTCCATTCAGGACCGAGGTGCGGAGAAATTACTTTAGTCAGAGGGGGTAAATCTATGGATGGCTGCCGCAAATGGCTGTGGAGGCCAAGTCACTGAGTGTGTTTAAGGCAGAGATAGATAGGTCTTTGGGCAACAAAGGGTATGGGGTGAAACAGGGGAGTGGGGATGACTGGAAGAATTGGATCAGCCCACGATTGAATGGCAGAGCAGACTCAATAGGCCGAATGGCTTACTTCTGCTCCTACATCTTATGGTCTTATGGTCATTTCAAAATAAAAGCTGGAAGTGTTTAATCACACAGTAAAGACATAAGTCAATTGCCTGACGGGCAGAACAGCTATGTACACCAATAATACCACCAAAACTGCTTCTTGGTGATCAGCAATGAGAGGATGACAGAAGGATACAAAATGGGAAACCCTGTTTAATTATCTATATAATACTCAGTTTTTCCTTGTTTTCTGTTCACCTTCCTCATATGCTACACATTCAAATCCCGGATCTTCAAAGCGACATTGGAATTGGCCATCTGTACTTACACTAAAAAACTTAGCAAACATTCATAATTACTTTCTGCACCATAGTTTCCTGTTTTAAAATCAATTGAGCAGACCTCCCTGTCACTGTAACTCCAATTATGTGTATGTCAAGTTGACAGATATTACTCACTGCACCACAGTGCAGATCATCCACCCAGATGGGTCTTCGAAACAAAATTCCACATCAGTGAGTGTGGCAAGACTGACATAAGCTATTCCTCCAGCATGTTCTGGGAAGAAGAGTAATTTGCTCTGACAGCCTTGTATTGAATTGATCTCCACACATAACACTGGCTCATAAATCAAACTTTTATCCTGAAAATAAACAAAACAACTTAATTTACAAAACTGGTACACAGAAACTGGATTGTGTAGCTTAAAGTGATTATACAGGAGATTGCTTGAAAGAGAAAAATGCTAAATCCCAAAATTGGAGCAAGCTTTAGGGTGTACCATTCAATTTACAGCACATGACATTTTCCCAGTTTCAGGTGCACACTAAATTATGTGGTTATTTACTAACATTAATTGGAGCAGAAAGTTCCATCCAACTATTGTCATGCAACAGTAAAAGCAGAACATTGTGCTAATTTCTTTTGTCCTCTCAACCAATTGTCCTGATCAGGCAGCTTCAGAACTGACTGAGATTGCTCAAGCGACCTACAAAGTCCACACAAAGTGTTTAAACTGACGTTTTTTTTTAGCATCTCAAAGTTCAAAGTAATTTTATCATAAAAGGAATATATGTCATCGTGCATAATCCTGAGATTTATTTTCTTATGGGCATTCACAGTTGAGTGAAATTATCCCCTCTGATTCAAGAGCCTGATGGCTGAGAGGTGATAACTGTTCCTGAACCTGAATCCTGAGACTCTTGTATGGCATTCTTCCTGTTTGCAGCAGCAAGAAGAGAGCTTAGCCTGGATGGTGGGAGACCTTGATGATGGATTCTGCTTTCCTGTGACAGGGGACTATGTTGAAAAATAAATGTGCTAGGTTTTCTAAAGTTGACCCCTTCTACTTAGGCCACGAACTTATCAATCACCCCTCGTGCTTTCCACCACACATCTATAGAAGTTTGACAAAGTTTTAGATAATATGTCAAATCTACTCAAATGTTTAAGAACGTAGAGGCACTGCTGTGCTTTCTTTGTAATGGCACTACGTGTTGGACCCAGGGCAGATTCTCTGATCTGAAATGATATGATCTGGAATTTAAAGCTCTTGACTCCATCCACCTCTGATCTTCTGATGAGGACTAGCTCATGGACTACCAGTTTCCTCCTCCTATAGTCAATGATAGATAGATTGATGCTTTATTGATCCCAAAAGAAATTACAGTGTCACAGTAGCATTACAAGTGCACAGGCATAAGTATTAGAAGAGAAATAGAAAGAATTTAAAAAGTAAGTTATCACAAACAGTCTAACCCCGGCCATAGGTTGATGCATTATAGAGCCTAATGGCCGAGGGTAAGAATGATATAATATAGCGCTCTTGGAGCAGCATAGTTGTCTTAGTCTATTACTAAAAGTGCTCCTCTGTTCAGCTAAGGAGGCATGCAGAGGGTGAAAAACATTATCCAGATCTGCCGGGATTTTCCATAGGGTCCTTTGTTCTACCACAGCCTCCAGTGTGTCCAGTTTGACTCCTATAACAGAGCCAGCCTTTCTAATCAGTTCATTGAGCCTGTTGGCATCACCCATGTTGATGCCATTGCCCCAGCATGCCACCGCATGGAAGATTGTACTAGCAACAACAGACTGGTAGAACATGAGCAGGAGAGGCCTGCGTACTCCAAAGGGCCTCAGTGTCCTCAGGAAGCAGTGGCAACTCTGGCTCTTCTTGTACACAGCCTCCTTGGTCTTGCAAATATTGAGTGAGCAGTTGTTGTGGCAGCACTCGGCCAGGTTTTCCATCTCCCTCCTATATGCTGACTTGTCACCACATTTGATTTGGCCAACATTAGTACTGCATAGCCTCACAGTAATGAGTATAAAATGATTAGAGCAGAGGGTAACTGCACAGCCTGGTGTATTTATTGTGTATAGTAGCATTTTACTACTGAGATACTCATTCAGTAGAAGCCTCAGTGGTGGCCATGTTTTTGGTGTTCTATTAATGGTAATGTTGATATGGTGATTTAGGGACCTCAGGCCAAAAGGTCCATCAGTAACGACCTCACTCCCTCCGAGTCCACATCCTTCCAGGATCTCTCCAATAAACGATGTGTTCACTGGCTCAGGCCTACGTCACTGAGATATGCACTACGGGGAAACTTCTAACAGTGGAGTTCTCTCTGGAGTTCAGGGTCTTACAATCCCTCAAACATCCTCAATATGATATTTTAAAGTGGCTCAGTTATGGAGCAATGTTGTACAGGAACAGACCCTTTAACCCACATCATTACTGCTGAACTATGAATGTATATAAGAAATAGAAGCAGGAGTCGGCCATCTGGCCCGTCAAGCCTGCTCCGCCATTCAATAAAGTCATGGCTGATCTGGCCATGGAAGCTAATGACACCTAATCACTTCTCCCTGCATACCCCTCCATTCTCTGCCTATTCATGTTCCTATCAAAGAGCCTCTGAAACACCTGTATTTTATCTGAAGTTATACCTCCGCCCACCACCTTTAATAGTGCATTCCATGCACTCACCACTCTCAATGTAAAAAAAAACCTGCCCTTCAAATCTCTGTTCAACTTACCATTTTTCACTTTAAATGTATGTCCTCTAGTATTACACATTTCAACCCTTGGAAAATGATGCTGTACCCTATCTAGGCATCTGATAGTTTATGAACTGCTGTCAGGTCTCCCCTATGCCTTACCCACTCCAAAGTAAACATCCAATATTTGGTACCGAGTGGCTCAGTGGCTCAGCAGTTGATGCTGATGCCGCACTGCTCTAGCAACCTGTGTTCAATATTCACTGCCATTACTGTCTGTGTGGAGTTTGCACGTTCTTCCTGTGCTTGCATAAGGCTCCTTTGGGTGCTCCAACTTCCTGTACATCCCTGGAGAGGTTAATTGACCACTGTAAATTTCCCCTTGTGTGGATGCTTGGAGAATGGAAAAGTTTAGGGGCATGTGGAAGAGTAGAAATTCCAAGGGATAAGCACATCCGCGTCCTCAGACCCTGCAGAGATTTGGCGTGTCATAAAAAACTTAACAAACTTCTATAGATGTATGGTGGAAAGTGTGCTGACTGGCGGCATCATGGCCTGGTATGGAAACGCCAATACCTTTGAGTGGAAAATCCTACTAAGGGTAGTAAATTTGGCCCAGTACATCATGGGTAAAACCCTCTCAACCATACAGCACATCTACATGAAATGATGCTGTAGAAAAGCATCAAAGATCCTCACCACCTAGGCCATGCTCTTCTCTCGCTGCTGCCATCTGGTAGAAGTTACAGGAGCCTCAGAACTCACACTACCAAGTTCAAGAACAGTTACTACCCCTCAACCACCAGGCTCTTGAACAAAAGGGAGTAACTACAGTCATTGTATTTCTGGTGTTCCCACAACCAATGATCTCTCTTTAAGGACTTTTTATCTTGTTATTTCATACTCTCTATTTATTGCTATTTACTTATATCTGAATTTGCACAGTTTCTTGTCCATTGGTCCTGTTTACAGTTGCTGTTCTATAGATTTACTAAGTATGCTGGCAGATAAAGAATCTCAGGGGGTGTACGTGGCAACATGTATATACTCTGATAATAAATATTTTACTTTACTTTTACTTTACCTTAGAACACCTCACAATCAAGTGCCCCCCAAATTACCTGCCACAGGAGATTTCAGCGATCATTTTGGTAGCGTTGTACATTCCACTTCAGGCCAATGTCAGACTGGCTCTAGATGATCTGAGTGATGTGATCAACAGGCATGAAACAGCTCATCCTAATACCCTCCCCATCATTTCAGGGGATTCTAACCAGGCCAGCATGAAAAAGGTCACTAAACAATTATCATCAACAAATCGCTTGTTGTACCAGAGGAAGCAACACACTGAACCATTGCTACACCACCATCAAGAGTGCTTACTGTGATATTCTATGCCCATACTTTAGAAAGTCTGATCACCTGGCTGCACTTCTACTCCCAGAGTATAAGCAGAGACTAAAGACTGCAGCACCAGTAGTGAGAACCAAGAAGGTATGGACAAGGGAAGCACAGAAGTGCCTACAGAACTGCTTTGAATCAATGGACTGGACTGTATTCAGGGAGTCATCCTCGAGTTTGAGTGAATACACCACAGTTGTCATCAGCTTCATTAAAACCTCTGTGGATGAGTGAGAGTCTAGGAAAGCTAACTGTACATACCCACTCAAAAGCTGTGGATGAACCAAGAGATTCATAGTCTGTTGAGAGCTAGATCTCTGAGATTTTAAGTCTGGCGACCCGGGTCTGTGCAAAAACAAAACCAGGTAATACTTGCAGAGGGCTACTTCAAGAGCTAAGAAACAATTCCAAGCAAGGTTGGAGGCGACATCAGAGGCATGTCTTCTCTGGCAGGGTTTGCAGAACATTAGTTCCCAGAAAGCGAAACCCAGCATCATGAATGGCAGTGATGCTTCACTACCGGACGAGCTCAACACCTTTTATGCTCACTTTGAAATGGAGAATAAAACTCCAGCTGTGAGGATCCCTGTTACATCCAGTAAACCTGATATCTCTGCCTTGGAGGCCAACGTCAGTCTGTCTTTCAAGTGAGTGAACCCTTGCAATATGGCTGGTGCCAGTGGGGTACCTGGTAAGGTTCTGAAAACTTATGCCAACCAACTGATAAGGGTATTCAAAGATATTTTCAACCTCTCAATCTATGATCGGAAGTTCCCACCTGGTCAACAATTACACCAGTGCCTAAGAAGAGTAGTGCGAGCTGCCTCAACGACTATCATCCAGTAGCATTCACATCTACCGTGATGAAATGCTTTGAGAGGTTGGTCATGGCTAGAATCAATTCCTGCCTCAGCAAGGACCAGGACATACTGTGATTTGTCTATTGCCACAATAGGTCTACGACAGATGCGATCTCGATGGCTTTTCACATGGCCTTAGATCACATGAGCAATACAAACAAATATCTCAGGACGCTTTCATTGACTATAGTTCTGCGGTTAACACTATCATTCTTATAGCCCTGATCAAAAAGCTACAGAACCTGGGCCACTGTAGTTCCATCTGCATCCGGATCCTTGACCTCCTAACTGGAAGACTACTGTCTGTGCATATTGGTAATAACACCTCCATCTCACTGATGATCAACACTGGTGCCCCTCAGAGATGTGTTCTTAGCCCTCTGCTCTACTCTGTCTATATCCATTATGTGCGTCCAGCACATAATTCTCTGTAACTTCCACCATCTCCAATGGGATCTCACCATCCCACTTCTTTCACTCACCCCACCTTCAGCTTTCCTCAGGGATCACTCCCTACACGGCTCACTTGTCCATTCGTTCTTCCCCACTGATCTTCCTCCTGGCACTTATCCTTGCAAGCGGAACAAGTGCTACACCTGTCCCTACACCACCTCTCTCACTACCATCCAGGGCCCTAAGCAATCCTTCCAGGTGAGGCAACTCTTCACCTATGAGTCTGTTGGGGTCATCTACTGTATCCGGTGCTCCCAATGTGGCCTCCTGTATAATGGTGAGACCCAAAGTAGATTGGGAGACTGCTTTGTCAAGCATCTACAGTCTATCCACCAGAAAAAGCGGGATCTCCAGTGGCCACCCATTTAATTCCACTTCCCTTTCTCATTCCGATATGTCAGTCCATGGCCTCCTCTACTGTCATGATGAGGCCACACGCAGGCTGGAGGAGCAACACCTTAAATTCCATTTGGGTAGCCTCCAGCCTAATGGCGTGGACATTGATTTCTTGAACTTCCGGTAATACATCCCCCCCAACTCCGTCACCATTCCCATTTCCCTATTCTCATTTCCCTCTCTCTTTACCTTTCCATCACCTCCCTCCTTTCTTTCTTCCATGGCATTCTGTGCTCTCCTATCAGATTCCCCCTTCTCCAGCCCTGTATCTCTTTCACCAATCAACTTCCCAGCTCTTTACTTCACCCCTGCCGCTACTTCACCCCTGCCGCTCCCGGTTGTATCTATCACCTTGTTTCTTCCTTCTTTCCCCCACCCCCACCCCCACTTCCTTACTCTGACTCCTCTTCTTTTTCTCTCCAGTCCTGATGAAGTGTCTCAGTCCGAAAAGTTGACTGTACTCTTTTCCATAGATGCTGCCTGGTCTGCTGAGTTCTTCCAGCATTTTGTGTGTGTTGCTTGGATTTTCAGCATCTGCAGATTTTCTTTTGTTTGTCATTGTCGGAAGAATCTCAGATGGTGACGAGAGGACATATAACAGCAGGATATACCCAACAGTTGAGTAGTGTCCCAGCAACAACCTTGCACAAAACATCAGTGAGACCAAGGAGCTGACTGTGTACTTCAGGAAGGATAAGACAAGGGAACACAAACCAATCCTCATAGGGGGATCAGAGGTGGGGAGAGTGAGCAATTTCAAGCTCCTGGGTGTCAATATCTCTGAGGGTCTAACCTGGTCCCAACATATCAATGCAGCTATAAAGAAGGCAAAACAGTGGCTCTACTTCCTTAGGAGATTGAGGAAATTTGGTTTGTCACCTAAAACATTCAAAAACTTCTAGAGATGTACCATGAAGAGCATTCTTACTGGCTGCATCATCGTCTGATATGGGGGGGGGGCAACTGCACAAGATCGAAGTGAGCTGCAGAGAGTGGTAAAATTAGTCAGCTCCATCATGGGTACTAGCCTCTGTAGTATCCAAGACATCTTCAAGGGGCAGTGCCTCAGAAAGGTGGCGTCCATCATTAAGGACCCCCACCACTTAGGACATGATCTCTTCACACTGTTACAATCAGGAAGGAGGTACAAGAGCCGGAAGGCACACACTCAGCAATTCAGGAACAGCTTCTTCCACTCTGTCATCCGATTCCTAAATGGACATGGAACCCATGAACACTACTTCACTACTTTTTTCTTACTTCTGTTTTTTTTCCACTGCTTATTTTAATTTAACTGTTTAATATACATATATGTGTATAATTACTGTAATTCAGTTTCGTTCCTATATTTATCACGTATTGCTCTGTACAGCTGCCGCAAAGTTAACATATTTCACAAGAACATATGCCGGTGATATTAAACCTGATTCTGATTCTGATCTTTGCAATGCATCATCTGGTACTGCATCAATGAAACAGTAGTTTAATCTGATTTGATTTCTGTGAAGAACAGGAGGTATTTCTGGCGTTGTGACTTAACAGCATTGTCGAATTTCGATGCACGCTGTCACTCTCTACATTGGTGCCTTTAAGGGCTTAATAACATGGAATATTTTAAAAGTGGAAAAGTATGATCACAAGAGAATTTCCTCATGATAAGCAGAATGCTTCCTGGAGACAATGACACTGAGAGGCTTCTTCATCCTGATGGAATTTACAACTTTCAGACGGAGGGAATGACCCCAGAGAGTAAGGCCTTCCCTTTCCTGGCCTCACATCCATATTCTCCAAGCACAGCAGCTGAGTGCAAATGTCGTGAGTACCAGGGCAATCTTCAAAGACCTCATATATTTCTTCAAAGAGAGATTCTGATCCCTTTGTTAGTCAGGAAGTCCCCTGAAGTACAATCCAAGCAGATTTTTATCAACATATGCTGGTGAAAAAGCAACTAGGAGACTGAGCCTATGCGCTATGAGGCCGATCCTGAAAAAAAAACACATTAAAAACACGAGGAATTGGCAGCATCATCTCCCAACTGAGCAGAGGAGGTAAGCTTCATCCACACGGGATAGAAGGAACTCCCAAACATGGAGAACATATGAATATGAGCAGGAATAGGCCTTCTGGCCCATCAAGCCTGCGCCACCATTCAATAAGATTATGGATGAACTGTCCATGGGCTCATCCCCACCTACCTTCCTTTTCCCCATCACCTGTAATTCCCCTATTTATCCCCTGAGAACCCGGAGATGGTTCTCAGAAGAAGACTGTAAAATTAAATTCAGATGCAAAACAAGTAACCCTCTTTTTAGCGCCAGCATAGTACCCCAGTCACAAATGCATGGGCAAAGAGACGTCCTGTTGTCCAGTCCATCATGTACAGATTTATCTCCAATGAGTAATCCCCAAGTTTACTTACTTACACAGTATATCTGTCAGATTAACATTGGTCCTACTAATTCTCCACAATCTACTAGTGGCCAAACCAAAAATTGAAACCCAATAATATACATTTTAAGAAATGAAAAATATATACCATGAAATTCCACCTGAGACGATTCTACCCCTGCATTTATAATACTTCCCTCCCTTGCTACAAAGGAGATTTTAAAGGGCCCCTAGTAAGTGAGTTATGAAAAAGCAACTAAAATAAGCAGAAATTCAGTTATTAATTTGGTTCATTTATGCCAAACTAGGCATAAGTAGATTCACCTACATATATTCATTCTACATATTTGATTTGAAATTTTGCATAAGCATTTCTCTGATTTCATTCTCTGTTTTTTAGGAAACTTGTTTTCAGACATATTCAGCATGACAGGATCTGATATTCTTTTGTTTCACATCAAATAAAAACAGCTCAGTGGAGAGAATTAATTAGGCAGCTTTGACATTAACTGGACAATAATTGGTAAGGAATAATATGGAAGATCTGATAATGGCATAGCCAAAAGTTACAGGAACATTATTGACATGTGTCCAGTGTTCTTACTCAAAGATGAAGGGTGTCCAAATTGTGGTATTTTTCAAAGAATTGAAATTATTTTTGATTATTAACAGAAAACAGAAGAACTATAAAATAGTTATCTGCTTTGATCCTTCGCCCTTTCCTGTGTTGCCTATTACATTGACTCAGATGTAGAGGATTGACCAATGGACAGGGCACAAAAGATTTTCAGAGGCCTAGGAAACCATAACTCTGCCAGAATCAGGAGAGGTGATGGAAAGGAATGTTGGTTTGCTTTAGTTGACAGCATTCTTGCCTCAACATCAGAACACTGTGTGTTGGAGACTCACATTCAAACTTGTGCAAAACCTAAGATGATTTTGCAGAGGAGTAGTGCAACATTATTGAAGGAGCTATCCTTTGGATGATGTTTGCTATCAATGACCTCTACTGAAAATCCTCCAAATACCCTGTACAATTATTAATCCCTGCAAGAAATGGGATAAAAACAGATTTACTATTGGTTATTTAATCCAAAGACTCAAATTGCTGTGCTTTAGTGGCAATCCATCATTTGAAGTGTTCCAAAACATTTCCATCTCATGAGGTGCAATAAATTTCAAATTGTATTGATAAAACCAGGGACAGAATTATACATTTCTCATTTAGAACATTGCCTTACAAGCAAGCAAAAAGAGGACAACCAACTTGGAAGCAATTTTAACAAAGCAATTTATTATAAAAATAGTTGAAAAGTAGGATTTTTTTAATTAGGCAAAGGGAAATATTTTCTCTGTGACCTAAAGCACTACTATTTGCAGTCTCTTGATTTAAGCTTCCATTTTAAGCACTCATTTCTGGTTAAAACTCCCATTTGCTAAAATACGTGAGCAGAAACGTGATTTATAATATTTCTGAACCAACTAATTATAGCAAGTGTTAAATGCATGTCAGTTACTCACCAAACAGTTAATGTCTGTTCCAAAATTATACAGTAAAGATAACACATGGAAAGTTAAGTAGATACCAATATACTGTTTAGATATTTGTTTGTCCAAGTTCTCTCCACTGGTGACTTCCCAATAAAGAGTAAAGTTTAGTATGGATCCCTCTCGATAACCAGTGACCAACTTTGTGTGAATGTGCCTTAACCTGGATTTGAATTCATCTCGAATAAGGAAGGAATCACAGGTATAGTAATTATCGCACAATTGTACCCGATTCACTTTGATTTGGAAAATCTGAAGTAGGACATATAAAAAGAAAAAAAAATCGGGCTTTTAAGGATGATGAAGAAGAAATTTATTAAGAGTGAAGGTCACTTAAATGTGATTAACTGAGCTATGTGATGTTTGTTTCAGGATTCATAGCCTAGGAACTAATTGAGGACATAAACATTCCTATTTCTTCCTTCTTATTACCAGTGAAATATTACTCCTAAATAAGTGTATCTTGGGAATTCTACAGCTTCTGCATCTTCATATTTCAATTGCTCATGAAGTGCCCCTGCCTGAAGGTAACTAGAGAAGGCAAGGGGACTAAGGATGAACTTTGTCTCAATTATAACTGGATGTTATTAACTGAAATGGAAAAGGCAATAATGTAATGCAGTTGAAATATATCTGGACAAAATGAGGCAATAGGTTATTGCATAGACTTTTGTGAACAAGTATATAACATTTTCAGGAACAGAGTCAGATATTTGTAATTTCATTGCAAATGACGGAAAGGTGCCTGAGCTATTTTCTCAAAATGTATTTACTCGCAAACGAGAAAAATGAAAAGTATATGGGACAACTGATTATAAAACATTAATTTTGGACTGGATCAAATGACTTTCACCTTTCATTGCAGTGCATCTTTTTTACATTATTTCAGACACCACACCAGGAAGATGGAGGGTAAAGCTATCAACTGAACTATGTCTCATTTTTCAGTTACAGCAAAGGAAAGGTACAATGAGAAGCTTTTGAGGCACAGTGGGGAATGCCACTTAGCGCCTCAAAATGCCGTTCTAGATTTTGCAGTACTCTGGGTTGCCCTGTAGTTACTCACCTGTTAGGGTCTGGATTTTGTTATGGTATGTGAATAGACTATCCAGAGGTCAGCTTTTGATTGAAAGGAGGAGGATGTGAAGGACAGAACATAATAATGCATGGCAGGTGGTGAATCCTGGAAGACAACTGCAAAAGACAACCTTCTCTGGATGTAATATCAAGACCAATCTAATTGGGTGTAGGTTTTCATGACGGCCCCGCTCCTCAAGCTCCATGTCCACTATTGATGATGATGAGGAAACAAAGGCCTACACCAACAGGACCGGCTGTTTTGAGTAAGCATGGCAAAAAAAAAGGTTCAGTGGTGTTCTTCACCACTGTGGGGTGACCTCGCACAACAACACCACTGAAAGCTTCCATCCCTTTCTGTATTGAAAGGTACAATAAGATCACACAAGGTGGACTAGCTTGCCCAAGGTTGACTAAGTGTGACAGCACTAGTGAGATTTCGAAGTACCAATATCACAAAGCGTTGAATATGGAACTTGCGTTCTTTACCTTAAGCTGTGAGCTTGTGCCAGCAGCACTCAACATCTGTGCTGCTTCATCATTAATTTCTGTGGATATGAAAATTCCTTAGCACACATAGACCATTCAATCATGACAATCTTGTACATTCATTAAGGATCCTTACATTGTAACAATGAGTATTTTTGCAGACAATTACAGTAATTGACATGTCAACAGCTGAGAAATCTATATTAATGATATAAAAGACAATCATCCTGCTGATGAAAAGAATTAATTCTGGTAAAATTCACAGCTAGTTCTCAAAAGACTGTACACCTGCTTAGCCATATCGCTGATCCAATAAGATCAATGAATTCAATTATCTGATGCACCAATGAGAAGAAAACTTCATGTGAATAAAAAGCTTCAAAGGATGCTGATGTTGTTTCAAATTCCCAGTGTGATACAATAGCGGTAGCAGGAACCTTCGACAACAGCAGCGTAAACAGTGTTGGCAACTAGATCTTCTGAAGCACTCATTCATTTTTGCAGACGTTATTGCAAAATCAGATCATGGACAAAATTCTGAGCAAGTTCACCCTCGATGTGAGAAAGACTTGAAAAGACCAACAGTAAAGAAGACCCGTTCCAGTAAAGCATCTCACACAGGAGATGACAGTGCTTTAACATTCTTCTCATGAGTCCTATGAAATGAACAGTCTCTCTGAGCAAGGATCACCACCTGTAAAAATTGAGAGGATTGTTTACAAACTATCCAACAACATGCATTAGCTGTTCCAATTATGGATATGGAACCTACAGTGAAAGTGGAATCGTGCCTTGATGTCCGTGTCATGTATCTCAGATTCTAACCTTTAAGCCAATCCTCATTTATGGAGAGGGGAATATATTTGGTGCTTCTACCAAACATACAACATAGAACATAGAAATTTACAGCCTATTACAGGCCCTTCGGCCCACAATGTTGTGTCAACCATATAACCTACTCTAGAGGTTGCCTAGAATTTCCCTAGCACATAGCCCTCTATTTTACTCAGCTCCATGTAGCTACAGTATCTAAGAGCCTGTTAAAAGACCCTATTGTATCCGCTTCCAGCAATGCCGCTGGCAGCCCATTCCACACACCCACTACTCTCTGTGTGAAAAACTTACCCCTGACATCCCCTTGGTACCTTTTTCCAAGCACCTTAAATCTATGCCCCCTTGTGCTAGCCATATCAGTCCTGGGAAAAAGCCTCTGACTATCCACATGATTAATGCCCCTCATCATCTTATACACATCTATCAGGTCACTCCAAGGAGAAAAAGCGAAGTACGCTCAAACTATTTTCATAAGATATGCCCTCCAATCCAGGCAAATCTCCTCTGCACTCTTTCTATTGTATCTACATCCTTCCTGAGTGAGGTGACCAGAAGTGAACACAATATTCCAACTGGGGTTTTATATAGTTGTAACATTACCTCACGGCTCTGGAACTCAATCCTACGGTTGATGAATGCCAACACAACATACGCCTTCTTAACAACATTGTCAACCTGTGCAGCAGCTTTGAGTGTCCTGTCGACACGGACCCCAAGATCTTTCAGACCCTCCACACTGCCAAGAATCTTACCATTTATATTATATATGTAGATGAAAATGTACAGCAAATAGTATGAAGTGCAGATGTACATCTCTGTGACATTGACATTGAACACTCAGGATACATCCAACGCACGACTCCAGATCTTAATTACTGAAACTCATAATATTAATATTTTCATCCACAGATTCAAGAGAAATAAATGAAGATATTGCAGTATATCTTGATCCATCTCTCATAAGTCCCAATCGTTCCTCGCACTTCCATCTACATTCTTGATGCATATGTGCTTGGAATAAGGATTTGTAATTCACTCAGTTAATCAAAGTGTAACTTGCTAAAATCTCAATAATAATAAATACGTATGCACCCTAATGTTCACGTATTTTGAGTGCCTCTCAGATAAGTTTAATAGATGTGCTGCGTAAGAATTCGAGGAACAGCTTTATTTCGCTGTGTATATTTACATGTATTAAGAACTTGCCGTAGTGTGTTGATGTGACATGCAACTAAATGCAACAATGTTCAACAATTAGAAAGAAGAATGAACTATAAAAAAAATGTTAGTTGCAGTTCAGAAATGGAATAAAGTGTGCATAAATATGCAAATACTGTGTGCATTTACAAAGTGTGGCTCAGTACGTCCTACTATAGCTGCCGATAAGCTGATGGAAGGTCGCTGTCTGTCCACTGGAAATCAGTGGATGGCCATGATGGATAGCCACCAATAAGTGTTGCTGGCAGCCAACTGCTACATGTTGGCAGAGGATCCAGGGTAGGGCAGCTGAACGTGAAGTCCTAGTAGGGGCACCCATTGGTGGGTGGAAGAAGTTTGTTGCCCTGACGCAAGTAAGATTTTCATAGTCCATCATGTGAGTGAAACTCTCCCAGGGAGTGAGCACGAGGTAGATTCATATATGCCACGGCTGATTTTGTATGTCGTAACAGTACCCATAACTAACACCCAGAGCACAGCAGAGACAACAATGTGTTCCTGTTGTCAGTTCCCTCTGGGCCAGAAGGGAAATCTGTTTTCAGCTGAGTGCAATCTTTACCGAAGTTGCATCTTTCCAAAGGCGAGCAATGTACAGTGCTTGCTTGTCTAATGGCAGTATGTTCCCAGGTGCCACCGTTCCGATTTTCCACAACAGCAATTACCTCCCACATTGTAAACAGACTTCTGATTGGAAACATCTGAGACTTCACTGAGACAGAACATCCGAGGCTGAAGCTTGTCTGAAAAGCCAACTCCTATCAGCCATTGTAACAGAGGGGTGCCGAACCCAACAGGCATATAAGTGTGTTCCACTTCCATTGTGAAAATGATGTACTGCAGACTCTGCAGCAGCTCTTACATAGGCTGGCAGATGGATTTTTCTATGTTTTTTGGCAGCTTCTGCAACCAGTCAGATAGGCTAATCAATAAGCCAGCTCATGCCCCAGGTCAGCCTCCCCTTGCATACTCTCATATCAAAACCTTCAGTAAGTCTTCCAAAGTACTTCTCTGTCTGAAGAGCTAGAACACAAACTAGCCCTTGCCATTTCTTGACAATGACTCAGTTAGGCCAAGATTTTCTGTACATGAAAAGTGCTCCTCTAATGTAATACCTTCAGCCCTCAAGCTAATATGATAATATCTTTGGTGGTCTTCTACCAGATCAGGCGCAATAACATACTCTATTCCACCTCTTCAACTACATTCTGTGCTTGTTAGAGGGTGTGGAGAAGGGTATGTGTTAGTGAATCTCACTGAAGTGACTGCAAGAACATGGACACAAAAAGGAGACAGTGAGTGCACACTGTGTATTTTGAGAGTTTCCATGTTATGTGCTGAGAGGGGAACCTGTGAGATATATAAAATCATAAGGAGCAAGGTGTTTGCTCACAGCAAATGGGGCTATCCCAGATAGGCACTTGGTTGGCATGGACAACTTGGGCCAAAGGACCTCATTCCATGCTATTTTACTCTATAACTCTATGTAAGAAGATTCATTGAACACAGAAGTGATGCATAATCAAATATCAGTATTCTTGGCCAATGGGATTCAGAGATTCATCAAAAGTGTCAGATGTTATGGCCTTGTTCTACATCAGTTCTCTTTAGGAGGAGGGCTCCAAGTGAGAGAGGGGCCTTATATCCCACCCTACCCTTTCTCTCTTAACTTTGCAAAAGTAGTTTGGAAAGAAAAGCTGAAACATGATCTCAAAGTGTTAAAATGACATGGCTGTGCTTCTATTCTGTAATTCTCAGTGAACCTCTGTTTACTCTACACTTATGTCTTCTAAAGCCAACCACTTCTGTTGGTATTGCAGTAGCTCTGGATTTATACAGGATGGGGTTGCTAGGCCCATACCCAACCTTCCTCATTTCGCAGCAGGCTTGGGACCATGGATGACGAATTTTCTGCACCTATATTTCATAATAATATACAGGTGTGCCTGTGTGTTTACATGATATGTCTGTTTGCTTGATGATGTTCAGTACATTTGTTGCTTGACTCTGTACGTTGGTTATTTGACTATAGATGTGCATGTACTTTTACATGCATGTGCCTTTGTGTGTGTGTGTGTGTTTGTAAAGAAGTCATTGTGCAGTGTGTAAAACAGGATAATGCTCCTTACTGTCTAGGGATTTCCCTTTACTACTTATCCCTGAAGAACAACAACAAGGTACTGTGGCTTCATGAGCATTCTCTTTAATGGCAGAATTTTGTGATTTTTGCTGTTGAATCATGTAATAAACTGCTAGGTTTAATGTCTAATTGTTGGAGTCTGTCTTTTAGGTGCAATTTAAAGCTGTTAATACGATAGTAAATGAGGGTATAAATTTTAAAATCAAAAAACATAAAGATAACATAAAAATGCATTGTTCAAATCATTGTTAATTAAAATTTGATTTCATTCAGTATTAAAGCATTGCTGGAATAAAACAATTTTACTTCCCTTTTGTATCCTATTTGAATGCATTTGTTGGAGTGAGTGGTGATCCTGGCCAAGTTTGGCCTGGTGCAGGATTTTAGAAGGTGTATGGTCGTATAAGCAGCTGGTGCATATCGCAAGTCCTGGTTATGCAACCACTGACAACAGGCAGGCAATCTCTGAAGAGTTGTGATAATGGCTGGGGTCACCAATCTTGTACGGCACTGCCCAGAAGCAATGGCAAACCACTTTTGTAGAAAAGTTTGCCAAGAACAATCACGATTATACAAAGGGCATGATCACCCACGCCATACAACATGACATATAACGAGGACGATACCCAGTGTAAGGTTCAAAGAATTCCAGTAAGATGGGTCCCTTCTTCTAGGTGCCTCAGAAAGTCCTACAGATGCCCTGTGAATCCAGACTTCTGCATTTACAGCACGTGCACAGGAGTCCAGAACTTCATCAGTTTCCACTGCTGAAAACTACCAGCTCTGGTTGCAAAAGTCAACAGAATCTGGCCCACAAGGCAGAAATGGGCAATGCAAAATGACCATTTTACACTGGATTTATGAATAATAAGTCATGCCCAGTTTACATTAATATGGTTAGCTTTACTTCACTGCACTGTTCTGGATTAGCACTCCTGTCCAGAAGCAACTGAATGTGTAGACCATCGCATTCTGGGCATGCAGCATTCCTTCAGTGCTGCGTCAATACGTTCTGAATTTCAAGTCTCTGGGGTAGGTGTTAAACAAACAACCTTCTCACTCCACTCTAAAAGTTATTTCAATTTTGTCACAGCTCTCCTACAAATAATGAAGTCCCATGGTAATATAGAGTGATTGTGTGTGTTTTTGCTTGGTATCTCTTTATCCTGAGCATTAATTTTTATGTAACTGTAATGTAGTCCTTGAACATACTGTGTCCTGAGAGCATCAATCAGAAGTAAGGTCTCTTGGAACCTTTATTTTTTTTTTGCTTATCCATTGACGCAAAGTAGATGGAATAGATCTGAAATATTTATCACCATTGTTCATGACATGCGCAGATGATTCCATTAATGTAAACATTATTCAGTTTTTTTCCCATTACTTCCTGGCATACAGTTGAGTCATCATTAAGATCCAGGCAATTTCACTGTAGCAGAATTAGGACAATCATATTGATATTACATTGGGTCAGAGAAGATCGTCCTGTCTTGGCAGGCATTCTCAGTGAGTAACAATGCAAAAAAAATGCAGGTCATGACGTTTTTTTTCTTGGATTAAACAAAAATGTATATTGATGAGAAATGTATTTAGCTCAACTTTGATTGGCGATGCTGCTTGCAAAACCAAGCAAGTTGATCCACAGGGAGTTGGTGCACATGTCCTTGCAGGTACCTTTCTGTTTACCTCCTTAGAGATTGGCATGAGCTGGATGGAGTTTGTTCCCTGTCATATGTGAAGCACGTTCACGTCTTTTCCTATTAAGGTTCTCAAAGGTGCACAGGTAAGACTGTAAATGTAGTTGTGGGGGGCTGCGTAGGGAGGAGGGAGGGGGGTATGTTGACAAAGGGTTCTGTTAGAACAGATACTACTGTGCCACTATACTGAACCAAAGACTTCAAGACTTCACATTTTTATCAGGTGTGCAAACGGTAGTTGCTTCCCATGTGTCTCCTTCAAAACGGCATTAGTTTAATATAGCAAATACGGCGTAGTTAACCATCTGCCTTTCTAAAGTCTTCCATCTAATCCCAGCTGTTCAGATAAACCATTGTGTTGAACGTGTGATCATTTATGGGTATGGTGACAGATTATTTGGTGTATTTAACAGCAAGCTGTTGATTATGGCAGCAAGGTGAAAACTGAGTGCTGAGTTGGTTTTACAAAATACAGTGACATATTTTTAAGATTTACTTTAATTTGGAGGTAATGCTCAGGACTTAATTTGTAAAACACCTGCTTTTACAAAAAATGATTAAATCCCCCACTAAAGTGGATAATCTATTTGACTGCATTTTTATACAGGCTGAATGATTTCTGTTAATTATCACTTCATATTGTGCGCTTCAATGGAATGTGGCCTACAATGACAATTTAAACAGAATATTCAGACAAGTATTATAGTGGTGGTATAAGTTTAACTGTAAAGCCATACAGCCACATTTCACAAGGGGAATACTAAAAGCCTGTTGTAATTCGGAGGAGGTGTACCACTTTTGATTTTATTGGTTTTCTTCCAAATCTACATACTAGATTATTACTTTGAACATCCTCCTTTTTCTTTGCCCCCAGAAAGCACATCCGAGTAACTTACGGCATAGAGGCAAACACAGCATTACCTCATGTTCTATTCACAGTCTCGGGGGATATGCTTGCTACTTAGCAACCAGCATGATCTACAGATTCATTTATGTGTTAGTGATGTTGTTACTTCATTAATCTTCATCTCTGCTGGGAATGTATTTGGAAAAAAAAATCCAGTGATGTACAATGTGAATTAAATATGGGGTGAAAGGGCGATATCATTGGCTGAAATGTATCCCATCTTTTATCTAGGCTCATATACTGAACAACTATGTTTATCTGCTACAGCGTTTAACTGTTTGTGCAGCAGTCCTTCGCAGAGACAAGATGGTTCTACGCTGGTATCTAGTGCTCTTCGGCAGAAGTGCTTTAATATCAGCATTCAGGGATGCAACTGTGCTATATTGAGACTTTCCAGAAAAAGCTAGTAAAACATAAATTATAAGACGGAGCAGCACATGAATAGACCCTCCAGCCCATAATTTTGTGCTGAACTGCATAAATTAATCCCTTCTGCCTACACAATGTCCACATCCCTCCATTCTTGGTACCTTCGTATGCTATTTAAGAATGTCTTAAATAACTATTGTGTTTCCCTGCACCTACAGCTCTAACAGTGCATTCCAGACACCCACCACTCTCTGTGCAAAAAAACTTATCCTCCATATCTCCTTTGAACTTACAGTATCCCCTCTCATCTTAAATGAATGACCTCTGGTAGTCACCTAAGTGAAAGAATCAGCTGTTAAGGAAAATTACTGGCCTCATATAATTTAAAGGAACCGTTCTTTGGAGAATCCAGATCCTCAGCTCCATTTGCTTTGGAAACATTGCTGTAGCCCGATGAGTTTTGATAGTCGTAGATGCATTGAACAGTGGCTGATAGGCGGATCCCCGCTGCACAGCCCAGTGCGTTCTTTATTTCCCCCTGGCCTCTATGGAAAACGCTGACTCACGCTGGAGGGAAGTTTGACACATGACAGAAGCTTTCCACTGCCAGCCGCAAGACTTTCTTCACAGGTGTGGTGTTTAGCAGCAAGACATGTTTGCAGCTAAGCATCATTTTGTTCTCACGTAGCATCAGCTTACATGTACTCTTCAACAAGAAGAACTTCAAATGAGATACCTGCTCCACTCTCCCTCTCCACATTCCTGACCCCACAGTCTCAGCCTGAGGCCAGCTGAGAAACCAGGAAACAAACACAATCTGTTTGGCTCAGTGATTGATATGGCAATATTATAAATATGCTTCACCTGACCTTGACCGTGTTTACTGCAAATGATCTGTTTACAAAAAAAAATACCCCCACATACTTACATATAAAAAGGTTATTTTGAAACCTGGTGTTTTGAAATGAGTCACTGTTCTTTTTATGCTTACTTAACCTTATATTTCAATAATAATATGGTGATCGCACAATGTGGGCCTCCAACTCAGAGGCAAAGGAGGATAGTCCCAAGTGCCCACCTTATTCCACTGTTCCTCCTCTTCCACAACCAATTATTTAAATGGTTCAGAAGATCTCTGATTCAATCTTTTACATTCCAGCAGATATTGTATCGATGTCTAAAAGCATTTTCAATTTTCAGAAGGCTTTTCTATGACCTAAGCCTGGAAGAATAACGAAAATAGAAAATGCCGTGGAAGGAACAAAACAATGTTCTCTCTACATCATTCTGTGACCTTTAGACTCCAATATTCACTTGCCGGAGAGTGGTATTGACATGTATTGCACAAACGGAATCTAACAGATGTCAGTCTATTTTGGAATTTCAACCCACAAATAATGCATCGAAGATCACAGGGGTTTAATTTGTCGGGTACTTGTAAGGTTAAAGAAAGTAACGGGTAATACTGGCAGAGAAAGCAATGGAAAGCCAGAGATGAACGAGTTACTTTCTAATAAACATATTAAAGTTTTATTGAGAGTTACAGACTGGCTGCAGCCACATTACTTCCTTCAGTAAGACTATTCATGTTCTTTAACAGGGTTGTTGTTAGCTTCTGTAATATACAAAACTAGATACAATGTTTAGAGGAAAGATTGTTCAATTAGATGCTCCTTGGCTTGGCATTCTCCTTCCGCCTCCTCTTCTCTCACTCATGTTCTAAAACCAGGGAATGTTACCCTTAACCATATAACAATTACAGCACAGAAGCAGGACATCTCGGCCCTTCTAGTCAGTGCCAAACTCTTACCCTATCCTAGTCCCACCGACCTGCACTCATCCCATAACCCTCCATTCCTTTCCTGTCCATATATCTATCTAATTTAACTTTAAATGACAACATAAAGTTAAATACTTAAATACTTAAGTACTCAGTAGCTATTAGCCATGGTGATCGACAGGATCGACAGTAGCTGCTCCCTGATGACTTTTCTGGAAGCATTAAGGATCAACCTTGATAGAACTTCAGAATGTGGAAATCTTCTGTTGCATAAAGCATTATAAGTAGATCACTTCTGTGTGAAAATACCTTAATTCAGTCTTCTGTGTGGAAGTAGATACATCGAGATTTGGGAACTGGTGCACTGTCTCTGTGTGCTGGGAAGGGCCTAAATATCAGTGAAGAATACATTGATTGGGTTGGACTGCTTAGTCTGATTGCAGAATAAAGTAGAGAAGGGGAAGCAATGATTGTTAAAGGGATTTTGTCATTTGTCATGCCCTATGAAATAAATGCAAACTAGGCCATTTCGCCCATTGAGTCTGCTCTACCATTCCATCATGGCTGATTTATTAACCCTCTCAACCCCATTCTTCTGCCTTCTCCCAGGAAAACTAATGGTTCTGCTGGTGACTCTGTGAAATAGATGAGCGTAAGTGCATTTTATTCTGCATACTGCTATCGTTTTCCCTTATACTACCTTAATGCACTGATATATGGAACAATCTGTATGGATGGCATGCAAAACAAAGTTTTTCACTGTACCTTGGTATATCAGAAAAAAATTGAACCAATTTGCCAATGTACTTCACAAAAAGTACACAGTCATTTCCAAGTGGGTTCCTGGACTGAGACTGGATTGTCTATACCATGCAGCCTCTTTACCATTGAAGACTCAGTTTACAGCATCAGTTTAAAGTTATGATTCTTGTTGAGCTCTCATTCTTACTGATAACAGGAAGGTTAGCTCTGTGAAACTATAAAGTTAGAAAACTTGAAACTTTTGGAACTACAATTTAGGCATGCATATCAGGTACACACAGATTTCAGGAGGTGAGCTTCCAGCCAAAGTCACTGGCAGTAAAATCATTCAGGGCAGTCACATCAGGACTGGGCACTAATCAGATCACACTGTCATCTCAACCTGCTGTGTAATGTGAATTTGGCCAGTGTGCCTGTCGTCTGATCATGGGAACAGGCACAGATTTGGGTCATCAGCTCCAGGCAATTCTGGGGCACATAAATAAACTAGGGCATTTTATCTGCACAGCCATCCGATCAGGAGAAGCAAACAACTATAAACAAATATAAAATTGCTGAAACGATTTATTCTACTGAAGTGGGAATCAGCTTTTAGTGCAAGTAGAGAGAGGCAAATTGTCTTGATGGGTCCTTCACTCAAAATCCAAGAACAAATTAAAAATAAGTAACTTAATCTTTAAGTAGACACGTTGTGCCTAAGCAATACTAATAAAGGGACAAGTCTTTCACTGGCTTTGACCCAAGCAGCCATAGGAAGAGATTTGTATTCCGTTACCTGCAATAAATGTGATTCCAGATGCAGGCATAGGAATATATAGAATCTGAAAAATTCAAATCCCCAGTCCTGCTCTGCCATTCAATGTGATCTGACTACAACCTCAAATATCCTTCACTGGATATACTCACATCCACACATTCAATTCCTTCATTCTGAGGCAGCCCATTGTATCTGCCAAGTTTCCATCATTGCATTGGACTGGACAATCCCCAGGATTCCTGTCACCTAATTCCAATGTGAGTTCCAGAAAGCACTGAAGAGAGGAGCTGTAACAAGGTAAAGAGGCCCAAAATAAACATTATGAAATTTGTGAAGACACAGTAAGGTGTATAACCCACAGCCAATATTCTGCATGCATTCAGTACTGGTATTAAAAGCAAATTTCCTACC
Organism: Mobula birostris; assembly: GCF_030028105.1. Taxonomy (NCBI): domain Eukaryota; kingdom Metazoa; phylum Chordata; class Chondrichthyes; order Myliobatiformes; family Myliobatidae; genus Mobula; species Mobula birostris. The sequence goes on from NC_092393.1 coordinate 23,171,342, forward strand.
CTGCAGAAAGCAAATAATTTGCTCCTTCATGACATTACATCCTGAAGGAAGCTTGCAGAATCATTTCCAAGTCTAGTCAAGTCTTGTTTTCACTTAGAAGATGATTGGAAGAAGAGTTTTATTGCATAATCCCATCCTTTTATTGTTATGAGTTACACAGAATATCATCAGGAATTTTAGTCACAACATTATACTGCCTATTTTCCAAGACAAATTGCATCCTTCCATGGATGATGTGTGTGCATTGCAGAAAGATGTTATGTCAGTACAGATACAACGCTGACCTGAAGCCTTCTATACAACTTTGGGCAACATATAACTATCAATATAAACTGTGAGCCAAGTAAAGAAAAGAGGGGCTGAATAAGAGCAGAATGCCAATCCCCTATCTCTCCGAAGCAAAGTAGTTGCTGAAAGCGGTCAGCAAGTCAAGCAATATCTGTAGAAAGGGACAACAGATGTGATACTTTGGTCAAAGACCCTTAATTAGAACTGAAAGATACTGAGTATTTAACATGAAATGTTTACACTGTTTATCCACTCCAAGGACGCTGCTTGACCTGCTGAGTGTTTCTGGTATCTTCCATCTTTGTTTTGAGTGTCCAACATCTAGAGATTTTTGCATCCCTTCTCTCCAACTGAGACTGTATATGTGGATCTTGAATTATTTGAGGTTTATTGAAGGAATGAGTAGGAAATATGTTCCTTTTGTTGAGGAGGACTGACAGCTGCCCATGCAAGCTGAGAGTGACTCTGAGATGAAGATGGCCTTTTTTTGTTATTTGGAGCCTTTGTAATTGTTGAATTGGAACTCCAGTGTTACCTGGTTCAGGTGGTGTGAGCCTGCAGACATCCTTCCTTGGCTGGAGAGCCTGAAAGAAGGGATGAAAACATTTTCTGGCCAGAAGTCAAGATTTTACAGAGAATTACAATATTACCTTTGGGTCCCTGGAGCCAAGGCAGCAGTGCTAACCACTGCACCACTGTGCTGCCTCACTGACCTTTAGGCAATGAAAAATAGTTCCAGCATTTTCCCAAAGCGCTTGGGATATTAGTCCTGCTGTTGGCTTCTCTGGTCATGTTGTCCCAGTGACACTTCATTTCTGCTCTGGAGATCTTGCTGGAATCTCAAATGTTGTAGAAATCTCTGTTTTCTCCCTCCATCACTTTTTCAGCTAAGGCATCAAGGTTCAAGAATCCAGACACCTGCACATTTATCATGGCTTCAGTAAACATTCCTAGTCCTTCAGAATAGGTTCAGTTTTGAGTAGAGTTGAAAGCCTAAGTATAATCAAGACTGAAGCGATTCAATTGATGTTAAAGACTCCTAAAACCGTTTTTTTTTTGTGTGTGTGTGAACGTGCACTATCGCACAAGGCAGCCCAATTGGGACTGTCTGATAGTTGCAATCATTTCTTGATGTGCATGCGTGGACTTCAGGTGCAATCAACAGTGGGTCAATCTAGTATAAGTCCCTGATGCATTGCTTTCCTGCAATGTATTTTCCAGCACAATTGAATTCTTAGGCTACAGAGCCTTGACAATACTTTACTCAAGGGAATAACCATGTTTAAATGCCACATCATCCTGTCACTGAGACTTCTTTTGATAGAGAGGAGTAAGCTGAACAAAGCTGTCTTTCAGGCTTGTTGGGCTGTGTGTTTATCTTGATAAATTTCAATTGTTCGGGGTGGTAACAGAATGTCACTGGAACAGACCAGTTCAACTTCTCTTTTAAGAACTGTTGAACTGATTACAACCAGTTCAGGTGTACAGAATATAAATAGATTGTATGAATCAAAAAAAAACTGCTGCACATATGGGGAGAGGAACTAAAATAATAACCATTTTATGCTTTTAATCCTCTGTACATAGACACTCAGTAAATTCCACTTTTTATGAAGCAGTAACTTACTTGACCACTTATAACAATATCTCTCATCTAAATGGTAGAATTTCTGATGAATTAAGGTCAACGCTCTTCAGTCTATTATAAATAAGCACAATCTCCACAATTAATCCCATTTAATTTTAATATAATCTTTCTTTAATGCTGCCATTTTGGAGTAAGAGGTCCAAGATGATATATTGTCCTGTTTACCTGTCCTTGTAAAAGTAACGCTTAAAAGACAAACTCCAGGAGATTATAAGTTCAAAAGTTCAAAGTAAATTTATTATCAAAGTACATATATGTCACTGTGTATAACCATGATAGTTGTTTTCTTGTGGGCATACATTGTAAATCCAAGAAGCACAATAAAATCAATGTCAGACCATACCCAACAGGACAGACAAACAACCAATTTGTGAAAGACATCAAACTGTGCAAATACAAAAGAGAAACTAATAATAATTCATAAATAAGCAATAAATATTGAGAAAATGAGATGAAGAGTCCTTGAAAGTGAGTCTTAAGTTATGGGACAGTTCAGTGACGGAGTGAAGTTACCCCCTCTGGTTCAAGAGCCTGATGGTGAAGGGTGATAACTGTTCCTGAACCTGACGGTGTGGCTCCAGAGGTTCCTTCACCTTCTACCTCATGGCTGCAGCAGGATGAGAACATGGCCTGGGTGGGGGTGTCCTTCATGATGGATGCTGCACTTCTGAGACAATGCTCTATGTAGAATTGGTAGAGAGGGTTTACCTATGATAGAAAAAACAGGTAGCAAAACATTACCAATTAAATTACCAAAGCATATGAAGAAATAGTCCTTACATTCATAATCAGAGTTTTAGGTTTGTACAGTTATGCAGAATGGAAAGGGATCCTTCGGCCCAATTCATCCATGAAACCAAGTTTCCTTCCTGATGTAATCACATTTGACTACATTCGTCCCATATCCTTCTAAACCTCCCCTGTCCATGAACCATTCTAAATGTCTTTTAATCATTCTCATTTTGGCTGGCTCAACCAATTTGATCCATGTACCTACCCACATCCTCAAGACTAATGCCCTTTTATAGGCATCCGTTAGTCTCATGACCATGGATTTGTGCCTTGGAAGGTTTCCAGGGCGCAGGCCTGGGCAAGGTTGTATGGAAGACTGGCAGTTGCCCATGCTGCAAGTCACTGATGTTGTCCAAGGAAGGGCATTAGGACCCATACAGCTTGGCACCAGTGTCGTCACAGAGCAATGTGTGGTTAAGTGCCTTGCTCAAGGACACTACACGCTGCCTCAGCTGAGGCTCAAACTAGCGACCTTCAGATCACTAGACTGACGCCTTAACCACTTGGCCACCACCTTCACAACACAACACAACTAAAGCCCTTTACAAACCCATTATCAGAGTAACACACTGCCCTCCAATAATATATTCATGGTAAAATGTTGGCAAATGTGGATCATTTCCTTTAACTTGGGAGCCACCTCTTGGTGAAAGTAGATATTGATGATGAAATTCACCACTGCCTTCAATGCACTAGCATAGCCCATGGTTGATTGAAGAAAAGTGCATTTGAAAATCAGGAGCTCAGACCTGGCAAACAAATATCCATGGTCTATTACACAGCAGTACCCTCCCATAAGATTCTGATACCAGGACTCTCTGCAGCAGACGTTATCTGGAAATTGGGTCTGTATTCACTAGAAGAATGAATGAACCAACACCAGCCATCAACCCAGAAATGAACCTTTAGTTACCCTCAATGCCTTCTTGATGAAATGCGACATCCCCACTGACTCCTGGGAGTCTCTGGCTCAGTTCTACTCAAAGTAAAGGAGGAATGGGGAAGGTGTTGAAAACTTTGAAGCTACACATCTAGAGCACGCCAAGATTCTACATAAGCAACCACCCACTGTGTCAGCTTTCTTCTGCCCTACCTGTGGAAGAATCTACAGTTCTTCATCAGCCACCTCAGAACCTACAAAAATGAAGTGAAAACAATTCACCCTCAATCCTGAGAGACGTTCAAAGAAAATGATACCACTATTGCCAGATCAAAGTTCTTAAGTTTGCCAAAATCATCCAGTTCTTAGAAAAATCAAAGTAAATACTACATTAACCTTCCAGTTCAACCATATGTAGAACACAACATCCTAAATCTCATACACATAGATTCCCACTAAATATAATATGAATTTGATAGGTATTTGTTTTCTCAAAATTATAGTGAGAAACATTCTCAGATATTGTGGCAACTTTCACTCCAATGTTTCCTTATCTTTATCTAATCCCAGGAATTGTTGACAATGCTGAAGTTAATCGTTAGAAGTTAAATTGAATTAGTGTCATTTTGTTCTATATTCAGAATTGATACATTTTAGGATACCCATTATTACATCTTAGCATGGTAATATTAATTGATCTGTGCTGGACTTATTTTTTGACATGTTCTAACTTTATGTATAAGATAGTTCAAAATGAAATTGTATCCTGCGGGTCAAGAAGTTTGGTCATCTCTGCTCAGTCATTCATTGAAGAAATGGGAGAGCATTTTTAGTTCAAAATTCCACTAGTTTTAAGGACATCCATCTAATATTCTCTGTGATAGTTTTTTATGCTGAAAATATAAAAATACTGGCTTTTCTTCTGGTTCTAGTATAGGATCAAGTTTCACTGAAGTTGTTCTACCTTTTCTGAAATGAGCTAATGTTAACCTCTAAGAAATTTAAAAGGTTCAAGATCAGATTGAAGTTTACTGTTATCTGACTGTACATATACACAACCAAATAAATCAATATTCCAACAGACAACGATGCACTTGCACAACATATATCACACACAGCACACAAACCAAAACATTATACGATAAATAGTTTAATAAAATATAATATTAATTAAAAATGCATGTAGTAAAGGCGAGGTAGATGACCTGCGTTATGTACCCTGTAACTGGGTTGCCAAACCAGCAGAAATGGACCACTTAGTTGGAGTCTGGATTACTGGAACTAAGAAAGTTTTATTAAAGAAATAAGTAACACGGTACTCTAATCGTAAGGATAGAAACGCAACAGATTAGCAATGATAAAACACACATGTACACAGAACTAGGGTAATAGGAATCAACCAAGCTCTATTGCAGTCTAGGTGTAAAATGATTAGTCTCAAGTGACGCAGAGTTCAGTTCAGCTGGGTACAGTTCGCAGTAATCGCTGTTGTGCCACTGGAGAGAGAGAGAGAGAGATAATATGCAAATCTGATTCAGACAGACCTTTGTTCTTTGCAGTTAGCTTTCGGGCGAACCCTTTTAATGTCTTCTGTGGTCACCGACTGTGACCCCTCTGTTCCGGATACGACCGTTCTTCCGCAGTGAACCCAGCACCCAGGCAAGGGTGGACACACACACCAGGTTCCCGCCGATCGTACTTTTCACCCTGTGCATCTATGGTCGGTCCCGCGACCAGACCTCCAAACTTCCACCAACTTGTGGGGGCACACCGCTTTTCCAGGGTCTCGTTATCTCGTGATCTCGTGGTGTCATGCCTTAGCGAACCTGTTCTTTTTATCCCCCTGCTAGGGTATCGCCTGTCCATCAAACTTCAAACAGTTCAGGTTCAAAGCAACCGGTCTGTCAATACTCGGACTAGTGTCTCTTTTCGTTATCTCTCTCTCCTCTCTCATTAACATTTTGAACGTTTCTCCATTTGTCTCCCTTATCTCTCTCATCAGCATCAATCTTCTGATAACTTGGTTTGTCATCACACCTGTGAGAAATAGAAACAGGAAGTATGTCTGTGAGGCCGATGTTCTGTACTGGGTGTCAGATGTGGGATGTCCAGGAGACTCCCAGCCTCCCGGAAGGCCAGATCTGCACCAGGTGTATCGAGCTGCAGCTCGTTAGAGACTGCATTATGGAAGCTCGATGACCTTCGTCTGGTCAGGGAGAATGAGTAGGTGATAGAGTGGAGCTATAGGCAAGTAGTCACATCGGGGCCTGGGGAGACAGATAGAAACATAGAAACATAGAAAATAGGTGCAGGAGTAGGCCATTCGGCCCTTCGAGCCTGCTCCGCCATTTATAATGATCATAGCTGATCATCCAACTCAGAACCCTGCCCCAGCCTTCCCTCCATACCCCCTGATCCCTGTAGCCACAAGGGCCATATCTAACTCCCTCTTAAATATAGCCAATGAACTGGCCTCAACTGTATGCTGTGGCAAAGAATTCCACAGATTCACCACTCTCTGTGTGAAGAAGTTTTTCCTAATCTCGGTCCTAAAAGGCTTCCCCTTTATCCTCAAACTGTGACCCCTCGTTCTGGACTTCTCCAACATCAGGAACAATCTTCCTGCATCTAGCCTGTCCAATCCCTTTAGGATTTTATACGTTTCAATCAGATCCCCCCTCAATCTTCTAAATTCCAACGAGTATAAGCCTAGTTCATCCAGTCTTTCATCATATGAAAGTCCTGCCATCCCAGGAATCAATCTGGTGAACCTTCTTTGTACTCCCTCTATGGCAAGGATGTCTTTCCTCAGATTAGGGGACCAAAACTGCACACAATACTCCAGGTGTGGTCTCACCAAGGCCTTGTACAACTGCAGTAGTACCTCCCTGTTCCTGTACTCGAATCCTCTCGCTATAAATGCCAGCATACTATTCGCCTTTTTCACCGCCTGCTGTACCTGCATGCCCACTTTCAATGACTGGTGTATAATGACACCCAGGTCTCGTTGCACCTCCCCTTTTCCTAATCAGCCACCATTCAGATAATAATCTGTTTTCCTATTTTTGCCACCAAAGTGGATAACTTCACATTTATCCACATTAAATTGCATCTGCCATGAATTTGCCCACTCACCCAACCTATCCAAGTTACTCTGCATCCTCTTAGCATCCTCCTCACAGCTAACACTGCCACCCAGCTTCGTGTCATCCGCACACTTGGAGATGCTGTATTTAATTTCCTCATCCAAGTCATTAATATATATTGTAAACAACTGGGGTCCCAGCACTGAGCCTTGCGGTACCCCACTAGTCACCGCCTGCCATTCTGAAAAGGTCCCGTTTATTCCCACTCTTTGCTTCCTGTCTGCTAACCAATTCTCTATCCACATCAATACTTTACCCCCAATACCGTGTGCTTTAAGTTTGCACACTAATCTCCTGTGTGGGACCTTGTCAAAAGCCTTTTGAAAATCCAAATACACCACATCCACTGGTTCTCCCCTATCCACTCTACTAGTTACATCCTCAAAAAATTCTATGAGATTCGTCAGACATGATTTTCCTTTCACAAATCCATGCTGACTTTGTCTGATGATTTCACCGCTTTCCAAATGTGCTGTTATCACATCCTTGATAACTGACTCCAGCAGTTTCCCCACCACAGACATTAGGCTAACCGGTCTATAATTCCCCAGTTTCTCTCTCCCTCTTTTTTTAAAAAGTGGGGTTACATTAGCCACCCTCCAATCCTCAGGAACTAGTCCAGAATCTAACGAGTTTTGAAAAATTATCACTAATGCATCCACTATTTCTTGGGCTACTTCCTTAAGCACTCTGGGATGCAGACCATCTGGCCCTGGGGATCTATCTACCTTCAATCCCTTCAATTTACCTAACACCACTTCCCTACTAACATGTATTTCGCTCAGTTCCTCCATCTCACTGGACCCTCTGTCCCCTACTATTTCTGGAAGATTATTTATATCCTCCTTAGTGAAGACAGAACCAAAGTTATTATTCAATTGGTCTGCCATGTCCTTGCTTCCCATAATCAATTCACCTGTTTCTGTCTGTAGGGGACCTACATTTGTCTTTACCAGTCTTTTCCTTTTTACATATCTATTAAATCTTTTACAGTCAGTTTTTATGTTCCCTGCCAGTTTTCTCTCATAATCTTTTTTCCCCTTCCTAATTAAGCCCTTTGTCCTCCTCTGCTGAACTCTGAATTTCTCCCAGTCCTCAGGTGAGCCACTTTTTCTGGCTAATTTGTATGCTTCTTCTTTGGAATTGATACTATCCCTAATTTCTCTTGTCAGCCACGGGTGCACTACTTTCCTTGATTTATTCTTTTGCCAAACTGGGATGAACAATTGTTGTAGTTCATCCATGCAACCTTTAAATGCTTGCCATTGCAGATCCACCGTCAATCCTTTAAGTGTCATTTGCCAGTCTATCTTAGCTAATTCACATCTCATACCTTCAAAGTTACCCCTCTTTGAGTTCAGAACCTTTGTTTCTGAATTAACTATGTCACTCTCCATCTTAATGAAGAATTCCACCATATTATGGTCACTCTTACCCAAGGGGCCTCTCATGACAAGATTGCTAATTAACCCTTCCTCATTGCTCAAAACCCAGTCCAGAATAGCCTGCTCTCTAGTTGGTTCCTCGACATGTTGGTTCAAAAAACCATCCCGCATACATTCCAAGAAATCCTCTTCCTCAGCACCTTTACCAATTTGGTTCACCCAATCTACATGTAGATTGAAGTCACCCATTATAACTGCTGTTCTTTTATTGCACACATTTCTAATTTCCTGTTTAATACCATCTCCGACCTCACTACTACTGTTAGGTGGCCTGTACACAACTCCCACCAGCGTTTTCTGCCCCTTAGTGTTATGCAGCTCTACCCATATCGATTCCACATCTTCCCGGCTTATGTCCTTCCTTTCTATTGCGTTAATCTCCTCTTTAACCAGCAACGCCACCCCACCTCCTTTTCTTTCATGTCTATCCCTCCTGAATATTGAATATCCCTGAATGTTGAGCTCCCATCCTTGGTCACCCTGGAGCCATGTCTCTGTGATCCCAACTATATCATAATCATTAATAACAATCTGCACTTTCAATCCATCCACCTTGTTACGAATGCTCCTTGCATTGACACACAAAGCCTTCAGGTGCTCTTTTACAACTCTTTTAGCCCTTATACATTTATATTGAAAAGTGGCCCTTTTTAATGCTTGCCCTGGATTTGTCGGCCTGCCACTTTTACTTTTCTCCTTACTACTTTTTGCTTCTACCCTCACTTTACACCCCTCTGTCTCTCTGCACTCTTTCCCATCCCCCTGTTTTGAACTAACCTCCTCACGCCTAGCCTCTTTAATTTGATTCCCACCCCCCAACCATTCTAGTTTAAAGTCACCTCAGTAGCCCTCGCTAATCTCCCTGCCAGGATATTGGTCCCCCTAGGATTCAAGTGTAACCCATCCTTTTTGTACAGGTCACGCCTGCGCCAAAAGAGGTCCCAATGATCCAAAAACTTGAATCCCTGCCCCCTGCTCCAATCCCTCAGCCACGCATTTATCCTCCACCTCATCACATTCCTACTCTCACTGTCGCGTGGCACAGGCAGTAATCCCGAGATTACTACCTTTGCGGTCCTTTTTCTCAACTCCCTTCCTAGCTCCCTATATTCTCCTTTCAGGACCTCATCCCTTTTCCTACCTATGTCATTGGTACCTATATGTACCACGAGCTCTGGCTCCTCACCCTCCCACTTCAGAATACCTTGAACACGATCAGAAATATCCCGGACCCTGGCACCAGGGAGGCAAACTACCATCCGGGTCTCTGGACTGCGTCCACAGAATCGCCTATCTGACCCCCTTACTATCGAGTCCCCTATCACAACTGCCCTCCTCTTCCTTGCCCTACCCTTCTGAGCTACAGGGCCAGACTCTGTGCCGGAGGCACGGCCACTGTCGCTTCCCCCGGGTAAGCTGTCCCCCCCAACAGTACTCAAACAGGATAGGTGGGTAACAGTCAGAAGAGGGAAGGGCAACAGTCAGATGCTAGAGAGTACCCCTGTGGCTGTCCCTTTAACAATAAGTTCTCCTGCTTGAGTACTGTTGGGGGGGATGGCCTACCTGGGGGAAGTGACAGTGGCTGCGCCAATGGCTCAGAAGGGTAGGGAAAGGAAGAAAACAGCAGTGATAGGGGACTCTACAGTTAGGGGGTCAGACAGGTAATTCTGTGGACGCAGGAAAGAAACACAGATGGTAGTTTGCCTCCCAAGTGCCAGGGTCCAGGATGTTTCTGATCACGTCCACGATATCCTGAAGTGGGAAGGTGAACAGCCAGAGGTCATGGTACATATTGGTACCAATGACATAGGTAGGAAAAGGGAGGAGGTTCTGAAAGCAGACTACAGGGAGTTAGGAAGGAAGTTGAGAAGCAGGATCTCAAAGGTAGTAATCTCGGGATGACTGCCTGTGCCACGCGACAGTGAAGATAGGAATAGAGTGAGGTGAAGGATAAATGCATGGCTGAGGGATTGGAACACAGGGCAGGGATTCAGATTTCTGGATCATTGGCGCCTCTTTTGGGACAGGCATGACCTGTACAAAAAGGACAAAAAGGACGGGTTACACTTGAATCCAAGGGGGACAAAGGGGGCAGGGAGGTTTGCAAAGGACACTGGGGAGAGTTTAAACTCGAATTGTTGGGGGGTGAGAACTGAACTGAAGAGACGGAGAAAGGGGCGATTGGCTTGAGACAGTGCAAGAAAGCTTGGAGACAGTGCGAGAGAGAGGGTAGGCAGGTGATAGAAAAGGGATGCACTCAGACCGATGGTTTGAGATGTGTCTATTTTAATGCAAGAAGCATCATGAACAAAGCGGATGAGCTTAGAGTGTGGATCAGTACTTGGAGCTATGATGTTGTGGCCATTACAGAGACTTGGATGGCTCAGGGGCAGGAATGGCTACTTAGAGTGTCAGGCTTTAGATGTTTCAGAAAGGACAGTGGTGGGGAGCAAGAGAGGTGGGGGCATGGCACTGCTGATCAGACGCAGTGTCGCGGCTGCAGAAAAGGGGGAAGTCATGGAGCGATTGTCTACGGAGTCTCTGGGTTGAAGTTAGAAACAGGAAGGGGGTCAATAACTCTACTAGGTATTTTTTATAGACCACCCAATAGTAACAGGGATATCGAGGAGCAGATAAGGAGACAGATTCTGGAAGGGTGTAATAATAACAGGGTTGTTGTGGTGGGATATTTTAATTTCCCAAATATTGATTGGCATCTCCCTAGAGCAACGGGTTTAGATGGGGTGGAGTTTTTTAGGGGCATTCAGGAAGGTTTCCTGACACAATATGTAGATAAGCTGAAAAAGGAGAGGCTGTACTTGATCTGGTATTGGGAAATGAACCAGGTCAGTTGTCAGGTCTCTAAGTGGGAGAGCATTTTGGAGAAAGTGATCACAATTCTATCTCCTTTACCATAACATTGGAGAGGGATAAGAACAGACAAGTTAGGAAAGTGTTTAACTGGAGTAAGGGGAAATATGAAGCTATCAGGCAGGAACTTGGAAGCATAAATTTCTCAGGGAAATATACGACAGAAATGTGGCAAATGTTCAGGGGATATTTGCATGGCGTTCTGCAAGGGTACGTTCCAATGAGACAGGGAAAGGATGGTAGGGTACAGGAACCATGGTGTACCAAGGCTGTTGAAAACCTAGTCAAGAAGAAAAGAAAAGCTTATGAAAGGTTCAAAAAACTAGGTAATGATAGAGATCTTGAAGATTATAAAGCTAGCAGGAAGAAGCTTAAAAATAATTAGGAGAGCCAGAAGGGGCCATGAGAAGGTCTTGGCGAGCAAGATTAAAGAAACACCAAGGCATTCTACAAGTACGTGAAGAGCAAGAGGATAAGATGTGAGAGAATGGGACCAATCAAGTGTGACAGTAGAAGAGTATGTATGGAACCGGAGGAGATAGCAGAGGTACTTAATGAATACTTTACTTCAGCATTCACTATGGAAAAGCATCTTGGCGAGTGTAGGGATGACTTACAGCAGATTGAAAAGCTTGAGCATATAGACTTTAAGAAAGAGGATGTGCTGGAGATTTTGGAAAGCATCAAGCTGGATAGGTCTCCAGGACTGGACGAGATGTACCCAGTCTACTGTGGGAGGTGAGGGAGGAGATTGCTGAGCCTCTGGCAATGATCTTTGCATCATCAATGGGGACGGGAGAGGTTCCAGAGGATTGGAGGGTTGCAGATGTTGTTCCCTTATTCAAGAAAGGGAGTAGAGATAGCCCAGAAAATTATAGACCAATGAGACTTACTTCAGTGATTGGTAAGTTGATGGAAAAGATCCTGAGAGGCAGGATTTATGAACATTTGGAGAGGCATATTCCTATGATTAGGTACAGTCAGCATGGCTTTGTCAAAGGTAGGTCATGCCTTATGAGCCTGATTGAATTTTCTGAGGATGTGACTAAACACGTTGTTGAATGTAGAGCATGTAGAAGATGTAGTGTATATGGATTTTTGCAAGGCATTTGATAAGGTACCCCATGCAAGGCTTATTGAGAAAGTAAGGAGGCATGGGATCCAGGAGGACCTTGTTTTGAGGATCCAGTACTGGCTTCCCCATGGAAGGTGAAGTGTGGTTGAAGACGGGTCATATTCAGCATGGAGGTCGGTGACCAGTGGTATGCCTCAGGGATCTGTTCTGGGACTCCAGCTCTTGGTGATTTTTATAAATGACCTGTATGAGGAAGTGGAGGGATGGGTTAGTAAATTGCCGATGACACAAAGATTGGGGGTGTTGTGGATATTGTGAAGGGCTGTCAGAAGTTACAACGGGACATCGATAGGATGCAAAAATGGGCTGAGAAGTGGCAGATGGAGTTCAACCCAGATAAGTATGAGGTGGTTCATTTTGGTGGGTCAAATATGATGACAGAATATAGTATTAATGGTAAGACTCTTGGCAGTGTGGAGGATCAGAGGGAGTTTGGGGTCCGAGTCCATAGGACACTCAAGGCTGCTGTGCAGGTTGACTCTGTGGTTAAGAAAGCATATGGTGCATTGGCCTTCATCAATCGAAGGACTGAGTTTAATAGCCAAGAGGTAATTTTGCAGTTATATAGGACCCTGGTCAGACTCCACCTGGAGTACTGTGCTCAGTTCTGGTCGTCTCACTATAGGAAGTATGTTGAAACCATAGAAGGATGCAGAGGAGATTTACAAGGATATTGCCTAGATTGAGGAGTGATCGCGGCCTTTTCTCCATGGAGTGACGGATGATGAGAGGTGATCTAATGGAGGTATATAAGATGATGAGAGGCGTTGATCATGTGGATAGTCAGAGACTTTTTCCCATGGCTGAAATGGCTAACAGGAGAAGGATTGGAAGAAGGTACAGAGAAGATGTCAGGGGTAGGTTTTTTACGCAGAGAGTAGTGAGTGCGTGGAATGGGCTGCCAGTGACAGTGGTGGAGGCGGACACGGTAGGGTCTTTTGAGACACTCCTGGATAGGTACATGGCGCTTAGAAATATAGAGGGTAACCCTTGGTAATTTCTAAAGTACATGCTCAGCACAGCATTGTGGGCTGAAGGGCCTGTATTGTGCTGTAGGTTTTCTATGTTTCTATGTTTCTAAAGTTCACCACAGGTAAATGGTAAACAGTACAGTGAACAGTTCGCTGTCCCTGTGATAAGACCTTGGTGGTGGCAAGGTATCCATGAATCTCAAAGCCTGAGAGAAGTGGTTGTTAACCAGTCTGCAGTCCTCTTCCTAATGTTTCTGTACCTCCTTCTGTTGGCAGTGGTTCAAAGAAATTGTTCAAAGAAAGGATGGTTGGGATCCTCAATAATGCTTCCAGCCCTTCATCTGCAACATTCCCTGTAAATGTTGCAAATGGTGGCAGGGGCGCGGTGGTGGGAGGAGGGAGACCCCGACAAAGAAATAATTGATTCAATATCATGGAATGCACATCATAATGAAAATGTTCAGTCATTTAAAAAAATAACCTGGAAGGACAAGGTCCGTAGGGTGGAGCACCATCAAGGGTACAGGACATGCAGAAGATCCGTTGCCAGACCTGAGTTCTTATCACCCATTGCTGCATGTCTAGCTGAAGGAGATGAAGAACTCAAAAATGCCGAGATCGTAATAAAGTATGAGGATAAGCAGGAAATTGCAAAAACTTAAGAAATGGAGTACAACTCATTAGTATTTGTGGTGTAAAGCTATGTGCTAAACTAAGTCAATGAAACAAGCCGCCTGATTAGATTCTTCAGGTACACTAGAAACTTGTTATGCTGTTTTTGTGAACTTATCACGAAAGGGACGTCAGTGCCAGTGAGTGGAACATTTTTGCACTTTGGTAAGCAACTAACATCATCATGAGGGTCCAGGATATGCTTTGATGAACAGAGTGAACTCCTAATGTTCTCTTTCAGTTAGTTCACATTACCCTCAGCACTAGAATTATAGTCCTTCTTTAGATTCCAAGGGATAGAAAACATAGAAAACATAGAAAATAGGTGCAGGAGTAGGCCATTTGGCCCTTCGAGCCTGCACCGCCATTTATTATGATCATGGCTGATCATCCAACTCAGAACCCTGCACCAGCCTTCCCTCCATACCCTCTGATCCTCCTAGCCACAAGGGCCATATCTAACTCCCTCTTAAATATAGCCAATGAACTGGCCTCAACTGTTTCCTGTGGCAGAGAATTCCACAGATTCACCACTCTCTGTGTGAAGAAGTTTTTCCTAATCTCAGTCCTAAAACGCTTCGCCTTTATCCTCAAACCGTGACCCCTCGTTCTGGAATTCCCCAACATCGGGAACAATCTTCCTGCATCTAGCCTGTCCAATCCCTTTAGGATTTTATACATTTCAATCAGATCCCCCCTCAATCTTCTAAATTCCAACGAGTACAAGCCCAGTTCATCCAGTCTTTCTTCATATGAAAGTCCTGCCATCCCAGGAATCAATCTGGTGAACCTTCTTTGTACTCCCTCTATGGCAAGGATGTCTTTCCTCAGATTAGGGGACCAAAACTGCACACAATACTCCAGGTGTGGTCTCACCAAGGCCTTGTACAACTGCAGTAGTACCTCCCTGCTCCTGTACTCAAATCCTCCTGCTATAAATGCCAGCATACTATTCGCCTTTTTCACCGCCTGCTGTACCTGCATGCCCACTTTCAATGACTGGTGTATAATGACACCCAGGTCTCGTTGCACCTCCCCTTTTCCTAATCAGCCACCATTCAGATAATAATTTGTTTTCCTATTTTTGCCACCAAAGTGGATAACTTCACATTTATCCACATTAAATTGCATCTGCCATGAATTTGCCCACTCACCCAACCTATCCAAGTCACCCTGCATCCTCTTAGCATCCTCCTCACAGCTAACACTGCCACCCAGCTTCGTGTCATCCGCAAACTTGGAGATGCTGTATTTAATTCCCTCATCCAAGTCATTAATATATATTGTAAACAACTGGGGTCCTAGCACTGAGCCTTGCGGTACCCCACTAGTCACTGCCTGCCATTCTGAAAAGTTCCCGTTTATTCCCACTCTTTGCTTCCTGTCTGCTAACCAATTCTCTATCCACATCAATACCTTACCCCGAATACCGTGTGCTTTAAGTTTGCACACTAATCTCCTGTGTGGGACCTTGTCAAAAGCCTTTTGAAAACCCAA
The DNA here is from genome assembly GCF_030028105.1 of Mobula birostris. NCBI lineage: Eukaryota > Metazoa > Chordata > Chondrichthyes > Myliobatiformes > Myliobatidae > Mobula > Mobula birostris. The sequence goes on from NC_092393.1 coordinate 23,186,687, forward strand.
ATATACCACATCCACTGGTTCTCCCCTATCCACTCTACTAGTTACATCCTCAAAAAATTCTATGAGATCCGTCAGACATGATTTTCCTTTCACAAATCCATGCTGACTTTGTCTGATGATTTCACCGCTTTCCAAATGTGCTGTTATCACATCTTTGATAACTGACTCCAGCAGTTTCCCCACTGCCGACGCTAGGCTAACCAGTCTATAATTCCCCGGTTTCTCTCTCCCTCCTTTTTTAAAAAGTGGAGTTACATTAGCCACCCTCCAATCCTCAGGAACTAGTCCGGAATCTAACGAGTTTTGAAAAATTATCACTAATGCATCCACTATTTCTTGGGCTACTTCCTTAAGCACTCTGGGATGCAGACCATCTGGCCCTGGGGATTTATCTGCCTTTAATCCCTTCAATTTACTTAACACCACTTCCCTACTAACATGTATTTCGCTCAGTTCCTCCATCTCACTGGACCCTCTGTCCCCTACTATTTCTGGAAGATTATTTATGTCCTCCTTAGTGAAGACAGAACCAAAGTAATTATTCAATTGGTCTGCCATGTCCTTGCTCCCCATAATCAATTCACCTGTTTCTGTCTGCAGGGGACCTACATTTGTCTTTACTAGTCTTTTCCTTTTTACATATCTATAAAAGCTTTTACAGTCAGTTTTTATGTTCCCTGCCAGTTTTCTCTCATAATCTTTTTTCCCCTTCCTAATTAAGCCCTTTGTCCTCCTCTGCTGAACTCTGAATTTCTCCCAGTCCTCAGGTGAGCCACTTTTTCTGGCTAATTTGTATGCTTCTTCTTTGGAATTGATACTATCCCTAATTTCTCTTGTCAGCCACGGGTGCACTACCTTCCTTGATTTATTCTTTTGCCAAACTGGGATGAACAATAGAGACAAATTGTGGAAGAAATGGGACTTACACAGGCTGGAGCACTGCTGTGTCCAATGTCTTTGCAGGCAAATCTCTCAACACTGAAAAAAGACTGAATGAGTTCAGTACTGCGTTGAGTGAAGCTAAGACTGAGAGAAGGAAGATCTAAGTGAATGCTTGTGTGTCATGTTCATATTTCCTAAAGATGCAGAAGGAGTCTATTTCACATCTATGCCAGTTCACAGAACAATTCCATTCCCTCACCAACCTTCCCCGTTCTGCCTATCAAAGCCCTCCTAATACTACTTACACACGGGAGAAGAAACCATAAGTCAAAGGAAGCCAACATGGTCACTGGGAAAATGCGTAAACTCTGCACGCAAGATTGGGATGCTTTGACAAAGATCAGAACTCTGATCAAAACAGGCTGGAGTTCAGTGCTCCTTAATACAAGATATTCAAGAAAAATGGAGAATGAAATAAAAGAGGAGGTATGGTAATACTGGTCAAGGAGAACGTTGCAATGCTGGAGAATAGTGGGTGTACATCATTAACAGGTTGTACAAAATTATTTTAGCTAAAAAATGACCAAGTAGCCATTGCACTCCTCTGTGAACTCATATGCTAAGAACCAATGAAAAGAATATGGAGGAACAAATCTGCAATGAATTACAGAGAGTTACAAAAACCATAGAATAGTAACAAAGGGAGACTTCAAATATGTTTGTTTAGATTGGGTAGTAATGATATAAAGAGTAGAGTGGAAGAGGAATTTTTAAAGTATTTTTAGGAATTTATTCAATCATTTCCAGAAGAATCAAAAAGGAAACAGTGCTGGATACAATTCTGGGAAGCAAAGTTTTTCAAGTATAGCAAGTGTCATTGAAGAGACATTTAGGGAATGGTGATCATGATATCCAAAGGCTAGGCTAAACTCTGAAAAAAAAGGCAAAGAAAAATATACAAAATTATAATGTTAAATTAGGAGACCGTTGGTTTAATTATCCAGCCAGAGAAAATGAGAATCAAAGATTAGTAGAGAGATTACAACTGAAGAAGAGATGACTTTCAAAAATGAGGTGTTATGAGTGCTGAATGGACACATTCTAATCATGGGAAGTAGGTATGAAAAAGCAAGAGATTCTGCAGATGCTGGAAATCTTGAGCAACACACACAAAATGTTGGAAGAACTCAGTTATGACAAGTCTCTCTTTGTTACTACTAAATGGCTTTTGTAACTCTTTAATTCCTTGCAAATTTGTTCCACTACATTTTTTCATTGGTTCTTACCTTATGAAATCACGCAGGAGTGCAATTGTCATCATCTTACAAAGGGAAATGAATCGTCAATGTTTTGGGCTGAGACCCTTCATTAGGACTCATGAAGGATCCTGATCTGCAGAGTTGCTCCAGTATTTTATGTGAACATATTAGAGTCATGTTAAAACGCAGAGCAAGAATCTGGGCCAATATGGAAGAAATAAGAACAAAAGACAATGATATGAGCCTTGACAGGAGATTTAAAAGGAAATTGAAAAATCTATCGGGATATAAGTAATATGATGAGGATGAATAATGCTAATTAGTGGCCAGAAAGGACATCTACATATGGAAGCAGTAACAAAAGAGAGGTACCAAATGAGCACTTTATACTTGACTTTACTAAAAATGGAAATCAAAACCATAGTAAGAGGAAGGCAGGGAGAAAATACAGGAGAGAATATGGTGAACTATAAACATATAGGATATAGGATATCCCATGAGGATATAGGATATGAGGACATTGTTACATGTATTTTATCCAAAGACCTATTTGTGAAGTAATTCCAATGGCGAACTTCACTTCTCATCATCAGTCCCAGCCTTTTTCAGACCATCCACCAAGTCCCTCCTCTTTTGGACAACTTTACTAACATGTTATTTACGTCCCAAGTCTTTTACATCCTTCCCACAGTTTGGTGGTCAGAAGCGGGCTGTTGTGTCCACATCTACTCTTTATTTAGATTCAGCACATGTCCCTTGTTATTTTACATTCCATGCCATTGTTTATAAAGTCTAGGATGCTGACAATATTTTTCCCTGTCATCTTCAAAGGTTGTGTACTTTGTAGAGTTTGGTCTCCAAATTCTTGAATCTCCATTAAGAACTGTTTAAATTGTTTTGCCTTTCCTCATCCATCATATTCAACCATATTTATTTCTACCCACTCAGCTCTCCATCAGAACAATTACCCTCAGTGTCTGCCACGCTCTCAAGTTTAGTGTCGCCAGAACTTTCAGAGTACATTATGAATAACCATATAAGGGAAAGCAGTGTTCCCAGAATGGACCCTGGAGAGCACCTCTGCATATCTTCCTCCAGTCCAGAAGCCACTTCTTTGTTATGACTCCCTGTTTCTATTTAATATCCATGCAGCTACTGCCACTGTTGTCTCATGTGCTTCAAACTTGCCAACAAGCCTATTATGTGACATTTCATTAAATACCTTTTGAAATTTATTTTACATAGCATCAGCTACTTCGCACCCTTCAACTTGCTCTGCTAAACCATCAAAAACATGATAAGGTCAGTTAAGTACTACTTACCCTTAACTAATTTATGTTGACTTTCCAATTGACTATTAGTTTTGTCTGCACCACTGAGGATAAATCAATCAGCATTCTGCCCTCTGTTTTTTTTTGCTTTCATTTAACACAATCTAATTTCTCAATCTAGTTAAAGTGTTAAGTCCCAATCTAGTGACTGGAATACCAAATCTATACTGACATTTCAGTGCACTTTTGAGAGACTGCTGGGTTCAGCCTTTTGCTTGAGATATTAAATCAAGCCTCATCCAGCCCTATTTTTAAAATGATACAGGGAGTTCTGCTAAACATAAACAATAAGTACACTGACAGCATCAACAAAATGAAAATCAAGATTATGATTTCAGATCAATGATCTTACATTAATTACAACTGGGAAATTTTAACAATAGCATAAGGCTTAGGGTGAAGAAAAAGGAAAGAAAGAGAGGAGAAAACCAAACATAAATATCTGAAGTAGGTTGCAAGGTGGAAGAGATTAAACAACAGAGAGAGACAGCAGTGCTAATAGAACAAATAAAGGAACAAGATAACTGGAGAACGTGCCCAATATTTATCAACCAACCTACAAAATTAAAACTGGTGATCTGGTTATTGGTGAAGATTGCTCTATACCAACATACAGTTTGGATTCCTCTTTTCCAATGCTACATTTTTAATAATATTTTAAAGTAGTCATTGGCTGAAAATCTTTTGGAGTGTCGAAATGCAAATGTATGTCTTTCCACTTTATTTCTAACTCATCAAATCATAATATTAGGCAAATGTGAAAAAGTAGAGTTCAAATTTTATTCAAAAACTAATTACTTAAAGAATCCTAATCTTAAAGAGTCCTGTACATTTGGACTCAAAGTAAATAATTTAACATCCATTTCAATGAGAATGATGGTCTTTATTTTTCCTTTATATGTTCATATACAAGAGTCTCGGACACGTGGATGTAAAGCCATATTGATTTTATTTGTTTCTTTCACAGTTACAAGAATTCTCAAGAAACTCACTGTTCTCTTTACAAAACAGTTACAATTAATGACACTTTAATGTTTCAAGCAACTAGTGATAAATATTCAAACCTTGTATAGGAAAAGCTACTTGAAACTTGTAGAGATCGCCCCCAATTGCAAAAGACCTAGTGAGCAAATGTTTTAATATATACCTATGAATAAACACAAATAAATTAAAAAGTAGATTTAAATGATGTTTAAATGACAAGTAAAACAAAAGATTTGCAGTAATTATGTTGATGGACTGGGGAAAAAAGTTCTAAAATTTTACTTTTAGATTAAAACATTAGGAGAGAACCACATTAGTTTTCCATACTCCTGAATAAAGGAAGAAATTCCCCATTTGAGATTTGATATCTGTGCACAGGACCTGGGAAATAAATGAAAGCTAACAAAGAACAGATACATTTCCAAAATCTAAAACACAAGCTTTTAAGTATAAAACAATGATGAATATAGGACTCCAGCATCTGAGATCAAATTAACACAGACTTAAAATCGAGGCACGAACAAAAATCCTGACGTTATACTGAAAACTGGTCCTCATGGCCACCTCATCCATGATAACATTAGGCCTATATGCCTCAATGTCATTCCACCTAAATACCTGTCCGATTGCTTTTTAAACATGATGATTTTATCTACTTCTATCAGCTTTTCTGGCAACTGATTCTACATATTGACTGCGCTCTGTGTGAAAGACTTGCCCCTTGATCTCTGTTTTTTTTAAAGTCAAAGCCAATGTAAATTTATTATCGAAGTGTATATATGTCACCATATACAACCTTGTGATTCATTTCCTTCAGGTGATTACAGAAAGTTAAACAAATAGAGTAGAAACTGGACATAAACAAAGATAAACAGACAACCAATGTGCAAGAAACACAAATTGTGCAAATAAATAAGTCAATAATACTGAAACATGAATTGTAGAGCTCTTGAATGTGAGCTTGTCATTCAGAATTGAGTTGAGTGAAGTTATCCACGCTGGTCCAGGTGCTTGATGGTTGTAGGGTAATAACTACTCCTGCATTTGGTGGGACCCAAGGCTCCTGTACCTCCTGCCCAAGATTACAAGCGAGCAGAGAACTTTGTCCAGATGCTGGGGGTCCTTGACGATGGATGCTGCTTTCTTGTGGCGGCTCTCCTTATAAATGTGATCAATGTTGGGGAGGGCTTTCCCTATGATGGTGTGAGCTGTATCCATCACTTTCTGTAGACTTTGTCATTAATGGGCATTGGTGTTTCCATATCAGACTGTGATGCAACCAGTCAGCATACTCTCCACTGTGCCTCTATAGAAGAATATCAAAGTGCTGGATGACATGCCAAACCAATGCAAACTCCTATGGAAGTAAAGGTGTTGTTGTGCCTTTGACGTGATGGTAATTACAGTACCATGCAAAGGTTGTACGTATATATATAGTAGCCTGGGGAAAAGTACACACTCAGGACAACAAATACTATTTTTGGGTTTTAATTCCTGTATCTGTTTTAGATGTTTTCATGAGGGAAGAAGGTCTCAAAACAAAACGAACGAATTTACAACCAGTTCCTGCCATTACAATTTCAGGTTAACTTTCGACCCACATCTTTGTGTATCGATGAATTGTGTATGCAGTATAAAAATACATAAAGCAAACCGCACAAAACTAATACGAAACTAATACAGAACTAACTCAAAACTAATAGGGTAGTGGCAATTCTGAAGGAACACAATACAAACAACATTAGAATCCCACCAACCCTGTACCTTATACATAGCAGCCAAAATGTAAGCGAATACATCTCATCTAAGACGTCTATTCCCTTTTAGTACACACATGCTAAGCTTCCAAACAGAGACTAAGTATTCATGTTACGCGGTTACATTCACAATCTGTCATGATACAATAAAGTTAGACAAAAGGTACACTTCAGCACAACTTTTACAAGGTATTGCCTGGTAGTTAAACTACAGGAAGACTGACCTACTTGGCCCGTAAGGAACTTTGCACAAGCCACGCTGTCCAGCGCCGATGCCTTCACTCGTGGAAATCTAAAGCATCCACATGTAAAACATGTCAAGTTACCGATATTCTCGATTCAGCAACAAGCAGAAACGAATTCACATGGATATCATCAATTAACACTCACCATTCCCAGTATCTCTGGGAGGAACTTAATCCCAAAGCCCCACCAGCTTCTTCTGCAGAAAACAAAAATGGTCTCCCCACTATCCCGCGTGTGCATAATGACATCACCGTCTCCACTTAAAGGCACAGACAACTATTCTTAGCATTACCCAGATGGATGCCTAAGTACATTTTTAATGATAATGAAAAAGATTCAACTGTCACACAATTACATATATATATATATATATATATATATATATATATAGCTAAGGTGCCTAACACTTTTGCAGGTACTTTAGCAATGTTATGTAATGAACTGTACTGTTGTCGTGTAAAAAAAAACAAATTTTATGACATATGTGAGTGATGATAAACCTGATTCTGTGATTCTAATATGGGTCTGTATTGTGAACTGACAGTGGGAAGGGGGCAGGGAGAGGGGAATCATGGATGGGAAAAGGGAAAGGGGGGAGGGGAGGGAGTGGGAAGCACTAAAGAGACATTCTGTAAAGATCAATCAATCAATTTTTTGGAATCAAATTACCTTGCCCTGTACTACTCAGGGATGGGAGTGGCAGCACCTGCGCCATCACCACACACCCCCACCACACCTGACATCTGTCCCATGTCTATCCTGTGGCAATCCACCCTCACCATTCAAAGGTTCAAAGGCTTAAAGGTACAATTTAATGTCAGAGAAATGTATACAATATACGTCCTTTACAACCATCCATGAAAACAGAGGAGTGCCCCAAAGAATGAACGGCAGTTAAATATTAGAACCCCAAAGTCCCCTCCAACTCCCCTCCCGCGTGTAAGCGACAGCGAGCAACAATCCCCCCCTCCCCCCCACCAGCAGAAAAAAGCATCAGCACAGCTACCGAGCACTCAAGCTTGAGCAAAGCAATAGCAAAGACACAGACTTGCAGTTACCCCAAAGACTTCGCATTTCACCCGGTATTCAACATACCAAAGACTCTCTCTCCCTAATAAGGGAGAAAGAGGTGAATCCATTTTCCCAGCAAGCAGGGAGACATAACAAACAACTTGCTGGTTTACGATGCTAAAATTCCATTATGTCGCTTTTTTTGAGCTCTGTGCCTGAAGATCCCAGGTCTCCAGACACGCAGCAGATTTCCCAACTCCCCTGATGACACTTGGGTCTCATGTCATGACACCAACCCTCGATCCACTCGTCCCCAGAGCCCCGGAATCCTAGGCTTCTGAATTCGAGCTGGACTCTTAGGCCGAGCCTTTGGCGTGCCGACCAATGGCCAGTTATGGAACCCCATTTCTCACAAAGAACTGTAGTCAGCATGTAACTCCAGGTCAGGGTCTTCAAAAGAGCCCTGAAAGGGAAAAATAGAGGTATTAAAGATGGAAGTAGCGCTGTTTCTGAAGAAGCCAGCAAAGGAGTCACCGTTAGGCACCATTAACCCTCCAAAGGTCCGCCTTCCCAACATTCCTTGCTCCCACCAGATTTACAAACCCACTCTCCTCCCCACATTGACAGATACGGTACTGTGCAAAGATTTTAGGCATCTTAGGCACCCTATATATATATATATATATATATATAAAGACTTTTTGCACAATACTGTGTATGTCGGTCCTAGGACAGATCCTCTGATATAATAAAACCATGGAACCTAAAGTTACTGACCCTCTTCACCTCCAACCTCCTAATGACCACTGGCTCATGCACCTTGGGCTCCTTCTCTTGCAGTTGATAATCAGCTCTTTGGTTTTGCTGATGTTAAGCGATAAGTCATTGCTGTGGCACCATTTAACCAGATTTTGGATCGCCATCCTATATGCCATTGTTGCCACCTCTGATTTGGCACAGGTATAACGTGAGTTGGCACGGGCTAAGCACGCAGCCTTGTGGTGCACCTGTGCTGATGGCGACTATGGAGGACATGTTGTTGCCAGCTGACTGGGGTCTGCATGTAAGGAAGCTGAGGATCCAGATGCACAGGGATGGATTGAAGCCTAGGCCTTGGAGCTTATTGATTAGTTTTGAAGAGATAATAGTATGAAATTCCGAGCTGTGGTCAAGGAGGTGCATCCTGATGTATGCATCTTCACTGTCCAGAAGTTCCAGAGCTGAGTGAAGAGCCAGTAAAATGGTATCCACTGTTGACATGCTGTGGTGGTAGACAAATTGCAGCAGGTCCAGGACATTGCTCAGCAGAAGTTGATATGCTTCATAACCAACCTCTCAAAACACTGCATCACGGTGGACGTAACAGCTAATGGGCAATAGTCATTGAGTCAAGTTAACATGTTTTTCCTGGCACTGGTATGATTAAAGCCTGCTTGAAGCAGATGCCGAGGTGAAAGGTTGAAGGTGTCCATAAACACTTCAACTACTTGATTAGCATGTCTTCAGTACTCAGCCAGGTACATTGTCTGGGCTTTCAATGGATTCACCCTCCTGAAGGACGTTTTCACATCAGCCACAGAAAAATGAAATCTGAAGGGTCATCAGGTGTTGTGGGGATTCGTGAAGGTGGTTCCATGTTCTGTCGGTCAAAGCGAACATAATTCACCTTAAACCTGCGCCTTCTAGTTCTAGTCTCCCCCATCTGGAACAAAGACTGACTACATATCATATCTATAGACTTCTCAGACTTCTCAAAATTTTATAAATCTCAACTGCTAAATTCCATTGAGAATAAACCAGTTTATCCAATGTCTCTTGTAAAAATGCTCTCTAATCCAGACAACATCAGGTGAATTTCTTCTGCATTCTTTGTAACATTATCATATTTGTCCTATATTGTGGCAACCAGAACTGTACACAGTTCTGTACAATTGTAACATTACATCCAACTCTTATACTTAATGCCTTAGCTTATGAAAGCGACCACACAAAATGCCTTCTTCACCATTCTATCCACCTGTGTCACGTCTTTCAGTATGTTATGCGTTTGCACCTGAAGCTCCCTCTGTACATGCATGTTCTTAAGTAATTATAGAATCAGTGTAGAAAGAAATCTTTCAACTCAACTTATCCACGCTAATTAATGGGATAAACACAGGTTCTATCGGCCTCCGTGTCTAAGTGATTCAGTGTTCATCCAACATTTCTAAAATTCTGTCAGCAACCAGTTTCAAACGCTCTTTCATGCATTCCAGTTATTTGCTATTCTCTGAGTAAAGGAAGCCCCATTTTAATATCCTCTTTAAATCTCCTTCTCCTTACCCAATACCTACCTCCTCCAGTTTTATCTACTTCTGACGTGGGAAGAACTTTCCTTCTACCAGCTCTAAATTCATATACCACAATCATGCCGCCTCTTAACTCCTTCCACTCCAGAGAGGAATGACCCAGCATCTCCAGACTCTCTTCATACAGTAACTGAACTACTTCACCCCAGGCAACATCCTGTTGAACCTCCACTGCTCCTTCTCCAGCACTATCACATCTTTCATATACATTGATGACCAGAAGTGCTCACAGTTCTTCATGTAAGGTCTGACCAAGGTTTTACAAATTTGGAGCATAACCTCCCTACTTCTTTTTCAGTGTGCTAATTAATGAAGGCCAGTATTCTCGCATGCATTGCTAAGCACATTGTCTGTGTTGACACCTTCAAGGATTTAGGGACATGTACTCCCACATCCCACTTTTCCCCAATATTATCGAAGTCCCTAACATTCATTGTGTGTGTCTTAGCCTCATTAATACCTACAAAATACATCAGCTCACATTTTCATGTATTAAGCTCCCTCTGCCATTTTTCAAGCCATTTTTCCAAAACACCAATATCTGTCCCACCATATGACTATTAACAACTCTATAATCTTCATTTCATCTGCAGACTTGCCTCCCACATCTCTATCCAACTCATTCAAATCTATTACAAATAACAAGAGTCCTGGTACCAGTTTTTGTAAGACACCACCAGTGACAGGCAAAACAACCCTCTACCGTCACACTCTGTCTCCTATTGCCAAAACAATTTTGAATCCATTTTGGCCTTAGCCATTTAAACTGATTTCCCAAGTGGGATCTTGTCAAAGCCTTTACTGATATCAATGTAAATAACATCTGCTACCCTGCCTTCAAAAATACATCTTGTTATTTACGCAAAGAATACAATCAAATTGGTTAGAAAGAATCTGCCTTTGACCAAGCCATGCTGGGTTCCACTTATTAGTCCTTGTCTTTTCAATTGATCTTCAATTGCGATGGTATTAGGTTTGCTGAATGTGAAGTTCTAAACTCAAACAAAGACCTTAAACCCTGCTATAATTACTTGCACTAAAGGGAGATTATACCGCTACGCCCAATTTCAAAGACTAGTTCACTTCTGCATTTATTCACCATGGCAGGGTTAGCTGCCAATACCTACTTGAATGGTGGGTTCCCTCTCCCTATCAAGGAGAAGATACCATCAGCTAACAAAGTAGTTTAAAACACTTTTCACTTATTTTCAGTGGTACACATTAAAATCCAAACAACACTCTTAAAACACATCTGAACTCACAGAGGATTTCAATCTTAAATATTTCCAAATTATAAAATATTTCTAAAATACAATGCATTTCTAAAACATAAAGGGCAAAAAATTTCCAAAGCACAGGTAAAATTCCTATACACCAACAAGACATACCGATGATACAGACAAACGAATCATCTGTCACAGAAATGAAAACCAAAGGAATAGATTCTAGTTCACCTTGTGTTTCTTCCATGTTTCTTGATGTTCCTTACCCCATTCCTAATAAGACTGAACTGCTCTCTACATTTATACAGTTTCTCTCCACTTGGGTGACATCACAAATATATGAGATTTTCTTAATACTCTTTTAATACAAAAGGCCAAAAGCATCTTGGAGATGTAGTTCTACAATTAATGCTGTGAGTCTAACTTCGCTGAGTACATAAAACTTCCAACATTAACACATCAGTTATTTGAAATGCTAAATGATATTATCCACCTCATCTGAAAACTTCCTTGAACTAAACAACTTTGACAACTTTTCTCTTTTGAAACAAGCCAAATTAAACAATCCATTGTCTTATACTACCCTCCTGAGCAGTTTGTTTATAGTCAATCAAAAGAACACCTTGTGGCTAAAGGGATCAGGGGGTATGGAGAGAAGGCAGGTACAGGGTTCTGAGTTGGATGATCAGCCATGATCATACTGAATGGCAGTGCAGGCTCAAAGGGCCGAATGGCCTACTCCTGCACCTATTTTCTATGTTTCTATGTTTCTAACACGGCAGCATAAACTGGATAAGTGCTTCCATCGATACTGTTAGGAACTAATACACAATTTTATAGTAGTGCAGTAGTATTGCTAGTGTTCTAATTTGTTCTGTATTTTCTTTAAATACATAATTTATTACTCAGCTAAATGGCAGCTTGTCTTTTTTATACTTTTTTAACAATTTCAGTGAAACTTCAGCTAACTGGGGCAGCCACTTACTTGGGCATAAATGTATTGGTCCCAGTGTGTACCAATTAACCGGAATCCACTCTGTAACGGTTACTCATTCTGAGGGAGTAAATCCTGCAGGGGTAGATTTGATGTTCTCTACAGAAACAGTTTTATTCTAGCAGTCTTGTTCCCCCTCCTATTCTTGATTACCATAGTCCTATTGCTGATAACAAAGGTAACAAGACAAGATATTCCCATCTAGGATGGAAACTAGGGTTGGAATTACTTTTAAAGAATTTCTTTTCCTGGATATAGCCCCTTTTTGTGGTCTCCAAACTATGTCGTCAGGTTTTTTTTACTTCCTTTTGAATTCCCATAAACTCCCTCAATTCTTTGAGGAGAGTTGTATCAAGTATAAGTAATGGTTGGTCTGAATTAGTGATCAGGGGCGTATTTAGGTTGACAATGTTCGTTTAAGAAATAAGATGTATCATTCTTGTGTACTCCTATTTTCATAATTAACACTTCATTTTCAGACAGTTGATCATAAGGGACAAGTGTAGCCTACTTTTCCTCTAGTGTAAACCAATCTTGCCACTCTTTAACCTCTTAATTCCTTCACTCCACCATGCAACTCAATTGCATCTGGAATGGAGTGTTGTACTCCACTTGTATGCCAGTTTGTCTACACATGGCTTAAAAGGCTTTACCAATGAAGGAAGACCCCTGATCGAGCGTGTGGGAGTATGGAGCATTGGACAGTTGTAGTCTCACTATAAGAAGTTGTGGGGACTAACAACATATATCCCGAACAAAGATCAATTATCACAAGAAAATACTTATTAGGTTTCCAATAAGGTAGGTTGCCTGGGGATGCCAGAAAGAAGCCTATATAATCAGGTTGCTACACCTGCATTGGTGCAGTTGGTCTTGTTTGTCTTATAGGAGCTGGTCTGTGACTGCTCCTTTATTATAGGCCAGTCATCTTTACTCTTCGCTCTAAATCACTTACAATCAGTTAACGTGCAAGGCCACCAGTATAATATGGCTAATTTCACATAAATCTCTTGTCCATCACTGTGATTGCATCCAAATCCCTAGTGCACTTCTTGATTCAGTGCTTCCCCCTTGTGGGCAGTAGTTATTTGCTTCTCACATTTTTCAGGGTGGCATACCCAAGCCTTAGCTTCACAATCAGCTTCATTATGGTACCATGTTGGAAATCCTTTGGCTTTGGGTTTAGTAGTATCCAGAATTCTTAAAACATTATCTTGGTTATTTTTTATTTGTTACGTAGTTTGTACCAGCAGCTTGTTTTACTTGATTATTAATTAGTTTATTACCATAGCTGTGTAAGAGGCCTGCAATATGCAGCAGAATGTGTAACATCTGTACTAATGGTCTAGTCCATATTAATTCATAAATATTCTTCCACATGGACAAATGTGGAAGCAAATATGGATACCATCACTAACCTCATCAAATCAAGAAATGTCCCATCCACTGCTACCAAATTCTTAGCTCCCTTATCGATACTGTTCATTTCTATCTTCTACCCAAGATCCACAAACATGATTGTCCAGCTAGGCCCATTGTTTCTGCCTGCCCCTGCCCCACTGAGTTCATGTCCACATACCTTCACTCCATTCTATCCCCCTTGGTTTAGTCCCTTCCCACCTACATCCACGACTCTTCACATGCCTTTGATCTTCTCAACAACTTTCAATTCCCTGGCCCTGACCCCTCATTGTCACTATGGATGTCCAGTCCCTATACACTACCATCTTTCATCAAGAAGGCCTTAAAGCTCTCTGCTTCTTTCTCATTAAAAGACTCAAACAGTTCCTTTCCACCACCACCCTCCTCTGTCTGGCAGAACCAGTCCCAAGCATCAATAGTTTCTCCTTTGGCTCCTCCCACTTTCTCCAAACTGAAGGGATAGCCATGGGCATCCACTTGGGCCCCAGCTATGCTTGCTTTTTTGTTGGCTACACGGAGACATCTATGTGCCAAGCTTTCCCTAGTATAGCTCCCCAACTCTTTCTGTGCTATATTGATGACTACATTGGTGCTGCTTTATGCACACATGCTGAGCTCATCAATTTCATCAACTTGGTACGTAAATACACTTGGTCTATTTCTGACACCTCTCTCCCCAACCTTGATTTCTCAGTATCCACCCCTGGAGCCAAACTGCCGACTAACATCTATCGATTCCCATGGCTATCTTGACTAGACCTTTTCCCACATTGTCTCTTGTAAAAATTCTACTCCTTTTTCTCAGTTCCTTTACCTCCACTGCATCTGTTCCCAGGATGGAGCTTTCCTTGCCAGGACATCAGAGATTTCCTCCTTCTTCGAAGAACGGGGTTTCCCATCCTCCACCACTGATGCTGCCCTCACTCACATCTCCTCCACTTCCCAGACATCCGCACTCACCCCAACTTCCCACTGACTTAACAGGTTCCTTTTGTCCTCACCTACCACCTCATGAGCTTCTGCATCCAACGCATCATTTTCTGCAACCTCCACCATCTTCAACAGGATACTACCAGCAAACACACCTTTCCTTCCCTCCGACCTTCCGCTTTCATCAGAGAGGGCTCACTCCATGACTCCCTGGTCCATTTGTCCCTCCCCACTAATCTCCACCCTAGCACATATCCCTGCAAACAAGAGAAATGCTACACCTGCCTATTCACCTTCTTTCTCGCCTCCATTCAGGGTTCCAAATACTCCTTCTAGGTGAGATAACTATTCACCTGTGAATCTGTTGAATCTGGTGCTCCTAGTGCAGCTTCCTCTACATTGATGAGACCCGACATAAATAGGGATACCCATTTTGTCAAGTACCTCTGCTCCAACAGCCAAAAGTAGAATTTCATGATTAATTTCCAACCACTTAAATTCCTATATCCATTCCCCAACTGACCTCCTCCATGGCTTCCTCTTCTCCCATGATGAGGCCACTCTCAAGTTGGAGGAGCAACACCTCATATTCCATCCAGGTATCCTCCAATCTGATGGTATGAACATCGATTTCTCCTTCCGGTAATTTTTTTCTCTTTTTTTTCCTCACCACCTTCCCTCTCCCTCCATTTCCCACTCTGGTCTCTTACCTCTTCTCACCTGCCTATCAGCTCCCCTGGTGCCCCTCCTTCTTCACTGACTCCCATGGTCCACTCTTTTCTCCTATCAGACTCCTTCTTCTACAGCCCTTTACCTTTCCCACTCACCTAGCTTCACCTGTCTTTGATCCCTTCTTCCAACCTTATTATTCTGGCATCTTCCCCCTTCCTTTTCAGTCCTGATGAAGGGTCTCGGCCCAAATTGTGGACTGTTTAATCATTTCCATAAATGCTGCCTGACCTGTTGAGTTCCTCTTGCATTTTTTGTGTGTTGCTCTGGATTTCCAGCATCTGCAGAATCTCTTGTGTTTAAAATGTGGAAGCAGATCAGGGCACAGCTGTGCAAGCGCGTGGACGTCAGCCAGTGAGAACAGTGAGAAGAGTTTAAAATGAGACAGCTTTATAGAGCAGGCATTGGAAGAGCAGGCGACAGAGTAGAGGAAGGCAGAGTAGAAAGGTTTTGGCTCAATGAGGCTTCAGAGATAACGGGTCGAGGCAAGGTAGGTTATTTGTGTAGAATACAGACAGGAAGTATGTGTGTGAGGCCGGTGTTCTGTGCTCGGTGTCAGGTGTGGGCAGTCCAGGAGACCCCCAGCATCCCAGACAGCCACACCTGCATCAAGTGTGTCGAGCTGCAGCTCCTTAGGGATCATGTTAGGGAACTGGAGATGCAGCTCGATGACCTTCGTCTGCTCAGGGAGAGTGAGGAGGTGATAGAGAGGAGCTATAGGCAGGTAGTCACACCAGGGTCTGGGGAGACAGATAAGTGAGTAATAGTTGGAAGAGTGAAGGACAGGAGTCAGAAAAGCAGGGAAAGAAAGACGTGTCTATTTTCATGCAAGGCGTATTATGAACAAAGCAGATGAGCTTAGAGCATGGATCAGTAGCTGGAGCTATGATGTTGTGGCCATTACAGAGAATTGGATGGCTCAGGGGCAGGAATGGTTACTTCGAGTGCTAGTCTTTAGATGTTTCAGGAAGGACAGGGAGGGAGGCAAAAGAGGTGGAGGCATGGCACTGCTGATCAGAGATACTGTCACAACTGCAGAAGAGGAGGAAGACATGGAGGGGTTGTCTACAGAGTCTCTGTGGGTGAATGTTAGGAACAGGAAGGGGTCAATAACTCTACTGGGTGTTATTTATAGACCACCCAATAGTAACAGGGACATTGAGCAGCAGATAGGGAGACAGATTCTGGAAAGGTGTAATAATAACAGGGTTGTCATGGTGGGAGATTTTAATTTTCCAAGTACCGATTGGCATCTCCCTAGAGCGAGGGGTTTAGATGGGATGGAATTTGTTAGGTATGTTCAAGAAGGTTTCTTAACACAATATGTAGATAAGCCTATAAGAGGAGAGGCTGTACTTGATCTGATATTGGGAAATGATCCTGGTCAGGTGTCAGGTCTCTCAGTGGGAGAGCATTTTGGAGATAGTGATCACAATTCTATCTCCTTTAAGAGGGATAGGAACAGACGTTTAATTGGAGTAAGGGGAAATATGAGGCAGGAACTTGGAAGCATAAATTGGGAACAGATGTTCTCAGGGAAATGTACGGAAGAAATGTGGCAACTGTTCGGGGATATTTGTGTGACGTCCTGCATAGGTACGTTCCAATGAGACAGGGAAAGGATGGTAGGGTACAGGAACCGTGGTGGACCAAGGCTGTTATAAATCTAGTCAAGAAGAGCTGATGGAAGGTTCAAAAAACAAGGTGATGATGGAGATCCAGAAGATTATAAGGCTAGCAGGAAGGTGTTTAAGAAAGAAATTAGGAGAGACAGAAGGGGCCATGAGAAGGTCTTGGCAGTCAGGATTAAGGAAAACCCCAAGGCATTCTACAAGTATGTGAAGAGCTAGATGATAAGACGTCAGAGAATAGGACCAATCAAGTGTGACAATGGAAAAGTGTGTATGGAACCGGAGGAGATAGCAGACATGCTTAATGAGTACTTTGCTTCAGTATTCACTACAGAAAAGGATCTTGGTGATTGTAGGGATGACTTACAGTTGACTGAAAAGCCTGAGCCTGCAGGTATTAAGAAAGAGGACGCGCTGAAGCTTTTGGAAAGCATCAAGTTGGATAAGTCACCGGGACCGGACGAGATGTACCCTAGGCTATTGTGAGAGGCAAGGGAGGAGACTTCTGAGCCTCTGACAGTGATCTTTGCATCATCAATGGGGACAGGAGAGGTTCTGGAGGATTGGAAGGTTGTGAATGTTGTTCCATTATTCAAGAAAGGGAGTCGAGATAGCCCAGGAAATTATAGACCAGTGAGTCTTACTTTAGTGGTTGGTAAGTCGATGGAGAAGATCCTGAGAGGCAGGATTTATGAACATTTGGAGAGGCATAATATGATTACGAATAGTCAGTATGGTTTTGTGAAACGCAGATTGTGCCTTAAGAGCCTGATGGAATTTCTTGAGGATGTGACTAAACACATTGATGAAGGTAGAGCAGTAGATGTAGTATATAAGGATTTCAGCAAGGCATTTGACAAGGTAAGGAGGCATGGGATCCAAGGGGATATTGCTTTGTGGATCCAGAACTGGCTTGCTCATAGAAGGCAAAGAGCGGTTGTAGTTGGGTCATGTTCTGCATGGAGAAAAGTCACCAGTGGTGTGATTCAGGGATCTGTTCTGGTACCCCTTCTCTTCGTGATTTTTATAAATGACCTGGATGAGGAAATGGAGGGATGGGTTAGTAAATTTGCTGATGACACAAAGGCTGGAGGTATTGTGGATAATGTGGAGGGCTGTCAGAGGTTACAGCGGGACATTGATAGGGTGCAAAACTGGGCTGAGAAGTGGCAGATGGAGTTCAACCCAGATAAGTGTGAGGTGGTTCATTTTGGTAGGTCAATTATGATGGCAGAATATAGTATTAATGGTAAGACTCTTGGCAGTGTGGAGAATCAGAGGGATCTTGGGGTCTGAGTCCATAGGGCACTCAAAGCTGCTGCGCAGGTTGAATCTGTGGTTAAGAAACAAACAGTGCATTGGCCTTCATCAATCATGGGATTGAGTTTAGGAGCCGAGAGGTAATGTTGCAGCTATATAGGACCCTGGTGAGACCCCACTTGGAGTACTGTGCTCAGTTCTGATCGTCTCTCTATAGTAAGGATATGGGAACCATAGAAAGGGTGCAGAGGAGATTTACAGTTTTAAAATGCTTGGAAGTAGGTACAGAGGAGATGTCAGGGGTAAGGTTTTTACGCAGAGAGTGGTGAGGGTATGGAATGGGCTGCCAGTGACGGTGGTGGAGGCGGATATGATAGGGTCTTTTAAGAGACTCGTGGACAGGTACATGGAGCTCAGGAAAATACAGGGCTATGGATAACCCGAGGTAATTTCTAAGGTAAGGATATATTTGGCTCAGCTTTGTGGGCCGAAGGGCCTGTATTGTGCTATAGGTTTTCTATGTTTCTATGTTTCAGTTTACCTCTGTGAATTCTCCATCCGGTGGTTGACCAGATTGGGACATCTCTTTCCACCATATCCCTAACATAATTAGAGTCAGCACATATTATGTCTGATTTTTGTTTTATTTACTTGTTTTAGACATAATTCTACGGATTTAGCCTCCGCAAATTAAGTTGTATGATTGCCTTATGGATGCACTTGCAAACCATGCAGTTCAAATTTAGTTTCCAATATTAGATTAGATTATGAGGACACTCAGTCCTCATTTATTGTCATTTAGGAATGCATGCATTAAGAAATGATACAATGTTCCTCCAGTATGATATCACAGAAACGCAAGACAGGCCAAGACTAAAACTGACAAAAAACACATAATTATGACAAAGGGTTACAACAGTGCAAAGCAATACCATAATTTGATAAAGAACAGACCATGGGCACAGTAAAAAAAGTCTCAAAATCCCGATAGCCCCATCATCTCGTGCAGATGGTAGAAGGAAGAAAAACTCTCCCTGCCATGAGCTTCCAGCGCCACAAGCTTGCCGATGCAGCACTCTGGAAACACCTGACCACAGACAACTCTGAATCTGTCCGAAAACTTCGAGCCTCCGACCAGCCCTCCAATACCGAGCACCGACCCCATCCCCGGCCGCCGAGAAACAAGCAAAGCCGAGGGTTCAGGGCCTTCCCCTCCGGAGATTCTCGATCGCACAGTAGCAGCAGCAGTGAAGCGGGCATCTTAGAAGTTTCTCCAGATGTTTCACCGTGCTTCTCACGTCCATCTCCATCAAATCAGGATTGTGCACGGCATCCTACTTGACAGATAACCGATATTCATTCCGGAGTGGCCACTGTGCGCTGCATCGCGCCGCCATCTTCTCTTCATCTTTTAAAAAAGTTAATCTTACATTTAGGAGCAGGGATTTTAATTGAGTGAATCCAGCTTTCTGGCTTTTCGTTACTGATCCATCACAGTACCATATTTGAGAATAGTGCTATAAAGGATGTTGTTCTATGTTGGTTGTAGAGAAGATGGTTCTGCATTTTGCATGACAGGTAAGGATTAAAAGTCACAGCTCTCAAGAATATATTCCCACTTTAAGGTGTGATCTTGTAAAAGTATTTATCATTCCCCATATCTAGTCATGGTAGCTCTCCATTTATTTGCTAGTAAATTGCTATTTTTTAAACCATGAACTCTGTATAATAATTGCTTTGCCCCCTTGCAGTGGACTTTTGCAATAAGTGTATGGAATACCAGGGTAAGACATCACTCTAAGTTGTACATTTCTGTTCTGTTTCAATGAAATTATGTGAGGCATAGTGTATGGGACCTTGTGTTTCTTCTCCCTTGTGATAGCAGATGGCTATAGCAGTTTTTGGAGAAACACAACTTTGTGGCACAAGAGATTTTGTTAGCTCTCTTGTTCAGAGGTCTATTGCTTGCTGAACTGCATTCATCAGTTTCTCTGGTGCCTCATAATCTTCTGGGGTAAAATAAAAGGCTTTTCATTGTTCTGGTTTACATCTGTCATATGGCAATTGAGCATAGACCTGTGTGAAAGTTCTAGCATAATTCAACAGGTAATGCATATATGGTCTTTGGATATGCTACTCGATCAACTTAATGTCTAAATTCTGAGGTTAAATCACATCCCTGATTGATCATTGTTATCCTAGAAAATCTCCTTTTGTATGACAGAGTTGAGATTTATTGATGTTAGTCACATAGTCTCTGTCTGTCACTTTCAAGAACTGGGTGTGACCAGAAGCCATTAGCCAGATCTATGCGAGATTTATACTTCTACAAGTCAATCCTTGCAGCATTTGTTATAATGTCTGGTAACAGCAAGGTCAAATTTTGCCCTAAGTATCCAGCTTTGTCATATGGAAAGGCAAGACTATGCTTGTATCCTCTTTGTCAGATGGAACATTTTGATTAGAGTTGTTGCCGAAATTCTCCTGAGCGGTTTTCATTACATTAACGTTAGCCTTCCCCTTCTTTACATTTTGTTTTCCCTGAGCTGCAGGAGAGGGAATGGATGTTTGGGGATGTGCCCTGTCCCTTGTATATTTAGTGGGCGCTGTCCCTTGTATATTTAGTGGGCGAAGGATGAGGTAGGCTTTTTGGCGTGTGCTCAATTTCATATTCTTCTCTGTATCAATAGGGCAGCTGAGTGTTCCCTCTGTGCTGGAAGGAGTATCTTGGTCTTAGACTTTCTTCTGCAAAGGTAAGGAGCTGGAGCTAAAGGCCATGGCCTATACATAGTGTCTATCCATCTAGGTTGTGGTTGAATATCTCATCCTAAGGCAGGCAGTCTCCAGAGAACTTGCTTGGTTTGTTGAACATGTTTTCCCTGCTGAGAGGCTGTTGTAGGAGAAAACTGTGAATGGGATTGACATGAGGAATAAGGCTGATTGATGATTTTGATACTGAGGCAAAGGGGGAAGACCCTGTGCCAACACTCTGTTTCCCTTCTGTGGAAATGAGCGGTCACCTGCTACCACTATGTGGGTGCACAGGAACTCTTCAGCAACCTGAAATAGTCCATGTATCTGGTGTTGATTAAGGGCTATCCTCCACAAGGCTATAAAAAATAACATTAATAAGAATTGATGAATGTGTTGGGGAGTATGACTGGTCCAGGAAGCTTGCAACCTCCCAGCGTTCTGAAGTAGCCACTTCAGAATTCCTTCAGCATCAGCTGAAGGTGTTTCACATATTGGCTGCAAACTCTAAATAGTCAAAGGTCCAAAAACTTGATGCAAAGTTTTTACTGGGAAAGCCGCAGTGACTCTCTGTACAGGAACTTGTCTCTGTATTCCTCTTTGACTGCCTATAGTCAATCTTTTCAGCAATTCTAGTGTCTTTTCCCAAGCTTACGTTCTCCAGGCTTCATTAGTACCTCTAGGGCTTACTGGGGTGGGTGCTATCTCATGTGTGCTGGAAGGAATACATGATATCCCCATGCATCAAATTAAGATATGGGGAAGGCTTTACCTGTTATGGACTGGGCCATATCCACTACCTTTTGTAGGATTTTCCATTCAAGGCCATTGATGTTTCCATTCTAACTGTGATGCAGCCAGTCAAAATATTCACCATCATACATAGACAGAAGTTTGTCAAAGTTTTATCTCTGCAACTACTAAGGAAGTAGAGTCACTGTCGTGCTTTCTTTGTAATTGCACTTACGTGCTGGACCCCAGGACAGGTCTTCCGAAATAATAAAACTGAGGAAATTAAAGTTGCTGACTGTCTCTACTTGTGATCCTCTGATGAGGACTGGCTTATGGACCTCAGATTTCCTTTTTCTGAAGTCAATAATCAGCTCCATGGTCTTGCTGACATTGAGTAAGAGGTTGTTCTCTCTCTCTCTCTCTCTCCATCTTGTTTTATGGTGATTGGCACCCAGCTTAATGGTGCATTACCGCCACCTTCTGCACCGTATGCTTCTGTTGCGTATGTCATTTGATTTAACTTTATAAGAGGTTGTTGTTATGGCACCACTCAGCCAGATTTTCAGTCTCCCTCCTGTATGCTGATTTATTACCAACTTTGATCCAGTCCACAACAGTGGTGTCATCAGCAAACTTGAATATGGCATTGGAGCTGTGTTTAGTCACACAGTCATGGATGTAAAGTGAGTAGAGCAGGGGGCTAAGCACACAGCTTTGTGTTGCACTTGTGCTGACGGAGATTGTGGAGGAGATATTATTCTCAGTTCAATCCAAGTGGGATATGCAAGTGAGGACATCCAGGATCCAATTGCATAAGGAGGTATTGCGGCAAAGGTCTAGGAGCTTATTGATTAGTTTTAAGGGGATAATGGTATTGAATGCTGGGCTGTAGTCGATAAGGAGCATCCTGATGTATGCATCTTTGCTGTCCAGATGTTCCAGTGTTGAGTTAAAAGCCAATAAGATGGCATCTGCTTTGGACCATTCCCCTGATAGACAAATTGGAGTGGATCCAAGTTGCTTCTCAGGCAGGAGTTGATATTTTTCATCACCAACCTCTCAAAACACTTCATCGCTGTGGATGTAAGTGCTACTGGACAATAGCCATTGAGGCAGCTCACCATGTTCTTCTTAGGCACCGTTATAACTGAAGTCTTCTTGAAGCAGTTGAGCATTTCAGAAGCGATAGGTTTAAGATCTCAGTGAGCACTCCAGCCAGTTGATCAGCACATACCTTTAGTACTTGGCCAGGTACCCCGTCTGGGCAAGATTATTTTCGTGAAGGCTGCTCACACATCAGCCTTAGAGACTGAATCATAGGATAGTCAGAGTGTTTGTGATGGCTCCTCCACGTTTTGATGGTCAAAGCGAGCATAGAAGGCATTGAATTTGTCCAGAACTGAAGCCCTGTTGTTGCGTATGTCATTTGATTTAACTTTATAAAAGGCGATAGCTTTCAAGCCTGCCACAACTGTCAAGCATCTTTCACTTAGTCCAGAATTGCCACTTCACCCATGAGATGGCTCTCTGGAGATCATACATGGATCTTTTGCAGCTTTCTTGGTCACTAGACTTGAATGTCTGAAAAGCTCTCTGCAAATTGCAGATTGCACGGTTCATCCAGGGGCTTCTGTTTGCGGAAGACCCTGAATGATTTTGCATGGACACACTCATCTGCAACTATTTTAATAAATTCCGTGACAACCATGGTGTATTCATTCGGATCCACAGATAAGATCTTGAACATACATGGTCCACTAACTGGAAGCAATCCCACAGTCGGTCCTCTGCCTCCTTCGTTGTCCTAATCTCTGAAGCTTTGCTCTTCAGGCTCTGCCCGCATGCAGGTAGCAGAAGGACAGCCAAGTGATCCAATTTACTGAAGTGTGGCCCGGGGATGGAACAGCAGCCATTCCTTATCTTAATATAATAGTGGTCTCGTGTGTTGGGACCTCTGGTGCCACAGGTTAAATGCCGATGTAATTAGGCTGAGTTTTCTTCAAATAAGCCCGGCTAAATTCCCCAACTATGATTTGAAATGCACCGGGATGGACTTCACATATATATGTTATTTCCTCAGATATCCTTTTATCACAAAGCAACTTAGTTAACTTTTATGTTCTGTAACAAGCCAAATTTAACAACCCATTGTCTTAAACGACACTTCTGAGCAGCAATAAAGTAGGTATAGTAAGCTAGCGTCTGATTCTATAGACTGTTTGCAAAGCTGCATGAACATTGACTTCTCTAACTTCTGTTAATGCTCCACCTCCCCTTCATATCCCATCCCTTATTTATTTATTATTATTATTATTATTAATTTTTTTTCTCTCTCTCTCTCTCCTTTTTCTCCCCCTGTCCCTCTACTTGCCCATCCTCTGGGCTTCCCCCCTCCCTCTTTCTTTCTCCCTAGGCCTCTCGTCCCATGATCTTCTCATATCCCTTTTGCCAATCAACTTTCCAGCTCTTGGCTCCATCCCTCTCGCTCCTGTCTTCTCCTATCATTTCAGATCTCCCCCTCCTCCTCCCACTTTCAAATCTCTTACTGTCTCTTCTTTCAGTTAGTTCTGACGAAGGGTCTCGGCATGAAACATCGACTGTACCTCTTCCTGTAGATGCTGCCTGGCCTGCTGTGCTCACCAGCAATTTTTATGTGTGTTGCTTTATAGATAATATTTGTCCTCAGTCTGATTATTTCTATCCATTTACATTTTAAGATCAAAGACTGATTCCTATTTACAACCAGACATCAAACGACTGTTAGTTGGAAGTTTGCTTATAATTGTCTTATCTTACAATTGGCTGCTCACTGTGTTTAGAAAGCAAGATTTGCAAATAAAAACCAAGGGGCATCCTGGCATAGGAAGCAAATATCATCACACAATTACCAGAATTTCTTCTAGTACTTTTGCTTCAACTAGCATTTGGCTCATGGGTCTATATACCAGGCTTTATCTTGCTGCCTTTCTAAAAAAGGAAGACCACATTCACTGTCCTTCAACCATCTGGTACCTCGCTTGTGTCTAGCAATAATTTAGAAATCCCAGGCAGACCACCAGCAATTTTTGGCCACCCATTTTAATTCCACTTGCCACTCCCATTCCAATATGTCCATCCATGGCTTTCTCCACTGTTGTGATAAGACCACTCTTAAGTTGGAGGAACAACACCTTGATGACATGAACATCAATTTCTCAAACTTCCGGTAATGCCCCCCTTCTCCATTTCCCATCCCCTTCCCCTTTTCCTTCTCTTATCTCATCTCACCAATCAACTTCCCAGCCCTTTACTTCACTCGTCCCCCTCCAGGTGTAACCCATAACCTGGTGGTCTCTCTCCCCTCCCCCACCTTCTAAATCTACCCATCAGCTTTTTTTCTCCAGTCCTGCCAAAGGGTTTCGGCCCCAAACATCGACTATACTCCTTTCTATAGATGCTGCCTGGCCTGCTGAGTTTCTCCAGCATTTTGTGTGTGCTGCTCGGATTTCAAGTATCTGCAGATTTTCTCTTGTTTGTTACCAATTTCTTTCCTTTCTGCCTGCAGCATCCTCAGATAAATCCAATCCAGTCCTGGGGTAATGAGCATCTTTAAACTCACAAAGTCATCCAGTACCTCTTATTTATTTATTGCGACATGCATGTGACCTTAACCTACTCCTTCACTGAATTCTCCAAGTACAAAGTCAATTTCCTTTGTAAATGCTAGTGAAAAGTATTCATTTATGACCTTATCTGTACCTTCTGACTCCACAAACAGGTTGCTCCTTATGTTCCTAATGGGTCCCACTTATTCCCTGGTCATTCTTTTGTCCTTAATATACTTTCACAATGCGTTCAGATTTACCTTAATCCTGTCTACCCAGATCCCTCTTTGTCCTCCTAATGTCCTTTTATAAACACATCCTGACACTTTTTAGACTGATGACAGTCCACCTCTCATTAGTTCCCTCTACCTGTAATATGCTTCCATTTTTGTCTTTATCCTGCCCTCAATATTCCTTGACGTTCAGAATTCCCCATAGTTATAACTCCTAGTTTTTTCTTTGCAGGAGAATGATGACTTTGAACTCTTGTTATTTCTCCTTTGCATGCTTGCACCTGTGCATACATAGATTTACCAGCAAGTAGGTGCTCCCAGTCTACACTTGCTAAGTCTTCCATTATGCTAATGAAATTGGCCCCTCCATTTACTCTGGAGGATGTATGAAGTATATTACCTCAAATTCCATGTGCCACTGATGCACCCAACTTTCCTGTTGGCCCATGGCCTGCTGAACCCTTCACTATGTACTACACCACTGTATTGTCATCTGGAAACTTACTCACCTGACTTACCTACGTTCCCATCCAAGTTATTTACATATTTTACAAACAAATAAATAAGTTACAGACAAGAAAATTAAAAATTGGATCATGTAATACCCACTGTCAAATAAAACCAATAGAAAAACCCAGGAACTTCCTGCAATTCACACACGAGTCTCCACTTTCATGGCGATCGGCCTTGCAACTGGCACTCAGATATATAGAGGAATCCAAACAAGTGGAATAACTTCAAGAGGCCAGTCACCACCACAAGTCTGGTCTGTCACTTTAATAAGATCTCTAATCTTTCATCAGTGAAGCAAACACTGAGTGAGCATGAAAGTTACCACAGCCATGTCTGATCCAGGACTAATGCATCTCTTTCAAGGTCTAATAACTATACTGTATACGAGTATTTTGTACCATACCAAGATTATATTCCTCTACCTCCTATACAATTGTCTTGACATAAAGTTGAGAGACCTGAGAATGGCTAACTAGATAATTGGCTCTCAAGACATTATGTGACCCGAATCAGCATAAGGCAGCTTCATTTCTGTGGCTGAGAATAATACCTGCAACTGTTCCATTGCATGACTGTTTTCACATGTACTTGTGGAAAATGGATTTCATGGGCCAATACTAAGCAGCATTGCATCTCCACATAAGTTAATTAACATTTCCATCAGTTGAAGTAATGGATGCAAACTTGCGCGGATTTTTGCACAGGATAGAGAAGGTTTTATAACACACTGATTAAAAAGTGACAAAGCTAATATAATGCTGAACCAATTTTGCTCTTCTATGTGTCATACACTTTGAAGATCAACTGTTCCTTCTAGCTAGATAAGACAAAAACTTTGAACAGGGTGGCAGATTGGCGGAGTGTTTTAAGTTTTTTTAATTGCTGCTTACATCAGCTAAACTGAAAAAGTTTATTAAGGATATTTTGGATCCAGGCGGCCAGCAATTAAATCCTGAATCTGGCCCAGCTGCATCATTTGATGGTTCATAGAGAGAGCTTCCACTATATAAATATCACTGTCTTTAAACTCTGTTTGTTTCCTCTTCTTTTAAGAAGTCAAATTAAAATATATTTGTGTATTATTGCATCAAACTATATTATAAGTTCAGTTATTTCATTTATTTGAAGTTATCCCTTTACATTGGAAATTTATTTCCCCAGGCAATATGACAGAATATGCTCCTCCTATCTCTGTGCCAAAGTCATGCCTTTTCACCCAGTAGGCGGCATACAAAAGCAGTCCAAATCACTCTGCAGCATCTTATAGCAGCCACCTTCTGGTCAGGATTTCCCTCAACCATCTGGCAGAGACTGGGATCCTGCCTTGTGGGGAATCATGTCTTCCCACATACATGTCATATCCTGCCAGATTATGCCCCCGAAAAATTAAACTCTTGGGAAGAGAGAAAAGAAGTTCAAAATAAAGTTATTTTGTTCACTGATAAACGTGTGCAATGTAGGAATTTTATTCTACAGCATGTGGATTGCTAAATTGTGACAGTTCAAAAGTAGATTTGATCTTTATATTAAATAAATTATTCCAATTATTATTATATATCATGAGAGACTGAACAGAACTGGGGCTCATCTCTGAAAAAGGGAAAGCTGAAAGGTGAATTGATAGATGTCCTCAAGATTTTGAAAGAGGATGGAATATGAATGTCTGAATTCCACATGGCATGTTTTGTAATTCCAAAACATAAAACTAATTGTATGAAATAAGGGAGCCTGGGAAATCTGAGTAAACCTTGTTTTTACTTTCAGCGAGGTGCAAGCAAAAGACAGGGAGCATAATGATGTATGGCATTCACGTACATATAATCCGTGATGAATTATTTAAACAACCAAGAGTGCTTAATCAAACAATACATTTACAATATTACTCAAATATTAAATACACAACATTCCTCCCTGTCTAGCAATAAACTCCAACTCAATATAGAACGCGTCTCAACTACATACACAGTTTACTATGTAATACAACTACTACTTGGTGTAGGCATCCACAGCATAGTACAGTTTAAATTATCACATTCAGGAAAGACTTAATTGTCTAAAAACTTAATCGCTATGGTGGATTTCTTACTCTTGTGGGATAATGTCTTTCCTAACAAGGTGGGTCCCTCAGCTTGGCAGGTGAGACTTGTGGCTGTGAAACAATCTTAGGTTCTGGAACCTCCTCTATGGTGGTTGTAGGAGCTGACTATGAGAAAGCAGGAAGGGGTTCTGGCGCTGATAAATGTGTTGTCTCCTGATGGCATCAGACATAACCTCCACTGTGTAAGAGGGTGATCTGGCTTTGCCCTTAATCTTTCCGAGTACCCACATTTAATCACCCCTGTTGTCCCTCAACATGACCGCTTGTTCAGGAGCGTTGCATTAAACTTCCTTGATTGAGAGCATTCAGCTTTTCTCAGCTATTGGTCCTGCATACTCTTTCTGAGAGTGGGTTTCAGGAGATCCAAGCGTGAGCACAAGGGATGACACAGGAACAGCCTGGTAATGTGTTGTTGGTTGTGGAGAGTCCTACGTTGCAATATACAAGGAGCAAATTGGCAAGCTTCTGATTCAGTGCCAGTGTAGTGTGCTCTGCTGACATTGCTTGCAGAACATCCTTTAGACTCTGAACAAACCTTTCCACCAAGCCACTTGTAGCTGGTTGGAACGGTGCAGATGTAATATGTCTTATTCCAGTCATTTTCAGGAATGACTGAAACTGTCCTGTTAGTCACCTGTTAAGTGTTCTTGAACACCAGCCCTTGAGAAGAGGTTTCTCAAAACAGCAACAGTACATGAGGCTGTAGTGGAGGCTACTGGCCACGTTGTATCTGCATCCACTTACTACCAAGAAATATGTGCCCCTGAATAGTCTGGCAAAATCCACATGAATCCTCTTCCAAGGGTAATGCAGGCTTTTCCCAGGGATATACAGGCGCTGCTCTTGACATCTTCTGGACACTGCATGGCAAGCTACTTGATCTGCTGATCTGTCCCAGGCCACCAAACAAAGTTTCAATCTAATGCTTTCACTTTGACAATGCCTAGATGACCAGCATGTAGCTCCTCCAACACTTTAGTCCTCAGCTCGGATGGTACAACAACTCTCAATCCCCACATAAGCAACCCCTGACAATGTTCAACTCGGCACTGATAAAAATTGGGGAACTGGAGATTCCGCTGCATATTCCAGCCATTTTTATTTGCCATGTAGATCTGAGACAGTGTGGAGTCTTTTCTGGCTTCCCTTTAGATCATCTCTGCTGTGACAGGGGGACTTCCGGCTTGCATTAGGGAGAACATCAAGAGAAGTGTCCTTTTATGTAATTTTTTCCAGTATTTCCTTTTCCAAGTGTAAATGGAACAATCCATCAGCATTTCCATGATTAGGGGTCCTCTTGAACTCAATATTGCAATTGTGTCTTCCATGAAACAGAGCCCATCTCTGCATTTGTGCTGCTGCTGTTAATGGAACATGTTTCTGTGGATTGAAAGAGGACACCAGTGTTGATGAGGGTAAACTCTTTCATACAAGTACTTGCTGAAATGTTTTACACCCCAGACCAGACTCAAAGCCTCTCTGTCATCTGTGCGCATTATTGTTCTGCAACAGTAAGGGAATGTGATGCAAAGATTATTGGGCATCCATTTCCATCAGTCATGTGATCACTCATGACATGTGACATGACTGTATATATGGTACGCCATAAGGCAAGGCGTCACAGACAAGCTTCGCTGGACAATGTGGACAATAATGTGTCAGTATAGTGTCCAATGTCACCATTTCCTTTACCTTTTAGAAAGCCACATCACACAGCTTTGTCCATTGCCATTTCTTCCCAATCTGCTTAATGATTTCAAGGGATGAAGCACAGTAACCAGGTTTGGCAGCAAGCATAATAGTAATTGCAAATCCTAGAAAGTATGGCAACCATGACATGTCCTTTGGCCTTGGGGTATCCAACATTGCTTGAATCTTCTCAGTACACTGGTGTGTCAATGGAATGATTGTCATGGTCCAGTCCGAGAAATCCACATTCTGATTCACGGTCCAGTCCATGCTCCTTATTCCAGGTTTTCCAGCTTCTGTTGAGGCAGCTGATTCTTGTTTGTGCTGGCTTCATAAATAGCTTCAAGATTCAGCCTCTGGTTGCAGTGTGACTGATTGTGGAGCTCACTGGAAAATGGCAGAGAGAAAGAACATCAAGGAAAGAGCCAAGTTGTTGAAGGAAGTTTTTGGTGAGAGTGGAAGTGAACTAGAGATGGAGGTCGGCGGGAAAGAGGAACGGAATGGAAAGAGGAAGGAAAGAAAGCAGAGGTACGGGATATCAAACTCTGAGGAGTCAGCCCTTGATCAAACAGGACAGCAAAACAATGGAAAGAAGATGAGATTAAAGCAATTATAAAACTAAACAAAGACGGGGCGTCTTTTGGTGATTGGAACCCGATTCGTTTGACAAAGATGCTCAACAAAATTATAGGTGAGATTAAAAGAGCAAAGATTTTACGAAATGGATCGCTATTAGTGATTTGTCGGGATAGTGCTTAACAAGGCAAAGTAATAAGATTAAGTAAAATAGACAGCAAAGAAGTACAATGGTCAATACCCAACAGTAGAAAGTGGACTAGAGGAGCTATTTTGGGGATACCAACAAAAGTTACTATGGATGAGATTAAGCAGAACATAAAAGGAGCAAAAATTATTGAGGCCAAATGTTTGAAAGTTATAAGAAATGGGAAAAAGTGTGATAGTTTATCGGTAATGATTAACTTTGATGAAGAGAGATTGCCGACGAACATTTACTTAGGGTATATGTGTTATGCGGTTAGAATATATATACCACCACCTTTAAGATGCTATAAATGTCAGAAATTTGGGCACATTGCAGCAGTCTGCAGAGGACAACAAAGATGTGGGAGAGGCACTGAAGAACATGAATATGGGAAATGTGAAGTGGAAGCTAGGCTGAAATGCTGCAATTGTGGCGAGGAACACAGCACAGCTTTTATAGCAAGAAGGCGGCTGAGATACAATATGTAAAAGTAACTCAAGGAATCAGTTATGCAGAGGTAGTGAAAGAATTTGCTGAAAAAGAAGCTGTCAAGCAAACAAATACAGGGAATAATAAACTGGTGAATTATGAGGGCTGTAATATGAAAAATAAGGATACACTATCAATGAGTAGAAAGGATTTCGTGCTTTTTATGGTGGATGCAATTAATTGTTCAGCGCAAACAAGCAAAAGAACTGAAAAAATTAAAATTATAGTCAAGTCTGAAGAAAAGTATCTTGGTATTAAAGGGATTAGGTGGGAAGAAGTCAAAGAAAAGCAGAATGGAGGATCTAACAGTTCACTGGCAGGGGAGATGGAATCTTAATGGTAGTATATTTATCACAAATGGTCAAGAATTTAAGAAATATGTTTCAGAACTTAAGGAAAATCATCAGATTTTATGGTTGAAGCCCAGGGTAAATGGGCAGAACTCCAACAATAAATAGAAGTACCCGACAAGAACAACTGTGAGTTGGAAATGTCACAATGGCGGGGACTTTGGGAGCAAAGGTGGACCCAAATGCAAGACACATCTTGTGAGGTAACTTAGATTTAGTTTATTGTTCGATACCAGGAGAGCAAGGCAGGAGCAGGGAATAGCGAACTGGACAAGGACTCAGGACTACGCCTAGGCAGGGACCAAGGGTCTGGGCTTGGACTTGGAATCGGCTCCCAGAACTAGAGGAGACATGAAGAGGCTAGGGTATGGACTCCGAGACAGAGACTGGGCAAGGACCCAGTACCTGGGTCTTGCGTCGGGCTCAGAACCCAGAACCAGGCATGGACATGACATGGGCTAGGGAGAGGAGGAACATGGAAAACAGAGCCTCGGTCTCGGGAGAGCAGGTATATGGAACCATGGACACACACACAGAACAAAGAGCCGGGACCGCTCCTTGGGTACAGGACATAGGGCCAGGACTCAAGACCCTCCGCGGGGTAACCGCAAGACGGCCTGACTTACCCCACGGAGGCAAGGACAAGACAAGACAGAACATGACCCCCCATGGGGCAACGGCAAGACGGCCTGACCTACCCCACAGAGGCGAGGACAGGACAAGACAAGATACGACTCCCCGCGGGGCAATGGCAAGACGGCCTGACTTACCCCACGGAGGCGAGGACAAGACATGACTCCCGGCGGGGCAATGGCAAGACGGCCAGATTTACCCCCACGGAGGCGAGGACCAGACAGGACAAGACCAACACGAATGAACACCAGACAGTACCTATCTAGCTCCAGTGATGGAACTAGACCAAAGTGCAGGCGGGGGCTGCAGACAAGGGCTAGAGGTGAGAGGGGCAGAGAAGGGATTCAGACAAGGGGGTAGGACAGGAATCACAGACCGCCAGGGCCAGAACTTGACTCAGAACTGGGAAGCTCAGGACTTGACTTTGTGCTTGAATGCCACCGGAGCCAGGACTTGACTTGGAGCCTCCAGGTAGTGGCGAGCTCTTGACTCGGCCCGGGAACAGTAGACAGCAATTCTTGATTCCCTCCGGCGGGTTAACTGATGGGCCCACCTTGGTGAGGAAACTTTGCAGGCTCGCTTTGGCGAGGTAACTGGACAGGGTTGCTCCGGTGAGGAAGGGCGAATTACCGGCACTCGCTTTGGCAGAGACTAGGCTTGCTCCGGCCAGATGACATCAGCACACCATAACTTTGATGACTTTGCAGACGCTCCTGCGCAGAACGGCTGAAAGCCGGAGACTATAAACTACCAGTTCAGCCAAGCGTTAATTGCCTCTAATCACCAAAGTCGAGGGACACGGGAAAACAGGGAATCAACGGTCCGGATCGTAACATAAACAAGGTAAATTTAAAGGGACCCCGATCCGGACCATGATAGGAAAAGAGTTTGGAAAATGGAGGAAATTATTACAAGGATACAAGAGGAAAAGGAATTTGTTGCAAAGTGAATTATCTACATTCAGATTATAAAATGAAAACATGGAAACAAATGAAGAAGAACTCTTGAGGTCTCAGTAAACAACTGCAGGCTACTATCCAAGAAAAGGAAAACCTGAAAAAGCAGATAGACTTGGAAAAACAGCAATTTTTAAAAGTATAACATGTGATAATTACTACTCTTTAACAAGACGATTTTATTCTTACAAGTGATGTAGATTAAATCAATGTAATTGAGGTAATACAACTACATGAAAACATTTGACAAAGTTAGGGAAGAATAGTAGTTTGCAGCATTATCTAATGAGCTCATTAAGCATTCACGAGGAATTGCAACTACAGAGTGATGTTAATAGAGAACTGCAGGCTGAACTAGATTGTCTAAAGTAGAGAATTCCAGGACATATTTGGTTGGAACACCACAAGTCTAGCAGGTGGCGGTAATGCACTGAAAAACTGGTTGCCAATCGCCATAAAACAAAAAAGAAGAAGAAGCAGCCTCTGGTTGCTGGATTGTTCCTGTCCTAACCCCCTGTCTGAATCCCTTCTCTGCCCTCTCCTCCTGAAGTCTTTCCATGCCCCTGCAACCTGTGTCTAAAGCCTTGCCTCGCCTGGAGCCTTGCTTGCCTCGCCTCACCTTGCCTGGAGCATCGCCTCACCTGTAACCCTCGCCTGCAACCTTCGCCTGCACCGCTGTCAAGTTCTATTGCTGGAGCAAGATAAGGAACTGTCTACCGTTGTTTTGAGCTGTCTCTGTGTCCACATCTTCACTTGGTAGGTCTGGTCGTTTGCCGCTACCTAGCGTTGGGAACCATCTGTGTCCACGCCTTCGCTAGGTAGGTCCGGCCGTCTGCTGCTGCCTTGTGTTGCGAACCGTCTCATCGTATTCTTCATTCTGTGTATGAGTCCCGGCCCTATGTCCTGTTTCCGAGGAGGGGTCCCAGCTCTGTGTTCCATGTTCCTGTCTCTCCCTCGACCAAGTCAAGGCTTCGAGGTCTCGTCCAGTCCTAGCCACGATCCAAGAACCTTGCCCTGTCCAAGCTATGGCTTTGTGTTCTTGTCTTGTCAGTGTGTCTTGCCCAGCCCAGTGCTGGGGTTCCCTCATCCTGTGCTGGGGTTCCCTTATCCCTGTTTCATTCAGGGCCTCTGTCATGTCCAGCATCCTTTCTTCCCCACTTCTCTTGCTTTCTCGACTAACCTAGTCCTGTTCCATGTACTTCAGTGTCTGTGCCTCGCATTTGGGTCCACCTCCCAGCGCCCCTTATGACAATGACCACAATAGGTAATGCTTGGTTTAAAGAATTCACATGTTGCGTCATGCTCTGAGCCAATAATCTTCTAAACTTTTTAACACTGTCTTGAGATTTTAGAAATGTTCCTTGTCATCCTTACCATTAACAATGATGTCATCCAGGTAACACTGAGTGCCTGGACAGCCTTATAGCACCTGGTCCATAGCTTTCTGGCAGAGTCCAAGTGCAGGTGCTACTCCAAAAATAAGCCTATTCTGGCATTAAAGCTCTTGATGGGTATTTATGGTGAGAAACATTTTGGATTCTCTTCCATCTCCATCTGTAGGAAGGCCTCAGCTAAGTCCACTTTGTTGAAGTGTTCCCTCCAGAAAGGTTTGCAAAGATATCCTCTAACCTGGGCAGAGGATGTTGACCTACCTTCAATTCTAGATTGATGATGACTTTAAACTTATCACAGATCCTCAGAGAGCAATTCTTCTCGGCTACTGGGACTTCTAGTGTTGTCCATGGGCTCCGTTCAACCTTGGAAATAATTCCTTCAGCCTCCATGCGATCTAGCTCACTGGCTATTTTATCACAGATAGTATAAGGAATTGGATTGGTTTTGTAAAACTTGGGTGTGGAATTTTCATTTAACGCTATTTTACCCTTGATATGTTTGAGTTTTCCAATCCCTGAACACTGCTGTAGCATCATCCAATAGCTTTCCTACCTTGTTTTCAGATGACTCTATTGAAAGGGATGTAGCATGCAAATGGTGGATGACTTTCCATTGAAGTCATAGTTCTTTCAGTTGCTCATGGTTCCACAATGCTTGTCCTCCCATTTTTACCACATAAAAGCCCAATGTGGTTTGTTGGTTGTTGTATTTCACTGTTACAAATGTTATTCCCACAGGAGTTATCTTTTCTTCACTATATGTTCTTTGTTGGATATCTGCAGGCTTCAGTTCAATATCTTTAAAATGCTGTTCAAACTCATTTTGTGGAATGACTGAAACAGGTGAACCTGTGTTCAATTCCATTTTAATTAATTTGCCATTCACTTCTGGTGTAAGACATATTATTTGTCTATTGTTAGTTTTTACAGTTTAAGTCTCAATGCTACCCTGTCCTGTGTCACTCTCATCATTAACGAATTTTTCATCAACAGCTTGCAGACTAGCGCTCTTTTTGAAACTGCATCTTTATCTCTTCCCTGTGTAATCTATTTATTTTTGTCTGCCCAACATTTTCTTTTTATGTTTCCTACCTGCGTTGGTTTGGTGTATGTAAACTCCTGCCACAATGGTAATATAACTTGTTCAGCCAGACAGGTTTCCGTTTAGACATTGCAATTTTGTTCACACTCACTTTCATTCCTGACTGCAATTCAATTGTGTCTTTCTGCTATGTCCATTGATACAGGAATTTCAACTGCTCTTTTAAATTCAAGTTTCTACAAAATAAATGTTCTCTCAGTGCATTATTAAACCCATCACTGAACTGACAATGCTCAGACAACTTCTTCAATTCGGCCTTGTAAGCTGAAATGGACTCAATTTCCTTTTGATTCCACTTATGAAACCGAAAGTGTCCTGCAATCAACAATGGTTTTGTTCTAAATGTTCCTGCATTACCCTCACAATATCAGCAAAGCTCATTTCTGCCAGTCTGGTTGGAGCAGTTAAACATCTAAGCAATTTGAATGCCTTTAAAATCAATGCCCTCAGCAAAACTGGCACTCATTTTTCATTGGCCATTTAATTTGCTTCAAAATACTGTTCAATTCACTGAGTATACAAAAACCAGTTATCACTTGTGTAGACAAATGTGCCATCTATTTCTCTTTAATTTTTATTTGTGATAATTATTAATCAGTACTCACTGTTTATGAACCTGTGAACTTGTCCGTTTCTTCCTTGTTTTCAAACTCAACCATGTCTGTCCCTTCCCAGAGGAGCACATGCTGCATTGTTATTTGTTGCTTAACCATTTTGCTGTGCTTTTTTTAAGAACTAGAATATCCTGATGCTTTTTTTTTTAACTGGAACAACTCGCAGCACTTTAATAGTAAGCAATCATCTTGGGTTTGTTTTAAAATTTATTCATCGTCACTATAACAATAACTCCAAAACAACAAACTAACTGAAAGGAAAACAAGGGAGCCCAAGAGGTGTGTAAACAGTTTTTACCTTGGTGAGGCACAAGCATATGATGTGGTGTCATGATGACGTATGCCATTCACGTACTTTTACATACTGTATAAACTGCAATGCATTATGTAAGCAAAGAATGAGAAATCAAACAATATATTCACAATATTACTCAAATATTACTGAAATATTAAAAACAACAGTATAAATTATAACTGAATGCCACTGATTAGTTAATACTATTAAAGGTGTAATAGATTTGTAGCTATGCACTGGACACTGCTTCCAAAATTATACCATACTAATTTCAATGGAACTAACCACTTAAAACCACAGTAGAATATGAAGACGCCACTAAGTTGCAAATTCAACATTAGTGACCAAATTCAAAGTAACAGTGAATATAATAAATTAATTAATTAAGTGAAAAAGGAATTTCAGGATCAACTACTTCAACTGGAAATGTTTAGGATGCAGAGCACACCCCAACAGCAATAGCTAAAGCAGGTAAATCAAAGGAGGAGGTGAAAGAGTGGGTGGTGAAGCTCATCTCCAGACAGTAGGTCCTTTAATGTTGATGGGCTTCTCACGAATGCATTAAATAGCCCTGCTTTCCCAACACCCCAATCCAATGTAAGATAATTACATACTGGGAGAAGATAATTGTGTTTCGGCAAAGTTAGCTAAATGCATACTAGAGCGAGAAGCAGGAAACAATGCTAATATGAATAGATAGGGGATGAGAGGAAGCTCATCTGGAGTATAACACCATCTGCATTATGTTTTGTGAATGTTCATTTCTTACTGATGTGCAGAGGGACCTTGGCTTGAAGTCTATAGTTTTCTGACATTTGTGATACAAGTGGACAAGGTGGTGTAAAAGGCATTTAGTAAGCTTGCCTTCATAGCTGAAATTACTAAGAAGTAGAGCATTGTCAGCACACAAGATGAAGAATGTGGCCCTTCAGACCACAATGCTGTGCTAAACCAATTAAATTACAAACCCCATTTCCAGAAAAGTCGGGATATTTTCCAATATGCAATAAAAACAAAAATCTGTGATATGTTAATTCACATGAACCTTTATTTAACAGACAAAAGTACAAAGAAAACACTTTCAATAGTTTTACTGACCAACTTAATTGTATTTTGTAAACATACACAAATTTAGAATTTGATGGCTGCAACACACTCAACAAAAATTGGGACAGAGTTAAAATAAGATTGAAAAGTGCACAGAATATTCAGGTAACACCGGTTTGGAAGACTCCACATTAAGCAGGCTAATTGGTAGCAGGTGAGGTATCATGACTGGGTATAAAAGTAGCGTCCATCAAAGGCTCAGACTTTACAAGCAAGGATGGGTCGTGGCTCACCCCTTTGTGCCAAAATTCATGAGAGAATTGTTAGTCAGTTCAAAAGCAACATTTCTCAACACAAGATTGCAGAGAATTTAGGTCTTTCAACATCTACAGTACATAATATTGATGTGGATGGAGAATTGGTTAGCAGACAGGAAGCAAAGAGTGGGAATAAACGGGACCTTTTCAGAATGGCAGGCGGTGACTAGTGGGGTACCGCAAGGCTCAGTGCTGGGACCCCAGTTGTTTACAATATATATTAATGACTTGGATGAGGGAATTAAATGCAGCATCTCCAAGTTTGCGGATGACACGAAGCTGGGTTGCAGTGTTAGCTGTGAGGAGGATGCTAAGAGGATACAGAGTGACTTGGATAGGTTGGGTGAGTGGGCAAATTCATGGCAGATGCAATTTAATGTGGATAAATGTGAAGTTATCCACTTTGGTGGCAAAAATAGGAAAACAGATTATTATCTGAATGGTGGCCGATTAGAAAAAGGGGAGGTGCAACGAGACCTGGGTGTCGTTATACACCAGTCATTGAAAGTGGGCATGCAGGTACAGCAGGCGGTGAAAAAGGCAAATGGTATGTTGGCATTTATAGTGAGAGGATTCGAGTACAGGAGCAGGGAGGTACTACTGCAGTTGTACAAGGCCTTGGTGAGACCACACCTGGAGTATTGTGTGCAGTTTTGGTCCCCTAATCTGAGGAAAGACATCCTTGCCATAGAGGGAGTACAAAGAAGGTTCACCAGATTGATTCCTGGGATGGCAGGACTTTCATATGAAGAAAGACTGGATGAACTGGGCTTGTACTCATTGGAATTTAGAAGATTGAGGGGGAATCTGATTGAAACGTATAAAATCCTAAAGGGATTGGACAGGCTAGATGCAGCAAGATTGTTCCCGATGTTGGGGAAGTCCAGAACGAGGGGTCACAGTTTGAGGATAAAGGGGAAGCCTTTTAGGACCGAGATTAGGAAAAACTTCTTCACACAGAGAGTGGTGAATCTGTGGAATTCTCTGCCACAGGAAACTGTTGAGGCCAGTTCATTGGCTATATTTAAGAGGGAGTTAGATATGGCCGTTGTGGCTACGGGGATCAGAGGGTATGGAGGGAGGGCTGGGGCAGGGTTCTGAGTTGGATGATCAGCCATGATCATAATAAATGGCAGTGCAGGCTCAAAGGGCCGAATGGCCTACTCCTGCACCTATTTTCTATGTTTCTATGAAAAGATTCAGAGAATTCAGAGACATCTCAGTGCGTAAAGGGTAAGGTTGGAAACCACTGTTGAATGCACGTGATCTTCGAGCCCTCAGGCGGCACTGTCTAAGAGACCGTCATGCTACTGTGACAATTATAGCCACCTGGGCTCGCGAGTACTTCAGAAAACCATTGTCACTCAACACAGTCCGTCGCTGCATCCGGAAATGCAACTTGAAACTGTATTACGCAAGGAGGAAGCCATACATCAACTCTATGCAGAAACGCCGGCGAGTTCTCTGGGCACGAGCTCATCTCAGACGGACCGAAAGACTGTGGAACCGTGTGCTGTGGTCAGATGAGTCCACATTTCAGCTAGTTATCAGAAAAAATGGGCGTTGAGTTCTCCGTGCCAAAGATGAAAACAACCATCCAGATTGTTATCAGCGATGGGTGCAAAAGCCAGCATCTGTGATGGTATG
Organism: Mobula birostris; assembly: GCF_030028105.1. Taxonomy (NCBI): domain Eukaryota; kingdom Metazoa; phylum Chordata; class Chondrichthyes; order Myliobatiformes; family Myliobatidae; genus Mobula; species Mobula birostris. Next base: position 23,225,901 of record NC_092393.1, read on the forward strand.
GGGGTGCATCAGTGCCCACGGCATGGGTGAGTTGCATGTATGTGAAGGTACCATTAACTCTGAGGCATATATTAGGATTTTAGAGAGACATATGTTGCCATCAAGGTGACGTCTCTTCCCAGGACGTCCATGCTTATTTCAGCAGGACAATGCCAGACCACATTCTGCACAGGCTACAACAGCGCGGCTTTGTAGACAGAGAGTGTGTGTGCTTGACTGGCCAGCTGCCAGTCCAGATCTACCTCCTGTTGAAAATGTATGGCACATCATGAAGAGGAGAATCAGACAACGGAGACCACGGACTGTTGAGCAGCTGAAGTCTTATATCAAGCAAGAATGGACAAAATTTTTTGCAAATCTACTACAATTAGTATCCTCAGTTCCAAAATGATTAAAAAGTGTTATTAAAAGGAAAGGTGATGCAACACAATGGTAAACATGCCTCTGTCCCAACCTTTGTTGAGTGTGTTGTAGCCATCAAATTCTAAATTTGTGTATGCTTACAAAATACAATTAAGTTGGTCAGTAAGACTATTGAAAATCTTTTCTTTGTACTTTTGTCAGTTAAATAAAGGTTCACGTGAATTAACATATCACAGATTTTTGTTTTTATTGCATTTTGGAAAATATCCCATCTTTTCTGGACATGGGGTTTGTAGTATTCAAATGGCCAACTGAACTAATCTTGTTTGCCTACACAATGTCCAACGGCTTTTTAGAGCAGCTTGTGGTTGACCCACTAGGGGAAATACAATTCTGGTTTAGGTGTTGTGTAATGAACTGGATTTGATTAGGGTGCTTAAGGTAAAGGAGCCTTTGGAAGACAGTGATTATAATATGATAGAATTGACTCTGAAGTTTGAAAAGGAGAAATTAAAGATAGATGTATCATTATTACACTGGAGTAAAGGAAATTGCACAGGTATGAGAGCGGAGCTGGCCAAATTTCATTGGAAGGGGACACTAACAGGGATGATGGCAAAACAGCAAAGGCTGGAGTTTCTGGGAGCAATTCGGAAGGCATACGATAGATACATCCCAAAGAAGAAGGGAGGATGAGGCATCCATGACTGACAAGGGAAGTCAAAGACACAAGAGAGTGCATAGAATATAACAAAAATTAGTGAGAAATTCCAGAAGTGGGAAGCTTTTAAAAACCAACAGAGGGCAACGAAAAAAACCATAAGAAATAAAATGATGAAATATGAAGGCAAGCCAGCCAGTAATATCAAAGAGGATACCAAATGTTTTTTTTTCAGATATATAAAGAGTAAAGAAGAGGCAAGTGTCGATATTGGACAGCTGGAAAGAGTTGCTGGCATGGTAGTAATGAGGTACAAAGAAATAGCAGAAAAATTTAATAAGCATTTTGCATCAGTCATCACTATGAAAGACACTAGCAGTATTTTAGAGTATCAGATAGCAGAAATGAGTGCAGTTGCTAGTAGTAAGGAGGTGATGCTTGGGAAGCTGAAATGTATGAAGGTAGAAGTAGCCTGGACCAGATGGACTACACCTAGGGTTCTGAAAGTGGAAGTCAAAAAAATTGTGGATGCAATAGTAAGAATTTTTCAAGAATCACTAGATTCTGGAATCATTCCATAGGACTGGAAAATTGCAAATGTCAATCCACTCCAAAAAGGAAAGGAGGCATAAGAAAGGAAATTATAGGCTGGTTAGCCTGACTTCAGTGGTTGGGAAGATGTTGGAGTCCACTATTAAGGATGAGGTGTCTGGATACTTGGGAAGTGCATGATAAGGTAGGCCAAAGTCAGCATGAATTCCTTAAAGGGACATCTTGCCTGAGACATCTGGTGGAATTCTTTGAGGAAGTAACATGCAGGATAGACAAAGGAGAGTCAGTGGATGTTGTTTACTTGGATGTTCAGACAGCTTTTTTCAAGGTGCCGCACATGAGGCTGCTTAACAAAACAAGACCCATGCTATTATATGAAAAATACTACCATGGATAGAAGACTGGCAGGAGGCAAAGAGTCAGAATAAAGGGAAAATAAATCACAAACACAAGAAAGCTTGCAGATGATGGAAATCCAAAGCAACACACACAAAATGCTGGAGAAACTCAACAGGCCAGGCAATATCTAAGGAAAAGAGTAAACAATCAATATTTATGGTCAAGACCTGCAGTCCTGATGAAAGGTCTCACATTAAAGGAAACCTGTTCTGGTTGGCTGCCAGTGACAAATGGTGATCCACAGGGCTTTGTATATTGACCGTTACTTTTCATATCACATGTCAACGATTTGGATTATGGAATTTATGGCTTTGTGACCAGGTTTGCAGATGATACAAATATAGGTGAAGGGACAGATAGTGTTGAGGAAGCAGGGAATCTACAGAAGGATTTTGACAGATTGGAAGTATGGGCTAAGAAGTGGCAGACAGAATATAGTCTATGGAAGTATATGGTCATGCACTTTGGTAGAAGGAATAAAGCTGTAGACTATTTCCTAAATGGAAAAAATTCAAAAGTTTGAGGAACAAAGAAACTTGGGAGTCCTTGTGCACGATTCCCTAAAGGTATACTTCCAGGTGAGTCATTAATAAGAAAGGCAAATACAATATCAGTATTCATTTCAAAAGGGACTGGAACATAACAACAAGGATACAATACTGAGGCTTTATAAGGCATTGGTCAGACTGCACAGAGTATTTTAAGCAGTTTTTGGCCCCTTGTCTAAGAAAGATGTGCTGGCATTTGAGAAGGTCCAGAGGGAGTTCACGAGAATGATTCTGGGAATGAAAGGGTTAACATATGAAGTGTGTTTGAAGGCTCTGGGCTTTGTACTCACTAGATTTTAGAAGAATGATGGGGGGGTCTTATTGAAACCTATTGAATATTGAAAAGCCTAAAGAGAATGGATGTTTCTTTCCCATAGTGGTTAAGTCTAGGACTAGATAGCACAGCCTCAGAATGGAATCAGTCATGATGGAATGACAGAACAGACTTGATGGGCCAAGTGGCCTAATCTTGCTCCTACGTCTTGTGGTCTTACGTATCTTTCTCTACTACCACCCCAGGCAGTGCGTTCCAGGCACCCACTACTCTCTGTGTAAAATTTTCCCCTCACATCTCCTTTGAAATTACTCTGACATTAAATGTACATGCCCTGTCCTATTAGATATTTCAACCCTGGGAAACCATTCTGTCTGCCTACTTTGTCCATACCTCTCATAATCTTATAAACCTCTACCAGATCTCCACTCAGCATCCGAGAAAACAACCCAGTTTGTCCAACCTCTCGTTATAGGACATGCCCTCTATCCAGGTAGCATCCAATTAAACCTGTTCTGCAACCTCCCAAAAGCATCAAATTCCTTCCTATAGTGGGGTGAACAGAACTGTATGCAAAACTCCAGATGCAGCCTAACTACAGCTTTATAAAGCTGCAACATAACTTCCTAAATTATGAACTCAATGCCCCGACTAATGAATTCTTAACCACCCTATCAACCCCTGTGGCGATTTTCAGGGAGCAATAAACTTACACCCCAAGATTATCAACACTGTTAAGAATCTTGCCTTTAACAATGTACGCTCACTTTACGTTTGATCTACCAATATGCAACACTTCACATTTAGCCGGGTTAAACTCCATCTGCCATTTCTCTGCCCATACCTGCAACTGATCTTTATCCCATTGTATTCTTTGAAAATCTTCTATGCCACCTTCGTATCATCGGTAAACTTACTAACCTACACATCTATCCTTTCATCCAGGTCATTTATCTGCATCACAAACAGCAGGTGTCCGAGTACAGATCCCTGTGGAACATCACTTATTCTGCCCTCGCTCAAGAGTTTTCCCCATTTTCTCAAGCTCAGCTTCCAACAAATTGCTTCTAACTGACTGGATGCACAAACGATATAAAATGGCCTCCTTGATGACAAAAGCTAGTTGCTTAACAACGCAATGATGAACAACAACTGTGAATTTACAATTAGTGAGATCTGGTAATTAGAAATGAAGCAACAATCCAAATCCGGAAGACATAACACCACTAATCACAGATCTCCAGATAGAGTACTTTGATCACAACTGCAATGTTTCCTAGAATGGAATATTATAAACATTATAGTTACAAAGAGACTAGTTAGGCTGGGTTTATTCTCACTTGAATATAGGACACTGAAGAATAGTTCATAGTTCAAAGTGCATTTATTATCAAAGCATGTCTATATTACACAACTTTGAGATTCATCTCCTTGCAGGCAGCAACAAAACAAGAAACCCAAACGAGCCCTTTTTAAAAAAAAAAAAAAAAAAAAAAAAAAATCCAATCCAATCAAATACCCAAAAAAACAACAAACTGTGCAAACAATAAAAGCAAGCAAACAGCATTCAGAGTGAAAGTGAGCCCATAGACACGAAACCCGGAGCAGCCGGAATAGGACCACAGCCATAGCCTCAGCACAGCAGAGAGTAGCGCAAATGTCACAGAACAGTGAACATTAGTGAACTAGCCCAACCCTTCCCTCCAATCCTGACACCCTGCCTTTCCAATCCAGTGTTTAAATCGTCCAAACATAGAGAGACGGTCAGAATCATTTTTCCAAGGGCTGGTGAGTCTAGAACAAGAGGGCACAGTTTTAAAGTGATAGTGGAGAAAATAAAAGGAGATCTGAGGGGTATGCTTTTCCACACAAAGGCTGGTGAACAGATGGAACAAGCTTGCAGAGGAGAGGTGATGGAGACAGATACGATTACAATACTTAGAAGGCGTTTCGTTAGGTACTTTGATAGGAGCAATGTAGGGTGACACAGACTTAATACAGGCAAATGCAATTAACATGGGTAAGCATCCTAACCAGCATAGAGTGAAAGGGCCCATTTTCTGCTGTGTATGTCCAGGATCTTATGACATAATTTGACTGAATTTAGTTCCAGATCACAGAACTGGGCTGATATGTTATTACACCCTAGCAGTTTCACATACATGCAAAATGTTTATTTTTAAATTCTATCAACTTAGTGACATTCTACTTAACTATAGCAAGACACTGAAATCATTAATAATACCTTGAAAGTAATATTTTTCAAAAAAAATCATCTATGCTGTTTGAGATCAGTGGGGAACAGAGCATTAATGTTTTGGAGAATGAATGCCCTTTCAAAATTGCCACTCTGCAAAGTAATTGATCTTTCTTTATTTCATATGTTGTAAGCAGGTACATTCATATTTCCACTCTGGCTAAAAGAACCATTTCAAAAATTTGTTCCATTGCTATGAACATGAAAGTAAAAGGAAATGAAAGGCAATAGACTTTTGCAATTGGGTTAATTGCATCATGATTTCAGGGCCAATTTATGAAAACTATTGCATTACTGTCAAAATCAATGTCTTCTTGCAGGCTGGTTGAGTTTTATCGTTGTATTTTAGCTGCCATTCTGTTGTCATATCTTTTTTTATATTAATATGATTCACAGTGACTGATATACACAGAAAATCCAATTTAAAAAAAAGCAGCCACAAGATTTTAAAGAACCCTGTCATATCTAGCCTTGGTACTAATGCCTTCAACCATCTATAAAATGTAAAAATAATTCATACGTAATAAAATTGTACGAATTATATATTTAGAGCCAAGTACTAAATAACACATAAGTTGTGTTTCAGTATCATAAATAGGTAGAGAACACACAAGGAAATTAATAAAAACTTATGTGCAATCAAACTACACACTACACTCTATTTACTGAATCCCTTACTTGTCATGGTTCCGTTTGGCTCTTCCCCTTTAACGCTCCTTTCTCCCTGATTATGCCTTAATTTCAGTCATTGGATTTCCAATTGCTGCTAGTTTACCTAATTACAGTACACCTGGTTTTCATCAGAGACTGTAAAATAAGTACGATGGCTTCTAAGTACAGGTTGCCAGTTTGTTGGTTTATTCTCGAGTGATACCTCATTCTCTTGTCTGCTTAGAATTGTTAGTTCTAAGTTTAGTTCCAAGTTCTGCTCTAGTTTCAAGATAGTCCCTGTAGATCCTTTCTCCTTGTCAAGATTTCTCCAGTTTGCTGTTCTACGTTCACATCTACGCCAGCATCCCCAATTCAGTCGACGTGCCGGTGTCCTGCACTTGGGTTCTCCTCAGTCGCCCCGTGCAACATTACTAAAATTTAGTTTGTAAAAAAATTATTGGTGTATTATTTTACCTTCCTTCCAAGAATTATTCCTGAATTCGTGAGAGTAAGAGTTCAGCAAGGACTAGAAGGGCTGAGATGGCCTGTTTCCGTGCTGTAATTGTTATATGGTTATATATGGTTATAACCCATTAACGTTTCTGAAAATGAAATTTTCATAATTTCCAAAATTTTATTAAGTTATAGTTAAGTAAGTGTTAGCTTACATCCATATCTTGGAGCATGAGTGTTGGTAAGTAAGTGTTGGTAAGTAAGTGTAGCTAATTCCGGGAAATGTCTCAACTATTAGGTCGAAGCTTATGAGGGGAAAAAGACCAAGTGCTCTGAACTGACAACTGAAGCTGCCCAGAATGGCTAGAAGACCAACATTTTCTCTGTAGAAGTGGGATGCAGGGGATTCGTTGCTGCATCTACGACCAGTCTATTGAAGAAGATGGGGGTGAGGGGTCACTCCCTCCAACAAGCAATCATGTCCTTATCAAACACAGCAGAAGAAAGCAGCAATTGGATTTGGATTAAAAGGAAAGACAACAACTGGGCTGCAAGATGAAGACAGGAGGGTATGGAACTGAAGGGGGTGTATCTGGGATGCCAGGTAGCACCGTTGAGCCCTCTGGAGATGTCTTGGGCTTATCAACGAAACGTCAAAGAAGGAGGGTGCCCACCTGATGACCCTGATGACGTACCTACCCTCCCTCCTTGTCACCACTCCAAGCCCACTGCCAACATCGAGAGTGCTGACTTACCATAGGGATTGAAACATCAAGTCCTAGTAGCTCTACTACTCTCCATTCACCAGAGCCATATGGGCAGTAACTTATGGGAAAAGGCAGAGACCAGCAATCTTGTAACAGAGGAAGGAGAAGTAGGTGAAGCAGATATTTAAATAGATATTTACTGACTTGAAAGAGGCTTTGAAGCAGGTCACTCAGGCACAGAAGGACATTGCAGAGCATGGTGGAAGAGCCAAGAGTTGGGCAGAATGGAATACAGCTTTTGCTGGAAAATGATTTATGCAGTTTGAATGAAATACTAAGATACTACCAACTGGCTGAATGTTAATATACCTGTGGGAAAAAATTATAACAATTTTACAAGTTGTGAAGTCAGTCAGCTTCATCCTGGGCTCTAGCCTCTGTAGCATCCAGAACAACTTCAAGGGGCAATGCCTCAACAAAGCAGCATCCATCATTAAGGACCCCCATCAATTAGGACGTGTCCTGTTCTCCTGTGATCATCAGGAAGAAGGTACAAGAGCCTGAAGGCACACACTCAGTGATTCAGGAACAGTTTCTTCCCCTCTGCCATCCGATTTCTGAATCGACTTTCAACCCATGAACACTACCTCACTACTTTTCTGAACAGTTTATTTAATTTAACTATTATATATATACTTCCTGCAATTCACAGTTTTTATTATTATGTATTGCATTGTACTGCTGCTGCAAAAGTAAGAAATTTCACAACTATGTAGATGATAGTGTGACGAAAGTACACATAGACTAAGATGTTAACTGTCCTGTGCTGGCACCAGTGGGATCAGCAGTTGGTCTGCCACCTATCTTCAGGAGAAAGAGAGATAAGGAAAACAATGGAGCAGCACTTGGAGATGTTAATGAAGGGACGGGAGAGTTTAACGGAAGGAGACACGGTCTGAGAGCTGTTAAGATCGGTTCCTCTTTGAACCCTGAACTGTTTGAAGTGATGGACAGGCAATACCCCAGCAGGGGGATAAAAAGGGACAGGTTCGCTAAGGCGACACACACGACACCACGAGGTAACGAGACCCTGGAAGCGGTGCGCCTCCCACAAGTTGGTGGGAGTTTTGGAGGGCTGCTCGCGGGGCCAAGCCATAGACGCACAGGGTGGAAAGGTACGATCAGCGGGAACCTGGTGTGTGTCCACCCTTGCCTGGGTGCCAGGTTCACTGCAGAGGAGCGATCGTATCTGAAAACGGAGGGGTCACAGTCGGTGACCTCAGAAGACATTACAAAGGGCTCGCCCGAAAGCTGACTGCGAAGAATATCGAAGGTCTGTGTGGAAGCCGTTTGAATATTCATTTGCTTTTGCTCTCTCTCTCTCCTTCCCCCCCACCCCCCACCGTCTATCGCCACGGCAGTGATTACTGTGAACTGAACTGAACTCAATTGAACTGAACTTTGCGTCACTTTGAAATTGGTCATTTATCCCTAGACGACAATAGAGCTTGATTGATCCTGTTATCCTAATTCTGTGTACATGTGTGTTTATCATTGCTGAACTGTTGCATTTATATCCTTACTATTAGAGTACTGTGTTGCTTATTTCTTTAATAAAACTTTCTTAGTTCCAGTAATCCAGACTCCAACTGAGTGATCCATTTCTGCTGGTTTGGCAACCCAGTTACGGGGTACGTAACAATAGTAAACCTGATTCTGATTCAAAACAGTGTTATACTACAAGAAATGTTATTTACTTGTTAAGAACATGCACAAGAGAACAAAGGTCAATGATTTCATCCTTTGAGCCTATTCTCCATTCAGTTAAAAAATGACTCAATTTGTGTCTCATTGCCATTTGCCGCATAACTCCTCATACTATTATCCCTCAATAAATTGCTTGATTCACTTTGATAGGCCAACTTGTCCTAGCGTCCACTGTCACTTGGAGAACATTTCAACTTATCTTTCTTCAAAGAGCTACTTTCTGATTTTGCTCCTCAGCAGCCTGGCTTTATCTTCAACATTATGTTCTTGAGGTCCCTCTGACTGCTGCAGTCTGTCAGGGTATGCATGGATATCCCTGGCAAACTTTGCAAGTGCCATTATGCAGTATTTGTCATGCTGCATTTTGGGGCCCAAGCGCAGGATCACACAGAGACTCAGAAGGGTTAAACAAAACTTAGGACTCTTATTAACAAAAGAGACAAAACAAAACAGCAGAACTTGCATGGTCTTGGATAACTCAGAATAACTCAGCCAGAACTTCACTAGACCAGGATCAGGGCCAACAAGCCCCGAGGGATTAGCACTGCCCCTTTAAATACACTCTGGGGCAGGAGGGACTCTGTGCCTGGCTAATTAAAACCCCAGACTCTTGAAAAACTTAAAAGAAACCATTCTGATTAGAGACAAAATTCCAAGAATACTTAATTGAACATCTGCAAAGTCTGGAGGAGAATTAATTGGAAATATCTAAGAACAATGGCAACTTAAACGTAAACTAGAGAAGACCTAACTATAACTCATAAAAAGCCTGATAAACAACAATATATTATAATTAATAAAATACAGAGAATACAAAACAACAGCAATAAAATTCAGAGCCCTCAGAATACTCTACCAACGACTTGAAGTTGTCGCGGTATCTCTGGGGTTTCCATGCATATCCCATTTTAAATCAATTCAATTCAAGTTTAATTGTCATTGAACCATACATGAATACAGCCAAATGAAACAGCATTACTATAGGGTCATGGTGCAGAGACACATTACCAACAGTCACACAGAGTAAGCACACACAAGATGACGGTCATGTAATACGGGTCCCGATGTCCACCCACAATGCCACAGCTTGATGTCCAGTCCTCACACCTGGAAGTGAACAGACCCAGATAGAATACCAGTAAAAACACAACGATGCAGAATATGCACATATTTATTACCAAAGAAGGTCAGGAAGAACCCCATGGGTATTCCATAACACAACGCCCATTACATTTAGACAGTTTTTGATGAAACAAGGAAGTACCAACTAGAACTATTCATTAATAGCAATAAAAAGTAATCATTAAGTGTGTTTTCAGAGCACACCATGTCATAGCAGAAGAAGGTCGTAGCACCTAGAATAGAGTCGTAGAGTCATAGAAAAGTACAGCACAGAAACAGGCCCTTTGGCCCATCTAGTCCACTTAAACTGCCTACTCCTATCGACCTGCACCAGGACCATTGCCATTCATACCTTTAGCATCCACGTATCTAACAAACTTCTCTTAAACGTTGAAATTGAGCTTGCATGCACCATTTCCACTGGCAGTTCATTCCACACTCTGAGTGAAGAAGTTTCCCCTCCTGTTTCCCTTAAACACCTGAAATAGGTGCTCAACTTCTTTCCAAATAACAGAAGCATTAATAAACCATTTTCATTTGATGAAAATAAGTACTGAAGTGGGAACTGATATTTGGTGCAATTCTTCTGGAGAGCGATTCAGGGACCAAAATGCAAATCATTATGCACAGCCCAGTCAGAAAACTCAGGTTTTTTAACACAAGGCATTCAATTGGCTGATTGTTGCACACCTCCCAGCTGTTAAAGGGACAATTGCCAACAGCAGCCATCAGAAGTTGTGTAGGGACAGGCCTTCCCTTGAGTGGGCACGGATAGAGCCTTTGAAATGGAGTAGGAACCCCAGACTTAGAATAATCACAGTACTTCCAGACGTCTAGAGAAATAAAAACTGGAGCTTGATTTGCAAACCAGATTTACGTGATCTCAAGCTGTCTCATATCAATTGCTGTCACTGAGAAGTAACCAATGACATCCAAGCACAGGCTGGTGATATGAAAGGAGTATCTGGAATGAATATGAATATCTGGAAGTAGGACACTCAGAGCATCCAATCACAGTTATCAATCTTGTTTCCAATGGAACCTAGTCATATAGCACATCAGATTGTAGTACAAAAAAAATAAATATTTAGCCCTTAAATTCCAATGATTATAAAGTTGGAACATTGTGCACAGTTCAGTCAGCAAACTTGGGCTTTGTTAATACAAAGCATGCAGTTGGCTAATTGTTACATGTCTCCCAGCTACATATGCTGTGTGTGTCTGTTGGTTCTGTGTTTTGTACCTTGGCCCAAGAGGAACATTGTTTTATCTGTCTGTATTCATGTGTATGGTTGAATGACAATTATACTTGAATTTGAACTTGAACATTATTTTATCTTGAAATGTTTGATCAGACTCTGTTTTCTATTTTAACTCTAGGGCTAAGGGTACTTCAGATGCTCTCACATTGCCTTGACCTGTATAACCACGTGATGCTACTTTTGGGAGCAGGTACATGCATGGGGTCAGTGGGCAGGCAGCACCTCAATCCAACCCACTTTTGACTATCACAAGCCAAGCAATTCCCATAGCCATACTTAACTGTGAGTTCCAATGTCCTCGAGCCCTCACTGTCACAACCACCTGATGAGGTGTATTGATCCTCAACAACACACCTCAGGAGGGAGATCCTGAGGCTTCATCCCAGACCACACCAAAGGCCCATAGGCAGCTCACTGGAGTCAAAGGCCTCTGATATCTCTGATGAACTGCATCAGTCACAGCTGGCATAAAGCTGAGGGGCAGCTGTGAAGCGTACACAGCCCCTCTCCTCAATCTAAGCTGCCAACTTTATGGCATTCATCGAGCATTTAAAAATAAGATTGGTGAATTCCATTTGCTGTAAATTTCTCTATTTTAGTTTTCTCTGTATAGTTGGCCCTGGGTTAGCAAACAATAAGATGCTAATTTATAACAAAGTGAAATTAGTCTTAACGTTGATATTATCCTGCATTTATCTGAAAATAAGATGGATTATTTCCCTGTCATCATTTTCTACAAACTGAGCTTGCTCAAGTATCAGACGCTTCCCTGAGGATGAACAAATCAGAAGGCTGCTTCAAATCTAGGTGATTCTGTACTATATCTGCTATGGAACCACATTCTTTAAACACACTGGTCAAAATAACTGCTGTCCTGTGAAATGGAAAATCTTACAATGAAATGGGTATACAGTTAATAGACTGTCATACATCCATTATAATGTCATTACAATGTCATTACCTCAGCTTCCTTAATTATTGTGCAATGTTGCTTTAAAATGCTAGAAAATTAACCATATAATTATTTCATAATGGAAAAAGTCTAACTTCAATTTTTTTCCAAAAAAACAATACTTGGGAGTTTGACTTGGTCGTTTGTTTTGTATATACATATTAAAGAAGAGAAAGTTTAAGATCAACTATCCTCTGTGATGTAGCATTTACTTAGTCGGTTTAGTGTGGTCTAAATTAACCCTGTCTGCTGGTGATTTCTAGAATTTAGATCTTTTCTTTCACAATCGAGTTACCAAACTCTCTAATAATGTACGTAGCTGGAGGAGCAGGTGCACAATGAGAAGAAGTTGGGAACTCTAGTTACAAAGATAGCTTTAGAAAGTCCAATCAAGAAAAGGGGGAAAATTAAGAATGTTGCGGAGCATGGAAATTTGAAATGCTTTACACACTTTATTGGGTAGAATCTCTGGAAAGAGAAACAGATCTAATATTTTAAGTCATATGTCCTTATTCAGAACTGGGAAACAGAGAAAACAAGTTAGTATTAGGTTTCAGTGAAGGTGGGTGGGATATATAGGTCAAAAAGAACCATGGGGTAAGTTATATAGGTCCTACAGCCAAATGGGTGATAAAGAGTGATGAAGACAATGAAATGTTACATGTGCTGTCCAAGGAAGTAGGACATTCAGAAGGTCAAGGTGTGTTGTCAGATAGATAGACAATTGGACAATTTACAGCAGAAATAGTCAGGTCTCAGTCAGACAGAGAAAGCAAATTACCTGAAGCTGGAGAATTCAATATCAAGTCCAGAGATCTGCTTCAGCCACCACAGGGGAAACATCAACTGTGCAAATGTTCTGTCAAAACAGTTAATCTTGTCTTTCATTCTTCTGGAGTACAAGCCTGGTTGGCTTAATCTTTCCTTACAGGACAAATCCATGGAAATCAATGCGGTGAATATTGACAACATTCTATTGACGAGTATATTCTTCCTTAAAAGTAACATACAAGCTGAAATAGGCAAAAACAATGTGGTTTTGTGAAAGACAAAGGTACAAGAAACGCAATATTAATGTCAAGGATACTATCAGAATAGCTTGATTCAAGTGCAAAAAGATTTGTTTGTTTGTTTCATCGACTACACAAAAGCATTTGATAAAGGGAAGCACAATAAGTTATTTGAAATATTACAGAAAACTCTAGACCTAGATTCGAAAGACCTCCGCCTAATCAAAAACCTGTACTGGAAACAAACTGCCGCTGTAAGAATAGATGGAGAAGTGAGTCAGTTTACGAAAATCAAGAGAGGCGATAGACAAGGGTGTGTTTTCTCCCCTGATTTATTTAATGTGTCCAGTGAAACAATATTACAAAAAATAAGAGACATCTTGGGAATCAAAGTTGGCGGTGAAAACATCAATAATTTCAGATATGCAGATGACACTGTGTTAATTGCAAGTACGGAGGAAGAACTACAAAACTTAATTGATATAATTGTTGAAGAAAGTGCAAAAATGGGTCTATCTATCAATTGCAAAAAGACAGAATGTATGGTGATATCCAAAAAGAAGGAGAATCCTATCTGCAGGCTGAGAATAAATGGGGAAGACATATAACAAGTACAGAACTTTTGCTACTTAGGATGCTGGGTGACATCAGATGGCAGGTGCAACTTGGACATCAAAAGAAGTATAGGGATGGCAAAAGACACCTTTACGAGTATGAAGAGTATACTGACCAATACTAAACTAGGCATGACAACCCGCCTCAGAGTACTGAAATGTTATATTTATCCAGTTATGTTATATGGCTCAGAATGTTGGACAATATCTAATAACATGAGGAAACGAATTATAACAGCAGAAATGTGGTTTTTGAGGAGGATGCAAAGAATATCATGGACAAAATGAATATCTAACAAGGATGTCATGAACAGAGCAAACACAAAAAGAGAAATAATGTATGAGATCATGAAAAGGCAACATACCTTCATTGGACATGTGATTAGGAAAGAGGTGTTAGAATGCACGGTAATTATGGGAAAGATTGAAGGGAAGAAAGCAAGAGGAAGACAAAAACAAATGATGATAGAGACCGCAGCCAGAGAATTAGAAATGAATACCAATGAATTGATCCACTGGACCCGAAACAGGAGTGTGTGGGCCATGGCAGTCAAAGCTCAAACTGGGCATGGTACCTGATGATGATGATGATGATTCTTCCTTAGGTACAAAGACCAGATCTGTACACAGTATTCCTGTTAGGTTCTCATCATGGAGAAAGATGCCTCTGCTCACAAACAGAAATCTTCTTTCAGTGTAGGCCAAAACTACGGTCACCTTGCTGAACCTGCATAATAATTTTTATTCATCCACGTACAGAGAACCAAGATCTGTCTGAAAGTGACATCCTTCATACTCTCACCATTTTAAAAACATTGCAACTTTCTAGTTACTTTTCTTAGTTAATGACAGATTTCCAGCATTTGTACCATTCATTTTATTTGACTTAGATATCTGAAAATCTGCCTGCTAGCTTCTGGTCCGGCACTATGTAAAATAAAAGTCTGTTAAGTAATCCAAGAACAATATTTGTAATGCTCAGACAGTAAGCCTTACAGTTTTTGTGACGAAATGAAGCAAATGAATGTTTATTACATTCTCTATATTATCTTACGTATTGTTTGTCTGCAGGAACATGGGAATACTCCTCTGGCTCACTCTGCTGCTCATAATCCATTGCTCTTCAGCTTCGATGTGTCCATCAAGCAGTAATCGCACTGATTTGATCATTACTTGCCATGAGGATGTATCCATTTCTCTTCCTCAAGCAGTCAACATGGACAAAACATCTCAAAAACCAGCCCTCTTTATAAACATTTCGACTTTTCAGAATTTTTTACTTGTCAAGCACCTTGAAATTCAGCAAATGACTATTGCACAAATCAGCACTGATGCATTCAGCCTTCTCACTTGTCTTGAGACATTAATTTTGGAGAATGTCAGCCTGAGTAATGCAGTAATACATCAAAATGCCTTTGCTGGCCTGCAGGCAAAGTTGTTGTCCCTTAAAAACAATAGACTGCATATGATATACGAACAAATATTTGCAGATAGTGACAATATTGAACACCTTGACCTTTCAGGAAACCAAATCAGTTTTATAGAGGATAATGCATTTGCAAGACTGACCAAACTTAAAAAATTAAATGTAGCCAACAACCGCCTCATTACTGTGTCTCCTTATTGGTTTGGTACTGCATTTTATAGTAAATCAATACAGCACAATATGGGTCCTTCGGCCCACGTTGATAAAACAGATTTTTGGTTGAATCTTATGGGAAACAACCTGACTTGTGAGTGTCAGTACAGAGGCATCATGTACAAGGAAAACCAGTGGTTTACTCAGGCCATTACAGCTAATAATTGGACTTGTAATTGGAATTATAGCATTCCTTCATGTGACACACCACACTTCTTCCCAGTCTACAAAGAGATCTCGATAACAGAACATTCTTATCTGTATGTACACTGTGACCCACGTGGCTATCCCAAGCCAAAGGTAAAATGGTTTCTTCCCAACGGTGTTCAGTCACACAATTCAACAGTTTTTTCTTTGAAGAATGGCATGTTGAATATAACATCAGCGAAGATGAATTTTTCCGGGACCTATGCTTGCTTAGCCTCAAATTCTGAAGGCTCAGCAGTGGGACTGTACCAGATAAAGGTGGTTGAAAAACCAGTCCCCTTCATACTTTTCACACCTGCTTTTGAATTTCGGCCTCCCAAACAAAATAGAGTGGAGAATATTATGGTCTGGTCTGTCATTATAATAATGGTCACAATCTTGAGCATTGTGTTCATTTGTTTGATGAAACAGGCGATCGAGTGCCATAGATACAACACTGCCATGGAGGATGATCTCGATAAATTTGTTGCTACTCCTTCTATCATAACACTTCCCAAGAAACCCCCACCATTACCAGACTTTCAAACTGAAACTGATCCAAAACTAAAACTAGGTAAAGGCCAACAGTATGTTTTTGAGAAAAAGTTTGAGTCTTTTCAAGTTTAAACGGTTGTCTAAAATCAAAAAAATAGATCCTAATGCAAGGTTTAGATTATGTTATTCAATAGTCTGTTCAAAGCATTTTGCACCTATTTCGACTCATCCTATCAATTCAAAGCATGCTTTTAGGAGCATATTTTCTGAAAAACACAAGCCTGAGTAAGATTCCTTATTTTTGCAGTAGAGTGTAATTGTGAAGAATGATAAGAACAAAATATATAGTGAGTACTACCAAATGACAATATGCGCTCTATTTCCAGAACGCTTTTAAGGCCTTTTCCGTAACTAATCAAATTAGACCTCCTTTAAATAATTAATACTTGATGCTGAGCACCATCTGATTGTAGATAAGGTTCAGAAGTAAAACAGCAGTCTTAATGAAGCATGTAAGCAAGATAAATTAGTATGTTTTCTTCAGTTTATAAGCTTATATTGAGAATGCTGTTGGAACTTTTGCAGCTTGTAATAAAAATGTAGTGACCCATTATTTATGGGAAAGAAGCTCAGAAATGGGGAAGAGCCAAGGTAAAACAGGCAGGGAAGTCCAGAGATGTGGTAATGCAGAAATAAGATTTCAATTAGAATTCCACTGCCCTAGTTCACAGCCAGCAGCTTCTCAGATTAATAAGGCAGCCCAAAGTGGGAGTGAGAGAAGGGAACAGGCAAGGGGAGATTTTGAGAAGACTAGCGAGACCGCTGGCTCAGACTGAGATCATAGGTAAGAAAGAGCGGAAAGAGCTGGCGGTGGAGTATGGAGATCACATGGAAGTCTTATATATTGGGAATTGGCTGTGGAATGGAAAGCAGGTTTTTGAAGGGTGAGATTCATGCTGAGAGTATTTTTTTAAAATTGCTTAGAGGAGGTTGAAGGGGGCTTCAACCCCCTCTAAGCAATTTTTAAAAAATACTTATCAAAGAGATCTAACTGCCTCACCTCTCTTCAGTAATATGGTCCACTAGATCTTAGGAAAGCATTCAAAGTCCCCAGAGAGGGTTCAGGAAAGAGTACCTCAGTGGTTCTAGGGGTAAGTGATTTATATTTTAGGGACAGTCAGGGTCAGTTTTATTTACACCAGAGAAGATTAACAAGGACTGTGGTAGATAGATTCAAAATACTGAGGGGTCCAGATCAACAGAAGTGGTTCCCTTTGATGGAAACATCGAATTAAAATGACTTGGAAGACACTGAGGGCATCGTGAAGAGAAAGTAAGTTGGCATCTAATAGGATGATGAAGGCAGATTAATTCCTGGCTTTCAAACAGTCAGTAGCCTCTCAGAATAGCAAGGCAGCACAAAGTGGGAGTGAAGAGAAGGGAACAAGCAAGGGGAGAGAAAAGTTTGAAAAGGTCAAGGGATTGGAACTAGGCTGAAAAGGCAAGAATATTAGGAAGGCTTCCTCCTGCATAAAGACAGGTTTCCAATGCTATAATTTTAAGATTAGTCTATTAATATTTGAGGGATTTAATCTCATTAGCGCAATTAATTAATGCCCCAAAGCTCAAGAGAAGATTTGTCGCCTGCTCTCAACTCTCTTGATTAAAACTACAGAGCTATTTTCAAGGTTGAATGGGTCATGTTTCAGATACTTCCAACTAAAAGCCTCTCCCCACCCTGTCACAAGGGGCCGACATTCAGGTTGCTTCAAAAGCAGAGCAAAATGCTGATAATTTGCGATAATACCATTGGAGGTCTAAAGATGCAATACAGTAGATTCCTTTGAGGAAAGCATCTCTAAATCCATGAAACAGTCAAATTCAGATATTGGATATATATCTAAAATATTAATGTATACATCCAATATATAATGTATTAAATTGGATAAGAATTATAGACAATGTTATAAAATGTTCAAACCTTTATTGACAACTTCTGATAAAATTATTATGATAGAAATGCTTAATAAAATATTTATTTTTAATACTGCTTAAAATTTATATCTACAACAGTTGTATCTTTTGTATTTTGTGGATTTGCTTACTGACCACATCAGCCAGCACAGACTAAATGATTTGAGCAAGCATCTTAAACTTGTTAAAACCTTAATGCAAAGGGTTCAATTTATGATGGTAGAATGCACCCCGTGATATCTTTGAATGCCTTTATTTTAACAATGCATTTGCTCTGTTTTAGTGTGGTTTTCTCTGTCTTTTGATATTATGCATTTCAGCAATAAAAGTGAGAATTGCTGGAATGAAACTGTGTTTCTGACTTAATTGTAAAACCGTCATATAGTGTCAATATATAAGCAATAATTTCACAGACTTTTTTGTGGAATGAAAATAAGGTGTGATCAATAAAGATGCGTGTAGAAAATGCCCAACCAGATGACTGCCCATGCAGCAGAGATAAAATCATTCCTCTCTGACCATCAAGCTGCCTGTGGAAATTCTCCATGTTGAAATTCCCCTTGACTATCATAGCATTGCCTTTTTTACATGCCTTTTCTATCTTTCATTGCAATTTGTACCCCACATGTTGACTACTGTTCGGAGTCTGTATATATGTAACTCCCAACAGGGCCTTTCTACCCTTGCAGTTTCTAACTCTACCCACAAGAATTCTATATCTTCTGATCCTATGTCACTGCTTTCTAAGGATTTGATTTGATTTTTTACCATCAGGGCCACCCTACCCTTCCTCCCTACCTACCTGCCTGTCCTTTTGATACAAGGTGTATCCTTGAATGCTAAGCTCCCAACTATGATCTTCTTACAGCCATGAGTCATTGATGCCCACAATGTCATACCTACCAATTTCTACAAAATAATCTACTTTATTCCATATACTGTGAACATTAAAGTACAACAGTCCTGTACACATCACCCTTTTTGATTTTGCTCCCATGTTACACCTCAATTCATCCCACTGACTACAATTTTCCCCTATCATCTGCTTGTCCTTCACAGTTTCACTATATATTACTTCTACTTGCATACCAACTGATCTATCCTCAGCCCTATCACTCCGGTTTCCATCCCCCTGCCAAATTAGTTTAAACCCTCTCCAACGGCTCTGGCAAACCTACCCACAAGGATAATGGTCCCCCTCAAGCTCAGATGCAACCTGCCCTTTTTGTACAAGTCATACCTTTCCCATAAGAGATCTCAATGATCCAGAAATCTGAAATCATGCCCTGTACACCAATTCCTCAGGCACGCATTCATCTGTCAAATCGTCCTATTGTTCTCTTCACTGGCACGTGGTACATTCAGCAATCCAAAGATCACCCCCTTGATGTTTTGCTTTTCAGCTTTATGCCTTTTTTCTCTATTCAGGACCTCCTCCACTTACCTATGTCGTTGGTGCAAATATATACCACAACTTTCAGTTGTTCACCCTCAGTGCTGCGCACATTAAAGTACAACAGTCCTGTACACATCACCCTTTTTGATTTTACTCCCATGTTACACTTCAATTCATCCCACTGACTACAATTTTCCCCTGTCTGTAACTATGAATGCTGAGAATGCTGTGTACCCAATCCGAGATATCCTTGATCCTGGCGCCTGAGAGGCAACGTACCATCAGGGAGTATCTTTCACGTCCACAGAATCTCCTGCCTGCTCCTGTAATTAAGGAAACCCCTATCTCTGCTGAGCTCCTATTCTCCGCCTTTCCTTTCTGAGACACAGGACCAGACTTAGTTCCAGAAACCTGGTTGCTGTAACTTCCCCAGAAGTTCATCCCCTCAACAGTATCCAAGGTGATATATTTATTATTGAGGGGACTGACCACATGGGGTACTCTTGATTGGCTACCTGTTCCCTTTCCCTCTCCCGAAAGTCACCCTCCAATTTAGGGGGTGTCTACGTCCCTGTAGCTCTTACCTATCACCTCTTCATTCTCTCGTATAAGCCAAATGTTACCCAGCTGCAACTCCAGTTCCTGAACACCATCTCTAAGGACCTGCAGCTCAATACACCTGTAGTTATCAGGAAGATTGGAGGTCTCCTAGAGTTCCCACATCTCACACAAAGAAAGTAACACTAACTCTGGACCCATTCTCACCTCACTAGCTATGTACTAATAGACAAAGAAAGAAAAACTTACTAGAAACTTATTTGGAGCCTTCACCCCTACTTGCCTAAGCCTTTTGAGCCAAAGCCTGAACTCTCAAACACTGGCCCACTCGCGCAATGGCCACTCGCACAATGCCCACTCCCGCAATGGCCACTCACGCAATGGCCCAGAGAAGTAGTCAGACTGAATCTCAGGAAGCCCACCATGGCCGTACAAGTCATTTTTGCCCACCCACATTAATCCCACTTGCATGCATTAGACTTCTATCACCAAGCCCAAGCATGTGCTAAGCAATAGCAAAGACAAAGACCAAAGTTACCCCAAAAGCTTTGCATTTCATCCAAAATTCGACAACCCACAGGTTCTTTCTCTCCCTGGCAAGGGAGAGGGAGGTGTCCCCCATTTTCACGGCGAGCGGGAGACATAACAACAACTCGCTGGTTTACGATCTTAAAAGTCCATTTCGTTGCTTTTTTCGAGCTCTGTGTCTGAAGATTGCAAAGACTTCAGGTCTTCCGGCCTTCCCGACGAAGCACGAGTCTCCGGCCGTGACACCGACCCTCAATCCACTCGTCTCCAGAGCCCCAAGATCTTAAGCTCCCAAACATGATCGAGACTCTCAGGCCAAACCCTTGGCATGCCAAATAGCGGTCAGTCATGGAACCCAAGAACCCAATTCCCGCAAAGAACCAAGGCCTGCGTGTAACTCCAGGTCAGGGTCTTCAAAAGAACCCTGAAAGGAAAAAATAAAGATATTAAAGGTAGAAATAGAGCTGTTTCCAATATCCTCTAAATCTGCCTTTAGGGTGCCTATAAAAAATTATTCTTCCCCTCCTGCCCCTCACCCCCCCCCAGAAGTTTTCATGTTTTAGTGTTTTACAACATTAAGTCACAGAAAAAGACTCTTTCCTGTCAAAGTGAAAACAGATCTCTACAAAGTGATCTAAATTCATTACAAATATAAACTACAAAATAATTGATTGCATAAGTATTCACCCCCCCGCCCCCTTAATATGAGATAACAAATCATCACTGGTACAGCCACCTGGAAACTCCAACTTCTGGTGAGTCAGTATCTTGGAAAAAACTACACCATGAAGACAAAAGAACACTGCAAGCAATTCTGCGAAGAGGTTTTTGAAAAGCACAAATGGACACAAGAAAATTTCCAAGTCACTGAATATCCCTTGGAGTACAGTTAAGTCAATCAACAAGAATTGGAAAGAATATGGCACAGCTGTAAATCTGACTAGAGCAAGCCGTTCTCAAAAACTGAGTGACCGTGCGAGAAGGGGACTGGTGAGGGAGGCCACCAAGAGACCTATGACAACTCGGGAGGAGTTGCAAGCTTCAGAGGCTGAGATGGGAGAGACTGTGCGTACAACAACTGCTGGCCGGGTGCTTCACCAGTCACATCTTTATGGTAGATTTGCAAAGAGAAAGTCACTGTTGAAAAAAACTCACATGAAATCTCAGTTGGAGTTTGCCAGAAGGCATGTGGGAGACTCTGAAGTCAGCTAGAAGAAGGTTCTATGATCTGATTAAACCAAAATTGAGCTTTTTGGCCATCAGGCTAAACACAATGTTTGGTGTAAGCCAAGCACTGCACAGCATCAAAAACACACCATCCTACCATGAAGCATGGTGGTGACTGCATCATACTGTGGGGATAGAAACATAAAAGAAACAAAGAAAACCTACAGCACAACACAGGCCCTTCGGCCCACAAAGCTGTGCCGAGCATGTCCTTACCTTAGAAATTACCTAGGGTTACCCATAGCCCTCTATTTTTCTAAGCTCCATGTACCTATCCAGGAGTCTCTTAAAAGACCCTATCATATCTGCATCCACCACCGTCGCTGGCAGCCCATTCCATGCACTCACCACTCTCCGCACATCTCCGCTGACATCTCCTCTGTACCTACTTCCAAGCACCTTAAAACTGTGCGCTCTCATGCTAGACATTTCAGCCCAGGGAAAAAGCCTCTGACTATCTACACGATCAATGCCTCTCATCATCTTATACACTGCTTCACTGCACTGCAGCAGGCCCTGGAAGGCTCGTGATGGTAGAGGGTAAGATGAGTGCAGCCAAATATAGGGATATCCTGGAAGAAAACCTAATACAGTCTGCAAGAGAACTGTGACTTGGGAGATTTGTTTTCCAGCAAGACAATGATCCCAAGCATAAAGCCAAAACTACACAGGAATGGTTTAAAAACAACCAGGTTAATGTCCTGGAGTGGCCAAGTCAGAGTCCAGACCTCAATCCAATTGAGAATTTGTGGACTTGAAAAGGGCCGATTACTCATGATCTCCATGTAATCTGACAGACCTTGAGCAGTTGTGTAAAGAAGAATGGGGAAAAATTGCAGTGTCCAGATCTGCAAAGCTGATAGAAACCTATCCACACAGACTCTAGGCTGTAATTGTTGCAAAAGTGCATCTACTAAATACCAAATTGAAGGGGGTGAGTAATTATGCAATCAATTATTTTGTGTTTAAGAATTGTAATAAATTTAGACCAATTAGTAGAACTTTCACTTTGACACAAAAGAGTCTTTTCTGTCAATCAGTGTCAAAAAAGCCAAATTAAATTCATTGTGATTCAATGTTGCAAAATAATAAAACATGCAAACTTCCAATTTTATACATTTTATAGGCACTGAAGTTCCCAAATTCTGTTGAATCTCCTTTGCACTCTCTCCAGTGCAATCACATTCAGCTACAAAACAGTGACAAGAATTGCACACAAATATGCCAAGTGCAGCCTAACCAGTGTTTGGTAAAGTTGCAACATACTAACCCAAGTTTTATATACTACGCCCCAAAGGCAAGCACGTCATCTGCCTTCTTCTCCATCCTAGCTGTCAGTGGATTTAAAGCACAAGATCCATCTGTTCATCTTCATTCTTTAATGCCCTACCATTTATTGTAAACCTACCCTTATCTGACTTCCCAAAATGCATCACTTCAACTGTGTTGGGATTAAATTCCATCTGCTAATGCCCTGCCCAGTTGTCTACCTGATCTCCCATCTCAGTCACTGAAGCTTCTAACTCCTCCCGAGTTGGCATATGTCTCTTGGTGGTCTCCATCACTAGTCCCCTTCTTGCACAGTCACTCAGTTTTTGAGAATGATTTGCTCTGGGCAGATTTACAGCTGAGCCATATTCTTTCCATCCATTGTTGACTGACTTAACTGTACTCCAAGAGATGTTCAGTGACTTGGAAATTTTCTTGTGTCCATCTCCTGACTTGTGCTTTTCAATAACCTCTTCACAGAATTGTTTGGAGTGTTCTTTTGTCTTCATGGTGTAGTTTTTTCCAAGATACTGATCACCAGTAGTCGGACCTTCCAGATACAGGTGTATTTTTACTACAATTGAAACACTTTGACAGTACACAGTTCTATATATAACTGGGACATCTTAACTAATTAAGCGACTTCTAAAAAAAAATGGTTGGACCAGTGATGATTTGTGGTGTCATATTAAAGGGGGTACGTGGCCAAGTGGTTAAGGGATTGGACTAGCGACCTGAAAGTCGTGAGTTCGAGCTCCAGCCGAGGGAACGTGTTGTGTCCTTGAGCACTTAATCACACATTGCTCTGCGATGACACTGGTGCCAAGCTGTATGGGTCCTAATGCCCTTCCCTTGGACAACATTGGTGTCGTGGAGAGGGGAGACTAGCAGCATGGGCAACTGCTGGTCTTCCATACAACCTTGCCCAGGCCTGCGCCCTGGAGAGTGAAGACTTTTCAGGCACAGATCCATGTCTCACAAGACTAACGGATGCCTTTACTTTACTTTATTAAAGGGGGTGAATTGACCCAGCACTACACAATTTTTTATGTGCGAAAGATCAAAGAAAATTCAGGACAATTCAAATAAAGTCAAATATTTACAAAGCTTTCTTTGAACTAACCATGTAACATTTTCAAATGCCTGGATCTTCCCACCACCACACCCAGTTCACTTTCCGTGGTCCACTTCCAATCAGCTGCTCTCTCTGCTTCATTCTGTACCAACTATTGTTGGTATTCCTTGGATAGCTGCTCCAAAACTCTGGCTATTCCTGTTCCCAGTTTACCCTACATGATCCACATGAGCTTCGGGCTAGCATCTTCCTACCAGGTCCATTTCTCTACAGCTTGAATTCTTTCGGCACCCTGTTTGCTACGTCCATCCCAAACCTCATCATTTTCTGCACTAACCACTAGCTTTTTCTCTTCCCTTCACACTGTGCCTGATTACTCTTGTTCAGTCCTCGGTTAGTTGCCACTTCGCTCTGTTCATCCCAATTCCCAGTTCACCCTACACAGTCCATTAGGCCACTGCGCTGTATTTAATATCTCATTATGATTTGATCATGTAAATATTTTATTTGATTAAACATTCTTTGTTTCCATAATTCATTATGGGTTATTTGTAAGAAGTACGTGAATGGCATACATCATTACAGCACCACATCATATGTGAGCACCTCACTAAAAGTAAAACAAAGTAGATATGTTATTTGGGGCTCCTGCGTTTTTCTTCCAATTAGTTTCTGGAGTTACAAAACATAAAATCTTTCAGGTCAGCCTGAGTTCCAGCCTGCCATTTTCCTTTTAAGACCACCAGCACCACACCCCTGCCTTCTCCCTTTTAGGTGCACCTCACACTGCTGGTTCTGTATCCAATTTGCCATTTTCACCCTGGATCTGCGGCCTCCATGCTTTCCCCTGCGGTCCACTACCTCTGTGTCCTCGAAGATCACTCTCATGTTAGCCTGTCTTCTCAGATTGCTCATGCGTCCATGTGCACTTGAGCTCCGGCCTGCCATCTTCCCTTCAGATCAGCCTGAACTTTACCCTGCTGACTCCGCACCCAGTTTTCCCTGACACATTGACCCATCAAATCTATACTAGCACACAGTGCACCTCATTCCCTCAGCAAGCAAAATCTGCTTTAAATACACCCAGTGATTTAGCCTCTTCACATCCCCATATCTCAGAACAACAACACATTAACAATGCTTCTCCTTGGGCAGAACCCAGAGCAGAAGCTGCAGACAAGTCTGAATGTTCATGCTGCATCCAATGTTACTGGGTACTCCTTCCCACCTATCTCACACTACAGATTCCCAGTCATCCCTGTGACTACTCTCCCATCCCTTCCCTATCACAGCTCTCTTTCACTGACTCCATTCTCTGTTTTTTTATTTGATGTGCTGGGGCTCAGAATGGGCCTTTCCAGTCCTTTAAGCCTCGCCACCCAGCAATCCCCCAATTCAATCCTAGTCTGATCACAGGATAATTTACAATGACCAATTAACCTACCAACCGGTACATCTTTGGACTGTGGGAGGAAACCAAAGCACACGGAGGAAGCCCACACTGTCACAGCGAGCAAGTACAAAACCTTACAGTCAGTAGCAGGAAATGAACCCGGGTCACCTGTACTGCAAAGAGTTGTGCGAACCACTATGCCACCATGTTCCCCTTGATTGTCTCCCTCTCTCTGGACCAAATTGAAGTCAAAGCCTCAATCACCCCCCACCCAAGCCTTAACCTGGTCTCCAATCCAATTTCCAATCCAGGTTTGTCCCCATCCCTTGTAATCCCCAGACCTGGTCTTGATCCCAGACCTAACTAATACTCTCTGCACTCTCTGATGGTTCAACTTACTAATGAAATACTGCATAATGTAATTCACTAGTACCCAAGGTGACTTGTATTACGTATTATTCAGTACATGTGAATAATATTGGGTTAACTTGAACCAAAACCATTATCACCTGCTCTTCAACAGCCTTTTAATTCACATATCCCAGTCCTGATAAATTTCAAGTCCAATATTTTCTCCAAATTTTCTCTATAAAATCTTTTCAATGTTTTGAATATTTAATCAACCCACCTCTCAGTTTCCCATAACCAGAAGATTGAGATGTGAGAAATGGTTTTACTAATTCCAATTATTTCTGAATATACCTCTGCCACTTCTTAATCCTGAAATAATTCCTCCCATAAAATTGCATTGAATAATGAGAGAGCTCAGTGCTCTTTTAGTAGAGTTTGCACATCAACTAAATTTTCTAAAGAAGAGGCTATGGCAAAGTTCTTCAAGCTAATTCTAAGTTGGGTTTGGCAAGTGATAACTGAGACTTAGGTTTAAGTCTCACTCAAGAGCAACATGAAGTGCAGTCTTCTGTTTCTTTTGTTTCAATAATGTTTAAATACAAATGTTTCTATGATTTTGGTAGGGCTCCATCTTTCTGCTTTGGACAATGTACAAACGTTTGTACTAAAGTTATCTAAGTTGCAGGACCTTTTTGTACAGTAATCTGTTCGAACAAAGTATTAATATCACAAGGTTTAGGCAGAAATAAACATTTTTAATGCATCAGATTCACCACTGGAGCTTCTGATGATTGTTACTCACAGGTTTCTGATGGTCTGACACAATGGTACTATGAAAGTTGACAGACAGATAGAATTGATGGCCCACACAGAACTCTGCAGGTCTTAGCTGGATAGGTAGTAATTGGCAGCTCTTAAATACACTTGTCCATTCTTGCAGTATATAAAAAAACACAAGTTACAGTTCACAGGAAGTGTAGTCAGCCAACAGAATTTGTTGTTACAATTGGACTACCTTACAAATCCCACTACCAGGTAAGGCAGAGGGACTGCAAGGGAGGCCAGTTTTAACAGTCTCAGGTGCCTTGTTGACACGATCGGCAACATCAAAGCAAGCAAGGGCACTAAACAAATTATGCTATTCTTCACAAAAAAATCCTGATATGCTGTTGCAAGCTGTTGGCACTGCTGTAATAGCTCTCCATACGTTTGCATGATTTTATAACATAATGTCAGCTTACTTTCAGTGCCAAATTAACATGAGATAGAAATTGGAAAATGTTATCACTCAGACTTAAGAAAAGAAAAGTTAGGTGTTTTGATTAGGCATCTAGAATAATTCATGTGTAAGATAAAGCCACAATAGCAACATAAAGATATATCAAAGTCAGAATGAGTGGAGTCTTGTTATGGAATCAATTCTCATATTTCTTTACTAACATTGCCGCTGTTGCAGTAATGAAACGGACAACAAAATACTTGATGCTTGCAAAAAGATTAATGAATGCACAGTTGGAGCATGGATTTGTGGTGAATTGAATTAAAGGAACTCTACTTGATTTGAAAAATACATTAACCTTTTGACTTATGTTTGTGTAGCTGGAGACTACATTGTACTGAGACGTTCATTAGAATTTCAGTGAGAGTGCGAGAGGGAGGATAATGATGTGGACCAGACAGTCAGTACATGCACTTAATATTTCCAAATGTAAGTCAATGAACAATTCTGCTTTTAGGTCCGTGCATTGCCTGAGGTAATCTGATAGATTGGTAGAAAAGACGTCAACATGCCTAGAAGAAAATAGATCATCAGGATTTGAGAATCACAACTGCAAATGAACTTAGTGAACTCTTACAGCATTCCATTAGGGCTACTCGCCATCAGTACCACTAACATGATAGAATAATTATTTCTTCATAAAATGAATTAGCTAACACACAATAGTGTTACTTTAAAAGATACCATTAAATTGGTAGAGTTATAAATGTATCAGGTTTTATAATGTACATTGCCATGTTCCTACTGATGAAAATTTCATATGTACTCTGTTCCTATAATGATAAAGTATTGCCGTTATCTTTATTCCATAGACAATTCAAACCTCATTACATCTGCAATGAAACAGAAGCTTTGCCTTCTTCTGACAGAACAGCTCAAATATCTTGAATTGCCTCAAAGTTTATAACATAATTACTTAATGTAGACTTGTACTCCTGTTTGGAATCCTGTCAAGAAAAAGCACCAATTCTGTGTAGTTTCTTTTAGATTATAATTCCCAATATTTTATTGCATAATTGTTAGGAATGATTCACAAATTAGAAATTGAGCTTACTAAAATATTGAACAGTTTTTTTGTCTCGCAAAGATCACATATGTTGCGGAATGAAGAGTAAAAACTTAGGTCTATTTTGCACAGCTGGAGAGGTCAAAACACGGATTAATGGTAGTTCCCAAGTTATTCAAAGCTGCTCAGTGTTAACTAGTTTCTATTTCTAGAAAACTGATTGGACTACTGGAAAAGAGAACAGTTTTTGCACATCAGTTATGAGATTTAGTATTTTGATATTTGAGATTATATCGGATGAAGACTAAAATTGTGTGTGCAGTTTTGGTCCCCTAATCTGAGGAAAGATTGTGTGCAGTTTTGCTCCCCTAATCTGAGGAAAGACATTATTGCCATAGAAGGGGTACAAAGAAGGTTCACCAGATTGATTCCTGGGATGGCAGGACTTTCATATGATGAAAGACTGGATCGACTAGGCTTATACTCTCTGGAATTTGGAAGATTGAGGGGGGATCTTATTGAAACATATAAAATTCTAAAGGGATTGGACAGGGTAGATGTAGGAAGATTGTTCCCGACGTTGGGGAAGTCCAGAACGAGGGGTCACAGTTTGAGGATGAAGGGGAAACATTTTAGGACTGAGATGAGGAAAAACTTCTTCACACAGAGAGTGGTGAATCTGTGAAATTCTCTGCCACGGGAAACAGTTGAGGTCAGTTCGTTGGCTATATTTAAGAGGGAGTTAGATATGGCCCTTGTGGCTAAAGAGATCAGGGGGTGTAGAGAGAAGGCAGGTACAGGGTTCTGAGTTGGATGATCAGCCATGATCATACTGAATGGCGGTGCAGGCTCGAAGGGCCGAATGGCCTACTCCTGCACCTATTTTCTATGTTTCTATGTTTTTTAAAATATTCAGTGGGAAAGTAAAAGGATTGGATTCCTATTGGATTTTCCACGTCAAAGTCAGCAATTAGAAATTTCAACGGAGATATAAAGCCTAAACTCAATCTTATTAAGGTATAATAAAA
Source organism: Mobula birostris (assembly GCF_030028105.1). Taxonomy (NCBI): domain Eukaryota; kingdom Metazoa; phylum Chordata; class Chondrichthyes; order Myliobatiformes; family Myliobatidae; genus Mobula; species Mobula birostris. Next base: position 23,254,897 of record NC_092393.1, read on the forward strand.
TTCTGATAAATCAACATCTGATTGTCAGGAATCCCAGTGTTCTGCCAGCTAGTTTAGTCATTAGATCAGAGCGTGAACTGGGAGTCTGAAGTATGAATCAGATGCGCAGATGGAACCAAAGGTCTGGAATACAGCTGGGAGCAGAGTGCTGCCACTGGGCCAAGCAGACAATTGGACTCAGGATGTGGCTTACCAGAGGTCAGGGAGTTGGTAGGTTTGCAACCAGACAAGCCAAAATATACAGCTAAAATATTTTGGGTTCTGTTTCTCACTCCCTTTAAACTCACCGTTTCAGTGGAAATTATTGTAGCATATTGAAGAGCCATGTTAAAGAGTTCATGATCGACAGCTGCGCTAAACCTACGTTCTTCACGAATGTTCGGGTCTCACTCTTTGGATCTCGCTGAGTGGCCTGCGCTTCGGTGCGCCAATTCCTCACCAACGTCGCCGACTGAAACAGCATGGGAGATCAAAGTATTGACACGAAGGAAGCAGCTGTCAGAATCCTCTGCACTCAAGTGATATCTCTCTCTCTCTCTATGATGAAAGTGAGTTTGCTGATTCTTGAGTCGGGGAGCTCAAATAAGCGATGCAGCAGACTGTAACATCAAAACAGCGAGCTCCTCTCTGGCTGTGGCAGGAGCAATATCTCTCTCTCCCTCATTGGTGAGAGAGCGGGTCTGCTGATACGTCAAGGTGTTGGATGTTCAGTGGATTTTGATGGACTATAGACCATGGTCTCTGGGGGCTTGCGATTGCTTGTATGGTAGGAAGTGGGGGGGGGGGGTGTCGATGCTTTTTGCTGGAATGTGGGGGGAAGGGGAGGGGGTGGATTGATACTTTGGGACATACTTGGGAAGGGGGAGGGAACTTTTGGGTTCTAACGTTTTTCTGTCATTCATTCTTTCGGGTACTTTTTTCTGTCTGTTTCATGGATGTCTGCAAAGAGTAAGGATCTCAGGTTGTATACTGTATATTTTCTCTGACATCATATTGAACCAGTGAATCAAGTAAGGCTGCTGGATTATAGACTTTTGCAGTCATTGGTAACTGGAGTATTTTAAGCTGAAGCTCCTGCTTCATTATAAATGTTATGTGGGGTGAAACTGCAGCAAGGGGTGCATAGTAATTGTGTGTTCACATATACCAGTCTGAATTACCATTAAAGCAGCTTTTATATAACATTGTCACAAGAGGTAGTGAAGGTACCATTGTCTTCATTACAGCTGACTCATGTGAATTCAGTGGGAAATCAGTATATCAAGTAAGCAAAAACATTAATCATACGGGTGGCAAAAGGTGGAAGTCTTGCTATCAATGCCGGTGGGAGTTCACTTAAGATGATCTAGTAGTGTAATTATCGTAGGATAGAGTACGCTGCACAAGGATTCATGTCCCTAATGAAGGTAGCAGCCAAAATAGATGGCAGTCTCCATACTTCTTAGAGGCATGAAGGCAAGTTTATAAAACAAACCTGTTTTATCATGCGTATAATTAGAAGCTAAAGAGTAGACATGGGAATTTTTAATTGCTCTGTTACATACATAAGGTGAGTAATAAGAGCAGTAAATATAAAGTTACCTTGTTGGAAGAAGAAGTAACTATAACAATTCTTATTGATGATATAACCAGTTGGTCCATTACAGGTGAAACCCACTGGTTTCCTTGGCTGCATAAATCTAGGGAAGACACTCTCAACTCCCGCCAGAATCCTGAGATTGAGATGGCTCGTCCCACCCCAAACCCCGGTTTGATTGGATGCTGGGTAGTTTGCTACCGTTACAAATTAGGGCCACGAAATAACAGACGGCACACTGCATACGATTAAACGAATTGTATTTATGAATCTTAACTTAACTAAAGGGTTAGTAAAGAATAACAAAAAGAAAAGGGCCTATTCTACTTAAGCAGTCAAATGTGCACAAGTTGGAGTTCATCTTGAACTTCTCTGTCACTCACGTGTTGGGCCCTCGCTCAACGTGGAAACACACACCACCTTCTGAACGTTTCTTGCAATCCATCTTGAACAAACAGATCTCCCACCGGATCGTATGCTACGACCAGTGCTCCCCAGCGTCTTCTCTCTCCATTTCCGGCTAAACGCAAGCCAAGACCAACCTTATTGTCCCTCACCAAGAAAACCTCCCGCTAATTGGATGGCATGCGTTCCACATCATCCCTTATCTTCAACAATAACCCAAACAGGCTGAAAGCAGAACAAACAGCTCTTACAGAGCAGCTAAATGAAATACCCCCAGCATAACAGTAAAGATCTGAAACGGGCATTACATAGGCTAGAATATGTATTTAAAGTATGCCCATCAGCTTTTAGCGAGGCAGTTGAAGACAATGTTGGCACCCTCCAAAGTGACCTTCATGGTCATGTATGAAATGTGCTGCTGACAGGAATGGTTGGATCCATTGTGTACCATAGTCATCGGTGATAAACATAAACAACAATGACTGGAGTGGACTGGATCTGATCAGCTGGATTATGGGACTGTGCTCTTGAAAGGATTGCAGACTTTGAGAGAGTTGAGGTCCAGGTGCTACTCAGATTTTGGGTTGTAGTCTCCCGCCCAGTGTTTAACTGTGTTTGGGAAGAAGCCTAAGCAGTGATGAACACTGGGGCTGAACACAGCAAATCTCCCGCTACCTGACCACAATGCAGACTCAGATAATGTCCTATTGCGTGGAGGTGAAAGTGCAAAGATTCAGTAGCAGCTTGCTGCCTCTTTCCAAACACCGTGGGCACAAAAGCTGGTTTAAACTAAGTCTGTATTCTCTTACATTTCTAAGTAATGTCTTCCAGCAACTGCCATCTCAAGTTGCAGAATGTTCTTACTTCTGCTTTTCAAGGATCATCGTGAAAGAATCCATACAGGGTAGCCAGCCCTGTCAACCTTCTTGATGGGTCTATGTGCCTAAATCAAATTCACTTACCAAGCTTATTCATGACCAACATTTTAATCCAGATCTCGGTGAGAATTATATTTACATAAACATATGAGTCCTCAGTGAGAGAAGGCCAGTGCACACCAAAGACCATAAAACATAGGCGCAGAATTAGGCCAATTGGCCCATCGAGTCTTCTCCACCATTCTATCATGGCTGATTTATTTTCCTTTTATCACTGTTCTTTTGCCTTCTCCCAGTAACCTTTGACATCTTTACTAACCAAGAATCTACCAAATTCTGCTTTAAATATACCCAGTGACATGGCCTTCACAGACTGATGCTCTTCCCATTTTAAGTCTTCTTCATAACTTAATCCTGAACCACTGATATAGGCTAGGAAAAGCCACCATTCTGGCTGGGTTACATAGACATTAAAATGATGTGTGATATACTGCACTTATGGTGGAACAACAGTGAGTGACCAACAGGGTGTACAGTTGTACCTGTTTCTCATGCATCCTTTTCCTCGTAATGTTTGATTGTGTAAACTTCTACACAGCTTTGCAATGGACAAATGTTTGATTAGTGTGGCCACTAGCTATTCCATGGATTAACCTATCCACTAAATAACTTGGGAGTCGTCTATGTTGGGCTGAGAGCTTCAACTTCTCAGAGCTACAGTCAGATGTTCCCACCAGCTTAAAAGGGGTATCAATCATACCCTTCGAAAGAGCAGGGTAAACTGCTTCAACAACTATCACCTGTACAGGGGTGAGACAGATTGGATGATGGAGTGATCAGCCAAAATGGTGGCTTTTCCTAGCCTATGTCAGTGGTTCAGGATTAAGTTGTGAAGAAGACTTAAAATAGGAAGAGCATCAGTCTATGAAGGCCAAGTCATTGGGTATATTTAAAGCAGAATTTGGTAGGTTCTTGATTAGTAATGATGTCAAAAGTTACTGGGAGAAGGCAAAAGAACAGAGATGAAAGGAAAATAAATCAGCCATGATAGAATGGAGGAGAAGACTCGAAGGGTCGATAAGCTCTCACAAGAAGCTCTCACCCAATGTCAGCAAGACCAAGGAATTGATTGTAGCCTTCAGGGAGGGGAAGTTGGGAGAACAGATACAAGTCTTAATTGAAAGGTCAGTGGTGGAAAGGGTGGGCAGCTTCAAGTTCCTGGGCTAGAGAACTTCGGTGGATCTGACCTGGGCCTAACACATTGACTCAATCACAATGAAGGCATGCCAGCTACTTTACTTAACTGGAACTTTGAGGAGATTTGGTACGTCACCAAAGGCTCTTGCAAATGTCTTACTGATGCATAATGGAGAGCATTTTGACTGGTTGCCTCAGAGCCTAGCATGGAGGCAGCAATGCACAGGATCACAAGGTACTGCAGAGGGTTGTATATCCAGCCAGATCCATCACAGGCACAACCCTGCCCATCTTCAAGGACATTTTCAGGAGGCAGCACCTCAAGAAGCCGGCATCCATTATTATACCCCCCTCTCCACCTAGGACATGCCCTCTTTGCATTATTAGCATCAAGGAGGAGGTACAGGAGGCAGAATGTCTTACAGATGATGAGGCAGTTTACAAGGAATTACCAAGTGAACTTGATCAGTTAGGAAGATGGGCTCAGGAACGGCAAATGGATTTCAACATTCTCAGCATTTTAAGAACAGCCTTTTCCTCTCCATCATAAGATTTCTGAATGGCCCAAGACTCATGATCACTACCTTATTACTTGTCTTTTGGCACTATTTATTAATTTGCAGTTGATAGTATTTTTTATATCTTGTTACTGTACTTGTGCCGCAAAACAATAAATTTCATAACGTATGTCAGCGATAATAAACCTGACTCTGATTCTGATTCTGAAATGTCACTTAGCGTGTCCACAATAAGGTCTGAACTCTACCTCAGTTAAAGCAAATTAGGCTGGGGTCATCTGATCACTGTGAGCGAGTAAGGGAGTCAGTTGTATGTGCCACTATTGATTCAACAAAATAATCAGTAAGTACAAGCAACACTCACAACACGCTGGAGGAACTCAGCAGGTCGGGCAGCATCCGTGGAAAAGAACAGTCAACATTTCAGGTTCTGGCCCAAAATGTTGACCGATCTTTTCCACCGATGCTGCCCGACCTGCTGAGTTCCTCCAGTGTGTTGTGAGTGTTGCTTTGACCCCAGCATCTGCAGATTATTTTGTGTTTACGATTAGTAAGTACAACACAGAGAGATTTCTCCAATGAAGCCATTTTCTGCTTGGTGGAGAGTTGTGACTGACAACTCAATTCGCTGCGGATCAATAAGGTTCTTTAAAGTGGCTCTCTCTCTCTTTCTCTCTCTCAGCTGACTACTTCACAAGTTGGCAATGCGAACTGTTAGACAGACTTCCTTTTGTGCTGAACTGATGACAGATTCATCGAGTAATACAGCATGGAAATATACACCCTTCATCCCAGCTCGTCCATAGCAACCACAGCGTCCTCCCTGCTAGTCCCAGTTGTCTGCATTCAGAATCAGACTCAGATTTAATATTCGGCCGATTACTCTTCAAGCTCTTCCTCTCCATGCATGTATCCAAATGCCTCTTAAATGTTGTAATGATACCCACCTTAACCACTTCTTCTGTCGGATCATACTGAGTACTCTGTGTAAAGAAGCTACCTCTCAGGTCTCTTTTAAATCTCTCCCCTCTTATCTTGTATCTGTGCCCTCTCATTTAGGAGTCTCCAGCACTGAGGGAAAAGACTATGACTGTCCACCTTATCCATAGCCCTCATGATTTTATAAACTTCTGAGGTCACGACTCATTCTCCTACTCTCCAGGGAATAAAAGTTCAGGTTAACCGGCCTCCACCGATAACTCAGGACCTCCAGTCCAGGCAGCATCCCTGTAAATCTCTTCTGCAGCCTCTCCATCTTGGCAATGTCACTCTGATAACAAGGTGACCAAATCTGTACATAATACTCCAAGTGTGGTCTCACCATTGTCTTATATAACTGCAACATGGTATCCCAACTTCTAAAAGCAATGCTCTGACTGATGAAGGCCAGCATGATAAACACTTCTTCCCCAACCCGCCTACTTGCACAGCCACTTTCACAGCGAACAGTACACTTATACTCCCAGCTCCCTCTGTTCCACAACACTTGTCAGTATTCTGCCATTCATTGCATTCATCTTACCTTAGTTTGAATGGCCAGTATGCATCATCTCGCACTTACCTAAGTTGAAATCGACTTGCAAGTCCCTAGCCCATCTTCCAAACTAATCAAGGTCACTTGATAATTCAATGTAAACTGCTTCACCATCAACGAGACATTCAGGATGAAGTAGTAAATTGGATTCAGCATTGGCTTAATTGGGAAAGACAGAGAGAGCGGTTGTTTCTCTGACTGGAAGCCTGTGACTGGTGGTGTGCTGCAGGTATCAGTACTTGGTCCATTCGGGTGATAATGTGGTAAAGTTTGCAGATTACACTAAGATTGGGTACATAGTGGACAGCAAGGAAGGCTATCAAAGCTCGCAATGTGGTCTGGACCAGCTGGAAAAATGGGCTAAAAAATGGCAGATAGAATTTGTTGTAGACAGGTGTGAGGTGCTACACTTCAGAAGGCAAACCTGGACAGAACTACAGAGTGAATGGTAGCACACTAAGGAATGCAATAGAACAAAGGGATCTGGGAATACAGATCCATAATTCCTTGCAAGTGGCATCACAGGTAGGTAGCATCATAAAGACAACTTTTGGTACATTGGCCTTCATAGGTCAGGGCATTGAGTGTAGCAGTTGGGATGTTATCTTCAAGCTGTATAAGACACTCCTGAAGCTGAATTTGGAGTATTGTGTGCAGTTCTGGTCACCTACCTGCAAGAAAGAGATCAATAAATACGAGAGTGCAGAGAAATTTTCCAAGGATGTTGTTGGGACTTGTGGACCTGAATTCAGGAAAGGGTTGAATAGGTTAGAACTTTATTCCATGGATCACAGAAGAATGAGGGGAAATGTTATAGAGGTATACAAAATCATGAGGGGTATGGAGAGGGTAAATACAAGCAAGCTTTATGCCCTTTGTTCCCCACAAATTGGGTGAGATTAGAATTAGAGGTCATAGGCTAAGGGTGAAAGGTGAAATATTTAAGGGGAACCTGAGGGGCAACTTCTTCACTCAGAGGATGGTATGAGTGTGGAATGATCTGCCAGTGGAAGTGGCAGATGCAGGTTCAAGGAAGGTTTTGATAGGTGCATGCATGAGAGGGGTATGGGGGGCTATGGACTGGGTACAGATAAATGCAACTAGACAGAGGAATATATCAGCATGGACTAGATTGGCTGAAAGGCCTGCTCCTGTGTTGTAGAGCACTATGACTCTATGACAATTAGCACTTACATAATAATGAAGAATAGAGATTCCAACACTGACACTGGGGCACCCCACTAGTCACAGGCCTTCAGTCGGAGAATTGCCCTTCAGCCATCACTATGTTTTCCTATCATCAAACCAATTCAGAGTCCACCTCACTAACTCCCCCTGAATCCCATGTGACCTAACTTTCCAGATCAGCTTACCATGTGGGACTTTGTCAAAGTCCATGTAGACAACACTCATTGCTGTGCTTTCATCTATCCCTTAGTTACCTCTTCAAAAAAACTTCCAAAAGATTTGCCATACATCACTTCCCATGTACAAAACCATGCTAACTATTTCTAATCAAAGCTTAGCTATCCAAGTAATGGTAAATCTAATTTCTCAGAATTCCCTCCAATACATCCCTGCAACTGAAGTCAGGTTAAAGGCCTGTAGATCTCTGGCCTGCCCTTATTGCCCTTCTTGAAACAAGAAACCACCCTAGACGAATTTCTAGATGAATTTCTCCAGTGGCTAACGAAGAAGCAAATATCTCTACAAGGGCCTCCACAATTTCTTCCCCAGCAACTATAAGGTCCAGGTGTGCATTTGGTCAGGCCCTGGGTTTTTGCTCACCTTAATGTGCTTCAAGACTATAAATGCCTCACTGGGGGAATCAGAGGTGGAGAAGGTCAGCAACTTTAAGTTCCTCAGTGTTATCATTTCAGAAGACTTGTCCTGGACCCAGCACGTAACTGCAATTATAAAGAAATTATAAAGAAAGCACAGCAGTGCCTGTACTTCCTTAGAAACTTGTGAAGATTCGGTGTGACATCTAAAACTTCGTCAAACTTTTATAAATGTGTGGTGGAGAGTACATTGACTGGCTGCATCACAGACTGATATAGAAGCATCACTGCCCCTGAATACAAAAACCTACAAAAAATAGTGGATACAGCCCAGCCCATCATCGGGAACGCCCTTCCCACCGTTGAACACATCTACAGTGAGCATAGTTGCAGGAAAGAAGCATCCATCATAACAAACTCCCACCACCTGGATCATGCTCTCTTCTCGCTACTGCCAGTTATTATTATACAGTTATTATCACCCCCCCAACCATCAGGCTCTTAAACCGGAGGGGATAACTTCACTCAATTTCACTTGCCCATCACTGAACCGTACCTACAACCTATCAACCTACTTTCAAGGACTTTTCATCTCATGGTCTTGATATTTATTGCTTACATTTCTTATATCTTTTCATTGTTCTCAGCTCAAGATGGTAAAACCTGCATAGCGAAGCACACTCATTTCTCAATTGCTTGGATCATTCAGACTATCCAAGTGGTGTTTAACATTGTGGCTTTCTAAAGATTTACATAAATATTATTATATTATTTACATAAATATTACATAATATATAATAATATTATAATAAATATTATTATAAATATTATAATGTTTGCCTGATTGTTTAATACTATTGCATAGTGACTTTGGGATGATACCAGTTGTAGATATTACTATTGGGACAATGTATGCCCTATTCATGTTCCATAGTCTTTCAATTTCCTTTTTCAATTCAGCACATTTCTGGTATTTTTCACTTATTGATTTCTGTAGGTTATGTGTGCTTAGAATGGTTACATCTATGAATGAAGTTGTTCTTGCTTGTCTATCCTGTATTATTATATCCAGACAGTTATTATAGATTGTCATATCTGTAATAATAGATTGGTCGTAATATAATTTGTAGGACTCTGACTCTAAAACTGTGTCAGGCCTGTAACTATAGTAAGGTATGGTGCCTTGTAGGAGTTTGTATTTTAAAGCAAGGTTGTGGTGAATGATGTTTGCAACTTGATTGGGCCTACATGCAATGCCTCAAGATTTCTGCTTCCCAAGTTTCCACTTGGGGCATCAATAATATAGCCCTACCAGGGTAGTTATCCCCTCTTTATTTCTAATTTCTACCCAGATGATCTCGTTGGATAATAAACACAAGAAATTCTGCAGATGACGGAACTCCTGAGCAGCAAACACATAATGCTGGAGGAATTCAGCAAGTCAGGCAGCATCTGTGAAGGGGAATGAACAGTCAAGGTTTAGGGTCCTGATGAAAGGTCTCAGCCAAAAACGTCAACTGTTTATTCCACTTCCTGAGCTTGTTAGATGATCCCTCAAGAACATTCTCTTTAAGCTCTGCTGCTGTTCCTTCCCTTATCAGAAACGCAACACCCCCTTCACTCTTACCTGTTCCTCTGTCACATCCTCTATGCCTACTCGAGGTTGGGAGATGCCTACGAGATATGGATGTTTTTAATCCTTGACACGTTGCTCTCCATGTCATCTCTTCAGAGGCAATGCACAATATGTTCTGTGAGGCAAGGCGGTCACTGCTTTAAGCCTAAGGAGATATATTTTACACAGAGGATTGCAGTTATAAACGCCTGGCTTCATACTCAACTTGCACTTCACCCACTCCTTGTACAGCTTTCTAAATGATGACCTCTATGATGGCGCCACCGAAGGAGGTGAGAAGCCTAGCCTGCTGACACCTCCACCTGTCTGCTCTTTACCTTCTGCTGAAGGCAGCGTTTTCTGTAAGAAGATCAATATGCATTGAATGAGTGAACAGCCTGTGAGTCTATTTAGGTAACAGCTCTGCAACCCAGTGCTTCTCTTTCTTGAATGTAAAGTGCCTCATGCCTTAGAAGACATATGGGAATGGTGGCACTCGCTAGTGCATGGAAAACATCAGCTGGGTGCTTAAATAATTATTGTCATCCTTCAATCTTTCTTCATTGTCATCCCGGTTTTCATTATTCTGCTCCTGCTATGCAAGTACTCCACCTTCCTCACTATCTCTCCCTATGTCACATTTACTTCAAGAAAACAGATTATTTCAGACTGATGCACCATCAATACTCCAAAAGACTGGAAGCAGGGTAAATACTGAAAGGCTTTTATTCGCAGTAAAATGTGACCTCCATGCTGAGTGTCTGCCCCTGGACTGAGGAGGAGGAGCAATGGCACAATTGCCTTTATTCAGGGGTCTGTGGGAGGAGCCACAGGGGCAGTCAGCAGAGGGACGTGTCCAGACAGGTAACCCAGTTACAACATATATATGGTTTACCACACAGACAAAAAGGAGGGAGCTTCTCAGGGAAATTTGGCTGATGGCTATAATTCACTGTGTTTGGCATCAGTGGCTACCTACACAGATGGCTGTTATTAAATGGCACAGAGCCGTGGGTTTTATTGATGTTCAGTTCCCTTTTTGTGTCTTTGACACCTTTCTTCAGATGTCTTTCCAGCATTTCCCAGTACAATTCACCTTGCTAATACACAGTGTAAAGGCTTTCCATGTCTGTTTCTCTTAGTATTGACAGCTTCTCCATCTTCACTCTAAAGGGACTCATTATATCCTCAAAGTTTTGACATTGATTCAGATAATATGGACTACTGCAAGCCTTGCCCTGAATATTAGAGCAATAAAGTCCAGAGTTTAAATGCAAAACCAATCTCTGGAAACAGTCTTGGGAGTTCTGCTCAAAAAATGAGCATATGTATTTAGCCATGTACGGCTTGCAGTCCTGTGTCAAGGAGGGAACATTACAACAGGAGCAACAGCATAAGAGATTGTGTGTTACCTTTTGCTGGACTGAATATAGCTAGAAAATAATGAGATAAGGTATAGTATGTGTTGTAGGCCAGGAGGTGATGTGAGTAGGGTTTTGATTGCAGAGCGACTGAGAGAGACAGAGACTGAAGTGAGACTAGATGATTAGTAGCAGTTGATGGTAAAGTTGGTGATTGTAGGGGGAAAATGATAATATCATTGAGGAGATCGGATCACGGGATGAATACAACTACAGGAATTACTCTGAAGGTGTTTATCCTAGGGGTGATCTAATCATAGTGAGAGTTGGAAAGCATTTTGATGTGATCCAGGAACTACAGGTTATTAGGAAGAAGAGTTCAGTTACTCTGCACACAAAGCAGTGCTGGAAAGACATTTATCACTTCCATATTGCACACCATGCTTCCCTTCAGCTGCTGTGGTAGGAGGACATGACAAGTGTTAAATCCAGAACAGAGAGGAGAACATCTGAGATAAGCGGCCTTATCAAAATATTTTAATTATTATTCTATTATTGAATTTATTTCTCCTATGTGATGAGCCTTGAGCATCCCTTTCCACACGCCTTACAGACCTTTTGAGAGGATGGAGGCCCTCTCGATCTGCACCCCACTCGCTCATTGAGTGTTGGGAGGCTGTGTCCGACCACCAGCAGTAGCTGCTGATTCGTGTTCAGCAGCCAACTACCAGGTCACCCTTCAGTCAAGAACACAGACGCAAGAGCTTTTACTGATGCTGGAAATCTAGAACGACACACACAGTGTGCTGGAGGAGCTCAGCAGCTCAGGCAGCATCTACAGACAGGAATAAACAGTCAATGTTTCCGGCCGAGACCCTTCGTCGGGACTGGAAATGAAGGGGCAAAATGTCAGATAAGAAGGTGAGGGGAGGGAAGGAAGAAGTACAAGCCCCCCCCCACCTTGTCTTTCTCCCCTGGCCTCCTGTCCCATGATCCTCTCATATCCCCTTTGCCAATCACCTGTCCAGCTCTTGGCTCCATCCCTCCCGCTCCTGTCTTCTCCTATCATTTTGGATCTCCCCTCCCCCTCCCACTTTCAAATCTCTTACTAACTCTTCCTTCAGTTAGTCCTGATGAAGGATCTCGGCCTGAAACGTCGACTGTACCTCTTCCTAGAGATGCTACCTGGCCTGCTGCGTTCACCAGCAACTTTAATGTGTGTTGCTTGAATTTCCAGCATCTGCAGAATTCCTGTTGTTTAAGTGATAGGTGAAACTGGGAGGGGGAGGGGTGAAGTAAAGAACTGGGAAGTAGATTGGTGGACGAGATAAAGGGCTGGAGAAGGGGGGATCTGACAGGAGAGGACAGAAGGCCATGGGCAAAAGGGAAGGGGGAGGTGATGAGCTGGTAAGAAGAGAAGGTGTGAGAGAATGGGGAATGCTGAAGGAGAGGAGGAAAGAGGCAATGACCGGAAGTTCAAGAAATCGATGTTCATGCCATCAGGTTGGACCTACCAGATGGAATATAAGGTGTTGCTCCCCCAACCCGACTGCGGCAATAAAATTATGAATTTGTGGCGATGTATCCTGAGTTACAATGGCACACAAGCAGAGATTTTACCTTACATTTCCAGTAACCCAGGTTCATTCCTGACCTCTGACTCTGCGTGGAGTTTGTACGTTCTTCCAGTGACACTGTGGGCATCGAGTAGTTGCTCTGATTTCCTTCCACAGTCTATATCCACAGCTGTTGATAGAGTGGTTTGCAAGCATAAATTGCACCTTTCATTTTTGGGTAGCAAAGGAATCAGAAGGAGTTGACGGACATGGATGAGAGGATTTGTTATGGAGAAGTAAGTGAGGTAATAGAGCTAATGGGAATGTGTTCAGAGCCACCATCAACTCATTGGCCCATTGACCACCGTCCATGTCAAAAGGCCAATATGTAAACAATGGGAAATAACCTTATCAAAAGTGTACAGGCTAAAACAGACAATTCCATGATAACTTTAGTTCACACCTTTTGCACAAGTAGAGAAAAATTCATAGCTGTCAGTGATGAACCAAGTGTTGCCATTGTTGTAAAGCTTACACGGACCAGCACTGGATTTGATGGATTGAACCCTTCTTTCTTAGCCGACCATATTTATAGCAACACACAAAAAATTAGAAGTTTGAAGGTATTTGCTGTCAGTATGCTGCAGATTATGATGCTCAAAGTTGACTGAGTAGTACATTAGAGTAAGATTGTCATGGTCCCTTCTGGCAATCCTCCACCTTACTAGTTACCTCAGGAACTGAGCCTCAATCCCCTCATTCCCAGGTTTCACTAACTACACCTGTTTTCCATCAGAAAATGCAGGATAAAGACCCTGTGATCACAACAAGGAGCTGCCAGTTTGTTGGTCGACTCTAGTGTGAGTAAACCTTGTTTCCTAATTCCGGAGAACTGTCAGTTCTAAGTTCTGCATTGTTTCCTGGATACTCTACGTGGCCCTTGTCTCTGTGTAAAGACTCTCCTGGATATCCATTCCCCATTCACGGCGGTGCTAATGCCTCACGACTCTGCCTCAGTGCCTGTGTCCTGCACTTGGGTTCGTCCCCAGCCATGTACTTGCAACAAAGATACCATTTTCAGAAAGCTAAGGGCAGGCCAATACAACTTGGACAGTAATATTTGTTTATTTATGTTTAATTGTTCCTCTTCTGCTTGTTCAAATTTGCTTCATAAATAATAGTAACTTCCATTAGTCCCTTTATATTGACCACAAAATCTGTTCTACTGACTACATTTCATCTAATAACAAACAGCAAACATCAGAATGGGAAACAAGGGGAAAGAAAGCCTTTTTAGAGAAATGAAAAACAATAACAAACTGTCTTTTTTTAAAGCAAAAGATTGCAGATCCTGGAAACCAGAACAGGATTTCTTTTAAAGAACTTTAACCTGCCCAGGCTATTTAATCTGAGTCTGTCAGCCACAGATACCAGAAAATCAGGAATAAATCCCAGGCTACTAGGTCAAAATGGCAGCGCAGGTGGTACAACCTTGAGCTATGATGCCCATAAAACCTCAATGATGCATGACAAAGTAATCATTAAACTTTGAACTATTTGTCAGAAAGCACAAGCACAGGCAAACCTAAAGAGTCTAATCACTGAGATGAGCATGACAGAGAAAACAAGGACTATGAAAGCTAACTAATATCGTTTCACTGTAGCTAGAGAGGAACAAAAGGAAAGACATCTAGTAATTCAGAGTTCCAGTTCGACCAGCTAGAATGCTTGGGACCGGGAGGCATCTAGTGCCCGTTAGGCATTGGAAGGTCATGTTGCCTCGTGGACTTCTTGATGAGACCAATCCAGCTGTGCAGGGGAGGGTGGTGCATCACACAGCAGGGCAGAGTATGCTGTCTCAGGCTCAGCCTGTGCCAGTATGGGAACCCAGGACTTCTGGCGAGCTCATGGGATTAAAGTGGATTCTGCTCGGATGATTATGCCCAATACTATAGAGAACTACATCTGAGTCGTAAGACATATTTTGAAGGAGATGAAGAATTGTGAAGTTGGTAAAAGGTGGGCTTCGGACCAGGGCCTTCATGGAACAGTGGGCCCACAGGAGGCCAATTTCAGGGGCAAGGTTAAACAGCCTTGGTGAAAGTCACATACTTAGAAAGGACTGAGACAATGAATATAGACTCAGCGGCCACTTTATTAGGTACACCTGCTCATTAATTCCAAAATCTAATCAGCCAGTCACGTGGAAGCAACTCTATACATAAAAGCAAGCAGAAATAGTCAAGAGGTTCAGACCAAACTTCAGAATGGGTTAAGAATTGTGATCTAGTTGTCTTTCATGATGCAATGATTGTTGGTGTCAGATGGGGTGGTTTGAGTATCTCAGAAACTGCTGATTTCCTGGGATTTTCACACACACAACAGTCTCTAGAGTTTACAGTGAATGATGTGAAAAACAAAAGACATCCAGTGAGCATCAGGTCTGTAGGTGAAAATGACTTGTTAATGAGAGAGGTCAGAGAAAACTGGTTTATGCTGACAGGAAGGCAGTAGTAACTCAAATAACCACAGGTTACAGTAGCGGTGTGCAGAGGAGCATCTCTGAATGCACAACACATCAAAGCTTGATGGGCTACAGTAGCAGAGGGTCACGAACATTTATCAGTGGCCACTTTATTAGGTACAGGAGGTACATATGATGAAGTGGATATGTTCAGAGGTTGATCACACAGTGGAATAAAATGGTAAACAACAAGAATAAATAGACTCGTAGAAGAAGTAATTTCCAGTTCTGCACAAACAATCATCACTTGTCTTGCTCTTGGCATGGAAACAATACATGTCAGGCAGCAACTTGAAAAGGATGAAAAAGTGTGTATAATATCGTTAACACCAACAACCTTGAAATGAATTTGATCTAGGTCTATGAGTGTAGGCCACATAATCTACTTTACGTCATTACTTACATAATTGCCAATTGTAAAATGCGAGCTCTGGAACTGTAAAACAAACAGGCTCCATAGCATTTTTACAGAAACAAATTAGCTCATATAAAACCAAATTAAATTCTCCGCAGAAAAGCAATATTTGTCCAAGGTAGTTGTACATCAGCCCACGTGACTGCCAGAAAAATCATCTCAAGAAAGAAGGGAGTCTGCAAGAAACCTGCCCATATGTTGCCAAGAGAAATGGTGCTGGCCTGTTAAACATCAGGTTAACTCAGAGCAGAGCAATGTTGCACATCTTTCAGGATGCTTTGGGACCCTTTTTTTTTTGGTGGGTTTTTCATTTTCTCGAGCACCTTTTTAAATGGGAGTAAACGCATTCCCCCTGTCTCCACCAAGTGATGGCAACTGCAGTACAACACTCTTTCAACATCACTTCTCTGAGGAACTATTGCTTCTGTTTATTCACAGAACAGCTACCTTCCTGAAACAGTGCTTTTAAAAGGACCAAGACTCAGTGTTGTTTATCTTAATGAGATCCTTCACCTCCCTTGTTCTCAAACACAACAACATGTATTTTGACCGCTTCGAACTAGGAAGCCAAGGGCACATTTAGTCTCGGCTTCTAAGGCTCAAGGTTATTCCAGGCTGCTGATGCAGATCTGTGCCATACACAACACTGTGCTATTCTTTGCTGCAGTAAATAATCAAGGACAGGACACTTTATCTACTCTTTGTTCAGCCACAAAGCAATAAAGACATGAGAATTTGACTACATTGCAGGCTTCCCCAAAGTAGAAACATTCATAGGCCCTACAGCCGCCTTTCTTGGCATCCTATTGCCAAGAGCACTCCCCCACCCCCACCCCCACCACCGTATCTCTTGTGGATTTAACATCCAACTTCCAAATGGATAGACAAAAATAAAAGATATTAATTAAAAAGGTACAGCTCAAAAAGAGCATAGAGTCTGACCAGAAGACCATAAGATATAGGAGAAGAATTAGGCCATTTGGCCCATTGAGTCTACTTCGCTATTCCAACATGGCTGATAGATTATCCCTTCCAATCTCATTCTCCTGCCTTCTACACATAACCTTCGATGCCCTGCCTAATCAAGAATCCCTCAATCTCCACTATAAGTACACTCAATAACTTCCCTCCACAGCCATCTGTGGCAGTGAATTCCACAGGTTCTAAATGGACGTTCTTCTATTCTGAGGCTGCACCTCTGGTCCTAGACTCTCTCACTACAGGAAACATTCACACTCTACCCAGGCCTTTCAATATTGGATAGGTTTCAATGAGGTACCCCTCTCATTCTGCTTGAAGGACAGGTTACAATTCATGACAGAATAGCAGAGTGACAAATCTTGCCACCTGAAATAAATTGTTCACATCAGGTACTGATGGCCTGGACCAACATAACTTGAAAAAGAGGGCCAGTCCATTTGTTTTATTTTTCCCTGTTTGTGCCTTAAAGGGCTGTCAACAAAGATCACAGTGGTAATGGTAGTTGCAAGAACAAGTCAATGGGGAATATTGCATTGAATCCAACAATATCAGTTTCTACCCAGCAATAACAGGAAAACATGACAAGCTGTTCTGTGAACCATGCCGTTGAAGTCTTGGTTTATGTTTAATTTTAACAAGCATTAGTGTAACAATAATGCTATTTTAATGCCAAATAGTTGGCATGGACCAATTACAATTGATATAGCACCTTTCACAAGCTTAGGAAAACTGGATGTACCCCACTGTCAATGTGTAATCATACTTGTAAACTAGTAAGTTCTACATCATTAGTTCATACTTTGAATTTTTAAGCAGGGTAATTTTGTTTTAGCAGTTTAAGACTGCATAAAGAGTCAAAATGAAAACATAATTGTAATCTGTCCAGCTCTGACAATGAAGGAAAATATAGCAGCAATGAGGAGGGCTGTTGAGTAGCAAAAAAGAAATGAGAGGTTGTACTCTGGAGCTGATCATTTCAGTCAATACTCTGAGGATACCGCTCATTGCATAAAGATGTGAAAAACATTAGCCTTTCTTTCCTGCAACACACATCAAAGGGTGAACGCAGCAGGCCAGGCAGCATCTCTAGGAAGAGGTACAGTCGATGTTTCGGGTCGAGACCCTTCGTCAGGACTAACTGAAGGAAGAGCTAGTAAGAGAGTTGAAAGTGGGAGGGGCAGGGGGAAATCCAAAATGATAGGAGAAGACAGGAGGGGGAGGGATGGAGCCAAGAGCTGGACAGTTGATTGGCAAAAAGGATATGAGAGGATCATGGGACAGGAGGCCTAGGGAGAAAGAAAAGGGGGAGGGAGGGAAAAAAGCCCAGAGGATGGGCAAGGTGTATAGTGAGAGGGACAGAGGGAGAAAAAAGAGAAAGAGAGAAAGAATGTGTGTATATAAATAAATAACGGGTGTGGTACGAGGGGAGGGTGGGGCATTAGCAGAAGTTTGAGAAGTCAATGTTCATGCCATCAGGTTGGAGGCTACCCAGACGGAATATAAGGTGTTGTTCCTCCAACCTGAGTGTGGTTTAATAAAAGGTGTTGTTCTTCCTGGTGTTTTTCCATCTTGATTCTCTCTGTAAAACACAGAATAAAAAAGATTGGAATACAAGAGGCCATTCTGCTGTGCTGGTCTTTAGAAACTGCAAACATGACTAGTCCCTCAAAATCCCTCTCTCACACCTACACACAGGTGTAGACTAAACTTTCCCATGTTGACTGTTTATTCCCCTCCGTGGTTACTGGGGGTCTTGCTGAGTTTCTCCAGCATTTCGTGTATGTTGCTCAAAATTTTTGGCATCTGCAGAATCCCTTGTGTTTGCAACCAGTAGTTCAGATCCTGCTTAATTCATTATGTGCCCTCACTCATCTTACAATCGCCCTTATCAGTTAGAACTTGTCTCTCACAGCCATGTGCTTAGTAAATGCTCTGCTCTGGTTCTCAGCCAGTCATGCAAGTCATGCAAGTCTCGCAGTCGCTCCACACTGCCAGTTATTCAACCATGGCGGCCATTTGTGTTACAAGACACTTCCTGATGCGTTTCCTTCTCTGTTGCAAGAAAAGGCAATGCACAACTGAAAGCTGCAGAGGTTAAACATGGGCAGGTCCACAGCTACACCAACATGTTCTAACCCTGGGAGGAGAGGAGACAGTGCTGCCCATACCTGAAGCCACTATTCCTTAGACTCATATTGAACATATCATAGAGAAAGTCAAGTTTATTTTCTTGCATACAACTACAGATACAATGAGAAGAGCACTTATAGTAGTATGACAGACGTGTAGAGAGAAGAGAAACTAAACACAACAGACAACAGGTTAAGGCCTGATGATCTGATGAGTGAACAAAGACTGTGGATGAGAACTGGGATTAAATAGGCTGCAGGTGATGAGTCTGAAATGAGTGGCAGGTAAATCCTACAGCTTTGTGGAGATTTGAAGGTGCCTACAGGAGTAGCTTGACAAGACCCCCCCCCCCCATTAAACCAGCCCCCACGGTTTGGATGGGACTCATCAATGGGCGATGGATCAAAGACGAAACCGGATGGCATCCAAGACCTCTCATACAAGCAGTACCCTTCCCAGTCATGCAGGTACTGCACACCCCATACACAGCGACAGGAATCAATCAACCGGCAGACAAGGTACACTGGATCACCATTCACCAGCCTAGGTTCTGCAGGTGCGGGATCAGGTGGGCTTGGGGCAGGACGTGTGGAAGGTAGGTGTGATCCTGAGGGACGGTGGTAGTTGGAGATGGTAAGTGACAGCGGAGGTGCGTAGGTTGTGGGACAGCTCAGCCCAGAACAGATGCTTCTTCCATGAGGAAGGTTCAGAGACAGGAAAGTATTGCAGAAACTCCTCCACTTGCTGATTGGATCTTTCTGACTGGCCGTTGGTCTGCTGATGACAATGAGAGGACAAACTCACTGAGGTGCGGACGAGGGAGCAGAAGGCTCGCCAGAAGCGGGAGCCAAACTTTGGGTTGCAGTCCGACACAACGTTCTGAGGGAATACGTGGAGGCAAACTACATGTTGGCGAACAATGTCTTACCATCTCAGCAGCTGATAGAAAGCTTGGTGAGGGCAATGAAGTGGGGCACCTTGGAAAACTGGTCCACCTCTGTCAGGATCACTGTGATCCCATTGGAAATCTGTGATGAAATTCATGATGATGTGGGACCACAGGCGTCGGGGAACCATTAAGGGCCACCGGAGCACAGAGGACCACTGGCTGGAGGAGCCTGACATGGATTGAGTTGCCAGAGTTGTTGCATAGATATGTCCAGATCAGGAAGGGCTCAGTATTTCCCATCTGCTAAATTCCTTCTCTATTCCTCCAAGGCAAATTTAATAGCAAGTAATTCCCTGTCTCCTATCCTACAATGACACTGTGAAGAGTTGAACCTGCATAAGATGAAAGCGTAAGGGTGCGTCTTCCCGTCCAGTCCTCACTGGAAAAGGATGGCCCTGGTGTCCACGTCAGATGTGTTCACCACTACCACAAAAGCTCCAGAGAGGTTTGAATGGCAGAGAAAAGGAATGGTAGTGAAGTGTTTCTCCAGTTCCTCAAAAGCGTGGTCTGCAGAAACAGACCAGGTTATCTGTGAGGTAGGTAACTTGGTGAGGGAGATGAGAGGACCAGCCATTTGGCTGTAGTTTCTGATGAAAGGCCAGTAGAAATTGGAATAGCCCAAGAAGAGCTGAAGCTGTTTGAGAGAGTGAGGTTCGGGCCATTCAACAATGGTGCGCACTTTCTCTTGGTCCATGGCGTATCTCAGGAAGGAAATGACTAGGATGTGGAACTGGCATTTTTATAGAAGGAGGTGAGAAGGAGGACAGCTGGCCTTGGGATGGGGTGGTACATGGGAGGAGGGCAATCGCCCAGTTGTGTGGTTGGTGAGGCGATGGGGTACTGGCTTTCTTTCCACTGAAGTTGCTGGCTAAGCCATGATACGCCAGTGGGGGCTTGATGAAGTCAAGGATTTCCTCATCTCCATGAGGTGAAGTCAGCTGAGGTTGCAGACAGGTGGTCCTGCAAGTAGATCCCCAACTCAGTAGTGAACCAGGTGACCAGGTGAAGTGATGGTCATGAGTGGAGAGCCAGGAGCAACCCAGGATGAGAGGAGCGCTGGGCGAGTCGATCAGGAGGAACTGGCTGGACGCGCGGAGCTCTCTGGAGCTCATGTTCACAGGTCATGTGAGTACTCTGACTGTCCCAGACCCCTAGTGAGGTCCTTCAATGGCTGTAATGCTGATGGAGGCTGAGAGATGGGTTTGGCAGGGAGTCCAGGCTGCACACACAGAGTCCGATCCCCGAAAGTTGCCTGCTGCGCTGGAATCCACCAGAGTCTCCTGTGCACGTAGAGCGGACAGAGTGTGGAGAAGGACGGTGAGCGAGACACTGGCCATGGTGCTGGAAAGAGGGGTCAGGGACTGCTTGCCAGATAGGAGGCTCCCCATCTCTGCCTGGAGGCTCCGTTCCCAGACAAAATGAGGGAGTAAAAATCTTTATGTTGCATCTCCATCGCAATGTACAAGCAATGAGGAAGGGAAATATAGGAGGATATTGCCAAAACACTGTATACGTAATTGTTTTGTATATATGTATCTACAGTCGAATACAATGTACAGTCAGATATGCAATCAGATCAATGTGTATTGATAAGTCTGATGGCCTGGTGAGGGAAGCTCTCCCGGAACCTGTTGGCCCTCTCCTTAATGCTGTGGTACCCTTTGCCAGACGGAAGCAGCTGAAACAGTTTGTGGTCGGGCTGGCTGGAGTCCCTGATGATCCTCCGGGCCCTTTCTACGCACCTGTGATGTAGAAGTCCTGAATAGAGGAAAGTTCACATCCACAGATTCGCTGGGCTGTCCGCACCACTCTCTGCAGTACTCTGTGATTGAGGGTAGTACTTTTAGATTAGATTATGAGGACATGCAGTCCTCTTTTATTGTCATTTAGTAATGCATGCATTAACAAATGATACAATATTCCTCCGGTGTGAGGTCACAGAAACACAGGACAGACCGAAAAACTGACAAAAACCACATAATTATAACATATAGTTACAACAGTGCAAGCAATACCATAACTTGATGAAGAACAGGCCATGGGCACGGTAAAAAAAGTTCAAAGTCTCTTGAAAGTCCCACATCTCACACAGACGGGAGAAGGAAGAAAACTCTTCCTGCCATGCCCGACCATAGTCCGACTCTGAGTCGTCCGAAAACTTTGAGCCTCCGACCAGTTCTCTGACACCGAGCACCGAGCACCATCTCTGCCGAACGCTTCGACCCCAGCCCCGGCTGCCAGCAACAAGCAAAGCCGAGGATTTTGGGGCCTTCCCTCCAGAGATTCTCCATCGCACAGTAGCAGCAACAGCGAACCGGGCATTCCAGAAGTTTCTCCAGATGTTCCTCTGTGCTTCTTACAGCTGTCTCCATCAAATCAGAATTGTGCACGGTACCCTATTTAACAAATACGATATCATTTCACCGGAGAGCTGGGCGTGCTGTGTCGCGTCGCCATCTTCTCCTCCCGCCTTAGTGCGAAGTAAGATAGAAACATAGAAACATAGAAAACCTACAGCACAATACAGGCCCTTCAGCCCACAAACATGTCCCTACCTTACAAATTAAGCCCTCTATTTCTCTAAGCTCCATGTACCTATCCAAAAGTCTCTTAAAAGACCCTATCGTATCCGCCTCCACCACCGTTGCTGGCAGCCCATTCCACGCACTTACCACTCTGTGCAAAAAACTTACCTCTGACATCTCCTCTGTGCCTACTCCCCAGCACCTTAAACCTGTGTCCTTTTGTGGCAGCCATTTCAGCCTTGGGAAAAAGCCTCTGACTATCCACACGATCAATGCCTCTCATCATCTTATACACCTCCATCAGGTCACCTCTCATCCTCCGTCGCTCCGAGGAGAAAAGGTCAAGCTCATTCAACCTGTTTCCATAAGGCATGCTCCTCAATGCAGGCAACATCCTTGTAAATCTGCTCTGCACCCTTTCTACGGTTTCCACATCAAAGATGGCGGGATCTGCGGCACGCCATCTTTGTTGCTCAGGGTCACACTTCAAAATCAACAATAGTCCCCTCTATTGAAAGTCACCAATCTTCCTTTAGGAGGAAATATTAGGATAGATAAGTCCCAAGGCCATACAGGATATGCACACAGTCCCCACTTAACACTGAGGATGTGTTCCTCATAGGAGGAGTGATGTAAATCAGCGTTATACGGGGTCATGATAAATGGACATGTGTGCCTGATTTTTTAAAAATTCAAACCCAAGGTGTAAAATATTATTTTATGTATACACGGTAACTCATGGAGTAACAAGCACACAAATAGGCTTAACCTGTACATTGATGGAGCAGCAACACATTGCAGTAGCAGTGGAGGGAAGCAGGTAGGGGCTGCATCGTAGAGGAGGGACCAGTCTGTGGGTCCTCCTCTAACTTTGGCTTCTTCTTGCCGTGACTTAACTGACTTTTCTTAAGTTCCCTCTCATGAAGCATTTCTCAGCGCAGAAAATCACGTAGAGGACACTTCTGTTTGCCTCACTGCTTCGCTCCCAGTCAGGGTCATTATCGACAAACTGGTCCATGATTTGTGTGATCGTGGTGATGCTAGTGTTGAGGAATTCTGTGGTGGGGTTTCTTGCTGGTGTTTCCTCTTCTCCATCTGTGTCCTCAGATTCACCCATGATGCATTGCTCTGCCAATTCTCAAAGCTCTTCATTATTAAGGCTCTTGTTGTCTGCACTAGCTACTTCACCAGAGATACACGTGCTATGGAGATACATATGCTATGGAAGGTACTGTGCTGTTTATATCTATCAAACCAACCTCTGCTGGCTGTGAATGTTACCGACATATCATCATCTTCTTGAATATGATTGAAGATGCTTCTTGCCTCTTCTATTATTACCAGTAGGCTTAGGGGTATGTTTCATTGTGTTTGGTCATCCAGCAAATATTTAGTCTATCTTCCAACTTTTCAAGCAAATGGCTCCTTGGACAAGTCACCTTCATTGACGAAAACTTTGAGGTGATTGTTGCAGAAGCTTTTACCTTCTCTGCATTTTAAGATTATTGTTCTGATTGTCAATATAGCCAATTTCAAAGCGGTGCCAACACCAGTCTGATGCTCACTAGCTTCCAAACGCAATTATCACTTGCAGTTTCACATCCATGCTGATGCTTTCTCTGAACGTCTTAGATGTACTACCCTCACTGGAATTTGCAGGTCTTTTTCCAGAGATTATGGGTGAAATAAATGGAATAAATTGGTGAGGGAGCAAGAATGTTTTACATGCGCAAGGGAGGCAGAGTGTGAACTAATAAGTGATTGGCTGTGAGTGACTCAGAGCGTATGTAGTGAACTCTCATTGGCTGATTGAATATTTACTGTTATGGTGGCCACTCTTGAGAAGTTTTAAGTCTTGTTTAGAATGAATTTAAAAATTTCTATAAAGAATTGAATAACTGTGTTGTAATGAATCAGCACTATGTGGGGAAGCATTATGCAGAGTCTGAGTGTACCTCTAGTTGCTACAAGAAGCGAGGAAAGAGATTGTTGCATCTTTTGCGATGAGATGACACCCACATTGGCCTCAGGAGTAATAACAGATGATTGGATGGTGGCCACAAATAGTCATTTGTTTAAGAAAAGGATTTAGGATGAGTATTTGGAGAAGTAAAGTCTGATTAGGGAGTCTGATTGTCTTCAGTATAGGGGGATGAAAGAGTAAGTTTTTTCACACAGAGATTGATGGGTGCATGGGACACCCTCCAGGGGTGCTGGTAGAGGCAGATACACGAGGAGTATTTAAGAATCTCTAAGAACAGCACATGTATGTTTGAAAATTGTAGGGCTCTATAGGAGGGAAAGGTGAGATTGATCTCAGAGTAGGCATAAAAAGTTGGCATGACATTATGAGCTGAAGGGCCTGTGCTGTGCTGGAGTGTGGCACACTTGGATGCAGCGGCCATTCCAGGTCCAATCAAAGAGCGATTTGTTCAACCTGGATACTAAGAAGATCAAGCACTGCAGAACTACCTCGGTGGCGACGGAGCTGGACTTATTGCATACCGTTATTGTGTTGTCGCCAGTACCATTGTGCGGTAGCAAGACACGTTGTGAGTGATTGTCTTGGATGTTTTTATTAGGATTGCCGAAGCATGTTGGACATTGGTAATGTAGTAGGCTATAATTCTGGTTCACTGGTTCACTGGAAAGACTGGAGGAGAGGGAGGTGCATTGCCTTGGTTGTGGTGAGGACTAGACAAATGTTGTTGTCTCACCTATTGCACCTGCCCAGGAGAGGAGAGGCTGAGGTGGTGTGGGAGTGCCCCTGTTGTACGCGTTGTAACCTGTACTGGATTAGGGGCTGCCCGCTCTCGTTGGTGCTGCCCTGCAGTGTTCACTCAGTGCTACTCTCCAGTGTTTGATCAGTGCTGTCCTCCAGTGTTTGCTCAGTGCTGCTCTCCAGTGTTCGCTCAGTGCTTCCCTCCAGTGTTTGATCAGTGCTGCCCTCCAGTGTTTGATCAGTGCTGCTCTCCAGTGTTCGCTCAGTGCTTCCCTCCAGTGTTCGCTCAGTGCTGCCCTCCAGTGTTCACTCAGTGCTGCCCTCCAGTGTTTGCTCAGTGCTGCTCTCCAGTGTTTGCTCAGTACTGCCCTCCAGTGTTCGCTCAGTGCTGTTCTCCAGTGTTTGCTCAGTGCTGCCCTCCAGTAGTTGCTCAATGGAAGAACAAGCTGGACCAGGACTACAGACATGCCACTCAGGGACTTGGGCTATATTATTTTTATCCTTTTTTTTCCCTTTGTGACTGGATGCTTTTCTGAAATCATAACCAGATGTTCTATTTGTGCTGTGTGCTGTTGGTATTATGTGTTGCAACTTGGCCCTGGAGGAGCACTGTTTCTTTTGGCTATATTCTTGTATGGTTGAATGATATTTAAATTTGATCTTGTTGTTCTATGTTCTATGGTCCTTCAGAGCCAAAAAGTGATGGGACACAAGGAAGATAAAATGAAAAGGGTGGTTGGAAAACTTTTATGGGTATTATGGCAAGATTCCACTTTATGGTATCTTCAGCCAAGCAAATACTTCATCTGTGAATGTGCACTCGTGCTGAATGGGGAACTGGGGGCGGATTTACTGCTGTCTTGCAAACAGCTCCCCAGAAAAGGGCTGTCTCGTTGTGTTGAAACTTTCTGTTGCATTGCTTACTTCCACACCTCATTCCTTTTCTTCATCCTCACACTGCTCCTCCACAGCAGCTCACTGTCATGTTGATGCGAGCTCTGCCCCCCTCCTTAGGCAGCATGCAGCAGACCACCACAAACCTTTGCATTCAGTGTGCTAGGTACTGCAGAGCTTTTCCAAGTCCTCCAAGCAGCGGAACCACTGTTCCAGCAAACTGACCCCCTGCTCTGTCAGGGCTACTACGGCAGTGAGTCTTTCTATAAAATTAGGCCACGCACATGCACACATTGTAATGGCACAACTCTATTACAGCTCAGGACATTGGAGTTTGGCATTCAGTTCCAATACCTTGTGGAAGAAGTTTGTACAATCTCCCTGTGACCCTATGCTCCAGTTGCTATTAAGGTAACAGCTGTGTTCAGCATGGATATTTTTCTTAAAGTCCGGTTATTGAATATACTGTTGCTGCCAAGGTTCAGGTAAGAGCTTTGATCCTGAATAACTTGGACAGGACTGAGGTCTTGCTGACTGACATTCTTCCCTCCATCCACTTCCAGCATCTTGTGTGTTCTGTGTTTTCTCATCGCCAAGTTGTACTACTTTCTAATGTCCCCCTGTATACTTGTCAGCAACAGTTTTGTGCAGATGCCATATAGTCATACAGTATGGAAACAAGCTCTCTAGCCCAGCTGGTCCATGCCAACCAAGATGCCCATCTAGGTATGTCCCATCTGCAATGTCTTGAAATCACTAAAGGCTCCTTTATTGCTTTCCTTGCCATTGCCTATAGACAATTGCAACTTGAAACGAGCAAACATATAGAATTGTATTTACATCCACAAGCAAACCCATCAATATTTATGTGGTTGAAAATAGTGGATTAGTGGACTGTTTCCTTCCTGTTTCTTGTCATGTATTTGGCTCATAAGCAATAGAGAACTATGTTCCAGATTGGGAAAGTTGACATCAAAACACCTTTGCAAGTTAATTGACATCACGATCTACCAGCTCTCTGTATTTCTGGGACCACTGATCATTTGGCCTACAGGCCGTCCAACTTCATTCACAGCAGAACTATGCATGCTTGCCTCTTATCATTTTCATTCCCAATCTGCAGCACTTTGGCTTCCTAACCATGGGGCTGCCAATCCTGAACTCAACATAAAAGCTCACCTCGTCATTTTTAACCTACAACTTTGCAAAAGTGAGAGATATCGAGAGAAATAAATTACTAAACTGTGAAAAATTTTATTGGAACTCATTGAAAAGAACTTTAAATATTAGTGTATATTTAAATATCATTCATTGTTTCATCTAACAGAATGACAATTAGATCATTGAACTTTATATTTGCATGTTTGAATTTAGCGTTGAATTTTACTCTATAGTGTTTCATATCAATGACATTCAAATAACCAGCCATGAGATAAATCAATTTTGCATCATAATAATAGCAAAACCAAAATCCATTCATATTTAAATATAGCCAATAGATAGCTTGCCTGCTGTAAACAAGGGCCATGAGTTTAGTATTCCCAACAGACTAGAGCCGAACCACTCTATAGAGGATTGTAATCTCAAAGTGGATCAGTGCATGAATATTTAATGTTGAATTCAATTGCCTGCTTTGATGAAAGGTAAGTTCTGTTGAATGGTCATTGACCAGAAATATTAACTTTCACAGATGCTGCCTGATCTCATCAGCAGTCCCAGCATTTCCATTTTTTATTTTAAGTGGTCTATTTACTTTAAGGTTTGTGCAAAGGTGTTTTCTAAAGGTCATTGTAAATACTACTTGCCTTTGTAATCTCCTCATCTGATCCTAGTTTCCCGAGAATTGATTAGAATTCTTGTTTTGAATAAACAATAACATATAAAAATTTTAAATAATAGCCTACACCCAGATCCAAATGCATTAGTCTCACCACCCATTAAACACTGATGGAAAACAATATCTTTACTCATTTACAAAAAAAATCAGAAAAGGAAAGGATATATGTTTGAGTTATTTATTTTTATTTTGTTAATGATTTGGATCAGAAAGTATGTGGAATAAATCCAAAATTATTTTTAATATTACAAAATTATTGTTAACCTTACTTGCTACTTCAATTTCCTGGTGCTTCAAAAGTTTCAAAGTTTCAAAGGTACACTTAATGTCAGAGAAATGTATACAATATACATCCTGAAATTTGTTTTCTTCGCAACCATCCATGAAAACAGAGTAGTGCCCCAAAGAATGAATGACAGTAAAATGTTAGAACCCCAAAGCCCCCCAGCTCCCCCCCATGCACAAGCAACAGCAAAGCAATGATCCCCCCTCCCCCACCAGCAAAAAAAAGCATCGTCACCCCCCACCGAGCACTCAAGCGTGCAGCAAAGCATCAATAAAGGCACAGATTTGCAGTACTCCAAAGACTACTCATTCACCCAGTAATTCGACATACCAAATGAAGGAAAAAGAGGTGTCCCCGTTTCATAGTGAGAGGGGAGACATAACAAACAACTTGCCGATTTTTGGTGTTAAAAGTCTGTTGCGTCGCTTCTTCTGAACTCTGAGCCCAAAGAACTCGGGTCTCTGGGCACACAGCTCGCTATTTCCGATCTTCCATCTCCCACAATGGACCAGGCAACGGCACCAACCTCGAGCCTGCCCGTGTCCAGAGCCACCAAATCCCGGAACCCCGAAGGCACGCTAGTCTTCTAGGCGGCGTCCTTGGTATATCAGCCAGCCGTGAGACCCCAAGAGCGGGTCCCATTCCCACAAAGAACCACAGTCAGCATGTAACTCCAGGTCAGGGTCTTCCAAAGAACCCTGAAAGGGAAAAACAGAGATATTAAAGATAGGAATAGAGCTATTTCCGAAGATGCAAGCAAAGGAGTGGCCGTTAGGCACCATCATCCCTCCTAAACTCCACCCCTTTTCCATTGTGCCTTATCATTAGAATTCAAATATGTCACTAGCAGATACAAATATTTACAAAATCAAAAAGTGTGGAATTGAAAGGGGCATATTATACCATGTACTTAATTGCAAGCATTTATTTTTATTCCTCTTTCTCTGTCACAAAGACAGAAATGTTCTTTGGTGATTGGCAGTACTGTTGATCCCTAGAGAATTCAATAGACAGCTTGGTTTCTTCCAGTGAGCTAAAGGCAGTAGGTGACGTTGCTGCTGTATCAGTGACTACGGTTTTCTATAAGAAATTAGCTCCAGCAAGTGGGTTGATGTTAACAGTAAGAGGTGAAACCAAGCAAATGTTAACTTTAGTCCACAGGAATGTGAAGTACTTTTCACAATCAATGTGTCAGATTCAAATTCCCGTAACAGCTCCCTGAGTGAATTTGAGCTGCACAGACTTGTTTATTTTAAGCAAAGAATTATAAATGGTCTAGACTATTTGCAAATGCTGGCAACTGATTCACAAACATCACTAAGGTTGAATTCTTCAAATTTCTTTCTCTATCTTCCTCAGGAAGCCTGGCATCTAAAGGAAAGTAAGGACCAGAGTGTGGAGAGTTAAGTATATTTGTAGCAATGCTTAGGAGGCAAGAGGAGCAAAAGTGTTTCCTCCCTGTCCCAAGTTTACTAGTCCCTCCTGAGGATTGAAATATTTCACCTGCAACACCCCCACCCCAGCCCATGATCAGAACAAGTCATCACTCATTAAACTATCTGATCCCATACAGAGACTTTGAAAAACACACACATGCTTTAAAGTTGGAGATGACTGGTTTTCTGCACTAAAATGGAATGGGTTGACCAGCTTCAAATGTAGCAGAGAGAAATAATGAGGACTTACTAGAAGCGGAAATTGAAACCCCCAACATTTTGTAACTACGAAAGAGTAAAAGATAATAAAAATTAAACATTCGTTCAACTAGTGCTAAGGTTCACCAAGCTTTTGTGAAGAAAAGCACTTTACACTTAGGTAAACTAAGCATAAAGTTTCATAGTGTGCAGCTACTACCTACATGCACTGCATAAATGATTCACCCATTCACTGCATATGTATCTTTTCACAGAAAAGGATGCCATCCGCAAAAGGTGCAGGAGCTGGCAGGTGGAGGTCTCAGCAAGCAAATTCTCACCTCATCTCGAGATGCCTCCATGGATGTCATCAGTTAGGTGGTTGTATAAGGTGTTGGTGGCTTGCAAGTTGAGTGAAAAGAAGACTTAGAATAAGAAAATTTTATGTTTGATGCAGGATGGGTAGCAGATTTGTGTGCACGTGTCCCAAAGTTACCTACCTCCCTGATCACCTACTATAGGTGTGACATAGTGGGAAATAACAAGGAAGGTGGAACCCCAGAGTTGCAGGTAAACTCAACAAATTTAGGGATATGAAGGCCTAGCCAATCCCAAAAGCTACTATCTGGAATTTTTAAGTGGCAGTAAATTAGAACCAGCCATAAGAGCTCAGAATATGTCACTTCAGTGTCCTGGTAAACCATCGGAAAAAGTATTCAAAAACTGTTTGGAACCTTGATCTTTATTTAATGTAGGCTGGAATACAAGGGAGGGAAGTGTATGGATAATTATCATGATCCTTGGAGACGATTACCGCCTTCCTTTCTGATACTGCTTCTCGGGAATGATGGGTGATTGACTCGCTAGATTGACAATGAAGGATAAATGGTTAAATAGGTAAGGGCAGGTTGTATCACTCTGGGTACATATGATTACTTAGTCAAAATAATAGTCAAGTGGGTTAGAAAGATTAAGAGAAATTGGTTTTAATCTGTGAGATAAATCATGATCTCGAGAGCATAAAATTAAATGTCAAGAGGGCACTTGGGAACAATTTCATCGAACAGTGTTTCACAAGAACTTGAAGACGTTGTCTCAGAAAGCTCTGAAAGGCCAGAGAATGAAACATTTTATTAGGAGAGAGTGCCATGAGACACAGGACAAAGCCTGGCATGTAAAGAAACATGCTGACTTTGATTGAAATCTAGAATAGAGTTGATGGGCTGAAAGACCCACCCCAATTCTTAGGAATTGAATTTCCATCATTTCCATTTAACATTGCAGTCTCTTTTTTTACTTTACCTTCAATTAATGTTCATGTGGGAAGCTAGAACATTCCTGTATTCATTTTTATTCAGGAATCGTCACAACCACAGACGCTGCTGTGGAGTCTGGGTGCTCTCACAGGCAGTCAGCTGAAAGAAGACTGCAATTACGCACATGAGAACGCACACATTCCAGCCAATTAGGTTTTCTTTGTAACTGCATTTAACTCCCTCCCTTTTCGTGTAGTCTTGTCAAAATTTGATCAAAGCACAGTGACAACAATGTTCCCTATTTATCTTAGTCCACATTCCAGGAAAAAAAAATTAGTGATTTAGAAGAGCACTGTTAAAGGAGCTGTATTAATTTAGTTCCAGGTTACTGCTTTCGAGCTGCAGTTATGACGTTAATTTAGTTAGTCTGAGAGTTTTTAGTTAGCAGCCTTGTCAGCTTAGCATTTATTATTTTCCTTTGTTCTGTACAGTTCTTATCAAAACTCAGTGAAATGTTCATTTCATGTCTGTGTCTCTCCCTTTGAACTTAGGCTATCACTGATCTCCTGTCAGCAGGACTCGACCAGCAAAATAATCCAGCGGAGAGAGAACAGCTGAAATTGACCCTCAGTTTCGTTGGTCAGGTTGGGGAGAAGTTAAAGTCACGTGGAGACTGAGCTGGCAGAAACGGCTCCTGCAGTGCAGCAACTACCCTCAGAATGGCAGGCCCTGTCCCAGATGGAAGAACAGGTCTCAGCACTTGTAGTGACAGTTCAACAACACACAACAGACAGCTGGTATCAGGTGGCAGACATTGCTGCTCTCACTGCTGGTACTCAGCAGCTCTCTGCCAGGACTGCCCCACTTCCAGCACCAATCACCTTCCCCATCCTCCTTACTACTTAAGCACAACACTTTACATTACCAGCGACCCTGGTTCAAGTCCCACCGCTGCCTGTAAAGAGTTCGTACAATTTCCCTGTGACCACACGGGTTTCCTCCGGATGCTTCAGTTTCCTCCCACAGTCCAAAGACGTACCCGTTGCTAGGTTAATGCATCACTGTAAATTATCCTGTGAATAGGCTAGGATTAAAATCGGGGGATTGCCAGGTGGCACTGCTCAAAGGGTTGGAAAGGCCCATTCCACGCTGCATCTCAAGTAAATATTGCAGTTTCATCAGCCTCAGCCACTAACCGTTCCCTTGTCTGCTTCCAGTCCTGACCCAAGCATGCCCGCACCAGGCAGATACTCTGGTGACCCCGACATAGCAGTAATTTTATTATCCAGGGTGAGCTGACTTTCCAGGCCCTGCCAGGTCGGGTCAGTGGTGATGCACGTAGACTGGCTCACATGGTGAACATCTTAGACAGACCTCCTCTCAGCCCGCTCAATGCTCTACTAGAACAAGGTTCTCCTGCAGCCTAGTCTTGCCAGCAATTTATAGTCAAGTTCAATAGAGTGTTTGACCATCTAGTACAGGGTCAGGAGGCTGCCCACCAACTCCTAGACCTGTGCCAAAAGACTCTAAAGTTCCGCATTCTTGCAATTGAGACGGGCTGGAATAAGCGATCTCTCCTCACTGCTTTCCAGCATGGGAGGAACACAGAGGTTCAGCGTGAGATCACCGAGCACGACGAACAGGACAACCTCGATGACCTGATAAATCTGACTATTCGAATTGACAACCGGGCAACTGAGTGTCACGGAGAGAGATTCCCAAGCTTCCTACTCATCTGGATCACTGCCAGCCTGCACCCCCTCTCACAACAGCCAGTCCACCATCTGCGGAGGAGCCCAGGCAGGCGGGAGGCCTGCACCTTTCTCAGGAGGGTCAAGATCACTGCAGAAGAACAGGTTGCTGCCTCTTCTGTGGACCTCCAGCATACATCCGCGCATCATCTCCCAAGCATCCAGTAAAAGAAGAGACCCCATGAGTAAGAAGGGGAATTCTGATGAGTCAATTCTCCCTGTAAACATCTCTCCTTAACCGAGTATTGCTCCCAGCTTCTATTGTGCAGGGATCCCAAACCCATGAGCTTCTGGCATTTATTGACTCCAGAGCAGCCAAGAACCTCATGGATATCTCTCAGGCTCAAAGAAATAGAGTTCCCACTAAACATTTGAGAAAGAATATTGATGTCTAGCTCTGGACGGTCGGCCTCTGGCACCAGCAAGACCCATCTTTCCGCAGTACCTGTTGACTTGTGCAAGAGGGCAACCACAGGGAATAGCTCTCCTGTCTTGTTGACTCACCTGAACTGCCACTGATTCTTGGACTTCCCTGACTCCCATGACACAACCCACAGATCGATTGGTCCCTAAAGGGGCTCCAAGAGTGGGGACCGGCATGCCTGTCTACCCATCTGGGTCCAGCTCGGCATATCATCTCCCGAGCCAACTGCTAGTGTGGACCTGACTGGGCGTTCTAGCTGAATATGCTGACCTTGCCTTCGGTAAGAATGCAGCTGCCTCCCTGCCTCTGCATCTGCCACACAACTGAGCCGTGGACCTTTCACCGGGTTCTGGTCCTCCTCAGGGTCAGCTCTCTTCCCTCTCTCATCCTGAAACAATAGCAATGGACGTTGGCCTCAGGATTTTTCTGTCCATCTACCTCACCAGCTTCTTTTGTGTGAGCAAGAAGGATGGCAAGCCCACTGGCTGCATTAATTATTGGCACCTCAACATCATCGCGGTGAAGAATTGCTACCCTCTTCCACTGCTTGCCTCTGCATTTAAACATCTCCAGGGAGGAACCATATTCTCTAAGTTAGATCTGTGCTATGCTTACAACCTGGTTTGCATTTGAGAAGGGGATGAGTGGAAGGCAGCATTCCATGCCGTCACTGGCCCTGAGAGTAACTCGTGATGCCATTTGGCACCCTGCTGTTTTTCAGGCCCTGATCAACAATGTTCTCCAGGACATGTTGAATCAGTTTGTTTTAGTGCATATGGACGACATTCTTGCCATCAGGAAAAACGGTGATGAACTGAGAGCTTGGATACATACATGGAATTATGATGTAGTGGCCATTACAGAGACTTGGCTGGCACTAGGGCAGGAATGGATTCTCAATATTCCTGGATTTCAGTGCTTTAAAAGGGATAGAGAGAGCGGAAAAAGGGGAGGAGGGGTGGCATTACTGCTCAGGGATACTATTACAGCTACAGAAAGGGTGGTTAATGTAGCAGGAGCCTCTTTTGAGTCAATATGGGTGGAAGTCAGGAACAGGAAGGGAGCAGTTACTCTATTGAGGGTATTCTATAGGCCCCCTGGTAGCAGTAGAGATACAGAGGAGCAGATTGGGAAGCAGAATTTGGGAAGGTGCAAAAATAACAGGGTTGTTATCATGGGTGACTTTAACTTCCCTAATATTGATTGGCACCTGATTCGTTCCAAGGGTTTAGATGGGGCAGAATTTGTTAAGTGTGTCCAGGACAGATTCCTGTCACAGTATGTGGACAGGTCGACTAGGGGGAATGCCATACTAGATCTAGTACTAGGTAATGAACCGGGTCAGGTCACAGATCTCTCAGTGGGTGAGCATCTGGGGGACAGTGACCACCGCTCCCTGGCCTTTAGCATTATCATGGAAAAGGATAGAATCAGAGAGGACAGGAAAATTTTTAATTGGGGAAAGGCAAATTATGAGGCTATAAGGCTAGAATTTGCAGGTGTGAATTGGGATGATGTTTTTGCAGGGAAATGTACTATGGACATGTGGTTGATGTTTAGAGATCTCTTGCGGGATGTAAGGGAGAAATTTGTCCCGGTGAGGAAGATAAAGAATGGTAGGGTGAAGGAACCATGGGTGACAAGTGAGGTGAAAAATCTAGTCAGGTGGAAGAAGACAGCATATATGAGGTTTAGGAAGCAAGGATCAGATGGGTCTATTGAGTAATATAGGGAAGCAAGAAAGGAGCTTAAGAAGGGGCTGAGAAGAGCAAGAAGGGGGCATGAGAAGGCCTTGGCAAATAGGGTAAAGAAAAACCCCAAGGCATTCTTCAATTATGTGAAGAAAAAAAGGATGACAGGAGTGAAGGTAGGACCGATTAGAGATAAAGGTGGGAAGATGTGCCTAGAGGCTGTGGAAGTGAGCGAGGTCCTCAATGAATACTTCTCTTCGGTATTCACCAATGAGAGGGAACGATGATGGTGAGGACAATATGAGTGAGGTTGATGTTCTGGAGCATGTTGATATTAAGGGAGAGGAGGTGTTGAAGTTGTTAAAATACATTAGGACGGATAAGTCCCCGGGGCCTGACAGAATATTCCCCAGTCTGCTCCACAAAGCGAGGGAAGAGATTGCTGAGCCTCTGGCTAGGATCTTTATGTCCTCATTGTCCACAGGAATGGTACCGGAGGATTGGAGGGAGGTGAATGTTGTCCCCTTGTTCAAAAAAGGTAGTAGGGATAGTCCAGGTAATTCTAGACCAGTCAGCCTTACATCTGTGGTGGGAAAGCTGTTGAAAAAGATTCTTAGAGATAGGATCTCTGGGCATTTAGAGAATCATGGTCTGATCAGGGACAGTCAGCATGGCTTTGTGAAGGGCAGATGGTGTCTAACAAGCCTGATAGAGTTCTTTGAGGAGGTGACCAGGCATATAGATGAGGGTAGTGCAGTGGATGTGATCTATATGGATTTTAGTAAGGCATTTGACAAGGTTCCACACGGTAGGCTTATTCAGAAAGTCAGAAGGCATGGGATCCAGGAAAGTTTGGCCAGGTGGATTCAGAATAGGCTTGCCTGCTGAAGGCAGAGGGTCGTGGTGGAGGGAGTACATTCAGACTGGAGGATTGTGACTAGTGGTGTCCCACAAGGATCTGTTCTGGGACCTCTACTTTTCATGATTTTTATTAACGACCTGGATGTCGGGGTAGAAGGGTGGGTTGGCAAGTTTGCAGACGACACAAAGGTTGGTGGTGTTGTAGATAGTGTAGAGGATTGTCGAAGATTACGGAGAGACATTAACAGGATGCAGAAGTGGGCTGAGAAGTAGCAGATGGAGTTCAACCCGGAGAAGTGTGAGGTGGAACACTTTGGAAGGACAACTCTAAGGCAGAGTACAAAGTAAATGGCAGGATACTCGGTAGTGTGGAGGAGCAGAGGGATCTGGGGGTACATGTCCACAGATCCCTTAAAGTTGCCTCACAGGTGGATAGGGTAGTTAAGAAAGCTCATGGGGTGTTAGCTTTCATAAGTCAAGGGATAGAGTTTAAGAGTCGCGATTTAATGATGCAGCTCTATAAAACTCTGGTTAGGCCACACTTGGAGTACTGTGTCCAGTTCTGGTCGCCTCACTATAGGAAGGATGTGGAAGCATTGGAAAGGGTACAGAGATTTACCAGGATGCTGCCTGGTTTAGAGAGTATGCATTATGATCAGAGATTAAGGGAGCTAGGGCTTTACTCTTTGGAGAGAAGGAGGATGAGAGGAGACATGATAAAGGTGTACAAGATAATAAGAGGAATAGATAGAGAGGATAGCCAGCGCCTTTTCCCCAGGGCACCACTGCTCAATGCAAGAGGACATGGCTTTAAGGTAAGGGGTGGGAAGTTCAAGGGAGATATTAGAGGAAGGTTTTTTTACTCAGAGAGTGGTTGGTGCGTGGAATGCACTGCCTGAGTCAATGGTGGAGGCAGATACACTAGTGAAGTTTAAGAGACTACTAGACAGGTATATGGAGGAATTTAAGGTGGGGGCTTATATGGGAGGCAGGGTTTGAGCGTCGGCACAACATTGTGGGCCGAAGGGCCTGTACTGTGCTGTACTATTCTATGTTCTATGTTCTATATTCCTGCTCTCTCCAGGAACAGTATGTCCAGAAGGTTTTCCAATGGATCCTCAAGAACAACCTCTATCCCAAGTCAGAGAAGTAAGAGTTCCACAAAGAGCAAGTGTTGTTCTTGGGCTACATCCTCATCCTCATCCCTCTAGTATTCAAATGAGACCATGTAAAGTCCACAGAGTGCCCCAAACCATCTGTGGTCAAAAGGTGTGTTGCTTCTTGGGGTTTGTAAACTTTTATCACAGCTTCATGAGAAACTTCACTTTCATCACAGCTTCCATAAATGTAGGCACCAAGAAAACATCTGCAGAATTCCAATGGGCAAGTGGTGCAAAACAAGAATGCTCAGAGCTAAAGTAACACTTCACCATTGCTCCAGTGCTGCAGTGTCCAGACACATCCCATCCATTCATTGTCAAAATTCATGCATCTCATGTTGGCACATTTCAATAGACAACCGGCTACCCCCCTGTGCTATTCCTTCCTGTCACATCATCCCTGCAGATTCTAACTATAATGTTGGGAACCGAGAACTTCTGGCTGTCAAGGAAGTCCTGGAGGCATGGTGACACTGACTGGAGGGAGCAGAGCACAGGTATGGGCAGTATGGACAGATCACAAAAACCTCTCCAACGCTTGTCATGCCAGAAGACTCAACTCCCGTCAAGTCCGTTGAGCTCTCTGCCAGGAAATATAGAGGAGGCTAGAGCCAAAAGCAGGGCAGCAGAGACAATTCAGCAGTGAGTGATGACTTTAATAATAGACTGCAAAATAATAAGCCATGAGGGGCCATAGGACAACAGAGAACAGAAACTAAACACAACAGGCAACAGGGTAAACTTTAGGGAGGGAGAGTGAAAGCTAGGAACTACTGGTTGAGGCTGGCTGGTTTGATGAGAATTGGGATTAAATAGGCTGCAGGTGATGAGTCTGGAACAGGCATCAGGTGAATCCAATTAGCTGAGCGGATACTGGGAAGTTCCTGCATGTGCAGGCTGGGAAGTGTCAGTGGGAGCAGGTCTCACAGGACTTCACCTCCACACTCCACCGCACCCATGGCCAGCACCTGATGGCCCAGGATGATCCAGATAGGTCCAGTGGAAATCATCGATGAGTGATGGATCCAAGATGTAACTGAACATCATCCCAAGATCTCTCCTCTAGGCCATGCACGTTCCAGTCGACCAGATACTGCACACCTCATCCACGATGAAGTTAAACCATCAATCGGTGAACCATGTACACTGGACCATCTTCCACCATCCTGGGTTCTGGACGTGCAGGCTCAGGTGAGTTAAGTGGCCCATGGACAACAGGCCTGAGGCAGGACACATGGAAGGTGGCAGCTGGAGTCAGTAAGTGACTGGATTGATGCGATATGTGATCTTGAAGGGACCGATGAACTGGGACGAGAGTTCACTGGAGTCAGAGCACGTGGGCAGATCTCGGCTGGGCAGCCAGATATATTCCCCAGCTGGAGTAATCTGGCTTGTCACCGACAGCTGTAGGCACAGTCTGCAGCTACATAGCCTTCTCCAAGCGTTCCAGCAAGTGCGATCTAGGGCACTGGTGGACAGAACCTCCACCGTAGACCCCTCTGAGGGAAAAATAGGGGTTGGTTGCCATGAAGTACCTCAAAGGGTGACGTGCCCATGGCAGATGTGGCATGTAGATTGTGGAACAGCTTGTCTCACAGCAGATACTTCTTCCATGTGGAAGGATTAGAGGTGACAAAACACCGCAGGATCTTCTCCACTTGCTTATTGGCTTTTTCTGATGGACTATTGGTCTGCAGACGACAGTCAGAGGGCAAACTCTGAGAGTTGGTCTCCATTTCAGCTGGGTCAAACTGTCATACAAGGGCATCCGCCTTTGTGTTCTTGGAACTGGAGCTATAGGAGATAAAGTTGAATTTTTCAAAGTAGAGGGTCCAGCGTGCCTCATGTGGGTTGAGGTCACAGGTCTGCTCAATGGATATTAGCTTTTGGTGGTCTGTCCAGGTCAGGTAGGGCTTGGTGTTTCCCAACAGCCAAAGTCTTCAGTCCTCCAAGGCCCATTTAATAGTAAGTAGCTCCCTATTTCCTACTGTGTAGAGTTCAATTTGCGTGAGAAGAAGGTATAAGGATATGTCTTCCCATCTAGTTCTCATTGGGAGAAGATGGCCATGGTGCCCACATCAAATGCATCCACTCTACCACAAAAAGGACTGGTGCTTTTCAGATGTCGGAAAATGGGAGTGGTAGTGAAGCACTTCTTAAGCTCCTCAAAAGCTTGGTCTGCGGCAACAAACCAGGTTATCCACAAGGTAGGTGACTTAGTGAGGGAAATGAGAGGAAATGTGATTTGGCTGCAGTTTCTGATGAAAAGGTAGTAGAAGTTGGTGAAGGCAAAGAAGTCTTTAACACTTTGAGGATGCATGGCTGGGGCCACTCAATGATGCTGCGCACTTTCTCTTAAGTCAATGATTATGCCTTGGGGTGAAAGGATGTAACACAGAAAGGAGGTGTCTGGCAACACCAAGTATTCGTAGTAGCCAGTGAGTATTATGAATGCTGTTTTCCCCTCATCCCCCCTGGCGGATGTGGATCACTTTGCATGCGCTTTGTAGGTCTGGGCCCCCAGAGGTTTTTGAATACACTATCCATCAAGGGAAGAGGGGAGAGGTTCTTAATGGTGATTTTGTCAAGTCCATGGTAGTCAATGCAGAGATGAAGACCCCCAACTTCCTTTATTAAGAAAGAAGAATCCTGCACTGGCTGAGAACTGGGATGGACAAATGAAGCTGTGCTTTTGTGCTCCAGTGACGCAGTCTTTCATGGCTTTGGTCTCAAGATGGGAGAAGGAGAACAAGCAGCCTCGGGGTAGGGTTGTGCCCAGGAGGAGATCGATCGCACAGTTGTATGGTCTGTGAGGCAGCAGGGTTCTGGCTTTCCCTTTAATGAAGGCAATGGCTAAACCATGATACTCCTTTGGGTGAAGTGAACTGATGGGGCAGGCAGGTAGTCTGGCAGGTCAGTGGAGATCCAGCTGGCCAGGTGAAGTGAGATTTGTGAGTGGAGAACCAGGTGTAACCCAGGGAGAGAGGAGTGTTGGATGAGTCGATCAGGTGGAATTGGGTGGCCTCGTAGTGCTCTCCGACGCTCACATGCACATGCCGTGTGCATGCTCCGAT
Source organism: Mobula birostris (assembly GCF_030028105.1). Lineage (NCBI taxonomy): Eukaryota > Metazoa > Chordata > Chondrichthyes > Myliobatiformes > Myliobatidae > Mobula > Mobula birostris. Next base: position 23,294,432 of record NC_092393.1, read on the forward strand.
TGTCCCAGACCCCAAGGGACCCCCTTTCAATGGCTGTGATGTAAAAGAGGTGAGAAATGGGTTTGGTAGGGAGTCCAAGCTGCGCACACAGAGTCCAATCCAGAGAGCTGTCTGCTGCACCAGAATACTCCGGAGTGTGTGCGTAGGCCATAGTGTGAAGGACAGTGAGAGTGAGACTGGCTCTGGTGCTGCAACAAGGGATCAGGGAGAGGTTTCCAGATAGGAGGCCCTCATCTCTACCTAGAGGCAACATTTTTCCGGACACAGTGGGCATTTGATGCATTGGTGGTCCTCTGCCCCGCAGTAAGCGCACAGATTGATTCTCCACTGACACTTGTGCTCTTGGGGGGGTTAAGGAAGCTTTCCCAGACTGCCTAGGTTCTGCAGGCATTGATGATAATATGGAGAGTCTTTCCATGAGACACTTGTTAATATGGACAGCCAAAGCGATGAGGCTTTCAAGGTCAGTGAGCATCTCCCAGGTAGACAGCTTGTCTTTCAAGCGCTCCGGGAGGTCATGATGGGCCAGCAGCACATCAGAAATCTAGCCACACTCCACCGCAAGGGTCCTGAATTCCTTGAAGTAATCCAGCACAGAGCGTGAACCTTGGCGTCGGCAAAGTATCAGATCCACTGCCTCCCCCACTCTTCTGGATGGTCAAAAGCCCAGCACATCTCAGTGGTGAAATCCTCATATTTGTTGCAAATGGTGGCTCCTTAGTGGTGGCCAAACCTAGAGCTCACTCAGACTAGAAATCGATGGCGAAGGCAATCTTGGTCTGATCCGTAGCTAGAGCTCGAAGTGTAAGACACACTGGGACAGGAAATTGTGGCATCAGGTTGGAGATCCATTGAAGAGCTTGGGCATGGGAAGCCAGCACTCAGAGGTGAAGGTTGATTAGCATGGCATTGCTGCACAGAAGTGGAGAGTTGGATGAAACTGGCAAGTCAATGATTTCCTACTGCTTCTGAATGGTGTACTCATGCTGGCGGACAACTTCCATGAGGTGAGTACATCCGGCTGAGTCATTCATTGTTTCACTCATCCTGTCAGGGAAGGAAGAAGAAGCTTGACCCAAAAGCAGATCAGCGAAGATGATCCAGCAGAGAACGATAACTTTAATAATGGACTGCAAAATAACAAGCCACAAGGGGGTCACAAAACAAGAGAGGGCAGAAACAAAACTCAACTGGTAATGAGGTGACCTTTAGGTAGGGAGAGTGAAAGCTAGGAGCAACTGGTTGAGACCAGCTAGTTCAATAAGCGAACAATGATGTTGGATGAGAACTGGGGTCAAATAGGCTGCCGGTGATGAAGCTGGAATGAGTGGCAGGTGAATCCTATTAGCTGGGTGGAGACTGGGAGGTGCCTGCATGTGCAGGTTGGGAGGGGTGACTCAGATCATTTGTTTTAGTAAACAGATAAACGGACCCATCGTTGACCTTCGACTGTATGGACAGATGTTGGAACAAGTGTCGGTGATTAAGCTCCTCGGTATGTGGATGGATGCGAAATTTACAAGGAAGCATCATGTCAATACTTGGGAGATGTAAGGCTGTCCTTAATACGCTTTAGTGTTTGGTGGGATTTAATTGGGAGGCTAATAGGGTATCTATGATTACACTGTGTTGTGCATTGATTACAGCAGACCTAGATTATGGCTCTGTAGCACATGGGTCTGCTGCCCCTCACTTTTGAAATCACTGAACATTATTCAAGCCCAGGCTTCATATCAGTGTTGTGGTGCTGCTAGGTCTTGAAAATGGGTCAGATGCTATTGTATTTGTGAAGGTTGCAGTTGGCTGTGAAATATTGGGTACACCTCAGTGGTCAAGAGGAGCACTGGAAGCATCAAGATTGCAAGATTTGTAATTTTGGGTGGAAAGGAAATGATCAGGCAGAAAACATGGCTCCGTCTGATATAACCTATACTCCTAGTGTGGTTTTATCCTTGATTCCTCCCTGGCTATTTCCTTTACCTAGGATAGGTTTGACTCTACTAGAGAAGCCATCAGAATGTGCCCAGTGTGTATCGAAAGAGGTAGTGGTTACTCTATACGTGCATCAATATTATGGAACGGTTCCAGTGTTTACAGATGGTTCTAAAGACCCAGTGTTTCATAACATTGGAGCAGCAGTCTATGTCCCAAAACTTCAGGTGTTAATTAGAAACAGGTTATCTAATAAACTTTCAGTTTGTGCTATTGAAGAGGTGGCAATCCTTCATGCATTGCCGTAGATAGAAAACGTACAGTCTAAATGTGTTGTTGTCTGTTCTGATTCCTTCTCTACATTAAGTAGTCTTAAGGTGGGTGTGTCCAATAGTTGTCCAGAAGTTTTGTTGGAATTAAGACAAAGCTGTATTATGGCTGCAGTATTTAGGAGTGTATGTCTGCTTTTTGTGGATCCCAGCTCATGTAGGAGAGGAAGGAAATGAAGTAGTTGATAGGCTGGTTAAGCAATCTATGAAGGTCAATGCTGTTGATGCTGATATTCCACTAAGTAAGGGGGAAGCAAGGGTTTTAATTAAGGACCAAGCTCTCTCAATCTGGCAGGAACTGTGGGACACACAATTAGAGGAGACATTTATATGAAATTCACAGAAAGGTTACTTGTATTTGGAGGAGAGGAGAGCCCAGAAGAAAGGAAGCTATAATTACTCTGCTTAGACTTGGCCATACTGGTTTAAATGCTGCATTGTTCAGATTTGGTAACAATCTTCAGGTGAATGTAGACAGTGTCAGCTTCCAGAGACAGTCCCACATGTGTTACTGGAATGTAGGGCAAATGAGTGGGAGAGAAAGCAGATCCTGAGAAGCAATAGTTTGGAGAGGTATGGGCCAGATGCACAAGAAACATAAGCAAGTATTTAAGTTCTTGAAACTTGTTGGGTTGTTTAATACAATTTAAGTCAATAGCATTGGGTGTGCAAGATAGTTTTCTGCAGCAATACATAGAGGTACCAACTAGAGAAGGGGCAGTGTTGTATCACCTGTTAGGGAATGAGGTAGGGCAGGTGACGGAGGTATGTGTTGGGGAGCACTTCGGGTCCAGTGATCACAATGCTATTAGTTTCAATTTAATAATGGAGGATAGGAATGGACCCAGGGTTGAGATTTTTGATTGGAGAAAGGCTAACTTTGAGGAGATGCAAAAGGATTTAGAAGGAGTGGATTGGGAAAATCTGTTTTTTAGGAAGGATGTAACAGAGAAATGGAAGTCATTTAAAGGTGAAATTTTGAGGGTTCAGAATCTTTATGTTCCTGTTAGGTTGAAAGGAAAGGTTAAAAGTTTGAGAGCACCATGGTTTTCAAGAGATATTGGAAACTTGGTTCGGGAAAAGAGAGGGATCTTCAATAAATATAGGCAGCTTGGAGTTAATGAGGTACTCGAGGAATATAAAGAATGTAAAAAGAATCTTAAGAAAGAAATTAGTAAAGCTAAAAGAAGATATGAGGCTGCTTTGGCAAGTAAGGTGAAAATAGATCCAGAGGGTTTCTACAGTTATATTAATAGCAAAAGGATAGTGAGGGATAAAATTGGTCCCTTAGAGAATCGGAGTGGACAGCTATGTGGGGAGCCGAAAGAGATAGGGGAGATTTTGAACAATTTCTTTTCTTCGGTATTCACTAAGGAGAAGGATATTGAATTGTGTAAGGTAAGGGAAACAAGAAGGGTAGTTATGGAAAGTATGATGATTAAAGAAGAGGAAGTACTGGCGCTTTTAAGGAATATAAAAGTGGATAAGTCTCCGGGTCTGGACAGAATATTCCCTAGGACCTTGAGGGAAGTTAGTGTGGAAATAGCAGGGGCTCTGACAGAAATATTTCAAATGTCATTAGAAACGGGGATGGTGCCGGAGGAATTGGCGTATTGCTCATGTTGTTCCATTGTTTAAAAAGGGTTCTAAGAGTAAACCTAGCAATTATCGGCCTGTGAGTTTGACGTCAGTGGTAGGTAAATTGATGGAAAGTATTCTCAGAGATGGCATATGTAATTATCTGGATAGGCAGGGACTGATTAGGAACAGTCAACATGGATTTGTGCATGGAAGGTCATGTTTGACAAATCTTATTGAATTTTTTGAAAAGGTTACTAGGAAAGTTGACAAGGGTAAAGTGGTGGATGTTGTCTATATGGACTTCAGTAAGGCCTTTAACAAGGTTCCACATGGAAGGTTAGTTAGGAAGGTTCAATCATTAGGTATTAATATCGAAGTAGTGAAATGGATTCAGCAGTGGCTAGATGGGAGATGCCAGAGAATAGTGGTGGATAACTGTGTGTCAGATTGGAGGATGGTGTCTAGTGGTGCACCTCAGGGATCTGTATTGGGTCCAATGTTGTTTGTAATGTATATTAATGATCTGGATGATGAGGTGGTAAATTGGATTAGTAAGATAGGTGGAGTTGTGGATAATGAAGTAGGTTTTCAAAGCTTGCAGAGAGATTTAGACCACTTAGAAGAGTGGGCTGAAAGATGGCAGATGGAATTTAATGCTGATAAATGTGAGGTGCTACATTTTGGTAGGACTCATCAAAATAGGACATACATGGTAAATGGTAGGGCATTGAAGAATGCAGTAGAACAGAGGGATCTAGGAATAATGGTGCATAGTTCCCTGAAGGTGGAATCTCATGTGGATAGGGTGGTGAAGAAAGCTTTTGGTATGCTGGCCTTTATTAATCAGAGCATTGAGGATAGGAGTTGGGATGTAATGTTGAAATTGTATAAGGCATTGGTATGGCCAAATTTGGAGTATTGGGTACAGTTCTGGTCACCGAATTATAGGAAAGATGTCAATAAAATTGAGAGGGTACAGAGGAGATTTACTAGAATGTTGCCTGGGTTTCATCTCCTAAGTTACAGAGAAAGGTTGAACAAGTTGGGTCTTTATTCTTTGGAGTGTAGAAGGTTGAGGGGGGATTTGATAGAGGTATTTAAAATTATGCGGGGAATAGATAGAGTTGACGTGGATAGGCTTTTTCCATTGAGAGTGGGGGAGATTCAAACAAGAGGACATGAGTTGAGAGTTAAAGGGCAAAAGTTTAGGGGTAACATGAGGGGAAACTTCTTTACTCAGAGAGTGGTAGCTGTGTGGAACGAGCTTCCAGCAGAAGTGGTTGAGGCAGGTACAATGTTGTCATTTAAAGTTAAATTGGATAGATATATGGACAGGAAAGGAATGGAGGGTTATTGGCTGAGTGCAGGTCGGTGGGACTAGGTGAGAGTAAGAGTTCAGGATGGACTAGAAGGGCCGAGATGGCCTGTTTCCGTGCTGTAATTGTTATATGGTTATATGGTTATATGATATCTATGAAGTAAGTTGTCCTTGCTTGTTTATCCTGTATTAGTATATCCGAATTGTTCCTTTCGGTTGTTATAGCTGGGGGTGATAATGGGGACAAGTTCCCACTACCTATTAAATGCTGCCAATGGCAGCGCCTCAAATAGCCCTTGACAACCAAGTCCAGCTCCTGGCCTTCATGTGTGGTTTGGCTACTAAGCCCAGCATAACAGTTTCTATTGATAGGAGAAGGAGCAAAGGCGGGTTAGTGGTGCATTAAAACCAGTCGCTTTGGGCAGATGGGGCTCATCAGCCATGATTGGCAGTTTATCTTGGAGAAGGAAGACTCTAATCTCAAACCTCCATTGCTTTGCTGCTATATCCACTCATGGGGAAGGCTTTGGGAGTAACTACTACTACTACGTCGACTCAGGCCTAGGGGCCGGCGTCGGGCACGATGACGGACTCTCCACTTCTCCCTCTCCCTCATCAGTGTGTTCAGTTCATCTACATTGGCCACGCCACTGTCTTCTAGGAGTGTGTTGACCATAGTCTTGGGAGGGTGCCCAGGGTTCATCCTCCCGTGCTTGGGCTCCCATATGATGACTAGGCTGGCAGGTAGCTCGGGGTGGCGTAGACAGTGCCCCGCTAGTTGCAGTCTTCTCACCTCGATTTTAGTGGAGAGCATCGGAAGGCTGTTATAGAGCTCAACATTCGTCCTGTGCTGTGGCCAACTCACGTCAAGAGCCATCCGGAGCATTCGTGTATAGCAACCATCTAGAGACTTTTGCATTGTCTTGGTGAGTGTCCACGTCTCGCATCCGTACATAAGAATGGACTCTATGACTGCTATGAAAATCCTCTTTTTAAGCCCTCTGGTCAGGTTCGACTTCCAGATTTCCTTCACGTCTTTCATAGTCCTCCACACCAGCACCTTCCGTATCTTTATGTCCTTCTCCGAACTCATCATTCTTGACCCTGAGGGAAAAAATACGGTGCTGGAGTTCCTAAGGCAGTTCAACATTGAATTCAATGCTGACTGGCAACTCTTGTGATAGCAAATTGTATCAGTCTGCGCCATTCCTTTGGGTTCATCAGAAGTGTGGAGATGGGGAGCCTGCTACATGGGCAACGCCTTGCTCTCCATATTGTACTGCCCAGGCTTGCGTATCTAGGCAGCTACGATGCAGTATCCCTGGGCAACTCTGACCAACGGAGGCCTCAGACTCAGATTACATCCGGACTGTCCTATCTGTGATAACAGATCAGTTGTAATATAATTTGTGGGAATCTGTCACCAAAACTGGCTGGGCTTGGATTTATAGTAAGGAATGGATTCTTATATAAGTTTGCATTTTAAAACAAGATCTTGGTGAATGATGTTTGCCACATGATTGTACCTGTGTCCATAATCAGATTGAGTTATACTGCTGCTGGATCCTGTAAAGTATCGGACTGTTTCTGGTTTCTCTTGGCACTTTCTATATTTATCATCTTGAAGTTAGTGGTCTTTTATTATGTATTTTTGATCATTTTTTGTGTTACCCACCTGGTCCTGTGCTGCCCTAAGGAAACCTGTTTCTGGAAAGAGGTCACCAGCTCTGACCCGGGTGTTGGACACTTGTGTGTCAACATCTAGTCCACTCAGATCATGAGGATGCTTTGCATGCAGGGTCATCCTCTTCTGTTGATTAACTTTTTCTTTATGGCAATTATTCCTTCATTTTTCTGGGTTGTGCTCTCATTTAAGTTTAGTGGTGTATACTTCTTATCAGAATTGCGTATGCTGGTAGGGAGTGCTGAATTCTGTTTTCATTGATGAAAATATATCCTTAGAAGTTTTATCTGACTGCTGTGGAGATTTTTAATGCCTGTTATTCCTCTTCCCCCTTTTGTCCTAGGTAGTGTTAATCTTTTTGGGTTTGTGTACCTAAGGTTTTCTAAAATTTGTCATTTCAGTTCTTATTTTTCTTTGTAAACTTTCCAAATTGTTTTGGACCAAGATATTATGCCAAAAGAATATGTTAATATGGGTAGAGTGAAAGTATTTATTGCCTTTGTTATATTTTTACTGTTGAGCTCTGCTTGGCAGATTTTCTTAAGCCTTAAAGTAAATTCTGCCAGAAGTTTATCCTGTATCACACTATGATGTATTTTCTTTGCTTACCGCTATCCTAGATACTTAAGATACTTCATATTCATCCATCAGTTGTATTGTATCCTGTTGCTCTGTTTTGTATTCTATTAGCTCTATGGCACCTTTCCCTATGTTAAAAGTTTTGCAATTATCCAGTCCAAAGTTCGTGTTTATATATTTTGAAAATAGTTCTAGTATTTAAATTAATTGTTTTAGCTTTACTGATGAAGTATATAATTTCAAATCATCCATTATTATAAGTTATTATTATGATTATTATTACCCTTATTATTAGTATTATTTTTTTCTTGGGGTGGTGGTGGTGGGTGTTGGGATCACTCTCCTGAATCCTCCTCACAATCCAGTTCAGTAGGTGGCAGTAATGCACCGTTTTGGTTGATCTGCCAACCACCAATAAAAAGCAATGGAAGAAAAAGGAGGAGGAGGCTGGGAAGTGCCAGCCTGACACTTTTTTTTTTAAATACCTTAATTTCAAAATTTTCAAAAAAAAACAATGAAATCAACAAAAACATACCAGCTCAGACATGTATAAAAAAGAAATAAGCAAGAAAAAAAGACATAACATTATAGGGATGCCTATTGTACAAAGTGCTCAAAAATACTAAACGTTAAATCCCAAATGAGGGCCATGAGAAATCAGCTGGGGGAAAATTGCTCATCCGCCCCCGGCCTCGTCCAGGTAGGCAAAAAATAGATCCCAGATAGCCGAAAATGTTTTAATTGAATTGGTTCTCAAGAACCTAAGTTTCTCCATCTGTATGACTGAGATCATATCAGACATCCATCTCCGAAAGGAAGGGGGAGAAGGTGATTTCCACTCCATCGAGATAAGTCTTTTGGCAACAATCTTCCCCAGCATCAGAGACTGTTGTATGGCTGCAGGGAAACAAATAATAGATTGCAAGCAGCCAAATATAGCGAGACCAGCTTCCAAGGGGAAGGATCTTTTATAGGCCTTTGAGTACCAGTCGAATATTTTGGACCAAAATCCAGTCAGTAATGGGCAAAACCAAAAGGTGTGTGACAACGTGGCTTTCGTCCCTTGGCATCACACATTGGCAAGACAGAAGGGTAAATCCTGTGCAATCTAAGTTTAGAGTAATGGAGACGGTGGACAACTTTAAACTGGATCATTTGGTGCCTGCTGTTAACAGAACAAGCCTGTATCATAGACAAACACTTATCCCAGGCAGCTTCAGATAATTCAATGCCCAACTCCTCTCTCCAGGTGTCTCTAATCTTCATAGTAGACGCTACAGTGCAATTATCATTTTTCGGATGACTCAGAGTCGGACCGTGGTCGGGTATGGCAGGGAGAGTTTTTCTTCCTTCTCCCATCTGCGTGAGACGTGGGACATTTGAGAGACTGAACTTTTACTGTGCTCATGGACTTCTTCAAGTATTGTTGCACTGTTGTAACTATATGTTATAATTATGTGGTTTTGTAAGTTTTTTTTCAGTCTTGGTCTGTCCGATGTTTTGTGATATCGCATCGGAGGAAATATTGTATCATTTCTTAATGCATGCATTACTAAATGACAATAAAAGAGGACTACGTGTCTTCATAATCTAATTATCAAACAAACGTACAAACTTAGAAACAAGGTGCCTGGAATCAGGAGGGTTCTTCAAAATATCAAAAAACATATGTTTCCCTGGAAGGATTTCAAAATTACAAACCTTAGATTGAATGTAGTGTCTAATTTGCAAAAAACAAAAGAAGTGCGAATGAGGCAGCTCAAACTTCTCTTTCAGCAGACTAAATGTTGCAAACCATCCCTCAATGTACAGGTCTTCAATAGAAACTAGACCCTTCTCCTTCCAAGCATGATAGGTTTTATCTGACCATGAGGGTAGAAAGGAGTGATTGAAACAGATTGGTGTTTGTACAGAGGTCTCTGGTACATTCAGAACACTCCTAATCTGATTTAGAATTCTGATGGAATTTTTCAAAACAAAACTCAAACTTTTTGAAGTCCCAGGCCTCTCTAACTTGGAGAACAGCATGGCTGGCAAGGAGGAATTGACAAAAGAGTTAGACTCCATACATAACCACAAGGGAGCCCCAGGGTCTGGGTTATCCGGAGCCTCCTGTTGCCAAGATATTAAAGCCCTAGCATTGACAGCCCAATAATAGTGTCTAAATACAGGTAATTCCAGCCCTCCTTCAGACTTGGGCTTTTGTAAATGAATTTTCGAAATCCTGTGATTCTTATAATTCCAGATATAAGACAATATTCTTTAAAGAAAGCTGATGTAAGAAAAATGGGGAGATTTTGACGAAGGTAGAGAAACCTAGGAAGGGAAACCATTTTAATTGAATTTATACAAGCAATCATGGACAGAGGTAGGGTTTTCCAACTTTCTATATTCTGTTTAAGTTTTGAAATAAACTCCGAGAAGTTTAATTTGAAAATTAATTTAGGATCTTTGGGGATTGTCAAGCTGAGATAAGTAAAGTGATCTTTAACTACTTTGAACGGGACACTTCCCAAAAAGTCCCACGTGTAGTCGTTGGAGAGGGGCACAAAGTCACTTTTTGTCCGATTGATTGAGTATCCCGATAGTCTGCCAAAAGAAGAGATTAAATCTAGAAGAAGAGGGACTGACTTTTCTGAGTTTTGTAAGTAGAGTATAACATCGTCAACATATAAACTAATAAGTGTTTCAATACCTCCCACTTTCAAACCCAGAATATTTGGGTGACTTCTTATCTTTAAGACAAGGGGCTGTACCGTGACGGCAAAAAGGGCCGGCGAGAGAGGGCGCCCCCTGCTGGACTGGATGGTGTAGGGGAAACAGAGTTGAGTTGTCACCATTAGTTATAATAGAGCACATCGGGCTGGCCCAAGATACAGTTTTACCCAAGATACAAACGACTCACCAAACCCAAACCTGTACAGTGACTCAAACATGTAAGGCCACTCAATCTGGTCAAAAGCCTTTTGTGCATCAAGGGATAAAATTGCTGCCTCACTAGCTTTCCCATGAGCAGCATATATAGTATTAAGGAGGCATCTGACATTGGAAAAAGAGAACCTACACAGGACAAATCCTGTCTGATCAGGAAGAATGATAGATGACAAATGCTTATTTAGTCGGTTAGCCAGCATTTTAGTAATTATCTTTCTATCAAAATTCTGGAGTGCAATGGGCCTATAACTGGCCGGGTCTGTTTCCTCTTTACCTTTCTTTAAAATGAGGGAAATGTCAGCCTCGTACAATGTCCTAGGCAAGGCTTTATCTCTCTCAGAGCAAGATATCATTCCGAGGAGAAGAGGGGCAAGGGTATCACAGAATTTCTTATAAAATTCACAGCCAAATCCATCCGGCCCGGCAGCCTTGCCGGACGGAAATGACTTAATGGCAGAAGTTATTTCTTCCAATGTGAAGTCAGAATCTAAGTCCTCCCGAGCAGTGTCACTAAGTTTCAGCATTACAAGAGAATCAAAGAAGCCATTCAAATCAGATTGAGTGGCATTGCATTTAGAGTTGTGGACTTCACTGTAAAATTCTTTAAAACAGTCATTTATCTCCTTGGGGTTAGTTAACAGGGTACCCGCCCTCGATCTAATGCAATGAATTGACCTTAGGGCCTGGGCGCCCCTGAGCTGCCGCGCCAGGCTTGTCCCCCATTTCGAAATGTTTTTGTCTTAATTTTAAGAGGAGGTTATTTATTTGACTACCCAAGATACAATTGTACTCATATTTAAGCTTCATTATTTTATTATAATCTTCAGAGGATTTTGAAGCCTGGTATGTCACTTCAAGAGTTGAGAGATTATTCTCAATCTCTAATAATCGCCCTTCTCTCTCCCTCTGAGCAGCGGATGCATATGAAATTATATACCCACAAATTACAACTTTTAATGTCTCACAGAGTGTGAAATCTGACACCTCGCCATTATCGTTAATTTCTATAAAATCTTTTAATCTGGTGGTGATATACTCTATAAATCTTACCAGTGAGTAGGGAGGGGATAAAATGCCAGGAATAGATTCGTTTGGAAAGGGAGAGATTTAGGGACATTGTCAAGGGGCTATGGTCAGAAATTAATCTATTATGATATTTTGTATTGGTAACATGAGATATTAAATGAGAATCACCATATAACCATTTACCAATTACAGCATGGAAACAGGCCATCTCGGCCCTTCTAGTCCATGCTGAACTCTTACTCTCACCAAAAAAATAGTCTATTCTACTATAAGATTTGTGAACATGAGAATAATAAGAATAATCCTTGTCGGTGGGATGTTGAACTCACCAAATATGTACTAAATTCCTAGATCTAATCAAATTATTTAGGACCTGCACTGACACAATATTTGAGGGCGGGCTGGAGGACAATCTATCTAAATATGGGTCCAGGTGGCAATTCAAGTCACCGCCGATTATTATATTTGAATTACTGGCATCCGGAAGTAAATCAAAAACTCTCCTAAAAAAAATTTGGCTTGACTGTGCTCAGACCATAAATATTAAGGAAGGTTAGCGGAAACGAATTAATGGTGCTAGAGATCATAATAAACCTGCCGAGAGAATCTGTGGTCATGGAAATGAGTTGAAATGGAATAGTTTTCCTAAAGAGGAAAGCCAGACCACGGGCATGGGAAGTAAACCTGCAATATCCAACTAGACCTTAATCTGTGTTGCTCAGTTACGTTGATATGGGTTTCCTGTAGAAAAATCACATCTGCAGATAGAGATTTGAGATGTCTAAAAACTTTATCCCTCTTAACAACATGACCAAGGCCCTTAACATTCCACAAGACTATTGTGATATCTTTACCCCCCCAGCTGTGTTCTACCGCAAGGCCTCTGCATATGAGAATAAAAAAGAGATTATTAGAGTTGAGCACAAACATAGTAAACAATGCAAAATAACTGGCAGCCTCATGAGAACACAACATACACAAAAAAGCATGTCTGAGCTATAAACAAAAACACACACCCTAACCCCCCCCCCCCCCCCCGCTTCGTGTCTTCCTAAACCAGACACATAGTTCCCCCATTTCCATCCCAAAAGGAGCTGCTGGGCAGGTAACTAACATGACACAATTATCACAAACCCCCTCTCCGAGAAAATTTATAACACAAATTATATAACACCGTTAAACAAATGCTATTAGGGCTGGGGAGAGTTATCCAATGTCCACACCTGAAGCTGAACATTCATGACACCAACTCAAATTTAACCCTTACAATAACAAAAATATTTAGAACATTCTCTGCAATTAAATCCCAGTGCGGCATACAGCATTGCAAAACTACATATAACAAGCAAGTCCCTCCCCATATCCCAACATGGAAACCAGCACAAATATAAGCTGAATAAACAGTGTCAATATATCTACTCCCTTTTGCGTGCGTTACTCCTTTCCAAGAATTGTGCTGCTTCTATTGGGTCGTCATATACTTTAGGCACTCTTCCATTTTGATGATAAATATGGAGCCTAGCTGGATACCGCAGGGTGTGCTTGGTTCCTCCATCATGCAGAGTTTGCCGTACATCACGAAGGGCACAACGTTGAGTCATCACCTCATTCGTATGATCCAGGAAGATCAAGACCTTGTTTCCTTGTACTCCATGGGTCGTAGTCTGCTGCGGCGCAGGATCAGCTCTTTCACTTGAAAGTGATGGATATGTGCCAAGATGGTGCGCGGTTTCCCGCCGGCAGCCGGCTTCCGATAGAGAGAGCGATGCGCACGATCGACTTTAACCAGATATGGGAAATGCTATTCTCTGGGCAACTTGGGAATCAGTCTGGAAACAAATTCAGTGGGATTACCATCCTCCTCGCCCTCTTGTATCCCTACAATCTTAATATTATGTCTCCGGGAACGAGCCTCTAAGTCAAGCACTTTAGCTTCAAGCTGGCTATTTTGTCTCATTAGCTCTGAGTACTTAACTTCAAGCTCTTGCATGCCTGCTTCAAGGTCACTGGTGGTTAGTTCTTGGTAAATCAGCCTGGGAGGCCACAAGCACCTCAAACTTGGTCTCGAAAACATCAAAACGTTCATTAATGCCACGCAGAACTGACTCAGAAATCTCCTGACCTAATTCCTTGTACATGGCGTAAGTTTTATCCGGCAGTATCTCAGACGTGGAGAAGTTCTTTACCGACCCGTTGTTAGCACTAACTTTGGTAGTTTGGCAGTCGGTGGCCTTGGCTTTATTTGCCTTCGGCATTGTCAAACTTTTCCAGACACTGAGTTTAGACATACACTGTTGGCCTATGAATGAATAAAACACGGTATAATAGTAATTTTATCAAGGCCTCAGAGAGGAGCACTGACCAAACACGTCTAATCCATACACATGCCCACTAGTGCCTCGAGCCTAACACTTTCTTCACCTGGTTCAGTTTCATCCGCACCTACCAGCCTGGCAGCAAGAATACTAAGGCTGATGTTTCCCCCACCAGTTTGACATGACTATGGATGATGCCAATCCAGTGCCCATCCTTCACCACCCATGCATAAATGTTCTGATGATTTGGGATATAGAAAAAGGGGCAAAGGCTGCCCAACAGTTGGATCCAGGCCCAGATAAGGGACTTCTCAACCGAATGTCTGTCCCTGCCACTGTGAGCCCCAGAAGGTCGGAGTGGTGTCACGCTTCCCATCTGGCTGGCCGCCCGGGGGTTCAACCAATCCAGGAATTCATAAAGAGGTGATTTTGGAGACTATCTACCTCCTGAGATATCTACAACTTTATCTCTGCCTGTCCCACTTGTGCCCAGAGCAAGATATCATGTCAATGCCCTGCAAGTCTGCTCTTCCCACCGTGTACGCCTCAGTGCACCTTTTCCCACCTCTCAGTGGATTTCATCATTGGTCTGCCTCCATCAAATAGGAAGACTACCATTCTGGTAGTTGTGGACCAGCTCTCTATAGAAGCCCACGTCATTACTCTCCCCAAGCTCCCATCGGTTCATGAGACTGCCACCACATGTCCAGGCCGCACCGCTTCCCTCAGGCCTAGTATCTGATCAAGGACAACAGTTCTCATCCTGTTCTTGGAAGGCTTTCTGTTCTCTTTTGTGAGCCACAGCCAGCTCCTCTTCGTGATTCCACCCCCAATCTAACAGCCAAACTGAGAGAGTGAAACCGAAGTTGAAGACAACCCTGGGCTGCCTTGTCTCATCCAACCTGGAGCTCCCAACTGGTTTGGGTAGAGGTTGCCTGCAATAACCTCCAGTCCCCCTCCACCGGCACGTTCCTCTCTGAGTACCAGCCAACACTCTATCCTGACAAAGAGACTGATGTGGCAGTCCCTGCTGCTGAACAGCTGATCCAACATGACAAGCGCACGTGTAGGCGGGCCTGGGTTTCTCTGCTGCTCACCCAGAAACAATATGCCCAGCAAGCTGATGAGTTCCACGGACAAGTGAAGCCTCTCAAGCCAGGGGAAAAAGTCTGACTGGTGTCCCGAGATATTCCCTTGAGAGTAGAGAGCTTCAAGTTGGCCTCATGCTTTGTGGGTCCATTCGTCATGGTAAAATAAATCAACAGAGCCTCATTTAGGCTGCACATGCAATCATTCATGAAGATTCACCCAGAGTTATGTTTCCCATCTCAGGCTCATGACTTCCGCACACCTTGCTCCCGTCACCCTCCTCCTCCTCCTCTCTGCTTGGTGAATGGGGCCCTGGTCTATTCTGTGCCATGGATCCTGGCAGTGTCCAGTACCTCATGGATTGACAGGGGTCTGGCCCAGAGAATCATTCTTGTGTTTCAGCTTGACATATCCTTGGCAAGTCTCTCATCCAGGACTTTCAGCGGGCACAGGACTCTGGCACCTCGGGAGCTGCACCAAGGGAGGGGACCCTGGCACAACTGTGGACATTGCCGCAGAGTCTGGGCCCTCTCACAGGTGGGTAGCTGAAAGAAGAAGCTAATCTCGCACATGAGAATGCACACATTCCAGCAATTTAGAGTTTCTTTGTAATTATATTTAACTCCCTTCCTTACGTTTCAGTCTTATCAAGTATTGATCAAAGCATGACAACAACATTGCTCGCTGCTTACCTTATTCCAGGGGTTCAAACCTTTTATATGCCATGGAGCTTTACCTGTAACTGAGGTTGGGAATGCCTGCCTTAGCTCATGTTTCAGGAAAGATAGTAATGTAGATAGATGCTGTTAAAGGAATGGTATTAATTTAATTCCAGGTTATTGCTTCCAGCTGCAGCTATGGCATTAGTTTTTAGTTAGTTTGAGAATTTTTAGTTAGCAGTCCTGTCAGCCTAGCATTTATTGTTTTCCTTTGTTCTGCAGAATTCTTATTAAAGTAATTCAATGAACAGTTCTTTCCATGTCTGTGTCTCTCCCTCTGCACCTGGTCCATCACTGAATTCCTGTCAGGAATATGTCAAATATATTCCTATATCCAGTAATTATGTAAACAATAGATTTTACTTAAAGATATGCCAACATTAAAAAATGGAAAAGTGATGATAGACTAAGCTCCAATACATGAAGCAGAGCCACTACCCTTACTGATTTGCTCTATTGTTACAGGTAAAAGTTAATTGACAGGTGAATGACTTGTTAGCCATGGGCTATAATTAAGAGGGATTGGATATGAACTCTGTAAAAGCGACTTAGTACACTGTGTGCATATTCAGTAGAAGAAGGGAGTGAGAAGGTTATCTCTGATTTACTTTAGCACTAAAACTTCAATTTCTAAAATTACCGGCTGCCACTCGCACTGTGACATGATTTATAACCTGCCATCTTTCCCACTTTTAGCACAACTTTGTCACTAGAAAAATCAATTGAATTCTGGCTCATCTAATGGCACTCTACCCGAGAGAGTAATTTATGTGCTACATTAGAAATTCCACAAGAAAGGATGATCTTCTGTTTTCAGTGCCCTTGTTTTTTTTTCTTTTTATTTTACAAAGAACAGGAAGATCTAGTAGTACAAAATCCTTTCAAAAGTAACAAGGACATGCCACATACTTCACAGAGCATGGTTAAAAAATGAGAATCTAATTTACTTTTACTCCATTGCAATTATGTGGAATGATGCATTTAGAGAAAATAAGTGATTAAGCTGAACAGCCTTCATTAATTAAATATTTTCCATTAAATATTAGCTGAATTGGATTAAAATAGTTAACATGTACATATAAAACATGTTAGATTTAATTCTTACATTACCCACATATAAGTTACTCACTGTTTCGTACAATGATTTTACAGTCAATTTATTAATGTATCACTTCACAGATCATATGTCGTTATTCAAGTTCTAGTACTTCAAACCCAAGCCTCGTCTGTTCTCACCTCGAAGAACCCAAGCCTCGTCAAGTCCTCGCCTCCAGGAACCCAAGCCTCGAGGCACCCAAGCCATGCCCAGCCCTGTAGCCACGTCATGTCCTTGCCTAGTTCCGGGATCCGAGCCCGAGTCAAGACCCAGGCTCTGGGTCCTTGTCCAGTCTCTGACTCGGAGTCCAAGCCCAGGCTCCTAGTTCCCAGTTCCTTGTCCTGGTCCCGCTTGCCTAGTCAATGTCCTAGGCCAAGTCTGTGTTCTTGTCCCAGCTCCTAGTCTGCATCCAGTCACGTCACTATCTCTGCTCTCTAGTCAAGTCCTGTTCCTAGTTCTTCAGTGTCTGTGTCTTACATTTGGGTCCGCCACCAGCGGCCCTCTATGACACTGACGCGCGCTACTCCGATGACTGCTCCTTTGACAACCGCTCCACTAGGCAATAGCTCCCTTTTGTCCGGGAAACCTCTTAGTGCCCTTGCACAATGATGAGCCACTGCATTTGCCCACTTCTCCCAATCGCATCTCCCGCTGAAAGAAACTCTTCTCTTTTTAAATCTTCTCGGCGGCCTTGCACAATGACGAACTACTGCGTCTCTGCATTTCTCCCAACTGAATCTCCCACTGAAATAAACTCTTTGCTTCTTAAATTTTCTCAGTGGCTTTGCGCGACGATGAGCTACTCTGGCCGTGCACTTCTCCCAATCGAATCTCCCTTTATTACATTACATGCCTTTTCCAGTTCCCTTTGCAATCTCAATCCCACATCTTGGCTACTATTTGGAGGTCTATATATGATTCCCATAATGGTTTATTTACACTTGCAGTTTCATAACTCCACCCACAAAGACTCAGCATTCTCTGTCCCTATGTCACCTCTTTCTAAAGATGTAATTCCATCTCTTACCAACAGAGCCACACCACCACCTATGCCTTCCTATTTGTCAGGCAAGATTTTTGCTTGAGGAACAATACTGACTACGGCCTATTTTATCCTGTGCCTCAAAGTACCTTGAGACATCATCCTTAAAAATCGACTCCAACATCTTCCCAACCACTTTGGTCAGACTAAGTCTGGAATGGTGTCACCATCTTACTCTCACTGCATTTTTGAGCCTGAGTGAGTGTTGCACATGCCACTAGACCCAATTTGCCCACCTACATGGGTTGTGCTAAAGATGTGCATCTGGAATCCAAGAATGAAACTGGAGCTAAGTTGTTACCTATCAATCTAAAATAAAGACTAATTTCACAGCCAGTGTTGGGAAGATCAAAACTAGAGGTCAGCAATATAAGAAGGTCACCAAGCCCTCAAATAAATATTCTGAAGATAGAGGATGAATTAACTTGATACCACGGAGTGAATACAATAAGTAGAATAGGTGGGATTAATGGGGGACTTCATTAACAGATGAGGGTAAAACTGATAGTTCTGGAATTTGTGACAGCTTGAGTGAATCATAGATCCCTGCAGGGCTAATTAACCTGTGCTTCCCATTCTACATCACAATTTGCCTCATGATCTTGTGTCTTATTGTCTACCTGCATTGCCCTTTACTGTAGCTGTTACACTTTACCCGCATCCCATTATTGTTTTACCTTGTACTACCTCAATGCACTGTGCAATGAATTGATCTGTTTGAACAGTATGCTAGATAAACTTTTCACTGTACCTTGGTATACATGACAATAAAAAAAAAAATCCAGTTCTGTGATAACAAACTCCTATTGTTACTGTATATACTGATGCTTTAAAGGGACAACAAGGCATCTCACAGTTTTATGGAATTACACAGCACAGAAGGAGATTGTTTGGCAAATTTTGCCTGCTCTGTATCTTTAAAATCCAGCTATTCTGGATTGGGTGTTGTGCAATCAACAAGATTTAATTAGACAGCTTAAGGCAAAAGAACCCTTGGGGAAAGTGATCAATAATATGACTGAATTCACCCTGAAATTTGAGGAGGAGGAGCTGAAGTCAGATATATTGGTATTACAGTGGAGTAAAGGGAATTACAGAGGCATGAGAGAGAGAGAGGAGTGGTCAGAATTGATTGGAAAAAAAATCCTGGCAGGGATGATGGCCAAGCAGTAATGGTCGGAATTTCTGGAAGCAATTTTGAAGGCACAGGATATATACAACCCAGAGAGGAAAACGTATTCTAAAGGAAAGATGACACAACTATGGCTAAGAAGAGACATCAAAGCCAATATAACAGCCAAAAAGAGGGCATATAATAGAGCAAAGATTAGTGGAAACTTAGAGGATTGGGAAGCTTTTAAAAACCAAAAGAGGGCAACTAAAAATATTCATTAAGAAGGTAAAAATGGAATACAAAAGTAAGCTAGCCAATAATATTAAAAAGGATACCAGAAGTTTCTTCAGATACATAAAGTGTAAAAGAGAGGCGAGAGTATATATTGGACTGCTGGAAAACAATGCTGTATGAGAGGTAGTAATCGGGGGGGGGGGGGGGGGGACAACAGTATAAGCATTTTGCATTATTCTTCACTGTGGAAGACACTAGCAGTATGTGGAAGTTCCAGGTGTCAGGGGCATGAGTGTGTGAAGTTACCATAACTAGAGAGAAGGTTTTTGGGAAAATGAAAGATCTGAATGTAGATAAGTCACCTGAACCAGATGGTGTACATGTCAGAGTTCTGAAAGAGGTGGCTGAAGAGATGGTGGAGGTATTAGTAATGATCTTTAAAGAATTACTGGATTCTGGAACAGTTCTGGAAGACAGGAAATTGTAAATGTCACTCCACTCTTCAAGAATCGAGAGAGGCAGAAGGAAGGAAACTTTTTCCCCTTTGGGATGAATATATCCTGTGCCTTCAGAATTGCTTCCAGAAATTACAGCCATTGCTACTCAGCTATCATCCCTGCCGGTGTTCTTTTCCAATCAATTCTGACCTACTCCACTCTCATGCCTCCGTAATTCCACTGTAATACTGATACATGTTGGTCCTCAATGATATAACAAATATCATGCATTAATTATAGGAGGTTTGGCATTTAGCTATTACATTTTAATCCACGTCAACCTGTGCTAATTTAAAATTGTTCTCATTAGTTTGACAGTTGACGATTGATTTGAACTTTAGTTCATCGAACAATATTATGAATATTCATTGTATAAAAAGATGACATTTTGTCATATCTGCCAGGAGTACAAATCAGACAAGGCATGAGCTGATTAAATGGCAGAGCAGGTTTGAACAGCTGAGAGGTCTACTTGTGGATATTTGCATTATATACACTAGACATCTCAGTTTGCTGGCAGAAATGGATGAATTGATGGGATAAAAATGACAAATGCTAGAAATGCTCAGCAGGCCAGATAGCATCTGTAGAAAACAAAACAGTTATTGTTTCATGTCCTTGACCCATTTGTCAGAACAAGTTAATTTTCAATAGCAGAGAAGGTCGGGAGGGGTGGCTATTACAAAGGTAATCTCTCTGATTGGAGGAGACCACGTGACCTGAAGCAGCAACTATAAGCTTAAATGACTTATTCAATATCTATACCATCTGTCAATTGCCTTCATCAATATAATATCTGTCAATCATGTTTTATCTATACCTGACTGCCAAGGTCAAGGAACTGGAGCTGGAGCTAGATGTGAGCCTGAAAACTTTGTAGATCGGACTTTTAGTGAGGAGGTCACACCCAAAGTGCAAGCTTCAGTTAGTAGATAGGTGACAACCAGAAGAAGTAAGGGAGCAAGCTAACAGTGTAGGGTTCACCCATGGCCATTCCCCTTAGCAACAATATACCCCTTTGGATACTTCTGGTGGTGGGGGGGGGAATGAACTATTGGTACACAGCAGCAACAACCAGGCTAGGGTCACTGTGGTCGAGTCTGGGGCTCAGCACGGAGGGGTAAAGATGATCAGGGGGGCAGAGATAGGAGACTCAATAGTTAGAGGGATAGACAGCAGATTCTGTGGTTGTGAAAGGGAAGCCCGGATTGTGTGTTGCCTCACAGAAGCTAGGGTTCCTGATGCCTCAGGGCAGCTGAGGAAGATTCTCAAGAGGGAGGGTGAACAGTCAGAGGTCGTGGTGCACATTCGCACCATCTACAGAGGTAGAAAAGGGGAAGATGTCCTTTGCAGTGAGTATAGAGAGTTAGGGAAGAGGCTGAAGAGCAGGACCTCCAAGGTAGTAATCTCGGGATTACTCCAAGTACTGCGTGCTGGACAGGGCAGGAAGAGAATGATAGTACAGATGAATGTGTGGCTGAGGAAATGGTGCAGGGGACAGTATTTCAGATTTCTGGATCATTGGGATCTCCTCTGTGGAAGCTTTGAGCTGTACAAAAAGGATGAGTTACACTTGAACCCAAGAGAGATCAATATCCTTGTGAGCAGGTTTGTTTGAGCTGTTGGGGAGGGTTTAAATTAAGTTGGCAGAGGGATGGTAACAGCAGTGATAGGGGTGAGGATGGGGCAGTTGATATACAAGTCAATGTAGTGTGCAGTGAGACTGTGAGGAAAGTCAGGTAGATGATGGGACAAAAAGCAGTCAGTGGGATGACTTAAAGTGTAACATGGGAGAAAAACTGAAATGGGTGATGCATGTAGGACTATTATATCTGAATGCACACAGTATACAGAATAAGGTAGATGATCAAGGTTGGACATTGGCAGGTATAACATTGTAGGTATCACTAGGTCATGGCTAAAAGATCGTAGTTGGGAACTCAACATCCAAGGATACCCTTTGTATCAAATGATGGACAGCAAGGCAGAGGGGGTGGGGTAGCTCTGTTGATAAAAAATGAGATCAAATCCTTAGAAAGAGGTGTCATACAGTGGCCTTGGAAGATGTAGAATCCTTATAGGTAGAGTTAAGAAACTGCAAGGGTAAAAAGACCCTAATGGAAGTTACTTGTGGCCCTGAGACAGTAGCCAGTATATGGGATATAAATTTCAATTGGAAATAGAAAAGGCATGTATTAAGGGCAATGTTACAATAGTCATGGGGATTTCAAAATGCACGTAGATAGGGAAAATGAGTTTGGTCCTGGATCCCTAAAGGTGGAATTTGTAGAATGACTATGAGATGGCTCTTTACAGCAGCTTGTGATTGAGCCCATTAGAGGAAAGAGAATTCCGGATTGGGTGTTGTGTAATGAACCAAATTTAATTAAGAAGCTTAAGGTAAAGGAAACCTTAGGAGGCAATGATCATAATATGATAGAATTCACCCTGTAGTTTGAGAGGGAGAAGATAAAGTCAAATATATCAGACTTACAGTGGAGTGAAGGGAATTACAGAGCCGTGAGAGAGGAGTTGGCCGAAGTTAATTGGAGGAGGCCACCAACAGAGATGTCAGCAGAGCAGCAATGACTGAAGTTTCTGGAGGGGAATTTGGAGGATGCAAGATAGAAATGTCCCAAAAATGAAGAAGTATTCTAAAGGGAGAATGAGGCAATGATGGCTGATGAGGGAAGTCAAAGACAGCATAAAAGCAAAGGAGAGGACACATAATACCGCAAAAATTAGTAGGAAGTTAGGAAGTTTTTAAAAACAAACAGAAGGCAACTAAAAACACATAAGGAGAGAAAAGATAAAATATGAAGGTAAGCTAGCCAATAATATTGAGGAGGATACCAAATGTTTTTTTCAAGTACATACCGAGTAAAAGAGAGGCAAGAGTAGATATTGGACTGCTGGAAAATGACGCTGGAGAGGAGGACAAGGAAATGGTCGATGAATTTAATAACTATCTTGTATCAGTCTTCAGTGTGGAAGAAATTATCAGAATGGCAGAAACTCAAGAGTGTAAGGGAGCAAAAGTGAGCGTAGTTGCTATTACTAAAGAGAAGGTTCTTTGGAAGCTGAAAGTTATGAAGATGGATAAGTCAGCTGAATCAGATGGACTACGCCCCAGGGTTCTGAAAGAAGTAGCTGAAGAGACTGTGGAAGCATTAGTAATGATTTTTCAGGAATCACTAGATTCTGGGATGGTTCCAGAGGACTGGAAAATTGCAGATCTCACTCCACTCCTTAGCAACAAGTATACCCCTTTGGATACTGCTGGGGAGGATCAGGAGGAAGAAGAAAGAAAATTATAGGCCAGTTAACCTGACTTCAGTAGTTGGGAAGCTATGGGGTCCATTATTAAGGGGAAGATTTGGGGGTACTTGGAGGCACATGATAAAATAAGCCAAAGTCTGCCTGGTTTACTTAAAGGGAAATCATCCCTGACAAATCTGTTGGAATTCTTTGAGGAAATAACAGGCAGGATAGATAAAGGAGAGTCAGCGGAAGGTGCTTGCTTAGATTTTCAGAAGATGGTTAGCAAGGCGCCACATATGAGGCTAATTAACAAGATAAAAGCCCATGATATTACAGGAAAGATACTAGCAGGGATAGAAGATTGGCTGAGTAGCAGCAGGCAAAGAGTTAGAATAAAAAAAGACCTGTTCTAACTGGATGCCGGTGAAACATAGTGTTCTGTGTGGTATTGGGACCGCTTGTTTTTATGTTACAGGTCAATGATTTGGACGAAGGAATTGATGGCTTTGTAGCCATATTTGCAGATGACACAAAGATGGGTGAAGGGGCAGGTAGTGTTTTCCCATACACCTAAAGAGTTCTGAGTCATGTCTGTCCCACTCTGCTGTCCTACATCCAGAACAAAGTCGGAGATTTCTTCTCACTCCACCAGCACTATACTCAACTGATCAGCTGCTGTAATTTCAACACCTTCAACATTCTGCCAGCACACAACAGATCTTCGCCTTTACAAGCACTCTAAAAGAACATTTCCTTTTGTGACTGCCTACTTCCTTCTTCCACCCCTACCAATGCCTAATTTATTTTGAATAGTGTCCTCCTATGCAAAGGTATAAGATAAAAATGCAACATCTGACCTTTTACATCAGACCCTCCCACCATCGAAACATAAGATTCAAATGAAGCCATTTCTTGATACATTTTCCATTTTATAGCATGACATTTTGAGCTCACAATGTGGTCTCCTCTACAACGGAAAACCCAAAGCTATACTAGTGTACCTAGTGTGACAGTGTTGCCCAGTGCCTCATCTTGGTTCTCATGGATGATCCTGATATTCTTGGCTGTCTTTAATTCTGCATCCACCTCTCCCAGCTCTTGGTCTTCAGTCCATTACACTGATACAGCATAAACCTTGTGAATCTTATCCTCCAGCTAGGCACTAGATGACTATATGAGTCTTAGGACTCAACAATGAATTCAACAATGTCAGGTTAACAGCCTTTCCAGGTCAAGACTGGCCAGTTATCAAACATTACGAATCTCTCCGCAAAAGTTGTTTGAACCTGCGGAGTAGTTCCATCTTCTGTTTTTCAGTTTTGCTGCTCACCACCCCAACATGGTTTTTTTCTTTCATCCCCCCCACCCCACCGCCCCATTTTCATTCACCACCTTCAAGTTTCAGATCCTGCAAACAGAATGGTTGCAATTAAAAAATCATCTCAGCCCTCATTCAGTCAGCACCATCATGACTTGTGTCATACAGCCTCTCTTTGTCTCCATCTATTACTAAAGTTCACTTTGTCCTCTCCAGCTCTCTCCCTTCTCTGCAACTTAATACGTTTATTGGTCTGACCATATTTGGAGTACCGCGAACAGTTTGGGGCCCCTTATCTAAGAAGGGATATGCTGGCATTGGAGAGGGTCCAGAGGAGGTTCAAGAGATTTATCCCAGGAATAGAAAGCTTGGCAGATATGGAGTGCCTGATTGCTCTGGACCTGTACTTGCTGGATTTTAGAAGAATGGGAGAAGCTCACTGAAACCTACTGAATATTGAAAGGCCTAGATAGAGTGGACATGGAGGTGATGTTTCAAATTGTGGAAGAGTCTAGGACCAGAGGACACAGCTTCAGAATACAAGGATGTCTCTCTAGGAAAGAGATGAAGAGAAATGTACTTAGTCAAAGGGTGGTGAATCCGTGGAATTAATTGTCACAGATGGCTTGGAGGCCAGCCATTGGATATATTTAAAGCAGAGGTTGATAGGTTCTTGAATAGTAAGGATGTCAAAGGTTACTGAAGAATGGGGATGAAAGGGAAAATAAATCAGCCATGATCAGCTCAATAGGACAAATGACCTGTTCTAGCTCCAATGGCCTGATTTGGCTCCTGGGTCTTATGGTATATATGTGCTCAGTTATATAGTTGTAATAAAAGACATTTGATTGAAACAATAACTCTGCTTTTGCCTCCTCAGATGCAGTCTGACCATCTGAGTATCTCCAGCATTTTCTGTTTTTACATTATGCATACAAAACTTTTCAAGTTTTTGAGGCTTCAGATGCACACTGAAATAGTTGTAATGTTGTTCAGGCTGATAGATAAAGTGCATCATGGTGGGACTTGCGGCGAGGAGGAGTGAGAACGGGAGCTGGTTGCCATTGCAACAAATCATTAAAACAAAATATTTATTTATTTACTCACTATTAGAGCATTGAAACTTGAAAGTAAAGATCTAGGAACAGGTTTCTGCTTACGGGGAAAATGATAAAAATTTCATTCATAGGGCACCAATTAAAACCACGGATATGTGTGATCTCACGCCCAGTTTCTTACTGCCTGAGCAATCAGTACTTCAGAAACTAATCTGTTAATAAGCTGACTTTTTTCTAACACTTGGTATCTTTCTCAGTTTATATGCAGGATGAATGTTGGGGATATCAAGGGATATGTAACCTATCCCTAATAATGTGGATTCTGTGAAATTTATCACTATACAATGTGGCAGTACACTCTCACCTGAAGTCTATACAGACTAAAAACAGTAAAGACGTTCATCCAAAGAGTATGGATGAAATGATATGATGTGGAGACTGTACATACTGGCATCTTAGGGTATTAAAGACTGGAGATCATAAGGTGTAAAAATTGCACAGAGTGTAAAGTTTGGTAATTGAATGGATTGAAGACCAAAATGAAATTCTGGTAGGACATACAAAGAAAATAGTAGGGACCTTAAAAGCATTCATGTACAGAAAGTAATTCATTGAAAGAAGAAACACAGGTGGATAGGGTGGTAAAGAATGCATTTAGTATTCTTGCCTTCTTAAGCTGGGGCATTGAGAATAAAAGTTGGTCATAACGCAGCTGTAAAACAATGGTTAGACTGCATTTGGAGTACACTGCTCGACTTTGGTCACCACAGTAAAAGAAGTATGTAGCAGCAGTAGATAAAGTGGAGAAGAGATTCAACCAGGATGTTGGCTGGAGAGGTAGGCTTTAGTTATAAGGAGAGATTGGATAGGATAGGTTTATTCTCACTGGAACATAAGAGGCAAAGGGATGACCTTAGAGGTTTATAAGATTATGAGGACCACATAGTTAGTCAGACTCTTTTTACCCCCACAGTAAGGAAGACTAGAACTAAAGGGCACAGGTTTACAGTGATAGGAGAGAAAGCTTGATGGGAAGTTTTTCTCTCAGAGGGTGGAGAGAAATCAGAATAAGTAGCCAGGACATGATAGGGGTAAAAACATATAAGATGTTTCAGTGGCATTTTGACAAGTGCTTGGGAAGGCACAGAGTGACAGAAGTCTATTGCAAGCAAATAGAATTGACATCAATTGGCATTAGTCTGCATGGATGAGGTGAGCTGAAATTGTCCTTTTCTGAGCTGTACCGTTTTTCTATGAAAATGAATGGAACTGGAAACCATACAGACAATATAAAATAGGTATCAAAGTCAATGCAGAGTCAACAGAAAGCAAAGGAATAAAAACTAGACCAGGTAATTTGGGATGATCAGATGTAAGTACCAAATGGGTTGACAACAATACCGGGAACAAGAACAGGAGACAGCAAGGACCTGGAAACCTCACAAACTGTTTGAGTTCGAGTATGAAGACTGGCAGACATGCTATAACTTGATGGAATGGAGTAAATACTGACACAGAGACTGGAGTCTGCTTCCACTCATTCTCCTAGGTTCTCTGCCTTCCACAAGCAGATGTATTTGTGGGGATCACTTCAGAAAGAATAGGTTGACAAGTTGGCTAGAAATTCTGATCTTCCTGCTACAGGCTAAAATGATGTTAGTGACCTGAGAAATGGCTTTCCCTTTAACCACAACCTGCTGGCATTCTGAATCCAAGAACAAAGCTAAAGCACCAATGCTGGAGAAAAAAAAGACAGTACCTTAAATTAGCATTGGATAGTGGAGGACAATGTGCTAGAACTTTGAAGATTAGAATAATAACTTCTGACATTTTGCAAAACTGGGTGGAGAAAACTGACATGGAATTTTGAGGTTACGTACATTCCATGACACAAAGGCCTTTATCAGTCATGATTTAAATATTGGTTTGCTGTACAGCTACCAGGAGCCAGATTTGGTGCTATATAAAATAATATTTGGTTGAATCTAGCCCTGCGGTCATGTAAACCTTTGACATATCTGCTGACTCCAACCAACCTTGAGGTTAACCCATTGCTGTCCCATGGACTGCAAAGTGCCACTGAAGCCATATAAGCTTCAAAACTGACTATCCTGATGATTTTTGATTAAAGTGTGTCAATAGAAACTTATTTCACCATTTCAAAACAATTAACACAGTTAAAATTGACTAAAATAATTGAAAATCTCTTTTTTAAATGATACTAAGATAATAAATTTAAGAACACAGTTTAAATACAAAAGCACAGGGAAGTAAATATAATCTGAAAACTTTACCAAATGTATAGTATCTTTGAGGTTTAACAACCCCATTCAAATGAGCTATTTCTGGAGTAAAGCTGAGTAACCATATGGTAGAAGCCAACTATATCAGGCCCCTCTGATCAGTAAGTTGTGGATTGCGAAAGATCAATTGTTTGATATGTCTCTATCACTCCTCCGGTGTGTTCTGTGCTTTTAGGCCACGGTACACATGTGCTGACATCTGGAAGATGTTATTGTGTGCAATGCAGTGAGCTGCAGCATTCTGAAGAACCGTCAGCTAGAAATCAGTGCAAACTGGCCTTTTGTTTTATATTCTGCTGAATTTTTACTTTTTACTTTGAGATATTTTTCATTCCAGCAGGGGTTCCTCTTCTCCTCATCAGTCCCTTACCAGGCTCCTTGACACTCCTGTGTCTCTGGCAGTCTTTGGACTTGCTTCTGTGTTGCTAAGGAAGAAGAAATGGAGAAATTTATTTTTCTCAACAGCAAGCCCTAGCTTTCTCAAACATATCCAAACATCATTAATAAATAAAAATACCTTATTTAAAGGTCCTGCAGGGTCAAAGCTTATCCTTTATGGTCGGTGTTGTAAATTTCCCGTTATTACGACAGTTTGGGTCTACATGACTAAAGGGTTACTTTTTCAGCTCAGACCTTCTCAGGAATTACAGCACTGAAATCAAGCAGCAGCTGTTTCTTTCTGAGAGTGTACACAATAAAGCCATCTTTTCAAACCTCTTGCCAATGTTCTAAAGGTGTTGCACTGGAAATGACATCAAGAGAGCTTCTTTGATGCAGCAGATGTATCATGATCAGAAACCTCCAGTCCATTAACTGGATTGCAGCAACTTGGTGTGGAAATTATTTAGCCCACTTTACACTTTTTTTAAGAAAACTTAATACAAGAGCTAAAATAGCACAATGCTTCCAAATCTCTAGACCCCTGGTTGTGGTCTCATTTCACTGCATCTACCCTGTTAAGCCCTCTCAGATTATTATAGGTTTCAACACACATTCTCCCAGACTTACAAGTTTGTTCCACATACCCTGGTAGCCCCATGCTGATGACACCTTTTGCCACTATGTCAATATTAATAACAATCAAGATTTACCAAAACCTACTTTCACTTTTTAAAATGTAATTTATTAAAAGTTAAACTTCAGTTTACACTCAGACAATATCTAGCAGACAATAGAGTAAAAATATCTGGCAGAAAATCAGTAAAAGTTGGAAGCGTACAAACAGTAAGTGAAAAATTGTGTTAATGACATTTGGAATGCAACCTTACTCGGACTGAAATTACGAACAAGTTTAAATTTTCTTTCATATCTGTGTCATGGAGATTCAGTTAAATTTCTCTTCATGGAGTATCTTCCACTGCCTCAGCTCTTCACAAGGCTTTTTCCTCTTCCAACATTTTTCTTTTGACAAGCAAAATACTGATGCAGGAAAACTAAAATAAAATCAGAAAATGCTGGAGCTACTCAGCATCCTTGGTGACAGAAACAGAGCTAACATATCAAGTCAATGCTTGTTTTTTTTATCCAGAACTGGCTTGGGGCTGAGACAACAAAGAAAGTTTGTGAAACAATAGCAAATGAGATTGTCTCTGTTAACACAAGTGGTGTCCATGCCATATAAGGCAATGAGTGCTTATTAAATACAGCTGATCTGTCTGGGCAGTGTAATTGGAGGGAGAAGATCAAGCAGATCAGTTAGTATCTCAAGAGAGATGAGCTGGGTTTATGTTATGTCAAAGCTGGTCAGTTCTGACAACCTGGAAAGACTGCCATCTTAGGTTATTCAACTTAGTACTGAATTCCAAGAGCTGCTCTGTCTCTAGGCAGAAGATGAGTGGTTGTTCCTTGAGCAAATGTTGGGACTCCTTGAAAGAAGCCAGAATTGAATGGAATGAAGCACAGAGAGAGGCAACTGGAAGCATCACAATGCCATATTGTGAGCACTGAATGCAGCACACTAGATTGGAAGCAAAGGTTCTCTCTAACTCTTCTGTTCCTTATTATAACTACCAGGGATTGGTTAGTGATTAGTGTCAGTTACAAGCACATAAGAATCATGGCTACACTTCCTTATACTGTTTCCTGGAAAGATTATATTCCACTTTCATAGCTTCTCCAGCTCAGTTACATCTGATAACAACGCTTTCATTGCCAATGCTTTAGAGATTTATGAATCACTGCTCCTTCGGAATGGTTTTGGTATCAGGATATTGGGAAAGGTCAAAAGGACAGTTGTTATATCTCCTGCAATTGCAGGGGAAATTATCATTAGCCACAGAGTGATTGTTGCAAACTCATCCTACAAAATGTTGAAAATGTGGGGGTGGGAGGGGTGAATCCTGAAACTGGTATAAATTGTAAAGAATAATTTGTTGAATGTAGAAGCTGTTGGAGTAGATATGAGAGCCAGGGAAACAATTCTTCCTTGATCCAAGGATGCTGTCTAATCTCCTGAGTGTCTCCAGCATTTTCTGATTTTAGTTTTCTTATATCAGTCTTTTTCGGCAGGAAATGTTGGAAGAGAAACGCCTTGTGAAAAGCTGAGGCAGCAGAAAGGGGCTGGACCATAGGTAAAGGAAAGAGCTGAGATTTATTAACTATGTCCATTGATCAGAATCAGAATCAGGTTTACTATTTTATTTTTGTATTTTATTTGTTTAGCAAAACAGCATGGAGCAGGTCCTTCCAGTCCCTTGACCACGCTGCCCAGCAACCCCTGACAAACCCAATTAACCCTAACATAACCATGGGACAATATACAGTGACCATTTAATCTACCTGGTGCGTCTTTGAACTGTGGGAGAAAACTGGAGGACCCAGAGAAAGTCCACACATTCAAGAAGGAGAACCTGCAGAGAGTCCTTAAGAATGGCTCCAGAATTGAACTCTGTGCTCTAGAAAGCCCTGAGATGTAATAATGCCGCACTAACCGTTACGCTATTGTAGCGCCCTGGTATCACTGAGATACGTCGCAAATTTCTTTTTGCAGCTGTGCAGTGCAATGCAGAAAATTATGATAAACTACAATAATATAAAAACTAAATAAATAATGCAAAGAGGGAGTAAAATAGTGAGGTAATTTTCATGGGTTCATGGACCATAACGTTGATTGTGTGTGTTCCAGCTCCTGTCCCTCCACCCTGATGAGAAGAGGGCATAACCTGGATGCTGGGAGTCTTAATAATGGGTGCTGCCTTCCTGAGGCATCGCTGCTTGAAGATCTATTCAATGGTGGTGGGCATGGTGTCCATGGTGAAGCTGGTTGAGCCTACAAACCTCTGCCGCTCTTTTTTGATCCTGTGCACTGGAGCCGCCATACCCGGGGGTTCAAAGTTCAAACTACATTTCATTTGCATATACACATACATTATCAAAGTATGTATCTATGCAATCTTGAGATTTGTCTCCTTACAGGCAGGCACGAAACAAAGAAAACCAAAAGAACCCATTAATAAAAGAAGACCGTCAAACATCCAAAGTGCAGAAAAAAACAAATTGTGCAAACAATAAAAGTAAGCAAATAACATTCAGAATTGAAGTTCACTAAAGTGAGTCCACAGCCATGGAGCCAGTCATCACTCCAGCTGAACCAAGAGCCATTAGCCGTAGGCTGCAGCCTCAGTTCAGCAAGCACGGGTAAACCTAGTGAAGCAGCGAGCTGAACACCGGCCTATCCCTCTCCTCCGGGCACGACACCCTGACCTTTTCCGTCTGGCCTGGCACGTAAATCGGCCATAACCATGGGTTGTTCCTCACTCTCGAGCCTGGGCCTCGCCGCCTCAATTTGACCCATACCCGACCTTTTCAATCTGGCCCGATGCTTAAATCAGCCAAATAGCAGGTCGTTCCTCACTCTCGGGCCCAGGCCTGGGGCCCACCACTTTGACTCTGCCTCACCTTGCCTCAGTTCTACTGCCTCAGGTGATGTAACAAGACAGAATGCTCTCCACAATACATTTGTAGAAATTTGCAAGAGCATTTGCTGACATAGCAAATCTCCTTAAACTCATAATGAAACCACTGGTGTGCCTTCTTTGCGAATGCATCAATATTTTGGAGTCAGGATAAATCCTCTGAGATGTGTTCCCCCAGAAACTTGAAGCTGCTTACCTTTTCCACGGCTGACCCCTTGATGAGGACCTGGGTGTGTTCTCCCGATTTCCCTTCCTGCAATCTGACAGACCAACAGAAGATTTGTTTGAAAGTTAAACAGATTTAGGCTTTGATTTCCTTCGATATAATGGCATTCTTTGGATAAACCTGTTCTGATGTTACCCTCATTGAAAATCATTAACATGTTTTCTAGGGGAGATTTCAATTCCTGACAGAAAATATCTTGGGTCTGTGCAAGAGAGGAAGATAAAATCACTGCCTGAAGAACCTTCTTAATTTCTTAAATCTGTACACAGAGCAAAAAGGACATGAGCACTCAACAGTCAAGTTTGCTGGAAAATCGGAGCTGAAGGATAGGAAGACGGTTGAATTAAAAAGAAGGGAAAGAGGAAATTTAAGGATTCAGCAAGCATCTCTTACTTAAAAGGAAAGTTATTAAATAATGACCAACTCAAATTACCCAATACATCATTCCATTAATTAGCTGTGCAGTTAGTCCTCCAAGGATGAAGAAATATGTTCAAAAGAAAAACAAAGTTCTAAAAATCCGAAGGTCTTGCAATCTGCTTCAAAGTAAAAGTTGGTTAAACTTTTGACTAGTATGACAATAGGCTACATTAAAATAGATGTCCTTTGAATATCAGCTTGACTCCTGCTGGAAGCACAGATGCTTTAGCAAGCAGTATGTAGACAAACACCATTTTGGCTACAGATTCCTATAGTCCACTGAAAGGTGACAATCCAAATTTAGTAACTAGCATTTTGAACATTAAACCCACTAGAGAGCATTGAAATTTTTCAGTCAAAGTTAGTATCTAATAATGCCACAAACAACACTTCCCCCCTAATTATTACTGAATTAGTGTGCATGGATGTTAATACATAAAACAGAGGAATTAGCAGCCATAGCAGCAATCTTTGCTACAGCTTTAAACAATTTAAGTTCTTCGGTGGATTTCTGTGATTCTTTTATCCCACCAATATCAGCCAATGTTAGTTCAATTGATGAAGAAACTCTTCTATAATTTTTACATTATATAAGCTATACACATCATGCAGTTCTTGTTCAGATATATCTGATCCAAGTTATTAGTCAGGACTTAGTCCTAGTATACTAGTTGGCAGTGAGTAAGTTGTTGATTCAAATCCAGATTAGTACAAAGTCACGGTTACCACTTCAAAGCAGTACTGGTGAACTGCTGGGAAAATCTTGCAGCCAATTTATTCGAAATCCAACATCATTAAGAAAGAAATGATCTGGTCATCGTCCTCTCGCTGTTTGAGGGAACGTGCTGCACACGATGTAAGCTGTACTTCCCATGATTATATTCATTAACCATTTCTAGAGCTTTAAATAGTTTTGCGAAATCTTGAGATTATGAAAGATGTTAACTAAAAATGAATCTTTTTCACTGAATTCAGTCACACAATTAGCTTCCACCGCTTACTAGGATGACAAATATTCTGGAAAATACAGAACTCCAATTACCTATCTGTGTTATCTCAAAATCCTTCTGAAAGTTTGTTTTGTTTATTTCGTTCCTCATTTGAGCCATGAGTGATGTCCTAATGGATCCCTGTGTGATAAGAAGTTAAAGAATACATTTAATGTTACACAATGTAGATAGTACCCCCTGAGGCCTCATTACATGCTCTTGCTCCACCGGATACAAACACACACAAGATACACCAGAATCTACCCTGCACTATGCTGGGATAAACTTGCCATTGGTATTCAAACAGAACTTGCCAGTCTCACTGGAATAGGTCATTTGTTAATGCAGCTTGCGTCCTATTGCTGTATTTGCAGTTAGCTTCTCTGAAAAGCTCCAGGTTCTTTAATCTTAGTGGCTTAGAAATTGCCTTGTGTGCAAAATTTAGTTTTTGATCAGACTCCAAATTGAAATTAGAACCCAACACACTCACTTCTTCTTTCTGGACATGCTGCCTGACTTATTGAATGTTTCTGATATGTTCTGTTTATTTCAGATTTCCAGCACCTGTCTCCTTTGAAGTCTGTCACCAAAATTTTGGATATTGACAATTTTAAAGTACATATTCCCAGGTATATTGTTGTCTAAGAACACACGCAATTACAATCTCCCAGGTACTCACAGGAAAATGGTAAAGTACATCTATTGTTTGGTACCTTGTCAAACCAAAATATTACTTAATCACTAGTTAGTTAACAAAGCATTGTAGGATTAAGAATGCCAGCAGTTAATTATATCATACTGATTCATATTTGATAATCCCTCTGTTTTGAGGAAAGAAACACAAATCCTTAAGATAGTTAAGATTGTTTTCCATCAGCAAACCATCCCTGCCACAACAAACACTAGGCCACCTATTTCAGATCATAAGGGAGCAGGTTTGCTACTTCAGAAAACTACCTCTCCCAATCCACCTCACCCCCTCCCCATGAATAGGAGTGAGCTTAGAAAGAATCGCTGAAAACTGATAAAGTTATGCATTAACATGAAAAGGAAAGAGTTACTCCTGGTTTAGAAGGGCACATTCAATTAACATCAGATAATAAGATTTCTATACCATGATTTATTATAAATGTATATGTTGTTCTTAACCCACAGAGCAAACTAAATGGCACCATGTAAAAAACTAAAATTAAATTACCCCAATAACTAAAGTTCTCAGATCCCAGTTCTACAGTGAAATTTATTTTATATTAAAATTTGACTTTTCTAAGTATAAAGTTGGTTAAAAGTCAAGAAATAAATGAGGCTTCGTTAGAAATCCATTAATTCTAGCTAGTTTATTAAACAACAATGCTTTAAGTGTTGAGACTGCTTAGTGGGAAGAAAACAGTGCCATAAATCTTGCCTCTCAGACTCTGAAAGGGCCAAAATAGAATCTGCATTCTGATACTGTTCCTCACCCAAGATGATTCTAAACTTGTTGCTCAACATTAAGTCAGCCATTCGTTTTCCCAGAGATCACAGCAAGGTGAAAAATGAATGACTAAAATGCCATTTTCAAGTAAATTAATTCGGATCTAACACAGATAGATCTCATGATTTTAAGATACACAGTTAGTAGAGTAGAGTAGAGTTAATAGGACTTGATGTTTCAATCCCTATGGTAAGTCGGCACTCTCGATGTTGGCAGTGGGCTTGGAGTGGTGACAAGGAGGGAGGGTAGGTACGTCATCAGGGTCATCAGGTGGGCACCCTCCTTCTTTGACATTTCGCTGATAAGCCCACGACGTCTCCAGAGGGCTCAACGGTGCTACCTCATTGAAATCAGACAGAACTTGAGCAAAATTAAATTCCAATCAAGTATTTAGCCCACCCTACAAACAATAGCACTCAGATTGTGGCATCAATTTCATCCTAATGATAAAATACATTCCTCTACTCATATGTCATCATGGCCATGTACAGTATACACTGAAGAGTAGGCCACTGCATTTATTGTTCGTTCAATCCTGATTTGATATCAATATCATAATACAATCATTGCTCACATATCCTTTAATTTGGTTGTTATATGCAGCAGAATTATAGGAGTTGACAAGAATATTACAAATACTGAAATAATTTCTGTTTTTTTTCCGCACAACATAGGAAATATCAAATATGAGTCGTTATGATATAATTAACTGCTACCATTCCTAATCCTACAATGGTTTGTTAACCAACTAGTGATAAACAGGCTCATCAAATTACAGGGGCAGTATTCATTGACTTAACAGCAGCAAAGGACACTGTGAATCACAGAGGCCTTCTACTGAAATTATGTAAAATGTTAAAGAACGAAACCACAGTCAAATTAATAAGAAGTCTCCTAGAAAATTGCAGATTTTATGTAGAAATGAATGGAATTAAGAGTAGGTGGCATCCACAAAAGAATGGGCTACCACAGGGATCAGCCCTGGCACCTCTACTATTTAATGTTTACACAAACGACCAACCAACCTTTCCTAACACACGCAGGTTTATCTATGCATAGCAACACAAGCTAACTCCTTCCAAGAAGTTGAAGTACAACTTACAGCAGTCTTCGAAGCAATGAAGCAGTATTATGAAAAATGGTCTCTGAACCCAAATCCATCAAGAACTCAAGTGTGTGCATTCCACCTGAGGAATCGGGAAGCAGCTCAGAAACTCAAGATCTTCTGGTGTGGGAAGGAGCTCAAACACCATCCGACTCCAATTTACCTGGGCGTGACACTGGATAGGACGCTCTCATTTGCTGCCCGCATCCAAAAACTCCGACAGAAAGTTGGCTCTCGCAATTCTCTCTTGAAAAAATTAGCAGGCATGAAATGGGGAGCTGATGCTCGCACACTTAGATCAACTGCCCTAGCACTCTGCTATGCACCTGCAGAATACTGTGCACCTGTGTGGGGCAGATTAGCCCATGCGAAGAAAATAGACCCGTTGCTTAATGAAGCCTGCCGAATAATCACGGGCACACTGCGCCCCACACCCATTAACATCATTTACAGACTGGCAGGCATTGCTCCCCCAGAGATCCGAAGACACACTAGAACAAAAACTGAAAAAGATAAACAGAACTCACTACATCATCATGTGCCAGTTTCCAACCACCTAAAACCGAGGAAAAGCTTTGCTATAGTAGAGGAACTACCACACGGAACATCCCCCCAAACATACAGGATTGACCTCTGGCAACAAACAGAAGCCAGAACCCCACCAAACAATACAGTGCAAGACCCCACAGAAATGTTACCAGACGGGGCACTGCTTGACAGACGGATGTGGTGCACTCTCAACAGAGCGAGAACGGGAGTTTGTAGGACGGGAGACAATATGGTGAAGTGGGGTTTAAAGACCAGCAAATCCTGTGAGTGTGGCGAAAGGGTGCAGAACATTGAACACGTTCTGCGCAACTGCCCACTCTCACCTGATTTAGCTGACACTGACCTGCTCAACATCAACCAAACAACACTAGAGTGGCTGGCTGTCTGCTGTGACAAGCTATGATGATGATGAATAGGCTCATAATTTATTCCTTAGCAAGATATTCTGGTGAAATAGAGTTTCCTATGCGAGAAGCACCTAAAGTAGAATAAAATCCCAACCTTATTGGGTTTGACAAACAGTCTCTTTTGCTGTCACCTTGAGAAACATTGTTTGTATCACGGTATTCAAACCAGATGATAATCTCAAGTACAGAATGTAGGTTATCATAGCAGTACTGTATTGATGGAATGCTGTGCTATCAGAGATGTTGTCTTTGGGCAAGGCAATAATGACACCTTCTGCTCTTGCAGGTGGGTATAAAAGTTACTCTGGCACTCTATAGATAAGCAGCACTTCCTCAATTTCACCAATTAGTATTTATCTCTCAATTGGCATTACTGAAACAGTTTACCTGATTATCATCATTATCATCATCACAGCAGCCTATGACGCTTACTATTTATAAATTGGCTGCTACATTATAATGATGACATCTAAATACTTAATTGGCTGTAAAATGCTTTGGGTCACTCCAAGGACATGAAGATTGATTTAGAAATGTCAGTTTCCCTTTATCATACTGGATAGCTTTAAGGTGTTGAGATAGGGGCCACCCCTCAAGTCTTCTACATCTAGAAGTGTAAGCAAGTGTATACTGTACATGACAAGCCTGGGGAAAGGCTGGATCCAGACTGATCCTGTTACGTTACCACCTCTGACCACTATTTATTCAAGCTCAGCACTCTTTTCTTGGTCTTGAAACCTCAGGGATCAAAATCCCATGAAGACCCACACTCAACGATTCAGGAATAGCTTCTTCCCTTCCACCATCAGATTTCTGAATGATCTATAAAACCATGAATATTATTTCTTTTGTTTTGAACTATATTTATTTTGTAATTTAGAGTACTTTTATGACTTTTCACTGCACTGCTACTGCAAGACATCAAATCTCACATCATGTAAGACAGTTACAATAAACCTGATTCTGATTTTGATCTGACCATGATTCTTTACACTCTTCCTCCCCTTTGACTACAAGTTACCAATGATAATGATACATCTTCTCCAGTATGTCTCCTCTGCAGTCCTTTGCTGGTCATTGATCGCCTCCCTCTCTCAGTCCTGCTGCTGCATAACAATGATAGCATTGTCACAATTATTTCTGCTCCTTTTCTCAGATTGTGATCTCCTACCCACAAACCTAAAGGTTGCTCTTTTTCTTTCAGCATCCAACTGCTATTTCTATGACATTATTGAGGAGAATAAGGTCAACACTCAATGGCGCTAGACTTTAGCTCACCGCTACCTCCAGTGGCCTGAGGGTTGTTACCAAGCCACTGAGTCAACAGGACATGGATCAACCAATACTTTCCCTGGCTGAACCATGGAGACACAAGAGACTGCAGATACTGGAAACCTGGAACAGGAGCTGTAAGAACTCAGTCGGCCAGGCTGCAAATGTGAAGAGAAATAGACTGGTGACATTTTGGGTCAAGACCCTTCATCTGATCTAGTAGCCAGTTGATCCACACCAAGATTGGGCTTCATTTGTAATCCAGAATCTTCTAATCGCTATCTCAAACTTCTATCTTGATCTCCAAGCTCTTCATACTTCTCTTACACTCAACCCAGTTACTTCCACTTCCAAGCAGCCTAGATCCACTTCATCCGTAATGTCCGATGCTCGTTCAACTACTCCCACAGCCTGATAAACAGTAGCTGTCAGCACTCCACCTGTGGTAGAAGGCTATTCAAATATCACAACTCAGCTAAATTTGGAACACCCACAAATGCTGGAGGAGGGAAAATAATGCATGCCTAGCCCATGCCCAATTGCCCCAATGCAGATTCCACATGAATTTTTTTATAGCCGTTCAATGAAATATCTTCAGAGGTCAGCCCACACTGACTATGCTGTTTAATGCATGTTGCATCAGCAGTGGGTCCCATTTAAGAAATGGTTAGCAATACTCAGATGTAGCCTGCTCTGTCCAAAGCCAACTTACATCTCTCAAGGAGGAGGTACACAGTAATGCAGAAGGTGATGGATACCAAAGTGGAGCTAATAGCAAAGAGTCATGTAGAAACACAGGAGAGCAAACATCATGGTTTTCCAGGCATGCACTGGAGAGGGTAAAAAGTAGAAGGGATATCCTGTCCAAAGGGTGCTCACACAAAATCTAGTGAGCAGAAAAAATAAGGATGGCAGAAACCCAGTTTCAAGAGCAGTTCAAGTGCACAAAGTTTAGCATCATCACACACTAGTAGGATGAGAAAAGACAATGTTAATTCCAATTCTCACCATCAGTTCACTAATACTGTTCTATTCACCATACTTTATCATTCATCCATTCTTAATTTCTATAATCAGAATCCATACCCATTACATTGATTCAGAATCCCAACTCCAATAGTCTATTATCTGACTGTTTGGAAATCAGAATATATCTCTGCTATGTGGAGCAGTCCATGCCTACACTGGCATGACTCCTCAACTCTTCCTACATTGGCAACTACATTGGTGCTGCTTCCTGCACCTGTGCTGAGCTTGTCGACTTCATCAACTTTGCCTCCAGCTTCCACTCTGCCTCAACGTTACTTTGTCCATTTCTAACAACCCTCCCTTTTCTCAATCTCTCTGTCTCCATCTCTGGAGACAGTCTATCTACCAATATATTTTGTCAACCCTCTGACTCTCACAGCTATCTGAACTATACCTCTTTCCACCTGTCACTTGTAAAAATGCCATCCCTTTCTCTCAATTCCTCCATCTCCGCCACATCCAGTCCACTGAGATGACCTTCTTCAAAGAAGGGGACGTTCCTTCCTCCACCATCAATGCTGCCCTTATCTTCATCCCTTCCATTTCGCACAAATCTGCCTTCACCCCATCCTCCCGCCACCACACCAAGGACAGGGTTCCTCTTGTCCTCACCTACTGTCCCACTAGCTTCCAAGTCCAACACATAATTCTCAGTAACTGCTGCTATCTCCAACAGGATCCCACCACCAAGCACATCTTTCTCTCCCTTTCCACTTTCTGCAGGGATTGCTCCCCATCCAATTCCCTTGACTACTCATCCCTCCTGATCTTCCTCCTGGTACGTAGCTTTGCAAGTGGAACAGCTGCCACATCTACCCCTATACCTCCTCCTTCACTACCATTCAGGACCCCAAACAGTCCTTCTAGATGAGGAAACATTTCATCTGTGAGTCTGTTGGGGTCATCCACTGTATCCAATGTGGCCTTCTGTATATTGGTGAGACCCAATGTAGGATTGGAGACTGCTTCGCCAAGCACCTTTGCTCCATCCGCCAGAAAAAGCAGGATCTCCTGGTGGCCATCCATTTCCATTACGACATGTCAGTCCATGGCCTCCTCTACTGCCGCAATTAGACCACACTCATGTTGGAGGAACACCAATTTATATTCTGTTTGGGTAGCCTCCAATCTGATGGCATGAACACTGAATTCTTGAACTTCCAGAATTTGCCCCCCCCTCACCATTTCCCATTCCTGTTTCCCTCTCTAACCTTATCTCCTTACTTGTCCATCACCATCCCTCTGCTGCTTCTCCCCCCCGCCCTTCCCTTTCAGCTATGGTCTTCTGTCCTCTCCAATCATATTCCCCCTTCTCTAGCCCTTAATCTTGTTCACCAGTCAACTTACCAGCTCTTTGTTTCACCCCCCCCCGTTTCACCTGTCACCTACCACCTTGTACTTCTTCCTCCACTCTACCCACTTTCCTACTTTGATCCCTTACTTTCCTTTCAGTCCTAAAGAAGCGTCCCGGCCCAAAACATTGACTGTTTATTCCTTTCGGTAGAGGCTGCCTGGCCTGCTCCAGCACTTTGTGTGTGTTTCTTTGGATTTCCAGCATCGGCAGATTTTCTCGTGTTTGAGATTGCATCTACCGTCAAACAGGAATTGCCTTTGGTCAGCCATATCAAACAATGCAACGAAAGTTTAGAGGTGTTGCAAATACATTCAGATTCAGCCTAGACCTTCAGTGAGCTTAACAAACAGCAAGAGCGTGCCAAGATGAGGCCACCCTCAGGGTGGAGGAGCATCACCTTATATTCTGTCTGGGTAGCCTCCAACATAATGGCATGAATATCAATTTCTCATTCCAGTTAAAAAAAATCCCTCTCTTCCCTCTTCTTACCTGCCTATCACTTCCCCCCGGGTAGCCTCCAACCTGATGGTGACCACTCCTCTTTACCTTTCTCCTATGGTCTACTCTCTTCTCGTATCAGATTCCTTCTTCTCCAACCCTTTACATTTCCCACCCACCTGGCTTCACCTAGTCCTCCTATCTACTCCTCCTTCCCCTCCCCTGACCTTTTTACTCTGGCATCTTCTCCCTTCCTTTTCAGTCCTGAAGAAGGGTCTCAGTCTGAAACGTCAGCTGTTTATTCATTTCCATAGATGCTGCCTGACCTGCTGAGTTCCTACAGCATTTTGCGTGTGTTGCTCTAAGAGGTTAACAAGTTTCTAGAAGTTCACTCAGCTGTTGCTCATTTGAAACAGCAACCTGTACTATCAATCAGCAAATGGTTTGAAAGCAGTCAAAGATGATTTCAATGGCGCATATAGGGTTCTTTCCTTCCACTGAATGCATGTTAACCATACAAGCCCTAAAATGGTATACTGTAGCTAGTCCATTGGTGGTACTAGTATTAACTCAGCATTGCATTCTGATTGATTCCAGGACTTCCAAAATACATTGATGTTATTCTCACTGACATCATTTCCAATCTATGGTCAGCTCAAATCACAGTACAAATGCATAGAGTTACATTTCATGCCCAGAATAACAATAGGTACTGCACAGTCAATTTTTTTGTATATCTTGGCTTTAAACCTTCTTGCTGCCAAAAACATAATAAACTATTTTACTCCAATCAAAATCCATCCCAACTAATTCTGCAATAAAAAGCAAAGCCAGTTCCTACATCGGGCTAATAACATTTAAAGCATTTGGATTTAGGCAGCTTTTAAATGTCAAGCAGCAATGCTCTGCTTTCACATGCAATCCAGAGTTGTATTACAATGTGAGTGCTAGCGGTATAACTCCTACCCGCTGACTTTTGCATCACACATTGCATATTCCATCTTGAGATCAGACCAACAGCGTAATTGGCCCCAAAGTGATACAATGGAACAATCACGAAAGTGTTCACAAGGAAGCAGGTTTATAAATAAATGATTTGAAGTTTATGAAAAGAATATTCCAAACATGGTATGTGTGATATGTTATCTTCCTGAAATATAAAACAGCTGGAATAGATTCCTATCATCTTAACTGCAGCCAATGATTGAACGTCTCATAAAATTGAAGGTTCTTGTGGAAAAAATAAATCTTGTAGCCAATAACCTTGGTTAATTTACAGTGATGAATTGCTGGGAGGCAGCTGTAAAAATAACAGAGCTGATGCTCTTTACATGAACAATGATGGAATACCACAAGAACTGGTATATATTATGAGAGAGGTTTTGATAAACTTTGCTCAACAGAGGAAGAGGTTGGGTAAGTTGTACAAGTAAACACAAAACAAAAAATAAATGTTAAAGTAAAATATTTAGAGTTTCAAATAATTTCAAATTTAGAGGTACATTAGATTAGATTCAACTTTATTGTCATTGTGCCAAGTACAGATAAAAAGCTAATGAAATGCAGTTAGCATCTGACCAGAAATGCAAAGAATAGTGTTATTTACAAAATAACTGTGAATAAAAAGTAAGTGCTACAGCACACAAATATAAAAGTACTGACACAATACAATATGGGTGCAATACTGCTTAGCGCTACGATGTGAGGTTCAGCAGGGTCACAGCCTCAGGGAAAAAGCTCTTCCTTGGTGCGGGAGCAGAGGCTCCTGTAGCGCCTATCGGATGGAAGGAGAGTAAAAAGTCTATCGTTAGGGTGAGATGCATCCTTGATAATGCTTTTCGCCCTACCCAGGCAGCGTTTATGGTAGATGTTCTCAATGGTGGGCAATTGGGTGCCGATAATCCTCTGGGCAGTTTTCACCACACGCTGGAGTGCTTTGTGGTCTCATACAGGACAATTGCCATACCACACTGAGATGCAGCTGGTGAGTATGCTCTCAATGGTACAACGGTAAAAGTCCGTCAGTATCCTGGGACAGAGGTGAACATTCTTCATGCTCCGCAGGAAATAAAGGCGCTGTTGCGCCTTTTTGATCAGGATGGAGGAGTTCAGGGACCAGGTGAGATCCTCAGAAATGTGGACACCAAGGAAGTTGAAGCTTGATACACGATCCACTACAGCTCCGTTGATGCAGATGGGGATGTGAGTGTGACAACTAACTGAAAAAAATCCACATTGCTGATATAAAGCAACAAAGTTTATTCAAATTCATTTAAATGAGATTAAAATAGGAACTGTAGAAGGGATTGTAATTAGCATAGTAGTTAGCTCTTGCCTTGTTTACGTCAAAATAGTTTTTTTAGATTGAATTAAAGTTACTTCATTGTGTGTCAATTTAATCAAATTTATGCCCACTTGATCAATTAAAATGTTCTTGCCAGCAAATATTGTTAAACTGACTCACCGTATCCTATTCCAATCGCAGAATCAAACTATGTTACATAAATTGGTTAAAGGAATGGCCCATTTGAATGAAAGATAAACCTATCAACCTGAAATGAACTAACATCCAGCCACAGTGTCTCCATGGTCTCCACTGAAGAAATTCAAGTCTATCAACATACTAAGGTAATTGAGCTCCCCCTACTGTCATATTTAGGGAAATTATATTCACAATCACACAAGCATATAAAGCCTGAAATGGTATAATATTAGAGTAAGTATATGCTTGACATTTTATGTTTAGTTCCATTTTGATACTGAAGGTACATGGGGTAAGAGAGATGGAGGACAGTGCTCCTTTATGTGTTTACCGCCTGCAACCAAAGACCACTCCATTCCTGATCCAACCACAAGTGTTTGATAGTCAATCAGAAATCTTTCCACATTATACTTAATGGAGGCAATGTTCTATTTACCTAAAATGACAAAAAAAAGCCTGGAAATATTCAGCATGTCAGGCAGCATCAGATAGAGCGGAACACAAAAATAATGTTTGACTGAGTAGCTGAGAAAGGAATTTTAGGTGTTCAATGAATATTTGCATCAGTATTTTCCAAGAAGTTGTTCATAGATGATGGTGAGATTAGGGAGAAATATACTGACATATCAG
Organism: Mobula birostris; assembly: GCF_030028105.1. Lineage (NCBI taxonomy): Eukaryota > Metazoa > Chordata > Chondrichthyes > Myliobatiformes > Myliobatidae > Mobula > Mobula birostris. The sequence continues at coordinate 23,338,150 of NC_092393.1, forward strand.
GGCATGCAATATTTTAAAAAGTGGTGATAGATTATTGAAAAACATTAAGATGAATAAGACCCCAAAGCTTGATTGGATTTATCCCATGATAACTGGGGCCTTATCAGAGATCTTTGTTTACTCCTTAGCTACAAGCAAGATGTCAAGGACTGGAGAATAGCCAATGTCATGGTCATGTGAGCCATATTAAATCAACGGCAGAGAAAATGAAGAAGGTTCATAGGGAGAAGATTTATTCACATTTGGAAATTCATGGATTTCTTGGGGATAGTCAGCACAACACTTTGTGGGTACGGTCCTGTCTCACCAATGTGATAAGATCATAAGATACAGGAGCAGAATTAGGCTATTCAGCTCCCCGAGTCTGCTCCACTGTCCCAATATGACTGATTTATTATCCTTCTCAACCCATTCTCCTGCCTTCTCCCCACAATCTTTGAATCTCAGACTAATCAGGAAGCTCCACTTTAAACATACTCAATGACTTGGCCTCCACAACCATCTGTGGCAGTGAATTCCACAGATTCATAGCCCATTGTCTCAAGAAATGCCTCTTCATCTCCATTCTAAATGGACGTCGCTTTATTTTGAGGCTGTGACCCCTGGTCCTAGGCTCCCCCAATATAGGAAACATCCACTGCACATCCACTCTATCCAGGCCTTTCAATGTTGTGGCAAGCATTTGGTCCATTATGGCAGACGAGGTAGCTTGTTAAACTCAACAACAGTTTTATTGTGATAGACACAAAACAGGCCGGGCACCACGACCCTGAGAGTGAACCCAACCAGTCTCACACCAATGGGGGAGGAGACTATCACACACCCCAGTTACAGTTAAGGTGACCCACAAATACTCAAGCAAATAATTGTATAACCCAAGCTAAAATGTAACAATAAATGAACTGGAACTTCCAATCATGATCCCACAAAATCATTTTATCAAAAGAATAAGCAGCACTGGTCACTAGAAATGCAGGGGCGGGCTGTCGACCATGCCTCCCCCACCCCACCCCCCACCCCCCACCCCCCACCCCCAGAGCATCACACTGCCCCCACCCGAGGGGTCAGCTGTCCCCAGCAACCCCAGTGTCCATAGCAAAGTCCAAATGTTCTAGTGGGTCGACACTGCCGCCAGTTTGTGTGGGGCAAGAGGCAGGGCACCCGGAGTGTCACTTCCTTCCTTCAGCCTCGCTGGGTTAGTGGCGCCCAAGGGCTGACACGGTGGCAACCGGTCCCGGTGCAGCACGTCTGCCTTCCGCCGCTCAGGGAACCACACCCGATATACCACATTGGATATGCAGTCGGGCACCTCTCCCGGCCCCTTCCAGTGGCTTTCAAGCCTGGGGAATAGTCCCTTCTTCCGGGAGGGGCAGTAGGCCCATACTGGGGTCATCACCATGCATTGCTACATTGGCACCCTCGACTGACGGCCTGGCCCCTTCTGGGCCTTGCAAGCATTGCATCAGTTCATGAAAAGCTTCAAGTCCTGCCCGTACCCAGGCCAGTTGAAGCGTTCACACAGCCTGCCCAGCGTCTTTGCAACTCCAGAATGGCCGGCCCCCACCAGCCCGTGCACTGCCACAGCACTGTGGCGCAGATCCCCCGGGGGACCACCCGCTGCAGGAGATGTCTGCCACCGACGGGACAGCAATCCGTCGTGGACCAACGGGGTTCCCCACTGCGAGTACTGGGTTTTGGTCTCTGGGTCCAGGGCGGAGACCTCGGCCCACTCCGGCCGTCTCCCACACTCAGCCATTCCCTCACCTGGGCCAACACGGGATAGCTCACCTGTTCGCTGCGCAGCTGCTGGTCCGTGGTGGGGAGGTGGTCGCCGGCTGTCACCTGAAGCGCCGTCACTGTCGCTTGCTCCTGGTTCAGCTGTGTTGTGTTGGGCCGCTGGCTGGTGCTCTGCACCGCCGCCGGCCGCTGTGAAACCGGTGGTGGTTGCTGCTCCCGCTGGGACCGCTTCCTGGAGCTGCCCTGCCGGAGAGCCACGGCTCCAGCGCTGAGGTAGAGTGTTGCCCGCGACACATCCACACAGGCCCCCCAGCGGGACAGCAGGTCCAGGCCAGTGATACAGGACTCTCGGATGTCGGCGAGCCACACTTCGTGCTCCACCGTGTTTTCCCCCACTGCGACGCACAGCCTCCTCTTCCCTCGCATCGCCGCACAGTCACCGGTGACCATAGCCAGCGGGACAGCCGTCGTTGTCCACCCAGGCGGGGATGGCTGGTCCGTGTTGGGGAGAACACTGGGACGCATGATAATGATGGTTGACCCTGTATCCACCAACGCCCGGCATCTGATGCCCTCCAGCACGCAGTCCACGTATAATCCTTGTTCTTCATCCAAACGGCCCACCCGGAGGGGTGACAGCGGTTCTGCTGGAGGATTCAGGCGACGCTGCCCTGCTCGGCATTTCTCGATGGCAGCCCTGAGCTGTGGTGTGGTGCTGGTGCGGGGCAGTCCCGGGCCAAATGTCCTGTCTGACCACACCAGTAGCAGGGTCATTTCATGGCCGGCAGCGGGGTCGGCGCGGCGCTGGTCGGACCTGTCTCACGGGCTCCTCCTCGTCAGTTTCCTCCTCCGCCTCGGTAACACAAACCCAAATTCGCAGCGTGCGGGGTGACACTGAAACACCTTGAGGGGCTAAAATTGCTTCTGCCTCTCCGCCTTGGCCAGAGCCTTGTCCAGCGACGATGGCGACGTCAGGCGAACATGCTGCCGAAGGCACTCCGGCATTACCACCTTTATAAAGGCATGAAGGGCAAGCTCTTCCTGGTCCGCGGGAGGGAACTGGGGGGTTGCCATGCCGAGCACAGTGGCGAAGATCAGCTGCCAATGCCCCCAGACTTTCTCCGCAGGTGTAAGGTCGAGGAGAGCCCGCAGGGCGTTTCCCTCCAGTGCCAGGGCAAGGTGGACCACTGTCTCGATGGGGCACCACCGGTTGTGCCACGCGGCAAGTTTGACTTGCGCCAGGTAAGGCTCCAGGCGCCTGGTACCGTTGTGTCTGGGGAGCCTCAGTGTGGACCTTGAAGGCGCAAATCGTCGAGGGCCTTTTCCTCTTGCTCTGGCGGCGTCTGCCATGGTGCCCATCCTCACATGGCTACGGCGTCTTGGGTTCCCCGGTGTGAGTCACTACGGAGGCGAGTGATGCGCTCCGCTCTATCCCCCGGGTTGGGGATCCTGGATACACTCACTTCATTGGGACTCCCTGGGAAGGCACGATGCTCGGTTGCCAGATCCTCCCTCCGGGTCTCGGCTTCATGAGCCCCGCCTGTGAGTGAGGGGGAGGCATACTGCTCGGTCCCGCGTCTGGGTCTTAAGGCACTCTATCCGACGCCGTCACTCTTCAATCTCGTTGGCCATCTCGCATCCCACTCCTGACACCAACGTTGCGAGCATTTGGTCCATAATGACAGACGTGGAAACTCATTGAACTCAGCAACTGTTTTATTGCGATAGACACAAACCAGACCGGGCACCATGACCCGGAGAGTGAACCCACCCAGTCTCACACCGACGGGGGAGGTGACCATCACACACCCCGGTTACAGTCAGGGTGATCCACAAATACACAAGCGAATAACTGTATAACCCAAGCTAAAATGTAACAATAAATGAACTGGAACTTTCCACCATAATCCCACAAAGGCATTTTAACACAAGAACAGTACAGTGCTGGTCATTAGAAATGCAGGGGCAGGCTGTCCATCACGTCCCCCAGAGCGTCACAATATTCAGTAGGTTTTAGTGAGATCCCCCATCATTCTTCTGCAAGCTAACCTTTAGGAGACCCTGCATGAGGACTCCCAAGTCCCTTTGCACCTCTGATATTTGAATTTTCTCCCCATTTAGAAAAAAGTCTTTGACTTTATTCCTTCTACCAAAGTGCATGGCCATACAATTCTAGATGCTTTATTCCATCTGCCACTTCTTTGGCCATTCACCAATCTGTATAAGTCCCTCTGCAGACCCTACTTCCTGAACACTATTTGCCCCACCAGCTATCTTCATATGATCCGCAACTTAGCCACAAAGCCATCAATACTGTCATTCAAATCATTTCATCCTCAGGGTTCCTTTTACCTTAAAGTCCCTAATCAAATCCTCTTCCTTACGCAACACCTAATCCAGGATTGCCTTTCCGGATTGCCAGCTGAACCACAGGCTGCTCTAAAAAGCCATTTCATAGGCATTCTACAAATTCCTTCTCTTGAGATCCAACATCAACCTGATCTTCCCAATCTACCTGCATATTGACATGCCCCATGACTATCGTAACGTTGCCTTTTTTACAGGCCTTTTCTGTCTCCTGCTGTAATTTGTACCCCACATCCTGGCTGTTGTTCAGAGGCCTCTATATGACTCCCAAAAGAATCCTTTTACCCTTGCAGTTTCTTAACTCTACCCACAGGTATTCTAGATCTTCCTATCCTATGTTGCCTCTTTAAAAGGATTTGATTTCATTTTTTACCAACAGAGCCATGCCATCCCCTCTGCCTACCTGCCTTTCCTTTCAATATATTGTGTATCCTTGGATGTTAAGCTCCCAACTATGATCTTCTTTCAGCCACAACTCAGATGCCCACAACAACATACCTGCCAAACGCTAACTGCACTACAAGATCTTCGAGGGTATTCTGTATAATATGTGCATTCAAATATAACACCTTCAGTCCTGTATCCATCACCCTTTCCGAATTTCCTCCCACATTACACTTCAACCCATCCCACTGACTGCAATTTGCACTATTATCTCCCAGTCTTTCCCCACAGTCTCACTACACACTGCATCTGCTTGGATGCCAACTGTCCATTCCTCAGCCCTATCACGCTGGTGCCCATCTGCCTACGAAATCTGCTTAAACCCTCCCTAACAGCTCTAGCAAACCTGACTGCATGGGTTCAGGTATAACTTGTCCTTTTTCTAGGGGTCATGCTTTCCCCGGAGGACATCCCAATGATCCAAAAATCTGAAACATTGCCTCCTTCACCAATTCATCAGCCACGCATTCATCTGTCAAATCATCCTATACTTACCCCCACTGGTGCATGGCATAGACAGCTATCCAGAGATTACTGTCCTGGAGGTCCTGCTTTTCAGCTTTCTACCTAACTCCTTTATGTTCTCCCTTCAGGACCTTTTCCCTTTTCTTTCCTATGTCGTTGGTACCAATATGCACCATAACTTCCAGCTGCTCGCTCTCCCCTATTAGAATGCTGTGGATCCGATCAGAGACATCCCTGACCATGGCATCTGGAAGGCAACAAGCCAATAAAGCCCACAGAATCTATTGTCTGCTCTTCTAACTATAGAATCCCCTATCACTGCTCCACTCCTCATCTCCCCCATCCTCCACATGAGCCACAGAGTCAAACTCAGTACCAGAGACCTGACCACTGAATCTTCCTCTGCCAGATCATCTCCCACCCCCACCCACAACAGTATCCAAAGGGACAGACCTGTTGTGAGGGGAATGGCCACAGAAGTACTCTGCACTGGCTGCCTCTCCCCTTTCCCCTTCCTGATGGTCCTGCACCTCCCAACGTGTCCCGTCAATCAACTCCTCAGCCTCCCAAATGATCTGGGGTTCATCCAATTCCAGCTGCATTTCCTCAACATGGTCTGAAAGAAGCTGCAGTTGGATGCACTTCTTGAAGATACAGTCGTCAGGAACACTGAAGGTCTCCCTGCCTACCCACATCCTGCAACAGGAGCATTCCACTATCCTGCCTGATGTTCCTACTGCTCTAAATGTGCAATAAGAAAGAAAGATTAAATCAAAAAATCTACCTACAGCCTTCCTCAAATAATTGTGTATTGAGGAAGTGACAATGATGATTGAAGAGGGAAGAGCAGTGGATGTTGTCTACATGTACTTTATAAAGCATTTGAAAGGTTCGTAATAGTAGACTGACCTGGAATATTAAGTCACTTGGGATTCATGGAAAGTTTGTAAGAAAGAACCAAAATTGATACTTTACATATATGGTTTCAATTTCGAAAATTTCTTGGGTTGAACCAATTTATTTTAGCAAGTCCTATTGTATCTAATTTCTTTTTTCAACCTTCCATTATGGATGAAGGGTATTTAGATTGGAAAATCAAAGGTATAGTACAATTTCGTGATTTATTTTCGGATATTTGTTTTATATCCTTTGAACAACTATCTAATAAATATAATTTGCCTAAATCTCACTTTTTTAGATATCTACAGGTTAGAAACTTTTTAAATACAGTTTCTCCTAACTTCCAAGTTTATATTTAATGGATATTTTGGAAAATTTTTTAGATTTAAATCTTTTTCAGAAAGATGTTATAGCAATTATTTATAATGCAGTTGTGAATTTATGTCCTGATGTATCTAATAAAATTAAGACTGATTGAGAAAGAGAATTTAAGATCGAATTTAAGATCACTGTACCGATTGAAAAATGTGAAAAAATTCTTCAATTAGTTAATTCATCCTCTACATGTGCTAAACATGCGTTGACACAGTTTAAAGTAGTGTACAGGGCTCATATGTCTAAAGATAAATTACCTCGTTATTACTCTTATATAAATCCTATATGTGATAGATGTCATTCCAAGATAGCTTCTTTAACTCACATGTTTTGGTCATGTCCTTGGTCGAAAAAATATTGGAAAGATATTTTTGATATTATCTCAACTGTTTTGAATATTGACTTACAACCTCACCCAATTACTGCTATTTTTGGGTTACCAATGATAGAATCAAGTCATTTAATCTCTTCAGCTCATCGGATGATTGCATTTCTTGCATTAATGGCTAGAGGATCCATTTTGCTGAATTGGAAAGAGATTAATCCTCCCACCACATTTCATTGGTTTTCTCAAACTATGCTGTGTTTAAATTTGGAAAAAATTAGAAGTGTTGTTTATGATCCCTGTATTAAATTTGAAAAGACCTGGAGGCCATTTATTCAACATTTTCATATGACGTAATTTGACCTTTTCCAAACTTATTTTATTTCTTTGTAATATTGGTTGAGAGGAACGGAGTTGTCGACACTAAGGTTTCTTTCTTTTTATGATGTTACATAACAGCCCATGTCTTTTTTTTATTTTAGTTGATTAATTCTGTTTAGATTAGTTTCTTTTTGGGGGGGTTATAGTTTCTTTTTTCCTTTTTCATGTTTTTTTTAGATATTTTTCTTTGGTTTATATTGTTCATCTATATCCTATATAATTGGGAGTTTTATCATTTAAGTGTCAACTGGCTTTATAATTACTTATGCTAATTATAACAATGTACTCCCAATAACTTTGTACTATTACCATGCTATGTTTATTATTATGAAACGAATAAAAAGATTGAAAAAGAAAGAAAGAACCAAAATTGGCTTGGACATTATTGTGTTCATTATTGAGGGAGAGATCAGAGCACACTAGGATGTCAGCATGCAGGGTATGGAACAAAACTTTATCAATAACCCTGCTTGTACAGTATGTGAACTCCTCCCATGTGGGAGTGGCTAACTGAGTGGCATTGAAATAACACTACAGCATGACCTTGCTAAAGATTTGGTGTTATTTCAACTTGGCACAAATTTTGTCCAGTTTACTCTGTGCTGCGGGAAGACTTTCATATATCTGAGCTAAGTAAATGTTGGTATCTTCCATGAGGTCGGAGACAGCTTCCATCCACTCACTTTTGCATGGCATCCTCGACAGAGTGCCTCATGTTGTGAAAGATTTGCTGGGGACATGTTCAATGTCATAACAGTATCACATAAGCCTCATTCTGAATCTTTGCAGACATGGAGGTAAGTCATCCACATGTTTCAAGCTGAGAAGGCTGACAAGTGGCTTGTGGTCTGTTTCAAACAGGAATTTAATGCCTAAAAAGTAGCAGCTGAAGTGTTAACAAGCCCACGCAGGATATGGGTGTAATGCTGTTCTGTAGGAGTCAATGCTCTTAATGCATATGCACTGGTTTCATACACCACTGCAGTCTTGCATGAGCGCACTCCCTAGGCCAAAGGAAGAGCCATCTGTTGAGACCTTCGGTTGTTTTGTTCAGATCAAGGAATGGCAATACTGGCAGAGAGATAAGCTCTCCTTTAAGTGAAGAGAAAGACTTCTGCCAAGTCCAACATTTCTCTGAGAGAGGAGGTCACATCGTGGTTTTGTTTTCTCTGCCAAAACTGAAATGAACTTTCCCAGCTGGTTTATCATGCCAAGGAAAATGCAGATCTCTGATACATTCATAGTTTGTTCGATGTTCCAAACCTCTGCCAGTTTGTCTGAATCTGGTTGCACTCCCTCTGAGAACAGTTAGTGGCCTAAAGAACCTCATCTCCAACTTCGTAAATTCACATTTCCTTTGTTTCAGTGTGCTTCCAGCCTGTTGCAGTTTCTCCAAGGCAGCTTTCACTCTTTTATTATATTCCTCACTTGAGCCTCCAAAGATGAGAATATCATCCATGTGGTAGAATACTCCTTTCAGTCCCTCCAAAATATGGTTTATCCTCCCCTGAAAGAGTTCAGGGGCTGATGAGATGCCAAAAGGGACTCTCTTGAAGGCAAAGCATCCATATGGTGTGTGAAAGGTTGTGAGCTTCTGTGACTCAGAAGCTAAACAGATCTGATAGAAACCTGGATATGCATCAAGTTTGATGAGGACTTTGCTCCACCTAGCATCTCAAATGTGTGCTCAACAGACGGCAGAATAAACTTCTCTCACCTCACTGCAATTATTCAATTTTGTTAGATCAACACAGATCCTTACTGTGCCATCCGGCTTAAACAGGAACAGTGCTCACAAACCAGTCAGTAGGTCCATTCAATCTCGCTATGATGTCAAGTTCCTCCATTCCCTCAAGTTCAGCTTTGATTTTGTTCATCAATAAGATTGGTATACGGCTCCATTCTGGTTTCGTTTGAGCTGAGCTCTACTGTCACCTCTTGCTGTAGTCTTCCTGACTTTATTTATATCCTTTTTTGTACAGCTTCTAGCTTTACCTCAGCATCGTTTTTGTGCCTGAGCTCTACCTGTTGCTGACAAACATTCTCACTCTGCCTGACCATAGTAATAGTTCTCTTTAGTGTGTGATTTGCCTGCAACTAAAGTCTCTCTGACAATTTGGAGTCTTGTAGCCCAACAACAATCTTATCTCTTATGAGTTCATCTTTCAGATTTCCATATGCACAGTTCTGTGATGAAGTCATTTTACACTTTGATCTGGCTCCTGTTTTCTGAAAATGAATTTTACCCTCTTATCTATACTTTCCTGTGAAATATTCTTTGAATTTGTCCTGCACTGTTTTGTACTCCTTTTTCTGAGCGTCTGTCAGTCCTAAACTACCCATGATGTCATCTGTTTTGTAACCTATGCAGTGTACTTACTTGATGCTCTTCTGAAGCCTGAGTGCAACCCTAAATCTCTCAAAGTATCTGAGCCACCTATCAAAATCCCATAGTTGAGAGAGTCTCAGGGGACTTCATTAGGTAAGTAGCTGTAGGCACTACAGATATTTGCTCCATTTTCCTGTGTGTTTGTTTATTTATTATCTAATCTATTTGGACTATAAAAGTCTTCTTTTCTCTCCCTGAGAGTTTGACTGACTTCTCTGCTGCGCCCGCGTCTCCGTGCACTTCCCCAGGCTAGTAGCCCGGAGATTTTTACAATGTATCCACTTTTGCATGTAGCTCGAAGGCATTACCTAGCAACCCCCATGCCTCATGGTGCATGCAATTAGCAACCAGCATAGCCAGTTTAGGCTGATAAGTCTCTGGATATTTTTATTAATATATGTGAACAAGAACAGTCTTACTGTAAATTCTTGCTTGCTGGGGACCTCACTTGGTCTGTAGCAGCAATTCATCGATGATCAACTACTTCTGACACCATGTTGTGTTCATTAATGAGGGGTAGTGCAGAGCACACCAGGATGCCCGCATGCAGGATACTCAACTGTACTTTATTGACAACCCTGCTTGCACAGTAGGTGCACTCCTCCCATGTGAGAGTGGCTAACTGAGTGGCACAGGAATAACATGAGTAACTACCACTACAGTCATAGAGACAAAAGGTTTATTAGAGGGGTTTTTTTTTTCTGACTGGAGGTCTGTGACCATTGGTGCTCCAGAAGGATCATAGCTGGATCTCTGTTGTCTGTGATATTTATTAATGATTGGAAAAAGAAAATAGACAGTCTGATTATTAAGTTTACAGCTGACATAAAATAGGTGGAGTTGTGGTTAGTGAGGAATGATATAGTAGGATATAGATCTGTCATAAGGCGGTGGCTGGAAACAGACCCAAGTGCAAAACACAGACACTGAAGTACCAGGGACAGGACTAGGATACAGGGTGAGGGGCAAGGACATGGACACGAAAATGGGAACCCGGAACCGGACTGGACAAGAGAGCTAGGAGTCTGGGCTTGGACTCCGAGCCAGAGACTGGACAAGGACCCAGTATCTGGGTCTTGTCTCTGGCTCGGACCCCAGAACTAGGCAAGGACGAGGCTTGGCAGGCAGGCAGGATGAGGCTGGAGTCTCCAGGCTTGAGGCTAGAGGTGAGGCTTGGCAGGAGGCTGGGGTCTTCAGGCTTGAGGCTAGAGGCAAAGTTTGGCAGGAGGATGGAGTCTTCAGGCTTGAGGCTAGAGACTTGAGGCGAGGCTTGGCAGGAGGCTAGAGTCTTCAGGCTTGAGGCTAGGCAGGCTCCTCCTGGGCAGGGCACCGTTCATCTGGGCAGGGCACGGTAAACCTGGGCAGGGCGCGGATCACACCCGAATGGAGGCATGGGACAGAACCAACCGCAGGTAACGGCAAGACGGCCTGGCTTATCCGACGGAGGCAAGGGTTAGGAATGGAGCTAGGTACGGGGTGGCTCCAGGACTAGACTGAAGGCGAGACGAGGCGAGAGTTACCATCAAGACCAGGCAAGGCTTCAGGCAATGCAAGGCAAAATGAGAACTTCAGGCGAGGCGAGAGTTACCGGTGAAACAAGGCAAGGCTTCAGGCAATGTGAGGCAAAATGAGAACTTCAGGCGGGGTGAGAGTTACCGGCAAGGCTTCAGGCGAGGAAACGGAAGGCAGAGGAAGGGATACAAGGAGTAAGGACAAGAACAATCCAGCAGCCATGCCCTGGTCTTGGAAGGTATTTATGCAGTCAGCCCCAACAAGCATCAGCTGCCTCAATTAGAGCTCAACAAGAACAGAAACAGGGTAGACAGGAAAACCTGGAGCAAGGATCAATGGACTGGACCGTGAACCGGAATACCGTCTTCATGGACCAGACCATGACAGTACCCTCCCCCCTCTATGGGAGCCTCCTGGCGACCAAACAGGGTATCCAGACCATGGACGACCCAGGCGGGTGGGAGGGTATTTAACAGAAAGGAACGCCGGGTGGCTAGAGGAAAACGACAGTGTCTGTGTTGCTGGGTCCATGGTTGGCTGGATCATTCTGTCATAAGGCGGTGGCTGGAAACGGACTCAAGTGCAAGGCACAGATACTGAAGTACTAGGGACAGGACTAGGATACAGGGTGAGGGCAAGGACATGGACACGAAAACCGGGACCCCAGAACTGCACTAGACAAGAGAGCTTGGAGCCCGGGCTTGGACTCCGCGCCAGAGACTGGAGAAGGACCCAGTACCTGGGTCTTGCCTCTGACTCAGACCCCAAAACTAGGCAAGGACGAGGCTTGGCAGGCAGGCAGGATGAGGCTGGAGTCTTCAGGCTTGAGGCTAGAGGCGAGGCTTGGCAGGAGGCAGGAGTCTTCAGGTCTGAGGCTAGGCAGGCCCCTCCTGGGCAGGGCGCGGTACTCCTGAGCAGGGTGCGGATCACCACCCAACGGAGGCATGGAACAGGAAAGGACAGAACCAACCGCAGGTAACGGCAAGACGGCCTGGCTTACCTGACGGAGGCAAGGGACAGGAAGGGACAGAATCAACCACAGGTAACGGCAAGACGGCCTGGCTTACCCAACAGAGGCAAGGGTTAGGAATGGAGCTAGGTACAGGGTGGCTCCAGGACTAGACTGAAGGCGAGACGAGGCAAGAGTTACCAGCAAGACCAGGCAATGCAAGGCAAAACGAGAACTTCAGGCAAGGCGAGGGTTACCAGCAAAACAAGGCAAGGCTTCAGGCAATGCAAGGCAAAACGAGAACTTCAGGTGAGGCGAGTGTTACCGGCAAGGCTTCAGGCAAGGAAACAGAAGGCAGAGGAAGGGATACAAGGAGTAAGGACAAGAACAATCCAGCAGCCATGCCCTGGTCTCTGAAGGTATTTATGCAGCCAGCCCCAACGAGCATCAGCTGCCTCAATTAGAGCTCAACAAGAACAGAAACAGGGTAGACAGGAAAGCCTGGAGCAAGGGTCGATGGACCAGACCGTGAACCGGAATACGGACTTCACGGACCGGACCTTGACAAGATCAGCCAGAAATTTGGTGGAGAAATGGCAGATGCACCTAAATCGAGCAAGTGTGAGAAGATGCACTTTGGGAGGTCAGATGCATGAGGAAAGTGTACAGTAAACAGCAGGGCAATTGAAGTACAGAACAATCTTGGGGAGCAAATGGCAACATAAGTGGGTAAGGTAAAGAACATTTGCAGCACACTTGGTTCATCGGTTGAGGCATTAAGTATAAATGCTGAAATGTCATGTTGAGCTGTTTACACCTCAGTTATGCCACATTTGTGTGCAGTCCTAGTAGGAGAGATGTGGAAGTTTTGTAAAGAGTGCAGAAAATGTTCACCAGGATGTTGCCTGGATTGGAATGAATTACTTGTAAGGAGAGGTTGAACAAACATGGATTGTTTCTTCTGGAGTATTGGAGTATAAGGAGCAAGCTGATAGAAGTATAGGGGTATATAAAGTTATAAGAGGCATAGCTGGGGTAGACAGAGACTTTGGAAAAGTAAAATACTAGAGGAGGTAGGGTTAAGGAGAGAGTGGGAAAGTTTAAAGGAGATTTACAAGGTAACTTTTCTACACAGAGGGTGATAGGTTACTAGAGTGTACTGCCAGGGTAGGTGGTAGAAGTATGTACAGAAGTAACAATAAAAGGCATTTAGATAAACACATGAACAGACGTGGAACAGAGGGGTACAGACCACGTGCAGGTAGAGTGGATTAATTTAGTTTGACATCATAGTCAACACAGATATGATGGGTAGAATGGCCTGTTCCTGTGCAGTACAGTTCATCAATTTTCTTCTATGTAAACAAGTACCACACACCATATTTTCAAGAACATTTTTCTTTATGTATTAAGAAATCCTGGGTGTTTAAATAATAACCTGTCCAAATTAGGAATTTAGGGAGGTTTGTGAGTGTTTTTCAATCTGCCCTTGGAAATAAAATTTGAATTTTATTTTCTTCATGACGTTGATTCAAAACAAACACAGGAAATGTTAGAAAAATTGAGCAGGTCAATTAACATGAAAGATATGTATGGAAAAGCTGTAAAAATGCTAGTTTGTGGATTCATCCCATTGGTTTGTTATCATATTGAAACATAGAATACCTACAGCACAATACAGACCCTTTGCACCACAAAGCTGTGTCAGACATGTCCTTACCTTAGAAATTACCTAGGGTTACCCATAGCCCTCTATTTTTCTAAACTCCATCCACCTATCCAGGAGTCTCTTAAAAAAACCCTATCGTATCCGTCTCCACCACTGTCACTGGCAGCCCATTCCATGAAATCCATACACTCTGCGTATAAAAAAAAGCTTACTCCTGACATTTCCTCTGTACCTACTTCCGAGCACCTTAAAACTGTGCCTTCTCGTGCTGGCCTTTTCAGCCCTGGGAAAAAGCCTCTGACTATCTACACGATCAATGCCTCTCATCATCTTGTACGTCTCTATCAGGTCACCTCTCATCGTCGGTTGCTCCAAGGAAAAAAGGCCAAGTTTACTCAACCTATTCTCATAAGGCATGCTCCCCAATCCAGGCAACATCCTTGTAAATCTCTTCTGTACCCTTTCTATGGTTTCCACATCCTTCCTGTAGGCAAACAGAACTGAGCATAGTACTCCAAGTGGGGTCTGGCCAGGGTCCAATATAGTAGCAACATTGTCTCTCAGCTCCTAAACTCAATCCCACGATTGATGAAGGCCAATTCACCGTATGCTTTCTTAACCACAGAGTCAACCTGCATAGCAGCTTTGAGTGTCCTGTGGACTCAGACCCCAAGATCCCTCTTATCCTCCACATTGCCAAGAGTCTTACCATTAATATTATATTCTGCCTTCATACTTGACCTACCAAAATGAACCACCTCACACTTATCTGGGTTGAACTCCATCTGTCATTTCTCAGCCCAGTTTTGCATCCTATCAATGTCCTGCTGTAACCTCTGAGAGCCCTCCACACTATCCACAACAACCTCAACCTTTGTGTTATAAGCAAATTTACTAACCCATCCTTCCACTTCCTCATCCAGGTCATTTATAAAAATCACGAAGAGTAGGGGTCCCAGAACAGATCCCTGAGGCACACCACTGGTTACCGACCTCCATGCAGAATATGACCCATCTACAACCACTCTTTGCCTTCTGTGGGCAATCCAGTTCTGGATCCACAAAGCAATGTTCCCTTGGATCCCATGCCTCCTTACTTTCTCAATAAACCTTACATGGGATACCTTACCAAATGCCTTGCTGAAATCCATATACACTACATCTACTACTCTACCTTCATCAATGTGTTTAGTCACATCTTCAAAAAATTAGATCAGACTCGTAAGGCACAACCTGCCTTTGACAAAGCCATGCTGACTATTCCTAATCATACTATGCCTCTCCAAATGTTCATAAATCCTGCCTCTCAGAATCTTCTCCATCAACTTACCAACCACTGAAGTAAAACTCACTGGTCTATAATTTCCTGGGCTATCTCTACTCCCTTTCATGAATAATGGAACAACATCCACAACCCTCTAATCCTCCGGAACCTCTCCTGTCCCCATTGATGATGCAAGGATCATTGTCAGAGGCTCGGCAATCTCCTCCCTCGCCTCCCACAGTAGCCTGGGGTACATCTCATCCAGTCCTAGTGACTTATGCAACTTGATGCTTTCCAAAAGCTCCAGCTCTCTTTCTTAATATCTACATGCTCAAGCTTTTCAGTCCACTGTAGGTCATCCCTACAATTGCCAAGATCCTTTTCTGTAGTGAATACTGAAGCAAAGTATTCATTAAGTACCTCTGCTATATCCTTCGGTTCCATACACACTTTTCCACTGTCACACTTAATTGGTCCTATTCTCTCATGCCTAATCCTCTTGGTCTTCACATACTTGTAGAATGCCTTGGGGTTTTCCTTAACCCTGTCTGCCAAGGCCTTCTCATGGCCCCTTTGGCTCTCCTAATTATTTTTAAGCTCCTTCCTGTTAGCCTTATAATCTTCTAGATCTCTATCTAGTTTCTTGAACCTTTCGTAAGCTCTTCTTTTCTTCTTGACTAGATTTACAACAGCCTTTGTAAACCACGGTTCCTGTACCCTACCATCCTTTCCCTGTCTCATTGGAAAATACCTATGCAGAACTCCACGCAAATATCCCCTGAACATTTGCCACATTTCTTCCATACATTTCCCTGAGAACATCTGTTTCCAATTTATGCTTCCAAGTTCCTGCCTGATAGCCTCATATTTCCCCTTACTCCAATTAAACGCTTTCCTAACTTATCTGTTCCTCTCCCTCTCCAATGCTATGGTAAAGGAGATCGAATTATGATCACTACCTCCAAAATGCTCCCCCACTGAGAGATCTGACACCTGACCAGGTTCATTTCCCAATACCAGATATATAATAAAATATATATAAAAAATGTATCCTGTAAAAATAGATGAAATTAGTAACTAGAAATATGCTGATATTTTAATATCATATAATGCTATATTCTGTGATATTGGTTTATGAAATACTGTTCACATTAATGTTTTAAGTATTATGCTGGTAATATATGTATTGGTACTGTTTCACATGTTTCTGTATATATTTTTTTTCCTGTGTGAATATATATGTATATGTATGTATGTCTCTGTATAGTATATATTTATATACATATATATAGAATGCTCACTGCTTAACCTTTTTCCCCTTCATGAATTTATTTTTCTTTAACGTATCTTCTAGTCTTTCTCTGTATCTTTGTATCATTTAATAAACTCACACTAAAAACCTCACAACTGACAAACTTTCATTAAGTAATAAAATGTCACTGACAATGAAACATTAAACATTAACTCCTTCCCTTGGCACAAGCCTGTGTAAAGTCGCTGTTGCTTCTTCCCATAATAATTGAAGAGACATAACCACTGATCCAGACGCATGCAGTTCTCAAGGTGCAACAATGAGTATTGACACATTGAACCATGATATAAACTGCCTTTAATGCTAATCAAAGACAAAAATCCACCATTAGTAAACAAATGTGATAATTACAGTTTCTAATTGTATGGGGACCAGCCATTTCAGGATCCCGTTTTAAGAAAAAGATCTTAATGCCAAAACTTTGAACTACTTTAATACACACCTGGACTCTCACCTTCTGCACAATGTGTGATCATAGACTGAGGACCATGTCATTCAGCTCATCCATCAGCTAACCCCTATTGACATCAATGGATCGGGGGTTGAGAGGATAAACAGCTATAAGTTCCTCGGCATCCACGTCACTGAGGACCTCACATGGTCTGTACACACCAGCTGTGTGGTGAAAAAGGCACAACAGCACCTCTTTCACCTCAGGCGGTTGAGGAAGTTTGGTACAGGCCCCCAAATCCTAAGAACTTTCTACAGGGGCACAATTGAGAGTATCCTGACTGGCTGCATCACTGTCTGGTATGGGAACTGTACCCCCTCAATCACAGGACCCTGCCAAGAGTGGTGCAGACAGCCCAGCGCACCTGTAGTTGTGAACTTCCCATGATTCAGGACATTTACAAAGACAAGTGTGTAAGAAGGGCCCATAGGATCATTGGAGACCCAAGTCACCCCAAACACAATCTATTCCAGCTGCTACCATTCGGGAAATGGTACTATAGTATAAAAGCCAGGACCAGCAGACTCCGGGACAGCTTCTTCCACCAGGTCATCAGACTGATTAACTCACACTGATTTGCGTGTATTCAATGCTACATTGACTGTTCTATTTATTATAAATTATTATAAATTACTATGATTGCACATTGCACATTTAGACAGAGACGTAACGTGAAGATTTTTACTCCTCACGTATGTGAAGGATGTAAGAAATAAAGCCAATTCAATTCAATTCTGTAACAGCTATCAGTTGTCTCATTCCATTTTACTGAAGATGTTACCATTTTGAATGTAATCCTCAGCAAAATATTGGCAGAGTTTGCTTTTCCTTTTCAACTACTGATTGACCTGCAGTATATGTCTAGCACTTCGACCTCACTAATGTGCATTAGACCCTGGTAACCAAGTGTGTCAAATCTAAATTTTCCAGCATGTTCCAATGCCTATATGGCATTGCTCCTCATACCTTTATAACCTGAGCATTCAGCCCACCTTCTCTACTTTCTGTTTGATTGTAGTGCAAGCCTAATTCTTTGTCTTGTTATTGACCACTCTATCTTCAGATGCTTAGCCTTCAAATCCCAGCTTCAATGGATTTTCCTTCCTTAAACCCTTTTGCCTCTGTGTGTCCTCATCCCACACGCACACATTTATAAATGTATTTAAAGGTCACTTATTCAAACAAAAATTTAGTCACCTCCATTTCTCTAATATTTCCTCTATTAAAATTTTTCACTATGTTTTTATGAAGACATTTTAATATCTCACCAGTTAAAGGATCCAAATCATTACAGGTTCTTCTTATCTCAATGTAATCCAAAGAAAATGATGTAAATCAAACGAACACAAAATCAAAGCATTCAAGAACTACCGTGAACATTGTGCATTATTACTACCTGTCACTGCTTTTAAAAGTTAATTTACAGAACATCAAATTTATGAGTCCTTTAATTATTATGCTGATATTGTGTGCACATGGACCATTCATTAAAAGTTTCAATGAATCATTGAAACTATTTTAAATGTCCACTTGCATGATCTGTTTATCAATTCTTTGTTGAACTGCTTTCTGTTAAGTTTTTAAGTTGGATATTACATTCATTCTGGAGACAAGTGATTACAAGGTCCGTTAAAGTCGAACGTGTGGGGTTCTGGGAACGCTCAGGAGCACCAGAATATAATGTTGGAAATCCTAAAATGAGGAATAAGAGAAAATTTCTAAAAATGGGAACATGGAAAGGGTAATTAACCTGTCAAGACTGTCTTGGACTTCATGGATAATGAAGATTAATTTCCTCGACCCCACTAAGCCAAAAGTAAAATTATCATAACTTGGCGCTCATCGTTGCGTTCTTCCAAACTCTTTGTAAATTGTCAAAACAATATAAGTGAGGAGATAAAGACAAGCTTTAAAGGACAGTGAGTGGGTTGTGATAAATCCTTCAGAATCAGATCTATTATCACTGACGTATGTCATTAAGTTTGTTGTTTTGTGGCAGCAGTACAGTGCTATACATAAAATATACTGTAATTGCAGTAAGAAATATATAAGTAATATAAAAGTAGTGCAAAAAGAGAGCAAAATAACGATGTAGTGGTCATGAATTCGTGAAATGTTCAGGAATCTGATGGAAGAGGGGAAGAAACTGTTTCTAAAACTTTGAGTGCATGTCTTCAGGCTCCTGTACCTCCTCCCTGATCGTAGTAATGAGAAGACTCATAGTATGGGGTCGTAGTATGGGGTCCTTAATGATGGTTGCACCCTTTTGAGGCATCGCCTTTTGAAGATGTTCTCGATGACTGAGAGGCTATTGCCCATGATGGAGCTGGCTGAGTTTTCAGCCCCCTGCAGCTTTTTCCATTCCTGCGCATTTGTGCCTTATAGCAGACAGTGATCCAACCAGTTAGAATGCTCTTCCCAGTACGCCTATAGAAGTTTGCTAGAGTCTTCAAAGTTCAAGTAACGTTAATATCAAAATCATCACGTACTACCCTGAGATTCATTTCTTGCGGGCGTTCATAGTAAATAGAAACACAATAGAATCAGTGAAGAGCTGCATGCGACAGAGATGAGCAAACAACTAACATGCAAAAGACAACAAACTGTGCAAATACTAAAAGGAGAAATAATAATTATAATAAATAAATAAATATTGAGAGCATAACGTTCAAAGTCCTTAAAAATAAGTCCATAGGTTGTGAGAATTCAACGTTGAGGACTATGAAGCTATCCCCTCTGGTTCGAGAGCCTGATGGTTGAAGGGTAATAACTGTCCCGGAACGTGGTAGTATGGGACTTGACGCTCCTGTACCTCCTTCCCGAGCAGTGAGAAGAGAGCATGGCCTGGATGTTGGGGGTGCCTGATAATGGATACTGCTTTCCTGCAACAGCGTTCCTTGCCAATGTACTCAATGGTTGGGTGCACTTTACCTGTGATGTACTGGGCTGTAACCACTGCTTTTGTACTCTTTTCCACTCAAAGACATTGGTGTTCCTATACTTGGCCATGATGCATCCAGTCAGTATATTCTCTATCACACATCCCACCGCTATCTGTAAGGAATTTATACATTCTCCCTGTGAACGTGTGGGTTTCCTCTAGGTGCTCCAGCTTCCTCCCACAGTCCAAAGCTGTGTTAGTTGGTAGGTTAATCAGTCATTGAAAATTGTTCTGTGATTATGCTGGGGTTAAATCAGGTTTTTTGGGCAGTGTGGCTTGAAGGGCCAGAAGGGCCTACTCCACATTGTATCTCAATAAGTAAATAAATAAAGTTTGTCAAAGTTTTAGATAACATTTTGAATCCACACAAACTTCTAAGAAAGTAGAGGTGCTTCTTTGTCATGGCAGTTACATGTTAAGACTGATTTATACTTCTGCGTAGGCTCTACGCTGTAGCCTACGCAAGTGGCCCACGCCTTTGTAAGCATTTATACTTGTGCGTCAGTGTGTCTGCGTCGCTCTGCAACTCACCGCCAAAACGCTAGTTGGCGGTGGGGTTTCTATGCCACTGTGTTGAGTTTCTTCGTGTACTTCAAACAATGGCAACTGGGCGACTGAAACTGAGCGCATCATGTTGGAGTTGGAGCTGGTAAGTGTTGAAAAAGAGTTACCTTTATTGAAATTACTGCAATGCAGAAAGGAGAGAAGACATCGGAGGAGATGGTGTGTACGACCATTGAACGGATTGAGACAGAAGGAGGGTGAATTTTCTGTGCTTGTCCGGCCACTGAGAGACATGGACGAGGAAACGTATTTCAAATATTTTCGGATGTCGGCGGGTAGATTTGACGATTTGACGAGAAGAAGTAACCGGAAATGCGTAGGAGGAAATGCGATGCTAGCAAGTGGACCAATCACAGTTGTTGCAGTCTGCATCACCGCAATGCGTAGTTACATTTTTGGGGAGGTGCGCGTCAGGCTACGGAGTAGGGTACGTGGCTACACCATACCTACGGCGTGGATTCGACGCAGAAGTATAAATTGGCCTTTAGACCCAGGACAGATTGTCAGAAATGATAACACTGAGGAATATAAGGTTGCTGACTCTCTCCACCTCTGACCGTCTGATGAGGACTGGCTCATGGACCCCTGGTTTCCTCTTCATGTCGTAAATAACAATCTCTTTGGTTTTGCTGACATTGAGTGAGAGGTTGTTGTGATGGCATCATTCAGCCAGATTTACAATCTCCTTCCTATATGCTGATTTATCATCACCTTTGATTTGGTCCACCACAGTGGTCTGATAAGGAAACTCATATATGGCATTGTAGCTGAACTTAGCCTCACAGTCATAATTATAAAGTGAGTAGAGCAGAGGGCTAAGCACACAGCCTTGTGCTGCTGGAGATTGTGGAGATGTTGTTGCCAGTCCAAACTGACTGGGGTCTACACGTGAGGAAATCAAGGATCCAGTTGCACAAGGAGGTATTGAGGCCTCGGTCTTGAAACTTATTGATTGGATTTGAGGGAATTATGGAGTTGAATGTAGAGTTGTAATCAATGAAGAGCATTCTAATGGATGCATTTTCATGAACAAGAGAAAATCTGCAAACACTGGAAATCCAAGCAACACACACAAATTGCTAGAGGAACTCAGCAGGCCAGGCAGCGTCTACGGAAAAGAGTATGGTTGACAGTTTGGGCTCAAACCTTCATCAGGACTGGAGAAAAGAAGATGAGGAATCAGAGTAAGAAAGTGGGAGGAGGGGAGGAAGAACCACAAGGTGACAGGTGAAACCGGGAAGGGAGAGGGGTGAAATAAAGAGCTGGGAAGTTGATTGATAAAAGGGCTGAAGGGGAATCTGACAGGAGAGGACTGAAGGTGATGGAAGAAAGAAAAGGGAGGAGGAGAACCAGAGGGAGGTGATAAGGTGAGAGACAGCAATGGGAATGGGGAATGGAGAAGGAGAGAAGGGGTGGGGCATTACTGGAAGTTCAAGCCATCAGGCTGGAGGCCACCCAGACGAAATATAAGGTGTTGCTCCTCCGACCTGTGTGTGCCCTCATCGCGACAATAGAGGAGGCCATGGACTGAATGTCAGAATGGGAATAGGAAGTGGAATTAAAATGGGTGGCCTCTGGGAGATGCCGCATTTTCTGGTGGACGGAGAACAGGTGCTCAGCGAAGTGGTCCCTCAATCTGCGCCGGGTCTCACCGATATA
Source organism: Mobula birostris (assembly GCF_030028105.1). Classification (NCBI taxonomy): domain Eukaryota; kingdom Metazoa; phylum Chordata; class Chondrichthyes; order Myliobatiformes; family Myliobatidae; genus Mobula; species Mobula birostris. The sequence goes on from NC_092393.1 coordinate 23,359,854, forward strand.
CAGGAGGCCACATTGGGAGCACCAGGTACAGTAGATAACCCCAACGGACTCACAGGTGAAGTGTTGTCCACCTGGAAGGACCATTTGGGGTCCAGAATGGTAGTGAGGGAGGAGTTGTTGGGGCAGGTGTAGCACTTGCTCCACTTGCAAGAATAAGTGGTGAGGGATGAACAGACAAGGGACTCACCTTGGGAGCAATCCTTGTGGAAGGCAGAAAGTGTGGAAAGGGAAGGAAAGATGCGCTTGGTGGTAGGATCCTGTTGGAGATTGCAGAAGTTATGGAGAATTATGTGTTAAACACACAGGCTGGTGGGGTGGTAGGTGAGGACAAGAGGAACCCTATCCTGCTGAGGTGGTGAATTGTCAGAGTGAGGGTAGTTGTGCACAAAATGGAAGAGATGCGGTTGAGGGCAGCATTGATGGCGGAGGAAGTGTTGCCCCTTTCTTTGCAGAAAGAGAACATCTCCTTAGTTCTCAAATGAAATGCCTTACCCTGACAGCAGTTGTATCCGCAGCAGAGGAACTGAGAGAAGGGGATGGTATTTTTACAAGTAACAGGGTGGGAAGAGGTATAGTCCAGGTAGCTGTGAGAGTCACTGGGTTTATAATAGACATCAGTAGAGAAGCTGTCTCCAGAGACAGAGACAGAGAAATCGAGGATGGGGAGGGAGGTGTTGGAAATGGACCAGGTAAGTTTGAGGACAGGGTAGAAGTTGGGAGCAGAGTTGATGAAGTGGACGAGCTCCACATGGGTGCAGGAAGTAGGATAAGTGCGGGGCAGTCACCAGTGTAGGCTTGGAATATAGACTGTTCCATGTAGCCAACAAACAGGCAAGCATAGCTGGGACCCATGCAAGTGCCAATGTTTGAAGGAAGCAGAAGGAGCCGAAAGAGAAATTATTAAGAGTGAGGACAAGTTCCGCCAGATGGAGGGGAGTGGTGGTGGAGAGGAACTGATTGAGACTGGTGTCCAGAAAGAAACAGAGAGCTTTGAGGCCTTCCTGGTGAGGATGAAGGTGTATAGGGACCAGACATCCATAGTGAAAATAAGATGATCAGGGCCAGAAATAATTGAAAAGGTAAGGGGAAAGGGGCATTTTCACTGCTTAGTTATTCTAGAGCTGAGTGGAGAGCCAATAAAATGGCCTCCGATGTTGACCTCTAAGGACACTAGGCAAATTGGCACAGATCCAAGTCACTCCTCAGCCAGGAATTGATAGGTTTCATCAGCAAATCCTCAAGGCATTTTATCACAGTGGATGCAAGTGCCACTGGGCGTTAGTCATTGAGGCAGATTACCATGTTCTTCATACATACCAATATAAATGACACCTGCTTGAAGCAGGTGGGTACCTCAGACTGCCAGCGGGAGAGATTAAAGATTGTCAGTGAAGACACCAGCCAGTTGAATAGCACAGGTCTTAAGAACTTGGTGAGGTACCCTGTCTGGGCCTGAAGCTTTCCATGAGTCCACTCTCCTGAAGGATGAATTCATCTCAGCCTCAAAGACTGGAGTCACAGAGTGGTTGGGGGCTTTGGGAGTTTGTGAAGTTACCTTCACATCTTGATGGTCACAGCAAGCATAAAGGGCATTGAGCGCATCTGGGAGCGAAACCTTGTTGTCACATATCTTGCTTCGTTTTACTTTTTTGACGTGATTACATTCAAGACCTGCCACAGCTGTCGAGCATCCTTCAATGATTGAAGTTTGGTCTGGATTTGCCACTTCACATGTGAGATGGATTTCTGGAGGTCATACCTGCACCTCTTGTATCTTACTTGATCGACTAGATTGACAGACATGGACGCCACTGACCTGGCCCTCAGCAGATTGCAGATCTCTTGGTTCATCCAAGGATTCTGGTTGGGGAAGACTCTGAATGATGTTGTGAGGACTGTCTTTATAAAGTCTTTGGTGACATACCAAATCTCCTCAAACTCTTAATGAAGTTTAGCCGCTGGCATGCTTTCTTCATATGTTGGACCCAGAATAGATCTTCAGTGATGTTTACACATTTTAACAACTCTCCCAACCCTAACACACATATTTCCAGTTGCAATAACAGCCATTCTATCATTGCTGGGACAGACTAGTAAGTGGAAGTCTATGAAAATCTTTTCTGTGAAAATCTGTAAAAGGCAATACATCATGGTCAAAAAAGGGTCAACAGGGAACTGGCCCAAGACAGCAACATCAGCGAATTCCAGAATGGAATGGTATATCTTAGCACAGCACAGTCAAAGTTTATTTATGTTATATCGCAACCTCTTGCAAACAGTATTATGGGGATCTGAGTTTATCTGGCAGTCTCTCTTTATCTGCATTAGAGGAATGTATTGATTATGTAAATTGCTTTGCAACTAAATTGCAACCACATACTGCCTGTATGTTTACTCAGATGTGTCCTCAGGTCCCTCCTGTAATAGCAGGCAGAAATGGTGGACAGGCAATCCCTGTTGTTTATCCCTTCGACTGGGATGTCAGCCTCCTCTCACCTTGGCAAGTCCACCTGCCTGGCAAAGACACCATCACCTTGGTCAGGATATGATCCTCATGAAAGTGAGAGCACCAGCATTAGTTTCCTCATTTAATTACTATTTTGTTTTATTTTAAAAGATATTTTCCAAAAATGAGTTATAATGCTAAGTATAATTTCACTGCTGTCCATTCCTTCTTTTTAAAAGATTTCTCTTTCTTGAGTCCAGCAATCCATCAGTAGCCAAAAACCTGGCATCCAATTTCCTTCACCAAACACTACCCACGGGCATAAGGAGAAAGGACACCTGCATGATGTAGACACTTACTTATTTACATTGCCTCTGATAACAATGCCTTTATCACATCCCACTCCTACATTGCACGACATGTATATGATGTACTGCTTGATTTGCAGTTTGTCCTTCTGTACTAAACCAGCTTCGATAGCCTCCAAAGATGAGTGGAGACATCGCAATGCACGAGTAACCTGCGTTCATTCACCTGACACAAACCCCATTGGTGCTGCTGGTTTAGAGCAGTTACAAAGCTCTGTTGAGTGGCTTTACGTCAGGGTGAGGGAGAGGGGTGAATTTTGTGAGTAGCCAGCGCAGTTAAAATTAACATGTGGCATGAGTGCAATGTATGCAAATCATTGTGGAAGCGATTGGGAGTTATTAAAAGGCTAATGAGTGTGCAGGAAAGGTTCAGCTGCAGTTTGGCATATAGAGTGCTTTGTGGAGTAATTGGTTGACCGTTGCACAGTTTCAGGTGGTCCATATATAGTAAAGTCTGGTTGTTACATAAGTGGCAGATTCTAAGGGCTATTGATGGGAATGTGAGGAGAATAGATTGGAGATTAGAGTATGACGATTGTAAATGGGTGGTTAATGATTGGCACAGACTCATTGGGTTGGTAGGCCTGTTTCCATGCCGTATAACTCTCAGCTCTAAATTGTGATTCTGTAACTGCTGATTTTCAGATCAGCTCGGTCTGCTGAGAGGGCCATTGGGGTTTCTCTTCCACCTATCAGAAATATTTATCAGGAACGCTGCATGCACAGGGCCCTTAGCATTGTCAATGATCCCTTGCGTCCAACCAACGATGTCTTTGACCCCCTACCATTGGTCAGGAAACGAGAACTGCTAGGATGGGAAACAGCTTCTTCCCCCAGGCCGGAGGACTACTGAATCCCCTGCTACCACCCAGATCTCATCACCTTTGAAGCACCTGTAGCATTACACTGTCTTCTTTTTTAACTTGTGTCATAAATGCACCTTATTACGTGTTAATTTATCTGTGGTGATATCACTTTAAGTGTTTATATGTACTGTGTGTTGTGTGAATGAATTCACTAGAGAAAAGTACTGGTAGAGCTACTAGGACTTGATGTTTCAATCCCTATGGTGAGTTGGCACTCTCGATGTTGGCAGTGGGCTTGGAGTGGTAACAAGAAGGGAGGATAGGTACATCATCAGGGTCATCAGGTGGGCACCCTTCTTCTTTGACGTTTCGTTGATAAGCCCACAACGTCTCCAGAGGGCTCAACGGTGCTACCTGGCGTCCCAGATACAACCCCCTCAATTCCATACCCTCCTCTCTTCATCTTGCAGCCCAGTTGTTGTCTTTCCTTTTAATCCAAATCCAATTGCTGCTTTCTTCTGCTGCATTTGAATGAATTCACTGGAGAAAAGTACTCGTAGATTGGAAGCAGCTTCTTTATTCAACAAAACGTGATACAGCACGCATCATATGGAGACGCTTTCAGTGGAAAGGTCACCTATGCCCAGCACTACACACCTATTTTGTACTAAAGATCAAAGATAATTCAAACACCTGTATTTACAATCTTCCCACCATCACACACAAAACAGGTGTTAATCTCTGTCGCAACCTTGCAATGGAATGTGGATTGGACTCGTGCATATGCAAACCATCAGTTTAGTGCCTGTTTCCTGGTCTGTGAACCTATTGGTCAGAGCTGCATTAAAATCAAATCCACAATCCATATTCCGATGTGAACACTGGTAGCCAAAGTTATCTGCTAAATGTGCTAAACCCAAAGATCATTCTAAAGGCTAATTTATACTTGTACGTCAAATGTACGCCGTAGGTACAGCATAGCGGCGTACCTACGCTGTATTCTACGCCGAACCTTACACCGTAGCCTAACGTGCACCTCTCCCAAAATGTAACTACGCGTCTCGGCGACGGAGACCTCAACAACTGTGATTGGTCAGCTTGGTAGCATCGGATTTCCTCCTACGCTGCAATAGTTTTCCATTGGGCAACTGAAGGGCAGGGAAGGAACTCTGGCTGCAATGCTTTCTATAAAGCTTTACAGACCTGTGAAATTATGGAGACCCTGTGCTTGATGCCAGTTTGTAGTTAGCTGCTACAGCCTGTTGACTTCCACCTGAAGCTAAAACTCGAATGGTGATTGCCAGTCTCTGAGTATACTGTGTGTACACTGATGCGAAATAAATGGTTGGAGACAATGAACCAAATCGTCAAATCTACCTGCTGACATCTGAAAATATTTGAAATGCATTTCCTCGTCCATGTCTCTTTCAAGCACAGAAAGTTCACCCTCTTTCAGTTTCAGTCGCCATTGTTTGAAGTTTGAGTTTTTTCGTGTTGAGTTTCAACACAAAGAAACTCAACACAGTGGCATAAAAACCCCACTGCCATCTAGTGTTTTGGCGGTGAATTGCAGAGCGATGCAGACACACCAACGCACAAGTATAAATGCTCACAACGGCGTAGCCCACTTGCGTAGGCTACGGCACAAGCCAGTACACACAAGTATAAATCAGCCTTAACACTGTGATGTGAGCCTTGGTCCGGAGGAACATTGTATCATTTGGTGATATACATGTGTACAGTTCAATGACAACAAACTGAACATGAACTTCAACTTGAAAGTCATGAGTTCTGGTATTGCATCATCATTACTGCCATTGGAAAACCAAAGACTGAATTTCAACGGGGCACTAGGAAGCCAGAAAATGGTCATGATAGTGTTCCAAGCCTATTTACCACTGCCCTGAGCAGTTTCTTCAGCAGTGTGAGAGCAGCCTGTTCCTTAGAAGTTTGCAAAGACTGGGCATGACATCTAAAACTTTGACATACTTCATAGATGTGTGGTGGGGAGTATATTGACTGACTGCAACACTGCCTGATATGGAAATACCAATGCCCTTGAACGGAAAATCCTACAAAAAGTGGTTGACACGGCCCAATCCATCAGAGGTAAAGCCCTGCTTACCATTGAGCACATCGACAGGAAGTGTTGCATCCATCATCAGGGTCACCTACCAGCCAACATTGACGTCCCCTCTTCTCGCTGCTACCATCAGGAAGAAGGTACAGGAGCCTTAGGATTACACCAGCAGGTTCAGGAACAGTTACTATCCTTCAACCATCAGGCTCTCGAACCAGAGGGGCTAATTTCACTCTACTTCACTAGCCTCATCACTGAACTGCTCCCACAACCCATGTACTCACTTTCAAGGACTCTTCATCTCGTGTTCTCAACACTTATTGCTTAATTATTATTATGATGTCTTTCTGTTTGTACTTTCACAGTTTGCTGTCTTTAGCACGCTGGTTGTCCGCCCTGTTGGTAAGGTCTTTCATGGATTCTGTTATGGTTATTGGACTTATTGAGTATGCCTGCAAGAAAATGAATCTCAGGGTTGTATATGGTGACATATACTGTATGTACTTTGGTAATAAATTTACTTTGAACTTTGAACAAATCCAAACTTTTGCTTAATTTTCCCTTTCCTAAAGTGCCATTCAGAAAAACTAGCCTTTTCAATTTGGCTAGCATAAACTGATTGATAAAATGGAATCTTCTAAGAGGTTTAGCTGCCTGAAATATTGGCCTACATTCAGCCCAAGATAGTTACTCGTTAAAGCCAGTAGCATCTGTGAAGGACGGCTAAGGTAGTTGCCGCAGGAAACACAACATTCAGAAGCTCTCTGGCAGGTCAGCCCCACTTACAGCACCACCACCTTCCCTATCCTCCTTAGTACTTAAATACAATACTTTACAGTGCCAGTGACCCAGGTTCAAGTCCCACCACTGCCTGTAAGGAGCTTGCACGTTCTTCTATTGACCATATGGATTTCCCCCGGGTGCTCCAGTTTCCTCCCACAGTCGGTAGGTTAATTGGTTATTGTAAATTATCCCAAAAAATAAATAAACATTGCATTTTACAAACTGAAGACTGATCAGTAAATTCTCCCCATTGTGTCTCTTGAGAAAATAAATCTGTTGTCTACAGAGAATCAAAAAGATTCCAACAGCATCCTTGTGTGTGGATGATAACTTGTTGCAATGGGAGATAATGAAACAACATTCGCCTTCTGTGAGATGTCAGTTCTGTGAGATGGAATTTATACTCTTGCTCAAAGTTAATGTTTATCCTTTGATCCCCATTAAGCTGGCCAAGCTCTGCAGCTATAGCCATGAGGATAAAATAGTCAGCCTGAATGTCATTTTGTTAAATAAAGAGGAACTTCAGGTGACAACCTTGATATTCAGCATTGTGCAGTGACCCCTGCTGGACTCCATATATCTGGCTGAAAACAGGAGACTACTCAACTGCTACATGTCCAGTTCAAATGATCTGCTGAACATGTGCTTTCTGAACTCACATCAGGCCTGACTTTATCATTGTGGAACCTTTCTGACCTGAACTTGCTCTTTGAAACAAGCTGAAGGAACAGCTCTTCTTCTGTATATTGCAACATTCTGGATTCAACACCGAGTATGACAATTTCAGATAACCAGCCATCCCAGTCTCGTATCTCTCATTTCCAACAACCTGCTTTCTCTCTCGTTCCATCTTTTTCTCTCTTTATCTCTTTCAGATTGTATTCTATTTACACCTCCTCCAATTATCCACCAGCTTATACCACTCCCTGTCAGCCAGGACCACCATCCCTTGTATTATTCAATTTCTCCTGATCGCCACCCTATGACAGACCTTCCTTTTTGTTCGTCCGAGCCATTGGATCATTACATCTTAAGATGTCTGTGTGTGAATTCTTTTGACACAGGGTAGCCTGTGCTTACCAACTCTCCTAGAGTCTTAACAGAGCAATTCCCACCTATGCATTTGTAGCCAAAGAAACTGATCTTGCCCACAGATTTATCCTTGTTTCCTCTTATTTCTCATCAACGTGTCATCTCTTAGTAACATAATGTATAAAACACCATTAGTTTCAATTTGTATGTTAATGAAGTCATCTTTTTTCAGCAACCCTCCCCCCAGTAGCTTCAAAATCCATCACTCAATAAACCCCATGTAGCCCAGTGCCAGTTTCTTTTCGTGATGGCATTCCTGGAACAACTCCAGAGCAACCACCATGAACAATCACCATAAAATTGCAAAATCAATATGAGCTGCTGCTTTTGTATTTTCCATTTTTAATTGTAAAATCACACATTGTTTTAAAATATAAAATAATTTCTTGTTACAAGGAATATATCTCTTCCCTGCCCCACAGTATTTGTAGACTTTCCCTGGAGCGTGGTCTTGGCACAATTTCTTTTTTAGGAGATTTAATACCTTTGGCCACCAGGGGTCAGCCAAGCACAATAAATAATACAGAAAACGAGAACCTCTGCTGATGCTGGCAATCCAAAGCAAAACACACAGAGTGCTGGAGGAACTCAGCAGGCCAGGCAGCATCCACGGAAAAGAGTAAACAGTCGACGTTTTGGGCCAAGACCCTTCATCAGGACGGGGAAAAAAAGAGAAGACAGAATGAGAAGGTGGGGAAGGGGAGGAAGAAGTACAAGGTGGTAGGTGGTAGGTGATGCCAGGAGTGGTAGAGGAGTGAAGTGAGGAGCTGGGAAGTTGATTGGTGAAAGAGATAAAGGGCTGGAGTAGGGGGAATCTGACAGGAGAGGGTAGAAGACTATGTAAGAAAAGGAAGGGGGAGCAGCACCAGAGGGGGGTGATGGGCAGGTACGTAGATAAGGTGCGAGAGCAAAATAGAAATTGCGGAATCGTGAAGGAGGAGGCAGGGCCTGACCATCAATTTCTCAAACTTCTGGTAATTGCCCCCCCTTCACCATTCCCCCCATTCCATTTCTCTCTCTCACCTTATCTCCTTACCTGCCCATCACCTCCCTGTGGTGCTCCTCCCCTTCCCATTCTTCCATGATCTTCTACCCTCTCCCCCCTTCTTCGGTCCTTTATTTCTTTCACCTATCAACTTCCCAGCTCTTTACTTCACCCTGCCCCACACCCCAACCTCCTTTCCTGGCTTCACCTATCACTTACCACCTTGTACTTCTTCCTCACCTTCACCTAGCTTCTTACTCTGACCTCATCTCTTTTCCCAGTCCTGATGAAGGGTCTCAGCCCAAAACGTTGACTGTTTACTCATTGCCATATATGGTGCCTGGCCTGATGCAGTCCTCCAGCATTTTGTGTGTGTGTTGCTTGCATAATACAGAAGCTGATTTTCTTGTTAGCAGGCAACAAACACACTCATCGCCATTTTTAACTTCAGGAAAAAAGCTCAGCTGCAGTAGCTCGAGTGGGTATTGGGGAGAATGCCAAACATCACAACAAAAGCACAATAATTTATTTGATAGTTGATAATATTTTCTAAAACATTCCCACCTATTTCTTCCACTTCACGATCTTTTATGCTGTTGTCATAAGACCATAAATTCATAAGATATAGGAACAAAATTAGGCCATTCAGCCCATCGAGTTCACTCCACCATTTAATCATAGCTGATCCTGGATCCCATTTAACCCCATACACCTGCCCTCTCACCATATCCCTTGATGCCCCAACCAATCAGGAAACTATCAACTTCCACTTTGAATATACCCACAGATCTGGCCTCCACTGCAGTCTGTGGCAGGGCATTCCACAGATTCACAACTCTTTGGCTAAAAAAATTCTCTCTTTACCTCTATTCTAAAAGGTCACCCCTCAGTTTTGAGGCTGTGTCCTCTAGTTCTGGCTACCAGAGGAAACATCCTCTCCATATCCAACTTATCTAGTCCTTTCAACATTCAGTAGGTTTCAGTGAGATTCCCCACATTCTTCTAAATTCCAGTGAGTGCAGGCCCAAATCTTCATTAACCCCTTAATTCCTGGAATAATCCTTGTGACCCTCCTCTGGACTCTCTCCAATGATAATACATCCTTTCTAAGATAAGGAGCCTAAAACTGTTGACAATACTCCAAGTGCGACATTAGTGTCTTATAAAGCTTCAGCATTTTCTCCTTGTTCTTATATTCTACTCCCCTTGAAATAAATGCCAACATTGCATTTGCCTTCTTTACCACAGACTCAAACTGTGCTTTACCCTTCTGGAAGTCTTGCACAAGGACTCCTAAGTCTCTTTGCACCTCTAATGTCATGCCTTCATAATTTCACGGTTGCCTACAAGACCCTTACCATCCTAACCCTTCTCTCCTCATCCTATTCTCCTTTCTTCTCTCTTCCCTCTTATAATATTTTATAAGATGTTATAATATAATTATTTGCAAATAAAGTTCAAAGTATCCCCCTGAGATAAATAAGCCATTGAAGAAGTGGAGATGAAAATTTTCAGAGTTTTGCAGACAGTAATTAAAATAATAATGCAAAATTGGTTGATACTGCATATAGAAGCATTGGAAAAGAATAACTGCTGAATTTAATAGCTGCAGAATGAATATTCAGCAATGGGTTAACAAGGGAGGTATGGGTGATAATAGACAGGTGACCTGTAATGAAAAGGAAACTGTATCCAGGTGATACAACACACTGTGAACTTGGGCAAACATTAGGTGAGCAAGAGTTGAAAAATAAAAAAGATGATTTGGCTCTTCCAGTTTAATGATAGTTTGAATATTGCAATAAATACTTACTTTATTGTAACCTTGGTTTAAAGTAGATTTTTCTAAACAAAAATGATTTCTTATATTGAACTTCGTAGCAGAATGCGACCTCCTTTCTAAGCTGGATTTAAGTGCATTTCCTACAGTACAGAAACAATTCATTGGGATGGAATAGTACTTCATTAGGAATTTAAGGAGATTTGATCTGTCACCAAAGGCTAATAAATGTCTGCAGAAGGTTTCAAGCTCAGCCAGCCCCATCATAAACAAGAAAATCTGCAGATGCTGGAAACCCAAGCAGCACACACAAAATGCTGGAGGAACTCAGCAGGCCAGGCAGCATCTATGGAAATGAATAAACAGTCGACGTTTTGGGCCGAGGCCCTTCATCACAGAGTCCTGATGAAGGGTCTCGGCCCAAAACATCGACAGTTTATTTATTTCCATAGATGTTGCATGACCTGCTGAGTTCCTCCAGAATTTTTGTGTGCAGCTACATCATGGTCACTAGCCTCACCACCCCTGAGGACATCTTCAGAAGACAATGCCTCAAAAAGGCGGCTTCCATCATTAAGAACCCACACACTGGGAAAAGCTCTCATTACCACCATCAGAGAGGAAATACAGGAGCCTAAGGACATACACTTAGTGTTTTAGGAACAGCTTCTTCTTCTCCGCCACTGGAATTCTGAAGGGAAAGTGAACCAATCCATGAACACTACCTCACTATTTTTTGCTTTCCTTTTGCACTACTTACTTAATTGTATTTTATTTATATTTCTTATTGTTTTGTATTTCGTGGTATTTTTTATGAATTACGCTGCTCTGCTGTTGCAAACAACAAATTTCATGTCACATGTCAGTGATATTAAACGATTCTGATTTACTGTCAGCAACCTGCCTGTATTGTTAAACAAGTGATCAAAATTAAACACCCTGAGGCTAATTTCCTGTAATTATTCTCTCCTTTTCTTTTCAGTCTCAATTGGCTCAATTAGCAGGAATAAAAAATTGATTTCATACAGAAATGATGCCATTCCAGATTTTCTTCTCAAGACCAAAATGATACATTATCTACACCTGCCCCTTACCTCCATTCAGGGCCAAAGGTAAATGGCAGGAGTCGCCTAGCACTTTAGCGCAAGGCTGTTTACCAGGTGCATTAAAAACCAATCTTACAAAATTTCGTGAAGATCAGTGAAAATAAAAATGCCAATATTTACAAATGATATCTACAAGAGAACACTTGTCCAGTGTGAACTCCTGGCAGCCCCGATCTCTCTCACTGAGGGCGAAGAGCTCCTTTTTATTTGGCGTTAGGACATACCATCTTTAATTACTCATAAGGTTAACATAAGACTGCACGTGAATTAGAATATGACGCACCCCACAATGTAGTTAGAATCATATTAAAAAATGAACAGAAGTATCTACCTTAACTACAGTATACAAACAGCATATATGCATTTACACATCCCATGACTAAAGAAATGAAATATTCCACCTTGTATAGCGAGAAAGGCTCCATAAATCCAACCCAAGTGCATCAGCTCAGTTTAAGACCCAGCAGACACCACATGGCTGCCGGGGAATGACAGTGTGAAACAGCAGAATGCTTAACACAATTGCTCACTTGCACTGAAATACAAATAAAGAATTAAATCACCAGACCTCGGTGTCTGACTCTGAATGTACGGATGGAGCAAGGTGAAGGGAAAACAGTGGGAATACCAGGGGCAACACTGAAATGTGTACACTCACGGCAACGACACCAGAGTGACAAGGCAATGTTTGCGTGAGAGCATAAGGAGTCCGCTTATCAATTGCTCTCCATCACACAGCCCTTCCATGTGAGGCAATACTTCATCTGCGAATCTGTTTAAGGTTGTCTATTGTATCCAGTGCTCATGATGCAGACTCCTCAACTTTGGTATCAAGATAGTTGGCCACCAGGAAGTCCTGCTCTTTGCGGATGGACTGAAGGTGCTTGACAAAACGGTCCCCCAATCTACGTTGGGTCTCACCAACGTAGAGGAGGCCACATCGGGAGCACCGGATACAGAAGACAACCCCAACAGGTTCGCAGGTGAAGTATTGCCTCACCTGGAAGGACTATTTAGGGCCCTAAATGGAGATGAGGGAGGAGGTGAAAGGGCAGCTGTAGCACCTCTGCTGTTTGCAGGGATAAGTGCCAGGAGGGAGATTAGTAGGGAGAGACAATTGGACAAGGGAATCACGAAGAGAGTGATCCCAATGGAAAGCGGCATGTTGGGGGGGGGGGGGCGGGTAAAGATGTATTGGCAGCAGGGGCCTGCTGAAGATGGCAGAGTTTGTGGAGAATGATGTGTTGGATGAAAAGGCTCATCAGGTGGGAGGTGAGGAACTCAATCACTGTTAAGGCAGCGGGATGATAGGATAAGCGCTGTGGTCTGGGAAATGGAGGAGATGCGGGTGAGAGCATTCCCTTTATCAAAGATATTTATTTCCCAGCTTCTTTTTCCATATTGAGGAAGGGATGGGTCAGTGATCTTTGAAATTTCATATAACCATGTGGGATAAATTGTATTGTGCTCATGGGCTGACATTGGATTTGGAAGATTGAGCTGCCCACACGTCGATTTTAAGTCCTTGTCATGACAGATGATGTGTGGCATTAGACTACACTGCTTTGAATAGATGTGCTCTTCATGAGAAACCAATCACTCTGAATTATAAAGGGACACTGCTGCACATTGGAAGTTGCCTAGAAACTCAACATCAATCTGTAGCGCCTTTTGTGCTGTATTGTACCATCTGCCCTATGTACTCAGCTTCCGAAATTCAAAGGAAATGGTCTATACAAGAAATTTAAATCAATTTGTTTTGTGCAATCCTGTTTTTCGTAAATGATTAGGTTTTTTTTAAATCCTCAAAGCCTGCAATGGCTGAAGAGGCACTGTCTGTTCTGATACTCTGTTCATCCACAGTGAGGCAAAAACTCTGCCTTTGGAGTGAAAGGAAGTGATTGCTGCGACGTGAAGGCACAAGCATCAATTTTCCAACTAAAGTGTGTCCTAGGAGTGCCCCAGCTACCGTATATCCAACTCACAATTATGAGGTGCAACGCTCGGGCAATTTTAGCAGCTGTATAACTGAGGCTCCTTGCAAGTGTTACAGAACTAAACCAAACTAAAATGTAAATATTTAAACACTTACTCTCATAGTGAGTCGGGACAACATAAGGTTCCTGATAGCTCACAAATGGTTTTATCCTCCCTGTTCATCCTACGAGCACCCTTGCAGCAGCTAGCAACTGGTCTAGCTCAGTATTTTTCAAACTGGCAGGCTGCAGCATTGTGGCTCACAGCACCAGGTTCAATCCTCACCTCAGATGTTATCTCGAGTGGAGTTTGCACATTCTCTCTGTGACTGCATGAGTTTCCTCCAGGTGTTACAGTGTCCTCCTGTATCTCAAAGGCATAGGGGTTGGTAAGTTATTGACCATTATAAACTGCCCCTAGTGTATAAATGAGTGGTAGAACATGGGCAGAGTTGATGAGAGAGTGGGAAGAATAAAAAGGGGCTGAATGTTGGATTAGTGTGAGTGGTAATCAGTAGTCAATAGACTCAATTGGCTAAAGGGCCTTTTTTCAGATTGTAAACCACTATGACTCTGGATGCCTTGCCACTTTCAAGCAATTGCCCAATGAAAATGGATGAACCTCAGGCCTCAGGCTTCTGGTACAAGCTCCAAGTGGACAGTGTATTTCAGGGCCAAAAGTGATCCAAGGTTCCTGATGAAACTGAACACTACAAACAGATCACATACTGAAGATGGAAAGATTGGGAAATATTTAACTACTATGTCATATCTTTAAAATTTTCCAAGGCATTTTACTGAAAGAAGAAAAATGGTAGGCTGACTCTTCCTACCATGGGAGGAAGCAGCATTGAGCATAATTGTAAATTCAGCAGTTCCAGTCAAAGCTAAGAGCTTGCCTAGTGCATCCAGAAATCCAGGTTATTGGCAACTGATCTATGAATGCATCTATAAGGGAACAAAGTTGTCAATTGCAAATTGGAAATCAAGAAAAACTGGAGAGGCTGAATATATGAAAGAAAAGCAGAAAAAACTGGCGATATTCAGCAGATCAGGCAGTATCTGTGGGAAGAGAAGCAGTTAACATTTCAGGTCAATGACACTTCATTGGGAGTTTATACTCACTTTTGCATTCCTAATTGACCATTGACCTGACATGTAAACTCGGTTTTTCTCTCTCCATAGATCAAAATTCAAAGTAAAATTTATTATCAGAGTACATACATGTCACTACATACAACCCTGAGATTCTTTATCTGCCTGCAAACATAGCAAATCTATAGAACAGTAACTGTAAAAAGGATCAATGGTCATCAAACTGTGCAACTGCAGTTATAAATAAATACCAATAAATAATGAGCATGAAATAATAAAATAAAAGAGTCCTTAAATGAGTATAACTATCCCCTTTTAGTCAAAAGCGTGATGGTTGAGGGGTAGTAACTGTTCTTGAACCTGGTGGTGCAAGTCCAGAATCTCCTGTACCTTCTCCCTGATGGCAGCAGTGAGAAAAGAGCATGGCCTGGGTGGTGAGGATCTTTAATAATGATTGTTGCCTTCGTACAGCAATGTTTCAGGCAGATGTACCCAGTGGTTGGGAGGGTTTTACCTATGGTGTATTGGGCCGGATCCACTGCCTTCTGTATGATTTCCCGACTGCTTGAATATTCCCAGCATCTTCTTCTTTTATTGCAGCTATTGTCAGATGGTTTATGAAAACAACTTGGTAGTTCACTTGCAGCTATAATAGTCAGATATTCCAATCATACTCTAGGTATTTCTCATCCACTCCCTCCTAAATAAATTACAGCTAAAATTACATCACTATGCTTTCTCAATTAGGTTCATTGTATCTGCTCACTTGGATTTCCAGCATCTGCAGATTTTCTCTTGTTTGTCATTGTACATGCTGAGGTGAATTCAGCAGTAAAACATTAATTACAAAGGATGGTTCATCATTGAAAATAGATTGTTAAACCCTGATTTTTTTTCATCTAAATTCTTATATTCTCTGTCAATCCCAAGCTGGGTCATTTCAGGAATTGCATTATAGCTATCAAATGAAAATGTGATTACAAATATAATTGCCACAGGTTTCACGTTTCTACTGCATCTTTGTGCACCAGCTACAAAATAGTAGGTCACGAGATTACTCTATTCAACAGCAAAACAAAGATGCTGATAGTTCTGAGAGGGAGGAATCGATGAAACAATGAAAATGTCAGAGCTGTGTGATAGCAGGTAGGTGAACAACATTATAACCATTAGCAAAATACAGCAGCTTCAGAAAATCTGGAGTGGAAACAGAAACTGCAAGGTCTACACAGCAGGACAGTGGATGTGGGGACGGAGTTGACATTTCAGGTCGATGACCTTTCATCAGAATTGGCAGAAATCAGTAACAGGAAAGGATTTAAGTTGCAAAATAAAGGTGAGAATAATGAAGGTCTGTTTTCGGGAGCAATGGTGGTAAGGGTGCTGACTGAAAAGGGATTGCAAAGACCACTACATCTGAGAGCAGTGAAATCTGAAATTAACTGAAGAAAAGGAGATAAAAGTTGAAAGCTGGGAATGGGAGCCTTACAAACAGAGGCACCAACAGATGGTAAAGTTTAACAAATTTAAACTTTAAACATGGACTCGTAACTGTTCATTTTTGAAATGACCCACATTGTTCCAATAGTCACAGACTCTGACTGAAGCTCCAGCAGCTGTGTCTAAGTAGTTGTTGTCAGAGAGGTTGCTATGGCAACATGGACAAATTAGCACACTTGTTAATTACTACCACCATTCTCTGTCCCAAGACTAAAGGTGAATTTATATTTATTTTTCAAAAATATGTTTTATTCATATAAATATATTGGCATGAAATACCAAATAGTATATGCTTTCCTTTATATTGAAGGTAGTCTATACATTTACCATGTACTTGAGGAGCTGTTTACAGCCTAACAGTGTCTGGTGATGGCAGGATTCTAGATTGCTGCCCTTGCATTGGTGGCACCAACTCCTGTGCATCCCTCAGTATGTAAAGTCTTCCTGTAGCATGGAATTAGTCACCTGGCAACTTTCACTTAGAAGTACCTTATTGTACTAAAAGACCAAAATGTTTTGAGCAGACTAAAATCCAGCTTTCTCTGAGGTGTTGATCTTTCACCCACCACTGGTGTCTGTCTAAGTTTGCATCCTTGGGAACAGCCTTTAGATGAGAAAGTCCTCTCTTACTCCATGTCCCGTGATCCTCTCATATCCCTTTTGCCAATCACCTGTCCAGCTCTTGACTCCATCCCTCCCCCTCCTGTCTTCTCCTATCATTTTGGATCTCCCCCTCCCCCTCCCGCTTTCAAATCTCTTACTATCTCTTCTTTCAGTTAGTCCTGATGAAGGGTCTCGGCCCGAAACATCGACTGTACCTCTTCCTAGAGATGCTGCCTGGCCTGCTGCGTTCACCAGCAACTTTGATGTGTGTTGCTCCTCTCTTACTTAACTGCTTTGGACCTTGACAAGGACTCTTACACTCCTTTCGAGTTCAAGTTCAAGATTAATTGTCATTCAACCATACATGAATACATCAAAGTGAAACAGCCTTTCTCCGGGGCCAAGGTGCAAAACACATTACCAACAGCCCACAGCACATATTGTTACCACAGCAAAAAAACAAAAAGTTACAAAAAAAATATATAGCCCAAGTCCCTGAGCGGCATGGGCTGTAGATTGAAGGTGCATGGGATGTTGCCCTGGCCCTGTTTGTCTTCCACCATGCGAACACTGGAGGGCAGCACCCGCGGAAGGAGCTAGCCCCCAGTCCAGTGCAGATTCCAGTACGCCCTCAGAAGCCTCTGGTCTCTCCCACACCACTCTTCATCTCCAACAAGAGACCCTACGGCATGAGGGCCTGGTCCATGCAACAACCAGGACTACACGGCTTCCCTGACGTCAGTCCTCCCAATAGAGCAAATGTCCAAGACAATCAATTGCACCATGCACTGCCTCTGAACAACAACAGCACGCAGCAAGGCCAGGCGACAACATAGCCTACATCTCCATGGCTATCGAGCAACTCACTAATGGGGTAAACCTCCAGTATTTGATGTTCTTAATTTCCAGCTGCGTCTTGCGATCCTAAAAAAGGTGCAAAGAACGAACAATTACCTTGCTTGAACCGGGAAAGGCCAGTGCAACTGAGTGCACCGCCATCATACCGGAAATTCCAGAGCTCCTTTGCAAACGAACCGTCCACAGAGAGTTGGGTGACTGTTCCAGCCGCATCACTGCTGTACTTAGGGCAATGTGCATTGGGTATGAGACTCCAACTGGACAGGAATGGTCTGATGGGGAGAACATCACTCACTGTCAGCCAAGCAAGGCCTGGTGCTTGGTAATGAGGCAATCTGCTCAGGAGCCAACCCACAGGATTGATCCATCATAAGACCATAAAACCATAAGATATAGGAGAAGAATTTGGCCATTTAGCCCATCAAGTCTGCTTTGCCATTTCATCATGGCTGATTCAATTTTCCTCTTAACCCCAAACTCCCTTCTCCCCATATCACTTCGTGCCCTAACCAATCAAGAATTTATCAACCTCTGCCATAAATATAAATAAAGACTTGGCTTCCACAGCTGCCTGTGGCAAAGAACTCCACAAATTCAACACCCTCTGGCTAAAGAAATTCCTCCTTATCTCCATTCTAAAAGGACACCCCTCTATTCTGGGGCTGTGTCCTCTGGTCTTAGACTTTCCCACCATAGGAAACATCCTCTCCACATCCACTCTGTCAAGGTTTTCACCATCCAATATGTTTCAATGAGGTCACCCCTCATTCTTCTGAATTCCAGTGAATACAGGCCCAGAGCCATCAGGCACTCTTCGTATGACAAGTCATTCAATCCTGGAATCATTTTCATGAACCTCCTTTGAACCCTCTCCAGTTTCAGCACATCCTTCCTAAGATAAGGGGCCCAAACCTGCTCACAGTACTCCAAGTGAGGCCTCACCAGTGCTTTATAACGTTTCACATTACATCCTTGCTTTTATACTCTGGCCCTCTTGAAATGAATGATAACATTGCATTTGCCTTCCTCACCACAGACTCAACCTGCAAATTAACCTTTAGAAATCCTGCACAAGGATACCCAAGTCCCCTTGTGTCTCAATTTTTTGTATTTTCTCTTCATTAAGAAAATAGTCAACCCTTTAATTTCTTCTACCAAAATGCATGACCATACATTTCCGGGCACTGTACTCCATATGCCACTTCTTTGTCCATTCTCCTAATCTGTCTAAGATCTTCTGTAGCCTCTCTACTTCCTCAAAACTACCTGCCCCTCCAACTATCTTTGTATCAGCTGCAAACTTTGCAACAAATCCATCAATTCCATCATCTAAGTCATTGACATATAACCTAAAAAGAATCGATCCTAACACAGACCCATGTGGAACACCACCAGTCACCGGTAGACAGTCAGAAAGGCTCCCTTTATTCCCACTCATTGCCTCCTGCCAATCAGCCACCGCTTTATCCATGCTAGAATCTTTCCTGTAATACCATCAGCTCGTCGCTTGTTAAGCAGCCTCGTGTGGCACCTTGTCAAAGGCCTTCTGGAATCCAAGTACACATCAACCAATTCTCCCTTGTCTATCCTGCTGTTACTTCTTCAAAGAATTCCAGCAGATTTGTCAGGCAAGATTTTCCTTTGAGGAAGCCATGCTGGCTACTGCCTATTTTGTCATGTGCCTTCAAGTACCCTGAGACCTCATCCTTGATAATCAACTCCAACAGCTACACAAACACTGAGGTCAGACTAACTGGCCTGTAGTTTCCATTCTTCTGATTTTCTCTATTCTTGAAGAGTGGATTGACATTTGAAATTTTCCAGTCTTCTGGAACCATTCTAGAATCTAGTGATCCTTGAAAGATCATTACTGATACCTACACAATCTCTTCAGCCACCTTGGGGAATACACCATCAGGTCCAGGTGATTTACCTACCTTCACACCTTTCGGTTTTCCAAGAACCTTCTCTCTAGTAATGGTAACTTTACCATACTGCTAGTGCCTTCCACATTGAAGACTGATGCAAAATACTTATCCAGTTTGTCCACCATTTCTTTGTCCTCCATTGCTATTTCTCCAGCATCATTTTCCAACAGTCTTGTATCCACTCTCACCTCTCTTTTACACTTAATGTATCTGAAGAAATTTTTGGTATCCACTTTAATATTACTGGCTAGCTTACCTTCGTATTCCAACCTTACCTTCTTAATGACACTTTTAGTTGCCTACTGTTGGTTTTTAATAGCTTCCCAATCCTCGAATTTCCGGTAATGTATGGATCTATTTCTTTTAGAGCCATGATCACCACCCTCCCCCACCCCGCAGCAGTACTAGTCTGTTGACTGAGCACATGCTGTTGTCTATGCATGCGCTTTGTTTTCTCTCTCTCTCTCTCTCTCTGCAAGGTGAATACACCAGTTAAAGCCATCTCTTGAGTGTGTGCTTCTATTTTGTTCTGAATACCAACCTGAAGGTCAGAAAATATCATGAACTGCACTGACAGTTGCAGAACAAAACAGCAAGAGTTAAACAGCATGAGAAAGCTGTCACGGACACTAACAAAGTCGTGAGTACAGCACAGTACACAGTGAAAGATGCACTGAATTAAAAGTAAAAATAACGTGACAAAGGTTTCGGTCAGGAAAGTTGACAAATTTGATGGTGCTAATGAAGGCTGGGAGTCGTATTTCAAAAGGGTGGAACTGTATTGTAACATGAAAAATGTGGAGGAACAAAAGAAAGCCCCTACGTTTCTCAGCTTAATGGGTACAAGAATGTACAATCTCTTATGCAACTTAGTAACTCCTGCAAAGCAAGCAAGCTAATTGTTTGATAAAGTTGTGACAATTTTACAAAATCATTTGAGTCCTAAACCACTGATAATAGCTGAAAGGTTTAGATTTTACAAAAGGAACCAGTCAAAGGATGAAAACATTGCAAAACTGCACAAATTTTCCAGTACTGTGTAATTAGAGATGGACTTTCTGATGCATTAAGGTACAAGCTTGTACGTGGCATGCATAATCAAAGCACTCAAATGAGGCTACTGTCAGAAAGAGACCTAACTTTAGAATGGGCATTGGTCATTGCAATATCATTAGAGACTGTGGCAAAGGAAGCAGCAGAACTACAGAAAAAGGGTTTAGAAAGTGAAATGCACAATATGTCCCTGAATGGAGCAAAAACCCAAAAATGCTATCGATGTGGCAAATCCTCCTATGATGCAAATGTCTGTCAGTTCAAAGAAAAAGTTTGCAGAAAGTGTCACTGACAAGGTCACATAGAGAGAGTGTTCAAGGCAGATAAAAAACACTACAAAGAGAAAAACCACACCAAGTAAGGAGTTTCACACACAAAACTAAGCAAATGCATAAAGTGAGCGAATGTGAAACAGACAATATGGAGTCTGACGAAGGTGAACTGTCATGCCTAGATGTGTCTGGTGTAAAACTGAGAATGGAACTGGACACCAGCTCAGCTTTCACTATAATTTCAGAGGCTGACTACAACACACTGTTTTTTAAGATACCGTTAGAGAAGACCTCAGTGATGTTAAAGACCTACACAGGTGAAAAAGTGTCTCACAAAGGCAAATTGAAGGTAAATGTGGCATATGGAGGCCAAACACAGTGGTTAGAGCTTTAAGCATTGAAATGTGGAGGGCCAGCACTTTTTGGATGGGAATGGTTGAGAAAAATCCAACTAGACCGGCACTCACTCAAAGCTCTCAGTGTGACATCAAGCAGGCAACTGCATCCCAAATGGTAGCACTAACCAGAGGCTGTCACAGCTACTTATGCTAATCAGAAGGTGTTTGAGATGGGAATAGATAAACAGATCGAAGACTTAGCCAAAAGCTGTTTCGGATGCCAAAAAGTTCAAAATGCACCCACACAGACACTGCTGCACCCTTGCAAGTGGCCATCATCACCATGGTAAAGGGTACATACTCACCTGCTGGGCCATTCATGGACTCCATGTTCTCGATTGCTGTGGATGCTCATTCGAAGTGGCTGGAGGTTATACCAATGAAGTCGACCACCTCAGCAAAGACTGTCCCCACTCTGAGGACTATTTTCCCCAGAGACGGCTTACCAGAACAAATTTTCAGTGACAACGGACCACAATACAAATCAGAAGAATTCCAATTGTTTATGAAGAAAAATGGCATCAGGCATTTCAAGTCAGCTCCTCACCACCCAGCCCAAATGGACTAGCTGAAAGGTTTATCTAAACCTGCAAAAAGTCCATTAAAGCAATGGATAAGGAGGACATTTCTCTACAGCACAAGCTGGACAACTCCTCCTTGTGTAGCGGAACTCTGTTCATGCAAAAACAAATCAAACACCTGCAATGTTGTTCATGAACAGGAATCTAAGATTTCACATAGACCTCCTGAAACCAGATCTGTGAAGGGAAGTACAGAATAAACAGTCCAGCCAGTTGCCAAGTGAAGCAGCAAGGAACTTCGAGATTGGACAGCAAGTCTTAGCATGTGATTACCAAGAAGTCATAGTCATAGTCATAGTCATACTTTATTAATCCCGGGGGAAATTGGTTTTCGTTACAGTCACTCCATAAATAATAAATAGTAATAGAACCATAAATAGTTAAATAGTAATATGTAAACTATGCCAGTAAATTATGAAATAAGTCCAGGACCAGCCTATTGGCTCAAGGTGTCTGACCCTCCAAGGGAGGAGTTGTAAAGTTTGATGGCCACAGGCAGGAATGACTTCCTATGACGCTCAGTGCTGCATCTCGGTGTAATGAGTCTCTGGCTGAATGTACTCCTGTGCCCAACCAGTCCATTATGTAGTGGATGGGAGACATTGACCAAGATGGCATGCAACTTAGACAGCATCCTCTTTTCAGACCCCACCGTGAGAGAGGCCAGTTCCATCCTCACTATATCACTGGCCTTACGAATGAGTTTGTTGATTCTGTTGGTGTCTGCCACGCTCAGCCTGCTGCCCCAGCACACAACAGCAAACATGATAGCACTGGCCACCACAGACTCGTCCGGCAGATGTTAAAGGACCTCAGTCTTCTCAGGAAATAGAGACGGCTCTGACTCTTCTTGTAGACAGCCTCAGTGTTCTTTGACCCGTCCAGTTTATTGTCAATTCGTATCCCCAGGTATTTGTAATCCTCCACCATGTCCACACTGACCCCCTGGATGGAAACAGGGGTCACCGGTACCTTAGCTTTCCTCAGATCTACCATGTGAAAAAAGACTTTTTTCACATTAAGCTGCAGATAATTCTGCTCACACCATGTGACAAAGTTTCCTACCGTAGCCCTGTACTCAGCCTCATCTCCCTTGCTGATGCATCCAACTATGGCAGAGTCATCAGAAAACTTCTGAAGATGACAAGACTCTGTGCAGTAGTTGAAGTCCAAGGTGTAAATGGTGAAGAGAAAGTGAGACAAGACAGTGGACACCTGGTAGGTTACCTACAAGAACTGGACCACTGATGGACACAGTGGATGTTGGAGATCAGACATGGAGAAATCATATGGATCAAATATTGGATGCGCAACCAAAGAACACTCCTTAGTCGATTGCATCCAACAGGATGGGCACATTACAGTCACCGGACTTACCTCTCAGTGATGCTGTCACTGACAGCAACGTGACACTGGAAACCTAGAACGTTGTCCTGGACAAGATGCCTACCAAAGCTGATGTCACATCACAGGTCCAGAGGTGCCAACCAAAGGACTGAACCTTTAAAACTGTGAAGTTGTTATGGACTGTTATTGTGAAAGTGTGGCGACCCACCTTCTACGCAGGCGAACCGGCTCACAAAATGGCGCGCGTGTTGGCAGAGAGGCCAGCCCCAAAATGGCGCTGCGCCTTCTTCTTCACCAGCAAGGGGAGAAAACCCACGCGCAGGAAGGGACTTCTGTAATGCACCTCTGACGTCATTTCCGCCCAGAGAGGGCAGGAACGGAACTGCGTAAAAGCCAGCGCCGCGAAGTTTGAATAAACTAGTCTCGAGTCCAACTTACAGACTGCATGTCGTTATTTCTAGCTCTGTGTGTAGCACGTCGCTACAAAAGCATGCTTATTTGGAATATGGGTTTATGAATGTGGAATTGAGTGTTTTGTACATATACAGTTTTATGGCGCATTAATGTAAAGGGGGAGGAAGTATAATGTATGGAGCTATTTCTTTTAGAGCAGGAACCCTCCCCCTTAGCGTTATGTATTGATCTGTTGTCTGTGCATGCACTGTTGTCTACATATGTGCATTGTTCCCTCTCTCTCTCTTCCTCCCTCCCTCGCTCTCTCTCATTGCAATGTGAATGCCCCTGTTAAAGCACTGGAGAAAAGGAGATGAGCCACCCTGACATTTTTGACAAAACTTGTCTCTCAAACAACACCATAAAAATGAGGCCCTGTGTAACAAAAGTGTAGTTCAGAGGGACATTATTAGATTTGAAGGTCTGTGGGATGGTGTTCGGCTGTGATAGGTGCAACATAAACACACATTATTTCCTTTACATCTTGGAGCTTATGAATGGTAATGAAATAATTGGTCTGGCAGCACCTAATATTTCATGGAAGTCTACAACTTTGATACCCTTCACAACACACAAAATGCTGGAGGAACTCAGCAGATTAGGCAGCAGCTATGGAAATGAATAAACCGTTGACGTTTTGGGCCAAGAACCTTCTTCAGGACTGAGATCCTTTATCAGGATTTGCATCCTTCGCTTGAAGAACAACAAATGTGCACAAGTTATCTGAAAAAATCAAAGTTTACCTAAATTATGCATTAACCCAAAATTAAACCGAAAATTACAGTGGTCCTCGCACATATTGTCAATGAATCAAAAATACTACAGATTCTGTAAAACCTCAGCTTCAAACTGTGAAATGTAAAACGATTCAGATGGAGAACAAAACGCAGTGGGAACAGAAATGATAAAATATTCATTAATACAGTAGCAACATGAACAGCAGTTTGTGTTAATGGAGCACTTCTGATGCAGTAAAATGTCCCAAAGTATTTTGCAAGTACCTAGTGAAGCAAAATTTGGCACAGCTGCATAAGGGTAAATCACCAGAAGTCGGGTCAGAGGATTATAAATTTTGGGATTACCTTATAGAGAGGATGAGAGATGATTGAAGTATTAAGGAGGGAACACAGGGCCTTGATAGTAAAGGGGATGACCATCAAGTTAGGAGCAACCAAAATTTGGGATGTGCCAAAGATCATAATTTAAGAAGTGTAGATGCCATAGAGGGTTGAAGAATTGAGTAATTTTCAGATAATGAGAAGAAAAAGGCCATGAAAATTCTCTTCAGTTTTTAATATTCAGGTGTTGCTTATCTGTGAGCTGATGCAGTCTGGTAAGCACGAGCAAATGGAAGAAAGAGAAGGTGCGGTTGGAGTATAGGCGACTGAATTTTGGCCAAGAACACATTTGCATAGAATGAAAAGAGGGAGTGATCTGGAATTGTTAAGCCCAGGCATAGCCATGCCAGCATGACAGATAACCTGAGGTAAGAATGGTGTAAGGAAAAATCACAAGAATGAGAGGAGGGATTCCTACTAATACCAGCAATACATGCTCCGAAGTTTCTCAGGTTAAATATCTCAACAAGATTCTGAAGTGTCCAATTCAATACATGCAATATGGTTGCAGGGGGAGGGTTGACTAAAAAAAACATTTTGTGAAAGGAATTGAAGAGAATGGTATTGATCATCCACTTTTACCTGTCGGACATTCCTTGTTGTTTAGTATCTGACAAAAAAAAATCTAACAACTTGAAGGCAGTGGAGCACCCCGGAGAAGGGGCAGTGCAGTAATATGGGTAAGATGTCATTTGCATGAGATGATTATGCTAAAAAACATCCTATAAATAAAATTAAAGGAAGTCTGGTATAAAGACAATACAATATTATAAACACAAGAAAATCTGCAGCTGCTGGAAATCCAAAGCAACACACACAGAATGCTGGAGGAACTCAGCAGGTCAGGCAGAATCATTGCAAATGAATAAACAAATGACGTTTCATGCTGAGATCCTTCATCAGGACTCAATATAACATTATATCTTGTAGATTACTTATTTCTGCTGTGGCTATTATATTAGTAACATAATTTTTTATACACATGCTATTTAATAATTCCTTGTATGTTCAGTACAAGGTTCCCCTGCTACATAGTGTTGCAGTGAACAAGCACATAGTGGAAAGAGCACAAAGGACACAATAGAATATATAGTATCTATATCAATGCCTGCAGAGTAATTAATAAGTTTAGCGGCCTGTAGGCACAATTACCACACAGGATTGTGATGTGGATGCGTTAACAAAGATGCACTTAAATAAGACCCAGCATGTTTCTCAATTATTCTAGTTACGAAGCTCTTGAGAAAGGTGGAGAAGGAAATGAAGTAATGGGGTGGTACTATTGATTAATGATTTTGATTTTATTCTAAATATACAGTACAGTCTAGGATATAACTAATGCTTCTATGATTTTGTATAGGATAAGCATGACTGTGGCTATATTTCATTAGGAGTTTGAGGAGATTTGGTATGCCACCAAAGATACTTGCAAACTTCTACAACTGTACCGTGGACAGCATTCTAACTGGCAACATCATCGTCTGGTATGGAGGGGCTCCTGCACAAGATCAAAATAAGTTGCAGAGAGTTGTAAATTTAGTTCGCTCCGTCCTGGACACAAGCCTCCATAGTATTCAGGATATCTTCAAGGAGCATCCATCATTAAGGACCCCCAACACTTAGGTCATGCCTTCTTCTCTTTGCTATCATCAGGAAGGAGGTGCATGAGCCTGAAGGCACACACTCAATGATGCAGTAACAGCTTCTGTAGAAAAACTTGCCAAGAACAATCATAGTCATGGAAAGACTATGATCACCCATGACCTACAACACGGTATATAACGAATGAACGATAACAGGAACAATTTCAGTCTATAAGTTCCAACAAGGAAGGGAGAAGTGTTGGATATAGTTCAAGAATATGCAATAGGGAAACTGTTACAGGAATGGATTATCAAACCATCAGTCACCACAATAAAATTCAGTTTAGAGCAATTATGGAAAGATACCAGAAGATATCTACAGCAAGGAAGGCAGAGCTTAGGAAGGTTAATGACACCTAACAGCAACTCCTTTGTTTGCATCTTCAGAAACAGCTCCATTTCCAGCTTTAATATCTCTATTTTTCCCTTTCAGGGTTCTTTTGAAGACTCTGACCTGGAGTTACACGTTGACTACGATTCCTTGCGGGAACGTAACCTGCTCTCAGGGTTTCACAACCAACCGTTGCTGTTTGGCACGCCAAAGACTCGGCCTAAGAGTCTGGCTCGGATTCAGAAGCATGGGATCTCCGGGCTCTGGAAATGGGCAGATCGAGGGTCGGTGCTGTGACAGGAGACCTGTGTGTTGTTGGGGGAGTCGGAATATCGGCAGTCGTGTGCCCAGTTTTTTGGGTACAGAGCTCGAAAAAAGCGACGTGGTGGACTTTTAACATCGTAAACCAGCAAGTTGTCTGTTATGTCTCCCCACTCGCTGGGAAAATGGAGACACCTCCTTCTCCCTTATTAGGGAGAGAGAGAACCTGTGGTACATTGACTGCTGGGTGAAATGCGAAGTCTTTGGGGTAAATGCAAGTCTGTGTCTTTGCTATTGCTTTGCTCAAGCTTGAGTGCTCGGTGGTTGTGCTGATGCTTTTTTCTGCTGGTGGGGGGAGGGGGGATTGTTGCTCGCTGCCGCTTATGCGCGGGAGGGAGGGAAGCTGGGAGGGACTTTGGGGTTCTAACATTTAACTGGCGTTCATTGTTTAAGGCACTCCTCTGTTTTCGTGGGTGGTTGTGAAGAAAAAGCATTTCAGAATGTATATTGTATACATTTCTCTGACATTAAATTGTACCTTTGAATCTTTGAATAAAAATGCTTCAATGGAAAATAGATAATTCAATAATTTAAGATGGAATTCAGCACTATTAGATTAGAAAAGATAATTGCAGAGTATGGCAGGTAATGATGCAATGGTAGACATTCGGGCAAAAGATGAGTAGAAAACAGGCATTTTTTTTAAAGTGTGTAACATCCATAGTTACTGGGCCATGAATGAAAAATGGAAATAAAATCCAAAACAAACTAGGAAAAAACATATTTATACAAGTGTCCAGAATGACTTCCAATTAATAACTGGGTCATTTATGGGAAGCACAGTGGAGAGCTGAAAAACTTAATACTGGGATTTAGATGATGTTTATAAGAAAGGATTAGCAGACAACTTAATTGAACATTAAAGCATTTCATAAGTATGTGGTTAGTTAGATAACAAAAAATGGGCTTGCTGGGGGCTCTCCATGAACTCTTGAATCATATGCCACAGGCTAAATATGGCCAAATGCATCCACTGCATCAGTTACTAAAGTGCCTCTGATATTCCATTACATGTGAGGTCTAAGACATTGTGCACGGTAAAAGAATCCCTATCTTGAGAATTCATTGCCATTGTGGAGACTACGGAGGAAGCCATTCAGAGAAGGGGGAGTGTTTCACAGGATCAGGAGAAAGGTTCACAGAAGGTAGCAGTGAAGATAAGAAACAGAACTGTAAGAATAATTGGGAATTCACCAAAAACATCAACAGCAAGTTGGAACAGGTTTTGAGGTTACAACTGACAATCAACAATCAGAAAAGTGAAGAGCAGAAGGAAGGTGCACACCTCAGACTTCCAAGCAAAGTACTGCAGAGATGCTCAACAAATGCTGAAGTATCTTTCAGTCCTTTAGTTAAGAACTAATTTGTTGTTTGAAGGCTACAACACACCTGTGAGCTACAAGTCCACCTCAGGATGTTCTACAAGTGTTATCAGAAGCACCTTGTATGTTGCCACCCACATAGATGGAACAACATATGTTACAGCCACATAGGAGCAAGATTAGGTCCATTGAGTCTGTCTGTCATTCCATCATGGCTGATTTATTAACCCTCTCAACCCCATTCTCTTGCCTTCTCCACATAACATTTGATGCTCTGACTGATCAAGGACGTTTCTCCTCCAGCTTAAATACACTCAATGCTTTGGCCTCCCCAGCCATCTGTGGCAAAAATATTCCACAGATTCACCACACTCTGGTTAAAGAAATTCCTCCTCACCTCCATTCTAAAAGGATATCCTTCTATTCTGAGGCTGCACCCCCCTTAAGGAAACTATGCTGACCTTGGCCTACTTTATCATGTAATTTTCCAGCAGTCCAAGTACCCTGAAACCACATCCTCAATAATGGATTCGAACATCTGAACCACTGAAATCAGGTGAATGGCCTATAATTTCATTTCTTCTGCCTCCCTGCCTTCTGAAAGACTGGCGTGACATTTGCAATTTTCCCAATCCTCTGGAACCATTCCAGAATCTATTGATTCTTGAAAGATCATTACTAATGCCTCCACAATCTCTTCAGCTATCCCTTTCAGAACCTGGGGTGTATTCTATCTGACCCAGGTGACTTACCTACCTTTAGACATTTCTACTTCCCAAGAACCTGCTTCTTAGAAATCAGAAATCAGAAATCAGAAATCAGAATCAGAATCAGGTTTATTTTCACTGGCATGTGTCATGAAACTTGGTAACTTAGCAGCAGCAGTTCCATGCAATACATAATATAGAAGAAGGAAAATAATAATAATAATAATAATTAAGTAAATCAACTACAGTATATATATATAGAATAGATTAAAAATTGTGCAAAAAACAGAATATATATTAAAAAAGTGAGGTAGTGTTCACAGGTTAAATGTCCATTTAGGAATCGGACGGCAGAGGGGAAGAAGCTGTTTCTGAATCGCTGAGTGTGTGCCTTCAGGCTTCTGTACCTCCTACCTGATTGTAGCAGTGAGAAAAGGGCATGCCCTGAGTGCTGGGGGTCCTTAATGATGGACACTGCCTTTCTGAGACACCACTCCCTAAAGACGTCCTGGGCACTTTGTAGGCTAGTACCCAAGATGAAGCCGACTAGATTTACAACTTACTGCAGCTGCTTTCAGTACTGTGCAGAAGCACCCCACCCTCCCCCCATACCAGACAGTGATGCAGCTTGTCAGAATGCTCTCCACGGTATATCTATAGAAATTTAGCAACTACACGCACTTCTGCCCACTGACTTTCTCAAATTTCTACCATACTGCTGGTGTCTTCCACTGTGAAGACTGACACAAATTACTTATTAAATTCATCTATCATTTCTTTGTCTCCCATTAAGACCTCTCCAGCGTAATATCCGGCATAATATACACTCTCTCCTCTCTTCTACTCTTTATATATCTGGAAAAAAACCCTTTTGGCATCCTCTTTGATATTATTAGCTAGTTTACCTTCATATTTCATCTTTACTCTCCATTTTTTTTTAGTTTCCTTTTGGTGGTATTTAAAAGTTTTCCAATCCCCTAATTCCCACTAATTTTTGTTCTGTTATACGCTCTCTCTTTTACTTTTATGTTGTCTTCGACTTCTCTTGTCAGCCACAGTTAGCTCCCCCTCCCTTTTAAATATTTCTTCATCTTTGGGGTGAAGAGCCACCCCCCTTCCCACTCTGCCTACCTGCCCGTCCTATTGATACAATATATACGCTTGGATGTTCAGCTCCCAGCTGTGATCTTCATTCAGCCACTACTCAGTAATGCCCACAAAGTCATACCTGCTAATCTCTAACTGCAGTACAAGATCATCTACGTTATTCCATATGGTGCATGCAACCAAATATAACACCTTCGGTCCTGCATTCATCACCCATTTCGATTTCCCCTCCATATTACCATCATATTCTGAACATGAATGAAATTTACCATCCATAAAAAATATTCTTGATGGAAATTACCTATTTTGGAGCATCAGCTTTAAATTGGAAAATTATAGCAAGCAGGATTTTCTTCTATTGGCTGTAGTGCATTGTCAATATTGGTCGTTAGGCAATTGAATTCCATGCACCCAGCATCCAAAGGAATATTTCCCCAAACTTAGAATCACTGTTTCATTCCATGAATATAATGAGAATAATCTATCAGATGATGACTTGCACTGTGATTGTGTCATTCACTGTTCTCAAAATGTTTTTCAAAGTACATGTGAAATTTAGACAATCCAATAATAAAGAAAATGAGTTAACTTATAAAAATGTAGAAATAAAGAAAAATAAATAAACACAATCTGGATGCAATGTGTATCACCAATTATGGATTTGAATCAAATACTGAATGAATAACGTGAGTGGAATGAGTTAATAATTTACAATCTGTCCTGCTCCGATATTTTTCTGACTGCTAGTGAATAATTAAAGGATTTCCTGCTGGAATGAATTGTTCTGTTAATAGTTCTTTTTATTATTTACTAGGAGTTACACCCTAATTATTCTGTGACTGGTAAAATGGTGTGTTCCATCACTTAGGAGCATACGTTACATTATTTTCTGACTGAGGAAAAAAGAGTATTCCATAAGCAGGTTAAAATATAATTACAGACCTCTGTGCATTCTCATCCATCGGTAGCTTCTTAAAATTATGTGCTATTCTTTCTCTTCCCAAATTCCCACAACTAAGAACCACAAGCCTTATGTATAACTTGTCAACACAGTAAAAAATAACAGACTTATGAAAAAAAAACCTTAACTTACCTTAGAAATCAAATCATCCAAAAATGATTAAAACTGTGCTGGAAAGTACTGTCCTATACCTTCATTTTCCACTTCAAACATTATTACAAACATTAGTTTAAACGTTCAGTTTAATGGCAGGTAATAGTGTCTACTGTGAATTTGCCACCCAGCTGGCTAACTGGCATTATGGAAATAGTCAGCTGTGGTTACCTGATATGGAAACTGTTCAATGCAAATCACATACATTCATTCTTCAGTGTCCATGTTATGCTTAGGCAAAAAAAAACAAAAATCTATTCCCTGAACTTTAGGAACTGGATAGAAACTATTTATACTCATTTTCTTTGGGTATGTTTATAACTAGGAGTGGTAATAATATCTCCCTGGGTTAGATATCAATCAAGTCTTGCAAACAAAAGAGCAACCTGCTTTTCCACAGAACCTACCAACACTCATCACTTCCCCTCACTCGTAAAATAAAACAACTGTACTTCTTTGGCTTTATGTCCTCAATTGTCTACAAATTCAGTCAGCAGGCTATTCAGCCCATCCTAGTTCTGCCAACACTTTGAAAATGCAACTGATGTACCACAACTCCACCATTCTGGCATCTTCAAGATGAACTTACAGTACTTCCTAGTCCATTTTGAAAGTTACTATTAAACCTACTTCCCCACCCTTTCAAGATATTTTTCTCAATTTTTAATGGGTTATTTTGGTTTTCTTTGTTTTGTGGCTGCGTTTTGAGAGATGAAACTCAAGGTTGCCCTTAATGATGGATGTCACCTTCTTGCAGCACCACTTCTTGAAGATAGAAAGATCATAGAAAGATGTAAAAAATCCAGTTACTTTCTGATGTCAGTCAGAGGCAAGTGTACTAAGAACCATCCGGTAATACTGTGAATGTTTGCTGGGGTACAAATGAACGCTGACATTTTACTTCATGGAATCACTATTCTAAGGAAAAGGGCACTAAGCAAGTTCAAGGCAATGTATCTGATCTTCAGAATGGGGTGTTTCAGCTGTCAAAATCCAACAATTATTTCAATGATTTCAGGACACCAGCTCATCCAATCTGTATCAAACCCAACTTGTTCTGATTAAAGTTCATTTTCCTGTAATGTTAACTCAATTCTTCACTCTCCATCAATACTCCACCCTCTCTTGGTTGTCAGTAGCACCATACAGATTTTGAACATAGAAAGTAAAAGGAATGGGCCACTTGGCAACTCAGCCTCTCAAACCTATTCCAACTTTCCATAAGACTATACTTAATCAGTTTCCTACTGCATTATCCCTTCCTGTAATTTTGAAAAATATGTTTGGCTTCTTGAAAATATGTTTGATGATAAGTAGTCATCAACCTGACACATTAACTTTCTCTCCCCGGCCTGCTGAGTACGTCCAGCATTTTCTTACTTCATTTCAGATAACCATCATTTCCAGTTTTCTTTTTCATTCATTTTCTCAAACGGAGAAGCAGCTTTGCTGAACACTTTCTACGCAGTTTAACCCACAGTGGAGGTTTGTTAGTGCTATTGGGTAGGCTTTAAGCTAGATTTGCAGGGGGATGGGAACCAGAGTGCCAGAGCTGACAGTGTGGCTGGGGTGAAAATAAATGATTTTAAAAGTTCAAGCAAATCCGCTAATAGAAAGGTTGTGAGTGGTGGTAAAAATCTTCTGAGGTGTATATATATTTCAATGCTAGGAGTATTGCGGGGAAGGCGGATGAGTTGAGGGCGTGGATTGACATGTGGAGTTATGACGTTATAGCAATTAGTGAAACTTGGCTACAGGAGGGGCAGGACTGGCAGCTTAATATTCCAGGGTTCTGATGTTTCAGATGTGATCGAGGCACAGGAATGAAAGGTGGGGGAGTAGCATTGCTTGTTAGGGAAAATATTACAGCAGTGCTCAGGCAGGACAGATTAGAGGGCTTGTCTACTGAGTCCTTATGGGTGGAGCTGAGAAACAGGAAAGCTATGACCACATTAGTGGGATTGTATTACAGACCACCCAATAGTCAACGAGAATTGGAAGAGCAAATCTGCAGAGAGATAGCAGGCAACTGCAGGAAACATAAAGTTGTGGTGGTAGGGGATTTTAATTTTCCATATATTGATTGGGACTCCGACACTGTTAGGGGTCTAGATGGTTTAGAGTTTGTAAAATGTGTTCAGGAAAGTTTTCCAAATCAATATATAGAGGGACCAACTAGAGGGGATGCAATATTGGATCTCCTGTTAGGAAACGAGTTAGGACAATTGACAGAAGTCTGTGTAGGGGAGCACTTTGGTTCCAGTGATCATAACACCATTAGTTTCAACTTGATCATGGACAAGGATAGATCTGGTCCTAGGGTTGAGGTCCTTAACTGGAAGAAGGCCAAATTTGAAGAAATGAGAAAGGATCTAAAAAGCATGGTTTGGGACAGGTTGTTCTCTGGCAAGGATGTGATCGGTAGGTGGGAAGCCTTCAAAGGAGAAATTTTTGAGAGTGCAGAATTTGTATGTTCCTGTCAGGATTAAAGGCAAAGTGAATAGGAATAAGGAACCTTGGTTCTCAAGGGATATTGCAACTCTGATAAAGAAGAAGAGGGAGTTGTATGACATGTATAGGAAGCAGGGAGTAAATAAGGTGCTTGAGGAGTATAAGAAGTGCAAGAAAATACTTAAGAAAGAAGTCAGGAGTGCTAAAAGAAGACATGAGGTTGCCTTGGCAGTCAAAGTGAAGGATAATCCAAAGAGCTTTTACA
Source organism: Mobula birostris (assembly GCF_030028105.1). NCBI lineage: Eukaryota > Metazoa > Chordata > Chondrichthyes > Myliobatiformes > Myliobatidae > Mobula > Mobula birostris. The sequence goes on from NC_092393.1 coordinate 23,393,743, forward strand.
GGTACATTAAGAGCAAAAGGATTGTAAGGGATAAAATTGGTCCTCTTGAAGATCAGAGTGGTCGGCTATGTGCGGAACCAAAGGAAATGGGGGAGATCTTAAATAGGTTTTTTGCATCTGTATTTACTAAGGAAACTGGCATGAAGTCTATGGAATTAAGGGAAACAAGTAGTGAGATCATGGAAACTGTACAGATCAAAAAGGAGGAGGTCCTTGCTGTCTTGAGGAAAATTAAAGTGGATAAATCCCTGGGACCTGACAGATTGTTCCCTCGGACCTTGAAGGAGACTAGTGTTGAAATTGCAGGGGCCCTGGCAGAAATATTTAAAATGTTGCTGTCTACAGGTAAGGTGCCAGAGGATTGGAGAGTGGCTTGTGTTGTTCCATTGTTTAAAAAAGGATCGAAAAGTAATCCGGGAAATTATAGGCCAGTAAGTTTAACGTCGGTAGTAGGTAAGTTATTGGAGGGAGTACTAAGAGACAGAATCTACAAGCATTTGGATAGACAGGGACTTATTAGGGAGAGTCAACATGGCTTTGTGTGTGGTAGGTCATGTTTGACCAATCTATTGGAGTTTTCAGGGAGGTTACCAGGAAAGAGAATAAACAGAAGGCAGTGGATATTGTCTACATGGATTTCAGTAAGGCCTTTGACAAGGTCCCGCATGGGAGGTTAGTTAGGAAAATTCAGTCGCTAGGTATACATGGAGAGGTAGTAAATTGGATTAGACATTGGCTCAATGGAAGAAGCCAAAGAGTGGTAGTAGAGAATTGCTTCTCCGAGTGGAGGCCTGTGACTAGTGGTGTGCCACAGGGATCAATGCTGGGTCCATTGTTATTTGCCATCTATATCAATGATCTGGATGATAATGTTGTCAATTGGTTCAGCAAATTTGCTGATGATACAAAGTTTGGAGGTGTAGTAGACAGTGAGGAAGCTTTTCAGAGTCTGCAGAGGGACTTGGACCAGCTGGAAAAATGGGCTGAAAAATGGCAGATGGAGTTTAATACAGACAAGTGTGAGGTATTGCATGTTGGAAGGACAAACCAAGGTAGAACATACAGGGTTAATGGTAAGGCACTGAGGAGTGCAGTGGAACAGAGGGATCTGGGAATACAGATACAAAATTCCCTAAAAGTGGCGTCACAGGTAGATAGGGTCGTAAAGAGAGCTTTTGGTACATTGGCCTTTATTAATCAAAGTATTGAGTATAAGAGCTGGAATGTTATGATGAGGTTGTATAAGGCATTGGTGAGGCTGAATCTGGAGTATTGTGTTCAGTTTTGGTCACCAAATTACAGGAAGGATATAAATAAGGTTGAAAGAGTGCAGAGAAGGTTTACAAGGATGTTGCCAGGACTTGAGAAACTCAGTTACAGAGAAAGGTTGAATAGGTTAGGACTTTATTCCCTGGAGCGTAGAAGATTGAGGGGAGATTTGATAGAGGTATATAAAATTATGATGGGTATAGATAGAGTGAATGCAAGCAGGCTTTTTCCACTGAGGCAAGGGGAGAAAAAAAAGAGGACATGGGTTAAGGGTGAGGGGGGAAAAGTTTAAAGGGAACATTAGGGGGTGCTTCTTCACACAGAGATTGGTGGGAGTATGGAATGAGCTGCCAGACGAGGTGGTAAATGCGGGTTCTTTTTTAACATTTAAGAATAAATTGGACAGATACATGGATGGGAGGTGTATGGAGGGATATGGTCTGTGTGCAGGTCAGTGGGACTAGGCAGAAAATGGTTCGGCACAGCCAAGAAGGGCCAAAAGGTCTGTTTCTGTGCTGTAGTTTCTATGGTTTCTATGGTTCTATGAAGGAGCGTATAATGAGAATAAAGCTGAGGAAAGTTTCTTGTTTCTTATTAGAAACATTAATGTGCATAAAAAAGTCTCCAATGTTATGCATCATTTTCCTTTTTTTCAATATAGCTTATGAATAGAAAAGTTGTGAATTACGCAGCAAACACTAGCCTCTAATGATATGAATTAATCAGTGCATTAAAATTTGCACTGAAGCTGTGGTTTCTAATCTGACGTTTAGCCTGGCGATGATGTAATTCAGTTCCCGCCCCGGTAAAAGATCTGCCTGTCGCTATTCATATCATGAATTCTCGCTGTTATACATCTGTCGCTCTTTAACGGAGAGCAATGTTTCCCATGACAAACTACAAGGGGGAGGCACAGCCTTAATCTCATTTCGTTTTGGGGCTTTCCATAGACGGGACCTTGGGATAAGGAGAACGCGAGCGCCCGGCGGAAAGAGGTGTCAGAGCTGGGAAGGAGTGAAGGCAAGTATCTTTACTACCGGTCGAGAGGGATGGGGCGCAAAGACCGGGACGAGACTGACGAGTGTGAGGAAGCTGGGTGGTAACTGAAGAGCGAGATCGATGAAAGCGCAAAAACATGTGAGATGTAAGGAGAGTTTAAATTACAAGCGGCTGTGTTGCTGTAATCGTTATTTCCAACTTTTGACAAGTACACACACTGGATCTGAAATGGTTAAAATGTGTTTGAATCAAAGCGCCAGATTGTAACTTCCCCTTTACGTTTAATATCCAGAAGTTGAGAGCGCACTGTCAGTTGTCACGGTGATTCATTCATCAACCTGGGAGAGGCTGAGAGGTTCGGGAAGTGGGGGTGAAGATGAAAAGGAAGAGCAGGTGGGGTGACAGAACAGGGGTGGTTGAACTGGGAGCTGACCGTAGCTCAAGCGTCTGGTCGGAGCGATTAAAGAAATTTGAGACGCGGCACTACACAGATTATAGAGTAATAAAAGGGGTGGTTAGTTCTCCAGACTTGTGTTCAACTGTAGTGTTTGTGGGCAGTATTACGCATTGGGATAAGAGGGTTTTGCAAAGGACTCTTTGGGAGTTTGCACACAAGCGAAGTCCCGATCAATGGCTGTGTCGAGCCCGGAGCAGCTGCACCGCCACTCAATGTAAATGTTTATATAGAGGCAGAAAGCGGATAAAAAACAACTGGCAACGAGAAGCCGCGCCCAAAGCTACCACAACTCCAACAATAAATCATGGGATACAGTAATCCCAAAAGAATAGCGAGCCGTGAGAGTGGAAAATAAATGGTAATTTGGAGCACTTTTACAGAGCAAATCGATACGTGACGTGCCCAGCGGTGTTAGCTAATTACCAGGAGTGTAATTGCACATTGTGTGTGTTGGGGGTGGGGCTTCCCTCACCCTAATCAATTTATATCTGAGAAATAGATGTTGTCTGGATGGGAAGCAGAGAAACGGTACCATGCCAGCAACAATTGGCATTTCTGCTCTAGTGAGATAAGATTTGTCACACTCTGCCGAATTGTTCATGTGGAGTGTCCCAACGGGGGTGAAATAGCTGAAGAGATTTAGGAAGAGAACTGACAAGGTGACAGAAATGGTGAGTGATGGGGAGAAGGGAAAAGGGAGTGACCTGGGGTTCCCAAGAGGCTAGGAAAAGGTGGAATTCTCAGCAGTGGAGATTGGAGGGTGGTTACTGAGGATAGAAGAGTAATTCCTTCGAGCAGCTTGAAAATGAGGATAGGAATTTTAAATTTGCCACTTACTGGAGTATGAAGTAAATTGTAAATTGGTAATTTTGTTCATTGTTGTCACTTGTATTGAGGGACCCTGAAAATCATCTCTTGCACACTGCTCATGCAGATCCATTCTTTACAACTCTGATGTCATACAGAATAATGCAGAGAATTTAGATTTAAAAGAGTTGAACAATTATAATATAAGTAATGAGTCGATCTGCAGGGAGCTGCTTAAACCGGTTGATGGGCCTTAGGAGGTTGAGAGAGGAAAAGTGCAGAGACAAGTTTATAGAGTTTAGCCAGGACAGCATTAACTTGAAGATAAAATGGTTAAGAGTGATGGTGGTACCAATTGATGAACTGGGTCATGCTACACTACAGAGGCAAGTCTAAGTGGTCATGATGAAGGGGAAGAAAGAGTCGGAAGGTGGCCCAGGAGTTGTCAGTATTCTATTGCAGAATTAAACAGTGGCTAGGAATCACAGGCTGAGGGACAAATTTCTATCAACCCAAGATGGAAGTGATGCAATCTGAAAGGTATTTTGTAAATGGACAAATCATTGACAATATGATAATTCACAAACATGTACACTCTAGAAAGTGATCCCAATCTGGAGTGGATAAAAGTTAGTAATAAACAATGGGTTTGTTGCAGAAAATACTGGAATCGCCCACAGTCTTTCTTACATTGTTTCATTGTGACTGATACACTGTTTGACTCCAGGTGCACTTGGATTTTCTATCATACTTAAGTACCTGAAGGTGTTACCAAATTGGAAATGTTTCAGTTACAAATGTATGACTATTGATCTAAATCTTAAGTCAATATAAGGTAGGGTCTGTATTTTAATCGATACAAGGACTTTGTTATAAGAACTGTGATTTAAATTTGACAATGCCAAAGCTCAATCTTTTTATATAACTTTTCTCTGCAGTTAGATTAAGTCTTAAACATATAAACAATTCATACCAATTGTGCAGAACTTTAGTCTTTTGAAAGTTCCTTGTTCTATAAAACAAGGCCATGTTGCAACTATGATATATTGTGTTTGTATAGCACCCATAACATGGGGAATTATAGAAAGGAGAATTAAGTCAATTGAAGAAAAACCTTTTCATCAATAAAATACAAAGTGCATTTATAAAACACTTTCAAATCTGCTGTCTGCTGTTGCCTTTTTAGGTACTTCCGGGGATTTATTACAATTGGAAAGATTGTTAGAATCTACTTTCCAGGGGCGTAGTCCAAAATCTGAATTATGGTAAATCCTTCAGCCTTCACCCAATGGCTTAGACTGTGTACAGCAAATGTTCCAAACTGTTATTAACCTAGACAGGGTTTCCTAACTTGGTTAGCAAGGGGTAAGCACAGACCCCTTGCTTAATGGTAGGGATCCATGGCATTAGAAAGTTTGCGAACTGCTGACCTAGAACATTATAGGGATTTATCTATATTGTCAACTTGTGAAATTGACTTGATGGTTTATGTTAATTGTGCATGTTGAGTTTTCATTGGCTCATTATTGCTATTAACTGTTTGAGTTGCAATTGTCATCAATTGTCACTACCCCTATTTGTATAGGCAGTTATTCACAGCTTTCAGAAAATTAGCATTTAGTTATCTAATAATTTCAGAAAGAAAATTAAAGAAAAATTGCCAAAACTGAAAACACTATGGCTTTAATTGCTGTCAAATCAACACTTTGAAAGCCTATCTGCAGACACTTAGCTGTAAAAATTTGCTTCTTATTCTTGGCTAGAATATGAGGTTCTGTGTGAATTCCTCTTTGGTGTAGGTCAAACAACATCTAGCCATGCTCAGTAGAAAATGAATTCAATTAACCAAAGGACACTTAAAAACATTAATGATTATTTATTTGTGGCATATAATTTTATTAGTTCCCTGATAATGTAAATCAATCTAACATTTGATCAATCACATTTTAAAATTTCATTCAAAGTCACCTATCCTATATACTGTATCATTACACTTCATAGACCAAGAACAAATAACTGCACCTGCTGAAGGAGGGCAAATCTTTGGTGTCTAAATGCTGACATCTCCGTTACAGCTTTTAAATGGTGTTAACATCTATTTGTTTCACTTTGTAAAAAAATTTCCCTGTAAGAGATTCAAAGTTAATGAGACCAGTAGAGAAAACAAAATTAAGTTATTCTGACATGGAGAGCATTCTGATTGGCTGCATCACCGTCTGGTACGGGGACTACTGGACAGGATCAAAGAAAGTTGTCAAGTTAGTCAGCTCCATCATGGGTACTAGCCTCTGTAGTATCCAAGATATCTTCAAGGAGCAGCGCCACAGGAAGGTGGCATCCATCATTAAGGATCCCCACCACCCAGGACATGCCCTCTTCTCATTGTTACCATCAGGAAGGAGATACAGAAGCCTGAAGGCGTTCACTCAGTGATTCAGGAACAGCTTCTTCCCCTCCACCATCTGATTTCCAAATGAAATCACAACCCCACTATTTTATTTATTTCTGTTTTTGCGTACTTATTTTAACAACTATTATTTATATATATATATACACACACACCTCTGTAACTCAGTTTTTTTAATATTTACCATGTATTGCATTGTACGGCTATTGCAAAGTTAACAAATTTCATGACATATGCCAGTGATATTGAATCTGATTCCGATTTGTACATACATTTTAACTATGATTAAAACACAGTGAGCATTATAGCCAGGAGTTGTTGATATCCATTAAAATTTTCAGAAATTTCTGTACCAACAATGCATATGGCAATTTTCTGCCTGAGTGCACTATTCAGTATGAGTTGCTAGCTTTTGAGTAAATTTGACGATAAGCAGTCCACCTCCTTTAATTATATCATTCCGCACCCAGAAGCTCCAACAGTGAAAGCAGATTAGAATTGATTAAGAGTAGCTATTTACCAATTTCCTGTTCCCTTCATAGCTTATCTAAAATGCTGTATCTATGTTGAATAACCAGAAACAGATACCGGATATGGCTTACAAGGAATAATAAATCTTTTTGTATTTTAAGGCATGATGTTACTTGAGTAGTTATATTCTGATGTTCTCGACCTGCTTATATTGCAACTAGCTCAAGACAAATGGGTTTTTGTAGCTAAAATACAATGCATAGTGATAATATCATTTAATGATAATTAATTCTGAAATAATCATTGCATGTATGATCATCACAAGATATCACTTTCAGGCCTTCATATGTAAGAATAGCAGTTAAGTTAAGAAAATTGCAAACTGCTTTCAGCTCCTTACCTGCACAGTTTTAATTTATGCCACAAGGGAAGAATCACCTCCGTGAAAGTTGTTTGGATGAGCTTGCTACAAAATGTGATAATATATATCATAAATACATCTGCTTTCTCACTGCCTGCTTATATAACACTAGTGTCACAGAAACTTGCAAACCAATTCCAATTTTTCCTACAGAAGTGAAGTGAGTCTAACTCCAGTGCTGGGCAAGTTATTGGAGCAGATCCTGAGAGGCAGGTTTTATGAGTATTTGGAGAGACATAAGCTGATTAGGTTTAGTCAGCATGGCTTTGTCAAGGGCAGGTCATGCCTTACAAACCTGATTGAATTCTTTGAGGATGTAACAAAACACACTGATGAAGGTACAGCAGTGGATATCAAGTATATTGGATTTCAGTAAGGCATTTGATAAGGTTCCCCACGCAAGGCTCATTCAGAAAGTAATGAGGCATTGGATCCAAGGAGACCTTGCTTTGTGGATCCAGAATTTGCTTGTGCACAGAAGGCAAAGAGTGGTTGTAGATGGTTCATATTCTGCATGGAAGACGGTGACCAGTGGTATTCCGCAGGGATCTGTTCTAGGACCCCTCCTCTTTGTGATTTTTTTTATAAATGAAGTAGAAGGGTGGGTTAGTAAGTTTGCTGATGACACAAAAGTTGGGGTGTTGTGACTAGTCTGGAAGGTTGTCAGAGGTTACAGCACGACGTCAATAGGATGCAGAACTGGGCTGAGAAGTGACAGATGGAGTTCAACCAAGGTAAGTGTGAAGTGGTTCATTTTGGTAGGTCAAATCTGAAGACACAATATAATATTAATGGTAAAACTCTTGGCAGTGTGGAGGATCAGCAAGAGCTTGGGGTCCGTGTCCATAGGACACTCAAAGCTGCTGCGCAGGTTGACGGTGTTAAGAAGGTGTATGGTGTGTTGGCCTTCATCAACCATGGGATTGAGTTCAAGAGCCGTGAGGTAATATTACAGCTATATAAGCCCTTAGTTAGACCCCACTTGGAGTACTGTGCAACACACACAAAATGCTGGAGGAACTCAGCAGGCCATGCAGCATCTATGGAAAAAAGTACAGTCGACATTTCGGGCATACTATGTTCAGTTCTGGTCACCTCACCACTATAGAGAGAATGCAGAGGAGGGATACCAGAACGTTGCCTGGATTGGAAATCGTGCCTTATGAGAATAGGTTGAGTAAATTTGGCCTTTTCTCCTTGGAGCGACAGAGGATGAGAGGTGACCTGATAGAAGAGTATAAGATAATGAGAGGCTTTGATCATGTGGATTGTCAGAGGCTTTTTCCCAGGTCTGAAATGGCTAACACGAGGAGGCATAGTTTTAAGGTGCTTGGAAGTAAGTACAAAGGGGAAGTCAGAGGTAAGCTTTTCACACAGAGAGTGGTGGATGTGTGGAATGCACTGCCAGCGAAGATGGTAGAGGTGGATACAATAGGGTCTTTCAAGATACATGGAGCTTAAAAACTAGAGGGCTATATGGTAGGGAAATTCTTGGCAGTTTCTAGTGTAGGTTACATGGTCGGCACAACATTGTGCGCTGAAGATTTATGTTATGTTATATGTTCTAATTACACAAATGCATTGACCCGAAACAGACAAAGTGGCCAAACTTTTTTTTCAATAAGCTCCTCGCAAGCTTCTTCATCTAACTCAATCAAGCATAAACTTAGTTCTTTCTCTCATTTGCTGATGTAGCTTCCCCTTAAAAGCATCTATGCTACTCTCCTCAACAATATCCGGTATTAGCAAGACCCATGTTCTAATCACTCTCTGGCAATGCAGCTCTCCTAAATCTCCTATTCCATTTGTCCGGGTCAATACTCCAAGTTTTTGACTCCCTACCATGCCAACAGCCTGCTCCATGCATACTTAGCGTTTCTGTATCTAGCCTTTCAATATATTTTCTAATAATTTAAAAAATCTCCATCAATCACTTTTCTCTTCTGATTTTACCAAAAACGGCACAATTTGATTCAATTTTTTTCTTAAGTATAACAAGTCAGTACCAGAAATATTGCTCCTTATCCTTTTTTATAATGTTGACCAGAAATGTGCACAGAATTACAAACATGGTATAAATGAGTTGTTACATAACTTTAACTCCTCTACAATTCAACTCTAGCCACACAGAAATTACCGCAATGTCTGGTTATTAAAGCCCTTTTATTCTGTCTCACCAATTTAAGCGATATGCATATCTTGCCCTTTGAATTACAGTATTGTGCAACTACTTTTAGGGTCTTATCTTCCAAAGAGTAGCAAAATGTGTCCCCATAGATTCATCTATATTGAAACAAATTTTTCAGCTACATACTGTATATTGTGGTACATTTATTTGTTTTAATCACTTATATATTTGCTGCCTTTTTTTTACAACTTGTTTCTTTTGCTCAATCCTTAGAGTTTCTCTGCCTATTTTTGCACCTAATCTACTTCACTTTCTCTCTCATAAATAATGTATAACAATTTTAAAGCAGGAACAGTGTAATTGAATAAAACAGTAACAACATCAAATGCAAGCAAATGACTTTCAATATTACTAACTCTGATGTGACATATTTTGTAAGAAAATTAACATTATATAATCTTTGAAAACCTGAAAAACATTGATATGTTCTTATCAAATATCAAAAGGAACATTGACAATGTTAGGGTGCGTTACATTCATTAACAATAAAAGAATTGAGTAGTTTATCATTAGGTTTCTTCAAATATACTCCTATAAATTGAGCCATAGTCATAGAGTCATATAGCACAGAAACAGGCCCTTCAGCCCATTTCGTCCATACTGATCAAGATGTCCTATCCAAACTAGCTCCATTTGCTTGTCTTTGGCCCATAACTTTACAATCCAACTTTTCAAATGATGAAGGTAGAGCCGTAGATGTAGTGTATACAGATTTTAGCAAGGTATTTGATAAGGTACCCTATGCAAGGCTTATTGAGAAAGTAAGGAGGAATGGGATCCAAGGGGACATTGCTTTGTGGATCCAGAACTGGCTTGCCCACAGAAGGCAAAGAGTGGTTGTAGATGGGCCATACTCTGCATGGAAGCTGGTGACCAGTGGTGTGCCTCCTGGATCTGTTCTGGGACCCCTACTCTTTGTGATTTTTATAAATGACCTGGATGAGGAAGTGGAAGGATGGGTTAGTAAATTTGCTGATGACACAAAGTTTAGAAGTGCTGTGGATAGTGTGGATGGTTGTCAGAGGTTACAGCAGGACATTGATAGGATGCAAAACTGGGCTGGGAAGTGGCAGATGGAGTTCAACCCAGATAAGTGTGAGGTGGTTCATTTTAGTAGGTCAATTATGATGGCAGAATATAGCTTTAATGGCAAGACTCTCGGCAGTGTGGAGCATCAGAGGGATCTTGGGGTCCTAGTCCATAGGACACTCAAAGCTGCTATATAGGTTGACTCTGTGGTTAAGAAGATATACGATGCATTGGCCTTCATCAATCGTGGGATTGAGTTTAAGAGCCGAGAGGTAATGTTGCAGCTATATAGGACCCTGGTCAGACCCCACTTGGAGTACTGTGCTCAATTCTGGTCGCCTCACTATAGGAAGGATGTGGAAACCATAGAAAGGGTGCAGGGGAGATCTATGAGGATATTGCCTGGATTGGGGAGCATGCCTTATGAGAATAGGTTGAGTGAACTCAGCCTTTTCTCCTTGGAGCGATGGAGGATGAGAGATGACCTGATAGAGATGTATAAGATAATGAGAGGCATTGATTATGTGGATAGTCAGAGACTTTTTCCCAGGGCTGAAATGGCAAGCATGAGAGGGCAACACACATCAAAGTTGCTGGTGAACGCAGCAGGCCAGGCAGCATCTCTAGGAAGAGGTACAGTCGACGTTTCAGGCCGAGACCCTTCGTCAGGACTAACTGAAGGAAGAGTTAGTAAGAGATTTGAAAGTGGAAGGGGGAGGGGGAGATCCAAAATGATAGGAGAAGACAGGAGGGGGAGGGATGGAGCCAAGAGCTGGACAGGTGATTGGCAAAGGGGATATGAGAGGGTCATGGGACAGGAGGCCCAGGGAGAAAGACAAGTGGGGGGGGGGACCCAGAGGATGGGCAAGGGGTATAGTCAGAGGGACAGAGGGAGAAAAAGGAGAGTGAGAGAAAGAATATGTGTATAAAAATAAATAACAGATGGGGTACGAGGGGGAGATGGGGCATTAGCGGAAGTTAGAGAAGTCAATGTTCATGCCATCAGGTTGGAGGCTACCTAGACAGAGTATAAGGTGTTGTTCCTCCAACCTGAGTGTGGCTTCATCTTTACAGTAGAGGAGGCCGTGGATAGACATGTCAGAATGGGAATGGGATGTGGAATTAAAATTTGTGGCCACTGGGAGATCCTGCTTTCTCTGGCGGACAGAGCGTAGATGTTCAGCAAAGCAGTCTCCCAGTCTGCATCGGGTCCTAACCTATTCAATCTTTCCTTATAACTCAGATCCTCCAGATCCAGCAACATCTTTGAAATTTTTCTCTATGTGCTTTCAACCTTATTTACATATTTCCTATAAGTAGGTGACCAAAACTGCACAGAATGCTTCAAATTAGTCCTCACCAGTGTCTTATACAACTTAAATATAACATCCCATCTCCTGTAATCAATACTCTGAATTCTGAAGGCTAATGTGTTTTCTTTATGACCCTCTCTACCTGTGACACCACTTTCAATAAATTATGGACCTGTATTCCCAGATCCCTTTGTTCTATCACACTCCTCAGTGCCTTACTGTTCACTGTGTAAGACCTACCCTGGTTGATCTTAGCAAAGTGCAAAACCTTGCACTTGTCTGCATTAAATTCCATTTGCCATTTTTCAGCCCCTTTTTCCAGCTGGTCTGGATCCCAGTGCAAGCCATGATAGGCTTTCTCACTGTCCACTGCTCCTCCAGTCCACAAATTTGCTGATCCAGTTAGCCACATTATCATCCAGATCGTTGATATAAATGACAAACAACAACAGACCCAGCACTGATCCCTGTGGCACTCCACGAGTCACAGACCTCCAGTCAGAGAGGCAACTGTCTATTACAACTCTCTGGCTTCTCACGCAATGCCAATGTCTAATCCAATTTACTACCTTATCTTGTATAGAGTGACTGAACCTTCTTGACCAATTTCTCATGTGGAACCTTGTGTATGAGATGATGAGAGGCATTGATCGTGTGGATAGTCAACTTTTTCCCAGGGCTGAAATGGCTAACACGAGAGGACACAGTTTTAAGGTGCTCGGAAGTAGGTACAGGGGAGATGTCAGGGGTAAAGTTTTTTTTACGCATAATGGTGAATGCGTTGAAAGGGCTGCCAGCGACTGTGGTGGAGGCGGGTACAATAGGGTCTTTTAAGAGACTCTTGGATAGGTACATGGAGCTTAGAAAAATAAAGGGCTATGGGTACCCTAGGTAATTTCTAAAGTAAGTACATGTTCGGCACAGCATTGTGGGCCAAAGAGCCTGTATTGTGCTATAGGTTTTTTTATGTTTCTATTCTATGTCAAATGCTTTGCTAAAGTCCAGGAAGACAATATCCACTGCCTTACCTTCATCAGCTTTCCCAGTAACTTCTTTGAAAAACTCTGTAAGATTGGTTAGATATGACCACCATAATTGAAGCCATGCTGACTATTCTTAATCGGTCCACGTCTATACAAATACTTATATATCCAGTCCCTTAGAATACCTTCTAATAACTTTCCCACTACTGATGTCAGGCTCACCAGCCTATAACTTCCTGGTTTATTTTTAGAGCCTTTCTTAAGCAGCAGAACAACATTGGCTATTCTCCTACCCCGCCTGTTGCTAAGCTGCTAGGGCCCTGGCAATTTCTGCACTTGCTTCCCACAGAGTCTGGGGGAACACCTTGTCAGGCCCTGGGGATTTATCCATCCTATTTTGCCTCAGGATAGCAAACACCACCTCCTCTGTAATCTGTGTAGGGTTTCAAAATCTCTTGAAAACTAAGGTTCCCTACCCCTGATATCTCTACCTTTTATTCTGACAGGCACTCACAAGCTTTGTACTCTCAAAATTTCACTTTTGAAGGCCTCTCATTTACCAAGTACACTTAGCAAGGCCAAACAACAGCCTTTTCCCAATCTACACTTACTAGATGCTTGCTGATACCATCAGACTTGGCCTTTCCCCAATTTAGAATCTCAACCTGCGAACCAGACCTATCTTTCTGCATACTTACTTCGAAACAAATGGCATTGTGATCACTAGATGAAAAGTGTTCCCCAGCACAAACTTCGATCACCTGCGCTGTCTCTTTCCCTAATAGCAGATCAAGTGGTAATCCCGAGATCACAACTCTGGAGGTCTCCCCACCCCTTTAATTTGGTACCTAACTCCCTGAACTCACTTTGCCGAACCTCATCCCTCTTCCTAGGTACCTTCATGGACCACAACCTCTGGCTGCTCACCCTCAAGCTTAAGAATGCAGAGGACCCAATCTGAGATGTCTCATACCCTGGCACCCGGAAGCAACATTCCATCTGGGAATCTTGTTCTCATCCACAGAACCTCCTGTTTGTTCCCCTAACTAACAAATCCCCTGTCACCACAGCTTGCCTCTTCTCCCCCCAGCTTCCCTTCTGGGTTGCAGAGTCAGACTCAGTGTTTCATAGACAATTGCCCTATTATACCAGCTTTGCCATCAAAGTCAAGTCAAATTTGAGTTTACTGTCATATGTGTAAGTATATGCATGCATGGTACACTGAAAAACTGTCGTACAGCAGCAATAATGGCAGATAACATCACATAAGCAGCATTCACAAGAAAGCATGAATTATACCCAATTTTACAAGAAATACAGTTACTAGAACAAACAGAAAAGTCCATTTACGTGCAAAGTATTCATAATGTTATCCTACTGTAGTGATTGGGTTGTGCCAATTGATTCAGGAACCAAACGGTTAAACAGAAGTAGCTGTTTCTGAACCTGGTGGTGTGGTTCTTCGTGCTTCTAAACCTCCTGCCTGATGGTAGCTGCGAAAGATGGAATGTCCTGGATGGTGGGGATAGTTGATGATAGATGTTATCTTCTTGGGCCAGCACCTCACGTGGTTACTACCAATGGTGGGGAAGGATGTGCCCATGACATATCGGGCTGAATATATCCAACTCTCTGAAGATTCTTACTTTCAAATTACTGTACCAAGATGCAACCAGTCAGGATACTTAAGGTGTGTTGGTAGAAAATTTTTACTGTTCAGTGACATGCCAAACCTCCTGAGAAAATAAAGTCTCTGGCCTGCCTTCCCTGTGATCGCATCGATGTGCTGGACCCAGGACAGATCATTCAATATGTTTTAGAGCATAGAACATAGAATAATACAGCACAGTACAGGCCCTTCAGCCCACAATGTTGTGCTGACCCTCAAACCCTGCCTCCCATATAAGCCCCCACCTTAACTTCCTCCATATACCTGTCTAGTAGTCTCTTAAACTTCACTAGTGTATCTGCCTCCACCACTGACTCAGGCAGTGCATTCCACGCACCAACCATTCTCTGAGTAAAAAACCTTCCTCTAATATCCCCCTTGAACTTCCCACCCCTTACCTTAAAGCCATGTCCTCTTCTATTGAGCAGTGGTGCCCTGGGGAAGAGGCGCTGGCTATCCACTCTATTACTCTTAATATCTTGTGTACCTCTATCACATCTCCTCTCATCCTCCTTCTCTCTAAAGAGTAAAGCCCTAGCTCCCTTAATCTCTGATCATAATACATACTCTCTAAACCAGGCAGCATTCTGGTAAATCTCCTATGTACCCTTTCCAATGCTTCCACATCCTTCCTATAGTGAGGCGGCCAGAACTAGACACAGTACTCCAAGGGTGGCCTAACCAGAGTTTTACAGAGCTGCATCATTACATCGCGACTCTTAAACTCTATCCCTCGACTTATGAAAGCTAACACCCCATAAGCTTTCTTAACTACCCTATCCACCTGTGAGGCAACTTTCAGGGATCTGTGGACATGTACCCCCAGATCCCTCTGCTCCTCCACACTACCAAGTATCCTGCCATTTACTTTGTACTCTGCCTCGGAGTTTGTTCTTCCAAAGTGTACCACCTCACACTTCTCCAGATTGAACTCCATCTGCCACTTCTCAGCCCACTTCTGCATCCTATCAATGTCTCTCTGCAATCTTTGACAATCCTCTACACTATCTACAACACCACCAACCTTTGTGTCGTCTGCAAACTTGCCAACCACCTTTCTACCCCCACATCCAGGTCGTTAATAAAAATCATATAGAGGTCCCAGAACAGATCCTTGTGGGACAGCACTAGTCACAATCCTCCAATCTGAATGTACTCCATCCACCACGACCCTCTGCCTTCTGCAGGCAAGCCAATTCTGAATCCACCTGGCCAAACTCCCTGGATCCCATGCCTTCTAACTTTCTGAATAAGCCTACCATGTGGAACCTTGTCAAATGCCTTACTAAAATCCATATAGATCACATCCACTGCACTACCCTCATCTATATGCCTGGTCACCTCCTCAAAGAACTCTATCAGGCTTGTTAGACACGATTTGCCCTTCACAAAGCCATGCTGACTGTCCCTGATCAGACCATGATTCTCTAAATGGCCAGAGATCCTATCTCTAACAATCTTTTCCAACAGCTTTCCCACCACAGACGTAAAGCTCACTGGTCTATAATTACCCAGACTATCCCTACTACCTTTTTTGAACAAGGGGACAAAATTCGCCTCCCTCCAATCCTCCGGTACCATTCCCGTGGATAACAAGGACATAAAGATCCTAGCCAGAGGGTTAGCAACCTCCTCCCTCGCCTTGTGGAGCAGCCTGGGGAATATTCCATCAGGCCCCAGGGACTTATCCGTCCTAATGTATTTTAACAACTCCAACACCTCTTCTTCCTTAATATCAACATGCTCCAGAACATCAAACTCACTCATATTGTCCTCACCATCATCAAGTTCCCTCTCATTGGTGAATACCGAAGAGAAGTATTCATTGATGACCTCGCTCACTTCCACAGCCTCCAGGCACATCTTCCCACCTTTATCTCTAATTGGTCCTATCTTCACTCCTGTCATCCTTTTTTTCTTCATATAATTGAAGAATGCCTTGGGGTTTTCCTTTATCCTACTCGCCAAGGCCTTCTCATGCCCCCTTCTTGCTCTTCTCAGCCCCTTCTTAAGCTCCTTTCTTGCTTCCCTATATTACTCAATAGACCCATCTGATCCCTGCTTCCTAAACCTCATGTATGCTGCCTTCTTCCACCTGACTAGATTTTCCACCTCACTAGTCACCCATGGTTCCTTCACCCTACCATTCTTTATCTTCCTCACTGGGACAAATTTATCCCTAACGTCCTGCAAGAGATCTCTAAACATCGACCACATGTCCATAGTACATTTCCCTGCAAAAACATCATCCCAATTCACACCCACAGGTTCTAGCCTTATAGCCTCATAATTAAAAATTTTCCTGTCCTCTCTGATTCTATCCTTTTCCATGATAATGCTAAAGGCCAGGGAGCGGTGGTCACTGTCCCCCAGATGCTCACCCACTGAGAGATCTGTGACCTGACCCAGTTCATTACCTCGTACTAGATCTAGTATGGCATTCCCCCTAGTCTGCCTGTCCACATACTGTGACAGGAATCCATCCTAGACACACTTAACAAACTCTTCCCCATCTAAGCCCTTGGAACTAATCAGGTGCCAATCAATATTAGGGAAGTTAAAGTCACCCATGATAACAACCCTGTTATTTTTGCACCTTTCCAAAATCTGCCTCCCAATCTGCTCCTCTGTATCTCTGCTGCTACCAGGGGGCCTATAGAATACCCCCAGTAGAGTAACTGCTCCCTTCCTGTTCCTGACTTCCACCCATACTTACTCAAAAGAGGATCCTGCTACATTACCCACCCTTTCTGTAGCTGTAATAGTATCCCTGACCAGTAATGCCACCCCTCCTCCCCTTTTTCTGCCCTCTCTATCCCTTTTAAAGCACTGAAATCCAGGAATATTGAGAATCCATTCCTGCCCTGGTGCCAGCCAAGTCTCTGTAATGGCCACTACATCATAATTCCATGTACGTATCCAAGCTCTCAGTTCATCACCTTTGTTCCTGATGCTTCTTGTATTGAGGTACACACATTTCAGATGCTTTTGTATGTAACAATCAAGGTTTTTGCATTTCTTTTGACTCCTCAGATTAAAGGATATCACAGTTAAGAAACATAAACATTAGACACAGTTCAGAAAAGCATACTCTGTTCAGCTACTCGGCAAATGTCTAATGTACAATTCCATTTACTTTGCCTCAACCATCAGCCCTACTTCAGATCAAAGGAGAGGATTCTCAGTGAAGGTATACCAGTTTGCTCTATTATTTTTTATAAACCTTTAGTTCCGTGTTAAAATAGTTTTAGACTGTCAGTTGAATGGTAATTTGTGCTAAATTATGGGAAGAGTAAATTCACAAGCAAAAGTAAGTGTGTTACCACTGGCTGGAACTTGAACCATTTCACATTTAACTCTCATAGACATCAAAGAGATGAGACTTTCATCTTATCAGTTTGTACTAGATTCAACACTTGAGTTACAGAGATGAAAGGCTGTAAGGCTAACCCAGATTCTGAAGTAGCTCTCCCGTTCTTTATTTTGAAATCACAATGATATATTATTTCATGTCATTACTAAAAAGCCTTATCCTAATAGTCAGCCTTTCAGCATTTATTGAATTGGCAAATGAATAAGAATTGCTGAGATTATAAATTTTTTTGCAGAATGCTTAAATCTATACCAGCCTGGAATTTTGCTTTGGCTTGCAAAAGGCCAATGTCTAAACACACACACACACACACACACACACACACACACAGAAAGATTTAGTAAATGTAACTTGATTAGGCAAAATGCTTGTTCTATATCAATGCTTTTGAGTTTGGTGCTTCATTGAGTAGTACAATGAATCAGCAAATGTACAGGCATTAAGCAAGCTGAGGACTCCATCAGATTTAAGATTTAAATCAGAAAGGAAAAAGAAAATGGGTTTGTAATGCATTTTTCATTGTTTTGCAGAAACAGAGTAAACATTCCAAACAATTCATGGAGTTAGTAAAAGAATAAATAACACAACAAGCCTTTAAACAAATTTAGTTTTTCAGGTTGGTGAGATTTTTCAGTAGTAATTATGACTTCAACCACCATTAAGTATCAGCTATACTGTATTTCGTTCAATGTTTTCAATGATTTTTGCAGTGAGAATATTACTTAAAAAGTGAAAATTCTTGCCATGCACTGACTCTAATTGTAAATTCTGCATAGGTGCCCAGTATGACTAAGAACAACTTCCAGATCTCCATTTTGAATTGCCCATGTGCAGAAATCAGAAATAACTATCAGTTTTACACATTCACAGCAGCACCAGAGACTGCTTTGCCTTCATTAGAACTGCAAACTCAAAAGTCAATTACTCAGAACAGGCTGCACCTACGTTAATCAACCATCCCTGTTTTATGTCAGCTGGCATTTAAGTTCATTAAGAACATTACGTTGAAAGTGTTTAATCACATCCACCACTGTCATCTGGGTAAATATTATCCAAGCAGCTGACATGGTAGTAATAGGGATGATAGAAATTTGAAATAAAACAGAAATTGTTAGAAGCATTCAACAGATTCTGAATTATTTGTGGAAAGAGAAGAACAGCTGTTTCAAGTCAGTGTCTTTTCATCAGGACTTAAGATTTGACAAAACCACATCAAAACTGAAATATATCTCAGATGTAACTGGCCATGTACTAACTCTTAAATGAATTCAAAATTTGTAAGTTTGAAGTTAAACATTTTGTAAAACTATCAACAGGGTTATAAAATTGCAACTTAAAGCATAAATTAAACTGCGCTTAAAGGCGACCTTTGCCCTCCCTAGTATCAGCCACAGGAGGATCAAAAAGCAAACTGGAGGATATAGTTGATGCTACTTTCCAAAGAGAGTATCAGGAGTTTACAAGGTTGGAAGTCTCCAGAGCACAAAAGAAAGTAGCTAAAGCCAAATAAATGTTTTAGGTTCAAGAATATCAAGGAAACAAGGAAGTAGAGGTTTTACAACTCCAGAAAACTCTCCAAGTTTATACTTTGCCCGGTTTAACAGTGTCCATTCTTTGGTTGTCCTATTTATATCACACTGTCTCTGCTTTCTAATCAACGTGCCTGTAAAGAATCTTATTATTTTCTTTCACTTTCTTTGATAGCTTAATTTTATTGATTCTTTTTGCCTTCATTATAGTGTTTCACAAGTTCTTTCCCAATCATTTCATCTTCTTCATTGTGTTTTGAGAATATGTGGAATATAATTTTTGTTGGTCTCCAGAAGAATTTTTTCACCATTAAAATGAGCATTGATAGTGACCTGCTTCATAATTCTTTATTTTCACAGCTCTAAATGTTTGAAAAATATTTAGATATTTGGAAATATATCAAAATGCTGCTCTTGTAAAAATAATATTACTCTCTGCTGCTCATCTTCAATAATGCATTTTTATTTAAATACAGATACAGAGAAAGCTGGCATCCACCCCGGACACAGAGATGAAATCAAGTTCAACTGAGAACACGAATCTCGGCATGCCATTGTGCTCAGAGTCCAAAGATCTACTGACTAGTCATGCAGGAAGTACTTTTTACAGCAGTTCGAGAAGTGTATCCATTTGGACCTCAGAGCCACAGACAGCCTGGGAAGTTTATCATAAACCTATCATTGTCATGTCGATTGGAGGAGCATTTTTCATTTTGGGTTCCATTGCAACTGGCTTGTACTTTGCACAGATCACCAAGAAAACATGCAATATACTAGGGCCAGCATTTCTGTCGCTTGGGATGATGTTTCTTGTATTTGGATTGGTCTGGCTTCCTATTCTCAAAGAAAAGCAAGAAAAGAAGTCCGTGTCTAGATATTTCAGGAAACAGAGGTCACCATTGTTTACCTTGTGAGGTAAAATGGCACAACAGAGATTCTTGGATACCTTCACAATAATATATATATTTATGTGGACCTGTAGGAATTAATGGAGATGATAAACCACTCCGTATATATGTGCTTTGGATTCACTGAACATGACAGACTTCATTTTATAGGCACCTTTTGGGATCTGAGGATATCCCAAGAACTTTATAATCAATTATATACTTATTTTTGAAGTATAGTCACAGTGGAAGTTCATAAAATATGGAATAAAGTCACAGTGTGGCTCTTGAAATATTTTATTTGTTTGCTATCGCCTGAAGTAAGTGGAACGGTAACGATTTCAAGATTCTGTTTCATGTCCAATGTTGTGGAACTTGATCAGAAATTTAACAATGGCTTTTTAGGGTCATTCAGTTCTAGCTTACAAGTAAATGAGACTCCAAGAATTGCTGTCTCAAACAGTGTTATTTACTCTGCAATGAACAGTTTCAGAAGCCGTAAAATAAATTATGCCAGTAATGAATTATAATTGATAATATAAAGTTATTGTAAATATTATTGAATTAAGTCAATTACTCCATAATAGCAAGGAAGAA
The DNA here is from genome assembly GCF_030028105.1 of Mobula birostris. Taxonomy (NCBI): domain Eukaryota; kingdom Metazoa; phylum Chordata; class Chondrichthyes; order Myliobatiformes; family Myliobatidae; genus Mobula; species Mobula birostris. The sequence goes on from NC_092393.1 coordinate 23,414,142, forward strand.
AATGTGCATGTCTTTTGTGTGAACAAAGTCGTACAGTGGTGCATAATTTTAGGTGTCATTCTGAGATAGAAGAAATGCAACAAAACCAAATATTGCACTCAAATATTAGTAACCTGCCTTAATTCATTGGAAGGTGTTTGCAAAATGTAAAGTGTGAGCCATTCTTATAATTACTTGCTTTCCAGTGAATTTGTCAAAGCGAACCTTATGTTAACTCTTTATACCCATCGGGATTTGTAACTGATGAGGATTGCACTACGTTTCCTGCTAACTCAGCTCTTAATTTTTAAATATGCAAGTGATTGTACATTACATAGAGCATACCGTAAAGGTAATCTCAAGGAATATGAAGATAGAATTGCATCTTTCAACATCAGCAAATTACATTTTGAAAGCATCTTTCACCTTGGAGCAAAAAAAAACAATGTTTTGTAAAAATAGACATAATTTGAGAATCATTTCTATAATTTATTTACATCATTGGCAAAGAAAGGTTAAGCTAAATGTGTTCCTTTTACTGAGGTTCAATAAAATTCAGCTAAGTGAGGACATAATCTTTGTAAAATGATAAATATAATTAAATTTAGTTTAAACATAAAGAGGATTATAATTTGATATTTCTCTTATGATTCCCATAGATGGATTCAATAACTTTGGGAATTCTTCCATTTAGGATAAATGAGCCAAACATACCTTATTTTAATCATATTGGTAGAAGTGACAGCTTCTGTTATTCACATCCTTTTTTTGCCAACTAAAAGTTATCATTTTCTTTTTTTCCATTCCCTAGCTTGAGTCCAACATGAGAACTGTGCAAGAGATAGCTTATGAAAGAGTATCTTCTTTATCATGTTCAATTTAGGAACTATAAATAACATCTGATATTACTTTCCCTTTATGTGATTAGTTATCACCACTTTCTTCACCATGAGCACTTTAAATGGTTGACTAACTCTTGACTGAGAACCTCTCAGTAATGATTTGGAATCAGGGAAGATATTAAGTGATGGGTGCTAAGTCATCAATCTACTTTTTTTTAGATCTAACAAAGAATACCTTTTGCAAATCTTTGAGTGTGATTTTAACCATAAGCAGTAAAGAGGAGGATGGTTAGGTTTCCACAGTGATCCTAAATTCTATACAAATTACGAAAACAGGCTCAAGCACTACGAGGACACAAGGGACTGCAGGTGCTGGGACCCAGAACAACAGGTAAAGCACTGAAGGAACTCAGCAAGCCAGGCAGCATCCGCTTTCCATTTCCCTCAATCGATGCTGCTTGACCCTCAGAGTTCCATCAGAGCTTTCTGTGTGGATATACACAAAGGTTTAGTCCTCTTTGGCAAGAGTTTATTGAATCTTAGTATCAGCATTTGATGTTCTTTTTAGCAGTAATTAATCGTGACTGTTCCAATAACATAAAATTTTGCACTAAAAGTATCTCCAAAGGTATGGATCTTGACTGTGCATGTGTGGCAGAAATAAACCTGAAATAGGTCATTAGCACAGTTTTTCTCTGTGTGTTTTTCATACTCATTCAGTAAGCACCTTCATGATCCCAGCACTTCTAGGCTTCTAATGTATCTTAAATGAATTGGGTGATTTAGCTACAATCAATTGAGATGGATGAAAAATATGATGCTCAATCTATACCTCTTAGTCACGCATCAACAAAATGGTAGGTGAATTAATAGTTCCAATTGCAGGAATGGATACAAGACCATAAGACATGGGAGCAGAATTAGGCCATTTGGCCTATCAAGTCATGAGTATGGTCTAATTAACATTATGGAATTGTGACTGTGGAGTGACAAAAGATGGGAATTAAATATTCCAGGATATTCTATAGTTAGTAAGGAGAATCAAAAGATAAAAGTGAAAGTGTAAAATGTGGAGACTGAAAGAGCTGAAGAAGATTGAGACAAAGTTGAAAAAATAATCTTGACATTAATGGATAGAACATAGAATAGTACAGCACAGTACAGGCACTTCGGCCCACAATGTTGTGCCAACCCTCAAACCCTGCCTCCCATATAAGCCCCCACATTAGATTCCATATACCTGTCTAGTAGTCTCTTAAACTTCACTAGTGTATCTGCCTCCACCACTGACTCAGGCAGTGCATTCCATACACCAACCACTCTCTGAGTAAAAAACCTTCCTCTAATATCCCCCTTGAACTTCCCACCCCTTACCTTAAAGCCATGTCCTCTTGTATTGAGCAGTGGTGCCCTGGAGAAGAGGCGCTGGCTATCCACTCTATCTATTCCTCTTATTATCTTCTACACCTCTATCATGTCTCCTCTCATCCTCCTTCTCTCCAAAGAGTAAAGCCCTAGCTCCCTTAATCTCTGATCATAATGCATACTCTCTAAACCAGGCAGCATCCTGGTAAATCTCCTATGTACCCTTTCCAATGCTTCCACATCCTTCCTATAGTGAGGTGACCAGAACTGGACACAGTACTCCAAGGGTGGCCTAACCAGAGTTTTATAGAGCTGCACACATCAAAGTTGCTGGTGAACGCAGCAGGCCAGGCAGCATCTCTAGGAAGAGGTGCAGTCGACGTTTCAGGCCGAGACCCTTCGTCAGGACTAATTGAAGCAAGAGTGAGTAAGGGATTTGAAAAGGATTTTATAGAGCTGCATCATTACATCGCAACTCTTAAACTCTATCCCTCGACTTATGAAAGCTAACACCGCATAAGCTTTCTTAACTACCCTATCCACCTGTGAGGCAACTTTCAGGGATCTATGGACATGTACCCCGAGATTCCTCTGCTCCTCCACACTACCAAGTATTCTGCCATTTACTTTGTACTCTGTCTTGGAGTTTGTCCTTCCAAAGTGTACCACCTCACACTTCTCCAGGTTGAACTCCATCTGCCACTTCTCAGCCCACTTCTGCATCCTATCAATGTCTCTCTGCAATCTTTGACAATCCTCTACACTATCTACAACACCACCAACCTTTGTGTTGTCTGCAAACTTGCCAACCCACCCTTCTACCCCAACATCCAGGTCATTAATAAAAATCACGAAAAGTAGAGGTCCCAGAACAGATCCTTGTGGGACACCACTAGTCACAATCCTCCAATCTGAATGTACTCCCTCCACCATCACACTCTGCCTTCTGCAGGCAAGCCAACTCTGAATCCACCTGGCCAAACTTCCCTGGATCCCATGCCTTCTAACTTTCTGAATAAGCCTACTGTGTGGAACCTTGTCAAATGCCTTACTAAAATCCATATAGATCACATCCACTGCACTACCCTCATCTATATGCCTGGTCACCTCCTCAAAGAACTCTATCAGACTTGTTAGACACGATCTGCCCTTCACAAAGCCATGCTGACTGTTCCTGATCAGACCATGATTCTCTAAATGCCTATAGATCCTATCTCTAAGAATCTTTTCCAACAGCTTTCCCACCACAGACGTAAGGCTCACTGGTCTATAATTACACAGACTATCCCTACTACCTTTTTTGAACAAGGGAACAACATTCGCCTCCCTCCAATCCTCCGGTACCATTCCCGTTGTAAACGAGGACATTAAAGATCCTAGCCAGAGGCTCAGCAATCTCTTCTCTCGCCTCGTGGAGCAGCCGGGGGAATATTCCGTCAGGCCCCGGGGACTTATCTGTCCTAATGCATTTTAACAACTCCAACACCTCCTCTCCCTTAATATCAACATGCTCCAGAACATCAAACTCACTCATATTGTCCTCACCATCATCAAGTTCCCTCTCATTGGTGATTACCGAAGAGAAGTATTCATTGATGACCTCGCTCACTTCCACAGCCTCCAGGCACATCTTCCCACCTTTATCTCTAATCGGTCCTATCTTCACTCCTGTCATCCTTTTTTTCTTCATATAATTGAAGAATGCCTTGGGGTTTTCCTTTACCCTACTCGCCAAGGCTTTCTCATGCCCCCTTCTTGCTCTTCTCAGCCCCTTCTTAAGCTCCTTTCTTGCTTCCCTATAGTCCTCAATAGACCTATCTGATCCTTGCTTCCTAAACCTCATGTATGCTGCCTTCTTCCAACTGACTAGATTTTCCACCTCACTTGTCACCCACGGTTCCTTCACCCTACCATTCTTTATCTTCCTCACTGGGACAAATTTATCCCTAACATCCTGCAAGAGATCTCTAAACATTGACCACATATCCATAGTACATTTCCCTGCAAAAACATCATCCCAATTCACACCCGCAAGTTCTAGCCTTATAACCTCATAATTTGCCCTTCCCCAATTAAAAATTTTCCTGTCCTCTTTGATTCTATCCTTTTCCATGATAATCATAAAGGCCAGGGAGCAGTAGTCACTGTCCCCCAGATGCTCACCCACTGAGAGATCTGTGACCTGACCCGGTTCATTACCTAGTACTAGATCTAGTATGCCATTCCTCCTGGTCGGCCTGTCCACATACTGTGATAGGAATCCATCCTGGACACACTTAGCAAACTCTGCCCCATCTAAACCCTTGGAACCAATTAGGTGCCAATCAATATTAGGGAAGTTAAAGTCACCCATGATAACAACCCTGTTATTTTTGCACCTTTCCAAAATCTGCCTCCCAATCTGCTCCTCTGTATCTCTGCTGCTACCAGGGGGTCTATAGAATACCCCCAATAGAGTAACTGTTCCCTTCCTGTTCCTGACTTCCACCCATACTGACTCAAAAGAGGATCCTGCTACATTACCCACCCTTTCTGTAGCTGTAATAGCACTCATACAATTTAAATAAATAATGCATAAGTTGTAATTTAGGAAAACTATCAAGCAAGAAGATGGCAAAATAAAACATAGAAAATAAAAATCTAATTGTGAGTTTGATTAGAAACATTGATATTTATTTGACATTCAGAAAAAGGATAAGGAAACTGAAAAGATCTTCCCTCAATCCAAACATTTTACATTTAAGTATGAACTTGAATATTTCTGCCACTTGGGAACAATTCAAGTTGTTTCCCCAACTTGTTACCTGGTTGCAAAGCAAAGTTGTTGATTCCCACAACTGTCTGGATAATTGCACAAATTGTCTCCATTTTTCCAAACCATTTGCTGCTTTAATAGAGTGCCTTAATGAATGTCAGAATCAAATTCATGCTTTAAAAATGATTGCTGCAATATTGACTTGGCACAAACAAAACAAAAATATATTTTTCCCCATTAGTGTTGTAAAATATTTACTGTCATGGTGACGCAGTTGGCTGGCCACTTTAGATTGTTTTGCTTTGAAAGGGTAATGTATGAAACTGTGATAACAGGAGAAGTGTCTAAAAAGGCAATTGGGTTTCAAAATAGAGAATGTAGACTTAACCTGTAACACAGAAATAGGCTCTTTGTCCCACCAAGTCCAAGCCAATCATCAAGCACCCCTTTTTAATTAATTCCAGTTTAAAGGCATTTTATTCTGCCTTTATTGCTATCAGTTTCCTATCCTCCACTCAATATTCCACTCACCCACACACAAGCAGCAAGTTACACCAGATAGCTAGTCGATCTACGTGGAGAGGATGTTTCCTGTGGGGGAGGTAATCAGAACTAGAGGGCATAGCCTCAAAATTGAGCAGCAACCTTTTAGAACAGAGGTAAGGAAGAGTTTTTTTTAGCCAGCGAGTAGTGAATCTGTGGAATACTGGGCCACAGACCGTGACGGAGGATAAGTCCGTAGGTACGTTTAAGGCGGAAGTTGGTAGTTTCCTGATCGGTCAGGGAATCAAAGGATGTGACAAGGCGGCAGGTGTATGGAGTTGAATGGGATCCAGGATCAGCCATGATGGAATGACAGAGCAGACTCGATGGGCTGAATGGCCTAATTCTGCTCCTATGTCTTATGGTCTTATCATTTTTGAGATGGGGGAGGAAAGCAGAGCATCCAAAGGAAATTCGTGTGGTCACAAGGGAAAGAGACAAACTTCATACAGACATGACTGGAGGTTAGGGTCACTGAAAGTGTGAGCTTAACCAGCTGTGTTGATAGCTAAAGATGACAGTACCATAACAACCAGTAACTGTTTCATAATATGTTAGATTTCAGCTCGTGTGTCTAATGGTTGTTGTAATGTGTCTAGTGTGGTAGTGCCTGTCACTCTTGTTTTCAGCTTCCATTGCTGGCTAGCAGTCTCATGAAAAGGAGAGCTGAATATGTAACTATCTCCCTGCCAGTACATAACCTCTCAAACAGCAAGCCTCCGCACTGGTGACACAAGGAAACTGAACTCCTTTCGGGCTCAGGCTGAAATGCAGAGGATGAGGAGGAGGTCTGGCCCTGCACAGACAGCAGGCAGGCCTGCCGGTGTGAGGATAGGCCCCGGTGCTTGTGAACCAGATCCCCGGCTGTGGGTTAATAGCCCCACTGTCTTGTGGGCAGCCTCGGGAGAGAAGAAACCTATGGAGTAAACCCAGACAGAAAATCCAGAGTAGAACCCCTAAGGCATTGAATGTCCCTCCAGCAGGCCCTGCAGCCAAGCCGGTGCCAAACATGTTTATTACTTTGCCTTCCTTTAGATTGCACTAGTGAGGCCAAGTGGAAGATCTTGACGATGGATCTCCTTAACTTCTGCCCAGGCTTGTGCCCTGGAGAGATCACTCCAGTGCCACTATCCACTGTCCTTCAAGATAGACAAATGCCAACATCTGATAGACAGATTTTAGTTTGTCTTGTTTCCCAAAAATCCATTGGTGTCATCTGAAGCTCAGCTAGTTATACGGATCAACACTCAAATGGCTGTATGATTTATAAATGCTGTAGCATTCCGGTCAGTTGAAAAAGTAGGAACAGACTCAACACCCTTTGCTTCTTTCAACACCAGAAGCTGGGTATTAAGGCAGTTATTACACTTTCAAATTCACTTTGAAGTGGCCAGTAATTTAGACCTTGCAAACCACCATTAAATTCAATAATCATTTAGACTGTGCATTTCATCCCAATCGCTTACTGATAATCTACCTTGAGATATAGAATATGAATGATCGAGTGATGCCAAGGGATTGGCTTACTAATTGTGGTAACATAAATGATCACCTATCTAAGTGATGCTGTCGATGATTCATTCTAAGAATAGAGTTCATCTGCAAAGAGACAAAGTCTGAATCACATATGTTAGTGGTATTACTGAGCAAAACTGCAAGATATCCAGCCTTGCTACAGTGCAAGGTTTAAAAATCTGAATAAGGGACAAAATGAGTGAACAAAATACATTGGTATTCTTTCTCAAGTTATTCTAGCTGCTTGGTCCTGTAAATAAGATACCCACAAGCCTAAACTTTACTCCATGTTCCACGTATGTACTTTGGGACAAATTCGAAGCCAGTAAATAGAAAAATCACTACAGATGGAAACTTCCCTCAAGATGAAGATTATGTGCTTCATTTGGAATTTGTAGAATAAAACATGAAGCATTCTTAGACATCAAATGACTGTGAAAGTTACTGATGTGGAGAAATCTTGTTGGCAGAGTATTGCTTGAATATGCTTAACAAATGGAGACAGATCATGAAAAATTGATGATTGGGTATGTTTGCACAAATCCTCTTTCTCTTTGAATATGTACACAGCGTGGAATGAAATAACGTTAACAATAGCATAGCTTCTGCTGGGTTATGATGTAGTCAAAGACATTTCCTGTCATACCACATCAGATCAGTACTGACCTATTGTCCAGATGCAAAAGCAGATGGGATGTGGGTTATATGTCGTTGAGAAACCTTTAACTCTTGAAGATGGGTGACACATTTTGCCATAGAAACCCTCTATGGTAGAATATCTGTAGGCTGCCTTCTTAACTAATATTTCATATTTACTACTCAATTTAACCACCCTCCCCTCCCCCACCAACTTCAGCTTTCATTTCAATGAAAGAGATTTCAAAACTCATGCTTAGCTTCATCGTTTGCCGCTTTACCCTAAGCCCTGCCCTGTAAATGTCTTTCACTTAAATATTGCAATCTTTAAAAAGTACTATTTAATTAAATAGTTCATTAATTTCTGCTGCTACCTACACATCAACGGAGCCCACAGATTCGTTAGTGTGCAAATTATTCTTAACCTATTGCCGGCATTCATTTAGCAATTCCTTCACCAGAAGAAAATGGCTCCGTTATAATTTATCCTTGCGTTGACAATGAATTTTAGCGTAGAATCTTCCACACAAAAGAGACTATTGTTATACTGTATTTATACAACTTCACTCCTGATACTACCGACCCTACTCTGAACGATATCATACTGCGCTGCGTTTCCCATTAATTATTACCCCAACGAAAACAGTTAAAAGGCTACTAATAAAAGTTAAAAACCATTAATTTAAGGAAGTTATTATTCCCAGTTGAGAAAAATGCAATTCAATAACGACTTTGCATATTTTCATGCATGCGGCTAAATTTAAACATCAAATAGGAATATTTTAGATTTTTTTGTTTTTCTACAGGTATCTAACGCGTCTGGAAGCTTTAAACTTAACTTTCCCAAATTTAACAGGATTTACGTCACGGGAAGCTGGGTGTCCCCGGAGGAAACAGGTGGGCAAGTTTGCGCTTCCCCGTCCCAAACTACTGTTGGGGCAGGGTTGTCGGATGTGAAGATGTTGAAGATATTTGGAAGGTGCCCTTGTTTATTCTGGGTGGCGATAATTTTAGACCTGGTAGGGTTGTCCCTCCTGTTGATCGGCGTTTTTGCCCACGTGCAGGTCAGCGGCAGGGGCGTCGGAGACTGCTTCATCTATACCGGTGCGATCGTCGTCTTCTTCAGCCTGGTCTGGTGGCTCTCCTGGTGCACGGGCAACATTGAGGTTTCTCTGGAGGAGCTCGAGAAAGGCGCCGTGGTCAAGGAGGACAGCTTGGCTAAGCTGACCAGAAAGCTTTCCGAGAGGTTGACAGACAGGAGGCACATTTCACCCACGGAGAACGGTGTGCGGATTAAGAAGGGAGCCGGAGAGCTGTCCACGGCCAACGGCTGGGTGGTGGCCAGGGAGCTGGGTGAAGTGTCGCTGCAGCATCTCAACTCATCAAGATACCTGGAGCTCAGTAGCGTATGGCGGCCCGGGGAGCAACAGAGTGGAGAGCGGTTGCTCTAGTCTAGACGGTGAGAACTATGAAGTTACCTGCGTGAGCCGGAATTCAGAGGGCGAATGAACCAGAAAATGCTGACAGATCAAAATTGGGAACCGTATTGTTCCGTTATTTGCAACCTATTCACTGTAGATTGGAGAACTATACATTGGTTGTTTTTCTTAGCGGAAAATTGCTCGAATCCGATCTTCGAATTTCACGAAGTTAAAGCACACGACACCAGGGAAGGAGTCTACTGCTGAAAGTTAGACTAAAGTTACCCTTCTCTGTGCTGAACTCAAATTATAACGGACTATTTGCAGTTGATAATGTACCGATGTAAATCTTCCTTGGGTGGGGAGTAATAGTCAGAGATAAAAGGGTTTGCAAATCTGCCTTGACACAATCGTTGTTTGAACAATTAACACAAATTAGCAGGGGCGAACTCCACACTGGAATTGAATGGCAGTAATTAGGGCAGGGAGAATGGGATTAAATAAACAACTGGTGATAGGCTATCTTGATTTGAAACTTCATTTTTCATTTTGTATATAATACACAATTACAACAATAAATTAGTTTCTCTCTCGATCACTCATTCAAGGTGTGTATGGGAAAAAAAATCAGAGACATCCTGATAGAAATGATTGAACAATTATTATTGTGAATGACTGGTTGGGTCAGTAGTTGAGCTGGCATTCTGTGGGGGTGGAATGTTAGGTGAGTAAAAAAATACAGATGTGCATAATGCAGAGAGGTTAGTTTATCCCATTGGTAGGAAGAACAGAAAAACAAAATATTGTTTAAATAAGGCTTACTTCATTTTAAGATAAGACCATAAGATATAGGAGCAAAATTAGGCTATTTGGACTATTGATATGCAAAACCAGTCTATCATAGCTGATTTATTTTCCCTCTCAACCCATTCTCCTGCCTTCTTCCCATAACCTTTGATGTCATGACTAATCAAGAATTTATCAACCTCTGCTTTAAATATACTTACTGACCTGGCCTCTACAGCCACCCTTGGCAACAAATTCCACAGATTAACCACCCTGTGGTTTAAGAAATTCCTGCTCAGTTCTGTTCTAAAGGGATGTCCTCCCATTCTGAGGCTGTGCCCTCTGGTTTGAGGCTTACTCACCACAGGAAACATCCTTTCCACATCCACACTATCTGGGCCTATCAGTACTCAACAGGTATCAATGAGCTCCCCCCCCCCCATTCTTCTAAACTCCTGCGAGTGGAGGCCTAGAGCCATGAAACGTTCCTCATACGTTAATCATTACATTCATGGATTCAATCTCGTGAACCTCCTCCAGACCCTATCCAGTGCCAGCATATCTTAGATAAGGGGCCTGAAACTGCTCACAGTACTCCAAGTGTGGTCTGACCAATACCTTGTAAAGCCTCAGCATTACAACCTTGCTGTTATTTTCTGGTCCTAACATTACATTTGCCTTCCTTACCACTGACTCAACCTGCAAGTTAACCTTTAGGAAATCCTGCACAAGGACTCTCAAATCCCTTTGCAACTCTGATTTTTGAATTTTCTCCCTGTTTAGAAAAGAGTCTACGTCTTTATTCCTTTTACCAAAGTGCATGACCATACACTTCCCTGCAATGTACCACTTCTTTACCCTTTCTCCTAATTTGTCTATATCCTTATGCAGACTATCTACTTCCTCAATACTACCTGCCACTCCACCTGTCTTTGTAACGTATGCAATCTTGGCCACAAAGCCATTAATTCAAACATTCAAATTACTGACATATATTGTGAAAAGAAACGGTCTCAATACTGATCCCTGCGGACCATCACTAGTTACCAGCAGTCAACCAGTGAAGACCCCATTTATCCCCACTTTTTGTCTCCTGCTAGTCAGCCAATGCATTCTGCTAGTATCTTTCCTGTGATGCCATGGGCTAAGTATCCTCATGTAGCATCTTGCTTCTGAAATCCAAGTAAACAACATCCTCAGATTCTCATGAATCTTGAAAGATCAATACTAATGGCTTCACAATCCCTTCAGCTACCTCTATCAGAACCCTGGGGTGTTGTCCATATGGTACATGTGCTTATCTGCCTTTAGACCTTTCAGCTTCCCAAGCACCTTCTCTTTCATCATAGGAATTACACTCAGTTCTGCCCCCTGATACTCTTGAATTTCTGGCATACTGCTAGTGTCTTTCACAGTGAAGAACGAAGCAAAATACTGTTTTAAGTTTGTACGCATTTCTTTCCCCCCACTACTACCTCTCCAGCGGTTCAATATCTACTCTCGCCTCTTCTACTCTTTATATATCTAACAAAAACTTTTGATACCCTCTTTGATATTTCCAGCTAGCTTACCTTCATATTTGATCTTTTTTAGTTGCCTTCTCTTGGTGTTTGAAAGCTTGTAGAATGCATATGAGATAGCTTTTTAGACCAGTTTGTGATTGAGCCCACTTCAGGAAAGGCAATTCTGGGTTGGGTGTTGTGTAATGAACCAGATTTGATTAGAGAGCTTAAGGTAAAAGAATCTTTAGGAGACAGTGATCAGAACATGATAGAATTCATCCTGCAGCTTGAGAGGGAGAAGATAAAGTCATAGTATTACAGTGGAGTAAGGGGAATTACAGAGGCATGAAAGAGGAGATGGCCAGTGTTGATCGGAAGGAAACACTATCGGATGACAGTACAACAATAATGGCTGGAGTTTCAGGGGCAATTCATAAGAGTCAAGATGGATACCTCCCAAAGATGAAGTATTCTAAAGGGAAGATGGGGCAACCACAGCTGACAAGGGAAGCAAAGGCAGCATAAAACTAAAAAGGGGGCGTATAATTTAGCAAAAGTTAGTCAGAAGTTAGTGGATTAGGAAGCTTTTAAAAACCAATGGAAGGCAACTTTTTAAAAAAAAGACATAGAAGTGATGTATGAAAGTAAGATCAGCAATGATATAAAAGGAAAACACAAGTTTTTTTTCCCAGGTATATAGTATAAAGAGTAAAAGAGGTGAGAGTGGATATTGAACCGCTGGAAAATAATGCTGGAGAGGTAGTAATGGGGGGGGGGGTCAAAGAAATATAGGGCAAAGTTAAGTACTTTGCGTCGGTCTTCACTGTGGAAGACAACAGCAGTATGCCAGAAATTCAAGAGTGCCAGGGGGCAGAAGTGAGTGTAGTTGTTATTACTAAGAATGTGCTTGAGAAACTGAAAGTTCTGCAGGTAGATAAGTCATCTGGGTCAGATGGAATGCACTGCAGGGTTCTTAAAGAGGTAGCTGAAGAGATTATAGAGCCATTAGTAATGAGCTTTCAAGAATCTTTAGAATCTCTGATTTTTTTTTGGATTTTTGGAAGGCATTTGACAAGGTGCCACACATGAGGATGCTTAACAAGATAAGAACCCATGGTTTTACAGGAAAGATATTAGCATGGATAGAAGATTGGCTGACTGGCAGGAGGCAAAGTGTGGAAATAATGTGGAAGCATTGGTAATGATCTTTCAAGAATCACTAGAAATTGTTATGGTTCTGGGGAAATGGAAAACTGCAAATGTCACTGCAATCTTTAAGAGGGGAGAGAGGCAAAAGACAGGAAATTTTAGGCCAGCTAGCTTGTCATCAATGATTGGCAAAATGTTAGACTATTATTAAGGATGAAGTTTCAGAGTACTTGGGGGCACATAAAGTACACCAAAGCCAGTGTAGTTTCTTTAAAGGGGAAATGTTGCCTGACAAATCTTTTGGAGATTTTTGATGAAATAACAGGCAGAATAGACAAAGGAGAGTTGTTGTTGTTGTTTACTTGGATTTTTAGAAGACTTTGCGTAAGGTGCCACATCTGAGGCCGTTGTACAAGATAAGGGCCCATGGTATTCATGGAACGATTTAGCATGGATAGAAGATTGGCTGATTGGCAGGAGGCAAAGAGTGGGAGTAAAGTGAGCCTTTTCTAGTTGGCTGCTGCTAGCTAGTGGTATTCTGTGAAGGTCAGTACTGGGGCAGCTTCTTTTCACATTAAACGTCAATGCTCTGGATGATGGAATTGGTAGCTTTGTGACCAATATAAAGATGGGTGGAGGGGCACATAGTGTTGAGGAAGAAGGGAGCCCGCAGAAGGACTTGGACAGGTTAGGAGAATGGGCAAAGAAGTGGCAGATGAAATATAGTGACACACATAAAAAATGCTGGTGAATGCAGCAGGCCAGGCACCATCTATAGGAAGAGGTACAGTCAACGTTTCGGGCCAAGACCCTTCGTCGGGACTAACTCATGAAATATAGTGTATGGAAATGTATGGTCATGCACCTTGGTAGAAGGAGTAAAGGTATAATCTGTTTCCTAAACAGGAAGAAAATTTAGAAGTTGGAGCTGCAAAAGGATTTGGGAGTCCTCGTGCAAGAGTCCCCAAAGTTTAACTTGCAACTTGAGTCAGTAGTAGGGAAGGCAAATGGATTGTTGGCATTCATTTTGAGAAGACTGGAATATAAAAGTGCATTAGTCAGGCCATACTTAGAGTATTGTGAGCATTTTGGACCCCATACATAACACAGGATATGCTAGCGTTGGAGAGGCATCCAATGGGGGTTTATGAGAATGATCCCAGAGGTAAAGTGGTTAACATACAAGAATCGTTTGATGGCTCTGAGTCCGTACTTACTAGAGTTTAGAAGAATGAGGGGGTCTCATCGAAACCTATCGAATATTGAAAGGCCTAGGTAGAGTGGATGTGGAAAAGATGCTTTCAATAGTGGGAGAATCTAGGACCAGAGGGCACAGACACAGAATACAAGGATGTTCCTTTAGAACAGATGAGGAGGAATTTTTTTTTGCACCAGGGAGTGGTGAATCTGTGGAAGTCATTGCTACAGATGGCTGTGGAGGGCAAGTCATTGGGTTTATTTAAAGCAGAGGCTGATAGGTATTTAATTAGTGAAGGCGTCAAAGGTTACAGGGAGAAAGCAGGGGAATGAAATTGAGAGGAATAATAAAACAGCCATGATCAATTGTTGGAGCAGACTCAATGGGCCGAATGATGTATTTCTGCACGTAGTCGGGCTGATGAAGTTTAGAAGAAAAAGAAACAGCGATTGAAAGAAAAGGTGAAGTAAGTATGCTTGGCGACTAGGGTAGTGCAGTCGCCCATTGGGTTTTTGTGGCAAGATGCGGAAGTAGATTGCCAGGCCTTCTGTGCAGATACTGCTGTTGCCGAAGCTGGGACCTGGCCAGATTTGAACTCAGGACCATCTGCCTCAAAGTCCAATGCTGATGCCACTACACCACCAGCCAGTCCACACATTATATACTTGTATATAATTATTCAGTCCATTATTTCCATTAGTGCTTCTGCTCTGCTACGTAAATCAGAAACAAACACTCCTTTGTTACAAAAATTATCCATCACATTTTAATTGCAATGTTTTTAAAAAGCTGTCAATTTAAAATGAGTGATAAATATACCAAGTTTTGGGTTTCATCATGTACTAAGGTTAAATATTTCCAAAAGTTGAGTTATCATATAACAGATCAGAGATTCTGCAGATGCTGGAAATCCAGAGCGACACAGAAAATGCTGCAGGAACTCAGCAGGTCAGACAACATCTATGGAGGGGAGTAAACAGTTAATGTTTCAGGCTGTGACCCTTCATCAGGAGTGGAAAGGAAGTGGACAGAAGCCAGCATAAGAAGGCGGGAGGGAGGGGGACAGGGCAGGAGTGCAACTGGTGGGTGAGAGGTGAAACCAGGTGAGCGGGTGGTGGGTGGATGGATGAAGTAGGAAGCTGGGAGGTGATGGGTGGAAGAGGTAAAGCCTAGGGATGGAATCTAATAGGAGAGGACAGTGGACCTTGGAGTAACGGAGGGAGGAGGGGAGCCAGAGGGAGGTGATGGGCAGGTGAGAAAAGGGTGACTGGAAGTGGACGTGAAGATTATACATGTGAAATCACTTTTGCATTTACAATGGTTAGACTATCCTTAATGCTTAAACTGATTTCTTCTGTAAAGATGAAATAATGCTTTCAAAATGGAAGATTTATGTTTAGATTAAAGGAACTGGTTTTCCCATTTCAGGCATCCAGTGTTGACCTCACTAAAGTTAAGCCACATGCCTGAGCCATGGCAATGTGACTGGTTTAACTTCAGATGTGTACCTTCCAGTACACGTGTCAAATGTTCCTCATTCACACTCTAGTAGATAAACAATAGCAACTGGATTAAATCTGTCCATCCAATTTCATTGCAGATCATTAGAACCAGGGCTCATTCTTTTGTCTAATCAGTGAATCCTTAATTTTCTGCCCAGAATATTGGACTGAATTCAAAACTTTAATTTACACTCTTAAACTATCCTCAATACTGAAAGAATTTATTACAATCATGCAGTCTGATCCATTGATAAGAGTGTAATAGATATGTTAGGAAAGTTATTATTCTAATTAATTATGAATTTAACAAGCTAATTTAATTTGTCAACCTGGAGTTGATTTCCTAAGCTACGCTTTCAACATATAAATGAAAATTGATTAATGCGCAAAAGGCTCACTGCACGTTAGTCCAGGCACATGCATGATGAAAAGGATTGTATTTTCTTTTTCAGTCATGCATATGATATTTAGACAAGGTCCTATTGCTGATTAACAGGATGTGCCAGTCACGGGCTGTTACTCTTGCTGAAGTTTAATCTCTCCTGTATCTGAGCTCATTTCCACTTCTCAGACAAAAATAAAAATAGTATTTTGTTCCCTATTCCATACTTAAAGAGCCCTTGAGCATACCACTGTCCTGTAGCAAAAAGAACTTTCATGACGTACTCCACTGGATCTCAGCTTTCATTCTTGTTCTGTCTATCCTTCGGATTTAAGTGCAGAGCCTCACATCAAGTCTCATTATCACCTGAGATTCTTTTTATTTAATATGCATCTATCAAATTCTGTAAACATTGCTATCCCTGTTATTGCTGTCTTGAACATTATTATAGCTCCCTTGATCTTCCATTCCAAAAATCAGTAGAATCAAGTTTAATATTACCGGCATACATCATGAAATTTGTTAGCAACAGCAGTACAATACATGTTTAAATGTAGAGGGAATAAACTGAATTACAGTAAGCGTATTTATGTATATTAAATGGTTAAATAAGCAGTGCAAAAACAAATGAAAAAGTAGTGAGTTAGTGTTCATGGGTTCAACGTCCATTTAGGAATTGGATGGCAAAGGAGAACAAGCAGTTTGCTGAATCGCTGGGTGTGTGTCTTCAGGCTTCTGTACCTCCTTCCTGATGGTAGCAATGAGGAAAGGGCATGTCCTGTGTAAGAGTTAATTGAGAAAGACATCTTGCTCAGTCGTTGCACTGGGCTTTGCATGCCAGGAACCTGATGCAGACTCCTGTCTTCTCCAGTGTTGTATCCTGGGGTTCCCTTACCGTGATGTGGTGAGGCTGCCTGTGAAGATTGGAGCGGAGCAAACTGGAGGAAGTGGTGCAATAATGGGGCTCAGGGTTACACCATAGCTGCCATGTGAACGTGAGCCATTGCTGAGATCTAGCAATGCCATCTTCCAGTCTGAAGACTTCCCGGACTCCATAGTCTTCCTTATCACCCATTTACTGCATGTGATGGAAGCTGCTGTGTCCTCTCTTTGTTCTGCTGTGCAGCATTGATGAGGGCAGAGCTTTCTCTATGTTGGCGAGATGAATTGCCTTCAACACCTGGTGAAGAGGGCAGGCAGGACAGGGATTCTCTACGGGATTCTTGATATAACAGTGCTGTCAGCACGTGCCTTCCTTCCATGTAATGATATAGTGATTCTTTTAGCACTGGTTCTATTAGTATTCTTGTTCCTTATAATCCACCCCAAGTGTTCAGCAAGACAGCCACACAAACATTGCCAATCAGTCAATTTCATTTGGCCCTTGTAGGTTTAGTGGATACACAAGATGGTGGTGCTAGTGCTTCGTCCAGCTGATCAACTCTAATTCTTGCAACTGTATGAATATTGGAAATGATGAGCACTGATTACCAAATGTAAAAAGAAAAACGATTTTTGCAGTTAAATGGTAACTTGTAACTCATTTTCCGTCTCAGGCAAAGCACTTCCCGTCATTGAATACATTTACAAGGAATGCTGCCGCAAGAATGAACCATCTGTCATCAAAGACCCCCAACATCCAGCCCATGATCTTTTCTCACTTCTACCAGTAGGCAGGAGGTAGAGAAGCTTTTGATCCCATACCACCAGGTTCAGGAACAGTCATTACCCTACAACCATCAACTCTTAATCTGGCATGGATAACTTCACTCGCCACTACTCTAAACTGATTCTACAACCTCCAGGCTCACTTTCAAGCATTCTTTGCAACTCATGTTCTCAGTGTAGCGGTCTTTGCCCCACTGACCCACCGTTGCCTAGGGTAAATAGCCGTCGACCCCGCCAAACAGTGCAATTGCTTTGGTGTGGATAAGGTGTGAGTCGCCTGATGAACAGCCACAACACAAATATGAAACAATATACCAACTGCGAGTAAAGAATTATACTTTGTAGCAAATTTTTGGTGATGGGTTAGTAGAAATAACAAAAAAAAATAGGTGCCGCATAAGTAACTTATCAGTCTTGTGAACATAGGATTTTAATACATTGGAGCTCACGCCTCCGATTCCCTCCACACATCCTTCCGAGACTCCAGCCACCCTCCGGTGTCCGCCGCCCTGGAACCGCTGTCCGTTCCACACACATCCGTCCTCTCCGCTCACCTCCCGAAAAGCCCGCACTCCTCAACTCAGCACACATATACTAGATAACAGAACATGACCTCCATTGGCTAACAAATGAATACAATTTCCATTATCTCCCTGTATAACCCAAATATTGCAGTTACAGAGAACCCCTTGCTCAGCAGTTAACATTACGAGAAGCCATTTTAATATAACACTTCAGGGAAGCCATTTTGGTAATAAGTGATCAACAGTTAACAGTCCACCTGGTATGCTGAGAGCCCTACATCAGCATTATTATCTTTATTTGCACAATGGCTGTTGGTTTTTGTTTATGTAATTTTTTTTGTAAACTCTATTGTATTTCCCTTTTGCCTGCAAAAAAAATTCTTGAGGTAGTTTATGGTAACATATGCATACTTTGATAATAAATTTACTTTGAACTTTATTGAGATATTGGAGTCTCAGAGAATGGGATATGACAGAAGTTTATGATTAGTGACTACTTATAAGCAACTTAATACATCTGTTGACTGACTATCTATGCATGCTCTATGATAATTATGCACCTATTTGAAAGAACAGGCTTCTATCATTGCCTTAAGTAAGGAAAATAGAAATTACTGTGACAGATAAACTGCCCCTGATGATCCTAGTCTGGCTTGCCCTACAAGCGGGCTGAACATGACCACCAATGGAAGTATCATATCAATCTGATAAGCCAAGCCCCAAAGGCTTAAGTGCATTGAAACTGTCAAAGAAGTGTTGAAAGTTCGTGAATCTTCAGCATTCTCAAACATTCAAGACAAAAATCACATCATGAGGGAAAAAATAAAAACATTTAAATTTAAAATTAAGTGCTCAACATTAGAAGAGACAATACATTTAAATACATTTAAGCTGATTAAGTAAAAAATTTAGTTCCCTTAAACTTCCCTCTCTTCCTTACAGCTGATCTTGTCCTTAGGAATGAATGGAGTCCTTGAATTTGTGCCATATCCAGATCTAACCTTGCACACATTTTGTAGGCAGATTTCATGCTTGCATTGCAATCCTGAGTAATGTGAAAACTGGTGTTTCTCAAAGAAAGGAAACAAATGATGAATTAAATGACACACATCAAAGTTACTGGTGAACGCAGCAGGCCAGGCAGATCTGTAGGAAGAGGTGCAGTCGACGTTTCAGGCCGAGACCCTTCGTCAGGACTAACTGAAGGAAGAGTGAGTAAGGGATTTGAAAGTTGGAGGGGGAGGGGGAGATCCAAAATGATAGGAGAAGACAGGAGGAGGAGGGATAGAGCCAAGAGCTGGACAGGTGATAGGCAAAAGGGGATACGAGAGGATCATGGGACAGGAGGTCTGGGAAGAAAGACAAGGGGGGGGGGGACCCAGAGGATGGGCAAGAGGTATATTCAGAGGGACAGAGGTAGAAAAAGGAGAGTGAGAGAAAGAATGTGTGCATAAAAATAAGTAACAGATGGGGTACGAGGGGGAGGTGGGGCCTAGCGGAAGTTAGAGAAGTCGATGTTCATGCCATCAGGTTGGAGGCTACCCAGACGGAATATAAGGTGTTGTTCCTCCAACCTGAGTGTGGCTTCATCTTTACAGTAGAGGAGGCCGTGGATAGACATGTCAGAATGGGAATGGGATGTGGAATTAAAATGTGTGGCCACTGGGAGATCCTGCTTTCTCTGGCGGACAGAGCGTAGATGTTCAGCAAAGCGGTCTCTCAGTCTGCGTCGGGTCTCGCCAATATATAAAAGGCCACATCAGGAGCACGGGACGCAGTATATCACCCCAGTCGACTCACAGGTGAAGTGTTGCCTCACCTGGAAGGACTGTTTGGGGCCCTGAATGGTGGTAAGGGAGGAAGTGTAAGGGCATGTGTAGCACTTGTTCCGCTTACACGGATAAGTGCCAGGAGGCAGATCAGTGGGGAGGGATGGGCGGGACGAATGGACAAGGGAGTTGTGTAGGGAGCGATCCCTGTGGAATGCAGAGGGGGGTGGAGGGAAAGATGTGCTTAGTGGTGGGAATTAAATGATCTTATTTTAAGTATTGATTTTGAAGACTATTGAACAGGAAACAAAGAAAGCTGAAATTATGCCATGGAATCTCTCTTGTCCACTTAAGCTTGACATTGTTAAAATTTTATTCAGAAGTTGCTCCCTCTGAGAGCACATGACTGCTGTTCCATTGAAGTGTCAAACTAGTAGACGTTTGCTACATAGCTTTCTGCCTCAAGTGAGAATGTTAGTTACTGTGCGGAAGTTCAAATATATTTACAGTGAAATTCTTGGCTATGCATGTTAAAAGTAGCAGTTATTGAAATAGTTTAAGCACAGTTGTAATTTCTTTTAGGAAAGATACTTGATAGATGAATGTTTTTTTTGTTACACTGTAACCAAGCTCTGGTTGGTAACCCTGACGCTCTGAAATGGGAAATTCCTTTGTGTGAGTAGTAGATGCATTCCTCTCTGTAAAGTAAAATCTTTTGGACAGTATTGCTATTGAATAGATAACCTGCATTTATTTCACAGCATTGGGATATCTCAAAAGAGCTTTTAAAATTAAGCATTTTTTAGTCTGAGAAATGTACTAGATGATTTGTCCAGAGCAAGATTCTTCTACTGACAAACTTAAGTTTTTACTAAAGTTAGGAGATATTTACATAGACACCTGAGGTGAATTCTTGCTTTTTAACCAATGCTTGCAATCTTTCACCACTGCCCTGAGAGGACACAAATGTCTTGATGTTAATCCTTCACCTGAAAGCTAGCACAAGATTTCCCCAGTGCTCACAGTAAATTCACTGTTTTTGTGAACCTAAAAATCAGTGGATAATAAAAATTAAAAACAAAACAGAAAATGTTGGAAACATTTGGTAGGTCAGTCAGCCGCTGAGAAGAGAGATGTAAACTTATCAACACTGCCCTTAACCGCATCTCTTTCATTTCACGCACGTCTGCTCTTACCCCATCCTCCCACCACCCTACCAGGGATAGGGTTCCTCTTGTCCTCACCTACCACCCCACCAGCCCCCGCGTCCAACACACAGTTCTCCGAAGCTTCCAACATCTCCAAAGGGGTCCCACCACCAAACACATCTTTCCCTCCCCCCACTTTCTGCTTTCCACAGGGATCACTCCCTTGTCCATTCATCCCTCCCCACTGATCTCTCTACTGGCACTTATCCTTGCAAGCGGAACAAGTGCTATACCTGCCCCTACACCACCTCCCTTAGTACTTTTCAGGGCCCTAAACAGTCCTTCCAGGTGAGGCGACACTCCACCTCTGAGTCTTTTGGACTCATTTACTGTGTTCGGTGCTCTTGATGTGGCCTCATGTACATTAGTGAGACCCGAGGTAGATTGGGAGACCGCTTCGCCGAGCACCTACGCTCCATCCACCAGAACAACAGGGATCTCCCAGTGGCCACCCATTTTAATTACAAATCCCATTTCGATATGTCCATCTATGGACTCCTCCACTGTCATGATGAGGCCACACTTAGGTTGGATGAACAACACCTTGTATTCCGTTTGGGTAGCCTCCAACCTGATGGCATGAACATCGATTTCTCAAACTTCTGGTAATACCCCCAACCTCCTCCATTTCCCATCCCCTTTTCCCTCTCACTTCTCTTCACCAATCAACTTCCCAGCTCCCTACTTCATCCCTCCCCCTCCAGGTTTCACCTGTCACCGAGTGGTTCTCTCTCCCCTCCCCCCTCTACTCAGCTTTTTTCCCTCCAGTTCTATCAAAGGGATTCAGCTCGTAACATCGACTGTAGTTTTTTCCAAAGATACCACCTGGCCTGCTGAGTTCCTCCAGCATTTTGTGTCTGTTGCTCAGATTTCCAGCAACTGCAGATTTTCTCTGTAGTAAACTTAATATTTTGGTTGAAGGCCCTTTGTCTGGTCTTTAAGCTGAAATATTAACTTTGTTTCTCTTTCCACAGATGCTGCCTGATCTGTGAAGCATTTTCAGCACTTTCTGATTTCATGGCAACCTTTTTTTCGGTTCAGTCAGTGAAATGCAACAAAATGCTGAGTCACAGTCAACACTAATATTCCATTCAAGGAGGAAATTTGAACCGGAATCGATATGACTAACATTCTGTTGCACAAATGTGTATTACGTGGAATGTACGGTTGAAGAGATTATGCAACTGGCACAGAAAAGTTCAATAACAAGAGGTGTGCAAACATCAACTCATAAATTAATGTCAGAGGGTGGATACTCTGTTAAGAATGTGTCAATTTGGCAACATGGAATGTTGTTGGCTGGTTGTGGAGGGGTGTATTGTTGGAAACCAGTGAATATAACTCATTAATCCTTCAGTTTTATTTGAATTAATGGGAAATTGCTTTAATTGGGAATTTAGATAAGTACTGGTAGCCTGTGGGGAGGGGGTGGGTGCAGCAATAAACTTTGGTCAGCAATAAAAGGTTCAGAGGAAAAGTGGTTATGTCTTATCTGTCTCCCCCTTCTTCTGGACTGGTGATATGGAAAATATTAGGAATACTTTAGTTATGTAGTATCTGTGAAGAGATAAACATATCTGTACAGAGACACCTTTGTTTGCTTCATAGCATATTCTCAATTTCCTTAACTAGAGTGCTATCATAGCATTTGGCTTGAGCTCTTCCACTGAAACCTTAAAATCTATGATAGTGTTGACTTTGATCAGATGGCAGGAGTGTCAGGTCTTTTATACCTACTATACATTGACCGTTTACAGTTGCAAACAGTGTATTGTGACTTGATTCTGTACATCGGATCATGGACCAATTGGACACCAAGATAGCGTAGCGATTAACACGATGCTATTCCAGCTTGGGATGTCAGAGTTCGGAGTTCGATTCTGGTGCCCGTCTGTAAGAAGTTTGTACATTCTCCATCTGAGTGCGTGTCTCCTCACACAGTCCAAGGACTAGCTAGTTGGTTAATTGGCCGTTGTAAATTGTCCTGTGATTAGGCTGGTGTTAAATATGTGGGTTTCTAGTCAGCACAGCTCAGTGGGCTGTATCTCTAAATCATGGGTTCCCAACCTAGGGTCCACAGATCCCTCGGTTAATGGTAGGGGTCCATGGCATTAAAAAACGTGGGAACACTGTCTCTAAGTAAAAAGATTCCATTTTAGATTTATGTTTATTTTGAATTGATTCTGATCTACCATTAATCTGAAATAGCTTTCAGATCTCTTAAAGCAGCAAGTTAGACTATGGTGCTCTCCTCTTTAACATTATTCTAGCTGCACTTCTTATAGTTAACAGTAGTTTACCACTAATAATGGATGTTTGGCTTGTTTACTTGCCTTAATAAACACTGCAAAGAAGAATCTATGGGCGCAACACACAGTTTGATTTCCTTATTGCCCAAAAAAGCTACTGACCTCTGTTTTAAACCTAATCAAAGATGAAATTTTAGCAACTCCACTGGGGTACAGAATAACAGACATTTACAGCTCACTTCTAAAGTGGTGATCTTTTATTGTGAAATTACAACTCCCAAGTCCAATTCCTCAGCCATAACTGCTTTAGGGCAGTGGCTTGACACGTCTACTGATTACAACTAGTAGAGCCACAGCCTCTCAGTGCCAAGGACCTAGTTCAGTGTTGATCTCACTGTCTGTGTGGAGTTTGCTGCACATTCTCCGTGCGACCATGTGGATTTGCTCTAGTAATTCTGATTTCTGGTTTCTTCCTACATCACAAAGAAGTGCAGGCTGAGAGGTGAATTGGCCACTGTGAATTCCCCCTAGTGTGTGGCTGAGTGGCAGAATCTGATGGGAATTTTATTTTAAATGGGATTGATGAATGTACTGTAAGTGGACAGATGATGGATGATGTGGACTTGGTGGGACAAAGAGCCTCTTTTTCTACTGTATCTGTTTTGAGTTGAAGAAATCAGAGGTTGCAGTAAACCGGTGGAGCAGTGTTTTTGTGGGGAGACCCAGTTTGACAATGCAAGACTCTTCTGAGAGACCACTTTTTGAAGGTCCAAAGCTTCCAGAGAAACTTGTCGTTCCCACAGCACTCGGATGTTGGTCTGGGAGTCCTGCAGTGGGTGCCAAGAGCCGGTGGTTTCCTGAATAACACACAAACAAATTGCTGGAGGAACTCAGCAGGTCAGGCAGCATCTATGGAAAGGAATTTTTTTAAAAAATCCACGTTTCAAACTGAGATACCTCATCAGGGCTGGTGGTTACACTGGGAAATGTGCTTGTGAAACCCAGTTGCATCTCAGTTCATTAAACTGGAGAGGAAGAGATTAAAGAAGCATCACTACTTTGTTGGTAACGTAGATATTTTTAAAAACTGCTTTACCAAAAAATGTTTAAATGCCTAAGTGTTTTTCCTAGTTTTTAAACACCTAATTATTTCTAAAAGATGTTCAATGGTTTTCCACTTGTTGAATGTCCAATATTAATAGGCAGTCAGTCTTCTCACAGGTGCTAAGTCTGGGGGGTGTAGGCTATCAACCTATCATACAATTATGGGGGCAGGCTTTGCTTTCATTTTGTTGGGAGGACCTTGTAAAATAGAGGCCTCCATAGTTTCAAGAACCAAGTTGTCACTCCAGGTAATAGTGGTAAAGGCAGTTAGCTCGTAGTCCACTGATCAGGTTGGAGGGAACCATCCCCTGTGCCTGAAGCTCTCTATGGAACACATCTTATGCACCATGGAACTCCATCTATGCTTGGTCAATTTGAGCTAGAGGAGATGGTAAAACTCCAACCGTGTGTGTGTGTGTGTGTGTGTGTGTAAGAAGCTGCGTCTAAATCGTCGTGGTCAGGCTTTTGAACTTCCTCTGTGGTAGCAATGTAATGAGGGCAGTCCTGGATGATGTGGGTTCTTGACGATGGATGCTGCCTTTTTGAGGCATTGCCTTTTGAAGGCATTCTTGGTGCTGAACTGCTAGTGCCCATGATGGCACTGCCTGGGTTTACAACTTTTTGCAGATTTTTCTGATCCTATCCAGTGTACAATTTTTACAATTTTAAAATTCTACAATTTTTGTAGAAAATTGCAAAAGACTTTGATGACATACCGTGTCTCCTCCAAACTGTCATGCTACATCAGTATGCTGGGCCCAGGATAGATCTTCAGAAATGTTGACATCCAGGAACTTGAAACTGCTCATTCTTTCCATTACTGATTCGTTGATGAGGATTGGAGTGTGTTTCCTCAATTTTCCCTTCCTGAAGTCCACAGTCAATTCCTTGGTCTTACTGATGTTGAGGGCAAGGTTATTGTTTTAACACCACTCAACCACCTGATCTATCTCACTCCTGTATGCCCCCTCGTCACCTTCTGAGATTTTGCCATCAGTAGATGTGTCATTGGCAAATGCTTAGTCACAAAGTCATGGGTGTAGAGAGAGTAGAGCAGTGGGCTAAGTATGCATCCTTGAGGTGCGCCAGTGTCGATGGTCAGCGAGGAAGAGATGTTATTTCTAATCTGCACTGAATGTGAGCTATTGGTGAGGAAGTCAAAGATTCGCTTGCAGAGGGAGGTAGGGGGGCCCAGGTTTAGAGCTTATTGATTCGAACTGAGGGTATGATTATGTTGAAGGCTGAGCTGTAATCAACAAACAGAAGCCTGGTGGAGGCATTGCTATTGTCCAGTTGATCCAAGGCCAAGTGGAGAACCAATGAGATTGCATCTGCTGTGACCTTTTGTGGCAAAAGGCAAATTGCAGCAGGTCCAGATCTTTGCTTAGGCAGGAGTTGATTCAGGCTGTGACCGACCTCTCAAGCCACTTCATAACAGTAAATGTGAGTGCCACTGGGCAATAGTCATTCAGGTAGCTCACCCTGCTCTTGGGCACTGCTATGATTGTAACCCTCTTGAAGCAGGTGGGAGCCTCTGAATGCAGCAGTGAAAGATTGTAGGTCCTTGAACACTCCCACCAGTTGGATGGCAGGGATTTTCAGCGCCCTTCCATGTCCACCACCAGGGCACAACGCCTTGTGAGGGTTCATCCTCTTGAAAGATGTTCTGATGTTGGCCACCAAGACAGAGACCAGAGTACCAGATGCTGGGAGGATTCACACAGGTGTAATGTCATATTCCCTTTCAAAGCATACCGAATAGGCATTGAGTTCATCTGCGAGTGGAGCATCACAGCCATTTGTGACGTTAGGTTTTGCTTTGTCGCAGTTAATAGCTGATTCTGTCTCTAACTTCAATTGGGATCGTTTTGCTTTGCCCTTAAAATAGCCTTCCATAGATCATACCTGGAGTTGTATATTTCTGGATCACTGATCTAGCCCTCAGTAGACAACAAATGTCCTGGTTTATCCGTGGCTTTTGGATTGGTTATGTCTAGTAAGGAAAAACTTCTTCACACAGAGAGTGGTGAATCTGTGGAATTCTCTGCCACAGGATACAGTTGAGGCCAGTTCATTGTCTATATTTAAGAGGGAGTTAGATATGGCCGTTGTGGCTACGGGGATCAGGGGGTATGGAGGGAAGGCTGGTGCAGGGTTCTGAGTTGGATGATCAGCCATGATCATAATAAATGGCGGTGCAGGCTCAAAGGGCCGAATGGCCTACTCCTGCACCTATTTTCTATGTTTCTATGTTGTCAGGCGCACACTGATCCACTGTGATCATTGATAAAACATTTTTCCTTTTGTATGCTGGACTTGTAAGTCTTCCCTTTCTATCCACTTTAGGATACCAAGTATCTTTGAGTGACATATTGTCTATAAAAGCTGTAATCCCACAGATGTTGAGGTAATTATGATGTTGACATGCTCTCTCGCTCTCAGTCAGCTTCCAGATATCCTTGACGTTCTCTGGCTGAAGAAGGTTCAAAATGTCAGTCTCGCTGTGTTTACGCAGATCAGACCTTTAGGTTCAAGTTGTCCTCTCACTACACTTGAATTCAATTTGGCTGTTACTCTGGAGTGCTCAGTTTATGGCTATAGCTATTGAAAATAAAGCCCAGCCATGACTGTAAGCCAAATATGAAATGAGCTTTCACATTGTGTTTAATGGAAGGACTTGTAAGCTGGGGGGTGGGTCTGAGGAAGTGGAGAAGAGGAAGTGTTACTGGAGTTGGAACTGCTGTTACTGTGGCGTGTAGAGACTAAAAGTGTTTTTTATGTTTAGAGATGCAGCATGGTAACAGGCCCCTCTGGACACACAAGCCTGGGCCACACAGTTACACTTAAGTGTCTAATTATCTACTAATCAGTATGTTGGGAGTGTATGGGAGGGGTAGCACCTCTGGTGGGGGGAAAATGTCGCGTCCTTTTCAGGGCGGTTAGTCCACCTTTGGTCCCCACCTGGCACTCAGCTCTCACCTGTGGCTCCCCATAGCTGTTTGCATGCAACAGCAGCCACACCCTGGGCAACGGCTTCGACAAGCCGGCTAAACTAGGTGAGGGCAGCCGACGGGTCTCAAACACTCGGTGAGATAAGGAGTGGTCTATCCCAGCATTTGAAGACCAACTCTGGCAGATTGAGCGGACGAGACTAATGGAAGGTCCAACGGTCAAGAAGGCGGTCTCTGCAAGTGTCGTGGAATGTGTAGAGCACGACAAGACACAGAAGATGTCCTGGTCATCCACTGCGCCTAGTCCCATCTCCAGCCGTCTTGACTCTTGTCTTGCCACTGGATCCAGATGGGAATTGGTTAGAGAGAGTGAGGCTGACACTGCGCAACTCTCCCTCAACTAAATCCAAATCAAGCGCTAGTCTCGACACCATCTTCAAGCCGGCTGGTGGCGCAGTGACATCAGCACCAGACCCCAGGAGCGAAGGTTCCCGAGTTCGAATCCAGTCCAGCCGATCCCGGGCACGTGTCGGGTTGAGTGTCGAACTAGCAATTCGACCTCGTAAAAAGTACTAATGGTGTCGAGGTCTTCATTGATGACGATGGACGAACCTTATGTCTTTGCAATGTGGGAGGAAACCAAAGTACCCAGAAGAAACCTACCTGGTGACAGGGAAAACATACAAACTCCTCTTTACAGACAGCAGTAGTAATTGAACCTAGGTTGCTATTGCTTGGGTAACTGCTATGCTAACATGCTGCCCTAAATCTTCCCTTAATTCTTCTGTTATGAAATCACTATCATACAGATTCCATTCAGGTTCAAGATTGATGTTATTCCACTTTCACAAGTGTAAGGAGAATGAAATAATTGTTACTCCGGACCTGATGCAACACAAAGATAGCACAGTAATAATAATTTTAAAATGCAATAAATATAAATACATAAGATAACTTTTATATCGGTTGCATGCCTATAAAATAGCATTATGCTGTAATAAGGTGACTGATGGGAATAAATAAAATAGAGGTGGAGGTATTGAGCAATCTAACTGCTTGGGGAAAGTCTGGTGGTCCTGGCATGGATTCTGTGTAGGCTCCTTCCTGATGAGAGTAGCTCAAACAGTCCAGGAGCAGGGCGTGTGGGGGTCCTTTATGACGTTACTGACCCTCTTCCGGCACCTTTCTGTATATATGTCTTTGGTGGGTAGTCTGGTGCCAGTGATGCATTGGGCAGTTTTGACCACCTGTTGTGGAGCCTTGCTGTCCACCACAGTACTGATTCCGTACCAAGCAGTAATGCAGTTCGTTAGGATGCTCCCTACTGCGCATCTGTACAATGAGGTGAGTATGGATGTGTGAAGTCCAGCTTTCTTCAGCCTCCTCAAAGCTTTCCTAACTGCACAGGATGTGTTCTGGGACCATGAGAGATTATGATGTGCACTCCCAGGAGTCTGAAATTGCTTACTGTGCTACTGATGTGAAGGGGGTGTGAGTGGTACGAGTTCTCATGACGTCAATAACCATCTCCTTTGTCTTGTTGACATTGAGGAAGAGGTCATTTGCCTGGCACCAGCCTCGCAATCTTCTACCTTCTCTCTGTAGGCCACCTCATCGCTGTTGGTGATGTCAACAAGGATCTTGACAATGTGATTACTCGAGTGTCTGGCTGTGTGGTCATGTGTAAACAGTACAGCAGTGGGCTCAGCACACATGTTGAGGATGATGGGGGGGAGGGAGGAGTGGTTCTACATCCTAATTATCTGAGGTTTCATGGTTAGGAAGTCCACCCATTTGCACAGTGGTGTATTTAGGCCAGGGGTTCCCAACTTGGGTCCACAGACCCCTCAGTTAATGGGAGGGGTCCATGGCATAAAAATGGTTGGGAACCCCTGATTTAGACCAAGGATTAGGAGTTTATTCACCAGGGTCTGTGGGATGGTAGTAATGAATGCTGAACTGAAATCCAGGAACATCATTCTGGCGTAAGACCATAAATTAAAGGAGCCATTTGGCCCATCGAGTCTGTTCTGCAATTTCATCAAGGCAGATCCAATTTTTCTCTGAGTCCCAATCTCCTGCCTTCTTCTCCATATCCCTCCATGCCCTGACCAATCAGGAATCTATCAATCGCTGCCTTAAATATACATAAAGACTTGGCCTCCACAGCTGCCTGTGGCAAAGAATTCCACAGGTTCACCACTTTCTGGCTAAAGAAATTCCTCATCATCTCCATTCTGGTCACCTCACTACAGGAAGGATGTGGAAGCCATAGAAAGAGTGCAGAGGAGATTTACAAGGATGTTGCCTGGATTGGGGAGGATGCCTTATGAAAACAGGTTGAGTGAACTCGGCCTTTACTTCTTGGAGCGACAGAGGATGAGAGGTGACCTGATAGAGGTGTGTAAGATGATGAGAGGCATTGATCGTGTGGATAGTCAGAGGCTTTTTCCCAGGGGTGATTTGGTTGCCACAAGAAGACACAGGTTTAAGCTGCTGGGGAGTAGATACAGAGGAGATTTTGGGAGTAAGTTTTTTACGCAGAGAGTGGTGAGTGCGTGGAATGGGCTGCCGGCAACGGTGGTGGAGGCGGATACGATAGGATCTTTTAAGAGACTTTTGGATAGGTACATGGCGCTTAGAAAATTAGAGGGCTATGGATAAGCCTAGTAATTTCTAAGGTAGAGACATGTTCAGCACAACTATGAGGGCCGAAGGGCCTGTATTATGCTGTAAGTATTCTATGTTTCTATGTTCTATGTTTCTATTCTAAAAGGACGCCACTCTATTCTGAAGCTGTGTCCTCTGGTCTTGGACTCTCCCATCAAGGCCTTCACCACTCAACAGATTTCAGTGAGGTCACCCCTCATTCTTCTGAATTCCAGTGAATACAGGCCCAGAGCCATTAAGTGCTCTTCGTATGACAAGCCATTCAATCCTGGAATCATTTTCATGAACCTCTTTTGAAACGTCTTTGTCTTCTAAGTGTGTCAGGGCCAGAAGAATGACAGATGCTATGGAATCTATCGTGGAGTGGTTCTGTCAGAAAGCATATTGATGAGTGTCCAATGTGACAGGAATAGAGTTTTTGACATATGCCGTTATCAGCCATTCAAATCACTGCATGATGATTTGGTGTCAGTGCCACTGAGCAGTAATCATTTAGTTGTGATGGTGCCATATTCTTTAGTACAGGGATGATGGTGGCCAATTTGAAATGTGGGGATAGCAGTCTGGTCGAGTGAAGTGTTGAAGATTCAGTGAACTGGTGTGCACACCTGCTGAGTACTCGGCCTGCGTTGTCTTCTGGCCTGGCCCCCTTATGGGGGCTGACACTCTGGAGAGTCCTTCTCATCTTTGCTGCTGTTACAGACAGTGGCTGCTCAACTGGGAGGGTGTCGGCTTTTGTGGCCAGCGTGGTGTTGCGTGCCTTGAGGTGTGCTGTAAGGTTGTTTAGAGCATCAGGGAGGGAGGTGTCACTGGTACAGTCGACGTGGTTTCTCCCCCTTTGATGCCCAGGATTTTTTTGTGCGTAGATGGTCTTTGCCCCACATGCCCAAGATGAGGTTTGGCCTGGCTACTCTGAGAGGTGTCCTTACACCGAACTTGAAGACAGTGTCCGGGAGGAACTCAGCAGGCCAGGCAGCACTTATGGAAAAGAATATACAGAAGTCCTGAAGAAGGGTCTGGGCCCGAAACGTCGACTCTTTACTCTTTTCCATAGATGCTGCCCGGCCTGCTGAGCTCCTCCAGCATTTTGTGTGTGTTACAAAAATTAATCTTTTTATTTTCCAAATATTAATATTGTTCATCTTACAATTTTCTTTTCGCCAGTCCAGGTGATCATGTGATACCTAACGAATGTAAAATATGAAGCAGACGGTGTTCCAGTGAAGAATGAAAGCTGCTTTATTAACAGGTTTGTTTTTGTACATAATTTCCTCAAGAGTGAAGGTTCTCATTCATTGAAAGCATATAACAACCAATCTGTTTTATCTTTGTATATGTCACGACATACTTTATCCTTGACAGAATTGAAATAAATCTTTTAAAAAAATGTTTTCAGTCGTGCTGCCTTCACTATGGATATTTCTCTCACTGAAAACTCAGAACACAGAAATAAGCAACACAGCTGCAGTCACAGTCCTGTTTGAGTTTATTTGCTTTTTCACTAATTTGTCATCTATTAAATTCAATATTGCTTCGTGGTTGATCAGGCCTTATGTATTTGGTGTGCTGCTCTCAGTGTTATGTAGCTCCCAAATTTAAGTCATATACAGCATTAAGTCATGTGAAATAAAAGTTTCTGTAAATATAAAAATCACATCTTTCATGATTTTTAATGTACAAAACCATGTATTTTGATTTATCATAACTTGATTGGGGAAATGATGTGTTGATATTATTGGCTCTTCAAGTAGATTAAAGTGCAGAGTTTGGTACTGATACCAGGAAGCTGTCCTGGGAAAACAAGCTTCCACTGATGAGACAAATGTTCTTGGCAGATTGTCAGCTGAAGTACTTTCGTATTGAAAGTCCATTTTGTTTCCAGACTAAATTTACCAGTTTATTTATTGATTTATTATACACTTTGTTTTATTGTGATG
Organism: Mobula birostris; assembly: GCF_030028105.1. Classification (NCBI taxonomy): domain Eukaryota; kingdom Metazoa; phylum Chordata; class Chondrichthyes; order Myliobatiformes; family Myliobatidae; genus Mobula; species Mobula birostris. Next base: position 23,445,797 of record NC_092393.1, read on the forward strand.
CAGCACAGAACAGGCCTTTCTGGCCCTTCAGTATGCACAGATCAGCAACCCACTGATTTCATCACGGGATAATTTACAGTGACTAATTAACCTACCAATGGGTACATCTTTGCACTGTGGGAGGAAACAGGTGAACCCAGAAGAGGCCCACACCGTCATGGGGAGAACGTACAAACTCATTACAGACAGTGGTGGGAATTGAACCTGGGTCACTGGTACCGTAAGGCTCTGTGCTGACAATCGTATTGAATGCTACAATGAAAATGAACATGCAGTCGTTGAAGGCATTGTATGAAGGCAGAGCGCTCTCTGCTGTAGGTGTTTGTGCTGATTTCTGTTCATTTACAGTCAATCAAAAGAACACAGTATACACTAGATGAATTCCTCTGGCGATAGCTATTAGGAACTAATACAGTCTTAAGGTAGTGTAGAGGTATTGGTGGTGTTCTAATTTGTTCTGTATTTCAGTTAAATACATAATTTGTTATTCAGTTAAACGGTAGCCTGTCTTACTTTTTATACCTTTTTAACTATTTCCATGAAAAAGGCTAATTGGGGGAGCTGTTTAATTGGGCCAGAATGTACTGGTCCCAACGTGTCCAATTAACCGGAATCCACTGTATTGTCAATCTAAACGCTTTTCCTTTAATAGCTTAAAGACAAGCAGCAAGATTTCTTGGCAATTCACCCAAGATATGAGGTTGATTCCCACCATGGTAGCCTAGAAATATAAGTTAAGTAAATAAAAAATGTGAAAAAGGAGGAAAACGAACTGTTCTTTTTTTTAAAAAAAATTCATTAACGTCCTTTAGAGAAAAACCTACCATCCTTTCTCTGGCTGATGTGTGGCCTCAAACCCACCGATACAGTTGCCCTTAGAGACAATTAAAGATGGACAATAAATGCCATGACATCCTTCGACTTGGGACAAACATGTCTTTTGAATGCACTCTATAGTTATCAGCAGGTGAAAATTCCATTAAATTCACACATGATCGGGTGCTTCCTTTCTTCTAAGCGAGTTTCAATAAAATTAGAGGAATAGTTGTAAAGATTCCATTTAAAACTTTATTTAGAAATTACTCTTCTAATGTGTTTCAAGAATGAAATGGCGGAGCAGGCCCAAAAGGATGGATGGTCTTATTCTGTCCCTACATCTTATTTTGCAGTTATCTGATTCACTTGGAAATGTCAGCATTGGGAAATATGATTAAAAGGAAATCGTTCAAATATGAAGGCTGCTTCCATCTCTGCAGAGGGAATTAGGAGATTGATTTCTTGAGGAAAGTGAAGGAATTTGATTAGGAGTGATGAATGTAACATTGTTGCATGCTTTCCATTAAAGGGTCTATACAAGTTGAGTTTGTGGCAGGGCCAGCTTAATTTTAAATGGTACTGTAAGATGGATTGAACAGTTAAATGACGGTACAGGAGGGGAGTTGTTGGAGTGTAGAAATCTCTGCCACCCTGTCCAGAGAAATTTTGAATGAATGAACTAGGTACTGCTGCAGACTGGTATGAAGATTACAAAATAGTGAGGGACACTTTGACTTGTTCAGGCACAGACGTGAGAGCAGTCTCCTGTACTTTCAACTTCTTAACTTTAAAAAAAACAAGGAGTGACTCTCCTGTGATTCAGCATATTAAATGAAGGTTATTTTTCATTCAAGTGCGGCACTCTCAGGAAAGGCACAATTGTGACTTCTCAGGAGGCATGACTGGGTGTTCTCCAATGGTAAAAGCTAGAATGTTAGAAACTCACAGGCAACCATCAGCAAGTAAACTTCAGTTGCAGAGTTTCTAGAAAAAAAGTACTCATCAAAATTTTGAGTTTGCCAGTTTCTTTGTTCTGAATTTGATAAATTAACCTGCTAACTTTGCAAAACAGAAGTAAAATGATTCTTGCAATCAGGAAAATGGGTAAGTCAAAGATTTTCAATGAGATTAAATATTTCTTCCAGTTATCAGCTCAGTGTGCAAGTATTTCTTTTTAAATAAAAGCAAACCACACTATTCATATGCCTAATATCAAACTGGTGAAGCATATCCACTTCAAGTTCCATCAAGACAAGTGATTTCTAAAGGGCGGGGGGATTAAGGGTTTTCTCAAAATCTCACAGCTATGGCAATCTATCCTACTGAAGGAAGGCCCTTCCCAGTAACAGATCAAAACTGCAAAGGAGTATTAAGGAAGGCACTGAGCAACTATTCAATTCGATTCAACTCACTTTATTTTCCATGAGGAACTTCATTTGTTTGTGCAGTGGTAAGGCCAACATCACAGATACACAACACCCCACTACACACAGTTAATCACAATATGAAATACTCACCATAGATAAATACTTAAAAGTAATGCAAATAATTTAAAATACTATTTAATAAAAATTTTTACTGTCAAAGGTGCTACGCATACTATATATTCAAAATTGGGTGTTGAGGAGATGAATGAGGAAAGCACAAAACTGGTTAAGGTTCTTCTGGTGCAGATGGGCAGGGAGATGTAGCAGCATCCAGATGGCATGAGACTGTAATATGTGTGAAGTGTATGTGTAATGTCCTCTACTATTTGTGAGCTTCTTTATTGTCCATCTCTTACGGGTGCTGCTGGTGATTCTTGTTCCTGGCCAATGGTTTTACTACTTATTCTGACAATTCTGTAGAGTGGGCTGAGGTTGATCGTACTCATTGATCAGATGAGATCCAGAATCTCCAGAGGGGAAGGCCCCAAGTCCTTGGCTTTGCTTGTTGCTCGGCGGCCGGGGCGGGGTCGAAGCGCTCGGCAGAGATGGTGCTCCGTGTTGGAGGGCTGGTCAGAGGCTCGAAGTTTTCGGACAGACTCAGAGTCGGCTGTGGTCGGGTGCTTCCAGGGTGCTGCATCGGCAAGTTTGCGGCGCTGGATGTTCATGGGAGGGAGAGTTTCTCCCTTCTACCGTCTACGTGAGATGATGGGCTATTGGGACTTCGAGACTTTTTTTTACCGTGCCCATGGTCTGCTCTTTATCAAATTACGGTATTGCTTTGCACTGTTGTAACTACATGTTATAATTATGTGGTTTTTGTCAGTTTTAGTCTTAGTTAGTCTTGTGTTTCTGTGATATCATACTGGAGGAACATTGTATCATTTCTTAATGCATGCATTTCTAAATGACAATAAATGAGGACTGAGTGTCCTCATAATCTAATCTAATCTAATCTAATCATTGCTCCAAACGATACCGTTGTGTTGTAGAATAATATTGATTCAATTAAGCATTTATAAAATGTTGGAGAATCGATGGCTGGACATGAAGTATCAGCATCTTCCAAAGGAAAAATGCCTGTTGTTGGCACTGGGAGAGTATCATCCCACCATTGATCTTTAAGGTGATTTTATTGTCTATAGCTGTGCCAAGGTACTTGTATTCTCAAACACGCTCTATCGACTGGCCACTAATTTCCAGGTTTGGGACAGCGTCTGTTGTTTTCTAAAATCCACTACCATTTCCTTAGTTTTACTGGGGTTTGGGTCCAGGTAGTTGTTTGTGCACCATCCAGCAAATTTATTGATTCCTTCATTGATGCTGTCATCAGAGTTGGTAGTGTCAATGACGACTGTGTTATCTGACTACCTGATGTACTGCATGCCTGGGCGTGAGCTTCTGCAGTCGTCTGTGTACAGTGCGAACAAGACTGGCGAGATAACTGGGCCCTGCGCTGCTCCAGTTGATATTTGCCTGTTGGTGCTCATATAACCATTACATCTCACTCTTTGATGTACCTCTGTGAGGAAGGAGAGGATGAGGAGTCTGAGGTGGGAATTTACATCCATTTGCTGGAGTTTGTGCCCCATGAGGTGGGGTTGAACAGGGCACACTGGATGCACTGGAGAAGTCCACAAACAACACTCTAACAAATAATCAAGCCTCTCCAAGTGTGGTCTCTATGCTAAGAGTAGGCACCCACCTTGTACAAGCAGCAGAAGGATTGTACAAAATTCCAAAGAACCTCCCCTGCCATACTTCAAGTACTACCTATCCCTCTGTGATTCCCTCCCCATAAGAGTTAATTAGTTATCTCAGAACTTTCACAGCTAAAATGGAAGCACATCACTCACAACCCAAGGCCCTTCCAGAATTTTTTGGAATTAATTTGTGCCATAAAGGCTATTAAGATTGGATTGCAGCATAAAATGCCCTGACCAGATATTGATCTTAACTACTCCTCAGGAGAGAAAGGCAACAAATAAGTGACATACTCACACAAAGTGCTGGAGTTGCTCCAGTATTGTGAGTGTGTTACTCAAGATTTCCAGCATCAGCAGAAGCCCTTGTGCTCAAAATAAATGACATAACTCTACATTTCTCACCACTCTCTGATCCTGCTCTGGTACTCTGGTACTGAATAAATAAATAATTCATTTATACAGGAATCTTTATTCTAAATACACACCAAGTAATCATTACTGGGAGTGGTATATGGGAATGGTGTTAATCTGTGCTGTAATGAGAGCAATAATTTTCTAAGTGCAGTTAATTCATCTTTTTCTTAGTGAAAATAATTTGCTGAAGGTTTGTTTCTGAGATGGCGGGCCCTTGGTGGGGGGAGGCTGAAATAGATCATCTTCACAGTTATTTTTGATTGAAGCTCTTTCAAAAGCCTCAGTGTTACACGTTCCACTTAGCAAATGGGCTCCATTTACTGAACACCACCATTTACGACTGCAAATCGGAGGGCTTTCTTCAGTTTAACAGGTTTTGTATCGCTGCTCTATCATTCTCTGTTTTGTTACACTAAAGAAAGACAGTACGTGGAACTACAGAACTTTATTAAAACAGAATGACAAGCATTAAAATACTTAATGACCTGTACACGGCCCCCTCTGCCTGCAGCACATCATCCACTCTATCTGATTCACTGTGCCATTCACATTCCAGCCTGCAGTGAAAACTACCCCCAGGCTCCTGACCACTCTACTTTTATCTCCCTCCACTGGTATGAAATGATACATTAAGTGGACCAATACATTAGCACCCACTCAAACCATCGAACCAGAACCAGTCAACGCTTGCCACCATGCTTTACAAGTCCCATTCCCTGTGTTCACCTGACTTTCATGTTCTCACAGTTGTATTCCCACTGTGTCGTCCATTCTCCCTCTCCCAGTCATATCCGCTCAAGAGCAGGCCACAGTGGTGAAGGCATTCAACAAGCACAAAGATTAACCCTTTCCAATACAGATGTTCCTCAAATCTTGCTGCTTCGTACAAGCTTGTGGTCTCTCTTATTCGCCTAGTAGAATTAATACAAAATTAGGGAGGGGATACGTCAGTTTTTTACTGCATTGGTGAGGCCACATCTAAAGCACCATTCAGAACATTAAGGGAAAATATTAATATGTTAGAAGCAAGTCATTGATGGTTAACCAGAGCTATACCTGGCATGGGAGGTTTTATGAGGAAAGATTAGGCTGGCTATGCTTTATCTGTTGGAGTCTAGAAGGATACAATCCATCCCATTTGATTATATAAGATCCTGGGAGAAACCCCCGACTGGTAAATGTGGAGAGAATGGTTCCTCTTGAAACTAAAATTAAGGATCAAATTTAAAAATAAGCCATCACTCATTGAATGCAGATGAATTTGTTTTCTTTTCTTTGAGTGTTGTGAGTCTTTCAAACTCTTGTTTTGAGGTTGGGTAGAAGCAGATCCTTCAAATAATTTTAGGAAGAAGCAGATGGATTTTGCTATGCGTGGATAGAAAAGACAACCAAAGTTAAGGGGGAAATGAGCTGATGAGATCATAAATGGTGATTTCATTGGTCAGGCAGGCTCCAGGGTCAAATGGCCTACACCTACTGCTTTGTCATTTGTTTGCGTGAATCAGTCATAATTTGATTGAGGCGTGCGTCTCTAACAGCCTCTGACTGCCAAGCCCAACTCTTGGCCTTCACGTGTGGCTTAGCTACTAGGCCCAGCGGAACTGTTTCTACTGACAAGGGAAGGGGCAAAGGCGGACCACTGACACCTCAAAACCAGTTACTTCAGGAAGGTGGGGCTCAGCAGCCTACCTAGGAGAAGGAAAACTCTGACTTTAAGCCTCCACTGCCTTGCGGCCGTACCTTGCAGCTTCAGGAGTAAACCCCGAGGAAGAAATCTGGAGCCGGGGTTCCTAAGGCAGTTTGATGTTGTTTACAACTTCGCTCCGGCGGCCTCTGCGACGGCACTGGTGCCAAGCTATATCGGCACTTGCCCTTCTCTTGGACTACATCAGTGACATGGAGAGGGGGAACCCACTGCATGGGCAACAGCCAGTTCTTCAAATCTTCCCGCCCAGGCTTGCGCCCTGGAGAGGACACAGTCCACCAGAGGCGCAAACCCATGATCCCCTGGGATCGATGGGCTGCCCACTACTAACTGCTCTATTCTGCTCATGAAACACCAGGATATTTGCCTTGTAAATGTAGATTTTGACACTATTTATGATTACAGGACTTACTATTGAAAGTCATTTTTTAAAGTATTTCATTGCTAGAATGCAAGTTGGTGAAAGTACAAAAGCGGTATAAAGTGGGAATTTGCGGTTAATAAACAATGTAAAGTGAGAGATTCTGCTGTAGGATTAAAATATGGTGTGCACTGTATTAAGCAGCCTTCAGTAAGTCTAAACCTATCATAACATCATTCATGGTGTCAGAAGAATTCTTGAATCACATCCTACATCACAACACATTCCTCCTTCAAAGCACTTGGCTCACTCTGAACATAGAAATGTTGGAGACAGTACGCTGTCTCGTCCACTTGATTGAAATGGCTTCACCATAACCCCATGTGCAAGCTTCCCGCCTTCCACTTTATCATTGAATTCTGGCAGTGGTGCACAATGTAGGAATCCATCTTGATGCATTTTCATAAGATAAGACCATAAGATATAGGAACAGAAGTAGGCCATTCAGCCCATCGAGTCTGCTCTGCCATTCAATCATGGGCTGATCCAATTTTTCCAGTCATCCACACTCCCCTGCTTTCACCCCATACCCTTTGATGCCCTGGCTAATCAAGAACCTATCTATCCCCCCTTTAAATACACCCGATGACTTGGACTCCACAGCCGCCCATAGCAAAAAATTCCACAAATATTCAGATCACTGTTGACAGTGAAGCAGTGAGGCTGATCTGACTTTCTGTATAGATGCCCAATACCATTTTACCCTGTCTCAACAGAAAATGTTAAACTCTTTCTGAAACACCTTTTGACCTATGGAAGATCAACAATACAGTATCAATGTGCAGATCGGGACATTCTCAGTTGGTGAGTTGGCGAACACTGTACTATCGTTAACCTTCAGTTGTATAGTAAATTCCATTCAACATACTTGTTTCCACCTCTCCACTTTCCAGCTATGTCCATGGTGGCACCTCAGTAGGACTGTACTACGCATTTGACCCCTAACCTCTAGCCAAGTAGGGACCAACATTTAAGCAAGCATTTGCCTCCTTCGGGGCTGTGCTTCACCCCATTCCCTTCCCAGTACAAATGGCGATTAACGTATTAGTCTGTCTTGAACAGGGCTTCTGCGGACGGCTGGCTCCCATGACATGGAGAGACAGGAAGCTGCAGCTGCTGGAATCTGAAGCAACAACACTATTCCCATGTTCAGCACTTGGTTCAGTGCAGTTTTCAGCATAATTGATCAGCGGTGACCTGGAGTTGAGAGCCTTCTGCAGATCATCAGAGCCAACTGTAGAATCCTTTGCATTATTCCAGTTGATGTTTGCAGAAATCCCAAAATAATACACTAGATACTTCTGCCAACTCTGTGAGAAATACTCCAAAGAACCTCCCCCCACTTGCTTTTTCTCCACAGCCCTCCACAATTTTTACTTCTTTTGACTATGTATTCCATTCAAGATTGAGATACATTTTTAGATATTAAGGGAATCAATGAATATGGAAATAGCACAGAAAACTCGCATTGAGGTAAGAGATGAATCAATATTCTTATTGAATGCTGGTGCAGGCACAGGAGGCCCAATGGCTTCCCCTGTTTCTGTTTCTAGGTTCGTGCCTTCTGATGATTGTCCTGTTGTAATGTGAACAAGGTCACTGGAGAGGTGCAGCTGGTAGATATAAAAGTAGTTATTTATTTAACAAGATTAGACACTCCCTGAAGGAAGAGGTTGTTCAACTCAATACGAGGGATGATTGATAAGTTCATGACCTAAGTTAGAAGGAGTCAATTTTAGAAAACTGAGCATATTTATCTTTCAACGTAGTCCCCTCCTACATTTACACACTTAGTCCAGCGGTCATGGAGCAAATGGATCTTGGATCTCCAGAAAGTGTCCACAGCAGGGGTGATTGATAAGTTCGTGGCCTAATGTAGAAGGAGATGAGTTATACAGCTCTCGTTACATGCAAATACAGTTCAAGTCTTGAAATGATTATGCAGACAGTTTGAAGTTAATAACTCATCTCCTTCTCCCTTAGGCCACGAACTTATCAATCACCCCTCGTATTTCATGACATTTTATATGCTAAGGATCAAAGGACAATTCTGTAGTTAAAATTAATCTACAATGTCTCCTCTAAATTACATACAATTTTCACACCTCCTTCTTTGCACCCACACTCCAAATACCCAAAATAAATGTAAATCAGCATTGTCTGGTTTTCAATTAACTGATGTCCACAGCTCCGGGAAACTATTGTCCAGGGCTGCATTTTAAATTTAATCCACAATCCATGTTCAGGTCTAAAGATTGTTTGCTGAAGTTAATATTTGCTATATACCCTAATTCCAGAATATGCTCTTGTTTAGGCTGTATGTTTCAGATGATTGTGATCAAACCTTGGTGGTTCTTTTACAGTGTGTCTCAGCGTCAAGAAGTTCCTTCACACACTCACCAATAATAATTTTAATGCAATTAATCAATTTTAACGCATTTTCAGATCTCTGTTTCACAAAAATAAACAAGATGCTGTCTGCAAAGGTGTATTAAAGTAACCTACTGTTAGTGGAGCAATTACAATATTATAATTCATAGAGCAATAATGGGTATAGGAATTATGTGTGGACAAGGTATGTAAGTGAATAAATTCATTGAGCTTAGCAACGTAAGACATAGGAACAGAAATAGCTGTTCATCCCATCAAATCTGAGCCACCATTCAATCATAGCTGATTTATTTTCCCTTTCAACCTCATTCTTCTGCCTTCTTCCTGAAACCTTTGGCACTCTTTCTAATTGATTCCAATCAACCTCTGTTTTATATTTATACACACACCCAGTGACTTGGTCTCCACAGCCATCTGTGGCATTGAATTCCACACTTTAACACACATTTAAAGCTGCACCACTTGGCACACTCATCCAGTAATCCCTCCAAACTTGTTCTCTCAATGATATAATTATATTGGGTTCTCAAGGAAGTACACTAGCAGCTGTATTTCATGTTCATTCAGATATATATTTGCATATATTTTGTCCAAATATTTGCTTAATTTTTCCATTGCTGAGGTGTAGCCATTAGTCATAAGACAATATTTATTGAATAGTTCTAATTAGCTTAGGACAATCTATTAGCTTTTCAGAGAGCAGTAGGAAATAAGAGCCACAGATGGCCACAGATACAGTAGGTTTTTTCCCACTTATAGGTCATTTGTAAACTCCGTCAATTTGGAAACAAATTTCATAGTTTTGTGATCTCCTCACTTGTTTTTATTCCAGCCATTAAATTCCAAAGGTGCCGTAGCAGATTATCAACTTGTATCTCGAGGTCATGAAGCCATAATGCTCCCATTATCATGAGCATTTCAATTAACAGACTATGTGGGATTAAAGTGACATTTTATTCTATATCCTTGTGATACAAACAAAAAAAATCAGAGAAAAGAAGAGGTTAAAAATCACGATAGTGTACTGTACTATTTAACATTGCTCTAGCAATGTCTGATTATAGTTACTCCTGCCCTACGATAATTTCTTCTGCTTACAGTAGGTTAAATCGTATAGCTAATGATCAGGCAATTGTTCCGAACAGCCGCAGGTCCAGTAGGATATTAAATGGAGAAGAGTGTAAGGCTCCGTAAAGAGCATTGCCACAATTTGCCACAGATCCAACCTTGGCAGGGCACTGCTGAGTTTGATGACTCCTTGTTAATTCCCATTCTAGCCAACTTGTCAAAATCTTGAGTGCCACGCCAGATCCCCTTTGACCATACTGAATTGGGTATAATTTAGGGAAAGGAATGGTGTCTGAATATTTGCAGGTATGTGGGAGAATAGCAAACTGAGGAGACTGCATGGATAGGATTTGAAAGCAACATCAACAAAGAACGCTCTGCCAATTTATCTCTCAAATGTACACTTGATTTTGTCATTTCATACAGATCAAAACAATTTAATGATTGAAGGTTGAAACATGTTTTACTTCTCCTAACTGATGGCACAGATATTGTTTTAGCTAGGACAGAGTTCATGAGTTTGAGTGATCTGAATGCACAATGCACCTTGACTCTTCCCTTTCAATGTGATTTTCCTATTCAATAGTGCATTTCCCCGGGCTAGAAATTGTAGCATGGGTATCATGTTTCTATGTTCCCTGACTTTTTGGAAAGGTAGTTCGAAACAGGGTGAAGAGTATCTTCCTTGTTATTGTCTTCAAATGGAACATTACAATTCAGCCAGCATTGAGGGGTTTGTGTGGTAATCCCAGCTGCAGTCAATCAGTGGTAAATACTGCTGAGGAAATGATGACGCTTTACCCATAGTGAATGTCACTATTGCTTAATCATGCATACCAGATATAGGTGCCGTGGAGGCACACCCTCATCCACAGAATCAGAATAACAAGATTTTATTTTTAACTCTTAAAAGCATCCTTTTTTTCTTTTTCACTTGTTTGTCTTCAAGGAAATACTTCCTTAGGAGTTTGCAAAGATTTGGCATGGCATCTAAAACTTCATAAACTTCTATACTTGTGTAGAGGAGAGTGTATTGACTGGCTGCATCACACCCTGGTATGTCCTTGAAAGGAAAATCCTTCAAAAAGTATTGGATATGGCCCAGTTGATCATGGGTAAAGCTCTCCTTGCCATTGAGCACATCTACACAAAGCGTTGTTGCAGGAAAGCAGCATCCCCCATTAGGGACCCCCTGCACCCAGGTCATAGTAATACTTTATTGATCCCGAGGGAAATTGGGTTTCGTTACAGTTGCACCAACCAAGAATAGAATATAAATATAGCAATATAAAACCATAAATAGTTAAATAATAATATGTAAATTATGCCAGGAAATAAGTCTAGGACCAGCCTATTGGCTTAGGGTGTCTGACCCCTCCAAGGGAGGAGTTGTAAAGTTCGATGGCCACAGGCAGGAATGACTTCCTATAATGCTCTGTGTTACATCTCGGTGGAATGAGTCATACTCTTTTCTTGCTGCTGCCATCAGAAAGAAGGTACAGGAGCATCAGAACTTACACCACCAGGCTGATCAGGCTCTTGAACCAAAAGAGATAACTTCACTCAGCCTCTTGCCCCATTATTGAAATGTTCCCACAACCTATAAACACACTTTCAAGGATTCTTCAACTCATATTTATTGATCGATATTATTTATTTATTTGTTTGTTTGTTTGTTTATTATTATTTCTTTCTTTTTGTATTTGCACAGTTTGTGTCTTTTGCACATTTATTGAACATCCAAGTTAGTGCAGTCTTCCATTGAGTCTACTACGGTTATTATTTTATTATGGATTTACTGAATATTCCCACAAGAAATTAAATCTCAGGGTTGTTTATGGTGACATATTTGTTCTTTGATAATAAATTTACCTTGAACTGTGTGCAATATCACAGACTAACAATTTTACTCCAGATTTTCCACTGACAGAAAGAATTTTAAAAAAACTTTATTCTCTGAACATTGAGAAGGTTTTAAAATATTGAAGGGCTTTTTTAACAAATATGCAAGCATGGTAAGCAATTAGGAAAGCAAATTGCCTCTATTACAAACGGCTGTAAAGTTCAACATAAAAACACAAATGTTTGAAATATTCAGTCAGCGTCTGTGGAGAGAGAAACAGAAGAAGCATTTCAGAATGTAATCTTTCATCAGAGCTAGCAAAATTAGGAAACACGGATGCATTAAGTTGTTGAGAAGAGGAAGGAGGGAGAGACAGCAAAGGAAATTCCTGTTAAAGGTGGAGACCAAGGGAGAATGACGCAAATGCTGGTGGCAAAGAAACAATGTTAAGGACCTGTTAACTGCAGGTGATCTGAGAATATGACAATAATAGGACATGAAAATGGACAGAGGAGAGAGAAAATAAACAATTCTGGAACAATGGAGACAGAATATTGGAAGTTGTTAGAAATGTGAGGTAAAAGAGGAAACTGGGAATATCCAGCAGGTCAGCCAGTGTCTGTGGAGACAAAAAAAATACTGAGTTAACCTGTACAATCAATATTTAATCATTACTCAATGTTTAATAAAACATTCTCAGATAACCAGCTTTTCAGTTTGCTTCAGAACCATAACATTACCTCAGATTTTCTCTCTCTCAATGCACTCCCTGATTCCCAAGGTATTCCACTTGTCCTAGGGTTAATGCATCATGGATAAACAAAATTAATTCCTGGGATGATAGTACTACACCATGAGTGGAGACTAAAAGAGTCTGCCTAACTCATGCGAGTCCATGTGTGTACCTCAATAAATCTCTCATACAAGTTTCTGAAAGGACTGACAAGGTGGTTGCTGAGAATTTGTTTCCTCAGGTTCTATAACTAAGGGTCATTGTTATGTGATAAGATGTTAGTCATTTTGGATGAAGATGAGGGGGAACATATTCAGGAATGTTGTGTATAGGATTCCCTACCCCAAAGATCTGTGATGATTCAGGTCAGAGATTAGTGGGTTTTCCATCTGTAAAGGAATGAATGCCAACTGAAATGAGCTGGGATGTTGACTTGAAGGATATGTTCAGTCACTGTATGAGCAGGGCAGTTCTAGAGGGGAATATATGGCCTATTCTTGCATTTATTCTTAATTACTTATGCAGCCATAATTACTTATGCAGAGTAGTACTTGAAACAACAGTCTGTGACTCGGGCTGTTGTGGTACAAACTGATGACAGCTGGCATCTAATGTAATATTACACTGCAAAGTTTACAGTTAGTCAAAGGTTGCAAAGTTTCATAATTAACAGACAGCTTTTCTGTAATAATATGCTTGGTAATATTATATCATGATTGCAAATATAGTTTTTTTCTCACAGGCTTGGTGTATCTGGGAACATACAGCGATTGCCATCAAAGGACGAGCAGTGCAAAGAGACAAGGTCCAGGGTGTAAACATCTCCAAAGATCTATCCTGTGCCCGACTTATTGATGTAATTATGAAGACGGCACACCAGCAGCTGTCTTTCATTTGGCATTTGAGGAGAATTGGTATGTTAACAAAGACTTATCAGATTTCCACCAGTGTACCGTAGAGAGCATTCTAACTGGTAAAAGCTGCAAACTCAGCCAGCTCCATCATGGGCACCAGCCTTCCCAGCATCAAGAACATCTTCAAAAGATGATGCATGAAAAAGGCAGCATCTATCATTAAGGACCCCCACCACCCAGGACCGACCGTCTTTTCATCATCTCCATGACAGTGGAGATACTGGAGCCTTTAGACATACACTCAACATTTCAGGAACAGCTTCTTCTGCTCTGCCATCAGATTTCTGAATGGTACATGAACACTACCTCAATATTTTTGCTCTCTTTTTGCACTGCTATTATACAAAGTAATCAAACAGCACAAAACCAGACCATTTGGCCCATCAAGATATATGCTGACCATGATGCCAGTCTAAATGTATCCCATCTGCCTACACATGCTCCATAGTCCTCTGTCCCTAGTTATGTCTGTCTAACTCCCTACTTAATATTGCTAACTTATCTACTTCCATCACCTCTGCTGGCAGCATGTGTCAGGCTGCCAACACAATGTAAAAAAAATTGCCTCATTTACTATTTCCTCCTGTTATCTTAATATTTAGCCCTCTAATAGCTGACATTTTCTCCATCAAGAAGACAATCTATCAGATATTGGATCGATCTATCACTCGATTCTATCTATGCCTCTCCCACACTGTTCCATCAGGGAGAATTCGCACCAGGATCACCAGACTCAAAACAGTTACTTTCCCCAAGCAGTAAGGCTTATCAACACCTCCACCCAGTAACTCCACCACTACTTTATTGTTTCCTGGTCAGTCACCTTATGTACACCATAGTATCTCTTTCTGGACGTATAATCCATCTATGCATATAAGCTATCTTATGTATTTATATTTATTGTGATTTTTAAATTATTATTGTATTCTTTATCTTTTGTATTTTATTTGTGTTGCATTGGATTCAGAGTAACAATTATTTCATTCTCCTTTACACTTGTGTACAGGAAATGGTATTAAACAATCTTGAATAAATTTAAGCAACACACATCGAAGTTGCTGGTGAACACAGCAGGCCAGGCAGCATCTCTAGGAAGAGGTACAGTCGCCGTTTCGGGCCGAGACCCTTCGGAGAACCAGCAGCTTTGATGTGTGTTGCTTGAATTTCCAGCATCTGCGGAATTCCTCGTGTTTGCGTTGAATAAATTTACATTCTTTGATCAGGTCATCCCAATGTCCAGAAAATAAACTTGAGTTTGTCCAACATTGATTTCAAATTTCCAGCATTTGCAGATTTTTTACATTTCTATGCAAATTCCAAGTACAGTAATAGTGGCACTTTGGATTGTTATCAGTTGCAGCCAAAGCGAGGTTAATTAAAATATAATTGCAAAGGCTGGTCTGGAGCCCACATAAATCAAGCCAAGTACTTGGGAGGGAACATTAGTCAAAAGATAACAGCCTTCCTTAAATTTCTTGTCAATGCTGAAAATATAATTTACCACACAACTTTGTTATGCAAATAGTTAGATCCCAGGGAACCTGTACGCTTTCGTCTATGGTGTCTTATGTGTTTTTGTAGATCACACAATAGTCAAATGGTTTTAAGTTCAAGTCAACTTTGACAGCAACAAGCTGCTCTGAAGAATCTTGGCCTAGCAAATATAAATGCAGTGTACTGGACAATAAATCAATCCATTGCAGGATTGCAGAGTAAAATCATTGTGTCTCATGTGTGATACAAGGGCTCGATGTCAGTGGATGACTTCTTTGATTTGCATAAATGATACCCATGAACTATGAACAGCACCTATTACATCAGAACTGCAAAAATGTCCCTTCACCTGCACCATCCCCTGAAGTAGAGAACACCAGACAGCCAGGAATCTGGATTTTCCCAAATTACAAGCTTCTTAAGGGGTGTTCATAGTGTGCGCTGCCTCACCTGTGTGAGGGCAGTGATCCCCTGCACTCCCATTTAGATTTGAGACATGGACTGTATTACAGCATAACTCTCAAAGGTCAGGAGAGAATAAGTGAATTTAAATCTCTGCGTCCCAGTGCTGGATATCTACTTATACCTAGTTGCTATCTGTGTGGAGTTTGCATGTACTCCCTGTTTCCATCTGGTTCCACTGGCTTCCTCCTGCATACTAAAAGTGTACTAACTGGCTCAAGGGTTAGTGTGGACAAGTGACAAAAGACATCGAAGAGGAGGTATGAGACATACGAGAGAAAGCAAGTTGCAGAGCTGCAGGAAAATGGACAGAAAGAGAATGGTACTGATGGGATTTTATGGATTCAGTGGGCTGAATGACAGCCTCCTGTGTTGGAATAAGTCTGGCAGTAAACCCACTGTAATATTGTTGATAGTCTCTTAAAAGCAAGCCATTCAAAGAGAAATTTAGCATGGAAACAATTCCTTCATTCCACTGAGTCCATGTTGACCATCAACTCCCCATTTACATCACTCTACACTGGTGCCACTTTTTATTCAGGTTACCTTCCCCAGATTCAAAATGCAGAGATGCAAAGGGACTTGGGAGTCCTCGTGCGGGATACCCTAAAGGTTAACCTCCAGGTTGAATCGGGAGTGAAGAAGGCGAATGCAATGTTGGCATTTAGTTCTAGAGGTATACATTATGAGAGCAGGGATGTGATGTTGAAGCTCTGCAGGGCACTCATGAGACCACACATGGATTATTGTGTGCAGTTTGGGGCGTCTTATTTTAGAAAGGATATACTGACATTGGAGAGGGCTCAGAGAAGATTCACAAGAATAATTCCAGGAATGAAAGGGTTACCGTATGAGGAACGCCTGGCAGCTCTTGGGCTGTATTCCCTGGAGTTCAGGAGAACGAGGGGGATCTCATAGAAACATTTTGAATGTTAAAAGGCCTGAACAGATTAGGTATGGCAAAGTTATATCCCATAATAGGGGAGTCTTGGACAGGAGGGCACAACTTCAAGATTGAAGTATGTCTATTTAGAACAGAGATGCAGAGAAATTACTTTGGTCAGAGGGTGGTAAATCTGTGGAATTTGTTGCCACAAGCAGCTGTGGAGGCCAAGTCTTCGGATGTATTTAAGGCAGAGATAGATAGGTTCTTGATTAGCCAAGGCATCAAGGGATAGGGGGAGAAGGCAAGGAAGTGGGGATGACTGGGAGAATTGGATCAGCCCATGATTGAATGGTGGAGCAGACTCGATGGGCTGAATGGCCTACTTCTGCTCCTATATCTTATGGTCTTATGATCTTATTCTACCACTCTCTCTTTCTCTCTCTCACACACACAAAGGAAATTCACAGTGTCTGATTAACCTACAAAGCCTTCAGCACATGGGAGGAAACAGTCATGGTCACGGAGAACATGCAGTCTCCATAAAGATGTCAGGACAGAAGCCAACTCGTTGGGTGGTGAGTGAGTTAACCCAGTTGACCTCATTCTCTCAATTTATCTGTTCTGGGTAAAATATTTCTATGATGGTTCTGAGAGGAGACCCTTTACACATAGGACACATGATTCATACATTTGATACAGAACAGATCTGACGGCTTAAAGTGGACATTCATGAAGAACAATGAAACACCTACAGCAGCACAATTACAAGGGGTGATTGATAAGTTTGTGGCCTAAGGTAGAAGGAGATGTGTTATACAGCTCTCGTTGCATGCACATGCAGTTCAACTCTTTGTGTGATTATGTAGAAAGTTTGAAGTTAATAACTCATCTTGTTCCACCTTAGGCCACGAACTTATCAATCACTCCTGCTGTGGACCACTTCTGGAGGTCCAAGATGCCGGCTTCTACAAAGAAGGGATCTGTATGCTCCATGACTGCTGGACTAAGTGTGTACATGTAGGAGGAGACTATGTCGAAAAATAAATGTGCTAGGTTTTCTAAAATTGACTCCTTCTACCTTAGGCCACGAACATTATCAATCACCCCTCGTATATCCCTCTGCAGTCAGGTGCCTTGTGTCAACATGTTCTTTACTCCACCTTTATAACTAAGCCAGGAACCATCTCTGACGTATGAACATTATTGATGGGCATGCCTGAGGGTACATAAAAAAGAGTTGCTAACCTGGTGAATTGCAATACAGGGCCACAGACATCCTCAACAGCAAGTAGCACATACGACATGTCTGCAAGTAGCCCTGTGCAGGTGGCCCTGTAACCAAAGCATCAAGACCAAACTAGAACCTTACCACTCTTGGCCATGAATGATGGGGTGGCCTCGTAGCATAGTGGTTAGCACAACATTTTACAGTCCAGGCGACCCAGGTTCAAATCCCGCCACTGCCTCTAAGGAGTTTGTACATTACTCCGGGTGCTCCAGTTTCCTCCCACAGTCCAACAATGCACCAGTTGGTAGGTTAATTGGTCATTGTAAATGATCCCATGATTAATTCAGGGATTGCTGGGCGTTGTCTCTCGAAGGGCCAGATGAGACTACTCTGTGCTGTATCTCAATAAATAAATAAATGAGAGTGGCCAATTGTCTAATTAAATTGAGGAGAAAACTCCAAAAGTACCTTCACCCTTCACCAGAATGTCCCAGACAGCTACCTCGACATGGAGGATCTTTCCTGGATTCCCCTCAAGGTCTGAATCTACCAGCCCAGGTATTTATTCCTTCTAGAGTAGGAGAAGGATGAGTGACACTACAGAACTGTTTAAAATTATGGGAGGTGTAAATAGGGTGGATAGTAATTTTTCCCTAAGGTGGGGGAGTCCAGAACTTATGGCAGTAGGTTTAGGGTGAGCGGGGAAAGACTTAAAAGGAAGTAGAAGGGTAACGTTTTGTCACAGCTTGTGGTGGGTTTATGGAATGAGCTGCCAGAGGCAGGTACAAGTAGTTTAGCTAAAGAAGCACTTGGATAGGTACATGGAGGGTGGGGCTAGGAGGAATCTGGGCCAAGCATTGGAAATTGGAACAAGTTGGCTGGACAACATGATTGATTCAAAGAGCCCCCATCCATAACTTATTGCTCTATATCTCTGTAAGTTGCCTGCTGTCAAAAATGCCAGTTCAGGTCACTCCACATAACATCCAGAAGTGGTCAATTTCATTTGTATCTTAAACACAATCCACAGTCACAGTGAGGCCATCCTCAGGTTGGAGGAGCAACACTTCATCTTCCATCTGGGTAGCCTCCAAACTGATGACATAATTATTGATTTCTTCCCCACCCGCTTCTCCCATTTGCCATTCCCCATTCTGGTTCCCCTCTTACCCTTCTCCTCATCTGCCCATCACCGCCCTCTGGTGCCCCTACCCCTTCCTCTCTCCCATCATCTACTGTCTTCTCCTCTCAGATTCCTTCTTCTCCAGCTCTATACCTCTTCCACCTATCACCTCCCAGCTTCTCAGTTCATCCCCCTCCCCACACACCCACCTTCACAGCAGTTGCCGAGATGGCGACCAGAGGGAGTTGGTGCCTGCATCTTCATGGCTAGGCAGTACCTTCATACAGTAATTGGTCAGGGTCACTGCAATCATTTTTGTACACTTGAAGTGCAACTGAATCTCTCCCTCCAAGCAAGTTATAATATTCAACAACCATCCCAACCATAGGCATGATGGCAGTATGCTTGGATGCAGCAGCCCCTCTGAGTCCATCCAAAGGTGTAGTTGTTCGTGATCTCAGGACACGGCTGGTTATCAAAAACATTAAGTTCTGCAGATCTAGCAAGTTGCTCAATAATGGTGGAGCCTGCTTCAGCCATCCAGGGAAGAAAGCAACACATGGTGCAAAGCTTGGGCTATTTTGTTGTGATCACATGACCCTGTTGGACATTGGTAATGTAGAATACTGCGAGTGTGATTCACTGGTTCATTGGAGAGATCGGTGGTGCGGGAGCAGTGTGGCCTTGGTTGTGGTGTGGACCAGGCTCTCGTGCCTGAGGATTACCTGTTGCAGCTGCCAAGGAAGGAGATGCTGGAGTTGGCCTTGTGTCATTGGATACTCTGCTGGGTTGGAGCCTGACCCCTCCCATTAGTGCTGCCCCCACAGTGTTCAATTAATGGAAAACAAACTGGACTGTGTTCATCTGTGGCTGTATCGCGTAATATGAGGAACTGCTGTGGGCTTGTTCTTGTAGAAACATGGCTCCATCCACCACGATCAATCTGTATGTTTTCCTGCTATCATAATGATTTGTGCTATATATGTTGTGTGTTGTGTATGACTGTGTATTATAATGCTATTTGCTGTATGAGTGGCAGTGTTCAACTGTATGCCAATAAGTTGCACATGAGATCTTTGTTACCAGATGTGGACAGTAACACAGGCTGGAGTAATCTACAGAGGATATGTATATATCATTTCCACAGACATTCCAGTGAGCCAATCTGGTTATCCTCATCAATATTTTTCTGCCAATAATTTCAATATGTTGAACATTAATGAGTTTGATTCCATGCTTCCGGGGATAGTTTGTACTTCCGGGGATAATTTTGCTCCTAAAATCTGCACATTGTCCATGCTAAAATGTTTAATGTGGTGCAGTAAAGCAGCCTCTTGAAGCATTGACTTTCAAGCACTTGAATCGGAAATAGTGCTCAAGACTATATCGCTTTTCTTTGAGAACTTGTCTCAAAAATATCACCTTGTGTGGTGAGTAAAATATTATTCACACAAATAAATTTAAGTGATGCTCTTAGCAGATGTTGCTTCAGTTTACGCTGAAAAGAGTAAGGGAAAGATCAAAACAGAGCAGGAGATCATAGAGTGTATCATAGTGGCCTAAATTCTCACAAAGGTAGACCTGGAATCTGTCTAGTTGGAAAGCACTCATTAGCAAAGATTGTGAGAGAACAAAGTTTAGAAGACCTAATACCATCCCAGCTGCAGAAATAGCTATGATTCTAGTCAAACATTTCCAGTGAAATATGATAGTGGCATTTACTAAATAAAATTGCTCAGATAGTTCTGCCTGTGAAAAGCAGGACAAATCTAATTTGACTAGTTACCACGCCACCAGCTCGCTCTGAATCAGTCACAGAATAATGAGTGATATTATCAGTGGTATAAAGTGGAACTTACCAGTAACCTATTCACTGATAATCAGGTCAGATTTTTCGGATACCATGAGGACAGAGATCTCATCATAGACTTAGTGCAAATGGGGGGAGAAGAAGAGCTGAGGTCCAAGGTGGAGGTGAGACTGAACACTCCACACATCAAGGCAGCATTTGACTGACACCACAGGGCCCTGTTAAAACTGAAGTCAATAAGGGAAGATGTTTCTTGCACTTGAGTTCTATCTTTCACAAAGAATTAAGGGTATGGTTACTGAAGTCAGTCATCCTACCCAGGAATGTGACCTAACCCCACCCATCCACAGTTGCTTCATTATTGACCTTCAGAATCAGAATCAGGTTTAATATCAATGGCATATGCCATAAAATATGTTGTTTTGCAGCAGTAGTACATTGCAATGCATAATTCTAAAATACTATAAATGATAATAGATACATAAAATTAAATAAAATCAGTAGTGCAAAAAATAGTGAGGTAGTGTACATAGTTTTATTGTCCATTCAGAAATCTGATAGCCTTGGGGAAGAAGCTGTTCTTAAAACGTTGAGTGCGTGACTTCAAAATTCTGTACCTCCCCCTTGATGGTAGCAATGAGAAGAGGGCATGTCTTGGGTGATGGGGGTCCTTAATGAGAGATGCCACCTTTTTGAGACGTTGCCTTTTGAAGCTGTCCTTGATGCTAGGGCCCATGATAGAGCTGGCTGAGTTTGCAACTTCCTGCAACTTTTTCTGATCCAGAGCAGTGGCCTGTCCTTACCAGATGGTGATGCAACCAATTAGGATGCTCTGTAGAAATCTGCGACTGTCTCTGGGGACATACTAATTCTCCGCAAACTTCTAATAAAATATAGTCACTATCATGCTTTCTTCATAATTGCATCAATATGTTGGGCCCGGGATAGATCTTCAGAGTTGTTGACACCCAGTAACCTGCAACTGCTCAACCTTTCCACTGTTGATCCCTCCCACTGGTGTGTTTTCCCTCAACTCACCCTGCCGGAAGTCCACAATCAACTCCTTAGTCTTACTGGCTGTGAGTGCAAGGTTGTTGTTTCGACACCACACAACTAGCTGATCTATTTCACTCCCGTGTGCCGCCTGATCACCATCTGAAATTCTGGCATCAATCGTTGTGTCCCTTCATAAGTGGTGATGTTCAGGGATGATGACGTTGTCAAACTCCACAGATAAGTCCTTGGAAAGAAAAGCAGGGGCCGGCTGGTGGCGCAATGACATCAGCGCCAGACTCTGGAACGGAGGTTCCCAAGTTCAAACCCAGCCGGGTGCACTCCCGAGTACGCTTTCCATCCGTGCTGGTTTGAGTGCCTAGATTGCAACTTGACCTCGTAAAATAAAGGGAAAAATGTCTGTGTTGGGAGTGGCGCGCCACACAGTCTCTCTCCCTCGCTCTGCGCCTTGTAAAGGCATGAAAAAGACATCGTCCCGCCAACATCGCACACGCACAGACGCACACACATGGTGCACACGCCAAAAAAAAAAGGAAAAAGAAGCAGTCCAGGCCTGTGTTAGTGACTAGTAAGTAGTACTTCTGACACCTATAAAGCATAAGTCAAGACTATGATGAGCTTGTGTGTTTTTCTCAAAATTAAATATTTTATTTAGTAAAAATCCGGTGAATACAGGATTTACAGTCAACACCATCTGACAAGTACATTGCTTGCCCTGAATCGTAACAACAACCTTGCACTTAACGTTAGCTAAAGCAATGAACTGATTGTGGACTTTGAGAAGAGGAAGTCATGCAATCTAGAATAAGTCCTCATTGAAGAATCTGCAGTGGAAAGAGTAAACAGCCTCAAATTCCTGGACCCGGCATATAAATGCAACCAAGAAGAAGGTGTGCCAACATCTCTACTTCGTTAGAAACTTAAGAAGATTTGGCATGTCATCAAAGTCTCTAACAAACTTCTACAGATGTACAATGGAAAGCATTCTGGCTGTTTTTGTTATTGCCTGGTATGGAAACTGCAATGCATAGGGATGCAAGAGACTACAGTGAATGCAAAAGGCTCAGAAAGTTTAATGATAAGTACAACTCTCCCTACCATTGAGGATATCTAGTAGACGTGATGTCTCAGGAAGGCGAAATCAATCATGAAGGATCTCCACCATCCAGGCCATGCCCTCTGCTTATTGCTGCCATCAGGTTCAAGGAATAGGTGACAGAAGATGTACATCTCAAAGTTTAGCAGCAGCTTCGCTTCCACTGCCATCAGTTTGTTGAAATAACTTGAAAAACCTTAATTCTACCTCGGACTATATTTCCCTCAAGTTGCACTGACGTTGTTATGTTTTTTTTTATTTACTATGTCATGCAATTAGATTAGATTATGAGGACACTCAGTACTCGTTTATTGTCATTTAGAAATGCATGCATTAAGAAATGATACAATGTTCCTCCAGAGTGCTATCACAAAAAAAGACAAAGACTAACACTGACAAGACCACATAATTATAACATATAGTTACAGCAGTGCAAAGCAATACCATAATTTGATAAAGAGCAGACCGTGGGAACGGTAAAAAAAAAGTCTCAAAGTTCCGATTGACTCCTGATAGTCCCCGATAGCAGGCGGCAGAAGGGAGAAACTCTCTCTGCCATAAACCTCCAGGCACCGACAACTGCCAATGCATCGGAAGCACCCGACCACAGCTGACTCTGAGTCCGTCCGAAAACTTCAAGCCTCCGACCAGCCCTTCGACACCGAGCACCATCTCTGCCGACCGCTTTGACCCCGACCTGGCCGCTGAGCAACAAGCAAAGCCGAGGATTTGGGGCCTTCCCCTCTGGAGATTCTGGATCACACAGTAACAGCGGCAGCGAAAAAGGCATTTCAGAAGTTTCTCCAGATGTTCCTCTGTTCTCTCACGGCTGTCTCCATCAAATCAGGATTGTGCACGGCACCCTACTTGACAGATTACAGATATCATTCAGCGTCGCGCCGCCATCTTCTCCTTTATGCATAGAGGAGAGATTTATGCATAAATTTATGCATAATTTATGTTAATATAAGCCTATGCAAATAATGTTTGTCATGTGCTGCTGAAAAACTATTTTTTTATGGCATTTATTCCCTGGATATGTATACCCATGACAACAAACTTGAATTTGAACCCTTTGCAGTTAATACAGAAGAAATGAACTAAAACATCTAATGAATTATAAACAATTACATTGTAGCCCTCTCTAGGGCACACTTCACTAAAAAAAATACTTCATTACACTGTAGTTAGTGGTATTCCAGCTACAGGTGATCTATGTTTTGGTATATATCCCAAGCTGGAACTTGCAGAAAAGGGGAAGAGAGTGGGTACATCAGTTATGATCAAATGGAGGAGTAGACTCGAAGGGTAAAGTCTGGTCCTATGTCTTTTGGTCCTCTGTTATAATGAAATAAAATAGATAAGCAGGGTATGGCGTATTGGATATAACGTCGTCAGTTGAACTTTAGACCAAATGGAAGCAAATGCGCACAAAATTTGCAAGGAAAGGATTGTCAATATCAAGATGAGTGGAGAGAAACTTCAGGTTTTCACTGTGAACTTTTTAATATTCTTGCATTGCCAAAACAAAAATAAAATGATAGTCAAATTATACTTATCACTACCACAGATCAGAAATGTAAATTTCCCAACAGCGGTCAAAATGAATGATTGGGAAAGCTTCGTCACAGTTACATAAACTCTGATATGAGTTAATTTCCACAGAGATTCTCAATATTTAATGTAAATTTGTATTACTGCATTCAAATGTGTAACTATTTCAGGCATATGCTGACATTCTTAATCCAAAACCACACACCCTACCGTGAATATTCCTTTACGGTTTTCTTTTCTCAGCCACTTTATTTATCATACTTTACCACTGGTTGTATCTCTTCAAACAATAAGTAAGCAAAGAACAAACTCAGAAGCAAATCAACCACTCCTCTAAAATTTCCATTCCACCCTCAGGATAGCTGAATGCCTTAATCTGGAAAAACCAGTTTGAAAATATTCTCCAAATGTTTACTAAAGACACGAATAGCAGTAACAAGTGTGGCTGTTAGCAACAAATTGATCCTTTGAGTTAAAGAGGATTTTTTTTTTTGCTCACTTGATTTTATTTTGCTTTGAAACATGGCTCAAAAAGACAAACAGAAAGCTTTTTTTTACTATGGATTTATAGTTGTTTACACATGTATTAGGTCTATTTGTCACAATTCTGTGCACACATTACACAGCCTTGTAAGGCTACTTCAACACCAAGGAAATACGTAACAAGAAATAAGAGTGAAAACTTTTTTGTACTGATCTTTGGTTCACTTGGAGGAGCAGACAATTGGAGATTTCAAGAACAATTAGTGAGCCCTGTGTATTTAAATCTTGCTGGTTCCTTTCACGTGAATCCTATACTTGTTTATTTCTGGTTTTTCAAAGGCGTATATAAAATGCAGCTAGATACGGCAGGCAACAGGCCCCATCTAACTCATTCTGAGCTGTGTTTGCTAATTAATTGTATTAAAGATCAAAAAGTAGATGGATCTAGAAAAAATATCCCAGAAAAATTGGCTGTCCATTAGTCTTGAGTGAAACACACATCTTTTTATATTTATTTAAAATTAGAAAGATTATAATTAAAAACAATTAAATTAACTATCTTATTTTATTCATACCTATTTGTTTTTATCCAATCTGCATTTTCTTAAAGCTCTAAAAAGGAGAATTTCATTCAACTTCAAAACATGTTTTCAACAAACCTTTCCGGACACATAATGAGCATTGTAAAGCACTGAACAAATAGGCATAAGAGAACAGATGCAGCGAAATACAATGTTTATGATGGGAGGTAGAATTCCAGGAAACAGATGATATTTCGGGGAAGTGCAAACCATAAAAAATGCTTGGAGTAATCAAGACTGAATCTGCAGATGAATTGAAAAGTATTGGGTAAATTTTATGGTAAATGTGCATATAACTTTCAAACCTGTGCAGTTGAGATGGGGACGTGCTGGTGAAATGGAGGAGCAGAGAGAAGGACATTGATGATGATCAGGTTGTAAAGGAACTCAACAGTGGTGAGAGAAGAGTTGGGGGAATTTTTAAAAGGGATCTGAGTAGCAACTTTGTCCACACAGAGGGTGATAGGTATACAGAACAAGCTGGAGAGGTGAGTAAAGTTACAATGCTTAAAAGACGTAGATAGAAAAAGTTTAGAAGGATAGGGGCTAAATGCAGATAAATGGGACTATCAGATGGACATCTTGGTCAGCGAATGAGTTGAACTGAAGAGGCTTTTTCTGTGGTGCATATCTCTATGACTTAGAAGACAGCAGTGTATGACCAAAGTTTCTTTCAAATCACTGCCAACTAAACCAACTAGGATGGGAAGTGCAACAATATATGGAATGTGTAAACACCCTTCCAAGTGACACACCATTTTGACTTGGAAGCAAAGTGTTGAAATAGGGTGCTAATTTACAAATTTTTGCATCGTGTAAAATGAAAAGAAAAACTCCAAAACCTGTCAACAGTTTACTAAAAATTAAAAACCAAATTTGTGAGGCTAAAAAAGTATTCATCCCCTTTGTAATTACTATGTTAACTTCCCTCGGGTGCAATACTGTATATTTCCTTACCAACTCACCCAACTTATTGATTGAGAGAACTGTAGGATCACCCATTTTCAATGAATTCGTAAGAATAAGTACCCCCTCTCTCTGTAAGGTCCAACGGTATGGTAGATTTTCAATAGACCAAACAAGAATGAAGACAAAAGAACATTCAAGGTAAGTCAGGGAAATGATAATAGAGAAGCACAAATCTGGGGAAAGGTACAAGACCATCTCAAAGGCACTGAAGTGCATTGATTTGTGGCAGCAATGCAGTGCAAAGCCATAAACATTTATATATTTTTTAAAAAAAATAAACATTGCAATAAAAATGAATAATGGGGTAATGTTCATGAGTTCATGGACTGTTCAGAAACCTGTTGTTGGAGGGGAACATGCTGTTTCTAAATTGGTGTGTGTGTGTGTGTCCAGACTCCTGTACCTCCTCCCTGACTATAGTAATGAGAAGAGGGCATTGTTTTCAGGAAAATATACGCTGAGGGAGGAAGGTGCAGAACAAGTCTGTAAAAAAGGTGGGTTGAAATGGATTTATGGGCAGTGATCAGCACCTTACAATGAAGAACTCCAGATGAAAGGATTCAGCCCAAAACACTAGCTGTCCATTTCCCTCTGCAGATGATGCCTGACCCACTGAGTTCCTCCTTCATAGCGTTTGCTGCTCCATGTTCCAAATCCTACACTCTCTTGTGTCGGTATGTTAAGCATGCTGATCTGTTTAATATGTCAATGTGAGATATGCCCAGTAGACCAGGCTACAAGAATAGAATAGGAAAGGGTGAGCCAACATGATGTGAAAACGGAATACGGGAAAAGCCGGAATGTGATCTGATGTATGACATGGAATATCATGAAATTGAGTGAAAGAAGTGCGACAGTTGTTCAAAGGGTGAAAACAAGTGAACATAGCAGCCTGGATTCATCAGGAATGGTGAATCAGTGCCAATGTGTTAGGTTCAAAGTAACTTTATTATCTAAATACATATATAGTATGTTACCACTTACTACCTTGAGATTCAATTTCTTGAAGGCACTTCCGGAGGGAAAAGCTATGGAATTTACAAAAAATATACATAAACAGGCAAAGACTTACAAACTATCAGTGTGCAAAAGAAGACAGACTGCAAATAATAATAATACTGAGAACATTACATGTAAAGAACCCCTGGAAGTGAGTGTCAAGATCATAGGATCAGTTCAGAGTGGTGGTGATTGAAGTTATCCCTGCCAGTTCAGGACCCTGATGGCTGTATGGTAATAGCTGTTCCTGAACTTGGTGGTGTGGGACCAGAAAAATTGTACCTCCAGCGCAATGGTAGAAGTGAGGAAAGACCATGGCCTGGATGGTGGGGTCTTTGATGATGGATTCCGCTTTATTGCGGCAGTACTCCATGTAAATCAGAATCAGATTTAATGTCACTGGCATATGTCGTGAAATTTGTTGTCTTTCCGTCAGCAGTACAATACAATACATAATAATAGAGAAAATACGTGAATTACGGTAAGGATATACATTAAATAGTTAAATCAAGTAAGTAGTGCAAAAATACAAGTAAAAAATGTAGTGAGGCAGATTTTATGGGTTCAGTGCCCATTCAGACATTGAATGGCAGAGGGGAAGATGCTGTTCCTGAATCGTTGAGTATGTGCCTTCAGGCTCCTGACCCCCTTCCTGATGGTAGCAATGAGAACAGGGTATGCGTGATGGGGGTCCTTAAAGACAGATGCTGGCTTTTTGAGGTATCACTTCTTGAAGACATCCTGGATAATTCAGAGGCTAATGCCCGTGATGGAACTGACTGTGTTCACAATGTTCCACAGCTTCTTTCAATCCTATGCAGCAGATGCCCATAACCAGACGGTGATCCGGCCAGTTAGAATGCTCCCCATGGTACATCTGTAGAAATTTGCGAGTGTATTCAACGGTGGGGAGGGCTTTTCCTGTGATGGACTGGGTTGTTCTTTCATATTAGCCTGTGATGCAACCAGACTGTGCAACTACACGAGTTTGGCAAAGCTTTTAGTGACATGCTGACATGTTTGGTGACATGGTGTTTCAGGGAGGAAGATTAGCATGGATCTGAAAGGGAAAGAAAGGTTAAGTTGCAAGTGACATCAAAATCAAATGAAAATTGTGGGAAGAAGGCAACTATTCACAAAAATTGTGTTTAGATTGGTGAGACTGTTGAAGAGGTGGATGCGGGTTCAATTTCAGAATTTAAGAGAAATTAGGATAAATTCCTTGATTGGACAGGTATGGAGGACTTTGGTCAAGGTGCAGGTCGTTGGAACCATGCAGATTAATCATTTAGCATGGATTAGATGGGTTGAAGGGCCTGTTTCTGTGCTGTAATACTCTATGATTCTCTGACTCTACATACTAGAAAAGACAGAGAAGAGATTGTGACTTGGGAATAGGGGCCTTGGTGGCAGCAGTGTAGTGTAGGACAGCAATGAAAGGAATAAGCTGGCAAGAACTACTGGAAACACATTTGTTTCACACAACATGTGAGAAAGTGATAGATGAAACCGCCTCACTCACCACCCCACTTCACCTTTCACCTTCTAGCCAGTTCTCCTTTCCCCACCCTCACATTTTTACAATTGGAGTACTGTGTCCAGTTTTGGTCGCCTCACTATAGGAAGGATGTGGGAGCATTGGAAAGGGTACAGAGGAGATTTACCAGGGTGCTGCCTGGTTTAGAGAATACGCATTACGATCAGAGATTAAGGGAGCTAGGGCTTTACTCTTTGGAGAAAAGGAGGATGAGAGGAGACATGATAGATGTATACAAGATATTAAGAGGAATAGATAGAGTGGACAGCCAGCGCCTCTTCCCCAGGGCACCAATGCTCAAGACAAGAGGACATGGCTTTAAGGTAAGGGGTGGGAAGTTCAAGGGGGATATTAGAGGAAGGTTTTTAACTCAGAGAGTGGTTGGTGTGTGAATACACTGCCTGAGTCAGTGGTGGAGGCAGTTACACTAGTGAAATTTAAGAGACTACTATACAGGCATATGGGGGAATTTAGGGTGGGGGGTTATATGGAAGGCAGGGTTTAAGGGTCAGCAAAATATTGTGGGCTGAAGGACCTGTACTGTGCCGTACTATTCTATGTTTTATGTTCTATTCTGCAGTTTTCCATCTTCCTTTCCAGTCCTGAAGAAGGGTCTCAGTCTGAAACGTGGACTGTTAATTTCCATGGATGCAGCCTGACCTGCTGAGTTCCTCTAGCATTCTGTGTGTTTTGCTTTGGATTTCTAGCATCTGCAGAACTTGTTCTGACATTATTTTCAGTCAGCATCAGAACATGGTGTCCAGTTAGAGGCAAGGCACAGTTCACAGACTAATTTGCCTGAAGAAGGGTCTCAGCCTCATAACGTGGACTGTTTATTCATTTTCATAGATGCTGCCTGGCCTGCTGAGTTCCTCCAGCATCTTGTGCGTGTTAGTTGGCAATGTGTTTGGGAAAGAAAGCTGTGAGTGCTTTCTTTCCAGACAGTCCAGGGGGCAGTGCTGCAGGGAATATCAAAGAGGGTGAGGAGGCCGGAGAGATTCATCTCTCTATAGTCCACTGGATGATGAAAATGAGGTACTAGGCTCTCTCTTACCGCTCCCTCTCTGAGGTTTCTGTTGTTTCCCTGTTCTTCCCCCACCTCTCTCCCAGAATGAATCCACAGCTATTTGTATTCACCTAACGCCTGGCAGTTCTTGCTCCACCCCTTCCTTTCACCTTTTTACACTTGCAATCTCCCTTGTCATTCAGTCCAGCTGAGGGGTCTCGACCCGCCTGAATCGTCGTCTGTCCACTTCCCTCCACAGATGCTGCCCAACCAACCCGAGTTCTTCCAGCAACGTGTTTGTTGCTCCAAAAGTTTGAATACTTCTCCTCCTCGTCGCAGGTATGTAACCGGTTCATTTCCCCACCCCTTTGCCCTTTAGACTATGTTTAATTGGTGTATAAATAGACACGCACCTGTCTGCTCACTGAGAGTTCAAGCTCCGGCGTGCGTCGCCAAACACCAATGCAGGTACCTGCCAAGTTCGCCGGTCGCTGCGGGCTGCTCTTTTTGCTCGGTGTCGTCTTTGACGTTGTGGGAGTAATTTTGCTGTTGGTCGGCATCTTTGCCTCCTTGCAATATTTCGACTTCTTTATCTACACGGGGGCCATCGTAGTCGCCCTCAGTCTGGTATGGTGGACGTTCTGGTACACGGTCAACATCGAGGTGTCGGACAAGGAGATCCACGGGGTCCGTGCTGTCGGAGAGAGTTTGCAACGAAACGTGGTGTAGAGACGAGGTGGTGGAGCACTCCGAGACTCAAATAATTCCGCAAAGTTATGTTGGATTATATTTATATGTAAAAGAAAACGGGACGCGGGAAAACTCTGAAAGCCAGTCTGCCCTGGCTGATTTGGAATACAGACAAATTGAAAAACGAATGTTTATTTCACTCGTCCCCAGCTCAGTTTCACCTTTCCCATTGTAGAGATGGTGCACTCCCTCTTGGGGTTCCACCAGAAGCTGGAAGGTGGAAAAGGGGACAGTGTGGTTGACTTAATTCCCAGAACTGACCTCTGCAGGTTTAATGGCTTGAAAGCACGGGAAAAAAGTCAGACAGGATGCCAGAGACAGAAAAGGAAATCGCAAGACTGCAATTGCACTTTCTGGAGAGTTGGAGCGGACGGGACTCTTGGAGGCGCCTGCAACACTCTGACTGACTGATCGACCACCAGTCCAGCCCAACCGTTGCATAGCACTGGGAACCGACTGGCTGCACACAGCGAGAAGAGACCGGACTCTAAGTGTAAATGAGGGCAGCTATCACGGATACGCGTTTAAAGTGCGAAACGTGTCAAACGTGGCAAATGAAGTTTAAAATGTTTACTCAGAGTATTTAACTTTAAATAGCATATGTATTGTTTTATGTATACTCTCTTAATTTAACTCGAGTAAAAATAACTTCAATTTCCTAACGATACGGTGGTATCGCTAATATTATCGACTTAACATATTCGTTTTACCGCTATGCTGTACCAGGTTACTTACACCTGCAAATCAATCTTACATCGTGCATCACTGGGAAGTTTGCACGACGCGTTCGTGTTTTG
Organism: Mobula birostris; assembly: GCF_030028105.1. NCBI lineage: Eukaryota > Metazoa > Chordata > Chondrichthyes > Myliobatiformes > Myliobatidae > Mobula > Mobula birostris. The sequence goes on from NC_092393.1 coordinate 23,477,021, forward strand.
TTTAAATGAAGCGGCTGGTATTTGCACTTTCATTAAATATGCCGTCGTGTTTTCATTTGGTCTGTAGTTACAAAACGCGTTGGCTTTATGTTCCGCGTTGTTATTTTAAAGATCCTCTCAATTTGACTGTCCGTTCAGCGGATAGTAATCGCACTATTGTTTACCCCCATTGTTCTCACCCCCAGCCAGAATTGCGACTAAGACCGGCATTTTGTACGCCGCAGTTTACCGGTATTACTGTACAGGGATACAAATAAGTAAATAAAGTTTTTATTTAAAATAACTAAACGTGTGAAGTAGCGTCGAAATGGAATAATAAAAGCCGTCAAAATTGCATCCCAGACTCACGTATTCATTCCTTCTCGTCCTCTTTACATAAAGCACTGATCTGGATGCGGATATAGTCACTAGGAAGAAGCATGGGTGGAAAAGCTTGAGAGGGATGTGGGTAAAACGCGGGCAAATGGGACAAGGTTAGATGGTCGGCATGCCCGAGTTGGTCCGACCTTCTAAGCTTGTCTCATTTGCCCGTATTGCCCTGGTTCCGTGTGAATGATTCGATGACTCTAAACTTATAATCTCTGAAGTTTGTTTACTTGCAATATATCCTAAAACACCCATTACCTTATTATTTTCTGAAGTACTTATCCGTATTTCCAGCTTCCTTTCACATTGAAAGAGACATTCAGCCCAGTCTATACTAAGTCTCAGAGTAATCCTTTTTTTGCCCGCGTCACCACTTCTCTCACAAGTGACCAGTTGAATCTTATCCCACCCACCTCTACAAGAGGCAATTGACTTAACATCTCATGAGACCTTAAGACATAAGCTATTTGGCCGCTGCTCTGGGATGTGGGAGAAAAAAAAACAGGGGTAAACTTATGTAATTCACAGTAAGAATATACCAACTCAAAATACAGGACTGCCGATCAGAAACAGCCCCAGGTCGCTGGAGCTGTGACATAGCTGCATTAGTTCTAAAGTCATTGTGCCACCCTGACATGGAGCAACGAGGCCGCAAGATACTGTAAACTTCATACAAAGTTTAGTGGATCTCATTTCTTTATCTGTGAACAGACAACATACTGTAATGCTATCACAGTGGCATTATATTATTAAGAATAAAAGCCGGTAAGAAAAGATGGGAACTTTGCAGTTCAAATTACAAATCAGATTTGTTTACAGGGACAGTGTTTGGAGTAGTGTTATGTTTTTTTTTTGGAGTACCTGCCTTATGTGTCACAATATGGCAGGTTACCTTGCCATTGATCCCCCAGCTATTCGCCCATAAACTCAGGACTAGGGCGTGCCCTGTTCCAGACCAGAATTCTACTTCAAGGCGTTATAGAGAAGCTGCATTTTTAATGAGGAAATGTAGTATGAACGGAGCATCAATGAGGAAAATGAATGATGTATGTGGACTAGCTGTGATGAGAGGCCTTAGGCGCGGATGGTAAGGAAGTGGAGGCACATCCGAGACACGATTTCGAGACTGAGATAACATGGTTCTAGGCTAGATGTTAGATGAGATTCCAAACGAGATAGAAATCATAAAGGCAGTTACAGAGTGAACCAAAGTTGGGCTGATGATTGAGCACCGAGCCTGAGTTCAGGTGCTCTTTAAATAGCCAAATCTTGGCGCCAAAACATGGCCACCAACTAGCAGAGCGGGCCGGAGTCGTTAAACGGGTACAGTAATTCATACTCCGGAGAATTGGAGTGTCTAAATCGCGGGGACTGGCGCAGTCGGATTCATACTGTGACAGTACCAAAATGCATTTGATATGATTTCGTGTAATAACCGCGTTACCATAATCGAGGCTGGTGGAATAACGAGAGCTATAGCAGCGTGGATAGAAAATTGGCCGAGCGACGGGAAACAGAAAGCAGCGGTGAAAAGTTGCTCTCAGGGCTGGAGGAAAGTGTACAACGGCGTTCCCTCAGGGTTCGCATTAAGTCCTCTACTTTCTTTAATGTACATTAATCACTTAGATTCTGATGTATTGGGTACAAATCCCAGAAATGCAATTTATGCAAAATTTGGCGGCATGATGGTTTTCAAGGCGATATTGACAAATTGGTAAAATGTAAATGTGTAACAGATTAAAATTAAAGCTGAAAAAATGTGAAGTGGTGCATTTTAATAAGAAAGATAATTACATTCAATTTAAACTAGAGGATATAATTTTAAAAGGGGTAAGGTATATGTGCTTAGTTCATTGAAAGTGGCGGGACTGGTTGACAAAGTCAGTAAAGAATCATAGGGGCTCTTGAGTTTTATAAATAGAGGCACAGAGTAAAATAACAAGGAAGTTGTGTGAGCCTTTATATAAATTGTTCAGCCACAAATGGAATTATGTGTTGATTTCTGAGCAGCAGACATTAATAAAAATGTAAAGGCTTTAGAGTTGATGCAGAAGAGATTTAATAAAATAATCCCAGGGATGAGGGACTTCAGTTCTTTGGATAGACTGGAGAAATTGGGTTTTGTATGCCTTGGAACTAAAGAGGTTGCTAGGAGGTCCAGTGGAGTTCTTTAAGATCAAGAATAGTATGGCTATGATAAATAGTGAGGACCTGTTCCCTTTGAAAGAGTGGTCACGAACTATGGAGTATAGAATGAAGGTGAGTGGTGAAGTACCAAATGTCACATAAGAAAACAGTACTGAACACAGAAAACTTTTAAAGTAAAACATTTCATACCAGAAAATTGTTGAAATATTTGGAAGCACTGCCACATTTTATTACATTAAAATCTTTTTCCTCTTGGATTGAATAAAATATTTTGTTCAAATCTTGAACTCCTGAGATTTATTAACACAGTGGAAGTATATTGAAACATAAATACTTTTTAGGACTATGGGAAATCGAAGGGGAATGGATCCAGTCAGTTAGTCCTTTCACAGAGCTGACAAACTACTCACCTTCTTCGCTGTAGTCTTCAACGAGGGCTTGTTTTTCCTGGTCTTTATGAAAGAGAGACATTTAAAGAAATTTCAGGTAACTTCATTAGAGGCTTTACAATTTAATCTGTAGCTTTCAACAGAGTTCTGACTCTCAATAAACCTATATTTTAATGATTATTTTCCTGAGAGATTGCTTTTCCTCAGAATTATTTAATATCAAATGTTTTTTTTAAAAAAACTCTAAATTGAAGTAATTATTCCTGGCTTTGCAACAGCTCAGAGAGCCTTTAAGACTCTTTAAACCTTTTTTTAATAAGGCTGGATTCCAAACAGGAAGGTTAAAATAGTCTTTAAAATGAAGGAAAGAGATAAGGTTTAATTTGTCCAACCGGCATTGAAATCAAATATATTCGAAAACTACTGGGCTTTTAAAGAGAAGAAAGGTTCATATTTGAGAAGAAATAGTGTGATAGATATGTAGATATTAATTGGTTTGATTCTCATCTAATGATATATTTTTGCATTATCTAGAGATCCTTTGACAAATTCTGTTGTATGTCAAAATTATTAATTGAATAAAAGAGAAAAGATTTGATTGGAATCCAGTCCAGGAATCCTAACCTCCTTCAAGTGTCTGCAATTATATTTAACTCCCAAGATCACAAAGAAAGACATTCCATTCTGTCAGTTTGTCACACAAGTATCCATATCCATTAACGAGTAAGTAGCTCACTGCTAAGGTAAAAAAAACCTGCTTCCACAAAGTTATGCTTGCAATTTTAAAACAACATTTCTTGCAAAACAAAAATGTAGTTTACCCAGTAAATGAAATACAAAATGCTGGGAGTTTTTATCCTGTCAAACAGTATCTGATAAGTGAGAAACAGAGTTAAAATTTCAAGGAACACACATCAAAGTTGCTGGTGAATGCAGCAGGCTAGGCAGCATCTCTAGGAAGAGGTACAGTCGACGTTTCAGGCCCAGACCCTTCGTCAGGACTAACTGAAGGAAGAGTTAGTAAGAGATATGAAAGTGGGAGGGGGAGGGGGAGGGAGAGATCCAAAATGATAGGAGAAGACAGGAGGGGGAGGGATGGAGCCAAGAGCTGGACAGGTGATTGGCAAAGGGGATATGAGAGGATCATGGGACAGGAGGTCCGGGGAGAAAGAAAAGGGTTGGGGGGAACCCAGAGGATGGGCAAGGGGTATAGGGAGAAAAAGGAGAGTGAGAGAAAGAATGTGTGTATAAAAATAAATAACAGATGGGGTACGAGGGGGAGGTGGGGCATTAGCAGAAGTTAGAGAAGTCGATGTTCATGCCATCAGGTTGGAGGCTACCCAGACGGAATATAAGGTGTTGTTCCTCCAACCTGAGTGTGGCTTCATCTTTACAGTAGAGGAGGCCGTGGATAGACATGTCAGAATGGGAATGAGATGTGGAATTAAAATGTGTGACCACTGGGAGATCCTGCTTTCTCTGGCGGACAGAGTGTAGGTGTTCAGCAAAGTTGTCCCGACGAAAGGTCTCGGCCTGAAACGTCGACTGTACCTCTTCCTAGAGATGCTGCCTGGCCTGCTGCGTTCACCAGCAACTTTGATGTGTGTTGCTTGAATTTCCAGCATCTGCAGAATTCCTGTTGTTTGCATTTTTAAAATTTCAAGGGCTGGTTATGCAAGCAACATATTGTGAGTTGAAAGTGCTTTGATACTATAATGCCTAATAATAGATTGTTAACATGACAATAATTTGAAAATGAAATTCTTCACAAATGATTGTTATGTTACCTGATCTGATGAGTAACTAAACTATACTAAATGGAATGTATCTTCCCCAGATTTTTGTTAAATTAGCTGAGTTAACCATAAATTAAATAAATGCATCGACAGTGCCCTGTGTTCAAGAGAGCAAAATTAAGCAGAGTTTCTGTTCCTGATTGTCTAATTCCTTTGTGAATGTGCATGAATATGTTCCGTTTCCAGATAACAGTATGTGTGTTGGACAGGCCTCTTTGCCTGACATCAGACTCCCAAAATAAACTCTTTTCTGGGAAGAGATTGCCAGACACACAGAAGAACAGAGTCAAAAACATGATCAAATCTTCCTTGAGGAAATGCAATATCCCAAGTGGTTCCTGGCAATTTCTGGCCCATAATTTCACTAGGTAGAAGAGGAGCATTCACAATGGTGCTCAAAACCTGGAGCCTATGTAAAAGCTCTATGTAAACAACAGGAGGAGCATACCGCCTCACAAATCTATTTGTTCTGTCGGCTAACATCTGGGCCATCTACCAAAGGGTCTAAAATTGCCACATTGGCCATCTCATAACCCACAAAAGTCCTGAGGGACATCCTCAATCCTCAGGGACTGTCTCAGAAAAAGAAGTAAATCTGGGGGTAGGAGTGCATGGCAGGGGAGAGAGAAAGGGAGAACTGGGGCTGAACGTAACTGCTCCTTGCTGCTGAATACAGGAGTAAGGCATAGCGTTAATTCAGAACATTAAGAATAGTCACTTGACTGGTGTGCCAAAACAGAATCACATCTTCAGGACAGAGGAACATGAAGTGATTAGCAGGGAAAGATTGTGGGGCAAAGAGCTTTGTTTTACTGTTTTTAAGAGTTAATTTTACAGTTATTTTAACCTGCTTTATGGAGTTTCTATTATGACACAGAAAAGCATGAAAGAGGTGAACTTAAGTGTCAACTTGGGTTTTGATGGTGCAGTATTTTTGCCTCCTAGATGGTTTTGGGTGAGAATCAAGCATATAAAATCTGGACAGGGTACAATGGAAATAGTTTGTTTACTTACTGACTGACATACCGTGTGAATAAGCTTTTCCAGCGCTGTGAGTCATTTAATTCTAGCCTAATCACAGGACAATTTATACTGATCAATTAACCTACACCTTTGGACTTTAGGAGGAAATCCACACGGTCACGGCAAGAATGTACAGACTCCTTATAGACAGCAGCAGGAATTGAACTTGGGTCGCAAGTACTGTAAAGTGTTGTGCTAACTACTACGCTACCGTCTCACCCCACTGTAACACCCTCAGTCATGGTGTTTCTGAAATGTAAATTTAAGTGACTAAAAGATCACTCATCAGCAGAGTAGGAGAATATGTGGTTCCTTCAGTTGACCTTCCCAATTCCCAATAGTTATCACTAAGCCAGCTCTCCTAAGATTATCTTTTCATTTATTGCAATGGAGCTGTGAGATTTTGTTTGTCCAAATTGATTGTACAACTTGCCACCCTTGTAATTATTTTTCAAAAATACTATTAAAATACGTTTCAATAAATGACATATAATTCCCATTTTTTCTGTATCATCAATATATTAAGTAAAACCAATGTCAGAGGAGATTATTTGTATAATTATATACAGTAACTATACATGACTGGAAGTGCAATAAAACAAATTGGGATTTTTTGTTGATATAGTACAGAGTGCTCGGAATACATAAGAAGTTCAAACAAAATTACTCAACTGAAAATCATTTATTTCATCGAGACATTTAATGGTTTCAGTGTAAAGTAGAGTGAATGCTGATCCTTTAATGAAGTACAAAATATCACTATTTTAAGTAATAAGACGATAAGCCCATCCTTGGCCACTGACGTTAAGCATACGCGAGAATATTAGCTACTAGCTGTGCCTATCTTTGTATTGTTCGACCTATTGACATTTTTCCCCCGTGATTCTTCTAGGTTTTAGCCCTTGTACCAGAGGCTAATGGTTTACGTGAGTACATTTATACTATTTTTATTTTAGTTCATGTTTATTGAGATGCAGTGTGAAATGGGCCCTTCTGCCCCCCCCCCCCCAAAGCATGCAGCCTAGCATTCCATCAATTTAATCTGAGCCTAATCAGGGGACAATTCACCAATTAACCTACCAACCATTACGTCTTTGGACTGTGGGAGGAAACCAAGGCACCCGGAGGAAACCCACACAGTCACGGGGAGAATGTACAGACTCATTACAGGCAACGACGGGAATTGAACTCAGGTTTCCTGTATTGTAGAGCGTTATTTGAACCACTATGCTATTGTCTCAGTACCATATGCTACGACATTTGATGTACTGATGTAGCAGCCACTGCTGCAAGTCAAGAATATGTTGGTAGCTGCTTTCTCTCTTTCACTGGCCATAGTACAGAGCAACTGCAAAGAGCACGCAGACATGACGTCGGCAACGAGTTTGGGATGTTGCTTCTTGATGAAGTGGCAGAACAATAAATCGGGTGGGAAGTTAATCAACAACAGGGTTCTCTAAGTAGAGTGGTGATAATGGCAGGCGGTGAGGGCAGCATGGATGTCGGTGAGCTTTGGAAGTACAGGCCGAGTCAATCATCTGCCTTGTGGAAATGTGGCTGATAGAAAAGCATCCGGTGGGGAACTGGGGGCGTGGGGGCGCGGAGATACAGAACAGTGCAACATGGCAGTGCATGAAGGAAGAAGGCAAAATTGTTTGAGGAGTCATTAAAGATGGGGAAGGGCAACACAGTAGCATAGCTGTTAGTGTAATATCATAACGATATTAGCGACCCTGGTTCAGTTACCGTTGCTGACTGTGCGGGATTTGTACATTCTCCCCATGACTGTGAGGGTTTCCTCTGGGTGCTTCTGTTTTCTCCCACATTTCAAGAACGTACGGGTGAGTGGGTTAATTGGTCACATGGGTATACTTGAGTGGTTCAGCCTTGTTGGACCAGAAAGGCCCATTGCTTCTGTATCTCTAAATTTTTTTAAAAAAAGTTATTACTGAATCTGTTACTGCCATGAGAAATGACATGAGACTGGGATGAGATGTTGCAGGGTGAAGAACACTCCATTGTCAACAGCCCATGTCCAATGCATTTTTGGAGCAATGGAAATATTTTTAATGCTCAGCCACAAGTAGTTCAGAGGAAAGGGTCCATAGTCTATTTGGACAGTGTGGGAGAGCATCAGGACAAGGTGTACATTACACAAGTCTACAGGTAAGATGGAAGACAGAAAGCTAGAGAAGGCTAATTCCTGGTGAAACTTGCAATCAAACAATACTGCCGCCAAAGATGAGACTGCACAAATTCTAGAGAAGAGCACAGTCTCCATCAGGTTTTAGTTGCTTGTACAATAACTGAATAGCTGGATCAGGTGCAGACTGAGTTAGGTGTTTCAGAAAAGATGGCATTGTGAAGACAGTAGAAAAAACTGTGTGCAAACTTTGTGATAATCAAACGGTCTGGAAATGAATGTTATCGTAAATATTATTACTAATTAGGTACACTAACAAAAAAATCTGAAGATCGTTTGCGGTATGTTATAAGAAGGAACCTAGTGATGTCCACCCACTATAATGCAACCCGAGTGTGGCAACATGGATTAAAAATCAGTATTGGCACAATTGAGGGCTTTGAGTATAATCCAGTGAACGGAAGTCAGAGGCGACTTTGCGGCTTCAAAGGGAACAGCAGGAAAGAAGAAAGGTCCAGCACCTACTGGAATTCAGTGTGAATCAAGATGCAAGGCTGTGTGAAAGCAGAAGCACAAAGATGCAGAGCATTGAGAAAGAACCAAAGCATGACTTCTGATCAGAATCGGGTTTATTATCACCGGCATGTGACTTGAAATTTGTTAACTAAGCAGCAGCAGTTCAATGCAATGCATAACCTAGCAAAGAGAGAGAAAAAAATAAAATAAAACATAATAATAAATAAACAAGTAAATCAATTACGTATATTGAATAGATTTTGTTTTAATGTGCAAAAACAGAAATACTGTATATTAAAAAAAGTGAGGTAGTGTCCAAAGCTTCAATGTCCATTTCGGAATTAGATGACAGAGGGGAATAAGCTGTTCCTGAATCACAGAGTGTGCGCCTTCAGGCTTCGGTACCTCCTTCCTGATGATAACAGTGAGAAAAGGGCATGGCCTGGGTGCTGGAGGTCCTTAATAATGGACGCTGCCTTTCTGAGACAATGCTCCCTTAAGATGTCCTGGGTACTTTGTAGGCTAATGCCCAAGATGGAGCTGACTAGATTTACAACCTTCTGCAGCATCTTTTGGTCCTGTGCAGTAGCCCCTCCATACCAGACAGTGATGCAGCCTGTCAGAATGTTCTCCATGGTACAACTATAGAAGTTTTAAAGGTATTTGTTGACATACCAAATCTCTTCAAACTCCTAATAAAGTATAGCCACTGTCTTGCCTTCTTTATGACTACATCAAATTGTTGGGACCAGGTTAGATCCTCAGAGATCTTGACACCGAGGAACTTCAAGCTGCTCACTCTCTCCACTTCTGATCCCTGTATAAGGATTCGTATATGCTTCTTCGTCTTACCCTTCCTGAAGTCCACAATCAGCTCTTTCATCTTACCGACGTTGAGTGCCAGGTTGTTGCTGTGACATCGTTCCATAGTTGACATATCTCACTCCTGTACACCCTCTCATCACCACCTGAGATTCTACCAACAATGGTTGTATCATCAGCAAATTTATAGATGGTATTTGAGCTATGCCTAGCCACACAGTCATGAGTATATACAGAGTAGAGTAGTGGGCTAAGCACACACCCCTGAGGTGCGCCAGTGTTGATCGTCAGTGAGGCGAATATGTTATCACCAATCCACACAGACTGTGGTCTTCCAGTTAGGAAGTCGAGGATCCAATTGCAGAGAGAGGTTCAGAGGCCCAGGTTTTGCAACTTCTCAATCAGGATTGTGGGAATGATGGTATTAAATGCTGAGCTACAGTCGATGAACAGCATCCTGATGTAGTTGTTTGTGTTGTCTAGGTAGTTTAAAGCCATGTGGAGAGCCATTGAGATTGCGTCTACCATTGACGATAGGCCAACTGCAATGGGTCCAGGTCCTTGCTGAGGCAGGAGTTCAGTTTAGTCATAACCAACCTCTCAAAGCATTTCATCACTGTCGATGTGAGTGCTACCAGGCGATAGTCATTAAGGCAGCCCACATTATTCTTCTTAGGCACTGGTATAATTGTTGCCTTTTTGAAACAAGTGGGAACTTCTGCCCGTAGCAGCAAGAGGTTGAAAATGTCCTTGAATACTCCTGCTAGTTGGTTGGCACAGGTTTTCAGAGCCTTACCAGGTACTCCATCAGGACCTTCTGCCCTGCGAGGGTTCACATAGAACATAGAACATGGAACATAGAATAGTACAGCACAGTACAGGCCCTTCGGCCCACAATGTTGTGCTGACCCTCAAACCCTGCTTCCCATATAAGCCCCCACCTTAAATTCCTCCATATACCTGTCTAGTAGTCTCTTAAACTTCACTAATGTATCTGCCTCCACCACTGACTCAGGCAGTGCATTCCACGCACCAACCACTCTCTGAGTAAAAAACCCTCCTCTAATATCCCCCTTGAACTTCCCACCCCTTACCTTAAAGCCATGTCCTCTTGTATTGAACAATGGTGCCCTGGGGAAGAGGCACTGGCTATCCACTCTATCTATTCCTCTTATTATCTTGTACACCTCTATCATGTCTCCTCTCATCCTCCTTCTCTCCAAAGAGTAAAGCCCTAGCTCCCTTAATCATTGATCATAATGCATACTCTCTATACCAGGCAGCATCCTGGTAAATCTCCTCTGTACCCTTTCCAATGCTTCCACATCCCTCCTATAGTGAGGCGACCAGAACTGGACACAGTTCTCCAAGTGTGGCCTAACCAGAGTTTTATAGAGCTGCATCATTACACCGCGACTCTTAAACTCTATCCCTCGACTTATGAAAGCTAACACCCCATAGGCTTTCTTAACTACCCTATCCAACTGTGAGGCAACTTTCAGGGATCTGTGGACATGTACCCCCAGATCCCTCTGCTCCTCCACACTACCAAGTATCCTGCCATTTACTTTGTACTCTGCCTTGGAGTTTGACCTTCCTAAGTATACCACCTCACACTTCTCCAGGTTGAACTCCATCTGCCGCTTCTCAGCCCACTTCTGCATTCTATCAATGTCTCTCTGCAATTTTCGACAATCCTCTACACTATATACAACACCACCAAACTTTGTGTCATCTGCAAACTTGCCAACCCACCCCTCTACCCCAACATCCAGGTCGTTAATAAAAATCACGAAAAGTAGAGGTCCCAGAACAGATCCTTGTGGGACACCACTAGTCACAATCCTCCAATCTGAATGTACTCCCTCCACCACAACCCTCTGCCTTCTGCAGGCAAGCCAATTCTGAATCCACCTGGCCAAACTTCCCTGGATCCCATGCCTTCTGACTTTCTGAATAAACCTACTGTGTGGAACCTTGTCAAATGCCTTACTAAAATCCATATAGATCACATCCACTGCACTACCCTCATCTATATGCCTGGTCACCTCCTCAAAGAACTCTATCAGGCTTGTTAGACACGATCTGCCCTTCACAAAGCCATGCTGACTGTCCCTAATCAGACCATGATTCTCTAAATGCCTATAGATCCTATCTCTAACAATCTTTTCCAACAGCTTTCTCACCACAGACGTAAGGCTCACTGGTCTATAATTACCCGGACTATCCCTACTACCTTTTTTGAACAAGGGGACAACATTTGCCTCCTTCCAATCCTCTGGTACCATTCCCGTGGACAACGAGGACATAAAGATCCTAGCCAGAGGCTCAGCAATCTCTTCCCCTCACCTCGTGGAGCAGCCTGGGGAATATTCTGTCAGGCCCCGGGGATTTATCCGTCCTAATGTATTTTAACAACTCCAACACCTCCTCTCCCTTAATATCAACATGCTCCAGAACATCAACCTCACTCATATTGTCCTCACCATCATCAAGTTCCCTCTCATTGGTGAATACTGAAGAGAAGTATTCATTGAGGACCTCGCTCACTTCCACAGCCTCCAGGCACATCTTCCCACCTTTTTCTCTAATCGGTCCTACCTTCACTCCTGTCATCCTTTTTTTTCTTCACATAATTGAAGAATGCCTCGGGGTTTTCCTTTACCCTACTCGCCAAGGCCTTCTCATGCCCCCTTCTTGCTCTTCTCAGCCCCTTCTTAAGCTCCTTTCTTGCTTCCCTATATTCCTCAATAGACCCATCTGATCCCTGCTTCCTAAACCTCATGTATGCTGCCTTCTTCCACCTGACTAGATTTTCCACCTCACTTGTCACCCATGGTTCCTTCACCCTACCATCCTTTATCCTCCTCACCGGGACAAATTTATCGGTAACATCCTGCAAGATATCTCTAAACATCGAACAAATGTCCATAGTACATTTCCCTGTGAAAACATCATCCCAATTCACACCCGCAAGTTCTAGCCTTATAGCCTCATAATTTGCCCTTCCCCAATTAAAATTTTTCCTGTCCTCTCTGATTCTATCCTTTTCCATGATAATGCTAAAGGCCAGGGAGCGGTGGTCACTGTCCCCCAGATGCTCACCCACTGAGAGCTCTGTGACCTGACCCGGTTCATTACCTAGTACTAGATCTAGTATGGCATTCCCCCTGATCGGCCTGTCCACATACTGTGACAGGAATCAGTCCTAGACACACTTAACAAACTCTGCCCCATCTAAATCCTTGGAACTAATCAGGTGCCAATCAATATTAGGGAAGTTAAAGTCACCCATGATAACAACCCTGTTATTTTTTCACCTTTCCAAAATCTGCCTCCCAATCTGCTCCTCTGTATCTCTGCTGCTACCCGGGGGCCTATAGAATACCCCCAATAGAGTAACTGCTCCTTTCCTGTTCCTGACTTCCACCCATACTGACTCAAAAGAGGATCCTGCTACCCACCCTTTCTGTAGCTGGAATAGTATCCCTGACCAGTAATGTCACCCCTCCTCCCCTTTTTCCACCCTCTCTATCCCTTTTAAAGCACTGAAATCCAGGAATATTGAGAATCCATTCCTGCCCTGGTGCCAGCCAAGTCTCTGTAATGGCCACTATGTCATAATTGCATGTATGTATCCAAGCTCTCAGTTCATCACCTTTGGTCCTGATGCTTCTTGCATTGAGGTACACACATTTCAGCCCTTCTACCTTACTGTCTTTACACCGTTTATTCTGCTTCTCTTTCCTCAAAGCCTCTCTATATGTTAGATCTGGCTTTACTCCATGCACTTCTTTCACTGCTCTACCGCTCTGGGTCTCATCCCCCTTGCAAATTAGTTTAAACCCTTCCGAACCATGCCAGCGAACCTACCTGCAAAGATATTGCTCCCCCTCGAGTTCAGGTGCAACCCATCCAATCTGTACAGGTCCCACCTTCCCCAGAAGAGATCCCAATGATCCAAAAATCTAAAACCCTGCTCCCTGCACCAACTCCTCAGCCACGCATTCGACTGCCATCTCCTCCAGTTCTTACCATCACTGTCACGTAGCACTGGCAGCAATCCTAAGAACAAAACCTTTGAGATCCTGTTCTAGTTCCCGAAACTCACACTTCAGGACCTCATCCCTCTTCCTGCCTATGTCGTTGGTCCCAACATGTATCACGACTTCTGGTTGCTCTCCCTCTCGTACCAGGATGTCATGCACCCGGTCAGAGACATCCCGGAACCTGGCACCCGGGAGGCAACAAACCATGCGGGTGTCCTTCTCACGTCCACAAAATCTCCTGTCTGCTCCCCTGACTATAGAGTCTCCAATGACAACAGCTCTCCTGTTCTCTGTCCCACCCTTCTGCACCACCAGGTCAGACTCAGGGCCGGAGGCCCTGCCACCGTGTCTCACACCTGGTCGGCCGCCCCCGCCAACAGTATCCAGGACGGTAAACTTATTATTCAGGGGAATGGCTACAGGGGTGCTCTGCACTACCTGTCTGCTCAACTTCACTTTCCCCCCTCTGACTGTCACCCAACGACCTGCTTCTGACAGCCTAGGTGTGACTACCTCCCTGTAGCTCTCATCTATGACTGCCTCATTCTCCCTTATGAGTCGAAGGTCATCCAGGTACTGCTCCAGATTCCTTACACGGTCTTCCAGATCGCCCAGCCGTATGCACTTCTGGCAGATGTGACTCTGCGGGAGAGGGATGTTCCCCCAAGACTGCCACATCTCACATGAGAGGCACATCACCGTCTCAGGAGACATTGTAAAGACTAACTGCAAGCAAACTTGTCCTCCGCCTCTTCTAGTTGATGCCTCTCGAGTCAAAGCCTCAAAGCTCCACTCCTTTACTGGCCCACTTACTCACTGGCCGCTTTGCTTGAGCTATCCCTCTATTTATCTGTTTGAGCTTTTCAAGATGCTTGGTCACCTGAACTCGATTGCCCAATCAGCTGCTTTCTGCTGAGTCTGAGCTATTCAAATCTTGATTGTCTAATCAACGGCTTTCTGCTGATCTATTCAAATCTTGATTGACTTGATTGCACAGACCAACTGCCTAAACTGCCAGAATCTCTCGAGTCAAAGCCTCAAAGCTCCACTCCTTCACTGGCCCACTCACGCACTGGCCGCTTTACAAGCAACATGAATGTTGAGTTATTAAGCAAGAGAAGCATTCACTCTCTTTAAAGACAGTCTAACATCAGCCTCTGAGACGGAGATCACAGGGTCCTCAGGTGCACCAGGAATCTTCACATTATGCAGTAAAATACCAAATACAATGTATAATTGTAAATGTGTAGTATTTAATAATTGTTTACAGGTTGTATTAATTATAACATTAACAGCTGATGCTTTGAATATGTCATGCAATATGCTCAGAGTTATAAATATTATGTTAAGGTGAGATTAGCCGTACGTGAAACGTATCTGGAGGGGGGGATTCGCTGGAAATGTTTGCACCTTGAATGTATGATTCAATGATGTTAAGTACATCATGAAGAGTCTTGTATTGAGAAAACTAAAAGAGGGGTGATTTTGTGTTCGGTTACATTTGTAACCATGTGTATATTTGGCAGTTTGCAATCAGACAGCTTGTTCACTTCATGAGCATAAGAAACTCCACAGATGCTAGAATGACAAAGCAACACACGCAAAATGCCGGAGGAACTCGGCAGGTCAGGCAGCATCTATGGAAATGAATAGACAGTTGATGTTTCAGGCCAAGACCCTTCTTCAGGACTTGAACAAGGGTCCTGAAGAAAGGTCTTGGCCCAAAACAGCGTCTATCTGTTTATTTCCATAGATGCTACCTGACATGCTGAGTTCTTTCAGCACTTTGAGCTTATTCATCTTGCCTTCATATTCTCATGTAGAAATCTGCATGTCAAACTTTACAAGCAACATGAATGTTGAATTATTAAGCAAGAGAAGCGTTCAATTTATCTACTGAATATATTTCCAGATCAAGTCCAAAGGCATCCATACTGTTATAGTGGTTGTCTGTAAACACCTTGGAACTACTGAGCCACCTCATTTAGTGTATTCCACCATCAACAAGGGCTGGCTGGTGGCGCAGTGAGATCAGCACCGGACTCCGGAGCGAAGGTTCCCGAGTTCGAATCCAGGTTGGGCCATCCCCGAGCACGCTTTCCATCCGTGCCGGGTTGAGTGTCGAGCTAGCCACTCGGCCTCGTAAAAAATACAAGGGTCGAGTCAGGAACGTTCATAATGTGACCCAGTTAATCCTGACGCCATGTGCCAGACAAGAATGGCTGAATGTCCGGTACGACACGCTTAAAAAAAAGACATCGACAAGTAAAGTGTCTGAACAGACTTGAAAAATCCTGAAGGGCAAAATTGCCTTAAAGTGTTTACAAAATATTATGAAGATGGAATAGACATGTTGTATAAATACTTTGCTGCATTGTTGGTAAATGGGATATCGAGGAGATGTGTGCAACCAACTAGGAAAGTTGTTTGTGAATTCAGGGGCTTATGTACCCACTGCAGAGCCTTGAGTGTTAAATGTATGACAAGCAGATAATGTAGGTGGTTCAAAACTCTATTTTTACCAGCATGAGTGCTGTTGAAGGGAAAAGTATTTGGGATTTGTACAGACTGAAGTCACACAAAAGTGAGTTAGAGTTATAGGTCATGCAGAATACTGGATTACCGGATAAGTCTAACAAATAAATACCATGGATGCCCAGCATCTGAGGGAGAAATATATCTAACAAATTATGATATCTATTTATTTATTATAAAGTCAAGTAACACCATTATTTAAAAATAAGCTGTAGATGCTAGAAATCTGAAAAACAAAACAGAAAATAAACTCTTCTTGGGCTTCCAGCCAGGTGCAGGTATCGATTTTAGTGGATACTTCGATGACAAACTCTGTCTTCTTCATCAGGGATGATGTCTGGGCATGTCTAGTCTGATGGTTTTTATACCCCCATCGTCCATCAATCACTCCTGATTGGTCAGTCCTCATCCAATCAGGTTTCCGCTGACCCACCTTGTTTACAATTGAATTCCTGTTCTTACTTAGAGCGAGACCTTCGGCTTTGTTAAAATTCTTTTCCTCTAGTTTTATTTCAATGGCTTTGTTCACCAGGCAGTCCAAAAATCACTGGCGCGGCACAGTAGTTTTGTGCCGTTGAAGTCAATCCTATGGCCATTGCGAATGCAAAATTCTGCTGCCGCTGATTTCCCTGGGTAACCCAAATGGATACACATCCTATGGTCCTTGTTGTGGGTTTTCACCGTGTATTCCATCTGGCCGATATATGCTGCTCCGCATTCACAGGGAATCCTGTAAACGCCAGCCGTCCAGAGACCCAAGTCATCTTTGAGCCACGTAAACTGCGATTTGAGCTTCCTTATGACTCTGTGGATGGTATTAATCCAGTATTCCTTCAGGATCCTGCCGATACTTCCAGAAACCCCCATTTGCTATGGAAATAAAGAGAAGACAGGTGGTGGCGTTGGGTTTCTCCTTGTTGTGAGGTTTCCTGGCTTTTCTGTCATCCCTTTTAAGGGCCCTATAAATTTCCTTCACTTTGTAGCCATTCTGTAGGAATGTCATACGTAATTGTCTTATTTCCTCGTGAATATAAAGCTAGTTGAAACTCGAAACCTGTACCCAGCTGGAAGCCCAGGAAGAGTTTATTTGTCATATACACCAGGAAAGTGCTAGAACCTTTCTCAAAACAAAAAATATTGGTAATATTCAGAGGGTTAGGCAGCATCTGTGAAAAGGGAAACTGAGTTGATGCTACAGGTCAAAGACAAAAGGTCTTCAGCCTGAAATGTTAAGTCTACTTCTCCTTCCACAGATGCTGAGTGCTTTCAGTATTTTCTGTTTTTACAGAACAATTATTTGTGGAACATACTTCACTAGAGACATTTTTTTTTAAAGAGTCAGCATGTTGAAAATAAAAAGTTACGTTGTGCTTTGAACAGTAACTAAAAAGAGATAAAACTAGTTTGTAATTTCCAAATACAACTGAGTGTAACATCTTTTATTTTACTTCTGAAAGCTAAAACGTGGAAGACAAAATTCTGTAAAGTTAGACATAAAGTAAAACTCTGATAATTCGTTATTGAAAAACTTGAAGGTTCTGTTTCCTGCACTCCCTTTAAACTCACTGAGATTCATTCCTATATCCTCACTGGGCTCAGTTCCTGTATATCCTTCAAACTCCCTGGGGCCCTGTTCCCCTGCTGTCTTTAAACCAGGGGTTCCCAATCTTATTTATGCCATGGACCAATAGCATTAAGCAAGGGTTTTGTCGACCCCCAGGTTTGGAACCCCTGCTTGAAATTCACCGGCACTCTGTTTTGCACACTCCCTTTAAACTCACCTATTTCACTAAATAGGGCCAGTACCACCCAAGTTCTAAGGATACTGGATTATTGCAGTTTTACTGCATATGGAGATTCACTGACTTTGCTATATATTACTGCCAAGCGGTTCCTGTGAGTTACACTGCTGATAATATAATATTCTCCTGAAGATTATGTAGTATTTCAGTACGAAGCTCTTAATCCAGTTTCCATATTTGCTATGGAAATTAAACATTTGATTCACTTGGAGAGACTATTAAGTGTATTCCAAATTTGGCATTGTACTGATGTGCAACACTGTGCTAACTGAGGCATTGCACTGGACATCTTGCTTATTGTAAGTATATACAACATATTTACATATTGTATATATTCCAGATAACACGAAAATATTTTTTGCAAAATAGCTAAACTACTTATAACGCAATTTTTTCTTGGAGTAGATTGCTCATACACTAGTTCAATTTATCTTTTAATGTTCCTAATGCTCAAATAAACATCAAAATTCCTCCTGTCAGAGCCGATGTTTTTTATGGGATTGAGAAAGATCATAGTTTGTGACATTGTACAGCTGCAAGTTACAGTGCCCAAGTGTATTTTTTTTCCATTGAGCGCCCACCATGTTTGAAATACAAACTGGGTTAAGCACCTTCTCATAAACACGCTGCTCTTAAAAATCATGCAAGATCAACATTACGCTGTGTTGCCTGGTGTGCTGTTCAAAACTAGTGTGTAGTTGTCGAGATGGCAGAACTATATGGCCACATTGTGTGACTTCTGTGAGTGCTGCAACGTTGGGAAGCTGAATTCTTTGTACCCTAACGCACCTTTTTACTGAATCCTGAGCAAAGGAAGAATACAGAAGAATAACATGCTCTTTTCTACAAAATGTTATACATCCTGACCATTGTCTTGGTACAGTCATATAAGCAAACATTAAATATTTAATTTAATCTGCAATAAGACCATCTGATAATAGGCAAGTTAAACAGAGGAATCTGTCTCTGATGAATCACAGGCTGATTATTCCAAAGAACCTTATCGTGAAGCAGATGTATTAATCCTTCTGTAAGTTGTTAATAGAAACCTTAAAATGCAGTATGCACTAATCAATTTTCTAATTTCCTATATTTCCTATAGGAACAGAGATCCCATTGATTTCAATGGGAGACTCAGCCTGAGAATGAGAAAGATGGACATGAGCTCATTGAAATGATTTAAATTTAATATAATGTTTTTAATAATTTCTAAGTTTTAAAACAGGATTTAATGCTTTTTTAACTTTATAACTTTTTTAATGTTTCTGAAAACCAAATTTCCACCCAAAGTCTTGTCTCTGCTAAACCCTACCATGACATTTTGGGGATGACTACTGTATTATGATAGTTGAGACTCACTTCCAACCCATTCTCTGGATTGCAGAGGGGCAGGAAGTTCGTCTCTACCCAACCAGTCCAGCATGAGAGTGTGAACAAAGATTATGGTAATCGGCTAGGTCCAATATTACCCGAGACAAGAATTTAATTGAAGTTCATAGTTAGTTTTCCTTCAGTGGTAGCATTTACACTTCTGCAAAAAATTCTATCACTATGACTTAAACATATTTTCATGACAGGTGCTTTAGTGGAAGTTTCACTGCACTGTCTTTCCTGCATAGTCACATCTGCTTTCTCAAATCAGTTTACAAGATATAAAGGCACTATTTTCTCTAGCATATTGGAGATTACTAACCCCTAGATTAAAACAATTAAAATCAGATTATTTCTCCAAGTACGCAGGACTGGTCAATAAATGTCATCAGGCTGGATGGAGAGCGAGGTGTCTCCCAGTGGAGGTTGGTTGTAGGGGATTTGTAGGCCATTCTTTAGCCAGAGTCTTCAGCATTTTGGGCATCGAGGGAGAGAGGAAGAGGAGAGCCATCCGCAGTACCACCGATGAGGCAGAGAGGGCCTCAAGATAGCTGTGGCACAAAAGAGGGGAGCCATGGAGTCATAAGTAGCTAGCCATCTGGACACAAGCTGGGGTTGATCAGCCCCGGCTGGGTCACCTGGAGGAGGTTGTATGATGTTGAAAGACCCGAAACACCCATTGATTCCAGGAACATCACTGAAGATGTGTCCAGAGGCATCAGTAGATGTATGTACACAGCAGGTATTTGAATCCCAACTAGATGTGTGAATTACGTGCAGTTGGAGCCTGAGGGTGTCAGGTTATTTGGGTATTTAAGTGCCAACTAAATGTGTGAATTACGTGTGGTTGGAGTCTGAGGGTGTCTCTGAAAGGTGTCCTGGATCAGCAAAGGAAACCTGTTGTGTAAATCTCAGGGTACTGGCAGGAGGAAACCTGAAAGAAATCATAAATGAATGTTGAAGTAGCCAGGGCCACTCATCAGGAAAGATTCTTTGCCTAAAAATGTATCTGTTCAGCAGCACTTAGCTATGTTATATCATTGTGTCAGTCACTGGAATCAATGGAATGAATTTCAGGGGCAAAGTACAACATGCTGACATCACTGTACAGTATGCATAGTGCAACCAACCAGGATTCATTTCTAGGCATTTATATCAATCAGCAATACAACTTTGGAGCAAAAGAACAGGAGAAGGTCATTAAGCCTCTTGAGGCTGCTCCTTAATTTAGTTGTCAGCTCTGCAAAAATAATCTGTTTAAACATGCATTACCCTTTTGAATGCCTGGTATTCTCGATGCAAACCTAACCTGAATTTAAATAACAGTTTATGATGCCGGAAGCTCTGGACAGGTGAGATATCATTGTGGGGAGAGAAAAAAATAAGTAACAGTGTTCTAGTGATATGAAAATCACCGATAACTTCAGTTAGAGAACATATATCATTGAATATTTTTGAGGCAAAGGTAAGTAGAGGAGGTGAAAGATTACAAGGGTAGTCAGGAATGCAGGGCTGGGGTTCCAATCAACAGCTGCAATATACTTCGAGCAAACTTGAGAGTCATGTGGATACTCCTGCTGCTAATTCATGTGTTCATTTATGCAACTCACTAGCACTGAGAACTGTTTGAGATGTAGCTTTTATGGCTGTCTGTAGAAAATTAGGCAAACATCTGAAAGTCAAAGGAATCAGGGGTGGAGGGGGTCAGCAACTTTAAAATCCTCAGGGTTTTTATTTCAGAGGACTTGTCCTGGACCTAGCACGTACGTGAAGTTACAAAGAAAGCACAGCAATGCCTCTACTTCCTTAGGAGTTTCGAAGATTCGGCATGACATCTAAAACTTCCATAAATTTTATATTGATGTGCAGTGGAGAGTTTAATGACTGGCTGCATCACAGTCCTTAAACAGAAAATCCTACAAAAAGTAGTGGATTTGGCCCAGTTCATCATGGGTAAAGCCCTCCCCAGTATTGAGCACATCTACACAAAGCATTGTCCCAGAAAAGCAGCATCCACCATCAGGGACCCCCACAGCCCAGAACATGCTCTCTTCTTCCTGTTGTAGTCAGGAAGAAGGTACAAAAGCCTCAGGACTGACACCACCAGGTCAGGAACAGTTAGCTATTGCCCCTTAATCATCAGGTTTTTAAACCAAAGTGAATAACTTCACTCAACTCCACTAGCCCAGTCATTGAAATGTACCCACAACCTATGGACTCACTTTCAGGAACTTTCCATCTTGTGTTTTTGATGTTTATTGCTTATTTATTTATTATTATTTCTTTGTTTTTGTATTTGCACAGTTTGTTGTGTTTTACACGCTGGTTGAACACCCAGGTTGGTCTGGTCCTTCATTAATTCTGTTATGGTTATTATTCTATTATTGATTTATCGTGTATGCCCGCAAAAAATAAATCTCAGGGTTGTATATGGTGACATATATGTACTTTGAGAATAAATTTACTTTGAACTTCAAATAAAAAAGATGTTAAAAGACAGAGATGAAGTAGATATACTGGAAGGAGACTTTGGTGCATTAGGAAGCCAGCACAGATCGGTAGAGCTGCCTACATCACTTGATCAGCCATTGGGGAGCAGTAACAGGATGTTAAAATCTCACAATCCGAAACCCAGTCTGAATTTGGGTTAATAGTGACCATTTATTATTGCACTATTACAAACTGCCAGATATGATGTTGTAGACATAACTGAAACATAGCTGAAGGACGTTTGTAGTTGGGAGCTGAATGTCCAAGGTTACACAATATATTGGAGGGATGGGAAGGTAGGCAGAGGGGGTGGTGTGGCTCTACTGGTAAAGAATGGCATCAAATCAGTGGAAAGATGTGACATAGGATCTGAAGATGTTGAATCCTTGTGGGTTGAGTTAAGAAACTGCAAGGGTAAAAGGAAGTTGATGGCAGTTATATACAGGCCTCCCAAGAGTGGCTGGGAGGTGGCCCACATATTTCAACAGGAAAAAGAAAAGGTATGTTATGGTAGTCATGGGAGATTTTAACATGCAGGTCGATTGGGAAAAGCAGGCTGGTAATGGATCTCAAAAGAGTGAATTTGTTGAATGCCTAAGAGATGGCTTTTTAGAGCAGTTTGTCGTGAGCCTAATAGGGGATCAGCTATACTGGATTGAGTGTAATGTAATGAACCAAAGGTGATTAGGGAGCTTAAGGTAAAAGAACATTTAGGAACCAGTGATCAGAATATGATTGAGTTGCACTTGAAATTTGATAGGGAGAAAGTAAAGTCTGATGTAGCAGTATTTCAGTGGAGTACGGGAAATTACAGTAATATGAGAGAGGAGTTGGCCAAAGTAAATTGAAAGGAGCTGCTGGCAGGGATGTCAGCAGAGCAGCAATGGCATCCGTTTCTGGGGAAAATGAGGAAGGTGCAGGACATGTGTATTCCAAAAATGAAGAAATACTTAAATGGTAAAATAGTACAACCATGGCTGACAAGGAAAGTCACAGCTATTATAAAAGCAAAAGAAAGTGCCTACAACAAAGCAAAAATTAGTGGGAAGATAGCGGATTGGGAAGTTTTAAAAAACCTACTGAGAGCAACTGAAAGAATCATTAGAAGAGAAAAGGTGAAATATGAAAGCAAGCTAGCAAATAATATCAAAGTGGATAGTAAAAGTTTTTTCAAGTATGTTAAAAACAAAAAAGAGAAATGAGAGTGGATATAGGACCACTAGAAAATGAGGCAGGAGAAATAATAATGGGGGACAAGGAGATGGTTGATGAACTAAATGAGTATTTTGCGTCAGTCTTCACTGTGGAAGACACTAGCAGTATACCTGATGTTGTACTGTGTGAAGGAAGAGAAATGGATGCAGTTACTGTTACAAGAGAGAAGGTGCTCAAAAACCTGAAAGGCCTAAAGATACATAGGTCACCCAGACCAGATGAGCTGCACCCTAGGTTTCTGAAAGAGGTAGCGTTAGAGATTGTGGTGGCATTAGGAATGATCTTTCAAAAATCATTGCACTCTAGCATGGTGCCAGATGACTGGAAAATTGGAAATATCACTCCACTCTTCAAAAAAGGAGGAAGGCAGCAGAAAAGAAATTATAGACCAGTTAGCCTGACCTCAATGGTTGGGAAGATGTCAGAGTCGATTGTTAAAGATGATATGATGGAGTACTTGGTGACACAGGACAAATACAAAGTCAGCATGGTTTCCTTCAGGGAAAATCCAGCCTAACGAACCTGTTGGAATTCTTTGAGGAGATTACAAGTAGGATAGATAAAGGGGATGCAATGGATGTTATATATTTGGACTTTCAGAAGGCCTTTGACAAGGTGCCATAAATGAGGCTGTTTACCAAGTTAAGAACCCATGGTATACAGGAAGGTTACAAACATAGTTAGGGCATTGGCTGATTGGTAGGAGGCTGCGAGTGTGAATAAAAGGATCCTTTTTTAGTTGGCTGCCAGTGACTAATTGTGTTCCACAGGGGTCGGTGTTGGGATCACTTCTTCTTATGCTGTATATAAATGATTTGGATGATGGAATAGATGGCTTTGTTGCCAAGTTTGTGGGTAATACGAAGATTGGTGGAGGGGCAGGTTGTGTTGAGGAAAAAAGTAAGATACAGATTGGGAGAATGGGCAAGAAGGTGGCAAATGAAGTACAATGTTGGAAAATTCATGGTCATGCACTTTGGTAGTAGAAGTAAATGTGTGGATTATTTTCTAAATGGGGAGAAAATCCAAAAATCTGAGATGCAAAGGGACTTATGAGTCCTTGTGCAGAACACCCTAAAGGTTAAATTGCAAGTCGAGTCAGTGGTGAGGAAGGCAAATGCTACATTAGCATTTATTTCAAGAGGTCTAGAGTAAAAGAGCAAGGATATGATGCTGAGGCTCTATAAGGCACCGGTAAGTCCTCACCTTGAGTATTGTGAATAGTTTTGGGCCTCTCATCTTAGAAGAGATGTGCTGGCATTGGAGAGGGTCCAAAGGAGGTTCACAAGGATGATTCCAGGAATGAAAGGGTTATCATACAAGGAACATTTGATGGCTCTGGGTCGGTACTTGCTGGAATTCAGAAAGATGAGGGGGGATCTCATTGAAACCTTCCAAATGTTGAAAAGCCTAGACAGAGTAGATGTGGAAAGGATGTTTCCCATGGTGGGAGAGTCTAGGATAAGAGGGTACAGCCTCAGGATAGAAGGGCCCCCTTTCAAAACAGAGAAATTTCTTTAGCGAAAGGCTGAAGAATTTGTGGAATTTGTTGCCATGTACAGCTGTGGAGACCAGGTCATTGGATGTATTTAAGGCAGAGATTGTAGGTTCATGATTGGACATGGTATCAAAGGTTACGGGAAGAAGGCCAGGAACTAAGGTCGAGGAGGAGAGGTAAAAAGGATCAGCTATGATTGAATGCCGGAGCAGACTCGATGGGCCAGATGGCTTAATTCTGCTCTTATGCCTTATAGCCTTATGGTCTTTATAGTTTTAACTGGAGTTGGTTGGAGGCAAATTGGAATTGAACAATGGAAGATAGCAATATTACCATCTTCACTAAATTTAAATAGACTTTCAAATTTAACCTCACGTGGTTGATTTCCTGAGGCTTGGTAAAGTTAACAGCTGTGGAACTTTGGAAATAAGTGACCTATTATAACTACTTGAGGCCCAGGAAGAGCAAAGATGCTTCCTCCTTTTTCCCAGTCCATCTTGCCCCTTCCGTCTTACTCACCAAAATAGACCTAAATGCAGCACATTTCCTGCCATTTTGAAAGCCTTATGCTCTCCTCCCCCCACCTTCCTACCTCCTTCTGTCTATAGCAGGACTGATGTTTCATGGATAATCTGAAATGATAATCCTATACTCTAACCATATGCCATGACTGGTATAAATATGGTTTCAGTTATCCCAGTAATATTTCTGACAGATATTCTTTAGCAAAAGGAGTATTTGTTAAACCATAAGGTCATAAGACATAGGAGCAGAATTAGGCCATTCGGCCCATTGAGTCTGTTCAGACATTTGATCATGGCTGATGTATTATTCCTCTCAACCCCATTCTCATACCTTCTCCCTGTTACCTTTGACGCCCTTACTAAACAGGAACCTATTAACCTCTGCTGCAAATTTACCCAACATATTGCCCTCCGTAGTGGTCTGTGGCAATGAATTCCATGGATTCATAGATTCACCACCCCTACGGCTAAAGAAATTCCTCCTCATCTCAGTATCAAAAGGATGTTTTTTGTAGTCTGAGGCTGCAGCCACTGTTCTTAAATATCCTCAGTACAGAAAACATCCTCTCCATGTCCACTCTATCTAAGCCTTTCAATTTTCAATAGATTTCAATTAGATTCCTCCCCACCGCCCCAATCTTCTAAACCTCTAAATTCCAGCGTACAGGTGCAGAGTCAAAGTTAGTGAAGAACTTTATCACATAATTAGGGGAATAATTTCTCAGCAGAGGAGTTTGTTTAATGAGTGTAACTGGAAGAACCATGAGATAAAGAACTGTGAGGTTCACGTTCCTTCCAAGTTTTATTCAGAGAAAATTTAATAATCTTGCAAAGGCACAGTGTACGAATCTACTCCAAGAGTTAACCCCAAACAAGCTAGAACTCAAATTATAAATTATTAATATTACGAGTATTGTTGGCTCTTAAGTTGTGATCCAGCACTCTGAATCTGGTGGTCTTCAGGAAGCTTGATAGAGGGAAATAATACGGCAGTTTCTAAGAATGGTAAATCTGAAATAAATCTTCATTGATGGCAAACTTTCTCCAGATTTGTCATCTAATATAGCTTGCTTCATCCATTCAGTGCATTGAACCTGAGAGATGGCTCAAGGCTCACAAAGAAGATCATTAAACTATTTGAGAGGGGAGAAGGAGCACCAGGCCATTGTCTCCCACACCATCACCGACTTTATCCGCTCAGGGGATCTCCCATCCACTGCTACCAACCTTATAGTTCCCACACCCTGCACTTCCCGTTTCTACCTCCTACCCAAGATCCACAAACCTGCCTGTCCTGGCCGACCTATTGTCTCAGCTTGCTCCTGCCCCACCGAACTCATTTCTGCATACCTCGACACTGTTTTATCACCCCTTGTTCAATCCCTTCCGACCTATGTTCGTGACACTTCTCACGCTCTTAAACTTTTGGATGATTTTACGTTCCCTGGCCCTCACCGCTTTATTTTCACCATGGATGTCCAGTCCTTATATACTTCCATCCCCCAACAGGAAGGTCTCAAAGCTCTACGCTTCTTTTTGGATTCCAGACCTAATCAGTTCCCCTCTACCACCGCTCTGCTCCGTCTAGCGGAATTAGTCCTTACTCTTAATAATTTCTCCTTTGGCTCCTCCCACTTCCTCCAAACTAAAGGTGTAGCTATGGGCACCCGTATGGGTCCTAGCTATGCCTGCCTTTTTGTTGGGTTTGTGGAACAATCTATGTTCCGTGCCTATTCTGGTATCTGTCCCCCCACTTTTCCTTCACTACACCGATGACTGCATTGGCGCTGCTTCCTGCACGCATGCAGAACTCATTGACTTTATTAACTTTGCCTCCAACTCTCACCCTGCCCTCAAGTTTACCTGGTCCATTTCCAACACCTCCCTCCCCTTTCTAGATCTTTCTGTCTCTGTCTCTGGAGACAGATTATCCACTGATGTCTACTATAAGCCTATTGACTCTCACAGCTATCTGGACTATTCCTCTTCTCACCCTGTCTCTTGCAAAAATGCCATCCCCTTCTCGCAATTCCTCCGTCTCCACCGCATCTGCTCTCAGGATGAGGCTTTTCATTCTAGGACGAGGGAGATGTCTTCCTTTTTTAAAGAAAGGGGCTTCCCTTCCTCCACTATCAACTCTGCTCTTAAACGCATCTCCCCCATTTCACGTACATCTGCTCTCACTCCATCCTCCCGCCACCCCACTAGGAATAGGGTTCCCCTGGTCCTCACCTACCACCCCACCAGCCTCCGGGTCCAACATATTATTCTCCGTAACTTCCGCCACCTCCAACGGGATCCCACCACTAAGCACATCTTTCCCTCCCCCCACCCCCGCATTCCACAGGGATCGCTCCCTACGCAACTCCCTTGTCCATTCGTCCCCCCCATCCCTCCCCACTGATCTCCCTCCTGGCACTTATCCGTGTAAGCGGAATAAGTGCTACACATGCCCTTACACTTCCTCCCTTACTACCATTCAGGGCCCCAAACAGTCCTTCCAGGTGAGGCAACACTTCACCTGTGAGTCGACTGGGGTGATATACTGCGTCCGGTGCTCCGGATGTGGCCTTTTATATATTGGTGAGACCCGACGCAGACTGGGAGACCGCTTTGCTGAACATCTACGCTCTGTCCGCCAGAGAAAGCAGGATCTCCCAGTGGCCACACATTTTAATTCCATGTCCCATTCCCATTCTGACATGTCTATCCACGGCCTCCTCTACTGTAAAGATGAAGCCACACTCAGGTTGGAGGAACAACACCTTATATTCCGTCTGGGTAGCCTCCAACCTGATGGCATGAACATCGACTTCTCTAACTTCCGCTAAGGCCCCACCTCCCCCTCGTACCCCATCTGTTACTTATTTTTATGCACACATTCTTTCTCTCACTCTCCTTTTTCTCCCTCTGTCCCTCTGAATATACCCATTGCCCATCCTCTGGGTCCCCCCCCCCTTGTCTTTCTTCCCGGACCTCCTGTCCCATGATCCTCTCGTATCCCCTTTTGCCTATCACCTGTCCAGCTCTTGGCTCTATCCCTCCCTCTCCTGTCTTCTATCATTTTGGATCTCCCCCTCCCCCTCCAACTTTCAAATTCCTTACTCACTCTTCCTTCAGTTAGTCCTGACGAAGGGTCTCGGCCTGAAACGTCAACTGCACCTCTTCCTACAGATGCTGCCTGGCCTGCTGCATTCACCAGCAACTTTGATGTGTGTTGATAGGGGAGAGTGACTGAGTTGATTCCTCCCCTCTTTCAAAGTACTGGAGTTATATCTTCACTTTTCCCTAGGTGACGTGCAACCAAGGCTAAAGGACCTCTTAAAGTTTTGGACACAAGGAGGAAAGTTGGCTACTTGAACCCATCAGGTGCAAGTATTCCAGTTTTACATCAATCCACAGTGCTTCAACAGCTTTCAGATGTTTTGAATGAGGACTGTAATACACTGACTCAGGTAGATCCACATATACCACCAGACATTAGTAAATAAAGAGTGCATCCTAATCCCTATTTCCTAGACTGTCAGCCTTCACCCCCTGACTCAGAAGCAGGGCTGTTTAATGAAAGGTTCAATTCCAATAGGTTGATATTTTGAGAAAAAAGGTGTTGTTATTGTCAAAGGCTTAAATTAATTTATTAGATTATTAGATTACAGGACACGCAGTCCTCTTTTATTGTCATTTAGTAATGCATGCATTAAGAAATAATACAATGTTCCTCCAGTATGATATCACAGAAACACAAGACAAACCAAGACTGAAAAACTGACAAAAACCACATAATTATAACATATAGGTACAACAGTGCAAAGCAATACCGTAATTTGATAAAGAACAGACCAAGGGCACGGTAAAAAAAGTCTCAAAGTCTCTCGAAAGTCCCATCATCTCACGCAGACGGTAGAAGGAAGAAAAACTCTCCCTGCCATGAACCTCCAGCGCCGCAAACTTGTCGATGCAGCACCCTGGAAGCACCCGACCACAGCCGACTCTTGAGTCCATCCGAAAGCTTTGAGCCTCCGACCAGCCCTCCAACACTGAGCACCGAGCACCATCTCTGCCGAGCGCTTCGACCCCGGTCCCGGCCGCCAAGCAATAGGCAAAGCCGAGGATATGGTGCCTTCCCCTCCGGAGATTCTCCACCGCACAGTAGCAGCGGCAGCGAAGCGGGCATTTCAGAAGTTTCTCCAGATGTTCCTTTGTGCTTCTCACGTCCGTCTCCATCAAATCAGGATTGTGTATGGTACCTACTTAACAAATACCGGTATCACTCCGGAGCGGCCACACACGCTGCGTCACGTCGCCATCTTCTCCTCCCCTAATTTACCACATTTAATGGTAATAATTGTATCAGAAGGAGCAATTCTGTTCCCAAAGATATAAATATTTGCAAACTGATAGAGGTTGTAATTTTTTCCCAAAGATAATACTGCAGTTGATCGAGATTCTAACCATACTGACAAATGACACAAGTGATTCTGCAGATACTAGATACCTTGAATAACACACCCAAAGTACGTGAGGAAATCGGCCGGTCAGGCAGCATTAATGGAGAGAAATGTACAGTCAATGTTTCAGACCAAGATCCTTCCTGGCTATTGTCTCAAAATTTATGTACCACTGAACCAAATATTAGAATCAGATTCAACATGATATCCTGTATATTCCCTTTTGTCCATGTGACACATAGCATTGTTTTGTTAATCATAGTAAATTTCAATCATTCTTCAATAAACGCAAATAACCTTTTTTACTCTATAGTGTTAATTGAGGGTTATGCACCGCACTATTTACAACTTAACTGTCTGTAATTTTTCTGTATAATGTTTACAATAATACAATGATAAATCAGGCTCAGACCTAAATCAAATACAACATATGAACCAAACATATCCAGGCAGAATTGTTGTAAGTTCTTGGGCTTATTTATAATTCAATATAGCAAAGATGCAGTTTTAACTTGAAGGCATGCAAAGGAATTTTTAATATTATAACAGGACAAAGGATCAATTTTTCTACTAATGATAAGGTAACAACTCAACGTGTGCAAACAAAATGAATAAAACATCATTTAATACCACTCATAGTTCAACCTAAAGCAACAAAGGTAAGAAAAAAATTGCTCCCTTACATCTTCAGCAACCTGGATTCAGTCCAAACCTCTAGTGCACTCTGTGTGGGCTATCCATGTTTTTATTTTGACCGTGCATGTTCCCTTGGTGATCTCGTATCCTTCCACTTCCCAAAGATGTGAGGGTTGGTATGTTTATTGGCTACTGTAAGCTTCCTTAAGTGTGAGGGTGAAGTGGCAGAATCTAAAGCCTGTAGATGGGAATGTAGGAAGAAAGTTATTGGGAGAATGAGATTTCTCTAACTCTGTGGACTGAAATAGCTTCCTTCTATGTCATGTGAAAGTATGGACAAATCTAAAGATTTTTTTAAGCTCATGGAGACAATTTTCCTTGGCACTTGTCCACATTTCCCTTGTGGACAACTATAAAGATGAGACTGATTTCCAGTGCTTTATACTTTACCTAGAAAACTCTGGGTACATCCAAATTTAAGACAAAAGACATGAAAGGGATATTACTCATTGTGTGAATTTCTGGAGACCATGCCTGAATTTTCCAGGAAAGAAAGAATGTCCTGAAGAATGGACAATGCAATCAAAAAGGAATCTCTTCATACCAGACAAATAACCTCTTCCGCAATGTCAACAAGACAAAGGAGATTGTTATCAACTTCAGGAGAACTAACATCACCCATATCTCTTACAGTACGCTGGATGAACTCAGCAGGTCGGGCAGCATCAATGGAAACGATGAGTCAACATTTCGGGCCAGAACCCTTCGTCAGGACAACCCTTCGTTCCGGCCCGAAACATCGACTCATCGTTTCCACTGATGCTGCCTGACCTGTTGAGTTCATCCAGCGTACTGTAAGTGTTGCTTTGATCACAGCATCTGCAGATTATTTTGTGTTTATCACTCATACCTCTCTTTACTTCAGTGGCACAGCAGTGAAAACCGTTAGCAGTTTCAAACTGCTGAGAGGACACATCTCCCACAATCTCTCATGGTCCCAAAACATGATCAGAAAAACCCAACAATCAGAAAAGCTCTTTACTTTCTAAAGAGGCTGACATGAGATGGACTTTGCACACCTGTACTCACTGGGAAACTGAAAGGTCTGAAGGTAGATAAGTCACCTGGACCAGATGGTGTGCACTCCGTGTTCTGAAAGAGGTGTCTGGAGAGATTGTACAGGCGTTGGTAATGATCTTTCAAGAATCACTAGATTCTGGAATGGTTCTGGAAGACTGGAAAATTGCAAATGTCATTCCGCTCTTCAAGAAGGGAGAGAGGCAGAAGAGAGTAAGTTATAGGGCAATTAGTCTGACCTCAGTGGTTGGGAAATTGTTGGATTTGATTGTTATGGATGGAGTTTCAGGGTTCTTGGAGGCCCATGATAAAATACGCCATAGTCAGCATTGTTTCCTCAAGGGAAAATCTTGCCTGACGAATCTGTTAGAATTCTTTGAAGAAATAACAAGCATGATAGACAAAAGAGAACTGCCCGATTTTGTGTACTTGGATTTTCAGAAGGCCTTTGAGAAGGTGCCACACATGATGCTGCTTAACAAGCTACAAGCCCATGGTATTACAGGGAAGATTTTAGTGTAACCCACAGGTTCCACTAGCAGCTTACTCTAGGAGAGACAGCCTTCGACCTGGCCAAACTTGAGAAATCCTGTTTGGGTGGATGCTGCATGATGTGTTCCCCTGTTACAAATCAGTACCACGAAATAACAAACAGTACACAATATGCAATTAGTCAATTGAGCTTTATAATTCTTAATTTGACTATAGCGTTAGTAAAGAAAACAAGAAAGAAAAAGGGCCCATTCTCATGAAACAGTCTAATGCGCAATGTTGGAGCTCACGGTTTTCCCGTCTGTTCGTTGTCCATTGATTTTCCCCCCAGGCATCATCTCCTGAACCCATTCCAAGTCCACTCCGTCCTGCAGATTATGACTTCCCCATTCTGGCATTTTCTCTCGCCATCTTCCGCTGAACCAAAAGCCCCCAAAACCTTCTCCCAGGCACACAAGAAAGAAAAATACACCTCTCATTGGACAGCGCACATTCCAAAGCCCCGTTATCTCTAGCCATAACCCAAACATTGCTGCTACAGAGAAACCATTACATTAGCAGTGAAACCTTACAGAGAGGCCATTACATTAGCAGTGAAACCTTACAGAGCGTTACACTAACATGGGTAAAGCAGTGGCAGATTGGCAAGGAGGCAAAGACTGGGAGTAAAGGGAGCCATTTCTGGTTAGTGGTGTTCCACAGTGGTCTGTGTTGGGACCAGTTAGTTTTATATTATATGTCAGTGGTTTGGATGATGGAATTGATAGCTTTATAGCAAAGTTTGCAGACAATGTGAAGATAGGTGGAGGGGCAGGTCGTTTTGAGGATGTAGAAGGATTTAGATAAATTAGGAGAATCAGCAAAAAAATAGTAGATGGAATACTGTATCAGGAAATGTATGGTTATGCACTTAGGTAGAAGAAATAAAAGGGTTGACTATTTTCTAAGTGGAGAGAAAACACAAAAATTTGAGGTGCAAAGGGACTTGGGAGTCCATGTGCAGGGTTTCCTAAAGATTAATTTGCTGGTTGAGTCTATGGTGAGGAAGGTGTGGTAAACCACATATATATGTTGTAACTGGGTTACCTGTCTGGACACGCCCCTCTGCTGACTGCTCCTGTGGCTCCTCCCACAGACCCCTGAATAAAGGCGATTGCGCCATTGCTCCTCCTCCTCAGTCCGGGGCAGATACTCAGCATAATGGAGGTCACATTTTACTGCTAATAAAAGCCTTTCAGTGTTTACTCTACTTCCAGTCTTTTGGAGTTATTGATGGTGCATCAATTTTATTAGCAGTAATTTTAAAGCATGGAACACGCCTGAGACCCGACAAGTTAGACCTCGACCCGCAAACACCTGAAGCTGAAAACGCTTTTGAACTCTGGCTGGCCTGCTTCGAATCATACCTGGAGGAGATTGAAGTGACCGAGTCCACAACGAAGCGCAGAGTTCTCCTCTCCAGGGTCAGTCCACGGGTCTACTCGATGATCAGAGACCAGCCGAGCTACGACGGTGCGATGAACGCCCTCAAATGTCAATACCTGCGGCCGGTAAACACCGTCTATGCACGGCATCGCTTAGCGACACAGCACCAGCGGCCCAGGGAATTGAGTGCTGAGTTTGTCCGGGCACTACAGACGCTCGTGCGGACCTGCGGCTGCCAGAGGCTGATGGCAGAACAGAAGCGGAGCTCCTAGTGAGAGACGCCTTCGTCACGGGGACCAGGTCAGTGTATGTGCATCAGCGGCTGCTGGAACAAGCTGATCTTACCGTACGTTCGGCGATTGAGCTGGCCGACACGCTGGAGGCCACTCTGCACAACTCTGAGGCTCTCCAGGCACGCGATTCCCCAATAGCCTCACGGACACCGCAGACCCCGCAACCCGCCGGCGAAATGACCTCGGCTGCTGCCAGTCGCGAGTCCGCAAAGTGCTACTTCTGCGGACTCGAGAAGCACCCCCGGAAACACTGTGCGGCCCGAGAAGTTACCTGCTGCAGCTGCGGAAAGAAGGCCCACTTCGCCAAGGTCTGTAAGTCCAAACCACGAGCGGGATCAAGCAGCACCACGTGCGAGACATGGGGGTCACCATCTTGCCTGCTGCCATCTTCCCTGCACGTCGCCACCACGTGCGAGACATGGGGGTGGCCATCTTGGTCAGCGCCACCTCCCACCACCTACGACCAACGGGTGCTCATGGGGCACCCCACCACACTGGACCAAAACAGCGACTCAACCCTGGCCTCCGTGACCCTCGACCAAAGCGCTCCCCACCAGCTCACAAGGTCAATGATGGACATCCTGGTGGAGGGGTGCAGGACAAGCTGCCTGTTTGACACGGGCAGCATGGAGAGTTTTATCCACCGACTCGTGATATGGCCGGTTAGTCAGAGGGTCGCCATGGCTTCCGGGTCGCATACAACAGACATCCGGGGGGGTTGTGTAGCAACACTAGTGGTGCAGGGCACAGAATATCGAGACTTTACATTACTGGTCATACCTCAACTGTGTGCCCCTGTGCTATTGGGGCTCGACTTCCAGAGCCACCTGAAAAGCGTGACAATGAAGTATGATGGGCCCCTCCCACCAATTACTGTCGTAAATC
This sequence comes from Mobula birostris, assembly GCF_030028105.1. Taxonomy (NCBI): domain Eukaryota; kingdom Metazoa; phylum Chordata; class Chondrichthyes; order Myliobatiformes; family Myliobatidae; genus Mobula; species Mobula birostris. The sequence continues at coordinate 23,510,964 of NC_092393.1, forward strand.
CTCAGTTTTGTAGGAATACGTCACGTATCCCACTATTGACCACCCACACACACCGACCCACACATCCCACCCAACACCATGCCAACTGCCGCACTACCGACACCACTTGCGGCCTCTCTACCCTCAAGATCCCTCCCCCTCCGCTGTTCACCAACCTGACCCCCGACTGTAAACCTGTGGCAACTAATAGCAGGAGGTACAGCGCGGGGGACAGAGCCTTCATTAAGTCGGAGGTGCAGTGGCTGCTCAGGGAGGGGATCATTGAGGCAAGCACAAGTCCTTCGAGGGCGCAGGTGGTGGTTGTTCAGAACCGGGAGAAAAATAGGATGGTTGTGGACTATAGCCAGACCATCAATAGTTTCCCGCAGCTCGACACGTACCCGCTACCCCGCATCGCAGATATGGTCAATCAGATAGCACAGTACAAGGTGTACTCGACCATAGACCTAAAATCTGCTTACCGTCAGCTCCTCATACGCCAGCAGGACTGCCCTTACACCACCTTCGAGGCGGACGGCAGACTTTATCACTTCCTGCGCGTCCCCTTCGGTGTCACGAATGGTGTATCTGCCATCCAGAGGGAAATGGACCGGATGGTGGACCAGTGCCAACTGAAGGCCACGTTCCCATATCTGGATAACATCACCATCTACAGTCACGACCGACAGGATCACGACAACAACCTCCAATAATTTCTCCAAGCGGCCAAAGCTTTCAATCTCACCTATTACAAGGACGAGTGTGTGTTCAGAACCACCTGACTTGCTATCCTTGGGTGTGTCGTGGAGAATGGAGTCATTGGCCCTGACCCTGACCGTATGCGCCCCCTGTTGGAACTCCCTCTTCCCAACACCCTCAGAACCCTCAGAAGGTGCCTGGGCTTCTTTTCATATTACACCCAATGGGTCTCTAACTACGCAGACAAGGCCCGCCCCCTGGTCAAGTCCACCACATTCCCCCTCTCAGCCAAGGCCCGCACGGCCTTCAGCCGCATAAAAGGGGACCAGCAATGCATGCGGTGGATGAGGCCATTCCCTTCCAAGTAGAGAGTGACGCCTCCGACTTAGCACTGGCCTGTACCCTCAACCAAGCTGGAAGACTGGTGGCATTCTTCTCCCGTACCCTTCAAGGCCCTGAAATTCGGCACTCTGCGGTGGAGAAAGAGGCCCAGGCCATAGTGGAAGCTATTAGGCACTGGAGGCACTATCTCCCTGGCAAAAAGTTCACCCTGCTAACTGACCAGCGCTCAGTCGCATTCATGTTTAATAACCAACAGTGGGGCAAAATCAAAAATGATAAAATTCTGAGGTGGAGAATTGAACTCTCCACCTTCAACTATGACATTATGTACCGGCCTGGGAAGCTCAACAAGCCCTCCGATACCCTATCCCAGGGAACGTGTGCCAGCGCGCAGATCGACCGGCTGTATGCCCTACGTGTAGATCTTTGCTACCTGGGGGTCACCCGGCTTTTCCACTTCGTGAAAGCCCGGAACCTGCCTTACTCCCTTGAGGAGATCAGGACGATGACCAGGGACTGCCAAGTCTGTGCAGAGTGCAAACCGCACTTCTAACGACCCGAAAAGGCACCACTCATCAAGGCCACCCGCCCCTTTGAGCGACTGAGTGTTGACTTTAAGGGCCCCCTTCCCTCCACTGACTGCAATGTGTACTTTCTTAACGTAATTGACGAGTACTCGCGGTTCCCCTTCGCCATCCCCTGCCCCGACACCACTACCACGTCAGTTATAAAAGCCCTGCGCAAGCTCTTCACTCTGTTCGGATACCCATGCTATATCCACAGTGACAGAGGGTCCTCGTTTATGAGTGACGAGCTGCGCCAATACCTACTGGCTAGGGGAATTGCAACTAGTAGGACCACGAGCTATAATCCCCGGGGGAATGGACAGATGGAGAAGGAGAATGGTACAGTGTGGAAAGCCACACTCTTAGCCCTCAGGTCAAAGGGACTGCCGGTCTCCTGCTGGCAGGAGGTCCTTCCCGAGGCACTCCACTCCATCCGCTCCCTGTTATGCACGTCCACCAATGCAGCCCCTCATGAGCGGCTCTCTTCTTTTCCCAGAAAGTCGGCCACTGGGACCACCCTACCAACTTGGCTGATGTCCCCAGGGCCAGTGCTGCTCCGGAAACATGTGAGGAACAATAAATACTCCCTGATAGTCAAGAGGTTTCACTTACTTCATGCGAACCCCCAGTATGCCTATGTGGTTTTACCTGATGGGTGGGAGGACACAGTCTCCATCCGCAACCTGGCGCCTGCAAGAGCACCGGGCCCCTACCCTGAACACTCCATGGTGACTATTAACCCCCTATCAACCAATAAATATACCCACGAGACACCGCGCACTCCAAGCCCTACACAGACACCACGCGACACTCCCATACCGGGTGTGACGCACACGCATGAGGGATTACCGACGCCTAACGTGCTGACACCTCAAGTCAGGCCGGCACCAGCACAACCACTGTCGCCGGTGCAATCACCGCCGGTGCTACGTAAATCACAGCGACGGACTCGACCGCCTGATAGACTTGACCTGTAAATATACATGTTTTAAATATTGTCAGTCACTTCACCCCACGGGACTCTTTAAAAAAAAGGAGGGGTGAATGTGGTAAACCATATTTATATGTTGTAACTGGGTTACCTGTCTGGACACACCCCTCTGCTGACTGCTCCTGTGGCTCCTCCCACAGACCCCTGAATAAAGGCGATTGCGCCATTGCTCCTCCTCCTCAGTCCAGGGGCAGACACTCAGCATGGTGGTCACATTTTACTGCGAATAAAAGCCTTTCAGTATTTACTCTACTTCTAGTCTTTTGGAGTTATTGATGGTACATCAGAAGGCAACTGTGATGTTAGCATTCATTTCAAGAGGAATAGAATATAAAAACGAGGATGTAATGTTGAGGCTTCATAAAGCACTGTGAGCCCTCTCTGAGAGTATTCTGTGTCCCTTGTCTTAGAAGGGATGTCCTGAATCTGAAAAGGGTTCAAAGCAGGTCCACGAAAATTCTTCTAGGATTAAACGGCTTGTCCTATGATGAGCATTTGATTGCTCTGGGCCTATATTCACTGGAACTCAGAAGAATGAGGGTTGACCTACATAATTGAAACCTATCGAATGGTGAAAGGCCTTGATAGAGAGGTCGTGGTGAGGATGTTTCCTATAGCGGGAGTGTCTAAGACCAGAGGACACAGACTCAGAATAGAGGGGCATCCTTTTAGAACAGAGTTGAGGAGGAATTTTTTTTAGCCAGAGACTGGTGAGTCTGTGAAAGTCGTTGCCACGGTCAGCTGTGGAGGCCAAGTCTCTATGAATATTTAAGGCAGAGGTTGATAGATTCTTGATTGGTCATGGCATGAAGGGATACAGGTTGGGGGGGGCAGGAGTTTGGGGCTGAGAGGAAAAATCGATCAGCCATGATGAAATGACAGAGCAGGCTTCATGAGCCAAATGGCCTAATTCTGCTCCTATATCTTATGGTCTTCTGGTCTACAATTCCATAGATGCACAGTAGAGAACATCCTAACAAACTGCATCTCTGGATGGTATGGAAACTGAACTGCAGTAGTCAGGAAAGCTGTATAACATGTAACCAAAACCGCTCAGGGCTTCACTTGCACCAGCCTACCCATCATCAAGGACATATATACAGAAGGATTCCAGAAAAGGGCCAGTAACATCTTAAAGGATCGTTCCCATGCTGCTCATGGACTGTTTGTCCCACTCCCATCAGGGAAGAGGCTACGTAGCATTCACACCAGGACCAACAGACCCAAAATGAGTTACTTTCCCCAAGTAGTCAGGCTGATCAATGCCTTCACCCAATAACCCACCCTTCCACACCTCCAGCCATCACTACTTTTATTATTTCCTGTCAGTCACCTTATGTCCAGTACCCAGCATCCCCTTGTGGACATACAACCGATCTATGTATATAAGCTGTCTTTTGTATTTGTATTTAATATGTTCTTTTATTATTGTGGTGTTCTTTATCTTATTGTGGATTTTTTGTGCTACGTCAGAGCCAGAGTAACAATTACTTTGTTCTGCCTTATATTTGTGTAATGGAAATGACATTAAACCACCTTGAATCTGAGGTGAGCTCTCTTTTCTTCTAACAGAGTGTAGAAAAGCTATCAGACAAACTGAGGTGAAGATAGCTGCAATGGTAATACAATCTCTCTCTCCCTTGCTCTCTCTCTCTCTCCCTCTCTCTCTCTCTCTCTCCATCTCTCTCCGTGAATAGAAGTTTCTGAACACTAGATTAAAGGCAACGAAGCAACCTGAAAAGAAAAAAAAAATGCCTTTTATGCCTTATCCTGAAAATCATAAGGGAGATGGTCTTCTTCGGTGGTCAGAGATAATTAAGTGCAGCAGATCAACTTTTCATCCTGCAATAAATGAAAATCAGGTAACAAAACCAGGAGGATTTGTCCATATTTTGTACTGTTCCCATATCCAGGACATCCAAAGCACAGTGTTTTGGTAATGCATCACTGTTGTAATGTAGGAAACACAATAATTAATGTGAACTGGAGACCGCGTCACTGTGGCCCTCCTGCATGGTAGAGTGGGCTTCAAGTGGAGACCAGGACTCAAATTGTAGAATCTGAAAGTATATTCCCACCTACCTCAGACAGGAGATTTAATATTCAGATTATTTATTCTTAAATAAGATTTTTAATTAAGTTAATTTAATAAATGATCAAAATAATTAAAAACAAAATTGAATAATTTGTTAAAGTATATTTGTTGCCGCAAGTTAATCAGAAAATAACTAATAAGTGAAAATAAGCAGATAAAATTTTGCCTGAACCTACTTTGACAATTAATGTCATGTTTGTGTTTGTGAACTTGGCCCATTCTTATATGGAGCCATGGCAGTGAGTGGTGAGTGCAGGGCAGAGCAAAAGGTCAGTGTGTCAGCAAAAAACCTCCAGCACTTCTGATTTCTCCCCTACAGAAAATATGCACAGAAGTTGAAGATACAATGAACTGTGAAGTTCATTGAATTGTCTGATGGCAATTCACTCCCGAACTATCGCCACATCAGTACTGAATCTGTTCCAAATAGTCTATGTTCATGAGAAATAAATATTGGCAAATACAACAGAGAGAATTTTCTTGGAATTGGCCACGAGCTCCTTTATTTTCACCTTAGAGGCCAAAAATCTGACTCAATATGTTTAGATTTTCAACCTCTTCCAACACTGCTCTCACATAAGTATGTGTTGTGACAGACAACACCCAAGTGTCTATTCCAATAGATGTCTGGCAGGCACTGAAATTGTAACTCAACAAATCGCCCAGGAATTTCATTCCATCACTTCAACTTCATCCCAGCTCCACGCTCCTGCCCAACCCACCCACAGTAACTCGACAGTGGTTGTATACTTGATTAACAGATTACAACGAAGAGCATTGCCAATAAAAACATTATTAAAAGTAGTGCAAGAATGTTTGCTGATTTAACTCTACGCTATATAGTTGTATCACACAATAAAAATCTACAGAGAAACATAGAAAACCTACAGCACAATACAGGCCCTTCGGCCCATGATACTGTGCCAAACATGTACTTTGTACTTACTTTAGAAATTACCTAGTGTTACCCATCACCCTCAATTCTTCTAAGCTCCATTTATCTATCCAGGAGTCTCTTAAAAGAGCCTATCATATCCCATTACACGCACTCACCACTCTCTGCATAAAAAAAACTTACCCCTGACGTCTCCTCTGTACCTACTTCCAAGCATTTTAAAACTGTGCCCTCTCATGTTAGCCATTTCAGCCCGGAGAAAAAGCCTCTAACTATCCACACGATCAATGCCTCTCATCATCTTGTACACCTAAGCACCTTTGTGTACTTTCTATGATCTCAGGATGATCTAAAAAACTTCACAGCAAACGTAGCCAAATGTGAACAGTATCTGCACAGTAATGTCCAAAAATAGTAAGGCGATATTAAAATCGCAATTATTGAAATTACAAAAAATGCATTATTTTTCTAGCAAAAGAATAACCTTTCTAGATAAATGAATTTTGCTTTTAAATTTAGGGAAGCACATTTAAAAGAACACAGAAATGCATTGGATAAGAAACACATTTGTGATGTGTATGGCAAATTCACTATTCTCACTTCTCACAGTTCCTTTAATTAACTTCTAAAGTTGCTGCTGCTTCAAACTATGTTTAGGTGCTTTCCATTTAAAGAAGAATATTTTGTTTGTGTCAGTTGCATGCGATCAGTTACATTTAATCTGTGTTACAGTGTTTACCTGGCAGTGTGTGAGGAGATTAGCAACATAACTTTGGGAGAGAAGTGTGTGCATTACCTCATTAAGAAAACTTCACCTACAACGCCTCCTGTGAAATGAACTCAGCACTGCACCACAAGAAGGAATAATTAATTTTGTTATGTACATATCATACAGCTCGTACGTTTTTGATGATACTTAGGGCGAGGGAGGAGGGATTGGATGTTATTTATTCATGTTTGGTTATATTATTATATACTCCATCAGGGTTTGCTTTTCCAGCCTTCCACCAGCTCACCACCATCCTGCCATCACATTCCCTTTCCCGCCCACTCCTCCCCATAGAAACCTCCATCCTCCCACCACTCTGACAGTAAGACTGAAAACTAAGGCTCTGTGATGCCATTACATGAATCTGCCTATGTTTCATTTGAACTAATCTGAGCGGGTACTGCTCAGTAATGTCCATTACACAAGGAGCAAGGGTAAATAACATACAGTACCTATGATTGATTGAGGACAGTAATTACAGAGCAAATATCCGTTCAAGATGTTCATTTGAATGATGAAGGTCTCTACTCTCTGCCATACGATCCCTAAATGGACATTAAACCCATGAACATACCTCACTTTTTAAAAAATATATATTACTTCTGTTTTTGTACTATTTTAATCTATTTAATATTCATGTATATACTTATTGATCTACTTATTTTTTTTCTTTCTATATTACCATGTATTGCATTGTACTGCTGCTGCTAAGTTAAAAAATTTCACGACACATGCTGGTGTTAATAAGCCTGATTCTGAATATAATAATGAAATATGGGCGTAATCTAATCCAATGGTGAATAGCTTTTTCATAACATGGATCAGATCTTAAATCCGGATCATTTCATTTTTTTTTAAATTTAGCTACATATAAGCAGATGCTGATAATTTTAATCACAGATAGATACAAATGCTGTAGTTCTCAATGGCTCCTCATTAACTTCTTGCCCCTCCACTTACTCCCCTTTTTTTTCATGCTCTCTGCTTGCCCTGCATCACCTAGTATTACACCATGGCACAGCTATGCCCATCAATATGCTATCATATTGTTATATAATGACAGACCTCTGCCAACCAGTTCTGCACCCTAGTGTTGTACAATGAGTGGCCATGTACCCACTACACGGGATCCAATTGTATACCTCAATGTGCCTGTATTAAGCTGCATCCACCAGTATTGTATCCTAGTGCTGCATAATGACAGACCTGTGCCTCTTAGGAATACACTGACAAATTTGTGCCCGTTAATAATATACTTAACTGTTATAGAACAACAGACTTGTCCACCAAATGTTTTACTTCTGTATTATAGTAACAGATATATACCACCAGTGTTATAATGTGATATATCTGTACCCACCAGTACTGCACTCCGTAGATGTATAGAAGAAGAGCCCAATACTAGTGAGAGCTCTATACCCCTAACGTAGATTTAGTTGTGGTAATGAAAATAAAGATACTGGAACCATTTGACAGCTCAGACAGCATCTGTGGAGATAAACAAATGTAACAGTTCAGGTTAAAGTTCCTTTATCAAAATTGAGAAATGCTTTTTTAAGATGGTATTCACATGAGAAGTTAAGCAGCCCCTTTCCATACTGCAAATTTCTATCTGGACTGTCCTGATATATCCAACTCACATCAGCCAAGTTTGTGCACAGGATCGTAGGAATTCAAGTGCAAGTGATTTCTGGCACAAAATAATTGGTTTTTGTACTGCTTACATAGTATCCTGCAGAAGACCAACACTGCATGCATCCCTTGCCGGTCCCATAAATGACACTTAGGGAGGAAAATGCCAGTAGTTCCAGGAAAATCCAAGGAATTGCCTTAGAATCTGTGGTCAGTAGTGACCACAGATACCTCCTGACCTCAGAAGGTACATGACCACACTTATCTTGTTTTGTCCTCTTAAGAACTTAATATGAGAAGTCAACTCCACCCACTCCACATTTCTGGTCACCGAATTATAGGAAAAATGTCAACAAAATTGAGAGAGTACGGAGAAGATTTACTAGAATGTTACCTGAGTTTCATCTCCTAAGTTACAGAGAAAGGTTGAACAAGTTGGGTCTTTATTCTTTGGAGCATAGAAGGTTGATGGGGGACTTGATAGAAGTATTTAAAATTATGAAGGGGATAGATAGAGTTGACGTGGATAGGCTTTTTCCATTGAAAGTGGGGGAGATTCGAACAAGAGGACATGAGTTGAGAGTTAAAGTGCAAAAGTTTAGGGGTGACATGAGGGGGAACTTCTTTACTCAGAGAGTGGTAGCTGTGTGGAACGAGCTTCCAGCAGAAGTGGATGAGGCAGGTTCGATCAACACACATAAAAGTTGCTGGTGAACGCAGCAGGCCAGGCAGCATCTCTAGGAGGAGGTACAGTCGACATTTTGGGCCGAGACCCTTCGTCAGGACTAACTTCGTCAGGCAGGTTCGATGTTGTCATCTAAAGTTAAATTGGATAGCCACATAGACAGGAAAGGAATGGAGGGTTATGGGCTGAGTGTAGGTCGGTGGGACTAGGTGACAGTAAGAGTTCGGCATGGACTAGAAGGGCCGAGATGGCCTGTTTCTGTGCTGTAATTGTTATATGGTTATATGCTTGCAGCAAAGCCCTATGGAACATAAATCCATTGCATATGTGCTACTGCCACAGGCTAATGCAGACTCTTTGATACCTGTATTGTTCTTCTGAATCTGAGTTGAGTTTCTCTCCAGCTATGCATTTGTCACTTACATCCTCCTCCATAATGTCTCCAGTTTCTGCTCCTGCTTTAGGTTTTCCAGATCCTCTGCTCTTTTTTCTTAGACTCTTGACTCCCTCTAAACTGCTGTTCTTATTTTGATTGACTGCAGATCCTGTTTGCATCATTTCCCTCTGAGTGTTGCCTGGACTGGCTCTCTGTCCAATAATGACTGATGTTTTAAAATTCTCATCTCTTAGCCGAATCCTGTGGTCCCACTCTTTCCTATCTCAATGGCCTCCTCCAGCTATACACACCTGGTGTATTCCAGATGCCCTATGTTGGGCCTTTATTCATCCCCAATGTCAGGACATGTAGAGGAGGCTTGACCCAAACACAAAGCAGTGGAGACGATATAAGGGTGAGCAAAAACTTTAACAGTAAACTGCAAAATAGCAAGCCACAAGGGGCCAGAAAACAAGAGAGAACAGATACTTAACACAACAAAGCAATAAGGTAACTGAACACTGGAAACATCTGGTTGAGGCTGGCAGGTTCGATGTGTGAATGAAGACTCTTCTTCTTCTTCCTCTGACTTTGCATGGCAGTTGGCAATCGAATTGAAAGGCGCATTACTGCCATCAACCGTACTGTTGAATCAAATATTTCAACAAGTGCCTCATATGTTTCATTCATATTCACAATTCTATATCCTACCCGTTTCCTTGATTTGAGTCCTCAAACTCCCTCAGCAACTTGCATTCCCCAAAATTTAAATCCATCCTCTCAGCAGCGATCTTGTCACCAGCAAACAAAGACAGTAGATGAGAGATGGGTTTAAATAGGCTGCAGGTGATGAATTGGAAACAAGTGGCAGGTGAGTCCTGGTAGCTCGGTAGAGACTGGGAGGTGCCTGCCTGTGCAGTCCTGACAGGGCTTTCCTCCTATGGCCAGCATCTGATGGCTCAGAGTGACCTGAATGGGTCCAGTGGAATTTTTCGATAAGCAACGGATCAAGATGAAATTCGATGACACCCAAGTCCTCTCCTTCAGGCCATACCCTTCCCAGTCGACCAGATACTGCACACCCCGTCTACGACGTGAATCCATCCACCGGTAAACCGTGTATACTAGACCATCTTCCACCATCCTAGGTTCTGGAGGTGCAGGCTCAGGTGGTTTGAGTGGTCCATAGACAACGGGTTTGAGGCAGGACTCGTGGAAGGTAGGTGTGATCCTGAGGGACAGTGGCAGCTGGAGATGATAAATGACTGGATTAATGCAATGGCTAACTTTAAAGGGACAAATGAATCAGGGCAAGAGCTTGCAAGAATCAGTTTGCAGGGGCAGATTTTGGGTGGATAGTCAGACATGGTCCCCAGGCCAGAGTAGTCTGGCTGGGCACCAACGGCGGTTGGCTTGGCAGCAGTAGGCACAGTTGGCACTTAGCATGGCCCTCTGTGCTCTCTTCCAAGCATTCTGGCAATGGGCAAACCAGGACCTCAACAGAGATCCGTAGCCTAAAGGAGCATTAGGTTGTGGCACAGCTCTGTCCAGAGCAGATACTTTGTCCGCGTGGAAGGGTTTGAGGCAACGCAGCATCTCAGAAACTTCTCCACTTACTGCTTGGCTCTCTCTGAGTGGCCATCGGTCTGCGGATGATAGCCAAAGGACAAACTCACTGAGGTGTGGAGGAGGGAGCTGTCATGGTCACTGTGGCCCCATCAGAAGATGGCAAACCCATGAAGAAATCTATGGTGATGTGGGACCATGGGCGTTCAGGGACTGGTAAGAACCACAGGAGCCCAGAGGCCACTGGTTGCAGGAATTGGACAGGGCACATTGAGGGCAGGCAGTGATGAACTGATGTACATCTGCAATTATGGTGGCCACCAGAGCCGGCATCACAGAAAATCAAGGGTCTGTCATTCACCTGGACGGCTGGAAAGAGTTAAGCAGGGGACTCTCCGGAGTGCCTCAGGGCGAACGACTACCAGCAAGCACATATGGTTGTCAGGTGTGTTACCCAAAGCAAACTTGCACCGTGTGGCCTGACGAAAATGATTCTCAAGATCCCAGATGCTCAGCGTGAGAGTCTGCCAGGATGGAATGATGGGATGAGGCTGGATTTCCCTTTCAGCTGGGTTGAACTGTCATGACACGAGTCCACTTAAGTGTTCTTCGATCCAGGTCATTAGGAGAGAGTGAAGTTGAATTCCTTGAAGAAGAAGGCCCTATGAGCCTGACATGGGTTGAGTTGGTGCATCTACTGAATGGATATCAGGATCTGGTGGTCAGTCCAAATCAGGAAGGGCTCAGTGTTCCCCATCAGCCAATGTCTCCGTTCCTCCAATGCCCATTTAATGGCCAGTAGCTCCCTTTCTCCTACTCCAGATGACACTGTGTAGAGTTGAACTAGCCTAAGAAGAAGGTACTCCCATCCAATCCTCACTGAGGGAGGATGGCCCCAGTACCCACATCAGATGTTACCTCGGTTACCACAATTTCTCTGGAGGGGTTCAGATGGCAGATAATATGAGCAGAGGTGAAGCGTCTTTTGAGCTCTTTGAAGGCATGGTCCACGGCAGCAGACCACATTATCCGTGAGGTAGGTGATTTGATGAGGGAGGTGAGAGAAGAGGGAATTTGGCTGTAGCTTCTGATGAAACGGTGGTAGAAGTTGGAGAAGCCCAGGAAGCACTGTAGCTGTTTAAGGGAGCATGTTTGGGTCCATTCAACAATGGTGTGCACTGTCTCTAGATCCAAGGTTATGCCTTGGTTTTCCAGGAGACAACGAAGGACTGAACAGTCATGACAAAATGTGGTCTTTGAGAATCTTGGAGAAGATGAGGATGACATTGAGGAACATAAACACATACCTGTGTAGCATGTCTCAAAGGATCTCATGAATAACGAATTAGAAAGCAGCTGGACTGTTGGAAAGTCTGAAAATCATCACCAAGTATTTGCAGTGGCCGGTGGGAATTATAAATGGCAACTTCCACTCATCCCCCTCGTGGGTGCAGATCAGGTTATAGGCACTCTGTCGATCCAGTTTGGTGAAGACTTGGGAACCACGGAGTGTTTCCAATGTGCTATCCATCACGGGGAGAGGATAGTTGTTCTTTATAGTGATTTTGTTGATACAGGGACAGAGACCCCCATCATTCTCTTTGACAAAGAAGAATCCTGCACTGGCTAGGGGCTGGGATAGTCGAATGCAGGCATGCTGCAGCACTTCAGCCAAGTAATCATTTTTGGCTTGGGTGTTAGGAGGAGAGAGGAAGAACAGACGGCCTTGGGGAGGGGTGGTTCCCGGGAGGAGGGTGAATGTGCTGTTGTGTGGTCTATGAGTGGGGGGTGCTGGTTTCCTTCTTACTGAAGGCGATGGCTAAGTTGTGGTATTCCTGTAGAGTCTGGTGAGGGTTTCCTCCGTCCCCACCAGTTCACGGGGCAAATTCAACTGAGGTGGTCCTTAGCAGGCAGGTTGTCCGTCAGATGGGTTGTGGTGACCCACTTTCTAGCACACACGAACCGGCTCACGAAACAGCACGCGCAGGCAGAGGGCCGGCCCCAAAAAGGGCTCCAGGCCATCTTCACCAGCAGCGGGAAAATCCCGCGCGCGGAAAGGGTCTGGGAAATTGCATTCCCCACAGCAGTCCGCCCAGGGATGGCGGGAACGGGAAGGCTTTAAAGCAGGCCACGAAGTTTGAATAAGTCTCTTTCATCGCAACTCTAACTCATCGACTACGTGTGGTTATTTTAGCACTGTGTGTAGCACACCGCTACAATTGGTGACCCCGACGGCCCAAACAATATTTGGACCAGAGATGACCGATGCCACATCTGTTCACGCAGTTTCGTTAAAACTGTCAAGCTTTTGGGCGCTGCGACCCCGTCTGTGGTTCGAACAAGCAGAAGCTCAATTCCACATTCGGCAGATAACCTCGGAGTGCACTCACTACTACTACGTGCTGAGCTCCCTCGACCAGGAGACAGCTGCACAAGTTGAGGAATTTATACAGTCGCCCCCGGAGGACGGCAAATACACAGCATTCAAAGCCCTGCTCATAAGGACTTTCGGACTCTCACGGCGCGAACGAGCACACCGCTTAATGCACCTGGATGGTTTGGGAGACAGACCGCCGTCAGCATTAATGAACGAGATGCTGGCCCTGGCTGAAGGACACAAACCCTGCCTCATGTTTGAGCAGGCGTTCCTAGAGCAACTGCCCAAGGACATATGCCTGCTGCTGTCCGACGCAGATTTCAGCAACCCCCGGGAGGTGGCGGCCCGAGCAGATGTGCTGTGGAATGCCAGGAAAGAGAGAGGGGCGCCTGTCGCACATATCACCAAGCCGCGTGCCCAACGACAGACCAGACCAGGCCCGGCAGCAGAGCCTACAAAACCCGGCGACGGGAGTGAGCAGCCCAACAAACAATGGTGCTTCTACCACCAGTGGTGGGGCACAGAGGCCCGCCGCTGTAGACCACCCTGCAAATTCCTGGGAAACACCAGGGCCAGCCGCCGCTGATGGCTACGGCAACTGGCCATCAGGACAGCCTCTGTATGTCTGGGACAAGCAGTTGGGACACCGCTTTTTGGTCGACACCAGAGCGGAGATCAGTGTCTTACCTCCAACGAATTACGACACCCGCAACAGAGAACCGGGACCCACCCTGAGGGCCACAAATGGCAGCACAATACGATCCTACGGCACCCGCACGGTGCGGCTACAGTTCAGCTCCAGCCGGTTCACATAGGACTTCACACTGGCCGCCGTGGCCCAACCGCTCCTGGGGGCGGATTTTCTGCGAGCTCACAGTCTGCTGGTCGACCTGCAAGGGAAGCGATTAGTCCACGCCAAGACCTTTCAAACGTTCTCCCTGGGTGAAGCAGAGTTGCCAGCCCCACACCTGGACTCCATCACGCTGTCCGATGACGAATTCGCCAGGGTTCTGGCGGATTTCCCATCAGTACTGACACCGCAGTTCATGGCAGCCATGCCTAGACACGGAGTACAGCACCACATCCCGACCCAGGGACCACCCCTCCACGCCCGTGCTCGAGGGCTTCCCCCGGACAAGCTCCGACTGACAAAGGAGGAGTTCAAGAAGATGGAGGAATTGGGGATCTTACGACGGTCCGACAGTCCATGGGCCTCCCCGCTGCACATGGTGCCCAAGGCAACGGGGGGCTGGAGACCATGCAGTGAGTATCACAGACTGAACGAGGCTACAACGCCAGACCGCTACCCTGTGCTGCACATTCAAGACTTTGCAGCAAACCTACACCGCGCAAGGCTCTTTTCCAAGGTAGATCTCGTCCGGGGATACCATCAAATCCCGGTACATCCGGACGACATCCCCAAAACAGCACTCATCACCCCGTTCAGACTTTTTGAATTCCTCCGAATGCCGTTCGGTCTAAAGAATGCCGCACAGACGTTCCTGCGACTAATGGATGCGGTGGGACACGACCTGGACTTTGCATTCATCTGTTTGGACGACATCCTCATAGCCAGCAGTAGTCGTCAGGAGCATCTGTCCCACCTCCGCCAGCTCTACTCCCGCCTGAGCGAATTCGGCCTTACAATCAACCCAGCCAAATGCCAGTTCAGACTCGACACCATCGACTTCCTGGGCCACAGGATTACTAAAGACGGGGCAACCCCGCTGCCTGCCAAGGTAGACGCGGTCTGCCACTTCCCCTGACCCAACACAATCAAACGCCTGCAGGAATTCGTGGGTATGGTGAATTTCTACCACCGTTTCCTCCCCTCAGCAGCCCGAACCATGTGCCCCCTGTTCACTCTAATTTCAGGTAAGGGCAAGGACATTACCTGGAACAAAGAGGCCACAGCCGCTTTCGTTAAAACCAAAGAAGCCTTGGCAAACGCCGCGATGCTAGTGCACCCCAGAACAGACGTTCCTACTACCCTCACGGTGGACGCATCCAACACAGCAGTCTGTGGAGTGCTGGAGCAACTCATCGAGGGTCGCTGGCAACCCCTGGCGTTCTTCAGGAAACACCTACAACCACCCGAACTCAAATACAGTGCTTTCGACCGAGAGCTATTGGCACTGTACCTGGCAATCTGGCATTTCAGGTACTTCTTAGAAGGTAGGCCCTTCACCGCGTTCACAGACCACAAACCGCTTACCTTTGCGTTCACAGAGGTGTCCGACCCCTGGTCGTCCCGCCAGCAGCAACATCTGTCCTACATCTCCGATACACGACGGACATCCGGCATGTCTCGGGAAAGGACAACGTTGTGGCGGACGCACTTTCCAGACCTACCAGGCCCTGTCCCAGGGGGTGGACTATGCAGCACTGGTGGAGGCACAGTAGGCAGATGCTGAGATCCCTAGTTACAGGACTGCAGTCTCCGGCTTGCAGCTTCAAGACCTCCACGTAGGCCCAGGTGAGAGGACCCTACTATGTGACGTAGCTACCGGCCAACCCCGCCCCGTTGTCCCGGCAGCCTGGCGCCGGCGGGTTTTCAAATCCATTCACAACTTAGCGCACCCCTCCATCAGGACAACTGTCCAGCTGGTCTCCAACAGATTCGTGTGGTATGGGCTGCGTAAGCAGGTCAGTGAAGGGCCAAAACGTGCATGCAGTGCCAAACAGCCAAGGTGCGGTGGCACACCAAGGCTCCGCCGCAGCAGTTCGAACCCACCCACCGGAGGTTCGACCACATTCATGTGGATATCGTGGGGCCCCTGCCAGTGTCGCGAGGAGTGTGGTACCTCCTAACTATGATAGACCGGTTCACCAGATGGCCAGAGGCAGTCCCGCTCACCGACACCACCTCCGAATCCTGCGCCCGAGCACTGATCGCAACCTGGGTAGCCCGCTTCGGGGTACCGGCCCACATTACCTCCGACAGAGGCACCCAGTTCACCTCCAGCCTGTGGTCGGCTATGGCCAACCTTTTAGGATCGCAGCTACACCACACAACATGCCTACCACCCACAGTCGAACGGACTAGTGGAGCGTTTCCACCATCACCTGAATCGGCTCTCATGGCCTGCCTGGAGGGGCCTAACTGGGTGGACGAGCTTCCCTGGGTTCCTGCTCGGAATCCACACGGCGTCCAAAGAGCATCTGTACAACTTGTTGGCCTAGTTGGTGTATGGTGCACCCCTGGTTGTCACAGGAGAGTTCATACCAGCCCCAAGGGGGCAAGAAGAAGAACCCGCAGCAGTCCTGGACAGACTACATGAGAGGCTCAGTAACCTGGCCCCCATACCCACTTCACAGCACGGACAGAGCCCGACCTGCGTACCCAAAGACCCACAGAACTGTAAGTTTCTTTCTGTACGACGGGGTGGACACCGGGCACTGCTACAGCGGCCCTACGAGGGGCCGTTTAAGGTGATCAGGAACAACGGGTCCACGTTCGTGCTGGACACTGGGGGGAGAGAGGAGGTTTTCATGGTGGACCGACTCAAACCGGCCCATGTGGACTTGGCGCAGCCGGTCCAGGCTCAGGCACCGCGGTGCAGAGGCAGACCTCCCAAACAGAGGCCAAACCAGACTGTGGACATTGGGGGAGGTATCGCCGGTTCTGGAGGGGGTGGTTATGTGGCAACTCACTTTCTAGCACACACAAACCGGCTCATGAAACAGTGCGCGCAGGCAGAGAGGCTAGCCCCAAAAAGGGCGCCAGGCCATCTTCACCAGCAGGGGGACAATCCCGCTCGCGGAAAGGGTCTGGGAATATGCATTCCCCACAGCAGTCCGCCCAGGGAGGGTGGGAACGGGAAGGCTTTAAAGCAGGTCGCGAAGTTTGAATAAATCTCATTCATCGCAACTCTAACTCACCGACTACGTGTGGTTATTTTAGCACTGTGTGTAGCACACCGCTACAGGGTCCCCAACTCAGCAGTGAACCAGATAAACTGGCGAAGTGAGGGTCGTGAGTAAAGAGCCTGTGACCACGCAAGATGAGAGGAGAGTTGGAGAGTCAATAACAAGGAATTGACTGCTCACATCAGGCCGTGAGTGCACTCTGACAATGCCAGACCCCAAGGGTTGTCCGTCCATGGCCGTGGTTCAGAAGGCGTGCGAGTTACGCTCAAGCTGCACACGCAGAGTCTGGTCCAGAAAATTGCTGCTCTGAAATCCACCAAAACCTCCTGCGTACACAGAGCTGTCAGAGTGTGGAGGAGGACAGAGAGAGTGAGTCTGTCTATTTTGCTGAAGGGGCTGGAGGGAGGTTACCATATAGAAGGCATCGCATCTCTACCTGGTAGTGCTGTTTTCCTGGACACAGTTGGCATTTGATGTGTGGGTGATTGGCTGCACCACAGTAAGCGCACAAGCTGTCTTTACACTGTGCTCACGCTCTTGGGGGTTTAAGGGAACGCACCCTAATTGAGTAGGTTCTAGAGGCATTGCTGACAAGGATCCTGCAGCCTGAAATAGTTCTGGGATTGGAAATGTGGTTCTGGCTGGTGATCTGATGGGTCGTGCCATAACTTGGAGGGCCCATGATGAGGTTTTCAAGGCCAGTGGGCGTCTCCCCAGTAGACAACTCATCTTTCAAGAGCTCCAAGAGGATATGATGCTAATGGCCAGCAGCATTTAAGTATTCCAGCCACACTCCACCACGAGGGACCTGAATTCCATGCTGTAATCCAGCAAAGCATTTGAGCCTTGATGCAGGCAAGGGATCTGATCTGCTGCCTCCTTTCCAATTCCCAAGTGGTTGAAAACCCAGCGCATTGTAATCCTCATAACTGTTGCAAATGGTGGTTCTATTGTCCCATTTAGCGGCAGCCAAGTTCAGATCTCATCCAGTCAAGGGAGAGCTGAGGAAGACAGTCTTGGCTCAATCCATAGAATACAGAGATGGCTGGAGCTCGAAGTGTGAGACGTACTGGGATAGGAAGTTGCAGCACTGGGTTGGGAAACTGTTGAATCTTTCGGGCACAGAATCCAGGGCATAGAGTGAGGAAGTTGACCGGTCTGGGGTTGCTGTATCAAGACAGAGAGTTGGAAAAGAATAGCATACAAATGGTTAATAGTTTCCTGCTGCTTCTGGATCATGGTTCTCATATCGACGGATGACTTCCTTTAAGCAAGCATACTCTGCTGGGCCAATTGATCATTCACTCATCCTGGCAGGAGATGTAGAGGAGGTTTGACCCCAATGTAAAGTAGTGGAAACTATTTAGTGATAATAATAAACTGCAAAATAACAAGCCATGAGGGCCCTCAAAATAGGAGAGAACAGATACTTAACACAACAAGGCAGCAGGGTACCTGAAGGCTGGGAGCAACTGGTTGAAGCTGGCTGGTTTGTATATGTGAACAAGGATTGTGGATGAAAGTTGGGTTTAAATAGGCTGCAGGTGATGAGTTGGAAATGAGTGGTAGGTGATTCCTGTTAGCTGGGTGGAGACTGGGAGGTGTCTGCCTGTGCATGGTCTGAAACCCCATTGAGGTATTTTTGTTTAATATGTTCCAGTATTTCATTTCAAACCTTTCCGCAATATATCATCTTTTTTCATAGATAAGGTACTCCTTAAGACTAATCCCATTCCCTAATCCCTTCTACTTTATCTTTTCCTGGATTTATGACAACCTGTACTTGATTATGACCTCAGGAATTATTTTGGAATGCATTACAGTATGTTAATTGAAGAGTGTAGAAGAAACTTGTTATTAGAATGTACAAGGTGAGTCATTTGCTTAAGACTTTACTAGCACAATCAGATATACCACTCAAATATGTTTCATTATCTATCAGGGATTAAATACCAAATCCTCACTTTGTCATGTTAATTTACAAAGAGACCCTCAATTATAATTTCTCCATCAATAGAACTTGGCACTATTTTGCCCAGGCTCATTTCATATCATTTCATTGATGTTGCTTTAATTGTGATGAAAACATTCCTTTAATTTTTATATTAAAGTTCTTGCAAGTGAATACTTAATAGATTTTGTAATACCCTGGTTAAGATTTCTACTGCTATGCTGTAAGGTAGTTTATGTTAGCAGTTTTCTGTAAAAATAGTGTACCATACTGGAAAGTGTGTTTTGGCTTCAGCTAAGATAAGAAGCCATGTTATCCAATTCAGGAATGTGTGTCAGCCGATCAAGATTGTGGGATGTGAGAGAAAGGTCTGGAGATCTGTGGGGAGGAGTTTTCTGAAGGACAGCAGTCTGGTTTGGGCATTTTAATTCCACATCCCATTCCCATTCTGACATGTCCATCCACGGCCTCCTCTACTGTAAAGATGAAGCCACACTCAGGTTGGAGGAACAACACCTTATATTCCGTCTGGGTAGCCTCCAACCTGATGGCATGAACATCGACTTCTCTAACTTCCGCTAAAGCCCCACCTCCCCCTCGTACCCCATCTGTTACTTATTTTTATGCACACATTCTTTCTCTCACTCTCCTTTTTCTCCCTCTGTCCCTCTGAATATACCTCTTGCCCATCCTCTGGGTCCCCCCACCCCCTTGTCTTTCTTCCCGGACCTCCTGTCCCATGATCTTCTCGTATCCCCTTTTGCCTATCACCTGTCCAGCTCTTGGCTCTATCCCTCCCCCTCCTGTCTTCTCCTATCATTTTGGATCTCCCCCTCCCCCTCCAACTTTCAAATCCCTTACTCACTCTTCCTTCAGTTAGTCCTGACGAAGGATCTCGGCCTGAAGCGTCGACTGCACCTCTTCTTACAGATGCTGCCTGGACTGCTGCGTTCACCAGCAACTTTGATGTGTGTTGCTTGAATTTCCAGCATCTGCAGAATTCCTGTTGTTTGCTCCTGAGAGACTGCTCATTCGAGATGGTCTTCGAGGGAAATTGAGAATGTGGCGAGTGTTTTCATGCAGACCGTGGGTCCAGTGTGTGAGTAAAGAGCAACACCACTGACTACTCCAGTATGAACTCCAATGGTCATGTGCACATTGGACTGTAATGGGCCCTTTATTTATTTTTCTGTAACTGTTTGTAAAAGTTGAAAATTTGGTAAATATACTTTCTTTATAATTTTATGCTGGTGTATGATTTGTCATTTCTGGGGTACCCATAACTACGTATGGGCAATATTTACATAGTATTCCCTCAAATTGAGCTTCCCTTAATCAGAACAGCATGACATTCCTTTTTGGTTGAACCCCAAATCATACCGACCCTGGATGTATATTGTTTATGAAAGGTGGTCTTCTCCCCGCTGAGTCATATGGCTGTTAACAGAGTTAGCTAACGAGCCAAGTCTGTATACGAGCCCCGGTTTCAGGGTTACAAGCTTTTCCTTTGTTTTTTCCTTCAGAGATGAAGTTATTAAGGAAAGCCATATTTCCTACTTATAAAGGAAAGTAGGTTAACAGGACGGGCCTCAATTAAACATTGAACAGGCATTCTGTGGGAATATACTGTGCCACATTGAATGATTTAAGTGCCCTTGAAAGAAGTCTGTGATTTTCTGACACTGGTGTGTGTTAAGAAAGACCTGATTTGTTTGATCAATAATGCCTGTTGGATGAAAGACAGCAGAGCTTTGCTTAATGTAAAAAGTTTCTTGCGGTGCTTTTCTGGACTTCTGATAAGATCTGATCTCTTTATTCTCACTGATTTCCAATGTCAGCACAGTCTAATGTATCTCAGTAGAATAATCCAGCGAATGAATTCCTAGCCTGTTTTGAAGATCAAAGGTTCCCTGTCTTTGGCAGTTCAAAGCCAGTCCTTGATAACCAGTTCTGGACACGTTTGCTGAGGTAATGGTGCTGCTGGATGGAAAATCATCTGTCAACTTTGCTTAGTTATATTCCAAATTATGAGGAGTATGAATTGCTGAATGTGTCATCCTTTCACAACAGATTTCTGTCAACATCATTTAACCTTTAATTTGCTGTTGCAGCTAATATATTATATCTGAGCAGTGGTTCCAGCAATCACTAACACTCTTTTCAAAAGGAATCACACTTATGGCTGGACAGGGCAAAGCTACTGGCCTGCTCTGTCATAAAATTTGACTGTAATTGATTTGTACATTGTTTCAATTCTTCCAAGGCCAGCATCTTATGTCCTGTATAGCGTAGTTATAGCAAAAAGGCAGTGCCGGAATTGTTGGATTTTTTTCTACCAGAACATCATTAAACTTGGAAGAATTTCTGTGGCATATACTATATTTTGATAGGAATTTTCCAGTATCAAAAGGGGGCTTTATTATGAAGTTGGTTTAACTCAACCCTACTGCCTCTAAAATACTTCATGTTCCGGGAATCCATAGGGAACCATCCAAAATGTAACTGGATGTATCAGCACGTCGACCAACTCTCGGAGGTCAGCAAAAGATGAATCAATGCATCAAAACACCAAAGAACTGTAAATACATTTGCCTGCCACCTATTGAAAGTTGAAAAGTAAAAAGTGCAGATGCTGCTGCACGTATTCTCAGAAAACGCTCCTGTCTAACACTTCAGATCAATGACATTCTACCAAAACTGGAAAACAATTAGAAAATAGGGAGCTTTTCAATTGCCAGAAGTTTTATGACATGGGGAGGGGTTGGGTATGGGGGTGGCGGAGGAAGTGGTTGGTGGTGGTTGAAGAGAGCAAAGTAAGTATACGTTATTAGCTCAACACTGAGAAAGAACAGTGCCTAATAGTTAAATGCCGTATCCTTATGGAGACCTATTCACCATGTACTATTACGGATAATTGTCTCCTGCTGACTATCCCCAGCATTTCCTAATTGTATTTCAAACTTGCAGCTTTTGTTGATCTTTTTTTCTGCTGGTCAGCTGGTGGGAGGCAGCCTTGGGGAGGGGTTATGGTTGGTGCTATAGTTTGCTAACCTTCCCTGGTGGGGTATCATCAACCTGGAGTACCAAATCTTTTTATCTCTCCATGAATGCTCCTTGGACTGTTGCATTTTCTGTTCTCGTGTGTTTGCTGACATGTTGAGCTTCTGCAACATTCTGGTTATTTCAGATTTCTAGCAACTACTGTGATCTGAATCTCATAGTTCATTCATGACTTTTGTTTTATTTCTCTCTTCTCTGTTCTCCTTCGGGTTACACTTCATCCAGCATCAACGAGTCAGCCTTCATCAGCCTCTATCAGTCAATATCAATCTATTCCATCCCTTTTCTCTTGGTCTCCACCTTTCACACACATTCCCATGACTCCTCATTCCTTCCTCTTCCCTACAAATTTGACTTGGATCCACTCTAAGTTGCTTCCTGGCACAAAAGGTCCACTGCAGATGCCATCTCATTGATTCTTCACTCAACCCAGGAACATCTGGACAGCAAAGGTGCATGTATCAGGATGCTCTCTATCAACTACAGCTCAGCATTCAATACAATCTGGTATGTTTTCCAACTTCAAGACATTAAACTAATTGGAAGAAAAACAAGAGAGCCAGGAATGCGAGTCCAACTCGTTCTTTACTTCAAGTGAACCATGCACTTATCACATGTTAGCGCCATGATATATGAAATTCAAGTATTTTTACATATAACGCATAATTATTTAAATGAACAAAAATGCTTAATCAAACATTATATTTATAATATTATTGAAATATTAAAGACAAAACTCCTCCCTGCTTAGCTATAAACTTCAACTCAATGGAGTATGCATCTCAGCTACATACGCAGTATACTATATAATACAACTACTATATGCAGACATCCACAGCATAGTAAAAAGTAAATTGTCGGATTCAGGACTAAAGTGTTCATCGCTGTAGAGGATTTCTCACTCTTGTGGAATAATGTCCTTCCTGACAAGGGGGATCACTCAGCTTGGCAGGTGAGAGCTATGGCTGTGAAAACAATCTCAGGTTCTGGGGCCTCCTCCATGGTGGTTGTAGGAATTGACTCTATAACTGCAGGAAGTGTTTCTGACAGCTCCGGACACCTTTATTCTCCTTCCTTTTTCTTCTTCTAGTTCATGCATTTTGACCTTGGGAAGGTGCATTTAGTTCACTGGAGTATTCTCTTATTGATCCTTCTAATGCTTCCTTTGTGATCTGATCTCTACTTTTGATTTCCTCAACCTCAAT
Organism: Mobula birostris; assembly: GCF_030028105.1. Classification (NCBI taxonomy): domain Eukaryota; kingdom Metazoa; phylum Chordata; class Chondrichthyes; order Myliobatiformes; family Myliobatidae; genus Mobula; species Mobula birostris. The sequence continues at coordinate 23,534,022 of NC_092393.1, forward strand.
ATCCTCAAACAAATCCTATGTTTCCATATCTCTATTGACTCCTTTCTTTTTGGCCTTCCATTCATCCAGTTAGGATTTGGTCTTTGCATCTACTTTCACAAGCAGCTTTTTCTCTCCCACTTGAAGTTTATGCAATAAATATAGAGAGTGTTCTTCATACTCACAAAAGCCAAATGCATGCAATTTTCTTACAGTTCCTTGAACTTTCTCCCAGTTTAAAACCAAGCCACATTTCACAAGTAATTGCCTGTTTAACATATCAGAAGCTTTCTCAAATATGCTGCCTGCAAAAACTGTTGTAGTCGGATCACTGCTTTCATCACTTTCAAAATTCCTCTGAACCATGAATATTGGTCCAATATGCGTTCGAACCAGAGGCACAGAGGATGGCACCAACTCCTGCTTGCCTTCTGTTCAGCAATGGTACATAATGTGCAACATGGAGATAATTGTGGCATCATCCAGTACCTTTCTTAATTCACTTTCAGTTGGCTCTATTACAGGAGATGTGGCATGCAAATCATGGCTAGATCGCCAATCAAGTTGCGGTTGTCCCAGCTAATCGTGTCCCCGCAATGCTGGCCCTTCTGTTTTTACGACATACAAACTCAATATGGCTTGTTGGTTGTTGTATTCCACTGTTATAAATGTCATTCCGTCAGGAGTTATCTTTTCTCCAGTGCACGTTCTTAGCTGGGTATCTGCAGGCTCCAGTTCAGTATCTTTGAAATGCCACTCAAACTCATTTTGTGGAATGACTGAAACAGCCGAGCCAATTAATTAATTAATCTGAGATTAATTAATCTGCTGTTCACCTCTGGTGTAAGACATATTGCTTGTCCATTGTTCATTTTCACAATATAAATATAAAATCTGTGCAGTCCTGTGTCACACATTATTAATTTTTCATCAACAGCATACAGATTAGTGCTCTTTTTGAAACTGCAACTTGACTTTTTATATTTTTCCCTTCCCTGTGCAGTCCATTTATTTTTGTCTGCCCAACATGCTCTTTTTGTATGTGCCTTACTTTGTTGAATTTTCTTTATGTTTCACCCTTAAACTTGCAGTGATCTGATGTATATGACACCCTGCAACAACAGTAACACAATTTGTTTGGCCAGGCTGGTTTCTGCTTAGACGTTGCAAGATTGTAAGTTACCACAAATGAAATGATCTCTCAGTGCATCATTAAGCTCATCATTGAACTAACAGTGCACAATCTCTTCAATTTGGCCATATACACTGAGAAGGACTCCCTTCCTTTTGATTCTGCTTAGGAGACCTAAATCATTCTGCAATCAACAATGGTTTGGGTTCTAAGTGTTCCTGAGTTACTTTCACAATATCAGCAAAGCTCATTTCTGCTGGTTTGGTTAGAGTAATTAAACGTCAAAGGAACTGTATGCTTTTAAACCCAATGCACTCAGCAAAATTGGTATTTGTTTCTCATTGGCTATTTTATTTGCTTCAAAATACTATTTAATTAGCTCAGTATACATGAGCAAGTTACCCACTGAGCAATCAAACACGTTCATCTTCCCAGCTATTTCTGCTCTTTTTATTTATGAATATTATCACCTAGTATTCACTGTTCATGAACCTGTGATTTTTTCCATTTACTGCTCTTTTTTAATTGAATATCTCTGCATGTGCTGTGCTGTTATTTTTTCACTTGCCATGTCACACTGCACTTTTTTTTAACTCCAACTTTTTGCGCACTTCAGCAAGTTGTTAGCTGTCTCATGTTCACTTTAAAAATACCTTGTTGCCACTGTTATGTTTTATAACTCCTTGACATTAAACTAATTCAAAAGAAAACAAGAGAGCTGAGAGATACAAGACTTAATTTTGTTCTTTACTGTACTTTAATTGAGAGGCACCATTATCATGTTGCAACATCATGACGTACGCAATTCACGTACTTTTACAAATACCCCGTGATGAATTATTTAAATAAACAAGAATGTTTAATCAAATAACGTATTTACAATATTACTGAAATATTAAATGCACATCATCATCCCCTCAAAACTAATCAATACAGTTCAAGACCTTGGCCTCAATACCTCCTTGTGCAATTAGATTTCTCGATTTCCTCATTTACAGACCCCAGTCGGTTCGGATTGACAACAAGATCTCCTCCACCATCACCATCAGCACAAGTGCACCACAAAGCTGTGTGCTTAGTCCCCTGTTCTACTCACCTTACACTAATGACCGGGTGGCTAAACACAGCTGCAATGCCATATTTAAGTTTGCTGATGACACCACTGTTCTAGGCCAAATCAAAGGTGGTGACAGATCAGCATATAGGAGGGAGATTGAAAATTTGGCTGAGTGGTGCCATTCAATGTCAGCAAAAACCAAGGAACTGATTTTTGACTTCAGGAGGAGGAAACCAGAGGTCCATCAGCCAGTTCTCATCAGAGGATCAGCAACTTTAAATTCCTCGGTGTTATCATTTGTAGGACCTGTCCTGGGCCCAGCGTGTAAGTGGAATTACGAAGAAAGCACAGCAGCACCTCTACTCCCTTAGGAGTTTGTGAAGATTTGGCCTGGCATATAAAACTTCTCAAACATCTGAAGATGTGTGGTGGAGGGTAGATCGACTGGCCACACCACAGCCTAGTGTGGAAATGAGCAATACCCTTGAATGGAAAATTCTACAAAAGGTAGAGGATACGGCCCAGTCCATCATGGGTAAAGTCCTCCCCACTGTTAAGCACATCTACACAAAGTGTTGTCACAGGGAAGCAGCATCCATCACCCAGGTCATGCTCTCCTCTCATCGCTACCATCAGAAAGAAGGTACAGGAGCCTCAGACTGATGCCACCAGTTTAGGAAATATAATTACCCCTCAACCGTCAGGCTCTTGAACCATAGGGGATAATTTGGAGACAGATGTGAAAGCACAGAGGAATATCTGGAGAAATTTCTGAAACGCTTGTTTGCTGCTGTTGTTACTGCACGATTGTGAATCTTCCGGAGGGAAGACCTCAAAATCCCCGGCTTTGCCTACTGTTGGCGACCGAGATTGAGGTCGAATTGCTCGGATAGAGATGGTGCTCGGTACTTGGTGTCGGAGAGCTGATTGGAGGCTCGAAGTTTTCGGACGACTCATGAGTCGGATTATGGTCAGGCATGGCAGGGAGAGTTTTTCTTCCTTCTCCCGTCTGCATGAGATGTGGGACATTTGAAAGATTTTGAACTTTTTACTGTTATGGTATTGTTGCACTGTTGTAACTATATGTTATAATTATGTGGTTTTGTTAGTTTGTTCAGTCTTGGTCTGTCCTGTGTTTTGTGATATCACACCGGAGGAAATATTGTATCGTTTCTTAATGCATGCATAACTAAATGACAATAAAAGAGGACTGTGTGTCTTCATAATCTAACAATTTCACTCATCTTCACTTGCCACATCATTGAACTATTCCCACAAACTATGAATTCAATTTCAAGAACTCTCCATCTCATGTTCTCAATTTTCATTTGTAATTGCAGTTTGTTGTCTTTTGCAACTGGTTGAATGCCCAAGTTTGTGCAGTCTTTCATTTATTCTATTATGAGTATGCCAGAAAGAAAATGAATTTCATGATTGTATATACTGGTGTATATGTACTTTGATAATAAATTTACTTTGAACCTTTACAGACCCAATATCAAAACAGACTTTAGCATTATCCACAATGCCATTTAGCATGTGTTCTCTTTCTGCTGCATGGTTTCTTTGCACCTAAAATAACACAAATATACATATATTTACTTTATTATTCCATCCTCCCTATTAGTGGCCAAATAGGAGACAACTCCCTTCTCTTCACTTGTGCTACTGTCAATGATTAAATGAGATGCAACAGAATGACCCAGTTCATTATGGAGATATTTTTAAGATTGTCCTCTGAAATGAGGTGGGTAGATGCAATAAATCAGTTAAGATCAAGCCTTGTGTATTATAATTGATACTTATAGCAACTCATCAAATGATGATTTTTGAGGGGTGTGGCTTTTTTTAAGCAGCCTGCTTGGAATTGTGGGAAATTTTTTGCACAAACTGAAGGTGAAGTGGGAATGGGAATTTTAAAGCTGCAGTGGTAACGTTTCTTATTTAGACTTGAAAAGTTCGATTGTTGTTGGCGGAAGTTATTGGATAATCTTGAGTGAAATAATGTTCCTGGAGTTCTGGGCAGAAATGTATGTATTTTCTTATTCTCTCTTGCAGTCATTCTCAAAGCTACAGCACTTTGTACTATAAGCTCACAAAAATTGTTGTGCCATGTTCTGCTTCCCACAAGGTGAGGTGCAGAGACATGCTTGCCTACCTGATGCAAACTAGTCTGATACCAAAGAATCTGATAGATATGGTCATTGATGAATTCAAGTCTATTATATTGAAATTAAAAATTCTATATCTAAAAGTCTTTTCAAGAGTGCTCATGAACTGAATTTTATATCTCATGAATACAGTATGTATTATTCTCTGCACTAATTATCAAAACTATTAAAATGAGAAAACAAATTAATTTCCACCCAGGTCTCTAAGACACTACTTCACCCCAAATTATCCAATTGCAGTTAAGAGCAACCTAGTTTTTCAAGTCCAAATCAGAAAAAAAGGTCAGTAAAGTCAGATCCCATTAAATACTTTGAGATCTCTTAAATCTGATTCAAGATTTTATCAAACACTAAATGTTGTATAACCCTTAGGCTGAAACATTATGAACAAGAATTGCACTTGGTTACAGTCACAAAGAATAGTCCCTTGACATCCTGCTGTGGAATGTCACTTGCTGTTCACATTCTAGAAGAACATTGATGTAATAATGAGCTTAATGCCTCTGCCTCTTTAGTAATAATTTTGACTCTGCAGTTTTTTAAAAAAAGAATATCAATAAGATTATAATCCAATCCTAATTTCAATAAAATCATTAATCAAACTCAATCCCTTTACATGCCAAGGTAGCATGCTGTCTGTTAGTATTACAATCTTTCCACTAAATGATTGTCTCAGCTAATATGTATCCTATTCGATTTTAAATGGTGTGTACTTAAGAGTGAGGTGATGTAGCAAATGGAAGCATTAGCCTGGTTCTTCATGGACCTTTCCCTCAAAGAGTGCTCCATTCATTCTGGTGATTCTAATCATATTGTTGCTTAAAATTAATGATAATAATTTCAAAGCCCATTTAGCAATTTCCCAGCAGCTCAGTTTGCTAATAGACAGTACTTGGATATTTTATTGGATAAAAATCTGCTTATAATACTACTTCTACATCATTATGTTTGTGTTTCCTGAAGATTACATCACTGGAAACTGGAAGGAATGTGGGAAGTAATGGCTCATATAATCAGTAACAGTCCAGTAATGACACATCAGTGTAGCTTAGACTTAAAATGTATGTAATTACAGCAAAAACAAAAACACTGAAATGAGGGATTTTAATTGATTTCCTTTGAGTGACACTAAAAGCAGTTCACGAGTATCATATCAGCCTAAGTCAGAACTAATGATTTTGAAATGTACTTTTAATCTCTCATGGTCCCAGAACACATCATCCACAGACATAAAAGTTCACCAATGCCTCTACTTTCTGAGGAGGCTGAAGAGCGCTGGACTAAGCACATCAATACTCATGACCTTCCACAGATGCACAGATGAGAGCAGGCTCACGTGTTGCATCATTGCATGGCATGGAATCTGCCCTGCGGCAGACAGGAGGTCCCTGCAACAGGTAGTTAAAACTGCCCAACGACTCACTGGCATCAAGGACAGATACTTTATACTTTATACTTTATTGTTGCCAAATAATTGATACTAGAATGTACAATCATCAGAGCGATATTTGATTCTGCGCTTCCCGCTCCCTAGATTACAAATATTAAATATTAAAAATATTTAAAATAGTAAAAATTAGTAAGTATTAAAAATTTAAATTATAAATCATAAATAGGAAATAGAAAAATGGAAAGTAAGGTAGTGCAAAAAAACTGAGAGGCAGGTCCGGATATTTGGAGGGTACAGCCCAGATCCGGGTCAGGATCCGTTCAGCAATCTTATCACAGTTGGAAAGAAGCTGTTCCCAAATCTGGCCATACGAGTCTTCAAGCTCCTGAGCCTTCTCCCGGAGGGAAGAGGGACGAAGAGTGTGCTGGCTGGCTGGGTCGTGTCCTTGATTATCCTGGCAGCACTGCTCCGACAGCATGCGGTGTAAAGTGAGTCCAAGGATGGAAAATTGGTTTGTGTGATGTGCTGCGCCATGTTCACGATCTTCTGCAGCTTCTTTCAGTCTTGGACAGGACAACTTCCATACCAGGTTGTGATGCACCCTAGAAGAACGCTTTCTACGGTGCATCTATAAAAATTAGTGAGGGTTTTAGGGGACAGGGCAAATTTCTTTAGTTTTCTCAGGAGGTAAATGCGCTGGTGGGCCTTCTTGGCAGTGAACTCTGCTTGGTTGGACCAAGTCAGGTGATTTGTGATATTGACCTCGAGGAACTTAAAGCTTTTGATCAGTTCCACTTGCGCACCACCGATGTAAATTGGGTCGTGTGGTCTGCTACTCCTCCTGAAGTCAACAACCAATTCCTTCATCTTGCTGATGTTGAGGGATAGGTTATCGTCTTCGCACCATGCCACCAGGTTCTTAATTTCCTCTCTGTACTCAAACTCATCATTACCTGAGATACGGCCTACAATTGTTGTGTCATCAGCAAACTTATATATTGAGTTTGATGGAAACTTGGCTACACAATCATGGGTGTACAGTGAGTACAGCAGGGGGCTGAGTACACAGCCTTGTGGGGCACCGGTGCTCAAAGTGATTGTAGAGAAGAGCTTGTCCCCTAATTTTACAGCCTGGTCCTGCCTGTGAGGAAGTTGAAGATCCAGCTGCAGATCTGTGTGCTAGCCCAGATTCCGGAGCTTAGGAATCAGTTTATTTGGAATGATAGTATTAAAAGCAGAGCTGTAGTCAATGAAAAGGAGCCTTATGTGTGCGTCTTTATTCTCCAGGTGTAGGGCCAGAGAGATGGCATCTGCCGTTGACCTGTTGCTCCAGTAGGCGAATTGCAAAGCGTCGAGGTTGACTGGTAGGCTGCGGTTGACGTGTGCCATAACCAATCTCTCGAAACACTTCATAGCGATTGATGTCAGACCCACAGGTCGATAGTCATTCAGGCATGCCACCTTGCTGTTCTTTGGCACTGGGATTATCGTTGCCTTCTTAAAACACGAGGGAATCTTAGACTGAAGCAAGGAGCAGTTGAAGATGTCAGCAAACACTCCAGCTAGATTGCTTGCACAGGCCTGGAGAACCCGTCCTGGGATGCCATCTGGGCCTGTCGCCTTCCTTGGATTTATCTTCAGGAAGGCCCTTCTAACGTCCTCCTCGGTGACGATGAATCTTGATGCCACCAGGTCCGGTTCATTCACAGGGAGCGGGACGCTCCTCTTCGGTTCAAATCATGCATATAATATGTTAAGTTCATCAGGAAGAGAAGCGCCACAGCTATTGATATTCCCAGCCTTTTGTTTTTGTGCCCAGTGATCTCATTTAGACCCTGCCCTGATATACAGAAAGGTGCCGAGAAGGCCAACAATATCACAAAGGATCCCACCCACCCTGCTTATGGAATACATATCCCACACCCATTAGGAAAGAGGGACATATATGTCCCACACCAGGACCACTAGACTCAAAAGATGTTACTTCACCCAAGCCATCAGGATGCTCAACATCTCCACCCATTAACCCACCTCTTCGTCCCCATACCACTACATACACATCACCTGGTGTCACTTTATGTACATACAGTCAATCTATGAAAATAACAGTTACTTGTACATTCTGTTTTATTGAATTGTTTTATGCTTATATTTATTGTTCTTTTTATTGTTTTCTTTATGCTTATCATGTTTTGGATGCTTCATGAGGTCCACAGTAACAATTATTTCATTCTCCTTTACACTTGTGTACTGAAAAATGACAGTGCACAATCTTGAATCCTGAACCTTAAGGAAATGGCTATTAATGTTTCAACATGTCATCAGTGACTGAGCTTTAATCACTGTTAATTAGTGGCAGAGTTCTTTGCAAGATGGTGCAAAGTATACCATGTAAGAGCAAGACCTTTTTTCAAACAGAATAATTCTGTAGAAAATCTTGTTAGATGTGGAAGAGAAGAAAAAGAAAAGCCCACAACAATTGGTAGATTAAAGTTGTGATAAAACAGGATTGAAGTCTGCAGATTTTCTCTTGAAGTAAGACTTTCTTGCGCTACATCGACTATTTGTTTAAATGTGTGCCCTACATTCTGATGTTTCATGCTACAGACTCCCATGGAAATAAAAGAAATTTAACCTTCACAGTCCCCAATGCTGTTATTAACAGTGGTATTGTTTTAAGTGGCCAAGATAGAATTGTGGAGAAGACTTGATGGGCTGAATGGCCTAATTCGGCTCCTGCATCTTACTTATTTAAAGTACAATGTGGTAACAACTCCTCCCAGCCCAATGAGCCCATGCTGCCTAATTATACCCATGTGACCAATTAACCTACTAACTTGTATGTATCTGAAATGTGGGAGGACCCAGAGGAAACCTACACGGTCATGGGGAGAATGCACAATCTCTTTACAGACTGTGTCTTATGGTCTAATGATATACATCCATGAATTGTTTTCTCTGCATAAACATATTTCCTCAGGTTTTGATTTTGAAAAATGAAGTTTGTACACTGTACACCAAGACCAATTGACCAAACTATGCTTTATCTTTAGTCATTCTAGAACAAAGAAGTATATATTGTGTGAGAATATTTTTGGATTGCTCTTTGAAATTACCTCATAAAATCAATCACCTCAGAGATCATCATTCTAAAACATTCAAGATTTTAAAGTGGAAGGCAACAATTGGCGAGTATGGTTTGATAGATTGGGTGTAATTAAGGTATTGTCGTGTGTGATCATTGGCTTAAAAAGTTCTCTCTCCATGCATGCTATTTAATATGTTTAGCATTTCTAGGATTTCTATTTGTGTTAACTCAAGCCAAAAGATGCTTTATTTTATACATGAACTCTACATTATATCGCTACCCAAATGTATGGGTAATTTTTGAATGGGATCTAAGTATGGAGAATCCTATGGTTACAGTTTGAACAATATGAAACACTTATATGTCAGTCAGCAATACATCTACAATGTTCCCTGCTAAAGGAAACCCTAGCTCAGCAATATCAATGGTATCAAGGTAAGCAACTGCTTCGTGCAAACAAGGGTCTAGTTTGCAGAGCCAGAGACTTGGACAGCATCCTCAAACAGGTCATCTAGGACAATGGTGACAAGCCCCAATAAACCATGTCAGAGGACAAATATGAAGAAGGAACAGGTACAAGGCCTGCATGGGCAGGCACCTCCCAGTCTCCACCCAGTTACAACAGTCACCTACCACTCGTTTCCAAGTCATTGCCTGCACCCTATTTAAACTCAGCTCTTATCCACAATCCCTGTTCACTCAGACAAAGCACCTAGGCACAGCCTGTTGCTTCTAGCCTTCAGTTACCTTGTTGCCTGTGAGTTTAATATCTGTTCTCTCTTGCTTTTTGGCCCTTCGTAACTTGCTATTTTGCAGCTGATTATTAAAGAAATCATCCCGTGCTGAATCATCTCCTCTGCTCTGCATTTGGGTTAAGCCTCCTCTACATTTCCTGACAACTGGTCAATAAAAAACATGAGAATTCCTTTGCAAGGCATATGAAGAATGGAGCAAAAAGATGGTAGGCTATGGACCAAGTGCTGGGAGATGGGATTAATATGAAAAGATCCCCACTTAGTGGCATGCACAAGTGCAGCCAAATGTCCTGTCTCCATGCTGTCTTTTCAATGTCTGTAAATTATCAGTGGTCATGACTCTTCTTGAGAAATAAGCAATATTTTTCTGCTTTACTACTGCTTAAACACTGAGTGAGTTAAGTCACATTGGACATCCAGTTACAATCATATTGGGCTTGATATTTTCACAATCTTTTGAAAAAATCATTTAGATCATCAGGGGAAAAGATTAGCAGAACAGAGTTTTGTTGTGACTTTATAGAAAATGGCATTGTAAAGGCATACATAATCATTCTTTTATAAAAGTACAATTTGTTTTTAAACAGAAGATTCCTTGGCTAGTCAGGCCAATAGAATAGAGAAATAGTGTTAGACTTTGGGCCAATAGTCAACGTTTTACAGCCAGTGACAAGCTGCTTGCAACAAAGTAGATACAAAGACAATTTAAAATCAGTTTTATAAAAATACATCCTTCCACTCTACAATTTAATTCAGTCATCCCCCTGGGTTGTTTCATAAGTAAACTCTTGTAGCACACTGAAACAAAAAGAAGAAAAAAAGAGTGATATTAACAAAGGTCTGTGTGGATTGGTGATAATATACACAAAACACTGGAGGAACTCAGCAGATCGGGCAGCATCCGTGGAAACAAAGAGTCAACGTTTTGGGCCGAGACCATTTGTCAGGACTCAACCCAAAACGTTGACTGTTCATTTCCACGGATGCTGCCCAATCTGCTGAGTTCCTCCAGCATTTTGTGCATGTTGCTTTGACCCCAGCATCTGCAGAATATTTTGTGTTGGTGATAACATATCCTCTTCACTGACGATCAACACTAGCACACCTCAGGGGAGTGTGCTTAGCCCACTGCTCTACTCTCTATATACACATGACTGTGTGGCTAGGCTTAGCTCAAATACCATCTACAAATTTGCTGACGATACAACCATTGTTGGTAGAATCTCAGGCGGTGGCGAGAGGGTGTACAGGAGTGAGATATGCCAACTACTGGAATGGTGCCGCAGCAACAACCTGGCACTCAACGTCAGTAAGACAAAAGAGCTGATTGTGGACTTCAGGAAGAGTAAGACGAAGGAACACATACCAATCCTCAGAGAGGGATCAGAAGCGGAGAAGGTGAGCAGCTTCAAGTTCCTGGGTGTCAAGATCTCGAGGATCTAACCTGGTCCCAACATATTGATGTAGTCATAAAGAAGGCAAGACAGCAGCTATACTTTATTAGGAGTTTGAAGCGATTTGGTTTGTCAACAAATACGCTCAAAAACTTCTATAGTTGTACCATGGAGAGCATTCTGACAGGCTGCATCACTGTCTGGTATGGAGGGGCTACTACACAGGACTGAAAGAAGCTGCAGAAGGTTGTAAATCTAGTCAGCTCCATTTTGGGCATTAGCCTACAAAGTACCCAGGACATCTTTAGGAACCGGTGTTTCAGAAAGGCAATGTCCATTATTAAAGACCTCCAGCACTTTTCTCGCTGTTAACATCGGGTAGGAGATACAGAAGCCTGAAGGCACACACTCAGCGATTCAGGAACAGCTTCTTCCCCTTTGCCATCCGATCCCTAAAGGGACTTTGAAGTTTTGGACACGACCTCACTTTTTTAATATACAGTATTTCTGTTTTTGCATGTTTTTTAATAATCTATTCAATATATGTAATTGATTTACTTGTTTATTATTATGTTTTATTTTTTTTCTCTCTCTCTACTAGATTATGTATTGCATTGAACTGCTGCTGCGAAGTTAACAAATTTCATGTCACATGCTGGTGATAATAAACCTGATTCTGATTCTGATTCTGAAGAGTGACCTTTAGTCATTTTTACCTTGGGTGGTAACCTGAATATATAGTAAAGGAACCTGCATGATTAACATTTGGATACAGTTTGTGGCTAGTTAATCTAAAGGTTATTACGTGGACTAAAAGGTGGTGATGAAGTATTGCAGCACTTGAGTACCATTTGAAGGTACTGCTGTGCAAAGTGCATCAACAGGGAGTACACAATCAGAATCACAGTCCAAGCCCTCATGTAGCTTCACAGCTTTTGGGGTATGTGTTACAAAACTAAGTTTCAATTTAAAACTCATACATTTTAGGACAACAGTCTCTATCAGTTGTACCTATCACCAAAGTGGCTTGGATCATTTCTAGGTTTCCTTGACACTGCCGCTGCTTCTCGATGAGGGTAGCAGCCGATTTTGGGGCACCTGTTCAAATGCAGAAGGTCTATTTGCATATGAGATCCATCAGTCATTTCTTGCCTGGAGTACACCACCAGGCCCGCATGGAGCCCAACAGTGAAGCAAATCCTTGCTGGAATTCCCCAGAATTCTTATTGGAACCTGTGCCAGAGCTAACATAGCAGTGGTGAGGCCATTTATCTTAATGGCCAGGAATGGTTATGATGGAATAGAAATATTTAGTGTGTGTTTTCCAGTTAATTGAATTTGTTTAAATACTTTAATATTTAATCCTTTATTTTTTATTGTTTAATAGTTATCAATGTTTTATTTTTAATGGTGAATGCATATTGCATAAGTAGTGAATGAGCGAATGAACATGTTAGCCCTCAGTTTCAGCTGATATCAGAAGCCTATGGCAATATGAAAGCAGCAAGGACTAAAAGTGTTAAGCGCTTCACTAACATTAGGGTACAATCTGCAGTTATGGTACTGTATTTAGCAAATACAAATTTCAACAGCAGCCAGTCTTCAGACCTGAACGTGGATTGTAGATTAAATCTGAAATGCAGTTCTGAACAATGGTATTCCTGAAGCTACGTTATGGGGTTGACTGCAAACAAAGAAACTCTCGATCTGACCTCAGATGCCTGCATGTGTATGAATCAGTGGGAATTAACATTCATTTTGGGTGTCTGGAGTGTGGGTGTTTGAAAATTATATGTAATTCAAAGGAAGCATTATAGAAAGACTGTAACTATAGAATTGTCCTGCTGTTGATCTTTAGCATGTAAAAGTGTCATGTAATATTGGGTTAGGCAGGCCTCCTCTTCCAAGAGTGTCAGAAGTATGATGCCATTGCTCATTTTGCTGAATAAAGACTTCTATATCCACCAGATTCATTGTCTCTCCAGTGACTTTGCTCACACAACAACAAGCAACACCAATCCTACAGTGCAGACTGAGTGAAGTATCCTTGTAAATGGTTGTACATTTTCTCTCTGATCCACAGCCAATGGGCAGCTTGTTGGTGTCTGATGTGGCCAGTCCAGCTCAATACCTATACAGTTACCTGCCACAACTTCTTCCAACTCATCAGTAATCCATTTTAATTTTATTATTTGCATTTTTCTACCTTCCATTACAACTGCCTTTACATTAAATAGGTTTACATAGTATGCAACAAAATATTACAGCACAACAAGGCATCAGATTCATTCTCCAAATTGTACTGAGTTGGCTACCTTAGCTAGGGTTACATTTGGAGCAGTATTATAGTCCCGTGGTAGGAGGGAATTCAAAGCTATCCAATATCCTCCACTGAATCAGTGCTTGGTTAGGTAAAGCCAGTATAATAGAGCTTCCAACTTATATACTTCTACAATCAAAATATTTCCCTCACTGCAAGCCATAAAGAATATTTACTTAAATAACGTACTGAAGGGCAACTCGAAAGACAAGAAACCACAGAAATTAACGATAGTGATTCACTAAGAAAAATGCACAATATATGAAAATACAGTGTACATTTTTTTTAAATTGCTGATGTAAGTAAAACATTGTAACTGTAAATCAGGAAAATGTATTTTGTCTCCTTGTAGCACAGAGGGTGATTACACTCAGTCATTTTCATGAGGTAGTTTATTTGGAAATAGTTGGCTCTGGATATTTGCTACCCTCCACGTTAAATTGAGTATCACTGAGTATCTGAGTAACCGTTGGATGATTACAAATCCATAATCCATTCAAGTTTCTTTGGCATCATACAACATAACAGTAATAAATCAAACTGTTTAACATTTTTAATCAAAATTTACTTTTTACCTTTTCATCTCCTATTGACCATTCTGGGGTACAATTCAATTAGCACCTGTAAATCTGTTTGGTATATTTAATCAAAACACCATTAGACAAAAGATGAATATGTTATGATTCAACTTCAAGCATCTTTGGCTTTAAAACTGTGGGATTTTAAAAAACATTATCATCCTTTTGTTCTTCTTGTTTTGTGTCAGTTTTATATTTATACAACTGCCTGCCTGCAATCTGGCAGAGTTAGAGACTGGATTATGCCTGTGTTTCATTACATTGAACTTAATGCTCTTTTGTAAAAAATATTATTGCCAGTTTAAATGCTGTTGCGAACTAATATAAATGTCATTATTAAGTTTACAGGCTGTAAAGCAGTATATTTCCTAACCAAAATAACAGCACAAACATGTAGTTTATAAAAGTCACAGTTAATAATAAATGATTTCACAAAGGAAAATGATTCAATGCTACAATGCTCATTAACAATAAAACATCATGAGGGTATTGAGGTAATCATTAAATAATTAGATCTACAGCAACACTTACAATTTTTTGTTCCATTATGGGAAAGAAGTCCACAGGAGGTAATCAATACTTGTAGTGACTTTAATATTGAAGGAAAAATTATTAAAATAGATTAAGAAGCTGTGATAAGTGAACGGTGGCACACACAAAATACAGGAGGAATTCAACAAGTCAAGCAGCACCTTCTTATTCTGGCTTTTGCCCCCTTCCTTTACAATCCTGATGAAGGGGCTCAGCTTAAAACTTAGAATATTTATTCCCTTCTGTAGATGCTGCCTGACCTGCTGAGTTCCTCCAGCAGTTTGAATGTGCTGCTCAAGATCTCCAGCATCTGTAGAATCTCTTGTGTTTACAGTGTGGTCTTTCTGGATGAATGTGCCTTCCTATGTTGAACAGGCTTCATCAGTGAGTCAAAGGCTCATAAACTGAGCACAAAATTCCATGATTATATCTAGCCTAGATTCTAGATGTAGAGTTACCAGTCACGAAGCTTCAGCCTTAAATAAAACAAGAATTATGTCAACACAACTAGCATTTCCCAGCCTTGACCAACACAAGCAGAGCTGTTATGCAGATTGGTCACCTCTTATCTGAAATGTCTGGGGCCAGAAGTGTTGCAGATTTTGAAATTTTTTGGATTTTGGAATATTTGTATCTATATAATAAGATACCTTGGGGGTGGAACCCAAGTCTAATCACGAAATCCATTTACATTGCATTTACAACTTATTGTAATGGGCTCTTCAGGCCCGTATGGGGCACCAGAGAGTGTTGGACTGACTCCAAGGTGTTTAGAGAACTTGAATTGGTCAATTGTTGATTAACAAGAGTTATTAATCATTTAGAGTTCCTTGTGTATTTCTCAAGCAACTTGCTCTGTGTAATGCGGTCTCCTGGTGCTTTCTGTTTAAGATTGTTAAGTTTATTTTAATAAGCTCAGAGGTTCCACGTTGTTTGCATTATTTAAGTAGATGCTCGATTAGCGCTAATTTGCGGGGTCCTAGTTTTGAGAATGATACTTCTTGTAGTGTTACTCAGCCGAACTACCAATATTCTTTTGGAATTATTGTGCATAAATTTTCATTGCCATCTCTACTTCTGAGACTGTCTTTCCACCGCACTTGGGTTCTAATATTGCCAGTGCACATCATGACGCTTATATGTATATCCTGGAGGTAGTTTATATAATATTTTTAATAATTTTGTGAATGAAATGACAATGTGTACTTTGAACCATCAGAAAGTTAAGCTATCACTACCTCGGCTGCCCAGGTGGACAGTCAGTGGCGGTTTGGCATCGCCATCATTCCTGACTCTGAATATATGTGCTACCAGTAAGCAGTCTTTGTCTAACACTTGTTCATCACACATATGTACTGATGCAGCCATTCAGCATGTAGATTTTCAGCAGTGATGATCGTAGTAAACTCATCAATGAATTTCTCTGGAATACACAAAGAATGCTGGAAGAACTCAACATGCCAAGCTGCATCTATGGAAAAGAATAAACAGTCGATGTTTCAGGCCAAGATCTTTCACCAGGTCTGGAAAAAAAGCTGAGAAGTCAGAGTAAGAAGGTTGGGGGCGGGAGGAAGGAATACAGTGAAGTAAGTGATAGGTGAAACTGGGAGCTGGGAAGTTGATTGGTGAAAGAGGGAAAGGGTTGGAGAAGGGGAATCTGATAGGAGAGGTCAGAAGGCCAGGAAGAAAGAGAATTGGTGGAGCATCAGAGGGAAGTGATGAGCACAGGTAAGGAGTTAAACTGAGAGGGGGAACTGGGAGTGGGGAATGGTGAAGGAGGGGCATTAACAGAAGTTAGAGAAGTCAATGTTCATGCCATCAGGTTGGAGGCTACCCAGACAGAATATAAGGCGTTGCTCCTCCAACCTGAGCGTGCCCTCATTGTGACAGTAGAGGAGGCCATGGACTGACATGTCAGAATGGGAATGTGATGTGGAATTAAAATGGACAGCCACCGGGAGATCCCACTTTTTCTGAAGGTGGAGCATAGGTGCTTCCAACCGGATTGCATGAACATCAATTTCTTGTACTTCCAGTAATCTCCACCCTCATCATTCCCCATTCACTTTCCTTTTCTCACCTTATCTTCTTACCTGCCCATCACCTCCCTCCGGTGCTCCTCCCCCTTCCTTTTCTGGCCTTCTGTCCTCTCCTATAAGATTCCCCCTTCTCCAGCCCTTTATCTCTTCCACCAATTGACTTCCCAGCTCTTTACTTCACCCCTCCCCCTCCCCCTCCCAGTTTCACCCATCACCTACTGCCTTGTATTTCTTCCTCCCCTCTCCCCACCTTCTTACTCTGACCTCATCTTTTTTTCCAGTCCCGATGGAAGGTCGTGGTCCGAAATGTCAGCTGTTTACTCTCTTCCATAGATGCTGCCTGGCCGGCTGAGTTCCTCCAGCATTTTGTGTGTTGCTTGGATTTCCAGCACCTGCAGATGTTCTCTTTTTAATGAATTTCTCTGCTGCTTTGTGATCAGCAGATGCTTTGTCACCACAAATCTTTAAAAATTTAATGCTATGCCTTCACTTAAATTTCGGTAAGCAGCCTGCTGAATGTTCGCAATTATCTTCAATTTTCAGTTTGTCATGATAGGTCTTCACTTGTTTCCTGATCCCCATCCCATTATGTTCACTTCAATGCTTTCAATACAGGACTGAGATCTTCATTGTTTCTATTTTGCATTAACTTCTGTTCTTTGCATATGAGGTCACTTCTCAGAACTGGCTGTGGAGTGCAGAGACCTGCACAGAGCCTGGGAACCTTCCCAGCACCTTGCGGAATTTTCCATTTATGACATCATGTCAGTGCTCAGAAAAATATTGGATTTCAGGTGTTTTTGGATTTTGTAATTTCAGATAACGGGTGCTCAACCTATATTACATTTCCAAAGTTGTGTGTTGAATAGTATTAGAGCTACATATATTTGCATGCATATGAAGTCATCTAATACATTTTAAATCACATGGATTTCTTATAAGTGCAATTTGCTAAAAACTTAAATTATTCATGCTTGTTGTAAATCTCATTCTCAGATTCTTTTTTCCTTATTTCTGTATTGAATTTTATTGAACTATCATTGCTTAGATATATTTAAACTACACAGTGAAATCGAACCCATTTCATTAGGGAATCAATCTGTAATAAGATTCAGTGTATTCAAGTTTGGTGAAATTTCAATTAATCTGTAAAACTAATAATGAATCTGAATGCCAAGCATTCAACATTGTGCTTTTTTTAGCCTGCCTAGAATCTTACATGAAATTACCCTCTACAGAACACATTGAGTTTGAATTTAGACTGCTACTAACCAGAAACCAGGCAAGAAAGTTATTTGTTCCTGCAACTACTTATAGAATATCTCCAGAGAGAACCCTGAAAGCTCAGTAATGCAAGGGTCATTATGTTCATTGTAAAATCAAACTTTCATACAACACAAGTTCTATATGCATGCTGTAACAAGATGAATATCAAATGCTTTGGATGACATTCCTCAAAACTGATTTCAGTTATTCTTTACCTTGTTATTTTGGTAACACAGGATGCAATAGATAATAATGGCCTTTTGTTTCACAAATTGATGATCATTATTTGGCATTATGTCATTCCTAGTGTCTCAAATCAAATCTTTCTTGTCAGTAGCCAAAGTGTATTTGCAGTTATTAAACTAGAAACAGTTCAGGAAAGGTTTCTCAGAATGTTATCCGCACTTGGGGATCTGAGTGAAAAGGAGAAGTTGCATAGACTTTACTTATTTATTGATTTACCTATCTATTTAGATGCAGCTTTGAATAGGCCCTTGTGCCCCTTTCAGCCACACTGCCCCCCCCCCAGCAATCCCGATTTAACCGTGACCCAATCACAGGACAATTTACAATGTACAATTAACCTACCAAACTGGACTGTGGGAAGGAAACCGGAGCACCCGGAGGAAACCCACGCAGTCACAGGGAGGCCGTACAAACTCCTGACAGACAGCAGCAGGAACTGAACCCGGGTCACTGGCACCGTAAAGCATTGTGATAACCACGACACTACCGTGCCGCCCCAACCTTCAATCTTCTTTTTGACAAAGGAGATCGAGAGCTGACTAGATAAAGCTGCATAAGATCATGAGGGAGCATAGAGAGCGTGAACGCACTTTGTCTTTATCCAAGGGAAGTGGTGCAAAAAAAACAACAAAAGCATGTGTTTAAGATCAGAGGTGAGACATTTTAAAGGGACAGTTAAAGGGGCAGTTTCTCCATATAAAGGTGATTTGTATTTGGAATGAACTGCCAGAAATAGTGGTTGGGCAGGCACATTAGCAGCATTTAAAAGCTGCTTAGGTAAGTACAGTACAAGGATAGGAGAGGTTCAGTGGGCATTGAATCAAACATGGGCATATTGAACCAGCTCACTGAATAACAGTCAGCATGGTGTCATAAGGGGCTAGGCACTGGGAGGCAAGACACAGACACTGAACAAGGAACAGGACTAGGACTAGAGTTAAGCAAGAGAAGTGGGGAAGAAAGGACACTGGACATGACACAGGCCGTGGACAAGACAAGGATACAGGCTCTGGGCTAGTACTTGACTAGGACAGCAGAACCCAGACGTGGAACTTGGAACTAAGAGCCTGGGCTTGGACTCCAAGCAACAGACTGGACAAGGACCTAGAACCTGGGTCTTGACTCGGGCTCAGACCCCAGAACTAGACAAGGACATGACATGGCTACAGGACTGGACATGGCTTGGGTTTCTACAAGGCTTGGGTATGGACTCTGAGCTAGAGACTGGGCAAGGACCCAGAACCTGGGACTTGACTCAGACTCCAGAACCAGGCGAGGACAGGGCATGGTTCCGGGATGAGGAGAGGCAACAGGACTGGATGCAAGACTCCTGGACAGGACAAGGGAACACCAGCACAGGACAAGGAAACCCCTGAACCAGGCTGGGCAAGACACATGGACAAGACAAGAACACAAAGCCATGGCTTGGACAGGACAAGGTTCTTGGTAGAGGGGAGCACCAGGAGCACCAAGCCTTGGTCAAGGGGAGCACCAGGAGCACAGAGCCAGGACACATCCTTGGAAACAGGACATAGGGGTAGGACTCATTACACAGAATACAACAAGACAGTTCACAACACAAGGTAGCAGCAGACAGCCAGACCTACCTAGCAAAGGCATGGACACAGACAGTTCAAAACAACAAAAGACAGTTCCTTCTCTTGCTCTAGCAGTAGAACTTGACAGCAGTGCAGCCAAGGGTTACAGGTAAGACAAGGGTTGGCTTCAGGACAAAAAGACAGAGAAGGAATACAGACAGGAGGTTTCAACAGGAGCAATCCAGCAGCCAGAGCCTAAATCCTGAAGCTATTTATGAGGCCAGCCAAACGAGAATCAGCTGCCTCAACAGAAACTGGAGAAAATGGGAAAACCTGGAATAAGGAACATGGACCGAACTGTGAGCCGGAATGCGGATTTCACGGACCGGACCATGACACATGGTTGAATTAGACCAGAAGGCCTGTTTCCATGCTGTATGACTCTATGACAGTAGTTGGCTACATTTGAAGAACATAGGAAAAGGGGAAAAAATAGGCCATATGCCTCAAAGTTGCACCCCATTCAGCAAGGACAAAGACATCCTGACCTCAATTCAACTTTTGTGCTAGGACCCGGCAACTTTTGATTCTACTAAAGCCTAAAAATCTACTTATTAAAATAATGATATAGTACAGACCTCAGAAGTTTAATTTTATTTCAGCTACGGGCACATAAAAATAGTCAACATGCTTACGGTAAGCTTGTGGTGTGGAGTCAGAAACATGTACCTGATTAAAAGAGATAACTAAATGTAATCTCAAGACTAGAACTGTAACAGCCCAGCTAATGAAGCCTGCTCCATTGTAGAGACTGCAAGTTTTGACTTTTAAGGAATGAAATAGCATAAAATGTTTTGAGTACTATTGTCAGAGCAAAGTGAATTGAGTCATACATAAACAAAACAGTAAGCTAATATGAAACTTCCTGAGGTATCCCTGTGGTATTAAATGAAAGGTTTTTTTGCCACTCCACAACACGCAAATCAGCTAAAAGCATTCAGACTTCCCTTTTTCTTCAAATTCAGAAGAGTCTGCAATAGATTAGCTAATGGATGCTAAAAGCTTTTTCACATGCTTTTAACATGCTGTAATTAGACAATTAGGATATTTGGAAGCATGAAAACATTTTTCTAGAACTTGTGAAGAATCAGGCCAAACAGGAGAACAATAATTTTATTTCTACAACTTTACATTTCAGCTTGTATTTATGAGTGATGTTTAAAATCGCTTTTCTCCTTGTGACATGTTTTGTCCATTCTTAACTGCTATGGAGAGATCGTGCACAGGAAAATACCAAGTTTCTTTCTGCTGTTTGCTGGTTGAAGTAACCGAGATACTCTCAATTAATCTGGAACGCAAACCATTCCACGTGGCTCTGAGTTTCTCCTCAATACCTAAATTAAAAATTCTGCAGGATTGAAACATTTGCAGAAATTACAGATATAGTTATTGACTACACTACAGGTACAGTTCAGATAATTCTTAAAGATTGAACAAGATATTTCATGCATGTGATTCTAAGCTTCTTAATAAATTCATGTTGTTGTGGCATCCGTTAGTCTCGCGAGACCATGGATCTGCACCTGGAAAGTCTTGCTTCAGTCTGTGTTCCAGCCTCCAGCGACAGCGATCGCTTGCAATGTCCTCCCACCTCTCGACGTTCATGCTCAGTGACTTCATGTCTCTCTTGCAGACATCTTTGAAACAAAGATGGGGCCGCCCTTATGCTCCCTTGCCGGAGGCCAGTTCCCCGTACAGCAGGTCTTTCGTGATCCTCCCATCTGACATGCGATGTACGTGGCCCAGCCAACGGAGACAGCTTTGTTGGAGCAAGATGAAGGGGCTGGGCATCTGGGTGCAGGCCAGGACCTCATTGTTGGTGACTCGGTCAACCCACTTGATGTCCAGGATGCGTCTCAGGCTGTGACGGTGGAAGGTGTTGAGACACCGCTCTTGTCTGGAGTAGAGGCTCCAGGTCTCGCTGCCATAAAGCAGTGTGCTGAGGATGCAGGCCCAGTAGACTGCAACCTTGGTGTGCATCATCAGCTTTCTGTTCTCCCAGACTCTCTTTGTCAGCCTGGCGAATGTTGAGGCTGCTCGTCCGATCCGTCTGTTGATTCATATAAGCTAATTTAATAATCACAGTGGGAAGACAGATCATCTATACTCCAAAACCTACTGCAGACTTGACCCAAACATAAACAAAAGAGAGAAAATAAGAGTAACTGCTCATGATATTTGAACAAAGAACCTTGGTAAAACTGGAGCCAACGGGAACTAAGAGAAAATCTCACAACTGCTTGGAGTCATAACTCACACAACCGAAGACAGTGACTGTTGGATCTGCCACTTAAACCTACTGACTCATTCAGTTCTAGTGTACTTGAGGTTCTGGACCGGATTAATATCTGTCCTGTAAGAAAAGATTGTGTAATTTATTCCATACTATGCATTTCCAGTTGCAAAGCTTTCACTGTATATCAGTGCATGTGACAATAATGACCAAATGATTAGAATGGTTAGATATAATCCCTTCTTGGCTTAGTTTTTTTAAAATACAGTATGTAAAAGTCTTCATTTATTGACTCCACTCCTGATGCTTCAAACCTAATCTGTCATGTACAAATCAGGTGATGAAATACTCTTCCCCCACCTCCCCCACCCCACCACAGAGCTCCGGTAACATTCCAACCAGCCAGGGCTTCTCTGCTGCGCACCCAGAAACAACATTCCCGGCAGGCTGATCGACTACGTCGACAGGTAAGGCCAATCAAGCCAGGAGAGGTGGTCTGGTTGGCGTCAAGGGATCTTCCCCTGAAAGTCGAGAACCAGAAATTGGCATCGTGCTACGTGGAACCGTCTAACGAAGCCTACGCTGCGGCTGAAAAGAAAATCTAAACATCCAAGTCTGGACAAGCACTGTGACGACAAGTATGGAGTTAAATACTATCATCATTAAATAATAATTAGCTGATACATGCAAATTCACAAGCGCAATTGCCGTATCTACTGCGCTGCCGAATCCATGGTTGTGACAGATGGTGGGAACTGAATTCGTGTCTCAGACTGTCCGACATCCAGGTCCCTGAATTATGAATCTCGTACTATCACCACTAACCTATCACCTCCAAAATCCATTGACCTCGGAGCAATTTCAACAGCTTTTACTCTGTTGACTCTGTAACATCAAGTAACCAGTTGAGAAATCCACTGCAATGTTCAAACACATTGCCAATCAATAGCAGGTACTAAGGAGCCCAACCATTGGCCCTAAAGGCTGAAGCAAGTTCAGGAAGTGGTGCCAAACTGTTTATTATGTCTGCAGAAGTAGCTTGAGATACTTGACAACAAACTTCATATCTACCATTAGTCTGCCAATTCACCAATGACCTTTTGTTTCCCAATCTTCTCCTGGAGCCAGTACTTTTTGCTCAGGCATCATGTTGGAGCAATAATAGGATGGATGAAGGGAAACTTTAGTGCATACTTCAAGTAGATGGCACCATGTAAATTTATCTTAGTTAAGATACATTCCAGATTACATTACGCTCAACTGTCTGCCATTTAGGGATGTGCTCAGTTTGTTGTGAAATTATTGCCCATGTGTGGTTGTCATGGCCAAATTTTGTTACAGACAGAGAACGAGAATGAAATCACACAGATGTATCCCTAAGCGTCATCTCGTGGTTGGAGACTGCAAGTGCAATATAATGAATCCCATGAAAACTGAAGAAGGATTTTAATATACAAATATATAATGGTTTATATTGGCAGAAAACTGTGATCAAAAACTGGAACAAAAGAATTAGGTTTTGTAAATACCCAATTACAATGTAATGTTCACTGTTACCTGAACAGATGGCACAGAATAGAGAAGGAAATAAAGGAGGAGATTTGTAAAGAATTGATTATACAAATGAGTGAATCCACTAAATCTGGGAGTTAAAGTGTTGTAAATAGACTAACATTTACTCATAACATCAGCAAAGGAGGACCAGAAATTTAATAAAGTCAGGTAAGCTAGAATTTGAAAGTACACAGATGAAAAATATAAAGATAGGCTGACAGGACTTTAATAAGAACATTTAAAGGAAAAAAAACAACAGCAAGGGCAAATGTAGGCCCTAACAGACAAAAACAGGAGGGTTTATAAGGGGGAATAAGTTCAAGTTCAAATTCATCTACTTTCATTGGTGTACAGTACATACTCAAGGTATAAATACCATGAGAATTAACTGTTTACAGCAGAGGTACAGCACATTACAACCATAATTTAACATAAATGATGCTTAACTTACATGACAAAATAAATAAAACTAACAGTGATATTAGTCAATGTTTTGGCCTGAGACCCTCCGTCAGGATCTCACCCTGAAACTTTAACTATTTATTCATTTCCTTAAATGCTGCCTGACCTGCTGAGTTCCTCCAGTATTTTGTGTGTCTTGCTTCGGATTTCCAGCATCTGCAGATTTTCTCATGTTTATGATAGAGATATTAGTGCAAGTTGACTCCTGTGCATTTTCCTTGATGGCAAAAATGAACAGGAGGCATGGTCCAGATGATGAGGGTCCTTAGTGATAGGATGATGGGTCTTGCCTTCCTGAGATATCACTTGTTATAGGTGCACTTGATGTTGCGGAAAGTGCTGTGCCTGTGATGGAACTGGCTAAGTCCGCCATTGTATCCGCTCACGTTCCTCTGCCTTGAAGTTTCCATGAAGTAATTATTTCCTAGATACACAACACCTGCCAGATTTATTAGAGAATTGAAGGTCTACTGCAAACAAAGAACAAAAGAACTAATACTAAGTCAAGTAGTACTAGAGAAGTAGCTTCAGAAGTAGTGGATATGTTATAATTTTAGGAAGTTTTATAGATAGAGAACTTGTTCCTCTAGGTTAAAAGTGGAATTTCACCCCCACTGTTTAAGGAAGGAGGGAGAGAGAAGATAGGGAACAATTAGCCTATAAATATAATATCAGTGATAGGAAAATTGACAGGAAAATTGTATTTTAAAATGAACAAAGGGGTTGAACAGCATTTATGACAGGAAAATTATACAAGACCAATCAATCTTTCTACTGTTCTTTGAGTACGCAACTAGAGGAGTGGAAATGGTTCATTTGAATTTTCAGAATGACCTGCTGAGGTTGATCAACAAAGTTGAAGTACATGGACCTGGGACTAATGTACTGACATAGACAGAAAATTAGTTATTGGACCGAGAGCAAACAATAGAAGTAACTACTTGTAAATGAAGCTGCCTCAGGACTTCATTGAACTGGGTTCAATCCTTGTCTTCAGCACTCTCTTTATAAAGATTGCATCTTCTCCCTGTGCCAAATGGACTTTCTCTAGGGAAGCCAGACGTCCGGCTTTAGGCTGGACAGTCCGGCTTTTGAACACTCTCTCCTCCGTCTGGTGCCAGCTCGAGCTGTACGTTAACTTGTCCTCCTCTTCTGGGTCTGACTAAAAAACTTATATAAATTACCTCAGATATACTTAAAACAGTGGGAACTGAAAGCTATAACAACCGTTAACGTATTTTTATTATATGTAGTTGCCGTTGTCAACACTGCTGATAAGTCGCAGCGTACGAGTCACATCAGCACATCCAAGAGGGTCAGTCTGCCCAAGGCCGCCACCGCAGTGGAGAGTGGTTGACCCTTTCGTTCTTGTTTCAAGCCCCTAAAGAAATGCCAAAAAGAAAGACTATATTTAACCATGAATGGGCCAAAGAATTTGGATTTATTGCTAAAAGCAGAAAAGGTATCTTTCATGTTTTTTGTACACCATGCCATCATGATGTGGAGATTGGCAGTAAGGGAAAAAGTGCAGTTGAATGACACGCTGCCACAGATAAACATAAAGTTAACACTCGTACTGCTGGTACATCATCATTGTTATCATTTTTCTCCCCAGCTCGATCAAGTCAAGATGACAAAATCTTGGCTGCAGAACTGTGTAAGGTGTATCATGCTGTGAAGCATCATCTGTCATACAGAAGTGTTGATTGTGGAGTAAAAGTTGACAAAGAAATACACAGTGACTCAGTGACAGTGAAAGGTGTAACATGTGGGAAAACTAAAGCAAAAGCTCTGTGTAAAAATATTCTAGCACCGTATTCTGTACAAAAGCATGTGGAATATATCAAGGAACATGGCATGCCCTTTTCAGTAGCAACTGATGCTTCAAACAAAGGTGCAACAAAGTGTTTCCCAATACTTCTGAGATACTTTGATTTTGAGAAGGGAGTGCAACATGTGTTACTTGACTTTTACAGTGATAACAATGAATTATCAGAGGACATAACAAACCAGCTACTGGTTCAACTAGAGACGTCAGGTCTGGATCTGAATAAAGTGTCTACGTACACTGCTGACAATGCAAGTGTAAACTATGGAAAACACAACAGTGTTTATCAAAAACTGAAAATGGCTCAAAAGAACATTTTTGCTGCAAATTGTCTGGCCCATATTTTGTACAACGCAACAAGATTTGCTACAGAAAAACTGGAAGTTGATGTTGAAATTATTGTGCTCAAAATGTACAACCATTTCAGCATCTCAGCTAAAAGAACAGCACAGTTAAAGGAATTCTGTGAATTTGTGGATGTTGATAATTGTAATCTGTTACGGCATGTGGTGACTAGATGGCTTTCTCTTTTGCCATCTATTGACAGAATCCTTAAGTGCTGGGAAGTCCTAAAAAGTTATTTCAGAGTCTAGGTGAGGAGGAGTGCCCCCAAGATACTGTGGAAGTGCTTTGGAGATGAAGGAAATGCCAGTAAATTGTCAGAAATCTTTCTCCTTCCTTAGTCACACTCCGAAATTGTTCTCAGACGCTATTGAAGCACTAGAAGCCAAGTCATTCAGCATAATTTCAGTATTTAAGCTAATGGCTGAACTGAAAAGCAAACTTGAGAGAAGAGTAAAGGACTGTTTTTGTTTGGCTTTGCAATGAACACCAAGCTTAGCCAGCTTACCCCTGGTGTGTCTAAGAAATGTGAAGCAGACTTCATTGTTTTCTATGAAAGAGTCATAAAGAACTTTTCTCTGAAAACAGCTTTCATAACAAAGTGTCAAAATTAAGCCTAACAAATGCCATACCTTTTGGAGAATTCTGTGATGCAGTCAAGGCCTGTAACCTTCAAGATATTGATATGGATGAATTATATGAAGAGTATGGGATTGTGGAGGCAATTATCAATACTCTTGAGATGGTAGATAGCCACAGTGAAGAACGTTATCTCAAGCTGTTCAGTAACTCTGAGGTCTCTTTTACAAACCTGAAGAAGGTGAGTGCTTATATCTTCTCTATTCCATGCAGCAATGCTCACACAGAACAAGTTTTTTCAGTGATGACCTCAGCTTGGAGAAACGAGAGAAACCGTCTGCAAGTGGACTCAGTCAAAGCAAAGCTCCAAATATGTGACAACTTCTCAGAAGAATGCCCAGCCATGTACAAAAAACTCCTGGAGATGGCAAGTAAAGGGCAGAAATACAAAATGTAGACATCCATACCTGGCAGTCCATGGTAGGCCTAAGTAGGCTACTTCCTTTAGTTTGTGAAGTAAGTTAATTTGGTTAGCATATCTGCTCCAGCAGGAATAAAAATGAATATTCATTTCTTTCAGTTCTTCATTTATACTGTATGAATGTGTGTACGTAATATGCAGAATGATGAATTATTGAATTGGAAAAAGGGCTCTGGCAGAAAATCACCGATTAATGATGAAGTAGCTAGGTTTTTGCTGGATTTATATAGGCAAAAAAAAGTCATGTTAGAATTTTTATTTAATAAAATAACTAAAGTGACCGTCTGTTTGCATTTGTTGTTTTTGCAGTGCGGTTTAAATTTTATTTCAAAAAATAAATTTTTTTGAGATGCACGGTATATATATATATGACCACGTATGCAATATCCTCCTTTTTGGAAATTTGGAAATGGCCACCCTAGCTTCCTCCAACTGCTGAGAGAAAGAAATTATGGTTCTTGGTTCTTGTCTAACTCAAGTATAGCTTTCAAAGGTAATATAATGAAACTACAGAATGGGAAAAGTGTGAGGTGACCGACTTTGGGTGGTTAAATTCAGGAGGCAAGTATAGAGTAAATGGCAGGACCCTTGGAGTACTGTATTGATACCTGGAGAGATACATGTCCCTATGTGTAGTGGTTAGCATAATGCTTACAATGCCGGCTATAAGATTGGGGTTCAATTCCCACAACTGTCTGTAAGGCAGTGCATGTTCTCCCCATGACTGCATGGGTTTCCTCCACATGCTCCAGTCTTCTCCCACATTCCAAAAGATGTATGAGTGAGAGTGAGCAAGTTGCGGGCATGTTTTGTTGGTCCAGGAGCACTGTGCACTGCAGGCTGCCCCCAGCCCATCCTCAGACCATGTTGTTCATTGATGTAAATGATGCATTTCACTGTATGTTTCGATGTACATGACTAAAATTTAATCTTTTACAAGTGGATAGGATGGTAGGAAAGTAATAAGTACAAGAGATACTGAAAATCTTCAGCAACACACATAAAATTGTCGCCTACTTGTCAGCTTGAACCAGTCTGGTCAGTCTACTCTGAGCTCTCTCATTGGCAAGGTATTTTCACCCACAGAAATGGATTTTTTTTTCATTTTTTGCACCATTCTCTGTAAGCTCCAGAGAATGTTGTGCATGAATATCCCAGGAGTTGAGCAGTTGCTGAGATACTCAAACCAACCCATCTAGCAGCAATAATCATTCCATGGTCAAAGTCACTTATAATCACAGTTCTTCCCCATTCTGTTGTCTGGTCTGAAGAACAACTGAACCCCTTGACCATGTCTGCATGCTTTTATGCTTTGAGTAGCTGATTAGATATTTGCACTAACGAACAGAGGTACAGATGTACCAAATAAAGTAGCCACTGAGTGTATATACAGGTTCACAATCCCTTATCTGAAATTCTGAAATCCAAAAAGCTCTGAAAACCGAAGGTTTTTTCGCCAACAGCTGACGTCACTCAGGTGTGAAGTGGCAGCACTAGCAGAGGCTGCCAGACATCAGTTATTCCCTAAACAATAAAGTATAACAACTATTTACATAGCATTTACATTGTATTAGGTATCATAAGTAATCTAGAGATGATTTAAAGTATACGGGAGGATGTGCATAGGTCCGGAGTTCTGCTGGGTCCTAAAGTCCCCCGTACTGAGACAGGTTAAATAAGGAACTTGAGCATACGTGTTTTTTGGTATTTGCGGGGTGTCCCTGAACCAATAAGGAGGGATTCTGAAATCCGAAAAATTCTGAATTCCGAAATGCAACTGGCCCCAAGGATTTTGGATAAGGGATTATGGACCTGTATTATTATACCTGTATGGATTATACTTCCTTGTTTCTGTTTCAAAACTATGGACTTCTTTGCCGAATAACTCTGTAGCTCATCATTCTCTTCTCAAATGCATTTAGGAATGGTCATCAAACCTCGTCTTGACAGCAAGTCCAATTTGATTCTAGTGTAAAAGCCTAAACCATTGGAAACAAGCAGGGAATTTTAAAAATGAAATAAATTACACCTGAAACCATTTGTTCTCAAGGTTTTTTGCGATTTTATTATTTATTTTGAGATTCCAATATATCTTGGTCAACCACACCCTCAAGATTGTGAGACTCTGCCAAATGCATGGGTTCAGCTGGGTACTACAGAGTATGTTTTTTTTCTTAATTACACTTCCGGCAGGATTTCAAACACATTTATGTCAAATGCTTCGGCATAAATTTTAAAGTCATTTTCAATTATTTTAAATCATGTAATCATGAATGAAATAGAGGGTTGACATTTAAAATGCTTATTTTCTGCTCATAAATTCATTTTCAGTTGATTTAATAAAAATGTAGCAGTTTACCATCTCAAACTTCAATATTTTAATGGTTAGCTAATATTTGTTCTTCACCGTGATTGTGGGAGATTCTGTGGACAGGTTGATTGGTCTATTTCCTACATTAAAGCCGTTAGTTTATATTTAAATACACAACCTTGGCTACAGACAAATTTGAGATGTCCTGAGGTTATGAAAGTCATGACACAAAGTAAACCTTCTTTACAAATTCTGTTGAATACATGAACCAACAGGGAGCTGAACATTTAGTAACATAAGAGAGAAGCCCCACCTAGGGGATGGATGGAGAACCAATGAGGAGTGTATTAGTAAATAACTAGAGAACAATATTTCAATTATTGTCATTATTCTTACGAGCTGACGACTTGGTATTGGCTACCCATTTACTGTGGCTGTGTGGCTCACTTGGATTTCAACTGAAGAATATTTCCATTCATCAAATGAACAAAAGTTATTTTGTGAAATATGTTAACTGCTCAATTAATTTGCTGTGATTCTTTAATTTTTACATTTAATTTTATTCTAAATACCTTTCTTGAATTATTGGACTCTTCTTCTTGACATCCTCCCATAATATCAACTTACATTTATAGAATTAATTTAATATAATTAAATATCCAGGGCAATCCACTGGTACATTAATGAGCAAAACTTGAAATCAAAGCATATTGGAGCTATTAGGACAATTGAGATTTTTTTTAAGTGAATCTTAAAGGGCTGGCAATATGAAGATTTAGAGCGGGGCATTCCAGAGTTTAGAATCTCAGCAGCTGAAGATGTAGGGTAATATAATTACTGGAAATGTCCATAATTCAGAGCCACTGATATTGAGTTAGGATTTGGCATTGAGAGACTGCTCTGACATGATGATGTAATTACAAAAAGTACTTTTACCACGCTTTGTGTTCGGAGTTTGGAGTACAATAAATGAGTTGCTACGGATTTTCTTAAATATTAAATGCCTCACGCCATTTTATTTGCAAAACCTACATTGGTGACCCTGATGCTCTAGGATGATTCAGAGTTATTGAACAGGACGGCCAATACAGTCACTTTGAAACTGCTGGAGTTTTGGGAGCAAAATGTTGTTGCTTGGTTTTTAGAAGCCAAGGCCTAATTTGTGCTGTGAGAAATCACCACCGACAACACCAAATATTTCTATATGGTAGCATTGCTGAGTAACTCCACGGTTGCTCAAACGATGGGTCTACTAGAACAGCGGTCCCCAACCACTGGTCCACGAACCGCCAGGCTGCGAGGAAACGTTATGAGTCAGCTGCACCTTTCCTCATTCCCTGTCACGCACTGTTGAACTTGAACATAGAGTTGCCAACTGTCCCGTATTTGCCGGGACATCCCGTATATCGGGCTAAATCGGTCTGTTCCATACAGGACCGCCCTTCTCCCATATTTCCCCCGCTAAGGTAGAGCATTCCTATGAAATATTTCGTGCCTAAATGGCGTGAAATGAAGAAGCAACTACCATTAATTTATACGGGAAAAAATTTTTGAGCGTTCCCAGACCCAAAAAATAACCTACCAAATCATACCAAATAACACATAAAACCGAAAATAAATAACACTAACATATAGTGAAAGCAGGAATGATATGATAAATACACAGCCTATATAAAGTAGAAATAATGTATGTACAGTGTAGTGGAGAAGATGAAGGTAAAACCGATTTGTGGGGAAAAAAATCAGCACGTACGCACATGCGCATGGCTATGCGCACGTCACGCATGCGCACATGAGTGCCCGTGCAAGGCTTCATGGTCATGGTAGTCTTTCCTGGGGTAAAATGTCCCGGGATTTGACTGCTACTTTTGTCCCTTATTTGGGAGTGAGAAAGTTGGCAACCCTAACTGTAAAAGACATGCTGAGGTGAGATTAAACCTACTTGAACACCCCCCGCCCCACCCCTGATCGGCCGGTCCACAAGAATATTGTCAATATTAAACTGGTTCGCGGTGCGAAAAAGGTTGGGGACCCTGGTCCTAGAACACCCATCTGAACACGATAAATACTGATCGCTGAAAACTCACCTTTTACAGACTTTTGAACTATTAGAGTCTGAGCGTGCCAAACAGTGGCTCTCCTTGCCTGGCCTCATCAACACTAAGCTGTTGGAGCTGATGTATGCATTCTGTCTCTCCTGGGAAGTCACCGTCTGTGTTTTATTTTTAAAGAACTCTTCATGCAGCAAATGCCTGATCCAGTTCGCACAGCCCTTGCTAATTCATCCATGATGGACTATAGGGAGCTTGCTAAAATCGCTGATAGTCTACACTCAGCCAGGCAGTGGTGCAACCTTCCTCCTCCATTCTCTACCTCAATAAGCCCAGTCAGCCAGACCCCAAAATTAGGATGCCCATGTCCGTTAAAAAGACAATGCCAGGCCTGCATTTTTACCGCGCTCACTCTGGTGTGAATGCTAGGAGGTGCTGGCCACCTTGCAGCTTCAACAGTGCCAGCACATTGGGACTTCAGAGGTCTGTAAACACTGTGGGTTCCAGCTCCAGGGTCGTCCACTATTCATTACGGACACCCTTTCAGGGCGACACTTCCTGTGCGACAAGGGTGCTCAAGTGAGTGCTGCCAGCATCATCTATTGGTGGGAAGGCAAAGAGCAATGAAATCTCACTGGAACCAGCC
The DNA here is from genome assembly GCF_030028105.1 of Mobula birostris. NCBI lineage: Eukaryota > Metazoa > Chordata > Chondrichthyes > Myliobatiformes > Myliobatidae > Mobula > Mobula birostris. The sequence continues at coordinate 23,566,053 of NC_092393.1, forward strand.
AACAGTGGCAGGATCCAGACTTACGGGACACTTTACGGTGATGCCATGCTTCAGAGGGCAATGTTACACATGGGACTTTGTCCTGGGTAAAGTGGCTAGACCTCTGCTCGGTGTAGATTTCCTCTGTGTCCAAGGACTATTAGTTGATCTTAGGAACTGCCAGAATTACGGATGTCAAGGGCTTTGGGTCATTACTCTGCTCCCCCAGTAAGTTCCTCACAACGACTCTGTCAAGTGCATGCGCCACTGCATGTGAGTTTACTCGACTGCTGAGTGCATTCCCAGACCTCACCAAGCCCACCTTCTCCACTATAGTCACAAAATCTGGGTCAAGCACCGCATCTCTGCAAGCGTCCTGTCAGTCCATGCCCGCATGCATAGTCTGGACACAGTAAAGGTGGCAACCGCGAAGGCTGAGTTTGCCAATGTGGAAAGACTTGGCATTATACACCAGTCAAGTTGCCCCCAGGCTTTGTACCTCCATATGGTTCCTAAGTCTGATGGTGGTTGCCGCCCATGTGGTGATTACTGATGCCTGAACGAGGCCACCACCCCTCAATTGTTACCTGGTCCCACACATCCAAGACTTTTTTGACACATTTAGCTGAAAAGTTAATTTTTCCCAAAGTCAGTCTAGTTAGGGGCTGCCATCAGGTGCCTGTGTGCTCGGAGGACGTTCCCAAGGCGGCAGTGATAATCCTTCTTCATCCTCTTTGAGTTTTTGCGCATGTCGTTTGGGCTGAGAAATGCAGTACAGACTTTCCAACAGCTGATGGGCTCTGTACTAAAAGACTTAGATTTCTTTTTGCTCACCTGGACAATATACTTGTGCAAGTAAGTTTGTGGGTGGCACGAAGTTAGGAGGTGTTGCGAATAGTGAAGAAGCTTATCATAGGTTAATGGGGGGGGGATCTCAGGAATGATAGGATTGAAGTATGAGGAAGGTTTGATAGCTCTGGCTTGTATTCACTGGAGTTTAGAAAAACAAGGGGAGATCTGATTGGTACCTACTGAATATTGAACGGCTTAGAGAGAGTGGAAGTAAGGAGGTTGTTTTTGATAGTGGAAAAGACTAAGACAAGAGGCTTAGCCCCAGAGGTCAGTGTTTGGACCGCTTCTTTTCACATATATGTCAGTGATTTAGATGAAGGAATTGATCACATTGTGGCCAAGTTTTCAAATGATACAAAGATAGGCGGAGGTGCAGGGAGTCTACATAAAGACTTGGACGGATTGGGAGAATGGGCCAAGTAGTGGCAGAAGGAATATAGAGCAGGCAGGTTTATGGCCACGCACTTTGGTAGAAGCAATAAAAGCAAAGAGTATTTTCTAAATAGAGAGAAAATTCAAAGCTCAGATGTGCAAAGTATTTGGTAGTCCACGTGCAGGATTCCCTATAGGTTAACATTGCAGGTAAACCCAGTTCTGTTTTGTTTTCCATTGTCACACAATTCTCTTGGAATCACTGAATCAAGAATGGAAAACCTGACCGAATTTACCTTTCTCCAAGTGACAAACATGAAGCGTTAAAACCACTGATTTAAAGAAAGGTGATGCATAAAATGCAAACAAAGAAAATGTATTTATGCAGCAACAATCTGTAAAAGATATAGTGTTATGCCAACAAGAGACAATAGGTTCGAAATTAATAAAAACCTACAAAGACAAAAGCCGGTTTAGAGTTATGGTTTGTGAGAAAGCCAGTACCCTTATATATATATTTCTACAATTACTGGGTTAGGGTCCATTTATGCTGAATAACTGTTCTTCATATGTTAGCAGTGTCCTGGAAGGTATGGAAGATATTGGTGGAGAACATAATTTCAAATAATTTACTTCAGCTTTAAAAGAGTTTGAACATGGAGCTGATCAGACCTCTTTGTTTTATTAAGTACACCTCAAAAGTTAACTAGGCACCTCAACAAAAGGAAACGTATCTTGGAGAAATGTCCAGGCTAGTAGAAACTGTCTTGCTTGCTACCTGCCACCTTTCATCTGGAAGGGTGAGTTGATTAGTAAGCGATCTGGAGAATTTCAAGGCCCCAAAGTCAGCAATAAAACAGAGATCTCAAAGCAGATTCTGGGAGGGGTGAGGCACAAAGCTGTTAGAACATTTCAGGGTGTAACCTTTACCACCCTGGGCAGCTGAAGAAAATGACCGAGGAGAAGTAGCCCACTGCCACAAACTACCGAGTCTGAGCTACCTAGTTGTTTGTAAGCAACCTTGTCCTTTCTGTTATGGGTTGTAGGTCAATATTAACTAACATATTCTGAGATTTTTAATGGCCATCTGTCCCCCAGTGACTCAATAAATAACAGTATCACAACCCTTTTCAAGGAACTAGTTCGAAATCAGAGACCTGGAAGTAAACAGGGTGATTTAGAAGTAACAGTCTGCAAAGTGGTATCAATATAGCAAAAACCAGATTACAATATGAATGGACGATGAGCAGAAGGTTAAAATACTTGGAGAAGAGGTGGGATTGGTGAAAAAAATAAGAGGTACAGTCCTGGTTAAAGGAAAAAATGCTGCATTCACAAGACATGACAGAGAGTCAATATGCTTAGAGATCAAAGATACAAATGGGATTGTTATATTGATGAATCTCTACTGTAAACCCTCCTAAACATAAAAGAATGAGAAATCTGTTTCTGATTAGAAAATCAAAATTACTTGTTCCAGGAGATTCTGAACATCAGCTCTTTGGTTGGCACAGGAAGGAATAAATGGAGACACGCGAATGGGATTTTGCAACATTTACACAAACCTGTGGAATAGTTGCTTATAATTTGCCTCATTTATTTCTGACTCACTGATAAAGGTTTTATGTCAATAATGAGAGAGGTTTCTTACCACTTGGTGTTTTATGCCAGCGTGCGCCTCTGGAACAGGAAGCTAAGAATGTTAACATGCAAAACCCAATTAATAAGAATCAAGAGTGCAGCTTGGGATAGGTTGATTTTAGAAAAATGAGTAAGTTCATTGAGGTGATAAGCAAGGGAAATTGCCTCAAAGGATTAAAAATTGATCATGGAAAATCTTTTAAAGGAAGTGCAAATTTGTGCAATTAAAACAAAAAAAGGCAAATTTCAAGACTCCATAAATGTTAGACGTATGAGGAAATTTTCCCAGAAATAATTAAGAGTTCACTGAAATAAGATTTGTTGTAATAGAGTTAAGAGAAAACAAGAGGAACAAATTTACTGGGAATTGGAATGTTGTAGAATGCAGTTCTTGCGTCTGAGTTATAAATGTAGTGGAAATAAAAAAGAAACTATATGTTGCTAATATAAGATAAAAACAGGAACTACTGGAAATACTCAGCAGGTCAGCTATAAACCATACTAACTTTTTAAGAGACAAGAAAGAATGCAGATGCTGGAAACATTAACTACACACCTTCCCACCCTGACACTTTCAAGGACGCTATTCTTTCTCACAAGACCTCCCTCTCTGCTGCACCTTTTCTCAAGGTGAGGCTTTCTATTTCTGAACATGTAAGGTGTCTTCTTTTTACAGAAGAAAGTGGTTCCTCCCCCAATGCTATCTATAGAGCCCTCACCAACATCTCTTCTATTTCACACACCTCTGCCCTCAACCCATTTCCCCCAGACATAAGAGGGATAGGCTTCCCCTTGTCCACACCAATCACCCCATGACCCTCTGCACCCAACATATCATTCTCAATTTCCACCATCTCCAGCAGGATCCCACCACTAGGTGCATCTTCTTCTTCATCTCTGCTTTCTGTAGGGATTTCTTCCTCAGTGACTCCATTATCTGCCTGCCCCTCCTCACCAAACCCCCTCCAGACAATCCTTCCTACCCCTAAAGCTCCTCTTTCACTCTATTCAGGGCCCTAAGTAGTCCTTTCAGCTTTCATGTGAATCCATTAGTGTCATTTATAGCATACAATGCTCCTAGTGCAGCCTCCTCTGCATCAGTGAGGTCTGATGCTGATTGGGACGACACTTCATCAACTACCTTGGCTCCATCTGCCATAATAGTCTGGATCTCCCAGTGGTCACCATTTTACTGCCATTTCTCATTCCACACAAATAAATCTGTCCATGCCCTCCTCTACTACCACAGATTAGAGGAGTAGCACTTCTTATTCTGCCTTGCTAGTTTTCAACCTGACAGTACCAACATTGATTTCTCTAACCACAATCCTCTGCCCCCTTGTTTTCCTTTATCCCACCTGTTTCATCATCCCGTTTCCTTTCCCTCCCCTCTCCTCGCAATCTGCTCATCACCCACACGTTCCTCCCTCTGGTACTCTACTCACCGACTTCTATTCATTCCATGTCCACTGTCCTCTCCTATCAGACTCCATCTTCTTCAGCCCTTTGTCACTTCCACCTATCACCTCCCAGCTTCTTACTTCTTCTTCTTCATGTGCCTTGCGCGTTACACACTTGGGCGATCATGGCTCTCGAACGATCCCTCGCAGTGTCAATGATATCCCGCACACTTAGATCTGTTAGTTCTTTCACAGTGTCCATATATATTCTTCTTTGCCTTCCTCTTCCGCGTTTCCCAGGCATCCGGCCTTGTAATGTAAGGCATTCTATTTCTCCCTTTCTGATGACATGGCCCAGGAATTTAAGTTTCCTCTCATTTAATGTTCTCATTAAAGATCTTCTTGTATGGCCACATTGGAGTACTGTCTAAGCAACACACATCAAAGTTGCTGGTGAACGCAGCAGGCCAGGCAGCATCTGTAGGAAGAGGTGCAGTGGACGTTTCAGGCCGAGATCCTTCCTCAGGACTAGTCGACGGCACCTCTTCCTACAGATGCTGCCTGGCCTGCTGCGTTCACCAGCAACTTTGATGTGTGTTGCTTGAATTTCCAGCATCTGCAGAATTCCTGTTGTTTGGAGTATTGTCTCACTAGTTACCCTATCTCTATATGATATTTTCAGCATTCTTCTAAGAAACCACATTTTTGTTGCTTCTAAGTTCCTTTGGAGTTCTGGTGTTATAGTCCATGTTTCGGAAGCACACAGCAAGATTGACCAGATGTAACATTTTAGTAGCTTAAGCCTTGTTGTCATAGAAATGTGTCTGTTGGTAAAGATGGGTTTCATTTTTTGGAAGTTGGTTTTGGCAATGGCAATTCTTCTTTTTATTTCTACTTTACTTCTAGCATCTTGTGATATAAAACTACCAAGGTAATTAAAGTTGGTCATTTGTTCAATCTCTTGGTTACTGATGTGCAATTGGCAGTTGAGAGTATCCTGCTGTTTTGATATTACCATACATTTGGTTTTTTTTACAGTTGTTGGTTAGACCAAAATCTGCACTTGTTTGTACCGTAGGTCTTCTGCAGCACTTGCTATTAAGGTGGTATCGTCTTCATATCTTATATTGTTGATGTTAACGCCTCCAATTCTTATCCCATCTACGTCTTCTAGTTCTCTGAGAATCATTCCACTATAGATATTAGATAATTCCAGTGAGGCAACGCATCCCTGTCCAACTCCTCTCTGAATTTTAGTCCAACTGCTTATATTATCATCAATTTTTACTGCCTCTGTTTGATTGCAATAAAAATTTTGAAGCAGTTGTTGGTCCCTTCCGTCAATGTTTAGTTTAGCGAGAATTTGAAATAGTTTTTCATGTTGCACTTTGTCGAATGCTTTAGTGAAATCAATAAAACATAAAAAGGCATCATTTTGATATTCAATTGCCCTTTCTGAAAGCATTTGTAGTATGAAAATTCCGTTTCTAGTTCCTCTATCCTCAATAAACCCATATTGCAGTTTAGAAGTTTCTGGTCTCAACTTGTTTTTAATTCGACTCAGAACAATTCTCAACAAAATCTTTATTATGTGACTCATAAGACTGATTGTTCTATAATTTTTGCAATCAATAGTCTCAGGAATTTTTGGCAGAGTTATAAATACTGATTTCAAGAGATCGTCAGGCAGTACACCAGACTCATATTTGCCATTAAACAGTTCAAAGAGAATATCTATGCCCAGATCTTCTAGGGCTTGTATCATTTCCACTGAAATTTCATCAGGTCCAGTGGCTTTACCATGTTTCATGCTTTTCATTGCTTTAGTTATTTCTTCTTCGGTAATAGGTGGGCCAGAATTAGGGTGTTTAATATCTGGGGGTTCCCCTCTATTATCTTCAAAAAGCTGCTCTATATACTGAATCCACCTCTCACATACTTTATCTGGATCTGTTAGTATGGATCCGTCTGCTGATCTTATGCACCCTATAGAGGAGGTTTTCTTAATTCCAGTAATTTTGCTCGGTAGGGGGTAGTCATGTGCTGCAGGTGACACCAGACCATCATTCAGGGACTGTAAGCAAAAGGGACGGGCTAAGGGTAGCAACATGGAACATCTGTACACTTTACCAGAAAGGAAAGTTGGACAGCACTTTAAATGAGATGAAAAAGTTGGAAGTTGATATCTTAGGCCTGTCAGAAATTAGATGGACCAATAGTTCTCTGATAATGTATTCTGGATGTCAACAGCATATGTATGGAGTTGGAATTATTTTAAACAAACAAGTATCAAAATGTCTTATGGGATATTGGGCGATATCTGACCAGCTGCTTTTAGTTAAATTAAGGGGTAACCCTTTTAATATTTGCATAATCCAAGCCTATGCGCCTACAAATGATGCGGATGAAGAGGATATCAACAAGTTTTATGAAGATCTCAACAGTGCTTATGAGCGATGTAAATCTCAGGATATAAAACTAGTCATGGGAGATTTTAACTCCAAAGTTGGACAGGAAAGGGTTGATAACATCATAAGACCTTTTGGATTAGGGGAGAAAAATGAAAATGGAGAAAGGTTTACTGATTGGTGTGTCAGAAACAACCAAGTGATCAACAATACTTGGTATAAAAACCATTCTCCTAGATTGTGTACTTGGATTAGCCCTGGAGATAGAACAAGGAATCAAATAGATTTCATTACCATCAATGAATGCTTTAGAATAATATCACAAATTCTAAAGCCTACCCAAGAGCAGACTGCGGTTCAGATCACCATCCAGTAATACCTACCATCAAAACAAAAATAAAGAAACTGAAACGTGGGAAAAAGAGAAAGAAGTATATGTTGGGTGATAGCATACTTAAGCAACAATTCAAAACAGCTGTAGAAGAACACCTCAATGAAAATGAAATAATACCTATTTGGGACAGATTTAAATATGCTATACAGCTTCTTACATCATTTCCAATTCCCCCTCTCCCTCACCCGCCTATTTTCCACTTCACCTGGAATCACCTATTACCTGCTAGCGCTTGCTCTAATCCCTCTCTTTACCCTTTTATACTGGTTTCTCTCCTCTTTCTTTCCACCTGAAACGTCGACTGCCCATTTCTCCCCATAGGTACTGCTTGACCTGCTGTGTTCTCCAGCATTTTGTGCGTGCTCCAACTTTCTAAGCTATATTGAATGATGGAATAAGAGAAGGAATGTGGGATCAGTATAGAGAAATAGCAAACCTCCTTGCATGAACAGACTCGGCCACATTGCCTATTTCTATGTTATATATTGAATGTACAGTAAAATTCCATTCAACCACCATCCTCATGAGTTTTCCAGTGTTGAAATGGCAAATATTCTCAATAATTAGATACTACACCCATTAATACCCCTACATGTTTTTAATTCTCCTTTTCTAAACTTTTACACAGTAGTATAATCAGCTTTAACATGAGCCTGGTGAGTTTAAAGGGAGCACTGGAGCCATCTCCTAATAAATTTAGAATGGAGCATGGAAAATAGTTCGCTAGTAAGTTTTAAGGCAATGTAGGAAGCAGGGCCCTTGGAATTTAAAGAAATCTGGAGAAAACTTATCCCTGATGAGATCAAAGGGAACCATAGGAACTGGGGTTCTTTTGAGTTTAAAAGGAGTGATGGGTGGTATGCTGGTGTATCAATTAATACTTTTGCCTCACAGCCTCACGTTCCCATGTTCTGGTCCTGATTCTGAATGCTCTATATCTGGTTTTTTGCTGAGTGCTCTATTTTCCCCCCAAATCCAACAGATGCATAAATGGTCTAATTGTACTTTAAAATTGCCCCTTAGTGAGGTATGTGGCAACAGATATCATGGGAAGGTTGATGCGCAAGGTGGAGAGTAACTTGTTGGACTGCAAAGAAATAAGATGGGGAATGGGACTGATAATGAAAACCAGCATGGAATCAATGGGCTAAAAGGCCTCCTTCCTCTTTGCAAAATGTTAATTGGGTATTAAGAGTATATGTTGGCTTTACCAGTGAAACCACATCATGAAAAATGAATAAATACAAAAATTATTTCATCAAAATTACTTCTCTGCTCTCTTTGCAATACTAGTCAGGACTTTTCGCATGTGACATCTGAACAGACCACAGAAGTGCTCATTATTCATACAAGTTTAGATTTTATTAATGTTCGGGGATCTGTAATCACAAGAAGGTATGTGTAAGATTCTTAAGTAGATGCTATAATTTATTAATCCTGTACCATTCTGTTTTAACAGCATAAAATATATTCTATACTTTCCCTCAAGTGTTCTGCCATTCAACAATATTTACTTTGCTATCCCATGCCCGCATTCTCTAATTTCCACTGTGTTCAAAACCCTCCACAGCCCTTTTGATGAACATCCAGAGCCCTTGAGTTCTGAAGATTTACAACTATGTGCATTGGGGAATATCCTCTGAACCAAATAGCCAACTCTTTACGTCTGCCTTCTCCATTGAGATTGGCTTCATCCTGTCAAGCCCTCCTAGAAGCTTGTATGCCTCAATGTAATTCCCTCCAGCGAGCACAAGCTAATATCCCACAATCTTTTATTATTAAAATGCACGCCATTCGTTCCAGCAGTCCATTTGCTGAATCTATGTTGCACTGATTCTAGGGTAAACACGTCCATTTTTAAAGATGAAGATCGAAACGACATCAATACTCCAAGACCTGACTTCCTTTATTTTATATTACAACCAAATGCAATAAAGATCAAGGGGCTGGCTTTGATCTTCCTATTTGTACACCTGAAGATTTATCTTATGAATTTCTGATTCCAGCACAGCCAGATTGCTCAGTGAACCCATTATTCACTAATTTCCCATGCAACACACACAAAATGCTGGAGGAAACCAGCAGGCCAGGCGGCATCTAGGGAAAAGGGTATACAGTTCACATTTCAGGCCAAGACCCTTCATCTTTAATTTCTCGGTGGGTGAAAAGTGTTCAGCTGTACTGCTCGTCCTACCTATATCAGTTTTCCTCATATTCTATCAGTTCTGCTGGCTTAACGTGTACGATTCTCTCGGCAGACTCTGCATCCCCCTCACAGCTAGCATTCCCTTCTAATTCTGTTGTGCCACCAAACCTGGATGCATTACTTCTAAGCAGAGTTAAAGGAAGAAGCACTGTTTATATTCCTGCTGTAGGTCCTGAAAGCTGAGATTTGCAGACCTAACACTTTCTGGGTTTTTGAGGCCCATGAAGAGCAGCTAAACACAGTGATCAACATTAGGGAAGACTTCACTTGCACATGTAGGGAGGAGTCTGCCACCTCAAACCAGCGACATTTTGACTATTATAAAAGGAGTGGGGGAGGGTAGAGAGCAGGAATGAGAAAAGGTGGACACACTTCCAAATTGCCTATCATCATCACTCCTTACATGTTGTTGTTCCGTTGTTTAGTCGAGGCTGACTCTTCGTGACCTCATGGACCATAGGGTCCATAGGGTTTTTATGGCAAGACAGAGAAGTAAGTTGCCAGGCCTTTCTTCTGCACAGTTACTGCTGCTGCCCAGGTTGGGACCCAGCTGGGTTTAAACTCAGGACCAATCTGCCTTGAAGTCCAGTGCTGATACCACTACACCACCAAATGGCCCTGTTACATGCTAATGGACACTAATCAACCAAGATTGAGATGTCTGACATCCAGCTAAAACTGCATTCATAGGGCCAAATCCTCAGTGATGCAATTACATTATTTCTTGCTCTGAATAGCTAGCAGTTCTTTCTTGTGCAAAGATTTCCTTGTGGAAACTTGTGAAGTGATGCACTAATGTTCCACCATTCACAGTGCAAGTGTGCACAGTGTATCTGGGACCCCTACCAGCATCACAAACACCCTCTGTTGTTGTTCCAAAAGCTCCCTGTTTAAGTAGCATCTTCCGGCGTTCGCCCGTGCAAAACGTCTATTCAATGCCACGCTCTTCAGCATCTGAGCTGGGAAGTGATGGGCATAACAAGGAGAATACCCTGGTGACTTCTACCGAAGAGGAACCTTGTGATCCTCCTGCTGCCTTCCCTAGCTGATGTATAAAGTCCCCATGGGAGATAAAAGTAACCAACTGACACTGCTAAGATAATAATTAATTTTATATTAATTCACACGATTATTTGTCACTCACTGCTGACTTTTTTCACTTGATTAAATATGTATGCATATGGTTGAATGAGAAGGCATTGTCACCAAGTGGCCATGAATCTCCTGTCGTATTTAGCATCTTCTCCCCTACAGTTAATGTCACTGGTTATTGGTTGGTGCAACTGTAACAAAACCCAATTTCCCTCGGGATCAATAAAGTATGTCTATCTGTCTATCTATCTATCTATCTATCTATCTAAGAGTCACATCTGGTTTTCTGTTTCACCCAAGTGTTTTGTGTGCTGAAAGAAAAGCAATATTATTGATATTTCTAGCAAGTGTTTGGTGAGTGGATGGAGAGCATTTGCTACTGGTGACTATGAGTGTGAAACACAAAGTTGCATAAAGCTGTGGATGGATGTTAGTGCTAGATGGATAAATGAAGAGAGAAATGTTGTACAGATGTGAGTAGGGATTAGCATTATAAGAATGCCGTAACATAGGCAATATTCCAGGAAAATGTCTTCAAACTTCTGCATTTACCTCCAGCCTTGCCTTCGTTATGTAAGATGCTGCCTCACCTGCTCAATTCCTCCAGTATTTTGTGTGTGGTTTTCCTTCTGTCAGTGTAGATTTTTCTTCCTCTTATCTGTAGGGATTAACATTCTCCTGCAGGTCCCTACATCTTCCATCAGGAATTCCACTGAGGAAGTTGTAAGTCCTAGGGAGCCCTTGCCCTATATGCAGTCCATTATGTCAACAATTGGTTCGGATTTGCAGCCATCTCCATGATCCATCAAATCTCCTCTTTGTAATATAACTTTATGCAGTAAAATTAGGATGTGCACATCTTCAAAATGTCTTCTCAGAGTGTCTGAGGAAGAGCACTGTTCACGTGATGGCTGTTTTAAAATAGATTTGACAAACGGGCTCAGGTTTGCCATGAACCCCACCCCAACCCACATTGCTGCATAGTGAGGTTAAAGCACTTCCAGTGTTTGGCAATGCTTTACAACTCCATAGAAACTGCACCATCGCACTAGGGAATACCATCAAATAAAACTGCCATTGAATTTATCCCAGTTCTGCCCAGGATGGTGGATGGTTTGTTTCTACACCAGTCCTGTGATTCTCAGTGTGATCTGCATTTTCTGTCACAAGTGTATCAGATCGTGCTTGTTGGTCAGATATGTGGTTAGCCTGGGAGACAGTGTATTTCTCCCAATACTCGTGCTGGATTCTCAATAAACTGACCCGAGAGTCTCAATGTCTTCCTGAACACACTCCCTCCATTTTAAGCAGTCTCTCTACAGTCTCTATGTGGCAAGTACAAATGGCATCCACTAATTCACCAATGGCAGGACTGTTGTCAGCTGAATCTCAGATGATGAGGAGGAGGCATGAATGTGTGAGATAGATCGGCTGATTAGTGATATTGCAGCAGCTATGCTGCACAATGTCAGTAATACCAAGGAATTGATTGTGGACATCAGGAAAGGGAAATTGAGGGAACTCACCAGTGCTAACATTGCACTTACCTTCCACATCACCATCTCAACCTGCAAATTAGCGTGCACAAGGACTCCCAAGTCCCTTTGCACCTCAGATTTTTGAATTTTCTTCCTGTTTAGAAAATAGTCTATGCTTTTATTCTTTCTACTGAAGTGCATGACCACACACTTCCCAAACTGTAATACATTTGCCTCTTCTTTGCCCATTCTCTTAATTTGTGTAACTCCTTCTGCAGCCTCCCTGCTTCCTCGACACTGCCTGTGCCTCCACATATCTTTGTATCACCCAGAAACTTGGCCAAAAAAAACATCAATTCCATCATCCAAAACATTAACATACAACCTAACAAGAAGCAGTTCCAACACTGACATCTGAGGAACACCACTAGTCGCCAGCAGTCAATCAGAAAAGGCTCCCCTTTTTCCCACACTTTGCCTCCTGCCAGTCAGCCAATCTCCCATCCATGCTCTTATCTTTCCTGGAATACCATTGGCTCTTACCTTGTTAAACCCCTCACGTGTGGCACCTTGTCAAGGGCTTTCTGAAAATCCAAATAAACAACATCTACCAATTCTCCTTTGTCTATCCTGTTTGTTATTTTCTCAAGAATTTTAACAGATTTCTCAGGCAAGATCTTCCCTTAAGGAAACCATGCTGACTTTGGTCTATTTTACCACGTGCCTTCAAATACCCCAAAACCATATCCTTAAAAATAGACTCCAACATCTTCCCAACCACTGAGCTCAGGCTAACTGGCTTATTATTTCCTTTCTTCTGCCTTCCTCCCTTCTTGAACAGTGGAGTAACATTTGCAATTATCCAGTTCTCTGGAACCATTCTTGAATCTAGTGATTCTTGAAAGATAATTACCAATGCCTCCACAGTTCTTCAGCTAGCTCTTTCAGAACCCTGCGGTGTAGTCAATCTGGTCCAGCTGACTTATCTACTTACAGACCTTTCAGTTTCCCAAACACCTTCTCCCCAGTAATAGCAACCACACTCACTTCTGCCCCCTGACACTCTTGAACCTCCAGCATACTGCTAGTGTTTCCTACCGTGAAGGCTGATACACTCAGTTTTTCCGCCATTTCCTTATCCCCATTACTACCTCTCCAGTGTCATCTTCCAGCAGTCCAATATGTACCCTTGCCTTTCTTTTACTCTATATATCTGAAAAAAACATTTGGTATCCTCTTTGATATTGTTGGCTAGCTTATCTTCCTATTGCAACTTTCCACCCCCCCATGGCTTTTTAGTTGCCTTCTGTTGGTTTTTAAGTTTCCCAATCCTCTAACTTCCCAATAATTTTTGCTCTATTATATGCCATCTCTTTTGCTTCTATGTTGGCTTTGACTTCCCTTGTCAGCCATGGTTACATCATCCTGCCTTTAAAATACATTTTCTTCTTTCAGATATATCTACCCTGCACTTTCCAAATTGCTCCTAGAAACTCCAGCCATTGCTGCTCTGCTGTCACCTCAGCTAGTGTCACCTTCTAATCAACTTTAGCCAGCTCCACTCTCATGCCTCTGTTACTGTAATACTGATACATATGACTTTCACTTCTCCCTCTCAAATTTCAGGGTGAATTCTATCATATTATGATCTCTGTTTCTTAAGGGTTTCTTTACCTTAAACTCCCTAATCATATCCACTTCATTACACAACACCCTATCCAGAATAGCTGATACCCTAGTAGGCTCAACCACAAGTTGCTCTAACAGCCATCTTGTAGGCATTCTACAAATTCAATCTCTTGGGATCCAGCAACAACCTGATTTTCCCAATCTACTTGTGGACTTCTGGAGGGGTAAGACTGCACATACCCGTCCCCAGAGCGGGATCAGAAGTGGAGAGAGTGAGCAGCTTCAAGTTCCTGGGTGTCAAGATCTCTGAGGATCTAACCTGGTCCCAACATATTGATGCAGTTATAAAGAATGCAAGACAGCGGCTATACTTCATTAGGGGTTTGAAGGGATTTGGTATGTCAACAAATACACTCAAAAACTTCTACAGATGTACTGTGGAGAGCATTCTGACAGGATGCATCACAGTCTGGTATGAGGGGGCTACTGCACAGGACCGAAAGAAGCTGCAGAGAGATGTAAATTTAGTCGGCTGCATCTTGGGTACTAGCCTACAAAGTACCCAGGACATCTTCAAGGAGCGGTGTCTCAGAAAGGTAGCGTCCATTATTAAAGACCTCCAGCACCCAGGGCATGCCCTTTTCTCACTGTTACCATCAGGTAGGAGGTACAGAAGCCTGAAGGAACACACTCAGCGATTCAGGAACAGCTTCTTCCCCTCTGCCATCCAATTCCTAAATGGACATTGAACTCTTGGACACTACCTCACTTATATTTAATATACGGTATTTCTGTTTATTGCACGATTTTTAATCTATTCAATATACGTATACTGTATAAAGTATACCGAATAAGATTTATTTATTTATTTATTGTTGTTATTTTTCTTCTTCCAGATTATGTATTTCATTGAACTGCTGCTGCTAAGTTAACAAATTTCACATCACATGCTGGTGATAATAAACCTGATTCTGATTCTGATTCTGCATATTGAAAACCCCCATGAGTATTGTAACATTGCCCTTTTCACAAGCCTTCTCTATCTCTTAGATCTCATTACTTCCCTTTTTTGAAGTTTGGACTGAACAAAACCTCTTGTCTGCATGCATAGTGTTGCTGCTGCCTGATTGGTTGGTGTGCCTAACAAAGTGATCACTGAGTATATTTGTGTGTAAGAGTATTTTATTCCATACTATAGCTCAATAAAAAAATTATATATATAGATAATTAAATGTACTGAAAAATATATTTTTAAATTTTAATTTATGCTTTATGTATTTCACCACTGCTGCCGCAAAACAACAAATTTCATTGCATATGTCCCCGATAATAGACTTATTTTGAGTTTCTATTTCATCATCTGCTATCGAGGATGCAAAAATTGACAGCCTTTCTGAGCTGAGCAGGTATAATTAAGGCATCAGTCTTGGAGATATCAGCTAAAGAGGAAGCTGAAAGTGGCTTATTTATCTAGCAATAGATTTGAAGGATTGTTAAGAAGTCTTGTGGTATTTCCACTGTTCCTTCTAAGCTGTGCAGATACACAGTTGCACAGTAACTGCAATGCTCCTGTGCACATAGCCTTTATGTAATGAGCCTTTTGGGCCAGTGCGGGGAGCTGGAGAGTATTTGACTCTGAGGTTTCCAGAGCACCTGTACTTGTTCATTGTTGTCTTAACAAGAGCTGTTAAGCCCTGTGCATTCTGCTTAATCTTGTTGAGTTTATTTTGAACGGCATGGGTTTGAGCAGACTCCCAATTAGCGCTTATAGCGCTTGCTCCTAACTTTGAGAATGTTGCGTTTCGTGCTGTCGCTCTGCTGAGCCAGGAGGTTTTGTTGGAACTCTTAGTAACAAATCCTGGTTGCCATCTGCACACGAGAGTCTGTTTTCCCTCTGCACTTGAGTTCAGTCTTTGCCAGTGCACACCGTTACTGACGGACCCATCAAGATTGTACAGTGACATCCGGACCTTGGTTGGCTTCTGGGCGTCTTGACTCTACATTCCCAGTTTCTCGAGTTCACATTCCAAGCTTCCCTAGTCTACATTCTAGGTTTTTTCCAAGGTTTTCTAGGCCACCAAAGTTTCCTTGGTCTCCCATGGCCCTCCAAGTTTCTGAGGTCTATTCAATGTTTCCAAGAAGTATTCCATGTTTCTGAGTTTTATTCAATGTTTCCAAGGTTTATGCACTGTTCCTGAGTTTTATTCCATGCTTCTGAAGTGCATTCAATGTTCCTGTTTTATTCCATGTTTCTAAAGTTTATTCAATGATCCTGAGTTTTATTCTATGTTTCCCAGCTTTACTCTATGTTTCCTAGATTTATTCAATGTCTCAAGATCACCAGGTTTGTCTCGAGTTCCCCGTGTCGGTCTTGAGTTCCACAGGTCTACCTCAAGTTTGGCAGCCCTGTATCAAGTTTTCCACATCTCCCTGGGCTGTCAGGTGCCAGCCATAGGGAGGGGGGTAACAAACACAATAGTACTATACAATACAAAATAAAGAAAATGCCCAACATATTTAAATATTAATCCATAGCATGCCATGTAATTGTTGGAGCTCATTGTTGCATAATCAATCCAATTTACTTGACTTTGTTTACTCCCAACATGAAACAGTTTTGAGCTGAAGAACCTGTCCCAGCGAAACAAATATTTATGCAAATTCCAAGGAAAAACATTGAACTTTCTTCAATGTTGTGTGCTAACCAGCTAATTAAAAGTTATCTGCACATTCTCCATGAGAACATTGTCTGCATGAGGATTTTCCGACATCAGTATCTATCCTTCTAAATGGGTTCTGTGAGCGTTTTACTATGTTCTTCTCCGAAGTTTGTTGCCATTGTCATTTTCCTTTTTTCTCCTTCTTCAATCCCATGCTCCCTCGAAAATGGCTTTCCCAATCTTTTCCCACACACCCTCATAAAAAAAATGTTAACAAGAGAAACCCTATTAGCTAATTCAACAAGCCTAAATTAATCAACCAAGGTATTTATTTTAAACAGTAAAAAAGAAATAAATACCCAATTGTATAATGTAATTAAAGGGACACTTATTGTACTTCGAGCAAATATGCAGAAAATAAAATACCTAACAGAATAACTGTATTAATAAAATAATGGATTGTCTGAAACCAGGGTTTTACATCTAAATAATAAATGTGCCCCGATATTTACTTTGAAACATTTTAGAGCTTCAATATATTTACATTGTCAGCATTTCAAGGTACAACGCTACCACAAATTGTAGCAATAAACACAGAATGGAAGTCACTGATGCTAAATCACCGGTTTGCTGAACACCGAAACCGTGCAGTTTTCAGGCCATGTAAAAATTTCCTGCTCAAAGCAATGGTTGTTCTGTGTAGCTGTAAAAGTGACTGCAGGGAAAATTAAGTACAGTATCTCTCCAGTGTTTTGATTTTTCTGCTACAGTAAGTCCATGTTTTGGAAGCACTGAGGTGGGTAAGATTGTTTTTTGTAGGGTATATGCTGTAATGCAGCAAAATTCTAAAATGTCTCCTTTCTTTGATTCCCTAGAATTATAAGCTAAGGAAGTGTTCAATATACAAAACAAGAAAATATAATGTGGTGGAGCTAATGCCAAAAACACAGCACTGTTTCTCTAGCCCATGAGTGACTTCAACGTTATTAGTTCCAGGTTTCCCATTCTGATTGTCTCCCTCTGTTTGCCCCCGCTACTGATTCAGCAATTACAACTTAGATCTGTGTATTGCCCTCATAGTGTGGAGTGTCTGATGGTGATCCACATAAGTGAAAAGGGATGTGGCACCATTGCAATCTGAGGTATGTAAAAGTGAATGAAGCTTAAATTCAAGAGTTAGCTTTTCCAATGTTTAATATGGAGAGAAGAGAGGCAATGAGATGCAAGAATTAGGGAGAATTCCAGAGCATGAAGCAATAATATTGGGCTAAAATATGCTGCTCTTACCATTTTTGTTTACATCTAAATCTACAATTGCTGTTAAATATCTTCAGTTTTCCAAGACATTTAAAAACCAAAGGGCCAAGGGTTTAGGACCTATGACCTGAGGGCTAGACACTAGAGACAGGCTGTTTGCTGCAGTCTAACCCCAAAACAATGTACAGCCTTACTCTTCCAACTGAGCTCTGGCCTGGCTGCTGTAGCCATCCTGTGAGGCAAAGCAGAGAGGATCATGACCAATCACAAGGCCTACTGGGCCACAGGTGGTAGGCCCTGATTTCCTGGCCCTGGAACATCGTGAGGTGTTTGATGTCTTAAAACTGTCTGTGGTAATCAGGGGTATTATGGAACAATTCAAATAGATTTACATTTTTTAAAATAGAAAGAGACTAAATTTAAGTAAGCTACTAGATATTAATTAAAATATAAAGGTAAGCAAAATAAAAGATATCATAAAAACATAAACTATAGATTCAAATGAATGGGTTTGTCTTTCTTGGCCAATCTTGGAGTAAAGCTGAGAGTGAGCTGTGAAGTGCCTCCATCTCTCTCTGACCATTGAGCTGCTGTCGCTAAAGTGACCTCTGAGACATGAGGAGGATATTGCTTGTAGTTTGACCAGGGAGCTTGTTTTAGTCTGGTGAGTTGTTTTCCTGTTCCTTTTGCTTCAGTTTATTGCTTCGTTGTGTATTACCCAATGAGAAATTATTACAGATCAGTAAGAGCACAGAGAAGATGGCAACGATTTTGATACGAATTAGGACACGTACAAGTTTACGTTGGGCTCATAGGAGGTAATTGGAAGTCCATCAGAGGTATACTGTGATAGTCAGACCTCAGTATTACTCTGGAATAGAAGTAAATTTCAGCAACCGGCAGGTTGAAAGGGCTAGATAGAGTAAATGTGGAGAAGATGGTTCTTATGGGGGGGGGGGGGGTGTCTGGGACCGGAAGGCACAGCCCTAGAATACAAGGATGACCCATTAGCACAGAGATGAGGCGGAATTTATTTTGCCAGGAATTGGTGAATCTGTGGAATTCATTGTCACAGACAGCTGTCGAAGCCTTGTCATTGGGTATATTTAAGGCAGAGGTTAATAGGCTCTTGTGTAGTAAGGCTCAAAGGTTACAGGGAGAAGGCAAGTGTCTGGGGCTGAGAAGAAAATATATCAGCCAAGATTGAATATCAGAGCAGATTCAATGGGACAAATGGCTTAATTCTGTTCCTATGTCTTATTGTTTACATTGAGTTGGAGCTACATCAGATACTGTTACAAATAAGTGCTTATTGTCTACTCTGATGGGCGGAAAGAAACTACTTGGTTGCTTTAAAGATTAAACTTGTCTATCTTCTCTAAGATCAAAGAACTTGCTCTGAAACTACTGCAGAATGGAATATGACTGCTATTTTGTTCTTTACTGAATAAATAAATTATTCAGCAATTCTGTGATACTGTTTACACCCTTTCCATTATTCCAAGTACAAGAAACCCAACTTACTGGAAACCCAACAGAAAGAAAATCATCCACAGTAATCAATCGTCAATAATAATATTAGAATCAATATCAGAAACTTTTGCTACAACAAGCATTTTCACAAACACCCTTAGAAAAATCAATCTAATCAGTGAATTTGCTGCTTTAATTCCTACACTTGCGTATAAATTTTAATAAGCATACCACATTAAAAAGAATTAAACCATCTACCAACTTAGATTGTTATTTTGAATCTTCTGGTAAACAACATTGTTGGAGTATAAGCAAGACTGCATTTTAACTTGGAGTATGTAATGATCCTTGAATAAATAATGTCAGAATGTTGTTGGCAGCCGTTTCCTTGCCTTTCTAGCTTGTGTATGTTAACATTGATGATAGTGGGGTTGGATGTACTTTTTCAATGTCAGATTGCTGGAAGTTTATTTGCCTGGATTTTGCTAGAATGACCTTCTTCTTGTGTAATCCAGAGTCTTAAAGCTGCATGTCCAGATTTTGTAATATTTGCCCTTCAAGTATTGTTGCTGTGACAAAGAAGGAGAGGTTGTTGTGGTAACAGAATATCTAGCACGTCTGATCAGTGGACTTTTTAAGCAAATAAATTAATAGTTAAATAGAGATGGATTGAGAAGAAATATGAAAGTGAGCAGATGAATATAATACTAAATGAAATACTTTGAGAAATAAAGGGAAAGAATAAGAACATTGAAGAAAAAAAGACATTAGGAGTGAAGCAGGGGCATATTTATAAGCTCTAGATATCCTGCTTCCTTCACCTCCTTCCCTGCTAGCAGAACAAAGATTGAGTTCCCTGGACTTCACTTCACTTTCCAGTTCTGCATTCAAAACATCACACTTCACAACTAGTACCACCAGCAACAAGATTCCAAAAGAATCATTCCTTTTGCATGTGCCTGGTTTGTTCTACCGTCTCCATCAAGCCAGATCCCTTTCGTAGCATTTTCCCATACAGCCTTAGGAGATACAACACATTTTCACTTTGCATCACCTAAGGACCCAAAGAGTCATTCCAAGTAATACATGGATTCACTTGCGCTTTGTCCAGTGTCAGATCTTGCATTCGTTGTTCACACAAGATTATCTGATTTGGAGAAACCAAAGGTAGAGGGAGTGATCAAGAGCATCTGTATTCATTCTGCTGGTTTAGCCCTGAGCTTCTTGTTAGCTACCACTTTAATTCTCCAGTCCATACCCATCTGACCTATCTTCCTCTGGAATCCTGAACTGTCATGAAAAGGCCAATCCCATCTTATCTCTGGACACATTGTGACCTTCCAGACTCAGTGTTGGACTAAGCAGCTTTAGGTAAGTTACTATAACAGAACTGGGCCATTTCTGTACTAGGCTATCCATATAAACACAGTTTTTCTCTTTCCTTTAGTATAGCCTGACATGCTTAGTAGCCCCCACATCTCTGCATTTTGCAGCTCTCCTATTTTTTGCTCGGTTCTTTTTCTAACAGTCTTCATATGACATCTTTCAAGTTTTTTTCTGTTTCTCCATCCAACTGCCCAAATGAACTCCATCGACCAGTTTGTTTCATCAACAACCTATCCCCATGGCAACCTTGAGGACATCCAATTGCTAGAGATAATTGCTTTGTACATTCTAATTTCTCTCTCTCTCTCTCTCTCTCTCTCTCTCTCTCTCTCTCTCTCTCTCTCTCTCTTTCTCTTTCTCTCTCATATTTTAAATTAACTTGCTATCTCCCTTTCTCAGTTATGATGAAGGGTCTTCAACATGACATACTAACTCTCTATTTCAACAGAATTCTTTTGACCTCTTCAGTGTTTCCAACATGTTTGGTTTAATTAACTAAAAGGGAGCATATATGATAAGCCTCATAGACTATCACCATGTACAGTAAGTGTAACATTGTCATGAAAATCACATGCAGATTAAAGTGGAGATGCTGCTCTTTCCAAAGTTACTAGTGGAGCAACGTAAATCAGCTGGAATGCCTGATGATTTATTATTGATTAGTTAAGTCTTCCAGGCTACAAATGTCCGGTTGATTTCTGCAATAATAACATGCATGTTGCCACATTCAGTTACTTTCAGCATCATCTGCCAGTGTGTTTAATAAAATTGATAAATTTATAATATATATTATATATTTATAATATATACTTTGATTGATAGATTGCAGAATCGCATCAACTGAATATTAGAAATAATAAAACACTGGAAAGAAATCTTTTAGTGTAACAATCATCACTCTATTTTTTGTTTAAAGATCAAGTAAGTAAGGACTATATTATAAATGAAAAATTGTATGCAGAATAGCTTTAACCTATAAAACTGGGATAGGAAACATCAAATTTGATATGTATTTTTTGAACTATGTTGAGTTTCAAAAGAGAGATATTTGGAGAGATTTCAAACATTTAAAGTAACAAAGGCTTCTGGAAGATGGCAGAACACTGTAAAGGAAAGCGAATGGAACTTGTAGATACTGGATATCTGAAATAAAAGAAGACTAATGAAAGATGTTTAACGTGAGACATTGGTTCTGTTCTACCTGACCTACAGTGTATTTCCAGTATTTTCTGTTTTTAGTCTCTGATTTTATACAACTTTGACAGTCTAGTTTACCTTGAACTGAGATTCCCAACTCACAACCCATCCCACACATACAAGATGCTGGAGGAGCTCAGCAAGCCAAGCAGTATCTATGGAATGGAGTAAACAGTCGATGTTTTGGGCTGGGACTCTTCTTCAGGATAGCATGTTCTCATGTTTGCAAATGTTCTCATGTTTGTCATAATTGTCCATCACATTGGAAAAATTCTGAAAGATAGAATTAATCTCAGTTGGAGAGTCAGGGATTGGTCAGAGGTAGCCAATATGGTTTTGTTAAGGGGAAGTCCTTACTGACAAATTTGACAGAAAATTTCAAGGAGGTAACCAATTGTGTCAATGTGGGTATAATTGATGCTTTAGTATGTATGGGAGACTGGTCATCCAACATGAGAGCCTATGGGATCCAGAGCAATTTAGCAAATGGGATCCAACATTGAATAGGTGCTTACAGGCAAAGAGTTGTTCATGTGATCGGAAGTCTGTGATCAGTGCTAGAACTTCTGTACATTAACAATTTGGATGTGAACTTAGGAAATATAACTATTAGGTTTGCACATAACATAAAGACTGGTGATGTGAGGGAAATAGTTTTTTGGGGTGATTTTTTGGGGATATACAAAATTATAAGAGGCATAGGATGTTTAATGAGAAAATGTTCTGCTTAGCATAGGTATATATGAACAGAGGCGTAAGTTTAAGGACAGGGGTAGGGAGAGTCAGAGTTTTTTTTTTCATCTGGAAGGTGGCTGAAATCTGAAATGAACTTCCTGAGGGGTGGTGGAGGCAGGTTCTATTTAAGTGAGTGTCTTAAATGTCATACTATAGAATTACTGGGAACTGGAGTCAGTATTGGTAAGGGAAGTAATAGATGGTCAGCAGAGCCAAGGTAGCCGAAACTGCTCTCTGACATGCCTCATTTCACTTGTAATACAGTATTACAATCTAATGCCGAAGCCATTGTATAAAGATCTAAAGTTCAGTTTATAAGTACTGTTGGAATGGTCAGGAAGGTCACACGAGCATGTTTGTTTAATTACATAATTCGAGAAAACCCTGCGCATGTGCGAAAGCAGCAAATAAAGAAATCTGCAAAATGAGTCTATCCCCAAGATTTATGTAGTTGATTTATTGGAGAAATTGATATATTCTGATTCATGTTTTTGTTACTTATGGGCATGTCTATTCCAAAGCTTCTCTATTATCTATCCCATCTTCAATAGGGTAACCAACTGTGGAGCTATTGATGTAATTAAATGCAGCAGTCAATTTCCACACAGCATCCCTCACAACTTTTTAAAAATTTCACATATAATCATAAAAATATACACAATTAAAACAAAATTGTATATGGCTTCGTTTACATTTAGAGTTGTTTTGTGTACACATACGTAGTGAGTGGCTGTTCTATATATTCATAGGATCATCGCTTTAATACATTGCATGATATTTCTGTGGCTTCCTTAAACAATGTATCTTTCAAGTGTTTGCGGGGCTGTACAACTAGCCACCACAACTAACAGTGCGATGCTACCTCATCTGTTTCTTAGCATTACAGGCAGATTCAGATTATTGTCATATACACCAGCATGCAATGAAATTCCTTGTTTCGGTGAATCTCGCAGAATAAACAGTATAAAAGTTAATAATAAATACAACAATAAATGCAGCGTCGGATGCAAAATAACAGAATGATACAACGCGTCTCATTTCAAGAGACACCTCTGGCAATGTAGCACCTTTGCAATATTGCATTTAATGTGTCAACCGATGTAGCCTATATCAGAACGGCTTTGTTTTGCTGCAGGTTTCATACTTCTCCACGTAAAGCTTCAAAGTGCAAGTATCAGCGGGGCGAAGGATGCGGCGAGCCCATTGGCTGCAGAGTGTAGCGAGTGCCGCCTCCCTGGGATGCCCCTCCCTCGCTGTTACTCAGTGTTTACAAACACTCCCCGCCTTGGTCACCCGGGCCAGACAGCGTCGCTGACATCACCGCTTCCACCGAGCACATGTCTGAGGGTGCAAACTGAGGCGCCGAATGATGCCCGAAACGCAGAGCCGCGCATCCCTGCAAGCCAACTCAACTCTCGCCACACGTTGCGGCCCGAGCCCGGGCCTGGGCCAAGTCCGGCCCGCCGACTCCCGGTTTTCTTTGGTATTTTTAAAATTTCGGACGCCCTCCATTAGTAAAACCAAAGGCTGCAGCTGGCCTTAAAACCCGGACCAGTGGAACTCCATTCCACATATCAAAAGGCAAGGAAAACTATGACACGACCTCTGTGCATTGGTGTGTGCCTCCTGCACAGTTACATGTGCAATTCCATTATCCTGCCACACATTTAACTCTGAGGGCTGTAAAATTATGAGAAAATGTATAATTCGGGTCAAGTATGGACATTAGGTTGGGAATTATTCTGGATGATTTAATTATAGTTTTATTTCATTAGTCTCTTTACTCAATAATAGGGTATTTTATCTATTGGATGGGAAATTGTTTTGGGAACGTGGCTATTATGCACGTTATTAGAATGAAGGTGGAGTCCTGTCCTTGGAGACCATGCCGTGTTTTATCGCCTCCTTCTCCTTTGCCCAACTCTCCGCAGCCCCGGCCCTCTACTACAATCTAACTTGATGGAGCTTAAAGACCCACCTCTGTCCTCGTCATTGATTGGCAAGGAGGGCGATCACCCTTTGCATCGGTACACTTGTTCCGGGGGCTGATTGGCCGAGCGCTGTTGTCGCTCAATCGTAGGTCTGACGTTCTTTCCGGCATCAAGTTTGCCTGCTGTCGTTTCACTCCCCCCTTCGGCTGCCGCCGCTGCTGCTGTTGTGGAAGAAAAAAAAATCCCGTTAATTTTTAAAAAGACAGATTAAATATAATCATCTTAAGAATGGCCGCGGCAACTGCCTCCACAGCGGGTCTAAGCGATTCGGCATCCAGCGCCGTCAATAACGGCAGCAGCAGCAGCACAGACTGCGGGGCTCGGGCCCTACTGGCCCTCAAGTCGGCTCCTTGCAGCCCGTCCCGGGTTCAGGTTCACTGGGACCCCGAGGAGGACTTGAGTAGCGCCTGCGACGGCTCGAATTCCTCGCCATCGGCTGGCGGGGCGGCCTCTGGACACCGGCACCAGCCCGGGCCCGAGGTGCTGGCCCGGTTGGAGGGCCGCGACTTTGAGTTTCTGATGAAGAAGAGGAGCGTGACCATCGGCCGCAACTCGAGCCAGGGCCAGGTGGACGTCAACATGGGCCACTCCAGCTTCATCTCCCGCAGGCACTTGGAGATCTTTCGGGGCGGAGAGGCAGCTGCCGCCGGCTTTTTCCTGAAGTGTTTGGGCAAGAACGGGGTATTCGTGGACGGTGTCTTCCAGCGGCGAGGAGCGCCGCCGCTGCAGCTGCCCCGGGTGTGAGTATGAGGGCTGGGGTCGAGGAGCTGGGCTGGGTTATTTTTTTGGGGGGTCAGGAATGAAGGGGATTTGCGATGTGGAGCTGGGAACTGTCTTGAGGACCATCCCCTGTAGGCCACGGCCGCAGAGAGCAATCGATAACACATCAGCATTAACCTTGATTTACCACCCTTAAATCGGCCATGTTCATGCAGTGATAAGATTTTAATGCACGTGTGGTTACAGGGACCGTTTGGAGATCGTATACTCACATCAGAAATATAAATAAAGATTTTTTGATTAAATTTATAGATGCTAATTATAGTATGTAGTATTTTTTGTTTAATCATGTATATAACTACACGTGTGAGCTATGGAATTCAAACACGTGTTGTGGTTTGTGGAAATCCCGTATGTATATATTGACTCTCAAATATTGATTTAAAGGTGTAGTTTTGCAATTTTTTTCTGGTGAAGTGTTGGGTATTTAACCTTGCGAGGTCATTAACCTAAGTTACCATGTTCGTGGGACATGAAAGTAGACTGGGTGTGTTCGTGTTTTCTGACAGACTTCATAGTTAAAGTTGGATACGTTTTGCGAAGTTCTGAAAAATAATTTTGATCGTTGTTACGTGTATGCGATTTTTTTTCTTTAAGCACCTGCATTATTGCAGGTGCTATTTCTCAGTAAACCATAATCATCACCCCCATGCAGATGGGTTCACTATTGCAAGGCCGTATAAAAGCATAAAATCAACATTTATCGAACAAAAATGACGATCGGGAAATATTTTTAATTGGTGTCCATAGTGGGCATACAGCCGTTTAATTTAAAAATCAAAATGCATAGTTGAAATTCCAAACAAGCCCGGCAGTATCTGAAAAGTTAACTACTTTTCCATAGGAAATTTTTCAAGACCAGTTCATAATACAGTATACAGTAATACAAGAAAACATAAACTTGTATTGATTTGTACTTAATAAGTTTTACTTAAAATAATTTCGTTAGTGTTGATACATTGTATGATTTTTTAAAATCTTGTTTCATTTTTTCAAATTCAGTCTGGATCCAATTTGAGCTAGAAAAGTGGGAGGATTTTGTGTTAGTTTTTGAATGAGGGTCCAGGAATATTCAAACTCATCATCTTTGTGCAGGTTGAATAAAGAGTCCTGTCAGTCTAAACAAAATTGTATTAGGATGCAAGCAGCTTAGGGCCTCTTGAAGGGCTGAGCAATGTATCTTTCACATGTTTGATTGTCTCAAGCATTTTATTGCTGTCAAAATATGTGGAATATCCACTTCATCTATTTGTGGAATGAAATTAGTTAGAACTTTATTTTCAAGTTTTAAAATTTAAAGTTCTAGCAGTTTGCCCACCTCCTAGAGGCACTCTCACTTGTAGATCTAAGTCTTTAGTAATGTTCTACTCTTGATGTTAATTTCAGGATGAAGCTGCTTCAAAGAATTTGGTACAAAATGACTTAAAGTGTTTGAAAAATAGTTTTCATTAGCCAAATGTGTACTTAATAGAATCTTTTGTTTTCTGCAAGTCCAATAGGCTAACTCTTTTAAAAACATCTTAACCTTCTTTATTAAATTATGCTTCCTTCTCCCAGCTGTTTGTATCCTATGGTCTGGAAGCCTCTGAATATATTGAAGATCAGTTTTTTGTTGAACTGATAACTATTTGGATGAGTGATTTCCTCAACAGGTTATGATTGTATGAGGAATTTTTCACACTCTTGCTTTGTTCCCCTGAATGGCGATGGAAATATTTTCTATTTCTTTATTTTTGGGAGGTTGCTGGACATAGAAGTATTGGCAAGGGCGTGGGGAAGAAAGAGAAATGACAGATATACAAATGTTTGTATGATTTCATGGAGAAACTGGTCTTTTTTTGTCTGCCCATCTGGGGGGGGGGTGGAAGAAAACAGATCTTGGTTTGATTCTTTACGCTGTAATATAATTGTTGAGATATATTTTTGTAAATTAATTGCTCTGCTTTAGCCTTTGATCAAATTTACACCAGTCATGCAAAAGAACTAAGAGAGGATTTAGCACCTGATGAATCACTGTAACTGTTGCTGGATTAGTCTTCCTTTAAAAAGAAAGCTCTATATTCATAAGTGGATGTTATTGTTTCCTTGGATTTGTATTACTGTAAACTGTTTGCCAAATTGAAGCCATATGTGATCTAGCAAGCATTTGTATTACTTTGCAGTGGATGTTCTCAGTATGGTTGATGTCATTATAACAGCCATTTGATGTTTTCAGTTGAAAGAATAGACATGTAGCAAAGGTTTGTGTGATATAACTGTAACCTGTTAGTACATAACGCATTCCATTAGCTGCCAATTATGCATACTGTTGATGAAAAAACTTGTTTTATGAAATAACTATTTTGTTTGGTCCTAGCATACTGTCCTATTTATATGATTTGCCAATGAAGAGAGGCACACAGTGTGCTTTATTCTGAGCCTGTTCCACGCTGTATCTCTAAATAAGTAAATGGGCTCTCTCCCCATATTAAGTAGAGCAAATTCTTTGATAAGTTTTTATTACATCAGTCACTTTAATATGGCACTGTCTGGGAAATGGGGTCATGTAACAACTGACTGGAACATGTAACAGTAATAAGCCCAGCCCACCCACATTCAAACTGATGGTTTGGCATAAGTAACGTGAGTTTTGTAAATGGTATATGTATTCTGTGAGTGCATAGACTTTGCCCCTGCTTTCTCATTCTTCGTCATAAGCTTATAACTGCACAAAAGTTAGAGAGAAAGATTGACATGGTCATAATCCTGCTCTTGTTCAAAGTAACTTTCCTTTCAGCCTGATTAAATATGTGATAGTAATACACATAATAGTAGTGGTACACAAGTTATGCCTTTACCGGCTTAAAAACCATTTTGTATTCAGGACGTTTTGGGGGCTGTCAAATGTTCATTTAAAATGTGTGCCAGATTCTGTAGCAGTAAAACTTAGAGTTCGTCCTACATGAAGAACATAAAACTGAAATAGTTGTAATCAACTGAATCACCAAATGGATAATCTAATACAGTATATTCAAGGGCCCTATGTTTAAGAAGCTGATCTTCAGCCAATTTAATGCATTGCAAGTGATGTTAAGAAGCAGAAATGTGTACAGAATGCAACATGCTGCGGTGCTGAAGGACTAAAATATTTTTACATGCATTGTTCCACTACATCTGAGAAATTGGTATCTGTCTGCAAGAAGCAGGACAAATCCAGGCCTGTTGAGGGATTCTGTCAATGGTGCTTTTAAGCATTGAACTATTTATTAGTGCTTGATTTTTGGATATTAGCCAGAACCCTAGACTCAGGCTTCATAATGGCCTTGGGCTAATTGTGGATAACAGTTGAATTGCAGAGGCGCAATGAATGAGTGCTCATGAAATTGAGGTATTTTTGGTAAAGAAAGATAGAAATGATTATTTGTGTTATGTAATCTTAGCACTGTAATGAGGCCCTCCGTTGATTGGGGGCGACCATGGATGACCTAACTGTCCATGTGCTACGCAAGGTGATATGCAAGCCAGAGCAGTACTATATAGAGAGCAAGCTGTTGCCCATGCAGCAGTCTCCCCCTCTCCACACAGCTGATGAATCCAAAAGAATGGCAGAGACTGATGTTGTTTGGCACCAGTAGCGTCACAGGATTTAACAGGCAGTGTTGAACTCAACATTGGACTGCCTTAGGGACTCCAGTTTCAGATTTTTCTTCAGGGTTTACTCCCGAAGCCTTCCACATAAGTGGATGTAGCCTCAAGGCAACGAAGATTTGAGATCAGTATTTTCCTTTTCCTAGATGAACTGCCAACCTTGGCTGACAAGCCCCATCTTTGGGGTACCAGTAACCCCTTCTGACAGTAAAAGCAAGTTTCTATCAGGCTTATTAGTTAAGCCGCACATGAAAGCCAGGAGCTGGACTTGGTTGTTAGAGGCTCTTTAGATGCATGCCATTGGGAGCATTTAATAGGTAGTGGGAGCTTATCCCCACTTACTCCCCTGGCTATGACAACCTTGAGGAACTAACGCTGTAATATTGCTACTAGAATTATGCAGAGGGGTGTTTTGAGACAACTTTTTAGTTGGATCATTCTTCCACCTGAAGATCAGAGTTGAGTGATTTCAACTCCTCTTGTAATGGAATAGTTGATGCCGGTCCATGGAGTTGGTGGGGGGAGGGTGGGATGGATGATCTCCAGACCTAGGGTGCTTCTGTCAGGAAAAAGATTACAACATGCCAAAGAATGCTGTTGTCCAGCAAGAGATTCCAACCACTTTGTTATTCATCAGATTCTGATCATGCACATTGTGGTGATGGTCATTTGTCAGAAACATCAGACCAGCAGCAAAGGTGTTGGTTACAGGCAGATGCAGAAGTACTTTTTTGGTGAGTTAAGAGGCCATTTCATTGCCATTGGATTCATCTGCACCTTTTCTGTAGATGTGTAGGTTACGTGTGAAGTATTGAGTCCTCGTTTTTTCTGAAAACATTTGACCCATTCCTAGTTAAAGTCTCATCTATTGGAAAGGTAGATGGAGACCTGATTTATCCAAATGCAACTTTTATTAATATATTTTAGGCATGAGTTGGTATTGTCATCAGTACTTAATTGTGAAATTAGAACCAATTTGCAACCTTTGTAAGTAGCTTGCAACATGACTACATCATGCGAAAAGTAGTGATGTATGCTGACTTATTAAAGTGGCTGCATGCCCCTGCCCCTCTGGAACGTAGTCTTTCCGTGCAGAAAATCATTTACTGATACTTATTCTGAAATACTTCCCAGTAACCAGCCAGCTCTTGTCAGGATCAAGGGATCAGTGAAGTTCTAATTGCAACTGTTAATGGGCGCAAGGTGTAATAGAAATTTCATAAAACAATCATGTCCTGGTTTAATTTTTTTTTAACTTAAGATTTTTCTTTGACTAAAGGCAGCAGCATTTTAATGCCTCAAGCTGCTTAAGGTCCTTTTTCAAATCACCTGTAGTTTTGCAGTTTTATTGCTAGAGAAACAAGTAAAGTTCAAAATAAATTTATTATCAAAGTATATCTGTCTTCATATGCAACCCTGATATTAATTTTCTTGCAGACATACTCAATAAATTATATTAGAATCAATGAAAGACTCCAGCAACTTTGGTACTCAACCAATGTGCAAAAGACAATAAACTGTGCAATTACAAAAAAATAAATAAATAAGCAATAAATGTTGAGAACATGAGATGGAGAGTCCTTGAAAGCTAGCCCATAGATTGTGGGAGCATTTCAGTGATGGGGCAAGTGAAGTTATCCCATTTGGTTCAAGAGCCTGATGGCTGAGTAATAATTGTTCGTGAAGCTGGTGATGTGAGTCTTGAGGCTCCTGTATCACCTTCCTGACGGCAGCAGTGAGAAAAGAGAATGACCTGGGTGGAGGGGGTCCCTGATGATGGATGCTGCTGTCTGTGATAAAAGTTTAGTACTCTGGAAAGTATGGACATTGAATTTGATGAAATAAGTGATATGCCCCCAAACCCCCCCCCCCCGCCCCGTGTGCATTGGTTAGGCATTCAGTGGAACTGATAGTTTCTAGTAACTCAGAAAAAAAGGTATTTTTGGGAACCATAAACCAACACGTTCTGCATAGAGAAAGCAGGGTTCATTTGATGCATTGTTGCACTGGTACTGGATGTACATCCAGATGAACCACACTACCATTCCATTTGCTGCACCAAAGGAAAGCTAATGTTGACCATTTCCAGTTGGAATCTCACCTTTTGCCACTATTTTAAATCTATAAAGTAGGAAAGATTATTTTTGGCTTTCAGTTAAAGGAGTAATAGTCCCATGAAGTACAGTGAAATGTCTTTTAAAAGCTCTATGTAAGTGCAAGTTGTAATACGTAGAAAATTAGTAAGGAATTGTAAAGTCCACAGTGCTAATGTTACATTTTCTTTTTGCTCCACAGGTTCCATCTGGCCTATTCTTGTAATTTTTAGTGTTGATATTCTGAGTTGCAACCTGATTTCTGCAAATAGGATTTATCAATGTTAACATTCAGTTATGTAGAATAGGAAGTTGCTATTCAGCTCACTTGGTTATTTGAACCTTTCCCGACTACTCCTTTGCTCATTGACATGTTAGAAGTTGTACTCCTGCATTTTTTGTGAATTCATATAGTGATTTACAAATTCAAGCACTTTTATACAATGACTACCTTGGAGTTCAAACTAGTTTCCAAATAGTTATGCAATGTTTTACTGTTTCTTTCCTGCTTATCTATGAAGCATATCATTTTCTTGTTTTCTCTTTCTCTTCCTTTTTTTGTTTTGTGAATGAAAAGTTTTCTATGCTTAAAATACAATTTATGAAATCGTTCTCCCTCACTGATAATACTTCAGACACTCAGTTCCCTGACACACTTGCTGTAGATAATAGTAACATTCTTGGATTATTCAGTGACTATCTTTGTGGGATTGTTCTTTTGAGTTTTGTTGGTCTGAAGATTTTTTTTTTGGAGGGTTTTCTTGTAAATGACTCACCAGTTCTTTTGCATAAGCATGATGAGATGAATGAAAGCTTAACAGGAATGAGTTTAACTGAGGCCCGATGGTATGCATTTAAGCCTATAAATTCAATTCCACACCACTGACTTGGATTTTTGATTTTTTTCGTGATTGCCAATGTAAAAAAGAGTTTTGGTGACCAACGTAGTTCATCAGTTTGCATTATTGGTTTGAAGTATTGCTTGTGCATTAATGGTAAGTTTAAAAGCAAAGTATTCCACATGGGCTATATTGGCACAGTATGAGATTTTCTTTTCCTTTTTGTCCAACAGGACAGAATAGTTAATAGTCAAAGGAAAAGAGTGGAATATGGAAATTGGCAAAATTACTTGAGGTTCTCTAAAAATTGATTATGATGGGATGTGCAGTTTGATTGTGTTTGCATTAAGAATATGACTGAGAATTCACTTTGTACACTTTCATATTTGAGAGTAGATCAGAAGGAACAGAAGTTATAAGGCAGGTTAATCACTTAAAGGATGATTCAATAAAACCAGACACACTGAAAAGGAAGTTAAATTACTGGTGTTCTGAGGACTGCTAACATGAGTGACTTACAAACGTATAAAATACAGGTGTCCCCCGCTTTTCGAACGTTCACTTTACGAAACCTCGCTGTTACAAAAGACCTACATTAGTACCCTGTTTTTGCTTTCAGAAGGTGTTTTCACTGTTACGAAAAAAATACAACCCCCCATTAAATATTCAGCGCGCAATAAAAAGCAGTGCGCGCCCCGAGCGGCTGCTCCCTGGATTCGGGACGGCATTCTCGCCGGCATTGCTTAAACACGAGTCTGTGAGCAGTCGTTTGCAAGATGAGTTCTATGGTGTCGGAAAAGCCTGAAGGAGCTCGTAAGGGTGTTACACGTAGTGTAAAACTAGACATAATTAAGCATTTCGATCGTAATGAACGAAGCAAGGACAAAGTGAGTTTGGCTTGTGGAAGCTGACGAAGATGATGTTGAAGAGGTTTTGGCATCCCTGACCAAGAACTGATAGATGAAGATCTGATGCAATTGGAAGAGGAAAGGATAACAATGGAAACCGTAAGAGTAATGATAAAGTACGACTTTAATTTTGAAAGGGTACGTAGGTTTAGGGGATATTTGCACGATTATTTGAGTCCTTACAAAGAACTGTATGATAGAAAATTGCACGAGGCTCAGCAGTCAAGCAAGCCTTCCACATCAGCCACAGCAGACGACGAACCTCGATCTTCGACATCGAGGCGGGCAGTCATAGGAGAAGATGAGCTGCCTGCCCTGATCGACGATGAGATGACACCCCAGTGTCCCAACACCCAGGCCGCGGACAGATACTGTACCGATTCGCGGAGAGTGCAGCAGTAGCCAGGAGGCACACAGCACATCTTTAAGAAAAAAGCCAAAATAAACATGCTAATTATTAGGTGTCGCCCCACACGTAATTGTCAGCCCAGATCAAAGGCGATGCAGTCAGCAATTGGCACTGATCTGAGCTGACAATTATGTGTCGAGCAGCACGTAATTGATTAGCATGTTTATTTTGGCTTTTTTCTTAAAGATGTGCTGCGTGCGTCCCAGCTACCGCTGGACCCCTGTGTGCTTCGCGGCAATGTATCAGTTGGTGACCCAGAGGGTGGGACCACTGCACCACCCAGCCTGCGACGACTCAGTCTAACACACCATCATCCGTGTGCTCTGCGCTGTCCCAATCCCGGTAAGTGATACTACACTGTACGTACATTATTTCTACTTTATATCGGCTGTGTATTTTTACGTGTTATTTGGTATGATTTGGCAGCTTCATAGTTTAAAGATTACTGGAGAGCGCTGCGCCCTGTTTTTGCCAACAGCGCTTGCGTGAGATTTTCTGCCAACGGTGCTTGCGCGAGATTTTCGCTACCGAAAACAGTTCAGTAATGATTGTGGAAAAGTATTTCTACTTTATATAGGCTGGTATTTATCATATCATTTCTGCTTTTACTATATGTTACTGTTATTTTAGATTTTATGTGTTATTTGTCATGATTTGGTAGGTTATTTTTGGGTCTGCGAACACTCACAAAATTTTCCCATATAAATGGTAATTCCTTCTTCGCTGTACGACATTCAGCTTACGAACTGTTTCATAGGAATGCTCTACCTTCGGATGGCGGGGGAACCTGTACCTCCATTAGGATTTTATTATGCTCTAGGCATTTAAAACTGTCTCATTCCCATAAGATCATTAAGCTTGCATGTACATTTTAAATATAAATTCCTTTCATTATTATACTGACATTGTTCTGATATTTAGATGATCTTTTGTCCTTATGATATCAGCTTGGTCATTTCTGTTTCTCTGTCCCCTCCACTATGCATGTCCCAGTTTATCTGTTTTCTTCATAGCATTCCCACTAAAGTGAAAAGAACCTAATTTCCCTCTGGCCCACTAAGGTAGTTAAAATTGAAACAGTTTCCCTGCTCTCAGAACAACTGTTCTTTTCAGAAATCCCCTTTATACCACACTCTGTGATAATTGTTACACTATTTCTAGCTTTCCATTTTCCAATTCTTGTATCTGTTACTTGCTTCTGTATACACTTTGTTCAACCAGGACCAAACCTAAGTAAGAATTACAGTGACATGCAGAAGTTTGGGCACCCCAATCAAAATTTCTGTTACTGTGAATAGCTAAGCTAAAGGTGACCTGATTTCCAAAAGGCATAAACTTAAAGATTACACATTTCTTTAATATTTTAAGCAAGATTACTTTTTTATTTCCATCTTTTACAGTTTCAAAATAACTTAAAAAAAAGAAAAGGGCCCGAAGCAAAAGTTTAGGCACCCTGCATGGTCAGTACTTAGTAACACTCTCTTTGGCAAGTATCACAGCTTGTAAACACTTTCTGTAGCCAGCTAAGAGTCTTTCAATTCTTGTTTGGGGGATTTTCGCCCATTATTCCTTGCAAAAGGCTTCTAGTTTTGTGAGATTCTTGGGCCGTCTTGGATGCACTGCTCTTTTGAGGTCTATCCACAGATTCTGGATGTTGCTTAGGTCAGGGGACTGTGAGGGCCATGGCAAAACCTTCAGCTTGCGCCTCTTGAGGTAGTCCATTGTGGATTTTGAGATGTGTTTAGGATCATTATCCTGTTGTAGAAGCCGTCCTCTTTTCATCTTCAGCTTTTTTACAGACGGTGTGATGTTGCTTCCAGAATTTGCTGGTATTTATGATCGATCCACCCTCGTACTTAACAGTTGGAGAGGTGTTCTTTTCATGAAATTCTGCACCCTTTTTTCTCCAAACATACCTTTGCTCATTGTGGCTAAAAAGTTCTATTTTAACATCATCAGTCCACAGGACTTGTTTCCAAATACATCAGGCTTGTTTAGATGTTCCTTTGCAAACTTCTGACACTGAATTCTGTGGTGAGGATGCAGGAAAGATTTTCTTCTGATGACTCTTCCATGAAGGTCATATTTGTGCAGCTATCGCTGCACAGTAGAACAGTGCACCACCACTCCAGAGTCTGCTAAATCTTCCTGAAGGACTTTTGCAGTCAAACAAAGGTTTTGATTTGCCTTTCTAGCAATCCTACCAGCAGTTCTCTCGGAAAGTTTTCTTGGTCTTTCAGACCTCAGCTTGACCTTCACTGTTCCTGTTAACTGCCATTTCTTAATTACTTTACGAACTGAGGAAACGGCTACCTGAAAACGCTTTGCTATCTTTTTATAGCCTTCTCCTGCTTTGTGGGCATCATTTATTTTAACTTTCAGAGTTCTAGGCAGCTGCTTAGAGGAGCCCATGGCTGCTGATTGTTGGGACAAGGTTTGAGGAGTCAGGGTATTTATAAAGATTTTAAATTTGCATCTCCTGCCTTTCCTAACAATGAGTGTGAACAAGCCATAGCCCTAACAAGGTCTGAGACCTTGGTAAAAGTTATCTGAGAGCTCAAATCTGTTGGGGTGCCCACACTTTTGCATGGTGCTCCTTTCTTTTTTTTCACTCTAAAATTGTACAAAACAAAAATAATACCCTAATCTTGCTTAAAATGTTGAAAAGAATGTTTCATTTTTAACTTTGACTTTTGGAGATCAGTTCATCTTCTACTCACTTAACTATTCACAGTAACAGAAATTTTGACCGGGGTGCCCAAACTTTTGCATGCCACTGTACATGTATTATCATCACTGAATCCTCATCTATTAAAGTGTAATCATCTTAATTTTGCTACTAATCCATTGCAGAGTAACCTGATGCATTCACTTGAAATGTCTTCTTTAGGATCAGTCTGTAGCCTTCTCTTCATTCTACACACATGCTGATTGTGCTCTGCCATTCTTCTGTCTGTTATCTGATGTGTTGCTTGGTTGTTACACTAATTCCATGTCTCTCCTATCTCTGGTTTAACAGGACTGTTCAGTTTCAATTTCAAGCCTCTGTGGCACATATACTCTTAAAATTGTAAGACCAACTTGTCAGTGATCGCTGGCTCAGTTTGTCTGACACACATTATTTCTTGCGCTTACAAATTAAGTTCACTCACTTAAGCATCTTGAACTTTTCTGTTGGTACGCACTTCCAACTACACTAACCGAATTCATTCTCTTGGACTGCAGCCCTCTTTCATTTGCCTTTGATTGCTTGAACTTTTGTACCTTGTACTTATTTTGCCACACCAAGTTATTTTAAATTGAGTTTAGAATGCTTGAGGTATCAGATAAGTGCAAATTAATACTATTCAAATAAGCAGATGTTGATGTAGGAATCTTTTGCAAAATTTTGTTTCATTTTTGCACTTTTTTTTGCCACTTTGGCACCACATTGCTAAACAGTCCTATTTATTTATCATTGTAATTTATAGATTTTTGTCTTTTCTGCCGCAGAACAAAAAAAAATCACATCATATTTTAGTAGTAATAAATCTGGTCCTAATTATAGATGTTTGGAAACAGAAATTAGATTTGCGTGTTAATGTGTCTTTCTCCCGGATTGCTACAGTATGCAACTTTACTGTTGGCTAAGGAAAGAACTGTGGAGTTTAGTGTGGTAATATTAAATTGCCCTTATTATTCAAAATATTGGAATCAACCAATTAGAATATCCACAGGGTTCTACTTATTTTTCCTTTTCATCCTTGTATACAGCAAAGTAACATGATCTTGATTTGCTTTTGTATGTTTGACTATATAACAGGTTGAAGCAAGGATTTACATATTTGGACACCAAAGCTGTGGAGTCATGTGGCATTTATCTGTATGATCAGTGCTTTACCAAAAGCACCTAGACAATGTATTGGAATGATAATTGCAGTCTTTTGCATGGATTTCTTTTTTGAAACACAAGTTTTAATTTACAGTATACTCTAGTAGTCTAGTTTTCCAGTTCGGTATTTGAACATCTAAATGGGAAAGGTACCGATGAATGTGATGTCAGTAAGATGAAAGAGCTGATTGTGGACTTAAGGACGGGTAAGACGAAGGAGCACATACCAGTCCTCATCGAGGGATCAGAAGTGGAGAGAGTGAGCAGCTTCAAGTTCCTCAGTGGCAAGATCTCTGAGGATCTAACCTGGTCCCAACTTACCGATGTGGTCATAAAGAAGGCAAGACAGCGGCTATACTTTATTAAGAGTTTGAAGACATTTGGCACGTCAACAAATAAACTCAAATACTTCTATAGTTGTGCCATGGAGAGCATTCTGACAGGCTGCATCAGTGTCTGGTATGGAGGGGCTACTGCACAGGACCCAAAGAAGTTGCAGAAGGTAGTCAGCTCCATCTTGGGCGCTAACCTACAAAGAACCCAGGACATCTTTAGGGAGCGATATCTCAGAAAGGCAGCATCCATTATTAAGGACCTCCAGCATCCAGGGCATGCCCTTTTCTCACTGTTACCATC
The DNA here is from genome assembly GCF_030028105.1 of Mobula birostris. Lineage (NCBI taxonomy): Eukaryota > Metazoa > Chordata > Chondrichthyes > Myliobatiformes > Myliobatidae > Mobula > Mobula birostris. The sequence continues at coordinate 23,603,366 of NC_092393.1, forward strand.
AGGGAGGAGATACAGAAGCCTGAAGGCACACACTCAGCGATTCAGGAACAGCCTCTTCCCCTCTGCCATCTGATTCCTAAATGGACATTGAACCCATGAACACTACCTCACTTTTTTTAATATGCAGTATTTCTGTTTTTGCACTTCTTAAAATCTATTCAATGTACTTAATTGATTTGTTTATTATGTGTTATTTTATTTTTTTCTCCCTTTGCTAGATTATGTATTGCATTGAACTGCTGCTGCTAAGTTAACAAATTTCACGTCACATGCCGGTGATAATAAACCTGATCCTGATTCCAATGAAACTATATACAAGAAGCAACCAAAATAGTCATTTATTGGCCAGCTTAAACAATACTGGCACATTCCCCTTTGAAACCATGTATCATTAAATTAGCAAACTGTGGATGGTCTTTCTGCACTGTACTTTTAACAACTTAAGCCATTGGACATAAAGGACAGCACAGTGAGTGAATAAAATGGCTTTTTTTGTAATGGCTATATTGTCAACCACTGTGCACTTTTTGCCCTCTATGTTTGTGTATTTGAACAACAATAGAAGAGTTCCACCCAGCAACCATACCAGCAGTAACATAAAAAGGCTTCCATTGCATGTATTTTTTAAAAAATGGTGCTTGTTGGTTGGAGTGGATGGAAAGGAAAAATGTCTAAAATTGCAGAGCTTGCCTCGAAAACAAGGGTAAACAATGGGATATTTTATCCTTATTTTCCCCATTTTACTACTCTAAATTTATTAAATCATTTGGGCTGTATATTTAAAAAAACGTAATGAACGTTGACAGCCAGAATTAAGTTTTTACGAGGTGACTTCGGTTCGTAGAAATTGCATGACTGACTGTTATATGGCCAGATGTAAAGTGAGGTGATGGGTGTTATACTCCAACATCAGTTGCTAACCTATGCTTGCTATCCCATCAATATGTATTGCAGTTTCTAATGTACACTTGGAGGAAGATGGCCTCTTGTTCTGATTGCTACCTGGTTTTATGTAGGTTGCCACCATGGCAGACCATGGATCTGATCTTTCCCTCAGAAGCAGGAACCATCATTTAGCAATCCTTTCAATGAAAAATTGACAGAAAATACTCCACAGGCAGGATTTCAGAATTGGACTAGAGAGTTGCGTCAGCAAATGGAGAAGCTAATGGGGTACAATACTTAAAACGATTACTTTAAAATTGGCATCTGCATGTAAAGGCACTAGATGTAACTTGATTTATATTTTTTCTTGTATTTGTTATTACCCTTTGAGAATGTCTAGAAATGTTAGTGTTTTGATCATTAATCACAGAAGGCTGATCATGACTTCTGGTACGGTGCAAACTATTGTTGTTAAGTGCTTGGCTGTGCAAGTCAGAGCCGATGGATTAAAGCAGAGGTCCCCAACCAACGGGCCATGGACTGGTACCGGGCCGCAAACCATGTGCTACCAGGCTGTGAGGAAACGTTATGAGTCAGCAGCACCTTTCCTCATTCCCTGTCACGCACTGTTGAACTTGAATATAGGGTTGCCAACTGTCCTGTATTTGCTGGGACATCCCGTATAGCGGGCTAAATTGATTTGACCCATACGGGACCGCCCTTGTCCCATATTTCCCCCGCTAAGGTAGAGCATTCCTATGAAACTGTTCGTGCCAAAATGGCGTAAAGCGAAGAAGCAATTACCATTAATTTATATGGGAAAAATTTTTGAGCGTTCCCAGGCACAAAAAATAACCTAACAAATCATACCAAATAACACATAAAACTGAAAATAAATAACACTAACATATAGTAAAAGCAGGAATGGTATGATAAATACACGGCCTATAAAAAGTAGAAATAATGTATGTACAGTATAGTCGGGAAGATGAAGGCAAAACCGATTTGTGGGGGGGAGAAATCGGCACGTGTGCGCATGCGGACGCAGGTGCCTGCGCAAGGCTTCATGGTCATTGTAGTCTTTCCTGGGGTAAAGTGTCCCGGGATTTGACTGCTACTTTTGTCCCTCATTTAGGAGTGAGAAAGTTGGCCACCCAGTTAAAATGATTTGTCATACTTGCATTTAAATTTAGGGAAAAAATTCTTATTTAATCTTGTATTTATAAGCTATCTTTCATGTGGATTCAAAACTATGATAAGAAACAGCACCTCTTATCAAGCCTTCAACCTGATGACATGAATGTCAATTTCTCTCTCCGGTTTAAAAAAAAGTCCTCCCCCTCCCCTCTTCTTCTATTCCCCACCCTGGCCTCTTGCCTCTACTCACCTACCTACCCCACTTGGCTTCAGCGATTACCTTATAGCTATCCTCTTTCCCCTCCTCACACCTCTTTATTCTGGTGTATTCCCACATCCTTTCCAGTCCTGAAGAAGGGACTCTCCTCGAAATGTCAACTATTAGTTCATTTCCACGGATGCTGCCTGATCTGCGGAATTCCTGCGGCATTTTGTGGGTGTTGCTTTGGATTTCTAGCATCTGCAGACTTCTGTGTTTACCACTTATTGATATTAGTTGTAGTTTGTAATAGAAAGCTGATTGTTGTAAAAGCTGGATTGGAGAAATAGGTGCAATGAGTGAATGGGTTCCATGGTAAAAGTAGCTTTCTTTGTCACCTTTGTGAAGCAGTTGCCTAAAATTTTGCAGGCTAGGTAGTGTGAGATATCCTGTACCTCTGTGTGGCCCCATTGAGACCTTCTCAAAAATGCTGTCTCCAACCTTAATATAGTCTGCATGACAGTAGTACCTATGAGTGTGTAATTCTGGTTGCATAATTTTTGGGGTGGGTGGAGTATTTGTTGAGAACCAGTTAAATTCCATTGGCTTAACTAGCTACTAAAATAATATCCAATTAATTAAAGCTAAATCGGTAAGGTAAAATTATATAAATGATTTGGTGATCAACATTTAATTGTATGTTGTTAAAATAACTTTTGAAGTTCTAACCTTGTTTCATGCCTTTTAGCAGTTCTCTCTACTGAATTCAACAGAGAACTACCCACACAGAAGCAGGCTGCTGAAATTACCTCAATCTTGCATTCTGTTGTTGCTTAACTCCATGAGGAATCGACATTTGAGACCAGTTGGCAAAATGCCTCTGAGCAGCTGTCAACAAATTTGGGACTGTTGTGCTTACGCATGCTTATGCAGGAATTCCAAACTTGTTGGCATTTCCCTGCAAAATCTAGCCCATTATGTTATTGTTATTGGCATTGGGAATGTGATTGATGCAGTTACCTCAAACATATGTAATTCTGTTTGCTTTTTGCCAGAAGTTGCTGAAATGCACAGGGTGCTTTATTTCCCCCAAACCTTACTCCCAGTTGTTTACATTATATTTACATCCCTCATTAGTCATGCAGTAAAAGACACAAACCTTTTGTGTGCATTTCTTTTTACTTCCTATTTTTCACTTTTTGTCAGTGGAGGCGTTTCCTCACCAGCCAGAAGTTTTCTGCATGGGCTAGATGTTGTGATAATGAAACCTACAAATGTTTTGAAGGATTAGTCTCTTGTACAATAATTATCTCAGAAACTTTAATCCTTTATCATTTTCTATCTTAGATATTTATTGGCTTCATTTTCAGAGAAGCAATAAAAATGTACATGTATTTCCTTTGTTTCTTTTCCTGTGAAGTCACTAACTAGTTAAGATGTTAATGGATAATGAAAGAAGTATTGAGAAATGATTGACCATTTCTAAACCTGCAAATTTGATCATTACTATATTAAAAATAGCATCCTATGGTGGTAATATTTTGTTGTTTTTAAAAAATGAAATATTTTAAAAATGTTATTTGAAAACATTGCCATTTAAGACTGAAAGGGCACGACATAAAATGTTGTAAATATTGCAAAAGATTTTTATTTTGGAGGCATGTTACCTAAAACTGCAAGTTTTGGCTTCATGTTTTTATTAATATAGCAATATTGATGTAGGAGAAGTAATATCCTTTCATGTTAGTTTTCAGCTTCTGTGTACGCTTTATTCAGAGGGTTCATCAGCACACCAGTGGAAATAATACAATATTTCAGTTTGTGCATTTTTTGGGAAAGTAAGACATTTTTTATCCATAAAATCTGGATTGCCCAAAGGTACACTAGCTGTAAGCATAAACATTAATGTAGCGTATAGAAATAGGCCTTTTGTCCTGCTGTGTCTGTACTGCTTGGTGTACTTATCTGCACTAATTCCATTTACCTGCTTTATGTCTGTAGTGCTTAGGCCTTGGTGATTCAAGTTCAAAATAAGTTTATTATTGAGATACATTTGTCACCATATACTACATTGAGATTCATTTTCTTGTGTGAATAAGGCAACAAACTGTTCAAATACAAAAAAGAAAACATAATAAAAAATGAATATTGAGACCACAAGTTGTAAAGAGTCCTTAAGAGTACCTGTCTAGAAGCTGCTTAAATGTTGAGAGAGTATCTGCTTCCACCATCTCTTCAGGTAGCATTGCAGGCTGCAACTGCTCATTCTCACCTTCCTCATCCCCACCTTCCTCATCCCCTCTAAACCTTTTATTTCTTTCCTTTAAAGTCTTAGACAACATCACAAGGGAGAAAAGTTTTAGACTTTCTACCCTATACAATCCCTCGTAACTTTAGAATTTTCACTATAACACATTTGATTGGAGTACGTGTCTTACAGAGGAAAAAGTGCTTTTTAAATTTAGTAAATAGTCCACCATTTTTCATGGGAGCGCAGCACTGAAAATAGCGTTTTGTATAGCATTGAAATTTTTTTTGAGATACACATCCCTTTTGTAAATTAGGGATTTAGTTTTTTTTTACTTGTTTTGTAGAATAGCTGTTGATAATTCAACAGTTTTATAATTCTGATGCTATTGTAACAGTGAGTTAAGGTATTGCCCAGTGTTGCTTCCTCAACACTCTTGCAGTCCAGCTTCAGTCCTAGCCTTGGATGTCGGTCTGTATGAAATTTGCACCCTGTGCTCACAGAATGAGCCACAGTTATGAGAATACCAATAGTTGAAATGGTATGTTTTTGTAATTTGGGCAAAGGAAGAAAACTTAACAATTTCACTCATTACTAATGAATAATTCTTGCTTCTTGAAGGTTCTGACTTTTTATTTTCTTATAAAGCTGGTGTTTCTGATACTGAATATTTTCCCTTTACAGCTTTTGGGCATTGTTCATTGTTGCATAAAACAAAAGGTTGTTTAACACTATGTTTAAATAATGCATAACAGATTTCCTGTGATTCACACTTGGCATAAAGAGGTTCATTTTCATTAAATTATTGTGGTTCATGGGTGGGAGAGAATGATAAAATTCTCCCTGTTTGGTCTGGGAAAAGAAAGAAAGGAATGCTACTGGTCAGCTGCAGTCATTCATAAAACTGACCTGTTTATGGTATTAAAAGAAACAAAGTCTACATTTCCTTTCCTGTGGTATCATTATTTACTTCATGCAGATGCAGCTGGTTTTCACAGAAATTGATCTTACTGCAAAGGCTAACAACAGGAATTCTGCAGATGCTGGAAATTCAAGCAACACACATCAAAGTTGCTGGTGAACGCAGCAGGCCAGGCAGCATCTGTAGGAAGAGGTGCAGTCGACGTTTCAGTCCTGACGAAGGGTCTCGGCCTGAAACGTCGACTGCACCTCTTCCTACAGATGCTACCTGGCCTGCTGCGTTCACCAGCAACTTTGATGTGTGTTACTGCAAAGGCTGATGGAATAGGAAATGCACATTTTTTTTAAACAAACTTTTTAGTACTTGAAGTTTTACATTACTGCTTCATTCTGTTGGCCATAACATCAAAGAATTTAAAAAGATGTTTAAACAGTAAGTAACATGAACACCTGGACTAAATAATACTATTGTAACTATCTGGTCTTGATTGCAGTACATTCCATGATGAATTCAGTACATTTTTGTTTTAAGAATGTGCTGAAAACACAATACAGCACACATTTGACATCAGAAAGTAAAAATGTGAATGATCCAACCTCAAGCTTAAAGAACTTCAATCTTGATTGAGCCACACCTAACTTAGAATATTGGTGCAGGTAAAATGTTTTCCTGCATTTGCATGTCGGCATCATCTGTATATTCTCTATAAAATACTCTGAAATTTGCAAGTACGTGTAGGCAATTCATTCTTCTGGACAAAATTTTTAAATATTATAATCTAAAAAGATTGCTTTCCAGACTAGAGTTTACTTAAAGATCTTCTGAATATATTTTAAAATGTGCAAATGGATGAACGGTGTGTTAGTCCAGAAACCTTTTGGAATGACCTATGTGACTTGTAGCCCTATTAATATATATATAGAGGAAACTTGAGTATAATGAGCAATGCTGATTACTTTCTCTTTCTGCATTTGCTTCTTTATTATGTCAAATGCGTGGAAGGCTGCTGTAACGTTTTTGAATGGAGTGCATGACAATTTGCAAATTGTGTTAAGAATCTGATATAGTAGACTTAGGAAAAAGAGTAGGGTTACAGCCAAACTTTGATTCATACTTTGGTATTTATTTGCCCTCTCAGCCCTCTCTTTTGCTGCTTATGTAATGCATTCAACAATGCACAAATATGGTAGTACATTGTACTTCTAATTGAGACTTGATGTGAAAATCAATTGTTATGTGCAACCAAAATCCTGGGATCAATAACTTGCCTGGAATTTGACAGTCATTCCTTGCAGCATCTAAAAATATTATTCTCATTATCAGTTGTAAAATATTTTTGGGTTTGCAAAGGAATAAAGCTTTCTCTGGTCACATTGTGGGTTTAGAACTCTGGCTAATTCAAATTATGAACTCTGGTTAATTCAAACATCGGCCCAAAACAGACTTAAAAGAAGGGTGTTGGTTGGGATGAGAGCCAGTTTCACTCACTCTGCGATCATCTCCATGGTGCTGAGGCTATGTAGACTGCCCTGGCTGCTGTGCTCTGTGCCTGCTAATATGAACTGGTAAGCGAGGCTTTGGGCCTACTCTGGGGTTTAGATCTGAGGATTCAATTTTGGTTCAGAATGCTGTTGTTATTTGCTTCAATTGTTTGAATGATTTTTTCTTCTATTTGCGCATCAAGTTGGTTTTCTATTTTTGTTGTGTGTAGTAAATTGGCAGTGTCAGTGTTTGAGGTTCGTATAAATATTTTGTTTCTTTCATAGTACCTGTTGATCATGGTTATTTTGCACTTTGTTGGCTGTCCTGACTCCATATGTCACCACACCTTTTTGCCAGTTAGTGCTATTTACTGTGAGGGTGAAATGCTCAAAACTGCTGTTGTTAACATGTGATTCCACAACCCTAATTCAATTTCTGCAGTTTATTTCTTGTATGATTAAGTAATTGTTTCAGAACTTCAACTTCAAAAGCTTCATTCTTGTTTCCACAAATTTCTTTAAGAGAGAAACTACGCAGTACAGCTCAAACTAGCTAAATATTCTTGAAAATTGAAATTATTGGCTTTTGGTATTACCTTGTCAAACCTTCAAAATTTAGGACATATGTGCTAATCTGAGTGAATCAGAACATCACCCCAGACTGCCTTGTATTAGCTTTATTAAATATAATAAAGAATAATTGAATATCTAAAGTTCAAATTTGTAACCTCTTCATGCTTTGAAAGTTATGTACTTTATTGCCAGAAAGATTGATGCCAATTGAAAGCATAGCTTTTGGAGACCCTATCTTATCACTTATGTGGGTTGTTTTGGAATAGCGATCTTCTTTTACCATGAGTTGTACTTTTAAAATGCATTCATTCAGACATTCTAAAAACGATTAAATATGTCTCAAATTTTGACGGTTGTTGAAGCTTTCAAGAGCTTTGCCATTACATAGACTGGAGTCATCGGGTGCTTTGATTCTGCAAAATGGGTCCTCGGCATGCAGACCTGGCTAATGTGGGCATGGGGGGAAATGGGGGTGGCGGATGTGGTTATCAAAATTTGGCTTAAGGTTATCTCTTTTAAAAAAAATTCTAACTTAACTTTATATGTATATTCCTAGTATTTTAGTTTAAAATTATGCTTTTGTTTTTCTGGTATTCTGCCTGAGAATTTGATATTATTGTTCAGTTTACTTGACTACATCATTTCCTCTGACACCTGACAATAGTTAACATTGGAAAAGGGTTCATGGGTTGGGGCTTAAAAGATATTTTAAGTCAATTGTGTTCAAAATCAGTGATTAAGTGCCATTATTTCTGTAATCATATTATGCAAAGTTCTCTATCACTTGATCTATAGCTTTGAATGATCAGTTTCTCAGACATGAGCTTGCTTTTAAAACTGAATTTTTAAATTTAATGTTTTTCAGTTGGTCTTTGAGAGCATAGATTTAGGTTTGTTATAGTTAGGGTTGTGTTGCAGATTTCAAGTATTTCAGTTGGGAAAAAAACTTCAACAGTTGCAAATTCTTTTGTAGAGGAACCTAGAAATATGGGCCAGTCTTTCAAAAGTGTAAACCATTTAAGACAAGGAAAAATTTCTTGAAGGGTATATGTGTTATTTTTCCTACAAAAGACCTGCAGAATCATTTAAAGAAGATCCTTACTGAGAAGAGGTAGATATAGAGTTGAATGAATCAGTTGTTCATTCAGAGCAAGCTTGAGGACCTAAGTAATCCACTGCTAATTCACGATGACTTTTTATGTTGAACAGGGTTTCCTGTGACTGGTTCCTTGGTAGCTAATGTATGGTACTTAAGATGTTATACATCTGATGGTTTTCCTATTCTTCCATTACTTAACATAGCCACCTGGAATAATATACTCCATTGTGGGGTTTTTTAAAGAGCCTATCCGTTATTAAATGTGGTAGAAAAGCTCCAAAAGTCTCTATGGAGAGCTGTTTTAATTATCGTGAAAGTGTATTGGTGATTTTTTTGCTCTCCTGTAACCACAATTGCTTAAACTTTTATCTTCATTTGTGAATTCTTTGCCTTCATCAAAACTGAGTTGATTTGCCAACTTGAGAAAATCATGGAAATTTTTCAGGTTTGTGCAGTCTGCAGAGTTGCATCAAAAAGCTTTGGGTATAGACTATGCCTGTTGAGATATTGTACTTCAGATTTCCTGAATAATGCAGAGATTATTGCAATTTGGTTCCAAGATAACAAGCCTAATTTTGTGCTTCAAGTTGTAAATCTTGAACTTAGCACCATTAGTTGTTACGGTGAGTTGGTGTCTGGAGGAACACGTTAGCTGGATACAGTACTGACCAATTTCCAGGTGATGAGCAAGGCGCTGTTGTCAAGGTTATTCCTTCCACAATGTCATTTGATGACGAGAGCAAAAGAAAACATGGTATAACCTATAGCAACACAGACAAAATGCTGGAGAAACTTAGCAGGTTATGCTGCATCTAAGGAAATGAATAGACAGTTGATGCTTCAGGCATTGAAGTGTCAACTGTTTATTCAGTTGCATAGATGATGCCCGACCTACTGAGTTCCAAAAGCTTTTTGTATGTTACTATGGATTTACCAGCATCTCCAGAATTTCTTGTGTTTATATAACATTGAAGAGCTGTGCTGTCATCCAAGATTTGGTGTTGGATTAATGTGCCACTAGAAGATTGGCCTCTTGATTATTCTGTTTGGACCCTTGTGTCTTCTGAGTGACAAATTAGAGCTTAAGTTTGCATTTGTCCTCAGCATTACTTCGAGGAGAAGCATAAGGTGGTCTTTGGTTATCTTGAAGCCTGGATTTTGGTTTTGCCTTAGCATGTTTCTATATAAGGAAGGATTTTAAAGTGGTGGTATAAGAGCCTCTGCTATTTTTACAAAGACTTCTTTTAACAGCCTGGGATCTAATTTATCTAAGCTTGTTGCTCTTGCTTTTAGATGATGCAGACCTCATAATATTCTTTGCTCTTTATTTTTATCGTGTCGCACATAGCTTATTCAAAATAACTACTGTTGCTAGGGCATTGTGGTGGGAGCTTTACAAGGTAAAGAGAACTGCACCCTATTTTGGTACAACAAAGGTGAAGATAATGAGGTGAAGGACAATTAACCAGAATCTAGTGCACAAACAAGTACAGTGGATTTCGGTTAATTGGGACTGGTGCATTTAGGCCTAATTAGGTGGGTGCCCCAATTAGCCTAAGTTTCATGGAAGTAGTTTAAACAAAATTTTAAAAAAGACAAACTACTGTTTAAGTAACAAAGTATGTATTTAGATGACATACAGAACAAATTGAAACACTAACAATATTACTACAGTACTTTAAAGCTGTGTATTTGTAATGGTTACTGACAGAGGAGTTCAAGTGTCCCCTGGCATAGCACTTGATTGGTAAACTATCCATTCTTTGTCACTTAAACTTGAGGTTTAACACTTTCCCCAAAACCAACAATTTCTTATCAGTTCCTGATATATTTAAACAACACAACAGTTATGTGATCCATTGCTTTCTTTGAACCTGATGGTATTGCATGTTTGTAGCAAAGGGTAGTGTCCAGTGCGGCATGATTTTAAAAAAAGCCTGTTTTATTGGCATTGTAGATGTCATCTGCACTTAGCGCATCAGCACTAACTTTCTCACCGCATACTTTCTTGAATTTAACATGGTGTCTACATTTCCATTGAGACAACCAATTGTTTGTTGTTGGAAGTAAAACATTTCTGACCCAGCTTCTTAGCTAGTTCCTCTGATTTGCTTTTTAACATTGGCCCACTGACACGCACCTCGTGCAGTTATAATAGAACTCTATTGATTGAGGGTCACTTTAACATCTGGATCCTTACCTTCACACTTTCGTTTTTGGAATGTTCTCTGTTGTCCCTTGCGTAATGCCCATTCTTAGTTTATGTTGCTGATGTATCAAGCATGCAGCTGAGTGGTGTTAGACGGATGGTTTTAATTTGGTCCACTACGGTAATTGAAAGTCAAGTTTTAAAAAAAATGCAATTATCAAAATACATTGCTTTTTGCATTGGCGACCATTGGCCCAATTGGATAACATAACACAAGCACAGGCAACTAACGCAACTAATCACTCTTAAGCACTGTGTAGTGTCCAAGAACCACACAAGTGCACATGACTGACCGTTTCCTGTCCAATTAAGTGGCATAGTATCCCAAATAAACAAATTGGACCCTGGCTATATTTTCGATTTATTTTTGTTCTTTAAGAGTTGTCCCAAATAAGTGGATGCCCTGATTAATCAGAGTCCACTGTGTTTGCATTTTTATAGTTCAGCTCAATAAGGCATGCATAAGGTGGTAAGTTGATATTCTATGTACAGATTAAAAATCAGTAGTATTGACTCAATCGTTTCTACTCGATGTAGAATTACCTATTGAGCAAATGAATACTTCCAATCTGGTTTTGATACTGAAAGGAAAGGGGGATAATTCATATTTACTGTCATCTTTTTGGGGTTAATAGACACCCAGCCATTTACCATCATTTTTTCATATTTTACTTGGGTCATTAACCTAGCAGAAATAGTAATTGGACATAGACTGCATGCAGTATGGCATTTAAGGACAGATAGGATGATGCACAACTCTACAGCTTGATGAGTTGTTGGAATAAAATGCCTAAATGGTGAATCTGAAGTGGGTTGAAATTTTTAAGAGTAAGATTAAAAGTGATGCTCTGAACAGAAGATGCACTCTTAAATTATTTGCGAAATGATGCAGTATTAGGATCCAGTATTATATCATCCTCCTGAAGCTAACTATTGGCAGCCATGGGTCTTCTGTGCATCATTTTGTGGATTCTGTCGCTTAGATGTTCAGGTCCGCCTTATCAGTTTCAAGAATGGAAGGGTCTCGGCCTGAAACGTCGACTGCACCTCTTCCTACAGATGCTGCCTGGCCTGCTGCGTTCACCAGCAACTTTGATGTGTGTTGCTTGAATTTCCAGCATCTGCAGAATTCCTGTTGTTCAAGAATGGATAAAGTACTTTTTGGCATAAAGGGTAGCCTCGTGGAGAAATATTTAAAGCAAGGTAAAACTAATTAATGAACATTCTGCAGTGGATCAGTGATGGAATACATTTGTGGGAAAACTGAACTGGATAATGCCAAAACTATTATTCTTAAATATGATGTAATGCAATTTGAGTGCACCTTAAAATGAAAGGCTTGTGCATGCTTTGATGACCTCCAGGTTAGTTCAAAATCCTTTGTAGCAACTAAAGAACTTTAAGAAAGTATAAAATATGGTATTTACACACCAAAAGCTGCTGTGTCTCAGGTCCAATGACCCATGCCCACTTACGCCATGAATGTAAAAGAGAAGATTATACTGTCCTGTGTTTGCCTGGGTTCCCTCTTCATGCCCCACTTTCCTCACAGTTGTCAAAGATGTGTGGAATGCTAGGTCAGTTGACTTACATTGACCATTGCTAAATGGGTGGCAGAATTGATGGAGAGTTCGAGGAAAATTCATGGGCAAATAGATTTGCTGTGATGACTTCATGGTTGAATGGCTATCTTCTCTGTTATAAGGAAAGATGAAAATAATCAGATATTCTGCTGTATTGTTGAAAGGTAAAATTGACAGGCTGCCTGGAAAACCCCCACAAGCAATGTAATTGGATCTTTCAAGTAAATCCCAGGACAAATAAACGTCTGTTTAATATAAGCTAAGAGAATATGCCTGCAATATGCATCATTTCATCAGTATAACACAGTTGTATGAGCTATGCAATGGGCCCATTTTCCAGTGGAGCAGCATCAGTGGCAAAAAGAATGGAGTTATTATTTCAGGTTGACGATCCTCCCTCAGAGCTAGAAAAGAGAAAATGGAAGGGGTTTTTTAGTAAAGGGATAAATTAGACAAAAATGAATACTGTTTGAAGTGCTGAGGTTAGTGTGTCTGTCATATATAGCTGTGAATGAAGTCATGCACTTGATAAGTTAGAGGGAATATAAGAGAGAATATGAACAAAGGAATGTGAAAGCTTTCAAGTGCAGAACTCTTAAGACATAGCCAGGAGATCAGTCATGCTGTTACATGGAAAAAAGTAGCTAAAATTTGCAGGTAGGCGATCTAAATCAAAATTGACCAATTCGGAGACAAACTACAGTGGATTTTGGTTAATGGGCTGTCAGCTAATTGGGGAAGCTGCTTATTTGGCACAACTAAAGAGCAACAACTAATGGAGAAAATTGCTGGGATTCCCTTTGTTTATTTGGACACTATGCCATTTACTTGGAACAGAAGACTTTTGCTGAACAGTTTCTAGTTAGCGTCAGTTGCGTGCACTTGTGTGGCCACTAGACTCTATACTGTGCTTACAGTGAACATTTTTTAAATAACGTTAGTTGCGTGTGGTTGTGTTCAAGCACTCAGGCTTGGAGATACCAGAGACTGCCATTGGGCATTATGAAGTGAACAGTTTTTAAATAGTGGCATTGCATGTGCTTGTGTTGTGTTATCCATTTGGGTCGATGAGTGCCGATTCAAAAAGCAGTGATTTTTGATCACTTTGGTTTTTATTTTGACTTTATGCAGGAAGGCAAGGAAGGTAATCCATTTATCTGCACTAGGTGTCTGCATTGATTCTGTTCATTTGCAGTTGATCAAAAGAATGTGAATAATTATTCCTTCGATTACTATCAGGAACTAAAATCCACAGTATTATTGTTATGGTATTGATAGTGCTATAAGTTGCTCTGTAGTTAAATGCATAATTTGTTATCTCAGTTACATGGTAGCTTGTCTTTGTTATGCTTTTTAACTATTTCCATGACACTAGCCATTTGGGGCAAAATGTACTGGTCCTGATGTGTCCCAATTACCCTAACTGGAATCCACTGTATTCAGTTTGCATTACTACAGCTCCTGTTCTCATAATGCTAAAACATTAAAATCAGCATTTGTTTTTGGAATTTTTGTCCTTTCTGTAATCACTTTAATATAGCACTGCTATTGTGATAAAAATAGCCATATTAGTCAATTGCACTTAGAATCTGAATCAGGTTTATTATCACTGACATACAGTTGCAAGAAAGGGCTTGTGAACCCTTTGCAATTACCAGGTTTTCTGCATTAATTGTTCATAAAATGTGGACTGATCTTCATCTAAGTTACAAGAATAGACAAACACAATCTGCCTAAACTGATAAAACAAACACAAAATCTCGCACTCTCGCTCTCTCACACACACTCTCTCACTTTTGTACGTCTCATCAATACTGAGTACACCATTTAAGCAATCTCAGTCTAGGTTCAAAAAAGTATGTGAACTTGTGGAGTAATGTCTTCTACAGAAGCTATTTGGAGTCAGGTGTTCCAGTCAATGAGATGAGATCGGAGATGTGGGTTGCAGAGTTGCCCTACCCTAACAAAAACACACATGCAAAGTCAGGTTACTAACAGCCTGCTATTCTCAGGAATGAGCTGTTTATGTGCACCATACCTCGATCAGAACATCTTTCAGAGGACCTTAGAAGAAGACTGTGAATGATTAAACAATGTGTTCAATAAAGACATGTTTGTTTGTTTGTTACTAGCTTAGATAGATTGTGTTTGTCTATTATTGTGACTTAGACCACATTTTGAGTAATTAACGCAGAAAACCAGGTACAGGTGCACATTCCTTTATCCGAAATTCTGAAATCCAAAAAGCTCCGAAAACCAAAGTTTTCTTCACCGACAGCTGACGTCACTCAGGTGTGACGTGGCAGCACTAGCAGAGGCTGCCAGTCGTCAGTTGTGGCTCATTGCTCGTACTGGTTACACGTGCATTTGCTTTTTGCTGATATTTTGTGTTTACTGTTGACCTTGCGTTTAATTTCACTGTGTACCCCTACGGGTAACAATGAGAAAAAGAGAAGGAGCATCTAGCATTGTCAATAACGCAGAAAGTGGAGTTACTGCAGAAGCTTGATCGTGGTGTGTCTGTGCGGCGTCTTGCTGAAGAAAGTAGTTTCAGAACTACCACTGTATATGATTTTAAATAAACAAAACATGTTACTAAAGATTTATAGTGACAGTGACGTTCTACATTTATTCCAATAAGTCATTTACCATGTGTTTGATTTGGTTCGTTTGAAGCTGTATATTTTTGTTTTATTGAATGTTTTTGTTAGAAATATTTTTTTCCTGTCATTATTCCCTGAACAATACAGTATAATTATTTACATAGCATTTACATTGTATTAGGTATTATAGGTAATCTAGAGATGATTTAAAGTATACGGGAGGATGTGCGTAGGCTTGGTGTGCAGCTGGTTCCTAAAGTCCACCGCACTGAGACAAGTTAAATAAGGGACTTGAGCATACGTGTTTTTTGGTATCGGGGGGGGGGGGGCGGGTTCTGAAATCCGAAAAATTCTGAATTCCGAAATGCAACTGTCCCCAAGGATTTCAGATAAGGCATTGTGGACCTGTAATTGTAAAGGGTTGATAAACTTTTTCTTGCAACTGTATCTTATGAAATTTGTTGTTTTGTGGCAGCAGTGCAATACATATACTATAAATTATAAATAGAAACATGTTCGAGGGGACTTCCGGTAGAGCTCATGGAGTGAAGTCATGTTCTTGACTCGCTCCATTACCTCTGAGTTTTTCTTCTTATGATCAGCTATATTTTAATTAACCATTAAGGCATCAACTTTTACAATATTTTGAAATAAATTGGGCTCTTTGATAATCGGATGCTTTTAAGGTCTGCTATGTCTAAGAATGGAAAAAACGGGAAGGACGGCAAACCTCCGGTTAGACCGAAAGGTATCGATTTTCCTCCGACTGAACCACTGGTTCATATAACCAAAGCCATATCGGATCTAATTCAAAGGGAAATTTCAACCTCTATTACGGAGCTGATTCGTGCGGAAATTTCAATTAATTTCCAGAAAATTGCCGATTCAATCGATAAGATACAAACATCTATTACGGAACATCAGTCGGCTATATCTGATCTTCAAAAATCCACGCAACAAAATGAACTCAAGATGGAGAAAATCAAAGAAACAA
Organism: Mobula birostris; assembly: GCF_030028105.1. Taxonomy (NCBI): domain Eukaryota; kingdom Metazoa; phylum Chordata; class Chondrichthyes; order Myliobatiformes; family Myliobatidae; genus Mobula; species Mobula birostris. Next base: position 23,619,299 of record NC_092393.1, read on the forward strand.
TTAATGTAATGAAGAAGAAACTTGACTTTCTGACCTTTAAAAACTCTGACTTAGAATCCAGAATGCGACGGCAGAATCTTCGAATGATTGGTGTGTGTGAAGCTGTTGAATCTGATAACCCTATGAAGTATTTTTCTCAACTTTTAAAAGATGCATTTCCTTCTGTGTTTCCTGACCAACCACCGTTACTGGATCGTGTTCACAGAGTTCCATCGTACTCATCGAAGTCAGATAAACCTCGACATGTCATCTTACGTTTTCATTACTTTCAAGACAAGGAGAAACTTTCGTTTCGTTCGATCTAAAGGTTACATTGATTTTTTGGATCTTAAGTTCCAATTCGTGGAGGATTTCAGCAAACCAATTCGGGATCAGAGGGTTCATTACAGATCTGTGATGTCGGAACTCTACAAGATGGATCTAAAACCAGCGCTGCTTTACCCAGCACATCTAAGGATTCGTACGTTGGATGGAGCCCTCCGTTTTTTTGAATCTCCATTGGATGCCCAGAGTTATCTGGATCAATTTTCATCTTCAACATCTTAATTGTAATTTTTAACTATCTCCGTTTGATCGGAGGTTGTGAATTTGTCGGCCTTAATTTTTTTTTTGCCTTATATGGGCAGAAAAGTTTATTTTTGATTAATTAATATGGTTGCTAAACTTTCTTTCTATCTGCGTCATTCCTTTCTTTTTCCCAGGGGATTCTGGGTGGTTATTCCCTCAGCGTCATTCTACGTATTTCCTTTGAGGCCTTAAATTTTGTAGTTTTTAAATCTTTTTTTTGTAGGTTTTCATAACTAGTTTATGTTAATAATTTCATTTCTTTTTTTGTTTATTCATAGGGTCTGGGATTTGTTGTGGTTTTTTATATTTTCTGGCTTTTTCTCTGTTATATTAAGTGTTTGTTTTAATTCATTTACTTTTTTTTTACTGTTTTATAACTAGCTGATCTTTTTTATATTTACACTTTTTTTTAGGGAGCGTCTATCGGAAGTCATAGGGGTAGTTTTAGTGCTTCTTTCTAGCTGGTCTGTGTTAGATTTAGCCTTGGGGTCATGGGGTGGGGGGTGGTGGGAGGGGCTTCACGTTTTAGTTTTTTTCTTCTTAGGCTATGTATATTATAGAAGTATTGGTTGCGTTCTCCTTACCGGTATCTCTTATTTGTTCTGTTCCCTTTCCGGGTTCGTGGGTCGAGCCTATCGGCAATCCTCCTTGTTGCGGGTTGACTTTAGGGTCTATGGAGTCTATTATTAATTTTGTCTCCTGGAATACTAATGGTCTTAACCATCCTATTAAAAGGAAAATAGTTTTTAAAGTGTTCCGGAGACTTAAAGCACAAATTTTATTTTTACAAGAGACCCATGTGCGGAGGGGGGACAGACTACGTTTTTTTAAATTCTGGAAGGAACAACAGTTTCATTCGAACTCTAACGCTAAGATTCGAGGCGTCTCTATTTTTATAGACTCCTCAGTTACTTTTATACAACATGATATTATCTCTGATCCGAATGGTAGATTTCTACTGGTTAGTGGTCTACTATTTAATAAAAAGGTAGTTTTGGTTAATGTTTATGCTCCCAATATGGACTGTCCGGAATTTTATAAATAATTATTCAATCAGTTCCCGAATTTGAATGAGTTTTCATTGATCTGGGGCGAAGATCTTAATACCTGTTTATCTCCAGCTTTGGACCGTTCGGCTCCTCTACGGACCTTACCTAATAAATCTGCAACTTTGATTAATTCATTCCTCTCTGATTCTGGGTCAACGGACATTTGGCGTTTTTTGCATCCTCAGGAAAAAGATTTTTCTTTTTTTTCACATGTTCACCGTTCCTATTCAAGAATTGATTATTTCTTTATTGACTCTTGTCTTATTTCATCAGTGATTAAATGTGATTATGACTCTATAACCATTTCGGATCATGCTCCACTTAAGCTTTCTATTAAAATTCAGGCCAATACACAAAATAATAGACAATGGCGTTTTAATTCGATGTTGCTTCAGGACTCGGACTTTGTTAACTTTATGAATGAACAGATTGATTTTTTTTTTTACAATCAACTATACAGAGGATATTTCTGTGAACATTCTTTGGGATACTTTTAAAGTTTATATTCGTGGTCAGATTATTTCGTATTCTTTTGCTTTGAGGAAGAAGCTGAAGCAGGAGGAGTTGGTAATTGTGGACAAGATTAAGGAAATTATAAGAAATATGTTACAGCTCCCTCTGAGGAGTTATATAAACAAAGAACTGAATTTCAAATGGAACACAGTTTATTACTTTCGTCCTCGATTGTAAACCAATTAAAGAAAACAAGAAGTGAATTTTATGTACACAGTGACAAAATTGGCAAACTGTTGGCTAACCAATTTAAGTCTAATTATGCTAAATCTCAAATTAATCAGATTTATAATCAAAATGACCGACTGATACTTGATCATGCGGGGATTAATCAAACCACCTTTGACTTTTATTCTTCCTTATATCAATCAGAGTCTCCTCAAGACTAAATATATGAATGATTTTTTAGATAACCTAGACTTCCCTGAGATTTCACAGGATATGTCTTCTATGCTAGATACTCCCATTACCACTGATGAGATTAAGAATGTTATTTCCCCTATGAACTTGGGGAAAGCTCCTGGCCCTGATGGGTTTACCGTAGAATTTTATAAATGTTTTGAACCTTCATTAATCCCTTGGTTCTGTAGGGTTTTCGAGGCTTCATTAAAACTTGGTAAACTTCCCGAATCTTTCAATAGAGCGTCAATCTCGCTAATATTAAAGAAGGATAAAGATCCTGCTCAATGTGCATCTTATAGACGAATATCTTTATTAAATGTTGATTCTAAAATTTTTTTCTAAGTTATTAGCAAACATTAGAAAAAGTACTTCCTTTTATTATTTCGGAAGACCAAACGGGTTTTATTAAAGGTCGTTACTATTTTTATAACATTCGCACACTGTTAAATATTGTTTATACCCCCTCACAAAATGTTCCTGAGTGTGTTATCTCTTTAGATGCTGAGAAAGCTTTTGATAGAGTAGAATGGCCTTACTTACTTAAGGTGCTTGAAATGTTTAATTTTAGCTCGAAATTTATATCCTGGATCAAACTGTTATATCATTCTCCTATGGCCTCGGTCCGTACTAACTCTCTAAGCTCACCTTTTTTCCCTCTTTTTCGAGGTACTCGACAAGGTTGTCCTCTTAGTCCTTTATTATTTGATATTGCATTAGAACCTCTTGCAATTGCCATTCGAGAATCTCCAAATATTACTGGGATAACTCGGGGCTTAAAGTCCCATAAAATATCACTCTATGCTGATGACTTACTTTTATATATTTCTAATCCTCAAAAATCCATCCCTGCTGTTTTAGAGTTATTAGCACAATTTAGTTTCTTTTCAGGTTATAAATTAAATCTTAGTAAGAGTGAACTTTTCCCAATTAATAAACAACTTCCCTTATATCATAACTTTCTGTTTAAATTGATTAATAATTATTTTTCATATCTTGGGATTAAAATTACTTGTAAATACAAAGATTTATTTAAGATTAACTTTTTACCCTTAATTGACCATATTATTCAACTTTCATCTAAATGGTTTCCTTTATATTTAACTTTGATTGGTTGTATTAATGCAGTTAAGATGTTTTGTCTGCCAAAATTTCTATATATATTTCAGGCATTACCGATTTTTGTTCCAAAATCTTTTTTTGATAAAGTTGACTCAAAAATTTCTTCATTTATTTGGCAAAATAAAAACCCGAGACTGGATAAAGTACATTTACAGAAAGCTAAGAGAGATGGAGGTTTAGCATTACCTAACTTTAGATTCTATTATTGGGCAATTAATATTTGACATGTGAAATTTTGGTTACTTGACCAGGATATACTATCCATTCCTAAATGGATGTCATTGGAATTACAATCTGTTCAGGGCTTACACTTGGCTCTATTTTAGGTTCCTCTCTTCCTTTTGATTTGAAACGTCTCAAACAGGTATCTAACCCGATAGTTAAATATACCTTACGTATTTGGTTTCAATTCAGAAAATTTTTTGATCTTAACCAATTTGGGCTAGCGATTCCTATTTTAGGGAACATATTTTTTCCTCCCTCTTTTACGGATCGTGCTTTTCAAATTTGGAAGACTAAGGGTATTTCACGGTTTTTGGATTTATTTTTAGATGGTTCCCTTATGTCTTTTGAACAATTATCTAATAAATATGATTTATCAAGAATACATTTTTTTAGATATCTACAAGTTAGAAATTTCCTAAGTACTATACTTTCTTCTTTTCCAATGCTTCCTCCTACATACATTTTAGATACTATAATTAACCTTAATCCATGTCAGAAAGGTGCATCGGCTATGATTTATAATATTATGAAACTTAAGAAAGCTCCATTTGATAAGATTAGGGTAGATTGGGAACAGGAATTGGGGTCTATCATTTCCGTGGATGATTGGGGGCAGATTTTACAATTAGTCAATACTTCCTCTATCTGTGCTAAACATTCCCTAATTCAATTTAAAGTTGTTCATAGAGCGCATATGTCCAAAGATAAATTAGCTCACTTTTATTTTCATATTAATCCTTTTTGTGATAGGTGTCCGGGGCAGATAGCCTCTTTAACTCATATGTTTTGGTCTTGTCCTACTCTGGAAACTTTTTGGAGAGACATTTTTAATATTATCTCAAAGGTATTGAATATAGATATCTGTCCTCATTCTATTACTGCTATCTTTGGACTACCTAAAATTTCCAGTAATCTTTCTCCTTTACCCCATAGAATGATTGCATTTCTTACTTTAATGGCCAAAAGATGTATCTTACAACATTGGAAAGAGCTTAATGCTCCAACCACCTTTTTTTGGTTCTCTCAGACGATATTATGCTTGAATTTGGAGAAAATTAGAAGCAATCTTTATGATTCCTCACTTAAATTTGAACACACCTGGAGATCTTTTATTCAATATTTTCATTTAATGTAATATTTTTCTTCTCTTTTTTTGCTCCATATTTATATACCCTTGTTTTTTTTTACTGTTTTTAATGGAGGTCAGGTTTGAGGACGTGATTTTAAGTTCTTTAACTCTACTTGGTTCCAAGTTAGCCCATTGCTTTGCTTTGCTTTTAGTTAGTTGCACGGTGGGGTTTTTTTGGGGTTTTTTTTCCTTTTCTCTATTGATAGATATATATATTAGTATACTATTATGTTACCTTAGTATGTTATGTTTAAATTACATTGTTTGTATCACTTTTCTGCATTAATATCTTTTGTAATTTTATTATATTCTAACAGTGTATTAGTGCCTATATGGCTTACCTTTTTGTATACTTATTCAATAAAAAGATTTAAAAAGAAAGAAAGAAACATGTTCATAAAATAATAAATAAGTAGTGCAAAAAGAAATCAAAAGTAGTGAGGTAGCTTTCATGAGTTCATTGTGGTTCTGAAATCTGATGGCTGTTCCTAAGGCATTGAGTGTGTATCTTCACGCTCTTATACCTCGGCCTTGATGATAGCAATGAGAAGGGGGTGGTGGGGTCCTTAATGATGGGCATCACCTTTTGAAGATGATGCTGGGGACATGAGTACCCATGATGGAGCTGGCTTTGTTTGCAACTTCCTGCAATTTTTTCTGATCCTGTGCAGTGGCCCTAGCATGTCAGACGGTGATTGAACAAGTTAGAATGCTCTTCATGGTACATCTGTAGAAATTTGCTAGTCTTTGTTGACATACCAAATCTCCTTAAGCTTTTAATGCCTTCTTCATAATTGTATCAGTATGTTGACCCAGGATAGATCTTGGAAGCTGACGCCCAGGAATGTGAAACTGCTCTCCCTTTCCTCTGCTGACCCTTCAATAAGGACTGGTGCGTGTTCCCTCAACTTCCCCTTCTTGAAGCCCACAATCAATTTTATGGTTTTACTGACATCGAGTGCAAGGTTTTTGCGACACCACTTAATCTCAGATTCTGCTGACAGCAGTTGTGTCATTGGATTTATTGATGACATTTGCACTGTGCCTAGTCAAGGGGGTAGAGAGAGAATAGAGCAGTGGGTTTAGCAAGCATCCTTGCGATACGCTAGTGTTGATTGTCAGCGAGGAAAAAGTATCTGATCTGTATTGACTGGTCTCCTGTTGAGGAAATCAAGGATCCAGTTGCAGAAGGAATTAGAGTCCTAGGTTTAGAAAATCGATAATATTGAGGGGATAATTGTGTTGAACGCTGAATTGTAAACAGTAAATAGTAGCCTAATGTACGTATTGCTGTTGTCCAGGTGGACCAAGGACAATTGAAGTGCCAGTGAAATTGCAGTTGGTACTGGTCCTTGGACAGATTGTTAATTCTAGCCATGATCAACCTCTCAAACCACTTCATCACAGTAGATGTGAGTGTAATTGGACACTAGTTGTTGAGACAGCTCACCCTCCTTGGGCACCTGTATGATTGTTGCCCTTTTAAAGCAGGTGGGAACCTCTAACTATAGCAGTGAGAGATTGAAGATGTCTTTGAGCACTCTAGCCAGCTGGTTGGCACAGGTTTTCAGTGCTCTACCAGGTACACCATCAGGGCCTTGCGAGAGTTCATCCTTTTGTCTGATGTCAACCTCAGAGACAAGCTATCACACATTGCCAGATATGCCAGGTGCAGTTTTATTTTCCCTTTTACACTGTGCATAAAAGGCATTGAGCTCATCTGAGAATGAAGCATCGCAGCTATTTATGATGTTAGGTTTTGCTTTGTAAGAAGTGATCGCCTGCAAACCCTGCCAGAGTTGACATAAATCCAATTCTACTTCTAATGACACTTGGAGTTGGTTTCCCTGTTATGGTAGCCGTACGTAGGTCATACATGGACAACTTGTAGAGTTTGGATCTCCAGTCTTGAATGCCACAGATCTAGTCCTCAGCTGACTGTGAATCTTACTGTTCAGCTATGGCTTTTGATTTTAGTATGTTCTTAAAGGCACAGACTCATCCACACAGATCTTGAAGTAAATGACAACTCTAGTACACTCATTCAGATCCAAAGATGAATCCCTCAAAATTATAAAACAATAAGAGGATTGGGAAGCTTTTAAAAACCAGCAGAAGACAACTTTTTAAAAAAAGTCATAAAGAAGGAAAAGATGGAATACGAAGGTAAGCTACCCTGTAATATTAAAGAGCATACCAAACGTTTATCCAGATATATAAAGTGTAAAAGAGAGGCGAGAGTAGAGATTGGACGCTGGAAAATTATGCTGGAGAAGTAGTAATGGGTGGCCAGGAAATGGCAGATGAACTGAATAAGTATTTTGCATCTGTCTTCACTTAGGAAGACACTAGTAGTATGCTGGAGGTTTGAGAGTGTTAGGGGGCAGAAGTGTGTGATGTTGCCATCACTAAGGAGAAGGTTCTTGGGAAACTGAAAGATCTGAAGGTAGATAAGTCATCTGGTCCAGATGGTCTACACCACAGGGTTCTGAAAGAGGTGACTGAAGAGATTGTGGAGGCAATAGTAATGATCTTTCAAGAATCAGTTGATTTTGATATGTTTACAGAGGAACGGAAAATTGCAAATTCCACTCATCAAGAAGGGAGAGGGGCATAAGAAGGGGAAATTATAGACTAGTTAGTCTGACCTCGGTGGTTGGGAAGGTGTTGGAGTTGATTGTTAAGGGTACGGTTTTGGGGTACTTGGAGGCACATGATAAAATAGGCCGTAGTCAGCATCGTTTCCGTAAGGGAAAATCTTGCCTGACACATCTTTTGGAATCCTTTGAAGAAATAGCAGGATGGACAAAGGAGAATCGGTGGATGTTGTGTACTTGGAATTTCAGAAGTCCTTTGACAAGGTGCCGTACAAGGCTGCTTAACAAGTTAAGAGCCCATGGTATTATAACAAAGGTACTAGCATGGATAGAACATTGGCTGATTGGTAGGATACAGAGAGTGGGAATAAAGGGAGCGTTTTCTGGTTGGCTGCCGGTGACTAGTAGTGTTAAACGGGTTTGATGGGATACATGTTGGGAAGTGTATGGTCTTGTAAATAAAAGCGTAGACTATTTTCTAAATGGAGAGAGAATTCAAAAATCTGAGGTGCAAATTGTCATGGGAATCCTTGTGTAGTATAACTTAAAGGTTAATTTGAAGGTTGAGTCTGTGGTGAGGAAGGCAAATGTGATGTTACCATTCATTTCAAGAGGACTAGAATATAAAGGCATGATTGCAATGTTGGGGGTTTATAAAGCACTGGTGAGGCCTCACTTGGAGTATTGTGAGCAGTTTTGGGCTCCTTATCTAAAATAGGATGTGCTGACGTTAGGGTTCAAAGGACGTTCACGAAAATGATTCAGGTATTGAAAGGCTTGTCATATGAGGAGCATTTGATAGCTCTGGGCCTGTACTCATCAGAATTCAGATGAATGAGGGGTGACCTCATTGAAACCTATCAAATGTTGAAATGTATTGACAGAGTGGATGTGGAGAGAATGTTTCCTGTGGTGGGAGACTCAGAGACCAGGGTACACAGTCTCAGAATTGAGGGGTGTCCTTTTAGAACAGAGATGAGGAATTTCTTTAGCCAGAGTTGGCTGTGGAGGCCAAATCATTTGGCGTATTTAAGGCAGAGATTGATAGATTCTTGATTAGTCAGGGTATGAAGGGATACAGGGAGAAGGCAGGAGATTAGGGCTGAGAAGGAAACTGGATCTGACATGATGAAGTGGCCAAATTCAGTGGGCCAAATGGCCTAACTCTACTCCTATATCTTATGGCCTTATAAGACATAGACCATTCAGCCCATTGAGTCTGCTCTACTAGGCTAGTTTATTATCTCTCTCAACCCCATTCTCCTGCTTTTACTCCGTAACCCTTGATGCCCTTACTAATCAAGAACATATCAACCTCTTTTTTTAAATATACCCAGTGACTTGGCCTCCACAGCTGTCAAGTTCACCACCTTCTGGCTAAAGAAATTCTTCATCTGTTCTAAAGGTTGACGTTCTATTCTGAGGCTGTTTGCTATGGTGCTAGGCAGCCCCACAATAGGAAACATCTTCTCTATGCCCTTTCTATTTAAGCCTTTCAATATTTGATAAGCTTCAATGAGATTCCCCCCACCCCCCCCCCCCGCATTCTTCTAAACTCCAGCGAGTACAGACCCAAAGCCATCAAATGCTCCTCATATGTTAACCCTTTCTTTCCTGGAATCATTTTCGTAAACTTGGCCCTCTGACCCTCTCCAATGCCAGCTCACCCTTAGACGTGGGGCTAAAATCTGTTCACAATATTCCTAATGTGTTTTAACCAACACTGTATAATGTCTCAGCATTGTATTCTTTTATATTATAGTCCTCTCCAAATAAATGCTAATATTACATTTGCCTTCCTTACCATTGACTCAATCTGTAAGTTAACCCTTGGGGACTCCCAAGTCCCTTTGCACCTCTGCTGAATTTTCTCCCCATTTAGAAGGCAGTCTGCAACTTTATTCCTTATACCAAAATGCATAACTATGTATTTTACTACACAGCATTGTATCTACCACTTCTTCACCCATTCTACTTATTTGTAAAAGTCCTTCTGCAGACTCCCAGATACTTCAGGAAACCCCACCCCTCCACCTATTTTGTATTGTCCGCTAACCATCAATTCTATCAACCAGATCATTAATATGCAACATTAAAAGAAGTGGTCCCCACACCAACCCCTGTGGAACAGCACTGGTCACTGGCTACCATCTGGAAAAGGCCCCGTTTTTTCCTCACCCTTTGCCTCCTGCCAGACAACTGATCTTCTATCCATGCTAGTATCTTTTGAAAATACCATGAGCTCTTGCCTGTTTAGTAGCTTCATGTACGTTGTTAAAGGCCTTCTGAAAATTCAAGTGCACAAAACACCAGTTTAAAACAATCCTGTAAGTGGTCCTCAGTCTCTGCCTGTATGTCAGGAGTAGAAGTACAGCCAGATGAGTGGACTTGCCAAAGTGCAATCGTGAGTGCTCTTGATGGTGGTGCATCAGCGGTAAAGGTGTTGGTTCCTCTGGTTTCACAGATGACATGTTGATGGTAGTTGGTCAGGGACTTCCTCAAGCTTATCTTTGTTCTTTGCTAATTATGGTGGTATCACAAAAGATAACTTTCAAAGTGAGCACCAATTCAGTTGCTTAAATGATCTTGAGAATTGAGTTGTTTTGTTCTGGAACTTGGTATCAGGGTTCTAGTTAGAAGGGAGCCTTTTGTAATTTGCTGCTGAAACCTTTGTCCATGTCTCTAAATTTTAATAATAAAGTCAAATTCATCTAAAATTGCTTCCTATCTTAGCATGTGCTTCCCAACTATCACCTCTCTGCCTTCTCTTCCATATTACCCAATTTTTAAAAAAATCATCTCATTCTTATTTAAAATCTCTCCCTATTTCTGTAACCATTTACAGGCCTAGGTAGGCAGTCAGTATCCTTCCCCCGCGCCCCCCCCCCACCATTTCCCTATTCTGTGTGCTTCTTTTGCCACAATTTTCATTGTCCTACCATTCAGTGCGACATCTATAGCAGCCAAGAGTGAAGGTTTAAACTCTCCTCTCTTAATCTTTCCTGCCCTATTTTTTTGTTACAACTTAACCAAAGTTTGGTCAATTTTTGAAATTATATATTTAGCTTTTGATGTCAGATTTGTTAATGACCCTATGAAGTGCAATAAAGGGGTAAATTACTATGTTACAAAATTGCTATGTAAGTGTTATTTATAGTTTAGGCTGAAAACCTTTTTCTTCCTCTTGGTTAACTGTGGGCATTTAAACGTGTTAATTGGATTTGCTGTCTTAAGTAAAAGATTTTAATTTGATTGAAGAGCTTTGGTTAGTACATGAAAACTTTGCTGTTTAAAGATCATATCTGAATATTAATTGATTGTTTTCACACTCAATGTAATGTACAGAGAAATAGCTTATAAGTCACGAGTTGGGCCACAGCTGGATTTTTGGTATTAAGTCCTATAATGACAGGTGTGTACTAGTAACGAAAAGGCATAGCTAGAGGGCTGTTTTGTTGATGTTGTAATGCTTTAGCGAATGCTGTGTCTGGAAAGGGTGAAAAATTTAAAAGTAGGTTCCAAGGGGGAATCAGATATGTACTTAAAATGATGTCACTGTTATCAAAGATCTGGCATAACCACAAAAGATATACTGGCTTCCTTCTTTGCTCTAATCTTTTATGAATATTCTTTTTCAATAATAGATTATACTTGTACAATAAAATTCAGTATATTTCTGATTATCAAAAATATTTACCATATATTCGAGGATCCATGCATTGCACACTCTCCAAATCCAACCGATTTTTTTTTGTCAAAATGCCCTAACATGAATAATGTGCTGCTTTTCTGCTGAAGTTGTGCTTTGTTTTTCTCCCTCGCTACTTTGAAGAATAAATTTCCTCACACTAAGTGAGTGTGAAAATCATTGAGCCAAGGGGACATTACTTCTAGTTTTGGCAAGCAGCACATCCTGTATCTCTAATCTTTTATTGTTTTTGTGCTTTTGCTGCTACATTTGGTGCTTTTGTCCCTGGCACATTTAATGTAAAGAAGTTTGAGGAGAAAAGACTTGATAAGTGAGTACACATACTTAATCATTGAGACAAAGGCAGAATTTTGAATGGGCTTTTATGATAACTTAATTAATAAAAAACAAGACAACTTGAATTAGTATTTAGTAAGCAGCCTGAAATGTAATTACAAACCTAAACTAATATTTTAAGCAGGACAGTTTAAATCAAACAACCATTTTGGAAGTTTATCATGTTGTGGGGGTGGGTAGGGTAGGGAAAGAATTTTGGGGGGGGGGTGGGGAGGAAATAGTGCATGCTAAAATTACATGTATTCTGGATTATTTTTATTGTTGCCTGCATGGAGATTACTGTGTCTGTAAATTTGTGGTGGTAATTATGTTTTTATGGCATTTTCATTTTATATATGCAATTAGTTGGAAAAAATCTTTCTTTTTTTTTCATCCACTCATTCCAAAGTTGTCATGGGCTTTCAGCAAAAGAAAAGGTAAGAAAGAAGCTGTATTTCCCTAGTTTTGTCTTTGTCTTCAGTGTCTGGAAAGACTCAAATTCCAAAGGCATTACATGAGCAGCTTTAATGAATGAATGTCTAGCTTTGGAACAACAGATGTGACGTGTAGCTTTATAAGCAGCTTCCTATTGATTGCTTTCAACTTCTTTTGTGCTCATTCAAGGAGAAGCAAGAGGAGTTACTTTAGACAAAAAAACCTACTGGAAAGCAACCAATTTTGTTGGGCTCAGAAAAGAAGGATAGTCATGAAATTACTTATTTTGTACCATCACCAAAATGGTGTCCCAAGCTTCCACAGAACATAATTTTATTACATTGAGAGCTTTATGATGATGTAGTTTTATTTCCTCTTTGTTCATCATTCCTTTGTTATTTTCAGCAGTTACTTCAGAAGCCACCTTGTAAGTTCTGTCGTTAGAATTACATAATTGCTTGCGAGCATGGAAATTCTCCTCGAGCCTCCTTTGGTAAAGTTATTTTGAAAGGGAGGTTCTTAAATTTGTCTTTTAAAATAAATTGTATGTGTGCAGCACTCGACACTTTTTTTGCAAGAGAAAAATTCTGTCCTGTGCTATTGGTCACTACACGTGGATTGCCTGTTTGTGACTGTTTTTAAACTTTAACTTGCAAATCTAATGGTATTTTAGCAGCATTTATTTATTTGATTTTAGTGGTGACTATTCTGAAGTTCATTTTGTTTGTGGCCCTTTTGCTTTCCTGTTCACATTCTACTTTGTACCCAGAAAGGAACATACAGATTGATGCTTGTATATTGTTAATGACCTTGATCTATTAAATTTTAAATCTATTCAATATACATATACTGTAATTGATTTTTTAAACTTTTTTCTTCTATATTATATATTGCATTAAGCTGCAGCTGCAGGTTAACAAATTTCACAACATGCCGATGATGATAAATCTGATTCTGAGTCGGAATACTGTGGCTTTGCTGCAATAATTTTCATCAGTAACAAGTTATATATTGAGCAGACCTCAAAATGTCAATAGAAAATGATGAGATAATTTTTTAATTGAAAAGGTATGGGCTTTTTCGTTGAAAGAAAATTAGGAAGTGACAGACCATGATGTTATGAAATAATGCATTGGTTGTGTAAGGTAGATGTGGATGAATCCAAAACTACTGGACATGGACAAAGTCATTATGAATCTTCGGGATTGAGACATTGCTTGGCACCTTTACCATTCTTGGAGCCTGATGTCCACAAGATTAAATCAAGAGTTGTTGAAATTTGCATTGTTTCTTCCATATTTGTTCTCTCTGACCTGTTCCATGCATTTCCTGGGAATCTGGGTCAGACTTATTAAGTGAATGAATGTTTTAGTAAGCTGTGAAGTTGCATGAAAATTCCAGCTTGATTTGTGACTGCCTGTGAAATTGTCCTGGAATTTTAAAGAATTTCTGGATAAAACTTCAATGATTAAAGTTAAGTTGAAAACACAACTGCGGAGGACAAAGCTAACTACATCTGTATTCGGGAGATTAGTTGCTTTTTTATCTACGTGTGAAAGAGAGGCTCTGTTGAGCAGCAGTGAGATTTTCTGCATACCATCCACTATGGCCTGTCATTTATTTAACCAGCCCACAGCTGGAGGAGGCTGGAGGAGATTTGTAACAAGGAACTGGGCCTGAAAATTAATCCATCTATTATGAAGTTTTTATATCACTTCAGATGTGATTAACTGTTTACATTATTTTCTTTGCATATACTGAATTTCTGAAATTATTGATTAAACAAATTGGAAAATGTACTAGCTTTTGGAGTCAAAAGTTCAAAGTAAATTTATTATCAAAGTATATGTATGTCACATATACAACCCTGAGATTAATTTTCTTTCGGGCAATCACAGTAAAGACAGCAACTAGTATGCACAAAATACATAAAGAAGAAAATAGAAATAATAATAAGCAATAAATATTAACAACATGTATACTGAGATCACATAACGATCTTCACTCAGAAGATATTATCCTAGTTATCTGCTTGAACCAATGGGTGTGGCTCATGCTAGTCTCTAGCAAAATAGACTTGTAGAATGAGGCCTTGATGCATTGGTAAAAAGTCTAAGGAAATTAGAGGCATATAGTTCTGCTGTAGTTCTCTGAGGAAAAAATATTACCAGGTGGACAAAGGTTGAAGAACATTCTCAAAATCATCTTGAGCAAATGTAGAGGATCTTCATCCATTCCAGGGAACCCTTGGACGAAGTGGAGAAGCTTTTCAAGTTGCCACACAAGCCCAGCACAAGCAGTAGGAGTGCACGACCTCACCCACCAATCACCACCTGCAGTGAAATCTGCAAAACCCATTTTAACTTTTGTATATAAGCATTTATCACAATAGTAGTTAGCATTAGGTTTATTTGTATTGCCTCTTTTGAGAAGTAAAGTATTCGATTTTTTAAAAAATGGAAGTTCAAAATTCATTTAAATTCAACAGGTGGTCTATTTTTATAAAATGGTTTTCATGTTGAATTTTATGCGGAAGTTTTTTTTAATGCTGCACAATTTTTGTTGTGGCAGTTGCAGGTTTAATTTTAAAAAACACTAAAATTTTAAAAGTCACATATTAAGACGTTGAAAAGCTATTTTTTTGTGATGCACAAATCCATTTTTCTGTATCGAGCTCTTAAGAAATTTGCTGATACTCTTAATGGAGAAATATCAGTATGAGATTTTACAGGAGTAACCTAGGTTAAGTTGATTAGCTGTTTTGGTGAGGAATTTGGTTAAAATCCACTTAAGCTATTTAAGCATCTCATTTGTAGGACTTTTAAATGGGAGAATCTACTCCACATTAGATGGATAATAGTTTTTTCAAAGTAAATTTATTATCAAAGTACATTTATGTCACCATATACAACCCTACGAATTATTTTCTTGTGGGCATAGTCAATAAATCTGTAGAATAATAACCATAGCAGAATCAGTGAAAGACCACCCAATTTGGGTATTCAACCAGAGGGCAGAGACAACAAACTGTGCAAAAAACAAAGATAAATAAATAACTACACAACTATCAAGAAATTAGATGTGAATCGATGAAAATGAGTCCCTTGGTTGTGTGAACATTTCAATAATGTGCAAGTTAAGTTATCCCCTTTGGTTCAAGAGGCTGACAGTTGAGGGGTAATAACTGTTCCTGAACCTGGTGTTGCGAGTCTTGAGGCTTCTGTATTTTCCTGATGGCAGCAGCAAGAAGAGAGCATGTTCTTGGTGGTGGGAGGCCCTGATGATGGATGCTGCTTTCCTGTGACAGTGTTTCATGTAGATGTGCTCAATGCTGGGGAGGACTTTTTCTCATGATGGACTGGGCCTTATCCACTACATTTTGTAGGATTTTCCATTCAAGGGCATTGGTGTTTCCATTCTAGACTGTGATACAGCCAGTCAATATACTCTCCATTGCATATCTGTAAAAGTTGATCAGTTTTAGATGTTAAGTTGAATTTCCACCAACTCCTAAAGAAGTAGAGGCACTACCGTTCTTTTTTCGTAATTACACTTTCATGCTGGTGCCAGGACGGATCCTCCAAAATAATAACAGCAAGGAATTTAAAGTTACTGACCCTCTCCACCTCCGATCCTCCCACAAGGACTGGCTCATGGACTTCTGGTTTCCTTCTCATGAAGTCAATAATCGGCTCCATCGTCTTGCTGACGTTAAGTGGTTGTTGCTATGGCATCTCTCACCCATATTTTCAATCTTTCTCCAATAAGCTGATTTGTCACCACTTCTGACTTGGCTTACGAAAGTAACGTTGTTAGCAAACTTGAATATGGCATTGGAACTGTGTTTCGCCACACAGTCATGCGTGTAGAGCAGGGGGCTAAACACAGTGTTGTGGTGCCCCTGTGCTGATGGCCATAGTAGAGAAGATGTTGCCAATCTGAACTGACTGGGATATGCAAGTGAGGAAATGGAGGATCCAATTGCATGAGGAGGTATTGAGGCCAAGGTTGCGGAGCTTATTAATTAGTTTTGAGGGGATGATGGTATTGAATGCTGAGCTGTAGTTGATACAGAGCATCTTAATGTGTGCATTTTTACTGTCCAGATGTTCCAGGGTTGAGTTGAAGAGCCATCTGTGGATCTGTTGCTCCGATAGGCAAATTGGAGCTTCTCAGGCAGGCGTTTGTTATGTTTCATCACTGACCTCAAAACACTTCATTGTGGATATCCTACTGGGCAATAGTCCTGGAGGTGGCTCCCTGTAATTGAAGCCTGCTTGATGCAGGTGGTACCTCAGACTGCTGAACTGAAAGGTTAAAGATTTCAGTGAACACTCCAGCCAGTTTGTCAACACAGGTCTTTAGTACTTGGCCAAGTACTCTGTCTGGAGTGAATGCTTTCTGTTGGTTCGTACTCCTAAAGGCCGCTGACACATCGGTCTCAGACTGGAATCAGAATCATCGGGGAATGTGGTGGGTATGTTCCATTGCTAATGTTGGAGTATTCTAGGTCTTAGACATCCATATCTCTGTCATCACCCAAAATAAATGATCTGAATATCATTTCATTCCTATTTTGAAACTTCCGGCTGCAGATTTTTTTTATAGCAGTGATTACATTTAAAAGCTAATTTAGCAGCAAAGGACCTTGTGACATCTTGACATAATATAATGGAGCATGTATAAATGATAATGTATGTAAACCTCTGCATTTTTCTTATAAAAATTTCAGGCAATTAAGGATGGTGTTGCATAATATTATGCATGTCTTTCAGGAATGCAGCAAATTAAAATAGCTTTAATTTAGTAACACAAGTTACTGAATATATATGAATAGTCACTTAGTGAAACTAAAACCACAATATGTATATTTTTGGAGTTGGTGTAGGGTTCTTGGCAAGGAGCACCCCATAATCAGAAATTCACAATGAAGTTTGAAAAAGTTTCTTATTTGTAGAATGTAGCACCTTTTTAAATTTGGCAAAATGATAAGAGTCACTGAAGTCGTACCAAATTTCCTTTACTTCTGCAGAAGGCTGAGATGTTGGCATGCTTTTGCGGCTATTGTGTCCATCTGACAGGACCCGGACAAGTTATTGATGATATTTACACCAAGAGCTTATTTTCTTTCCAAGTCTAGTCTGTTTGTGACTCCTTAGATCAACAAAATAGATAAACTATTTTACTGTGGATTGTCATTGTTCTGACTTGTATCAGATAGCATAGAAATGTGAGAAAATTAATCTGTATTGAATTGGAAAGTGAGTCCATTCAGATCAGGGAGTTGGTCCTAATTTCGGTACTAAAATGTGTTTGGCCAAAAATGTGAGCAATAAAGTTTGTGCATTTATAGATTGTAGAAGTTTGTTCTAATTATTTATAGAAATGAAAAACTGTTTAATAAATGTTTTGCTTTGTGAAACCAAGAAGTACGATTTAGAAATCTTTATTTTGAGAGTTGGCCAAGGAGAGTCCGAAATCTGCTCATTTGAAATGCTTAAAATATATATATTAAGGATAATATTCAGCCTTGCATCCTGATGTTAGTTATCAGACTGAAGTGAAATATTTCCAAAGTAAATGTTTGTTTTGAAATCTGCAGTTAACGATAAAGGTGTTATTAGATTAAAATAATTTAAAATGTTGGTGAAAAGTGGTAAGTTTGTAAGTTATGGCAGCATGAGAAGCCAACAAAAGGTGACCAAAATTTGATGAGGTTAAAGTTTATGTACCTCTTTGACATAACATGTTT
The DNA here is from genome assembly GCF_030028105.1 of Mobula birostris. Classification (NCBI taxonomy): domain Eukaryota; kingdom Metazoa; phylum Chordata; class Chondrichthyes; order Myliobatiformes; family Myliobatidae; genus Mobula; species Mobula birostris. Next base: position 23,637,111 of record NC_092393.1, read on the forward strand.
TCCTTGTACAATGTCTATGGGACTCCTTCCCTTTCTGGGCCTCTCTCCTGTGCCCAGCTTTTCCAGTTGCTTATTTGATATTTAAAAGTGAATGGACATAGATTTCTTCCTGTTTAAATATTAAGACTAGATGTGTTGGGGTGAATCCTAATCTCAAAGGACATGGAATTGAAGATGGTTGAGATTTTAAGATGCCCAACCTGCTTAATTCACAGATTGAGGTAAGTGGGGTGTGGTCCGACCACAGCTGTCACCAGAAGTCATTGACAACCATAAACCATTTGTCTTTGATTAGTGTACTCTGCCAGTTTTAACTCTGGCCAGCTGTGATTTGAAGGCCTCAGATTTTTATGCAGTTTTCTGAACTCTGAATCATTCCTTATTTTCATTATTTTTCTGATATTAACTCTATTTTCAGCTTGATTGAAGTTCAGCAAATTGCCTCTTTTTTTTAAATTTTGCATTTCCACTTCTTTAAAACCTTCTTCTTGAAACCTGGAGTATTTTAATTAAGATATTAATTTCATGAATATGTCAGGGATAATAAACTGATTCTGACTTGTCTTAGTTTCTTTTCCTTGGCTTCACTTCAACCATGCTTCTGGTCTAAATATGTGTGATTTAAATTGTGCTTAATATTTTACGAAGTATCTTGGAATGTTCCACTCTGAAGGTGCAATTTTTTTTTTTTTGAAAACTGAAAGATGATGTGGAGACAAAAGACATGAGAACATGACAAAATCTCTTGCAAAAAATAGAAAATGTCAATCAATTTGGAACACTTTGATCATTTTTTAAAAATACGTTTAAATGGTTGAATTTTAATTTTGTAATATTACGCTCATGTTCAACTAAGATGAGTCTTATTCAGTAATTTGGCATTGTGAATTTAGGAGTTGAGCCTGGCTAAGATGTTCATTCAGGAAATACTTTAGTTCTCCTATTAAACAACTTTTATTTCAGCACATTAAAATCATTGTTAGTTAGGACTTGGACCCCAGAATTTATTATATTTTCTTAATGTGTTTTTAAGCGTGTGAACAGGAAATATATTTAGAGTCATATACCTTGGAATACACCATGAAAAAAATGGCCTTTCAGCCCAAAATGCCCCAAAATGGCCATCTAAGGCAGTACCATTTGCCTGCATTTGGCCCATATTTTTCTGCAGCTTTCCTATCCATGCACCTGTCCAAGTGTCTTGTAAACATTATTATTGTTTCTGTTTCAACCACTTCCTCTGACAGTTCATTCTATATACATACCTCTCTGAAGAAGTTGCCCTTTGGATCACTTTTAAAACTTAGCTCTCTCACCTTAATCCTATGCCCTCTTTTTTTTGGATTTCCTTTCTTCAGTCTCTTACTCAAAGATATAAAGTCGTCGCCTGCACAATCTCTCATAAAGACGTTTCAGAAATTTTCTCAAAACATTTTTAGGGAAAAGGCAAGCATTACTGTGGTGGGATGGCTGAATTCTATGATACATTGTTATCAACAGATGGAGGTTGTTTCAGGAGTGAATTATCTCAATATAACTGCAAACATACAGAGTTGATGTTTTGTAAAGATGTCACACAACCAAGAAAAACAGTACCAGCTGATCTGCATAAGGGACATACTAGCTTGTAGCAAATGGGTGTGATTACTTGAAGTTGTTTTTGCAGTAGTCCCAGTGTTGTGCACACTTCTGCTAGGGAGTTAATGAGACTGTTTATCCCTGGTATCATCTATAAATAACCATTTGCTCTTTGAAAATCAGTTGCTGTTAGTGTTTACAGTGCTACAAATCTGAAGTTCATCAGATTACTGACACAATCTGACCATTAGTATTTCATATGGAAATTCAGTAACTGTTTAAAATTATCTGCAGAACAGAAATCATTAGTGAGTTTACATTATATTTAAATATTAAAAGTACCTTTAGTCCAGTTTTTTAAAAATGAATTGCCTTCTGTTTTGCTGAACCTTTTTTATAGTTCCAAATATACAGTGACCTGTAAGAAAACACACAAAGTGCTGGAGGAACTCAGTAGGCTGGGCAGCTTCTACCGGGGTTTGGGGGGGGGGGAGAGTACTGTTAACATTTCAGGCCAAAACCCTTTGGCGAGACTCAATTTGAGTTCAATGTCAAAATAATGCATTTGTGTCTTCATAACTGATCTTTGCAGGTTATAGTCTAGATAACAAGTATTCTCATAACTAACTCCTTGGGTTATTCAAGCCCAAGACTTTTGCATATGCTCTCAAGACTGGAAGTTGAGTACTTTTCTGAAACATTTGACAGATCAAATCTGCCAATTCATTCCACTGCTTCTAGAGTAAGAAGAGCAGAGGCAGCCAGTCAAGTCAGTACCAGTTCAATGCAAAATTAGTCCTCTTCATTCCAATCCTCTATCCATTTTCCCTTTAATAGCTCTGCATATTTCTTCAGATACTTCCCTGGATTCCTTTTGAACACCAAAAGTGAATCTGCCTGCACTACTACTATTGGAGCACATTCTAGATATATTTATGCATCTTTAAAAAAAAATTATGTTTTTTGCCAGACACCTTTGTTCTCCCATTTCTTAATCCTTCCACCAATGGAAACAGTTATTCCTTCACTATACGGTTTGCAATTTTTAATAACATTTCATTTCTGCTCAACTTTGTGTTCCATTGAGAACAATTCCCCTTCTCCAATCTGTTCACATAACTAAAACCATTTTCTCAATCTATGCTACCATTTTCAATTTGCATTTACCCTACAACTCTGTTCTTGTGCCCTTTGTAGAATTGTGCATTTTAATTTACATTGGCTGTTTATTTTCCTACTGTATTTTCTGGCTAAGAAAGATCTCCAGCCACCATCTTCAATGTCACCAAGAGGACATGCCACAATCATGGTGAGGAAACGCTGGAGATGGATTTGGGCAAGAGAGGCCAATTCCATCATCAAGGCAGCACTTCACTGGACCAAAGCATACTTGACACCATACCGTAGAGGCAGAAAATGAGGACCCTGGGGCGCAATAGAGAAGATGGCGGAGGACAGACAGAGATAGAGGACCTTCACTGCTGCCCTGAATGCTAGCATTGTACAGGCAGTAACTATGTTCCAATAGTGAGGTTCACATTTGCTGGATTTCCCCAGCATCTCACTGGGAAACTGCTTGTTGGATATCTGTGTTCTAAGACCCCGTTAATTTTGATGGGGATTGTAGAACAGAGAGTTAAAAGTTTACTTATTTTGCTTTAAAAGGTTTTAATTGTCTTCTCAACTACTTCAAGTTTTCAGATATTTTTATTTTAGTTTTAATTTCATATCTTTGGATGTCAGGGAGACTGGAAAAATCTATTAACATAAATGCATCTATACATGCTTCTCTGCGTTGAGTGTCAGAGATGATTGGGGCATTGGACCTCTGGGCTATCTGTTGGAGGCGAGCGAGTCAGGCTCTCTTCTTCAAATCTTGATAAGTTTGAGCTTGGGCACCAACCAAGCTATTTCTGGGTGGCATCAGGCCAGTGCAGTCTAGGTCTGCATGGTGTGTACATGAATGTTAAATGTGCTTGAACACACCTATTGTATATAAACAATACAGAAATTATCAAATGGCCTTAATGTTAAATTCCAATATTAATGTGGAGAGACAGTAGATGCTGGGATCCGGAGCAAAAAAAAGTCTCTTAGAGCAACTAAGGGAGTCAGGCAACATCTTTTGGAGGGGATAGTTGACATTTTGGGTTGAGACCCTGCATTATCAGTTTAATTTATTTGCCCTGAAGTTAGTGCTAATTAGCATTTGTATTCTGCTAAAAGAATCTTATAACAAAGAAATTATATCTATTGAATAGTTACCTTTTATTTTCCAGATGTACCTTCAGGTTCCCCAGCACAAATATCAAGATCTCATTTACGGCACTATGCAGTGTCAAAAAAGAAAAACAGGAGGCTCCAGAATCCCCAGTGAGGCCAGTGCAACCACAAATCTCACCTTTGAAGATAAACATTCCAGACAACATAGCTGATCTGATCAGTCCCTTACCTTCTCCCACTGGAACAATCAGGTAAGCTGCTAGATAACACTGTTATTGCATTACATAATCTAGTTTATTACATTGTCAGTTTGACTTCCATTAACAAAGAGTGTTCACTAAGATTTTCATTCTTAAGATGAATTTTCAAGTATTATGAAAGGAGAAATGTATTAGGAATATTTGAGAGGGAATAGAATAACATATTGGTAATCAACAGTATAATGCTCAGCATGCGAGTATGGAGTGATATTATGTTTAGCATGGCCAGTTTGGGTTTTTTATACCAGTTTCCTGGGCAATGGAGTTCTCTAATGTATTTTGAAGTCTGAATGTTACTAGTTTCTCTCTCAGCCTCTCATTGAATCATCAACTGACCATGAATATATCTGCTGATCAGCTTCAGTAGATTTCCTTGTTTTTGTATAATCTATTTCCTAGTAACCTACCACTATAATTCAGAACTATCCTTTTAACTCTATTTTCAGTTCTGTTCATCTTTCCTACTTTAACTCTTGTGTTCCTTTAAATCTAACACAACTTGCAGATTTTGCCTATTTGCATTATTCTGTGAACCCACTGCTTTATCCACTAGTTGATGCTTGTATTCTTAGACTAGTCACCACCTTTTGCATCAGTCTATTCTCTAACATGCAAGCTTCATTGCATTTCATCTTCCTCCTCATTATTTTCATCTATTTCAGATCCCTCTAATGGGTCATCCTCAGTACATCCACATGTTACTTTTCTGTTAATGATCTGGAGTTGATAGGAACCCAATTTAACATTGAGAACAGTTTCAATATAAGTTTTCCTTGTATTGAAACTGTTCTGTGTAGTTAGCTAATCCTTTTCTTTCAATCTTTTCATCTGTTTTGTTGCATTGCTGCTCCATTGTTTGCACCAACTTAAAATTATTTGATTTTTATCTACAGTGCTGCAAACTCCTGTCCTTCCAGCCCGAGAGGTGCAGGTTCCTCTGGCTACCGAATAAGTCGTGGACTTCATTCTGACCTGCAGCTAATGTCTGACCATGTACAAAATAATTCAGAGAATGACAAGGAAACATCAGATGGAGACAGCCCAAAGGTAAGTTTAAACTCTTGCCCAGATGATGAGAACTTCATCAGTACTGCATCCAGTTGTCAGGTCAAATTCCTGTAGAGGGTCTTGAACCTAGTTGACTTCAGATGGAAATTTTATCAGCTGAGCCATCATCAACAGATATTGACTTATAATTGTAATAACACATGCAGCATAAACACAAAAAAATTACCTTCTCTGAAATGAACCTGGATTTCAAATTACTGTTTTACAAAGAGGAAACTTTGACATGTTGACTTTCTGAACGGGATGTTCTGAAGCCCCAGTGTAGTATTTATGATTTTGTATGTACAATTCAGGCTTTTACAAATAATGATGAAACAAATCATCAATTTTTTAAATAGTAGTTGGTGATTAAATTGCCTGCACACGGGTAATGTTGAAGACCTCTTACTTTTGACTAAATTTTGTATGTTTTTATTAACAACTTTGTTTTACCAGAACAAACCAAAATTAATCACTTGCTTCATGCAAATATTACTCCACTTTGCCTTCAGATATGCTATTGTTGATAATAAGAAATAATCAACAGGAGAGTAGCACATTTGTTGGTGTTTTTTTTTCCCCCACTGAGCATCAGGGATCCGTATTTGATTCTAGCTTCTTTTGTTGTTTTGTGGAGTTAGCATACTTCCCTTCTAGCCACATAGGTTTTGGCAGGTTCTGCCAATTCCCAAAGATTTTCCAGTAGGTTAATTTTCTACTCAATTTACCCCTTGGAGTGATTGCCAGAAAGCTCAAAGGGTAGCTGATAGGCGTGAGGAAGTAATTGTTGGGCAACAGGCAAAGTAAGGAGGGGAAATCAATGCAAGGTTCTTCTGCTTAGATCCAATGCAACAAATGACCTCCCTTGTCATAATTAGATAAGTGTATATTAAATTACTTTTTAATTTAAGATTTAGATTAGATCAAATTGACTGGAGACCTCTTACACAATTTGAAAATGGTTAATTTTATTTTCTGAAAGGGCAAATGTATTTTAATCCACTTCGTAAATTTATTTACCTAGAGCATTACTGGGTCATATAAAGCAGATTAGCTTTAAGATCAAGCTGTATCACTCCTGGCTGAGCAATATGCCATGAAAATTGTTCAGCACCAGAATAATCTGAATGCATTTCTCATTCCCTGGGGAAAAAAAGTGAAAACTGAATCAGTAATTGTTTTGCTGCTTTTGTTAAATAATAAGTTGGTTAAAATCATGAATATGGAGCTTGAAGGAACTTTGCAGTATAATAGAACGTGTTCATTCAAATAGAACTGATTGAGTGGAGTGCAATGTTTGAAGGTACTAGTTTTGAACCAAAATTCAGTGAAGAAAGTTGTTCTGGATAACTTTAAGTTCTTATTCTAGAAGTAACGATGTTTTTTGATAACAGGATGATGCAAAACCACCTTACTCCTATGCACAATTAATAGTTCAAGCCATTACAACAGCACCAGATAAGCAACTTACATTAAGTGGAATCTACACACATATCACAAAGAATTATCCATATTACAGGACAGCGGACAAAGGTTGGCAGGTAAATATCACAATTTTACTGTAACAAAAAATAATTTCATGGATTTGTTAAGGGAAGCTCCTATCTGATTAATGTAATTGAATGTTTAACGTGGTAATGAAGGCTGCCAATGAAGGTAGTTTTACTGATATAGTCTGCGTAGATTTTACTGTGGATTTGATATGGCAGATTGATTGGGGAAAGGAAGCAAAAGCTTATAGAATCCAAGGGAAAAGGATAAGTTGGATCAACTAGTCATCATGTTTTAAAGAAAGTAATTGGCTATGCAGTTACTGAGCCACAACCTAATACAGGAAGATGGGATTAGGCTTTGTGGCTTTTTCAACTAGCATGGGCATGATTAGCCATATGGAATCCTTCTGCCATAAATGATTTATGATTCTCCAAACGTTTGGTGAAAGTGAAAAAGGAACTAGTGCTTTTCTGGAGTTTATGACGAATAAGCCCGAGTAGAGTTTATTCATTTTGGTGAAAGATATCCCTTAGTATATTAGAGCCTTAATGCAGTTCAGTAGACTCTAATGTATTTTAATTGCAGAACCTCAATCTTTCTCTCATTTCCTGCAGAATTCCATCCGACATAATCTTTCCCTAAACCGCTACTTCATTAAGGTACCACGTTCCCAGGAGGAGCCTGGAAAAGGCTCATTCTGGAGGATAGACCCTGCTTCTGAAAGCAAACTAACAGAGCAGGCTTTCAGGAAAAGAAGACCAAGGGGTGTGCCCTGCTTCAGAACTCCCTTGGGACCCCTTTCTTCCAGGTGTGTAAATGGCATGGAATTAGTTATGTAATTTTTGGCCTAGTTATTTATGCCAGTAGCATTTTTCTGGATTTGATGTATTCCATTAAAGATATAATTATAAAACATTTGTTTTAATAAAAATAAATCCAAGTAGCCATTATAAATTTGGACTTTTACCCTCTAGGCTAGTGTTAATTGTATTTGTTCCAGTTTTGCCTAGTGGGTTAAATGCTGATGCTTAGAAAGCATTTCTAAAAATATTACCAATAAATACTACAAGAGATTATAATTTGACATGATCGAGGCTACTGACATCTGAAAAGATTGAGTCTGGATGAATTGTGCACGGCTAATAAGTATTTAGACAAATATAACAGGAGGACTGATGTTTGAAAATAGTTTCTAAAATTTTATTATGAGACTGTTGGAAAAGGTCATGCGTTCAAAGGCTGCTTAAATATAGGAATTGAGTTTTCATTAGATTTCTGTACAATAATTATTCATGCTCAGTCATATTTTGTCACATTGTAGTGAAAATGAAAAACTTTTCTTTCATTGATGAAATGATAACAATGAAGCATCTGTAAATGAACTGATTAAGCCAATGTAGTTAAATTAATTGTTGGAAATTTTGCCAAGTCAATATTCAGTGTTATATAACTCATCTTTCTAAATATAAGTCCCATTAAATGTACATTAGTGTGCCACCTGCTGGAATGCTAAAGAAATGTAAAATACATGTACAGTGATGCTAGAAAGTTTGTGAACCCTGTAGAATTTTCTCTATTTCTGCATCAGTATGACCAAAATGTGATCAAATCTTTACAGAAGTCCTAAAAGTAGATTGAGAACCCAATTGATTAAATCACACAAACATTGTACTTCATTTATTGAGAAAAATCCAATATTACATGTATTTGTTGAAAAAGTACGTGAACCTCTGGGGATATGCCTTCCCAAAAGCTAGGTGTTGTGTGCATGTTTTTTTTTTGGGAGGGTACATTGCTAGAATAGTTGAAACAGTGTTACTAACAGTATTTAAGAGGTGTATTGATCATGAACCAAGTGCTGGAAAGTGGAACTAATACAAATGAGTGTTTATTAGTGGAGCAACACACATCAAAGTTGCTGGTGAACGCAGCAGGCCAAGCAACATCTGTAGGAAGAGGTGCAGTGGACGTTTCAGGCCGAGACCCTTCGTCAGCGTCCTGACGAAGGGTCTCGGCCTGAAACGTCCACTGCACCTCTTCCTACAAGTCCTGACGAAGGGTCTCGTCCTGAAACGTCGACTGCACCTCTTCCTACAGATGCTGCTTGGCCTGCTGCGTTCACCAGCAACTTTGATGTGTGTTGCTTGAATTTCCAGCATCTGCAGAATTCCTGTTGTTTATTAGTGGATATGGATTTGGTAGGCTGATTGACCTGTTTCTCTGATATGCAACTCTGATTCTTAATGAACAGTGGGATTAAATATCAGTTTTAGTTTGGGTGGCAATAACAAGTTGGTGCCAGTATAGGCCCCCAACTATTTAGTTTGTATTTGCATTTTGAATTGAGGAAAGCATACCTATTTGGTGATAAAAAGTTTCAGGGAGAATTTAACAGATGGGAAAACTTGGCCAATGAAATAGCATGTCGAAAACTGGGGTTATCAACTTCGATAGTTTGAAAAAAAGATCTTTAAATGGTGAGATATTGAAAGGCTTTCTTGTCTGGAAAGACCTAGGTGTCTTTGTAATGAATCACTGAAATGTTAGTATGACAGTAGAGCTACAAACTAGTAAGATAGCTGATGTGTAGGCCTTTAGTGCAAGAAGATTTGAGTTTGAATTGAGTCATTTGCTCCAACTACGTAAAACTATGGTGACTGCACATTAGCTGCAACTCTGGTCTCTCTGCCAAAGGAAGCATATACATGTAATAGAGGGAGTGCTTCAGTTTAATTCCTGAGATTGGCAGGTTTCTGGATTAAGGCATTAAAAAGGGGCTATAATCTTGCATTTGGAAAATGAGAAGTAATCTTATTAAAATGTACAAAAGTCTCATGTGGCTTAACAATAGATGAAGTGAGGATGTTCTAAACACCCCAACCTGAGAAAACTTCATTTTCTCAAATTATCAACAAGGGTCATCCATTCACATATTTGTTCTAGAAGGTAGGGAATCTTGGAATTCTCTACCTAAAAAGGCTTTGGAGGTTGTGGCAGAGTATATTAAAAACAAAAGTAGATTTCTGAGTAAGGAAATCAAAGGATATGAGGTTAATTTAGGAAAGTAATTTAGAGCTCTTGTAGAATGGTGGAGCAGGCACATGGTTCAGTACATTTTGTGTGTGTGTTGTTCAATGCCCTATATTGCTTTTATTTCACATGTTCTGGGACGGTATGTTGATATTTCAGAAAAATCAGCTAAAATAGCTACCTGGGTTTGAAATATATAGCATCCATAAGTACAAGGTTGCTCAACACATTCCTCATTTTGCTGAGGAATCAGAATCAGGTTTATTATCACCAGCATGTGACGTGAAATTTGTTAACTTAGTAGCAGCAGTTCAATGCAATACATAATCTAGCAGAGAGAATAAAATAAAAATAATAATAAATAAATCATTTACATATATTGAATAGATTTTTTAAAAACATGCAAAAACAGAAATTCTGTATTTTTTTTTAAAAAGTGAGGTGTCCAAAAATTCAATGTCCATTTAGGAATCGGATAGCAGAGGGGAAGAAGCTGTTCCTGAATCGCTGAGTATGTCCCTTTAGGCTTCTGTGCCTCCTACCTGTTGGTAACAGTGAGAAAAGGGCATGCCCTGGGTGTTGGAGGTCCTTAATAATGGATGCTGCCTTTCTGAGACACCGCTCCCTAAAGATGTCCTGGATACTTTGTGGGCTAGTACCAAAGATGGAGCTGACTAGACTTACAACCTTCTGCAGCTTCTTTCGGTGCTGTGCAGTAGCCCCTCCATAAATACTCTCCACGGTAAAACTATAGAAGTTTTTGAGTGTATTTGTTGACATGCCAAATCTCTTCAAACTCCAAATAAAGTATAGCCGCTGTCTTGCCTTCTTTGTAACTACATCAATATGTTGGGACCAGGTTAGATCCTCAGAGATCTTGACACCCAGGAACTTGAAGCTGCTCACTCTCTCCACTTCTGATCCCTCGATGAGGATTGGTATGTGGTCCTTCGTCTTGCCCTTCCTGAAGTCCACAATTACCTCTTCTGTATTACTGATGTTGAGTGCCAGGTTGTTGCTGCAGCACCACTCCACTAGTTGGCATATCTCACTCCTGTACGCCCTCTCATCACCACCTGAGGTTCTACCAACAATGGTTGTATCATCAGCAAATTTATAGATGGTATTTGAGCTAAGCCTAGCCACAGTCATGTGTATACAGTGAGTAGAGCAGTGGGCTAAGCACACACTCCTGAGGTGTGCCAGTGTTGATCGTCAGCTAGGAGGATATGTTATCACCAATCTGCACAGATTGTGGTCTTCCACTTAGGAAGTCAAGGATCTAATTGCAGAGGGAGGTACAGAGGCCCAGGTTCTGCAACTTCTCAGTAGGATTGTGGGAATTATGTTATTAAATGCTGTCAATGAACAGCATTCTGGCATAGGTGTTTGTGTTGTCCAGGTGGTCTGAAACCGTGTGGAGAGCCATTGAGATTGCGTCTGCCATTGACCTGTTGTGGCAATAGGCAAATTGCAGTAGGTTCAGGTCCTTGCTGAGGCTGGAGTTTAGTTTAGTCATGACCAACTTTTCAAAGCATTTCATCACTGTCGATGTGAATGCTCCAGGTGATGGTCATTAAGGCAGCCCACATTATTCTTCTTAGGCACTGGTATAATTGTTGCCTTTCTGAAGCAAGTGGGAACTTCCACCCATAGCAGTGAGAGGTTGAAAATGGCCTTGAAAACTCCTGGGAGTTGGTTGGCACAGGTTTTCAGAGCCTTACCAGGTACTCCATCAGGACCTTCCACCTTGCAAGAGTTCACTCTCTTTAAGGACAGCCTAACGTCAGCCTCTGAGACAGAGATCACAGGATCATCAGCTGCAGCAGGTATTTCACAGTTGTAGTTGTATTCTCCCTTTCAAATTCTGTTGCGAAATCATAGGCTTCATTAACATTTTTCTAGTCCCTATTGACTAAAAGCTGATGCAAGTATTAGCAGCTGTCTTAAGAAGAGCAGATAGACTTTGTTCATTTGTTTTGTTTCTTAGCTAGCATAGGTGTCCTTTCTAAGTTCAGTATTACTGATGCAGTAGATACAGTGACATGCAAGAGTTTAGGCACCCCGGTCAAAGTTTCTGTTACTGTGAATAGCTAAGTGAGTAGAAGATGAACTGATCTCCAAAAGTCATAAAATGTGCAAAAGAATGTGTCATCTTTAACTTTAAGCAAGATTAGTGTTTTTTTTTGTTTTGTACAATTTTGGGGGGGGGGGTAAAGGAAAGCAGCACCATGCAAAAGTTTGGGCACCCCAAGAGATTTGAGCTGTCAGATAACTTTTACCAAGGTCTCAGACCTTAATTAGCTTGTTAGGGCTATGGCTTGTTCACAGTCATCGTTAGGAAAGGCCAGGTAATGCAAATTTCAAAGCTTTATAAATACCCTGACTCCTCAAACCTTGTCCCAACAATCAGCAGCCATGAGCTCCTCTAAGCAGCTGCCTAGCACTCTGACAATTAAAATAAATGATACCCACAAACCAGGAGAAAGCTATAAGAAGATAAAGTGTTTTCAGGTAGCCGTTTCCTCAGTTCGTAATGTAATTAAGAAATGGCAGTTAACAGGAACAGTGGAGGTCAAGTTGAGGTCTGGAAGACCAAGAAAACTTTCCGAGAGAACTGCTTGTAGGATTGCTAGAAAGGCAAATCAGAACTACCGTTTGACTGCAAAAGACCTTCGGGAAGGTTTATCAGACTCTGGAGCGGTGGGGCACTGTTCTACTGTGCAGCAACACCTGCACAATTATGACCTTCATGGAAGAGTCATCAGAAGAAGACCTTTCTGCGTCCTCATCACAAAATTCAGCATCAGAAGTTTGCAAAGGAACATCTAAACAAGTCTGATGGCATTTTGGAAACAAGTCCTGTGGACTGATGAAGTTAAAATAGAATTTTTTGGCCACAATGAACAAAGGTATATTTGGAGAAAAGGTGCAGAATTTCATGAAAAGAACACCTCTGCAACTGTTAAGCACCGGGGTTGGATCGATCATACTTTGGGCTTGTGTTGCAGCCAGTGGCAGGGGAAACATTTCACAGGTAGAGGGAAGAATGAATTCAATTAATTCTGAAAGCAAACATCACACTGTCTGTATAAAAGCTGCCGATGAGAAGAGGATGGCTTCTACAACAGGATAATGATCCTGAACACACCTCAAAATCCACAATGGACTACCTCAAGAGGCGCAGGCTTCACAGTCTCCCGACCTAAACATAATCAAAAACCTGTGGATAGACCTCAAAAAAGCAGTACATGCAAGACGGCACAAGAATCTCACAGAACGAGAAGCCTCCTGCAAGGAAGAATAGGCAAAAATCCCTCAAACAAGAATTGAAAGACTCTTAGCTGGCTACAGAAAGTGTTTACAAGCTGTGATACTTGCCAAAGGGGATGTTACTGAGAACTGACCATGCAGGGTGCCCAAACCTTTGCTTTGGGCCCTTTTCCTTTTTTGTTATTTTGAAACTGTAAAAGATGGAAATAAAGTAATCTTGCTTAAAATATTAAAGAAATGTGTCATCTTTAACCTTATGCCTTTTGGAAATCAGGTCATCTTTTACTCGCTTAGCTATTCACAGTAACAGAAATTTTGACCAGGGCTGCCCAAACTTTTGCATGCCACTGTCTGATTGTTTCTGCAATGGCTTATTTCCTACCTCCATTTTGGCCATTCCTGCCATAGTGGCCAAACCAAGTTATAAGTGTAATAAGCTTTCCTCTATTAGCACTACCTGATATGCTGCACATTTCCTGTAGCTCTGCATTTCACAGATTTTATCTTCCTTTATTCATGTGCACTCTCCCATACTCCTTCTCGATTATACACCCCTCCCCCCAAATTTCCCCTCACGATTTTCGTTTCATCACCATGGCAACAATGGTCTTGCACTATCATGGATCTTTCCATTATCATTTTCTGCCCTACCCTGACTCTGTTCATCTGAAAACTAACTTGTTTTATTTTTTGTTCTGCCACAGGGAATTAACCTGAAATATTAAATCCTTTTGCAGATATTGTTTGATCTGCTGTTTACTATATGATCTGTTATTTTAGGTTAGTTATTTTACATTTTCTTTGGTTTTCAGTTTGTTTCCTTTTTGTTTACCATTGTTTTCAGGTTTATTTTCCAGTCATGAGCATTCATGGATTATTTTCCAGTCATGAGCATTCATGGATTATTTCAATAGAAATCCAGTTTTCATTTCTGAGGAAATGTATATGTGATGTATCTTGGGCTGGTGGTTGGGAGAGGGGAGCGGTGGGAACGCATGAAGGAAATGTGTATCTGAAGCGAAACAAATAGATGAGGAAAATTTAAAGTGATGAGTCTATGAAGAGGTATTCCAGGTGAAAATCCATTGGAATTTGTGCAAGCCTAACCTCAGGACATTAACTGAATAAACAATCTGTGCATGATTATAATGGTCTGGTAGATTTCTTTGGGTAAGATAGTAATGGATTATCACCTGCAGCCATATCGGGTCAGAATTGCATGGTTTTTACTATGCAGATTGCTGTTACACTGTGTTCTAATCTTTGTTTCTTGAAGAGATGTAGATGTAGAAGCCACTGGTTGGTTCCTAGTGCAATCATTCTTGTCTGCAAGCTGCATTATTTTTTAAAGAAATAATGAAACATTCTAGACTATTGACACAGCATGGTAGTGTAAAGCTAGCACAACATTTTACAGTGCTAGCGATTGGGATTTAGTTTGCGCTGCCGCCTGCTTTACCTGTGACCACGTAAATTTCCTTTGGGTACTTTGGTTTCCTCCTCCATTCTAAAGACTTGTGGGTTAGTTCAGGTAGCATATACACAATGCTGGAGAAGCTCAGCAGGTCAGGCAGCATCGATGGAAATCAATATCAGTCAATGTTCTAGGTTGAGAACCTTCTTCAGAATTGAAAAGGAAAGGGGAAGAAGCCAGAATAAGAAAGGAGGGAAAGAAGTAAGAGCCAGAAGGTGTGGGTGAAACCAGGTTGGATGAGTGGGTTAGTGAAGGGTGAGGCTATGTTGAAAAATGGCAACACTTGCTGACAGCTCCCAGCACATCCTTGGAATCTGTTGGTGGTTGATGTGTACAGCACATTTCATAATGTTTTGATGTACATGTGACAAATAATGTTAACCTTTAAACTGTTTTGGACTAGTTTTGAAGAGTAATTGTGCAGTTATTCTGTTTTTGACAGCTTTTGAAAGAATGTGAAGTTATTATTTGAATTCCCCATGTCACTGTCCTTTTGCACCTTTCTTTTCTCTCCAACCTTCCTTAAGTGACAGCAGACTTTACAGCTAAGTACTTCTCATTACTCATATGCCCAAACTTCATTCCACACTTTGTGAAAACTACTAATTCGGTGCTATTCTGCAATACAAAGTTACATGCACTCATTTTTAAAAATTTGATACTCTATATAAATCAGAATATAATGATAAGTATACCACTCAGGTCATGGTGATCTCTTGATCATGTGGAAAGCATATTTTTTTTATTAAGGAGTTGTTAACCAAAATATAGATGTCCTTCACCTTCGAAATGCTTCACCAATTCTTTATTTGACTTGAATACACTTTTAGTGGCAGTACTGATGGGGATTGGAACTATGGGGAAAAGACATGTTTCATGTGCAGGTTTGTTGCAGTACAGTGAATGTTTGGGTGTCTGTGACAGCTTTTATTAGAAGTAACAGTGTCTTCAAGGATATGTATGTGCACTGCTCGGCCATAATCTTGTACAATTTTTGACAAGACCATTCTTTGTTGAAAATCCTGCAATTTAATCCTGAAAAGATTAATCTTGTTGTTCACCAGGGTTCCCATGGCTTTGAAAGTACTGTGTTTAAGGCCAATAATAGGTTTTCTTTGTAGGTATTGTTGAACACTAATATTGTGACAAAGTTGAGCTATTGTACTGTTTGATTACTCCAGCACAGATTAAATTCCAAAATATTCAGCTTCTTTGTTGTAACTTATTGAGTTTTCAGCTGTTGATGTCTTGGTGTTTGAATAACATCAAGGCCTGACCTCTGGAAATTGAGGCTAATAAATGCAAACCTGAACAAAGTTCATATGGGAAAGTTAACTGTTCTGCAAAAATGGTCAACTGCATAGGTAGAGCTGTGCTGGCTTTTCCACCATCATCCACTTACTTCTGTTTTCTGGATGATTTGTTTCCACCTCAATTTCTGAGGTTGCAGATGACCAAAGTGTGCTGCAAGTATTGCAAAAGATTGTTGAAGGGGTAAGTAGATAGATGAAGAAGTGCTGTATTCCTTTTAATTATGTAGCCCTTTGATATATCTCTAAGAAGGCCAACCCAAAAATGCCGTCTTGATTTTTTTGACGGTTGAAGGGGACCAGAGTCAGAATTGAGTTTAATATCACCAACAAATCTTATGATGTTAGAAGATTTTGAGAACATCCTTCAATTTATTTTTCTTCTGCCCACCTAGTAATCGCTGGTTATGACAGTTGAAATTGTTTTTTTTTTCTGGGCTGTGCAACAGTGAATTGCATGTGAATAGGGCTTCAGTGCTGAGAGTTAGCTTGGGAGAGAACAATGACATTGGCTTTCTTTTCCTGCAGTGGGTACTCCACCTTACTATCAACCAGCTGTGAAGATGCAGCAAATAGTTAAGGTGGTAAATGATATGTTGGTCTTCTTTGGAAAAGGTCTTGTATAGAGAAACATCTTTATTTCCTGATGCAGAGTTTCAACTTGAAAGGTCAATGACTCCTTGCCCCTGTTTTCCCCTACCTTCCCCACCATATGCCACTCGATCTACTGAGTTGTTGCTCTAGCAGATCGTTTATTGCTCAACTGTGTCTGCCACAATGCAGGACTTTGGTCAGAGCTTAGCTGGAGGATTGTGATCTCCCTAACTGAGAACGGATATACTTGCCATAGAGGGAGTACTACTAACCTTTCTCAGACTGATTTCTCAAATGTCAGGGCTATCAGAAGAATAAAGTTTGATTTAGCTGGACCTAATGATCTTGATCTGTTTCTGTCTTCAGCTCAAAATGGTGTGGGGGGGGGGGAAGGGGAGATAATTAGTATGTATGTTGATAATTTCAATTTTAGATACAAGTGATAAGTTATTGGTTTAACTTAAATTTCAAGTACCTTGTTTTGGCTTTGTATTTACTTAAGAGATTCTCACCATTTACTTTCTCCCCCTTCTACTACAGAAGTGCACCAGCTTCTCCGAGCCACCCCGGTGTGTTTTCATCCCACTCCAGTGGTGTCCAAACCCCAGAGAGCCTGTCCAGGGAAGGCTCTCCAGTCCCCACAGATCATGAAACTAGCACTGTGCAACCTAAATTAGCAGTATTACGGGAGGCAAGATATGCTCAAAGTGCACCAGGTGAATGCTCCACACTTCCAAGTTTATGCCTGTTTAAGTCTTTTGTTAAGGTTGTGTTTCAGGCAGTGGAAATTATGTACTTATTAACTTTATCTGTTTTTAATTCGGATGTAAAAAAATTTAATTGTGTTGGTTGTAGCACGTGAAACTTGTTGCATTTTTGTTGTACTAGATCTCCATGTTATCTAAACAGTAGCTGACATGAGCTACAATCTATAATGACTTGAAACAACTCAATGTTGTGGTAAAATCTTAATTTCATGTGCTATGATTATAGAAATAATGTTACATAAAACTGAGGATAATCTATTTGTAAAAGAGGTTTTTGAGGTCTTGTTAAGTCATCCAGGTGCAATCGTACCCACAGAGAGCTGTTAGCTCTGTCTTTAAATCTAGTACTTGACATTGAAAAGAGAAATACACTTCTCTTTTAACACAAACTATCATTTCTTTCATTATGCCAAGATTTCAACCAATAAAACAAAACCTGACTGTATGAAAGGGTTGAGTGCTTCATCCTCTCTCAAAACATAATGTATAATGTTCTGTACCTCTTTAAAGCCTAATCTACTTCCAGTTTTGTAGAAAAGTATACCTTACAGTTAGCCTGTTACCATTATTTATAACTATATGGGTAAAAAAGTTAATTTTATCTACAGCAAAGATTTATACTTCTCTATTCGCAATGATATAAAAAATGGAAACATTGAGAGTAAAGCTGAAGAAGTATGAATCTTTGCTTTAAAAAGAGAAAGTCAAAATTTCCTATTGTACTTTAAAATTTGTTTTTGTTTAGTTGCGGAATCAAAGTTCTATCATCTGCGATTATTGCTTAAAGGAAGCGTTCATTTCTAATACAAAAATAGGTGCAGGGAGGTGGGAGAGAACTAAGCCTTTGTTTGAATAATGACTGGAATGATTCTTTAGGGAAAAACGTCACTTTCTCACAACTAGTTACAGAAATGTAGGTTTTTTTTGCAGTCAGCTGAAAAATGATTTTTTTTTAATGCAAAAATTCTTGATAGAGGTGTTTAACGTTCCTACCTGGAGCATGGAAATTTACTCTAGTTGACAAATCATTATCCACTTTTCAATACTCAATGGACTTGTAAAATTTATGAGAGTCATAACTTCCAACAGTCAGATAGATGGTCATTTTTCAGGAAATGCTGGTAGGAAGCAAGCAAGAAATTCAGTTGCAAGAGTGTGTTGCGTAATAGATCTTTTGGAACATTGGCTTAAACAGTCACTAAAATGGTGATTTGGATTCCAAGAGTGTAATTCAGGCAATTGTAATTTTATTTATATGTAGAAACTTCGCCAATGTCATGTTCTTGCATGGAAGCATTCTCTTCCCTGTATAAAACTTGTGGTGTATGATATGTAGCTGCTTTCTGTTGTCATCTAGAGTGCATTTTGCCTACTTGGCTCACTCAGTTCTTGAAGTTAATTGCTGAATCAGGTTCCAAGGCAAATGACAAGTGGTTCATGATTTCATTGATCTGTAGTTCTCTTTGTACCAGCAAAATCTTGTTCTTGAGTTGCTTTGAATATAGGTGCCTTTCACTTGAGTGGGATTTGTGCTGCACCACTGTTACTGATCAGTTCTGGACACTGGTGCTGCTTTTTGTCTGCTTGGTGATCTCAGCACTGTTGGTTGTTTATCTGTATACCAGAAATCTGTATAGTTGTCTTTCCAACTTGTAGAATTCAATTACTATTGATCACATGAATAATTCATTAATAGTACACTTCTTAAGGGGGATGCTTCACTTCATATGATTTTGTATTTTTTGCTGGTGGAGTGGTGGAAGGCGGATTTGGCCATGAACCCAATCTCATGGCTCTAAACATGCAATTACTACTTTTTCAGATTGGCAATTTGGCCAGTTAAGTCATTTTTATGTATCTTGTAAGACAGAGGAACTGAACAAAGAGAGTATGTGCAAAGGGGTAGATTTTTGGTGATAAGAATTAAAGCATTTAAAATATTTGTGCATGTCCATAATTAATTTCAAACTATATTATCTGAATAGTGATGATTGTTATATTACTTAAGTAGCATTTGGAAGTGGTGAAATTTTCAATAACTTGGTGAACCCTTGAGTTTGTTAGTGACACACTGTGTCATTAATTAAAAATCCAAATGCATAGAGCTTTTCAAAAAGGATGCAAAAGTATTTCACATTTCATATTTAATGAAAAATACACCTCCTCTCTTGGTACAGAGTGGAAAGCATACAAGGCCTTTGTTAGAGGAAGGATAATATATTAATCACCCACGCAGAAAAAGGTGAGCAAGGCTAAGTTAGATCAGTTAGAAAATACTTGAATGAAGCTGAAACTGAAATTTGCCAAAGAGTCACGATCTGCAGATTGTGGAATTAGTACCAACTGAACACATAACCACCGCAGAGGTGAATTTTGTCCCTCACCAATCATATTCCAGATCAATGGTTTTCAAACATTTGTGTACGGCGCAAAATCTTGGAGAAGCTCAGTTTTTCTGAGCCCCTTTAGCTTATAAACATGCTAGGCTGCCCAGTTTATTTTGGAAAATTTGATGCAATAATAACTTCCATGTTCGCAATCAAACTATTTATGTAAAGTTCTGAAAATCCTTTATATTGATAGGTAATATTTGAAGTCCCATTGGGATCCTACCATGGACCCCAGTTTGAAAACCTCTGATCTTGAGGGGAGAGGAGGGGAAATTAATTCAGAATGCTAATAAATCAAAAGTTCATATTATAGGAAAGGGAAAGACAAGTGCCTCCAGAACCTTGAATTGATAATACCTTTTCTCTTGTTGATGGTTGTTCTGTGGACTTTAAGGAGTTATACCTTTAAGAGCCTTTTAAACCCTTGTTTCTGCTGTCATAAATGAGATACAGTGGAGGACGAGGCAGTGGTCTTTCCTGTCATCAATATTTTTTAAATAGTGCTGTAAACTTTAATATTTATCTTAATATAAAACACACACATTGTCACAACTGGTCTTGTTGATAATCAAGCTGGTCAGTACTGCATAAAGCATTAGATTTCTAGTTTTGCTTGATATTATCCATATTACAATGCATTTCAAACTTTGCAGTTTACCAAATATAGGTTCACCAGGAGGTATCTTGTTGGCTCCAGATTTGATGTCTTTGAAAATAGCTGCAGTACTCAGATTCATCTTTGATATTGGCAAAATCATCTTTTCAAGCTAAGAAGAAACTTAAGCCTTATGAAAGCTAATCAAGCTGTAAGGGGAAAGATAACATGTTATGTATCTAATTTGTTCATTATTTTGTTTTACATCAATACTTTTAGTTCTTATATAAAAAAAAGGATTTGGTGAACTTAATAAAACTTGAGCGAATTGGGATATATGAAATCTGTGATTTACTTTCTCTTTTAAATGCAGAACCATAACCTCTAATCTTAGTGTATATCATTCGGACATTTTGTAATTTTTCAGCACCTTCTGAGACATGCAGTTGGATGTGCCTTTGCATAAGCATTGATGAAACTCTGGTTATACTGAAATTTCACTTTGGGGCAGAGTAAGATTGTCAAATGATGACGTTCTTTGAAGTTTATAACACGCCTATTTGCACTGGGTAAAATATTCCAGCTTTCATCAAAATGTTGAATATTAGTAAGAGGTGTGCTTAAACTAATTTGAGGATTATTTCAAAGGATGTCTTTTAAAACAAGATGTTTACCTAAGTACGTTTATGTGGTATTTTAGCCAAATTTATTATTTTGAGTAACATGGTGCTACCTGGAATGACCATTTCAAAAGAGATGTAATTTGTGGAAGTTGGAATTCTTGAAAGTATAGGAATTAGTTTCCATTTTTATTGCAATTTTGTATATTGTTACGTGATTTGAAATAAAAATGAATTCATAATAGAATTAATTGTATTCCCTTTTCCTAATTTGCAGGATCACCTATGTCAGCTCAGCCGGTTTTAATCACTGTGCAACGGCAAATTTCACAGTCTATGAAACCAGTTACGTATACGGTAGCCACCCCTGTTACATCAACATCCCAGCAGCCTATGCTGCAAACAGTTCATGTGGTTCATCAGATACCTGCTGTATCTGTTACAATGGCTAGTCTACCAGCAAACAGCTACACTGTAGCTAACCCGTCAGTTGTGACACAGGCAATGGTTAGCCAAGCCAAAATGGAATGCCCAGAAAATGGAGAACAAAAGGAAGTGAAAGGTAATGTGAGTTTGGACTTCCAGACACTACAGCTTGATGTCCTTAAATTATTAGTACTAGGACAAGATGAGCATCATCATCTGATGTAATGACTTGATAAACTTGCATAAGAATGTGTCGTAAATAATTAGGACAGGAAATGAAGATGTAGTGAAATGATTGTTAGTACAGAATGCAAGAAGGAGGGTTACATAACATTTAAAAGCTAAACAAAATTAAATTTGGTATAAAGTCTCGCCTCAGCATTACTTGAGCTGTCTAAAAAGTGTTCTCAACTCTTCTGCCATCTTCTCCAGTATTTGTAGTTGTAATGGTGAAACTTGCCCTACCCCTGTGGAATACATTGATAAAACACACTATTTTCATACATAGGCTTTTCAGAGTAGAAGCCAAAATGGATCAAGGAATACAGCTACAGTTATTAACAATAAATATAAAACTAATATTTTATGATTGCATGTGCTGTGGTGCAATTTTCAATATGCACTGCACTCCATGCATTTGAGCTGTTCAATTAAGATGCATCCAAGCTTGCTGTAAAGTGTAATTTCAGAACCCATTGATTAAACCATTTGACAGGTGAGATTCTTGAGCCAGGCAGTACTTACTGAAGTTTAGTGATGTCAGTGTTCTCTGTTGCAAGATCATTTGTAAAAATAATTAAAGAACCTTGGAATCACTTCCAGTGTTGATGAATTAATTCTTTTAACATTTTTATAACTGGTATTTTTAATTCCCTTTTGATGAAGAGAAATGTATTCTGGTGACACATTTTTGAAAGCTTTTTGGGAAACTAGATGGAAAACAAATTCCATTATCCAGTCCAAGGATCCATTTGACAGGTCTTGATTGTTTGTAACGTTACAAGTCAATGTTAGGATTGGCTCTATTAATATAAGGTGGTTATAAACTCCACCTTACCATATCTTGTTGTTGGCGTCCAACATGATTGTTTGTAAACCATAAAAACACCTTTTTCATAATTTCAATGCAAAAACAAAAGCTGTTTGATCTGAATATATCTTAATTTGAAAAATTGAAATTGTCCGTCAGACTTCATTTATTCATACTTTTACTTCTGTTTCACAGTCAAAGTGGAGCCTGTTTCAGCAATTACACCAATAGGCACTGCCAATCGCTTCATTCAGACTTCGCAAGGTACACCCATACAGACAGTTACTATACTACAGCAGGCTCCTCTGGGCCAGCACCAGTTACCCCTTAAACCAATTGCACAGAATGGAACACATGTAGTACCCATCTCTTCGGTAACACATGGACAAGCTAATACTGGTAAAACTTTTTTTATTCTTTCTTGGCAAGGTTAAATGAGAGCAAATGTTTCAATATTTGTTTTAATTGTGAATGTAAGTACTTATGGTTTGTCATTTTTACCAATACACTCTCTCCTACCCAACACTTCTCTACCCCAGTCACTGAATATGAATATTCCTTAATTCAGGAATAATCCAGAATAGATTGTTGCCTCCCATCTATGCTTCATTAGATTTATATAAGCATCTGAGATGTTTTTTGCCTTCTTTCAAATAATTTAATTGAAGCCATCCTTTATTTCCTGCCTTTGTCCTTAACGAAATCCTTTGATCTGGGTTCAAGTTCACTTGCAGTATTTCAGTACCTGGCTTCAATGGGCTTTGTTGAAACCAGTGCCAGAACTATTGTATGTAAGAAAATTGGCTTACCTTGGGGGAGCATTGAGCTGTATCTTGTTCTATACTCCTCTAATGTGTACATGCATTAGTTGATGGGGATTCCTACCTGAACTTGACTCATCTCATAGATACTGAAACTAAATATACCACATCAATTCATCAGCTGTGATAATTAACTCAACAGAGCATGAGACAGGGTCACCTGTATTAGGTCAGTTTGAAAGAAGAAATTCAGTCTTATAGAAAAATGTGCTGTGGACTTGGAAGCAGTTATTTTGTGTACTTATCATGGAGAGAGATGGTCACTGAACAAAAACATGAAATGGCAGTAAATGAAAACCAAAAATGCTGGAGATAATCATCAGGCAAAACAGGTTATGGGTGAGAGAAACAGGTACCATTTCAAGTCAGTGACCTGGGAAAAGAGAAATCCAACGAATTAGGTTGCAAGAGAGTGGTGAGGAGAATAGAAGAAATGTCTTTGATAAGCTGGAGACCAGGAGAGACTGAATGATACAGAAGGTGGTGCTGGCTGAGACACCTTGGTGAATGCATGTTAATCGTAGCTGACCTAACAAGAGATGTAAATAGAAAATAAGAACTGTGGAAGTATGCATTTGTGCTGCAATAAAGAGAATGCAGGAAACTGGCAGGTCTGATAGCTGTGGGGAAAGGAAAAGCTTGATTTATATAAAATGGAATACATCTTCTCAGAGAGGAATAAGAGCCAAAGAGAGGATGGCAAAGGAAATAACATAGCAAAGCAACTGGAAATTAGGGTTCTGCTGAGAAGTAAACAATCTGGATTTGTTTCCTTCTGGTTGTAGAAGAGACCAGACCAGAACATTGAATACAGTATGCTCATTTGGAAGAGAATTGCTGCTTCAGCTTGGAAAGTGTTCGGGAACCAGGATGGTGAGAGGGGAATGGGTTGAAGGGTGGATGTTGCATTGAAAGTGTTTCTGTATATGAAAGAATAAGCCAGTGAGTTACTGAAGGAATGGTTCCTTCAGAATACTGGAAAGGGAGGGTTAGTTCTGAGTGATGGTGGAAATTGCACCAGTGAATGTAAGTAGTGGACTATGAGTAGAAGTTTCAGGAGCCCAATTGGTTATGATGGAAAGGAAACCATCTTGGTGTGGAAAATATTATCTGCATTGAAGTAATAGATTTGAAAATATCTATCTAATAATTATGTGTTATCAAACCAAATTTTGAAATGGGCAGAAGGGAAGATAATCTCATCAAGGGATATAAAACTAAGAGGCTTAGCTAGAGGAAATATGAAGGACTTGTTTTCTTTTGGAGATTAATGCTTGTCACCAGATTAAAATGGTGGAAAGGTTAAAGGGTAGTTTAGGGGACACAGACTTGCCCATAGTGGTGTGTCTGAAGCTCCATGGTTCTGTTGAGTCATGAGCCAACTGTAGGGATCCCGCTGGGTTAATTCTCAATGGCAGGGATAAATGTCACAAACTACTGCACAAATGGGTAAGAGTGTATCGTTTTCAAACTGTAAGGAAAATTGTGCACCTAGAAGTTGCAGTCAGCAGCAATACCCATCACCTCAAGAAAAATAAAACTGCAAATGTGAAAATCTGCTACTGGAGGTTTGCTGGCTGAAAGCATTTCCATCAGCGGTGATGTGAACCAGCAGCATCTATATGAAATATTTATCATGAGGGAGTGGATTGTGCAGGTAACAGGTTCTTGAGTTGTAGCATAACGATTATTCATCAGTATGACTTCTGTATAAAGCAGAAATGTGATTCCATCTGGACAGCTTTATTTTGGCTGACAAACATGATGAAATAACTTGCCATTTTATTTGTTTCTGGTGGTATTTATTGAAAAGCCAAATATTGACCAGGGCATCGGGAGAATTCCCGTTTTAAATTTTGCTGTGAGATCTTTAGTATATACAATGAACTACAGATGTGGCCCCTTGACCCCATAGTAATGCTGTCTCATTTGGCTGTATTCATGTATAGTTAAATGACAATTAAACTTAAATTGAATTGAATTATTGACAAGGTTGAAAACTGTTTTGAAAATACTTCCCAGAGGAGTTGAATATGAGGATAAGGGGCTTCATTCAGTGCTAACTTCATCCACTGAATTTTCGTCAAACATTTACATAATGTCTACAGTACATGCAATATAATTTTAGATGTTGTAAAAGATCTCAATTGTTTTCTTAAATAGGTGAGCAGTATGGCAATCTCAACCTTTTTTTTAAAATATGGTACAACACAAATGAATTGTGAATGTTTATGTGGAATTCCCTTGGTGCACACGTTGTTAATTGATATGAGAAGTAGTCTGGTAGTTTCTGATAGTAAAGTAGTTTCATTAGCTAAAATATTATCAGAGTGTTTGACCTTGATAACAGAAGAGAATAGTTTGAGCCATTTCTTAGCTTAATTATTAATTCTAATGATAAATATTTTGTCACATAAATGGATCAAGTACCGTTGAACATGTTTTACAAGCTTTTTGTGGAGAGATGAGTCTGTATTGTTTTTTGATACTAAGGCTCTAAACTGCAATCAAAAGCAAATTAGCTGGTGGTTTACAAAGATCAGTCATATTGTCAAGGTACTCATAGTAGGAAGACTTGCATTAATGCTTCTTGAGCATTGAGAAAGATGAATCAAACTGCTACTGAAGAACATTACATTTCACTTTTCAATTAGGAGCAAGTCAGCCATGCTGCTCATTTGCACTCTTCTGTATTTTTCTATTCAATTATCGAGAACCACCTAGATGAAGCTGCCAATCAAATTGAGTCTATTTACATCTGTGTGTGTGTGTGTGTGTGTGTATGTATATTATCAATTGTGTAAAGTTGTTATAAAAGAACATCAGTATTTCAATTGGTTTCTTGCAATTTTCCCAATTCCTCCTCTTCCACTAGTTACTAGTATCTGCTAATAACTTCTGTAATGCAGTTAATTGTTCCATTTGTTGACAATTCACAGTCATATCTTTGCTTAAGTTGGTTCACTTGGGCTGCCATTTCCTGCTGCCAGACTGGATACAAGGCTTTAGTTTTTCTAATTGAAACTTGCTAGAATAACAGTTTGCTCCATATGTTTACATGAGAATACAAGATGCTTAATTATGTTTACATGAAAATATTTCACAAAGCTTGTGCCTGAAGGTCTAATGTTTTGCAGTTTTCTGTTCTTGCCTGTTATTGCAGAAAGTTTCCCAAGACTAATTGAAGCTTGACTTACTACATTGACTGTATATGACTGTACATGGGACCAGTCAAAGCCTGAAAGAAATAAATCAATCTATTGTGGCCTTCATTAAAATTAGATCTATTTGAATTTATTATTTTCAAAATCTGCTTTAATGTTTTCTGCATTGCAATTTAATATTAAGCGTTGATATTAACTAAATCAGTGCATGAAATTGAGCTGTAACATTGAATCAAACGTTTTAAATTGTAGGACTATATAAATTAATGTTAATAAAACTGTTAAGACATATTTTGTAGGCCTATATAGTGAGTCAACCCTGTAAATATCTGTACTGTTCTGTTTCTTCCAGCTGCTGCAAGCCCATTGCACATGTTGGCAACTCATGCATCTGCCTCAGCATCCCTTCCTACAAAGCGCCAAAATGGAGATCAAGGAGAGCAGCCAGAGATTAAACGTATCAAAACAGAAGATGGAGAAAGTATACTGGTTGCTGTCAAAGTGGAAGCCCCAACTGTGGCTGCAGGTGTACAGAGCAGCCAGAACTAAAGATTAGGGGATGGAACGCAGCTAACCTTTTATCAATTGCAAGGTGCCAAAAGGACAAGCCTAACTCAATATCTAGAACTCCAGCATGTGTTGACTCGTTGGGGGGTATGGGGCCCTGTATGAGCGACTGTGAACTGCAGCACTGAGAAATGGGAAGCCTTAAAACACAATAAGTTAAAGAAACTGAACAAATTTACAAAGTAACACCCCTCATGAGAGGCTGTTCCTCCTGCTCAACTACCTCAGTGCTCACTGGGAAAGGAAGAGATGGAGAGGGCCTCAGCTAGCCACACATCTGACACTTACGGACTTGAGCACACCAGTGTGACGGCAGCATGGCGAGTGCTTTAAAGAACACCAATAACACAAGATTGTATGTTACATAAAGGGAACAAAGGTGTGGACCCATTTCCTACATCTGGCAGCTAGCCTTTAATGACCTACCTAATGCAGTTGTTAGTAAATATGCAGTATTTTGTTCATATGTGGAATTAGGATATTTTTGGGTGTTTTTCATTCTGTAGATGAAAATGGGGTCACTATCATTTCAGATCACTCCATTTTATATTTCAGAGTTTTGGAACTACAACTGTTTTCGTACGTAAATTTGATTTTATGTTCAGTGAAATTGAATGTAGTTATGTTTTTTTAATACCCAATGGAGTGGTTAAAAGTTTACTTCAGTTTTGTTTGAATCCAGATAAAGCTAATTTACACTTGCAGATTTTCATATTTTAACAAATTCCTCATGAATTTAATCACTTTTTATTAATATCTAGTGAGCAAATGCTTCGGGTTTGCATGTGTTGGGCAAGAAGACAATGTAACTGAGCCGTTACCAGACCTAAATGAACATCTGTTAATTTGACCAGTGCTGCACTTAACTACTGCTTATTTGCTTTATTCGCTTATTTGTTACTTTGTGTTGACGTTGACTATTCCTGGCTTGGTTTTGCAGGCTATATTTCAAACTAAAAGAAGATAAAACACATTGCTGCAAATTGTTTATTTAAGAGATGGGGAGAAGACTTGCATATCTATTCTGGGCTATTGGAACTTAATAACTGTTACTAAAAGTCAAACTTAAGAATAAAAACATTTAAATATGATGTCCATGTACTGAGGAATACACATACTCAAAGTGGTAATGTGAAAAAAAAGTTACATATACGCACACACAACAATTATCCATAAGTTGGCTGAGCTGCTCGTGTCAAGAAAGTAATGTCCCTGGTGTTCTGAATTAGGTGACTTCAGCTATAATGGGTTTCAGCTTTTTTTTTTTGCCCTGTAAAATCCAGGAATGAGGTGAAGCTCATTTCTGATGTCTCAAAGTTAAGTAACCATTCAAAGTTCATGGTTATTTGGGTGAGCAAAATACTTTATACTAAACAAAAGTTGTGACTCAGTAGTGTAAATTTGTCATCATTATGATTTAAAAATTCTAATATAAGCCAGGATTGAAATATAATTAAACTTCAAAATGAAACAGAATATTGCATTAAAGTTTGCACCTTTAATTTCCAATCTCTACTCATTAGTTTTGGGCCAAGTGCTTGCAGTATATAATGATGAGCGTGAATGGAAAAGAAAACTACCCAAGCCAAGCTACTTGCCCTGCTTTCTATTTGTCCTAAGGAAAACAAAGTTGAATCATTTGGCCAGTGACTGTCATGGATTGGAAAGACCCTTCAACTCAGAGGCAACCAAATCAAACATGTTGGTTAGATGTACTATAAAAAGAGTGGAAAGTTATCTATTTTTTCCATTAGATTGATGAACGGTCTAAATTCAAGCTAGTTGTTTCACAATATACACGGTTTTAAAAATATTAACTCACTAAGTCTGGACTAGTACAGAACTACAGCAACTTTTGCCCTCTTTTGCCAAAATAAGTTATTTTGCTGGGACCTGAAGCAATCCCACAAATAATAAGATCAGGGTTTAAAACTATTATCTTAGTTACACCACTCAGGCTTTTTTTAATAGTCCTCTTCCAAAAAAATTGTGCCATTAACAGATTTTTATCTAAAATTACTTCAAAGCTATGGAAGTATTTGGTTGCATGCCACTAATCTGCAATTAAGTATCTTTCATTCATTTTAACAAAGGCAAAAGCAAAAGGTATCTTCCCTTGCTGAGTGATCCTGTAACTTGCCATATCTTTTAGAGCAAAATGGAAAAAGTTGCCTGTTACCATTACAACTGAGTTTTATAAACTGCACAGACTTTAAGAAGCAAGTATATTACAATATTTAAGTGATTAGTCTGTTGCTGAATGTTATAGTGCAGAAGTGAGAATTAACTTCAGTTCAATCTTCTATATTGGAAAACATAAACCATCTTGTTGCTGCTGTGCAAATGTATTATGTACATGAGGGCTGTGAGAAGGACTTTACAAAAACAAATTTGTGTGGTAGGCCTCATTGCTACCATAGATTAAAGGTTCATAACTAATAAGAACAAATAAAGATTTGATTGGAAAGTACAAATGTCAGTTGAAATCCAGCAGTATTTCAAATTCTAACAATTTATATTGGAAGCATAGGAAAAATGTGTGGAATGACATTTTCTGCTGCTATAACATTGTAAAGGTGAGTGTGTATTCCTTTATACTGCAACGCACAGGTTCACTGTAATCATCTGTCCCATTTCTCATGTGTCTTTAAAACTAATTTGATCTTTGTAGGAATCTGGATTTGAAAATTAGATAATCAAATTACACCTATATTTCCAGGATTTCATCTGCAGCTCTTACAAATAATGTGTTTCATCTTCCCTTTCTTTCTTTGTTACCTCCACCAAGCACACCTATCATTCCATACTTTATCAGGTCAGATCTATGTTGGTCTACACACAAATGTAAGAGTATGCAAGTTAATTCTAGACTTGTGTAGTACAACCCACTTCAGTCTTCAAGAGATAAGTTCATAGTTTTCCTCCTTGTGCTTGGGTGTCTAGATCTTTTTACTGCCTCCCCTAACACAGTCAAAATCCTGAGTTTAGTGCATAATCCATCATGGCTCTTAAAGCTGGAGATAATTTTAAATCATATTTTATAATTGGAGCCAGCAAAACATGACTTTATCCTTCCAGCATGAGTTTATTGCAAGATTTATAACAGTTTCATTTCTTAAATTATTTTGAGTCTATTCAACTGGTATCCATTTTTTGGTTAAAATATATATTTATGCAATCCAATATATAGAGAACGCTTTAATATTTTGGTATGTATAAGAACACTTATTCTACAGGATCTTTTGAATATGCGTGGAAATGGTGACCATCCAAGCAGTGTGCTGACTGGTAGGTAACTTGATGTTTATGGAGATGTTATTTTGTACAGGAGAGTGTGATTTGGTATGTGGCTCGAGATATTTGCACATTTACTTTGACTTGCTCCACTTTGAAATTTTGTTGCCGTTCTAAAATGTTCGGACTTGTTATTCTTGACAGA
The DNA here is from genome assembly GCF_030028105.1 of Mobula birostris. Classification (NCBI taxonomy): domain Eukaryota; kingdom Metazoa; phylum Chordata; class Chondrichthyes; order Myliobatiformes; family Myliobatidae; genus Mobula; species Mobula birostris. The sequence continues at coordinate 23,667,213 of NC_092393.1, forward strand.
AGGAGGATTAAGGAATGAATAGTCTGGAAGCGTTCTTAACACAACTGTATGGTTGCACATTGTTTACTTCCAATCATATAAGAATTTGTTAAATGAAATTAAGGCATTTGTGAATGTGGAGTAGAACATTGAGGCTGAATGATAGAATGGAATCAAGGCTATTCACCCATTGTCTGGATCTGAATCTGGCTTAGACTACGTAAAGTTCCAACGTAATTAGTGAAAGGGAGTTGTGATCTTCCTGAAGAATGTAAACCCCAGAGGACAATTCAAAAGTTGCCACAAGATATAAATTATTTAAATATAAAAAAAGAAATTTTGATATTTGATGCTGAAGACCTATTTTGCAATGGAAATACTATAGAAGTTCTACTTTATTCGTAACTTGGTTTGTTCCTGACAGCTAAATCCTAATATCAACAGACACCCTAAGGTATTTATTCTTTGGTGTATACATCCTAGAGTATATGATTATTAAATATGTGGATCATGTTTTATGAAGTAGTTGCTTATTTACCTCTGCAACTGAAGGTTTTGTTTATTAGTACTGGGAATTGATGTTTTCTAAAAGACTTTAGTGTCCGATGGAATAAGCAGTGTAAATTATGCTGTGGAATTAAACACTGGACACTTCTCCACTTGACTTATCCTCACCTTTCAGACTAGAGGCTCTAAGTTGGGGCATATGGACCTACAATTGGATATTCACATGAAGCTCTCATAGATGTGCGAGGGTTCTTCTGGTTTGTTGAGAAGTCATCGTTGAGATCAAGAATTTAATCCCTGAAGTACCTCAAACCATGGTAATTCTCAAGAGTTGCTAGAGACTCCAGGTGAAATCCTTAAGACTCTTGGATATGAAAATATTGTTCATGTGCTGATGCTGCTTTTATAACTTGAAAGATGTGACAATACATCTGAATATGCTTTTTTCAACTGGAATATACAAGAGGCTTTAACAAGACTTTGGGTCTCATTCGATTCCTCCCAAAATAAGGGCCAAATCTGATCTAAGCACTTACTCTGGTAATAGCTGCAAGTGATTTCACTTCAATGACTTACTTTTGGGAAACTACATTTTCTCAACAGTAAATAAAAGGTAAATACTAATGCATGATGAAAATGTTTATTTTTAAAAAAGCCAAATTGTGCATTTTCCATTATTCAGCAGTGGGCTGACACAGATATTACCACTAAAAATGAATGTATTTTGTTTCTTTTGGAGTTTTTGACTTGGAGCTAACTCCAGTCAACTTATTGAATATATAAAACATAAAATTTCAGTATGATAATGAACAATTAGAAACAGAACTCGATCTTTGATGCAGGGACATGGAAGAATTAGCTGATCATCTTAACTTAAGTGGTTACAGTTACTCAAATCTGTCAAGAATCTGTGGATTAATTTTTGCTGGTAGCCCACCAGTTAACATTTTGTGTAGTTTTTAGGTTGGTGCATTTGAAATGTATTGATTTAATGACTATTAGATCCATTTAAAACCCCTAGGAAAGGTTAAGCCTTTCAAATCAACTTTCTGATGCAAATGGATTTTATACATGAGAGAAATGGAAAGCAATTCAAGCAATGATCAAGCAATGATCTGGCACAAAGGTGGTGTACCAGTTGGTGTATGTTGCCTGTTGCAGAACTAACTTGCATGATTATGTTTTTCATTTCATATCAGTTTGCAAGGAATTGTATGCTGGTTTGCACTATTCTACCTTTCTTGGGCTAGTTTGAGTCATTGAATAACAGACACAGCCATTTAGTCTATTTTTAATCTTAATTTAAATTTTGTATTAGATTATTCACAGAGGGGAAGATTGTAGGTATCTGCAGTTATTCCAATTTTATATACTTCTTAATCAGTCAATTGTTCATTCATTGATTTAATCATTATACTTGCTAGTTTGGGTGCAAATACTTCGGATTAGTGTGATGGGCTGACCGATCCATTAAAAAAAACTGTTTCTTTACAAATGATTATAGATGTAAATGTTGAGCTGGCTTATACAAAGTTTAGTGTCTGGCAGCCATGATAACTGTTCTGTCTGTCTTGACCCCAGAAGCCTCAAAGCTTTGTGAGTATTGAATGGATATTCTCAAGAAAACTCCCTCACACAGACAGAATAATCACTGGAATTTTACAGTGATGTTACCTGATGGTGAGTAAAGGAGACAGCATCAATATCAGAAATTACATCTGTCCAGCAAACCTTTAAGAGCACTTCTCCTCTCCACCCCCTCCCATCCAGTCCTATTTCCAGAATGAAGCAAAACTAATAACTTGGAAGAGTCATATTCTTGTGAACAGGTTTAAGAAATGATCAAGAGCTGCTACTCTTTGCATGAAGATTTCTTCTTAATTGAGATTGTAGTTCATGTGCTGCATCTTATTTTCCCAGGGGATGTGCCCAACACTGACAAGACCATTTATTTCAAAAGGCCCTTGGAGGTGAGCTGGCCTTTGAGTGCCATAACCATATATTTAGGCTATGACAGGACTTCAGCCCAGCAATAATCACAGAATGGCAGAATATGCTCGTGTCAAGTTAATGTATGGCTCTGAATGCTTTTGAGATGGTGATAGTCCCATTATACTAGACCAAAGTCCTGTTACTATTTTGCTGATTTCTTAAGAGAATGAGTTAATGAAATGCAGTCAGTAAACATTGGTCATGGCAAGCTGGCCAAGTGTCTGTTGTGGTATGCACTTCTAGGAAAGTGTAGAGTAATCCTCCACTCTCTCGACTGATACCTTCTAGATCATGAAAGTTTTTAGGCAGTTGGGGGATGAGTTGCACAGAATACAAATTTCTGACTGCTTTTTACATGACCAACTGAGTTCAGTTTCAAGTCATCTTTATCCCTGAGGGTTTTGATGGTGGGGAAGACAGTAATGATTACGCTGTTGAATGCTGTGCAAGTCTTGTTGCATGTGTTACATACTGCTTCACTATTTGAGGAATTGCAAATGGAGTTGGTGACTTCCAGACACCTGCAAATGGAAGATTGTTGGTAATGCATGTGATAGTTCAGAATTGAGATGATTTTGCTCTAACAATCTCAGACATTATTTGTTACGATTCGAGCCAATGAAATGCTTTCTCCTTGTTTTCTCATGGACCAGTTTTCTTAGGATAGCTTCGGTCTCACATGATGATGTCAAGGGCAATTGCCCTTAATTCAGCTCAGGAATTTTCATGTGTTCATGTTTGGGCCAAGTCAATAATGAGATCTGGAATTTAGCAGCCCTGATAGAACCCAAACAGCAAGCTATAAACGAATAAAGTATCCCTCAAAAACCACCTAATAAATGCTTTCCTTACTTGCTGAAGATTGAGCAATGACTGGGTCGATTATATTTATCCTCCTTTTGTGGATGAAAGTGCACAAATTGTTTTCTACTTTGTATAAGTGCCAGTGCTGGATGAAATTAATGTGGCTCAAAGCACATTTGTATTTGGAACCAACATCATAAGCAATGCAGCCAGGATGTTGGGATCCATAATCTTGTTGCTTTGGGTGCCCAATGACATTTTCACTATCACATGGAGTAAATCAAACCAGACACTGCAGTAATTGGTGGGGACATTTGTAAACCCTCCCATTATCAGTGGTTTAATTCAAATCTGGATGTGACTAGACTGAAGGGTATTAATGTTATTTAGAGGATCACTTAACTCATCTAGCGATATTCTTTAAATGTTTAGCCTGTTATTTTCCTAATGTATTTGACAGTTATCAATAAGCCAAGATTGGTTTGTATAGTAACAAAGGACTCCAGAGGACCTGTTCCTGTGTTGTTCTGCTCTATGCCAGTGTGAATATAGGACTGTGTTAATCACAATTATGTGTCCTTTACTTGAGCAATCATCCAGTAATTATTTAATTTTCTAACTTTTCAGCTGCCTTTAGATCTTGAAGTAAGGATCCCCCTGTGAAGAGTAGACCCTTGACTAACAAGTCAACATGTCACCGAGATGATTTGCACATGACATTTTGATCTTCTAAACGTGCCACCTATTACAGGTAATCTAAATTTCCCATTTTAAGTATTTTGTTTTGCAAAGTGAATCAAAATGTTCTTTTTTTCCAAAATGTTTTTGAAGAGTGTTCCCTTATTTAAAAGGTTTAGGGGTAGAATCAACTGGAATAGGGTGGTGGGGTATCTGGGCAACTGGGGAAAATGTGGAAGAAACCCTTTGTTTCATTCATTCTTATTACCCTTTGGCGTTCTGTGGAACATTGATTCAAGGACAATCTAATTGCTTATGGTATAATACAATCTATTGCAATTGAGCATTGCAACATTGAGTTAATCTGTTCTGTAGGTTATGACAGGAGAGTGCCCCTTTCAAACAACTGATGAGTAAATTGGCAGGTATGAGCAAAGGCAGGTGAATGGTCAATTAGCCTGGCTGAATGGCCTCTTACCTATTTAATAGCTTTAAAGGCATAAGTATTGTTTTGTGGAATTCAATGTATTTCTCTTTATATCACAGGTTGTCATCACTTATGAGGTAATAACTGAATTTCTCCAACAAGACTGTGTTTTGAGGTGCATTTTTTTACATGTCCTTAACATTGATGTTGATGTCTTTGGCTCTGAGAAAGAGCAGTTTGATTTTGTTCATTTTATACTGCCTGCAAGCTTTATTGATAATTTAAATCTTTCAATCATAAGAAAACATTTGTATATTTTTTGATGCAGCATGCAGTGAACTGTACAGTAAGGTAGGGCAGAAAAAGCCACAACCCTCTGTAAGCTAGCTATTTTACTCCCCAAGCACAAATTAGCATAGCAGTTCTTGTAAAGCTATTTTAGCACCAGCAGCCTAGGTTCAATTTCCACTGTTGTCTATAAGAAGTTTGTACATTCTTCCTGTGACTGTGTTGGGTTTCCACTGGGTCCTCTGATTGCCTCCCACATCCCAAATATGTACGGGTTAGTAGGTTGTAAATGTCCTGTGATTAGGCTAGGGTTAAAGCTATGTTGCAGGGAGGAGCAGTTGGTTGTGCCAGCAGAAGCTATTCCACGCTGTATCTGTCAGAGGAAGATATTTTATTATTGATATTGTGTAGAGTAATAGAAGCAGATACAATGTTTAAAAGGCATTTGGACTCTACATGGATGGGAAGATTTATGTGGGCCAAATATGGGCAAATGGGACAGCTGAGGCAACACCTTGATCAATTTGCACGAGTTGGGCTAAAAAGCATATTTCTCATTGGGGTTTGGTTTTAAACAGGTAAAATGTTGTGAACTGAATCCTATATGTATTAGCTGTTGGACAGTTTGCTGAACTTGCAGTCAAGCCCTAAGAAGTGCATTGAGTAAGCAAAACAACATTATCTAAAGTATTAAATAGAAGAATGCCCAAAAATAGCATGGAGCTAAAGCTTCAATGATAATGCAACTATTACATCACAGTGAGCAGAAATAGTATGATTAATGCTAAATATGCTTTGCCATATTTCTTCTCATGTAGAAAATTGCATATTGGTGCATAACCAAGAAGGATGATGCTGAGTCACATAAGAAGGGTAGTCAAGACCGCAGTCTTTTAGTTTTGAGGGGATCTGTAAGAGACAGCCCCAAACTGCTCTCAGTTGTGTAATGAAGGGAAGGCCAAATGAGAGGCTTGGGGGCTGGTGACTAGAGATTGAAGGACTGTAGAAGTTAGGAAATAAGAGTTGAAATTGAAAGGATTTTCAACATAAGACACTAGATTTTAAATGTATTGAGGGTTTTGAGTGCTGAGAGCTAGGCCATAAGCACTGTACAGCCACTGAATATTGGGAGCAGAGCTCTGAATCAGCTTAAGCCATCTACATATTCTGACTTCAGTCCCATCTGCACTACTTCTAAATACTAGCATCTCATTAGGATTTGGTTCCTTTGCCTCCACTTTGAAGCTTTGATGATTTAATAAGTTTCAGGTCAGAAACTATCAGATTGAAGTTCATACTAATCTATTTTATGCAATCTATCCTTGAATTATCCATTGAATCTCTATCAGTTTTTAAATCTTCAAGTCCTTTTGCTCTTCCTAGTCTTCCACGATTAACTGGTTGTCTGGCTTGGATCCAAAGTGGATAATCCTGCATTTGCTCTATTAAACATTGTAGCTGATTTTAGATTATGAAGACACGTAGTGCTGTTTTATTGTCATTTAGTAATGCATGCATTAAGAAATGATACATCATTTCCTCCAGTGTGATATCACAAAACAGAGGACAGACCGAAACTGATAAAACCACATAATTATAACATATAGTTATAAACAGTGCAACAATACCATAACTTGATGGAAGAAGTCCATGAGCACAGTAAAGCTCAAAGTTTCTCAAATGTCCCACATCTCACCCAGACAGGAGAAGGAAGAAAAGCTCCCTGTCAAACCTGACCACGGTCCGACTCTGAGTCATCTGAAAACTTCGAGCTCTGAGCAGCTCTCCGACACCAAGTACTGAGCGCCATCTCTGTCCGAACGATTCGACCTCCTTCCCGGTCGCCAAAAGCAGGCAATGCTGGGGATTTTGAGGACTACCCTCCGAAAGATTCCCGACAACACAGTAACGACAGCAGCGAACAGCCGTTTCAGAAATTTTTCCAGATGTTCCTCTGTGCTTTCACGTCCATTCCCCACCAAATCAGAATTGTCCACGGCCCCTATTTAACAGATACGATATAATTTTTCACCGGAGGGCTGGGCACACGCAAGCGTGCCATCTTCTCAGTTTTCTGCCAAATAGATCAATTTCATAGTCATACAGCTTGGAAACAGGCTCTTTGTCCCAACTCATCCATGCTGACCATGATGCCCTCTGAGCTGGTCCCATTTGCCCATGTTTGGCCATATACCTCTAAACCTTTCCCATCCATAAATGTCTTAAATGTTATAGTACCTGTCTCTACTACTTTATCTGGCAGCTTGTTTTGTATATGCATTGTCCCCTGTACAAAAGTTGTCCCACAAGACACTTTGAAATGTGTTCCTTCTCGCTTTAAACCTGTGTTCTCTAGTTTTTGGTTCTGTTTCTCTTGGGGGTGGGGGAGGGGGGAAGAAATGCTGTGCATTCAGCCTATCTGTGCCTCGCATGATCCCCACCCCCCCCACTCAGGTCTCCTACATTCAAAGAAATGAAGTCCTTGCTTGTCCAACCTCTCATAACTCAGGCCCTTGAGTCCTGGAAATATTAAATCTTCCTTGCACTCTCTCCAGTTTCTATAACAAGGTGATCAAAACTGTACATAATGCTCTTGAATGCAGTCTCCCCAACATCTTGTACAACTGCAACATAATCTCCAAACTCCTATACTTACTGGCCTGATCGAAGGCTAGCATTTGCCTCTAGTATTTTTGTGAACCATGTACTTTCTTTTCCACAACACTCCCCACTTACCATCATTTACTGTACATGTCCTATCTTGATTAGTCTTCCCAAAATAAAACACCTTGTACTTATCTGAACTGTAATCCATTTTCCAATCCTTAGCCCACTTAGCTGGTTAATCAAAATTCCTCTGTAATTTTGATAAATTTTTTAATCACCTACGATACCACTGATTTTAGTCCCCTTAACTTTGCTAACTGTGTCTTGTACGTTCTCATACAAATCATTTATATGAACGATGAACAAAGTTCCCAGTACCTATCCTTGTGGTATACTATTAGTCTTAGACAGTGTTAGAAACAACCTTCCAGCATTATTCACTGCTTCCTACCATTGAAACAATTATGAATCCAGTTAGCATACAATCTAACCTTTCAGACTAGCTTAACACATTCAGTCCTGAAGAAGGGTCGCAGCCCAAAATGTTGACTGTTTACTCTTTTCCATAGATGCTGCCTGGTCTACTGAGTTCCTGCAGCAGTTTGTGTGTCGCTTTGGATTTTCAGCATCTGCAGATTTCCTCATGTTTGTTACTTATTCAGTTTGCCTGCCATTTCCTTGTCCTCTATTACTACCTCTCTAGTGGTTCAATATCTACTCTCATCTCTTTTACATTTTATATATTTGAAGAACCTTTTGCCCAGTGCTTCTATATATTGGCGAGACCCGGTGCAGACTGGGAGACTGTTTTGCTGAACACCTGCGCTCTGTCCGCCAGAGAAAGCAGGATCTCCCAGTGGCCACACATTTTAATTCCACGTCCCATTCCTTCTGACATGTCTATCTACGGCCTCCTCTACTGTAAAGATGAAGCCACACTCGGGTTGGAGGAACAACATCTTATATTCCGTCTGGGTAGCCTCCAACCTGATGGCATGAACATTGACTTCTCTAACTTCCGTTAATGCCCCACCTCCCCTGGGTACCCCATCCGTTATTAATTTATTTTTTATTATTTTTTTCCCTCTCTCCTTTTTCCCCCTCTGTCCCTCTCACTATAGTCCCTGCCCATCCTCTTGGCTTCCCACCCTCCCGCTTTCTTTCTCCCTAGGCCTCCTGTCCGATGATCCTCTCGTATCCCTTTTGCCAATCAACTTTCTAGCTCTTAACTCCATCCCTTCTTCCTCCTGTCTTCTCCTATCATTTTGGTTCTCCCCCTCCCCCTCCCACTTCCAAACCTCTTACTACCTCTTCTGTCAGTTAGTCCTGACGAAAGGTCTCAGCCCGAAACGTCGACTCCACCTCTTCCTATAGATGCTGCCTGGCACCAGCAATTTTTATGTGTTGCTTGAAATTCCAGCACCTGCAGGTTTCCTCGTGTTTGGTATCCTCTTTAATGTTATTGGCTACCTTACCTTCATATTCTGTCTGTATCTTCCTTATGACTTTTAGTTGCTTTCTGTTGATTTTGAAGAGCTTCTCAAAACTCTAACTTCCCACCAATTTTTGCTCTATTATATGCCCTCACTTTGGCTTTTATGTTGGCTTTGACTTTTCTTGTCAGCCACTGTTGCGTCATCCTGCCTGTAGAATATTTCTTTGGGATGTATCTACCCTGTGCTTTCCAATTTCCTTCCTGAAACTCCAGCTACTGATGTTCTGCTGTCATCCCTGCTGATGTTCCCTTACAATTAATGTTGTCCAGCTCCCCTCTCATGCCTATGTAACTCTCTTTACTTCAAGGTAATACTGATATATCTGATCTTAGCTGCTGCTTCTCAAATTGCAGAATGAATTCTATCATATTATGATCACTGACCCCTCAGTGTTCCTTTACCTTAAGCGCTGTAATCAATTCTTGTCCATTGCACAACACCTAATTTGGAATAGCTGATCCCCTAGTAGCCTCATCCACAAGCTGCTCTGAAAAGCCATCTTGTAGGCAATCTAGATACTCCCCCCTTGAGATGAAGCACCAACCTGATTTTCCAAATGTACCTTCATTTTGAAGCCCTCCATGACTATCATAACATTGCCCTTTTGACATGCACTTACTATCTCCCATCGTAATTTGTAGACCACATCCTTACTACTGTTTGAGGGTCTGTATATAACTCTAGTCAGGGTCTTTTTACCCTTGCCAGTTCCTTAGTACTAACCACAACAATTCAACAACTACCAATCCTTTTTCACCTCTTTCTAATGATTTGATTTCATTTCTTACCAACAGAGCGACACTACCTGCCTGTCCTTTTGATAGAATGTGTATCCTTGGACATTAAGCTCCCAGCTATAATCTTTCAGCCATGATTCAGTGATGCTCACAATGTCATACATGCCTATCTGTACTTCAAGTTCATCTATCTTATTCCATGTACTGCATGCATTCAGATATAACTCCTTCAGTCCCGTATTCATCCTTTTCAATGTTGTCCACTTTTTATGTTGCAACTCATCCTGTTGACTGCAATTTTGCCCTACGATCAGCCTCTCCTTGATAACCCTATTATTACACTCTGCCTCTGTTTGTAAACCAGCTACCTCATCCTCAGCACTATCACTCTGGTTCCTATCCCCCGCCAAATTAGTTTAGACACTCCTGAACAGCTCTAATGAACCTCCCCGCAAGGTAATCAGTCCCCCTCGGATTCAGGTGTCCTATCCCTTTTGAACCGTTTGTACCTTCCCCTGAAGAGATCTCAATGATCTATAAATCTTAACCCCTGCACCACTTCTTCAGCCACACATTCATCTGCCAAATCATCCTATTCTTATCTTCACTGTTGCGTGGCGTAGGCAGCAATCCAGAGGTTACTACCCTGGAGGTCCTTTTTTTTTTTAGCTTTCTACCAGGAATCTCTGTCCAGGACTACTTCACCTTTCATTGATGCCAATATGTTCCAATCTGGCTTATTGGCCTGTAGTCTTTGCTGCACTTACATAGTACTTTATATTGATGCCTTTATATGGAAAATGTTTTGAACATTCTGTGTCTGGTAGGTCTCCTATGACTGCCATTTGCCATACTCCTCCAATCAGTAAAGATTCCCTCCACCTATTCTTCTTACCATCTGCCAGCCAGATATCCCATGTAAGCTCCTTCTATATACTAGTTAAATGTTGGTCTGTGAAGACAACATTTATGAGAATCTTCTTTATCCATAATGCAAATGATTTTTAGTAAATTCATTTTGGACTTTTAGGCAAATCCATCTCATTTGTGTGACAGTTATTTTGGCAATTAGTACATTGCTGACCTGAAATGAGCTGAGCAGTTTAAAAATATTAAAGATGGAAGCTACCTGTAGAATAACATATGGAGGTGCAGTAAAGGTCAAATATACAAGTTTGGTTCAACACGATATGGGCTATGGAGGAAATGGTATAAGCAGCATAGAGTTTGAGATGGGGGGGTGGGGTTGCAGTTATATAATAACCTAACTTCTCAGTAACACCTAGTGATAGGTCATCCAGGACTGGATGTTGAAAAGTGTTTCTGTCAAGTTTGCTAATGATATGAAGTCAACAGTCTTTATGAGGTACAATGATGATGCAGAGGGGCTTCAGCAGGAGTCAAGATAGGCTAAGTGAATGGGTACGGACATTGTATATAGAATATAATATAGGGAAAATGTGGTCATACCCTTCAAATAGAAAACAGTGATTTTTTTTTTAATGGAGAGCTTGCAAGATGCTGGTGTTAAGAAGGACCTTGGTATGGTTGTTCATTTCAATGCTCAGAGTATTATAGGAAAGGAGGATGACTTTAGAGTGGATCATTACATTGTCTTATAATATTGCTACCATTACAGTGACCTAGTTGTGTGAGGGACTTGGAGGCTCAATATTCCTGGGTTTTGCTGTCTTAGATCTTATTGTGGGGGGTGGGTTGTAAAAGAAGTGGAGGGGATGCAATACCAATAATGGAGGATGTCACATCAGTACTTAGAGGACACACTGAAAGGTTCATCCATGAGGTGGCTTGGGTGGAGCTCCAAAATAAGGGTGCAATGATGATGGGATTATGCTATAGGCACCTCAATAGTTACCAAAAGGTGGAAGAACAGATGTAGACAGATGGTAGAAAGTTGCAAGAACTATGCATGTTTGTCATAGTAAGGGGTTTTTACCTCCCCAATATAAGAGACTTAAGTGAGGTGGGATTTCTACAGCCAACAGGGACTCTTGAAGCAGTATGTACGGAGTCCAACTAGAGGAGAAAACATACTGAACCTGGCTTTGGAAAATAAGCTCAGACGTGTGACAGATTTGACAGTGGATAAACATTTTGAGAATAGTAACCACAACTCATGCTTTAAGATAGTTATGAGTAAGGAGGAGACAAGAGTGTTGATTAAGAGCAACTGTTGTCAAATATGTCCATGTCTCACATGTAATAGATGCTTAAAGACCAGCTGATCAGAGTTCAGGATCTGTATGTTCCAAAAAGGAGCAAGGACAAGGTAGGGGAACTTTGGATAACCTGAGAGGTCTTAATTTTAGTCAGGAAAGAAAAGGAAGCATACATAAGCCATAGGAAGCTAAAATGTCTTTTTGGAACATAAACATAGCAGAAAGGTGCTCAAGCAGGTGATTAGGAAGGCCAAAATGGGTCCATGAAATGTACTTGATAAGCAGGATCAAGGAGAATCCCAAATTATTTTAAACTTGTGTTAAGCAAGAGATAACTAAAGTAGGTCCACTCAATGATAAAGAGGAGAACTTGCACTTGGTGTCAGAGCAAGTGGCTGAGGTATTAAATAGCTAAATATTTTGTGTCAGTACTTGCCAAAGATAAGGATTGGAGGATATTGAAGGCAGAGTGGGCTGGCTAATGTGCTGGGACAGTTTGAGATTGTCTTGGTCTTCTGCAAGACATGAAGGTGAATAGGTCCCCAGGCCCTGATAGCATTTATCCCAGAATATTGAAAGAAGCAAGAAAGATTGCTTTGACAAAAATTTTTGTTTCCTCACTTGACAGTTGAACGGGGCACAACTGCGTGTAAGTCGGACCGTGAGGCAGTGGGAGTGTTTAAAAGTGAGCAGATTGTGAAGGTTGGTGATTTCTTCAGCAGTTGAACATGGCACCACTGCACAAGTGCATGTAAGTCGGACCGTGTGGCAGAGGGAGTGTTTGATAGTGAGCAGATTAACGGAGCGGGCAACAGAATAGTGGGAGACAGAGTAGGAAGGCTTCAGCAAGCAGAGGCTGAGACAGAGCTTCACTCCAAGTGAGGTAAGGCTGGATAAGTTCCTTTAATAAATCTAATTACCTTAAGAGTAGGTAATAGATGCAGCAGTTAGGGCAGTTGAGTGCTCTGTTTGCAGGATGTGAGAAGTCAGGGCGAGCACAATCGTCCCTGATGACTACACTTGTAAAAGGTGCATCCAGCTGCAGCTCCAGTCAAACCGAGTTAGGGAACTGGAGCTGGATGAACTTCGGATCATTCGGGAGGCAGAGGCAGAAATACACCGGAGTTGCAGGGAGATAGTCACCCCTAAGAGTCAGGAGACAGGTAGCTGGGTGACTGTCAGAAGAGGGAAAGGGAATAGGCAGAATGAGCAGAGCACCCCTGTGGCTGTTCCCACCAATAATAAGTATATCATTTTGGATACTATTGATGCGGATGACCTACCAGGGACAAGTTGCAGTGGTTGTGTCTCTGGCACAGAGACTGGACCCTCAGGTCAGAAGGGAAGGAGGGAAAAGAGGAGAACAGTGGTGATAGGGGATTCGATAGTTAGGAGGACAGATAAGAGGTTCTGTGGAAGAGATCAAGAATCCCGGATGGTCTGGTGCCAAGGTCTGTGATATCTTGGATCGAGTTCTCAGTATTCTCAAGATGGAGAGTGAGCAGCAGGATGTCGTGGTCCATGTAGGGACCAATGACATGGGTAGGAAGAGTGAGGAGGTCCTGAAAGGCGAGTTTAGGGAGTTAGGCACCAAGTTAACGGACAGGACCTCCAGAATAGCAATCTCAGGATTGCTACCAGTGTCACATGCAGGCGGATTTAGAAATAGTAAGATAGCGCAGATCAACACGTGGCTGAAGACATGGTGCAGGAAGGAAGGCTTCAGATTTATAGATAATTTCCAGGGAAGGTGGGATGGTTTACATCTGAACTGGGGGGGGGGGGGGGGGGAACAAATATTCTTGCAGGTAGGTTTGCTAGAGAGGCTCCAGTGGATTTAAACTAGATACAAGGGGGAGGGGAACCAGAGTGTAGAAACAGATGTAGGGGAGAAGGAAGAAAAAGGAGATAGTAAAGTTGTTTGCATGGTTAGTAATAAACAGAGAGAAAGAGGTGGAAAATTTCTTAAATGCACTTATTTTAATGCTAGGAGCATTGTAAGAAAGGTGGATGAGCTTAGAGCATGGATTGATACCTGGAAGTATGAAGTTGTAGCTATTAGTGAAACATGGTTGCAGGAGGGGTGTGATTGGCAACTAAATATTCCTGGATTTCATTGCTTCAGGTGTGATAGAATCGAAGGGACAAGAGGGGGAGGTGGTGCATTGCTTGTCAGAGAAAATATTACAGCGGTGCTCTAGCAGGATAGATTAGAGGGCTTGTCTAGGGAGGTTATTTGGGTGGAATTGAGGAATGGGAAAGGTGTAGTAACACTTACAGGCGTGTATTATAGACCACCAAATGGGGAGTGAGAATTGGAGGAGCAAATTTGTAAGGAGATAGCAGATATTTGTAGTAAGCACAAGGTTGTGATTGTGGGAGATTTTAATTTTCCACAGATAGACTGGGAAGCCTATACTGTAAAAGGGCTGGATGGTTTGGAGTTTGTAAAATGTGTGCAGGATAGTTTTTTGCAGCAATACATGGAAGTACCAACTAGAGAAAGGGCAGTGTTGGATCTCCTGTTAGGGAATGAGCTAGGTCAGATGATAGAGGTTTGTGTTGGGGAGCACTTCAGGTCCAATGATCACAATGCTATTAGTTTCAATATAATTATGGAGAAGGATAGGTCTGGACCAAGGGTTGAGATTTTTGATTGGAGAAAGGCTAACTTTAAGGAGATGCAAAAGGATTTAGAAGGAGTGGATTGGGACAATTTGTTTTATGGGAAGAATGTAATAGACAAATGGAGGTCATTCAAAGGTGAAATTTGGTGGGTACAGAATCTTTATGTTCCTGTTAGGTTGAAAGGAAAGGTTAGAAGTTTGAGAGAACCATGGTTTTCAAGGGATATTGGAAACTTGGATCGGAAAAAGAGAAATATCTACAATAAATATAGGCAGCTTGGAGTACTTTATACTTTATTGTCGCCAAACAATTGATACTAGAACGTACAATCATCACAGCGATACTTGATTCTGGGCTTCCCGCTCCCTGGATTACAAATATTAATATTAAAAATAGTAAAATTAGTAAATATTAAAAATTAAATTATAAGTCATAAATAGAAAATAGAAAAATGGAAAGTAAGTAGTGCAAAAAAACTGAGAGGCAGGTCTGGATATTTGGAGGGTACGGCCCAGATCCAGGTCAGGATCAGTTCAGTGGTCTTATCACAGTTGGAAAGAAGCTGTTCCCAAATCTGGCCGTACGAGTCTTCAAGCTCCTGAACCTTCTCCCGGAGGGAAAAGGGGCGAAAAGTCTGTTGGCTGAGTGGGTCGTGTCCTTGATTATCCTGGCAGCACTGCTCCGACAGCGTGCGGTGTAAAGTGAGTCCAAGGGTGGAAGATTGGTTTGTGTGATGTGTTGCACCGTGTTCCCAATCTTCTGCAGCTTCTTCCGGTCTTGGACAGGAAAACTTCCATACCAGGTTGTGATGCACCCTAGAAGAATGCTTTCCACAGTGCATCTATAAAAATTAGTGAGGGTTTTAGGGGACAGGCCAAATTTCTTTAGTTTTCTCAGGAAGTAAAGGTGCTGGTGGGCCTTCTTGGCAGTGAACTCTGCTTGGTTGGACCAAGTCAGGTCATTTGTGATATTGACCCCGAGGAACTTAAAGCTTTTGACCTGTTCCAATGAGGTGCTCAAGGAATATAAAGAATGTAAAAAGAATCTTAAGAAAGAAATTAGAAAAGCTGAAAGAAGCTACGAGGTTGCTTTGGCAAGTAAGGTGAAAATAAATCCAAAGGGTTTCTACAGTTATATTAATAGCAAAAGGATAGTGAAGGATAAAATTGATCCCTTAGAGAATCAGAGTGAACAGCTATGTGTGGAGCCAAAAGAGATTGGGAAGATTTTAAACAATTTTTTTTCTTCGGTATTTACTAAGGAGAAGGATACTGAATTGTGTAAGGTAAGGGAAATAGATAGGGAAGTTATGAAAACTATGATGATTAAAGAAGAGCAAGTACTGGCGCTTTTAGGGAATATATAAGTGGATAAGTCTCCGGGTCCTGACAGGATATTCCCTAGGGCCTTGAGGGAAGTTAGTGTGGAAATAGCAGGTGCTCTGACAGAAATATTTTACATGTTATTAAAAACAGGGATAGTGCCAGAGGATTGGCGTATTGCTCATGTTGTTCCATTGTTTAAAAAGGGTTCTAAGAGTAAACCTAGCAATTATCTGCCTGTGAGTTTGACATAAGTGGTGGGTAAATTGATGGAAAGTATTCTCAGAGATGACATTATATAATTATCTGGATAGGCAGGGTCTGATTAGGAACAGTCAACATGGATTTGTGCGTGGAAGGTCATGTTTGACAAATCTTATTGAATTTTTTGAAGGGGTTACTAGGAAAGTTGACGAGGGTAAAGCGGTGGATGTTGTCTATGTGGACTTCAGTAAGGCCTTTGACAAGCTTCCACACGGAAGGTTAGTTAGGAAGGTTCAATTGTTAGGTATTAATATTGAAGCAGTAAAATGGATTCAGCAGTGGCTGGATGGGAGATGCCAGAGAGTAGTGGTGGATAACTGTTTGTCAGATTGGAGGCCGGTGACTAGTGGTGTGCCTCAGGGATCTGTACTGGGCCCAATGTTGTTTTTCATACACATTAATGATCTGGATGATGGGATGGTAAATTGCATTAGTAAATATACAGATGATACTAAGATAGGTGGAGTTGTGGATAACGAAGTAGGTTTTCAAAGCTTGCAGAGAGATTTAGGCCAGTTAGAAGAGTGGGCTGAAAGATGGCAGATGGAGTTGAATGCTGATAAATGTGAGATGCTGCATTTTGGTAGGACTCATCAAAATAGGACATACATGGTAAATGGTAGGGCATTGAAGAATGCAGTAGAACAGAGGGATCTAGGAATAATGGTGCATAGTTCCCTGAAGGTGGAATCTCATGTGGACAGGGTGGTGAAGAAAGCTTTTGGTATGCTGGCCTTTATAAATCAGAGCATTGAGTATAGGAGTTGGGGTGTAATGTTAAAATTTTACAAGGCATTGGTAAGGCCAAATTTGGAGTATTGTGTACAGTTCTGGTCACCGAATTATAGGAAAGTTGTCAACAAAATAGAAAGAGTACAGAGAAGATTTACTAGAATGTTACCTGGGTTTCATCACCTAAGTTACAGAGAAAGGTTGAACAAGTTGGGTCTTTATTTTTTTGGAGCGTAGAAGGTTGAGGGGGGACTTGATAGAGGTATTTAAAATCATGAGGGGGATAGATAGAGTTGACGTGGATAGGTTTTTTCCATTGAGAGTGGGGGAGATTCAAACAAGAGGACATGAGTTGAGAGTTAAAGGGCAAAAGTTTAGGGGTGACCAGAGAGTGGTAGCTGTGTGGAACGAGCTTCCAGCAGAAGAGGTTGAGGCAGGTTCGATGTTGTCATTTAAAGTTAAATTGGGTAGCTGTATGGACAGGAAAGGAATGAAGGTTATGGGCTGAGTGCAGGTCGGTGGGACTAGGTGACAGTAAGAGTTTGGCACGGACTAGAAGGGCCGAGATGGCCTGTTATTGTGCTGTAATTGTTATATGGTTATAACGGGAGGTCCCAGAGGACGGGGGGGGGGGGGTAGCAAATATTACGCCTGTTCAAGAAAGTAAATGGGGATAATCCAGATATTTATTGGCCATTGAGCCTTACTTCAGTGATAGGGAAGCTATTGGAGAGGATACTGAAGGACAGGATTTATGTACATTTGGAAAGGTTCAATCAGCATGACTTTTTGCAGTGCAGGTCATGCCTTACAAACACAATAGTTTTTTTTTGAAGTGACAAAGGGGCTTTAACAAGGCTAGGGCAGAAATTTGATAACGTCCCTCGTGGTAGATTGACTCAAGATAAAAATGCTTGGCGTCCAGGGCGAATTGCATATTTGGACTCAGAACTAGCTTGCCCATAGACTCAGGATGGGAGGCTGTTTTTTTAGCTTGGAGGTTTGTGACCAGTGGTGTTCTGCGAGGATTGGTGCTGGGACATTTGTTGTGATGGATATCAGTGATTTAGATGAAAATGAAGATGGGTAAATACCAACATTGGTGGAGTTACAGATATGGTGGAGAAGTGGCAGATAGAAATAAATGTGGGCGTGCGTGAGGTGCTGCACTTTGGGATGACATGAAAGAAAAAAATAAATAGGTAATGGTAAGGTCCCTTAATAGCAGTGAGGTTCAGAGGGACTTTGGAATCCAGGTCCATAGTTCACTGAATGTGGCTACACGTGGATAAGATGGTAAAGTTTGGTGTTCATTGTTAGGGGTGTTGGGTATAAGAGTGAGGAAGTCACGCTGAAGCTATAGTGCCTTGGAAAAAGTATTCAGCCCTCACAATTTTCACATTTTCTAAATTTGGAATATTGAAGTAGGATTTTTGAGCTTATCTACGAAACATTGTGCACCATGTCAAATCAAAAGAAAAATTCCAAAACCTGTCAACAATTTACTAAAAGTTAAAAACCAAAATTGTGAGGCTGAAAAAGTATTCATCCCTTTTGTAATAACTATGCTGACTTTCCTCAGGTGTAATATATTACCTTACCAACTCCACAATTTGTTGATGTTAAAAAAAAACACTGGAGGATCATCTGTTTTCAACAAATTCATAAAAGTACCCCCTTTCTCTGTAGGGTCAACAGTGTGTTAGATTTTCAACAGACCAAAGCAAAATGAAGGGGAAAAAAAGCACTCAAAACAAATCGGGGAAATTATAGGTTACCAGTAGTAGTGGAATCAAGCAGTTTGTTGGAGTTTATAAGGCTTTTGAATTGAATTGAGCTTATTACTTATATCCTTCATATACATGAAGAGTAAAAATCTTTGTTACATCTCTGACTAAATGTGCAATTTATAGTAATTTGTATTAAAAGTATGTACAACAGGACAGTCAGAAATATAATTGTATCAGCATGAATTAATCAGTCTGATGGCCTGGTGGATGAAGCTGTCCCGGAGCCTTTTGGTGCTGGTTTTTATGCTGTGGTGCCATTTCCCTGATAGCTGCTGGAACAGTTTGTGGTTGGGGTGACTCGAGTCCCCAATGATCTTTCAGGCCCTTTTTACAGACCTGTCTTTGTAAATGTCCTGAATAGTGGGAAGTTCACATCTACAGATGTGCTGGGTTGTCCGCACCATTCTCTGCAGAGTCCGGCGATTGAGGGAAGTACAATGATACAGCCAGTCAGGATGCTCTCAATTGTGCCCCTGTAGAAAGTTTTTAGGATTTGGGGGCCCATACCAAACTTCTTCAACTGTCTCAGGTGAAAAAGGCGCTGTTGTGCTTTTTTCACCACACAGCCAGTACGTACAGACAACATGAGATGGACAAATGCAGGAAATGTGGACAGTAGCCAAGAGGAGAACATGGAGTATTGGCATCAAAATCAGCACAACATCATGAGTTAAGTAGTGTGTCCAGTGTTGAACTGTTCTATTTTTTAATAAAAGTTAATGTTCAACAAACAACTTGGCCTTGATTGAAAAAGGATTTGAAAACAAGAGCAGTGATGCCTTGCTCCAATTGTAGAGTCCTGGTGAATCCATCCTAGAACATATACATTCTTATAGGGATAGAAAACCTGAATGTAAAGTGATACACAGCATGGAGTGAATTTTGCATACAAACAAATCAGACAAGTCTGTGCACTAGAAGATTTGAAAGGGACAAAATGTGCATTGTTTGCAACTTGTGTGCTTGACAGGATAGATGTTGAGTTGATGCTTCACTGGCTAGAAGAAAGCAAGCAGTCTTCGGATAAGGAGCTGGCCAGTATGGGCACAAAATTCACAGAGTAGTGAATCCTTCAACTTCACTGTCCAAGAGAGTCATGAAGCTTATTCACTGAGCATCTTCAAAACAGATTTTAGATATGGTATCGATGGAAGATGGGTTAGTGCAGGAAAGTGGCAAAGGTGAATCATGGAGCGAGCACAAGTGTCTAAAAAAAAGCTTAATTATGCTACATGTGTTTAAAACAAAATACTGTACAGACCTTAAAGTGCAAGTTAATAACTGTATTAATCAAACTTGATAAGATTCTAAAAGTTCTGTGGTTTGGGTAGGTAATTAACAAATTATGTTAGGTCATGTGGAGGAAGGAAAAGGGACAAGTTGGAACAATCTTGCCTTAGTGGTGATCTTAGATGATAGCAAAACAAGACAGCACATGTGATTCAGCCAAATCTGGTGTTGGTGGTTTCAAGCCAAAATAGGATCACAGTGGATAAATTGGCAAGAAAATTATATTTTTAGTGAGACAACAAAGTATGGAGCAATGAAGTAGCTGAGGAAATAAACAGCTGCAGAAGTGAATTTGTAGTAAGTGAAGTGACAAGTAATCACCTGGTTACACCAATTTTTTTTTACAGGTGCAGCTTGGTAACAGGCCCTTCAGGCCCAATGACCCCACATGGCTCAATTATACTCATGTGACTAATTAACCTATTTACTGGTGCTGTAATAGCTAACCCCCATGCTCCTGTGCTACCCCTATTGTTCAACACAGTGCTGGAAAAGCAAGGTAACTGTTACTTTGTGGGTGGCAGTCTTTAAATGAAAGAATTGCACTTGAAGTGAAGGCTACAACAGTCATCTAATTCCTGTCCTCACTTGCGCCACAGAAACCAGGGAGTTAAAAAGTATTCAGCCCCCAACCCTTTGTTCACATAAATGAGTATTACAAATAGGGATTTGGATCAATTTAACTGAGAATTTTTATTTGTGAATCATATATTTTTCCCACAGTGGAGCAGAAAAAACAGGGAAAATTATAAGGCTCAAAAACTTAAATATTAGCTGTTCAAAAATATTCATTGCCCTTTGCTCAGTACTTAGTTGAACACTTCTCACAAGTATTACAGCCAATAGTCTTTTTGAACAAGTCCCTATTAGATTTGCACATTCATAGAACATAGAAATCTGCAGGACATTACAGGCCCTTCAATCCACGCTGTTGTGCCAACCATGTAACCTACTCTAGAAACTGCCTAAAATTTCCCTAGCACATAGCCTTCTATTTTTCTAAGCTCCATGTACCTATCTAAGAGGCTCTGAAACGATCTTGTATCCGCTTCCATCAGCACCGCCAGTAGTGCATTCCACACACCCACCACTCTCTGCGTGGAAAAACTTACCCCTGACATCCCCTTTGTACTATTTCCGAGCACCTTAAAACTATGCCCCCTTGTGTTGGCCATTTCAGCCCTGGGAAAAAGCCTCTGGCTATCCACACGATCAGTGCCCTCATCATCTTATACACCTCTATCAGGTCACCTCTCATCCTCCACCGCTCCAAGGAGAAAGGGCCGAATTCACTTAATCTATTCTCATAAGGTATGCCCTCCAATTCAGGCAACATCCTTGTCAATCTCCTCTGCCCTCTCTATGGAATCCACATCCTTCTTATAGTGCAGTGGCCAGAACTGAACATAGTACTCCAAGTAGGTCTGAGCAAGGTCTTGTATGGCTATAACATTACCTTTCGGTTGATGAATGCCAACGCACCATATGCCTTCTTAACAACATTGTCAAGCTGCACAGCAGCTTTGCGTGTCCTATGAACATGAACCCCAAGATCTATCAGATCCTCCGCACTGCCAAGAATCTTACCATTAATATTACATGGTCTTCAAATTTGACCTACCTAAATGAACCACTTCACACTTATCTGGGTTAAAGTCCATCTGCCACTTCTCAGCCCAGTTCTGCATCCTATCGATGTCCCGTTGTAACCTCTTGACAGCCCTCCAGACTATCCACAACACCCCTGACGTTTGTAATCAGCAAACTTACTAACCCACCTTTCTACTTCTTTTTCCAGGTCATTTATAAAAATCACGAAGAGGAGGGGTCCCAGAACAGATCCCTGCGGATCACCACTGATTACTGACCTCCATGCAGAATACGGACCATCCACAACCACCCTGTGCCTTTTGTGGGCAAACCAATTCTAGATCCACAAAGCAAGGTCTCCTTGGATCCCATGCCTTCTTACTTTCTGAAGGAGACTTGCATGGGGAACCTTATCAAATGTCTTACTCTAATCTATACACACTACATCCACTGCTCCACCTTTATCAATGTGTTTTGTTACTTCCTCAAAGAATTCAATCGGGCTCCTAAGGCACAGCCTGCCATTGATAGAGTCATACTGACTATCCCTAATCAGGTTATGTCTCTCCAAATGCTCTTAAATCCTGCCTCTCAGGATCTTCTCCAACAACTTGCCCATTACTGAAGTCAGACTCACTGGTCTATAATTTCCTCGGTT
Source organism: Mobula birostris (assembly GCF_030028105.1). Classification (NCBI taxonomy): domain Eukaryota; kingdom Metazoa; phylum Chordata; class Chondrichthyes; order Myliobatiformes; family Myliobatidae; genus Mobula; species Mobula birostris. The sequence continues at coordinate 23,689,182 of NC_092393.1, forward strand.
ATCTCTACTCCTTTTCTTGAACAGGGGAGCAACATTTGCAAACCTTCAGTACTACTTCAGTCCCTAGTGATGACACAGAGATCATTGCAAGAGGCTCAGCAATCTCCTCTCTCGCTTCCCACAGTAGCATGGGATATATCTCATCTGGTCCCAGTAACTTATCTAAATTAATGCTTTTCAAAAGCTCCAGCACATCCTCATTCTTAATGTTCAATCTGCTGTAAGTCATCCTCACAACGGCCAGGGTCTTTTTCCTTGGTGAATACTGCATTAAAGTATTCATTAAGTATCTTCATAACCTTCTCCGACTTCATTCATATGTTTCCACTATCGCACCTGATTGGTCCTATTCTCACACAGCTCATCCTCTTGCTCTTCACATACTTGTAGAATGCCTTGGGATTTTCCTTAATCCTGCTCACCAAGGCATTCTCATAGCCCCTTCTGGCACTCCTAATTCCATTCTTAAGGTCGTCCCTAGCAACCTTGTAATTTTCTAGAGCTCTAACAGTACGTAGTTTCTTGAACCTTTCATAAGCTTAACTAAATTTTCCACATCCTTTGAACACCATGGTTCTTTAACCCTACCATCCCTTCCCTGTCTCAATGGCACATACCTGTGCAGAATGCCATGCAAATGTTCCCTGAACATTTGTCACATTTCTGCCATGCATTTCCCTGAGAACATCTGATCCTAATTTACACTCCCAAGTTCCTGCCTAATAGCATCATATTTTCCCCCTACCCCAATTAACTCTTTTCCCATATTGTCTGCTCCTATCCCTCTCCAGCACTTTGATTTATAAAGGCCAATGTACCGAAAGCTGTCTTTACAACCCTATCTATCTGTGACGCCACTTTTAGGGAACTTTGTATCTGTATTCCAAGATCTCTGTGTTCTACTGCACTCCTCAGTGCCCTACCATCTACCTTGTGTGTTCTACCTTGGTTTGCCCTTCCAACGTGCAATACCTCACACTTGTCTGTATTAAACTCCATCTGCCATTTTTCAGCCCAGATTTCCAGCTGGTCCAAATCCCTCTGTAAGCTTTGGAAACCTTCTTCACTGTCCACTACACCTCCAATCTTTGTATCATCAGCAAATTTACTACATTATCATCCAGATCATTAATATAGATGACAAATAACAATGGACCCAGCAATGATCCCTGTGGCACACCACGAGTCACAGGCCTCCACTCAGAAACAATCCTCCACGACCACTCTTTGGCTTCTTCCATTGAGCCAATGTCTAATCCAATTTACTACCTCTCCATGTATACCTAGCGACTGAATCTTCCTAACTAATGTTAAAGGCCTTACTGAAGTCCATGTAGACAACATCTACTGCCTTCCCTTCATCCACTTTCCTGGTAACTTCATCAAAAAACTCTAACAGATTTGTTAAACATGACCTACCACGCACAAAGCCATGTTGACTCTCCCTAATAAGTCCCTGTCTATCCAAATACTTGTAGATCCTATCTCTTAGTACTCATTCCAATAACTTACCCACTACCGACATCAAACTTACCGGCCTATAATTTCCCGGATTACTTTTAGAGCCTTTTTTAAACAACGGAACAACATGAGCTATCCTCCAATCCTCCGGCACCTCACCCGTAGATACCGACATTTTAAATATATCTGCCAGGACCCCTGCAATTTCAACACTAGTCTCCTTCAAGGTCTGAGGGAATACCCTGTCCGGTCCTGGGGATTTATCTACTCTGATTTGCCTCAAGATAGCAAGCATCTCCTCCTCTTCAATCTGTATAGGTTCCATGACCTCACTACTTGTTTGCCTTATTTCCATTGACTCCATGCCAGTTTCCTTAGTAAATACAGACGCAAAAAAACCATTTAAGATCTTCCCCATTTCTTTTGGTTCCATACATAGTTGACCACTCTGATCTTCAAGAGGACCAATTTTATCCCTTACTATCCTTTTAATATACCTGTAGAAGCTCTTTGGATTATCCTTCACCTTGACTGCCAAAGCAACCTCATGTCTTCTTTTAGCCCTCCTGATTTCTTTGTTTTTTTTTGCACTTTTTATACTCCTCAAGCACTTATTTGCTCCCTGTTTCCTATACATGAAATACATCTCTCTCTCTTCTTATCAGTCAGAGTTCCAATATCCCTTGAGAACCAAGGTTCCTTATTCTTATTCACTTTGCCTTTAATCCTGACAGGAACATACAAACTCTGCACTCTCAGAATTTCTCCTTTGAAGGCCTCCCACTTACCAGTAACCTCCTTGCCAGAGAACAATCTGTCCCAATCCACGCTTTTTAGATCCATTCTCATTTCTTCAAATTTGGCCTTTTTCCAGTTTAGAACCTCAACCTGAGGACCAGATCTATCTTTATCCATGATCAAGTTGAAACTAATGGTGTTATGATCACTGGAACCAAAGTGTTCCCCTACACACACTTCCGTCACCTGTCCTAACTCGTTTCCTAATAGGAGATCTAATATTGCCTCCTCTCTCGTTGGTACCTCTATATATTGATTTAGAAAACTTTCCTGAACACATTTTACAAACTCTAACCCGTCTAGACCTTTAACAGTATGGGAGTCCCAATCAATATGTGGAAAATTAAAATCCCCTATCACAACTTTGTTTCCTGCAGTTGCCTGCTCTCTCTCTCTGCAAATTTGCTCCTCCAATTCTCGCTGACTATTGGGTGGTCTATAATATAACCCCATTAATGTGGTCATACCTTTCCTGTTTCTCTGCTCCACCCATATAGCCTCAGTAGACAAGCCCTCTAATCTGTCCTGCCTGAGCACTGCTGTAACATTTTCCCTGACTAGCAATGCTACTCCCGCACCTTTCATTCCTCTGCCTCTTATCACATCTGAAACATCGGAACCCTGGAACATTAAGCTGCCAGCCCTGCCCCTCCTGTAGCCAAGTTTCACTAATGGCTATAATGTCGTAATTCCATGTGCCAATCCACGCCCTCAGCTTGTCAGCCTTCCCCACAATAGTCCTTGCATTGAAATAGACACACCTCAGAAGAAGATTATTACCACCACACACAACCCCTTCTATTTGTGACTTTGCATGAACTTTTAACATCATTTATTTTTCACCCCCACTCCATTATCTGCTCTGGCATTCTGGTTCCTATCCCCCTGCAAATCTAGTTTAAACCCTCCCTAATAGCACTAACAAGCCTCCCTGCAAGGATATAGGTCCCCTTGTAGTTCAGGTGTAACCCATCACTCTTGTACAGGCCCCACCTGCCCCAGAAGAGGTCCCAATGATCCTGAAATCTGAAACCTTGTCCCCTACACCAGTTCCTCAGCCACGTGTTCATCCACCAGAGCATCCTATTCTTACTTTCACTGGTACGTGGCACAGGTAGCAATCCTGAGATTATCGTCCTCAAGGTCCTGCTTTTTAACTTCCTACCAAGCTCTCTATACTCACTCTTCAGGACCTCCTCACTCTTCCTTCCTACGTCATTGGTACCAACTTCCATGACTTCCTCCTTTTCTGCACCATGACACTATCCCTAATTAGCAATGCCATGCCTCCACCTCTTTTGTCTCCCTCTGTTCTTTTTGTAACACCTAAAGCCTGGCACACGCAGCAGCCATTCCTGCTCCTGAGACAACCAAGTGTCTGTAATGGCCACAACATCATAGTTGCACACATTGATCCATGCTCTAAGTTCATCTGCCTTGTTTATGATTCTGTTTGCATTAAAATAGACACATCTCAAACCATCAGGCAGAGTGCATCTTTGCTCTAACATCTGCCTGTCCTTCCTCACAAACTCCCTCCAAGCTGTCTCTGCTTGTGCTCCAATGGCCCCTTCCTCTGCCTCTTCACTTCGGTTCCCCAAATCTGTGCTTCTCTATTATCATTTCGCTGTCTTGGCTTGAATACTCTTCTGTTCTCATTTTTGTTTGGTCTGTTGAAAATCATACTGTTGGATCTTACAGAGAGAGGGGCTATTTACTATGAATTCACTGAAAACAGGTGATCCTGTCCAGGTCATCAAGGGAATGGCAGCGTAAGGAAAAGGTCTCTCGACTAAAAAGAAGGTAAACTGCCCCAAAATGGAATTTAGACAAATACTTAATATTGTATAACTATATTAATAAAAGGGGCAAGGATGATGTCTAAGAACAAGATTAAAAAGTCTGCTCTGAAGGCTGATAAACACAAAGGGACGCAGCAAGGCGACGGGCCTAGCTCCCCCACGACAAACCAGGACGGAGATGAGAAGGAATCGGTGAATCTGTCTTTGATACTCAGAGATTCGCGAGTTCCGACAAGATAACAACAAACAGCTGGAAGATATTAAAGGAGAAATAGTAAAAACTAATTCGAGGATAGATGAAGCTGAAGCGAGGATTGTTGGAATTGAAGAGAAGCTACAAAACGCAGAGCAAGTGATAGCAGAAATGCTAAAACTACAAGACCAGCTCCAGTGGAAGCTAATAGACCAAGAAGGGAAAATGTGAGGATCTACGGAGTTCCCGAAGAAACTGAAAGTAAACCCAGATTGATGATTTCCTTCGTGGAGAAGCTGCTTAGAGAGAACCGTGATATACCGGACGCAAAAGACCTACAGATAGAAAGGGCTCACCATGCGTTGGCACCACAGCCTCCAGCAGGCGCCCAGCCCAGATCGATTCTGGTCAGATTTCTCAGTTACAGAACGAAGGAAGAGGTGCTTAAATGGGCATGGCAAAAGAAAGGTTTCATGTGGAGCAACTGTAAAATCAGTTTAGACCACAATTACGCACCGACAGAAGGAATATGCGGAAACACGGAGGGTCCTGAAGGAAAACAACATCAGATTCCTGATCCTGTATCCAGCTCGGCTGAGAGTCTTTTACAACGAAGGGACAAAAACTCACGCTACGGTGGAGGAGGCAACGTTGGACCTGGCGGACCAGGGACTAGAGTCGCTACTGGAGAGGATTCGCAGAAGTCGTAGCAGCCAGTGCGGCGAGGATGCTCCACACGACCCAGAGTGTCAAACTACAAGGAAAAGCTGCAAATATTCAGACGAGAATGTACAGAGAATACAGATTAATTAAGAGAAATGACTGAAAAGAGTAAATTGGACTTAAAAGGTAAAATGAAAGCTGGTAACTGAAAATAAACTAGACAGAATAACTTGAATGATAGCAATATGGTCGAGACATAAATAGGAGAAAATTCTCTATGATTATTCAAACTGCTGAGGGCCCTCTAACACAGGGTGAAGATAGAGGTTATCCCTGTGAACTGAGGCGGGTCAGTGCTCAGGCCTCACTGTGGGAAGTCGGGAAAAATTTTCAAATGTTATACGTTCGAAAATGTCTAGGGTGTGGTTATATGTTTTGGTTTACTGTTGAGAAGGGATTGCTTACTGTTTGGTTAGAAAAGGAGAGTGTTTTTTTTCTACTAGAGAAAAATGCAAATTGAATTGGTAAAAATAATTTCCTATAATGTTAATGGGGTTTTGAATCCAATTAAAAGAAATAAGATTATGTCTAAACTGAAAAAAGAGAGGGCACAAATAGCTTTCCTCCAGAAAACACATATGAGCCAATCCGAACATGGAAAATTAAAAAGAATGGGCTTTAAGCATGCATTTTATTCATCATATAAATTGAGCCACAAAAGGGGGGTAGCTACTTTAATATCAAGTACTCTTAATTATGAACATATTTCAGAGACTAAAGACAAAGATGGACAATTTGTAAAAATTACAGGAAGAATAGAAGGTACAGAAATAACATTGTTGAATGTTTATGCTCCACCAGGTTGTGAATGGTCATTTTATAGACACATTTTTGACCTAATGGTCAGTTCTCAAGGGGTAGTAATCTGTGGAGGGGATTTTAATATTAGGTTAAATCCTGCATTAGATTCTTCAAGAATAGTTACTCAGAATAAACCTCTGACTCGGAAAATGAATTTATTGTTGGAGGAGTTGGGAATTATAGATGTGTGGAGGGAATTACACCCCACTAGTAAAGATTATACACATTACTCTTTCCCTCATTCAGCCTAGACTATTTCCTTATCTTTAATACGGATAGACTCAGGATAAAAAAACTGTAATATTGCAACAATTGATCTGTCGGATCACAGCCCAGTCTCTGTCTCTAATCCTGGAAAGGAAAATGAGGAAGACACTATGGAGGTTAAATTCACATATACTCAATAACCTGAAAGTAATGGAGAGATTAAGGAGAGAAATCAAAGAATACCTAGACCTTAATGACACGGGAGAAACATCACCAGTGATCTTATGAGATACATTGAAAGCTGTACTGAGAGGAAAAATTATTTCCATCACCACTCACATGAAAAAAATCAATGCACAAAAATTAGCAGACCTTCAAGGAAAATTAAAACAAGCTGTAGATAGCAACAAAAGTAATTCTAATTTAAAACAGGAAATTAGGAAATTGCAAAGTGAAATATTTATACATTGGAAACTCAAAGAAATTTTCTTTACCTGAGACAAAAGAATTATGAAGTAGGAGGTAAATCAGCTAGATTATTAGCATATAAATTACGAAAACAACAAGCAGACAATACAATTCATAAAATAAAGAATCCAAAGACAAAGCTTGTGGAGAGTACAATAGGGAAAATTCAAGAGAGTCTTGAAACATATTATCGAGAGCTGTACTCCCAACCCCGGGCCTCCAATGAGCCCTATATAGACACTTTATTGAATGCCTATTAGAACCAGTAACTGCCAGAGAACTGAATGAGGCCATCTCGAGATTAAAGGCTGGAAAGTCTCCAGGTTCTGATGGGTTTACCTCAGAGTGGTACAAATCGCTGAAGTCACAGTTAGCCCCATTACTACTTAACACCTTTAATTGGATCTTGCAGAGAGGAGAAACTCCACCTTCCTGGAGAGAAGCGATTATTTCAGTTATTCCTAAAGAGGGTAAAGATAAACTAGAATGTGGCAATTATCGGCCAATTAGTGTTCTTAATTTAGATTACAAACTATTTACATCTATATTAGCGCGCAGATTGGAAAAGCTTTTACCTGGCCTAATCCACTTAGACCAGACTGGATTTATTCAACAAAGACAAATACAGGACAACATAAGGAGAACTCTACACATATTAGAACAGGTTAATAAGAACAAGACAGAGACAATGGTAGTAGGATTGGACGCTGAGAAAGCTTTTGATTCAGTTAGTTGGGTATTCCTATACAATGTTAGGAAGATTCGGCTTTCAAGAAAAGTTTATTAAAGTAATTCAGACTCTATATGACAGCCCTACAGCTCGAATTAAGATAAATGGGGACCTCTCTGACTCCTTTATTTTAGAGAGAGGCACTAGACAGGGATGCCCAATTTCTCTCCTTTTTGCGCTATATATTGAACCGCTTGCCCAACTAATAAGACAGAGCGAAATAGTAAAAGGTATCAAGGTGGCAGGGATTGAACAGAAAGTGGCGTTATTCGCAGATGATGTTTTGGTCTATCTGAGTGAACCAGAAAAATCATTTATAGGATTGTTTACACTGTTGGATGACTTTGGGAAAATATCAGGTTATAAAATAAATGTAAAGAAAACACAGGTTATTTTCCTAAATTATACACCATCCAAAAAACTGCAGGATACATACGCTCTTAAGTGGGAAGCTAAATCATTAAAATATTTAGGAATAACCCTGCCGAAGGATCTTTCAACACTGTCACAGGTAAATTATGGGCCATTAATCTCAGAGATAAAAGCAAATATGCATAGATGGAATCTTATCCCCTTTTTAAGTTTAAATTCAAGGATAAATACTATAAAAATGATATTCTCCCTCGGTTACTGTATTTTTTCCGGACTCTACCTGTGGAGGTGGATGATAATCAATTCAGGGAATGGGACAAATGGATTTCCTGCTTTATCTGGCAAGGAAAGAAACCTAGAATTCGATATAACACCTTACAGTTAGGGAAGGAAGGAGTAGGTATGGTTCTTCCTTGCCTGAGAAATTATTTTTATGCCTCACAGATAACTCCTCTGTTATATTGGTGTAATAGGGAATATAAGGCTAGATGGAAGGAAATTGAATTTGGATTGGTTGACAGTTTTCCTCTACAGGCCTCAATAGCTGACAAAGGATTGATGGCCCAATTGGAAAAGTTTAAAAACAGTTGGGTAAATCTTACATTAAAAGTATGGCAGAAGGTGGTTAATTCATGTGGAATCAATAACATGTTAAAACTTTTCAGATGGTGTGCATATGATACCGAATTCCTTCCCAACAGAGGAGATAAAAGATTTGAACTATGGATAAAGAAAGGTCTTACAACCTACCTCTCATTTATACATAAGAGTATTACAAAGTTTCCAATTCCTGCAGGACAAACATGGCCTAGAACACAATGACTTTCTTAGGTACCTTCAAGTACGACACTATGTTAACCAGAGTTGTAGATATACAGACCTATCAACAGTAGAATTAGAATTTTTCAAGATTCTGAATTCGGCTTGCAGTTCAAAACCTAGTAAATCAGTTTCTCGATTATATAATGCACTTTCCCATGCTAAAAATGTAAATATACTATATTAAAGAGAAGTGGGTGAAAGAAGCGGGGTTGGTACTTTCAGAGGAGGCTTGGGGGAAAATATGCAGCTTTCAGTGGTCTTTGACTAATTCTTTGATTTGGAGAGAACATTGTTGGAAAAATATTATAAGATACTTCAAGACCCCATATCAGGAAAAATATAAAGACCAAGGAGGCAAATCATTTCCATATTTTCTGGGATTGCCCTAAATTAAGTTTATATTGGAAAGGTATTCATAGAACATTAGTTAAGGTACTTAAGACCCAGATGCCTCTGAACTTTGAGACGCTCTATTTGGGGCATGTATTGTTTTTTGAACAGAAGATAGATATAAAGTTGCTGCAGGCCCTTTTAGCGGCAAGAAATCAATCACTAGAAAGTGGCTAAATCCAATATCACCTACATTAGAAGATAGGCACGAAATTATCTTGGAAATATTTAAAATGGAAAAGATGACTTACTCCCTGAGAATTCAAAAAGAAAAATTTTATCAAATCTGGAATAAATGGATTGAATATATAACCCCAAAGCATGCAGACTTTAGATGACTCTCCTAATGACTTATACTGCTCTTCTCATCAACACAGTAATATTGCTAACGTAAGCACCCCTGGTCTAAATGTTTACTGTTTTTGTTTTTTTTGGAAAATAGAGAATTAACACAAGTAAAGGAAAAGATTTGGGAAAGGGATAAAAAATGATAAAATTAAGTAAATAAGTACATAGGGTTTGGATAATTATGTTTGGGGGCAGGAGCAAGCATGAACAAATTAGGATATAAACACCTATAATGGTTGTTACATAGGCTTACATACAACATTTTGGTCCAGAAGAGATATATGGAAATTATTATTAATCCACTATTATTACTATTTTTCTTAACAACTAATATCATTACTTAGCCTAATAGATTAGAATTTCAACTGTACCTAGTTCTAGTGTCTAATTTCTTTTTGTATCATAATGTGTACTTAGGAATGTATAAATAATTATAGTTTTATACATATAGAAAAGGTTTTCCATGTGAAAAAAGTACATGATACTTGTGAATTCCTTATCCAAATAAAAATTTAAAAATTTAAAAAAAAGAAAACAGGTGATCCTACAATTTTCTACATTAACAATTATGGAGTTGGTCAGGTAATACTGCACTGGAGCAAATTTAGTGTTGTTACAGAAGGGATGAATACTTTTTCAGTTTCACAATTTGGTTTTTATTTTTTAGTAAATAATTGACAGGTTTTGAAATTTTTCTTTTGATCTGTCATGATGCAGAATGTTTTGTAGATTAGCTCCAAAAATACCTTCAATATATTTTAAATTTAGAAAATGAGACAATAAAATGTGAAAATTATGGAGGCTGAATACTGTTTCAAGGCACTATCTGCAGCACATTCAGGCACCGTACTTTATATTAAAACTTTTAAACATTTCCCTATTCATTTTAAGTACATGCTATCTAGTATTAGACTTCTCAACCTTTGGAGAAGAAAGATGCTGGTTATCTATACCTCTCAACCTTGTAAATTTCTGTCAGGTCTCCCATCAGCCTCCACTGCTTTGGAGAAACAACTGAAGTTTTTCCTTCTCTCTAAGTATATACTTTCCAGTCCAGGCAGCAATCTGGTAAACATTTTCTGCATCCTAAAGCATCCACATCCTTCCTGTTTTCAGGGTGCAATACTCCTAATTGAATCACTTATTTATGGGGACAACATCTTCCTATCTACTTTCATGATCACCTTCATCACTTCAAGCTCAAGCTAGGAAGACATGACCTGCCTCAAAATCATACTGACTGCCTTTTATTTAGGCCATATTTTTTCAAATCCTATTCCCAAGTATCTGCTCTAATACCTTCTTGCCAATTCTCCATGACTTGTGACTAGATGGGCTAAAGATCTTAGTCAAGACCCAATAGTAAAAATAATTATTTCTTGCTTCTCAATAAATGGATATATGGTTCTATAAGAGTCCCAACACTACCTCCATCTTTACTGTTTTATATTCTAAGGGCTTTGTTGAATTTTGACTTCCAAAATCTTGCATTTACATCTTTTCTTCTGGACTAAATTCACCACCTTTGTCACCCACAATACTATCCTTATATTTTTCCTTCTGACTATAACATATCAAATGTGTGCAGTTTGTCTTTAAACAACCCTACAGGTATCAGAGGTGGCAGTTCCCAACAACAGATTCTAAAGCATCTAAAATATTCAGGAAACTTAATTGGAAAAATTGTACTTGAGGCATGATGATAAAACTCATTACAATCTTTGCTTTGACTAAATCTATTCAGGTTAAAATGCATTTTGCTGTAACAGCACAAATTTAATTAGTAACAAGTATTGAAGGTGACATTGACCTTTTATTAAGGCAGTGAATAGCAAATTATACACATGATGAAATAATACATGAAAAATTTAATAAACATTTTTAGTAAAAAGTGGATGTAAGAGTTTTCATTAACAATTTTACATGCACACAGACTTATATACATTTTACTTGATTTTAATTTATAATTTCAGATTTGAAAGGTGCTTATAAAACACTGGTTAGTATTAAAGATATGTGCATTGTTAAAGTTATCCTTGAACTCATTATGCAAGTCCCATTCATTAGCTGTACAATATCAGAGAAAGAGTGGCCTTGTAAAAGCTAGAGTGAAAGATGCTAACCATATATTGACAATACTAGCTCAACAGAATTTCAAATTAATCTTCCTTGTTTATGGGAAGCATTTTCTTAAGCCCAAGGTGAATTTTTCAAAGTGTCTACATGCAGTTGTCCTATTGCAATTTTAAACTGAGGTATAATGCTGCATGTCAGATTTTAAAATAAGTTGCAGTAGTGTAACATTGCTTTAATGGTATGTCAGTTACATTTGTCTTGTCTATTAAATCAACACTCATTTCTAAATATAAACCACATCACTGTAATATATCAGTCTATATCAGTCTGGTTTAACAGCAGATTTGAAAGTTTCATTTAAGTCTGTTCTGACAGTTTCTATAGAGAACTCATCCCCAGTGATTCTTGCCTTCAAAGAGCCAACCTTCTTTCAAAAATCATATCTGGTTAAGACAAATTGCATTAATTTAACCTGGTTAGTTTTTAAATCCAAACCATATATAAAATTATATCTAAGTGAATTTTATGATTTCACAATTACAGCAATTAAATGAAAGCTGTCAGTTGTGGGGGGGGGGGGGAGAGAGAGGAGATGAAGGAAGATGACAATTTTTTGGGGGGGGAAATAATATGAACCATCTTTAACAACTCCATATTACACAGCTGTTTAATAGTTTATTCTGCAACATCTGATTGTTTTTCACATTTCAGTGTATAGAATGCTTTCTACCTAGATGCCAGATTGTTGGATAGAGACACATGTACCGGTGGAGCTTATTTCAGTCCCCATTACATCCAGACAAAAGACACATTTCCATTAAACAAACACTTCCAAAATTGATCAGAAAAGTAGAGTTTGCATTAAGGTTTTACAGCTGAATGTCTTCTGTGTTCATGTAACAAAAACGACTAAAAATTTGGCATCCAGTTCAAAGTAAACAGCAGTTTAACTTTATGGATATAATACCATACAAATCTATTCCAGTACCTCATGAAGTCAACAGTTCAGCTGTTTATTGTTGTGCATGTTCAATTTAACCATTTCACACTCAATGACTACATTCATTAGAATGAAAACTGACTAACTTTCAGGAAACTGTTTATCAAGAACACACACAACAGACAAGAAAAATTAGCAGGAACAGCATACAGTGTGGAACCTGCTTTCAAATGTCATACTGTAAACATCCAGATAAGAGTTTAAGCAGGCACAATTAGTTCTGCATTTTAATATAAAAGTCTGAAGACTTGGTAACTGCCACTGGTCACCAAATTTAGTTTCTATTGACACTAGAGGATTTTCTTTCAACCCAGAAAGATTATAGAACAGGAAAATGGCAGAAATAATATGGAAGCATCAGGATGCTGCTTGTCCAGTGGTCCATTGAGAGGTTAATTTTCCTCAGTTTAACTAATGTTTAGTCACGTAACTCTCATCTTCAGATAGCTAAAACAGCAACTCATCTGTTTTTAATTTTTGTAATTATATCCTTTACATCATATCCTTTACATCATATCTTATCATCAGTCATTTCCAGGAATTGCGCATACACATCCCGGGTGCATTCACCTTTGGTGTTGAATAAAAATTTGTAATAGCTGCCATCAGCACAAATTGCTGCAATGAAACAGAGACCAGTTTTAGTGCAGTAATGTTTTAACACTTGAAATATTTAAAATTACTTTATCCTTTCTCATTAAATAGAAAATATTCAGATGACTTAATTTCTACAAACTTTAATATGCAAACTTTGAATAGATTAGGTGTACAATGTGTACACAAGTTAGTAGTAAAGTTATACACTATTCAACAACATTGAATTTGGAAATAAGACTGAAAAAAGAAAATGAGGAAACATTATATATAATGTTTTCTCTAAGCCTTCATAATTCTAAGATTTATGATCAGCTTTTCATTTGTCACGTACATCAACAGTGGCACGTGGCAAACAAAACCAGCAAAGATCATGTTAAGCTGCCCAATGTCACAATATTCCCAGGACCAACATAGCATGCCCACAACTCACTAATATACATTCAAAACTTAAGATGGAGAATAAATAGTTGTTTGCATAATTATCCAGAGTACAGTTGATGTTTCAGGCTGAGTCTCAAGGTATAACCAAAATGTCAACTATACCCTTTTCCACAGATGCTGAGTTCCTCCAGCATATTGTGTGTGTTGCTTGGATTTCCAGCATCTGCAGATTTTCTCTTGTTCGTGAATTAATGCCATGTAGGTTAGGCCTCAATACACGGTAGATGTCTAGTATTTTCCTGAAACTAAACCCTTTTGGAAAGAAGAAAGATTTCTTCTGTTCAAAACCAAAATTTTCATTTCAGATCCTTCATGTAGAGTGGTTATCCAGATCTATTTATGCTTTATTGATGCACTTTACACAGTGGGGTAGAGGGATTGCAATAAAAGGAATTTACCTCAAGGTTGGATTTGCCTTTTTTGTGTGCTATACAATGCTGTAGTGGTGTACAACCAGAATCATGCACTGAACCAACACAATGAGGTTTCAGCTTAAGCTCTCAACTACAACTTGTGTCATGATCTTTGGGCTACATATCACTTAAAGAATTTTTCCTCATGTTAGCCACAGAATAGCTGCTGCTATGCAGACAAAAACAGGGAATTATGTGATAATCCTCAGTGTGCATAGCTGTGTCCTGATCAAGTCCTGTGCTAGTCTAAACAAGATAATAAGGCAGTGACTGCACCAGAAAGCTATAATGTGAACATAATATTTTAAAAAGTAATGTTAATGAAGTTTCAGATCTTGAGTTATGAAGATACTGAAGATAAGCAAGGCATTCTTGGCTGAATGCAGAGAAATTAAGTGACATTGAATGCATGAATACTTGAAGATAATTTATGGAGATAGCAGGAAAAACATGGAGTACATAGCTTGGGCCTTAAGTAGATAAAGAATTTTGGGGTAGATAACAAAACCGAAGTGAACAGAGCTGGAGCCAATTCTATAATGGGCATGATTTCATTTGGCAATGACCACCAGCACAAACTGATCGATAAATGGAAAATAAGAACTGGAAGAATCCCATTAATACATTCATTCACAACCATGAACAGTCAGCAGCCACACTGCACCCAAGTCTACATTTAATGTAGATCTCATTCACTTGTTAAAAGCTTGCCTACCTCAACCTTGAAAATACTCAATAGTCCACAGCTACCATCCTTGGAAACAATAGAGGGCTATGTGGGAGGGAAGGGTTAGATTTATCTTTAAGTAGCTTAAAAGATTGCCACAACATTGTGGGTCAAAAAGCTTGTACTGTTCTGTTCCATTAGCCATTTGACTCTAAAATGAGTAATTTTTTTTAAGCCTGCTTCAAAGTTCCAGAGTCTCCTAAATTGGAAATACCCTCTCAACACACACGCCATGATCCTTAAATAATAGTTCAATCAAGTGTCTTCCCATTCTTCTGAACAAGGAAGCCTGTCCAACCTTATTTAAAACAACCTGGCCATTCCAGATATTAGTTTAGTAAATGGTCTCTGACCTGCTTCCAATATATTAGCATCGCTACTTAAATAAAGAGACAAAAGACTGCATATAATAATCCAAATGTGCTATGCATAATCCTTGTACCTGTATATACAATTCTCTACATATGCATTTCAATATCTACAGGCTGTGACTAGAGGAAAATGAAGCTTACCTACAACAGCATTTGTCTCAGCACCGAAGGCACAGATACAAGGTGACCCAGAAGGAACCTGAAACTTGGAAAAGCTCCACTTAGAACTGAAGTACTTTGGAAGGAAACTTGCTGATGCCAAACTGCAAATACAGGGGGTGGGTGGGGTGTAGAAAGAGAAGAATGAAGGAAGAAATTAGTAGCGCTTTTTTTTAAATGACTATTATAATTTAAGGCACCATCTCAAAAGTTATTCAGATACAGAATTTGCAAAATGCACAACTTTCAATTTAAGTTCTCTAACAAACAGGATCCAAAATGAATCCCTCAGAACTGTAGTTGTCAAGTAAAAAGAGTAATGTTTAGTCTTCTTTCAGAATGCTTTTTCCAGTCAATATTTTTGGCAGCAAACGTCAAATTTATCCTTAAAAGGAGTATGGAGCAAGCTAATCAGAATGATGTATTAGGGTTAAATGAGGGAGACTGGTATGTCACCATCCACCCCAACAGCTTCCAATGCGCCTGAACCTTCAAGTCACTTGCGACCGCAAGGTCAGCAAGGGCTGGCCACTGTACCTCTGTACATGTGACAATAACAAACCAATTCCAGTTAGAATAAGAGTACATTACTTAAAATTTTGATTTAGTCAACCCAACCTTCACAATTCAAAAGAATAAAAATATATTTTAAGTGATTATAGAAGCCATTAAATGAGTACGTGAAATAAAGAAACTCAATGAATAAATTGAAAATGTCAAAACAGATCATTGTTTATAATGGTAATATGAAATATGAAGTCAGCAAATGATGAGAAAGTTTGTATTATCTTACTGTATAGAAGATTAAAAGCAGTTTCTATTCCAATATTACTAGTCAAATTGCTTTGAGCAAATTGAATACAGTATTCCAAAATGGGCAACATGGTCACTTGCAATTCTAAAATCATAATTCACAACAGTTTCCCCACTAAAACCAAACTGGTAGATCATGCTATACAAATTGGTATAGAAGGTATTTCATAATTAATAACACAAATCAAGCATTTTAAAATCTTATCTAATTTACCTAGATTGTTTGTTTCTTTTGGGATCCTCCGCAGCAAAAATATGAACAGTCCCGTGATCACTTGATACACAGATTAAAGAAGCATCTTGATTAAAATTAATGCTGCAAGACAAAATGCTCATTATTGAAAGAAGCATGGACAAAATGCATCAGTTTTTCCCCCAATCTCCTCACCCAAAGTCTTTGTATAGTTTGTAAGCAGCAAAATTGTAATTTTGGTATTGAACAGCAAGCATGGAGGGGAGGCGCAAAGCACCAGAGGGAAGTGGAATAATTCCATTCCTACTTACATGGTAGGCACTAACATACAAAGAATGAGCCTCTTCAGCCCTACACCAGCATTTAATAAAATCTGACTGTAACCTCAACTCCACATTTATATTTACCCACAGTAACCTTTGTCCCCTTTCATCGTTAAGTATTTACCCGCTTTAAAGTATTCAATACGCTTCCACTGCTTTGGAGGAAAGAGGATATGAAAGAAATGTTGCCTCAGTTTAAATGGACGCAATTTGGGTCATAATCCAAATGACTACTCTGTAATTGTTAGAAGGTACTAGTCATACGATTTTGATTCTACAAATTGAAACATATTGTACAGCTACATTAAATGGTAGAGCCAGAAACTTCATCTACATTGCATTTTTAAAAGGACACTTAAGCTTTATAAAATAATAGCAAATCATTTTATGTTGCCCTCTGCAGCTTCTAAACATTTGTCATATTAAACCATTAATGTTGCAACAATCACAAAATGCTGTACAAGCACTGTACATTCCCCCCACCCCACCCCTATGGATGCTGCCTGGCCTGCTGAGTCCCTCCAGCATTTTGTGTATGTGTTGCTTGGATTTCCAGCACCTAGATTTTCTCATTTGTGAATGTTGCAACAATGTACAGTAAAACCTCAGGATGTTCAGGATTTGTGCCGCTAGACTGTTAGATTTTCCTTTCTACCAGATACTATTCTACCATACAGTTCTGATTCACTTTTCTTAAGGAATTATTATACTAGTCCTTCCTGGTAACCCAGCAAGACAGATGCCAAACAATCAGCATTCTGTTTAGTCAAGTGGAACAAACAGTTACTGTTCTGTTATATATTAAATACTGTAGTTCCTCAAATATATGCAAGAAAATAAAGTTTAAATTTAAAGCAATTGGTTATATTTAACAAAAAAAGTGTGCAATATCCAATATATTACAAGTTCTGATCAAATGCAATGTGAGACAACATTCCTGAATACAATACACTATACATTTGAGGTTTCCTTCAAAATAATTAAGAAATGCAAAGAATTTCAGATGTGGCCCTTATGGAGAATAGTTTCAACACATAGTATGAAATGGTAAAATAAAAGAATTAACAATTGCCTGAAGGCCACGTCTAAAAACATGATGATTTAGAGGAAACTCTTTAAAAATTAGTCTTACATGAACATTTCCCTACTGGGTTATGGGAAATTACAAGGAACTACCTAGATCAGCAATAATTAAACTATAATACTAAAAAGATCTTAACATCTTACAACTAGATGTGTCTACAATGTCATCCTTTAATAGAAACAAAATGCTGTATGTTTGCACCAAGTTCCAAATATGCTTGGTGTCAGGCTCAATCAGTGTGAAATTGACTACTTTTTAATCAAAACCACCAAAGCTTCTGCCTTTGTTCCATCAAGACTCCCAACCAATATTTATTCCTCAATGCAAACACTGGTTGCATGGACAACAGGAATTCTGCAGATGCTGGAAATTCAAGCTGTTACTGGTTTCCTGGAACTTGCTTTGCTCAAATCGACTGCCTCATTTCCTTACATTAACAGAGCATTTAGACATAAATGCATCTTGTTCCTAAGAATCATCTTGCACTGTCAGTTGAAAATCAAGAGTTTACAGTACTGTGCAAAAGTCTTAGGCACATATATATAGCTAAGGTGCCTAAAACTTTTGCACAGTATTTTTAACTATTGCACTGTCCTGCTATCACAAAATAAACAACTTTCCTGATAAGTGTGAGTGATAATAAACATGATTCTGATATGGGTCTCTATTGTGAACAGAGTTGGAGGGGGGAGAAAGAGGGAAGGAGAGGGAATCATGGTTGGGAAAAGGGAGAAGAGGGGAGGGAGTGGGAAGCACCAGAGAGACATTCTGTAATGACATGCAATAAATCAACTGTTTGGAATCAAATCACGCCTTTGCACAGTATTGTATTTCCTAATATCTCTTGCTATGAGCAGCACCTATAACACGTAGAGTGCTTTAGAACTACATAAAGATTTTATAATGAACTGATTTTTTTTGTCATTTTAGATTGAGGAAAAAATTCAGTAGGGCTCCACCTCAAGAGGACATAGTCGACAGGATGGAACATTGGAAGCGCGAGTCATTATAACTACATTAATTGGGTTTCAGAATCTAATTGAGAAATAAAAACATTCCAAATGCTTCTGGTCTGTATGCTTATGTCAATGATTCATCGTTCAGTAACACTTTCAACAATGGTACTGGAAAAGAATCACAGAGATTGTTTTTGTTCTGTTGAGTAACCACCAGGAATTCTATCGAAATAGACTAACTTTGCAGCTCACAAAGAAACTACATTCTTAACACACAGAAGCAAATACAGTAACCAATGCTGAAAGACATTAGTGCAAGCAGCAGAGTTTTGTACGTACCAATAAATGTTTGCTGCTTGTGACCCCCTTCTCAACTCTTGGATGAGCTGTCCTGTCGTAGTGTCAAAAACTCGAATCAAGGTTCCCTGTGACAGAATAGCATTTTGTTTTAAACTACACATGTATTCAATGGTATCATTTACAAAATAGATAAGCACAGATTTAATTCATTTTCTACAACTGGCTTTAGTTTTTAAAAAGTTCAAGTCACTCTTACCAGTTAATTGCTACTCAATTGAAAATAGTAGGCAATATTACTCCTATTAAATACAGTGCCTATAAAAAGTATTCACCCCCCCCTGACAGTTTTCATGTTTTATTGTTTTACAACATTGAAACACAGTGGGTTTAATTTGGCTTTTTTTTGACACTGATCAACAGAAATTCTTTTGTGTCAAAGTGAAAACATATCACTACAAAGTGATCTAAATTAATTACAAATATACAGCACAAAATAATTGTTTGCATAAGTACTCACCCCCTTTTTGTGACACACCAAAACATCACTGGTTCAGCCAGTTCATTTTAGAAGTAACACAATTAGTTAAATGGGGATCACTGTGTGCAATCGAAGTGTTTGAATTGACTGTAGTAAAAATACACCTGTATCTGGAAGGTCCAACTGTTGGTGAGTCAGTATCCTGGCAAAAAACTACACCCTGAAGATAAAAGAACACTCCAAGCAACTCCGCGAAAAGGTTGTTGAAAAGCACAAGAGGGGAGATGGATACAATAAAATTTCTAAGTCATTGAACATCCCTTAGAGTACAGTTAAGTCAATCATCAAATGGAAAGAATATGGCACAGCTGTAAATCTGCCTACAGCAGGCCGTTCTCAAAAAATAACTGTGCAAGAAGGGACTAGTGAGAGGCGCCACCAAGAGACCCATGACAATTCCAGCAGAATTGCAAGCTTCAGTGGTTGAGATGGGAGAGACTGCACATATAGCAACTGTTGCCCAGGTGCTTCACCAGTCACGGCTTTATGGGAGACTGACAAAGAGAAAGCTACTGTTGAAAAAAAACCCTCATGAACTCTCAGCTAGAGTTTGCCAGAAAGCACGTGGGAGACTCTGAAGTCAGCTGGAAGAAGGTTCTATAGTCTGATGAAACCAAAATTGAGCTCTTTGGTTATCAGACTAAATGCTATGTTTGGCTTAGGTCAAACACAACACATAATCAAAAACACACTATCCAAACAGTCAAGCATGGTGGTGGCTACATCATGCTGTGGGCATGCTTCACTGCAGCAGGCCCTGGAAGGCTTGTGAAGGTAGATGGTAAAATGAATGCAGCAAAATACAGGGAAATCCTGGAGGAAAACCAGATGCAGTCTGCAAGAGAACTGCGACTTGGGAGAAGATTTGTTTTTCAGCAAGACAATGACCCCAAGCATAAAGCCAAAGCTACACAGAAATGGCTTAAAAACAACAATGTTAATGACCTGGAGTAGCCAAGTCAGAATCCAGACCTCAATCCAACTGAGAATGTGTGGCTGGACTTGAAAAAGGCTGTTCACTCATGATCCCCATGCAAACTGACAGAGCTCAAGTAGTTTTGTAAAAAAGAATGAGGAAAAATTGCAGTGTCCAGATGTGCAAAGCTGGTAAAGACCTATCCACATGAATTCAGGGCTGTAATTAAAATTGTTGCCAAAAGTGCATCTAATAAATACTGATTTGAAGGGAGTGAATACTTACGCAATCAATTATTTTGTGTTTTATATTTGTAATTAATTTAGATCACTTTGTGAGAGATCTGTTTTCACTTTGCCACGAAAATGTCTTTTTCTGTTTATCAGTGTCAAAATAAAGGCGAATTAAATCCACTGATTTTATGTCATAAAACATGAAAACTTCCCAAGGGGTGAATACCTTTTATAAGCACTATATATCCACATTTCTCAAGTTATTTAAATGTCAATTCTTAAACTTGTATTATGTAGATGATTACTTATGTTCTAGAATGCTTAAGAGATTGAACTTTACTAGTGAAATCAAACATACTTTTTTCCTCTATTATGTTGCCCTTCCCTTTTTAAAGTCATAAAGCAATTAGGTGTCTCATTATGCCCCTTTTGTTATGACACATCTGCCACAAAAATAATTTCCCCCTTTAACAGGTCAACAATTATTTTTTGTCAAATATCGAACACCATTACATTTACTGTTCTGTCACCTTATCAGTTGAGCACTTACAGTATTTACTTCTCACTGATAATCCAAGATGAATGTTTAGTTTTCTCTTTTGATCATAAAAGACAGCATTCACTTGAAAGCTTGCGACGTGCTTCTCAACCTTCATCTTTCGTTTAAAGAAAAAGGCAGGAACAGACTACATGGCCTGTTGATCCTGTCATTCAACATAGCTAATCGTCAAGCTCACGTACTTACCTACCTGAACTAGTTTCATTATGGGCATCATCCGCAGCCCGCTGTTAACAGAGAATGCTAGGAGTTAATTTCCCCTGACCTGTTCCAAATTAACAGCCTCCTTGTTCTGACACCATTTCTTTGAAGGCCAAACATCTGCCCATTCAATGGCAGAAGGTGGAAATGTTTATATTAAGTCATGACCCAAACCGCAAGTTCAGATGGGAACACTGGCACCAGAAAGTTACCGCAATTTTCACTAACGTTTGAAAGGAGATCAGCATAAACCAAAATGCAGTTATAGTGCTAGATTTAAGTGCAGTCAAATAGAAAATAAATTCCTTATGTTTCAATTAAATATCTTCAAATGAACTATTTGATACATTTGTGTTTCAGTAAAACTATGGTAAATACATACACATCAACTGTCAAAGTAGCTGCACCAAGGAAATAATTTTGAATAATGGTGCTTATTCAACTGGCGAAGCAAAACAATATTCAACAAAAAGGAAACAAATTTCTTCTGCATTAATCTGTCTACACTGACCTTTTCTGAAGCTGTGGCAATGCGTGTCCCCTGAAGATTTAAAGCAATGCAGCTCAAAGCTCCTTCATGTGCTGGTATGTCAACTGGAGGCTTTTCAGTACTAGCTAAATCCACAATTTGCACATGCCCAGTATGAGTTCCTGGAAATGCTAGAAGAGAATTGTTGCTATTTGGACAAAGGACACATAACCCTGAAAGAAAAGAAATGACACACCAATATAAAAGTTAATAAGGCTTTGAGGTCAGGGTTTTTTTTAAAAAAGCAAACCTTGTTTCATCTGAACCAAAGTTAAGTCTGACATCAAGAAGGCTCCACAATAGTGTAGCAGTTAGCACAAAGCTATTAGAGATAGGGGTGTTCTGGAAGTCAATCCCGGTTCTGCTCTGTAAGGAGCCTTTGTACGTCCTCCCTGTGAAATACGTGGATTTTACCCCAGGTGCTCCAGTTTCTTCCCACAGTCCAAAAGATGCACTGGGTAGGTTAACTGGTCATTGCAAATTGTCCTGTGATTAGGCTGGGGTTAATTGAGGTTGTGGGATTGCTGGGCGGCATGGCTCGAAGCGCTGGAAAGGCCAATTTCACATTGCATCACTAAATAAATAACATTTTGTCCTTATTGTGTGATCAAAGAACCACTTGCACATCAAGATTCAAGTTTTGGCATAAGGTTATAGCATCCTGTGCAACTGCAGATTTCAAGTTCGACTGCTCGTCATTAATGACAGCTCAGGACAAAACAAATAAGCATCAGCAGGTCACCCTGCATCTGTGGAAAGGAGAACAATTAAGGTTTCAAGTTGAAGATTCATCAAAACAAGGCAAGGTCTGAGAAGTCCTTGAAACTTTGAAAAGTATTCAACTTTGTTTCTCTGTCCCTGGATTGGAGTGATTACATTTTGTTTAAGATTATTAGGATTTGTAGGTTTTTTTAAATTTTCATTCATTCAGCATTTCCGATTCAATGCTTCATCTGGCAGTGGTCACAAAAGACATGGATTTAAGACGAGTAGCAAAATGTTTCATAGGAATCTGAGGAAGAATTTTTCCACTGATAAGGTGACTTAAATCTGACATGCACTGCCCGAGAGGTGTTGAAAGCATCTAGACAAAGATTTGAATCACCAAGGTATAGTAGGTTATGGACCAAGTGTCATAAAAAGAATTAATAGAGATTTGCACAGTGGGCAGAAGAGCCCCGATTCTGTGTTTTTTTTTTAATCTGTGACACACTGGCCTCAGCAAAGGACATCTTAAGCAAGCCATCTTCAAGTTAATTATCTACCACATTCACAGATGAATATGCCAAAGCAAGTTGTTGACTGAAGGATCACCTCATTGCCTTTACCTTCTTGGCATGCCTGTAATCCTGTGCTGTTAGGCCACCAGACCAATCTTCATTTTTATTAAGTAGTGCTTGAGTCAGTAATACACCACAAAAACAGGTCTCAACCCAGCATATTCATGACAATCATGATACCCATCAAGCTAGTTTGATTTGCTCCATTTCCCCCTATGTATACACCAGGATTGTCCTCCTTTCATGGTTATGCTGGAACAGGGGTCCCCAACCTTTTTTGCACCGCAGACCGGTTTAATATTGACAATATTCTTGCGGACCGGCCGACCTGGGAGGGAGGGGTGGTGTTAATCACAACCAGAATATAGGTGATAAGTCAACTATAAGTCACTTAACAGCAGTTAATACACTCAATTTAGTTTCTAAAAGGGTTTATCTAACGAATTTAACATTAAACACAGCGCATATTTTCCTCGCATGAATAGTGATAAGTCAATTATAAGTCATAAGGGGGTTCCTTATGTCCAGTCTATTCCATAATTTAGTTTCCGTTGCATTCATTGCAGAAAATCCCGCTTCACAGAGATATGATGTTAGAAATGGAAGCAACTTTTCAGTGCTTTCCTGGTTATCTCAGGATATTCAGCCTTGACTTTGATCCAGAATGCTGGCAGAGATGTTATGTCAAACATACTTTTCAGCCCACCATCATTTGCAAGCTCAAGGAGTTGATCTTCTTCCAGCGCTGACATGGATGATTCACCAGGGACATTCACAAATGGGTCACGGACCCACTGCTTTGCACATCTTGGGTCACTTGCGGTTGGGAAGTAATGCTATTCTGTCGACAGCGAAGATAAGTGTTCGCACACCAGCTGTGAGCCTCAGTCCCTCCCAAATTCCCAGCTAATGTTGGGAACATGTCAAATATGCCCCTGTCCACTCGCCATCCCCACAGTTCTAGTTTGGCTGTGAAAGCAGACACTTTATCTACCAACTTGAAGACAGTTGTCATTCTCCCCTGAAGTGCCAAATTGAGTTCATTGAGCGGGTTGAAGATGTCACACAGATAAGCGAGTTTTGCTGTCCACTCCTCGTCACTGAAGTGTGCAGCCAGTGGTGACTTTTTTCTTGAAAGAAATCCCTGCAACTGCTCTCTTAACTCAAAAACCCTGGCCAGGTCACTCCCCCTTGATAGCCACCTGACTTCAGTGTGTAAGAGAAGGCGTTTGTGGTCTGCATCCATTTCCTCGCAAAGCTGCTCAAACAGATGAAAGTTAAGAGCTTTTGCTTTGATGTGTTTGATAACTTCAACAACGTCACTCAATACGCTGTTAAGATCAGGTGACATTTTTCGGCTAGCCAGCATTTCCCTGTGTGTGACACAGCGTGTAGACTGGCATTCAGGAGCGACCTCTGACTCGGGTAGTGAAACCAGACTCGTTAATCCGTTCCAACAGCTGTGCTTTGATGTCCTCCGCTATGTCGATAACTGTGGTAGCTGAAAGAGAAACCTGTGCCATCTTGTTAGCTGCAGCTTCTCCCAAAAGTACGCGCTCTCAGAGCAGCATTTGTGGAGGTGGTGGCTTGCTTCTGTTCCGCTTGCTCACGTTTTTTCCACTCAAAGGGTTTGTCCTGAAGTGCAGGGTGCTTAGACTCAAAGTTCCGAAGCAGTTTTGAGGGCCTCATTAGACAGCTTGTCTCCACATATCACACACAGTGGGCTTTCTAGCGTGCAAGTCACCGGTCGCAATAAAGCCATATTTTCTGTACAATTCGTCGTATTTTCTATTGAAGGATGCTTTCTTTTTTTTTTTTGCAGTCTCGGCCTCAGCTGTCTCTGCGTTATCCTCATCGTTAGGCCTTTTATGTCCCCTACCATCTCTTCCAAAGAAATTCTCAAGCGACGTTTGTGTTTTCACTCGAGTAGTTGCAGGTTAATGACTGACTGATGACCTCGTGTGCATTCAAGTTCAACAGTGGGCATGACAGGGAATGAGGAAAGGTGCAGTTGACTCATATCATTTCCTCACAGCCCGGTAGCACATGCTTTGCGGCCTGGTACCAGTCCGCAGCCCGGTGGTTGGGGACCGCTGTGCTAGAATTAGCAAAATGCCAAGGCTGTACATTACAACTGATGGTGAATACAAATCTGTTGTTGCTGATGGTCCATGATATCCTGCCATGAAATCAAAGACTACCTGTCATTGTGGATACAAAAGGACACTTTAATGAGCTAATCCTGCAAAGTCCTCTTCATGAGCAACCACCACTTACCAAAAATGGTGGTGGGGGGGTGGGGGAGCTGTTCTTTTAAGCCATGGTCAACAAAACACTAAGTTTTCCCAGTCAGCATATATATTGTGCTTTGATGTCCTTAATGCTGCAGTTAAGTGCTGTTTCAATGCAGGGAGTATTAATTTATTGGTCAGAGGTGGTCTGTAACTTGAGAAGGACAATGTTTCTTCATAACTCAACTTAGTCCAGTCCTGACGAAGGGTCTCAGCCCAAAACATCGACCTTATTCCCATTCATAGATGCTGCCTGACCTGCCGAGCTCCTCCAGCTCATTGTGTGCATTGCTCCAAGTTCCAGCATCTGCAGTACCTATTGTGTCTATCATAACTCAACAATGGTGTTAATGCAATATGAAGGGCAGAACACAATTGCAGATGTAATCTCATCGAGGCTTTACACATTTTCCAAATTACACCAATTGCAGACAAGATGTTTTATGGGTGAAGGTTTGCTGACAGAATCTAGTGCAGGTCTGATACTGGCCATGTACTCTGAAAAATACCAACTCACCTTTTGGATTGTAGCAAGTTTCAAAGACGTGTAGTTGATGAGGATTGTGAGTGAATGTGAAGACCTTAATCATGGAATCCAAAACTACTACAATCCTGTAAGAAAAAAAAACAAGTTATGGTGGGAGTAAGGTGAGGGGTGTAATAAAATTCAAGTCCAAGCCTTTCTGAAAGCTCAGGTGGACGATGTCCATCAGATTGGTCTCATCATTCCAAAGTTTATGCAAACATGCAAGGTACAACTCTTTCTGAAAGATGTTAAGAACCTCCAAAGGCCCTTTTGTTATGTTTATTTTGACCTTTATGGGCCGCTGTCAACTTCCCTGTGTGTTACATACTGAACGTAATGTGAGAGGGCATTCTGGGTAGATGACTTACAAGTACGATAACCAGCTTCACATTTGTTCTTCATCTCTCTGTCTCTCGTGTGTGCTATTCACGGCCACCTGGCTTCCCGGTACTACAAACATAACAACTGGCGACAAGGTGACAAGCCCTCATGTGACATTTATTGTTTTGTTCCCTTTGGTAAGGAAAGCCTGTGTGAAACACTGGCAGTGTACCACTGTGGGATGTGGGTCAGCAAAAGAAAAACACAGATGTAGGAAGTGTGGTGAGTGAAGAATCCCAGGGGAGAGAACAAAAAAATGGGGCAAGGGGGGCAAAATAGCAAGGGTAAAAAGACCCTGATGGGAGTTGTATACAGTAGTAAGGATGTCTCCTACAAATTACAACAGGAGATAGAAAATGGAGCCAGAAGAGCAATGTTACAATAGTCATGGGTGACTTCAATATGCAGGTAGATTGAGAAAATCAGGTTGTGCTGGTTTCCAGGAAGGGGAGTTTCTAGTTTCTAGAGTGCCTATGAGATGGCTTTTTAGTGCAGCTTGTGGTTGAGCCCACTAGGGGGAGATCAGCTATTCGGGACTGGGTGTTGTGCAATGAACCAGAATTGATTAGAGAGCTTAAAGTAAAAGGACCCTTAGAGCCAAGTGATCAGAATATGATGAAATTCACCCTGAAATTTAAGGAGAAGCTAAAGTCAGATGTATTAGCATTACAATGGAGTAAAGGGAATTACAGAGGCCTGAGAGAGGAGATGGTCAGAACATGAGAAGTGTTTGATAGCAGAACAACAATGGCTGGAATTTCTGGAAGCAATTCAGAAAGCACTGGATGTATACAATCCCAAAGAGGAAGTAGTATTCTAAAGGCACGATGACACAACCGTGACTAACAAGAGAAGTCAAAGCCAACATAAAACCCAAAGAGAGGGTAAAAATTAGTGGGAAGTTAGAGAATTGGGAAAGTTTTTTTAAGAAAACAACAAAAGGCAACTAAAAAAAGTAATTATGGTAAAGATGGAATATGAAACTAAGCTAGTCAATAATACCATAGAGGATACTAAAAGTGTCTTCAGATACACAAAGTGTAAAAGAGAGGCGAGAGTGGATATCTGACCACTGGAAAACAATGCTGGAGAGGTAGTGATGGGGGAACAACAAAATGGTGGACAAACTGAGTATTTTGCATCAGTCTCCACAGTGGAAGACTAGCACTAAGGTGAAAGTTCCAAGTGTCAGGGGTCATGAAGTATGTCAAGTTACCATTACTAGAGAGGTGGTTTTGGGAAACTGAAAGGTCTGAAGGTAGATAAGTCACCTGGACCAGATTCTGAAAGAGGTGGCTGACAGCATTGTGGGCTGAGGGGCCTGTATTGTGCTGTAGGTTTTCTCTGCTTCTATGTTTCTAAGAATCACGAGATTCTGGAATGGTTCCGGAAGACTTAAGACAGATTAGTAGAATCGGCAAAGACAAAAAACTGAGGCACAAAGGGACTTGGGAGTACTTGTGCAGGATTCCCTAAAGATTAATTTGCAAGTTGAGTCTGTGCTGAGCAAGGTAAATGCAATGTTAGCATCCATTTCAGGAGAACTAGAATATAAAAGGATATAATGTTTAGAGTTTATAAAGCACTGGTGAGGCCTCATTTACTTTATACTTTATTATCGCCAAACAATTGATACTAGAACGTACAATCATCACAGCGATATTTGATTCTGTGCTTCCCGCTCCCTGGATTACAAATATTAAATATTAAAAATAGTAAAAATAGTAACAAATTAGTAAATATTAAAAAATTAAGTTATAAATCATAAATAAAAAATAGAAAAATGGAAAGTAAGGTAGTGCAAAATATCCGAGAGGCAGGTCTGGATATTTGGAGGGTATGGCCCAGATCCGGGTCAGGATACATTTGGCAGTCTTATCACAGTTGGAAAGAAGCTGTTCCCAAATCTGGCCGTACGAGTCTTCAAGCTCCTGAGCCTTCTCCTGGAGGGAAGAAGGACAAAAAGTCTGTTGGCTGGGTGGGTCGTGTCCTTGATTATCCTGGCAGCACTG
The DNA here is from genome assembly GCF_030028105.1 of Mobula birostris. Lineage (NCBI taxonomy): Eukaryota > Metazoa > Chordata > Chondrichthyes > Myliobatiformes > Myliobatidae > Mobula > Mobula birostris. The sequence continues at coordinate 23,717,216 of NC_092393.1, forward strand.
GTCCGACAACGTGTAGTGTAAAGTGAGTCCAAGGACAGAAGATTGGTTTGTGTGATGTGCTGCGCCGTGTTCACGACCTTCTGCAGCTTCTTTCGGTCTTGGACAGGACAACTTCCATACCAGGTTGTGATGCACCCTAGAAGAATGCTTTCTACGGTATTGGGAGCAGTTTTAGGCCCCTTATTTTAGAATGTTCAGGGTATAGGCAGTTTCCACTCTGCATCACCTCGGCTCCCACACTTTTTCAGCGAGTAATGGATTAAATCCTGAGCGGGTTGACTTTGTGCAACACTGTTTAGATGACTTGCACATTACTGGGGGTGGGGGGGGGAATGAGTGTCAGCGCCTACAAAACTTGGATGCTATTCCACAAGTACACAAGGAATATGGGCTAAGCATCAGGAAGAACAAGTGGGAGTTCTTTCCACCTTCAACTGAATATTTGAGCCACATGATCGACCACTCGGGGCTTCACAAGGCACCAAAGACAAAGGCAATCGTGGAGGCTCCATCCCCACAGATTGCAAGCCAATTAAGATCTTTCTCAGGACTATGAACATACTATGCAAAGTTTGCTCCTAACCTAGCTAGTATGCTGAAACAACTTCATGAGCATTTAAACAAATCAAAAAACACTGGCAGTGAACAGATAGCTATAAAAAGGCTTTTTTTAAAAAAGGGCAGAACAGCTTTGTCACAATCTGAAGCACACTCATACTTCGACCTGCCATTGCCCATAGAGTTGACCTACGATGCATCACCCTATGGTGTGGGGGCAGTTACCTCACACATCATGCCATCAAGTAGAGAGAGTCCAATCAGTTTTGCATCAAGGACATTCAGCAAGGCAGAAAGTCACTACGCCCAGATCGAGCAGAAATCACTCAGTAGCTCAATACTTCTATTTAATATCAGAGACACGTATACAATATACATCCAAAATTCTTTTTCTTTGCAGACATCCACGAAAACAGAAGAGTGCCCAAAAGAATGAACGACCATTAAAATGTTAGAACTCCAAAGCCCCCCTAACTCCCCCTCCCAAACACAAGCAGCAAAGCAACAAACCTCCCCCACCACCTTCCACAAAAAAGCATCACCCCCTCCAGCAACTAAGCAAGCAATAGCAAAACCCACAATAAAGACCATGATCTGCAGTACAACAAATTCTAATCGTTCCAACAACCAACATGCCACAGGCTCTCTCTCTCTCTCTCTCTCTCCCTAATAAAAGGGAAAATTGGTGTCCCCTTTCACAGCGAGAGGGGAGACATAAAACAACTCGCTGATTTACAGTGTTAAGACTCACAATCATCTTTGGAATTAAGAAATTCCATTAATTCCTCTTTGCTCGACAATTTACACTACTGACAGATTACCAAGCCCAATGGAAGGAGCTCACAGTCCAAGCAGGATGTTTACTATGGGGCTACCGTGTTGTCATTCCTCCACCATTTAGAAAGCAGGTGCTTGACGAGCTACATGCAATGCAGTACACTGTAGCATAGTGCATAAGAAGAAAAAAATCACACACAGCTACATCTGGTGGCCGGGACCGCATGTAACCATTGAAGAAAAGGTCAAAGCGTGCCCATTGTCAGCAAGTGAGAAATATTCCTCGACTTGCTCCTTTGCATCCATAGGAATGGCCTGAAGAACCATGATAGATTCTGCAGGACCTATCGAAGTATGTTCACGATCATAGTGAACGCATACAGCAAATGACCTGAGATTGCTATCATGAACAACACTACATCTGAAAAATACATTATGAGCTACATTCCATCTTTAGCCATTTTGGGCTTCCTCAACAGCTTGTAAGTGACAATGGCCCACAACTCCTGTCTGAAGAGTTCAAGGGATTTATAGAAGCAAACAGGATTTCACCATATCATCCAACCACAAATGGCCCTGCTGAATGATTCATACAAAGAAACAAGCCTTAACCAGCGTCTTAGCACTTTCTTGCTGACATACCGCAATACACCTCATGCCACCACCAAAATGGCTCCATCCACTGCCTTAATGAAAAGACAGCTATACACCCGACTTCACACACAAATGCTGGAGGATCTCAGCAGGCCAGGCAGCATCTATGGAACAGAGTAAACAATCAATGTTTCGGGCCAAGACCCTTTATCAGAATCTGGCTTGACCTGCTTAGACCCCCAAACACAAACCAGATTGTGCGAAATTAACAGAGAAGTCAAGCAGAGAGACGTGCCAAAGTCAAGTACAGAAGTTTCACAGCAGGGGAGAGAATACTTGCCCAGAACTACATCTCTGGAACAAAATGGATACCTGCAACGGTGGTGGCATAGACTGGTTCTATGTCATACGCAGTGAAAAGTAGTAACAACACCTGAAGAAGGCATTTTGATCAGCTGTCACCCACTTCTGAGAAAACCAACACAAACTAACCAATTCAGATACAGTTGTGAAATGGGAGTGGATTCTGAGATGACCGCAGAAGCTCCATTAATATCCAATGAGAGAGCCAGTGCTTCCCCTATCATCTGTGCTTTCTGTGGTGCCCCTATTGAAATGCAGTACCCAAGCCAAGATCTATACTGTACATACACCAAGAAATAAAATGACTTCAGCACCATCCCCAGATCACAGGAACAGGCAGCTTCCAGACTGAATCTCTAGATTAGTGACTGACCCTCAGCACATGGGGCAGAATAATCCCCAGGGTTATGTCTGACAACAGAGGCAGTCTACCCTCTTTCTCTAGTTTAGAGAAGAAAATGCTTTCAGTTGTTAGTTGAATTTGATGATCGTTGAATGTTAGTAATTCAGCTGCTGGTCTGTGTATGAGGAGAGAGAGAAAGAAACCTTTATGAGAGGGAAGGGATACGTACATTTTGACCCCAGTTGCTGTCAAGTTTCCTTGTGAGTTACGTACTGAACGTAATGTGAGGGGGCATTCTGGATAGATGATTTACAGCACAATAAACAGCAGCATGCTTGTTCCTCACCTCTCCATCTCTCGTGACTGTTATTCACAGCCACCTTCCTTCCCAGTACCAGAAACATAACACTTTTCCTTTCCCAGTATTCACAAAAGCCGCAGAAACATAGAACATTATATAACAGAAGGGAGTTCAATCTATGCCTTTACCAAATTATAAAGAGTTACTCAACCCAATCCCATCTTCCAGCATTAGGTATTGTGCTGCAGGTCACCGCTTCACAGATGTCTGGCTGAAAAGATTTTCATCTCCTTTCTAATCATTTTACCCATTAGTTTTCATACATATCAAATTGCTTTTGCCACTCTGTTGAGGGAAATAGGTTCTTCCTGCTTTAATCTATTTAAGGGCCTCACAAATTTATACACCTCCAGTAAATCTCCTCAGACCCCTGCGCAAAGAAAACTTTCCTTATAGCTAGAATTTTGTAGCCCTGACAACATCCTCAGATCTTCTATCTCATGTTGCTCCTATAGTGCGGTGACCCAATGTCTAGACAAGCAGAGATCAACTGTTGTAGGCATTTCTAGCAGAAACTCACTGCTCTTGTATTCTATCCCTCGGGTTAATAAAAAAGCAACATGTATGCCTCTTAAACCATATTATTGACCTGTCCTGCTTATTACAGATCAGTGAATATACACTCCAAGGTCTCCTATTCACTCTACATCACAATAACCTGCCACTTAGAATGTATTCCTTCCATTGTTACACTTTCAAAAGCACTACTTTGCACTTTTCTGATTAGTTTCCATTTGCTACTTTTCTATCTGACTGACAAGACCATTTGTATCATCCGAGTATCTGAAGCCTTCTTCCTCTCTAACAAATTAAATCTTAACCCAACACTCTCCTTTGGATCCCACAGGCTTTTGCATTATTGACTAGCTTGCTATGTCAGATCTAGGCAAAAGCCTTGCTTACTTATCAGAAACTACACAATCATTATCTTACCCCCTTGTTATGTTTCATCAAGTTAGCTTGACTTGAACTTTCATTAATAAGGGGCAGTCTATGTTGGTTTAATGTTTCTTTAAGAACTGATTCCAATATTTTTCCTACCACCATAGTTAAACTAACCAGCCTGGAATATTTGTTAGTTAAAATGTAAAGCAAGGGTACAACACCAGAAATCCAATCCTCTGGCCCCACTCTTCTATCCAGGAAGGAGTGAAAAATAACAAGCGTGCAGTATAACACAAATGCTGGAGGAACTCAGCAGGTCAGGAAGCATCTATGGAGAAGAACGAACAGTTGATGCTTCAGGCTGAGGCCCTTCATCAGGACTGGCAAGGAAGGGAAAAGAAGCCAGAATAGGGAGGTAGGGGTAGGATACAAGCTGATAGGTGATAGGTAAACCCAGGTGAGGGAAGGAAGTAAGAAACTAGGAATTGATAGGTGGAAGAAGCAAAAGGCTAAAGGAGGAATCTTATAGAAAAAGACAGCAGACCAGAAAGGGAAGAAATAGAGGAACCCGGGGAAGGTGATGGGCAGGTGAGAAGAGAAGGGGTGAGAGGGGAACCAGAATGTAGAAAGAGGGGTGGGGAGAGAAATTATCGTGAGTTATAGAGAAATGGATATGCATGCTGTCGGGTTGGAGGCCTCCCGGACAGAATGCAAGGCGCCATCCCCTCAACCCGAATGGCCTCACTGTGGCAGCAGAGGAGGTCATGGACCAACAAGCTGGCATGGGAACAAGAATTAGAATTAAAATGGGTGGCCACCGGGAACTCCCACCTATTGTGGTGGACAGAATGGAGGTGCTCAACAAAGTGGTCCCCCAATCCATGTCAGGTCTCACTGATGAAGAAGAGGCTGCACCGGGAACACAGGATATAGTAGATGACCCTGACAGTCCTGCAAGTGAAGTGCTCCCCGGAAGGACTGTTTGGGGCCCTGAATGGTGATGAGGGAGGAGGTGAAGGGGCATTTATAGCACCCATCCCACTCGTAGGGACAAGAACCAGGAGCAAGATCAGTGGGGAGGGACGAATTGACAAGGGAGTAATGGAAAGAGCAATCCCTATGTAAAACAGTGTTTACTGGTAGGATTCTGCTAAAGATGGTGGAGATTGTGAAGAATGATGTGCTGGATGTGGAGGCTTGTGACAAGGGTAAGGGAACTCGATTCCTGCTTCGGCAATGGGAAGATGAGGTAAGGGCAGAAGTCTAGGAAATGGAGGAGATGCAGGTGAGGACAGCATCAAAGGCAGAGGAAGAGAAACCCATTCTCTGAAGGAAGATGACACCTCAGATGTTCTGGAATGTCAAGTCTCATCCTGAGAACAGACGGAGAAACTGAGAAAAGGGAATAACATTTTTACACGTGAAAGGGTGGGAAGAGGTATCATCAAGATAGCTGAGAGTTAGAAGGTTTTAAACAGCCTGTCTCCAGAGATGAAGACAGAAATTGACAAAGGGGAGAGATGAAACAGATGGATGAAGAGAATTTGATGGCAGGGTAGAAATTGGAGGTAAAGTTGATGAAATTCACACACTCAGCATGGGTGCAAGGAGCAGCACCAATGTAGTCATCAGTGTAGCTCAGAAAGTCTTGGAGAGCATTTTCAGTGAAGGCTTGGAGTGTGGACCCAAAAAATAACCTACCGAATCATACCAAACAACACATAAAACCTAAAATAACACTAACATATAGTAAAAGCAGGAATGATATGATAAGTACACAGCCTATAGAAAGTAGAAGTAATGTATGTACAAGTGTAGTCGGGAAGATTAAGCCAAAACTGATTTGTGGGGGGAGAAAAAAAATTGGCACATACACGCATGCGCACGTCACACATGCGCACACAGGTGCCCACGCAAGGCTTCATGGTCATGGTAGTCTTCCTCGGGGTAAACACGTGTCCTGTATTTGACTGGTACTTTTGTCCCTTATTTGGGAGTGAGAAAGTTGGCAACCCTAACTGTAAAAGACATGTTGAGGTGAGTTTAACCCTACTGAACAGCAACCCCCACCCCCAACCCCGGTCGGCCGGTTCGCAAGAATATTGTCAATATTAAACCGATCTGCTGTGCAAAAAAGGTTGGGGATCCCTGACCTACTAGCTAGTTTCTTTCGCCTCTCCCCGCTTTTTTTTTTTAATTCTGGCACCCTTCCCCTTCCTTCTCAGTTCTGAAGGGTCTCTGCCCAAAATATCGACTTTTTTATTCTTTTACAGATACTGCCCAACTTGCTGAGTTCCTCCAGCACATTTTGTGTGTTAGTTTGAATCTGTATTACATTGACTTCTAGTGGAACTACACAATCTGACACTCATAGACGGAATGCTTATTATAACCACAGATGTTAAACCTGGAAAAGTCTATGATTAAGAAATTTACAGGAAGGTTATGAAATTCATTGCACTTTCCCCCTCACCCAATGATTTGTGCATCTTCATATTCTTTTCAATCTTATTTATTCAATAAACTGCATTTTCATCAAAAATGCATATTTGTCTTTAATGTAGTTAAATTTGCAATTTCGTAACCTTTCTATAAATTTCTTAATCGTAATCTTTGTCATCAAATAAACTAAAGCTAAATAGTGGCTGTAAATAGAGCATTGTTTTCTTGAGAATTCAATTAAACAAGAATTTTAGGTTTGCAATGCATAATGAAATATGAAAGCAAATTAATACACTAAATTGCAAGGGCAATTAAATTCCAACAGTTACCTGTCTCTCCGTAGTTTGACAGCTTTGACCTCTGTAGAAAATTCAATTTCAATAACAGTTTTCTTCTTCAAATCATCCCATATCATCACTGCAAAATACCACAATGATTCAGCATTCTCTCTCAATATGAAAAACTATGCAAAATGTATTCAATAAAACTGTAACCTTCGCCGACGGCTTTATATAAGTGGCACAATACTCCACAATGGGACGGATAATTTGACAAACGTTAACAGAAAGCATTTTGAAAAAGGCAAATTTTCTTTGGAGAAAACTATTCTATGACCTCTCAGCAGAGTATGTTTAAGGAAAAATGCACTGCCCAATGAATATCCAAGTACAAATGATAGTTATAGACATTATACTCCATAACTGGTTGAAATAATTGCAAGACATTCTATCTCTGCCAATCCTTTATGTATATACAAAAGAACTTCCAGACAAAAAAACAATCCTTGAATGAATGGGAAAATTTAGAAGTTACTGTCAGCTATATCGCTTAACTTTGGTTTGGCTTTGAGGGGCAGGTTGTGCCTCATGAACCCAACTGGGTTTTGAGAAGGCGATAAAACACATTGAGGGTAGAGTGGTAGATGTGCCGTATATGGATTTTAGCAAGGCATTTGACAAGCTTCCCCATAGTAGAGTCATCCAGAAAGTCATGATATGAAAACCAAACTGCGGGGATTTGGAATTGGTTTGCCTACAGAAGGCAGAGAGTGATAGTAGATGGAGTGTATTCTGTCTGGAGATTGGTGAAAAGTGGTGTACTGCAGCAATCTGTTCCGGGAACCTGCTCTATATGATTTTTATAAGTGACTTGGATGAGCAAGTTCAGAGGACAGTTAGTAAATTTACAGATAATGTGAAAGTTGGAGGTGTCATGAATAACATAGAATGCAATTATACATTACAACAGGATAAATACAGAATGCAGAAATGGGAGAAGTGACAGATTAAGGTCAATCCAGAAAGTAATATACTTTGGAAGATCAAACTTGAAGGCAGAACACCATGTTATGGCAGGATTCTTAACAGTGTAGAAAAACAGAGGGATCTTGAGGTCCAAGTCCACAGATCCCTCAAAATTGCTGTTCAAGTTGATAAGGTAGTTAAGAAGTATATGGTGTGCTGGTCTTCATTTGTCATGATATTGACTTCAAGTGCCGTGAGGTAATGTTGCAGCTCCATAAAACTCTGTTGAACACACTTGGGAGTATTGTGTTCAATCTGATCACCACATTATAGGAGCTATGTGGAAGCCTTATAAAGGAGACTTACCAGGATGCTGCCTGGATTAGAGAATGTCTTATGAGGACAGGTTGAGTAAGCTTGGGCTTTTCTCTTTGGAGCAAAGGAGGATGACTAATCAATCTAACTTAGAAATCACAGGCAACTTAGAAGCATATAAAACTATTCTGGATTGGGTGTTATACAATGAACCAGAGTTGATTAGAGCGCTCATGGTAAAAGAACCCTTAGAGGCAAGTGATCATAATATAATCGAAATCACCTCAAATTTGGGAAGGAGAAGCGAAAGTCAGATGTATTAGTATTACAGTGGAGTAAAGGGAATAACAGAGGCATGAGAGAGGAATTTGCCAGAATTGATTGGAAAAGAACACTGGCAGGGATGATGGCACAGCAGCAATGGCTGGAACTTCTGGAATCAAGTCTGAAGACAAAGGATATATACATCCCCAAAGAGGAAGAAATATTCTAAAGGCAAGACGGCACAACCATAGCGAACAAGAGAAGTCACAGTCTAATCTGCAGACTTGGGCTGTCTTGCTTGCCTCTGTCTTTCCAGGTAATACCAGACAGCTTTGATGTTGAGATCAAGGCTTGGTGGAGGCCATCCTAAATGTGAGTAAACCAGTTGTTCATCTGAACACTTTAAAGATCAGCTCTAACTGGGAATAATGAGCTATTCAAATATAGCAAGAAGCGGCCATCCTGACTATTTATGTGCCAGCCTCCAGCAGAGCAATCCCACCAATCCCATTCCCCCACTCCATATTTCTTTGTGGTTTATTACTGTTTTCTCTCCCAAACTCCCCATAGGATTCTTTTCAACTTGCATTCACGAAGGTTATTTACATTTGGGATGTGCGAGGACAACAGAACCCCCCCCCCCCCCAATGCTCAAGATTGGACCTGGACCAGAAACCACTGGAGCTACGGCATCCACAGTGATAGGGTTTAATGCAAACAGTAACTTTACAGTGCCTGCTTCTCCAATTAATGACTTGGCAGAGCTGGATTCTAAACTAAGTTTGCCAGTTCTGCACCATACTACACCATTGTTCTTGCCAAATTAATGACATGGATGAGGTCACATACCAGCTTTCCAAGGCTTTCAATTAGCACAAGGTCTTTTGACAAATAATGATTGACTGCTTTAAGGACCAAAATCAAATTTTCACTAAGCACACTATACCTTTATTGGGAGGATACTTGGGCTTCTTACCACCTCCAACCAAAGCTAAATAATTACATCGAAAAAGCATTTCGACATGACCAACTCCTCCTTCCATAAATTCTGCAAAAGAAAATGTCACAATTGCCTGAATGCAGACTGGGTGCAATCAACATTACAAAAATACTCAAATGAGTACAGTGCAATCAAAAAAATGTTGGACCTTACCAACTAATTATGTTGTGACAGTACTTAACACAATACATCATACATGAAAAATTACCTTGGAAAATACTTGCACTCAACTATGAACAAACAAAACAGGCAATCAAACTGTACTTGCAACAAGTTTCACATGAAATATCAAAAGAATGTACTTGCATTGTCACCATTAGTCATAAAATTTGAAAAGCCCAAGAGGTCTTCATTGGTAAGCAGTCAGCATTAGATATTAGGAATACCATGTTCCCCTAGAAATTGTCTTGTAAATATTTTATTGTTGTTAATATTAATATTTATCCAACAGATGGCACCTAACAATGAACCGATACAGTTTTGCTTTACAGGTCAACAAGCAACAAATCCATTGTGGTGATATGTACACAATAGCTGAACACCACCTGAAAAACTGAAAAGAAGACAATGGCGGAGCAAAAAGCACTCTTTGTTGCTATCATTGCCGTTATTTTCAGCCATGGCTGCTAGTAAAAAGTTTGTTAAATGGTCTGACCATTAGGTCCCACAGTCACTCCAGACTAAAATTCTTTTAACATCATGATCAACTTAGCTTTAAAACTTGAACTACCCACTTATACTTTAGATACCAGAGATAGAATTTCAAAGTCATCCACTTGCAAGTAAAAGAAAATTCAGCACTTAATTTGTCAATTACTCTGATTAAAGCAAAAGTGATCACAAATCTGCATTACCTGACGAGCGATACGCCTCACCTTGTTTTTCCTTCTCCTTTAATGGATCAGTGTTATAGACTCGGAATCCATTTTCCATTCCACATGCAAAACAACCTGTCATTGGGAAAGAACAATGAGGACTTTCACAATTCTTAGTGATGAGGCACACCTTTTTCAAAAAGATTAGCATTACAGTGATGACATTGCAACTCAAGAAAATGGTGGAACTTGACTTACTCAGGAAATATGTTGTAACTCAGTCTTTTACCAGCACCACTGAGAAGCCTTCTCAATTTCACAAGTTATAGAAGAAATGGAATAATTTGTTTAAAAATGCTAAGATTCTTAAAAGTATAACACATTGTACAAGTGATGCACATGTCTTCCAACAAACTTTAACTTATAGGTCAACTGGCCAAGGCGTAGGTCGGTGGGTCAACTGGCCAAGGTGTAGGTCGGTGGCAGAAGGGGAGTGATATAAAGCTGATGAAAGGGATAACAACATTAGTGTCTTCGATGGTTGCTGAAGAGACAGTGAGTCAATGGACCCGGATCAGAAGGATGATGAAGACTCTGCAGAATAGCAGAAAAAGGTTGCTAGTGGAAATAGGAACGGCACAGTACAGTGATTAGCAGAACACTTCACCGTACCAGTGACCAGAATTCAATTCCCACTGCTGCCCTGCCTGTGAGGAGTTTGTACATTCTCCCAGTGACCACGTGGGTTTCCTTTGGGTGCTCTGGTTTCCTCCCACATTCCATAGGTTAAATGGTCATTGTAGTTGTCCCATGATTAGCTGGGATTAAATTGGGGGATTGCTGGGAAAAGGGCCTACTCCACGCTATACGTCTCTATTTTTCCCCCAAAAAAGTACAACTTCCAGCTTTCAGATCTTGAATTTAGATTAGCATTGGTTTTAGAATAGAAATCTCAGGTGTGTTATGTTGGTCAGGAGAATGCAACATTTGTTAAATTGGTCAAATTTCAATTCATCTCCAGTTTAAATATCCATCTATTTTCATCTCACTCTCACACTAGAATTTAGAACACTCCCTTCATTGCTACAAAGAGTGTTTAACTGAAAGGCAAAGCAGGCCTATATAACTGAGTATCCTACTCCTGTTCATATAATTTATTACACCAAGGAAAAAGTATCATATACTTCAGTTTAGACCAATTAGAAGGACATTTTATACATTTAGGGGAATACATGTTAAACAGGATTCTGACTTGGTGTTCAGTCATAATCCCATGGATAGCAGTTTCACACCTTCAGCTCCTCAGCCAAGCACATGCATCAAAATGTCTATATGCACAGGATAAAGATACTGGGCAATTCCTGGAATGGTGAGGCTGTTCTTTAGGAAAGTTTGAACAAGCTAGACTCATACCCGCTGAAGATTAAAAGAGAACTTGATTGAAATGTACAAGATGCTGAGGCGTCTTGTCCGGTGAAGATGCTTAACACGTTTCCTCATATGGGTGAACCCCAGAAGTCGCTGCTCAGAAGGGGTGGCCTTACTAAGGCAGAAAGGGCAGTTTCCTTCAGATTCAGAGGATTTTGGAACTGTCTTCAAAGAACAGTAGGAGAATCTTTAACATTTTTACAGCACAGCTAGATAGACACTTGATAAACAAAATGGTGAAGGATTAATGCAGCTAGACAGCAATGTTGAGCTTACTTGCAACTATGATCTTCAGAAATACAACAGCAAGCTTAAGTGGCCAATTATTCACCTTTCTTTGCCAAGTACCACTGCATAGATCAGTGGTGCACAGAGCCCTGGGCCACATACAAATGATGTCTTTGCCCTTCTATATCACCCTGTTCATACGATTATGCCAGAACCACACATTAGAATCCATGATATTGCCACATGCTTGCTCAGTGGGACAACAGCCCATAAGTTATATTCAGATATTTCTTATTAAAACCAAGCATGAAGATTAATTAAGTTTGAAGTCAAGAAGTTGCTTTCAGTTAAAAGCCATCCTATAGTCCAAAGCCTACAATTAGGTTGATCTCAGGTCTATTAAGAAGTCTTTGATTACAATCCTGCATATCTAACAACATCCTCTAAAATCAAGACAACTATCCATGAGGTTTTGGGTCAAGTTTCCGGATGCAAACTACATGCTTTTATACCAACAAGGAGGAACAGGGTTGCTATCTTCACCCTATAAAATCATCTTTGCAATTATTTATTTTGCATTACTTAACAACAATGCAAAATCATTAAGGCTTTTCACAGGAACACAAAGTGAACAATTCAAACGAGCAGATGATGAAGCATTTGAGAATAGGGCTTGCAGTAGGGCATTAAGAAAGCAGGGCCAAGGGAACTGAAGCAATCTCCAGCAAGCGAAACAAAGTTGCACAAAAGGAGGCCAGATTTAAAGGAATTTGCAGTTAGAGAGACAGAGAAGCGGGTAAGAAAAATGTCTATGATTCTAAAATAAACTCATTGCCACAAGAGTAATTATTGAGTGACTAACGAGTATTGGTGCAAAATAGAACATAGTCAGGTTTAGGAGGATGAGTGGTGAACCAACTATTTGGCATCTATGCTTTCAAACACATCTTAGCATCTACACACGTGTGAAGACAAACATCAAAAGTTGCATGCATTCTATGTCTCATTCTAGAACTTGGAGGAATGCTATTCTCTGGTTTGATGCAAAAATATTTCAACAAATACCATGCATGTGAGATTCAGATTCTTTAGTTATTCCATGACAAATTCACAGCACCATTTATTAAAGAAAATCAGAACCTGCCACTACAACATAGCAAGCAGCTTTCCTGATAAGGGTGATTATTGATCAAATTGATTTTTTGCAAATATTAAAAAATCCAGGCTTTACCTTCAGCTAAAAAAAATGACACACTGCAGATCAAAGAAAATTAAGCATAATAGATCTAGGTGACATCTGTGGAATGGATTTTGCCTTTGACATTCTGCTTTGTTATTGCCCAAAGGGATCATTGAGTACTCTGCTTGCTGTTCTATCAATTAAAACTCAATCATCCTCAAGAGTTTAAAAAGTCTGATTTTCTGTCATCATATTTAACAGAAGGGAAAAGTGGACAGTCAAGATGACAGTGAAATTTAAAACAAACTCTAAAACACTTTACAAATATGTAATTTTAAAATAACGGAGAAAACTGCACTGGTTTTCAGGAACAGAGGCTACACAGCAACAATATTGATCTTGTGCTCCTCAGTTGATCAGAACTTGTTAACAAAGCTCAACCTTTTATTTTTATTAAAAAAAGACAATTTTTTTCAGAACAGTGAAAATCTTGAGCAAGTTGTTGAAATTGTCACTTGAGCAAAAACAATCTGCAAGGACTTGAACAGGTCATAACCGATGCCATTGCCTGCATTTGTATATTTAATTATGCATGTGCAGTTGCACAAACTCTCCTTCCTGGTGTTATGATTGCCAGTGCTGATAGCTTCACCACTCTAATTACAATATCTCAGACCTGGTGGCATTGTTTATAGCTTTAATGCCTTGTAGCTTCCATACATGGAACATTGGTAGGTAGACAAGTCCATTTTCTACAGCTACAATATTAACACTATCACAAGAGACTGATTTTGTAATAAAGCAATGCAGGTACCAGATTTTAGAATGGATGTCAACATGTCTACATTCTGCTAAATACTCCCAGGACAGGATGGTCAAAATAGATCACTGCAGATATCCATTCAAGTTTATTTCATCGAAAAAGGTCAGTAAAATGAATAGTTGCATTTACACTGAGATTTGCCTTTAAAACAGCATCTTTGATGACCTTCAAAAAAAGCAACACCCAGGAGCTTTTCAGGCAAATTATTTTCAAAATGTAATCATGGTTATACCTCAAGAGGGAGCACAGTTATACTTCAAGAGGGGGACCAGATCATTTGAAACAGAATTCATCAACATAGAGAAAATCTAAGGGGCTTGACAGAAGTATAATCAAATTTTAAAAAAACATGACTGGGCCAAAGGAGGAGTATTTGAAGGCATAGAGTTTAGTTTAAAAGGTTTAGTTCAGGGGAAGTCAATCTGCAGGAAAGTTCTGGAACCAAATGCAAAAGGAAGTTTGGGAGTTTTTGCCAGAGGTTGCCCATTTCAATCCTAGTTCACATGGTAAAGCTGATCCAAACTTTCTACTTATCATTGGCCCTTTACAGAAATTTGGATATCCTGTGAGAGAAACTGATATGGACTGTGAGTACCTCTTTATGTTCGAAAGATACATAAAGACTACATTACATCTTGCCATGAAGTCCAGTACCCTATGTACAGATTGCATGTTGCTACCGTATTCATCCTTATTTGGATTTCAAGGCCTACTTAGAGAGAGGTTCAGTGATATCAGCTCTGGATCAATTTGTGTTTGCAAATAGGGTTCTGCATTCGTTTCAAGAACTTCCATCAAAACCCATGGGGGAAACATGAATATTGGCAGATCTCACTGTCTTCCAATTTATAGCCCTCCACCCCCTCACTTATAAAGGAAGAGGTGAACAGCAAGTTTATTACTGCCCTTGCATGAAGTAGGCAGACAAAAGCACTGCCAAACTTATGCTTAAACCTCACACATTTTTAGTCACCATTTCTTAAGGGCACCCTTTTAGGCAAATGACCCAACAACAAAAGGACTTCGTTGCAGTACATAACCCACACTAACATGCTTGTATTTCAACACATAACAGATTTTATCATGCACGTCATTGTGAATTCAAGCTCAGGAAATGATTCACAATACGACATATTAGTTAACATAAATTACTGCTTTTTAAATAGTGTTGCTGATTTAGCAAATGCATCTTTAAGTAAGACTGGGTAGTTACTTCCTCCCATAGTTTGCAGTTGTCTACTTTTTCCCATTCCAAGTGTGCGGACTTTCTGCTTACATTCAGGGAAACAAATTAGACAGTAGTAAATTAGTAGAGACTATATCTAACTCTTCCCACAATTTATGGATGTATTAAAATCCCTGTCATTAGGATATATTACCCCTCTAATTTCAGCCATGTCCTTTTGATTTGCCTTTTAATAGTATTGGCAAAAATAATCATTTTCTTCTACACTACTGTACAATGTAAGTATAATGAATTTTGTTGAAATTTCTGCTTCAAGTTCTCTCAATTGTTTAACAGCAGCTTCAATTGGCATCTAGGCCCGAACCACCTTAGCCTGCTTGGAATAATCTTTTAACACTTTATCCTATTCCTTCAAATTAAACCAAAGGACATAGGAATGTAGAATGCCCCCATGATAGAATTCAAACCCTTTAGCACCAGCTACAAGTCATGGACCCTCTAAAACAGCACCAATCTAAAACCAGCCAGTTTAATACCCCAAGCAAGAATGTCATGCCTAAATTCAAATTTAAAACCAAAAATACAAGGTCATGAATAGATTCAAAGATAGATCAAGGGCCAGGTTTCACAGTAAATAATGGTGAAATTACTAGTAAAGTGGACAGCAACAAGTTGTGCTTGTACATGGTAGTTAATCATTAAGTTGCTGCCCTGACTATTCAAACTAAATGCTTTTTAGTTTAGACTCAGTCCAAAGAATTAAAATACTATGTTGCACAAATATAATTAGGTACACTGGTCAAAGGATAAGAATTCAAAGTACATTTATTATCAAAGTATGTATAACAGAATACAACCCTGAGAGTTGTCTTCCCCACAGACAGCCATGAATCTCAGGGTTTTGATCAAAACACAAGCAGAGCTTCATAAGTTCAAACAAACAGATTACAAATATTAACAAGAGGCCAGAAGTAGCTTTGAGATTATACATAAGCACTCAATACTAAATTAAAGAATCAACAAACCGGTCAAGCTCATCACTAACCTATAAGGAAATATGGTACTATTAAGCTCCACTGACACTTATTTGTACTTGACATTATTGTAATATGCAGAGTTAAATTAATCCTGAAAAGACATGAGCAATGAGAGATAAAAATAGGAAATGCTGGAAACACTCAGCACCCATCAAAAGACTAACAGGTAACATGAAGAATCTTCATCAGAACCAACAAGGGGGAGGCTAAGGTTCCTCTATTTACCCCATTTCCAATTCTGACACAGCCTTTAAGACCAAAGTGCTTTTGCGTCAGGTTTAGAATATATCTGTTTTTATTTTTACTTTACTATATTTTTACTTTCATGAACGATGAGGGGTTGGATGAAGAAACAGGACCAGAAGTTAATAAATACATTTTTTAAAAACTCAGGTGTAATTCTTACACGTTACTTTAAGAGCATCCACCAAAGTCTTATTTCCACATCTTTTCATTCTGTGGTAATGTTCTCCTTTAACAAATAGGATCATATCAAATTTAGGCTCAAAAATCCAAATACCAGAAGGGATTTCCAGAAGGCATTCGATAAGGTGCCACACAAGAAACTTATAAATAAGATGCGGATGCATGGAGTCAGAGGAAGTTTATTGGCATGGATAGTGGATTGGTTAACCAATAGAAGGCAGAGTGTTTCTCCGGTTGGCAGTCAGTGGTGAGTGGGGTGCCACAGGGGTCGGTGCTGGGCCCGCAACTGTTTACCATTTACAATGATGATTCAGAAGAGGGGACTGAGTGTAGCATAGCAAAATTTGCTGATGACACTAAACTGAGTGGAAAAGCAAATTGTACAGAGGATGTGGAAAGCCTGCAGAGGGCTATAGATAGGTTAAGTGAGTGGGCCAAGGTCTGGCAGATGAAATACAACATTGGTAAATGCAAGATCATCCACTTTGGAAGGGAACAATAGAGGAGCAGATTGTTATTTAAATGGTGAAAGATTGCAGCATGCTGTTGTGCAGAGGGACTTGGGAGTGCTTGTTCATGAATCGCAAGAAGTTGGCTTGCAGGTACAACAGTTATTAAGAAGGCAAACGGAATGTTGGCCTTCATTGCTGGAGGGATTGAGCTCAAAAGCAGGGAGGTCATGCTTGTGCACCTGGAGTACTGTGTGCAGTTCTGGTCTCCATACTTGAGGAAGGATATACTGGCTTTGGAGGCAGTGAAGAGGAGGCTCACCAGGTTAATTCCAGGGATTAAGGGGTTAACCTATGAGGAGAGATTGAGTCACCTGGGACTATACTCTCTGGAATTCAGAAGAATAGAGGGGATCTTATAGAAACATACAAAACTTTGAAAGGGATAGATAAGATAGAAGTAGGAAAGTTGTTTCCATTGGTAGGTGAGACTAGAACTAGGGGACATTGCCTCAAGATTCAGGGGAGAAGATTTAGGATGGAGATGAGGAGAAACTGCTCTTCCCAGAGAGTGATGAATCTGCGGAATTTTCTGCCCAGGGAAGTAGTTGAGGCTTCTTCACTAAATATATTTAAGAAACAGTTAGATAGATTTCTTATATTCTTAAATACACAGTCAGTAGCTTCTAAAAACAATAATCAACAGCCGCCAGCTTTGGGATTAACTTCCATTATTTGTTATATCTAATTCACCAGAATCAGAATCCAATTGTAAAAGACTGAAATTCTGAGATTCCACCAATTGTAATAATTTACATATTATTATTGGCATAATTTACATATTACTATTTATTTATGGTTTTATTACTATTTAATTATTTATGGTGCAACTGTAATGAAAATGAAATTTCCCCCGGGATCAATAAAGTATGACTGTGACTATGACTAATAATTCAAGGATTTCCAAAGCGCATGCATTTTCTTAACTGTACAGACTTCAGTAGGCATGGGTTAAAGAAATTCTGTTTATCAATGAAAGTTAACTTACTAAGAAGCTGATGAGGGAAGACCATTTAAATTAAAAGATAAAACTCTTACATTTTAGATCATCGTTTTCAATGAATTTTAAGGTTTGTCTATTTACAGGTAGTTAATAGGACCTTTATTAAGGTGCTTTCTTGATAAACTCACTTTTAAGCCACCTTGAAAAACACTCCATCTAATCCCCATTCAAAGATGTTTTATTGGTGTTTAATACATATACTGTAATATGCCCAATGACTGCAATGATCCATGACAAAAGACTCAATCATATCTAAGAAAAGATGTGCTGGAATTGGACAGGGTTCCAAGGAGGTTCACAAGGATGATTCCAGGAATGAAAGGGTTATCATACGAGGAATGTTTGATGGCTCTGGGTCTGTACTCACTGTAATTTAAAATGATGGGGGGGGGGTGGGATCTCATTGAAACCTTGCAAATGTTGAAAAGCCTAGACAGAGTAGATGTGGAAAGGATGTTTCCCATGGTGGGGGAGTCTAGGACAAGAGGGCACACCCTCAGGATAGAGGGGCATCCATTTAAAACAGACATGAGGAGAAATCACCCAGAGGGTGGTAAATTTCTGGAATTTCTTATCACAGACAGTTCTAGAGGCTAGGTCATTGGTGTATTTAAGGCAGAGCTTGATAGGTTCTTGATTGGCCACGGCATCAAAGGTTACAGGGAAAAGGCTGAGGAGGGAAAAACATATCAGCCATGATCGAATGGCGGAACAAACTCGATAGGCCAAATAGCCTAATTCTGCTCCTATGTCTTGTGGTCTTAATGGTGGAAGGATACTTTTCTCATTGGAAAGCTGTGATCAGTGGTGTACCACAGGAACCAATGTTGGGACCCTTAATATTTAAAATACAGATTAATTTGGATGTGAATGTAGGAAGCACAAGTAAATTTGTGGATGATACAAAAATTGGTGTTGCACACAGTAAGGAAGATTGTCCACGGCAAAACATAGATTAGCTGGAAAGTTGGGCAGAGAATTGTCAGATGGAACTTAATCCTGGCAAGTGCAGGGAAATGCATTTTGGAAAGTCACAGGGCCAGGTCATAAACAACAAATAGTTGGGCACTAAGGAATGGAACAGAAATATGCTGAGGGTCAAGTCTATAACTCCCAAAAATTGGTATAAAGGTAGAGAGGATAGTGAAGAAAGCTCCAGCTTACATGTCTTCATAGGTCAAGGAACAAAAGATGGGAAATCATAAAAAGTGCACTATGTGCAGGTCTAGTCACTGGACTATTGGAAAAATGTTTTGCATTGGAGGAAATGCAGAGCAGATTCCCAAGACATTGCCTGGATTGGACTTCAGTTGCGGGGAAGAGATCGGAGAGGCTGGGCTTGTTTTCCTTGAGGAGAAGGAGACCAAGGAGTGATCTGACAAAGCTATGCAAAATTATGAGTCATAGATAGGATAGTCTGAATCATTTTCTTCAATGCTAGAAGTATCAAAAACAAGAGGACATAGACTTAAAGCGAAAGGAAGGAGGTAGAAAGGAGATTTCAAGGGAAAGTTCTTTCATTTATAGGAGAATGGTTGCTATATGGAAAGGGCTGGAAGAGGGAGTGGTGGAATCACATGTTTAATAGTTATTTAGACAGACACTTGAAAAGATAAGACACAGAAGATGGAGTAGATGCGATCAATGTTGGTGGCTAAAAGGGTCGGCCATACATATAACGGGCCGAAGGGTTCGTTAAAGTGTCGCACACCCCACAATGACTCCCAGGCAGGCCGTGCTGAAGGCAAGGAGCCGCACTCACCGTGGTCCTGGTTGAAGCCGGCGTACAGCAGGCCGTTGCCGTGCGGGTTGGCCGGCAGTAGGTCCATGGCTCCACCGCCCCTCAGCTGATCGCCACCATCGCCTCGGCCCGTGCGTCCACTTCCGGCGTCCGCTGCTCAGCCAGCGCTCCAAGTCAAACGCCGCACCACCGAGCGCGCAGGCTAACCAGCCGAGCACAGCGCAGCTCGCTCGCTCGCTTTAAACCAGTGGTTCTCAAACTTTTTTTGGGTTACCGCCCCTTCGGCGCCCAGCGCCCCCTCTCCTTTTCCAGCCGTTGCATAATAACTCTAAATAACTTTGATTTATGATGCACAGCGAAAGAAAATAGGAGCTGCAAATTCAAAGCAGTGACAAATGCTTGCAAAAAATATTCAAATGTATTTAAAACTATAAATAAATTTATTTAATTACAGTAAAAGCCATTTTCGTGAACAACGCTGGTCGCTTAGGCCAACGTTGCACTTAAATCAGGTTAACCTGGACAAAAATGTGCAGATGACTGATTTGATTTTGATAAGATTCACATCATTTCCTTGCAATTGAAGACTGATTTCATTAAACTTGGATGATGTCTGTGAATTATACAGTAATTGCTAAATATGTTAGATACAGTTTTTTTTCAAAAAAAGGTAATAGCCCCACAGTGATGTTCTGTAATTGATGGTTGTGAAGCAAGAACATTGTGATCAGATTATTCCTCAACAATCTGAAATATCGACTTCCCCTTCATATCTGTTTCTAGTCCCCTTGCAAATAACAACTTTTGAATCATGTGTTCTTCTTTTATGAAGTAAATATAAACAAGAAGCAAAGATTCATTGCCTGGCAAAATTGATTCGTCTAACTGCAGAGCAAACTTGTTGGACTAAGTATATTGTGCAACATGTCTTCCACATCCCCCTTTGAACAGAGTTGTCCCTGAGCAAAATTGCTTAAATTATTTGATCGGATGATTTATGCAAAACTGTACTGAGAACATCTCTTACTGTTCTTCTCCAATTGTATGGGGCTTTCCAGATTTAGCAATGAGAAGTCGTATGAAGCACACAAACCATCACTATTTTTTGTGAAGTGCTAGCAGACATGTTTTGATATGTTTTCCATTTCTGAAAGTTTTCACAAAGTAACTGAAAATAATCCAAGTTCGTGTTTGCTTTATCAGAGTGAATTCTCTTCAAATGTTCAAGGAACCTGGACAGTTCCTTTGCCTCATTTGAAAAAAAAACTTTTTCCACCCAACAGACACTTTGGCAACCAAGCTTGGTATAAATCCATATTTCAGATACTCCACACTATACTGTCTACATGTCTTTTTAGTGGAAAACCAGGTTCAGGAAACATTGTTACCTCTCAACCATAAGACCCTTGAACCAGTGGGATAACTTCACTTGCCCCATCACTGAGCTGTTCCCACAAACTATGGACTCACTCTCAAAGTCTCTTCATCTCATGTTCTCGATATTTATTGTTCGTGTATTTATTTACTTAATTTGTGTTTGCACAGATTTTTGTCTTTTGCACGTTGTGTCTGTCCTTTTGGGTGCGGTCTTTCATTGATTCTATTTTGATTCTTCGATTATTGAGTATGCCCACAAGAAAATAAATCTCAGGATTATATACGGTGACATATAATTAGTTTGATAATAAATTTACTTTGTAATTGTATTTTGTTTGGTCTGCTTCAGCTATTCCATTATGGATTAATAACCATGGTCAGTCATCTACTGTTTAATTCCAACTTTAAGTATTGTGATCAATAAAGGGGAAAGCTATGTCATCATCATAGCTTAGGCAAAACCTCTCTGCCTGAAGGTGTATAAAGTGGGGCAGTAAGATCTCAGTTGGGCTGTTGGTTAGAGAAAAGTGGTTAACACCATTCGAAAGGGCAAATTCTGAACTTTACCCCATTGAATGCCATGCACTAATTCACAGCAATAGCATTACTGCTTGATTGGAGTATCAGAATTGTACTAGCTAGCGTTGTCCTACAGTAGTGAACGGTAATAATGAGTGGCCCAGGCCTGGAAATAGCCCGATTTCTTCAGTTCAGATTTCTCATGATACGCCAAATTCCGAAGTGTCATTTCAACAATTACACAATCAGTTAGAGAGAGATGAGGTGATTATGTGATCATAATCAAATATGAGGCACTGAGGATCAAATGCTTATAATAAGTAATTAATTTTCTGAAGTAAGTCTGTAATCCTTCAGCTGCTCTCCCATACTACCGAGCACCCCTACAGTCCCCTTCATCTTTCTCAGCCCCCCAGAACCTCCCACCACCCCACTAATGAAAGCATCAATACTGTCTCATAGCCTGCAGTGTAGACATATACATGTAGCTCAATATCTCTATGGAGTTGGTCAGATCAAACCTAAGTTATATTTTCTTTGCACTATTTGGCTGTTTAGTTAGAGGTGAAGATCTATGATGATAAACTGGAGATGCACACTAAGACAGGCAGTATTTATGCAGAAAGGAAATTGGATTTCACAGTAGTTCTGCTAACCAAAGACAAGTGACATGAAACATAAACTGCATTTCTATCAACACTTTTAGAATGCAAATCCTCTTTGGACCATTTACCAATCTTTTCCAGTTCAGGTGGCTGATAAGAAACCACCCATCTACTTCGATAGACTCCATCTGCATCCCAGTAGGTACTTCCTTGCTTGGTCTTTATTGGGGCCAACCCTATTGTTCCATGGCTGTCATCTACCAACTCAGAGGAGTACACGGCAGTGAGCTACATCAGCAAGTGCATCGATGACATCACTGTGGCCAAGACCATCACTACACGCGCTAACCAGAAGCCATGGATGACCGCGGAGGTGCGTGCGCTGCTGAGGACCCGTGACTCCGCCTTCAGAGCAGGTGACAAGGCAGCCCTAATAACAGCGAGGGCCAAACTGTCCCGGGCCATCAGAGAGGCAAAGCGTGCACACTCCCAGCGAATCCACAGCCACTTCCAGGACAGCGGCAACACGCGGCGCATGTGGAAGGGCATTCAGGACATCACCAGCTACAAGACAACATCACCTGACTGTGCTGGTGATGGCTCCCTCCCAGATGCGCTGAACAACTTCTACGCTCATTTTGAGGTGGAAAATGACATGGCAGCGAGGAAGACCACCCCTCCTCCAAATGATCAGGTGCTGTGTCTTACCGTGTAGGGTCAACCCACAGAAGGCTGCTGGACCAGACATTATCCCTGGCAGAATGCTTAGAGGATATGCAGATCAGCTAGCTGAGATTCTCACTGACATCTTTAACATCTCCCTGAGCAGCGCCGTCGTTCCTACGTGTTTCAAGGCTGCCACCATCGTCCCCGTGCCGAAGAAGTCTTCAGTGTCCTGCCTCAATGACTACCGTCCCGTTGCACTCACATCCATCATCATGAAGTGTTTCAAGAGGCTCGTCATGAGGCACATCAAGACCCTGCTGCCCCTCTCACTGGACCTCCTGCAGTTCGCGTACCGTCCCAACCGTTCAACAGACGATGCCATTGCCATCACCCTCCACCTGGCCCTAACCAACCTGGACAAAAAAGACACGTACGTTCGAATGCTGTTCATAGACTTCAGTTCAGCATTCAACACAATCATTCCTCAGAAACTGATTGGAAAGCTGAGCCTACTGGGCCTGAACACCTCCCTCTGCAACTGGATCCTAGACTTCCTGACTGGGAGACGTCAGTCAGTCCGGATTGGAAGCAGCATCTCCATCACCATCACACTGAGCACGGGGGGCCCCAGGGCTGTGTGCTCAGTCCACTGCTGTTCACTCTGCTGACCCACGACTCTGCTGCAACACACAGCTCGAATCACATCATCAATTTCACCGATGACACGACCGTGATGGGTCTCATCAGCAAGAACGACGAGTCAGTATACAGAGAGGAGGTGCAGTGGCTAACGGACTGGTGCAGAGCCAACAACCTGTCTCTGAATGTAAACATAACAAAAGAGATAGTTGTTGACTTCAGGAGGACACGGAGCAACAACTCTCCGCTGAACATCGACAACTCCTCCGTAGAGATCGTTAAGAGTACCAAATTTCTTGGTGTTCACCTGGCGGAGAATCTCACCTCGTTCCTCAACACCAGCTCCATAGCAAAGAAAGCCCAGCAGCGTCTCTACTTTCTGCGAAGGCTGAGGAAAGTCCATCTCCCACCCCCCCCCCCATCCAAACCACATTCTTCAGAGGTTGTATTGAGAGCATCCTGAGCAGCTGCACCACTGCCTGGTTCGGAAATTGCACCATTTCGGATCGCAATACCCTGCAGTGGATAGTGAGGTCAGCTGAGAAGATCATTGGGGTCTCTCTTCCCGCTATCACAGACATTTACACCACATGCTGCATCCGCAAAGCAAACAGCATTATGAAGGACCCCACACACCCCTCATACAAACTCTTTTCCCTCCTGCCATCTGGCAAAAGGCACCGAAGCATTCGGGCTCTCACGACCAGACTGTGCAACAGTTTCTTCCCCCAAGCCATCAGACTCCTCAATACCCAGAGCCTGGACTGACACCAACCTACTGCCCTCTACTGTGCCTGCTGTCTTGTTTATTATTTATTGTAATGCCTGTACTGTTTTGTGCACTTTATGCAGTCCTGGGTAGGTCTGTAGTCTAGTTTTTGTGTTGTTTTACATAGTTCAGTGTAGTTTTTGTATTGTTCCATGTAGCACCATGGTCGTGAAAAACATTGTCTCATTTTTACTGTACTGTACCAGAAATTACGGTTGAAATGACAATAAAAAGTGACTTGACTTGACTTGACTTGATCTCACTTGAATCGCTTCAGGTTGTTGTAGTGTCTGTGTCATGTTAATCCTGGAATTCCTACTAATCAACTTGCTGTTGTGTTTACTGATAACTTTAACCCCTCTCTTTGGCAGATTGAGGTACCCACCTGCTTCAAGGAAGCTTCAATTACATCAATGCCTGAGAAGAATGTGATAATCAGCCTCAATGACTATCATCCTGTAGCACTTACATCTACTGTGATGAAGTGCTTTGAGAGGTTGGTCATGAAATACCCGTAAATATCAGCTCCAGTCTCGGGGGTGACTTGGATTCATTCCAATTTGCCTACGAACAAAACAGGTTAACAGCAGATACCATTTCATTGGTTCCTCACTTAGCCCTGGAACATCTGGACAGCAAAGATGCGTACGCCAGGATGCTCTTCATTGACTACAGCTCTGCATTCAACACTATCATCCCCTCAATGCTAATCCATAAGCTCCAAGACCTCAGCCTTGATACCTCCTTGCACAACTGGATCCTCGATCTCCTCACTTGCAGAGCCCAGTCAGTTCGGATTAGCAACAACGTCTCCTTCACAATCACCATTAGTACAGGCATGGGCTGAGCCGTCCACGCTACTCGCTTTGTACTTCTGACCGTCAGGCTGAGTACTGCTCCAGTGCTGACGACACCATGTCGTTGGCTGAATCAAAGGCAATGATGAATCAGCAAATAGGAGGGAGATTGATTGAATGGTGCCACAACAACAAGGACAACAAAACTGAAGAGCTGATTATTGACTACAGGAGGAAGAAACCGGAGGTCCATGAGCCAGTCCTCATTAGGGGAACAGAGGTGAAGAGGGCCAGTAACTTTAAGTTCCTCGGTTTTATTATTTCAAAGGATCTGTTGTGGGACCAGCACATGAGGGCACCATAACAAAGAGGCACCATTACAAAGCAGTGACTCTACTTTCTTAGAAGTTTGCACAGATTCTGCATGTCAACTAAAATCTTGACAAACTTCTATGGATGCACAGTGGAGTATCCTAACTGAATGCATCATGGGCTGGTATGAAAACACCAATGCCCAGAAACAGAAAAGCTACAGAAAGTGGTGGATACAGCCTAGTCTATGACAGACAAAGCCCCCTCCACCATTGTTCTCACCTATAAAGTGCACTTCCAGAAGAAGGCAGCATCCATCATCAAGGACCCCCACCATCCAGGCCATTCTTTCTTCTCGCTGCTGCTACTGGTCTTCCATTCAGTACAGCAGCCTTATGTTTCACGCCACCAGGTTCAGGAACAGTTATTATCCTTCAACCATCAGACTCCTGAACCAGAGTGGATAACTTCACTCAACACTGAACTGATTCCCCGACCCATGGACTCACTTTCAAGGACTCTATAACTCATGTTCTCAGTATTATTTATCTGTCTATTTATCATGTTTATTTGTTTTTTTTTGTATGCACACTTTGTCATCTTCTGCCCATCAATTGTCAGTTTTGTATGTGGTTTTTCATTGACTCGGTTATATTTTTTTCTTCTACTGTGAATGCCTGCAAGAAAATGAATTCCGGAGTGGTATATAGTGACATACACATACTTTGATAATACATTTACTTAAAACATGGAACCTTGATACATTTCATTCTGATTTCTTCATTTATTTTACCTGTTGTGTATGTGGCCTGGTTACACAACAATGCTATTAATAAAAACGCTGGAGATGGGAGCTAAGGTTCATTGTTCTTTACTGGCAGAAACCAAACTCGGCACACATGTACAGAACAATTCGTGTCTCATAGCGCATGCTCAATATGCGCTTAATAGCGCATTCAATGACGTGTTATTAAAACATAAAGTAGTCCCTTATTATACTGTAGGCTATACGGTACACTCCTCCCCTTTTATTTTAATAGTGTATCAACTGTTTTTTTTACTAGGGCCCTATGCTAAACAAATATGTTTACCCTTAACAGACAAATGCCTACCATTTGTTTACTTAGTAACTTAATAATATCAAATTATAACAAGCCTTTTTTTCACTTTTGGTTTAAGACCCATTTATAACTCAAGTCTCTGGGGGGGTCTTCTCTAGATTGTCCGGCACTGAAGCAAATAGGTCTTCACTCTATTGTCTGGAATAAATTAAACAATCCACAAATTGGCAGGTTCCAGCCATAAAGAGTAGTCACCTCCGTCTTGCAAAGATGACAAAAGCAAAGTGAAATCCGTGAAAAGGTGAATGTTATTCTTAAAAATATGTACAATCATCAAAACTGAGATGGCATTGGAAAGTGTCTTCAAATAGTGTGTTCTTCAGTGTGTCAATAAACTTGTTTGTCTTAATACAGATTTTCATATAAAAGTCATGAAAAGTTGACCTCTGAGCACAGGGAGTTAAGAAGATGTGCTCCTGCAACTTGCTAAGAGTTCTAGGCAGCAGATCGCCTCCGTATAATGATGATTCCTCTGTGCAGCTGTCCTAGATTTATACACATCTTTGTGCTATCACTTGTCTTCCTGACCCATATCTCATTTCTTCCAACTGGGCTAATTACACAGCCAACCTTCGTATTCTCCTTAGATTCCAAATAGATAGCATGACCTTTATGATACCATCTCTTATCGTAATATA
The DNA here is from genome assembly GCF_030028105.1 of Mobula birostris. NCBI lineage: Eukaryota > Metazoa > Chordata > Chondrichthyes > Myliobatiformes > Myliobatidae > Mobula > Mobula birostris. The sequence continues at coordinate 23,744,181 of NC_092393.1, forward strand.
ACTTTCCATCTTCTATTCATGCTTCATATCTTTGTGCTGGTGATTCAGCAGGAGTGCTGGGAAGATGCTCAGAAGAAGACGGAGATTAGATTAGATTAGATTAGATTATGAGGACACTCAGTCCTCGTTTATTGTCATTTAGTAATGCATGCATTAAGAAATGATACAATGTTCCTCCAGTATGATATCACAGAAACACAGGACAGACCAAGACTAAAACTGACAAAAACAACGAAATTATAACATATAATTACAACAGTGCAAAGCAATACCGTAATTTGATAAAGAGCAGACCATGGTCATGGTAAAAAAAAGTCTCAAAGTCCTGATAGCCCATCATCTCACGCAGACGGTAGAAGGGAGAAACTGTCCCTGCCATGAATCTCCAGCGCCGCAAACGTGCTGCCGCAGCACCCTGGAAGCACCCGACAACAGCTGACTCTAAGTCCATCCGAAAACTTCGAGCCTCCGACCAGCGCTCGGACACCGAGCACCGAGCTCCATCTCTGCCGAGTGCTTCGACCACGCCCCGGCTGCCAAGCAACAAGCAAAGCCGAGGGCTCGGGGTCTTCCCCTCGAGAGATTTTGGATCACACAGTAGCAGCGGCAGCGAAACAGGCATTTCAGAAGTTTCACCAGATGTTCCTCCGTGCTCTCACATCTGCCTCCATCAAATCAGGATTGTGCACGGCACTCTACTTGACAGATAACAGATATTCATCACCGGGGTGGCCTCTGTGCGCTGCGTCGCACCACCATCTTCTCCTCATCTGGAGGAGATTTAAGCTTATTGAGAGTTTGCAGATCTTCCATTATCTGTTCATCTGTTAACAAGTAATTTAACTGTGCAGCTGCAGGTTTTTGTCTTTCGTCTGTAATTGGAACACGGTCATTAGGTCTCCTCCTTAGTTTCCTAGTCACTATTGGCTTTACCTCCATAGAATCTCCTGTGAGTTCCATTGTTAGCTTCTCATTCTCAATCATCTTTTTCTTTTCTTCTAACTCAATCTTTTTATCTTCAAATTCCTTCACTACTGCTTTCTTCTCTTTAATATGTAAGGGGTTTCTTCTTTCATGTTACTTGCTAAGGCTAATAAAATGGCTTCTCTGTAGTGTTATAATAAAATGGCTTCTCTGTAGTGTTAACTGCTGATCTAAGGGATTCTCTGTAGGAGCATGTTTGGGTTATAATTAGTGATAATGGGACGTATTCATTTGCTAACCAACTGAGACAGATGTTACTCTTTCTTGTGTATCTGAAAGCTGTTGTTTGCGCGGGATTTGGTCAGAACGCACCATGGGGATGAAGAGAGAAGACGCACACGAAGAGATGCAGTGAGCTGGCTAGCAGAGCGGACCCCGAGTGGGGGTTCGGGACCCGGCGGAGTTCAGAGGAAACCAGATGGTGGACCAAGGATACTGCATGAGCTCCAATGAGTTATTTGTGCACGAACTGTCTAATTATTATCCTTGATTCCTTTTTATTTTATATTTTGGTTCTCTACTAATCCCATAGTTTAAGTAAGAGTTATAAAATCTTAATTATTTAATTGCATCCTGTGTATGGCTTGTCGTTACAGGGTACTGATTTGAAACAGGGGACACATCACACAGTATTCACCCAAACGTGAGTTCTAAGGTTTGGCTGAGCAAGGGGGTTATCACCCCAAGGTCATGCCACTAGGCAAAGTGAGCGTTACAAATATAATTCCTTTCCACTTGTTCTGTCTCCAGTTGCAGAAAAAGCTCTGCATTTCATATTCTTTCCTTGTATTGGTGATCTAGTTTCTTCATCCTTTTCTGATACTCCCGCAAAATGCCTTCCTGTAACTGCTGTAGCTGCCTTTTGAGAGATGTCAATTTCTCCTGGTACATCTGCTCTTTTACTTCCAGGTAGTCTTCATCATCCTGCTTATTGGCAATATCTGTCTCTCTTGGCATCCTCTGTATCTTCATCCGAGTCATGGCCACGGATATTGCGTTCGTCCTCATTGTTGACACTGTCTAGCTCCTCCTCGTCATTGTAATAGTCAACAATGAGTGAGGGGAGAGCTGAGGACATCTTCCCCGCCGAGCTGCCCTCCTTTGTTGACGCATCTAGTGCCTTGATGGTGTGCCAATCCAACTGGATTTTCCTGAGCCATTCACCTCCCAGCAATGGTGGTCCTCCCTTTTTCAGTACATAGAGGATCAGTTGCAGTGTTTTACCTCCGTGGGTCACTGTCACTTTAATTTTGCCTTTGGGACGCACTTTCTGTCCTGTGTAAGTTTTTAGCAGTAGTTTAGTTCTTTTCAGAGGTATGTGCGAAAACAGTTGTTTGTATTCATGTACAGAGATCTCTGTTAAAGCTGAGCATGTATCCAACTCCACTTTCAGTCTCATGCCTGTCACTTCTGGAGTGATCCGTATTACTCTTCGATCATCTGTCTCTTTCATGCTGTGAAGTCGCAGACAAGACAATTCACTTTCGTCTGAGTCGTTTTCATCAGAACTGCCTTATTTCATGTTGTGTACCTTGCTGTATTTTCCTTTCTGGGGTTTCTTGTTTCTCTGTATTTTGACCTTTTTCTGCTGTTTACTAGCTTTGCATACTCTGCCAGTGTGGCCATGGCTGCCACAGTTTTGCCTGGGGCAGGCAGACCCTCAGCCCCTGGGGATCAGCGCCGGCTGTGGTCTCGGCTGGATGTGTTGCGGCTCCGACTGTGTCTCTTGGTCTCCCGACGTTCCTGACCCCGGCTGTGCTCCCGCTTCCTTTTGGACTCGCTGCCTCACTCTGCCTTCTTCTCCCACTCCTTGGCTCATTCCTTACGCTCTTCTTCCGAGTGCTGTTATCAATTAAAACATGGCGTTCCGATACGATGTAGGTTCATTAACCTCGTCGCCAATTTGTTGTGTATGTGGCCTGGCTACACAACAATGCTATTAATAAAAACGCTGGAGATGGGAGCTAAGGTTCATGGTTCTTTACCGGCGGAAACCGAACTCGGCACACACGTACAGATCAATATGTGCCTAATAGCGCATGCAATGACGTTTTACTAAAACATAACGTAGTCCCTTATTATACTGTAGGCTATATGGTACATTATCAATTTGAAATACTTTGTTCACAAATGAACCCAAATCCTCAGACATCCGTTCATGTGTAACAGCTGGAAGTTTCATTTCCCCTTTTACTGAAGTAGGTTTATCTGATCTGGCCATGATGTTAAATTCCCTTGATTGTACCATTAGATTGCAACCAAAATTCCTGTATCACAAATGGCATTCAGTCGACTGCACGATCAGTTCAGTTTTCGCTCATTGTCAATTAGAAATGCATGCACTAAAAAATGATACAACGTTCCTCCAGAAAGATATCGCAAGAAAACACTGGACAAACCAAGACTAAAACTGACAAAACCACATAATTATAATATATAGTTACAACAGTGCAAAGCAATACCATAGTTTGATAAAGAGCAGACCATGGGCAAAGTAAAAAAAAGTCTCAAAGTCCCGATAGACTCATCATCCCACCCAGACGGTAGAAGGGAGAAACTCTCCCTGCCACGAACCTCCAAGCGCCGCCAACTCGCCGATGCAGCACCATTGGAAGCACCCGACCACAGCGGACTCTGAGTCCATCCGAAAACTTTGAGCCTCCAACCAGCCCCTCCGACACTGAGCACCCAGCACCATCCTCTGCCGAGCGCTTCGACCCCACCCCGGCCGCTGAGCAAGAAGCAAAGCCGAGGACTCGGGGCCTTCCCCTCCGGAGATTCTGGATCACACAGTAGCAGTGGCAGCGAAACAGGCATTTCAGAAGTTTCACCAGATGTTCCGCCGTGCTCTCACATCCGTCTCCATCAAATCAGGATTGTGCACGGCACCCTACTTGACAAATAACAGACACCACCACTGCAGTGGCCGCTGTGAGCTGTGTCGTGCCACCATCTTCCCGCCTCCAGATCAAATAACTTCACTCAAGTGGTATCAGTTGAATTGTATGATCAAACAATAATAATCCAGATTCAAGGAGTTTCATGCCTGTTACTGAAAGTAAAAAGTTTCTAGAAAAATACTGCAGTAACTGTACTGTAATTACTGGAAAATTCACTGAACAGTTACATGTAAATAGTTGATTATTTAAAAATATTAGCAAGCATAGGGAAGTTAAACTACAAGGAAAATGAGAATTCTACACCCCAATACAACAACTTCTGTATTGTAATCATATATAATCAGAATCAGAATCAGGTTTACTATCACCAGCATGTGACGTGAATTTGTTAACTGTGCAGTAGCAGTTCAATGCAATACATCATATAGAAGAAAAAAAACAAAATAAAATAATAATAATAATAATAAATAAATAAGTCAATTACAGTATATGTATATTGAACAGATTAAAAATCATGCAAAAGCAGAAATAATATATATTTTAAAAAGTGAGGTAGTGTTCATGGGTTCAATGACCCTTTAGGAATTAGATGGCAGAGGGGAAGAAGCTGTTCCTGAATCGCTGAGTGTGTGCCTTCAGGCTTCTGTATCTCCTACCTGATGGTAACAGTGAGGAAAGGACATGCCCTGGGTGCTGGAGGTCCTTAATAATGGACACTGCCTTTCTGAGTCACCGGTCCTTGAAGATGTCCTGGGTACTTTGTAGGCTAGTGCCCAAGATGGAGCTGACTAGATTTACAACCTTCTGAAGCTTCTTTTGGTCCTATGAAGTAGCCCCTCCATACCAGACAGTGATGCAGCCTGTCAGAATGCTCTCCACGGGACAACTATAGAAGTTTTTGAGTGTATTTGTTGACATACCAAATCTCTTCAAGCTCCTAATGAAGTATAGCCACTGTCTTGCCTTCTTTACAACTGTATCGATATGTTGCGACCAGGTTAGATCCTCAGAGATCTTGACAACCAAGAACTTGAAACTGCTCACTCTCTCCACTTCTGATCCCTCCATGAGGGTTGGTATGTTTTCCTTCATCTTACCCCTCTGGAAGTCCACAATCAGCTCTTTTGTCTTACTGACATTGAGTGCCAGGTTGTTGCTGTGGCACCACTCCATTAGATGGCATATGTTGCCCCTGTACGCCCTCTCATCACCACCTGAGATTCCACCAACAATGGTTGTATTATCAGCAAATTTATAGATGGTATTTGAGCTATACCTAGCCACACAGTCATGGGTATAGAGAGAGTAGAGCAGTGGGCTAAGCACACACCCTGATCATCAGTGAGGAGGAGATGTTATCACCAATTCACACAGATTGCAGATTTCCAGTTAGGAAGAGAAGGATCCAATTGCAGAGGCCCAGGTTCTGCAACTTCTCAATCAGGATTGTGGGAATGATGGTATTAAATGCTGAGCTATAGTCGATGAACAGCATCCTGAATCCAGGTGGTCTAAGGCCGTGTGGAGAGCCGTTGAGATTGCGTCTGCCATTGACCTATTGTGGCGATAGGCAAATTGCAATGGGTGCAGGTCCTTGCTGAGGCGAGAGTTCAGTCTAGTCATGACCAACCTCTCAAAGAATTTCATCACTGTAGATGTGAGTGCAGAAAAAATACAGAAAAATGTATGTAATTTCTGTATATTTATTTTTAGTGTACATGCTTATATTGAATTCAGTGCTCTTAATGCAGTCTCCTCTACACTGGCAAGAGCAAATGCAGACGAGGTGACTGCTTACTCTCAGTCTTAGTACTGAACTCTGTTTGCAAAAGCCATCTTGAGCTCCTAGTTGCAAGCTCATTTAACCCTCCTCCTCATTCCCACACTAACTTGCTTGTCCAGCGCCTGCTCCACTAACAGGGTGCAGCCAAACATGAAACAGAGGAAGTAGAGGTTTGGGTAATCTACAACCCAATGGCATAAAGATTAAACTCTTTAATCTTGTAACATGCTGCCCTTATGTTCCTTCTTTTTTCTTTCTGGTCCACCCAGGCCCTCTCACACTCCTCCTTTCCGAAACCACTCCAGACTCCTGCCACCCGCTTTCTTTCCCCTCCTCCACCTGTCTGTCACCCACTCACCTCTATGATCCCCGATGCCCTTCCCCTACTCTTCCTATCTGCCCACCATCCTTCTCTACGCTTGTTCCACTCATACCCACCTTCCCTGCCCCCTACCTTCTTACTCTGACTTCTCGTCTCTTTCTCTCCAGCCCTGATGAAGGGTCTCGGCCCGAAATGTCGACTGTACTCTTTTCCATGGATGCTGCCTGGCCTGTTGAGTTCCTCCAGCATTTTGTGTGCGTCGCTCAGATTTCCAGCACCTGCAGATTTTCTCTTGTCTGTGATTGATCCACACATACCTTCTTTTCTTATCAGATTGTGTAATCTGCGACCCTTTTGTCTCTATTTATCACCTCCTATAACTAACCTTCCCTCCCCCACCTGGTTCTATATGCTTATTAATCCCTCTTCAAATGGACCCACTAATCACTTACCAGGACCTGCCTCACTCCTCCACCTCACCTCATAACACTGGTTATCTCCCCTTCATGTTTCACCCCAAAATGTCGAGTATCTCTTTGCCTGATCTGCTGAATCCCTCCAGCATCTTAGCGGTTTTACACCCAGACAGTATATGAGCCAGTGTCTCCTTTTGACCACAGAGCTTACAGTTCAGGTCCTCTCTCATCGCCCATGTGTACAGATGTAATGGTGAAGGAAGGGTGTCATACACGGATCGCAAGAGGAAGGAAATACGGAAGGGCTTCAGTCTCCATAACTCTGCCCATGAGATCTTGCGCTTGGGCAGATCCCATTTTGTCCAGGCACCCTGCGACCCTTGTTCCACTGTCTTTGACATCCGCTTCTCTTCCTCACGGAAATGTACTTCTGCCTGTACCATGTCTCGCCTGTTCCTTATGCTTGTGTTTCCCCACTGCTGGAAATGAACTGAGCCGAGGCCTTGCCGCCCGACGCAGGGGTTGCCGATGATATCTCGCAGCTTCAGAGAACACACTGCCTCCTCCACAGCTGCGTTGGCTGCTCATTTGCGCCCAGATCTGGTTGTAACACCATCTAAGTAATAGTCTGCCTGTTTATTTCTTCCACCAAAGTGCATGACCATACACTTTCCAACATTGCATTTCATTTGCCACATATGTCCATTCCCCTAAACTATCTAAGTCTCTCTGCAGGCTCTCTATTTCCTCAACACTACCCGCTCCTCCACCTGTCTTTGTATCATTGGCAAATTTAGCCACAAATCTATTAATCCCATAGTCCAAATCATTGACATACATTGTAAAAAGCAGCGGTCCCAATACCGACCCTGTGGAACTCCACTGGTAACCAGCAGCCAGCCAGAATAGGATCCTTTTATTCCCACTCTCTGTTCTCTGTAGAGAGCCTCCTGACGTATTGCTGAGCAGTGTGGTTTGCCAGCTGCACAGAACAGAACAGGAAGGACTTGCAGCGGGTGGTGAGGGTAGCAGAGCGGGTTATTGGCACAACATTACCCTCCCTTAGAGACATTTATACTGGCAGACTTCAAAAGAAGGCTACTTGTATTTCAAAGGATCCCACTCATCCTGGACATCACCTGTTTTCCCCTCTACCTTCTGGGAAGAAAAACAGAGCATTAAGGACGAAAACAAAGAGACTCCTTAACAGCTTCTACCCACAAGTAGTGAAATGTATAACACCCACTTCCCTTCTCCTGCCCCCTCCTAAGACGGCGGCAGCTAAATGCATCACACTTCCAGGAATGGCAGGTGTACAATAGTCCTACCCCACCTTCCATATATTATTAATTTTGGACTGCACTCCTGAGGTTTTAGAGTTTATTTTATGTATATATTCTTTGTCGTGCTGCAAAACGTTGAGCTGCTAAACTGTGTTTCATTGCTCCACAACAATGACCATAAAGATATTCTTCTTCTTCTTCTCTGCCAATCAGCCAATGCTCCACCATGCTAGTAACTTCCCTGTAATTCCATGGGCTCTTATCTTACTAAGCAGCCTCATTTGCAGCTTCTGAAAATCCAAGTACACCACATCTACTGCATCTCCTTTGTCTACCCTGCTTGTAATTTCTTCAAAAAATTGCAGTAGGCTAGTCAGGCAGGATTTTCCTTTCAGAAAACCATGTTGGCTTTGGCCTATCTTGTCATGTGCCTCCAGGTACTCTGTAATCTCATCCCTAACAATCATTTCCAACAACTTCCCAACCACTGATGTCAGGCTAACAGGTCTATAGATTCCTTTCTACTGTCTCCCTCCCTTCTTAAATAGCGGAGTAAGTTTTGCAAATTTCCAGCCATCTGGTACAATGCCAGAATCAATCGATTCTCGAAAGTTCATTGCTAATGCCGCCGCAATCTCTCCAGCTACTTCCTTCAGAACCTGAAGGTGCATTCCATCAGGTCCAGGAGATTTATCCACCCTCAGACCATTAAGCTTCCTGAGCACCTTCTCAGTCATAATTTTACTGGATATACTTCACATCTCTGACACTCTTGAATGTCCGGTATACTGCACTACATACCACACTATTTCACCAACACTGCACTTCTTAACCTTTTCTATTCTTGTGCACATACAATAAATTATTCTGTAAACTGGACGTGTCTCATTGGCTCTGTGAAGTTGGATCAAATCTGGTTCGTTATTCTTAGAACCATTCTGAAACATGTCTTTAATTTTGAATTCACTTTATATCACTCAGGGTTGAGTACAATTGCAACAGTTGGACAGAATCACTGGTAGGAAATGTTTAGAGAGATTTGGGCCAAATGCAGCCAAGTGGAACTAACTCAGAAAGGCAGGATGAGTTTGGCTGAAGGGCCTGTTTGTATTTTTTTTTGTGTGCCATACTCTAACCAGAGCCTCGGCAACCACTTTTTCAAGTGGTTGTCTTGGAGGAAAGATTCTGTGAGTGGTCCTCCACGTCTTTCTCACAGCGCAGTTTTTTTTTAACGAGGCCGAGTTGCGAGCTCAACACTCAACCCAGCACGGATCGAAAGCGTGCCCGGGAGTGGCCCGACTGGGTTCGAACTCAGGAACCTTTGCTCCTGAGTCCGGCGCTGATGTCACTGCATCACCAGCCAGTTCTGTTTGTATTAGAACACTGGAAAGTTTTCAACAAGAACAGGCCACTTGACCCAACAAAGCTTGCCAAATTCCTATTCACATAGTGTGTTGAAATAACTATTGTGTTTAGATTTGAAAATCCCTAAGGGACTACAATCAACAATACAACTAGATAGTTTGTTCCATGTGTCCACAACCCGCTGTGTAAAAAAATGCTTCCTGATGTTAGTCTGAAATTTCCCCTTAACCAGTCTCCACCTATGACCCCATGTCCTGATGATGGATTAACTTTGAAGTAGCAGCTGGCATCCACTTTACTTATATCCTTAATGATTTTGAACACTTCTATCATGTCTCCTCTTATTCTACATCTACATAAGCTGAAAATATTTAATTCTTTCAATCTTTCTTCATAGCTCATATCCCACAGATCTGGAATGAGTCGAGTTCCCCATCTATGAACTCTATCCAGTGCCTTCACATCCCTCACACAATATGGAAACCAAAATTGCACGCAGTACTCAAGGTGTGGCCTCCAAGTGCATTATACAGGTTAAGGAGAAAGTCTCTAGACTTTAACTCCACTGAGTGCATTATATAGCCCAAAATACTAATAGCCTTCCGAATCACTTCTGTACATTGTCTAGATGTTGAAAGTGATGTGTACCAGGATGCCCAAATCCTTCTCACACAGTGCACTTTCTAACTCAAGACCCTCATTGCACACAGTATTTGTATTTAATATTTCTACTTCCTATGTGTAATACTTAACTTGTATTAAACTTCATCTGCCATTTATCTGCCCACATCTGGATTTTGTTTCGATCTAACTATTGATTCAGGTGCCTGAATGTCATCAGCCCATCCCCCTAATTTTGTGTCATCAGCAGACTATAATAGTTTATTTGTTATGTGCTTATCCAAATCATTAATATAAATTAAAAACAGCAGCGGCCCCAAAACCAATCTTTGCAGAACTCCACTTTTAACATGATCCTCTCACCACCACTTGTTGTTTTGTGTTTTTGAGCTAATTCTGCACCCAATTGTACGTGTTACCCTGAGTTCCTACCTCCTGTGATTTGATTATTAACCTCTTGTGGGGTACCTTGTCAAAAGCTTTCTGAAAGTCCAAGAAAATTACATCAACCGCTCTATTGCTATCATAAAATTTAGGTGCCTCTTCATAGAACTCCAGCATGTCAGTAAAATATTATTTCCCCTTTCTGAACCTATGCTGGCTTTCTGCTAACATGCCTGTTCTTATCAGCTGCTTTTCCATCTCATTCTTTATTATTGTTTCTATTCCCTTACCTGCGATACACATTAAGCTTACTAGTCACTTGAAATTAAGACTGACAAGCGCAGGACAAGGCGCTGTATCAAAGGCAGATGAGGCAGATCTCAGTTGTTTGTTGCATGGAGACTTTGTTAACAGCCAGCATGCTGGATACAGCTATCTGACCAGATGCTGTCTGTAAACAAGAAACGGCCCATCCCAACACATTTCAAATTATAGTTGGTGACTATATCCAGGCCTGTTTGAAGAAAACCCTGCCCAGTTATCACCAGCACATAACCTGTTGTGCCAGGGGTCCCAACACACTAGACCACTGCTGCACTATGATAAGGAATGCCTATCTGGGCTGGGCTGAGTTCAAGCGCTCATCTGAGGACCTAAATGACGACAGCAGGATCATTACAGACTTTATTAAAGAAGCTCTGGATGAGTGTGTCCCCATAAAATTGTTTGACGTTTTCCCCAATCTGAGTCCCTGGATGAACAATGAAATCTGGAACCGGGTCAGAGGCAGTTAAGTCTGGAGATCAGGAATGCTACAAGAGGTGCAGGTATGATCTCCAGAAAGCCATCTTTTGGGCAAAGTGGAGATTTCAGACTCGACTGGGATCAACGAGAGATACTTGACAGCTGTGGCAGGGCTTGAATGCCATAACCTCCTTGAAAGCTAAATCTTGCAACGTAGGGGATAGCAGAGCTTCCCTTCCAGATGAGCTCGATGCCTTCTCTGCTCCCTTTGACCACCAGAACAGGGAGGAACCATTGCGCACCCCCATGTCTCCCGATGATTCCCTGGTCTCAGTATCTGAAGATGACGTGCGGGCTGCCATCAGCAGACCGACTCCAAGGAAAGCGTCTGGTCTGGATGGAGTCCTGGCCAAGCACTGAAGACCTGTGCCGACCAACTGGCTGGCGTATTCACAGTTATCATCAGCTTCTTGCTCCAGCAGTGCGTGGGTCCCCACCTGCTTCAAGCAGGCTTCAATCATATCAACGCCCAAGAAGAGTGTGGTAACCTGTCTCAATGACTATCGCCCAGTGGCACTTACATCCACAGTGATAGAGTGTTTTGAGAGGCTGGTGTTGAAGCATATCAGCTCCTGTCTGAGCGGCGACTTGGATTTGCTCCAATTCACCTCCTGAAGTAACAAATCTACAGCAGATGCTTTCTTGTTGGCTCTTCACGCAACCCTGGAACACCTGGACTGCAAAGATGCATACATCAGGATGTTCTTTATCGATTACAGCCTGGCATTTAACACCATCATCCCCTCTAAACTAATCAGTAAACTCCAAGACCTGAGCCTCAATACCTCCTTGTGCAATTGGATCCTGGATTTCCTCACTTGTGGACCCCTGTCAGTTCGGATTGGCAAAAACATCTCCACCATAATCTCCACCAGCACAGGAGAACCACAGGGATGTGTGCTTAGCCCCCTGCTCTACTCACTTTACACCTGTGACTGTGTGGCTAAGTACAGCTCCAACACCATATACAGGTTTGCTGATGACACCACTGTTGTGGGCTGTGTCAAAGGTGGTGATGAATCAGCATATGGGGGGAAGATTGGAAACTTGGCTGAGTGGTGTCATAACAACAACCTCTCACTCAATGTCATTAAGATGAAGGAACTGACTGTCGACTTCAGGAGAGGAAACCCAGAGGTCCATGAGCCATTGCTCATTGCAGGATCAGAGGTGGACGGGGCCAGTAACTTTACATTCTCAAGTGTGACTATCTCAGAGGACCTGTTCTGGACCCGTCATGTAAATATTATTGCGAAGAAAGGACAACAGCACCTCTACTTCATCTGGAGTCTGAGGAGGTTTGGCATGTCCTTGGCAAACTTCTATAGTTGTGTGGTGGAAAGTGTGCTGACTGGCTGCATTATAGCCTGGTATGGGAACACCAATACCTTTGAGTGGAAATTCCTTCAAAAGGTAGTTGATTTGGCCCAGTACATCATGGGTAAAACCCTCCCAACCTTTAAGCACATCTACGTGAAACGTTGCAGTAGAAAAGCAGCTTCCGTCAACAAAGATCCTCACCACCCAGGCCTTGCTTTTTTCTCGCTGCTGCCATCGGGTAGAAGGTACAAGCACTCCAGGACTCTCACTGCCAGGTTCAAAGACAGTTACTACCCCTCAACCATCAGCCTCTTGAACAGAAGGGGATAGCTACACTCATTTATGTTGTTATTTCATGCTCATTATTTGTTGCTGTTTATTTATATCTGCATTTGCACAGTTTGTTTACAGTTAACAGTTCCTGATGTTTACAGTTACTGTTCTATAGATTTGCTAAATACGTCCGCAGAAAATGAGTCTCATGGTTGTACGTTGTGACATGTTTGTACTCTGATAATACATTTTACTTTGAACTTTGAAAAAAATCTCTTGGGGTCAATCTTGGCATTATCAGCAATACCCTTCTTAACCTGCCTTTTGGCAATCCGAACTTCCCTCTTGACTCTCGCTCTCATATTTTCATCTGCTCTATGGTTAAAATCATTATTATTCTTTCTATATTTCTTATATAGCTGTCTTTTCTTCAATAATTTTTATGTACATCTTTATTCATCCACGTAGTTGATCCATTGTTTTCATGGCTTCTCCTGACTGTGGGTACAAACATTTCCTGCGCTGCGTATATTATCTCTCATCATCGAGCCCTCTGGAGATGTAGTGGGCTAATCAATGAAACATTGAGGAAGGAGGGTGCCCACTTGAAAACCCCTGTGTGCTAACCCTATGGGGCTCCCAGCATCAAGGCAGTCTCAAGCAAGTGCGCAAGACCTGTTGGCACAAGGGATATTAGCATCTCATCTGTGCTTTTTCATTTTCATTAACTGGACTTGCCCTGTGACTGCTGTGAAAGGGCAGCTGATGACAAGGGAAAGCCCTTGTGACAGCATGGAAAGACAGCTGACAGGAGGGAGTAGACTCCTACAAGGCTGTCATGGGCTAGCTACCCATGCGGCAGTCCTCGATGCTGTTTCAGCATGTTAGAGACATGGCTATGAAGAGGCAATAATGGAAGATATCCCTAGAGCCTGCAAGAGCAGGAGCATGATGTGTCCCATTGACTGGTAACACAGCTACAGACCTAGGAATGGAATCTACCATGAATAAAGAGAGCACTGCACAGGGGAACAGGAACGTCGACTCAGACCATGAGAGGCCTGCGTCGGGCATTTTCATGCTTTACAAGGCACAGATTGGAAGTCTGTGTGGGCGCCACTCCTCGCACAGACTAGAGCAATGTGTGATTAAAAACCTTCCTCAAGGGCACAAACATGCTGCCACAGCTGAGGTTCGAACTAGCGACCTTGGGATAACTAGGTGAATGCCTTAACCACTTGGCCATGTGCCCTGCACAAGAGACCTTCAAAACACCAGCATCAGTAGTGGGACACAAGCATTGGGTGTGCATCTGTGGGGGAAGAAAGAAAAGGGGTTGAAGATCCATCAAGGGAGGAAAGGATGCTTGAGAGGGCAGGGACAGGGGCCTCACATCAACCAGTACTTCTTGCAAAGTCAATCAACTACGTCGAGTGAAGCACAGCGAGCGGACACAAACCAACGTTCGCAGAGCATCAGCACCCCTGTCACTGGGGAGGTTAGCACAGAAATCCCAGCTGAGGGACCCACCCAACCACCAACACCACCTAAAGAGAGAAAGATCAAAGAGCACAGACCGCTCGTGAGGTGTCCCAAAACTGATGATTGAAAAAAGCAAACATGAGGAAATCTGCAGATGCTGGAATTTCAAGCAACACACATAAAAATTGCTGGTGAACGCAGCAGGCCAGGTAGCATCTCTAGGAAGAGGTACGATCGACGTTTCGGGCCGAGACCCTTCGTCAGGACTAACTGAAAGAAGAACTAGTAAGAGTTAGTAACTCTTCTTTCAGTTCGTCCTGACGAAGGGTCTCGGCCCGAAACGTCGACCGTACCTCTTCCTAGAGATGCTGCCTGGCCTGCTGCGTTCACCAGCAATTTTTATGTGTGTTGATTAAAAAAAGAGTGAGCAACCATCAACAATGACTTGATGAAAAGTTTGGAGCAATTAAAAGGATCAGCAGAAAAGAATTTGGATGCAATGGGAGACATCATCCACTGCTATGGGGAAGAGAGGTTTGAAGTCAGCACAAGGAAGAATGGAAAGACATCTTCACCACCAATAAAGTCCAGGAGGCAGCAGGAGATTGAGCGATTGGTTTGAAAAAGGAGACAGCTGAGGAAACAGTGGAAGAAAGTCCCAGATCGTGAGAGGGAAGTCCTCAACCATCTTCAAGTGGACATCATGAGCCTGCTGACAAAGTTACAAAGAGCTGAGAACCTAAAGAAGCTGTGCAGAAGAAAGAATAAACAAGAACACCATTCTCTAGTCAGGTTGCATCTGGAGTACTGTCAACAGTTTTGGGCCCCATATCTCAGAAAGGATGTGTTGTCATTGGAGCGAGTTCAGAGAAGGTTCATGAGGATGATTCCAGGAATGAAAGGGTTAACATATGAGGAGAATTTGGTAGCTTTGGGCCTGTACTCACTGGAATTTAGAAGAATACATGGGAATCTCATTGAAACCTACCGAATGTTGAAAGGACTAGATAGGGTGGATGTGGAGAGGATGTTTCCTATGATAGGGGTATCCAGAACTAGAGAGCACAGCCTCAAAACTGAGGGGTGGCCCTTTAGAACAGAGGTAACGAGGAATCTTTTTAGCCAGACAGTAGTAAATCTGTGGAATGCTCTGCCACAGATATAGTAGAGGCCAAGTCTGTGTGTATATTTAAGGCGGAAGCTGATCATTTCCTGATTGGTCAGGGCACCAGAAGATATGGAGTATGGGGTTGAATGGGATCCAGGATCAGCCATGGAGCAGACACAATGGGCTGAATGGCCTAATTCTGCTCCTCTGTCTTGTAGTCTTATACAAAGACCCTTTTAAATTCATTAAAGGTCTCTTCACACCAGAAAAAAGTGGAACTTCGAAAACGTCAAAGCAGGAACTGGAAGAGCACCTGGAAAAGATTCACACCAACTTGAAAAGGAAGGAACATATGATCATTTCATCTGACATCCCGCCAATTCAGCCCCCCACCTACCACCTGGATCTGGACCCTCCAGAATGGAGAGAAGTGGAGAAACCTGTCCGACAAGCAAGAGCATCATCTGCTCCTTGACCTAATGGAGTACCATATAGGCTTTATAAGAACACACCAGACATGTTGTGGTATCTCTGGACGCTCATGAGGGCAGTGTGGCAGAGGAATATAATACCCAAAGCATTGTGAAGGGCTGGCAGTGCCCCGATTCCAAAAGAAAAGGATGTAGAAAACATTGGTCAGTTTCAACTGATCTGCCTTCTGAACGTCAAGGAGAAAATCTTCTTCACTGTAGTAGCACAAAGGCTGGCTTGGCTACCTGGAGAGGAACAAGTACATTGATACATCTGTACAGAAAGCAGGAATTCCAGGGTTCTCCAGGTGTTTTTGAACATACAAGCAGGATAAATGGCACCAGATCCAAGCAGCTCGGAAGGACAAAAGAAATCTCTATGTGATCTTCCTGGACCTTGCTCAATTCCCCATGTACTCCTCTGGGAAGCATTTGACTTCTTCCAGATACCAGAGCCCATCACAACACTGGTGAAGTCGTACTTTCAAGACCTGCAATTGTGCTTCACAACGGCAGATTTTACTACAACATGACAGAGACTGGAAGTAGACATTATGGCAGGTTGCAGTGTATCACGCCTGGCCTTCACAGTGGCCATGGAGGTCATTATCAGGGCTTCAAGATGGGTGGTAGGTGGTGAAAGAACAAGTGCTGAAATTTGTCTTCCCTCTATTAGGGTATACTTGATGATATAACAACACTGACCACTACTACAGCATGCACCAAGCCACTACTTGGAAAGCTGCAGGAAAATATCAAGTGGACCAGAATGAAAATCAAACCCAGCAGCTCACAAAGCATCTCCTTAGTCAAGGGAATGCTGAAAGACATAAAATTCTTCATCGGTGATGACCCAATTCCAACAGTGCCTGAACAGCCTGTTAAAAGCCTGGGTGGATGGTACAATGCCAGCCTCACGGACAAAGAGTAGGTGCAGCAACTAAAGCAACACATCACCAGTGGTCTGGATAACATCGACAAGACAATACTGCCTGGAAAACTGAAGCTCTTGTGTTCACAGCTTGGACTCCTACCCCGGGTAACGCTGTAAGGCTGCATGGACCTTATCAACTGGATGGAAGTGGACCCCAGCTGATGTGGTGCAGCAAACAACAGCAGCCCTTAGGCACAGAGACATTGTGGAGCAAGTCCAACAGGGCAGGGGCGGCTTTGGTCTGGCAGCAAGTAGACCCACCTGGAACAAGGCCACAATTCCTGAGGGAAGGAAGATGGTTGTTGAGGAAGTATGGCGACAAGAAGAGTCAGACAGGAGTGCAGTCTCCCTGGCTAAGCAGGAGCAATTGATGTGGTGGGAAAACATTGAGAGGAGGAAAATCAGCTGGAAGGGCAGATGGGGGATGGAAGCAAACAGACTTAGCTTTCTCATCAGAGCTACATATGATGTGCTTCCCTCACAAAAACACCTTCACCATTGTTTGGTGAGGACCCAACTTGTGCCCTGTGCCTGATTCCGGCAACGCTCAAGTATATCCTGGTAAGCTGAAAAACCCGCCTCACACAAGGCAGTTACACGTGGTTTCACAACCAGGTCTTGAAGAGTCTGGGAGCAGCAATCGAGACCAGGAGGATAGCAACCAACTGCTTACCCCTAGAATGCTAACACTGTGACACCAGCATCATTTGTTCAGGAGGGAGTGAAAAGATCTACTAATCTCCCTCCTAAGCCAACAACAGGACAGATGAACATAGCCCGTGATTGGAAAATGCCAGTGGATGTCAACAGGCAACTCACCTTTCCACTGGAAATTGCTATAACCAGCCAAAGGCCAGACTTGGTTCTCTGGTCCAATTCATTACAGATTGTCTACATCGTGGAACTTACAGTCCCGTGGGAGGATTTAGTGGCTGAAGCGTATGAGCACGAGAGACTATGCCATACAAATCTAGCAGCAACAGCACTGGAAAACCAAAGTTTGTCCTGTGGAAGTGGATTGTGGGGGATTTATAGCTGAAGGAATTAGAAATCCATGGTCAGACTCTATGGCAGACAATCAGAGCCATATCAGAGGTGGCGGAAAGAAGCAGTCAATAGCTTTGGATCAAGTGAAAAGACCTCTCCTGGGCTCTAAGATAGCATCAAAGGAGTGGGAGGACACAGCCAGGGCGGGGGGTGACTCCGGGATGCCAGAAATCATCATTGAGCACTCTGGAGATGTAGTGGGCTGACTGATGAAACAGCGAGGAAATAGTGTCCCCTTGCAAGACCCTTGCATGTCAACCAGTGCCACTCCCAACATCAAGGCAGTCTCAAACAAGTGCTCTCATTGGCACCAGGGACATTAACATCTTATCCTGAGTTCCTCAACGAATTCAATTTACATTCTGAAGTCTTTGCAACATCTGCACAAACTTTGTCTTTCTAAAATTCAATTTAATGACTTTGGTTTTTACCGATATACTCTCCCAAAAAGAAAAATTGAGACTAACAATGTTTTAATCACTTATTCCTAAAGGCTCAATAACTTCCATACTCAAAATTATATTCTGATTGTTACAGAATATCAAATCTAGACAAGCCTTCCCTCTTGTTTGTAGGTTAATATACTGTGTTAGAAAACAATCATTCAATAACTCAATGAATTCACTTTCCTGTAATCCATTAGTCACTGGGTTCTCCCACTGAATACTTGGGAAATTAAAATCTCTCATAATTATAACATCACCTCAGAACTTGCTTTTTAAATATTCTGATAGATTTGTTCAATAAAATCATTATCATCATCAGGGGGTCTATAACACACACCCAATGTTATCCCTTTATCCTTATAGTTTTCAATTCTCAACCAGATATCTTCACTTAGTCTTGACTCATCTCCTCCTGTTTAAATGTATATAGCTATTCCTCCACCTTTATGATCTTGCCTATCTTTCCTAGGCAAGAGTGGCGCCTCACTCAAACTTCCAATCTGCGCCTTGTAAGGCATGAAAATGCCTGACGCAGGCCTCTCATGGTCTGAGTCGACCTTCCCCTCCCTCCCTCCCTCCTCCTAGCTTTCCTAAGTATATCCTTTAATATTATATTCATCACTATCCTTTGAGGTCAGCCAGATTTCAGTTATTGCTATTATATCATACTAACATGCACCTGCATATAATTCCAGCTCATTTATTTTATTTCTAATACTAAGCTTGTAAGTTTTTGACTGTCACAGAATGGCTTACTCATGTCATTGAAACCACATTTATATCATCACCAGAATGATCTTGCAGATAAAAACAACCTTCTACGTTCTTAAAAGTTGCTGGTGAACGCAGCAGGCCAGGCAGCATCTCTAGGAAGAGGTTCAGTCGACGTTTCAGGCCGAGACCCTTCGTCAGAGTCCTGATGTTCACCAGCAACTTTTATGTGTGTTGCTTGAATTTCCAGCATCTGCAGAATTCCTGTTGTTTGCTTCTACGTTCTTGTATATTGTGTAAGGAAGAGGCCATTTAATCCTTTCTAATCTGATACTTAGTTAACTTATGACTTAATATATTTTGGGGTTTCACAACTGGCCATTGTTCGGCACACCAAGGGCTTGGCCTGAGAGCTCTGCTTGCCTTCGGAAGACCAAGTTTTCGTGGGTCTGGAGATGGGGGGATCGGAGCTTGGTGTCCAAGCAGAAGACTGGTGTGTTGTGGGAGATGGAAGATCTAAGGCTATGTGCCCAGAGACCCGAGATCTTTGGGTACAGAGTTCGGAAAAAGTGACACAACAGACTTTTAACATCGTAAACAAGCGAGTTGTTAGTTCTTTGGGAGCACTCCTCTGTTTTTCATGAATGGTTGTGAGGAAAAAGCATTTCAGGATGTATATTGTATACATTTCTCTGACATCAAATGTGCCTTTGAAACTTCTGAACTGTTCATTTTGACATCCAAATGCTAAACTAAAATCTTTCAATTTTTAAAAAAATTTCAGTTGGCTGAATGTTAACAACTTTCAAGATCATCAAAACCCTTCGTGAAGAATGACATTCCGAACAG
This sequence comes from Mobula birostris, assembly GCF_030028105.1. NCBI lineage: Eukaryota > Metazoa > Chordata > Chondrichthyes > Myliobatiformes > Myliobatidae > Mobula > Mobula birostris. The sequence continues at coordinate 23,763,683 of NC_092393.1, forward strand.
GTTATTTCTAATTTTAAGTTATCTTTCCTTGTTCTGAACACTTATAGAACTACTAGCTTCTACCCATTTTTTTGATGATTTTAAACAATTTGATGAGATCATACATTGTACAAGAAGATAACAATTTCATCATATTCACTGCACTTAATCCTCACAATTTAAGCTTTTTAGCCTCAGCATTTAGCTTAAAGTCTGTAGATACTCCCTCAAAATACGGAGTTGAATGCAACGCCCTAAAGATTCTAAACAAATCTCATTTGTTTCTGAAAAATTTCCAAAGTAGTGACTTCCGGCTCCCATGAGATAAAATGTCTAAAGGAATGTGCTAAATTAATTTAAGTTAACCACTATTTCTTGAACAGGAATGCACCAAGTTATTATTTTTTAATTTGTTCATGACCCCTGGCTCATCTACTTTCTACATTTACACTGTTTGGAAAATGCTCTGCCCCAGTGAAACTTGCGACATTTCACTATAACAATGGAAATTTATCCATGGTGTTGTAACCTAGCTGTCAATTACTTGAGCTGCTAGAGTCATATGATTCCTATGCTTCAACCATACACATGAATAAGGCCAAAAAAAAGTGTTCCTCTGGGGCCAAGATGCAAAACCCAGCATCAACAGTCAAACACAATACAGGACACATGTAACACCTAATTATGACAGCAGTAAAACAGTCACAAAAAATAATAATAATATAGCCCAAGTCCCTGAGTGTCACAGCCTGTAGGTTAATAGTGCATGGGATGTTAACTTAGAGCCACGTTTTCTGCAAGAACATGCAGCAGTTCCTCATCTTGCACAAGCATTCCAACTAAACTTCCAATGAGTGAACACTAGAGGGCAGCACCAATGGGAGAGTCCAGCTCCCAACCGAGCACAGCTGTCTGCCGCGCCACTCTGCCTCCAACGTCTTCTAGCCTTGGGCAGGTGCAACTGGTGACCCCACAGTCTGAGAAGTTGGCCTGTGTAACAACCAAGGCCTTGCAGCTCTCCCGCTGTCGGGTCTTCCCAATGAACCAGTTCCCCAGACTTGCAGTATTCTACATTACCAGCGTCTGCAGGATCACAACAAAAATGTCCAAGACAGTTATTTTCATTGTTTGTTGGACCGCACAGTGCCTTCACACTCCACCTCTGATGCCTTTCTCCTTGGGTTGCCTGTAACAGGCAGGAACACGATACACAACAATCCAGCTCTGCCGTATGGAGCAACTTGCTGATGGGGTAGACCTGTAGTACTTGATGTTTTTCATTTTCAGCAGTATCTTGCAATGGTAAAAATGATGTAAAAACAAATAATTACACCATTGCTTGGACCCAGAGAAGTCCCAGCGACAGAGTGTGCTGCCAGCTTACAAGAAGTTGAGAACTCTAAATTGTTATTACATGGAATACTTTTAATTTTTAAGTTACTCATCTGATCTACTTTTTTTTTATGATAAATTCCCATTGGAATTCTCAGTATTATGTTAAAATTATTTATGTTCTCAGTCTTCACCATTTCCAAATCTCCATTCAGCCCTGTAAGCAACAATTCCCCACTTCGCACAAATTTGCATTTCTTTGCCTCTGATCTCCTGCTTTGGAGTCATTCATGAAATCTACACCTTTAACCAAGCTTCAGGTCACCCTGTTCAGCATCTATTCTGTTCGGCAATTTCAACGAAGCACTCCAAAATATTGTTCCTCAGCACAGTTTGTTTGTGATCTGTAGAGCAACAAAAAAAGTCTCACAATGTAGTGTGAACAATAACTTCAAATGAGCACTTTGATAAATGACTTTTATAAAGGATACATGTAAAAAAATCTTCAACATTTATGAAAGCAAGTGAAGAATAAACAAATTATTTTGTAATACCATCAATAATATAAATGGATAAATGGTTTAGAACCCATGAGCAAATTTATTAGTTGTATAAGGTGAAATTGTTAAGAAATCATACTTTAAAAATCAATGGAGCTTGTTTCTTTCAGTATCAATATTTGCAAGTTTTACTTCACCGGTCATTTGATATTTCTTTAAATAAATTTGTGACATTAAAATAGTACAAGTTACTGAGATTTAAGCTTCAGCGAAGATAATGCCTAATATCAAAACTCCCAATGAAACTTCCGGACCCTGTGAGAAATGCCATGAAAGGTTTACCACAGAATTTCCAAAAGGAGAGTCCAAAATGGGGGGAAAAACTTAAATGATATACAAAATGTTGCTCATTTGGGTAAACATAGCAACAAATGCATTTAAACATATTTAAAAGAGCAATTTACAGCATGAATTTTGGGATCATCAGCTGATTAAACTGGTGAGAATAAAAGTTATTGTGATCTGATTTTTTACCTGCTAGTGTATCAATGCATTTGTAAGTATGTGGCTAGAACTTGGAATGATTGTGGACATAAGTCTATAGATTCATGTTGGCGTTTCAATGCACTACATCCATCTGCCACAAAGCAATTAAAAAAAGAATCAGGTTCCCCTCCACCATCAGATTTCTGATTCAAGTACACACTAAATATTTTGCTTGTGTTCAATGTTACCGATAATAAAACTGAATAGGTTCCACAGGTAAGCAGAGCCAAATAAAGCAGTAGGAACAAATAAGATAGAAATGAAAAGGAAAGAAGGTATGCTTAACCTGTAGTGAACCTTGGTGCAACGAAACTTAAGAGTACAGCCTGTAATATGGTAACCAGAAATGTAAACTTAGAGGCAATAGAGAGAGTATACTAATTTGCAAGGAGATACCAAAATGCACAAGCATACATATCAGGTACGGATAAACATGAGATCTCTTTGCACTTGGGAAAAGAAGGCTGAAGTAATCTAAAAGAGATCTTCAAAATTATTTAAGAGTTGGGTGAAGTTGATTCAAAGTGGATATTTCCATATGGGAATGACAATAAATAGAGATGATATAACCAACAAGAAACTTAGAAGAAACAGGTTTGTGTAAAGAGTGATGAGAATGTTAAAGTCATTGCCAAAGGGGGAAGCTGAAATGACTAAAGTTGATGTGCTTTAGAAATTTTTGGACAAGCAGAAAAGTTAGAATGGAGTAGTTACAGTGATATACAAATGACAAAGGGCAAGAGGAGATTTAAGTGGTATACCAAAACAGAATTTGTGTGCCAATTTACCCGTCTCAGTGCTGTATTTTCAACATCATATAATTTAGAAAGATGTGTATTATATTCAAAAGTTTATGAGCCATTTGTTGCTATATACAACACTAATTACTGTAAGTGCTGAAAAGCATGCATTTTGCTATCATTGCCTTTAATGCTTATATTTGGTGGCTAAATTGCTAAAATGGTAGAAAACTGACTTTGGACAGAAATTCATATCAGTACATACATCTTTATTTCAAATTAATGCAAAATACCTTGTACATTAAAAAAGTTGCAGTAATGTGTTTTAACTTAAAAGAATTATTTTCACTTTAATTGACACAATTACCTTGTACAGATAATCATGAAAAATATTTCTCCCTTCAACCAGCAACAGACATCAGAGTGGAAGATGGGATGATTGCGATTTTCCACAACTATTGTCAACATCAATATATTTCAAAAAAACTGACTTCAAGCACACTTCTGTAGCTGTGACTGATCCTAGCAAACCCTTTCCTCCTGTTTTGGCACTTGATTAAAAACAAATTTTGTCTACTGAGACCATTGAGGCAAAATATAGTGGATTCTGGTTAATTGAGACACATTGGGACCAGTACATTTTGGCCCAATTAAGCAGCTGCTCCAATTAGCTGAAGTTTCATGGAAATAATTAAAAAGGTATAAAAGAGACAAACTACCATTTAACTGAGTAACAAATTATATATTTAAATTAAATGCAGAACAAATTAGAACACTACAGTACTATAAAACTGTATTAGTTCCTAATTAGTTAAAAGGAATTCATCCAATGTAAGCTGCTGTTTTCTTTTGATTGACTGTGAATGAATAAAATCAGTGCAGACAACAAGTACGGACAATGGACGGCCTTCAATGCCCTCCTATATGAAGTAGTGTCATAACCCAACAATATATTTGCTGACGTTTTGTGTAGTCACTAGCTGAAGTTCAGATGTGTCAACTTCATCACTTTTCTTGTCTTCAAATTTTATGCCTTAGTGTTTTGACACAATACTTTAGACAATTACATCCCCCAAATCTTAATTTTCATTGTAACTTTCAAGATGATTGTTAATTCCTTCAAATTTTTTATAGTTCATAGCTTGTTGAAATAGGGAAATTGTTTCATTTTACTCCCAGCTGTTTCTGGCACCCCCAAGCCTGAATGCTTGAAACCACAGGGAGAAAAACAGCAAGTCAAAATAATATTGCTTTTTGTCAGCCCAAATGGATAACATAACACAAGCAGGTGCTACTGACACTATTTTAAAAACTTCGCCCCCTGCACGGTGTAGTGTCTAACAACCACACAAGTGGATGTGACTGACTCTAGTTAGAAACTATTCAGCAACAGTCTCCTATCCCAATTAAGCAGCGTAGTGTCCCAAAAAAACAAAATTAATCCAGTCTATTTTCTCTATTCATTTTTGCTCTTTAAGAGTTGTCCCAAATAAATGGCTGCCCCGATTAGCCGAAATCCACTATATCAGTTAAGACCCAGAATGGAAATGGAAATGTAGATGCTATGTTTGAAGAACAGTGATATGACTGGTGGGCAATTATTTCATTCCTGAAATCTTCCTGCATTTTGTAAGATATAGGTATTTAAAGAAACTGCATCTATGCTCTTTTAAATTGAAGCATTATCTTTATGAAACCTTATACGCAACAATAGCTCAGGCTGTAAAACAGCCAAGAGCACATTGAAATAAAGGGTGTCCCAGGCAAATATGTCTATTTTTACAAAACTATCACATTTAAAATAATTATAAAGTACATTTCTGCCCAGAAGGATGTTTCCTGTTTACCCTACTCCATCTGGAGTGTTTTAACTATAAAACATTATGGATAATTAATGCAGAAAGCTTTGTTGCCATTGCACCTACATCCCATTTCTCCAATACCAACACTTAATATTTCTACCAAGAACACCTTTGGCACTTCTATTCCCTTTGTACTGTACTTCAAAACATTTTTGTTTCTGTACAAAAACAAACTATAGTCCCACAAGGAAAATTATATTTACAAACCATTGGAGTATTATTAACCTACAATAGTAACAACCACCAGAGCAATTGAAATGGATTAACATAGCAAATTTCAAAAGTTTTATCAGCATATTAATTTTACATTTTTGCCAGTTAATTTATAGGTGCCTGCAAGTTGTCAAGGCAAACCATATTCCTAAAAACTGATCCTTAAACTGTCATTGAGATCTATATTCTGACTGTAATACTTAAAAATATTTTAAACAACACATAGTGTACATTGTAATTCAAATTCCAGCACACATCAGCATTTTACATACTTAATTCCTCCAAAATAATCTGTTGCAATTTGAGACAATTGAACTGCTTGGTTCACACTGAAATGAACAAACACTATTTTCTTTTTGAGACCAAACTGTTGTAAACCACATGATCATTTCTACTTCAATTGAACACTCACAAGAATCAGAGGTCCCTGTAATCTATTACTGTTTAACTAGCAGCATCATTTCTTCCCATGTGCAAACTCCAACTCAACAACTGATGGACCCTTTACAAATACAGTTTGGAAGCAGTTTTTTAAAAAACAGGAACATCAGACAGCTCATCAAGCTGCATACTGTACATGGTGATCACATTTCAGTTTTCTTTTTCATAGACAGATTATAGCATTGAAACTAAGATATTTTGCAGCTGTTTCGAGTGCAACTCTGTATTGGGCTGTGAGAAGGACGAATGATCTTAGACTTCTTCAAGCTGTTATGTTTGCTGCCATTAGCAGTGAGAGAGTAGGAACGCCCATGCATCATCCTGGCATTCAGTCCATTTGCCATTGAGAAAGACTTAAGGTGACTCTTTAAGGCAACAGGAAGGGGAAGTTTGTCCACCAGATGCACAGGTGTACAGGAAACAATGGCTCGGCAGCACAGATCCTGCAGGCTTAACACTGTAAAGAAATAACGCAAAATTATTTATTCAAGAATTGTTACAAGGAGTCTCTAGAATAATTCGCGGTGCTGATTAGCAAAATTTACTAAATTATTCAAATACAAATAATTTATTAAAGAATTGCTGATAAAGGAATAAAGCAAAGATAAAATTATTAGCTGATAATGCTTCATTATAATTGTGTTATGCCGCAGCAGCACTTACTATAAATTCCATTTAACACAAATTCTTCAAGTAATAGGCCCACAAACCCTGCTATGTTTTTTTAAAATACAGAATGCAACCCATGAACATGGATTCAATCTGTATTTCTGTAGAAATATCTACAATTACTCTGTAATTGGAGAAAAAAAACATGAGGATAATTCTCATACGGAGAGCTGAGAGGAAAATTGCAAAGGGCAAAATGTAAAATTGCTGTAAAAGTAGGAGTAGAGTCTGCAGATCTTCATAACATAAAACAGATGGCGTAAGTCTAATGTATGTTTCTATGTGATATTTCCCATCTTGTAGACCAGATTTTAAGTCTGTCATTTGGAAAGTTTGACAACATAGCTATTGGCACAACATTCTTTATCCAGTACAGTGCCTAAGTATCCCCCCCCCCGCCAGTTTTCATGTTTTATTGTTTTAGTACATTGAATCACAATGGATTTAATTTGGCTTTTTTGACACTGATCAACAGAAAACGACTCTTTTGTGTCAAAGTGAAAACAAATCTCTACAAAATGATCTAAATTAATTACAAATATAAAACACAAATTAATTGATTGCATAAGTATTCACTTGTCTTTAATATGACACACCAAATCATCACTGGTGCAGCCAATTGGTTTTAGAAGTTATGTAATTAGTTAAATAGAGATCACCTGTGTGCAATCAAGGTGTTTCAATTGATTGCAGTAAAAATACACCTGTATCTGGAACAGCCAATTGGCTGAGTTGGAGTTGCTGTGGACAGGAGTTGTGGGAGTTGAGTGGCTGGCTGGTGGTTAGGACGGAACTGTGGAGTTGGAAAAGAGCACGGAGGCTGCAATTGCTGAGTTGATGATGAAAATATCCTGTAGGATGAGCAGGTCGACGGATAGTGAAAGTGAGTTTGAGATGGAGGAATGGAGTGAAGAGAGTGAGGAAAGGAAATAGAGGTATGAGGAGTCGGGATTTGTTGGGATAGTGCTCAACAAGGCAAAGTGATAAGATTAAATAAAATAGATGGCAAAAAAGTACATTGCTCAATACCCAACAATAGAAAGTAGACTAGAGGAGTTACTTCAGGGATACCAACAAAAGTTACTATGGATGAGATGAAGCAGAACATAAAAGAAGCAAAAATTATTGAGGCCAAATGTTTGAAAGTTACCAGAAATGGGAAGAAGTGTGATAGTTTATCGGTTATGATCAACTCTGATGAAGAGAGATTGCTGACTAAAGTTTATTTAGGGTATGTGTTATGAGATCAGAATATATATACCACTGCCTTTAAGATGCTTTAAATGTCAGAAATTTGGGCATATTGCAGCGGTCTGCAGAGGGAAACAAAGATGTGGAAGATGCGCTGGAGAACATGAATATGGGAAATGTGAGGCGAGAGCCAGGCTGAAATGCTGCAGTTGTGGTGAGGAACACAGTGCAGCTTATCAAGGGTACATTATTAGCAAGAAAGAAGCTGAGATACAATATATAAAAGTAACTCAAGGGATCAGTTATGTAGAGGTAGTGAAAGCATTTGCTGGAAAAAAGGCTATCAAGCAAACAAATACAGGGAATAATAAACCGGTGAACTGTGAAGGCTGTAATATGATAAATAAGGATACTGTGGTGACCCACTTTCTACGCAGGCGAACTGGCTCACAAAATGGTGTGAGCGTCGGCAGAGAGGCCAGCCCCAAAATGGCGCTGGGCCTTTTTCTTCACCAGCAAGGGGAGAAAGCTTGAATGGCAGAGTGGACTCAATGGGCCGAATGGCCTACGTCTGCTCCTATATCTTAGGGTCTCATGGTAAAGTGAAAAACATTTCTGCACACCACCCATACGGAACACTTCATTACAACAGTGCATTTAGCTTGTACAAAGGAAAAGCAATAACAAAATGCAGAATAAATTACAGCTACAAAGAAAGCACAGGGAGACAATAAGGTGCAGAACCCTAATGAGGTAAACGAAGTCTAGAGCCCATCTTGTCTAACTCCAGGTAGATTAATCGTCTTACAATCCTTGAGCCTTTCAGGTTTTGTATCTTTTGCCCAATGGGAGAGAGAAGAATAGAGAACATCTGGTGTGGGTAGGTTCCATGATATTTTGTTCAGAACTCTCAGCAGTTTCTTGCTGTTTCAAGCACACCAGTTTCCATACTAAGCAGCGATTAAAAGTGGTGAGGGTCAGAGGGGATGCACCAAATTTTTTCAGCCTCTTAAGGCAGTAGACCTCAGTGCTGCTGATGTAAATAGCAGGCTATGCACTGCCCCACTCCCTGGTGTCATTGACATTTACAACTGCTGTGATAGAAACAACCTAACATAATGCATTCTTTTTCTATTCAACACAGCACCTTCAATGAGTTGAAGAAAACAACATTAAGCCAGAGCTAAGAATTGGGGATAAAAATGGAAAGTGCTGGAAAAACTCAGAGGATGAGAAGCAGATGCCCCATGACCACATCATTGATTATGTCATTTATGGATTAGCTTAAATTCAAAAGCAAAACCATAATCTGAAGTACAATGATTTGGGAATCACTATTCATTCTACAGAGAAAATTGGGACTTGCTTTAGAGGAGCAATTACATTCAATGATTTCAGACAGAAAATGGGGTTCGGAGATAGTTTGCAAAGGTAAACTATGATAGGATTAAAGGAAATAACATTGTTTCTATGCTTTTTATGTGTGGTATTTGGTCAAAATAACTGAAGACTAACCTTGCGGGCCAGATATGCTCAAAGGTGTCATTAAAACAATTCCTAGGTCCCAAGTCACTTAATTGGCAGCAAAATATTTTGGTTCATGGTCAATTCAGCACAATTTGAGGACTAGGGGTAGTGGGTGATAATACTGTAATGAAGGCGCTTTGAAAGATGATCTTGATTTTAGCAATAAGGAAGTTCATAAAATCATCAATTTGTTGATGAATGGAACAACATAAAAAGAGTGAATCGTGGAAAAAAAAAAGCAGCTTTGCTTTCTAAGACTATCCTGTAACAGCAGCTGAGAGGGTAATGGAAGCTTCAGGGTAAAGCTTTTGATGGAAGATGTATTGCAGTTTTAAGTAGGTGCAATGCAGCAGTCCTAACTGTCAAAAATGCTTCACTGGCTAAAGAAACTCTCTGATATACAATTGATTCGGCGCAATTTCAAAACAGGACTTGGCATAGGAAGGTAAGCTGCAGGGTGGGAGTGGATGATCTTTGAACAGGTCTTGGTGACAAATAATCAAGTCAAAAATGGAGATTTCTGGTCTACAGGGAATGAAGGCGGCTGTGGGATCAAGAAAGAAGAAAGCCAGTGATGCTGCAGAAGTGAAAATATTCATTTTTGGTAATGGATATGAGGTTTAAAAAAAATTAATCCAAGTCAATAGGATTCAATTTCCACTTCAATACAAAGCAGGGAAAATGACTCAATGACAGGAAGACAAGCACAAACAAGTACTTGCTTTCCTGTTTTGTACTAGGAGAGTCCATAAACAGAAATACAAAGCTTTAAATTACAACATTTTTGTAATTTTAAAACACTGTTTCAAAACCATCCCTGCAGATCTTGCAATTTGTGAGGAAAAATAATTTCTCCATCTTAAGAGCATTTAAGCAGTAAAAATCCCACCTCTGTTTGGTCTCCAAAGCCTGTCCATTCCATGCCTCATTAGCACAATCCGAGCCAGTTCTGTGAATGATTCAATTATATTAAAATTGCACAATGGGCTGACTTCAAAGAATGTCATGCCTTGCCGTTCTGCATAACCCTGCGCCTGATCTGTAGACACCTGTCGCTTAAAAGCCAAGTGAAGGCGATTTCCAACCAGGATCTTGGGCACACCTGGAGCATGCTGAGTGAGAAAATAGAAAAGTAATTACAGTGGACATGCTCTGCTTTTGCATTTGTTTTCTTTTTTTGATGAATACTAAGATCTTGAGCTAAAATCAAAATGTGAAAAAATGTTCGGAATTTGAAATAAAAGCAGAAAATGCAGTAAAGCAGGTCAGTTTTTATGGCAAGAAAACAGGACTTAAAATTTCAGGTAAGTGAACTAAGTTTTGATTTTAAAAAATTGGACTGAAGTATCAATTATGTTTTTCTCTCTAAGTCCAACCTGCTTGGCATTTCCAGAATTTTTTGTTTCTATTTCAGATCTTGAGATGGATAAGTTTATTAAATGTTAACTTGATTAAAATAGTAATGTAATAAATTAGCTGTGGAAAACACTAAGATTATTGGGGAATTTGTACCCAAAAGAAATGTATAATTTTTTTCAAGTGAACTAATTGAACTTCACACTACTGTTTACTTATGGGAGGCTGACATATTCAAGAAACAATAGGAGAATTTGACTAATATTTTATTAAGAAATGGATATCTGTGGTTTTGTTCATGGTTATCTGAATGTACTGTTTTATAAATATTGGTGCACACAGCATGAAATACTGTTGCCTCACTCAGTCAATAAGTTCAAATCATAAAGTCTAATTGCATTATATTGTATATCCCGCAAACATGGAGAAATTTATTGTTTTGGTACAGGTGGGATGCGGGTTCTAAGCTCATCACAAAATATTGCTGTTATTTCTCCATGGGTTTAGTTCATTGGGAACATGTTTCTAATTTGCAATTAGCTGTTAAATGTGTCAATTTTGGTGACAAACTAGGACAGTTTTCCACAGTGAGCCCATTTACATTGGGAATCCAATTGAAATAATTATACTATCTATTCTTCTGCTAAAATCTTAATGTGCTTGTCTGGAAATCCCCAAACCTTTCTCGGTCATTTATTTTTGTCTACTCTTCCATAACATCAATGAACTAATAGCTCTGGAAACGATTAATGCATTTTGATGTTTACTAATTGTCTTTTTATCTATGTCTATCATTTACTGGGGGTGGCAGAGTGAAGAATCCTTGTACGTAATACAGGGGAAAAAACTAATCTTTTACTCAAATTTTAATATCACCAGATACAGATAAACTTATGCCTCACCAGTATAATAATCTAATTCACATCTAGTCATAGAAAATTAATTATTTTCCATTCAATGTTTATGAATGGATCAAATTAGCCTGCCTATGGAAGGACACCAAAGCCATTTCAATTCATCTACGCAGAATGATCTCTATGTACCTTCTTTCCCTCATAAGCAGTTGAAAATGTATCAATTTATTTACTACACTGACTCCTTTAATCAGAATCATGACCATAATAAAGCTATCACAATTGCTTGTGGAACAGAGGCAACTTTGTTAGTGCAAAACAATTGGACAGTTGTTACAGAAATACTGAAGGGGTATTTTGATTAAGATGTAGGACTTTAATCATTATTGATTCATCCAGCAACAATTCTTAAACTATTAAAGGTTCATGCAATTATAAAACCATACAAATTTCTGAATCTCTAGACAAATTTTCCATCTAAACGCAGCAGAATGGTAACATTCTTTGTAAAGTGCTCCTGTGGAATAACACAATTTTTCTATGTGAACCAGTTGGGTTGTATCAGAAAGCAAGAATTGAGAATAAGATTCAAAGATGTGCAATAATATTTGCAGTCTGTTATAACTGGAATCCAAGCATTTAAGATTATTCTAACTCTTCCCTTAATTTATAAGTAGGGGAATTGGGTTTAAGATTTTAAAGATATTCTACTTCTGTATTAAATTATCATAATACACTTTGAAAACCATCTACAAATTAAATGCAGAAATTGCAAATGTAAAGGATTACAAAACTACAAGCAAAATGTATTATTTATTATGGATGTCTGGACATTCATTGAGCTATTCAGTGCATTGTTTTATTTCCCTTTTTGTTGGTGTTCATTGTATCCTATTGAATACATTATGGATAAATAATTTCAATCAATCTTTTGTTTTGGCAATTTGAGAAACTAACAAGGCCCCTAAAGTCTCCATCAAATATAAACAAATGCAGCTGGAACACTTTCAAGCATAAAGTGCTTTTCGCAGTCATTCAGCAGGTCAGTACACTATGTGACAAGCACAGATAATTAATTTGAATCTGGTGTAACAAAGGCTATCAGAAGTAAAGATAGATTAGGTTCTGTCTTGGCATACCACATTTGAGAATGAAAACTTGTTTTTAAATCTTAACTATCAAATACAATTCTTTTTGACATAGCAATGTGACTACTTTCTAAAGAGGTTATCAGCAAAGCTAGTTCCTCTGTGTAAAAGGATCCTATTCCCCACTGATTGTTTTCTGTATCAAAGCTGAGAACGTAGTGATGCTCAACCAGCAAGAAGTCTACTCTGCCCCTACCTGACGAAGACAATCAGTGCAGTAACCTACTAATGGCAATTTTCTAAGTACAACAAATAAACTATAACTTGGCAACACTGATTACCTTGATCACTTTGCACTAACTTTACTTTTTGTTCTAATTGTGTTTTCTTGTTTAAAAAAAAGTGTAATGCCTGGCTAAGATTTTTACTGCTATGCTGTAGGTATTTCAGTTTAGCAGTTTCTTTTCAGTAAGAGCAGTCTGTTTTGCTTTTCGCTTTTTTGGGTTTGAGCTAAAGATAAGGAGCTATGTTGGTCAAAATAGGAATGTTGTGTTAGCCAATCAGGCTTGTGGAATTGGGAAAAGGTTCTAGTGAATGCTAGGCAGACAGGTTTTTGTGACACTCACTGGTGTGAGTCAAGGTCTTTTTGGCAGGAGCTGGGGGAAGACAGGAGAGAAGATGGCTGAGGATGCTGTCCCTGTTGCTCAAGGTGCTTTGCGCAGATGAAAGTCTTCAAGAAGGAAAGACCAATACTCCTGCGGGGGAACCTGCTTTTTCGAGATGGATTTCGAGCGACATTCGGAAGGTTGGTGTGGGCTTTCACTTCCAGCACGTGTTAAAGACAACTTCAAGATGAGTTCCAATGTATGTGCACAATTGGAGTGGGTTAACTGTAATGAGCTCTTTCTCCTATTAACTATTTGATAAAGCTGAAATTTGTAAATATACTTCCTTTATAATTGTATGCAGTGTATGGTCTGTTATTTCTTGTCAACGGGCGAATGCATGAGGGACAGTAAATTACACAGATCGGGGTTTGGGCGGGCAAGACCTCCCAACTTCCCGGGTTTGGTGGGACCCAAGTCATATTGACCCTAGATGCAGGGAGTGAGAATGGTGGTTTTTTTCCCCACAGAGTCCAGTGGCCATTAGCGAGGGGCTGACGAGCCCCATCTCCCAGATGCCAGGCAAAAAGGAGTTTCATTTATATTTGTAGTTTGTTGTGAATGCTGTGCCTGTGATGCTGCTGACATAAGTTTTGCATTGCACCTGTGCATTTGACAATAAACTTGACTTTGACTAATTATAAATTACCAACTACAAAATCTTAATTTTCAGCATCTTCCTTAACTTTTAGCTAATCTTTCAATTTATGAATTCCAAATCTTTTAGTGACGTAATTTTACTAACACAGCCCTGAATTAGCTCAACTACAGCACTGCACTTGCATGTGCCCGTAACACAAAAAAATCAGATATTTTCTGTGTAAGACCACAGAAATTCCAATGAAATAGAACCACTTCAACATTCAACTTAATAATCGTCATTCAAAATTCACTGATTTTCAAATCCACTTTACCTCATCTATTTCCTTGATCCACCTGTCGATACCATCAAATGACCAACGATTTGTAATATCATAAACCAAAATTACACCCTGCAATGTTGAATAAATAAAATACATTACTAAATGAAATAAAAACAAAGACATTCTAAAAGAATTTCAGATCGGTTACAACATGGAAGAGGACTATTCAGTTAATCAAGTCTGAGTGTCAGGAACAGCAATTCAGCTGATATTCTCTCTCACTCCTAAGAAAACAATTATTCCTCTCTGTATTAGCAGAAGGCTTGCACAGCAGGTCATTGCTATTCTATGAACTTGCATAACCATCTTTTTTTTTTAATTGGCTTTTTACTCTTAAATGACTAGCTGCTCTTCTACCTCCCAGCTGAATAATGCATTACTAATGAATGATGTAGATATCTAAAAGTTTTTTTTAAACCAAATAAAATGATCATCTTCTGGACCTACTTCTGGAGACAGAAATTGCTGAATAATTCATGTTTTAATTTAATAATTACTTAGGGTTTTTTCTTACCTGTGCTCCTCGAGAGTAGGAACGGAAAATGGTACAGAACCTGCCTTGTCCAGATGTATCCCTAATGATAAAAAGAAATTGCAAAGCATGAAATAATTTGCTGAAACAAAGTGCATTCCCAGTATTATAAAAGAGAATCTCACATACAGTTATTACAGTGACGGGTTGAAAGCACTAGATCAAGAATACAAGTTGAACATGGGTTTGGGGAAGCTTGTTCAGCATCTCTTTGCTACTGTGAAAGTACTTTGATGGTAATTATAAAGAATCACTCACTGCAACTATACAATATAGTGGGAAAAGCAGGAAGGAGACGGCAAGGTTCTGGTTAAGATGGCACCATGCTGTGATGTCTGTTGACTTACTCGTTTTTAGGTTCATATGGATGGTTTTGGGACAGCGCAGGGTGTTAGGGGATTAGCAACAGGGATTGGAGGGAGGGAGGCCAGCAACCACCAAATATAGACATTAGGTCAGCAAGTGCCACGGAAAAAGACCAGTGATTCCCATGGTCAAATGATCAAAGTTAGGAAGCCCCTGCAGGTGGGGGTTGGTGAACCCCAAATTGGTGAATCCCCCCAGGTCAGCAAGTCCCAGGATTGGAGATCTGTGTGGACAGGAGGCACAAAGGCTGGTGACCCTTCCCAGCTTGGTGAGTCTGGAGTTCGACCCATGATCAGTGAGTTCTAGGGTTGATACTGAAATAATGGTTAAGTGGGAGGATGTGCACTTGTGTAAGAAATGGGAAAGTAGATCCAAATAGAAGAAGACAGCAGATGAACATGGTACAGAAGGATCTAGATGTTCTCGTGCATATAGCTTTAGATAGCTTTTCCTGCTGCTTTACTCCCTACTTATTACCAATCTCTGGTCTCTAAGCACCGAAAGAAGCTTCAAATTTTTTTTGTGAGATGGAGCCCCTCTCTGCTCTGTTCCTCTCACATTCTGTTTGTGTGTGCAAGACCACCTTTAATGATGGACTGTAAGTATAGCGCAGGAAGATATATTTGTGCCTTTTTGTTTTGCAAAATGGCACTTGCAACAAACAATGACATTTTGTGGGTAGCCAACAAAACTACCAGATATACTTTGGAACTACGGACACTGTAATCTGCAGCCTGTAATTTCCCTTTAAGGAATGTAATTATGAATTATCTAAACAAATCAGCAATTTTACGATCTAAAGGCTTCGGCAAGCCCAACTCCCCACAGACCCTTAGGCTGTTCTCAGCTCCATTATTCCGCACCAATTTTAAAAAGTGTCAAGGCAGATTAAAGGGTCGAGGCCCTAAGAGGGGTAAATGAACTGTGTTCAGCACTGTATGCCTAGGTTTGACCCGTCTCCCTCTCTAATCATTGCTACCATCCAGTGGGAGCTAGAGGACTCTTGGGACCTACCCTGCCAGGTTTGGGAACAGTTGTTGCCCTGCAGCTATTGGGCTCCTGGCATGACTTTACTTGCCTCCGGCTGAACTGACTCTGTAATCTTTGGACTCACTTTCAGGAACTCTGCAGCTCATATTCTCTGTAATATTTGTTTACTTTTTTTCTTTATTTGCATGACTTGTACTTTTTTGCACTTTGGATGTTTGCCGTGTATGTTTTTTCGGGGATTATTATACATACTTCGATAATAACTGGTATGCAACAATATTTTTTTGAAAGATAAGACATGAAGACATTTTCAACTAATGGCTTATTAGCAATGCTGGTGTGGTATTAATTTAAAAAGAACCAGATTCAGTTTTGGACTGTACCAGATAAACTGAACGATCTGATGGGCTGGAAGAGGTGAGGAGGATATCTGGAAACTAAGCGGAAAGAACACCTATCTCACACCTTCCAGAAGGCACTTAACAAGGTGTTGTTTTTTTTAAAAAAGCAGATAAACAAGAGCTCACTGCACTGGTGAAGGTGTGTTAGTTTAGACTGAAGGCTGGTTCAAAGAAAGAATAAATCACTTTTTCAGGCAGGATGTAACTAGTTGAGTTCCCCAAGGATCAGTTCTTGAACTCCATTATTTACAATCTATATTAATGACTTGGAGGAGGGGCAGCATGCAAGGTAACCACACTTGACAATGCTTCGAAAGCAAGGCAAATGAGTTAAATGTCATTGAAAGGCACCGGTGACCCCTGTTTCCATCCAGGGGGTCAGCGTGGAAATGGTGGAGGATTACAAATACCTGGGGATACAAATTGACAATAAACTGGACTGGTCAAAGAACACTGAGGCTGGCTGCAAGAAGGGTCAGAGCCATCTCTATTTCCTGAGGAGACTGAGGTCCTTTAACACCTGTCGGACGATGCTGAGGATGTTCTACGAGTCTGTGGTGGCCAGTGCTATCATGTTTGCTGTTGTGTGCTGGGGCAGCAGGCTGAGAGTAGCAGATACCAACAGAATCAACAAACTCATTCGTAAGGCCAGTGATGTTGTGGGGATGGAACTGGACTTTCTGACAGTGGTGTCTGAAAAGAGGATGCTGTCCAAGTTGCATGCCATCTTGGACAATGTCTCCCATCCACTACATAATGTACTGGTTGGGCACAGGAGTACATTCAGCCAGAGACTCATTCCACTGAGGTGCAACACTGAACGTCATAGGAAGTCATTCCTGCCTGTGGCCATCAAACTTTACAACTCCTCCCTTGGAGGGTCAGACACCCTGAGCCAATAGGCTGGTCCTGGACTTATTTCCTGGCATAATTTACATATTATTATTTAATTATTCATAGCTTTATATTGCTATATTTATACTCTGTTCTTGGTTGGTGCAACTGTAATGAAACCAAATTTCCTTCGGGATCAATAAAGTATGACTATGACTATCACTATGAAACCAGTCAGGCCGGATCACATATAATTAAATAATAGCTCCTTGTCCTACCCCTTGTATCACTTACAGCTGCTATTTCAATCTCCTTGAAGGAGTTAATATACTCAATGATGATCCTATTGTGAATATGGCTCGTGGAGCTGCTTTTACGTTCTGTAATTAGTATATTAATACTTATAGCATGATGATGACTGGCAGGAGCAATATAATGCAAAGTTTTGTGAGAAAATAGCAACTGTGCCAATTCAAGTGAATATCATTAAAGCTTCTTAAACTTGTATTTTAGTATAGGTCACTGTGTAAATTATGAAGGTTCATAAACTATGTCCAGCTCACTAACATCCCCACTGTTAATCTCATCTGTAATTTTAAAATTCCTGCAGCTTTGACCATTCCAATACTTGGCATTCGACTCCATTGACTTTTTATATTCTGTTTTCACCTTAATATTGGGTTGCTTAATTATTTTTTTCAGATCAGTTAGCCATACCTCTACTCATCTTTAATATTGGGTTATTTTTAAGTAGTGTATTTTTAGTAGTACTGGCATAATTAGATTATTTAGTGTCCCTTTTCCTCCAGAAGTCCACAGTTGACAAATTAAATCCATTTTTAATATAAACAAGGGGCTCAATTACCTATAACTTTGAAAACTTTTTACTTCACAAGACTATAAGACACAGGAGCAGAGTTAGGTCATTCAGTCCATCAAATCTGCTCCGCTATGCCATCATGGCCGATTAATTATCCCTCTCAAGCCCATTCTCCTGCCTTCTCCCTGTAATCTTTAATGCCCTGATGAATCAAAAATCTGGCAACCTCCTACCCAATGACTTGGCCTGCACAGCCATGTGTGGCAATAAAGTCCACAGATTCACCAGCCTCTGGCTAAAGAATTCCTCATCATCTGTTCTCTAGTGACAACCTTGTATTTCTTCCAGGCTCACCTAGTCCACTCTATAAGGCTTTTCAATAAGCAACAGGTTTCAATGAGATCCCCTTCAATCTTCCAAACTCCAGCAAGTACAGGCCCACAGCTATCAAATGCTTCTCATACTTTAACCCTTTCATTCCTGGGATCATTCTCGTGAACCTCCTCTGGACCCTCTCCAATGCCAACATATCTTTTTTTAGATAAGGGGCCCAAAACTGCTTACAATACTCCAAATGTGGTCTGACCAATGTTTTGTAACTTTATATCTTGCATCGTACTCTAGTCCTCTTGAAATAATTACTAACATTGCATTTGCTTTGCTTACCACTGACTCAACGTACAAATTAACATTTAGGGAATCCTGCACGTGGACTCCTAAGTCCCTCTGAACCTCTGATTTTTGAATTTTCTCCCCATTTAGAGAATTTTGCATACCTTTATTCCTTCTGCCAAAGTACATGACTATACACTTCCCTGTATATTCCACCTGTCTAAGTCCTTCTGCGGACATGCTGCTCCCTCAACACTACCTGCCCCTACACCTATCTTTGTATCATTTGCAAACTTGACCACCAAGCCATTAATTCCTTTATCCAAATCATTGACATACAACGTGAAAAGAAGTGGTCCCAACACCAACCCCTGCGGCCCACCACTAGTCATTGGCAGCCAATCAGAAAAGGCCCCCTTCATTCCCATTCTTTGCCTCCAGCCAGTCAGCTAATCTTCTATCCATTCCAGAATCATTCCTATAATACCATGGACTCTCATCTTGTTAAGCAGCCTCACGTACGGCACCTTGTCAAAGGCCTTCTGAAAATCCATATAAACAACATCTACATACTGTACTCTTATTTGTCTATCCTGCCTGTTATTTCCTCAAAGAATTCAAACAGATTTGTTAGGCAACGTTTCCCCTTTAAAAAAAAATCATGCTGACTTTGGTCTATTTTATCAGGTGCCTCCAAGTACCCCAAGACATCCTTAATAATGGACTCCAACATTTCCCAACCACTGAAGTCAGGCTAACTGGCCTATAATTTCCTTTCTTCTGCCTTCCTCCCTTAAAGAGTGGAGTGACATATGCAATTTTCCATTCTTCTTGGGGACGTACACTTCCTGTGCCATCTGAATTTCCCGCATAAGTACCAGCCATTGCTGTTCTGCCATCATCTCTGCCAGTGTCCCCTTCCAATCTACTTCGGCCAGCCCCTTCTAGAATTCCTTTACACCACTATAATACATTCGATTTAATCATCTTCTCCTTCACGAACCACAGGGCGAATCCTTTAATATTATGATCGCTGCCTCCAAAGGGTTTCTTTAACTTAAGCTTCCTAACCAAATCTAGGTCATATACATAACACCCAATCCAGAATTGCCATTCCCCCAGTAGGTCCAACCAAAAGCTGTTTTAAAAAGCTATCTCATTGTCATTCTAAAAATTCTCTTGGGATCCAGCACCAACCAGATTTTCCTCAATGTATCTTCATATAGAAATTCCCCATGATTATTGCAACATTGCCTTTTTTACATCCTTTCCATTTCCCACTGTAATTTGTACCCCACATCCTGGCTACCATTAAGGCAGGTACGTAACTGCCATAGGAACTTTTTACCATTGTAGTTTCTTAATTCTATCCACAAATGTACAAGGATTCTACATCCCTTCTCAGGATACAATTTCATTTTTTTTTCAACCAGCAGAGCCACCCCACCCTATTACCCATCCTTTCGATACGATGTGTATCCTTGGATGTTAAACTCCCAACTATGGCTTTCTTTCAGCCTCAGGTGACCACAGCATCATATGTCAACCTCCAACTGCACCACAAGATCATCTACCTCATTCTGTATACTGTGTGCAGTTAAATATAACACTTTCAGTCCTGTACTCATTACCACTTTTGCTTTTGGCACCCTGTTACACTAACTTGTCCCACTGACTGCAATTTTGTCCTATCATTTGCCTGTCTTTCCTCAGTCTCATGACATGGTGCATCTAATTGTACACCAACTGCTCCATCACTCCGTTTCCCATCCCCCTGCCAAATTAATTAGTTTAAACCCTCCAGAACAGCTCTCGCAAACCTGACCCCAAGGATATTGGTTCACCTGTGGTTCAGGTATAACCTTTGCTTTTTGTACAGGTCATACCTTCCCCAGAAGAAATCCCAATGACCTAGAGACCTAAGACCCTCACTAGCACATGACACAATCCGGAGATTATTACCCAGGAGGACTTGCTTTTTAGCTTACTGCCTAACTCTCTATATTCAGGACCTCCTTCCTTTTTCCTACCCATGTCATCAGTGCCAATATGTACCACGACTTCTGGCTGCTCACCCTCCCCCTTTAGAATGCCATTGGGCCAAGCTAAGACATCCAGATACTGGCACCTGAGAGGCAACATTCGCTGGGCTTTAGTGAGAAAGCATGGTTTCTTGTAATTTTATTTTCTCTTTTCCTATTAGTACATAGCTAGTGTGGTGAGAATGGGTGCAGAGTTAGAGGTAGATTCATTCTTTGTGTGAGATTTGGCAATTTTGGGGTACCAGCTGCACCCCCCCCCAACAAAAGAATGAGGAGATGATAGGAGCTGCAGGGAGGTAGTCACCTCTAAGTTGCAGGCAGAAGCTACTTGGGAGCCTGTCAAGAGAGGGAAAGGGAACAGGCAGCCAGTACAGAGTAGCCCTGTAGCCATTCCCAACTATGGAATCCCCCATCACTATTGCACTCCCCTTTCCCCACTTTCCTTCTGAGCCATGGAGTCAGACTTCAGGGCTGGGGACCAGGTCATGGAGTCTTCCACTGGTTAATCAACCTCACTAACAGAATCCAAAGCAGTATATTTATTATTGAGGGGAATGGCCACGGGCTACTCTGTACCGACTGCCTGTTCCCTTTCCCTCTCTTGCCAGGCCCCCCAAGTACCTTCTGGTTGCAACTTAGAGGTGACAACCTCCCTGTATCTCCGATCATCTTATTCTTTTGTGGGTGGGTGGGTGGGTGGGTGGGTGGGGCACAGCAGGTCCCCCAAAATTGCCAAATCACACAAAGAATGAATCTACCTCTAACTCTGCACCCATTCTACCCATTCTCGCCACACTGGCTGTGTACTAATAGAAAAAGAGTATAAACTTACAGGAAACTCTGCTTGCCCAAGCATAGTTCTTACTATGTAATCAAAATCTGATCATTCTAACACTGCCCTCTCCATTTACACCTCACTTCTTGTATTAAAAACAAATTGGCCTTTACCAAGTGCTTAAGAGAATATGATTGCAGTTCACCAAAAAGCTCCAGAAGGCCCTGAGCTCTTTTTAAACCTTACACCCCTTCAGCCAATCAAGCGGCTGCTCTCGATGATTGCAGCCCACCAAAAAGCAGAAAATCACTATGAAGGGAAGGATGTTTTTTCTCTTATATACACCAGATATTCTAAAGCTTTCTCCTCACTGAATTAAAGAAAATTATAGTACTGAAGATAGCTACTTAGCCAAAAGTGGTTACTCCCATGTGCATCATCCGGTTACTAGCTTTCATACACTCAAGGTATTGTGTGTGTATTGATGACCGTTTCTTTCTCCATCACTTTTCAGACTGAGTTGCAGACAAAAAACCTCTCCGCAGTTGAAAAACAAACAACTCAAATCTCCTCTAATCCTATTACCAATTTACCATGGCTCATGGACTTTTCAGTTGATACAAGTTTTTGTTTTAAATTTTAACTACACTTTTTAAATTTTAACTACACTTTTTTTAACTTCGGATATTTCAGTTAAATTGAGTGAAAAAATGACAGATCTTTCATTTTTATTTGATAGTCAGATAGGGAATTCATTATGACATCCCTTTCACAAGTTTATTACAAGAGGAAAGCTGTGAGCAACAGATACAGATCATCCCAGATAATGAGCAGGTTCCAATTTTATAGTTGCATTTACAGTAGGTCAATTTCATCCAAATTAAGGCAGAAAACAAAAAATCACTCAATATGGTAACCATGTGTCCACTGTATTATAATGCATAGAATCAAAGCACAGCAGACTGATAAGAACAATTACTAAAAGTAGAACAGCAAATTAGTTTTGCTATTTGTAGAAATGAAAATACAGAAGTACATCAATGGGACCTCATTCTTATGTACAGGTTTCTGTAAGCCTGGCATTCTTGATCTATAAAAGGCCTTCAACACAGTTGGCCAGACAGTAACTATTTAAGTTAGCTGGGCACTAATTATTTTCATTTCAATTTATTCAATTTTTGAGAACAATGACCAGCATTTATTATCCATCTCTAACTGTCCAGCAGAAGGCATTAATGAGTTGCCTTCTTCAGTCAATGCAATCCTTCCACTGAATGAACTTCCATAGTGGTGATGGCTGGAGAGTTCCAGGATTTGGATCCAAAGACAAGAAATTAACAGTTTTACATTTACAAATGAGAATGGAGTGTGACTTAGTTCAAAAGTCCAATTTAATATTAGAGAAATGTATACAATATACATCTGGAAATGCTTTTTCTTCGCAAACATCCACGAAAACTGAGAAATGCCACAAAGAATGAACGACAGATAAACATAAGAACCCCCCACTCCCCCCACTGGCAAAAGAAAAGCAAGTACTGGCACCATCACCAAGCACTCAAGCGTGAGCAAAGACACAGACTTAGTTACCCCAAAGACTTCTCATTACACCCGGCATTTAACATACTACAGATTCTCTCTCTCTCTCCCCAAAAAGGGAGAAAAAGGTGTCTCCATTTTCCCAGTGAGCAGGGAGACATAACAATTCGCTGGTTTACGATGTTAAAAAGTCCGTTACGTCACTTTTTTCAAGCTCTGTGCCCAAAGATCCTGGGTCTTCAGGTCCACAGCAGATACCCTGACTCCCCCGACAACAGTAAGGGAACCTATAGATTCTTGTCCAAGCGGCAAAGCATTCTGAATAAAGAAGCTTTGGATGATGTCACCTTCGTAACTGAGTTCTTAAGAGTTGATAACAATGCTAAAGTTTTAGTGGCAAGTTTAATCTTGTGCATGAGTAACAACACATTGCTGGCACCAAACACAAAAATACATGCTTATCAGGTTTCTGTCAATGGCACTTTTTAAATATAGGAATTAAAAACTAGTGATGTACTAGAAGTTGATGGAAAACACTGAACAATTTTAACATTTTGGAAAAATATTTTGAAGCACTTGACACCACCGGATCATTTTTAGAGAAAATCAGGTTACAGCCTAAGCAGACTATGTTTAAAGCTTGCAGGCTTTGCAGACTGGGCAATAAGACTCACATGCTTCAAGATTGTCAACTGAAGGGTGTAATAGTTGACTATCTCAAGAAATGCCCACATAGAGGGGAAGGCCAAAGTTTATAGCACCAAAATCAAGCAAAACCATAAAGGAATTCAGGATTCCCAGTGACTATTTGGAGAACCCTACCCAAAACTACTCAATTTGGAAAAACCAGGTCATATCTGGTGCAATGATTGTCCAGCCACCAAAAATGGTAAGCCAAGAAGCAGAGTATGCTCCAACCTGCATCTGTGATTGGATCTGAAGCCACAGTAGGAATGCTTGTTGCTCGTGAGAAACAGATTTTACCTTACTGAAAGGTCTAAAAGATTTAATCATAATTTAGGTCACAAATAAAAAGAGAAAGACTTGATTTTTGAAATCCAAACCATTGTTCATTGCTAAAGTAATATCTTGTACTTTTTAAAGTTTGTTTAATATCTATACAAAATAGACAGTGTATGCTTTAACATTAAATTTATAGCTTTATAAAGGGAATTGGGAATAAATATTTTTAATACCTTTAAATCTGAAAGTTAAATGCTATTGCTGACTCATGCTTGTCAGGTGTGTTAAAATAAATGAATCTTAGTATCTAAAAGAACTACAGGGAATGTGATAAACATGTACCTTTTGTGTCTGGCAAGAACAGTAATCATAAACAAAGCATTGCTATACAAGCAGGACAGATACAACAGTAAATGAGTAACAAGACTCCAGAATGCAGAATTAATAAAATTATAAAATGCTTTAAAGAAAGTGTAATATGATTAAGTACAGTTAAAATGATTTTAAGAGGAGGAAATCATATTTAACAAATATAGTCATCTTTTTTCATCAGATGAAACTAACAGGATATATAATGGGAAACCCATACTGATAAAATGTCTGATTTTCCAAAGGTATCACACTTGTATCACACAGCACAAAACAAAATATTACTACAAATAATTTAACAAAATATAGCTCAAAATGCATGTGAAATGGGCAGCACAGGTAAACAGTTCCCTGTCTAAGTGTCGAGAACTTGATGGTGGCAGGGTATTCATTAGTCTCACATCCTGAGGGAAGAAGCTGATACCCAATCAGGCAGTGCTAGTCTCTGACGCTCCTGTACCTCCTGACTGATATTAGTGGGTCAAAGAGATTATTGGTTGGTTGGCAGGGTTCCTCACCAATGCATCAGGCCCTTTGTCTACAATGTTCCTAGCAAATTTCACAAAAGAGGGGGGGGGAGGGAGGGAGACCCTGGTGATCCTCTCAGCAGTTTTTAACCATTCTCTATCAGGATTTGTGATCCGATGCTTTGCAGCTTCTGTACCACAGAATGATGCAGCCAGACAGGACATTCTCAATGGTGCTCCTGTAGAATGTTGTTGGAATGAGGGCAGGGAACTTTAAATGCCTCGGTCTTTTCAGAAAGTGTAGATGCTGCTGTCCCTACTTGACTAATGAGGAGCTGATGTGCATCCAGGTCAAATCATCCATTATGTACATACCAAGGAACTTACTGCTTTTTGCTCTCTCCACAGCAAAGCCACTGATGTGCAATGAAGAGTGACCAACCAGAGCCTTCCTGAAGTCCACAATCATCACTTTTGTCTTGCCTACCTTGAAACTCAGGTCAGAGATGCCATGCAGAAGATTGTTACAAATATTGACGACTCACAGGGTTGGAGACACTGTTTACAACTATTCTCAGCCAGAGGCAAGTTTACCAACAGTCTCGTATTATATAGGATACCTGTATCTGAAAGGAACATTGCCTCTATTATGATCCACTTAGATACACGGTACCAATTTTCCTGTAAAAGCAAGAGAGATTATGTACGCCTTAGGACAGGAATCTCCAAGACATGCGCAGCTCCTGGAAAGGAGCAAGCAGTGACATCCATCCCTGATTTTCCCAAACTCCTGTGCCAGGTGGTGACTACAGTCTACCCAAAACCATACCTAGGTTCTTAACAGCCCACCTGATGCTGGGCTCAGGTTTCATATCAATGTTGGCGCTTTTTTTTTAAAAAAAGCACAGGATATAAGCATGACAAGGTATAATATTTCTAGGTTCCATGATCCCTTTGTTTAATGGTATTGATCTGTTATATAAAAAGGTGGGAACCCCTGTTGTAGACAGTCGCTAGCCATATTGATTGGCTCCATGTAAAATGAAGGAATGGTCGACTACACTGGATAGAACAGAGTCCAAAAACGTGCAGCTTTGACACTGAACTCGTGCTACAGAACTCATCATATCACTGTACAAATGCTTCTGAATGGCTGCAACGCCCTACAGTACCTGAATATGAAGAAAATGATTTAAGTTTGTCCTATCTATAAAGAGCAGAAAAAATTCAATTCAGCTTCATCAACCTACTTTCAATCACTGCGAAGTGGTTATAGATGTCACTAATGAAGCATCAGTAACCTGCTCAAAGCTCTAATTTGAGTTCTGAAGAACCATTCAGCACCATATACAACAGGGCAGCACTGTGATGAGTGAACTTGTTTAACTATTTCACTTTCCAAAGATGCTGGCTGACCTGAATATTTACAGCTCTTTTTTTTTTTTTGTTTTGTATGAGACTCTACAGTTCTGGTCCACACATGGACATAAGAGATAAATTCCAGAGGTGAGTTGAAAGATACTAATATGGCATCAATGATCCTGACTAATATTATATTAATGGGAATCAAGTGATAAAATCCTCAACTCACTCGAGTTACACAACTGAAAGGAAAATGGCTCCTAGTGTCTAATGTCTTCAAGTGCTTTGCCTGTGACCATCCATCCAACATTAGGTCAGGGGTGAGGATGTAACCTGAGATTATGCAGAACTGAGCTGAACATCATTACTCAGTGAATTAAATACAGTCAGGGGTTCATGATAATGATGTTGAATAGATTAATAAATGGCAAGTATAACACACAATGAGTGATAGTCAATAAAAAATCTTGATGTTCAAAGCATTATTGCTACTATCCTCATGATAAACAACTAAGAATAAAATATTGAGAAAGTTTGCCTTTGCTTAAGATGCGCCACAAATAACAGGTAAAAATGTCAAGGGATCTGGAGAATAATATACAGCAAAGGATGAATACTTCCAGTATTGGAGGCAGTGACCAATAAATAAGGCATCTGTTAGTCTTGCGAGACCATGGATCTGCACCTGGAAAGTCTTCACTCTCCAGGGTGCAGGGTGGAGCAAGGTTGTATGGAAGACCGGCAGTTGCCCATGCTGCAAGTCTCCCCTCTCCACGACACCGATGTTGTCCAAGGGAAGGGCAAGGGCCGATACAGCTTGGCACTGGCGTCGTCGCAGAGCACTGTGCGGTTAAGTGCCTTGCTCAAGGACACAACACGCTGCCTCGGCTGGGGCTTGAACTCATGACCTTCAGATCGCTAGTCCAATGCCTTAACCACTTGGCCACGTGCCCAAAATTGGAGGCAGTGACCAACACACCAAAATTCATGGTCACTGTTTTTCCACACTGCAAACTGCCTGGTAAATTAACACAACAGACTGCAGACGCTGTCATATGGAACAGCAAATAACCTGCTGAAGGAATTCCTGTCCTGATGCAGAGTTTCAATATGAAATGTTAGTAATTCCTTTCTCACCACAGATAATGTTCAACTCTGAGTTCCTCAGAGTTGTTCGTTGATTCAGATTTGTAAAGAGAATATTTATTATAGTCAACCACCAACAAACCTTGAGGGAACCAATTGTGGAAGCTAACCAAAGATTCAGTGAAATAGGGTCTGGAAACACCAAGTCATTTTATTCATTTGGGCATACATGTACTGAAGAAAACAAATAGAATTACTACTGTAATACTCTGGGTCATGTTTTTACTGTTATTTCATTTAGCAGTTCTGTCAGAGCAGTCTGTTCTGTTATCAGCCTGTCTGGGTTATTGTTGAAGATAACGGATGATGAGGAATGCGTGCCATCCAATTAGAATGGTAGCATTAGGGAGAGGTTTTCTTGGTGAGGGACAGTAAGATTGGCCTTGGGTTCTTTTCCCCCCTGGTTCGGCGGCAGACGGAGAAAGAACGCTGGGTAGAACTGGTTGTAGGATACAACCCAGTGGTAGATCCGTTTGTTCGAGATGGAATGCGAGTGACATTCAGAAGGTGGTGTGTGTTTTCACGCCAACTGAAGGCCCAGCACATGAGTGACAGTGAAGTTCAAGATGAGCTTCAACTTGTGCACGTTTGACTATTTAATTAAAATGGGCCCCTTTTCTTTTTTTTTTTAAAACTAACCCTTTAGTTATATTTATTTCGTGGCACTAATTTGTAACAGAGTAGCAAATTACACAGCATACACACAAACCAGCGTTGGGCGGGAGAGCCGTCTCAGTCTCAAGAGTTCGGTTAGACTGGAGAGCGTTTTCCCTAGACTTACACAGCCAAGGAAACCTGGAGGTTTCACTACCTTCTGTTCTTTTAACTGTACATTGAATATGCACATTAGGCTTTGCAATAGCCATGATGTTGACAACAATAACCTCTCACTGATTCCAGAATGCCTTGTCATTTGCTTTTCTTCTGGAGTTGTTAAAAATCAACAGCGTCTTAAAAAAAGAGATTACTGCTGTGAACACTGCTGATTCCTTGTAAGTCTGGAGAATTTACCCATCACAGTTTGGAGTGTAAATTTGAAAGTTATGATATTTCACTGTAGAATTGAATCTTGTTTTCCATAGATACCTCTGAATTAAGTTGCAATAGGATTTTCAAGATCACATTTTAGAGACCGTTAATTTGAAAGTGCTGTTTACATGGCTAGGTAGCACCTTAGTGTGTACATACTTTCTGGAATTGCAAGAGGTTCAGAAAATACAAATAGAAAATGCCTTTAATACTCAGCAGGTCAGGGTGCATTGTAAAGAAGAAAACATGAGTAACATTTCATCAGAACTGGGATACGTTTTAATAAAACAAATCCTAAAGTTGCAGAGATTCTGAATCTGATTTATTTACCACATGTATATCAAAATATACAGTGAAATGTATCATTTGCTCAACAACCAAGGATGTGCTTGGGGGTGGCGGGGGGGGGGGGGGTAGCCCTCTAGCATTGCCACTCATTCCAGTGCCAACATAATGTGGCCACCATGCTCAAAAGAACACAAGAAGGAACAAAACAACCGCAAAACAAGCTCTTTTCCTCCTTCGTAACCATGCCCAAACGCAGTCCTCCAAACGCAGCAGAAAACCAGGAGAGATGAATGATTTATACAGTGCTACTGGCTGAAAGATTAAGAAAAATCTCACTTTTTTTTTTTGGATTTTCAGGGAGAAACCTGAAGACCTATAATTAATAATTCAGAAACAGCTTCTTCCCTTTCGCCATCAACATTCTTGAACAGTCCTTGAAGGCCACTTGTTATAGCTTTTCTTTTGCTTTTTTTCCATAATTTATAGTAAATTGTAATGTTGCTGCAGACAACAAATTTCCACTTCATTTAAGTTAGTGATGATAAATCTAATTTTGATTATATTTATGCAAGGATTAGTGAAGACTATAGTGTATTGAAAGATCATAGATTAAAAATTTCTGAATGGTTCAAAACATTAATGCCAAGGAAGTCATATGAACATGTATGTTTTGCATTTTCCAAGTGGAATTCAAATTACTTAGAAGGTTTGCTCAAAGTTTGAGAATAAAGATTAGCTGTATATCTATCCTGTGAATCAAATGATCCTAACGGTGACATCAAGGGATCTTTTGACATTAATTCTGAATGTTGCAACTTTTTGCTCTGCTTGATGTGATTAAAATTCTGGTTTGCAGAATGCTCCACCACCTTTAAGGCTATTCTGGTTTATAGAGTTTTACAATGTGACACTATTTGAGGTCTGGAAGATTTTCTAACTTGTATCCTAAAAATGCTACTTCCTAAAACAGTCACTGTTTCTACAATGTTTGGAAACCTCTTCTTTACACTATGACAGTACAAGACCGATCAATGAATGTGAGCATTGATTCGCTCACTGATGATAAATGAAACAGTTAGCTTCTGTCCTTCACAGTTAAAAAGCACTTACCAGAGTTGTAATTTCACCCGCCGTCCATCTAAGAGAATTGTTGTCGTCTTGTAATCAATGCCTGTCAGAAAAAGATACAAGTGTTATGAGAAGAACAATTAACCCACATGAATTAATCAATAAAGAAACAGGAGTTCTTTGCCACAAACATAGCCATGCTAGAATTTTTTTTTGCCAATCACTGATTTCAGTCAGGGTTGCTTTGTAAGATTGGAAATGAGGAGATGGGAAGGTGGCATTGGGAAAGCACACCTGTGTAGCAATCAGTGTGGCTGTTTCTTGAAGGACAGAGGGTTAGGTACGGAGTTCTCTCTCTTATTCTACTTATAAATGCTTCATAAAAGCTTCTTTGACAATGCATCCAGTTTCCAGAACCAATTTCTTTAGTTGTTTCCATGTTCCCAAAAGCCCTGTGGAGATTCTCTTTTGGATAAGAAATGTCACATACAGCTACATTATTAAAATGCAGATCTTGTTCTCAATGTACTGCCAGTACTAAGAGCAAAGTGGTCAATCAAAATCAGTTTTTTTGCACAGCTGATATTTTGGTTCTTCCATATGTAATCTGTGGTTGGAACAGCACTAATGCATCAGATCTCCACAGCATTTTAATTGCTGGGCAAGCAATTTTAGGGGACAGCCCCTTTCAAACTCAAATTTCAATGCAATAAGTCCAAATTCACTGACAGCACTATTATTGCTGAATGAATCACAAGTGATGAGTCTGCATACAGGAGCAGGATAGGACTTGTTGTTGAGTGGTGCCACAACAACAACCTCTTATTCAAGATCAGTAAAACCAAAGAACTGATTGATGACTTCAGGAAGGAGCAGGAGGATGGTGATGCACAGTCTACATTGATGGATCGACAATGGGGAAGGTCAACAGCTTTAATTTCCTGGAAGTTAACATGTCAGAGGATCTGTCCTGGGTGCAGCAGATATATGCAATCACATGGAAGGTGTACCAGAGCTTTACTTATTTTAAGGTTAAAATGGTTCAATTTGTCATTGAACACTCTAACAAACTTCTACAGATGTAATATTAAAAGTATCCTGACTATTTATATCATGGTCTGGCAACAGACATTACATCCTTCTCCATAATAAAAACCATCTACATGAGGCACTGCCTCAAGAAGGGAACATCTATCAAAGATCAATGAAAGACCACACCAACTTGGACATTCAGTGTGCAAAAGGCAACAAACTCTGTTCATGGACTTCTGGTCTCCTTCTCTTGAAGTCAATAATCAGCTCCTTGGTCTTTCTGACATTAAGTAACAGGTTGTTGCTATTGCACCACTCAGCCAGATTTTCAATCTCCCTCCTAAATGCTGATTCATCTCCACCTTTGATACAGCCTACGACAGTGGTGTTGTCAGCAAACTTGAATATGGCATTGGAGATGGGCTAAGCCACAGAGTCATAGGTGTAAAGCAAGTAGAGTAGTGGGCTAAGCACACAGCCCTGCGGTACACCTATGCTGACGGAGATAGTGGAGAAGATGCTGTTGCCAATTCAAACTGACTGGGGCCTGCAAGTGAGGAATTTGAAGAACCATCATCCAATTTACTAACAAAGTTCAGAAAGAAGAACACGAGTGTTGGAATTCAGAAGTTATTAAATCATATGTATATACAAATGAGAACCTGTCTTCAATTCTTAATGTAAATTACAAACAGTTATCAGCTTAAAATTAAAAGAGCTTTGTAAACAAACAGTGCTGTCTACAGAGTACTGGCCCACAGCAGGTGGTTGTTCAAGAGATGCAGTTTGCAAACTAACATGACCATGACACATTCTTGTACACAGCAACCAAATGTAAAATAATCGAGATATGTTAATTGGCCTACATTAAACCAGACAACACTGGTTAAAAGACGAGAAAATCTGCAGGTTCTGGAAATCCACAAAATGCTGGAGAAACTCAGCAGGCCAGGCAGCATCTATGAAAAAGCGTAAACAGTCAACATTTCAGGAAGAGATTTGAAATGCCAACTGTTTACTCTTTTCCGTAGATGTTGCCTGGCAACACTGGTTAAGCTGTTATGCTCTGTTGTAACTGAGATCAATGAAGCCTCCAGACCAGACTGATTTTGTCACTTAGTACAACAAATATCCCATGGACATACAAACTTGTTTTGTTTATCAATAATTGGTATACTTATGTACCAGCAAGTCAGCCCTCACAACACCAATCTTTTGGCCTGAGCTCTTTTCTTAAAAGCTTTAGCATATTCATGTGAACTACTTTGTTCTTGTAAACGCAAACACGAGGAAATCTGCAGATGCTGGAATTTCAAGCAACACACATAAAAGTTGCTGGTGAACGCAGCAGGCCAGGCAGCATCTCTAGGAAGAGGTACAGTTGACGTTTCGGGCCGAGACCTTTTGCTAGTTAGTCCTGACGAAGGGTCTCGGCCCGAAACGTCAACTGTACCTCTTCCTAGAGATGCTGCCTGGCCTGCTGCGTTCACCAGCAACTTTTACGTGTGTTGCTTGTTCTTGTAAAGGTGTTTTAACATTCAGGGGTGTCTTGTCAGTTAAGCCTGATTTATACTTCTGCGTCAACTCGACGCCGTAACCTACACAAGTGGCCTACGCACATTGTGAGCATTTATACTTGTGCGTTGGTGTATCTGCATCACACTGCAATTCAGGCACGTCGTGCATGCGCACACACCTGTCCGCGCAAGGCTTCAAGGTCATGGTAGCCTTTCTTGGGGTAAACAAGTTTAAAGCGAGCATCTTTTTTCGTAAAAGCGAAATGTCCCCTCCATAATTTCGGAGGTCTGTAAAGCTTTATGGAAAGCATTGCAGCCAGAGTTCCTTCCCTGCCCTTCAGTTGCCCAATGGGAAGCTATTGCAGCGTAGGAGGAAATGCGATGCTACCAAGCAGACCAATCACAGTTGTTGCGGTCTGTGTTGCTGCGACGCATAGTTACATTTTGGGAGAGGTGCGTGTCAGGCTCTGGCATAGGGATCCGCGTCAGCTCTGCGTAGGGTTTGCGGTGACGCAGTACTTACGGCGTCCAGTTGATGCAGAAGTATAAATCAGGCTTTACAGTATGCCCTCCACAGTAAAGATGTAACTTACTGGAGCCTTTTGTCAGATACAAAATATTGAAGTAAACAATTTGGGATATTACAGGAATTGAAATTTTACTGAATCACCTGCTGTTTTCTTATTTCTGAAGAATCCTAGGTTCTGAAACTCTACTGGGAAGATAAGATCTCCAGGAGAATTCCTGCTCGTCATGATGAATTAAAAACCCTTTATATCAACCGAGTTTAGTGCCTCTCAAGCAACTCTGTTCATAGTCACAACTATCATCTTGGGGAACTCCATCATTATTTAGGGATATTTCATGTTCATATTATAAGAATTCATGGAAAATGGGGCTAATTTTTTGCAATCAGGATATGATTATGTATAATATTAATATTTTGGAATATTTTGTCATACAGTGGCAAGTTTACAATCTTGGTTCCAATAAAAGTTATCTTAAGCTATTCTGTTGTTTTTATTTGGCAGATGTTTAAGTGCTACACTGGCAGGGATCATCAGTAGACAACCTGTCTAACTTTACAGCAGGAAATACTGCATCAGCAGGATAACCAGAAAAGGGGAACGTTTGGTATAAAGGCACCGTTGGTGACACATTCCTGTGTTGCTACTTACTTAAAACATAACTTTTAATAATGACAGATTTAGTTAAGATCAATTACTATGAAAATTAAGGATATAACAGCAAAAAGTAGGGACTTATTTTGCTTGAAAATCCAGAATAGTTTGGCATAGTGCTTAAGCAGTACAATTAGCATTCAGAATTAAAATAATAATACACATTGAGTTTTAATCTTTCAAAAAATTTAGACATTTAATATTCACAAACTTCTGAAGCTTGTTCTCTTAATGAAGCATTCCGAAGGGGATGTGGATTTTACTGAAACATTCACTGAAAAGAGGGAATGCAGGCCTTGACAGTTGAATTGATATGTGGTACGGGTGCTGGTGTAAGGTGCAGGGTGATCGAGTAATTGGTGGGTTGTGGCATTAAACGAGACTCATCATCAGGAAGAAAATTGGCGTGGTGATAAATGAAGTGATTCATGCGAGACCCTGAGGTGAGCCAAGATGAAATTCAAGGCAACTTACCAGAATTAGCTCTCCAAGCTATAAAAGTACTACTCTCTTAATTTATATACCAGCCCACTTGTATTTGTGAGGAACTTACTTACTGCCTGTTACACTGCTGGTGTTAAGGGCAGCAATGAAGGTTCCTCAGTCTCTGACTGTCCTTAGCCATTCAAACATAGAAGGATTTGTCATTGTTGTTTCTGTAACAGTTTTGTTTTACCAGTCAGGGTTGTCAGCCCTAAGCTGATCCCCCAAATCTGCAGGACCAGTGGACCACTTTAGTTTGGCCTCTTCCCTTTGACCTGTTTAGCATAGGTGGCAAGAATCAAAGTATAAAGCCCTAATCCCAGCTAACATTGCCTTCTGCGTCATTGGGGCATGCAAGCCTCCAAAACATGACAAGTTGTGGTCTTCTTGGAGGATTTGTGAGGAAAACCTTGCAAAATCAAGGGAATTGACCTCACTGTTTCTGAATCTGGTGTTTATTCTGAAAAATGAGTGATATGTACTATTTGCTTCTTATTGTGACTCATTATGAAATGCAGACATGTACTTTGTCAAGAAGGATGGTGCAAGTCCAGTTGTTAGAAAGGATGTTAGCTCAGCAGGTCATACCACAGAATTACTAACTGTTTGGGTGTAGCACAGAAGCAGCAAGTGCAGAAGCTTTGGTAGGAGATGTTTACAGGCCCCTGGATAATAGTAGAAATCGTAGAAATGTAGTCTATGGAAAAGATGAAATCAGATTGAAATCTGGGTATTGCAGTAACTGTGGGAGACTTCAATGTAATCTAATATAGACCTGATAAATCAAAGTCATACTAACAATATGGAGGATGAATCCCTGAAATGCATACAAAATGGATTTCTAGATCATAATATTCACGAATTAGTACCATGAATGGAAAGTTAATAACATAATTTTAATTATGTTCCAAGGAAAGAGTGACCTTAAACTAATGGAAATTTACATTGCTTGTAAACCTTTTCAAAACACAGCCTCAAAAGAAGGTAATAGTTTATAAACCTTCCACAGTATGAATCTGTAAGTGTTGCTCACCACACAGCATATTTTAGTGACATTCGGTATATATTTTTTACTGATGTGAACAGCATGTTTTTACTTAGCAGTTAATTCCACATATTTTATTTCCCAAATTGCATAAATGTTGAATCAGAGTCAAGTGAACACCACCCTCTGTAGCCTCTTACAACAGCGCTGATGATCAGTTTCTAAGTAAATGAGCATTCATCAAATATCCCCCCTCTGTATTACCTACCTTCGTGCACCTAGGAAAATTTAAGTGCCTCACCATAAGGCTTGATATTTCATAGATCAATGGAATAGAATAATAAAGCTGGACTGAACCCTAATTTTGTAATACTTCATAATACTACAAATTACTCATCTCATTCCATGACGTTGTATATGTAAATTGTAATATACACAACTTGTTCTTTTAACCCTTTACATTGTTACACAAATATTGTTCCTTATATTTTATCATCCAATGGAATTGTTTGCTTTAATGGCTCAGCATGAGTCAACAGCATAGGAAAGGATGCCTGCTAGTTCAGTAATTATAAGCAGAAACAATATTGGGTAATTCAAAAAATGTAGACAAAATATTTATTTGGAATATATTAATTACTCTTTCACAGATACAAGAGATTTTGCATATGCTGGAAATCTTGAGAAACACGCACAAAATGCTGAAGGAGCTCAGCACAGGTCCGACAGTATTTCTAGAGGGAAGTAAACAGTTGATGCTTCCGGCCAAAACCCCTCATCAAGACTGGAAATGGAGCCAGAAGCTAGAATAAGGTGTTGGGGGAAGGGAATGAGTATAGGTGAGACCGGGTGAAGGGGATGGTAGGTAGGTAAGGGTGGAGGAGAATGATGTGAAAAGTTGGGAGGTGATAGATAGAAGAGGTAAAGTGCTGTAGGAGGAATCAAAGGAGAGGACAGTTCGATAAAGGGAAGGAGGTGGGCAACCAAGTCATGAAGACAGGGGAGGAGAAGAAAAGGGACGAGACACCACTAGAATGGGGAGAAAAGAATCAAAAAGTTGGGGCAGGTGAAGAGTACAGAGGGAAGTGGTGACCAGATGTTAGTGAAGGTGAGTTTTCTCAGTTTGGAAACTACCCAGACAGAATGAGGTGTTGCTCCTCCGACCAGAATTGAGCCTCATCATGCCAGTAAAGCAGGCCGTGGACAGATGCTTTGTGTGGGAATGGGAGGTTAAATTGGCACAGATGGTCACTCAGAGATCTTTTGTAGCAAACAGAACAAAGCTGCACTTTTACCAAATTTTGTCATTGAAATCCTTGACCTTTCAGATGTCAGTAATCTATTTCCCACAATGTGCCATCCATTCCCAGCATAAATTTCACTATAACTTACCAGCTTTGATTATGAAATTGTTTTCCCCCAAAAGTTCCTAGGTTTCCTTCTACATTGCATATAAACTGTGTATAAGTACTGAAGTCAGCCTCCTTAACTTTTAAAATAAATTCACCTGAACTATAATAAAACGCATCATCCCATAACATTCTCCTCTCAACAAATTTCAGACTTCTGCCAAAAGGTAACTATTGATGTCCTTCAGCTTTTAATTTAAAGAAGCCATATTCTAAAATTATTAAATAAATCTGTGTATTTAAGAAAAATCAGAAGATACACGTCTTAGTAAAATGCCATTTTCATCCTCAACACCAAATATTCAAGATTTACCACATTTGGATACCCACAAATTAATAGATGACTAGTTTCTTTCACAGTGCACAGAGTCTAGATGAATATTCTTATAGCTATGTATTCACATTCAGAGATCAAATAAGAGCCTGAGAGAAATGTTAAATCGATAATTAACTTTACCCTTTTATAAAGGCAATGAATGACATGTTTAGTCATCTTCCTCCAAAAATTAAACAGAAAGATTCAGGATCAAAATTACACAGAAGAGTCCTTTTGCAGTCCTTTGATTTGTGCCAATTTATTTTAAATTGCTGGGCATTTACCTTACAAAGACCATCTGAGAGAAACCAAATTGGATTTCTAAATTACATATCTTAAACATTGTTGATTGATATTTACTGCAAAATTAATAATATATAATAGTATATAAAGGATAAATTAATTCTGACAAAGATCATTGACCTGTGGCATTAAACACACATTTCTCTGTCTATTGTTTCTGCCTGAACTGCAGACCATTTCAATC
Source organism: Mobula birostris (assembly GCF_030028105.1). Taxonomy (NCBI): domain Eukaryota; kingdom Metazoa; phylum Chordata; class Chondrichthyes; order Myliobatiformes; family Myliobatidae; genus Mobula; species Mobula birostris. The sequence goes on from NC_092393.1 coordinate 23,800,582, forward strand.
ACTTTCTGGGTCTCATTCCTAATTTACAGGATCTACTGAACTGTATCTTTTACTTCAAAGGAGACTGGTCAGGATTCAAATTCCAGAAACAAGGTATAGTAAAAATAAGATTGTGATAATGCTCCTGACATCAAGATGCCAATTCCTAATTGTAAACTATTGGTCAAGATTTTTTTTTATACTGTTTAGTACTGTTCAAAGATTAAATTAGTGTACAAGAAATAATGTGACTAAAATCATCATTCCAATTTGCAAATGGGATTGTCATATACCCATTGAAGTTTAAAGCATTCTAACAAATAAATTCAGATCATTGTTATTCTAGATACAAAATTAATCCATGGCAAGCAATTTGAAGACTGCATCCTTTCCAGCACAATAGAATTTTGTTATAGATTAACTTTTATTGTTAAAACTGAAACAATCAAGCTAAACATACACCTACTGTAATTTCCCTTCACTCTGCGCTTAAACCTAACTAAAACAATATTGGCAAGTTTTCTATTGCTGCAAACAATATGCCATTTTTAATCAAGCATTAAATCTACACTTCAGGTTGTTATTTAATTTGTGATTTGTATAAATTTTGCTAACAAAGCTTTTAAAAATAAATTATCTGTTCACTTACATAATAATTGCACTTTATAAACTTATGCCTGATGTATTCTTGGTAGGAACTGCTTAGCAAAACCTTTATGCTACAGCAAGAGCTATCCCATATACACACCATGTGCTGCAACTTCATTAGGCTGCCACACCCTCTTCAAGCAAACTCTTCATAATAAGTGGATTGTTCACCTGGTTCAATTCACTACAAAAATTATAATTTAAACAAAATTCAGCTCCATATACCTCATAGTAAAAGAGATCCCCAGATGGTCTGTTGCTTCCTAGGATGTCTCAGATTGGTCCTTTTAAGAGGAAGGGTTTTAAAAAATTTATTTATTTTTAAGTGTGTTGTACCAGACATTCAGCCATTTAACCGGGTCACGTTATGAACACTCCTGACTCGACCCTTGTATTTTTTACAAGGCCAAGTGGCTAGCTCAACACTCAACCCGGCACGGATGGAAAGGGGGTGGCCTGACCTGGATTTGAACTCGGGAACCTTCGCTCCGGAGTCCGGCACTGATCTCACACTGCGCCACCAGCCATCATGGTACACATTGTTACCAATAACGTTAGTAAGAAAAGGGATGAGGTCCCAAAGAGCAAATACAAGGAGCTACATAGGAAGCTAAAAAGCAGATTCAGTACATGGAACCATAATATTTTGGTCATTTATAGAGATACAACTGTCACAATGGCTGCTGGATGTTCCAGGGAATAAATATTTCAGAAGTAACAGGGAGGGAGGTAAACAAGGTTGGGGAGTGGCATTGCTAATCAGGGATAGTATCACAGCTCTTGGAAGGGAGGACGCCATGGAAGGATCGTCTATGGACTTTCAGGGACAGTTACCACAATACCTTGACCTTCAGCACAAACTTGGACGGCGATAGGAGCAGATAGTATGGAAAAATATTTAATCAAGGGAGGGAAAATTATGATCTACTAGGCAGGAACCTGGGAGTGTAAATTGGGAAAAGATGCACTCAGAGAAAGGTGGAGGTTGTTTAGGGAGCACTTGCATGGGTCTGGATACGTTTGTGCCATTGAGGCAAGGAAAGGGTGGTAGGGTGAAGAAACCATCTAGTCAGAAGGAAGAAAGCTTACCTAATCTTTAGTTAGGAAGGATCAGATAGGGCACTTGAGAGGAGGAGGTTATAAGAAGGGACTTAGCTAGAAGGGGACTTGCCAAGGCCTTGGCAAGTAGGATTAAGGAAAATCCCAAGGTGTTCTACATGCACATCAAAAATAGCAGGATGATTAGAGTGAGGGTAGGACCAATCAGGGATAAAAGAGAAAACTTGTGCCTGGAGACAGTAGGGGTAGAGGAGCTCCTTAATAAATACCTTGTTGCAGTATTTGCCAGTGAAAGGAACCTTGATGAATCAGAGAACAGCATAGAACAGGTTAATATGCTGGAACATGTGGCGCTAAGCAAGATGTTGTGCTTGGAACTCTTGTAAGAAAGAAATTAGGATAGACAAATCCCCACGGCCAAATGGGATATACTCCAGATTACTATGGGAAGCAAGGGAAGAAAATGTTGCAGCTTTGGTGATCTTTGTGGCTGACTGGCCTCATGAGTAGTACTAAAAAAACTGGAGGGTGGCAAATGGTAATCCTTTTTTCGAACGAGGTAACAGGGATAAGTTGGGAATTATAGACTGGCAAGTCTTGTCAGTGGTGGGCAACCCATTGGAGAGGACTCCTAGAGACGGGATTTATAAGCGTTTGGAGAAGCACAATTTCCTATGTATAGTCAATATGGCTTTGTGAGGGGCAGGTCGTTCCTCATAAACTTAATTGCATTTTTTGAGGAAGTGGCAAAGCAGATTAATGAAGGTAGAGCAGTGATTGTGAAGTACACTCAGTGGCCACTTTATTAGCTAAACCTAAATACCTGCTCATTAATGCAAATATCTAATCAACCAATCCTGTGGCAGCAACTCAATGCATAAAAACATGCTAGCATGGTTAACAGGTTCAATTGTTGTTCAGAACAAACATCAAAATGGGGAAGAAAGAAAATTATGTGACTTTAACTGTAGAATGATTGTTGGTGCCAGAACGGGGCTGTTTGATTATTGCAAAAACTGATCTCCTGGGATTTTCCACACAGAACAGTCTCTAGAGTTTACAGAGGATGGTGTGAGAAACAAAAAATATCCAATGAACAGCAGTTTGGTGGATGAAAACACTTTATTAATGAGAGAAGTCAGAGAGGATTCGCCAGACTAGTTCAAGTTGACAGGAAGGCAACAGTTACTCAAATAACTACGCATTATGTGCAGAAGAGCATCTCTGAATGCACAACGCCTTGTACTTTGAAATCTATCGGCTATAGCCGCAGAAGACCACAAACATGTATTCAGTGGCCACCTTTTAGGTTCAGGAGAGGCTAATGAATGTACTTGGATTTCAGTAAGGCATTTGATCAGGTTTTCCAAGTTAGCCTAATTCAGAAAAGTTGGAAGAAATAGGATCCAGAGAAATTTGGCTGTGTGTATTCGGAACTGGCTTGCCCACAGAAGGCAGAGGGTGGTAGTAGTTGGAGTGTGTTCTGCCTGGAGTTCGGTGTTCTGCTGGGATCTGTTCTGAGACCCCCGCTCTTTGATTTTTTTTTTTTTTAAAATGATTTGGATGAGGAAGTGGAAGTGCAGGTTAGCAAGTTTGCAGATGAAATGAAGGTTGCAGTGTGTAGAAGGTTTTAGTGGGTTACAATGTGACATTGATAGGAGTAACTGAGAAGTGGCAAATGGAGTTCAATTGGAAAAGTGTGAAGTGATCCACTTTGGAAGGTTAAACTTGGAAGGCAGAGAACAGGGTTAATGGCAGAATTCTTGTTAGTGAGATGGAACAGAGGGATCTTGGGTTCCATGTCTACACAAGGGGTGATTGATAAGTTCGTGGCCTAAGGTAGCAAGAGGCGATTTTAGAAAACCTAGCACATTTATTTTTCAACATAGTCCCCTCCAACATTTACACACTTAGTCCAGCGGTCATAGAGCATACAGATCCCTTCTTTGTAGAAGTTGGCGTCTTGGACCTCCAGAAAGTGGTCCACAACAAGGGTGATTGATAAGTTCGTGGCCTAAGGTAGAAGGAGATGAGGTATACAGCTCCCGTTACATGCACGTGCAGTTCAACTCTGAGTGAAAGTGCAGAAAGTTTGAAGTTAATCACTTATCTTCTTCTACCTTAGGCCACGCATTTGTCAATCACCCCTGCTGTGGACCACTTTCTGGAGGTCCATGAACGCCGACTTCTACAAAGAAGGGATCCGTATGCTTCACGACCACTGGACTAAGTGTGTAAATGTAGGAGGGGACTATGTTGAAAAATAAATGTGCTAGGTTTTCTAAAATTGACTCCTTCTACCTTAGACCAACAAACTTATCAATCACCCCTCGTAGATCCTTCAAAGTTGCTGTGAAATTTGAAAGGATGGTTAAGACACATGGTTTAGCTGGTTAGGGGCCTTTCTTTAGTTAGGGGACTGAGTTCAAGAGCTGCAAGGTAAAATTGGTTGCCTCAATTTTGGAAGGAAGTTGAAGCTTCAGAGAGGGTACAGAGGAGATTTACCAGGACGCTGCCTGAATTAGACAGCATGTCTCATGAAGGAAGGGTGAGCAAGCTAGGCCTTTTCTCTTTGGCATGAAGGAGGATGAAAGTTGACTTGATAAAGTTGTATAAAATGATAGGAGACATAGATTGAAGGGGACAGTAGCATCTTTTCCCAGGGTGCAAATAGCTAAAACAATTTTAAGGTGATTGAAGGAAAGTAATGGGTGGGTGTCAGAGGTAGTTGTTTTTTTAAAAATTTACACACAGAAGCGGGTGCATGGAATGTGCTACCAAGCATGATTGTACATATGTGTTAAGGATATTTAAGAGACTCTTAGGTAGACATATGGATGAAAGAAAAATGGAGTGTTATGCGGGAGGGAAGCATTAGTTTGATTTTGCAGTCGGTTAAAAGAAAAGTTGTGGGCTGAAAGGAGTCTACAGTGCTGCACTGTTCTATGTTCTAGTACTTCACAGATTTCCAGAGGGTATATCTGTTCCAAATCAACCACTTAGGACAAGTACCAGTACAACCTGATGAAATGTGTCCTTAGCCACCACCATGCCTGACAACTCCAGACAACAGTAATGCCAGCTACCCACATTTCATGATGAAATTCCTGCATAATAAGGCATTTTTCTGCAATGGCATAACCACTTAGTGGGAGTCTGGCATCCTTGATTGACCATTTCCTCTGTGTGGCTCTGAATTGGGTTTTTACAACAATCTTATCAGCACATAGTCATAATTATGATAATAAAAACAACAGGAATTCTGCAGATGCTGGAAATTCAAGCAACACACATGAAAGTTGCTGGTGAACGCAGCAGGCCAGGCAGCATCTGTAGGAAGAGGTACAGTCGACGTTTCAGGCTGAGACCCTTTGTCAGGACGTCCTGACAAAGGGTCTCGGCCTGAAACGTCGACTGTACCTCTTCCTACAGATGCTGCCTGGCCTGCTGCGTCCACCAGCAACTTTCATGTGTGTTGCATAACTATGATAATATGGTTTCATTGTAGATTTATATTTTCTTAGCAAATGAAATTCCCCAACTCCTCTGGTGGAATTCTATTTCCTGTCTGTTACTAATCCAGTAGCAAGTTTTACCTTTTGTTACTATTTTAATAAGGACATCAACCCTCTTAATTATATTTATAGTCTCATTTGCAATTTAACCTCTGTCATCCAAGCTACTCTTACAAAAGAAATGTCATTAATTTTTCATGTAGTTTCTATACCCCAATTTATTGATGTTACAGGATTATGCAGCTACTAATAAAACAATATTCATGCAGTACCAAAGTACTGGAAGCTCTAGAGCAGCAAAAAAAAAATTATAAATATTTATGACATCACCACGTCAATAAAAGATATAAATAGAAAAGAATGCTTGACACCCTGGTGCAAAACTCCTTATGTTGTTTACTTCAGAGTCCATATCCAAACTGATAGCCAGAAAGCTTTCATTATAAAGTTACCCATTATAAAGTCACTCCATTTCATAAACAATTTTTCTGCCAACCCATTTACAGACATTTCCTGAGCTCCTAATTCAGCTGGGTTTGCTCAGTTGATATCAGCCATGTGGAGCTGCAATAGAAAATACGCAATTTGGCAGTTTGCTTTCTTTCCAGTACTAGCAGCTGAGAGATCATGTCTAATGAGAACATTTAACCAAAATAGCAGCACTGAAAGTGGAAAAAGAAGCACCGAATCCAAAAACCATTTCTTCCATTTTTTAAAAACTGAACCTTTTAAGTTGATTGGATATGCATCAACAATCTGTCATTAACTTGCCCCTGTACCTATTTTAATGCCAATAGTCAGAAGAGAAGTGGACATGATAGTTAAGTCCTTATTGATCATTACATCCACGACTGGATATTCAAGACTATTTTAGCTGTATTCAATTAGTTAGCAAACATGGCAATTTAATAATTACAAGCTTAGGATCCAAAAGAATATTACAGCAGAATGCAGCCTATTCCACCTGATGCCTGAGCTTTCTGCACTCAGCACTGAGTGCTAGCATTTCCTCTAGGTTGGCAGAATTGTGTTTCAAATATAAAGGAAAGGTAGTGTACACATCTTGTTGTCACTGAAAGGTTTCTTGTTCCTCACGGAAAGGATTCTGCTCGTTCATAATTGTACACACTCAAAGGATCATTTTCAAAGTAAACTCAACTTATGTGGAGGGCAGTAGTGGGCCAGCAGCGTATTGATGCAAAGTCCTATAATCTAGTATTTTTTTTTGCTGACTTTTGGAGATAAAGAGACTTGAAGTAAATTAGTTCAGGGAGAGCTGAAGATTCAATTCATGGTTCTAGGACCACAAAATGTGTATCTGGTAATGATACTGCATAGAGCAAAAATATTTCCATTTCAGTAGCAAGTGCTCAATTCAATTTTAGATTGTTAGCATTGATACTGTTCCTTCCTCCCTCTTTCCATGCTTAGTTTCTCTCCCTCTTCTTTCCTTTATCTGTCACACACCCTCTGTAGTACCTGAGCAGGCATGACCAGCTATTCCAGGAACCTTGACAGAACAAATACTGCTTGCAGAGTTTAAGCTTATTTTACAGTAATTGGAGAGTCTCAGTTTTCTTTTGATAGCTAACTATTGTTTATGTATTGTTTCTTTCCTGGCTTTGCCCTTCATCAGTTGGAGACTGGGATAAAGAAAAATCAAGGAGGAAACAACTTAAAGTTTCTTAAACTTGGAGTTCCTTAAAATAAGGTGCTGATGCCAAAACTGAAATTCTGAGTTTCCTAGTAATTTTAGTTTAGTGTGCCCTCCAATTTACTCAGGGGTGTGTTCCTAGAAAATTGTCCACAACACAACTTTCTACATGCAAACCCATTTTCCCCACATTAAATCTCATATTACAAGTGTGGATACGTTCCCACAAGATTTCCTCTGAATAGTAATACAACATTGGTATACAGTCCACAGGCAACAAATCCGGATCATAATGTAGACAAAGGAGTAATGTTGTTTTAATTGATTAGAAATGCACATTATATTTAACAAAGTATTATTGTACAATTGCCTAGACATTTTCTAAGCCAATATGTCCTCATGCTGACAGCAGGTCTGTGATTGTTATCTTTGGTCAACTAGTTCAATTCTCTGTATATTGTGTTTATTTAATTCTTTTCCCACTCAAACAAATCAGCAAGCGCAGATTTTTAATCTGTACCTCAGTTTGTTTTTTTTTTTGCGTTTTCTGTACAGATGAGTGCCTATTGACTGAACTGATGTAACACAGGGGTGCGTTGGACTTATTTTGTTTGTAAAGTGTTGAGAATTAAATGGAGAAACATAAAGTATTCAAAAGTGACAGGCAGGTTACATTTAAAAATATCAATATTTTACTATCAATAGCAAACTTCTTATTGGGCAAATGCAGTCAAAATTGCATTTAGGAGTGCTTAAAAAAACTTAACATTAGTTTACTTAAATTTAATGATAAATAAAGCAACTTGAATGGCACCCCAAGAAATAATCACAATGACTCAAGGCAAACAAGAGAAAATCTGCAGATGCTAGAAACCCAAGCAACACACAAAATGCAGGTGGAACGCAGCAGGCCAGGCATCATCGAAAAGAGCCCTGCTGAAGGGTTTCGGCCTGAAACAGCAACTATACTCTTTTCCTAGATGCTGCCTGGCCTGCTGATTTCCTCCAGCATTTTGTAATAACGACTAAATGTTTTGCTTTATATTGTCACTATCTGACAAGTGTACGGGAAGTAGCAATAGAAGAGAAATAACACACAGCACCACAGAACTAAGGTCAAAATTTACAGCAAAAGGAAATAGTTTCTCAAGCTATCACCTTGTTCAATTGCAGAGATACAGTGGCATGCAAACGTTTGGGCACCCCAGTCAAAATTTCTGTTACTGTGAATAGTTAAGTCAGTAGAAGATGAACTGATCTCCAAAAGTCAAAGTTAAAGATGAAACATTCTTTTCAACATTTAAAGCAAGATTAGTGTATTATTTTTTGTTTTGTACAATTTTAGAGTGAAAAAAGGAAAGCAGCACCATGCAAAAGTTTGGGTACCTCAAGAGATTTGAGCTCTCGAATAATTTTTACCAAGGTCTCAGACCTTAATTAGCTTGTTAGGGCTATGGCTTGCTCACAGTCATCATTAGGAAAGGCCAAGTGATGCAAATTTCAAAGCTTTATAAATATCCTGACTCCTCAAACCTTGTCCTGACAATCAGCAGCCATGGGCTCCTCTAAGCAGCTGCTTAGCACTCTGAAAATTAAAATAAATGATGCCCACAAATCAGGAGAAGGCAATAAGAAGATAGCAAAGCGTTTTCAGGTAGCTGTTTCCTCAGTTCACAATGTAATTAAGAAATGGCAGTTAACAGGTACAGTGGAGGTCAAATTGAGTTCTGGAAGACCAAGAAAAGTTTCCGAGAGAACTGCTCGTAGGATTGCTAGAAAGACAAATCAAAACCCCCATTTGACTGCAAAAGATCTTCAGGAAGATTTAGCAGACTCTGGAGTGGTGGTACACTGTTCTACTGTGCAGCGACACCTGCACAAATATGACCTCCATGGAAGAGTCATCAGAAAACCTTTCCTGCGTTCTCACCACAAAATTCAGCATCAGAAGTTTGCAAAGGAACATCTAAACAAGCCTGATGCATTTTGGAAACAAGTCCTGTGGACTGATGACGTTAAAATAGAACTTTTTGGCCACAATGAGCAAAGGTATGTTTGGAGAAAAAGGGTGCAGAATTTCATGAAAAGAACACCTCTCCAACTGTTAAGCGCGGGGGTGGATTGACCATGCTTTGGGCTTGTATTGCAGCCAGTGGCACAGGGAACATTTCACTGATAGAGGGAAAAATGAATTCAATTAAATACCAGCAAATTCTGGAAGTAAACAACACACCCTCTGTAAAAAAGCTGCAGATGAAAAGAGGATGGCTTCTACAACAGGATAATGATCCTAAACACACTTCAAAATCCACAATGGACTACCTCAAGAGGCGCAAGCTGAAGGTTTTGCCATGGCCTTCACAGTCCCCTGACCTAAACATCATTGAAAATCTGCGGATAGACCTCAAAAGAGCAGTGCGTGCAAGATGGCCCAAGAATCTCACAGAATTAGAAGCCTTTTGCAAGGAAAAATGGGTGAAAATCCCCCAAAGAACTGAAAGACTCTTAGCTGGCTACAGAAAGTGTTTACAGGCTGTGATACTCGCCAAAGGGGGTGTTACTAAGTACTGACCATGCAGGGTGCCCAACCTTTTGCATCGGGCCCTTTTCCTTCTTTGTTATTTTGAAACTGTAAAAGATGGAAATAAAAAAGTAATCTTGACTTAAAATATTAAAGAAATATGTCATCTTTAACTTTATGCCTTTTGGAAATCAGGTCATCTTTTACTCGCTTAGCTCTTCACAGTAACAGAAATTTTGACCGGGGTGCCCAAACTTTTACATGCGACTGTACATTTGCAGACCCTGAAGGCACAGTAACCAAGTTTTAACTTAAACCTGGCCCTAATTGAAATATATTAGAGGCCTTCATGCATTAGGAGCAACTTATTTACAGCCTGTATGAACTGGCATTTGGGTGACCGGCAGGATGCATTTGTTAACTCCTTGGGCTGCAGGCATTTTCTGCTGCCTGGGAACTTGATATTTGGCCGCATTTCTGACTTGCAACAGTCTGGGTTAAAAATGGTTTGTAGAAATGGAATCCCACCGTAACTAGGAGAAGACCTGTAAACTGAAATTATTTTGAAATTTGCAAAAATTTTAACTTGGGAATTTTATTGTTGAATGTAAAATGATCATTTCAATTTTCTAATTTGATATCCTCACAGAATTTCCACAGGAAATTTAAATTAAATTGTTATACTGAGTATGGAGTATTTCCATTACTTCCATGCACAAACCAAAATACTCAAACTAAAGTGAATTTGATAAGATTTTTGAATTACTTACTGATTACATTGTTGAATCATATTTAAACAAATGCCAAAAATTCAAAGTAATTCTGTATGAGCATAAATTTTGACATTTCATTTTGTGTATAATATCTAACAGATTTTTAAAAAGATTGCCAGGAGTTTTGAGAAAATATGATAGTCCTAAATATTTAACAACCTTCATCACAAAACTACACATGATGTGTGAATATTTCGTTCTACACGACTTGAAATATAAATATTATTCATTGATAATTAAAAAATTAGACCTTGCAATACAAATTTTAGCAGAGATAATGACTTAAACATACAATGGTGCAATGGAGTTTGATGCTGATAGACTTCCCAGGATGCGCTGGGACACATTACCATCTGATGTTTCCAGTCTTTCAACATGAGTTGCTCTCATCCAGGCGACCCAGCCAGGGTTGATCATGTCCCGGCTTGTGTCTCAGCAGCACTGGTCCATAGGTCACGACTCTTGATCCTCAGCCAACTGGAGGCTCATTCAGCAGCCACTGTGATGGTCCTGATGGCAATCCCCATAATGCCAAAGAGAGATTAGTTTCTGCACAGCGAGCATCCAACAAGATCTCTACACCCCACCTCTATAGGCTCGCATCGTGCTTTCCATCCCTGTCTCTGGCAGTGCTCTACCAGCTCTTGCTATCTGGCTATCTTACGTTCAAAGACTCCTCAATTTGGTCTTCTCAAGGAACTGTCAGTTCTACCATGACCACTTGCTTTGAGATTTCTGACAGAATGACCATGTCAGTTCTATGATTTTCAGTTTATTAAAAGATTAAATTAACAGGCAGCATAAGAGTTCAAAGTAAAGGAGGTTGTAATAGTACAAAGATTTTCATGACACGCACAATAGTTTCTCAATTATTCACTGACTTTTACAACTGTTAATTAATTTATTAACTAAGATGATCTTTTGGCCACCAAGTTCATAGCATTCCTCCTTTCTTTTTGTGGAGACCACCCTACCATGAGTTGCTGAAAGGCACACTTAAAGTTGCAGAAGAGCTCATTAACCAAAGTTTACATTGCTTACTCCAGAGTCTCTATCTATGAATGCAAAAATTACTTGGATGAAGCAGCCAGAAGCAGGCTCAAAAATAACAACTGGTTCGGAATTTTTTTAAACTCAGTTACGTAATTCCTGCATGGTTGCATCCGTTTTGAAACGTTTGTGCTATTTTTACTATTACATTCCGGACAGCATCAACTTCCTCATGGCAAACAGCTTTTTCATTTAAACATATTTGCATCTTTCTATTAACTATGAACACACTTGGAGACGCGGGAGTCAACTTGCTCAATACAAATGTGGCCAGGTTCAATAGCTGCCGATGTTATGATGTGTCCCTGTTCAACTTGCCTTTCTAAAGCAAAATGGGAAAATGCTGAATCCTTTCAATTATAATTCTCAATCACCTACAGTGGATTAGTTAATTTCATAGCTTTTCCATTTGACATTGGATTGTTGGTTTTCCTCTTTAGTGCTGTGGCAAACAGGTTTCCACCTGAAAGCCAGCAATAGAAATATTGTGAGCCAGAGAGTTATGAGACAGGCACTCTGACATATCTAGCCCGTGATGACTATTAATCTACCTAGTTCCATCAACTTACACCTGGACCATAGGCCTCCATACTACTCCCATCCAAAATTCTCTTAAATGCGACATTGAACCCAAATCCACCACTTGCACTGGCAACATGTTCCACTCTCTCACGACCCTCTGAGTGAAGATCTCTCTCATGTTCCCCTTAAATATTCCAGCTCTAACCCTTAACCCATAACTGCTAGCTCTAGTCTCATCCAACCTCAGTGGAAAAAGCCTGTTTACATTTGAACAGCAGCCAATCAGCAACTGGGAGCGTCAGAAGATGTAGCTTACTCAGGTTCACCAATTTAGTGCAGAAGGCATCAATTTGGCAGCTTGGCATTTAAACAGTGGCCAATCAGCGACTGGGATTGATTGGTGACAAAAAAAATAACATAGGGCAAGTGGAGTGGTCATTGTTTGAGTGGATATGTTAGAGTGGTCATTTGAGGCTCTTTAAGGCTTCAGTGAGAACAGGCTTGAGTGAGAGAAGGTGAAAAAGCTATAGGTAGATTTTCCCCCCCAAGTTTATTTGTTTCCTTCTTTATATTTGCAGAGTTAGAACAATAGGGATGCTAGGCAGGATAGTCGCATGCACTTACTGCAGGATGTGGGAAGGCAGGGAAACCTCGGTGTCCCTGATGACTTCACCTGCAAGAAGCGCATCCAGCTGCACTACGCATTAAGGAATTGGAGCTGGAACTGGTTGAACTCCAGATCATTTGAAGGCTGAGGGGGTGATAGATAGGACATAGAGAGGTACTGTAAATTCTGGTGTATAAGCTGAGAATTTGGCCCTAAATTTTGGTACTAAAATTAGGGGGTCGGCTTATACAGAGGGTGCCAACTTTGGGAAAATGAATTCACAGAAAAGAGATTGTATTTATTGGCTGTTTTTGAGTCAAATTCGTTCCACTGTCGACGCATGAATTCTTTGAATGGTTTGTTTAAACTCACATCTAGTGGCTGGAGCACGGACATCAAACCATCGGGGATGACTGCATTGTCCGTATTTTCAGCTTTCAATGCTTTTTTTATCTCACCTGACAAGTGCGCTTTGAACATGTCCCATAAAAGTAGCGACTTTTCCTTCCCGAAACCTTCGGGATGTCAATGCCACACCTCTTTAACCCACTTCAAGCAACCTGCTTCATGCATCCAGCAGCGTTTTTGGACGTAAACAACAACACCCCGTGGGAATTTTCTGAGCAACCTTTGTTTTTTGTCTCAACGCAAGATCACGTCTATTCATAAGTCGAGTGCACCAACTTCGCGTAGCTTTAAAATTTTCTCTGACCTCACTGTGTTTTTCGTCCCATTTCAACGCTTGAACTCGAATCATTTCTCTGGTAACAATGTATCCAGACGATCGCTCGTGATTCATCCACTCTAAAATGTTTTCTTCCAGTTCTGGCCACTGGCATGTTTTTCCACGGTTTGCACATTTCGTCTTTGGCATTTCCCTCAGTGCGTCCTCTGCCTTTCTCCACTCTCTCACTTGTTTCTCGTTTACACCATACTTCTTAGCAGCTGCAGAATTATTCGTTCCTTCAGCAAAATCAACAACCTTCAGCTTGAAGCCAGCATCACATCACATTTGTTTTAATCTTTTGTACATGGTGGTCGCAAACTCAATACTGAGTACACGTACTGATCCCACCACTCCGTGTTATGTTTTAACGAGATTACGATGGGCGCTAAATGGTTTCATGGGGGTTACATTCCAGAGGATTCTTTACCATTGGAGACCTAATCCAAAATTTCCCTCCCTGATTTATTTGTTAAAAATTCGCTTATAACGCTCTACAATGTGTAGGCCTGTTTTCTTAGCAGGTACTGGTTCACAAAATTTCCAGGTTCCAGATCCGGCAAAGCTGAGTACCAGCATGTGAGATCTTGTGATCTTTTCTGGTTAAATCAAAAACCTCTACAAAAGGGGTCGGCTTATACAAAGGTAACATGAAAAAGTCACTTTTTTAACCTTGAAAATGGGGGGGGTCGGCTTATACTTCGGAATATACGGTATTTATATCTAGGGCATAGGATACAGGAGAATGGAAGGGGAAAGTGCTTAACTAGCCAGTACAGGGTACCCCTGAAGCCACCCCCCTCAACAACATTTTGAATACTGTTGGTGGGGGCGGGGGGGGAAGAAATAACCTAGCAGAGGTAGATCACAGCAGTCAGGTCTCTGGCACGGAGTCTGGCTCTGTAACTCAGAAGGGAAGAGGGGTAGAAGAGGCAAGTTGTGGTGATTGGGGATTTATTAGTTAGGGGAGCAAAAGGAAGGTTCTGTAGACAGGAGTGAAATTCCTGGTTGGCATGTTACCTCCAGGTGCCAGTGTCCGGGGCATTTTAGATCAAGTACTCGGCATTCATAAGTGGAGGGTGAGCAGCCAGAATTCGTGGTCCATGTAGGTATCAGTAGCATAGGTAGGAAGAGTGACAAAGTTCTGCAAAGTGAGTTCAGGGAGTTGGTGCTAAGTTAAAGGGCAGGAGCTCCAGGGTTGTGGTCTCAGCATTGCCACCCATGCCATGTGTTAGTGAGGCCAGAAGTAAGGAGATTATACAGTTTTCATGTGGCTAAGGATTTGGTGTAGGAGGGAGGGCATCAGAGTTTTGGATCATTGGGCTCTCTTTCAAGGAAGGTACAACCTTGACAGAAGACACCATTTGCACCTGCATGATGGTGGGGCGGGGGGGGGGGGGGTGGAAAAGGCAGATGAGCTCAGACCATGGATCAAGACGTAGAATTATGATATTGTAGCCATTAGCGACACTTGGACACTTGGTTGTAAGAGAGGCAGGACTGGAAGCTCAACATTCCAAGGTTCCGTTGTTTTAGACACAATAGAGCAGGAGGGATGGGAGGGAGGGGCGGGATGGTGCCTTTACTAGTCCAGGAAAAGGTCACAGTAGTGCTCAGTCAGGACAGACTGGAGAACTTGTCTAGTGAGGCTTTACGGGTAGAACTGAAGAAAAAGAAAGGTATGATCACATTAATGGGGCTACATTATAGATCACACAATAGTCTGCAGGATTTAGAGGAATACATTTGTACAGAAATCTGAAGACTGTTGTAAGAAACATAAGAATGAGATAGTAACTGATTTTAACTTTCCACATTGACTGAGACTCCCATACTATAAAATGACTAGATGGGATACAGTTTGTCAAATGTGTTCAGGCAAGTTTCCTTAATCAGTACAGAGGTCCCAATGAGAAAATGTGTGATATCTGATCAGCTATTACGGAATGAGACAGGGCAGGTGACAGAATTTTATGTAGGGGAATACTTTACATCTAGTTCCAAAGTAAATATGGAAAAAAGATAGGTGTGGTCTGCAGGTTAAGATTCTAAATTGGAGAAAGGCCAATTTTGATGGTATCAGAAAAGACCTGGCAAGTATGGACTGGGACAGGATGTTTTCTGGCAAAGGTGTACTTGGTAAGTCGGAGGCCTTCAAATATGACATTTTGAGAGTACAAAGCTCGTATATGCGCCTGTCAGAATAAAAGGCAAGGTTAACAGGTTTAGGGGACCTTGGTTTTCAAGAGATATTGAGACCACAGGGTTAAGGAAAAAAAAAACTACATAGCAGGTATAGTTAGGCAGGAACAAATAAAGTACTTGAAGAACATGTGAACACTTAAGAAAGACATCAGGAGGGCTAAAAGAAGGCATGAGGCTGCCCTAGCAAACAAGGTGAAGGAAACCAAAGGGATTCTACAGCATGTTAAAAGTAAAAGGATGGCAAGGAACAAAATTAGTCCTCTGGAAGATACAAGACCATAAGACCATAAGACAAAGGAGCAGAAGTCAGCCATTTGGCCCATCAAGTCTGCTCCGCCATTTTATCATGAGCTGATCCATTCTCCCATTTAGTCCCACTCCCCCGCCTTCTCACCATAACCTTTGATGCCCTGGCTACTAAGATACCCATCAACCCCTGCCTTAAATACACCCAATGACTTGGCCTCCACTGCTGCCCATGGCAACAAATTCCACAGATTCACCACCCTCTGACTAAAAAAAAATTTCTTCGCATTTCTGTTCTGAATGAGCGCCCTTCAATCCTCAAGTCATGCCCTCTCGTACTAGACTCCTCCATCATGGGAAACAACTTTGCCACATCCACTCTGTCCATGCCTTTCAACATTCGAAATGTTTCTATGAGGTCTCCCCTCATTCTTCTAAACTCCAAGGAATATAGTCCAAGAGCGGACAAACGTTCCTCATATGTTAACCCTCTCATTCTCGGAATCATTCTAGTGAATCTTCTCTGTACCCTCTCCAACATCAGCACATCCTTTCTTAAATAAGAAGACCAAAACTGCCCACAGTACTCCAAGTGAGGTCTCACCAGTGCCTTATAGAGCCTCAACATCACATCCCTGCTCCTATACTCTATTCCTCTAGAAATGAATGCCAACATTGCATTCGCCTTCTTCACCATCAACTCAACCTGGAGGTTAACCTTAAGGGTATCCTATACGAGGACTCCCAAGTCCCGTTGCATCTCTGAATTCTCTCCCCATTTAAATAATAGTCTGCCCATTTATTTCTTCTGCCAAAGTGCATAACCATACACTTTCCAACATTGTATTTCATTTGCCACTTCCTTGCCCATTCTTCCAATCTATCCAAGTCTCTCTGCAGACTGTTTCCTCAGTACTACCGGCCCCTCCACCTATCTTCGTATCGTCAGCAAACTTAGCCACAAAGCCATCTATTCCATAATCCAAATTGTTGATGTACAATGTAAAAAGAAGCAGCCCCAACACTGATCCCTGTGGAACACCACTGGTAACCGGCAGCCAGCCAGAATAGGATCCCTTTATTCCCACTCTCTGTTTCCTGCCAATCAGCCAACACTCTATCCACGTATGTAACTTTCCTGTAATTCCATGGGCTCTTATCTTGTTAAGTAGCCTCATGTGTGGCACCTTGTCAAAGGCCTTCTGAAAATCCAAATATACAACATCCACTGCATCTCCCTTGTCTAGCCTACTGGTAATTTCCTCAAAAAATTGTAATAGGTTTGTCAGGCAGGATTTTCCTTTAAGGAATCCATGTTGAGTTCTGCCTATCTTGTCATATGCCTCTAGCTACTCTGTAACCTCATCCTTGACAATCAACTCCAACAACTTCCCAACCACCGATGTCAAGCTAACAGGTCTATAATTTCCTTTTTGCTTCCTTGCCCCCTTCTTAAATAGCGGAGTAACATTTGCAATCTTCCAGTCCTCTGGAACCATGCCAGAATCTATCGACTTTTGAAAGATCATCACTAATGCCTCCGCAATCTCCACAGCTACTTCCTTCAGAACATTAGGGTGCATTCCATCTGGTCCGGGAGATTTATCTACCTTTAGACTATTCAGCTTCCGGAGTACTTTCTCTGTCGTAATTGTGACTGGGCACACTTCTCTTCCCTGCCACCCTTGAGTGTCCGGTATACTGCTGATGTCTTCCTCAGTGAAGACTGATGCAAAATACTCATTCAGTTCCTCTGCCATCTCCTTATCTCCCATTACAATTTCTCCAGCATCATTTTCTATCAGTCCTATATCTACCTTCACCTGTCTTTTACTCTTCATATACTTGAAAAAGCTTTTAGTATCCTCTTTGATATTATTTGCTAGCTTCCTTTCATAGTTAATCTTTTCCCTCTTAATGACCTTCTTAGTTTCCTTTTGTAAGCTTTTAAAAACGTCCCAATCCTCTGTCTTCCCACTAATTTTTGCTTCCTTGTATGCCCTCTCCATTGCTTTAACTTTGGCTTTGACTTCTCTTGTCAACCATGGTTGCATCCTTTTTCCATTCGAAAATTTCTTCTTTTTTGGAATATACCTGTCTTGCACCTTCCTCACTCCTCGCATAAACTCCAGCCACTGCTGCTCTGCCGTCTTTCCCGCCAGTGTCCCTTTCCAGTCAACTTTGGCCAGTTCCTCTCTCATGTCACTGTAATTTCCTTACTCCACTGAAATACCGACACATCAGATTTCGGCTTCTCTTTTTCAAATTTCACAGTGAACTCAATCATGTTATGATCACTGCCTCCTAAGGGTTCCTTCACCTCAATCTCTCTAATCACCTCTGGTTCATTACACAATACCCAATCCAGTACAGCCGATCCCCTAGCGGGCTCAACAACAAGCTGTTCTAAAAAGCCATCTCACAGACATTCTACAAATTCTCTCTCTTGAGATCCAGTGCTGACCTGATTTTCCCAATCCACTCGCACGTTAAAATCCTCAATTATCATAACACTGCCCTTCTGACAAGCCTTTTCTATTTCTTGTTGTAATTTGTAGTCCACATCACTGTAGCTGTTTAGAGGCCTATAAATAACTGCCATCAGGCAGTTATTTGGGGGAGATCTTAAATGGATTTTTTGCATTTGTAGTGCAAAATCTTGGGAGATGGACAGAGTCTATCGAATGAGGCAAAGCAGCAGTGAGGTCAGGAACCCTATACAGATTACAGAAGAGGTGGTATTTACTGTCTTGAGGCATATTAGGGTGGGCAAATCCCAAGTCCTTTGTTGTTTGTCATCTATATCAACACTCTGTATGAAAATGTGGTTGAACAGAAAAGCAAATTTGTGGATGACACCAAGATTGGGAGTGCAGTGGATAGCGAGGAAGGCTATCATGGCTGGCAGCAGGATCTGGACCAGCTGGCAAAATTGCAGACGGAATTTAAGGCAGACAGGTGTGAGGTGTTGCACTTTGGTAGGACCAACCAGGGTAGGAGTTACACAGCGAACGGTAGGGCACTGAGAACAAAGGAATCTGGGAATACAGGTACATAATTAATTTAAAGTGGCAATACAGGTAGATAGGACCGTAAAGAAAGCTTTTAGCACATTGGCCTTCATAAATCAAAGTACTGAGTACAGGAGCTGGGATGCTTTGGTGAAGTTGTACAAGACTTTGGTTAGGCCCAATTTGGAATATTGTGTGCAGTTTTGGTCACCTACCTACAGGAAAGATGTAAATACATTTGATAGGGAACAGCGAAAATTTGTAAGGGCGTTGCCAGTACTGGAGGACCTGAGCTATAAGGAAAGATTGAATAGGTTAGGACTTTGTTCCTTGGAACGTAGAAGACTGAGGGAGATTTGACAGAGATATACAGAATTTTAAGGGGTATAGAAAGAGTATATATAAGCAGGCTTTTGCCATTGAGGTTGGGTGCGACTACAACTGGAGGTCATGGCTTAAAGATGAAAGGTGAAATGTTTATTGTCAAGTTCCCCTTAAACTTCTTCACCGAGAGGATTCTGAGACTATGAAATCAGCTGCCAGCACAAGTGGCACAGGTATGCTCAATTTTGATGTTTTCAGAGAAGTTTGGACAGGTACGTGGATGAGAGAGGTATGCAGGGCTATAGTCTGGGTGTAGGAAGATGGTATTAAGTAATTTAAATGGTTCAGCATGGACTAGATAGGGCAAAGGGCCTGTTCCTGTGCTGTACTTTTCTATGACTCTGTGACTATCTATACTCCTCAATTTTGTATACCTCTATCAATTAGACCATAAGATATACAGAAGAAGTAGGCCTTTTGGCCCTTCAGGTCTTCTCTACTATTTCATCTTGGCTGATCCATTTCCCTCTCAGCCCCAATCTCCTGCCTTCTCCCCACAACCCTTCATGTCGTGATTAATCAAGAATCAGTCAACCTCTGTCTAAAATATGCCCAATAACTTGGCCTGTAGCAACGAATTCCACAGATTCACCACTCTTTGGCTAATGAAATTCCTCATCTCC
Source organism: Mobula birostris (assembly GCF_030028105.1). Classification (NCBI taxonomy): domain Eukaryota; kingdom Metazoa; phylum Chordata; class Chondrichthyes; order Myliobatiformes; family Myliobatidae; genus Mobula; species Mobula birostris. Next base: position 23,820,103 of record NC_092393.1, read on the forward strand.
ATTCTAAATGGACATCCCTCTATTCAAAGGCTGTACCTTCTCCACATAGACTCCTCCACCAAAGCAAACACCCTCCCCACATCCACTCTGTTCAATAGGTTTCAATTATGTTACCCCACATTTGTCCAAATTCCAGCGAGATGAAGCCAAAGCCATCAAATGCCCCTCATATGATAAGCCTTTCAATTCCAGAACCTCCTTTGAACCCCCTCCAATGTCAGCACATCCTTTTTAGATAAAGGGACCAAAATTGCTCACAATACTCCAAATTAGCCTTGCCAATGCCTTATAAAGCCTCAACATTATATTCTTGCTTTTATATTCTAGTCCTCTCGAAATGAACGATAACATTGCACTTGCCTTCCTCACTGCAGACTCAACCCTTAGGGAATCTTGCATGAAGACTCCCAAGTCCCTTTGTACCTCAGATTTTTGAATTTTCCCTCCAGTTAAAAAAAATCTACTCTTTTAGTTCTTCTGCCAGAGTGCATGTCCATACACTTCCCGACACTGTATTCTGTTTGTCACTTCTTTGCTAATTCTCTTAAGTCCTTCTGTAGCCTCCCTGCTTCAACACTACATGCCCCTCCACCTATCTTCGTATCGTGCACAAAGCCATCAATTCTGTCATCCAAATCATGGACATATAATGTAAAAAGTAGTCCCAACATAGACCCCTGGGGAACACCAACTGGAAAAGGCTCCCTTTCTTCACAGTCTTTCCCTCCTGCCAATCTGCCATTGCTCTGTCCATGCTGGCATCTCTCCTGTAATACATTGGGTTCTTCACTTGTTAAGCAGTCTCACGTGTGGCACTTCTGAAAATCCAAGTATATAACATCCATGATTCTCCTTTGTCTGTCCCGCTTGTTATTTCTTCAAATTGCAATAGATTTGTCAGGCAAGACTTTGTCTTCAGGAAAACATGCTGACTTTGGCCAATTTATCATGTACCTTCAAGTACCCTGAAGCCACAGTCTTAACAATTAACTCCAATGTCTTCCCAACCACTGAGATCAGACTAACTGACCTATAATTTTCTTTCTTCTGCCTCTATCCATTCTTGAAGAATGGAGTGATATTTGCAATTTTCCAGTCCTCCAAAACTATGCCAGAATCCATTGATTCTTGAAAGATCATTACTAATACCTCCACTATCTCTTCAGCCACCTTTCAGATATCTGGGTTGTTGACCATCTGGTCCAGGTGACTTACCTAACTTCAGACCTTTCAGTTTCCGAAGCACTTTCTCCCTCATAATGGCAACTTCACTGGCTTCTGCCCCCTGACACTCTCAAATGTCTGGCATACAGATCATGTCTACCACAGTGAAGAATGATGCAAAATAGTTATTCAGTTAGTTCACCATTTCCTCGTCCCCCATTACTACCTCTCCAGCACAATTTTGTAGTGATCCTCTGTTCTCGCCTCACTTTTACACTTGATATAGCTGAAAAAACTTTTAATATTATTGGCTAGCTCACCTTTGTATTCCATTTTTTCCTTCTTTATGACTTTTTAGTTGTCTTCTGTTGGTTTTCAAAAAGCTTCCCAATCCTCTACCTTCCCACTAATTTTTGCTCTATTACGTTTCCTCTCTTTGGCTTTTATGGTGGCTTTGACTTCACTTGTCAGCCACAGTAGTATTATCCTGCTTGGCTATCACCCCTGCTACTGTTCCCTTCCAATCAACTTTGGCCTCGTCCTCTCTCATGCCTTTGTAATTCCCTTTACTCCACTGTAATACCAATGATACATCTGACTTTAGCTTAGTCTTCTCAAATTGGAGGGTGGAGTCTATATATTATGACCACTGTCTTCTAAAGGTTCCTCTTCCTTAAGCCCTTTAACCAATTCTGGTTGATTGCACAACGCCCTAACCAGAATCACTGATCCCCAGTGGGCTCAACCATGAGCTGCTCTAAAAATCCACCTTGTAGACATTCCACAAAATCCCTCTCTTGGTATCCAGCACCAATCTGATTTTCCCAACCTACCTGCATATTGAATTCCCCAATGACTACTGTAAAATTGACCTGTTGACACGTACTTTCTATCTCACATTGGAATTTGTGGACCACATATTTGCTACTGTTTGGAAGTTTGTATACAACTCCCATCAGGGTCTTTTTACTTTTGCAGTTTCTTAGCTCTACTCACAATGATTCAACATTTTCCGATCCTACATCACCTCTTTCTAATGATTTGGTTTCATTTTTTAACCAACCCCACCCCACTCCATAGGCCTACCTACAAGTCCTTTCGACACACTGTGTATTCTTGGACATGAAGTCCCAGCTATAATCTTCTTTCAGCCATGGTTCAGTGATGCCCCCAATGCCATTCATGCTAATCTGTAACAGTGCTACAAGATAATCAATCTTATTCTGTATACTATGTGCATTTAAATACATCACCTTCAATCCTGTATTCATCACCTTTTTTAACGCAAACAACAGGAATTCTGCAGATGCTGGAAATTCAAGCAACACACATCAAAGTTGCTGGTGAATGCAGCAGGCCAGGCAGCATCTCTAGGAAGAGGTACAGTTGACGTTTCAGGCCAAGACCCTTTGTCAGGACTAACTGAAGGAAGAGTTAGTAAGAGATTTGATTTGATTGCCTTTCTTGCTGTTCACTTGCTTTCATCCACAAATTTGCTAAGCCAGTTTAGAAGTAAGTTATACAAGGAACTTGAGAGCACAACCATACTTTTCAAGGCTACACTTCAAGGCTGGGATGAATTCAAACTTCAGATTATTTTAGCAGCTGACCAATTCCTGAAAATACCTTGATGATGATATTGTGTTGGAAATAGTGGCTCAGGAACTATTAATTTCAATTCTTTAGTCCCCATGTATTATTCCTACAGCAAGGCATTTGCGAATGGGGTGTAGTGCAGTTCTGAAATGGATTTTGTTGATGATTAAGATAGGAATTATCAAGATTTAGTTACCCATTACTTTTTCATAAAGGACTGAGATTGCTGTAATGCAACTTGATTGATTCATAGGCAAGCACTGCATAACCAGAAGGCAACCTTTGAAAAATGAACAAAGGGGCAGCTGCAACGAGCAAAATCAGTGTACAAAACTTTACATATCATTTTGCGTGGAGTGAAGCTTCCACATTCTCTTGCAGTCTAAACAGTTCCTCCCACCAATCCGGGGAATGGTGGAGATGATGTCAGAGTTATTTTCAAAGCTGGAGCACTGCAACTTGCTAAAATGGAAACAAATATGTTAGCATCCATGCTTCAATGATTTGTGTTGAAAAATCTGAAGATAGTACTTCAGATTACATTAACAACCTGCTGAATAATGTATTAGACCAACTCCATCAAGGAGGTGTGCTCACTTGTCTGCACAATTCCTTTTGATCCCATAGAACTTCAGGCTGAAACAAAAAGTGCTGCATTAGCAAAACAATTGACAAAAATTGGCTTGAAATAATTTCCTTTTGAATAACTTTAATTAAATTATAATCAATGAAAAATAATTATCTGGCTTGAAAACCCTACTTCTTTCCCCTCAGGAATGATCAATTGTTCTATTACCATTCCACAGTGATGGCACATTGACAACCAGAAGGCAGAGGCCAACCCTATTCGTACAGTGCTGGAACCCTCCCACCAGCTCGATAACTAACTCTGGTTCAGCCACATGATTCAGGCCACCTTTCATAAACAATATATGCCTACAGTTGGTATGATTTGGGGTTCAACCAAACAGGAGCATTGTGATGTTCTGATTAAAGAAACCTTGATTTGAGCAAATGCCATGCAAATACTGCCCTTACACAATTATTGGTTGGCAAAGAATAACAAATTGTACAGCGCATAAAATTATAAAGAAAACATATTTAACAATTTTCAGCTTTATCAGTTAACAGGAAGAAAAGGGCCCATTACAGTTGAACCAGTCCAATGTGCACATAAACGTTGGAGCTCATACTGTAGTATTCAGGGGTGTAATTCTTACTCACTTGCTGGACCCACCACATTCTAAACTCCCCTCAAGGTCTCAGTCTCTCACTCTCATATTGGCCCTTCCTCCTTGGAGCCATTCATCTGCACAAAGCACTTCTTGCAACAGGGACTCTCCTTCCAACAGCATTTTGCAGCATCTTCCCCTCTGTCCCACTCCACAATTCCCACCAAAAGATAACAAACCAGACTACTGTCAGTCACCATTCTCTCCCAAGCCTGCTCTCTCCAGAACCTTCTCCCACCATCCTGATTGGCTGACACAACATTCCTAAGTTGAAAAGGTGAGTGAATTTGGCCTTTTCTCCTTGGATCGGCGGAGGATGAGAGGTGACCTGATAGAGGTGTATAAGATGATGAGAGGCATTGATTGTGTGGATAGTCAGAGGCTTTTTCCCAGGGCTGAAATGGCTAACACAAGAGGGCACAATTTTAAGGTGCTTGGAAGTAGGTACAGAGATATCAGAGGTAAGTTTGTTGTTTTTTCTCCCTCGCAGAGAGTGGTGAGTGCGTGGAATGGGCTGCTGGCAATGTGGTGGAGAAGATACGATAGGGACTTTTAAGAGACTCCTGGATAGGTACATAGAGCTTAGAAAAATAGAGGGCTATGGGTAACCCTAGGTAATTTCTATAGTAAGTACATGTTCAGCACAGCATTATGGGCCGAAGGGCCTGTATTGTGCTGCAAGTTTTCTATGTTTCTAACATGGCTTCTTATCTTTAGCCAAAACCAAAACATTCTACCAGCAGGACACACTGCTTTTGCAGAAAAATGCTAAAGTGAAATACCTATAGCATAGCAGTAGAAATCTTAACCAGGGCATTACAGTGGGTAAAGTAGATGCTGAAGCTGGATGTCTTCCTAAAAGTTCTTTCCCAGGAAAGACTGCTTTTGAATGCCACATTAACAATGCTGCAGTCTAGAAATTTGCTATGGACCCGAGGTGAGAATATTACCTGAGAGCATGTGATGTGGGCAGAAAAGTTCCCGAGGCCAAGACTTTAAACTCTGGGTTACCTCTGGCACTGTCATGTGACAAGACAACATTATGCTGACCTTCTTGTGGTAAAAGCATACAGGCCTAAATTAATCGCACCCAATGAATGGCACAAAATAGCTGTCTGTTCCATATGCTTACAGCATTGTATGGTGGGGCAAAGCTCTGTTTCCACTGAAGAGCAACATACTTATAATGGAGATTAACCTGCTACTGGCTCATAGGTAATAGAGCTTTGATGACATTAATCGAAAACTCCTTGGTGACACAAATCTGAAATGTGATGGTACCAAAGTGTTAATGGTGGATAGCACAGAGATGTTCATCACCTTTATGGTAGGACTGATAATCTCATGATTCTGCATGGCCTCCGATGAAACACAGGAAATTAGCTCAACAGATGTAGATTAGAAAACATTCTGACTGGCTGCAGAGGATTGCAAACCCAGCCAAATCCATCACAGGCATGACAGAGGAAGTCCCACAAGACGGCAGCATCCATCATTAAGGACCCTCACCACCTGAGCATATCTCTGGTGGTGACGGTCTTCTCATTACTACCATTATTGCTGAGGAGTTACCAGAGCCCAAGGACCTATACTCAATGTTTTGAAACAGCTTCTTCCATCAACTGACTTATGTATGCCCCACAACACTAGAGTTTTATTTCTCCTGTTCATTATTTAGTTTTGAAACTTGTAATTATTGTTATGCTTGCTTGCACTGTACTGCTACCTCAAAACACTCCATTTCACAGCACATATCAATGATAATAAATCTGGTTCTGATTCCAATTCCATCCTCCAGGTCATCTTAGTACGTGACTGGACGGATAACATGCCAAGTATTTCACGGAGCCTCTCTACACATTCTTCTGAGTACTTCCCTCACATATGGATGATTTAATAATTCATCTATTAATCAATACTAGTGACTACACTTTTTTTGTAAATTTTAATGCTTTATACACAATATTTCTGCACTGACCTCCAACCAATAAAAAAAACCTTTAAAAATGTCCTATTTTTATTTGGAATGGTTACTACAGCTTTTAAAGAGGTGAAATTTCTTCTATGGTCCTTGATATGCTCTTCCTTTGATTTGCTATACAATAGGTTGCTCACTGTGAGCTTATACACATACTGTATTCTGACTCTACCTCACCAGTTAACAATGTTGCAAATAATATTCTAAATTAAGCACACATTGATATTTCTGTCAACTGGTACTTGACTCCATTAAATATTCAGAAACTTTTGCAAGAAAAATAGCCAACTTCCAACTGCTCCCAATGTTTCAAACTTGGCATTCATTCCAACATAGGAAATGATGTATTCTCCATTTGACTCTCTGTTAAAATGGGCTTTTCCTATCTCAGTGTAAAATCAAATGACTATTTCTCCAAGATTTGAATATCAAAAACAGGTCTCAAATGCACAGCAAGAACCAATGATATTTACAGTTCATCAAAATACATTGTACTACACGCTTCTGGCACAGTAATACAGATCAATTGTTATAAAATACAAAATATTAAAGTTTCATAATATAGATTGGCTTTTTATTGACTACCGACATATAATGCTCTAAGTTTCTGATATTTCGAATGAGTTAATGGACTTTCAGGAATTTCAGGCAATGAAAGCCTTGTAGTATTTATTGTTTTATCCAGTTTCCCCAAGAGCATTAATAATCAGATTATGACTTAAGGGTATATAATTAATAAGGCACAGAAAGGAGGCCATTTTGTACATCACAATTACACCAGCACCTAGTAGAGAAATCCCATTTGTCTCATTTCCCTATTCTTTCCATAAATGGAAACAGGCCTAAGGAGAAAGGTATAAAGAGATAGTTACAGGGAGAGAGGATTTGTTGAGAAGTGATACTGAGAGATGAATAAAGGAGGGGAAAAACCGAAAGAAAGAAAGCAAGCGATGGACAGATCTACTGTACAGCTTATGTGGTAGGAATGAATGCTGGTGATGTTATCAGCATTTACTGTTATGAAAGAATATTGTGGATAGTAATTTATAATATTTATAAATGTGCACTTAAACATGCAGATCCAAGAAGTTACTGTTCAGGTTGTCCTGCTCCTCCATAATATTTGCCTCATTTTACTACCTAGCAAAAGACAAGGAACATATGGCAACATGATCAAGGAAAACAATCCTCAGAAAAAGCTAGGGCTTGTCCATTCCAGTGCTTACATTTCTACTTCAACTTTCTCTCTTAATTATTGCCTAATGGCCTCTTTGACAAAGTAATAAACACAATACCTCATTTTTCAAATTTAAACTATTGTTGGAGACAAAGTTCCACAAAAAGTAATGTATTTTTACTATCTATGTTCTCTTTATCATCTACTTTTCCCCTTTTGCAAGAATATAAATAAAGTTACAAGGACTGTCAACCTTTTCCAAGGGTGGTCTGCAGGCTAGCGGAGGGAAGGCACGCCCTATTCTTCCTTTGGTAGAGCTGCATCCCACATTGCTATATACCATATCCAAAAGGAAGCAAGTCAACAAAATACCTTTGAACTACAGTCACTACTATAATGTAGAAAAATGGAGTCAACTAAATACCTTTGAACTACAGTCACTGCTATAATGTAGAAAAATGGAGGTGCATAACAAGGTTTCACAAATTCCGATGCAATCCATTAACAGATAATACAGAATGTGATCTGAACTGTTAGTTGGAGAAAGAAAATTGATGGTCACTATTGTTTTTGGATTATGCATAACAATCTTATGTACAGCTAAGGCACAGTTCATGCCTAGTGTCTCATCCTTAAGCACCAGCACCAAGAGAATTGCATTCAGCCAAAATCATGAGTACATCTCTCTCAAAGGAAAATGTTGCCAAAACTGGAACTCTGAATTAAAAGAAACTACAGGAAAGTCAGATGAGGTGGTATGTGCTGGGAGACAAGTATTATTTCAAGTGGATAACATTTCTGATCTTCACACAGCAAGGTCATTTAACCTGCAACAAAAGCAATCCAAATTACTGAGCATCTTCTATTTTCAACTCAAATCCTTATTTGTTCTGGAACTTATTTTCTGATTCAGTGGCAGGAGTGCTATTGATGCTTAATAAGCATCATAATGCCAGAGCAATAAAACTCAGAATTTACTAACATATATTGCATTGGAAGATATCCTCCAAAATAAAGCTGTTCCAGAAAAGAATTGCACAATAATTCTGTAAGTCAACTGATACTAATTGTAGACACAATACTATTAGATATTTAATACCATATTCCAAATGATACCCCGTTAAAAAAATAACCAGCTCCTTAAAAAGCACTTTAGTCTTACAATACCATTCTAAAGTTGTTAATGTAGGTTGTCTATTCTATCCTTCCAAAACACAGGTCTAAATATAATACCCTTAGAAAAAGATGAAATATCTTTACATTGTGCTCAATCAATGAGACTAATGCAGATGTTTTAGATTAAAATAGAATTTCAAAGCTTGAGTATTCCTTACAACAGTGACATTATGTCCCGTAATTACCTTTCCTATAAAATTTAAATGGCGTAAAGAACAAGCTTTCTTTTCGGTGTAATCTTTTACAATAATGTGATCCTAAGACACCTGAGTGATTTTCTGCCCTAATCTTTTACTAGAATATTTAATTTTTGAGTTGAAGACAATGTAAATAAAAACAGGGCGTTCTCACAATCATTAAGACATTACGTATTTCGTACACAAGTAAAACGAATTTAAAAGGAGCCTGCAACCTAAAACAGCAAACATCCTATTTGCTTGCATTCTTATTTGATGTTTGCTTTTTGGTGGGCTGTACCTACTCACCCATGTTGTAACCATACGGCGACTCACTGGCTCCATCCTGCAGGCTGGCCAGGATCTCCCCCTTCCCAACATCACTGTCACCCACCAGCAGGAATTTCAGGAGAAAGTCGTAAGCCTTCACCGGGCTGCCCTTGTTGCTCATCCTCTCACAAACAACGCTCCATACTGGAACGGACTGGCGGCAGTTTATTTCGTTAAGCAAGTAAAAATTCATTAAACAAGTTTCAACTCGCCCTACGCCGCCACCATTCACTTTCCAGAGAAAATTCCTCGGGTGGCTCGCGCTGCAACCATTCGCCGTCCAAAACCCACAGGAAAACCTGTCGTCTCCTCTCCGTCCACACAGATTTACTTCTCACTAACTATTCTAGGCTGCCAAAGGTGCGGTACTCTTCAATGTTTCCCACAGTTCCCACTTTAAACCCCTCAGAAGTAGGATGAATACACTCCATCGCTTCTGTACACACACGACTCTCACCCCTCTGCCATCCAGTGTGCTCTGGCGCTTCCATTATTGGTTATCATAAAATATAGGCGGTTCCGAGTCCCCAAATTCTATTACACTATTGGTCATCTCGGCTATCAATCATAGACAACACCCGCCCCTCTCCGTTGTTTACATATCGTATCGCCAGGGGTTTCGGCCACCACTGGGCGCGATGCATTAAGGGAATTGTAGTTCTCTTTGGCAATTAGCCCGCTTTTCGCAAGTCAGCGAACACGAGTTTAAGTTGCTCCTATTGTAACTAAAAATACCCCCAAATAACTGCAGCTTTAAGTTATGTACATTTAATTCCTCACCGATAGGCATATCATTTTTAATATGCATTAAAATCAGGCGATCAATTGACCACTCCTGTTGGAGCTCCGGGAAGGTGATTGGCAGTCGAGAACTGAAGATGGAGAATGTGCTGAAGAGAGAGCTAAACACAGCTCGCCTGAAGGGATTCGGATATGCAGGGGGTGGGTGTATTAGCCAAGGGCAGAGTTATGAAACGGATTCAGGAAGAGTGTTTGTCAAAGTCAATCACAAAAGCCAGGTTAATGCATTTACTTTATGGTTTGTATCAATGTTGACATGGCGTATGTGTTTGAGAGAGATGGGGAGGGCCTATACTGTTCTCTTAGCATTACAGACGCTGGCAGAAGAACTGAACTCTAAGGAAGAATGGGATATAGTTTGGCGTTCCAGTCCACAAAAAAAGACGCAGGCGAACGAGTTCACTAAAATAATGGGGGAGGTAAACTTGAATGCAATTTAAGTGAGGTACAGCTTCAAATGAGTGAAATGGATTTCTGACGTATATTGAATCTTTCATCCAGGAATGATATATGGATGGGTTAAACTTCCAAATAGGAATAGATGAAATTCCGAAAGAGCATTAGTGAATACCACTTTTGAGACTGGCTTAGACTTTTAATGAATAGATTAATTTGATAGTATTAATGATATTTCTGAATAGATGTATTTCTGGGAAATTTTTTCGCCACATTTTCTATCTCTGTTGATGTTATAGTTAAATAGAAAGGTGAGTGTATTGACAGTTTTACTATAGCTAACAAAAGAACCGATCCAAGAAAATGGAAAAGACCAACTATTGTCAATATGGTTTGTTTAGTATTTGGATACTTGCTGAAGGGCCTAGACAGCTATACAATTTTTGAGACTCTAAGTTAACACTTGAAGGTCCAGGCAATATTAAATTGCAAAAAGCACTTTAATCCATAATTCTTTTCATAGGTGCAAAAGGTTTTTTTTTACTACAGTATGTTTAAAATTTAATGTTAAGACAAATATGGTGCCTATTGAAATTGTTAATGACATTTTTTAAAGATAGTAAAAATAGTCTTGTAAACTGTTAGGGTTTTGAGCCAAAGGCAGGAAGCTAAATTATAATACCGTTACACCATGTTAAATAGTTTCTCCTTAAAAAGAAAGGTATACCAATTCCATTGAAAACATCATTGATATTCTTGTTTCACTTTTTTTTCTGTGCAGCCAGGAATAACTTTGATAAAATTATTTGGTTGGTTTTTATTTGGTCTGGAATCTGAGAGCACATGGAATCCAACTAGTGTATTCAATACAAAATTGTCCTGGTGAAAGGAGGAGAGTTGTCTTTTGTATTGGGAGGACTCTGACCGGTGGTGTGCCATAGGGATTGTTGTTTCTTATCTGTGTTTATGATTTTAAAGTTCGAAGTACATTCATTATCAAAATATGTATACTATATGCAATCTTGTGATTTGTCTCCCTATAGGCAGGCAGGCACAAAACTTAAGAAATCCATTAAAAAAAAAGGCCATTAAACACCTGATGTGCAAAAAAAACAGATTATGCAAACAATAAAAGTAAGCAAGTTACATTCAGAACTAAAGCTCATGAAAGTGAGTTCACAGCCACGAAGCCAGTCATCACTGCAGCCGGTCCAGGAGCCCGTTAGTTGCAGGCGACAGCCTCAGTTCAGTGCAGAGACGAGTAAACCTTACAGGGCAGCAAGCTGAACACTGGCCTGTCCATCACGTCCAGCTCCAACACCCTAACCTTTTCAATCTGACCTGGTATGCATGTCAGCCAACCATCGGCTTTTTCCATGCTCTTGGACCTGGGCCCAATGTCTTGATTTGCCGCATACCTGACCTTTTCCATCTGGCTCGGCTCATTCCTCACTCTCAGGTCTGAGCCCCACTGCGTTGATTCTGCCTGGCCTCCCCTTGGATCTGTTGTTTTGATTGGCTCCAAGTCTGTTTTATCAATGGCCAAACATTGGCTTATTTCTCGGGCTTGGGACTAGGCCTCGCCATCTCAGTTTGGCCACAACCATCCTGCACCTTCATGGTTTCAGTTCACACAACAAAAATGCCAGGTTGTACAGGCGGTTCAAAAGTTCAACTCTGAAAAGGAAATTACAGGCTATTGATTACAGTGATAACTGTCTACGAACAGTGCGATTAATAGTGTAGTTAGTAGTTTTGTTTGCTGCCAGTAAGGCGTTGCTGTGTTAATAAGGTTGTTAATTTGTTTAGTAGAATCAGCCAAAATGCCAAAGTTGATGGTGTAGAGGTGAAGGGGGTTACAAAGTTTACAAGGGTTCTAGACCAACTTGGGAAATGAGCCAGAGAACAGCAAATGGAATTTAATTTGGACAGGTGTGAAGTGTTGCACTTTGGTAAGTTAAACCAGGGCAGGACTTGAACAGTAAATGGTAGGGCCCTAGAAAATGATGTTGAACATTCTTTTCATATGGGTACAAGGAATATGATTTTATTTGCTTAAGCACTGTACCTCTCTGATATGTTAATCTTATTTTTGTTCTGGAGCTAGTGTCTATTGTTCTGTCACAGTTTCGGGAATACGTATAGTAAGGAAAAATATTTGTATCACTGTAAAGTTAACAGCTTATACAAGATGTGTCTGCATATCTCTCTCTCTCACACACACACACACACACACACACACACACACACACACACACATTTTAGGTTGAAGATGCTTTATTAGAACTGGTGAAGGGAGAAAACAAATTGGTTTGAAATTGCAGAGGTGGTGAGGGAAGGAGTGGTGGACAAAGGGAATATCTTAGATCGAGTGAAGTCAGTGTTGCCGTGAGGATAAGATGGCGGTCATTTATTTGATGGATTAATGAAAATAGTTGTTGAGAAAATGAACAAAATATATGATTTTTTAAGTTTCCAATAACTGCAATTTTTTACTTTAATTTAAAACATGATTTACTTTGACACTACAATTTGTTCTTTATATTCCTTTCATATTTTCTTTCATTTTGATATTTTTCAGTTACTGTCAGACCAAGAGAGTTGCTTAATGGTTCATTGATGAGCTGACCTCAGAACTACCTTTGACCTCTCGGTCAAGGAAGGAAAAAATTCATCATTATTCTTGTTCTTGATTGCCACACAGCATACCATGCTTGGATTTAAACAGGTCTCATAAGAACTTCTTCTTTACAAACCTACCCTGCACTTAATGCCTGCTTGCTTCTAAGGTGGACATTTATAAGGTGCAAAAGTTAATTTCATGAACTGATGTTTGTATACCCATATTAAACCAAAGCATTTCTGTGAGCTATCTAACCCTAACTACCTATGAGCGATATAGAGGCTGCACTGATTAAATATGTGTGACTGGTGCACATAACTACCATTATCACTTTGTGTAACTGATCTGTGAATCCATAGCTGTTTAACAACTTATTTGCTCATCAAGAAAGATTTTTAAATTGTAATTTCATTTAATTTATTTTTCTACTCAACTCTGTTGTTTTGGAGTTAAGAAAAATGGATCTCATCAGCAGCTTGATCTGTTATATTTGTGAGTCATTATTTTTGTTGCCCAATTTAAATTTTAAGTTAAAAGAAACTTTTATAAGACCATAAAGTAATGGCAAAAATTGAATAGGTAATTATAAAACTGCACCTGCATTATCTATTTGTATTTCTGCTATAAGAGTCACTAGGATGCTTGTCTCTACCTTGTTTCTTTATTCACGTCAGTGGGATGAGCATAAAAGTCAACAGGAATCAAAATCAGGTTTAATTTCACTGGATTATGTTGTGAAATCAGTTTTATGGCAGTGGTACAGTGCAGTACATTTAAAAAATTATAAATTGCAACAAGAAGTATAAATAAGTGGTGCAAAAAGAGAACAAAAAAATTGTAGGGTAGTTTTCATGGGTTGGTTCATTTTCCATTCAGAAATCTGATGGTGGAGGGGAAGAAGCTGTTTGTAAAACATTGAATGTATGTCTTCAAGCTCCTGTACCTCCTAACTGATGGTGTCAATGAGAAGAGGGCATGTCCTGGGAGATGGGGGCCCTTAATGATGGATACCACCTTGTTGAGGCTTAGTCTTTTTACGTCCTTGATGCTGGCGAGCCTAGTGCCATGATGAAATTGGCTGAGTTTACAACCTTCTGCAGCTTTTCTGATCCTGTGCAGTGGCCTCTCCATATCAGTTGGATGATACATTTGTAGAAATTTCTGAGAGTCTTTGGTGATATACCAAGTCTTCTCAAACTCCAAATGAAGTATAGCTGCTATTGTGCTGCCTTTGTAATTGCATTAGCATGTTGGGGCCAGGATAGATTTCAGGGATGTTGACACCCAAGAACTTGAAACTGCTCACCCTATCCACTGTCGCTCCCTCAATAAGGACTGGTGTATGTTCCCTTGGATTCCCCTTCATGAAGTCCACAATCATTCCGTTGATCTTACAGTTATTGAGTACAAGGTTGTTGTTGCGACACCACCCAATCAGCTGGTCTATTACACTATTGTATGACTCCTTGTCATCATCTGAGATTCTGCCAACAGCAGTTATGTCATCTGTAAATTTATAGATGGCGTTTGAGCTGTGTCTTGCCACACAGTCGTGGGTCTAGAGAGAGTAGAGCAGTGGGCTAAGCACATATCCTTGAGGTGCGTCGGTATTGATTGTTAGTGAGGCGGAGATGACGTTTCTGATGTGCACTGATTGTCCAATGAGGAAGTCAAGGATCCAGTTGCAGAGAGAGGTGGAGAGGCCCTGGATTTGAAGCTCGATTTTTACTGTGAGTATGATGGTGTTGAACACTGATTTGTAATCAATAAACAGCAGCCTGGTGTACATATTGCTGTTGTTCAGGGGATCCAAGGCTGAGTGGAGAGCCAGGGAGATTGTATCCACTGTACACCCTTTGTGGTGGTAGGCAAATTGCAATGGGGTCAGGTCTTTGTTTAGGCAGGAATTGGTTCTGGCTATGACTAACCCCTCAAAGCACTTCATCACAGTAGATAGCAGAACAACTGGGCAATGTTCGTTGAGGCAGCTCACCCTGTTCGTCGTGGGAACTAGTATGATTGGTACCCTTTTGAAGCAGGTGGGAATCTTGGATTGCAGTCGTGAGAGATTGAAGAATCCTTGAACACCCTGCTGGTTGGTTGACACAAGTTTTCATTTCCCTGCCATTGGAGCCTGATGCCTTGCTAGGATTCGCCCTCTTGAAAGAGTCTGAGGAAAATGAATTAAAGGTCAGTTGATAAAGAGATTATGCTGCTAGACATCATAATTGGAGATCCTAAGTTTTTGGAACATATAACAGCATAGCACAGGAACAAGCCCTTTGGTCCACATTGTTTGTGCTGAACATGATGCCGAAGTAAACTAGTTCTCTTCTGCCTGTATAGTGACAATTAAACGGTACAGCACAGACAACAGTCCCTTCAGCCTGTGATGTTGTGCTGAGCTAATTAAACTAATTTATTTTGCCTGCACATTGTTCATGTTTTTTTTCTCTGCATATTCACATGTCTGAGAGCCTCTTAAATACCTCTATAGTATCTGCCTCCACTACTACCCAGGCACCCACCACTCTTTTTGTTTTTTTAAAGTAAAATAGTTGCCTTGCACATTTTCATTGAACTCCCCCCCCCCCCCACCACCTTAAGTGTATTCCCTCTAGTATTAGCTATTTCAACGTTGAGAAAAAGATATAGGCTGTCTACTCTAACTATGCCTTGCATAATATAAAAACTTCTATGAGGTTTCCCCTCAGTCTCTGCTGCTCCAGAGTAAACAGTCCGAGTTTGTGTAACCTCTCTTGATAGCACATGCCCTCTAATCCAGACAGCATTCAACATCACTCGAGATGAAGGGCCTCAACTTGAAATGTTGACAATCTATTTCTCTCCAATGATGCAGTCTAACCTACTATGTTGCTCCAGATCACAGCATTTGAAGTCTCTTGTGTCAACATTTTTGTAAGCCTCTTCCGCACTCTCTCCAAAGTCTCCACACCCTCCTTGTAATGGTGCAACCAGAGTTGAATGGAGCTCAGAAAAATAGAGGGCTATGGGTAACCCGAGGTAATTTCTACAGTAAAGACATGTTCGGCACAGCTTTGTGGGCCGGAGGGCCTGTATTGTGCTGTAGGTTTTGTATGTTTCTATGTTTCTATTGCAAATGTAGCATAACCAGAGTTTTATAAAGTTGCAACATAACCTCTGGATTCTTGAGCTCAGCAAAAGACCAGCAAGCAAGTTTCTTTGTATAGCACTTTTCAAACACAAGGCAGTTCATTAAGTGTTCTACATAGAACAAAATATAGAAATCAAACATCAAGTTTCAGATGATATATAAGAGACTAAAATCACACAAAAAATAGATATGATAAGTAGAAGTTACAGTGCAGGGGATTCTAGTTAAAAGCTACAGTGAAAAGAAAAGTTTTAACCCTTGATTTAAAAGACCTTAAAGTTGGGGTAGACTTCAGGTCCTCTGGAAGGTCATTCTGGATACATGGATCAGAATAAGAAAGCTGCTTCACCATGTTTAGTTTCCTAAGGACAGTAAGTAGACCTGCCCCAGATGGCCTGAGAGCTTGGAAAGGAAGGGTCCTATCATTTCTTCAATGCTTTTCTCTTACACTAGACCTCCCAAAGTGTAGCTCCTCATACTTGCTCGGATCAAACCCCATTTGCCATTTTCCTGCCATATCTGTACTGATTGTTTGATTATATCCTTTAAAAGTCCTCTACACTATCCACAACTCTACATTTGGTTGCTATTCTCTGTTAAAGCTAATTTCACAGGAAGAACAGGATAAGTACCACAACTAGTGTTGGTGGCTGCCTTGCTTTCCACTGATGAATCGGTGCTGAGTGAGTGTAAAATTTGATCAAAGTCAAACTAAAATTTATTATCAAGGTATGTATGTGTTTCCATATTCTACCTTAAGATTAATTTTCTTGCAGGAATTTACAGAAAAAGTAACACAATAAAATTTACCAAAGACTACACATAAACAAAGATTGACAAACAACCAATGTTCAAAAGATGACAGATTGTGCAAATAAAAAATGAATACTGAGAACATCGAGTTGTAAAAAGGCCTAGAAAGTGTGTGTGTACAGTAGGTTGTAGAATCAGTTCAAAGTTGTAAGTGAAATTATCCACACCACTTCCTGAACCTGAAGATTGGAGGGTAACTATTTCTAAACCTGGTGGTGTGGGACTTAAAGGCTTTCGTACTTGCTGCCCAGTGGTAGGAGCAGAAAGAGAGCATAGTCTGGATGGTGGGGATCCTCGATGATGGATGCTGTTTTCTTGTGGCAGTCCTCCTTGTAAGTGCGCACAATGGTAGAGAGGCCTGTGATGGACTGGGTTGTATCCACCACTTTCTGTTTCTTGGCATTGGTATTTACGTATCAGGCTGTGATGCAACTAGTTAAGATACTCTCCAATGTACAAATGTCGAAGTTTGTCAAAGGTTTTGGTGACATGCCAAATCTACACAAACATCTAAGAAAGTAAAGGCACTGTGCTTTCTTTGAAATAACATTTTTGTGCTGGTCCCATGACATATCCACTGACATAACAATGATATGATAAGGAATTTACAGCTATTAACCTCAAATCCAGAAAAACTCAAAATTTTTAGAGCATGAAACATAGAACAGTACTGCATAGGAACAGATCCATTTGGGCACAATCAAATATCAAATCAATTAAATTAGTTGTCAAATAGCCAACTAAATTAATCCCTTCTGCCGACGAAATGTCCATATCCTTTCATTTCACTTACATTCTTGTGGCTACCTAAATGTCCCTTAAAAGTCCTTACTGTATCTGCCTCTTCAACCACTCCGGGCACTGCATTCCAGACGCCCACCACTCCCCGTGTTAAAAAAAACTTGCCCCTTGTATTTTTTTTTACCTTGTCCCCTCTCACCTTAAATGCAATGTTAGATAGGCCAACCCTTGGGGGAAAAAAAGATACTGGATGTCTACTCCATCTACACCTTTCATAATATTATAAACCTCTGTTAGAATTTCCCCTCAGCCTCCATCACTCCAAATAAATCAACCTGTTTGTCCAGCCTCTCATTATAGCACGTGCCCTCTAATCTAGCCAACATCCTGGTAAACCTCTTCTGCACCCTCTCCAAAGCCTCGACATCCTTCCTATAATGGGGTGATCAGATCTGTATACAATACTCCAGATGCAGCCTAACTTGGAGTTTCATAAAGATGCAACATAACTTCCTGTCTGTTGAACGCAGTGCCTTGACTAATTAAAGCCAAGCATGCCATATGCCTTCTTAAAATGTAGTTCTTAGAATCTTTACTATCAAGAATATAGCTATTTGGGTGCGTAAGACCAATATTTGTGTAGCTTTAGACTTGTAGGAGTCAACACCATAAATATGAGGGAAAGCATTAAGGGTGATTTGCCTTTCACAGGTGTAACAATCTGTGTGCCTTGACAACCAGTGCACATGGTTGAATCACAGAATTTGTAGGGCAAGAGGAACCCATTTGACCTACGGAAAATTTCTTATGCAGATTGTACTGCAGGAGCTTTTGATTCTCTTAACAGTCATTTAAATTGTCCTTGCACCAGGTCCTCCCCTGCGCTAGGACCCAGGCGCCGCTGCAGTGATACACTCAGAGCCTGGATTCCACTGCCATGTTCTGGCCCATACCCAACCTTTCCAAATTGGCCTCACGTTTAGGTGGATTGAAGCTCACTCTCAGTTTAGGTAGATGGGCTGCAAAACTCCTCCACTCCAACATTCCTCCATTCTGCTCACTCTGACTTTGACTCTGTCTCAGACATGCCTCGACCTCACTCCAACCATTTCTACTCGAAGATGCCTCGACTACACTTCAACTTTGCATCGCACCCACATGTCTTGACCCTCGAGTCAGTCTTTGTTCTCCTCTTCATTGTTTGCAGTGATAGTTTACACAGTTTAGCTGCTAACGGAAATAATATTGTGCTAAACTCTTATTTTCTTATGATTTCATTAGAGAAGAAAACTAACTTATTTTCTTTGGGCCATGACCTCTTATTTCACATTTAATGAGAGTCAAATTTCATTTCATCTTTTTGAAAATATATTTTAACCAAAGTCTTCTAATCAAAAAGTCATCTTATCTGACTAGTTTTTATCACTTGTTATTAAGCTAATGTAGCCCTTACCACCATCTGATCTTCCAACATCACCTGCTTTGAGTTCATCTCCACAATATCAGTATTATGTTTAAATCCACCTTATGATTCATATTAGATATATTTTGTCTGTTTAAATGTTTGTCACAGTGTTAATGCAATGATTTTAAAATCTGAAATGGATGACATTTTTTATGTGTAACAGATCTGCAATGTTAATTCGTAATCTTAATTGTTGCTTCAAGATATAAATATGTGTGGATTTTAAGTCAGCATTTTCATAGTTTTGCCTTCAAACTCAGGAAATAGAGCACTTCTGGAATTTCTATTTCTGTGTCACTGCATGTGGAAATTGTGAAGTTGCTCTTGGTTATTTAGTGCAGTTGAGCAGCTTCTGCCACCTCTAGCTTTCTCCACCACAATTGAGGGAAATGTTTTGAATGGACATAAACATTTTTGCAAATTAGTCCCTCTGTAAAATACTTTGACGATTTATTTTATTGCACAAACACTCTGAGTTACTAATGTTATACTAAGGTTAAATTAATATTTAGGAAACTGCTGCCTCCTTTAATTTTTAAATTTTTTATAGAGTGTAATTCTCTCTCTAATATTTCAAAAGCATAAGGGATTTTATAATGTTCTTTGTAATACTTCAGCATTAACCTAGTGTATGTTTATATTTGTTTAAAAATTTGTTTTTACTTCATAGTCTGTGTGGATCATAAAATGTAATCAATTATTCAGCTGGTTTGATGATATCATTCTTTGAAGCCAAGGTTTCCTTTTGAATCATGCCTGACTGTAACAGCTGGCAGAAATGATTAAATTTTGGTCAAAATAATGCAGGAAATTATCTCTGTTCTATCTGAAAATGAACTAGTTCTGTATTGTTGTGCAATTCTTCTTACGGGATTGGTAGATTTTAAACTAAGAGAATTGGTGTTTATTAATTGCCTCTTCTTGAAACAACGGGACCTCATTGAAGGAGAGACTATTTCAGGATTAGCAAGCCTATGCTAAGGTGAAAATTGGATTTACAAGTGCTTCACTGAGAACTTAACAAAACACGTTTTTCACTTTGCCATCGGTGGAAAGTGAACAGAAAAAGTGCTTATGTAAGCTGAGATTTTACATTTATGATGTTTCTCGGTTTAACTTGTAAATTAATGTTACTTAATTTTAGCTTGTCATTCATCAGAGTTGTAATGTCTTAATGAGTAAACTAAATTTTGCTCTGATCTATTTAGGGTAATTTATTTAGGTTCTATCATGCTATGTAAAATACAAAACCAGGTGTTTACTCTCATTAGATAGTATCCTGAAATCAATGATAACTTCCACTCCAGTTCTGAGGTGGCTGACAAGCCATTATGTGAGTAGAACATTCTGCCTTGGGTTTGGAGGAAGCGCTGGACAGCATGCGTGGCTTAGTTTAGGAGGTGGTGTGCTCCTTCTTCTGTTTACGCTGGATTTCATTGTGTTCCTGGTTGTACTCCAATTCCTGTTCCTGAGAACTTAATTCTCAGTGCCATCCTTAATTCTTTTCCATCTTGTACATCTACGTGCCAGGGATTCCAATATAATGTCACATTATTTTCATGGATGCTGAGAAGCATCTATGATTGTTTTTCACTGTTTTGATAGACGTTTATATGGAGTCCCCATTTCACAAATCTGGTGAATGATGTGGCCTATCTGTTGAAGCTTGTTGATGGTCATCAGAATTTGGGATGGTGCCCTGGGAGAGCACAGTGAAGATGGTTTGTATATGTTGCTCATAGATTAGGGAAAAAAGTTGTGAATGCAACCTTGGCAGAATTTATCCACTGTTTTTGAGGTGCATGGTTAGATCTTGGAAGTGTACAGGAAGGCAGGGATCCCAGCTTGCCTAGGAGACTAGGAGATGTGGATCTTCAAAGTCTCTTCCTCAAAAGTTGAAAGGCTCTACTAGTACACTAAAGGTAATAGTGAAGTTCATCGTTGAGTCTGCTTTTGCTGAGAGGCAGCTCCTGAGATATGGGAACTGATTAATTTTTTTTTACAATCTTACTGTGACAGTGCCAGTTATTCATAAATATTCACTTGTTTGATTCACTTGTTTGTATATTAGTACTGGAATCAAAGCTTGTATTGTGAATTTAATTTGGCCCTGAGTAGGTATAAACCGTTACTGTCCAATTTGCAGTTCTATAGAATGGAGAACGGTTGGCAGAAGATTAAATCCCTAAGGCTGCATCCTACTTACAACCAAGGAGGTGAACTTGCCTCAAGTAAGGAGTCAGTGATCAGCCGTGAGAAGAATAACATCAAAGAACTCATCAGCCTTTACTCTGAGAAAAGACGTGCTTTCTTGACTCCATTATATAGCACCCCTAAATGATTAATTGGAAATGCCTCAGCCCATTGTGAATCAATATGGCCTGGGATACCCTTTTAGAATTGGGTTCCCAATCTGGGGTCCACGGACGCCTTGGTTAATGGTAGGGTACATGGCGCAAAAACAGTTGGGAATTCCTTGCTTTTGAAGTTTTAAAATTTGATAGAAAAGAAAATTGATCACAAATTTTCACCCTGGTCTGGGAAGAGGAGGACATGCCAAAGGACCCAAGATATTTTGTAATCATGCGCCTCTTCAAGAAAGGAGACAAATTCATTTCCGGTAACGACAGAGGAGTCTCCTCCCTGTTTGCTGTAGAAGATGGCAGCCACCATCTTCCACTGCCTGAAAAACTGCTCTCTGAATAACTTTGTGTATTTTCTAGATCTGACAGCACAATGGACATGACATTCACCTTGATAAGAACGAGACATGTGGGGAAGATAATCACTGCAAAATACTGCCTTTTTAAAAAACTTTATAAAAGTCCTTAAGTCTGTTAATTGAGATGGGTTGTAGAATTTTTTTTCTGAAATTTTTCTACCAAATTTATCTTCTTGACTTTTGTTGTGCACCTGCTTCATAAATTGCTGGACAAAAAAGGCCAGTGGTAGAATGAGTGGAACTTTTTTTCTGCAATAAATTATCTGTAATTAAAAGGGAATTCAGAAAATTAGTTAATATAAAAGACAGAATTTTTGTACAAAAACAATAAATGAATGTGCAAAAGTGATTTGAATTGTTACTTGGAAAAAGAGCACTAAACATGCCTAGGAGAGTTAAATTAGGTATCTTGCATTGAGGAGAATAGGCAATTAACCACATTGCACAGTTGACTAATTCCATGTGAATGCGCAATGAAAACAAAATGGCAGGGATCTCAGATTTATACAATACAATAGAAGAATTATACAATAGAAGAATAATATCATATGAAAAGCATTTATTACAGATTTGTGTTTTTATCCATGCCTGAGCAAACAATTGATTCTGCATTTGAGTGGTATATATTTGTCTGACTTTTCAGGAGGTGACACTAAATGTGTGTTGCAAAAATTAGTATATTTGAAATTTTGCAATATTTGAGTTTTGCTTGATTGATAGATCATTTCATGATTCCTGATATTGTTGTTGGCCGTGGTCTCACTTTTGATATTGTTTTAAACAGGCCAAAACAATGTTTGATGGTGAAATGGCAAGTCTGGAGGCCATTTTGAAAACGAACACTGTTAAAGTGCCACAGCCAATTAAAGTGATCAGTCTGTCAGATGGTGGGTCGATGTTTGTTATGGAGCATTTGGATATTCACAGCTTAAACAGGTGGGCTATAAAAATTGAAACTTAGTTGATTTTTTCTTAACATTATTCCAATCTGATTAAGGCAATCAGAATCAAAAGAACTGTTTCAGAGTAATTTCATTCCCAATTTGTGTTTTTTTAAAGTAAAAAAGCAATTTCAATTATTAATTTTATTGTGTGTTACTGCATGTTCCCCAGACTTTATCATGGGTTCAGATATTTCTACTTTCCCTTCTTAGCTTATCCGTTGGAACTTTGCTTCTGGTTACTTGTTTAGAAGAAGCTGAAATACATTTCACTTCTGCTTTTATATTCTCTCACTTTATGTAGCTGTGGAATGCAACTTTATCCACCCATGTCTACACTATTATTCTGAACCATTAGATCTACAGAGCTACACAGTATGAGCCCATGATATAATTGAATCTTTTAATAACGTTAATGAACTGTAATACTGCTAAGCGATTTTCTTTCAAATACATGGAATTGTGGTTTTTAGAATTTCAGTTCGGGTTTATTTATCGGCTTTCTTCAGTACACGAGTATGAAGAAGAATGAAATGATTGTTACTCTGGATCCAATGCAGCATAAAAAAACAAAATAAGCGTATAAATCACAATATATGTGACAATAAAAGCAATGTTATAAAACACAATGTTCAAGTGACTGGTGAGTGTGGTGATATATACATGAGGTTAGCTTCACAAACAGGAGAAAATCTGCAGATGCTGGAAATCCAAAGCAACACACACAAAATGCTGGAGGTGCTCAGCAGGCCAGGCAACAGCTATGGAAAAGAGTAAACAGTGGGCATTTTGGGCAGTCTTGATGAAGGGTCTTGGTTCAAAATGTTGACTGTTTACTCTTTTCCATAGATGCTGCCTGGACTGCTGAGTTCCTCCAGCATTTTGTGTGTGTTGCATAAGATTAGCTTATATACACAGACTGAATGCACGTACATAAAGTGATGCTAGCTGCAGGAGTATCTAAGTATAAGGTGACTCTGACAAGAAATGATAATGTGACTCTTGGGACAGGGAACTCTTCTAGGTAGTAGGAGGGCATATGAAAATATAGGACAGTGACTGTCAGTGTAGGTATTAGGCATGGAGAGTAATCGTAAAATGGCAGTGCATGGGGTTTGACGGATGCTGAGGGGCTGTGGAGAAGAGTAGCTGATGTGGATGGGGTGGTGGTGGGGGTTGCTAATAGTTGGAGGTGTTGATCAGCCTGACATCTTGGGGGAATTAACTATTTTTGAGTGATCAGCTCTTTACAACTTAATGATCTTTTTTTGTCTAAGTCTTAAATTCCACTGAAGGATTCTTAACCTAAAATGTTTACCATTTTTCTTGCTCCTTAGATGTTGCCTTGATGTGCTGAATATCTTCAGAATTTTTTGTTTGTATTTTTCTGTATGAGGTTTTAATTTCGTATCAGTCATCATAAAAATGTTCAGAGGAATGGAAAAAATATCTAAACTGTACGGTATTATAAACTTAGAACACAAGATTATGGGAAAATAGGAGGAATATGTTATTTGGCCCTTCAAACCTGTCCCACCTTTTAAAATGATCATTGATGATCTAAACTGGCATCGACTCTCTTTGTGTCATTTTTCCATAAGCTTCTGTTCCTTCATGTATCCAACTCCTCTTTAAATATTTCTGATGTTCCAAATTCCACCACCATCTAAGTAAGAGAATTCCAGAAATTTACCATTCTTTATGAAAACAAATATCTATGTGTCTCAGTTTAAAATGACTGGCCCTTTCTTATTATGTCTCTTTGTTTGACACTGTCCCACTTCTGAAAAGATTACAACAGCTACCCTGTCAGGTTCCCTTAGGATCTTGTATGTTTAAATAAGATCACCCCTCATTCCCCTAAACTTCAAGGAATATGGGCCCAAACTATTTGGTCTTCCTGGCAAATGAGAAAATCTGCAGATGCTGGAATCCAAGCAACACATACAAAATGCTGGAGGAACTCAGCAGACCAGGCAGCTTCTGTGGAAAAGGTGCTGAGATCCTCTAGCATCTTGTTTGTGTTGCTCGTCTCCCTTGGTTAGGCGACCCTCTAATTCCAATCTCCTTTGCACTCATTCCAGTGTTATCCTTTCATTCAATAAGGAGATCAAATTGCTACACAGTATTCCAGGTTAGGCCTCTCCAACACCCTGGACAATTTTTGTAACGCCTCCCCATCTTTAAACTCCAACCCCTTTGCAGTACAGGCCAAAATGCCCTTTGCCTTCAGAACTACTTGCTGGATCTGCACGCTAGCTTTTTATGACTCATGCACTAGGACAGCTTGATCCTTCCGTTCTTCACTCACAGTCAGTCTCTTTCCATTTTGATCATTTCTCTTTTTGATTTACTGTGTCCTACCAAAGTGCATGATTCCCACTTTCCCACTTGAAAGTTATTTCCCATGGTAGAGATATGGCAGAGTTATTTCCCATGGTGTGGGAGTCTTGGACAAGAGGGCACAACTTCAGGACTGAAGGACATCCATTTAGAACAGAGATGCGGAGAAATTACTTTAGTCAGTGGGTGGTAAATCTATGGAATTTGCTGCCACGAGTGGTTGTGGAGGCCAAGTCATTGAATGTATTTAAGACAGAGATAGATTCTTGATTAGCCAGGTCATCAAAGGGTATGGGGAGAAGGCAGGGGAGTATGGATGACTGGAAGAATTGGATCAGCCTATGATTGAATGGTGGAGCAGACTGATGGGCCAAATGGCCCACTTCTCCTATATCTTATAAAAGTTGCTGGTGAACACAGCAGGCCAGGCAGCATCTCTAGGAAGAGGTGCAGTCGACGTTTCAGGCCGAGACCCTTCGTCAGGACTAACTGCAGGAAGAATATCTTCCTTCAGTTAGCCCTGACGAAGGGTCTCG
The DNA here is from genome assembly GCF_030028105.1 of Mobula birostris. Taxonomy (NCBI): domain Eukaryota; kingdom Metazoa; phylum Chordata; class Chondrichthyes; order Myliobatiformes; family Myliobatidae; genus Mobula; species Mobula birostris. The sequence goes on from NC_092393.1 coordinate 23,845,449, forward strand.
GCCTGAAACGTCGACTGCACCTCTTCCTAGAGATGCTGCCTGGCCTGCTGCGTTCACCAGCAACTTTTATGTGTGTTGCTTGAATTTCCAGCATCTGCAGAATTCCTGTTGTCTCCTATATCTTATGGTCTTATGGAAACTTCATTTTCCTTTTTTGCCCACTCACTCAGTTTGTCCTCAGTCAGTTGCAGAATTGTGTTATCTTTACCACACCATGCCCTTCCAGCTATTTTCATATCACCAGCAAATTTTGAAACCTTGCATACTGTTCCTTCCTCCAGGTCATTAATTTAAATAGTGTACAATTGTGGGCCAAGAGCTGATTCCTGCAATGGTTACACCCTTACATTCTGAAAAGGGCCCATTTATTATAACCCTTATATTTTCTCTGTGACAAGCAGTTTCCACTCCATTGAAACAGCCGCCTTCTGATTCTTGACTAAGCCTTTTTGAAATCTAAATACATTTTATCTGCAGATTCTCCTCAAAAGTTAGGAGCAAACTTCACTTACTTTTATAAAACTATGTTGATGAGGTTTAATTATATTCAGCTTTCCTAAAAGATCAAGTTTTTTCTTATTTGATTATTACTTGATCATTTACAGTTTAAACAAACTGGCCTTTAGGTTTCTGTCCTCTGTCTTTCTCCTCCTTTTGAGCAAGGGAGTCACATTGACTATTTTCCAATCTTCTGGTAAAAATTTCAATCAGTGCATTATGGAATTAGTGTATTTGGTCTGTAGTGACTTAATTATACATTGTGGGCAACAATCAAATCAGAAAATGCTCAACAGGTCATGCAGATTTATTGTAAGAAAAACAATATTTAATTTTCAGACCAAAGCCTCCTCACCAAAAACTGCCTGAGTATTTTCTGCTTTTATACAGTGACCTGCATTTCAGACTTCTCAGTTTCTGCAAGTTTTGATTTGATTGTGGAACAGTAGTTTGGTTTGCAATTGGGGATCTGTGGATCAGGTTGCAGGTCAAGCCTGGAGTTCTGTGTTGGACAAACTGGGAGCTAAAAGCAAAAAAGTTGGTTCATTTTCCTCTTGCCTTGGAATTGGATGCATAGTTCTTGAGATTATAATTGAAAATCTTAAGTTTATGTGTGGTAGTATAAAGGACACACCATGGTTAATGGAAATTCTAAAATCATTTTAGATATTTTTACATGATTTGTCAAGCCATGTAAATAATGCCAAAAAGATAGTCAATGTGGATGACAATTGATTTGCCACATGGAAGGTCCAAGGTGGAATTAAATATTACTCCTTGGTTTATTTATGTCAAAAGCTGTTGGAAAAGATGCCTGTGTTCAGTTCTGATGTTTCTTCTCTAGATACATGGCTAAACTAGGAGAGCAACTGGCAGATCTGCATCTTCATAATGCAAAACTTAACGAGCAGCAACAAAGAGATGCGCAGACTGTTGGTAAGGTACCAATGTTTACTCAGAACTTGGTCATTTGTAATTGGCTTTAGCATGATGAATTTTGCAACTTGGGATTCTAAATCTTCGGAACTTAAGGATTAAATCAGTTAAACTTTGGAGAAGTCTTACTCTTTTTGAATTACAATTTTAGTTGTAAAGGATTCAGATGCCCTGAAAAATGCTGATCTCTTTATGAAAAAGTACACACTGTACCTTTAAGCGCATAGGATTTATTGATTCATCTGAGGAATTATCTGATAAAATAGTGTAATTGTATTGTACTGTGAAATACTGTAATTTACCATTGAACTGTCAAGGAATTGGTAATGAAGCATTAAGGTAGATGAAACCTTGTGAATCTTTTGCAGAGCAGACTCAATGGGCCAAACGGCCTACTTCTGCTCCTATATCTTATGGTCTTATATAGGTTACCACTTTTTGCTACCTTCTGAAACTGAGCAGTACTGAAGATGAGCAGTTTCTAGTTCCTGGGTGTTAGCCTCTCTGAAAATCTATCCCAAGTTCATCATATTGGTGCAATTACAAAGAAGGCACGTCAGCGGCTATATTTCACTAAGAATTTGAGGACACATCTAATATCCCTCTGCCCTTTCTCGATCTCTCAGTCTCCATCTCTGAGACAAACAGTCTACTGACATCTTTTATAAACCTACCGATTCCTACAGCTATCTTGACTATACTCTTTCCCACCCTGCTTCCTGTAAAAATGCAGTTTTCTTTTCTCAGTTCCCTCGTCTCCACCCCACCTGTTCCCACGAAGAGGCTTTCCTTTCCAGGATATCAGAGATGTCCTCCTTCTTCAAAGAATGGGATTTCCCTTCCTCTACCATTAATACTCCCCTCACTGATATCTCCCCCATTTTTGGACATCCACTGTCACCCCCACCTTCCCACTGCTTGAACGGGGATAGAGTTCCTCTTGTTCTCACCACTCCATGAGTCAGAGCATCCAGCAGATCATTCTGCAAAACTTTGGCCATCTTCAATGAGATCTTACCACCAAACATATCTTTACTCTTTCCCTCCCCCCCCACTTTCTGCAGGGATCAATCCCTCCATGATTCCCTTGTCCATTGGTTTCCCCCCCCCCACTCATCTCCCTCCTGGCACATATCCCTGCAAATGACAGAAATGCTACACCTGTCCATTCGCCTCTTCCCTTAACTCTATTCTGGGCCCCAAAAAGTCCTTCTAGGTGAGGCAGTACTTCACCTGCAAATCTGTTGGGGTCGTCTACTGTACTGATGCTGCCAGTGCAGCCTCTTTACATTAGTGAGACCCGACGTAAGTTGTGGGACCGCTTTGTTGAGCACCTCCACTCCATCTGCAAAAAGTGGAATTTCCTAGTGGCCAACTATTTTAATTCTTATCCCAATACCTGTTACACTGTATCTGTCTACAGTCTCCTTATTTGCCACAATGAGGCTACTCTCAGGATGGAGGAGCAACACCTCATATTCTGTCTAGGTAGCCTCCAACCTGATGGCATGAACATTGATTTCTCCTGTTTTTTTTTCTATTCCTCTTCCCTCTTCTTCTTTTCCCTCTCTGGTCTCTTACCTCTTCACTTGCCTATAGTCAATAGACAATAGGTGCAGGAGTAGGTCATTCGGCCCTTTGAGCCAGCACCACCATTCACTGTGATCATGGCTGATCATCCACTATCAGTATCCAGTTCCTGCCTTATCCCCATAACTTTTGATTCCACTATCTTTAAGAGCTCTATCCATCTCTTTTTTGAAAGCATCCAGAGACTTGGCCTCCACAGCCTTCTGAGGCAGAGCATTCCATATGTCCACCACGCTCTGGGTGAAAAAGTTTTTCCTCAACTCCGTTCTAAATGGCTTACCCCTAATTCTTAAACTGTGGCCTCTGGTTCTGGACTCACCCATCAGCGGGAACATGCTTCCTGCCTGCAGCGTGTCCAATCCCTTAATAATCTTATGTGTTTCAATAAGATCCCCTCTCACCCTTCTAAATTCCAGAGTATACAAGCCCAGTCGCTCCAATCTTTCAATATATGGCAGTCCTGCCATCCCGGGAATTAACCTTGTGCACCTACGCTGCACTCCCTCAATAGCAAGAATGTCCTTCTCAAATTTGGAGACCAAAACTGCACACAGTACTCCAGGTGTGGTCTCACCAGGGCCCTGTACAGCTGCAGATGGACGTCTTTGCTTTTATACTCCATTCCCCTTGTTATGAAGGCCAACATGCCATTAGCTTTTTTCACTGCCTGCTGTATTTGCATGCTTGCTTTCAGTGACTGATGTACAAGAACACCTAGATCTCGTTGTGCTTCTCCTTTTCCTAACTTGACTCCATTTAGATAATAATCTGCCTTCCCATTCTTACCACCAAAGTGGATAACCTCACATTTATCCATGTTAAACTGCATCTGCCATGCATCTGCCCGTTCACCCAGCCTGTCCAAGTCACCCTGCATTCTCATAACATCCTCCTCACATTTCACACTGCCTCCCAGCTTTGTGTCATTGGCAAATTTGCTAATGTTACTTTTAATTCCCTCATCTAAATCATTAATATATATTGTAAACAGCTGCGTCCTAGCACTGAACCCTGCGGTACCCCACTGGTCACCGCCTGCCATTCCGAAAGGGACCCGTTAATCACTACTCTTTGTTTTCTGTCAGCCAACCAATTTTCAATCCATGTCAGTATTCTGCCCCCAATACCGTGTGCCCCAATTTTGCCCACTAATCTCCTATGTGGGACTTTATCAAAGGCTTTCTGAAAGTCCAGGTACACTGCATCCACTGGCTCTCCCTTGTCCATTTTCATAGTTACATACTCAAAAAAAATTCCAGAAGATTAGTCAAGCACGATTTCCCCTTTGTAAATCCATGCTGACTGGGACCAGTCCTGTTACTACTATCCAGATGTGTCGTAATTTCATCTTTTATAATTGACTCCAGCATCTTTCCCACCACCGACGTCAGGCTAACCAGTCTATAATTCCCTCTTTTCTCTCTTCCTCCCTTCTTGAAGAGAGGGACAACATTAGCCACCCTCCAATCCACAGGAACTGATCCTGAAACTATAGAACATTGGAAAATGATTACCAATGCATCCACGATTTCTAAAGCCACCTCCTTAAGTACCCTGGGGTGCAGACCATCAGGTCCCGGGGACTTATCAGCCTTCAGACCCAACAGCCTATCCAACACCCTTTCCTGCCTAATATAAATTTCCTTCAATTCATCCATTACCCTAGGTCTTTTGGCCACTATTACATCTGGGAGGTTGTTTGTGTCTTCCCTAGTGAAGACAGATCCAAAGTACCTGTTCAACTCGTCTGCCATTTCCTTGTTCCCCATAATAAATTCACTCGCTTCTGTCTTCAAGGGCCCAATTTTGGTCTTAACTATTTTTTTCCTTTTCACATACCTAAAGAAGCTTTTACTATCCTCCTTTATATTCTTGGCTAGTTTACCTTTGTACCTCATTTTTTCTCCATGTATTGCCTTTTTAGTTACCTTCTGTTGCTCTTTTTTCCGGCTTCCCACTCATATTTGCTATGTTATACTTCTCTTTTATTTTTATACTGTCCATTACTTCCCTTGTCAGCCGCGGCCTCCCTTTATTCCCCTTAGGATCTTTCTTCCTGTTTGGAACGAACTGATCCTGCACCTTCTGCATTATTCCCAGAAACACTTGCCATTGCTGTTCCACTGTCATCCCTGCTAGGGTATTGTTCCATTGAACTGTGGTCAGCTCCTCCCTCATAGCACCATAGTTCCCTTTGTTCAACTGTAATGCTGACACTTCCGAGTTTCCCTTCTCCCTCTCAAATTATAGATTAAAACTTCTCATATTATGGTCACTACCTCCTAATGGCTCCTTTACCTCGAGGTCCCTGATCAAATCCGGTTCATTGCACAGCACTAAATTTAGAATTGCGTTCACTCTGGTAGGCTCCAGTACAAGCTGTTCTAAGAATCCATCTCGGAGGGACTCCACAAACTCCCTTTCTTGGGGTCCAGCACCAACCTGATCCCTCCAGTCTACCTGCATGTTGAAGTCCCCCATAACAACTGTAACATTACCTTTGCGACATGCCAATTTTAACTCTTGATTCAACTTATACCCTACATCCAGACTACTGTTTGGGGGCCTGTCGATAACTCCCATTAGGGTCTTTCTACCCTTAGAATTTAGTTCTATCCATACTGACTCTACGTCTCCTGATTCTATGTCCCCCCTCGCAAGGGACTGAATATCATTCCTCACCAACAGATATGATGTATACCCTTGAATATTCATTTCCCAGGCCCTGTCCACTTGAAGCCATGTCTCTGTTATTCCCACAACATCATACTTACCAATTTCCAACTGTTCCTCAAGCTCATCCAATTTATTTCTTATACTCCGTGCATTCATATACAATATTTTTAATTCATTACTCCCCTCACCTCCCATATCAGTTCCTATATCACTTGGCCATACTGTATGATCCCTTCTTGAGCTTTCTGCTCTGTTGATTCTGCTGTCATTCTTAACTTTTCTGATTCTCACTTTCCCTTTATCTCCATCCTTATGTTTCCAGTTCGTCCCCTTCCCCCCCCCCCCCCCCACTACTTAGTTTAAACACACCCGTGTTGCAGAGGCAAACCTGGCTGCCAGAATGCTGGTGCCCCGCTTATTAAGGTGCAACCCATCCCTTTTGTACAATTCATCCCTACCCCGAAACATACCCCAGTGGTCCAAGAATGTAAATTCTTGATTCCTGCACCAGTTCTTCAGCCACACATTCAGATCCATTATCTCCCTGTTTTTGACCACTCCAGCCGGGGAACTGGAAGCAAACCGGAGACAACCACCCTGGAAGTCCTGCTTTTCAGCCTTCTTCTGAGTTCTCTGAAGTCGCGCTGTGGAATGTCTTTCCTCTTCTTCCCCATGTCATTTGTGCCGACATGCACCACCACTTCCGGATGTTCACCTTCACTCTTGAGGATTCTCTGCACCTGGTCCGTGACGTCCTGGATCCCAGCACCAGGGAGGCAACACACCATCCTTAAATCTCGCCTGTTGCCACAGAAACCCCTTTCTGTACCTCTCACTATCACCTCCCCTTTGTGCCCCTCCTTCTACCCTTTCTCCCATGATCATATATTGGGGATTGCTTCACTCAATCTGACAAAAGCAGAAATTCCTGTTGGCCATTAAATCTGATTCCATTCCCATTCTGACATGTCAGTCAATGGCCTCCTTTTTTGCCACAATGAGGCCACTCTCAGGGTGGAGGAGCAACATCTTATATTCCTGCTGGGTTGCCTCCAACTTGATGGCATAAAAATCGATTTCTCCTTCTGATTTAAAAAAAAAAGAGTCCTTCCCCCTCAACTCTTCAACTCTTCTTCTATTCCACAGTCCGGCCTCTTACCTCTTCTCACCTGCCTATTACCTCCCCTTGGTGCCCCCTCTCTTTCCTTTTCTCCCATGGTCCACTCTCTTCTCCTATCAGATTCTTTCTTCTCCAACCCTTTAACTTTCCCACCCACCTGGCTTCACCAATCACCTTCTAGCTAGTGCTGCTTCCCCTACCCCCACCTTTTATATTCTGGCATCTTTCCCCTTCCTTTGCAGTCCTGAAGAAGGGTCTGTGCCTAAAACGTCAACTGTTCATACATTTCCATAGATGCTGCCTGACCCACTGAATTACTCTAGTATTTTGTGTGTGTTGCTCAGGAATTTGAGGAGATATGGTAGGTCACCAATGATTCCTACAAATTTCTACAGAAGTACTGTGGAAAGTATTTTAATTGTTTGCATCACCATCTGGTATTGAGGGGCCACTGCATAGTATCAGAAAAATCTGCAGAGGGCTACAAACTCAGCCAGCTCTTTTGTGGGTTTTGGCCTTCCCAGCGTCAAAGGCATCTTCGATAGGTGGTGCCTCAGAGTGGTGGGATCCATCATAAGAACATAGACCATAGAACAAAGAGCAGTACACCAGAGGGGCAGGACCATCAGGTCCACAATGTTATGCTGAACCAATTAAATTAGTTATCAAATAGCCAACCAAACTGATCCCTTCTGCCTTCACAATGTCCATCTCCTTCGAACTTCATCGCATTCATACGCCTATTTAAATATCTTGTAAAAGTCTCAAATGTATCTGCCTCTGCCTCTACCTCCACCCCAGACAGCGCGTTGCAGGAGCCAACCAGTATGTGTAAAAAAAAAAATGCCCTCATATCTCCTTGCCAAAAAACAGCTGTTCCCAATTAACTCTCCCGCATTCCTGCCTAATGCTCTTGTAATTTGCCCTGCTCCCAAAAGGTCCATACTTATTCTTATCTGTAGCTATCTTAAAACTTAAGGAATTGTGGTCACTGCTCCCTAACTGCTCACCCACTGAAAGGTTGGTCAGCTGGCCAGACACATTACCCAACAGCAGGTCCAGTACAGCCCCTCCTCTTTTTGGGCTATCAACATAATGATTTAAGAAACCCTCTTGGATGCACTTAGCAAATTCTGACCCATTTAACCCTCTTGCACTAAGAAAGTCCCAGTTTATATTTGGGAAGTTGAAGTCCCCCATAACAAGAATGTTATTGTTTTCACACAGTTCCTTAATCTATTTGCATGTCTGTTCCTCAATATCCCAGTGGCTATTGGGGGAGAGGATTTGTAGTACAATCCCATCAAAGTGATTGTACCTTTTTTTATATTTGAACTTTAGCCTATATAGGGTCAGTGGCTGAGCCCTCCATTATGTCTCTACTGAGTACAGCTGTAATGTTGTACCTGATTTGTGATGCAACTTGATCCTGCACCCACCCCTTTTTACTCCCCTCTCTATTTTTTTAAGACATCGAAACCCTGATACATTAAGCACCCATTCATGTCCCTTACTGCCACAGCATCGTAATTCCATGTACTGATCCATGCTCTAAGTTCATCACCTTTATCCATAAAACTCCTAGCATTAAAATAGACACACTTCAAACTATCCATCTTCTCATATCTATTACTTTGCTCCCGCCTGTTTTTACTGGCCCTGATATCTACCATCCTCTCTATCCCTCCACTTTCTAACCTGATGCTCTGGTTCTCATCCCCCTATCAAACTAGTTTAAGCCTTCCTGAGTAGCGCAAGTGAACCTTCTGGCCAGGATATTGGTTCCTCTCTAGTTTAGGTGTAAACCATCCCCTTCTACAGGTCACCCCTGCTCCAGAAAAAGTTTCAGTGGCCCAAGAACCTGAAACCCTGCTCCCTGCACCAGTCCCTCAGCCACTCAGTCATCTATACTGTCATCCTATTGCTGCCCTGACTAGCACGTGGCACCGGTAGTGATCTGGAGATTACTTATTTGGAGGCCCTGCTCTTCAACCTCTTTCCTGACTCTGTAGACTCACTGTGCAGGACCTCTTCTCCCTTAAGGACCCCCCATCATGCAGGACATTGCTATCATCAGGGAGTAAGTACAGGATCCTGAAGGCACACACGCAGCGTCTTAAGAACAACATCTTCCATTCCACCACCAGATTTCTGAACACACAATGAACCAACCCATGAACATTATCTCACTATTTTTCAGCTCTCTTTTTGATTTACTTATATTTATGTTGTAATTTATAGGTCTATTATATTTTGCACTGTACTGCTGCTATAAAAAAAATCACAAGATATCTTGGTGATATTAAATCTGATTCTGAACTGCATCCATTTCTTAATAACACGGAAGAGCAGGTTTTAACTTTATTGCTTGAGCTATCATGATATGTATGTTATGAAAAACAGTTAACTTTGTATTTGTAGTGTTTTAATGAATATAATCTATTTAAGGGAACACTGTTAACAGTTGACTTAATAGCAGTTCATTGGAGGTAGAGGATGCTTAGTTACATTTAGGAAGATAATGTATTAGTGCAGAATTGTACTTTTTTTTAAATGTGCTATGTCTATTGGTTTAAATATTTATTATTTGTATCTGAGCTAGGCAAGGCGCCAGGTCAGTCTGATATTCAGTATGTGGACAAATTTGGATTTCATACTGTAACTTGTTGTGGTTACATTCCACAGGTAAGCTGATTTTTTCTTTTTCTCCTTGTACACATTTTGAACTTTGGTATGCTCAGGTTATTTTTTTGGCATTGCTGTCTAATGGTTTGCATGTACAATGGGAAATATAAATTATATTAAAGAACATTAAATTGTATAGTGCCTTTTGCAGCTTTGTAGGCTATAAGGTGATGAGACAAATGTGGCAGACAATTTGTGTACAATATAGCAAGAACAGTGGCTGGGTAATCAGACGTATTTACCTTACGTGTGAGATAAATGTTGGTTGGGGTCTTGATGGAACTTACTCATGCTCGATCGTTGCTGTGGAATCCTTTGTAGCCACCAGAGAGTGTGTATGGGACTTCAATTTTATCTTATAATAATCATTGAACAGAATTCCTGCACATACTATCTTATCCATCAGTGGGCAGAAAATAAACAAAATGTAGTTGGGCCAGATCATAGAAATAAAAGATCTGTGAAAATCATAGATCTGTGGAAAGAGAAATAGAGTTAACTTTTTGGGTCAAGGACCTCTTTTGAAACTGGGGGGAGAGAGAGAGAGAGAGAGAGAGAGAGAGAGAAACCAAGTTATTTTCAAATTGCAAAGAGGACTCGGGAGTGGTAGAGACGAGGGGAGGCTCTGCTGGCTTCAGTGATGAGCTGTAAAAGTTCTTAGTTTTACTGTCTTTGCTCATTAACCAATGAGTGAAAAGGAGGTCACCAACATAGTGAAAGGTGTGAAACACAGCTTTGGCTGCATCAATTAAGAGAAATGACTGAGCCAGTATTATAAATGGTTAACTGGCTTTTTCTTACATAAATAGAGAAACCAGATTATCTGAGGCTGTTGAATACAAATTCATGCTAAATTGCAGAACTAAATGGAATTATGTCTTGGGGTCCTCCTGTCATCCTTGGTCATTTTTGTTATAGATGTGTGTTTGGGAGGGGTTTACAGAGTGATATAACTGAACTTTGCAGTAAGCTTTGAGATTTTGACCAACAGTGAACCTATTGTACACCCTTTTTATATTTGGACCAATCAAGCATGCTACTTTATCTTGAGCTTCTCAAGGATCCTTGAGGCTGCACTCGCCCGCGCAAGTGGAGCTTATACTCCACGTACATTCTTGAGTCATTCTTTGTAGATTAGGACTTCTGGGTTTCATATGTTGGTGCATACTGAGTCTCTGACCAACTGTTGGAGCCACAAGATAATAGTTGGTCCAGTTGTATTTTTGCTAATGATGACTCCCAGTACGTTGACAATGGTTATGTCATTGAAAGTTGAGGGTAGGTCATCAGACTCTTACTGTGTAATACTTTGGTCTGAATGTTGTTTGCTATTTCATTGCATGTCTGAATGCTGACTTTATCTTGTTCAAAACAGACATGGTTTGTTTTATTCACTGAGGTCATGGGTGGAATTGAACATATGCATCACTTTTTCTATTCCTTCCAAATATTTGCAAAACTGTATATTAGCTTTTTATAAGACTTGCATAAAACTGAAATAAATAATTTGGACATCTCATTTGCAATTTTCTGTTCTTTTTCCCCTCAGAATAATGACTGGCAGAATGACTGGGTAAATTTCTTTACTCAGCAACGTCTTCAGATCCAGATGGATTTAATTGAAAAAGACTATGGAGACCGTGAAGCCAGGGAGCTCTGGTCAAAGCTGCAGGTACATTTCCCCAAAAGCTTTTAACACTAAATTCAAAGCAAACATTTACAATACGATAAATAAAAAAATACTTTAGCAGATTATATTTTTGATACATACTGCCTGATTTTTGATTACCAAAATTTAATTAATTACTTGGGCATTTAACTGCATCATTCACCCAACACAGATAGACATCAGTTGGATTAGATATTGGTGAATCCAGTATGTGATAGAATCATATCCAATAACTTCTCTTATGCCTCCTTTCTCCAACTCTGGTTGAGGACTTGCTGAGAGAATGCATGGTCTTATTTACCATAATATCTGTAATTGCCAGAACAAAGTTCATACCTCTTATATTACATTAACTGTTGTCATTTTGCTTTCTAGTTGAAGATACCTGCTCTATTTCATGACATAGAAATTACACCAGCTCTCCTTCATGGAGACCTTTGGGGAGGAAATGTTGGACAAGTAGATGATGGGCCAGTTATTTTTGATCCTTCATCTTTCTACGGCCACTCTGAGTATGAACTAGGAATATCTGGAATATTTGGAGGGTTTAACTCTGCTTTCTATAAAGAATATCATAATAAAATTCCCAAAGCCCCTGGGTTTGAGAAGCGTCTTAAACTTTACCAGCTCTTCCATTACCTGAATCATTGGAATCATTTTGGGACGGGGTATCGAGGGTCTTCAATTAGTACGATGAAAGCTTTGCTTAAGTAGTTATATTAATGACAATACCAGTGTTGGGTCAAATGGTAGGAAGTTAATCTATTATCTTTGCTTGAAAATATCTTTAAATGCCTACCTTTGAAGAAACTAATATTTGAAGATATTGAATATTAAAAAATTGGCTGTCCACTATTTCATCAGATATTAGAATATAACAATTGATCATAATCTCAGTAACTTAGAGTATTTATTGCATTTTTGTTTTACTATCTTCCATATTATCCTGTATGCTTTGATAAATGAATGACAACTTGTAGATTTTAGAAAAAGAGTAAATCATTAACATTGTTTGAATCAATGAACAAAAGTAGAAGAAACACATGACTGAAAGATTCGAAATGTGAGAACTCGCATTCAAAATATGTGTACCTAGAGGATTTCTGTTGGAAAATTTACTCTATTGTAAAAAAAAACAGGTGTTGACTCAATTAAACAGCAAAAATTATATGCAAATATTTTTTCAATGTATAATGTATCTTAAACAGCTTCACTGTGGCACACTTAAAATATTGTTTACAGACACAAAGACAGCATTTTGGTAGCACTTCAGTTTTTCATTAAGAGAATTGTTTTCTCCTGATTTCCAGGTGCTTACAGATAGTTTTTCTAAGGTTATAACCTTCTAGAGGGGAAACAATGGAATGAATGATACTGTGGAATCTCATGTGAGAAACTAAGTTATACTCTGCTTCTCTATTGCTATTCTGTATCAGCTATGTATTTGCCCACTTATGCAACTATCCAAATTGCCTTAGTGGCTCTTTACATTGTCCTCATAATTCCTTGTTGTGTTGTCAGCAAGCTTCAGTTCCCTTGTACAAATTATTTGATGGTCATTGTTAGTAGCTGAGGCCCAAGCGCTGATCAAGTACTGGTTTGCCTGTCAATCTTCCTGAATTGGCTTTTTTTCACTTATGATGTTTGGGGTCTGTGTTTAATACCTTATGTTACTAAATTTATAAAAATGTAAGACCTTTAAATTAGAAAACAAATATAAAAAATTGGAAATTTGAGCAGAAAAGGAAATTAGACTTTAATTAAAGTAATAATAAGGATGCAGATTATGAGGGTCTCAGTTTGGAGTATTGTACAGAATATGACAGTCCCATTTCACTGGAGCATCTGCCTAAGTTGTTATACCCTGTGTTCTGGCAAGTAACTCAAAGCCTGAACTTTTGTCTCAGAGCTGCAAGTGCTGGCCATTCAACCTTTTTGGCTGATTGGACAAAATACATTCTTTGTGAGTAATTGTGTTTTTCTTCTGTGATCTGCTTACTACTATAGGAAACAAAGCTTTTTTTAGCCATTTAACTGTGATTTCTCTGTTTTCAGGATTTCAAACAGCACTTCATTAATCATTCTTAATTTAAACATGTTTTTATATCCTGGAGTAAAGTGATAAAGCACTAATGAATTTTGAATGTATTATGGTAAAGAAGTATCCCTTTTATGCAAACTGATTGAAGGAAGCACGCAGCATGTTTCAAATTGAAATTATTTCTCTAGTCTGCTTTGAGCAAGTGTTGCAACATTCAAATTTCAATAGGCTGAGCATAACCTTCTGGTTTAATTTGACTGTTAAATTAGAAAAAGTAATATAATTTCTCCCATTATTGTGTATGTTATACTTTTAAACCAGGGAACATATTTGTAATAATTTTCTAATATACCTCAAATTAATTTATCACGGTGAGCTACAGTTTTATGTCCACTCAAAACCGGGTGAAGTTACCTAGGTGACTGTTCCTCGTTTCTAAGCCCATAGAGACCTATGTCAATGTGTTATGTGGGTATTGCTATCAGATTGCCACTGTCTGTAAGGAGTTTGTACATTCTCGTTGTGAACACATGGGTTTCCTCTGGGTGATCCAATTTCTTCCCACAGTCAAAATGCGTACCAGATAGTAGGTTAATTGGTCATTGTAAATTTTCCCTTGAATAGGCTGGGGTAAAATCGGGGATTGTTGGGAACTGTGGCTCGAAGGGCCTATTCTGTTCTATATTTCAATAAATAAACATATAGACTTAATTGAATAGCCAAATATTTAGTTCTAGTTTGGATTATTTGCCAGAGACACATTTTTAGCCACTGATACTATTTTGTTCACTGCTTTCTGTTAACTGTAAACAACAATCTTTCCATTGTGGTTGTACTTGAGATTGGTGAACTGTCAATGGACAGAATAGACTTTCCAGGTATGTGCGAGTTCATGTTAACATTAGTATGTAGTTTCACGTTTTCCTGCAGCAAATGGATGAGCAGCATATTCTGTCTGTTTTGCATATTAAAAAGGCCCAAACAGGTGCTTGTTCCGGGTTTTCAAAATATTCCTTACAAGTGAACAGAACCTGGATCCCCTAGCAGAAATGGAGTAATAAGCAGTGCTGTTTAAATTATTGGCTCATTTTCACACTGTCAGTGCTGAACAGGTAGAGTCAAAAACAGATCCATTCCTTTGTGTAAATGGGAATGAAAGAGTGAATAAAATGGAAATCATCTCCTCTGGTTCAGATGACAAATTTTTGACATTGTTTCTTATGACTTCTGACAGTCATGAAAATCATTTTCCTGCATTTACTTCCAATCTGCTTTTCTCTGAATACAATGCCTGTGCACTCTGTATTTTGGCCCTGCACTGCTGTAAGGAAAGAAATAATTGTGATTCCTCCTTGGTACATGCCAAAATAAAATGGAAGTTTGAAAATAAAATGGAGTCAGCTTGGAATGTTGTGACAGAGCACACTTGGTAAACACACTCCATACACATGCGCACGCATAAACGTTGCCTTGTTGTTGTGTTGAGTTTGCACACTTCAGTGTCTTCCCCACTGCTCCCAGGTATATTCTAATAATGGGTCTGAAGTGCTTCGCTTTATGTTACCTTTTTTGCCATACACTTTGGAATATTCTATTTTGTTAGTAATGGGGATGTGTAAGTGTGCTTGTTTTGTTTGTGTAATGTTTTTAAGACAGATATTTGTTTATTCTGTAAAATGATTGTAACTATGTTGTGAAGTGTATCAAGTTCTTGATTCACTTGTAGTCTTAAGTTAATTTTGAAGGTAATTGAAGATGGTATGTCCTTGTGCCTAATAAACAGTGCTGATCGCTCTCGGTAGCAGAGGGAGAGAGATCAAGCTGCCAGGGGTTCACGCTGGACAAACTAGTACGGAGCTATAATTGTGTTTTCTGGTAGATACCTTTTTGCGAATATTGGCAGTTTTCTTTTTGCTCATTTTTGTAAGTTTGATTTTTGACGCACTGAATAAACTTGTTTGCACCTAAGTGCTAAGCGATTCCACTCATTTTCTCTTTGGTCAAAACCTATGTATTGTAACAAATTTGGTAATATCCTTTTTTTCCTCATTGACCAATGTTTTGTCATTATTTGGAATGGGCATCAGTATAAACAAAATACGAAGTGTTGTGTACTTACATTTCAATAATATTTGATTAACAGTGTGAATATATTGTTTGATTAAGCATTCTTTGTTGTTTACATCATTCATTACGGGTTAAATGTAAAAGTACATGAATGACGTGTGTCATTGTGCCAGTACTTCATAAGTGCACACCTTACTAAAGATTAAGAGTACACACATTTATCCCAGTTTTAATTTCTGGAGTTACAAAACATAACAGTTGCAATGACTAAGTTTTAAAACAAACCTGAGAATACTATCTACTGGTTGAAGCACAGCACATTCTTTCTCCTTAAGGTGGGGGAGAGAGAGAGACATTTCAGTTAAAAGAAGTGTGTTTTTTTTTCTAGAGAAGTGCAGTGAGGCAGAAAACAGACAAAATTCACAGATTTATATACAATGGGTACTGAGGAGTAATAATCATAAATAAAAGAAACAGAAATGGCTGGCTACATTGGAAAGATAGACACATTTAATTGCACAGAGTGTAACTGGATTTTATATACTGAAGAATTAGCAGTATTTTGAAGTAAATGACATAGCCAATGAAAAGATAAGCAAGTTATGCTGAATGCATTAAGTGGAAAGCATCCAGTTTGCTTAGATGTTTGACTGCTCCAACTAAACCAGCCGAAATGACCTTTGCTGATATTGTGAAAGTTATGCTGGAACATTTAGAACCAAAACCATTGCTGATTGTGGAACACTTTAGGTTTCATAAGCATAATCAAAAGGACGGTGAATCCATTTCAGTGTACAAGGATAAACTAAAGAAATTGCCTGAATATTACCATTTTAGTGTTGTCTTAATCATATGCTGAGAGATTGTTTCATTTGTGGAATCTTACAAGAAAGCATTCAGAAACGGCTCCTAACTGAAGCACGGCTCAGCCTTAAAAGAGCAGTTGAAATTGCTGTATCAATGGAAATAACAGCCAGAGACAAAACTGAGCTGCAGTCAAGAATGAAAGTGAATGTGAACAAAATTGCAACATCTAAACAGAAACCTGCCTGCCCAAATAAATTGTGTTGCTGTTGTGGCAGAGGTTCACATACAGTTCGCCAGACTTGCAGAAAATGCAACAAAGTAGGGCACGAATAACAAGCATGTCAGGCAGACAAAAATAAATGGACAGCACAGGGAAGAGATAAAGATAAAATGTCAATTTGCAGTTTCAAAAAGGGCAGTAATCTGCAAGATGTTGAAGAAAAATGATGAGAGTGGTACAGTACAGGAATGGGTAGCCTTGAAATTTACTATGTGAAAACTAACAAGAGACCAGTGATATGGGTTATACTAGAAGTGAACGACAAATTAATTAAAATAAAATTGAACACTGGCTCAGCTGTTTCAGTCATTCCACAAGATGATTTTGAACTGCATTTCGAAGAAACCCAGCTAAGAACTTACACTGGAGCAAAGATAACTCCTGTGGGAGTGATATTCGTAACAGTGATGTACAATAACCAACAAGACATTGGGCTTGTATCTGGTGAAAATAGAAGGGCCAGCATTTTGATGTTGTGATTGGCTGAAAAAACTACAACTTGATTGGAGATCCATCCAACATCTGCATGCCACATCCCCTGCGATAGAGTCAACTGAGTGCAAATTTAGAAAGGCACTGGATGATGCCAAGGCAGTGTTCAAGGATAGTATTGGGAAATTCAAACATATGAAGCGTAAAATTGAATTAACTGAAAATCCCACACCTAAGTTTTACAAAGTCCATCTGATTTCTTATACCATCTGTGATAAAGTAGCCAGTGAGCTAGATCACATGGAGGCTGAAGGAATTTGTTCCAAAGTTGAGTGGAATCCATGGGCAATGCTATTGGTTCCGGTAGCCAAGATGAATGGGTCTGTCAGGATCTTTGGTAATTTTAAGGTCACTATCAATCAAGTACTGAAAGTAGATCAATACCCTCTGCCCAGGATAAAGGATATCTCTGCAAACCTTTCAGGAAGAAAACACTTCAGCAAAGTGAACTTAACTGAGGCTTGTGTAGAGATGGAGGTGGAAGAAGAGTCCAAACTGTTTCTCACCATAATCACTCACAAAGGCTGTAATAGGCTTTATTTTGGAGTGACATCTGCACCTGCACTCTGATGGAAAGCTGTGAACCAGGTGCTGCAAGCCTGGATGACATTATTGTTACTGGTGAGGATGATGAGGAATATCTCCAAAATCTCAAGACTTTGTTAAAAAGATTAGAAGATCATGGGCTCTGAGCATGACATAACAACTGTGAATTCTTTAAACCAAACATCACGCACTGTAGTTACACCATTGACGCACACGCATTACACAAACATGCTGAGAAAATTCAAGCAGTGGTGGATGCCCCAAGTTCAAAGGATGCATCACAATTGTGGTTCCTTTTAGGATTTGTCAATTACTATAACCAATTCCTGCCAAGCCTGGCTACTGTGCTTCACCACTTGAACTCATTTTTGCAGTCAGGAAGAAGCAGTAATGGACAAAGCAGTGTGAGGTGGCTTTCCAAAAGACAAAGGGAATGGTGAGGTCAGACACTGTTCTCACACATGATGATCCACGCAATCCAGTGAAGCTTGCCTATGACACCTCACCTTATGGTATAGGTGCCATCATTTTGCATGTTATGAGTGAATGAAGTGAATACCCATAGACTGCATTACGTTCCCTTACTGCTGCATAGAAAAGTTATGCACAGATTGACAAGCTTTGAGTCTAGTTTGGAGTGTAAATCATTTCAACCAGTACTTGTATGGGAGACAATTTACCTTTGTTACTGCTTTCAACCCTAGTGTCCATTTCAATCCACAGAAGGGTGTTCCCCTAACAGCCACAGCACGGATGTTCTGTTTCTTGGAGAACACAAGTACAAGATTGAAGACAAGAAGACGACTAGTCATGGAAATGTTGATAGATGTCCTGTTTACTCTTGGAAAAGGAAATATCTGAAAAATTCACAAAAGAGAATACTTGTCTCAATGCATTCTCCCTAATGCAAATCGGATGTCTCCCTTCACTGCAAAGATGATCCAAAGGGAAGCCAGAAAAGACCCCACACTGTTTCAATTCTACATAGCAACCCAAAATGGCTGGAATGTGCAGCAGAAGTCTCAATTTCTCCATTTTTACCAGTGCCGGGATGAACTTGCTCTTAATGGTGGTTGCCTTATGTGGGAATAGAGTGTTGTTGTACCATCCAAGCTGAGAGCTAAAGTGTTGCAGAAGCTATATGCCGGCCATCTAGGCATGATCAAAATAAAAGCATTGGCTTGAAGCTTTGTCTGGTGGTCTGGGATAGATCAGCATATTGAGCACTTGCCATGCACTGCCAGGATGCCAACACGTCTAGAAGATGCCAAGAGCAGCGCCTCGACATTTCTGGGAATGGCCTGTATTGCCCTCGTAGGGGATTCATGTGGATTTTGCTGGACCATTCATGGATACAGATTTCTTGGTAGTCGTGGGTGTGGCTACAATGTTGCCAGAAGTGTTCCCTATCGCCTCCACTATAGGCTCAGACACTGCTGATGTGTTGAGAAGCCCCCTCTCAAGGACCAGTGTTCTGGAACACTTAGTCAGTGACAATGGACCACATTTTATTGTGGAACAGTTTGCGTTAGGCTGGAAAATGAATGGAATAAGACATATTATAATTGCACCATACCACCCAACTACAGATGACTTGGCAGAAAGGTTGGTCCAGAGTCTAAAGAATGCACTGTGTGCAACGTCAGCAGAGCACACTATACTGATAATGAGTCAGAAGCTCATCAATTTCCACACTCCACAATCAACAATTCAGCTCTGCTGTTCCTGGGTTGTCTGTTGCGCTCACACCTGGATCTCCTCAAACCCGGTCTCAGGAGTATACAGGATAAGCAGCATACAGTATACAGGTGTCATTGTGGAAAAAGAACTAACACTCGGGCATGGAGGGAGATCACTTCAGAACGCCTTTATTGTAGCATGATACCATTTTTGAACCCGTCCTCCTAAAAGCAGAGTTCGTGAGACTCTGTCTGAGAATGGGTTACTCTCTTTTTTATCTCCCAAGCATATGAGAGAAAAACACATAATCAGAAGGAGGAACTTCAATGGCAGTTCTGCTGCGTAGCAAAGTTGCAGGATATGTCCCTGAGCAGTTACACATTTACTTCAGTGTTAATTTCTCAAAAGAGTATATCAGACAGGCTAAAAGAGTATATCAGACATGTGATGATTCTTAGAACAACAAATACAAACATAATTATTTTAATCAGCCTGACTGGAAGACACATTGTCAGCAGCACAGAGTACATTAGTCACAGTAGACTTTGACTTTACATTTGAAGATCATTAACCCTTCCTTGCTCAATACAGTGTCAGCTCTGGATATTTTCTTCCACAGAAGGCCTCAGAACCTGAGATTATGTCACAGCCACAAGTCTGTCCTGCCAGTCAATGACCCCCCCCACCACCACCACCCACCACTGGTCAGGATAGAAGTTATCCTATAAGAGTTATAGAAGTAAAAACAATCCTCCACAGTGGTTCAATCTTTAGGTTTGAATGGGACATTTTAAAATTTACAAAGGTGTGGATTATATAGTAGTTGTATCATATACTGTAAATATACAGTAGAGATGCATTCTATATAGAGTTGGAGTTTATAGCTAAGCAGAGGGGAATGTGTATTTAATATATCAAGAATGAGTAATTTTGTATATATATTTGATTAATCATTCTTTGTTGTTTACATAATTTGTTATGGGTTATATGTAAAAGTACAAGAATGTCCTGCTTGATTGTGCCACTACATCTTAAGCACGTGCCTTATTAAAGTAGAACTAAGAGTACACACGTTTATCCTGGTCTCCCATGTTTTTTTTTTGTGATTAGTTTCTGGAGTTACAAAACTTAACACAAAGAACAAAGTAATTTTATTACCCAAGTACATACATGTCACCATATACAACTCTAATTCATCTTCTTGCACATATCTATATACTACTAAAACTCTCATGCTCTGTCTGTCTGTTTGTGACCTCCAATTAGTGCAAACTGTGCATTACAGCAGCACTTTTTCCGCTCAATCAAATTAAAATATGCTAACTTACAGAATGCAGGCAAAGTTCAGGGTTATATATTCATATAAAATTGCTCATTCACAAAAATCAACAGGCTCCCTTTCACCTGAGAGCTGATCTGCCATCATGGAAATTGGGATGCGACAGCCTGACGCATATGCACGGCCAGTCTCAGCAGCAACACCTACCAGAGCAAAAGGGCAGGTCAGCTCTATTTCGAGGGGTCACATTCTGCTAATCACCATCAGCATGTGCAGGATTGGGACAGATCTAACTGCCACCCATCAATAAGAGATAATTAAATCTTATTGTAATGACGTACCTTGAGACACCCATAAAACCCTCTGCTGCAGTCAAAGAACAGCGGTGACTACATCACGTCCATTTAGGAGAGCGCCAACCACATCATCAAGAATAATCAGCATCCTTTAGTGTTAGTGCTTCGTATCTTCTATCCAGCATTAGGGTAAAAAAAAATGGTCAGCCTAATTATGCCATGTGGAAAGGGAATGGGGACATTATGGTCAAGAGATGACGCCAACCGTCGTCAGGAGAGGGAGAGAACAAGAATCGGATGAGGCCAGGGCTGCACGACTCCGGGATCAAAGGAGAGAAAAAGAGACAGAGGAGGAGAGGCATGCACATCTCCAGGATCAGAGATAAACAACAAACAGCAGAAGAGCTGAAGAGAAGGGGGATGAAAGGGCTGCATGTTTCCAGGATGACAAAAACAGGCACAGAAGGAGGATAGAGGAAGAGCCAAAGCTGAGAAATTCACGTCTCCAGGATCAGGGACAAAGAACAAACAGCAGAAGAGATGAAGAGACGGGGGATGAAAGGACTGCATGTCTCCAGAATGACAATGAGAGGCATGAGGGTGGCAGATAAACCAGAAATGATGCCATCAAAAGTGTCCTTCGTTAAATGAGGAGGAGCTATATTTGCTTTGCTACGTGTCGTTCTTCTTTAATAAACTGAGGTTTTCTACTTCAGTTTCCAAAGCAAAGTGATACCAATAGCATTCAGAAAAATTTAATGTTCATTCTGGTCACTACCCTTCTCTCAAAGGGTGCCCCAATGGGTCACCCAGTTGTCTAGTTCATAATAAATACAAGAAGTACAATAGAATCAATGAAAGACTGCACCCAAGCAGGATGGACAAACAATCAAATTGCAAAAGACAATGAACTGTGCAAATACAAAAAAGAAAGAAAATACAAAAAATAATGTATCATTTCTTAATGCATGCATTACTAAATGACAATAAAAGAGGACTACCTGTCTTCATAATCATCATAAGAGAAAAAATGAAGTAATAATAATAAATAAATAATCAGTAAATATCAAGAACATGACATGAAAAGTCCTTGGAAGTAAGTCCAGAGGTTTTGGAAACTGTTCACTGTTGGGGTGAGTAAAATGATCCCTCTGGTTCACAAGCTTGATGGTTGAGGAGTAATAACTCTTCCTGAACCTGATGGTGTGGGTCCTGAGGCTCCTGTATCACCTTCTGATAGCAGCAGTGAGAATAGAGCATGGCCTGGATGGTGGGGGTCCTTGATGATGGATGCTGCTGTCCTGCGACAATACTCCATGTAGATGTGCTCAAAGGTGGGGAGGGCTTTACCCATGATGGATTGGGCCATATCCACTACTTTTTACAGGCTTTTCTGTACAAGAGCACTGGTGCTTCCATACCAGGCCGTGATCCAGCTATTCAACATACTCTCCATCATGCATCGATAGTAGTTTACCAATGTTTTAGATGACATGCCAAACCTTTGCAAACTCCAAAGAAGGTAGAAGCTCTGCCATGCTTTCTTTATGATGGCACTTGCACGCTGGACCCAGGACAGATCCTCTGAAATGATAATTTTGAAGAACTTAAATTTGCTGAAGCTCTCCATCTCTAATTCCCCAATGAGGACTGGCTCATGAACCTCCAGTTACTGCCTCCTGAAGTCAATAATCAGCTCTTTGGCCTTGCTGGGGCATCACTCAACCAGATTTTCAGTCTCCTTGCTATACACTGATTCGTCACCACCTTTGATTCGGCCAACGACAATGATGTCAGCAAATTTTAAAATGGCATTGGAGCTGTGTTTAACCTCACAGTCATAAGTATAAAGTGAGAAGAGCAGGGGGCTAAGCACACAGCCCTGTGGTGTACTTGTGCTGATGGAAATTGTGGAGGAGATGTTATTGCCAATCTGAACTGACTGAAGTCTGCGGCTGAGGAAATGTGAGGATCCAGTTGCACAAGGAGGTATGGTAGCCTAGGTCCTGAAGTATATTGATATGTTTTTAGGGGATGATAGTATTGAATGCGCAGCTGTAGTCAATGAAGAACATCCTGATGTATCCATTTTCAATGTCCAGATGTTTCAGGATTGAGTGAAGAGCCAATGAAATGGCATCTGCTGTTGACCTGTTGTGACAGTAGGCAAATTGGAGTGGATCCAAGATGCTTCTCAGGCAGGAGTTGATATGTTTCATCTCCAATCTCTCAAAGCACTTCAACACAGTGGATGTAAGTGATACTGGATGACAGTCATAGAGGCAGATAACCATGTTCTTCTTCGGTACTGGTATAATTGAAGCCTGCTTGAAGCAGGTGGGTAAATCAGACTGCCAAAGGGAGAAGTGAAAGGTATTGGCAAACACTGCCGCCAGTTTATCTGCACAAGTCTTTAGTCCTCATTTAGGTACCTATCTGGGTTGGATGCTTTCTGTGGGTTCACTGTCCTGAAGGATGCTCTCACATCAGCTTCAGAGGCTGAAATCACAGTTTCATTGGGAGATTGTGTAGGTGCCTCCATGTTTTGACTGTCAAAGTGAACATAAAAGGCATTGAACTCAACTAGGTGTGAAGCCTTGTTGTCTACTATAAGCCTCTCACAGCTATCTGGACTATTCCTCTTCTCACCCTGTCTCTTGCAAAAATGCTATCCCCTTCTCGCAATTCCTCCGTCTCCGCCGCATCTGCTCTCAGGATGAGGCTTTTCATTCCAGGACGAGGGAGATGTCCTCCTTTTTTAAAGAAAGGGGCTTCCCTTCCTCCACCATCAACTCTGCTCTCAAACGCATCTCCCCCATTTCATGCACATCTGCTCTCACTCCATCCTCCCGCCACCCCACTAGGAATAGGGTTCCCCTTGTCCTCACCTACCACCCCACCAGCCTCCGTGTCCAACATATTATTCTCCGTAACTTCTGCCACTTCCAACGGGATCCCACCACTAAGCACATCTTTCCCTCCCCACCCTCTCTGCTTTCTGCAGGAATCACTCCCTACGCGACTCCCTTGTCCATTCGTCCCCCCCATCCCTCCCCACTGATCTCCCTCCTGGCACTTATCCTTGTAAGCGGAACAAGTGCTACACATTCCCTTACACTTCCTCCCTCACCACCGTTCAGGGCCCCAGACAGTCCTTCCAGGTGAGGCGACACTTCACCTGTGAGTTGGCTGGGGTGATATACTGCGTCTGGTGCTCCCGATGTGGCCTTCTATATATTGGCGAGACCTGACGCAGACTGGGAGATCATTTCGCTGAACACCTACGCTTTGTCCGCCAGAAAAAGCAGGATCTCCCAGTGCCACACATTTTAATTCCACATCCCATTCCCATTCTGACATGTCTATCCACGGCCTCCTCTACTGTAAAGATGAAGCCACACTCAGGAGGAACAACACCTTATATTCCATCTGGGTAGCCTCCAACCTGATGGCATGAACATTGACTTCTCAAACTCCCGCTAATGCCCCACCTCCACCTCGTACCCCATATGTTATTTATTTATATACACACATTCTTTCTCTCTCTCTCCTTTTTCTCCCTCTGTCCCACTCACTATACCCCTTGCCCATCCTCTGGGTTTTCCCCCCTCCCCCTTTTCTTTCTCACTGGACCTCCTGTCCTGTGATCCTCTCATATCCCTTTTGCCAATCTACTGTCCAGCTCTTGGCTCTATCCCTCCCCCTCCTGTCTTCTCCTTTCATTTTGGATCTCCCCCTCCCCCTCTCACTTTCAAATCTCTTACTATCTCTTCTTTCAGATAGTCCTGACGAAGGGTCTCGGCCCGAAACCTCAACTGTACCTCTTCCTAGAGATGCTACCTGGCCTGCTGCGTTCACCAGCAACTTTGATGTGTGTCACCTACAGTATGTTGCTTAGTTTCACTTTGTAGGATGGGATAGCATTCAAGCCCTGCCACACCTATCAAGCATCCTACAGTGTTTCAAGTTTGGTCTGGAATTAACACTTTGCACATGAGATCGCATTCCAGAGGTCATACAATGAGATATCAATGAAGAATGTTTTTGTCCTTACAGACCTGATGTCTCTGTTTTCCTAACTTATGTGTCTAAGTTGAAAGTCATAAGAGATAAGGGATCCAGCTGGTACCACCACGGGGTGGAAAAGTACCGTGGTGATAATTATGTTATAGTTTTGAAGGAATCTTAATGGGTATAAAAAGGGGCACTTCTTTGTGTAAGGAGGAGAGTTTTGTCTTAGTGTAGGTTATGACTGGTTCTAGTGCTAAGAGTTGGAGAAGTTAGCGATAAGTACATCAAGAGCATTAGAGTATGTCATGACAGAGATAGAGAGAAAGATAAAGTTGCGTGTGAAAGGTTGTCGCTCTGTGGCTCCCCTTCGACATTGCAAAGATCAGTTTATTAAGTGGATGATAAACAATATTTTGTTTTCTGTTATGCATTTGTGCTGATTCTAATAAAGTGTTTTCTTATGGCTTTAAATACAGTAGTGTCTCCCATTGTACATGAATACATATACAAATGCTCTGATCTAAATCAGTAAAGAACACAAAACACATTTTAAAATAATTTTTATTCTGCAATTGGCATAGTTAACAGGATTCAGCATAAAAGGTGCTTATGTTTTGCAAACAACAGGACATACCTGAAGGTGAGACGGAAATTAAGGTACAGGGATAAATGGACTTCACTGATAGTTTTCTGGTAGTAACCAACATATTGTTTGAGTGTTGCTGTCCTTCGGGAGAGCAGTAGAGGTGATGTCCTGGGCATGGTAGCCACTCTGCTAATTATGATAGGGTTTTCCAAGTGGGAGGAGAGTAAGGGGATGGCCTGTTGGGTTATGCTGTATGCTTTGAAAACTGTTTTTGACATTTATAGGGTTGTAGAGTAAATATTGGCTGTACTACTGACAGAAGGGAATCATAGAGCAGCAAAATGTTATCTTAGCTGAATCATCTAGGTCAGTCCATGTATGGCTGACAAAGCTGAAACCCAGCAAAGCGTCGTAGCATGTAAGCTAATTAGAGCATAGCAGGAACATTGGGCAAAGCTGAGGGATCTGCATCCGGATCCCATCAAAATGAGTGCATCACTGGCGAAGGGTTGGGACTCCAATAGTTGGGATGGCAATGAATGATATAAGGGAGGTACTCGGTATGGTGATGGTACTGCGGGTCTTCCACTGAGACCTGAGCAGGGCAAGACGTGAGGACCTGGCAGTTCAGGCCTGCCCGGTAACAGTACATAATCATAAGACTACAAGCACTCTGGGGGTGGTCAGACGATGCAAGAGGAAAGAGTAACTAGGGCATGGAAGACTGAGATAAAGGGTGCTATGCAAGATAATTATGTGCAGAGAAGCAGACAATGTTTCTCTTCCTGGTTAAGCATTTGACCGTGGTAGAGGCTAATAACTTGTTTCCTCTCTGCATATGAAGTGTTATTAATAATTACGTTTGGAATGACAATAACGGCCCTACAGGTTTGTTTTCATGAGCCCAAAGCAGGGTGTTAAGGATTTATCCCTTGGATACTGGAGCCAACAAGGTGCCCTTTGGCACATCATAAATGAGGGAATTGCGATGCTTGAGCAATAGTTACACATATGGACATTTACTGCAGAAAGAGGTGCGATGGACACTCTTATTTCTATAACGATTTTGCTTTCTGCAAATGCCTTGGTTAAATATTTAATTGCTTTCATACATGTCGGCTTATGTCAGATTAAGTGTGGCTAGATAAATATACAAGCATAGGAAAGGTGCAGACAAACTGCATTCATTGACAATTGTAAAAAGTAAGGTTGCAAGACTGCTACCTGCATGCAAAATATCAGGTACTTGCCTACTCTCTAGCTTGCAACATTGTAGGCAGTCAAAGGGAGCTAACTGTATAAGTTTCTGAATCTTGGTAAGTTCCTTTCAATGCTTCATATTATAATACACTACAGGTGCCAAGGACACTAGATTGCAAAAGCTTAGACTGTCGAAAAGTGGACAGAGAGAAAAAAATACCTCTTCAAAAATAAACATTACACCTTTAGACAGGGGAGAATTGAGAGGGCAAACGATGCCTTGGGAAAATGGCTGATCAAGTGTCAGTTTTATTCGCCATATACATTTATATCTATTAGAAACTTGCTGTGGTGTGTTGGTTAGGGTGTGAAGAGAATGGGGGGGGTATGGACGACTATGGTCCAGGTGCAAGTTGACGGGACTAGGCAGGATAATAGTTCAACATGGAAGAGAAGGGCTGAAGGGCATGTTTCTGTGCTTTATGACTATGATCCTATAGCTCAAACTCAGGCTGGGTATAGACTAAGTGTCTACTGCATTGATGTAGATGTTTGGAACATTGTCATTATTTGCACTGTTATTGTAGTATTAAGTGGAAGAAGTGATAATGAATAGAAAGAGTGAGTTGAAGACAACTATTTTTATTCAATGAGTTTGTTAAGGTATTGTAACACTCCAGCGCTGTTGGAAATTTTTGAAGGACATAAATTTGCTGTCAAAAGATGGGAGCAGTGATCAGGTTGAACTGAGGTAACCAACATGCTTTGGCACTGAAATTCTGGGATGTCCTTACACTGCACTGAGCAAGCGGTTTTTCTGTAGGCTTCAAGGTGAATGCATTCAGGGGAATCTTTTTAATACGTCTGCCCATATGAGGTATTTATGATTGCTATTGTAATAGAAATTGCATTGAAGAAGAGAAAGGGGTCATTTCAGTTCAAAAAACTAATTTGCAGGTGCATGCTGTGTGGAAGCCAAATGCTATAGCAAGGCAATATCTTTGTGAGATGTTGTCATGTGGATGTGAAAAACGGTAATACTAATTACCAGGACAACAATTCAGCTTATCTACATCCTTCTCAGCTTTATGTTTTAATTGTAAATAGTTCACATTGCATGAGTTTGCAAAGGCAGTCAAAATGAATTGACTACATGTGCCAGTAGTCTGTCAGTATCCAAATAGCAAGGAATTCACTTTCAGAAGCAATTGTAGGAGTAAGTAAAATTTTATTATCAAATATGTATTTGTTATCATATGTTATCCTGAGATTCATTTTCTTGGAGGCATTTACAGTAAAATAAAGAAACACAACAGAATTTACAAAAAGTTATACATAAAAAAAACAATGTAAAAAGACAAATAGTGCAGTAAAAGAATACTGTGAACATGAGTTGTGAAGAGTCCTTGAAAGTGAGTCTGTAGAATCAGTTCAGAGTAGTGGTGAGTGAAGTTATCCACTCCTGTTTAGGAGCCTGATGTTTGTAGGGTAATGACTGTTCCTGAACCTGGTGGTGTGAGTCCTCAGGCTCCTGTGCCTCCGGCCTGATGGTAGTTGCGAGAAGACAGCATGGCCTCGATAGTGGGGGTCTTTGATGGTGGATGCTGCTTTCTTGTGGCAACACTCCATGTGAATATGCTCAATGGTGGGGAGGGTTTTGCTTGTGATAGACTGGGCTGCAACCACTTCTTTCTGTAGATATTTCCATGACTGGGCATTGGTGTTTCCATACCAGGTTATGATGCTGTATAGGTAAGTGTATAGTGTATGGGTAGATTGAGTGGGTATGAAAATGCATACAGTAAAGAAATGGTTAACAAGTAGAAATTTATGTTGTTAGGCAGATTGACCCTTGACACTAAATAATGGGAGAACAACATATGTCCCAGTATACCGGATGACAATACACAAAAGCAATCGTAAACGCAATCAATTACCTTGTCTCTAAAAATGTTTTTTATGTCGTTTGATTGTAAGCTTAGTAGGATGCATTGTCCCTGGGGAGGCAGAGGCCGACTGTTGAAGGCCACCTGATTGTGGGACCTGCAGGTGTGAAGGATGTATGTTGGCTTAATACATGACAAGGACTTGGAATTGGCCCAAGCTGGGGGTCGTGTAGGTGCCGGATAGGATGCCTGGCCCCTTCCAGCTGGACTGGGAGGTGGCGATAGTGCTGTAAAGGTGGGCAAGTTCTTTCCTGGGCAGACCACTCACCTGGGTCCCACCTTCGGGCCAAGCAGCTGAACCGGCGCCAAGGACCTCCACCCTGGTCAGTCCACGGTCGATCGCCTGCTTCAGGGACCAGGCAGACGTTGCTAAGTATACACGGCGGTGTAGACTACTGGGGTTGTTTAAGTTAGCCCCACCCATTAGTGGTGCAGGTAGTGTACATTTTAAAGCATTTCTCGCAACTCTCTATTTTCTTCTCTATATTAACAAAAAAGTGAGTCTCAGAGGAATTAGAGAGTCTAGGTCAATTTGTTCAAGCAAAACCAAATAGTTGCAGCATCCACTTGTTACGGTTATTCTATTTAGATATTAGATTTGTGGAACAGATGCAACCAGTTAGGCCATTTGACTTAGTGATTCAAACAGTATATTCATTCTTCAAAAGCAGATGAGTATATACCGTGGCATTTTCAAGAGTTTGGGCACCCCTGGTCAAAATTTCTGTTACTATGAGTTGCTAAGCGAGTAGAAGATGACCTGTTTTCCAAAAGGCATAGAGTTAAAGATGACACATTTCTTTAATATTTTAAGCAAGATTACCTTTTTATTTCCATCTTTTACAGTTTCAAAATAACAAAAAAGGAAAAGGGCCTGAAGCAAAAGTTTGGGCACCCTGCATGGTCAGTACTTAGTAATACTCCCTTTGCCAAGTATCACAGCTTGTAAGCACTTTCTGTAGCCAGCTAAGAGTCTTTCAATTCTTGTTTGGGGGAATTTTGCCCATTCTTCCTTGCAAAAGGCTTCTAGTTCTGTGAGATTCTTGGGCTGTCTTGTATGCACTGCTCTTTTGAGGTCTATCCACAGATTTTCAATGATGTTTAGTTCAGGGGACTGTGAGAGTCATGGCAAAACCTTCAGCTTGCTCCTCTTAAGGTAGTACATTGTGAATTTTGAGGTGTGTTTAGGATCATTATCTTGTTGTAGAAGCCATCCTCTTTTCATCTCCAGCTTTTTTACAGATGGTGTGATGTTTGCTTCCAGATTTTGCTGGTACTTAATTGAATTCATTCTTCCCTCTACCAGTGAAATGTTCCCTATGCCAGTGGCTGCAACACAAGCCCAAAGCATGATCGATCCACCCCCATGCTTAACAATTGGAGAGGTGTTCTTTTCATGAAATTCTGCACCCTTTTTTCTCCAAACGTACCTTTGCTCATTGCGGCCAAGTTCTACTTTAACTTCATCAGTCCACAGGACTTGTTTCCAAAATGCATCAGGCTTGTTTCGATGTTCCTTTGCAAACTTCTGATGCTGAATTTTATGGTGGGGACGCAGGAAAGGTTATCTTCCATAAAGGTCATATTTGTGCAGGTGTTGCTACACAGTAGAACAGTGCCCCACCACACCAGAGTCTGCCTTTTTAGCAATCCTACCAGCAGTTCTCTTAGAAAGTTTTCTTGGTCTTCCAGACCTCAACTTGACCTCCACTGTTCCTGTTAACTGCCATTTCTTAATTACATTACGAACTGAGGAAACGGCTACCTGAACATGCTTTGCTATCTTCTTATTGCCTTCTCCTGCTTTGTGAGCATCATTTATTTTAATTTTCAGAGTGCTAGGCAGCTGCTTAGAGGAGCCCATGGCTGCTGATTGTTGGGACAAGGTTTGAGGAGTCAGGGTATTTATAAAGCTGAGAAATTTGCTTCACCTGGCCTTTCCTAACGATGCCATAGCCCTAACAAGCTAATTAAGGTCTGAGACCTTGGTAAAAGTTATCTGAGTGCTCAGATCTCTTGAGGTGCCCAAACTTTTGCATGGTGCTCCTTTCCTTTTTTTCACTCTAAAATTGTACAAAACAAAAATAATACACTAATCTTGCTTAAAATGTTGAAAAGAATGTTTCATCTTTAACTTTATGACTTTTGGAGATCAGTTCATCTTCTACTCACTTAACTATCCACAGTAACAGAAATTTTGACCAGCAGTGCCCGAACTTTTGCATGCCACCGTGTATATATGGCATCCCAGGGAAATGTAATAGTGTTAATAAATGTTTTACCGTGGCATGTTATAATATTATGCCAGGGATAATGTAATAGTGTTAATAAAAGTGTTAGCGTGGCATGTTGTAATATTACGCCAGGAACATACCAGACTTTTGCACGGCATGAACACCTCTCTTCATGTCACTGAGGAATGATTAATTTTTCAAATAAATTGAAAAACAGCAAAAATCAAGTCGTAACAGCGAGCCAATTTTAATCCATTGTGCCATGGAGGGACTTAGAGAATTTCCTGTGATGCCTCCAATTATGATGTTTGATGGGTCATTATTCATCGTTCATAGATCAATGTTACAAGTGACCTTTGGTATGTTTCTCCCACTTTTGAAGAGTTCTCCACAGATCGGGTGGGGGGGTGGGGTGGGGTGGGGTTTAAACTAGAGATGCGGGGGATGGGAACCAGAGTTCCAGAAAAGATAGTGTAAGACCTCAAACAGAGTCAGGAATCTAAAGGCTGAGCACGCTGAGGCTAATGTTCTGAGCTGTGTAGATTTCAATGCAAGTAGTATTGCAGGAAAGGCAGATGAGCTCAGGGCATGGATCAACACATGGAATTATAATACTGTAGACATTAGTGAGTCTTGGCTTAAGTGATAGGAAAGGTATCACCATGTTAATGAGGCTATATCATGGACCACCCAACAGTCTGTGGGACTTAGAAAAACAAATTTGCAGAGAGATTGCAGAATGTTGATAGAAACATAAGATTGTGATAGTAGGTGATTTTAACTTTCTACATATTGGTTGTGACTCCCATATTGCAAAAAGGACTAGATGGGACAGAGCTTGTCAAATGTGTTCAGTAAAGTTTCCTTAATCAGTATATAGGCATCCCAATGAGAGAGTGTGCAATATTTGATCTCCTATTTGGGAATGAGACAAGGGAGGCAACAGAATCAGAATCAGCTTTATCATCACCGGCATGTGTTGTGAAATTTGTTAACTTAGCAGCAGCTGTTCAATGCAATACATAATATAGAAGAAGAAAAAAAATAAGTAAGTAAATCAATTACCGTATATGTGTATTGAATAGATTAAAAATTGTGCATAAACAGAAATAATATATATTTAAAAAGTGCGGTAGTGTTTAAGGGTGCAATGTCCATTTAGGAATCAGGTGGCAGGGGGGAAGAAGCTGTTCCTGAATCACTGAGTGTGTGCCTTCAGGTTTCTGTACCTCCTACCTGATGGTAACAGTGAGAAAAGGGCATGCCCTGGGTGCTGGAGGTCCTTAATAATGGACGCTGCCTTTCTCAGACGCCACTCCTTGAAGGTGTCCTGTTTACTTTGTAGGCTAGTACCGAAGATGGAGCTGACTAAAATTACAGAAGTGTGTGTAGGGGTACGCTTTGCACCTATTAATCATCATGCCATTAGTTTCAATGTAATTATTGAAAAGGATCGGTCTGGTCCTCGGGTTGAGATTCTAAGTTGGAGAAGTGCCAGCAGCATTGAGGTCATGGACCCCATACAGATTATAGAGGAGGATGTGTTTGCTGTCTTAAGGCAAATTAAGGTGGATAAACCCCAAGGATAGACAAGGTGTTTCCTCAGACCCTGTGGGAGGCTAGTGCAGAAATTGCGGGGACCCTAGCATGATACTTAAGTCATCCTTAGCGACAGGTTAGATACCAGAGTATTTGAGGATAGCTAATGTTGTTCCGCTATTTAAGAAAGACTCTAAGTATGGCTTTGTGTGTGGTAGGCCATGTCTAACCAATCTTATAAAGTTTTTTGAGGAAGTTACCAGGAAAGTTAATGAATACAAGGCAGTGGATGTTGTTTACATGGACTTCAGCGAGGCACTTGACAAGGTCCTGCATGGGAGGTTGGTCAAGAAGGTTCAGTCGCTTGGCAGTTAAGATGAAGTAGTAAATTGGATTAGACATTGGCTTTGCAGGAGATGCCAGGGAGTGGTAGTAGATGATTGCCTCTCTGACTGGAGGCTTGTGACTACTGGAATGCCACAAGGATATGTGCCGGGTCTGTTGTTGCTTGTCATCTATATCAATGATCTGAATGATAATATGGTTAAGTGGATCAGCAGATTAGCAGATGACACCAAGGACAGTGAGGAAGACTATCAAAGCTTGCAGTGGGATCCGGACCAGCTGGAAAAATGGGCTGAAATATAGCAGATGGAATTTAATGCAGACAAGCGTGAAGCGTTGCACGTTGGGAGGATTAAACAGGTTAGGTGTTACATAGTGAGTGATAGGGCATTGAGATGTGTGGTAGAACAAAGGGTGCTGGGAATACAGATCCATAATTCATTGAAAGTGATGGCATGGGTAGATAGGGTTGCTTATGGCTGAATACTTTCAGAGAATAATACCATTCAAATCCTTTGTTAACCTTGCAAATAGGTATTGTCATGTTTTTAACTCCAGAAAGTAATTGAAAGAAAAACTCAGGAGCCGGGATGAACTTGTCCACTTAATTTTTCTTGGAAAGGGACTCACGGTGCTCACATATAATGCAGTGGTGTAATGATATACGCCATTCAGGTACTTCTTACAGTACTGAGCAGCAAAAATCTTAGGCACGTGTAAAAAAATTATTTGAAGCGAAGATGCTTTCAAAAATAATTAAGTAAAGAAGTTTCTAAATATCAAAAAATTAACTATAAAGAGCAGTGAACAGCAAAAAGCTAAATCAAATCAATATTTGGTGTGACCACTTTTGCCTTTAAAACTGTATCAGTTCTCTTTGATACACTGTCATGCAGTTTTGTATGAAACTGGTTGGTAGGTTGTTCCAAGCATCTTGGAGAATTTGCCAGTTTTTCTGCAGACTTTGGCTGTCACACTTGCTTCTGTCTGTCCAGGTAATCCCAGACAGCCTTGATGATGATGAGATCAAGGTACTATCTGACAGTTTATAAAAAATCTAGGGTGTCCAGGACTTTTGTACAGTACTGTACATATAACCCAAAATGAATCACGTAAACAAACAAAGAATACTTAATCAAACAATATATTTGCAATATTACTGAAATATTGAATATATTACACTCCTCCCTGCTTAGCTATAGAATCCCACTCAATATAGAATGCATCTCAACCATATACACAGTATACTATATTATAGAAATATTGTCTAAACATCTATAGCATAGTAAATTTTATATTGTCCCATTCGGGCCGAAAGATTTAATTGTTGTGGAAGATTTCTTACTCTTGTGGGATAATGTGTTGCTCTCCAGTCATCTTATGAGATTTGTGACTATGAAACAATTGCAGTTCTGGGGACGCCTCCATGGTGGTCCTAGAAGTTGACTCTGGGACTGCAAGAAGTGGTTCTGGCAGGTCTGAACGTCTTTCCTGTCTAACAATTAACTGCTCTCCTCAGCTGATTGAGTTTCATCTGCAGAGGCTAACAGACTCAATCTCCACTGTGTAAGAGAGTGGTCCACTTCTGTCCTTAATGTTTCCAAGTATCCACTTTTGATCATCCCTGTAGTCCCTCATCTGGGAGTGAAACATCAAACCTCCTTGTTAGAGGAGCCACCAATTCGTCTCAGCTGACTGTCATGAATATTCCTTCTGAGATTGTGTTTGAGGAGATCCAAGTGTGAGTAGAAGGGTCAACCCAGGGATCGCATAGCTGGTGAGTTGTTAGTTGCGGAGCATGCTGCATTGCGATATGTGTACGGTGTTCCCGATATGGCTCCTCTGTATTAGTGAGACGGTCATAAATTGGGGAACCGCTTCTTTGTGCACCCCTGCATCATCTGCCGAAAGCCAAACGTTTTAATTCTGATTCTTATTTCTCTCCTGGGGACTTGTCAGTCCATGGTCTCCTCTTGTGCCAAGATGGGGCCACCCTCAGGGTAGAGGAGGAATCTATTCTCTCTGGGTAGCCTCCAATCTGATGGCATGAATATCTATTTCTTTTTCTGGTAATTTTTTTCCTATCCCACCCCTCATCTTCTATTCCCCAATCTGACCTTTTACCTTTTCTCAACTGTCTATCACTTCCATCTGGGGCCCCTCCCCCTTCCCTTTCTCCTATCATCCATTCTCTTCTGCTATCAGATTCCTTCTTCTTCAGCTCTTGACCTTTTCCACCCACCTGGCTACAACCATCACCTTCCAGCTAGCCTCCTTTCCCTCCCCTATCTTTTTATTCTGATGTCTTCCCCCTTTCTTATCAGTGCTAAAGAAAAGTCTTGGCCCAATATTTAGACTATTTATTCGTTTCCATAGCTACTGCCTGACCTACTGAGTTCCACCAGCATATTGTGTGTGTTGCTTTGGATTTCCAGCATCTGCAGATTTTCTTGTGTTTACTATTTTACCCTAGATATGTTTGAGTTTTCCAATGCCATCCTTGAAAACTGCTGTGGCATCATCCAGTACTTTTTAAAATTCAGTTTCATTTGATTCTATTGAGGGTATGCAATTGGTGGATGGATCTCCAATCAAATTGTAGTTCTCTCAACCAATCACTGCCTGACAATGCTGGCCCTCCTGTTTTTAGCACATACAAGCCCAATGTGGCTTGTTGGATGCTGTATTTCACTGTTATGAATGTCATCCCATAGGAGTTATTTTCTTCAGTGGATATCTTAGTTGGATACAGTATCTCCAGATCAGTATCTTTGGAACACATGGAAACTCAGTTGTGGAATGACTAAAACAGCTGAACCAGTGTCCAATTTCATTTGAATTAATTAACTTTTGCTGTAAGCCATATTACTTGTCTTTTGTCAGTTTTCACCATATAAATCTCAAGGCTATTCAGTCCTGTGTCTCACTTACCGTTATCAGATTTTTAAAAAATCAACTGCATGCATGCAGTTTAAATCTCTCTCTCTTCCCTGTGCAATGCATACATTTTTGTCTGCCCAACATTCTCTTTGTGTATGTTTAACTTTGTTGAATTTTCTGAAGTTTCACCTTTAAACCTGAATTTCTGTGGTGTAGGTGAGACCCTGTCAGAACTGTAACAGAGTTTGTTCAGCCAGGCAGATTTCTGTTTAGGAATTGCAATTTTGTTTACCTTAGCTTCTATTCCTGACTGCAACTCACTTGCATCTCTGGCTGCTGTTTCCATTGATACGGCGATTTCAACTGATCTTATAAATGTGAGCTTCAGTTAGTTACCATTTTTGAATGCTTTCTTGTAAGATTCCACAAACTAAGTGATCTTTCAGTGCATTATTAAGCTCATGACTGAATTTAGAATGTTCGGACAATTTCTTCTATTTAGCCTTGTAAGTTGAAATGGACTCCTCTTCATTTTTGTTCCACTTATGAAACCCAAAGCGTTTTGCAATCAACAATGGTTTTGTTTCTAAATATTCCTACATTACATTAATCATATCAGCAAACTCATTTCGGAGCAATAGACTTATAAGACAATTATATGTTTTTTACATTTATTGCACTCAGCAACACTGGTACTCGTTTTTCATCAGATATTACGTTTGCTTCAAAATACTGCTCAATTTGTTCAGTATGCATCATCCAGTTATTTGTTGTGCAATTGAATGCATCTATTTTTCCAATGTAGTCAGTCATTTCTCCTTTAAAATTATCACCTGGTACCTGTGGCCCTACTTGTTGATTGTAAATTTTGTCCTTTTTTCACCCTTTTCTCTCGAATGTCTCCCTCCCCTTCTGAAGAGAAACATGCTGCACATGTTTTTCATTTGAATATCTCTCTCCCCATTAGAAGAAAATAGAGTGAGCCTTACTCACTCTTCCTTCAGTTAGTCCTGACGAAGGGTCTTGGCCTGAAACGTCGACTGCGCCTCTTCCTAGAGATGCTGCCTGGCCTGCTGCGTTCACCAGCAACTTTTATGTGTGTTGTGAGAAGAAAATAATGCTGTGTTTCAACAGTTAGGCAGTTGTCTCAGGTTCATTTAAAAACTTCCTCATCACCGCTGTCATGTTTTGTTACTCCAGAAACTAATTGAAAGAAAAACACAGCAGCCAGGTTGAACTTGTTTACTTATCCTTTCTTTTCTTAGTAAGGTGCTCACATATGACATGGTGGCATAATTATGTATATCATTCATGTACTTCTTACATATAACCAATAATGAAATATGTACAAACGTTTGTGTAAATGAAAAATGCTTAATCAAGTAATATTTACAATATTACTCAAATATTACTGGAATATTGAATACGCTACAGGTATTATGTATGCCATGAATATTTCCCACGCTACATGTATTCTTGTCGTTATATACGATATTATATTATTTGTGTTGCCCAATAGAGTGGAATGAGAAATTATATCCATCTATATGTTCGAGGTTTCCATAATCAATTGTTGTGATTTCCATTTGGATGGGAGACTTGATTAGGTCAGGATAGGCGGAAGGTGGAAGAGACGGAATTAACACTCTGTGTGCTTTTACACCCCATGTTCATAATACATCAAATACCGAAAGCCATTCCATATGGCTGTGGCCACAGAGACAGCAGGGGTCGTCTCCATCCACCCGCTTAAGAAGCGGCGCCTTATGCTCGTTTCACTTCTTCCTGAAACGTTGAGAACCGAATTAATTCAATAGGTTTAAAAATTGTTTTAAAGTCTTCTCATTATCTTTAGCATATAATATCACAGTTAAATAATTGTGTAGCTTCTGTTTTAGTCAGTTACATTTCGGAAAACGCATTGTGCAAATCTCCGAGCATTCAGTAATGATAAAATCTATTTTTTCTCTCCGAGGGAGGCATTCTCTAATCCAGCCCAGGTTTTATCGGCGTTCTCCCTCGCCTACACTTGTCAGCCGGAGCTCCCTGTCCCACCAGGTTGCGCAGTTTCGAAACGCGCCGCTGTCGTGCTTTCTGAGCCCGTTTTGGCGCGGTAGCAGCTGGGGGTGAGAGTTCACAGTGACCGGAGGTTGTTGCCAGGCAGCGCGGCTGTGGATGTGCAGGGGCTGCTGACAGTCAAATTCATTCTTAGCCACTCTACCTGCTGCAGCCCGAAAATGGCTTTCAGCGATAGTCAGCCCGAAGCGGCAGACGTGGAACAAGATGAAGGCGCCGGTGGTGAGCCGGACGTGATCGCCAAAGCCAACTCCCTGCATGCGTTCAGCGAGAGCGAGGAGGTCCGAAGCCTGCTGACGGCCCTGCGGACCATAACTGACGATCAGGCCGCCAGCGAGATCCTCAAACAGAAATTCATTGGTAAAACGGGCGAGGGTGGGGCTGCTCTTCTCGCATCGCCAACCCGGGCCTCGGCCGGTGTTTTGGGGCGCCGGGCAGGCAACGCAGATACACAGGGCGGCTGGTCGTGAATTCCGCTCATTGGTCTTGTACTGATATCCATGGAGAAGTCAATGCACATAACGGATGCTGACTGACACCGGTTCTGTTGACTGATGTTCAGAATCTCACCCCTACCCTTCACAATAATGAGCCTATCACAGGATCTCATAGACATAGGAACAGAATTAAGCCATTGGGTCCATAGAGTCTGCTGGTCTATTATCCCTCTCAACCCCATTCTCCTGCCTTCTCCCTGTAACCTTAGATGTCCTTACTAATTAAGAACCTATCAACTTGTGTTTTAAATATACTCAATGACCTGTCCCCCAGGTGTCCCTTCCCCGACAGTCTACAATGGCTTCTTGTTAGAGTCATAGAATTATACAGTACAGAAACAGGCCCAACTGTCCTGTCAAGAAGGGTCTTGGCCCGAAACGTCAACTGTACCTCTTCCTAGAGATGCTGCCTGGCCTGCTGCGTTCACCAGCAATTTTGATGTGTGTTGCAAGCTAATCATTTACCCACATTTGAATGTTTCCTGTCCATGTACTTGTCTAAAAATGACTTCTAAATGTAATTGTACCTGCAGTGAGGGAAATTGAAATCACCTGTTAATTACTGTCCTATTACTCTATTATCTCTGCAATTTCACTGATTATTTGCTTCTCAAATTCCTGCAGGATATTTGGGGTCTACAATGCAATCCTATCAAAGAGATATTCCCTCCTTGTTTGTAAGCTCCAACTTGAATAGCCTTGCTGAACAGTATCCCAAGAAAGTTATCCTTCATCAAAAATGTACCTCCTCTCTTCTCTTACCTCCACCTATAGAATCTCACCCTGGAATAAAGAGCTGCTCGCCCTGCTCCTCCGTCAGTCAAGTTTCTGATATGGTATAATATCCCAGTCTAATTGCCAATCTACGCCTTGAGTTGTTCTGCCTTGCCTGTCACTCCTGTATATTATTGTATCATTCTTCGTTATTCCCTTAATGGCTTCTTTCTTGTTCTGGTTAATGAGCTTTATATTAGCCTCAACACCTCCATTTGCATTGCATCCAAATTCCCTGTCAGACTATATTATTTGAGAGTGGAGCATAAATCCATCAGGTACACAGACCATCCCAATGATCATTACAAGAATGTGTGTTTACACGTATCTCTATTTAAAGTTCTCATCTAGAGTAAGCCAGATTTAAACTTTTGCATGCATCTGATAGCCGTCTCATTACTATATCCTATATTGAATATTTACATTTATTCTTCCAGACTGGATGCAAGGTGGTTTATCTAAAATCTGGAAGCATCTACAGTATTATCTTGTTAGTGACCATGGTTGAAACTTGATAAGTATACCTGACAAACATGCAGTGCAGTTTCTGTTGGTATAAATATTGATGAACACAGCCGGGATTACTTAAACTCCCTGTATATGTTCTAATTATCATGTATTATGAATATCAAATGAGATTTCAAGGTAATTGTTATTTTGGGAGTGGAAAGACTGCATTTTGGATAATACAGGCTGTCCCCAATTTGTGACAGAATTTTATTCCTGGGAACATTTCGTAACCGGAATTATTTGTAAGTTGAATATGGGAAGAAAGTGTGTGGGGGAGATGATCACAGAAACAGCTGTAATAGAAGTGCATCTACCAACTCGACTGTCTGACCTAGTGAGTGAGTCTGCGCAGAGCTCTGGTCTGCTTGCCCCAGCCACTGATTGTAGTTGAATCAGGTGGGGTTTGGGGGCGGGGAAGAGAAAGCATGTGGAATGGCTGTGTTCTGCCTGACAGAAGCCTTTTAGTTGCAGGAACGTCCATTCATACAACCAAGTGAGTCAGTGATGAGGACGGCAAATGTGATGTTAGCATTAATTTCAAGAGGACTAGAATATAAAAGCAAGGGTATAATGTTGAGGCTTTATAAAGCATAGGACAGACCTCACGGAGTATTGTGGGCAGTTTCGGGCTGTTATCTAAGAAAGGATGTGCTGACATTGGAGAGGGTTCAAAGGAGGTTCACAAAAATGATTCTAAGATTGAAAGGCTTGTCACGTGAAGAGAGTTTGATAGCTCTGGGCCTGTATTCACTGGAATGCAGAAGAATGAGGGCTGTCCTAATTGAAACCTATCGAATGTTGAAAGGCCTCGATCGAGTGGATGTGGAGAGGATGTTTCCTATGGTGGGGGAGTCTAGGAGCAGGGGACATAGCCTCAGGATAGAGGGACGTCCATTTAGAATGGAGATGAGAAATTTCTTTAGCCAGAGAGTGGTGAAGCCACAGGCAGCTGTGGAGGCAAGTCACTGAGTAAATTTAAGGCAGAGATTAGTCAAGGCATGAAGGGGTATGGGGAGAAGGCAAGAGGTTGGGGCTGAGAAGGAAAATGCAGGCTCGATGAGCCAACTGGCCTAATTCTGCTCCGATGTCTTATGGTCTAATTTTCCAACTACTTCTAGAGTACCTCTAAACAGGTGAGGTTGTAACCTGGGGTGAACCTGTTTTCAGATGATGCGGAAGAGCGTGATGGGTTAGTGATTTTCAATATTAATGTTGAATAGGAAGAGAACCCCTGTTCTGAAAGCGAGCTGGCCTGACAAGAACAATTTTTGGCAAAAGAGATCATTAGCTTGCTCTCTGTTTTAGACGCCAGTTGATTTATGTCTGATACTTAGCTTGAGGTTCCTGTTTACCATTTTAATATGACTCAGCATTTATGTTGAATTAATGAAAGGCTATTCAGATCAAAATGTTTTCCTTAGAATTTATAAACACGCGATTCTGCAGATGCAGATTCCCTGGAATGCAGGGGGAATGAGGTGGGATTTGATAAGAGGCATATAAAATTATGAGGGGTATAGATCAGTAAATGTGAACAGGCTTCTTCCACTGAGGTTGAGTAAGACTACAACTCGAGGACATGGGTTAAGAGTGTAAGGTAAAATTTTTAAGGGGAACATGAGGGAGAACTTCATTCTGAGGGTGCTGAGAGTGTGGAATGAGCTGCCAGCAGAAGTGGTGGATGTGGGTTCAATTTCAACATTTAAGGAGAAGGTGGATTGATACATGGATGGAGGGTATGGAGGGCTAAGGTCTGGGTGCAGGTCAATGGGACTAGATAGAGTACTAGCTTGGCATAGACTAAATGAGCCAAAGCGTCTGTTTATGTCCTGTATTATTTTATGACACTGACTATGCTGGAAATTTTTACAAACAGATGCAAAGTGCAGGAGAAACTTAGCAAGTCAGACAGCATCTCTGGAGGGGAATAAATAGGTGACATTTTGGGCAAAGAATCTTAATCAAGACTGGAAAGGAAGAAGGAAGAAGCCAGAATAAGAAGGTGGAGGTAGGGGGGGTGGGGGGGGGTACCACGGTAGTGTAGGCAGTTAGCGTAACGCTATTACGGCTTGAGGCGTCAGAGTTCAGAGTTCAATCTGAAGCTGTCTGTAACAAGACTGTATGTCCTTCGCATGAGCATGTGGGTTTCCTCTGGGGGCTTTGGTTTACTCCCAAGTTCTACGTACTAGCTAATTGGTCATTGTGAATTGTCCTGTGATTGGGCTAAGGTTGATTAGGTGGGTTGCAAAAGGGTCTGTTTTTCAAAGTAACTCTAAATTAGTAAAAATGAACTTGCAAGCTGGCAGTTGATCGATGAAACCAGGTTAGGGGAAAGGTGTATGGGTGGGAGAGAAGGAATGAAGTAAGAAGATGGTGAGGGGAAGGAATGAGAGGGAAACCAGGATGGGGAATTGAAAAAGATTGAAGTGGGAAGGGGGAATAACTACCTGAAGTTGGAGGGG
Source organism: Mobula birostris (assembly GCF_030028105.1). NCBI lineage: Eukaryota > Metazoa > Chordata > Chondrichthyes > Myliobatiformes > Myliobatidae > Mobula > Mobula birostris. The sequence continues at coordinate 23,887,171 of NC_092393.1, forward strand.
GATGTGAAGGGTAGGTTTTTTACTCAGTGTGTGGTGGATGCCGGGGATTGCGCTGCCTGGTATGGCGGTAGAGGCAAATACATTGGAGGCGTTTAAGGGACGTTTAGATAGGCACATGGAGGAAGATAGAGGGATATGTAGGTAGGTATGTGGCTTTTTAGCTGGTTCAGCACAACGTTTTGGGCCGAATGGCCTGTCGTGTGCTCTGCTGTTCTATGTTCTAAATCAATGTTCATGCCATTAGGTTGGAGTCTACCCAGATGCACCTCAAACCTGAGTTTGGTCTCGTCATGGCAGTAGAGGGGGTCGTGAACTGGCATATTGGAATGAGAATGGGAAATCAAATTGAAATGGGTGGCCACTGGGAAGTTTGCCTTTAGTGCTAGATAAAGTGAAGGTGCTCGACAAAGTGGTCTCTCAGTCTATGCTGGGTCTCACTCATGTTGAGGAGGCCACGCCGGGAGTACCAGGTACAATAGACGACCCTGACAGACTCGCAGGTGTAATGTCAGGGATGACCCCCTTTCCTTTCATCTGGTGCCTCTTCTCCATCCTTTTCTTCCAAGATCTACTGTTCTCTCCTATCAGATTCATTCTCCAGCTCCTCACCTTTTCTATCACCTCCCAGCTTCTTACTTCAACCCCCTTCCCCAACCGTCCACCTTCCCGTTAACCTGGTTTCACTTATCATCTATCTGCCAGCTTGTAGTCTTTCCCCTCTTTCCACCTTACTCTGGCTTCTTCCCCTTTTCTGTCCCGATGAATGGTCATGCCCTAAAATGTCAACTGTTATTCCCATTTGTAGATGTTGCGGAATTTGCTGAGTTCTTCTAGCACTTTGTGTCTGTTGCCCTGGAATATAAGCTCTATTTAAGCCTAGTCTCCCACATCTAATGTTATTGGCAAAACCCTCATTACTTGTTCTCTCATAATTAAAAGTTGACCTTTATGTTGTCCACCTTGGCTAATGTATGTGGTGTATTTTCCACATTCTCAGTCTTCATGATATCTAGCTTAGTTCAAACCTTTCACTATTGGCCTCAGGTTTTGCTGTTTGCCACAAAGTTCAAAGTTCAGAGCAAATTTATTATTAAAGTACATATATGTTACCATTTACAACCCTGAGATTCATTTTCTTGAGTGCATTCATAGTAAATACAAGCAACACAATAGAATCAATGAAAGACTACACCCAACAGGATGGACAACTGGGCTGTATCCTCCATTCAAGGGCATTGCTGTTTCCATACTAAGATGTGATGCAGTATACTCTCCACCACACATTTGTAGAAGTTTGGCAAAATTTCAGATTACATGCAGAATTGTTGTATACTTCTAAGAAAGTAGAAGTGCTGCAGTGCTTTCTTCATAATGGTATTTACTTGCTGGACTCAGCCTGATCCTCTGAAATGATAACATGGAGGAATTTAATGTTGCTGTCCCTCTCCACCTTTGATCCTCCGATAAGGACTGGCTCGGAGACCTCTGCTTTCCTCCTCCTGTAGTCAGTAATCAGCACCTTGATCCTGTTGACATTGAGTACGAGGGTGTTGTTATGGCACCAGTCAGCCAGTTTTTCAGTCTCCCTCCTATATGCTGATTGATCACCACCTTTGATTCAGCCAACAAAAGTGGTGTTGTCAGCAAACTTAAATATGGCACTTGAGCCACAGTCATAAGTATTAAGCAAGGCGCTGAGCACACAGCCTTGTGGTGCCCCGGTACTGGTGGAGATTGCTGAGGAGATGTTGTTAATCTGAACTGACTGGGGTCTGCAAGTGAGGAAATTGAGGATCCAGTTGTGCTAGGAGGTATTGAGACCAAGGTCTTGAAGCTTATTGATCAGTTACATAAGGGGGGATGATAGTATTGACTGCTGAGCTGTAGTGAATGAAGAGCATCCTGATGACTGCATCTTCAAAATGTCCAGATGTTCCAGGACTGAGTGAAGACCCAATGAAATGGCATCTGCTGTTGACCTGTTATGATGGTAGACAAACTAGAGTGGATCCAAGTCACTTCTTAGGCAGCTGTTGATATGTTTCATCACCAACCCCTCAAAGCATTTCATCACAGTGGATGTAAGTGCTGGTCACTGATGCAGCCTACCACTTTCTTCTTACGTACTCGTATAATTGAAGCCTGCTTGAAGCAGGCTGGAACCACAGACTACCGAGGCGAGAAGTTAAGGATACTGATGAACACTTCAGCCAGTTCATCAGCACAGGTCGTTAGTACTTGGCCAAGTACCCCGTCTGGGTTGGACGCTTTCCATGTGTTCACCATCCTGAAGGATGCTGTCATGTTGGCTTTAGAAACTGAAATCACGGGGTCATAGGGGGCTGTGGAAATTTGTGAAGGATCCTCCATGTTTGGACAGTCAAAGTGAACATAAAAGGCATTTAACTCATCTACTAATGAAGCCTTGCTGGGTTTCATCTTGTCAGAGGTGGTAGCATTTAAGCCCTGCCACAGCTGTCGAGCATCCTTCAGTGATTCAAGTTTGGTCTGGAATTGCCATGTCACATGTGAGAGAGCTTTCAGGAGATCATTCCTGGACCTCTTATATTTCAGTTGGTTGCCAGACCTGAATACCACTGATATAGTCCTCATGGTTGATCCAGGACTTTCAAGTTGGGGTAGACACTGAATGATTTTGTGGGGACACACTTGTCTACGATTGTATTTATAAAGTCTTTGACAATTGTGGCATATTCATTCAGATCCTCTGAAAAGTCCTTGAACATGACCCACTTCCGACTCAAAGCAATCCTGTAGCCACTCCTCTGCCTCCCGTGACCACTTCTTTGTTGTTGTTATCTTTGGAGCCTTGCTCATTAGGTCTGCCTTTATGCAGGTAGAAGAAGAAACACATACTCTTTTAGTAATTACTGTTGGTATATTTTTTCTAGATTCTTTTCTGTTTATGTTTTTCAGGTAAATGTGAAATCTATTCTCATTCTTTACTGTATCTTTGACTTTAGCAAGGATTTTGTAATCTTTGTTGTTACTCATGTTAAATCAGTTTATCCATCTTTTTTGTAGTCTCCTCTAGATTCAGGGTATCTGTGTGACAGACCCATGGGTTTTATCCTTACTATATTTTTCCTTTTGTTTCGGTTTTTCAACTGCTTTCATAGTTTTATGGCATTCTTTTATTTCTTTTTAGAATTTTTTGTCTGTGAATTCTGTGCCAATTTTTCTTTCATTTTTCTTTGTTCTTTATTATGTTCTTTGAGGACATAGTGAGTGCAGTGGATAGAGAGGAACAGGTGGATGTCGTATACTTGGATTTTCAGAAGGCATTGGATAAGGTGCCGCACAAGAGACTTATAAATAAAATACGGATGCATGGAGTTGGAGGAAATGTATTGGCATGGATAGTGGATTGGTTAACCGATAGAAGGCAGAGAGTTGGTATAAATGGGTGTTTCTCCGGTTGGCAGTCAGTGGTGAGTGGGGTGCTGCAGGGGTTGGTGCTGGGCCCACAGCTGTTTACCATTTACATTGATGATTTGGAAGAGGGAACTGAGTGTAGCATAGCAAAATTTGCTTATGACACTAAACTGAGTGGAAAAGCAAATTGTACAGAGGATGTGGAGAGTCTGCAGAGGGATATAGATAGGTTAAGTGAGTGGGCCAATGTCTGGCAGATGGAATACAACATTGGTAAATGTGAGATCATCCACTTTGGAAGGACTAATAGAAGAGCAGATTATTATTTAAATGGTGAAAGATTGCAGCATGCTGTTGTGCAGAGGGACTCGGGAGTGCTTGTTCATGAATTGCAAAAAGTTGGCTTGCAGGTACAACAGGTTATTAAGAAGGCAAACGGAATGTTGGCCTTCATTGCTGGAAGGATTGAGCTCAAAAGCAGGGAGGTCATGCTGCAACTATACAGGGTACTGGTGAGGCTGCACCTGGAGTACTGTGTGCAGTTCTGGCCTCCATACTTGAGGAAGGATATACTGGCTTTAGAGGCAGTGCAGAGGAGGTTCACCAGGTTGATTCCAGGGATGAAGGGGTTAACCTATGAGGAGAGATTGACTTGCCTGGGATTATACTCTATGGAGTTCAGAAGAATGAGAGGGGATCTTATAGAAACACAAAATTTTGTGAAAAGGATGGATAAGATAGAAGTAGGAAAGTTATTTCCATTGGTAGGTGAGACTAGAACTAGGGGACATTGCTCCAAGATTCAGGGGAGAAGATTTAGGACGGAGATGAGGAGAAACTGTTTTTCCCAGAGAGTGGTGAATCGGTGGAATTCTCTGCCCAGGGAAGTAGTTGAGGCTTCTTCACTAAATATATTTAAGAAACAGTTAGATAGGTCTTTACATAGTAAGAGAATTAAGGGTTATGGGGAAAAGGCAGGTAGATGGAGCTGAGTTTATAGACTGATCAGCTATGATCTTATTGAATGGTGGGGCAGGCTCAATGGGCCAGATGGCCTACTCCTGCTCCTATTTCTTATGTTCTTACTTATTTTGTTGTTCTTTCACCTGGTATTATGAATTTTTGTGATATATAACACCTGGGCAAATTCTGATTGTACTCATAATTTGGCTAAAAAGTAAGTGAACTTGTAATTATTCCATAAAAAATTATGTAGTGTGTTATATATCAATGTATTTATTATCTTTGGTTTTTCTGCCTGCTTTGCACAGGCAGAGGCATTTATTTACTTCCCAACCTTAGTAGTAAGGGAATAATTTTGTAGTCATGTACAATGAGAAGATAAATTATTTTTATAATGAGCTGACCAATATACTGACTATACCTTGAGTTTGTTACTGAAATTTATGGCTGTTATATTGTAAACATTGAACAACTGAGAAGGAGGTTACTCAGCTCATTATTCCAATTTTTTTTTTTGCATTTCCCTATAGCCCTGTAAATTATTCTTATTAATACCTGTCAACTTTTCCTTGAACCTTTAGTAAGGGGTAATTTACAGTGGTCAATTAATCTACCAAAACATGTTGTTTTGGGAACAACTATGAAATTAGTTTTGCTACGTTTTACTTTTGGAACTTAAACTTATGTCAATATTTTTTGAACTGAAGAATATGGTACTTGTACTAATAATGATTTACACATTTTTATTGTAAACTTACTATAAATCATCATTTTTGTCATTTTTGTTGCCTTTCTTGCACTTGTCAGAACTAATAGTGACGTAGTGAACAATATGTTAGCATTATGCTGATTGGCAACATGACATCAACTTAGTGTAGCCTTATCTAAGATGGACTGGAGGATACAGGGTGAGGGGTTCAAGAATTTTGGGTGTACAGGTGGGGGTGGAAATTTGATCTTACTACAGTAAGAGTAAGATTTTTGAGTTATGGATGAAATTTACCATCAATACATTTTAATCAAGATTGTTTTAAAATTGGATTTAAAACTGATGTAATTTATACATGGTTTAAAATCAAATCCCATAAATTATACTGCATGTAGAATTTTCTTTGGATTCTTCTTCAGCCCATCACTCCTAGTGGAGCATGGGCTGCCAACAGCAGCTCACCAGAGTACTGTGTCCTGGGCCAGTCTTTCTCGTTGTCCTCAGGTATAACTGGACTTCGAAGATCCTTTCTCTCTCAGGAGCCTCTGGTGGTGTTTCCTTCACTGGAGATGGGGTTGTCAGCCCTGTGCCCACCCTTCTTCCTGTTGTAGTCAGGCTTGGGACTGTCCATGACAAAGTTGGAATAGTTTGATATATTGACTTGGGATAGTTTGTCTTTTCTTTTCATTTTTTATCTTCTGGCACTTTCTAATTTGACATATACATAATTTCCCATTTTAACTTTAGATGAGTGCTCTTTATGTTCTTAATTTGTGCTTTTCCACTTATCTTGGCATTCTGTTTAGTAATGGAATGAAAGAGGGTTCAGCTTATCAATGGTTAGGTATTTAGAATCAATACATATAATATTGCCATTTGTCTCATCTGTCTTGCATGTTTTAATGCTGATCTAATGTGCTTGTGCCAAACTGGTTGTAAAAAAATCATTATACTTTATTGTCGCCAAACAATTGATACACAGCGATATTTGATTCTGCGCTTCCCGCTCCCTGGAGTACAAATCGATAGTAAATATTAAATATTAATTTTTGTCTTTAGACTTATTATCTGATCTTTATTATTTCTTACATTTTGTGTATAACTTTCTGGATTTGCATTTATTACTTGCTATTATAACAGAATTATATTTATTAGGCAGACATTTCATATTGTCTGCTCAACATGCTGGAGGAACTCAGCAGGTCAGGCAGCATCCGTGGAAACGAACAGTCAACGTTTTGGGCCGAGACCCTTCGTCAGGACTGAAGAGGGAGGGGGCAGGGGCCCTATAAAAAAGATGGGGGGAGGGTGGGAAGGAGAAGGCTGGTAGGTGCCAGGTGAAAAACCAGCAAGGGGAAAGATAAAGGGGTGGGGGATGGAATAGGCAGGAAAGGTGAAGAAGGAATAGGGGAAAGCACAATTGGTAGTAGAAGGAGGTGGAACCATGGGGGAGGTGATAGGCAGCTGGAGGAGGGGGCAGAGTGAAACTGGGATGGGGGAAGGGAGGAGGAGAGAATTACCGGAAGTTGGAGAATTCAATGTTCATGTCAAGGGACTGGAGACTACCCAGACAGTATATGAGGTGTTGCTCCTCCAACCTGAGTTTGGCCTCATCATGGCAGTAGAGGAGGCCATGTATGGACATATCCAGATGGGAATGTGAAGCAGAGTTGAAGTGTACATTGTCTGCTCTAAGTTACTGGATCATAAAAATAGTGAGGAGTTTTCAAATTACGTGAAAAATTGGAGTAATTTATGACCATGTCTCTTCAGATACTTCCAGTTATGGTGAAATGAACAATTATTATAATAAACTGTTACTTTTGAATGTAAAACAGCTTTTTTTCTATGTTTTCATATGTTGAGTTATGATCAGTTAGACTTCTTTCATCATATTTTATCTGCTTAGTTGCAATACATGTAATTACATTTTAGCTAAATCTCAAAATGATTTTCGATTTAGAAAATAATTTTTCGTGAAATGTTTGCTTTGGTGATTTCCTAACTTGTCCTGTCTGACGATCCATCTTTGATTTTCTCATTTATATTTTACACATGAACGGTATGTTCCGGTAAAGCTTTTGTCACCTGAATGCTTGTCTCCTTTTCCATTAATTTCTGTAAATAATGCGTGTGATCAGTGTCCAGGTTTCATTTCACAACTTGAGCATAATTTGAAGTTGAAGTTGTAACACCAAACTGAGCAAAAGAGATGGTGTTTTTTTTTTTGACTGAATATAATTGAGGCCCAGTTTAATTCAGATGAATACAAAGGGCTAAAGCACTATTTGGGGGAAAAATGTTCTTTCAGTGATAAAGGCAATATTTATCCCTTAATCAGTTTTTCCAAAAGTGTGAACTGTAACTTACTTTACTTAAGCCCATCCCACCCTACTGTGGTATAGTTGGCTAACAGCATCTCGTCAGAATCCTCTGTCCTGGGCCAGTCCTGAGGTTGTCCCCAGGTGTAGCCCATCTTTCATATGTCTTCTGGATGAAGATCCTTTCTCTCCCCGTGATAAGGTCTTTGGAGCTTCTGCTGGCATTTCTGTAGCGCTGTTATGGGATGGGGTTGCTAGCCCATGCCCAACCCTCCTTTCTCAGCCAGGCTTTGGACTGTCCATGGTGTTGTTTATAAATTGTAGGCTTATACATAAACCGCTTGGCTTTTTGTGTAGAATTTTATGTAGCCTGTACACTTAATGATGACATTAACTAGTTTTTCTTCAATGGTTGTCAAGTAGTGAAAGACAGATAAATGTTTATGTAGCTCGTTGCACAACCTCAGGAGGTCCTGAAGAGCTTCGCATCCCATAAAGTACTTTTGAAGTCTACTCTTTAATGTAGTAAACGACACTAATATGTACATATGGCAACCTGATAAACTGATAATCTCACTGCTCTGAGGAACAGTAACCGCGTGACACTTCTAAGGACAGCATTTGTGCAAAATTGGATTTCCAGCTGATATAACTGCCTGGATATCATTGTAACCAAGTACATTTTATCTATTAATAGATTTTTCTTTCTCGTTCTAGTCATAATGGACAAATACCAGGAACAACCTCATCTGCTGGATCCACACTTGGGTAAGATTGCCTACATTTGAAATAACTGAATATTTTCTACTAATCTCAGGTCAAAAAATATTGTGAATGTTTTAACATATTCCGTACAATAGGGTCTTTTAAGAAACTCTTAGAAAACATGGAGCTTAGAAAGATAAGGGCTATGCGGTAAGGAAATTCCAGGCAGTTTGTAGAGCAGGTTACATGGTTGGCCCAACATTGTGGGCCGAAGGTCTTGTAATGTGTTGTACATTTCTATGTAAGTGCTTGGTTGCCATCATAAACTGATGACCTTTCAAGTGTCACGTGGATTGGGCTAATTGTATGTTGCTGCAGGTTCTAATAGTGCATTCTAGATTTTAAGAACCTACTGTGGGAAAAGAAAATTCTCCTAATTTCTACATTTTTTTGAAATGTTGCTGTCATGTAGTGTGTCTAGATATGTAGTATTTAAACGTAAATATTTACCATTGTTTAACTCAATTTACAAATGAATAATTTATATCTGTTAATAGAATATAATCTGGCATTTTTTTTGAGATGAACAAATCACTGATAACAAATCATGAGTAAGTGATGGCCTTTCTCATTTTTATTGATGGTGTGATTAAATTAGAGCTATGTGGTTTTTTTGAATATGAAAATTATATTGAATTTTTTTTGTGTGATCTTCATCCTTCTTGTCCAGCAGTCCATGTAGGCAAACTTGAAGCACTTTTGTACTAGTTAACCTGAATTTGTTAATCTGGTTTTGTTTCTAGTGTTTTCTCTCACTTCTGAAAATTAAATGCAGAATGCACCTTCAACTATATCCATTTCAGCTGTTAAATGAAGAGAGTAGGTGTTATCTTTGTGTCTTTGCACACAATCAAGCCAGGAAGTTCTAGTACCTCTCAATCTTCAAGTGTTTTATGACTGCTTGCTGGATTTATAATTTAAATGTCTACTTCCTGCAAGATCTCACCTGTTTTAGCTTTTGGTTTCTATGATGTTTTGGATACAGTGAGAAAGGAGGGTTTATTGCTGTCTGGAGTAATTATTGGGGTACAATTATTCTCCCTTTAGAATGCCATCATGATTGAATAATTATGATTTTTAAAAAAACGAGCTCTTTGTGTACTTCAGGCTTTCCAAGTAGCTTATTCATGGCCTTAGTAAGACTGCTTGATCCATGACAAAAACAGTCAGGTAGCAAGTGTTTTCTTATAGATCAAACTGCTCATCATTGTTGCAACGTGAACCATTTAAAATCTCCATATACCTCCCTTGTTCAGTCTTGTAACACAGGATCATGGAAGTAATTCCCTGAACAATAAACTGAACAGTATTCCAGATATAAATTTATGGGTTAGTTACTAAATGGAAATAGCATATTGAATTTGGTGTAATATTACAGAATAATATCAAATTTAAATGGTTTTCAATTTAACGTGTTGATGTTCTCAGTTTCAGGAAAATTATTTCTGTCGAGATCAATAGACTTTGTTTTATTATTGCACCTTGACAGCTAAATAAATTAAAATGTACAAAAAGGACTTGTTGAATCATTCTAATAGCTATATCAAATGAATGTTATTGCATAAAGTAGTTGTGTCTATTTTTACTAATATTTTCATTTGTTTTTTCTAATTGTTCTAAAACACTCTGTTATCCCTGTTTCTCTCACTTTATTTTATCTGCTAATGGAGGACTTCATATTTTTAAGGCTAAAGAGGCACACCATCCCCTCCCACCCTAATCTCTCATCCTGTTCCCCAGATTGAATTATCAGTCCCTTTTAGAATCCTGTATCCCTTAAACGCGATTACTTCTCATTCTCTTTGTTTTTCAGTGACTGTTGGCCAGTCTTAGCTCCCTCACCTAGCAGTCAGTCTAGTGAATTATACTGTACTTATCCCAAAGAAAATGTATCCTTGGTTAGTTAAGGAGATGGAAATTGCAGAAGTGATTGCACAGTATCTGTAAGATTGCCTGTTCTCGTAACAAAGGCCAAAGCAACATTTTCTCTCTAATTGCTTGATGAATGAAGCAATTTTCTATATTAAAAATCTTTCTATATTAACACTTATCAATTTCTTACTGTTCATCTTACTTACCAAAGATAATCTCACATTTCTTACATGACTAGCTTAGTCCGTTTAAGTGCAATGCACTCTTCTTCAGCTCACTTTTTTACCTGGATTAATATCAGCAAATTTGGCTACTTCACTGATAGTTTCTTGATTTTCTTTTTTTCTGCTCGTCTTTTGTTTGTCAGGATAATAGTGTCACATGATTTAATCTAATAGGTGGCTTCAGAATTAAAGAATATTGGAAGATCGCAGTTAAGGCATCTACAGCATTCATCTCTGGAATGGAAACTATTTGGTCATGAGACATACACTATGGTTTTTCAAATTGTTGTCAACACTCACTGCTGTTATTTCAGTTTCATGAATTTTTGGTGAGGTTAAGTCCATGATCAAAATTTTTTGTTGGGATGTTCCGACACTTGTCTACTTCCTTGACTTAAAAATTGATGCAAAATAATTAATCAAAGTAGTTATCATTTCCTTATTTTACTTTGCTTAATTATGATTTTAGATCATTGGATTTCCCAGTTTACTTTGAAAAATTTACTTCATTTATATGTTTTACCACTTCACATTTGTTTCAAGGGTCCTCTACAGGTCTCCAGAAAGAATCTAAACCCATTTCTATTTTAACAATTTACCCATAAAATTTCTCTGTTTATATAGCTCTTTTTGTATTATCTATAATGAGAACAATTTTATGTTCATGTTATGAGGGTACCATCTCCCTTCATACTACCTTTTACAAAATTTTCCTGCAGACTCATAAAATATGCATCTTGTAACTTGATATAATCAATTCCCAGTTTATCTCTGTCTTAGAGCTACCTGTATATCTCAGTAATGGCAACTGTGTTATATTCCCCAAGTTGGATTTAATAGGAAAATCTCAGTTTGTTCCTTGTGGTTTGTGAAGTTGTATGAAGAACCTTTATTTGGGTTACACACGGACTAATCTCTACTTGTGCTTCAAAATATTCCTTCATTTATCACTATTTTTATTTAGATTAGATTAGATTCAACTTTATTGTCATTTTGCCGAGTACAGATACAAAGCCAATGAAATGCATTTAGCATCTGACCAGAAATGCAAAGAATAGTGTTATTTACAAAATAACTGCGAATTTAAAAAAGTGCTACAGCACACAAATATGTAAGTACTGAGACAGTACAATATGGATGCAATACTGCTTAGTGCTGTGATGAGAGGTTCAGCAGTGTCACAGCCTCAGGGAAGAAACTCTTCCTGTGCCTGCTGGTGCAAGAGCGGAGGCTCCTGTAGTGCCTACCAGATGGGAGCAGAGTAAAAAGTCCATGGTTAGGGTGAGATGCATCCCTGATAATGCTTTTCGCCCTGCCCAGGCAGCGTTTATGGTAGATGTTCTCAATGGTGGGCAACTGGGTGCCGATAAGCCGCTGGGCAGTTTTCACCACATGCTGGAGTGCTTTGTGGTCTGATATGGGACAATTGCCATACCACACTGAGATGCAGTTGGTGAGTATGCTCTCAATGGTACAGCGGTAAAAGTCCATCAGTATCCTGGGACAGAGGTGAGCTTTCTTCATGCTCCGCAGGAACTAAAGGCGCTGTTGTGCCTTTTTGATCAGGATGGAGGAATTCAGGGACCAGGTGATATCCTGGGAAATGTGGACACCAAGGAATTTGAAGCTTGATACACGCTCCACTGTGGTTCCGTTGATGTAGATGGGGACGTGAGTGTGACTTCTGGTGTGCCTGAAGTCCACAATGATCTCCTTGGTCCTCTGGGTGTTAAGGGCCAGATTGTTGTCGGCACACCACGCAGCCAGGTGCTGGACCTCGTCCCTGTAGGCCATCTCGTCATCCCCTCTGATCAGACCAACCACTGTGCTGTCGTCTGCGAACTTGATTATGGAGTTAGAACCATGTACAGGAACGCAGTCATAGGTGAAAAGGGAGTACAGAAGAGGGCTCAGCACACAGCCTTGAGGCACGCCAGTGTTCAGGGTGAGAGAGGAGGAGGGGAGGTTGTCTAACTTAACTTTTACTCTTCACTTCCACTATTTCTAATGAATTAATTGTTCTCTTTCCTTGTGTTTATGTCTTTCTAAAGCTTTAGCAGGAACTTACTTTATGAATGATGGATCTTTGATGGATCTCTCCATGATTTTATTTTTTACTTGTGATTTTAGAATGGATGTTGAATATGCTCTTGGACATAGTGCGCAATGAACATTCTCCTTCATTTCTTGTTCACCTTGCATTCAGATTCCTTTATCTCATCTCAAAGGTATGCTGTATAAAGTATGCATGGAGGCATATTGAGGGATTCTCTTATACATTTATATACAGTATATTATATAGATATATGTATATTACATAAACTATATAGTTTAAGGTAAAAATATTGTATTTTGGGGCAGAAAATTAGCTTGCATGGTTAAAGTCTATAAATTGAATCTATAAGGAAAAAAGACCGTGTAATCTTTTATTTAGCTCATTAACTTAATTAACTGGAATCATTTCACAAAATGAGCATTATAATTTATTTTTTGTTAGCATAATAGTAACTACAACTTAAATTACTAGATATGCTATTCACATAATGTCATCTAAAATTCAGCAGTTATGTAAACTGACAATTGAGTTTAATGGGCTTATTTAATTAGTATCTTCTACAGTCAATCTTATTTTTATTCTTGTTGATTTATTTGCTTGACTGCATATGTGTTAATTAACAGAAATCTTCAAAATAATATTTTTGTGCCATTGTAGGTGCGAGGCTATAAGTATTTTTTGAGGTTGTTCCCTCATGAAGTTATTGATCTGCAGCCTGTTTTGAATTTACTCACTCAACAAAATCAAAAAGACTGTCATGTAAGTATATTCATTATCTAACTTTACTTTGCACTATCTTTCAAAAAAAGCATTTGGGAAAAAAGCAGTTCTTTTCCTGAAATTTATTTTTAATTGATTTATTTTTAAGGTTTGTAAAGAATTAATGTGTCAACTTTCTAGGTAAATAGAAAAAGCTACTTGTAATAAAAAAACACCTTTGCTTTCTACTTATCTGTTGCAGATTAGAAAGAGTAGCATGCTCAACAAAAATAGGTGTGTGGTTGTACTGTGAGATAGTGAAAGGCTGTTAAAAGCGGCACTGCAGAAAGAGGGGTGCTGCACCAGGTTATCTCCTGCAGTTTGCCTACCAGGAGCACATTGGAGTCGATGATGCTGTCATCTGTCTGCTGTACAAAGCCTAGTCCCATTTGGATAAGCAAGACAGCACTGTGAAGGTCTTGTTTTCTGATTTCTCAAGTGCCTTCAATACCATTCAGTCCTCATTGCTGGGGGAGAAGGTCCACTTAATGCAAGTTGGCACTTCCATTGTATGCTGAATGGACTACCTGACTGGCAGACCACAGTTTGTGTGGCTTCAGAGTTGTATGTCAGACGTGGCTTAAGCAGCACTGGGACTTCATTAGCGACTGCATTGGCTGCCTTCCTGTTTACCCTGTATACCTTGATCTTTAGGTACAACACTGAGTCATATCATCTCAGAAATTCTATGATGACTCAGCATTAATTGGGTGTATAAAAGGGAGGACGGGAGGATGAATACAACATCCTGGTGGAAGACTTCGTCAAATGGTGCAAGCTGAATTATCTGCAGCTGAAAGGAGATGGTGATGAACTTTCGGAAGACTGAACTTGTTACTATTGACGGTGAGGATGTGGATGTGGTGAGGACCTACAAATGCCTAGGGGTGCACCTGAATGACAGACTTGACTGGAGCACAACACAAAGACTGTGTGCAAGAGGGACCAGAGTTGCCTCTATTTCCTGAGGAGATTGAGGTTCTTTGAAGTATGCAAGAATCTCCTTCTCATTTTACTCATTTCTTTTTAAATCTTTTTATTAATTATCATTGAAAATCAACAACAAAAAAATTGAAGTAATCGAGTTGACATATCAATATGTACAATAAGAGTTAAGCTGTCAACCAAGTTGAACAATATATCAATAATAATAAAAAAAAACAAAATCTTAAAGCTTTTTTTTTGGAAAAAGAAAGAAGGAAAAAGAACCCCTGCTGACTAAAAGAAAAAAAAACCCTAACCAAAAAAAAAACAAAAAAAAAACCCATTTGGAGCACCAACCCGGAGCTATACGCCATACAATCTTGCATAAAAGAAAGACATCAATCCACCAACCAAATCCATTTACCCAAGGATCAGAAGGGGACCATCTTAATGAACTCAATATATAATGAACTCAATATATTCCTTTATTCTTCCAAAGAGAAAAGGTAGGATCACTAAGTGAAGATTTAAATAAATAGTTTCGATAAATTAAACTAAGAAGGTTAAATTTTTTAAGATTAAAAAACTTACGAAACTGATACCAAATTCGTAATGTCTGCTTGTTCATAGGGTATATATTTAGAATAGAAATTTTGGCTAGTTGTACAGGTAAAGAAGCTCCTAATAACGAAGTTAAGTAAAATTGTTTCACAGTTTTCAATTCCAGATCAACCCATGGTGGTCGTTCATTTTTATCGATCCACGCATAACACATATTAACCACCCAATAATACATTCTTAAAGTAAGCAAAGCAAGACTTCCATCCATTTTTAATTTTTGTAAATGGTATTTTCTAATTCTTGGTCTTTTATTAGTCCAAACGAAAGATGAAATAATAGAATCAACCTGATCAAAAAACTTCTTAGTTAGAAAAATAGGAATATTTTGAAATACATCTAAAAAATTTTGGTAAAATCATCATTTTAACTGCATGAATTCGACCAGCTAATGAAAGTGTAAGTGGATTCCATCTAGAAAATAATTGCTTCATAAAATCCACTAAGGGAACTAAATTAGCTCTATAAAGGTCTCCATAATTTTTAGTGATGATAATACCTAAATATTTAAAAGAATCCGTAACTTTAAAAGGAATGTCATCATATATAGAAGCAGAATCATTTAAAGGAAATAATTCACTTTTATGCAGGTTTGACTTATATCCTGAAAACTTTCCAAATTCATTTAATAATTTCAATAAACTAGGAATAGATTCTTCAGGATTCGAAACATAAACTAAGAGATAATCAGCATAAAGTGAAATCTTATAAATAGTCCCATTTATGGAAATTCCTTGAAAACCTTTAGCTTCACAAAGTCCAGTAGCCAAAGGTTCAAGCACCAAATTAAATAACAAAGGACTTAACGGACAACCTTGTCTCGTACCCCGTGAAAGTCGAGAAAAGGGGGATCTGCAGTTATTAGTAATAACAGTGGCAATAGGGCTTTTATATATCATTCTAATCCACATATTAAAATTAGTACCCAAGTTAAATTTCTCTAAAACGTTAAATAAGTATTTCCATTCAACTCTTATCAAATGCCTTTTTAGCATCAAGAGAAACAACACATTGGGGAGTCTTCGAGCGGGATGAGTATATAACATTTAACAGTCTCCGACCTTTTATAAAACCTGTTTGGTACTGAGAAATAATTTTAGCTAGTATATTCTCCAACCGATTAGCCATTATTTTAGAAAGAAATCTAGCATCCACATTTGATAATGAGATAGGTCTATATGAAGCACAATCAGTAGGGTCTTTACCTTTCTTAAGAATTAAAGAGATAGAAGCTTCATAAAATGTGGATAGTAACTCTCCTAACAAAAAATAATCTTTAAGCATTTCCAACATATAAGGAGTAAACAAATCTTCAAATTTTTTATAAAATCCTACAGAAAAACCATCCAGTCGAGCTTTACCAGATTGCATTGAAATTGCTTTACCAGCTTTCTGAATTTTTTTCAGTAAAAGGAGTATCAAGAATTTGTTGATCTTTAACAGATATTCTAGCAAAATCAGTTTTTTGTAAAAAGGCATTCATTTTAGAAGGATCAGCTAGAAACTGAGATTTATAGAGTTCACTGTAATAGTCTTGAAAAATTTTATTAATATCTTCATAATTACAAGCTAAACTACCATCTCCCTTATGAATTTTTAAAATTTGTCTTTTAGCTCTAACTGCCTTTAGCTGGGATGCTAATAGCTTATTACTTTTATCTCCAAACACAAAAAATTGACTTTTCAATTTAAGCAAATTTCTTTCAATAGGATAAGTTAATAGTAAATTATATTGTGATTGAAGTTCAACCCTTTGTTTAAATAAATCAATATTAGGAGAAACTGCATAAGTGTTATCCAAGGCTTTAATTTGTTTTGAAATCCTATTTAACTCTATTTTTGTCTGTTTCTTAAGCTTAGCCAAATAGGAGATTATCTGACCTGACAAATATGCTTTAAATGTATCCCATATAATCAATTTCGACCCATCTCCCGTATTATTAAAAAGAAAAAAATCTCTTATCTGAATCTCTATGAATTTGATAAAGTCCGAACTTTGTAATAAATTTTCTGGAAAACGCCAAGGTAAGTTTACATTACTAACATCATTCAATTCAAAGGTTAAACTTAAAGGTGCATGATCCGAAACAACAATAGCATCATATTCACATTTCTGGACGTTGGACAAAAATTGGAAATCAGCTATAAAATAATCAATTCTTGAATATGTTTTATGGACATGTGAATAGAAAGAATAATCTCTATCATTAGGATGTAGATTTCTCCAAATTTTGATCAAACTGTAATCAATTAAAAAGGAATTGATAAGTGATGCTGCACAACTCGGAAGCTGCTGATTGGTTGAATCAAAGGATTTAAACAACAGTTGAAGTCATCTCCCATCAGCAATATATATTTATTTAAATCTGGTAATAAACCAAATACATTTTTAAAAAAAGGATCATCTACATTAGGTCCATATAGATTAACCAGGACGATTTTTGTATTACAAATTGTTCCTTTAACAATTAAAAATCTACCGTTAATATCTGAGATGATGTCTTCTTGAATAAATAAAATATTAGATTTAATAAAAATAGGTACTCCTTTTGTTTTATTTTGACAAGCAGCATGATATTGAAGGCCCTTCCACATTTTAAAAAATCTATTTTGATCGCCCGTTCTGATATGCGTTTCTTGAACAAAAATTATATCCGGCTGGAATCGATTAATAATTTTAAAAGTCTTCTTTCGCTTAATAGGGTGATTCCAGCCACGTACGTTCCAACTAATAACGTTTATCTGTTTAAAACACCATAGGATATTGTTTTTAACACGAAAATACATGCATACCATCGCGGGCTAATCAAAGATGGCGGTGATGAGTATAACCATATAGAAGACACGCATGCTCGGGAACTCCATAATGGGGAAAAATGCAGGATATATGTAAAAAAACTAAAAAAAAAAATCCCATGAAAAAGCCTAAAATACAAAAATACTCCCAATCCTCTCACCATCCCAAAAGGTAGAAATCCGGCAAAAAGAGAGAAAAGGCCGGAATGCATCCCCAGAGAAGAAAAAAGAAGCAGAACTCCGCGTGCCACTCAATTTAAGTAGTGATTTAAAAGTTTTTTCTCTCAATTCCCTCCCCCTTACAAAGAAAACACATGACCCTAAGATAAGAAAACCCAACAGAGAAAAGGAAAATGTTTATACTTAATCATTGAAAATAAACTAGGGAATGCAAAAACAGTCTCCAGAGACGTCAGAGCAATACTATTAGACCTAAACAATATAATCTCTAACAAGAGAAAATCGGCGCCATTATTCCTTTGGCTTAGTACCCGATTTTAACATAGACACTAAAGCTAATTATCTATTACTAAACACTCCTCACTATATAAGAAAAAGTCTATATAAACTATAAAAACTATCACTTAATTAATGAAAGGAAAGGAAAAAAAAACAGATAATCAAACCAGTTAACAATCTGTCCGCTATGTTAATTCACTTCGTATAGCAAACAGACTGCAGAAAAGTAATTCGTTAGACAAACTAAGAAGTTCACCTCTTCTTTAAATAATAGTCCATCAATCAAAGGATATCTTCAACATTATCAGAAATCTTCAAAGCCCGTTTTCTTTCAGAAAATTATTCAGCAAACCTAATATCCTTCACAGGTCAGCTGCCTCCAAGATTGAATTAACATAGTCCAATGCCGCTTGGGGATCAAAAAAAACATATGGAGTACAATCTTTAGGAAATAATTTTAATCGAACAGGGTAGCGGAGCGATGGAAATAATCCCTTTACATGGGCTATCTTCATAGCTGGAACAAATTTGATCCGCTGTTCCATAACTTCCCGTGGATAGTCTTCGTAAAAACAAATTTTGGAACCCTTAAATTTAAAAATTCTCTGTTTCCTTGCATATTTTATGATTTGGTCTTTAATTTTAAAATGAAGAAAATTGACCAAAATTGGCCGAGCTTTACCTGAAATCTGAGAGTTCGAAGTGAAAATTCTATGAACTCTTTCAATATCGGGAGGCTGAGGTAGAATATCTGGAAACAGAGATTGAAACAAATTGGCAAAATAGTCCAATAAATTCCCACTCTCAGAACCTTCCTTCGGTCCAACAATTCGAATGTTATTCCGACGAGACTTCGCCTCTAAATCGACAATCTTGCGTTGAGCCTGTTCCAAGCGAGTTGAAATATCCACAATCTGACATTTCGATTCTTTAAACTCAGTCTTCAAGGAAATAATATTTTCCTCTATAGTCTGAAAACTCTGTCGGAATGACTTCAACTCAGAAGTGTTATTGTCTATTTTGTTGTCGAGAGCCATCAACGCGTGTTCCAAATGCTCAGCCCAGACAGGCATATCTTCTGACTTTTCTTTCGAAGTTTTTCCCTTTCCATTGCTGGATTCAGAAAGCTGCTTTCCACTTCTTAAAGATTGTGACATAATGATAGCTATTCCCTTCCAAGCTCTGACAAATATAAGTTAAAAATTTGAAGTTTAAACTGGCGAAAAGGAGGAATTAAAGGCAGCCACAAAATTTGTGTGTTACTTCATTGAGCAGCAGGCAGAAGTCCTCCACATTTTACCAGTATGGTGTCGCCGGTATAATCTTCTATGTAGTGGTGTGCTGGGGCAATGGCATCAACAGGGTTTCAATAAACTGATTAGAAAGACTGGCTCTGTAATAGGAGTCAAACTGGACACAATGAGGCTGTAGTAGAGCTAAGGACCCTACAGAAAATCCTGGCAATTCTGGACAATATTTCTTACCCTCTGCATGCCATCTTGGCTGAACAGTTGAGCACTTTTAGTAATAGACTAAAACAACTGCGCTGCTGCAAAGAGCAAGGTAATTCTTACCCTCGGCCATTAGGCTCTATAATGAGTCAGCTTTTAGCTGGGGAAGTGATAACCTCCTCCTGTTGGACTGTTTGAGGTAACTTATTTTTTATTCTTTCTTTCTTTCTTCTAATATTTGTATATCTGTGCACTTGTAATGCTACTGTGACACTGTGATTTCCTTTAAGATCAATAAAGTATCTACCTATAGAATGTAATGTTGAAAAGTTGGAAGTTATTTCAGGCACCCATAGAGTAGTGCGTTGTATTTTTTTTTGTTATTTTGTGAAGTTAGCATAATTGGTTGAATGAATTCAGAAAATTTTGACTGTTTTTCCTTTTATGCAGCTGACTGGAATGAAGCTGTGGAACAATTAAAAATTACCTTGGTCCAGATTCAAAGACGGTGATAAGATACGTGCTAAAGCTGGCACTGCTTTCAAAATGACTAGACTTTATTTAGTCTTCTCTTTTCCTCAAATACCATACTGGAGAACTTATCACGTACACTGTGCCATCATAATTTAAATTACCTTTCCCAGGCACATGGTTTAAACACATTTTTAGATATCAAGGGGTAAGGGGTTAGTTGAGGAAAATGTGCTGCAGTAAAAGATCAGTCATAACTGTATAGAAAGGCAGAATGAGCATGAAGTGCAGAATGGTCTGCTTCCAATGACTGGCACTTTGAATTTGAGATTTGTGATAATTAATAATGATTAATAATGGATTAATAATGTGAGAATAACAAAAATGCAGCTACTTGTTTGACATCAGTTGATGATATGCTTTAAAACTTTGTCTATCTTTGTGAAAAGGTGACAATTTCTCAAATATTTCAAGGCCAATGCAGTTGTGCAAAATTATGTGGCTTCTCCAGAGCTGCCAGCTTGAAAATCAATATAGAGTTCAGTTCTTTAACCAGCCCAAGTATGTGCAGATAATGGTGACTAGAGTGGATATTCTTTATGGTTGTTCATGTCTATTCTTTGGTTTGCAGAAAATGTTTTGACTTGGTTACTTTCAATTTGGGAGGTTTTGTGGCTAGGCGTATGAAATCTTTGGGGAGAAGTAAAATGGCAGGTTATCTCTGATGGAATTAATCCAATTTATTGTATTCTTGTAAAAGTAATTAGCTGCAATCTCTTGGTTTAACTTTCAATTTAAAATATTGATTTGTCTGTTAAACACTAGAAACTATACTTACAACAATTAAAACATTGAAACTGACTGAAATTAAAAAGAAAAATCTGCTTATCATTTTCCTGGAAGCCAGACTTTTCCTTTAAATGAGACTTTTGTGCTTTCACCAGGTTTAACTTGGTGCAAGATATCAGACTAACTTCCTGCCTGAGAGCTAGGAGGTCTCCAGAAGTTCCTGGTGCCCTGATGGACTCTATGGGAAGCTTGCTGGTGCAATATGGGAACATGATAGAAGATGCTGACATCAGCTTGCACAGATGTTAGTAGCAGCAACAAACTTTCCTGTCATGGACCCCGTGACGGGGATAAAGAACCAGCAGAAATAGAAACCACTTTGGAGTCTTGTATTGCTATAAACTAATAATATTTATTAGTAACTACGCAATACAGTAATATAAATGTAAATAAATCAAACAGGTTAGCAATGATTATATATAAAAGTAAGTGTGGAATATATATGTATGAAAACCAAGCTTCTTTAAGTCTAGGGGTAAAAAGATACAGTCTTACGATGTTGAGTAAAGTTCAGTTCAGTTCAGTTCAGTTCGTGGTATTTAGTTGAGTAGTGATGAAGAGAGAGAGAGAGTGAGTTGAGTCTTCAGGTGCGCTGATGCCGTCGATCTTCTCGTCGTCCTCTGAAATCCTTTACAAGTCACTGACTGTGACTTTAACCAGGGGGACCGGTCTTCTGTGGTGGAGCTATCACCCAGGCGAGGGTGGACACATAGACAACTCCCCACCAGTCAACCCCTTCTTCTTCAAACTGGAATAGCAATTTGGATCAATCCGCCTGATTGATCCTCCAAAACCCACTTTCTCTGCGGGCATAACAATGCTCATTCAGTGTCCAGATCATGTGTCCTGAGGTCTGGGTCATCTGACCTCCCATTTCTTTCACCAGGCTGAGCATCACCTGTCATTCAAAGAGTCCCTCCCTCCTTTGTCTGTAAAGGAGTACAAGCAGGCAACATGTCCTTGAAGAAATATCAACAATGTGTTGAAAATCATAGCATCGAGTGTCCACTGCCTTTGGTCACCATAGCAACCTTTGAGCTGCTCGGTGCTGTCTCTAACTCCAAACTCAGTAAAAATCCAAAGTTACTTCCAATGCCTTAAAGTGACAGTCCAACTGTTAATCTTCGTCTCTCTCTCTCCCTTCAAAAGCAACATATCGGTGATAAATAACTCTGTCTCTCTCCTTTCCAAACAAACCATCAATGATAAATGTCTCTCTCCAAACAGTGAGGGGATCCAGGAGTACCCCTCACATTCCAAAGAAAACATGAGTAAATCCTGTCATTGTTGCCAAGTTCCCGGCTGAGCCATATTGGTTCTGTTCCATTTGCTTTTCACTTGGGTGACCATTGCAATTTTGTAGCATGCCTAAGGTATCTTCATTTTTGATATGAAAACGTTATTTTGCATTTATTTTCTTACATTTACTTTTAACTTAGACACATTCCTGCAGCTTTGGAGCTCAATGAAGGAGTATCAATGACACTCAGTTTTGTTAAAAACTTCCCAGGTTTTCATCCATATTTGCCCATATATTGTTTGGATTTAGCGCAAAGATAGACTTTGGTTTGGGAAGAATATATGCTAAATATAAATATGCTTGCTCTGTTGCTTTTTACAAACCATTAACTTAGTTCCCTTCAACAGGCACTTATGGCCTGTTAGTACAATTGACCATTGACTCAGTTGGTAATTGGAAGTACATTTTTCCCACAACCAATAAAGGTTCATTGTGTGTGGCAGGGATGTTGTGGAAAGAATTGAATAAGGTTTAACATGTGGCTATAAGATCAGAATCAGCATTATATACTCCTGTGTTTGATGATCAGGAAGTTCTGTATAATGTATGATAGATTTGGTAGTACTTTGGATTGTGGGAGGGAACCGGAACATCCAAAGGAAACCCATGCAGTTATGGGGAGAACGTACAAACTGTTTAGAGGCAGCTGGAGGAATTGAACCCAGGTTGCTGGTACTGTAAATTGTTGTGCTAACCACTATGCTACTGTGCTGCATAATACTTAACAGAATTCAACTTGCATAATGTCTTGGTTCAGAGACTTTTAATGTAGAGAGTTCTGAAGTTTGACCTGTGAGTGAAAATATTACATCTCATCTGACTTTGATTAGTGAAACCTAATATTGAGACAGCGATCCCATGTTCTAGTTCCTTCTGCAAGATGATCTATCCACATTGTGTTGATTCCACAAGCTATATAAATGTTTAACCTGGTGAGCACCCTGAAAGGATACAAAATGTATATTAATTTTTATTATTTCAGTATAATATAATTGTGACTAAGGGAAAGGAAAATCAAGCTCAGTTTTAGTTTACATTATTCAGTTTGGAGTGAGAATCAGTATTGGACATAAGCAGTGAAAGTAATTGTGAATATTTTAGTCATGACGGATTTATATTTCTTGATACAGCAACAAATATCACCCTTTTGAATTAAAATTAGATTATTAGATTAGATTATGAGGACACCCAGTCTTTGTTTATTGTCATTTAGAAATGCATGCATTAAAAATGATACAAAATGAGACTAATTCCATGTAAACTATTATTTGGTCCACATGGGGCACAGGTTGTGGAAGAGAGACAAAAAACTGGGGATTTTTTATTTGGTAAATACCCTGTGTTTACATACATTATGTCTTTTTATTTTAATTTTAAATTTAATTATTCATAAAATATTTCAGATAATCATGTTTGTGTATTTTTAAGGATTTCATGAAATGAAATTATTGTCTAGAGTAGTTTTAAAGTAATGGGGAACAGTTATTCAATTGATTAATTTTTACCTTGTGCAATATTGTCCAATAGTAATTTGTGATTTATTAATTTATTAGTCCTAAATGCAAACTTACCTGAAGTCAAGTAGGCTCTTTAATTTAAAGGGTGGATAAGGATTTTTTTCTTGTATCATGATTTAGATTATCGTGATTATTTTAAATAAGAACCACAGAAAACAATTCTTCTGTTTCCATGAAAATTGTTTTGACATGGAAATTGTTTAGACATTTCATAACACTGATATGCAACTATATTAAATTCCTCTCTAAATGAGGACTTAGAACTTTTTGAAATGTTTATTATGTTTGCCAAAATAATATTGAGCTTTTCTCAGTATTTCTCAGTATGTATTTTCTCAGTATGTTGCTACTTTCTTCTTGTGCTAACACTTACTCTGCCACACAGAATAAGTTCTAGTGAGAAAGGAGTGGGAACAGTTTATGGCTTAATCTGTGGGTCTATGTTGTCCATTGGGAAGTGCCTGCGCACTTGATATACAGCCATAAATAGCCAACTCTTGAAAATCAACAAACTGTGGCTGCTGGAAATCTGACATAAAACAGAAAATACTGGAACTGCACAGCTAGTAATTTCTAAACTCCTCTCTTGGCCCTGAGTAATGTTCAGGAGGCTTTGGTCGTTTTGTGGCCCTGAATTCTAATGGCCTCTGGTGTGATATTTTGGTTTTCTTAGGCTGTTATGTCATTTTTTGGTGAAATTTTTCATTTTTGTGTATTTCAGACTTGGGAGACACGTTACATACTTTTATTGTGGTTATCCATGACTTGCTTACTTCCGTTTGATATGGCACGACTTGATGGTAATAACTCTACGCTAGAAGGACAATCTAAGATACCTGTTATGGATCAGGTTTTGAATGTAGCAAAGGTAAATGCTGTGATAATCTATTACACTCATGCAGAATCTTGATAAGACCAAGCATATGCAGAGAAGAACATTAGGACAACAATTTCAGATGCTAGAAATATGAAATAAAAAGCAGAAAATGTCAGAAACCCTCAGCAGTTCATGCTAGATCTGTGGAAAGAGGAACAGTTGACATTTCTGAAAACCCTGAAGTGCAGAGATGCTAGGATATTAACCTTACTCAATTTATAGATTTTGTTCATGAATATGCATTGTTGGAAGAGGTGAAGAAATACTGAAGAATACCTTATTGTTATAAGGCCATAAGATATATAAAAGGGTGGCAAGAATATAGGCAGCGGACTTCATCAAGGATATTATTGAAGGATAGTTAGAGGTATTTGGGTGAAAATGGAAGCTATTTAAAATGAAGAAATGCTAATCAGAACAGATGTTTGTGCTGTTTCAGCATGACTGATGAGATGTAAAATTGTCAAAGTAGAAGACTGGATGTCTTGACAATGACAAATTAACAGTTATGCAGAAATGTTATATTGTGAATAAACAGGTCTTCAGTGTACCAAACATATTTCATTATTCAATGGTGTGGTGCACTGTGATTCTGTAATCACATCAATTTGTTTAAGGTGTAAATGCAAAAACTACCCTGTTAATTTATCTTTGTTGATATCATGTAACCATTTGTTTGTCGAATAATGCTTTGTCTCTTAGTGCCCACTTTAATGCAAAGAATTTAACCAGCATTCTTGCTTCAGATTACTTTTTAACCCAGTTAGCATATTTATAAAGGACAGCTGAACTGTCTCATCCACAGCCTAGATTTGTTTGTAAACAAGTGTACATTGAAAGTACCCAACCTTTTCAAGGTGTGGGGGTAGGGGGAGGAAGTGAAGTTAACATTGTGTAACAAATGTAATTC
This sequence comes from Mobula birostris, assembly GCF_030028105.1. Taxonomy (NCBI): domain Eukaryota; kingdom Metazoa; phylum Chordata; class Chondrichthyes; order Myliobatiformes; family Myliobatidae; genus Mobula; species Mobula birostris. The sequence continues at coordinate 23,912,408 of NC_092393.1, forward strand.
CATGATGGAATTAGTTTCTAGCCAAAAATAGCCAGAGTTGCATAGAAATTTGGATATTATTGGTGTTATGCTTTCAGTGTATGATAAGTGTGTATATTTTTTTTATTTTAGTCTTACCTGACAGTTAGTGACAAAGGAAGAGATGCTGCTGCTGTCCTTGTATCCAAGTAAGTGTTGCCTGTTGTTTAGTTGGTTTCAATAGGTACATTTAATATCAGAGAAATGTATACAATGTACATCCTGAAATTGCTTTTCTTCACAAACATCCACAAAAACAAAGGAGTGCCCCAACGAATGAATGACACTTAAATGTTAGAACCCCAAAGACCCCCAGCTCCCCCCATGCAGAAACAGCAGCAAAGCAATGACCCCCCCCACCAGCAAAAAAAGCATAGTCATCTCCCCCCGAGCACTCAAGCTTGCAGCAAAACATCAATAAAGACACAGACTTGCAGTACCCCAAAGACTACTTGTTCACCTGGTATTTGACATACCACAGGCTCTCTCTCTTTCCGTAAAAGGGAAAAAGAGGTGCCCACATTTCACAGTGAGAGGGGAGACATAACAAAGCAACTCGCTGATTTACGGTGTTAAAAGTCTGTTGCGTTGCTTTTTCCGAGCTCTGTGCCCAAAGAACTCTGGTCTCTGCGCATGCAGCCAGCAGCCAGCTGGCTGCTTTCGAGCTTAGATCTCCCACAACGCACCAGGTGGCTGCACCGACCTCGAGTCCGCCCTCCTCCAGAGGCACGAAAATCCAGCATCCTGAAGGTGCACTGGTCTTTCAGGCCGCGTCCTTGGCATATTGAAAAGCGGCCGGTAGTGAGACCCTGAGAGTAGATCCCATTTCCACAAAGAACTGAAGTCAGCGGGTAACTCCAGGTCAGGGTCTTCAAAAGAACCCTGAAAAGGGGGGAAAAAAGAGATGTTTAAGATAGAAATAGAGCTGTTTCTGAAGATGCAAACAAAGGAGTTGCTGTTAGGTGCCATCGTCCTTCTAAGCTTCGCCTATGTTTCTTCTGAATATATGAAAATTTTCGTCTTGAATTTCATAAGTATCCATGTATGTACGAACAGAAAGATCAAAGATTGAAAAACCTTTACTCTTGTTATTTGTACTGCCATTTTTACTTCGTAAAGTCAATTGCACAGCAATGGTGTGGTACTCATTCATTACAGGAGCCTTCAGACTAAATCTCTGCTTATAAGAGAACTCATGATTTTTTGAGGATGCAGCACAATCATTTGAAGCAGGAATCAGCTATTTGGACCCTTGTGGTTGTTTCACCATTCAGTGAGTCACATGTGTTCTTTTACTTTAGGGCCATTTTCCTGCACATTCCTTTAAGTTGCTAAAATTCATGCCTTGAATAAGTTTAGTGTCTTATATCCACAACCCTCGAGTATAAATTCCATGGTTTATCACTCTCTGGGATGGGCAATTAACCACATATATTGAGACTTTAGTTTTAACCAACTCTCTCCCTCTCCCCCCGCCAGGGGAAACATTTGCTCTGCATCTATTCTGTCAAACCCATTAAACATTTTGTATGTCTCTACGAGATCTTCTTTCAGTATTCAAACCAGAATTAAGATCTACTTGGCTTAATCTCTCTTTAAATAAACACACCATCCCAGGAATGTTTGCTTTTGTGGAATTCATTGCAGTATTACATTTGGAATTTATTTGATTTATAGTGTAGCTTTGTGCAGAGGAACACTCTCATCTGATTCATTTTGCAGTAGTCCAATAGGTCCTTCACATAGAACTTGTGGAATCACAACTGTATAGAATTTTTTTTCTCATTAAAAGAAGTTATTCCAATGGCACTTAATTATCCGTGGCTCCTGTTTTTAATTCAACAGTTGTTCAAATATATGTAATCTGAAATATATGCAATGTGACATAAATACAATTGATGGACAAACAATGCAGTAGTAACATGTGCCACATAGTGGTAATGTTCAGAATTGCAGGTCTTATTTTGTTTATTTCAACTTTGTGGTTATATAGTCAAAGAGTATACAGCACAGAAACAGGCCCTTCAGCCCATCTAGTCCATGCTGAACTATTACACTGCCTAATCACATCAACCTGCACTTGACCATAACCTTCCATACGGCTCCCATCCATGTACTTATCCAGACTTCTCCTAAATTTTGCATAGTAGAGGAATTAAATTTTGCATAGTAAGGGAACTAAAGGTTATGGGGAAAAGGCAAGTAGGTGGAGATGAGTCCATGACCAGATCACCCATGATTTTATTGAATGGTGGAGCAGTCTCGAAGGGCCAGATGGCCTATTCCTGCTCCTATTTCTTATGTAAGTGTTGCATTCAAACCTGCATCCACCATTTCTGCTGGGGTCTGCCCGAGCAAAGGGTAAGAATCTGCTGTGCTTCTGAACGCCATCCAGTGCCCTTTTATAAAGCGGTATTTGGTGACTGGCACAAGGGAGCGTAATTTATTAATATCAGTTCATAGTTTTCCATGTCATCTATTGAGTAAGCTGGAATATTTTGGTCAAATTCCATGGGGGCTGAGCAATAGCAATTGTTCTTGATGGTTGTTGGACATTTAAATTCTCCAAGTTTACTCAGATTACTTGGTCACAAAGCAGAAAGATCACAAAATACTGACAGTGACCAAATTTATCATCTCAATGCTAATGTTTTATTACTGATTACTATAATAAAATGATTCTTTTAAAATGTGCTGTCTTCAGAAACTTTTGATGTAGCTGATTTGTTTATTTAGAGGTTTTCATATTTTCTCTGTAATCTCAACTGCGTAGAAATGATTTAAACTGATGAATCTCAGGGTTGTATGCTGCATACATACTTTGATAATAAATGAACATTAAATGTTTGACTCTTTGAAACTGATGTAAGATTTTCTTTGTGGACATTGTTTTTGCTATGGAAAAAATGGCAATCTTCTCTTTTGGTGTTAATTGACAATCATTTTAGACATGGTGACCACCATGTAACATAAAAAAGGTGTGGAAATAGTTCACTTTACTTAATTTCCAGAATAAGAATTTTTCTCTGATGTTATTGGAGCGAGAGAGAGGCACATGGCTGTTATCAGCTATACTTCTAAAATAAATTTTTGCCATTTCCTGAATATTCTCACTCAGTTATGTACAGACATACTTTAAAAGCAATTGAACTTTATTATCAGTGGATCTACAAGGTACAAGTAAAGGTATCATTATCTGACAGAGGAATTGTATGTTTTGAGGTCTAGTGATTGATTGATGTTGGTTATTTATCTAAATATTATACTAAGTCTGGGCCTCCGAATGCTGAAGAAGTGAAACAAGAATGGTTAATACTTACAGAAAAATACTTACAAACATAAGGAAAGATAATTTAATATTTTGGGGGTAGTTTGTTTGTCAGAAAAATGTTTCAAGCTTAGAACTAGATCTTGGTAGCTACTCTTACAACATATCCTTAACAGAGAATAAGTAAATACACAAAGCCATCAGCTTGCAAAACTCACTAAAAGAACAGGAGAACCTCTTCTCTGTCACTGAGCTCTCCATAGAGCTTGCTACACTTCACACTCCACACTCCCTTTGCTTGCTAGGCCTCCCACGCATTCTCCCTGCCAGCCCTTGTGCTTAAAATCCTCCCACAAGTAACACTGGAGTGATGAAAGCTCGCTGTGCTGTTATGTGGTTTTAACTTGGTATGTCATCTTTTAAACAAATTACATTACAGTAATTGATATGAAAGAAAAGTTTCTATTATAAACAAAAAAGAGTGAAATGCAGAAATAATAGCTCACACTCCTAACTATTGTACAAGATAGAAAAATGCATTCCGATCAATGGAAGTGAAAAGATAATATGTAGTTTGTACATTTCTCTATGTACATACTTTATAAATGAATGGGAAGTATTTCAGTTTTAAAACAAATATATTACACAGAAATTTGACTGTGCACAAATGAGTAGGTTTTAGAACTCCAATTAATGCACACATATACTTGAAATTAATGTATCATAGTGATATGTATTAATGTACTATGTACGTTATTAATGACGAAAACATACATAATGTTTCAGGCTGACAAATGTACTTGGTTATAATGTATATACAAAAGGGCACGTAGTTAAATTTCTCTTCAAAGATGAGTGGTTGTTGATTGTAGAATATCAAAAGTTTCTCCTATTCGATATACACCCATTGAATGCTCATCTGATCTCTTGATCTAATGAAAGAATTGATTCTTAGTTGCAGTTACTGCTGAAAATAATGTATGTTTTTTTATTCATGCAATGTTATTAGTGCAGCCCACTGACCTCGGGCTTTCTGTACATCTATATATGATTGAGCAAATATGACAAAGTATTTTATGTACATTTTAATGTTGTCTGTTTGAAATCATTAAGGAAACCCCTTCATTTTTTTTCTTGATGTCATTTTATAATAATGCATAATGTTCATAAAAATCTATATTAATAGAGGTCTACAGTAATGGGAGTATAAGAAGTTCTTGATATACAATGGAGTTATATATTAAAAGATACATTGCTTAAATTTCAGTGCATAATAGTCAGGTTTAAGCAGCTTGGAATATTTTAATATTAACAGAATTCTAAGGTCACAGAGTAATTGTTTGAATCTCAGTTTATTAGTACACTTTAAATTACAAACAAATTATTTAGAGCAGAAAAATCTTGGGCATATGCAACCAGCATGCACAGATGAGTATGTTTTTACTGGATTTATTTGACTAAGTGGCTGAAATACCAGTTGGGTTTTGGCAAGTGTGGAATGATGTACATTGTGGCCATGTGAACTTCACAAATTGTCGGTGACAAGCATTTTGAGAAATCTTATACCAGAACTTCAAGTCTATTGCTTGGTCTTCCTTCTTCGTAAAATTTACATTTCATCAATTCCTTTTATTTTTCAGCAAAAGTCAGCTTCCAAAACAAAACAAACAATAAAATAAGAAGTATCAAAAAGCAGAAAACAGATTCATTCCTTTTTTAAATTAAAGAAACTACTTTTAGAATTTTGATGGCAGATATAAATTCTTGAAGAAAATGAAATTTATATATTTTCATGCAACTTTATTAGGTCGAGTTGCTGTCTTTAAGATGGACTTTAAGAAGCGGCTGCTGGAGAGGACAATACCCTCTTCAAACATTGTAACAACTGTTAGTTATGTGACCTATAGACTCCAAACTTGACGTTGGATGTATCATTGATCTGATTGATGGCATTGTGGAGAAATGCTTCAAGTGTTGAGAATGTCAGGAATTGTACGTAGAAATCAAAGTCTCCAGAATTATTGTAGTGTGCTATGTGTAGCATTGGGCAACAAAAAGAACTGGGTGAAAGGCTTTTGAGATTGTCCTTTGAGGAGATAAGAAAGTATACCATTAGCTGACATTGTTGCCAGTTTTATTAATGCATAGTTCATTGGTTTATGTCTGGTATAGGCTTTACATTTATATTTCCTGTCCCAAATATCTTTACTCACTGATGAAGTTTGATTTTCTATGGAGGAAATATGAAATGGCTTTTAACAGTTTAAAATGCTAGAGTTAATTTCTTGGTCAATTTGGAAAAGAAAACTTCTTCAAATGCTGTCTTCAAATTGAAGCTTGAGAGACTGGAATAGGGTATTGGATTCTCTCCAGGCTGCTTGTTGGTTGACAAGCATAAAAATCTTTCTGAATTTAATAAGCCATTGAATGATATATTGAAAATGAAAGTACTGTCATATTTCCCACGGACTTAAATTTTACCATCCCTTTCCCTTCCCACGCCCCTACCTTCTATTTAGAATGTATGCTCCGAGCATACTGGCTGATAAACATCTGGGTCCAGGTGTTCATTTGAGTTACTTCCCTGGTCCAGTAATGATTTCCTGTCATTGAACAGAGATCTCACATGTACAAAAAAAAGCTGGATGTCAGAAGCATTTTTGTGAAAAACAGGAAATATCTTAAACAGATTTTCACTTATTTTGAATTGCAGTAAATATTTTTTCAAGACAATGCTTAAGTGAAAAAATATCTTAAAAAATAGAAATATGACTTGAACGGAAAATATAATTTCATGGATGATATCTTTGCTATTAAAAATCATATTCAGAATTTAAATTGCTAATAGTATGTTGGAAATGTTTTATGGTAGTTCCTGATGTTTGTAAATCAGTTGGAATCAGTTATGATTGTTTTCACTGTGCAGTAAAAAACATTTAGCACCATCTGGTGGGGAATATCAGTGACAACAATAGAAATTTGGCAGCAGGAAAAGAAATAGAAAATGTAATTTTGTTGAGGAATGAAAAATATGTGACGATTGATCAACATGTTTGAAATGATGACTTCATTCCATCACTCATATACTTAATTATGTAGCTATTGTCAATAGCATTAAGAGACCAACAAAATGTTTGAACAAAATTTTGTTGAGTTATAAATATACAAGTATGTCAGACATACTAACTAAAGAAACACTGTCTTATGATGCTGTCTTCTAAATAAGCGAGGGTGAGTTGAAGAGGTTTATTTTGCATCATTACTGACTTATGCAAATAATGTATAAATGCTACAACTATTGGTTCATTAATGATGTATTTCACATCATGTGATGACATTTTAAAGACTTTCAGATTGTTGCAATTGCAAATCTGTTGATAAAATTCTGTGTTTCACTTCTGGAGGTCTTTGTAAAAATAGTGTATACTTTTTCCTCATTGTGATAATTAAAGTTGGTATTGGTATTAATTTATTGTTGTCACATGTACCAATATACAATGAGAAGCTTGTATGCCTACTGTTCATACAGATCAAATCGTTACACAGTGCATTGAGTTAGAATAAGCTAAAGCCATAACAATGCAGAATAAAATGTAAAAGCTGCCAAGAACATGCAGTGCAGGTTTACGATTAAATGCAAGATCATTGCGAGGTAGATTTTTTTGTTTGAGTCAGTTGTATCGTACAAAAGGTCTGCTCAAGAATCTGATAACAGTGGGACAGAAGTTTTCCTTGAGCCTGGTGGTATATGTTTCCAGGCTTTTGTATCATCTGCCCAATGGGAGAGGGGAGAAAAAAAGAATCCATAGATGGGAATCTGGTTTCTGTGATGGGTTGACCTGTGCCTACAATTCTCTGCAGTTTCTTGCAGTCACATGCAGGGTTGTTGCCATACTAAGCTATATTGCTTTTTTTTGGTGCATGGATAAGAATTGGTGAGGGTCAACAGGACACTCCAAATTTGTTTAAACTCCTGAGGAAGTAGAGACAGCGGTCATCTTTCTTAGCTGTGATTTTAACAAGCTATTGGTGATGTTCAAATTTAGAAACTTGAACCTCTAAACCACAACATCATTGATATAAACACAGAAATGTTTATATCAATGGTCCCCTCCCCCGGTCTCTGAAGGCATGGTTTGCATTTTGCTGGTTATTTCTGACAGTTCTTAGTCACCCTTAGTATTCATCCTTTAAATTGCAGTAAATCAATGAGCTCACTCCTTCACTGTAGAACCCAGGCTTGCTCTGTTTCTTCTGTTATTCTAGGAAATTACCCCAATGACGTAACATAAAGATTTTCACTCCTCATGTAAGTGAAGGATGTAAGAAATAAAGTCAATTCAATTCAATGATTAATTTCAACAATGGTTAAAAGACTATAACGTAAATGAAGAAAGTAAATTATGACTTAAAATGTTATTTGTTTTATTATTTCAATTACTCATATGTTGCAGATACTTTTAATTTTAAAATTATTTTTTCAATTTTAGTCATTTTTAAAGAGACATGTAAAAACTATTTAAAATCAGTTACTGATTTTATTGTCAGCAAAGCCTTGTCTTTGTCCTCAGGGAGGCCACACTAGGTACACTTGAGAACCACTGTATATAGTCCTCAACATCAGAATCATGTAAATAGACAGAAAAACATATTACATATGTCTGTATAAGAGCATGCTTCACTGATTCTTTAAATAGTGACATTTTGAGCTAACTTTTGATGTTTATTTCTGATAGAGAAGAAAACCTAGTTGATTGACCTCTGCTTCCAAATTACAATGTGAGAACGTATTTCTCCTTGCATCTAACAGTGATCATACATTCTATTTGCACTACTTTACCAGTGTTTATCCTTGAATGGTTCAGCTTTACATATGACTGTTTTTGTAAGTTTATCTCAATAGTAGAAACTTCTGCATTGTTTTAAAAAAGAACATTAAATATAGTGTGCTGGTGGGATGCAATGCTTGCCTTAACATATCTGTCCATTTATCATTGATACTAATCTGAAGGATTAAACAATTAAAAACAAATTGCTTTATTTTAGAAATAACATTAATTTAAAGTCGTTTTATGTTCTGAATAGGTTTGTAACCCGCCCAGATGTTAAAGAGAAGAGGTTGCAAGACTTCTTGAATTGGACATTGACATCATTATCCAAAGCTGATCAGACAATGGAAGGCATGGTTGTAATCGATGGAATGCTTCAGGCTCTGGTAAATACTTGACTACTTGTGCCACCTTTTTAAATATGACGACTTTCTTTAACTTCTAAATATCCGTTTTTTTTTTATTGTTCAAAGGAATCTATGTCCCAGAAGGAAGATATTTACCCAACATGTGAAAGCTGGCTATAAAACAGCTGTCCAGTTTAATCTTTCTTGCCAGCCCTTGCTTAAAGCCCTATAGGTTGTGAGTGCAGGTTTAATTACTTTGAGCATTGAGTACTTCCACTACTACTAGCTTTCATACCGGTAGTTCCAAATTCACTTTACTCTTGGCTTATGTAGTTTCAACTCCTGCTTAAACCTTGAAATAACCTCTGTTTATCCAGAACTAAAATGCAACACCTTATCTCATGGTGTTTTTGATTTCTATGCAGTTTGAGCAGTGTCATTAGTTTGATGCATTTTGTGTTCAGCTACTCCAGAGTGTTTCACACGTCTTTATAAATTCATATGTTCTTTTATCTTCAGGGGTGTATGGACAAACACTCTAATTCTATTTCTCTACACTTCTTAGTATCCTTACATTTTTGTGCTTTCCTTTGCTGTGTTTGCTGTTTCCAAGTGAGTCAATTTTGACTTTCGGATTGAATTCCATCTGCAAAATTACCATTCAACTGTGCAGCAAATATTTCCATTATCTACAAACTTGTTAATCATGGGACAACTGAATCAAGATAATTTATCTCAACTTTTCTGATGAGCCGACGAAAATTGAAAAAAAAAGAAATAAAGCAGGTGTTGTAAATTTGAAATAAATAAGAAATACAGATAAAATAGGGTAGGCAACAACTATAGCAAGGGAAACAGTTAATATTTCAAGTTGTTAATCTTTGTCCATAATTAGGAAAATTTAGAAACTGGGTGTTTTTTTAAGCTGGAGATAAAGGGGACGTATGGAAAGTACAAAAATAATTAATATCTGTGATATAATGGAGATCAGGAGTAAGTGTATCCATGGATGGGAGGATGTGAGGATGATGAGTAGAGGAAGTGTAAAGAGAGAAAAATGTGTATTGCTCTAGAATTGATTCTGGTAGCTAGAAATCTGAAATAAGGGAAATACTGGAAAAGCCCAGCCAGGCAAGTAGCATCTGCAGAGAGAAAATCACCTTTCATCAGAGCTGCTCAGAGATTGAAAAGTGGGGGGAAAAAAACTGCTGGAAATCTGAAACAAAAACAACAAATGCTCTGGAAGTTAGTGGGGCAGTCTGTAGAGAGTTAAGTGACTTGCCTGGTCAGCTTCTATCCCCCTCCATCACTAAAGGTCATTAACCCAAGTGCCTTTCCCCCCAGCACAGACTCCACCTGACCCACAAGGTTCCCCAGCATTTAATACTTTTGCAACAGAGCTCTCCAGTTTTGACATATTGGGCAAAGGCTGATTATCTGACATTACTGAAATTGCTATGTGCTCAGCCCGTTCCTGTTCACACTGGTGATGCATGAATGTTTCGTAGGATTCAACTCAAACTGTGTCATCAGGTTTGTGGATGACACAACAGTAATTGACCTCATCAAGAAGGATGATGGGGCAGAGTACCGAGATGAAGTGGAGCAGCTCGTGAATTGATGTGAGAAGAACAACCTAAGCCTGAACGTGGGGAATCATAGTGAACGAACCATCCCCTTCTGTGAATACATGGCTCCTCCAGAGAGAAAGTGAAGTGTTCCAAGTTCTTGGGAGTTCACATCACGGAGGACCTCATCTGGTCCCTCAATATCAGCTCCCTGAACAGAAAGGCACAGCAGTGTCTCTACTTCCTCAGAAGATTGAGGCAAGCAAGGCTTCCCTCCCCCCATCTGAACTGTGTTTTACAGGAGTATCATTGAGAGCATCCTGACAAGTTATGTTTCCATCTGCTATGGGAGTATTGAACCAGAAGTTCCTGGAAAGGACTGTGAGAACAACTGAGAGGATCATAGGGGTCTCCCTCCCATCCATCAGGGACATTTAACAGGAGTGTTGCGTACATAGGGCCCTTGGTATTATTAAGGTTCCCACTCATTCATCAAGCATTCTCTTTGACTTTCTACCATCAGGCAGGAGACTTCTTTGCATAAAAACAAGAATGGTCAGGATGGAACAGTTTCTTCCTTTGGGCCATTAGGCTTCTGAACTCTATGCTGCATCATATTCGAAGTCTCACCGTTAATCTGTTCCATACCTCACAATATTTAATTAATGTAGTTTGTTATTTATGTGTGATTCATCTGTTGATTTTATCCTTACTTTCCTAAGTTATCGTGTGTAATGTGTGTTAAGTGTACTTCTGTGTTTTACACTTTGGTTTGGAGAAACATTGTCTCGTTTCTATATGTACTATATGGTTATATACATTATATACAGTGCCTATAAAAGGTGTTCAACACCCCCGACAATTTTCATGTTTTATTGTTTTACAACATTGAATCACAGTGGATTTAATTTGTTTTTTGACACTGATCAACAGAAAAAGACTCTTTCGTGTCAAAGTGAAAACAGATCTCTACAAAATGATCTAAATTAATTACAAATATAAAACGCAAAATAATTGATTGCATAAGTATTCACCCCCTTTAATATGACACACCAAATCATCACTGGAGCAGCTAATTTGTTTTAAAAGTCACATAATTAGTTAAATGGAGATCTGTTTTTGGAGACCTGTGTGCATTCAAGGTGTTCCAATTGATTGTAGTAAAAATATACCTGTATCTGGAAGGTCCAACAGCTGGTCAGTCAGTATCCTGGCAAAAACTACACTATGAAGACAAAAGAACACTCCAAGCAACTCCTCAAAAAGGTTATTGAAAAGCACAAGGCAGGAGTTGGATACAAGAAAACTTCCAAGTCAATGAATATTCTTTGGAGTACAGTTAAATCAATCATCGAGAAATAGAAAGAATAAGGCTCAGCTGTAAATCTGCCTAGAGCAAGCATCCTCAAAAACTGAGTGACCATGCAAGAAGGGGACTAGCGAGGGAGGTCACTAAGAGACATATGACAACTCGGGAAGAGTTACAAGCTTCAGTGGCTGAGATGGAAGAGATTGTGCATACAACAACTGTTGCCTGGGTGCTTTACAAGTCACAGCTTTATGTGAGAGTGGTAAAGTGAAAGCTAATGTTAAAAAAAAACCTCAAATGGAATCTCAGCTAGTGTTTGCTAGGAGGTATATGGGAGACTCTGAAGTCAGCTGGAAGAAGGTTCTGTTGTCTGATGAGGCCATTAGACTAAATGCTATGTTTGGCAAAAGCCAAACACTGCACATTATTGAAGATACCCCATTCCTACTGTGAAGCATGTTTGTGGCTGCATCATGCTGTGGGGATGCTTCATTGCGGTAGGACCTTAGAAGACTTGTGAAGGTAGAGGATAAAATGAATGCAGCAAAATACATGGAAATTCTGGAGGAAAACCTGATGCAGTTTACCATAGAACTGCGACTCGGGAGAAGATTTGTTCTCTAGCAAGACAATAACTCCAAGCATAAAGTCGAAGCTACACATGAATAGCTTAAAAACAACAAAGTTAATGTCCTGGAGTGGCCAAGTCAGAGTCCAGACCTTAATCCAATTGAGAGTTTGTGGTTGGACTTAAAAAGGGCTGTTCACTCACGATCCCTGTACAGCCTGACAGTGCTTAAGCAGTTTTGTAAAGAAAAATGGAGAAAAATTGCAGTATCCAGATGAGCAATGATGATAGAGATCTATCCACATAGACTGAAGGCTGTAATTGCTGCCAAAGGTGTATCTACTAAATACTGACTTGAAGGAGGTGAGTAATTATGCAATCAATTATTTTGTATTTAATAATTGTAATAAATTTTGACCAATTTGTAGAGGTTTGTTTTCACTTTGACACAAAAAAGTTGTATTCTGTTGATCAAATTAAATCTACTGTGATTCAAGGTTGTAAAACAATTAAACATTAAAACTTCCAAGGGGGAAGGGTGAATACTTTTTATAGGCACTGTACATACATATAGTTAAATGACAATAAACTTCACTTGTTGATTGATAATCTGCATTAAGACTCCATTGAAAACACAATGGATATTTCAGCTAAGGACTTCTCCCTCAACCCGCGTCCCACCACACTAAATTCACTAGTAATTAACAATTCATTAATTCTAAGATACTAATTATAAACTGGTTTCACCGTGAGAATTGATTATAGCCTATTATAGTAAAAAGAAAACTATGTGTTTTGATAAATTCAATTGCCTAGAATTCTCTAGGTTACAAATGACTGCCCTGGATGGGTTTTCAATGAAAAGTGCCTTAAAAAACAAAACCTGCAGCACTGCTAATCTTTCCCAATATTTTGTTTACGGCAATGTTGTATCCTGCAAACAATAAACTACCATTGGAGCTAATCTTCAAGTATAAGGAGAAGTTGTCCAACCTACAGGGAGTACTCTCCAGAAACAAGATTAGCCAAAGCAACACACTTAAAGTGCTGCAGGATCTCAGTAGGTCAAGCAGCATCTATGAAAGTGAATAAACAGTCCACATTTCAGGCCAAGGCACTTCTTGAGGACTGGAAAGGACTATAAGACCATAAGATATAAAAGCAGAAGTAGGCTATTCAGTCCATCGAGTCTGCTCTGCCATTCAGTCATGAGCTGATCCAATTCTTCCAGTCATCCCCACTCCTCTGCCTCCTCCTCATACCCTTTGAAGCTCTGACTAATCAAGGATCTATCAATCTCTGTCTTAAATGCATCCAATGACTTGGCCTTCACAGCCGCTCGTGGTAACAAATTCCACAGATTTACCACCCTCTGACTAAAGTAATTTCTCCGCATCTCTGTTCTAAATGGACATCCTTCAATCCTGAAGTCCTAGACTCCCCTAGCACGGGAGATAACTTTGGCAAATTTAATCTGTTCAGGCCTTTTAACATCTGGAATGTTTCTTTGAGATCCCCCCTCATTTTCCTGAACTCCAGGGAATACAGCCCAAGAGCTGCCAGATGTTCCTCATATGGTAACCCTTTCATTCCTGGAATCATTCTCGTGAATCTTCTCTGAACCCTCTCAATGCTAGTATATCCTTTCTAAAATAAGGAGCCTGAAACTGCACACAATACTCCCAAGTGTAGTCTTACGAGTACCTTAGAGCCTCAACATCACATCCCTGCTCTTATATTCTATACCTCTAGAAATGAATGCCAACATTGCATTCGCCTTTTTCACCACCAACTAAACCTGAGGTTAACCTTTGAGGTATCCTGCACAAGGACTCCCAAGTCCCTTTGCATCTCTGCCTTTTGAATTCTCTCCCCACCTAAATAATAGTCAGCCCGTTTATTTCTTCCACCAAAGTGCATGACCATACACTTTCCAACATTGTATTTCATTTGCTACTTCTTTGCCCATTCCCCTAAACTATCTACATGTCTTTGCAAGCTCTCTGTTTCTTCAACACTACCTGCTCCTCCACCTATCTTTGTATCATTGGCAAATTTAGCCACAAATCCATTAATCCCAAGTCATGAAAGTCGTGAATAGCACGTTCACTGAATTGGCCACACCGCAGGTAAAGGCTACACAGGCAGAAAGGGAATGGGTGGCCAACTAAACAGCATAGCAGTAGGCAGGTAGTGCAGGAGTCCCCTGAGGTCATCTCCCTCCTAAACAGATATACTGTTTTGGATACTGTTGAGGGAGATGTCTCATCAGAGGAAGGTAACAGCAGCCGAGTTCATGGCACCATGGGTGGCTCTGCGGCACAGGAGGGAAGGGAAAGGAGTGGGAGAGCTATAGTGATAGGGGATTCGATTGTAAGGGGAATAGATAGGCGTTTCTGCAGCCGCAAATGAGACTCCAGGAGGGTATGTTGCCTCCCTGGTGCGAGGGTCAAGGATGTCTCTGAGCGGCTGCAGGACATTCTGGAGTGGGAGGGTGAACAGCCAGTGGTCGTGGTGCATGTAGGTACCAACAATATAGGTAAAAAAACGGGATGAGATCCTACAAGGTGAATTTAGGGAGTTAGAAGGTAAACTAAAAAGTGGGACCACAAAGGTAATAATCTCTGGATTTCTACCAGTACCACATGCTAGTCAGAGTAGAAATAGGAGGATATTTCAGATGAATACGTGGCTTGAAAAATGGTGCAAGGGGGAGGGATTCAAATTTCTAGAGCATTGGAACCAGTTCTGGAGGAGGTGGGACCGGTACAAGCAGGACGGTCTGCACCTGGGCTGGACTGGAACCAATGTCCTAGGGGGTGTGTTTGCTACTGTTGTTCAGGAGGATTTAAACTAATGTGGCAAGGGGATGGGAACAAGTGCAGAGAGACAGAGGGGTGTAAAATGAGGGTAGAAACAAAAAGTAGTAAGGTGTAAAGTAAAAGTGGCAGGCTGGCAAATCCAGGGCAAAAATCAAAAAGGGCCACTTTTCAACATAATTGTATAAGGGCTAAGAGAATTGTAAAAGCGAGCCTGAAGGCTTTGTGTGTCAATGCAAGGAGCATTCGTAACAAGGTGGATGAATTGAATGTGCAGATAGTTATTAATGAATATGATATAGTTGGGATCACAGAGACATGGCTGCAGGGTGACCAACGATGGGAGGTCAACATTCAGGGATATTCAATATTTAGGAGGGATAGACATGAAAGAAAAGGAGGTGGGGTGGCATTGCTGGTTAGGGAGGAGATTAACACAATAGAAAGGAAGGACATTAGCCGGGAGGATGTAGGATCGATATGGGTAGAGCTGCATAACACTAAGGGCCAGAAAACGCTGGTGGGAGTTGTGTACAGGCCACCTAACAGTAGTAGTGAGGTTGGGGATGGCATTAAACAGGAAATTAGAAATGTGTGCAATAAAGGAATAGCAGTTATAATGGGTGACTTCAATCTACATGTAGATTGGGTGAACCAAATTGGTAAGGGTGCTGAGGAAGAGGATTTCTTGGAATGTATGCAGGATAGTTTTCTGAACCAACATGTTGAGGAACCAACTAGAGAGCAGGCCATTCTAGACTGGGTATTGAGCAATGAGGAAGGGTTAGTTAGCAATCTTGTTGTGCGAGGCCCCTTGGGTAAGAATGACTATAATATGGTGGAATTCTTCATTAAGATGGAGAGTGATATAGGTAATTCAGTAACAAAGGTTCTGAACTTAAAGAAGGGTAACTTTGAAGGTATGAGGCATGAATTAGCTAAGATAGACTGGCAAATGACACTTAAAGGGTTGACAGTGGATATGCAATGCCAAGCATTTGAAGATCGCATGGATGAACTACAACACTTGTTCATCCCAGTTTGGCAAAAGAATAAACCAGGGAAGGTAGTGCACCCGTGGCTGACAAGGGAAATTAGGGATAGTATCAATTCCAAAGAAGAAACATACAAATTAGCCAGAAAAAGCAGCACACCTGAGGATTGGGAGAAATTCAGAGTCCAGCAGAGGAGGACAAAGGGCTTAATTAGGAAAGGGAAGAAGGCTTATGAGAGAAAGCTGGCAGGGAGCATAAAAACTGACTAAAAGCTTTTAGAGATATGTGAAAAGAAAAAGATTGTTTAAGATAAATGTAGGTCCCTTACAGACAGAAATGGGTGAATTGATCATGGGGAACAAGGACATGGCAGACCAATTGAATAACTACTTTGGTTCTGTCTTCACTAAGGAGGACATAAATAATCTTCTGGAAATAGTAGGGGACCGAGGGTCTAGTGAGATGGAGGAACTGAGGGAAATACATGTTAGTAGGGAAGTGGTGTTAGGTAAATTGAAGGGATTAAAGGCAGATAAATCCCCAGGGCCAGATGGTCTACATCCCAGAGTGCTTAAGGAAGTAGCCCAAGAAATAGTGGATGCATTAGTGATAATTTTTCAGAACTCTTCAGATCCTGGAGTAGTTCCTGAGGATTGGCGGGTGGCTAATGTGACCCTGCTTTTTAAAAAAGGAGGGAGAGAGAAACTGTGGAATTATAGACCGGTAAGCCTGACATCGGTGGTGGGGAAAATGCTAGAGTCAGTTATCAAAGATGTGATAACAGCGCATTTGGAAAGCGGTGAAATCATCGGACAAAGTCAGCATGGACTTGTGAAAGGAAAATCATGTCTGACGAATCTCATAGAGTTTTTTAAGGATGTAACTAGTAGAGTGGATAGGGGAGAACCAGTGGATGTGGTATATTTGGATTTTCAAAAGGCTTTTGACAAGGTCCCACACTGGAGATTAGTGTGCAAACTTAAAGCACAAGGTATTGGGGGTATGGTATTGATGTGGATAGATAATTGGTTGGCAGACAGGAAGCAAAGAGTGGGAATAAACGGGACCTTTCCAGAATGGCAGGCAGTGACTAGTGGGGTACCGCAAGGCTCAGTGCTGGGACCCCAGTTGTTTACAATATATATTAATGACTTAGACGAGAGAATTAAATGCAGCATCTCCAAGTTTGCGGATGACACGAAGCTAGGCGGCAGTGTTAGCTGTGAGGAGGATGCTAAGAGGATGCAGGGTGACTTGGATAGGTTAGGTGAGTGGGCAAATTCATGGCAGGTGCAATTTAATGTGGATAAATGTGAGGTTATCCACTTTGGTGGCAAGAACAGGAAAACAGATTATTATCTGAATGGTGGCCGATTAGGAAAAGGGGAGGTGCAACGAGACCTGGGTGTCATTGTACACCAGTCTTTGAAAGTGGGCATGCAGGTACAGCAGGTGGTGAAAAAGGCGAATGGTATGCTGGCATTCATAGCAAGAGGATTCGAGTACAGGAGCAGGGAGGTACTACTGCAGTTGTACAAGGCCTTGGAGAGACCACACCTGGAGTATTGTGTGCAGTTTTGCTCCCCTAATCTGAGGAAAGACATTCTTGCCATAGGGGGAGTACAAAGAAGATTCACCAGGTTGATTCCTGGGATGGCAGGGCTTTCATATGATGAAAGACTGGATCGACTAGGCTTATACTCTTCGCAATTTAGAAGATTGAGGGGGGATCTTATTGAAACGTATAAAATTCTAAATGGATTGGACAGGCTAGATGTCGGAAGATTGTTCCCGATGTTGGGGAAGTCCAGAACGAGGGGTCACAGTTTGAGGATAAAGGGGAAGCCTTTTAGGACCGAGATGAGGAAAAACTTCTTCACACAGAGAGTGGTGAATCTGTGGAATTCTCTGCCACAGGAAACAGTTGAGGCCAGTTCATTGGCTATATTTAAGAGGGAGTTAGATATGGCCCTTGTGCCTAAAGGGATCAGGGGGTATGGAGAGAAGGCAGGGTTCTGAGTTGGATGATCAGCTATGATCATACTGAATGGCGGTGCAGGCTCGAAGGGCCGAATGGCCTACTCCTGCACCTATTTTCTATGTTTCTAAGTCATTGATATACATCGTAAGAAGCAGTGGTCCCAACACCGACTCTTGTGGAACTCCACTGGTAACCAACAGCCAGCCAGAGTAGGATCCCTTTATTCCCACTCTGTTTTCTGCCAATCTGCCAATGCTCCACCCATGCTAGTAACTTCCCTGTAATTCCATGGGCTCTTAGCTTGCTAAGCAGCCTCATATGTGGCACCTTGTCAAAGGCCTTCTGAAAATCCAAGTACACCACATCTACTGCATCTCCTTTGTCTACCCTGCTTGTAATTTCTTCAAAAAATTGCAGTAGGTTAGGCAGGATTTTCCTTTCAGGAAACCATGTTGGCTTTGGTATATCTTGCCATGTGCCTCCAGATACTCCATAATCTCATCCCTAACAATTGATTCCAACTTCCCAACCACTGATGTCAGGCTAACAGGTCTGTGGTTTCCTTTCTGTTGTCTCCCACCTTTCTTAAAAAGTGGAGTAACATTTGCAATTTTCCAGTCATCCAGTACAATGCCAGAATCTATCCATTCATGAAAGAACATTGTTAATGCCTCCGCAATCTCTCCAGCTACTTCCTTCAGAACCCAAGGGTGCGTTCCATCAGGTTCAGGAGATTTATCCACCCTCAGACCATTAGGCTTCCTGAGCACCTACTCAGTCGTAATTTTCACTGCACATACTTAACTTCCCTGATACTCTTGAATGTCCGGTAGAGTGCAGATGTCTTCCACTGTGAAGACTGATGCAAAATACGCATTCAGTTCCACTACCAGCTCTGCGTCTCTCATTACAATATCTCTAGTGTCATTTCCTTTTGGTCCTATATCTACCCTCAACTCTCTTTTACCCTTTATGTACTGAAAAAAGCTTTTAGTATCTTCTTTGATATTAGTCACCAGCTTCCTTTCATAATTCATCGTTTCCCTCCTAATAACCTTAGTTTCCTTCTGCAAGTTTTTAAAAGCTTCCCAGTCCTCCATCTTCCCTCATTTTTTGCAGAAACTCCAGCCATGTGCTCTGCTGTGCTTCCTGCTAGTGTTCTTTTCCAGTCAACCTTGGCCAGTTCCCTTCTCATGCCATTGTAATTTCCTTTATTCCCCTGAAATACCAACACATTGGAATTTAGTTTCTCCTTCTCAAATTTCAAAGTGAACACGATGATATTGTGAGCGCTGTTCCCTAAGGGTTCCTTAACCTTAAGCTCTCTTATCGCCTCTGGATCATTGCACAACACCCAAACCAGCACAACCGAACCCCTAGTGGCTCAACATCAAGTTGTTCTAAAAAGCCATCCCTTAGACATTCTACAAATTCTCTTTCTTGAGATCCAGTACTAGCCTGGTTTTCCCAATCCACTTTCATGTTAAAATCCCCAGTGGTTATCATGACATTGCCCTTCTGTCACGCCTTTTCTGTCTCCTGCTGTAATTTGTAATCCACATCCCGACTGCTGTTTGGAGGCCTGTATACAATTGCCATTTTGGTCCTTGTACCCTCTTCTTAATTCAACCCTTAGAGACTCTACACCTTCCAATCCTATGTCATCCCTTTCAAATGATTTGATATTATTTCTTATACACAGGGCCACACCACCCCTCTGCCTACTAACCTATCTTTCTGATGCACTATATATCCTTGGACGTTCAGCTCCCAATGGCAGCCATCCTTTAGCCAAGTTTCAGAGATGGCCACAATGTCATACTTGCCAACCTGTAGCTGAATTTCAAGATCATCCATTTTATTTCTTATGCTACGTGCATTCAGATACAACACTTTCATCCAGTATTTATTGTTTTCTGTTTTAACTGCACCATGCCTCTATTGCCCTTTAACTCATCCCAGTGGCAGTGATTATGCCTCATATCCTGCCTGTCCTTTCTATCATCTCTGTTGCACACTATCTCTGATTTATTTCTGTTTTCCCCTTCCTCAACCCTATTACTCCAGTTCCCATCCCTCTGCCAAATTATTTAAATCCTCCCTAACAGCTCTATTAAACTTGCCTTGCTAGGATATTGGAGCCTTTTGGGTTTAGGTGTAACCTGTCCTTTTTGTACAGGTCGTACCTCCCCCAGATCCAGGAACCCGAAGCCCTGCCCCCTACACCAGTCTCTCAGCCACGCATTGATATGCCCGATCATGCTATTCTTACTTTTGTTAGCACGTGGCACAGGCAGCAATCCTGAGATTACTACCTTGGAGGTCCTGCTTTTCAGCTTCCTACCCAACTCCCTGAATTCTCTCTTCAGGACCTTCCCTTTTTCTACCTATGTCATTGGTACCAACGTGTACCAAGACTTTTGGCTTTTCACCCTCTCCCTTCAGAATACTCTGCACCCCATCTGAGACATCCCGTACCCTGGCACCAGGGAGGCAACACACCATGCGGGTATCTGTATCAGGCTGACAGAATCTCCTGTCTGTTCCCCTCGCTATGGAATCCCCTATGACTATCGTATTCCTCATCTTCTTCTCTCCCATCTGCACCACGGAACCAGGCTCAGTACCAGAGACCCAATCGTCGTGGTCGTCCTCTGTCAGGTCACCCCCCTCAACAGCATCCAAAACGAAATAACGATTACTGAGGGGGATGGCCACAAGGGTGCTCTCTACTATCTGAGCTCTTCCCATCCCTTCCCCGACAGTCACCCACTTACCTAACTCCTGCAGCCTCAGGGTGACTAACTCCTTTTAGCTCCTACCTGTCTCCTGATCACTTTCTCTAATAAGCTGTAGGTCATAAAGCCGCTGCTCCAGGTGCCTAATATGGTCTCTCAGAAGCTGCACCTTGGTGCACCTGGTGAAAGGAAGGGGCAAGATGCCGTAATAGAAAGGTGGGAGGGGAAAGAAGATAGCTAGAAAGTGATAGGTGAAGCCAAGTGAGTAGGAAAGATAAAGGGCTGAAGAGCAAGGAGTCTGATAGGACAGGAGAGTGGATCACAGGAGAAAGGAACCCAGAGCGAGGTGAAAGGTGAGTGAGAAGAGGTAAGAGGCCAGGCTTCAGAAAAGAAGAAGGGAGAGAGAATTTTATTTTACTAAAGGAGAAATCGATATTCATGCCATCAGGTTGGAGGCTACCCAGACAGAATATAAGGTGTTGTTCCTCTATGCTAAGGTTGGCCTTATCATTGCATAAGAAACGGCCATCAACTGACATGTTGGAATGGGAATGGGATTTAAAACGTTTGGCCACAAGGAAGTTCTGCTTTTGTTGGATAGAGTGAAGGGGTTCTCCAATTTACAACAGGTCTTACGAATATAGGGGAGGCTACATCGGGAGCATTGGACACAATAGACAACCCCTGACCTGGAAGGACTGCTTGGGGCCCTGAATGGAGGTAAGAGAGGAAATGGATGGGCAGGTATCTCGGGTAATGATGAGTTTGAGTACAGAGAGGAAATTAAGAACCTGGTGGCATGGTGCAAAGACAATAACCTATCCCTCAACGTCAGCAAGACGAAGGAATTGGTTGTTGACTTCAGAAGGAGTAGTGGACCGCATGACCCCATTTACATCGGTGGTGCACAAGTGGAACAGGTCAAAATCTTTAAGTTCCTCAGGGTCAATATCACAAATGACCTGACTTGGTCCAACCAAGCAGAGTCCACTGTCAAGAAGGCCCACCAGCGTCTTTACTTCCTGAGAAAACTAAAGAAATTTGGCATGTCCCCTAAAACCCTCACTAATTTTTATAGATGCACCATAGAAAGCATTCTTCTGGGGTGCATCACAACCTGGTATGGAAGTTGTCCTGTCCAAGACCAGAAGAAGCTGCAGAAGATCGTAAACATAGCCTGGCACATCACACAAACCAATCTTCCGTCCTTGGACTCACTTTACACCGCACGCTGTCGGAGCAGTGCTGCCAGGATAATCAAGGACACGACCTACCCAGCCAACACACTTTTCGCCCCTCTTTCCTCCGGGAGAAGGCTCAGGAGCTTGAAGACTCGTATGGCCAGATTTAGGAACAACTTCTTTCCAACTGTGATAAGACTGCTGAACAGATCCTGACTGGGATCTGGGCCGTACCCTCCAAATATCCGGACCTGCCTCTCAGTTTTTTTTGCACTACTTTATTTGCCCTTTTCTATTTTCTATTTATGATTTATAATTTAAATTTTTAATATTTACTATCAATTTGTACTGTAGGGAGCGCGAAGTGCAGAATCAAATATCGCTGTGGTGATTGTACATTCTGCTATCAATTGTTTGGTAACAATAAGGTATAAAGTAGTGGTCACCAACCTTTTTAAGCCCAAGATCCCCTACCTCAACCTCAGTGAAAGGCAAGTCTACCTACTAAATTGTTTAGTGAAAAAACAGCTGAGATTGTACTTCCAATTTGAGGCCTTTTATTTGGGTGAATTGTATTTGAATTACACAAAATACTTTTATCAAACTTTCAAGTTAACTCGAACAAGAAAACACTGTAACTAGCATATCAAACAGGCCATAGCTGTCTTTCTTTAAGAATATTACAATACTTCACACCTTTAATTCTAAGTTTCATTATTTAATTTTATTTCAACACGAAAAATAAATGAATAAAAATTGACTGTTGCACTCAGTGTGATGACTGGGGCTGAATACTTTCTGCTATTTCCCCATACAGACAGCCCGTCTGAGACAGTCTGTGAGGTGTAGGGTTGCCAACTGTCCCGTATTCCCCCCGCTAAGGTAGAACGTTCCTATGAAACCTTTCATTACGAAATGCTTTACGCCAAAGAAGCAATTACCATTAATTTATATGGAAAAAAATTTTGAGTGTTCCCAGACCCAAAAAAATAACCTACCAAATCATACCAAATAACACATAAAACCTAAAATGACACTAACATATAGTAAAAGCAGGAATGATATGATAAATACACAGCCTATATAAAGTAGAAATAATGAAAATTAAGCCAAAACCAATTCGTGGGGTAAAAGAAAAATTGGCACCTACGCGCATGCGCACACAGGTGCCCGCGCAAGACTTCATGGTCATGGTAGTCTTTCTCGGGGTAAACACAAATGTCCCGGGATTTGACTGCTACTTTTGTCCCTTATTTGGGAGTGAGAAAGTTGGCAACCCTAGTGAGGTGTCTGTCAGTAAGTCAGCTCCTGTACTTAGATTTAATAATTTTCATCTGTGAAAATGCAATTTCACATAGATAAGTTGACCCGAAGTAGGCACTGACTTTTAGTGGTATAAAACCAATGTGCACACCGTGCATTGCTTGGCCCCGTCAGTAGTAATTGCCACCAGTTTATGAATGGGGATGTCATTTTCACGGACATATTTTTTTAAACTCATTTTAGATATCCTCATCTCTCTTTCTTTCCTTTAATTGCAAAAGAGTGAGGAAGTCCTCCTTTGTTGTAAAATCCTGGAAAGCCATTCTGACAAATACAGCAAGCTGAGCTGTTTGCATTACATCCAGGGATTCATTGAACTGTAGTGAAAAATATTCACGTCCTCTGACGGTGACTGTACCCTCCTTGTCACTGTTGCAGGGCCAAGCAGTATATTACGTATTGCATTTGTGATGCTGTTTTTGTTTTTAAAGTCATTAAAAACAGTCTCTGCGCTAATGACCATTGCTTCCTTGAATAAATCGCCATCTGTAAATGGCTTCTTGTGTTCAGCCAAAAGGTGACTTAGACGAAATGATGCTTCAATAGCAGCCTTATTTTGAGCAGCGTGTTTTGTGGAAAACGATTGCTGGCCTTCAACCCCGATTTCAGCTCAACTTTCCAGGCACGTGTTGTGCTCTTTGGAGAGTAGGAGTCTTTAAATTCCTGGTGGTTGGTGTTGCAGTGCCGCTCCAGATTCCCTCTTTTAGTCAGTGCTTGTGTTAGGTGGCACAGCATACATGCACACTTGTCTTTCACCAAGGTAAATATAAATTCCTCTTCCCATTCTGGATGGAATTTGTATGTTTTTGCCTTCTTTCGTGGAGCCTCCGCTATGCTATCAGGATATCACGAGCGATTGCCGATTGCATCGCCTCTGATCTGAGTTGACACTTAAGTGCCGAGCGGCACCTGATTAATTAGCTTGTTTATTTCGGCTTTTTTTCTTAAGGATGTTCTGTGTGCATCCCGACTACCGCTGCACCCCTGCATGCTTCGCGGCCTGGAGGTTGGGGACCACTGCTGTATATTGATGTTTGCGACAGTCTGTACTCTTATCTAATCTGATTGGTCACTTTGATGCAGCACAGGCTACACTGAAAATGCGGTGCATGGCGGGGGACCTCAACATATGTGCACTGGGCAGAAAGAACGGAACTAAACCCCCGCAACCCGGAAACAATCTCTCTTTACAAACAGCCTTTTAGTGAAAATATTGCTATATTACCATTATCCTAATTAGTATTACTTACTTTTATAATGCTCACATTACAACAGCATTCGTGTATTTATTTTTGATTTTTCTTCGGCATCTACTGGGAAAGTCTCAAAGATCAACCGGTTGATTGCGATTGACGGGTTGGCGACCCCTAGTATAAAGTATAAAGGTGTAGCACTGTGGCTGCTTGCAGGAACAAGTGCGGGAGGGTGATTTGTAGGGAGGGATGAATAGGCATGGAGGCATGGGAATCACGGAGGAGGTGATCCATGTGTAAAACTGAGAGAGGGGAGAGGTAAAGATATGTTTGGTGGTAGGATCCTGATGGGGGTGACAAAAGTTGTGAAGAGTGATATGTTGGATGTGGAGGTTCATAGAGTGGTAGGCAAGGACAGGAGAAACTACCTCTTTTAAGCTGCGGGAAGACGGGGTGAGTGCAAATGATTGGGAAATGGCGGAGATGCAGGTGTAGGAAACATTAGTGGTGGAGGGAGGGGAAACCCCTTTCTTTGAAGAAGGAGGACATTTCTGATGTCCTAGAAAGGAAAGCTGCATCCTGGGAACAAATGCAGCAGAGACGAAGGAACTGAGAAAAGGGAATAGCATTTTTATAGGAGACAGGGTGGGAAGAGATATAGTCAAGATAACCATGGGAATTGTTAGGTTTATACAAGATGTCGGTCAACGTTTGTTTCCAGAGATGGAGACAGAGAGATCGAGAAAGAAGAGGGAGGTATCAGAAATGGTCCAAGTAAATTTAAGGACAGGGTGGAAGTTAGAGGCAAAGTTAATGAAATTGACGAGCTCAGCATGAATGCATCATTCTTGAAAGATTGTTCATGGTTCTCAATTGGGTCACCCCATCCTTTTATTGGTATGTATGATGAATTGAGAGGTTGAATAACTTGTTCTGAATATGGTTGATTTTTATCTTGATATAGTTTGAAGTATCCGGTTTCATTTTGAGATTTTTTATTCACTATCAAGTGAGATAGTAGTGTGCTCTATATATTACTATATTAGTTCAGTTAACTTAAAGTTATTTTTCAAGTCAAAAGTTAAACATATTTTTTAATGAGAGCATGCATGTTAAAATACTTATATATAATATTATAGCCTGTCTGTAATCACACTCTTGTGACATATTTCTGTACAGATATTTGGTCCTAAAGAACTCTGTAATTTATTGTTCTATGAAGAAATAAATAACTCATCGCTGTGATGATTGTACGTTCTAGTATCAATTGTTTGGTGACAGTAAAGTATAAAGTATAAGAAGAGTTATACTTATGCACCTGTTTTTAAATAAGGCAGTGCATAGCCTTGAGTTTAGTTTTACTAATCCATACCTGTAATTATGTTTGCAGCTGCAGCTTACAAATACCTGTTCTGATAAACTGTTTACCTGGGTGGGGTT
The DNA here is from genome assembly GCF_030028105.1 of Mobula birostris. Taxonomy (NCBI): domain Eukaryota; kingdom Metazoa; phylum Chordata; class Chondrichthyes; order Myliobatiformes; family Myliobatidae; genus Mobula; species Mobula birostris. The sequence continues at coordinate 23,937,985 of NC_092393.1, forward strand.
AACTTTTGAGACAGTTGTTTCAACTGCTACTAACAGGTTTCTGAACAGGTATCTTTGGAAACATAGAAAACCTACAACACAATACAGGCCCTTTGGCCCACAAAATTGTGCCGAACATGTCCTTACCTTGGAAATTTCTAGGCTTACCCATAGCCCTCTATTTTTCTCAGCTCCATGTATCTATCCAAAAGTCTCTTAAAAGACCCTATCGTATCCACCTCCACCAGCGTTGCCGGCAGCCCATTCCATGCACTCACCACTCTCTGCGTTTTTAAAAAAAAAAGGCACTTACCCCTGACATCTTCTCTGTACCTACTCCCCAGCACCTTAATCCTGTGTCCTCTTGTGGCAACTATTTCAGCCCTGGGAAAAAGCCTCTTGACTATCCACACGATCAATGCCTCTCATCATCTTATACACCTCTATCAGATCACCTCTCATCCTCCATCACTCCAAGGAGAAAAGGCCAAGTTCACTCAACCTATTCTCATAAGGCATACTCCCCAATCCAGGCAACATCCTTGTAAATCTCCTGTGCATCCTTTCTATGGCTTCCACATCCTTCCTGTAGTGAGGCGACCAGAACTGAGCACAGTACTCCAAGTGGGTTCTGACCAGGGTCCTATATAGCTGCAACATTACCTCTTGGCTCCTAAATTCAATTCCACGATTAATGAAGGCCAATACACCATATGCTTTCTTAACCGCAGAGTCAACCTGCGCAGCTGCTTTGAACGCCAAAACCTTTAGAACCTAAAAAAAAAATCTGCTGATATAAAAACTTGGCAGCGAGTGTTGGCATTGATTTAAAAGTAACCTGAAGGGAAATTGAATGACTGTTCAGTCTTCTTCATGGGACATACCTGTCTCAACAGACACCTGTCAGTAGATCAGCTGTGCACAAAGATCTCCTACATTTTGAATCTATATCTCTGTTGAGTGTTAATATCAGGTAAGGCGTTGGAAAACCCAACCACTATTACCTGTCACAGCACTCAGTAGATTTGGCTGTGATTATTGCTTTTCATCACCTCTTAAGTAATTCTTGCTTTGGGATGGGGAATTGAAAATAAAAGCTACTTAAGCAAACAATAATGAGTTGTTCATCAGCCAGGTCCCAAGGATTATGAAGAGTAAGCAACAGCTAGTCGAAAAAGAATGAGGAATAACCTATGTGGGTTTCTTTCTTTGACCACATTCAATCACTGGATCTATGCCATGACATTTATTTGATTATGATGACCACCCTTTGTAATAGCGGGCCGAGTCTTTTATAGAAGAAATTTTTCTAAGAATTTCAGTGACAATGTTGAGTGTATTGTCTGATAACTTGCAGGTGAACATAAAAATGATTCTTTATGCTAAGTCAACTGAACAAGCAGCAAATGTAGCATGCTTGAATAAATAAGAAGAATGGACATTGTTTTTAAGAAATTTCAGATTCTATTAAGGAACACTTTAAAATATCAAATATTTGGTATGATCCCTTTGGTCTCTGTTTATTACTCTTGCCCAGTCTTCTGTCAATATCAAAATAATATCACCCCTATAGATATAAGCAATACTCATTTGGTTGACATATTCCGGGCCCACATAAACTAAACATCTTTTTATAAGATCACTGGTATGATATTTTGTGATTCCTTCAATTTGATTAGAATTACAACAAAATTGAAACTAGTTTTTATACTATTTATAAAGACTGATTATTTATGCTTCCTAAATTTTGACCCATTCCATTTTCCGTACAACTCACGGGCTGGTGAAATGCTCATCCTTGGTTTTGTTACTTATAGACTTAACAGCACCTATGCTCATCCGGGGAGTCTCTAAGCTTAGATACAACATAAACTTATTTAAAACTTATTTAAATTTCATTTCAATAAATCATCACCACTGTGTTTTTAATGTACATTAAATTAAGTTGGCAACACCTTCATTTCCTGTTTTTAGATACCTCTGAAGCCTCTTGCTTTCTTGGCATAGCATTCAGCCCCACAATTTTTAAGATGTATATTTCTCTACTTGTGTACAAGTCTTCAGCTGTTTAGGCACTAACTAAATCTTTCAGCCTTAATAATTTTCCTTTAGATGGAGTGAAAATATAAGATAGATTTTGCACTCTTACAAATATTCCAGCAATGGAAAAGAGACTAGAAGCAGCTGAATTATGGTTCTACAGGAGAATGTTAAAAATATCATGGACCACACACACATCAAATGAAGAAGTTCTCAGAAGAGCACAAGCAGTTTGATCACTCATACCAACAATAAGAGAAAGACAACTCAGATTCCTCGGACACATCATGCGGAGAGATGAACTAGAAAAACTCATACTCTCTGAAAAGATTGAGGGGAGCAAACCTGGAGGAAGACCTCGGCTTATGTACATCAAAAGCATAGCCAGGTGGCTACACATCGAGGAAATGGAAGTCATCCAAAAAACGAAGGATAGATCTATATGGAAAACCATGGTCACCAAAGTCTGCATCCGATATGGTACCTAAACAGACAGACAAATATTTAGGGGCGAAGGCATGATGTGCATGTATTCTTTATAGTTTTCAATGAAAACAAAACAGAAATTCTTTCTTTTAACTTGTATTTCAAATGATAGAGGCAAAGCTTACTTCTACTCTCAACTGCTTTTTAATTGATGTGATCAAAAATTTTGTTGAAGAGAAATACAACAAAATCTTTAACACATTTGAAGTTTCATGCTGTATTCCTTCAGAAGCCTCAGTTATACCAGAACCAGCTTGTCACAAGAGGAAAAGCTCAAGAAAAATTCTCACTTTTTCCTGATTATTGCTCAAAAGTGTGGATTTGTTCCTTTTTCATTAATGTGGATAAAAGAGGATAATTGTACAAATATATTTTAAAACTGTATTTCTTGTTTATTTGCAGGCTCAGTTGTTCAAACATGGGAAGAGAGAAGACTTTTTACCCTATGGTATGAGAGCGTAGTTTGTACATATTTTAACTATACAGGGACATGACGTAATTATAACATAATAAAATTATACTTTATGTGATATTATAAGGTTAAAACAAGGTCTTAACGCTTATTTTTGTATTTTGCTAATGTGATCTGTTATATTTGGGGACCCATATAATGTAAAATACTTAAGATATTGAATCACAATTTTGCTTCATATTTTTCAGTCGTAATTGTCAATGATTATTAGTGTTTAAAAACTATATTAAATACTTTACATGAGTTTTAGTTTATAAGTCAAGGATTAAATTACTGTATATTACAATTGAGAAAAATCCATTGCAGTGTTGCCATGTGCAAGAACTTGAATCATTGTTTAAAAAGAAAATTAGGAGTTCAGCCCTTCATTTTTTGTGCCATCATTCAAAGTAATTAGGCTAATTCTGATTATTATATATAATTGCTTTCTTCCCATAATTCTTGGTATTCTCATCTCACTCCTGAATGTTTTATCACCTAGTTTGTGACTGTGACCCTGGACAGTTCTAGACAGCCTGAGCAAAGGGAAATAGTCTCCTCACATTTAACCTGTTGTGCCCTGTTAGAATTGTGTGCATTTCATATATTTATTTCTTCTATAGTTTGGTGAATATAACCTTTTTTTTCTTAATGGGCAATAATTCCACCCCAGAAATTGATCTAGTGAACCTTTGTTACAAATACATTTGTATTTGGCCAAGGGGACCAAGGTTGCACATATTAGTTGAGGTGAAGGCTTTTGAAGTCACTGCGTAAATGTAGTAAGACATTCTTGCATCTATTACTCAGCGTCACTTGCGATGCAGGCCATTTGTCATGTTAGCTCCTTGCTTCAACTGTATATTTTCTTTTGGTAACATATATGTATAAGTATACCTAGATTCCTTTGTACTTAAATGTGTCTCAGTTTACTATATTTAAATAATATCCATCTTTTCTTTTTCCCTATCCAAGTAGATGATTTCACATTTATCTGCACAATACTGCATCTGCTCTGCTCATGTACTTATCTATACATTTATCTTTGCCAAATTGCCTTGAAGGGCATTTACATCCTTCTCACAACCCCACCCAGTTTTATGTTGTTAGGCACACCTAGAAATATTCAGTTTTTTCATCTAAATTATTAATATACATCGTACTTTAAGCATTTCTCCCTGCAATACCCTACTAACCACTGCCAACCACTCTGAAAAAGATTCAAGCTGTGCGAACACTAAGAAGTTGATTATTCTCTACCTTGGCTCTTTTTGCATGTATCTCAGGCAAGTTAGATGAATTCAAGGCATCAATGTGCTTAAACCAAAACAAAAATGATAACATAATTCTTTTAGTATGCTATCTCTTGTTAGCCATGGATGTGTCATTTTGCCTTTAGAATACTTCTTACTCTTGGGCATGTATATATCCTGTGCTTTCCAAATTGCTTCCAGAAATTCCAGCCATTGCTGCTCTGCCATTATCCCTGCCAGTGTTCTCTTCCAATGAATTTTGTCCAACTCCTATCTCGTGCCTCTGTAATTCCCTTAACTCCACAGTAAACTGATACATCTTCTTAAATTTCAGGGTGAATTCAATCACATTACGATCACTTGCCCCTAAGGGTTTTTTTTTTTACTTTAAACTCTCTAATCAATTCTGGTACATTGCACAGCACCAAATCCAGAGCAGCTGATCACCTAGTGTGCTCAACCGCGAGCTGCTCTAAAAAGCCATTTCTTAGGCATTCTAGAAATTCCCCTCTTGGGATTTAGCACCAACCTGATTTTTCTGATCTACCTGAATATTGAAATCCCCCATGACTATTGTAACATTGCTTTTTTGACATGCACTTTCTACCTCCTGTAGTAATTTGTCAACCACATCCTTACTACTATTTGGTGGTCAGTATATAACTCCTATCTTTATACCCCTGCAGTTTCTTAGCTCTATCACTGCAACGATTCAACACTTTCCAATCCTGTTTTATCTCTTTCTAATGACCTGATTTCATTGATAACCAACAGAGCCATACCACCCCCTCTGCCTACCTGCCTGTCCTTTCAAAACAATCCTTGGACATTAAGCTCCCAGCTATAATCTTATTTCAGTCATGACTCAGTGATGCCCACAATGTCATACATGCCAATCTGTATCTGTACTTCAAGCTCATCTATCTTATTTGGTATACTGCGTGCATTCAGGTAAAACTCCTTCCGTCCTGTATTCACCCTTTTCGATGTTGTACACCTTTTACATTGCAACTCATCCTGTGACTGCAGTTTTGCCCTATCAGCAGCTGAAGAAGCTGCCTATATAGCAGAACAACTAATCTTGCTTGAGAAAGAGGAAAAATGCTATAATAAATTGCTCAGAGGCTGCTTGTTTGACAATCTATTGATAATATTTTTGGCTGTGTAAAAAGAACTTTGGAGGCCATGTTCTTGTGAATATAAAGGTAAGTGAAACTGAACATAAAAGTTTCTGAAACTGAATAACTCAGGCTTGTGAATGTGTCTTTTGATTTGAATGACAGTACATGAGCAGAAGTTATTTTTCTCATTTGATGAATCTACCTCTATATTTTATTGAGTAATTTGATCCCATCATGATATGACTCTGGCTGCCAATGCTATCAAAATTATAGTTCTTACATTGTGTAAGAGACTTCAACTGTGTCATGCCTCCCAAAAACAAATCTTTTGATCAACAGACACACAAAATGCTGGAGGAACTCAGCAGGCCACGCAACATCTATGAAAAAGAGTATTGTTGACATTTTGGGCCAAAACCCTTCAGCAAGAGCAGAGAAAAAAAGCTGAGGAGTAGATTTAAAGGGTGGAGGGAGGGGTAAGAGAAACACAAGTTGATAGGTGAAACCTAAGGGGGAGGGATGAAGCAAAGAGCCTGGAAGTTAATAGGTGAAAGAGACAGAGGCCATGGAAGAAAGAAAAGTGGGGAGGAGCACCAGAGGGAGGCGATGGGCAGGCAAGGAGATAAACTGAGAGAGAGAAAAGGGGATGGGAAATGGTGAAAGAGAGGTGGGGGTGGGGGGCATTACCAGAAGTTTGAGAAATCAGTGTTCACATCATCAGGTTGGAGGCTACCTAAACGGAATATAAGGTGATGTTCCTCCAACCTAAGTTTGGCCTCATCACGGCAGTGGAAGAGGCCACGGATGGACATATCGGAATGGGAATGGGCAGTGGAATTAAAATGGGTGGCCACTGGGAGATCCCACTTTTTCTGGTGGGCGTGGGTGCTCGGCAGAGCGGTCTCCCAATCTATGATGGGTCTCACCAATATACAGGAGGCCACATTGGGAGCACTGGACACAGTGTATGACCCCAACCGACTCACGGATGAAGTGTTGCCTCACCTGGAAGCACTCTATAGGGCCCTGAATGGTAATGAAGGAGGAGGTGTAGGGGCAAGTGTGGCACTTGTTCCGCTTGCAAGGATAAGTGCCAGGAGGGAGATCAGTTGGTCTCCCTCCTTCCTACGTGACTCCCTTGTCCATTCGTCCCTCCCCACTGATCTCTCTCCTGGCACTAGATTCACTAAAAGGTTTTCGTTTCCCATTTTTGAATCAGGTTACTAATTTGATGACCTGATGTTTTCTTTCCTACAAGGGAGCCCACAAGTTGTACTTGAACTGATGCCATCTTACTTATTCTGAATGCCTAGCTATTAATGAAATTGTTTAAGTTAAATTAAAGAGTCATACACTGTTGAAATGTGCTCTTTGCACTGAGTCTGTGCCCGCCCTCACTCCAACACAAATACTATTTTATTCTCCCTATTCTCCCTACATTCCCTTTGGCTCCCTGCATTTGACTACACACTAGGGACAATGTACAGTGGTAAATCAATGTACAACCGACATATCTTTAAAATATGAGATGCAACTGGAGTAGCTGGGGGAAGTCACGGTAACAGGGTGTTAGGCCCTTTGTTGGTCGGGTTGACCACAGATGTTGTGACCTAGCTGTCTACATTGTTGGTGCAGTGCTGTCAATCAGTATGCAAGCCAGGGCAGTATGATATGGAGAGTAAGCTGACGCCCATTCAGCAGATTTCCTCTCCATGCAGCCAATGAGTTCAAGTCAATGGTAGAGACCGATACAATTGGCACCAGTGTCGTAGGAGTTGCCAGTTAGCGTTTAACTCAACGTAGGACTGCCTTAGGTACTCGAGTTCCTAATTTTTCCTTGGGGTTTACTCCCGAAGCTTTTGCTATGAATAGGTATAGCCATAATGCAGTGGAGGCTTGAGGTCAAAGTTTTCCTTCTAGGTGAGCTGTCACCCACACCTGATGAGCTGCATCTGCCCAAAGCAACTAGTAACCTGCCTCTGACCTTTCTCCTGTCAATAGAAGCAGTTCTGCCGAGTTTTGTAACTAAGCCACACGTGAAGGCCAGGAACTGGACTTGGCTGTCCGAGACTATTTGAGACGCACACCTTGGAAGCATTTAATAGGTAGTGGGAGCTTATTCTGACAATACCTCTCTCCAACCCCGGCTATGACAATCTTAACGAACCACAGTTACAGGAAGAACATACAAAATCCACACAGAGAGCACAGGGGTCAGGACTGAACTCATATTGCTGGTGTTCTGAGGCTGCAGCTCTGCCAGCTATGTTCGAGGTTGTCAAGCCAATGACTTTGCGTGCCAGACTTCCAGCCATTGGGGATCAAAATGCTCACCTGTAGTTTTTGCATTTTAGTCTCAAGGGTACACAATTTTAGGGAAAGCACTGTCATAGCAGTTGATGTTGGTAACTAAGCAGCAACTTTGGCAGTTTTCTGTGGAATACAACTGCCCTCCTCTGAGTTTAAGCTTGTTTTGATATCTGAATTAAAATCAATAATTTTTATGTTTAAGACAGAGATTGCAGTGAGGTTAAGCAAATTAACCACAGCACCTTAGCACAGGGCATTCTTCAAATTGAGAGAATGAGTAGGAACAAAATAGTGTGAAGGGACTGTATAAGCTGTTTGATTGGGATGGGCTTCATATCGATTGGACTAAGACTTTATTGCAGTGAATTAAATACTCAGCACTTCAGCTAAGATTGTAGACTAACAAGTGGTGGTAGGGAAATAAATTGTTCTAATCATGAGAAATGTGGAAAATGAGAGATGCTGTGATGACAGTATGATAGAAAGTTTGGGTAATTATAATTTGAATGTGTCAGGAAGGGATAGAGAAAACACATTCAGTGTTAATTCTGATACAGAAGGATGGCACTTGACAAATTGAGCCTGTATTGGCTCTCAGACTAATCCTATCAATCCCATTCTCCCACTTACTTCCTTGTAAACTATTCTGTCTCACAGTTCCATCAACTCCACTCAATTTTCTTATCAGCCATGATACCAGGGTAATTTGCAGTAGCCAATTAACTTAGCAATTAGCACATCTTTGGGATATGGGAAAAAGCCAAAGCACCTAGAGGAAACTGGTATCATCACAGAAAGAGTGCAAATATGATACAGGTCACATTGAAGGTCAGGATCAAGCCTGGGTTGCTTGAACACGAGGCAGCAACCCTATTAATTTGCTGCCCCAATATTTCCCCAATTAGAGTCAGACTAGGGAAAGAAAGGGTGAAAAGAGAAGACTGAAGTATGTTTATTTGAGTTCATGCAACATTTAGACCAAGGGAGGTAAATTAATAGCAGAAAGAGAAATAACTGGATTTGAACTAATAAATGTTACAGATGACCAAGAATTTGAATGAAATATTTGAGGATATATTTAGAAGGGTTAAATAAAATGGAAAATTGTAGCCTTGACAATGGGAAGAATCCTAATCCAGAAAATCAAGAAGTAGAATTGGTTCAACTGGAGTTAGCCAACAATAAGTACCAAAATATTATTGGTGAGAATAGTGCATAAATCCCACAGCTGTAGTTGATGTAAGTCAGCAAATTAGACAAAGATAATACAATAATCATAGGCAACTTTATTCTATATATTGTATATTTGGTAAAGGAAATTGCCTGTTATGCTGAGGCCAGACTGTGGTGTGCCCATGAGATAGGTGGTTTCTAGTTGAGTATGGTGAAGACCTGAGTGTGGAATAGGCCAAATGTGTTAATTGATAATCTCCTTATTAAAGGATCTTGAGTAAAGAGTGATCATTGTATGATGAATTTTAGATAAAAATCAACAGTAATTTAGTTTAATCTGAGACCATTGACCTGGCTCCAAACAAAACAAGCTGCAAAGGTATGAAGCACGAGTAGCAGGAATAGACGTTGAAAGGTATGATGGCATCAAGTAATCGTTAACATGAAATTAATTAAAATATTGCCTACAAATATATATCCTCTTATGGCATACCAGCCCAATATGTTCCAATTATGATTAACAAGATCAAAGAAGGTTTATAGTTTTGCAGTAAATGATAACTAGGTTGGGACGGAAAATATTTTGGAGCTAAGCAGCGAAAGTCTAGTACATTTATATGGGAATGGAGAACAGGATGTGAGAGTAGCATTACAAGAAACAGCTATTGTAAATATCTTAAAAACAAAGGGAAGACTAGGATAATTTAGGTAGCTCCCTTATAGAAGAAAAATGTATTGCAGAATATGCAAATATCAGAGGAATTAAACATTATGTTCGTCAGAGAAGAGAACATTAAAATCTACTTGAAAATAATGGGGAACGATTGGAATTGAAAGAATGAAGAACTAAAAAAAAGATTGAGGGGGATAAAACAAAGTAATATTGGAAAAATTAATAGGAATTAAAATGCTGAAATTCAGGACCTGATGGCCTATATCTCAAGGTTTTGAAAAGATAGAACTGAATATAGTGGATGCAATGGTTGTCATCTTCTAAAATTCCACAGTTTCTAAGGTGGAAGGTGGTAAAATTAACCACCCTCTATTTTAAAATAAGCGGGGGGAGAGAGAGAGAGAGAGAGAGAGAAAATGAATGAGAGAATATTGATTTAATTGAGGTCAACCCTACTAGTCTATACACACACACACACACACACACACACACACACACACATATATATATATATATATATGACTTCAGACTAGTAGGGTTGACATCAATTATCAAGAAAGTGTGCTGATTCATTTTTAAGAAAGTGCCGATATCAAGAACCAGTTAAGATACAGCAAAGGGTGTGGAAACACATAACATTCCCACCACTTTTCTTACTCCTCTGTTCAAGTAAATTTATATCACTGGCACCTACCTGACTCTGGAAATTTCTTACAAATATCCCACTCACAAGCATCAGGACAAATCCAGTTTAGCTGATTATTACCTTGTTAATCTAGTCCCAACTATCAAAGAGCTGTAAGGGGCATTTATCTATAACTTCCTTATACTAATGCCTATTTCAGTTTCACCAAGACCACTGGCCTCCAGATTTTATCACAGTCTTGGTCCAAATACCTGAATTCCAGAAGTGGGGTGAAAATGACTGTCCTCGACATTAAAACAGAATTTGATGGAGTACAATATTAAGGATCTCTGGTAAATCTGAAGTCTGACTATGGATGTAGTTGTGGTTGGTCAGTCATAGGGCATTAGAGTTGCCTAGAACATTGTCCAAGGTCAAACCAGCTTCATTTGTTTCCATAGATGACCTTCCATCATAAAATCATACGTGGTGATGTTCCTTGTCTAATTAGTCATAGTCATACTTTATTGATCCCGGGGGAAATTGGTTTTCGTTACAGTTGCACTATAAATAATAAATAGTAATAAAACAATAAATAGTTAAATAGTAATATGTAAATTATGCCAGTAAATTATGAAATAAGTCCAGGACCAGCCTATTGGCTCAGGGTGTCTGACCCTCCAAGGGAGGAGTTGTAAAGTTTGATGGCCACAGGCAGGAATGACTTCCTATGACGCTCTGTGTTGCATCTCGGTGGAATGAGTCTCTGGCTGAACGTACTCCTGTGCCCACCCAGTACATTATGTAGTGGATGGGAGACATTGTCCAAGATGGCATGCAACTTAGACAGCATCCTCTTTTCAGACACCACCGTGACAGAGTCCAGTTCCATCCCCACAACATCACTGGCATTACGAATGAGTTTGTTGATTCTGTTGGTGTCTGTTACCCTCAGCCTGCTGCCCCAGCACACAACAGCAAACATGATAGCACTGGCCACCACAGACTCATAGAGCATCCTCAGCATCATTCGGCAGATGTTAAAGGACCTCAGTCTCCTCAGGAAATAGAGACGGCTCTGACACTTCTTGTAGACAGCCTCAGTGTTCTTTGTCTTAGCTTTTCATGGGAGGATAACCCTTTCATTGCAAGAATTACTATACTGAATTGCTCTGGACTGCTTCTAATGCTACTATTCTATTGGAGTAGTATTTTCTCAGATAAGCTATATAAAAACGATTCCTGATAATCTCACTACAGGTAATTCCTTTGTGTGGCACCTTTGTAAGTTGGATCAGTTAAATTAATGTACAGATTAAAATCACTCAGGTTTATTGCAGTTCCCTTTCACGCCTACGTATGTCCCCATTTCTGCTTTGGTCCTTCCATGAGCCAATACTTAAGGGCCTGTGGACCATTCCTACCCACATCTGCCTAACTGATTCTGGACTTCAGAAAGGGTAAGATGATTGAACACACATCAGTCATCATAGAGAGATCAGAAGTAGAAAGAGTGAGCTATTTCAAATTCTTGGATGTCAATATCTCTGAAGATCTAACATGAACCCAATGTATTAATGCAGCTACAACAAAGTAGGCACAACCGTGGCTAAATTTCATTTGGAGTTTGAGAATATTTGTTATGTCTCCAAAAACACTGGAAAATATCTACAGGTGTAATGTGGAGAGCATTCTAACTGGTTACATCACTGTCTTATATGGAGGGGGTAGGCTACAGCTCAGGATTGAAGTAAGCTGCAGAGAGTAATAAAATTAATCAGCCCCATCATGGGCAATAGCCTATGTAGCATTTGAGACATCTTCAAGGAGTGGTACCTCAAAAAGACGGTGTACATCATTAAGGACACGCATTACCCAGGTCATGTCCTGTTCTCATTGCTACTATCAGGAGAAAGAGATACAGAAGTGTGAAGGCACACACTAAATGATCCAGGAACAGCTTCTTCCCCTCTGCTGTCTGATTTCTGAATGGAAATCCAATCAATGAACACTACCTCACTACTTTTAAAAAAATTTCTATTTATGTATTAATTATTTAATTTATGTCTGTCTCGCTCTCTTTCTCCCTCTCTCTCTCTTTCTCTAATTCAGTTCTTTCTGTTTTATATTATAAAGTATTGCATTGTACTGCCGCAAAGTCGACGAATTTCACAACCTATGGTGGTGATCATAAACCTGATTCTGATTCTGTGTTTTTATTTGAGTATCAAATAACCTGGAATGTTTTGTACCCTGCAACCACGTTTCTGTAATTGCTATGAAAATATTCATTTATTCCTTTTTGTGTCATTAACTCATCTGTCATTTGACAAAATTCTGCCTTCTCATAGACTTTGACTTAATCTTTTCCTCAAGCTTTCACTTTTACTGTTGTTATTTTCTCTTGTTCTAGTTTCTGCTGCACTTATATTTTTCCATTATTTCCTGGCATGCTTCAATTTTTATTCACCCCTTCACTACTGTGTGTCAGTTTTGCCTTACATTTTGATTTATTACACTTTCTATTACTTCTATGACTCTTCACTAGTTCCCATTCCCCTTCACCCTCACCACCTGGCTAGTTAGTATAACCGTCTGTAATGTGTTAGGTCAGTGCAGCAGGAAAAAATTGTGACTTACTGCAATGGCTATTGTCCCCAGCACTGAAATGGAAGAAGTTCCTCCCACACCAATCTTTGAACCACATTGACTTTTCTGTTTTTATGCTCGTTTGCATAAAGCACAGGTAATATTGTGGATATCTTTATCTTTGTGGTTCTTTTCAGTTTTGCTCTGAGTTATTCATAATCCTTCAGCAAAACCTTCTTTGCCCTATCTATTGAGATTTGTGCAACATGGATCCTCCCCTTCCCATTAAAGCCCAGAAAAGTTAACCATAATCTTGGCACTGAGTAGTCAATACAGCAATCAGCAATCATAGGGTGAATGTGCAAACCCCACAAAGACAGCATCCAAAATCAGGAGTGAACCTAGCTCTACTAACCATGCTGCTGCTGTTCTCTCTTTTTGCCAGTCAGAAGAAATTTGATCTGGAAAGGGTGTTCAGAGTAATCTAGGCATCTTTATACATAAATTACTGAAAGTTAACAAGCAGATAGAGCACAGAATTGGAGAAATTAATTGTTTGCTGGCCTCTCCTCAAATTCTCCTGAAATACAAGATTAAAAGCGTCTTGATGCAGTTATGCAGGGTGCTAGTGAATCCATACCTGAAATACAACGTGGACTGACCTCAATGTGTAAGGAAGGGTATGTTCACGAAAAAGAATGCAACAAAGTTTAACCAGATAAACTCCAGGGATAGTGGAGGTATATTGTGCTACAAGGGGCGATTAAGTAAACTGGACTTGTGCTCTTTAGGTTTAAATAAATGAAAGATGAAATACAGAATTCTTACGGAGTGGACAGGATAGATGCAACATGCACACATTGGTGGAGGATTCAGGTCAGGCAGCGTCTATGGAGGAAAATAACCTATTTATTCTTCTTCCTGGCTTGCTGAGTTCCTCTAGCATTTTGTGCGTATGTTCAAGACCTCTAGCAGGATCTTGTGAGTTTAGGATAGATCATCATCATCGTTATGTGCTGTGTCATATGATGTGGGCAATCATGGTCTTTTGACCATGGTTGTTTTTGGCAAATTTTTCTACAGAAGAGGTCATTGCCGCCTTCTGGGCAGTGCCTTTACAAGATGGGTGACCTCAGCCATTACCAATACTCTTCAGAGATTGTCTGCCGGGCGTCAGTGGTTGCATAACCAGGGTGTGATATGCACCAACTGCTTGTACGACCATCCACTACCTGCTCCCATGGCTTTGTGTGACCCTGATCGGTGGGGGGGGGGGGGTACACCTTGCCCAAGGGAGACCTGCAGGCTAGCAGAGGGAAGGTGTACTTTACACCTCATTTGGTAGAGATGTATCTTCACTCTGCCGCCTATTAGGATAGATGCCTGAGCAAAATAAGGGAGGTGAGAAGATCTGCTTAGTTTGTTGTCGCATTCACCAGAGTGCAATGAAGTTCCAAGTTTGCATGAGGCTCACGGAGTAAACAGTACTCATGGTAATAATAAAAATGACAATTAATACAATTACGAGCGCATTACAGCAGAATGATGCAAAATAATTCTATCCAGAGTTAACAGATCTTTGTAACTCTATCCAAGGAGGGGTTGGAGGTTCAAATGCTGAGTATATTTAAGACAGATAATGATTGATTTCTGAACATGTAGGAAATAAAATGTTTAAGATACAAATGAATACAAGAATACTACAGCTGTAGCATGGAAGTATATTTGATGCAAGTGGATGTAGGTTACAGTGTCAGCTGAAATAAAATAAAAATCTGAACTAATGCAATGGATTCTATTGTATCTTCCAATTTTTAAAAAAGGACAGTTAACAAGTTTGTATTGATAAATAAATATTATAGAACAAATATTTACAGTAGATATGTAACTTTTATACAAAACTGTTCCATGGAATTGATTACTACTATTTTCTCAGATTGATGTGTCTCAAGCATTTGTATAAATATTTTATCAAGCTGCACTTATAGTAACGATATCTTGGTTATGACTATTGTAAATGGATTAATGGTTTGCCTCATGTAAGCTGATTGATAATTCACTGGTAAACTGTACCTTGCTTTCTATTGGGCACTTAATTTTGTTAATCACTTTAATAAATATACCATTTGTGTTTCTTATTTGTCATTTGAGTAGTCTTGCCTGGCCATTTCCTCTGCTATCAATTTCAGTTTAATTTGGTTCTTTGACTGGATAACACTATGCATCTCCCATGAGTTCCCACCAAACCTTGGATCTCAATTTCAGTTTGAGACTATAAATTGGTGTTCCATTGCTTTATCCTGTTGGAAGTAAGAATTTGCTTTTGAGCTTCTGAATGATATGTTCCTATTTACTGTGTGACATTTAGTTTTCTATAGTACAAAGGTTCACAGCAAACCCATTAGCAGATAACTGAGGAATCGATGAAGAAGGCAGTCGAAATAAAATTCCATCCATTTCACAGCCAGGGAAGCTCAGCCATGGAAATAAAGGAATTGCAATGTGAGGCTTGGCTTGGGAAACAAGCAAAAATTGATAGATTGAAAAATAAGGTTTCATTTTGTATTTCACATTTCAGACATTAGATAGCTTGCATTGTAATGTTTCTGAATAATTGTTAACTGTTTTCTGCTCCAGCATCGATGGTATTGAAATGCGTTGATGAACGCAACATTGGTGAATGCAATCATATTATTCTTCGCAAACTACGCATAAAACTCATTCAAAGGTTGGGCCTTACATTTCTGAAGCCAAAGATTGCAAAATGGAGGTACGTGCAAGCTGTGGAGGTGAGCTGTTTAATCAGAAATACAGTGCCTGAATAGTTCCATCAGTAATGGAGTTTTGGTCAGGCTTCTTCACATAGCTTCTTCATTTTAACTGATCTATCAGAAGCCTTTGTTTGTAGTACCTGTTTTAGTTTTGAGTGAAAAGAACATTTCCAAACAGATTTTTTATAAAAGTATTTTGAATTTCTATTTTCATTTTTGATGTTGCCAGAACTGAGAAAAGATTGAAATTAGAGACAAGAAATTAGGAATATTTTTGAAGTAGGTGAGCACATAAATAAAAGTTAAACATTTTTATTCTTAATTTTTGTTTAGAAATGATGTTCTTTATATCTTTTTAGGTATCAGCGTGGGAGCAGGTCTTTGGCTCTAAACTTACAAATGGCAGGTCAAAGTCAACCAATTAACGATATTGCATCCAGAAAGAAAATGGAATTAAAAGCAGAGGATGATGATGATGATTATGATATTCCTGAAGAGATAGAGAATGTGATAGGTGCGTTATGATGAGTAAAATATATTACTCTCTGAATGTTTGTTATGGACTGCCATAATCAGACATTTTAGAGCAGTTTGGTGCAGGCTTTTTGTATAAATGAACAATTTTTAGTTAAACATATTATAATATTTATGACTGTAATAATCACTACTATTGATCTACGCATTTCTGAAATGTGAGTGGAAGATGGAAATGAAGACTATTGGTCTTGATGGATAAATGGTAGGTTGCCACTGAAATAATCCCCTCAAAATTTAGTTCTTTAAAGTTGTGAGTACTTGAGGTACATGAGCTTAAAGTTAATAGTCACAGTCATAGTCATACTTTATTAATCCCTGGGGAAATTGATTTTTGTTACAGTTGCTCCATAAATAATAAACAGTAATAGAACCATAAATAGTTAAATAGTAATATGTAAATTATGCCAGTAAATTATGAAATAAGTCTCGGACCAGCCTATTGGCTCAGGATGTCTGACCCTCCAAGGGAGGAGTTGTAAAGTTTGTTGGCCACAGGCAGGAATGACTTCCTATGACGCCCAGTGCTGCATCTCGGTGGACTCGGTTAACATTTCCAAGTGGTACCGAAATGTAGGTTCATTAATTTTAGCTGGTTTGTTGCAATGAACTTTCATCCATAAATAAGAAAAGGCGAATTGTCAGAATTTACTTCCTTGATTGCCAAACCTCTTTTGGAAAGATATGTGTGTGTGTGTGAGAGAGAGAGAATGAATAAATAAATAAGTAAACAAATAAATAAATAAATAAATATTGGGTCAAGCACAATTTACCTGGACTGCAACGCCCAATAGTCGAAAAATCCATTGTCTGACATAGTACATGCTTGCATACTGATACTGAGATATTGTAGGGTTTCTACAGGCCCATTGCAATTCTTCCTATTTGTACAATGCTTTCAGAATGAAAAATGAGAACCGCTGGTAAGCGAGAAGGAATTTTGTCATGTTTTTTTCATTGTTAAGGATTTAAGTGCTGTCAATTGAAACACCTGTTTGGGAACTTGTGATATAATTGAGCTCTTCAAACCTTAAGTAGGTGAAGAATAAAGTTGTCAGTGTTCTTTTGAATAAGAAAACTATGTTAAATGGGATCAGCCAATCTACTACCTTTTAACAAGATTACCAATTCACATGTCCATTGGAGAAGCTGAAGTGCTCTCATTCATAATTTATGAGAATAGATTTCTTATAAATTTGAGGTGCTTCATTTATTGAATGAAGTTTATCAGGCTTCTAAAGCCATTTGAAATTTAGAAGAACACAGATCCTAAAAATTTGAACTGAAACAAATAACTGAATACTCAGTAATTCAGACAACATTATTGCCTTGCTGTTTGCATGATGACATTACATTTTTTGCAATGCATTTTAATTGTGGAATCATTGGCTGCAAATGAATTAAAACTGCTGTCACATTCTACTTGAGGTTTTTTTCTGATCCTTTTCTAGAGCAACTGCTGTTTGGATTGAAGGACAGAGATACTATTGTAAGATGGTCTGCAGCTAAAGGGTGAGTAAATTGGCCTGTTTTGGATATACATTCCTTTGTTAATGCAATATGCAGTTATAGGATCTCCTATCAAACTTTGAACTTTACTTTGACTTCCTTAGTTGAGAACAAATGCATTGTATAAGGAACACTCACAATGCGCTGGAGGAACTCAGCAGGTCAGTCTGCATCAGTTGAAAAGATTAGTCGACATTTCGGGCTGAAACCCTTCGTCAGGACTGAAAGAAGAACTTTGGGGAGGGTTTGAAGAATGCTGGTAGTTGAAAAAAAGTAATTTTAAAGACAAAGGGGTGGGGGAGGGGAAGCAGGGAGGTGATTGGCAGGAGAACAATGCGAAGTCGTAGGAGGAGGCAGAACTATGAGGGAGGTGATGTGAAATAGGGATAGAGGAAGGGAGGGGGACGTAATTACTGGAAGTTGGAGAATTCTATGTTCATACCAAGGGGCTGGAGACTACCTAGACGGTATATGAGGTGTTGCTCCTCCAACCTGAGATTAGCCTCATCATGGCAGTAGAGGAGGCCATGTATGGACATATCTGAATGGGAATGAGAAGCAGAGTTGAAGTGGGTGGCTACCGGGAGATCCTGTCTGTTGTGGCGGACGGAGTGGAGGTGCTCGATGAAGCGGTCCCCCAATTTGCGTCGGGTTTCACCGATGTAGAGGAGGCTGCACCGGGAGCACCAGATGCAATAGATGACCCCAACAGATTCGCAAGTGAAGTGTTGCCTCACCTGGAAGGACTGTTTGGGGCCCTGAATGGTGGCAAGAGAGGAGGTGTAGGGACAGGTGTAGCACTTACGCTTACAGGGATAAGTGCCGGGTGGGAGATCCGTGGGGATGGACGTGCGGATAAGTGAGTCATGGAGTCCCCCTCCCTTCCTCTATCCCTATGTCACTCTGCCCCCTCCCCCAGCTGCCTATCACCTCCCTCATGGTTCCGCCTCCTTCTACTACCCATTGTGTTTTCCCCTATTCCTTCTTCACCTTTCCTGCCTATCACCTCCCTGCCTCCCCTCCCCCACCCCTTTATCTTTCCCCTTACTGGTTTTTCACCTGGCACCTACCAGCCTTCTCCTTCCCACCCTCCCCCCACCTTCTTTATAGGGCCTCTGCCCCTTCCCTCTACAGTCTTGACGAAGAGTTCCGGCCGGAAACGTTGACTGTTCTTTTCCACGGATGCTGCCCGACCTGCTGAGTTCCTCTAGCGTGTTGTGAGTGTTGATTTGACCCCAGCATCAGCAGAGTATTTTGTGTTTAAAAAACGCTTGAAGCTGTCATTAAGGAATAAATTGCAAGACACCTGGGTAGAAATGGTTCCAGCAGGCAGGCGCAGCATGGATTAAGGAAAGGCCAAATCTGTTTGATAAACTTACTGGAGTTCTTTGAGGATATAACAAGCAGAATGGATAGGGGGAGCTTGTGTATGTTGTATATTTGGATTTCTGGAAGGCATTTGATAAGATGCACGTGGAAAGAGTTAGACAAAATAAGGTTGCATGGAGATAATTTAATAGCATGGGTGGAGGATTGGTTAAGCAATAGAAGGCAGAGATTTGGGATAAACG
The DNA here is from genome assembly GCF_030028105.1 of Mobula birostris. Classification (NCBI taxonomy): domain Eukaryota; kingdom Metazoa; phylum Chordata; class Chondrichthyes; order Myliobatiformes; family Myliobatidae; genus Mobula; species Mobula birostris. Next base: position 23,957,070 of record NC_092393.1, read on the forward strand.
GGTGTTTCTCTGGTTGGCAATCAGAGGCGAGCAGAGTGCCACTGGGGTCAGTGCTGGGCCTGCAGCTGTTGATGATATACATTAACAATTTGGAAAAAGGGACCAAATGTAGTGTATCTAAGTTTGCTGAAGACACTAACTTCAGTCCAAAGCAAATTCTGCAGAGGATGCAAAGAGTCTGCAGAGAGATATACATTCAGTGGCCATTTTATTAGGTGCTTCCTGAACCACACAAGAGACTTGTGTGTGAAAATCCCAGGAGATCAGCAGTTTCTGAGATACTCAAACTGCTTTGTCTGACATCAACAATCATTTCATAATTACTAGCGCCCATGATGCAGCTGGCTGAGTTTACGACTTTCTACTGCTTTTTCTGATCCTGTGCAATGGCTCCTCTGTACCAGAAGATGATGCAGGCGGTTTGAATAGATCTTCAGAGATATTGACACTCAGGAATTTGAAACTGCTCATCCTTTCATCTTCTGATTCCTCAATGAGGACTGGAGTGTGTTCCCTCGATTTTTCCTTTCTGAAGTCCACAGTCAATTTGCTTGTCTTACTGACTGTTGAGTGCAGGGTTGTTGTTTTGACACCATTCAACCTGCTGATCTATCTCAGTCCTGTACACCACCTCATCACCATCTGAAATTCTGCCGTCAAAGGTTGTGTCATTGGCAAATTTATAGATGATGTTTGAGCTGTGTGTAGCCACATGGTTATGGATGTGGAGAGAGCAGAGCAGTGGGCTAAGCACATATCTTTGAGGTGCACCAGTGTTGATTGTCAGCGAGGAGGAGATGTTATTTCCGATCCTCACTATGACTATGATCTCCCAGTGAGGAAGTCAAATATCTAGTTGGAGAGGGATGTACAGGGGCCCAGTTCTGGAGCTTGTTGATTTGAAAAGAAGGTCTGATTATGTGGAACATTGAGCTGTAATCAATTAACAGCAGTATATTTGTGCAGTATATTTCTTCTGTTCTGTTTTATGTGTGCAGCATTGTTGTTTCCAGCAACTCTGAAGGCACAAAAAAGAGTTTGGCTTTATTCTTTACATGGCTTTACTCTTTAAACCTATGAGTGTAAGTTACCAGTACATATAATCAGCATCTTTGAAGAAGCATCGGCTGTTGAAAGGCCAAACAATACTTAGAAAATCGCAAAAGTAAAAAATCTCTCACAGTTGGATCTGCTGATGGAGTTGGATTTCTCCATTGTTCTTCAGGAAATGGATGTATTCCTTCAGTACGATGATGCTCTGAGCCTAGAAATATCATCTCCAGTATTTTTGGGCTGGTCTTCTGTTTGTGACAATTTTAACTAGAAATCAGAGTAGAAACATTGGGAAATGCTTTAATGTCATGATGTTCTTCTTGATTTCTATTAACCTGGATATCTGTCGTTGAGTGTGCCGTGTGTTTGAGTGTGTCTTGTGAAGTGCTGTTTAAAATGTATTAATGTTGCAGATAAAACAGACATTCTCGAGGCAATTCAAAATATTGAAGCTCCCACCTTGTGGGTTCATGGTATTTCTTGTATCATTGGTCTACCTGGTGTTCTTATGTTCTTATAGAACAGTACAGTACAGGAACTGGCCCCTCGACCCATGATGTTTCTGTCAAACACAGCGCCAAAGTAAACTAAATTTCTTCTCCCTGCACATGATTCATAGTCCTCCATTCCTTACATATTCATGTGTCTAGCTAAAAATCTCTTAAATGCCACCATTACATCTGCTTCCATACTGCCCTTAGCAACCATTACATTCAGGGAAGAGCATTGACATGCCACTATCATCTGCCGTCTGTGGCTCTGCATGGCTTCTTCCTTGTCCTTCTTGTACCATTTATCTGATTCCTGCAAATTTTATGCTGTTGTCAGAACATTGGAGTTAGGGGAGTGAGTGTAGGCTTTCTTCATCACCCTTGTGCCTTTTGCCTCTTGCCTCTTTTCATTAGTGAAAATGCTCTTACTGCTCTGTTGTGGCCAATGTTAATTGGTCCTTTAAGGAGAACATTCCAGACAACGAAGTCGAGTGCTGGCAACCATGATCAAATTAATGATAATAGGTAGTGACTCTGTGGATCTTCCCTTTAGTGAAAGTGTTTCCAGTGAAACCACACTTGGCTTCTTAAACTGGGACCATGTCAAAAACATGTGCGGTGGGATGGAGATACATCCCTGCCAAAGGAAGTGTAAGGCTTTGCTTCCCTCCACTAGCCCGGAGGTCACCTTTGGACAAGTGGAACACCTGCTTAGCCCCCCCAATCAGGGTCACCTGAAGCTATGGGAGCTGGTGATGGATGGTCACATGAGTAGCTGGTGCGCATCACAAGTCCTAGTTATGTGACCACTGACGCCAGGCAGACAATACCTGAAGAGTATTGATAATGGTTGGGGTCACCTGTCTTGTAAAGACACTGCCCAGAAGAAGGGAATGGCAAACCACTTTATAGAAAAAATTTGCTGAGAACAATCAAGGTTATAGGAAGACCATGACCATCTACATCAATGACATGGCATATAATGAACAATATCAAAAACATCAATCTTGCTGCACAGACATGTGTTGTGAAGAATTTCTAGACACTGCCTGCTATCTTCAAACATTGTGATTTTATTTTCTAATTCAACTTTTAAATAATATTTCAATCATGAATATTGCTAGTTAGACATTTTGATTCTTTGCAAAGTGAATGATATAAAGCCCCCATAATAATATTCTTACTTTACATCTCACTGTGATTCCATTGCACAAAAGTAATTATCCTTAGACAGTTCACCCATTTTAAATGCCCTAAATGGGACCTGTATTTTGTTTGAATATAAAATTATGATTCACCAGATATAAATCACATAAGCAGGGCATACTCTGTTTAAGAAATCACCTCCATGGTTTCCTTCCATTTAAAAGCTTACAAAGCTGACTTTTGCCTGAGGTCACAACTGCTTTCTCTTTTGTGTATTACCTAAGGGGAAGCAGATTAGCATTGTTAAAAGTTCTAATTCTGCTGGAGTCTAACAGTCTAAAATGATGATGAGCAAAAAGGGAAAGTGGAAAGTGCAAAAAATGGAAGGTGAGTGGTGAATTTGAAGGAGAATTCAGTAGAAGGGGTAGTTGGATCATGAAGCATGGAATGGGCAACGAGGCTCCAGCATATACTGTGGAATAATGTGATTGGCATCTATAGTGATTGGGCCACTGGCATAGTAGTTGCTTTACACCAGTCATCTTATGTAAAGATATTTATCACTGTTCATAAAATTTTATTGTTTACAAATCCATACAGGTGCCCCCACATTGTGCAAATTTGCCCTTAGAGAATCCTCAAATCAGTACCTAATAATGTGAGATATAGAATAAAATTTGCTTTCGTCATAGAATTTTTATGATTAAAAATGAATAAATTAGCATACTTTTGTGATGCATATGCAGGTGATGCGGCTTTGTGTTACAGGAGATCACAATATAGACCGGTTTTAGGGCATAGCCCCATGTAATGTGGAGGCCTCCTGCAATGGGGTATCAGACAAAATAATGTTGCATGTTCCATTGGGTGCTCTTCAATCTTTGTTCTACTCCAAGTGAGCAACAAAAGCTGTAATCCATAAAATTTTGATCCAGTTTAAGTTAGTGGGTTGGAAACTTGAGCTGTACATATTGATGTCTTCACGTGATATATGATGGAAAAATTATGTTAGCATTTGGGTGATTTGTGCCAAGTCCAATCTTCACTAGAAATTGGCAGCCATACTACAAGAGATGCTCAGAATGTTTTCCCATAAAATTATGCATAAAGAGGAGGCACATTTTTCCAAATTTTCCATCAAAATTTGAAGCTTTGTTTGGGATTAGTTTCACAACATCAGAGGTACGATTGTATCTTTCCATTCTGTTCATAAATTTCTTTCTCTAAAGATATCTAGTGTAGAAAGGTAGGTTTGCAACTTAATAAAGCGCATTTTGTTACTTGGAACATGCCAACACCCGTTATTACTTTTTTGAACTGGTGTTGTAGAAGGTGAATGGAGAAATTGAAATGCTGTCCTCTTGTGAAAAGCACTTCAGTGTTTCAAGAGACTAGGCATCCTGACTCTGGAATGAAAGAGCTTGCTTTTTACTTGGAGCTTCATGACATAGGATAACAGCAGATTACATAAATGATGAGTAAATTTCCTCATGTATGTACTTTATCTTGATTGTCCTGTAGAGCTCTCTTTTTGCATTTTAATAGCCTTATTTGTTTGTCTGTGTTCACTCAAATGGGCACATACACACTTTGATAACAAACTTCAGTATTGGTCTGATTATGTATTTAAATACTTCAAGGAATCTTGTAGACATGTTAGTGCATTAAGGAGTTAACTGCATGTCCTCTAAACAAAATTAAGTAGTTCATTTTACTAATTTTAATGCTGAATGTGTTCTCTGTTTTACCTTAACTTTGCATTGTATAAAGGACACGCTCTATTGAGAGCATAATTTGTATATATACTTGTATACAATGAAAAGAACTATCACATATGTGCACCATGGTAACATAGTGGTTAACGCGATGCTATTACAGCTCAGGGCGTCAGAGCTCAGAATTCAATGATGGCATCCTCTGTAAGGAGTTTGTGTGTCTTCCGCATGGAATTTGTGGGTTTCCTCTCATCGTCCAAAGACATAGCAGTTAGTTGGTCATTGTAATTTGTCCCATGATTAGACTGGGGTTAAATTGGAAGTTACCGGTGGCACGGCTCAAAAGGCCAGAAGGGTCTATTCTGCATCTCTAAATTAAAAACTTTTTTAAAATTAGGATCTAATTTTTTGCTCTGTTTTAGTATAGGAAGAGTGACTGGAAGATTGCCAAAAGAACTTGCAGATGATGTTGTTGGATCTGTGCTTGAATGCTTCAGGTAATTATTTGTTGTTTTGTTATGTTTCCATTTGTTTTGGCTTTGTATTTAATAACGTATCACCATTCACATTATATAAACTCTGCAGTCCTTATAATTTAACGTAATATTTCACCTTGTTATTCAAAAGGAGTTCAAAGCCTAACTAGGGCCAGATGTTTGCTTGGGCTAATGATGCCATTGGCGCAGTGCAGTAGTTTTGTGCTGTTGAAGTCAATCCTATGGCCATTGCAAATGCAATGTTCTGCTATCGCCAATTTCTTTGGGTAACCCAAATGAACTTTAACAAAGATGAAGGCCTTACTCTAAATAAGAACTGGAATTCGATTGTAAGCAAAGTGACACAGTGGAAACCTGATTGGATGAGGACTAATGAATCAGGAGGGACGGACGATGGGGGGATATCTACCATTAGACTAGACATCCCTGATGAAGATGGCAGAGTTTGTCATTGAAACGTTGGTTAAAATTGATACCTGTACCCGGCTGGAAGACCGAGAAGAGTTTATTCGTAGGCATAAAATTAATTTCTATTTATAAATAACTATGAAGCTCTTCAATAAAACCAGATATCTATGATATCCTCTTCCTTAATGTCAACAAGACCAAGGAGATGGTTACTGACTTCAGAAGAACCCGTACCACTCACACTCCCCTTTATATTGGTGGCACAGCAGTGTAGACTGTAAGCACTGCCAAACTCCTGGGAGTGCATATCGCGCACAACCTCTCATGATCCCAGAACATATCCTATGCGGTCAAGAAAGGTCATCAACACCTCTACGTAATGAGGAGGCTGAAGTGAGCTGGACTCTGCACATCCATACTCACGTCATTCTGCAGATGTGCGGTAGAGAGCATCCTGACAAGCTGCATTACGGTTTGGTGTGGAAACTGCACCGTGGCGGACAGGAAGGCTCTACAGTGGGTGGTCAAAACTGCCCAGTGTATCACCAGCCCCAGACTACCTGTCATCAAGGATATGTATACGGAAAGGTGCTGGAAAAGGGCCAATAACATCATGAAGGATCCTACTTACCCTGCTCATGGACTATCTATCCCACTCCCATCAGGGAAGAGGCTACGTAGCATCCACGCTAGGACCACCAGGACACAAACACAGTTTCTTTCCCCAAGGAGAAAGACTGATCAGCGCCTCCACCCAATAACTCCACCACTATTATTATTTCCCATCAGTTACTTTATGTACACCCTGGTGTCATTTTTGGACATACAATTAATCTATGTTTATAAGCTATCTTATGTATTTATATTTATTGTGTCTTTTATTATTATTGTATTTTTTTTGTGTTACATTGAATTCAGAGGAACAATTTCGTTCTCCTTTACACTTGTATACAGGAAATTACATTAAACAATCTTAAATCTTGAAAAAATGTAGTAGGACACTAGTGTTATACTTTTTTATGACATGCTTGCAGTTTTTGGTACTTACTTATTTAATGTAGTTTCCCTATGTATATATGTATTGTGAGTTATTTTAGAATTATTAGCGTGACAAGCAATAATTGTTTTCCCAAAAACTGGTTGACTTGGTGCCTAGCCAGCTTTCAGCACACCTAGAAATTAAATAGAAGGTTAAATAGCTGGAGGCGTCAATACCATTTCTACAGAAAACCTGTCTAACTAGAACTGAATACCTAAAGTCCAAGGAGAAATGGGCTGGGCTGATATATAGTCTTTAAATCTTGTAAGAAGCAAGGCGTGGCAAAAATCTGTTGGCCATAGTACTCTCTTGTAGCCATAGATTGGCCGACATGAACAAGACCAAAGGCGTACTTTTAATTGGTATTTTAATACCTGTTAATAAATGGTCTCAATCAAGTGAATCTAACACGTGTTCTAAATTACTTTTCTGAGCAAGAAGGGGCAATATTTGTTGTGACGTGTGGTTCACCATCCATTGAGGTCCTTTGCTTATTCTGCATGTTGGTGAAGAAGTGCTTGTTTACATGTAGGGCATAGTTTAATATTCAAGTAGAATGTTTTCCTTGTTTATTTTGTTGGACTTTTATCTTTATTTTCATGATATTTATTGATGTTATTGGTTATTGTTTAGTGGTTCAACTAGTAATATTTCCCTATTGAATAGTTTGTTTCTGGATGAGCAGATAATTCCTGCTTTGATAGGTCTGAAAAAGTCTATCAAAATGTACTGGGCTTGCTGGATAGAAAACTATCCATGATGGGACATGAGCAACACACACAAAATGCTGGAGGATCTCAGCAAGCCAGGCAACATCTAGGAAAAGAGTACAGTCACCATATCGGCACGAAGTGTCGAGTCTGTGTCGATAGGTTTGTTAACAGCTTTGGACATCTGGACTGCAATTTTTCCCCATTCTTCTTCACAAAACTGCTCAAACTCTGTCAGATTGCATGGGGTCATGCATGAACAGTCCTTTTGAAGTCCAGCCATAAATTCTCAATTGGATTTTGGTCTGAACTTTAACTTGGCCACTCCAGGACATTAACTTTGCTGTTTTTAAGCTCTTCCTGTGTAGCTTTGGCTATATGCTTGGGATCATTGTCTTGTAGGAAAACAGATCTTCTCCCAAGTTGCAGTTCTCTTGCAGACTGCATCAGGTTTTCCTCCAGGATTTCCCTGCATTTTGCTGCATTCATTTTTACCCTCTACCTTCACAAGCCTTCCAGGGCCTGGTGTGTTTTTGATGATGTGCAGTGTTTGTCAAACATAGCATTCAGTCTGACGGCCAAAAAGCTCAATTTTGGTTTCATCAGACCATAGGACCTTCTTCCAGCGGACTTCAGTGTCTCCCATATGCCTCTGGCAAGCTCTAGCTTAGATTTTTTCCAACAGTGGCCTTCTCTTTGCCACTCTCCCAGAAAGCTGCGACTGATGAAGCATCTGGACAACTGTTGTTGTCTGCGCATTCTCTTTCATCGCAGCCACTGAAGCTTGTAACTCCTCCCGAGTTGTCATAGGTCTCTTGGTGGTCTTCCTCACTAGCAGTTGGACCTTCCAGATACAAGTGTATTTTTACTACAGTCGATTCAAACTCCTTGACTACACACAGGCCTCCAAAAACAGATCTCCGTTTAAATAATTATGCACCAGTGGTGATTTAATGTGTTATATTCAAGCGGTTGAATACTTATTCAATCAAGTATTTTGTGTTTTATGTCTGAAATTAACTTAGATCCCTTTGTAGAGATCTGTTTTCACTTTGACATGAAAGAGTCTTTTTCTGTTGATCATTGTCAAAAAACCCAAATTAAATCCACTGTGATTCAATGCCGTAAAGCAATAAAACATGAAAACTTCTGGGGGGGGCGGTGAATGCTTTTTATAGGCACTGTACATACTATTTAAAATACCTGAAAGTCATCACATCCTTAATACAAGATTTATGCACCGTTAGCATTTGTTTTCCTCCTGTACATTGGTGAGACCTGTTGACAAAATTGGGAGATTGCTTCGTCGAGCACCTCTACTCCGTTTGCCAGAAGCGGAACCTTCCAGTGGGAAATGCTTTAATTTTGATTCCCATTTCTGTTTTGGCGTGTCAGTCCATGGCCTCCTCTTGAGCTAAGATGAGGCCACCCTTAGGGTGGAGGAGCAACACATCTTCTATTCTGTCTAGGTAGCCTCCTTCCAATAAATTTTTTTCCCTCTTCTTCTATTCCACGCTCTTCCATCTTTTACCTCTTCACACCTGCCTATCATTTCCCACTTGGCTTCACTTATCCCCTTCTAGCTAGCCTCCTCCCCCCCCCCCCCCCAACCTTTTTATTCTGGTTTCATTCTTGGTCCTGAAGAAGTGTCTCAACCCTTCACATCAACTGATTGTTCATTTCTATGATGCTGCCAAACCTGTTAAGTTCCTCCAGTATTTTCAGTGTGTTGCTTTGTTTTCCTTGTTTTTATGTAAAATGTTTCTAATGATACAAAGTACCCTTTTTGTGTAAATGATTTTCACAGATATTTTTAAGTAATTCTACCATAGTGTTGTGCGAACATTGTTACAGAGCTACATATGTTTAATGCAAGTTCATTATCACAGAATATTTACAGCACAACAAGAATCCAGTTGGCCTGAAGAAGCCTTCCAGAGTCCAATTAAGAGCAGCTCATCTTGTCTCACTCCATTAACCTCCATCTACAGCCCTGAAAGTTCTTATATTTATATAGAACATAGTTCTTCTGTTTGAATTGAATCTGTTACCCATGGTAGTGAATTTTCATACTATCCATTTGCTGTATAACAATGTTTCAAAATTCAATGTCAGTTTATTATTAAAGTACATATATATCGCCATGTACAACCCTGGGATTCATTTTCTTGTAGACATTCACAGTAAATATAAAGAACGGAATAGAATCAATAAAACTGCACACAACAGGGCGGATGAACAGGCAGTATACTAAAGACAACAAACTGCAAATACAAAAGAAAGAAAAATAGAATAATAACAATAAATAAGCAATAAATATTGAGAACATGAGTTGTAGTGTCCTTAAAAGTGAGTCCGTTGGTTGTGGTATCAGTTCAGTGTTAGGATGTAGTAATAACTGTTCCTGAACTTAGTGGTGTGGAACTTGAGGCTTCTGCACCTCCTTCCTGATGGCAGCAGTGAGAAGAGAACATGGCCTGAATAGTTGGGAATCCTTGATGATGGATTCTACCTTCCTGTGACAGCGCTCCATGTAATTGTGCTCAGTAGTCTGGATAGATTTACCTGTGATAGACTGGATTGTATCCACTACTTTTTGTAGGATTTTACATTTAAGGGCATTGGTGCTGTATTGCCAGCCCATAATGCAACCAGTCAGTATACTCTCCACCGTGTATTTATAGATATTTGTCAAAGTTTTCAGATGACATGCCGAATCTATGCCAAGTTTAAGTTTTGGTCTCATTTCAGTCTGAGAGATTAAATCTTCTCATGGATTTAACAGTTTTATTGTGAGATTGGAAGTTATCCCTTTGAAAGTATGAACAAAGCAATGTTAACTATAAAAGTAAATATTATTACTTTTATATGTTGAACATTATAAATTACAATGTTCAGAAGGGGAGTGTTTGGTCACTGACTATCAAATAACATTTCAATAGCAATATCATTTCATTGATCAAATTGTAGAATATTCCAAACATTCCATTATTTCAATTTAAACTAAATTTATCAGATTCCTGATCTGGCTGAACTTCTTAATAGTTTTGTCTTTTCATCTTAAGTTCTTGAAAGGTTTAAAATAATATTGTTGTTTAACTATATGATTTTGAGCTGCATTGTTTTAAAATTATGTTCTTAACTGTCTTCTTTCTCAACTATTTCAAATTGTAATGTTTGACATTTTTGCATTTTTCTTTGCTTATTCATTTGAGACATAGAACAGTAATTCTTTTTTCTCCTTTCTTAATCTTTCTGGTTTAGGTAAATACATCCCAGTTGTATAAACCGTTATCCAGCCTCTGATATAGATTCATTGAAATATTGCATAAATGTTTTATTACAGTTTTCAAGAAACAGATACAGCCTGGCATGGTGGATGTCTTGCACTAGCTGAACTTGGTAGAAGAGGATTGTTACTTCCTTCTCGGCTTTCTGATGGTATGTAATTAGGCATTGGCCTAGAAATTAGAATGTGCCTGAAAATATGTGCAAAGATAGGCAGTACTAAAGCCTGTAGGATAGAGTATCGTTTTGCTCAAGGCCATTGACTACTAAGCTTGCATGAATGCTTTAAGTCTACAGTCCCTATCATTGTGTACAGTAGTTGACATCATGAATTAGTGAATTGGGTAAGGTGATTAGGGTTGTAGATTTTCGAGGATTTGTAGATATAATTCTTTGACACTGTTAAAATTTTGAATACGAGAATAGAAGGATCATAGTCAAAGGAACTTATGTTGTTCTTTTAACATGTTATCTATTTGGTTTCTATATCACTTATTAAGTCAGATGGCAAAATATTTATACTGATTAATTTGTTTTCTTATCTGTTGCCACAGGGTGTGGTCTCCTGTGTAGTTGTGATATTTTGTGAATGCAGAGACAAGTGAAACCCATTTAATTGATCCTATCACTGCTCAGTAAGAACATGTTTGATCTGGTTCCTAACTCCCTGTGAAAATCAAAATAAACCTGTAGATAGTGGAAATCTCAAACAAAAGCAAAATAAGCTGGGATCACTCAGTACGTCCAAATGATATTTGTTGGAAGAAAAACAGTAAACCTTTCAGATCTGGGTTAGTCCGGTTCTGATAAGGGCCCTGGACCTGAAGCGTTAACTGCTTCTCTTTCCATAAACGTTTCATGAACAACTGAAGATGTTTTAGCACATTGTATTTCTTCCTAGCTTTCCATTCTTGGCTAAGAAAAAGATTATCTGTTGCCCGAGTCCGCATTTACTGATATTTACGGAAGGAAATTATATTATTTCTGCCATCTTTTGAATGGAGAAACATCTTTAAACTTGGATCTTTTCTTGTTTTGTTTAAAATTATTTTGAAGTAGGCAGATATGGCTATTGTTAGCTCATTAACACTGTTTAACCTCCTCTGGTAAGGTTTTGAGACTGTGTTTGAACTTAGTGTTCTGGAGTTTTCAATCCATTCCTATTGTTCTGAACAAATTCAAGGTCATCATGGTTTTTGCACCTTATACTTTTTTAAGAGGCAAAGGGGATTAGTTTAGTAAACGCAAACAAGAGGAATTCTGCAGATGCTGGAAATTCAAACAACACACATCAAAGTTGCTGGTGAATGCAGCAGGCCAGGCAGCAACTCTAGGAAGAGGTACAGTCGACGTTTCAGGCCTCCCCCTCCTGTCTTCTCCTATCATTTTGGATCTCCCCCTCCCCCTCCCACTTTCAAATCTCTTACTACCTCTTCCTTCAGTTAGTCCTGACAAAGGGTCTCGGCCTGAAACATCGACTGTACCTCTTCCTAGAGATGCTGCCTGGCCTGCTGCGTTCACCAGCAACTTTGATGTGTGTTGCTTAGTTTAGTAAAAGTCATTGGCTCGATCTAGAGCGGTACTTCTCTATGTTCTATGTATGTGCTCTGCGCCTCCATCATAAAGCTATTGCAGTTCTGTGTGGCACCATCTTACTATGCTTATACTAATGATTTTATTTTTGAAAATCTGTAGGTGTATAAATCCTAACTGTTGTTTGCTAGACTTGTGTGGCTGTGCAATTGATCTTGTGATGTAAATAGAAGCAGATAAGATATAGAATTGTATAGCATGAAATAGGCACCTCGGGCCACCATCTCCATGTAGACCATCAAGAACTTACTCTACTTGGTCTGATCCAGTACTTGGTCTGTGGCTTTCTGTAAGAGTTCTGGTCTCCATCACCAGCTCAAGTGGTACTTGCTCAATCACAACTACCTTTTTTTAATAAAAAAGTTGATTAATATTTTTAATGTTATTTTCATCTTGAACAATTTAACAAAAATTATATCTTAAATAAAAATTCAACTGAAACTACTGTTTCATCTCGTTATCTGAGTTACCTATTAGCTTGCACTTCCACTGCTTTAAAATTATGTATTTAATCACGTTACATGTGGATTAATTAGTGAAATGTTTGGCTACAATATTCTTAAATATAGTTTATATAAGTGTATAAAATGTTCATTTGATGAATGTTACAAATCTGTGAGAAGATGTAACATTGTAATTTTTAAGTAACATATAGTTTCTCAATGTTAATCAAGGAATGAGACAGTTATTTGTACAGGGTAAAATGTCTTTAATCCAATAACAAGAAGCATATCAATCTTTTAAAATAATGAATGGCTGAGCATCACAGTGTTTCCATCACCAGAAGTTTCCTAGAGTAATGTCCTCATTATCTTTTTCCTATATAACCCTCAAGAACTGATTTCCCAGTATTTCAGATAAGAATGCAAAAACATGTACATTGTTATAATGACTTTCATAGACTTTTGAACAAGTTGTAGTACTAAGATAACTATACATAGGTAGTTTAACTAACATTTGGTCTGTGACAGGTAAGTGCATTCAGTGAACAGTTATTCACAATTGGTCAATTTAGACATTAAGGATATGATCATTTCCATTATCAGCTATGTAGAGTGACCACCATTTTTGAAGTTTATTTTGCAATAACAATTGTAGGTTATATTGATTTAGTGGTGCACTTTTGCTGGTGAAGCTCCAACAAGCCTTAGACATAAAGGGGTTAACTGTCCTTTTTACCAAAACTGAGAAAAAAAAATAAAAGAGACAATAACCTATTTGTAATATATTTATAAGTTTCTTTATCAATCATTTTACTTTAGTGTGATGGTGTTAATTATTGGCATGTTTGAAGTGATTATGCTTTTTTTTGTCATTTATGCTTTAGTAGGCTCTGAATGTCAAAAGTATGTGTAAACTGTAGCAGTTCTGTCATCCGATACAGCTGTGTGATGATCTTCATCTGTAAACACAATAAAAGTGGTTGAATGATTTTCTTTATTGCACTATTGAGGGGCTCTGGTACTTCTCGAGCTTGTTATGTGGTCTGGGGCATTTCAAGCCAGCGTGATAGGCAAGCCACATCTGGGCTAAGTCAAATAATGTCTAGTCACTATGCAGATGGCTTGTGGACAGTAGTCAGGACCTTGTTTTCCTTTTAATATACCGTAGGCTAGTGATTAGTAATACAGATACTAAATTAGCAAGGTTACACGATTTAAAAAAATATATCTTCTCAGTAAGTTTTTAAATATATGCTAGAGGAAATGGTTCTTTATATTTTGTCATAAATTATTTTCTTTTCTGGAGTTCATATATTGGAAATACTTAGTCTTTGTCTGCATGTGATACTGATATGCAATGAATTGCAAATACTAATTTAATGTTTAGTATGGGCCCCCTGATTTCACTGCTGTCTATTAGTGTCTGCTAGTGTAGTTCAAATCAATAATGTTTTGTCAGAAGATGTTGCAGGTAAGTTATATTCTAAAGGCTACTTAGGATATTTTACAAAAAAATGAAACATGCTACTCATTTCTTGTGAGGTAGTTGAACAACAGAGAAGTAATCAAATAATTTATTTTTTGGGATTTACATTGTTTGGCAACTTTGTATAATGAAGTTCTTTTCACTTGGATATATTCTTTATATATTTAAGAAGAATGTGCTCTAAATAAAAAAACATCTCCTGAGGATGATTGTCTCATGTTTAATTTTAGTCCTTTCCATGCCATGTCTACCAGCCTTGTAGGCACAGTACTGTACCATCTAACACCATTCAGACTGAAAGTACGTGAGCTGTTAACTTCAATCATATGGTGTATTGTTTCACCCTTATCTTTTATTCAGTTTGATATAGTGTTTACAGTTGAAAGTTAAGACCTTAAACACACACGTTCCAGGTTTATTCCATATTTTTGTGACTAATTGTTGACAGCAACAATTGCCATCAACTTCACATAGTTCAAAAATAAATCTTGTTTATTTCAGTTGAGGATGTACTGTTTTATGCAACTTTAGTTCTCTTTCTCAGACTGAAGATTCTATCACAATCATTAATCTTTGTGTCTGAATGTGTGTTCATTCTTTCTTCATTTGATCTTTTCTGATATCTTGATTTCTGTTTTTCTACTTTTTCAACTGGAGGGGAATTGCATTTGTGCTTTTTTTCATAGCTTGGTTCCTTTTTATGAGCCAGCTCTCCATTTTGTGGAAATGACCATTCCTGATTATGTTTTCTTTCGTTACATCCGGCTAACTGACATAGAGCCACAGCAGCTGACTGTTTCTGTTCATCATTACAGCTTTCAGTGCATTTGACAACATTTTCTGTTTGCAAGTTTTCAGCTTTTCCTGCCCGACTTTTACGTTGATTTGTTTTGTAACAAACTATGTCAAAATTCAAGGCATCTGATGAATGGTTAAGCTTGTTATCATTTAAGCTTTTTACTTGTACCTTTGAGTCGTTGAAATTGACGACAAATGGAACAGAATCTTCAGCTGTTTTCCACTCATGATTGTTAACTTTAAGTGAAAGATTTAAAGGTACATCCTGTACCTTGGAAGTTTCAAACTCTTCAACTGGAAGAAAGTGATTGTCATGTGATGCGTCTTCCTTTGAATCCTGTGGGAGATTTTTATTTGTAGATCCAGGCTGCTGATCTGGTTCTAATTTTGCTTTATTCTTTTTGGAAAGATTTAGTGGTATCATGCGAGTTGAACTTAAGTCAGTCGGTACCAAAGTATTGCCATGGTAGTAATCGAAAATGGTAACAGAATACGTTGGATTATATATGGAGTCCTCATTGGGTGAAAGAGTTCTGGAAACAGGTGAAAATAGATTTTTTAGATTCAGTTTCTTAACTTAAACAAAGAATCATCATTCTTCAGTACCTCACCCAAGCACCCTGCAGCCTCCAGACTCTTTAGAACGTAGTACAGTACAGAATTAGTTCTTTCGGCCCACAATGTTGTGCTGAATTAATTATATGAGTTATTAAATGTCCACTAAACTAATCCTTTCTGCCTATATGATGTCTACGTTCAGGAGGGTGTAAGCTAATTTGGCAGGGCATTGTGAACTGGAGTGATAGGGCTGAGGATGGGGCAATTGGTATACAAACAGAGGCAGTGTGTAGTGAGACTGCTAGAAAGGACAGGCTGATGATAAGGCAAAATTGCAATCGGGATGAGTAGCAATGCAAAAGGGGGACAAAATCAAAAAGGATGATGAAATCAGGACTGAAGGTATTGTATTTGAATGCATGCAGAATACAGAATAAAGTAGATGAACTTGTTGCACATTTAGAGATTGGCAGGTATGACATTGTGGGCATCATTGAGTCGTGGCTAAGGGATGATTATAGGTGGGAGCTTACCATCCCAGGATACACGTTGTATTGAAAGGACAGGCAGATTAGCAGAGGGGGTGGATTGACTCTTGGTTAAAAAATGAAATCAAATCCTTAGAAAGAGGTGACATAGGATCAGAAGGTGTAGGATCTTTGTGGGTAGAGCTAAGAAACTGCAGGAGTTTAAAAAAAAACCCTGATGAGAATTATATATAGGCCTCTGTACAATTGCAAATATGGGGACTACTAAAAAGCTTGCCAGTAGGGCAATGTTACAATAGTCATAGGGGATTTCAATATGGAAAAATCAGGTTGATGCTGGATCCCAAGAGGGATAATTTATAGAATGCCTACAAGGTGTTTTTTTTTTAGAGCAGTTTGTGATTGAGCCCACTAGGGCATCAGCTATTCTGAATTGGTGTTCTGCAATGAACTGGAATTGATTAGAGAACTTGAGGTAAACGAACCCTTTGGAGACAGTCCTGCAATTTGAAAGGGAGGAGCTAAAGTCAGATGTAGCAACATTACAGTACAGTAAAGGGATTTATAGAGGCATGAGAAAAGAGCTGGCCAAAGCTGATTGGAGGGGACACTTGAAGGGATGGTGGTAGAGCACCAGTGGCTGGAATTTCTGGGAGCAATTTGGAAGGTGCAGGGTAGCTACATCCCAAAGAAGAAGTATTCTAAAGGCAGGATGACACAACAGTGACTGACAAGGGAAGTCAAAGCCAACATAAAAGTCAGAGCAGGAGCATTTAATAGAGCAAAAATTAGTGGCAAGTTAGAGGATTGGGAAACACAAAAAAAAACACAGAAGACTAGTAAAAATGTCAAAAAGAGGAAAAAGTTGGAGTAAGCTAGCCAATGATATTAAATAGTGTCCAAAAGTTTCTTCAGATATATAAAGAGTAAAAGAGAGGCAAGAGCAGATACCAGACTCCTGGAAAATGATGCTGGATGGGTTGTAATGGGAGAGAAGGAAATGGTGGATGAACTGAATCAGAAGTTTGTATCAGTCTTCACTGTGAAAGACACCAGCAGTATGCTGGAAGTTTGAGAGTGTCAGGAGGCAGAATTGAGTGAAGTTGCCATTACGAGGGAGGAGGCATTTGGGAAACTGAAAGATCTGAAGGTGGATAAATCACATGGACCAGATGGTTGACAGCCGAGGGTTTGAAAGAGATGGCTGAAGAGATTGTGGAGGCATGAGTAATGATCTTTCAAGAATCAGTAAGTTCTGACATAGTTATGGAGGACTGAAAAATTGCAAATGTCACTCCAAGAAGGGGGAGAGGCAGAAGAAATTAAATTATAGGCCTGTTAGTCTGACCTCAGTCATTGGGAAGATGTTGGAGTCTTTTGTTAAGGTTGTGATTTCGGGATACTTGGAGTCACATGATAAAATAGGCTGTAGTCAGCATGGTTTCCTCAAGGGAAAATCTTGTGTGATGAATCTCTCGGAGTTCTTTGAAGAAGTAACAAGTAGTATAGACAAAGGAGAATTGGGTGATGTTGTTTTACCTGGTATTTCAGAAAGCTTTTGATAAGGTGCCACACATGAGACTGGTTAGTGAAATAAGAGCCCATGTTATTACAGGAAAGATACTGGCATGGGTAAAGCATTGACTGATTGGCAGGAGGCAGAGAGTGGGAATAAAGGGAACCTTTTCTGATTGGCTGCTGGTGACTAGTAGGTCCACAGGGGCCTGTGTTGGAACAGGTTCTTTGTATATTATATGTCACTGATTTGCGTGATGGAATTGATGGCTTTATGGCCAAGTTTGAGGATGATACAAAGATGGGGGGAGGGGCAGGTATTGTTGAGGAAGGAAGGAGGATGGAGAAGAACTTAGATACATTAGGAGAATGGGCAAAGAAATGGCAGGTGGAATACAATGTTAGGAAGTGTGTGGTCATGCACTTTGGTCTAAGAAATAAAGCATGTACTGTTTTCTAAATAGAGATAAAATTCAAACAGTTGAGGTGCAAAGAGACTTGGGATCCTTCATGAAAGATTCCCTAAAGATTAATTCGCAGATTGAGTCAGTGGTGAGGAAGGCAAATGCAATGTGAGCATTCCTTTTGAGTGGACTAGAATATAAAGACAAGGCTGTTATATTGAGACTTTATAAGGCATTGGTAAGGCCTCACATGGAGTATTGTAAGCAGTTTTGGATCACTTATCTAAGAAAGGATGTGCTGACATTGGAGAAGGAAGGGAGATTCAGGAGAGTGATTCTGGGAATGAAAAGGTTACTATATAAGGACCGATTGATAGCTCTCTGCCGGTACTCACTGGAGTTCAGAATAATGAAGAGGGATCTCATTGAAACCTATCGAATATTGAAAGACCTCTATTGAGTGAATGTTGAGAGGACGTTTCCTATGGTAGAGAAGTCTAGGACCAGAGGGCACAGCCTTAGAGTAAAGGGACATTCATTTAGAATGGAGATGAGGAATTTCTTTAGCCAGAGAGTAGTGAATCTGTGGAATTTGTTGCCACAGGCACTTGTGGGGGCCAAGACATTGGGTATATTTAAGGCAGGGCCTGATAGATTCTTGATTAGTCAGGACATGAAGAGATATGGGGAGAAGGCAGGAGATTGGGGCTGAGAGGGAAATTGGATCAGCCGTGATGAAATGCAGTTGCAGATTCGGTGGGCCAAATGGCCTAATTCTGCTTCTATATCTTATGGTCTTATTCTTCTACTTCATGTACATTCATAAGCCTGTCTAAAAGCCTCTTGTTTGTCTCCATCATCACCCCAGGCATTGCATTTTAGGGACTCACTACTCTCTGTATAAAGAAAAACTTGTCCCACACATCTCCTTTGAACTTAACCCCCTCACCTTAAATGCATGTCCTTTGGTATTAGACATTTCAACCCTGGGAAAAAGATACCAGCTATTTACTCATATCTATGCCTCTCATAATCTTATAACGCCCAGCAGATCTCCTATCCACATTTCTGTCCAGAGAAAACACCCAAGTTGTCCAACCTCTCCTTATATTTCTCTATTCCAGACAGCATCCTGATAACCTCTTCTGCATCCTCTCCAAAGCCTCAACATCCTTCATATGAAGGAACGATTGGAACTGAATGCTGTGTTCCATATGTGGCTTGTAAAGCTGCAACATAACTTTCTAACTCTTGAAGACAATCCCTTGACCAATAAAGGTAAGCATGCTATCTGCTTTCTTCAACACCCTGTCATCCCATGTTGCCAAAAACTGTGTAGACTTTGTTGAAATACAGAAAATGCTGAAGTACTTGATTTGAAACATTGATTCAGTTTCTTTTCATACAGATTGAGGCTGACCAGGGTATTTCTACCATTTTCAGTTTTTGTTTCTTTAATTTTCAGCTTCTGCAGCTTTGTAATTTTCATCTGTTTTAAATACCACAAAACATTTATCCTCTTCTTAATACCTTTCAATAAATTTACGGGCCAGGTTTCTTCATTTTATTGGAAAAAGATATACAAATTGAAAGTAATTTTGAGAACGTGAAAATAAACTGAAAAGTAATGTGTTTTCAGATTAAATTTAATTGATTTTATGTTTTAAATACTGTATGTACAAATAATTTGGACTTAGATGTTTTCACCTCAAACTGGGTAATTTATTCACAAGGCATTGATTCTAGGTTAAGCATTTAGGATGTTCGGAGTGCATTCTCTCCTGGAAGCAACTCCACTGTAGAAGCTTTGCTATTGATGAAAGAAGTAATGAAACCAGGAACAGCATTCTGCACTGATGTATCAACACAAAGAATTTAGAGTGTAATTTGAAATCACACTCATCAAATTTGGTCAACGGGTGTTAGAATTGACTCAAGGTTTCCATATAAATAAAAGACATCTTTGAAACAATGATTATACAAAGGAAGTGGAATTTCTAAAAAAGTTTGTGGGGTTAAAAGTTTGATGTTAGGTTTTAGTTGAGGACGTTAAGACTTTTTAAATAATTATTCACATATTTTTGGAAGTAGCAGAACAATTTGATCAGAAGAATTGGATTTTTTTTCCCCAGGTTATTGGTTTCCTTCTTTTTAATTGCACAGTTAGAGCAACAGGGATGCCAGGGAGGATAGTTGAATGCTCCTCTTGTGGGATGTGGCAAGGCAGGAAGACTTCCAGTATCCCTGATGATTTTACCTGAAAGAAGTGCATCCAGCTGCAGCTTCTAATACTGTTTGAAGGAGCTAGAGCTGGAACTGGATGAACTCTGCACTATTCGGGAGGCTGACTGGGTGAAGGCAGGACATGTAAGGAGATCGTTACACCTGAGGTGAAGGACATGGGAAACTTGGTGACAGGAGGATGACGGGTTAAACAGCTAGTGTATAGTACCCCTGTAGCCATCCCTCTCAACAACAGGTATACCACTTTGGATGCTTTTTGGGGGGGGGGGGTGGCTTAGCAGAGGAAAGTCACAGTGGTCAGGTCTCTGGCACTGTCCAGCCCTGTTGCTCAGAAGGAAAGCGAGGAGGAGCGGTGAACTGCGGAAATAGGGGATTCATTAGTTAGGGGGCCAGAAAGGAGTTTCTATGGGCAAGAATTAGATTCCTATATGATATGTTGCCTCTCAGGTGCCAGGGTCTAGGATAGGCGGCTTTAACTTTACACATTTTGACTGGCGCTTCCATACTGTAAAAGGACTAGATGAGATAAAGTTTGTCAAATATGTTCAGGAAAGTATCCTTAATTAGTATATAGAAGTCCCAACAGAAGAGTATGCCATATTTGAACTCCTATTAGGGAATGACACAGGGCAGGTGACAGATGTTTGTGTATCACTTCATCTAGTGATCGTAATGTCATTAGTTTCGAGGTAGTTATGGAAAAGGATAGGTCTCATCCTTGGATTGTGATTCCAAATTGGAGAAAGGCCAATTTTGATGATATCAGAAATGATCTGGCGTATGGATTGGGACTAGTTGTTTTCTGGCAGAGGAGTACTTGGTAAGTGGGAGGCCTTCAAAAGTGAAATTTTGGGAGCACAAAGTTTGTACGTGCCTGTCAGAATAACAGGCTGACAAGGATAACACGTTTAGGAAACCTTGGTTTTCGAGAGATTAAGGCCCTGGTTAAGAAGAAAAGGGGAGCTTCGTAGCAGGTACAGGCAGGTAGGAACAAGTGAGGTCCTTGAGGAGTACAAGAAATGCACTTAAGAAAGAAATCAGGAGGGCTAAAAGGAGGAATGAGGTTGTTCTAGCAAACAAGTTGAAGAAGAATCCTAAGGTTTCTACAGATATTTTGAGAGCAAAAGGACTGTAAGGCACACACTTGGCCTTCTGGAAGATCAGAATGGTATATATACCAAAAGAGATGGTGGAGATCTTAAATGGATTTTTTGCATCTGTATTTACTCGGGACATGGACACAGAGTTTATAGAAGTGAGGCAAAACATCAGTGAGGTCATGGTCCCTATACAGATTACAGAGGAGGAGGTATTTGCTGTGTTGACACAAATCCCCAGGACATGACAAGGTGTTCATTTTCAGATAAGTGCAGAAATTGCAGCAGCCCTAGTAGAGATATTTAAATCATCCTTAGTGACAGATGAGGTACTGGAGGATAGCTAATGTTGTTTTGTTGTTTAAGGAAGGCTCTAAGAATAAAGCAGGAAACTACAGAGACGAGAAAATCTGTAGACACTAGAAATCCAAGCAACACACACAAAATGCTTAATGAACTCAGCAGGTCAGGCAGCATCTATGGAAAAGAGTAAACAGTTGATGTTTCGGGCCAAGACCCTTCATCAGGACTCATGAAGGGTCTTGGCCTGAAACATCAACAGGAAATTATATGCTGGGTTGAGGGGAGATTTGATAAAGGTATATAGAATTATGACGGGTTATAGATAGTGTAAATGTAAACAGGCTTTTTCCACTGTGGTTGGGTAAGACTACAATTAGAAATCATGGGTTATGGGTGAAAGGTGAAATGTTTAAGGGGAATATGAGGGGGAACCTCTTTACTCAGAGGGTGATGAGAGTGTGGAACGAGCTGCCTGCGTAAGTGGTGGATGCAATTTTGATTTCAACGTTTAAGAGAAGTTTGGGTAGGGACGTGGATGGGAAGGGTATGGATGGCTCTAGTCCGGGTCTAGGTTGATGGGACTTGGCAGTTTAAATGTTTCGACATAGACTAAATGGGCCAAAGGGCCTATTTCTGTGCTGTAGTTTTAGTCTATTTTATGATTTTATCATTTCTGTTGTAACACCTTGGTTACTTGGCTTCATCAATATAGACATAGATCTCAAGATTTAGCTTTGTAGAATCCATTGTTCAGACATACATACATAACCAGGTGTGTAAATATACATGTAACACACACAAAAACTGGAGGAACTCAGCAGGCCAGGCAGCATCTAGGAAAAGAGTACAGCCGATGTTCCAGCATCTGCAGATTTTCCATTTTTTGTATAAATATACATATCCATGTGTGTATGTATATTTGTGAATTGTGTTAGGTTAACTAAAGCTAAACTTGTATGCAGGAAGTTGGACTCTTAGCATCAGTTTTAAGTGGGCTAATTGTTGACCAATACTGAATGCTTGGCATGATTCTACAGAAGTTTGGCACTTTTCTAAATTTAGCTAGTTGCTAAAATCTCCAAGAAGTGGTGCAATACATATTGAAGTAATTTTGGCTTCACTACATGTTTCTGTAGAAACTAGTTTCTCCTGACAAGGATCTGTTGTAGACATGTACTTCAGATTACTGCATAGTCAGGAGAGTGAACAGTGAGTGGAAGAGTATCGAAAAGAGGGCATATCAGTTTGGTTCTTCTGCAGTAATTCTTCCCTGCTAGCAGCAGAAACTAGAGTGTAGTTTACATAGGACATACAAATTGACATAGGACATACAAATTTGACATTTAAAAACGCAAACACGAGGAAATCTGCAGATGCTGGAAATTCAAGCAAAACACACAAAATGCTGGTGGAACACAGCAGGCCAGACAGCATCCATAGGAAGAAGCACAGTCGACGTTTCAGGCTGAGACCTTGTTGCCTTTTGACATACAAATGTGTGCTGACAGTTATTTATCATCACCCTGTCTGATTCTTGCTCTATCTATTTTAGCTCTAATTTGAGTTCAAAAACAAATAAATTATAGTAAACCTTCAGGATTTCCTGGGTGGTGCAATTTGGATTTATAAGTCTTGACAAAGGATAAAATGAGAGTTGCTGGACTTCAGTGATGTGGATTAACACAGAAAATGCTGATGGAACTTGAGGTTGGGGGTGTTCAGGCAGCTTCTGTGGAGCGAACCAGATTGTTTGGACTAAAAGATGGAGGGGAGATGGTATATAAAGGTGGAGGGAAGGGGTGGAGCAAGGGCTGGCAGACAATATGTGCATTCAAGTGAGGAGGGTTGATAGGTACAATCCTATCATCCTATAGGTAAGTACAATCTATACCCTATATAGAGAAAGGGAGAGTGGGAATAGCATTAGAAGCTGGGAGGAGAGAGGTGGAAGTGTCAAAAGGCTCAAGATGATGGAGTCTGATATGAGAGGATGGTGGATGTAGTGGTTGAGGTGGTGGAATAAAATAGAGATGAGAATCTGTAGGAACGAGCATGTAAATTGATGACTAGAGGACATGAATCTAAGATTCATGGAATTACACAGGGATGCTATACAGAAACAGGCTGCCCTCCAAGTCTGTACAACTATTGAGCACCAAATTCGATCAGACATTCTCTTTACATTTCCATCAGCCTTACCCACTACAAATTCTACCACTCGCCTATATGCTATGGGTAATGTACTGTGGCTAATTAACATATCAACATGCATGTTTTATTTTGGTATGTGGGATATCCAGAGAAAATTTGCATGGTCACAGAGAGAATGTGCAAATGCCACACTGACTACACTGTATTGAATCGAACCCAGGCCAGTGGGGCTTTGAAGTTGCGGCTTTACTAGCTGTGTCACTGTGCTACTCTTCTGTTGCCAAATTACTGAGAAAGAAGTGAGAATTCTTTTCATGAGCTGAATTATTGAGATTTGGAATGCACTGCTCAGAAACTTTCAGAATAGAATTGGATATTTGGGGTTTTGAAGAAATAATAGGAATGAAACGAAGAGGATAGATCTCTCAGAGATGGCAGAAAGTTGATGAATTACATGGCTGTCTGTGCTGTCTGCTTCAGCAAATTCTTCAGTCTCTAAAAATTGATACATCCTTAAAATGAGCAGCTATGTGAAGTATTTTGGTTAATAAATCAGATCTACATTTTCCCTTACTCACTCTTCCTTCAGTTAGTCCTGACGAAGGGTCTCGGCCTGAAACGTTGACTGCACCTCTTCCTACAGATGCTGCCTGGCCTGCCGCGTTCACCAGCAACTTTGATGTGTGTTGCTACATTTTGATTGTTTCTTATGCAAATATCAACACTATGAAATTTTTTGAAGAGATCTTTGATCCATTGAATGCTTAGTAATATTTAACAGTACTAGCCAACCTATAGACAAGGTACTGATGAGCATTTTTAAGAATCTAAAATGGCTATGAAGTAGTTTTGAAAACCATTGATGTTTGCTGTACCTGCTGACTGTTCCTTGACTTTCTGGTTGGTCATGTTGAACATGGTCTTCATTTGATTGTAGGTTCACTGTACATTGGGCTGATTTAAAGGTTGCAAAGCTTTCATCAAGTCTATTAGTTTTATTATTCGAATTTGAAACAAACTTGGGCAATTTTCCACAACTTTCTGAAACTGTGCTTTTTTGAACATGCATCGTTGGGCTTGGTCGACCTGGAGAGCCCATTGCAGCAGTTCCTGCCTTAGGGCTCATTTTTGTACTTTTTTCCCCTGTGTGTAAACTGCTGTTCATTCTCAATATTTTGGTCTCATTATCTTTTCTTAATGATATTGGAATAGGATTCTGCAATTCACTATAAAGTCTTCTGTGGGAGTTCTGGAAGTATAATTCTGGTGGTGGTGAGGTTTCATAGAGTGAAGGCTTACCAACTGACAGGTGTTTATCTTGATTTCTGTTGGAGTTATGTGCTTGTTGAGACTTTAGACCAAACTGAGAGATGTCATATTCAGCTGGGTTGAGATGATGGACACCATAAGGAATAGGAAGATGTGAATGATGTTGAATTTTGTACTGTTCTAATATCGATGGAACAATGTGTCTTGGCAAAATCATGCCCCTGTTTTGTAGATGAGGTGATAAGAAATTCTGCGGTTCAGGAGAAAAATAGAATGAAACCCCTGGATGGTCATATTCAAAAGGTTTGTCAGTGAGTAGGTAGGGTGAAAAAACTACTCCTAAACCACGTTCATTGTAATAATGATGGGTATAATCTGGAATCAATGGTGATGAATTTGGAGGAATTGAACCAAAATATTTATTTCCAACATACTTCCTGGAAAGCTCTGGTGAAGTTGAAGTAGGACATGCTCTATGTTGGTCACCAGGGCTATAAAAAGCTGACTTCATTGGGATGGTGGATGTCTTGTTGTTTGAATTTTCTGAAGTAAAAGTTGTCTTCTCATTGTCTTTTTCTGCCCTATCAGTGAGTTTCATTCCCCTAACAGGCAAGAAAGCCGAAGACCTTTCACGTTTTTCAAAAGATCTTGCTTGTTCAGTTTCATTTTCTATAGGAATTTTCTGAAGTAGTTCCTTCTGTTTTGTTTTTGTAACTGTAGTTGAAGTTTGCTCATCCATTCTGGTGCTTTCTTTCATTTCTTTATCAATGATCTGGTGGCCTGTAGTTTTATCAGCTTTCTTGTAGTCTGAACTTTGAAAGTGATTACTGTTTGACAACCTTGAGTCCAGGTTCACATTTGGTGCAGAGTCTTTCTGATTGGGTGTGTTGGTTGCATCAGCACTCAGATTTGTACATTTTTCTAATTGGTCCTGGTCTGTCAATAAAGAGATAGAATTTTGACACAAACTGTACTTCATGTGGTTAAATAGATGTGATTTCTCATTGCATGTAAAAGGGCACTGGAAACACTTGTAGTTAAATGGCTTTCCTGGAGGTCGAGGAATGTAGTGAGGTTTCTTTGGTTTGCGCTCTTTCATGAGATTCATTTTTGATTTTCTTGGTACAGGTTATGAATCACAGCATTCCTTGGATCTTTGTTGAAGTGTTCTTTAAATGTTGATACTTAAAAATTTCGAAAACTCCACACTCTTGATTGTCCTGGTGACCAAAAATTGCCACTTGATAAATGTTGGAATAATTTGCATGAAACTGTGGAACAAAGAATATAAATTTGTTAGTCCTAAACAAAGAGTAAAAGCCAGCACATTCCTACAGACACACCTGGTTTCAGAAACTTGAATGCAAATCTGGCAAAGTGGCACTGGGCCATCTTTTGTCTTAGAATTTGTATTAAACAATATTTTATAGATTGCATCTGTTTAATGACCTAAACTGAAGTTGAAAGATTCAAAGCAACATTTAAATGTTTGTTTTTTAAAGTCTAGAATCAACTTTATCCCATATTTACTGTTGCCATTGCGATTTTTTTTAAAGTAATGTTTGTGTTCACAGGACATGCAAAAAGAAATAATGGTATGACTTCAACACTAGAATTTCCAGTTGTTACCATCTGTTTAAGGAAATTTTTCCCTACTTACTAAATGGTTAAAAACTTTATTATTTGAATATATGCATTAATTTGCCACCAACAGTTGATCAATTATTTAGTATTAAGTTGGATACATTTTAATTAAATCATGATCTTTTCTTTAGCAAATTTTAACGCTGTCTTCAAATTTCTGCTTTAATTTATTTATAATGAATAAATGACTTGGAGAAACAGACACGAAATGTTGGAGAAACTCAGCAAGTTATGCAGTATATGACTATTACTTATATGGAAGGAGAGAGAGACTGACTTTTGCACAGTACTATAGGTGAAAACAGGTGAGGGGGAAGATGGGTCAGTGGGGAGGCCATAGGTGAAAGAGGTAAACGGCTGAAGAAAAAGGAATCTGATTGGAGAGGGCAGTGGACCATAGGAGACACAAAAGGGGAGGGGGCACCATAGGGAGGTGATGTGCACGTGAGGAGAAGAGAATGGATCGGAACCCGAATGTGTAATGGAAAAAGAGAGAAGCGGGAGGGGAGAGAATTACTATGTTAAAAAATCGATGTCCATGCCATCATGAGGCTACCTTATGGAATATGAGGTGCTGCTCCTCCAACCTGAAGGTGACCTCATCGTGACCACAGAGGACTCCATGGACAGACATGTTAGAGTAAGAATGGGAAGTAGAATTAAAATGGGTCGACCCCAGGAAATCCTGCCTTTTATGGTGAACAGAGTGAAAGTGCTTGACAAAGTTGTCCCCAAATCTGTGTTGGGATTCCCTGATACAGTTGAGGCCATACCAGGAGCACTAGGTATATTAAATGACCCCGACAGACTTGCAGGTGAAGTGTTATGTCACCTGAAAGGACTCTTTGTGGCCCTGAATGATTGTGAGGGTGGAGATGCAGCACTTGTCCTGCTTGCAGGAGGGAGATGAGTGAGGAGGGACGAGTTGACAAGGGAGTCACATGGAGAGCGATCCCTGCAAAGAGTTGGGGCTGGGGGATGGAAAGATGTGGTTAGTGATAGGATTCTGTTGAAGATGACAGAAGTTATGCAGAATTATGTGTTCAATGTAGTGGCTCATATGGTGGTAGCTAAGGACTAGGGAAACGCTATCCCTGTTACAGTGGCGGGAAGTTGGGCTGACGGTAGATGTCTGGGAAATTGAGGATATGCAGGTGAGGGCAGCATTAGTGATAGAGGAAGGGAAAATCCCATTCTTTGAAGAAGTTGAACATTTCAAATTTTCTGAAACAGAAAGCCTCATCCTAGGAACAAATGATGCAGAAACAGAGGAACTGATGAAAGTCAATAGTTTTTTTTTTACAAATGAAAAAGTTTAGAAACTGGGAGGTACATTGGAGTTGCTTTTCAACCTGGTCGAATATTTGATCCTGCATCAAGGTTTGAAGGTATAATGTATCTTGATTTTGTGAGCACTTGGGGACATCTTGAAGATGTATAAGATGACATATAAATGCAAGATTTTCATAACAGCTGTCTGCACAGAGAATTATTACAGTCATGCCACTTTAACTTCCTGATATCAAAGGAAGAACTGCAAAAGCTATTATATATATTAAAGTCACACATGTCTTTGTGGACAGGCAAAAATTAGAGCGTACAGTCATTTTGCAGCACCATGTAATTGAAGTCAGAGTTGAGTTTATTATGCACAAGTACATGTATGCACTGGTGCAATGAAAAACTGACTTGCTGCCGCATCATAGGCACATACTACCATTTAAGCAACATTCATAAGAAAAACATAAATCAAACATAAAGTATACACAAGTTTTAAAAGAAAGAACACAAATAGAACAAAAAAAATGTTCATTTTGGTGCAAATTAATCAAATTGGTTGTAGAGTTGTTAAACTGTCATGATTAGGATTTTGCCAGTTTGTTTAAGACCTGAGAAGTTGAAGGGAAATACTTGTTCTTGAACTTGGTGGTGTGGGACTTCAGGTTTCTCTATCTCCTGCTTGATGATAACTGTGAGAAGATATCATGACCCAGATGGTGGGGATCTTTGATGATGGATATTTCCTTCTTCCACCCCCAACTCTTTGCAGGGATTGCTCTCTATGTGACTCCCTTGTCCACTCATCCCTACCCACTTCGCTCCATCCTGCAAGCCAGACAAGTGCTGCACCGGCTCCTACACCTCCTCCGTCACCACCATTCAGGACTGCAAAGAGTCCTTTCAGGGGAGGTGACACTTTACCTGCAAGTGTTTCGAGGTCATCTACTGCATCTGGTGTTCCTGGTATGGCTTCAACTATATCAGGGAAATCCAATACAGATTTGGGGACAACTTTGTTGAGCACCTTTGCTTCGTTCACCATAAAAGGTAGGATTTCCTGGTGGCGACCCATCTTAATTCTGCTTCCCATCCCCACTCTAGCCTGTCTGTCCATGGCCTCCTCTATGGTCATGATAATGCCACCTTCAGGTTGGAGAAGCAATACCTCATATTCCATCAAGGTAGCCTCCAAACTGATGGCATGAACATCGATTTTTCGAGCATGGTGATTCTCTCCCCTCTTCTCTCTTTTTCCATTACACATTCTGGTTCCTATCCCTTCTCTTCTCCTCTAACCTTGAACAACAGAGGGCATCAGCTTAGGAAAAATTTGGTTCTGAATCATTCTCAGGATTGGAACTCTGTTGTAACCTGGAGGCTGAGCCATGCTTGGACTTTTCCACTATGTTGAAGTCCATTTATTCTATATTACCAGTGAATGTGCATTTTTCAGAGAAATATAAATTGCTCTATTCAGGTTACTTTCTCTCAGGGAAAACTAAATAATATTCACCTGTCTCATTAGTAAGAACAAGATAAGGATGATCCATGCTGAAACCTGGAAGAGCTCAAATGACTAAAATCGGATAAGAAGGGTGAGAGGTGTTTGGGAAATCAGTAGATTATTTCAGAGAGCTTGTTCTTTTCACTTTTCTGTTGCCAGCAAAGCCTGTTGTAGCTTGCCCTTATTGCTTGTCCTGATCCAAGTTCATGAGAAAGTCTGATGGTTTCGTTCTCATGGTCTGAAAGCTTTCTGCAGTAAATTACCCCAAAGACTAGATGCTTTCTCATGAAAAAGAGTTAACTAAAACATTCCACACTACTAATCACTCTGATCCGAAAAATGAGATTCTGATTTAATGTTTCAGCTAATCTTTCAGTAAATAAATGTAAAGCATAGTTTAATTATTGATTGTGGTTCCTTTTTATTAAGGTAGATGTTTATTTAGTTATTATTCTATATTGTTCAACTTATTTGAAAAATGTAGAAGATAAAATGCATATGTAAAAACAATTGGCATTGTAGGTATATTGTGTTCCAAGTCCCTTTGAAACCAGGAGTTAGAAAAGCCTGATTTATTTTACTGTAATGAATTCTGCCACATATGATTAGTCTAAACAATTGTTATAATCCAGAGATATTCCGAGATTTTATAAACCTGAATTTTGTCTGCTTTTAAGCAATTCTAACTTATTTCTTCTTGTTTTCTATTACTGAAAATAGGATAGATCATGGTATATGGAGATTACTTTAAAAAATGCTGCATATATTTCGTAAGATTAAGCATATATTAAAATTTACACTCGTATTCCTTTTAAAACAAAAATACATAGTTGTGCTGTATCATTTGTTGTCAAATTACCATTGAGTATTAATCTGCAGATTTTGGTGGTACAGTACTACAGAGCCCACACAGTGGCATAACCTGGCTTCTTGCCCTCAGTAATATTTAATAAAATTTCAATTGCATGCTCAGGTATATTTCAGGGAATGTTTTACTGAGACTGTTTCACATGAAATGATTGACCAGGTTTTCAGTGTATTTGTAAACTCTTGAAAACTCTTGGAATAGTTCTGCATTTCAGATTTAGGTTTTGGTGGTACCTACTTTCAGCTTGCTAAAATAGGATAAATCTGGCTATATCTTGAAAGTTTCCAGATCTATCCATTTTGAATATGAAATTTGTTTATAAAACAATTCCTGACTAGTTTTCTGCAGGTAGTTGGTGTTGTGGTATTGCCCAGTGCTCAGAATTGCTTATGTAGTATTCATGGGTTATTTGACTCCATGCATTTCAAAGTATCTGTAAAAGCTATATTAAATAACCATTTTAAGAGCATAATCCCTCCCAAGATTACTCTCAGGAATATCAGAAGAAGAATTCTTAGTTAGGTTTCATCAAAATCTGGAAACACAGTGGCACAGCTAGAAGAGCTGTTGCCTCAGAATTACAGTGATTTCTGAGCTCTAGTGCTGTTTGTGTGAAGTTCGCACATTCTCGGTGACTGCATGAGGTTGCCGTGGATGCTCTGCTTTCTTTCTGTATTCCAGAGATATGGCTTGGTAGCTTAGTTGGCCACTTAAGTACACCTACTGTGGATGGGTAGTTGGACCGGAAGTAAGTTGATGGGAATGTGGAAAGAATAGGTTACTGGAAATATTTGTGGGGAATAAGGTTGCTCTGTGAGCTGGCCAAGGTGTGATGGACCAAAATGTCCTCCAATATCATGAGGAAATAATTGTAAGTTTAGACCCAATTGTCTATATAAAGTCTTAAAAAAAAGTTCCCAAGCTCAGTTCTTACCCAGTGATCATTCTCAGCTGCAAAGGTCGTAAAGTTCAAAGTAAATTTACTATCAAAGTACATTGATGTCACCATATACTACCATGAAATTCATTTTCTTATAGGCATTCATAGTAAATAAAATGAAATGTAATAGAATCAGTGAAAATGCACACAAGCAAACTATGCAAAAGACAACAAAGTGTGCAAATACTAAAAAGAAGAAAATAATCGTAAATAATAATAAATAAGCAATAAATATTGAGAACATGAGCTGAGAGCAATGTTCCCTCTAATTTGTAATGACCAGCGTACACAAAAATCTTGTGCTGTGCAATTTTTTGCCCAGTGACAACAATATGTACTCACTGAATGATTTATTCAATAAAAACAGTATAAATAAACCAGTTCTAAAATCTGCAGACAAAACATTGCAAACCTCCACATTGTCAACACTGTTCACATCAGAAACTGGGAAAGGAAATGTGATTGTGTATGATCATGAAATATACTTAAGATGCCGACGAGTTAGAGGGTGACAACATTTTGTGTGCAGTTTAAATTCCTAGCAAAAGATGTGTATGCATGCACTTTAGAGGGAATATTGGTTGAGAATCCTTAAAAGTGAGTCCAGAGATTGTCCATAGTTTGTGGAATCAATTCAGTGTTGGGGCGAGTATAGTTATCCCCTCTGGTTCAAGAGCTTGATGTTGAGGGGTAATAGCTGATTGTTCTGTTGCTGATCTGAACATTCCTTAGTGTTCTTGCATTTGTCATCCACTTACATTTTCTTGTCCCTTGATGCACAATTTGCATTTTCTGAGAATTTGATCCTCAGACTGTTTCTTAGACATCACAGTCAAATAACTTGCTGTTATTCATTTTCTGGTCACGCCTGATGATTGATACTTGTGTATATATAATAAGATGTCCATGAAAAAATGGGCAATGGTACCAGAATGGCTTATTACATTTAAAAAGTATCATCTTTATATGTTGCTATATTTCCAATGTAACTACATTTTTGGGTAATCAAATTTTAGATTATAAAATCTTTTTTTTAAAAACAGTATTTGTAGGTGTTCCTGAATGAAATGGGCAAGTATTATTTTCACTTCCACTACTCTATCTGTGGCATTTTTATATGTATTTGTTTAAAAAAAATTCCATCACTATCCCTCTTCCTACCTCCTTCTGACTGCTTTGGCTCTTCAGTGCTCCTTGTATGTACATCTGAGACATGTTCAAGAGGAGGTAGCATGAATTGCCATTTTCCCTCCCTCCCTGCAGGGAATCATTTAACAACTGATTCTGCCACCCTCTAATGGCATGCCCAACTTGTTCTATTCTGATTTTGTTAGTGAATTTGTACTATGCACAGAAATGAGCTCCTGGCTATTTTTGGCAATTTAAGGGTTGTGTATGAAGTACTTTTGAACCACCCAAATTAAAAATGACTCGACTTTTCTTCTAGAATGTGTCTAATGGAGGCAAAGATTTGATCTTATTCATGGATACAAAAACACTTTATTCTGAAACGTACACTTAAACTCTTTATATTTTTGATTCTACTTTAGAATTCCTCTTTCAAAACCATTATTTACGTTGATGATTCTCATTCTCACGATTGACTACTTTTGCTGTCAGGATCTATTAAATTTAAGATCTGAAATGCAGAGGATGTTGCATTTAGTTTTGATGACTCAAAAGTAGTTTAACTTGTAAAATTATTATGTGAGAATGAAGACTAGATCAGTTTTAAGTTGAGATATCTATTCATTAATAAACTGAAGGCAGTCTTTGTTTTCCCTGAAGTTCCATTTTCTTGCCTCTCAGTGCCCTATAGTAGTACTCATCTGAAACTGTAAAAAAAAGTGCTTATAATGCTACTTTGTATCAAGTCCCTTCTTTTCCAAACAAATTCCAACATAATGACACTGAGGATTCATAACATCCTCAATTTTGAAGTTTCCTTGATAAACCAATGTTTCACCACTGATTTCACTCTATTTCTAAATGCCAATAGAAATCAAAACTAGGGAAAATCACACTGGATAAACCTCATTTAAGTTGCGTTGTACTGTATGATTATATATTTTCTGTAAAATACATATTCTGTATTTCACAACTTATCTGTGTGTTCATCTCCTGTTGGCTCATTTCTATGCCTGGAGGACAGAATGACGATGAATGTGGAAATTTAGATGCTGGTTCCTGGAGTGGGTGTGTATGTGCTGACACAGACTTTAAGCTTATTTTAGCACATTGTTTAAGGCAGTAGCACAGGTGCATGAGAAACATCTCTTCCTTTTAGTTAGCGAATAACATTTTGTGCCTGTAGTCTCTTTTAAATTAATTATATCTATCAAAGTTGAAATTGTTGCTGAATTTATTTAAATTTTATTACTTTGAGCTGATTTCACGCTGAAATTATAAAATAAGGTCTTAAAGAAGCAAACTATATTCACTTTCGAGGAGTGTATTTATGAGTTAGTAGTACCTTGCAATCAACAGTTTACTTCAGGGCTTTTGTTTTGACTTTTCTAATGCAGTGATGTGTGATTAAATAAATCAGATAGACCATGAAATTGTTTACAGGTGTGCCAATTTTGGAGAATTCACTGGTGATTATTTTTAAGAACTTTTTTTGGCATGTTCCTAGACATTTCCCAAAATATTTTCATATATGTACAGTATCAAATGTACCTTAAATAGTAAACGCCTTTGCTGACTTTTAGATGGAAGTTTTTGTCATTGTTTTTGTACCTAATATCTAACACAACCACAAAACAATATTATTACACACGTCATAACTTATTAAGCTCAAAATACCTAATCTTTCACTGAAATCATGTTGCAACTGGTTTTATTGTTAGTGACAGAAGTTTTTTAAATACACTTACCTTATACATGCAACTTTCTGTTGATTTGCTTTTGTTGCAATAAGTAAACTGCGCATAAGTAAAGTGTGTGCTCGCCTTGATTGCTGGTTGAAAATGAAGCCAGCAATTCTAATAGGAGGGACTATAAGTGAAGGAGTTGGGCCCTGAGGGTATGGAGATGCACAATGTTATTCCTGCCCCAAGCAATGATTCATGCGTTCTATCCAGTTACAGTTTTCTTTCACTATTACCTCAGTACCCAATTTGCAAAGCAAAATTGTTTTGGTTTCTACTGGCCATTTTACAGCAAGCAGTCATGTTTACACAAACTTGAACTTTTGTAGTGTAAGCAAACTCTTTTGTTTGAACTGTAATTCTGCTTACACTGGCCTTTTGTTTATAAATTTTTCTTACCCCTGCTCCAGTCTCCTTAAGAAATCTACCCTTAAAGTACTGTTGTAATAACTATATTTCCAGATTGTATTCTACCTTACCAAACTAGTTTTGCCAGCCATATGTATTGCATTTCTCGAGTTTACTGTTCCAGTTCCTCCTTCTAAAAATATTAAGAACTGAAATGTATGGTTTCAGATTGGATTCCTAAACACTAATGAATATTTCAACATTTATGCAGCTCCAAATTTCTACATTTTATTATGTACGAATTCAATTTCAATATGGTCAATTAAGTTTCCATCAGTAACCAAAATGAGTGTTCTTAATGATAGATAGTATCCTTTTAACACTTTTTTCTTTTGGGCAGACAACATGAATATTAGAAGAGTCTGTCTGTCTAGGTACCATATCCGATGTGGATGTTGGTGACCATGGTTTTCCATATAGCTCTATCCCTGGTTCTTTGGATGACTTCCATTTCCTCGATGTGTAGCCACCTGACTAGGCTTTTGATGTACATGAGCTGAGGTCTTCTTCTAGGTTTGCTCCTCTCGATCATTCCAGAGATTGAGTTTTTCTAGTTCATTTTTCCGCATGATGTGTCCTAGGAATCTGAGTTGTCTTTCTCTTATTGTTGGTATGGGTGATTGAACTGCTTGGGCTCTTCTGAGAACTTCTTCATTTGATGTGTGTAGTCCATGATATTTTTAACATTCTCCTGTAGAACCATAATTCAGCTGCTTCTAGTCTCTTTTCCATTGCTGGGGAAATGGCCCAACATTCACTTCCGTAAGTCAGGATAGAATAAATGTTGCACTGCAGTATTCTGCTCATCTTTCTGTCTGTTAATATGGTCTTCATTTTTTGGAAAGCTTCTTTCGCCATTGCTATTCTATATTTGATATCTGTGTCGCACCTGCCATCACTTGTTATTAGGCTGCCAAGATATCTGAATTTGTTGACTTGTTTGATGTTTGTATTTCCGATGTTGATCACACGTTGTGGGATGTTTGTCTTTCTGGAGATGACCATGCTTTTTGTCTTCTTGGTGTTGATTGAGAGGCCTCTGCGATTACTTTCTGCTGCCACTATATTGAGTAGTTCTTGAAGTTTTGTTTCTGAGTCAGCTATTAGTACAATGTCATCAGCATATCTGATGTTATTTATATTATGGCCTCCAATTGTGAATCCTTTGATGTCTGATACTTCTCAAGATATTTTCACTATACAGGTTGGGTAAGTCTGGCAAAAAGACACAACCTTGCCTGACCCCTCTCATGATATTCACATACTCACTCACTCCTCCTTCTATTCTGATGGATGCTGTCTGGTCGCAGTATAAGTTTCTTAAGAAACTGTATATCTTTCCCAACTATGTCAAGATCTTGAAGCATTTCCAGAAGATCTTGGTGTCTGACAGTGTCAAAAGCTTTTGTATAGTCGATGAAACATAGATAGATGTCTTTTTGTACCTGAATAGTTGCAAAAGAAACCATCCCATGAAAAGAACAGAAAAGTAAGAAGAAATGGATAACTGAAGATATAATACAATTGATGCAACAAAAAACAGACCATCAAACCAAGAGACAGTGAAGAATACAAACAACTTGATAAGACAATAAAAAGAAAATGCAGAGAAGCTAAAAACAGATGGCTAAATGAGAAATGCTCAGAGATAGAAATGCTAGAAACCCATAACCCTGGAACAAAGTTGATGCACAATAAGATTAAAGAACTATCAGGGAAATTACCTTGCTTAGCAAGTGGATGCATCAAGGCAAAAGACGGCAGCTTAATTATGAGCAAAAAGGAAATCCTAAACAGATGGACAGAATATATTAGAAGAGTACTTTAGAAAATATTTTCTGTGGTTTCCTGGTTAATGACAAATTACATTTGTTCTATCCACCATCAAAGTGTTCCAATAGGAAATCTATGTGGGTGTGGATGTTCATTAAATCAATTTTGTGGGTGTTTTGGTCATGCAACCTGTCTTCATATTATTGTCTCATTTTGGTTTGGTTGAATGGCAGCACTTATTTCAATAAAGAAGACGAGGTTCTGGTTCCACTCCAAAGACTAGTGCAGTGGTTCAGCCTAACTCTTCATTGCTCTGCTGAAGGAACATGACAAGTATATGTGATATTGCCTTTGGAAGAACTATTGTGCAAGGATCCCATCTGTATATTTTGCTGGGGAGAGTGAATGGGTAAAAGATTTTGAGAGTTTTGGAAAATGCTGATTTGTTTTGGCTCACATTTATTTAATTGAAAATGGAATATTTATTTATCAGTTGTTATTTTGACTTTATCAGATGAATCTAATGCAGGCTTTAAATAATACTTCACTACAATGGGCCAGTGAGGAGAAAAAAATAAGATTTTAACTGATAGATATAAATGAATAAAGGAAAGGAATTTCATTGTATCAAAGTAAAAGCATTGCAAGTTTTGCCAGTGATGTGAATAAAAAGAGTAGATAAAAACATTACTCAGATTTAGTGTGTGGTAGGTTTGATGATAGATTGGTTCATCAAACCAAAATAGATTAAAAAGATGAAAGGAATAATGCTTGTGTGATTGGATCTTAAAAAAAGAGAGAGATGAGACCCATAAGAAATCAGTACAGATAGAGTTAATATATGAGTAACATTTAGTGAAAATTGTACCAGGTATTAGAAGTGATGAGGCACAGTTGATGCATGATTAACTTTGAGAGACGAACAAGGTAATTTAATATGGGGATGAAGTTGAAGGTGAGAATTTGCTTAGCAGAAAGAGGAAAGATGCAGAAGAGAATAATAGAAAAATACAGAAGAGAATAAGGATGTGAAGTAGTTTGGCTGATGAACTGAATGTTGGTGTACAGCCTATGATTGAGTAAGAGATCGAGGTTGTACATTGTACAAGAGTTAGTCGTAAAGGAGAGGAATAGGGTTAGAAAGTTTTGGTGTAGCATTCCCAAGCAGAGCAAAGTACATTATTTCATTTACCAGTGCTGAGCAGTTCTAGCTCCTTTGTGACTTGTTGAATGACATGGAGTAAAATTAATAGAAAGATACAACTGAGTTTCTTCAACATTTTAAAGGATTGTGAATAGATTTTAACCATCAGAAGACTGATTCTTTAATCTCTTTTTTTCAATATTAATCAATTGGTTAACAGATCTGCCTATCAAAATGTGTATTATAAAGAAGCAAGAATGTTTATAAATAGTACTTTAGAACGTAGGCCTAAGGTAGCTGTATAGTCTTATACCAAAGGTAGAAAGTTCCTGATTTGTACATTTGCTCATTTTGATTTGCAGCATCATGTTAAGAGCTAGAGAGAATTTGGTATATTATCAGGTGTTTTACAAACTGATTATTGCAGCCACACTTGAATCATATGTTGTATAGCCAATATATTCAACAGAAAGAAATATCAAGACAGTTTGCATGCATACAGTATATTGTTTTCTCAGGTCAGTGTGTGGAATTAGTTTTATAGAAGATACTATACTTGTGATGTTTCTTAAACAATGTTTTGAAAATCTGAATGTGGTTATTAATACAGATCATTAGATTGCACTGCAATGAACATAGATTTGGAATAGTATTAATTAGTGGGAAATTACATAAATTATATTTCAATAGCATTTAATAAGTTATGCCAGTATTTTTAACAGAAATACTGATGTTGGCTTCTGATTAAGTCTGTATAATAAAATCTAAAAGATATCTTTCAGTGTTTCCTGTACCTTATGGTTATTTGGTACATTATTCAG
This sequence comes from Mobula birostris, assembly GCF_030028105.1. Lineage (NCBI taxonomy): Eukaryota > Metazoa > Chordata > Chondrichthyes > Myliobatiformes > Myliobatidae > Mobula > Mobula birostris. Next base: position 23,995,019 of record NC_092393.1, read on the forward strand.
AAAAGGTAGATGAAGCCATGCGGTTAAGAAAGGCGCTTGGTACATTTGCCCAATTCCTTCAACAGTAACATGCATAGCTTACAACTGGGCTCTTGCCCCACCCTGTCCCTCCAATGCAAAAAACAAGGTAGGTTTATTGTTCTTCTGAACACTTCGAGAAAGCTTCTAATTAGGAGCTAATTCATTGGAATTGATAAATTGATAATTTTATGTTGAAATATTTTACCTGTTATGTCTTTTGCTTTCAGATACAGTGAAATGGATATTAACATGCTTGCTTGAGTCAATTATGTAATTATGGTTAGCTAAGTCTCTAATTCAGTTGGTGATAAAAGTGTTTTATACAATCTTTAGAGTGAACATCAAAAATCAGCAGAATATTTTGACGTCAATATTCAATTGCTGGTTTATTTTGGTTTACTGTTCTATCCTTAAAAGCTTCACTTTGTGCCCAGAAGTCTTAGCTGTGCCTGATGATCACTGAAATAGGTTACTGACAGGATAGTGGTGGAAGTATGCTTTCCTGATTGGAAGTCTATGACTAGTGGTCTAGAGTGTTTTTTTGTGATGTGTATTAACAACTTGGGTGCCAGTGTAGGAGGTATGATTAGTAAATATGTAAATGCCATGAACATTGGTGTCGATGTGGGTAGTGAGGAAGATTTGTTAGGGTGCAGGGATATAGGTCAGGTAGAAAGTTGGGTGGAGCACTGCCAAATGGAATTTAATCCTGCTATGTGTGAGGTGATACATTTTGGGAAGTCAATGGTAAATGGTGGGGGTATTAAGGAAGTTGGCAAGGGGGGGGGAACTTTGTGTTGCAGTCAACAGCTCTCAGAAAGTGGATTCACTTGTAGATAGGATGATAAAGAGGGCATATAGCAAACTCATCTTCATAGGCTGGGGCATAGATATAAGTTGTTGGAATGTTGAAATGCAGCTTTACAAAAAAAATTGATTATAATGTGTAGTACTGGTTATCTCACTATAGGAAGGATGTAGTGCTGAAAAGAGTACAGAAGATGTTAATCAGGGTGTTGCCTGTTTGTATGACTTTAGTTATGGGAAGAAATTGGATAGGCTGGGCTTGTTTTTACTGAAGCAAAGGAGCCGGAGGGATGACTTGATAGAGTTACATAGAATTATAAGAAGCATTGAGATAGTTAGAATCTTTCCCCAGAGAAGGAATATCAAAAATGAGAGGATATAGGTGTGTGGTATGAAGAATGAGTTTTAAAAGGGATTTGAGGGGGAAGTTTTACTTTGAGCAGTATGTTTGATATCTGGAATGTGCTGCCAGAGGTTGTGAAAACAGATACAATTACAATATTTAAGAGGCATTTAGAAGGGTACTTATATGGTTAGGACATAGATGATATGGAGCAAATGATGTCAAGTGGAATTAGAATGGATGGAGAAAAGGGATGGCATGGAGGTTATGGGCGTAGAGCCCACTTTTGTGCTGTATACATTTCAATGACCCCAGCATAGTTCGGGTACTGTAATGATAAATCTCCCATTTACCAATTCATGTAGTTTAATCTATGTTAGTATGGACCATTTCCATTCTGCAATTTTCTGAAAGACGTTTTAAATAATTGGAGCAGAATTGTTTTCTGTGAAATTATTTATCCCCTTTTTTCAAAATTTAGGAACTTTTTTGTCTGCAGGTGTTATGAGATAAGTTGGGGATGAGTATTATTTCAGTATCCATTTAGAAGTGTTTGTCAAAGAAATCGTATTTATTAATGAAGATCATTGTCGAAATTTGCACAGGGTTAAATGGCAGAAGAAAATCTTTGCATTTTTAAACCTGACATTTATTGTTGGGTGTCATTCAAACCTGACCAGTGTTGTTTTGACATTTTAAAAGGCTGAATTATTCTACCAAGTATTGTCCTTTCTTAATTTGCTGAAACTTTGGAACAAGTTACCTGAAGGGTTACAAATAAATTCTTGCCACCTAGGATTTCACAAATAAAGTTGCTGCTTATATTTGTCAGTTCCAGCAGTACTTTTTCCATACGTAAGTAATCAATAAGTGTAAATAATTTTTGTAATTATTTTTCAATGACATTAAGTACAAACGTATATTGATTCCCGTATCACAGTAAGATTTGAAAATTTTCTTTAAAAAATGCATAGCAGAATTTTTATGATTGAGGTATCTGCTTCAATTCTGATTAACTTGTTTGAGGTTCTGAATGCTATTGCCAACCTTTTCAATTGCCAAAATCTATCCAGAGGCTGGTTACAAAGACAAATTTTAATTGCAGGGGGAGGAACCAACATTGTGGTTTTGATATGCTTGCTCTAGAATTTAGCTAATGTGTAAACAGGAGGCTTTTGGGTTTGCAGAATTAAGAAGCAAACAGGCCTGGGTGTCCTGTAACGTGGCATCGTAAGATGCATGCAGACCAGGGTGTTTCCAGGATCACTCTTGGAACTGAAAATGTAGATAACACTAAAAGGTGCTGTACCTATTGTATAACACTGAATTTCCCCTGGCTATTTGCATGGACATTTTGGCCTCTGTTACAGACTTCAGCTCTTCAATTTTACTTTCCTTTTCTGTCACTTCATCCTCAATTTACCCTTCCTTATTGTGTCTCTTTCCTTTTTGCCACCTTCCTGGTGTTTTGCATTCACAAACCCAGCTCCTTCAGCATTCATCTCTCCTACTTCCTACTTATTTGTTCAAGGATTACCCTAAAACTTCCCTCAAAGCTGATATTTTCCAAAGCAAAATTGATCCTTTCTTGCTACCTTCTTCTGAGAAACAACTCTAGTTGTCTAATATTATGAAGTGTCATATGGCACCATAGTACAGAAGCAGGCCCTTAAGCCCAACTAGTCCATGCTGACTTGTTTTCCTGCCTTGTCCCATGTACCTGCATCTGGACGCTAGTCCTCCCTTCCCCTCTCATCCATGTGCCATTCTAAACTTCTCTTAAATGTTGCAATTGAACCCATATCCACCAGTTCCACTTGCAGCTTGTTCCATACTTGCGCCACCCTCTGAGTGAAGATCTCCCGAAGGTTTTCCTTAAATATTTTACCTTTCACCCTAACCTATGGCCTCTCGTTTTAGTCTTACCCAACCCCAGGGAAAAGCCTGCATATATTTACCCTTCATAATTTTTATACCTTTACAAGTTCTCCATTTATTCTCCTATGCTCCAGGAAATAAAGTCCATAAGATACAGGAGCAGAATTAGGCCATTTGGTCCATTGCATCTACTCTGCCATGGCTGAACCAATTTTCCTCTCGGCCCCAATCTCCTACCTTCTCCCCATATCCCTTCATGTCTGACCAGTCAAGAATCTATCAACCTCTGCTTTAAATATACATAAAGACTTGGAGTCCACAGCTGCCTGTGGCAAAGAATTCCACAAATTCGGCATCCTCTGGCTAAAGAACTTCCTCATCAGCTCCATTCTAAAAGGACTCCCCTCTATTCTGAGGCTGTGTCCTGTGGGCTTGGACTTTCCCACCATAAGAAACATCCTCTCCACATCCACTCTATCATGGCCTTTCACCATTCGATAGGTTTCAATGAGGTCACCCCTTCATTCTTCTGAATTCCAGTGAATACAGGCCCAGAGCCACCAAACGCTCTTCATATGACAAGCCATTCAATCCTGGAATCATTTTCGTGAACCTCCTTTGACTCCTCACCAGTTTCAGCACATCGTTTCTAAGATAAGGGGCCCAAACCTGTTCACAACACTCCCACACCACAGTACTGTACCCCACACTCCAGCACTGTGCACCACACCACCGTACTGTATTCTGGCCCATTCAACTGTTCCTCATAACTCAGATTCCCAAATCCTGAAAACATCTTTATAAATTTTCTTTGTGCTCTTCCAAGTTTATTGATAACTTTTCTGTAGGTTAATGACTAGAACTGTGACAATAAACTCTACATTTGACCGCTCCAATGTCATATACATCTTCAATAAAAGACCATAAGACAAAGGAGCAGAAGTAGGCCATTCGGCCCATCGAGTCTGCTCCGCCATTTTATCGTGAGCTGATTCATTTTATCCTATTTAGTCCCACTGTCCCGCCTTTTCACCATAACCTTTGATGCCCTGGCTACTCAGATACCTATCAATCTCTGCCTTAAATACGCCCAATGACTTGGCCTCCACTGCTGCCCGTGGCAACAAATTTCATAGATTCACCACCCTCTGACTAAAACATCCCAATAACTGTACTCATTGCTCTGACTTATGAAAGCCAATGTTCCGTTAGCTCTCTTTATGACCCTGTCTACCTGTGAAGTTACTTTCAAGGAATTATAGATCTGTATTTCTGGGTCCCATTCTTTTACCACACACCTCAGTGCCCTACCATTCACTGTGTAAGTGCTACCCTGGTTTGTCTTACCATCATGCAGCAGCTCACACATCTGAATTAAATTCTGTCTGCCATTTTACTGTCCATTTTTTTCCCAGCTGGTCCAGATCATGTTGCTTTGATAGCCTTCCTTGCTGTCACCTATGCTCCTAATCTTGATGCCACCTACAGATTTGCTGATCCAGTTTATCAGATCATCTAAATCATTAATATAGGTGATAAAGAACAATAGACCCAGCACTGATTCCTGCAGCCCACTACTAGTCACAAGCCTCCAGTCAGAGACACAATCAACTCCTACTACTCTCTGTTTCTCCCACTAAGCCATTACTGAATCCAATTTACTACTTCATCCTAAGTGCCAAGCAGCTAAACCTCCTGGACAGCGGGATTTTGTTAAAAGCAATGCATAGGTCTATATAGACAACATCCACCACCTTTCATTCATAAACCTTCCTCGTAACCTCCTCAAAAATCTCTTAAGAGCAGTTAGACATGACCTACCATGCACAAAGCCATATTTTCTCCCTCCTCTGACAATTTCTTTTTTCACCTTAACACCTTGTTCCATTTGTTCCTCCTATTTAAGATTCGATTTATTTATTTATTTTTCTTTTCGATTTAAGCATAACAATAAATTTCATATCGAGATTCTTTTACCCTTTTAGCCTCTGTTCTGAGTAACTACTTATTCTCTGTTATTTCCATTTCGATGCTCTTTTGTTCTTTCCTCCCTGGAGCTTGTTATGTATCTTTTCTCCCTAAATGTAAAATCTGCCTTCTCAAGATCTTGCCATCAGTGTGCCATGTTTGTGATTGCATTCAATGTATTAGATCCAGGATAGATCCTTGGAGATGTTGATGCCCAGGAACTTGAAGTCACTCACCCTTTCTACCACTGAGCCATCAATGAAGACTGTGTTCTCCTTCATTTTCTCTCCTTGTACTTCACAATCAGTCATTTGGTTTTGCTGACATGGAGTACAAGGTTGTTGTTGTGACACCACTCAACCAGATAATCTATTTCACTCCAGTATGCCTCCTCATTGTTATCTGACACTCTGCCCACAATCCATGATGGTGTTTGAGCTGTGCCTATTTCTATAGTCGTAAGTGTAGCCAGAATAGAGCTGTGGGCTAAGCACGTATTCTTGAACTGCGCCTTTGTTGATTGTCAGCCAGGAGGATATGTTATTTCAAGTTCCAGTTGCAGAGAGAGCTACAGGGGCCCAGGTTTTGAAGCTTGTTGATTAGTATTGAGGGGTTGATACGGTTGAATACTGAGCTATAATCAATAAGCAGCAGCCTGATATTTTTTTTTGTTGTTGTCTGGGTGCTCCAAAGCCGAGTGAAGAACCAGTGAGATTGTGCCCATTATAGACCCTTTGAGCTGATAGGCAAATTGCAGCCCATCCAAGTCTTTGTTTAATGAGGAGTTAATTCAAAGTACAAACATTTGTAAATTTATTATGAAAGTACATGTATGTAACCATGAGATTCATTTCCTTTTGGACATACTCAATAAACCTGTAATAGAATAATTACCATAAAAGAATCAATGAAAGACTGCACCAACTTGGGCATTCAACCAACCATGACCAGCTTCTCAAAGCACTTCATCACAGGTGAGTGCTGCAAGACAATAGTTGTTGAGGTATCTCAACCTGCTCTTCTTGGGCACTGGTATGATCAAATGTCTATTGAAGCAGTTAGAACCTCTGACTGCTGCAGTGAGAAGTTGAAGTTGTCCTTGAACTCCCAGACTGTTGGTTGGCACAAGTTTTCAGTATCCTGCCAGGTACACTATCAGGGCCTGATGACTTGTGAGGGCACACTGTCTTCATTGATGTTCTAATCTCAGCCTCTGAGACAGAAGCCACAGGGTTGCCAGATGCTATGGGACTTGGCATGTGTAGTATTCTTTTCCCTTTCAAAGAGAGCATATGAAGTGTTAAGCTAATCAGTGAGTGAGGCATCACTGCTATTTACATTGTTAGGATTTGCTTTATAAGAAGTAATGGCATGCAAACAGAGCAGTCATGCATCCAGTTGTCTGTTTTACTTCACCAATAATTACCTTTTTGCTCTTGTGATGGCCTTCTGTAGGTTACACCTGGACTTTTTGTAGGGTTCTGATTGCTGATTTTGAATACCATAGATCTGTCCCTCAGCAGACTGCGCATCAGGGCCTTAGCACTCAGATCTGCAACTGGATCTTCAACTTCCTCACAGACAGGACCCAGGCTGTAAAAATAGGGGACAAGCTCTCCTCTACAATCACTCTGAGCACCGGTGCCCCACAAAGCTGTGTACTCAGCCCCCAGCTGTACTCACTGTACACCCATGATTGTGTAGCCAAGTTTCCATCAAACTCAATATATTAAGTTTGCTGATGACACAACAATTGTAGGCCGTATCTTGGGTAATGATGAGTTTGAGTACAGAGAGGAAATTAAGAACCTGGTGGCATGGTGCGAAAACAATAACCTATTCCTCAACGTCAGCAAGACGAAGGAATTGGTTGTTGACTTCAGAAGGAGTAGCGGACCGCACGACCCAATTTACATCCATGGTGCGCAAGTGGAACAGGTCAAAAGCTTTAAGTTCCTCAGGTCAATATCGCAAATGACCTGACTTGGTCCAACCAAGCAGAGTCCACTGCCAAGAAGGCCCACCAGCACCTTTACTTCCTGAGAAAACTAAAGAAATTTGGCCTGTCCCCTAAAACCCTCACTAATTTTTATAGCTGCACCGTAGAAAGCATTCTTCTAGAGTGCATCACAACCTGGTATGGAAGTTGTCCTGTCCAAGACCGAAAGAAGCTGCAGAAGATAGTGAACACGGCGCAGCACATCACACAAACCAATCTTCTATCCTTGGACTCACTTTACACCGCACGCTGTCGGAGCAGTGCTGCCAGGATAATGCAAGGACACGACCCATCCAGCCAACAGACTTTTTGTCCTTCTTCCCTCCGGGAGAAGGCTCAGGAGCTTGAAGACTCGTATGGCCAGATTTAGGAACAGCTTCTTTCCAGCTGTGATAAGACAGCTGACGGATCCTGACCCGGATCTGGGCTGTACCCTCCATATATCCGGACCTGCCTCTCGGTTTTTTAACATTACCTTACTTCCCATTTTTCTATTTTCTATTTATGATTTATAATTTAAATTTTTAATATTTACTAATTTTTACTATTTTTAATATTTAATATGTGTAATCCAGGGAGCGGGAAGCGCAGAATCAAATATCGCTGTGTTGATTGTACGTTCTAGTATCAATTGTTTGGCGACAATAAAGTATAAAGTATCTCCTGGATCATCCAGGGCTTTTTGTTTGAGTATTGTCATAAAGTATTAATCAAATATTTGCTGGGAATACAAAAATAAATCCTTTTTTCTCCATAACAAACCATCTTTGTTCTTTTGCCCAATAACAAGTGCAATTGGTGAGGGCTTCTGTTTATGCATATTTAGCAAGTATTTAGGAAGAAAGATATAATGTTGATTAATTACAAAGGTGTAGAGTATAAAAGTGGATCTCTTGCTGCAAGTACTCAGGGTATTGGTGAGACCACACCAAGAGTATATTTTGGAATCTTCATTTAGAGATGTACGTAATACCAATGGGAGTATTTTAGAGGAATTTCACTAGGTCGATCACTAGGTTGAAGGGATTTTCTTATGAGGAAAATTCAAGTAGGATGGGCTGCATTCATTGGAGTACAGAAGAACACAAGATAATATTATTAAAATATTTAAGATTCTGAGGAACCTTGGTAGGAAGTTGCTGAAAGAATCTTTGCCCTTGCATGGGAACCTAAAGGTAGGAAAAGCAGCTTTAGAGCAAGATGTTCAAGTCAAGGTTAGTATATTGTTATATGCACAAGTGCAGTACGGTAGCGTAGTTGTTAGCACAATGCTTTACAGCACAGGTGACCTGGGTTCAATTCCTGTCGCTGCCTGTAAGGAGTTTGTATGTTCTCCCCGTGATGGCGTGGGTTTCCTCCGGGTGCTCGGGTTTCCTCCTACAGTCCAAAGATATACTGGTTAGTAGGTTAATTGGTCATTGTAAGTTGTCCCATAATTAGGCTAGGATTAAATTGGGGATTGCTGGGCAGTGTGGCTCGAAGGGTTGGAAGGGCCTATTCCGTGCTGCTTCTCAATAAATAAATAAATACAGTACACATGTACGCAGGTGAAATGAACGACATAAGATCTGATACACATTCATAAAAATATTAAACATAAATACAAAACAACACAATTAGAGAAAAACAAAAATTAGTGCAAAGTAGTCATATTATTTCTATGCTGAACTAATCATAAGGGTTGTGCATGTTGGTTCATGAACTGCATGCATGAAGGGAAGTCTTTGAACCTGGTGGTGTGGGACTTCAGGCTTCTGTACTTCCCGTCCAGTGACAGCTGTGAGAAGATGCGTGGCATGGATGATGGGGAGGGACGTGCCAGTAATGTACTGGGCTGAGTGCACTTCTCTCTGCAGCTTCTTGTATCTCTGTGCATTCAAGTTGCTATACATGACCATGATGTAACTAGTCAAGATACTCTTAATAGGACATCCATCAAAGTTTATTAATGTTCATTGAAGTGCCAAATCTCTTTAATCTACTGAGAAAGACCCAGACATGCCTTTCTTGTGATTGTATCTATGCTCCCGGTTCAGGACAGATCACCTGATATGTTAACGCCCAGGAATTTAAGGCTGCTGATCCCCTCCGCCGCCATTCACCACTTTAGGCACATGTTCACCTCCCTTCTCCTTTCTGAAATCAATGATCAGTTCTTTAGTGTAACTGATGTTGAGCGATACTACTTATGTAGGTGTATTACCTTTGTTCTGTACACTGATTCATCACCACCTGTGATTTGTCCAACAACAGTGATGTTGGTAAATTTGTATATGGCATTGAAGCTGTGCAATTGTTTCCAGAGGGAGTGGAGCAGGGGACGAAGCACATGGCCTTGAGGTGCACCTGTGTTAATAGTCAGCAAGAAGGAGAGTTTGTTCCTCACTGAGTGCATTTAAGATATAAGTAAGGTAGTTGCGGGGTGGGGGGTGGATCCTGTTCCAGATGCTTGTGAACCTGTGAAATAATCCACCCCTACAGAACAACCCCAGAGGGGTTGGATCACTTAATATATTCCAGACTGAGATATATAGGTCTACAGTTGAGTCCAGAATGATGGAGACTAGACACAAAGGTGGAACTGAGGCCAAAATCACGTTAGCCTTGATCTTGCTGAATGCATGCCTGGAGGTACTAAATGGCTTGCTTCTGCTTGCTTTAACAATGTTTTGTACAGCTTGCTGTACTATGCAAATGGAACAATGAAATGTGTGTTTTTAGGGGTGCAAACTTTTAAGTGACTGCTCAAGAATGGATTTGAAATTTCCAGTTACTTAGTTGAATTGTCCTAATATCAGAAGCTGTTTGAAGTGTTCTGAAATGCTTTCCTATTATAGCTAAGGATAGATGTTGGTATTCAAGTATTAAGAAGGTACGTATATTTCATTGCAATTGTGCAATGTAGACTGTTTGATATTTGAGATGTGAAATTTCGTTTAACCAAATTCAATGCAATCAATCAATTATGGAATTTGTTTTATCTTTTTAAATCTTTTTGGACCATGTCTTCACACAGAGGAATAGTAATGCTGGGCTCTGGAACTGTTTGCATTCTAGGCAACCTGTATCATCTTATTCATAGATCATGTGTAGCATAGCCTTTCTACTCTTCTTATAACAATCTCTGTCTCAAATGCCATCCTGGTAAACATCACACATTTTTCATTTTTCACCCCAGACATTGCAATGCATTCCTGAGTCAGTTAGTTAATTATTGCAGAAATTTTGACAGTAAATATTGAAAAAGCTAGAAATACACAGATCACCTGCCAACTCTGAAAAGAACACAGAATAATGTTTCTGTTATACTTTGATAACCCTATTGAATGACTGTAGACACCACATAACCTTGTTACAAAGAGTGTTGTAATTTTTCCGGTATCGCCATCTTTTTAAATGTTCTTCACTGAAAATACTATATCAGTATTGCAAAGAAATAAGATAGTTTATTTCAAAATACACAACATTGCTGTGGGGAACTCAGTGAAAGACAGAGAAAATAAATAATCTCAAAGTGTAATAAACTGGGATTGGTATTAGTTTATCATAGTCACATATCCAGTAAAAAGCATGTCTTGCATACTGTTCATACAGATCAAATCATTACACAGAGCATTGAGGTAGAACAAGATAAAGCAATAACAATGCAGAATAAAGTGTAAAAACTCAAGAAAAAGTGTGCAGGTAAACAAAGTTCAAGATTATAATGAGTTACAATGTAAAGTCAAGAGCCACACACGCAAAATGCTGGAGCAATTCAGCTAGCCAGGCAGCATCTGTAGAAAAAAATTACAGTCGATGTTTCAGACCAAGACCCAAATGTAACTATACTTTTTTCCATAGATGCTGCCAGGCCTGCTGAGTTCCTCCAGCATTTTGTGTGTGTTGCTTGGATTTCCAGCATCTGCAGATTTTCTTATTGTACAAGAGTTCCCTTCAAGCTACTGATAACATGGGATAGAAACTGTCCTTGAGTCTAGTGGTAGGTTTTGTAACTTCTGCCTAACAGGAGAAGGGGAAGAGAGAATGTTCTATGTGAGTGGTGTCTTTGATTATGCTGGCTGTTTTACTAAGGCAGCGAGAAGTATAGACAGAGCCCATAGAGAGGAGGCTGGTTCCTGTGAAGTTCTGAGTTGGGTCCACAGTTTCTTACAGAGCAATTGCCAAACCAAGCTTTTATGTATTCAGCTATAAGCCTTTTTTATGCTGCATTGATAAAAATTGATCAGGATTGTTGCGTAAAGACCAATTTTTTTAACCTCATAAAGAATAGAGGCTTTGGTGAGCTTTATTTGCTGTGGCACATCATGGTTGGAACAGGGCATGCTGTTGGTGATGTTCACACCCAGAACTTAAAGCTCTCAACCCTATTGATAGTGCAGAGGGAAGTACCAGTGATGTATTGATATACCCTTTTGACATTCATTTGAAGTTGCAATCACATTGGCATTGAAGTGTACCATCTCAGTATTGCTAAGATAGGATACTGAGACAAGAATTTCACTTGTTTAAAGTTGATGTATTTTTATTTAGAGCAAGTTAGATTTGATTGTTATAACTCATCTCTAAACTAACTTGGAACTGATTTGATAAATAAATTTACGATTGATGCATTGATATAGAAGTAGAATTGGCTGATAGATGAGAACTTGCTGCTTTTGTGAACGGGTCTTTGTTGGTAACTGAACCGTGAGAAGAGGGAGACAGTAGCGTGTTTAATTATTTTATCTGAAGGACACTGTGGTTTTGGTTTAGATCTGGAAGTGGAAGCACGATGGCCGAAGCCTAGAGAGTGGCAGCCTGGGCTTGGAGGACTGTCTGTGTAGGTGGGTAGGAGGGAGGAAAGGGGCTTGTTTAGCAGTTGTTGTTTTGTTGCTTGTTGTGTTTTGTGTTGTTCTGCTGAGCATTGTGGGTGTGCTGTGTTTGCGCCAGGATGTGTGGCGATACTTGTGGGCTACTCCCAGCACATCCTTGAGTGTGTTGAATGTTAATGTAAACAAAACATTTCACTGTGTGTTTCAATGTACAGTACTTGTGATAAATAAGTGCATTTGAGTCTGAATCAAAAATTCATCTGATGGAATTCAGTTTGAACCTTTTAAAATTTTATCTTCTCAAGGTGAAAAATATCAATGGTGGGGATAGAACTCTTCCATTTTAGGTAGTCTATGTTGCCATAAAGTATTCAGAGTTAACTATTGTATGGGATTGTAAAGGTTTTTGTCCTTTACCAAGAATCACTTCCTTAATATCCAAGTAAACCAGTGCTACATTTTTACTTTCCATCTCATCTGTTGACGAGTATGACCATACTAGTATATAGGATGACCAATGACAAACAGTAACCGTAGTCAAATAGTGTTTCTGAACTGAAGTCCACAAAAGAGTCCCATAGTTCATCGCAGAGCCGAGTAAACGTAGTGGAGCATCGATCTGAACTGGCCCATAACTTACCTCAGGCCCTGACTTTTGCAATCTGGCTCAGCACTTAATCCTCCATCTGAATAACGGGTTCTGCCGCTTCAAGCAGCTATCTGAACTGGCTCACTCCTCGCCTTGGACCTTGACACCCTGACCTTTTCAGTCTGTCCTGGTGCTTAAATCTCCCATCTGAACAATGGGTTCTGCAACTTGGATGTGCTGGAATTCGCTGCCTCGATTTGGCCTGTAAATACCCATCTGAACATAGTCTTCAATCACGTCTGAGGCCTGGACCCCACTGCTTCAAGTTGATCTGTGCCCTACCTTTCATATTCTTCCACGCTCTCATCGACAGGCCCAGCTCCTTGCCTTGCCTCAGTTCTGCCACATCGAATTACCTCCAAGTCCGGAGGGAAGTTCCAGATTATTATTTGCGATAATCGTTTGCCGGAAAAAATAGTGGTTAACGAAGTATTTAGTTGCTATCCTTGTTTCATTAGTCATCAGCCAGAAGTCGCTGAGGTTCACCAGCGCCATCTTAAAGGAAGATAAAGAAATACAGTATAATTTATGAGCAACTGTACATAATTAAAGACTGACAAGCAGCCAATGTGCAAAAGAAGACAAGTTGTGCAAATTCTTCTGAGAATGAGTTGTAGAGTTTTTGAAAGTGAGTCTTAGGTTTTAGAATCAGTTCCAAGTTGAGGTGAGTGAAGTTATCCTCGCCGGTTCAGGAGCCTGATGGCTGTATGGTAATAACCGTTCCTGAATCTGATGGTGTGGATCTTTGTGCCTTCTTCGTGATGGCACTTATGTGCTGGTCCCAGGACAGATCCTCTGATATAATAATGCCAAGGAATTTAAAGTTACTGACCCTCTCAATCTCCGATCCCCTAGTAAGGACTGGCTGATGGACCGTCAGCTGTTTCTTTCTGTAGTCAATGATCAACTCTGGTTTTGCTGGTGTTGTTGTGGCACCATTCTACCAGATTTCCCATCTCCCTCCTATATGCCGATTCATCACCGCCCTTCATTTGGCTGACAACGGTGGTGTCAGCAAACTTAAATATGGAATTGGAGCTTTTTTTAGCCTCATGATCATAGGTATAAAGTCAATAGAGCAAGGGGCTAAGCACACAGCCTTATGGTACACCTGTGCTGATGGTGATTAAGGAAGCAATGTTTTGCCAATTCGTACTGACTGAGGTCTGCAAATGAGAAAATTGAGCAAATTGTTGCACCAACATGGAGATGTAGACAAGCCCAATATATATTTTCATTTGGGCTGGGGATAGGAGGGGGAGTGGCGAAGATATTGATTCGGTGAATCACCACGCATCACAGTTTGAGAAGTAAGTACAAAAGTATAGATTGCACCAACTGCAGTTAAGTTGTTAGACAAGGCAGGGCAGAATTTGACAGGTTACTTGATGCCTTGAGGACACAACAAAAGAGTATTGGCTAGGAATATTGTATAGGCTTTGTGCATTTTGCACATGGAATAACCATATTGTTGAACAACTTATGTACACCTTTGTTTAGTTTTACTGTTTATCATTCGTTGTATTTTCAATACTTTAACATGGGATGTTTTTATCACTAAACATTAAAATTCCTGAATATACAAGCCAAATATACTGGTCTTGTTTTATCCTTTAACTAAGATTTTTGTCAAATGAAGGAAGTCTGAATAGTGACATGGTTTTAAGAACATTGACATGTGGGAGCACTCTGTTACTGCATTCTTGGGAAGTCATTCAGGATTGAGGATGATTTGATTTTACTCCCATTTTGTTGGTTCTGAGGTGACTAATGCAGCCTATGTGTCACCTGTCATGCACCTGGCCCTGACACACCTAGAAAACAAGGACACTTATGTCAGAATGCTGTTTCTGGATTTCAGTTTAGCATTCAACACTATTGTCCCACAGACCTTGATGAACAAACTCCTACTCCTTGGTCTAAATCAAGGGTCCTCAACCTTTTTTGCACCGCGGACCGGTTTAATATTGACAATGTTCTTGCGGATGGGCCGACCTGGGGGGGTGGGGGTGGGGGAAGGGGTGTTCAAGTAGGGTTAAACTCATCTCAACATGTCTTTTACAGTTAGGGTTGCCAACTTTCTCACTCTCAAATAAGGGACAAAAGTAGCAGTCAAATACTGACGAAGGGTCTCGGCCCGAGACGTTGACTGTACCTCTTCCTATAGATGCTGCCTGGCCTACTGCGTTCACCAGCATTTTTTGTGTGTGTTGACGGGACACTTGTGTTTACCCCGAGAAAGACTACCATGACCATGAAGCCTTGCACGGGCACCTGTGTGTGCATATGTGACTTGCGCATGCGCGTACGTGCCGATTTTTTTTTCCCGCAAATCCGTTTTGCCTTAATCTTCCTGACTACACTGTACATACATTATTTCTACTTTATATAGGCTGTGTATTTATCATATCATTAATGCTTTTACTATATGTTAGTGTTATTTTAGGTTTTATGTGTTATTTGATATGATATGGTAGGTTAATTTTTGGGTCTAGGAACGCTCAAAAATTTTTCCCATATAAATTAATGGTAATTGCTTCTTCACTTTACGCCATTTCGGCACGAAAAGTTTCATAGGAATGCTCTACCTTAGCGGGGGAAATATGGGAAAGGGCGGTCCTGTATGGGACAAACCAATTTAGCCCGCTATACGGGATGTCCCGGCAAATACGGGACAGTTGGCAACCCTATGTTCAAGTTCAACAGTGCGTGACAGGGAATGAGGAAAGATGCAGCTGACTCATATCATTTCCTCACGGCCCGGTAGCACATGCTTTGCGGCCCGGTGGTTGGGGACCGCTGGTCTAAATGCACCACTGTGCCACTGGGTATTGGATTTCCTAAAGAACAGACCTTAGATAGCCAGGATGCACAACCGCTCCTCCCTCCCCATCATCCTCCCTCCCTCCCCATCCTCCTCCCTCTCTCACACGGGTGCCCCCGCAGGGCTGTTTGCTGAGCCCATTACTGCATACTCTGCTCATACACGACTGCAAGGCTAAACAATGTGTAATCACATTGTCAGATTTACTGATGAGATGACAGTGAGATGGCCTACAGAGAGGAGGTGGAAGAGCTCAAGGCCTGGTGCTAGGCAAATTACCTTTTCCTCAATGTCAACAAGACAAAAGAGATGATTATCGACTTCAGGAGAGCTCACACCCCCACTCACACCCCTCTTTAGATCAGCGGCACAGCAGTGGAAACTGCAAGCAGTTTTAGACTCCTGGGAGTGCACAGCTTGCACAATCTCTCATGGTGCAAGAACATATTGTACATCATCAGAAAAGCTCACCAATGCCTCTACTTTCTGAGGAGGCTGAAAACAGTTGGACTACGCACATCAATATGTCATTCTTCAGATACGCAGTGGAGAGCACCTTAACACTGTATGGAAACTGCACTGTGGTGAACAGGAATGGGTAGTTAAAACACATCACCGGCACCAGCCTACCCACCATCAAGGATATATATTCGGAAAGGTGCCGGAGAAAGACCAATAACATTACGAAGGATCCCAGCAACCCTGCATATGGACTTTTTTCCACTCCCATCAAGGGGAGATGATGTAGTATCAAGGAGCACCAGACTCAAAAGCTTTTACTATCCCCAAGCAGCAAGGCTGATCAACACTGTCAGCCACTAACTCACCCCTCCGCATGTCCAAAGACCACTACTTTATCATTTCCTATACCTTATCTACAAACATGCCTGTGCTTAGTTTCACTTTAGGGCATACAATCTTTAGAAAGTAATGGAGTACCAATGCTTTAAATCTATAATTTAAAAAAAAGCTGCTGGAAATACTCAGCAGGTGTGAGATCAACTGTGGATGGAGCAGCCCTCCTACTGGTTTTGATGTCTCTGAGGTGAATTTTTCCATGATTTACTTACTTTAGTTATGTAATGAGGTGTGTCAAGCTCTCTTGTGGCATTGTAAATCACCCCTTGTCAGACTTTCACGTCACAAGCACCCTACCCTCCTGTCAATTGAGATGGCCTTCGATTTTAAGATTAGTCTTTAGACAAGTCTTTATACAAACACCTACGTGAGTGTTTACCATGTTATGGCAGGTAGTATAGTTGTATGTATTTGAACTGTTCAGCTGCAGCTTTACTGGGTGGTGGGAGGGGTGGACACGAAGCTGTTGGAAGGTTTAGAGAGACAGAGAGAGAGATGGAAAGGAGGTAGGGAGGTGGGGCAGAGTAGAAACAGATGAGAAGAGTAGCTCACTCTTAATAACTGTGAAATACCACCACATAACAATAGAACTGCATCAATCATTTTTTCATAAATACATTTTAAACTTTCCTTGCAATCTTTTCATCCATTTATGTGCAAAGGATTTTCCAGTTCCAGATGTCTTGAATTGTGGTACTGACAAAATTCTTGCCTGACTTGTATTCTCCATCTCTCGATAAACCTGAGGTCGTCCGAAATCCTACCTGTCATTCAAAATCCCCATACTTTGAGACCCATTCTGGCACTAGTTAAGTAAGATTTTGGTTTTAAAATTCTCTTCTTAATGATTGTTTATCTCACAGATCGAAAGTTTGAGATTTACCCCAGGGCATACAGTAGTTTGAAGAAAGCTGCTTCATTTTGAAAAGTCAAAAGTTATCTCTCTGACACCACCTATATCCTTCCTGAAATTGGTCACTTGCAGTGCAAGGGAATGAAACAGAATGAAAATCTGTATTATTCTTTGATGTAGGCTGTTGGGTGCTTTTGAAAATCTTTTTCAAATTTGTTTTATTCTCTGTTCAAGAGGTCACCAAGGGTAGGGCAGTGAACATTGTTTGTACGGACTTAACAAGGTTTTTCATGCTAGGCTGGCCCTGAAGGTTTGAGCACATGGACTCCAGAGTGAGCTATCCATTTGGATGCAAATTTAACTTGGTGATAGGAGGTAGAAGATCATGTGGGCAGTTTATCACCTGTGAAATGCCGCAGGGTTCATGCTGGGTTCACTTTTGTTTGTCATGTATAATGATCATTTGGATTATAGGTTGCATGATTAATAAATTTGCTCATGGTGCCAAGATTAGTGATATAGTGGACAGTAAAGATATTGATCAGATGGGAATCTAGGAAAATGAATGACCAATGGAAATTAACTCAGACAAGTGAAAAGTAATTTATTTTCGGAAGTTAAATCAGGCTCAGACACTGAGGGCCCTTAATAGTGTTGTGTAACACAGAAACCTCAGAGTTCATGCAGAATATTCCCCAAAAGTGACATCACGGTTAGGCAAGGTGATTAAGCGAAGCATATAGTTTGCTTTTCTTTATTGGTGTGAGTACAAGAGTTGGGTTATTAAGTTAAAGCTGCATTTGGAGTATGGTGTGCAGTTCTGATTGTCATGACGTAGGCAGGCTATGATTAACCTAGAGATAATGCAGAAAATGTTCAGATGAATGTTGCCAAGACTGGGGGGGGCCTGGGTCATGAAATTGAAACTGTTTTCCTTGGAGTGAAGGAGGCACAGATAGGGTAGAAAGTTGGTCTTTATTCCCAGGTAGGGGAGTTGAAAACTTGAAGGCATAGGAATGGGAGAGGCTAGCAGATGCATAGACAAGTTAGGCCTAAGGGCCTGTTCCATGCTGACTGACTAGAAGAATATATGAATCATTCTATAAAATCTGTCTTTCTGTAGTACCTTTAATGTAGTAAAATGTTCCGAGATGCTTCACTGGAATATAAAACTAAAGGTAGATGCAGTGTTTAAGTAGGGCACTACTTGGTTATCAATGCTGCAGAAGAGGCCAGGATTAGAGGAGTATAGAAAGGTCTCAGATTGGAGTAGGTCAGGAAAGGAGAGAACATGCCAAAAGACTTGTACTGAGGAGTGAGCGTGAGTACGTACACACTGCTGTCATTGAAAGGACCATAGCAACATTTTCAGATGTGAGTAATGTAGTTAAAGATTGAAAAAAAAATGGATATGGTATTAGCATGGGCATATAATATTAGCACTGTTACATTAGTAGAAATAAAACATTAAAATGGCTTGATTTGAAAAAAAATTGGTTTGTTAGTGTGATAAAAATCTGAATTTGGGCACTGATTTAACCTTTTAGTTGAAAGAAGAAATTCATCTTAAGAAATGAATGAACAGCATGGACTGGAAAGGCATTTGGTCAGATCCCTGCATTAGCTGATCTTGTTGGCCATTGGGTTATTTCAAGGAAAGGTCATTCGAGCTCATTCCTAATTGTTGTTCATTGATTCAAGTGAAACTGTTTTTGGGAGGGCTGCTTGTACTGTGTATCATTCTATTCTCTTCCTATTGCCACCATTGCCTTTACCAAAAAACTGTAGTATCAATTAGTTTTAATGCCATCAGGAAAGAAGAAAAACATTGAACAAAATGGCAAATATAAATTAAACAGAAATCCCAACATACAGAAGCAATGGTCATTTTTATTGTTTCCACAATTATAAAAAACTTTATTTTCTTTTTCTTTTTCTTTTTCTTAGTTGTACCTGTAATTCTCCAAGCAATGACTTTTGATGAGAAACGTGGTGCCTGTAGTGTAGGAGCAAACGTGAGAGATGCTGCCTGCTATGTCTGCTGGGCTTTTGCTCGTGCTTACGATCCCCAGGAAATGAAACCATTTGTTAATCAAATAGCGAGGTAAGAATATTTTATAATATATTATTATCTTTTGGTGACTCTTAAGTAAAGTTAAATAATCACTACAACTATCAAAAGCCACTTGAGAATTTACTCAGAATGTGGAATTAAAGCAGAGGGGCAGCAAGTGGTATTTTTGCCTTCAAGTCTTGTAGTGCTTTGTGTAAGCTTGAAATAAATGTTTATAATTTGAGCAATTTAGTTTTTTTTGAATACTCTTTTAGAAGACTGAACAGTCATGTGGATTAAGATACTCCTAAACAGATGTGGATTGCCTTTATATGGGAACGTATGGATAACAAGCCTGCATGAGTAAGCATGCGTGGAACAAGTATCTACTGAATATGAGTTGGAGGCACCCTCAATGCATAAGAGAGAGGGAGGAATACTGAATTAGAGCTTTCCAAGCTGTGTTCCAGAATGATCTCATTTTAGGATTTGAAATTTCACATGATCCCAGATGATAGCTATAACAAAATACCAATCAAGTAATACAATAACTGGCTCAAAGCACAAACACAAACACTAATGTGATGTTGACCAGATTTTATTAGTGAAGTTGATTAATGGATAAAAATTGGCAAGCAAAAAAAACAGCTGCCAAAGATGTCTGTAGTAGCTTCTTGGGTCCTTATGTATCTGTTTAAGAGAAGATGCTTGTCTTAGACATTAACATGACATTTCTTACAGTGCCACTGGTACTTTGCCTTTGTGCTGCAGAACACTAGATTTTTTTGTGTTCTGGTTTCTAAATTACATTTTGAACTTACTTCTTTCTGAGCCAGGATGGAAATCTTTGCCACTGAGAAAATGACAGTATTTGGATTCAGTTGACTTGCAATCTATGCGAATAGAATTTCCCTCAGGCCTGCATTTTACAGTTCTGATATTTGGCACCACAGTGTTTAAAAATAATAGCTGGAGTAACTCAGAACCATCGCCTCCCCTCCACCCTTTATTTCCTTACCATGCATTGGATTTTGACACCCATGAAATCAAGTACATAAGAACTTTATTCCCTCTTCTCACTACCCCACACACTTGCTGCTAAAGGCTTTTGCAACCCAACATGTTGCATGGCAAGAAAAGCTAGAAATGAACAAGCTCCATTCCCTGCAGTCTGTGAAGTTCTGCAGAATGGCTGAGAAGGCTTTCACTCCCACTTGCGCTGTTAAGATAGTGGGAGTAGAGAGCAGAGCTCAGGTGCAAGGATGAACTTAGTTATAGTTTACTGATAGCAAGGTTGGGGGTCCAATGGCTAAGGCAATCCGAGGCACCATTTGAGAAGCCATGATATGGATGGTACAGTATGCCTCAAAGATGTTTACACTGCTCAGAGGGATGCGCAATCAGAATGCATCTGAATGATTGATATGTTATGGAGAACTGAAATCTGAGAGAGATAATGAAGACTCTAACATGTATACAGGTTTCCCCCGCCATCCGAAGGTAGAGCGTTCCTGTGAAACGGTTCGTAAGCTGGAATGTCGTAAAGCGAAGAAGCAATTACCATTTATCTATATGGGAAAAATTTGTGTGCGTTCGCAGACCCAAGAATAACCTACCAAATCATGCCAAATAACACATAAAACCTAAAATAACAGTAACATATAGTAAAAGCAGGAATGATATGATGAATATATAGCCTATATAAAGTAGAAATACTTTTCCACAATAATTGCCTGCATTGTTCTCTGTAGCGAAAATCTCACGGAAGCGCTGTTGGCATAAACGTGCTCTCCAGTAACCTTTAAACTATGAAGGTGCCAAATCACACCAAATAACACGAAAAAATACACACCCGATATAAAGTAGAAATAATGTATGTACAGTGTAGTATCACTTACCGGAAACGGGAAGACAGCACAGAGCACACTGATGATGGTGTGTTAGGCTGAGTTGTTGGAGGTTGGGGTGGTGCAGTGACCCCCACCCTCCGGGCAGCGACCCGATACCGATCCACAAAGTATGCAGCGGTCCAGCGGTGGCCGAGACACACCCAGCACATCTTTAAGAAAAAAGCCGAAATAAACAAGCTAATTAATTAGGTGCTGCCCGGCACGTAAATGTCGGCCCAGATCAGAGGCAACTCAATCGGCAATCGGCTCTGATCTGGGCCAACATTTACGTGCCAGGCAGCACCTAATTAATTAGCTTGTTTATTTTGGCTTTTTTTCTTAAAGATGTGCTGCATTCTCTGCGAATTGGTATCTGTCTGTGGCCCGGGGTTTGGGGTGGTGGGGCACTGGGGTGTCATCTCGTTGTTTCTTTCCATGAGGGTAGGCAGGTCATCTTCTTCTATGTCTGCCTGCCTCGATGTGGAAGGTCGAGGTTTGTCGTCTGCTGTGGCTGATGTGGAAGGCTTGCTTGACTGCTTAGCCTTGCGCATTTTTAGATCATACAGTTCTTTGTCAGCACTCAAACCATCCTGCAAATATGCCCTAAACCGACGTACCCTTTCAAAATTAAAGTCGTACTTTATCATTGCAGTGAAAATCTCACGTAATTGCCTCACGTTCAGTTCATGGACGACTTCACTTTTGGTCCGTTTGCTACTGCATTCGGTTATGATTATTATCCTTCCCTCTACCAATTGCATCAGCTCTTCATCTATCAGTTCTTGGTCATGGGATGCCAAAACCTCTTCAACATCATCTTCGTCAACTTCCACAAGCCAAACTCACTTTGTTCTTACTTCGTTCACCACGATCGAAACAATTATGTCTAGTTTTACGCTAAGTGTAACACCCTTACGAGCTCTTTTAGGCTTTTCCAATACCTTAGAACTCATCTTGCTAACAGCTGCTCACAGGCACGTGTTTAAGCAATGCCGGCGAGAATGCCGTTCCGAATCTGGGGGACAGCAGCTGCTTGGGGCGCGCACTGATTTTTTCGCGCGCTGCTTTTCCGGTGTGCTGCTTTTTTTCGTAACAGTGAAAATACCTTCTGTTAGCGAAAACAGGTAACTAATGTAGGTCTTTCGTAACAGTGAGGTTTCGTAAAGCGAACGTTCAAAAAGCGGGGGACACCTGTAATTGAAAGATTTTTTTTCTTAAGCTTCTTTTAAAGTTCTATTTAAAATAGACATGGAAGAGCCAAAAAAAAAAGGGCAGAAAGGAGTAAAGAATTATAAGGTTAAACAATCAGAAATCTGCATTGGTCTTGGCCCGAAATGTCGACTGTTTATTCATTTCCATAGATGCTGCCTAATCTGCTGAGCTCCTACAGCATTTTGTGTGTGTTATTTAGCGAAATGTTTGGTGAACATGTGTTTGCTTGCAGTGTGGAGAAAGCAACATCAGCAACAGCAAATGCAATAGACTAAATTGAAAAAAGTGTAAGTAATTAATTGCTTCAATTGAAATGTGTGATTGTGAGTCAAGTACATAGAAAAGGTAGTCGTAGCACTAACATAGAAAACCACCAGAAGAGAAGAAACAAATGTTTGGAACAATTAATGATTGTATTAAGATGTTGTTAAAGAAACGTATTCTCTTTGAAATGCTAAAAGAGCAAGGAAATATTATGATGTATTTCATGGAAAATATTAGAAAAAGATCTATTCTGTGTGGATGCTGCTGGAGCCGAAAGTAAGAAGGAGGTTAGAACCATCTTGTGGAGAAGGACGAAGGGCAAAATTGAAGGATGGTGTAAGAGTGATTTTGAGGATGTTGTTAGTCTTATCTTTGGCTGATATATCCCTCCAGTCTGCTTGCAACTAGTTTGCTTTCATGAGGTATACCTTACAGCATTCGATTTGTAAAGATATAACCCTGTAAGTGTGTGAGCGTATAATTAAAATCTAAAACTGACCATTAGCATTTCTTGTGATCCTCTGTGTTTAGAGTCTGCTCTTATTCTGAAGAGTAGGCAGGACTACATTTCATTATCATGCGATTTGTGACAGCAGTAAAAGTTTTATGATCCTTTAATGACCAGTTGATGGTCAAAGTTGACCTTGACTTTTTAGAATTCTTAAATGACTGGTGGAGTAATTACTGCAACTGTTCAAAGAGGTAAAATTGTCTGATTTTTTTGGTGTGGTGATTGTTGTTGCCACAGGCAGCTTAAAAATAATGAAATTTCTTTGCACGCTGGAACTTAGCTTCATTGTTCGACTGAAATGTTTGACAGGTTTCCTTTGGGCATGAACTGTAAGAGGGTGGATAGTTGCTTCACTTTAATCATTGCTTTAAAATATTGCAATTATAATTTGCTGTAAGTGCTGGCTGAACAGAAGTTATACTAAGATGAGTTAAATCAATAGTGAATTAATATCGTAGGCCAAAGTTACGTTCTGAACGTGGATTTTTTTTTTAACTCTGCAGTGCAAACAGAAATATTGGCAAGATATTAGTCTCCAGCTGGTGTACAAATAGGTTTTGTTTCTGTGCTGCAAATTGATCCTGGCATTGCATGACAGGTATTTTTCATGCAAGAACTGTTTCAGAGATTATATAGAATATATTGCAATGTTCACAGTAAATTGATTATCAAAGTACATATATGTCACCACATACAACCCTGAGATTTTTTTTCTTGCAAGCAAACTCAATAAATCCAATAACCATAATAGAATCAATGAAAGACTGCACTACCTGGGTGGACAACCAGTGTGCAAAAGACAACACACTGTACAAATACAAAAAGAAAGAAAAAATAATAATAATAAATAAATAAACAATAAATATTGAGAACCTGAGATGACGAGTCCTTGAAAGTGAGTCCATAGTTTGTGGGAACATTTCAACGATGGGGCAAGTGAAGTTGAGTGAGGTTATCCCTTCAGTTCATGCACCTGATGGTTGAGGAGTAATAGCTGTTCCTGAACCTGTTGGTGTGAATCCTGAGGCTCCTGTACCACCTTCCTGAAGGCAGCAGTGAGAAGAGAGCATGACCTGGGTGGTGGGTGTCCCTGATGATAGATGCTGCTTTCCTAAGACCACACTGTGTAGATATGCTCAATAGTGGGAGGGCTTTACCCGTGATGGACTGGGCTGCATCCACTGCTTTTTGTTGCATTTTCCATTCATGGGCGTTAGTGTTTCCATACCAGACTATGATACAGCCAGTCAATATACTCTCCACCAGGCAAAGGCGAATCTTTGCAAGCTCCTAAGGAAGTAGAGACGCTGCTGTGCTTTCTTCATAATTGCACTTGCGTGCTGGGCCTAGGACAGATCTTTTGAAATGTTAACCGAGAAATTTAAAGTTGCTGACCCTCTCCACCTCTGATACCCTGATGAAGACTGGCTGATGGACCTCTGGTTTTCACTGGGCCAGATTTTTCAATTCCCCCTCCCCTACCCATCTGGCTTAACCTATCACCCTCTAACTCGTATGCCTTCCCCTCCTTCTGCCTTCCTATTCTGGTCTTCCTTTCCAGTCCTAATGAAGGGTCTCACCCCAAAATGTCAACTGTTTATTCATTTCCATGGATGCTAGCTGACTTGCTAAATTCCTCCATCATTTTGTATGTGTTGCTCTGGACAGTTACACAGATAGAAAATATTTAGAAAAATATGGGCAAAGACAGGCAATGGGACTAGCTGAGTATGCAACTTGATTAAACAAGTTAAGCTAAAGAGCCTGTTTTTGTGTTTAGAACTCTATACTTCTTTACTATTTGAACAGTATGGGCCAGAGGTTCCCAGGACTCTGAACATCTTGCATTTCTGCAAGGAGACTTGATCGTAATATCGTAAACTTAAATTCTTTCGTCTATCTTCATAGGTAATCTCCTCCAATGGCAGAGCTCAGACTAGCGTATGTGTTTCAGCAGTCTGGTGTTGGGTATGTTAACACAATTGCTTACTAGCGTAACACATTGACACAATTGTGTTTGTCATATATATTAATGATCTGGATGATGGGGTGGTAAATTGGATTAGTAAGTATGCAGATGATGGCATTGTAGATGATGAGGTAGGTTTTCAAAGCTTGTAGAGAGATTTAGGACAGGTAGAAGAGTGGGCTGAAAGATGGCAGATGGAGTTTTATGCTGAAAAATGTGAGGTGCTACATTTTGGAAGGACTAATCAAAATAGGACATACATGGTAAATGGTGGGGCATTGAAGAATGCTGTAGAGCAGAGGCATCTAGGAATAATGGTGCATAGTTTCCTGAAGGTAGAATCTCATGTAGATAGGGTGGTGAAGAAAGCTTTTGGTATGCTGGCCTTTATTAATCAGAGCATTGAGTATAGGAGTTGGGATGTAATGTTGAAATTGTATAGGGCACTGGTAAGGCCAGACTTGGAGTATTGTGTACAGTTCTGGTCACTGAATTATAGGAAAGATGTCAATAAAATTGAGAGAGTACAGAGGAAGTTTACTAAAATGTTGCCTGGGTTTCATATCCTAAGTTACAGAGAAAGGTTGAACAAGTTAGATCTTTATTCTTTGGAGCATAGAAGGTTGAGGGGGGACTTGATAGAGGTGTTTAAAATTATGAGGGGGATTGATAGAGTTGACGTGGATAGGCTTTTTCCATTGAGGGTGGGGAAGATTCAAACAAGAGGACAGGAGTTGAGAGTTAAAGGACAAAAGTTTAGGGGTAACATGAGGGGGAACTTCTTTACTTAGAGAGTGGTAGCTGTGTAGAACCAGCTTCCAGCAGAAGTGGTTGAGGCAGGTTTGATGTTGTCGTTTAAAGTTAAATTGAATAGATATATGGACAGGAAAGGAATGGAGGGTTATGGGCTGAGTGCAGGTTGGTGGGACTAGGTGAGAGTAAGAGTTCGGTACGGACTAGAAGGGCCGAGATGGCATGTTTCCATGCTGTAATTGTTATATGCTTATATAGTTATAATCGTAATGGGGGATTTCAATATGCAAGGTGATTGGGAAAATCGGGTTGGTGTTGGATTGCAAGAGAGGGATTTAGTTGAATAACTATGAGATGGCTTTTTAGAGCAGCTTGTGCTTGAGCCTACTCGGGGAAAGGCTATCTTAGATTGGGTGTGGTGTAATAACACAGATCGAATTAGAGAGCTTAATGTAGAGGAACCCTTAGTAGGCAGTGATCATAATTTGATTGAATTCAAACTGCAATTTGAGAGGGAGAAGCATAAGTCACATGTATCAGTATCGCAGTGGAATAAAGGGAATTACAGAGGCATTAGAGAGGAACTTTCCCAGGTGGATTGGAGGAGGATACTGGCAGGGATGATGGCAGAGCAGAGATGGCTGAAGTTTCTGGGAATAGTTCACAAGGCGCAAGATAGATAAGTCCCACAGAGGAAAAAGTTCTCAAATGGTAAGAGTAGGCAACCATGGTAGACAAGGGATGTTAAGGACTGCGTAAAAGCCAAGGAAAGGGCAATAAGGTAGCAAAAGTGCATGGGAAGTTAGATGATTGGGAAGCTTTTAAAATCCAATAAAAGGCAATTTAAAAAGCTATAAGAAGGGACAAGATGAAATATGAGGGCAGACTAGCCAATGATATAAAGCAGTTATATAGAGTAAAAGGGAGGTGAGGGTTAATATTGGTCCACTGGAAAATGATGCTGGTGGGGTGGTAATGGGGGACAAAGAAATGGCAAATGAACAGTGGATACCTTGCATTAGTCTTAACTGTGGAAGACACTAGTAGTGTGCCAGAGGTCCGTGAGTGTCAGGGAGCAGCAGTGAGTGCCATTGCTATTACAAAGGAAAAAGTGCTAGGCAAACTCAAAGGACTTAAGGTGGATAAGTCACCTGGAGCAGATGGACTACATCCCAGAGTCCTGAGGGAGGTTGCTGAAGAAGTAACGGATGCATTGGTCATGATCTTTCAAGAATCACTTGATTCTGGTATGGTCCCAGAGGACTGGAAAATTGTAAATGTCACTTCATTCTTTAAGAAGAGAGGAAGGAAAAAGAAAGGAACTTGTAGGCCGGTTAACCTTAACCTCAGTGGCTGGGAAAATGTTGGAGTCTATTATTAAGGATGAGGCTTTGGGGTACTTGGAGACTAAAGGTAGAAATAAGTCAAAGTCAGCATGGTTTCTGTCAAGGGAAATCTTGCCAGACAAATTTGTTACAGTTCTTCAAGGAAGTAACAAGCAGGGTGGACAAAGGAGAGTGGATGTCATTTACTTAGGTTTTCAGAAGGCATTTGATAAGGTGCCGCAGATGAGGCTGCTTAACAAGATAAAATCCTATGGTGTTCAGGAAATATACTGGCAGAGTTAGAGGAATGGCTGACAGGCAGGAGGCAGCAAGTGGGCATAAAAGGGGCTTTTCTGGTTGTCTGCCAGTGATTAATGGACTTCCTCAGGGGTTAGTATTGGGACCGCTACTTTTCACATGGTTTGTCAGTGATTTTGATAATGGAATTGACAGCTTTGTGGCAAAGTTTGCAAATTATATGAAGATAGGTGAAGGGGGAGGTAGTGCTGAGGAAGCAATGTGATTGCAGCAGGACTTAGAAAAATTAGAAGAATGGGCGAAATTTACCCAGAAGTTTAATTTATAGGTTGAGTCTGTGGTAAAGAAGGCAAATGCAGTGTTGGCAATTATTTCAAAGGTAATAGAATATAAAAGCAAGGAGAGAATGCTAAGCCTTTTAACACACTAGTCAGACCACACTTAGAATATTGTCAACAGTTTTGATGCAGAGAAATTAATGTTCATGCCATCAGGTTGGAGGCTACCCAGGAGGAATATGGGTTGTTCCTCCAACCTGAGTGTGGCCTCTAGAGGATGCCATGGATAGACATATTGGAATGGGAATGGGAAGTGGAACTAAAATGGGTGGCCACCAGGAGATCACACTTTTTCTGGCAGACAAAGCATAGGTGCTTGGTGAAGTGGTCTCCCAATCTATATTGGATCTCACCGATATACAGGAGGCCACACCGGGAGCACCGGACGCAGTATATTACCTCACAGACTCACAGGTGAAGTGTTGCCTCACCTGGAAGGACTGTTTGGGACCCTGAATGGTAGTGAGGGAGGAAGTGTAGGGGCAGGTGTAGCACTTTTTCTGCTTGCAAGGGTAAGTGCCAGGAGGGAGATCAGTTCGAGGGATGAATGGACAGGAGATCCCTGCAGAAAACAGAAAGTGAAGAGGGGGGAAAAGATGTGCCTGGTGGTGGAATCCCATTGGAGATGACAAAAGCTGATTCAAAGCTGCCATTTATTAGTAGACTTCAAAGTAACCCTAAGCTGTGGTCTCTTTGTAGTAGGGATTTCACTGTGGCTAGGAGTTCACTGTCTGAGGTGCTTTTAGTAGAAAGCTACCTCTAAGGCCTTCTTCAGAGCTTTCACAATGTTTTTTTTGTGTCAATGCATTTGCAAATAAGCCATCTCCACCTCACTATGAGTTAAATACTAAGATTAACTTCTCAGGGACAGAGAAGCAGTCAATAATGTATGGAAAAAAACTCCTCAGAGATCTCCTGAACTTCAACTGTGTCCTTCACTCAAGCACTGTTGATTCCATCACATCACAAAGCAGAATGTTATTTTGGCCAGTTATCTTACCCCTTATGACCAACAAAAAGCCAAGAAGGTCAACAGTCATAGGTATATGTTTTGGCATCTTTGTATAATCTCACTTGGACAGTAGTATAATCTAACAGGAGCCAGTGCTTGACCCCCGTGAATGTTGCTACTTTGTCTTGTTCCTCAAGTGAAATGGAGTATTCATGACAACAAGGCCATATTCCACTCATTTTGTCAAAAGAAATACCCTTTTGGAGTTAATCTTCTCTACTTCTTCCTTGCCACTCACACCTTGCCAAAAGGTCGTGTCTCTTTGAAGACAGGTGTTTAAAGTAACCTAAGAATATCAGTGCATCATGTGACTATGAAAATGGACATGGGAAAGTCAGTGGATGTAGTGTACCTGGACTTTCAGAAATCCTTTGATAAGGTCCCACATAGGAGGTTAGTGTGCAAAATTAGAGCAAATGGTATTGGGGGTAGGGTACTGACATGGATAGAAAATTGGTTGGCAGACAGGGAACAAAGAGTAGGGATTTTTATAATTTTATATTAGATAACAAAAAGTAGGTCCTTTTCAGAATGGCAGGCAGTGACTAGTGGGGTACTGCAAGGCTCGGTGCTGGGACCGCAGCTATTTACAATACAGTATACATTAATGATTTAGATGAAGGGATTAAAAGTAACAATAGCAGATTTGCAGATGACACAAAGCTGGGTGGCAGTGTGAAGTGTGAGGAGGATGTTATGAGAATACAGGGTGACTTGGACAGGTTGGGTGAGTGGGCAGATGCATGGCAGATGCAGTTTAATGTGGATAAATGTGAGGTTATTCACTTTGATGGCAAGAACAGGAAGGCAGATTACTATCTGAATGGTATCAAGTTAGGAAAAGGGGAAGTATAATGAGATCTAGGTGTCCTTGTTCATCAGTCACTGAAAGTAAGCATGCAGGTACTGCAGGCAGTGAGGAAAGCTAATGACATGCTGGCCTTCATAACAAGGGGAATTGAGTATAGGAGCAAAGAGGTCCTTCTGCAGTTGTACAGGGCCCTGGTGAGACCACACTTGGAATATAGTGTACAGTTTTGGTCTCCAAATTTGAGGAAGGACATTCTAGCTATTGAGGGAGTGCAGCGTAGGTTCATGAGTTTAATTCCCGGGATGGGAAAGACTGGAGCGACTGAAGTTGTATACATTGGAATTTGGAAGAATGAGAGGGGATCTGATTGAAACATCTAAGATTATTAAGGGATTGGACACGCTAGAGGCAGGAAACATGTTCCCAATGTTGGGGGAATCCAGAACCAGAGGCCACAGTTTAAGAATAAGGGGTAGACAATTTAGAACAGAGTTGAAGAAAAACTTTTTCACACAGAGGGTTGTGGTTCTGTGGAATGCCCTGCCTCAGAAGGCAGTGGAGGCCAATTTTCTGGATTCTTTCAAAAAAGAGTTAGATAGAGCTCTTAAAGATAGCGGGGTGAAGGGATATGGGGAGAAGGCAGGAAAAGGGTACTGATTGTGGATGATCAGCCATGCTCACAGTGAATGGTGGTGCTGGCTCGAAGGACAGAATGGCCTACTCCTGCACCTATTGTCTATAAATATAAATTTTAACCAAGATGTTTGGCAAGATTAGGCATTTCACCACAAGAAAAACAAGTCATACAATACTACAACAAGATTTTGGAATATGAGTGTAAGATAATTTAGATACTGAGCTGGCATTTGTTTTGCATCAAGAAAAAATTCAGACAACACTGAAACATTTAAGGCTTCAAGATAAGGAAACCGTGTGCCAATTGTCGATGATACGAAATTAAGACTGCATTGAGCTGCAACCTCTGTTGACTTGCAGCTTAGATTTAGTTGTTCCTTTAAATTGTTTTTTTTGGTTTGTAAGGACAATTTTGAAAACAGAGAGGGGAGTTAGGGTTGAGGTTGGGGGATAGGGTTGTGGGGGAATTAGAAGTCAGGAAGGAGTCTAAGTTTCCACTCCACGCCTGAAGATCAATGATGCAGACGTGGGACATCCATGGTTGGTTGTCGGATAACGAGAGGGCAGAAAGTAGATGAGGCCTCCCCAACACCAGGTTAGTGAGTTGTCAGCGGGTTGCAGAGTCAGAGTTCCATGCGTATAGGACAAATGAGTTCTGATGATCCACTAAGTTGATGAATTGATGAGACTGCATTTTGAGACCTTAGTGTTCAGGATCCCTTCATCAGCAAGTCCAGAATTCGAGGCCTAGTGTTCAGTGATTAGTGTGCTCTGGGATCAATACTCAGGAATGAAGCCTGAGGATCAAATTGGCAGTCTTGAAGTCAAGGCACATTGGCTGGAATCAAGAATGCAAATCTCTTAGAGTCCACTGGGGAGGTCTAAGTTCAATTTCTGCAGGCCCAGATCTGAGTCCACTGGAGGACTGTACAGGGGTTAAAGTACAGAGTATGCAAATAGGTGGGAGAGATGAACAGGTCTCATTTTGTTGTTGTTCTTGATCCTAAACTCCTCCACTATTGGAAACATAACCTCTCTATATCCACTCTGTTTAGACCTTTCAATATTCAATAGTTTTCAATGAGATTCCTCCTCATTCTTCTAAACTCCAGTGAGTAAAGGCCCAGAGCCATGAAATGCTCTGATACATGAACCCTTTCATTCCCAGGAACATTCCCATGAACCCCTTCTGTACCATTTCCAATACCAGCACATCCTTTCTTATATAAGGGCCCCAAATTGCTCACAATACTCCAAGTGCGATCTGACCAATGCCTTATAAAGCCCCACTGTCAGTAATGCAATGTCAGAATTACATCCTTGTTTTTATATTGGAGGCCTCTCGAAATGAATGTTAACACTGCATTTCTCTTCCTTACCACCAAATCAATCTACAAGTTAACCTTTAGAGAAACCTGTACTTACAGCAAGATAGCGCCAGTGACCAATGGCGGCATCTTGCAGACAGCTTACAAAACTTCTGGATCTCCTCCTTCTTCTAGATGGACTTCCTATTCTTACCTGGGATCGATTACAGCCTGTAATTTCCCTTTTAAGAATGTATTTTTAGGGTAACTGAACAATCTGGTATTTCTGTGATCTGGGAGATTCGAAGTGGAGTGCAGCTAAGGGCGTCACTAAGGGTGGATGCAATGCCAATCCTAATGGCAGAACATGAACCCATGGTTGGCTCCACAGTGTTGAGTAAGATTAAAATCAACAACAAGAGTGGAAATAGGTAGATAGCATATGGGTGTTCAGTGCCATCTCCTTGCATGTGATCGGTCTCCCTCTTGTTGCTGCCGGCAAAAGACGCAGGAGTCTTGGGTCCCATGCTGCAAAGTTTGATCTCATTGGCGGATCATGGCGGTGGACTCACCCTTCGGCAGTGGTTTGATGTCTACTGTCCTCAGCGCTAATTGCACTTTATTATTTCATTGATGCACTTCAGTACAGAACTGGATCCGCAGCTGTGGCCTGCCGTCGTTGACAAAGCACTGAACTGCTTGAATTGGTGGCTGTGACTGCAGCCATCAGCTCCTAGATCGGCTTGACTCGCCTCAACTATCAAATACTCAATGTGCAGAAAAAAACAAATCTTGTAAACAATAAAAGTAAGCAAATAGTATTCAGTACTGAAGTTCACGAAAGTGAGTCCACAGCCACAAAGCCAGTCACAGCTGATCCAGGAGCCTGTTAGTTGCAGATCACAGCCTCACTTCAGCACAGTCATGAGTTAGCCACACAGGCAGCAAGCAAAACACTAGCCCATCCTTTTCCTCTGACCCGACACCCTGACCTTTACAATCTGGCCTAGCACTTAAATCGGCCAAACAACAGGATGTTCCTCACTCTCAGACTGGGCCCTGCTGCTTTGATACATTCTCGGGCTGAGGACCTGCCACCTCAATTCAGCCTCTACCAGGCTCCATGCCTCACGCCTCACGCCTCAACTCAGTCTGAAAATGCCATGCCATAATTGTCCTATACCTTCGAGACTTCAGTTCACACTGCAAAAATGCCAGGTTGTACAGGTAGTTCAAAAGCTCAACACTCAAAGGGAAGTTACAGGCTATTGATGGCAGTGATAGTTTTTGAGATCCCGATGACCTGAGCAAACTAGGTGTCGACAAGAAAGCATCGAATACCTGGGTCAGAGTGGAAAGACCTCTTCCCACAAATAGAGAGTTTGTTTTGTGGCAATACAGAACTAGGTTGTTAACACATGTATCAAAAAGTACATAATAAAAGACCAACGCATTCAAGATGATAAGTCCAAAAAAGGCTGAGAAACCAGACACAATCCAACAGATTACAGGATTCCGCAGCAGTTTAACTCAATCTGATTACTTACACAGGCACAATCAAGAGGCAAACATCAGTCACCAAAATCTTGATTTAAAATACAAACTCATAAAAGACACTATACCTTACTATATATACAAGGACAATCCAGTTTTAGAGTCAGAGTCTTAAAAATTATATTACGACCAATCCATTATACATAATCCATAATAACCATTTGAATATAATATTCCAGGATAAACACACAAGAACTAACTTAATAGATATATTCATTCCAAACACACATAACGTACTGAAATCAATGTGAAAAACACCAGAAATATGCTAGGTTAAAAGGAGATTGAAAGGCTATGAAAAACGAACAAGGTATAGATTGTCCCATTAGTAACATCTACGGCTGGTATCATCCCAGTCACAATGGCATTAAACAATTAAGATTACACAGTAACATTTCTGTAAATTTTCAGGAAGCCGCAATACCAAAAAAGTTCCTATAGTTTGAGCAATGAATGTGCTTGACTATCCCTATACCTTAGGCTTGAGAAAAAAAAAAAATACAATAATAATTAATTAATAAGAAATAACAGAGACCATGAGATGAAGAGTCCTTGAAAGTGAGTCCATAGGTTGTGGGGTAAGTCTAGTCAAGTGAATTTGAGTGAAGTTATCCCCTTTGGTTCAAGAAATGATGGGTGAGAGGTACGAAGTGTTCACCCTCCCCCTTTAGAATGCTGACGACCCAATCTGAGACATTCCTGACTCTGGCATCTTGAAGGCAACGTATCATCTGGGTGTCTCTTTCACATCAAAAGAATCTCCTGTCTGTTCCTCTAACTATGGAATCTCTTATCACTGCTGCACTCTTTTTCTCACCCATCCCCTTCTGAACCATAGAGCTAGTCTCTGTGCCGGGGACCCGGTTGCTGTGGCTATCCCCGGTAGGTCATCCCCCTCAACATTATCCAAAGTGGCATACATTATTGAGGGGAATGTCCACATGGGTACTCTGCACTGGCTGCCGATTCCTTTTCCTCCACCTGACAATCGCAGTCATCTGCCTCCTGCAACCTAAAGGTGACTACCTTCTTGGTTTCTATCTATCACCTCTTCATTCTCTTGTAAGAGCTGAAGGTCATCTAGCTGTAGCCCCATTTCCCTAACACAGTTTGTAAGGATCTGCATTTGAATGCACCTTGTGGAGATTGGAGGTTTCCCAGTGTTCCCACATTTCATATACACCACTGATTCTGGATCCATTCTCACCACACTACCTATGTATTATGAGCCAAACCTAATTATTCTAATACTGCCCTCTCACAATGGGTGCTGCCACAATGGCCACTCCGCTTACACCTTGCTTCTTTGTATTGACCTTTGCCAAATACCTGTTGATTGAAGCCATCCAGAAAGGCCCTGAGCTATTTTTAAATCTTATACCACCTCTCCAACAAGCGACTGCTTGCGTTGATTGAACGGAGTTGCTTTTTGTGTTCTATGTTGCTCTGCCAAACATTGTAGGCGCGCTATGTTTGCACTGGAATGTGCACACCTTTGGATGTATTGGCTGTTGACACAAATAATGCATTCCACTGTTTGTTTCCATGTACAATTGATAAATAAACTTGAATCAAAATCACCGGCTTTGCCTGCTGTTGGTGACTGAGATTGAGGTCGAATCGCTTGGATAGAAATGGTGCTTGGTACTCAGTGTCAGAGAGCTGATCGGAGGCTGAAAGTTTTCAGGTGACTCAAAGTCGGACCGTGGTCGGGCATGGCAGGGAGAGTTTTTCATCCTTCTCTTGTCTGCGTGAGATATGGGACATCTGAGTGACTTTGAACTTTTACTGTGCTCGTGGACTTCTTCATCAAGTTATGGTATTGTTGCACTGTTGTAACTATATGTTATAATTATGTGGTTTTGTTAGTTTTTTTCAGTCTTGGTCCGTCCTGTGTTTTGTGATATCACACCAGAGGAAATATTGTATCATTTCTCAATGCATGCATTACTAAATGACAATAAAAGAGGACTGCGTGTCTTCATAATCCAAAAAAAAATCTAATCTTGAAGAAGTGAAAATTGCCTTGAAGCTTACAAATGATGTGGCATATAGACAGCAGTCACATCAAAGTTCGAAGTAAATTTAGTATCAATGTGCATATATGTCACCATATACAACCATGAGATTCATTTTTCTTGCTTACATTCACAGTAATACAAAGAACCACAAAAGAATCAATGAAAAACCACACACATGACAACCAATGTGCAAAAGGCAACAAACAGCAAATACAAAAAAAAATAATGTTTTAATAAACAAACAAACAAACAACAAATGTCAAGAATATGGGATTAAGAGTCCTTGAAAGTGAGTTCATAGGTTGTGGGAACAATTCAGTGTTGGTGTGAGTGAAGTTACGGGTAGTGTACCTCCCTTAATCACAGGATTCTGCAGAGTGACATGGACAGCCCAGTGCATCTGTAGTTGTGAGCTTCCCGTGATTCAGGACGTTTACAAAGACAGGTGTGAAAAAATGGCCCGAAGGATCATTGGGGACCCAAGTCACCCCAACCACAATCTATTCCAGCTACTACCATCCGGGAAATGGTATCGCAGCATAAAAGCCAGGACCAACAGGCTCCAGGACAGCTTCTTCCACCAGGCCATCAAACTGATTAACTCACGCTGATTTGAGTGTATTTCTGTGTTACATTTACTGTTCTATTTATTATAAATTATTATAAATCACTATGATTGCATAGTGCACACTTGGATGGAGACGTAACGTAATGATTTTGACTCCTTATGTGAAGGATGTAAGAAATAAAGTCAATTCAATTCAATTCAATTATCCCCTCTGATTCAAGAGTCAAATAGTTGAGGGATAATAACTGGTGGTGTGAGTCCTGAGGCTCCCATACGTCCTTCCTGATGGCAGCAGTGAGAAGAGAACATGGCCCAGATGGTGGGGGCCCTGATGATGGATGATACTTTCCTGCGACAGCACCCCGTGAAGATGAGCTCAACGGTGGGGAGGGAATTATCTGTGATGGACTGGGCTGTGACCACAACTTTTTGTAGGCTTTTCCATTCAAGAGCATTGGTATTTCCATATCAGGCCATGTGGTAACTAGTCAGTATTGTATGTATCATACATAGAATAAACAGCAACTAAAATCATATCCTTGGGGAACTCTAGTAATGATAGCATGCACAGAACATGCAAGCTATTGTTGAAGATGTTGTACTGGGCTAAAAAGAGGCAAAAACTTTCTGGCAGAAATGAGCATCAAGGAAGAAAATCTGGTGGAGATGATCTGACCAATATTGTCAAGTTTCAGATAGGTTCTGGACAATAAGAATGAAAAATAGGTAAACAGTGAAGAGAAAACCAGAAAAGCAGCAACTCTTCATAGAGTTAACTTTGCCATGAAGAATAAACTAATCCATTCTTTTGATAACATCCCACCAACCCTGTGAAATAGTACATATCTTATGATCATTCGATTCACTCTAATAAGGAACCAACAGAATATGGTTATTATACACACATATATCCTACTCTGGAGTCTTCAGATGAGTTGAAAGAAATTTCTATTCTAAACTTAAAAATACTCTGTTCCACATTCCAAAGTGATTATCAATGTGTCCACGATTTCTAGAGCCACCTCCTTAAGTACCCTGGGATGCAGACCATCAGGCCTTGGGGATTTATCAACCTTCAGTCCCATCAGTTTACCAAACACCATTTTGTGCCTGATGCGAATTTCTTTCAGTTCCTCTGTTACCCTAGGTCCTCTGGCCACTATTACATCTGGGAGATTGTGTCTTCCCTAGTGAAGACAGATCCAAAGTCCCTGTTCAGCTTGTCTGCCATTTCCTTGTTCCTCATAATAATTTCACCCGTTTCTGTCTTCAAGGGCCCAACTTTGGTCTTAACTAATTTTTTCCTCTTCACATACCTAGAGAAGCTTTTACTATCCTCCTGTATATTTTTGGCTAGCTTACCTTCGTATCTCATCTTTTCCCCCCCGTATTGCCTTTTTAGTTATCTACTGTTGCTCCTTAAAAGTCTCCCAAACCTCTGGCTTCCCACTCATCCTTGCTATGTTATACTTTCTCTCTTTTATTTTTATACTGTCCTTGACTTCCCTTGTCATCCACGGTCGCCCCTTACTCCCCTTGGAACCTTTCTTCCTCTTTGGAATGAACTGATCCTGCACCTTCTGTATTATTCCCAGAAATACCTGCCATTGTTGTTCCACTGCCATCCCTGCTAGGGTATCTTTCCAGTCAACTTTTGCCAGCTCCTCCCTTATGTGTCCATAGTCCCCTTTGTTCAACTGTAATACTGACACTTCCAATCTTCCCTTCTCCCTCTCAAATTGTAGATTAAAACTTATCATATTATGGTCACTACCTCCTAATGACTCCTTTACCTCGAGTTCCCTTTTCAAATCTGGCTCATTACACAACACTAAATCCAGAATCGCCTTTTCCCTGGTAGTCTCTAATACAAGCTGCTCGAAGAATCCATCTCTGAGGCATTCCACAAGCTCCCTTTCTTGGGATTCAGTACCAACCTGATTTTCCCAGTCTACCTGCATGTTAAAATCCCCCATAACAACTGTAGAATTACCTTTGCGACATGCCAATTTTAACTCTTGATTTAACTTGCATCCTATATCCAGGCTACTGTTTGGGGGCTTGTAGATAACTCCCATCAGGGTCCTTTTGCCCTTACAGTTTCTCAGTTCTATCCGTCCTGACTCTACATCTCCTGATTCTATGTCCCCCCTCACAAGTGACTGAATTTCATTCCTCACCAACAGAGTCACCCCACCCCCTCTGCCAACCTGTCCTTTCGATAGGATGTATACCCTAAATATTCATTTCCCAGCTCTGGTCCTTTTGCAGCCATGTCTCTGTTATTCCCACAACATCATACTTGCCAATTTCCAACTGGGCCTTAAGCTCATCTACTTTATTTCTTGTACTCCGTGCATTCATATATAATACTTTTAATCCTTTTAAAGTAATACTTTTACTCCCCTCACCTTTCACATCAATTCCTATTGCACTTGCCCATACTCTCCAATCCCTTCCTGATCTTTCTACCCCTTTAATTCTGTTGTCTTTCTTAACTTTTCTTATTCTCTCATTCTCTTTAACTTCATGCTTATATTTCCAGTTCATCCCCTCCCCCCCACTACTTAGTTTAAACACATGGTTCATGTAATCATAAGTAGTCTCCAACTCAGTGAATCATTTAAAGTTTACACAAAGTTTTGATTTAGGTCAATTGTCTTGATACTGCCTATTGCTTACTACCTATGATTAAAACCCATTTTGGGATTTAATAAGCACAAGGGTTTTAATTTTTGTTTTTTTTCCAGTAATGGAGGAAACTTATTTAAATAAGGATTTGTATGCATGACATGAAATGTGTAATGTGTGCAGGTATGGTTAGTTTCATCTTCCCTGGGGTGTTGTGTTATTTGTGGTTAGAAGAAAATGGGGTGTGTATTCAAGTAAGAATTTAAATAACAAACCAGAGATAATTGGCTGGAAGGCAAGTTTGTATATCTACTGAGTAAGGAAATACGCAATATTGCTTTGAGCTATATATCTTTCCGGATTATGAATACCAAGATTTTCCTTGGAAGATTTTACAACTGACATTTAGAAAGATGCTGTTTTAGGCATCCTGTTTTGAGTTCAACTGCAGAACTGGAGATTAGATTTTCATCTTATCTCAACTTCCATGTTTCAGTGCATAGGCATGGGAGTCATTTGCTAAATGGCAAATTAGGGAAAGTAACATCCACCCATTGAGTCTGATTCCAATATTGATGTTCAGCCATTAAAGGTATCTACAGTTCTAATCCTAATACAAATTAAAATTAAATTGAGATTATAACCCAAAGGATCTTTCCTTGAAGCCTGAAAAGGGCTCAGGCACTCAAGCACACCAAGAGGCACTTAGGAACCAAACCAGAATTCAAGTACTGTAACTGAGCATTTGAAATTATCGTTGATTTCCAAAGTAGGTGAATGCAATTACATTCCTTGAAACTGCTTTTCCAGTTCTGTTGTTGTAGAACCCAGAGTATAGTTTTTTTAATAAATGGGAGCAGGAATAGGCCAATAAGTTCACCATTTACTACTATGCTAACCAATACAATCTTGGCTTCATCATCACTTTCTCTCTTTCTTTAACTTATGATTTGGCTTTAACTTATGATTCTGATTTACAGCTCTCTGGAGTAAAAAGTTTAAAAGAATCATGATTCTCGTAAGAGACGAAATTTATGCTTGCCCCCATATCAAACAATATCTTATTCTGTAGCTAATGGCCTATGTTTCAACTATCACTCTGTGCCTCTTTGAATCTTATATGAAGGTCAATAAGATCATCTCTAACTTTTTCCTACTTCAATGGAAGTATGAAAATGTTATGTAAGTGCTGTTACAAAGAAGGCATAGTAGTGCCTCTACTTTTTTAGAAGTTTGCGAAGATTCGACATGTCATCTAAAACTTCGATGAATGTTCTTTGGATGCATAGTGGAGAGTACAGAGACTGGTTGCATCATGACCTCATCTGGGAACACCAACGACCTTGAATGGAAAAGCTTACAAAAAGTAGTTGATACATAACAGTCCATCACAGGTGAAGCCCTTCCCATCACTGAGCATATCTACAATGAGTGCTGTTGAAGGAAGTGGCATCTGTCATCAAGGACTCCTACCGTCCAGGCTGTGCTGTCTTCTCACTGCTGCCATCAGGAAGGAGGTACAGGAGCCTCCTGTAAGGAGTCTCTGTACATCCTCCTTGTGGAGTGTGTGGGTTTCCCCCGGGTGTTCTGGTTTCCACTCACTGTCCAAAGATGTACTGGGTAGGTTAATTTATCATTGTAAGTTGTCCCATGATTGGTTTGTCAGGTGTTTCGTGGGGCAGTGTGGCTTGAAGGGCCTCAATGGCCTATTCAGCGCTGTATCACTAAAATAAAAAATAAAATGTATCTCAAGGTAGTATATGGTGACATATGTGTACTTTGATAATAAAATTTATTTTGTACTTTGTATTAGCCCAATCTTCTCATAGCCCAATCCTTTCATCTCATGCATCAACTCATTAAAACTGCAAATATATTCATTCTTATTGGATATTCTGCAAACATCACACAGTATTCCTTATACTCTTTCATTGGCATCCTGTAAGGTTACATCAAAGCTTCACATGAAAGGAAGATTCAAGATGACATTGAGGAACTTAATGCACTAGGAGCATAGAGGAATCACCAAGTAAGTGACGGAAGGCCCCTCAATCTACCTATCTGACTGTCCTAACAGGGACCTGTGGCAGCGACTTGCTTCCACATTTGTCTTAAAGAGCCAG
Organism: Mobula birostris; assembly: GCF_030028105.1. NCBI lineage: Eukaryota > Metazoa > Chordata > Chondrichthyes > Myliobatiformes > Myliobatidae > Mobula > Mobula birostris. The sequence continues at coordinate 24,035,268 of NC_092393.1, forward strand.
AGTGGAAGCAGGTAATTTTTAAACCTGAGGAACTGCTTAAGAGGACATACTTGTAGAAGCTCTTTCTTGGATATTTCTTGCAGCTTTCTAAAACTCACTTGTGAACTCCCCTACAATTCCCTCATGCTTGACAACGTTTTAAGGTTACAGTATTTTGATCTAGTGTTTTTTTTCTAAACTCCTTTGGGTCACCTTTCTTGCGGAATTTTCATTTTTCAGTGGAATATACAATACAGTCATTAAGAATAGTGAATTATTTCTTTAATTATTGCTTTTTTTTTATCTTGGAGCAAGCCTTTTAATCATTCACTGTGCCTTATCCATTTTACTTATGATAGCCTTAATTCTGCTGAAGACTATGGTTTCCACTGATCATCTTTTCTCTTGTTTTGAACAATGATGTATCACACTGTTCTCACCTTTCCCTAGATAACAATTACAAGTGAAGGCATATTTGCAGATATTTCAGTTGCTTTGTGAAAGTGACAGCTTGTGCGTTGACTTGCTATTGAAACACATTAAATTATGTTATAATTGCATTGTAGATTAAAAACTAAATTACAGAACATTATCACATTGTTTCGAGTCCCTGTCATCTTGAACCAGTGTGACGAGCATTAAATACTACTTGCTAACCTCTTGAGAAAGAATTATGACATAGTGTTTGGGTTTGAATTATTGTTAGTTATTAAGGTATACAATTTTGTATTTTAAGTGTGGATTAGATTTCTCACAGTTCCTTTATTCTTTCCCTTTAGATCCCTTCAAATCTTTCATCCCTTTTTAATTTGGGTACTTGATTGGAGATTAGTATTACGTGATAATTTGCCTTCTTTCTCAGCTTTGATTCAGTTCATTTTATAGTTTCAGCTAATCATGGTGATTGAAGTTAGTGAACCTGCTCATTAAAGCTCTAGAAGTCCATTATTCTTCACCACAGCATTATTACTTTGAATTTTCATCAACTTACCACACAAAAAAGTAACTAAATGCAATATTTTCGAGTACCACTTATAATTCTGCCCACTCTTGTATTGCTGCAATAAATTTTTATTATTTTGCCAGTTACCTCCCTGGCTAGCAACTTGCAAAACTAGTTGTATGGAAGAAGGTGTTTCCTTGTCAGTTGAACTTTTAACACTTGGGTGTGGAATGTTGAAATTCCAATTCATTCGCCAGACAAAAAAATAATTTCAGATGTATACCCAGACAAACACTTGTTTATTTCATACTTTTTCCTCATGCACATTTTCAATCATTAGGCATTCAAATATAAGAAATGCAAAGCTACATTTAGTACTTCAAAATGCAAAAATTATTCAACTATTATCTTTAATTTCACCTGTGGCTAAACAGGTATTGCAAGTATAGTGATAAGTTAAGACATGTTGCTGTATTAAAAAACTACCAAGCTTTTTTTTCTCCGAAACTGCAAATCTCAATTAAAATCTTTGACATAGCAGCAAGCATAAAAAGGTATCTTTCAGTATAAAAGTAACCACTTTGGGGTTTCAGGGATATAGTTTTTTTCTTTATGTAAGCAATAACTAGGAAAATATATTGCAAGAACAATGAGCTAACATTTCAAGAGAGAGGAGAGTTGAAGGTAGATTAGAAAGAAAAAGGGGCAGTACCTCAGGGTGAGGTTTGGTGAGGCCAGTCATATACCCTAGTAACTCATGACAAAGGGAAGCTGTGAAAATAAAGAAAGGCTTGCATTTATGCAGTGTCTTTCACAACTTAGGAAAATCCAAAATTATTTTAAAAATAAATGAAAAGCCTTTTAAGTGGCCTCGTGTGAGAAGCAGCAACTATACTTCGCTGGAATATCAACTCGTGTTTGGTGCTCATGTTTACAGAGTGTGACTTCCAGGAGATATTAAATACTATCAATTTGTACTCCAGGGAGCGGGAAGCACAGAATCAAATATCGCTGTGATGATTGTATGTTCTAGTATCAATTGTTTGGCAACAATAAAGTATAAAGCGGGGATGGGATGGGTTTGCAGGTCTAATGGTAGAAATAACATTGAATAAAATGTGAGGATTAGGAGGGAATCTATGTCTAGGTTCAGTGTGGTACTAGCACATGCCAGTTGGCAGGCTCAGCTTGTTAGCTAAAGGGAAGAGGAATTATAACACGGTTATTTGTTACACTATAGTCATAGAAGTCCATGAGCTCCTGCATGGGTGGGTGGGAAGTACAAGAAAGATAATAAAGGAATTATTTCTTGCCACAGAAGAGAAGGTTAAAGGCCATGTCCTTTTAGAAAAGTGAAGTAATGTTCATCTGCACCTTACATGTTCCTGTCTGATGTTTTGTGATAATTAAAGTAGATGAATGCCCAGACATGTTCAGGAGATGTATTACACTTGAGAATTGTCACAGATCTGATATAACGAGGCATAATTCTAAATAGCTAGCATTGAGGAAAGAAAGTAAAAATCATTGAGTTGGTTTTCTACTGCTTTCTGCAGAGCAAATGAGAATCAATATCAGTAAGAGGCCTGTTGTATAGTCCTTTATGATGGATTTATTTGGACTTAATTGTTTTAAACGAAGTGAAAAATAAGTCACCAAATCAGTATGCTGAATTTTCAATACACAAAGAAAATTACCTGGTTTTCAATACACAGAATAATGACAATTTATAAAAGCAACACACATCAAAGTTGCTGGTGAACGCAGCAGGCCAGGCAGCATCTCTAGGAAGAGGTACAGTCGACGTTTCAGGCCGAGACCCTTCGTCAGGACTAACTGAAGGAAGGGTTAGTAAGAGATTTGAAAGTGGGAGGGAGAGGGGGAGATTTATAAATATAGTCTATTCAGTTTGAAAGACATCTAACTGATTTTTAAAATAATATTTCACTTTTAGTTCTTTGGTAATAACAACGGTGTTTGATCGGAATGTCAATTGTCGAAGAGCTGCCTCAGTAAGTATTCAGCTTTACTCTTTTCACTGTAGTTTAGAAGAGTGATGCTGCTGCTGTTTATGAAGAGTGATTGAGATCTCTATCACGTTTTGTTTTATATTGAAAATGATATAAACAAGTATTGCTCTCATGAAGAAAGTTGTAGCTTGCCTTAACCCATTGAAGGAAAGGCTATGGTGTTAATAGAATAAGACCTTTAATTATCTCCCTGCTTTCTAGAGACTGAAGAGGAAATTGGGTAGGGAGAGGAATGCAGGAGGGGAGTTCTGAAAGAGATCACTAAAGTATGGGGAAAATGATGAGTGTTTGAGGATTGTCAAAGAGATGAGGAAGTGGTTTACAATCAGGTGAGATGCTTCAGCTGAAAGCATCAGAATGAAAGTAATAAGAAAAATCTGTAATAAGTGAGAGACTGGAGGAAGGCGGATGCCTCAGTGGACCTCATCCCTTCATTTGACATCTCATTTAATGCTCTCGAGGTCTTGTTTTTTTATGGAAGATGTGGCCATTTGACGATCCTGTGTTTCCCCAGTGATCATTGGCTACATAATTTGAACCCTAGATTATGCTCCAATTTGTAAGTTAGTTTTTGAAGCCCAAGCATAATGTACAATGTTACTGAAAATGTTGTAGCAGTAGATAGTGAATATTTTAACTTTACTGACAAGGCTAAGCTACCGTTTAAAACTGAGTATGTTTTCTCCTTAGAGAGAATATGCATTACATCAAATCACAGGGCGGGTGCTATTTTGCTCTGATGCACTGGGAGGTGCACTTGAATACTTTCTTATGCTACTCAACTTTCTATTCCTTGAATGTACGGGCTGATTTTTGCTCAATACTACTTCCAATGCAGAGATTCTGAATCGACTTTGCCTTAAATGAAAATGATTTACTTTTTTGATATTCTAAATTTCCCTAATATAAATATCAGTTAGGAATGTAGTCTCAGATCAGAAGCAATTAGTTTGGAATTAATCTTGCTTTTCAAGTTAAGTAAAAGTTTGACAGAATTTTTTTTTTTTTTTTACTTTGTGTATTTCTGATATAATACTTTAGGTCACATTTATCCAGTTAATCCACCATGCTTGGAACAGTTTCAGCTCCACCTTGTTGAAACTCTTTCCTAATCCATGTTTATTTCATCTGAGTGCCAAGGTTGCTATAGTAATTCTTGGAAGGCATGGATCAGCCAAATATTGCACCTGCCAAGTTGCAAATTATTACTTTAGAGTCCATACAACTATTTGTGTATTAATGTCTATCTATATATATTAAGGATTAGGCCCTTGAAATTTACGATAATTTTCTGGCTGGATTGAATCTCTCAGTTTTACTGCTCCCATTCCTATGTGGATTCCTATTTACTACAGGATTTTGAATCCAAATACCTGAAAATATGAAAGTAGGGAGCAGTTTCTCCACAATTTATCTTCCAGAAATGAAGACTGAGTCCTCTTCACTTCCCATTTCATTCTATACCTTCTCCAGTAATAAGAGAATATGTAAAATATATCACTGAGTCATGCTGGCTATAATTAGTAGTACCAAAGAACTGACTACATTCACAAGCATGTAGATCTACGATAGATTTGGAACCTTTTGAGTCTCAGGAGTTGCCACATAGTGCAAAGATGGGATGCTGTCTTCATGTGTAGACCTGGCTGTGTAAGTTGCGACCATTGAAATAGGAAAGCTAAATGATTCTTTTAAATGTAGCTTTATTAGTCAACAGAATTGTTGGTGGTTGGTTCCAAAGTGAATCACTGGCATTTAGTTGATCATGCAATTAAAAATCAATAGAACATAGAGTAATGCAATGGGCTTTTCAGCACGTGAGGCCTGTAACATTATTGTATGTTCAATTGGGACTTAATGATGTCTGTGTCAATAATGATCCCAATCCATAATAAGGCCACCTATCTGCACATGGTCAATGTCCCTCCCCATTTCCTGACTGCCTCTAAGACCTTATTCACCACTGAACCCCTTCATGGGTTGGAGTGTCAGCTCGATATCTTGCCCAAATACTGGGGACAGTGAACCAAGGGAATGAGGTACTTACATCATTACAGGCATGTGTTTCCATGGATGTGTATAGAAATTTTATTGCAATCTCATTACTGGATATGGCACTATAAGTTGTTCTTCTCCATCAAACCAGGAACTACAGGTAAGGAAAGTCTAGGCTACAGTGTCTAACTTTGAAGTTTATTGCAAGTTCTATTTGTAGTGGCAGAATTTTGTCATTGGATATCTTCATAGCTACAGGTTGTCTTGTTGATTAAGCAGATTGTTTAACTTTATGGACCTTAGATTGTTATTAGAAATGTATATAATTCTGTCTGCTAACTCTGAAGCTGAAACTTTTGAAGTATGTAAGTTTTAATGATTTAATTTGCAAGTTTTAATATGCAGGCTTTAAAACATTGTTATATCCATCTTTCTCTGACACTTTTTACTTTAGGCTGCTTTCCAAGAGAACGTTGGAAGACAGGTACAGTTATTTTGCACATTGTTTCAAATATTGTTGGCAATTGGTATATATTTCAATGTATATAAGATATTTGTGATGAACTTAAAGTGGCATGCAAATGTTTGGGCACCCCTAGTCAAAATTTCTGTTACTGTGAATAGCTAAGCGAATAAAAGATGAATTGATTTCCAAAAGGCATAAAGTTAAAGATGACATATTTCTTTAATATTTTAAGCAAGAAAACTTTTTTTATTTTCATCTTTTACAGTTTCAAAATAACAAACAAGGAAAAAGGCCCGAAGCAAAAGTTTGGGCACCCTGCATGGCAGTACTTAGTAACACCCCCTTTGGCAAGTATCACAGCTTGTAAACACTTTATGTAGCCAGCTAAGAGTCTTTCAAAAAGTTCAAAGAACATCTAAACAAGCCTGATGCATTTCGGAAGCAAGTCCTGTGGACTGATGAAGTTAAAATAGAACTTTTTGGATGCAATGAGCAAAGGTATGTTTGGAGAAAAAAGGGTGCAGAATTTCATGAGAAGAACCCCTCTCCAACTGTTAAGCACAAGGGTGGATCGATCATGCTTTGGGCTTCTGTTGCAGCCAGTGGCATGGGGAACATTTATTAGTAGAGGGAAGAATGAATTCAATTAAATACCAGCAAATTCTGGAAGCAAACATCACTCCATCTGTAAAAAAGCCAAAGATGAAAAGAGGATGGCTTCAACAACAGGATAATGATGCTAAGCACACCTCAAACTCCACAATGGACTACCTCAAGAGGTGCAAGCTGAAGGTTTTGCCATAGCCCCTGACTTAAACATCATTGAAAATCTGTGGATAGACCTCAAAAGAGCAGTGCATGCAAGACAGCCCAAGAATCTCACAGAACTAGAAGCCTTTTTCAAGGAAGAATGGGCAAACATTCCCCAAACAAGAATTGAAAGACTCTTAGCTGGCTACAAAAAGCATTTACAAGCTGTGATACTTGCCAAAGATGGTGTTACTAAGTACTGCCATTCAGGGTGCCCAAACTTTTGCTTTGGGCCCTTTTCCTTTTTTTTTGTTATTTTGAAACTGCAAAAGATAGAAATAAAAAAGTTTTCTTGCTTAAAATATTAAATAAATGTGTCATCTTTAACTTTATGCCTTTTGGAAATCAGTTCACCTTTTACTCGCATAGCTATTCACAGTAACAGAAATTTTGACCAGAGGTGCCCAAACTTTTGCATGCCACTGTAGATCTCATTACACGTAATGGTTTATGAGATTACACCCCAAACAATTTTGAAGCTTAAACAGAAAGCAGAGGAGAAAGACATAAACTCTTCATATCTTTTTCCTTTGGACCTGATATGCATAGCCAGAAGTCTAGATGTATGGAAGTGCAAGGTTAGAATATGCAAATCCCTTATTCCTAGACCTTCATTCAGAGACATATTTCATGCAAAAAAGCCACACTCACATGTTTTTAATTCGTCCAGTTAGTGGATTTCCTCTTTCACTGTGGTGTATAAAATTGAGAATCAGTTTAATTTTCATTTAACTTCTAGAAATATTTTTGTATAGCATTTACTGTATCATTATTCTAGTTAGAAAGTTTCACCACCTGATCCTTAAATGTTTACTCAGATGACTTATGATGTGTGGCATTACTTTGAGGACAATAGCATTCCTATTTTTGTGGGAAATAACAGCACAGATGGGCGGTTACGTCAATTGTCCACAGTTCAACAATAACACAAGCTTACAACCTTTCTCTTAGTCTTGACTGATCAGCAGAGTTGGTTTTCTGCAGATAATGAAGAATTGGTGTTCAACCCTTGACCCCATTGTCATTATGTAAGAAATTACTAGCATTAATCCAAATAATTCAATATTTATATCTTTAGTGCTGACAAATGGCTGTATTAAATACCTTAAATCCATCTAATTATGTGCTTGGATATCTTAAAACAATCAGTAGGAAGGGAAGCTTGCATTTGAATATGGATTTTAATGCAATTCATAGAATTCTAAGTTGCATAGTTTGCCTTTATTTACTTCCAAGAGCCAGCAGCTTCGTGTTTGTTTGCTGATAAGCTATACTATACACTGTTTTCATTCAAATGGCTAAAGCAAAACTAAATCCAAAACTTAAATTTTAAGTCAGTTTCATTTCTGTTACTAAGTTTTGAAGTCATCATTTTAACTTATCCAATGTTTCTTCTGAGAATAAGAATATTGTTTTCCCAGACTGGATTGGTGTTTTGCTTTGGGAGTTGAACTTTTCAAAAGTACTTCATTAACAAATATTGAGACAGAAACATGCAATATGTAGTATCTTAGCTGATCAACCCTAACCAGAAAGATGTTAACAATTATTTCATTACACATAGAACAAAACCTGAAGAAGAAACAAAAAAAAAATCATGCAATGGATGGTAGAAGTCTGAAATGAAAGCAAAAACTACTGAAGTTACACAGCAGATCATAGAGGAATACAAATAATATCTCAAGTTGATGAACTTTCATTGAACTGTGAAATGTTAATGCCGAATGGGATTTATAATGCTAAGAAAATATAAGTAGGGAGAAGGGAACAAAATGAGGATATATGATGCCGTTAAAAACATGAGGAAATTTGCAGAAATCCAAGCAACACACACAAAATTCTGGAGGAACTTAGCAGGCCAGGCGGCATCTGTGGAAAAGTGTAAACAGTCAGATGTTTTGGCCTGAGACCCTTCATCAGGATGTTGAAGGCAGAATGGCAAAAAGAGATGAGAGTGCAAGGCAAAGAAAACACAAAGTGCAAAATGTGTCTGGAGAAGTTGCAGCATTAAGTAATGAATGGCTTTTCATGCCACTTTCATTTTATCCCATTATCTCAGGATGACTTTAGAATCAAATAATTAATTACTCATTTTGGGTCGATCTTAGAGTTTGTTGTTTTTCCCCCAGAATGGCCAGTACTGTTGCATTTCTAAAGAGTTGAGGGAAGTGTAAATGGTGTGTGCAGTATTTGAATTTGATCAGTGGTCATCTTATTTCAGTTTTAATATTCACATAGTATTCATAAATCATTTTTTGCTTGCTATCCTTTCAGCATTTATACAGAATAATTATCTCTCATGAGATAAGATCTGAATTATCTGAAAATGCTATATTTTGTATGGAAGAAGAAAAATGCACAATATTTGAGAATATTAATTTCAGAATTTGAGCTGCTTTTGCTGTTATTCTGTATAGTACAGTGTTTTGCATTGAGACTGTGCTTCAAAAAGGGAGTGACCTTGATATTCTTATTTCTATTATCTTATCATCTTTCAACTTATGATAATACATTTTGCAGTAAAAGTAATGTTTAATCAATACTATAAATCTCCTTAAAGTGTTATGTAAAATGTTATTGCAATTGCTCTGAATTTTTGGTGTAAATTTTATTTTTCTTTTATATAGATGGGTAGTGATTTTTATTTGTATTTTTACAGGGCACATTTCCACATGGAATTGAGATCCTCACTGCAGCTGATTATTTTGCAGTTGGAAATCGGACCAAATGTTTTTTGAATATTAGGTAATACTTAAAGGCTTATGTGCTTCCACAGAGCCTTCTGCTAGTAAAACCATTGCCAGAATCTGATTCAAAGAGGCTTGCATGCTTCCATACTTATCCCACAGTCACATTTATGTTTTGTTGTTCCCAGTGTCTTGGGGGCATTCATGATACAGCTGTACAAGACACAGAGGTAGCCATGTTAGGTACTTTGTATTGGAGAACATACAAACTGCACACAGACATTCAAATCTGATTCCCAGATCAAAATTGAATTACAAAATTACTGAGTTACAAAAAAAAACAAAGTTAGTGAGAGAAATTTCATTTCACAATTAATTAACATTTGAAGTGCACTGTCTGATACGTTTAAAGAGTAACCTTCAGAGGGACAATGGATACACCTTGAAGAAGAGTTATTAAGCTTCAAGTGCTTGGGCAGTAGAACGTGACTAACTGTTCAAAGTATCTGGCACCCAATTATTGGGGCAAGATGATCCTCTCTTGTACAATTTTGTGGTATTATGTTTTCATTTGGTTCTGTGTTCTACTTTAACATCATTGCTACCAGTTGATTTCCAGTAACTCACATAAATAGCCAGTACTTTTGTTTAAGTTAGTTGATGATGACTGGCCAGTTATTTTTTCTTAGTCTTGTCTAAATAATAATAATACCTTCGAGCAGAATGATTTTCCCATTGCTTGAACTATAGTACAAGCTCCTGCTATATAGCATTTCAAAATATGGTAGGATGGGGTACAGTGTTTCATTATTTTCAAATGGTGAAACAACACTGTATAAAACAGCTCACTTATTATAGGTGTCAAATAATCATTAAATCAAAAAAATCAGTTAATCTTTAATTGACATAAAAATCAGTATCTTTGGGAATCACCCAAACGTACTTCTTGACAATGAACATTAAAATGAATGTTCATCTTGCTTTACAAATGCCACATTGATGCTAAATGAGTTGTTGGTTCATTTAAAGGAATTGATTGAATATTTTGTCAGAGTATCTTCCAGTATCTTCATGTGTTTCACTTTCTCACCAGTAATCCTGACTATTGTGATACAATAACATTTGATTTGATTTGTACACAGTATTGAATTACATCCTTTTGATTTATCTCTGATTTACAGTTTATACATTGTTGGATTTCCTGAGTACACTCAACCTTTGATTGATCATCTTATCAACAAGAAATTTAACCACTGGGATAGGTAAGAGATTATAATGTGTTTTGTATACATTGAATGATTTATTTGTTGTAACAAATGTATAGTTTGGGCATGTAAGGAGGTTCATATATGCCTGTATATTTGTAGGATATGTTTATACACTGCCCAATACAACTAAACTGTTTCACATTCTTTGAATTTGAGCTCTCAGATTTTTCTGAGCATACGATGGACATCTACTATGTATGGTTTAAATAATTTAAACATTTTTCTATGTGGAAATAAGGAACAGTGATCATGTGATGAAGTGAGATCAGATATGCACTAAGGTAACAATGATCAAAACTTGTTCCTCAGTTTGCTGAAGTTAAATAGTAATTCTCAAAAAATACATTAAGGTGAAATTTTATAATTTCCCTAAGATCTGATGCAAATTAGCTCACTGGTTGGAAGAACGAGATGGCTTTTTAGAGCAGCTTGTGCTTGAGCCTACTCGGGGAAAGGCTATCTTAGATTGGGTGTTATGTAATTAGCCAGGTTTTGGAGACTGTGATCATAATATGATTGAATTCATATGGCAATTTGAGAGGAAGAAGCATAAGTCACTTGTATCAGTATCGCAACAGAGTAAGGGGAATTACAGAGGCATGTGAGAGGAGCTTATTTAGGCAGATTGGAGGGGGAATCTGCCAGGGATTGCGGCAGAGCAGAGATGGCTGAAGTTTCTGGGAATAATTCACAAGGCGCAGGATAGATGTGTCCCATAGAAGATAAAGTTCTTATTTGGCAGGTGTAGGCAAACGTGGCTGACAAGGGAATTATGGACTGCATAAAAACCAAGGAAAGTGCATATAAGGTAGCAAAAGTGAGTGGGAAGTTGGATGATTGAGAGGCTTTTAAAATCCAACAAACGGCAACTAAAAGCTATAATAAGGGAAAAAATGAAATTTGAGGGCAAACTTTTTTCAGTTATATAAAGAGTAAAAGGGAGGTGAGAATGGACCACTGGAAAATGATGCTGGTGATGTAGTAATGGGGTCAAAGAAATGGCAGATGAACTTAGTGGGTGCATTGCATCAGTCTTCACTGTGGAAGACAACAGCAGTGTCTATGAGTGTGAGGGAGCAGAAGTGAGTGCCATTGCTATTACAAAGGGAAAAATGCTAGGCAAGCTCAAAGGTCTTAAAGTGGATAAGTCACCTGGCCCAGATGGACTACATCCCAGAGTCCTGAGAGAGATTGCTGAAGAGTTAACAGATGCATTGGTCATGATCTTTCAAGAATCACTTGATTCTGGCATGGTCCTGGAGGACTGGAAGATTGCAAATCTCACTGCACTCTTTAAGAAGGGAGGAAGACAAAAGAAAGGAAATTATAGGCCAGTTAGCCTAACCTCAGTGGTTGGGAAAGTGTTAGGGTCTGTTACTAAGGATGAGGTTTTATGGCTCTTGGAGTCTAATGATAAAATAAGTCAAAGTCAGCATGGTTTCTGTCAAGGGAAATCTTGCCTGACAAATCTTTTAGAGTTCTTCGAGGAAGGAACAAGCAGGGTGAACAAAGGAGAGGCAGTGGATGTCATTTACTTAGATTTTCAGAAGGCATTTGATAAGGTCTCACACAGGAGGCTGCTTAACAAAATAAAATCCCATGGTGTTACAGGAAATATACTGGCATAGTTAGAGGAATGGCTGACAGGCAGGAGGCAGCAAGTGGGCATAAAAGGGGCCTTTTCTGGTTGGCTGCTAGTGACTAGTGGTGTTCCTCAGGGTCAGTACTGGGACCGCTACTTTTCTAATTGTTAGTGATTTGGATAATGGAATTGATGGCTTTGTGGCAAAGTTTGCAGATGATATGAAGATAGGTGAAGGGGTAGGTAGTGCTGAGGAAGCAATGCGATTGCAGCAGGACTTGGAAACATCAGAAGAATGGGCAAAAAAGTGGCAGATGGAATACAGTGTTGCGAAATGTATAATAATGCATTTTGATAAAAGGAACAATAGTGAGGACTATTATCTAAATGGGGAGAAGGTTCAAACAGCAGAGGTGCAGAAGGGCTTAGGAGTCCTTCTGCAAGTCTCCCAGAAGGTTAATTTACAGATTGAGTCTGTGGTAAAGAAGACAAATGCAGTGTTGGCATTTATTTCAAGGGGAATAGAATATAAAAGTAAGGAGATAATGCTGAGTCTTTGTAAGACATTAGTCGGGTCATACTTGGAGTATTGCCAACAGTTTTGATCCCCATACCTCAGCAAGTATGTGTTGTCATTGGAGAGAGTCCATAGGATGTCATGAGGATGATTCAGGGAATGGGGAGTGTTTGGCAGCTTTGGGTCTGTATGCATTGGAATGTAGGAGAATGCAGGGAGGATCTCACTAAAACCTACTGAATGTTGAAAGGACTAGATAGGGTGGATGCAGAGAGAATGTTTCCTATGGTGGGGGTATCCAGAACTAAAGTACACAGCCTCAAAGTTGAGGTGCGGCCTTTTAGTTCGGAGGCAAGGAGGAACATATTTAGCCAGAGAGTAGTGAATCTGTGGAATACTCTGCCACAGACTGCAGTGGAGGCCAAGTCTGTAGGTATATTTAAGGTGGAAGTTGATAGTTTCCTGATCGATCAGGGCATCAGGGGATATGGCGAGAAGGCAGATGTACGGGGTTAAGTGGGATCTGGGATCAGCCATGATGGAATGGCAAAGCAGACTCAAATGGGCTGAATGGCCTAATTCTGCTTCTATGTCCTATGGTCCAACATAAATTCATTTCAGGCCTTTAAACATTTATTTCATGTGTGTGAATCTAAAGCTTGCTGCACTTGATGTTGCCCAGGGAGCAAGTCAGATTCTCAAAAATAAGAAGCTTTACTTTATTCCTTTAGTGCTCATTTGCTGAATGCAGAGCAAATTGGCATTTTTGTAAAGTAGTTGGTTGGTTTTGCATTAGGTGAAGTGTAAATTGGCAAGGAAACTGGTGGGATTATTCTGAAGAGGAATATTCACTTTGATAGCAAATGGATAGATAGTGTTTAAATTTTATTAATGACTTTATTTATATTGATACTGACTTTATTTACAGTTAGCACAAGCTATCTATAGTTTCAAGGACATGGAGAAGTGATTCAGTATAGTAGTGAACCATTTGTTACTTTATTTTTCCTGTTGCTTTTCTTAAATTCATTATGCTTGCTTATTTCTAATGTGTGCGTGTACGAGGGGTGATTGATAAGTTTGTGGCCTGAGGTAGAAGGGGTCAATTTTAGAAAAGCTAGCACATTTATTTTTCAACGTAGTCCCCTCCTACACGTACACACTTAGTCCAGCGGTCGTGGAGCATACGGATCCCTTCTTTGTAGAAGTGGTCCACAGCAGGGGTGATTGATAAGTTTGTGGCCTAAGGTAGAAGGATATGAGTTATTAGCTTCAAACTTTCTGCACTATCACTCAAAGAATTGAACTGCACGTGCATGTAACGAGATCATCTTGGACCTCCAGGTCGTCCACAACAGGGGTGATTGATACGTTTGTGGCCTACGTTAGAAGGAGTTGAGTTATACAGCTCTCGTTATATGCATGTGCAGTTCAACTCTTTGAGTGAAAATGCAGGAAGTTTGAAGTTAATAACTCCTCTCCTTCTACCTTAGGCCACGAACTTATCAATCACTCCTCCTGTGGACCACTTTCTGGAGGTCCAAGATGCCGACCTCTACAAAGAAAGGATTCGTATGCTTCACGACCGCTGGACTAAGTGTGTAAATTTAGGAAAAATAAATGCGCTAGGTTTTCTAAAATTGACTCCTTCTACCTTAGGCTACGAACTTATCAATCACCCCTCGTATATGTTCATGAATCCACCTTAAACTCTGACTTTACTCACTGTCTTTTGTCCCATGTTTGCCTTTGCTGCATTTCCATCTGTGCTTCTGTGTATATGTATTTTCCTTTCCTTGCACCCCCTGACTCTGGCTCATGCTTGTTTCTGTCTCTCTCCTGTAAATCAAGTTTGGATATTGTTTCTTTCAAAATTGCATCACTAAGACATTGTACAGGTTTCCCCCGCCATCCAAAGGTAGAGCTTTCCTATGAAACAGTTCCTAAGCCGGAATGTCGTAAAGCGAAGAAGCAATTACCATTTATTTACAGGTGTCCCCCGCTTTTCGAACGTTCGCTTTACGAAACCTCACTGTTATGAAAGACCTACATTAGTTCCCTGCTTTCGCTTTCAGAAGGTGTTTTCACCGTTACGGGGAAAAAGCTGCGCGTGATAAAAAATCAGCGCGCGCCCCGAGCAGCCACTCTCCTCTGGATTCGGAACGGCATTCTCGCTGGCATTGCTTAAACACGTGCCTGTGAGCAGCCGTTAGCAAGATGAGTTCTAAGGTATCGGAAAAGCCTAAAAGAGCTTGTAAGGGTGTTACACTTAGCGTAAAACTAGACATAATTAAGCGTTTCCATCGTGGTGAACGAAGTAAGGACAAAGTGAGTTTGGCTTGTGGAAGTTGATGAAGATGATGTTGAAGAGGTTTTGGCATCCCATGACCAAGAACTGATAGATGAAGAGCTGATGCAATTGGAAGAGGAAAGGATAACAATCGAAACTGAATGCGGTAGCGAACTGAGCGTGAAGCAACTACATGAGATTTTCGCTGCAATGATAAAGTACGACTTTAATTTTGAAAGGGTATGTCAGTTTAGGGGATATTTGCAAGATGGTTTGAGTCCTTACAAAGAACTGAATGATAGAAAAATGCATGAGGCTCAGCAGTCAAGCAAGCCTTCCACATCAGCCACATCAGATGACGAACCTCGACCTTCGACATTGAGGCGGGCAGTCATAGGAGAAGATGAGCTGCCTGCCCTAATGGAAACAGACGATGATGAGATGACACCCCAGTGTCCCACCACCCCAACCCCCAGGCCGCGGACAGATACCGATTCGCGGAGAATGCTGCGGTAGCCGGGAGGCACACAGCACATCTTTAAGAAAAAAGCCAAAATAAACATGCTAATTAATTAGGTGCAGCCCGACACGTAATTGTCAGCCCAGATTAGAGGCGACGCAATCGGCAGTCCCATATACATAAATGGTAATTGCTTCTTCGCTTTACGACATTTCGGCTTACGAACTGTTTCATAGGAACGCTCTACCTTCGGATGGCGGGGGAAACCTGTATATGGGAAAAATTTGTGAGTGTTTGCAGACCCAAAAATAACCTACCAAATCATGCCAAATAACACATAAAACCTAAAATAACAGTAACATATAGTAAAGGCAGGAATGATATGATAAGTACACAACCTATATAAAGTAGAAATACTTCTCTATAATCATTGCCTGCACTATTCTCCGTAGCGAAAATCTCACGTAAGCGCTCTTGGCAGAAACATGGCGCAAGCGCTCTCGGCAGAAACACTCTCTCCAGTAACCTTTAAGGTATGAAGCTGCTCAATCATACCAAGTAACACATAAAAATAGACAGCCGATATAAAGTAGAAATAATGTATGTACAGTGTAGTATCACGGGAATTGGGAAGACATCGAGCACACTGATGATGGTGTGTTAGGCTGGGTCCTTGGAGGTTGGGGTGGTGCAGTGGCCCCCACCCTCCGGGCCACTGACTGATACCGATCCGCAAAGTATGCAGTGGTAGCTGGGACGCACCCAACACATCTTTAAGAAAAAAGCCGAAGTAAACAAGCTAATCAATTAGGTGCCGCCCGGCACGTAAATGTCGGCCCAGATAAGAGGCAATTGCTGATTGCGTCGCCTCTGATCTGGGCCGACATTTATGTGCCAGGCGGCACCTAATTAATTAGCCTGTTTATTTTGGCTTTTTTTTCTCAAAGATGTACTGGGTGCGTCCCGGCTACTGCTGCATTCTCCGCGAATCGGTATCTGTCCGCGGCCCGGGGGTTGGGGTGGTGGGACATTGAGGTGTCGTCTGTTTCCACCAGGGCAGGCAGGTCATCTTCTTCTATGTCTGTCTGCCTCGATGTCGAAAGTTGAGGTTTGTCGTCTGCTGTGGCTGATGTAAGGCTTGCTTGACTGCGAGCCTCGTGCATTTTTCTACCATACGGTTCTTTGTAAGCACTCAATCCATCCTGCAAATATGCCCTAAACCGATGTACCCTTTCAAAATTAAAGTCGTACTTTTCTGCAATCATTGCAGCGAAAATCTCACGCAGTTGCTTCGTATTCAGTTCCTGGACGAATTCACTTTTGGTCCATTCGCTACTGCATTCAGTTTTGATTGTCATCCTATCCTCTTCCAATTGCATCAGCTCTTCATCTATCAGCTCTTGGTCAAGGGATGCCAAAATCTCTTCAACATCATCTTCGTCAACTTCCACAAGCCAAACTCACTTTGTCCTTACTTTGTTCACCACGATCGAAACGCTTAATTATATTTAGTAACACCCTTACGAGCTCTTTTCCGATACCTTAGAACTCATCTTGCAAACGGCTGCTCACAGGCACGTGTTTAAGCAATGCCGGCTAGAATGCAGTTCCTGGGGAGAGCGGCTGCTTGGGGCGCGCGCTGCCTTTTATCGCGCGGATATTTTTCGCGTGCTGCCTTTTTTCGTAACAGTGAAAACACCTTCTGTTAGCGAAAACAGGTAACTAATGTAGGTCTTTCATAACAGTGAAGTTTCGTAAAGCGAACGTTCGGAAAGCGGGGGACACCTGTATTCCATCTTTAATATTCTATGAAGTATCTTAAGCATTAACTGCTCTTGCAAAATTTCTGTTGTCCTTTTCATTTTTTTTCTACTGAACTTGAAGATTTTAAAACTTGCTTTTGGCAATTGGATACATGCACAAAATAGAAATAAAAATAGCAAAGGCTGGAAGAAGTCATCAGATAAGGCAGCATCCTTGCAGAGACAGAAAAACAAGTAAATGTTTCTCGGCAATAACTCTTCATCAGAGCTCGAAAGTAGGGAAATAAGTGTATTTTAAGTTGCACAAAATGAGAGAGGTGGAGGGAAAACTGACAAGCAGCTGGAAGCCCAGAATTGTTATTGCAGACTGAACAGAGATGGTCTGTGAAAAGATTACCTGATCTGCAACTGGTGCCTCCTATACTTTTAATGCTCTATTCTGACCTCTTATGTTGTTTCATTGTGAGTTCTCAATGCCTCTCACTGGTGTTTTCAGAAATTTCAGGCATCAAGTTATTTTCTGTCGCCATGTATTTGCTGGATATTTTAGATTTCCTTTTCTTCTTTTCTGGCTTTAACTGTAAGTATTTAAAATAATGAATGTCTTTATGACTCTGAATCCTATCACAAATATACCCTCTGTTCACTCAATTACTTCTGCCTTTTTGCAACTTTTGCATGTTTGTTTTCTCACTTTCCCAGTTCTGATGAAGAGTCAATTACCTTACCTATGACTTTGGTTCTGTCTCCACAGATGCTGCTTGATCAGCTGAGTTGTTCAAGCATTTTCTGTAATTTTATTTTCTGTCTTCTGAATTTTTGCCATACACACAAAATTGAGATAATCTTAATATTTGTCAATGATATGAAGAAGTACTTTTATTGTCATTTAAAATTATGGTGATTAATTTGTACATTTGCATTATCTAGTAATGTATTTAAATTTATATATATTTCTAATAGAATCTAATTCTACACCGATTTTTTTTGTGTGGCCTTTTTCACTCAAGATGAAAATTATTACTTCTCATGTCTCCATTTTAATCTTGTTAAATAGCAGTGCATTGTCCTCTTTAAGCTGTTTTGGATACTAAGTCAAAAGGGATAATAAATGCAAGGGCCACATTTTAGACATGAACCTTTCCTGCTTCTCTGTAATTAAAAATCTGTAACACTATATTGTACTTATGGTCCTCAATGAGGCACACCCTGTAAAGTTTCTGTTTTTGTAATATATTTGTGTGCATCCTTGTATAGCTCCTTACATTTCATTCAATGACAGTGAATAAAATTTCAGTTCGTTGCAGCCCAAATACATCAGAGGTGTGTGATGCATGTATCTTCTTAAGATATATGCATTTGATATTAGTGTATATACAGCTTGACATGTAAAAGTTTTTATGAAAAGGGACTTCAGCATATTTTCTTTCCTTAAAGTTAAAAATATAATAATTTTTCCTGAGAATAATGGAGTGCTTTTATGTTTTCACAGTGCTATTCGAGAACTAACCGCAAAGACCCTCCATAATCTTACTCCGTACGCTTCAGAATACATGGCAAACAATGGTGATGTGTAGTTTACTTCAAATTGTACTGCTTTTAATAATACATGCAATGCTAACAGCAGATTATTTGTTGATTTGTACAACTGTTTTGGCGTAATAGTGTTCATTGTAATTTAGTTAACTGGAAATCAAGGTTTAAAAAGCCTGATTCTAAATATGATCAACAGAAAAAAACTATAAACTTCGGTTCTGATTCTTGAAAAACTTACTCTGTTTTATTCTATAAGATATCAGGTTTTATAACTGTCAATTCCATCCAGTCAACTATCTTTACTTTCCATTAAACATCTGGTTCTAACAAGATGCCTCCTTCATCTTTAAGATATGTGTCACAGAAACTAACTGCACATTATCCAATTTCCTTTGTCTCTTTATGTTCATTTCTTCTCTTTCATTAGAAACCTTTTAATTATATGTTCATTTCTAATACGTAATATCATATTTCAGGTTAGTCTACGAGTTACCTTTGTATTATAAATTTCCACGGTCACGATTATTATTATATCTCTTTAAAATATTTGGTTAATCCATGATGACAGACCATACCTCCTAAATTACACAGATCTATTGCCACTGGCCATTTCCAAAAGTTTTATTAAGATGTAGCTTGATGCACTTTGTTGAAATTTTTCCTATATTGTTGGTGTTCGGTACACAATTTGAGATATGGCCTTTCATACGAACTTGACACCAAAGATGACTACCATTTCATTGAAAAGGCACCCATTACTTTGTTCTACTCGTTTTTGAGATCCAGATACTGTTGGTATTGCCAGTATTTATTGCCCATCCCTACTTGTTATTTGTTGCTTATCAGCTGATGCTTGAATGTGCAGCAGGTCTTTACTGTACCAAGTATGGGCTGCTATACTTGCTGAGGAATTGAAAAGGAATTGAGCATTGCCCAGGCACTAGTGAATATCCACATTTTAGTCTTTTCCTGTTACTTTGTAGCTTTCTCATAAAGTCTCTTAAAATGTTTATCTGCTCTGGAAAGCTGAAATGAAATTTCCTCTACTACTCATCACGGTAAGGTATTTCATGTCTTAACAATCATTTGCTGAGTGAGTTTTTTTTCCCCTCTCCCTTTTCCTTTCCTCTGTATTGGTTTACCTACCAGAGAAAATAGTCACTTTGTAAGTCGTTGAACTTCGTAATCATCTATAGTTCTGGTCTCTGTTCAGAGCTATAACTTATCTACTATGATAACCTCCTGAAAAATCTACACAATGTTCTCAAAAATCTAATGATCTGTTGTTCTTTCTCAAATGAGGTGGGCTGCATCTCACAATGTCTTCCATGAATTAACCTTTATTTTTAACAAACTTGGCTGGAAAGGGCATCTGTTAATGAGATGATATTATCTACAAATACCATGCTTTTAAGTTGTAGGAAGTGCTTTTATATTATAACTGGCCAGGAGTCCTCTAACATCAGTCACGAGTTTAAAATCTGTTCCATATTAATATATTTCCAAACAGGTTTCTGCACCTTGCACAGTATCATATGGCTCCTTCAAATTCAGAAGTTGCATCCTATTTCACTATAAGCGAGATTAACTGTCTCTTCCTCATTCTTCTACAGTCTATGATAGGATTCACCATGTGTTCCATTAAATTCACGTCTAACTTACTGGAATGGTTAAGGAAAGTAAATTAAAGGCATACTTCATTAGGAGTTTGAAGAGATTTGGTATGTCAACAAATACACTCTAATACACTCTAAAGCATCTATAGATGTACCGGGAGAGCATTCTGCAGGCTGTATCACTGTCTGGTAAGCGGGGGGGGGTGTGGTGGGGGGCTACTGCACAGGACTGAAAGAGGCTGCAGAGGGTTGTAAATTTAGTCGGCTCCACCTTGGGTACTAGCCTACAAAGTACCCAGGACATCCTCAAGGAGTGGTGTCTCAGAAAGGCAGTGTCTATTATTAAGGACCTCCAGCACCCAGGGCATGCCCTTTTCTCACTATTACCATCAGCTTGGAGGTACAGAAGCCTGAAGGCACACGCTGAGCGATTCAGCAACAGCTTCTTTCCCTCTGCCATCCGATTCCTAAAAGGACATTGAACCCGCAAACACAACCTCACTTTTAATACATATTATTTCTGTTTTTGCACAATTTTTAATCTATTCAATATATGTACACTGTAATTGATTTATTATTATTTTTTCTTCTTTTGTGTTATGTATTGCATTGAACTGCTGTTGCTAAGTTTAAAAATTTCACGACACATGCTGGTGAAAGAAACCTCGTTCTGAATCTGGAATTGCATTGCTTTTAAGAACCACTACATTGTTGGTCCTTCTAAATTTTAGTTAGAATTGTGCTATTTGCTTGAAGAACAAAAAATTCATGCCATGTTGACTGAATGATAGTTGATGTGTTTTGCATTAATATGTTTTCAGCTATTTAAAGGAATTGTTTTTTCTTGCAGCTTTGTCACAGTTGTTACCTTTAGCAACGGGCATTGATTTGAATACACGTCATGGTGCAGTATTGGCCTGTGCAGAGATTGTTTATGCACTCAACAAAATATCTGTTGAGAACAACAGGTATGAGATTATTCAATGTGTTCAATTAAATAAAGCATGAATATATGTAACAGTCTAACTAAAGGAGAATAATAAAATTATTAATAATTATCAGTGAAAGAGGAGACAGTGAAGTAATGCTTTTATTAGTAACTGTTAATTAGGCTAACTTAGAACTGCTTTGTTTCCCTAAAGTTTCTCAGATTTTGTAATTATTAGTAACTCGTGCTCTGCTGCCTCAGTAATAAACAGATTAGTGTGCATCATTCAAGATTTCTTGGTCTGTTATGTTAACCGATGTGCTTCCCTAGTTCAATAAATGAATTACTTCTAACAACATGTTAAGAACTTAAGTTGAACTTTCAGACTTGAATCAAAGCAATTCTTTACATTTTCTTGCTATGATTGTAGAAACCCCATTTCCAGAAGTTGGGATATTTTCCAAAATGCAATAAAAACAAAAATCTGTGATATGTTAATTCACGTGAACCTTTATTTAACTGACAAAAGTACAAAGAAAAGATTTTCAATAGTTTTACTGACCAACATAATTATATTTTGCAAACATACACAAAGAATGTGATGGCTGCAACACACTCAACAAAAGTTGGGACAGAGGCATGTTTACCATTATGTTACATCACCTTTCCTTTTAATAACACTTTTTAATCGTTTTGGAACTGAGGATACTAATTGTAGTAGATTTGCAATTGGAAATTTTGTCCATTCTTGCTTGATATAAGATTTTAGCTGCTCAACAGTCCGTGGTCTCTGTTGTCTGATTCTCCTCTTCATGATGCACCATACATTTTCAATAGGAGATAGATCTGGACTGGCAGCAGGGCAGTCAAGCACACGTACTCTGTGCCTACAAAGCCACGCTGTTGTGGCCCGTGCAGAATGTGGTCTGGCATTGTCCTGCTGAAGTAAGCATGGACGTCCCGGGAAGAGACGTCACCTTGATGGCAACATATGTCTCTCTTAAAATCCTAATATATGCCTCAGAGTCAATGGTACCTTCACATACATGCAACTCACCCATGCCGTGGGCACTGATGCACTCCCATACCATCTCAGATGCTGGCTTTTGCACCTTCCGCTGATAACAATCTGGACAGTCGTTTTCATCTTTGGCACGGAGAACTCGACACCCGTTTTTTCCGAAAACTAGCTGAAATGTGGACTCATCTGATCACAGCACACGGTTCCAGTCTTTCAGTCCATCTGAGATGAGCTTGGGCCCAGAGGACTCGCCGGCGTTTCTGCATAGTGTTGATGTATGGCTTCCTCCTTGCGTAATACAGTTTCAAGTTGCAGCGACGGACTGTGTTGAGTGACAATGGTTTTCCAAAGTACTCCCGAGCCCAGGTGGCTATAATTGTCACAGTAGCATGACGGTTTCTTAGGCAGTGCTGCCTGAGGGCTCGAAGATCACGTGCATTCAACAGTGGTTTCCGACCTTGCCCTTTACGCAC
Organism: Mobula birostris; assembly: GCF_030028105.1. Classification (NCBI taxonomy): domain Eukaryota; kingdom Metazoa; phylum Chordata; class Chondrichthyes; order Myliobatiformes; family Myliobatidae; genus Mobula; species Mobula birostris. The sequence continues at coordinate 24,057,632 of NC_092393.1, forward strand.
TGAGATGTCTCTGAATTCTCTGCATCTTTTCACAATATTATGTACTGTAGATGTTGAAAGACCTAAATTCTCTGCAATCTTGTGTTGAGAAATGTTCCTTTTGAACTGACTAACAATTCTCTCACGAATTTTGGTACAAAAGGCTGAGCCACGACCCATCCTTGCTTGTAAAGACTGAGCCTTTGATGGACGCTACTTTTATACACAGTCATGATACCTCACCTGCTACCAATTAGCCTGCTTAACGTAGAGTCTTCCAAACCGGTGTTACTTGAATATTCTGTGCACTTTTCAATCTTATTTTAACTCTGTCCCAACTTTTGTTGAGTGTGTTGCAGCCATCAAATTCTAAATTTGTGTATATTTACAAAATGCAATTAAGTTGGTCAGTAAAACTATTGAAAATCTTTTCTTTGTACTTTTGTCAGTTAAATAAAGGTTCACGTGAATTAAGATACCACGGATTTTTGTTTTTATTGCATTTTAGAAAATATCCCAACTTTTCTGGAAATGGGGTTTGTAATATTTTGTATCTTTGGTAGCAAAAACTAACCTACAAAATAATGAGCAACACACATCAAAGTTGCTGGTGAACGCAGCAGGCCAGGCAGCATCTCTAGGAAGAGGTACAGTCGACGTTTCAGGCCGAGACCCTTCGTCAGGACTAACTGAAGGAAGAGCTAGTAAGAGATTTAAAAGTGGGAGGGGGAGGGGGAGATCCAAAATGATAGGAGAAGACAGGTGGGGGAGGGATGGAGCCAAGAGCTGGACAGGTGATTGGCAAAAGGGGTATGAGAGGATCATGGGACAGGAGGCCCAGGGAGAAGGAAAAGGTGGCCGGGGGGAAAGCCCAGAGGATGGGCAAGGGGTATAGTCAGAGGACCCCAGACAGTCCTTCCAGGTGAGGCGACACTTCAACTGTGAGTCGGCTGGGATGATGTACTGCGTCTGGTGCTCCCGATGTGGCCTTCTATATATTGGCGAGACCCGACGCAGACTGGGAGATCAGTTTGCTGAACACCTACACTCTGTCCGCCAGAGAAAGCAGGATCTCCCAGTGGCCACACATTTTAATTCCACATCCCATTCCCATTCTGACATGTCTATCCATGGCCTCCTCTACTGTAAAGATGAAGCCACACTCAGGTTGGAGGAACAACACCTTATATTCCATCTGGGTAGCCTCCAACCTGATGGCATGAACCTTGACTTCTCTAACTTCCGCTAATGCCCCACCTCCCCCTCGTATTTTTATACACACATTCTCCCTCTCTCTCTCCTTTTTCTCCCTCTGTCCCTCTGACTATACCCCTTGCCCATCCTCTGGGCTTCCCCCTCCCCCTCTTCCTTCTCCCTGGGCCTCCTGTCCCATGATCCTCTCATATCCCTTTTGCCAATCAACTGTCCAGCTCTTGGCTCCATCCCTCCCCCTCCTGTCTTCTCCTATCATTTTGGATCTCCCCCTCCCCCTCCCCCTCCCACTTTTAAATCTCTTACTAGCTGTTTCTTCAGTTAGTCCTGACGAAGGATCTCAGCCTGAAACGGCAACTGTACCTCTTCCTAGAGATGCTGCCTGGCCTGCTGCGTTCACCAGCAACTTTGATGTGTGTTGCTTGAATTTCCAGCATCTGCAGAATTCCTCGTGTTTGCGCTACAAAATAATGATTTATTTGGGGGAGTCTAGGACCAGAAGGCACAGCACCGGAATAGAGAGACATCCCTTACCACAGGAAACGTCCTCTCCAACTGCACTCTGTCTAGGCCTTTCAACATTCAATAGGTTCCAATGAGATAGTCCCTCATTATTCTAAATTCCAGTGAGAAAAGATCCAGAGTCGTCACTCACTGCTGATACGATAAGCCTTTGATCATTCCTGGAATCATTCTTGTGAACCTCTACTGTACCTTCACCGTGTCACAAATTCTTTCTTAAATAAGGAGCCCAAAACTGCTCATGATACTCCATATGAGGCCTCATCAGCGCCTTATAAAGCCTCAGTGTTACATCCTTGCTTTTTTATTTTTGTCCTCTCAAAATGAATGCTAACATACTATTTGCCTTCCTCTCCACTGACTCAATCTGCAAATTCACCTTCAGGAAATCCTGCAGAAGGACTTCCAAGTCATTTTGCATCTCAGACTTTTGTATTTTCTCTCCGTTTAAAAGATAATCAGTGCTTTTACTCTTTCTACCAAAGTGCATGACCATACACTTCCAGACAGTATATTCTATTTGCCACTTCTTTGCCTATTCTCCTAATCTACCCATGTCCTTCTGCAGCCTCCCTGCTTTCTCAATACTTCCTGCCCTTGTACCTTTAAATCGTCTGTAACTTTGTCACAAAGCAATCAGTTCCATCATCCAAATCATTGACGTAGAACGTAAAAAGCAGTGGTGCACCCCTGTGGAACACCACTAGTCACCGGCAACCAATCAGAAAAGGCTCCCCCTCATTCCCAATCTTTGCCTCCTTCCAATCAGACAATGCTCTATCCATGGTAGTAGCTTTCATGTAATACCATGAACTCTTGTCTTGTTAAGCAGCCTCATGTGCAGCATCTTGTCAAAGGCCTTCTGAAAACCCAAGTACACAACATCTACTGATTCTCCTTTGTCTTTTCTGCTTGTTATTTCCTCAAAGAATTCCAACAGATTTGTCAGGCAAGATATTCTGTGAAGGAAGCTATGCTGACTTTGGACTATTTTATCATTTACCTCCAAGTGCCCTGAAACTACATCCTTAACAAATGGCTCCAACAAATTCCCAACCACTGAGTTCTGGCTATCTGGCCTATAATTTCCTCTCTTCTGCCTCCCTCCCTTCTTAAAGAGTAGAGTAAAGTTTGCAATTTTCCAGTCCTTTGGAACTATTCCAGAATCCAGTGTTTCTTGAATGATCATTACAAAGCCCTCACAATCTCTTCAACTCCCTCTTCCAGAACCCTGGGGCATAGCCATCTGATCGAGGTCTTTCAGATCTTTCAGTTTCGCAAGCACCTAATAGTGGCAAATGCACTTACTTCTGCTCTCTGACACTCTCGATTTTGCAACTCTGCATTATTAATTTTCCTTCTGTCTCTGTTCATGTACTATTCAAGATAATCTGTCCATGAGGTTCATTTTTTCTCCTCTTTGATCCATACCCATACCCCAACCTGCGTATTTGTACTGTAAATGATCCAAAAATTCTTTTCATAATTTACCATTGACAATCCACCACAAAAGTAACCTTATTCTATCTCAAATTTGTTTTAACTCTCGCAGGTCCTTTTGTGCCCTCCTAAACTTCTTTCAAATATTGCAGAGTTTAATGTTTGAAATTTTCTGTTCATGTCTCAGATTTTGCCACAGAACTGATATTATGTTGAGAGTGAAATTCTCAATGTAGTCAGGCATTCATTGATCATTATGTGCATTCTACATTCTACAATCTTTACTATAACGTCAGTTAACACTCTTTTACTTTTGTCTCAAAGTGAACAATTCGTTATTTTCTCCTAATCAGCAGTATCACCAAATAACTCTTTTTTTTACCATGCAAGCACGTTGTTTATTTGTTTCAGTGGTTTTTCAGCAGGTAATTGGAGAAAGGTTGCAAATCTGGCTGTTTTAGGATTGTTCAGAGAACTGCTTTTACTAAGCTGGGGAAATCTAAGAGTGATCTTCTGATACATAACAAAATTAATTCTTTTTTGTCTTTTTAATTAAATTTGTTGATATTTGGATAATTCTGTTTGAAGTGAAAGATGGTGTCCTAGAAAGGAGCTTATTTTGTTCAGAATTATTAATAGGATACTCGCAAACATGATTGGAGTAGATTTATTAAACTGGTTCTTCTATTTATCATGTTGACTCATCAAAGTTTGTTCAATAATCATCTCTTTAACAGGCCAGTGACAGATTTTATCAGTGAGAATACACTGGAAAGTCTGAAGAATATTCATCGAAAGGTATGCCTGGCACAATACAATCTATATACTACTAAAACTCTCATGCTGTGTTTGTGACCTCCAATTAGCGCAAACGGTGCATTACGGCAGCACTATTTTTGGCTAAATCGACTTAAAATGCGCTAACTTACCGAATGCAGGCAAAGTTCAGGGTTATATATTCGTATAAAATTGTTCACTCGCCAAAATCAACAGCCTTGCTTTCACCCGAGAGCCGATGTCAGCCATGATAGAAACCGTGACGCGACACCACGACGCATGTGCACGGTCAGCCTCAGAAACGACTCATGATGCTCACAGCAGCGACACCAACCGGAGCAAAAGTAAAGGGCAGCTCTATTTCGAGCGGTCACATTCTGCTAATCACCATCAGCATGTGCAGAATTGGGACAGATCAAACTGAGACCCATCAATAAGAGATAATTAAATCTTATTGTAATGATGTACTTCAAGACACCCATCAAATCCTTTGCTGCAGTCAAAGGACAGTGATGACTATATCAAGTCCATTTAGGAGAGCACCAACCACATCATCAAGAATAATCAGCATCCTGGAGGCTTTGGTATTACTGCTTCGTATCTTCTATCCAGCATTAGGGTAAAAAAAAATATGGTCAGCCTAATTATGCCATGTGGAAAGAGAAGGGGGACATTATGGTCAAGAGATGATGCCAAACATCGTCAGGAAGCAGCAAGGAGAGGGAGAGAAAAGAATCGGATGATGTCAGGGCTGCATGACTCCAGGATCAAAGAGTCAGGACAAAAAAGATTAGAGAAGAAGAGACAGAGGAGGAGAGGCATGCACGTCTCCAAAATGACAACAACTGGCATAGAAGGAGGAGACAGGAAGAGACAAAGGAGCTGAGAAATGCATGTCTCCAGGATCAGAGACAAACAACAAACAGCAGAAGAGATGAACAGACAGGGGATGAAAGGGCTGCATGTCTCCAGAATGACAAAAACAGGCACAGGAGGAGGAGAGAGGAAGAGACAAAGGAGCTGAGAAATGCACATCTCCAAGATCAGAGACAAAGAACAAACAGCAGAAGAGATGAAGAGACGGGGAATGAAAGGACTGCATGTTTCCAGAATGACAATGAGAGGCACAAGGGTGGCAGATCAACCAGAAATGATGCCATCAAAAGTGCCCTTCGTTAAACAAAGAGGAGCTATATTTGCCTTGCTGCGCGTCGTTCTTCTTTAATAAACTGAGGTTTTCTTCTTCAATTTCCAAAGCAAAGCGATACCAATAGCATTCAGGAAAATTTAATGTCCATTCTGGTCACATCAGACTGCACTACCCTTCTCTCAAAAGGTGCCCCAATAGGTCACCCTGTTGTCCAGTTTAGCAATATATTTAAATGCAATTATTCACCTTTAAACAACAACAACCTTGCTTGGTCTGTATTTCCGCTTTCTGTGAACAGGGCCTGTTTGATCGTGCCACATTTGTTACTGAAGGCCTTACCAACAAGATCTGCTTAAGTGATGATTTAGCTGGAATTATAGAGTCATTGAATACTACAGTGTAGAAACAGGCCCTTTGGCCCATCCACTCAATGCTTAACTAATAATTTACCTTGTCTCATTGATCTGCACCCGGACCATGGCCCTCCAGACTCCTTCCATCCACGTACCTATCTAAGTTTCTTTTAACCCATGACCTCTAGTTCTAATCTCACCCAATCTCAGTGATAAAGCCTGCTTGCATTTATTCTATGTATACCTCTCATAATTTACTATCAAATCTCTCCTCATTCTTCTGTGCTCTAGGGAATAAAATCTTAATTTATGTGAGAAGGTTGCTGCTGTCTAGTAATTTGAAGTTATCAGTTGAAACTATGGTCTGTGGCAAAAATAGTTGGTGAACAAGCCAGATTTAAATTTTGGTTTCATTGTCAGTGAAGATAATGGTTATACAGGTTCCAATTAAGATGATACACAGATCATTTTCATTTACTTTGTCCATAATCTTGTGTGTCCTAAAGTGTGAATTTAAGTAATTAGGGTGTTATGAGGAGAGAATATGGAAATGTTATATGGGAATCTTCCAGAAGTTGATATCTCAAACATTCATCCTCACTTCTTTTTCACAACGTAACTGGTAAAGTAAATTCAGAAAATATTAAAAAGCGTCCGTTAGTCTTGCGAGACCGTGGATCTGCACCTGGAAAGTCTTCACTCTCCAGGGCGCAGGCCTGGGCAAGGTTGTATGGAAGACTGTCAGTTGCCCATGCTGCAAGTCTCCCCTCTCCACGACACCGATGTTGTCCAAGGGAAGGGCATTAGGACCCATACAGCTTGGCACCAGTGTCGTCGCAGAGCACTGCGTGATTAAGTGCCTTGCTCAAGGACACAACACATTCCCTCGGCTGGGACTCAAACTCATGACCTTCAGATCGCTAGTCGAACACTTTAACCACTTGGCCACGTGCCCACACGTGAAAATATATATCTATTGATTCAATACGATTTCTCAATAGTTATCCCTTTCAACTAAATTTGGTAAGTCTTTTCATTTGATTGTTTTTAAGAATAGATTTTGCTAGGTCAAACTTTTGCTATTTGCTTATCAATTTGTCATTTTGTACTAATAGTAAATTGAGCATAGATCTATTTTATATATTCTAATGGGCTGTTATTTCTTCCAGCTGTATAACTGCCAGTTTTACAGGTAAGAGTTTATTATAGCCACTTAATCATTTAGCACACTTGCTTAATTTTTAATGTGATGTTGGATTTTTTCATATCATTCAGCATAGATGTTTTGATAATTGAAGAACACTCCATGCACCAATCCCCCTCCAGCACCCATCCCCTCTCCCCTCCCTTGGCATTCCTCTACACCTCCACCCTCCTATCAGCTTCCAACTCTCCCCACCTCCCAAACCCCCTTGCCATACCCCTCCCTCCCTCCCTCCCAGCCCCATCACTCACCCTCCCAAATCTACCCCTCTCCCTGCAGGTGTGACCCTCCACCTCCTCTGCCACCCCTCCCACTCGTCTGCCTTCTCTCCTCGGCCTTCCCTCAACCTCCTCTGCCCCTCCCCTACTCTTCCCCAACCCCTCCAATGCCACCTCCCCCTCCTCTGACCCCCCTCCCCCTCCTCTGACCCCCCTCCCCCTCCTCTGCCGCCCATCCCCTCCTCTGTCTGTTTCCCCTCCTGCTGCCCCTCCCCCTCCTCTGCCACTCCACTTCTCCCCTTCTCCTTGCTTCTCCTCTCCCTCTCCCTCATCCCATCCCCCTCTACCTGCCTCCTTCTCCACCTTCCCCTACACTTATCTCTCCTTCTCTGCCTTTCTTCTTTCCTTTGCCTGCCTGTCTTGCTCTTGCCCTCTTCTTGCTCTTCATCCTTTTTTAGTTGTCCTCTGTATTCTACATTTGGCTTGCCTGTTCATAATGTGATTTATGAATCTTATAGTTGTCGTGAGTGTTCCCACGTTTAATTTTTAAGTTGCGTATCTTCATTTGTCTAGCCAGCGATAGCTTTGAGTTCCACTCTGGAAGTGGATAAGTTGTAGACCATGTCATCGACTTACTCATTTATTGTAGTATTAATTTAATGACCCAGTATACCTACCTGCTTTTTTTCATTTTTCTGATTGGTGACATCTGTGCTGTGCATTGAATCTTCTTGTGTATATATTGTGTCCTCTAATAGAGTAAATCTGTTAAGTACTACTTCACTGGGAAAAATGTGCTGACTCTTGTTGGGTTTTCTTTGAAGATAATGGGGATTCAATTAGTCATGCCTCTCTTCCTCTTGGTTAATAAGATATCTCTGCAACTGATTTAATCATGGTATTGCTGACAGCTTTGTGACACATTAATTTTGAATGGAATGAATTTAGTGTTGTGCTGATAATTAACAACCTTGTATCATATTATTGTCTGGACCTTTGTTTTCCTGAATGCTTTACCACTATGTTCATGTGTATGGCTGGAATATACTTTCAATAGTCATTTTCTGCCCTTGAATTGCCACCATGGAAATTCCTTTGATTGCCTCGATAGCTATTATATGCTCTACAATAGACTGTAGTATAACCTGAAACAATAATTCTTGCTAATGATTGCAAGAGTGCAGTTCCTTTTATATAATAATTACTGATATATTGGATGGCATCCGTTAGTCTCGTGAGACCATGGATCTGCGCCTGGAAGGTCTTGCTTCAGTCTCTCCGGGGTGCAGGCCTGGGCAAGGTTGTATGGAAGACCGGCAGTTGCCCAAGCAGCACGCCTCCCCTCTCCACAGCACCGATGTTGTCCAAGGAAAGGGCAAGGCCTGATACAGCTGGGCACCAGTGATGTCGCAGCAGTTGCCAGAGCGAGGTTGAAGGCAATGTTGGACTGCCTTAGGGGCTCCAGCTCTGGATTTGTCCTCACGGTTTACTCCCGAAGCCTTTCCCATGAGTGGGTATGGCCACAAGGCAGCGGAGGTTTGAAATCAGTTTTCCCTCTCGTAGATGGACTGCCTTCCCAGGCTGACAAGCTCCATCTACCCGAAATTATTGATATAATGAACCTTTTATTGTCATGTCTTGAACAACTTTCAGGCTTGTGGTATCTGTTGTAACATTCACTTCACATAAGTACAAGTTCAAGTTTACTTTGTCATTTAACCATACATGAATACAGCCAAATGAAACAGTGTTACAAGTACCTGTACCAGGTAGTGATCATCATGCACCTCTCCTTAATCTTCAGCACCTCTAAAAACATTAAATACCACATTGTCAAGATCCAAGTGATCACCAAAGACCTGAGATTTCAATGGTTCATCCACAATAGCTATGCAAATTAGAGGTTAGCTATTCTGCAGCAAATGACTCACCTGCCTCCAATTTTTTTCTAGCATTCATAACGCACAAGGCAGAAAACTGATAGAATACTCTTTAGAATTTGAATTTGAGTGTCTGGAATTAAATGTGTGAATATTCATAAAATAGCATGCATGCAAATTGTTCCTAATCTTGTTTCTTGCATATTTTTGAGAAGGTTGTAGGAGGGATGTGGTTTTGTGCCTGCATGCTCACACTTGCATTTGCCTTTGTGATCCAATAAGAATAAGAAAATTAAGTGTTTTGTTTTCAGGACAAAGCACCTGCAAGTTTTGCTCCAAGTTTCTTGTTAAACTGAAATTCGAACATTGCATTATTGCCCTCAGGCAATAATTAATTTTTATAAACAAGTGCAGGCAGTAGCTTAAACACAGGTGTTTCTGCAGATGCTGGAGATCTTGAGCAACACATTCAAAATGCTGGAAAAACTCAGCAAGTCAGGCAGCATCTATGGAGGGGAATAAACAGTCGACATTTCTGGCCAAGGCCCTTCATTGAAACTAGAAAGGAAGGATAAGCCAGAATAAGAACGGGAGTGGAAGGAGTACAAGCTAACAGTGATAGGTGAAACTAGGTGAGGAGGGAGGTGGGGGGGAGGGTGATGAAATAATAGCCTGGGAGGTGATCAATAAAGAAGTAAGGGTCTGAAGAAGAAGGAATTTAATAGTTGAGGACAGCAGACTGTAGGAGGAGAAGAGGAGGAGGAGGGACACCAGAGAAAGGTAAGAGGCAGGTGAGGAGAAAAGGGCAGTTGAGAGGGTAACCAGGGTGGGAAATAGAGAAAGAGAGAAGGGGAGATAAGGGAGTAATTACTGGATGGTAGAGAAATCGATATTCATGCCATCGAATTGGAGGCTATCCAGACGGAATATAAGGTTTTGCTACTCTAATGGAATTTGGCCTGACCGTGGCAGTAAAAAGGCCATGGACAGACATATCAGAATGGGAATGGAAAGTTGAATTGAAATGTGTGGCACCGGAGAGATCCCGCGTTTTGCAGTGGAATATGCTTGACAAAGCCGTCCCTCAATTTGGGTCGGGTCTCAATGTTTTGGAGGCTGCACCAGGAGCAATGGATACAGTAGAGAGTTTGTGTCACCACACTTGGGAGGAATGTTTGGGGCTCTTAGTGGTGAAGAAGGAAGAGCTGTAGGGGCAGGTGTAGCACTTATGCACTTTCAGCGATAAGTGCCAGGAGGGAGATGTGGAAACAGACAAGTGAGACATATAGAGAGTGGTTCTCACAGAAAGTGGAGGGCGGGGAGGAAAAGATTTGGTTAGATCCCTTTGGAAATGGCAACAGTAGTTTATTTAGGTGGTAAACTCCCTGCACATTTGGTGTAAGGTCTTTCAAGGGTATTTTACATGGACAGATGGAACAAATATGGTGAACAAGCTGCTTCACCTACAGTCAACATATGGTGTTCAATTATTAGGCTAAGTAAGAGTGACACTCAGCTAGCAATTGGCAGCTGATGATTAGTATTTATTGGCAAGTCTTTCCTTCAATTCACTTTGAATTGTGATTTATCCAGTTTTTCTTTTCCTAATTTCTATTTGGTAAATTGCAATTTTGTTTAACTTCTGTGAAACACTGTAAGTGATTTGAATTGATAAGGAGTGCAGACTTAGGAACATTGGCCCTCCTGCAGACTGCTTCCTCCAGACTTGTTATAATCATAATGTCACTTGGTCAATAGTCATGAAGTGACGTGCATCAATATCTAACATAGCAATATATCCCAAAGCTATGCTACGGAAGTCTTAGAATATAGGACAGCATAGGCCCTTTGGCCCATAAAATTGTGCTGAACTTACTAAACTGGTAATTAATACCTAACTAAATAATCCCTTCTGCCTACACAGTGTCCATGTCCCTCTTCTTTGCATATTTATATGCCTATTTAAGAGTCTCTTAAATGCCTCAATTGTATTTGCCTCCATTACCAATCCTAGCAGTGCATTCCAGGCACCCACTGCTCTCTGTAAAAAAAAAAACAACTTGCCCTGCAGAGTTCCTTTGAAATTCCCCCCCTCATCTTAAATACATGGCTTCTGGTATTGGATGTTTCATCCCCGAGAGAAAGATGCCAGCTGCCTATCTTTGCCTCTCATAATCTTATAAACTTCTATCCGATCAGATCTCTCCTTAGCTTCTGCCCAGAGAAAACCCAAATTTGTCCAACCTCTCTTTATCGCATATGTCCTCTAAATCAGGCTGCATCCTGGTAAATCCTGTATCCTCTCACATCCTCCCTATAATGAGAGACCAGAATTGAATGCAATATTCCACTTATGCCTCTAACCAAAGTTTTATAAAGCTGCAACACAACTTCCTGATTTGTGAGTGAACTCAGTGCGTTGACTAATAAAGACAAGCATCTCATATGCTTTCTTAACCCCCCCTTTCAACCTGTGCCATCTTAAGAAAGCAGATGACAAAGACTTCATAAATGAGCTGAGGTTTTGAGGAGCATCCTTGAAGAAAAGACGTGGGAGACAAAGATGTGGAGAAGTTTTAGAACTTTGGTAAATATGAAATGACCAAATGGCTAAAGTTGTAAGAGCATAGTTACCTTGGAGGGTTTTATGGGTCAAGGAAATCACAAAGGCAAGACAGGCTGAGGACATGGAATAGATTAGTACTGGAATTGGCTTTTTATTATCACAAGATACAGTGACGAGCTTATCTTGTATACTGTTCATACAGATCAAATCATTACACAGTGCATTAAGGTAGTATGAGGTTAAACAACAATGTAGAATAAAGTGTAACAACTACAAGAAAGTGCCATGCAGGTAAACAAGATGCAAGATCATAACAAGGTATTGTAGATTGTCAGGTCAGGGGTTATCTTATCGTACTATAGTACTATAGTCTTATAACGGTGGGGTAGAAGCTGTCCCTTAGCTTGGTGGTTCATGCTTTCAAAATTTTGTATCATATATGTGATGGAAGAGGGGTGAAGAGAGAATGATTAAGATAGATGGGGTGTTTGATAATGCTGGCTGTTTTACTGAGGCAGCAAGAAGTATGGACAGGATCCATGGAGGGGAAGCTAGTTTCCGTGATGCTCTGAGCTGTGTCTGAATTGAAGATGAGATGTGCTGCTGAGTACTTTAGTAGGAATATAGTCAAAAGTTCATCTTAGGTTTAAGTATAATACTAGTTTCCAAACACTGGTTCACTTTCAAACTGTGTTATCAGCAAGAGAATTTGAGTCCCTGGTAGTCATTAAGGAGGGAAAGGCATAAAGTCAGGATTGTGTGAGGTAACATAATTAAAACCCATCTTCTCTGCAATATTTTTGTTTTGCTTCTGCAATTGCCCCTCATGCAACTGCCAATGTTTCTTCCCTACTCTAAGATGGTGGTCACTCATGCCCTGAAGTGCCATCCTTACCTCCACATCTTTTCAGTGTTTCCCTTTTTGAAAGGCCACATCGCTCCCTATTTGCCGATCTATTTTTTAAATTATTCCTTATTGAAATCATTTTATTATATTTTACTACTTTAGTGACACCAACCCACAAAATTTAATTTTGTGTGTGACCAGTACCAAATTACCTCCAATATAATTTCCAATGTACTTACTGGTATGTGTGGTTCTGTTTGCACCAGCAGTGATATTTTTGTAGAGTAGGTATTGATGCAAGCTAACCTGATGCTTTTTTAAGGTATGCCAGTTTGTGGCAGTGTTTTCTGAACAGCTCCGCTGTCATATTGGAAAACAGCACTCCATCTAATGCCCTTAACCGTGCAGAACTGAGTGTGCATTCTATGAAAAAAGACTTCCCCAAATGTTTTTAAAAGCAATAATTGGTTCCTTGTAAATAAATTACATGTTTTATGTGCTTTAAGAGTTTATTAATTTCTGGTTGTCAATATCGGTAGGAATCACCATCCCAGGTGCAAAATGTCCTTTGATTGACTTCAAGATTTCTGCACAAGCTCAGTGCTTCCAGATGTGCTGCATTGGGAAAAAGAGTAGAGGGATATTCTGTTAAAAAAAGAAAGAGGAGGAGGAGGAGGCAGAGAATGGTTCTTGTACAAGACCTCATTTCACCTACTGTATTCAGGGATTAGATTTCTACTTGAACTTCATCAAGTTGTGAGATACCTGTTCATTAGCAAGGTTGTTTTTCAATGAAGTCAGAATCAGAATCACGTCATTGCCAGTGTGTGAAACATATTGGAATTGATTGTGGGTCAGTGCCAAGCAGGACAATACTGTAACAGACAACATAATAGCAACCAACAAATTACAAGACAATAGTGCGAACAGCCAACTATTGACTCAAGTGTCAATAATTAAACTTAAATAAATGCAAACGTGTGAATAGACTGAATAATTATCAACAGAACAAGGAGAGCAGAAAAATCCATTTAATGGATGTTGTACAGGGCCCATTAGGATATTACATCTCTGTGAGTTTTGTTGAGAACTGGCTAGCTACAGGGAAGTAGCTTTGGAGATGCTGTGTTGTCCTGGTGGTGATGGACTTGTAGCGTTTCCCTGGCGGCAATTTGGTGAATAGGTGACTGCTAGGATGAGTGGAGTCAGCAGTAATTTTTCCAACTGTTTTCTTTGCTCTGGCAATGAACAAGTCTTTTAATATCAGTAGTTGACAGTCAGTGATCTTCTCTGCTGAGTGGAGCACTTGCTGCAATCTGGACGGGGAGGGAGGAGGTGGTGGGAAACCAAACAGTGGTTACAGCACTCTCATTGATGGCTGAGTAACAATTCATCAGGATATGCCCTGAGATATTAAGTTTCCTAAGCTGGTGTAGGAAGAATAATTTCTGCTGGGCTTTCCAAGTGAAGAGCGTAAATAGGCCACAGCATAATTCGGGTGATAAGGTCCCCATTACCGGTGGCTGTCTAGGTCACTTTTATATTTCTGGGTATATTCGCACTAGAGCTGGAAATATTTGCAACATTGTGCTGTTTGCTATTAGTGTAGTATATGAAGGATCATAGACAATCCCTGACCATAGTGAGTCTTTAATTCACTCTTTCAAGCAGATTAGTAAGTAACTTTACATGCATAATTATCTCTATGCAATGTACTGTTCAATTATGCTTCATTTTATAACTGTATGTTGTGAGTAGTAGGTGTCTATGCAGTTTATTGTACTGTAGCCCAAATTTTATTCACGTACAGAATGCTGTTGTTGCTGGGTAGTTTAATACTTAACATTAATCCTCAATTCACATAGAAAAAGTGATGGTGAATTACTGAGTCCTCTAGTTATGACAGATCCACGCCCTGTTAGGGGTTGTTGACCTGTGAGCTAGCCATGAAAAAAGATAGCCATGTAATACATTTCCACTTGAAGAAATATTTGAAGGTGCTCTCCTCCATTCTCCACCTTTGTCTTCAGTGATACTTCCACTAAACTTCAATACATGGATTTGCTTGTCAGAGTTGGCTATTGACTGGTTCTTATATTATGTGAAAGTTATTTACTACAAGCCTGAAATTTTTCCATGTCTTTCTGCAGGCAAGAACTCCACTGGGAGTGCCTTTGTTGATATTTGCAACTCATCAAAAAGTGGAATTCTTTGATTGAGTTGTTCTCTGATCTTGGCAACTTACTTGCCAACATTCCGTCAGCATACGGGGAGACACCGTCAGTGCACTGTTGCATCCGAATGCCTGGCCTTTATGTGACGTCCAATCAGCTAATTGAAAAGTACATAAAAATACATAAAGGCCAAGTATTTGAAGGACCCTCCACAACCAACAGCACACTGACGATATTTCCTCGTATGGTGACAAAATACTTTCAAGTAAATTGCCAAGATCGGAGAACAACTCAATCAAAGAATTCCACTTTTTGATGAGTTGCAAACATCAACAAAGGCACTCGCTTCTGACTTAATGAACAGGGCATCATTAATAAAGAAACGTGCACAGACTGATGCAGTTTTTGATTTAAGGTTGTCATTGCTCTAGAACTTGGTGGTCGTTGAGGAACCCAAATTAGCTGATTATGTGTAAGCAGTTTACTGGATGAGCAATCACGAGCCTTGTTAATAACATCTCCCTTGCCTTGTTGATTGTGTAGAAGTAGACTGATTTGGTTGTGTGTTGCCAAATAGGCTTTTCTGTTTTCTTTGGGGGACAGTTTACACCAGATCAATTTTCCTCATTCAGTAGATTGTTACTATTGTAACTGTGCTCTAGCACTGTGGTTAGGGGTATGGCTAATCGTAGACCTGTGTCCAAAACCATGTCTTTAATAAAAATAATTTAGTGCTCAGAACACATGATATCAAAGACAAGGCACATTTATTGTCAAAGTATACAACCCAGAGATTTGTTTTCCTAGAGACAACCATGAAACAATGAAAACCATGGAACCCATTAAAGAAAAGCATCAAACTCCCAATGCGCAAAAAAAGGAACACTGTGAAAATGGGGAAAAAAATGAGCGATAAACACAGAATATAAAACACCAAACCGTAATGTCATTGAAAGAGTCCAGACATATCCAGTCCAGCTCAGTTCACCCCAGCCCAGCGCTGTTTCTTTGTTATTTGCGTGGCCATAGAGCCAGTCCACCCCAATCAATATTGCACAAAATGGCAATAAAAAGGAGCAACCAGAAAACCAGAAATACATGATAATGTGAACTACACAAACTGCGTTGATTAAACCTTGCCCAACACCCATGACTCCAGCAGCATCGAGTGAGAGGGGAAGGCTGGTTATATGCGGGTACCTTCTTCAGGGAACAGCGAACGCGAGAGAGAGAGGGACCCTGGTCACATGCATCACCTTCCCCTGGCAGCAAAGAGGGACTGGTTACTCAGAGGTAGTCAGTGCTGAACACCTGCCCACTTCTGCTTTCATCCAAATCATTTCAATCTTCCTTAACGCTTTAATTTGTGAGATCAGTGAGAAATGGTGTCAGTCGTGGGCTCGTTCCTGTCTCCAGGCCACACACTTAGCTCAAAACCTCACCAAACTCCCTTGGTAAAGCACCAGATCGCTCAATCGTCCCAAAAACACATTGGCAAAATTGTAGATCACAGGGTCCAACAGTAGAAAGAAAAAGAAGTTAAAGAAGTGAAAGAAGTCATTTTGTGAACCATTTGGAGTTTTTGCCCTTGTTCACTGGTGCCATCTTCTTCCGGATTGTCATTAGTTGTAATGACATTCAAGAATAATTAAATGTTATTGAACAGGTGAATGTCTGTCTTCATATACCAATACCCACTTCTAGGCCATTCCCTTTGGAGCTTTCAGATAAAAACTATAATTCTGGTGGTTGAAATACATTTTCTAAAGTGGCATTATTTCTGATATTTTCCATAATTTGCATATTTATGTACCAAAGCCATTATGTAGAATATATCTATTTCCACCAACAGTAACCAGAAGCATTTATTTTCAGTTCATGGGTGACCAATATTTTATGGTTATTTAGGTTACAGAATCTTGCCCTTTATAGAATTCACAAATCACTTGCCAAATATTTAAGATATGGTGTAAAATTTGCTCTCATAAAATTCAAGTGAGAAAAAGAAAGTAAAAGAAAAACATAAGGGATTCTGTAGGTGCTGGAAATCCAGAGCGACACAAACAAAATGCACATTTTGTGCTGAGCTCCTCCTTCAGGACTGGAAAGAAAAGGGGAAGAGGGGAGAGGGCAAGGAGCATGAGCTAGAAGGTGATAGGTGAAGCCAGACTGGTGGAAAGTTAAAGGAAAAAATAAAACTAAATAAAAAGAAAGTAAACATGTATTTGATGCATGTACAGATGACGTGGCTTTACATTCCATAATGTGGATGTTTGCTATATTGCTTGAAATCATTTTGTTTCAAAGCTGTTTATGAAGTTAAATTTATTTCATATGAGGCTGCATACAACTAATAACTTGATCAATAAAATATAAAATCAGTTCATTAAATAATAATTGAGAAATACTTCTCTAACCGGAACACAGAAGGATGCACACACCTTCCATACTTATTTATTCTGCCTCACTGGAATTGCGTTCAACTTGCAGATAAAGGTTAATAATTTTCTAGAGGTTAATAGTGTGATTTATACATACTTAAATTAATAATTTAAATTTCTGGAGTACCTAAAGAACATTAAGAGTGTAAACTGATATTAAGTTACTTTCTATAACTAAGGTTTCAAATTATAAACATTTATTCCGTTTATTATTCTTTTTCTCTAGAGGATTCGGTGGAGCTTTTATGAGACCAGCAGGTAAGTTGAAGATACCATTTCATACCCTTTGACCCTTTAATGTCATATATCCTCATGTTTACTATTTAATATTTTGTATTATAGTAAAAGGTATTAATTTATTCCCATAATTATCTTGTGTAAATAGTTTTTTTGAGAAATAACTTGTCATCAATCCTCAGATTCTTTTGCTGCTGAGGACATGGTATACCTTGATGCTTGACTTCCTCATGTTGGGGGTGGGAACATGGTCACTAGGGGTGGGGTGGTGGTCACATACGCTTCACCTTTAAAATTCAGTTCTGTTGTGCGCATTTTTGAGTCAATAAGCGGTGGCTCAGAATCTACTGGCCCTAAAGGAACATAAGTTAAACATTTGTGAGCAGTTGCCAATCAATAGAATTGTTAATGACATTTCCCTTGCTTTGATGATTAGGAAATAGACCATTGATAGTTTTTGTATTTGTTGTATTTGGTAGTTGTAGACAAAGTAACTATACGTGAAGAATTTATTTTTTGTTTACTAACAGGCTTTTTAGCATATTAAGCCAACAATGTTAAAATGCAAAGAGAATACAATTACGTATTTCTTGTATATGCTTAAACTGTGTTAAAATTGATAAATATTTTTGGAAATTGACTTTACTGAGGGAATTGAACTATTTTGTTAATTTAAATTTGTTCATTTGAAAATACCTGCATCTACTTTTCAGTCTATTGTTTGCAGATGAGCCTTAATTTTTACAAGCTACTTAAATATATTGTTGCTGGTGTGCGAAAACTTAATCCTATAGTTTTCAAGGGATACAGAAACAGAGACCTAGTGTACTCATGCAAATCTTTGACTGCATATGACAAGTTAAGAGGATGGTTAAAATAAATGTTAGATTTTGGGATTTGTAACAGAAGAATGAAATATGAAATCTGAACTTGTGTAAACTATTAATTGGTTTATATCTAGAGTATTGTGCTCAGTTCTGCGTATTAAGAACCTTTTGAGAGTGCAGAAGAGA
Organism: Mobula birostris; assembly: GCF_030028105.1. Classification (NCBI taxonomy): domain Eukaryota; kingdom Metazoa; phylum Chordata; class Chondrichthyes; order Myliobatiformes; family Myliobatidae; genus Mobula; species Mobula birostris. The sequence continues at coordinate 24,075,645 of NC_092393.1, forward strand.
TTTGCTCACCTCATGTAAGGGTGAAGGGCTTAAATTATGTTGAAAGATTCGAGAAGCCTGAGATGTGCATATAAGGCTAAGGTGGTTATTAAACCGTGATTGTTTGCAGATAGAAAGGAGAAGCAGTTTCCAGTGTCAGAATAAGAGAAACAGCTTCTCAGATAATTAGCCAACAAACCAGATTCAAAATGAGTAGTGACCCAGTAGGCATTGCTTGAAAGCTTTGGAGTAGCAGATGCAATCATAATTTTGAAAATGCAATTGGATAAATTATCATATATCCTAGGCTGATAGCTGAGAATAATCAAGACTCCTTTTTTTAAGTAAAAGCAGAATATTATATGTTTGGAAAAGTGAAAATATTGTAAAGATGTCATTTATTAATGAATTTTGATCAGTAGATTTAAGTATATAGTCAGTTATTAAAACTTTAAGTAGCAGAATTATCTTTTGTTCTTTTTTACAGTTTGTTGTTTGATTGAAAAAATGTCACTGTCAAAAATGCCTTTGAAGAATGATCCCATAATTGGTAAGCTGGTTACGATTTAAAACTTGATGTGTATTCTATTACCAGATACCATTATAGATAAGTTAAGTAGTGAATATAATGGGAGAAGTTTAATTTTAAATACAAAATCTGCCATTTTCAGAGTTCAAAAAAATGAAGATTTGGAACATGCTGTAGAAACTAAGAATAATGCAGTATAATCTTGATGTAGATTTTGACGTCTAAGTTTAATATCTTGTTGGTGCAAACTTAGCAATAATGTTTAATTGGAAGAACAAATTTTGGAGAAATAGGAAGATTTCAAGGAGTTGATTTTTGTGAACCGTACTGTCTTTATCTGATGAAAATTTGTGACGTTATCTTTGTAACCCATTGTTAGAATTAATTTATATGGAAGAGGAGAAAGAGAGCAATAGTCTAGAGATGTTTGATTTGTATGAAACAAAAATCCAACGCAGGTGACCAACAAGCTGTAGGAGGATGTTATCAATAGAAAATAAGCCAAATCATGAGTTTCTGTAATGTGATGTCATCTTCACGTGTCAAGAAATGCAAGTTGAATCAAAAATTCTGTTGGTTAATTTAATACTTTTCTCGCACATTCTATGAGCATATTTTATCTCAAAGATTTGGGTAGTGATTTGTGAATTCTGTGATTGAATATCTAAGATCCAAATGATATTATATTGTGCGAGGAGGTGGGTGGGGAATCAACTGCATTGTTTAAGTAATGCTATACTTTAATTTGTAATGTAACTTGTAAATAGTGGAGAAATAAATGGTCATGTTTATCCTTACTTGGTTAGAATTAGCAAAAGGAGGAAAACATAATTGATAAGTAAACTTGAATGACTATGTACTAGTACTAATATAAAACTACTTTTGATTCGTTATTTTAAAACAAATACAGCAGGCAAAGCGAAAATTGAAGCAGAACTACAAATTAAATGGCTGATTCGCATTTCGTTTCTTTTTTTTTGATTTTGCTGTAGAATTTAATAATATTTGTGATTCTTGAACTTTTTAAGGTGAATAACATGGTTTTATTAGGGTGGCACGCGTAGAGTACTTTGTTTACAATTTACAAAAGCAACTTTCCCTTTGGTTAGATGAATGGCAGTGGCTTATTGATGACAGTCTGAAGAGCTTTCACCACTTTACAAGTACCTCAAAACAGAAAGCCAAGGTAACTCAATGTTTTATGGATTGTATTGATAAACATTATTGATAACTGTTGTTAACTGATAAAATTTAGGTGCTCTTTCCTTGTACAGATTAAATTGCTTCAGTATATTTGTCATAAAAATAAAAGTAATCCTAGTGTGTTAAGTTTCAGGAAGCCGTAATCTCAGCACTGACTGCTTTGTGCAATGAATATTATCAAACATCAGAGGGAACTGCAGATCCTGAAATACAAAGTAAGTAATTTACTTGTTTTGCCCTCTTCAATTCATAAATGGATTTTACTCATATTTTGTTTTATCTTCTGTAGGGTTCATGCATTTAAACAGAACCATCTTCAGATTAGGAATTAACAGTTTCCATATATTTCTGCTACTTTTTTCAAAAATTTCTCTGCTAAATTAGTCAGTTCAACAAATCTTGGATTTCTCTGTGTCTAGTCAAAAAGCAGAAATCAAAAGTGAGCTAGAGGCTAGAAAATGTGAGCAAATATTTTTTGGTGTTTGACAGCTGGAACAAACATTCAAAATAAGAGAGGGTTTAAGTAGATAGGTGGTCAGTTTGTGGGGGTAGTGAGCTGCTCCAAAAAAAAAAAATCTTGGAGCTGTTGTTTTCATTTATATGGCTTTCGTAGTCCATAGGCTACATTGCAATTATAAGCAATGTTCATTTTTAAAATGTCAAGTACATATTTATTGAATTTAGGAGTATAACATAAGAGTAAGGAAACAAGTAATGTTACCATATAAGCTTCTTTTCACCCATATTTTAGCTTGGGTCCATTTGACCTAATGCCAAATCAGTTCAAGTTATAAAGCTAAGTTACAGGCATTTTTATTTAAAGAAATGCCTTTCAAGACTAATTTTGTCCTTATTTAAAGTATAAAAAGCTAACATGTGCTTTCACAGATGGCAGCTGTTGTCTACATTCATAGCTCTAGTCTCATTTGTAGGATGTATTATGCAGAGTGGTTCACTGTGGATAGAATAGCAGCCTTGGATATGAGGGGGAAATGAAAGTGGGGGATTATGGATGGAAGTGGAAGTTGGGAGAGGGGAATAGAGGAGGAGGAGGAAGGGCAATTAATCCAGATTAATCATGTAGTTTAGGATAATAAGTTTCTTTATAGTCAGGAGCAGCACGATTAGGCATCTAGTTTGCAAATGCTGGAATATTTGTCTGCACAATGATAGGACTTGTGACTCAATGTGGGAGAAACAGTAAAAATAAGAACCATTCCCAATGTAGTCCTTCAACTTTTAGTGGTGCTTGATTTTCTGCATGTTTTGCTCTTTGGCTAACTGTGAATCAACAGGATTGTGATCTTTTGATCTAATTTCTGTTGCTAAAATAAGACAGAAAAGTATGCTATGGTGAAATGCAATGGGAAATGAATAGGGTGAACAGTAAAATAAAGTAAAATAGGGTTTTCTTATGGGCCTGACTTCCATTAAAAAAGAATACAGACATAAAAAATCTATGTTCTTTAGGCATGAGATATATATGTATATACATACACACATATTAAGAATAGGCACAGGCAATATTTTTATTACTTTGTCTCTAGGTGTATGTGGTTTTGGGTTATATAGATACAAAAGTTACCCATTTTAGAATTATTGGGATTATTAGCAACTAATCATGTACAGTTTATTCCTGTGACAAATAAATTCTGGGAAATTGCTGTTAAAACTTATTAATCTAATTTCCCTTGTGTTTCAAATTGACACAATTCATATTCTGCCATTTCTCATAAGGGACAAAATGCTTACTTTGATTAGCATGTGACCAGTAACTCTGTTATCAGTAAGGTCACTCAGACTCTTTAATTATGGCATAATGTTTCTAATTTGATTATTTATTTTCCTCATTTTTTTCATTGTCTTTAGATAAACTAGTGGACAAATATGTTGCTGAGCTACAGCACACTGAAGAAATGACTCGTTGTGGATTTTCTTTGGCATTGGGTGCACTTCCAAAATTTATGCTAAATGGTAAACTTCACCAGGTGAGTTTCAAAACAGCTGGTTATCATCTAGAGATTCGCAAGAGCTATTGAAAATGTTGCAATTTATTTAAGGAAGTTAACAAACTTCACGACACATGCCGGTGGTGATAAACCTGATTCTCATTCTGAGTGTTTGAAAACGCTATTCCTCTTGAAAAAGCTCCAGATACTGTTACACGGCTGGCTGAATGTAATTAAATGTTGATTCACTTAGCTTTTCAGTAAATTTGGAGGATGTTGCAGAGACAGCTTTGCTGATATTTTTACGGTGCCTTGCGGTACTTTCTGTAATCACCCTAGCTATCAAAAGAAATAGGAAAGTAAGGATCACCACTATCTGGTAGTTTATAGGTTTTGAACCACTTCTGAGGTCTTGCTCTTCAGTGAGTCAACCAAACGTTACGCTCGTGCATTGAAGGCAATGGTGAAATTTGCATAAGTATCTGCCTTCTCTAAAGGGTGGCTCTCAAGTTATGGAAAGTGGTTCATATTTTCCAGAGTCTAGCTGTTAGAGAGCAATGTGCATGCGCAGAATAATAGTGCAGCTCTGCACACAGTAACATTTCTCCATACAGTTAGAGCACTTTGTTAGACGATTTAGAACCGAAAGGTAATTTGTCCAAACAGATTGATGATCTGGTGATTTATATTCTGCTGTTTTAGAATTTGAATAAGTGTGAAAGCTTGTGTAGCTTTTGCTTATTATAAAATATATTGTCTAGAAAATGCAGTTGGAAATTGTTTTTATTCTGCAAATCTCAATTAACAAGCCATTGCATGAAATGTACATGGTTCAGGGAGGAGGCAAATTACTGGAAGCTGGAGAAATCGATGTTCATGCCATCAGTTTGGAGGCTACCTAAATAGAATATGTGGTGATTCTCCTCCAGCCTGAGCGTGACCTCATCATGACAGTAGAAGCGGACATGTCTGAATGGGAATGTGGATTGGAATTAAAATAGTTCCAATCCTACTTTTTGCAAATGGAGCTGAAGTGCTCGAGAAAGCGGTCCCCAATCTATGTCGCTTCTCACCATTGCGCAGGAGGCGGCATTGAGACCACTGGATACAGTAGACAACCCACACAGATTCACAAGTGAAGTTTTGCCTCACCTGGAAGGACTGTTTGGAGCCCTGAAAGGAGGTGAGGGAGGAGGTGAATGGGCAGGAGTGGCTCTTTCTCCACTTGCAGAGATTAGTGAGAAGGGACAAGTGGACAAAGGAATCATGGAGGGAGCAACCCCTGCGGGAAGTGGAAGGGGTGGGGAGGTAGAGATGAACTGGTGGTAGGGTTCCATTAAATATGTTTTTCTTCACTAGATATGGTAGACGACTCCAATGCAATGTCCTCTACATTGGTGAGAACACTTGTGCTCTTTTGAGTTTCCCTTCAGAACCTGGAGCCCTTTATGAATGATTAAACGAAGTTCCTGTGCATGAGCAAACATGAAAAAATGTCCTGTCATCAATGCCTTGTATTCAGGGAATTTTGTTGCATTTCTTTCCAGTAAGGGTTTCGTATATTGCTGTTTCTGTCATCTGCTGCACAAGTTTACCACCAGGTTGGCTCAGCCCTCTCCTGTGGTACTTCAGCAGGGGTAGGTAGAGATGGAAGTGGAGTTGGGAGAACAGATATTGAAAGTCATGTTAAAGGAAGATATTAGCAAATGGTGGGGACCATAGGAGCAGAGTTAGGCCATTTGACCCGTCGAGTGTAAGTACCCACTGGTCATACTGTCAGGACCAATTATATTGTACAGAATTTTTTTTAGTGGACTCCATAGGCTCTGTGTCCATGCAGCTAGAAAATTAGTGTGGAACACCCACAGTCACAACACCTTTGGCATTCATTCGTCAAAATTCCTTCTGATATGCCAACTGTGTGACTCTCACTCCACTGCATTATACAACATCTAAGCTAATTTCCAAAAGCTGGAACCCTCGTCAGTAGCTATAGTTTCATAAACAGCTCTGCTCATGAAGCTGTTAGACGATACAAAGGGAAATCATTTACAAACCCCATTTCCAGAAAAGTTGGTATATTTTCCAAAATGCAATAAATCAAAAATCTGTTATATGTTAATTCACGTGAGCCTTTATTTAACTGACAAAAGTACAAAGAAAAGATTTTCAATAGTTTTACTGACCAACTTAATTGCATTTTGTAAACATACACAAATTTAGAATTTGATGGCTGCAACACACTCAACAAAAGTTGGGACAGAGGCATGTTTACCATTGTGTTACATCACCTTTCCTTTTAATAACACTTTTTAATCATTTTGGAACTGAGGATACTAATTGTAGTAGACTTGCAATTGGAAATTTTGTCCATTCTTGCTTGATATAAGACTTCAGCTGCTCAACAGTCCGTGGTCTCCGTTGTCTGATTCTCCTCTTCTTGATGCACCATACATTTTCAATAGAAGATAGATCTGGACTGGCAGCAGGGCAGTCAAGCACACGCACTCTGTGTCTACAAAGCCACGCTGTTGTAGCCCGTGCAGAATGTGATCTGGCATTGTCCTGCTGAAATAAGCATGGACGTCCTGGGAAGAGACGTCGCCTTGATGGCAACATATGTCTCTCTAAAATCCTAATATATGCCTCAGAGTCAATGGTACCTTCACATACATGCAACTTACCCATGCCGTAGGCACTGATGCACGCCCATACCATCACGGATGCTGGCTTTTGCACCTTCCGCTGATAACAATCTTGATGGTCATTTTCATCTTTGGCATGGAGAACTCGACACCCGTTTTTTCCAAAAACTAGCTGAAATGTGGACTCATCTGACCACAGCACCCGGTTCCACAGTCTTTCGGTCCATCTGAGATGAGCTCGGGCCCAGAGAACACGCCGGCGTTTCTGCATAGTGTTGATGTATGGCTTCCTCCTTGCGTAATACAGTTTCAAGTTACATTTCTGGATGCAGCAACAGACTGTGTTGAGTGACAATAGTTTTCCGAAGTACTCCCGAGCCTAGGTGGCTGTGATTGTCACAGTAGCATGACAGTTTCTTAGGCAGTGCCGCCTGAGGGCTTGAAGATCACGTGCATTCAACAGTGGTTTCCGACCTTGCCCTTTACGCACTGAGGTGTCTCTGAATTCTCTGAATCTTTTCACAATAATATGTACTGTAGATGTTGAAAGACCTAAATTCTCTGCAACCTTGTGTTGAGAAATGTTCCTTTTGAACTGACTAACAATTCTCTCACGAATTTTGGCACAAAGGAGTGAGCCACGATCCATCCTTGCTTGCAAAGACTGAACCTTTGATGGACGCTACTTTTACACCCAGTCATGATACCTCACCTGCTACCAATTAGCCTGCTTAATGTGGAGTCTTCCAAACCGGTATTACTTGAATATTCTGTGCACTTTTCAATCTTATTTTAACTCTGTCCCAACTTTTGTTGAGTGTGTTGCAGCCATCAAATTCTAAATTTGTGTATATTTACAAAATACAATTAAGTTGGTCAGTAAAACTATTGAAAATCTTTTCTCTGTACTTTTGTCAGTTAAATAAAGGTTCACGTGAATTAACATATCACAGATTTTTGTTTTTATTACATTTTGGAAAATATCCCAACTTTTCTGGAAATGGGGTTTGTAGTTCAATCAACTGCTTTCATTAAGGATCTACGTAAAAATTCGGTGCTGCGCTAAGTAGTTGGTGAAACTCCTGCAAGAACATGCAGAGAACGAGGGCGGCAGCCATTGATTTCATTCAGCACTGTTTACAGTAGACTTCTCATATTCAGGATAATAATTGTAATTAACAAATACACACAACTGAGGTATGAAGATGGGGAAAAAGAAATGTTTCCAGTTAGGTATTTTGCCTCCCAAGTGAGGAATCTGTTAAACTGATCTCTTTTAAACAAGTAATGAGATATTGACCTTTAATTAGGATGGAAATCTTAATGCTTTTGTTCAACCCACAAGGAACAAACAGAGTTTGTTAGAAATCCTAGTGCTTGGATTATCTATAAGAATTTTGTCTGCTTAGCTAACCTTTTGGATGTTTTAATTTCTCTATCCGTGTGGCTTATGACAGAAACAGGTCAGCGTTAAGGGCAGCATTGCTCTTGCCTATCTTTTATTCAAATCAGTCAGAGAAAGGAGTGACTCCTCCAAATAATTTGAATAAAAGACTGGCAAGACATCCTGAGATCCTGAGAGTGAACAGCAGTGACTATTGAACTATGTGATCAGCATCTAAAGTGACTCAGCTTAGATGGTTTTTGCCAAAGCATTCATATTTGTACCAGAACAGATGATCAGCTACTGCATGACAGCAGTCTGATTCCTGTTTTTGTTATTCAACATTCTGCTCCTGTGTGTCATCAATAATATATCTCTGTTCTGAAGGAAACACAATGTTTCTAGTTGACATCAAGCAGAGCTCTGATTAAAGTGCCCTGAGAATCTGCAAATGCATGAGGACTTTAGATGACTGTTGTTTGTGTCTTGATACAAGAAGAAACTTGTCCCTTTTACTGCTACCCCTCAAGGGTTCCATTTTTACCACTTCTAGAATAGAAATTATGTAGTCATGGCTCTGTATGAATTTCCGCAGGAAGTTGGATTTGGACTTCCCCATTCTGCTTGATATTTCTGTTATATAGGCCAGAAACTGTCAGGGATCTGATATGCAACCTCCTCATATATATCACTATTGTACCCTCACTCCACTATGGATGTACAATCTATCCCTTCCTTACACATGTGGACTGATGTTTCTGCTCATTTGGGGTGGGTGTGCATGTAAGAGAGGGAGTGATAATGGGGCTGCATCTTGAGATATGCAATGATAAAGAAAGAGTTAAAGAATAACATGATTATGTGTTGAAGATGAGTGCAAGAAGCTGTAAGGCAGAACGGACAGCTCACCCATGTTTAGAAGAACATTGATCCGAATAGAGAAAAAAAAGTTGAGACAATACTTTTGTTCATTGTAGTTTCGTTAGTATCTAATTTGCAGCTTGAGGGACACCAGTATGTGCCATGGGAAAGATCCTCATCCTCATCCGCCTGCTCTGAGTTGACAAATCTTTCTCCTTTTGCTTTCAGCTACAGGCTGGATAACTGAAGCAGAATATCTCAGCAGCCAGCTCTTACCACTTCCAATTCACATCCACTCTGAGGTGGGCTGGCACATCTGATATGATGGATGCCTTAAGAACTCTACCTTAATCCATAAAGGAGCTGAAATTGACATGAGTGGAACAGGCATAATTTACCCCCTGTACTGTCTTGGTGTAATCCATTTCAAGAACTGTGGTATCACTTACCACCTACAATGGCATTGATGCTGAGTGAATACCTTTTAAACCTTGGTGTCAATTACCACTGGAATGGACAGGCAGGTGTTCAGAACTTATGCAGATTTGCCATTTAAAATAGAAATTTACTTGAAGATCACTATTGAATCTTACATTTAGATTATGTTGCTGTTAACAGGCATGATGGAATTTGTAGCCAGTGTAGAAGTAATTTAGTTTCTAAGCATCGGCACTTTACTCTTTGGACTTTAGCTTAGCATATGAAACCGGGTTTAAACACATTTCCTAGTGGTTGGAAGAGGTTACTAGGCACCAACATTTTCCAGTAATGAAATGGCATCTGTTGTTCACCTGTTGTGACGGCAGGCGAATTGAAGTGGATCCAAGTCACTCCTCAGTCACTGCTTCATGACCTAACTCTAAAAGCACTTGATCACAGTGGATGTAAGTGCTCTGGATGATTGTCATTGAGGCAGGTTGCCACATTCTCTTAGGCACATGTATGATTTCCCTCTATGTATAGACGACCACGGTGACCTTCAAGTGGACCAATGTTATCCTCAGCTATCCTTTTGCTCTTAATGTATTTGTAAAAGCCATTGAGATTCTCTTTCATCTTGTCTGCCAGAGTAACCTCATGCCTTTCAGCACTCCTGATTTCTTTTAGTCTTCCTTGTGTTTCTTCAAGCACCTCATTTGTTCCTTATTGTTTATACAGCTATCCACCTTCTTCTTCTTAATCAAGCCCTCAATATCCCTTGAAAACCAAGGTTCCCGAAGATTGTTGGTGTTGCCTTTTATTCTAATAAGAATATACAAACTCTGTGCTCTCAATATTTCACTTTTGATGGCTTCTCACTTACCAAGCATCTCTTTGCCAGAAAACAGTCTGTCCCAAATCACATCTGCAGATCCTTTCTGATGCTACGAAAATTTGCACTTCTTCAAACCAAGGACCAGCCCTATCCTTCTCCATAATTATCTTGAAACTTAGTGAATTATGATCACTAGATCCAAAATGTTACCCTACACACATTTCTGTCACCTGTTCTTCCGTAATAGGAGATCCAGTATTGTGCTCTCTCTGGTTAAGACCTCTATATATTAAGGAAACTTTCCTGAACATATTTGACAAATTTTATCCTATCTAGTCTTTTTCCGATATAGGAGTCCAGTCAATAATGTGGAAAGTTAAAATCACTTAACATCACAACCTTATTTTTCTTGCAACTGTCCACTATCTAGCTACAAATTTGCTTCTCAAATTCCTGCTGACTGTTGGGAGGTCCCATTAACATCCTTTTCTTATTCCTCAGTTCCATCCATATAGCCTCAGTAGCAGATGAACCTTCTGGTCTGTCTTGTTTGAGAACTGCTGTGACATATTTCACCACCATGTTTAATGTCACCCCTCTTCCTTTAACACCTACCCCTCAATAATGTCTAAAACAATGGAACCCTGGGACATTGAGCTGCCAGTCCTGCCCCTCCTGCAAACAAGTCTTACTAATGGCTACAATATCATTATTCCACATGCTATGCTCTTAACTTGTCTTCGTTACCTACAATCCTCCTTGCATTGAAAGAGACACAACTCAGAACATTAGTCACACCATGCTCAACTTTTTGATTCCTGCCTTGGTACAGAGACTTAAAATTTACTTTCTCCACAAATATTCCACTGGCTGCACTGGAATTTTGGTTCCCATCCTCCTGCAACTCCCATTTAATCTCGCTGGAGCAGCACTAGCAATCCTTCCTGCAAGGCTATTAGTACCCTTCCAGTTCAGGTGCAAACCCTTCTGTTTGTACAGGTCTCACCTTCACTAGAAGAGAGCCCAGTGATCCAAAGTTCTGAAGCCTTTGCTCCTGTAGCATCTCCTTAACAATGTTTGAACCTGTATTATCTTTGTATTTCTTGCCTTGCTAACACATGGCACTGGTACCAGTTCTGTGATCACCACCCTGGAGATCCTCTCCTTTTACATAGCACATAACTCCCTGAACTCAGTTTGCAGGACATCATCGCCCTTCCTGCCAATCCTGTTGCCCCTGACCCTGGCAGCTGGGAGGCAACAAACCATCCAGGAATCTTGTTCTTATTCACAGGCCTTCCTGTTTGTTCTAACAATGAATCCCATATTACTACTGCTCGCCTCTTCTTACCTCCTTTCCTTCTGAGTCACAGAGCCAGACTCAGTGCCAGAGACCAGACTTCTGTGGCTTTCCTCTAGTAGGTCGATCACCCCAATAGTATCCAAAATGTTATCAAATCACAAACAAGAGAAAATCTGCAGATGCTGGAAATCCAAGCAACATACACAAAATGCTGGATGCACTCAGCAGGCCAGGCAGCATCTATGGAAAAATAAAAGTACAGACGATGTTTTGGGTCAAGGCTGTTTCAGGTTGAGTTCCTCCAATGTTTTGTGTCTGTTGCTCCAAAATGTTATAATTGTAATGGAGGGCAACAGTTACAGGAGTAGCCTGCACTGGCTGCCTATCTGTTTTCCCTCTCCTGATGGTTAACCAGTTACACCTGTGTCCTGCACCTTCCCTATATCTCCTAACAATCAACCTGTCCATCTCCCATAGGATCCAGAGTTCATCCAGTTCCCTAACATGGTCTGCAAGAAGCTGCAGCTGGATGCACTTCTTGCAGGTATAGTCATCTGGATACTGGAGGGCTCCCTGTTGTCTCACATTCTGCAAGAGGAACACTGTGCTATCCTGACTGTCATTCCCAATGCTCTAACTGTGCAATAAGAAAGAAAGAATTTTACCAGAAACTTACCTCAGAGTCCACCTCTTTTCGCTGAAGCCTCTTGAGCCAAAGCCTCAGCTCCCCACTCTAATCCTGGCCCACTCTAACTGCTTAAATCTAACTACTTTTCATTGGCCTTCGCCAGGATGCCTAATAACCCAGATAATCTAGCTCTGCAGAAATTTCCAACCAGGCCTGCTCACTTTTTAAATCTGCTGTGTTACTGTCCACAAATAACTATCCTGTAGAAAGTAGAGACTGGTCCTGGCTTCTTTTTAAATCTGGCGTGTTACATGTCACAAAAAAAACAGCAATGATATTAAAGTTATTAGCTATTCAATTACAAAGAAAAAAATGTATTTAAGAATCAATTTGGCAGCTGAGAAATGCAAAGGATGAAGGGAGATAACACAAGAAAAATATTATCAGCAAGCTCCCTTATTGTTGCTAAGTGGTTTGTTTTCTATCAAATTGGCACTCCCTTGTGAATGGTCTACTTATATGTTTAGTCCATAGAGCTGTCAATAAAAACTTCAATCCAAGGAAGTTAACTCTATATCGCTCCCATTGGGCGTTGACTGCCTCTCAGTAATGAGTTCCTCCGCTCCTCGCTTTCAGTTGCAAGGGGTCTTTAGTGTCTGGCTTGTAAATTTCCTTAACAGTGCTGAAAAATTGGTATACTTAATAGTTGTTAACTCTGTTCTTTATGTGCTTTTTTTTTTGTCTAATCCCTGCCTTCGGATGCCAGTAAAGCTGTGGTCAATTAGCTCCTTGATTTGTTTATTGTCATCAAACCGGTCCTGGTGGTTATTATTAAAGTCACTTCAGGGATGCCAATTATGGTGGGCAGCAGGTTAGCCTGTAAGCTCAGGAAACATACAGTTCCTTTAAGATGGAGTTGTAAGGTTGTTAGTGAGGCACTGCATGCAAAAGACTAACTTTGTGGGTGCTTCCAAGCTTTGAAATTGATTGTTTTGTGGCAATGCAAATGTTTTGGAGTCGGATTTATGGAGGTATGGTCATGATCAGAGCAGCAGACATTTTGTTTGTGATGACACAGGTGATGCAGACATTTCTGTGGTTTCTTAATCAGATAATATAATCTAGTGGTGATTGTGCTAGGAACATAGAAACAAAATGTTCATTATGATGAGGCTCTGCACTAAGCAAATTTGGTAAGAGAAAGACCCTTTGCAGTCAGACATCCTTACATGCTCCTGAGATTATACTTTGGCAAAGGGTTGCATACCTTTTCATCCGGGTTTAATCATCTGGAAGGGTCAGTTTGTCAGCCCTTGGGCTGTGAACACAATTATTTTCAAAGCAGGAATATGACTGTCATATGTTATTTCCAACAATATGAACTTCAAGACCTAAAACACCAAGAGGTTCAAGGACAGCCCTGAACACTCCTAAACTGACATATGAGTCACAGGATCATAAGGCATTCACTGATTACAGCACATAAGTTACTGAGAAGCCCTCATGTTTGGTGAAGCTTACTCTGTGCAGATGGTTTTTCTCTTTAGGTTTTCCCTTTCCAGAAAATGTACTTTATTGTTCTTTAAAGTGGCAATCTCCTGTGCATCATGTCTCAATGTGCATCATCTAACAATGTCAGTGTGAGAGCATGTGAGTTCTGTAGCAATGTCAGTGTCAGAGCATGTGAGTTCTCTAGCAATGTCAGTGGAAGACTTTTTAGGTCTGTTACTACTGGGATTGTCCTTGAAGCTCTTGATGTTTCAGGTGCTGAACTTCATATTGAGTGGGAATTGCTAATGTGCTTCTTTAAACACAGAATCACTGTTGTACACCATCTATCATAACTAAGGTACTGGTAATTGTCGGAGTCAGGGATTGGGACTACACTTTCACAGATCTTCAGCAGTTTGTGAGCGTTAATAACCATGTGACTGAGAATGGTTTCCATTCACCTTAGGCTTACTTACCAGTGAATCAAGATCTTGCTCTGTGATTATAATAGAACATGTGACTAGCTTCCAATTGGTACTGATGGTGAACTTTAAAAATTCCAAATATTACTATCTATATTACCTTTATAACTTACCCCCCAGGCAGACACACTGTCCTCCTCTGTGCTCACCCCCTCCACATGCATCATTCTTTCGGTGACTCACACCCATCCAACCCCAATCTGGTCACCAAATTTGATGCATTGTCATCAGCCAAGATGTTCATTGGCCTGCAATGTAAGGTGGCATAAGATTTCTAGACTTCAAAAACTATGACCTGTAGTAATTCTTTCTCGTTTTTGGATGCTTCCCATAACCTATTTTCGTTTTGTTTGTTGCAGGTATTAGAAGGACTACAAAGAGTCACCTGGATGACAGTGAAAGATACCAACTTTGCAGAAGCAAGAAGGGATGCATTGAAAGCCATTGCTCAGTATGGATTATTTTAATTTATTCAATCCAGTGTATTAAATTGCAAATTATTTTCACTGACTGCTAAGGCAAATTTAAGATATTTGATTCTGTGCTTATGTCTTATGGTCTTATAAATCATAGAACTCAAGAGAATCTAAGACTTTGGTTCAAACACTTAAAAAGGTGGAATAAATAATGACTTTAATGCTAAATGATTTTAGAATACAGGAGAAAAATAAATATTAAAATATCAAATCATTTGGATAACAATGATTAGAAAACAATTTTAATTTTTAAAGCAAAGTAACATTTTATTGTATTAATTGGTGGCTTAATGAAATATGCTTCCTCCAATTTTCCTTCTTGCTGTATTCACGTGACCGTGAGACAATAAGGTACAGGAGCAGAATTAGGGCCACTTGGTCCATCCTTCCATCATGGCTGATCCAATTTTCCTCTCAGCCCCAATTTCCTGCCTTCACCCCATATCCATGCCCTGACCAATTAAGAATCTATCAATTTCTGCCTTAAGTGTACATAAAGACGGCATCCACAACTGTCTGTGGCAAAGAATTCCACAGATTCACCACACTCTGGCTAAAGAAATTCCTCCTCATCTCCGTTCTAAAAGGACACCCTCTACTCTGAGGCTGTGTCCTCTGGTCTTAGATTCTCCCATTGTAGGAAACATTCTCTCCACATCCAATTCATCAAGGCTTTTCACCATTTGAAAGGTTTCAATGAGGTCACCCACAGAAGACAGGCACAGAGCCATCAAATGCTCTTCATATGACAAGCCATTCAATCCTGGAAATATTTTTGTGTACCTCCTTTGAACTCTCTCCAGTTTCAGCACATCCTTTCTAAGATAGGGGGCCCAAAAATGCACACAATACTCCAAATGAGGCCTCACTAGTGCTTTATAAAGTCTCAGCGTTACATCCTTGCTTTTATATCCTAGCCCTCTTGAAATTAATGCTAACATCGCATTTTCCTTCCTCACCACAGATTCAACCTGTATATTAACCTTTAGGGAATCCTGCACAAGGACTCACAAGTCCCTTTGCAACTCAGATTTCTGTATTTTCTTTTCATTTAGAAAATAGTCAACCCTTTCACTTCCAACACTGCATTCCATCTGCCATTTCTTTGGCGGAATCTCCTAATTTGTCTAAGTCCTTCTGTAGCCTCTCTACTTACTCAAACATACCTGCCCCTCCACCTATCTTCATATTGTCTGCAAACTTTGCAACAAAACCATCATTTTCATCATTCAAGTCATTCACGTTTAATGCAAAAAGAATTGGGCCCAACACTGAATCCTGTGGAACACCACTAGTCATCTGTAACCAACCAGAAAAGACTCCCTTTATTCCCACTCTTTGCCTCCTGTGAATCAGCCACAGCTTTATTCATGCTAGAATCTCTCCTGTAATATAGTGGGCTCATAGCTTGTTAAGCAGCCTCATGTGTGACACCTTGTCAAAGGCCTTCTGAAAATCTAAGTACACAACTTCAACTGATTCTACTTTGTCTATTTTGCTTGTTAGTCCTAATTCCAACAGATTTGTCATGCAAGGTTATCATGTACCTTCAAGTACCCAGAGACCTCGTCATTAATAATCAAATCCAACATCTTCCCAACCACTGAGGTCAGAGTAACTAAACTATAGTTTGCTTTCTTCTCCCTCTCTTCCTTTTTGAAGGGTGGTGTGACATTTGCAATTTTCTAGTCTTCCGGAATTATTTAAGAATCTAATGATTCTTGAAAGATTATTACTAAGGCCTCCATGATCTCTTCAGCCACCTGTTTCAGAACCCTGGGGTGTACACTATTTGGTCCAGGTGACTTATCTACCTTCAGTCCTTTCATTTTCCCAAGAACCTTCTGTCTTGTAATGGTATCTTCATATGCTTCATGATCCCTGACACCTGGAACTTTCACCATACGATTAGTGTCTTGCACAGTGAAGACTGATGCAAAATATTTATTTAGTTCATTTACCATTTCCTTGTTCCCTTATTTCTACCTCTCCTGCAATATTTTCCAGTGGTTCGATATTCATTCTTGTCTCTCTTTTACACTTTATGTAACTGAAGAAACTTTTGATACCCTCTTTAATATTATTGGCTAGCTTACTTTTGTATCCCTTCTTTAGCTTCTTAATGACTTTTTTTTTAGTTGCCTTCTGTTGGTATTTAAAAGCTTCTCAATCCTCTAGCTTCCCTCTAATTTTTGCCCTGTTATATTCCCTGTCTTTGGCTTGTACGTTGACTTTGACTTCTCTTGCTAGCCATGGTTGTGCCTTCTATCCTTTTGAATACTTCTTCCTCTCTGGGGTTATATATCCAGTGCCTTACGAATTGCTTCCAGAAATTCCAGCCATTGCTGCTGTGCCATCATCCCTGCCAGTATTTTCCAATCTGGCCAACTCCTGTCTCGTAGCTCTGTAATTCTCTTTACTCCACTTTAATACTGATATATCTGAAGTTAGCTTATCTTCAAATTTCAGGGTGAATTTAATTTTGACTAATAATACTTCTACTTTGAAATAAAAACATATCTTATTGTTAAATTTAGGGTAATTTTCTGATCAATTTTCCTCAATGTTTTCACCTAGAGTCTGTAAGACTGTGGGTGTGAATGAAGATGGGCCATGTGATCAGGCTGTCTGTCAAAGTAACGTGTCCCAGATCTATAGTACCTTGTTGGATTGTATGAATGACTATACCACAGACAGTCGAGGAGATATTGGAGCATGGTAGGTATAAAATACTATATTATTGTCCATGTATTTTTAAGGATTACTGGGTGGAAAATCAAGTTGCTCCAGTTTGTTGTGCCTTTCCTGCAAAACAATACCTGTTGTCCTGCAAAAATTATTATCTGCTTTCCAAGAATATGCTTATTCAGGAAGTAGCCATGCCACTGTGATGAATGGCACTACATGTGCACCTACATACACTTACCATTTGTCAGCCACTGTTACACACTTAACAAAGTGCATTGAATGCCTTCTATCTTTATGTTGAATGACATGACTGAAACTGGGAAATGTAATATATACACAAGGCTTGGAAAAGCTTAATCTAGCAGGTCTTCAATTTTGGTCAAATACATTGCAGATACGTTTTAAATTCCAAGAGTGTTGCTGATTACCATCTCCTTAGATCGCAAATAACCTTGGAAAAGCTGAGTAATTAAATCAATTTGAATTGAAATTAGATGGTTCAGGAGGGAGAGAGAAACCGGGAAATTATAGACCGGTTAGCCTAACGTCGGTGGTGGGGAAACTGCTGGAGTCAGTTATCAAGGATGTGATAACAGCACATTTGGAAAGCGGTGAAATGATCGGACAAAGTCAGCATGGATTTGTGAAAGGAAAATCATGTCTGACGAATCTCATAGAATTTTTTGAGGATGTAACTAGTAGAGTGGATAGGGGAGAACCAGTGGATGTGGTATATTTGGATTTTTAAAAGGCTTTTGACAAGGTCCCACACAGGAGATTAGTGTGCAAACTTAAAGCACACGGTATTGGGGGTAAGGTATTGGTGTGGGTGGAGAATTGGTTAGCAGACAGGAAGCAAAGAGTGGGAATAAACGGGACCTTTTCAGAATGGCAGGCGGTGACTAGTGGGGTACCGCAAAGCTCAGTGCTGGGACCCCAGTTGTTTACAATATATATTAATGACTTGGATGAGGGAATTAAATGCAGCATCTCCAAGTTTGCGGATGACATGAAGCTGGGTGGCAGTGTTAGCTGTGAGGAGGATGCTAAGAGGATGCAGAGTGACTTGGATAGGTTGGGTGAGTGGGCAAGTTCATGGCAGATGCAATTTAATGTGGATAAATGTGAAGTTATCCACTTTGGTGGCAAAAATAGGAAAACAGATTATTATCTGAATGGTGGCCGATTAGGAAAAGGGGAGGTGCAACGAGACCTGGGTGTCATTACACACCAGTCATTGAAAGTGGGCATGCAGGTACAGCAGGCGGTGAAAAAGGCGAATGGTATGCTGGCATTTATAGCGAGAGGATTCGAGTACAGGAGCAGGGAGGTACTACTGCAGTTGTACAAGGCCTTGGTGAGACCACACCTGGAGTATTGTGTGCAGTTTTGGTCCCCTAATCTGAGGAAAGACATCCTTGCCATAGAGGGAGTGCAAAGAAGGTTCACCAGATTGATTCCTGGGTTGGCAGGACTTTCATATGAAGAGAGACTGGATGAACTGGGCTTGTACTCGTTGGAATTTAGAAGATTGAGGGGGGATCTGATTGAAACGTATAAGATCCTAAAGGGATTGGACAGGCTAGATGCAGGAAGATTATTCCCGATGTTGGGGAAGTCCAGAATGAGGGGCCACAGTTTGAGGATAAAGGGGAAGCCTTTTAGGACCGAGATTAGGAAAAACTTCTTCACACAGAGAGTGGTGAATCTGTGGAATTCTCTGCCACAGGAAACAGTTGAGGCCAGTTCATTGGCTATATTTAAGAGGGAGTTAGATATGGCCCTTGTGGCTACGGGGGTCAGGGGGTATGGAGGGAAGGCTGGGGCAGGGTTCTGAGTTGGATGATCAGCCATGATCATAATGAATGGTGGTGCAGGCTCGAAGGGCCGAATGGCCTACTCCTGCACCTATTTTCTATGTTTCTATGTTTGGGTGCGATAGTCATGCAAGATAATCACGCAAATTAATGTGCCCATAAATGTGGGTTTCCTGCTCATTATATTGGTAAACTTCTCATTTTTATTTAAAATTACAGTGCATTCAGGTATTTGAACAAAACATGATTTACATTTCTCTTCTCTTTTTTTAAGATTATAATTGCATAGCTTGCTGCTTGTTATCTGCCAGAGCAAATTGCAGGTCGTTGTTACATAAATTGAGTTTTATTGATTTTTCATACTAATACTAGGTTAGTAAGCAGAGAGTTGTGAGTGAGAGCACAACTTTACCATTTGAAACTATCAGCTTCAAATTTGATTGAATAAGTTATTTAATTGTGTATGAATTATTTTGTCAGTGTTGTATGAAGTCTAAATTGATTCTTCATTCTCATAGATGTAATTGATTAGTATATGAGTTGACTCTTGTGATGTACTCTGAAGTACTTGATCCTGAAATGTATGGGTTAAGTTGCCAAACCAGGACTGATGCACACAGTTTTAGGATAATAGTTCATTGTTGGACTGAGGCAATAAATGGATATGCTGCCCGTCAGACGAGATTGATTCATATACCTATGTGAGGCAAAGCTCAAACAAATGCTAATTCAGATAGATGGGAATGATTCCACAGTACTATTTGAAGAAGAGAAGGGACTTTCCAAGCTTTGGCCAAAACTAATTCCTCAGTCAGAGCCACAAAACGCATTATCTTGCTCTTCTTAATATTTTTGGGGATCTTGCTCTACAGAAATCTGGTGATTTTTGCCAATGAAGTTGCAGTGGACGTAATTCAATAAATTTGACAGTAGGATACATTTACATTTAAGCTACACCTTTTATGACTTTGGGACATCTCAGCAAGTTTTACAGTCAGCGAATATGGAAACCAGTATTGAAATAATAGGTCCCACAGGCAACAGTGTGATGAATGATCAAGGTGTCTGGTTGGAGGAAAAAGCACCCAAGGGGAGCCTCCCTGTTCTTATTTAACTAATGTGCTGAGATAATTTATCTTCACTGGAAAGTGAATTCACTGCAGACTTTACAGACCTGAAAATTAAATTAAGATAATTGTTGCAAATTCCCATTAATGAAGCGTATGACAGTACAATCTAAGTACCATTGCTGAGATATTTTTCTATACTTTGTGGCCCAGTAATATATATATATATATATATATATATATATTGCCTTAGTCAAAGCAAGCCATGTGTCAAAAGATGCAGTGCATTAACCTGTCCTCTTTGTGACATGATGTTTAAGGGTTATAAACATTCTTAATTTCTTTTGATCTTCACTCTCATGTCATATCTTTATTCCCAAGTCAAGATTTGCACTTATGTAAAAGTGGTGCAAGTGTATTTAATATTGCTGCCAATATATTTTCTCATCATCTCTGTGGTGTTCACACTATGAAAGTTATTGATGTACTTGTGGAATTATTTCACTGTAGTTAGAAAATAGACAAATGCTGTTTTAGTATGAGTGCCATAAATACTTGAACCAAACTTAAATATTTGGATGAGGTTTCCCTAAGAACTGCAAAACTTAATAATGAAATAAGAAAACAAAGTCAAGAACAGATGCCGTTAGAAAATTCAGTGTATTATTGTCATTTTGAATATATTTTGATGCATTCTTAATATTAAGATAAACTCCAAATGCAGCCTTTTTGGTTTTTCTTTTTACTATTTAATGATACCTTGTAACTGTAGTCAGAGAAAATTTAACATTTTTCTCTACAAGGACTCTTTTCATGATCAAAAACTAATCACCAGCAACAAACAAAACTTCTCAGTCACTTTATACAACCAATGGTGAGATGTGTAAATTTTCAGAGATTTAAGTCAGATTGAGTTCATATCAGGAATTGAAAGTGAAACTACTGTTGTGGATCCTTTCTCAATTGTGGAGCTAAATATAATGCATCTTCTCCTTAATTGCATTATTTAACGCTGTATGTAACTTTGCATAATGTTCCATTGTGGGGTGAGAAAAAGTTGTAGTCAAATAAAGAAAGAATATAATTTTATAAAAACAATAATAGATGACAATGAGTGCTATTCCACCTGATGCCGGATGTTAATCTGCAGACAAGGAAGTTTTCTAAGCATAATTGAAAACACGCTCATGGCAACCAGTCCTTCAAGAATTTTTTATGACCTTTAAAAATTCATTGGAAGAGTAGCTACAAATCAGATTTTTCAAGATTGTAGCATTTTTGTATTTTAATGAGTTAAGTTAGTTATTGTCATTCTTATTTAAATAGATCCTTGAACCAAAAATTCTAGGTTTCTTCGTTTCATTTTGTTGATGCCAAGTGATGTCGGCAATCTGGTAAAGACTTATTTTGCAGGGTCTAAACTGATGCATGCTGTATGTGTTCTGCATTCATGTATTCTTAGTTGATTTAAATAAATATTCATTATATACAATATTATAGGTGAAATATAACTACAGGATTTTTTATAGTGCAGGCACAAATGTGTATAATATGTCTAACAGTAAATGCTCTCTGCTATATCTTGTTTGGCTGAAACAAGATGAGTATGACATAAATACACAAAATCTATACCAGATCACGAATGTAATTTCAAAATTTTGACAGCTCAGATTTTCAGCTACAGTTATTGCATCATTCTGTATCATGATTAATGATGTGGTGCGTTGCGATGCTCCTGTGCCTAAACAAAAGAGGGTGTAATGGTGTACAGAATAGAAAAGCATTAACTGGGTCACAGAAAAAAATATATAACAATATTAGAGTAATGTAAGAAGCAGAAGTCAGAGAAGCAGGAATGGGAGTGTGGCAAAAAATTGAAATGACGGCAGGCGAGAAGTTTGTGTTTACTCTTTTCAGATTGGAAGTAATCTGCAAAGGGGGCATCCAGTTCATTTTCCTTTCTTCAATATAAATTGAAGGAAGTGCAAATGAATTGGTTGGACTTTTATTTCTTGGATAGTGAGTAAGGAAGAGGTAAAAGGGTATGTATTTTGTTTTCTGCATGGGAAATTACTATATCATAAAAAGGGGTGTGATAAGTGGAGATATAAGAGTGTACTGGAGTTTCCAAGGGAACAGATCAGAAAGAAGTAGAGGGAAGCACAGTGGCGGGATGGATCCATTGAAATTGGCAAGTATTGGGGTGAATGGTGGATACAATAGAAACCTAATTAGGAGTAGTAGTGAGTGAAATTGAGGAGATGCAGTTGAGATCCTGATCGACTATGGTAGAAGGGAAGCTATGATCGAGGGTAAAAGGAGACATTTTAAAGGCATTGTTGCTCTTAGTTAGAGCAGATACAAGAGTGATATGGGAACACTGGGAGAACAGAAAGTGGAGTGGGAGAAGGGGTAGTTGAGAAAATTGTGTTAGTTGGTAGGCTTACAGTTAATATTAGTTGCTATCTGAGATGGAGATAGCGATGTCAAGGAAGGGTTGCAAAGAGTTAGAGTAGGGCTAGACCTTGTGAAAGTGAAACAGATTGGAAATTATCAACATTGTTAATGAAATTTTCAAATTCTGTACAATTACAAGAAGTGGCATCTAAGCAGTCAAAATGTAATGAATGAAGGGTCAAAGAAAGGGATCAAAATAGGACTGAAACAATACTTGAGTTTGAATTGACTTTATTATATATTTCACATACGTGAGGAGTAAAAATCTTTACATTACGTCTCCATCAAAATGTGCAATGTGCAATCATAGTAATTTATAATAAATAGAACAGTCGATGCAATATAGAGTACACTCAAGTCAGCGTGAGTTCATCAGTCTGATGGCCTGGTGGAAGAAGCTGTCTTGGAACCTGTTGGTCCTGGCTTTTATGCTGCAGTACTGCTTCCCGGATGGTAGCAGCTGGAATAGATTGTGGTTGGGATGGCTTGGGCCCCCAATGATCCTACGGGCCCTTTTTACACACCTATCCTTGATAAATGTCCTGAATCATGGGAAGTTCACAACTACAGATGCTCTGGACTATTCAGACCACTCTCTGCAGAGTACAATTCGCATACCAGGCAGTGATGCAGCCAGTCAGGATGCTCTCAATTGTGCCCCTGTGGAATGTTCTTAGTATTTGGGGGCCCGTACCAAACTTCCTCAACCATCTGAGGTGAAAGAGGTGCTGTTGTGCCTTTTTCACCATACAGCCGGTGTGAACAGACCATGTGAGGTCCTCGGTGATGTGGATGCCAAGGAACTTGAAACTATTTACCCTCTCGATCCCAGGTCCATTGATATCAATAGGGGTTAGCTCATCTCCATTTCTCCTGTAATCCACAGACAGCTCCTTTGTTTGTGCGACATTGAGGGAGAAGTTGTTTTCTTGACACCACTGTGTCAGAGAGATGACTTCTTCCCTGTAAGCCACCTCATTATTGTTTGAAATAAACCAATCAATATAGTGTCATCGGCAAAATTAATTAGCAGATTGGGGCTATGGGTGGCAACACAGTCATGGGTATACAGGGAATAAAGGAGGGGGCTCGGTACGCAGCCCTGAGGGGCTCCTGTATTGAGAGTCAGAGGGTTGGAGGTGAGAGAGCCCGCTCTTACAACCTGCTGGTGATCTGACAGGAAGTCCAGGATCCAGTTGCACAAGGCAGGGTCAAGACCGAGGTCTCTGAGCTTTATGTTAAGCCTGGATGGAACTATGGTGTTGATTGCTGAACTGTAGTCCAAGAACAGCATTCTCACATAAGCATCCTTCTTCTCCAGATGGGTAAGGACGGTATGTAGAGCAGTGCCTATTGCGTCATCTGTTGATCGATTGTGTCAGTAGTTAAATTGTAGGGGGTCCAGTTTGGGCGGTCGCAAGCTGCAGATGTTTTGCTGCAAGCTGCAAGGATTGTTCCATGTGTGCATTTCAAAGATAGTAATATTAGAGCCCACATAAGTTCAAAATAGCCGCATCTTTAGCTTGAAAGAAAGATTGGAGTTGTTATTCACTGTAAGTATGGGTTCAATCAGGCAAAGGAGAACAGTCATGTAAATGGACTGATTGGGCTATTATTCAAGGAAGAAGTGAAGGGTCCATGTGTAAGATTGAGGTGCAGATTTCACTCCAGCCATCGTTGGTGAAGATAAACCACTTGTTCAAACCTGTCAAAATGATAGAATGTATCGAAGGTGTCATAATAGGGGGCTTAATAAGGGGGAAAAATCTGATCTTTTAGACAAAAGCAATCTAATATCAGAGATACTTATAAAATATGTTTCTCATATGTAACTTTTTGGTATATGTTTTGAATCCCGTTAGAACTTTTACTTAAGTTTTCATGTAAGGGATTTTGAGCTCTGTGGAAATATTGTGTATGTATTTTGCATCATAGCTTTCATCCAAATTTTTTAATAACCAGCTTTATATAAAACATGAAGACCCTTGGAAAATATTACAAATATTTTATTCAATACATTGTTTTCAAAATTTTAAACTTTTGAATGACAGTTTAAGCTAATGCTTTTTGTTCAGATCTTCTACGTTGTTAAGAAAAAATAATATTAAGGCTGGGCTATATTGGGTTATATGAAGAGCTTTGATGCTGGTATCTAACAAAACCTAGTCAACTGTAATTACTGCTGATATGTTGGATACTGACACAGAATGCCAAGGGAAGCCTCCAGTTAAAAATCGTTTGGAAAACTGAATGTCTTTCTCACTTGGATGACTAGCAGAAATGTTTTGAAGTTGATGAAGGAAAAAATATACATAATTCAGCTATCTCTAAAAAGTAACTTATAAAAAGCACAGGAAAACATCTGTAGTACAAATAACTAGGAGTATGAAATTTGTACAGGCAGTACATAGTTTAAGTTATTGTATATATATCATAAATATATAAAGCCTTCACTATCAGGCTTTGTAATAAATTTTGCTTGCATTCTTGCTATGCTTCAATAACTTTACTAAAATGTTGGGCATATCTCATTGAATTTTATCTGTTTTGAACTATGATGAACATTTAGAATATCCTTCAGGGAGTGCAGTGAAAACAATGGAAATTATTCATTGACTTACTTCCACCTTTACAAGTATGCACTCTAAATTCTAATAATTAATTTAGACAAAACCTCTTAACTCTCCTTCTGCTAGTTGATTTTGAATGTATGACCTCTGGCTATTGCCCTTCTGCTATTAGACACAGTTTCTCTCTACTTATTCTTTCAAAACCAATCATTGTTTTCAGTGGTTATTAAATTTCCCATTATCATTTTCTGGTTTATGGAAACAATCCCAAGTGGTCTGTCCATGTAACAGGAATCCCTCATTTCATGAAATAGCAATACCATAGGTGAGTGCAGTACTGAGCCCATAATAATGCAAGTGAATGCTATTGAAGTAGAAGTTTGTTTCTGAGAAGCAATTGAAATCTAAGGGAATGCAATTAAACAGACTTTTGAATTGATGTGTTAAAGTAACCTTCAGGCACTACTATGGTGGAAATAAGGCAGGTAGCATGATTTGTTTCTTACATTTACCTTCCTGACAAATTCCATACGCTACTCTAGAGTGCAATAGGTTCTTTTTTATATTACTGCATGCTGATATAACTTTGGTTTGATTATAGAAGCATTATTTTATTTATTGTGAGCAGATTTGCAAATCCCTCAAGGCCCTACTATTAGGAGAAATCTAGAAGGTCTCCAGTTGTTCATCCTGTTGATCTGATGAGATTATTAACATAACCGGGATCTACAAGAATGGAATGGGAGTATAGAAAAATCAGAGCTATGAAACTGGTCCAGCTTTCTTTTTTCTACCCATCTCTGGAAATGAATTCTTGATCATCATATACCATCATCCCTTTGGGATAGAACAAGGAAATTTTGTGTTTCTTACAATCTTCTACATCAACAGATTTTGTTCAGAATGATCCTGGAGCCTTCTGAAGTTGGCTCTCTGGATATCCTGCTTTGTGTGCAATAAAGCAGACAACTAAGCCAACAACTGGAGTTAATCTGCTCAGGTTGTATTTAACTTTATATTAAGGCAGATATCTTTCCTTTTACCTCTCATGCATTAGAAAGCATCGGTATGTGGTGGTAGGCAGAGTGGGAATTCTTTGCTGCCCATATTCATTAGGTCTTTGTACAGCACAGAAATGGACTCTTCAGGTCACTAACAAAGTTTTTGCCTGTTTAGCCTTATAGGACTTTCTTGCATTAGGTATGTATTTTTCATACCTTGCCTATTCAAATGCTGATCTAAATATCTCAAATATAATGATTGTATCTGATTCCACACTTCTGGCAGTGAATTCCAGATATCAATCAACCATAAACCAATGCCCTCTTGTGTTTGAAACCCCTACTATGGGGAAAAAGATTCTGACTATCAAGTTGCACCATCTTCGATTCTCAATTCATGACTGCATTCAATTAAATGAATTTCAGAGGCAGAATACAATGTACAGACACAACATTCAAGTATGTAGAGAGCTAACATGCAGGAATGAATCTCAAGGCACTCTTATTCTGAAAATTAATGGCATGGTAAATTAACTGCTGTGGACTAAAGCCTTGCTGTTGAGCAACAGTTGTTATTGCTCATAGCTGAATAACAAGGCAAAATAAACAAGAGATATGTGAATTTAGGTTAAGTATACATGACAAGAGAAGATACTATTTTATGATTTCATGGCCAGGAAAGGAACAACTTTAAGGTTTTACAGTTTCATGCTGCCTATAATAGCTGCTGTTGAATTTCTCATTTATATTAGAGGTGTTATTTGATATAGGTGTTGCTTGAAGATAGTTATTTTATACACCTTTACACTACAGAATTGCATTTCATGACAACACCCATTTTAAGTGCTGGCACTATAATATAAATGATCATTTAGTCAGTCACTCATACATACTGCGATTTTAAGATACCCACTAGCAGGAGTCAGATGGTAACAGAAACAAACTAAATAGTGTCTTCCAACTCTACAGCATCAAGTGTGTATTAGAACTTGTCGTGATTTTGCCAAGATCATCTAAGAAGTAAGCTCCTTCCATATTTCCCATTTCCTGCACAGTACATCAGAACAGAATCAGGTTTATTATCACCGGCATGTGAGGTGAAATCTGTGAACTTAGTAGCAGCAGTTCAATGCAATACATAATCTAGCAGAGAGAGGAAAAAATAATAATAAATAAAATAAAACTTAATAATAAATAAACAAGTAAATCAATTACATATATTGAATATTTTTTTTAATGTGCAAACACAGAAGTACTGTATATTAAAAAAAGTGAGGTAGTGTCCAAAGCTTCAATGTCCATTCAGGAATCGGATGGCAGAGGGGAAGAAGCTGTTCCTGAATCGCTGAGTGTGTGCCTTCAGGCTTCTGTATCTCCTACCTGTTGGTAACAGTGAGAAAAGGGCATACCCTGGGTGCTGGAGGTCTTTAATAATGGACCCTGCCTTTTTGAGACATCGCTTCCTAAAGATGTCCTGGGCACTTTGTAGGCTAGTGCCCAAGATGGAGCTGACTAGATTTACAACCTTCTGCAGCTTCTTTCAGTCCTGGGCAGTAGCCCCTCCATACCAGATCGTGATGCAGCCTGTCAGAATGTTCTCCATGGTACAACTATAGAAGTATTTGAGTGTATGCCAAATCTCTTCAGACTCCAAATAAAGTATAGCTGCTGTCTTGCCTTTATGACTACATCAATATGTTGGGACCAGGTTAGGTCCTCAGAGATCTTGACACCCAGGAACTTGAAACTGCTCATTCTCTCCACTTCTGATCCCTCCATGAGGATTGGTATGTGTTCCTTCGTCTTACCCTTCTTGAAATCCACAATCAACTCTTAATTAGGACCAGAAATAGACCTTTGAATAAGGGTTATCTCATTAGTTGTTTCTTACTTATGAACTTGAATGGAATTTTCCTTATCTGTTTAATATTAAAAAAAAGCAGACTCAGATCTGCTATACCATTTAATAGGATCATAGTTTCTCTGAATGTAACTTCAACTTTGCATTTCTATCTACCCACCATCATCCTTCATTCGTTTGCTTAGCTATTGTTTATCTATCATTGACATTTTCAAGTTTTCTACTTCCACCATGCTGAGAAATATATCAACAACTTGGATATTATTGGATCTGACAGTTTAATTCTTATATAGACTGTTTAATTGTTATTTTCTTTGCAGTTATTTTCTTTTGCAATTCAAATCATATGAATTAAGATTGAATCAAAACAAAAGGCAAAGTTGTGAAACCTAAGAGCTCTTACCTGAACAAAACATCACAGTTTGAGAAAATTGATGAAGAACTCCAGGACAAAATATCCCAACAATGATACGTGTATTAAAATGCAGCAAATTACTGAGGGAAAGGAAGAAGCTGGAATGGCTGCTGCTGATTTAGAAATAAAACAGCATGGTCGGTTTCATTGATAAAATGTTAACAGGGTGAGTAGAGACTTTCACTAATTGAAAGAAATGCTAGTCTTGCAATAAACTACAAACACAGTATGATATAGACTGTAAAAAGTCTAAAAAGCAAATCTGCATTAACTAAACAAGCAAAAGAACAACAGTAATTCAATTGTAGTGTGTTGTATGGAGCTCAGAGGCAAACAGCAAACTGAAACAATATGAAGAAGCTGAACAAGGGCTTCAAGTGGGCAGTCCTGCTAGTGTCACTCCCGGTGGTGCTACCTCTGAAGCTGTGCCATGGGAAACACCCCAGAGTAAGCGGCACCATCTGAACGCTGAAGAATTGCAGGATGGACATGACATGGACTCTGCAGCGGTCCCTAGTGACTCCAATGAGAATGACAGTGATGAAACAATAAGATTGACAGCTATGTCATGCTTGCTCCAATAAAGACCAAGGGAGTGAAGACACATAGGACTGAAGATAAAACCATTGATAATCAATATATTGACAAGCTGGTGGCAGATCCATCAACTATTGCTCAACAATTTACTGACAGGCAGGAGGTGCTCAGGCAATCCTGTGACTCTTACTGAAGAACAACTGAAAGCATTTCAAACTTTAAAGGTGACATTGTGTATTACACTTGCATTAAGAATCCCTGATACAGGTAAATCATTAACCTTGTATGTCAATGAGAAACACATGATGGCAGGCAGTCTTAACTCAAGAACATGGGGACCGACAGCGTCCTGTTGGTTATTGCTCTGCTAAAGATCCGATCCTGTACTTAGATGGTTGAGAGAGGGATCTAAATGTCTGGATGGGCTGTACTCTCTGAACCTGAAGTGTTGGCGTCAGGAAGCACGGCTCCTCGCACCTCTCCACAATAGGCAGAACTAAAGGTTTTGATTGAAGCCTGTAAGTTAGCGGAAGTAAGATCAGCTACTATCTTGACTGATTCTCTATGCTTTTGGAGTTGATCGGATTTTGGGAATTTATGGAGACTAAAAGGATTTCTCACAGCTGTAGGAACCCCAATCAAGAATGGCCAACTAGTACAAGAAGTACGGATGTCATTCATTTGCCACAGAAGTTGCTGTATTAAAATGTGAAAACCACTCCAAAATGACCACAATAGAAAGCTGTGGAAATGCATTCGTGGATGAGATTGTAAATGTGCAGCACAGAAAGAAGTAAAATAAATGAAAGAAGTACCAAAGACAGATGCAGTGAAACCGACTACTGGAATAATAGAAACAAAGTTCAATTCTGCCACAGATGAACATACAAGATATTCAAGCGATGCAAGCTCAATGTTCTAACTGGGAAAAGTGGTTGTGAATGGAGAATGGTGGGGAATTAAGTCGTGATGGGTATATAGTACTAGGAGCTCCAATTATGTTGTTTCACTATTTGGCAGAGTAAATACATTCTGTAGGACACATTAGAGTGCAATAGATGATCGACAGATTCTCCCAATGGTAGTGGAATCCGAAGTTTGAAAACTGCATGACATTACAGAAAATAATTTCTGGAGCAGCGGAAAAGCTACCACAATTTTGCCCCACCTAGTCTACTTTTACACTTACAAGTCGACTACATTACTTCGCCTAAGTGTCAAGAATATTCAAATGTACTGGTAATAGTGGACTAGTTTTCTAGTTGGGTGGAAACTATTCCCAAAAAGAAAGCCAATGCACACACAACTCTGATCAAGGAATATATTCCTAGTTGGGGATTGCAATGTCACATCGACTCTGACCAAAGAACACATTTCACCAGGAGTGTTTGTCAGGAATTATGTTGACTGATTAATATTGAATGGTCTTTTCATTGTCTATATCCCCCAGTCATCAGAACAAGTTGAACAAATTAAAGGACTCATCCAACAACAACTGACTAAGTGTCATTAGGAAGGTGTACCATGACTTACGGTGCATCCTATGGTCTTGTGTAGCATTAGAGCAATCCCAAACAAGAAAACTAAACTAAGTCCCTTCAAGGTGATAACTGGGCATCCTATGTCACTGCCGGGAGCTCTTGATGTCAGATAGGCTGATATACACATTATGGCAGACAGTTTAAAGAATGCATTGGAATATTGATCAACAGTTGGGAGGGGTCCAAGTCTATCTGAAAAGGGCATCTCAGATTTATAATGGTGTGAAAATTAACAGTGTGCTGTGTTCATAAATGGGGGCACAAAATATAAGAGTTGAGTGTTGTAATGACACAAACTCTGGATAGGTCACACTTGGAGTATTGTGTACAGATATTGTCACTCCATTTTAGAAACAATGCAGTTGTGCTGGAAAGGGTGTAGAGGGGATTCAGTGGGATGTTGCCTAAATTGAAAGACTTTAGCTATGGGGAAAGAGTAGATAGTTTGAGCATGTTTACCCTGGAGTGAAGGAGGCCGTGGGTGATCCAGTAGGATATATAAGATTCTGTATGTAAGTATGTAGTGTGATTTGCACCTTGGCCCTAGAGGAGTAATGTTTCGTTTAGCTATAGACATGTGCATTGGTGAATGACAAACGTGAGGTGGAATTACATTTCCCCATGATAGGAGTATTAAAATCAATAGTATATTATTTGGGAAATAGGAGATTAAGGGGGATTTTAGGCTTAAATTTTATATAGAGGGTAGTTGATGTCGAGAACGTGTTGCCAGAGGACATGATGGAATTGGATACAATTGTTATATTTAAGAGACACTTTAATCAAAAAGGTATAGAAGTATATGGTGCTAATGCCAGCATTGGGATTAGTATAAATGTATTGGGCTGAAGGGTCCATTTTTCTACTGTACAACTCTAACTCTGGAACTTAAAGAGTTCCAAAGACTCATGACTCTTTGAGAGAGAAAAATAATTGCCTCATCTCTGTTTTAAATGGGGGACATCAAATTTTTAAGTCGTTACTGCTAGTTCTAGATTCTCCCACAAGGAATCATCCTCTTGACATCCACCAGTCAAGACTTTTCAGAGTTTTATATTTGAATCAAATCACCTCTCAGTCTGCTACCTCCAGCAGATACAAGACTAGCCTGTCCAACTTTTCATGAGGTAACCTGTCAATTTCAGATAGTAGTTTTGTACATCTCTGAAATTCTTCCAGCACATTGACAGTATTTTGTAAATAAATACAAAACTGCATACACTACTCCAATTATAGACTAGTTTACATAGAAACATAGAAAATCTACAGCACATTACAGTCCCTTTGGCCCACAATGTTGTGCCGACCATAGAAACATAGAAACATAGAAAATAGGTGCAGGAGTAGGCGATTCGGCCCTTCAAGCCTGCACTGCCATTTATTATGATCATGGCTGATCATCCAACTCAGAACCCTGCCCCAGCCTTCCCTCCATACCCCCTGATCCCCGTAGCCACAAGGGCCATATCTAACTCCCTCTTAAATATAGCCAATGAACTGGCCTCAACTGTTTCCTGTGGCAGAGAATTCCACAGATTCACCACCCTCTGTGTGAAGAAGTTTTTCCTAATCTCGGTCCTAAAAGGCTTCCCCTTTATCTTCAAACTGTGACCCCTCGTTCTGGACTTCCCCAACATCAGGAACAATCTTCCTGCATCTAGCCTGTCCAATCCCTTTAGGATCTTATACGTTTCAATCAGATCCCCCTTCAATCTTCTAAATTCCAACGAGTACAAGCCCAGTTCATCCAGTCTTTCTTCATATGAAAGTCCTGCCATCCCAGGAATCAATCTAGTGAACCTTCTTTGTACTCCCTCTATGGCAAGGATGTCTTTCCTCAGATTAGGGGACCAAAACTGCACACAATACTCCAGGTGTGGTCTCACCAAGGCCTTGTACAACTGCAGTAGTACCTCCCTGCTCCTGTACTCGAATCCTCTCGCTATAAATGCCAGCATACCATTTGCCTTTTTCACCGCCTGCTGTACCTGCATGCCCACTTTCAATGACTGATGTATAATGACACCCAGGTCTCGTTGCACCTCCCCTTTTCCTAATCGGCCACCATTCAGATAATAATCTGTTTTCCTATTTTTGCCACCAAAGTGGATAACTTCACATTTATCCACATTAAATTGCATCCGCCATGAACTTGCCCACTCACCCAACCTATCCAAGTCACTCTGCATCCTCTTAGCATCCTCCTCACAGCTAACACTGCCACCCAGCTTCATGTCATCCGCAAACTTGGAGATGCTGCATTTAATTCCCTCATCCAAGTCATTAATATATATTGTAAAGAACTGGTGTCCCAGCACTGAGCCTTGTGGTACCCCACTAGTCACCGCCTGCCATTCTGAAAAGGTCCCGTTTATTCCCACTCTTTGCTTCCTGTCTGCTAACCAATTCTCTATCCACCTCAATACCTTACCCCCAATACCGTGTGCTTTAAGTTTGCACACTAATCTCCCGTGTGGGACCTTGTCGAAAGCCTTTTGAAAATCCAAATATACCACATCCACTGGCTCTCTCCTATCCACTCTACTAGTTACATCCTCAAAAAATTCTATGAGATTCGTCAGACATGATTTTCCTTTCACAAATCCATGCTGACCTTGTCCGATCATTTCACTGCTTTCCGAATGTGCTGTTATCACATCTTTGATAACTGACTCCAGCAGTTTCCCCACCACCGACGTTAGGCTAACCGGTCTATAATTCCCCGGTTTCTCTCTCCCTCCTTTTTTAAAAAGTGGGGTTACATTAGCCACCCTCCAATCCTCAGGAACTAGTCCAGAATCTAATGAGTTTTGAAAAATTATCACTAATGCATCCACTATTTCTTGGGCTACTTCCTTAAGCACTCTGGGATGCAGACCATCTGGCCCTGGGGATTTATCTGCCTTCAATTCCTTCAATTTACCTAACACCACTTCCCTACTAACATGTATTTCGCTCAGTTCCTCCATCTCACTGGACCCTCTGTCCCCTACTATTTCTGGAAGATTACCTTATGTCCTCCTTAGTGAAGACAGAACCAAAGTAATTATTCAATTGGTCTGCCATGTCCTTGCTCCCCATAATCAATTCACCTGTTTCTGTCTGTAGGGGACCTACATTTGTCTTTACCAGTCTTTTCCTTTTTACATATCTATAAAAGCTTTTACAGTCAGTTTTTATGTTCCCTGCCAGTTTTCTCTCATAATCTTTTTTCCCCTTCCTAATTAAGCCCTTTGTCCTCCTCTGCTGAACTCTGAATTTCTCCCAGTCCTCAGGTGAGCCACTTTTTCTGGCTAATTTGTATGCTTCTTCTTTGGAATTGATACTATCCCTAATTTCTCTTGTCAGCCACGGGTGCACTACCTTCCTTGATTTATTCTTTTGCCAAACTGGGATGAGCAATTGTTGTAGTTCATCCATGCAATCTTTAAATGCTTGCCATTGCATATCCACCGTCAATCCTTTAAGTGTCATTTGCTAGTCTATCTTAGCTAATTCACGTCTCATACCTTCAAAGTTACCCCTCTTTAAGTTCAGAACCTTTGTTTCTGAATTAACTATGTCACTCTCCATCTTAATGAAGAATTCCACCATATTATGGTCACTCTTACCCAAAGGGCCTCTCACGACAAGATTGCTAATTAACCCTTCCTCATTGCTCAAAACCCAGTCCAGAATAGCCTGCTCTCTAGTTGGTTCCTCGACATGTTGGTTCAAAAATCCATCCCGCATACATTCCAAGAAATCCTCTTCCTCAGCACCTTTACCAATTTGGTTCACCCAATCTACATGTAGATTGAAGTCACCCATTATAACTGCTGTTCCTTTATTGCACACATTTCTAATTTCCTGTTTAATACCATCTCCGACCTCACTACTACTGTTAGGTGGCCTGTACACAACTCCCACCAGCGTCTTCTGCCCCTTAGTGTTACGCAGCTCTACCCATATCGATTCCACATCTTCCCAGCTTATGTCCTTCCTTTCTATTGCGTTAATCTCATCTTTAACCAGCAACGCCACCCCACCTCCTTTTCTTTCATATCTATCCCTCCTGAATATTGAATATCCCTGAATGTTGAGCTCCCATCCTTGGTCACCCTGGAGCCATGTCTCTGTGATCCCAACTATATCATAATCATTAATAACAATCTGCACTTTCAATTCATCCACCTTATTACGAATGCTCCTTGCATTGACACACAAAGCCTTCAGGCGCTCTTTTACAACTCTCTTAGCCCTTATACAATTAATGTTGAAAAGTGGTCCTTTTTAATGCTTGCCCTGGATTTGTCGGCCTGCCACTTCTACTTTTCTCCTTAGTACTTTTTGCTTCCACCCTCACTTTACACCCCTCTGTCTCTCTGCACTCATTCCCATCCCCCTGTTGTGAACTAACCTCCTCTCGCCTAGCCTCTTTAATTTGATTCCCACCCCCTCAACCATTCTAGTTTGAAGTCACCTCAGTAGCCCTCGCTAATCTCCCTGCCGGGATATTGGTCCCCCTAGGACCATGTAACGTACTCTAGAAGCTGACTAGAAGTTCAGCATCAGCTGTCTAATTTTCTATTCCTTTCCCTCTGCAATAAATAGCATTCCCTTGATTAATTATATTAAGCATAAAAGCTTTATGCAATCATGCAATAAAACACCTGTATTTGTTGGCAGTTCAGAACTTCGCAAATTCATCACTTAGACAAAATAGTTTTTCCATTTTTCCTGCCATTAACAATTTTCTGTTTATCCACATTGCATTCCATTTGCTGGAACTTTGCCCTCTCACGTAACCTATCCCTATGGCAGCTTATTTTAGTACCTATCTTGGAGTCATCAACAAAGTGCCTTCATCAAAGTTGATATAAATCTCCAAAAGACTAAGGGCCTGGTACTGATCCCTGTGGCACATCATTCATTATATTTTGTCAATAGGTAAAATATGCATTTGTGCCTACTTTCTGATTCCTGTTAATCCCCTAATACAGGTATTACTTTCCCTACCAATATGTTACCTTCTACAGCATGAGCTTTTATTCTAAGGTATAGGAGCAGAATTTGGCCATTCAGCCAAATTCTTGAAGGGAGGAGTTTCTGTGTACAATATTATCATTGTGTTAAAATTGATGTCTTTTTGTCTATGGGAAGTGTTTTCTGAAAAGTGGCAATGAAGTCTAGGCCTACTATCAGAATATTGTTTTGCAATATGTGATACGGAGCTTAAGGAAAAAGCTGGAATGAAAAATTAGCCAATAAATGCTGTTTCCTTATTTTAAGTGATAAACTGTAACAATATTATTCATTACCTTGAAAAGAGTTGTTGAATTGAATATGGTGAAAGTCGTAGGTCACAGGAATGAATGTTATTACATGACTGAATTTGAGTCAGCTTTTGCCTGTTCTTTATTGTATAATAGCACCATCCACTGGCATGAAGTAGTATAGTCTTCTCTAGAACTATCGTTAGCTTTAAATAAAAATAAAAATGTCTATTAAAATACACTACTCATGACTCAGTTGGTTAAAGTAGCAAGAAGCTAGAGTATATCAACCAAGTGGAACAATTTTCAGATAAGCAGTCATCACAATGTTTTAGCTCATCTCAGAATAGAGAATATACAAATGTTTTACCTAAGTGAAAAATATTATTATTAATAATATTAATAAAATATTACTTGACTACCAATTTGATACATCATAAGCCTTCCC
The DNA here is from genome assembly GCF_030028105.1 of Mobula birostris. Lineage (NCBI taxonomy): Eukaryota > Metazoa > Chordata > Chondrichthyes > Myliobatiformes > Myliobatidae > Mobula > Mobula birostris. The sequence goes on from NC_092393.1 coordinate 24,111,487, forward strand.
CAAACTGAAGTATCTGTCATAAATTGAATGTAGTATCTGCCTAGCTATTGAATTAAATCCTGCAAGATAAATTTGGCTGCAGCATATTATATGGCGAAATGCTCAGGGTGGGAACATATTTAGAAAATTTGTGTTTTTAGTTAATATAAAAAGCAAACCAAACCAACTTCACATGAAATTCATACTTAATAACTAATAATCCTTAATTTGACTTTCCCTTGGAATTTCCACATCCAGCTCTTAGCCATGCTTTGTCCCTCAATGTGCTCATTCTCTGGAGTGAATGTAACTGCAGAGGCCACAGAAGTTACGTTGAGTAAAAAATCCAAAATTAATTGTTTCAGGGATTATATAGTATGACTTTTAGAGCCATTATTTATAGTTCCTTCTCTACTGTCTCTATTTGTTCTGTATTGTTTCACATCATTCAGCTCATGGTTATTGCTCGTAAATGCTTGGCTTAGTGATGATGTTTGAGGTAAACTGGTTAATCCAATACCAGAGTGCAATGGCTCTTTGTTACTGCTGTCTTCACTTAGATGAATGTGATTCAGGAGAGGAAAATTAGTCTTATTATTTACTTTTCAGGATGAAATAAGTTGAGATGGTATGAAATGTGTGTCACTGGATGAGCCAGAAATGCTGAAGGCTAACTCATCAAGTCTTGACATTGTTCAGCTAAGTAGGTCCTCAGCCAGACTGACACAAAGTGAGGAGAAAATAATTAGCCATTGTCTCTCAGACAAGTGACTCTATGAAAGTCGTACTAATTTTAAGTGCTTTAACCAAGACAATGAAGAGCAGTCTAAGTCACATTCTTTTGAATTACTTAAATGAATGCACTATTGCAGACAAATATAGAATTAAAATAAGATTTTAGTGTTAGTACAACTACTAAATATCTCAGAGATTTTCATATTCTCTGCATTTGCATAGATATGTGGACATCAGTGCTGAGCAAACATGGCAGGCAATTTCTGCATGCAATATTCCATAGATGAGATTAATATCTTCCCTCTATTACGCCAGATGTGGAATTTCACATCGTACAGGTTCAGTTGAGAAAAACATAGATCATCGGTCATCAGTGCATGGATTTATTAGATATACAAATCTGGAGGTACAAGTTTTGAATTCTCCTTGAACATTTGACAAATTATTAAAAGTAAAAGTAAATTAAAAATACAACCTCAACCAAGAAAACAGAGTAAAACATAAAATAAAGTTAAATACTACATAAAACAATAGATCTTTTTGAGAGCTGCTTGGTTACAACTAACCTTACAGCACATAAATGACACAATTTAATAACTTTTTTAAATTTTGGTATGCCACAGTAAGGGAATCTGTAAATAGAAAAAGAGGCAGAAAAACTGGAAATGGGAAAATGTAAAATTCCAAACTGCAGAACAAGTCCTTTTAAAACAAAGATAATTGATGTTTAAATGTCACCTCTTTCTGCAGAGCTAATGTGCACCTCCAAAATTATTTTGTGAAAGAATTCTATCACTAAGCAACAGCATAGGAAAATCTACACCATCAGCAGAGGAAATCTACGCCATCAGAATTTCAAGAGGAGAACTAAAAAATCTGTTGATTTGTACTATGGTTTTCTTGCTGTAACTCCAAGCATAAATTCACTCCTTTATCCTTGAATTTGACCTACCCTCTGTTTAGTTATCCTCACGATAGACTGGCGTCCTATCGGGGTTGGGTGGGGGGGGGGGGGGAGTCTCGTACTGTCAGTTGCTTCACGCCACAGAAACCGGCATAAACACCGGCCTGACGGGCCACAAGGCTCAAGACAGACTTTAACTTTAACTGTTTAGTTATACTCTTTTTATTAATACCAGTGTAAAATGCCTTGGGATTCACTAGATCCTGCTCATCAAGGACTTTTCATGGCTCCTTTTGGCCTTCCTAATCACTGCTTGTGCACTTTCCTGTTATCTTTATATTACAAATGGTCCTAATGATCTTGCTATACCTTACATGTGCTTGCTTTTTCTTCCTGACTAAATTTAGGACATTTCTGGTCATCTAAGGTTCATCTTTGTCCTTACTCCTTACCAGAATGTGATGATCTGGAATTCTGATTAGCTGGTCTCCGAACAACTCCCACATGTCAGACATGGACTTGTCCAACAGCAGCTGCTCCTCAAGTCCTGTCTTACTGTGTTGTACTTTGTCCTCTCCCAATTTATTATCTTTCCATTATATCTGATTATCACTCTGTCAATTGTCGTGTTTCTGTTCCTTCATCTCTTGGTGGCTATTGGGGTGACCGTGGTACAGGGGTTTCCCAACCATTTTAATGCCATGGGCAAAACAACTAAGCAATGGGTCTGTGAACCGGGGGTTGGGAACCCCTGCTATAGGATAATCTCATCAACGTAATGGCACTTATGTTATTTTGAAGCTCCACCCAAATGGCCTCATGCTGTAACATTCTCCCTTATTGGTAGGGATTGCGGACTTCCGAGTTACAGTGTGCAAAGCTGAGCTCATTCCTACATTACGGTTGATCAGTGGCTCTCTCTGAAACTGATAGTTAAAACTCAGCACATTCCAGTAGTTGACTGTGGATCTGCAGAAGTTGAGTCTATAGTTGGACATCATTAGTGGCAACAGCAGGTAATTTACTGCTTGGGCGTCAGGTCCAGCTACGATTATAAGTTATTCATGTGAGCAAAGTCGGGGAGGTGTTTTAGACCTATAAAACTTCACCTATATTCTGGTGGCAAGACATTTACTGTCACTGGCTCTGATACCTTCATATATGGGGGGGAATGTATTACTTAAATCTTGTAGCAAGTATATTACTGCTGTTGAGCAATTATTGCTGATATACGTGCCTAAATGATGATTAAGGATAGGATCAGACAGCTTACGGGAGTTATGATGAAATAACCTGCAGGCTCCAAGCATTCAGACATAAAACACTTTGTCTGCTTAAACAATTTGGAGTGAATTTGTGCAACACCATCTCTGACAGAGGAGGTTTGGTGAGCAAATGAGAGAAAAAAATGCCTTTGTTGCTGAGGTGATTAATCAAGTAAATAATAGTTGCTTTTGAAATATTAGGATGACTTAATTACCTAAGATGGAGATTTTGAAAATAATGAAAAAGTTAAAGATGCTAACGATGAGTTGTTTCAAGTTAATGGGGTGTCCAAATCAACATAAATATAAGATTGTCAGTAATAAATCCATTAACTGATTGAGAAGAAACTTTATCCAGGGGAGCATTGAAAATGTGGAATGATCTGTTTCTGTGTTGTAATTTTTAAATGATAAGCTAGCTATAAGCACATTGCAAACTGTTATCAATGAACTCTGTTTAACTTGTTTGATAAATCCATCTGTATTTGATATTTTCATCCCTTGATTATTTTCTCACATGTTATTATGTCTGGGTAAAGAAATAATCATTTGTAGTTGGCTGGTAAAAAGCACAATAATTAGATTAAGAAAGCTTGTACTATCTGTGTTATCTGTGCCACTGGTGAGAAACATGACTTCATTTTATAAAAATTTAATATAGTTTTTGAAGAAAGATTGCAGTTTGACAAGTGCTTTCAATCAGTTTCTATATTATTCCCTTATCACAAGTAGTAAGTGTATAACTTAACACTGGTATTTCAAGTTTGTTTGGGTCTTTGTCAGATTTATTTAGTCTGTTTCACAAAACTTTCTGATGTTGGTATAAGTTTGCATGTTGCATGCAGACAATGAGATTAATCTTGCCCTTCACTTATTCTCAGTTAATTCTAAAGTAGGTATATTTAGTCAGAATTCAGTACTTGCCTCATTTTTTTTATATAGGGTACGCGAAGCTGCCATGACAAGTTTGATGGAACTCACAATACTATTGGTACAGACTCATCCTCAGCTCATTTCTCCTGATAAGTGAGTAAAAATTGTCCACTAGATCCAAATATTAAATATAATTGAAAATAGGTAAAGTTTGTTATTACATAGAACATTTTTAGTTTTTTTTTTACCTGCGTTTGGCAGCTCTGTCGAAATGGTATGTAGTTCATCTATTTTTAGATCACCAGCTATGCAATGCATGGTAATTTTTAAAAAGTGCAAGGGGCTGTTAGAAGTCATGATATCTTTTGCCTAGTGTAGAATACATGTGTTCAAGAGCTAATGTTGATTCAATTAATAACTTAACTGCACCCACTTATGACAGACAGTAGGGTCTCAGTTGAAAATTTTACAAACTCTCCACTTTTCTACATAATAATGACTACAACTGAAAATTTCTATTGGTTGTGAAGCCTTAGTTAAATACAAAGACAGTGAAAGACCTGTTCTAAATTTAAAGTCTGCTCCTTTCCTTTTTTTAAAAATATATATTCAAAAATTGTGACCCAGGGAAGGCCATTAAGTTACTGTCTCTTGTTGGGTGAGGAAGAGCTACTCAACCTAACCATGCCCTCTAGCACTAAGTTCATTGCCTTATAGATAATCGATTTTCACATGCATCAAAGTACTGTTTAAATATGATAGGTTTCCATCTCTTTTTCCTTTTGAAGCAATGAATTCCAGATTGTTTTTACCCTAATTTTTGTTGTCATGATCTCTCTTTGAATAGCTACTAATTGAAATCTATGCTTGCTGGGTTTTTGACTATTGCACTAAGAGAAGTAGGTTCATCCTCTTAATTTGGGTTCCTCAGGGTTTTATACATTAGTGAGCATCTTTCATGACCCTGAATTCATGAGAATCAATTAAGCACTTTGAATTTCTATTGGAATATAGACATGGCACACATTTACACGCAAAAACACAGTAAAGTAAGTAATTACTGTTATTCTTTAAGAATGGGGAATTATGTAGTGATGATGTTCATATTTTTCCACTTCTGTGTAGTTGTAGACAAATGATGTGCTACTTGGCTCAATTGTCAGCGGAGAAGATTGATAGATTCCGAGCACACGCAGGCTCTGTTTTTCTTCAAATCTTACACTTTGATAACCCTGCAGTGCCACACATTCCACACAGGGAGGAGTTGGAGAGTATTTTTCCACGGTAAGTTTTTAAGAACAGGTGCACAGACTATTTGTCAATTTATTGTAGCAGTTTATTCAGGTATAGTAATTGCATATACAGTAGCCATAATGTATCTAAAATTAGAGGTTATGAAAACCAAAATACTGCAGATGCATGAAATCTTATATAAAAGGAAAGAATACTGGAAATAGTTATTCAAGGAAAATTGAGTTCAAGTTTCAATTGATGTACATCATAGGGAGCTAGGAAGTTGTAATGATAAAGCAGGTTTTAATGTATGGAGACAAATAAAGAATAGAAGAAAGATCAAAGGTGAAAGATAGAAGAGATTAAGTTACAATAGTGATGATAATCCAAGGAATGTAGATAGTGATAATGTGACATTGAAAAAGAGAGAGAAAAAAGTGCTTGAAATACTCCAGGTTTGGCAGAATCAACTGAGAAAGAAAGGGAGTTATAACTTTCTATCAAAACCCTCAGGATTCTGCTGACTTAGAACATAGAACATAGAATAGTACAACACAGTATAGGCTCTTTGGTGCGCTGTTGTGCTGACCTTTTAACCTAAACCAAGATCAATCTAATGCTTTGCCCTGCATAGCGCTCCATTTTTCTGTCATCTATCTAAGAGTCTTTAAAATATCCCGAATATATCAGCCTCTACCCCCACTCCTGCAGCGTGTTCCATGCACCCACCACTCTCTGTAAAAAAAAAGCCTTATCTCTGACATGTCCCCCCCCCCCCAATACTTCCCTCCAATCACTTCAAGATTATGCCCTCTCGTATTAGATATTTATGCCCTGGGAAAACAATGCTGGCTGTCCAATCTTTCAGTGTCCCCTATCATCTTATACACCTCTCTCAAGTCATCTCTCAAGTCATCTCTCATCCTCCTTCTCTCCAAAAGAAAAAGCACTAGCTTGCACAACCTTTCCTCATGAGACATGCTCTCTAATCCAGGCAGAATCCTGGATAAATCTCTGCACCAACTCTAAAACTTCCACACCCTTCCTATAATGAGGTGATCAAAACTGAACACAATACTCCATGTGAGGCCTAGCCAGAGTTTTATAGAGCTGCAACATTACCTCATGGCTCTTGAACTTAATTTCCGGACTAATGAAGGCCAGCATACTGTACGTCTTTTTAACCAACCTATTAATTTGCATGGCAACTTTGAGGGATCTATGGAAGTAAACCCCAAGATCCCTCAGTTCCTTCAAACCACTAAGAATCCTGCCATTAACCCTGTATTCTGCCTTCAACCTTTCAAAATGAACCACTTCACATTTTTCCAGACTCCATCTGCCACTGCTTAGCCCAGCTCTGCATCCTATCAGTATCCCGTTGTAGCCTACAACCTTCTACATTAACCTTCATGTCATCTGCAAAATGACTAACCCACACTTCCACTTCCTTATTAGAGTCACTAATAAAACTCACAAAAAGCAGGATCCCAGATCATTTCCCTGTAGGACACAACTAGTCACCAACCTCCAGGCAGAATACGCTCCATCTACCACCACAGTTTGCCTTGTGTGGGCAAGCCAATTATAAATTCATGCAGCCAGGTTTCCCTGGATCTCATGACTTTCTGAATGAGCCTGCATGGGGAACCTTGTCGAATGCCTTACGAAAAACCAAAATCATCACATCCATTGCTTTACCTTCATCGATTTGTATTGTCACTTGCTCGAAGAATTCAATCAGGCTTGTGAAGCACAACCTGCCTTCACAAAGCCATGTTGACTGTCCCTAATCAGACTATGCTTCTCCTCAAAGATTGTCATCTCTGGATTGCTCCAGGTGCAAAATGCCAGCGAGGGCAAGAATAGGATGATATGGCAGATGAATCTGCAGCTAAAGAATTGATGCAAGGGGCAGGGTTTTGGGTTTGTGGATAATTGGGATCTCTTCTGAGAGTTATATACAGGTCCCCGAACAGTAGCCAGAACATGGGATATAAACTTCAATGGAAACTAGAAAAAGCATGTAAGAAGGGCATGTGAGGGATTTCAATGTGCAGGTAGATTGGGAAAATCAGATTGTTGCTGGATCCAAAGAGAGGGAATTTGTAGAATACCTACAGTATGACTTTTTAGAGCACCTTGTGATTGAACCCAGTAGAGGAAAGGCAATTCATGATTGGGTGTTATGCAATGAACAAGATTTGATTAGGGAGCTTGAGGTAAAGGAACCTTTAGGAGACAGTGATTATAATCTAATAGAATTCATCCTGCAGTTTGAGAGGAAGAAGATAAAGTCAGATGTACTAATATTACAGTGGACTAAAGGGAATTACATTGGTGTGAGAGAGGAGCTGGCAAAAATTGATTGGAAGGGGACACTAGCAGGGATGATGGCAGAGCAGTTCTGGAGACAATTCAGAAGGCTCAAGATACATACATCCCAAGGATCAAGAAGTACTCTGAAGGGAGGTTGAGGCAACCATGGTTAACAAGCGGTCAAAGGCAACATCAAAGCAAAATAGAGGGCACATAATACAGCAAAAATTAGTGGGAAGTTAGAGAATTGGGAAGCTTTTAAAAACCAACATAAGGCAACTAACAAAACGCTAAAGAGGGAAAATTGAAATATGAAGGTAAGCCAGCCAATAACATCACAGATATACCTAAAGATGTTTCAGATACATAAAGAGTAGAAGAGAGGTGAAAGTGGATCTTGGACTGCTGGAAAATTAAGCTGGAGGGGTAATTATGAGGGACAAGGGAATGGCGGATGAACTTAGTAAGCATTTTGGGTCAATCTTCACTATGGAAGAAACTAGCAATATACCAGAAATTCAAGAATGTCAGGACAGTAGTGAGTGTATTTGCTATTACCAAGGAGAAGGTGCCTGGGAAGCTGAAAGGTCTGGAGATAGATAAATCAACTGGACTGGATGGAGTACACCCCAGGGTTCTGAAAGAGGTGGCTGAAGAGATCATTGAGGCATTAGTAATGATCTCTCAGCAATCACTAGATTCTGGAATGGTTCTGGAGGACTGGAAAATTGTAAATGTCACTCCTTTAAGAAGGGAGGGAGGCAGAAGAAAGGAAACTATAGGCCAGTTAGCGTGACCTCATGTTTGGGAAGATGTTGAAGTCATTATTAAGGATGAAGTTTTGGGGTACTTGCACACATATGATAAAATAGGCCAAAGTCAGTATGATTTCCTTGACGGGAAATCTTGCTTGACAAAGCTTTTGTTTTTCTTTGAGGAAACAACAGGTAGTATAGACAAAGAAGAGTCAGTGGGTGTTGTGTACTTGGATTTTCAGAAGGCCTTTGACGAGGTGCCGCACATGAGCCTGTTTGACAAGATAAGAGCCTGTGTGTGATATTATAGGAAGTACTAGCATGGATACAAGATTAGCTGACCAGCAGGAGGCAAAGAGTGAGAATAAAGGAGCCTATACTGGTTGGCTGCCGGTGCCTGGTGGTGTTCTGCAGAGGTTGGTTTTGGGACTGCTTCTTTTCACGTTAAATGTCAACAATCTGGATGACTGAACAGATAGATTTGTGACCAGGTTTGCAGATGATTCAAAGATAGGTGGAGGAGCAAGTGGTACTGATGAAGTAGGGAGTCTGTAGAAGAACTTGGACATATTGGGAGAATGGGCAAATATGTGGCAGATGGAATATAGTGTAGGGAAATGTATGGTCATGCACTTCGGTAATAGGAAGAAAGGTGTAGTCTATTTTCAGAATGGAGAAAATTCAAAATTCAGATTTGCTAAGAGACCTGGGAGTCTTTGTGCAGGATTCCCTAAAGATTAGCTTGCAGGTTGAGTCAGTGATAAGGAAGCAAATGCAAGACTAGGAGTCACTTCGAGAGGACCAGAAAAATAAAAGCAAGGATATGAGGCTTTAAAAGGCATTGATCAGACCACACGGAGTATTTGGAGCAGTTTTGGGCCCCTTATCTCAGAAAAGATATGCTGGCATTCGAGTGCATCCTGAAAAGGCTCACGAGAATAATTACAGGAATGAAAGGTTTATCCTATGCAGAGTGTTTGGTGACTCTGGCCCTGTACTCGCTGGAGTTTAGAAGAATGAGGGGGAAAGTATTGAAACCTATGGAATATTGAAAGGCCTAGATAGAGTGGATGTGGAGAGAATGTTTCCTATGGTGGGTGAGTCTAGGACTAGAGGGCACAGCCTCAGAATAGAGTGCCATCCATTTAGAACAGAGGTGGGACTTTCTTTTCCAGAGGATGGTGATGAATCGGTGGAATTCGTTGCCACGGCTGTAGAGGCCAAGTCATTGAGTATGTTTAAAATAGAGGTTGATAGGTACATGGTTAGTCAGGGTGTCAAAGGTTACAGGGAGAAAGCAGGGGAGTGGAGTTGAGAAGGATGAGAAATCAGCCGTCAGAGCAGACTCGATGGGCAAAGTGGCTTAACTGTGCTCCTGTGTTTTCTGGTCTTAATACTCCTGGTGCAAGTGGGTGGCAGGAGAATCAGTGGGGAGTTTACAGGTCTGTGAGAGAGGATAAACTACAGGAAAATAAGTGGGAGAATGTGACTGATGGAAATGCTATGAGAGTTGGCATAGATTCAGTGTGCTAAATGACCTCCTCCTAAATTGTTAGAAAATATGAGCATTATAAAATTTGAGAAATATAATCCAAAATCAGTGAAGGCAAGATATTTCATTGAAAAATGATTTGCTGATTCTAGAGGCTAGTTCTATTTCATTGGAACATTGTAGGCAGTGGTGTACAGAAAGTCATAGTGGGAAACGAGAATTGAGCTGATAGAAGCTGGAGATTATGCCTGTATACAGAGTGAAGATGTTTGTAATCACCACTCTGTATTAAATGAGCCTGTATTATATGCAGTGAATACAGAATGCTAGATTGAAAGTATAAGTAGATTGCTGTTTTACTTGGGAAAGGGGTTTATGACTCTCAAGTGGAAGTACAGCAGTTAAAAATATTTATGTTGGATCTCCGATATTTGAAAAGTAGGTGCCTTGGGTAGCTGTGGTTACATTTGCTTGTAGTAGAATTAGTATCAGTGAATCATGGATCACCAAAGTATGATGGAGAAAGTGGGATGGAGAAATATGTTTGGCAGTGATCATAGAGATTAAAACATTGAATATGGAGACTTGGAGAGTGAAATGTCAATAAGGCAAACTCTTTAGGCTTTGGGAGGGAAGACTGTAGGGAGGGGTGTCAGACCAGGAGCAGAAAATGGAGCAGACTTATTTGAAGGCCTTGTCGACTATGACTCAACTGAGGAAAATAGAACATATCTATCAAAATACTGGTGATTAGACATGGTGTCAGGAGATGCACTGATGAGAGGGAAACTGTCAGAATGGAATAGAATTCTTTATGGAAAGACAGTGTGCAGAATTACATCAACTGGGAATCAGTGCAATTCCGTTGAATATTGGTTGATGGACTATCCTAGAAGTGGAAATGTAGAAATTGTGGAAGGGAAGAGTTGAAAACAGGCAGTTGAGTGTGATCTCGTGCAGTACCCAGGATCACGTATTTTATTCTTTAATTCCAGGTCAGAACTTGAAACACTGGATTGGGGTGCACCCTCTCAAGCCTTCCCTCTAATCACAAAGCTTTTAGGGCTCCCAGCTTACCAATATCGCGTTTTGTTGGGTCTCACAGTGTCGGTAGGAGGGCTTACTGAATCTACGGTATGTAAATGCATATATTACATTAGTAGACATTTCCTTTGATTATATTGCCAAGGTTGACAATTTCTTGAGAACATGAAGATAGGTGGATCATTAAGGAAAGCAAACTGAAATGCAGGTTCAAACTTTAATTAAATACTTTTGATGAATCAGTGAATCTCTCGAAAATAAACACAAATCACGCAAATTTCAATTTAACCCCAACACTATTTAATGGTAAAATTGGAGGCATTGTAAAATTGGACTTGGCATTTCCATTTACTGTGCACTTTGTGCATCTCTGTTTATTGCAATCAGTTGTGTCCCCAATGTGTCACCTTATATAATACCCATATCCGTCCTTGGTGACATTGGGTGGATCCAAATTACAATGTGCAACCATTGTGGTGCAATTGTTGGTGTAATTACAATTTGTGAACAACAAACTGCTGGAGAAACTCAGCAGGTCAGGGAGTGTCTGTAGAGGGAAATGGACAATTGCCCTTTCAGGTTGTGACCCTTCATTTAAATGGCAAAATATACTGCAGTTACTCACCAGATTATTCTGATAGTACCTCTCAAACCTGCAGCTTCCAACACCAGGTGCTCAACAACAGCAAGGCAGGGGAACACTGCCATCTGTACATTGCCCTCCAAGTTGCACACCATCTTGTCTTGGAGATAATATATATCATTATTTCTTTGTTGTCGCTGGGCCTAAACTTTTCCCAAAAGCACTTCAACAGATGTTTTGCAGCATTTCAAGTTGTCGACTCACTGCCATCTCAAGAGCAATTAGGGCTGGGCAAAAATATTGGCTTTACCAGGGACACCCAGATTCCAAAACTTCTCTTCAAGGGAGCCCTGACCAGATACCCACTAATACATCTTTGATAGTTTGGTTAGTGTACCAAAGCCAATAGGGACATTTTTAAACGTTTCTTTGCAATGAGTGCTACAATGGTGACACCTCTGGCTGCACTCCATAATGATGGTGACTAGCCAGTTATGGTGTGTCTGAGACATCTGGCAGAATGCACAAACATCTCCTTAGTGAAAAAGTGACCCTCACAAATTGTGCATAGGTTATTTTTACTTATCTTTAGGAGAAATGTTTTTGCAGGTTCAACCATTCCAAAGCTCTTATCACCGAGATTTATGAAATGATTCCAGCAGACTTGCAGCCAAGCACTCATTCCTGGACTGATCACTCTGAGGAACATAAATTCATATTTACTTTCAAATACCTTGCCACAAGACCTTTACAAGCAACTGCAGCCGATTGATTGTATCTCCCAATTTACTGTTCACTCTTCATGAGAGAGGTCTCTGGTTTTGCTGTTCCCGATATCACCTACTCTGAAGCTGGCAAAGGATAAGTTGCATCTTGGACATTAAGATTACCAGCTTTGTTTGCTTCCCATGAGCGCAGGCCACTGTCAATGGTGTTCTTGTATCCATAAGGCCTTTTCTTAATCTGGCATTTTCATCAATAGGAAATGTTTCCAATTCCCTCAATGTGCAGCTCACTGTACATCACACAAGGAATTTCTCCATCATTTATTTCATGCTTCTTGGAAACACGCATGATCCCTTTATCATGAGTAATTCACACTGCCAGCTATTTTCAGCAGTTGGCACTTCCCATGAGAGATCATGGGGAACAAAGGCCACCATCCACTGTCCTTCCCATCCAGTTGTTGGAAGGAATACAAGTGAATTATTGATTCGCTTGGAAGGCAAGTTTCAAACACTGGATGATGGGAAGAGAAGAGATAAAAAGGCAGATGTTGCATCTCCTACATTTGCATAGGAAGATGCTGAAGAAATAGAGTTGTGGAGAGTTTGAAAGGAGAGGTGTGCCTGTTGGTAGCATCTCATTGAAGATGTTGAAAATTAAAGAGGATGGTGAATGTGGTGAGTGGTGGGATAGAAGGCAAGAACAACTATCCGTGCTCTTGTCGGGAAGAGAGGTTAAGTGCAGGAAATGGAGAAGATGTATATGGGAGCAACTTTTATCTGTGGTGATTTATGAATCCCAAACACTGAAGGAGTGGAATGCCAAGAATTATAGTTTTGCTCACTTTGTAATATCTTCCATTATATTCTACAAGAGTAGTGTTACTTGCATTCTCTTTTGCTTGGAGACTGAACAACCAACAGTCCAAACACTAACCACAGCCACCACTTACTCTTGCCCACACTGCGCTAGAATATGTGGATCCCAGATCAGCCCCTACAGCCACCTGAGGACCCACCAATAGACAACCCCTTAGGAGAACATCATATTCAACTCAAATTATCGCACTACTACTCTATTTTGTTTAGTCAAGTCTGCTTAATAAAAAATGTAATATCATCATTGTTTGGTGTCTGGCATCAATGTTACAGTTACATTATAAGTTACAGTGAACAATGTTTTATAGCATGAACGATTTCTGGAATCTTACTTTGCACCATTTGCTTTCTATTTTAGGTGCGGTATTCAGCTCAGTCACTTTTTGACTACCTCAAGACAATTCATGATGATCTAGAAGCCATGACCAAGTTTTGTGGAACCTTATTACAAATCTTTAGGGACAATTTACATAATGACAGGTAGGAAAATAATTGTAAATGTGTATAATTCACTTACTGATTGGAAAATACACTTTTAGAATGCTTTGCACTTAGCAGATCTTTGACAATTTTACCCAGGCACTGATCAAAGATTTATAGCCTTCAATATATTGGCTTTCCGAATCCCCTGATTATCACAATCAAATGAAAATTTTACACTGGTTGGTGAACAACACTGTTTGATTTTACTTGTACAAAATCCTTCTGCATACATTTGGCCTTAGCAGGTCTTGAAGTTAAACTGATCTCATCTGCAAGGTTAAAGCCTCCTTTAGCTTAGAAAAGGCCTAACCTGACCTGGGCTACTGCCTGCTGGGGAGTCCAACACACCATCATCCACTCCAGGTAAATTACCATTTGAATTATTCATTGTTAAAGACCTGTCCTCCCTCCTCCCAATTCTTCATTACCTTTCCACTATTCCACCCTCTGACAGGCTTACCAGAATAACCATTTTCCAAGCACGTCCATCTTGGGATCCATTCCACTTTCCTCAAATTACACACCTGTTCCCAATATGGGTGTTACTTTCCTTCCCCCAGCTTTCCTTTCATCTTCAATCCATTGCCTTCTATGCCTCCACCACAGCCGCTACTCCCTACACTGACTGGAGATAATGGAGGAAATGCCTTTTGCTTGATTAGCATATATGTTCAAATGTGATGCATTTGGGCTGGTGAATGATGGAACATTGCATTCTGGTGATCTCACATGAAACCATTCCAGCTCCATTTTATAGGCTGTTTTTATGCTCATTGCACTTTTTCGTTCTACTTCTTGATGATTTTTCTCCATATGTTAACCAAATAGTGAATTACTTATTTTGAAAAATAATGTTTAGTTCTTAGCCTTTGAATTTTTAAATATCTTTAATACAAAGATTCAATTCTAATTTTCCACTTCCTTCTGCATTAATAATATTTTTCAGGGTGTCCATCCCTCTGTTAAAGATGCTCGACCAGATGCTGGCTAATGGATGCTTTGATATTTTCATAACAAGTGAAAGGTATTTATCATAAGAGACAAAAGTCTGCTGGTATTTTACAGATCTTTTCTTTTCCCAATTTATGACCTATTGCTTCAGTCTTTTAACATATTTGCATGTAAATTTGAAACAGTTATAAAAATAGGATTTTCTATTCTTGAACAAGATTCTATTGCTACCAGAATTTATTATAAGCACTTCTAAATAAATCATCACAGAACAGGACTGTGACATAAGTTTAATAAATTTGACACCGTACAGTGCCAGCTAGTGCCTTAAGTATATCTTATGTAATTGATGTAGATGGTGATGTACAACGTTCATATCTTGAAGCTGTTCTCTGCAATCCTGCAGAAATTCCAGTAGAAAACACCAATAGCAGGAAAACCTATTCTGAAAGTGCTACAAAGCTAAATTAAAACAAAACCATTTCAGTTTCTGATAATTGGGTCTTGTCTCCAGAAGCTGCAAGTTTCAAATGAACTTTTACTGAGAAAATTATTTGTACCAATTTAACTGCACAAATTAGGTACCATTAACTCCACAACTAGAGCAATGGAATAGTTTATGGAATTTTCTTTGTTTTCTTCATTTTAATAAATATGAGCATGAACTCTGCTACATTTCATGGGGAGGGGGTAACATTAGTCACCTTCTCAATGCATATTTATTTATTTGACAGATGTCTGGACTTTCTAGTAATGAGATCAGTAAAACAGAAATAGTAATGTTCAAAAAATAAATGTTAGCATAGGAATTCCAATCATTCAAATGCAATTTGAAGTTTGAGTCAAGATAGTGAAACTTTGCTCTGATTTGTGAGCCATCCCATCCTGCCAGACACCTACCCTTCAAACACATACTTTCTTCTACTGGGACTCCTGTTAAGTTTTCTAAAGGAAGGGCAACTCCCAGTTGACTGGAGAAGCCCAGTTGTCTGAATGTAACTGACAATGTACCTATTTAATATTATCAATAATTTCCACAGATATTTTAAGAAATGCCATGAACTTTCAAGTGAAAGCCAAATGTAATAAAAGATCTGCCAGCTATAAATGTTTTATAAGGGACAACTCATAAAATTGTTTTACCCTGATCAATTAAGGAAATGATTTCTAAGATTCCGCATATTGTTGCCATTAGGTTTCAAAGGACTGATTTGAGCCCTAAGTTGTGGCAACACGTCCTACTCTTATTTTAAAGACCACCCTGGGCCATGCCAGAATAGATTTAGTTGACATATTGCTTACCTTTCAAGTAGATGTTCTGTACTGAGGGCACACATGTGCTTGATTGAAGGAAAGGAAAATTGAAAAGTATTTTTTTCTCTTGTAACAGATTGTTTTTATAGGTATTTTGCCTTTTCAACATATGGAATTTTCTCAGCTGCTATCAAAGTGCAACTACGTACATTTCATATATTAATAACCCACCACTTTTTCTCTAACGCTTATTTGGAGTGGGTGATTGACAGTGGAAATTAAAACCTTGTATTGCAATGCACAAAGACAATGCAGCATAATTGTCCTGGTCCTGATATTTATCTTACCAGCGAAGTGTTTCAAGAAAGTATCCTAAGGAATGTAAATAGACCAAATAAATCAAATCAATTGTTAACATGTATTTGCAGAAATGGATTTAAACACGACCTGAGGATGTGAGAAAATTTATATTGCAATTTTGTTACCACTGTTAATTTGTATCTCCTGTGGTATTTTCATCTTGCTCAAAGCTCTTGATTGATTTACTGCATTCAGAGCATTTAATTTACGCCATCTCAACAACGTCTCTCTCTCTCTATTCCTATTTAATATTTTATTGATTTATCTTTGGCTTTTATTTCCAGTCTTTGTTCCTGTCACAGAAAATGTTCAGCTGCGCACGAGACCCAGAGCATTTTGTGCTCTGACTAGATTCTGTCTTCATTCTGCATGCTTGACCATTGTGATGCAAGCAAGAAAATTGTTATTCTGTTAGTGGGGAGAGTTCAAAGGAGTTAGGAGCTGCTTTGGTGATTGGAAGTGAGGGGGGGCGGTGGTTATCAGGCTAGCTTTATGAGAGGGTTCATACTGGTAAGATGATTGGGCCTGGGGCAGGGAAATTGCTAAAGGGCTTGGGCCAGCCATATAGATAATTGGGTTGGGCTAGGGGATAAAGCAGTTAGGGCAGGGCAATTGGGTGGAATGAATTTCACCATTAATATTTTAAGATGATGGCTTTCAAAAAGATTCATCAGTAGAGGATTTGGGCCAGGGAAGTTAATGGTGTTTATGGCACTGAGGTTGTTAGAGGGTTTCTAGTCAGCGGGGTCATGGGATGTATAGGGTAGCAAGAGGGGCAGGACCTGAGGGACAGTAGAGAGGGTAGTCTGGAGAGATTATTTCACTGGATGAATCCACAGGTGAGCGGGGATTTGGGTTAGGAGTCACAAAATTCATTTTGCTAGATTGAAGGAAGACTGTGACCGCGAGGGCCATTAGATGAGTTTGCACAGGAGTCAAAGGCAGGATCATACCAGAAGTCTTATAGTAGATTCTAGGAAACAATCAGCTTGTGGTCATTATGAAAGATGTGAGGTAATTGAAGTATTCACATGGGTGGAACTCAGTCAACAAATCAGCTGTTAGAGATGGGACACCATAGTGATGGGCTGAGATCAGTTGGAGGTTGGGTGTTGGTAGGGTTTACTATGGGGTGAGTAGAAAGGGGGAGGGGCTGTTAGAGTACTGACAGAGTAAGTACATGACTGCAGGGGCTTATATTTGCAATTCCCAGTAAGGTTCAGTGAGTAACTATCAATAGCCACTGATTTTTAAAATTATGCTTCTTGTTATATATAATGACATTGAAGATTGCAATACAGTTTACTGAACCATTGCCATGCCAGTTGACTCATAAGAGAACAGGGATCAACTCTAGGCTCATGTAATTTATTAGCATGGTACATAGTGAATTAATACTTTGGGGCATCAGGGCACCCAATGACTATTTTCAGTGTATATTTTTTATCAATTAAATTAGTAGATCAATCTGTTGCATGAAGACAGGACAGTAATTCACAACAGCATAAAAATACAATGAAGTATTTTTTGACTTGCAGTTCAATGGTTTATGTGTTCTTTCAGTAGTCTGAAGTTTTCTATAAGCTATAGCTCACCGTTTAGTCACTAAAACTCTTTGTGGAGCTAGTACACTGTTTGATTGATAGACAATTAATTGCTTTTGTTGCAGCATGTTGAGTTCAGAAGTATGTAATATGCCTGGTCAAAAGATGGAATAGTGGTCTTTAAGCTGGAGAGAGGAGAATAGGGTTGCTAACAGTTCTAAATGAAATGCTGACCCTCATATTTAAATGGAGAGTCTGATGACCCATTTGAAACCATTAGGGAAATCCTGATTATCCATATAACATTCACTTGATGTATAATTATTGAGTCTCAGAGAAATGGTCCAGGATTTTGCACTTCAGAGCTCTGAATTATTTGGAAGTTACTTTGTAATGATCTTCCTAGCAGGTACTTCCAGGAATCACTGGAATCTTTATATGAGGCAAATCAACCATGTCCATTACTAGTTGTGTGTTTTTGAAGTACTATAGTAGTAACTCCAAAGGAGCATAAGGAGTTAACGTGAAATGCATTTGGGAGCCTGAGAGAGAAGAAACATCTGCAGGCTGAACTAAAATATTCCTTGATACAGTCACCTAGTTTGTTATTATGTCTCATTATTGTAGAGAGACCCTCACCAAGAATAACAACTACCATACATTAAATTGAAAACTAGAAGTAATTTTTTTGTCAGTAAATGCAACACCTGCTCTTTTACCTCCTCCCTTCCCAATATTCATTGCTCCTAACTTTCTCTCCAGCTGTAACGAGTTAATTGTACTATTTAGATTGTATCAGTACATCTCTTTTGCTTTGCAGTACAAAATTCTTGCCATTTAATGTCTCCTGCCTTCCCACTATGATATTCTTTCCCTTTTGTTTTCCCTACTGCCTTTTCTTTGCACCTTAACGTTTGTTCCATTGCCAACCTTTTTCTAGTTTAGATATATTTGATCAATGCTGATGAAAGGAAATACTGTTGACCAAAGGGCATGTACAATTGAAAATGCCCTCCATAATAATGGTACACCAGTTTTACACTGAAGATAGCACACGTACTGTTCCTCTGTATTTTTGATGTTCTGTTTCTGTTTGTTTCTCAGCCACTACTTTGCTAAAGAGTTACTCTCCCTCTGCAAGAAAGAAATCAAGAAATCTAGAGATGTCCAGAAACTTCGAGCTAGCATTTCAGTGTAAGTTAGAACAAATTTCCACCCATTTGTTCTGAAATTCTTTCCTTGTTGCCCATGATTGAATTGAACTGGATCATTTGAAGTTTCTGTTGGCATGATTGTTTATACTGTATGGTTTAAGCTGAACAAATTGGACATGAATTGAAGTACAAGATTCGTTATCATCTATGTTTTAAATAAAGAATTTCACTGAGTGGTTTATGGGAGGAGGTGACAAATTAGTTGCTGTGGAAATGTATTTGAGTAAATACACCAAGTACTTTGTTAGTAACTTGGTATGAAATATTAAGAGTATTTCTGATGCTCCACATTGTCTTAACTTCTCAGCTACCATTATCCTAGCTTGTAGGAAAGAATTTGGATGCATGAAGGCCACTGAGCTGTTCCTTGATTTCCATGAGTAGGATGAGAGCTTTTAGACAACGAGAACCAGTGAGGGGTTTGAGTGGAATAAATTGCTCTCTTCAGAATTGTGCAAACATGGTAAATAGTTTAACCACAAATGAAAAGGAAAATAGATTAAGAACTGTCAGGTATGAACAGTTTAAGCTTTTGTTAGGATCATCTACAGTGGCATGTAAAAGTTTGGGCACCCCAGGTCGAAATTTCTGTTACTGTGAATAGCTAAGCGAGTAAAAGATGATCTGATTTCCAAAAGGCATAAAGTTAAAGAAGACACATTTGTTTAATATTTTTAAGCAAGATTACTTCTTTATTTCCATCTTTTACAGTTTCAAAATAACAAAAAAGGAAAAGGGCCCGAAGCAAAAGTTTGGGCACCCTGCCTGGTCAGTAATTAGTAACACCCCCTTTGGCAAGTATCACAGCTTGTAAATGCTTTCTGTAGCCAGCTAAGAGTCTTTCAATTCTTGTTTGGGGGATGTTCGCCCATTCTTCCTTGCAAAAGGCTTCTAGTTCTGAGAGATTCTTGGGCCGTCTTGCATGCACTGCTCTTTTGAGGTCTATCCACAGATTTTCGATGATGTTTAGTTCGGGAGATTGTGAGGGCCATGGCAAAACCCTCAGCTTGCACCTCTTGAGGTAGTCCATTGTGGATTTTGAGGTGTGCTTAGGATCATTATCCTGTTGTAGAAGCCATCCTCTTTTCATCTTCAGCTTTTGTTACAGATGGTGTGATGTTTGCTTCCAGAATTTGCTGGTATTTAATTGAATTCATTCTTCCCCCTACCTGTAAAATGTTCCCCGTGCCACTGGCTGCAACACAAGCTCAAAGCATGATCGATCCACCCCCGTGCTTAACAGTTGGAGCGGTGTTCTTTTGATGAAATTCGGCACCCTTTTTTCCCTTCTCCAAAAATACCTTTGCTCATTGTGGCCAAAAAGCTCTGTTTTAACTTCATCAATCCACAGGACTTGTTTCCAAAATGCATCAGGCTTGTTTAGATGTTCCTTTGCAAACTTCTGACGCTGAATTTTGTGGTGAGGACGCAGGAAAGGTTTTCTTCTGATGACTCTTCCATGAAGGTCATATTTGTGCAGGTGTCGCTGCACAGTAGAACAGTGCACCATCACTCCAGAGTCTGCTAAATCTTCCTGAAGGTCTTTTGCAGTCAAATGAGGGTTTTGATCTGCCTTTCTAGCAATCCTACGAGCAGTTCTCTCGAAAAGTTTTCGTGGGCTTCCAGACCTCAACTTGACCTCCATTGTTCCTGTTAACTGCCATTTCTTAATTACATTACGAACTGAGGAAACGGCTACCTGAAAACGCTTTGCTATCTTCTTATTGCCTTCTCCTGCTTTGTGGGCATCACTTATTTTAATTTTCAGAGTGCTAGGCCGCTGCTTAGAGGAGCCCATGGCTGCTGATTGTTGGGACAAGGTTTGAGGAGTCAGGATATTTATAAAGCTTTGAAATTTGCATCACCTGGCCTTTCCTAACGATGACTGTGAACAAGCCATAGCCCTAACAAGATAATTAAGGTCTGAGACCTTGGTAGAAGTTATCTGAGAGCTCAGATCTCTTGGAGTGCCCAAACTTTTGCATGGTGCTCCTTTCCTTTTTTTTCCACTCTAAAATTGTACAAAACAAAAATAATACACTAATTTTGCTTAAAATGTTGAAAAGAATGTTTCACCTTTAACTTTATGACTTTTGGAGATCAGTTCATCTTCTACTCACTTAACTATTCACAGTAACAGAAATTTTGACTGGGGTGTCCAAACTTTTGCATGCCACTGTATATTAACTGCTTTAATAATATTCTGTCTCCCATTGCTTTCTGATCAGCTCCAAATTTCCTGTCATTGTAATTATATGTAAATTGGATTTTCTCTTGGAAGTAAAAGGCTTCCAATGTAATAGTGAAAACAAAGGCTTTGATTATCACTGTGTGGCACCTTAAATACCTGTTGCTTATTAGACTTGTTCACAAAGCTACTCAGTTGATTGTTGTGATTAAATAATGTTTTAACAATGCAGTGATATTCTTTATAATACCAAATATATGACAAAGGTCTTTGTTTGTAATCCTACCATTCAGAAATCTAAACTGCATATTATAATGATATCATCTTGCAAATTAACTGCTATAAACTGCTTCTGTTATGATCAGCACTTGTCTAACTTTTACTTAATTTTTTGCACAGAATTTATAACCATGATCAACAAAAATAGAAACTATTTTCTCCAAATTGATTTTGTCTTTCCTTCTATTTGCATTTTGGAAAATAGAGCTTTATTTTGATCTCTTCATCTATTGTTTAAACATGGGGCAAACATTTAAAAATGTACTTTCTCTATATTAGATTAAATCAGATTAAAATTAAATCTGTTTTGATCTCATGGTGATATGGTACAATCTGCAGTGCATCAATGTAAATCAAAGAGTATACTAGAAGTTTTTTTTTCAGATATACAAAGAGTAAAAGAGAGGTGAGAGTAAACATTGGACCACTGGAAAATGAGACTGGAGAGGTAGTAATGGGGGAGAAAGAAATGGCGGATGAATTGATTAAGTATTTAGCATCACACTTCGCTGTGGAAAACACTAGCAGTATGCCAGAAGTTTGAGAGTGTGAGTGGGCAGAAATGAGTGCAGTTGCTATTACTAGAGAAAAGGGCTTGGGAAACTGAAAAGACTGAAGGTCACCTGGATTAGATGGACTGCACCCCAGGGTTCTGAGAAAGGTAGCTGAAGAGATTAGTAATGATCATTCAAGAATCACCAGATTCTGGAGAACTGGAAAATTGCAAATGTCATTCCACTCCTCAAGAAGAGAGGAATGCGGAAGTAAGGACATAATAGGCCAGTTAGTCTGACCTCTGTGGTTGGGAAGATGTTAGGAGTAGATTGTTACGGATGAGGTTTCATGGTACTTGGAGGCATATTGCAAAGTAGGTCAAAGTCAGCATGGTTTCCTTAAGGGAAAATCTTGCCTGACAAAACTTGTAGAATTCTTTGAGGAAATAACAAGTAAGATAGACAAAGGAGTATCGGTGGATGTTACATACTTGGATTTTCAGAAGGCTTTTGAAAAGGTGCCACACATGAGGCAGCTTAACAAGATAAGAGCCCATGATATTACAAGAAAGAAAGGGAGCTTCTTTCTGGTTGAATGCTGGTGACTGGTGGTGTTCCACAGAGTTCTGTGTTACGACCGCTTTTTATGTTATATGCCAATGATTTGGATGATGGAATTGGTGGCATTGTGGCCAAATTTGTGGATAATATGTAGATAGGAGGAGGGGCAGGTAGTTTTGAGGAAGCAGGGAGGCTACAGAAGGATTTAGGCGGATTAGGAGAATGGGCAAAGAAGTGTCAGATGGAATATAGTGTCAGAATTGTATGGTCATGCACTTTGGTAGAAGAACTAAAAACATAAACTATTTATTAAATGGAGAGAAAAATAAAAAATCTGAGGTGCAAAGAGACTTTGGGGATCCTCATGTAGGATTCACTGAAGGTTAATTTGCAGCTTGAGTCTGTGGTGAAGAAGGCAAATGTGATGCCTTCCTCACCACAGACTCACTTCAAAAGGGCTGGAATATAATGTTGAGACTTTATGAAGCAGTGGTGGGGCTTTACTTGGGAGTACTGTGAGTAGTTTTGGGCCCCTTATCTTAGAAAGGATGTGCTGACACTGGAGAGGGTTCAACAAAGATTCAAGAAAATGATTTTAGGAATGAAAGGCTTTTATGAGGAAGAATTGATGGCTCTGGGCCTTTACTGGAATTTAGATGAAAGGTGGGTGGGGGGGGATCTCTTTGAAACATATTAAATATTGAAAGGCCTAGATAGAGTGGCTGTGTAGAAATTGTTTCCTATGGCGGGGAAGTCTAGGACCAGGGGCACAGCCTCAGAATAGAGGGAATTCCAATTGGAAAAGAGGTGAGGAGGAATTTTTTTAGCCAGACAGTGGTGAAACGGTGGAATTCGTTGCCTCAGGCAGATGTGGAGCCAGGTTATTGGATGTATTTATGACAGAGGTTGGTATGTTCTTGATAAGTCAGAACGTGTTAAGTTATGGGGAGAAGGCAGGAAAATGGGATTGAGAGGGAAATCACAGTGGACTTAATTTGGCATTTTTGACACTGATCAACAGAAAATGACTCTTTTGTGTCAAAGTGAAAACAGAGCCTTTTTCTGTTGACCACTGTCAAAAAAAGCCGAATTAAATCCATTGTGATTCTATGTTGTAAAACAATAAAACATGAAAACTTGCTGGGGGGGGGGGGGCTGGTTGAATTCCTTTTATAGGCACTGTAGATAACAAGATGGGGTGATTTAATCCATTGGCTTCTTGAAGGATTTAAACTGTGCTCTGTCCACCAGGGAAAGCGGGATCTCCCAGTGGCCACACATTTTAATTCCATGTCCCATTCCCATTCTGATATGTCCATCCACGGCCTCCTCTACTGTAAGGATGAAGCCACACTCAGGTTGGAACAACACCTTATATTCCGTCTGGGTAGCCTCTAACCTGCTGGCATGAACATTGACTTCTCTAACTTCCGTTAATGCCCCTCCTCCCCTTCTTAACCTATCCCTTATTTATTTATTTACCTACCTACCTCCCTCCCTCCTCCCTTCCTCCCCCCTCCCTCCCCTTTCTTTCTCTCTCTTTTCTCCCTCTGTCCCTCTCACTATATCTTCCAATGGTGCTCCCCTCCCCTTTTCGCTCTCTCTAGGCCTCCCGTCCCATGATCCTCTCCCTTCTCCAGCCTTGTATCCCTTCTGCCAATCAACTTTCCAGCTCTTGGCTCCATCCCTCCCCCTCCTGTCTTCTCCTATCATTTCGAATCTCCCCTCCCCCTCCCACTTTCAAATCTCTTACTCTCTCTTCTTTCAGTTAGTCCTGACATAGGCTCTCGGACCGAAACATTGACTGTACCACTTCCTATAGATGCTGCCTGGCCTGCTGTGTTCCACCAGCATTTTCTGTGTGTTGCTTAAATTGTGCTGTTCCCTGCTTTATCATGAGAACATGGGGAGAAATCTCTTTTCTTCCAGTTGATTTGACTAGAGCTGTCAAACATGCAAAGAAGAAATGTACCAAACAAATCCGTGTCTTGAAATTATTGTGCTGACTTGAATATGCTAAAAATTATATGCAAGCTTACTTGCTATAAACTGTTTCGGGGTAACTAATTTTAAGTTATTAAGTTAACAATGTCATAATAGAGACAAGCGTACAAAAGTCTCCAATGAGTTTAACAAAGTATGTATAAGCAGTAAAATTTGTACCATGCTCTTGACATCAATATAATGGCTGAATATCATACCCATTTAGGAAAAACAATTAAAAATACTCCTATCGTTTGAAACATACTCATGTGTCAGTGCTACAAATTAATAAGTAACCCTACATGCAGTTCATTTGACATGCAATAGTTATTGAAAATCATAGATGTGCCATGTACTTACAGGACTGAAAATTTCGTTTCAGCAAGCAGCAGCAGCAGCATAGGATTACAGTTTTAACATTGTTCATCTCACAGGTTGTAAATACATAATTATCAGTACTAGTGACAGAATGGATAAAGAGAAACTCTATTACATGTCCGTGCAGGTTTAGGACAAGCTTTATATTTTTCAACATGTTAATTTCCCGTGGGAAAGTAAAAGCAGAAAACTAGTTTCTTGAAAGCTTCTATATTTTGGCACTTTTGACATTGATGGTAATTAAGTATTTATCCATTTTGTACCTCAGGCATGCAAAAATTGACCAGCATTTTAAAGAAAACCTGTATTCCTTATTTAAATGTCAATGTAAACTAGTGATAGCATCGGGGGGGGGAACACATTTGTGTTATCAACTTGCAAAAATAGCGTGAAGCAGAGTTGAGTGGCTGTTAAAGTGTTATATTGCTTGAAGATAATAATTACTTAATAAGAATCATTTAAATAATTTCTGAAAACAGAGAAATAACTTGGTCCATCCTTTTCGAAAAACTTCTAGTGCCTTGATTGGACTGGAATGTACGTGAAGTATATTTTAATGTTTTGTTTGTAGTTTTGAGAATTTTATGTAAATTTAGTGGCTTTATGTTCATATGGATTTGGGATTGAATTGTACTGTGAGAATCAGTGGTCAAAGACAGAAACCTCAGTATTTGAAATTAGATTAGTTCAATACATTAGTAATCTGAATGTTATTTAGGTACAGGTGTCTCCTGCTTTTCGAACGTTCGCTTTACGAAACCTCACTGTTACGAAAGACCTACATTAGTACCCTGTTTTTGCTTTCAGAAGGTGCTTTCACTGTTACGAAAAAAAATTCAGCGTGCGAAAAAAATCAGTGCGCGATAAAAGGCAGTGCGACCCTAGCAGCCGCTCTCCCCCGGATTCGGAACTGCTTTGCTTTAACACCTGTCTGTGAGCAGCCGTTTGCAAGATGAGTTCTATGGTATCGGAAAAGCCTGAAAGAGCTCGTAAGGGTGTTACACTTATGGTAAAACTAGACATAATTAAGTGTTTTGATCGTGGTGAACGAAGCAAGGACAACGTGAGTTTGGCTTGTGGAAGCTGACGAACATGATGTTGAAGAGGTTTTGGCATCCCATCACCAAGAACTGACAGATGAAGAGCTGATGCAATTGGAAGAAAAAAGGATAACAATGGAAACCGAATGAGTAATAATAAAGTACGACTTTAATTTTGAAAGGGTACGTCAGTTTAGGGGATATTTGCAGGATGGTTTGAGCCCTTATTAAAGAACTGTGTGATAGAAAAATGCGCGAGGCTCAGCAGTCAAGCAAGCCTTCCACATCAGCCACAGCAGACGATGAACCTTGATCTTCGACATCGAGGCGGGCAGAGATAGAAGGAGATGAGCTGCCTGCTCTAATGGAAACAGGCGACGAGATGACACCCCAGTGTCCCACCACCCCAACCCCCAGGCCACGGACAGATACCGATTCGGGGAGAATGCAAAGGTAGCCGGGAGGCACACAGCACATCTTTAAGAAAAAAGCTGAAATAAACATGCTAATTAATTAGGTGCCGCCGACATGTAATTATCGGCCCAGATCAGAGGTGACGGAATTGGAAATCGGCACTGATCTGGGCCGACAATTACGGGTGGCACCTAATTAATTAGTATGTTTGTTTCGGCTTTTTTCTTAAAGATGTGCTGTGTACCTCCCGGCTACCGCTGGACACCTGCATTCTTTGCGGCAATGTATCGCTCAGTGGCCCGGAGGTTGGGGTGCCACTGCACCACCCCTGCCTGCGACAAGTCTAACACACCATCATCAGTGTGCTCGGCAAGCTGTCTTCCCCATTCCTGTAAGTGATACTACACTGTACATACATTATTTCTACTTTATATAGGCTGTGTATTTTTGCGTGTTATTTGGTATAATTTGGCAGCTTCATAGTTTAAAGGTTACTGGAGAGCACTTGCGCGTGTTTCTGCCGAGAGCGCTTGCGTGAGATTTTTGCTACGGAGAGCAGTGCAGTAATGATTGTGGAAAAGTATTTCTACTTTATATAGGCTGTGTATTTATCATATCATTCCTGCTTTTTCTATGTGTTACTGTTATTTTAGGTTTTATGTGTTATTTGGCCCGATTTGGTAGGTTATTTTTGGGTCTGCGAACGCTCACAAAATTTTCCCATATAAATAAATGGTAATTGCTTCTTCGCTTTATGACATTTCGGCTTACGAACCGTTTCATAGGAACGCTCTACCTTTGGATGGCGGGGGAAACCTGTATATGCTTTGATAACCTTGAAGTGTGCAATGAATTGGATTTTGCAATTTATTTCTTACCAAATTGAAATTTAAGTGTGTCAATATTTTCTGTTCTATTGCTACCCTGTTGTTGGAGGGTTGGCGTAAATTTTGTGTGCTGCTTCGGAAAGAAGAAATACATTTGAAAACATTCTTGTTTGCAAAACAGAAAGAACTAGCTTATGTGAAATCTGGTATTAATCTGAATAGTTAATTAGTTTCATAGGGCAATTCTAAGGTGAACTGTGAGACTGGTCATTGAAAATCAACTCTATACCATAAATTTTGGTTTATTACTTGCAGTTAAATTTTTGATGTACTTTAATAATGGATATTCCGCATAGCTATTTAAATAATATGTGGAATATCTGTTAAATTTGGTGAAATAACTGTAATAAGATCATTGCGAGATTTTACTATCTTAACCATTAAACCATCGGTAATATAGACAGAACCCTATTCAAGACTTGAGCTCTTAGAACTTGATTATTCTCATTTTCAGAATTTCTTACCGTTAAGTAAGGGTGTGGATTACATTGGAAAATATGAAAATTGTTTTGTATATTGTCTCCATCCTTCTACATTATTCTTCAAATTGCTTTTACATTGTGAAGAATTATCTCTAAATAAATCTGATTAAGGTTTGTGTTCTTAGGTGATAATATATAGTCTCATTTGGGTTGCCTTGCAGGTTCTGTGGTCTTATTCAGTTCCAAGGAGATATCAGAAAAAACATCCTTTTTGAGCTCTTGTTCTTGTTGTGTTATCAATTTCCAGTAGTAAGTATTTCTTAATTTATTTAAGAGTATCATAGAATCTTGTGTCCTACCTTTAGCAAATAATGAACAATGTATAAAGATCAGGGCGGAGGATATTTTTAGGCAGATGCTCTAACACTATTATCACATAGTTATCATGAAATGCACAGATACACCAATGTGAATACAATAATCCATTTATTTAAATTCAGAATTTTGAAATGTATATCTAATTATTAAATATAAAAATATATAATGCAATTCACCGAAGGTGTCTTACGTAATTTAAACCAGGCTGTTGCTTTTCTAAGAAGCAAATCAAATAAAAACAGCTACAACTACTCAGAAACATAATAAGACTCTGAATAGTGAAAATGAATGAAAGGTATTTCTGAGTTTATATTTGTGTGAAAGTGACAGAAGATTACATCTGGAACAGTTAATGCTTTGCTTCAGGCTCAGTAGTTGGTTGCCATGACACCAAATGTGTAAGGCTGATGATAATCACCTAACAAACACAAAGACAGTAAATCCATCAGAGCTCAGATAGAGATTTAACAGCTATGTCATGCATTGTTTGTTTGGTCATTATTACTCCAGCAGCTGGTAACTGTTATGTGGTCACTGGAAAGGGTCCAGCTTCATTTTATTTTAATTAAAAAAAACAGCATCCTGCTATGAAGGAAAATTTGAGTTAGCAGGTGGCATTTAAGAGAAATTATTTTCTTTTATTTTTCTTTGTTAATGCATTTTTTCATGCTGTTTATTGCACCCATTTGAAATGCAGATATGTGCAATTAGTGCCTGAAGCGTATTTTAACTTATGACATCAAAAATTCAAAGTAAATTTATTATCAAAGTACTTATGTCATCATAAACAACTCTGAGAGATTAATTTTCTTGCAGGCATACTCAATCAATCCTTAATAGAATAATAACCATAATAGGATGAGTGAAAGACCGCACCAACTTGGGTATTCAATCAATGTGCAAAAGCCACAAACTCTGCAAATACAAACAGAAAGAAATAATAATAATAAATAAGTAAGCAATAAATATTGAGAACATAAAATGAGTCCTTGAAAGTGAATCCATGGGTTGTGGGAACATTTTAATAGGTTCAAGAGCCTGATGACTGAGGGGGAGTGACTGTTCCTGAACCTGGTGGTGTAAGCTCTAAGGCACCTGTTTGTTGTTGTTCAGTCAATAAGTCAAGTCTAACTCTTTGTGACCTCATTGACCATAGATACGGAAGTAGATTGCCAGGCCTTTCTTCTGCGCAGATACTGCAGCTGCCCAGGTTAGGACCTGGCTGGGGTTTGAACTCAGGGCCATCTGCCTTGAAGTTCAGTGCTGATGCCACCACACTACCAGCACCTGATGACAGCAGCAAGAAGAAAACATGTTCTAGTAGTGGGGGTCACTGATGATGGATACTGCTCTCCTGCAACAGCATTTCATGTAGATGTGCTCAGTGGTGGGAAGGCTTTGCCTGCAATGGATTGGACTGTTTCCACTACTTTTCATAGGATTTTCTGTTAAAGAGCATTGGTGTTTCCATACCAGACTGTGATGCAGCCAGTCAATATACTCTCCACTATGCATCTATAGAAGTTTGTCAAAATTTCAGATGTCATGCCAAATCTTCACAAACTCCAAAGGATTTAGAAGCCCTTTGCAAACTTCGTACTTGTGTGCTGGAACTTAAATGAAGTTTTATGCAAAGCTGAGCATTTTCTGATATGTGTACTCAATTCTTTATGCATTAGTGTTTTAGTCCAGTTCAAGCCAGAATGAAAATTTTGTTGTCTTTATATCTATTTTGTAAGCTAGTCTGTAAAATAATAAGAACTTAATTATAAATCCTTGGCAGTTCCCAGATTAAATAAAATTGAATGAACATGAATGTTTTAGAAAAGAAAAATTACAGAACACAATACATGATTTTAGGAAATGGGGGTATTTAGATGCATAAGTGGTTTAACTTCAAAGGCAGTTATAGTCATCTTTAAAGGGGAAATGATTAGGAAAAAATCTAGTAATTGTAACTATCAATGTGCTTTTTTTCAAATTAGTTAATGAAACAACTAATTATAAAGCTTTCTGCTTTCACTAATTGAGAGAAATTGATTTATTAGAATGAAGCAAAATTGAGCAGATCCCCTTGCAAATTGCTATGCAAACTTTCTGATTAGGTCTAAGTGTAGTTTTCCCTGTTCAACCCTGACATTATGTTGTTGCTATTCAGGATGAGCTGAAATGGGAAGCACTAATCAGTAAACATTTTTGAGACAGACTAATCACAACAGCTTCAGTTAATTGTCATATGTTTAGATTTTCAAAAAAAGTCATTTTATAAGGTATCACATAGAAAATGATAAATATTGTGATGATATAAATATTTATATTTCTGGATGAATCAAATTGGGGATCTTAAGAAAAAGATAGTTTATAAATGAATACAATAGGGAAGGAATAAGAAATTTCTTTACTCAAAGGATAGTTAAAATATAGAATTTGGTCCAGCAGGAAGTTAAGTTAAACAGCTTAGTTCTTTTGAACAGTAATCTAGGGAAATATATGAAAGAAAAATTAATAATTATGTGCTGAAAGACAAGTTTATGTCAATAAAAGGAGTATAAACAACAGCAAAATTCAAAATTCATTGGCCTCTGATTATACTAGCACTTAATTCTCTGAAATATTAAACATATTGACACTAAAATACCTATTTCACTGGTCCTAAAGAGTAAATCTAGCATTGATAATGTACACATATAAAATGTTAATAAATGTATTTTAGGGTTAACTTGTGTCTGATTATTCTATATTTCAAACATTGAAAGATGAGAATTGTTTTGTAATTCATGTTTTGAACAGATAAGGAAGACAGCTGCCAGCCAAATGTATGAAATGCTTTTAACATATGATGACGTCATTGATGCCGCGGTATTGGACGAAGTGATGGCAAGCCTTAGCGACAACAACTGGTAAGCAGCAACAACTGTGGAAGCAGGTCTTGCACTGTGCTCAAAGTCAGTTAGCACAAAAACGAGGAACAGGACTACAGAAAGTGTAGCTGGGGTGCTTAAAAAAGAAAAGACAGACCATGAAATATCACTGGCAGATAAGAATAATGAAAATCCTAAAAACATTTTATGTATATTAAGAGGGTAATTATGGAAAGAGTGGAGCCCATTAGGGACCAAAGGGGCAAACCTAAGATCTTCCCCATGAATATTTTATTCACTGAAAAAGACAATGTAGTTGAACATTTTAAATTGGGTCAGTGAAATTCTTGAGTACATTAGATATCTTGGTGGCTATAAAAGCAGATAAATTTGACAAGGTACTAAGCGGAATCCTATACTGATGTGGGAGGCAGGAGATTGCTTGGATTCTGGTAGACATTTAAATCACTTGCCACAGAAGAGGTGCAGATGACTGTATGACCGCAAATGAGTGTCTTTGTTCAAAGTAGCCGCAGGTATAAGTAGATAATTATTGGCTGACGGTGGAGGAATTAATCAACATACAGAAACATTTTAAAAAGGACCTGAGTGTAATTGTGATCTGGCAGCTAGTGGGAGCAGGTTGACTCAGAACATTTATGAACTATCTGGATAAGCATTTGAGTTACTGAGGCATTGTAGGCCACAGACCATGGTCTTGTGAATGGGATTAGCATATAAGGGTTGAGACGGTCATGTTGACCAAAGAAATTGTTCTGATGTTTTTGTGAATCTGTAACTCTCAGTTGGTCTTAATATGTTCTTAACCCCCTCCCCATTCCCCAAAGGGAATAGCTATTACTAATACTGAAGAATAACTGAAAGGCATTCCAGCCTTCCCTTTCATGTAGATCAGTGAAAAGACTATAGATATGAGAAATCCAACAGAGATACATTTAAAGATAAGTTGGCTGGGTTATATGATAACATTAACAATAAGAAGGTGGTTTTTGTCTGTGGGGATTTTAATATTGACTTGTTAAATCCTCATGGATGTACACAAATAACAAATGTTATCAATACAATGTTTTGCATGAGTTCATATCCTTCAATCACACAAACAAGCAGGATAACTGTAAATAGTGCTACACTCATCGATAACATATTTACAAATGTTACTGATGGGAAAATAACAGGAGGTTTACTCATAAATGATGTTAGCGATCACCTGCCTGTTTTTGTAGCTGTTGAGAGCTGCATCATGATTAATAATGAAATTAAAACTAATAGGTTAATTCGACATATAACAGAAGATACCATTAAGTCTCTTAAGGAGGGGTTAATTAAATAAGATTGGAATACAGTCTATGTAGATAAAGCCTATGAAGCATTTGTTTCTGTAATAACTAATTTGTGTGATAAACATTGCCCACTAGTTAAGAAAGTTGACAAAAAGAAGTATATTGATAAGCCTTGGTTAACAAAGGGAATACAAAATGCTTGTAAAAAGAAAAATGTATTATATAAGAAATTCTTAAAACATAGAACAAAGGAAGCTGAAATTAAATACAAGATATATAAAAATAAGTTAGCAGGTATTATGAGATCTAGTAAAAGTTATTATAGTAAATTATTGGAGAATAATAGAAATAACATTAAAAATACTTGGTTTTAAATGAAATTATTAAAAAGGATAAAAGGAAAAACAACTTACCCATATTACTTTAATTCAAAGAATGGTATGGTAATAAAGGATACTAATTTGGTTGCAGATAGGTTTGATGATTTATTTGTTAATGTGGGAACTAAATTAGCTAAATCAATTACTGAACCCAGCAATAAAGATGGAGTAAATAGTAATATTATCAATATAAACACTTACACTATGTTTATTAGAGCACTGAGGAAAAAAAAATAATTGATATAGTATATAAATCAAAGAGCAAGAAACTAGCAGATTGGAATGGATATGATATGTATTTAACTAAAAACATCATTGACGGTGTTGACTCGTATTTGTAATCAGTCTTTGATTGCTGGAAAATTTCCCAATAAAATGAAAATAGCAAAGGTCATTCCAATATACAAAGCTGGAGATAAACATGTGTTTTCAAACTATACACCAGTTTCTTTGCTCTCACAGTTTTCCAAAATATTGGAAAAAATATTTGTAAGAAGGGTAAGTGATTTCATAACAAAACATAATATACTCTGTGAACAGCAATATGGTTTCAGAAAAAAACAGAACCACTACAATAGCATTAATAGATTTTGTAGAAGAAATATCAAACACTATAGAAAGAAATGAATACACAGTGGGAATATTCCTTGATCTATAAAAAGCATTTGACACCATTGACCACAAATTATTATTAACAAAATTAGAAAGATATGGTATTAGAGGGGTGGTACATGAGTGGTTAAGTAGTTATTTGGAAGACAGGTATTAGTATGTACATATAAACAACTTGAATTCAAAACTTTTGAGGGTAACTTGTGGGGTTCTACGAGGTTCAGTGCTTGGTCCATTGCTGTTCATTTTGTATATAAATGATACATGTATGGTCTCTCAGACATTAGAATGTATATTATTTGCTGATGATACAACTATACTTTGTAGTGTGGAGCATCTGAAACGACTTTTGGATACAGTGGAGAAAGAACTGAAAATTATAAAGAAATGGTTTGATACTAACAAATTATCACTGAATCTAAGTAAAACTAAATTCATAATATTTGGAAACTGTGTACCAAACTCATATAGTAAACTTAGAATAAATGATGTTGAAATTGACAAGATATCTGAAACAAAATTTTTAGGAATGTTAATAGATAATAAATTAAGCTGGAAACCACATATAAATTATGTCAAAGCAAAAATGTCAAAATCTATTGCAATACTGTACAAAGTGCAAGATTTCTTAATTCAGGAATCTTTGCATACATTATACTGTTCACTTATAGTCCCATACATGACTTACTGTGTAGAGGTATGGGGAAATACATACAAAACAAATACAAACTCAATTTTTCTACTCCAAAAGAAAGACAAATGAATTGTAAATAAGTTGTTATGAGCCAACCAATCCACTATTTATTCAACTAAATACTTTAAAATTCAGAGATTTCATAGATTTTAAAATAATACAAATTATGTATAAAGTGAAAAATGGACAGCTACCACAAAGTATCCAAAGGTTGTTTAAAATGAGGGAAAGTCAATATGATTTGAGAAGACCATGTATATTTCAAAAACAAAGGATAAGAACAAATGTAAAAAATCATTGTTTTTCAGACAGAGGGGTGAATTTATGGAACAGTTGTAGTGTGAATTTAAAAACATGCACCACACTTAACAAGTTTAAAAAAATATTTAAAAATAATTTAATGAACGCATATAAAATACATGGTTTAAAATGAATGGGAGTAATGTAAATAAATGATACTTGGGATTGAATTTTGTGTTAAAAGGTTATGAATTTTTTTTGTTTTGATGTGATGATTGACGCCAAATATGTTGTTGTATAAGTAAGAGGGGTAGGCGTAATAAGCTGTAGCTTCAGCCTACACCCTTTCGGTCTGCTTTAAAGAATATCTATGTTTTTTTGTTGTTCTAATTTTGTCCTATGAAATCATCGTTGAAAATGATGCTTTTTGTTATGTTTGTACTGACCGATATAAATTTCATTCATTATTCATTCATTATACATAAATATTAAGATTGATCTTGTGAGCAAAGGGTGCTTTGGATTTTGCAGTATTCTACAAAGTGCAACAGCTTGAGCGATGGAGGAATTACTCAATATATGTAAAATAAAAAGTGAAATTACCAGACACTGGTATTAAAAGTACTTAAGTATTTATCTTCATGTTAATTCAATCATCATCTTTTGGCACCCTTCAAATAATTCCAAACAGATAAAGGCACTTGGATTTTAATTTAGAATAAAATGAAGGATTTAGAGGATTGCAAGTGCATTAAAGGATGTTATATTAGTTGTATTTGCTTTGGTGAGTACATGTATTAACAATTGTGAAAAACAATGGGCCACTTTAAGTATGTATTTATGGAAAGAATGGTTGGCCAGTCTTAGTGTATAGTCAGTGTGTTCAAGTATTCCTTGCCTGCAGACTTCACCATCACTACCTGCCTGCAGATTCACAATTAAGTACAGAAGTTTCTGATCAAATGGAGCTGAAGTACCTAGATACACTGGCCTCTCGGTTTTTCACATGCCACAAGTGGAACTGCTGAATGTCCTACTTATTTAAAGAGGGAGGTGTGGCCACTAACTAGGCTCTTTGTGATTCATTCTGCTGATAAGGCAACCTTTAATGTTTTTGCCACCTTCAACTTGGGCAGAAAAGTCTCGACTATAAACTTGCTTGGTAACTCTTTAATTCTCTAAGGGCAAGTTTTATCAGTACTTTGTTCCTTACTCAGAATGTAGGACTTTATTTTTTTAATCAAATTTTGGTTGAAATCCAATTCAAGAATCCTTGATAGGTTTACACACTTCCATTCTTTCTACAATCAATCAGTAACGCTTAATATGATATAACAGGTTAAATAACATTAATCATAGAGCATAAAACTTAAACAGATAATTAAAGTTTATACTAATGAATGTTTCACAAAATTTCAAAACTTTGCTTTCCCAGTCTCCCAACAATTGTGATTCCTCGAGGTGGCTGCAGGTATAATCTTGGTGTGGAAGCTATGAGTGTACACGAGAAATGGGTATTGGGAATAGAAAGTTATGTATTAATACATTTTTTTCAGATGTAATTGATGAGATGGTTGTAAAATGAACAGCATCTGTTTCTCTATTTATAGAGTACCACGTAGCTACAGTTTTTTTGGATTCAAAATAATAGTGCCATTCCAGATGAAAATGCATTTCATCTTGAAGGGATTTGTATTGCCACTTCATATGGGTTCATTTTGTGAACAGAGTTAGACTGATTACAGCATCTAGTTCTGAAATGAATTAAGTACTTAATGTTACATGAACCAATCAGCAGGAAAAAGAGCCAATATATGTATTTGAACTATTGGAATGCTTTGGACAGAGTAGAGATTTGCTTTGGGGTTGACCAAAGCTAACATTTTCTTCAGTCTGTTTCATATTTATTTCCTTCATTTTAATTAATAACCTTTAAGAAATGTCCTAAATTAGTTGAGCGTTTGTTGTAAATTATACTACAATGAACTGTACATATTGCTTTGTCATAGTTTTGTGGTATTACAGTTAATGCTGAAATGGTGCTTTACATTGCTCCCATTACAGAAAAGTAGCCACAGCAATCTAGTGATCTCTCTGACTTGGCCATATCCTTTTCTGCCTATGATTTCTGTCAGATGTTGGTTCAAAGAAATCCTTTGTGACTGTGTAGTTCATAAGCTAAGTAGAATCTTGTATTAAGAATATTCAGTTAAATGTGGAAGAGTACAAATCTTAGCTCAATATTATAGATGCACCATGAACTGTTGAATGTAGAGTCAGAAATATCAGTTCATAAACTTAGTTAAATATTGGTACTAGTTTGTTATTGTCACATGTATTGAGATAAAGTGAAAAGCTTTTCTTATATACTGATCAGGCAGATCAATTCATTACACAATTCATCGAGATAAACCAGTAGCAATGCAGAATTGATTAGATTATGAGGACACACAGTCCTCTTTTAATGTCATTTAGTAATGCATGCATTAAGAAATGATACAATGTTTTTCCAGAATGATATCACAGAAAACACATGACAAGCCAAGACTGAAAAACTGACAAAAAACCACATAATTATAACATATAGTTTCAACAGTGCAAAGCAATACCATAATGTGATAAGAACAGACCATGGCACAGTAACAGTCTCAAAGTCTCTCGAAAGTCCCATCATCTCATGCAGACGGTAAACCTCCAGCGCCGCAAGCTTGCCGATGCAGCATCCCGGAAGCATCTGACCACAGTCCAAGTCCGTCCAAAAACTCCGAGCCTCCGACCAGCTCTCCGACACTGATGCAACAAGTACCATCTGTGCGGAGGGCTTCCACCCTGGCCCTGGCAACAGGCAGTAGGCAAGGCCGAGGATTTGGGGCCTTCCTTCCAGAGATTCTCAATCGCACGGTAGCAGCAGCAGCGAAGCAGGCATTTCAGAAGTTTCTCCCGATGTTTCTCCATGCTTCTTCATGTCTGTCTCTATCAAATCAGGATTGTGCACTGCATCCTACTTCACAGATACGATATCATTCGGAACGGCCGCGCGCACTGCGTCACGCTGCCATCTTCTTCTCCCTCCCAATGTAATAGAAACATTTTAAAGTATTTGAGAGGAAATTACATTTGTAAATGTCATATTTTAAGGAATTAGAATTCCAGGCAATTGAGGGTTGGGGAAGGTAAGGAAAATCGGCCATGTTTGAATTTCGCTGTGGTGTATTTGATCGTTTCCTGATCGGTCAGGGCATCAAAGTATATGGTGAGAAGGTAAGTGTACGGAGTTGAGTGGGATCTGGGATTAGCCATGATGGAATGGCGGAGCACACTCAATGGGCTGAATGGCCTAATTCTGCTCCTATGTCTTACAGTATATCTTATGGTTATTTCGTTACTTCATACACCATTAAATTTTCATCACACAACATTTTCAGAATATTTTCCTGTAAGGCCATCTACTTTGAATTAATGGGTACTATAACTGCAGCCCATTGATGCTGCTGAATTACTATACTCCTAAATTTAGGAAAATCGAATAAACTGCTTTGACATCATTATCATGTCTGCAGCATGCAATCCAAGTGAAGTGCTGCAGTGTAAATTTAAACTCATTATCATGGCATTGGACCCGGTTGGTGGTGTAGTGGCACCAGCGCCGGACTTTGGGATGAAAGGTCCGGAGTTCGAATCTAGCCGGCTCCCCTGCACGCTTTCCATCCGTGCTGGGTTACGAGCTGGCGATCTCTTTGGAAACTCACCTGGCAGAAGGCAACGGCAAACCACTGCTGTAACTTGCCTCGTACTTGGTTCCCCACTACGTCAGAGAGGCGTGGAGGGAAATCGTCTGCTAACCGGAGAAACTCCAGATGCAACATACCTTTCCTATCATGGTATTAAACACAGAAAATGCTGGAATGAGACACGAAGTTAACATTTCTGTCAAAGACTGTTGGCTTGTTTATATGCAAACTAACAAGTTTCATTTTAAATACCTCAATATTTTTAGAATAGTTTTGGAAGTAGGTTGAATAATGGTGGAATTCTGAAAACCATGCATTCCTGTCACTAATTTTCCTTTCTGTTTGAAGTACAAAATGATTAAGTATACTAAAAAAAATAGAAGTATGACTGCTTTGTGTTTCTTTTGCAGTGGAGGCTTTGGAAGAATGCAGCAAGTTTCAGAATTCGAGGCTCTTTGACTATTAAATAATATCTCCATTATTCTAGTGTTTTATAATAACTAATCTTCCAATGCAGTATTGTTGGTATTAATGATTTTCAATACTTACAAAAACGAAAGCCCTCATATATAGACTGACTGAATCCTTCTGTTGCAATTTCTCTGCCTTGAACTCAAATGTAAGGAATTACATATCTTTGTTCCTGAATACAGGGAATTAATTTTGAGCAATTTACTGGGAGTGTGCCTGAACGTCATCCAAGGTTAAGAAGGTTCAGTAACTGAATTATTTACATTATAAATGTGTTACTGTTGATTGTTCCAGCTCCTTTAAAATGTTGCTGTAAGTAACAGAAGTTATGGTTCATGCTCACTGAATGTAATCTATTGTAAAGCTGTTATAACTGGTTAACTTGCCTAAAATATTCTTTGGCTGCAGGGATGCTGACCTTCCCACCGTGCGAGCTCAGCGGAATCATCTCTGTGACCTGATGGGTGTTCCAAAACCGGTACTTGTTACTAAGGTATATTGGCAAATAATAGTTACACAGTAACAAGGCCTTGGCTTTACTTTTACACCACATTCTGAAATGCATATTGGCCTTCCTAACATTTTCTTTCCTTAAAGACTTTGCTTATGATTTAGGTTGTTAGCCGATTCCACTAGTCAGAATTATTTTTACATGTGTGATTGATTGTGCATTTGTTTGAAACTGTGTTTGTTTTTTTTTAAGAAACAAAATTTTATAGCAAGATACAAATACTGCACTTGTGTAGGAGATTTTTCAAAGGCAGTTCCAGGCAGGATCATGGCAATAAGACGTTGTTGATAATTTAAAATTAAGTGTAATCTGTATTACCAAAATAGTCCTCTTGTAGATTTGCATATTTATCTGTAGGTGGCAAAGTGGCACAGCAGTTTGTGCAATTTTCTCATTGTTCCTGGGAAGTGGGTTTCATGCTGACTTTGGGTACTGTGTGCTGGAACTTGCATGAATTGGGATGAGGTGCCTGCTTCCATACTGAATTATAGCCAGTGACTTCAGGTGTTCCCACGACATACTCCAGTTCCCTCCATGTTCTAAACATGTGCTGGTAGGTTAATAGGATACTGTTAATTAACTTTGGTACAAATGGCAAAAGAATCAAAACTGGGCATAGGAGGATAAAGAAAATGCAAGAAAACAAGTTGCAGGGCAATCAGAAAGTAAGGGAGGGGCATGAAATTAATGAGATTACCATTTTGGAAGTCAGCATGAACCCAGTGAGCCAAATGGTCTCTTGTTGTATCACAATAAGTATCTGAAAGCTCGATATGTTAGAGAGCATGACAACACAGCTCTTATTATGACCATTAAATATTTTGGATTTTCAGTCTAGTTGCTTGCCGCAGGGCCAGCTAGAAATCAAATAGGAAACTGTATTCAGTACAAACTATTCTAATTTGGTCAATTTTAGAAATAGTTAGTAGCATCTTTCAGATCAGAAATCTTAATACTAATTTGTACACTTATTTTTCCAGAATAACTCAATGTGCTAAAACTTGAAAATCCTCAAAATTTGCAAACCTCATTTTCAACACAATTCATAACTTATAACAATTATAAGTAACTATTTAGATTGGATCAACTAATGTATCATCAATCTAATCTTTTTGTGACTGCAGCTGCATCAGGGCGTTCCATGACTGAAGATTTCCCATGTGTCTGAACAGACAAGACATGCAGAGAGCCAAATGTGTATTCAGTCTACTACCCGTTGGATGCCTTTCACAAACTGTTCCAATCTGTTGCCACTACAAAGCAAGATGACTGAAGAGCTGCTCAGCATGTGAAGGAACACACAAATAAAGAGTAGGCTGCGTTCAACCTCAACATTTCCCTCCAGATGTTGTTCTTGATGTGGTTATTGATTTCCTTAAGACCCCAAAGGGGGGTAAATTGCTGAATAAGTCAATACTACATGCACTGTTAACAATTTTTTTTAACGCAGTGTTTGGATGCAACCCTTCAACCCCACAAGATGGCACCTTTGCTTCCTCAACATCATTTACTTTGTTTAGGTTCATTGTACTAGAGCTGATGTTCTGTTGCTATTGGTTAATCTGAACCTAAACTACATTCTTAAATAAAAATCATGAGCTTTATCTGTACTCTCAGGCTGCAAGTGAAGTTTCATTTGAACTATTTCTCAACTCTAAATTTTATCTCCAAGTTATGGTGGAGAAACAGGTTATTTTCTTTGGAGCAAATAGAGAAGTACATAAGATTGTAACTAGTTTAGATAGTGTTATCAGAAGGAAGATTAACATGCAGGAGGGAGATTTAAAATTCTGGGCAAAAATGCAAATCTGAACTAGTGATGAATACAGTCTTTATCCACCAGGCTGCATTTTTGAAGTGAGAAAATTTTGAAAAATATAATGGCAAGTTTCCTAATGTGCCCAATGTGACTTTGAAGCAGGCTTCAAATTATAATAATAAATATTAAATCAAGATTTATGATGTAATTTAGGACCCAAATACCACTGATTTTGAACAAGATATGTTGGGTACTGCACCAATGAAAACTTCACAAATTTCCATGTAAAGACTCAATATCAGATGCTTGGGATCATCATGGAACACAAGTGGAACTGCAATAAAATTGTGTCCACAGCACAGTTGAAAGTTGCGTTACAGCTGTAATATAGGCAAGTAGAGTAAATAATGCAAAGTTGTAACATTGAGGTTCCCTACAATTAGTAACGGAATTAAATGCAAATGATTATCACCAAATGTTAGGATGAAAGGACTTTTTAATCATAGTTTGTTTCTTGGGTTTCTGCTAATTCAGTAAATAACCTGACATTCTATTCAATTTTATAATGATGATTGAGAGACAGAATATTGATTAAGATGAGATAATTCCTCTTCCAGTGGGAATTGGTGTCAACATAAAATTCATATATAAGGAGAATGGGTGTGTGTATTAGTCTTGTAGCCATTTTATGCTGCCAAGGTGAATCTTGGGAAGAGCACCACCCCATCAATGCAAATTTCAGCACTGGAACCCTATCATAAATCTACCTTCACATATTCAAGGCACACAAGATGAAATAAGGGTAAATTTTGGTTCCAAAAGCTCAGAACCACAGCTCAGTCTGCTAACATTATATTAAATGTGAACAACCAGAGTGTTAAAAGAACTCAGTGGGTCAACCAGTATCTGTGGAGGCTGAAAATGTATGTCAATGTTTCAGAATGAGACCTTGCATCAGAACAGTATAAACAAAGTTTGTCAGGCTGTAGAAATCCAAGGGAAGGGTGGGACAGGGCTAGTAGGTGATAGGGGGAGGGGAAAAATTCAGAAGGCAGAGGATGATCCATAATGTGTTTAGGGCATGGGTGATCCCTCTTCTTGTTGTTAATGGTCATGAATTCCAATACATTTCTCACTGACACTCTATTCCATGTAGTGCATACATGACCGACACTGGCACTCTGCCCCATAGTCACAGATTAAAAAGACTCTCAAATGCCAGTAAACTGCTCTGCCACACCCTAGGTTTATGAAAGGTGCTGTATAATGCAGCTTTTTTTGCCTGCTTTGTTTGATGTGAGTGAAATGAAGGAGAAAAGGTTACTCAGAAATAAATGAGGGAGTGGACTGATTGTAATGTTCTAAGAGCCAGGATATCTCTAACAGAACACGTGGCCTCAGTGTCATAAGTATATGTAGGAAAAGCATGACACTTATCTTCTTCTGGGCAAAACAAATTACATCACAGCAGTTTTCAATGACTGATACTACAGGAATGAGGCTTTGGGGTACTTAGAGGCACATGATAATATAGGTCAAAATCAGTGTGGTTTCCTTAAGAAGTCTTCTCTGAGAAATCTGTTGGAATTATTTGAGGAAATAACAGGCAGGATAGGCAGGAGAGTCAGTGGTTGTTTTGTATTTGGATTTTCAGAAGGCTTTTGTCAAAGTGCCATGCATGAAGTTGCTAAACAAGATAAAAGACCATGGTGTTACAGGAAAGTTAGATGGATAGAAGATTGGCTGAATGGCAACAAGCGAAAGAAAAAAATTGGGCCTTTTATGGTTGGCTGTCGGTGACTAGTGGTGTTCTGCAGGGATCTGTGATGGGCTCACTTCTTTTCACATTATACATCCTTTGTGGCCAGGTTTGAGGATGATATGAAGGTAGGTGTAGGGACGGGTAGTGTTAAGGAAGCAGGGCGTCTGCAGAAGGACTTAGACAAATTAGGAGAATGAGAAAAGAAGTGGCAGATGAAATATAGTGCAGGGAAGTGTATGGTCATGCCCTATAGTAGAAGGAATAAAGGCGTGGACTATTTGCTAAACAGGGAGAAAATTCAGAGGTGCAAGGGTACTTGTGAGTCCTCGTGTAGGATTCCATAAAGGTTAACTTGCAGTTTGAGTTGATGATAAAGAAGGCAAATGCAATGTTAGCATTTATTTCAAGAGGACTAGAAAATTAAGGATATAATGCTGAAGCTCTATAAGGCATTGGTCAGACCTCACCTGGAGTATCGTAAGCAGTTTTGAGTCCTTTATCTAAGAACTGATGTGCTAGCATTAGAAGGTTCAGCAGAGGTTCACGAGACTTATTCCGGGAATTAAAGGGTTAACACAAAAGGAGCGTTTGATTGTCCTGGGCCTCTACTCGCTGGTGTTTAGAAGAATGAGGGGGGCAATCTCATTGAAACTGATTGAATATTGAAAGCCCCAGATAGGGTGGATGTGGAGAGGATGTTCCTATAGTGGGGGAGTCTAGGACCAGAGAGCACTGCCTCAAAATAGAGGGACATCCCTTTTGAATAGAGATGAGGAGGATTTTTTTTTAGGCATAAGTGGTGAATCTGTGGAATTCATTGCCACAGGCAGTTGTGGAGGCCAAGTGATCAGGTTTATTTAAAGAGGAGTTTGATAGGTTGAGTAATCAGGATGTCAAAAGTTAGAGGACAAGGTTGGGGAATGGGGTTGAGAGGAATGATAAATCAGCCATGTTGGAATGGCAGATCAGACTCAATGAGCTGAATGGCTTCATTCTGCTCCAATGTCTTATGGTCTAATTAGTTTTGATAAAAGCAAAAATATTTTTCAAGTACCCTGCCATCATCCATTTGGAACCTAACATTAGATAGGTAGGTAGATACTCTATTGATCCCAAAGTAAATTACAGCGTCACGGTAGCGTTACAAGTACACAAATATACAAATATTAGAAGAGAACTAAGAAAGAATAACAAATGTTACCTCGAACAGTCTAATAGGAAGGGGGTCATCATTTCCCCAGCTATAGGTTGCCTCATTATAGAACCTAATGACTTCATATAGTGCTCTTTGGAGCAGTGCAGCTGTTTTAGTCTATTACTATAAGTGCTCCTCTGTTCAAGCAAGATGGCATACAGAGGGTGAGAAACATTGTCCAGAATTGCCAGGATTTTCCATTGGGTCCTTTGTTCTACCACAGCCTCCAGTGTGTCCAGTTTGACTAGTATAACAGAGCCAGCCTTTCTAATCAGTTCATTGAGCCTGTTGGTTCACGTTGATGCCATTGCCTCAGCACACCACCACATAGAAGATTGTACTAGTGACAACAAACTGGTAGAACATGTAAAGGAGAGACCTGGATACTCCAAAGGACCTCAGTCTGCTCAGGAAGTAGAGGTGACTCTGAGCCTTCTTGTGCACAGCCTCTGTGTTTGTGCTCCACTTAAGTCTGCCATCCAGGTGCACCCCCAGGTACTTGCAGATCCTCACCATCAATAGTAACAGGGAGCAATGCAGGCTTAGTCTTCCAAAGGTCCATCACCACCTCCTCTGTCTCACTGATGTTGAGCTGCAGATGATTCATCTTGCACCATTTGACAGTCTTCCACCAGGGCCCTGTATTCATCCTCCCATCCTCCCTTTATACACCCAACTACTGCTGAGTTATCAGAGAACTTCTGCAGATGACGTGACTCAGTGTTGTACCTAAAGTCCGAGTTATACAGGGTAAA
The DNA here is from genome assembly GCF_030028105.1 of Mobula birostris. NCBI lineage: Eukaryota > Metazoa > Chordata > Chondrichthyes > Myliobatiformes > Myliobatidae > Mobula > Mobula birostris. Next base: position 24,155,375 of record NC_092393.1, read on the forward strand.
CAGGAAGGGAGCCAATACAGTCCCCCCAGGTGCTGCTTATAGCCATGTCTGACACACAGCTCTGAAGCCAAACAAACTGTGATCTGCCAGTCAGGTAGTCCATTATCCAGGATACAATGGAAGTGTCAACCTGCATAAACATAGTTTTTCCCCCAACAATTAGAGCTGTATGGTATTGAAGGCACTTGAGAAATTAAAAAAACACGATCCTCTGAATGAGACCCTGCTTATCCAAATGGGAGTAGGCGCTGTTCGGCAGGTAGGCGACAGCATTGTTAAATCCAGTGTTCTCCTGTTAGGCAAACTGCAGGGGGTAGGGGGCTGATCTGACCAGGGGCTTGCAAAGAGGAGAGTGGGTTTTAATCTCAGATCATCCTGCACTCAATTCTACTGCCAAGAGGCCAAGCAGCTGCCTACTTCCAGATCTGAGCCAATATTTTCTTTGGCTATTTTCTAAGAGAAACAGAGTATTAAAATTCAGATTTTTTTCCAAAGACTAAACTCGTGTTCCTGTTAGTTTTCAATCAACAGACTCTGAACCCTCAGAATTCAAACTTTACACCCATTTGTTATGAATGGTGTAGTGTATCATTATACTAACAACTTTAATGGAAAACACATTACTTGCCAACCATTCTTACAACTGCTGTTAGATTATTTCTTTAGTTCCCCAGTGTCTGTAGACTTGTTTCTTTTCCTCCAAGGGAAAAGTGGAGCTTCCAATCAAGCAACACTTTGACGGCGAACCTCACCCCATGAAATTTGCATTCCTCCGCTGTAGCAAGTAGTGTACCCACTTTTGTTAAAATGGCTACCTTCGGCCAAAGTATCTCACTCAATATAGCAATATTGCTGTCAATGTGTCCAAAATCTCATGCTATGCTAACTGAGTGGAATGTTAGGATTATCCATAAAGGTCCTGACCTTCATAAAATGAAGAGCAAACTAACTGTGTGCAATTCCTTGTGATGTGTAAAAGTCTTTGCAACCCAGTACCATGTGAGCAACAGAGGACAAAAATGGTGGGAGACTAAATTCTACTTGAAAGCTTAACAAATTGGACACATACTTAGGCTCAGGCAGAACAGCCCTGCCTCACAAGCTTCCTCCTTGCTTCCCACCTCCCGCACCCATGCTCCTGGGTTACACTCTGAACATTACTTTCCATCCCAATTGCACACCCTGCTAATTTCCAGCCTCCAGCTCTGCCCATATACTTCCCCAAATTCTTGGCCCCCAGCTCTGGCCGCATCCCTGGCTCACGTTTGCGGCTCAGGCTGAATACCTTCCAGAGCTCCTGTTCCTGCCACTCTTTACAATCTTTCTTGCTGTAACCCAGCACCTCCTCTCCAACTTACCTGGGGAATGTAGCAAACCTTCAGAACCAACTGGAAACATGTCAACCTCTGATGACTGTACTACAGGTCACACGAACCTTTGTTGCCAAGCTGAGGGATGCAGGCGACTTTTATATTTTAATATGCTTTCGTGAATGCGTTGGTGATAGCTTGCATGTGGCTTAGCTCCAAGCTGTCATCAACTTGTTCACTGAAGCATATGAGAATGCAACAGACCTTTGTTTGTGAAATTCTCTCTGACAGCAGCATTATTGGGGAAGGAGAAATAGATTCTGCAAAAGGATCAGCACTGATTTGTTGATCTATTCAACAAATTGTAGCTGTAGGATACAGCAATGCAAACTGAGTGTAGAATGGAGGTAAACGAGAAAATCTGTTTTAATTATCAATGTGCAATTGCTGTATCCTACAGCTACAATTTGTTGAATAGATCAACAAATCAGTGCTGATCCTTTTGCAGAATCTATTGCTCCTTCCCCAATAATGCTGCTGTCAGAGAGAATTCCACAAACAAAGTTTATAGGGTTTCGTTTCGAGCTTACACAGCTGATAACACTGGTTAAAGTTGCATTGTGCGATAATTCATAAAATTCTTGCTCTTAATATCCAATTTTAGAAACCTACTGAAAAATATGACACTGATGACTCCTTTGAGTTTCATTGCAGGTTTTGTTTAAACACAAAAATAAGGAAAATGTACAGGACAAGCAGTTATTTCAATTTGCTGGTCCATCAAACTTGAACTTCCTGAGTAAAATGAGACTTTGTTTTTTTATGAGGGGTTCCCAACCTTTATTATGCCATAAAACAGGGTTTCTCAACTGGGGCTCGGTGGAACTCTTTGAAGGTTAATTTTCAGGTAGAATCAGTGGCGGGGAAGGCAAATGCAATGTTAGTATTCAATTCAAGAGGTCGAGAATAAAAGAGCAGGGGTGTGGTGCTGAGGCTTTATAAGTCACTGGTGAGGCCTCACCTTGAGTATTGTGAACAGTTTTGGGCTGTTCATCTAAGAAAAGATGTGCTGGCATTGCGGAGGGTTCAGAGAAGATCCACAAGGATGATTCCAGGATTGAAAGGGTTATCGTACAAGGAAAAAAAATATCATTCTCTATTTAAAAGAGCATTGACAATTATTTTTGGATTATTATATCTACAACTTACTGATCTCACTAATGTATTGTGAGTTATAGACATAATAATGTTTATACGTGTGGGCACGTGGCCAAGTGGTTAAGGCATTGGACTAGCGACCTAAAGGTCGTGAGTTCGAGCCCCTGCCAAGGCAACGTGTTGTGTCCTTGAGCGAGGCACTTAATCACACATTGCTCTGCGACGACACTGGTGCCTAGCTGTATGGGTCCTAATGCCCTTCCCTTGGACAATATTGGTGTTGTGCCGAGGGGAGACTTGCAACATGGGCAACTGCTGGTCTTCCATACAACCTTGCCCAGGCCTGCGCTCTGGAGAGTGAAGACTTTCCAGGCGCAGATCCATGGTCTCGCAAGACTAATGGATGCCTTTAATGTTTATACAGGGGTTCCCTGAGACCTGAAAATTGTATCAAGGGTTCCTCCAGGGCAAAAAGGTTGAGAAAGGCTAGCATAGAGCCTTACTATTAATCGAGGGGTCCCTGGTCCCTAGGTTCAGAACCCCTGTTCTAAATGATCAAACAATTTAAATTACAACCATCTCCAATTCTCTCAGCTGTTAACATAAATAAATGGTGAACTGTTTGCATAGATTATATCTGATTTCCATCTCACATGTATTAGCATCTCCAGACTTCAAGTAAACTCCTGATGAAACATACTTCTAAATATGACGGCAATTGAAAGAAACTAACCAAGACTTACTTGCATCAAGCGAAGTATCATGCAGGCAGGACTTTGCACCAACTGAGTGCTAAAATTTACATGCAACACACATAAAAGTTGCTGGTGCCAGGCAGCATCTATCAGAAGAGGTACAGTTGAGGTTTTGGGTTAAGACCCTTCGTCAGGACTAAGACAAGAGGGGGAGGAATGAAGCCAAGAACTGGACAGTTGATTGGCAAAAGGGATATGAAAGGATCATGGGACGGGGGACCTGGGGAGAAAGAAAGAGGGAGGGGGCAATCCCAGAGGATGGACAAGGAGTATAGTGAGAGGGAGAGAGAGAGAAAAAATAACAATAAATAAATAACAGATGGGGTACGAAGGGGAGGTGGGGCATTAACGGAAGTTAGAGAAGTCAATGTTCATGCCATCGGGTTGGACGCTACCCAGACGGAATATAAGGTGTTGTTCTTCCAACCTGAGTGTGGCTTCATCTTGACAGTAGAGGAGGCCATGGATAGACATATCAGAATGGGAATGGGACGTGGAATTAAAATGTGTGGCCACTTCTGTTAATGCCCCACATCCCCTTCGTACCCCATCTGCTATTTATTTATTTTTATTAATTTTTTTCTCTCTCTCTTTTTCTCCCTCTGTCCCTCTCACTATACTCCTTGCCCATCCTCTGGGATTCCCCCCTCCCTCTTTCTTTCTCCCTAGGCCTCCCATCCCATGATCCTCTCATATCCCTTTTGCCAATCAACTCTCCAGATTCCTCCCCCTCCTGTCTTCTCCTATCATTTCGGATCTCCCCCTCCCCCTCCCACTTTCAAATCTCTTACTAACTCTTCTTTCAGTTAGTCCTGACGAAGGGTCTCGGCCTGAAACGTTGACTGTACCTCTTCCTAGAGATGCTGCCTGGCCTGCTGCGTTCACCAGCAACTTTTAAGTGTGTTGCTTGAAATTCTAGCATCTGCAGATTTCCTTGTGTTTGTGTGCTAAAATTTACATGACTGGATCCAGAGTGTCAGCCCTTCATATGCCCAATGGTGACAGAAGTTGCAAGTTGCTCAGTGAATGCTTAAAATGCCCCCTCTGTCAATGTGAGAGTGGGAACAACTTTGCTATAAAAGCCGTAATTAAGTTTTTTTTTGGTCTCTGTCAATATGTCCTGGAGTTCTGTATTTTAAACTGCAATCACAAAGTTCTCTGATTAATGATTCAGCACTGGAATTTTCAATGGAAACCACCAAAAATACTCAGCACAATCCAGCTGCCTGCACTTCACATCACATGAGGAAGTAGTGATGTTAGGGAAAGGGGTTATATGGAGTAAACCTGTAGGATTGCAGCATCACAGTTCTTTTGAATTCTATAACCTTCCTGGTTTCAAATGCACTAATCAAGTGATGAGAGTTAAAACATCTGAAGATTTTTTCCTAAATGCTTAATCGGTTAAAATATTAGCCATCCGCAATTCTCTCAGTTGTTAACAATGATAAATAACAAGCTCACAGATTACATTTGCTTTCATCAGACCAGGCTCATGTCTCAGCATTTCCAAACTCTAAGTAATCTTCTGATACAATTACCTTCTGAATACAAACTTTCAGGCATAATCTTGCATCTATGAAACAGCCAGATTCATAGAAGACTAGAGAGATTAGCAACCTGATAGAATAATGACTGACAAAACTTATTTCATATTAGCAGTGAGTTATTGAGGACAAATGAATAATGTGCTCATTGAAAATGGTGAATGGAATGTCTGGAGCAGCTCTGGAACTGATGACAGTTCTAGATCCAGAGCTGATACTATCAGGAAAGATCTGGCAAGTGGGGACTAGGACAGGTTGTTTTCAGGCCAAGACGTGCTTGGAAAGTGGGAGGCCTTCAAAAGAGAAATTTTGAAGGTACATTTTAAAGTTCAAAAGAAATTCAAAGTAGATTTATTATTAAAGTACATACATGTCACCATATATTAACATGAGATTCATTTTCTCGTGGGCATTCACAATAGATACAAAGAAACTCAACAGAATCAGTGAAACGCTACACACAAAGACAAACAAACAACCTATGGACAAAAGACAAAGTGTGCAAGTAGAGTTGTAGAGGCCATAAAGGTGAGCCCATAGGTTATGGAATCACTTCACTGTCAAGCTGAGTGAAGTTATCCACACTGATTCAGGAGCCTGATGATTGAAGAGTAATATCAGCCCCTCAACCTGGTGGTGTGGGTCCTGAGGCTCCTAGCAGCAGTGAGAAGAGAGCTTGGACTGGATGTTGGAGTCCTTGATAATGGATGTTACTTGCTCCTTGTAGATGTGTTCAATGGTGAGGAGGGATTTTCCTGTGATGTATCCACTACTTTTTCTTTTCTGTTCATGGACACTGGTTTTTGCATACCAGGCCATGATGCAACCAGTCAGGATACTAACCATTGTACATCTACAGAGATTTGTCAAAGTTTTTAATGACATGCTAAACCCGTGCAAACTTCTAAGAGAGGAGAGGCACTCCTGTGCCTTCTTCGTGCTGACACTTATGAACTGGTCCCAGGACAGATTCCCTAAAATGATAACATCAAGTTACTCACCCTCTCCACTGCCAGTCTCCTAGTGAGGACTTCCTTATGGACCTTGAATTTCCTGCACTTGTAGTCGATAATCAATACAGAGTATGTATGTTCATGTCAGAATCGAAGATAAGGCTAACAGGTTTAGGGAACCTTGGCTTTCAAAAGATATTGCAGCCCTGGTTGCAAAGAAGCAACATAGCAAGGAACAGATGAGGCACTGAAGGAGTATAAGAAATGCAAGAGAACATTTAAGAGGGAAATCAGGAGGGCTAAAAGAAGGCACGGTTACTCTAGCAGACAAGATGAAGGAGAATCCCAAGGGCTTCTACAGACATATTAAGAGCAAACGGATAGCAGGGGACAAAACTGGTCCTCTTGAGGATCAGCTGGAAGGGATGAGGGAGATCTTAAATGGATATCATGCATCTGTACTTACTTGGAAGATAGAAACGGAGTCTGTATAAGTGAGGCAATACGACGGTGAGGTTATGGACTGCATACAGGTCACAGAGAAGGAGGTGCTCCCTGTTTTGACACAAATTAGGGTGGATAAATCCCTAGTGCCTGACAAGCTGTTCCTTCTGAAATTGCAGGAGCCCTGGCAGAAATATTTAAAATGTCCTTAGCCACAGGTGAAGAGCCAGAGGATTGGAGGACAGTTAATGTTGTTCTGTTGTTTAAGGAAGGCTCTAAGAATAAGCTGGGAAATTATTGGCCTTTGAGGACTGATGTCAGTAGCAGGTAAGTTATTGGAAGTTGTTCTAAGGGACTAGATGTATAAGTATTTGGATAGACCAGGACTAATTAGGGATATTCAAATCAGCTCTGTGAAGTGGTAAGTTGTGTCTATTCAATCTTATAGAGTTTTTTTGAGGAGGTCACCTGAAAAATTGATGAAGAAAAGGCAATGGATGTTGTCTACATGGACCTTAGCAAGGCCTTTGACAAGGTCCCACACGGGAGGTTGATCAGGAAGGTTCAATCGCTTGTCACTTGGATGAGTTTAATAAATTACATTTAACATTGGCTGCATGGGAGATGGTTACCTCTCTGACTGAAGACCTGTGATAGTGCTGTGCCAAAGAGATCAGTGTTGGATCCATGTTGTTTGTCATCAATATCAGCAATCTGGATGATAATGTGGTGAACCAGATTAGTAAATTTGCAGATGACGTCGAGATTGGGAGCATTGACAGCAAGGAAAGCTATCAAAACATGCAGCAGGATCTGGACCAGCTGGGAAAATAGGCTGAAAATAGCAGATGGAATTTAACCTTTAATCTTCTGGCTTCTTCTACTTCCTTTCCAGTCCTGAAGAAGGGTCTTGACCCGAACACATCAACTCTTTATTCTTCTCCATAGATCCTGGCTGACTTGAGTTCCTCCAGCATTTTGTTGTATTGTCGCAGATGGAACTTAATACAGACAAGTGTGAGATGTTGCTGTTTGCAAGGACAAACCAGGGTAGGACTTACACAGTGAATGGTAAGGCACTGAAGAGCATGGTAGAAGAGAAGGACTTGGGCATACAGATCCATAATTCCTTGAAAATGGCTTGATAGGCTCATGGAGAAAGTCTTTGGCATATCAGAAATCAAAGTATTGGTACAAGAGATTCCATGTTATATTGCAGTTGTAAAAGTCATTCGCAAAGTCTAATTTGGAGCATTGTGTGTGGTTGTGGTCACCTACCTGCAGGAAAGATATCAGTAAGATTGAATGGCTGCAGAGAAAATTTACAAGGATGTTTCTGGAACTTGCAGTCCTGTGCCCTCTAGTCTTAGACTCACCTACGATAGGAAACATCCTCTCCACATCCACTCTATCGAAGCCTTTCAACATTCGATAAGTTTCAACAAAATTCCCTCATTCGTGTAAATTTCAGTGAGCCCAGAGCCACAAAACACTCATGTTTTAACCCTTTCATTCCTGGGATAATTCTCATAAACCTCCTCTCCAATGCTGCCATATCTTTTTTAGATAAGGGACCCAAAACTGCTCACAATACTACAAGTGCGGTCTGGTCAATGCCTTATAAAGCTTTAGCATTACATCCATGCTTTTGTATTCTAGTCCTCTTGAAATGAATGCTAACATTGTATTAGCCTTCCATACCACCAGCTCAACCTGCATGTTAACCTTTAGGAAATCCTGCACGAGGACTCCCAAGTCTCTTCACACCTCTGAATTTTGAATTTTCTCCCCACTTAGAAAACACTCCATGTCTTTATTCCTTCTACCAAAGTGCATAACCATAAACTTCTCTACACTATATTCCATCTGCCACTTCTTTGCCCATTCTCCCAATCTGTCTAGGTCCTTCCACAACCACACTGCTAAATCAACACTACCTGCCTGTCTACCTACCTTTGTATTGTCCACAAAACTGGCCGCAACGTCATTAATTCCATCATCTGAACCATTGACATATAACATGAAAAGAATTGGTCCCAACACCGACCTCTGTGGAACACCACTAGTCACTGGCAGCCAACCAGAAAATACCCCCTTCATTCCCACCTTTTGCCTTTTGCCAGTCAGTGAATCTTCTGCCCATGTTAGTATCTTTCCTTTAATACCATGGGGTCTTATTTTGTTAAGCAGCTTCATGTACGACACCTTGACAAAGGCCTTCTGAAAATCCAAATAAACAACATCCACTGACTCTCCTTTGTCTATCTTGCCTGTTATTTCCTCAGAGAATTCCAACAGATTTGTCAGGCAAGACCTCCCCTTAAGGAAACCTTGCTGACTTTGGTCTATTTTGTAAATGTCTCCAATTACCCCAGAACCTCATCTTTAAAAGTAGACTCCAACATTTTCCCAACTACCGAAGAAAGGCTAACTGACCTATAATTTCATCTCTTCTGCCTCCCTCCCTTCTTAAAGAGTGGAGAGACATTTGCAATTTTCCAGTCTTCCGGAACTTTTCCAGAATCCAGTGATTCTTGAAAGATCATTTCTAATGCCTCCTCCATCTCTTCAGCTACCTTTTCAGAGCCCTGGGGTGTCTTCCATCTGGTCCAAGTGATTTATCTAACTTCAGACATTTCAGCTTCCCAAGCACCTTCTTCTTAGAAATAGCAACAACACCCACTTATTCCCCCAGACACTCCTGCACTTCTGCTTTCCACTAGTGCCTTACACAGTGAAGACTGACAAAAAATACTTATTAAGTTTGTCCGTCACTTCTTTGGCCCCCCATTGCTACTTCTCCAGTGTTATTTTCCAGTGGTCCAATATCTACTCTTGCCTCTCTTTTACTCTATATATCTGAAAAATCTTTGTATCCTTTTTTATATTCTTGCCTAGCTTACCTTCATATTTCATCTTTTCTCTCTTAATGGCTTTTTTAGTTGCCTAATGTTGATTTTTAAAAGCTTCCCAAACCTCTACCTTCCCACTAATTTTTGCGATATTACATGCTCTCTCTTTTGCTTTTATGGTGTCTTTGACTTCCCTTGTCAGCCACAGTTGCCTCATCCTCCCTTTAGAATACTTCTTCACCTTTGGAATGTATCTTTCCTGCATCTTCCAAATTGCTTCCAGAATCTCCAGCTATTGTTGTTCTGCCATTATCCCTGCTAGTGACCCCCTCCAATCAACATTAGCAAGTCCATCTCTCATGCTTCTTAATTTCCTTTACTCCACTGTAATACTGATATATCTGATTTTAGCTCCTCCTTCTCAAACTACAGGATGAATTCTATTATATTATGATCACTGCCTCCACAGGGTTCTGTTACCTCAAGCTCCCTAATCAAATCTGGGTCATTACTTAACACCCAGTCCAGAATTGCTATTCCCCTTATGGGCTCAACCATAAGTTGCTCTAAAAAGCCATCTCGTAAGCATTATACAGATTTCCTCTCTTAGGTTCCAGCACCAAACTAGTTTTCCCAATCTACCTGGATATTGAAATCCCCCAAGACTATCACAACCTTGCCCTTTTTACATGCCGATTCTGTCTCCCATTGTAATTTGTAGCCCACATTCTGGCTACTGTTTGGAGGCCTGTATATCACTCTCATCAGGATCTTTTTATCCTTGAATTTTCCTAACTCTACCCACATGGATTCTGTATCTTTGAATCCTATGTTTGATTTCATTTTTATACTAACAGAGCCAGCCCAAACCGTCTGCCTAGCTGCCTAACCTGTTGATACAATGCTTATCTTTGGATGTTAAGCTCACAACTGTGATCTTCTTTCAGCCACGACTCAGTGATGCCCACATCATACCTGCCGATCCCTAATTGCACTAAAAGATCATCTACCTTCTTCTGTATAGAGCATGCATTCAAATATAACACCTCTAGATCTGTAATCATCACTCTTTGTCGATTTTGGCCGCTGGTTACACTTTAACACATCCAACTAACTGCTATTTTGCCCTATCATCTGCCAGTCCTTCCTCACAGTCTTACTTTATCTACTTGTGTACCAACTGCCCCATCCTCAGCCCTATCACTCTGGCTTCTATCTCCCTGCCAACCTAGTTTAAACTCTCCGCAGCAGCTCTTGCAAACCCTCCCAGGAGGATATTGGTTCCCCTTGTGTTCAGGTGTAATCCGTCCCTTTTGTGCAGGTCATACCTTCCTCTGGAGGGACCCTAGTTATCTATAAATCTACATCCCTGCCCCTTGCACCAATTCTTCAGTCATGCATTCATCTGTCAAATCATCCTGTTCTTACTCTCACTGGTGCGTGGCACAGGCAGCAATACAGAGATTACTACCCTGCATGTCCTGCTTTTCACCTTCCTACCTGACTCCCTATATTCTCTCTTCAGGACCACCTCCCTTTTCCTACCAATGCTATTGGTACCAATATATACCATGACTTCCTTTAGAATGCTGTGGACCTATGTAAGACATCTTGGAAGGCAACATACCAGCCAGGGGTCTCTTTCACGTCCACAGAATCTCCTATCTGCTCCTCTGACTATGGAATCCCCCTGTCACTATCACACTCCTTTTCTCCCCCTTCCCTTCAGAGCCTCTGAGACAGATGTAGTGCCACAGATCAGGTCACTGGTAGGTTGTCCCTCCCCAGCAGTATCCAAGCATCTTATTATTATAATAATATCTTATTATTGTTGTTGTGTTGGTGGTGTTCCTTTCCGCTCCTTGCGGCGCATCAGGCGGCAATTCTTGCCTTTTCTTCAGCATCTTTGTCTGTTTTTTACGAGGCCGAGTAGCCAGCTCAGCGCTCAACCCAGCACGGATGGAAAGCATGCAAAGAAGCGGCTGGATTCGAACCCGGGACCGCTCGCCCCAAAGCCCAGTGGTGATGCCACTACACTACCGGCCGGCTGATACTTATTACTATTTAGGGAAATTCATGCTCCTGGCCCGGGCCTCCACATCACAAATCATTCAGGGTTTTCTACTCCTATCAGGTCTTTTAAATAGAACCTCCAAAAGGACTATGAAAATTTGTAACCCGACATTGGACTTTGCCTTTAAAACCTTTCAATAAAACAAATAACACCATATAGACTTTTTTTCCTGGTAATTATTACTTCTAGCCATATCGTCCGTTGATCACACACACTCCTGATAAATTACTGTACATTACATGTAAAGGTAGATGCCTAATCTCTGCTGGGAAGGATGTGAATTGGTCCACAACATATGAAAATGAGTAACAGGGTGAGGTTTAGAGTTGCATTTACTCGACAGGATTTCTTTTCATTCATTCGATGGTGAGATAACAAAGACAAAAGGCGTTCTGATGAAGGCCTGTCAGGAGCTTGTATCTGTATCACTCAAGCTTCAGCGAACACAAGTGACGACCTGATGTAGCAGCCTTGTAGCAGGGTTACATACAGAGAACAGAGAGAAGCCTGTCAGTGTCCACTGGGTCATCGCACTCATCCTGTGCTTACTGAGCTGTCTGTTTACCTACCGCCCCGGAGTGATCATGTTGACAGCAAACAAAGCACTGTTGGGAAAGAAAGCATCCTGATCGTCTCCTGTCGGAGGCACAGTTGCTAATTAGGGAACATCAGGATGACAAGTGGGGCCAGGAAATGAAAACTTCAAGAGCTGTTGCAACAACATGAGAGATTTTTCCAAGTTGCCCTGTGGCCTAGGCAAATTGCATCATAGGTTCATCTGAATGGTACAAACGTCGCTGCTCAAAATATTTTACACACAATTGCCAAACTTTGAGCTGAATCTGAGCAAAAGTAAAACAAAGAATAGCTTTGTTTGACTGATCCATTTCCTTTCAACCCTCCCTGCCCCAAAAGCTTGAAAAAGAACACTGGTGGCAGTGCTTAAATGTGCAGAAACTATGACTGCTACTGGATCAACGAGACATTGATAGAGATTTTTAGTGAGAGTTAGTTGTACCGCAAAATCAATTTACTTAGTTTCATATAACATATCACCCAGCATTATGAATTTTTAAAAATCCTGGTGTTAAAATAGCTAAACATCTGCATACTTTCAAAGCTTTTTTTCTTGTGGAGTGGAAAACTTAGTCCTTCTGTGTTAAAGTAAGGATCTAAGATTGGAATGATTGCTGAGTCTCTGTGAAATCAATCAGTCAAGGACCTGCCAAGTTTATCTGATAATCTTCTCAAACAAGTTTGAGAAACTGGAATTCTTGATGTCCTTTAATCAGACCTAGTTGGAAGGTTATCAATATGAAAACATCAAGAGTATTGATGCTTTTAGACATCTTCAATTTTTATTTCAGATTATTAACTTTTGGATTATTTTCCTCTTGACTTCCAGATTCCTATACAACTACATCCGATGACACCAAACTCAGCAAAGTTAAGCAGGCACTCACTCTATTGGTGCACTCCTTGCAGATGTCACAACTCCCCCTCGCCTCACAACGCAGCAAATGAAATAATCCGGGCAAACTGAATCTGTCTTAGTTTTTGCTGTTACTCTAATGGTACCGTAGGTAGAGCCCTGCAACGCAGTCGTGCATATTTAAATGGATTTTTCATATGTCAAAACGTGGATAGAAATTCTGCATCCTGCAGAGTTTGAAAGAAAACTGTTCCCAACCATGAATCACTCAGCTGATAACTTATCAGTACAGCCGGATACAGAGTCTGATAAATCCAGTGAAGTGTTAGAGTGGCATTTAATATCTTAGATGGAGACAGAAACTTCACCACTAACACAGTTCTGCGTGCCTGGAGGAGTTCCAAGTGCTTGGCAGAACCACTGTTTCAGTCTTTGTTTTTCGTGGCCCTGCTTTTAGTAAGTAAGAAGATTCATGTCTTCAGGAAACAATTTTTATGTTGTAATTTAGATAATGGATTACAATGAGGGCCAGTTGCTCTTTTGTGCTTAAACGACTTCCTACCAAGGCACAGTACCAAAAGTAACAGCGTCTGTAGACGGCTACACCAGTGGATGGTTTTGTTAGTTTTAGGAATGTGTGGCAAAAGAATCAGGAGTTACATTTTCAATAGTTCAATAGTTCCATTTAATATCAGAGACTGCATACAATGTACAATCGGAAAGTCTTGCTGTTCGCAGACATCCACAAAAACAGAAGAGTGCCCCAAAGAATGAGTGACAGTAAAATCATTAGCACCCCAAAGCCTCCCACGCACAAGCAGCAGCAAAACATCAACCCTGCCCCTCCCACATGTTTAGATATGAGCAGCTACGACCCTCGGGGGATATTGTCAAACTTCTGTTTCATTTGTGTCATAACTTCTCCAGTTAAGAGTGTGATAGCGAAGTACTCTCATTTGTCCCATATTATTCTGGTTCCAATTTCCCAGCCTCCAACTCAGATCTACTGGGATTCTACTTTAGCCTTGATAGGAACTTAAAGCCTGTCTTTTTATAGTCATAGTCATAGTCATACTTTATTGATCCCGAGGGAAATTGGTTTTCATTACAGTTGCACCAACCAAGAATAGAGTATAAATATAGCAATATAAAACCATAAATAATTAAATAGTAATATGTAAATGCCAGGAAATAAGCCCAGGACCAGCCTATTGGCTCAGGGTGTCTAACCCTCCAAGGGAGGAGTTGTAAAGTTTGATGGCCACAGGCAGGAATGACTTCCTATGATGCTCTGTGTTGCATCTCGGTGGAATGAGTCTCTGGCTGAATGTACTCCTGTGCCCAACAAGTACATTATGTAGTGGATGGGAGACATTGTCCAAGATGGCATGCAACTTGGACAGCATATGTGGCTACAATCGAAACCACAGGTGGTAGGGTGGAGATACATCTCTACCAAAGATTCTTGTCTGCTAGCCAGTAGGTCACCCTTGTGCAAGATGTAGTGCCTACTTAGCTCCCCCCCCCACCCCCGATCAGGGTCGAATGAAGTCATGGGAGCAGGTGGTGGATGGTTGTATGGGTAGCTGGTGCACATCACAAATCGGGGTTATGAGACCACTGATACCAGGCAGACAATCTCTGAAGAGTATTGATAATGGCTGGGGTCACCCATCTTGTAAAGGCACTGCCCAGAAGAAAGCAATGGCAAATTGCTTCTGTAGAAAAAATTGCCAAGAAAAGTTATGGTCATGAGACCATGATCACTTACATCACACAACACGACACATAATAATGATGATGATGACCTAAACCACTGACTCCATGATATAGGATAGTTCCTGAATAGGAAGGAATTAACGTAACCTGGACAATTTCAACCTGCCAAAATGAAAAGTTAATTTCAAATTCCTATTTCACATCTCCCACAGATATAGGCTACCTTTTGTTAATGACCTTCCCTATACATTCCAGCAGCATCTTGTTCGATGCATTCATGGTTACTTTTTGCCACTGAGGAACTGTGAGACAATTGGCAATGAGATTCAGGCTCTCCAATTCCTCTGGTGCAAATAAACCCACCCAACCTTCTACTGAATTTGAGTTGTAATGTACCCCTTGCTTAATCTTCACTTCTCAGGATATAGAAACTTTTTTGATCTTAACTTGCCCATTCCGTCCTTAGATCTTGAAACTCTGGGTTGGCCTAATCAATACTCAATTAGTTAAGGCACGTGAGAAGGATTGGAGAAAGATTTGAAAATTATCCCAGATTTGAGAGATTGTATATAGCTTCTGGGAAAGAATGAACCGGCTCATTTCTCTGAGGTTAATAAGGTCTTAATAAACTGAGAAAGGTGTTGAATGAGGAAGCAGAGGGATTGTGGACCACTGTGGGGAAGAGGAAGGCAAGAGATCAAGTTTGGAGAGTAAAAGAGTAGTGAGGAATGCACACTACCTTGTGAATGATTGGGACACACAGTATTGATATATAGGGTAAGCTACGAGAGGAATAGCGGAGTATCCCAGCTTGTGAATAGCTGCTGCCTTACAGCCTGTCACTCAGGTTCAATCCTGACCTTGGGTGCTGTCTGTTTGGAGTTTATGTTCTCCCTGTGGCCATGCAGGCTTCTTCTGAGTGCTCTGGATTACACCAAATCATACACAGGCTGGGGAGGAATTGGCCTGGGATCTAGCTGAACAGTACAATTTGGGAGAAGTCGATAGGGATGAGGAGAGAATGTAATGGGAGTAGTGTCAGATTAGTGCTTGATGGCAGATGATGAATCGAAGGGCTAGTTGTGCAATGGGACGATTTCACTGATCAGTTAGACAAGAACAAATGTTGGCTTGAGTGAAGCATAAACGTCATTGACTGAATGCTCCTAATTTGAATTTACGCTGTCTAACCATGTCCAGCTTTGTTAGGATGTTGTGATATTGAATTTTGCCAATTTCCTCAAACTTCATGAAAGACCAGCTTCACCAGCATTAGCATGGGTTCAGATGGCCAAGATTTTTTTTTGAAATTTAAAAGACTTGTATTCTGAACAGGTGATTTCTAGCACAGTGACTAGACCTGTTTCTAGTGCAACCTAGATTGGTGACTTAGCAAAAAGGAAAATTACATAGGATGAAATTTGCATCACCAAAAAAAGACCTGTTTGTTTGAATAATTCACCAGTGGAATAGCTGCTAATCAAGTCACATTATTTGGACTCAGTGACATTTTTGAGAGTCATTGTGGTGATGTTAACACATGATATATTCAGGCAAATTATGGAGAGCTTTTTGATTGTAAATCGCTTGAATCATGGAAATTACTGTACAGAGGAAGACCAATTCTCTCTTCCAATAAATTCGCCTTCCACCATTCTTCAATGCAATAACATCCTTCTCCACTCTAATTTATTGTTCATGTCTCCATTCCTTCTGTTCTGCTTTCTCCTTTCCAGTCCTCAGCTGCTTGTCCCACCTTATACCTCTTCCCCCTTCCTGCTTTCTGCTTTTCTCCACCTCCACTGTCCGTCACCTGCCCTGCTTCCCTTCTTCCACATTTGGTGGCTCTGGGTATATGTACCACATGCCTTTCTGCTTTCATTCAATTCACATTTGAATTCCTGCAATAGGCTATGTGTTGTCAATTTTTGCAGCTCCCACCTCCTCCCCAAATCAATAAGAAAAAGAACGTTTCATTGCAATGCCTCTATGATTTTGACTCAGTTGTTCACTGTCTTTTTTCTTAAGTAATTCACAAACATTACATTTATAACAGGGTCATACATGGATAACAATCATAGTACAATAGTCTCTGTTTTACTATTTCATTCATCATTATTGCACATTATTACACATAATTTATTACAGTGTATATTATTATTCTGTACTTTATTATTAATTAATATTATTATATTTATTATTATTGCTGTGTATTTTTAAATGTTGCTGCTGTAATGAAATAATTTCCCACTTGGGATCAATAAAGTAATTATTATTATAACCACATTAGATGTTGATAATTGTGTGTTCTAAAGCTCCCAGTACCTCATATGAAGAGCAGTTACCAGGTCTACACAGTGGGCTACCAACTGCACTACAATAGTCAGAGTAGCACTTCTGATTAAAACAGGCGGTGTTAAGAAACACCCTAGTTGTAGTTAATTAGCAGTTGAACTCCTAATCCTACAGATAATTAACAGCATTGAATAAAGGACCTCAAAAAGCAGGGTGGAGAAAATGGCTTGGGTGTACTTCACGTTAAATCTGTAAACCTACACGGTATAGTGGGAACTTTAAAAATTGCCAGCGATAGTCTTCGGTTGCATAGTTCCAGTGACCGATGTTCATTTCCAATCTCTGGTGCTTGTGTTTGTGGCAACTGGTTTCTTCTTGATGTTCCAGTCTCTTCCCACTTCCTACGGGTGTGCTGATTGGTTAATTTGCTGTTGTAATAAAAAAATTGTCCCTGGTGTTTGTTGGATTGCCAAAGAATCAGGAGAGAGTTGATAGAAACTGAGAGAGAACAGGTTCTGGGTGGAAAGTGGGCAAACTGGAATGTTTTGTTATGCTGCATAGTTTTGATGAGTCAACTAGCCTCCTTTTATGTCATCAAAAAACAAATGATAGATATCATATGATACAAGACAGCAAAAAAAGTGAACAATGCAGCGAAGCCCCTAAGTAGGAACGTTGTCGTTTGGTAGGAAATGAGACAAAATAGCCGCTCAAACACAGACAGCTAAGCAATGTATAATCTATCTGGTCAGTGCTCCACAGTGTAACTAGACAGAAACAAAATGTTCTTTAATCCTAATAATACACAAATTACAGCATCACATTGAAACTACAAATAAATAAATACCATTAAGGGGAAGTATAAAGGAGCTATTATATAGTTTTCAGAGCCAATTTGAATCAATCATGCAAATTATTAAACAGGTGACCGAACACAGAGCCAAAGGTAATATAGTAAAATAGGTTATAAGATCACAAGACCACAGGATATAGGAGCAGAATTAGGCCACTTGGTTCATCAAATCTGCTCTGCCATTTTATCATGGCTGATCCTGTATCCCTTCATGCTTGGACAACGAATAATCTATCAACCTCTGCCTTTAATATACATAAAGACTTGGCCTCCATAGCTGCCAGTGGCAAAGAATTCCACAGATTCACCATCCTCTGGCTAACAATATTCCTCCTCATCTCCGTTTTAAAAGGACGCCCCTCTACTCTGAGGCTGTGTCCTCTGGTCTTAGACTCTCCTCTCCACATCCCCACTCTATCAAGGTCTTTCACCATTCGACAGGTTTCAATGAGGTCACCCCTCATTCTTGTCACCCCTCATTCTTCTTAATTCTAGTGAATGTGGACTCGGAGCCATCAGACGCTCTTCATTTGACAAGCCATTCAATCCTGGAATCATTTTTGGTGAACCTCCTTTGAACCGTCTCCAGTTTCAGCACAACCTTTATAAGATAAGGGACCCAAACCTGCTCACAATGCTCCAAGTGAGGCCTCACCAGTGCTTTATAATGTCTCAATGTTACACCCTTGATCTTATATCCTAGCCCTCTTGAAATGAATGCAAACACTGCATTTGCCTTCCTCACCACAGACTCAACCTGCAAATTAACCTTTAGGGAATCCTGCACAAGAACTCCCAAGTCCCTTTGCACCTCAGTTGATCATAATTTTGTTCCCATTAGAAAATAGTCAGCCCTTTCATTTCTTCTACCAAAGTGCATGACCATACACTTTCAACACTGTATTCCATCTGCCTTTTATTTACCCATTCCTCTAATCTGTCTGAGCCCTTCTGCAGCATCTCTACTTCCTCAAAACTACCTGCCCCTCCACCTATCTTCATGTCGTCTGCAAACTTTGCAACAAAACCATCAATTCCATCATCCAAATCATTAATGTATACATTAAAAAGAAGCAGCCCCAACACAGAACCATTTAGAACACCCCTAGTCACCTGCAGTCAACCAGAAAAGGCCCCCTTTATTCCCACTCTTTGCCTCCTGCCAATCCGGCACTGTTTTATCCATGCTAGAAAATTTCCTGTAATACCATAGGCTCGTAGCTTGTTAAGCAGCCTCATGTGTGGCACCTTGTCAAAGGCCTTCTGAAAATCCAAGTACACAGCATCAACCAATTCTCCTTTTTTATCATGCTTGTTGCTTCTTCAAAGAATTTCAACAGATAGTGAACCTCAAGTCGACAAGCACGACGACAGTTTCTTTTGCACTGTCTTCAAAGTAAATTTATTATCAAAGTACATATATGCCACCATATATTGGAGATCGTCGATGGCTGAATAAAAGGCAGTGATGAATCAACAAATTGGAGGGAGATTGAAAATCTGGCTGAGTGGTGCCACTACAACAACCTCTCTTTCAATGTCAGCAAGACAATGGAGCTGATTATTGACTTCAGGAGGACGAAACCAGAAGTCCACGGACTAGTCCTTATCAGAGAATCAGAGGTGGACAGGGTCAGCAACTTAAAATCCCTTGGTGTTATCATGTCCTGGGTCCAGTACATAATTGCCATTATGAAGTAAGTACAGCAGAGCCTCTACTTTCTTAGAAGTTTCAAAGATTTGGCCTGATCTCAGTGGTTGGCAAGATGTTGAAGTCAATTGTCAAGGATGAGGTTATGGAGTACTTGGTGACACATGATAAGATCAGTTTCCTTAAGGGGAAATCTTACTTGACGAACCTGCTGGAATACATTGGGGAGATTACAGGTAGGTTAGATAAAGGGGATGCAGTGGATGTTGTATATTTGGACTTACAGAAGGCCTTTGGCAAGGTGCCACACATGAGGCTGCTTACCAAGTTAGGAGCCCATGGTATTACAGGGACATTACTGGCATGGTTAGAGCATTGGCTGACTGGTAGGAAGCAGTGAGTGGGAATAAAAGGATCCTTTCCTGGTTGGCTGTCAGTGACTAGTAGTGTTCTGCAGAGGTTGGTGTTGGGACTGCTTCTTTTTATGTTGTATATCAGTGATTTAAATGATAGAATTGCTGGCCTTGTTGTCAGTTTTACAGATGATACAAACATTGGTGGAGGAGCAAGTAGTGTTGAGGAAACAGGAAGGCTGCAGGAGGACTTAAGACAGATTAGAAGAATAGGCTAGAGAGTGGCTAATGAAATACAATGTTGGAAAAATGCACGGTCATGCACATTGATAGAAGAAATAAATGTGCAAACTATTTTCTAAACGGGACACAAATCCAACAGTCTGAGATACAAAGGGACTTGGGAGTCCTTATGCAGAACATGCTAAAGGTTAACTTGCAGGTAGAGTCAATACTGAGGAAGGCAAATGCAATATTAGCATTCATTTCAAGAGGCCTAGAATACAGGAGGAGAGATGTGATGCTGAGGCTTTATAAGGCACTGGTGAGGCTTCACCTTCAGTATTGTGAACAGTTTTGGCTCCTCATCTAATAAAACATATGCTGGCATTGGAATTTAGAAGGATAGAAACTACAGCACAGAAACAGGCCTTTTGGCCCTTCTTGGCTGTGCCGAACCATTTTCTGCCTAGACCCACTGACCTGCACACGGACCATATCCCTCCATACACCTCCCATCCATGTATCTGTCCAATTTATTCTTAAATGTTAAAAAAGAACCCACATTTACCACCTCGTCTGGCAGCTCATTCCATACTCCCACCACTCTCTGTGTGAAGAAGCCCCCCCCTAATGTTCCCTTTAAACTTTTCCCCCCTCACCCTAAACCCATGTCCTCTGGTTTTTTTCTCCCCTTGTCTCAGTGGAAAAAGCCTGCTTGCATTCACTCTATCTATACCCATCATAATTTTATATACCTCTATCAAATCTCCCCTCATTCTTCTAAAGTCCCAACCTATTCAACCTTTCTCTGTAACTGATTTTCTCAAGTCAAGTTCTCATTGAAACCTTCCAAATGTTGAAAAGGCCTAGACAGAGTAGATATGGAAAGGATGTTTCCCATGGTGGGGTAATCTAGGACAAGAGGGCACAGCCTCAGGTTAGAGGGGCATCCATTTAAAACAGTGATGCAGAGAAATTTCTTCAGCCAGAGGGTGGTGAATTTGTGGCATTTATTACCACTGGCAGCTTGGGAGGCCAGATTGTTGGGTGTATTTAAGGCAGAGCTTAATAGGTTCTTGTTTGGACATGGCATCAGAGGTTACGGGGAGAAGGCCGGGGAGTGGGTCGAAGGAGACGAAGAAAGAATCAGCCATGATTGAATGGCAGAGCAGATTCGATGGGCCAAATGGCCTAATCCTGCTCCTGTCTTATGTCATCTAAAAATTTGACGAACTTCTATAGAAGTGTGGTGGAGAATACATTGACTGGTTGCATCATGGCCTGGCGTGGAAACACCAATGTCCTTGTATGAAAAGCCTACAAGGAGTAATGGATACTGCCCAGTCCATTACATGTAAAGCCCTCCTCACCACTGAGAACATCTACAAGGAGCGCTATCACAGGAAAACATCATCTATCATCAAGGGCCCCCACAACCTAGGCCATGCTCTCTTCCCACTGCTGCCATGAGGAAGAAGATATGGGAGCCTCAAGATCCACACTACCAGGTTCAGAAACAATTATCTCTCAACCATCAGGGCCTTGAAGCACAGGGGATAACTTCACTCGCCCCATCACTGAACTATTCCCACAACCTACAGACTCACTTTCAAGAACTCTTCATCTCATGTTCTTGATACTTATTGCTTATTTATTTATTATTATTATTTATTAATTTTTGCATTTACACAGTTTGTTGTTTTTTGCACTGGTTGTTTATCTGTCCTGTTGGGTGCAGTCTTTCATTGATTCTATTGTGCTTCTTGTACTTACTATGAATGCCAGCAAGAAAATGAATCTCAGGGTTGTATATGGTGACATATATATACTTCGATAATAAATATACTTTGGACTTTGATTTATTTTGGTCAAAAGCTTTAAGTTCCTCGGGGTCAATATCACAAATGACCTGACTTGGTCCAGGCAAGCAGAGTTCACAGCCAAGAAGGCCCACCAGTGCCTTTACTTCCTGAGAAAACTAAAGAAATTTGGCCTGTCCCCTAAAACCCTCAGTAATTTTTATAGATGCACCGTAGAAAGCATTCTTCTCGGGTGCATCACAACCTGGTATGGAAGTTGTCCTGTCCAAGACTGAAAGAAGCTGCAGAAGTTCGTGAACACGGTGCAGCACATCACGTAAACCAATCTTTCGTCCGTGGACTCACTTTACACCACACACTGCCAGGATAATCAATGACATGGCCCACCCAGCCAACACACTTTTCATCCCTCTTCCCTCCGGGAGAAGGCTCAGGAGCTTGAAGACTCGTACGGCCAGATTTGGGAACAGCTTCTTTCCAACTGTGATAAGACTGCTGAATGAATCCTGACCCGGATCTGGGCCGTACCCTCCAAATATCCGGACCTGCCTCTCGTTTTTTTTTGCACTACCTTACTTCCCATTTTTCTATTTTCTATTTATGATTTATAATTTAAATGTTTAATATTTACTAATTTTAACTGTTTTAAATATTTTTAATATTTAATATTTGTAATCCAGGGAGTGCAAAGTGCAGAATCAAATATCGCTGTGATGATTGTACATTCTAGTACCAATTGTTTGGCGACAATAAAGTATAAAGTATAAGTATTTTGTTGTGGGCATTCACAGTAAATACAGAGGACATGTGCTATGGTGAGAGGCTGGACAAATTTGGGTTGATTTCTCTGGAGCGGCTGCAGCTGAGGGGAGATCTGATAGAGGTTTATAAGATTATGAGAGGTATAGATAGAATGGACAGGGAGTACCTTTTCCCAGGGTAGAAATGTCTAATACCAGAGGGCATTCATCGAAGGGTGGCGGGGGCAAATCCAAAGGGAATGTGTGGGGTTTCGGCCCAAAACGTCCACAGTACTTTTTGCCATAGATGCTGCCTGGCCTGCTGAGTTCCTCTAGCATTTTGTGCGTGTCGCTTGGATTTCCAGCATCTGCAGATTCTCTCTTGTTTGTGGTGGTGCGCAGTAAGTTTGTAACTGAGAGAGTGGAGGATTCCTGGAATGTGCTCCCTGGAGAGGTGGTTGAGGCAAATTCATTGGAGGCTTTCAAGAGATGTTTGGGTAGGCACATGAATGTGAAGAAGGTGGACGGATATGGACATTAGGTAGGTAGGAGGAAATTGATCTTGTTTTTTTAAAATTTACTTTGTAGCTGGCTCGGCACAACATTTTAGGCTGAAGTGCTTCTTCCTGTGCTGTACTGTACTATGTTCTAACTGGCAGCAGCAACATACATACCAGAGCACAGTGTACAAATATGCAAAGATGAATTTATTGCAAAACCAACCAATGATTTGGAGACAGTGATTCCTCAGATTTGGAATGAACTGCAATGCCAGGGACCCAAACACAGCTGGGAAAGTTCAAGTGCCTTGGAAAGCCAGTTAACAGACCAAGCATATATAGTTGCTCTACATAAACCACACACTCTTTCAAAAGATGGAAAGCAGTGTGATTTGTTTACATGGGAGTACAGTACATGACATGTATGAGTGATACAATAATATCAGAACTGTAGCATATGTTTGTTCTTGTTGCTTTTTTGCAAAAGCCTGGTGTTTCTCAGAGAAAGTTACAGATGCCTCTGCAAGACACGCTCATGCAACACCTTCTAATGGCTCACACTAACTCTAATAAGTAATAATTAATGCCTAGTGACCGCAGAGACTTGGTAACCATAACTTTCTTTCCCTCCCAATCCCTTCTGACCCCACCCTCATCCATTTCCATACAGTAATTCATCCAGTCTCTAACTCAGCTTGACCCAAAGGTTGCATCAGTTCTTACTCAACTGCAGCACTGTGAGATACCAGTCATCCCTTCAGAGAGCAAATTAAGAACTAAAACTTATCCCACCCAATAAAACAAATTTTCTGAAAAATTGCCATCTTTCAACTGCTCTCTCCCACCATAACACTAAACTTTTTTTTAGTCTTTAGAAAACTAGCCAGACCTTAATAAAAACCAATACTTCAAAAGTCACCTTTGACAACACACAGTACTTGGGCTGAATTGGATAGTAGGAGAGATCAGCTCTCTTTCTCAAAATAATAATTGCAGTAGTAACAGCCAAGAAGTGTGTATACTGACTCAAATGATAGAACAGATTAAAAACTGTAATGGGATCCCACTAGTCTCTGTGGACAATATTTCCTAATCAGCCATCACTTGGAACACAAATAAAATCATTTGCATTTTTCAGAAATTGGCCCATTGGCCATTCTCTGGAATAGGCTTAATTGTTAGAGAAGCACAATTCAAAGATGCACAAACTAGTCATCCACCCAACCTTTAAATTCAGCCTTTTCACTTTTTATTTCCAAGAAGAAGATCAAAGACAGATTGTGATTTACAAAACTTGATTTCTGATTTAGTTTAGTGTAAAAAGATGATAATTTTAAAGCTCCACGGTTCCCTTTGTCTCCTGTTTTAACTCCAGATCAAGGCAAAACCCACATTCCACCATTGTTTATGGTTCTGTCAGACTAGGACAAACTTGGTATAATATCATAACATAAAGACATGGAACAAACAGGCTATTTGGTGCAACTCTCCCATACCTACAAAAACTCTCATCTTAGTCCACCTCATTTGCCCAGATTTGGCCCATATCCCTCCTAACCTATCCTACATGTTGTCCAAATGTCTTTTAAATAGTTGTTATTGCACCTGCCTCAATTTCATCCACTGGCAGATCATCCCATACACATACCACCCTCTGCATGGGGATATTGCCCCTCTGGTCCCCTTTAAATCTTTGCTTCTCATTTTAAATCACTTTCCTTGGGCAAAAACATCCGTGCAGTCATCCTACCTATGCACCTCATGATTTTGTCCACCTCTAACATCATCCCTCAGTTTCCTATGCTTTAAAGAATAAACTTCAAACCAGCCCAACCTCTCTCTATAACTCAGGGCCTCGAGCTCTGGCAACATTCTTGTAAATATTCTTTGCACTCTCTCAAGCTTAATAATATCGTTCCCATAAGAAGGTAACCAAAACTGTGCACAATGATCCATGTGTGACCTCACCAATGCCATGAACTAGTGTAAAATAATATCCAACTCTTATAGTCAATGCCCTCAATGAAGAAGGCCAGAATGCCAAACACCTTTTAAAATTAATACCTTAATGCAATTGCAAATTAAGTGTATTATTTCCTAAAAGGCTATATTGAAACTATAATCATTCATGATGTTAACACATTTCTATGATTTTTTAAATAATTTTAACTCAGTTTTTTTTTAAACTAGCATCAAATGTAAACTGTTCTTTAAAAATAAAGGCTCACAGCAGTTATTTTCCCTCCGTCCTGTCAAGAATGGGGATGGGGCCAACTCTATCCTCCACTCGATAAACTGCTTATCATAACTGCACTACTGAAGGAAATACCAAAGAAAATCAAGAATGTCAAAGATGAAGGAGAACAAATGATGTTACTTGATGCCACCTACACTCTGGCCAATGAATACAGACATTAGTATATGAAGAATTACATCCAACCAGAGTCAAAGCATAAGCAGATGAATGATCAGTATCTTTTATGTTTCAGAACCAGCTGTTGACTAAGCCAACAGAATCCAAAAGAAATTGCTCAAAGAGCCTGCACACTCAGCTGTGATTAAAAACTTCACACACTACTGTGAATAGATTCAAGAGTATTGTATTAACAAAGTTCAATATTCAAACTTCAAAATGAGCAGTGAACCTATTAGCTCAGATTTAGGTACTTTCACTTTACTCATCTCTCCAGACCACTGGCTGTGTTGCACATATTAGCAACAGCTGCAAGAAAAAAAAGGTCATTAAATATCTACCAGGGAACTTCGGTGTAGAACGAAGCAAAGAAAAAGAGATCATTGGGGTTGAGTTCATGTCATCACAGCTACCCAAAGTATTCATTAACACTGCTAACTGTAACTTATAATAAATGTTTTTGATATGAAATAACATAGTTATTTTAACACTGTTATGCAATAAATACCCAATATGTAAAAATAAAGTGATCATTTTAATTACCATTTATTTATTTTGATTGTCTCTTTCAACTCCAACTGTTTCCTGACAGGCATTTACTGTAAGTTCACTGATGTATTTTAAGAAAAAAAGAAATAACGCCCAGGGCAATGTGAGGTAGATAATAATTACTGAAAATCCGAATGTACTGTGGGCGAAATACATTTGGATTTTCAGTCACCGTTCATTCACAGTTCAGTACTGTGACACTTGTATGAGCAATTTAAACAAGTTCTTCAGCCCAACATATCCAATGACTAAGGAAAAGAATATCCCACCTTTAATAAGCTAACATAAGCTAAAATGAAAAAATTTAATACTTCTGGTTTCTAATGGATGCATAACTGATAATGTAAACAGTGTTCTGAACTCTGATTCTTTTCTTGGAACACAATTCAAGTTTCACAAGCTGAAATGATCAAAACTTGGAGCGTACTTTCAGTGGAATAACATATGGACTCCACATGTCGACTCTAGCTCAGAGTGAAATGTGATTCTGCAGAATTAAAAAATGTTTTGAATTTGTTGAAGGGAAATGTTGTCCTTTTGTGACACATTAAAATTTCCATCAAGTACTCCAAGAAGTTGTAGTATTATTATACTGTTTGGACTTCAGGTTCTGTCTTGTATGTTTGGCCTTTAGTGAAACTAATGCTGGATCTTCAATGGCCTTAAAGTATTGTCAAGCACCTTCCCTCTGCGACACATGCAAACTTCCATCAAATACTCCAAGAAATTATAGTGTTATAACTCTGTGTACAGCCTTTAGAGCTGGAATCAGAATCGGGTTTAATATCATGGGCATATGCCGTGAAATTTGTTAACTTTGTGGCAGCAGTACAATGCAATACATAATAATAGAGAAAAATTTGTGGATTACAGTATGAATTTTTAAATAGATATATAAATTAAATAAATAATGCAGAACAACAGAAATAAAAAGTGGTAAGGTAATGTTCATGGTTCAATGTCCAAATGGGATGGCAGAGGGGAAAAAGCTGTTTCTGAGTCATTAAGTGTTGGTGCCTGCATGCTTCTGTACCTCATTCCTGATGGTAGCAATGAGAACAGGGCATGTCCTGGGTGATGGAGTCTTCAGTGATGGACGTGGACTTTCTGAGGCACTTCTCCTTGAAGATGTCCTGAATACTACAGAGGCGGAGCTGACTAATTTTACAACTCTCTGCAGCTCACTTCATTCCTGTGCAGTAGCCCCTCCCCATACCAGATGGTGATGCAGCCAGTCAGAATGCTCTCCACGATACACCTGAAGAAATTGGTGAGTGTTTTCGGTGACATGCCAAATCTCCTCAAGCTCGTAATGAAATATAGCTTCTGTCTTGCCTTCTTTATAGCTGTATCAATATGTTGGGTCCAGATTAGGTCCTCAAAGATACTGACACCCAGAAACTTGAAATTGTTCACTCTTTCCACTTCTGATCCCTCAGTGAGGACTGGTACGTGTTCCTTTGTTTTACCCTTTCTGAAGTCCACAATCAGTTCTTTGGTTTTACTGACGTTGAGTGCAAGGTTGCTGCTGCGACAACACTCAACTAGCTGATATACCTCACTACTGTACGCCCTCTTGTCACCATCAGAGATTCTGCCAACAATGTTTGTATCATCAGCAAATTTATAGATGGCATTTCAGCTGTGCCTAGCCACACAGTCATGGGTGTAGAGAGAGTAGAGCAGTGGGCTAAGCACACACCCCTGAGGTGCAGCTGTGTTGCTTGTCAGTGAAGTGGAGATGTTATTTCCAATCTGCACAGGTTGTGATCGTTCGCTTAGGAAGTCGAGGATCCAGTTGCAGAGGGAGGTCCAGATTCTGCAGCTTTACAATCAGAACTGTAGGAATGATGGTGTTAAATGCTGAGCCGTAGTCAATAAACAGCATCCTGACGTAGGCATCTGTGTTGTCCAGGTGATCCAAAGCCACTTGGAGAGCCAATGAGATTTCATTAACTGTTGTGGTGATTCAGGTTCTGTCTTGTATGTTCAGACTCTAGTGAAACTCATGCTGGGTCTTCCATGGCCTTAAAGCATTGTCAAGCACCTTCTCTCCGTAAGGCAGGGTCGACCGGTAGCCACCCATTTCAATTTGACTTCCCATTCCCATCCTAACATGTCTGTCCATGGCCTCCTCTACTGCCACGATGAGGCCACACTCAGACTGGAGGAGCAATACCTCATATTCTGTCACGGAGGCCTCCAAACTTATGGCATGACCATTAATTTCTCTCACTTCTGTTTTTTACTCTCCCCTCTCCCCCACTCACATTTTCCCATCCCCCTATTCTAAATACCCTCTCACTCCTTCTCTTCTCCTCACCTGCCCATCACCCCCCTTGGGTTCCCCTTCTCCTTCCCTTTCTTCCATCATCCTCTGTCATCTCCAGCTGGATTCCTTCTTCTTTAGATCTCCTTCTGCCTATCACCTCCCAGCTTCTTACTTCATCCCCCCGTCCCCTACCAACACACCTTCCCTCTCATCTGGTTTCACATCACCTGCCAGGTTGTACTCCTTCCCCTCCCCTGCCCCCCAACCCCATCCAACTTCCTTATTCTGGCACAAACACAAAATACTCTGAAGGTGCTGGGGTCAAAGCCACACTCACACCACGCTGGAGGAATTCAGCAGGTCGGGCAGCATCTGTGGAAACGATGAGTCGACGTTTTGGGCCGGAACCCTTCGTCAGGACTGTAGAGGGAAGGGGCAGAGGCTTGGAAGGACTGTTTGGGGCCCTGAATGGTGGCAAGAGAGGAGGTGTAGGGACAGGTGTAGCACTTGCGCTTACAGGGATAAGTGCCAGGTGGAAGATCCATGGGGATGGACGTGTGGATAAGGGAGTCGCGGAGGGACCGATCCCTGTGGAAAGTGGAGAGTGGTGGAGAGGGAAAGATGTGCTTAGTGGTGGGGTCCTGTTGAAGGTGGTGGAAGTTGCGGAGGTTAATGTGCTGGATCCGGAGGCTGGTGGGGTGGTAGGTGAGGACAGGGGGAACTCTGTTCCTGTTGTGGTGGCGGGAAGATGGGGTGAGGGCCGAAGTGCAGGAAATGGAGGAGATGCAGGTGAGGGCATCATTGATGATGGTAGAAGGGAAACCACGAACCTTAAAGAGGATATTTGAGATGTCCTGGAACGGAAAACCTCATCTTGGGAGCAGATGCGGCAGAGACAGAGGAACAGGGAATAGGGAATGGCATTTTTACATGTGGCGGGGTGGGAAGAGGTATAGTCGAGGTAGTTATGAGAGTCAGTGGGCTTGTAGAAGATGTCAGTGGACAGTCTAAATCCAGAGATGGAGACCGAGAAATCGAGAAAGGGGAGAGAAGTGTCCAAGATAGACCAAGTGAATTTGAGGGCTGGGTGGAAGTTAGAAGTAAAGTCGATGAAATTGACGAGCTCAGCTTGGGTGCAAGAAGCAGCACCAATGTGGTCATCAATGTACCGAAGGAAAAGTTGGGGAGCAACTTATTCTGACTTCTGCTTCCTTCTTTTCTCGTCCCGATGAAGGGTTTTAGTCTGAAATGTCAGCTGGTTATCTTCCTCCATAGATGCTGCCTGACTGGTTGAGTTCCTCCAGCATTTTGTGTGTGTTGCTCATGCTGGATTAACTGGGTAGTATATCTCTGCACTGATATTGCATTATTGTCAACTATAGGCTGTCCCCAAGTTAAGCACAATCACCCCTACATGTAAACAAGCTTCCTTAATTTTATTTATGTCAGAAGTCCAAAGTACCTACACACGTTTGTACCACAAACGGCTTGAACTAGTTTCTACTCTTTTAACCTATAGCAATTACTTTTTCTTATTGGTCTTATGCACTTTTAATGCCACTCATTACTACACAGTTGAAGTATGGTTACCACATTGTCTATTTTATGACATGGATGAAATTGACTAAAGAACTTCTGTAAAAATGGAGCCTATTTTTTACCCGGGGATTGCATCCAATTGTATCTGTGAATGAAACTCTTTACATATTTATTAAGATGAAGATTGGAGGTCAAGATGGCACCAAGGTGAGGTCTCCATCAAGCTTATGGTTCAGGCATAGTAGTCTCTTAAGTTTGTTGGGATAGTTTGGGGTCAGAGAGGGGAGTTAGGGGTCAGGTTATGGTTTAGGGACAGTGATGTGGATGAGTTAGAGGTCAGATTAAGGTTTAGAGGCAGAGATATAGAGGTCAGGCCTCCACTCTGTGCTCCACATTCAATGGACAGTGACATGGATGGGTGATGGAGGACATCTGGAGTCGAGGCTTCCATTCCACACTCAAAAGCCAGCAATGTGAGCGGCTTCATTCATTACATGCTACCTCAATGCCAACAAGCCCCTGAGGTCAGACGTCCATGCAAGCTGAAGGCATGGAGGCCAGTCAGTCGGTTTGCCCACAGTTCAAGGCCCCATCATTGGTTAATCCTGGGGTTGATATTGAAAACTGGAGCCTAAAAGTCAATTGGAAGTCAAGTTGAAGCCTGCTAGCCGAAGCCTAGTGTCTGGAGGCTGGAAGTCTGTCCTGGAGATGGAGGACAGTCCATGTGTGTGGGTGGCTGGGAGGGAGGTAAGGGGCTTATTTTGCCGCTGTTCATTTGTTGCTTGTTGTGTTCTGTGTTGTTCTGCTTGTGGACATGCTATGTTGGAACCAGAATGCGTGGCATCCCTTGTGGGCTGCCCCCGGCACATCCCTAGGTGTGTAGGTTGTTAACAGAAACAACGCATTTCACTGTACACTTCAATGTACATGTGAAAGCAAGTCTGAATCTGAATCTGAAGGTAGCTCTGAGGAACTGCAGAAGTTTAAATACATTCTTCAAGTGCGCTCTCAGAACATCATCATTTGGTTAAACCTCAAACTCTGTCTATAAACAGCACTCATCTTTGCACTGCCATGATTTTGCATATCCGAGAATGCTAACTTCAAATGAATGGTATACCTAGGCAACAATTTGTACAGAATTAAGTGCACCATGTACTATAAATTCTCTTATACCATAATTCAAACAGCAACATGTGGGAAATACAATCTCAATTAAATTTGCTTTGGATTGCAAGGCTGAAATGATCATACTAACTTGTTAAGATTGTGCATTTCAGGACATGAGTTTGATGTTGTTGGACTAATGAAATAATGATGTTGCTGGTCTCTTCCAGAACCATCCATAAGATTCATTGATGAATCAAAGTTCAGCTCTGTTCCCAGTTAAATTGAATTTTCAGTGCAGCCAGTTAACTGCTGCAGCAGATAAAAATGTCACACGTTTCCTTAGTAACTTCTTGAACCCTATGTCATAAGCAATATTTATTATATAAAAATGATTTTTCTGTGCGTCAGCAGTAAGAAGTAATAAACTATTTTTATATTAATAAAAACTGCTGGAAAAAATCTTAGCATTTAAGATTGGTTCTTTGGTGATGTTGTTAGTAAGTTTTGTGCAGTAGGGCCAGCTTAATTGTATCAATAGCTTTTACAGCTGCTTAATGCAACTATCCCAAGTTCAGCTTTGTTCATTACATGGTACCTCAATGCCAACGTGTTCAAACTAGTGACTTTGATGCACAAGCTTTCAACCATTGATTGTCACCGGACACTGCTAACAAATCCTTCTATTCTTCCACATATGCCTAAATGCCTTAATGAATCTATTCCATTTGCTTCAAGTGATCTCTCACTGACACTGAGTTCCACATTCTAACGCTGCGACCAGACATTGTCCTAGTGTCTGAGTCGACTAAGCAAGTGGTGCTGCTGGAGCTGACAGTCCCATGGGAAGATCGCTTGGAAGAGGCCTTTGAAAGGAAGCTCTCCAAGTACGCAGGACTGGTCAGCAACTGTCAGCAGGCTGGATGGAGAGCGAGGTGTCTCCCAGTGGAGGTTGGTTGTAGGGGATTCGTAGGCCGTTCTTTAGTTACAGCCTTCAGCATTTTGGGCGTCGAGGGAGAGAGGAAGAGGAGAGCCATCCGCAGTACCACCGATGCAGCAGAGAGATGGCTGTGGCTCAAAAGAGGGGAGCCATGGAGTCATAAGTAGCTAGCCATCTGGACACAAGCTGGGGTCTGATCAGCCCCGGCTGGGTCACCTGGAGGAGGTTGTATGATGTTGAAAGACCCGAAACACCCGATGATTCCAGGAACATCACTGAAGATGTGTCCAGAAGCATCAATAGATGTATGTACACAGCTCGTCATAAAGTTCCCTGATGGTCTCTGTAGTGATTACTTGACTGCATTATTTGATTGCAATCACTCTTATGTGATTTATCCAAGATGAAAATGTCAGCCACATACATGTGTGAAGACAGGAAGTGAGTTTCACTATTGAGGAAGACAAAAGGCATACACATGGCCGCCCTGAAAACCAGTGGTGCTGGCTGCCTTCCTTTACTGGACGACCACACATTGATAGGAAAACTGGGTTACAGGTTCACTCCCCCCCCCCAATGGCTTACCTGTGTTTTCATCGCTTGATGTGCCAGTACAAATAGACTACCAAGCAATATAGATGTAAATGTGATAATGACACAAGGTCAGTTGTTATTTTCAATTTAAGAAGGTCAAAGGCATCTGAGGAATAGTTGTAATGGACTATGTTTCAATGGTGAATAGTAGTCATTCAACTAGGGCCAATGGGGAGACTGCTTCCTTCTATAGCTCAAAAAAAGCCTCTTTGCAGTAATCCTACTTCTTTAGAATTTGCTGTGGTTAGGACTTCCTGTTTTCGAGTCAGTCTTTATATGGCATCCCTCAGTCTACTTCAGTTTTCAATCCATGGACATCTAACCTGGATGTCGGTCAACAATTTACTGGCCTTCAAGTTTGGGGGCTATGCAGTCAGATAGGAATGTGATCCAAACATTTACAAGAGCTTCCCATTGTAGGATTTCACAAATCAAATGGCAGAGGTGTTTTATGTTTAACAAAAACCGTACCAACTCATTTATTGTACTTCAAACACTGAACACAAAGTGCGCTTAAAAAAAAATTTTTGTAATTACATCATCACATCAGACCTGCCTCTTAAGGTGAACCCCAACTCAATGTCGACGATTGTGAATTATGTTCATTTCCACCAACTGTATTACCCTACATCTTTCCCACAGGAAAATTTCTACACCATCTGCTTGACTGTGGAGCCCAAACTCTTTAGAAATGGTTTTGTATCCTTTTCCAGCCCGGTGAGCATCAGCAACGTTTTTCTGAGGTTCCTCAGAAATTTCCTTTAATCAATGCATGGCTCACTTCCAAAAACCTGCATGGTGAAGATCAGACTTTGATGGTGAAGACCCAAGTGTATGTTCTTTAAATAGGGCAGGGCCTCCCACACTCACACCTGATTGTCGTCCCATTGATTGAAACACCTGACTCTAATTTCCCCTTTAAATAAGCTGATAATCCTAATGGTTCACATACTTTTCCTGTGACAAGAATACACATAGATGTTAGCTGTCCCGTGTGATCAGCAGTTGGTCTGCCACCTGTCTTCGGGAGAGAGAGAGATAAGGAAGACAATGGAGCAGCATTTGGGAGATGTGTAATGAAGGGACGGGGGAGAGGGCTGTCTAGAGCGGCTCCCCCTTTGAACCCTGAACTGTTTGAAGTGATGGACAGGCGATACCCCAGCAGGGGGATAAAAAGGGACAGGTTCGCTAAGGCAGGACACACACGACACCACGAGGTAACGAGACCCTGGAAGCGGTGCCCCCCCTGCAAGTCGGCGGGAGTCGTTTGGAAGGCTGGTTGCGGAACCAAGCCTTAGACGCACAGGGTGGAAAGGTACGATCAGCGGGAACCCGGTGTGTATCCGCCCTTGCTTGGGTGCCAGGTTCACTGCAGAGGATCGACCGCATCTGGAGAAGGGGTCACAGTCGGTGACCTCAGGTGACATCACAAAGGACTCGCCCAAAAGCTGCTTGTGAGCAATATCGCAGGTCTGTGTGTGGAAGCCGTTTTGAATGATCATTCGTTCTTGTTCTCTCTCTCCTTCCCCCCACATTGTCCATCGCCATGGCAACGATTACTGCGAACTGAACTAAATTGAACTGGACTTTGTGTCACTTTGAAATTGGTCATTTACCCCTAGACAACGATAGAGCTTGATTGATCCTGTTATCTTAATTCTGTGCACATGTGTGTTTATCATTGCTGAACTGTTGCATTTATTATTCTTTCGATTACTATGTTGCTTGTTTCTTTAATAAAACTTTCTCAGTTCTAGTAATCCAGACTTCAACTGAGTGATCCATTTCTGCTAGTTTGGCAACCCAGTTACGGGGTATGTAACATCCCAACAAATACATGTAATATTTTTCTCAATAAATAAATGAATGAGTATAGTGATCTTGTGTTAATTATTTAATTGGGTTTTCTTTATCTAGTTTTAGGACTTATGTGAAGATCTGATCACGTTTTAGGTCATATTTATGTGGAAATAGAGAAAATTCTAAAGGACTCACAAACTCTCTAGCACCACTGTAACTCACTGGCCCCATTCCCACAGTTATTTACCTGCAACCTTTTACCTCACACATTCCCATCAACTCCTCCAATTCTCCAGACACGCATCCACACCGGGAAACAATTAACCTTCCAAACTGCACTCCTTGGCATGCAGGAGGAAGCCAGAGCACCTGGAGGAAATGCATGTGGAAATGGAGAACGTGGAAACTCCACACAGTCAGCACCCAAAGTCAGAATTGAACCTGGGTCTCTTGAGCTGGGAGATGGCAGAGTTTCGACCCAAAATATCAACAGTTCCTTTCCCCTGAGAGATGATGCTTGACCCATTGAGTTCCTCCAGTAGATTTGTTGTCATTCCTGATTCCTGCATCTCCATTGGACCCATCAGACTGGAGAGGAAGCAAGTCATCCTCAATCTAAGGAAATTATCAGAGACAGGCAACTTACGGTTCACGATCAGCTAATTCCCATCAACCTGTCAGTTCTTGAATCAACTGGCACAACTCTAATCACTAGGATTTAGCAACGCCACAACCCCTTGCACTATAATGAAATAGACTTTGGGATATTTTTGATCCATTTTTGACCTTGTAAAGATGTTTGATTTATATTTTTTGCGAATGCTGCTTATGTGATGCTATGTGCCTGTGATGCAGCTGGAACTATATTTTTCCCTTACAATAAACTTGACCTTGACTTTGAAATTCTGATTTTCAAAAAAATGAACTATTAAAATAATTCTGCGCCGACTCAGGAGATTCTACAATTCTAACAGTGATTTGTACTATAATTAATCGTGGGCTCAGTGTTTTTAAATGAAAGAGGCGCGTAGAGTTAAACTTTAACTTAGCTTCTGGGTTACTGGAACCGAAGACGATGTTGAAATGGCGCCCCCGGGCTAACAACGGGCAAACTACAGGTATGCAAACTCCAATGCCACCAATTCCGTCCTTTTTTATTCGCTTGGATATGTTGGTTTCAAATGTGAAGCTGCACAAAATACTTATGTACAAAAAAACATACAAATGGAAACTTGTCACAGAATTTAGAAAAACTAAACATCTTAAATTATGCTTTTAGTATGGTTTGAGACTCTATATTGGCAAATTGTCCCCAGAGTCTGACAGCAGCAATCATAGAGACAGCAGCATTAACATCTACTTTGGAGATCAAATGCTAGTAAAATCAACCAAGATCTTTTATAAAGTGCACAGTGATGTACCGTACGCATATCAAACGACGGACAGAGATCGTAAGATCTGGTGGTCATAAGACATAGGGGCAGATATAGGCCATTTGGCCCATCAAGTCTGCTCCGCCATTTCATCCTAGCTAATCCCATTTCCCTCACAACTCCACTCTCCTGCCTTCTACCCGTAAACTTTCATGCCCTGACTAATCGAGAATCTATCCACCTCTGCCTTAAACACACCCAATGACCTGGCCTCCACAGCTGCCTGTGGCAATGAATTCCACAGATTCACCACTCTCCGGCTTGTATATCTGTAAATATAAAAAAGAAAGCAGTTATCTGATAATCAGCAAAAATGTCAGACAATTGTAACCATTATCAGAGGATATTATACCACCAACATTATCCCCTTGTTGCAATTATAACCACGTTTGCTTTGCAAATGGAAGTAGATGTCAAACATTGAGGGAAAAATGAAGGGATAGTTCAAAGAGATGACTGAAGGGTAGAGGTGAATAGGAGAAAGATTGAAGGAATTGGGTTGAATAGTGCAAAATGCGGGGCCAAATTGACTGAAAACTCCCAAGAAAGGTAGAACGGAAGGAGGCTTGATGCAGAATATCAGAATCAAAATCAGAGCAAACTGGAGATGAGGAGGTTGATTGTGCATAATGACATGAAGAATGCATGGGAGGGGGTTGCAGGGCTGTTAGTAAGAGGGTCCGGAAGGGAACAAGGACAAAGCAGGCGTACAGATAAAACTGTGGATTTTGTAGGCAGGGACTGGATATCAACATTCACTGAAAAATGCAGGGTTGATAAGGAAGCCAAACTTTGCTAGAATAGTGTGTAGACATGAGCATGTGTAATTAATTTGACAGAGGAGAATGTTAGAAAAGTCAAAGCAGGTCAAGTGGGGATTTCAGCAGCATTAATGACAAAGGATGATTGTGAGAATGTGCAGTAACTTTGCTAAGTTTGTCTTGTCAAACTATCCTGTTTCTCAGTTCTTAAGTGAACTCAGAGTGATTATGTCTTTGAATATCACTTAGTTAAAAATGAGATTGTTAACAAGATTCTAAATTAGTTATAGATAAGATTATAAGTAAGATTTATTTAGTATCGTAGACTGAATTTTTGACTGTCAAGTTTACCCCAAGTTGTTGGGAATGTTTTGTGTTGCTTCATGTAGCACCAGGGACCTGGAGGAACGTTGTTTCGTTTTTACTGTGTACTGTACCAGCAGCTTACGGTCGAAATGACAATAAACTTGACTTGACTTGACTATAGATGTGAATAGAACCTCTATAGAGGTATAGAGATATAGAGAATTAAGAGGAATAGATAGAGTGAACAGCCAGTGCCTCTTCCCCAGGGCATCACTGCTCAGTACAAGAGGACATGGCTTTAAGGTAAGGGGTGGGAAGTTCAAGGAGGATATTAGAGGAAGGTTTTTTACTCAGAGAGTGGTTGGTGTGTGGAATGCACTGCCTGAGTTAGTGGTGGAGGCAGATACACTAGTGAAATTTAAGAGACTGCTAGACAGGTATATGGAGGAATTTAAGGTGGGGGGGGGTTACATGGGAGGTAGGGTTTAAGGGTCAGCACAACTTTGTGGGCCGAAGGGCCTGTACTGTGCGGTGCTATTCTATGTTCTATCTATAACATGAATAAATTTAGGAAATGTTAATGGTGTAGATATAAGCATTTAGACATTGGGAATCACTGTGATATACACCACAATGGTGTCTCTTCACACAAAGGAGAAGGATACGTATAGCTGGGTATTTCTTCCCTCTCCTGTCTGTATGTTACTCAACCTATATATCAATTCTTGGTCTGTTTGCTCTGTTTTGCTCCCATCGTCCAGTAGAAGTTGCATGAACATATCTCTATGTCGTTTCATCCTGTGGCATCCATTTTGCAGTCTCTAACTTGTGTGCGGCATCTGCTGCAGATGTCTCTGGTGAAATCAGGAACTGGTAGAATTATAGGAAATGACTAACATATTTTTAAAGATCTGGAAAAAAGCCCCTTTATAGGAACAGAGGAAATACTATTATGTAATAAAACTCATCTGTGGAAGATACATAAATTATAGTAACAATCCATATTTATACATTGCCTTTAATACGGTAAATTACTTAAAGACCCAGCACAGAAACATCATAGATCAAAAATTGACAACTTTCCAAGGATTGTGTCGAAAAGTTTGACCAGGTGTGCAGTTAGCAAAGAGAGGTTTGGAATGACTGAGATTCAGGGAGGAAATTCCAGGGCTTGTGGCTGAAGGTATAGCCACTTATACATGGGGGAGAAGGAAATGGAGCCTGTACCAGAAGTTTGGTATCCTCCCGAGGTTCTGGAGGCCCAGAATGTGATACAGCATGGAAGGTGGACATTCAGTCCATTGTGGCTGTTCCAGTTATTTGTCAGAACTATGTGATTGGCCCCAATCCCTGTTCTTTTCCAGAGAATTACATATTTTTCTTTTAATTTTCTTCTGAGCATTAGCATTTAATTTGCTTCAAGCTCCCTTTCAAACTTTGCAGTACAGGTCACAACACAACTCACTCTGTCATTTCTCCAGTTCCACTTCTTGTTTTACCAGTTACCTAAAATCTATTTCCTTTGGCTATTGACTATTCTGCCACTAGAATGAGGTTCTCTTCATATTTAGAGACTTTTCTCAAATATATCGATTGGAACTTAATTAAACAATGTGGAAAGTCAACAAACACACCACCAGCCACATTATTTGCAATGAGAGCCAAAAGGGTGACAGAGCTTGAATACCATTGCTTGTAGTCATACAAACAGGTCTTGTGCTATTACTCTGATTTTACAGGATATACTGTTGACCTTCTGGTCTCACCAATTTCTTGCATGAATTGTTAGCAAGATTCAGGAACACTGATTACCTTGAGGTAAGTTCGTTTTTGATTTGACAAAGAGGGAAATTTGACTGGACAAAATTGGCACCATGTTATAGTAATACTAAATTTTCAAAAGACCTATATATACTTGAATGAAGAGTATACTGACCAATACTAAATCAGGCATGACGACCTGCCTCAGAGTACTGAAATGTTACGTTTATCCAGTTATTTTATATGGCTCAGAATGTTGGACAATATCTAGTAACATGAGGTAACGAATTGTAGCAGCAGAAATGTGGTTTTTGAGGAGGATGCAAAGAATATCATGGACGAAACGAATATCTAACAAGGATGTCATGAACAGAGAAAATACAAGAAGAGATATAATGTATGAGATCTTGAAAGGGCAACGTAACTTGATTGGACATGTGATTAGGAAAGAGGAGTTAGAATGCACGGTAATTATGGGAAAGATTGAAGGGAAGAAAGCAAGAGGAAGGCAAAGGCAAATGATGACGGAGACAGCAGCCAGGGAATTGGAAATGAATACCAATGAATTGATCCACTTCACCTGAAACAGGAGTGTGTGGGCCATGGCAGTCAAAGCTCAAACTGGGCACGGCACCTGATGACGATGATGATATATACCTGATGGTAATGCATGATTTCATTCTTTCTGTTACATTCAAATATTTGTATTGTTAGTGTATGTTTAATGTAATTTCAGGAATGTGACTGTTGATATGAACCTGAAGAACGTGGCCGATGGCGACATCCTTCAGATAGTTCACAAAAATACTCCTTTTACTTCTTCTTTTAAATATGATTCCACTACTAAGGTGTGTGCAGTAGTAACCTGTGATTTATATTTTGACGGTGTGTTTCTGAGCAATCTGGTACCTTGCTGTCTCTGAGAGAATTCCGTGAGGTTTGGAGCAGAGTGTGGAGGCTAAGAAACCTGGAGACAGGGCGTGAGCCCATGATTGACTCTATTTCTCAATGATTAAAGTGTTGAGCAAGATTGAAATCAATGAGGATGAGAACGGAAGGTGAGCGGGTGTTCAGCACTGTCTGCTTGTGTGTGACTAGTCTCTCTCTTTCCTTCCTGTTTGTTGCTGCCAGAGGATGGTGCCAGAACCTTGGGTCTTGGCCAAAGTTTAAGTCTCGCAGCTTGAGGACTGGACTCTGCATTTCAGGTTATATATATTTCTGGTTACTCCTTTTATTTTGTGTGATTTTGATTGAGGACTGCAGTCAATGAATGACACAGTGCTAAATTGAACTGAACTGAAGTAAAGTGAACATGCCTAGACTGTTTCAAGGACTCTATGGTTTGATGTTTCATATTCTGCACCATAGAAAGGGTGCAGAGGAGATTTACAAGGATGTTGCCTGGATTGGGGAGCATGCCTTATGAGAATAGGTTGAGTGAACTTGGCCTTTTCTCCTTGGAGCAACGGACGATGAGAAGTGATCTGATAGAGGTGTATAAGATGATGAGAGGCATTGATCGTGTGGATAGTCAGAGGCTTTTTCCCAGGGCTGAAATGGCTAGCTCGAGAGGGCACAGGTTTAAGGTGCTTGGGAGTAGGTACAGAGGAGATGTCAGGGGTAAGTTTTTTACACACAGAGTGGTGAGTGCATGGAATGGCTGTCAGCGATGGTGGTGGAGGCGGATACGATAGGGTCTTTTAAGAGACTCCTGGACAGGTACATGGAGCTCAGAAAAATAGAGGGCTATGGGTAACCTTGGGTAATTTTTAAGGTAAGGACATGTTCGGCACAGCTTTGTGGGCCGAGGGGCCTGTATTGTGCTGTGGGTTTTCTATGTTTCCATTCTGTGTGTTTATTGCTCTTTTTTTGCCATTTGTGTGAGTTGTTCTTTTTTATGCATGGTGGGTATTTGATGTTTTCTCTGAACAGGTTCCAGTGTGTTTCTATGTTTTGTGGCTGCCTGTAGGAAGAAGATTTGTAGAGTTGTGTACTGCATACATACTTCGATTCTTTGAATCTTTGAATGTTCTACACATAAATAAAGAAATCTACACATGCTCATTAAGATTCAGGCAGCTTGGAATGTCAGTGATTTAGTTTTCTCTCTGAATTAACTTCTAATTTCTTGCGCTGAATTCTCTTAGTTCTTTCTGTGCTTTTGGTGCTGGGATGGGAAACATTTCTCTGGCTTTTGCTGAATGTCAGCAGCAAACACTTCCATGTACTGATTCCCTCGCCAAGCCCTGTCTCAGCCTGAACTCTGCCATCTCGGTGGCTGGAGTCTGCTGGTCATAGAGTTGTAGACGATGGAAAAAGGCCCTTCATCCCATAATGTACATGCCCGTGAACACTGGTTCATGAGCAGCCCATAAACAGGCAGGACCAGAAAGAATGTGGGAAAGCAGACTACTTGGCATCCAAAAGTTCCTGAGTCTGAAAATGCCTTTGGTCAAACCTCACCTGGAGCACTGAATGTAGATGTGCTCTCTAACCATGAGAACACAAAAAATGGGAGCTGGAGTAGGTGTCTGGCCTATCTAGCATGCTCTGATATTCAGTGACATCATGGCTGATGTAGCTGAGGACTGCATGACTGTCTGGTATGGGGGGGGTGGTGCAGAGGGTGTGGTGCTACTGCACAGGATCGAAGGAAACTGCAGACAGTTGCAAAATTAGCTCCATCATGGGTACTAGCTTCCCTAGTATCCAAGGCATCCTCAAGGAGAGGTCCCTTGGTAAGGCGGCATTCATCGTTAAGGAACCCCACCACCTTGGGCATGCCCTCTTCTCATTGTTACTGTCAGGAAGGAGATTCAGAAGCCTGAAAACACCTTCTTCCCCTCTGCCATCCAGTTCCTAAATGGATATTGAACTCATGGACACTACCCATACTACTTTTGAAAACTTTGTTTTTGCACTACTAATTTAAATTTAACTATTTAAGATATACTCACTGTAAGTCATTTTTTCTATATTTATCATATATTGCATTGTACTGTTGCTGCTAAGTTAACAAATTTCATGACATATGCTGGTGATTTTACACCTGATTCTGATTCTGACTCAGGTCCACCTTTCCCTCATAACCTTTAATTTCCCTACCGTGCAAGAATCTGTCTAACTCTGTCTTAAATACATTTAATGAGGTGGCCTCTACTGCTTCCTGGGCAGAGGGTTCCACAGATGTACTACCACTCCTCATCTCCATCCTACATCCACTCCCCACAACCTTGAGACTGTGTCCCTTAGCCATGCAAACACCTTCTCTGCCTTTACCTTACCTAAAGAAGATAGAGACAGGGTACCTGGCCAAGTACTAAAGACCTGTGCTGATCAACTGGCTGGACTGTTCGCTGAGATCTTCGGCAGTCTGAGGTACCCTCCTGCTGCGAGCAGGCTTCAATTATATGATGCCTAAGAAGAATATGGTGACTTGCCTCAAAGACTATCAACCAGTAGCACCTACAATCAGAGTGATGGAGTGTTTTGAGAGGTTGGTGTTGAGACATATCAACTCCTGCCTGAGAAGCGACTTAGATCTGTTCCAATTTGCCTACCGGAGCAACAACAGATGCCATCTCATTGGCCCTTCACTCAACCCTGGAATGTCTGTACAGCAAAGATGCACACAGTACATCAGGGTGCTTTTTGTTGACTGCAGCTCAGCGTTCAATACCATTATCCCCTCAAAATTCATCAATAAGCTCCCAGACCTTGGTCTCAATACCTCCTCGTGCGTTTGGATCTTTAATTTTCTCACTTGCAGACTCCAGTCAGTTTGAATTGGCAACAACATCTTCTCCACAGTCTCCATCAGCACAGGTGCACCACAAGGCTGTGTGCTTAGCCCCTGCTCTACTCGCCAAAACAACAACCTCTTACTCAATGTCAGTAAGACCAAGGAACTGATTATTGACTTCAGAAGAAGGAAGCCAGAGCTCCATGATCCAATCCTCATTGTGGGATCAGAGAAGGAGAGGGTCAGCAACTTTAAAACTTCCTCGGTGTCAGTACATCGGAGGACCTCTCCTGGGCCCAGCTCATAAGTGCAATTACAAGAGAACGCAGCAGCACCGCTACTTCCTTAAGAGTTTGCAAAGATTCAACATGATATCTAAATCCTTGACCAACTTCTATAGATGTGTAGAGGAGAGTATCACAACCTGGTGTG
Organism: Mobula birostris; assembly: GCF_030028105.1. Taxonomy (NCBI): domain Eukaryota; kingdom Metazoa; phylum Chordata; class Chondrichthyes; order Myliobatiformes; family Myliobatidae; genus Mobula; species Mobula birostris. The sequence goes on from NC_092393.1 coordinate 24,197,702, forward strand.
GAAACATGAATGCCCTTGAACACAAAAGCCTACAAAAGGTAGTGGATATAGCTCAGTCCATCATGGGTAAAGCCCTTCCCACCATTGAGCACATCGACATGAAACGCTATTGCATGAAAGCAGCATCCATCATCAGGGACCCCCACCACCCAGGACATGCTCTCTTCTCATTGCTGCCATCAGGAAGAAGGTACACAAGCCTCAGGACTCACACCACCAGGTTCAGGAACCGTTACTACCCCCTCAACCATCAGGCACTTGAACCGAAGGGGATAATGTCACTCAACTTCACTTGCCCTACCATTGAAATGTTCCCACAACCAATGGACTCACTTTCAAATACGCTGCACCTCATTTATAGCTTATTTATTATTATTATCATTTCTTTCTTTTTGTATTTGCACAGTTTGTTGTCTTGTGCCCTGTTACTGAAGCCCCAGGTCGGTGCGGTCTTTCATTGATTCTGTTATGGTTATTATTCTAAGGATTTATTGAATATGCCCTCAAGAAAATGACTCTCAGGGTCATATATGGTGATGTATATGTACTTTGATAATACATTCACTTTGAACTTTGAAGTGGCAGGGAGAGATAGCAGCGCACCATGCGCGCTCAGCCCTCCGGTGAAAAATGATATCCTATCTGTTAAGTAGGGGCCGTGGACAATTCTGATTTGATGGAGACAGACGTGAAAACACAGAGGAAAATCTGGAGAAATTTCTGAAACGCCAGTTCGCTGTTGTTGTTACTGCGCAATCCAGAATCTTCCGGAGGGAAGGCCTCAAAATCCCCGGCTTTGCCTGCCATTGGTGACCGAGATTGAGGTTGAATCGTTCAGATAGAGATGGCGCTCGGTACTCGGTGTCGGAGAGCTGATCGGAGGCTCAAAATTTTTGGACGACTCAGAGTCGGACTGTGGTTGGGCATGGCAGGAAGAGTTTTTCTTCCTTCTCCCGTCTGCGTGAGATGTGGGACATTTGAGAGACTTTGAACTGTTTACTGTGCTCATGGGCTGTTCTTCATCAAGTTATGGTATTGTTGCACTGTTGTAACCATATGTTATAATTATGTGGTCTTATTAGTTTTTTTCAGTCTTGGTCTGTCCTGTATTTTGTGATATCACACTGGAGGAAATATTGCATCATTTCTTAACGCATGCATTACTAAATGACAATAAAAAAGGACTGCGTGTCTTCATAATCTAAAAAGGTACACTTCTCTTGGATCTACAGAGCATGGACCTACTAGAATCATGCCTGTGACAAGGCAGTGGATCTGTAAGTTCAATTTGAGCAATGACTGAAGTTTAGAAGTGTGAGAAAGAAAGGAGTGCGATGTAATTGTCTCCATTTGCCTGGGTGGATGCAGCTACAATAACACTTTGACACCATATAGGACAGAAAAGCCTAGGGGGTAGAGACCCCCATCCACAACCATTCACTCAGTCCACCTGCAGGATGCACTGCAGCAACTCAGCAGGGTCCTTAGTCAGCACCTTCCAAGGCCCAAATATATCACAGTTCCTTCCCTGTCATTGGGTCAAAATCCCAGAATTCCCTCCCTAACATTAGTTGGGATAACCACACCTCAAGAACTGCAGAGATTCCAGATCACAGCTCACCAACACCTTCTCAATGGAAATTAAGGATGGGCAATTAAATGCTAGCTCAGATTGCGAAGCCCACATCCCCTAAATGAATTTTTAAAATACTCACGATTCTAAAGATGAGTAAAGCAGAAGCTCATTCCTTTGGCTGGAAATTCTAAGTGGAGTCATAGTCTTAGGACAAGATGACAGCCAGTTAGGATGGAAATGAGAGACATTTACGTAAGTAGCAGGTTGTACATCTTCAGATATCTCCAAAAATTCTCCTGATCTAGTACTAATGTAAAAAATAAAAGACAGGATTTGATTTCTCTAGATGTTTCCCTTCCTGCGCTAGTTTGAAATTCAAAGTAATTACTTCACGTGCTTAAGTATATTAAAATAAACGGATTTATGATATTTAGGAGTGATTTGTGTGATGTACAATCTTCTACAAAGCACAATAGGGAAGATTAAGAATAATGGTTGTAAGGTCAACCTGGGTGCACATTAGGTTTTCAGATGTTGCTGATGCTTTCTCTATAGCCCAGTAAATACTCAGCAGCATGTAGCTGGCTTCGGCAGAACATCCTACTCCAATGCGGGTTCTTTTTTAACATTTAAGAATAAATTGGATAGATACATGGATGGGAGGTGTATGGAGGGATATGGTCCGTGTGCAGGTCAGTAGGACTAGGCAGAAAATGGTTCGGCGCAGCCAAGAAGGGCCAAAGGGCCTGTTTCTGTGCTGTAGTTTCTATGGTTCTAAGATTAACCTCCTGGAGTACTGGGAAGCATTTCTCCAGCTGCCTGGCCCTGAGCAGCCTCTGAGGTAGCTGTGCTCAAATGTCCATTGAGAAGGAAAATGAATTCCAGTTTATCTAAATGTCTAGGAATCTCACCGTGTCCTCAGAAAGTCTGTCTTATTCCTGACAGAAAATATGTACTGTCTTTACCCATTCTAATGGAACTCTATAAAAGATTACTCAACATTTATAAGTAAATCTGACACTGAAGATTACTTTGATGTTATAGGAGTTTAATTTGTCAAAAAGTAAATCCTTGATTTGAAATTGAATTCTGGTGTGGAACATCAATGAATCCTGTAGATTAGACTGCACAGAGCTCTCTGGCTGAGAGACCCACCATGACCTGGGATTATCGTCCCTTTCCAAGCACCTGATGGATGGAACAGCAGGCAAGAGTTGACTTCCCAAATGAGGAAAACTGCATCAGCATTAATTAAGCCTAGGCATCAAGATTTGAAGTGAATGGCAAATAAAACTTATTGTAATTGGTGTGCCAGTGATGGAGTAGAGGGATAGGTAAATAGGGGTATAGACTAAGAAGAATGATTAGCTAGTGATCAATACTGTCGCTGGGACAAGCGAGAAAGAAACTTTACCCAGCAACAGATGATGTACTAGCCATTGTTCTCTAATGGTTCAAATAAGGAACTACCTGATCATGCAGAAGTATCTCAAGGTATAACTGAATATACGAAGGATAGTGTATGGGTTAGAATATTCTAGAGAAAAGGGGAAGATGTCCGCATGAGGAACTGATGGGCTAGCTTTGGCTTAAAATAATTATAACCGACTAACCAATGATCAATTAAAATGTGTGGCCACTGGGAGATCCTGCTTTCTCTGGTGGACAGAGCGTAGGTGTTCTGCAAAGCGGTCTCCCAGTCTGCGTTGGGTCTCGCCAATATACAGAAGGCCACATCGGGAGCACTGGACGCAGTATTTCAGCAAAGTGGTCTCCCAGTCTGCCCTTACACTTCCTCACTTCAGGGACCCAGACAGTCTTTCCAGGTGAGGTGACACTTCACCTGTGAGTCGGCTGGGGTGATATACTGCGTCCGGTGCTCCCGATGTGGCCTTCTATATATTGGCGAAACCCAACGCAGATTGGGAGACCGCTTTGCTGAACACCTACGCTCTGTCCGCCAGAGAAAGCAGGATCTCCCAGTGGCCACACATTTTAATTCCACATCCCATTCCCATTCTGACATGTCTATCCACAGCCTCCTCTACTGTAAAGATGAAGCCACACTCAGGTTGGAGGAACAACACCTTATATTCCGTCTGGGTAGCTTCCAACCTGATGACATGAACATCGACTTCTCTAACTTCCGCTAATGCCCCACCTCCCCCTCGTACCCCATCCGTTATTTATTTTTATACACACATTCTTTCTCTCACTCTCCTTTTTCTCTCTCTGTCCCTCTGACTATACCCCTTGCCCATCCTCAGGGTTCCCCCACCCCCCTTGTCTTTCTCCCTGGGCCTCCTGTCCCATGATCCTCTCATATCGCTTTTGCCAATCACCTGTCCAGCTCTTGGCTCCATCCCTCCCCCTCCTGTCTTCTCCTATCATTTTGGATCTCCCCCTCCCCGTCCCACTTTCAATCTCTTACTCACTCTTCCTTCAGTTAGTCCTGATGAAGGGTCTCGGCCTGAAACGTCGACTGCACCTCTTCCTAGAGATGCTGCCTGGCCTGCTGCGTTCACCAGCAACTTTGATGTGTAGTCTTCCTTGGAACTGCTTATTCGTGCTGGTGGCAAATTGAAAGTACTGAGAAAACCTAAGCATTAAGTAATACTATCAGGCTAACGTGGCATAATTGACTCTTCATGAAAGGATATGGAAATTCCTTCTGAGGTCAAGAGTAACCATCCGAGGCAGGTGATGTCATGAGTATCTTGGTGCTTAACGGTTATATATTGAAAGCAACGATTCCTTTGCTGGCAGGCGTACATGAAGAAACGCCAAAAGCAAAGATGTGGCTTCAACAATGTGTTGAGTCAGCAACACCAAAGTCTTTGAATACAAGCAACCTTCACTTAATGTATTTCGAATACACCTGATGTAAAGGCCTGGGGCAATTCATGCTCGGGCATGAACTTGCTGTCTCTGGTGAGTGAATAACTATGTTTAATACGATGATTGCATGTCATTATTATTCCCAAAGTAAAAAAAAAGCCTTGTCTGATTGTGCAGATGAGATGATTTGTTGATTTTAAACATCATATAGGCTTTTGAACTTGCTTCAAGGAAACGACTTGCAAAGGGACTAGTTGCAAATGATAGCAGACGTATCATTTTAAAAAAGTCACATGTAGGCAAAGGATTCAGCACAATTAATAACTTTGCAAAAACGCTTCACTGCACTAAGTATCTTGAGATCAAGTGTGTGTGGTGAAACTCTGTGCACACGACGCAGAAGTCACAATACAGCCAAGCAAATGATTGCGTGATAAATAACGGAAAGTGAGGTGACTTATTCTACCAAATCTGCATGGAATGTGTGAAAGTGGCAGGGGGAGGGAGATGGTGGCTTCTGATTTTAACATTCTTGCTCTACCAGGGGGCAGGGTGGACACCACTGAAAGGAAGCTATGTCAGCACTGGCTGTAAACCAGGGACCCCATCACATATCCTGAGATCAGAATCAGGTTTAATATCAACGGCATGTGGCGTGAAATTTGTTTGTTATGCAGCAGCAGTACAATAAAATGGTGAATTACAGTGAGAAAGTCGGGATTAAAGTTCAACGTTGAAAGGCGAAACCAACCAAACCAGATTCTTGCTCCTTTCCTTCCGAGGAATTTCAGACCTAAAATTTAGCTTTCACACATCATTCTAAATTCATCAAAACATTGATCAACAACATTTGAAAGATGCTAAGAAGTGTGACCCATGAAAATGTGTGACATATACAATGAATTGTTTGACATTTAACATAGATCTATATTAATGTTACAAAAATTAATCTTTTACGACTTTTATTCCTATTTCTTATTGGTCTGTGGTTTGCTTATTATACAACAATTAAAAGTGCATATGTGCAAAAAGAAGAGAGTAATAACACATTGCTTTATTTCCATTTAAAACATTATTGTTCATTGTTCACTGCCATTTGAAACATTGTTGTTGGTCACAACATCAAAGTCATACATACAACGATCATCAGAGGTGAAGTTCACAACTCTATACATTTATGTGCAACACCTTGCTGAAACTGACACTGTGATCCACTGACTTCTCGCACCTGCTGGCCTTTAGACCAGTAGGTGTGAACTCTGTAGCCAGCTCTACAAAGAACTGCCATTATTAAAGCAAAACTCTTTGAGCTGCTGAGAGGGTTACTACTAAAGCCTGATTTATACTTCTGCGTTAACTCCACGCCGTAACCAACGCAAGTGACTTACGTGCGTTGTGAGCATTTATACTTGTGCGTTGGTGTGTCTGCATCGCTCTGCAATTCAGGCACGTTGCGCATGCGCACACACCTGCCCGCGCAAGGTTTCGTGGTCATGGTAGTCTTTCTCAGGGTAAACAAGAAGCGAGCGTATTTTTTCGTAAAAGCCAAATGTGTCCTCCATAATTTTGGAGGTCTGTAAAGCTTTATGGAAAGCCTTGCAGCCAGAGTTCCTTCCCTGCCCTTCAGTAGCCCAACGGGAAGCTATTGCAGCGTAGAAGGAAGTGCGATGGTACCAAGCCGACCAATCACAGTTGTTCGGTCTGCGTTGCCGTGACGCACGGTTACATTTTGGGAGAGGTGTGCGTTGCAGCAACGCACGCTCTCGCGTAGGGATTCGCGTCGGGTTTGCGGCGACGCAGTACTTACGGCGACGTGTTGATGCAGAAGTATAAATCAGGCTTAAGTGTTGTGCTGCGTTGTGGGGGTGGGGTGGGTCAGAACAATCTTCAAGAGAACGTCCACTGGAAGCAAGTTCTCCGAGAGTTGGGGGCTATGAATGGTATCTAGGCTGAACCTGTTAGGTTCTGGCAGGTTATACCTGGGGAGATCTCTATAAAATGAGAACAGCCTTTGAATTTTTCTTCTTTCAGGAAGCAACAATGCATGATTTTTTTCATGCTTTTCCTGCATCTTGAGGCTGAGTAGATGAAGTCTCTCCTTGATTATGGAGTCTGAGAGGAAACCCTGGTTCAGCAAGTGAAGAGTAAACTGTGCGATGTAGCTGAGATATGGGTGACTGTGATCCTGACCTCTATGTACAAAGCATTGCAGGTGCTCGTGTGAGTTTGCATTTGATGCCATTGAAGGACACAGATCTTGGTGAGAGCAAAGAATGTAGTTTGAGTGTAGTCTCTTTAAGTTGTATGGCTTCAAAGGAAATACGGCAAATTAAAGGTGTGCGGAGAATTTATTTTGATGTATTAACTGCGTGTCCTGTATAGCAATAACAGCAAATTAGATACTCTGCAAAAGATCATGAAACTGTCCAAAAACGCTGCAAAGAAGTGCGATTACACCTAGAACCATGCTAAAATGGGACTTGTGCAGTTCCTAACAGGAAAGAGTTGATAAGAAAATGTGGCAATGCTGGAACAAAGCAATTTCCTCTCCGAGTGGAGGGACTCCTGCAGAATCCTTGCCATGAGCAGTCCCTCAGTTCTGCAAGGTGGACGACGATCTGCAAAGCTGGATTTGCAGAGCAGGATATATGCAGGGTAACTGTGGTGACCCAGTGGCGTGATGGATAAGGCGTCAATCTCCAGAGCAAGGGATTGTGGGATTAGTCTCATCTGGGTTGCATTGTAGCACTGTTTTTCTTGATTATTAAAGGCATCAAATGTTACAGGGAGCAGGCAGGAGAATGGTGATGAGAGGGATAATAAATCAGCAGAGAAGACTTGACAGGCCAAACGGCCTAATTCTTAAGCCTTATGGCCAGGTGGAAGTAAACAGACCATAATCAGTGAGGTAATAACCAGCGATGATGTTTTAAATACTCTGAGCACTATGAGCTGTAATTAGTGAGCGGTGTCCAAAATATTTGTGTTAAAGTGGAAACACATTAAATGCCAATCAAAATGCAATGTTATTTTTATGTGTTGCCCTTACAGCATCGATTAGCCATGGAGTTGTACAGCACAGAAACAGGCCCTTCAGCCCACTACACTCGTGCCAACCTTTCTGCCCATCTCCACATTTTGTCTGCAGCAGGTCTCCAAGTGGAAGAATCAGGGGCGGGCCGATGGAAATGAAGGGAGAATAAAATAGGATTACCATACACTGGTGGTCGATGGTCAGCAAGAGCTCTGGGCTGAAGGACCTGTTTCTGTGCTGTATGACTTTCTGGTGCAAAGCAGACTCAAGGATTCAAAATACATTTACTATCAAAGAGCATATAAATTGTACAACCCCGAGATCTGTCTGCTCATGGGCAGCCACAAAGCAAAAACCTGAACAAACCCAATTAAAAAAAAGACCCAATACACAAAGAAAAAAAAACACAAATTATGCGAACAATAAAAGCCAGTAAAAGCATTCCGAACTAAATTGAGTCCATAGACCTGGAGCCCAGTGTAGCCAGAGTAGGCCCATAGCCTGGTCTCAGTTCATCACACAGCGGGGCTAATCACCGCAAAGCTTGCAAACACAAAGTCCGTTGCAGCCGAAGCAGTCTGGCAGCCTCAACGCCGTGGACAGAGGAGTGAACATCATGGAAGAGCGAGTGGAATTGGCCCGACACCCTACCTTTTCAGCCTATTGGACCGGCATTTAAATCATCCTAATGCAAGAACGTTCTGAGCAAGAAACTAGTGCTAAGGTAAAAGTTCAACCATGATCTTACTGAATGGAGCAGATGTGAGAGGCCAAATAGCCTCCTGCTACTTGCACTCCTTAAGTCCTTATATTCTTACAGGCATTGTGGAATTCGGCCGTGGAGATTAGCCCGGGGTCCTCAGCTGAAATGATAGTAGTCCACTCCTTCCTTCAGTTTCAGTGAGTGCAAATTTTCTTCAAACCCACCACCTGACAAGTCCTGCCAAAACGAGAAATGTTAGATCACATCAGCCTTGCTTTTTATCTCATAATTGATGACATAAGTGCAAGACTAATCCATGCTGAAACCTGGCAGCTTGTCAATGTGCTAGGAGCTGTGTCCTCAGTTGTTGAGAAATACATCCCAGAGTATGAATCAGCTCAGGGGGTCAAAGATTTGTGAGCACCAACACCGTTCCTGACAGTTTGCCACTGTGAGCCTCCAGCTGTTTGAACATTTTCCTCTGTGCAAATAGTGAAAACACAAAAACAAACCAACAGCTGGTTGTTCTGTGCAAGGGCTAATTATTAGTTTGTAGGGTTGTTTGCTGAGCCTGGAGGTCAGGTCGCAAGCGTTTCGTAACCAGTCGAGGTGACATCATCAGTTGCACAATCGATGATGTCATCTCAACTGGCAACAAGACATTTGCGGCCTGACCTCCAGGCTCTGCGAACAAGCAGCCAAACCAAGCTACCAATCTTTTTTTTCATTTCAAAGGTTTAATTATGTTCTTGATTGGAAGCTATGAGAACACCACCACTTAATTTCCAGTCCACTTCAGTAGTGATATACCTCCATCTTAATGTACAGTACATGTTGAATTTATCTTCTGACTTTAATTCATCTAATTTTATTATGCAATTATTTCATATATTATTCTTCTGCCACGATGGTCAGTAGACTCGAACAACATTTGGGAGCAAATTCTACTGGAAGGTTCTCTGTCATTCAGCTCCCAACTGCTGCCGCAAAATTAATTTCATTTGTTTTTGGTGACCTAAACCTTTGGACTTGATCACAGTCACCAAATTAGATCCCTTCAAAATATGCCTAATTGGCCTAAGATTGATTGACACCCATAAAGAAGGACTGATATGGGACCCACACAATTCCTGATGGTACAAGGCTTTATTGAACACTGCTGTTTACTATGACAAAGGGAGTGGTTCCTTAATGCAGCACTGCATGGTAGTCAGACACCAAAAGCACAGACGATGACTGTTGTGGAGTAGAGAAGGAAAGAGGACTCAGGTTGATGAACGGGGACACTCAAGTCCTACTATATTACATACAACCAGGAAAAAGACCTTGGGTGCTGGAGATGACAGTGGAGCGGAGGCAATGTGGGAAATCAAACACAAAACTGGAGATGCTGGTACTTGGGGCAGGGGAATGGAACTGGGAACACTCAGCAGTTTGAATAGCAATAGTGGAAAGGAACAAAGTAAATGTTTCAATTTAAGACTGAGAAAGAGATCAGAGAGTGGTGGTGGGTGTTGGGGTGGGGGAGGGGTAGATAGATAATAGGGAATATCACCAAAATGGTGAGAAGAGGGTTGACTTGGTAAAACACTGTTGTTGAAGCCATGGGTTGATAGGGGAAGTTAGAAGACAGAGTGGGCATGTGAGAGAGTGTGAGAAAGCAAATAAAGGAACATTAGAGAGCTGTGAAATGCAGGTCAGAGCTGTAGAAATCAGCCAGTGTTGGTGGAGAGGGCAAAAACTGAGTCGACATGAAAGATGGTCAACCGACAGCATCTCTGATCATTTCCAATACAAACAGGAAGTAAGTGACCAACAGCATCACTGATCAGTTAGAAACATAGAAAACCTACAGCACAATATAGGCCCTTCGGCCCACAAAGCTGTGTTGGACATGTCCTTACCTTAGAAATTACCCAGGGTTACCCATAGCCCTCTATTTTTCTGAGCTCCATATACTTGACCAGGAGTCTCTTAAAAGACCCTATTGTATCCCCCTCCACCACCATCGCCAGCAGCCCATTCCACACACTTACCACTCCCTACGTCAAAAACTTACCCCTGACATGTCCTCTGTACCTACTTCCAAGCGCCTTAAAACTGTGCACTCTTGTGCTAGCCAGCCCTGGAAAAAGCCTGTGACTATCCACAAGATCAATGCCTCTTGTCATCTTATACACCTCTGTCAGGTCACCTCTCATCCTCCGCCGCTCCAAGGAGAAAAGACCGAGTTCACTCAACCTATTCTCATAAGGCATGCTCCCCAATCCAGGCAACATCCTTGCAAATCTCCTCTGCGCCCTTCCTATGGTTTCCACATTCATCTTATGGTGAGGCAACCAGAACTGAGCACAGTATTCCGGGTGAGGTCTGACCAGGGTCCTATATAACTGCAACATTACCTCACGGCTCCTAAACTCAATCCCACGATTGATGAAGGCCAATACACCGTATGCTTTCTTACCCACAGAGTCAACCTGTGCAGCAGCTTTGAGTGACCTATGCACTCGGACCCTCCACACTGCCAAAAGTCTTACTATTAATACTATATTCTGCCATCATATTTGAACTACCAAAATGAACCACCTCACACTTATCTGGGTTGAACTCTATCTGTCACTTCTCAGCTCAGTTTTGCATCCTATCGATGTGCCGCTGTAACCTGTGACAGCCCTCCACATTATCCATAACACCTCCAACCTTTGTGTCATCAGCAAATTTACTCACCCATTCCTCCACTTCTTCATCCAGGTCATTTATAAAAATCATGAAGAGTAGGGGTCCTAGAACAGATCCCTGAGGCACACCACTGGTCACCGACCTCCATGCAGAATATGACCCGTCTACAACCACTCTTTGCCTTCTGTGGGCAAGCCAGTTCTGAATTCACAAAGCAATGTCCCCTTGGATCCCATGCTTCCTTACTTTCTCAATAAGCCTTGCATAGAGTACCTTGTCAAATGCCTTGCTGAAATCCATATACATTACATCTACCGCTCTACCTTCATCAATGTGTTCAGTCACATTTTCAAAAAATTCAATCAGGGATTGTAAGGCATGACCTGCCTTTCACAAAGCCAAGCTGACTATTCCTAATCATATTATGCCCCTCCAAATGTTCATAAATCTTGTCTCTCAGGATCTTCTCCATCAACTTACCAACCACTGAAGTAAGACTCACTGGCCTATCATTTCCTGGGCTATCTCTATTCCCTTTCTTGAATAATGGAACAAGATTTGCAACCCTGCAATCCTCCGGAACCTCTCCCGTCCCCATTGATGATGCAAAGATCATTGTCAGAGGCTCAGCAATCTCCTCCCTTGCCTCCCACAGTACCCTGGGGTACATCTCGTCCAGTCCCGGTGACTTATCCGATTTGATGCTTTCCAAAAGCTCCAGCACGTCCTCTTTCTTAATATCTACATGCTCAAGCTTCTCAGTCCACTGCAAGTCATCCCTAAACTCGCCAAGATCCTTTTCCGTAATGAATACTGAAGCAAAGTACTCGTTAAGTACCTCTGCTATCTCCTCCGGTTCCATACATACTTTTCTACTGTCACACTTGATTGGTCCTATTCTCTCACGTCTTATCCTCTTGCTCTTCACATACTCGTAGAATGCCTTGGGGTCTTCCTTAATCTGTCCATCAAGGCCTTCTCATGGCCCCTTCTGGCTCTCCTAATTTCTTTCTTAAGCTTCTTCCTGCTAGCCTTATAATCTTCTAGATCTTTATCATTACCTAGTTTTTTGAACCTTTCATAAGCTCTTCTTTTCTTCTTGACTAGATTTACAAAAGCCTTTGTACACCATGGTTCCTATACCCTACCATCCTTTCCCTGTCTCATTGGAACATATCTATGCAGAACTCCACGCAAATATCCCCTGAACATTTGCCACATTTCTTCCATACATTTCCTTGAGAACATCTGTTCCCAATTTATGCTTCCAAGTTCCTGCTTGATAACCTCATATTTCCCCTAACTCCAATTAAACGCTTTCCTAACTTGTCTGTTCCTATCCCTCTCCAATGCTATGGTAAAGGAGATAGCACTACCTCCAAAATGCTCTCCCAGTGAGAGATCTGACATCTGACCAGGTTCATTTCCCAATACCAGATCAAGTACAGCCTCTCCTCTTGGAGGCTTATCTACATATTGTGCCAAGAAACCTTCCTGAACACACCTAACAAACTCCACCCCATCTAAACCCCTCGCTCTAGGGAGATGCCAATCGATATTTGGGAAATAAAAATCTCCCACCACGACAACCCTGTTATTATTACACCTTTCCAGAATCTGTCTCCCTATCTGCTCCTCAATGTCCCTGTTACTACCTGTGGTCTATAAAAAACACCCAGTAGAGTTATTGACCCCTTCCTAAAACAGAGAAAGTAAGTTACCTACAGCATCACTGATCAGTTCTAATACAAACAGAGAAAGTAAGTTACCTGAAAATACTGAGTTCAGAAAGTTGCGAAGTGCCCTGATAGGAAATTTGGTGCTGACTCTCAGGCTGTAGTTGGGCTTTGTGATACTGTTAAAGTGGCCACTGACAGATTGGTGTGAGTAGGATGGAAAACAGTAATTGATATAAGCTGTTAAGATGGACACATTTAATCAGGGGACTGATAGGGCGTTTTGTCACAGAAGAAGTAGAAGGTGGTTAATCACCCAGACCCATAGAAGGATTGTATGTCCATATGTTCCTGTTGCGACCAGGAAACTATCAAAGTGGCAGAGGGCCTCACAAGTGCCATGGTAAGTTCAAAGTTCAAAGTACATTCATTATCGAAGTATGTACTGTATACAGTACACAACCTTGAGATTCATCTTCTTGCAGGCAGTCACAAAATAAAAAAAAACAATAAACCGATTAAAAAAACCCACACAACAAAGACCATCAGTCACCCAGTATATGAAAAAAGAACAAATCATGCCAACAATATATAAAGAAAACAAGTAACACACAGAAAATTAACCACAGAGTCCCCAAAAGTGAGCACACAGCCACGGGGTCAGTTCAGCACCGAGGTGATTGGAGGCAGTACAGGAGCCCGATGACTGTCGACCAGGCCGCAGCCACAAACAAATTCAGTGCTGAGGCGAATGACGCCAGTCCAGGAGTTCGATGATTGCAAGTCATAGTCACAGAGCCAATTCTGCGCTGAGGCAAATGCTGATGCTTGCAGGCCACAGCTACAGACTAAACCTGCAGAAAAATGATGGGGCCAATGCCACTTTTAAAAGAGGCAGGTAGGAGGTGGTTGCAGCAGTCTCCTTCAGCTGCGAGAATCTTTGCATTATGGAGCAATGATAAAAGAAATTCCATGGTATCTGAGGGAAAACGATGCACCACTACAGTATAAACTCTGCCCTTTTACGCATCTGCTTGCACTGGGATCTTGACTTCCTGAGCAGCAAATAGCAATCAGTAAAGACACACAGCAACACCTCCGCCACAATTATCCTCACAGGTGCCCCGCAAGGCTGTGTCCTCAGCCCCCTACTCTTCTCCTTATACACTCACGTCCACGTGGCCAGGTTCTGCCCTAACTCCATCTACAAGTTTGCATATGACATTTCCTTAGTGGGCTAAATCTCAAATAACGATGTCAAAGTACAAGAAGGAGACAGAGAGATTAGTGGTGTGGTATCATGACAATACTTCCCCCAGTGTAATCAAAATAATAGAGCTGGACTTTGACTTCAGAGAGGGCCGTGCACACGCTCCTGTTCACATCAACAGTGACAAGGTCAAGAGTATCAAAAGCTTCAAGTACTTCGGACTGAACATCATCAATGGCCATTAAAGTGCACTAGCACATCTACTTCTTCCGAAGGCTAAAGAAACTTGGCATGTCACAACTGGCCCTCTCCAACCTTTAAAGATGCACTACAGAAAGCATACCGCCCAGATACATCATATGTCAACTGCTTTGTCTGAGATTACAGCGAGTTGTGGACACAGCTCAGCACATTGGAGAAATTAGCTTCCCCTCAGTCTACACTTCTCACTGTCTCAATGAAACAGCCAGAACAATCAAAGACCCCACCCATCCCAGACATTCCTTCTTCTCCCAACTCTCATTAGACAAAAGATTGAAGCACATACACAGAGTTTATATCTCTAAGAATATTAAACCTAGACAACTTCTGGTTATAATAGACCCCTTGTACAATGAGATGGACACTTGACCTCACAATCACCTCATTGTTTGCCTGCACTACACCTTCTCTGTAACTGTAACACTTTATTTTGCATTCTGTTATTACTTCTCCCTTGTACTACCTCGAGGTACTAATTTGATGAAATGATCCATATGGATGACATTTTTTTTTCACTGCATCTCAACACAGGTGACAGTGGTAAACCAATTTACCAACTTATGTGCACACACACTACTGCAAGCACACTCTCACATTTACACCCTCACAGTTTTAGCCATGAAAACTCTTACCGGACCCCACACTGTCAGACTGCACATTCTTCCTCAGAGGTCAAGCAGCCAGAGGTAAAATAATGAAAAGATTTCCCATTCGTTTTGGATCCTCCATGCTGAAGCAAAGAATAAGAGGGGAGGACACAGGCCTGGGAGGATCTCCCCTCCCCCCCACTCCCTGTGAGAGTAGCTCCACACCTGGCTGCAGGAGACCTTTATCTCCTTTATGGCCAGAGAAGCTGTCAAGGCACAAATATCCTCATAAGCAGAAGCTATAATAAACTTTCTAGGTAATCTTACAAACTGTTACCATTGTGGTCACTACATCCTCTTTGTTAGCAACCTCACGACATCAGTTTCACTGCATCAGTTGGAAGGTTTGTGGGTGACTGCAATCTTTATATAGATTGGATAAGTTAAGTTAGCTGGAGGAAGAGTTTATGGGTCTGTTTCACAGAGCAACGTGCTGTAGCCAACAAGGGAACAGGCAGTCCTAAAGAACGGGTCTCAGCCCGAAATGTTGACTGTTTACTCTTTTCCACAGATGCTGCCTGGCCTGCTGAGTTCCTCCAGCATTTTGTGTGTGTTCCTTCGGATTTCCAGCATCTGCAGATTTTCTCCTGTTCATAATAAGCTATTTTAATTCTGATTATTTCTAAGGCAGGATTAATTATTGATTTTAAGTAATATTCATAATATGCTCGAAATTCTGGGAAAGAGCCATCATGGGTTGAAAATGAGAAACTTTCGGCTTGAGCTAGTGTTTCAAACTTAAATAAAAAAACAATTATGGAGACAAAAATGGGGAAGTAAATTATCGGATGATACGAAGTGTGAGTAGCAGCAGGTAATTAAGGACATTTTCATAATTCTTAACAATGATAGCTTTCATTAAGAAATAAAGACTCTGTCAGAATAATCCATCTGTGGCTAACTTCGGCAGTTAAGGGTGATATGAAATGAAAGCATGGTAGCAATGAATATAAAGCAGACAGTAAGGGTTTCTATAAACACTGTACATAAAGAGATAAACAGTAGCCAAGGCAAACATCTGCCCCTTAGAAGATGTAACTGGGAAATTACTAATGCACAATGCAGGGGATTTGAACAAGTGCTTTGTCTTTAAGGCGGATACTAAATGCACCCCAACAACATTGAAAATCTGGGGCAAAGGGGGCAGAGGAAATCAGAAATGATTATTGTCACTGGAATAAAAGGAATGGGCAAACCACTAGGACTAAAGTTTGGCAAGTTTCTTGACCTGATGCCTTCATAAGGAAGCCTTGAAGAGGTAGTTGCACAGAACATGGGTGGATGTGACCTTTCAAGTGTCACTCAATCCCACAGAGGTCTCAGTGATTTTGAAAACTGCATGTGTAATAAGCCCATTCAGGGAGGGAGCTAGTCATAATAAAGGTGACTATAGGCCAGTTATCCCAAAGTCTATCATTGGGAAAGTGCTGAAATCCATAATTAACAAATAATAGTAAAATATTTAGAAGAATTATAATCAAGCAGAGTCACCATGTTTTTTTATAAAAGTGTTTGACAAATTTAGTAAAGTATGTTCTTTAACAAGCTGAGTGAAGTTGATGAGCGGACAACAAAAGGCCCAGAAGGTATGGTGAGTCCTGGAAATATGTTACTGGGAAAGAGGATGAATATCATCATACAAAATGGAGTATGTGGTTTGAAGAGACTGATGGCTTTTCCTGCTCCTATTTTTCTGTGTCCCTGTGTAGTATAATTGGATTTTCAAAAGGCATTTGATAAGTTGCCATATATAAGATTACATCACCAGGTAGCAGCCTGTGTCTTTGGGGGTTATTACTACCCAAAATGATGCTGATTCATTATTGCGCTTTCAGTCTGTGCACTCACAAACACCTGTCCCACTGTTCTTGGACTGTGCTACGGTTAGCTGGGGAACCAGGGATAATTCCTTGCTCTTTACACTGTTGTGCCTGGAACCGTGCCCTCAACTGGCTCTCCCCAGCAAGGAATTGTGCCATGTCTCCATGTGATGAGGCTGCCTCTAAGGGCTAGTATTGGACCCACTGAAGCAAAGTTGGTCGCTGCTGCTAAGTTAACAAACTTCATGACACATGCCGGTGATTTTGATTCTGAATGCATAAGTACGCAGAGATGGTTCACACAAATGAGGCAAAATTGCTCACACAGCTATTAACTCTCCCAAGCTTCCTCCTGAATATCTAGCATGTTACCTAAACATTCTTAAACTACAGTAAATCTTGATGCAGCTGGACACTGAGGTGGTACTAGAAATTATACTCTCACAGCAGCAAGCAATATGATAGAGAAATATTCACACAGATGTCAAAAGAGTCTAGGGTTTTTGGCAATGATTTATGTAACTCCCAATGTGAAGTTGACAACTGGCTTAACATACTATTTCAGGATCCTCTACTTGTCCTCCTCTTACAATATGTTTCATGACAACTTGACAGCGAGTGACTCCCACAAGAGGCAGAAAAACTATGAAGAAACTCACATGGTGAGATGAAACATCTGTTCAACTTTATCCCTTCTCCAGGAACTTTCGTTATATGGAGGAGCAAAAGCAGTATGGTTGGATGAGAGACAAGTGATAGATGGTCACCTCATTGACCAGATCCAATTGCTTTGAGCTGAATGAAACACAATGCTTCTACCGCTGATATTCTTAAGTTGTGGCCCACTGTGTACTTTGAAATGACCACTTGGCATAGACATGGGCTTTGTGAGTTGTTGAGCATTCCGAAGTTTCTCTAAGGCCACTCTGTTGAGTTTCCCAACACCAATTTTAAAAGATGTGTAAAACAACAAGTTAGCACAACATGGTGCTAGCTCGACTAAGACTTTTCCACAATGAAATTTCGAGATCCAGTTTGTGTAACCATGGACGTAAATGGACCCTGCAACTTGTGAAGTCATTAGAAACATGTCTGGTGCAGTAAAAGATCTGATGCGTTATTGCAGGAATGTTCACAGAAAGGCTTTGCCCTATTTCATGAATTGCGCAACTTCAAGTGGCAATGATAATGTTCCCTTCACTAATAAATCCAGCAAAATGGAATACATGTTCCAGGCTATCCTGTCCAAATGGTTTCTTGGGTTGACTAAGCTTCTAGTTTATATCCTGAGTACAATCTTTTAACATTTAGTATTGTTAAAACATTTAGTATTGTTACAAAGCTCTTGTTTTTTCACAGACTTTCTGTCTTCAGTTCTATTTTATATGATGCTCCTGAACAAATTCCATGTTTACTGTAAGGCTTACCTTATCCCATCTAGTGGCAGCTCCAAGACACTATGGGCATACTGTACTCAGAATATGGTCAGTGCTACGTTGCAGAATACTTGAAATGATTTGATTTAATGTGAAATAAATGAGAAAAAGGATAGGAGAGTATGTTAAGAGAGTAGTGAAACGTCTCAAGAGGAATATGAAATTCACTGCAGTCGAGGTGTTCCTATTAGCTTACACTGTCATTGGTTGGAGGAAGGCACCGAGGATCAAGACCTTGTAAAGACTTGGACCTGTGAAGATCTTAATCAGTTTGTTGAAATGCAGGGAATCAATAAATCTTATAAGGCTGGAGCAAAGTGAGAGGAATACTTTGTAGTGGTAGTATTGTGTGACTTTGATAGAAGCAGTCATGGTGCTGATGGGACAGCTGGAATTTAGGTCAGAGCTGGGTAATACCTCACTGCTTCTCTATCCCCAGAATGATTAAAATGATGGTCAAGGAGATTACAGAATCAAAGGTTAAAGGGATGGAGATCATACTGGGAAAAGTGAGATTGCTTTGTCAACATTAAATTATAAAGAAATTGAGACTGTCCATATCCTGATGTCAAACAGGTAAGTGAAGAAGGTAATGATGATCTCTGGGCTAATGGAAGAGACAGATGCAAAACATATTTGAGAAAGTTAACTTTGATTTTGTTTGTAAGGCATGAAAGTCCTTTAGAATCCAATTAAAAACTGACTCTCCCAGTGGCTTAGCTGTCTGCACAGCACTCCTCTTAGAATTTGATAGTCACTCTTTTAGCATCTAAGTCTAAAGTAAAGTTGTGTGCAATCACTCAGCGGTGGACTACTCACCACAGGCACTCACGTATCAATTATAAAGAAACAGCACTCCTGATTCCCGATGCCTGTCCAAGCCAACCCTAATTTGAACATGTAGATTATGCCATATTAAATCGATAGCAATCACAATTTAAATCCATTAGTACACGAGGCAAATGAGAACTGCATAATTATGGTGTACCAGAAGGTCAAGTTGTCGCAGTGAAGTGGATTGTTATCAGTCACAGTTAAGTACTTTCTCTGAGCGGTAGGGTCTGAGAGTGACTTAAGTCACCCTGCTTGTAAGGCCTATTTGGATTGAACAGTGCCCAAGATGAGAAAAGCATGCAGAGCAATATATTTTCTTCCCGTGTCCTCTCATTTCTGAGATCCCATTATTATATATCTTAGGTTCAATTATGGAATTATGGTTCTACAGGAAAATGTTAAAAATATCATGGACCACACACACATCAAATGAGAAGTTCTCAGAAGAGCCCAAGCAGTTTGATCACTCATACCAACAATAAGAGAAAGACAACTCAGATTCCTAGGACATATCATGTGGAAAGATGAACTAGAAAAACTCATACTCTCTGGAAACCTAGAGGAAGACCTCGGCTTATGCACATCAAAAGCCTAGCCAGGTGGCTACACATCGAGGAAATGGAGGTCATCCAAAGAACGAGGGATAGATCTATATGGAAAACCATGGTCACCAACGTCCACATCGGATATGATACCTAAACAGACAGACAGGTTCAATTACTTATTAATAATGCAGAATGGGCAATGACCATATGTTGAGTAAAATTATATGATCTGATTGATGATAGATGTATCCAAGGATAGAGTCACTCCGGGAACTACAGTTACTCTTTCATCTTACTAAGAATGTAGATGTTAGATATTCACGGATGACACATACCTGTCACATAATGAAATTCACAATTTTACCATTTTAGTTTCCAATTTTCCCATCACAGCGTCTAAATGATTTTAAAATGTGATAAGTTCCTAAACGATCAACTACATCTCTCTCCCTCTGACAACTGTTGGAGGCTCAACAAAACCATCTGCAAATTTGGTGTTATATTTGTATGAGTTTTGGACCAACTTTCATGCTTTCACTAAGATTGCTAGCTTACCGGCTGATAAAAACCTTATTCCTGTCTTTGTTGCCTCTAATCCAGGACATTCTAAAGTGTTCCTGGTTGAAATCACTGATATAAAACCACAGGATCATAAGACATAGGTGCAGCATTAGGCCATCTGGCCCATCGAGTCAGCTTCACTATTCAATCATAGCTAATCCTTTTTTCCCCTTTTCAGTCTCATTCCCCGGTCTTCTCCCCATAACCTTTGATCCATGTCCAATCAAGAACCGATCAAGCTCGCCCTTAAATACACCCAACGACCTTGCCTCCACAGTTGACTGTGGTAACAAATTCCACAAATTCACCACCCTCTGGCTAAAGAAATTTCTCCACATCTCTGTTTTAAATGGACACCCCTCTATCCTGAGGCTGAGTCCTCTTGTCCTAGACTCCCCCGCAATGGGAAACATCCTTTCCACATCACCTCTGCCTAGACCTTTCAACATTTGAAAGGTTTCAGTGAGAACCCCCCCCATCCTTCTAAATTCTATCGAGTACAGACATACAGCTATCAATCGTTCCTCATACGATAAACCTTTCATTCCCGGAGTCATCCTTATGAACCACCTCTGAACCCTCTCGAAGGCCAGCACATCTTTTCTTGGATGAGCAGCCCAAAACTGTTCACAATACTCAAGACGAGGCCTCACCAGTGCCTTATAAAGCTCAGCATCACATCCCTGCTCTTGTATTCTAGACCTCTTGAAATGAATGCTAACATTGCATTTGGCTTCCTCACCCTGACTCTACCTACAAGTTAACCTTTAGGGTGCCCTTTGCATCTCCAACTTTTTGGATCTTCTCCCTGTTTAGAAAATAATTGGCACATTTATTTCCACTATCAAAGTGCATAACCATGCATTTTCCAACATTGTATTTCATTTACCACTTTCTTGCCCATACTCCTAATCTGTCTAAGTCCTTCTGCAGCCTACCTGTTTCCTCGACACTACCTGCCCCTCCACCAGTCCTTATATTATCTGCAAACATGGCAACAAAGCCATCTATTCCATCATCTAAGTCATTGATAAACAGCATAAAAAGAAACAGTCCCAACACCAACCCCTGTGGAACACCAACCTGAAAAGGATCCTTTTATTCCCACTTGCTACCTCCTACCAATCAGCCAATGCTGTAACCGTGCCAGTAACATTCCAGTAACACCATGGGCTCATCTGCCATCTCCATGTCCCTTGTAATTATTTCTCTGGCCTCATTTTCTAGTGGTCCAACATCCAATCTGAACTCTCTTTTACTATCCACTTTGATATTGTTTGCTAGCTTGCTTTTACATTTCATTTTTTCCCTCCTAATGATTCTTCTAGTTGCTTTCTGTAGGTTTTTAAAAGCTTCCCAGTCCTCTTTCTTCCCGATAATTTTAGCTTTGTGGTATTCTGTCTCTTTTGCTTTTACATTAGCTTTGACTTTCCTTGTCAGCCACAGTTGTACTATGTTGCCATTTGAGTATTTCTTCATTTGAGGATTACATCTATCCTGCACCTTCCTCATTTTTTCCCATAAACTCATGCCATTGCTGCTCTGCTGTCATCCTTGCCAGCATCTCCGACCAATTTACTTTGACCAACTCCTCTCTCATACCACTGTAATTTCCTTTACTCCACTGAAATACTGCTACATTAGGTTTTACTTTCTCCCTATCAAATTTCAAGTTGAACTCAATCATATTGTGATCACTGTCTCCTAAGGGTTCTTTTACTTTAGCTCCCTAATTGCCTCCGGTTCATTATATAGCACTCAATCCAGTACAGCTGATCTCCAAGTAGGCTTAACGACAAACTGCTCTAAAAAACCATCTCGTAGGCATTCATCAAACTCACTCTCTTGAGATCCATTTCCAGCCTGATTTTCCCAATCGACCTGCATGTTGTACAGGTAATCTCCCATGACTATCATAACATTGCCCTTTTGACACAGCTTTTCTATTTCCTGTTTAAGTCTGTGGACCAGCTACTGTTGGGAGGTCTGTATATAACTGCCATCAGGGTCTTTTTCCCCTTGCAGTTTCGTAACACAATTCACAAGGATTCAACATCTTCTGGTCCTATGTCACATCTTTCTACTGATTTGATGCCAACTTTTACCAGCAGAGACACACCATCCCCTCTGCCTACCCTCCAATACAACATGTAACTTTGGACATTCAGCTCCCAACTACAACCATCCTTCAGCCATGATTCAGTGATGGCCACAACTTCATACCTGGCAATCTGTAATAGTGCAACATCATCATCCACTTTATTTCTTAAACTCCATGTACTGAGATATAACACTTTGTGTACTGTATTTGCTACCCTTTTTGATTCTGCATCCCTAATGCTCTGATACTTACCCTGCTGGCTGCAATTTTGTTCTATCATCTTCCTGTCCATCCTAACAGTTTGCCTGCACGCTGTCTTTGTTTTTTCACCATCCGTCCTATCCTGAGTCCCTTCACTCCAGCTCCCACCCCACTGCCAAATTAGTTTAAACCCTCCCCAACAGCTCTCACAAACCTGCCCGCAAGAATATTGGTCCCGCTCAGGTTCTTTTGACCTGGCTGGTGGCATGGTGGCTTCAGCGTCGGACTTCGGGAAGAAAGTTCCCGAGTTCGAATCCAGCCGGCTCCCCTGCACGCTTTCCATCCGTGCTGGGTTACGAGCTGGTGATCTCTTTGGAAACTCACCCGGCAGAAGGCAATGGCAAACCACTGCTGTAACTTGCCTCGTACTTGGTTCCCCACTACGCCAGAGAGGCGTGGAGGGAAATCAACCGATGTACCTTTCCTTTCAGGTTCTTTTGCAACCAGTCCCTTTTGAACATGTCATACCTCCCCCAGAAGAGATCCCAATGATCCAAGAACCTGAAACCCTGTCCCCTGCACCAGCTTCTCAGCCATGCATTTATCTGCCAAGTCATCCTGTTTCTACCCTCACTGGCACATGGCACAGGCAGCAATCCAAAAATTACTACTCTGGATGTCCTGCTTCTTAGCTTTCTGCATAGCTCTCTAAATTCTCTCTTCGTGACCTCTTTGCTTTTCCTTCCTATGTCATTGGTAGTAAGACATCTGGCTGCTCTCCCTCCCACTCCAAAATGCTGTGGATGCAATTTTAGACATCCCTGAGTCTGGCACCTGGGAGGTAACATACCATTCAGGTGTCCTGTTCACGTCCACAGAATCTCCTGTCTATTCCTCTGACTATTGAGTCCCCTATCACTACCACTGATTTCTTCTCTCTCTTTCCCTTCTGCACTACGGACCCATGCACAGTGCCTGTAACCCGGTCGTCATGGCATTTTCCCAGGAGGTCATCCCCCACAAAAATATCCAAAGTGGTATACCTATTATTGAGGGGAATGGCCACAGGGGTGCTCTGTGCTGCCTATTTGCATTTTCATTTTTCCTGACAGTCACCCAGCTACTCGCCTCTTGCCACTTAGGAGTGACTACTTCCCGGTAACTCTAATCGATTAACTCCTCACTCTCCTGTACAAGCCAAAGGTCATCCAGCTGCTGCTCCAGATCCCTAACACGGTCTTCAAGGAGCTGCAGCTGGATGCACTTCATGCAGATATAGTTCCCTGGGAGACTCTGGGTCTCCCAAGACTCCAACTTCCAGCATGAAGAGCACATACAACAGCCATTTACTACACTAGGTACAGTAAGAGAAAAGAGGGGAAAAAAGGCAACCGTAACAAAAACTTACCCAGAGCCAATGCTTCTTTAGAGCCGAAGCCTGCTTTGAGGCTAAGCCTGACGTTCCTACTCTCACCACGGCCTACTCCCAACAATGGCTGCCCAGCTTGTCCCTTCTGTAATCTATTGAATTCGCTGCACTCTGCTCCCACCGCTGATTGGGTCACCGGAATGAGCCTGAATGCCAGTGAAGTTCACCTTTTAAACATACATTGCTGACCTGAGAGAAACCTCCTCGCTGTGTTCTGCTCCCAACGCTGATTGTCCTTACACTAACTCTGGTCTTCCAGTTACCATCTCCAAGCTTCTCACTTTATTCACCCCCCCCACCCACTCACCCACCTACCCGCCTCACGTGGTGCCACCTATCACCAACCAGCTTGTACTCCTTCTCCTCCCTCGACCTTTTATTCTGGCTTCTTCCCCCTTCCTTTCCAGTCCTGGTGAAAAGTCTTGGCCTGACACATTAACTGTTTATTCCCCCCCACAGATGACGCTTGATCTGCTGAGTTCCTTCAGAATTTAGTGTATATTGATTGAAACATTATTTGAGAGTTCAAGTTCAACTGTCATTCAACTCTACCGGTCAGTGAAACAACATTCCTCTGGGACCCAAGGTGCAAAACACGGTACATACAGTCACACACAGCACACATAGTTACGACAGTCACACACAGCACAAATAGTTACGACAGTCACACACAGCACACATAGTTACGGTAGTCACACACAGCACACATACGACAGTCACACACAGCACACATAGTTACGATCGCACATGCAGTCAAAAAATAACATTAGCAAGCCCGGAGTGGCATGGCATGAAGATTGATGGTGCATGGGATGTTGCCCTGGAGCCATGTTTCTGCAAGAACAAGCATGCAGCAGCTCCTCATCTCACACTGGGTCAGCAGCAGACAAAGGCAAATTGGCTCGTCTCGTGCTGGATCAGCCACATATGAAAGCAATCTAACTTGTCTTCCATGGAGGCGAACTTTTGCAAGAGTAGCACTGAAGGGAGCGCTGGCCTGCTGGGGCCAGTGCCCAACCCACTATGTCTCTGTTCTCTTCCACACCTGGGGTGGCTGTAACAGGCAAAGCCACAACTTGAAGGCACAGCCCACGCAACTTCCAAGGCCATGCAACTCCCCAGCCACTGGTCTCACCAATAAACCAGAATGGCAGTATATTGCATTACCAATGTCCATCAGGGTGTTGCGATCAAAGAAAAATGTTTAAAACCAATATTTGCACCATTTGTTGGAGTGGTTGCTGCAACCAAGCATGCCACCATCTTACTGGGTGAAGCGCGAAAACGCTGCTGAGAGCAAATGTGGCATTGGGGCAGATCTTCTTCAGACTGGCACATTGCCTGAGCGAGGCATTAGCTCTGCATGTCTTCAGGAAGCTTCATCTAAGGGGTGGTGGATTCCAGCCCATCAGAGAGCTATTATTATGAGTGTCCAGCTGCAGCCCTGAATGGCATTGAGAGATGGTGAGACCTTGGTACCAGGTTCATCAGCTGTCAGATTAATATGAATTACAAAAATATCAAAAAATCTGAAACTATAATTAGCTGAATATTATTTGAACAAAAACCCTTGCCATTATTTGACTTTTGATTGTAGTTTAGTGGTCTTCTTCAAATGAATGGGGACATCTTTGGTGGAGAGAATCTGAGGGGCCAGGTAAGAACTGTGTCATCCGCCTGTTCTCAGACACGCCCGGATTCGGTCGTGGGCTGAAGGATGGAATGGGAAATTGGATATGCGAGCATCTAATCTCCAACACGGTCGGAGCCTTGACAATGCAGTTTGCAAGTCTGAACTACGTGCGCATTCTCTCTCTCTCTCTCATTCTCTCTCTCTCTCTCTCACACACACACACACACACACACACACACACCAACCAAACAGAGAGCAATTCCTTATGGAGCAGCCAGCTCGCTTTTAGCACAATCCGGTCTAATCACCCTGACTGGAATATTTTGCACAGCAGGAGCCTGAAGGCTCAACATGTGTGAGGGTCAAGTGCCTGGCAAGTAAAACACACAATCTCTTTTGTGGTGTGTGTGTGATATATATTGTGATTAATACATTTATGAAGATATTATGGCCTAGATGTTTGTCAATTCTTGCAGCCACACACCACCCACTCCCATGCTCAAACTCTGGGAATTGCCTTGAGGCCACAATCATCAGGGCAAGCAGCCAAAGATTTATCTCATTAAATTAGGTATGCTGATTGCTAAGCACTGATAGGCGCCAGCAGCTCATCAAGATAAGACTGAACTTCAGGCAGGCCTTAGGCCTTTATAGCTTGGCCGAAATCAATTAAACCCTTTTGGTGAAAGGGCCCACAGGGGGCTCAGACTTCGTAACATTACAGAAGCTGAAGGTGAGCTCGAAGCAGCAAGCAGTTTTCGTCACATTTATGGTCTACTGTGGAACGCAGCAGCCAGTTAAGTGAATTTAATAAACTGTAGATTGTACGATTTATTTATTCCCTCTGAGGTCAATCATATCTATTTACCGAATCAGATTTAATATCACTGGCATATGTTATGAAACTTGTTGTTTTGCAGCAGCAGTACATTGCAATACACACTGATAAAAAAGAACTACAAATTACAATCAGAATATACAAGTCAGTATTTAGTAGATGCACCTTTGGCAGTAATTACTGCCTTGAGTCTGTGTGGATAGGTCTCTATCAGCTTTGCACATCTGGACACAACAATTTTCCCCCATTCTTCTTTACAAAACTGCTCAAGCTCTGTCAGATTGCATGGGGATCGTCAGTGAACAGCCCTTTTCAAGCCCAGCCATAAATTCTCAATTGGATTAAGGTCTGGACTCTGACTTGGCCATTCCAGGACATTAACTTTGCTGTTTTTAAGCCGTTCCTGTGTAGCTTTGGCTTTATGCTTGGGGTCATTGTGTTGCTGGAAAACAAATCTCTCAAGTTGCAGTTCTCTTGCAGACTGCATCTGGTTTTCCTCCAGGATTTCCCTATATTTTGCTGCATTCATTTTACCCTCTACCTTCACAAGCCTTCCAGGGCCTGCTGCGGTGAAGCATCCCCACAGCATAATGCAGCCGCCACCATGCTTCACGGTAGGGATGGTGTGTTTTTGATGATATGCAGTGTTTGGCTTATGCCAAACATAGTGTTTAGTTTGATGGCCAAAAGCTCAATTTTGGTTTCATCAGACCATAGAATCTTCTTCTAGCTGACTTCACAGTCCCCCATATGTCTTCTGGCAAACTCTAGCCGAGGTTTCATAAGAATTTTTTTTCCCAACAATGAATTTCTCTTTGCCACACTCCCACAAAGCTGCAATTGGTGAAGCTTGTAGCTCCTCCAGAGTTGTCATAGGTCTGTTGGTGGCCTCCCTTACTAGAGCCCTTCTCGCACGGTCACTCAGTTTTTGAGGATGACCTGCTCAAGGTAGATTTACAGCTGTGCCATATTCTTTCCATTTCTTGATGATTGACTAAACTGTACTCCAAGTCAGTGACTTGGAAATGTTCATGTATCCATCTCCTGACTTGTGCTTTTCAATAACATTTCACAGAGATGCTTGGAGTGTTCTTTTGTCTTTACAGTATAGTTTTTGCCAGGATACTGACTCACCAGCAGTTAACCCTTTTCACAGAAGGTGTATTTTTACCACAATTAATTGAAACACCATGACTGCACACAGGTGATCTCCATTTAACTAATTATGTGATTTCTAAAACCAATTGGCTGGACCAGTGATCATTTATGTGTCATATTAAAGGGGTGTGAAGACTTGTGCAATCAATTATTTTGTGTTCTATATTTGTAATTAACTTCCATCACTTTGTAGAGAGGTCTGTTTTCACATTGACACAAAAGAGTCTTCTTCTGTTGATCAGTGGCAAAAAAGCCAAATTTAATCCACTGTGATTCAATGTTGTAAAACAATATAAAATGAAAACTTCCAAGGGAGGGGGGGTGAATACTTTTTATAAGCACTATATATAGAATTAAATTAAATAAGTAATGCAAGAAAGAAAGAAAAAAATAGAAGAAAAATCATGACCTCGAGTACATGGGTTCATTATCTATTCAGAAATCTGATAGCCGAGGGGAAGAAAGCTGCTCCTAAAACACTGAGTTTGTGTCTTCAGCTCCGGCACCTCCTCCTTGATGGTAGGAATGGGAAGAGGGCATGTTCTGGGTGACAGGGGTCTTTAATGATGGATGCTGCCTTTTTGAAG
The DNA here is from genome assembly GCF_030028105.1 of Mobula birostris. NCBI lineage: Eukaryota > Metazoa > Chordata > Chondrichthyes > Myliobatiformes > Myliobatidae > Mobula > Mobula birostris. Next base: position 24,225,469 of record NC_092393.1, read on the forward strand.
CATCACCTTTTGAAGGTTCCCATGATGGAGCTGGTGGAATTTGCAACTTACTGCAGCTTTCTCCGATCTTGAACAGTGGCCCCTCCACACCAGACGGCGATGCAACCAGTCAGAATGCTCTCCGTGGTACATCTGTAGAAATTTGCTAGAGCCTTCGGTGACGTAGCAAGTATCCTCAAACTCCCAATTAAATATAGCCCCGGCTGTGCCAACAGCCTACCTGCATAGGACTCACTATGTCTCGGTCTGAAACATTGACTGTTTATTCCTCTCCACAGATGTGCCTGGCTTGCTGAATTCCTCCAGCAGTTTTGTGTGATCACATTAACAACTCGGATGAGAATTTAGGTGCCATGCTCAGTAGGCTCACAGATAATACCAAAACTGATAGTGTTGTGGACAATGAAGAAGATTGTTTAAGTTTACAACTGGATCTAGACCAACTGGAAAAGTGGACGAAGAAATGGCAGATAGAAGATGGCAGCGTGACGCAGCGCACGTAGCCTCTCCGGTGAAATGATATCGTATCTGTTAAATAGGGGTCACACACAATTCTGATTTGATGAAGACAGCTGCGAGAAGCATGGAGGAACATCCGGAGAAACTTCTGAAATGCCCGGTTCACTGCTGCTGCTACTGTGCGATCGAGAATCTCTGGAGGGAAGCCCCCAAAATCCTCGGCTTTGCCTGCTGCTGGTGACCGGGGCTGGGGTCGAAGCGTTAGGCAGAGATGGTGCTCGGTGCCCGGTGTCGGAGCTTGAAGTTTTCAGACGACTCAGAGTCGGACTGTGGTGGGGTATGGCAGGGAGAGTTTTCTTCCTTCTCCCATCTGTGTGAGATGTGGGACTTTGAACTTTTTACCGTGCTCATGGCCTGTTCTTCATCAAGTTACGGTATTGCTTGCACTGTTGTAACTATATGTTATAACTATGTGGTTTTTGTCAATTTTTCAGTCTTGGTCTGTCCTGTGTTTCTGTGATATCACACCGGAGGAATATTGTATCATTTCTTAATGCATGCATTACTAAATGACAATAAAAGAGGACTGCGTGTCCTCATAATCTAATCTAATCTAGAATTTAACTCAGAGAAGTGCAAACTGGTGCACTTTTGGAAGTTAAACCGGGGCAGCATATACATAGTGAATGGCGGAGCCCTGGGAAACGTACAACAGAGAGACATCGAGTACATAATTCCATGAAAGTGGTGATGGGTAGACAAGAGGGTGAATAAGGCATGTGCCACATTTGCCTTCATTGGATGGGGCACTGAGTACACGAGTTGAGAGGTCATATTACAGCTGTACAGGACGTTGGTGAGATCGACCAGAAATATTGCATGCAGTTCTACAGACCACACTACAGGAAGGATATGATTAAGCTAGAAGAGGCTGCAAAAATGTTCCACAGGATGTTGCTGGGACTGGCGGGCTTGACATAAGGACATACCAGATAGGGAACTGTTTTCCCCTGCATGAAGGAGGCTGAGGGGTAACCTTATAGAGGCTTATAAAATCTTAAATAAAGCTGACGGTGATAGCTTTCTTTTACCCTAGAGTAGGGTAGTCTAAAACTAGAGGCATGGGCCTAAAGGTGAGAGGGGAAAGATTTAAAGGGGACATGAGGGGCAAGATTTTCACACCTTAGATACAGATATGGAAAGAGCTGCCAGTGTAAGTGGTAGAGGCAAGACAATTACACCATTTAAAAGCCATCTTGACAGGGGGATAGGAAAGGTTCACATGGATAGGGACCAAATGCAGACAAGTACGATCAGCTCAGAAGGGCGCCCTGGTCAGCATCAACAAGATAGGCTGAAGGGCCTATTTCTGTGCTGTATGAGTCTAAAACTCTATATATATGAAGGAAGGGGCATTGGGCTCAACCTGGAAAGCAGGCCGATGCCAGTTTGAGCATCAGTTAAAGGAACAGGGCTCAGCCAAGCTGATGTTGGGGTGTCTACCAGAGAGACAACTACTGATTCCACTCCAATAGGCCAAGTGTCCCTTCAGGTTGTTCTCCGGCAAAGGTGTGATCGGTAGGTGGGAAGCCTTCAAAGGAGAAATTTTGAGAGTGCAGAGTTTGTATGTTCCTGTCAGGGTTAAAGGCAAAGTGAATAGGAATAAGGAACCTTGGTTCTCAAGGGATATTGCAACTCTGATAAAGAAGAAGAGGGAGTTGTATGACATGTATAGGAAACGGGGAGTAAATAAGGTGCTTGAGGAGTATAAGAAGTACAAGAAAATACTTAAGAAAGAAATCAGGAGGACTAAAAGAAGACATGAGGTTGCCTTGGCAGTCAACGTTAAGGATAATCCAAAGAGCTTTTACAGGTATATTAAGAGCAAAAGGATTGTAAGGGATAAAATTGGTCCTCTTGAAGATCAGAGTGGTCGGCTATGTGCGGAACCAAAGGAAATGGGGGAGATCTTAAATAGGTTTTTTGCGTCTGTATTTACTAAGGAAACTGGCATGAAATCTATGGAGTTAAGGGAAACAAGCAGTGAGATCATGGAAAATGTACAGATTGAAAAGGAGGAGGTGCTTGCTGTCTTGAGGAAAATTAAAGTGGATAAATCCCCGGGACCTGACAGAGTGTGCCCTCGGACCTTCAAGGAGACTAGTGTTGAAATTGCAGGGGCCCTGGCAGAAATATTTAAAATGTCGCTGTCTACAGGTGAGGTGCCGGAGGATTGGAGAGTGGCTCATGTTGTTCTGTTGTTTAAAAATGGATCGAAAAGTAACCCGGGAAATTATAGGCCGGTAAGTTTAACGTCAGTAGTAGGTAAGTTATTGGAGGGAGTACTAAGAGACAGAATCTACAAGCATTTGGATAGACAGGGGCTTATTAGGGAGAGTCAACATGGCTTTGTGCGTGGTAGGTCATGTTTGACCAATCTATTGGAGTTTTTCGACAAGGTTACCAGGAAAGTGGATGAAGGGAAGGCAGTGGATATTGTCTACATGGACTTCAGTAAGGCCTTTGACAAGGTCCTGCATGGGAGGTTAGTTAGGAAAATTCAGTCGCTAGGTATACATGGAGAGGTGGTAAATTGGTTTAGACATTGGCTCAATGGTAGAAGCCAAAGAGTGGTGGTAGAGAATTGCTTCTCCGAGTGGAGGCCTGTGACTAGTGGTGTGCCACAGAAATCAGTGCTGGGTCCATTGTTATTTGTCATCTATATCAATGATCTGGATGATAATGTGGTAAATTGGATCAGTAAATTTGCTGATGATACAAAGATTGGAGGTGTAGTAGACAGTGAGGAAGGTTTTCAGAGCCTGCAGAGGGACTTGGACCAGCTGGAAAAATGGGCTGAAAAATGGCAGATGGAGTTTAATACAGACAAGTGTGAGGTATTGCACGTTGGAAGGACAAACCAAGGTAGAACATACAGGGTTAATGGTAAGGCACTGAGGAGTGCAGTAGAACAGAGGGATCTGGGAATACAGATACAAAATTCCCTAAAAGTGGCGTCACAGGTAGATAGGGTCGTAAAGAGAGCTTTTGGCGCATTGGCCTTTATTAATCAAAGTATTGCGTGTAAGAGCTGGAATGTTATGATGAGGTTGTATAAGGCACTGGTGAGGCCGAATCTGGAGTATTGTGTTCAGTTTTGGTCACCAAATTACAGGAAGGATATAAATAAGGTTGAAAGAGTACAGAGAAGGTTTACAAGGATGTTGTCGGGACTTGAGAAACTCAGTTACAGAGAAAGGTTGAATAGGTTAGGACTTTATTCCCTAGAGCGTAGAAGAATGAGGGGAGATTTGATAGAGGTATATAAAATTATGATGGGTATAGATAGAGTGAATGCAAGCAGGCTTTTTCCACTGAGGCATGGGGAGAAAAAAACCAGAGGACATGGATTAAGGGTGAGGGGGGAAAAGTTTAAAGGGAACATTAGAGGAGGCTTCTTCACACAGAGAGTGGTGGGAGTATGGAATGAGCTGCCAGACGAGGTGGTAAATGCAGGTTCTTTTTTAACATTTAAGAATAAATTGGACAGATACATGGATGGGAGGTGTATGGAGGGATATGGTCCGTGTGCAGGCCAGCAGGACTAGGCAGAAAATGGTTCAGCACAGCCAAGAAGGGTCAAAAGGCCTGTTTCTGTGCTGTAGTTTTTCTATGGTTTTTATGGTTCTATGGTTGCAAGTGAGCTAATCAAACTTTTGAGGGTGTTGGCGAAAGAGAAGTCTGTCCACTAAAATACTTGCCCTCGGCTCCCACCTTTCCTGCCCTTATGCGTAACTATGTATGGTATCAACCAGGTTAAGCTCTTACTCCAGTGAGAAGTAATCCTGTTCAGTTCATTGTTTGCATCAGTGGTTTCACTGTGATTTGTTGCTTTAAAAACAGCTACAAGCCAAAATAATTATGCAGGAAAACTGATGCTTTTCAGGTGACTCCCAAAATGTTGTTTGGTCATCTGTAGCTCAGAAACCACTTTATGTATGACTCTTTGCATGGTGTGCATCTGACAGCCTCCCACACTACCCTGAAATGAACAGGTGTTGATCTACTATGCTGAGTCAATTGCTACATAATAATTTCCAGTCCTAAAATTGGACTTGTGCTAAACACAGGGATTGGCCAAGGACACGGCAGGAACCCTTTTGAATATCTCCAATATGTAGCTTCTCATTCAGTTTACAGTGTATTTGCGAACCAAAACATTTCATTACTCGATTGCCAGTGTACACTCAATATATTACATCAAAATAAACTACAAAAATGAACTGGTATTTGCATCCTATGGGTTTTAACACAATAGATGGGATTACTACAAGGTGCCTACTTGTTTGTAATCCCTTATGAACTAGGTTTCAATATCTGTACCAAATGTCATGGAACAGTAAGGAACAGGCCATTTGGCCAACAATGTTGTGCTGAACCAGCTAAAAAGCAAATTAAAAAATACCCAAACACTAATCCCTTCTATCTATACCATGTCGATATCATTCCATCCAGGGGAGAAGATGGCAGCGCGACGCAGCGCGCGCGGTCGCTCTGAAATGATATCGTATTTGTGAAGTAGGGGCTGTGCACAATCCTGATTTGATGGAGACAGACGTGAGAAGCACGGAGGAACATCTGGAGAAACTTCTGAAATGCCCCCTTCGCTGCTGCTGCTACTGTGCAATCGAGAATCTCCGGAGGGGAAGGCCCCAAATCCTTGGCTTTGCCTATTGCCTGTTGCCGGGGCCGGGGTCGAAGCGTTCGGCAGAGATGGTGCTCGGTGCTTGGTGTCAGAGGGCTGGTCAGAGGCTCAAGGTTTTCGGATGGACTCGAGTTGGCTGTGGTCAGGTGCTCCCAGGGTGCTGCATCGGCAAGTTTGCGGCGCTGGAGGTTCAAGGCAGGGAGAGTTATTTTTCTTCCTTCTACCATCTGCGTGAGATGATGGGACTTTCGAGAGACTTTGAGACTTTTTTTTTTACAGTGCCCATGGTCCGTTCTTTATCAAATTACAGTATTGCTTTGCACTGTTGTAACTATGTGTTATAATTATGTGGTTTTTGTCAGTTTTTCAGTCTTGATTTGTCTTGCGTTTCTGTGATATCATTCTGGAGGAACATTGTATCATTTCTTAATGCATGCATTACTAAATGACAATAAAATAGGACTGCGTGTTCTCATAATCTAATCTAACCTAATCTTCCTTACAGCTATGTGCCTATCCAAACATCCCTTAAAAGTCTCTAATGTATTTGCTCTACCACCATATCAGACAGTGCATTCCAGGCATCCACGACTCTCTGAGTAAAAATCTTACCCTCACATCCCCATTGAAGGTACCCCCTGTCACCTTCAATGCATGCCCTCTGGTATTAGATATTTCAATCCTGGGAAACAGATACTCCCTGTCCACTCTATCCATGCCTCTCATAATCTTATAACCCTCAATCAGATCTCTACTCAGCCTCCAGCACTCCAGAGAAAACAACCCAAGTTTATCCAGCCTCTCATAATAGCAAATGCCCTCTAAACCAGGCAGCATCATGGTAAACCCCTTCTGCACCCTCTCCAAAGCCTCAACATCTTTCTATAGTGGGGTGATCAGAAATGCATGCAATATTCCAGATGTGGCGGAATCAGGGTTTTATAAAGTTGCAACGTAACCTCTCGTCTTTTCAACTCAATGCCTGGACTAATAAAAGCAAGTATTCGATTAGCCTTCTCAACTACCTTATCAACTTGTGTAGCCTCTTTCAAGCAGCAATGAACTTGGATCCCAAGATCTCACCACTCAGCAACACTTACCTTCAATACCTCACATTTATCCATCTCCTATTTCTCTGCCTATATCTGCAAATGATCTATATTGCACTGTATTGTTTGCCAGTCTTCTGCAGTATCTACAACTCCACCAATCTTGGTATCGCCCGCAAACTTACTAACCCACCTATCTACATTTCCATCCAGGTCATTTATATATATCACAAACTGCAAAGGTCCCAGCACAGATCCTTGCAGAACACCACTAATTACAGACCTCCAGCTTGAATGAGCCCCTTCAACCACCACCCTCTGTCTCCTAGGCGCAAACCAGTTCTGAATCCAAACAGCCAAATTACTGCAGACCCCATGCATCTTCATTTTCTTCATTAGCCTCCCATGGAAGGCTTTGTCAAGTGCCTGACTAAAATCCATGTAGACAACATCCCCTGCCCTACCTTACATATGAATGAATATAAGGAAGGACAAGCCAATGATTGGGTAGACAAAGCAAAGAAAGCAAATAATTTAGTTATACCACAGAGGCTAAATTCATAAGGGTGAAGAATGCAGGACTGAAGGTGCTGTATTTAAATGCTTATAGCATTCAAAATAAGGTGGACAAACTTGTGGCACAATTAGAGATTGGTCAGTATGACGTTGTGGGCATCACTGAGTCGTGACTGAAAGAAGGTCATAGCTGGGAGTTTGACATCAAAGGATATATTTTGCATCGAAAGGATAGGCAGGAGGGCATAGGCAGTGCTGTGGCTCTGTTGGTAAGAGATGGAATTATATCTTTAGAAAGAGATGACATAGGGTCTTCACCACCATCATCATCATGTGCCATACTCTGCCAGAGCCTGGGCAACCACTTTCTTCCACTGCGATCTGTCAGCAGTCGAACCTCTTGCATCTCTGGCGGTGATGCTGGTCCACTTCGTGATGCTGTCGATCCAGGTTGTCCTCTGTCTGCCCCGGGAGCGGCTTCCTTCTACTCTGCCTTCAAGCACAGTGCGTTCCAGTGCGTCATCAGTTCCTGAGATGTGTCCAAAATAGCGAAGTTTCCTTTGGATAACGGTTTCCAGAAGTATTGGTTTCATGCCAATCTTTTCTAGGATGATACCCTGATAATCCGTCTGTATGTCTACATCTCAAATGCTGTCAACTTCTTTTCATCAGCTGCTTTTAGGGTCCGTGTTTCACAGCCATATGGGGTTACAGGCCAGAGGAGACTCCTGAGGAGGCGTATCTTGATGTCAGTGCTCCCAGATCTATCTTTCCAGATGTTCCAGAGTTTGGTAGTGCTTGTGTGTGCCATTGCTAGCCTTCGCCTTATTTCCTTGCTGCGTTCGTTTGTGTCATTTAGTTCTGCACCAAGGTATATAAAGGAGGACACTTGTTCGATCTTGTCGTTTCCGATGTAGATGTCAGCTTGAATTGCAGTTTTGCTTATCACCATAACTTTGGTCTTTTTGCCATTTATCAGCAATCCAAATTCAGCAGAGACTTTTGCAACGTTATTGAGTAGTGCTTGTAGGTCTTTTTGTGGGTGGAGTTAAGAAATTGCAAGGGTAAAAGAAAACTATTATGGGAATCATACACAGGCCTCTAAACAGTAGCCAAGATGTGGGGTTGAGACTGTAAAGGGAGCTGGAAAAGGCATGTAATAAGGGTAATGTCACAATTACAATGGGGGACTTCAATATGCCAGGGGATTGGGAAAATCAAGTTGTTGTCGGATTGCAAGAGAGGGATTTAGTTGAATGCCTATGAGATGGCTTTTTAGAGCAGCTGGTGCCTGAGCCTACTAGGGGAAAGGCTATCTTAGATTGGGTGTTGTGTAATAACCCAGATCTTATTAGTCAGCTAATCATAAAGGAACCCTTAGGAGGCATTGAATTCATACTGCAATTTGAGAGGGAGAAGCATAAGTCACATGTATCAGTATCGCAATGGAATAAAGGGAAATACAGAGGCATTAGAGAGGAGCTTGCCCAGGTGGATTGGAGGAGGATACTGGCGGGAATGATGGCGGAGCAGAGATGGCTGAAGTTTCTGGGAATAATTCACAAGGCACAGGATAGATATGTTCCACAGAAGAAGTTGTTCTCAAATGGCAGGGCTGGAGAACCACAGCTGACAAGGGATGTTAAGGACTGCATAAAAGCTAAGGAAAGGGCATATAAGGCAGCAAAAGTGAGTGGGAAGTTGGATGATTGGGAAGCTTTCAAAATCTAACAAAAGGCATCTAAAAAAGCTAAAGGAGGGGAAAAGATGACATATGAGGGTAAACTGGCCAATAACATGAAGCAAGATACTATAAGTTTTTTTTCAGTTATTTAAAGAATAAAAGGGATGTGAGAGTTGATATTGGATCACAGGAAAATGATGCTGGTGAGGGTACTAATGGGGGACAAAGAAATGGCAGATGAACTTAATAAGTACTTTGCTTTAGTCTTTACTGCTGAAGACACTAGCTGTATGCCAGAGATCCATGAGTGTCAGGGAGCAGGAGTGAGTGCCATTGCTATTATAAAGGAAAAACTGCTAGGCAAACTGAAAGATCTTAAGGTGGATGAGTCACCTGGACCAGATGGACTTTTAGTTGCTGCAGGCTATCAAGAAGGCAAATGGGATGTTGGCCTTCATTGTTTGAGGGATTGAATTTAAGAGCAGGAAGGTTATGCTGCAATTGTACAGGGTACTGGTGAGGCCGCACCTGGAGTACTGTGTGCAGTTCTGGTCTCCTTACTTGATGAAGCGATATGCTGGCTTTGGAGGTGGTGCAGAGGAGGTTCACCAGGTTGATTCCAGGGATGAAGGGGTTAGACTATGAAGACAGATTGAGTCGCCTGGGACGGTACCTGCTAGAATTCAGAAGAATGAAAGTTGAAGATCTTATAGAAACATATAAAATTATGAAAGGAATGGATAAGATAGAGGCAGACAAGTTGTTTCCACTGATAGGTGAGACTAGAACTAGGGGACATGGCTTCAAGATTTGGGGGAGTAGATTTAGGACGGAGATGAGGAGGAACTGCTTTTCCTAGAAGGTGGTGAATTTGTGGAATTCTCTGCCTAAGGAAGCAGTGGAGGCTACCTCAGTTAATATATTTAAGACAAGGTTGGATAGATTTTTGCATAGTAGGGGAATTAAGGGTTATGGAGAAAAGGCAGGTAGGTAGAGATGAGTCCATGGTCAGATCAGCCATGATCTTATTGAATGGTGGAGTAGGTTCGATGGGCCAGATGGCCTACTCCTGGTCCTATTTCTTATGTTATTATGACCACAGCCCAGAGTCCTGAAAGAGGTTGCTGAAGAAATAATGGTCATGATCTTTCAAGAATCACTTGATTCTGGTATGGTCCTGGAGGACCAGAAAATTGCAGATGTCACTCCTCTATTTAAGAAGGGGGGAAGGCAAAAGAGAAGAAATTATAGGCCAATTAGCCTAACCCCAGTGGTTGGAAAAGTGTTGGAATCCATTATTAAGGATGAGGTTTTGGGGTACTTGGAAGCTAATGATTAAATAAGTCAAAGTTTGCAGGGTTTCTGTTTAGGGAAATCTTGCCTGACAAATCTATTAGAATTCTTTGTGTAAGTAGCAAGCAAGGTAAACAAAGGAGAGGCAGTCGATATCATTTACTAAGATTTTCAGAAGGCATTTGATAAGGTACCTCACATGAGGCTGCTTAACAAGTTAAAATCCTATGGTGTTACAGGAAATATATTGGCATGGATAAAGGAATGGCTGACAGGCAGGAGGCAGCGAGTGGGATTAAAGTAGATTTAAAAATGCAAACATGAGGAAATTTGCAGATGCTGGAAGTTCAAGCAACACACAAAAAATGCTGATGAACACAGCAGGCCAGGCAGCATCTATAGGAAGAGGTACAGTCGACGTTTCGGGCCGAGACCCTTCATCAGGATTAACTGAAAGAAGAGATAGTAAGAGATTTGGAAGTGGGAGGGGGAGGGGGAGATCTGAAATGATAGGAGAAGACAGGAGGGTGAGGGATGGAGCCAAGAGCTGGACAGGTGATTGGCAAAAGGGATACAAGGCTGGAGAAGGGAAAGGATCATGGCACGGGAGGCCTAGGGAGAAAGAAAGGGGGAGGGGAGCCCAGAGAATGGGCAAGGAGTTATAGTGAGAGGGACAGAGGGAGAGAAAAAAAAAAGGAGAAAATAAATAAATAAATAAGGGATGGGGCACGAAGGGGTGGTGGGGCATTAATGGAAGTTAGAGACATTAGTGTTCATGCCATCAGGTTGGAGGCTACCCAGACAGAATATAAGGTGTTGTTCCTCCAACCTGAGTGTGGCTTCATCTTGACAGTAGAGGAGGCCGTGGATAGACATATCAGAATGGGAATGGGACGTGGAAGTAAAATGGGTGGGCACTGGGAGATCCTGCTTTCTCTGGTGGACAGAGTGTAGGTGTTCAGCGAAATGGTCTCCCAACCCGTGTCGGGTCTCGCCAATATATAGAAAGCCACATCAGGAGCACCGGATGCAGTATATCACCCCAGCCAACTCACAGGTGAAGTGTTGCCTCACCTGGAAGGACTGTCTGGGGCCCTGAATAGTGGTGAGGGAGGAAGTGTAAGGGCATGTGTAGCACTTGTTCCACTTACAAGGATAAGTGCCGGGAGGAAGATTGGTGGGGAGGGATGGGGGGAACGAATGGACAAAGGAGTCGCATAGGGAGCGATCCCTGTGGAAAGCAGAAAGGGGGGGGGGAGATGTGCTTAGTGATGGGATCCCGTTGGAGGTGGTGGAAGTTACAAAGAATTATATGTTGGACCCGGAGGCTGGTGGGATGGTAGGTGAGGACAAGGGGAACCCTATTCCTAGTGGGGTGGCGGGAGGATGGGGTGAGAGCAGATGTGCGTGAAATGGGAGAGATTAAAGTGGGCTTTTTTTGGTTGGCTGCCAGTGACTAGTGGTGTGATTCAAGGGTCCGTATTGGGACACTACTTTTCATATTGTTTGATAATGACTTCAGTAGTGAAATAAACGGCTTTGTAGCAGAGTTTGTGGATGATATGAAGATAGGTGGAGGGGTAGGTAGTGCTGAGTAAGCAATGCAATTGCAACAGGACTTAAGACAAACTTGAAGTATGGGCAAAGAAATGGCAGATGGGATACAGTGTTGGGTAATATATAATAATGCATTTTGGTAAAAGGAAAAATAGTGCCGACTATTGTATATTGTATATATTTCTCTGACATTAAATATACCTTTGAAACTATTATCTAAATGGGGAGAAAATTCAAACACCAGAGGTGCAAAGGGACTTAGGAGTCTTTGTGCAAGATTCCCAGAAGGTTAATTCACAGTTTCAGTCTGTGGTAAAGAAGGCAAATGCAATGTTAGCATTTATTTCAAGGGGAATAGAATATAAAAACAAGAAGATAATGCTGAAGCTTTATAAGACACTAGTCAGGCTGCACTTGGAGTATCATCGCAGTTTTGGGCCTTATCTCAAAAGGGATGGACTGTCATTGGAGAGAGTCCAGAGGAGGTTTATAAGGATGATTATATGAATGAAAGGGCTAACATATGGGGAGCATTTGGCAGCTTTGGGCCTGTACTCACTGGAACTTAGAAGAATGCATCGGGGATCTCACTGAAACCTAACGAATGTTGAAAGGACTAGATAAAGTGAATGTGGAGAGGATGTTTCCTCTGGTGTGGGTATCCAGAACTAGAGGACACCACCTCAAAATTGAGGGGCAGCCTTTTAGAAGAGAAGTAAAGGGAATTTTTTAGCCAGGGAGTGGTGAATTTGTGGAATGCTCTACCACAGACTGTGGGTATACTTAAAGCAGAAGTTGACAGATTCCTGATTGGTCGGGGCATCAAGGGATATGGTGAGCAGCCAGGTATATGGGGTTGAATGGGATTCAGGATCAGCCATGATGAAAAGGCAGAGGGGACTTAATGGGCTGAATGGCTTAATTCTGCTCCTGTGTCTTATGGTCTTATGGTCCACCCTCATCAGTCTCTCTCATCACCTTGCCAAAAAGCTCAATCTAGTTGATAAGACAACTCGCAGATACCTCCTCTTATTTACCCCTCGATCATGACCCCACTAAGGAGCACCAGGCCATTGTCTCCCACACCATCACCGACTTTATCCGCTCAGGGGATCTCCCATCCACTGCTACCAACCTTATAGTTCCCACACCTCGCACTTTCCGTTTCTACCTCCTACCCAAGATCCACAAACCTGCCTGTCCTGGCAGACCTATTGTCTCACCTTGCTCCTGCCCCACCGAACTTGTTTCTGCATACCTCGACACGGTTTTATCCCCCCTTGTTCAATCCCTTCCTACCTATGTTCGTGACACTTCTCACGCTCTTAAACTTTTCGATGATTTTAAGTTCCCTGGCCCCCACCGCTTTATTTTCACCATGGATGTCCAGTCCCTATATACTTCCATCCCCCATCAGGAAGGTCTCAAAGCTCTCCGTTTCTTTTTGGATTCCAGACCTAATCAGTTCCCCTCTACCACCACTCTGCTCCGTCTAGTGGAATTAGTCCTTACTCTTAATAATTTCTCCTTTGGCTCCGCCCACTTCCTCCAAACTAAAGGTGTAGCTATGGGCACCCGTATGGGTCCTAGCCTGCCTTTTTGTTGGCTTGGTGGAACAACCTATGTTCCGTGCCTATTCTGGTATCTGTCCCCCACTTTTCCTTCGCTACATCGACGACTGCATTGGTGCTGCTTCCTGCACGCATGCGGAGCTCGTTGACTTTATTAACTTTGCCTCCAACTTTTACCCTGCCCTCAAGTTTACCTGGTCCATTTCCTACACCTCCCTCCCCTTTCTAGATCTTTCTGTCTCTGTCTCTGGAGACAGCTTATCCACTGATGTCTACTATAAGCCTACTGACTCTCACAGCTATCTGGACTATTCCTCTTCTCACGCTGTCTCTTGCAAAAATGCCAGCCCCTTCTCGCAATTCCTCCGTCTCCGCCGCATCTGCTCTCAGGATGAGGCTTTTCATTCCAGAACGAGGGAGATGTCCTTTTTTAAAGAAAGGGGCTTCCCTTCCTCCACTATCAACTCTGCTCTCAAACGCATCTCCCCCATTTCACGTACATCTGCTCTCACTCCATCCTCCCACCACCCCACTAGGAATAGGGTTCCCCTGGTCCTCACCTACCACCCCACCAGTCTCCGGGTCCAACATATTATTCTCCGTAACTTCTGCCACCTCCAACGGGATCCCACCACATCTTTCCCTCCCCCCCCATCTGCTTTCCGCAGGGATCGCTCCCTACGCGACTCCCTTGTCCATTCGTCCCCCCCATCCCTCCCCACTGATCTCCCTCCTGGCACTTATCCTTGTAAGTGGAACAAGTGCTACACATGCCCTTACACTTCATCCCTTACCACCATTCAGGGCCCCAGACAGTTCTTCCAGGTGAGGCGACACTTCACTTGTGTCTCAGCTGGGGTGACATACTGCGTCCGATGTGGCCTTCTATATATTGGCGAGACCCGACACAGACTGGGAGACCGCTTTGCTGAACACCTACGATCTGTCCGCCAGAGAAAGCAGGATCTCCCGGGGCCACACATTTTAATTCCACATCCCATTCCCATTCTGACATGTCTATCCACGGCCTCCTCTATTGTAAAGATGAAGCCACACTCAGGTTGGAGGAACAACACCTTATATTCCGTCTGGGTAGCCTCCAACCTGATGGCATGAACATCGACTTCTCTAACTTCCGCTAATGCCCCACCTCCCCTTTGTACCCCATCCGTTATTTATTTTTATACACACATTCTTTCTCTCACTCTCCTTTTTCTCCCTCTGTCCCTCTGACTATACCCCTTGCCCATCCTCTGGGTTCCCCCCGCCCTTGTCTTTCTTCCCGGACCTCCTGTCCCATGACCCTCTCATATCCCCTTTGCCAAACACCTGTCCAGCTCTTGGCTCCATCCCTCCCCCTCCTGTCTTTTCCTATCATTTTGGATCTCCCCCTCCCCCTCCCACTTTCAAATCTCTTACTAACTCTTCCTTCAGTTAGTCCTGACGACGGGTCTCGGCCTGAAACATCGACTGTACCTCTTCCTAGAGATGCTGCCTGGCCTGCTGCGTTCACCAGCAACTTTGATGTGTGTTGCTTGAATTTACAGCATCTGCAGAATTCCTGTTGTCTAGTTGATAAGACATGGCCTGCCGCACACATGACGGTTCTCCCTAATTAGGCCATGGGTTTCCAAATGCTCATATATCCTACCCCTAAAAATTTTCTCCAGCAAGTTCCCTGCAACTGGAGTGAGGATTTTCCCTTGATTCCTTCTTAAATAGAGGTACAACATTACCAACTTGTCAGTCCGCTGGGGCCTTGCCTGTAGCCAGAGAAGATACAAAGATACTGGTCAAGCCCCAGAAGTCTTGTCCCTTGCCTCCTTCAATAACCTGGAGTAAATCCCATCAGGTTCTGGGGACTTATTCACCTTAATACTCATTAGGAGGCCCAACACTTCCTCCTCCTTGGCTTCTAACCACGTAAAAGTATTGATACCCTCAGCATTTATCTCCTGGTCCTCCATATCCTTTTACTAGGTAAATACTGAAGGAAAGTACTCATTATGTACCTCACTCACGTTCTCCACATCCAGGCAAATGTTCTCCCCTTTATCCTTGAGTGGTCCCACCCTCTCCCTAGTTATTCCCTTGCTCTTGATGTATGTATACAATGCCCTAGAATTCACCGTAATCCTTCTTGCCAAGGACTTTTGATGGCCCCTCTTGGCTTTCCTATTTCCCTCCTTTAGTTCTTTACTGGCTTCTTTATACTCTTCATTGCTTCATTTGATCGTAACTTCTGAAGCTTTGCAACCTTGTCCTTGACTAAATTAATCATTTCTCTGGATATCCAGGATTCTTTTTATCATCAATATCAGGACCCAAGACCAGGTCCAGTATGGCCCCTCTGCTCATTGGACTGTCCACATATTGATTTAAAAATCCTTCCTGGACACACTTAACAAATTCTGCCCCATCTAAACCCCTTGCACTAAGAAAGTCCTCGTTTATATTAGGGAAATTGAAATCCCCCAAGACAACAACCCTATTATTTTTATACATTTCCTTAAACTGATCACACATCTGTTCCTCAGTGTCCTGGTGGCTATTGTGGGGGAGGGTGGTCTGTAGTACAATCCCATCAGTGTGATTGCACCCTTCCTATTCCTGGATTCCACCCGGACGGACTCAGTGTCTGGCCCCTCCATTATGTCTTCCTGAGTGCAGCTGTGATATTGTCCCTGGTTTGTAGTGGAACTCCACCACCTTTTACCTCCTCCTCTATCCTTTCTAAAACTTTAAAAACCTGGTATGTTAATCACACATTCCTGCCCATTGCTCAACCGAATGTTGAAAAAAAAGGCCACAACATCGTAGTTCCATGTACTGATCCATGCTTTAAGTCCATCACCCTTACCCATAATATTCCTCACATTAAAGTAGACACACTTCAAACCATCCGACCCATCATACCTGTTATTTTGATTTTGCCTTTCACTAGTTTCCCTAACATCTACCTTCTGGTCCAACCCTCACTGACCAGGTACTCTGTTTCCCAGTCCCCTGAAAAACTAGTTTGAACTCTCCGGAGTAGCATTAGCAAACCTCTCAGTTAGGATATTGGTTCCCCTCCAGTTCAGGTGCAACCTGTCCCTCTTGTACAGGTCACCCCTTCTCCAGAAAAGGTTCCAATAATCCAAGAACTTGAAACCTTGTCCCCTGCAACATCTCTTTAGCCACTCTTTCTTTCTTTTGTGTTTCAAATTGTCTTTATTGTGAAGCAACATCAACTTAACCACAACCGACAATGTCCTAAAGTGCAATGCTTCTTTTTTCTTTTCTTTCTTACAACAACATAATGAAAATCAAATGAATGTAATGTATAGTAAACAAGCAAAAAGCAAAGAAAACCCTACCACCCCATCTCCTTTCCCCTTCCCAGCCCTACCCTTCCCTCACCCCTCCTGTATGTGCTGTTTAGGTCCTAATGCCCCCCACACTTAATTCAGCTGTCAGTCTCTTCTAAATACAACAGAAATGGTTGCCAGAATTTTTCAAATTCGTTGAGTCTGTCCTCGATAACATATCTTATCCTCCTAGATGCAGAGTATCCATTAATGCAGCCAGCCATTGTCTGAGTGATGGAGTTTCCTCCTTTTTCCAGAAGATCAGTATGAGTTTCTTTCCATTAAGTATGCCATAGGTCAGGTGTTGTTGCTGGGTAGCCTGGAATTTATTTGACCTCGCAGAAGTCCTAAAAATTATTAAAATGGGGTCTGGTATTATCTGAACCTTTAGTATCTTTGATAGGATCTCAAATATTTGCTTCCAGTACTCTTGTATCCTGGGACATAAAGCATAACTATGTAACAAATTTGCCTCCGAGGACTTGCATTTCTCACACATTGGGGACACCTCTGGGAATATTTTATGAATCCCTACTTTTGAGTAATGTAGTCTATGTAGGATTTTAAACTGTATTAAACAATGCCTGGCACTGATGGAACAGGAGTTAACATACTCCAAAGCCTCATTCCATACAACCTCCTTTACCTCTGTATTTAGCCACGCTTTCTTCCGTGCTATCACCCCATTCCTACCTGCACTTGCCCGTGGCACCGGGAGTAATCTGGAGATTACTTTCTTAAAGATCTTTCGCTTTGGCCTCTTTCCAAACTCTATATACTCACCATGTAGGACCTCTTCCCCTTTTCTGCTATGTCACTGGACCAATATGCACATGACCTCTGGCTGTTCACCCTCCCCCTTGAGAGTATCCTGCAGCTGCTCTTATACATCCTGGACCCCAGAACACCAGCACATCTCGTTTGCAACCTCTGGATCTCCTTTCTGTCCCCCTAACTATCGAGCCCCCTATAACTACTGAAGGGCCGGTCAAGTCTCAGAGCTGACTCTGGCTACAGTGCCACCAGCCTGGCTGCCGCTGCCATGCTCTGACGGGTCATTATCCTCCCCCACCCCCCAGCAGTAACTTGTTGCTGAGAGGAATAGCCACAGGGAGACCCTGTCAAGAATAATTAATTTCCTGGACGAAGATTGGAAATTCCTTGCACCAGACAAAACCAAGAGGGCCACAGCCTTGTAGGAGGGTTTGAAGGCTTGCGTGCCTCAGTGACCTGGAGAACTATGTTGGCTGGCATCAGAGCTTTATATGTTGGCTCTTGGTAGAGTCACCCATGCCAAGCAGGTCAAAGGGTAGAGGCCAGACTAAGAGTGGTCCACCGGTCCTCCAGGTTCAGGGGTTCAGCTCAGGGCTAACGACTCTGATTGGTCAAAAGAAAAACTATTACAGAAAGAGCAATGAAGGATTCTATTTATCTGTGTGCAATGGTATATGGACAATGATAGGCAGAAATGGAGGACCTTCAGTGAGATCTGAAATGCCAGTCGTGTAATGGACAGTAACTAGACAAAACCCATGTTATTTCTGACTCAATATACTTCCAATCTTCAACCATGTCATGAGATAGAGCTGTAAAACAAAGGCTAAGAATGTCTGTGAGGAGAGAGGACCGGACCAGGTGTGTTGCTCTGATGGCTCTCAAACACGTCATATTGAGTTCTCATGTGCTTAAGGGCTGACTGCTCACACACTCGTTAGGTCGCACAAAAAGACATGGAAGAAGTAAAAAAAAACTATTAAAATTCTTAACTGAGGCTGGGGAGTTCTGGCTTGTCACTGAACACTCTAACCAATGTTTATAGACTACTGTTGAAAACCCCCTGACTAGTTGCATCTTGTTTGGTAAGGCAATTCACATACACAGGAACATAAGAAGCTTCAGAGCTTAGTAGGCTCAGCCAAAATCAAGACAGGCACGTCCCTTCCGACCATCAGTAGCATTTACAGGAGGCGCTGCCTCAAGCAGGCAACATCCATTAACAAAGCTCCCACCATCTTGTCCATGCCATCTTCTTATAGTTACCATCGAGTAGAAGGTGCAGATGCCTGAAGTTCCACATCATCAGGTTTAAGAACAGATACTTCCTGTCAACCAAATGGTCTTGAACCAGGCGATGTACCCTAATCACTATAGTTTAACAAAACTTAACCACTTCTTTCACTTAGCACCAAAATTGACTTTTTTGTTCTAATTTTATTCGTTCTTGCAAAAAATGTATATAATTTGTTTCATTTACGTTTTTTCTTGTGAATGCTGCAGAAACTTATTTCTCATTGTACCTGTGTATACATTGTGCATATGACAATAAACTCAACCTTGATTTTGAGAAGCACATTCTCCCAGCATGCTCCTTTTGTGGCCTAATCAATTTTGTATAAAATTGTTCCGTGGTCTCCTCCCCTCCCAGGCTGTTGAAGGCAAGAATCTCATATGTCCTCGCTATTTTATCCTCCTATGCTGTGGTCTTCAGGACCCTTGGACTTATACACTGAAATCTCTCTATTCCATCCATTGTGCATGTCCTACGCTTACTAATCATCCCAAAGTATATTGCCTCACAACTTACCAGGATTAAATTCCATTTGCTACTGCTCTGCCCATCTAACCAACTGATCAGTATCACACTGTAGCCTATAACTATCATTTTTAATATCAACAATACTGATGATTTTTGTGTTACCTTAAACTTAACATCTTATGTTCTATATTTGTTAACGTATGTCAAGTAATGTCAAGTCAAATGAAGTTTATTGTCATTTAACTATATACATGTATATAATGTATATAGAAAGGAGACATTTCTTTGAACCATAACACGATAACTTATGAAGGTGAGGATAAAATCTACAGATGAATCACACATGAGTAACAAACTAAAGTGCATCAAATATTGTGAGGTATGGAACAGATTAACCAGTGAAACTTTGAATACAATGCAGCTGGGAATTCAGAAGCCTAATGGCCTGGGGAAAGAAACTGTTTCTCATCCTGACTGTTCTTGTTTTATACATCATCGTCTTCTGCCTGATGGTAGAAAGGCAAAGAGGATGCTGGACGTATGGGTGGGATCCTTAATACTATTAAGGGCCCTGAGTACCAGTGCTCTTGATAAGTGTCCCCGATGGATGGTAGGGAGACCCTTATGATTCTCTCAGCTGTTCTCACAGTCCTTTGTAGGGACTTCCGGTTCAATGCTCTGCTGCTCCCATACCAGATGGAGCTGCAACTTGTCAGGACACTCTCAATGGTGCTCCTGTAAAATGCAGTTAACTCCTAGCACTGATCTCTGCAGTAGAGGTTTCCTTATATAAGAACAATCCTCCACTATCACCACTTGCCTCCTTTGATCACTCTAATTATGCACTGATTTTGCCAACTTACCCTGGTTCCAACCAAGTCTAATTGTGGATTACAGTAGAATTCTTAGAATTCTATAAGCTACACTTAGCTTTCAAGATTGATACAAGTAAAACATTTTGTGAATTGCACACATCTTTTTCCATGAACACATTAAAACAAGGGGAAAAATCCAAATAAAACATGATCTAAGGAAAGTTAATGGCCTTAATATGACATCAGTGTAAAGCCTGATGGGATTCCTCCTCTCCCACAAAAAGTACTCAAGCTCATGTTAGTGCTCTTGTCATTCAAATGGGCTTATAGTTAGCTAAAACAACAGATTCTATTACACATAATGAATTCATTTACATTGGCTGAAGATTGAACCGTAATATCTAAACTGGACCCTTTGGGTACAGCCAATTCAAGCATTTTTCAGCCAAATATAATTTTCTCATATCTGGAGGGAGGAGAAAAAAAATTTTTCGTAAGCTAGGAATCATATGCCAATTCTCTGTAAAAATTTGCTATGTTTCAGCATCTTCAAAGATTAGTGCACTTCTTGGGGACTGAATTTGCTTTCAGAGAGAGAAACCCCATATACTCATCCAACTAACTATCTAATTGGGGAAGCACCAAGGTCAGGTAAACGGAGGCACCGAGATGTATTTATGTTCCAGCTTCCATAAATGGTCTCTTTTTCCATTTGAAGCATGGACTTATTTTTCACAGTTTCATAAACTTCAGAAAAAAACCCCTCTAGGCCGGTAAGAATTCATGTTTAAGACCCATTTTGTGTTGGCACTTCCCACATTGGAACCTTACCATTCCCTGTTAGGTTCGTTATTTAAGCAAACAGAATCACATCAGATTTCCATTTCAAGCATTTCTTTGCATGTTTTAATTTGTGCGTTGCCTACTAAATCCTGGTCTTATTCCTTCAAGGTGAACTTTAAAGGCAAATTGTGCACTGTGACTCTACTGGATTATTTACTTAACCGCACATCTACCTCCAGGAGTGACATGAATTCAATTCCCTGTTTTGCAAAAACATCCAACATACGAGAATTCACAAAGGTTGCAGAGCCATGTATTTATGAACAAATTACAGGGTTGGTTGAACTTTTTTTCTGGTGTGTCATGCTTCTTTAAAAAGTCACAATGATCTCAAGGTTTTCAATACTGATCAGATGTGGAAAAGCTCTTCTGCTGAAATAGAAGCTCAGGAATATACAAAGACATGCTTATGTACTGCACAAAAAAATGACCATTGCCACTGTTGGACGCCGAACAATTAAACTTGAAATTGAACTTGAGTTGTGCAATTCCTTCATCTCTTTTACAAAATGTATCTGTTTATTTAAGAGTACACCAGTACCATACAATTACAGTATGTTCAAAGGAATGCTAAGTCAATCAGTGTCATTGCAATTGGCTTCACAGATAAAAGGCCCTCTGGAAGATATTATTTGAGATATCTAATCTGTTGTATCACGTGCAGTGTCAGAATGAATAAAGTGTTAACACATGTAGAGTTCATTGGGATGAATTGGTCTTTGGCTTGAGATATTGATTCCATTCTTCTTTTCACAGATGCTGCCAGATATGCTGATATTTTCCAGAATTTTCCATTTTGATTTCAGCACTAATTGGCTTTGAAGTGCACAATCATTGCCAGAGCTAGGCAGCGCTAAAAATGAAATCAAAGCTTCCAGAAGTTCCCCTTACAAAAGGTGCTGATATAAATAGTTTTGTGAACCGTTCAACTGGCTTAACGAAAATTCCTTGATACCATTCACACAGACAACTGTGGACAAGTGACCGGCAACAAAAGGACCACATTACAACTACTTTGCACAGACCTATTTTGTTAGCTTTTCAGTAGCAACACACGTTAATGTGGAACCCTCGTCATATTCAAAGGTTTGCTTGTATATCATAATTCTACTGTCACAGTGACAATAAGCACAACAATCAAATTAATTATGCTGTTATTAATATTTTTCATAGAATGGTTTAGCGAATTAAAATACATTTAGTGAGATTACACAGTTCATCTGAATTAAAGAGTCTGATTTAAAAAAATCTGTTTTGCATCACTTGCAAATTTAAATTGTTATTCTGTGTTCATATGGAAATGAGCATTTTTTATACAAAATGATCGCACTTTCTTTAGTGTATGAATAAATATGCTAATTGCTTAGCTGGACAAGAGCATGAATTATGCTGAATTCACTGATGTACAGTCAGCTAATCTTTTGCAACATGATCTCAACGCACATGCTGATGTCCCTAATTCACTGCATTATGCTGATATTTTTCTGACAAATTCGAACTACTTTTGTTTAAGTTCACCAAATCAGATCAGCTGACAAGGGTTCCTTCGTTCTGGCGATGTTCTCGAGGGGATGATTGGTCACCTTGTTCCGTCAGTCTGCACAGGAGCTGATAGTCATTTCACATTCTGTGTGATTGTGCCAAAGGTAAATTTTGTTCTTGTCTTTTTGCAGCTGTAGACATGCTGGACCACACTGACCTCCGCCAACGACACTGAAGCCTCTTTCACCTGGGTGGGACTGGACAGACCTACATCTAGTCTACTCTACCCACTCACAGCTGAGAATCATCTCTTCCAACATATTAACCTACTATCCTCAAAAATCTACCCCTGCCCTTATGAGAGATTGAAGTATGTTGGAGTTCAGCGAGGCCTGGTTGTCCTTGCACATGACTCTTGAAAGTTAACATGAGGGTTTGGAAAGCAAAAGGGAACATTAGGATTTACAACCTGAAGATTTGAGTACATGAAAAGAGATGTCTTGCTTCAATCTTGTGCTTCTGGAACAAGGTGTTTACAATGGCCTCTCTATATACAAAAGATATGGGTGGCACCGTAGTGTAGCAGCTGGCATAATGCTAATTTAGCACCAGCAACCCTGGTTCAATTCTACCACTGTCTCTCAGGGTTTGTACATTCTCCCCGTGACTGCGTGGTCTTCCTCTGGGCGCTCTGTTTTCCTCCCGCATTCCAAAGGTGTATGGGTTAAGTTAGTGTTGGCGCGTGGCCAAGTGGTTAAGGCGTTCGTCTAGTGATTTGAAGGTCGCTAGTTCCAGCCTTGGCTGAGGCAGTGTGTGTGTCCTTGAGCAAGGCACTTAACCACACATTGCTCTGCGACGACACCAGTGTCAAGCTGTATGGGTCCTAATACCCTTCCCTTGGACAACATCAGTGGTGTGGAGAGGGGAGACTTGCAACATGGGCAACCGCTGGTATTCCATACAACCTTTCCCAGGCCTGCACCCTGGAAACCTTCCAAGGAGCAAATCCATGGACTCATGAGACTAACGGATGCCTGTAATATGGGTTAAGTAGGTCAATTGGTCAGATGGGTGTAATTGGAGACCTTGGGCCTGAAGGCTCTATCACTCGGCTGTATGTCTAGCTAAAACAAAAATCAAGCAAAAGATAGACTTGCTAAAGAGAGAGAGCAACAGAAGTTCACCACTTTATTTTAGGAATGGTGTATATTGATCTGCATTCCCTTGATTTTAGAAGAATAAAAGCTGAACTTATTTAAATATCTAGAATTCTTAATATATGGAGCAGATATGTCCAGAACCAGGGGATGCGGTCTCAGAATAAGAGGTTGACCACCCAGGTTAGAGTTGAGAGGAAATCGTCACTTGTGATGAGCTACAACACACCGGAACTGCCGGGGTAAGTCAACAGGTCTCAGCTCGAAACATTGGCTGTTTATTTCCATCCATAGATGCTGCCTGACCTTCTGTGTCCCTCCAGCATTTTGTATGACTTGCTCAAAATTTCCAGCACCTATAGAATTTCTGGCACCACTCTGAGGGCAGTGGAGTCTCAGTTGCCGAGAATGTTCATATCAAAAGTCAATAGACTTTTAGATTTCAGGGGAATCAAAGGAAAGGGAAGTGGTACTGAGGTTACAAAACATTTTGAGAACGATGGAGAAGCACAAAGGGCCTAATTGCCTCCTCTTCCTTTTTTTAATATACATTCCTTAATTCTCATTAATGCTGTGCTCTTCAGCAACATTATCCAGAAGCCCGGGGCTAGCTTTCTTTGTCTGTACTGATGACACTTAATTACACCTTACCAACCCCTCTCCTAACACCTCCAAAACTTCTTCACAGTCAGGCTGCTTGTCCAAAGGCCAGCTCTCGGAGCAAAGAAATTTCCTCCAATTAAATACAGCAAAGACCAAAGCCTTTGTTAGCTGCTCCTTCCACCATCTCTGGTCCTAGCCACTGATTCACTGTTCTTCTGGCAACCACCACAAGGCAGAATTGGAATGCAAACTTGGTGTCAGTGTAAGCTCAAGGTGAGACACTAGCCATATCTCTGTCAGCTTTGTTCCTGCCTTAGCCGACATGTTGCTCACACCCACCTTTACATCACTGTTACCTTTATACTTGACTACTACAATGCGTAGATAGTTGGTATCTTTCATTCTACTATATGGATGAAGCTATTAAAAAGTTATTCAAAACAAACTCTATTCAGCATTACCTGATTTCATGCTGGCTGAAACAGGTTGCCAAAATTTGAATGCACATTCCCACTTTTGTAATCAAATTCCTCTGAGTCCTTACCTCTCTTAACTCTATTAGCTCACCCAATCATACAACTGTCAAATATACCTTCACTCATTTAATTCTGGCAAATCCCTGACCTTAATCACTCCAGTATTGCTCTTGGCTACCAATACTCAAAATTCCTAACCTAAAACTCCCCACATCTTTACTTTCAGATAATTGTTAAAACCTACTTCATTTGATCAGACTTTTGGTTATCTATCTTGGACTTTACAGTGGGGTGCTAATTCTTGGATTTATCACCCACAGCAGTCCCTCACATACCCAACTGTCCTCCCACCTTAGACAAATCCACACTGAAGAAGTTCCTAGATAGTGAGGCCCTTCTTGACAGAACTACAGTGGTTGACCGAAGCAAGAGCCAACAACAAAACCTGAGAAAACCTTCAATAAACAACAAAATCACACCACAGCTTAGCCATCTGTCAGAGCTGTCGCATTTTTTGTTTAACTTTCTAAGTATCCCTGACAATTAATCAGAATCAGGTTTAATATCACTGGCATACGTTGTAGAATGTGTTGCCTTTGTGGCATCAGCACAATGCTATATATAATAATGTTGAAAAAATATGAATTACATTAAATAAATAAACAAACAAACATACATACATACATATATATAAATTAGATCAGTGCAAAAATAAAAATAAATATTTAGTGAGCTTTATGGGTTCAATGTCCATTCAGAAATCGGATGGCAGAGGGAAAGAAGCTGTTCCTGAATCATTGAGTGTGTGCCTTCAGGCTTCTGTACCTCCTCCCTGGTGGTAGTAATGAGAAGAGAGCATGTCGTGGGTGATGGGGGTCCTTAATGATGGATGCTGCCATCATTAACATTTAGAAACATTCACGGGCAATTAAAAGTGCAAGAACAACAAAAATATTTAACGGTCATTACACATATAAAAATTCACCGAAAACATTTTAAAAAATAATTAATATTAGAGAAAACAAGTATCAAGTAAGTTTTCTGGTTCTTAGTTACACTAAAGATGAACCACCTCCAGGATCTTGCCCCAAAGTGCAGCTGACCGTGATTAAATATTGGGAACTCCACCATGATGGTGCTTTGCTACTTGGCTCCGTGTGCAGCCCACTGACAGATTCACTGGCATGTGTGGGATTTCCATGTTTGGAAATGCATGTGCTTCAGTCTCAGACTTGTTGTCATGGTCTTGGATAAATGCTAGCAGTAACACAACTACTCACAAATTCCAGGTCAATATTTCTTTTTTATGCCTTATTGTCAGATGTTGTGTAATAATTCGCCTTGGGACATTTTATTACATCACAAGCATATGGTGCATTAGAGTTGTTGCCATTTAATATATTTTTCTATTTTATTTCCTTAACATATTATTATTTCTGCCTTCCCTTACTTTCAGACTCAGACTGATTCAGTTTCCACTTCAAAATTGAGTATTTGTAGCATCTTAGGTCAACCCAACCTTTAACTGACCATAATGAGCTGGAGGAATGTGTTCATGCCAAATTATAGTGAGCTAACTGGTGCTGTAGGTAGAGTCAACTTACTCAGCACAGGGCAGGGATCAAAGCTAGGGAATTCCTGGGTGGTATGATTTTATACTTCATAGTATAGCACATTTACCATTCACAGAACTATGCATGCGTATTTTTTAAGCTGCAAACAGCACTTAGAACTTCTATGCAAACATAATGATCTGTTCAGACAGATTTAATATCATAAACTCTCAGTTCACTAAGTGTTTAGATATTCAAGACAAATTCTGTACTGATTAGCTCCCAGTTCAGAGAATCTTTCGATTAGAGCTCAGAGCAGAAGCCTGGCATTGCCGCTGTTTTGACTTAATCTGACTGCGTTCTTGTTGAATCAGGTGTTAAGCAGTGGGCACTCAGGACTGCTGAATAAATCTTCCCATCTGAGTCTTTGAGAGTGTGCACAATTCTTTTATTGTTCTTGCTAACCAGAAAATCTAAGGAAAGTCATAAAAGGGTTAATGCTTCCCCCATAAAACTTAGATGCCAATAACTGAAAAAGCAATTTTTTTCACAAAGCAACTAGGTTATTTTGTGGAGTTTAATTAAATAGAAAAAATCACTTCCCTGCAGATTTTCATAATTCTGCCTCCCAACAGGGGATAATTGAAAAATGCGGCAGAATGGATTCATGCTGTGTTAAAGGAGGTCTATAGAGAGGACACTGAAAGAGCTGGATGCACACGTTTCTGAGTTGGCAAACTCAGTTGTAAGGAGGGAATGAGAGAAAGGGGAGTTGTAACTGGCCTCCTGCTATTGAAGTCTGCTTGAATGGGCCACAACCCAATGAGTGTTTTGTCCACCGAGCAGCAGGCAGCTCAAGGAGTAGAACAAAAAAGGCGTTGAAAATTTTGCATCATCGCTACTTGAAGTAAAATATCAGCATTATGAAACCAAGGATTACTGCTTGTAGTTTGAATGAAATTAATGTGCGCCTCTGAGGCACAATTTTTTTTCTATTGATTTATTGAAGGCACTAATCTGTTTATTTTAAATGGATTAACATGTCCATTGGAATAATGATCAAAAATATTCAGTTGTATCGAGATCTGCTAATACTGGAGAAAGTATTTCATAGAGTGTGGTATTATTAAATTAACAATTTGAACAAGCTTTGGTTGAAGTTCCATATTAATTCATAATAACCTCTATTTTTAACTTGTGGAATGTCTTTATCAACAGTTCAAAGAAGGTCTATTTATGAATCTGGCCCTGAGTACCTGGCAGCTTAGGTTAATGAAATAGTTTGAAGAGCAGTTTTTTAATCTGTTCAAGAGTTTGGTTTGGGTGGAGATTATTGCTGAATTTGTTGAGAGTGTTGTGTGCAGTATCTCGGATGATTGCAATGGAAAGATTTTGCAATTCCATCTCCTTTGTAACTCCTCTGCCCCATTTGGTCTTGATGAAATGCAATGGCTACATGCAGATAACACAGAGTAAAGACCACTGATTTGGATTCACTGAGAACAGATCAGTGATTTGGAGGCCATATTAGTGTGGAAATATGGTTATCAGTTATCTTTGATATCTGTAGCACACTGACACAGCTGCCTCTCGGCACGAGAGAACCGGGTTTCAACCCGACCTCGAATGCCGTCTTTGTGGAATCTGCACAATCTCTCTGTAACTGTGTGGGTTCCCTCTGTATGCTTTGGTTTCCTCCCAAATCCTGAAGATATGAGAGTCAGTAGATTAATTGGCCTTATAGTGTAGGCAAGTGGTGAATGTGGGAAGAATAAAAATGGAATTAATGTAAATGGGTGGCTGATGGCCAACACAGACTCACTGGGCTGAAGGGTCTGTTTTCTTGTTGTATTGCCCTATGACTCTATGAAAGCAGACAGTAACCTATTGTAAGCCCTTCTTGTATTACACACAAATTGCTGGAGGAACTCAGAAGGCCTGGCAGTGTCTATGGAAATGAATAAACAACCGATGCTTTGTGCTGAGACCCCTCTTTAAGACTGAAGAGGAAGGGGGGAAGATGTCAGAATAAAAAGCTTCGGGGAGGGGATGGAGGCTAGCTAGAAAATGGTGGGTGAAGCCAAGTGGGGTGGGAAAGGTCAAGGGCTGGAGAAGAAGGAAGCTGATAGGAGAGCAGAGTGGACCATAGGAGAAAGGGAAGGAGGAGGGGACCCAACAGGGAAGTGATAGGCAGGTGTAGAGAGGTAAAAGGCCAGAGAGGGGAATAGAAGAAGAGGGGAGGGGGAGGGAAAAAACTTTTTACCAAAAGGAGAAATCAATATTCATGCCATCAGGTTGGAGGCTACCCAGGTGGAATATCAAGGGTTGCTCCTTCACCCTGAGGGAATTGGAATGGGGCACTTCACAGTGGGTCTGGGAACTGGAATTAGAATGTTTGGCCACCAGGAAGTCCCACTTTTGGCAGATGGAGCAGAGGTGCTCAATGAAGTGGTCCCCCGATCTACGACGGGTCTCACCAATGTAGAGGAGGCCTTATTGGGCGCACTGGACGCAATAGAAGACCCCAGCAGATTTGCAAGTGAGGTGTTGCCTCAATTGGAAAGACTATTTGGGGCCCTGACAGGAGGTGAGGGGAGAGGTGAATGGGCAGGTGTAGCACTTGGGCTGGTAGTAGGGATAAGTGCTGGGAGGAAGATTAGTGGGAAGGGACGAATAGACAAGGGGATCACGGAGGGAGAAATTCCTGCTAAAAATGGCGGGGGGGGGAGTAAGAGCGAGAGGAACTCTATCACTGTTAAGGCGTTGTGAAGATGGGGTAAGCACAGATATACAGGAAATGCGGGCGAGGGCAACATCAAGAGTGGCAGAAGGGAAATCCTGTTCTTTGAAGAAGGAAGACAACTCTGATATTCTGGGAACAGATGCAGTGGAGGCAAAGGATCTGGGAAAAGAGAATAGCATTTTTTACAAGAGATAAAGTGGAAAGAGGTATGGTCAACAGAACCATGGGAACTGGTAGGTTTATAAAAGATGTCGGTTGACAGTTTGTCCAGAGATGGAGATGGAGAGATTGAGAAAGGAGAGGGAGGTGTCAGAAATAGAACAACTGGATTTTAGGGCAGGGTGAAAGTTTGAGGCAAAGTGGATAAAATTGACAAGCTCAGCATGAGTGCATGAAGCAGCACCAATGCAGTCGTCAATGTTGTGGTGGAAGAGTTGGGGAATATTACTGGGGAAGGCTTTGAAAATGGACTACTCTGTGTAGCCAATAAAGAGACAGGCACAGCTGTGGCCCATGCAGGTGCCCATGGCTACCCCCGAGTCTGCAGAAAGTGGGAGGACCCAAAGGAAAATTTTTTGAGGGTGAGAACCATTTCGGCCAGACAGAGGAGTGCGGTGGTGGAGAGGAATTGATTGGCTCTTTCGTTAAGAAAGAAGCAGTAATCTTTGAGGCCTTCTTGATGAGGACAGAAGTGCATAGGGATTGAACATCCGTGGTGAAAATGAGGCAGTCAGGGCCAGGGAATTGGAAGATACTGAGGAGATAGACAAATATAGTTGGAAAGGGACTTAATCAAGGGGAATAGAATGGAATTGAGGTATAAGGACATGAGTTCAGTGGGGCAGGAGCAGGCAGAGACAATAGGCAAAACTCTTCTTGAGTCCGTATTCCGGTTCACGGTCTGGTCCATCAACCCTTGCTCCAGGTTTTCCTCTCTACCCTGTTTCTGTTCTTGTTGAGCTGTAATTGAGGCAGCTGATGCTCATTGGGGCTGGCTGCATAAATACCTTCAGAGACCAGGGCATGGCTGCTGGATTGTTCTTGTCCTTACTCCTTGTATCCCTTTCTCTGCCTTCTGTTTCCTTGCTTTGTCTTGCCGGTACCTCTTGCCTCACCTGAAGTTCTCGTTTTGCCTTGCATTGCCTGAAGCCTTGCCTGGTCTTGCTGGTAACTCTCGCCTCGTCTCGCCTTCAGTCTTGTCCTGGAGCCACCCCGTACCTAGCTCCCTTCTTGTCCCTTGCCTCCGTTGGGTAAGTCAGGTTGTCTTGCCATTACCCTGCGGCTGGTTCTGTCCCTTCTTGTCCCTTGCCTCTGTCGGGTAAGCCAGGCCGTCTTGCCATTACCTACGGTTGGTTCTGTCCCTTCCTAACCCTTGCCTCCGTCGGGTAAGCCAGGCCGTCTTGCTGTTGCCTGCTGTGGGTTCTGTCCCTTCCTGTCCCTTGCCTCCGTCAGGTGGTGATCCGCGCCCTGCCCAGGAGTAGCCTCCAGCCTCAAGTCTCTAGCCTCCCTCCTGCCAAGCCTCGCCTCGTCTCTAGCCTCTAGCCTCAAGCCTGAAGACTCCAGCCTCCTGCCAAACCTCGCCTCAAGTCTCTAGCCTCTAGCCTCAAGCCTGAAGACTCCAGCCTCCCGCCTCCTGCCAAGCCTCGCCTCAAGTCTCTAGCCTCAAGCCTGAAGACTCCAGCCTCCCTCCTGCCAAGCCTTGCCTCAAGTCTCTAGCCTCAAGCCTGAAGTCTCCAGCCTCCTGCCAAGCCTCGCCTCAAGTCTCTAGCCTCAAGCCTGAAGACTCCAGCCTCCTGCCTCCTGCCAAGCCTCGCCTCTAGTCTCTAGCCTCAAGCCTGAAGACTCCAGCCTCGTCCTGTCTGCCAGCCAAGCCTCGTCCTTGCCTAGTTCTGGGGTCCGAGCCAGAGGCAAGACCCAGGTACTGGGTCCTTGTCCAGTCTCTGGCTCGGAGTCCAAGCCCGGGCTTCTAGCTCTCTGGTCCAGTCCTGTTCCAGGTTCCTGGTTTTCGTGTCCATGTCCTTGCCCTCACCCTGTATCCTAGTCCTGTCCCTAGTCCTTCAGTGTCTGTGTCTTGCACTTGGGTCCGTTCCTAGCCACCTCCTTATGACACTTCTTGTATGGCGCTTGGGAATGAGGAGGCTCTGATCTGAACCTAAAATAGAATAGCCCATGAATCACTCAAGCGCTGTAAGATTGTAGCTCTCATCTGACCTGTCATTGTGTTCCAGGGCAGATAACACATAAATTACGTATTTTGCTCTTTATAATGGATCCAGGAATATACTGATAACTTAAATATAATTATAGGAAAAGTATGAAATGCAGAAGTTATACTGCAGAGTGATCATGATTTAAGCTGATGATTCAACACACTCTGACTGCAATGACCTGCCTCTGAGTCATATTCATG
Source organism: Mobula birostris (assembly GCF_030028105.1). Lineage (NCBI taxonomy): Eukaryota > Metazoa > Chordata > Chondrichthyes > Myliobatiformes > Myliobatidae > Mobula > Mobula birostris. The sequence continues at coordinate 24,256,271 of NC_092393.1, forward strand.
TGTCAATCTGAGGAAATTTGCATAGCAGACTGTTTTCAACAGCCTTATCACCCATGTCTTTGGGTCTTTATATAGCAAAACACCTTGAGGAACATCTTGTGGAAGATTGCCAAAAATATCTTCATGCAACTTCAGACAAGTTCGACAACCACACATCAAGAAAGGTGAACCCCTTAATGGATATAACAGATTTTGGAAAGGTTCACCATAATTAATCAATCACAGCATTGACTAACAGACACACTACATTATTAACATTTGGCTTAGAGGTATGTAACTGTACAATGCTTACTTAATCTTATCTTAAAAGTTCAGCAATTGCACAAAATGATTTCTTGTAGCAAACCATTCAGTGCTTTATTGCTCTATGCTTTCTTACTCAATAAAGCATAGAAGGCCAGTTAGCCCACCATATCCAGGCTAGCTCCCAGCAGAGCCCTGAGGCATAGGAAAGAGTATTTCCCTACCCACTTTATGAAATTCTATCAGAAAGTTTCGAAGTTTATTCTTTCGCCGATGTGACCATTAATGGTGCAAACAACATTTATAGTCTTTAAGAAAGCAGTGGTGTGCTGTGGTCTGTGTGTTTTATGAGCCCTTCACAGGGAGGGAATGTATGATTTTGGCAACAACCCTTTGTTGAAGATACTCCCCCTATGCTTTTAGGTTAAACTTCCAGGAATATGACCAGTGATGATAAAAGAACAATGAAATGCTTTAAAATGAGGACCGCAACAGCAATGGCATTCAGTAAGATTGTGGACGTGGAGGTGCTGTTCAAGATGCCTGCAGTATGTGAATGGCAGCAATGCATTATGTAGATGGTACATGACTACAGCATGTCAGTGTCGGAGGAGATGTATGTTTAATGTAGTTTTGGGAGGGACGATCTAGAGCAGGGGTTCCCAGCCTTTTTTATGCCCTGGACCCCTACCATTAACTGAGGGCTCGATGAACCTATGATCCAGAGGGTTGTTTTTTATTGAAGATGTAATCGAGCTTCCTGATCGTTGATGGGTGCAAGTGGAGATTATTCCATCGTAATCATCAATGGTTGAAAGGCTCCAGAGAGTCAGCAGGTGAGCCATCCCCTGATATAGAGTGTCTTGTACTCATATCGCTGATCTACTTACATTTCTGCTAAGTGCTGCCTCTACCCAGATCGCTGCTCTTTGGGCATTTATTGCTGGCAATTCAATTCAGTGTCAAGAGCTGTGTTTAAAGTCTTTCTCGTTCCTCCAGCATTTTGTTCACCATTGTCTGTTGGCTAATGCCTTCTTTTGTTTCGTATGCACCTCATTATGCTTTAGTTGCATCAGGTTGGTACCTCTGTACTGGGTACATCTAATAATTCTCCATGCTCTTTTGGATTCACAAATTAATCAGGATTGGTTCTCTAGCTTGAGGACCTTTTAGGGCGGAATATGTTAGCTCATGAGGTGAAATTCAATTTTGTCAAAGAGTCATAGAGCATGGAAATAGGCCCTCTCAACTCAACTTGTTCATGTTGACTAAGTTGTCTGGCGAATGAGTCCCATCTCTGTGGATTTTAAACACTGCTAACGTGCCTGCCTCATCTACTATTTCTGGCAGCTCATTCCAAATACATCCCAGCCTTGAACACTGTGCAGGAGTTTCTCAGGGCGGTGTCATAGATCAGCCAACTTCAGCTGCTTCTGTCATGAAAAGAAGTGGTCCCACCTCTGACCCTTAGAGAACACCACTAGTCATTGACAGGCAACCAGAAAAGGTGGCCTTTATTCCCACCATTTGCCTGCTGCCAGTCAGCCAATCTGCTATCCATTCTAGTATCTTTCCTGTAGTACTGTGGGCTCATGTCTTGTTAAACAGCCTCATGTGTGGTACCTTGCCAAAGGCCTGCTGACAATCCATTACACAACATCCACTGGCTCTCCTTTGTCTGTCCTACTTGTTATTTCCTCAAAGAATTCTAACAGGTTTGTCAGATAAGATTTTCCCTTGAGGAAACCATGCAGACTCAGGCCTATTTTATCATGTGCCTCCACGTATTCTGGAACTTCATCCTTAATAATGGACTTCAACATCATCCCAACCATTGCAGTTAGGCTAACTGGCCTACAATTTCCTTTCTTTTGCCGCCCTTCCTTCTTAAAGAGTGGAGTGATAGTTATAATTTTCCAGTCTCCGGAACCATTGCAGAACCTAGTGTTTCCTGAAAGATCATGACTAATGCCTCCACAATCTCTTCAGCTACCTCTTTCAGAATCCATCTGGTCCAGGTGACTTATCTACCTTCAGACCTTTCAGTTTCCCAAGCACCTTCTCCTTAGTAATACAAACTATATTCACTTCTGCCCATTGACACTCTCAAATTTCTGGCACACTGCTAGTTTCTCCCACACTAAAGACTGATACAAAGTACTTCTTAAGTTCGCCTGTCATTTCTTTGTTCCTCCAATTACTACCTCTCCAGTATAATTTTTCAGTAGTCCAATATTTACTCACGCTGCTCTTTTAGTCTTTTTATATTTGAAAAAAACCTCTCTCATTCCTCTGTAATTCACTTTATACCACTGTAATGGTGATACATGACAAAAGCTAGTCCCTCTCAAATTGTGGGGCAAATTCTATCATATTGTGATCACTGCCTCCTAAAGGTTCCTTTAACTTAAGCTCCATAATGAAATCTGGCTCATTACACAACATCCAATCCAGAATTACCCTTCCCCTCTTTGTTACTCTGACTCCACATCTTTGGAACCCCTGATGAAGGGGCTCAGCCTGAAACGCTGACTAAACTTTTTTCCATGGATGCTGCTTGGCGTGCTGTGCTCCTCTAGCACTTTGTTTGTATTGCTTGGTGTGCTGACTATTGTAATATTGCCCTTTTTACATGCTTTTCAATTTCCCTTTGTAATTTGCACCTCACATACTTGCTACTGTTCGCAAGCTTGTATATAACTTCCATCAGGGTCTTTTTACCCCTGCAGTTTCTAAGCTCTGACCGCAAGGATTCTACATCTTCCGAGCTGACTGTATGTCACCTCTTTCTAAGGATTTGTTTTCATTTTTACCAACAGAGCCACCTTACCCCCTCTGCCTCCCTGCCTGGCCTTCTGATGCAATGTGTATCCTTGGATGGTCCTAAGCTCCAAACTATGATCTTCTTTCAGCCACAATTCTGTGATGCTCATCATGTCATACCTGCCAATCTCCAACTGCACTACAAGATCATCTATCTTATTCCATAGATTACATGCATTTAAAAATAACATCTTCAGTCCTGTATAATTCAACTCATCCCACTGATGACAATTTTGCCCTATCTTCCTCACAGTCTCACTACACACTGCATCATTTTGCATACCAACTGCCCCACCCTCAGCTCTATCAATCCGGTTTCCATCCCCTTGCCAAATTAGTTTAAACCATCTCCAACAAACCTGCCCACACAGATATTGGTTCCCCTCGCATTCAGGTGTAAATCTTCCTTTTTGTACAGGTCATACCTTCCCCAGAAGAGATCTCAATGATCCAGACATCTAAAACTTTCCCCCCTGCACCAATTCCTCAGCCACGCATTCATCTTATTCGTCTGCCAAATCATCCTATTTTTACCCTCACTGGTGCATGTCATAGGCAGAAATCTAGTGATTGATCCCATGGAGGTCCTGCTTTTCAGCTTACTTTCTATCTCCCCGTCTTCTCTCTTCAGGACCTCCTTCCCTTTCCTACCTATAATAACGGACATAGACACCCAGCCGGAGAGCAACTTCAGAGTTACAGGACTCTTTTGGAAACACGGACTGGACCATGCTCAAGGAGGCGGCTACCTATGATCGTCACATTAACATCGACGAATATGTGAGATCTGTGACGGCCAATATAAAGAATTGCATCGAGGACGTTACTGTTATCAAACACATCTATGTGAGGGCAAATCAGGAGCCATGGTTGACAGCAGAGGTTAACATACCATACCAGCACAGCATAATAGACTACCAGCCCCATGCATGTCAATGACAGTGACTCTTCTCTTCCTGATGGGCTGAATGTCTTTTATGCATGGTTTGATGCACAGAGTGATGTGCTTCCAAGGAAGGCCCTCCCTTCCCTCCCGCTCCCAGAGGAGCAGGCACTCTGTTTGGCTGCAGCTGAACTGAGGATGTCCCTAGCCAGGGTAAAGCTGAGGGCTCTGATGACATACCTGGTTGGGTGTTCAGTGACTATGCAGCCCAGTTAACTGAGGTTCTAACCGACATCTTCAACATCCCTCTGGGACAGTCCACTGTCTCCTCTGCTTCAAGGTGGCCACCATCATTCCGGTGCCCAGGAGGTCAACAGTGACTTGCCTCAATGACTACCATCCAGTGGCACTGACCTCAATATTAAAGAAGTGTTTTGAGTGGCTGGTTATGGATTGCATTAAATCCCATCTTACTGTGACATTGGAGCCTTTCCAGTTTGCTTATCTCACAGATCAGTCCACTGATGATGCCATAGCCTCTGCACTCCACTCCGTCCTGTCCCACCTGGAAAGTAGTAACTTATATGCCAGGATGCTGTATATTGACTTCAGCTCAGCATTCAATACAAGCAGCCCTTAACGGCTGGTGGATATACTGTCCTCGTTGGGTCTCAACATATCTCTCTGTGATCGGATTCTGAACTTCTTGACAGAAAGGCCACAGCCAGTCAATGTTAGCAGAAACATCTCCAGCTCCATCACACTAAGCACCAGCCTTCCCCAGCGCTGTCTGCTCAGCCCGCTGCTGTTCACACTGCTAACGCATGACTGCATTGCTAGATCCAAATTCAAACTGAATCATCAACAGTGGTTGGCCCTTCAACAGCAATGCTGGGACGGTGTACAGAGAAGAGGTAAGAGTGGCTGGGAGAATGGTGCAAGCACAACAACTTGAGCCTCTACATGGACAAGACCAAAGAGATGATTGTGGCCTTTAGGAAGGTGCAGGCTGACCATTCCTCACTGCACTTGCGTAACTCCTCTGTGGAGAGAATTAGTACCAAGACTCTGGGAGTTTACATAATGGACAATCTCACCTAATCCCTCAACACCACCTCTTTGTTCAAGAAAGCACCTCAGCGTCTCCACTTACTGAAGAGGTTGAGGCAAGTGAGCACCCCCCCCGCTTAATTTTCACAGGAGCACCATCAAGTGACTCCTGACGAGCACCATCACCATCCAGTATGAGAAGTGCAGGGTATCTGACTGCAAGTCCCTACAAAGGTTTACGAGAACTGTCGAGAGGATCAGCAGTTTCTCTTCCACCCATTAGAGATATTTATCAGGAGTGCTGAGCTTGCACGGCCCTCAGCCTTGTCAACGATCCATCCAACAGTCCAAGAGTCTCTTTGGCCTCTACCATCAGGAAAGAGGTACCATAGCATTAGGGTAAGACTTAGTAGGATGGGAAAGAGCACCTTCTCACAAGCTGTGAGACGACTGAACTTCCTGCCACCACCCAGATCTCATCAGATATGAAGTGCTAGTAGCATAACAGTCCTTACTTCTTAACTTGTCTTGTATATGCACCTTATTATTTGTTAATGTATTTGCGGTAATATTACTTTATGTGCTATGTGAGTGCACCTTGGTCCAAATGTTGTCTCACATGGTGGTATACAGTACACGTGTACAACTAAAGGACCATAAACAGAACTTGAGCTTGAATTTAAACTACGTCATTGCTACTAATATATACTGTGACTTCCGGCTTCTCACTCTCCCTCTTTAGAACGCTGTGGACCCGATCTTTGGCATCCCTGACCCTGGCACCTTGGAGGTAACATACCATCTGGGTGTCTATTTCACGTCCATTGAATCTGCTGTCTGCTCCTCTAACGATGGAATCCCCTATGAGTACTGCACTCCTCTTCTCCCCACTCCCCTTCTGAGTCACAGGGCCAGACTCAGTGCCAGAGACCTGACCGCTGTGGCTTTCCTCTGCAAGGTCATCCACCCAGCAGTATCCAAAGCTGTGTACCGTTTGTTGAGGGGAACAGCCACAGGATAAGCTGCACTGGAGGCTTTTCCCCTTCCCCCTCCTGACGGTCACCCAGTTGCCTGTGTCCCGCACCTTGGGTGCAACTATCTTCCTGTACCCCTCAGCCTCCCGAATGATGCGGAGTTCATCCAGTTCCAGCTGCAATTCCTTCACACGGTCTGAAAGAAGCTGCAGCTCGATGCACTTCTTGCAGGTATAGTCGTCAGGGATACTGGTTGTCTCCCTGTCTTCCCACATCCCTCAAGAGGACCATTTGGTTGGTGGTGTTGTAGATAGTGTAGAGGATTGTCGAAGATTGCAGAGAGACATTGATAGGATGCAGAGGTGGGCTGAGAAGTGGCAGATGGAGTTCAACCCGGAGAAGTGTGAGGTGGTACACTTTGGAAGGACAAACTCCAAGGCAGAGTACAAAGTAAATAGCAGGATACTTGGTAGTGTGGAGGAGCAGAGGGATCTGGGGGTACATGTCCACAGATCCCTGAAAGTTGCCTCACAGGTAGATAGGGTAGTTAAGAAAGCTTATGGGGTGTTAGCTGTCATAAGTCGAGGGATACAGTTTAGAGTCGCGATGTAATGATACAGCTCTATAAAACTCTGGTTAGGCCACACTTGGAGTACTGTGTCCCGTTCTGGTCGCCTCTCTATAGGAAGGATGTGGAAGCTTTGGAAAGGGTACAGAGGAGATTTACCCGGATGCTGCCTGGTTTAGAAAGTATGAATTATGATCAGAGATTAAGGGAGCTAGGGCTTTACTCTTTGGAGAGAAGAAGGATGAGAGGAGACATGATAGAGGTGTACAAGATATTAAGAGGAATAGATAGAGTGGATAGCCAGCGCCTCTTCCCCAGGGCACCACTGCTCAATACAAGAGGACATGGCTTTAAGGTAAGGGGTGGGAAGTTCAAGGGGTTTAATAGAGGAAGATTTTTTACTCAGAGAGTCATTGGTGCGTGGAATGCACTGCCTGAGCCAGTGGTGGAGGCAGATACACTAGTGAAGTTTAAGAGACTACTAGACAGGCATATGGAGGAATTTAAGGTGGGGGTTATATGGGAGGCAGGGTTTGAGGGTCCGCACAACATTGTGGGCTGAAGGGCCTGTAATGTGCTGTACTATTCTATGTAATCTATGTAATTTAACTACCCTGCATGGCATCCCACTGCTGTAAATGTACAAGAAGAAAGTGAGAAAGAAATTAAACAAACAAATCTACCTACAGCCTTCACCTCTCCTTGCCAAAGTGCCTACGAGCCAAAGCCTGAGCTCACACAATGACTACTCCACTTAAACCTAACTTCTTGTTATTGGCCCTTGTCAAGTGCCTATTCATGCACATTCCAACGTCTCCGTGGGAACTGTGGTGTGCAGGGTGCTTCAACTGCCTTTCCTGCTTCTTCTGAACTCTCTCTCTCCCAAGGTCTCCTCAGAATGTCCCATCTGTTCTTCTTGCTTCTTTTAACCTCCGTCTTCTGCAACATAATCCAACGTCTCCTTGAGAACTGTGGCATGCAGTTTTATATCTTCTTTTTTACAATCACAAAACTCTGCTGGATATTAAGACCATCAAATACTGTAGGTCTACCCCACCAGCGGGTTGCTGGATAGCCACGGAGCTGGACTTGTTGAGGTCCACGCTGCCGCCTGGACTTGCTGTGCAGAGGCAGCGCGCAGTCCAACAAACAGTACAAACGATTGTCTTGGAGGTCTTTAATGTGATCGTAAGATCCTGTTAGACACTGGTAATGTAGAATACTGCCAGTCTGGTTCACTGGTTCATTGTAGACCCCGGCGGGGGGGGGGGGCGGGGGCTGTGTTACCTTGTTTGCTGTGTGGACCAGGTCCTTGTGTCCCCAGGACAGAAGACACCGGAGACAGTGCGGGAGAGAGCAGAAGCTCCTGTGGGTGCGCTAGCACCTGTGCTGGGTCAGGGGGCTGGCCTCTCCCATCTGTACTGCCTGCCCTCCATAGCTCGCTTGGTGAAAGATATCCTGAGTTGTATTCATCTGCGTGTGACGAGGCACAAGCGCATGATGAGGAACTGCTGTGTGTGCTCAGTCCTGCAGAATCGTGACTCCAGGGTAACATCCCATGCACCATTAATCTGCAGACCATGACACTCACGGACTTGGGCTATATTATTTATTTGTGACTATTGTATTTTCAGCTATCGTAACTATATGTGCTAAATGTGCTGTGTGTGACAGTTGGCTACGGCATCCTGCACCTTGGCTGTATTTCATTTGGCTGTGTTCAGGTGTATGGTTGAATGACAATTAAACCAGAGCTTGAACTTGAAGTATAGAATGTGAATTTTTTAAGTATTCTTGGCTACTTTAGCCAGAGCAAGTTCCATCTTGCTCTGTGGTATCCTTGCTCACTAAAACACAACTTCACTGAAGGTACTGTGATCGGCCTTGAGTCTGCACAGCCCTCTGGGATGCAAACAGCTGCGTAACATTTTAGTAAAAGAAATGCATTTCTGGATAATGTTGCAGTTTATTCCTCCATGACCTATTTGTTGTCCCCAAACTACCTTGAAAACATGTCAAGGTTTAACTGAAGTCTCTTATTAAAGAACTTGTAATATCTAACAATGTGCACATTGATCCATTTGCAGTGCTGCTACAATTTTGTATCTGATGCTGGTAATGTTACACCCTCATAAATCAAGGGAGAAAATTCAGAAACCACTCAATCAGGGGAAAAAAGTATTCTTGGAGGCAAACACCAAAATAAATCAGACATTGTCTTCTTCACAAAGTGTTTTTGGATAATCATTAGATAAATGGATGGGTAGATTTCCCTCACCTGTAATGATTTTATAAGCAACTATTATTGGTCACTGTAGAATTTAAAGGGGATTGTCTTTGATAAATCAACACTTTATACTCTTTGCAAGAGAAATGATGTAAGTACAGCACCAGTTAAAATGGATGTTAAAATATCAAACCACTGACACAGCAAATTACTTAAGAAGCAATACCCCACTGCAAATTACGTTTTTGTCCAATGCTTTCCTTGACAATAAGATCATGTATCGAGAAAGTAAACCAAATTATTGAAAATGAAATGTGTTTTAAAGACAACTCAGTAATGGTACAAGATCGATGATGAGGAAGCAAACAGCAAGATACTTTTCAGGTTTGTAGTTTGAAGTATTCTAGGCCAAATGTTGAAATGTAAGTTGAAGGAAAAAAATCAAAGTGCAGTATAAGGAATGGCTGACCAGGCTAGCACTTTCTTCCTTGGAATTTTTCGAAAATGAGGGGTTTAAAATTACAAGGGGCATAGATAACGTGAATGGTAAAAGTCTTTTCCCTAGGGCAGAGAATGCCAAAACAAGGGGGCATATATGTATGTAGGGTGAAGAGGAAAGGCTTAAAAAGGACTTTTTCACTCAGAGGGTGAGTATACATTCTCTGATATTTAATCAAACAAGTTAAACCATTTGAGTACAGGTGTCCCCCGCTTTTCAAATGTTCGCTTTACGAAACCTCACTGTTATGAAAGACCTACATTAGTTCCCTGTTTTCGCTAACAGAAGGTGTTTTCACTGCTACGAAAAAAAGCAGCACCCGAAAAAAAGCAGCGTGCAATAAAAGGCAGCGTGCGCCCCGAGCAGCCGCCCTCCCCAGGATTCCGAATGGCATTCTGGCCGGCATTGCTTAAACACGTGCTTGTGAGCAGCCATTTGCAAGATGAGTTCTAAGGTATTGGAAAAGCCTGAAAGAGCTTGTAAAGGTGTTACACTCAGCGTAAAACTAGACATAATTATGCGTTTCGATCGTGGTGAATGAAGTAAGGACAAAGTGAGCTTGGCTTGTGGAAGCTGATGAAGATGATGTTGGAGAGATTTTGGCATCCCATGACCAAGCACTGATAGATGAAAAGCTGATGCAATTACAAGAGGAAAGGATAACAATCAAAACCAAATGCACTAGCCAACGGACCGAGAGTGAAGTTGTCCAGGAATTGAACGTGAGGCAACTACGTGAGATCTTCGCTGCAATGATAAAGTACGACTTTAACTTTGAAATGGTACATCGGTTTAGTGCATATTTGCAGGATGGTTTGAGTGCTTACAAAGAACTGTATGATCTAAAAATGCGCGAGGCTAAGCAATCAAGCAAGCCTTCCACATCAGCCACAGCAGATGACGAACCTCGACCTTCGACATCGAGGCAGGCAGAGATAGAAGATGACCTGCCTGCCCTGATCGACGATGAGATGACACCCCAGTGTCCCACCACCCCAAACCCCGGGCCGCGGACAGATACCAATTCGTGGAAAATGCAGCGGTAGCCTCTGATCTGGGCCGACATTTACGTGCCAGGCAGCACCTAATTAATTAGCTTGTTTATTTCAGCTTTTTTCTTAAAGATACGCTGGATGCGTCCCGGCTACCGCTGTACCCCTGCATTCTTCGCGGATCGGTATCGGTTGGCAGCCTGGAGGGTGGGGACCACTGCACCATCCCAACCTCCGACTCAGCCTAACACACCATCATCAGTGTGCTCGACGCTTTCCACTTCCAGTAAGTGATACTACACTGTACATACATTATTTCTACTTTATATAGGCTGTGTATTTTTACGTGTTATTTGATATGATTTGGCAGCTTCATAGTTTAAAGATTACTGGAAAGCGCTTGCGCCGTGTTTTTGCCAACAGCGCTTGCGTGAGATTTTCGCTACAGAGAACAGTGCAGGCAATTATTGTGGAAAAGTATTCTACTTTATATAGGCTGTGTATTCATCATATCATTCCTTCTTTTACTATATGTTACTGCTATTTTAGGTTTTATGTGTTACTTGGCATGATTTGGTAGGTTACTTTTGGGTCTGCGAATGCTCACAAATTTTTCCCATATAAGTAAATGGTAATTGCTTCTTCGCTTTGTGACATTCCAACTTACAAACCGTTTCATAGGAACGCTCTACCTTCGGATGGCGGGGGAAACCTGTATATGGAAGAGTATTGAAGCAGCAGAGTCCAGGTCCGAGCACAAGGAACAACCCAAGGTTAGGCCGATTTCAGCGCTGGGCCAGGTTGAAAAGGTCAGGGTATCGGGGCTGGAGGTGAGGGTCGGACCGGTTCACTCGTCTCTGTACTGAACTGAGGCTGGGGCCTGCGACTAACTTCTGAATCTGCCTGCCTGTGGACCCACTTTTGTGAGCTTCAATTCTGAATGCCACTTGCTTTCTTTTATTATTTTTTTTCTCTCTGGTGTTTGACGTTTTTCTTTTGTTTTAACGGGTTCACTTGGGATTTCTTTGTTTAGTGGCTGCCTGTAAGGAGGCAAATCTCAAGGTTGTATAAAAAACACATACTTTGATAATAAATGTACTTTGAAGTTTGAACAAGCTGTAGGGAAAGTGGTTGAGGCTGGTAGAATAGTATAATTTAAGAAGCACTTGGACAGGTACACGGAGGGCTAGGCTTAGAGGGATACGGGCCAAAGGTGGGAAATTGGGACTAGCTGGGAGGGCACTATGGTCAGTATAGATTTGTTGGGCAAAGGGCCTGTATTCATGCTGTACTGTGTGATGACTTTGACTCTATCATTCTGTCAAAACTGCTACAGCAAAGTTGTGAAACAGTTCCTTCAGATTCAGTGTGATTTTGGCAGGTGGTAGGCTCCTGTTGAACAATGCCTATTGTACATGAAACAATAGTAACAGAATATGATAACTAAGCTCCCAAGTCATAGAAGATCAATTAAAATCTTAAAATAATGTGGAAAGGGCTGTATTTATTGTCGACCTCCAGTTGCCTTGTGATTGTGATAGGAAATCAGCTTCATTAGCAGATGCATCCATTGTCATAGCAGCTTATATATAATTAAGTTATTGGCTAAACTTTTTCAGGGAATGATTAAGAATTGATCTGAGGTTATATAAAGGGCATACTGAGTAACAATAATAAGATTTTCTTCCCTAAAGAATATTAATCAATCAGACAGCTTTCAAAGCAATTGAGTACTTTTGTCATCTACCTGTTTTCTACTTCAGATTTATTAAACTACTTGAGTTTAAATTCTACAGCCAATTGAAATATAAATTCATGCCTCCTGATTAGAGTCTAGACCTCAGCATAATTAAATTTGAGCCATAATACCTTTTCTCCCACAATGTGCATAAAATTATACATTTACATATTAATCATGAATTAGTTAAGTGAAAACAAGTTCTCTCTGTGACAGTCCATAGACTCCTTTCAGTTGGACTTGTGTTTAATAACTACACGTTTTTGACACTTATTCTTAATTACTTCTATATTGCTGAAGATATAAGGAAAATATAACTCATAGCTAATTAAAATTTGATGAGTGAGAATTGTTCAGAGGCTCACGTGCCCCAGGGGATGAATCTTATCAGTCGATTCTTTTTTTAGATGTGTGTCATCTCCTAAAATAATGCCACCTACTTTTTTTTTAATATTTTATTTATGATTTTCTACAAACTACAGCATAAAAAAATCAATGGTATAAATAGAAGGATCATTGCAATACAGACAAAAATAACAATAGTGCATATCTTAACAAATGAGCAAGTCTCCAATATTAAAAATGAAAAAAAATAAAAAAGGAAGCACCCAACCCACCCACTGTTCAACTCCAAGCCAACCATTATATTATAAGTATACATATTTGAAAGGACATTTGAGATAAACTTTTATCACCCCAGAGCTATACATTGTAGTAAAAAAATGAATAATAATAAAAAAGCAGCCTGCTACCTAATCAAAAAAAGTCAAAGAAAGCTGGAAATGCAGGATCTGACAATCAAGGGAAGAAAAAAAAAATACACCTGTCAATCTGAGTGAGAATTATGAAAATATTCAAGAAAAGGTCCTCACACCTTATGGAAGTTTATGTCCAAATTAAAAAGTGAATAATAAATCTTTTCAAGCTCTAAACAAGACATAATATCCCTAAGCCGTTGAACATGGGTAGGGGGAACTACATCTCTCCACTTAAGAAGAACTGCACGTCTAACTAAAAGAGAGGCAAAAGACAATGTTTGTCGTTTAGCTGGGATCAAATGCTTGTCAGATTCTCGAGAAATACCAAAAAGAGTGATCAAAGGATCAGGTTCCAAATGACAATTTAATATAGAAGATAAAGTTGAAAGAACATCTTTCCAAAATTTTTCCAAAGAAGGACAAGCCCAATACATATGAATAAGGGAAGCTTCACCTCCTTTGCATTTGTCACACCAGGGACTAATATCAGGATAAAACTTTGCCAATTTGGTTTTAGACATATGAGCCATGTGGACAACTTTAAACTGCAAAAGACAATGATGAGCACATAAAGAAGTTGAATTAACTGACTTAGGAATTGAATCCCAAACCTTGTCGGACAAAGAAAAACCAAAGTCATGCTCCCAAGCAGTTTTAATTTTATCACAAGGGGCTCGTCTGAGATTCATAAATTTGACATAAATAGTAGAAATTAAACCTTTACCCAAGGGGTTCATTTAAAGAAACAAATCTACCACATTTTTATTAAGTTGTTCAGGAAAACATGGTACTAAAGGGCTAATGAAATGTCTAATTTGAGGATATCTAAAAAAATGAGTATTCAGTAAATTAAACTTTGTAGACAACTGTTCAAAAGCCGCAAACCGATTGTCTTTAAAAAGATCTTCAAAACGCCTGATACCTCTCCTACACCAGTCTTGGAATGTGGAATCCTGCCTAGAAGGTTGAAATAAATGATTGTATAGAATAGGACTAGAAAGGGAAAAACTATAAAGGCCATTTTCTAAATTGAGCCCATATTCTCAGAGTATGCCTGATTACAGGATTAATAATAAACTTTGGCAGGTGGCAAGGAACTGTAAACCCAAGTACAGCTGGAATAGATAATTTCTTATAAGCATTCAATTCCATTGCCACCCATGTTGGACAAATAGACTGATTATAAAAGTAGGACCAAAAGATAATAATGCGAATATTGGCTGCCCAATAATATGAATGAAAATTAGGCAATGCCAAGCCACCTTCTCTTTTAGGCTTTTGAAGATGAGCTTTATTAAGTCCGGACTGTTTACCCTTCCACAGGTATGACGAGATAATAGAATCTAAAGAATCAAAAAAAACTTTAGGAATAAATATAGGTAAAGATTGAAATAAGTGTAAAAATTTAGGATGAATATACATTTTAATTACATTAATTCGCTCAATTAAAGACATAGATAAAGGTGACCACTGTGCTTGACTCTGTTTTGTAAAATTTAAAAGATTATTGAAATTCTCATCAAAAAGGTGATTATAATTCCTTGTTACTATAATACCAAGATAAGTAAAACAATTGTTTACTACTTTAAAAGGGAGATTTTGAAATTCTAATGCTTGTGCTTCTTTATTTATCGGAAAAGATTCACTCTTATATAGATTAAGTTTGTATCCGGATAACTGACTAAATTTATCAAGAAGTAAAAACATCAAAGATAAGGAAGTGGTCGGATTTGATATGAAAAGTAACAAGTCATCGGTGTATAGAGAGACTTTATGCTCAATCCCGCCCCTCCCGATCCCAGTTAATTCGGTACAACTGCAAAACGCAATTGCCAATGGCTCGATAGCCAGATCAAATAGCAGAGGACTTAAACGGCACCCTTGTCGGGTGCCACGTTTAAGATCAAACGGTTGGGATTGCTGAGAGTTAGTCAAAACGGATGCAATTGCATGAGGATATAGTATCTTAATCCACTTCATAAAATTATGTCCAAAATCAAATTTTTCTAAAACCGCAAATAAATAGTGCCATTCCACCTGGTCAAATGCCTTTTCATCAGCAAGAGAAATAACACATTCAGGAATCCCTGATGAAGATGAATATAGGATATTAAAAAGACGCCTAATATTAAAGAAGGGAAGGCGATTTTTAATAAAACCAGATTGATCTTCAGAGATAATTAAAGGTAAAATAGTCTCTAATCTACGGGCCAAAACTTTAGTTAAAATTTTGACATCTACGTTTAATAGAGAGATCGGCCTATATGAAGCACATTCTAATGGATCCGTACCTTTTTTCACTAAAAGAATAATACAAGCCTCATCAAATGATGCAGGCAATTTATTTTATTTAAAAGAATCAGAAAAAACTAAACTAAGTTGGGATAAGAACAATAAAGAAAATGATCTATAAAATTCTGCAGAAAACCCATCAGGACCAGAAGATTTACCAGGCTGCAAAGCAGAAATAGCAGAGGATATTTCCCCTAAGGATAATGGCTCATTCAATTTATGTTTGAGATCAGAAGAAAGTTTAGGAATAATTAAACTATTTAAAAATTGCAAAACATTAGTATTACCATTAAAGGATTCAGAGGTATAAAGTTGAGAATAAAAATTCCTGAATGTATCATTAATTTCAGAATGGTCCATAGTAATATTCCCCTTACTCATTCGAATTTTAGTGATATGTTGTTTTGCTTTAGAACGTCTAAGTTGATTAACTAAGGACTTAACAGAGTTATCCCCGTGGACATAGAACTAACTTTTACTGCTCAAAAGTTGGCGTTCAACCGGGTAAGTAGAAATAAGATTAAATTTAGTTTGAAGTTCCATTCTTTTCTTATACAGCTCTGGATCCTTGACCTGGGCATATAATTGGTCTATGGCTTTAATCTGATTGATCAATTCTAAACGTTCTTTATGAATCTTTCTTTTCAAATTTGCTGTATAAGAAATTATTTGACCTCTTAGATATGCTTTCATTGCATCCCAAACAACCTGACTTGAGGTTTCAGGTAATGTATTAGTATTTATGAAGAAAGTTATCTGATCCTCCATGAATTTTACAAAGTCATTATCCAACAACAAGGTCGGATTAAAACGCCAGTGTTTATTTACTTGAGGGAGACCAAGAAAAACTATAGACAATGTAAGTGAGGCATGATCTGAAATCAATATACTCTCATAGTCACAGGAACGGATGGATGGAATCAACTGATTATCAATTAAAAAATAATCGATTCTATTAAATGTATGGTGTACTTGTGAGAAAAAAAGAGTAATTTCTTTCATAGGGATGAAAAAAGCGCCAAATATCAGATATTCCATAATTGGAAAGAAAAATTGAATTGATAAAGCAGATTTACTTAATTGTCTAGGGATAGAGGAAGATCTGTCCAAGACTGGATCCAACCAGCAATTGAAATAAGAGAGTATGAGCTTAGTTCTGGCAATGAAAAAAGGTCAAAAAACCCTACATCATCCGAATTAGGAGCATAAGGGTTGGTTAAAACTACCCGTGTATTATAAAGTTTCCCCGAAACAATAATAAAATGACCATTAGGATCAAAAATCTTATTATGAAGCTCAAGAGGAACATTTTTGTTTATAAGAATTCAAATGTCCCTCGCCTTGGCTTGAAACGTTGAATGAAAATGTTGTCCTGCCCATCGTGCCATAAGACGAGAGTTATCTGAGTAAAGAATATGTGTTCCTTGTAAAAAAATCTACCTCTGCTCTAAACTGTTTAAGATGTGCAAACACCCTCCCCCTTTTAACCGGATGATTCAAATCCCTAACATTCCAGCTTACAAAGTTCAACGGACTAACCATTGAACATAGGAAAAAAAAGATAGCAGGCATTGAACCATATCTGAAATTTATATGTCAACTCTGGAGCAAAGGTATAGAAGAAAAAAAACGGCGAAATTACGTCCTGTATAGTGCAAATATGTCAAAATTCCGTATATAATATTAGCATTGGAGTTCCCACCTATACCCTCTGAACCTACAGCAAGAAAGCTGCAAATATAAAGCAGCAAGCTCTCCCCTAAAAAAACTAACCCCCTACTGGACTTCCAGTTAGGTAACATCTTAGTCGTCTCCACTCCAACAGTTAATACAGTAATGAAAAAAACACCAGAAAGCTTTAAGAATTGCAAACTAAACTTAACCTTAATAAGAAAAAACAATACAAAGTTTATAAATCGTAACATATGATAATTATCTAAAAAGAAACTTTACCGCAACCTACCCGCTTTAATTGATAAACAAAAAAAATCATCTGTAAACCCAATTATATAGAAAAAAAACTTTAACATCCAAGTAAGTAATCCATCCGAATCATAAAAATAAGAAAAACGTAAATAGCATTTTGAAACACAAGAAAAAAAAACGCCAAAGGAAAATCCATTCGAAGGGATTTTCGATCCAAACCCGAAAATGAATTTAAAGGTACAGCATTGACTGCTGTTTAAAGTTAACATAATCTAACCAAGAGAAAAAAAAGTTCATTAACATTTGAATAACTAAAATTATGAAAGATAGAGAGTAATATTAAGAAAATGGAAAAAAAACACTTCAATAGGACAATACAACATAGTTAAGCCACTAATTAATTAAATGCGACATCAACTTCATTTTAAATTTTTAAAAAATCTAGATTTGTAGAAAATGGAGACTGAAATCTGAAAAAAAGAGGAAACAGTTCAAAGAAGACGTCACTTCATGAATCGATAATAATTTCATAATGCGACACCAACTCCATTTTGAAGTGAAATCTCCAAAGACTTTTAAAAGGTGTCTAATTACATAATTTCACAATCAGCTCTATTTAAGAAAAGTGAAAATGTCCATATTGAAAAATAGAAATCCATCATATCGAAATATATTGAATTAAATAGATAATAAAAGAGATAAAGATTAGAATATTAGAAAAAAATAAAGGAAATAACAGTTATCGAAAAAAAATGAAAAAGGCTGAAAAGAAAAAAAAAATCACATCGTATCTGACGAACTCGAAGTATCAGATAGGCTATCAACGAAGGTCTGCGCCTCTGCGACCGAATCGAAACACTTAAAATCGCCGTTCTCGAGCTTGATTCGGAGCTGGGCTGGGTAGGCAAGAGAAGGTAAAGTCCTTGATTATAAAAAAACATTCATTACTCCTCTGTATTCAGCACGTTGACTCATAACTTGAGGTGTACAGTCCTCTACTAAACGGATAGCATGACCTTTATATTGAAGTGTTTTACATCGGTGAGCTACTTTAATTAGTAAGTCCTTGATTTGGTAACGATGAAGGCGAATTACGACTGGATGTGGTCTCTGGCCGTCCGCTGAGCGAGATGTAAAGATACAATGCGCTCGATCGATCTCTGGAGGACTGGAAAGTATTTCACTTTCAAAAATCTCACAGAAAGTTCGAGAAAAATTTGACAGGAGATCCACTTTCAACAGCCTCCGGC
Source organism: Mobula birostris (assembly GCF_030028105.1). NCBI lineage: Eukaryota > Metazoa > Chordata > Chondrichthyes > Myliobatiformes > Myliobatidae > Mobula > Mobula birostris. The sequence goes on from NC_092393.1 coordinate 24,274,494, forward strand.
AAGCCGAGAATTCGAAGATTTTTGCATCTACTCCTGCTTTCAAGATCCATAACTTTAGAAGTTAACTTGCTATTGTGCTCTTTAAGGGTAGAGCAAACTTTTTCCAGTTCTTGACAACGACGATCTAGCTTCTCCATAACTTCTTCAACTTGTGATAAACGCTGAATGTGATTCTCCAGTGTAGAGTTAGGTTTATCCAGTTTCAATTCCAACGAACCAAATCGGGAAAATATATCTTGTCAGGTTTCTTCTAACAGCATCACAATTTCACTCAAGGTGGCTCCCGATGGAATGTCTTTTTTTGCCGATTTAGTAGCCTTAGGAACACTCATTGTGTAGCCAGCAGATTCAATAGCGGGAGGAAGAGTAAGAAGTAAAATAAAAAAATGCAGGTGTATGAAATGGAGCGGAGCAATAGTTTTAGCGACTTAAGCTGTCGCTATCTTAACCAGAAGTCCGCCACTTTCTTTTTGCAGTTGAATTACTATTGCTTTTGTGGCAGGTGACTACAATTGTCCGTCTCATGTAACATTTGAACCCTATTATCCATGCGCAGGTCAGCCACTAACAGGAAGCCACAAAGGGAAACCCATGTACTTATGTAATATTTTCTGTATTATTATTACTAAAATTAACTCAAATCTTTTTTATATAAAATCTGTAGACCTATAATGGTGGTAGGCACATTACAGTGGGTCCAGGTCTTTGGCAAAAATTAATTCTACCAAAGATCGACCTCTCAAAGCAATTGATCAGAGAAGATAGTCATTGAGGCAACTCACCCTACTCTTAGTTGGCACCAGTAGGATTGATACCCTTTTGAAGCAGGCAGGAACCTCTGACTGCAGCAGTAAGACATTGAAGACGTCCTTGAATACTGCCACCAGCTGGCTGACACAGCATCCTACCTGGTACACCATCAAGCCCCGCACCTTGCGAGAGTTCACCCGCTTGAAAGATGTTCTGAAGTTGGCCTTTGAAAGAGATATCACAGGGCTGCCAGAGGGATTCGCACAGGCGTAGCTTTATTGTCTCTGTCAAAGCGTGCATAAAAGGTGTTGAGCTCATCTGGGAGTGAAGCATCACAACCATTTATGATGTCAGGTTTTGCTCAATGATGCATAGTCTGAACCCAGTTCTTATGAATTGGTTGAGAACAATGCAAGTAAGTACCTAGAGCCAGATCTGAAAAGGAGGAGAGGTTTTGGAGCAGTCATGTGGTTAACAAGACTGGGTCGCTTCACTACCTGATTGGTAAGTGGGAAGTGTGCATCCTTGCTGTGCTATTTCAGCTTAAGTTTTGAGTCCGAACAACTACAAATGGAATTTAGTTCAAATCAGATCAAGGTCCATTTTTGGCAAAGTCAAATCTTAAACTATTTACAATGGCAGCATTCAAGAAGATTTTTAAGCCATATATTGTGAATGCAATTTAAAAATTCTGGTAGTACTCAGCAGCTTAGGTGGCATTTGTGGGGAGTGAAAGGTCATTAACCTGAAACTTTAATTTGGTTCCTCTCTCTACAGCTTCCACTTGAACTATTAAACATTTCCAGTGCTTTCTGCTTTTACTTCAGATTTTCAACATCTGCAGTCTTTTAATTCTAAATATGCATTGCATTACTTTTTGCAGATCTGACATGTACCTTTTACAGTCAAGCATTCTCCAGCTGGGATGAGGAAAAACCTAACTGGAGGATCACACTTAACTTACATGAAAATTTTATTAATCCAGCATGCTTGAGGCCTTGTAGCATTTCCGGACTATGAGTACACCAATACACGCCTAATTCTTTATTGAGATACAGCTTGGAATAGGTCCTTCGGCCCTTTGAGTCGCAGCACCCAACAATCCCCTGATTTAATCCTAGTCTGATCATAGGACAATTTACAATGACCAATTAACCTACCAACCCGTACGTCTTTGGAGTGCGGGAGGAAACCGGAGCACCCGGAGGAAACGGGGACAACATACGAACTCCTTACAGGCAGTGAAGGTAACCACTACCTTATCATGCTGCCAATTCAGAAGTGTTGAGATGATACAAAGTAGTTTGTTAAATTTTCTAGTGAACCAGGTGAGCTTAAAGGGAGCAATGGAAGCAGGGCCCTGGTTAGAAGTCCAGAACAACTGGACTCCAATGTGTTTAAAAGAGTGCCTTGCAGCTGTGTTGATTCTATCATTAATGCATTGTACATTTATTAATTAAAAACAAGTATTCTCACTCACCAGCTTCACACAGATGATGAAAGGGAGCTTGGCTTCCGTAAAATGGCAAATGGGAATCTTTGGCTTGGGTTTGATCTAGGAGAAGCAAGCACATTTGTTAGGGTTCTCTATAGTAAGGGTGCTACGTAAATGTACGTTGCTATAAATTTGCAACACATAAAACGTATTGTGTATTTGTATATGTCAAGAATGCAGTCTATTTGTAACTATAATTTATATCTTGGAAGTTATAAAATAAATCAGTTTTGGTGTTAAGAGAATGGTGTATTTGCACCCATCCCTACCACCTCGCTGGCCTGGCAGTCTTACACACCTAGTTGAGTGGATAGTGACCTGTCCCACTCTCTGGCTGACACTGCAGCATGCTGTAAGAAGTATTTTCTCTTTAGGAAGTGATTGGGACCTTTAAACTATCACCAACCAGCTCTTAAGATTGCCCTCACTAACAATTTACACCAGACAGTTTATCACACAAAAGGTATAACATTTTATTTTAAAGATAAGAATTATGCAAAATTTGTATCAACACAATAAAAAATTGTGAAGGTAGATTCCGTATCAATTAAAGAGTAAATCCCAGAGCACAACACATGGAAACATTTGCTAAGCCCAAAGGCCAGGTTATAAGAAGAGTTGTGAATGCCTGACCATCGAATCCTTGTAATTTCTGAGCATAACATCTACAAGTAAAATGAATAAGCACTGTTGTGATGTCAAACATACAGTATATATTGGTAATCATGATGCAAGATAAATTCTATGTAAAATTTGTGCCTTTTATTGGTTTTCCCTTTACAGATGCCCTCTACTAGAAGTGGGAAAAGATTTAATCACAGATTTTTGTCACCCATTACATGGAATATTCTGTCATCAGAGGATCCTGTCTCTGACCCAGGATAACTCAGCCAATTGATTGCCAGATGCTGAAGGCATTTTGGGAAGTTTATGGTAAAGGGCTCAGCACAGGGTGCATTAGGATGTATGCTCCTTGCCAGTACAAAATGGTTACACCTTACAAAGAGTGAACTTCTTCCGTTAAACATGCAGGTTCCAAGTTATGAATGTTTACCATTCAGATTGGTTACCAATTACTTATTTAGGGGTCAAAATTACTAGGAAGCACAAGGATTTATTTAAAGCTAATTTTTTACCTTTATTGGATCAGATTAAATGTTTGCTTTACTAAATGGTCACCAATGTCTTTGTCATTTATTGGCCGGATCAATGCTGTCAAGATGATTACTTTACCTAAATTTTTATATTTATTTCAAGCATTGTCAATTCTTATTTCAACATCCTTTTTTGATAATGTTGACTCTAAAATTTCTTCATACATATGGCAGAACAAAAATCCTAGATCAGGTAAAAGATACTTACAGAAGCCCAAAAAGCAGGGTGGTTTGGCATTGCCCAACTTCAGATTTTACTACTGGGCAATTAATATTCGATATTTAAAATTTTGGACATAAAACTTGGATACAATTTCTAGTCCACATTGGGTAAATCTTGAATGTAAATCCGTACGAGGGTTTTCATTGGGATCTATTTTAGGGACCTCGCTTCCCTTTGCTCTTTCAAAATTGAATAAACAAATGAATAATCCAATAGTTGAATATACTCTTCGAATATGTTTTCAATTTTGAAAATTTTCTGGGTTGAATCAATTTGTCTTAGTAAGCCCTATTATATCTAATTTTTTTTTCAACCCTCTATTATGGACTAAGCTTATTTGGTCTGGAAGACAAAAGGAATAATATGATTTTGTGATCTATTTTTGGAAAATTGTTTTATGTCTTTTGAACAATTATCTAATAAATATAATTTACCTAGATCCCACTTCTTTAGATATCTACAGATTAGAAACTTCTTAAATACTGTTCTTACTACCTTTCTGAATCTATATCCAATGGATATTATGGAAAAAATTTTAGATTTAAATCCCTCTCAAAAAGGTTTAATAGCAATTATTTATAATATGATTATGAAAATTAATCCAGATGTATTTAATAAAATTAAGAACGATTGGGAAAGGGAACTTAACCTCACTTTACCTACAGAGAAATGGGAAAAAAATTTTCAATTAGTTAATTCTTCCTCTGTATGTGCTAAACATGTGTTGATACAGTTTTAAAGTAGTACATGGGGCTCATATGTCTAAGGATAAATTATCTTGTTATTACTTTCATATAAATCCGATATGTGACAGGTGTCATTCTGAGACAGCTTCCTTAACTCATATGTTTTGGTCATGTCCTCTGTTGAAGAAATATTGGAAAAATATCTTTATCCTTTATTGTCGCCAAACAATTGAACGTATAATCATCACAGCGCTATTTGATTCTGTGCTTCCCGCTCCCTGGAGTACAAATCAATAGTAAATATTAAAAATTTAAATTATAAGTCATAAATAGAAAATAGAAAATGGAAAGTAAGGTAGTGCAAAACGAGAGGCAGATCCGGATATTTGGAGGGTACGGCCCTGATCCGGGTCAGGATCCATTCAACAGTCTTATCACAGTTGGAAAGAAGCTTTGATATTATTTCAATTGTTCTGCATATTGATTTTACAACCTCACCCCATTACTGCAATTTTTGGTTTACCAATGATAGAACAAAGTCATTTGACCTCTTCATCATGTCGGATGATTGCATTCGTTACATTAATGGCTAGAAGATCCATACTACTGAATTGGAAAGAGATTAATCCTCCTACTACATTTCAATGGATCTCTCAAACTATGTCTCGTTTAAATTTAGAAAAAATAGAAGTGTCACTTATGATCCTTCTATTAAATTTTAAAAGACTTGGAGGCCATTTATTCGATACTTTCATATGTTGTAGTTTGACCCTCTCCAGTTCTATTCTGCTACTTTTAAATATATGGAGAGAGGAGCGGAGTTACTGACACTATTGGTTTTATCTGATGTTACATAATAGCCCATTTCTTTTTCTTTTTTAATTTAGTTGATTAGTTTGATTTAGATTAGGGTTTTTTTCCCTATTGGGACATTTTTTTTCCTTTTTTCTTTTTCCATGATATTTTTGTATATTTTTTTTCTATATACTACTTATTTGTACTCTGTAAGATTTTGGGAGGTTAATATTTGTGTATTAACTGTGTTTTTGTCTATATATACTGATTATTAACAATGGCTTTGTATCAATTCATGGTATTGTATCAATTGTACCAATAGCTTTGTATCAATTCATGGTATTGTTTGAAAATTTGATATTAATAAGAAGATTGAAAAAGAAAGAACAAAGAGACTATAAATACAGGCTTAATCCAGCATCAAGGTCAACATCACTATGGTGAAAAAGGTCTGTCCTCTGGGTGGGGAATTTCATTCTATTTTTCTATTGTCTACTTGGTGCAAACAAATATCTGACACTACAGGAGTTTGGTATCACTAAAAAAGTGATGCCCTAAAACTGGAGACAGGAAGGAATTCAGGTATTCAGAGTGTTAAACCTGTACCAGTCAGTAATTCTTAACCAATTTGCAAAGTGATATTTCTGTAAGCTATTAGTTAATATCAGTTAGATCTGATCTGCCAATCATTAATCTTTATTTTAATAATATTAAATCTATTTTGTGTAGAAGCTATTCTAAGCTCCCATTTCTCAGATTACACCGGATTGATATATCAGCATGCATACAAAGTCATTGTTACAGAAACTTCAGTATTAATTATAAAGTTGTGGATATACTTGAGGGATTTATAATGGACGAAGTCGACAATGTGAGAGAAAGCACATAGCATTTTAGACAGAAATTGAGGTCTTATGTGAATGAGTGTTCCTGAAGTTAACACTGCAACACCTTAACTTCTCAATCCACTACTAAAAGACACACAGAAGATGAGTATAACATATGATCTCTAAGCCAGAGGATCATCAGAAAATAACCTGTAGTAGATGAGAAGAAAATGTCATACATGTTGTGGAACAGTGCATTCACTTTCATTAAACACTGTGTAGTCTTCTCTGTCTCATGGCTGCTTATACTGCACATGTGTTGTGAATACTGTCAGATAGAAAAAGAGATGCTATTAATAGGAAGATTTTTCTCCTACACCCCTCACCCCACTCTTCCACCAAATCAGCTCTCTTTTCCTCATCCCAAATCAGGATAGGGAATTCAATCTTTAAGGAATTCCTAGGTGAAATATCCAAGGAGTTCATGGGTAAATCCAAACACTCTGCTGGTCTCTGGAGATCCATGTCCCTAAAAATGAACAGACTGTAATATTCAAGTCTAAATCACTGATTGGGTGTGAGGGTTTTGTGCAGAGGTGCGGATTGTGCAGAGCTGGGGTGCTAGTTTTGTGCTGTAGGCTGAACTTGTGTAAACCCATGTCATTAAACTGGCATTTACAAAAAAAGGAATTTACCTTTGACTCTTCATAAGTATAGAAGCCCTTTGTTATCTTGCTTTGATCCACATCACAGAAGGAGACAACCTAGACAGAAACACGGCAGGAACTGTAGTTAGCTATATATACAAGCAATGTCATGCAACAAGCTCAAATGGTGACTTGAAAAACTATTCAGCCCCCACCCCACAACTATTTTCACATTTTACTGTCTCATTGTCAAAATTTAAAATATGTTGAAGTAGGAATCCTTGAGCTAATCTGCAAAGCAACGTGCGTCATGTCAAATCAAAAGAAAAATTCCAAAACCAGTCAACAATTTAAAACTAAAATTGTAAATTGAAGACGTATTCATCCCCTTTGTAATTACAATGCTAACTTTCCTCGGGTGCAATACTGTATATTACCTTACCAACTCACCCAATTTGTTGATATAGAAAATTGGAGGTTCATCTGAATAAATGCCCCCTCTCTCTGGAAGCTACAAGAGCATGGTAGATTTTCAGCAGACCAAACCAAAATGAAGACAAAAGAGCTTTCAAGGCAAGTCATAGCAATGATAATACAGAAGCACAAATCTGGGGAAGGGCACAAGACCATCTCAAAGGCACTGAACATACCTCAGAAGTTTGCGTAGGGGAACATTTTGCATCCAGTTACCACAATGCCATTAGTTTCAATGTGAATATGTGAAAAGATAGGTCTGGTCCATGGGTTGAGATTCTAAGTTGCAGAAAGGCTGATTTTTATGGTATCAGAAATGATTTGGCAAGTGTGGATTGGGACAGGGTGATTTCTGGCAAAGGTGTACTTGGTAAGTGGAAGGCCTTCAAAAACAAAATTTTGAGAGTACAAAGCTTGTATGTGCCCATCAGAATAAAAGGTAAAGATAACAAGTGTAGGGAACACACATCAAAGTTGCTGGTGAACGCAGCAGGCCAGGCAGCATCTCTAGGAAGAGAGGTACAGTCGACGTTTTGGGCCGAGACCGTAGGGAACCTTGGTTTTCAAGAGATATTGAGGCCCTGGCTGAGAGAAAAAAGGTGTCTCGCAGTTAGAGGCAAACAGAAACAAATTAGGTGCCTATGGAATATAAGATATGCAAGGGAACACTTAAAAAAGAAATCAGGAAGGCTAAAAGAAGACATGAAGTTGCTCTAGCAGACAAGGTGAAGGAGAATTCTATGAGATGTTACAATATATTAAGAGCAAGAGGATTGCAAAGGACAAATTGTTTCCCTGGGAGATCAGAATGATAATCCATGTGTGGGGCCAAAACAGATCTTAGATAAATTCTTTGCACCTGTATTTACTCAGGAGATGGACATAGAAGTGAGACAAAGTGGCATAACCTTCATGGATGCTGCACAGATTACAGAGGAGGTGTTTGCTACCCTGAGGCAAATCAGGGTGGATAAATCCCCAGGACCTGAGAAGATGTTTCCTCAGACCCTACGGGAGGCAAGTGCAGAAATTGCTGGGACCCGAGCAGAGATATTTAAATCACCCAGAGCAACAGGGGAAAAACCAGAGGACCGGAGGATAGCAAATGTGTTTTGCTGTTTAAAAAAGGCTTTAAACATATATCAGGAAATTATAGGCCAGTGAGCCTGACAGCAGTTGTGGAAAGTTATTAGAAGGTATTCTAAGGGACCAAACATATAAGTATTTAGATGGGCGTGGACTAATTAATGATAGTCAGTATGGCGTCGTGCATGGTAGGCCATGTCCAACCAATCTTGTCTAAACAGTAATCAGCTTTTCGAGGAAGGTACCAGGAAAGCGGATGAAGGCAAGGCAGTGAATGTTGTCTACGTGGACTTTAGTAGTGCACTTGACAGGGTCCTGCATGGGGCTGGTCAAGAAGGTTCAGTCACTCAGCATTCAGGATAGGGTAGTACGAGGGGTGATTGATAAGTTTGTGGCCTAAGGTAGAAGGAGTCAATATTAGAAAAACTAGCACATTTATTTTTCAACATAGTCCCCTCCTACATTTACACACTTAGTCCAGCGGTCATGGAGCATACGGATCCCTTCTTTGTAGAAGTCAGCGTCTTGGATCTCCAGAAAGTGGTCCGTAGCAGAGGTGATTGATCAGTTCGTGGCCTAAGGTAGAAGGAGATGAGTTATACAGCTCTCATTACATGCATGTGCAGTCCAACTCTTTGAGTGATGATGCAGAAAGTTTGAAATTAATAACTCATCCCCTTCTACCTTAGGCCACGAGCTGATCAATCACCCCTGCTGTGGACCACTTTCTGGAGGTCCAAGAAGCCGACTTCTACAAAGAAGGGATTGGTATGCTCCACGACCGCTGGACTGAGTGTGTAAATGTAGGAGGGGACTATGTTGAAAAATAAATGTGCTAGGTTTTCTAAAATTGACTCCTTCTACCGTAGGCCACGAACTTATCAATCACCCCTCGTAAATTGGAATAGACGTTGGTTTTGTGGGAGAAGCCAGAGGGTGGTAGTAGGGGGTCGCCTCTCTGACCGGAGGCTTGTGATTAGCGGTGTGCTGTGGGGATTGGTGCTGGATCCTATGTTGTTTGTCATCTACATCTGTGAACTGGATGATAATATGGTTAAATGGATCAGCAAATTTCTGGATGACACCAAGATTGGGGGTGTAGTGGACAGTGAGGAAGGCTATCATGGCTTACAGTGGGATCTGCATCAGCTGGAAAAGTGGGCTGGAAAACGGCAGATGGAATGTAATGCAGGCAAGTGCAAGGTTTTGCACTTCAGTAGGACCGACTAGGGTAGGTCTTACATAGTGAATGGTTGGGCATTGAAGAGTGTGGCAGAACAAAGCCATCTGGGAATATAGGTCCATAATTTATGAAAGTGGTGTCACAGGTAAATAGGGTCATAAAGAAAGCTTTTGGCACTTTGTCCTTCGTAAATCAATGCATTGAGAACAGGAGGTGGGATGTTATGTTGAAGTTGTGTAAGACATTGGTGAGGCCTAATTTGGAGTATTGTATGCAGCTTTGGTCACCTACCTACAGGACAGAAGTCAATAAGGTTGAAAGAGTATGGAGAAAATTGACAAGGATGTTGCTGGATCTGGAGGACCTGAGTTATAAGGAAAGATTGAATAGGTTAGAACTGTATTCTTTAGAATTGAGAGGAGATTTGAAAGAGATATACAAAATTATGAGGGGTATAGATAGAGTAAATGTAAGCAGGTCTTATTCCACAAAGGTGGATGGGACTACAGCCAGAAGTCATGGGTTAGGGGTGAAAGGTGAGAAGTTTAAAGGGAGCATGAGTGGAAACTTCTTCACTTAGAGTGTGAGAGAGTGTGGAATGAGCTGCCAGCACAAGTGGTGCATGGGAGCTCGATTTCAATGTTTAAGAGAAGTCTAGATAGGTACATGGATGGTAGGGAAATGGAGGACCACGGTTCCCGTGCAGGTCGATGGGAGTAGGGAATTTAAATGATTTTGGCAAGGATTAGATGGCCTGAAGGCCCTGTTTCTGTGCTGTACTTCTCTATGACTCTATACCTTGGAGCTCAGTGCAGTCCATTGTGAAAAATTGGAAAAAAATATGAAACTACAGTCACACTGCCTAGGTCAAGCTGTCCCTCTAAACTTAGTCATCGAAGAAGAATGTCATTTGTAAGAGTGGTTTCTATGACAGAACCAGTCACTCTGTTGGAGCTGCAGATGTCAGTGGCTGCAAATGGAGATGAAGTTTATGACTCCACAATCTCTAAGGCCTTGCACAAAAAAGGTATTTATGGAAGAGTGGCAAGGAAGAAGCCTGGATAAAAAAAAAGGCATATCCTTGCCTATAAAGATTTCACAAAGCATAACTTCGAAGAATCTATAAGGTCTTGGAAGAAAGTCTTGTATCAGATGAGATTATAGTGGAACTTTCTGGCCTCCACACTAAGTGGTACATGTGGCATCTGGTCAGCAATGATGGGCAGATGAATGCTACTAAATACAGAGAGAGATCCTGGATAGAAATCTGCTATCCTCTGCCATAAAGTTTAAACTGGGAAGGATGTTAATCTTTCAGGAGGAAAATAACCAAAAGCACATTGTCAGAGCAACCATGGAGTAGCTTTAATTGAAGAAAATTGATGTTATTGAGTGGCTCAGTCAGAGTCCTGACCTTAACCCGATTGAACATCTCTGGCAAGACTTCAACATTGCTGTCCACCACTACTCTCCCAACTAACTCGGCACAGCTTGAGCAACTTTGCAAAGAGGAATGGGCAAATCTTGTTCCATCATGTTGATATAGACTTATCTAAAAAGACTACTGTCTGTAATAGCTGAGAGAGGTCGTTCAACCAAGTACTGAGCAAAGAGGGATGAATACTTTTGAATTGTTGACACCTGCATTTTTGAATTTTTAGTTTTTCATGCTTTACAATTTTACCTGTTTTGGGGCTCGACTATGAAAAAAAGGCAGCATGTGATTCACAAATAAAAATTCTCAGTTAACTTGATCAAAATCGCTGGTTGTAATACTCATTTATGTGAACAAAAGGTTGGGGGCTGAATACCTTTACAAGACACTGTATCTGCATGCTGATCTTGTTTAAATATTCAACAGCTGTTTGTAGTGAAATCCAGCTGGAAATGTAGCATGAGGATTTGCTGTAACTTCATTAGGCTCCTCTCTATCTATATTACAAATTTCACCTTTGTATACAATCCATACAAATCAAAAATGTTTCTGTTTGTTTAATCCTGACAATGATTTTCAAGATTCAGGATTCAAGATTCTGTAAGCAAGGGTAAAGAGAACAAAATTATTTGGATTAACAGTGAGGTCAATGAGTATCATGCAACTCAGAAATCCAGGTTGTTTAAATGTATTACATCTTTATGAGCTGAGAAATTTAACAATTCTACCCCAATATTTTTCACATATATTGCAGTTTGTGTTAATTTAAGTCAAATCAAGTTTATTAGAAACACAAAATATTCTGCAGATGCTGGGGTCAAAGCAGCACGCACAGCACACTGGAGGAACTCAGCAGGTCGGGCAGCATCCGTGGAAATGAACAGTCAACGTTTCGGGCCGGGACCGTTCGACATGACTGAAGAGGGAGGGGGCCGGGGCCCTATAAAGAAGGTGGGGGGAGGGTGGGAAGGAGAAGGCTGGTAGGTGCCAGATGAAAAACCAGTAAGGGTAAAGATCAAGAGGTGGGGGAGGGGAAGCAGGGAGGGGATAGGCAGGAAAGGTGAAGAAGGAATAGGGGAAAACACAATGGGTAGTAGAAGGAGGTGGAACCATTAGGGAGGTGATAGGCAGCTGGAGGAGGGGGCAGAGTGGAACTGGGATGGGGGAAGGGAGGGGGAGGGAATTACCAGAAGTTGGAGAACTCAATGTTCATGCCAAGGGGCTGGAGACTACCCAGATAGTATATGAGGTGTTGCTCCTCCAACCTGAGTTTGGCCTCATCATGGCAGTAGAGGAGGTCATATATGGACATATCCGAATGGGAATGTGAGGCAGAGTTGAAGTGGGTGGCAACCGGGAGATCCTGTCTGTTGTGGCGGACTCCATTTTGTCACCCATAGTTCAGTCCCTCCCCACCTACATCCGGGATACATCCCATGCCCTCCACCTCTTCAATAACTTCCAGTTCCCCGGTCCCGACTGCTTCATTTTCACTGTGGATGTCCAATCCTCAGACACCTCCATTCCCCATCAAGAAGGCCTCAAAGCCCTCCGCTACTTTCTGGACAATAGACCTCACCAGTTCCCTACCACCACTACCCTCCTCCGGTTGGCGGAACTGGTACTCACACTTAATAACTTCTCTTTTGGCTCTTCCCACTTCCTTCAGACCAAGGGTGTAGCTATGGGAACTCGCATGGGCCCTAGCTATGCCTGCCTCTTCATTGGTTACGTGGAACAGTCTATGGTCCAAACCTATACTGGTACTGCTCCTGAACTTTTCCTTCGCTATATTGACGACTACATTGGTGCTGCTTCCTGCACCCATGCTGAGCTTGTCAATTTCATCGACTTTGCTTCTAACTTCCACCCAGCCCTCAAACTCACTTGGTCCATCTCGGACACTTCTCTCCCCTTTCTTGATTTCTCGGTCTCCATCTCCGGAGACAGACTGTCCACTAACATCTTCTATAAGCCCACTGACTCTCATAACTACCTTGACTATACCTCTTCCCACCCTTCCACATGCAAAAATGCTATCCTCTATTCCCAGTTCCTCTGTCTCCGCCGCATCTGCTCCCAGGATGAAACTTTCCGTTCCAGGACATCTCAAGTGTCCTCTTTCTTTAAGGATCGTGGTTTCCCTTCTGCCGTCATCAATGATGCCCTCACCCACATCTCCTCCATTTCCCGCACTTCGGTCCTCACCCCACCCTCCCGTCACCACAACAGGGACAGAGTTCCCCTTGTCCTCACCTACCACCCCACCAGCCTCCGGATCCAACACATTATCCACCACAACTTCTGCCACCTTCAACAGGACCCCACCACTAAGCACATCTTTCCCTCTCCACCCCTCTCCGCCTTCCACAGGGATCGTTCCCTCCGCGACTCCCTGGTCCACATGTCCCTCCCCACGGATCTCCCACCCGGCACTTATCCCTGCAAGCGTAAGTACTACACCTGTCCCTGCACCTCCTCTCTCACCACCATTCAGGCCCCAAACAGTACTTCCAAGTGAGGCAACACTTCACTTGTGAGTCTGTTGGGGTCATCTATTGCATCCAGTGCTCCCAGTGCGGCCTCCTCTACATCGATGAGACCCGACGCAGATTGGGGGACCACTTCGTCGAGCACCTCCGCTCCATCCGCCGCAACAGACAGGATCTCCTGGTTGCCACCCACTTCAACTCTGCCTCACATTCCCATTCGGATATGTCCGTATATGGCCTCCTCTACTGCCATGATGAGGCTAAACTCAGGTTGGAGGAGCAACACCTCATATACCGTCTGGGTAGTCTCCAGCCCCTTGGTATGAACATAGAATTCTCCAACTTCTGGTAATTCCCTCCCCCTCCCTTCCCCCATCCCAGTTCCACTCTGCCCCCTCCTCCAGCTGCCTATCACCTCCCTAATGGTTCCGCCTCTTTCTACTACCCATTGTGTTTTCTCCTATTCCTTCTTCACCTTTCCTGCCTATCACCTCCCTGCTTCCCCTCCCCCACCCCTTTATCTTTCCCCTTACTGGTTTTTTACCTGGCACCTACCAGCCTTCTCCTTCCCACCCTCCCCCCACCTTCTTTATAGGGTCCCTGCCCCCTCCCTCTGCAGTCCTGACGAAGGGTCTTGGCTCGAAAAGTTGACTGTTCATTTCCACGGATGCTGCCCGACCTGCTGAAGTCAAGTTTATTGTCATTTAACTATATCCTGTACATGTATACCATCAAATGAGACAATGTTTCTCTGAACCAGGGTGTAAAGCACTGTAGTACATATAGCACACAATAACTTAGGAAAGTAAGGATAAAATCTACAGATGAATTATGCATATAATAAACAAATAAATCATATAAATTAAATATTGTACAGAACAGATTAACCAGTGAATGCAATGCAGCAGGGAGTTTCGAAGCCCAATGGCCAGAGGGAAGACAGTTCTTGTTTTTATGCATCAGGGTCTCCTGTTTCATGATAGAAAGTCAAAGAGGATGCTGGATGGATGGGTGGGATCCTTGATAATACCAAGCGCCCTGCCCTTAGTAACTAATGATGTTTCATTTGTGATCAAAGATGTTCAAAAACATTTAATGCTTCTAATGGGCAATTAAGCCTCAAAACATAGCATTGTTAGCGTTTAATTTAGGATACTTTCAGGGGTTTTATGGTGGGGCTTGTTCTAAATTCTGGTTCTTGTGCCAATGAACCTGATTTGCCTAAATGAACAAGTTCTATACTTTCCTTTGGCTGTTTCAATGAAACACAGTGGTTGACCACAATACCAAATACTAGGAGGAAGATAAAATTGGCCTCTTTTAAGGTAATCATGGAATGATCACAGTAGTAATGACGCCTGTGATGCAGCTAATCAGGACTCGTTCAGGGTGAATTCTATCAAATGGAAGTTAACTGTAAAGATAGAGTAACTTGCACAAACAAATATATTTGCTTTTCAAATATTATGGAAAACTACAATATATTCATACTTTTATACATTGTTATGGACAATCGGTTGTGTATTAACATTTTCTTTCAGCTGAAAAATCTAATGAATCATCAGTTCTATAAAAAATAAACGTCTGTTCCTTTGTGAGAGAAAATCTTAGCAAAACACCACCAAATCCGAGAATTCAACCATAAACAATGTGGGTTTATTTAAATGAGCCACATCTGAGAGCCTCATAACTATGTGTTGATACTTTCATTAACCCTGGAATCTGAAGCATGCAATATTACCTGTCTACTGAATAGGAAAATCTTTGAAGAAATGGTATATTCTAGGATTGATTTGCCTTCCCTGACATCTTGTAGTTTAGAGTTTGTATAGCAACTGATCCGATTAGTAGAGAGCTTTCATTCCTTTCCGGATACTTGGAACATTATGTGCCAAAAACCAGGATGTCATTAATGTTGCAGATTTCAGACAGTGCCAGATTTCAAAATATCTAAGCTTCTACAATATTGGCCCAATTATTAACACATGGGAAAGGACTGGGTTAAAAAATTATGCTGTCAGTAGAAATTCTAGAATTTGTTCACCTTCTGTTTACAGTTTACTTGAGATATAGTAGTTAGGAAAAAAAAACTTCAGTTTATGCAGATTTAACATTTAAAGTAAAACTTTGATCTACGTCACAACCTAAAGTTTTGAAAAATGCTCATTGGAAGCCAGTCCTTAAAGTGTACGGAAAAATTGAGAATCAATTGTGTTCTTCAAGCATGTAAAACTGGCCATGAAGACCAACCTTCAAGCACCATGACATCGTTTGACAATGGATATTGCTTCGACAGAAACTTTCTGTTATTTGACAATGATTATTTCCCTAGTTAAAGCATTGTTGAAATGAGTACGTTCTGTGGAGAGTTTCAACACTTTTGTCAGTACTTTTGGCTCTTAATCGCAAACTTATCCATTTAGCTCTATAACTCGTAAAATTTTCATTGTAATTTCACAAAACATTTTCACAAACAAGGTTTGTGTACATTACATTCACCAACCAGTGCAGATCTATTCTGAGCAAAAATCTTGGTTCTAAGAGAAAAAAATATGACAGCAAGCCCACATATCTGAATCCTAGTGTACACAGTTCAAAGTTCAAAGTGGATTTGATTTATTTTGATTCACAGATCTGATATAGCCAACAAAGTCAAAATATGATAAAGTGGTTTTAACATTGTCGTAATATAATGCACAAAGCTTCAATACATTATGCTTTGAAATGATAGGAGAGACTGTGCATATGAGCCTGTACCTTTTTCATTTCTACTTCATAACATATTGTACATTGTACTGCATTCATACCTAAAAGAAAAGTTGCCTCATTTGGACCTGGATTTAATGAGAACATAGAATGATTAAGTAACGTCAGATCTGTTGCTGACCTCCTCTGCTGGACGGAAAGGTGATGATGGCAGATCATTTCAGTAAACAATAACAACAGCAGCCCAGGCTACTCAAATGCTGCTTTTAAAGCAACATATAAAAGTCATCCTCACAGAAATATAATCAGACAAAAATATGAGGGAAAAGTTATAGATTTTAGATATCACAGGGAGAATGTGGCAATATAATGGGTTAGATGATTGCATTCACCTAGATTAAAGCTCAATTATTCAAATGAAAATTTACCCCATTGTCTTTTAATAGTATCTCTACCTACCCAACAATGAAAATTAGATAACATAGGAGATGTTGATGGAGTATTTGATATATTATTTCTGAAGTGTTGTCCTTTAATAATTTGATTTTGGTTTAAACATACCTTTTTCTGATTGGCAGCTGACAGAGACCTGTACAGTTTTCTCCCCTGTTTCCCAGCATTCCAAATTGTAAATTGAGGCCAAGCGTTTAGAACTCTCTCCTCCAGGAATCTCACACGTTCCTTCCAAATAGTGTCCCTAAAGAAATAGAGCAATGAATCACATCTCTGTGCATGTAATATAGTAAAACAATCACCAATGTTTGGCTTTGCAAAGTACTGAAAACCATGTTGATTATATTATTGTAAGTTCGGACCTTAGACTATTTTCACATGTAATCAGACACTTGCATACATAGAAATTTGGGGCATAAGTTTTAGTTCGGGTCGTGATTCATATTATCGCAGAGGCTTCACAAAAATAAACTAACATTGGCCTCTTTCTTTATTATGGCAGAATAAACTAGCAGCAGGAAGCAGCATAGAAGGAAAACTGGGTGACAAACCTGATGCACGCATATTCAGAATTTACCAATCTAGATTTTCTTGGTTCCAGTACAGAGGCAGATAAATATCTTTTAACATACAGACAGTTATTAATTTCTTCTCCACTTACAGAAAAATGTTGTTGCTCGCCTTGCTTCAGTCAATTAGACCAGAGAACTGTGACTGCAATCACGTGTTCTTAATATCACCACACAGGCCAAGCACAGACCGATTTTGTAGCAAAGCTCAATAGTTCCCTTTGTACTTGACTCATAAACCAGGAATGTTCTAAAGTATAGATCAGTTCCAAGGCACTGGGTACCTGGAGCCGCTGCTGTGGAAAAACAACCTTCATCTGGGCTTTTGAGGATTTTTGTGTCAATTCTATTCCTGTATGTAGTGAAATTGCTTTGAGACCATGAATTTTCTTCCATTGCCTTTACTTCACTGTATAAAGATTTCACAAACCATCTTCTCAGACAATGCAATTTAATCAGAGAAGGTTTAACATTATTCTAGGTTGTCTAATTAGTCTGAGCCACATTTAGCACAGCTGAAGATATTTTATAATCGCTTATCACTGTGATGAAATAAGTCATGCTCAAACCAGCTTTCCAAGTTATTTCTGATTCTGTAAGAATAATAAAAGCATTTGTGCACGCAGTGACATTCCTCTGGTAAGTAGCAATGAACAGTAACACAAGAGCACAGGGACACATGCAAAATGCTGGAGGAACTCAGCAGGCCAGGCAGCATCGATGGAGAAAAATACAGTCGATGTTTTGGGCTGAGACCCTTCGGCAGGATTGGAGAGAAAAAGCTGAGGAGTAGATTTAAAAAGTGAACGGAGTGGAAAGAGAAACACCAGGCGATAGGTGAAACCGGGAGGGGGAGGGATGAAGTAAAGAGCTAGGAAATTGATTGGTGAAAGAGATACAGGGCTGAAGAAGGGTAAGTCTGATAGAAGAGGACAGAAGACCATGGAAGTAAGAAAAGGGGGGAGGAGGAGCACCAGAGTGAGGCAATGTGCAGGCAAGGAGATAAGGTGAGAGAGAGAAAAGAGGATGCAGAATGGTGAAGGAGGTGGGGGACATTGACGGAAGTTTGAGAAATTGATGTTGGAGGCTACCCAGACGGAACATAAGGTGTTGTTCCTCCAACCTAAGTGTGACCTCATCATTACAGTGGAGGAAGCCATAGATTGACATATCAGAATGGGAATGGAAAGTGGAATTAAAATGGGTGGCCACCAAGAGATCCCCCTTTTTCTGGCGGACAGAACGTTGTTGCTTAGCAAAGTGGTCTCCCAATCACTGAGGTGCAGGAAGCCACAATGGGAGCACTGGACACAGTAATGACCCACAACAGATTCACAGGTGAAGAGTCGCCTCATCTGGAGGGGCTGTTTGGGGTCCTGAATGGTAGTGAGGGAGGAGGTATAGGGGAAGGTGTATTACTTGTTCTGCTTGCAAGGGTAAGTGCCAGGAGGGAGATCAGTGGGGAGGGACGAGTGGACAAGGGAGTTGCGTAGGGAGCGATCTGGGTAAGTGCCAGGAGGGAGATCAGTGGGGAAGGACGAATGGACGAGGGAGTTGCGTAGGGAGCCATCCCTGTGGAAAGCAGAAAGTGGGGGGGGGGGGGTGGATGGGAAAGATTGGCTTGTGGTACCATTGCCCAAAACGTCAACTGTACTTTTTCCCATAGATATTGCCTGGCCTGCTGAGTTCCTCCAGCATTTTGTGCGTGTTGCTCAGATTTTCATCATCTGCCGATTTTCTCTAGTTGTGACAGGGAAGTAGGATCAACAGTAAGGTGACCTGGCCCCTCAGGTTTGCCTCACTATTCAATATGAACATGGCTGATCTGCCTCATTCCTCAACTCCTTTAACCTCTGTTTCTCTGTCTTTCAAGAATTTATCCAGCTCCACTTTAAACAGTTTTCACAATGCACTGGGACAGAGGATTCCTTTTCTATGCACCTTAGCTTTAAAAGAGGATCTCCTTAACATGTACCTATGTTCCCTCAATCAAGACTCTCCTACTAGTAGAAACATTTCAGCTTATATTCTGATATTTGCCTTTTGAATTGTGCATGTTTAATAAGATTACCCCAGATTTCTCTGAACTCTGAAGAAAACACACCCAAGCTCTTTAACCAAAATATTAGCTTATTGAATCTCTTTTGGTCTGCTTCCAATGTTGCTATATCCATTCTAACGAGGGGAACAAAACTGCACAGTACACCAAGTGTGGACTCACTAACACCTTGTACAACTCTTACAATACTATTTTGAAGTCCTAAATTTGTAATAAAGTTCGATATTCTGTTTCTTATCAATTTGCTGCAACTGCCTCTAAACTTTAGTGCATGTTCACCAGAGATATCTCTGTATTGCATTTATTTATAATCTCTCTCCATTTAGATAATAGTTCTGCCTTTTGATTACTCTCACCACAATGCACAGCTGCATTCTTTCCCCACATTAAACTCCATTTGCCAAGTTTTTATACCAAACTATGCCCTGACATTAGTCACAATATTCTTATTGTCCACCTGCCTCTGTGCCATCATGTTGTATTCAGCTTTTCTAAGGATAACCTACTTCTATTTTGATTATTCACTCTGGCAAAATGCCAAGAATACATGTCAAACCCCAGTATTTGACGCAGATTTCTTTCCCTCACTGTTTGAACACGGAGAGTCATGTTAGTTGTCTTTCAATCTGCTGTTACTTTCCCAGAATTCACTAAGTTTGGAAAACCCGAGCCAATGTATCTATTATCTCTGTAACCACTTCTTATAAAGCCTTTGGATGCAGGTTATTGGGCCTTGGTGACATGTCTGCCCTTGGTGCTACTTTTTCCTTACCTTCATAAGTTATCATGTTTAATGACTGCCCTGTGTACTACTGTGCTTTACACCCTGCTTCAGAGAAAGTTGACTCATTTCTATATATATTATGGTTATATATGTTATATATGTACAGTATATATCGTCAAATTACAGTAAACGTGACTTGACTTGACTTGATTAGTTCTTCCAAAACCCTGTCCCTCATCATCAGGATGATTACGAGTTTTTCCACGCTCTTTGAAACCAGCCCATTTGATTTTTGAATCGGGGTGGTCTGCAGATAGTGAACACCGAGCTGCACTGAAATATGCCTTTTGATTTTGTGTTTTATATTCTGTCTTTTCGCTCATTTTTTCATTGCCGTTTGTGCGATTTGATTTTTTTTTCGTGATTAGGGTGAGGTTTTAATGTGTTTCCTTTGAACAGGTTCCATGGCTCTTCCTTGTTTTGTGGTTGTTTGTGGGAAGACGAATCTCAGGGCTGTATACTGCATACATACTTTGATAATAAGTGTACTTTGAACCTTTGATATTATTAAGATGCTTGTGATGTCCTCCATCATGAAGGTTGATGCAAAGTATTGGTTTGTTATTTCCTTCTTTCCGCTTATTAATTTTTCAGTTTCATCCTCGACGGGCTTTCAAAAGTAACTTAGCCTCCCACTTCCTCTTTATATTCTCTTAGAGCTCTTCCCGATTGACTCATAGAGTCATGAGTCACAGAACACTACAGCACCAAAATAGGCCTTTTGACCTATCTAGTCCATGCTGAACTATTAATCTGCCTAGTTCCATCAACCTGCACCTGGACCATAGACCTCTATATCCCTCCAATTCATGTACCTATCCAAAGTTCTCTCACAACCCTCTGAGTTAAGAAGTTCCTCCTCATGTTTCCCTTAAACATTTCCTTTTCACCTTTAACCCATCACCTCTAGTTGTAGTCTCACCCAACCACAGTGGAAAAAGCCTGCTTGCATTTACCCTATCTATACCCTTCATAATTTTGTTTCCCTCTATCAAATCTCCCGCAAATTTTCTAACCTCTAGAGAATAAATTCCAAATCTATTCAATCTTTCCCTATAATTCAGGTCCTCGAGTCTTGGCAACATCCTTATAAATTTTCTCTGCACTCTTTCGATCTTATTTGCATCTTTCCTGTAGGTAGGTGACCAAAATTGCAAACAATACTCCTAATTAGGTCTCAACAATGTCTTATACAACTTCAACATAACATCCAATTCCTGTACTTAAAACTTTGATTTATGAAGGCCAGTGTGCCAAAAGTTTTCTTTATGAACCCATCTACCGACAACACACACAAAATGCTGGAGGAACTCAGCAGGCCAGGCAGCAGCTATCGAAAAAAGTACAGTCGACATTTTGGGCCAAGACCCTTCAGTAGAAGGGTCCTGGTGAATGGTCTCAAGCTGAAACATTGACTGTACTTTTTACCATAGATGCTGCTTCCTCCAGCATTTTGTGTGTGTTGCTTGGATTTCCAGCATCTGCAGATTTTCTCTCATTTGTGATTTGACCATCTACCGATAATGCCACTTCCAAGGAATAATGGATTTGTATTCCAAGATCCCACTATTCTACTGCACTCCTCAGTGTCCGACCGCTCACCGCTTAAGTCCTAGCCTGGTTTCCCCTCCCAAAGTGCAATACCTCACACTTGTCTACATTAAATTTCATCTGCCATTTTCAGCCCACTTTTTCAGCTGGTCCAGATTCCGCTGCAAGCTTTGACAGTCTTCCTCGCTCTCGACTAGACTCCAGCCTTGATGTTATCTGCAAATTTACTGATCCAGTTTACCACATTATCATCTGGAGATCAGTGATATAGATGACAAACAAAGGACCCAGCACCAGTCCTGGTGGCACAGCACTAGTCACAGGATTCCTGAAAGAGAGGCAGCCACCGACTGCAGTACCACCCTCTGTCTTCTACCACAAAGCCAACATCTAATCCAATTTACTACCTCATCTTGAATGCCAAGGGACCATACCATCTTGACCAACCTCCCATGGGGGTCCTTGTCAAAGGCCTTGATAAAGTCTTTGTAGAGAACATCCACTGCCTTGTCTTCACCAATCTTCCTGGTAACTTCCTTGAAAAACTCTATAATTGGTTAGACACAACCTACCATGCACAGCCATATTTTCTATCCCTAATCAGTCACTGTCTATCCAACTACTTACAAATCCAGCTCCTTAGAATACCTTCCAATAATTTACCCACTATAATGATATCCAGCTCACCAGCCTATAATTTCTTGGCTTATTCTTTCTTAAACAACAGAATCCTCCATTCCTCTGGCACCTAACCCGTTCCCAAGGATATTTTAAATAGCTATAAGACCATAAGACCTGGGAGGAGAATTAGGCCATTTAGCCTGTAAAATCTGCTTTGCCATTCCATCATGGCTGATTCATTATACTTCTCAACCCCATTTTCCTGCCTTTTCCCTGAAACCTTTGATATCCTGGTTAATCAAGAACCTGTCAACCTCCACCTTAAATACACCCAATGACTTGCCCTGCACAGCTGTCTGTAGCAAAGAATTCCACAGAGTCACCACCTTCTGGCTAAAGAAATTTTCCCTAATCTTTTTTCTGAATGGATGCCTCTCAGTTCTGAGGCTGTCCTCGACCTTGCCACTAAAGGAAACATCCTCTCCACACCCACTCTATCCCAAACTTCCAATATTTGATAAGTTGAAATGAGATTCCCCCCTCATTTTTCTAAACTCCAGCAAGTACAGGTTTAGAACCATTAAACGCACCTCATATTTTAACCCTTTCATTCCTGGGATCATCCTCTGGATCATTTCCGATGCTAGCACATCTTCAGACAGACATTCATCTGCCAAATCATCCTATTCTTAACTTCCGGCTGTTCACTTGGCCCCTTTAGAATGCAGTGGACCTGATTCAAGACATCTTTGACCCTGTCACCTAGGAGGCAACATACTGTCCGGGTGTTTCTTGCACGTCCACAGAATCTGTGGTCTGCTCCTCTAATTATGGAATCTCCCTATCACTACGGCACTCCTGTTCTTTGCCCCACCCGCCCACCTTCTGAGCCACAGAGAAGACTCAGGACCAGAGACCTGGTCACTGTGGCTTCCCCCACAACCGTATTTGAAGCGGTATATTTATTATTGAGGGAAATGGCCACAGGGGTACTCTACGCTGGCTGTCTATTCCCATTCTCTTTCCTGACCGTCACCTAGGGACCTGCCTCCTGCAACTTGGAGTGACTTCCTTGCTATAGCTCCTATCTATCACCTCCTCATTCTCCTATATGAGCCGAAGGTCATCGAGCTTCAGCTCCATTTCCTTTATACGGTCTCGAAGGAGATGCAGCTCAATACACTTTGTGCAGGTGTAGTTATCAGGGAGACATGAAATCACCCAAATTTCTCATGTCTCACACAAGGAACATATCACTACCTCTGGATCTATTCTCAGCATACTAGCTATGTACAAACAGAGAGAAAAAAAACTTTCTAGAAACTGTCTTACTTAGTTAATTAGAACCTCCAGCTGTGCTTGCCCAAGCCTACTCTCACCTAAGCCTGTTGAGCCAAGGCTGGACCACTCTAACAATACCCCACTCACACAGTGACCACTCCACGTACACCTCCTTTCTTTTTATTGGCCCCGTACTGATTGCCACCCACCAAAAAAAATGCTGAATGCACCCAATCTCTTTTTAAACCTTGCACTGTGTCATCAACGAACATTCCCCTGCTTTGATTGCCGGTCACTGAGAAAAAAGTTGAAAGCACCCAGCTGTCTTTAAACCTCGCGCTGCGTCACCAACGAATGACCTCTCACACTAATCACCATCTGCTGAGAAAACAAATATCATTGCTAGGGCCCTTGCAATTTTTGCACTGGGCTCCCACTGGGTCTGAAGAAACACCTTGTTGGGCCCTGGGGATTTATCCATCCGAATTTGTTTCAATAGCAAACACCTCGTCCCCTATAATCTGTATATGGTCCATGACCTCACTGCTGCTTTGCCTCACTTCCATAGACTCTGTGTCTGTCTCCCAAGTAAATACAGATGCAAAAAATTCATTTAAGATCTCCTCTATCTCTTTCATCTCCATGCATAGATGACCATTCTGATCTTCCACAGGACAAACTTTGTCCCTTGTTATACTTTTGCTCTTAATATATCTGTTGAAGCCCTTGTGATTTTCCTTCACCTTGTCTGCTAGAGTAATCTCATGTCTTCTTAAGTATTCTCTTGCATTTCTTATGCTCTTTGAGGACCTCATTTATTCCTCTCTGCAATGCAATGCAGCTTGCAATACTTGCAATGCAGCTCCTTTTTCTTAACCAGGGCTTCAAATTCTCTCAAAAACAAGGTTCCCTAAGCCTGCTATCCTTGCCTTTTATTCTGACAGGATCAGACATAATATGCTTTGTTGTAAGCTGTATATTTTTTCCTCATAGTTAATGTTTTCTCCTTATTAGATTTTCAGTCTTTTTTTCTGTGCAGTCTTGAAAAATGCTCAACCTCCCTAGTATACCACTAGACCTTGTCACTTTGTATGCTCCAGTTTTTGATTTAACATTACCTTTCATTTTCTTTCTAAGCCTGGAATATTCATACTTCTCATGGAAGCCCTGTTCTAATTAAGAAAACTTTTTACTGCATGTTATGAATTTGCTGGTTAAGTCTCTAACCATTACACATCCACTGACCTATCTCTTAGCCTACTTACTCAGTCAATTTTAGACAAATCTTCCTTCATATCTTTCTAATTGCCCTTATTTAATTTGAAAACATCAGATCTGGAGTAATCGTCCTGAAACTACATCTGGAAATCTATCATGTTGTTGTTGCAATTTTCCAGGAATCCTTAACCAGAAGATGTTTAAATCAATTTTTCATCATTACACATGACTAAGTCTAAAATAGCCTGTTCCTGATTGGTTCTAAGAAACAATTTTTGACACAGTCCCCAAAGTGTGAGTCAACAAACTGCAGATGCAGCAAGTCTAAAATAAAAACAGAAAATACTGGAAATACTCAGCAGGTCAGGAAAAATCTTCACTTTCTATTTTGGCATTCCCAATTTCTTCTTCTATGATATCCTTGTCAGTTTGAATTGTCCAATCAAAATGGTTCATTATGTGCCATTTTGTTTGATGTGGGTGATCAATGGTCTTTCCATGACCCTGATTGTCCTTGGGGAATGTTTCTACAGAACATGTTTACCATTGGCTTCTTCTGAGTCATGTCTTTACAAGATGGGTGACCCAGCCATCTTCAATACTCTTCAGAGATTGTCCTGATGTCGGGTTCCGGCCCGAAACGTCGACCGATTTTTTCCACGGATGCTGCCTGACCTGTTGAGTTCCTCTAGCGTGTTGTGAGTGTTGCTTTGACCTCAGCATCTGCAGATTATTTTGTGCCAGAGATTGTCTGCTTGCAATCAGTGGTCACATTACCAGGACTTGTGATACGCACTAGCTGCTCGTACGACCATCCACCACCTGCTCCCATGGCTTCACATTGCCCTGACTGGGGGACTAAGCAGGTGCTACACCTTACCCAAGGGTGAGCTGCAGGCTAGTGGAGGGGAGAAGCGCCTTACACCTCCTTTAGTAGAGACGTATCTCCAGCCGGCCATCATCAATCATTATCACCCATGCAAACTGAGTTCTCTTTGTTCATGCTTTTTTTATACCTCCTTTGTGCTACTGAGAAGCAACCCCTTGGGAAACTATTGACCTCTTTATACCATGTCATATTTCCAATGCTTTTCATTACTTTCACCCAACCAGTTCCACTTCACTATGTAATGCATCTACAGTACATCATTACTCAACACACCTGTTGGTGCGTGGCCAAGTGGTTAAGGCGTCGTTCTAGTGATCTGAAGGTCGCTAGTTCGAGCCTCAGCTGAGGCAGTGTGTTGTGTCCTTGAGCAAGGCACTTAACCACACATTGCTCTGCAACGACACTGGTGCCAAGCTTTATTGGCCCTAGTGCCCTTCCCTTGGACAACATCGGTGGTGTGGAGAGGGGAGACTTGCAGCATGGGCAACTGCCGGTCTTCCATACAACCTTGCCCAGGCCTGCACCCTGGAAACCTTCCAAGGCACAAATCCATGGTCTCACTTCATATAACTAGGTCTCTGTAATAACTAATGCACATATGTTGCTATTTGTGTTATCAACTCTTTTTATCTCTCATATATCTTGCTGCAAATACTATTTTATTTACACCAGATTTATTTTACTTCCTGTCACACTTTGATCTTCATTTTCCCCTTATTTTCTCTCATTTCCTTTTATTTATTAAACTTCCAATCATTAGAATCACACGCCAGAATCAGAATCAGGTTTAATATCACTGCCGTAAGTCATTAGATTTGTTGTTTGCAGTAGCAGTACATTGCAATACCATAATAATAAAAAAACTATCAATTACAATAAGACATAAAGTATACAAACATTTTAAATAAATAAGTCGTGCAAAAAGAGAGGATAAAGATAGTGAGGTAGTGTTCATTGATTCGTTACCCATTCAGGGGAGGGGGTAAAAGCTGTCCCTGAATCGTTAGGTGTACGCATTCAGGCTCCTGTACCTCCTCCTTGGTAGTAGAAATGAGAAGGGGGCGGATCCTGGGTGGAAGAGGTCTTTAATCATGGATGCTGCTCTTTTGAGACGTTACCTTTTGAAGGTGTCCTTGATGCTGGGGAGGCTGGTGCCCATGATGGAGCCGGCCGAGTTTACAACTTTCTGCAGGTTTTCCAATCCCGTGCAGTGCTCCCCATACCAGACGTTGAAGCAACTATTTAGAATGCTCTCCACAGTACATCTGTAGAAAGTTGTGGGAGTCTCTGACAACATACCAAGTCCCTTTAAACTCCAAAAGAAATATAGCTGCAGTCTTGCCTTCTTTGTAATTGCATCAATATGTTGGGCCCAGGATAGATCTTCAGAGATGTTGACACCCACGAACTTGAAACTGTTCACTCTTTCCACTTCTGATCTCTCAATGAGGACTGGTGTGTGTTACCTTGTCTTCCCCTTCCTGATCCACAATTAATTTCTTGTTCGTACTGAGGTTGAGTACAAGATCGTTGTTGTGACAAGCCTCAACCAGCTGATCTATCTTGCGCCTGTACACCTCCTCATTGCCACCTGAAATTCTGACAACAGTAGTTGTGTCATCAGCAAACTTACAGATGACGTCTGAGCTGTGTCTAGCCAGATAGTCATGGGCGTAGAGAGATTAGAGCAGTGAACTAAGCACGCATCCTTCAGATGCATCAGTGTTGATTATCAGGAGGAGATGTTATTTCTGATCTGTACAAACCACGGTCTACCAATGAGGGAGTCAAGGATCCAGTTGCAGAGGGAGATACAGAGGCCCTGCTTTTGGAGCTTGTTGATTAAAACTGAAGGTATGATTGTGTTGAACACGAAGCTGCAATCAATAAACAGCAGCCAGACATAGGTATTACTATTGTCCAGGTGATCTAAGGACAACTGGAGAGCCAGTGAGAATGCATCCACTGTAGACCAATTGTGGTGATAGGGAAATTGTATCGGGTCCAGCACCTTGCTTAGGCAAGAGTTGACTCTAGCCACGACCAATCTCCCAAGGCACTTCTTCACAATAGATGTGAGTGCTACTGGGCAATAATTGTTAAGGCAACTCACCCAGCTTTTCCTGAGTACTGGTATGATTGTCCAGCTGGGAATCTCCGACTGCAGCAGTGACCGATTGAAG
Organism: Mobula birostris; assembly: GCF_030028105.1. Lineage (NCBI taxonomy): Eukaryota > Metazoa > Chordata > Chondrichthyes > Myliobatiformes > Myliobatidae > Mobula > Mobula birostris. The sequence goes on from NC_092393.1 coordinate 24,302,055, forward strand.
ATGTCCTTGAAAACTCTTGCCAGTTGTTTGGCACAGGTTTTTAGAGCCCCAGCAGGTGATGCCTTGTGACTGTTCACCCTCCTGAAAGATGCTCTGACATCAGGCTCTGAGACGGAAATCACAGGGTCACCAGATGCTGCAGGGATTTGCACAGGTGTGGTTGTATTCACCCTTTCAAAGCGTGCATAAAACGCACTCTCTTATGATGCTCATCTGGGAGTGACGTATCACATCCATTCATGATGTTAGGTTTTGCTTAGTAGAAAGTAATAGCCTGAAAACTCTCTAACCTCAATCAAAATGTTTTCTTTCACTCTTAAAATAGCCCATCCATTGATCATACCTGACTTCTTGTATAGTTCTAGATCACTGGTTCTGAATACCACAGATCAATCCCTCAACAGACTATGAATCTCCTGGTTCACCCATGGCTTGTGGTTTGAGTACATCTAGTATGTTCTTGAAGGCAGACACACAACCACACAAGTCTTGAAGTCAGTGATAACTGTGGCGTACTCATTCAGATTGGAAGATGAATCCCTGAATATTGTCCAGATCACTGACTCAAAGCAGTCCTGTGACTGCTCCTCGTCTCCCTTGGTCATACCTTCTTGGTCCTCGCCACTGGTGCTGTGCTCTTTCCTTCCTGCCGACACACTGGGAGTAGAGGTATAGTCAGGTGATTGGACTTTCCAATGTATGGGCATGGTAAGCATTCTTGATGGTGGATAACAGTGGTCAAGTGTGTTGGCTCCTCTGTTTCCACAGGTGATACATTGCTGGTAGTTGTTCAGAGACTTCTTCAACCTGGCCCGGTTGAAATCCCTCACAACGATAGGGAAGGCATGAGGGTGTGCTGTTTATGTGCCTGCTAATTACGATGCTTAGCTCCTCCACTGCATGCCTGATATTGGCCTCATTTATAATGGACACTGCTATCAGGATGATGACAGAAAATTCCCTCAGCAGGTAAAAAGGATGATATTTGAACTCTCGTTGTTCCAGGTCAGATGAGTAGGACTGAGACAGAATGGCCACATTTGTGTACCACAATGAGTTAATCTAAAGCATACTCCACCTCCTCTGTCTTTAAAAGACTGAGCTGCTCCGTCTTTGGGGAGAATGGTGAAGCCTTTGGGCTGAAGTCCTGCATCCAAAATGGCAGGAGTGAGCCACGTTTCCGTGAAGCAAAGCACAGAGCAGTCCTTGATATCCCATTGGTACAGCAATTTTGCTCTGAGGTCTTCAATTTTATTTTCCAGAGACTGTGCGTTTGGCAGCAGGATAGTCGGGAGTAGGGGGTCTAAATCCTCTGCATTTCAGTCATACCTGCAGGCAGGTTTGGCTTCCACACTTCCATTTTCTTAAAGGAGAACTGCACTCGCGAACCAAGTCTGTAGTCCAGGATCTGTCAATTTTGAGTATCATTAACAACCTTGCTCTCTCTAATTGATTTAGAGCCTGTCTACAACCCTATTTATGGAATTCCTCTGAACACTGGTCCCAGCCTGGTTCATTCCAACAGAACAGTTCTCTCGTCCTCAGTACCAGCACCAGTGCTAATGAATTGGAACCCATTACTCCTACAGGACTGCAAGAACTGGCACAAAGACAAAGTATTTCCTGCTGTTTATTCCTTGCTAGAGTGAAGTTACTATCAAATAAACATAACCCGTGCGTGCTGGTTCATATGAACTCTGCACAAGCAAAGATCAAATCCATCCTTCCATTTGTGAACATGTTGTAATAATGTTGATATCATCCACTTTTATCTGTACATTGTATAGCTTTACTGGATATAATGTAATGGAAGAATTTGCTAAAGAAATTCCTCATCATCTCCATTCTAAAAGGACATCCCTCTATTCTGAGGCTGTGTCCTCAGGTCTTAGACTCTCCCACCATAGGAAACATCCTCTCCACATCCATTCTATAAAGGCCTTTCACAATTTGATAGGCTTCAATGAGATCACCCCTCATTCTTCTGAATTCTAGTGAATACCAGCTCAGAGCCATCAAACACGCTTCATATGACAAGTCGTTCAATCCTGGAATAATTTTCATGAACCTCCTTTGAACCCTCTCCAGTTTCAGCATATCCTTTCTAAGATAAGAGGCTCAAACCTGCTCACAATACTTCAATTGAGGCCTCACCAGTGCTTTATAAAGTTTCAACATTAAATCATTGCTTTTATATTCTAGCCCTCTTGAAATGAATGCTAACATTGCATTTGCCTTCCTCACCACAGACTTAACCTGCAAATTACCCTTTAGGGAATCCTGCATGAGGACTCCCAAGTCCTGTTGCACCTCAGTTTTTTTCCTGTATTTTCTCTCTGTTTAGAAAATAGTCAACCCTTTTATTTCTTCTACCAAAGCACATGACCATATACTTCCTGGCACTGCATTCCATCTGCCATTTCTCTTATTCTGTCTAAGACCTTCCTTTGCTTCTCTGCTTCCTCAAAACTATCCTGTCCCTCCACTTAGGATCTTCATATTGTCTGCAAATTTATCAACAAAGCCATCAATTCCATCATCTACATCATTGATATATAACATGAAAAGAATTGGTCCCAACACAGACCCCTGTGGAACACCACTAGTCACCAGCAGCCAGCCAGAAAAGGCTCCCATTATTCCTACATTTTGCCTGTTGCCAATCAGCGACTGCTTTATCCATGCTAGAATATTTCCTGCAGTACTATGGGGTCATAACTTGTTAAGCAGTCTCATGTGTGGCACCTTGTCAAAGGCCTTCTGAAAATCCAAGTACACAACAACCAAATCTCCTATGTACACAGAATGCTCCAACAAAAACAATTTACAAAACCAAATTCATCTGCCACGTCTTTTCATGGCACAGACCACAGCAATTTATCAATTAATATTTATCAGTATTTTAATTTCAATCCCTTGGTAAATTTCATTTAATTATTTTGTATTTTTACATCTTCCTGAGATATGTGGTTGTTCACTGCCTTGCATGATCACCGCTGTTATTATTTGAATTCTCCAGCTTTCTATCTCCACATAGACCTTTCATTGTATTCTTTCCTCATCACCTTGACCTTCCATCTTCCTTGCATCTACAGACTTGCTTGACCTATAAAACTTTCCATTGTGATGTCTCTTCATTGATCTGAAATGCTACCTCAGTTTCTCTGTATTAATTCTTATTTTTACTGTTACATGTTGAGATTCTTGTTTTTCTACATGATTTGGCGTGGAATTTCTAAACTTAACTTGCTTCCCCAGCACTATACCCTGCTGCATTGAATGGCATTTCTCCCACACTAAATTACTATACCCTGCAGTAACCAAACAGTAATTTAGCCTTTGAGTATAAACTCACAAATAAATAACAAAGGACATTGGGAAAGGATATATAGATTGAGGAACAGCTGGTAAAGAGATAAAATACAAAGGAATGCACATCACTAAAATGTCAATGGCTGAATCAAAGGTGGTGATGAATCAGCATATAGGAGGGAGATTGAAAATCTGGCTGAGTGATGTCATGGCAACAACCTCTCACTCAATGTCAGCAAGACCAAGGAGCTGATTATTGACTTCAGGAGGAGGACACCAGAGGTTCATGAGCCAGTCCTCATTGGGGGATCAGAGGTGGAGGGGGTCAGAAACTTTAAAATTCTCGGTGTAATCACTTCGAGGATCGGTCCTGAGTCCCGCACATAAGTGCCATAACGAAGAAAGCACGACAGCCCCTCTATTTTCTCAGAAGTTTGCAAAGATTTGGCATGTCATCTAAAACTTTGACAAGCTTCTTTAGATGTGTGGTGGAGCGTATATTGACTGGCTGCATCACAGCTTGGTATTTAAAATCAATGCCCTTGAATGGAAAAGCCTACAAAAGTTAGTGGATACAGCCCAGTCGATCACGGGTAAACCCCTCCCCTCTGTTGAGCACATCTGTGCAGTGCGCTGTCGCAAGAAAGCAGCATCCACCATCCAGGCCATGTTCTCTTCTCGCTGCTGCATCAGGAAGGAGATATGGGAGCCTCAGGATCCACACCACCAAGTTCAGGAACAGTTATTACCCCTCAACCATCAGGCTCTTGAACCAGAAGGGATAACTTCACTCAACTTCACTTGCCCCATCGCTGAACTGTTCCAAAACCTATCACACATTTTCTATGACTCTTCATTTTTATGTTCTTGATATTTATTGTTTATTTTATTATTATTATTATTGTTATTTCTACTTTTTCTTTTTTTTGTAATATGCACAGCTGTTGTCTTTTGTGTACTGGTTGTTTGTCTATCTTTCATGGATCAGTTGCCATGCACTCCAAATTTCCTCTCTGTAGCCTACTATTTCCTTTCTTTTATGCTGTTAACAAAATATTATCTCACAAATATGGGTGCGATCTTTCATTGACTGTGTTTCTTGCATTTACTGCGACTGCCCACAAGGAAATGAATCTCACAGTTGTATATGGTGTCATGCCTATACTTTGATAGTAAATTTACTTTGAACTGAAAGGATGTTTAGAGAGTATCAGATAAATGAAAAGGAGTAGGTAAAATATATCTACATTTTAAAAGCCTGGGGGGATGGGGGTGGGTGGGTGATAAGAGATTAGAATTGATGGGAGTGAGTTGTGCTGTGTGGTGTGTATTGATGCATTGACTTCAGAAATGAGTGGATTCATATTGTAGAAGTAAAATAAATCATACATATTAAGAAATAGCAATGTAAATACAAGCACAGGACAGTAACAGCTTGCTTAATCAAGCTCAGCATATTTTAACTATTGCATAGCTATCCAAAGTTACTGTTTAATTTGCATACCAGGTTAACAAGTTCACTTTTCAGAATTGCAAGCGCTCTTTGAATATAACCTATCCATTGCTGATTAATCTACTGCTCCTTCCTATTTGTGGCCAAGCAATTGGCTGCAATCAGAAGTTTCCTGAGTACGGATATCTTCAGGCAACAGTATCAGGTTTTGCAGGTGAAACTAATGATTTCCAGACACAGGACTGGTTAACTTTTCAACGGTTTCATAAATTCCGATTTTGATTCTAAACAGGTGGGCAAAGTCTGCAAAAGCAAAAGAGTCAAATCCAGGTCCCCGACTGCAAAAAAAAAGTGATATCTTGTTTTTCATGCAAAAAATGCCGAAGAAAAATCATCCTGATAGCCAAATCAAAAAGTTTTCAGTAACTGCGGTATTATTTAACATTTCAAAGTTGCACAAACTCTTATAGTCTAATCGGTACTGCAAACACAAAGCAATAGATATACCAATAAAATCGGGAGTAAAATTGTAACACTGATTTGAGTTACAATGGAGTCTTTACTTTATTGATACATTCACTGGTTACTTTTCTTCAATCCAACATGAGATTTGTCAGGACTGAATGATATTTGATGAAAATGGCAATTCGAAAGCTAACCTCACTTTCAACGTTACTTTATTCCACGCAGCAGAGTGAATTAAATGTTTTTAATCAGCAGGCACAGCATTTTGGGTGGCCATATTTTGATACTGGAACACATTTAAAAGACAGGGTTGGCTGTAACCTCTCATGAAGTTTGCGTGAGCATCTACATCAGATCCTGCGCTTTGGAGCTTCCATACAGATTGTGATGCATGAGTCAGAATGCTCTCCACTCTACATCTGTAGAAATGGGGCAAGTTTGAAGGCAAAACACACCAGAAGGCCAAGGTTTGGGGCTCAAGGTATTTTTACAATCAGAATGTTAGCATATGAATTAGGAGCAGAAGGCACTCAGCCCATTAGCCTGATCGAACGTTTAATAAGATCATAGCTGATGTGAACTTCAATCACATTCCCATCTGTTACAGTGACCTTTCACCCCGTGCTTATCAAAGGTATGTCTCAAAAATATTCCGACACTCCGCCCTTTGAGGAAGAGAGTTCCAACGATTTATGGTCCTCAGGATCTTAATGTTTAGATTGTCTCTCCAAGAGGAAGCATCCTTTCTACATCCTCCCTGGCAAAATCGCTGATGATATTGTATGTTTCAATCGAGTCCACTCTCAATCGTAAACTCCAGCAGATCCAAGCTTGGCCTATCCCACCTCTCCTCAGAAGACAACCTCACCATGCCAGATGTTCCCATGTCTTTTTAACCAACATAAAGGACTGGAAGTTTCATTGATCTGTTGCCATGCACTCCAAAGTTTCTTTTTGTAGCCTACTATTTCCTTCCTTTTACGCTGTTTACAAAGGATTACCCCACAAATACGGGGCTAAGTTCCTGTTGCTGCTTTCTCACCACCTGATTTGTCCATTGTGTAAGTTTGCCTCCTCACCATTACCCACATGGCTAATTTTTGTATTATCTGTGAACTCAAATGCAAACCCTTAATTTAAAGCTAAATCAATGAGTAGAATCACAAAAAATGTTCTCACGTGAAAAGGAAGCAGACTATTTCAGTCACAAACACAGCCCTCAACTATTAATGAGTCATTTTCTCTGAGATCAATTGGGACTTGGCTTCTTGGATTGGTTTGCCATGTGGGGCCTTGTCATTGTCATAGAGTCGAGCAGTACAGGAAAAAGAAGCCCCTCAGTCTATCACATCCCTACCAATTATCACAGTCCTATCTAGGCTGATCCCATCTACTGGCACTTGATCTACAGCCTTCTACAGCTTGACACTTCAAGTGCTTAGCAGGATACTTCTCAAAAGTTGTGAGAGCACCTGCTTTCACCTCCCATTCATGCAATATTTTCCAGATTCAAGCCTCTGGGTGAAAATGTTCTTCTTCAGAGCTCTTGTAAATCTCTTTTCCATAAGCCTATATATTCTAGATGTTGAAATCCCTGCTTGAGGAAAAGTTTCCTATTAATCACCCTAGCGATGCTCCTCATGATTTATATACAGGTTTCCTTTAACCCTCCTCTGCACCAAGGAAAACTAACATAGACTAACCAGATTCTCTTCATAACTGAGATGCTCTTTCACATATAACATCCTTTGCACACTCTCCAGTGCAATTTCATGTTTCCTATAGTCTGGCAACCAGAAGTGCATACAGGCTTCAATAAGACCATAAGACACAGGAGCAGAATTAGGCCATCTGATCCATTGAGTCTGCTCAAACAGATGATCATTGCTGATTTATTTTCCCTCCCAACCATATTCTCCTGCCTTCTCCCCATAAATTTTAATGCCCTTACTAATCAAGAACCTATCAACCTCCGCTTTAAATATACAAAATGACTTGGCCTCTACAGCTGTTTAGGGCAATGAATTCCACAGATTCACCACCCTCTGGCTAAAGATACTACACCTCTTCCCAGTTCTAAAGGGTCATCTATTATGAGGATGTATCTTCTGTTCTAGACTCTCCAAATCCACTCAATCTAGGCCCTTCAAATTTGATTTCAAAGATATCCCCATCTCATTCTTCTAAACTGCAGTGAGTACTGGCCTAGAACCATCAAACACTCCTCATACATTAACCCTTCCATTCCCTGGATCATTTTCATAAAACTCCAATGCCAGCACACCTTTTCTTAGATATGGGGCCCAAAATTCCTCACAATTCTCCAAAAGTGGTCTGACCAACAGCCTATAAAATTGCAACATTGCATCCTTGTTTTCTATTCTAGTCCTCCAGAAATGAATACTAACATTGCATTTGTCTTCCTTCCTACTGACTCAACCTGCAAGTAAACCTTCAATGAATCCTGCACTAGGACTCCCAAGTCCTTTTGCATCTCTGATTTCTGAATTCACTCCCCATTTAGAAAATAGTCCACGCATTTATTTCTACTACCAAAGTGCATGACCAGACACTTGCTGACACATTATATTCCATCTGCCATTTCTTTGCCTATTCTCCCAGTCTGTCTAAGTCCTGCTGCAGACGCCCTGCTTCCTTAACACTATCTGCCACTCCAACTATCTTTATATCATCTGCAGACTTGGCCACAAAGCTATCAATTCCATCATCCAGATCATTAATACATTACGTGAAAAGTAGCGGATGCAATGCAGACCACTGTGGAATACCACTACTCACCTGCAGCCAAACAGAAAAGGCCCCCTTTATCTCCACTCTTTGCCTTCTGACAGTCAACCAATCTTCTGTCCATGTTGATATCTTTCCTGAGCTCCCATCTTGTTTAGCAGCCTCATCAGCAACACTTTGTCTAGGGCCTTTTGAAAATTCAAGTAAGCAACATCCACTGACTCTCCTTTGTCTATCCTGCTCCGTAGAATTCCAACAAGTTTGTCAGACAAAATTTCCCCTTAAGGAAATCATTGCTGACTTTGGCCTATTTTATCCTGTGCCTCTGGGAACCCTGAAATCTCATCCTTAATAATGGATTCTAACATCTTGACAATCATTGGTCAGGTTAAACTGGCCTGTAATTTCCTGTCTTTTCCCTCCCTCCCTTTTTAAAGAGTGGAGTGGCATGTGCAATTTTCCAGTCCTTCGAACCATTCCAGAATCTAGTAATTCATGAAAGATCATTACTAATGCCTTCACAATTTCTTCAGCTACCTCTTTCAGAACCCTGAGGTGCAGTCCATCTGATCCATGTGTCTTATCCACCTTCAGACCTTCCAGCTTCCAAATCATGTTTTCCTTAGAAGTTGAGACTACTCTCACTTTTGCCTCCTGACACTTTTAAAATTCTAGTGTGTTGCTGGTGTCTTCCAGTGAAGATTGAAGCAAAATAGTCATTCAGTTTGTCCGCTATTTCTTTGTTCTCCATTACTACCTATCCAGTGTCATTTTGTAGCGGTCCACTATCTGTTTTTTGCCACTCTTTATGACTGTAAAACTTTCGATATCCTTTTTCATATTATTGGCTATCAAAGCTTCATATTTCATGTTTTCTCTCTCAATTTGTTTTTTATTTGCTTCTGTTGGTTTCTAAAAGCCTCCCAATCCTCTAGCTTCCCACTACTTTTTGCTATGTTGTATACCCTCTCTTTTGCTTTATTGCTGTCTTTGACTTCTCTTGTCAGCCATAGTTTCCTCATCCTCCCTTTTGAATGTTTCTTCTTCTTTGGGATGAACTGATCCGACATCTTTCGAATTACTCCCAGAAATTCCACCGCTGCTACTGTTATTCCTGCTAGTGTCCACTTCCAGTGAAGTTTGGCCATTTCCTCTTTTGTGCCGCTGTTGTTACTTTTACTCAACTATACTACCGATACATCCCATTTCAATTTGTTCCTCTGATTTTAGCTCCTCCTTCTCAAACTGAAGGGAATTCTATCCTATTATGATCACTGCCTCCAAAGGGTTCCTAAGGTCCCTAATCAAATCTGGTTCATTACACAACACCCAGTCCAAATTGCCTTTTCCCTATTGGGCTAAATCACAAGCTTCTCTAAAAAGCCAGCTCACAGGCTTCCTACAAATTCCTTCTCTTGCAATCCAGCACCAACCTGATTTTCCCAATCTACCTGCATCCTGAAGTCCCCCATGACTACCATAACATTGCTCTTTTTCTCTCCATGCTTTTTCTACTTCCAATTGTAATTTGCGTCTCACATCTTGGCCTATATATAGTTCTCATCAGTACCTTTTTACCCTTGCAGTTTCTCAACTTTACTCATAAGGATTCTACATCTTCTGATCCTATATCGCTTCTTTCTAAGAATTTGATTTTATTTTTTACCACTCCACCCTCTTTTGCTTTATCTGTCTGCCCTTTCAATACGATGTGTATCTTTGGATGTTAAGCTTGTAGTTGTAGTCTCCTTTCAACCACAATGCATCATACCTACTCATCAAACATGAATCATCATCATAGTCGTCATATCTATCCTATTTCGTATACTGTGTGAATTCAAATATAACACCTTCAGTCCTGTTTTCACCAACCTTCTTTACAATTTTGTCTTCATGTTGCCTGAAGTTAAACTCTTATCTCCTTCTAAACTTTTTGTCCGTTCTTTGTTATTCTGGAGACTTCAGTAACCTCTCCTGCACTCTCCTTCCCTTTTACTTTATCCATACTTTTCAAAGCTGTTGATGCCTCCATCCCACACCCCACTATTTAGTTTAAAACCCTATCCACAACCCTCGTTATGCAATTCACCAGCACTGGATTTTGGCATGGTTCAGGAGGAGCACATCTCCTTGAAAGAGCTCTCTCCTCCACCAGTACTGGTGTCAATGTCCCAGGAGTTCAAACCCACATCTCCCACACAAATCTTTGAGCCACATATTTAGCTCACCGATTACATTAACCTTGTGCCAACTTGCATGCGGCTCACATCCAAAAATTATTACCATTTTTGGTTCTGTGTTTCAACTTAGCCCCTAGCTGGTCAAATTCCCTCAGCAGAACCTCTTTCCTTGTCCTTCCTACATCATTGGTATCCACATGGACCATAGAAACTGTATCTTTCCCCTCCCACTCCAAATTCTTATGCAGGTCAGATGAGGTGTCTGGAACCCCAGTACCAGCCAGACAACACAGCCTTCCGGACTCTCAATCCTTGCGACAGACAGTTGTATCGTGTATTCCCCTCACTATATTATCCCCAGTTACAACTACATTTCTCTTCTCTGCCCGCTTTTGAATGGCTCCCTGAACCACAGTGTGATAGTTTATAATTGCTATAGCCCCACTCTCATCCTCACAGGGAGCAACTAACTCATTCTTGTTGGGCAAGTTCAAGGGTCAAAGGTCAAGGATCAAGCAATACTACTTTTAGGAAGCCCTTACCTGCCTTATTTTCAATCATGTCCTCTTGTCCCTGGCTACAGACTGAATTTGCGGAAGATGATCTAATGGGTGAGAATTCCTCCTGAAAAACATTGTACAGGTAACTCTCCCACTCCCTGATAGAAACATAGAAACATAGAAAATAGGTGCAGGAGTAGGCCATTCGGCCCTTTGAGCCTGCACCGCCATTTATTATGATCATGGCTGATCATCCAACTCGGAACCCTGCACCAGCCTTCCCTCCATACCCCCTGATCCCCGTAGCCACAAGGGCCATATCTAACTCCCTCTTAAATATAGCCAATGAACTGGCCTCAACTGTTTCCTGTGGCAGAGAATTCCACAGATTCACCACTCTCTGTGTGAAGAAGTTTTTCCTAATCTCGGTCCTAAAAGGCTTCCCCTTTATCCTCAAACTGTGACCCCTCGTTCTGGACTTCCCCAACATCGGGAACAATCTTCCTGCATCCAGCCTGTCCAATCCCTCTAGGATTTTATACGTTTCAATCAGATCCCCCCTCAATCTTCTAAATTCCAACGAGTATAAGCCTAGTTCATCTAGTCTTTCATCATATGAAAGTCCTGCCATCCCAGGAATCAATCTGGTGAACCTTCTTTGTACTCCCTCTATGGCAAGGATGTCTTTCCTCAGATTAGGGGACCAAAACTGCACACAATACTCCAGGTGTGGTCTCTCCAAGGCCTTGTACAACTGCAGTAGTACCTCCCTGCTCCTGTACTCGAATCCTCTCGCTATAAATGCCAGCATACCATTCGCCTTTTTCACCGCCTGCTGTACCTGCATGCCCACTTTCAATGACTGGTGTATAATGACACCCAGATCTCGTTGCACCTCCCCTTTTCCTAATCGGCCACCATTCAGATAATAATCTGTTTTTCTGTTTTTGCCACTGAAGTGGATAACTTCACATTTATCCACATTAAATTGCATCTGCCATGAATTTGCCCACTCACCTAACCTATCTCAGTCACCCTGCATCCTCTTAGCATCCTCCTCACAGCTAACACTGCCGCCCAGCTTCGTGTCATCCGCAAACTTGGAGATGCTGCATTTAATTCCCTCATCCAAGTCATGAATATATATTGTAAACAACTGGGGTCCCAGCACTGAGCCTTGCGGTACCCCACTAGTCACTGCCTGCCATTCTGAAAAAGTCCCGTTTATTCCCACTCTTTGCTTCCTGTCTGCCAACCAATTCTCTATCCACATCAATACCTTACCCCCAATACCGTGTGCTTTAAGTTTGCACACTAATCTCCTGTGTGGGACCTTGTCAAAAGCCTTTTGAAAATCCAAATATACTACATCCACTGGTTCTCCCCTATCCACTCTACTAGTTACATCCTCAAAAAATTCTATGAGATTACTCAGGTATGATTTTCCTCTCACAAATCCATGCTGACTTTGTCTGATGATTTCACCGCTTTCCAAATGTGCTGTTATCACATCTTTGATAACTGACTCTAGCAGTTTCCCCACCACCGATGTTAGGCTAACCGGTCTATAATTCCCTGGTTTCTCTCTCCCTCCTTTTTTAAAAAGTGGAGTTACATTAGCCATCCTCCAATCCTCAGGAACTAGTCCAGAATCTAAAGAGTTTTGAAAAATTATCACTAATGCATCCACTATTTCTTGGGCTACTTCCTTAAGCACTCTGGGATGCAGACCATCTGGCCCTGGGGATTTATCTGCCTTTAATCCCTTCAATTTACCTAACACCACTTCCCTACTAACATGTATTTCCCTCAGTTCCTCCATCTCACTGGACCCTCTGTCCCCTACTATTTCCGGAAGATTATTTATGTCCTCCTTAGTGAAGACAGAACCAAAGTAATTATTCAATTGGTCTGCCATGTCTTTGCTCCCCATAATCAAGTCACCTCTTTCTGTCTGTAGGGACCTACATTTGTCTTAACCAATCTTTTTCTTTTCACATATCTATAAAAGCTTTTACAGTCAGTTTTTATGTTCCCTGCCAGTTTTCTCTCATAATCTTTTTTCCCCTTCCTAATTAAGCCCTTTGTCCTCCTCTACTGAACTCTGAATTTCTCCCAGTCCTCAGGTGAGCCACTTTTTCTGGCTAATTTGTATGCTTCTTCTTTGGAATTGATACTATCCCTAATTTCCCTTGTCAGCCACGGGTGCACTACCTTCCTTGATTTATTCTTTTGCCAAACTGGGATGAACAATTGTTGTAGTTCATCCATGCGATCTTTAAATGCTTGCCATTGAATATCCACCGTCAACCCTTTAAGTGTCATTTGCCAGTCTATCTTAGCTAATTCACGTCTCATACCTTCAAAGTTACCCTTCTTTAAGTTCAGAACCTTTGTTTCTGAATTAACTATGTCACTCTCCATCTTAATGAAGGATTCCACCATATTATGGTCACTCTTACCCAAGGGGCCTCTCACGACAAGATTGCTAATTAACCCTTCCTCATTGCTCAATATCCAGTCTAGAATAGCCTGCTCTCTAGTTGGTTCCTCGACATGTTGGTTCAAAAAACCATCCTGCATACATTCCAAGAAATCCTCTTCCTCAGCACCCTTACCAATTTGGTTCACCCAATCTACATGTAGATTGAAGTCACCCATTATAACTGCTGTTCCTTTATTGCACACATTTCTAATTTCCTGTTTAATACCATCCCCAACCTCACTACTACTGTTAGGTGGCCTGTACACAACTCCCACCAGCGTTTTCTGCCCCTTAGTGTTATGCAGCTCTACCCATATCGATTCCACATCCTCCCAGCTTATGTCCTTCCTTTCTATTGTGTTAATCTCCTCTCTAACCAGCAACGCACCCCACCTCCTTTTCTTTCATGTCTATCCCTCCTGAATATTGAATATCCTTGAATGTTGAGCTCCCATCCTTGGTCACCCTGGAGCCATGTTTCTGTGATCCCAACTATAACATATTCATTAATAACTATCTGCACTTTTAATTCATCCATTTTGTTACGAATGCTCCTTGCATTGACACACAAAGCCTTCAGGCGCGCTTTTACAACTCTCTTAGCCCTTATACAATTATGTTGAAAAGTGGCCCTTTTTGATGCTTGCCCTGGATTTGTCGGCCTGCCACTTTTACTTTTCACCTTACTACTTTTTGCTTCTACCCTCACTTTACACCCCTCTGTCTCTCTGCACTGGTTCCCGTCCCCCTGTTGTGAACTAACCTCCTCTCGCCTAATCAATAAATTATGTGGTTAGACCATAACCTCTTTGCTCTTATATCCTATATCCCAGCTAATGGTGGCAAGTATGCAGTATGCCTTCTTCACCAGCTGATTGACCTGGACTTGTGCACTGATATCTCTCTGGTCCTCAGTACGCCCTAAATCCTCATCCATCACTGCATATGTCCTACAATTATTAGTCTTCCTAAAGTGCAACACCTTCCACTTTTAGAATTAAATCGCAACTGCCAATTGATCAATAATATCTTGTAGTCTATCAACAATACTAGAAATGTTCATGTCATTTGTAAATGTACTAATATTCCAGCTTGTTAGTTATACTTAGTTTCTCTTTTAGTGTGGGAGCTCCAGCTTGGAGCTTGGTTGGTAAGCGGGCAGAGGAATTGGGAGCCAGGGGTATATGCACTATGAAACTAGTAATAGGCAGTTTCAACCCAGATGAGAAAGAGAAGCGCGAGGACTTACTTTCTCTTCAGAAAAATAATTACATTTTTGGACACTGATTTGGAACATTTTGTAACACTAAGTTTGACCTGGCAGCATAACGTTACTGGTTAGAGAGCCTCTTTATCCAGCTGCTGGTGGCTCATTGCAAAAGTACCTAAAAAAAACAGTACCAAACAGTCCAACCTAGAATTCCCCCTTTCTCTCAGGGGATTCAGGAAATGGCAAGGGTTTGCTGAGGGTGGGCTGCATCACTGTGTTGAGCTGAAGGCGAAAATTACCCATTCTGGTCCCTGCTACAATAATGGCTGTGGAAGGGAATGAATCATAGAAATGTCAGAATTAAAATCATAAAGTTCATTTTGCACATAATGTTCATTCTGACCGAACAGACTGGGCTAATCACCTTTCCCAGGCCTGCAGATTATGGCACTTCAGGTACTCATATAGATACATTTAATACTTGCTTTAGATTTGTACTTCCATCACACTTTCAGGTAGCAAGTATCAGGCCTCTCCTTCAGGTGAAGACCAAACTTCTCAACTCACCTTTAATTCTTTCTGGTTTTAGGCTGTTGCCATTCGGGGTTGAGTACTTCGACTCGTTGTTGTTAGAGTATAGAACGTAGAGCAGTACAGCACAGCACAGAAACAAGCCCTTTGAACCAGCTAAAAGGTAAATCAAAAAAACCCCACACTACTCCCTACACAATGTCCATATCCCTCCATCTCATGTGCCTATCTAAAAGTCTCTTAAAAGCCTCTAATGTATTTGGCTCTACCACTATACCAGGAAGCACATTCCAGGCATCCGCCACGCTCAGAGTGGAGCAAATAACTGTCGTTCTGATGAGACTCTGGCGTGTTGGTAATGGTAATGCTGGTACCATTATGTTTTCAAACCGGGCGACCCTTCCCGAAGGTTTAAGAAGAGCTTGGGAACCCTTGGGAAGGGTTGCCTGGTTTGAAAACATAACGGTCTATTAGGGAGTGGAGAGATGCAGGTCTGAATCCATCTACAAAGTCCAGAGAGGTAGCCAGTTTTTCACTAATGACTAGTGACTTATGAATTATGGCTTATGACTTATGACTAGTCCATCATCTTGGAAAGCCTCAGCAGAGAGTACAGGCTCCTGTTGATTACCGAATGGCTGCCTCTGTTGCATCTCATTGCTTTCTGTAAGTTAAAAGAGCCTCAGCTATATTTGAACAGGATTGAAGTTTGTTTCACACTTGTGCACAAAACACTATGGTGGTTAGCTGACCAAGTCTAAGTGTCCTACCCTTGCTACAGATTTTCAAGAGTGCCTCTCATAGCCAATCGTTGTGAGAGGGCACAATGCAGAACTTAAATTCCAGCAACTTAATATGAAATTATCGAAGAAACTGATAATTTCATAATCTCCCAGTACCTCAGTGTGCCTGGTAAAACAGTACTGACCAAAAACTACTTCAAAGTTGGAGAGGAATTTTTCCAAAACTGTACAATGATTAGTTTACTAAAACTACTTTAACTAAGCCAACGTAGTGAAAAGGAAGTGACAAATAATAATAGCTGGCTCTAACTTAATACACAGTTCAAATGAAACAAAGCATAAAAACTAGTTCCTTTGACTTAAATTAATGACCTCCACACTCTAGCTTATTCTAACTAAAGCTGTAAAACTTCTGACATCCTTTGCTCTCGAAATCCAAACCTAGCATCACTTGATTTCTGTTTTTTGTTTTCCCTCTCCTGCTATTCCTATCATAAGTGAAGGTTACTATTTTGTGAGAAAAAAACAGAATGCTAGATGATCTCAGTGGGTGAAGCAGCATTATCAGCTGAGGCAATTTCCAGTGAGGCAGAGGTTCGCCTGCACCTTCTCCAACCCGGGCTACTGCAACTAGCCTCCCCTCCAAGGGGAAACCAAGTATAGACTAAGTGACCATTTTGTGAAGCACTGATGCTCTGTCAGCATCAGCCGAATTGACTATCCAGTTGCACATCACTTCAATTCTTCTTCACCATGCCACACTGACCTATCTCTCCTCGGTTTTCCCCAACATTATGAAAAGGACAACATCTCATTTTCTGTTTGGAGAGCTTACTTCCCAATCAAGTCAAGTCAATCACAAAACAACAGAAAATCTACAGATGCTGGAAATACAAGCAACACACACAAAGCACTGGAGAAACTCAGCAGGCCAGGCAGCACCTATGGAAAGGAGTACAGTCGACATTTTGGGCCGAGACCCTTCAGCAGGACTGGAGAAAACACTCATGCCTGCTGACTTCCTCCAGCATTTTGTGCGTTTACAAGTCAAGTCAAGTTTATTGTCATCTAACCATATACATGTATACCATCAAAACAGACGTTTCTCCAAACCAGGGTGTAAAGCACAGTCGTATACATAGCACACAATCACATGAAAGTAAGGATAAAATCGACAGATGAATCGTGCATAAATAAAATGCATAAATTAAATATTGTAAGGTACAGAACAGATTAACCAGTGACATTTCAAATGCGTTGCGACAGGAAGTTCAAAAGCCTAATGCCCTGAGTGAGGAAACCATTTCCCACCCTGACTGTTCCTGTTTTTATGCATCAGAGTCTCCTGCTTGATGGTAGAAAGTCAAAGATGCTGGATGGATGGGTGGGATCCTTGATAATACTAAGGGCCCTGCAAACGCAGTGATCCCAATAAATATCCTTGATGAATGGTTGGAAGACCACGATGATCCTCCCAGCCGTTCTCGCAGTCCTTTGCAAGGACTTCCAGTCCAATGCTCAGCTGCTCCCAAACCAGATGGAGGTGCAACTTGTCAGGATGCTCTCAATGGTGCTTCTGTAAAATGTAATTAAGATGGGAGTGTGGGGAGCCTTGGAAGGGAGGTGCTGCTGTGCCTTCTTGTTCAGGGAGGTGATTATTAAGGGGCCAGGTGAGATAATCCGTGATGTGAACTCCCAGGAACATGGAGCATTAACTTTCTCTACCGAGGAGTCATGTATTTGAAGAGGGGGATGATTCATGGGCACCTTCCTGAAGTCCGGAATGATTTCCTTGGTCTTCTCCATCGTTAGGCTTAGGTTGTTCTTCTCACATCAGTACACCAGCTGCTCCACTTTCTCCCTGTACTCTGCCTTGTCATTGTCGTTGATTAGGCCCAACTACTGTTGTATCATCCATGAACATGATGACACGGTTTGAGCTGAATCCTGTGACGCAGTCATACGTCAGTTGGGTGAACAGCGGTGGGCTGGGCACGTAGCCCTGAGGAGCACCGGTGCCCAGTGTAAAGGGACGAGAGACGTTTCTGCCCACATGGACTGACTGTAGCACTGTTAAGAAGTCCATCATCCAGTTGCAGAGGGAGGTATTAAGACCTAGTGAGAACAATCTCCCCACCAGTTTCTGGGGTTTGATGGCATAAATATTCCTGTTTCAGTCAACACCCATCCCCAGTGTTCCTTCCCACACACGCTCACCTGTCCACCTTCCTTTCTTCTCCCTTTGTTCATCTTTCTCAGCCTCTCATGCCCCCCACCCCTCCCCAATGCCACCTGGTTCTGTCTGCCCATCTATCCCCTCCACATCTAGTTCCATCACTTACCTACCAGCCTCTCCCTCATACAGCTATACACTGGCAATTTTTTCCCCTCTCAGCCCTAATGCAGGATCTCAACTCAAAATGTAAACATCCACCTTTTGTACCCACCAACATGACCAACATGACCCCAACCAACTGAGTTCTTCCAGTGTTTTTGTCCCAGATTCCAACATCTTGGCTACAACCCGGACTCTTTTGAGTTAGTGATGGAGAGAAGGTGACTAAACAAACTGTTATCCATTATGCACGATTTGGCACATCCTCTCCATGACCTACTGAATAAGCAGAGGAGCACCCTTTCAAACAGACTCATTCAGCTTCGCTGTCACAAGGATCGTTACAGAAAATCTTTCTTACCAAATGCAATGAGCATATACAACAGTTTATCTCCCCGGAGAACACACATTATTGTACAATAGACTTGGTTTTATTATTTTGTACATTATTACTGCACAGTATTGCAAATTATTGCACATTGGTAATTCGGTACTTTATTATTAATTCTCACACTGCTAAGTGTGTTTTTAAATGTCGCTGCTGTAACAAAAGAATGTTCTACTTGGGATCAATAAAGTATTTATTATTATTATTATTATTATTATTATTATTATTACTACTATCTGCAGTATTTTTGGCTTTCTACCTATTTTGTGACCCTGCCTTGTACTTTCTCAACAAACATTATAAGCAACAAAGGCAATATCTTTAAACTGAATTGAAACTGAAGAATTAATTGGAGAATTTATGATTGCTCCCCTTTGTTAGCAGTTAGAATTATAAGACCATTTTACAAATGCATTTGTAGCTCCAAGGGTTAAAATGCTGCACCTTCTCCAGAATAAAAAGAGAAACTCCAGCATGGTTTCAGTAAAAATGAATGACTGCCTTTCTGCATGGGAGGTGGAAGTTAAACGGAAAGTGGTGTGATGCAAAGTCTGGAAGTCCATGAGACAACTTCCAGCTCCGTCCATCATCTTGGAAAGCATCAGTGGAGAGTACAGATTCCTGTTGATTAGAGTACGGCCGCCTCTGTTGCATCTCATTGCTTTCTGGAAGTTAAATCAGCCTCAGCTATATTTGAACAGGATTGAAGCTTGTTTCACACTTGGGCACGCCTGGTGGTTAACAGACCCAGTCTCAGTGGCTTCCCCTTGCTACATATTTTCAGAAGTGCCTCTCACAGACTAATCCACAATCTGAGCCATGCAGAACATTGAGCAGTGCGGTATAGAAACAGGTCCTTTGGCCCACAATGTATGTGCCATTCAGATTGACATTAATAATTAAGAACCTGATAACTTGCATGGATGTAATTTTCAGTTTCAACATTATTGGAGTAGACTTTGCTTCCTTGTCAAAGTAGCAAGTTTCACACCACCCACACCACAATCTGCATGCTTGCTTTAGTTAGTGCTGGAGCTACGATTGATAATTAGCTAATTACTTTTTAAGCGCACGACCTGAAAATTATTATTAAAGCAGGCTTATTGCCAAATTTTCTGTGTTTATGAAGGCAGAAACCAGGTATGAAGCAGGTCAGCTACATTACTGTTTGAGCCAGTATGAAGGAAACTCAGCAAATGCATTTGGGAAATGCTCTTTAACATGATCGTTCAATTTGGCTCCTCGATGGCTGAAATGTGATCAAAATCCAGAATTTGTTCCTTAGCAAGCTAGGAATTCAACAGCCTTGGAAGATGGACAAGCAATATAAACGTTTCCCATTTACAGACTGAAGTACAAATTTGCCTCAGATTTAGTTACAGCCTTATCTGACTCATCAATGCCTTATTTGTAGACAAGGACTGGTGAAAGTGAGGCCACTATGATGAAAACTCCAGGAATTCTTCCAACATGAGATGTCATGTCTATGTGAACAAGAAAAATTCAACAAGGATTAGTACGTTTTCAACGTCACAGGTACACCTAAAGGTTGCGTGCTTAGTCCCCTGCTCTACTAGGTATACACACCTAACTGTGCGGCTAGGCACAGCTCTAATACCATCTTCAAATTCACCAATCACACTACTCTTACTGGATGAATCACAGGTGGTGATGGCACAAAAGCGTCTTCTTGCTGGACATCAGGAAAACTGATGAGCTGTTTGTTGATGTCAGGAAGAGGAAGGAGGGAGAACGTGCCAACGTACACTGAGGGAGCAGCAATGGACAAATCGACAACTTTAAATTCCTGGGAATTGATATATTGGATGACCTGTCCTGAGCCCAGCACACAGATACGATTGCAAGGAAAATCTGCCAGCAGCTTTACTTTCTTCGGAGGTTTAGGAACACTCCAGCAACCTTCTATAGACGTACGCTGACTTGATGCATCATGGTCTGCATGGTCAGATGCACAGAAACGCAAGAAGCTGCAGAGTAGTGGATTCTGCCCATTACATCACAGACATATCCCTCTCCACCATTGATAACTACAGGAGGCACTGCCTCAAGAAGGCAACATCCCTCATCAAAGATCCCCTCCATCCAGTCCATGCCACATCATCAAGTTCAAGAATACCTACTTTACTTCAACCATATGGTTCTTGAACCAATGGCAAAACCCTAGTCACTACAGTTTAGCAATAATATGAACACTTTGCACTAAAATGGCATGTTTTTCTTCTGTGTTTTCTTGTAAAAATTGTGTATAATTTAATCTATGTTTATTTGCCTTTGTCAGAGCTGGGGAGTAGTCAATACCTGCCAAAAGGACATCTGCAGGCATTCTGATCTCTGCAAGGGACTGGCAGCTGTTGGTGGACCTCGAAGGGCAGCTGAAGTTCCCCAACCATATTGCAGCCACCACCCTGCGACCAGACGTTGTCCTAGTGTCTGAGTCTACTAAGCAAGTGGTGCTGCTGGAGCTGACAGTCCCATGGGAAGATAGCTTGGAAGAGGCCTTTGAAAGGAAGCTCTCCAAGTACGCAGGACTGGTCAGCAACTGTCAGCAGGCTGGATGGAGAGTGAGGTGTCTCCCAGTGGAGGTTGGTTGTAGGGGACTCGTAGCCCCTTCTTTAGTTAGAGCCTTCAGCATTTTGGGCATTGAGGGAGAGAGGAAGAGGAGAGCCATCCGCAGTACCACCGATGCAGCAGAGAGGGCCTCAAGATGGCTGTGGCTCAAAAGAGGGGAGCCATGGAGTCATAAGTAGCTAGCCATCTGGACACAAGCTGGGGTCTGATCAGCCCCGGCTGGGTCACCTGGAGAAGGTTGTATGATGTTGAAAGACCCGAAACACCCGATGATTCCAGGAACATCACTGAAGATGTGTCCAGAATCATCAATAGATGTTTGTACACAGCTTAATGTTGCTTATATGATGCTATGTGCCTGTGACGCTGCTGCAGCTTTTCATTTGAGCTGTGCATGCATCTACTTGGGCATTTGATAATAAACTTTAATCTTGAAATTAAGAGCTGTATTTCAGCCATAATACTATGCACTGAAACTCAGCCTTGGATAATGCCAAAATTCTATATGGTGTCTTCAATATCTATCATACATTACAAAACATTCAAGGTCATTGCATTAATTTTGATTTGTAATTGTTCTTGATATAGTGTACTCTCTATAACACAGCTGGCCCCAGGGAAACAAGATGCCGCAGAAGCACATTACAAATAACTTTAAAGTTCTGTCCACGTCCGTGAAGGCTCACGACTTAGTTAAATATTGAGTGCTGAGAATATGACATGGGAGTTATCTGGAAGACGTCCAATCAAATAGCATTGGATGAAGTTGAAATGAGAGGCTTTATCAGTGAACCATCAGAGATCAACAACTGCAAGCGTTTATATCAAATTAAGCTTCTTGTAAAGTTTCAGTTGTACTGTATTCAGATTCTGCCACTAACATTGCAAGGTTCTATCTCTAATCTGCAATTTAAATAAAATACAGAACATAGAATAGTATGGCACAGGAACAGGGCTTTTGGCCTACAACGTTGTGCTGAGCCAATTAAATTAGTAATCAGATTGCCAACTAAATTAATCTCTTCTGCCTACACAACGCCCATATCCTTCCATTATCCTCACATTCATGTGCCTACCTAAATGTCTCTGAAAAGTCTTTAACGTATCTCTGCTTCTACCACTACCTGAGGCAGCACATCCCAGGCACCCGGCACTCTCTGTGTAAAAAATTTGCCCCTCAAATCTCCTTTGAAGTTATCTCCTCTGAAGTTATCTCCTCCCACCTCAAATGCATTCCCTCTGGTATTAAACATTTCAACCCTTGCAAAGAGATATTGTCTGTCTGCTCTATCTATGCCTCCCATAATATTTTAAACCTCTATCAGATCTCCTCTCAGTCTCTGCCGCTTCAGAGAAAAAAAACCCAAATTTGTTCAATCTTTCATTATAGCACATGCCCTCTAATCCAGACAATGTCCTGGTAAACGTCTTCTGCACCCTCTCTAAAGCCTTGTCATCCTTTGTATAATGGGGTGACCAAAACTGTATGCGATACTCCAGATGCAGCCTAACTAGAACTTTATAAAAGTTATGCAACATTAACTTCCTGACTTTTGAACTCGGTGCTTCGACTAATAAAGGTAAACATGCCATATGCCTTCTGCACCCTCTGTTCAATCTGTGTAGCCACTTTCAAAGAGCTATGAACTTGCACCCTAAGATCCCTCTGCTCATCAACACTGTTAAGGATCTTTCCCTTAACAGTGTAATGTCACTTTGCATTTGACTTACCAAGGAGCAACAATTCACATTTGTCCGGGTTAAACTCCATCTGCCATTTCCCCATTCACATCTGCAACTGATCTATATCCTGTTGTATTCTTTGAGCATCTTCTACACTAACCACAACACCACCAATGTTTGTACTATCTGCAAACTTACTAACCCACACATCTATATTTTCAAGGAATTAAGACCAAACCTGGCCAACCTCTCCCTATAACTCAGGCCCTCTAGTCTTGACAGCATCTTCATAAGTCTTTTCTGTGCTTTTTTTCAGTTTAACCATATCTTTCCAATAACAGGGTAACCAAATCTGCATACAGTACTCTGAGCAAAGCCTTACCAACAACTTATACAACTGCAACATAATTTCCCAACTCTTATACTAAAAAGACTAAGCTGATGGTGAAATTCAGAAGTATAATAAATACGCAGTTTTGAATACACATTTGAGGACTCCAAACTATGACTTATCTAGGTTTTGCAAAATATTGTAGATCCTTCAAATTTTGCAAGGATTTAAAATTAGAATAACAGAAAGCTATGAGACAACTGGAAACAGTACATTTTAACCAAATAAGGATTAAGTAGGAAAAGAAGCTACAATGCACTAGATTTGATAAATAACTTTAAAATGTCATTCCTCAAACTCTATTAATCTCTTCGCTGCTGCAGACCAATGTTTATTTACTTTTGCACAACATTCCTTCAGGATGACAAGGCGTCCTTGTGCTGTGCGTAGTATGTGCTGCTGCCTGTGCATTATGCCCTTGTTAATGCACCAGGCTCTGTTCAGCTGAGGCGCTCAGAAACACCTCAATTTAATTCTAACCAAAGTTTCTGCCTTTAATAAAAGCCAACTACTCTGCAAATAGGTAGAATAAATGGGGTAGCACGCAAGAGCTAAAACAACATTGTTTTTGGAATAATCCTAACCATGTAAATGTTACCTCTAAATGTCCTTTGGCTTCAGAAATGCTAGCCATTGAAACTCAGTTCTGTTTTCTTCCATGGGTATCCCACACTTTGATACAAACAGAATTACACTCTCCTTCCATCTCTGTGTTTGTTGAACTATAGTGGTTTCCAATTCATCAAGCAGATTATTCCTGCTTTGAAACACCACAATGGGTTTTGCCTCTTCTAATTCACTGCTATTGTGTGGTAACCGGAATCTCTGGAGCTGAAGGCCTCGAGATCCTTGGCTTTGCGTGTTTCAGCAGCCGGGGAGAGGTTGAAGGCGCTCGGCAGAGGATGGCGCTCGGGAGGCTGTATCAGAGAGGCTGCTCCGAAGCTCGGAGTTTTTGGACAGATGGACTCAGTGTCGGCTGTGGTCCGCTGCTTCCAAGGCATCGGCAAGTTGACAGTGCCTGGAGGTTTATGGCAGGGAGTTTCTCCATTTTGCCGCCTGCTATCGGGGACTCGGGAGTCGATCAACTCGGGGACTTTGAGACTATTTTTTTCACTGTGCCTATGGACTGTTCTTCATCAAATTATGGTATTGCTTTGCACTGCTGTAACTATATGGTATAATTATGTGGTTTTGTCCGTGTTAGTCTTTGGTCTGTCTTGTTTTCTGTGATATCACACCGGAGAAACATTGTATCATTTCTTAATGCATGTATGTGTTTCTAAATGATAATAAAAGAGGACTGAGTGTTCTCATAATCTAATTCATGTAATCAGCCCCAATTCTACAAATTCCCCTGTTTGCTGCACTATCTACACGACTTCTGACTGCTAATCTAAGTTCAAGACCACCTGTACCTCCTGCAGCTGAGCCATTAGCTCTAATATCTTGGCCTCCTCCCCCATTAACCTTTCTATCCCTTTCAAGCAACACATGCAAAATGCTGGTGGAACGCAGCAGGCCAGGCAGCATCTATAGGAAGAAGTACAGTCGACATTTTGGGCCAAGACCCTTCATCAGGACTAACTGAAAGAAGAGACAGTCAGAGATTTGAAAGTGGGAGGGGGAGGGGGAGGTCCGAAATGATAGGAGAAGACAGGAGGGGAGGGATGGAGCTAAGAGCTGGAAAGTTGATTGGCAAAAGGGATACAGAGTTGGAGAAGGGGGAGGATCATGGGACAGGAGGCCTAGGGAGAAAGAAAGGGGGAGGGGAACCCCGATGGAAGATGGAAAGTAAGCAAGCAGTGATTGTGAGAGGGACAGAGAGAGAAGAAAAAAAGGGGGAAATAAAAATAAATAAGGGATGGAGTAAGAAGGGGAGGAGGGGCATTAATGGAAGTTAGAGAAATCAATGTTCATGCCATCAGGTTGGAGGGTACCCAGATGAATATAAGGTGTTGTTCCCCCAACCTGAGTGTGGCTTCATCTTGACAGTAGAGGAGGCCTTGGACTGCCATATCAGAATGGGAATGGGATGTGGAATTAAAATGTGTGGCCACTGGGAGATCCTACTTTCTCTGGCGGACAAAGCGTAGGTGTTCAGCGAAATGGTCTCCCAGTCTGTGTCGGATCTCACCAACATATAGTAGGCCACACCGTGAGCACTGGACGCAGTATATCACACCAGCCGACTCACAGATAAAGTGACGCCTCTCCTGAAGGACTGTCTGGGGCCCTGAATGGTAGTGATGGAGGAAGTGTAAGGGCATGTGTAGCACGTTTACAAGGATAAGTGCCGGTGGGGGAGATTGGTGGGAAGGGATGGGGGGGGGGGACAAATGGACAAGGGAGTCACGTAGGGAGCAATCCCTGCGGAAAGCAGAAAGAGGGGAGGAGGGAAAGATGTGCTTAGTGGTGGCATCCCGCTGGAGGTGGCAGAGGTTACGGAGAATTATATGTTGGTCCCGGAGTCTGGTGGGGTGGTAGGTGAGGACAAGGGGAACCCTATTCCTAGGGTGGTGGTGGGAGGATGGGGCGAGAGCAGATGTACGTGAAATGGGAGAGAGGTTTTTGAGAGCAGAGTTGATGGTGGAGGAGGGGAAGCCCCTTTCTTTAAAAAAGGAAGACATTTCCTTCGTCCTGAAGTGAAAAGCCTCATCCTGAGAGCAGATGCGGCGCAGATGGAGGAATTGCGAGAAGGGGATGGCATTTTTGCAAGAAACAGAGTGGGAAGAGGAATAGTCCAGGTAGCTGTGAGAGTCCACAGGCTTATAGTAGACATCAGTAGATAAGCTGTCTCTAGAGATAGAGACAGAAAGATCAAGAAAGGGGACGGAGGTGTCGGAAATGGACCAGGTAAATTTGAGGGCTGGGTGAAAGTTGGAGGCAAAGTTAATGAAGTCAACGAGCTCAGCATGAGTGCAGGAAGCAGCGCCAATGCAGTCATCGATGTAGCGAAGGAAAAGTGGGGGTCATCGATGTAGTGACTGTACTTCTTCCTATAGATGCTGCCTGGCCTGCTGCGTTCCACCAGCATTTTGAGTGTGTTACTTGAATTTCCAGCATCTGCAGATTTTCTCGTGTTTGCATTTCTATCCCTTTCTCCTTCTTTGCTGCAGCTATCAGGTAGAAGTTACAAGAGCCTCAGGACTTGCACCACCAGGTGCACGAACTACCCCTCATCCATCAGGCTCTTGATCAAAAAGGGATAACTACTCTCACCTGCTCCAGTATTAAAATGTTCCCTCAACAAATGATCTCACTTTTAATAACTCTGTCTCATTATTTCATGTTCTCGTTATTTATTGCTATTTATTAATATTTACATTTGCACAGTTTGTCTTCTGCACTCTGATCTTTCATTGATCCTGTTTACAGTTACTATTCTGTAGATTTGCTGAGTATGCCCACAGGAAAATGAATCTCAGGGTTGTAGATGGTGACATATACACTATGTGCTTTGATAATAAAATTTACATTGAACTTTGAAAACTTTCCTTAAAATCTGCAACCTGCTCAAATACAGCATCTCCTTTTGCATCTTGATTTCGGACTTTATTTGCTTAATTGTTGCTTGGACTGTGTAAATATGTTAAAATGACCACATAAATGTAAGTTAATGATTGGACTTAGGTGAAGATGGAGAAAGCAAGCTGTACCCTTGGAGAAAACAATTCTACGGCTACTTCACTGAAAACTAGTTAATCTGAAAAAAATATCATCACATGCAAAGAACATTTGAATTAAATCCTTAAAAGATTACTTCTTCTACGGTATTCCAGTATCAGTAGATTCTCTCTACAGCAAAGCCAGGAAGCATTTAGAAATTCTCCTTCATAAGCATCATAAAACCTTTGAAGCAACATTATCCCTATTTAATTACGGTACTGAAGCATAGGCACAGTATTTAATGGAAATTGAGAATGGTACTGTTCTGGTATGAGTCTTGACTCTTATTAAGTCTGACCATTTTCTAGTTCAGCCATGCAGCTATTGTTGCCTGTTCATGCTAAGCTTTTTACACTAAATCTGGTGGGGCAGGGTGGGGTGAAATTCGAATAAAGTCTTCGTGCTGGCCTTCCCAAAAGAATTTCATGATGTGAAATGTTCAGAGAAGTTCTGAAATGTTGGTTGAAAAGTTTTCTTTCCTTGTAGAACTGCGGCATCTACCTATCTATTTATTTATTTATTGTGATACAGTGTGGCATTGGTCCTTCTGGCTCTTTGAGCCACACAACCCAGCAATCCCCTGATCTAATCCTGGCCTAATCACGAGACAATTTACAACAACCAATTAACAAACCGACTGGTACACTTTTGGACTGTGGGAGGAAACCGGAGCACCCACAGAAAACCCACGAGGTCATGAGAAGAACGTAAAAACTCCTTACAGGCAGTGACAGGAATTGAACACGGGTCACCTGTACTGTAAAGCATTGCGCTAACCACTACCCTAACGTGCCGCCCTAATATTTGCATTATGCAAGTGCTGAAGGAAAAAGAATTCAGCCGCTACTAACATCATCACTGTCAGAATATGTTTAATTTTCAAAGTAGTAGAATATCCCCTTAGGGATGTTAAACCAAGATGCATGAATAAGTGACACATTTCGCAGTATCATATCAAAACATGATATTTGGTGAATTAGTAACTAAGACTCAGCGATTTAGACCACCTATAACGTTTGTAAAAGTGAGTTAAGTAAACACTATGTCGAAAATATATGAGTCAAGAGGTCAGTCCTGAAATTGGACACTAAATTTAGTCAAGGTGTTTGCAGTTTTTAAATTTTATAGTTAAAAACAGTGATCTTTTACATACTGCACAGATTACAAGCAGTTTCCCCACAGTCCACAATAATCTTGAAAGAATTTTATGACATGAAGGGAGGTTAGAAAACTGAGTTTGGCAGCGCTGTCATTTGGGTGTTGTTAGGAGACCGGATGACAGATAATGTAGACACAGAAAGGAAAACAGATGGAGATACACACACACAGAAGCATTTGGCATGAAATGTGCCAGGCAACATATTCCTTCAGTGTTCAGCCACGGTTGGAGTAGGCCCAAGCCCCGGTCTCAGTTTATCACATAGTGGGGCAAATCACCGCAAAGCTCACAGACACAAATTGTGTAGCAGCTGGAGCAGCCTCACAGCCTCAGTGCCAAGGAGAGCGGAGTAAAGCATCGTGGAGCGGAACCGGGTCAATCTTCGCCTCTGGTCCTGACACCCTGCCTTTTTAGTCCATCTGGCCCAGCGTTGAATTATCCAAACACCGGGTCATCCCCCGCACTCAGACCCAGGCCTCGCCACAGTGATACGCTTTGGGCCAGTTCTGGCCTGTACTCAACCTTTCCAAATTGGCACAGCACTTATCTGGATCAAACCTTGCTCCCGATTCAGGTGGACGGGATCTGAAACACCTCCGATTCAACTTTTCTCCACTCTGCTCGCTTCAACTTTGCCTCTGAATTTCCAGCTTCTTCATTTCCCTCCAACTTCTCCTGGAACGTGCCTCGGTCTCACTCCCGACGCCGTCTCGCACCCGCATTTATTTTTCTCTCTCCTGTATGCCTCCTCGTTGCCATCTGATATTCTGCCAACAACAGAGGTGTCATCAGCAAATCTATACATGGTGTTTGAGCTGTGCCTTGCTACATTGTCATGAGTGGAGACAGAGTAGAGCAGTGGGCTTGGTATGCATCCTTGATGTGTGCCTGTGTTGATAGTCGGCGAGGTGGAAATGCTATCAGCAATCCATAGTTCCTGTGGTTTCCCAATGAGGAAGTCAAGAATCAGATTTCAGAGGCTGTACAGAGGCCCAGGTGTTCTTGGATCAGCCTTGCCTTCGCTCGCCTCTTCATTGTTGCAGTGATCGCTTACCAGAATTCTCCATGCGAAAGTGTTATTAATGGAGTAGTTAGTAGGAATTTCTTACTTTGAAAACCACTCATAAGCTGTCGCCCACCTTCTATAGCGCCATCTTAAACCACATCAATCATACCAGTGCCCAGGGAGAGAAAGGTGAGCTGCCTCGAAGACGATCATGTAGTAGCACTCACATCTATTGTGATGAAGTGCTTTTGAGAGGTTGGTCATGGCTAGAATTACCTCCAATCTGAGCAAGGGCTAGCAGCCACTGCAATTTGCCTAGCGCCACAACAGGTCTACAATGGATACAAACTCACTGGCTCTCCACTGGGCTTTGGACCATCTGGAAAACAGAAGCTCCTGAGTCAGATTCCTGTGTATCGGTTACAGCTCAGCATTCAACACCATCCTCCCCTCAGTACAATCAACAAACTTCAAAACCAGGGCCTCTGTACAGTCTCTGAAATCTGATTCTAGACCTCCTCACTGGGAAACCACAGGAACTATGGATTGCTGATAGCATCTCCACCTCACCGACTATCAACACAGGCACACATCAAGGATGCATACCAAGCTCACTGCTCTACTCAATCACCACTCATGACAATGTAGCAAGGCACAGCTCAAAACACCATGCTGATGACACCTCTATTGTTGGCAGAATCTCAGATGGCAACGAGAAGGCATACAGGAGAGAAAAAAATAGGCTAGTCAAATGGTGATGCAACAATAACCTTGCACTTGTCAGCAAGACCAAGGAACTGATGGTGGACTTCTGGAAAGGGAAGTCAGGAGGACTCATTGAGGGGTCAGTGGTGGAAAGGGTGAGTGGATTCAAGTTCATGGATGTCAACATCTCAGACAATCTGACCTGGGCCCATCACATTGATGCAATCATGATGAAGACAGGAGTTTGAATAGATTTGGTATGTCTCCAAAAACTCTAGCAAATTTCTACAAACATGCTGCATCTGGTATGGAGGCACCAATGCACAGGATCGTAAGAGCCTTCAGAGCATTGTAGACTCAGCCAGTTCCAAGTCTCCACACCACTGAGGACATCTTCAAAATGCAGTGCCTCTAGAAGGCATCATTAAGGATCCTCACCACTCAGGACGTATCTTCTTCTCATTACTACCCAGGGAGGAAATACAGGAGCCTGAAAACCCATAATCAACATTTTAGGAACAGCTTCTTCCCGTTTGGCCATCAGATATCAGGATGGTCCATGAATTATGAACACTAGCCTGCTATTTCTCCTTTCCACTATTAATTTATTTTTTATTGTAACTCATATTTTTATTGTTTATTACTAATTTATTTTTTATTGTTGTGCCTGCACTGTCCTGCTGCCTCAAAACAACAAATTTCATGACCAGTATCAGCGACAATAAACCTGATTCTGACTCTTATTCTGAAGATAAGAAGAAAGCAATCAGGATAGGACACTTAGCTTGAAAATAATCACTTATTCAGAAAGTTCCAGGCTTGAGTCCCAATCCAGAAAATTGACAATAAAAAACTTGGCTAGAGATATAGAACTGTTAAAGATATCAAGGACCTATCTGTTCTCATAGGTATGCATAAAAGTTCCCATGGAACGATTTACTTGGAAGGAAAGGGAGTTATATCCAGCGCCCAGGCCAA
Organism: Mobula birostris; assembly: GCF_030028105.1. Taxonomy (NCBI): domain Eukaryota; kingdom Metazoa; phylum Chordata; class Chondrichthyes; order Myliobatiformes; family Myliobatidae; genus Mobula; species Mobula birostris. The sequence goes on from NC_092393.1 coordinate 24,332,582, forward strand.
TATTTATTCTTCACTTAATATTTCTGTAACCAGTTATCTGGTGAATATCAGATTGCTGTTTGTGTGGGCTTGCTCAGCATAAATTGGCTGCCAATTTACCTACATTGTAAAAGTTGACAGTACCTCAGTTCTTCAGGGATGTGCTGAAAGGGACAGGAAAGTTGCTATAGAAATGCATGTCTTTCTTCCTTCTCCATGCCAATCTACCAGATACATTCAGTGATGGAATTTGCAGGTGGCCTTCAAACGTATCCAGGTTTGGGCAAGTAAGAGTACTGGAGTGGATAAAGCAGGTCTGTGCTCCATAATGCCATCTCAGAATCTGAAAGCCCTGAAGAATTATCTTCTGCATATCAGACTTGGAAGTAAAGTTTAAGCAGCACGCAGTTGCCTTATTTAGTGTTACCATTCCTGATGTTGGACCTCTGATAATGTACTCCAGCAAATCAAAAGCATGGTTAACACCAGCTGTACATAGAAGTCATACTGGAAGTAAATCTGTACAGTAGGTTTTGGGCCACAGAAGTGAGCAGAGTCTAAGGTGGGAAGCAGAGATACATCTTTAATCTTTCATTTGAGTAATTACATGTGGAAATTGTTATACTGAATAGGCAGTGTTAAATTGGCACTGCCCATATATCGCAATGAAGATCTGCAAGTAAATTATGCTCTTGATTCCAATGCTAGTTTTGGGTTTGTCGAAGCTAATTTGTTGATGGTTTTAAGTGCCATTCGGCTTGCTTAAGAAGTTGATACAGCATAACGTTACCTCATCATCTGGGCATCTTTTAGTCAGAAAGCAATGACTTCCCTCACGTTAACTTCATACTTTTTTCCAAATTAGGATTAAAATAACATTGTTGCATTGGAATGTCACGTCATTAGCAAACATGTCCCTGTCGTTTAACAAGAAAGGATGTTCTTTGAATTACACAGATCATGACATAAGGGTGGTTTATTGGAATCGTTTTTTTTTTGACCATTAACATGAGTCTGGTGGTTTGACTTTTTTATCTACAGTCTCACTGAAATGCTTCTCCTGAATAGAGTTCAAGACATAATAATTCAGTCAAGAACAAAAATAGAATCTTTTTACTCAATGTTTTATATTTTAACTAGAACTGAGAGTAGTTAGTGATGTACAAAAAACATACCCCAAGTATGCCAAAGATTTTAATTACAATTAAAGTGCTAGTATTTAAAAGGACATCGTAAAATTTGCAAGCATCCATGGACAGCAAGATTATGATTTTACACTAACAATCTGTGACATCATGAGATAAACATTTTACCATCAACAAACTTTTATATGACAATATAATCAGGACTTCAGGGGGTATTTCTGAATTCCCACCAGTTACATCTACCCGTTACCAAGTTCAGCTATGATAGATTATCAGTCAATGGGTGGGGAATGCCGACATTTGTTTTTGTTTCTTTGCACCTATCTGTTCATTGTTTTTATTTCAACTCAAAATATCCTTGGTCAAAAGACTAGTTATGTTTGGGTTTGGCAATGTTTTATTCATTGGCTGGATATTCCCACAATAATATGACCTCAGATTTAATGGTTTGGGAAAAGTACAAAGCCCACCTCCAAATAAGGAATATCTACTATAGCCTAAGTCATCCCAAAGCAATTCACAGCCAAAGGGGTAGTTATAAAGAATAGGCACAAAAATGTGATTGACAATCTGCACACAGCAAAGAACCATGTAGAATAATATATTACTGATCTTATGGTGGTGTGTACTGGCTATATATTGGACATGACTCACAGGACAACCTGCTGCCTCTTTTTCAAAACAGTCCAACTGGATCTTTAACATCCAAATAGGAAAGCAACTGGCCCCTCAATTCAACATATGATCTGAAAGATGACATATTCAATCATGTGGTAATCTATCAGTGTAACACTGGAGGGACTGCAGAAATTTATTTAATCACATAATTTATTGATGGCTGCTGGTCTAGATAGAGTAGATAAAGTACAGCACAGAACCGTGTCAAGTCATTTAAACTTCCTACTCCAATTTACCTGCACCAGGACCATAGCCCTCCATAGCCCCAACCATCCATGTCCCTGTCCAAAACTTCTCTTAAATGTTGAAATTGAGCTCACGTGCACCACTTGTGCTGGCAGCTCATTCCACACTACCACTACCTTCTGAGTGAAGAAGTTTCCCCTCATGTTCCCCCTCAACTTTTCACCTTTCATCCTTAACTAATGAATTCCAGTTGTAGTCCCACCCAACCTCAGTGGAAAAAGCTTGCTTGCTTTTACCCTATCTATACCCCTCATAATTTTGTATACCTTTATCAATCTCCTCTCAATCTTCTACGTTCCAAGGAATAAACTCCTAACCTGTTCACGTAACTCAGTTCCTCCAGACCCAGCAACATCCTTGTAAATTTTCTCTGTGCTCTTTCAAACTTATTTACATCTTTCCAGAACTGCACACAATACTCTAAATTTGGCCTCACCAATGTCTTATACAACTTCAATATAACATCTCATCTTCTGTACTCAATACTTGATTTGTGAAGGCCAATGTGCCAAAAGCTTTCTTTATAACCCTATCAACCTATGACGCCGCTTTCAATGAATTATGGACCTGTATTCACAGATCCTAGGGGGCTGGCGTCGGGCACGATGACGGACTCTCCACTTCTCCCTCTCCCTCCTCAGTGTGTTCAGTTAATCTACATTAGCCGTGCCGCTGTCTTCTAGGCATCGTCCCCGATGCTGGCCCCCTAGGCCTGAGTCGACATAGTAGGAGTAGTAGTAGTATTCACAGATCCCCTTTTCTACCACCAACACAGGTGGAGGTAGAATTACAATGACGCTCAATGGCGATTCCTTTGAGTTAATCCTTGGAAACAGCTTAATTTCTACCTCTTTTTCCTCTTCAGTGTGGATGGGGTTCTGTTGAAAACACTTAGCTGGAGTTAGACTCAGACTTCGGCTCTTTGCTGTGGTAGGTCCCGCTCCCCAGGGCACACAACCAGCTGCTTTTTGAAATCTCAAGGACGCGGCCTAGGAGACAAGGGTGCCTTCGGGATTCCATGGTTTCGTGGCACTCTGGATGAGCTGAGTCTATGCCAGTGCCGCTCACTAAAGCATCGTGGGAGAAAACGGAACATCAGGAGCAGCGGATCGGATATTGAGGGCTCTGTACTCAGCAAGTCACGCGCTCTCTCTCTCTCGCGTTGGTGGGGAAGAGTTTGTTGTCAATTCTCCGGTTATGGTATGTGGAATTGTCAGGTGAATGATTAGGTTTTGTTGTACTGCACATTGTGGTTTTTCTTGGGGGCTTTGCCGTTGCTTGCTTCGTGGGTGGAGGTTGCTGATGCTGTTTTTTGCTGAAGTAAGTGGGGAGGGGGAGGGTCGTTGCTTTGCTGCTACTTGTGTGTGGGAGAGGCGAGAGGGGGGCTTTGGAGTTCTAATTTTTTTACTGACACTCAGTCATTGGGATATCATGGATATCTGCAAAGAACAAGAAGTTCAGGATGTATACTGTATACATTTCTCTGATATTAGATGCAACTATTGCACTATAGAATCCTCAGTGCCATGCCATTCACTGTGTAAGACTTACCCTAGTTGGTCCTACTGAAGTGCAACACCTTGCATTTGTCCACATTAAACCCTATCTGCCATTTTTTAGACCATTTTTCCAGCTGGTCCAGATCCCACTGCAAGCCATGATAGCCTTCCTCGCTGTCCACTACACCCGCAGTCTTGATGTCATCCACAAATTTGTTCATCCAGTTAATATTATCATTCAGTTCGTTGATATAAATGACAGACAACAATGGACCCAGAACCGATCCCTGTGGTACGCTACCAGTCACAAGCCTCCAGTCAGGGAGGCAACCATCTGCTACCACTCTTCGGCTTCTCACACAAAGTCAATGTCTAATCCAATTTACTACCTTATCTTGAATGCCAACTGACTGAACCTTCTTGGATTATCACCCACCATACCTTCTTTAAAACCAACAATCTTAATATTATTTCACCTAATAAAACTTTCCAGCACCTCCACTTTTTCCAATGACCGATTTCTTTCCATTGTCAAGGCAAGAATATCATTTTCTGTCTTTTCCACTCTATCCTTGGCATCCTCCATTGTTCCTTCCAACTTTTCAACTTTCTTATCTGTTTTCTCCTGTTTTTTCACAACTTTATCAAACATACTCTTCATGTTTTTAACATCTATTTTTATTACTTTTAATTCAAACATTATTTGCACTAAGGCCTCTCTTATGTCTCCACGATGTCCTTTACTTTTAATCTCTTCTTGTTCTTCTTCCTCTTTTTCTTCATCTGTATTCTCCGGGGAGTCTGATTCTGACTCCAGATCACTCTCACTTTCAGTGGCAGTTGGTTCTTGTAGTTCACCTTGTACCGATTTGCGCATGCCTACTTCTTTATGCATGCGCAATTCTCACCTCTTCTTCCCAGAGACCGCTGCCACCGCCATTGCCCCCTGTTCTTCAAAGCCAGACATAAAATGTGTCTCCTCGGAAGGAGATCCAACCTGAGCCCGAGGTTCCATCGCAGTAGTAGGCCCTTTTTCCTTCCCATCTCGTGGTGTCGTCAAAACGGTAGTCTTCTTCTGTTTCTGTTTACAAGGCATATCCTAAAATAATCTTGAATAGTTTATAAGTAGTTTTCAAAAACTATTTATTAACTTTTCTTTATTTAAACGATACTTTGCTGATTTTTTACAGGAGAGCTGGATTTCCACGTCTCAATCCTACGTCATCATGTGATGTCCCCCCCCCCCCCCGACTGAACCTTCTCGACCAACCTTCCATATGGGACCATGTCAAAAGCCTTGCTAAAGTCCATGTAGACAACATCCACTGCTCTCCCTTCATCAGATTTCCTGGTAATTTCCTCAAAAAACTCTGTAAGATTCATTAGACACAACCTGCCATGCATGAAGCTATGCTGACTATCCTTAATCAGTCCATGTTCATCCAAATACTCTTACTGATGTCAGGCTCACTGGCCTATAATTTCCTGGTCAATTTTAGAGCCTTTCTGAAACAGTGGTATAACATCAGCTATACGCCAATCTTCCAGCGCCTCACCTGTCGCTAAGGATGATATAAATATCTCTGCTAGGACCCTAGCAATCTCTTCACTTGCCTCCCGTAGGATCCAAGAGAACACCTTGTCAGGCTCTGGGGATTTATCTACCATGATTTATTTCAAGACAGCAAACACATATCATGGACTATTTCCTAAATGAAAATAAAGCAGATTTACAAATATTGAAGTGCTCGAAAAACAATTTTGAAGAGGGGGCCGAGTGTAGTTTATCTACAGTGGAACCTGTTGGCTTTCTAGCTGGTTTGGGAAGATATTATGCTATAAAGTGGATTTGTTTGATGTCCAGTGGCAGAAGTGTGTGGGCAGAAGAGATGTGACAGATGGAGGCAGGTAAATGTGTTATTAAACCTCTGGGATATACCTAATGGGTTTGGCAAATACACTCATCAAAGTTTTTGTCAATGAAGTTGCACCATCATGTACATTTGAATAATGTGTATTCAAATCTGAAGTACAAATAATTATGGAACCACTAACACAAGAGATTGCGCAGATGCTGGAAAGCTTGAGCAGCACACACAAAATGCTGGAGGAACTCATCAAGTCAGGCAGCATCTATAGAGATGAGTAAACAGTCGACAACTCTGGCTGAGACCCTTAGTCAGGACACATGATGAAAGGTCTTGGCCTGAAATGTCGACCATTCACTCCGTTCATAGATACTGCTTGACTTGCTGAGTTCCTCCATTATCCTGTGTGTGTTGCTTACAATGGAAATAAAATGTGCCAGGGCCTGCATTTAAACCAACTTGCCTTTCTTACTTATAGCACTGGAAGATGCATAAAGTGGAAGCCAACATGGCAAGAGAAATCAGGCAATGTGCAAAACTTGTGCAAGAATTTCATCAAATAGATGTACCATGGTTGTATATTCAAATCCTCAGCATCAATATACCAAATCTTAGGAGGTGGTTATAGTTAGTTGCAGGCAAAAATAATGGAATTAGCATTCCAAATTGAAGCTGAAATCCTCCCCAGTGGTCTCTTCTCTGTTTTCTTCTGCAGAGGGAAGTAAGTGTTAATTTGAAGATAACTGTTCTAAAGTCTGTGTCTGTACTCATGTAGGGAAGTCCCGTTTCTGTGGAAAGCAGGGTGAAACTGCACACAGACAATGAAGGTAGAGAAATGGGGCAAAGGTTGTGCTGATAGGCATTAAATCTCATTGGAGTACAGTCACTAAGGAAACAGACTGCTTTTATTTTTCAGTTACAAAAGCAATATTGTTAAGTAGCTGAACTCTGAGTTGGTCCTGCGAGCTCACACAGAAGCTTACTTTATAACAACAGCTCACCGGGGCTTTCTGATATTAATAAACCTCCCGTTGTGCTTGTATAACTTGGCAACCACATACAGCAGAGGCATAATCATTCCACGTGGGGTATGTGCCCACAAAATGATAAAACTACAGCCGTGGTTAAATTCAAAACAGGACTCCAGAATTTGAATCATAATGTACCTAATTTATCGGGTCCACCCTAAGACATAAAATATCTATTACACACTATTGATGTGAAATTAGTGAAAGTGCTTTGCTCTAATTGGGCATATAAAAATTTAAAATTTTTAAAATAGGGATGAAGGGCTGAACTTATTTATAGTGCGGATCAACTGTGGACTTGAATACACATTTATGCCTTGATGGAACTTGGAATAAATTTTGAGGAGCCCATCAGAATCAGAATCAGGTTTAATATCACCGACATATGTTGTGAAATTTGTTGTTTTGTAGCAGCAGTACATTGCAACACATAATAATAAAAGAACTACAAATTACAAAAGGAAATATATGTTAAAAATAAATTAAGTAAGTAGTGCAAAAAGAGAGGGAAAAATAATGAGGTAGTGTTCATAGATTCATTGTCCATTCAGAAATCTGATGACAGAGGGGAAGAAGCTGTTCCTGAAACATTGACTGTGTGTCTTCAGGCTCCTGTACCTCCCCCTTGATAGTAGCAACGAGAAGGAAGTATCTCCTGGGTGATGGGAGCCCGTAATGATGGATGACAGCCATTCATGATGTTAGGCTCTGCTTTGTAGGAAGTAATGGCCTGCAACCCCTGCCAGAGCCGACATGCATGCAGTTCCATCTCTAACCTCAATCGGGATTATTTAATTGCTCTTAAAGTAGCCTCCTGTAAGTCATACCTGGACTTCATGTATAGTTCTGAATCACTGGTCTTGAATACCACAGATCTAGCCCTCAGCAGACTATGAATATTCTAGTTCATTCAGGGCTTTTGATTTGGGTATGTTAAATTCAAAATAGGATCCCAGAATTTGAATCTTAAAGTACCTAATTTATTGGTTCTTGAAGGCACACACTCATCCACATAGGCCTTGATAAAGTCGGTGACAACTGTGCTGTATTCATTTAGATTCAAAAATGACTGCCTGAATATTGTCCAGTCCACTGACTCACAGCAGTGCCCCTTCACCTCCCATGAGCCTCCATTCTTGGTCCTTACTACTGGTGCTGCAGTCTTTAGTCTCTGTCAATATATTAGGAGTAGAAGTACAGCCCGATGATTTGACTTTCCAAAGTGTAGGCGTGGGATGGCACAGAAGCGTTCTTGATGGTGGTATAACAATGATCAAGTGTGTTGGCCTCTCTGGTTCCGCAGGTGATATGTTGGTGGCAGCTGTTCAGAGACTTGTTCAAGCTGGCCTGGTTGAAATCCCCCGCAATGACAGGGAAGGGATCAGGAAACTCTGTTTCATGTCTGTTGATTACGGTGCTCCAGTGCCTGCCTGTCAATGGCCTGTAGTCAAATGTACATTGCAACCAGCATGATGGCAGAAAATCCCTCGGTAGATACAACAGACAACATTTGAACAGGTTGGGTGGGCAGGACTGAGACAGATCTCTCTCATCTGTAAACCATGATGAGTTAAGCATACTCCATCTTCTCTAGCTTTAAAAGATTGAGCTGTCCTGTCTTGGTGGAGAATGATGAAGCCATCAGAGTGCTGCATTTGAAATGGTTGGGGATAGCCATGTTTCCATGAAACAAAGTATAAAGCAACCCCTGATGTCCCTCTGGTACAGCAATCTTGCTCTGAGATCTTCAATTTTATGTTCCAGAGAATGCATTCAACTTCAGGATAGTCATGAGTTGATGAGGTGGGGGTTAAGGCCTGGCATTTCAATCGTATCACCAAACCAGCATGCTTCTGTTTTCCTAAAGCGGAACTGCACTCGAAATCTGAGTCTGCAGTCCGGGATTCAATGGTTTAGAGCATCAATAGATTTTTCAAAAATGTCTTAAAATGATGCTACTTACTGAAATACCCATGGCTATAACTGGATATAACATATCTACCTGCCTCCAGCCTCTGCTCACACCCTCTTGCAGTTGGTCACCTGACAGATCCACCTTATAACATATCATCTTCCCAGAACAACAGATTCCTAATTGGCCAGACTAATTAAACAATTGACACACCAGATAAAAAACAATCAGACATAACTTGGTTATACATTACTTATACTGTATGTAAACTAGTTCTGATTTTTCCTGAGTGTATTGAACATGTGCTGATTCCAACTTGATCACTAAAGGATGTAATCAGCAGATAAGGGTGAATCAGGTTGCAAGTGTATTTGAAAGCCTTCAATAAGATGCCACATTAGAGATTATTAAACCAAGTTTAAGAAATAAAAGGTATTGCAGGTATTGTTTCAGTGTAAATGGATAGTGTACAGCAAACAAACAGGTCATTTTCATAACATGCTGGAGGAACTCAGCAGGTCGGGCAGTATCCGTGGAAAAGATCGGTCGATGTTCCGGTCTGAAACATCGACCGATCTTTTCCATGGATGCTGCTCAACCTGCTGAGTTCCTCCAGCGTGTTGTGAGTATCGCGTTGACCCCAGCATTATTTTGTGTTTAGGTCATTTTCATGTTCAGAGGATTGCCACACGGGGGTTGCTAGAGTCCCAGTTCAGAATCAAGAGGAATGATTTGGATAACAGGATAATTTGCAATGTATCCAACAAACAATCTGTTGAATTGTTTTAAATGTCCCCACTGATGTTGCTCGACCCTGTGACTTCCCCCAGTAGTTTGGTTGTTGCTACAGATTCCAACATCTGCAGTCTCAGCAACTGGATCTTTGACTTCGTGACCAACCGACTGTAATCAGTCAGGATAGGCAGCAATGATTATTCTAAACACTGGTGCTCCACAAGATTGCATCCTCAGCCCCTTCCTCTACTCCCTGTACGCCTATGACAGCGTGGCCAGATTCTGCTCCAACTCTTATCACTCTTTTTATCAGTCCCAATGAAGGGTTCTGGACCTGAAACTTTGACAGATGCCGCTTGACCTTTGAGTTATGTTTTTATTTCAGGTTTTCAGCATCTGCAGTTTTGCTTTTTGATTTTTATCCACTTCTACTTCTTACATTCTCATTTCCATGAGAAAAGGTCTCATATCCATAAAGTCTCTATACTACTCCTAAAACCCTCCTTTCACACTCCAGTAAGAACGTGCTTTACAATTGATTCGTTATAGGGAGGAATTAATAAATCTGTAGTAGGCGCGGTAGTAGGACTTCAAGCACATCTTAAAATTTTAAGAAACTTGTCACCAGCAAAAAGTCATGCATCAATCTCAAGGACAGGAGGAGAAGGTGATTTATTTCCAAGGCATAAACACTAAATACTTCAAAGCAGTTATTGCTTTCTGACCCTGTTTGTTTTCCCTTTGGCCACTATCTGGGAGGCTGATGTTAGTTATTAAACCACAGTTGCATTGCAAATTTCAAAACATTCTTGTTCTGCTACCCCAGGCAGAAAATAAATCAAATTGCTCCATGGCCTCATTTGGGTAAACCATTACAAATGCAAAATAAAAAAAGGGAATTAATAACTATGTTCAAACTTGTCCCTGAAATCTAAAATAAAACCAGATTTTTTTTTCAAGTTCCCTTTTAGACATTAAAATCTGTTAAACACAATTGTGTTTTCAGAAGAAAGTAACAATTCAAAAAGGGAAGTATCAGCCAACTAATTTTTGCTTTCAAAATCACATAAGGTAATGTCATATTACTATGTTCATGAGATGATAATGAAGTACATTTTCTCAACTGATAGGATAAAGAGGGATCTATTTGCATGGAAGTGACGATGAGGAGAATGGATAGTGCTCTCACTGGAGAAGTGAAATGCCATTGAAGAATCTTTGGCAGAAATTGAGAAAACAAGTTCAGTTTGAGTTATCGAGAACATGGGAGGAATGTATAGGAGGGGGTTACCCAAGTTATCCTTCAGTTTACATAGTCACCTGGTTGGTAGCTGTATGAAGGAAGACTGAGAGAAGAAACAAAGGGGCATGTGAAACCAGGTCAAGGTTATCGCAGAAACCTGGAACCAAAAGCAGAATGCTGGTCATGTGTGACAGATCAAGCAAAGTTTATGGACGGTTATCATCAGAAGTGGTTAACTCACAGCAGAAATTGCCAATTCTAATGTAAACACAAGAAGCAAGTTACTGGAAACCATTGATTTCAATATTGGGTTCAGAAGGTTACAGAGTACCCATATGAAAGATGAGGTGTTGCTCCTCAAGCTGGATAAAGGCCTCACTGGAATAATGCAAGATGCCAGAGGCAGATGTTCAGTGTAGGTGAAGAAAGGAGAGTTAGAGGGGAGATACTCCACAAACACTCAGTCCAAGACTGATCTCTTCAGTGTAGTGGAGACCACACTGTAATTACTGGATGCAAACCACTTGAATGCTTCATTTGGCAGAACTGTTTGAGTCCTTGGATTGTGGGAACATGTGTTGCAACTCCAGTGGCTGCATTAGGAATGTACTCTGAGGATGTGGAGATGGAACAAAGGAGCTGCTAAGCTGCCCTGCCCAGTACCGATGAAGGGCCTTGGCCCGAAATGTCGACTTTCCATAGATGCTGCCTGATCTCCAGCATTTGTGTATGCTACAAATGGCCCTTTTGAACAGTTGAAAGGAAGGGGTAGAGATAGGTTTGATGGTGTATTCTTTTTGATAGTGACACATCGTGCAAAGGGTGATCTGTTTAATGTGGAAGGTGATAGGAACATCCTGGGGAGAAAGAAGCAAAGATAGTGATGAGAAAAAAAGACCAGAATTTAAAAACAGAAAACAGGGAAATCAAGGTCACTGTACAAAGAAAATGTAAAATAGTTAAATGTAACACAAAAACAAGCCTTATGGCTTTGAATCTTAATGTACAAAACACTCATAGGCCAACTAATAGCATAAAGAAAGGTGTGCAAATGAGGTATGATATCGTAGCCATTATGGAAACATGATTGCTAGGGATTCAAAAATAGGAACTTATTACTTAGGGATATTTGACTTTTAAGAGGGAAGGACAGGAACAATAAGGTGTTGGAGAAGAACTGTTAAGAGATGCATTAAGTACAATTGTGAAAAAATTATGTAAAGTCATATAAAGTCTTACGCTCTGGAGAAATGCCAGAGAATTGGAAAATTCTTCTGTGATTAAATATATTTTAAAAGGAAGGGAGGCAAAAAGAAACAGGTAACTATAAGCTACTTAGCCAAACATTTAGAGTTGGAAAAAGTAACAGCAGAACATTTGGAAAATCAAAACAAAATCAAGCAAGGTCAGCACAGTTCCGTGAGGGAAACTGTGTCTGACAAATTTATTAGAGTTTTTCTGAGGAAGTCTTGACTGGAGAGGATAGTGGGGAACCAGCCTTATAAATCTTTTGACAAAGTGTCTGACAGAGGGTTAGCTCACAAGATATCAACTCATGGTATAGTAGTAGATGCTGGCATAGAAACAGAGAGCAGGGATAAGGGGATCATTTACAGCAAGGAGACCTATAACCAACTGGGTACCAAAGACTGTCACCAAAACTGCTTGCAATATGAATATTCAAGTTTGAGTTTATTGCCATTTTTCAATACATGACCATAAAGGAGAATGAAATAATTGTTTTCCAGATCTGATGCAGTATTAAAGATAACACCGTATGGATAAAAAAACACAATAAATGTAAATATAAGTATATAAAACACAATGTACAAGTAACTGTAAAGGGGGGATGAAGGTACTGAGAGACTGTGGACAGGAGTGGTTGATGTAGGTGTTGTAGTGTTGGGGTTGGTGGGTGAGTCAATGGGTGGAATTGTTGATCAGCCTGACAGCTTGCGGGTGTAATAGTTTTTGAGTCTAGTGGTCCTGGCCTTGGATGCTGCGTAGCCTCGTCCCTGATGGGAGTTGGAGAAGCAGTCCTTCATAATATCTCTGGCCTTTCTCCAGCACCCTTCTGCATATATGTCATTATGGTGGGTTTGCTGGTGCATTAACCACCCATCGTAGAGCCCTTTTGTCCACCACAGTACAGGTTTTGTGCCACACAGTGATGCAGCATGCTAGGATGCTCTGAACTGCGCATCTGTGGAAGATCATGAGTACTGATGTGCACAGTCCAGCTCTCTTCAGCCACCTCAGAAAGTAGAGGCTTTCTTGACTGTGGAGGATGTGTTCTGGGACCATGAAAGGTTGTATGAGATGTGCATTCCCCAGAGTTTGAAACTGCTCTCAGTTTCCACTGCTGTGCCGTCGACGTGAAAACGGGTGCGGTTAACGACTGCCAGGAAGGAAGTAAATCCAGAGTAGACAAATATGTAGACAGCTCAGAAACTGCGAAGGCCAATTGTGAGGAGGATGTGAACAGCTTACAGCAGGATATTGATAAGTGAGTTGGAAAAATTGCAAAAATGTGAAATGGAAGACAAAAGAACAGAGTATTATTTAAACACAGCAAATAAGCAGGTAGGCAAGGATGTGGTGCAGGGATGGAGGTTCCTTGTGCATGTAACATTGAAAGTGAGTACACAAGTGCGGCAAGAGGTAGGGAAAACTAACTAAAGTGTACAACATACTGCATTCGTCAGCATACACCTAGAGCCCTGCGAGTAATTTTGGTGCACAGCACTGTACAGAACTGGTGAGCAAGGTTCAGTTACTGACACTGCCTGTAAGGAGTTTCTACATTCTCCCCATCACTGCGTGGGTTTCCTCCAGGTGCTCTGGTTTCCTCCCACAGTCCAAAGATATACTGGTTGGGAGGTTAACCGGTCAATGTAAATTGTCTCGTGATTAGGCGAGGATTAAATTGGGGGATTGCTCGGTGATGTGGCTCGAAGGGCTGGAAGGGGCTATTACGTGCTATACCTCAATAAGTAAATATTATTTTATTTCAAGCAGTTCAGAGAAGCTTCACAAATCAGGAATGATCAAATAGGTCACAATTTATTTGACCTATTTGTCATATAAACTGTCAACGTGGTTTATATGAGAAAATGACAGCAATAATGTTGAGATATTTCCTATTACGGGAGGAACCAGAGGACATGGGTTTTAATAAGGGGTGGGTGCATTCATACTGAGATGACAATGAATTTCTTCATTCGGAGTTGTGAGTTGTTGGAGCTCCTTGCCACAGCAAATGGTAGGGCTGCAGAACTTTGGCTTACTTAAGACAGAGATTGAATAGGTTTATAATCAGTAGGAGTTAAGGGGAGATCAACCATGATTCTGCTGAATGTTGGAATAGGTGTGAGGGGCTGAATGGCCTCCTCCTATTCCCATTTCTTAACTCTTATAATCAGGTGCGAGGTTGATGCACAGAAAGTGAAAAAATTTTTAAATCCCTCTAATGCTTCAACTCTAAAATAAGAACAGAAAATTGTAGAAATACTCATTGAGTCAGTCAGCAACTGTAGAAAGGGAAACAATTACAGGTCTGAGACCCTTTGTCAGAACATCATCCTTGCCCTGGCACAAGGCCAGGAAATGTAGGAGATGGCAGGAAACAGATGAGACAGCGTCTTAGGCTCCATCGCTATGGCTTAGGAAAAGGAAGGCATTTCAAAGGCACTATATGGAAAATCTCATTTTCAGAAATGATGCAATGGAGCAGAGGAACTGGGAGAATAGAGTGGTGATTTCACAGGAGGCAGGATAAGGGGAAGTGCAGTTGAGATACCTAAGGGAGTCTACGGGCTTAGAATGGATATTGGACACTAACATATCTCCGACATGGATACAATGGTATCCAGAAAGGGAAGTGAAGAATCAGAAATAAATCATGTGAAAGTGAGAGTAGGGTAGAAATTGACAGCATAGTAATTAAATTTTCAAGCTCTGTACAAGTTTCACCACAGATGGCCAAGGTCTTATGATCATTGTTTCAAAATATTCAATACTCTCAATCTTTTCATGCCTTCAATCTAAAATAACCTTTCCTAGCTACAGACCCCAAGTTTAACCTCTGTTTTATTTTCTATATGTGTCCTATCTTGATGGCATTATCAGAAATGGAACTTCCAATCATTCTTCACAAACACTTTGGAACTTCACACTGAGACGTTTGCTCTAGCAACAGCTCTCCCATTTCCAAAGGATCTGCAGGGTGGGAATCTGTCCTCTGAAGCCTTAGCTAAGCACACAATATGGGCAGTATGATCTCACAGTTAGAACGGCTCCTGTCTCAAGCTCCAACATCTCGGGGGCAGTCTTTTCTTCTGGTATTGTCTATGTGGAGTTTGCTAGGTTAGTCAGCAGATTAATTGGCAAAATATATCAAAGTAAATTTATTATCAAAGTACAACCCTAAGATTCATTTTCTTCTGGGCATCCACAGTAAATACAAAGAATAACAACTGAATCAATGAAAAACTGCATACAAGAAAGACGACCAAACAAAAAATGTGAAAAAGATGACGAACTGTGAAAGCACAAAAAAGATAATAATAATAATGATCAATAATTATTGAGAACATAAGATATAGAGTTTATAGGTAGTGGAATCAGTTCAATGTTGCGGGGAGTGAAATTATCCCCTCTGGTTCATAAGCCTGATAGCTGATGGGTAATAACTGTTCCTGAACCTGGTAGCATGGGACTTGAGGCTCATGAACCTCAGCAGTGAGAAGAGAGCATGGCTTGGATGGTGGGGGTCCTTGAGACAATGCCCCATATAAATGTGCTCAATGGTGGAGAGGGCTTTACCTGTGATGGACTGGGCTGTATCCATGACTTTTGTAGGTTTTTCAGTTTAAGGGCCTTGATGTTCCCATCATATACTCTTCACCACGCATCTATAGAAGTTCGTCAAAGTTTTAGATTGACTTGCCAAATCTGTGCAAACTTCTAAGAAAGTACAGGTGCTGCTGCACCTTCTTTGTAATAGCACTTACAGTATGTGCTGGACCCAAGACAGATAACTACTTAACCTGATAGAAATTTTCTCACTTACTGAGTTATCAGTAGCTTTATGAACAACCTAAGCTATACAGTCATTTAATCTAGAATAGTCATTGAGATAATTCTTGTGAACAGTCTTCAAAATTATATTCCAGTTGAGTTTCATTTCAAAGTGAAATAAGGTTTTCCATTTTCCTGTTTTGATAGTTTTCATCAAAGTTAGTCACTAACATCTGTATTTTTCACTTCTGTGCTGGCAGCATAAGACTGAAACTGTGCAGATGTGCCATATGATTCCTAGTGAAGCTGGGTGAATATTATGTACTCACTGGAGACAGATCCTTTCTTGAAACTTAGGAGCGAGGATCTTGACCACATTAATAATTCTTACAACCTGATATCCGTGACATTGATCAATATCTTTGGTGCTGACGAGACCTACGTACTTTTATAAGATCTTTCAAATACCTTTTTCACTATTTTGCAATGGTTTATGAGTGAACTTTTTTGCAGATGCTGTGTAATTTGAGTAATGGAAAACAAGGAATTCTTTCAGCTGCTGTTTTTGATCCTTGAAGCCCAGGTCTTGAGTATTCTTTTTCTAATTCCTTCCGAGTGTACAAAACTTGTATGATTAAATGGGATTTTCTTCCCTCTTTTCTATTTATGTAAGACACCTCTAACTAAATGATTTTTTTTTATTTTGTCAAAGCAGAGTAATAACTTGGTGAAGCTACCTAGGACAAACAGAGTATGTTAATAGTAGGAAGACTGTATTCTTCAGAGATTTGTGCTGGGCACCACACTATCTCAGCATGGATTAAAGAAGTGATAATAAATCATTTTGGTTGCAAGTCTATGCCCAGGATGAAAAGAGGAATGTCCAATGTGACATCTGAGTGAGAAAAAATATTTTTATTCATCATAGAACGATCATGTAGGTCCTCACTCATGGAATAAATGTGTCAACTGCTGTTTTTTGGCACACATTAAATACGTAAAAGAAAGAATATGAAAAGCTGTCACCTTCACACTACTTACCTCAGACACTAGATCAAAAGGAACATAATAGGATAATTATCCTAACAGCTCATTGAGGAGTTGCAGGTTAAGTCCAACACTCATGTTTGTTTTGACAGCATTCTAATTTTTTAAGGTAGCTAACACATATTTTTGAACTGATGAAAGTACAACATCCAAGACCAAACAGAACATTGGGAGTATAAAATAAGTTGAAAAGTCAAAATTTCAGAGTGAAGCCTTACTCTAAAACAGCATGTGTGGCAGCCTCCAAGTGATAGCGATAGACAAGAAGGCAATGATCCACTCGAAACACGCCTCCTCCTTTCCGAAGACTTTCATAGAAGAACAGCAAATCCTCAGGAACACCCTAGAGATATACATAAATGACAGATTAGGGTTTGCAATGCAAGCATCTAGTTTACTGAAAAACTTCAAGTTCAAGTTTATTGTCATCTTTCTATACATATGTTGTTCGTCCATCGTCGTTGTCGATGAAGACCTCGACACCATAGATGGTGTCGAGACTAGCGCGTGATTTGGATTTAAGTGAGGGAGAGTTGCGCAGCATCTGCCTCACTCTTTCTTCCCAATTCCCATCTGGATCCAGTGGCAAGACAGAGTCGAGATGGCTGGAGATGGGACTAGGTGCAGTGGATGACCAGGACGTCTTCTGTGTCTTGTCCTGCTCTACATGTTCCACTACGCTTGCAGAGACCGCCTTCTTGACCGTTGGACCTTCCATTGGTCTCATCCGCTCAATAGCCGGAGTCTGTCTTCATATGCTGGGATAGACAACTCCCTATCTCACCGAGGGTTTGAGACCCGTCGGCTACCTTCACCTGGTTTAGCTGGCTTGTCGAAGCCGTTGCCGGGGGTATGGCCGCTGTCGCATGCAAACAGCTACGGGGAGCCACAGGTGAGAGCTCAGTGCCAGGTGGGGACCAAAGGTGGACTAACCGCCTTGAAAAGGACGTGACATGTTCTCCCACCAGAGGTGCTACCCCTCCCTGGCACCCCATACACCCACATACACAACCAAACAAAACAATGTTCCTCCAGATAATGATATGCCCACAAAACACATAAAACAAAATATTTCCATTAATAAATATAATTCACAATACATGTAGTGTGTAGTACAAGCACACAGTAAACAGCTTGCTGTCCTAATTACAAGACCTCTATGATGGCAGGGTATTCATTGGTCTCACAACCTTAGGGGAAAAACTTAAAGCATTTAACTGCGCTAGACCTGGAATGGTGAAACTTGATTTTAACACAGGTTGAGTAGGGGTATTAGCAATGGTCACAGAGAAATGTGGTTGGTTCTTAAAAGGATGTAGGCAGGAAACAATATATCCATCCACAATGGCAACATTTGTAGAGGGAAAAATAAGTAGTCTATTTTTGGTTGTTCAAAGATCCTCCAGGTGAGGCGGAGAGAAAAGTGATATTTGGAGATGTAATGAAGTCCTTAGACTGTGAAGGCAGAGCCAGAAGAGGAAAGTACAGCTGGTTGTCTAAAGGACAAGAGTTATCAAGGAATAGTAAGAAGGATGAAAAACATGGAAAATGTCCAACTGCGGCTTGAGTCTAAAAAGGAGTTTTGCTAAGAATAAAGCTTCAGTCAACATGTAGACTAGTAATATTCCATCTGTTTCCTGCAACTGTCCCTGTAAATTGAAATCTGAATGTGATGGGTCATCCAGTGTGAAGTGGATTCCAGTATTTCACCTGAGAACAGCCAAGAATGCTAATTATCCTTTTGACGGACTTGAATTCTCAATACATCCATCACTTCGACTGAATGTTAATATGGTTGCTTTCTGCAGTATACAAATGAATCGGGTCTATCTGTCAGCTAGTCATATGGTCTTTGGCTTTCAGCATGTTTAGTAGGACCATGCAACGAAGCAGGTCTTCTGAAAAGCAGCAAGTCCACTGAACCTACTGTTTGCACAGGCTCGGACCACACTGTTATATTCAATGTGCACAAGGGTGCACTCTTTCAATGCAGAAAATCTTTTCTGCGTCCACCCCCAAGTGGCCTTGACAAGAGAGTGGAGCCCCATCCTCCTAGGTACACCCACTATTAAAGTTGCCAAATGACAGCAGCATGGTAAAATGTTGTGATGAGTCTTGTGAGAATTTATAGACATTTTATTTTTCTTGATGCTGCAAGTGAACCAGAGGTAATGTAAACACAAGAAATACTGCAGATGCTGGAAATCCAAAGTAACAGACAGAAAATGCGGGAGAAATTCAGCAGGTCAGGCAGCTTCTATGGAAATGAATACACAGTTGATATTTTGGGCTGAGACCATGCTTCAGGACTGTAAAGGAAGGGGGATGAAGCCAGAGTAAGAAGGTGAGGGGAGGGGAAAGAGTACAAAAGAGGTTAATAGGCAGGCGTTGCACCTCTTCTGACTGCAGGAATAAGTGCCAGGAAGGAGATGAATGGGGAAGGATGAATGGACAAGGGAATCACGGAGGGTGCGATCCCTGTGGAAAGTGAAGAGTGGGGGGTGGGGGAAGGAGGTAAAGATGTGTTTGGTGGTAAGGTCCCATAGAAGATGGTGGAAGTTGTGGAGAATGATGTGCTGGATGCAGAGGCTCATGCATGAGGACAAGAGAAACTCTATCCCTGCTAAGGTGGCAGGAAGATGGGGTGAAGGCAGGTGGCCAGCAGAAAGAGGAGATGCAGGTAAGGGCAGCATCAATGGTGGAGGAAGGGACACCTTATTCTTTGAAGAAGGAAGGCAGTCCTGGTATTCTGGAAAGAAAAGCCTCAGCCTGGGAACAGATGCAGTAGACATGAAGGAACTGAGAAAAGGGAATATCACTTTTTTTTTACAGGAGACAGGGTGGAAAGAGGTATAGTCAAGATTGTCATGAGAGTTGGTAGGTTTATAAAAGATATCAGTAGCTTGTTTGTCTCCAGAGATGGAGACAGAGAGAATGAGAAAGGGGAGACAGGTGTCAGAAATGGACCAAGGGAATTTAAGGGCAGGATGAAAGTTGGAGGCATACTTGATGAGATTGATGAGCTCAGCATGGGTGCATGAAACAGCATCAATGCAGTCGTCAATGTAGCACAGAAAGAGTTGGGGAGCATTACCAGGGAAGGAATGGAACATAAGGAAAAGACAGGCACAGCCGGGGCCCATGCGGGTGTTAGCATGTCACGTTAACATTAACCAGAGTCAATATGTCAGTTCTATTGTCAGAATCATCACTGATGGTAGAAACATGTCTGTTCCTCTGTCCATGGATGCTGTCTGATCTGTTGAGGATTCGCAGCATCTGTTAGAAGATGACAGGTGAAGTCAGGTGAGTGTGTGGCCTAAATTATTTTTTGTCTCTAGGCAGCCTTTGCCCTCTTAGACTAGATTAGATTAGATTCAACTTTATTGTCATTGTGCCATGTACAGATACAAAACCAGTGAAATGCATTTGGCATCTGACCAAAAATGCAAAGAATAGCGTTATTTACAAAATAACTGTGAATAAAAAAAAGTGCTACAGCACACAAATATAAAAGTACTGAGATAGTACAATACGGATGCAATACTGCTTAGCGCTGTGATGAGAGGTTCAGCAGTTTCACAGCCTCAGGGAAGAAGCTCTTCCTGTGCCTGCTGGTGTGGGAGCAGAGGCTCCTGTAGCGCCTACCGGATGGGAGGAGAGTAAAAAGTCCATGGTTAGCGTGAGATGCATCCTTAATAATGCTTTTCGCCCTGCCCAGGCAGCGTTTATGGCAGATGTTTTCAATGGTGGGCAATTGGGTGCCGATAATCCGCTGGGCAGTTTTCACCACATGCTGGAGTGCTTTGCGGATAAGGTTTCTATCGCTGCTGAGAGCTGTCCCGTTCCTGGACCTGAAGGAAATGCCCCGGGCTTTTAGTTGGAAGCACACCTCTTTGTTCAGCCAGGATTTTGGTTGGGTTGCGAGATGACAGTTCTTGAGGTACTAACGTCATCTACACACTCACTCATGTAGCTGGTGGCAGAAGAGGCATATTCCACAAGGTCTGTGTCTTCTCTGTTTGTGGCGGCCACCATGACTGCTAGTTAGTCCATTCAAAACAGTCCTGAAGCATCGAGATTCCCTCATTAGGCCATACAGTGATGGTCCTCGTCTCCATTTTCAGCAGAGTACAGTATGCCGGCATTAACGTTGTGGAAATGTAGTTAGACAGGTCAAGATGAGGGTGTGGGATGGCTTTGCAAGTACTATGTCTGTATAAGCATGGTCCAGTCTATTTGTTCCCCTAGTGACCATGGTGACGTGTTGGTGGAATTTGGGTAAATTGTCATTCAGATTAACATGACTGAAGTCTCCTGCAATTATGAAGAGACCGTCCGGATGCTTGTTTTGTAGAGAGCTGACGATACTCTAAAGCTCTCCCAGTGGGCTCCTTGGTGTTTGAGCTCAGGGGGATGTAGACAGTGATGATGAACACAACAGTAAACTCCCTGAGCAGATAATGTGGCCCGCATTTAATTGTAAGATGTTCAATTGCCCCAGAACAGTGACTGCTAACTACAGATGAGTTTGTACACCAACCTTCGTTAACGTACACACAAATTCCTGTCTGAATGGAACAAGGTCAACCTGTCGAGTTGAAGCACTGAGTCAGGTATATTGGTGTTTAACCATGTTTCAGCACAAACCAGAATGCAGCAGTTTCCCATCTCTTTCAGTGTGTTGGGCTCCCCTATAATGACTAGGCTGGCAGGTAGCTCGGGGTGGCGTAGACAGTGCCCCGCTAGTTGCAGTCTTCTCGCCTGATTTTAGTGGTGAGCATCGGTGGGTTGTCATAGAGCTCGATGTTCGTCATGTGCTGTTGCCAACTCACGTCAAGAGCCATCTGGAGCATTCGTGTATAGCAACCATCTAGAGACTTTCGCATAGTCTTGGCGAATGTCCACCTCTCACATCTGTGCATGAGAATGGACTCTGTAGCTGCTATGAAGATCCTCTTTTTAAGCCCTTGGTCAGGTTCGACTTCCAGATTTCCTTCATGTCGTTCATAGCCCTCCACGCCAGCACCTTCCATATCTTTATGTCCTTCTCCGAACTCATCATTCTTGACGCGAGGTACTTGAAGTCAAAGACTTTCTTAATGGTATCATTCTTTACCGTCTTGAGAGTACCTTCGTCGCAGTTAAAAGCCATGTACTCTGTCTTTTTAGCGTTTAGGAGAAGTCCAATTTTATTGCACTCAATTTCCACTTTTGTCAGTAGCTGTTGTGCTTCCTCCATCTGGTCAGAGAGCAGGACTATGTTATCTGCAAAATCGAGATCTGTGAGCGTAACTGGTCTGACCCTTTTGGTTCGTCCTGGTTTTATGGTAAAACCAAGCTTGTCATGATCTTTGATAGCTTGACGTAGAGCGTAATCAAGGACGATTATAAAGACGTATGGTGCCAGAGTGTTTCCTTGCAGCACACCAGCTAGGAGCTCGAACACTGCTGTTTCTCCGTCTGGTGATAAAACTTTCGCCATGGTTTTGGTATAGCTAGACTCTATTATTCTCAGTAGACGGTCTGGCACTCCATAAGCTTTCATCATATGGGAGCCCAAGCATGGGAGGATGAACCCTGGGCGCCCTCCCAAGACTATGGTCAACACGCTCCTAGAAGACAGCGGCGCGGCTAATGTAGATGAACTGAACACACTGATGAGGGAGAGGGAGATGTGGAGAGTCCGTCATTGTGCGCAACGCCAGCCCCCTAGGCCTGAGTCGACATAGTAGTAGTTCTGTGTGTTCATTCTCATTCTCGGTGAGTCCATTTTATTATCTAGTGAGCGGACACTGGCCAGGAAGAGTCTAGCCGAGTTAGCTCTCAGCCCCAGCTCTCTTGCCACGTTTCTGCTTCCTCTCACACTGCCCATAATCTCGGCTGAGCCTCTCAGGCCAGATCGCTGTCACGAGGCCTGCTGTCCACAGAATCCCTATTCTGTTGAGCACCGCTATTAACTTGGCTGCCAGCGGATTAAACGTAATTTTGTCTAAGAGTTCAGCTGTATTCACAGAGCTTTGGCTGACTGAAATCCCAGACTAGAAACTTTGAAATACTATCTAAGAATTTAAAGTTAGCACCATTATTGTGTGCTGGAGAAGCCCTGCATCTCTGCATGCTGCCATCTCAATACCTTCATAAATATTAACCAAATGATGAATAAGCAGATCCCTTTTTCCTTTGTAGTTACTCAAGGAATGTTTAGAATGATTATGATCTGCAGATGTTGCTGAGTGCTTGCCATGCTAGGCTCTTCTGGGCCTTTGCTTTCTTTTCTACCCCAATTAAGGGACATAGAAATAATTTACTTTCTGTGCCAAACTCAAGCTTAATGATAATACCAGAAAGGGATGAATTTCTATACAAACAATTGCTATCCAGACAACTTGACTCAGTAACAGACATGGACTGCAATGATAATGAAACCACATCATAGATAGCTTTCCTTCCCTCTTTCCCTTCATGGCATGTGATCTATCTCAGCAGTCCCGACACTTTGAGCAGGGTCTGCAACTCTTCACTCTTGGCCCATGCAATCTGCCTACATGCACATCAATTACTGCACTTTGCTGTTTACATCAAAGCCCCGGTAACTCCTCCTCAGCCAGGATTGGGTTTAATTAAAATAAAATTCCTTTGAGAGAAAATTTATGTTTGTATTTAATCCTCTTGAAGCATGACGTTAATGAGACTCAATGATACTACAGAACCATTCACTGAAACATTAAGCAAGTAAATACTGTGCACAAGATGTTCAATGGTTTCTATCAAATTAGAGTATTTTAATTGGGGAATCTGATTATCAAAGGTCATGCTGCTTTGGAATTTCCCCCACCTCCACACAACCTTTTTTTAGCCTTCAGTCTGGGCTATACAAATTTGTTACGATCTTAACAGTTTCTCTCATATACAAATACCCTCCTTTCTCCCTAGCTTCTTCCAGCCATTAAACCTCATCAAAAATTCTACATTTCTACAGCTCTGGCCCATGCACTGAGCCCTTCATCCTCGTATGTTTGTGTTTTAAAGCTGTTGTCAGTCACGAGTCCAGTGGCGCAGCAGGAGATCAGATACACGTTGGCATCTTGGTCTCCAGATTATCTTTGCCTTCTGCATTTCAACAGGCAGATGTAGAAGTTAGGGACAAACTGATCTAAGGGTGGTTCTTCACAACAATCAGTGGTCAGGTATAAGTGTGCTTTAGACCCTTTTATTCTGGGGAAGCCCTTCGGGACATTTCCCATGTGAAAGATAAGGTTTTGTTGCTGAAATGCTGGCAGTGTTTCTTGATAACCATCAATGCCTCTAGTCATTCAGCTTCTGACCAGGAAAAGATGGTGACCCAGATATTGAGGCTTAAAAGTATTAAAACCATTAAGAGATAATATCTGTAGATTATTATTACAGACTATTAAAACAATTTCAAAATCAATAAATTAACTAAAACCTGCCTCAAAGTCATCGTCAAGATTATTGTCATTTGCACGTGTGCAATGAAAAGCTTACTTGCAGCATCATCAGAGGTACATAGCATCATATAAGCAACATTCACAACTAAAACATAAATTAAGCACAATTATTATCAGAGAAAACACAATTAGAACAAAAAAGAACTCAATTTTATGCAAAGTGATCAGCCAGTTGCTAAACTGTAGTGTTTAGAGTTGTGCTGATTGGTTCAAGAACCATGTGGTTGAAGGGAAATGCAGTCACTGTTCCATGTCTAACCTGGCACAGGTCGTTCAAGTAGCTTCACTACTGATACAACTTTACACTCTGCCACTGTGCCCCACGCGGGGCGCACCCTTGCAGTGCAGAATACCAGAGATAGCTGACAGCATTTTCAGAAATTCCACATTCATGCAGAAAGCCTTTGGATGCAGCAATTTAAGTGGAAAATGTTGGCAGTGCAAGAAAAGTGGATAAAAAGCCTCTGAATCTCCCTTTATCCTGTATTCTAAGTGTACTCACCTTTCCACTTTCGTCAAACTTTCCAATGGAGTCAAACCATTCTCGAGAGCAGAACCATGTTGGCATGATGACAGTGGGACCATGGGAAGTAAAGACCTGCCAAGAAGAAAGACCGTTTCAATAAATAACATATTATCTAACTCTCCAATTTAGAAGCCTCCATGTATCTTACGTATGAATGTGAGGCTAAGTACAGCTCCAATGTCATACATATGTTTGCTGACGACACCACTGTTGTTAGCTGAATCAACTGAAAATCTAGCTGAATAGTGCCATAACAACAAGAACCCTTCAGTCAATGTCAGCAAAATCAGGAGCTGGTTATTGACTTTGGGAGAAGGAAAACAGAGGTTCATGAGCCAGTCTTCATCAGGGTATCAGAGGTGGAGAACATTAAATTCCTCATTATTATCATTTCAGAGAGTCTATCCTCGGTCCACCACTTAAATGTCATTACAGTGAAGGACTGCTGTGCCTTTACTTAGAAGTTTGCAAAGATTTAGCATGTCATCTAAAACTTTAAAAAACATCTATAGGTGTTTGATGGAGTGTATACTGACTGGTTGCATCACAGCCTGCTATGGAAACACCAATGCACTTGAACAAAAAAGCCTACAAAAAGTAATGGGTAAAGCCCAGACCATCGCAGGTAAAGCCCTCCCACCCACTGAGTACATCTGCAAGGAGTGCTGTCGCAGGAAAGCAACGTCCATCATTAAGGACCCCTATTATCCAGGCCATGCTCTCTTCTCACTGCTGTAATCAGGAAGGAGCTGCAGGAGTTTCAGGTCCCACACCAACAGGTCCAGGAACAGTTATTACCACTCAACCATCAGGCTTTTGAATGAGAGGGAATAACTTCACTCACTCCAACAATGAACTGATTCCATAACCTTTGGACTCACTTTCAAGAAATTTACAACTCATGTTCTCAATAGTTATTACTTATTCACTTAGTATATATGTTTTTGCTTTTCAAATTTAAATAAATTTAATTAGCACTTTATAACTTGTCCTTTTAACTTATACTTATAACTTTTTAACTTATACATTCTGATTCAGCTATCTACCAGCAATGCTGGTGAGCAGCAGATATTACCTTCTTTTCCCTGTACTGCATCACCGAACATGAGGTGGTGTGACCTCCTGACCGAATTGTTTTTTGTGACTGTCCCGCTTATTGCAGCTCATGTTTTGAACCAAGCAGATTGCAGGTTAATCTTCCAATTGGCTTATCCTTAGTCCTTGATTGGCTATACTTTAACAATTCAGCAGAGGCCCGATTTTGTAAATCAAGGTGATTACAGTAAAACACACAAAATTCTGGCGGATCTCAGCGGACCAGGCAGCATCTATGGAAAAGAGAACAGTGATTGTACTCTTTTCCATAGATGCTGCCTGATCTGCTGAGTTCCTCCGGCATTTTGTGTTTGTTGCTTGGATTTCCAGCATCTGCAGATTTTCTTTTGTTGGTGATTATCGTAAAAAGTGTTCCTACCAACTTCTACAAATTTCCATCTCTCTTATTTATCTCTCCGGCAGTCTTTATTAATGTATGATCATGATACAATTAATCCTTCACTGATTTTCCAATGAAAACAACTTCTTAAAGCCAATTATACTACCCCTACTGCTACTGTGACATAGAACATTAAACTTGAGACCTGCCTGAGGTCTTAATTCCTCAATTACTCAATAGACAAACTTAAAGACTGCTCCAAGTCTTTTGTCCTAATAAGTTATTTTCAAAACTAATCTGTTTAACTGGTCAGCATGGATGACATAATCAAAATATTCCTCTGAATGGAAAGGTTGAATCCAATGGCAAGTATAAAATGCCATTGTGGGAGTTACAATGTCATAGTGTGTATATCCACAATATTTTACAGGGTGTATTAATAACAGGGCAATTTTCTTATGTTCCCACAACAATCAGCTCTTGAACAAAAAGGGGTAACTACTCTCACTTGCTCATCCATTGAGGTGTTCATTTTAGGGACTCTTTATCTCATTATCTCCTGTTCTCATTATTTATTGCTATTTATTTATATTTGCATTTTAACGGTTTGTTTTCAGGGTCTTTCTGCACCCTGGTTGATCTTTCATTGATCACATTACAGTTAGTATTCCATAGATTTGTTGAGTTTGCCCGCAGGAAAATGGATCTCAGAGTTTTATATACTTTGAAAATAATATTTACTTTGAGCTTTGAACTTGGCCTCATTTACCCAAGATTTTCAGTTCAATGTGTATGGGACCTCTGAGGACACAGAATGAGTTTATGGGTTGCTGTTTGTTACTCAACACACATTTTTTTCCTTTGCCTTGAAGCCAACAAAGAACACACCAGCAACATGCATAGTGGACTGTAACTTCTCACTCTGCACTTTTGCCAAAGTTATACATTTCAAATCCTGGACCATGAAAGTAAAATCATTCTGGAACCAATTAGAGTAAAATTAGACAGGTCTGTTTGTGAGACGCCTGTCCTTTACCAGATCACTTACAGCAACTTCAGCTTAGCTCCCTCACACAAATTTCTTGCCACAACTAGAGACAACATTTCTGTAGGGCAGAGAGATTATTCGGTTTACTCCTGCACCTGTTTCTTAACCTTTATATCCAGGTTTTCACAGAACATGTGACTTGAAGACATAGTTCTTATTTTGATCTCAGTCTTTTCCAGCTGTAGCTGTACCACACCAAGTGTCTTTAAATATAGTTCAAGTTTGCACATGTATCCCATTTTCTACGCAGCCTGGTAACTTTATAATATTAAGCATACTAATTTTAAATTCAAGCTACAGACAACCAAACAGGCTACACTTTACTTACAGTTTGTAAAGTTATCCCAGAAGTCGTGGTTACAGCTCATACTCTGGTAACCTCAAAGAGGCTACTTCAGAGTGTGGTTGTCCGTACTATAATCAGAAATTATTCTG
Organism: Mobula birostris; assembly: GCF_030028105.1. Classification (NCBI taxonomy): domain Eukaryota; kingdom Metazoa; phylum Chordata; class Chondrichthyes; order Myliobatiformes; family Myliobatidae; genus Mobula; species Mobula birostris. The sequence goes on from NC_092393.1 coordinate 24,359,897, forward strand.
TTAGACTGGAACACAAAAGAGCCTTTCTGTAAAGCAGCAAGCTACAACTATAAAAAAGAATGCCACTGTGAAGAAGTTTCAAATGATTTTCCCCCCTATTTCAATGGACACAGTCCAAGCTATGTCTGTTGTCAGGAAACTTCACATAATGTCAACAGTATTGGGCTACTCACAGTACAAATAAATCATGCCGCTACTTCTTTTCCACGGCAGTAGCACATGTAATAAAATACAAAGAAACTAAGAAATATCTTAAATTCCTTTCAAGACACCTAGCCACAGTCAGTCAGCTAATATACAGTACCCGTATATGGATCTCTTAACCATGGTCTACTCCAGGGAGCTGTGCACGTGAAGGAATATACAGAAATTGCACATAGGGCAAGAAGGCAGAGATGACATTAAGGATCACCCATTATGCTATTAGTAAATGGTGGAGCAGGTTCATACGGTCGGCTCCAGCCCCTATTTCATATTCTTGCAAGGGAGTGTAGCAGTTGGCACAGTGCTTTACAGCAGCTAGCTGTGAAAATCGGAGATTGGTTGCCGTCATTGTCTGTAAGGAGTTTGTACGTTTCCCCTGGGAGCTCTGGTTTTCTTCCACATTCCAAAGATACATGGTTAGGGTTAGGGTTAGGGTTAGTACATTGTGGGCATGCATGGCAACACTTGTGAACTGTCCCCCAGCACAATACTCGCTGATATGATTTGACACAAATAATGCATTTCCCTGGTGAACGCAGCAGGCCAGGCAGCATCTCTAGGAAGAGGTACAGTCGACGTTTCAGGCCGAGACCCTTCGTCAGGACTAACTGAAGGAAGAGTTAGTAAGAGATTTGAAAGTGGGAGGGGGAGATCCAAAATGATAGGAGAAGACAGGAGGGGGAGGGATGGAGCCAAGAGCTGGCCAGGTGATTGGCAAAGGGGATATGAGAGGATCACGGGACAGGAGGCCCAGGGAGAAATTCCCCCCCCCACTGTCTTTCTCCATGGGCCTCCTGTCCCGTGATCCTCTCATATCCCCTTTGCCAATCACCTGTCCAGCTCTTGGCTCCATCCCTCCCCCTCCTGTCTTCTCCTGTCATTTTGGATCTCCCCCTCCCCCTCCCACTTTCAAATCTCTTACTAACTCTTCCTTCAGTTAGTCCTGACGAAGGGTCTCGGCCTGAAACGTCGACTGTACCTCTTCCTAGAGATGCTGCCTGGCCTGCTGCGTTCACCAGCAACTTTGATGTGTGTTGCTTGAATTTCCAGCGTCTGCAGAATTCCTGTTGTAATGCATTTCACTGTATGTTTTGATGTACGTGTGACAAATAAAGCTAATCTTTTTAAATTCAGGATGAAATTCTGGCGCATTAGTGATCAAATTAAATGTTAATTTATCCTTTAGCAATCACAGGATGGCTGCATGGTTTGTTGTTCAACCCTAATTCACCTTGAGGAGACTGTGGGAACCGCCATCTTGATTTGTTGTAGACCCTGTGTTGAAATACTGCTCCCACTGTGCCTAACACTACCACTGAGTGGCTTGTTAGGTCATTTCACGAAGAGCCACTAATTGGCAGATGAGCATGGAGAGCAAAAATTATTCCCTAAAGGTCATTGGCTTTGCTTTGCCTAACAATCCACGTAGTCACTAGTCCTAAATTAACACTCCCACATCTCAATTGAATTTGCATTCACATCTGCTATGGTGGGATTAGATTACATTTCCTAATCATTTAGGTCAGAATCAGAATCGGAATCATGTTTACTATGACGGGCATATGCCATAAATGTTGTGGTCTTTGCAGCAGCAGTACATTGCAATACATAATAGTAAAGGGAAAAACTGTGAATTACATTATATATATTAAATAGTTAAATTAAGCAGTGCGAAAATAAAAATAAAAAAGTAGTGAGGTATTGTTCATGGGCTCAATGTCGATTCAGAAATCAGACAGCAGAGGGGAAGATGTTGTTCCTGAATCATTGTGTGTGTGCCTTCAGGCTCCTGTGCCTTCTTCTTGATAGCAGCAATGAGAACAGGGCATATTCAGGGTGATTAGGATCGTTAATGATGGACGCCACCTTTTTGGGGCATTGCTCCTCGACGATGTTCTGGATACAGTAGAGGCTAGTGCCCATGATGGAGTTTATAACTCTCTGCAGTTTATTTCCATTCTGCAGTAACCCTACTCCTATAACAGATGGTACTGCAGCCAGTTAGAATACTCTCCACAGCACATCTGTAGAAACTTGCGAGTGTCTGTGCTGACATACCAACTCTCCTCAAACTCCAAATGAAATATAGCCAATGTCTCTGGATTACGAGTTCAGTAATGTAATCACAATACCACAGTAGCCCAGTGTGCTGTGGAATTAATGACACACCACAACTCCTAGAGTGTGGCTCTACATGGAGAACCCTCAATTAGTTACATAAAACAAAGATAAAAATGAAATCTTTGGATAGTCTCCTGTATGTAACAATGCAGGATGTTTTTATTTCTCCAGAGCAAACAAAATTGGTAGAGCTGAAATGCTGTAGTCTAAAAATGTATTTCATTCCCGAGCACTTTATCATACACTGCAAACATTAAGCAAAGAAAATAAACACTAGAAGTCTTGGTCAAAAGTGGTTATGTTTTTATTTCCAGAAGGAAAAATAAGCAGTTGAAAATGGTAGCCAGGCATCTGACTTTGTTTAAATTAAATGTGTTCTGACACAAGTAAAGAATTAGTGCATTTTAAAGCATGTCCATTCTTGACACAGCTTGCCATCCCATTGCATAGTCTAACTCCCTCCAGGACACCTCCGGAAACACCAGGTTGGAATTGTTCTTAGCAATCCATCAGCACTTACCCCAACAAAGCAGACAATTCATACTGAAACCTCTTTCTGATTAACTAAATCCAAACCCACTACAGTAAGTAGGATAGAGAGGCAATGCCTGTGTTCCAGTCTGCAGTGGTACAAAGATAGCATTGTTTTAGTCACAAGAAAGATGCTAACAGCTTTCCAAACAACCAACACAAAACTGCTGCTTCGTGTATGGGCAAAGTCTAAAATTGTTCGATTAACTATGTGAAGCTACAGTAATACTCAGCGACATGAGCACGAGATCCTTTATTGAGCTGCAATGCAGAATAAGCCCTTCTGGATTGCCTAGCGATCCCCCCGGTTTAATCTGAGCCTAATCATGGGAAAATTTACAATGACTGATTAACCTACCAACTGGTAAGTCTTTCGACTGTGGGAGGAAAGCGAAGCACCCGGAGCAAACATACATGGTCACAGGGAGAAAGTACAAACACCTTACAGGCAGTGACAGGAACTGAACCCAGTTCACCTGTGCTGTAAAGTGTTGTGCAAACCACTACACTACCCTGCTGCCCAAAATCTGCTAAGTATTTAATTTATTCAAAACAATAAACTGGTTTGAACCATAATATTAATCTCAGCACAGGTTTCCTCCACGTCTATCCACTGAGTGCCATGACTTCCGAGTTTTCAGATGTAATGTTGAACTTTTCTCGGGCTGATCGTAATATTAGCTTTGAAATGTTTCCTTTGACCACCAGGGACGACATGAGAATGACATCCACTATGCTTCAGAAAGCAAGTGGCAGCTACAAAAGGAGAGCTGAAGACCCAACTACCAACCACGGCCACCACTTACTCTTGCGTGCACCGCACCAGAATATGTGGATCCTGCATCCCCTCTTCAGCCCCTTGAGAACCCACCAATAGATAACGCCTTAGGACAGGGGTTCCCAACCTTTTTTTATGCCATACAGCAACACCATTAAGCAAGGGGGTCAGAGGACCTCAGGTTGGGAACCCCTGCTTTAGGAGAACATCGTATTCGACTTGAGTGATCACAACACTAAATAAGTTTAGCCTCTAAATATAACAGTAGGAATGTGATACCAGGAAGCTAGAGTCTAAAACAACTTTTCAACAGAGCTCTATATTGGATTATCCTTCTTTGCTCTCATTTTGTTTTGTACTAGTAGCTCCCTCAGAAATTTGCGTAGAGGATGCTGGCAGCCAACTGTACCCGTGCAGTGGTGCGGCTAGTAGACCTACAGTCTCACAACACCAGCGACTCTGGTACAATAAGACCATAAGACATAGGAGCCCAATTAGGCCATTTGGCCCATTGAGTCTGCTCCACCATTCAATTATGGCTGATCCTTTTGTTCCCTCCTCATCAGCCTCACTCACTAGCCTTCTCCCTGTAACCTTTGATGCCATGTCCAATCAAGGACCTTTCAAGCTCTGCCTTAAATACACCCAACGACCTGGCCTCAACAGCTTCCTGTGTAACAAATTCCACAAATTCACCACCCTCTGGCTAAAGAAATTTCTTCTCATCTCTGTTTTAAATGGACACCCCTCTATCCTGAGGCTGTGTCTGCTTGTCCTAGGCACCCCCACCACTGGAAACATCCTTTCTACATCTACTCTGTCAAGGCCTTTCAACATTCAAAAAGGTTCAATGAGATACCACCCCCCCGCCATTCTTCTAAATTCCAGCGAGTACAGACCCAGAACTATCAGACGTTCCGCATATGATAACCCTTTCATTCCCGGAATCATCCTTGTGAACATCCTCTGGACCCTCTCCAATGCCAGCACATCTTTTCTTAGATGAGGAGCCCAAAACTGTTCACAATACTCAAGGTGAGGCCTCACCAGTGCCTTATAAAGCCTCAGCATCAGGTCCCTGCTCTTGTATTCTAGACCTCTTGAAATGAATGCTAACATTGCATTTGCCTTCCTCCCACAATCCTGGCCACCAGTGCTATGTGTGTAGAGTTTGCATGTTCTGTCTGCAATTGCAAGGGATTTTTCTGTGTGCTCTGATTTCCTCCAACATCGCAAATATGTCTTGGTTGGTAAGTTCAAAATTGGAAGTACGTTTATTATCAAAGTATGTGTACATTCTGCCACCATGAGATTTGTGTCCTTACAGGCAGCTGCAAAACAAAGAAACCTCAAAAGACCCCATCAAAAAGAAAGACCGTCAAACACCCAATGCCCAGAAAGAGGGGGAAAAACAAATCATGCAAACAATAAAAGTAAGCAAATTGCTTCAGAACTGAATTTTTACGAAAGACACAAAGCCAAGCAGACTGCTTCTGGAACAGGCAAAAGCCACAGTTCAGCACAAAACCAAGTAAACATTCTGAAACCACAGACGCAAAGCCAGGCATCACTGCAGCCGGCAGCACGGTTCTGCGCGGAGCTGAGTGATCGCTGTGGAGCATCGAGCAGAACGGGCAGAACCGGCCATCGCCTCGCCTCTGGCCTGACACCCTAGCCTTTTCAATCAGGCCCAATGCTTAGATTGTCCAAATATCGTCCATTCCTCGCTCTCAGGGATGCCTCATCTCTGCTTTGGCCATTGTAAATAGCTCCCAATGTGTCGGTGCAAGCTGATAGGAAAGTGGCAAAAACAAAACACAGTTAGAGTCAATGGGGAGCACCAAAAATACTGGAGGTCAGGCAGCATCTATGGAGGGCAATAAGCAGTCGGCGTTTCGTGCTGAGACTCTTCATCAGGACTGGAAATGAAGAGGGCAAAAGCCAGAATGAGAAGGTGAGGGGGGATGGAACAGGCTGCAGGCTGGCAGTTGACAGGTGTGACCAGGTGAGGGAGAAGGAGGGTTGGTGTCGTTCTTCCATTTCATTGTTTATGGATGCTGAAAATATTAGAGAAAAGTTGCACTGAAAACTACTGAGGTAAGGGCTTTCATGGGGAATGCAAACCATTTCTGCTTCTTTATTTGATGGTATTTTTTGCAGTGTGGTGAATAAAAAGTATCTTCTCCGTGGATTGTCACCTTGTCATGGTGGAGAAGCTTGTGTGGTCCTGTGATCCCCACAGCAATGCTCCTGGTAGGGTCACCCATGGCGGTAAGGTCGAGGGTGAGGTCCCTGACAAAGAACAATCCAACCAAGACCACAACAGAGGAACAGGCGGACAAAGTTATTTCGAACTCAATGGCTGTGAAGGCGGATGATGGCTGTAACAAATCCTTCAGCTCCAATCGTTGTAGTTTCCATGCCATTGGAATCAGTTGGTTGATTTGTGAAGTATCGTTTGCTTCTTGGAGTGCAACATCAAGTACACGTTAAACAAACACACGCACAGGCGTCTTCGCTCTGTGGGTCACTTCCTCAGAACGAAGACCATCATCCTCGACCTTGAGGGATAGCCACGATGACGTATAAAAAGTATGCTCAATCTTTCTTATTATCTTCAGACAGATTTCCTTTACGCAAAACAGTTGAATAGGTTGCTATGTCAGGAGGGCTGCAGAGATCTACTCTCAGTGGCTGCCTTATTCGGTACAGGAGGTAGCTAATGAAGATGTCACTGAGTGCATTTCTGTATGTTTGTGGTCTTCTGCTTCAAGGTTCGATGTGTTGTGTACTTAGGGATGCTCTTCTGCACACCGCCGTTGTAACGTGTGGATATTTGAGTTGCTGTTGCCTTTCAGTCAGCTTGAACCAGTCTGGCCATTCTCCTCTGACCTCTCTCATTAAGACATTTTGCCCACAGAACTGCCACTCACTGGAGAAAAAAATATGAGGAGTCAGAGTAAGAAGGTGGGGGGGGGGAGGAGAGGAAGAAACCCCCATCTTCTTACTCTGACTCCTCATATTTTTTTCTCCAGTCATGATGAAGGGTCTCAGCCCAAAACATTGATGTTTACTCTTTTCTATAGATGCTGCCTGGCCTGTGAGTTCCTCCAGCATTTTGTGTGACCACTGAGTGTAGAAGGGCTACCTGTTGCATTAAGCAAGTTTGGAAAGAAGTTTCATGAAATGCACTCAAAGTGAACAAGCACAGATATTTAAAGAAAATAGTTTTCTTTGTCTACTTAGCACAAGTACATTTTACACAAGAAATATTGCAAGGTAGGTCCCTATCATCAAAAGGTAATTGGCACATCAGCTTTTTTGAACTACATTCCTAAACATAAGGGATGCAGACTCAATTGACACTTCCAAACACCAGCTCAAAACCTATTTATTTAACCTTGGTTTTAGGTAACATCTTTGTGTCTTTTATTTTCATGTTTATTTTTATTTTTATTCTATGTTTATGTTTGCACTTTATCCCATTGTAAAGCACTTTGATCTACATCATCTGTATGAAAAGTGCTCTTTAAATAAGTTATTATTATGATTATGTATGTATTTTAAATTGTGAGTTCATGAACAAGATGGAGATTCCATTTTCATTGCAAGTTTGTCCCTATGTGTAGCTTGCACTTAAAACAAGCTGGTCGGACTTCAGTTCCACAATTTCTAGACATGTCATTCTCTACCCTTATCTCACATTTACTCATGGAGTTAGCTAGCTGAGCTAAAACAAGTATTTTATTGTGCCATAAAGCAGTTCTAAATCTACTATTTTAACTCTAATCCCTATTCCCATTCCGACATGTCAGTCCATGGCTTCCTCTACTGCCGTAATGAAGCCAGCCTCGGGCTGGATGAGCTACATCTCATTTTACGTCTGGGGAGCCTCCAAACTGATGGTATGGACATTGCTTTCTCAAACTTCTGGTAATTTTCCCCCTCCCCCTTCCCTCTTATTACATTTCTCACTCAGGCTCCCCTCTTAACTCTTCTCTTCTCCTCACTTGTCAGTCACCTCCCCTGGTGCCCCTGCCTTGTTCCCTTTCCCCCATGGTCCACTCTCCTCTCCTGTCCAATTCCTTCCTCTTCAGCTCTTTACCTTTTTCATCTATCACCTCCCAGGTTCTTACTTCTCCCAATCACCTAGCTTCATCTATCACCTTTTTGCTTGTACTCCTTCTCATAGCCCCAACGTCTTCTTCTGGTTTCTTCCTCCTTAGTCTCCTGTCCTGATGAAAGGTCTTGACCTGAAACGCCGACCGTTCATTCTTTTCCATAGATGCTGCCTGACCTGCTGAGTTCCTCCAGCATTTTGTGTGTGTTGCTCTGGATTTTCAGCATCTGCAGAATCTCTCGTGTTTATGATAATAATAGAATGCTTTATGGTATTCATTGATGGCTCCTATGGTATGACGGTATTCATTAATTCCATATGTCTATGAGAATAATCAGAGGAGCTCTAAAATCCACACCTGTCCAATGGCTGCCAACAATGAGAGGAATAGCATCTCCAGAGATCCGTAGAAAAGCAGCTTCAGCAAAACTCTACAAGTGTACCCAAAATATGCCCAACAACGTTCCAGTTCGCAAACTCATCGAAAATGCTCCTCCAACTTCCTGGCAGACCTCAAAAACCTTTCTACAACTTGAAGAACCTCGACTCCTATGAGGAACACACTGAATGGTGCCAATACTGGCACACGAACATGCTCCCCGGCGGAGATCTGATCGACTACCCGACCTCGCTCCTCTTGGGCTCTACCACAGCTACCAGAAAAGAATAGACAGCGCAAATAGACTCAGAAGTCAACATGGCAAGACAGCACAAACACTACACTGACGGGGCACCCGACAAACCCCAGCCTTCCCACGTGGCAAAATAGCACTACTTTATACTTTATTGTCGCCAAACAATTGATACTAGAACGTACAATCATTACAGCGATATCTGATTCTGCGCTTCCCGCTCCCTGGATCACAAATATTAAATATTAAAAATATTTAAAATAGTAAAAATTAGTAAATATTAAAATTTTAAATTATAAATCATAAATAGAAAATAGAAAAATGGAAAGTAAGGTAGTGCAAAAAAACCAAGAGGCAGGTCCGGATATTTGGAGGGTACGGCCCAGATTCGGGTCAGGATCCGTTCAGCAGTCTTATCACAGTTGGAAAGAAGCTGTTCCCAAATCTGGCCGTACGAGTCTTCAAGCTCCTGAGCCTTCTCCCGGAGGGAAGAGGGACGAAAAGTGTGTTGGCTGGGTGGGTCGTGTCCTTGATTATCCTGGCAGCACTGCTCCGACAGCGTGCGGTGTAAAGTGAGTCCAAGGATGGAAGATTGGTTTGTGTAACGTGCTGTGCCGTGTTCACGACCTTCTGCAGCTTCTTTCGGTCTTGGACAGGACAACTTCCATACCAGGTTGTGACGCACCCTAGAAGAATGCTTTCTATGGTGCATCTATAAAAAATAGTGAGGGTTTTAGGGGACAGGCCAAATTTCTTTAGTTTTCTTAGGAAGTAAAGGCGCTGGTGGGCCTTCTTGGCAGTGAACTCTGCTTGGTTGGACCAAGTCAGGTCACTTGTGATATTGACCTCGAGGAACTTAAAGCTTTTAACCTGTTCCACTTGCGCACCACCGATGTAAATTGGGTCGTGCAGTCCGCTACTCCTTCTGAAGTCAACAAACAATTCCTTCGTCTTGCTGACGTTGAGGGATAGGTTATTGTCTTTGCACCATGCCACCTGGTTCTCAATTTCCTCTCTGTACTCAAACTCATCATTACCCAAGATACAGCCTATAATTGTTGTGTTATTAGCAAACTTATATATTGAGTTTGATGGAAACTTGGCTATACAATCATGGGTGTACAGTGAGTACAGCAGGGGGCTGAGTACACAGCCTTGTGGGGCACTGGCGCTCAGAGTGATTGTAGAGGAGAGCTTGTCCCCTATTTTTACAGCCTGGGTCCTGTCTGTGAGGAGGTTGAAGATCCAGCTGCAGATCTGAGTGCTAAGGCTCAGGTTCCGGAGCTTAGGAATCAGTTTATTTGGAATGATGGTATTAAAGGCAGAGCTGTAGTCAATGAAAAGGAGCCTTACGTATGCATCTTTATTCTCCAGGTGTTCTAAGGAGGAATGTAGGGCCAGAGAAATGGCATCTGCCGTTGACCTGTTGCTCCGGTAGGCGAACTGCAAAGCGTAGAGGTTGACCGGTAGGCTGTGGTTGATCTGTGCCATAACCAATCTCTCGAAGCACTTCATAGCAATTGATGTCAGAGTCACACGTCGATAGTCATTCAGGGATGCAACCTTGCTCTGCTTCGGCACTGGGATTATCGTTGCCTTCTTAAAACACGAGGGGATCTTAGACTGAAGCAAGGAGCAGTTGAAGATGTCAGCAAACATTCCAGCTAGCTCGCTTGCACAGGCCCAGAGAACCCGTCCTGGGACGCCATCTGGGCCCGTCGCCTTCCTTGGATTTATCTTCAGGAAGGCCCTTCTAATGTCCTCCTCAGTGACGATGAATCTTGATGCCACCAGGTCCGGTTCATCCGGAGGGAGCAGGATGCTCCTCTTCTGTTCGAATCTTGCGTAGAATACGTTAAGTTCGTCAGGAAGAGAAGCGCCACAGTTATTGGTATTCCCAGCCTTTTCTTTGCACCCAGGGATCTCATTTAGACCCTGCCATAGTCTACTGGCATCCCTCTGGTTAGCCTGGGCTTCCAACTTGGTTCGATATTGCCTCTTGGCGCCCCTAATGGCTTTCCGGAGTTCACACACTACACTGATGGGGCGCCCGACAAACCCCAGCCTTCCCACGTGGTGCCCCAACCCAGGACGACATCCACCTAGTCCAAACATGCCCTCTCGTCAAGATCCGAGACGGCTTTGCCACAGTCCATTGATGCGGTCAGAAGCTGGAGGAGTGGCTTGACAAAAACTAATTCGAAATGTGAAGAGAAAAGCACCTGCCATATGAAACAACAAATTTATTTACCATGCCCATGGTTTGTTCTTCATCAAATTATGGTATTGCTTTGCACTGCTGTAACTATATGTTATAGCTATGTGGTTCTGTCAGTGTTAGTCTTTGGTTTGGCTAGTTTTCTCTGATATCACTCCGGAGAAACATTGTATCATTTCTCAATGCATGTATGCATTTCTATATGACAATAAAAGAGGACTGAGTGTTCTCATAATCTAATCTAATGGCTAGATAGAGTATATATGTTATTAGTTTAGTTATGACGAATATTGGCATGGTTATTCAATGAAATAGAAGAAATATAGCAGGTGGATGTAGAGCGATATGATATGGGTAGTTTAGAAAACAGATGTTTTTTTGACTTACGAAGAAGTCATGTTATGGACAGTTCCATATGAGGAATCCTTATAAAACCCAGGGTCTGCCTATATTACATTTTCTATTATCTTGAAGCAGATCTTTATTCTTAGAGAGCAATACTGTACAAATGGGGAATGCTGGTAGAAGACTTCTGTTTTGGAGAGTAAAGCTCTTTTTTTTGCATGCTTTGGTGAACAAGCTGACAATGACTTGGAGTTCAGCCTCCAAATGTGTGCGTTATTAGCGTACCGCAGCTTGATGACTGATGCCATGGGTGGCAGTGATTCGTCAATGGAGGTGGTGCAGGTTGAACAGTTTCCAAGTTGTCCTTTAGGTTGGCTCCACTCCAGTGGAAGCTGGTTGGAGGTGAGGTGCAGCATTACAGTGAGAAGGGGGCGAGAAACGGGCTGGGACAATGATACAACCTTGTCTGACACTGATGAGCACTGAAAATGAGTCTAGGGGGCCCAGGGGTCAAAATAATGGCAGATCAAAAATGGCAGGCACATTTAATAACTGTTCCACCTATTCTGCTTTATTTATGAACTCAAAAGCTTTTTTTGAGGTTAATAAAGACATTGAGTAGAGAATTATGCTAGTTCATGCCTTTCTCTTGCAGTTAATATGCAAAGAAAATCATGCTTTGTGCATTTACTTGGTCAGAATCTACACTATGAGTTAGGAAGCAGTTCTTTGGCGGTTGGGAAGAACCTTGGCAGTGATGCCAAGGCCATTCAATAGTGACTGTAATCAGACTTCTCTTTTCTCAAAGATGGAGATTATTGCAGCATATTTAGCATCCTCTGGCATCTCCTTCTCTTCAAAGACGGAGAGATGATGTTGCGTTTGAAATTCCTTTCCAGCAAGTTGGTGGAGATACCACATGCTTCCAAGGCTATTATTTTACAGCTGACAGATGGGCATTTCAACACGTTGTTGCTGAGGGTTGGTGTCAAAGTTGGACCAGATGATTTGCTGTGTGATAGGATCCAGCCTCATCAACACAACTGATCAACAAGAAGGCCATCATCCTATTTAACTCTTTAAATGCCTGTCACTAAAACATATAACTTCTACATAACATTCATGTGTCATAACACATGCTCATGTTACCACAACTCTTGGATCATCCAATATTTATCTTACTTGTATCATTCGGTAACTTCTGGTTTAAACAGACAAGCGTTGGGTTCAAGACCTTTCCCTCTTACAGAGTACATAAAGTTAGGCGATGCACTGATGTTTCATATTCTGTGTTTTTCACTAATTTTTTTGCCATTTGCACGATTTGTTCTTTTTTGTGCGCTGGGTGTTTGATGTTGTCTTTAAACAAGTTCCATGGTATTTATTTGTTTCATGGCTGTCTGTGGGGAAGATGAATCTCAGGGTTGTATACTGCATACATACTTTGATAATATGTATGTAGAGGAGAAGATGGTGGCGCGACGGCAGCACACATGGCCTTTCCGGTGATGAATATCTGTTATCTGTCAAGTAGGGAACCATGCACAATCCTGATTTGATGGAGACAGACGTGAGAGTACGGAGGAACATCTGGAAAACTTCTGAAATGCCCGCTTTGCTGCCTCTGCTACTGTGTGGTAACCGGAATCTCCGGAGCAGAAGGCCCCGAAATCCTCGGCTTTGTGTGTTTCAGTGGCCAGGGTGAGGTTGAAGGCGCTCGACAGAGCATGGCGCTCGGGAGACTGTATTGGAGGGCTGGTCAGAGGCTCAAAGTTTTCGGACGGATGGACTCAGTGTCGGCTGGGGTCGGCTGCTTCCAAAGCATCAGCAAGTTGACAGTGTCTGGAGGTTTATGGCAGGGAGTTTCTCCCTTTTGCTGCCTGCTATCAGGGGTTCGGGAGTGGATCGACTCGGGGACTTTTGAGACTTTATTTACTGTGCCCATGGTTCGTTCTTCATCAAATTATGGTATTGCTTTGCACTGCTGTAACTATATGTTATAATTATGTGGTTCTGTCAGCGTTAGTCTTTGGTTTGTCCTGTTTTCTATGATATCACTCTGGAGAAACATTGTATCATTTCTTAATGCATGTATGCATTTCTAAATGACAATAAAAGAGGACTGAGTGTTCTCATACTCTAATCTAATCTAATAAATGTACTTTGAATCTTTGACTTGGGGAAATGCTTCTGCTCCCGAATGAAAAGCAGAAATTTTAAGCACAGCTGAACTGAGTTCCTAATAGATAAAAAGATCTTCTACCAGCAAGAATTTCTACCCCATTGTTAAAATGTGTGAAGCTGTATTTAAAATTGTTCAAAAATAAATAATGCTGAACCAAAGTACTTACTTCCTACAGCTCAAATCTCTTGAGTGTATGAAGTGACTCCATTTCCTATTTGGGTTCTAAATCCAATAAGTATTACATGAATGTCAACATTATCACTGGCTTCACCAATTTAAATCACTTTGGTAGATGGGTATGAACAGGATTGACTTGCATGTTTTGCAAAGTACCTTAAGTATTTTCTTTCCAATGGCAAGGCACTCTTTCTCTTGCCAAACGCTCAAAAGTTTATAGAAAAGAATCTGTGGGGAGTGTGTACAACTGGCTGTTTAGAGCCTAGCATACGTGACCAAAGGTGGATTATCCCCCATATTTCAGCAACATGGGAATAACATGAGCTAACTGGGCACTGAAACTGCTTGTATGCAGATCTGGAGATTTTTACTACTGACCATGGCACAAGTGAGACACAACATCTCCCTTAAAATACAGATGGTTAATGTTTAAAACTTGGATTGGTATATTGTATTTTTCTCTACAAGTTCCAATTGCAGTAACTCCAGTGATGATGTGTTGTGCAAGAATAAGTCCCCTGAGCTGAACTGAATTTCCAATTAAATGCAGCACATGAGAATTACTCATCCTTACCGATATCTCGAAAATGCTGAGGGTACATGCTAGAGAGTACACAGCTCATTAAGAAAGAATCACATGATGTGAGGTCACCCTCGATTCAACACAATGTGGTTTCAAATGGAATGATTACAGAGCCCCTTGGAAATGAGACACAGAAGCATTCGTTCTTGCTTAAACAGGGCTCAGAGTCAGGTTTAATACCATCTGCACATATTGTGAAATTTGTTAACTTTGGGGCAGCATTTCAGTGAAATACATGATAAATAAACAAAAAAACTGAATGACAGTAAGCATATAAATGTATATTAAATAGTTAAATTAAGATAAGCAGTGCAAAAAACAGAAATTTGAAATAAGTAGTGAGGTAGGGTTCATAAGTCCAATGCCCATTTAGAAATCGGATGGTAGAGGGGAAAAAGCCATTGCTGAATCGTTGAGTGTGTGTCTTCAGGCTTCTGTATCTCCTTCCTGGTGATGACAACGAGAAGGGCGCCTGTCCTGGGTGCTGGGGGTCTTTGATGATGGAAGCCGCTTTTCCAAGGCACTGCTCCTTGAAGGTGTCTCGGAGAAAGGTTTGAATAGAAGACAACCTACGTCGGGCTCTTGCTGCACAGCGGCAGAAATGCCCTGGCATCTCTGGTCCTAACTGGCCTAAAGTCGGTGAAGTTTAATTGGAAACAGCAGTACATTCTGAACAAATCTGCAGTAGTGAGAGAAGACCATGCCACCCGGCACCTTTTATTTACTCAGGCCATTACCAAGCCTGCTGTCAGGGTCTGAACCGCACACAGCCAGCCTGATAATGTCTGCTCTAATTAAACCAGGCCTTGTGCCGCCTTATCTTCACCATTGTTTGTTCTTGCTTTTCCATTCCTGTTTACCCATGTGATCAATCTCAAAGTGAGTCTAAAGTGTTTACCATCAATCAATGGAGTGTAAGAAATGGATAATCCTTATTTAAACTGGCCTCATTTAAAAATAACAAAACGCGAATGGGTCAAATTCCCAGTGTCATCTACCTTTTAGCTGGAAATGAAGAAATGCATCACAAAGGCCTTGAAATGCTTTTCAATCTAACAGCCATAATGTACTATAATCAAGGCATTAGATGCAACTGTTCTGAGCCCCAAAGCCATAACAAACTTTAACTCACTTCATTAAAATATTGCCAATATAATGCATTGATAATAAATTGTTGTACTACAGATTAAAGCAAACCTAGCAATCCAGGTTAATGTCCTCAAATTGCTATCATTTTATAAAATACTGTACCACAGAATAAAACTCCTTAGGTTCATTGAAGTAAAAAATAAAGTGGCTTAATACGCCAAATTATAATGAATGGAACACAGGAACAGGAAAAAACCACTTAGCCTGTTCCACTCTTTAACATTGTCTTAGCTGCATATTTTCCCCATATTTGTTATTACTTTAGATCAAGCAAAGTTCAAAGTACATTTATTACCAAGGTATGTATACAACCTCAAGATTCGTCTCCTAATAGGTAGTCACAAAAACAAAAAAACCTGAAAATTACCCTTAAAAAAGACAGACGCTTGAAGTGCAGAGTGAAAGCAAATCATGCAAGCTAATAGTCCACAAAGACCGTCATGTCCGCAGACCCTTAGTTCAGCGCAGAGCAGAGCAGTAAACTAACAGAATATTCACTGATGGAATATCCCCCAGGTTGCTCCACGAGGTGAGGGAAGAGATTGCTGAGCCTCTGGCGCTAGGATCTTTATGTCCTCGTTGTCCACGGGAATGGGACTGGAGCATTGGAGAGAGGCGGTTGCTGTCCCTTTGTTCAAGAAAGGTAGTAGGGATAGTCCGGGTAATTATAGACCAGTGAGCCTTACGTCTGTGGTGGGAAAGCTGTTGGAAAAGATTCTTAGAGACAGGATCTATGGGCATTTAGAGAATCATGGTCTGATCAGGGACAGTCAGCATGGCTTTGTGAAGGGCAGATCGTGTCTAACAAGCCTGATAGAGTTCTTTGAGGAGGTGACCAGGCATATAGATGAGGGTAGTGCAGTGGATGTGATCTATATGGATTTTAGTAAGGCATTTGACAAGGTTCCACACGGTAGGCTTATTGATAAAGTCAGAAGGCATGGGATCCAGGGAAGTTTGGCCAGGTGGATTCAGAATTGGCTTGCCTGCACAAGGCAGAGGGTCGTGGTGGAGGGATTACATTCAGATTGGAGGATTGTGACTAGTGGTGTCCCACAAGGATCTGTTCTGGGACCTTTACTTTTCGTGATTTTTATTAATGACCTGGATGTGGGGGTAGGAGGGTGGGTTGGCAAGTTTGCAGATGACACAAAGGTTGGTGGTGTTGTGGATAGTGTAGAGGATTGTCGAAGATTGCAGAAAGACATTGATAGGATGCAGAAGTGGGCTGAGAAGTGGCAGATGGAGTTCAACCCGGAGAAGTGTGAGGTGGTACACTTTGCAACGACAAACTCCAAGGCAGAGTACAAAGTAAAAACACTAGAGGAGCAGAGGGATCAGTGGGTACATGTCCACAGATCCCTGAAAGTTGCCTCACAGGTGGATAGGGTAGTTAAGAAAGCTTATGGGATGTTAACTTTCATAAGTCGAGGGATAGAGTTTAAGAGTCGCGATGTAATGATGCAGCTCTATAAAACTCTGGTTAGGCCACACTTGGAGTACTGTGTCCAGTTCTGGTCGCCTCACTATAGGAAGGATGTGGAAGCATTGGAAAGGGTACAGAGGAGATTTACCAGGATGCTGCCTGGTTTAGAGAGTATGCATTACGATCAGAGATTATGGGAGCCAGGGCTTTACTCTTTGGAGAGAAGGAGGATGAGAGGAGACATGATAGAGGTGTACAAGATAATAAGAGGAATAGATAGAATGGATAGCCAGTGCCTCTTCCCCACGGCACCACTGCTCAATACAAGAGGAAATGGCTTTAAGGTAAGGGGTGGGAAGTTCAAGGGGGATATTAGAGGAAGATTTTTTACTCAGAGAGTGGTTGGTGCGTGGAATGCACTGCCTGAGTCAGTGGTGGAGGCAGATACACTAGTGAAGTTTAAGAGACTACTAGACAGGTATATGGAGGAATTTAAGGTGGGGGGTTATATGGGAGGCAGGGTTTGAGGGTCGGTACAACATTGTGGGCTAAAGGCCTGTACTGTGCTGTACTATTCTATGTTCTATGTTCTATGACAGGCCCATCACTCGCCTCGGGCCCTAACACCCTGAATTTTTCAATCTGGCCTGGTACGTGAATCTTTCAAACACTGGGTTCAGTTGCTTTGATATGCTCTGGGGCCTGGACCCTGCCCCGCCTCGGTTCGGCCTGTTCCCAACCTTTCCAATCCGGCTTGGTGCTTAAATCGATTGTACCTCGGGTCTTCCTCGCTCTTGGCGACAGGCCCACTTGCTTCGCTCGCCTCACCTTGTTTCTACCACATCGAATTGCCTCCAAGTCCAAAGGGAAGTTACAGGCTATTGGTCGCGATGATCATTTACCAGAAAAAGAGGGATTAACAAAGTATTTAGCTGTGTTCTGTTTCCTTAGCCAGAAGTCACTGAGATTAATCAATTCCATCTTAAATCAGAAGGTTGATTTAAAGTTCTCAGATTTATAGTTAAACTTTGACCTTGCTTCAATTGTCTTTTGCAGAAGGGAGCTCTAGCCTTCCTCTGTCTGTTTGTATAGAAATGTTTCTGAATTTTACCTCAGAGAGCCCTGGTTATAAAGAATTTATAAAAATTGCATTGGCAGTAGCTAAGAAGACTATAGCAGTTACTTGGAAATCTGATTCGTATCTAGGTATGAATCATTGGAATAATGAAATGGCTAGTTCTATTCCACTGGAAAAAATTACTTATAATTTAAGAGATAAATATGAAACATTTTTGAATATTTGGCACCCTTATTTACAAAAGATAGGATGGCATATTTAATTGCTCCGATAAAGATCTTGGTCCTTTGGGGAAACTAACGAATAAGTATACTAAATTTATTTTGAATCCCATGGAGCATGTGGAAACCTTCCAATACCCAGACGGTTCTTCTTTTTTTTCTTTCTTTTCTTTTTTAGGTAGGACTATATGGGGGGGGGGGAGAGGGGAGGGTAGTTATTATCTTTCCATGTATTCATTTTGAAAACTTAATAAAAATTATATTTAAAAAAGAGAGCCCTGGTTCTAACTTTCATTCAACACCAACAACCCCCTCCCCCCACTATCCTCTTCTCTCTATGTTAGGTAAACAAATCTCTTGTTGAGCTGAACAAGTTTGTAGAAAGATTGAAAACTTCAATAATCACCCATTAACCTCCTAAATCCTAGGGAACAAACTCCTTGCTTGTGTGATCATAAACTGGCAGTGGCAGGGAAAGAAGCTAATAAGCAAGTGTCAGGATGGTACCAAGGTGCAGTCTCCGCTGAGGTTGTGGCTGAGACTTGGTTAATTTTTAGGTTGATAGGAACAGGGTAGAGAGTTAAGAGTCAGGTTAGGTTTAAGGTCACGGATGTGGCAAAGTTGGAGGTCAGGGTGGAACTCAGGTTGGAGCGCTCCATGGATTGAGGCCGATGATCTCCGTTGTTGGACGCCGGGCCGGAAAGTGCCGTAGACGAAGATCAGCGAGGGTAGGGGTTGTTGATCCCCCAGGTCAACAAGTCTCCCACACCCTCAGGGCACGCAGGAGGCATGAGGGCCGGTGATTCCCCTAGGTCAGCACGTTGGAGGCCTGAGTTCAGGGTCCTATCATCGGCAGGTCCTGGCATTGATACCAAAGATCAAAGCCTGATTGCTGAAGACTGAAGTTGGTGAATCTGGAAATCGAGGCCTGTTATCTGAGGCTCTGGGTCTGCCGATCTGTGAGTCCTCTGGGGAAGTTGGAGGCCCAGTTCTGTGAGACTGTAAATTTACTGGAAGCTGGAGGCCCAGAGTGGCCTGACCTGGGATTGGAGGGCCGGGTGTCTGAGTAGGTGGGTGGGAGGCAGGAAGGCGCACTGTTTTGCTGTTATTTTGTTGCTGTAATTGCTTGGGTTGTTCTGCAAAACATTGTGGGCATGCTACGTTGGAGCTGGAATACATGGCGACACTTGTGGGCTGCCCCCAGCACTTTCTTAGTTTAGGTTAAGACAAGTGATACATTTCACTGCAACTTTCAATGTACACCTCTTAAATAAATGGACCTTATCTTTACTCATATGGACTCTACGTACCACCTTAAATTGTATGAGGGAATGGCGACCACATAGTGATGAAGTATTAACCAGTTTAAAATTTTCATTCCAAGTTTCCTCAGATATTGATGCCTGTAAATCTTGTTCCCAAGGATTCTTAATTTTGTGTGAAGAAACATTCATCATCTCCAGTAACATACCATAAATATTAGATATTGAACCATTGTGAAAAGGTGTCAAATTAAAAATTACATCTAGTAAGTTCTTATCTGAGCTTATAGGAAATGTGCATATATCAGATATATCTCCCTACTGTGACAGATATAATAATGGAGAAGCTTCATTAATTCATATGTTTGGACTTGTCCGAGTCTTGAAAAATATTGGAAGGAAGTTTTTCAAACTTTTTCTTTACTTTTCAAAGTCAAATTTAAGCCTAATCCTCTGACGGCCCTATTTGGTATTGTTGCAGGACAAGATATCAAGCTGAAGACATCTGATTTACATATTTTGGCCTTTAGCTCTCTTATAGAAAGGAGGGCACTTTTGTTTAAATGGAAAGATGTTTTTCCTCCTACTTATGCTCATTGGTTATGCGATGTTATGTCCTGCTTAGATTTAGAGAAGATTCGTTGTTCAATTTCTGAATCTTGTCAAGACTTCCAAACATTGTGGGGACCTTTTCTGAATTACTTTCAAAACTTTCAAAACCAATTTGTTGTTTGAATTCAGATGTTGACTATTATTAATTTTTATTATATGAGAAGGTATTTTACCTTTTTCTCCTTAATAAACAGCTTCGGTCTTGGTAGGGGTTAGACTTTTTTTGTAATCAATTAGTATATTTCAATATAACTATTCATTAACTTACATGAATACGGGGTAATGAGATTGTTATCATGAATAGATATAATGTAATTGGTAGTTTTTAAAAATCTTTTTTGACCTTTTATATATACTTTCTTGTACTCTGTATTCTTCTATGTAGAAACTAATAAAAATATTGGAAAGAAATAAATGGACCTGAAATCTGAAATCAGTCAGCAAGGGTTATTATTAGGTACCACCCATCCCTAATAAAGTGGCCACTGAGTGTATGTTCATGGCTTTCTGCTACAATAGCCCATCTGCTTCAAGGTTCAACATATATGTTCAGAGATGCTTTTGTGCACACCACTCTTGTAATGCATGGTTATTTGAGTCAGTGTCACCTTCCTGTCAGTTTGAACCAGTCTAGACATTCTCCTCTGACTTCTCTCATTAACAAGGAATTTTTGCCCACAGAAAAGGACGTTTTTTTGTTTCTCTTGTCATTCCCTCTGAACTCCAGAGACTGTTGCATTTAAAAATCCCAGGAAAATCAGTAGTTTCTGAGATACTCAAACCAGCTTGTCTGGCACCATGGTCAAAGTCCCTTAGATCACATTTCTTCCCCATTCTGATGTTTGGTCTGACCAACAAGTGGACCTCATGACCAGGTCTGCATGCTTTTATACACTGAGTTGCTGCTAGACAATTAGCAGATTAGATATTTGCATTAATAAGGAGGTATACAGGTATACCTAATTGTCACAGTGGGGGGCGCTGGAAGCGGACCCAAATGCAAGACACAGACACTGAAGTACAAGGAACAGGACTTGACTAGAGTAGGGACGTGACAGGATACAGACAAGGAGCAGGGACAAGAACGCAGACTTGGGCTAGGACACAGACTAGACAGGGAACCCGGGCAAGGAACCATGAACTAGGAGCCTGGGCTTGAGGGTGGGGTCTTGAGTCTTGAGGCTTGAGGCTGGGGTCTTGGCTCTAGAGGCTTGAGGCTGCTAACTCGGAGGCTGGAGCTTGGAGACAGACCGGGAACTGTACATCAACATAGAGCCAGGACTCATCTTTAACTCGACACTAACATGAGACTGGACAGTACACAGACATAGAGCCGGGACTCATTCATAGACAAGCTGGGACTCAACTTTATCTCCACACCAAGGTGGGAAAGGTCCACCTGTTGGGTAATGGCAGAACGGCCGGACTTACCCAACAGAGGCAAAGACAAAACAAGACCGATTCCCCCACAGGGCAACGGCAAAATGACCTGACTTGCCCCATGGAGGCGAGGACAAGACAAGACAGGACCCCCCACAGGGCAACAGCAGAACGGCCTGACTTACCCCACGGAGGCGAGGACAAGACAGATCCCCCCGCAGGGCAACGTCAGAACAGCCTGACTTACCCTACGGAGGCGAGGACAAGAAGAGACAAACACCAAAGAACGACAGACAGTTCCATCTCTGCTTCGGGGTTGCTCTGAGTCGCAGTTACGGCCAGCAACCTAGGCTGGCTATGGAAACAGCCGGATCCCTACCTAGCTCAGAGTGGCCGATGGCCACTCAGCTGGCCCAGGAAACGGCTGAATCCATACCACAAAGACAGCTCCAACTACCGACAGCAAGCTCCATGAAGCAACGGTTCTCCAACACAGCCTAAGGATGGCAAGTGGCCGCTCTAGCCTTCCACCGGCAGGTTGCTCCCAGGAAATCATGACAAGACAAACCAGCAGCTTACACTCAACCCAAAGGCTACTTATATTCCAAGCCCCAAGATGGGAATCAGGTGCCTATGATAAACTCAATCAAAACAAGGGACAGCTGGAAGACCCGGGGTCCTGAGTCCACGGACTGGACAGTGAACTGGAATGCAGACTTCACGGACCGGACCATGACACTAATAGCATGGCCACTGGGTCTATTCCCTTATTTTTTCCCATTACCCTACTTTTTTCTCTTCAAATACCTCTTTGAAAATCAGGTACCTTTCTTGTAAGCCTAAATATCACTCTCCAAGGTTGGCAGATGGAACTGCAGGCATTATTCTGGTTATGGGATAGCCCGGGAGTTCTGCCCTCTAAAGGCGCAGTTGATTTTATATGAACATCTCTTCCCACATGTAAGCTGTTTTTTTGTATCATATTCTGCATGGATTAGTTTTGATTTAGTTTGAGGTGCAGGGTGGAAAGACAAACACCCCCATTCATTCTTTATTTTCCATATCTTTTCAGAGTAAAGAGATCTCATTAAAAACCCTACAGAAAACATCCATCTCAATGATTTATGAGAAGTTGTTTAGCTCACTGCATAGCTGTGTACAAACTGTGTACTGTGAAGGCAGCTGAGTGAAAAGATAGCTCATCTTCAAAGTCATCATCCATGGATTGGAGACACATTTGAACACTGTAGACAAGAATGCCAGCTTTGGACCCAAGCAATATTGATCAACCAAGACCTGGAGATCAAGTCTGAACATGGCTCATCTATCGCGTCTTTGCGATGCTCAAATGAAACCACAATTAGCAGAGCTGCAGCATGAGCTTGCATCAAAGCTGACGCGGCAAGGAAGAGGGGAGCATATGCAATGCGTGAAGTTGAGATGCAAATGGAGAAAGCTTGTATAGACACAGAGAAAGCACATATAGATATGGAGAGAGCATGTGTAGGGGCTACATTAAGTGTGCTCAAGGAAGAATATGAAGCTAAGGCCGCTTCAGCAGAAAGGTGTATGAAGCAGTAGAGAATATGTCCAAACACAATTTGGCTATAAAAAAAGAGAATGGTCAAACTCGACAAGGAGGAGCTGTCCTCACCACCTGGCCAACATGGCTTTCACAGAGTCAATATATGGGCAGTCAAGGTTTACTGCAGCAAAGACCCACAATACCCACGACAGCAATCTCAGTCAAGAGTTGCTACTGATGCCAATCCCATCTGCATAGACATGGACAGTCTGAACTTCCATCCATCCCAGGAAACACATTTTGCAAACCAATCTTTACAATGCCCTCATTCAGGAGCTGCAGGTGCATTAGACTGCCTTGGTACCTGGCTTGTTGAGACCATGTCACAGCAGGACTAAAAGTGTTTAACAAGCAGTCTGGCAGTTGTCTGTCTTGAAAGTCAAACTTACACAATGCTGTGGAAGGACTAAGTCTCAAACTTAGCGAAGGGCTAGACCTCTGTGAGTGGCTTGGTGGAAAGTCACTGCAACGTGCAAGAAGGGTTAGGGCAGTGCACATTAATAATCCAACTATGAGTTTACTAATGATCTGGCAGAGGCTGGACTAATGCAATGGCTCTTCAGAGGCAGTCATAGAATCTCTCTTTAGTAGAACCAATAACTTTCCAAAGCTCCCACAGAGAACCAGAGAAGCTACAGGAATTTGCAGATCTGTTGGGAGAACTGCCAGCCACAAAAAACAAGGAGTGCCTACTAGGGCTGAGTTTCTTGGACACAGCAGGAGGAAAAAAAAACATATAGTGGAACAACTACCAAACAATATCCAAGAACAGTGGATAACTGAGGGTTCAAATATAAAATGAAGCATCATGCCCCCCGTATGGCATTTTCATTTTTTGTGGACCATCTGCTGCCATACAGAAATGTAAAATGATCCTAGACTTATGCTCTCAACTTCCAGTAACACATTATTCAAAGAAAGGTCTCCAGCAAAAACACGGAGAAGCAGAACCAGGGCCGTAAAGAAAGCTTTTGGCACATTGTCCTTCATAAGTCAATGTATTGAGTACAGGAGTTGGGATGTTATTTTGAAATTGTTTAAGACATTGGTGAGGCCTAATTTGGAGTATTGTGTACTGTTTTGTTCACCTACCTACAGGAAAGATGTAAATAAAATTTAATTAGCATAGGGAAAACTTACAAGGATGTTGCCAGGACTTGAGGACCTGAGTTATAGGGAGAAGCTGAATAGGTGAGGACTTCATTCCCCAGAGCGTAGAAAATTGACGGGAGATTCTATAGAGGTATACAAAATATGACTGGTATCATCATCATCATCAGGTGCCATGCCCAGTTTGAGCTTTGACTGCCATGGCCCACACACCCCTGTCTCGGGTCAAGTGGATCAATTCATTGGTATTCATTTCCAGTTCTCTGGCTGCTGTCTCCATCATTATTTGTCTTTGTCTTCCTCTTGCTTTCTTCCCTTCCATCTTTCCCATAATTACCCTGCATTCTAACTCCTCTTTCCTAATCACATGTCCAATGAAGTTACGTTGCCTTTTCATGATCTCATACATTATTTCTTTTTGTCTTTGCTCTGTTCATGACATCCTCATTAGATATTCGTTTCATCCATGATATTCTTTGCATCCTCCTCAAAAACCACATCTCTGCTGCTTCAATTCATTTCCTCATGTTACTTGATATTGTCCAGCATTCTGAGCCATATAACATAACTGGATAAATGTAACATTTCAGTACTCTGAGGTGGGTTGTCATGCCTAGTTTAGTGTTGGTCAGTATACTCTTCATTCTCGTAAAGGTGTCTTTCACCATCCCTATTCTTCTTTTGATGTCCCTGTCATACCTGCCATCTGATGTCACCCAGCCTCCTAAGTAGCAAAAGTTCTGTACTTGTTTTATGTCTTCCCTGTTTACTTTCAGCAGGCAGATAGGATTCTCCGTATTTCTGGATATCACCATACATTCTGTCTTTTTGCAATTGATAGATAGACCCATTTTTACACTTTCTTCAACAACTATATCAATTAAGTTTTGTAGTTCTTTCTCCCTACTTGCAATTAACGCAGTGTCATCCGCATATCTGAAATTATTGATGTTTTCACTGCCAACTTTAATTCCCAAGATGTTTCTTATTTTTTGTAATATTGTTTCACTGTGCACATTAAATAAATCAGGGGAGAAAACACACCCTTGTCTAACGTCTCTCTTGATTTTCATAAACTGACTCACTTTTCCATCTATTCTTACAGCAGCAGTTTGTTCCCAGTACAGATTTCTGATTAGGTGGAGGTCTTTTGAATCTAGATCTAGAGTTTCCTGTAATATTTCAAATAACTTATTGTGCTTCACTTTAACAAATGCTTTTGTGTAGTCGATAAAACAAACAAATCCTTTTGCACTTGAATAGCTCATTTAGTATCCTTAACATCAACATTGCGTTTCTTGTACCTTTGTCTTTCACAAAACCACATTGTTCTTTGCCTATTTCAGCTTGTATCTTACTTTTAGCTCTTGTCATCAAAATTCTTAGAAGTACCTTGGTAACAAAACTCATTAAACTTATGGTCCTATGGAGTTCACATTCCATTGCTCCAAATTTCTTAGGAAGAGTGATAAATACTGATTTTTTTCATCTCTTCTGGTATTATTCCAGTCTCATAAATGCCATTGATTAAATCAGTAAGTTTTTCAATTCCATAATCTTCAAGGCCGATAACTTATTCTATTACTAATTCATCAGGGCCTGCTGCCTTTCCTTTCTTCATCTTATTTATTGCATTATGAACTTCAGATTTTAAAATACTTGGACCTTCAATGTTTTTCTTAATTTCTGGTTTTTCGCCTCGATCATCTTCAAACAATTCCTGAATATACTCAGTCCATCTGTTCATGATCTCATCTTTTACCATGATAATGGTACTGTCCTTTGCTTTCAAACATCCACCTGAAGAACAGAGGAGCTTTTTACCAGTGATATTCTTGAGTTGTTGATGTAACCTTTTTGGATCAGTAACAGGGATTATTTCTATTTGCTCACATTCCTGGTTTAACCATTCTTCTTTGGCTTTTTGACATAAGCTGTTAACTTTTTTATCTAAAGACTTATATTTTATAGGATTTGCTTTCTTCTGTCTCCTTTCTTCCATTAGATTTTTGATTTCATCTGTCATCCATTTATTCTTTGTGCTTTTTTCTTTTTTAGGAATCACTGACTTTGCTTAACCTTTAGAGAGTTAAACTTCATACCTACATGATTGCTATCATCTTCAACAGATTCTATTTCTAATCTTTGAAATCTATTCCTTACTTCAATTGTAAATTCTTGTCTTAAGTTTTCTTCTTTAATTAATTGTGAGTAGTCAAGGGATTGTTCAGGACTTTGCTTCTTTAGTTTTTTAAGTTTTACTTTTACATGACATACTACTGGGTTATGGTCACTATTACAGTCTGTACCTGGATATGTTTTGCATTGAGTCACTGAGCTTCTAAATCTTTGGTTTATAGTAATAAAGCCAATTTCATTTCTAGTGTTATTGCCTGGACTTAAAAAAGGAGGGAGAGAGAAACCAGGGAATTATAGACCGGTTAGCCTAACATCGGTGGTGGGGAAACTGCTAGAGTCAGTTATCAAAGATGTGATAACTGCACATTTGGAAAGCGGTGATATCATCGGACAAAGTCAGCATGGATTTGTGAAAGGAAAATCATGTCTGACGAATCTCATGGAATTTTTTGAGGATGTAACTAGTAGGGTGGATAGGGGAGAACCAGTGGATGTGGTATATTTGGATTTTCAAAAGGCTTTTGACAAGGTCCCACACAGGAGATTACTGTGCAAACTTAAAGCACACGGTATTGGGGGTAAGGTATTGATGTGGATAGAGAGTTGGTTGGCAGACAGGAAGCAATGAGTGGGAATAAACAGGACCTTTTCAGAATGGCAGGCAGTGACTAGTGGGGTACCGCAAGGCTCAGTGCTGGGACTCCAGTTGTTTACAATATGTATTAATGACTTGGATGAGGGAATTAAATGCAGCATCTCCAAGTTTGCGGATGACACGAAGTTGGGCGGCAGTGTTAGCTGTGAGGAGGATGCTAAGAGGATGCAGGGTGACTTGGATAGGTTAGGTGAGTGGGCAAATTCATGGCAGATGCAATTTAATGTGGATAAATGTGAAGTTATCCACTTTGGTGGCAAAAACAGGAAAACATATTATTATCTGAATGGTGGCCGATTAGGAAAAGGGGAGGTGCAATGAGACCTGGGTGTCATTATACACCAGTCATTGAAAGTGGGCATGCAGGTACAGCAGGCGGTAAAAAGGCGAATGGTATGCTGGCATTTATAGCGAGAGGATTCGAGTACAGGAGCAGGGAGGTACTACTGCAGTTGTACAAGGCCTTGGTGAGACCACACCTGGAGTACTGTGTGCAGTGTTGGTCCCCTAATCTGAGGAAAGACATCCTTGCCATAGAGAGAGTACAAAGAAGGTTCACCAGATTGATTCCTGGGATGGCAGGACTTTCATATGATGAAAGACTGGATGAACTAGGTTTATACTCGTTGGAATTTAGAAGATTGAGGGGGGATCTGATTGAAACGTATAAAATCCTAAAGGGATTGGACAGGCTAGATGCAGGAAGATTGTTCCCGATGTTGGGGAAGTCCAGAACGAGGGGTCACAGTTTGAGGATAAAGGGGAAGCCTTTTAGGACCGAGATTAGGAAAAACTTCTTCACACAGAGAGTGGTGAATCTGTGGAATTCTCTGCCACAGGAAACAGTTGAGGCCAGTTCATTGGCTATATTTAAGAGGGAGTTAGATATGGCCCTTGTGGCTAAAGGGATCAGGGGGTATGGGGGGAAGGCTGGTGCAGGGTTCTGAGTTGGATGATCAGCCATGATCATACTGAATGGTGGTGCAGGCTCGAAGGGCCGAATGGCCTACTCCTGCATCTATTTTCTATGTTTCTATGTTTCTATGACTTTTCCAGGTCCACAAGCATCTTGGATGGTTTTTAAAGTAGGTATTCATAATGACCTGATTATTCATTTTGCACCGTTCTACCCATTTCTCACCTTTTTCATTTCTTTTTCCTTGTCCAAGTTTTCCAATGGTGTTTCCATCAGCACCTTGTACTACTTTAGCATTTAGATCTCCCATGACAATAACAATATCTTGAGATTTGCATCCATTCTTTGATGCAAATCTCAAGATATTGTTATTGTCATGGGAGACCTAAATGTTAAAGTAGTACAAGGTGCTGATGGAAACACCTTGATAGAATTCATAGAATTCTTCATAGAATTTACCTATATCCTCATTTGTTCCATCAGTTGGTGCATATACAGTACCCGTATAATTGCTAAATCAATGGTTGTCCTCTGAATTTAACAAGGAGCACTCTTTCTGATATTGCCCAATGTCCTAAGACACGTTTTACCATGTTTTCATCCATAAGAATTCCTACTTCATTAGTATGGGATGTTCCACAAGAATAAATTAGTGTTTTATTTCTATTCTGACATGTTCCAGCATCTCTCCAACGAACTTCGCTAATTCTCATGATGTTAATCTTCAGTCGTTCCATTTTATTTATCACATTGTCCAATCTTCCTGCTCGATATAGAGTTCTTACATTCCAAGTGGCAATAGTTTTCTTTTGTGTTACTTGAATTTTAGGAGCAGTAGCTTGATGACGGTCAGGGATCCCCTGCTGCCCAGAATCAACCCTACCGAGCGAAGCATCTTTAGAATTGTCTTGAAGATCCTCCTGAAACTGTTGTTGTGTGATACATTTTGTGAGTTTGACCATGGTTTTCTTAGCAAATAAATTCTAGGAAACCGAGTATCTAGCAATGGTGGTTTGCTATTGCCTTCTGCTGGGCGAACTAAAGAAATCGCCATTTCTCTTCCCAAATGTTCATCCGCCTGTACTATAGCCGTTGACATTTGAGGTCCTAGCTCATCCCCCTTCTCCGTCATGTTCAGTTACTGAACCTGCCGGACCCGCTATTGGCCTTCACTCGTATCCTGAGCAGGAATCCTTGCAGGTGCTACTGTTCTGGGTCAGAGCAGCCCTGGGAGCAATGAATGACTAAGGGGTAACTCCACTTTCCCCAAAGCTCTGAAAGTTCCCAATCACAGCCTCATCACCGGTTGCAGTTTAGAGTCATACCCAGGACTAATGACTTGTATAGATAGGGTAAATGCAAGAAGACCTTTTCCACAGAAGTTTGGTGAGACTACAACTAGAGGTTATGGGTTAAGGGTGAAAGGTGAAATGTTTAAGGGGAACATGAGGGGGAACTTCTTCACTCAGAACGTGGTGAAAGTGTGGAATGAGCTCCCAGTGCAAGTGATGGATGTGGGATTGATTCTAACACTTAACAGAAATTTGGACAACTACATGGATGGGAAGGGTATGTAGGGCTATGGTCTGGGTGCAAATCGATGGGACTAGGCAGACTAAAGGTTCAGCATGAACTAGACTGGATGAGGGGCTTGCTTCTGTAACCACTATCACGGTCTACAAAAGTGAAGAAGAAGACTCTATCATGGACCCCGCTGGACAATGCCCTGTCCAAAGAAACCTCACCCCTTCAGGAAATGCAGAGGATTCAGAGAAAAACTGCTCACGGACTAAAGACTCTTTCTAAAGAAGCACACAATGTTTCA
Organism: Mobula birostris; assembly: GCF_030028105.1. Classification (NCBI taxonomy): domain Eukaryota; kingdom Metazoa; phylum Chordata; class Chondrichthyes; order Myliobatiformes; family Myliobatidae; genus Mobula; species Mobula birostris. The sequence goes on from NC_092393.1 coordinate 24,389,149, forward strand.
GCTGTAAAGTGTTATCGCTGTATTGATAGTTTCTGTATAGCATCATGGTTCTTGCAGTATAGTTGCCAGTGTTTCTGAGTCATACAGTGAGTACAGCATGGGTGTCTGTATCGGTTGAACTTACTACTGCTTAAGGAGCAGTTAATTTCTGGGTGGTGCTGCCAACTGTTTAAAATAGATGGGGCAGGAAATTGACTGTAATTCTGAGCAGGTCTCGTAGCAGCAACACTATAACAGCTTGCACACTTGGTAGCTCCGAAAGCTTTTTTCCCATGCTTAGCAAAAATGATCCATGTCCTCATAAATCTACCCCCATCCAAGCTTTCACAGATGGTCATTCACTGAATTGCTCCAACATCTTGTGCGTTACCTCAAAGCTGCCATGCTTTCCGTTCCCATTCTTTCAACGTCTTTCCCAGAGTCTGTCAGGTACTGTCTGCGGAGGCGATGAAGTCGCAGCATAACAAGTGTGATCTTAATGCTGCCACCTGTCTTAGTTGGAAACTTTACACCCAATGAGAAAGGCAGCCAGTTTCCTGCAGTGCAAAGGGTGGGCAGCTTCAAGTTCCTCGGTGTCCAAATCTCAGAAGATATATCCCGGGCCCTGCACATCGATGCAGCTATGAAGAAAGCTATATTTTGTTAAGAGTATGAGGAGATTTGGTATATCGGCAAAGACTCGAGCAGATTTCTACATATGTACATTGGAGAGTACTCTGACTGGATGCAGCACCATCTGGCAAGGAGGCACCAATACACAGGATTGGAAAAAGCTGCAGAAGGTTGTAGACTCAACCAGGGATACCAGCATCCCCACCATCGAGGACATCTTTAAAAGATGATACCTCCAGAAGATGTCAGCCATCACGAAGGACCCTCAGCATCTAAGACATACACTCTTGTGATTACAACCATCAGGAAGGAGATGCAGGAGAATGGGCAAAGAAGTGGCAAATGAAATACAATGTTGGAAAGTGTATGGTTATGCACTTTGGCAGAAAAAATAAACGGGCAGATTATTATTTAAATGGGGAAAGAATTCAAAGTTCTGAGATGCAACGGGACTTGGGAATCCTTGTACAGGATACCCTTAAGGTTAACCTCCAGGTTGAGTTGGTGGTGAAGAAGGCGAATGCAATGTTGGCATTCATTTCTAGAGGAATAGGGTATAGGAGCAGGGATGTGATGTTGAGGCTCTATAAGGCGCTGGTAAGACCTCACTTGGAGTACCGTGGGCAGTTTTAGTCTCCTCATTTAAGAAAGGATGTGCTGACGTTGGAGAGGGTACAGGGAAGATTCACTGGAATGATTCCGGGAATGAGAGGGTTAACATATGAGGAACGTTTGTCCGCTCTTGGACTGTATTCCTTGGAGTTTAGAAGAATGAGGGGAGACCTCATAGAAACATTTCGAATGTTGAAAGGCATGGACAGAGTGGATGTGGCAAACTTGTTTCCCATGATGGGGGAGTCCAGTACGAGAGGGCATGACTTAAGGATTGAAGGGCGCCCATTCAGAACAGAAATGCAAAGAAATTTTTTTAGCCAGAGGGTGGTGAATCTATGGAATTTGTTGCCATGGGTGGCAGTGGAGGACAAGTCATTGGGTGTATTTAAGGCAGAGATTGATAGGTATCTGAGTAGCCAGGGCATCAAAGGTTATGGTGAGAAGGCAGGGGAGTGGGAATAAATGGGAGAATGGATCAGCTCATGATAAAATGGCGGAGCAGACTCGATGGGCCGAATGGCCGACTTCTGCTCCTTTGTCTTATGGTCTTATGTTGAAGCTTTGGAGAGGGTCCAGAGGAGGTTCACCAGGATGTTGTCTGGATTTGAGAGATTAGCTATAAGGAGAAGTTGGACTAACTTGGATTGTTTCCTCTAGAGGAGCAGAGGTTGAGGGTGACCTGATAGAATTCAGTAAAATAGTGAGAGGCAGAGTTAAAGCACTCGGTGTCTTTTTCCTGGCTGGAAATATCAAATATGAGACAGCATAGTTTTATAGTCAGGAAGAAGAGGTTAATGGAGATTGGGAAGGAATGTTCTTAACACTGAGGATGGTTGGTGCCAGGAGAGGTAGTGGAAGTAGATATTATAGCAATTTTTAAGAGGCACGTAGACATAGTCATAGTCATACTTTATTGATCCCGGAGGAAACTGGTTTTCGTTACAGTTGCACCATAAATAATAAATAGTAATAAAACCATAAATAGTTAAATAGTAATAGGTAAATTATGCCAGGAAATAAGTCCAGGACCAGCCTATTGGCTCAGGGTGTCTGACCCTCCAAGGGAGGAGTTGTAAAGTTTGATGGCCACAGGCAGGAATGACTTCCTATGACGCTCTGTGTTGCATCTCGGTGGAATGAGTCTCTGGCTGAATGTACTCCTGTGCCCAACCAGTACATTAGGTAGTGGATGGGAGACATTGTCCAAGATAGCATGCAACTTGGACAGCATCCTCTTTTCAGACACCACCGTCAGAGAGTCCAGTTCCATCCCCACAACATCACTGGCCTTACAAATGAGTTTGTTGATTCTGTTGGTGTCTGCTACCCTCAGCCTGCTGCCCCAGCACACAACAGCAAACATGACAGCACTAGCCACCTTAGACTCGTAGACAGATACATGAACAGGCATGTAACAGAAGGACACAGACCATGTGGAAAGAAATGGGATTAGTTTAGTTTGACATCATAGTCATCGCAGATATGATTTACTTACAGGCTTGTACTGTTCTAGTTTCAAAATCAAAAGGTGGCCACTTTGGAGACAGATGCTACATACAATACTATATACTGTTTTGAGTCACGAGAGCACTGTCAAATACTTATCCTATATATGGCATTTGTCCTTCTCTAATGCATCTAAATTTCTTTCAAAATGCTTCTGGCCCCACACCTTCAGTTTACAAACCTATCAGATCATGATGAGTTTCTGTTTGCAGAGAAGACTGGAAATACAGGATCTGTCACAATGCTGTCCTTCAGGTTTGATTAGTTCAGTGGGTGACAAACCCTGTCAGGTGTTACTCCTTTCAAAATCAAATGACGCTGCACATCGCAGTAAAGGTTTGGCAAAGAATCACTGTCTAATGTAATGGTAGCGGATATATGGAAAGAAATTAAGGGGGCATCATCTTCCCTCTTCACAGAGAGCAGCAGTGGGTTGTTACTGAGCTCCCTTTTATCTATGTCAAAAGGTTGCAAGTTCAAAACTTAACTGCAGAGCGTTAAACCTAACCCTATTCAATACGTCGATTTGCCAAATATTACAGGTGTAGGTGTATCACGTGGATGGGTAGAGACAAGTACAGGTAGGTTTGTTTTTATTTATTCATTATCAGGTATCTGGGCATTGTTGGCAAGGCCAACATGTATTCCCATCATAAGACGGCAGTGAGCTGCCTTTTTGGACTGCTGTGGTAATTCTAGTGAAGGAGCTCGTCCCTGGGCTGCCATGTGGGGAGATCCTGGGTTTTTGCCCCTGTGGTGATGAGAAAGCAACAATATATTTTGAAGTCAAGGAGGCACACAAAATTAAAGAGAACCTGTCAGTGGTGGGGATCCACTGAGCGTATTGAGTTGTCTTTGGTTTTGGAGTTCACAGGTTTTGGAGGTGTTGTCTCAGTAACCAAGGTGAGCACAGCAAGTCTTGGGCTGCATTTCTTCATTTCACAACTGAGATGTTGTCTGGTCCTGTAGCCTTTGCAGTCTCCTTCGCTAGCAGCTATTCGTGATATTCATCAGCATCATCATCAGGTGCCGTGCCCAGTTTGAGTTCTGACTGCCATGGCCCACACACTCCTGTTTCAGGTCAAGTGGATCAATTCATTGGTATTCATTTCCAGTTCTCTGGCTGCTGTCTCCATCATCATTTGTCTTTGTCTTTCTCTTGCTTTCTTCCCTTCAACCTTTCCCATAATTACCGTGCATTCTAACTCCTCTTCCCTAATCACATGCCCAATGAAGTCACGTTGCCTTTTCATGATCTCATACATTATTTCTCTTTTTGTGCTTGCTCTGTTCATGACATCCTCATCAGATATTCGTTTCATCCATGATATTCTTTGCATCCTCCTCAAAAACCACATCTCTGCTGCTTCATTCATGAGCTATGTAACATAACTGGATAAACGTAACATTTCAGTGCTCTGAGGCGGGTTGTCATGCCTAGTTTAGTGTTGGTCAGTATACTCTTCATTCTCGTAAAGGTGTCTTTCACTATCCCTGTTCTTCTTTTGATGTCCATGTCACACCTGCCATCTGATGTCACCCAGCTCCCTAAGTAGCAAAAGTTCTGTACTTTTCTTCCCCGGTTATTCTCAGCCTGCAAATAGGATTCTCCTTCTTTTTGGATATCTCTATACATTCTGTCTTTTTGCAATTGATAGATAGACCATTTTCTTCAATGGCTGTATCAATTAAGTTTTGTAGTTCTTCCTCCGTACTTGCAATTAACACAGTGTCATCTGCATATCTAAAATTATTGATGTTTTCACCGCCAACTTTGATTCCCAAGATGTCTCTTATTGTTTGTAATATTGTCTCACTGCACACATTAAACAAATCAGGGGAGAAAACACACCCTTGTGTGACGCTTCTCTTGATTTTCGTAAACTGACTCACTTCTCCATTTATTCTTACAACGGCAGTTGATATTTCATGGAGGAAATCAAATTGACGCAGACTGAGGGCTCATAGGAAACTATCTGTTTGAACATTGATAAAACAGAGCTTTCAGGAACTTCACCAGAGTAGTTGAATGTAACTTCATTAGAAGTGTCTGCCTCCCAATTTAGATTATCCAAGAGATGGAAGCAGAACAAGGTTGGGAAGTGACATTTGCTTTGCTCATCATGTTCACCTCTTTTCTTTCAGGAATTCCTGCTGCCTCAGCTAACTACAGCCAGAAAATGCGAACAGGCAGATAACAGCTCACAGGCTGTCTAACTTCCAGCTCATCCCACCCCATTTCTCAGAGTAAGTGAAGAAGTCATTTGATGAAAATCATCCTGACCTCAGCCTTTGACTCTCCTCCCTCAGTGTCACTGAGAATGAACAAAGGGGAGAGTGCTGACAGCTGGGGAAAAAATAGCTCCCTCACAAATTCCAAAATGCATGTTATTAAAAATGCACAGTGAAAGTGATTGCATTACATCTCTGAGGGTGGCTAACAATGAAATGCTCAAACTTTGATTATTTTAAGATGGTGCCAGGAAGTGTGACTCTTTGTGTGCAGCTCCATAGGGAATTGACAAATATTCCCATTTAGGACTACTACAGCTGAAATCTATGACCATAGGCATGGGTACTTCAGAAAAAGTTATATTGTTCTATGATGTTGAAAAAATCTATCCATCTTCACAATCGGTGGACTCCAGACTGCAGACCCGGGTTGCAAGTGCAGTTTCTCTTTAAGAAAGCATGGATGAGAACTGGCTGGTGGCGCAATGACATCGGCGCCGGACCTGGGAGCGGAGGTGCCCAGGTTTGAAACCAGTCGGGTCCGCCCCCGAGTACGCTTTCCATCCGTGCCGGGTTGAGCGTCGAGAACGCAACTCGACCTCGTAAAATAAAGGGAAAATACTGCGAAAATGTCTGTGTGAGTAGTGGTGTGCCACACAGTCTCTCTCTCTCTCGCTCCACGCCTTGTAAAAGCCATGAAAAAAAGACATCATCACAGACGCACGCAGGCACATGCACAGACTCACAAGCACGCAGGCACAGGCCAAAAAAAAAGCATGGATGAAGTGCTAGGCTGCGGTTGAAAGTGAAATGCAGGGCCCTGAGGCCCTCACTCCCAACAAACTGCCTGGATAATGTACACTCTAGGGAAAATAACATTGAAGACCTCAAAGCAAGACTGCCGTATCAGAGGGACATCAGCGATCGCTGTGTACTTTGGTTCACAGAAACCTGGCTGAACCCCAGCATGCCGGACACAGCACTTGGACCACCAGCTCATCAATACTGTTAAGGATCTTACCCTGAACAATGCACTGTCTCATTGCATTAGATCTACCAAGGTGCAGCACTTCACATTTGGCCAGATTAAAATCCATCTGTCATTCCTCCATCCATATCTGCAACTGATCTACATCCCACCGTATTCTTTGACAGTCTTCTATGCTATCCGCAACAACCAATCTTCATATCATCTGCAAACTTACTAAGCATCTAGCCTTTCATTCAGGGCATTTATATACATCATAAACAGCAGAGGTCCCAGTACAGATCCCTGTGGAACACCACTAATGATAAACCTCCAGCTAGGATAAGTCCCTTTCACCGCTACCCTCTGTCTTCTATGAGAAAGCCAGTTCTGAATCCAAACGGCCAATTTCCCACGGATCCCATGCATCTGAATCTTCTGGATGAGCCTCCCACAAGGAACCCTGTCAAATGCCTTACTAAAGTCCACAGCTCCACCTTAATCAATCACCCTCCTCACCTCATCAAAAATCTCAATCAAGTAGTAAGACACAGCTTGCCCACACGAAGCCATGCTGCTGGCTCTCCACGAGTTAGAGACAGAATTGGATGTACATCAACTCTAGCAGGGTTTGCAGGTTATTACTTTCAACAAGGCGAAACCCAACCTCATAAATGGCAATGATGCTTCACTCCCAGATGAGTGCAACACCTTTTATGCATGTTTTTAAAGGGCGAATAAAACTACACTTGCTGCATCTGGGGACCCTGTGATATTTGTCTCAGAGGCTGACAAAAGGAACATCTTTCAAGAAGATGAAGCCTCACAAGGCATCAGGCCCTGATGATGTACGTGTTAGGACACTGAAAACCTGTTCCGACCAACACATGTTCAAGGACATCTTCAATCTCTCACTAGTGCAGTCAGAGGTTTCACCTGCTTAGACCATAGGACCATAAGAGATAGGAGCAGAATTAGGCCATTCAGCCCATCAAGTATACTCCACCATTTTATCATGGCTGATCCCAAATCCCATGCAACCCCATACACCTGCCCTCTCACCATATCCGCTGAAACCCTGACCAATCAGGAATCCATCAACTTCTGCTTTAAATATACCCACGGACTTAGCTTCCACCACAGTCTGTGGTAAAGTTTCAGCCCAAGAAGAACTGGCTGAACTGCTCAACGACTATTGCCCAGTTGCACTCACGTCTACAGTGATGAAGTGCGTGGAGAAATTTATCAAGGCTTGAATTAACTCCTGGCCCCACCGCAAGTTATCTACCACCACAACAGGTCTACAGCGGATGTCATCTCATTCGCTCTCCACTCAACCTTCAACCACCTAGACAAGAGCAATAACAAACTAAAGAAAATCTACAGATGCTGGAAATCATAGCAGCACACAATGCTGGAGAAACCCAGCAGGCCAGGCAGCATCTATGGAAAAGAGTCCAGTCGACATTTCAGGCCAAGACCCTTCATCAGGGTTGGAGAGAAAAAGACGAGGAGTCAGAGTTAGAAGATGGGGGGAAAGGCAGGAAGAAACACAAACTGATAGGTGAATTGGGGGGGGGGGTGAAGTAAAGAGCTGGGAAATTGATTGGAAAAAGAGATACAGGGCTGGAGAAGGAGGGGACCTGTTTGGAGAGGCCAGAAGACCATGGAAGAAAGTAAAGGGGGGAGGTGCACTTGAGGGAGGAGATGGGCAGGCAAGGAGATAAGGTGAGAGAGGGAAATGGAAATGAGGAATGGTGAAGGGGGGGGGGGTGCATAACCAGAAGTTTGAGAAATTGATGTTCATGCCATCAGGTTGGAGGCTGCCCGATATGGAATATAAGATTTTGCTCCTCCAACCCAAGGAGACCATGGACTGACATGTCAGAATGGGAATGGGAAGTGGAATTAAAATGGGTAGCCACTGGCAGATCCTGCTTTTTCTGGACGATGGTGCATAGGTGCTCGGCGAAGTGGTCTCCCAATCTACGTCAAGTCTCACCAATATACAGGAGGCCACACCAGGAGCACCGGATACAGTAGATGACCCAACAGACTCACGGGTGAAGTGTTCGCTTCACTGTCTAGGGCCCTGAATGGTAGTCAGGGAGGAGGTGTAGGGGCAGGTGTAGCACTTGTTCCGCTTGCAAGGATAAGTGCCGGGAGGGAGATCATTGGGGAGGGACTAATGGACAAGGGAGTCACACAGGGAGAGAAAGCAGAAAATGGAGGGGTGGGAAGAGGGAAAGATGTGTTTGTTGGAGGGATATTGTTGGAGATAGCAGAAGTTACAGAGAATTACGTGCTGTACGTGGAGGCTGGTGGGGTGGTAGGTGAGGAAAAGAGGAACTCTATCCCGGCTGGGATGGCTGGAGGATGGGGTGATGGCAGACATGCGCAAAATGGAAGAGATGTGGTTGAGGGCAGCGTTGATGGTGGAGGAAAGGAAGCCCCTTTCTTTGAAGAAGGGGCACATCTCTTTTGTTCTGGAATGAAAAGACTCATCCTGATAGCAAACGTGGTGGAGACAGAGGAATTGAGAGAAGGGAATGGCATTTTTACAAGTAACAGGGTGGGAAGAGTCAGTGGGTTTATAATAGACACCAGTAGATAAGCTGTCCTCGGAGATAGAGACAGAGAGATTGAGAAAGGGGAAGGAGGTGTCTGAAATGGACCACGTAAATTTGAGAGCATGGTAGAAGTTGGAGGCTAAGTTGTTTTTTTCCTTTTCCTTTTCTTTGCATACTCTGTACTTATTTTATAATTTTTATGTTCTTTTCATCTTGTTGTTCTCTCTCTTACCTCAACCACTGCCTCACCTTATGGTGACCTTTCTTTTGTCACATCTGTTCCTTTCCAACTTCCCTGCAACTTAAAACCAAGTTGTTTCCTATTACAGCTCCAGTAAAGTATCTTTCACCTGTAAGATTAACTCTGTCTCTTTTTCTGCAGATACTGCCTGACCCACTGAGTGTTTCCAGCATTGTCTGCTCTTGTTTCGCACAGAAAACCTTTCTCCATTGTCAAACAACTGCTGAGCTTCTGCCACAATCCGAGCAGTGTCAGGTCACCAAGGGCAGAGAGGTGAAAACTGAGGGGATTCATAAATCCCTTTCCAGACTTCTATTCATCTTTTAATTACAATGAATGACACCTATCCGTATGGTTAACTCAGCAAACCCTGTCATTCCCATTCCCCCCACATAATTCATTGTACCTTCTGCTCTAGCAGTTGTCCAAAACATCTCCCTGATCCTCCAACTACAACAGAATAATTTACATAACCCAGTTAACCTTCCACATAGACAGCAGCAGAAGTCCGGTCATGAACTATGTGTAGGATCAAAATGACATTGACTTAATGCAACACTGCAAGACTATTGAAGATCTCTATTGACATCATGTTTTGACCACACTAGACCTTATGTGGCAGCTTTGAACCGTATTTGGGGTGGATGTACCTTCAAATGTGGTGAATTAAGATACATTGTACAAATCACATCAAACAGAATTTGAGAATAATCCCTCTCAGCATGTCTAACCAAATGTTGATTACATCATCAAACCATTGATGCTTATACAGAGAAGTACATCATTGCAACCTAGGTGGCCTAAATAATTGAACACAGGGTGATCCTTTCAGAGGAATTAAAATAAATTCAAAATCCATTTAATGCAATTAAAGAAATGTAAGTGACTGAAGTGGCAGTTTGCTTAAGGGCTTACTTTCATTTCACACTCCTTTGATTGAAGCTGCTAGTAAATTCATTTTGTTTTATTCAGCCTTTAATCACTTCTCATTTCATATCAGTTTGGTTGTATACATAAACACAAGAGATTTTGCAGATGCTGGAAATCCAGAGCAACGCACTTAAAAAAGCTGTAAGTACTCAGCAGCTCAGGCAGCATCTATGGAGGGGAATAAACAGTCAGCGTTTTGGACTGAGCCTTCAAATAAACAGTCAGCCCTTCATCAGGACTGGTTCCCTTCCATAGTTACTGCCTCTGAATATCCCCATGCATCTGGATCCTCAGCTTCCTAACCCGAAGAACACAATCTGTGTGGATAACATCTCCACCTCACTGACCACCAACAATGGTGTACCTCAGGGGTGTGTGCTCAGCCCACTGCTCTACTCCCTCTACACCCATTACTGTGTGGCTCGGCACAGCTCAAGTACCCTCTATAAATTTGCTGATGATACAACTGTTGTCAGCAGAATTTCAGATGGTGACAAGAAGGCGTACAGGAACGAAATACATCAGCTAATTCAGTGGTGTCGCAACAATAACCTTGCACTCAACGTCAGTAAGACCAAAACAGTGATTGTGGACTTCAGAAAGGGCGAGATGAGGAAACACACCAGTCCTCATAGAGGGATCAGAAGTGGTGAGGGACAGCAATGCAAGTTGCTGGATGTCAATATCTCTAAGAACCTAACCTGGACCCAGCATATCAATGTAGTTACAATGAAAGCATGACAGCAGCTATATTTCATTAGGAGTTCGAGGAGATTTGGTATGTCACGAAAGACACTCGCAAATTTCTACAGATGTACCCTGGAGAGCATTCAAACTGGCTGGCTGCATCACCGTCTGTTATGGGGGGGGGGGGGGGGATGATGCTATTGCACAGGAATTGAAATAAGCTCATTCAGCTCCATCATGGGCATAGACCTCTGTAGTGTCCAGGACATCTTCAGGGAGCGATGCATCAAAAAGACGGCATCCACCATTAAGGACCCTCATCACATTGAACCCATGAACACTATCTCATTACTTTTTTGGTACTTTGCTTGCAAGATCATGAATGAATGTCTTCATTGCTACAGGACTTTTCTTCCCGCCTGCGCCGTGTAGGTTTAGAGTGAGGATCGGTGCACACTGCCTGATTCCAAAATGCTGGAGGAACTCAGTAGGTCAGGCAGCATCTAAGGAAGGGGATAAATAGTCAATGATCCAGCCAAACCCTTTACTTTACCTTATTGTCGCCAAACAATTGATACTAGAGCGTACAATCATCACAGCGATATTTGATTCTGCGCTTCGCACTCCCTGGAGTACAAATTGATAGCAAATATTAAAAATTTCAATTATAAATCATAAATAGAAAATAGAAAAGGGAAAGTAAGGTAGTGCAAAAAAAAACGAGAGGCAGGTCCGGATATTTGGAGGGTACGGCCCAGATCCGGGTCAGGATCTGTTCAGCAGTCTTATCACAGTTGGAAAGAAGCTGTTCCCAAATCTAGCCGCACGAGTCTTCAAGCTCCTGAGCCTTCTCCTGGAGGGAGGAGGGACGAAAAGTGTGTTGGCTGGGTGGGTCGTGTCCTTGATTATCCTGGTAGCACTGCTCCGACAGCGTGCGGTGTAAAGTGAGTCCAAGGACAGAAGATTGGTTTGTGTGATGTGCTGTGCCGTGTTCATGATCCTCTGCAGCTTCTTCCGGTCTTGGACAGGACAACTTCCATACCAGGTTGTGATGCACCCTAGAAGAATGCTTTCTACGGTGCATCTATAAAAATTAGTGAGGGTTTTAGGGGACAGGCCAAATTTCTTTTGCTCTCTCAAGAAGTAAAGGTGCTGGTGGACCTTCTTGGCAGTGGACTCTGCTTGGTTGGACCAAGTCAGGTCATTTGTGATATTGACCCCGAGGAACTTAAAGATTTTGACCTGTTCCATTTGCGCACCACCAATGTAAATGGGGTCGTGCGGTCTGCTACTCCTTCTGAAGTCAACAACCAATTCCTTCGTCTTGCTGACGTTGAGGAATAGGTTATCATCAGGACTTTCCCCAAACCATCAGCTGTTTACTTCCCTCCATAGAGCTGCCAGACTTGCTGAGTACCTCTAACATTTTGTGAGCACGGACTGAATAATGAGAGGGATTGTGAAGAACTGGCACTTACCAGCACTCATGGGTCACATAAGGCCACCCACTAAAAACTTACACCCATAATCAGATCATGAACTCATAACCTCCTGTGCCCACTGCTCACACTTAAAAATGGCCCTTCCTTGACCTCCAGTCATCTTACTGCAACTTAAACCAATTTTCAGACGCAAGTGATTCGGCAGATGCTGGAAATCTTGAGTAACAGACTCAAAATGTTGGAGAAACACAGCAGGCCAGACAGCATTTATAATGGAAGGAAGTAAACAGTCAGCATTCGTTTCTCTCCATACGTACTGCCTGACCTGCAGAATTCCTCCATCATTTTGTGCATGTTAAACCAATTTGCAACGTCCTTTTGTCTACAGCTGATTTTCCTCTTGTTTTTAATTTGTTATTGCACTACTTATTTTAATATAACTATTTAATATACATATATATACTTACTGTAATTCAGTTTTTTTTATATTTATCATGTATTGCATTGTACTGCTGCCACAAAGTTAACAAATTTCACAACATGAAATTTGATATTAAACTTGCTATTAAGCTGGTGATACTGAACCTGATTCTGATTCCTCATGGATGATGTGATGATGCAACACATTTTTCCAGGTATCCAGAGATAATACCTTGCAGGAGGCAGACAAAGGCCCTTCTCCATTCAGGCTCCACAGGGCATTGCACTAGTATCTACATTTCTTTAAGGAGCATGGTCACTGCAGGCTATACTGTACAAGGTTGACATCTGTGACCTCAGAGAGAGTAAAGCACCAGGCTCATGGATCTGGCAGCAGAAGTCAAGCTCATTCTCACTTTTACATTCAGGATCATTCCGGACACCTGCTGATGTAAGCCACATATCACAGTTTGCTGATCACTGGGGCTTTACAGGGGTCAATGACACTCTGCTTCACAAAACAGACAGACTTCACAATGCTGCTGCATAAGGGAACTCAGCGAAACAGAAGAAATGTTGCTATCTTTTAAGCGTTTCAAAACAGCAATGAGAAGCCATGTAATGTCTAAACCCCAAAGTGATGCAGATGAATCTCTAAGCCAAAAAAATAGTATACCAAGATGTAGAACAGTTAATATGCTGTTCAGTAATGTATTCACCAGTTTGTTTGCAGAAGACCTCTGGTCCATTTTACTGGAAAACCTTTGGATCATAATTAAAACTGTGAACCAGATATCAAAGCACAGAATGAAGGGAAAGGCAGATGGGCTTGAGATAGAAGGCAGAGGGAAGAAAGCAGAGGGGTAGGTTAAGGTGAAACACATTAAGAAAGCATTAAAAAAAACCCTGAAAGATTAGGAATAAGGATGCCAGAGAATGTTGAAGTGCATCTGGAGGAAGTCCTAACACAACTGCCATCAGATTTATCAATGCACATTGATCTGATTGCATATCTGACTGAACGTTGTATCTGACTGTTCATACATGTATACAAAACAATTATGTATACAATCTTAGTGTTTAGGCAATATCCTACTATATTTCCCTTCCTTATTGCTTGTGCATTGTGATGGAGACACAACATAAAGATTTTTACTCCCTCATGTTGTGAGATGGACGTAAGAAATAAAATAAGTTCTATTTTCTAAAAAAAATGCTAAAAATGGAACAAAGAAATAGGTGAGTAAAGCAGCACATCAACACATCTTTCCTGAAACTTTCTGTCCTGTCCTAGTTCTCCATGTAGTTATCAAAGAAACTTTAAAACAAAAGTACAAACTCACGTTGGGACAATGCACATTTTCAGCAAAAAGTTAAAGCATAATCCTCCAGGCCTATGATTTGGAGACTTTCCTGGGGCACTGCCAAAACGTACACTTGAAGACAGCTCACTGAAAACACGGCACACACTGTAAGTGAAAATACTTCAAGAATATTTACCTCTAATTTTTCAAGAAGATCAAAGCAGTAGTTAGAGAAAGAAAAAAAACAAGCTGCTGCTTTCTGAGGCTCAGGCATCAGCTTTGAAACTCAGGAATGTGAGCACTATTGTCAAGGCTGCCATTCATTGTCCATCCCCATTTGTTTACTGAACCAAGAAACTGGTTGGGCCACTTCGGAGTCCGGCACAGGACAGATCAGGTTAAATCAACCAAACTTTTTTTTCCAAAACAATCCACCAGTGTCATGGTCATTAGTTTTAAAAGTTTTTTTCAATATATTTTTTAATTACTTGAAATTAATTTTGCCAACTGTTGCAGTGGACTTCAAACCAATGTCTCCACATCAAGAGCTCCACGCTTCTGTATTCTAGTCCATTAATGTACCAATGATGCTAATTAGCGTTAACCATGACATGAATGGCTGTGATTTCTGGGGGTGGAAATGTATCCACCAAATGTGACAAAATGGTCAGTCAGGTACATTCTTCAAATCCACTCTCCTGAACTATTTCTTCTTCTATGAAGGTGATTGGTATTGAGATTACGTGGCTTCCAAATTGCTATCCCTACATGCCCCAATCCACTTATCTTCACTAATGCTAGGCTAAAGAAAAATACCAGCTGCTCAGGTTTTATTTTAAAATTGCTACTAACCATTGATCAGGTCCGACAACTTTTGCAGACATCTGGAATTTTGGTTAAGTCTCCTCTAAAACTTCAACAATATTTTTTTTTGCTATTTTCCCTCTCCTGTATCAGTCAGCAATGCAAAACCACTCTTTGCAAAGAAACTTTCATTAAAACAACCCTCAGTTCAACAGCAAGCAGCTGTTTTTCATTAATCTGGGTACTTACAGTGGCTTTTCTTACAATAAAAATAGGGCTAGTTTCATTTCACATTTTTTTTCCATTTCAATGTCATCTCAGGCCAAGTATTTCTTGAAGGTGCTGTTCAAAGCACATTTCAAGCTTTCCTCAATACCTGTGCAGAGGAAACAGGTAACCAGGGATATAAGTTACCCAAAGAGAAAGCAAAGATAAACAACAAAGCAATTGTACAGAAGAATGATGCCTGCAGTTTATTTCAAAGAGAAACTAAACACTTACAGTGAGAGGTGAACACACTTAAAACTTCAGAAATACAAATAGAATTGTACTTACTTGAAAGGATTTAGCCCATTCTTATAACTCCTTAATTTGCTTAAAACAAAAAAAAGATCAGAGTGCATTTATATTTGATCTTGACATAGAATATAGAACATTCCAGCACAGGAAAATGTCCTCTGGTCCACCAGGGAGGAGTATTTTTCTGTTCCACCAGGATCATCTGTCACATCTGATATGATATAGGTTGTCCAATTTGTAAATTTACAGATGGCTCAACAATTGGTGGGGTTGTGGATATAGAGAAAGACAGTCAAAGAATACTGCAGAATATTTTGGGTGGAGAGACAACAGATAACATCAGAGAAATGAGTATAAATGCTGGGAAATCAGGTTGTGACTGTATAAACCTTTGGTTTGGCCTCATTTGGAGCATTGTGTGCATCTCTAGTCACTACTCTAATCAGCACTCTAGTCAGCATGGCTTTGTGCAAGGTAGATCATGTCTACCTAATCCTACAGAGTTTTTCAACAGACAATAGACAATAGGTGCAGGAGTAGGCCATTCGGCCCTTGGAGCCAGCACCACCATTCACTGTGATCATGGCTGATCATCCACAATCAGTATCCAGTTCCTGCCTTATCCCCATAACCTTTGATTCCGCTATCTTTAAGAGCTCTCTCCACCTCTTTCTTGAAAGCATCCAGAGACTTGGCCTCCACAGCCTTCTGGGGCAGAGCATTCCAAATATTCACCATTCTCTGGGTGAAAAAGTTTTTCCTCAACTCCGTTCTAAATGGCCTACCCCGTATTCTTAAACTGTGGCCTCTGGTTCTAGACTCACCCATCAGCGGGAACATGCTTCCTGCCTCCGGTGTGACCAATCCCTTAATAATCTTATATGTTTCAATAAGATCCCCTCTCAGCCTTCTAAGTTCCAGAGTATACAAGCCCAGTTGCTCCAATCTTTCGACATATGACAGTCCCGCCATCCCAGGAATTAACCTTGTGAACCTACGCTGCACTCCCTCAATAGCAAGAATGTCCTTCCTCAAATTTGGAGACCAAAACTGCACACAGTACTCCAGGTGTGGTCTCACCAGGGCCCTGTACAGCTGCAGAAGGACCTCTTTGCTCTTATACTCAATTCTCAGTTATGAAGGCCAGCATGCCATTAACTTTCTTCACAGCCTACTGTACTTGCATGCTTGCTTTCAGTGACTGATGTACAAGAACACCTAGATCTCGTTGTACTTCCCGTTTTCCTAACTTGACTCCATTTAGATAATAATCTGCCTTCCCGTTCTTACCACCAAAGTGGATAACCTCACACGTATCCACATTAAACTGCATCTGCCATGCATCTGCCCACTCACCCAACCTGTCCAAGTCACCCTGCATTCTCATAACATCCTCCTCACATTTCACACTGCCACCCAGCTTTGTGTCATTGGCAAATTTGCTGATGTTACTTTTAATTCCCTCATCTAAATCATTAATGTATATTGCAAGTAGCTGTGGTCCCAGCACTGAACCCTGCAGTACCCCACTGGTCACCGCCTGCCATTCCAAAAGGGACCCATTAATCGCTACTCTTTGTTTTCTGTCAGCCAGCCAATTTTCAATCCATGTCAGTACTCTGCCCCCAATACCATGTGCCCTAATTTTGCCCACTAATCTCCTATGTGGGACTTTATCAAAGGCTTTCTGAAAGTCCAGGTGCACTACATCCACTGGCTCTCCCTTGTCCATTTTCATAGTTACATCCTCAAAAAATTCCAGAAGATTAGTCAAGCACGGTTTCCCCTTCGTAAGTCCAAGGAAGTTACTAGGAAAGTTGATGAAGACAAGGCAGTGGATATTGTTTACATGGACTTCAGCAAGGTATTTGACAAGGTCCTGCATGGGAGGTTGGTCAAGAAGGTTCGGTCACTTGGCATTCAGTATGAGGCAGTAAATTAGATTAGACATTGGCTTTGTAGGAGAAGTCAGAGAATGGTAGTAGATGGTTGCCTCTCTGACTGGGGGCCTGTGACTAGTGGAGGGCCACAGGGATCTGAGCTGGGTCCATTGTCAATGATCTGGACGATAATATGTTTAACTGGATCAGCAAATTTGCAGATGACACCAAGGCCGGGCGTGTAGTGAACAGTGAGGAAGACTATCAAAGTTTGCAGTAGGATCTGGACCAGCTGGAAAAACTGGCCGATAGAATTTGATCCAGACAAGTGTAGGGTATTGCACTTTGGGAGGTCTTACACAGGAAGTGGTAGGCACTGAGGAGTACAGGTCCATAGTGGCATCACAGGTAGATAGGGTCGTTAAGAAAGCTTTTGGCACATTGGCTTTCATAGATCAAAGTACTGAATACAGGAGTTGGGATGTTATGCTTAAGTTGTATAAGACATTGATGAGGCCTAACTTGGATATTGTGTGTAGTTCTGGTCACCTATCTACAGGAAAGATGTAAATAAGATTGAAAAAGTACAGAGAAAGTTTACAAGGATATTGCCAGTACCTGAGTTGTAAGGAAAGATTGGAACACAGAAGACTGAGGAGGGAATTTGATAGAGATGATGGAAATTATGAGGGATATAGATATGGTAAATGCAAGCCGGCTTTTTCCACTAACGTTGGATGAGACTACAGTTAGGAGTCAGGGGTTAAGGATGAAAGGTGAAATGTTTAAGGGGAACAGGAGGGGGAACTTCTTCACTCAGAGTGTGATAGGAGTGGAGAATGAGCTACACGTGCAAGTGGAGGATGTGATTTTGATATCAACATTTAAGAGAAGTTTCAGTAGGTACATGGACAGGAGGGGTATGGAGGGCTATGGTCTGGGTGCAGGTCCATGGGAGCGGGCAGTCTAAATGGTTTGGCATGGTCTGGATGGGCCGAAGGGCCTGTTTCTGTGCTGTAGTTTTCTATGACTCTACGAGAATGATGTGGAGGCTGTGGAGAAGGTGCAGAAGATGTTCAGCAGAATGTTGGTTGAATGTTAGCTGGAAGGACAGGTTGGAGAAGTCTGGAATGTTTTCTCTCCAGCATGAAAGGCTACGAGGTGACCAGATAGATGCATATAAAATTATAACAATCATAGATAGGGTAGATCGCTTCACCATGATGGCAATATCAAATAGTTATGGGAAAAGGTTTAAGGTAAGAGGAGGAAAGATGAAAGGAGATTTGCAAGGCAAGATTTTTTTTAACACAGAGAGTGGTAGTTGCTTGGAATTCACTGCCAAGGGAGGTGGTAAAAGCAGATTATGATGGAAATGTTTAAGAGGTATTTTGATAGAAACGCAAACAGGCTGGGAACACATTGACTTTGTGGAGGCAGACGGGATTAGTTCAGATTGGCATCGTGGTGGGCACCAACAAGTAGGCCACGGGTGAAGAAACGTTGACTGATCGTTTTCACGGATGCTGCCCGACCTGCTGAGTTCCTCCAGCGTGTTGTGAGCGTAGGCCATAGGGCCATTTCTGTGCTGTACTGTTCTGTGTTCTATGTCCTAAAGTTTCAAATGAGATAATGAAAAGGACCTTTTTAATGTAATTTATCTTTTATGGATAGAAACAGCATGAGTTTGTTTTACATTTGCAAAAGACTGCAGAAAAGAAAAATGTAGGATATGTTACCATGATGGTGAACAGAGGCCAAGACGACTGATCTGGAGACAAGAGTTCAAGACCTACCAGGAGAGCAGGAAAATTTAAACACAAATTATGAAGTAAATCTAGAATAAAAAGCTAGCATCAGAAACAATAACCAGTTACTTTGTAAAAAATCTAACTGCTTCATTAATGTCCTTCAGAAGGGGAAATCAGTCTGGCCTATATCTGATTTTGGTTCCAACAATGTGACTGACACTGTCCTGCCCTCTGAAATATCCCAGCATGCCATTCAGTTCTGTACAGCAAGAGGGACAATAAGTGCTGCCCTTGACAACGATGTCCATATAAAAAAGACAGTGTTTGCATTGGGTATGAATCAAGTGCCAATTTCATGGAGCACTTGACTTCACCTACAATTAGTTTTAACTACAACACTTATAAGGAAATTGGTCAGAAGCCTTGTTCACCAGGCACAGTGAGCTGGTATGAAAGAATAAATAATATTCACTATGAAGCCATATGAAGATGATCCAAAACCATTTCAACACCTTACCTCCAAACATGCAGGTGATAATATAGTTATTTGTGTGGTTTCCAAAGGGGGCAGTACAATGAAGCAAACGAGATGGCAAATTAATACTAACTTGCCTAGTTTCCGCAGACCCATTTTCCTCATTGCTTTAATCACAATACTGCACATGCAAATTAAAGCATATGATGCCTGAAAACGAACATGCCTAATTGTCACTAAAATGCTTGTTGGGAAATTTACATTACTTATCTACATCACCATTTTCCTGTTTTGACTGACATGTCAAGCTTTTGCTGCCTAGTGTGAATATGATGTACATCTGGGGAGAACTATCGCTCAATCTAGGACGGAATGAAATGATCTGGAATGAATCAGTAGGTTCTCTTTTTTATATATTTTGCCAGTTTCTCTTTCCAATACTGATAGGACTGTAAAATCTCTCACCATCAAAAATACTGAAACTGCACTAACATTTCAGAACGTTTCACAGATAGTACATGGTGCAGAATTGTAATAGTACATCTAGAATTGCAGATTTATACCAAGCTAGGAACATATACATGATAAACAAAAGACTTAGATATTTCTCTGACCTTATCAAAATATGTCAGACATCACTGGAAATTATACATCCCATCTGATGAATGGGGAGAAGGTATAGTTATCTTGCATGCTCACACTGTCTGAAAATTTGGAAATCATGACCTCTACGCTCATCGAAATCAGCAATATGTATTGACAAACTTGGATGATGAGAGGTGTCATAAATTGTGTCAAACAAGAGGAAGCATAGATAAATCTTGGGAAGCTGAAATCAGACAGGGCCCTTAAGGAATAGAAAAAAGCAAACAGAATAGAAACACATGAACAGGCAGGGGATGGAGGAACATAGGCCACATACAGGAAAATGGAATTCATTTAAATTGGCATTATGGTCAGTATCAAATCAAATCAAGCTTAATTATCATTCAACCATTCAGGGATAGATCCAAATGAAATAATATCCCTCTGTGGAAAACATACACAACACATTCAAAATAGCGGGCAAAAAAACATAGTCACACAAAAATAAATTCATTTATATAGCCCAAGTCCCTGAGCCAGAGATCCCGCAAATTAATGGTACAGTTCTTTGCAATCTAGCCTGTCATTCCACCGATCGAAAACTGGAGGGCAGCACTGACGGGAGAGGTCAGCCCCCAACTGAGCACGGATGCCACACTGTACCTCAGTGTCTCCTCTCCTGGACTGCAGCAGCAGGCAAGCCCACAGCTTGAGGCCTGGTTCTCGCAACAACCGAGGCTACACAGCTCCCATGCCGCCTGTAGCATCACCAAACAAGGGAAACAGGCCTGCAGCATCTTACATTATCAATGTCAAACAGGGTCTTGCGATCGCAAGCGAAACATCAAAGACAATCACCTGCGTCTACACTGCACGCCGCCTTCACACACCATCTCCAATGTCTCCGATGCAATTTCTCCAAACCCAATCTGGCTCCTACCACACCCCAGCCACACCCATTCCGATCTCACTGTTGGCATAAACTTGCAGTACCCGAAGTTCTTGGAGTCCAGTATTGTCTTGCGATCATAAAAAACACATCTAACAAAGAAAAAAAACATCTTTGGTTGGCCCCCAAATGCACCACCATCTTACTGGAAGTATAGACATTGTGGGCCAAAGGGCCTGCTTCTGTGCTGTACTGTTCTATATTCTAAAATCAGTGATCATGGCATTGCCCTTTGGACAACACTACAGTTTGTAAAGCAACTATTCACTGCAACTCAAGTTCCTGTTACTTAGCCAATTTTCCATCCGTGTTGGTACGGTCCATTTTATTCGAAGGTTTTCAATTACAATTGCACACCAATCATGTAGCACCTTAACAAAACTCTTTTGGAAGTCCGCATCAACCACATTTCCTCTCACCAACCCCTTCTACTGCTTTATCAAAAAAAAACCCTAACAAATGAATTGGATATGTTTTGTCTTTAGCAAAGCCATGCTGGTTTTTTCTCATCGGTTCATACTAGTCTCAGAGACAGCTAATTCTGCCCTTGATTATCATCTCTGGAAAGTTCCCCACCACTGAGGTCAAATTAAGTGCATGGTAATTGCTCAGTTCATCCAGGCATCCTTTTGAACAAGGGTGGAACATTTGCAATATTTCATTTTCAATATTCCCTGCCTTGCTTCCCTCAACAGTCTGGGATGCATGGCATCTGGAAGAAGTGATCTATCCACCTAACTGTGAGCTTTTCTCATACCTCCTTTTTATCAATTGGAAACTTCACCAACCTCTTCTCTGGTAACGATGTATGTGAAATACCCATTTAGAACCACGGCCGCACTCTCTGTCTCCAAAACAAGTTTCCTTTTTTGATCGCTGATTAGCAACAACTCTTACAACCTTTTTCAAGTTCAAACATCTTGAGAATTTTGTTCTCTCTTTTTTGTTTGCTGCCAGATTTTTCTTATGTTCTCCCTTTGCCTTTCTGACCATCTTTTTAACACTCCTTGCAATCACCCTGCTTCTCAGATGTGTTAGCAGCTGGGTTAGAACACTCTCTGTGTCAGGGACTTTCAGACAGAAAGGTGGATTTCTTGAGATACTGGATTATAGCTTGGCACATCGGAATTCCATTTTTACATCACTTAGTTGCTCAAGTACTATTCTGCTTTATTTACTTCCCTCCACAATAAATACTTCAAAAAATAGTAAAAAATATTTTCAATGAACAATTTAAAATCTAGGGATCTATTTTCCTTAACTTAATTTCTTGGCTCAAATGTTTCATTAACCAGGAAATGAAGCTGTCATAAATAACTTACTTCCAGTAATTATTTATTTGGATCTTCTGGCAGTGTTGGTTTATAAAAACACGCTCTATGATTCAGAACTCACCTAGAGTTAAAACAGGAATTAAGTTGTTTAAGCCTTGCCATGTTTGTATTGCACTGATTACAGGTTAAGTTACATTACTGCATGCACTCTATTGTACTCTTCCTATTCCCCAGCAGACAGACAGGATCAAATGATCAGGTGGCTCAACATGTGGCTTTACCCAATGATACTGACAACTGATACCTGGGTAAACAGACTATAGTGGTGAATCATGCCTGTAACGTAACTCCTTTCTTCAGACTGATCTGTCGGCTTCAAATTTCCCTTTATATTACCTACAGCAAATTCGTAAACATGTTGACTGTTTTACCTACAATGTGCGCAAAGGAAATCTCACATCATTATTTGCTGTGTTTATGGCTGGTGACAAAGTTAACTTTTAGCATTAATCGTGTGAAACCTTTTGCAAACTGCTTTCCCCACATAAATGACCACAATACTGTACTCTGTTCAAACTCAAACTGTCAAGACCTCTCCTTCTTAAAGAGTGGTTACAAATCAAAGCAGCCTCTAGAGTTTCACTGTTATTTTACACTGACATTTAAAAAAATCAGTAAAAGTGCTCTCTAGTGTAAGGTGGATTTAAATTGTCACCATTTATCTTTGGTGATGCTAACTCATCTGCTATATTTCAATATAACCACATTTGGTGACCTATAGCAGTCTGGCTGAATCAAAACAAGCAGGTAGATTTAAAAACGTGAGCTACAGGAATGTTATAGATAGCCTCAAACTATTCCTTGTCCTGTTATTCCCTAAACTGACGACTTGCCCTGATTAAAATTGGATTAAAACGAGACAGGATATAATTTTAACTCAACACCTAGTAAAAGAAATTCATTGTTTCTCATTCTCTGTTAACTTCAACTGGAACATAATTGAACACAATATTCACCCAATTGTTTGGGGTTTATGATGAGCAGTGAGGTTAAAATTTCATTACGGCACAAGTATGTGACAGTGGGGAAGAGAAAGTAACAAAGAAATGGATTTAATAACAGACAGAAACAGAAAGAGGAACGTAATTTCAAGACAGACAAAAGGCAAAACTATTAGAGATGTAAGGGGAAATTAAAAGTGAGGTCAGACAAAAGCCAGACATAAAAAAGATTGGACAACTCAGAGAAAATGGGGAGAATAATAAAAAGGGGAATGCAATAGAAAGGTAGATGCATTGTCATGCATTTTTATGAATGCAGTGCAGTATAAGTATTGCCGGCTCTCATCAAAAATGTCTATTAAATTCTTCTTAACAGGATTCTGACTTCTGCAATGATATTACTAATATCAGGACATTAGTCAGAGCAGTATGAGGAAATCAGTCAGAATAATCTCCGGGACTCTTAGACAGAATGATGTGTTTTTCAGTTACTAGATTATGTTTCATCCTGTAATCTTAGCATACGTGTCCCATTTGGAAAGGATACGTCTTTCCATAGCCTGGTTGCTTAATAGGGAACAGAATGCAAATGTGGGAAGCCATAAGAAGGGGGGTGGGGTGGGGAGGCTATTGTTCAATGCCTTTAAGAGGAGCAAGAGTTTAAATAAGGTGGTCCATTGTGAAAAAATGGCAGCAGTGAAGAATCTGGAAACAATACATACAGTAAGATGTTATAAAATTAATTACTTCACATTTTATTTCTTTGGGAGCGGAAATGAAGAAACAAATTTGTACAATTCATCACTGCAGTTCTTGAATGAATACTTAATACACAAGTTCAGATTTCGATCACTTCAGTGCTGCTATTGCATATAAAGTAAGCTGATGCTGATGTTAAAATACCACTGAGGCATACTGGCACAAACATAGTTACAAATGTTGTGCAAGAACAATCCTTGCTCTAATTTGTATTTTACTCACATCGTGTATGCTCTCCAAACAAAAGGATGGGAAATTTGTTCTTTTGAATTCCTCTCTGCTTGGCACATCCCCATGGCAATTAGATTGAGGCTGAGAAGGAAGAGTGTGGGAGACTGCTGATATATGCGTGTGTCTTTCTGTTCAGCAGAACAACGTTTTGAAATTTAAGCTCGCTGTGCCGCCATAGCAGCTTTGATTCTCATAACTTTCCCTGGCAATGAAAATTGTTCATGGCACTAAGGCAAAATTAGATGAGCGCAGAACAAGACTGGTACTGAACAACTCATGAATGCCTTATCACTAATATAAAGATAGAAGTTAACTTAGCGAAAATGCTAAAATGTTGGATCTAGAAGAAAAGCACAAGAAGGGAAATACAAAACTAAAAGGAAGGGCACTTGATATTGGAACAACTCGGAGATGGCAAAAAGCTCCCTATTATGGGACTCTTCCAGCACTGAGGGTCTTCACTCCACAACACGTATCAGAAATGCATCAAAGAAAGTCACTCCTAACTTGGTGTGTAACTGGATCTCTTGCCTACAGAGAATTGATGCACTGACAGCAAAATATCCCAAGGCTCTTCATAGTAGATGGATTGGACTAAGATTTACACACAAGCTTTGAACTTATGCGGTGCCTTTTATCGGTGTTATGCAATCCATAATTTATGTTACTCAGAGTAAATTATGTCGGTGGTATTTCTAAGTGAAAATATGCCAACAGTAAAAGGGAGCCCAGTCCCTCTGGTAGCAATCTATATTAGCATAATTGACTTCTTCCTGGCTTCAGATGCACAGCAATTGTTCGTCACGTAATACTAATTCCAGGTTAGGCCGACTTAAAATGGAGCTCGAAGCTTCACACAATGACTGTTGTGACACTAGAAGTACATTCCACGACACTGCAGTTTTACTCCAGATTTAAAGCACACACTAAAAGTGTTAATAGCCTTTGAAGGTGACCAAATGCCTTTCTTTAAGTCCATAAGACATGCTACAGTTAACAGGGAATTATATCTACAGCTCTTGGCTTCACAGCTGCTCATTTAAGGGTGACCCAGTGGTGACCCTACTGGCAACACCCCAACCACTGGAGGCTTTACGACTGGCAAAGTATTTCACTGACAAGGTTTCTGGTACCTGAGACAGGAGGCAAGTCATGTCCTATTTCCAAAGGGTCCTGAGAACACATCATCCCCAAGCAACCTGCTAGTAAAGTTGGGTTTTCTAGACCTGCAATCACAGAGATTTGTCGCATTTTGCAGTGCCACCTTCAGTCAAGCACTCATTCCTCTGCTGATCTACGTGTAAAGGTGAAGGTTGTAGTGACTCCCAATCCCTTGGTCAGTGGATTGTTCCAGATGGGTACAGCAGCTCTATACCATATTCTTACAGTTGCACCATGGAAGTTATTGAGGATCTCTACTGATGAGGAAAATGTGGCATCTTGGAGTCTAAGCTTCGCTCAGCAACGCTGACTTCCCAGGACTGAAGGTGTCCATTGACCACACTCACGTACCACCAGAGCTCTGATTACATCAATAGGCTTCCATTACCTTAATATGCAGCTGCCTGCCCCTCATGAGAAACATTTTGTCATGTTGAATGATATGCTTCTGAGAAATCTGAGGGAATCTAACTGATGAACATTTTCTGCAGCCTGGAACAAGTGAAGCATTAGGTTCAGTCCAATTTGGTGATTCACTATATTCATTCTTTAGCATGCTGTGAATTCCTGAAATTTGAAGTTTGCTGCTACTTGCATTATGAGATAGTCACAATTACAACACTTTATTCTTATGGGGATTCTTATGGGAGAGGATATTAGCAGAGAATTCTCTCTCATATTGGTCTGTCCATGGCACAGATTGTGCATTGCTATTCAAGTAGGTGTAGATTTAATATCACTTTACCTTGGAGCAGTGGTTTTCAATTTGCATCAACCCACGATGAATATAATTAATATTAATAACTCAACAAATCAATGCCCAACAATATCACTCAATGTGATATTGTCTTAAGCCATTATGAATTCCCACAGAATGTATCATAACTCCAAACTATAAATTTGCGTGATGGATACAAGTACAGATTAGGTATCACCTTATTTCTTTTGTAATCTGTTTATTCTATTATGAAGTAAACCACATAAATACATTGATTGTTATGTGTTTAATCTACATGGTTTGGCATTTATTACCATAGTCTCAGAGAAGATGCCTAAAGATTAGGAAACAAGACAGGGTTTGTCTCATCTGCTGTGTGCAAATTGCAACAACAGAGATTTCCATTTCATCTGCTCCCCTTCTACACAGGGCCACAGTTTGGTTCATAAGGGAATGATTATGCAGATAAGTATGATTCCTGATTCTGAGTATTGGGGGAATAGCTTATGCTTTGTAGCTAAGAGGTTAAAATCTAAACAAATTCATGTAAATTAATTCTGAAATAACTTCCTGATGGCTGCTGGTGCCAATAATAATAATAAAGTTAATGAAGTCTGAAAGCCTGAGGCTGGACTGTGCACACCTAATGAACAAGGTAAATAATGCAAGCCTTACATGGACTTGTAACTGATTGTTTGATAAGTCAGACAAAGGGAAATGTTTCAAGTTATGGTCCAGTACATATTAAAACTTCTAATATCAAGACACTTTAGCCTGGTTGTCTTTGATAGGAAGTCATTGTAAATACTGGGAAAATGGAAGAAGGAACTCTCTAATTCTTTGCTCCAGAAGCAGTAGCAATGCCTGGCTCTGAGATCGATTTCTTTTTTAAATCCAACAACGCAATCCCATGACAACTGAGAGCGGTTACGGCTCAGCATAGTAGAGATTCCAGCTGGGGGGGTGGTAGAGCAGACACTTCGACATTTTAGAAAACAAAGTGAACAACAGTCACTGGTGTCATTGCAACAGTTTCTCATCTCGGTCTATGCATCTCTTTTTCATGATATTACCCTGTTATTAACAGTGACAAAACTAGGTGCACGGCTACATACTTCTGTCAGTAAAAGAAGCATTTCATTCCAAATGAGATGAACTTCATTTGCAAATAAATAAAGTTCATTATGGAAATGGCCATCATTCATCAACATTTAAAGGAATAAGTGTAGAGAACTTGGAGAGATAATTAGATGCAGAATACCAGAAAGAAGTATGCAGTTTCCATGATGGATAATTAAATGGGGCCCTGACCAGTCTTGATGTTAAGTACAAAGCTACACGAGCTGTAATCGCACATGTGTGTGTGTGTGTTTGCGTGTGTGTGTGTGTGTGTGTGTTTCAACAAATGCTGCACATTATGCCACCTGTCAGGGTGTTTGGTGGGTAAAGATTATTATTAGATTCACTAGATCCCTGTTCATAACGTGTCATGTGCTTCCATATGGTTGAAACTGCAGAAAATATTAAAATCCCGAGGAATACAAAAAACTAACTTTATTCAAAACAAATCACTTGCGAAATAATTTCCCAATTGCTATGTGTCAAAAAAGGATAATAAACTTAACATTTGAAACCTCAAGCATTTTCTGATCTGTAGTTAGTTATACACACCTAATAAAAAGGTCAAATAAATCAGGATAAATCAAGAAAGTCTAATATATCAAACTGTGACTGACTGAGCCAAACAGTAAGGTTTTAAGTAACAATTACAGTTGAACCTCAATATGTGAATATCATACAATAGAAACTTTTAAAATGGCCATACATTGTACCATTCTTTAAAAATATACACTGTGACTAGATCTCCTTACCCATTTTTTCCATTACGTTTAACATGTGCTGTGCATTTCAGACTGTTATAGGCTCTTTAAGCTGGTGAATAACCTTAGGCAACCTTTTAAAAACTGAAAATTCCATATTTGGTCTTTTGATATACAGGCAAAATTTCAGCTATCCATTTACATAGTAATCAGGTTTATTTCAATCCTTGCTATTCACACTCTATGATCTGTACACAACTTTCATTTACCATAAAGAACTCTATTGTGCTCCACAGATCATTTGATAGTCTATCTCTGCCTATCTCTTTGCTCCTCAGACTTATTCCGAATCAGTAAGCTTCTTGAATACACATGGAGAACACACTGAATGAACTTAAAACTACTAATCAGTGCTGCTTAAATAAAAAATGCTTCACCATTAAGGTTGTCAATTCATGCCTACATTTTAACATAAGGCAGATTACTTTCTCAGCTATGGTATCGGGAAAATAGGAATGAAACGGGTATATTATGAAATGCTGGCAAAACTCAGCAAGTCAGGCAGCATCTGCACAAGCAGAAACAGTATTAATGTTTCATAACAACACACATCAAAGTTGCTGGAGAACGCAGCAGGCCAGGCAGCATCTCTAGGAAGAGGTACAGTCCACGTTTCGGGCCGAGACCCTTCGTGAAGGGTCTCAGCTCGAAATGTCAACTGTACCATTTGGACAGATAACAGGTTGTGTGGGGCAAAAGTGCTTGTTTCAATGTTTTGTAGTTCATGTGCCATGTAAAGCTAATCTTTATCTTTAAATAACAGTTGGAATTGCAAGAAACACTCAGCAGGTTAGGCAGCGTCCATGGAGAGGGGAAGAGTTTTTCAGGTTTGGGATTGGTCATTAAAGTCTGGCCCAGCAGTGTAAATAAATAATACTGAGAACGTGAGTTGCAGAAGCCTTGATAGAGAGTCTGTAAGTCCCCTCGGCCTGAAACGTCAGTCCTGACGAAGGGTCTCGGCCTGAAACGTCAGTCCTGACGAAGGGTCTCGGCCTGAAATGTCGACTGTACCTCTTCCTAGAGATGCTGCCTGGCCTGCTGCGTTCACCAGCAACTTTGATGTGTGTTGCTTGAATTTCCAGCATCTGCAGAATTCCTCATGTTAACGTTTCATAATCTTTGACGTTGCTGTCTGACTTGCTGAGTGTTTCGAGGATTTTCTGTTTTTGTTTCATAGTTTTTTCTGTTCAGGGGCATATTATCAAGGTTGAATTTTATTTGTCTCCATTTGCATACACTTGAGGTTTATTAAAGGTGAATCAGTGGATATTTTGACCACCATTGTCTGCTGTGACTTTAGTAAATGTTGCAATATCCTCAACTAATTCTGTCTCCCCACCATTCTTTAAGACCCAAGCAACGTCTTCAGTAAAGCATTTGATTACATCTCCTCGTGGCTCTGTTGTTGGCTCTGCAGCAGTTCTTTTATGAATACATCTTTGTGAGGGGCTTAATACGTTTTACAAAATGGAAATGGTTGCTGTCATTAATACCAAGTTAAATGTTTGAATAAGTGCTATGAGAGATTTCCAACAGAAACAAGAGAAGCAAGGCACCTTTACAACAGCCAAAAGATTCTTTGGGAGTTTTTGCCCATTGTTTTTGGCCCTATGCAAATTAGAAGCAATTACTTGCTCTCGGAATGTTGTCACGTAGGAGGCAAAAAGATTCTTTAACAATCAGCGTCTTTTTATTTTGTGTTGACACACCAAAACTATCAGAATTATTACTAGGACCACTTGTACCTCAGGTTTACCATATATTTGGGACTGAACAGGTTATTACAGCAAAGTTGCTCACTTAATGCATGAAAAGTTTCAGAGTACTTGGCTAACAATCAGCAGAGGTTACTGACTGAGCAACCTGTATTTCATTGTCAATTTTTTATTCATATTCTAATGTGTAATGCATTAAATACAACTTTATTTGAAGAATTTCTGGGTGCATGTCACAAGCCTGTTTCCATTCTGCATGTTTATCAGCCTACTATTAACACAAGGGATCCTGCAGATGCCAACTCCATGCCCGAACTCCAGATCCACCAACGATGGGACCCTGAAACTCTGCACTTACCGACTCATGTTATGGGGGTGCGGGGTCACTACCCTTCGGGCCTCCTGTCCCCATGGACCTCCTGTGGGGGATTCGCTGAGTGAGGGGAAGGGGGGCATGCCTGCCTGTATCTTTGCTGGTTTTGCCCACTGTGCTTGTCTCTGGCCTGGAGGATGTCCTTCATCCACATAGATGCTGGCCTACGGTTGCATAATATAGAGCAGAGACCTACACTTTGGCCTAACCTTTAACTCCCACATCCTTGTCCTTGAACCCTAATCTGACTCCAAAACCATCACAATGAACCTAACAAACAACTAAGTCTGATTCACTAATTTGGCAGAGATCGTCGCTTGGTGCCATGTTAACTAGAAGTTACGACCAACGTTCCCCCTCATTTTTTTCACAGCTGCGCGGACCAAACATTACTCTGAGCAGGAAATTTTTATCTGCGCGGGCACTTTAATAAAACATTATGTGAAAGAAAATCCTAGCTGCGTGGCAACAAAGGCTATGTGTGCGGGAGTATAGATAGATAGATATACTTTATTAATCCCGAGGGAAATTGGGTTTCATTACAGCCGCACCAACCAAGAATAGAGCGTAAATATAGTATTTCAGTTACTGTGCAGTCAGCCAACTGTTCTCCGGCTTTTAAAGAGAAAATTTTAAATTTATTGTTAGTTTGCACTGTATGTGACATATATTAGAAATTCTGTGACATTTTGGGAGCCAAGGAAGCGTAGCGGTTAACATGATGCTATTACAGCTTGGGGTATCAGAGTTCAAAGTTCAATTCCAATATCATCAGTAGGGAGTCTGTACGTCCTCCCCATGGAATGTGTGGGTTTTCCCTGAGTCCTCTGGTTTCCTCCCACAGTCCAGTGTTGCACTGATTACTAGATTAATTGGTCATTGTAAATTGTCGTGTGGGTTAAAGCAGGGGTTGCTGGATGGTGCAGCTCGAAGAGCCAGAAGGGCCTATAGCACACTGTATTACCTGTTTATGACCAGTTTTTACTGAATTAGACTGAAACAAAACAGAGCAACATGATGTAAAGTTCAGAGAAAGAATTCATCATTCAAATTTTTAAATAAAATGTTTTTGAATTTATGTTATCACATATCACACTCGGGAGCTGAGAGAAAGAAGACGATGGTCATCTAAATTTCAAAGAACTGAACCAACTCCTTCCCTGACTGTAAAAATCTCAAACTTTTTAACTAATCAGAGGCTTGATTACTTAAATTTCTATGAGTGTAACCAATAAATCAGAAATCACTGGAAATAATCTTCTCTGTGAAGAGAAATAATAGCATCTTAGGCTGATGAAACATTCTGATTACTCTGCAATTACCTACACATAGCTGTAACATAATTCCTACCAACTCATGAATCTATTACCGAATAATACTTATGGGAAAAATTCTGCTTTTGGTTCATCACCATCAACTGGTCTTGAGAAGCTCAGTAAGAGAGTCAAGTAAATCTCTTGCATTACAAGACAGCTCTTTGAGTTAAGAATATATGTGCAATGAGAGAACAGAATAGAATTCAGATGGAGAACCCACAAATGGTGAATTTTACTGACACTTCGAAATTAATCCCATTAAAATGGACTGAAGTCATTGCTGAATTGTGTGAGAATAGACAGGACTCCCACATAGACCATGAACCTCCTGTTGTTTCTCGCTGAAGAGGTCTGTGTATTAATGAAGCCAAAGATCTCACTTTTAGAAAACCTTTGCCCTGTTCAACATTTATATCCAAAATACCATCTGCCTGCCACTGCAGTTTGTGTTTGGACGAATCAGAAACAAGTGATTTGCCACAGATTTCTTCATTGAACCAAAGAAGTTTCACAACCCCACTATAACTTTTCCCCAAAATGTTGCCAAATTCACACAGTATAAACCTCTTAGCTAAACAAATTGGCTCCAAAACAATCGACAGAAGTACTTTTCTTAAATAAGCTGATTGAATGCCAGACCATAGTATGAGGCCTGTCTGACAGACTTTGCCATGAAAACTGTGTGCGCATTGTGTCCGTGTAGAGCCTTTTGATAAAGCTGTGCCCACACCAGGGTCACTCATGCAATTTAGTTGGACTACTTTTTATTTTTCAGTTTATTTTCTTGGCATTTGCACAGCCTAACGACTAACCTGTACAGTTCTTCATTCTTCTGCAATTTTAACCTGGATTTATTATGTTATTAGTTTATTATTCTCACTAAATTTAATTTTAGAGCTAATCAGATTCAACTTTTGTTCAACAAGAAATACAGTTAGAATTTTAATACTAAGCCTCTTGTATGTTCATAGCAAAAAATAGTTATTCTATATCTTTGAGTTGTGACAAAAATATTCTCAAATAAGTCTTAATTTTTGGTGTCAATATGCAGCAAATGTCAAAGGTCAGGATCCTGGTTGACATCTCTCATCATGCAACTGCCTGAACCAAAATGAAAATGGATACAACAGATATGGTGTTTCAAAACAGCAGGGGAGAGAGCCTCTGAGAGGTTTAAAAAAGTGCACATGAGTGAAAGATGTAGAGAAAAACATAGAGGAGAGAGAGGCTGAGGGTGACTAGAGCAAGACAGAAGATAAATGGGAAAGATTGGAAGAACTAAAGGAGACACTAATAATGGCAAGTTTGAGGACAAAGATAGTGACAGAGGAGTAAACAGCAGTGGATCAGTAGTGGAATTTTCAATTCTGTGTTACCCAGGAAGGAAAAAATAATGATGCATTACGAAAGCAGATAGCTGATTGGTTGGCGAATCAGAATCAGAATCCAGTTTTCGTATCACTGGCATATGTCGTTAAATTTGTTGACTTTGCGGCAGCAGTACATTGCAACACACAATAATAAAAACTGTGAAAATAGTTAAATAGTTAAATTAAATAAATAGGGCAAAAAAGTAGTGAGGCAGTGTTCATGGGTTTAATATCCATTCAGAAATCTGATCGCAGAGGGAAAAGAAGCTATTCCTGAATCATTGAGTGTGTGCCTTCAGGCTCCTGTACCTCCTTCCTGATGGTAGCAACGAGAAGAAGGCATGTCCTGGGTGATGGAGTTCCTTGATGATGGGTGCGGCCTTTTTGAGGCATCGCTCCATGAAGATGTCCTGGATGCTGGGGAGACTAGTATAGCATAATGGAGCTGACTGAGTTCACAATGTTCTTCGGCTTCTTTCAATCGTATGCAGTAGCACCCCCCCCCCCCCCCATACCAGACTGTGATGCAGCCAGTTAGAATTCTCTCCGTGGTACACCTGTAGAAATTTGTGGGAGTCTTTAGTGACATATAAAATTTCTTTAAACTCCTAATGAAATATAGCCACTGCAGTGAGCACTTGAGGTTCTTTTTCTCTATAGTAGGGTAGAAATCCAAATTAAGATTGTGACACTATAAAATACTGCATTTAAATTTATAGCTTTACAAATTAAATGTTGAAGTTTATTGAACAGGGACTTCAATTAACTCGGACAGTACAGTGGCACCTATAATAGGGCTTCTGCTTAACAGTCACAGCCACCTGAATTCAATCTGATCTTTGGTGTTGTTTGCCTGGAGCTTGCCCACTCTCTCTGTAACTGCATGTGTTTCCACCTGGTGCTCTGTTTTCCTCCCGCACCTCAAAAGACAAATGTGCAGGTTGCAAAGTGTGTAGAATCTTGCAGGAAGAGGGGGGTGTGGGCATGTGGATGGGAGTATGGGAAGAATAAAATTGGTTATGGTGAAAGTAGTGTAAAGACGGGTCTTTGATAGTTGAAGTGCACTGAGCGGGCTGAAGGACATTTTCAAAGCTTCATCTCTCTAGTGTTCTAAGTAAAACTACCAAGTCCAAGATGCAAACACAAGAGATGCTGCAGATGCTGGAAATCCAGAGTAAAACGCTCAGAGAGTCAGTCGTCACCTTATGGAAAGGAACAAAGAGTCGATGTTTCAGTCTCATAGACCGATCAGGGCTCATCAACCCTTTTCAGACGATGAATTATCTGTGCCTGAAACATCGATGCTGCCTGATCTGCTGAGCTCCTGTGTTTTCTGTGTTGATACAATGGCAGAGGTAAGAGATACAAGAGACTGTAGATGCTGGAACATGGAACAGCAAACAATCTGCGGGGAGAACTCAGTGGGTCAGGCAGCATCTACATAAAACATAGAACAGGAACGTGCCCTTCAGATCATGACACTATAATTAAACACTGAACAAAATTAATCCCTTCTGTCTACAGAATGTCCATATGCCTCCATTCTCTGCACATTCAAGTGCCTATCTAAAGGTTTTCTGTGCTTGCCTCAAATACCAACCTTAGCAGTACATTTCAGGCACCTAGATTTCTCTATATAAAAACTTGCCGTGCACATTTCGTAACTGCAGCTGTGCAGCTAAATTTCAGTCTTTTGGTTAATGGTTTTAGAATCTTACACTCCTTTCAAACAGTGATTCCCATATTTGATTAAAGTGATTGTTGTTGAAATTCATTTAAAAACTCAGAGACAATCAGTCACTGATTTTGGGCAAATTTTCAGAACTCCCCCCAAAAGCAGTGTGCTATTATTAAATAACACAGTCATTTCTAAGCAAGCTCTGAACTAATTTTTGCTGCACTCTGTACTCTGTACGTGGTAGTGCGTACTCTCAGAACCAGCAAAGAAATATTGGGGCATGACCAATTCTAAAATAAGAATCATTTTGATCTTTACAAGAAACTATCAGTGACATTTTTCCATTAATGTGACAATTTTTCCAACATATCTATCTGCTAATCTTATTTTAGTATGCGCTATATATACGGTTTCCTGCTTGAATACCAGGCAGCACCACGATTGTAAATGTACTTCTGAGGTTAAAAATTACACTGTTGGCACAGTGCAGCAGCTTGTTTTAGTGTGCTGCATGCATCAGTAAACTGTATCAGAACCAACTGGGGCTTTCCTTGAACAGTTTTGAATAAAGGTGAGAGAACTGTTTTTGCTCTCAGCTTAAAAATGCAGGATAAACTCTACCATTTCCAGCAACCTCTTCAGGGGAAAGTTGTAGTTGTGTTCCGTTGGATAAGTTCAAGAGTCGATATAATAACCCAACCTCAGCTCACTTCCCTCTCTGTTCTTGCCGACATCCAAGATGTCACCAAGAAAAGATCTTAAAATAAGAATCATCATGTTGGGAACCCATTTTAATACATCCCTTGTATATATTTTAGCAACATGTTACGAAAATTCTAAAATATAGTTGATAAAGGTAACAGAATCAACTAAAGGCCACTTTTAGTGCAGTACATCACAGAAGCAGTCTCTCAGCCCACAAATATTGTGCCAAAATAGCTAACTAATGATCCTTAATTAAAATATTTCCTTCTGCCTCCACATGGCCCATATTCCTCCAACTTCTTTGAGTGTGCTTAGCTAAGGGCCTCTTAGGTATCTCTGGAATATCTGCTTCCACCACCACCACTTTCCAGGTACTCACCTCTGGTCTTACTCTGCACATCCTCTCTAACCAATTTGACTATAAATGAAATTTGGCCTCTGTATTTATTCCACCCTCAGGCTTCCCATTTGAAATCTCCCTGGGTATTTTGGAAGTTACTGAATACAAAAGGATAAATAATATGAAAGCTCAGTGAATTCTCATTTGGCAAGTCATTGAAGGTTACATGGGAAAGTCAGGCTAGAATGTCATTTGAGGTCCTTATGAAGGATCTTGATTGATCAGCTATTTCTCTCCACAGATGCTGCCTGATGCACTGAGTACCTCCAGCATTTTGTTTGCTGCTCCAGATTCCAGCATCTGCAGTCTCTTCGGCCTCTAAAATCGTATTGCATTATTACAAATGACCTGTCATGTCTAATTGTGCAGATCCTGGGTTTGTGTTGGTGTTTCAACACCCTATGTCTGAAGTGGCAAGCACCAGCTGAACCACATCAGTAATAATCAAACCCAGCTGATAGTGTGGAGGCTCTCTGTGGCTGCAAGCGGTGCCATAAGTTACTTCATGGTGAGGGTTAGTGAAGCAATTTCAGTACCCCTCCTACACAGAGGGACAAATTCCTCACTGTCGCTGGAACTGGCACTGCAGAGCCATGGAAAGGGGAACTACAGAGGCCACAGCATGCTGATAGAAGTCTTATAACTGTTCTTTCTTCTCACATTCCACTTTCTTACCATTCAACCATGGCCACCTCTGTTCCCCAAGATTTCCCCTCATCACAGCCAAAGGAGGTCCATCAGAATTATCAGAAACAAGAGAAAATCTGCAGATGCTGGAAATCCAAGCAACACACACACACACACACACGAAACACCTTTCCTCCAGCATTTTGTGTGTGTTGCCATCAGAGTTATAATGTATGGAAGAAGAATACAGCCCAACTTTTAAGGTAACACTTAAAGCTTGGAATGACAGAGATGGGATGTGCAGATTCTTATTTCTTCATTTAGAGGTACAGCATGGAACAGGCCCTTCTGTCCCTTCGAGCTGTACTGCCCGGCAACCCAGCGATTTAACCCTACCCTAATCACAGGATAATTTACAATGGCCAATCAACCTACCAATTGATATGTACTTGGACCGTGGGGGGAACCCACATGCACGTGGGAGGGAACGCACAAACTTGTTTACAGAGGACACCGGAACTGAACTCCAAACTCCGACGCCCCAAGCTGTAAATAGTGGCGAATTATATGCTACCATGGCACCAAGGAAATGTAATAAAAAACAGAAAGTGCTAGAAGCAATTGGCTGGCCAGGCAGCATCTGTGGAGAAAGAAGGAGAATTAACAGGTCAGATCAAACACTCGTAGTCACTCGTGTTTCTCCTTTTACTGATGTTGAATCACCTACTGAGTATTTCCAGGACCTTTATTTTGGATTCCCAGCATCTGCAGGATTTTGCTTTATATTCATTACAGGTTCTCCTCAGGTTACAAACACCCAATTTACGGATACCCTGTACATATGAACCACCATTTGGGAGTGTGGGATGGATGAGGATGGATTTGCTGACTGCTGTGGGGGTGTAGGCACCTTCTGCTAGGTGGGAATGGGGCAATTCCGCATGCCTTCTCCCTCCCACTCCCCCCAAACCACAACAATTAGGGGCTGGGTTGAGCCAAGCAGAGCAGTGAAAGCGAGGCAGACTCACTCACTGCCTGAGTCAATGAGGCCAGCTGGAGGCGCCTGCTCACTCTTATCTCTGCTCAGAGTCTTTCCCCACACACTGTTTTTATTCATTTCTGACTTACAAACCATCTGGCTTACCTGGGGACTGCCTGTACTGGGATCTTTTTGTGTTGTCACAAGTGGACTCATGGAGGTCCTGGGTTGTCAAAAACCCTGGAAGTAAAGTCAAAGAACATTGGGAGCTCCACCTCCAACCAAATATGTCATCTATAAATTCTCAGATAACATCACTGTTGATGTAAAATCTCTTTTGGCAGCAAGGAGGTGTAAAGGAGTGAGGTTGATCATCTGGTCGAGTGGTATTGCAACAACGACTTTGCAGTCAACAAAGGAAGACAAAGGAACTAATTATGGACTTTAGGAAGCACAACTGCTGGGATTCCTGGGATGAGGTTCACCAGATTGATTCCTGGGATGGCAGGACTTTCATACGATGAAATACTGGATCGACTAGGGTTATACTCGCTGGAATTTAGAAGATTGAGGGGGGATCTCATTGAAACATATAAAATTCTAAAGGGATTGGACAGGCTAGATGCAGGAAGATTGTTCCGGATGTTGACGAAGTCCAGAATGAGGGGTCACAGTTTAAGGATAAAGGGGAAGCCTTTTAGGACTGAGATGAGGAAAAACTTCTTCACACAGAGAGTGGTGAATCTGTGGGATTCTCTGCCACAGGAAACAGTTGAGGCCAGTTCATTGGCTATATTTAAGAGGGAGTTAGGTATGGCCCTTATGGCTAAAGGGGTCGGGGGTATGGAGAGAAGGCAGGTACAGGGCTCTGAGTTGGGTGATCAGCCATGATCATTCTGAATGGCGGTGCAGGTTTGAAGGGCTGAATGGCCTACTCCGGCACTTATTTTCTATGTTTCTATGTAACTCAGGAGAAAACATACCAGTGTTCATTTTGGGGCCAGTTTCAAGTTCTTAGGTGTCAACATCTCGGAAGATCTATCCCAGACCCAAAATATTGATGCGATCATGAAGAAGGCATGCCCACGGCTCTACTTCATTAGCAGTTTGAAGAGACTTGGTATGTTACCAATGACTCTTGCAGATAAATAGAGATGTACGGTGGGGCGCATTCTGAGTGGTTATATGGGGGACCAATGCACAACAGGCTGCAGAAGATTGTAGACTTAGCCGATTCCATCATGTGCACAACCCTCCCTATCACCAAGGGCATCTTCAAGAGGCAGTACCTTAAGAAAGCAACATCAAGTGTTAAGTGACATGCACTCTTCTAATTGTCACCATCGGTGAGGAGGTACAAAAGCCTGAAGGACCACACTTAATGTTTTAGAAACAGCTTCTTCTCCTCCATTGTCAGATTTCTAAATAGTCCATAAACATGTGAACACCACCTCATTACTCCTATCTTTTTTCCTTTATTTTGTAATTTAGTAACTTTATGTAGCTTCTAATAATCAGTCCCTCAGTATCAGTTACAGCAAAAGCAGAAGTCACCCATCATCTGGGTGTCACAGTTAAAACTCAAGTAGGTATCATCATGCTTTGGAAACTGGCTTTGAGAAGAGCTTAAGCACATCAAGCAATCCATCCTCCAATATTTCTGGGGTTGCAACTGTGGTTTTAAGGATTACAAATCTGTTTTACTCTATCAATTAATCCCTGGCACATCACCATAGTCCATGAGAGAACCATCTTAGAGTTCTGCTGTTCATGTTGAAAGTGGTTCGGTCTATAGATGAACCTTTTGGGTGGAATCTTCCTTCGCAACCATTTATGGCCTCCTTTACTCCAAGTCACGCACCACACTACATTTACCAAAGATGCAGAGTTCACAGAGGATGATAAGATGCTGAAACAAAAAAGAAATTCAAGACTAGAAGAGCCTTTACCTTAATAGTGAAGGCAACTTTTGGTCCAGAAGAAAGGTCTCAACCCAAAACACTGACTGCCATTTCTCTATAGATGGTGCTTGATCTGCTGAATTCCTCTAGCATTTTATTTGTTGCTCCAGATTCCGGTATCTGGGCATCTCTTTTTCTCCATTTCTAGGATTAATGTATGGCTATTCATAGTTGTGTATGTACAGTATGCATCATATAGCAGGTCACTCTGGTTACTTAGTTAAAGAAGGCAATGCTCATTATCTGAACATTTGGGAAGTGACCTCTGTGAAGCTGGCCTCCTTTTTAAAGCCCTTCTACATAGCAGGTCGTTTGCTCATTCTCCTTAACAGAAACAATTCCAAGTATCACAGCCACCAAAGCAAGGATGTCTATTATAAAACCTGATATAAGTGTCCCAAAACAAATTATGTCCCTGTTGTTGTCCAAGGTTTTAATCACCCCATGTGTAGTATAACCCATAGCAACAGTGGAGTGCGAATGGTTAAGTTACTTCTCCCGAGGCCAAGTGCCAGGTTTCAAATACATGCTCAGCTAGTTGTATCTGGTTAGTTGTCATTGTCTGATTTGGCAGGAATGTTGTTAAATCAATTTTGGAAGGGCTGATGTTAATTCAATATTGGATGAAGGATCAACAGGTTTCTTTACCTATTTGTTGGATGTCTACAAATCCCATTATTCTCAAGCTATCCAAGTTATTGGTGATTTAACTTAGCCCTGAAAATACATACTACCAAGAAGCACTTCAAACCAGGGCACCAGGAAGAATGATGACAAAGCCATTTTCTTTCCCAATATTCTACTTTGAGATAGAATACATGACATATCACTCCCTTTTTGTTTTTTTTTCACAGTCCAGTTTGGAATGAATTACACTTATTCAAAATAAATTCAATTCTAAGCACATGCAACAGTCAAAGGATTTGAATACAGTATTTATTTCCTTATGCTAACAGGCTTTTCAACTTCTATTATATTTTGTTTTACAGTCTGTTTGTGTTTCCCCATATACCAGAACTCAAACAGCCCACAGCTAAATTACAAGAATAAAAGGTTGTGAGGACTGAGATCAGTTAGTATCATCTTCTAAAACATTCCAGCTTAAACTAAATCTGTCTTGCACTTGTACGTCTGTTGCTGAAATTACTTCTCTCTGCTTCCAATGCAATAAATTACCAAACCTATAACCCTTCTGTCATCAGAAACTATCAGCATCTTGCCAGAGTTTTCCCAACTTGGAGCTTTCTAGCACAAACAGTTTCATGTTGGAAGCCAATCAAAATCTAATTTTGTACTTCTCTCAACTTCACTTTTATGTAAAAAGGCATTATGATGTTTCAACAAAGAATAATAATATGTGGAAGAGCAGAAAGCCCCAAATCTTTCTGAATCATATGGGTACTTTCTCAGAAATGATGTACCAACTGGTCTAATTTGTCATTATTTTCAACGGTACATGCATAAGGGCAAGAATTCAAATTGCAATATGATAAAACATCTTGGTGGAAATAACCCTGTTCTGACTTAAATGCATTGTTTGAAAATGCTTGATTTGAAGAGATTTCAAGAGTGATATCAACATCTCACAGAAAAAAAAGCAGCAGCTTTCATGGATGAAATAGATGCACTTGCACAAAATATGAGCTACTTTGGAAAGCTTAATCAATATTGCTTCATTTTAATCAGTCTCATGACACCAGTGCTGAGAAGCTAAACTGTGTAATGAAGTGTATGCCTGTAGCCCTGACTGCAGCTGCCAAGAGGATGCAGCCAAACTTTATGAAACACGGTACAAATATGATAAAAACCATGGATGTTACTCATAAACACAAGAGGTTTTGCAGATGCTGGAAACCTTGAACAACACACACACGAAATGCTAGAGGAACTCAGCAAGTCAAGCGTGGACGTTACTCACTCACTTCCATTCAGAGCCTCCAGCGATGTCACTTACAAGTCCAAAAGCAAAGCAAGGTCTCCTGCAGCACCATTTCAATGACAGGAGGGAATGGAAGTGTTAATAGAGCTGTCCAGATGAATACAAATGCAAAGTACTGCACACTTCCAGTCAAAAAAAATGATGCAGAGGTAAACCATCTTGCAAAACACCTCACCCTCTGCAACACACCATCTCCAACACTACCATTAAACATATTTTTACCTCAACTTCCCTCACTCCTGCACCCCCCTCCACTTTCCACTGGGATCACTCCCTCTGCGATTCTTTTATCCATTCCTCCACCCCCCCCCCCAACTAATCTCCCTCCAGGCACTTATCCCTACAAGTGGACTAAGTGCTACACCTGCCCATTCACCTCCTCCCTAACCTCCATTCAGGACCCCAATCAGTCCTCCCAGGTGAGGCAACACCTCATCTGAGAACCTGCTGGAGTCATCTATGGGCTCCAGATGCGGCCTCCACTTCACCAAGAACCTCTGCTCCATCTGCTAAAACCAGAACTTCCTGGTGTCCAAACATTTTAATTCCGATTCCCACTCGGACACGTCGTCCCATAGACTCTTTTTGTGCCAAGGTGAGGCCACCCTAACCCTTGATTTTTCCCACTAACTTGGCTTCACCTATCACCTTCTAGCTATCCTCCTCCATTCCCACCTTCTTTTTGTTCTGGCGTCTCCCCCCTCCCTTTCCAATTCTGATGAAGGGCCTCAGTCCGAAACATTAACTGTTTATACGTTTCCATAAATGCTACCTGTCCTGCTGAGTTCCTCCAGCATTTTGTGTGTGTTTGGCTTTGCACTTTGTGCTTACCTGCTTTGCTATGCCAAAACCAATGATGCCTATTTTCAGACTGATGCAGTTATCTGCTGCCATTAATAGTTACACTTCCTGTGTACAAATATATTTAAGACCATTTGATGATTCAAAATAGATTTGTTTCTTTTGGTTCAATTCTCCTTACTCCCTCAACCTGAAAACTACACTACATTCATTTTCAACTCTCCTCCTGTAATACCACATAACAGTATCTACAAAAGAATCTGTCATCTAGAAGATTTAATTCCTGCTGTCAAACTTTCCCTAATAAATCCCTAACTCAAATTTATATTGGGAGTCAAAATTGCCATATTTTAATAGACAATAGGGGCAGAAGTAGGCCATTCGGCCCTTCAAGCCAGCACCGCCATTTACTGTGATCATGGCTGATCATCCACAATCAGTACCCTGTTCCTGCCTTCTCCCCATATTTCTTGACTCCGCTATCTTTAACAGCTCTATCTAACTCTTTCTTGAAAGAATCCAGAGAATTGGCCTCCACTGCCTTCTGAGACAGAGCATTCCACAGATCCACAACCCTCTGTGTGAAAAAGTTCTTCCTCAACTCAGTTCTAAATGGTCTACCCCTTATTCTTAAACTGTGGCCTCTGGTTCTGGACTCCCCCAACATCGGGAATATGTTTCCTGCCTCTAGCGTGTCCAATCCCTTAATAATCGTATATGTTTCAATCAGATCCCCTTTCATCCTTCTAAATTCCAGTGTATACAAGCCCAATGATGTTGATTAAGTGCTGTAGGCTCCTTAACTTAATGTCATCCAGTTGCCAGGTTATTAATATAACACCCACCCAGAATACTGAGCAATAGTGCAAAAGAGCCACAAATCCAATTCAAAAGAAACGAAATATTACTGATGTCAGACAAGCTATGCCATTGACTATTATGCATATTGTATAATTCAGCTAGCCATACAGCTCTGGAACAGCCCTTTGGCCCAGCAGCTATGTGCTGATAACCAAACACTTATTTGCACCTTTTTCCCCACATTCCCATCTAATTCTACTACCCACCTACATAATAGAGGCAATTTTCAATTAATTTACTGACACATCTGTTTTTATTTGGATTTGGATGAGACCCATCAGGTCACAGGAGGGTCATGCATATGAAAGGCCGCATTAGAAGTCAGGTCAGTAGAACTGTGTAGCCTCAGCTACATCACTGTACCACTGAAAAGATATTGTGGTCAAAGATGTATAATCTAACATCAAAAGACGTGCAATGCTATAATTATAGCTGAACATCTGTAAATGTACTGGTTGCATGTTTCACAATTTGCTTATTAAGCATTTCTCAAAAGCAAGAGGCTGCACTAGTTGCAATTTAGCTGGCAAAGCAGATTTTTCCTCACTGTAAGGGAGGACGTGAATATGAATCACTACGATTCATAGGCCTCAGTCTTTGATGTTATCCTTTTCTCCTCTTTGTTCCGCATTCCATTATTGGAAAGATGAAAGAGCACATATACAGTAACAGTGTACGTAAAGACAGTGTATAACAGAATTAGACATACATTAGGGACACTTAATGGATGAAAGAAAATGTAAGGTTTTAAGTATGTAGGAGCGAAGGATTAGACATTGTGGAGCTGGCACAAAATCATGGGACGAAGGGTCTGTACTGTTCCATGTTTCCTCCACATTTTTAATTTCATTCTTAGCTTTTCTGCTCCATACCTGTGCTTTCATCTTCCCCAGTACACAGTCCCCAACGGACTTTAACCTGCCTGCATAGTCAAGTCCCTTCCAGCAAACTCAATTTCAGATCATCCCCGTAACCTGTGAATATTTGAATATTTGACAATTTATTGACCTTCGGTAAAATTTGGAAGCAGCCTGTTTTAGCTTGGGTAATGCTCTACGACACTCGCAGAGCAATTCAGAAATTGGCTTTTTACTGCAACGATATTTTGAAAACTAATTATTCTACAATCCAGACAAAACCCTTGTAAATGTCTGCACCCTCTCTAATGCATTTGCATCCTCCCTGTATACTGTAGTGACCAGTAGCCTAGTGGTAGCTTAAATAGTAAGTTTCATGTTTCGTTGCAGCATAACCTCCTTTGCATTCAAATTTGTGAGGAGGGCAAGTAGCCTTTATGCCTTATTGACTACCATATTTCCAACAAGTTCCAAAAATATGTCAATGAGTTCTCTAAGATCCTTCTGTTCCTCTCTAATGCACAGTATCCTGCCATTTACTGTGAATTATTTGCCCATCCAATTGCATTATATCACATTTCTTTGGATTGAATTCCATTTGTTATTTTCTTGCACCTTCATTAACTTCAATTAGTTTAAAATGTTTTTTTCTCACTATTAGCCATTCTGCTAGTTTTAGTATAATTTGCAA
Source organism: Mobula birostris (assembly GCF_030028105.1). Lineage (NCBI taxonomy): Eukaryota > Metazoa > Chordata > Chondrichthyes > Myliobatiformes > Myliobatidae > Mobula > Mobula birostris. The sequence goes on from NC_092393.1 coordinate 24,432,935, forward strand.
ACTAATTAACAATGAGTCCCATATTTAACTGTGATATATACTGCATACCATTAAAAGGAAGGAACATGGCCCTGTGTTCTCTGGAATCCTTCAAGTCACGATTTTTTTAAATGTTTTCTGCCACCCAGTTAGTTTTGGTTCCAACTGGCCACTTTACCTTGTGCCTTCATGTTGCTGATCCATATACTTTCCTAAAAGCAATTTAACTTCATCAAATTCTCAGTGTTACCTCAAAAAATTCAATCTGATAAAATATATACAGTATGTGGTTAATAATAACTGTGTACACGAATCTCCGAACATTAAATCTATTGTATGGTCAGAATATCAAAAGAAAAGATTTTTATAGACTAAACTTACACCAATAATGTACTAGAAGACTTCTGTGGAATAAAAGGGCTTATTCAGGCACATACAGAACAGATGATCTATACAGATTTGAATGGTCTCATTGACAGTTTACAAGAAAAATTTAGGGAAAGGCCTAGAATTTATCAAGTCTTGTGCAAAAGCACAAAGCACAAGTGATGGAAGTGAGTTTACCAGATGCTGTTGAAGTAGCCTTGACAAAATTGAAACCCATTCACTTTGATTTTTGTTTAGATTTAAGTCTTGAATCTAATCTTTCCTGAGGAGAATACTCAGGTTTAGGGCAATTAAGCTACAAGAAAAGTGCGTGAACTCTAGCAAAATCTCAATGAATCTTTATGATGTTAGTCTGCACACGGCAATGATCATTAAAGACACTTTTGTTCAATTATTCAGCTGGACCCAAAGAATGCTCAAAACGCCACAACTCTACAAAAATATCGCATTGCCAAATATAGTTTCAAAGGGTACAAAGTATTTCATACCAAACAGAAACTGCACAAATTACAGAATGTGTGGCACTGCTTGTCAATATTAGCAGGGAAACACATATGGAAATAGCTTGCCATTTAACAAACCTAATCCTTCAGTTAAGTGGAATAATGCCTTTTGTTCAAAGAGGGTGAATAATGTGTCACAAAAGCAAGCATTTAACCATAACACTTCCAAGTGTTTTCCTGTTCAGGCTTTCTGGATTATGCTACGTGACAACTAATTATTTATTCATGAAAATAAATGAGTCATGTAAATTAGAACCACTTCATTGTGCATTCTGTAAATTCTAACGTAGGGGTAAACAATGCCATGATATTGCACCAGTGCCAAAGAGTTTGGAGGTTTGGGGAACCCATCAGATAGTTGCCTTATCGTGGATACTGTTGAGCTCCGAGATTGTTGTTGGAGCTATACAGAACCGATCAAATAGAAAGTATCTCATCACTTTCCTTGTGTGCGATGTAGATGGTGAAGAAGCTGTGGGTAACAAGAGGCAAACCACCTTTGCATGAGGAAATCAAAGTTCTGTTCTTGTAGTCATGTTATTTATTTGAGTTTCTGGTCAATTCTGACCTCCAGGATGTTGATGGTGATGGTGGGGCGGTTAGTGATGATTAAGTCACTGAATGTTGGGAAGGTGTTTAGACAACACTTAGTGGAGATGGCTTTATCTGGTAACCTTCTGTTACTTGCCACGTAACATTTCCTGGTTGAATGTCGTCCAGGTGTTACTCAAGAGAAGTATGGACCAGTTCATATTCCAAGCAGTAAATAAATTTAACCACTTACATATGTAATTAGTATCAAATTGTAGGTAACACAATATAATAAATTACAAAATTCTATGCAAAGAAATCTTCTCGTTTTGTACAGCGAATGTCTATTGTCTCTGTAAAAGGTATCCCATTGAACAAGTTAGATAAACAGGACCATCTGAAATCTTGCAACTGATTTTTAACAAAGAATTGTTACAATGTTTTACTTCTCACTTGGATTTTGAAATACCTTGGCAACTGCCCAGTTGAAATGGGGTGAATTATTGCACTTTAGTGTTTCCTGGAAAACAGCAATGTTTAAACTAGCTTTCAGTGGTGTAAACTCTACACAGCCATCTTGATGATCTTTTTAATCTGGTTTGTTCACAAATCCAATCTGCTTGTTATCTGCTACTGTCACTCAAGATGAAGTCCCAGAGAGCAGTATTCGACAGTCCACCATCTGGTATTAATATAACCACCACTCTAATTGTCTCTCCCTTTGCTTAATTCAAGAGCATTAATGAATGACTGAGAAGTGCCACTAACTGTGTCTCTACTGCGCTGCTGTGTACATACATCTATTGATGCTTCTGGACACATCTTCAGTGATGTTCCTGGAATCATCGGGTGTTTCGGGTCTTTCAACATCATACAACCTCCTCCAGGTGACCCAGCCGCAGCTGATCAGACACCAGCTTGTGTCCAGCTGGCTAGCTACTTATGACTCCATGGCTCCCCTCTTTTGAGCCACAGCCATCTTGAGGCCCTCTCTGTCGCATCGGTGGTACTGCGGATGGCTCTCCTCTTCCTCTCTCCCTCGATGCCCAAAATGCTGAAGGCTCTAACTAAAGAACGGGCTACGAATCCCCTACAACCAACCTCCACTGGGAGACACCTCGCTCTCCATCCAGCCTGCTGACAGTTGCTGACCAGTCCTGCGTACTTGGAGAGCTTCCTTTCAAAGGTCTCTTCCAAGTTATCTTCCCATGGGACTGTCAGCTCCAGCAGCACCACTTGCTTAGTCGACTCAGACACTAGGACAATGTCTGGTCGCAGGGTGGCGGCTGCGACAAAACATCTTTAGCATTGAAAGGGAAAGGCGCCTAGTGAGTAGTGAGATCAGAGGCCACAATATTTGTTCTCATGATAAAAAGATGTAATGCTCTCACCCTGCTAATACATAGAAGTTAATGTCCTTTTAACAAGTCATATCTGAGGTATCAAAACATAGACCTGGGAGAAATATTTGTCTTAAAATTTATTGGGCTAACAAAACAGAAATCACCTGCCATTGAAAAAGAAATTTGCTGTTGTGAGTAATGTTCAGTTTGACTTTGTAATACTGTAAGACAAAGGAGGAGAATTAGGCTATTTGGCCCATTGAGTCTGCACCACCATTCAACCATAGTTGATTTATTTTCCTTCTCAACTACATTTTCCTGTCTTCTCCCCATAAACTTTGACACCCTTAATAATTATGTACCTATCAACCTCCACTTTAAATATACCCAATGACTTGGTGTCCACAGCCGTCCAATGATTCACCAACCTCTGGCTAAATAAATTCCTCTTCATTTCTGTTCTAAAGGGACATGCTTCTATTCTGAGGCTTTGCCCTCTGGTCTGAGGCTCTCCCACTATTGGAAACATCCTTGGTATGTCTACTTCGTCTAGGCCTTTCAATATTTGGTAGGTTTCAATGAGATTCCCCCACCATTCTTCTAAGCTCCACCGAGCACAGGCCCAGTCCCATCAAACATTCCTCATACATTAATGCTTTCATTCCTAAGATCATTCTCTTAAACCTTCTCTGCACTGATTCCAATACTGGCACTTCCTTTTTGAGAAATGGACACCAAGATGAGGCCTGACAAGCAGCTTATAAAGTCTCAGCATTATATCTTTGCTTTTATATTCTAATCCTCTTGAAATTACCTTCCTTACTACCAATGCTAAAAACAGAGTACTGCAGTGCTACATTTATTCTATCTTGACTTATGGAAGTGAATGCTGGACAATTTCCCCAGCAATGGAAAAGAGACTAGAAGCAGCTGAATTATGGTTCTACAGGAGAATGTTAAAAATATCATGGACCACAAACACATCAATTGAAGAAGTTTTCAGAAGAGCCCAAGCAATTCGGTCACTCATACCAACAATAAGAGAAAGACAACTCAGATTCCTAGGACATATCATGCAGAAAGATGAGCTAGAAAAATTCACGCTTTCTGGAAAGATCGAGGGGAGCAAACCTAGAGGAAGACCTCGGCTTATGTACATCAAAAGCCTAGCCAGGTGGCTATACATGAAGAAAATGGAAGTCATCCAAAGAACAAAGGATAGATCTATATGCAAAACCATGGTCACCAACATCGGCATCGGATATGGTACCTAGACAGACAGACAGACTACCAACGCAACCTGTAAGTTAACCCTTAAGGAATCCTGCACTGGGACTCCTAAGTAATTTTGCCTTTTCCATTTCTGAATTTGCTCCCCATTTAGAAAATAGTCCTTCTACCAAAGTGCATGACCATACAGGTTCTTACATTGTATTCCATCTAACGTAAAGTCAGCATGACCACTGTATAAATATCCTGATAGTCCTAGAATCTTGGCAGTTCAAAACAGAAAACTATTTCCACATTGGTTCAGGTGGTACATATGGGCAGATCATGTGACTAGAACAGACCCCCCTCCTCCTCCAAAAGCTTGCAACACAATACTTTCGGCTGATTTTTATGGACTCCGCTGATGTACCATGCTCTCTGTAAAGGTTGACTGCTCTGTCACCAAAAGAATCATCCCACAAGATAAAGTGCTTGTGTATAATTTTGCAATGGCACATTTTAACTTGCTGAAATCAGTATTAAGGGGCCTAAAACAGCCTTCACGGACTCAGCTCATTAACAGATGTGCTAGGCGCATTACCCATTTCAACAAGCATCTATCAGTTTCAGCATTTAGCCCTTTTTAATGTGCAGTTTCTTTTCATTTTAGCCTCTTTTAATATTAAGATACATATAATGGGTTGCATGGACCTCTTCTTTAACAAAGAGTTCTTCAACTTGTTATTAAAGTGTATAAAGCAGTCTCTGATGAGACTGCTCCCTAAGAGATCAGTTTTAAAAGGAAGTTGAGAGTCAGGATCCCGAAAATCTCTTTGAGCCACTGCTATTCTTGGTTGTATCCCTCCCACTTCTGGCACGAACATCCCCACTTCCCCAGCGCATTCCTACTGTTAGCTCCACTGTCTGACTTGTCACTGTGTGAATCTAATGTGTTGCATTAGATGACTGGCTGGGGGCAGGTTGTTCGCTCTATTTAGATATGAAGCCAAGCTATTAAAATAGCTGTGACCTCTTGGACTTGCATTGCACTTGGAAAGTTACTGACACACCCCCAGCAGTCTCTCACGGAAGCTTCACTCACTAACTTCACTTCACTAACTGATGCCTTGCAGGAAATGTCCATGAAATACCTGTTGACACATCCATGTACATTTAGTGGTCTACGACATTGTCTGTCACACTTCAATCATGATTGCCTCAATAGCATGAAAGGTGACAGGCAGAATACAAGAAAGAGATTTTGGCTATAACAGGCACTATCAATGTACTCTAACAGAAAAACTAAAGGAGCTGCAATTTCAACTGTTCGGTGGAAGAAGAACTAGCCCTAACCTTTTATAGAATCAAAGAATTGCTACAGCACATTAGCTCCATTATGGCTGTTCCAAGTAGAGTTAGCCAAACAGTCCTATTCCCCTGCTAATTAACCAGACACAAAGTCTAAATCTTAAAGCAAAAAGGCATTGGTTGGGCTAGATGGGTTTGTGAAACAGCTTCCTCATCAAAGCATTTTATTTCTCTCCTTGTAGGCTTCTTTTTGTTGGTCTCCATCTGCTTTTGGATGGAATGTCATTCTTAGGAGTCAGATGCCGATAATTTATTTAGCATGAAACTGCAAATTCATTGATGTTAATTGGTTCTGTTCCTCCATTCCTCACTCTTCCTGGAGCTTCAGCTAAAAACAGCCAGGGACACACATCTTGCACTAAATGAGCATCTTCTTGTCAGGGAAAAAAAAAATCAGAAATCTGTTGTTTAAATGTTGTCACTGACTTTCTCTTTCTTACTGGATACTTTGTTAAGATTAAGTAGCTAGACCTGCTGTTGGCATAGATTAACATTTGGTTAATTATGACTAGTTTGGAAGCTAGGTGTATTAATGCTTTAATTAAAAATACTTCTAACGGATTTTTTGTCTGAAATCTATAAAGAACATAGAATAGTACAGTACAGTACAGGCCCTTCGGCCCACAATGTTGTGCCAACCCTTAAACCCTGCCTCCCATATAACCCCCCACCTTAAATTCCTCCATATACCGGTCTAGTAGTCGCTTAAATTTCACTAGTGTATCTGCTTCCACCACTGACTCAGGCAGTGCAATTCCACGCACCAACCACTCTCTGAGTAAAAAACCCTCCTCTAATATCCCCCTTGAACTTCTCACCCCTTACCTTAAAGCCATGTCCTCTTGTATTGAGCAGTGGTGCCCTGGGGAAGAGGCGCTGGCTGTCCACTCTATCTATTCCTCTTAACATCTTGTATACCTCTATCACATCTCCTCTCGTCCTCCTTCTCTCCAAAGAGTAAAGCCCTAGCTCCCTTAATCTCTGATCATAATCCATACTCTCTAAACCAGGCAGCATCCTGATAAATCTCCTCTGTACCCTTTCCAATGCTTCCACATCCTTCCTATAGTGAGGCGACCAGAAATGGACACAGTACTCCAAGCGTGGCTTAACCAGAGTTTTATAGAGCTGCATCATTACCTCGCAACTCTTAAACTCTATCCCTCGACTTGTAAAACCTAACACCCCATAAGCTTTCTTAACTACCCTATCTACCTGTGAGGCAACTTTCAGGGATCTGTGGACATGTACCCACAGATCCCTCTGCTCCTCCACACTACCAAGTATCCTGCCATTTACTTTGTACTCTGCCTTGGAGTTTGTCCTTCCAAAGTGTACCACCTCACACTTCTCCGGGTTGAACTCCATCTGCTACTTCTCAGCCCACTTCTGCATCCTATCAATGTCTCGCTGCAATCTTCGACAATCCTCTACACTATCCACAACACCACCAACCTTTGTGTCATCTGCAAACTTGCCAACCAACCCTTCTACCCCCATATCCAGGTCATTAATAAAAATCACGAAAAGTAGACGTTCCAGAACAGATCCTTGTGGGACACCACTAGTCACAACCCTCCAATCTGAATGTACTCCTTCCACCATGAGTCTCTGGTTTCTGCAGGCAAGCCAATTCTGAATCCACTTGGCCAAACTTCCCTGGATCCCATGCCTTCTGACTTTATGAATAAGCCTACCGTGTGGAACCTTGTCAAATGCCTTACTAAGATCCATGTAGATCACATCCACTGCACTACCCGCATCTATATGCCTGGTCACCTCCTCAAAGAACTTTATCAGGCTTGTTAGACACGATCTGCCCTTCACAAAGCCATGCTGACTGTCCCTGATCAGACTATGACTATCTAAATGCCCACAAATCCTATCTCTAAGAATCTTTTCCAACAGCTTTCCCACCGCAGACGTAAGGTTCACTGGTCTATAATTACCCGGACTATCCCTACTACCTTTTTTGAACAAAGGGGACAACATTCGCCTCCCTCCAATCCTCCAGGACCATTCCTGTGGACAACGAGGACATAAAGATCCTAGCCAGAGGCTCAGCAATCTCTTCCCTCACCTCGTGGAGCAGCCTGGGGAATGTTCCGTCAGGTCCCAGGGACTTATCCATCCTAATGTATTTTAACAACTCCAACACCTCCTCTCCCTTAATATCAACATGCCCCAGAACATCAACCTCACTCATATTGTCCTCACCATCATCAAGTTCCCTCTCACTGGTGAATACCGAAGAGAAGTATTCATTGAGCACCTCACTCACTTCCACAGCCTCCAGGCACATCTTCCCACCTTTATCTCTAATCGGTTCCACCTTCATTCCTGTCATCCTTTTGTTCTTTACATAATTGAAGAATGCCTTGGGGTTTTCCTTTACCCTATTTGCCAAGGCCTTCTCATGCCCCCTTCTTAAGCTCCTTTCTTGCTACCCTATATTTCTCAATAGACCCATCTGATCCTTGCTTCCTAAACCTCATGTATGCTGCCTTCTTCCACCTGACTAGATCTTCCACCTCACTTGTCATCCATGGTTCCTTCACCCTACCATTCTTTATCTTCCTCACCAGGACAAATTTATCCCTAACTTCCAGCAAGAGTTCCCTAAACATCAACCATATGTCCATAGTACATTTCCCTGCAAAAACATCATCCCAATTGACACCCGCAAGTTCTAAAGGGGCTAACTGCAACAACCAAACTTTAAAATACACTTCATTCATAAATATACAGCCAATTTATTCACAAAAAAGTTTTTTTTCCAATATAAAGATCAAATTGGAATAGAATGGTCTCATTGGCATTTACTGAACTTCCTTTGCTTCCTATTAAAACACACACATGTCTCTAATGGTCATGTCCTGTCTCTGACGAATGACCAAAATAACACTTGTGGTGCCTTCCTTTAAGGAAAATGATTTTTATGGTTTAATGACTCATTCAGAGAACTGTAGGAGTGAAATATCTTGTCAGGATACCTTCTGAGTTGATGAAATGTGCACGTACAGTCAGGTGATAGCAGTTCTTCCAGGTACTGGAATAGCATAACCAGCTGTTTTCAGAATGCAGTGCTGCCCAAGATCATTGCTTTCCAGCAGTCCAATAAACTCACATGGCAGTAAATTACTCTATACCTCTTTTTTTTCTTTTATTTTTCCAGTATTTCTTGGATCCACACATTCACAGTGGTAGACAGGAGACCCACTCTCAGGAGGCTTCATCTCAAACGTCCGTTAGGTCTGTTTCTCATTGTACTATAATCTGGTCCAGTTATACCCTCTAACACAGGGGTTCCCAGCCTGGGGTCCACAGACCACTCAGTTAATGGTTGGGGTCCAGGGCATAAAGAAGGTTGAGACCCCTGCTCTAAAGATTTTTTTAAAAACCCCTGCTGTTAAAGTATACTCTTTTCAATAAAGCACCAATACACACAACTTCCAAATTGGCCACCAGTTTCTGATCTCTAACAATGAACAAGGGAGAATGGAAATCTGAAGCAACACACAAAGGGACTGGAGAAACTCAGAGGGTCAGGCAGCAAATATGAAGGGGTATGGGCAGCTGACACTTTGGGTTGAGACCTTTCATCTCGACCAGATGGAAGGCTTGAATGGGATGTCAGTTGTTCCATTTCCGTCCATAGATGCCACATGACCTGTGTGTCACTATCACAGATGACCTGTCCAGGACCCATCATATAAACATTATTGCGAAGAAAGCACGACAGACCCCTACTTCCTCAGGAGTCTGTGACGACTTAGCGTGTCATCGAAAACCTTGGCAAACTTCTATAGATGTGTGGTGGGAAGTGTGCTGACCGGCTGCATTATGCCTGGTATGGGAACTCCAATGCTTTTGAGCGGAAAATCCTACAAAAGGTAGTGGATTTGGCCCAGTACATCACGAGTAAAATCCTCCCAACTGTTGAGCACATCTATATGAAACATTGCCGTAGAAATGCAGCATCCATCATCAAAGATCTTCAATACCTAGGCCATTTCTTTTCTCGCTGCTGCCATCCAGTAGGAGGTACAGGAGCCTCAGGATTCGCAGCACCAGGTTTGAGAACAGTTACTACCTCTTGAACAAAAAGGGGTAATGTACACTCATTTAAGAACTCTGTTATTTTGTTACTTCATGCTCATTGTTTATCATTTTTTATATATCTGTGTTTGCAGTTTGTTTACCATTTACAGTTCCTGGTGTTTACAGTTACTGTTCTATAGATTTGCTAAGTATGCCCACAGAGAAAAAAAATCTCAGGGTTGTATGTGGTGACATAAATAAGTTTTACTTTGAACTTTGACCAGCTGAGTTCAGCCAGTTCCTTTGTGTGTTGCTCCAGATTTTCAGCATTCGCACTCTTTCGTGTTGCTGTGAATATCTGGAGTCAGGTTTGAGTCTGCAACAAAATGATACAGGCTCTATGATCAACGGGGATGAACTCTGCTTCACCTCACAGGGAGCTTAGACCATGTGACTCCACTTACTTATTGATCGTTAACATTGGAGTAAGTGTTGAAGTTATGTTCTATGATTGTGCCAGTAAACAATATGCACAACATTACACGATCTTCATTTTCTATTAGTGCTACTCCCATAGCTTTATGAATTTAAGCTATCACCACAGGAGTCGTTTTATTTCTTTTTTTCTCTCTCATATTACTAAATTCCGTGTGTGGTATTATCTTCTAAAGTAAACATAGTTCATGAAACCAAACCCCATTTTTACAAAACTATTAATTGAAAGAACTGTTTGGTTGTAATTTTGTTAAGTTTCACTTTTTGGCCCTCCTTAGACTTAGGGTTGAAAAGAGATGGTTACCAAAGGTTCCTCCAGTGCAGCTTTGCCATCAACTCTTCAGAAATATTGAAAATCAACAGGTTAAACTCAGCATGCCTCAGCATTGAACTCTGAGCGTCATTCTTTGTTCAAAATTTATAATGTACTTCACCTTCCTGTCCCTATTTGTGTCAGATTTTCCAGAAACAGCATTTTTGAAATGCCACTCAGTTACCTGACAGATTCATCGATGGAAAAAAGCCAAAGAACTGGTCCAACTTAGCCTCATTATTCAACTTCAGATAAACTCAGCAACACACTGCTTGAAATTTTGTGCCACTAAATTGCTAATAATAAATAACTTCAGTTATAACACAAATTATGATCGATCAATTGAATCGTGGTTGTACCCGAAGGCAGTAAGAAGGAGAAAAAGGGAGATGAAAAAGCAGAGGATTATGAGAGTTAAGAAGTCAAAGATATGGGGCGGGTGACGGAGTAGAGGGAGGCAGAGTAGGAAGGCTTTGACTCCTGAGGTTTCGGCGAGCAGAGGCTGAGGAAGAGCTTCACTCCAAGTGAGGTAAGGCCGGGTAAGTTCCTTTAATAAATCTAATTACCTTAAGAGTAGGCAGCAGTTAGGGCAGTTGAATGCTCCGTTTGCAGGATGTGGGAAGTCAGGGCGAGTACAATTGTCCCTGATGACTACACCTGCGAAAGGTGCATCCAGCTGCAGCTCCTGACAAACCGAGTTAGGGAACTGGAGCTGGAGCTGGATGAACTTCGGATCATTCGGGAGGCAGAGGCAGAAACAGAGAGGAAGTTACAGGGAGATAGTCACCCCTAAGGGTCAGGAGACAGGTAGCTGGGTGGCTGTCGGGAGAGGGAACGGGAATAGACAGAATGAGCAGAGCACCCCTGTGGCCGTTCCCACCAATAATAAGTATATCGTTTTGGATACTGTTGATGGGGACGACCTACCAGGGACAAGCTGCAGTGGTTGTGTCTCTGGCACCGAGACGGGACCCTCAGCTCAGAAGGGAAGGAGGGAAAAGAGGAGAGCAGTAGCGATATGGGATTCCACAGTTAGGGGGACAGATAAGAGGTTCTGTGGAAGAGATCAAGAATCCTGGATGGTCTGTTGCCTCCCTGGTGCCAAGGTCTGTGATATCTCGGATCGAGTTCTCAGTATTCTCAAGAGGGAGGGTGAGCAGCTGGATGTCGTGGTTCATGTAGGGACCAATGACGTGGGTAGGAAGAGTGAGGAGGTCCTGAAAAGTGAGTTTCGGGAGTTAGGTGCCAAGTTAAAGGACAGGACCTTCAGGATAGCAATCTCAGGATTGCTACCAGTGTCACATGCAAGCGGGTTTAGAAATAGTAAGATAGCACAGATCAACACGTGGCTGAAGACATGGTGCAGGAGGGAACGCTTCAGATTTATAGATAATTGGGCAATTTTCCAGGGAAGATGGGAGCTGTTCCAGTGGGACGGTTTACATCTGAACTGGAGGGGGACAAATATTCTTGCAGGTAGGTTTACTAGAGAGGCTCCAGTGCATTTAAACTAGAAACAAGGGGGGGGAGGGGAACCAGAGTGTCGGAACAGATGTAGGGGAGAAGGAAGAAAAAGGAGATAGTAAAGTTGTTTGCACTGTTAGTGATAAACAGAGAGTAAGAGGAGGAAAATTTCTTAAATGCATTTATTTTAATGCTAGGAGCATTGTAAGAAACGTGGATGAGCTTAGAGCATGGATTGATATCTGGAAGTATGATGTTGTAGCAATTAGTGAAACATGGTTGCAGGAGGGGTGTGATTGGCAACTAAATATTCCTGGATTTCATTGCTTCAGGTGTGATCGAATTGGAGGAACAAGAGGGAGAGGTGTTGCATTGCTTGTCAGAGAAAATATTACAGTGGTGCTCTGGTAGGATAGATTAGAGGACTCATCTAGGGAGGCTATTTGGGTGGAATTGAGGAATGGGAAAGGTGTAGTAACACTTATAGGGGTGTATTATAGACCACCAAATGGGGAGCGAGAATTGGAGGAGCAAATTTGTAAGGAGATAGCAGATATTTGTAGTAAGCACAAGGTTGTGATTGTGGGAGATTTTAATTTTCCACACATAGACTGGGAAACCCATTCTGTAAAAGGGCTGGATGGTTTGGAGTTTGTAAAATATATGCAGGATAGTATTTTGCAGCAATACATAGAGGTACCAACTAGAGAGGGGGTAGTGTTGGATCTCCTGTTAGGGAATGAGATAGGTCAAGTGACGGAGGTTTGTGTTGGGGAGCACTTCGGGTCCAGTGATCACAATGCCATTAGTTTCAATATGATTATGGAAAAAGATAGGTCTGGACCCAGGGTTGAGATTTTTGATTGGAGAAAGGCTAACTTTAAGGAGATGCGAAAGGATTTAGAAGGAGTGGATCGGGACAATTTGTTTTATGGGAGGGATGTAATAGAGAAATGGAGGTCATTTAAAGGTGAAATTTTGAAGGTACAGAATCTTTATGTTCCTGTTAGGTTGAAAGGTAAGGTTAAAAGTTTGAGAGAGCCTTGGTTTTCAAGAGATATTGGAAACCTGGTTCAGAAAAAGAGAGACATCTACAATAAATATAGGCGGCATGGAGTAAATGAGGTGCTCGAGGAATATAGAGAATGTAAAAAGAATCTTAAGAAAGAAATTAAGAAAGCTAAAAGAAGATACGAGGTTGCTTTGGCAAGTACAGTGAAAATAAATCCAGAGGATTTCTATTAATAGCAAAAGGATAGTGAGGGATAAAATTGGTCCCTTAGAGAACCAGAGTGGACAGCTATGTGTGGAGCCAAAAGAGATGAGGGAGACTTTAAACAATTTTTTTTCTTCGGTATTCACTAAGGAAAAGGATATTGAATTGTGTAAGGTAAGGGAAACAAGTAGGGAGGTTATGGAAACTATGATGATTAAAGAAGAGCGAGTACTGGCACTTTCAAGGAATATAAAAGTGGATAAGTCTCTGGGTCCTGACAGGATATTCCCTAGGACCTTGAGGGAAGTTAGTGTGGAAATAGCAGGGGCTCTGACAGAAATATTTCAAATGTCATTAGAAACGGGGATGGTGCCAGAGGATTGGTGTATTGCTCATGTTGTTCCATTGTTTAAAAAGGGTTCTAAGAGTAAACCTAGCAATTATCGGCCTGTGAGTTTGAACGTCAGTGGTGGGTAAATTGATGGAAAGTATTCTCAGAGATGGCATATATAATTATCTGGATAGACAGGGTCTGATTAGGAACAGTCAACATGGATTTGTGCGTGGAAAGTCATGTTTGACAAATCTTATTGAATTTTTTGAAGAGGTTACTAGGAAAGTTGAGGGTAAAGCGGTGGATGTTGTCTACATGGACTTCAGTAAGGCCTTTGACAAGGTTCCACACGGAAGGTTAGTTAGGAAGGTTCAATTGTTAGGTATTAATATTGAAGTAGTAAAATGGATTCAGCAGTGGCTGGATGGGAGACGCCGGAGAGTAGTGGTGGATAACTGCTTGTCAGATTGGAGGCCGGTGACTAGTAGTGTGCCTCAGGGACCTGTACTGGGTCCAATGTTGTTTGTCATATACATTAATGATGTGGATGATGGGGTGGTAAATTGGATTAGTAAGTATGCAAAGGATACTAAGATAGGTGGAGTTGTGGATAATGAAGTAGGTTTTCAACCTTGCAGAGAGATTTAGGCCAGTTAGAAGAGTGGGCTGAAAAATGGCAGATGGAGTTTAATGCTGATAAGTGTGAAGTGCTACATTTTGGTAGGACTAATCAAAATAGGATATACATGGTAAATGGTAGGGCATTGAAGAATGCAGTAGAACAGAGGGATCTAGGAATAATGGTGCATAGTTCCCTGAAGGTGGAATCTCATGTGGATAGGGTGGTGAAGAAAGCTTTTGGTAGGCTGGCCTTTATAAATCAGAGCATTGAGTATAGGAGTTGGGATGTAATGTTGAAATTGTACTAGGCATTGGTCACCGAATTATAGGAAAGATGTCAACAAAATAGAGAGAGTACAGAGAAGACTTACCAGAATGTTACCTGGGTTTCATCACCTAAGTTACAGAGAAAGGTTGAACAAGTTGGGCCTTTATTCTTTGGAGCGTAGAAGGTTGAGGGGGGACTTGATAGAAGTATTTAAAATTATGAGGGGGACAGATAGAGTTGACGTGGATAGGCTTTTTCCATTGAGAGTAGGGGAGATTCAAACAAGAGGACATGAGTCGAGAGTTAAAGGGCAAAAGTTTCGGGGTAACATGAGGGGAACTTCTTTACTCAGAGAGTGGTAGCTGTGTGGAATGAGCTTCCAGCAGAAGTGGTTAAGGCAGGTTCGGTATTGTCATTTAAAGTTAAATTGGACAGCTATATGGACAGGAAAGGAATGGAGGGTTATGGGCTGAGTGCAGGTTGGTGGGACTAGGTGAGAGTAAGTGTTCGTCACGGACTAGAAGGGCTGAGATGGCCTGTTTCTGTGCTGTAAATGTTATATGGTTATATATATGCCTTACTGGTGGACAAAATGAAACTCTGAGGGAGAGTTGCGTAATATAATGGGTGTGCTAGGTGTGGAGCGGGTGCACTAAAAATACAATCCAACTGAAGCAGTAGGCATGATTTACATTATAAGGATCTACATTAATATGCACCAATAAAGTCTGCAAAGAGCAAGGATTTATTCTCCTTTCATTTGAAAACCCTTTTTAACTAATCTAGGAAAGCATCAGACAAATTACAGCTTTAGAGATGAATCTCAAATGAACATATTATTAGCTGTAAAAACTGACAATGCTTCAGTTACTCAACAAGTCAGGAAGTATCTATGGACAGCGCAACAGTCAATGATTTAGCTCAAAAAACTCTTGCCTGACTTTACGATATTTTAATTTAATAATAATTTAAGATTTTTTTTCTGATGGAAAAAGAATCTGAAACAGTAATTGTTTCTTTCTCTGCCTGATCTACGGAGTACTCATAGCACTTTTTTTTGTTTCAAATATCCATTTTTGCAATCTTTTGCTGAGTATCTTTTTACATTAAATTACATTATGTTTGGTGCAGAACTTTGCAAAGAACCCCAATTATATGGACTTTCTGCAGAATCAACCTTTGTCAGATAGTGACATTTGTCACCGCCCCAAGAATTTTGCCTTGCTGTACTCAGAAAAGATCAGACCCACAATGTTTTCAAGTATGTGTGGTTCAGATGAACTGGAAGTGGTCACACAACAGTGCAGAGCTCAATCTCACCTCTGCCTTTATTCATTCAGTCATTAATTATCAGCTGTTTTCTCCCTTGGTGGTTGCTCAGCTGCATTCATTGAACATCTGGATTTTTCTTGGTATGTGAGAATTGATTTATATTTTTTAAATTGGCAAAAACATTCCTTCTGAATTGATACTAATACACAGTTTTTCCTTCATTTTCACAATTTTATTTATTTATCATTTGAGCTAATTTTACCAAAAATATTCAAAATATTTGCTTCTGCTGCCACCAACAGATTTGGCTCAATTCCAATGCAAGTATGTTTTGTTTCCTGCTACTAAACTGTTTAGTTTTCATGGTTACATATTCTATTGAATGACTTAACCACTGGCTATAAGTTAGGATGCTGTAAATCATATCTTTGTACTTGGATAGCAAATGTGGTTAAAGTTCTCGCTTTTCCCACAAGACAGCTTCAACCGCCACACACACGACCATCCAGCTTGAAGACTTTTGTGTGTGAAAAGATCACCCTTTGTTACATAAACAATGCGGCCAGATTTCCCACTTGTGCAACAGTTCATTGTACTGTTTTGATTCTCCATTTAAATGTAAGAACAACCAAAGAATCTGGCAAAGAGAAAACAATTTGCTCTGCTGTGTTTGCACTTAAATTACAGGCAGAATTCTGGTCAAGCTTGCCATGTTGAAAACAGCAATCTTTGATGTTGAAATTTGTGTTTGGCTATAATTAGCTCCCCATATCTTGAGATAAGGTCTTAAACTGCCAATAGCATAGGCAAGTATTCATGCAATTCCATTCCACCAGCCACTACTAATCATTAAAGACCTTCTAATACCTGTAGCTGCTGGGCATCAATAAACTCTTGACCATGCAAATTTGGAAAATTTCTTTAGTGAACACAAAATCAACTCGCATGGGTTTTTTAATATTAAACAATTTCCTGTTTTCATACAAGTATGAAGTAAGAGGACACTAAAACAAAGAGGATGAAGAATTAAGGGTAATAACAAAGGTAAGAACAAAGAGATAGAGTTTACAATATGAAAGTGTTTAGGCAGAGGAAGCAAAATTACTGCAAATTGAAATAAGAAAGTATGCAGATTCAAAGAGGCTGAAACTGCAAGAGTAGGAATTTCAAATTGTGATGCAGAGGTGAAAGAGGGAGTACTAAGGAACTTGTAAAGAGAGACAAAGATTCTGAACATGATGCGGGAAGAGGAGCTTGATGTTCAAAGGCACTGGGTGTACCTGTACACAACTTACCAAAAGCCACTTGTAGATGCATCAAATCATCAGGAAGACAGATAATACCTTAGTCTCTATTACGAGATGACTCATGTACAGGAGTGTAGACAATATCCAGGTGTGGCCTTATATATATATATATTGTCTGATGCTTTGGAGCCCAGGTTGAGAACCTCTGATCTAGACCCTTATAAGTCACTAATACAGCCTTAGATGGATATAGTTTCAAACACTGCCTTCACTGGTTCCCTCCACTTAATCACCTGCACCCCCCCCCCCACACCTAGCACTCACACCAACTACACAACTCTCCCTCAGACTTTGATTTTGTCCACCATTAAGGCATATCTTTGAGCTCTTAATTCCCATCCTTAGGAGTTTTAATTTACTACATCCATTGATTTTTTTGCCTCCCTTTTCTCTCTCTGATTACCATCAAGTAGGAGGTACAGGACTTAATACAAGGCCTTAATGAGACCGCAACGGGATATTGTGAACAGCTTTGGTCGCCTTCCCCAGCAACACGATGCACTTAGTATAGGAAGAGCGCACCATAGACTGAATGAAAAGAGGAAAGATTCCCTTGCTTGAGATGTATAAATGAATAGTACAGCAGGTTCAAAGGAAAAAATAACCTACACTTTCTATTTTTATATGGATAGGAAGCCACTGAGGCCAAAGGGGAGCAGGTTTTGTGTAAGGTAGAGTGTGGCAAGTTGCAATTTGAACAAAGTGGACTTTTAGAAGGGCAGGATTCAGAAAACACCGATGTTGGATAATTCAATCCACAAAGAAACAAAGGTAAAGTGGGAAGTATCTAATCTCATGCTGGAGACAGTTGCTGTAATGATGGTGAAGGTGTGGCACTTAGAGCTGATATTTCCAAAAAGCTAACATTGTGCAACATTGGGCCTTATTTGAGAAAGCTTTAAGATTTAGGAAGAGAGTGGTATGCAAAGTTGTGCATGTTTAAGTGGGAGCTAAAACTAATTTAGTTTGTGCTGTCATAGATATATCAAAATGGCAAAGATAAACCCAAAGTCCAGAATGTTCCAATTAATTTTGTGGTCGTCCTTCTTAAATGCTTACAATAAGATTACTTGACATTAATTGACACTGGGTCAAGAGGATAGAAAACTGAGTTGGTGGAAGGGAAATTTTTAAACAAGTCATCTCAAAACAATTCATTGCTCGAAGTGGGATAAATCCTTAAAACTGATCAGGTACAACAGATGAGTTAAAGATAGCAAGGGAGTTAAAAATACAGTTTGATCTGAGATTAGGTAAGATCAAATCTTCTCAGAATTCTTTTTAAATGGCTTAATTGGAGATTCTTCATACTAACTTTTTCTTATTGTGGCAGAGAGGACAGGACATTTGATAGGGAAGTCTCCCTTGCTGATGAAAGACCTTGGCTCCCTCACTTTCTGTGTTTACATATTGATCCTCAGAGATGCCGACAGTAAACATAGGGTCAGCTTCCACATGTTAGCTGATGAAACCCAGCTTTATCTCACCACCACCACCACCACCACCCTCAATTCCACAAAAGGCCCTATGTTGTCAGTCTGGAATCTAAGCAGAACAATTTTCAATCAAATACGAGGAAAACTCCAGGCACCTTGTGAATCTCCTGGTCAATCAAAACCATTTCTTCCTCAATGATAGTATTTAAGTAATACTGGTGTAGTAGCCTTGTGGTCCTGCTTGACTGCTTTAGAGCAATATAAATGGAATGGATGATTAAATTCATTCAAAGGGAATATAAACTGGAAAATTCCCCTGCTGGCAATAAGCAGCCACAGGATGTTAATACACAGCTGAAGTTCCTGAATCAAAATCAGTGCCTTTGTGAAACTGTTTGTTAATTGAGAGCAGAAAGGTCATGCAGAAAGCTGAGGTCTGAATTCAATGAAATGATGAAAGGGCTGAGAGAAATGAATGGAACATTCAGAGGAAAAAATGTTTTGATAATTTTGTAAAATAAGTTACTTCTTTAGAAATAGTGTTGCATTTGGGCGATTTAAATTTTCCAAAATGCATAGAACGTTATGCAACAATAAAAGCATATTCCCATCAATTACCATATATTTGCATAATCAATCCAGAGAGTCCTTTTGTGCAATATACACCATTTGACTTGATTAGATTGAATTAGATGCTTAATTTCAACAATTCTTCATAATTACTTCAAAGAAGATATGTCCTGTGGTCTAAATTAAGCTTTGGTTAATTAAAGTCTCTTCATTACCAAGGAAAGTCTGTCACCAAGATGTAATTCACTGCGTAAGGCCTTAAAGGAACTTGTACACTCTGTTTAATACTCCTTTAGAACTAAAACCACAAGGAAATGTGGATGTGACGAAAGTTACTTGGAAGCTCTGTTTTGGTTCTCACTGCAAACTGAGTCATGCTAGTACAGCTGCCTTCACTTAACTGTTCACCTTATTCATTTGCACAGACATTTAACGGCCAGCTTCCTCTTGTCAATTTCCAGAGAAAATTCTTTTCATTAAAAGTTGTTTCCATTTAAAGGGGAAGGCAAGCTTGGAGGAATTTTATTTTTGATGAAATTCCTTTGCTTCTGTAGAAGAAAAATGATACCCATATTTGATTCCATCTTCAACATGTTCCTGCCATGCAGACCCTGATAGTTGTTCCATTTGAGTCTAAGTGTACAGTTCACACGTTATCCGATTGTTGGCCTAATTCAAAACTGGTGTGGCAATTCTTTCTTGATGCACTTTCTAAATTACAACCTTGAGCCCATGTGTTGGGACTCGTGGTGGGAACCTTGCCTTCCATTGCATAAATGTGTCACTGTGCCATTTTGAACGACATATATTTAATTTTAGTTTGCTATCACATTTATGTTCAAACAGTTGCATCTAGTTCATCTTAATGGATGTCTCAAAGTAGCTTTCAAGTGCTAGATGCCATCAAACATCAAACAGGGATTGGCTGGTATAGACCGGAAAAAGTGTTCAGCTTGTTCAATGGAATGGAATTACTTAATTCAGATTCAGAATCAGAATCAGATTTTATCATCACCGGCCTGCGTCGTGAAATTTGTTAACTTAGTAGCAGTACAATGAAATATACGATAAATACAGAGAAAACAAACTGAATAACATTAAACATATATATGTCTATTAAATAGTTAAGCTAAAATACATAGAGCAAAAAAAAGAGAAATTAAAAAGTAGTGAGGTGGTGTTCATGGGTTCAATGTCCATTTAGCAATCGGATGGCAGATGGGAAGAGCCGCTCCTGAATCACTAAGTGTGTACTTTCAGGCTTCTGTACCTCCTTCCCAATGGTAACAGTGTGAAGAGAGCATGTCCTGGTTGGTAGGGATCCTTAATGATGCACGCCGCCTTCCTAAGGCACTGCTCCTTGAAGAAGTCTTGGATATTCCTGCAGTTGTACAGGGCCCTGGTGAGACCACACCTGGAATATTGTGTGCAGTTTTGGTCTCCAAATTTGAGGAAGGACATTCTAGCTATTGAGGGAGTGCAGCGTAGGTTCACGAGGTTAATTCTCGGGATGGCGGGACTGTCATATGTTGAAAGATTGGAGCAACTGGGGTTGTATACACTGGAATTTAGAAGGATGAGAGGGGATCTGATTGAAACATATAAGATTATTAGGGGATTGGACAAGCTAGAGGCAGGAAACATGTTCCCGATGTTGGGGGAGTCCAGGACCAGAGGCCACACTTTAAGAATAAGGGGTAGACAATTTAGAACAGAGTTAAGGAAATACTTTTTCACACAGAGGGTTGTGGTTCTGTGGAATGCTCTGCCTCAGAAGGCAGTGGAGGCCAATTCTCTGGATTCTTTTAAAAAAGAGTTAGATAGAGCTCTTAAAGATAGCAGAGTGAAGGGATATGGGGAGAAGGCATGAAGAGGGTACTGATTGTGGATGATCAGCCAACGTCACAGTGAATGGTGGTGCTGGCTCAAAGGGCTGAATGGCCTACTCCTGCACCTATTGTCTATTGTCATATTACAGAGGCTAGTACCCATGATGGAACTAACTAATTTTACAAGTTTCTGGAACTTACTTTGATTTTGTGCAGTAGCGGCCCCCTGCCAATACCAGATGGTGATGCAGCCAGTCAGAATGGTCTCCACAGTACATTTGTAGGAGTTCTTGAGTATTTTAGTTGACAAATTAAATCTCCTCAAACTCCTAATGAAATATAGCCGGCTGCCTTCTTTATAGCTGCATCAATATGTTGGGACCAAGTTAGTTCCTCAGAGATCTTGACACCCAGACACTTGAAACTGCTCACTCTCTCCACTTCTGCTCCCTCTATGAGGATTGGTTTGTGTTCCCTCGTCTTACTCTTTCTGAAGTGTACTCTTGCTGACATTGAGTGCAAGGTTGTAGCTATGACACCACTCAACTAACTGGTATATCTTGCTCCTGTACGACCCCTCGTCACCATCTGAAATTCTGCCAACAATAGTTGTATCATCAGTAAATTTATAGATGGCATTTGAGCTAAGCTGAGCCACACAGTCTTGGGTGACAGTCACAGTTCAGTTCAGTTGAACACTGGGCATATATTCCTAATTTTTTAAGTGCAGTTTGTTAGCAATGAAATCCGGCCAGGCTTGCCAGAGTGCTGTTTTGATCGGTGAACACTGTTTAGTATCAATTTCATTTTACATTCACTCATTGACAACAAAAGCAGATGTTAGGCTGTCTTTAAAGAGAGTGAACCCTCGCAAGGCAGAAGGTCCCAATGGAGTACCTGGTCTGGCTCTGAAAACCTGTGCCAACCAACTAGCGGGAGTATTCAAGGCCTTTTTCAACCTCTCACTGCTATGGGCAGAAGTTCCCACTTGCTTTAAAAAGGCAACAATTATACCAGTGTCAAAGAAGAATAATGTGGGCTACCTTAACGACTACCTTAAGGGCGTACAGGAGTGAGATATGCCAACTAGTGGAATGGTGCCGCAGCAACAACCTAGCACTCAACGTCAGTAAGATGAAAGAGCGAATTGTGGACTTCAGATAGGGTAAGACGAAGGAACACATACCAATCCTCATAGAGAGATCAGAAGTGGTGAGAGTGAGCAGCTTCAAGTTCCTGGGTGTCAAGATCTCTGAGGATTTAACCTTGTCCCAACATATTAATGTAGTCATAAAGAAGGCAACACAGCAGCTATCCTTTATTAGGGGTTTGAAGCAATTTGGCATGTCAACAAATACGCTCAAAAACTTCTATAGTTGTACCATGGAGGGCATTCTGACAGGCTGCATCACTGTCTGGTATGGAGGGGCTACTACACAGGACCGAAAGAAGCTGCAGAAGGTTGTAAATCTAGTCAGCTCCACCTTGGGCACTAGCCTACTAAGTACCCAGGTCATCTTTACGGAGCAGTGTCTCAGGAAGGCAGCATCCATTATTAAGGACCTCCGGCACCCAGGGCATGCCCTTTTCTCACTGTTACCATCAGGTAGGAGATACGGAAGCCTGAAGGCACACACTCAGCGATTCAGGAACAGCTTCTTCCCCTCTGCCATCCGATTTCTAAAGGGACTTTGAAGCTTTGGACACTACCTCACTTTTTTAATGTACAATATTTCTCTTTTTGCACTTTTTTAAATAATCTATTCAATATACATAATTGATTTACTTGTTTACTTATTATGTTTTACTTTATCTGTTATTTTTTCTCTCTCTGCTAGATTATATATTGCATTGAACTGCTGCTGCTAAGTTAACAAATTTCACGTCACATGCTAGTGATAATAAACCTGATTCTGTTCTGATTATAACTAGAATTAATTAATGAAGAATGATCAGACAAAGATTTTCATGTAGAACAGTCAGTCTGAAGGGACTGTATTTGTAGCTCTCACGACTGTATTGTAACTTCCAAATGAAGATAATGATTTAAAGTAGGTCAGGTTTGATTTATGTGCATTGTGATGAGAATACACATAGATTAAGATGTTAGCTGGCCTGTGCTGGCACCAGTGGATCAGCAGTTGGTCTGTCACCTGTCTTCAGGAGAGAGAGAAATAAGGAAAACAATGGAGCAGCATTTGGAGATGTTAATGAAGGGACGGGAGAGAGTAACGGAAGGACAGCTGTCAAGATCGGCTCCCCCTTTGAACCCTGAACTGTTTGAAGTGATGGACAGGCGATACCCCAGCAGGGGGATAAAAAGGGACAGGTTCGCTAAGGCAAGACACACACACGACACCCCGAGGTAATGAGACCCTGGAAGCGGTGCGTCTCTCACAAGTCGGTGGGAAGTTTTGGACGGCTGGTCGCGGGACAAGCCATAGCCGCACAGGGTGGAAAGGCACGATCGGCGGGAACCTGGTGTGTGTCCACCCTTGCCTGGGTGCCAGGTTCACCGCAGAGAAACGATCGTATCTGGAAACGGAGGGGTCACGGTCGGTGACCTCAGATGACATCACAAAGGACTCGCCCGAAAGCTGACTGCGAAGGTCTGTGTGGAAGCCGTTTGAATATTCATTCATTTTGCTCTCTCTCTCCTTCCCCCCACACTGTCCATCTCCCACGGCAGCGATTACTGCGAACTGAACTGAACTAAATTGAACTGAACTTTGCGTCACTTTGAAACTGGTCATTTACCCCTAGACAACGATAGAGCTTGATTGATCCTGTTATCTTAATTCTGTGTACATGTGTGTTTATCATTGCTGAACTGTTGCATTTATTATCCTTTTGATTAGAGTACTGTGTTGCTTGTTTCTTTAATAAAACTTTCTTAGTTCTAGTAATCCAGACTCCAACTGAGTGATCCATTTCTGCTGGTTTGGCAACCCAGTTACGGGGTACGTAACAGCATTTACTTTTGTTGCTGTAAAAATGTCAACTGCCCTATCTTGAATACTCAAATTGACTGAAAGTGAAATAAATTGGAAAAATAATCACCAATTTTGACAGCAAAAATTGTTTTTAAAAAAGTGAGCTTCTTGCACTTAACACTACATTAAGTACTGGAATCTCAGACATGAAGGCATCTGTAGCACTAACCATATACTCAAGAGTTACAAAGAGATTTTAACATCGAGTGTTTTTCAGGTGCTTTTAAAGCAACTGCAACCAGAAAGTTACTCTTACTAGCTCTTCCTTCAGTTAGTCCTGACGAAGGGTCTCGGCCTGAAACGTCGACTGTACCTCTTCCTAGAGATGCTGCCTGGCCTGCTGCGTTCACCAGCAACTTTGATGTGTGTTGCAACCAGGAAGTGTCACTATTGGATGTTCTAGTGGATTTCTCAATGTTGAAAGGAGCCTTCAGGTAACAGAATATGTCCAGTGCTAACACACCGTACAGAGAGCCCAGTACAAATGGAGTAATGTCAGTATGTGCAATGAAGAGTGGTATGCGAACGGAATGACAAGAGTGCCTGCAGCTAACAAAGCATGGAATTAACACACACTCAGCAGGCCAGGCAGCATCTATGGAAGAGAGTAAACGGTCGACGTTTCGGGCTGAGACCCTCCATCAGGACTCCTGCTGAGTTCCTCCAGCATTTTGTGCGTGTCGCTTTGGATTTCCAGCATCTGCCGATGTTCTTGTGTTCATGGAACTGAGTGTGGATGGCACTAAAACAGGGCATGGTTCACCGACAGCTCTGTATGTGGAACTAGCCAAACTAATCCTACTAAGTGATGGTCAGCGTGGACAATGTGGGTTGAAGGAGTTGTTTCTGGTCCATGAGACTCCAGACTACTAACAAATGGCATAGATTTAATGGGGTTAACAAACATATGTTTTTTAATAAAATACAACACTGACATAACCACCGAGGTCCATCCATTAATTTAAATGGACAGGACACCAGCCATATGAATAATTACTATGGTTGTTTGATTTAAATACCCCAGGGATAGAAATACATCTGCAATCAACTGCACCAGCAATTCCTTTAATCTGCTATCTCCTCTAAGAAAGATTGCACTCACATGCTCCCAGCATTTTGATCAGTCATAGAACACACAAAATACACTGTGCTGCTTGAACAAACCTAAATAGGTCCTTGACATTAATTAGCATTTACTATTATAATTATTAGGGAAATGCATAAGCTAACTGTGTGATTAAAGTCATGCCTGCATACATTAGACACACGTGCAGAACTGCAATACTACTGAAGGAACTTAAAAACTCACAATGCTGTTAGTATATTCTTGTAACAAAGCCTTAGTGTTGAGGAATTACAGATTCCAGAATAATGGATGGTGGCCAACTTGTACCAACTCATAGACCATAGTCTTGATAAACTGATTCCAACTTCCAAAGGCCAGGATAAAGTAAGTCTCATTGGTATTAATTGTCATATATTCAGAGGTTAAGCCATTGCTCACATCCGGTGCAGTGTAGCATTAGCAACTCTCTGTTAAGTTATGCGCTGGTGCATTTGAGACATTTATCCTGTGTTTTGTTCATAATGAGAATAGAGGAAAAGAATAATAAGAATAACTTCGCAAACAACAGGACTTCTGCAGATGCTGGAAATTCAAGCAACACACATCAAAGTTGCTGGTGAACGCAGCAGGTCAGGCAGCATCTCTAGGAAGAGGTACAGTCGACGTTTCAGGCCCAGACCCTTCGTCAGGACTAACTGAAGGAAGAGTTAGTAAGAGATTTGAAAGTGGGAGGGAGAGGGGGAGATCCAAAATGATAGGAGAAGACAGGAGGGGGAGGGATGGAGCCAAGAGCTGGATAGGTGATTGGCAAAGGGGATATGAGAGGATCATGGGACAGGAGGCCCAGGGAGAAAGATAAAGGGGGGGGGAACCAGAGGATCGGCAAGGGGTATAGTCAGAGGGACAGAGGGAGAAAAAGGAGAGTGAGAGAAAGATGTGTGTATAAAATGAAATAACAAATGGGGTACGAGCCGGAGGTGGGGCATTAGCGGAAGTTAGAGAGTCAATGTTCATGCCATCAGGTTGGAGGCTACCCAGACGGAATATAAGGTGTTGTTCCTCCAACCTGAGTGTGGCTTCATCTTTACAGTAGAGGAGGCCGTGGATAGACATGTCAGAATGGGAATGGGATGTGGAATTAAAATGTGTGGCCACTGGGAGATCCTGCTTTCTCTGGCGGACAGAGCATAAGTGTTCAGCAAAGCGGTCTCCCAGTCTGCGTCGGGTCTCGCCAATATATAGAAGGCCACATCGGGAGCACCGGATGCAGTATATCACCCCAGCCGACTCACAGGTGAAGTGTCGCCTCACCTGGAAGGACTGTCTGGGGCCCTGAGTGGTGGTAAGGGAGGAAGTGTAAGGGCATGTGTAGCACTTGTTCCGCTTACAAAGATAAGTGCCAGGAGGGAGATCAGTGGGGAGGGATGGGGGGGATGAATGGACAAGGAAGTCGCATAGGGAGCGATCCCTGCGGAAAGTGGGGGGGGGAGGGAAAGATGTGTTTAGTGGTGGGATCCCGTTGGAGGTGGCGGAAGTTACGGAGAATAATATGTTGGACCCGGAGGCTGGTGTGGTGGTAGGTGAGGACCAGGGGAACCCTATTCCTAGTGGGGTGGCGGGAGGATGGAGTGAGAGCAGATGTGCGTGAAATGGGGGAGATGCGTTTGAGAGCAGAGTTGATGGTGGAGGATGGGAAGCCCCTTTCTTTAAAAAAGGAGGACATCTCCCTCATCCTGGAATGAAAAGCCTCATCCTGAGAGCAGATGCGGCGGAGACGGAGGAATTGCGAGAAGGGGATGGCATTTTTGCAAGAGACAGGATGAGAAGAGGAATAGTCCAGATAGCTGTGAGAGTCAGTGGGCTTATAGTAGACATCAGTGGATAAGCTGTCTCCGGAGATAGAGACAGAAAGATCTAGAAAGTGGAGGGAGGTGTCGGAAATGGACCAGGTAAACTTGAGGGCAGGGTGAAAGTTGGAGGCAAAGTTAATAAAATCAACGAGCTCAGCTTGCGTGCAGGAAGCAGTGCCAATGCAGTCGTCGATGTAGCGAAGGAAAAGTGGGTGACAGATACTAGAATAGGTACGGAACATAGATTGTTCCACAAAGCCAACAAAAAGGCAGGCACAGCTAGGACCCATACGGGTGCCCATAGCTACACCTTTAGTTTGGAGGAAGTGGGAAGACCTCCGTCCATCCCCTCCGACCTTCAATTGTCGGAGGCAGAATGCTCTGTCCTCAGTAAGGGCCTCACCTTTGTCCCCCTTCGCCCACACCTCAGCGAGTTCCGTGTTCGCCATGATGTGGAACTCTTCTTCCGCTGTCTCCGTCTCCGAGCCTACTTCTTTGGCAAGGACTCTTCCATCCCCACCGATGACCCCTTCCTCCACCCTCCTCTTCTTCATGGACACTCCGCTCTGGCCTTCTGCCTGCTCTGGATCTCTTTATCGCTAAATGCCGACGGGACATCAACCGTCTCGACTTCACCGCACCTTGTTCCCATTCCAACCTCACTCCTTCCGAATGCTCTGCTCTCCACTCCCTCCACACTAATCCTAACCTTACTATTAAACCCGCCGATAAGGGGGGCGCTGTTGTAGTCTGGCATACTGACCTCTACCTTGCAGAGGCACAGCAACAACTCGTGGATACCTCCTCTTATTTACCCCTCCATCGTGACCCCACTAAGGAGCATCAGGCCATGGTCTCCCACACCATCACCGACTTCATCCGCTCAGGAGATCTCCCGTCCACTGCTACCAACCTTATAGTTCCCACACCTCGCACTTCCCGTTTCTACCTCCTACCCAAGATCCACAAACCTGCCTGTCCTGGCAGACCTATTGTCTCAGCTTGCTCCTGCCCCACTGAACTGGTTTCTGCATACCTCGACATGGTTTTATCCCCCCTTGTTCAATCCCTTCCTACCTATGTTCGTGACACTTCTCACGACTTAAACTTTTCGATGATTTTAAGTTCCCTGGCCCCCACCGCTTTATTTTCACCATGGATGTCCAGTCTCTATATACTTCCATCTCACCTCAGGAAGGTCTCAAAGCTCTCCGCTTCTTTTTGGATTCCAGACCTAATCAGTTCCCCCTCTACAACCACTCTGCTCCGTCTAGTGGAATTAGTCCTTACTTTTAATAATTTCTCCTTTGGTTCCTCCCACTTCCTCCAGACTAAAGGTGTAGCTATGGGCACCCGTATGGGTCCTAGCTATGCCTGCCTTTTTGTTGGCTTTGTGGAACAATCTATGTTCTGTGCCTATTCTGGTATCTGCCCCCCACTTTTCCTTCGCTACATCGACGACTGCATTGGCGCTGCTTCCTGCACGCATGCTGAGCTCGTTGACTTTATTAACTTTGCCTCCAACTTTCACCCTGCCCTCAAGTTTACCTGGTCCATTTCCGACACCTCCCTCCCCTTTCTAGATCTTTCTGTCTCTATCTCCGGAGACAGCTTATCCACTGATGTCTACTATAAGCCTACTGACTCTCACAGCTATCTGGACTATTCCTCTTCTCACCCTGTCTCTTGCAAAAAATGCCAACCCCTTTTCGCAATTCCTCCGTCTCCGCCACATCTGCTCTCAGGATGAGGCTTTTCATTCTAGGACGAGGGAGGTGTCCTCCTTTTTAAAAGAAAGGGGCTTCCCTTCCTCCACTATCAACTCTGCTCTCAAACGCATCTCCCCCATTTCACGCACATCTGCTCTCACTCCATCCTCCCGCCACCCCACTAGGCATAGGGTTCCCCTGGTCCTCACCTACCACCCCACCAGCCTCCGGGTCCAACATATTATTCTCCGTAACTTCCGCCACCTCCAACAGGATCCCACCACTAAGCACATCTTTCCCTCCCCCTCCCCTCTGCTTTCCGCAGGGATCGCTCCCTTCGTGACTCCCTTGTCCATTCATCCCCCCCATCCCTCCCCACTGATCTCCCTCCTGGCACTTATCTT
The DNA here is from genome assembly GCF_030028105.1 of Mobula birostris. Taxonomy (NCBI): domain Eukaryota; kingdom Metazoa; phylum Chordata; class Chondrichthyes; order Myliobatiformes; family Myliobatidae; genus Mobula; species Mobula birostris. Next base: position 24,461,443 of record NC_092393.1, read on the forward strand.
TGTAAGCGGAACAAGTGCTACACATGCCCTTACACTTCCTCCCTTACCACCATTCAGGGTCTCAGACAGTCCTTCCAGGTGAGGTGATACTTCACCTGTGAGTCGGCTGGGGTGATATACTGCGTCCGGTGCTCCCGATGTGGCCTTCTATATATTGTCGAGACCCGAGGCAGACTGGGAGACTGCTTTGCTGAACACCTACGCTCTGTCCGCCAGAGAAAACAGGATCTCCCAGTGGCCACACATTTTAATTCCACATCCCATTCCCATTCTGACACGTCTATCCACGGCCTCCTCTACTCTAAAGATGAAGCCACACTCAGGTTGGAGGAACAACACCTTATATTCCGTCTGGGTAGCCTCCAACCTGAGGGCATGAACATTGACTTCTCTAACTTCCGCTAATGCCCCACCTCCCCCTCGTACCCCATCCGTTATTTATTTTAATACACACATTCTTTCTCTCACTCTCCTTTCTCTCCCTCTGACTATACCCCTTGCTCATCCTCTGGGTTCCACCCCCCCCCGCCCATCTTTCTCCCTGGGCCTCCTGTCCCATGATCCTCTCGTATCCCCTTTTGCCAATCACCTGTCCAGCTCTTGGTTCCATCCCTCCCCCTCCTGTCTTCTCCTATCATTTTGGATCTCCCCCTCCCCTTCCCACTTTCAAATCTCTTACTAACTCTTCCTTCAGTTAGTCCTGACGAAGGGACTCGGCCTGAAACGTCGACTGTACCTCTTCCTAGAGATGCTGCCTGACCTGCTGCGTTCACCACCAACTTTGATGTGTGTTAATAGGAATAACTTCACTAGTCCTCTCACTGAAATGTTCCCACAAACAATGGACTCACTTTCAAGGACTCTCAATCTCATCTTTTCAATATTTATTGCTTTATTATTGTTTCTTCTTTTTGTATCTGCACAGTTTGTTATCTTCTGCACTCTGGTTGAATGCCCCAGTTGGGTAGTTCTGTTAATGGTTATTATTTTATAAATCTAGTGAGCACGCCTACAAGAAAATGAATCTCAGGGTTGTATATGGTGACATATGTGTATGTACTTTGATAATAAATTTATTTTGAACATTGCTTAGTACACGTTGATTGATCTGAGGAAAACCAAAACTGACCTGAAACTTGTAGCAGCAGCAAGCAGGTGGAATATTCCACGCCCCCTGTTTACCAGTGTGTCTTTATCTGAAATGGAATATATGGGAAGATTCACACTCTGGTCCCAACCTGATTTGTGAGGTTTTAATAATAATGAGCTCTGAGGAGTCTGCCAACTTGGCACAGGTCTCTGCGCGTGACACAGAGCAAATTTTTCGGCATAAATGGCAGCCATGCACGGCTGGTTGCTGCAGTAGAAACTCAGACCTTCGACAGGTAAGATCAGTCTGTTGTGGACTGCGGTATGTAATCAGACTTGCAGGATATCACAACCGGTTTGCATGTTCTCCTTGTGACTGTGAGTACTCTCCAGGTGTTCCGGTTTCTATCCAAATCTCAAAAATGCCAAGGCTGGTGGGTTAATTTGCCATTGTAGTTTGCCCCTACTGTGTAGGTGGGTATTAGAATCTGGAGCAAGTTCAAGAGAATGTGGGGGAGAATTTTAAAATGGGATTAATATAGGTTTAGTGCAAACCGGAGGTTGGTGGCTGGCTCAGATTTAGTGGACCTGCCTCTTTCCCTACTGTACCTCTCCATTATCCCTGACCAATAAGCCACCCTCCAATGCAGATGATCAGGGTAATTGAGGAGCTACTATGACAGAGCGTCAATGGCCTTGTGGGTCAGGAATGTGCTCTCTCTCTTTAAGAGAAAGATATCTGTCTATCTGTCCGAGGCACCATTCTGCTGGTGTCATTGCTACAGTCAGGTAGGTCGCCCAGACTACTGCAAACCCGTTGGGATGGTGCAGTCTGCCAAATGGGGTCTCCAAGGCCCAAAGCTACTTAAGGTTGTTCTCCAAGGCTCATTCACTGAAACGTCTCAGCCTTCTGCTCACCATTAAACAAACACTGGGCCATAACATGTAGGTGAAGTCAAGACTACAAATATGACTTTTGTTTACAATATGGCAGATTTTGTTTTCAAGTTTATTTTGGTGACACTTTTCTTTCTGCAATGTAGCCTAATAGACATTGTAACTGTTGGTGAGCATCGGGAATTTAGTAAACTGTGAACTGGGGTCGCAGTTGTTGGCAAAGCAATCAAACCTCTCCTTCGCAGACAACCTGGAAGGAACCAGACACAAAAATATTCATTGTCAAGGGCACCTTAACAGTCAAAGGTATTATTGTGGCTGCAGTAATGTCTCAGTGAAAACTGGCAATCCAACCTGCTCATGATCATTGAGAAGCAACCTTGATACTGTACTCTGTGACTGAGACGAGGGCTGCACTGGAACAGAACATGCAGCTCACATGTTGCTGTGGGCAGGTGGGTGAGAGTAGATGGCTGGTGAATTCAAAGCAATGGAAGATCTGCCCCATTAATTACAAATCTGCACAAAAGGGCAGAAATGAACAGACATGGCGTGTTTGAGGAGTGGAAGTGATTTATAACACTGGATAAAGTCCTCTCAATGTATCTTCATTTCTTGGGGTCAAAGGTCATCTCCCATCCAATAGACTGTTATAAATTTCATTCCTCACTGGCATTTCTGGGGCCACGATTAAAATCAGTATCTTAAAGGATCAATCTAGGCTCCGCTCAATTATCATTTATCATCTTCAACAGTTGATACACTTCTAAACACAACCACTAGACCTTTGAAGTACTATTAGAGGAATGTTGTTTTTAAGCATGTTGTACCAGACATTCAGCCATTCTTGTCTGGCACGTGGTGTCAGGATTAACCGGGTCACGTTTGAACGTTCCTGACTCAACCCTTGCATTTTTTACAAGGCCGAGTGGCTAGCTCGACACTCAACCTGGCACGGATGGAAAGCATGTTCGGAGGTGGCCTGACCTGGATTCGAACTCGGGAACCTTCGCTCTGGTGTCCAGCGCTGATCTCACTGCGCCACCAGAGGAATGGTAAAACCCACGTTCTCTTGCTTCTGTTCAGATATATCCAGTGAAAGGGAATTTTCTTCCATTCAGTACTCCATGTGTTCAATAGAACAATTAGTTGGTTACATAATTTTACAATGGTAGTTTCATGCTAAGTCTGGAAGGTGTACTACAATAGCCTCTGATTAATACTCTGTAAAATGAATAATGAACTGTGCCAGATCCTATGGTTTGCAGAATATGCAAGCAATGCATATCATAAATGATGCTTAGATTAGAAGAATGGACATGTATATACCTGCCATTGTTCTAAAAACACCAGGGACACCTTCAATTATGCAAAATCATAATAGATCAAAGAGATTAGGACATATGTGCAGTGAGTCATCTCACATTATACGACAGTAAAGTGTGTTCCGCTCCCTTTTTGAAATTAATTTCTGATGATTTCAAGTCAGTGAATTTTAGAAACCGTACTTTCCACTGCCACTAATTTATGTTGCACGTAAGATACTGCTGAAATTGGACGAAGTTCTGAGCAGCTATCCTGACTTATGGTCCAAGCCACCCTGGCATCCACTGGGGCAAGCTTCACGCCTCTTACATCTCCATGAGCCCTGTTGAAATATGACTCACCGCACAGATCCTGTTTTTACAAACAACACCCAGCCAATTTGCCTTGAAAATCAGGACCTGTTCTGCAAACTCCTGCAGTAGCGATCTGAATTTAATGGGATGGCCTGGGGACAAGTCTAGGAACAACTGCTACTGTGACTGAGATACTGAACGACAAGGTCCCAAGTGAATGTAAACGCACAGAAATCTGGAAATACTCAACGTGTCTGGGATGCTCAATGCTTAGGGGACATTGCAAGACCCAAAAAACAATGAAGTTAATTAATTTTCTTTTCTCTCTCTCTCTCTCTCTCTCTCTCTCTCTCACACACACACACACACACTCTCTCACTCTCTCTCCATTGATGCTGCCTGGTCTGTTGAGTGTTCCCAGCCCTTTCTGTTTTCTAATTAGACGTGCAACATCTGTGGCCTCTTGCCTTTTGGAAATGTGTGATGGGCTTTGCCTCTGCCCACCTTTGACCGGTGGGAATTTGTGCACAGATGAGGGATTTGTTGTGGTCTTTGATTTGGCTTGTTACCCACAAAATAAGGAGGAAAAATCTATCTTTGTTTTTCTGTTCAGAATCAGAATCAGGTTTACTATCACTGGCATGTGTCGTGAAATTTGTTAACTTAGCAGCAGCAGTTCAATGCAATGCATAGTATAGAAGGAAAAATAAATAAATAAGTCAATTACAGTATATGTATATTGGAGGTTAAAAATCATGCAAAAACAGAAATAACATATATTGAAAAAGTGAGGTAGTGTTCACGTGTTCAACGTCCATTTAGGAATCGGATGGCAGAGGGGAAGAAGCTGTTCCTAAATCGCTGAGTGTGTGCCTTCAGGCTTCTGTACCTCCTATCTGATGGTAACAATGAGAAAGGGGCTGGAGGCTCTTAATAATGGACACTGCCTTTCTGAGACACCACTCCTTGAAGATGTCCTGGGTACTTTGTAGGCTAGTACCCAAGATGGAACTGACTAAATTTACAACCCCCTGCAGCTTCTTCTAGTCCTGTGCAGTAGTCCACTGCCCCCCCCCCCCACCCCATACCAGACAGTGATGCAAATTATCAGAATGCTCTCCACGGTACATCTATAGAAGTTTTTGAGTGTTTCTGTTGATATACCAAGTCTCTTCAAACTCCTAACGAAGTACAGTCTTGCCTTCTTTACAGCCACATCGATATGTTGGTACCAGGTTAGGTCTTCAGAGATCTTGATACCCCAGGAACTTGAAACTGCTCACTTTCTCCACTTCTGATCCTTCTATGAGGATTGGTATGTGTTCCTTCATCTTACCCTTTCTGAAGTCCACAATCAGCTCTTTCCTCTTACTGACACTGAGTGCAAGGTTGTTGCTGCGACACCACTCCACGAGTTGGTATATCTCACTCCTGTACGCCCTCTTGTCTTCATCTGAGATCCTGAGATGCAAAGCTTAATTGTTCAGTGCTTTTGTCAGCGCGATGCATCTGAGTCTGCCATCAGCCATGGTCATGGTAAAAGTACTCATTGGTAAATCGTGAATAGTTATAGCTCCAATTTAAATCTGAACTATTTCCCAGCTTTGCCTTAGATGTGCATGTCATTGTATTTGATACACAATCATAAATAAAGTGGCTGCCCCTGAGTGCAGGGGTCAGAAGAACAATGGGATTATTTTCCATTGTATTTTAGGTGGGTGGACTGCACTTTTCTTTGGGGCTTTCAGCCCCATTGAATTCTGGTTCTTTGGGTGCCAATCTACCCGAAATCAGAGAATAATGTTGGGGCACACCGAGTCCACTCGGAATTCAGTGTAGACGCTGGCTCGTTCTCAGTAGTGGGAATGCCATACAGGGTTTGTCCTGTTTGTGGAATTTGGGGTCAGGTCTGTTGCATGCTTGGAGGAGTGTACACAAGTTATGAGGCTCTACTATCTCACCTCAGAAAAAAAAAACCTCACAAAGAGTATACACGAGGAAATCTGCAGATGCTGGAATTTCAAGCAACACACATAAAAATTGCTGGTGAACGCAGCAATTTCGGGCCGAGACCCGACGTTTCGGGTCTCGGCCCGAAACGTCGACTGTACCTCTTGCTATAGATGCTGCCTGGCCTGCTGCGTTCACCAGCAATTTTTATGTGTGTCACAAAGAGTATCATTGGTTATACTGTAAAAACCTGAATGAACCTTTCACATTTGAGGACACAAAACAACAATACACAACTTTAGGAAGTAATTGTCTTTGCTGTAAAAATGTAATAACTACATTCAAATATTGAATGGCAAAATAGGTAAAAAGAAATTACAACTGTCCAACTTAAGCCTTCACCTCTCCCGCTGTTTGCTCATCTTTACTGCAAACCTAAATAGAGTGGTTTCCTGCTAAAAATGAACGCTTCAGAATGAGTTGACCTGCAGGATAACAATACCTGATAATTTCTCTTTTTTGAAGTTCAGACACAATCTTCAAAAGCACCATTCTCTACCCCCAGCATGCCAGCACATCTGTATAGCATTCATGTTAATAAAGATCATGACCAACTGAAAAATCCCTTATATTATGACAGCTGCAGAGAAACTAGCCATAAAGGATATCATATTTAGCGATCAGAGCAAAAATGGGTATAAATCCCCTGGGAGAGCAGCAAGGAGAAAATACCTGCAGAATTACAAATGTGTTTTGCTCTTTCAAGTCTCGTCTCTCTAAGCTCTATCATTCATTCATTGCTCTGTGGCGTTAAGATCCTCCACCCTTTCACTAGCTGCCTCCTGACCTATCAAAGCTCCTCATCTTCCTGTCTCCTTCAGAATCTGACACCCACCTCCCTTCCTCTTTTTGGCATCTACAATACGTTTCAGTTCTCCACACAATTTTCAATTACTTCCCTTCTCATCCTTTCTCTTGCAGCCACACCAGTTTGGAGTTCCCCTTCGGCACGGACTTAGCTTCCCTTCACTCCACCCTAGAAATGCTAACCATGCCCATCCTGGTGCCTGTCTTTCGATTTCATAAGCGCCACAATGACAAATGCCTCTCCGTAGAAGCAGCTTACTCACCTACTTGCTGGGGAGCTAAGCCAATTCCATGACTGCACAGAAACAGGACCTTCATCCCAGCATAACTATGCTATACCCACCTATGGTACTCCCATTCAATTAGTCAATAGTCTCCTGACCTTTGGAGTTTCAAGTACTCATCTAGATAACCTCTGAATGGAAAATCAAATTGAATTGAATTATTACTTACATCCTTCATATATATGAAGAGTAAAAATCTTTACGTTCCATCTCCGTCTAAATGTGCAATGTGCAATTTATAGTAATTTATAATAAATAGTATGTACAACAGTACAGTCAATATAACATGGAAATACAATTGTATCTGCATGAATTAATCAGTCTGATGGCCTGGTGGAAGAAGCTGTCCCGGAGACTATTGGTCTTGGATTTTATGCCGCGGTACCACTTCCTGATGCTGCTGGAACAGTTTGTGGTTGAGATGACTTGGGTCCCCAATGACCCTTCAAGCCCTTTTTACACACCTGTCTTTGTAAACGTCCTGAATAGTGGGAAGTCCACATCTACAGTCGCGCTGGGCTGTCCCCACCACCCTCTGCAGAGTCCTGCGATTGAGGGAAGTACAGTTCCCATACCAGGGAGAGATGTAGCCAGTCACGACGCTCTCAATTGTGTCCCTGTAAAATCTGAGGGCCCATACCAAACTTGTTCAACCACCTGAGGTGAAAGGGGAACTGTTGTGCCTTTTTCACCACACAGCCGATATGTACAGACCACGTGAGATCCTTGGTGATGTGTATACCGAGGAACATAAAGCTGTTCACCCTCTCAACCCCAGATCCATTGATGTTGATAGGGGTTAGCCTGTCTCCATTCCTTCTGTAGTCTACAACCAGTCCCTTTGTTTTTGCAACACTGAGGGAGAGGTTGTTTTCTTGACACCACTGTGTCAGGGTGATGACTTCTTCTCTGTAGGCTGCCTCATTATTATTTGAGATGAGGTCAGAGTAGTGTGGTCAGCAAATTTAATTAGCAGATTGGAGCTGTGGGTGGCGACACAGACATAGATATACAGAGAGTAAAACAGGGGGCTTAGGACACAGCCCTGAGGGGCACCTGCGTTGAGTGTCAGAGGGACGGAGGTGAGGGTTCTTACCACCTGCCAGCGATCTGACAAGAAGTCCAGGATCACAGGGCTGGGTGATGCTCATCATTATCAATTATGCCATTGATATTCCTGTCATCTCTACACTTATATACTTATACCCAAATTGTTAATGTATATATTTTTTTTAATAAAGGAGTTCCCAGCACTGATCCCTATGGTATACCACTGGTCACAGGCTTCCAATCACAAATCAGTCTTCCACCCCTGCCTCCGATTACCAAGCCAGTTATGAATCCAATTTCCAACTTGCTCTGGATCCCATGGGCTTTAATATTGTCAAGGATCCTTTTGAAATCCATCCAGATTACATCAATGCACTATTGTTACCATTTAATAAAAAATTCAATCAAATTAGTCAACACTCAACTTTTCATTCAGATTAATTCTGTCCTTCTCCTCAGAGTATTTTCCTTTGATACACACACACACCTACAATTAACTAGCTACTGTCCCTACTTCCAACTGTTTGCCAATATTCTCTCAAGCATCAAGATAGCCATTCCTTTGAAAACATGAAAATCCTCCATCGTCATTTCTTTGTAAATTCACTGATATCCTGGGTCTGACAGAATTGTGGCTTCTGGGCAGTATTCAAGTTTACCACAGCTCCTTCATCTGACCATGTCTTCCACCGCACCCCTGACCATAAGGTGTCACAGTGGTTCATATTGTTAAATTTAATTTCAGTCTCTTTCTTTTATCTCTGCTTTAGACCAAGTTTTCTACTAATTTTCCATATTCCAAAATCAATCTCTTACTGAGTTCTGGTTCCTGTCTTCTTTTATTTACACTTAGCTAACAAATTCTAAGAGCCCCAGAAGCAAGCCACACTATTTCCACCTGTCTTTTTAATTGGTTGATGGAGAATAATTGCTCTGTGCGCACAATATGCATAAACTAATGCATGTAAGCACCATGAATCCAAGGCCTTCAGCACAATTTCATGCATTAACTATACGTTAATTCAAAGCCACACAAGAATTACAGTGTTATCTCTCACTGTAGTGAAGAGGCATGCAGAGACGAGGGTCAAAGCATGTAGGTACGATACAGAGTTGGAGAGTGGAGGATTTGGAGCAAGGTGGAGGCGTATTCGAGACAGAGTCCGAGAGAGGTCCAGGCAAAATGCAGAAAAATTGGAGCGGAGGAAACCACGAGCGAGGTGAGATCGATCTAAGTACCAGGCCAAATTGGAAAGGTTGGGTATGGGGCAGAAATGTGGTGGCGGGGTCCAGAGCATATTGAAGCGACAGGGCCCAGATCCTAGTGCGAGGAACAACCCAACGTTTGGACGATTTAAACACAGGACCAGATGAATTGAAGAGGCAGAGTGTCGGGACAAGTGGCAAGGGTTAGGCCAGCTCTGCTCGCTGCTTCGCGACGTTTTCTCCGCTCTTTGCTGTACTGAGGCCAAGACTGTGGGTCTGCTCAGTTGCTCCGGGCTTCATATCCGAGGGCTCTGTGACATTTACTCCACTATGTGCTGAACTGAGGCTGAGGCTGTGGGCCTGCTCCAGGCTTCGTGTCTGAGGCTGTGGGCCTGCTCCAGGCTTCATGTCTGAGGCTGTGGGCCTGCTCCAGGCTCTGTATCTGAGGCTGTGGGGTTGCCACAGGCTTCGTGTCTGAGGCTGTGGCCTGCTCCAGGCTTCATGTCTGAGGACTCACTTTTGTTCTAAGTGCTATTTGCTTACGTTTATTGTGTGCGTGTTTTGGTTTTTCTCCCTCTCTTGCTCTGGTCTGGGTGTTTGTTGAGTTTTTTTTAATGGGTTCTTTTGGTTTTCTTGTTTGCGGCTGCCTGTAAGGAGATGAATCTCAATCTATAACGTATACGTACTTTGATAATAAATGTACCTTGAACCTTAGTGAGGTCCCTCTAAATTGAGGCTATGACTGGACGCTGTCACTTCAAGGAATGGATCAGATTAACCTTAACTTGAAGCAGCAGATTAAGGACTGGCATGAATACCACAGAACTCCAATGGATGATGGGATATTGCAGTGATGACCACGGCTATGCAGGAAATAATCAGAATGAATAGGTTAACCACTCCCTCAAGAAAATGTAAGTTTGCACAAATACGGCCACTGGGAAGGCATCAAGTTGATACGAGGAATGGTGAAGCAAATTTTGTATGAGGCCTTATACTTGGTGAAAGAAACATATTCTGTACCACTAATGCTTGTTTTCCCATGAGAAAGGTGATGAAGGAGTAACCATACCACACAAGCTAAACATATTTCTAATATTAGTCATAAAATTATTGAAGTCTGATTATTGACATTTGAACGGGACCATTCTGCTTATTCTTGATTACACATGGCTGTTTACACTACTGTCTTGTAACTTGCTGGTTGCTATTGTATTGTCTGTTATGATACCGTCCTGTGCTTTATGCTTGGCACCGAACCACAGCCAATTTGGGTACGTTTCACATACCGTCAATAAAATGATTCTGATTCTGAGTAATAAAGCATAGAAACAGATGCTTCAGTCCAGCAGGCCCACACTGACCACAGCATCCTCCTTACCAGTCACAGTTGTGCATGTTTGGCCCACAACCCTCTAAGATTCTACCCTCCACGTACCCATCCAAAAGCTGCAGTTTTACCCACCTTAACCACTTTCTTTGGCAACTTCTTTCAGGTACTCATGCCCCTTTGTGTAAAAGAGTTACCTCTCAGGTCCCTTTTAAATCACTCCCCTCTTATCTTGTATCTGTGCCTTCTACTTCTGAACTCTCCAACCCTGGGGAAAAGACTGTGACTGTTCATCTTATCCATATCCCTGATGATTTTAGAAACTTTTTTGAGGTCACCCTTATTCTCCCATGCTCCAAGGTCAAAGATCCAGAGAGGCCAACCTCAGCTTGTATCTCAGGCTCTCTAGTCCTGGCAGCATCCTCGTAAATGTCTTCTGCATCCTCTCCAGCTTGCCTTTTTCACAACGGAGTGACCACAACTGTATACATGACTCCAAGTACAGCATTACCAACAAATCACATAACTGCAATATTGTTTCATTGAACTCTCTAAAAATGGCGCTAAATTACAATAAAATGGTGGCGCACAGGGAAGCAGCAGGTTCTCTGGCTCCCAATAATAGCGCAAACACAAGGAATTCTGCAGATGCTGGAAATTCAAGCAACACACATCAAAGTTGCTGGTGAACGCAGCAGGCCAGGCAGCATCTCTAGGAAGAGGTACAGTCGATGTTTCGAACCGAGACCTTTCGTCAGGCACTTCAGCAGGTGGTGTGACAAGAAGCAGAAACACAGCCAGAGAGCTGGGGTACCCGCTAGGCTGAGAGCTATCCCCGACCAGGCCAGCAGGGCCATCACTTTTTCTGACCAACAAAGGTTGGTGCACAAAATCGTCTATAGTTAGCAGCCACTGTTCTGGGGCAACTGAACAACTTACAATTAAATGCCGGCCACGTTATCGGCTCAGGGAGGTTGCTGCTGTGTTCGTCACCAGTGTCTACATCCCCCTGAGCTCGAACGCCAAGGACCCACTGGGAGAACTTTACAGTATCATCAGCTGTCTACAACACAAGCAACCGGACGGTCTCTTCATAATTGCAGGAGACTTCAGTCAAGTTAACCTGCAGGGCATTTTACCCAGATTCCACCAACACTAGGGGAATAGGAGTCGACTATGCCTACATAAACAGACTGCTTGAAATCACTCCAAGGCCGGGATAAAAGCAGGTGTGGTACATACTTCTGTATGTCATGTGTGGCACCCTTCCCTGATCTGTTCTGGTATTGATATTACTTCAGTCATTCTGTTTCAAGTTGACAGGCTGCCTTTTGTCATTTTGCAAGTGCAGACATAATGTGATGTTGTGTGGTCAAAACCCCCAAAGAAGCTGGTCAGATAGAAACCCCTCTTTCTGACCTTACTCTTCAGAATCCTCACAGTACTGTTTATGATCAGATAATGATACAATTCAAATTTAAAATAGAGGCAATAAATCCAACCAATAAGCAAGGATGTATAATGATAATACTTGCTGCCTTGCATACATTTATTTTCTGACTGGGTCCTTCTGCTCTTAAGAAGCCTCCTTGCCTAGAACTTTAATGGGCGAGGGTTTTGCTGAATGCATTTCTACGTGTCTGTGTATGTGCTATGAGAACTTCCTTCTCTCTTTCTCTTTTTACTCTGTATGGCTTCAAATAATTTGCCTCATTTTCTGTTAGGCCAGGCGTTCCCAACCTGGGGTCTACGGATCCCTTGTTTAACAATAATTGGTTCAAGGCATAAAAAAGGTTGGGAACTCCTGTGTTCGTCACTCAGTTTTTCCCAAAATCCTCTAGATTCTTTTGGCCTTTTTTTTGCCACTATTTTCTGTGGCCAAGAATAACTACATCACTCTGGTAATTTACTAGGTGCTATTGGAAATCATCACCAAGCAAAGGCGAGGATTTGTAGCCACTACTGCATTTCCTGTTATCAGTTGAACTGAATCGAGTCATTGCCTTTTTGTCCCTGCCCAGTCTTGTTATCTCTAAATTTCTTCCTGCATTACTTGAAAAAAGCACACATGTGGGCGTCAGTATCAAGGAAGTAACACATCTGTGGATGAGATATAGTGTTAAGCTACTTGATCTTTCGTTCTCAAGGTTAAGCCTCTCATTTCTGTTACTGCTTTATATCATAATCCTTGCTACTTGTTATTTTACATAGGCAGTTACAGTATGCAAGGACAATGAAGAGAGAATAAGAAAAAAACTTTCTGTGGCTTGAGTACTGATGCTGATTATGTAGCTTTATTTGTAAAATTAATGAGAAACTCTAAAATCGTTCAGACAAGCTGAACTCTCTATAAAGTCTTCTGATCATGCAGTACTATGTGCTTATGAAGTAATAAGCTTCAAAAGGATTTCAAAGTACATTTATTGTCAAAGAATGTATAAATTATACAACCTTGAAATTTATTTGCTTACAGGTAGCCACAGAGTCAGAAACCAGAAAGAACCTAATTTAAAAAAAGGCCAATAGCTGATGCACAGAGAAAGGGAAAAAAACCACAAATCACACAAACAATAGGAGCGAGCCACAATATTCTGAACCAAAATGAGTCCTTGGATCCAAACCCCAGAGTAGGCCCAAGCCTTCGTATCAGTCCATCATATTAGCAAAAACAAAGCACAGCAGCCAGGGGCAGTCTTCATAGTCTCAGTGCCATGGAGAGAGGAGCTTTAAGACAGTACTTCAAGTGAATCATTGAGGGAACATAAATAATGATCCGAATTGCTGCTACAGATATATTGCAACTAATATGTTCTTGTTTTAAGTCTTCATTCTTTTTCATCTCCATGCTTCAGCAACTTCTCATTCTGGTGTGTGATCACTAAAATGATATGATTCTGGTGACTCATAAGTGTAGTTCTGAATGTACCTACTACTGCTCTCTGCAGAATAAGTCTTGTGGAGCCTAAGTTTAGAATTTATGCCAGCTTTCCTGGGGTGGTCAAAATGCTATCAAACTACTGTTGAGATATAAAGGCAAAGAAAGAGGAAACAGCCCTACATCCCTTCCTCAAAACCTGTGGTTAAATATCTGAAGAGGTAGAATATTTAATGAACTGGTATCCATTCCAACTTCTGTTCTAGTGCCTGTTAGGGTTCTTGCTCACTGCAGTGAGGCTCAACAGGTATGCAGTACAAATTTATCATTTTTTTGTTGTGGTGGTCTGTGGAGTGCTGAGAAGAACACTTCCAGTTGCTCCAAGAGAGTGATGTTGGAACCTTTACTTAAATAACTATAGTCATGTGTCTACTGTTAGCTAGGGAAGGCTTCTGGTTTAAGATGGCACTGGTGAAGCACAGCAACAACTTGTTGGTAACAAACAGAACTATAAATTATTATATTAATCACATTTTTTCCCAGATACTATCTGTGCAATCAATAGCCTGTAACTTCCCTTTCAGAATTGAGCTTTTGAACCGCCTACACAACCTGGCATTTTTGCTGTGTGAACTGAAGCCTCAAAGGCGCAGGATGGTTGTGCTGAGGTGTGTACAGGCCGAATCAAGGTTGTGAGGTCTGGGTCTGACAGCGGGGAGTGAGCCAATGTTTGGCCATTGCTGGAACAGACTTGGAGGCGATTTGAGGCGGCAGAATCGAGGCAGAGTCGAAGCGCCAGGGCCCAGGCCTGGGGCCGAGGGGCGCGGAAAGAGCTGAGGTTTGATTGATTTAAGCACCAGTCAGAATTGGAAAAGCCGGGTACTAGCTGAATCGAGGTGGCGGGGTCCAGGCCCAGGAGCATGTCAAAGCGGCAGGGCCTGGGTTCCAGAATGAGGAATGACCCAGGTTTGGACGACTTAAGTGCTCCCATGAGGTATACTCATCTCTGCCTTGAACTGATGCTGTGGCCTGCAACTAACGGGCTCCTGGATCAGCTGCAGTGATGTCTGGCTTTGTGGCTGTGGACTCACTTTCGTGACCTTCAATTATGAATGTTGTTTGCTTACCGTTTGCACGATTTGTCCTTTTTTTCTGCACATTGGGTGTTTAACGGTCTTCTCTTTGAATGGTTTCTTTGCTTTGTGGCTGCCTGTAAGCAGCCAAATCTCAAAGTTGTATATTGTATACATACTTTGATAATAAATGTATATTGTATAATACTTCGATAATAAATGTATTTTATATACATACTTTGATTACTTTGATAATAAATGTACTTTGAACTTGCAGTATTTGCAATGGACCTCTTCTCAAGGTAGTGACAGGAACTTTTCTAAAGCCAGAAAGGAGGGATAAAAGCAAGATTCTGTTGTTGAGGTGTGCAAGGTTTTGGCAAATACTGATGTTTTCAGGGATTTTGGAAAGGTTGAGATGCAAGAACTGGAGAATCAGGAGTATTCCCCAATGGCTTGATTAGAAATGGCATTTGCTTTGTACTATATTGGCTGCCTGTTTTAACACTGCTGAATTTCAAAAGTGTACTCTTGTTGAAAATGAAGTAAGACTACTGACAAAATCTCTAATTGTTGGTATAAACCTTTGTAAGGCATTTGTTCCTGCCACTGAGATAACAAAGGCGGATTTAGTAGTGCATCTTTACAAGCTATGATGCCAAATCAGTATAAATGCAGCCTCACCGTACAGTAAGCAAAAGTGGGGCTTCAATTTTCACTAATCAGCAGGTGCAAAAGCAAGCTGCAACCAGATTGTGTTGGTTGAAGGTGGTTGATACAGTGGAGACTTGGCTTCATGTCATGACCCTGTCATTGGCACAACTTAACACTGACTCACCATACCCATGGAGGAGCTTTAATTATTTACTCAGCAGGCATTACATTTGTTTTCCATCAAGGCAAAATGCAACAATTGGACTGTAAAATACTTGAACATCAATCACAAATGCTGGCTTTGCACTAAGCAGTTAATATGTTTTTCAGTTTTAAAGAAAAACTTATTTCTGTCAGGGTTCTTTGTAGGTGGTGTCAGAGAAGAATCTTCATGAGTAATTCTGCAACTCTGCTCTTTTTGCTGAAAACAATATGGGCATAGTGTCCTTTTCAGACTTGAGTTAGTTCTTTTTGGCACTGGTCCCTTCTCCGCTGAACTATGCCTGAAAGAAGCCTCCCACTTTCAGCTCTCCCACTTTAGCAATTTACCCAGCTTGCAAGTAACTCTGTGCAGAGACACACAATAAAAAGCCTTAGAAAAACTAGTGCTTCCACCTTGCATTCCGTGTTGTAATTTGGACTTGTTATGTTTTTTCCGTATGCACCTTAAACTTACAAATGCGTGGACATGACGGTGCTTCTCAGTCAAATTCTCCGGGAAACACACCTCAGTTTATAAACCTTTGGCATACAGCTCACTCCTACCCCTAACTTTTATCTGTTTAGGTCCTTCTAACACAGAGGTGAGCTTCCTAAATCTCCACTGCTGCTGGAAGGAACAATAATACTTGTGAACTTTTGGTGTTTGCATTTCAGTATGGAGTTTCTATTCACTGTGAACTTGTCAGTGATTCCACCCTCTTTCACCTGGAAGAGGACATTTTGTATAATGGTTCTGTCTCAACTATCATTCTTAGTGAAATACCCTATCCTCATTTAAAAACCCATATAGTAAGTTTTCTGCTGTAAAGCCAGAAACCACCTCTTCAAGGTTTAGTCTTTAAAACCTCAGAGCCAGCAGTTACCTCAAAAGCGTGGTAAGAGTGCTGGTTTGCAGGTGTGTCTGAAACAGCAGGGGTTAAAAACCCACTCTGCAGTAAATTACTAGCTAACACCGAGAACAAAGTTGATGAACTAAGGCCAAAACGGACCTAACAAAGAGAACTGAGGGACTGTTGTGTGGTGTCTCACCAAAACGTGGCTTACCCTCAGAGCAGCTGACTACACCATTCAACTTCTAAATTCCTCAGACAAATTTAGAGGCAGAAGGATCGCTTCTGAATCAAACCCTTGGTGAACCCATGAGAACGAACCCGGAGACACACTCTCTTCTAATGTCTGGATCCATAATATTCAAATCAGCTAACCCTGACCTTTATTTTAAATAATCGAGATACAACCTCTGAAAAGTCATCAGAGGTGATAAGAGGCAGTGCCAGTCCAAACCTAGATCAATACCAAAAAGGTGCAAAACTGAATATTTTAGAGTGGCTATGATCCTTAAATGGCAAGTAGAACCATGCGCCTGTGGCTAGTTCCACTTTCCAGCACCTGTACAAAAGTGTTACTGGATATATTGCTGTAAAGAAAAAAAAACCTGCAGGGCTGTGGAAAAGAACAGGGAAATAATTCAATGGATGGGTCTTTCAAAAAGCAGGCATGGACATGATGGGTGAAACAGTTTCTTCCTGTGCTGAATAATCCTACATTACTAGAAATGGATGTTGTCAACAACTGAGTCTTTTGGTATTGGGTAACTGATCTACCAGCTGAGTATTTTTTAACACCTTTGACAAGTATAAACTAACACAAAGACATACGACCGGGTTCGTATTAAAAATACAGGGAACTGTGGCCACAGGTTCATGCCATATAACATGCACAGTGCCTTACTCATGGATACACAATTACAGAGATGACTTGTGATAGGTTTGCCAGAATATTCCTCTATTAGCATAAATCTAGCTCAATATTGCAAGTAAGATAATAATTGGTTCCATTTGAGAGCAGGAAGGAATCACCTCCGAACTAAATTTTCTTACTCCCCCCACCAAAGTAATTCCTTTGATTCAAAACCAACTGTCCAATCCCACTGGTTCCTTCCAATATGCTAGTTCCTAATGTGAAAATGCTCATTTTTTCCATTGGTGGATGTTATAATGAGGATTGCATCCAACTTGTTCACTACATTTTGTAAGTCTTACTCTTTTTTTTATTCCTGAGAACTTCATAACTTGCTGTTCAGAATCTGTGGTGATACCTGGTTTCTTTGATAAATTTTGATATCTCAAATTTGTATTTTGAAAAGGGAATTTCAAAAAAACTAAAAAGATTCCTGTGTTAGTGGCATGGGACTAACCATGCTACTCATGATCATAAACCCGCACTTTTCCGGATATGTAAACCTCTAAGGTTACACAAACCCACAGCTTAAAGTTCAAGCTCTGAAGGCCTATGGCCAAAGCCTCTGATTCAAGGCAATTTAATAAACTAAAACCTTTTACATTACACTGGATTTCTGGGGTTTGCAATTTAGTTTGTTTTCCTAGGAAAACTGAAATCCAGCAGCTACATGCATAGTAAAAGTGCTACAGAGAGAAGAATCATGAGGTCAGCTTATCGTGGATTAAACTGCAAAAGCACTTAATATACCAATGGCTTGTTTTTATGCAGGAAAGAAACTGAAAATAAATAAAAATTCTGCTCGGTTATCTCTTTTGATTCTACATTGCAGCAAATCTATTCCAATAAGCTGAGTTTGACCTTCTTTGCAACCTCTCATTTACTGGTCCACCATCAGATGCGAGCTGTACAGCGGCGCTGTTAGCATGCTTGGAAACATTCTTCCTCATTCTTCTCGCTATCTCTCTCAACCTCTCCTAAACTAAGAGTAGAAAATACTGAAAACACTCAGCAGCTCAGGCAACACCTTCCTTCAGAAGCTTCCTCAAGTATCACGCTCAATCCGCTCTCACAAACGCTCAATGTTTTGTTTTTTTCTTTGCAAACTGCCCTGGAACAATTTGTTACATAAAAATTCTGCAGGGATAAATCAGGTTGGCATGTGCTAAGTTCTTCAGCAAAGAAAGAAATTCTCTAGTGTACAGATGAAGCACCTTCAATTACTCCAAAAGACTGAGGTTTGGTAAAATACTGAAAGGCTTTTGGAGTAATTGAAGGTGCTTCAATTTTATTCGCTGAACAATACGACCTCCACAGTGAGTGTCTGCCCCCGGACTGAGGGGGAGGGGCAAGGCAAACACCTTTATACAAGACTCTGTGGGAGGAGCCACAGGGGCAGTCAGCAGAGGGGTGTGTCCAGACAGGTAACCGAGTTACAACATATATACATGGTTTACCACAACAGACAAGTTCTCTGTCCATCAAATCCTTGTCCGCTGCACTCTAGGTGGGGAGTGGCACACCAGCCCAAACTGTATCAGTAAAAGTGATAGATCTCTGTGTATAATAAAATTATGTAACGGGTTCACTAATATTCTGCTTTGGTGATGTGGTAAAGGCAAAACTGTAGGCCATGATACTGCAGAATACATCAACCTTCACCAAATGCTGTTTTGGGGCAGTTACTTTCACTTGGTCACAGAATTATACAGGAAGCAAACCCTTCAGCCCAACTTGAACAGGAAGGTGGCACGCCCTTGTTACACGGCCCAGATCTCTACTGTAGGGCTTAAATTCACAGCCAATAACTCAAGATGAAACTGCTATCTAATCTCAGTTCAGTAAACCAGCTCTCATACTTGCAAAGATGTCAGTAAATGTATACGTCAGACAAGGTGACAGACAGCACAGCCCAGCCCTCCCTGAATGAGCTGACATAGAGAGGATCCAGAGGAGGTTCATGAGAATGATCACAGGGTTAACATACGAGGAGTGTCTGAAGGCTCTGCATCTGTACTCGCTGGAGTGAAAAATGTGGGGGAGACGGAGTGGGATGTTGTTGAAACCTATCCAATATTGAAAGGCCTAGATAGAGCGTGTGTGTGTGGTGAGGTTGTTTTCTACATTGGGGGAGTCTAGGTCCAGAGGGCACAGTCTCAGAATAGAGGGACATCCATTTAGAAAAGAGATAAAGAAAAAAAAACCTTTAGCCAGAGGGTGGTGAATTTGTGGAATTCATTGCCACAGACGGCTGAGCAGGCCAAGCCATTGGGTATATTTAAGATGGAGGTTGATAAGGGGTTCTTGATTAATTAGGGTTAAAAGGTTATGGAGAGAAGGCAGGAGAATGGGGTTGAGAGGGATAATAAATGGTGGAGCAGACTCAATCGGCTGAATGGCCTAATTCTGCTCCTTTCTCCTGTGGTCCTATGGTCCAATTATACCCAAGTATTTACCAGCTGAAGTCACCACGAAGAACAGGCACTGCCATAAGATTCAAGAGAGCAGTCTGTGCTTATGGAGCTTTACTTCAGTGTGACATGGCAGGGAGGATATTGGCAGAGGAGGTTACGGCTGGGGGAAGGGATGTGGGGGTGAAGAAAAATTGCGACATAGAAAGGTCAGCAGCTGACAGTCTGCCAGACTTCCTCCAAGCGCATAATAGCCTTGAATTAACAAGATTAGGAATATGGTATTTATTTTTTAAAATCACACTTTCCTTTTATTAGAAACATAAAATGGAAAGCATCTGAACTGCCCTCACCCTTTGCTGCATATGACCTGCACACACTGAGACACAATAATTGAACACATCTGTGATGTCTGCCACTTCAAGGTTATGTGGGCTCACTGCGGTATATCTGGTAACACTAAATTGATTAGAAAAGGCTTTTAATTATTGCTGTACTCACTGGTCTTGGCCTGACACCGAATCAATTAAATGGTTAAAACCAAATGAAAGTTCCAGTGGGATCAAAAACAAACAACGGCCATTATGGCACAAATGGTGAAAAATGGCTCATCGCACTTTTGGAAAATTTCCTTAACCACATTAGAAGAATTTGTGCTGTAACTTCTGACGGAATTCTGCTGAATACATCTGTACCAACTTTATCCACCAACTGCAATTTGTCCCAGCACTAAGTCTGTGCAGATGCTTACCTCTGAAATTTGATATAAATGAGTTCCAGAACACTCAGAGTGTTTTAAAAAGTTACAAATATTATAGAAACAAATACATCCAGAAAAGGGAAGGGGCAGAACTTAACATTTACCAAATAGTGCACATAATATTTCATTTCTATCTTATGGGACATTTCTATCCTATTTATTGTGCTCCGTCATTATTAGGAAACCCTGAGTGTGTAGCAGAAGGAGTGTAACACCCCATAGACTACCCAGCTGCCCGACCCATCAGCGTTAGTGTCTGCAGTTCTCACAATGGCACCAAAGAACCCATAAAACTGGAGTGGAAGCAAGTCATCTTCGATACTCAAGAAGTTTCCAAAAGGAAGAAGGCAGCATCATGACAGAGGCCATTCCTCCAGAATTGATTCCTACAGCATTGAGTGCCAGCATAAATTCTACTGTCCAACCATCTATCTGCCTTTCCAATATTCTCCAATTCATCTGAAATATTCCTTATCCTGCAGTAAGTTGTCAGGCAATAACGTACATTGAAGACTTCCAAGAGAACTCAGCTACTTCCTGTAATTACTTATTCCCAGTTATAATTATGGGCAGTGTTTGGATCCATAAAGAATGTGGCCCCTTAGAAATTCCACATAACCTGGTAAAACACCAGGATTCATCCAGCACCGTAATCTGATTCAGTTTTCAAAAAAAGTTTATCAAGCCAAAATGCTGGATTGCTTCTTCCCCTGCCAAACCTGCTGAATATTTCCACTTTATTGACTGATGGTATGACAAGTAAGCAGACTTGTGTTTTTATAGAATAATAGAAAACTTATTGATGGAGGCCATGAGGCCTATAATATCCACATCAGCTCTTTGCCAAAACAACTCCATAGCTCTACACCTGGGCACCTTCTGATATTCTCGTTCCTGGCGGGAGGAGAAGATGGCAGCGCGACACAGCGCGCACGGCCTCTCCGGTGACGATATCTGTTATCTGTCAAGTAGGATGCCGTGTACAATTCTGATTTGATGGAGGCAGACGTGACAGCACGGAGGAACATCTGGTGAAACTTCTGAAATGCCTGTTTCACTGCCGCTGCTGCTGTGTGATCCGAAATCTCCGGAGGGGAAGGCCCCGAATCCTCGGCTTTGCTTGTTGCTCGGCGGCCAGGGCGGGGTCAAAGCGCTCGGCAGAGATGGTGCTCGCTGCTCGGTGTCAGAGGCTCGAAGTTTTCAGATGGACTCAGAGTCCACTGCGGTCGGATGCTTCCAGGGTGCTGCATTGGCAAGTTTGCAGCGCTGGAAGCTCATGGCAGGGAGAGTTTTCTCCCTTCTACCGTCTGCGTGAGATGTTGGGGCTATCCAGACTTCGAGACCTTTTTATTTTTTACCGTGCCCATGGTCTGCTCTTATCAAATTATGGTATTGCTTTGCACTGTTGTAACTATATGTTATAATTAAGTGGTTTTTGTCAGTTTTAGTCTTGGTCTGTCTTGTGTTTCTGTGTTATCATACTGGAGGAACATTGTATTATTTTTTAATGCATGCATCACTAAATGACAGTAAACGAGGACTGAGTGTCCTCATAATCTAATATGTTTGTGCTAGTCTCACATGAGGACATCTAAATCATTCACTCCAGAGGGGCAATTGGTGGTTATCTGTCATATCCAATAGGATCGCACAGGAAAACATATGTGGGAGATTTTATAGTGGAAAAGCCATGGTACTGGAGCAGTTCCACTATCTCGACCTCGGAAGTCAGAGTCCAGTGGTACGAGTAGTCATCATAACTAGGGTCTTCCTTGGCTGCAGTGGATGACCATGATTTCTTCTGTGCTTCGTTGTGCCCTCCACTCTCCACAGAGCATTGCAGAACTGCCTTTCTGGCTGATTGGATTTTTATGAAGATCCCATCCACAGAGACCCCAGAACTGACTTTGCAGGCAACAACAGGCATGTCCCTATCTCAATGGAGTATGAGTCCTGGCAGCTATCCTCACCTGGTTTGGCCTGCCTGTCGAAGGGGTACTATATACTGAAAAAGAATGGAAACACAGAACTGTTGACAAATTCCTAGTGACACAATAGGTTTCGGAGGAGCGTGCCTGTCTGGTGTAACAATTGAAAAATGCTACAAAGCCTTCACAAGGAAGATGGCTGGATTAAAATTATAGTAACCACAAACATAAAACCCTGCAGCACTCTGAAAGCCAGCAAAAACCTTCAGAAACCCATCACAGGAAACCTCAAGGCCAAGAAGAACAATACAAGGCAAAAAAACCACCAACTTTGCTGTAGAGTTTGACAGCAACAAATCATTCTTCAGAACCCTAGAGTGTCATTCAATTTTTGTGTGATGGTGAGAAGCGAATGATAGTGAAACAACAGCCTATTTTACGCATTTTGATTCAAGCAGGTATACTTTGAAAGCACCTGTTGTAAAGCTCCCCTTGGGAGTGGAAGATATTAAAATGTAAGATTTTTGTCCTTTTAAGTGAACTATGGTTCAGTCTGTATACATTCCTTCACTGTACACTGTAACCAATTTTATGATGTTAACATGGCCAGCACAAGCTGGTTCAGAACATTTTAAAACATTCTTAACTAACTAAGGAAGGCAATCAGTTCTTCTGCAGGGATTTCCAAAGAGAAAAATGCTGAACATTGCAGTCTACATCAACAGTCTGAAACTCAGGTCCAAGTTATCTCTTTGTATGCTGTTTTCACCGGAATGAAGGCATTACCTCTACACACTCCTTTTTACGTCTGTATTCAACTCACATCTACTTGGACTCCACAATCAATCATCCCAAGGTGTATCATCAGCCAAAATTTATGTTAAGGCAAAGCTACAACTTAGTAGAAGTATTCACAGCATTAGAACATCATTGGCAAGGCCATCCCTAATTTGTTCCTAATTACCCTGGAGGGATAGGTGGTTAATAAGATCACTGAGCCCCTGCAGTTCATAATCCACAATGAGTAGCAGCGTTTGATACGACTGGGAACCTGGCCAGACAATTTCAGGGGCAGCTAACAAGGCACAGCCACTCTTCTGTAAGGCCAAAACTGGGAATGGGCTGTAGATTTCCTTCCCTGAATGACACTACTAAACCAAATGTGTTTTTGCTAGTACCAGTGTCTTATTCCATATTCCATAACAGAATTAACCAACTGGCAAGGTAAGGTTTTGATTCATTTAGTGAACAAGCCTCTAAATTACAATCCCAGTGACAAAATTATTTTGCCACTGTGCCCTATGACCATTATCAAGCAGCTTGCATGGCTCATAAAGCCTGGTACGAGTGGAGAAATGAGATGCCAGAAGTGGAGGAATGCAGAGATTTGAGGATTGGAGATTTCGGAAATAAAGGGTGTGGAGGGTGCTGAAACTAACGGGAAGGATTGGAATCAGGCGAGCTATTGATCATCAGCTTGAAATGGCTGCGGTTCCTTGCATCCTTGCCTCTGATTAAAAACACCTCATATTAATACTATAGGGTGTGGAAACACCTGGTATTAGTGGTAAAGTGGAGGAAGTTCAGCTCTGAAAGTCACACATCATCCCTGTCATCAGGGCAAATATTCTCATGCTTATTTTATCAAAATTAAGAAGATATCTAGCAATTTACAAATGTTTGGGTAAGGTGAAAAGAAAACAGCAAGGGGAAGGAAGAGATGGATAGAAGAATGAAAACTAAAACAATCCTTAATCAGAAACTTGTGCGAGTGAGTATATAACTGAAATTAGCTGTAGGCTCAGCTCATGGACAGAGATTCCCCTTTTTCAAATCTGTCACTGACTGGGGCAAACAAATAACATCATCTGATTCACTTACTAACTTTTACATGTTATGCGATTTATCTTAAATGTTAAGACTTCTGTTTAAAAGAGTTAAGGTAGGAAACGGGCTTCATAGCGTCTAGATCAGGGGTTCCCAACCTTGGGTCCACACACACCTTGCTTAATGGTATTGGACCCTGGCATAAAAAAAGGTTGGAAACCCTTCGTCTAGATCTAGGAGGTGAATAAAATCGTAGAAATAAATTAGTGAACACCTGAAGTTAAGGCTTTGTAAAAATTACAACACTCTTGCTTTTGTTTTAATCACAAAGTCATGATAGAGCAAGTACGACTATTATCAAGCTGCTTGAATTGCTCAAGTTGGCTGGTGATGTAGTGGCATTGGCACTGGACTTCGAGGTGAATGGTCCGAGTTTGAATCCGGCTGGTTCCTTGCATGCTTTCCATCCGTGCTGGGTTGAGTGTCGAGCGAGCAACTTGGCCTGGTAAATAAACAGTCAAATGCTCTGGAAATGACAGTAATGCCACATGAAGCTTCACAAGGCATGAAAAGTAACAATGAGCAATTAATTGTATTGCTCAAGAAGAAGAATTAAATAATTTCCTCAGCCTTCTTAATTGCTCAGGAAAAACTCTCCAGTTTTGTATCAAATAGAAAGGATGACCTGGAGGCTAACTCATATTGGTTTTGAAGGTTTGAGTTAACCCACAGGATAAAATTTTGTTAGCTTCACGAGAGAAATACTGTAGTCACATTAACTCTATGTCTCTGGCTTGCATTGTCATACTGGACGTTTATTGTTTGCTCATCACTGAATAGTCCTTGAATGTGATAGCACAGTGTAAAGGGACTTGCTAGATTACATTGGATGATAGTTAAAAGTCAACCACCTTTGTACAGAATTGTAACTGCAAGCAAACTGTTGACATTGGTTCTACTCTCACAAGGGTACCAGTGAACCAACTTGGCTTTAACTATCCTCGTATGTGAGATGTTTTCCTTTCCCTCAGCTCAAATGTCTGCAACTGGTTGGACATCTAGTTAATTTCTGTAAATACAAGCGTACTCCGTCTGCAACAGTGAAGATCTGTGCACCAGAAAGTAGTTAATGTAGGAGAGTTAGCCTTAAAAAAAATTCTTATGCTACTTGCTCTAGTGCATCCTTCACCCTATGAGAAGCTTCTCACAGGCTTTCCTCCACCTTTCCACTAATGATAGGCATTGGCCCAGTCTACAGTATTGATAAGAGGGGTTTATACTATTGACATAATAAACACAGCACAGAAAAAGGTCCTTCAGCCCACAATGTTGGGCCAAATTACTTAAAACTAGTATTAAAAAACCTCGCTAACTAATCCTTTCTGCCTACCCAATGTCCATATCCATCTGTAATCTACACATTGATGGTAAAGCTGAAAATTCAGTAGCAAAAGACCTGGAAATAAAAAGTTGGGAGAATTAAGTCCTTCCTGAATGGGATGTGAACTTTCATTTTATTCAGCAATGTGATTGCTTGATTTGTAACCATTTCAGAAAGCTATACCTTCGACATTGGATATCGGAACAGGGTTCAACAGTGAAGTCCAATAAAATGCAGGAAGTTGCTGAGCTCTTGATTTTGATTTCGAAGGAAGCATGGCTTGAGGTTGAGTTATCTGGGCCCAGTGAACAATTCCTTGGTTGACAACCAGGGGAAGGGGAAGGCACACTGCATGTTGTTGGAACTGAATGGGCCAATCTTTTCTAGCCTAGTCTCTCTGATGCTCTCATCTTCCTATCACTTCCCAGTGACTTGTACTTAGGAGCAGAGCAGAGAAATTCAAAGCCCAGACTACTCCTACTGAGCTGCTTAGAAGGAGATAGAGGACTTGAGGAGATGCAGGAAGAGGAAAGAAAAATAAGCAATTGCTGTGTTTTGTAAGAATAAAAAACAAGCCTTTGCCTGAGCAGTCTTCTACAGTATTGAATTTTCTACCCACTGTCAAGATACCTCTCCATCTCTCTCATCCAGGTGGTTATTGACAGGAAATTGTTGCTACCTCGAGCGCTGGTCTGTCCACGTGCATCAGCGTGCACGTCTGACCTGTGGACCAGCTCAGGTTTCATCTCTTAATCATTTACATCTGCGCGGTGCAGTCAGCTACAGAGTCTTTGATATCCAGATGGAGAAAGGGTAACCTGACCCTTCCACAAAAACTTTTCCTAAAATACCATGCTGCACAATATTAAAGACCGCTTGAGGTCTTTTCTGTTTAATTCATTACATTTTATTTTAGTCCAGAACAATTTATCAGCTGGTCATCAGTAATACGTATATGTAAGAGTAACACTGAATTTCCAAAAGCAGAGAGGGGGATGGTGAGGGGGTAGGGAATGCTACAGAGGATGTAGGTCAATTCTAATGGCTAACTACACCCAGGTTCCTGACTTTCAAACTGAAAAATATCAGTAATTTTTAACAGAATCTATGTAAGCCACAGCATGCCATCCTAAAGGCAGTGGGGTTTGAAGAAGGAGTAGCCTTACTGAAAGGCTTCAAAGGAGGAAAAGAGAAAAGGGTCACTTTATCAGTGGAGGTTCAAATCAGACCGACTGTTAGGAAAGTTAAATGGATTCTGTTACAGAGCTAGTGCAAACACACAAGATGTGTGAGAGTGCATTAAATAAATTTATCTTGATTCTGAGAGGCATTTTAATCTGCAACAGCTGGTAGAAATCCAGCTGAGATATTGTGCAGCAGTATAAAAGGGACATTGGAGGGGTCTAAAAAATAGTAAATTCTGTTTTACTAAGAGGGTACTGCACTGCTCCTGGCTGTGAAAACAAAAGTCTAGAATACTTGACTTGGTCCATTTACGGCTGGAGTGACTGCAGAGGCTGAACAGGCTGAAATTAAACGGGGCTGAGCCGTAACTAAACAGACAGCAATGTCAAGTAGAGTTCAGGAAGCAGAAACAGAAAATGAAATATAGTACATGACCACAAAGGAGGGTTTGCTCATATGACTTTAGTCATATAGCATTGGAAACAAGCCCTTCGGCCTCACATTCAAGCAACCATTTTAAAGTAATCCCTTTTTATTTTCGCCACACTCCCACTAACTCCCCCCAACCCGAAATTCTACCACTTACTTACACACTAGGGGTAATTTAACGTGCCCAATTATCCTGCCA
This sequence comes from Mobula birostris, assembly GCF_030028105.1. Taxonomy (NCBI): domain Eukaryota; kingdom Metazoa; phylum Chordata; class Chondrichthyes; order Myliobatiformes; family Myliobatidae; genus Mobula; species Mobula birostris. Next base: position 24,488,419 of record NC_092393.1, read on the forward strand.
ATCTACACATCTTTTGAATGTGTTAAATCCTAATCAGTTTCTGCAAGAAGTTATCATCGGGGCACTGTGCAAAAGGAAATAGAAAAAAAGTTTTCAAAGGTCATCTATTCAGCATTAAGAAATCTCAAGGACATCTTAAACACAAGAGATTCTGCAGATTTGGAAATTTAGAGTAACACGCACAAAATGCTGGAGGAACTCGGCAGGTCAGGGAGCATTTGTGGAAATGAATAATTAGTCAATGTTCTGGCCAAGACCCTTCATCGGGACAGGAAACGAAAGGTGAAGTAGCCAGGAGACTGTGGAGGGAGGAAAAGTAGTACATGCTATGAGATTACAGGAAAGATTCTAGCATCGATAAAGCACTGGCTATGTGGCAGGAGGCAAAGAGTGGGAATAAAGGGAGCCTTTTATGACTGGGTGCCAGTGACTAGTGGTGTCCCATAGGGGTCTGTGTTGGGACCTATCCTTTTTTAGGTTATATGTCAATGACTTGGACAATGGGATTGATGGCTTTGTTGCAAAGTTTTCAAACAATATGAAGATAGGTGGAGGGGCAGGTAGTTTTGATGTAGAGAGGCTACAGAAGAACATTCAAATTAGGAGAATGGGCAAAGAAGTGGCAGATGGAATAGTTTTAAGAAGTGTATGGTCATGCACTTTGGTAGAAGAAATGAAAGGGTTGACTATTTTCTAAATGGAGAGAAAATCAAACGAACAGAGGTGCAAGAAGTCTTGCGCGTCCTTGTGCAGGATTCCCTAAAGGTTATATTTGAGTCTGTGTTGAGGAAAGCAAGTGCGATGTTAGCATTCATTTCAAGATGACTAGAATATAAAAGCAAAGATGTAATGTTGAGACTCTGTAAAGAACTGATGAGGCTTCAGTTGGAGTGTTATGAGCAGGTTTGGGTCCCTTATCTTAGAAAGGATGTGCTGAAATTGGAGAGGGTACAAAGGAAATTCACAAAAATGATTCCAGGATTGAATAGCTTGTCATATGAAGAGAGTCTGATGGCTCTGTGCCTGCTTTTCCATCTATAAGAAATTATTACAACAGACTCTAAGAATGTGTCTTTGGGAATAATATGGTAAGGAAGCAATGTTTAAATCCAAATCTTCCCTCCAGTTCTATGGTTTTCCCTTACCATTTATTTTTAATTGAGTTTTTACAAAAAACAAATCTCTACTAAGAGAATTGACATTAACAACACTTGGAACATTCACATTGCACCCCTACAGCTAGTTATTTTTAAACTTAAACAATGAATGCAAATGAAGGTATATTCTTCGTAGCTATCCTGTTATATACTGAACAAGCAGCATCAGTTGAAAAAGGAACAGTTAATGTTTCAGGTCAAAGATCTATCATCAGACCTATTAACTAATTTTCCCCCCAAATGCCAGCTGACTTGCTGAGTATTTCCATCTTTTTCTGTCTTATCCAAAGTTTCCAGCAACTGGAATTTTTATACTTTCATTTATACAGACCTCCACGATGTAACTCCTTCAGGGAAGCTAGATCAACACAAGAAGGAGAATATAGTGAAGGAGCACTGGTCAAGTGTACTATGGGTTGAATTGAGCACCAACACCCGCATGGAGTCGTTAACCTAAATGGTCGCTTTCCTGCTACTAATGCAATGCAGTACCTCACTGCAGGCTACACTATTGTGACATTTATAGCAGATACATGCCACTTCCTTCCCTCAAAGCATCACTGGCAGCAAGTCACATCATCTAAGCCACAGTCCCAAATTGTAGCTTTGACTTCACTTTTACATCAAAGACTGAGAGTTGCATGTTATTACTGCTTCTTGCTTGACATTGAACATTTTGCATTTCCCCACACCCCTCCCACATAAATTATTATTAGAATATGAAAATAAAGCCACCGTGTTTTTAAAATTCTCACATTCCATGCCTGTGGTGAGTGTTTAGAATATAGAGTCTACTATATCGCACTGGGATAAGGTGAAATTGATTCTCTCAAAGACTCACTTCTCTTTCTCAAAGAATGATGGTAGCAGTCTTTGAATATCTGTCAGGTAGATGCATACAATAAACAGGGGTCAGAGGAGAAACGATAACTGCAGATAGGTAGCACGACTGGATTGAAGTAACAATCAGACAATCCATCCATTTATTTGCTGGTGCTGCAGACGTGAAAGGAATTTGATGAGATTGGTATAATCTACTTAGTACTTATTTGGCAAAAAGAATCACCTGGTACAGCTCCAAGAGAACAGTAATTTTTCAGCTGTCTGGCTATTTCTAGACATACCTACACTCCCTATTCATGAAGTATGTGGAGCCACAGGACAAATTAAAACTCAGGAGGCATTCTCAAAACGTCTAACAGCTGTGAAGGACAAAATAGCGAGTTAAATCACCTATCTTTGACATTCACCATTGACCAGAAAACTCATCAGGAACAGCTACATAAATAAAATGGCTAAAACAGCAGGTCAGAAACTGGGTTCCCAAGGCAAGTGACTCATCTCCTGTTTCTACAAAGTTTCTGTATCGTGGTTTGACACATGAAGAGCGTTTGATGGTTCTGGGAGTGTATTCACTGGAATTCAGAAGAATGAGGAGTGACCTCATTGAAACCTATTGAATGGTGAAAGGCCTCCATAAAGTGGATGTGGAGAGGATGTTTCACCAAATTGGAGTATTCTCTGATCTTAAAGCAGTCCCATTTTGGAAAATTGCAACATTCTTGTACTGACCATCAATAGAATATAATATTAAAATAAATTCAACTAATTCTCATTTCAGAATATTAGCTTTGCAATTCGAAAACAAAAATGTTGCATGGCCTAAAGCTCAAACTGTTAAAGGTCCCAGTAATCCTGTGTGATACCATGTGCTGGCTAAAGTAAGAAAGAATAACACTTCCATTTATATAAATGCCTTTCACACTATGAGAACATCCCATAGCCATGGATATATACAAAAACACAGATAAAGATACATAGATTAAATGTAAATGAAGGGTTTGGGCCCGAAATGCTGCCTGACTTGCTGAGTTCCTGTAGCATTTTGTATATGTTACTCTGGTATTTTCATTGCATTATTATCAATTATAACAAATTGTTCCTTTTCATTTGACATTTTGTTGTGAGATGGCCTACCATCCATAATGTTTTCAGGTTGAACTGGTCTTTCATTAACCATTTTCAAGTTGTTACCATTAATCTCATTGTTCTCATAGAAGGCATGTTGTTTACAACTGAATTCCAGTTCTTACTAGAGCGAGACCTTTGTCTTTGTTAACATTCTTTTCCTCTAGCACTTGTCGTTTCAGTTAAGAATTACTCCTCCAGGGAACATGGAGTCACTATGAAAACAATCATGGTATTGAACAAAATGAGTAACATTGCTCTTTGCTGGGAGATATAAAATTATCGAGGTTATTGGTCATAACTGGTGCCAAGTTATGATCAAAAGTCCCTGAAGGTCAAAAATTTTTTTAAAATCAAAATGTGCAACTTCTCAACAAAATATGTCCATGTGAACGTTTAAATCTTTCTTTAAAGTGAAAAAAAATGCTCTATTGTAAAAGAATGGTGCATAGAGTCTGATATCTCCAGTCCTGCTGAAGCGTCTCGGCCCGAAATGTCGAATGTACTCGTTTCCAAAGATGTTGACTAGCTTGCTGATCCTCCAGTATCTTGTGTGTGTTAATTGGTTCAATAGCAGGTTGTCACCAACAGAGAGCAAAGACAAAGTGCCTTATGTTCAAACTGCTTGAATTAGTATTCCATTTCTAATGTGAAATTATGTCAGGAGAGGAAACAGTCAAACAGTCTCTGTAGCTAAGAACTGCTCATAATATCCACCACACTTCCACCTCTGTAACAAAGTACACATCCACTAAAAATGTCAATGGACCTCCTCAAGATGAAGGGGCCATGAGTATTCCCAAGAAGCAGGGCATTTATTATTAATAAAAATCATGAGCATTTAGGGAGTGGAAGCCCTTGCTGCTGATGAAAAGTCCCAAATTATTAATCAGAACCTTGAGGACATCTAGTCAATGGCTGCCCACATTCATTAGAAGTCAGCAACTCTGGCAAAACCATAGTACCACAACCCTACTTTCTACTTACACAATAAACAACACAGGTGGAACCCTTTCTTCACAGAATGCCTTGGTGATCTCTGTAATTCTGCAGAGACCAGGAAATCGAGAAATATGGCGAAAAAAAGTCTACTGTGGCCACCTGGAATGATCCAGTGGTGAGCAAGTTGAGAGTTTGCCTTCAGGGAACCCACAAGAGGTTGGCTGAGGATCTGGAAAGCAGAATCCTGTGAAAATTATGCTTACCAGACACATTCAGATACAATGTAGTGTCTCTAAAGACTCAGAGAAATAGATGGTCATGTCCTTGCCTTCTACCTGAAGGTCTCTGACCTTCTGAATGACCTTTCATGTCTATCCAAAGGCACCAATAATAGATAGCTACTGGCAGTGTCATCACAGGGTGACACATTGAACAAGTACCCCAACAGCTAGGTGCTTAAAAAAAAGTCTTGTTAGACGTAGCATCTGCTGTAAACTTTGGAAGATGTCAGGGCAGCTTAAGTCAGAATCAAGTATATTATCACTGATGTGATGTGACACTTCTTGTTTTGCAGCAGAAGCTTTCATAGATTTTTATAAATGCACCGTAGAAAGCCTTCTTCTAGGGTGCATCACAACCTGGTATGGAAGCTGTCCTGTCCAAGACTGAAAGAAGCTGCAGAAGATCGTGAACACGGCGCAGCACATTACACAAACCAATCTTCCATCCTTGGACTCACTTTAAACCGCATGCTGTCGGAGCAGTGCTGCCAGGATAATCAAGGACACGACCCACCCAGCCAACACACTTTTCGTCCCTCTTCCCTCCAGGAGAAGGCTCAGGAGCTTGAAGACTTGTACGGCCAGATTTGGGAACAGCTTCTTTCCAACTGTGACAAGACTGCTGAACGGATCCTGACCCAGATCTGGGCCGTACCCTCCAAATATCCGGACCTGCCTCTCAGTTTTTTTGCACTACCTTACTTTCCATTTTTCTATTTTCTATTTATGATTTATAATTTAAATTTTTAATATTTACTAATTTTTACTATTTTTAATATTTTTAATATTTAATACTTGTAATCCAGGGAGTGGGAAGCACAGAATCAAATATTGCTGTGATGATTGTACGTTCTAGTACCAATTGTTTGGTGACAATAAAGTATAAAGTATAATAAAGTACAGTGCAAAGACATAAAATTACTACAAATTACAAAATACGTAAACAGTGCAAATAAACAGAATGGCAAGGTAGTGTTCTCGGGTTGCTTAGAAATCTGATGATGGGGGAGGGAGGAGCTGTTCCTAAATCATTGAGTGTGGGTCTTCAGGCTCCTGGAATTTCTCCAGGAGTAGTGATGGTAGAAATGAGAAGAGGTCACATGCTGGAAGGTTAATGATGGATGCTGCCTTTTTGAGGCACCACCTCTTTAACGTGGGGAGGTTTGTGAAAATGCAAATATTGTTACTTTAACATCTTTAAATTAAGAATATTTATTGGAAGAAAAAGTGCGTGTGTGGAGGTAGGAGGCAATTTGTCAATGAAAAGTCTACACTACATTTCATTGCCCACACAGAAATGCTGATGAAAATTACCCATGCACGTTATGTTGTGCACAGTAATTAAAGTAGATCATTCTTTGGCGCAATTAGCTGTTTCCTGTATTCTGATAGACAAATATTGTGTTTTTAATACCCTTGAGAATATAGGAACGTGTGCAATCATAATTTATCTTTACATATTGTGAGAAATGCTATGACTTTAAATGATTAAAAGATTAAACAGCAATTGAATTTTTCACCAGAACAATAATGGAGCTCTGGCCCTCACTATCTAAAAGGCCAGTGGAGGTGTAAACACTCACCTTGTAAAAGGTACTTCGCTAAGTTTCACCCACAGAGCCGGGATGATCAGCTCTTTCTGACTGAATTGTGTAAGATGGGCCAGGTAGCCCCACTGTGATTCTATTAAATAATACTGAACATTTACCAATATTCAAAGCCCTCCCACCCACCCCAAGCTGAAATTCTCACAAGCAGTTTTTCATCAGTTAGTTACTCTCTCCTCACTGTTCTCCAGCACTACTTTGCCAAGGAAAAATTCATCTTCCAGGCTGTCAAAAGGTTTACTCAAGGAATGACCCTGCTGAATTTCATTTATTGTCAGCAATGCTGCCTTTTAGAAAATGAGTTAAACTGGCCTCCCATCTGTACTCTCGGGTGGATATAAAAAATTTCATTATACCAATTTAGAAAGTAAGTAACTATCCTATGCAAATAAAAATGATCTTGTTATTATCATAATGCTTTTTGGTTAAGTGGATGGGCATATTGGCTGCAAAGAGCATTGCATCTGTGACTGTACTTGAAAGGTACTACATTCGTTATAAAGCCTTTGTAAAAAGCTATGTGCTTAGCCCCCTGCTCTGTTCATTTTATAATTATGACTGTGAGGTCCAATGACATAGTTAACTTTGCTGACAACATCACTGTTGCTCACCAAATCAAAGGTGGTGACAAATCAGCAGATAGGAGGGAGACCGAGAGTCTGGCTGAATGGTGCCACAACAACAACCTCTCACTCAAGGTCAGCAAAGGCAAAGAGCTGATAATTGACTCTAGGAGGTCCATGAGCCAGTCCTCATCAGGGAATCTGAGGTGGAGAGGGTTAGCAACTTTAAGTTCCTCAGCATTATCATTTTAGATGACCTATCCTGGGTCCAGCACGTAACTGCACTACAAAGAAGTCATGGCAGCACCCCTGCTTTCCTAGAAGTTTGCAAATTTTCGGCATACCATCTAAAATACTGACAAACTTCTATAGATGCACAGTGGAGAGTATACTGACTGCATGCATCATGGTCTGGAATGGAATCACCAATGCCCTTGAACAGAAAAGCCTACAAAAAGTAATGGATACATCCTCGTTCATCACAGGTAAAACCCTCCCTACCACGAAACACATCTACAAAGGGTACTGTCACAGGAAAGCAGCATCTCTCCCCCCCCACCAACCTCCCATCCAGGCCATGCTCTCTTCTCATCAGGAAAGTGGTACAGGAGCCTCAGGCCCCACAACACCAGGTTCAGGAACAGTTATTACCCCTCAATCATCAAACCCTTGAACCTTGAACATAAAACACAATTTTTGTCCATCAGAATACAGGAATAACTTTACTCATCCCAACACTGAAATGGTTCCTCAACCTATGGACTCGCTTTCAAGGACTCCGCAATTCATGTAATCAATATTTATTGCTTATTTATTATTATTATTATTTTGTTTTTTTCCTCTTCTACTATTTTCACAGTTTGTTTTCTTTTGCACATTGGTCGTCCGTCTTTGTTGGGTGCGGTTTTTCATTGACTCTTGTGTTTCTTTGTACTTACTGTGAATGCTGGCATATACTTTGAAAGATATGGTATTAGAGGGGTGGTACATGACTGGTTAAGTAGTTATTTGGAAGACAGTTATCAGTATGTACATATAAACAACTCAAATTCAAAACTTTTGAGGGTAACTTGTGGGGTTCTACAAGGTTCAGTGCTTGGTCCATTGCTGTTCATTTTGCATATAAACGATATATGTATGATCTCTCAGACATTAAAATGTATATTATTTGCTGATGATACAACTATATTTTGTAGTGGGGAGCATCTGAAACAACTTTTGGATACAGTGGAGAAAGAACTAAAAATTATAAAGAAATGGTTTGATACTAACAAGTTATCACTGAATCTAAGTAAAACTAAATTCATAATACTTGGAAACCGTGTACCAAACTCCTATAGTAAACTTAGAATAAATGATGTTGAAATTGATCAGGTACCTGAAAAAAAATTTTTAGGAGTGGTAATAAAATTAAGCTGGAAACCACATATAAATTATGTCAAAGCAAAAATGTCAAAATCTATTGCAATGCTGTACAAAGCGCAAGATTTCTTAAATCAGGAATCTTTGCATACATTATACAGTTCACTTATAGTCCCATACATGACTTACTGTGTAGAGGTATGGGGAAATACATACAAAACAAATATAAACTCAATTTTTCTACTCCAAAAGAAAGTCATATGAATTGTAAATAAGACAAGATATTATGAGCCAACCAATCCACTATTTATTCAACTAAACACTTTAAAATTCAGAGATTTCGTAGATTTTAAAATAATACAAATTATGTATAAAGTAAAAAATGGACAGCTACCACAAAGTATCCAAAGGTTGTTTAAAATGAGAGAAAGTCAACATGATTTGAGAGGAACATGTATATTTCAAAAACAAAGGATAAGAACGAATGTAAAAAATCATTGTACTTCAGTCTGAGGGGGGAATCTACGGAACAGTTGTAGTGTGAATTTAAAAACATGCACCATACTTAACAAGTTTAAAAAATAATTTAATAAAATACATAATTTAAATAAATAGGAGTAATGTAAATAAATCACACTTGAAATTGGATTTTGTGTTAAAAGATTATGAAATTTTTTGTTTTGATGTGATGATTGACGCCAAATATGTTGTTGTATGAGTAAGAGGGGTAGGCGTAATAAGCTGCAGCTTCAGCCTACACCCTTTCGGTCTGTTTTAAAGAATATCTATGGTTTTTTGTTGTAATTTTGTGTTATGAAATCATCGTTATGAAATCAGCATTGAAAATGATGCTTTTTGGGTATGTTTGTACTGACCGAAATAAATTTCATTCATTCATTCATTCACTTTGAACTTTTGAACTTTGAAATACTTTGGAACATCCTATGAGTGTGAAAAGTATTCATCCAAGTTCTTCTGCTCAGTAAGTTTACCAATTCTCTGCAATTGTTATATCTTTCCAGATGTTTAGAGAACTTATAAAGGGGAAAAGGGAAATGGAGGAGGAATAAATACTCTGTCTTCAAGGAAGATGCTGAGGAATCAAGGATCTAGAGTAAATGACAAAATAAAAGAATGTACTGATAAAACTCAAGAAGATAACGAGCCTGAAAAGCAGCAATTATCAAGGACCTGGTTGAGGAGATCAAACATAATATTTCCATGCTCCAGTACAACAAAGTCAACTGTGAATCTGAGTGGTGATGAAGATACCAAAAAGCTCTAAGGAGATACAGATAAGGTCGATGAGCTGAAACCACACAGTAAATGATGAAGAATGTCAGGCTATCCTTTTAATAGAAAAGTCAAATGCTGAATATGTAAAACCTTGAAAATATTATTTATAGAAATGAGTAATATGATGGTTGAAAATAAAATGTCTTGTAATACCAACAGGAGACTGTATTGTGAAACATATGTCAATTTCAGCTTCCTGTTAAAAAAAATGTTTTCAGAACTGTATGCACTGTTTGGCATAGAACCTCCAGAAGTGAAATGCTAGAGATGGAGAATAGCTACTGGATTTTAAAAATGGGGTCTTCCTCTACGGCACATATAACACACGAACTTGATATTTGTTTCACAGTTAGGACTGACCCAATAGGTTCATTTTAGTAATTATTGTTACAAAATCTTCTCTTGCAATACCAACAGGAGGCTGTATTGTGGAAAATTATTTCTTTAAACAGGAAATTAAAATTGACTAATATCTTCAAAACTGTATGCACTGTTTGGCGTAGAATCTCAAGTGAAATTCTTGTCAAATTTCATTATTTGTGCAAGTCATTTGTTTTCCTATCCCTGGTTTGAACTGATTAAGCTATCTTACAACTGGGATTTAAAACAGGCTGCGGACTTGAGCTTTACATCATTTTGTTCCGATTTTTATTTTGTGTTTGGGTTTGAATCCAGTTCTTTTCCAAACTGAGAAAACAGGCAGTCATTGCAAAATAGAAATGACAATTATTTCCCGTTCTTCCTGTTTGCTAAATTATGTTTTTGACGGATGCTTAGTTAATTAGATTTGAAGACCTGGAGTAGGCCCCATCAGCTTCTCAGCTGCTGTTCAGTAAGATCTTGGCCAATCTAATCGTAATCTCAATTTTGCTTTATTGATTACCTGTGGTCACCTTTCTCCTATTTGCTTATCATGTATCTACCAGCTCTACATAAAAATAGCCAAAACACATGGCTTCCAAAGCCCTTTGAGATGTGCATTTTAAGCAAAATACTCAGAAAATATTTTGCGTTATGTCTGTCTGCAATGGATGGACCTCATTTTTGAGCACAGACCTCTAGTGGTAGATTCTCCCATGAGAAAATATCCTCCCAACATCCACCCTCTGAAGATTTTATCTGTTTCAGTCCTCCCCATTCACTCTTCTGAACTCCAACAGATATATTAAATAAACTACAATTACTAGCATGGCAGGCTTGGGGATCCATGCCACATATTTCTCTGTTGGGTTATTTGGCCTTTTAATGCATTGTACTTTCGTAAACATGTATTGCTAGTCATGTGGACTTAGCTTCTCTTATTACAGCATTCTACTTTGGTATATGATATTCTGAAGTGAACTGAATAAATCCAGCTGGACTCTAGTCCCCTGTCAGAGAGATTGCACTTTCTGCGAGAGTAGCCTCCTAGCAGCACCTCAGTGAACTGCTGTAGGTTAAAGGTCGTTTCTTAAATGTGACAACATGGTGGCATGATAGCATAACAACTAGTAATGTTATGTGATGCCAGCAGTAAGATCAGGGTTCGATTCCTGCCACCGTCTATAAGGAGTCAATACGTTCTTTCTGTGATTGCATGGGATTCTGCTGGGTGCTCTGGTTTCCTCCCACATTCCAAAGGCGTACAGGTTAGAGGTAGTAAGTAATGGCTGCGCTATATTGGCACCAGGAAGTACGGTGACACTTGAGGTCAGCCCAGCACAATCACCGCTGATTTGATTTGACGCAAACGACGCATTTCACTGTATGTTTCCATGTACTACGAATGGTAGTAAACCAATTGTAAAGCAAATCTCAGGATCAACTACTCCAGTTCAAAACTCCACCAAGTGATAGTGTGCTACATTGCTTCTCAAAGGTTATGACCCCTCAACCGTCAGGCTCTTGAACCAAAGCTAATAACCTTACTCATCTACACTCACCCCATCACTGAACTGTTCCCACAACCTATGCACTCACTTTCAATGTCTTTTCATCTCCTGTTTTCAATATTCATTGATTGTTTGTTTGTTTATTTATTCATTTTTGTATTTGCACAGTTTGTTGTCTTTTGCACATTGGTTGTGAGGCAGCCGTTCTTTGATTCTATTGTGTTTCTTGTACTTATTGTGAATGCCCGCAAGAAAATGAATCTCAGGGTTGTATATGGTGATATATATGTACTTAAATAATTTGCCTTGAACTTTGAATTTACTTTCCACTATTACAATGCTCATTTTATCAATATTTTCAAAAACTTACACATTAACCCATATTTTGTGAAGACTCTACAAAAATTGATTCAAACGCATAATTGATTTTAAAAAATGTCATAGGCATGTTATAATTTTTTTTCAATGAAAGCTAGTTCCTTCCTCATACAAGATCAGAGATGAGTAATGGTAGCAATTGAAACAGATGCCAGCTCGATAAATTATTCAACTGAAATAGTAACTTTTTTTTCTATATCCACAGATACTGTCTAAACTGTTAATAATTTCCTGCAGTTTCTTTTAATATAATTCAACAAAAATAGCTTTCAATTTGTGCAAAGCACCTTCAATAATTACCACTCTGGATGTAAATTGTCCTGATAGACAAACCCCAACAAGCAGCAATACAATGAAGTAATAACATTTCTGTAAGCAACATCACATGACACACCCAACCCTTCACCAAAGTTTATGGCTGTAATTAAACGGTACCTTTCATAAGTAAAATAGCCCAAAGCAAAATGGGTACTTTTACAGCATAGTTATAGTGTAAGTAAAGAAAATGCTGCAGCCAGTTTTACACAGAGGAAGATTCCACAACATCAGTTAGATACATGATCCATTTTCTTGTTAAATAAAAAGAGTAAATAAATGAACAAGCAACCAACACTGAATAGCCATGAAGGAGAACTTCCTTGTCACCCTCAAAATAGTGCTTGGTAATCTGACGTGGCAGACAGGACCTTGGCTTAAATTCTCAGCTAAAAGAAGGTGCCACCCACAGCATAGTTCGCCTTCTCTCTCTCAGTGTAGAGCAACGTGCTATTCATGCACCGCACTATTTGCTGTTTTTGATTGTGTCTTACAATTTGGTTTTCATTTTGTAATTCCGCACAAACATGCCTCTAAAGGGAAAATTCAAAATGAGGGAAATGACAGTCAAAGTGATCTTGCTTAATTAATAGAGTTTAATTCCAGAATTTATTTTCCAGAATTGTCATCTTCATTACAGATAGGTAGGTGATTTGAAAACTGAAACAGCAGTGAATCTCCACTGTCACCAGTTTTGCACAATCTGTTCCACTGTGAAAATGCCAGAATGCCCAGCACACTATAGCAATTCATTAGCACTGACTCCAAATAAAGTGCCTCTGCTGTCCTACATTATCCCTCTTCAGTAATGCACAGATGCCCCAGTTGGAACTTGGTAACATATGCCATTTTAGGTTTGGCAGCTCAGAAAGTTTTGGTTTACAATGGTGGCTGGACCATACTGACTTTTTGCCAGGGTTTCCAATTGGCATTACATCTGGGTTTACCATGTATGAGCTGCAATTCAGGAATCACCTTGTTCCGCCTCGGGAATCAGCATGGAATTCTAAAAGCAGGCACAGCTTTGCTGTAATAGATCAGCATTATGCAGGGGTTAAAACAAAAACCACCACTTAGATCCCTACTTATTAGAACTCAGGAGGTGGCCATTCATCTCATCAGATGCATGCCACTCACAGAGCAAATTCCATCAGTTCCAATCCCCCCCCACCTTATTTCTCTGTAACTCTCCAATTCACTCTTTTACATGCCCATCAACTCCCCTCTGCACTTTTTTGTCCCTTAATCCAATGAAATATCCTTGAGTTATGGAATAAAATGAGAGTACCAACAAAAACCAACATAGGAAACATGCAAACTGCACAATGACAACACCCAAAGTCAGGATTAAGCATGGCTCCTCGGAGCTGTTGGACAGCGGCACTAATTCCTGCACTCGCAATGCCTGGCAGACAAACAGAAACTCACTGGGGTTTGCAAGGCAGGCATTTAGGAGGGGAAGGTAGCTTATTTGAAAATTATTAAGCTTTAGTGTTAACTATTTGTGTTTTAGTTAACTCTGGAAGTTTCATTTTCCTTACTTAATTCCAATTTCATTCAAAGTTTGTAAATCTCTCAATGTCAGATATGATCAGATATGTAGTATTAAAATCAATGCAAATTTCATAAACGTCAAAGCCCTGGCCACAATTTTGCCAGCTGTTCGAGAATGCCAGAGAAAATAATGGGGACCAAGCTTCCACAATGCACTGCCTGATCTGCACTCACTGTCCAGACCATGGTGCTGGAAGTAAGGGCATGGAGGGTCACCAATCTCTGTCCTCTGCCTCCAGCCCACACAAGTACTAGTATAGTTCCAGACTGAGGGAGTTAATATGCAGAGCCTGACAGTGTAAAGGGGAGGCTACTTATAATGTCTAATACAAATTTCCCATCCAGAAAGATTATTGAAGCTGTTTTCTTAGTCTAAAAACATTACATCTCCTATCAAGGTATCCAAATTTCATAGTAATTTGCACTTTACTCAGAAGGAATTCATAAGAGTTACATTTATTACCACTGACTTACATGATGTTGTTTTGCAGCAGCAGTGCACTGCAAAGACAAAAAATTATTATGAAATATAATGAATAACTTTGATTAAAAGCATTATATCATAGCTACTTCCTCCTGAATTTCAGCTTAAATATTGTTGAGCTCAACAATGAAAAATTCAGAAGTTATCTACTGGTTGTATAAAGTTGGAAGATAAATAATCATTTTTCTGGCAAAGATAGAAAATATTTCTTCTACTCCTCCTGTTCTGCATATAAACAAAAACAAAGCACAGTAGAATGGAGGAAGCCTGGAAAGGAAAATAGGAAATGTCAGGCAGCTATAACCCCAAGTTTCTCCAACTGGTTTCCAGAATTCCTGCCATATCGATACAGTTTTAAGCCTCGACACCAGATCATCATGAACAGAATTCTAATGTGCGTAAGAGATTAGGTAAAGCAACTCAAAATTAGCAATTTCCTAGAAATGTACAGCAGAGCCTAAACTTTTAATGGTCATTACTGTCTGGTATTGGAAAAACTTACTTCATGCATTATCAATGTGTATCAAAACAAATATTGCTGCCTAAAAACATATTCGTTTGTACTTTTGGTTGAGATCAAGTGAAGAAGATCATGGCAAAAGAGATTTAAGTTTAGATTTAACTTTTTACAGGTGGTCCATGCATGGCAGGAGACTATAAAACACACTGTCATGGAGTAATGGTTGTAACTCTTTAACTTACTTAACACCAGGAAGCCCAAAACTAATTCCACTCTCAAGGGAGTGAAATAAAAGAGTAAGAAAATCTCATGACAACTAAACAGATTTGGTAGCACTAAACATGGAGGACTGCATATTGTTCTGGTCCCTTTATTTAACAGGATAGTCGCGCTTCTATTGGAGATAGTTCAAAGAAGATTCATTCCTTTGATTGCTGGAATATACAAATTGATTTTTGAGAAATGACTTGGGTATACCTCCATTTGGGCATTCTCACTGGAGTTTTGAAGAATAAATCACATTAGATCCTAAATGGGTTTGACAGAATAGTAATAAGAGGACATTTCTTCTCATGGGCAAATCTAGAACTAGGAAGCAAGAGTTTCTGAATGACTACAAGATGCCTTGCTATAATTACATGGCTTGAGAGACCACACCTGGAGTATTATACATTGTTCTGGTCTCCTTATTTAATAAAAGACATACCTGCTGTAGAGGGAGTGCACTGAAGATTCAGACTGATTGAGAGAGATTGAGAGAGGTAGATGGAGGAGACTGGGCCAAATGTGCCTGAATTCTCCAGAGCTGAGAAGAAGAGAGCATCTCGCTTAAAATGTCTGACAAGGCTGGATAAACTGGATGAAAAGAAGATACCTCCATTGACTGAAGGGTCTAGAACAAAGAAATATAGGCTCAGATAATCAGAACTTCTTCATTGAGAGGATGGTGTGGAGACAATTTGAATCCAAGTCATTGAATACATTTAATGGGCAGATACAAATTTCTGGACACAAAGTTATCAAGGAATACTGGCTAAGAGAATGAGAAAGAATACGAGCTTGAGATAGAGTATCAGTCATGCTTGTATTGAATGGAGAAGCAGACTCAAAAAGCCCATCTCCTATTCCTGTTTTTATAGAGATATTAATAAGGAGTCCTTTCTTCTCTCAGAATGCTGTGAATCTAAGGAATTCTCTCCCACAGAGAGCTATAGAAATATATTTGTGGACTTGTGACTTACTAGGGAGTTGTCGGTTATGTGAAACAGGCTGAGAAGTGGACTTAAGGTCAGGGTCAGCGCAGTCATGAACAGTGGGAAGTTGAGAAGCTCTATTGCCTGTTTTTACCTCATAATTATTAATTTGCCTACGTTTGAACTTCTTGGAATTATTTTCTACCTAATCCTTTTGATCTATGCATAAAACAAGACTGGTTACATCATAGTTTGTTCGGGCAATTCAAATGCACAGGAACGTAAGAAGATAAAGACAGACGTGGACTTTACCCCAATACATCACGTGCACATCCCTTATCATCATCAGTAGTATCTACAGGAGGTACTGCTTCAAGAAAGCAACAACTATCAGAGATCCACACACAAAATGCTGGAAGAACTCAGAAGGTCAGGCAGCATCTTTGGAAATGAATAAACAGTCGAGGTTTCGGACCAAGTCCCTTCATCAGAATTGGAAAGCAAGGGGGAAGACACCAGAAAGATGGTAGGAGAGGAGGATAGCTAGAAGGTGATAGGTAAAGCCAGGTGGGTGGGAAAGGCAAGGGGCTGGAGAAGGAGGAATCTGATAGGAGAGGAGAGTAGGCCATAGGAGAAGGGGAAGGAGGAGGCGACCAAGGGTGAAGTGATGGGCAAGTAAGGAGCGATAAAAGGCCTGAGTAAGGAATAGAAGAGGGGAGTGGGAGGGGAACAATTACTGGAAATGGAAATCGATATTCATGCCATCAGGTTGGAGGCCACTTAAGCAGAATATAAGGTATTGCTCCTCCACCCTGAGGGTGGCTTCATCTTAGCACAAGAAGAGCCCATGGACCAACAGGTCAAATCCATCAAAGATTCCCACCGTCCAGGCCATAACATTTTCTACAGCTACCATTGGGCAGGAGATATATAGATCTGAAGTGCCATACCACTAGGTTCAAGAACAGCTGCTTCCCTCCAACTTGCCTGTTCTTGAACGCTATAGCTTATAGCAACACGATAACCGCTTTGACCACGTTGTATTAAAATGGATTTTGTTTCTTTTGTTCTTTCTTGCAAGAACTGTGCATAATTTATGATTGAATTATGATTTTTTTGTGAAAGCTGTGTGCCTGTGATGATGTTGCAAGAAATTCTTTTTCACTCCACTTGCACATGCATGTACTTGTGCATATAATAAACTCCTCTTTGACCTTGATGCCCGCAGGGAAATGGGCAGCTGTCATTCTTTGGTGGAGGCAGTTCATCTGAATGTCACATGTGTAGTGTTCTGACCCATTATTTCCTTCCAGATGCTGCCTGGCCTGCTGAGTTTGATTTATGTTCCAGATTTCAACATCACTGGTCTCTTATGTCCTCAGTCAGCTTTCCATTGATATGAACACGGCTGATGGCTTATGAAACTCTACCAACAAAGGAGAATCATTTAAACAAAATGTTAAAGGTGCTGTAGCTGAGTGAAAAGTCTGGGCGTATTTCACAGGTTCTGCTATGGCTAGGCTGGGAGGTCTGGGTGGTGCTGGTCGTGCTGGCTGCTGAGGTGGTTTGCAAACAAAGTCCTCCAATGATTTCTGAACACAATACCCAAAACTTGTCTTCCCACAAAACATCTTATCCATTAGCTGTACTCGCACACAAGCACTAAAATTAGATCAAAATTTAAAAAAAACAGCAGACAGTGGGAAGCTAAATGATAATTTAATCTAAAAAAGAAAGTGCTGGAAATACTTTGCAGGTCAGGCTGAATCTGAGGGAAGAGAAACAAAGTTAGTAGTTCAGATCAAAGACCCTTCGTCAGAACTGTGAAGTGAAAGAAAGAAACTTGTTCAGCTGCAGGGAAGGTGAGGTGTCCGACGAGAAAGAACTTAAGTGACCATGGAGACAAAGCTGCAAACATGGTATCTGGTCAATGGGAGCAGTTTGACAATGAGAATATAGGCAAAAGAATGCAGGAATGACCAAATACAGACCAGGAAGGTATATAAGGTATGTCTGGCAGGTCAGACTGGGCAAGACCTCCACTTCCAGAGGGAAAATAACAGATTTAACCAATATCACAAATGGATGACTGGTACTTGCAGAGAAATCAAGTTCCTTTAAGTTGTAGAATTCAATATTAAGTCCAGAAAGTTGCAACATGCTCAAAGAGAAGGTGAGGTACTGTCCTCCCTCCCCGAGCCACACCAATCAGGGGTTTGGAAGGGTCAAGCAGAGCGGACTCATTGGCTCACTCACTGAGTCAGTGAGACAGACGTACCACGCCTCCTTGCTCCCCATTGCAGCTGTTTCTATGATCCTCTTCCATACACTTGTTTTTGTTCATTTCTCACTCGCAAACAGTTCTGGTTATGAGCAGTGCTCAGGAACAGAGCGCTCAGAAAGGTGGCATCCACTATTAAGGACACCCTTCACCCAGATGATGCCCTTTTCTCACTGTTACCATTAGGAAGGAGGTACAGAAGCCTGAAGGCACACACTTAATGATTCAGGAACAGCTTCTTCCCCTCTGCCACCCAAATCCTGAGAGGACATTGAACCCTTGGACACTACCTCACTTTTTTTTAGTATTTATTCACAATTTCTAATTTAACTATTCAATATACATATATATATATATATATATATATATATATATATATACTTACTGTAACTGATTAATTTATTTTTCTATATTATCATGTATTGCATTGTACTGCTGCCGCTAAGCTAACAAATTTCATGAGATACTGTATGCCGGTGACATTAACCTTAATTCTGATTCCGACTCTTTCACTACCTGGTGACTTCCTGTAGCAGCACAATCGTAAGCTGTTGTTTCTAGCAACTCTGGCTTTGGACAGAGTAACTTTAATGTTTAACCACTTTTTCAAAAATAATAAAATGTTTGTTTGGAGAGAAAATCAAGTTTCAATATATGTAGAGCACAGACTGTTTTCATATCTACTCGAAACATTTCAGCTGAGCTGGGGTCTTTGCTAGTTCAGGTGTCTGCTGGGGACCAGTACTAGCTCTGTTGGATATATAATGTTAATGCTGAGAGTCTCCCTGTCATCCATTGGAGACATTTATCAGGAGCACTGCACAGGCAGGGCCTTTAGTATTATTAAGGATCCCAGCCATCCATCCAGCGTCCTCTCCGGCTTTCTACCATCAAGCAGGAGACTACAACGTATAAAAACTAGAACCGTTAGAATGAGAAAGTTTCTTCTCCCAGGCTATCAGGCTTCTGAACTCCCTGCCATATTATATTCGAAGTGTCACTGGTTCATCTGTTCCCTACCTTATAATATTTAATATTAATATTAATATTCTTTACTCAGAGAGTGGTAGCTGTGTGGAACGAGCTTCCAGCAGAAGTGGTTGAGGCAGGTTCGGTGTTGTCGTTTAAAGTTAAATTGCACAACTATATGGACAGGAAAGGAATGGAGGGTTATGGGCTGAGTGCAGGTCGGTGGGACTAGGTGAGAGTATGAGTTCAGCACGGACTAGAAGGACTGAGATGGCCTTTTTCCGTGCTGTAATTGTTATATGGTTATATGGTTATTAATGCACTTAAGTTTGCTATTCATGTGTGATTCATCTATAGATTTTATCCTTCATAAGTTATCATTATGTGTGTTACGTGTACTACTGTGCTTTACACCCTGGATCTAAGAAACTTTGTCATTTGTTGCTTCCCCAAGTCATCTGTTAAAGGTGACTAATCTTTACCCTGTGGAAATTCATTTAGATACAAATACATTCCAGTGAATAATTATTGCAGGAATGAACTCCCTCTCTTGCTGAAAGCCTAATTGACCTTCCAGAAGCATTTATCAGCCATGGTCTCTCACGAAAGGGCTAGGTTTGAATCATCAAATCTTAATAATTCTGTCAAGCTGATCTACTGTATGTCAAACCCACAGACTTTCAAAGGAAACAGCTCCAATTGGTGAAAGGATGACGAACTCTTACTCAAGACCTGAAAAGCAACCAAGTGCTTGCCAAGCATTTTCCTGCAGAGGCCATCCTGAGGAAGAGAAGATGTCCTCTTTCCAAAAAGGCCTGATAAATAAAACAAACTGGTTTTGATGTCTGTTGTCAGCCATTTCCTTCTGCCAGGGCAACGTGCATCAGAATAAGATGTTTCTTCTCCTTTCCAAACTTAATCCAAGATGCAACTGCCTCCATGCTGAGGAGAAGTTCATTCTTGTCAAGTCCCCTGCCAGCAGTAATTGAAATGAACTATGCACCACAAACAATGGATTTATTCCTCTGCACCATGAGAACACTCTTCACTTACTAATGACATACTGACAAAGGAATGGCTTCGTTAGCATTTTGACTTCTTCACCAGTTATGCCAAGAGACTCATAAAAAGGCTAAGAATGCTTACATCCTCCAAAATCAACCTCTGCCAACTAAATTAGTAATTTCAATATAATTTTTGATACCCTTACCTGTTTTTTGTAACATGCAACTAAAATACAGTGGCATAGCTATCAATTCTCTGCTCAACCTGACACGACACGATCAAGTGAGCGGAACACCGTTAAAAAAAGAAATGGGGCCATTTGGAATATTCTGGAGAAAGTTCCTGCATTTCCAATAGGTCAGCGGGAAAGGCAAGACACAAGCTTTACAATGGTGAGAATGGTGGACAGCTTACTGTGAAGAACCTCCCAGGCACAGGCCCAATTCTAGCAAGCAGTGAATAGTGAATGTTATTATGAGCTTTCTTTCTGATGCTGAGTGAGCAGTGTATTTTATAGAAGTGGACACTTTTGGAGCCACAGAAGTTCCTCTGCCTGTTTCCTATGCTACAACAAGGGTTCCCAACCTGGGGTCTTTAGACCCCTTGCTTAATGGTATTGGTCCATGGTATTACAAAGGTTGGGATCTCCTGTGCTACAACCAGATCTATGAAGTACTTCACCAAAGTCCATTGCCTACGTGCTAGATGTTTGTGTGGACGGAGACCAACATATTCAACTGCCCAATGATTACAGGGCATCTGGTTGCCAATGGGCAGCCCCTGATGGAGCAACAGGCCACACCGTGTTTCCTACTCACCTGCAGTTCTGTAGAGGGCCACCAGTCAGCTGCTAGGGTGTGTGCCTGAGGTCAGCTTGGTGGGAGTATGAACAAGCTGGTGATCATTTGCCAGCTTACTTCAGCTCTCGCTCTGCTCTTGGTGCCCGAACCATAGTTCAGGGCAAGTACTCTTCTGTCTTATATTTGCATGATATTGTCTGGCAGCCACTCACTCAACCACTGCACAACCCACTCTTGGTACTTCGAGGCACCATGCAGGCGACCTGACAACATAATAAAATGCCTGGTCTAAGCAGTGAATAGTAGTTAATGTTATTGTGCTTCAATTGCTTCTACTCTTTCATGCAAAAGGCACATCTGTTTTGTGGTTCACAGAGGGCAGACAATGAACAACCAATAATGAAAGGGCCTGGCACATTCAGATAGAGCTTTTGGCCTTAGTTTCCAACCCTACTGGGCCCAAATTTCAAAGTACAGGTTTCCCCCGCCATCCGAAGGTAAAGCATTCCTATGAAACAGTTCATAAGCCGAAATGTCGTAAAGCGAAGAAGCAATTACCATTTACTTATATGGGAAAATCTTGTGAGCGTTCGCAGACCCAAAAATAACCTACCAAATCATGCCAAATAACACATAAAACCTAAAATAACAGTAACATATAGTAAAAGCAGGAATGATATGATAAATACACAGCCTATATAAAGTAGAAATACTTTTCCACAATCATTACTGATCTGTTCTCTGTAGCAAAAATCTCAGGCAAGCACCGTTGGCAGAAAATCTCACGCAAGTGCTGTTGGCAAAAACACGGCGCAAGGGCTCTCCAGTAACCTTTAAGCTATGAAGCTGCCAAATCATACCAAATAACATTTAAAAATACACAGCTGATATAAAGTAGAAATAATGTATGTACGGTGTAGTATCACTTACCGGAATTGGGAAGACAGCGCCAAGCACACTGATGATGGTGTGTTAGACTGAGTCGTCGCAGGTTGGGTGGTGCAGTGGCCCCCACCCTCCAGATCGCTGAGCGATACATTGCCGTGAAGCATGCACGGGTGCAGCGGTAGCCAGGAGGCATCCAGCACATCTTTAAGAAAAAAGCCGAAACAAACATGCTAATTAATTAGGTGCCAATTACGTGCCCAGATCAGTGCCGATTTCCGATTGCGTCATCTCTGATCTCGGCCGACAATTACGTGTCGGGCGGCTCCTAATTAATTAGCATGTTTATTTCTGCTTTTTTCTTAAAGATGTGTTGTGTGCCTCCCGGCTACCGTTGCATTCTCCATGAATCGGTATCTGTCCGCGGCCTGGGGGTTGGAGTGGTGGGACACTGGGGTGTCATCTCGTCGTCTGTTTCCATTAGAGCAGGCAGCTCATCTTCTCCTATGACTGCTCGCCTGGATGTCGAAGGTCAAGGTTCGCCATCTGCTGTGGTTGATGTGGAAGGCTTGCTTGACTGCTGAGCCTCGCGCATTTTTGTATCACACAGTTCTTTGTAAGGAGTC
The DNA here is from genome assembly GCF_030028105.1 of Mobula birostris. Taxonomy (NCBI): domain Eukaryota; kingdom Metazoa; phylum Chordata; class Chondrichthyes; order Myliobatiformes; family Myliobatidae; genus Mobula; species Mobula birostris. Next base: position 24,510,416 of record NC_092393.1, read on the forward strand.
AAACCATCCTGCAAATATCCCCTAAACCAACGTACCCTTTCAAAATTGAAGTCGTAGTTTATCATTACTCATTCGATTTCAACTGTTATCCTTTTTTCTTCCAATTGCATCAGCTCTTCATCTGTCAGATCTTGGTCATGGGATGCCGAAACCTCTTCAACATCATGTTCGTCAGCTTCCACAAGCCAAACTCAGTTTGTCCTTACTTCGTTCACCACGATCAAAATGCTTAATTATGTCTAGTTTTACGCTAAGTGTAACACTCTTACGAGCTCTTTTAGGCTTTTCCGATATCATAGAACTCATCTTGCTAATGGCTGCTCACAGGCACGTGTTAAAGCAATGCAGTTCCGAATCCGGGGGAGAGCAGCTGCTCGGGGCGCGCACTGCCTTTTATCGCGCGCTGCTTTTTTTTCGTAACAGTGAAAAACACCTTCTGAAAGTGAAAACAGGGTACTAATGTAGGTCTTTCGTAACAGTGAGGTTTCGTAAAGCAAACGTTCGAAAAGCGGGGGACACCTGTACATTTATTCTCAAAGTATGTATACATTATACAACCAAAGAAACCCAAAACAAAGAAACCCAAAAGAATACATTCAAAAAAAGACTGCCAAACACCTAATGTACAGAGAAAAAAAAACAAATTGTGCAGACAGTAACAGTAAGCAAATAGCATTTAGAACTGGAGTTTTACCAAAGTGAGTCCACAGACACGAAGCCAGGCATCACTGCAGCCGGAGTAGGCTGCAGTTTCAGTTCAGTGCAGAGCAGACACGAAGCCACGCATCACCGAAACAGGAGCAGGCCACAGCATAAAGCAGAGCCGAGAAAACATCGAGGAGCAGCGAGCAGAACCAGCCTTGTCATTCACCTCCGGTCCTGAACCCTGACCTCTTCAATCTGGCCTGGTGCATAAATCGATCAAACCTCGGGTCTTTCCTCACTCTTGAGGACAGGCCAGGCTCAGCCTCAACTCTACTTTGCACCTGCTCACCTTGACTCTGCCCTGCCATTGTTTGCGATACAAGCGGCAGACACATCTCAAAACATAGATCATCAAGGTAACTGGTCACCTGACAAAATATATGCCATTGCCAATGGGCTAAAACAGGTTGTTGCATATTTATTCAACAATTTATGGGAAGTGAATATGGTTGCATAACATGGAGTTTTGATGGGATAATGCTATCTAGGCTCTGATACTTAAAATGAATGCAGGAGTTCAATTTCTTTGAAGTTTTCCTTTACAATGCCTATTAACTATTGGTAGAGAAAGGAGACCAAGAATGACATAAAATAGATGAGCTGCTCTGTGGGGTTTCTGGTTCCCTCAGTCCTGGTTTGGAATAGCTCCATTCTCACATGATTATTAAAAAACAGATTATCTGAGAGGAGATTAACTTGTGCAGAGGAATGAAACACCTATCATAAAGCTCTCTGGTCATAAACTGAATTTGACACATCACACTGCATCATAACTAAGAACTAGTTCAAAATCCAGTCCAGTTTAGACTCAAATTAATTTGTAGATTCGAGCACAGAACAAGAATATCTTCAGTAAAATATTCTTATCTCTACACATAAGTGTAGCATGTTTGACTGGATTCTTCTTCTAATTTACCAGACTTGGAGCCAACTGAATTATATTCTGCACACAAATCTACCTTCATACTAATATGCTAAATCACCAAATTGATAAGTAGAATTATGATTGACAACATCTTGTGTGAGGACAAAAGCTTCCTTAATTCAAGACGATGGCATCAGGTTAGACAAGTACAAATCCAAATTTGGCACCCAAGAAATGTGGTTTAGTCACATTACTTCTGTTATGCTTCAAAAACAGCTCCAGGAAACTAGAATAATAAGAAAAAGGAGAACAACTTCATCTTGGTTCCCATTAGTATATGGAGTTGTAACAGTTTCTTACAGACCTCTTGCATAATATAACTAAAGTAACAGAATAGTGTCCATCCTACCTGAGTAACCAGTTGCTCCTGAGTCAGGCTATTAATCCAACGTGTGTATCGTTCAGTTGAACCCTCTGGTTCCCTCTTAACTTGACAGCCGATTATCTAGGGTAGAAAAATACAATATACCCAGGGTATTTTTATTAAAAACAAACAAAACCAACAAGAGGTAAAATAACAAAAATATACTGAGGAAACCTGAAATTTAATCTTTGCCACTGAAGAGAACAGAATCGGTTTTCTTATATTGTCTGTCCTGTATGGATGGGTAGACATTTCTTCCATTAAACACTAAGAAGACCAAAGGTTCAGTCACAACCTCAGTCTTGAGTTCCAGTGCATCAGCTCTATCCCAGTTCCAGGTCCTACATTTAACCGGGCCAGTCACAGCTGTGGTGCCCCACCTGACCTTGAGATAAGCTGACCAGAGATCTGCCCCACGACCAGTATTGTGTTTTTTTTAGTTTAGTTGATTAGTTCTGATTAGATTAGTTTTTTTGGGGGTGGTTATATTTTTTTTTCCTTTTTCATGGTTTTGTTTAGATATTTTTCTTTGTATATATTGTTCATTTGTATCTTATATGATTGGAGTTTCATCATTTATGTGTTAACTGGCTTTATAATCACTTATGTTAATTATAACAATGTATTCCCAATAACTTTGTATCATTACCATATTATGTTTATTTTTATGAAACTAATAAAAAGATTGAAAAAGAAAGAAAGAAGAAAGTATTGTGTTTTTCCATTTCCTGAAAGTGGAACATGGGCTCCTGAAAGCACTCAACCCTGCCTTTGGTAGACTTGCCAATTACAATGTTGCCCTGACAAGCAGAACATCATCCACTCCTCTACCCTCCCCATCCCACATTTATATACCCAAGTCTCTGTCGCCTATATTCCAGCTTAATCTCAAACCAGCACTCCCATGAGAACAATCGTAGACTGACAATGCATTAAATTTAAAGTTTGTTTTCTTGATTGTTAACCTCTCCATGCCCGGTCCCTTCACACCACCATTATCTCTAACAGGATAAAGCACCCAGATTGTCCGTATCTCTGAAATTTGTATCGTTAGTGAATCCCCAATTTTAATTGTTCTTTTGGTAACGCTTCGTTTTCAGTCATCTGGATTCAGGAACATATTCTCCAGCTCCAATTCACACCCTTCTTTGCAGAAACTGTGGTTAAGATACTTGCTGGATCATTGACACGACACTCGACAGAAGAGCAGGTATTTTCGAATCGGGTAATCCAGTGTGCATAGACTGTACCACATACCTCCCAAAAATATACACAGCTGAAACTGACATGCTGTATAGACTGAAAAGCAACCAGTGCAAAAATAGTTAGAAACCAATTTTATCAAATGAAGTGAACCATTTCAATCCCATTTTTAAAAGTGTTATTTTTACTTGGCCTCATGATTGATCTTATTACTAAAATACAGACTCTGAACAGAAATAAAATCTGTAACAAGGTGGAATCATTCAGCTTCTGATTTTTTACGTCAGAAGTGAACACTTAAGAGTTCAGAATATATTCAATAATATGAAGCCAAAAACAAACTGCAGAAGGAACTCAACAGGTCAAACATCATCAATCAGAGGACAGAAACTGCATCAAGCTTAGAGTGGAGAGGAAGTATAGATTATATAAAGAGGAGAAGGGGAGGGTGACATCGGGGTGGTAGAGTCTAGGTGGACCAAGGAGGGGTCTCATATATCCATATCCCTCTTTACACTGGCCATCTTCCCTCACCACTTTCAGTCCTGATGCAGATCTCAACCTGGAATGTTGACAATTCCTTCCCCCTCCAAAACCCAGATACTGCTTGCCCAGAAAAGTCCCTCCAGTAGACTGATTTATTTTTGCTCTGACCTCGAGCATCTGCAACCTCTTATGTCTTCAATAATATGATCTTTGCAGTTAATTGGACAGTGTTCAATATGGCACAAAAGGCCCTTTAGGAGACCAGAGAGTCAAAACAGGATCCTACCAAATTCAAAAATAAAACTGACAAAAATACTGTATGATCAGGAAGAAAGGTTCAACGTTAATAACAATGGATCTTTCTGATGAGGACAAAACTGCTTTTAATAAGTGGATCCAGATTAAAGTTTATCAGTGGTATGACAGTGCTATATTCTATACTTGATTTGGTGAGACTGTGCAAAAAATCAATATTTTGCTTTATCAGAAGCCCTGGTAAGTTCAATAAGAAAATAAGGTAATTTTATGAAGTGGTTGCAGTTAGCTTTTACTTGCATCTTGACTTAATTATAAATGACATACTTTTCTTCAGAATAATAAATATTTTGGGGAAATTTCAACATCTTTTCTTGGTATGGGGTTGGAAGGACTGCTGAAGATATTCTTAACCTCTTTTGTATAATATCCTCTTTGTTAAAGGACGACTTCCAATGCAACAAACATTTTTTTAAGGCAAATTCTTCAGACAGGTCTTCGTAAACAATGTCTAAAGAAACTAGCACTGGAATTCAAAACTATAACATCAAAACTGTGCATCAGCAATTACTGGCCACTTCCCAGCAAATATTTAAGGTTGTGAGGTTAATGCACCAAGACTGATGCTAAAATGTTTTGTGAATGCCACCACTTGGAATTCTATCCTGTTGCCACAGCAGGCTGACTAAAGTGTCATTTGACCTGGTGATCATGTCACTACTCTGCTCCTAGCTTATATGGTTATTTGCTGTTAGTTATTGTTCCATTACCGTCTTCCTTTTTCTGCAGTTCCACGGTTAAGACATTGTGTTATAATGGTACAAATCACGCTGAAATACACATTATTCACTGCTAGAGACACATACTATGTGTTGCTGAGGGTCCTCATTAATACACCGTGTTTGACAATTTTTTAAAAAAAATTCTGTCAATCATTACAGTTTTTTTAGTTTAACCTGTGCAGCCATTAAAGTGTAGCAAAAAAAAAACACCTACCACTACCAAATACACTACTCATCTGACCCAACGAAAGCCAGTATAGACAGTGCTCTGATTAGATGGCAGCTTTGGAGGACCACATTAAGAACATATCACCCACATACTGGGAAAACAAACCTTCACTGCGAAGACAATTTTAGTGATGTGGTAACAGATGGCAGGATGAGATGAAGCACATTCTCAAATGAACCCTGAAGGAAACAACTAGAAACTTATCTTGGAAAAGCTATGCAGAAGGTATTAAACCATAACTGCTGGCAACACCACACCAGCAGAGCAAGTGCACGGATGCAATCTAAATAGATAAAATGCTAGACTTGAACATCAGAAAGGACTCCAGTTTTCAGAAAGTTATTGAAGCTGAATCCTCTGAACACTCCCTCTATGGCAAGTACCTCCCTTCTTAGGTAAAAAGACTAAAATTCCTGGTGGAAGATTTCACTAAGAACCTTTGCAATAAGATTTCCTTACTCTTTTATTCAAACCCACATCTTAAACATTAAGACCATAAGACATAGTGGCAGAATTAGGCCACTCAGCCTATTCAGACTGCTCCATGTTTGATCACAGCGGATTTATTTTTCCAATTTAACCCCATTCTCCTGCCTTCTCCCCATCACCTTTGACACCCTTACTAATCAAGAACCTATCAACCTCCACTTTAAATATATGACTTGGTCTACACAGCCGTTTGTGGCAATGAATTCCGTAGATTGGCCACCCTACTCCGAAAGAAATTCCACATCTACGAGGGACACCTTTGTGCCTTCACTGGAAACATCCTGCCCAAGTTCACTCTTTTTAAGCCCTTCAATGAGAATCTCTTACTCCCCCCAACAAAAATTCCAACAAGTACAGGTCCAGAGCCATCAAACGGTTCTCATACATTAATCATTTCATCCACAGGATCATTATCATAAACCTCTGGATCTTCTCCAACACCAGCACAAACTTCATTCATATGGGGCCCAAAGCTGCTCACAATCTTCCGAATGTAGTCAGATCTTTTAAACTCTCCATTATCTATATATATTTTATATAGTTTGTGTGTGACTATGTTTTTTCTCATTATATTGAATGTGCTGTGTAAGTTTTGCACCGTGGCCCCAGAGGAAAGCTGTTTCGTTTGACTGTATTCATGTATGGTTGAATGATAATTAAACTTGAATTTGATTTGAGTAATATTAACATACTGTTTGCTGCACCCGCCTGTTAGTCTTCAGTGACTTGTATACTGCCACAAGTCCCTTTAAAATATCAAGACTGCCCTATCTTTCACCATTTAACAAATACTCTACTATGCTCTTATGTGCATTAATTGCTATGTACTGACTGGTCACTTTCAGACTACAGATCTCCTTTTCCTGATAACAAGGTCAGAGGTAAAAATCTCCTTGCATCCGAGACAGTGATGGTCTTGTTAGTCTAAAACAAGACCACCAACACACTTCGCAAGCTGCTTACTATCTATGCATCTGTATGTTCAACACACAGTGCCAGGTCCATGGTCACTCTTTTCATAATAACTGTCACTATTTCTCTTTCCCTCCTCCATAATCTTTCATTAAATATGAACAGATCTCCTGATCAAATTCCACCAGTTAATTTACCAAGTGTCCATTTTCTGTCCATCCTGTTCACAAAGCCAACATTGTGTGTGCAGTAGGGTTTGCATTAATAGCACTGAAACATAATTTAAAACATGTTTGAAAGAATCAGGGGTCAGCATGCAGAAGAGAGATATGTATATTTATACTTTGTTTTCCTGCAAACGACTCTTTTAAATGTGCCAAAATAAATAGGTCGTGGTCTCTGTGACGGCTCCGTGCATCCCTGCCTGAGGCATTCATGCTTATATTCAGCTTCAAGTAAAGCTAAAGGTTTGAAATTAATCTCCAACTTTGCTTAAAACAGCAGAGAGAGAAAAAAAATGACCAGTGCCTACACGATTGGATAGTGTTAAGGGTTTTGGAAGTAGGATTTAGATTTCCATTCTATTCACTCTGAAAGTGTCCAAGAATATTTTAGGTGAACTATTGTGATAATAGAGGCAAAATTATTTGACATTGATATTACAAACGTTTGTACTAGCAAACTCAGCACTCCAGATATGAACACTGCTGGGTGGCACATGCAGAATAACAAACATCCCTTTACCTCATGCAGTGGCGGGTTCATTACATTGGAGTGTTGCTATAAAGGTGCACATTCATTTATTTAAGGATCACAGGTGAAGAACACAAGGACATTTAAAGTTCTCTATGCAGGCTCCCATGAAATATAAAATGGCAAAAATCCATAAGAAGGGGAAAAGCATTTCAACTTTCAAAATAAAATGTCAATCATTCAAAGAAAACAACTATGCAATGAGATTTTCTTATTAGCAAAATGCAGAAATAAGAGTTACTTATAAATTACCAAACACCATAATATGAAGAATGCAGAACTTTCAAACATGCTTTTACCACTTAAGGCATATTCAGAATGTACATCTAAATCTGATGACGTCAGGAACACTTGCATCTCTTTTCGATCAACAGATTCCAAAATGTAAACCTATCAATTGGAAATCCCAATATTTTAATGCTCAGCTGTAAATATAGGGATTACAGTGAACTTTCTACCTCATCATTCTTCAGTGCAATAAAATACCTAGAGGGTTCACAAGTGCATTACCAGGTTCTGATACAATTACATATGAAAGTGTCAAGACAAAATCTTGGTTTGAAAGTGTTTAAAGAGCATATCTTAAAAAGTAAGAAGAGAGTGAAAGGAGCAGAGAAGCAGGAGCGGAACACCAAACTTCATGGCCCAGATAATGACGCCACAGCTGCCAGTGGTGGACACTAGAACAAGAGAATTTACAGATCCTGGAGAAGATCTGTTACTGTCCTTCACACAACTGAAGGGGCTGCAAGTAATTTATCACTTGTTTTTCTCTTTCAAGATTCACTGATCAAGACATTTTTTTTTTAAAAAATCACCATTTTTCCCTTGAAGTCTGCTTGCTACCTAGATCTGACCTTGCTGAATAAACAGGAGTCCTTTTCACTGCAACACAATCTACTGCCTGACATGCTGATTTCATGCAACCTCCAACCCCCACAAGAGATTTCTATTTTTGTTACGACCATGCAGTATCTACCGATCAATGTCCACAAAGTTTTTCTTCAGAATCCACTGAATAATTTGAACCGAAAGCTTCCATAATCAGATTGCCAAATTATGGCTAAATGTTGGTTGTAGTCCAGCAGCTACATTCTGCAGTTTGGCCACACAAGATTATTTTTTTCCCCTTCGCTTCTCTGTCCCTCCTCTCCTTTGCACCTTTGTTAGACAGATTAGCTATCATTAACACATTCCCCCTCCCCCTCCCACTCCCAAATCTCTTACTAGCTCTTCCTTAAATTAGTCCTGACGAAGGGTCTCGGCCTGAAACGTCAACTGTACCTCCTCCTAGAGGTGCTGCCTGGCCTGCTACGTTCACCAGCAACTTTGATGTGTGTTGCTTGAATTTCCAGCACCTGCAGAATTCCTCGTGTTTGCGTCTGTAAGAGTTTGTAGGTTCAACTTTAACTCCAAACACTTGTACTCAAAAATTTTAAACTGAGAATCCAGAGCTGCTCACAAAAGGAATATGAAATTGTTGAGGATGGAATCATTTGGATGACTTATTAAACCTTCACTTTCAGGTGGACACAATAGATCCTGTTAAAGTGCATGACAAAGAGGGCACGCGAAATGCTGGAGGAACTCGGTAAGTTAGGCAGCATCTATAGAGGAGAATAAACAGGCCAAGACCTTTCAAAAGGGCTCATCGACACTTTGTTGCTCAAGATTTCTAGCAGCTGCAGAAATTCTTCTGCTTATAAGCCTATAAGACATGGAAGCAGAACTAGACTATTCGATCGTGGCTGATTTATTTTCTCCCTCAACTCCATTCTCCTGCCTTCTCCACATACTCCTTACATTCGTACTGACGTTGAACCTATCAACCTCCACTTTAAGTATATCCAGTGACTTGACTTCCAGGGCCATCTGTGGCAATTAATTCCACAAATTCACCACTCTCTAGCTAAAGAAACTCTACTTTATCTCAAGTTCCTTCTATCTTGAAGCTGCACCATTTCTACCGAGATTCTCCCACTATTGGCAACATCCTCTCCGTGTCTAGGCCTTTCAATATTCAGTACACGTCAATGAGATTCCCTCAACCCTCAGCACCAATTATGTGGACGGGAATATGCGCACCATCCCCTTTCTCAAGTCAATGACCAGTTCTTTTTGGGAGTAAAATTGGAGGAAGATAGTCTTAGGCTACATGGTGATATTGATGTGATGGTGAAACAGGCCAAAAAATGGCAGATGGAGTTTAACTCTGATAAATGTATGGTGATTCTCTTAGGGAGTACCAATGTGGCTTGGGCCTGCACCATAAATGGCCAGGTGTTAAGATGCATTGAGGAACTGATGTCCAAAGATCCTTGAAGGTGGTAATCAAGGCTTCTGAGCACAGATGTAGGAAGGGTATACTCCAATTTTATAAAGTGTTGGTCAGACCTCAGCCAGAGTGCCAAATGCAGTTCAGACCACCACTCTACTGAAAAGCTGTGACAGAAAGCAAAAAGATTCACCAGGTTGCCGCATTTTAATTATGAGGAGAGACTTAACGGGTCAAATTTGTTCACTACCTCAGTGTACTATGCACGGCATGGTCTGCCTGGATGGCACACAAATAAGAAGTTTTCCCACTCTATCTCGGTAGACTTGACAAATAATAAACCAATTGCACTCCAGATCCGAGGGGAACTTTCCTCACACAGAGAGCGCCGATTTCCTGGAGTGCACTGCCTGAGCGGGGTGGAAGCAAGGTCACTAACAGCACTTGAGGTGTCACAATGTGCACATGAATGACAGAGGCAATGAAGGCTAAGGGCCAAGTGCTGGAAGATGTTGGTTAGAGTGGACATCGGTATAATTCAGACCTTGGATAGTGGGTGAAATAGCCTGTCTCCATGCTGTTGACTCTCTGCAAAGAAACCTCCAGAAATAAAACAAACCAGAATATGAATCTATAATGCAATATTTTCCAAGACATGCTTGGGATGGGAAACACGGGCAGTCCACAGGTGACATAGTTATCAGCAGCTTGGAAACGATTAAAAAAAACACAAATGTCCTTTTAAAAATATCTTTGAAAACATTATAATTAGTAGGATGCATCCTCTTCCCAAGTTTAACTTGAAGGATCAAAACTGAATCACGAAATGCAGCTCATGTTGTAACATGTAATCAGAATGATTGTTGCTTGTATTAGCAACTGTGATGTATTACAACTATTGTGAAATCTATTTACTTAAAGTGAATGTGAATGAACATTAATTACCAATTTAATTGCAAAGAACAAGTTATTTTGCCTAACACCATTCAATGCAATCAGCCACAAGTTCAGTGAAACCTCAAGAATATATTAATAAAAAATGAAGACTTCCCTATACACAGACATCACATCTTATTTCAGTTTGTGAGATTTACACCATTTTGGAATAGTTCAACTTTTAAAAAAGTTAGCAAGACAATCATTGCTCCTGATTGCATCTCCAGTAGCACTCAGTTTTCCATATATTTGGTTCATCAATGGCATGAACTGTGGCAAATCCTGAATAAAAAGGGAAAAGAAATCCAGGGTCTGAATTACACCAATTTCTCTCTTTTCTCTGTCTCTCTCTCTCCCTCTCCCCCCCCCCCCCCAACTGCTTCTGATCTCCAGTGGGAAGTATTCTCTCTCTTTGTAGCCCTTCTAAGTCAGGTCAAATAATGCATGTTTGGTGTTAATTATAGCAACATTCAGTATTCAGTGGGAAGCAAACTCATCTCTATGAAGGATTCACACTCCAGAGATCAATGACCAAATATCTTATCGGCATTCCTCTACAGCACTGTAAGGAACTACAGTGTTCGCCTTCTTCCCTACAATTATCAAACTTAGGAATCAGATTTCAGATTTAGCTTTATCAATCACTTCTTTCATATCCTCTTCCAGGTGCTGCTAGTGCTTGAACCCTTACTTCTTCCGTTCTTGTCAATATAGTGTTTATTTTTTCACTGATTCAGTTTGCATTATACTTCACACCATTCTGTTGCTTTGTTTGCTGTACTTACTGTATTTGTTACTGCTGTGTATACTTTCCACTGTAAGCATCACACAACCAATGAATTTCATTGGTGTATATGCCAATACACCTTTTTCTGGCATCTTACACCTTTCTTTCCAGTCCTAAAGAAAGGTCTCGGCCCAAAATGCCAACTGTTTATCCATTTCCACAGATGCTGCCCGACTTGCTGAATTCCACCAGCATTTTGTGTGTGTTGCTTTGGATATCCAGCATGTGCAAAATTTCTCCTGTACAGTGTCTGACAATAAACTAATCTGAATCTGAGGTGGTGTCAGGAATCAAGGTCCCATTTGTCTCCTCAAATAAAAGATCCCATGCACTATTCTAAAATAAAAGTTACCAGTGGCATCCACATTAGTGTTTATCCCCCATTCAATAACACAAACTAATCACACTATAGACGACAGAAACTAAGAGAATGAATCAACAATCTCAATTTCCACATTAAAACTACAACTAGATTTCATAACTACTTCACTAATGGCCTTTCTTTGGGTGGCAACTTTTGCAGGCTGCCCCAGAACATCCTTAGGATCTGCTGGTTCATGCAACCAATACATATCACTGTATGTTTTGATGTACATATGATAAATAAATTAATCTAAATCTGAGGTCAGAAGTGAGGTTGTTTACTGGTGATTGCACATTGTTCCAATTCTATTCACAACTGCTTGGCAAATGTTGTCCACAGCTGCCTGCAGCAAGACCTAGACAACATACCAGCATGACAAGATAAATGGCAAATTATACACAAGAGAACACTTAACTATCCTTGACACTGAATGGCATAACCATTGTAGGGTTCACCTACATCAACGTATAGGGTGTCACCATTGAACAGAAACTCGGTTGTACATCCTTTATTAAAATGGCTTTAGCAAGAGAAGGTTAGAGGTTGGGCATCCCGCATTGATACTCTTTGCTGCTGCATGTCCTTTCCACTATCAGCAAGATACTAGCTTGGAAATTTGTGCCATCTTCTCCACCTGCCCGGATAAATACTGCTCCAACGGTAGTCAAGATACTCAATGTAATACAGGACAAAGCCACATAATTGACAGGAACCCCAACCACTAAACAATTCATTTTCTTAACTTCTGCTTGCCATGGCTGCACTGTATGTCATTTACACCTCAAAGAATGACAAGAGCTTCAGATGTGTGGGAATGACAGTGCTGCACATTCCCTTCCAAACTGTACACTACCCTGACAATGAAATATATCACGGTCCTCCAGGGTCAAAATCTTGGAACTCTATCAACGTGGATTCTTGAGTACCAACACCCTAAGTCATGGTGTCATAGAGTTGTGCAGCATAGAAAAAAAGCCCCATGACACCTACCCTGACCTTTTTTGTCCATCTATATGAATCCAATTTGTCCATATTAGGAGTGATTCATAATCTTAAGAACTGCAGAGGTTCAAAGTTGTGGCCTAACACCATCTGAAAGGCACTTAATACATTTTGCATTGCATATTTCTGATAAAAATGGAATACATTTTAAAAAGCCAATTAAACAAAGCAATGTGCAAAACGCTGAAAGCATGTACGACCTTTTAAGTTAAACTACAGCCAAACAACTCTATTTAGAACTAAAAATAATATATTACCCAATTAAAATGCTCTCATTGTTGCATCTTATTAGAGTGATTATTGAAGGACTTTCTGAAGTTCACAGCTGTACAATGTAATTTAACACACTATTCAAACCAAACCAGAACAAAAGCACTGCCACTTAAAGCAGAATAATTTACTTATATATTAAAATTACTTGCTTTAATTTAGAAAAGAGTGCATTCTTGACACGTGCTCATCACTTGCAGGGCCAGCATTTATTGCCCGTCAGCAATTACCCTTGGGAAGATGATTACTTGTTTCCCCGAGGAGTTTAACACAGTGCTTGAAGATTACTGTGTGCAAACTGGATAGCCCATATTCTATGTTATAATAATTATCACACTAGGTATTTTACGGGCTGTAAAGTGACTTGGGATCTCCTCAAAGTGACAGGAAAGGCCCTACGAAATTCAACAGTAAATGAAAAGATATTTTTTTAAAATGGAAATATTGAAAATCTGAAATAAAACAAAAAATGTAGGAAACCGGCAGCATGTAGACAGAGAAAAAGCTAATGTGTGAAGTGTCCCAGGCCTGAAGCAACAACTGTTATAAATCTGAAAACAGACAAACACAAAATGATTGACAAGTGCCTACCCTGAAACAACTAAACCACGTCCACTGTACTATTCGAGAACATACTGGCGTCTGGACCAATTATGTGTCCTTCCATCAACTGCCAATCAGTTCCGATAATAAACGTAAATATGGAGGGTCTGTTTATCAGAAAATAGAGTAGGAACTTGATGAACATTACCATCTTCCAAGGTTTATTTGCAAGGTTATAGAAGATCTTTGGACAGTTGGAGAATCTGCTCTTTACCCGATCTGACCCCAAACCACAGCTGGAAGTGAACCTTATAATAAGCAATGGAGAAGAGCAGAAAGTAGCCCAATTACAAAAGAATCTGCAATTAATAGATAAGAGTGGTGATGGGTGGTGGGGGAGGAAAGAGATGGTGTGATAGCCCATTGAGTAGACTGGTTGTATATTATCTAGAGTGTAGAAGAGAGAGGTGTCAATGAAATTTACACCATTTTTATAGGGCTCAACAAGTTAGAGGTAGCTTCCCCTGTATAGGGAGCCCAGAATCAGCTGTGACCCCTGACGTACACTCTTTTAAGTTCACTTTTTCACATAGCTCTTTTATCCATTTATTTGCACCTTTCTTTTGACACGGGCCACTCTCCACTTATCTCCTTTACACAATATAAAGTTTCCCCTCAGCTGTGGTTTGGGGTTAGATCAGTTCAAGTTGAAATTTCGAAACTGTTCAATGGTTTTCTACAATAGGGGAAGACAATCTCTAGCCCACGTGATGATGGTGGTGGTGGGTGGAGAGGCTCAATCAGAGTTTTTCAATAAGACTGACAGATTATTGGACATTAAGGGAATTGAAGGACATTGCAGGAAAACTGAGATGGTGCTCGACAGTGACTTCTTGGAGCTCATCAGCAGAAACAGCTTAATTTCTACCTTTAATGTCTCTTTTTTTCCCCTTACAAGGTGGATGGGGTTCTGTCAAAGACCCTGACCCTGGAGCTACACTAAAACTCTTTTTTTTTGCGATGATGAGACCTGCTCCCAGGGGTCATCGATCGGTCGGTTTTCGGTATCCCAAGGACCTGAGGCTTTGCGGCCCTGGGGGCAAGCCCATTCTACGCCAGTGCCGCTGAGTGAAGTGTCACGGGAGAAAACGGAACATCGGGAAAGGTGGATCAGCGGTCAGGGGCCTCATACTCGGATCGCACTCTTTTTCTCTTTGGTGGGGGTGAGTTTGTTGCCGATTCTCGAGTCAGAGAACTCGGGGTAAAAAAGCAGCATGGCTGACTGAAACACCATAAATCAGTGAGTTGTTTGTCTTTGTTGGTCTCCCCTCTCACTGTGAAAGGGTGACACCTTTCTGTCCCTTTATTAGAGAGCCTGCGTTATGTTGAATCGTCGGGTGAACGATCAGTCTTTGCTTTACTGCAGATCATGGTCTTTCTTGGGGGTTTTAATATTGCTTGCTTAGTGGGTGGAGGGTGCTGATGTGTTTTTTTTTGCTGACATAACTGGGTGAGGAGAAGGGTCATTGCTTATTGCATGGGTGGAGTAGGGGGGTTGGGGTGCTAACAGTTTTACTGTCACTCATTCTTTGGGGCACTCTTCTGTTTTCGTAGGTGTCTGCGAAGGACATGAATTTCAGGTTGTATATTGTATACGTTCTTTGACATTAAATGGAACTATTGAACAATCTTGCTGAATAGCAGAGCAGGTTCAAAAAGTCAAATGGCCTCCTCCTATTCATAAATGTTTATCAAGGAATTAACGTTGAAACATATGCGTAAAAACATTGAAAAAAGCCCATTTTCAATAAATATCATAAATTGATACAGGTAGACCTGTAAACGGGATATATGTGTGTAATACCCTGGTTAAGATTTCTACTGCTATGCTGTAAGATAGTTTACTTTAGCAGTTTTCTGTAAAAGCAGTGAACCATGCTGGAAAGAGTGTTTCGGCTTTGGCTAAAGATAAGGAGCCATGTTGTCCAACTTAGGAATGTGTGTCAGCCAATCAGGATTGCGGGACGTGAGAGAAAGTTCTGGAGAGCTGTCAGGAAGAGTTTTCTGATGAACAGTAGTCTGGTTTGAGGTTTTAGTGGGAGCTGTGGAGCGGGGTACAAGGGAAGATGCTGCAGTATGCCGTTGGAAGGAGATTTCCCGTTGCAAGAAGTGCTTTGCGCAGATGAATGGCTCCAAGGAGGAAGGGCCAATACTCCTGAGAGAGAGCCTGTTAGTTCGAGATGGTCTTCAAGGGAAGTTTGGAATGTGGCGAGTGCTTTCAGGCAGACCACGAGACATAGGAGCAGAACTAGGCTCTGGGTCCAGTGTGTAAGTAAAGAGATACACCCCCGATTACTCCAGTATGAGTTCCAATGCTCATGTGCACATTGGACTTATTTAACTGTAACGGGTCCTTTTATTTTCTTTTCTTTTTCTGTAACCATTTGTTAAAACTTGAAAATCTGGTAAAAAAAATACTTTCTTTATAATTTTACGCTGGTGTGCGCTCTGTTATTTATGGACTACTGAAAACTGTGTATGGGGCAGTATTTAAGCAAAACACACAAAATGCTAGAGGAACTCAGCAGGTCAGGCAGCACCTATGCAAAGGAATAAACAGTCGATACTTCGTGTCAAGACCCTTCATCAGGACTGGAGAGGAAGGGGGAAGATGCCAGAATAAACAAAAGTGGGGTGAAGAGAAGACGACAAGCTAGAAGGTGAGAGGCAAAGCTAGGTGGGTGGGAAAGGTAAAGGGGCTGGAGAAGAAGGAATCTGATAGGGAGAGGAGAGTGGACCAGAGGAGAAGGGGTAAGAGGGATCCAGTTGAAGATGGCGGAAGATATGGAGAATGACAAGATGGATGCAGAGGCTTATGGGATGGTAGGTGAGGATAAGAAGAACTCTATCCTGTTAGGGCAGCAGGAAGGTGAGGAATGGAGAAGTTGCGGGTGAGGGCAATATCAATGGTGAAGTAAGGGAAATCCCATTCTTTGAAGAAGGGGGATATCTTTGATGTCCTGGAAAGGAAAGCCTCACCCAAGAAACAAATGCAGCAGCGATGAAGGAACTGAGAAGAGGGTATGTCATTTTTACAGGAGACAGGGTGGCAATAAGGCTTATGTTTTGTTGGCCTTCCTTATTCATGGGGGGGGGGGTTGAGTTCAAGAGCTGCAAGACAGTGTTGCAGCTCTATAAAACTCTGGTTAAACCACACATGCACTACTGTGTTCAGTACGGATGCTTCATTATAAGGATGTGGAAGCTTTAGAGTGGCTGTAGAGGAGATTCACCAGGCTTTTGGAAGCATAAAGGGAATGCCCTTTTCCCAGGTAGCAATGGTTAATACAAGAGGAATTAACTTTAAAGTAACTGAAGGAAAGAACTGGGGATGTGTGTGTGTGTGTGTGTGTGTGTGTGTCTGTGTGTGTGTGTGTGTGTGAGAGAATTTTTTTTACACAGAGAGTGGTAAATGAATGGAACACACTGCCAGGGTTGTGGTAGAGGCAGATACATTAGGGACATTTAAGAGACTCTTAGATAGGCACATGGATGAAAGAAAAATGGAGGGTTATGTGGAGGGGAGAGTTAAGATTGATTTTGAAGACGGTCAAAAGGTCGCCCTAACTTTGCGGTCCGAAAGGGCCTGTACTGTTCTATGTTCCGTAAGAGTGATGCCAATTCTAATTGCTGCTGATAAGGAAATAGCTTTTATTTTGCAGAAAGGAATCTAATGTGAACAAGGACACTCTACAATACCATCCATTCAGATATCTGGTTAGAGTGCTCATTTGCATTGGTAGAATTAACTCATTAAGCTTGCTTTATTGTCATCTTGATAGATGTATGGTCGAGCCAGTCTTATTGAAATGTTTTATCTCCACAGAGACAGTGAAGTTTAGCAAAAGAGTTATCTGCATCTGTTTTATACTCATCAGAAATGGAGAACTTAAAATCGGTCTGGGGTTTCCCTCGATTTCAAAACTGAACAGTTCATCTGCAATTGTAAACTTCAAAAGGAAGTTACACTTCTGCACCTCAAATATCACAGTCAGGAAAAAAAAGCTATGGGCTCAGGAACAAAACACGATTTCAGCATTCCTTGGGAATTCTCTTTAAGACAATCAAGCACATTCTTGAGGAGACCATTTCAATGCGTGCAAGGGGACAGCTACACTTACTACTACTGAAGAAATTGAATTGCTTTATCATTTCCTTTCGAAGAATCATAGAAGATTTATGACATACAGTGGAAGCATCATATCCCTAATAGTTGAAAAACAGTTACCCAGACTAACCTCACCTTCCAGCACTGTTTCTGTAACCCCCTAGGTTATGGCTCTTACAGCACAAGTCCATTTTTAAATTTAGGGATGGAGATTTATGTTTCTTTCACTCCGTCAGTTTGCAAGCTCCAGATCCATACTACTCTTGATGGAAAATGTCTTGTCAATATCCCTCTAAACCTTCTGTCAATGACTTTATTATATTCCCTGGCTTTTGACCTTCCTTCTAAATGAAATAGACCCTTTATATTTATCCACATAATTTAATGCACTTCAATTAAATCTCCCCCCAAACTCTTCTGTTCCAAACAAAATTACCCTCAGCTAACCAATCTTTCCTCAAAGACAACTGTTTTCAGTCATGGCAACTAACGATGTCCTTCAAGAAAGGGCCTCAGCCTGAAATGTCCTTTATTCCTCTCCCAAGATGCTGCTGGCCTGCTGAGTTCCTCCAGCATTTTGTGTGTTTTATTCTGGATTTCCAACGTTTGCAGAATCTCTTGTGTCTATGTCTAGGCCATTCTGGTACCCTTATCTTTCTTCAGCCATCTTTATCATACATGGCTCCAGACCCAACATGGTGAGTCTCAATTATTCTGTTCAAGGACAGTGAAGTATCGGTCCATACCAGTGGTACTGACAGCAATGTCCTCAATCAGAACAATTTTTAAATAATCTTCAAAAATCATCTGCACACTGCCCAGCACAATCACATCTTTCTGGCAGTGCAGTGACCAGAAACTGTGGCCTAATTAGTGTTGCAGTGCATGTCCTCTCTGCTCTTATATGCTGTTCCATGCTAATAAAGGAAAACATCCTATATGATATCTGAAACATCTTATAAATTTATCAACTAGTCTAGCTACTTTTAAGCTGCTGTATTCTTTTCCTCCAATGTTTCAGCATCCTACTATTTACTGTGTATTTCCTCGCCATATTAGGCATCTTTTATAGCGTCCTCTCATATTTCTCCAGTTTGAATTCCATTTGCCAATATTCTCCCCAACTGGCTACATCATTTACATCTTCAAGTTAAGCTACAACACCCTAACCCAACTCCCTAGTCATCATGGACTCTCCTTCACTACTGAGCAAGTGAGAAGGTCTCCGGGGAAACTTAGACATGGTAAAGCATTAGGACTGGATGGTGTGAACCCCAAGGTCCTGAAGGAGTATGCTAAGCAGCTGTGTGGAGTTCTCCAGTGCATTTTCAGTCCGAGTCTCAGGCTGGAAAGGGTCCTGACTGTGTGGAAAACAGTGTGTGTAGTCCCAGTATCCAAGAAGGGCCAACTGAAAGTCTTGAATGACTACCGTCCAGCGGCTCTGACCTCACACATCATGAAGACCCTAGAAAGGCTAGTCTTGGCTTACCTCCGATCTCTGGTCAGATCAGCCCTCAATCCCCTGCAGTTTCCCTACCAGAAGTACACTGGAGTCGATGATGCTGTTATCTACCTACTGAACAGAGCCTACTCCCATTTGGATAAGCAGGAAGCACTGCGAAGATCATGTTTCTTTGCCTTCAATACCACACAGCCATCATTGCTGGAGGAAAAGCTGTGCTCGATGCAGGTTGGCACTTCCATTGTATCCTGGATAATGGATTACCTGACTGGCAGACCACAGTTCGTGCGGCTTCAGAGTTGTGTGTCAGACATGGATATAAACAGCACTGTGGCCCGACAGGGGACTCTACTGGCTCCATTCCTGCTTATTCTGTCTACCTCGGACTTTAGATACAACACTGAGTAGTGTCATCTGCAAAAAATTCTCAGCAATAGTTGGGTGTATAAAGGGACAATGGGAGGATGAACACAGGGCCCTGGTGGTGGACTTTGTGAAATGGTGCCAGCTGAATCATCTGCAGCTCAACATCAGTAAGACAAAGGAGATGCTGATGGACTTTAGAATGACTAGGCCTACATGCTCCATGTTACTATTGACAGTGCGGATGTGGTGAGGACCTACAAGTATCTGGGGGTGCATCTGGATGGCAGACTCAAGTGCAGCACTAACACAGAGGCTGTGTACAAGGGCCAGAGTTACCTTTACTTCCTGAGGACACTGAGGTCCTTTGGAGTATGCAGGCCTCTCCTTCAAATGTTCTACTAGTCTGTTGTTGCCAGTGCAATCTTCTATGTAGTGGTGTGCTGGGGTAAGGGCATCAACACGGATGATGCCAACAGGCTCAAGAAACTGTTATAGGGGTCAAACAGGGCACACTGGTAGTACAAAGGACCCTACAGAAAATCATGGCAATTCTGGACAATATTTCTCACCCTCTACATGCCACCTCGGCTGGACAGGGAAGCACTTTCAGGAATAGAATGAGGCAATGGCACTGCTCCAAGAGCACTATTTGAGGTCATTCTTACCTTTGGTCAATAGGCTGTATAATGAGTCAACCTATAGCCGGGGAAGTGATAACCCCCTCCTGTTAGACTGTTTGAGCTAACTTATTTTTTTAATTCTTTCTTACTTCTCTTCTAATATTTGTACATCTGTGCACTTGAAATGCTACTGTGACACTATAATTTCCTTGGGATCAATAAAGATCTATCTCTGCAACTCGAGCTTCATTTACTCATTAATCCTGCCCTTCCTATATTTATTTCTACAGACTTCAATTTTGAAGTTATTGATCATCATTCCTTGTTTCTCCTTTTCTGGCTCATCACCTATTTTTGCTCAACTGCTCTGCATGACTTTCAATATTAAAGCTCTGCATAAATTCTCTTCAGTTACCACAGGCAGCTTAGTGTGGGTTGAAAGCAGAACAATTAAGAAAGTTTAAAATATTGATGAACACAAATGATTCTGCAGCTGCGGGAAATCCAGAGTAACACGTACAAAATGCTGCAAGAGCTCAGCAAGTCAGCAGCGCCTATTGAAACGTCATCCGACCCGTTGGCTCTTTATTCCTCTCCATAGATGTTGCCTGATAATGCTGAGTTCCTCCAGCATTTTGAATGTGTTAAAAAAAATTCTCAAAGAGCAATAAATAATTCCAGACAAAGAAATAAACAAAAAAAAATTTGCAATGGTCATCAGCTTTTTAGAGCAATAATGTTCATGTTGCAATCAGTAGCTTGGATAAAACTCCAGTTTTGAACTTTTGTATGGTGATTATATTAGATTTATTCGTTGATCACCATTGCTGTTACTGCAGTGAAAAGGTGTTAACTCACTGCATCACTTGGCTCCTAACAGTGCTACCATGATAGCAGGAAGCAGAGTCTGAAGAGTCGTGAAACGAGAGCCTCAATGATCAGAGCACTGATAAAGGCTACAAATAATGTGAAAATTACAGGAATCCAGCATATATGTCAACTAATTTGAAAGATCATTTATAGACCTTGTGGTTAAAAGTTATGATTTGTTCACAATTTTAAAATGTAAGCACAGAGGTTTTGATTCTTAAAATTATCTTAAAATTTTACGAAGTAATTAGCTTTATAGAAGTGCAAATTATTCTTGCAAAAATAATGCAACCTTCCCTGTAAGCAAGTCTATCAACATTATGAGTATGTTAATGCAAGTTAGTCTTTAGCACCTTACAAGATCTCCTTTGCTGTATATTTATTGGTCAGAAAAGTTAAAATCAGTCAGGAAGATCTCATGCAGTGTGTTTGGACACGTAAATATACACAGTTTAGAAAGATAATTAAAATCTTAAGCATGCATATAACCAAAGAAGAGGAAGAAATAAAATCAGAAAATGGTGGTAACACGCAATAGGTCAGATAGCCTCCACAGGGAAAGAACCAGAGTTAACGTTTCAGCCACACAAAAAAACATCTGCTATAAGAATTCAGTGGGTCAATCAGCATCTGTGGAGGCAAAGGGATGATTGATGTTTCAGGTCAAGACCCTGCACCAGCACAGAGTATAGTGAGAAGATAGCCAGCATGAAGAGGTGAGAGGGAGGGGTGAAATATAGACTGTAGGATGATAGGTGGAGCCTGAAGAGGTATGGGATGATGGGCAGGTGGGGCCATGTGGGGATGGGTGGGTTGAGTTTTCAGAAAGAGGCTGTTGGAGAAAGATGTGGAAAAATGGGCAGCTAGAACTCTACGAAGGAAGAGGAAGATAAAGTGGGATGCCGGATTGTGTGTGCACAGACCATTCTGACATAGATTTGTATTTGAATTCAATGATAACTGATAGAGTCACCAAGCAGAGCAAAGTCAAGTGTCATAAGGAGACAGGAACATATACAAATATTACAGAGAATTCTTTGGATTATTTCTTTCTCAAAGCCAAAAAGAATTTGTATTATTCTTTGTGCCTTTGAGAAACTTTTGAATTAGAATTTATTTAAAATCTTACGTCCATCCCACAATGCGAGGGAGTAAAAATCTTTGCGTTATATCTCCGATGCAATGTACAGACACGTGAATTTAAAAGTCTAACGGCTTGTGATGAAATTGCAAAGAGCACCAGCAGGAACTGCTGACAAACTGGGGTAAATTCAAACACGAATCATAAAACTACAGGTTGGTACTTAAGAGATGCTCAGAACTTCCAGTTTCTGCAATATTTACAATGAAAGGTCAATTGGTGAAAGAAGGCAAGGTGAATTCACAAGCTAGCATTCTATTGTAAAGCCTCTCTGGTAAGGCGCTATAAATCAAAAAGGGTTTGAAAGGCTGCCACATTATCATAGGTGCTGTGTAAATATCAAGCAACAAATCACTTTTCCTATTAGAAAAATGAAAGGCCATAAGGAAATAACTACTTAGCTTTGAAATTACCAGTTTCGGTACTTACACAACGAGGGTGTTCAAGGGCTGCATCATACTGTAGTCTCACCCTCTGTGGCATCATGACATCATCCTGTGGCAAATAACATTCATTATTCAATGCAACTCAAACAGACAGACCAGATGAGTTCACTTGTACACGTTACAATGACTTCACTTCAAGTCTGGTTCAATCGCAAACCCATTGGGTGGGTGAAATCAGTAGGCTTCAACCAAGTCTAAATGTGGTCACTTTGATATGGCACTGCTGCTGCAATGACGTCCTCCAATCCCATATTTTCAAAATGGCAATGTACCAACAATCTGGAAGTTATTTAATATCAACCCTGGATGTGCTCCGAATTCCAAACATAGCCATCTTTTATCACTTTGTGAGGGAAGTCAGACCCACTCTCAACTCTATAGGCCATGACTATCAAATGGGGTCAGAATGCTACCAACCGTCTCTTTCCGAATATGTACATTTAAAATAAATAAAAAGACAAATTTTCAGCCATACAAGAGTTAAATGGGACTCAATGGGCTTAAGAAATTTATTGGCTCTCAGAATTCTTAATGTATTGCAATTACTGTGCCAGGAATTCATCTGTCCATTTCAGGATCAGCTTCAGACTTGGCTTCAAACACGCCTACGCTGCTGATTCAGTGGGCCGAGTTGTCCTGGATCCATCACCCTAATCTGAGTCACCGTCTGCATTCTCCTCACACCCATATTAACTCAGTACAGATGCACAGATGGAACCTCTCTAGCCCTGTGACGCAAGGTGCTGCAAGATCCGAACAGTCCATAAGTATGGGGAAGGCAGAGATGAGAAGAAATCCCCCTATCCAAGAATACCCTGGTAGGCTTTAACAGAAGGCAAAGCTGAGGGCAGAAACTTTCATTTTGTGGCCTGGCGAAATAGCCAAGAATTTATAACTGTGTCTAGCATTTGGACATTGAACTGAATCATGTTCAGGCATTCGTTACTGAAACATGCACAGGACACACTGACTGATGACACTGACACATCAGTCACTACACACCACTGCTGGAATCCACATGGAACTCAATGGCCCAGTCTCAATGGTCCCTTCCAGCAATACACCTAGGAATCCACCCCTCCGATCCCACACCAGGTCAGAACTGAAGTGAGAGTGTTGACCACATTTCAATACCAATCTTACCGTGCAAACTAGAGAAAACAAATAATATTTTAACTAAAACACTTAAGTCTTTGAACTAGAGTAAAACAATTGTGTTCTATGTTATTATTGAATTAAATAAAGCATGCTAATAACTTGTGTTTTTAATTTTCACATGATGTAAAAACTAGTAAGACTGTGCATGCGTCTGGAGGCACTGGACAGAATGGAGTTGGAAATTTCTGAAGGGAATCTCCAGAAATCAGCTACCACAGAAGCTTCAGACTTCCACATATTAAACACTAGCGGCCAAACATGGCACTCCATTAAAGCAGGATGGGGCACACGGACACTCAGCTCTGTTGCCAGATCCACCGTTGTATCCATCGATGGAACTAGGACATGTGGAAGGTCAGGTGAACCACGTGGGGCCTTCAGTGCTGCACAGGGCTTTGTCAGACATGTGTTAAAATGCAGGTGCAGATAAATGTTTCCCTTTGTTTATTTCTAAAAATTATTTGTTAAGGCTTTAAAGTTCTTGTAATTAAACATTTTACATGAGGAAAACATTAAATTTATTTTATCATCTTTGAATATGATTAAACAGCCTGCCTCAGTCTCTTGGAGGCAAAGATCAGCTCCTTTGGCACTCGGCACCAATAAACAGGAAGTGTGGCTGGGCAGGCAGGGACCTCAGAGGGCAAAATGGTTCCAACAAGATTCAGATGTTTAAAAATTATGAAATTTCTTGACAGCTTTGGCACATGGCAGAGTTCGAGCTGCAACCTTGTCTTTTCTCAGAGCCTGGAGTTTTCTAGGGAGGGCCACAGGACTGCACTGCCTAAGGCCTCAACTCCCTGTTGAAAGTGTACAATGAGATTCTACCAATATATCTCTACCAGGTTACATGGGCATGGGTAGTAGACAGGAGTCTTCATAATTCTGCCTATTAAAAATGATTAAAATTAGTCCTTGCACTAATGCATAGTGTAATGAATTGATCTGTATGAACAGTATGCAAGACATGCTTTTCATTGTACCTTGGGTGTGTGTGACGATGTTAAACTGATCCCAATTTAGATACACAAAAAAAATTCCAATATTCAAAAAATAACACTTGACCACTATTACTCTGCGACTACTAAATTTTGGACTCAAGTGGCTGCAGAAGGACCGGAGAACATACATTTTTTTCTATCAAAGGTGTCATCACGAAGTGGAGTTGCCCCTGTAAAAAAATATTGTTACCTAAAGAATGCCAATTTCTTGCAATCTTCCAAGAAACATAAAACGAAGAAAAATGTTTAGAAAAATTCTTAGCCCAGCTGGATGCTATAATTAGAACCAGCATTTCTTATCCAGTCACATTACAGGTTCTACATAATTGGAAAATAAATATATTCTGATTTAATAATATTTGGCATGTTACTGCTAGAAATAGAATTGTATTTAAATACTTTGATTTCACAAGGTTATTTGAACAGAATTGCTAAACAGCTACATAAACAGATAATGATAAAACACAGCCTTGCACTCGTAACAAACAAAACACTTAACATGTTAAACAACATTCTTGACTGCACGCTTTAGACAAAATGTTAAACCATTAGTTGCAAACAGGTAGAAAACTACATTACAAAACCAGACAAAAATGTCCTTGAATGTATTTGCCATGTGTTGGTTTTAATACTTCAATTCCTAGCCTCAAATTATCTCTGTGCTAAAAAACTTAACAGTCTTCCACATAACTCAGATGTGTCAACATACAATGATATCTAACATTTTTTAAGATATTAGTATGCCAGTGGTTAAAAGAGAAACTGGCTTTCTGACTCACTAATTGAAATTTCAAGTAACTAGCAAGTTACAACTTGCAATAATTTTGGTAGACCAGCCCAGTGCTGAATCTATATTTAACTTCTAGAGTAAAAGGAAAAATGCACTCGGATTGGTCCAAATTGCTCAAGTACAATGATCAATGCAATGGGTTTTGATTTGATACTTTTCTCTCTATGTTCTAATTTCAAAAAATCGATGTAGCCCTTGAAAATAGAATGTCCCTTGTTCTGCTCTAGAAGCGCAATTCGTTTAGTGTGTAGTTTATTCTGTACGAACATCACCCAGAATCAGTCATGCTTTGCCATCACAACAACTAATGCAACTTATTAAAATATAACCAAACGCACTTTGGCTATGAAAAGACAGTGCTCCAGCTCTACAGCTAGAAGCTGTCCATGCCACTCAGCCAACATGCCTATCCCTTGACAGTCAAGGTCTACAGCAGCAAAGACTCACAACACCCTCTTCAACAGTTTTATCACAGCAAAGGCTTCAGTCAAGAGTTGGTACTGATGCTAATCCTATCTGCACAGACATGGACAGACTGAGGCTCCATCCATCCCAGGATATATATTTGGCAAATCAGTCTCCACAATGCCCTCATTCAGGAGTTGGAGGTGCATTAGACTCGGCTTGGTATCTGGCTCATCGAAACCTAGTCACAGCAGAACTAAAAGTGTTTGACAACCAGCCTGCCAGTTACCTATCCTGGAAGTCAAGCTTTCGCAATGCCGTGGAAGGACTAAGTCTCAAACCTAGCGAAGAGCTAGATCTTCTCTGTAAGTGGCTTGGTGAGGAGTCACTGCAACGTGCAACAAGGCTTAGGGCAGCGCACATTAATGATTAATACAGGTTTGAAAATGTTGTTGTGGAGGCTGGACAAATACTACGGCTCTCCAGAGGTAATCGAAAAATCACTTTTCAATAGATACAACAACATTCCAAAGCTCACAAAGAACCACCAAAGCTAGCAATTCTTTTGTCAGAACTACAAGATGCAAAAAAAAATGAAGGTTAGCTATCAGTTTCTTGGATACTTCAAGAGAAATTAACCTTATAGTGGAGAAACTATTGAACAACATGCAGGAATGGTGGATAACTGAAATCCCAACCCCTGAGGTTGCATGTGGTCATTCAAATCTTAAGGACATAGCTGACAAGATTCCCCCACTTGTCTCTTCTGCTGAGATTCTCTTATTGCTTGGCAGAGGCACTGTCTGTGCACATGAGGTAGGAGAACAGTGCAATGGTCTGCATGACGCACCATACGCCCAACGACTGACCTGGGTTGAATCATCATGGGTGAAGTCTACCTCAGTGGAGCTCATCAACCCACTGTCAGCACGTTCAAGACCAATGTCCAGGAGGATGGACACTCAAGTCATTTCAGGCCCTGTGAGCGTAGAATCTGTACAAGCAAATGTAGGTAAGCAAACCAAGCACTCCGACATAACTACTTCTGCTCAAGTAGATTCAGGCAAGCTGGTATTCTGTCATTCAGAAGATGATTATAAGCTGACACCTTCCATCGAAGATAAGGTCTTCCTTCAAATCATGAACAAAGGGTAGCCAAAGACAGTCTTTGCAGTGTTTTTACATTTGTAAGCAACCTCTCAGGGCAGAGCAACTGAATCAGGCTAAGGTTAGAATCCTTTTTGTTGTTCAAAGACAGACGAATGCAGAGGAGGTGCGGTGCATCACAAAGCAGGAACTTTTCCTAATCCAGTTACCCTAGTAAACTCTGTCCCGTTCTTGACGCTGAGATGCTACTGTGAGTTGGAGGGTGTATTAGAGAGCACAACTCACCTTACAGGTAACTCACTCGTTCCTCATTCTGAGTGAGCACCGTGTCACCAGGTTGCTTATCAAACATTACTATGAGTAAGTATGTCATCAAGGATGGCGAGAATAGTTAAAGACTGTTTTCAAGGCCAGTCCCTAAGACTGTCCTCCTTTTGCCAGAGATTTAATGAAATGATCATTTGACTTTTCGTTTTAGTCGTTATGTTTGACATGGATGTCAGATGGGAAGTGGTCTGCTCCAAATTTGACTCTTCTGCTGAGATTCTCCTGTCGCTTGGCAGAGCCACCATCCGTGCGCATAAGGTGCGTGAACAGCACAATAGCTGGCACAATGCCCAACAACTGGACCATCTCAATGCTTTAAGGTGCTTGTGAATTTTAATTTTTTTTGTTCATACGTTAATTTTTATCGTTTCTAAAATGACAGTTAAAACATTTAAATTTGTAAAAAGCATTTGCAAGTTTGACAGCTGGCAAAGCTCTACCCCATCCTTGCCAGTGGGAAGGACTGGGGCACCGGGTATAGGGCTACTGCTCATCACCGCCCATGGCTTGGTCGTTGTTCACATTTAGTTGTTGAATTCAATGTTGTGGACAGCCAGCAAGATAAATCCCAGAACCATCTGAGCTCCAAATGACTCAATTGTCTCATTTTACAAATCTAGCCATAGCTAAATTGGAGATTAATGGGAAATATGAAGCATTTCCAATTAAAAAGCATTACTTTTCCCCATGTAACATTTGAAAGGGCTTCACTGATCAGCTTTATTTGACTCCAGAGAAAATATCAGACAGCACGTGTTACTATAGACTCAAAAAAATCAACAAATTCAGAAACCAATTTCCCAAGTCATAAAAGAGCAGCAGTAAAACAGTCGATTGCCACCTAACTCGAGTATTTACTTTATCCAGAGGACTCAGAATTTCCCATCTTTGCATCAAAGGAAGTGCCAGCAAATATCTGTTTAGAGAGTAGGTGTCACACTATCGAGCTCCAACGACATAACAGAAGAAAAAACAAAGATGTTTTGCCTGCAACCTTTGAAGAGATATTGCACCTGAAGGGGGAAAAAATCCTTTACACAAAACTACCCATTAGAATGTTTAAGTACAGATGACTGGCCCAGCAAGTAAACTGTCCATTGTTATCTTCCAGATGAAACCCTAGCTTGTGCTGCCAGCAAGCAATGATTGTAGCAACCTCCGTCTTCATTTTAAAAGAAATAGGTATTATGGGTTGAAGGTTTTGTCCCTGTGTTCTATGTTAAAACCAGTTGCACCCACATACAGAACTGTTTCCTCCTGAAGTACTTTCACAGAATAAGTGAAGATGCAAGCTATTAAGTTGAACCAGTTATATTGTATAGAAACGTGAAGACTGATGGCACATTGTAGAACAGCTGCAGGTGTTTATCTTCTGGTTACAGCTGTCATGAGGCATTGTTCATTTATCTTCATATCATAGGTTCCAACAGGGTGGATATGTATTTTAAATGGATTTTGTTTCATAATACATAAACTTAAAAAGCACCGACAGAGGAAATAGCAAACTTAATTCCAAGCAGTTCTGTGTCAACCATTTACTTTGGCTTTTCAATTCTCAGGAAAAGGAACATAACTACTTTACCTGGTGGCATTTTTTGACCCCAGGTGAACCTTCAAAACCTTCCATCATTAAGTACCCTGCCTCCAATGAAGAAACTTATATTAATAAATGTTCACATCTTTTGCATGTTCAGTAATTTGGAGCTACTAAATTATTTTCAATTTATTCCTTGTTTATTCATGGAACAAAGGTGTGGCAGGGTCCCGGCCTGAAATGTCGACTGTACCTCTTCCTATAGATGCTGCCTGGCCTGCTGCATTCACCAGCATTTTTTGTGTGTGTGGCAGAGTGAGCTGGGTTGGGGGCTGTCCCCTCTGCTGGTTCTGCTCTCCAGTATTTGCTCCCTGTAAGACGTTGGATTGCCTTCACCTGGACTGACCCAGCGTGAGATGAGGAACCACTGTATGCTTGTTTTTGCAGAAACATGGCTCCAGGACAATATCCCATGCATCAAAATTCAGGCTACGCCACTCAGGGATTGTGCTAGTATTATTTTGAGACTGTCTGTACTGTGTTGTGCACTTTGCTCTTGAAGGAACACCGTTTTGTTTAGCAGTAAGCATGTGCATGTTTAAAAGATAATTAAACTTGAGCTTGAAGAAGGTTAGCAAATGCAAACAAACCATTATCCAAAACTATACTCAGTATAAGCATTAAGGGACTAGGTGACTGGTTAAATGAAAACATAATTACTGGCTGCGAGAGAAGAAAGTTCTGTCTTCTTTTGAACAGTTCTATGGGATCTTTTATGTCAACTTCATAAAGGAAGATTAGTCACCAGTTTAACATCTCATCGGCAAAATGAGAGACAAGGAGCTTCAGTTCTTTCCCAGTTGGTCACTTGGGGGTTTTCCATATTCCATTCAAAATCAATATTACTGGCAGTGTTGGTAGTTTCTCCTCACCCTTTCCTCCATCAAAATCAGTTAAAGCTCAAAGAGAGCTTTTACAGTGCTCTCTGTTCATGACATTATGGAGATGAATAAAAGCAAAAAGAAGATAAATGATGCTGCAACTGTAGCTGTGGTAAATCTAAGATAAAAGAAAGCTAGAAATACTCGTCAAGTGAAGCAGCATCTATAGAGAGCAGAGAAGCTAATACCACAGGTCTTTTATCAGAACTGGCCAACTGAAATAGATGGCAACCAAAATTTATTGATACTGCAAGTCAGAATATGAAATGCTGTACCTCTAGTTTACACTCGGCTTCATTAACAGTGTAAAAGGCTAAAGAATAGGAGGTCAGAATGGAGAGGAATGAAGAATTAAAGTGACAGGCATTCCATAGCAAATGTCTCACACTCTGATTTATTTCTTGTTGAATCAAATTGATATTCCACCCTTCACAGTTCTACAAATAACTACAGTTATACAGAAGATATTCAATGCTCTTTCAATCACTGCTTCGTGCATACGCAGAGATTCATGCTTAAAAATACAAAACAGCACATGCATCCTCTTAACCTCTCTCTCTCTCTCAAAAAATATCAACTCAATACATCTCAAAGATATCTGACTGCACACTGACTTCATCCTTTATTGTTTTTGACACTTTAATAAATGACGTCTCTTTCCTTTCAGGCTTCAAAGATTGCAAACTTCAAAACCCTTCAAATCTAGTAATTTTTCAGATCCCAGCTCTCCTCTAGTTCCACACTTAGTATTTTTTTCAACCAGCTTCCCTTCTCAGATCCCAAATAATCTACCCTCAAAATTAGTCCCTGACATCCCAAAACAATGTTTAGCACTTTTGCTACTATCTTTGTCTCCAAGCCCATTGTTTTATTCTAAAACTCTTAATCCCAACACCATGGATGCATCTTCAGAATTTCTGATCTACCTGGACCCTGTCTCCCCACCTCAAACAGCAAGCATGACTTTGACCACCCCATCTTTTCACTGTCCTTGTTCATTGACACCTACTTTATTCTGAACTCATAGAACTCTATTCAACAAGGATCAATCCTGACATTGACATTCAATATGCTGACAAGGATGGTGCCAGTGCTTAGCAGAGTAATAGTAGTGTGATCACTCCAGTCAGGTTTGATGTTCACCCAAGGGTTTGTCTATTATTGGGTCCTCAGGTGGCTACAGAGGCCAATCCAAGATTCACGTACTCTCATCGCCACAGGACTCAATCTGGGCTGTCAGGTTGGATTCCCTTAATGGAGGAAGCCTGTCTGTGACTTTGTTTAATGTGGGAAGGCTGATGTACAGGAAGCCACCACATGGTCCTTGAGCTTAGGGCCAGTGCCCAGTAGCACGGAACGCAAGACAACTAGGGACCCTTCACTGCCGCAGCCTTCCTCTGCCTTCACTGCCGTTGTAATGTTTCATCATCTCCTGGCAGCTCCACCATTAAGATTTTGGTTGGATGGCTCTTTGTCTTGAACTTCCCCCTTGACCTTACCACCATTGGTGATCCTACCAGGAGCTAAGTGATATCGCTTTGGGTATCTCAGGAACTCACAATCCTCTGCACGACGACAAGGTGACAATCCTCGGCAAATTCACCTCTGTCTCACAGATATCTCCTTAAACCTCCCCCTGGTCCATGTTCCCATCTCCGAAAATCACATCACTGTAATCCAGAAAACTAGTCCTCCTTCTTGTTCCATAGAATATACTTCTTTCTACCTTGACTCTTCTTCAGTCCAGTCCCTTCCCATTTACAACTGAGATACCTGGCTCTTTCCATAACCAGCTCCTTGCACCCAAATCTGCACATGCTGACGGTAAACATTCTCTGCATCCCTACCACACCCCAGGATGGCACTTTCCTTGAAGAGGACCTACGAAATCTGTCCAGCATCATTCTCATTCACTCTCATGCTGAATAACTTCTCCTTTAACTTCACTCAGTTGCTCCAAGCCTAAGATGTAACAATAAGAAGTCACATACACTCCAAAATGTGCATGTCTCTTTGTGTGATGCATGGAATAATCTGTATTTCAGTCCTGCCTCCCTCACTTTTTAGGGTACATTTGTTAGGGAGTATTCTGCGGTTATGTGAATATAGCAGACATTAATTCAAGCAAGAACAAGTGTTCAGTTTTTATTGCGTTCAAGATGTTGACCAGACTGATGTGGCCACGTAACTCATCAGAAATGGCCACAGGTACAGGTGAAGCACTAAGTCACTTCCACTTCTTCAAATTTAGTGTACTACATTCAATGCCCACAATCTCATCAATGGAGAACAATGGAGAAACCAAATGCACAATGGTCAACTGTAGGATACCAGTGGTGACGCTGACCTTCCAGTTGCCTATCACCTTAACACTCCAACCCACTCCAATTTTCGTTCTCTTTGGTCCAGTCAAGACCAAGAAAGGCGGGAGGAGAGAGAGCAGCGTGCCGCGCATGCGCAGCCCTCCGGGGAAAAATGATATCGTATCCGTTAAATAGGGGCCGTGGACAATTCTGATTTGATGGAGACGGACATGAAAGCACAGAGGAACATCTGGAGAAATTTCTGAAACGCCAGTTCGCTGCTGTTGTTACTGCGCAGTCGGGAATCTTCTGGAGGGAAGGCCTCAAAATCCCCGGCCTTGCCTGCTGTTGGTGACTGAGATTGAGGTCGAATCATTCGGACAGAGATGGCGCTCAGTACCCGGTGTTGGAGAGCTGATCGGAGGCTCGAAGTTTTCGGATGACTCAGAGTCAGACTGTGGTCGGCATGGCAGGGAGAGTTTTTCTTCCTTCTCCCGTATGCGTGAGATGTGGGACATTTGAGAAACTTTGAACTTTTTACTGTGCTCACAGACTTCTTCATCAAGTTATGGTATTGTTGCACTGTTGTAACTATATGTTATAATGATGTGGTTTTGTTAGTTTTTTCAACCTTGGTCTGTCCTGTGTTTTGTGATATCACACCGGAGGAAATATTGTATCATTTCTTAATGCATGCATTACTAAATGACAATAAAAAAGGACTGCGTGTCTTCATAATCTAAATGCTAAAGGAACAGTATCCCTTCTTCTGACAATACTGCACCTGGGAGTCAACATTGAACTTAATGTGAGATAAAGGGTCTTTCTTGCTTGCAACTCAACTGGTCAATTTTGACGAATGAAACCCAACCAGCAATGGTATCTCTGTTTTTTAATCACACACACGCACACTCTGAGCATTTCCAGCAATTAATATTTCTATTTATAATTAAAAATAATTATTCACGTTCTTCTGAATTGGACATGATTTTATGTGAAAATAATTGTAGATATATACTCACTGCATCCAGAAAACAAAGAAATCTTCCAAAACTTTGTGCAATTGCACAATTCTTGGCAAAACCCACTGCAGAAATACAAAAAAAAACTATTTTAAGAACATACCCCAAAGTTTTCGACATGCATATTAAGATATTAACTCTGACATGGACGGTCCCAAGCCCGGCTGCAAAAGGAGAAGGATTGGGCAAAACCTATCCCATAAAAGTTCAAAACTACAGAAACACCAATAGAAACTCCAAAGACCTCATTTCTGAGAGGAAGGATTCACCAATAAGACAGACGGCTCTAGCAAGCTGCAGTCGGCAGCCTATGCCCCAGTAGGGTTGATGGATTCAAGAAGAAGATATAAACATATTATGAGCATAACTATATACGACTTGCAGTTTTCATGCAGTGAATAGTTACCTGTCAGTTGGATGAGATGTAGGTGGCATAACTAGTAAAGTTTACAGATGACACCAAAAGTGGTGGTGTGGTGAACAGTGAAGAAGACTGTCTAAGGCCACAAAAAAATTGAGATCAACCGGCAACATGGGCCATAGAATGGCAGATGGAATTTAAGTCAGACAAGTACAAAATGAAGTATTGTTGTAAGTTAAGCTGAGGCAGGATGTAGACAGTGAAACTTAGGGCCTTGGTCGAGGGGTGGGGGTTGTTGCAGAAGAGAGATCTAAGGTTGCAAGTACACTGTACCCTGAAAATGGTGGGACAGGTAGACAAAGTAATGAAGATGGTATATGGAATAGTTATGTTCATTATACAAGGCATTAAATCATGTAACAGCTGTAAAAGATGTTGGTGAACCCCTACCTGGAACGGTGTGTACATTCCTGGTTGCTGTACTATAGAAAATTTATGAAGAAGCCAAACATAAATGTAACACGCTGTAAGGTTTCACTGCTAAGGCTAATGTAATGGCTTCTATGTAATGTTCACTGCTAATGTAATGGTTTCTCTGTAGCAGCAATGTTTGGGTTATGGCTAGAGATAACGGGGCTTTGGAATGCAGGGGTTAGGCAATGAAGAAATGTTGTTCTTTCTTGTGTGTCTGGAAGCCAGGTTTTTTGCAGTCTTTCATTGGGGAGCGATGGAGAAAAGAGGACGTGAATGGAGAGAGTCGGAAGACCACCGGATGGAGTGGACTGAAGAGTGAGGGTCCGAGGACAGGCTACGCTTGGAGGTCAACAGGAACAAATGAATGAACAGTGAGCTCCAATGATGCGCAATAGACTTTTTCCTTAAAATGCGCCCTTTTACTTTTTATTTTCTTTATTAACCCTCTATCCAGATTGGGATTTATAAAGTTCAATCACTTAATTGCATATGGTGTACTGTCCGATATTTTGCAGTGCAGATTTGTAACCGGGCAACACAGCATGTAGCATCAACACAAACGAGATTTCTCAGTTTGGCGGGGCCAGGAGTTGCTTTCCCCTAGAAGAACACGTGCTGGCCGAGCCTAAGGGTTACATAAACACAAGAGATTCTGCAGATTTTGGACTTCCACAGCAACACACACAAAATGCTGGAGGAACTCAGGAGCTCAGGCAGCACCTATGGAACCAAATAAACAGTCAACATTTCAGGCCAAGACCTTTCATCGGGACTGGAAAGAAAGGGGGAAGATGTCAGAATACAAAGGTAAGGGGAAGGAAAGAAGTACAAACTAGAAGGTGATAGATGAAGTCAGGTGGGCAGGAAAGGGGGGCAGATGGTGTACCTTTTCCACTTATGGCTTCCCAGTAGTGCAAAAGAGGAAATAGCAAGGTAATGTTCAGAATTCATGGACTGCTCTGAAATCTGATGGCATAGGGGAGAAAGCTATTCCTAAACCGTTGAGTGTGGGTCTTCAGACTCCTATACCTACTCCCTTATGGTAGTAATGAAAAGAGGGCAAATATTGCCACAGTGTGTTGCTCTATGCTATATGATAGACACTACATTCCAATCTTCCAGCGGCCATGAACATAGAAGTCTGTGCAGTGTGTGACTGGAACGACTATACAGAACAAAAAACTTCTCCAATCCTGTACTAATCCCCATTATCACAACCGTTTATATAGATCCCCAGCTTTGCTTCAAAGGGCACTGAACTTGGTTGCCCAACAAATATGAAACTAGTGAATACACAGACTATTTGACACGAGGGACATTTGTTAAAACTTTCAACTCTATCTTCAGAATGCATTATCTAACAGAGGCTTTAATCATTAATAGCAATACCACTTATTTGTCTTGTACCCCCCTCTTCTTATTCAAGCACAATAACAGCTCAGCCACCTACACTCCACACTTTGTCTCAGGTCAGCTAACTCTTCAGGACCTTAGGACTGAAAATGGAAAATCCCTGCTGTGAATTGGTTCAACTTTTGACCCAGTGCATAAGAACTGGACCATGAATGCTTCATAAAGGAAGGTGAATAATGCCTTAACCAGTACACTCACAAATACTAGGTATAATAAAGAATTATTTTTATCCACAATACTTTGGATATATAAATCCTAAAGCCCTCACGAGTAAATAAGAACAAAAAGTCAAAGGTCACCCCAAACTTATTTTTAAAGACACCCCATATCCCAATGAGTGACATAAAGCTATTGCACACAAGGTTCCATAATGTCCTATGATTCCAATACCGGAGCTCGAGACCAAACAGAATTGGTAGCTGTGGATAGTCTTATCAAACAAAGAGGTTTCCGCAATGCAGTGTGTATTGCTGTAACCAACGAACTTGGTGCAATCAATGTTAGCACCAGCAGACCCATTTCCTCTCAGTCTTTTCAGAAAGCCCATTCTCCATGACTACAGTTGAATTTTTCCACAGCACTGCCAGTATAAATCATGTCTTTACTGCCCAATCTGTACATGAAGTTGCAAGTTTCAACATCGATTCCTATCAGATAAGAGGCAAAATGCTGTCACATTAGATTTACTTCGGGTTTTCTGGACGCATTTTTTTTCAAATTCAGTTTTACATAGAAACATAGAAAATAGGTGCAGGAGTAGGCCATTCGGTCCTTCGAGCCTGCACTGCCATTCAGTACGATCATGGCTGATCATCCAACTCAGAACCCTGTACCTGCCTTCTCTCCATACCCCCTGATCCCTTTAGCCACAAGGGCCATATCTAACTCCCTCTTAAGTATAGCCAATGAACTGGCCTCAACTGTTTCCTGTGGCAGAGAATTCCAGATTCACCACTCTCTGTGTGAAGAAGTTTTTCCTAATCTCGGTCCTAAAAGGCTTCCCCTTTATCCTCAAACTGTGACCCTTCGTTCTGGACTTCCCCAACATCGGGAACAATCTTCCTGCATCTAGCCTGTCCAATCCCTTCAGGATTTTATACGTTTCAATCAGATCCCCCCTCAATCTTCTAAATTCCAACGAGTACAAGCCCAGTTCATCCAGTCTTTCTTCATATGAAAGTCCTGCCATCCCAGGAATCAATCTGGTGAACCTTCTTTGTACTCCCTCTATGGCAAGGATGTCTTTCCTCAGATTAGGGGACCAAAACTGCACACAATACTCCAGGTGTGGTCTCACCAAGGCCTTGTACAACTGCAGTAGTACCTCCCTGCTCCTGTACTCGAATCCTCTCGCTATAAATGCCAGCATACCATTCGCCTTTTTCACCGCCTGCTGTACCTGCATGCCCACTTTCAATGACTGGTGTATAATGACACACAGGTCTCGTTGCGCCTCCCCTTTTCCTAATCGGCCACCATTCAGATAATAATCTGTTTTCCTATTTTTGCCACCAAAGTGGATAACTTCACATTTATCCACATTAAATTGCATCTGCCATGAATTTGCCCACTCACCCAACCTATCCAAGTCACCCTGCATCCTCTTAGCATCCTCCTCACAGCTAACATTGCCGCCCAGCTTCGTGACACCCGCAAACTTGGAGATGCTGCATTTAATTCCCTCATCCAAGTCATTAATATATATTGTAAACAACTGGGGTCCCAGCACTGAGCCTTGCGGTACCCCACTAGTCACTGCATGCCATTCTGAAAAGGTCCCGTTTATTCCCACTCTTTGCTTCCTGTCTGCTAACCAATTCTCTATCCACATCAATACCTTACCCCCAATACCGTGTGCTTTAAGTTTGCACACTAATCTCCTGTGTGGGACCTTGTCAAAAGCCTTTTGAAAATCCAAATATACCACATCCACTGGTTCTCCCCTATCCACTCTACTAGTTACATCCTCAAAAAATTCTATGAGATTCGTCAGACATGATTTTCCTTTCACAAATCCATGCTGACTTTGTCTGATGATTTCACCGCTTTCCAAATGTGCTGTTATCACATCTTTGATAACTGACTCCAGCAGTTTCCCCACCACCGACGTTAGGCTAACCGGTCTATAATTCCCCGGTTTCTCTCTCCCTCCTTTTTTAAAAAGTGGAGTTACATTAGCCACCCTCCAATCCTCAGGAACTAGTCCAGAATCTAACGAGTTTTGAAAAATTATCACTAATGCATCCACTATTTCTTGGGCTACTTCCTTAAGCACTCTGGGATGCAGACCACCTGGCCCTGGGGATTTATCTGCCTTTAATCCCTTCAATTTACCCAACACCACTTCCCTACTAACATGTATTTCGCTCAGTTCCTCCATCTCACTGGACCCTCTGTTCCCTACTATTTCTGGAAGATTATTTATGTCCTCCTTAGTGAAGACAGAACCAAAGTAATTATTCAATTGGTCTGCCATGTCCTTGCTCCCCATAATCAATTCACCTGTTTCTGTCTATAGGGGACCTACATTTGTCTTTACCAGTCTTTTCCTTTTTACATATCTATAAAAGCTTTTACAGTCAGTTTTTATGTTCCCTGCCAGTTTTCTCTCATAATCTTTTTTCCCCTTCCTAATTAAGCCCTTTGTCCTCCTCTGCTGAACTCTGAATTTCTCCCAGTCCTCAGGTGAGCCACTTTTTCTGGCTAATTTGTATGCTTCTTCTTTGGAATTGATACTATCCCTAATTTCTCTTGTCAGCCACGGGTGCACTACCTTCCTTGATTTATTCTTTTGCCAAACTGGGATGAACAATTGTTGTAGTTCATCCATGCAATCTTTAAATGCTTGCCATTGCATATCCACTGTCAATCCTTTAAGTGTCATTTGCCAGTCTATCTTAGCTAATTCACGTCTCATACCTTCAAAGTTACCCCTCTTTAAGTTCAGAACCTTTGTTTCTGAATTAACTATGTCACTCTCCATCTTAATGAAGAATTCCACCATATTATGGTCACTCTTACCCAAGGGGCCTCTCACGACAAGATTGCTAATTAACCCTTCCTCATTGCTCAAAACCCAGTCTAGAATAGCCTGCTCTCTAGTTGGTTCCTCGACATGTTGGTT
This sequence comes from Mobula birostris, assembly GCF_030028105.1. Taxonomy (NCBI): domain Eukaryota; kingdom Metazoa; phylum Chordata; class Chondrichthyes; order Myliobatiformes; family Myliobatidae; genus Mobula; species Mobula birostris. Next base: position 24,548,729 of record NC_092393.1, read on the forward strand.
CAAAAAACCATCCCGCATACATTCCAAGAAATCCTCTTCCTCAGCACCTTTACCAATTTGGTTCACCCAATCTACATGTAGATTGAAGTCACCCATTATAACTGCTGTTCCTTTATTGCACACATTTCTAATTTCCTGTTTAATACCATCTCCGACCTCACTACTACTGTTAGGTGGCCTGTACACAACTCCCACCAGCGTTTTCTGCCCCTTAGTGTTACGCAGCTCTACCCATATCGATTCCACATCTTCCTGGCTTATGTCCTTCCTTTCTATTGCGTTAATCTCATCTTTAACCAGCAACGCCACCCCACCTCCTTTTCTTTCATGTCTATCCCTCCTGAATATTGAATATCCCTGAACGTTGAGCTCCCATCCTTGGTCACCCTGGAGCCATGTCTCTGTGATCCCAACTATATCATAATCATTAATAACAATCTGCACTTTCAATTCATCCACCTTGTTACAAATGCCCCTTGCATTGACACACAAAGCCTTCAGGCGCTCTTTTACAACTCTCTTAGCCCTTATACAACTATGTTGAAAAGTGGCCCTTTTTGATGCTTGCCCTGGATTTGTCGGCCTGCCACTTTTACTTTTCTCCTTACTACTTTTTGCTTCTACCCTCACTTTACACCCCTCTGTCTTTCTGCACTGGTTCCCATCCCCCTGTTGTGAACTAACCTTTAAAATACATCTTTATTAGAAACTTAACACCTTTGAAGGAAAGAAACAGTGTGTATATTTCTAACATTTCAACAGCCAAGGTTGTACATCTAAAAGCAGAATATTTCATTTTAACCCACAGTGAAACAAATCACAGCATCACATGGGAAATGGAGATGCAGCTCGATGATCTTCATCTGGTCAGGGAGAATAAGAAGGTGATAGAGAGGAGCTATAGGCAGGTGGTCACACTGGGGCCTGGGGAAACAGATAGGTGAGTAACAGTCAGCAGAGGGAAGGGCAAGAGTCAGATACTAGAGAGTACCCCTGTGGCTGTCCCCCTTAACAATAAGTACTCCTGCTTGAGTACTGTTGGGGGTGACGGCCTACCTGGGGGAAGAAACAGTGGCCACGCCTCTGGCACAGAGTCTGGCCCTGTGGCTCAGAAGGGTAAGGAAAGGAAGGGGATAGCAGCAGAGATAAGGGACTCTATAGTTAGGGGGTCAGACAGGCAATTCTGTGGACGCAGGAAAGAAACATGGATGGTAGTTTACCTCCCAGGTGCTAGATTCCAGGATGTTTCTGATCGCGTCCAAGATATCCTGAAGTGGGAAGGAGAACAGCCAGAGGTCGTGATACATATTGGTACCAACGATATAGGTAGGAAAACGGAGGAGGTCCTGAAAACAGACTACAGGGATTTAGGAAGGAAGTTGAGAAGCAGAACCTCAAAGGTAGTAATCTCGGGATTACTGCCTGTGCCACGTGACAGTGAGTATAGGAATAGAATGAGGTGGAGGATAAATGCATGGCTGAGAGATTGGTGCAGGAGGCAGGGATTCAGACTTCTGGATCATTGGGACCTCATTTGGGGCAGGTGTGACATGTACAAGAAGGACAGGTTGCACTTGAATCCCAGGGAGACCAATATCCTGGCAGGGAGGTTTGCTAAGGCTATTGGGGAGAGCTTAAACTAGAAATGCTGGGGGATCGGAACCAAACTGAAGAGACGGAGTAAGAGGCAGTTGGCCCAGGAATAGAGAAAGCTTGGAGACAGTGCAAGAGGGAGGATAGGCAGGTGATAGAGAAGGGACACGCTCAGACTGATGGTTTGAGATGTGTCTATTTTAATGCAAGGAGTATTATGAACAAAGCAGATGAGCTTAGAGCATGGACCAGTACTTGGAGCTATGATATTGTGGCCATTACAGAGACTTGGATGGCTCAGGGGCAGGAATGGTTACTTCAAGTGCCAGGCTTTAGACGTTTCAGAAAGGACATGGAGGGAGGTAAAAGAGGTGGGGGCATGGCACTGTTGATCACAGATAGTGTTACGGTTGCAGAAAAGGAGGACGTTAGGGAGGGATTGTCTTCTGAGACTCTGTGGGTGGAAGTTAGGAACAGGAAGGGGTCAATAACTCTACTGGGTGTTTATTATAGACCACCCAATAATAACAGGGATACAGAGGGGCAAATAAGGAGACAGATTCTGGAAAGGTGTAATAATAACAGGGTTGTCGTGGTGGGAGATTTTAATTTCCCAAATATCAATCGGCATCTCCCTAGGGCAAGGGGTTTAGATGGGGTGGAATTTGTTACGTGTGTTCAGGAAGGTTTCTTGACACAATATATAGATAAGCCTACAAGAGAAGAGACTGTACTTGATCTGGTATTGGGAAATGAACCTGGTCAGGTGTCAGGTCTCTAAGTGGGAGAGCATTTTGGAGATAGTGCTCACAATTCTGTCTCCTTTACCACAGCACTGGAGAGGGATTTGAACAGACAAGTTAGGAAAGCATTTAATTGGAGTAAGGGGAAATATGAGGCTATCAGGCAGGAACTCGGAAGCATGAATTGGGAACAGATGTTCTCAGGAAAACGTATGGCAGAAATGTGGCAAATGTTCAGGGGATACTTGTGTGGAGTTCTGCATAGGTATGTTCCAATGAGACAGGGAAAGGATGGTAGGGTACAGGAACCATGGTGTACAAAGGCTGTTGTAAATCTAGTCAAGAAGAAAAGAAAAGCTTATGAAAGGTTCAAAAAACTAAGTAATGATAAAGATCTAGGAGATTATAAGACTAGCAGGAAGGAACTTAAGAATGAAATTAGGAAAGCCAGAAGGGGCCATGAGAAGGCCTTGGCAGACAGCATTAAGGAAAACCCCAAGGCATTCTACAAGTATGTGAAGATCAAGATGATAAACCATGAGAGAATAGGACCAAACAAGTGTGACAGTGGAAAAGTGTATATGGAACTGGAGGAGATAGCAGAGGTACTTAATAAATACTTTTTTCAGTATTCACTACAGAAAAGGATCTTGGCGAGTTTAGGGATGACTTACAGCGGACTGAAAAGCTTGAGCATGTAGATATTAAGAAAGAGGGATGTGCTGGAGCTTTTGGAAAGCATCAAGTTGGATAAGTCACCAGGACCAGACGAGATGTACCTGAGCTACTGTGGGAGGCGAGGGAGGAGATTGCTGAGCCTCTGGCGATGACCTTTGCATCATCAATGGGGACAGGAGAATTTCCAGAAGACTAGAGGGTTGCGGATGCTGTCTCCTTATTCAAGAAATGGAGAAGAGATAGCCCAGGCTATTACAGGTCAGTGAGTCTTACTTCAGTGGTTGGTAAGTTGATGGAGAAGATCCTGAGAAGCAGGATTTATGAACATTTGGAGAGTCATTATATGATTACGAATAGTCAACATGGCTTTGTCAAAGGCAGGTTGTGCCTTTTGAGCCTGATTGAATATTTTGAGGATGTGACTAAACACATTGCTGAAGGTAGAGCAGTAAATGTAGTGTACATGGATTTCAGCAAGGCATTTGTTAAGGTACTCCATTGCAAGGCTTATTGACAAAGTAAGGAGGCATGGGATCCAAGGGGACATTGCTTTCTGGATCCAGAGCTGGCTTGCCCACAGAAGGCAAAGAGTGGTTGTAGACAGGTCATATTCCGCATGGAGGTCGGTGACCAGTGGTGTGATTCAGGGATCTGTTCTGGGATCCCTATACTTCCTGATTTTTATAAATGACCTGTATGAGGAAGTGGAGGGATGGGTTAGTAAATTTGCTGATGACACAAAGATTGGGGGTGTTGTGGATAGTGTGGAGGGCTGTCAGAGGTTACAACGGGACATTGATAGGATGCAAAACTGGGCTGAGAAGCGGCAGATGGAGCTCAACCCAGATAAGTGTGAAGTTGTTCATTTTGGTAGGTCAAATAAAATGGCAGAATATAGTACTAATGGTAAGACTCCTGGTAGTGTGGAAAATCAGAGGGATCTTGGGGTCCGAGTCCATTGGACACTCAAAGCTGCTGCGCAGGTTGACTCTGTGGTTAAGAAGGCATACAGTGCATTGGTCTTCATCAATCGTGGGGTTGAGTTTAGGAGCTGAGAGATAATGTTGCAGCTATACATGACCCTGGTCAGACCCCATTTGGAGTACTGTGCTCAGTTCTGGTCACCTCACTACAGTTAGGATGTGGAAACTATAGCATGGGTGCAGAGGAGATTTACAAGGATGTTGCCTGGATTGGGGAGCATGCCTTATGAGAATAGATTGAGTGAAGTCGGCCTATTCTCCTTGGAGCGACTGAGGATGAGAGGTGACCTGATAGAGGTGCATAAGATGATGAGAGGCATTGATCGTGTGGATAGTCAGCAGCCTTTTTCCCAGGGCTGAAATGGCTAGCACAAGAGGACAGTTTTAAGGTGCTTGGAAGTAAGTACAGAGGACATATCAGGAGTAATTCTTTTTTTAAAAACGCAGAGCATGGTGAGTGCGTGGAATGAGCTGCCAACAATGGTGGTGGAGGCGGATACGATAGGGTCTTTTAAGAGACTCCTGGATAGGTACATGGAGCTTAGATTAGATTATGAGGACACAGTCCTCGTTTATTGTCATTTATAAATGCATGCATTAAAAAATGATACAACGTTCCTCCAGAATGATATCACAACGAAACACAGGACAAACCAAGACTAAAACTGACAAAACCACATAATTATAACATATAGTTGTAACAGTTCAAAGCAATACCATAATTTGATAAAGAGCAGACCATGGGCACGGTAAAAAAAAGTCTCAAAGTCCTGACAGACTCATCATCTCATTCAGGCGGCAGAAGGGAGGAACTCTTCCTGCCACGAACCTCCAAGCGCCGCCAACTTGCTGATGCAGCACCATTGGAAGCACCCGACTGCAGTAGACTCTGAATCCATCTGAAAACTTCGAGCCTCCGACACAGCCTCTCCGAGCACCATCCTCTGCCGAGCGCTTCGACCCCGCTCCGGCTGCTGAGCAACAAGCAAAGCTGAGGACTCGGGGCCTTCTCCTCCGGACATTCTGGATTACACAGTAGCAGCAGCAGCGAAGCAGGCATTTCAGAAATTTCACCAGATGTTCCTCAGTGCTCTCACGTCCGTCTCAGGAATCAGGATTGTGCACGGCACCCTACTTGACAAATAACAGACATCACCACTGGAATAGCTACTGTGAGCTGCGTCACGCCACCATCTTCTCCTCCCGCCGTAAAATAGAGGGCTATGGGTAACCCTAGGTAATTTCTCAGGTAAGGACATGTTCGGCACAGCTGTGTGGGCCGAAGGGCCTGTATTGAGCTGTAGGTTTTCTATGTAAAACCACTACTGTATCTTAAATGTTTTATCGTCAAGAGTTCAACTGCAGGTTACTGTCATTAGAGCAATTATCACCATATAAAAATTACAGCACGGAAACAGGCCATCTCGGCCCTTCTAGTCCATGCTGAACTCTTACTCTCACCTAGTCCCACCAACCTGCACTCAGCCCATAACCCTCCATTCCTTTCTGGTCCATATAGCTGTCCCATTTAACTTTAAATGACAACATTGAACGTGCCTCAACAACTTCTGCTGGAAGCTCATCCACACAGCTACCACTCTCTGAGTAAAGACATTCTCCGCCATGTTACCCCAACTTTTGCCCTTTAACTCTCAATTCATGTCCTCTTGTTTGAATCTCCCCCACTCTCAATGGAAAAAGCCTATCCACGTCAACTCTATCTATCCCCCTCATAATTTTAAATACCTCTATCAAATCCTCCCTCAACCTTCTACGCTACAAAGAATAAAGACCCAACTTGTTCAACATTTCTCTGTAACTTAAGTGATGAAACCCAGGTAACATTATAGTAAATTTTCTCTGGACTCTCTCTATTTTGTTGACATCTTTCCTATAATTCGATGACCTGAACTGTACACAATACTCCAAATTTGGCCTCACTAATGCCTTGTGCAATTTCAACATTACACCCCAACTCCTATACTCAATGTTCTGATTTACAAAGGCCAGCAAACCAAAAGCTTTCTTCACCACCCTATCCACATGAGCTTCCACCTTCAGGGAACTATGCACCATTATTCCTAGATCCCTCTGTTCTACTGCATTCTTCAATGCCCTACCATTTACCATGTATGTCCTGTTTTTTAGTTACCAATTGTTTAGTTATCAATTAGGAAAGATTTTTTTCATTGCCTTCATATTTCAAAGCTTGCTGGTCAGAGAGCTTAATAAGCACAAGGCAGTTTTCAGAAAGATCTCTTTGCTCTCTCACATAGAGCAGTTTGTACATAATGGAATTGTAAAGAATGCTCAACAGTGACACTTCAAGTTAAATTACTACAGCCTCTAAACTTATATTCAACACACCCAGTTATACACCCTAACAATGGGCCTTGTAAATCACTGTCTAACAATGCAAAGGCAATTTCAATGGTTGCTCAACCACCCCACATCTGTCTTTCATCTGTGGTAATATAACTGACTAAGCAGTTCTTGTGTACACATAAATACCAAGGTGGAAACTTACTTTTAATATAGCCATTAACACTGAATTCCATTTTTATTCTGCTATCAAAGTGCTTGGTTTTTTATATGAGGCCTCAAAACATTGGGATGCTTCACTTTTCCCTATTAAAGTAATTAAACACTGCAAATCTTTGCAAGAAAATGAATAACCATGAGTAGAAACAGTAAAGGACACAAAGGGATGCCCAGTTTGAAGAAATTACATACAGGATTAACCTTGCCAAAAGAATGTTCTATCAAATTTGTCACTTTACACAGGATTTGATTCACTTGCATCTGTGCCAAAAATCCACCCATTCCTTTGGGATCTTCTCAAATCCTTTTGAGTTCTGATTTATAAACCCAAACATATACTTCTGTCAACTGCTAAATCACCATACACAAAATAAAACCAAGCAGCAAACAAGTTTGTTTTATGGGTAATCTTTTATCTATCCATTCAGAAAAATGAAAAGCTTATACAATTGCCACATAGCTTTTGTTTTGGTACCTCCCTAATGTGAATGCTTTGATGAAAGATTTTTACTTGGTAGCGAACTCGAAATTAATCCTCAGCTACCGATGTGCATGATGCATGGGACGTGTCTTCTCCTATACCTCTAATTCCCATCAGGCCTTTGGTGAGTGCATGGATTTAATGTTTTTCTATGCAAAACACGGTTGGCCACACTAGACATAGAACAGACAACATTTACGTCTGGACATTTCAGAAGATCATGTCGTGATATCATGACAAGTGAATTATAAAAGTTGTGTTTATCATTCAATCTGCATCTTTGAAATGCACTTAAAAGTTCAGAAGGTCCTTCTATAATCAAATTACAAATAAATTGAAAAGCCCACAATATGATAAAAGCATAGAACTATCTTCATATTCCATTACCAACAAAAAGTAATAAAGTGTGGCTCATAAAACAATGAACAACAGCTGCAAGAGAGTATTATCACAAGAAACTCCCATAGATATGTCAGTCACGTCATGTTAACTGCAAAAAAGCTTTCCAATAGCACATAAATGTTCACATTCGCACAACTATCCAGAAATTCAAAGCATGTGTAATACAAGCAATCAAGTCCTTGTCAAGTGCAGCAGAAGGAAGCAGCAATTGGATTTGGATTAAAAGGAAAGACAACAACTGGGCTGCAAGATGAAGACAGGAGGGTATGGAACTGAGGGGGGTGTATCTGGGACACCGGGTAGCACCGTTGAGCCCTCTGGAGACGTCAAAGAAGGAGGGTGCCCTGCTGACGACTCCGATGATGTACCTACCCTCCCTCCTTGTCCACACTCCAAACCCACTGCCAACATCGAGAGTGCTGACTTACCATAGGGATTGAAACATCAAGTCCTAGTAGCTCCACATCTACTGGTCTATTTCAAATTACTCTCTGAAAAATGTTCAAGTGATTGCACTGTTCAGCCATAAGAATAGTTAGGTACTTGAAGAAAGGTTGAGCTTCTTTCCTACTGCTTTCAGACATTTTGACGAATCGCCTCATTCAATCAGTGATGCAAGTCTACCTCTCTCAGTGATTCCATTATTGACATTTTAGTATTTCCATTGACACTACTTCATTACAACTGTTGCACCATTCTGCTGTTTGGCACACATAATAATGTACTTATTATTAGCTTGCATATGGTTTACTCTGAGAGTTTATGCAAATAAGGAATTTCATTGCACCCTTGTGTATATGACAAAATAATCTAATCAAAAAGTATAAACTCCATGAGATTCCCATTATGTCTCACATATATTCAACTTGTTAAAATAAATGCAAGCAATTCCAATCCATTTTCTGCATGATAAACAGATGGAGTAGGCCAATCAGTTCTTCCAGGCTGCTCTTCCAATCTTGGCCTCAACATCACTTTGTTTCCCACAAATCCCATTCACTTTTTAAATTTAATTATCTGATAGTCTCCATCCTGAATATATTTAAAGAGTCACTTCCAGTTTTCCGGATAGAGAATTCCAAAGATTCACGACAGTCAGCAAGCAAATCTCCAGTTTAAATCTCCTTGTTCTGAAATGATGTCCCAAGTACCAGGAGAAACATTTTCTCACCCTTTTAATCACACTCAGAATCTAATAGATTTCAATAAGATCATCTGTCATTCTTCCATACTCCAAATGAACAGAGGCTCACTCTGATCAAACTATCTTCATCGCGGATTGAAGTGAGCAACCTTCACCACAATTTCACAAGCATGTCCTTCCTTAAACATGGAGACCAAAACTCCATTCAGTATATCAGGTCTTATACCAAGTCTGTGACCCTGTAAGTTTGCATCTAAACATCCCTTCTTTTATACTCCAAAGTCCTGCAATAAAGGCAAATGTTTTATTACTTCCTAATTACTTGCTGTACTGGCATGATAACCTTTGGTGCTTCACATATTAAGACTCCCAAATCCCTTTCTACTATAACACATTGTAGCCTCATTCCATTTAAGTAACAATTTGCCTTTTCAATAGATTCCATATTTTCTCCTTTTTGGGTTCTTAAAGTAGCCATTTCATTATTTGAATTCACAAGCTTTGGACATTAGCTACAATCTTCTACAAATCTATCAAAGCATTCCATAATCTTTTCGGATTCTAACAGTGAGCCTTTCAGACTTTCCTATGTGTAAATTATTCATTCTGTTCTTTACAGCTGAAACATCCAAGCTTTAAAACACACTTATCGCAAGTTATCTCCTACAGCATCAGGACACTGATTGTATTAAGTGATTGAACAGGGAGACTTCCACATACCTAAAGGTAACTGGACAGAATGTCTATCACATTTCCTCATTGCCTCCCTACCTGGCGTTTCCTCTAATTGAGAAAACCATCAGGACTATGCTTCACGTCCCGTTTCCCAACAAATTTTGAATTTAATTCCTCTGTCCATTTGAGCCAGAGTTTGGTCACCACTGAATTAAAGACTTGAATAGCTTTCTTATCTTACAGTCACCTGTGTCACATTAAGTTGCATCATCCATACACCACTAAATTTCACATCATCCATACTCCAGGAATGAAAGGGTTACTGTATGAGGAATATCTGGCAGCTCTTGGGCTGTATTCCCTGGAGTTAAGGAGAATGAGGGGGGGATCGCACAGAAACATACTGAATGTTAAAAGGCCTGAACAGATTAGCTTTGGCAAAGTTATTTCCCATGGTAGGGGATTCTAGGACTTCAGGATTGAAGGACGTCTTTTTAGAACTGAGATGTGGAGAAATTACTTTAGTCAGGGTGGAAAATCTGTGGAATTTGTTGCCACAAGCGGCTGTGGAGGCCAAGTCATTGGGTGTATTTAAGGCAGAGATAGAAATGTTCTTGATTAGCCAGGGCATCAAAGGGTATGGGGTGAAAGCAGGGGAGGGGGAATGACTGGAAGAATTGGATCACCCCATGATTGAATGGCGGAGCAGACTCGATGGGCCGAATGGCCTGCTTCTGCTCCTATATCTTATGTTCTTATTTTTAAAATCACCTTAGCTTCCTATTCCCCAACACTAAGTATGAAGTCCATCCTCAGTACCACAAAATTCTTGATTTACACTATACCTTATACCATATAAGCTTAGTCTTTCGATTCTGCATTTTTCTGTGCCTCTCCTCCTCTAACTCCACCACCTAAATGCAAATATCTTCAATTGTTACCCCCTTTTCTTAAAATCAATAAAGAACCTATTTTCCACTCCATCTTTGAAAAATCATATCTAAGCATATCCATTCAATCATATTTTTGGCTGTTCTCCACATCTTTCTTTCCCTGATGCAACATTTTCCTCCTTTAATCCTGTCAAGATCTCAATGGAAATACACTAATTGCAAATGCAATTATTTTGTTCCTGTTGCATTATTTTTCATTGAAACTTTAAACACTAACATACCTCCTTTTGGGGATGGTGATTTATGTCCACCAATCACAATATGTATACCTTTCTCTTCAAGTTTCATTTGCCATTTTCCAATAATATTCATTGAACCATCCTGTAATAAATTATAAAAACAGCTCAGTAAAATGTTTTTATTTGACACAGATACAAAATATTACTTGACTTGGCAGGTTTAAAACAGCACAAGAGAGAAATCCGTGAGTGATGGTGTTGCACAGCAGATTGATTACTAGTGTTTGCTCTCTAAACCAGGGCAGTTGTTATACTAGGTTTGAGGAGCTGTTATGTATTCTGTTAAATTTACAATGTAACATTAAACTAAAAATAATTAAGTAATGGTTAAGTAAACAAATGTATTATATGGCAGGTCAGGTTTCTATCTGAACTGCAGCAAGCTGAATGTTCTGAACAGTGAGATGTCCTGAGCAGAAGTTGCACAGAAGACTAACACAAAACATGCAAGGGTACACATATCAGTGAAAGTTGAACAGAATAGGCCGCCTTTCTCTTCAGCTAAGACTGTAAAGTGACCTGATAAGATATTGTTAAAATGCTGAAGGAAATTGATAAGAGGATGCACAGAAAACATTTCTACTTGTGGTGAAGGCCACACTCGAGGATATAAAACATAGACACCAAGAAATTCAATGTGGAATTTAGAAGAATCTTCTTCACTCACAGAGTGGCAAGAATGTGCAACAAGGAGTGGTTGAAGAGAATAGTTTAGGTATAAAGAGGAAGCTGGAGAAACACAAGAGGAAGGAGGAAACAGAGGGCTGTGCTGATAGCTTTAGGCGAGGAAAGACAGGATGCTTGGGCACAGCATAAAATCTGCGTAGCCTGATGGCGCATATTTCATTAGCCAATAAATCATAAACGTGATCAGCTTAACGTATCCTATGCATGTTTTGAAGAGAAAGAAACAGGTATGTCACCACCCATCCTTACAATCTCCAATACACCTGAAACTACAGTCACTTCCGTGCACAGAAGATCAGTCTTCTAGAAGGTGAAACCACAGAAAGCATCAGGCCAGATGGTGTCCCTGGCCATATTCTCTATGCACCAGCTGGCAGGAGTATTTGCAGACATTTTTAACCTCGTCCTGCTTCAGGCTATGGTTCCCTCCTACTAAAAGAAGACCACTATCATCCCGGTACCCAAATAAACAAGATAAAGTGCTTTAATGACTGCTATTCAGTGGCTCTGACACCTACAAATGAAGTGCTTTGAAAAACTGGTCATAGCATGCATCAACTCTAGCCTCTCAGACAACATTGACACGCTGCAGTTTGCCTACCACTGAAACAGGTCTACAGTGGATGTCATTTCCTTGGCCCTACACTCATCTCTGGAGCATCTGGACAGTAAGGACATCTATATCAGACTATTGCTTATTGACTATGGTTCTGCCCTCAATACTGTTACTCCAGGCAAATCCATCACCAAATGCTGGATCATGGGAGTCAGTGCCTCCCTCAGTAAATGGATCCTTGACTTCTGGACTAACAGACCACAATCAGTAAGGGTAAACAGCGATGCCTACGCCACAATTATGATAAACACAGCTGGCCCTCAAGGCTGCATCCTCAGCTCCCTATACACCCATGAGTGTGCAGCCACACTCCACCCTAACCCCATCTACAAGTTTGCACTCGATATCACCAGAATGAGCCTCATCCGAAATAACAATGAGTCAGAAGACAGGAAGGAGATAAAGAGAGCTTAGTGATATGGTGTTATGACAACAATATTTCTCTCAATGATAATTGAAGAGCTGATCATTGACCAGAAAGGGAGGAGATGAACATGCTCCTGTCTATATCAATGATGTTGAGATGGAGAGGATAGGGAGCTTCAAGTTTCTAAGTGTATACATCATTAACGGTCTGCCCAAGTCCAATCACAGCCAGCAAAAGCTCACTAACACCTCTACTTCCTCAAGAGGCTAAATAAATTTGGCCTGCACCACTACCAATTACCACTTTTTATCAATGGCCCCATAGAAAGCGTTCTGACCGGACACACAACAACTTGGTACGGCAACTGCTCTGCACGTGACCATAAGAAATTGCAGAGTTGTGGACACAGCTCAGCACATCACTGAAACCAGCTATGGACTATCTGTACTTCTTGCTGCCTCCGTGAAGTGGCCACTGTAAACAAAGGCCTCATCCACCTCAGACATTCTCTCTGCTCCTCTCTCATTGGGCAGTAGTTACAAAAGCTCAAAAGCACATACCACAAGGCTCAAGGACAGCTTTAACCCCACTGCAGTATTAGAATGGACCTCTTGTATGATACGATGGCCACTTCCCCGACATCATAATCTACCTCATTATGATCTTGCATTTTATCATTTAAAATTTGCACTTTTCCCGATAGATTTACACTTTATTCTGCATTATTATTGTTTCAGCTTATTCTATGTTGATGCACTGTGTAATGATTTGATCTGTATGAACTGTATGCAAGACAAGACTTTTCACTGTATCTTGGTCGATGTGACAAAATTAAACCAATAACAATAGTAACTGATGTAAAAATGGAGAGACGGGTTCCTCAGAGGAATGCTGGGGAATCTCAGTATCACCGGATTCCAGAACTGGACTGGACATGCACAACAGAGTGGAGAGACAGATACCCTAACAGGTCAGACAAATCTGGTCCTTACTTATCTGATGTGGCTAAATACAGACAGCTCCACAAAGAACAACAGCAACGGCCAAATCAATTTTCCCCATTAACTCTATTTCTCTCTCTACAGATGTGGGCTGACCAGCTGAGTATTTGCAGAAATTTCTGTTGTTTATGCCCATTTCATAGTTTAAGGGCTTGATTAAGTAAAGGCATTTCGAAGTTGAAAGAAGTGTCAGCTAAAAGACAGGCATCAATGCGAGCAATGCTGGAGCATTGCTCCATTGCCTTAAGGAGTCTGAAGGACATCCCAGGGCTCTTACCCTGAACTTGTAGCACTGTTTCATTCTTGTTTGGCAGGTTATTCGCTTGCTTTGCAGGCTCCCTTAAAACAGAGGCAATCATGTCCTGGTAATCCCCTCCCTGCAGCAGAAAGCAGACCGCCAGGCTCCCATACACAAAGACCATGTCTCCTGGGATCACTGCTCTTTACCAGGTTCTCCACATTCCTGAGGTGCACTCTCCCACCCCACACACATAACTGCAACATTCAACCAGTCAGTAGCAATATTGTGTGGTTACATGGAGTTAATAAGGCACATGCTCTCACAACACCTAAAAAGTTGTATTCTGTTATTGAAAAATATATTCAGTTTAACTCAGAGTAGATTACAATTATACTCATTTCTTGGAGCTACAACACATTGGGAAATTCATCCCCTCAGGGATTTTTAACCCAAAGTACTTTTTTTCTGCTTAGCTTCAAACTCCTCCAATAGCATTAACAGTACTGCAAAGGAAGTTTATGTGTTAGTGAGGTTTTCCCATCTTCATGATCTCCAATTTTTCTTAACATTATTTACTCATAGAGAGGTACCTTTTTCTAATCAAAATTTCCCCCAAAATTGTACTTTTTTAAAGGTTCAGCATTCACTGCTTTCTTCGCCCTCCCTAAGCTCTCTGGCCTTCCAGATGTGTCTCCACTGCTTTTCCAGGAAGATCACAATCACCATCACTCTTGGCTCTTGCTATCAGCATCATTCTTGTCTGTAATAAAAACTGAACATTCAGGAGCAGATCAGATGCTATCTGTGGAGAGCAAAACAGTTAACAGAGGATCTTCAACCCATTACATTAAATTAGTTTCCCTTTTCACTTGCTGTATGCTTGCAGCATTTTTTAACCTTTATTTCATAACTGCACAATTTTCTTTCCTGGCTGTTTTCTACTGATGCATTAGAGAATTTGTCAAAACCTCCTTCCCAAGGAAAGAAGAATTCATTCACTTTCCTCAGGCCACACAAGTAAGATTAAGCTGGAGCATTTGCAATCTCCCTCACAGTTCAGGCAATCATGTCCAAGTGACCTCCAATATGGAGCACCTGGTACATATCCAAGGCTCCTGCGCACAAAGAACATGTCTCCTGTGGCCACAGTTCTTCACTATGCTATCTGCATTCCTAAGTGTCCTTGGGTGCAATCTCCCATCTTTGCAGCATCCAATCATTAAGCAGCAATATTCTGCTTTACTTTAAAGAGAATAGATTCTACTTGATCTATCTTCAAGAGCTGGTAACAAAAGTGTGTTTTATTATTATTATTAATAACAGTTTTTTTCTCATTTGCACAGTTTGCTTTCTTTTGCACATTGGCTGTTAGGCCATCTATGAGTGTAGTTTTCCAATGATTCTATTGTATTTCTTTGTTCTTCTGTGAATGCCCACAAGAAATGAATCTCAGGGTAGTATATGTTGACATATACGCACATCGATAATAAATTTACTTTGAACTTTGTGACAAATGTGATAACTTGCAGCACGGCATTACATGTGAAAATGTATAGTGCAGCTGAGCGAGTCTCACAATGAAGCACTAGCTCCTTAGGTTACAGTCAACAACAGCATTTGCTGGCCCACATCACTAATGTAATGGCAAAAAAAATAAAGGCTGACTCCACACCATAAGCACAAGAGATTCTGCAGATGCTGGAAATCTGAGCAACACACGCAAAATGCTGGAGGAATTCTGGAAGTCAGACAGCATCCATGAGGGGTCTTGATGAAAGGTCTCAGCCCGAAATGTCAAGTGCTTTTCCCCTTCCACAGATGCTGCCTGACTTGCTGAGATCCTCCAACATTTTGAGCATGTTGACCTACCATCATGCCCTATATGTCCAGATAAACACACAAAGATGATCCAACAACTATTCTCATTTCCAGGCACTCTAGGATATGTCAATAACAGTTTAAGAAATAACTAATAGACCTTGGAGTATTAATGCATCAATTAGTGATTCCTATTGTTTGGACATCTATTGTTTAATTTTATATGTATCATATAGTTCACTATATGTAATGTATGTCCTGTCTGAACTGGATCTCTATCAATTCTGTTTTTCATTCAGCTGAAATTCAAACTACAATGTTATGTGATTGATTACCAATCTACATGTAACAGACCAAATGTTGAAACTATTGAGTATCCGACCATTAAACAATTTCTTACTCTCACGGGTTTGTAAAGTTACTTCCCATTTCCACCATCCCCTCAACCCTCACTAACCCAGTAACTCACTATAACTATCTGATTCAAAAGCCAATTCTAAAAGCAGAGTTCCAGCTCATCCTTATGACTCATTGGTATAAAAGGTATTATTATAAATATAGTTTCAAAATCAGTGAGCTAAAGGGGAAGTAAAACCAGGAATCTGTCCCTCTCGCCAATAAATTGGATTGAAGCCAGAAGTTGAGAACTGTTGCTCCTGATTCATAGTCTTTCAGTATTCAGTTACTGTCCTGGCTATTTATGTTCAGTGCATGATGAAGAATATATTTTGAAGATGTATCTATTCGAATCAAATCTTATCAACACGTTCAGCAGGTGGAGCTGCCAGAAGTATCAAAGGTGGAGAGATTGAGTCAACTAGGCCCAAAATCAACTGGATTCTAGAAGAATGAAAGAAAATCTCACTGAAATGTCCAAAATTCTGAAAGATTTAAACACGTTTCTCTTGCCTGGTGGCCTATTGGCATTGCAATGGTGGGGGGGGGGAGGGTCTATTCTAGAAATCACAGGCTTGAGATATGAGGCAAGACATTTAGTAGTGAGAGGAGGAATTTCAAAAGACGGAGGTTGGTGAACCATCTGTGGAATCTGATACTATGGAAGGCTGAGGAAATCAAGTCAGTGAATACGTTTGAGAACACAGATAGATTTCTATAGACAAAAAGAGATCAAAGAGCTTGAGGAATGTGACATTGAGACAAGGGGTTAGCAAAGCATATGTTGAATGGTGGAGCAAGTTCAAAGGGCTGAATGAGGGGAGTGCAGTTGACATGCTGTCGTTTACCTGTACTTCAGACAGTCCACACATGGAGATTCATCTAAAAGTTAAGAGACTTTGAGATCCAGGCCAAATTAGTAAATTAGCTTGGTGATAGGTGGCAGAAGCAACAGTCAAAGGTTGCTTTAGCATTTGGAGCCCAACAGCAGAGATTACCCATCCTCATGTGAATGTAGGAGGTATGTTCAGTGAGTTCACAGCTGACTTCCCACAGTCCAAAGACGTACTGGTTGGTAGATTAATTGGACATTGGTGATTAGACTGGGATTACATTGGGGAATTGCTGGGCAGCACAGCTCAAAGGGTCTGAAGGGTCTATTCCACACTGTATCTCAATAAATAGATAAGCCATGGTAGGACTGCAGGAAATACAAAGGAACAGAGTAAACTATGTAAACAAGAGTCTCTGGAGGCAGCAGTATAGGTCGATAAGGTAGTTAGAAGGCTTACAGGAAACCTGCCTGCATTAGCCATGAGGCAAAGTATGGAGTAGGTAGGCCACAGTTTGAATAGTGCATGCAGTTCTGATGACCATGTAGAATTTGACTGCACTGGAGAGAATGCAGGGGAGATACACAGAAACATAGAAAATAGGTGCAGGAGTAGGCCATTCGGCCCTTTGAACCTGCACCACCATTCAGTATGATCATGGCTGATCATCCAACTCAGAACCCTGTACCTGCCTTCTCTCCATACCCCCTGACCCCTTTAGCCACAAGGGCCATATCTAACTCCTTCTTAAATATAGCCAATGAACTGGCCTCAACTGTTTCCTGTGGCAGAGAATTCCACAGATACAGCTGGATGCTGTGTGGAGAAACAATTTTATAGGCTGGGTTTGTCCTCCTCACAGCAGAGAAAGCTGAAGGAAGTGTGGGTGGGGGGGGGGTGACTATGGAGGGACTAGTTTGAGGTATACAAATTATGAGGGGCAGTGACAGAACAGGTAGCGAAAAACTTTTCCCCGTAAAAAGAAGTGAGTATAATAAGAGGGCATAGATTGAAGGTAAGGAGAGGGGATTTGAGGATTTTTTTTTCACCCTCTGGATAGCTGAAATCTGCCTGAAAGAGTGACAGAGTTAGGTATTACTACCACCAACAACCAATACTGACAATAACTCTTTTATAGTAGTATATAAATGAGCACTTGGAGAACCATGGTATGGAAGGCTATGTCTGGTAAATACTATTAGCATAGAATATATATCTACTTGTACTGCTGGCTTCAGAGACTCTGGTTCCTATACTAATATAGCCAGCACTAACATGGTGGCCCAAAGAGCCTCTTTCCCTGCTATATAATTCTCTGAATACATGCCCCACTCATGCTCCAGTTTTACTATGTTCAACTTTTTAAGTAATAATGTCACTTCATTTAAACGTCTGGAAACATTAAGTACCCTTGATACGCAAGTATAACCAACATAATTAATACAATTTGAAATGTTGCTTTAATGCAATTTATGTTTGAAAGATTTAATAACACAGAAATTTTTGAAGCTGGTTTAAAAGGTGCCCTCAGATATATCCACATCACCATCACACTTTGCAACTTCACAAATATGACAACTGTTGCAGAAGTTCAGCCCTAAAGATGATAGAGCTATCCCTGCCAAACTTCATCCCATTCTTGCAGTCAGGAAAAGTTGCACTCAGTCGCTTCCTCCTCTCCGTTGCTCAGCTGACAGCGCTGCCTCACCCAGCCTAACTCGCATTGCGGAGACAAAATACCAGCTAAAAAACTGGCTAACATATCTATTGACTAAAGCCTGGAGCAAAACATTTAAGCCTAGACATTGGATTGGACAAAATCTATTTGCATCTGATCAAACTCACAACATACAATTTTGGCCGTGCTTCTTAAAAAAAAGCAATTTCCCGTATTTCCTGAAGTACGCCCTCCGATCAGGAAATTGGACGGATGTTTCCGGGCGCTATTCGTCCTATTATCTTCCTGTCCTGATTAGAGCTGAGGGGGACTTTCTTAATGTGTAGAGTGTGCATTTTCACCTACAACTGCATGCAAAATTGATTTATTTTCAATTTAACTACAAATAAATTGTACGAATTGATTCATTTCCACAAGCACAAAGGAACAATCACAGACTGAAAGATGCCAGCAGGCTGCCCAGACACTTTCTGCAATCCACAAACTATGCTGTAGCTTTCTCCAAGTGCTTTTTATACCACTGTTGCTGTTCACATTCCAATTCTGCGAGGACATGAAAAACTAAGACCGGCAGCCATTTATCAGGAGGCAAATGGTGTGATAATGACTAGTTACCCAAGGTGGCCTGGAATGGGACATGAGGCCAGCAGTCACAGCTACCCCTATCAACAGGGTCTTCTAACAAGTTAACCTTTACCCAGAGCTCGCCAAAGGGCAATGCTTTGCAAAGCTGCTCATGAGACCTCTACCACTTTTCACAGCTTGCTACAGCATAAAGGTCACAGAGGAATTCTGCTCAAGGATTCCCCACCACACCTGGTTCTTCTGCAAGCTCCTGCACCACCTTTTCACATTGGCTATCTCCCCTATGCACTCTAAGTTCCAATGAAGGGTCTCTGCATTGGAGGGGTCGCGACTGTCACGTGACAGCACTGCCCATTTACCTGGTCAAAAGACACGCTACCTGCCAATCAAGGTTTGACCCCTCCTCACCCATCAATGCACACCTCACCATTGCTCTTTGTAATCAGTTTAACCCTGCTGGCACCGAGCCATTGGCTTCCCTGTGAACCACCTGGGCTGGACTCATCAGCCCTGCTACACTATAAAGGAAGCCGCGTGTGCTTGACCCTTTCCCTTTTTTGCTACCTCCGAGGGACCACCCTGCCATTGGTGAGTTGTGCACTGAATAGGGTTGGGGGTGTGGGTATCGTCGCTAATATCATAAGAGCATGCCCACACAGAGTCAAGGGTGTCGGGTATCGTATTGACATTTCTCTTGGTTGTGTGTGTGTGTGTGTGTGTGTGTGTGTACACGCACGCATGTATCTTGTTCCCACGTGATTTTATTAACTGTCCGTGTGTTTTATTGTCGATCCCACTTTTCCCACGACTGCTGTAAATTGTGCGCGTGTTGCTTCTGTTGTCATTTTCCCACATTTGCCTTCTGTAAATAAAATCCTTTACTACCAAGACTGTGTCCAGAGTCCTTGCCTTTGAGACCTATCGAATCTGTCTTCTCACTTACAACAGTCTCAATGAAGGATGCTGATTATGAAGATTATGAACTTTTCCTGACTGCAAGAATGGGATGAAGTTTGGCAGGGATAGCTCTATCATCTTTAGGGCTGAACTTCTGCAACAGTTGTCATATTTGTGAAGTTGCAAAGTATAATGGTGATGTGGATATATATGAGGGCATCTTTTAAACCAGCTTCAATGAAGGGAGCCAATAGGCTGGTCCTGGACTTATTTCCTAGCATCATTTACATATTACTATTTAACTATTTATGGTTTTATTATTTATGGTGCAACTGTAACGAAAACCAATTTCTCCCGGGATCAATAAAGTATGACTATGATTATTATCCCTCTGTCTGCACAGTGTTGCTTGACCCATTGAGCTCCTCCAGCAGGTTGTTTTTGTTGAGAGATCCTCCTTTTTCTGCCTCAAATAAATAAGCACCCAAATTAAAGCAGGCCTCTGCATAAAATGCACTTTCTTCTCTGAAGGTGCCAACTCGTTCTCAATCCTCCGACCCTTTCACAGCTGCTAAACATTTATGCTAGACACATGGGACTGCAAACGCACAGGACTCTGGAGCAGCAAACGATATGCTGAAGGAACTCAGCATATCCAGCAGCAAATCATAAACTCAAGAAATTCTGCAGATGCTGGAGATCTACAGCCACACACAAAATGCTGGAGGAATTCAGCAGGTCAGGCAGCATCTATGGAGAGGAATAAATTGTTGATGTTTCAGGCTGAGACCCTTCATCAGGACTGGAGAGGAAGGGGGGGAGAACCAGAATAAGGAAGTGGGGAGGGAAAGGACGGCATTAGTCGATGCAGTGCAGAGAGAGTGGGGAGCGTTTTCAGTACAGGCTTAGAAGGTGGATTGTTCCACGTGGCCAACAAAAAAGGCAGGCCAAGCTGGGGCCCATGCAGGTACCCAGGGCTATTTGCAGCATCTGTTGAGGGAAAGGAACTGTCAATGTACGAGTTTGTAATAATTAACAAATTGACATCCAATAGGTTGGGAGAGGCAACAAAGGAACCAATATTCAAATCAAATAACAAGTAACCTTTCTCCAATTGCAAACAACAGGAATTCTGCAGATGCTGGAAATTCAAGCAACACACATCAAAGTTGCTGGTGAATGCAGCAGGCCAGGCAGCATCTGTAGGAAGAGGTGCAGTCGACGTTTCAGGCCGAGACCCTTCGTCAGGACTCAATTGTGTGTTTTTTTGAAAAAAAGAGCATTGATGAGTTGAGATTTAAAATGGTACAACAGACCGCAGGTATTCCATACCATGCTTTCAACAATGTGAGGTGATTTATGTAGAATAATGCTTGTCTGCTTCAGCTAATCCAGTCTATTTTCAATGGCCTACCGAACAAGAACAGGAAGTACAACAGAGTTCAACGTTCAAAAGTTCAGGTAAACTGCACCACCTCGCTCACCTTTGGAACCAATGTGCTGACAGACCAGGGTCATGAGACCAATTCCTGCTGTCTTTGCACCTCACCTCCATGAGCAATCTCAGCGTGGTACAACTCATGATGAAGAGGCGAGCGGATGGGAGGGACTCTACTTTAGAAATTCAGAGCTCAGTTCCTACATGCCATTTCATAAGAGGGCCCTGTCTTCAAGTAATGCCTCTCACTGTTCAGCACAGTGTGTAGCCTATTAGTACTTGGTACCTGCTCGACAAGGACAACCCAACCCTCAGCACTCCAGCAAGGGTCAGAACAGAAACGAGAAGTTTCTGCTTTCAGAGAGTGGTGAGTCTTTGGAAATTATGACTGAAGAGGGCCGCCAAGACTCCGATTTTGAGCATATTCACCACATAGGCTGATAGATTCTTATATTAGAGATTTTGGATTATGCAGGAAAGTGGTGCAAAAGGTAAAAATATTAGTTGTAAAATTACTATGGGGCACAGCAGGCTACAAAGGCCAAATGGCCTTCTCAGCTCCCCCTGCACCTTTATGTCCGTATAAATCTTCTGCATACTTGCACATGCAATGACAATGTACTAGACTGTGCTTTTCTCTTCCACCCCTCCTCTCCACCCTGCTTCACTTTCCACTACATCTCCACTTCTTTTGTGGGAAGGAAAGCTGGTGGCTTCTGCCGATAATCTACAAAAACAAAGCTCTAATTGTGTTCATTCTTGTAAAGACGGGTATGATTTATACTTGTAAATGTTATGTATCTGATATTATGTGCCTGGGCTGCCACTGCAAGCAAGTTTTACATAGCATCTGTGCATACATGATGGAGCGATACTGGAACGTTGAGAACTGCACCTTGAGACATCCTGATATTCCTTTTTGTATTGCTCCACTCTTCATAGACTCTTACTCTCTGGCCACTTACTACCAGCCCTCTTGTACTGCGACATTAGTAAGTCTCCTGACTCCACTGGTAAACAGGATATTCTCATGCCCTACACTGCTACTTTCAGCACCTTCTGCTTAAATCTGGCAACTCTATTCTTATCCATGGAAGCCTATGTGTTCCTGTACATTGTTTTGAGAATGATGAAGAATGCATCATTTTGGGCCAAAACACCTGCACCATTTTCATCCACAGTGGCAGTAGGTGCACCACGTCAGAAGAGTTTTACGTATGAAAATGCCCAGTAGCTCTTAACACTTGAAAGCCAACTTTTTAGCTGGCAATCCTTAACTTCTGCCAGTACACGGCAAAAAAATGAAAGCACAGCACATGGCACTCACTCAGCACATCAAAAGAAAGTGGTTTCGAGCTCCAAGGTTTCACTTTCTTTCACTATTCTACATTTTCAATAAAAGCTCCAAGAAAATGTTACAAAAATAATCTGATAATAAATAGCGGTAGTAGTTGTAGTCATAACAATAAGAAAAATATGTACAACCTTGCTTGCATCATTGAAAATTGACAACTGCATCGATCCCTGGAAATCCTGGTCCAAAACTGACTGAAGGCACTCATCCAACCATCTTGCTGCATTATGAACAGGCAGAATGATAGACTGCAAATCAAATGAAAGAAAATAATAAATGCACAAAGGCAAATTAAAGAAGGAACAGTCCACTTCCTGACTCATGTCCAAAATGATGTAACATCAAAAAACAGTGAAATGTTTTCCATTTCCCAATGTTCAAAATGTCCATTTTAGATGGATTTGTCCTCTATCATTTTATAATACTTACTTATTTCTCATTGAACTTGAAGTAAATTAGTTGGAAATCTGTGGTCAAGTTAAGTAAACTATTCATTTTTCCCTCTTCCATTACTTTTGACAGATAAGAAACTGAATGCTTATTAAGATATATACACACACAGGCAGATCTCAGCCACAATTTCATTTTAGACTGAAGCAGCCACAACCATTCTAGTGCCTAGCTTAGTGCCCTCAAGTTAAACAGGAAAATAGGGTACAATTTCTTTTGATTGATGTCCATTGAAGCCCTTCCTGAAAGAATAGTTTTATGTTTCTGGAACACAAGAGGTTGAAGAATTGGTAAGAAACTTGGATCTCTCAAGCTGAGCTACATGAAAGATGACAACTGCAGTTTGAGATATCCAAGTAGAAAATGAATGCAGGGTGGCAAAACCACTTGACTCAGCTGAATCTTTCCCCAGGGTCACATAACTGCCAACACTCTCTATTTGAGTCCTGCAGAAGAATGGCTTGCTGGCATGGCACCAGAGAGTTATCACACTCTTGGAATCACTTGCAAGATATCAGTACATCAGGAATTGAGCACAAACATTAGGGAAAAATAAAGCACATCTGCAGATTTTTTTTCTTTAAACACATGCTAGGAAAGCGGGCAGAAACAAACATTCCTGGTCAATTAAATACTATTCTAGGGAAGACCTTAAGCAGCCAAATTAACTTCAGTCCATGGCACATTTACAACTTATGTATGACCACAATTGAAGCGCCACACATTGTTTTGTATTCTAGAATATTTTTTCCCCAGCACAGTATTAGATGTAATGTTATCAAGATCATAACACAGAATGGAATCATTTCATATTTTGCCACATACATCCAAGAAGATCAGATGTTCAGTGAGGCAGAGTTCTTAATACTGAGCAGCGAATAAATTACCATGGTGATAGTATAACAAAACCATTATCTGTTCCATTTGCAAACTTCACTTCAATTTTCACTGCGGACCTGTTGGCAGGTCTCTCTCTTTACTATGGTGACTGTGCGAGAAGCATCAGTTTAATCTTTGAAGCTTAAACCAAACATAGGAGGTTGCCAATTTTTTTAATAGCTCATTTGAAAGAAGGTGAAAAAGCCAAGACTCAGGAGGTGAGAATAAGCAAACAATAATGGGGTAGTACCTCCCATCCACGTGGAATCAGATTTTAATTACCAAACAATAAGAGAACAGGATTATAAGAAGGGAAATCATTCAAAGATGAAGATTCAAAGTACATTTGAATTCCACATCACATTACTTTTGTAATTTGTCTTTCCAGTACTTGCAAACATTCATCTCCATTAACTACGTAACCAAGGAATCAAGGAATTTTTAAATTTAACCCACAAGATCATAATTTAACCCACTTCTCACATTTTGCAATGTCTATTTTACAAAAAAAACAGATTTGTTTTCATGAGGTGGAGAGTTAAAAAAGTACATTTGGTTTAAATTCAAATCATCTAGCATTTACAGTTTTACAATGATCAAACCTTCTTGTAATTGTGACACAGTTATCACTCTTCACAGAACCAGCCCAAGAGAAAAGAAACATTAGATGAAGTACTTTATCTGATGCAAAGCTGGGAACAGGGAGGTATGGGTGGTAACTTGACCAGTTTGCTAAACTGAGCCAAAAAGAGAGGGCTGCTAATTGGCCAACTGGCATTTCCTTCTTTCTTCTATTCTGATCTACATGATAGAAATACCTACAATAGAGGCATTGACAGGGTAGATGGTCAGAGTCCTCTCCCCGTGGGGCAAGCCCTAGAGAGCATAGCTTTAAGAGGGGGAAGTTTAAAAGAGATTTACAAGGCAAGTTATTTATTTACTTTTCTTACACAGAATGGTATGTGACTGGAAAGCACCACCCGGGGAAGCGATAGAAGCATTTACACAGGCACATCAACAGCAAGCGAGCGAGATGACATGCGATCAGACAGGATTCCTTTGCATTGGTTTCATGGCCAACACTTGACTTTGTGAGCCTTGGGGCCTGTTCCCGGGCTGCAGGGTTCTCTGTTCACCAGATAGGGAACACGAGAAAGAGAAACAGCAGAAAGAGGAAGAAACAATTCATCAGCACACTGGTTCCCCAGAAGAGCACTGGTGATGCATGAGCTAATTTGCATTACATGACTCATGTTTGTAGTTCAAACATGCAACATTGGATTACTAGTCTAAATTGGCTTGTGTGACATTAATGACACTCATTCACAATCGCACTGTGGAGGGCTTTTACTCAATCAGGACAACGCACTCAGTGGCCACTTTATTAGGTACAGGAGGTACCTAATAAAGTGGCCACTGAGTATATCGCTATAGGTTCATGGTCATCTACTGCTGTAGCCCATCCACTTCAAGGTTCAATGTGTTGTTCGCTTTAGAGATTTTCTTCTGCACACCACTGCTGTAATGTGTGGTTATTTGTGTGAGATCAGCAGTTTCTGAGATAGTCAAATCAACTCAACTGGCACAAATAGTTATTCCACAGTCAAGGTCACTTAGATCAGATTTCTTCCCCATTTTAATATTTGGTCTGAACAATAACTGACCTCTTGACCACGTCCTCTTACTTTTACGCATTGAGTTCCTGCCACATGATTGGCTGATTAGATATTTGCATCCAGCAGGTGTACACAATAAAGTGGCCACTGAATGCAAGTTATCACTGAAAATTTAACTAAAATTTTTAATTCATTTGCAATATTCCCAAAGATAATTAAAATTAAAAAAAAAATATGAATCCAGGCAACACACACAAAATGCTGGAGAAACTTGGCAAGCCAGGCGGCATCAATGGAGAGGAATAAACAGTGATGTTTTGGGCAGAGACCTTTCATCAGGACTTGAAAGAAAAGCCAAAATGAAAAGGTGGGGTGGAAGGGAAGGAAGTACATGTTGGCAGGTGATAGTTGAAACCAGAGGCCCTTCATTAGGGTCTCTGCCCAAAACATTGACTGTTTCGCCTTTGTAGATGCTGCCCGATCTGCTGAGCTCCTCCAGCATTTTGTGTGTTCTGCTCAAGATCTCCAGCATCTGCCGAGTCCCTTGTGCTTCTGAATCCAGGCAGGTTTCTTCATCCAACTCTCAAGCCTGTTCCAAAACCAATATAGAGGACAGTAGAGACTGGTTCAATTTAAATCATTTCACCCTTGGAATCACAAAAATGTTATCAATTGGGGCAGACAACATTCCAATTACTTTCAGCCAATGGTAATGCTAGATTATAACTGTCCAAAAACATTTTATATTGAAAGATGTATAATTCACAGGAATGTACCAATCTAGCCCATTCAACCTTCAAACAAATTTCTTCCATTTCTCCAAGGATAGCATGACCAATCAAGTTGTGGCTTATTTCTGAACCAGGACATTATGAACTCCAAGCCCACTTGTGGATAGTTGGGCGATATTCTAGAGTTGCCTTGAGGAAATACTGCACGGTCAGAAGTTATATTTCAGACTTATTAAACCAAGGATGCATCTGCTTCCCGCAGTGCTATTTTGAAAAGAGCGATATTATTGTAGGACCTTGGACTAAACAATTCACCCATTACTGGTACAACTTTGGCATGGGTGGTGGGAATGCTGATCCTTTATGCTAGAATAAGTTGGGGGGGGGGGAGGGTTGAAGCCGATTGCATGTGGGAGGGGGCAGGGGGCTTTGGGGTTAAGTTTTTATTCTGTCATTCATTCTTTGGGGTTTTTCTTGTTCCGATGATATTGGCAGAGAATAAGAATTTCAGGTTGTATATTGTATACATTCTCTGATATCAAATGGAACCACTGAATATGGCATAACAATGTGCAACTGTTTTTGAAGCACCTAATGTTAACACTAAGGGACAGAGGGCACCAAATACAGTGCATGCAGGTCTATGTCCTACGAAGTTTAGGATTAACATATTGATGGGAAACCATTTCCCAAATGTAGGATGCCATCAACTCACCGATATGAATCAATTAAAACTTTAAAATTGCTTAATGATGTACTTGGGAGGGGAAATGAACATTTCTAGCAGCAATAAAAACAGGCCGAGTTTAAAAGAATCAAGCCAAGCATCATTGCCCATCTCCAAAATAAAAATGTGATAACTGCTTTTGTTCATGTATTGCAAAACAATAAACTTGCACGAGATCCATGTATGAAAATGTATAATTCATTTCAGCTGCTCAACATACCACATCACTTAGGTAATCTTCCCTCCCACAGTTTAATCTGTGCTCGTCACTTTTTTCTCTGTGTTTTGTTGTTTTGAAACCAGCAACATCTTCGACTTCGCCTTTGGTAGATTTATTGGGAACTGATACGCACACTGACATTTAAATACAAAAGTAATACGGGATCCTCTGCATTAAAAAACATGTACTCAAGGCCTACCGAAACTAGATATGCCCTCAACCGACCAAAACTTGCAAAACAGAAACTATTCCCTCTGCTCACGCCTTGCAAACAACAGTTTATGTAATAGAAATGTTTAAATAAGAGCGGGCAACTTTCCCAAACTACTACGATCGGATGATATTAACCCGCAGGGAAAAAAATCAGTATCCGGAAGTACCGCACGCGCTGCTTCCAGCAATGCGTCCCGCCCCCTCTCGGCGATGATTGGACTACACTCCAGCCTCTGAAAACATTGCGAATTACTGGTGGCTGATTGGTCAGTAAAGCTGTAAACTATTCCGGTATGGAACTCCAGGAAGCTCCCACTGATGTCAATCAATCCTTCGACGTAATATTGGTTAATCTATGCAATGAAATAGAGCTTAAAAATTCTAAAATTAAATTGAACAATTAGGACAAACATTTAATATTCTACTTTATTTTGGTATCTTAATTTGCGCTTTGAAAATTCCCTCAAGATTTCCAAATAATTTGCCAATATTAATAATACCATAACAATTGCTGACTAAAGTATTGTGACCAGAAATACAATGTTTTCGGTACAATTTTAATAATTAAAAACTTGTTATATCCATTATGCTGGGATTAAACTGAAAATTATATTAAGCCTCTAACCGACAACAGGAAAACGGCACCGGCGCATCATTGCTGCAGATTCGGACGCTGATTACTTTAAATATCTTATTGAGATTTTTGGCGCCGCGAGGCTGCTGTCAGGTGAAGTGTGTCCCTTGTTTGCCCCAAAATTGCTGAGTTACGCCTTGCAGACTATGGGGTGAATTTTTCCGTGGATGGGGCCAAATTCCGGTCTTTTAAACATTGGTTATTTCTTAGCTCCTTCCACGACCAAACTATCATTGACTGAAAAGAATAAGGTTTTCCTCCAGTGCCTAAGCATCCATAACTACTTAAAGTCAAACAGCCTACAGTATCCAAGTCCACATTCACTGCAGTTGCAAATGCAAGGTTCCATTTTTCCTCGGAAGTTCATTTTTTAAAAAAAGATTCCTTAGGAAAGTGATTTAATTCCAAAAATTAAATATTTGGAAGAAAATTAGGTAAACATTATGTGTCATATTGAAGCTTGCCTTGTAAAGCAAGTAATGCATTACCAGAGCTTATCCAAAATACCAGTGACATAGAGTCCACCAGAACAAAAGACAAACCAGTTGAAGTATCCTGATCTTTAATAGATAATTGACTGACATTATAATATCTAACTTGGTCAGCTGAAGATTTACCATGAGCAGATTTGGCTTTTGCAAAGTAAGGTTCTTTAGCCAAGCAACATTTTGTTGAGCAATTAGTTTATTCAATGAAAGGGCAAGAAAAAAACAGATGTTATACAAAAGCACAGTCCGATTGAAGGATCTCGGCCCAAAATGTCAACTTTATGCTCCTCCATGAATGCTGATCGACTTGCTTAGTTTCTCCACCATTTTGTGAGATTGCTCAAGATTTCCAGCAACTGCAGAATCCTGTGTTCATGAAAAGCATCTCTAGATTGGATTGCACCATAATAATGGCCAATTTTTGGTTAATCTTAGAAAATAGATATCAGGACTGAAATAATTTTAATGTTAATTATTAACAGCTGCATTATTAAAAGACAAGCACATAATTAATGATCAAGTTAATTCATTAATTTTTATCAATTTGTCCATTAACAAATCCAAAAAAATCTTCCCTATTGGTGTTCAACTGTTTCTTGATTTAAGGATTGAAGGGCGCCCATTCAGAACAGAAATGCGAAGAAATTTTTTTAGTCAGAGGGTGGTGAATCTATGGAATTTGTTGCCACGGGCAGCAGTGGAGGCCAAGTCATTGCGTGTATTTAAGGCAGAGATTGATAGGTATCTGAGTAGCCAGGGCATCAAAGGTTATGGTGAGAAGGTGGGGGAGTGGGACTAAATAGGAGAATGGATCAGCTGATGATAAAATGGCAGAGTAGACTCGATGGGCTGAATGGCCTACTTCTGCTCCTTTGTCTTATGGTCTTATAGTCTTTAGTTTCTCCTAGATGTCTGAGTTGTATATAGAAACATAGAAATCTACAGCACATTACAGGCCCTTTGGCCCACAATGTTGTGGCGACCATGTAACCTACTCTTGAAATTTGCCTAGTATTTTCCTACTGCATAGCCCTCTAATTTTCTAAGCTCCATGTATCTACCTAAGAGTCTCTTAAAAGATCCTATTGTATCCACCTCAACCACCTTCACTGCCAGTGCTTTCCACGCACCCACCAGTCTGTGAAAAATTTACCTCTGACATCCCCCTTGTATCCATTTCCAAGCACCTTAAAACTATGCCCCCTTGAGTTAGCCATTTCAGCCCTGGGAAAAAGCCTCTGGCTATCCACACAATCAATAACTCTCATCATCTTATACACTTCTATCAGGTCACCTCTCATCATCCATCGCTCCAAGGAAAAAAGGTCAAGTTCACTCAACCTATTCACATAAGACATGCTCTCCAATCCAGGCAACATCCTTGTAAATCTCCTCTGCACTCTCTCTATTGTATCTGCATCCTTCCTGTAATGAGGTGAGAAGTACTGAGCTGAAGTGGGGTCTAACTATGGTATATGGTGACGTATGTAATTTGATAATAAATTTACTTTGAACTTTAACTGTTAATTTTTTTTGAGTTTGGGAAACTTTTCTGATATCTGTTTGAGTTTGCTTTTTACCAATTTTAATTTAAAAATCAGAATTATTATCACCAACTTAGATGACATGAAATCAACTAGACAAATGAGGTTCTTCAGTCCTGCCGAAAGGTTTTGGCCCAAAACGTCGACTGTAATTTTTTCCATAGATGCTGTGTTCCTCCAGCATTTTGTGTCTGTTGCTTGGATTTCCAGCATCTGCAGATTTTTTCTTGTTTGAGATAAAGATAAACTGTAACTGGTTAGACCACACTTGGAGTACTGTGTCCAGTTCTGGTCGCCTCACTATAGGAAGGATGTGGAAGCATTGGAAAGGGTACAGAGGAGATTTAATAGGATGCTGCCTGGTTTAGAGAGTATGTATTATGATCAGAGATTAAGAGAGCTACGGCTTTACTCTTTGGAGAGGAGGAGGATGAGAGGAGACATGATAGAGGTATACAAGATATTAAGAGGAATAGATAGAGTGGACAGCCAGCGCCTCTTCCCCAGGGCACCACTGCTCAATACAAGAGGACATGGCTTTAAGGTAAGGGGTGGGAAGTTCAAGGGGGATATTAGAGGAAGGTTTTTTACTCAGAGAGTGCTTGGTGCGTGGAA
This sequence comes from Mobula birostris, assembly GCF_030028105.1. NCBI lineage: Eukaryota > Metazoa > Chordata > Chondrichthyes > Myliobatiformes > Myliobatidae > Mobula > Mobula birostris. The sequence goes on from NC_092393.1 coordinate 24,579,189, forward strand.
TGCACTGCCTGAGTCAGTGGTGGAGGCAGATACACTAGTGAAATTTAAGAGACTACTAGACAGGTACTTGGAGGAATTTAAACTGTGGGGTTATATGGGAGGCAGGGTTTAAGGGTCAGCACAACATTGTGGGCTGAAGGGCCTGTACTGTTCTATGTTCTATATATTTGTTATGTGTACATCAAACATACAGTAAAATGCATTATTTGCATCAAATCATATCAGCAAGGATTTTGCTGGGCACCCTGCAGTGCCAATGTAGCATGCCAGCAACTCACTAACGTTAACCTGGATATCCTTGGGATGAGCCAGGAAACCAGAGCACCTAGAGGAAACCCATGTGGTCGAAGGAAATTCCTTACAGGCAGAAGCAGGAAATGAGTTTAATTACAATAACATTACAGATTTACCATTTCTATTCTACCACGCATTCCTTTAAAATCGCCTTTCCATAAGATATAGGAGCAGGATTAGGCCATTTGGACAATTGAGTCTGCTCCATCATTTTATTATTCCTCTCAGCCCCAATCTCCTGATTTATCCCCATATCACTTCATGTCTTGACCAATCACAAATCTATCAACCTCTGCCTTAAATATACATAAAGACTTGACATCCACTGCTACCTGTGGCAACAAATTCACCACTCCCTGGCTAAAGAAATTTGTCCTCATCTTTGTTCTTAAAGGACACCCTTCTATTCTGAGGCTGTGTCCTCTGGTCCTAGACTCTTCCACCCGAGAAAACATCCTCTTCACATCCACTCTATCAAGGCCTTTCATCATTTGATAGGGGTCAATGGGGTCACCCCTCATTCTTCTGAATTCCAGTGAATACAGGCCCAGAGCCATCAAACGCTCTTCGTATAACAAATCTTCATATTCATCATCCCAAAATGGAAACCTATCATTGTTACTCCATTAAAAATCTTGGGATTCCTTCCTTTGCAGGAGTACAAAAAGGCTCACCACCATTCTCTCATCAGCAATTTAGAATGAGCAATTAAATGCTAGCTCAACCTGCATAGCTGATGTCTCTTGAATTAATTTAAAATGGGGGGGGGATGGAGGCAAATTTTAGCAGGAAAGGCATGGCCTTCTCATTAAGCTATTGCCATTATTATTCCTAATGACTTGATCGCTCTTATTCTGGATGTGTGAAATTACATGACAATGCAAGATGCCAGGAATTTGCTACAGATTGGATATTCTCATGCACAAATTGCACATTAATTGTTATTCCCAGGGTTAGGCTGCACAACCAAAGGTGAAAGCAAATAACATTAATTGTTAATTGGGCTGGGCACTCCTGTGTGTACTTCCCCTATTGTCTGTAACCGAAGGATGTCTGTCATCAGTTGTGCATCTAGTATTAACTGCAGCCAATTCCACAACTACTGAAATAAATTAGAGACTAAGGGTTCAACCTTGCTTATCTTTGATGGAGGGGAGGGGAGGGGAGGGGAGGGGAGGGGAGGGGAGGGGAGGAGGGGAGGGGAGGGGAGGGGAGGAGGGGAGGGGAGGGGAGGGGAGGAGGGGAGGGGAGGGGAGGAGGGGAGGGGGGGAGGGGGGGAGGGGGGGAGGGGAGGGGGGGAGGGGGGGAGGGGAGGGGGGGAGGGGGGGAGGGGGGGAGGGGAGGAGGGGAGGGGAGGAGGGGAGGGGAGGGGAGGGGAGGGGAGGGGAGGAGGGGAGGGAGGGGGGGAGGGGAGGGGAGGGGAGGAGGGGAGGAGGGGAGGGGGGGAGGGGAGAGGAGGGGAGAGGAGGGGGGAGGGGAGGGGAGGGGAGGGGGAGGGGAGGGGAGGGGGGAGGGGAGGGGAGGGGAGGGGGGAGGGGAGGGGAGGGGAGAGGAGGGGGGAGGAGGGGGGGAGGAGGGGGGAGGAGGGAGGGGGGGGAGGGGAGGAGGGGAGGGGGGAGGGGGAGGGGAGGGGGGGAGGGGAGGGGAGGGGGAGGGGGGAGGGGAGGGGAGGGGAGGGGAGGGGAGGGGAGGGGAGGGGGGGGAGGGGGTGGAGGGGAGGGGGGAGGGGGGTGGGGGGATGGAGGGGAGGGGAGGGGAGGGGAGGGGGGAAGGGGAGGGGAGGGGGTGGAGGGGAGGGGTGGGAGGGGATGGAGGGGGTGGAGGGGATGGAGGGGGTGGAGGGGAGGGGGTGGGAGGGGATGGAGGGGGTGGAGGGGAGGGGGTGGGAGGGGATGGAGTAGGTGGAAGAGTCAAGAAGCAAAGCTTGTAGTACAGCGATCTGAATTAAAGGATCCCCATTATGACAGTGCAACATGTGTAAAACTATTTGTGTATTTCCATGGATACTGTCTGACCTGCTGAGTTCCTCCAGCATGTTGCGTGTGATGCTTTGGATTTCCAGCGTCTTCAGAATGTGTCATGTTTGTAACTCATCTGGAGGAACTCTACAGGTCAGAGAGCATCTGTGGAAATGAATGAACAGTTAATGTTTCAGGCTGAGACCCTTCATCAGGACTGGAAAATAAGGGAGAGGATGCCTGAGTAAAGGGTGGTGGGGGAGGGGGAGGGGACAAGCCAGAAGGTGATTAGGCAGGACCTGAAGAGATACAAGGAGAAGGCAGGATATTGAGGGGGAGAGGAAAATTAAATCAGCCGTGATGAAATGGCGGAGCAGATTCGATGGGAATAATTCTGCTCCTATATCTTATGTTTTTATGGTGATGGATGAAGTCAGGTTCTCCTCCATTCCCTGGACACCTGTGGTCATCCATCCTCCTATCACCTTAACAGGGATAGAGTTCCTCTTGGCCTTACCTACCATCCCATTAGCCTCTGCATCCAGCACATCATACTTCGCTACTTCCGCTACCTTCAATGGGACCCTACTACCAAACCTATATTTACGTTCTTCCGACTCTCTGCTTTCTGCTTGGATCATTCCTTCCATGATGCCCTTGTCCATTCACCCCTCCCAGCTACCTTTCTACAACCACTTATCCCATGGCAGAAGTGCTACACCTGTCCCTTCACCTCCATTCAAGACCAAAAACAGTCCTTCTAGGAAAGGCAACACTTTATCTGCAAATGTTGGGGTCGTCTACTCTATCCGGTGCTTCCAATGTAACCTTGGAAGGCTTTAGTGCAGGAAAGTGGTGCTGAGGTAAAAGATCTGTCATGATTTTACTAAATGGTGGATTGCGCAGAAGTTACCAAATGGGGCCTACTTTTGTTGGTCTTTCTTACCTGCCTGCCTGTCCAGTACTCAGCATGAGTATAAGGAGGCCTTGTGTACAAAACCTGATGGGAAACATGCAAGTCCTGAATTTGTGCAAAATGCCTAATATATGCTTTTACCTTAATTCACAGTATTTTTATGAGATTAGCTGGATGCAGGAGATACCTAGCACAACTAAAAGTGAAATTATGTTCCTCAACATATATGGCGATGACCAGCATTGAAACATGATTCTGTGAGATGTGAATGAAACTGTTGTTTTGACTGGAAATCAATTAGGATCAACAAGGGAAACATTCCAGTGATATTCATCCATAGTAATATTGTTGGTCATAAAGGTTCTCCATTACCTATATTTCAAACCGGATGAGTGAACAATACAGATTCCATTTAAGTATGGGATTATAATATACAACTGATTGAGACCGATGCTGCTTCACCACAGATTTGCTACTGAAACCCCCGCACATATCTTACTGACGTCTGGACCTGAGCACAATGCTGCAATCTTGGCTACCCTTGTTCTATACTCTGAAAACTTCAGTTAATCAAGTCCTCTAGTGTATACACATAGTCTGAAGTTCACCTGTACTCCCTTATGGATTGCATTCTTCATAGGGTGAAGCAAAATCTTGATCTTTCTCTCAGAGTTCAGTTTTCACCTCTCTTTTGTTATACCATGGGAAATGTCTGGGCTTCTCCATTTATTCTTTATTGATCTCCACCAGCAACAGTTTACACGCAGCTGCATCTCTAAATTTCAATTTCTTTAACTTAAACTACATCTTTAGCTAGTCCTTGTCTATAAATGTGCTTGTGTCCTGATGAAGGATCTCGGCCCAAAACATCTACTGTTTATTCCTCTCCATAGATGCTGCCTGACTGCTGAGGTCCTCCAGAATTTGTGGATGTTGCTCAAGATTTCCAGCATCCGCAGCATCTGTGTGTTCATAGATAGATTGTTTTGTTATGTCAGGTGTGTAGTTTTTTTTTGCAAGCATCCTTGAAAAAAATCTTTAGGTCCTGATGACAATGGGACGTGGCGCTCAAGATACAAACAGAAGAGATTCTGCAGTTGCTGGAAATCTAGAGCAACATACATGAAATGCGGGAAGAACTCAGCAAGTCAGGCAGCATCAATGGAGGGAAATGAGCAGTCATGTCTCAGGCTGAGACCCTTCATCAGGACTGGAAAGGAAGGGAACAGAAGACAGAATAAGAAGGTGCTGGGGGGAGGGGAAAGAGTGCAAGGGATACCTGAACACTCCTCTCTCTTTCCTTTTCCTATTTTGTTTATCCTCAGCTGCCCATCACCTCCTTCTGCTTCCCCTCTTCCTTCTGTTTTTTTCCATTGCCCATTGTCCTCTCCAATTAGATTGCTTCTTCTTCAGCCCTTTACCTCTTCCACCTATCCTCTCCCAGCTTTTTACTTCATCGTCCTCTCCCAGCTTCTTACTTCATCATCCTCTTCCAGCTACCCATCTTCCCCCTCACCTGGTTCCAACAATTATCCGCCAACTTGTACTCCTTCACCTCCTCCCACCTTCTTATTCTGGCTGTCTTGCTAAATTCCTCCAGCATTTTGTGTGTTGCAACCAGAGGACTATACAGATTGGCTACAACTTTCTCTGTATTCCATACTATTGTTTTATTTCAAAATCCTAAACTTGCCATACTGCAAAATACTGTTACGAATCATAAATATCTTAAAAAATACAGTATAAAGTTCCCGACATAATTTAGAAATTACTTATCTTTTTCGCTTTATAAAACAGCGTTGATGCAACCTTCAGCAATCCATCAGAAATAACTGAAATATTTTTTCAATATTGCCTTGTTTATTTCATGTGTAAACACAACGGCAAGGATTGTTTTGTTAATTTTGATCAATTCTTTCCCTATAATTAAATCATCTCATTGATCTTCTGACTTGCATTTCAATTATCCCCACAGACCTACAGATCTAGTTTATAACATAACATTTTAGTTTACTTCTAGATCTTGTCATGATACACCACCCATCCCATGTGTTGATGATAAATTCCTTCCATCTCCTAAACTTGTTATAATCAGCATAATATTAACATTGCCACATTTCCGTTAACCCAGTAAACTTAAACTCCATTAATCTGGCACTATGGGACTTCGGTAGTGCTGAACTAACAGATTTTTTGGATTCTTGGGTAGTCCTGTTGTGTACTTTGCTTCATGGAAACATGACTCACCCCCACCATTTTTGACACAGCACTGCTGTCTGAGGGCTTCACCATCCACCACAACGCCAAGATGGCCGAATCTTTTAAAGGTAGAGAAAACCAAGAATGCTTCATGATTAACTCATCATGATGCACAGGCTTGGCGGTTCTGTCTCATTTCTGTTCACCCGACACTTGTGGTCAAGTGTCGTCCGTTTTATCTGCTGAGGGAGCTTTTCACCATCACCCTGATAGTGGTGTACATTCCAACTCTGGCCAATGTCATGCAGGCACTGGAAGGAGCTGAGCACCATGATCAGCAGGCATGAAGCAGTGCACCCTGATGCCTTCCCTATCATTGCGGGGGATTTCAACCAGGCCAGCTTAAGCGACTCTCTGAATAACTACCACCAATATACTACCTGTGGAACCAGAGGGGTCAGCACACTGGACCACTGTTAACCACCATCAAGAACACTTATAGTGCCATCCCACGTCTGCACTTTGGAAAGTGTGATCAGCTGGCTGTACTTCTACTCCCGGCATATAGGCAGAGACTAAAGACCACGGCACCACTGGCGAGGACCATGAAGTTATGGTCAAGAGAGATGGAGGAGTGCTTACAGGAGGATTTTGAATCGGTGGACTAGACAATAATCAGGGATTTATCTTCATCTGAATGAATACGTCACGGTTGTCAGCGACTTCATCAAGACCTGCGTGGATGTGTGTGTGCTTTCAAGAACGTACTGGACATACCAAAAGCTATTATGAGCCAGGAGATTTGCAGTCTGCTGAGAGCTAGATCTGTGGCATTCAAGACCGGTGATCCAGAACTATACTAAAGGTCCAGGTACGACCTATGAAAGGCTATTTTAAAAGTGAGAAAACGATTCCAATTGAAGTTAGATACTGAATCGGATGCACATCAGCCTTGGTAGGGTTTGCAGGCCATTACTTTGTACAAGACAAAACCTAACATCATGAGTAACAGTGATGTTTCACTCCCAGATGAGCTAAATGCCTTTTATGCACATTTCGAAAGAGAGAATAAAACAACACCAGTGCAAATCCCTGCAGGATCCCTGGAGGAATCTCTGTCTCGGAGACTGATGTCAGTACATCTTTCACGAGGGTGAACCCTCACAAGGCATCAAGGCCTGATAGCATACCTTATAGGGCAGTGTTTTGGAATCTTTTTCAGACCAATGCCCCTCTAAAGCACTTTCATACTTGACAACACCCCTCTTAGGCACAATATCCTTTCCAGTGCCCCTGTAGTGTAAAAACATGTCTACCATATGTTAAAAAATGAGAAAAATGATTCTGCTTTAAATTTTTATTTGTCCTTAAATCTAGCTAACATTGTACCTGTGCACTGTACAGCAGCTTCGATATCAATGTGATCTTGAGCTTGGTGTTTTTTTTAGCAAGAGTTGAAATATCTGGTTCAAGTTGTGAGGGCAAAAGCCTTAAGTCCCCATGTGTAACAATGTCCAAATAGTTTCTGTTTTTTTGTGAGTATGTGATTCACTCCACTGCAGTCTCTTTCAACAAGGTAGGAGGATGGAAATGCATTGAAGAGCAGTTTGGCTCATCTCCAAGGATCAGGAAACTTCGTATGACAGTGTAGCCACATACCACAAAGCCAACATTTTTGAAAATCATTTTTTGCTTCCTCATCATTCTGAATTTTGATAATTTCTTCTTGCAAGCTCTCTTCCTGTTCTTCCACCTTGCAAACAAATGGGTTAATTATCCAGCCCGGATTTCCCAGTTCGTTCATATCCTTGAATTGATTCTGAAAATCTTTTTCAGTGACTGCAGGTGTAAGCAGTACTCTTCCAAATCACTGTCTGTGAAAGAGAGTGCCAAACTTTCATAGAAACATAGAAAACATTCAGAACAATACAGGCCCTTCGGTCTACAAAGTTGTGCCGAACATGTCCCTACCTTAGAACTACCTAGGCTTTGCCCACAGCCCTCTACTTTTCTAAGCTCCATGTAGCCATCCAGGAGTCTCTTAAAAGACCCTATCTTTTCCACCTCCACCACTGCCACCGGCAGCCCATTCCACGCATTCACTACTCTCTGCGTAAAAAACTTACCCCTGACGTCTCCTCTGTACCTACTTCTAAGCACCCTAAAATTATACCCTCTCGTGCTAGCCAATTCAGCTCCGAGGAAAAGCCTCTGAATATCCACATGATCATTGCCTCTCATCATCTTGTACAGTTCTATCAAGTCACTGCTTATCCTCCATCGCTCCAAGGAGAAAAGGCTGAGTTCACACAACCTATTCTCATAAGGCATGCTCCCCAATCCAGGCAACATCCTTGTAAATCTCCTCTGCACTCTTTCTATGGTTTCCATGTCCTTCCTACAGTGAAGGGACCAGAATTGAGCTCAGTACTCCAAGTGGGGTCTGACCAGGGTCCTATATAGCTGCAACATTATCTCTCGGCTCTTAAACTTAATCCCACAATTGATGAAGGCCAACGCACCGTATGCCTTCTTAACCACACAGTCAACCTGCGTAGCAGCTTTGAGTGTCCAATGGACTCGGACCCCAAGATCCCTCTGATCCTCCACACTGCCAAGAGTCCTACCATTAATACTATATTCTGTCATCATATTTGACATACCAAAATGAACCACCTCACACTTATCTAGGTTGAACTCCAGCTACCACTTCTCAGCCCAGTTTTGCATCCTATCAATGTCCCGTTGTAATCTCTGACAGCCCTCCACACTATCCACAACACACCCAACCTTTGTGTCATCAGAAAATTTACTAACCCAACCCTCCACTTCCTTATCCAGGTCATTTATAAAAATCACAAAGAGTAGGGGTCCCGGAAAAGATCCCTGAGGCACACCACTGGTCACTGGCCTCCATGCAGAATATGACCCATCTACAACCACTCTTTGCCTTCTGTGGGCAAGCCAGTTCTGGATCCACAAAGCAATGTCCCCTTGGATCCCATGCCTCCTTACTTTCTCAATAAGCCTTGCATGGGGTACCTTACCAAATGCCTTGTTAAAATCCATATGCACTACATCTATGGCTCTACCTTCATCAATGTGCTTAGTCACATCTTCAAAAAATTCAATCAGGCTTGTAAGGCACAACCTGCCTTTGAGAAAACCATGCTTACTATTCCTAATCATATTATGCCTCTCCAAATGTTTATAAATCCTGCCTCTCAGGATCTTCTCCATCAATTTACCAACCACTGAAGTGAGACTCACTGGCCTATAATTTCCTGGGATATCTCTACTCCCTTTCTTGAATAATGGAACAACATCTGCAACCCTCCAATCCTCTGGAACCTCTCCCATCCTCATTGATGATGCAAGGATCACTGCCAGAGGCTCAGCAATCTCCTCCCTCACTTCCCACAGTAGCCTGGGTTACATCCCGTCCGGTCATGGTGATTTATCCAACTTGATGCTTTCTAAAAGCTCCAGCACATCCTCTTTCTTAAAATCTACATTCTCAAGCTTCTCAGTTCACTGCAAGTCATCCCTACAATTGTCAAGATCCTTTTCCGTAGTGAATACTGAAGCAAAGTATTCATTAAGTATCTCCGCTGTTTCCTCCGGTTCCATACACACTGTTTCTATTCATGGAAACTGAGAATATTCTTCTCCCAAAGTTATGCTTATATATTTCCAATTTTCCAATAAAAAGTAGACACTACATTTTTTACCTGAATTAAATTGGCATTCTCACCCTGCAGTTTCATATTTAGAATGTTCATTCTGTCATACAGATCAGCTAGTTATGCCACATCTCCACGTAGAAGTTCAATCTTGTTTTGCACGCTCTTGTCGACTTTGAGCAAAACTTCAATCACAGTGTCAAAAAGATCAAAGAAACATTTTAAGCAGCAACCTTTTGACAGCCGACGCATTTCATTGTGAGGAAGCAAGGGTTCAAACTCTTCATCATCATCTTGGCATAATTGGCAAAATATCCTGCTATTCAGTGGATGAGCTTTAATTTTGTTGACGGCAGATATTACAAGAGTCATGCTTGAAAACAGTCGCTGGCTGAGGCTTTTGGCTAGGAGATGTTGATGAATTACACAATGGATTGCAAATGGAATTGGAAGTCATTTTTTTCATAAGTACCACTAAACCGGCAAGGCAACCTGTCATATATGTTGCTCCATCTGTTGCACAAGAAATCCTGTTCCTAATCAGAATACTTTTATCCTCAATGTACATTTTGAGCGAGTCATAGACTGATTTTCTGTTGATATTTGATTTTAACCTCTTACAAAAGAAAATCTTTTCATAAATGTTTTCATTTTTGATAAACCATACATATACCATTAGCAATGTCTTGTTGTCTCGCACAGTTGACTCATCCAGTTGCATCCCAAATTCTGCTTTTTGTAGCTCTGTGCATAGTTGGTACTCAATGTCTTCACTCATTTTGTCAATATGATGAGCTACAGGTTATTACTCAGAGGAATCAATTTTAAAATACTGGCATCCATTTTGAGAACAGTGGTGAGCGCTTCTGATACAGCAGGCATGATTAATCTTTCACCAATTGTGTGAGATTTACCACACTTTGCTATCATTTTGGAAATGTTATTAGAAGCAATTACTCACTCCCAATGTCATTTTTAGCTTTCTTGGCAAATGACTTGAGTGTGCAATGCTTTTCAAATGCTTCTTTCATCTTCTGGAACTGAGTAATACCAAAAGTAGCCTTTTCAAGAGGTCTTTTACAGAAGTGTTCCTGCAAACTAGTGTTCTTGATGGTTCATGGCTTAATTAGACTGTACAATATTACAAATAAGACACCTGGGGCATCAATGATCTGATGGGAATGGAATACAACCGTACTCCAGGTATGTAACATTCTATTGACACAATTTCTGTAGTTTCTGCTTCTTAGCAGGATTAGGTTTCAAGACTTCACTGCCTTCAGACTCTCTGCAAGTTGAGGGGAACTGTTGGGCACCCTGGTTGCTAGTTTATGCATCTCCGATAATATCTGTTTGGTTGGTAAGGTCGGATGCTATTGCCAAGTTTAGGATGCATTATGCTCATGGTCTGCAGAGCTATGGTTCTTCCTGGGTTCCCAGTGCCTCATCCTTTGTTTTTGGAACTGACTGCTCTACTAACAGTCTCGTGCCTCAAGTTAGGATGTTGCTTACTGCCTCCCAGCCCCAAGACTCTTGAACATCTCCCCATGACGTCTACTTCCCCTAATGCCCCCTTAAGACACATAACCACTCCCTTGGGGGGGGGAGCGATACCAAGCCTGTTGGGAATCACTGTGATAGGCCATTCAATACCTGTGCCAACCAACTGACAGGAATAGTCAACAGAATCTTCAATCTCTCACTGCTGTAGTCAGAGGTTCCCACCTGCTTCAAAGGATACTTATCATACCAGTGCCCGAGAAGAACAGAGCGAGCTGCCGCAGCGTCTATTTCCCAGTTGCACTCACATCTACTGTGATAAAGTGCAGTTCATCATTGAGAGATTTTGGTCATGGCCAGAATCAACTCCTGCCTACGCAAGCAACTGGACCCACTTCAATTTGCCTATTGCCACTTGGGGTCTGCAGTGGATACAATTTCACTGGCTATTTACTCGGCCTTGGATCACCTGGACAACAGCAATACCTATGTCAGGCTGCTGTTGACTGATTTCAGCTCAGTGTTCAACATGATCATACAGCTCTAACACCTTCGGCTCTATACCTCTCCTGCTACTGGATCCTTGACTTCCTCACTGGGATACCACAGTCAGTGCAGATCCTCCTTGATGTCAATCAATACTGGTGCACCTCAAGGATGCGTGCTCAGCTCACTGCTCGACTCTCTCTACACCCACGACCGTGTGACTAGGTACAGCTCAGGCACCATCTATAAATTTGCTGATGTCACGACTAGTGTTGGCTCAACTTCAGATAGTGACGACAAGGCGTACAGTCAGATAGATTAGCTGTTTGAGTGGTGTCGCAACAAAAACATTGCAGTCAACATTATTAAAACTAAGGACTTGATTGTGGACTTCAGGAAGGAGAAGTCGAGGAAACACACACCAGTCCTCGTCGAGGGATCAGAAACGGAAAGGATAAGCAGTTTCAAGGTTCTGGGTGTCAACATCGCTGAAGATCTATCCTGGGCTCGCGTATTGATGCAATTACAATGAAGGCACAATAGCAGCTATACATTCCATTGGGAGTGTGAGGAGACTTGGGGTGTCACCAAAGACTCTTGTAAATTTCGTGGAGAGTATTGTGGAGAGTATTCTAACTGGCTGCATCACCATCTGTTATAGAGGTGCACAGGACTAGAAAAAGCTGCAGGAAGTTGCAAACTGAAGTAGTGCCATCACGGACATTACCCCACCCCCCACAGAATCGAGGATATCCTCATTCAAGGATGCCTCAGAAAGGTGACATCCATCATTAAGGACCCCCAATACCCAGGACCTCCTTATTGCTACCATCAAGGAGGAGGTACAGGAGCCTGAAGCCACATACTTGATGTTTTAGAAATAGCTTCCTCCTCTCCACCATCTGAGATCTGAATGGACAATGAACACATGAACACTACCTCATTATCACACTGTTCTTTTTTTGCACTACTTCACTACTTCTATATGTGTGTGTGTATATATATATATATATATATATATATATATATATATTCCCCCCCCACCCAATGGATGGAAATTCCCTGAAAAAAAACATAATAATAACTTCTCAAATATCAGTTTACTTTTTGGAGTCTGGAGGACAGAAACCGCTCCCAATTTTATTTTTGGATAAGACCTTTAACTGCAGTGTAGAAGAGGCAGCTAATTGGACATTGATAAATAAACTGATTCTGATTCTACCCCTATTCATACCAAACACTTTTTCAATATCATTGTTTTATGTGTTACAGTTTTATAATATTTTTCTTCGGAGAATCTGCTCGTCTGCTGATTTTAAAGGAGGGGGAGGTTGTAAGTGCTCTCTTTCACTCTGGGCCCTCAGTTCACTTTCTGGACTAATGAGTGAGCCAGGTGCTGAACAATCAGGATTTCCAAACAACTGGATGTCAGATTATTGGAATTCTGCTGCATTTATTTCGATTCCAAGTCATGTCCCACTTATGGAGTAGCACCCACTTGATAGGAGAAGATGGTCTAAGGTTTTTTTAAAGTGAATGAAAGTGGGCCTGTGGGGTTTGGGAATAGGATTAATGTGGTAGTGGTTGTTGGTGGAGGTGGTCAGTGAAATATTTGCCAATGTCTAATCTAGTCTGTGATTGCACAGGAAGCACACTTTAATTTAACTTGTAGTACAAGAACACACGTTCTGGCAGAGTGCATTGGCAATGAATCAGCCAGAGTGTCATGGAACGAACTAGTTCAATGAAATGCTGAAAGAGTAGAACAAGAAGTGATGTGTCAGTGTTGCTGTCACAGGGAGGTGTTGGAAATGGGAGGGAATGATCTATTCAATGTGGAATGTCGGGGGAGGGCTTGGAAAATGAAGATACATGAAGGACTATTATGGTTGTGGGCTGGAAGGGAATTGGTTAGGGCAAAACACCCTTGAACTGGAACAGCTGAATGCAGTTCAGGTCCCATCTTGAAATTTAACCCAAATGTAAATATGAAGGTAGAACTAGCATTTGTAACTCAAGAGATGCACAGAATAAATGCACTGTACAAAACACTTCAAATACTCACAGAGCAGCTGTTATATGATGTTAAATCACAGGAAAATGTATTCTTTGCTTGGCTGGGGATGGGAGCACTCCCTGTTTACAGGGCCAGTTTGGTGTCCTTGTCTGGAACATCAGTTATTGGGTTGAGTTTTCCTAAGGATTTTCTTGCTGCCTTTCCACCTGCTTGGCTGCTGTCCATATCAATCACAGCAAGCTCTCTCCCCTTCGTTCTGAAGACAGCAAGGAGTGCTACCATTTACAATTTATAAGTACTGTGCTCTGACACCAGTGGAAAGGCCTTAAAACCTGCATACAATAAATTCATATGTATGTTCATTTTGATAGTTGATTTTTACAGAGCTATTGTTTAAATGATGCTATTCAAATGATCTTTATTAAGGAATATCCATGTGTCGCTGGATTCTGGATTTCTTGACAGAGAGACCACAGTCAGTCTGTGTTGGCAGGAACATCTCTGACTCCATCACACTGAGCACTGGATCCCCACAAGGCTGTGTGCTTAGCTCATTGCTGTTTACACTGCTAACACATGGCTGTGCAGCCAGATTCAAGGAGAACCTGATCATTAAATTTGCAGATGATACCACAGTGGTGGGGCTCATCAGCAAAAATGATGGAACAATGTGCAGGGAGGAGGTCAAAACACCTAGAGAGCTGGTGCAGAGATAACAACTTGATGCTTAATGTCACCAAAACCGAGGAGATGATCGTCGATTTCAGACAGTCTCAGCCTGAGCACACACCCCTCAGCATCAGCGGCTCCGCAGTGGAGAGACTGGAAAACATCAAGTTTCTTGGGGTGCAGATCTCGGACAATCTCACCTGGTCCAGGAACACCACTGGGATTGTGAAATGGGCCCAGCAGAGATTGCACTTTCTGAGGAAGTTTAAACAAGCATCACTCCCCACTAACATCCTAACTACATTCTACAGAGGCATGGTTGAGAGTGTGCTGACCTTTTGCATCACAACCCGGTACTCCAGCTGCAGTGCTGTCGACAAAAAAGCCTTGCAGAGGGTGGTTAGGGGAGCAGAGAAGGTTATTGGGTCTCCCTACCTTCTGTCCAAGACCTCTTTCGGAGTCCATGCCTCCAGAAGACATGGTACATCATTAAAGACCCCTCACACCCTCTCCATGAACTGTTTGTTCTTCTGCCATCAGGCAAATGTTACAGGAGCATCAAAACTAAAACCACAAGGCTACTAAACAGCTTCCTCCCACAGGCAGTCAGACTGCTAAATAGCTGCTCTACCTGACTCTGCTTTGGACACTTTTAACTTGTACTGGACACTTATAACTTGATTTTAACTGACATGTGGCTGTTGTGTTTTACTATTTATTGTTATGTTTATTATTTAGTGTTGCGTTTGTTATGTTATGATTGCACTGCTCCTGAGAAACGCTGTCTCATTCTGCCCTGCAGAGCTGATGTAGGGTTAGAATGACAGTAAAATTTTTTGAATCTTGAATCTTATATTTTCATGTTGATCTGCCACCTACACACACATGTACAATCTCATGAAAATAAAACATGAAGTTTTCACCTTTTTCTCAGTGTTACCTAAGATAACTATACAGTACTGTGCAAAAGTCTCAGCCACATATACAGTAGATACAGCTGGGGTGCCTAAGATGTTTGCACAGTACTGCATTTGTCAACGTAGAGGGGAGAGCAAGTTTTTAAATCTGGCAGGAACAAAGGATGTTGGGAATGGCGAGAAGGGAATGCTGTGGGACAAGTGCCGGAGAAGGACTGCCAGGGGTGGGGGAATGGCGTAGGTGCAGACACACCCAGCCCTGAGACATCAGTCAAGGTCATTTGATTCCAAACAATTGGTTTATTGATCATTATGAAGTAGCGTATATTGGCCAGATGGGACGTCTGCATCAAGGAGCACAGGAGGTGTATTTGTTTGGGTTACCCAGAGAAATCGGTGGTAGCAGGACATTGCACTCACAATGGCCATAGGGTTGACTCCGATGGCACAAAACCATAGTGCTGTGCCAATGGCTTTTAGGACTGCCTGGTAAAGGAAGCCATTGTACTAAAGCTAGAGGAAAAGAATTTTAACAAAGACGAAGGTTTTGCTCTAAGTAAGATCTGGAATTCAATTGTAAACAAGATGGGAGAGTGGAAACCTTATTGGATGAGCACTACCAACGAGGAGGGACGGAGTATAGAGGTATAAATTACATGGGATTAGATATGCCCAGGCATCATCCCTGATGAAGATAGCAGATAGAAGATAGATGTCATCGAAACATCAGTTATAATCAATACCTGTACCTGGCTGGAAGCCTGAGAAAAGTTTATTTGTACACACACAATCATTAATTAGTGTACCTGGCAGGTAGGTAAAAAGAAATTTTTATATAATTGTGGGATTTATATTTATTCAGCTAAGACAAACAAAATAATGTTTTACATATGTATTCAAAAAAGGTGATGATGCTAAACACATTTCTTAAAAAACTCTCCCAAACTTTCACTCTTTTTGCAGTTATTCTTCATTTATACGATCTTTCGTCTTGGAAGAGCATCATTTCTGATTTGTCCTGGATTTTATCACAGCCAATCAGATACATGAGTTTTTAGCAATGACATCACAATAGCTGATCTCTGAGGCAGACGTCATTACACACCACTGCATGGAACAGCCCAGTGATGACTCGTCAATGCAAACCGTAAGATTAAAATTAGAGTGCTTTTTCAAATACCAAGGTTAACGTAATGAAAGTAGACACTCCATTGATGCAGAGCTAAATTTGCATCTAGTATGCTCTACTTTGTGTCCACCCTATTACTGCACCAAATGTAGCCAGGGATTTTTCAAAACTACGTTATTTGTTAACAGTGAACACTACTTCTGAATTTCAGTTCAGTTTAATATTAAAACAGGAATCCTGCAAAATAGTAAATAGTTAAAAAGAAACAAAATAACATCAATAATGATTTCATGATTGTTGCCAAAACAAGAGATTCTGCAGATGTTGGAAATCTTGAGCAACACACACAAAATCAAAGTTAAAATTCAAAGTAAATTTATTATCAAAGTATATTTATGTTGCCATATATGAATCAGTTTCTTGCAGATGTTCATTATAGATACTAAGAACCACCACAGAATCAGTAAAAAAAACTGCCCAAGAAGGACAAACAACCCATGTGCAAGACAACAAACTGTGCAAATACAATAATAACAATAGTAGTAGTATATAAATGAGCAATACATATCAAAAACCTGAGATGAAGAGTCCTTGAAAGTGAGTCCATAGGTTGTGGGAATAGTTCAGTGTTGGGGTGAGTGAAGTTATCCCCTCTGCTTCAGGAGCCTGATAGTTGAGGGGAAGTAATGCTGGAGGTAAGCAGCAAGTCAGGCAGCATCTATGGAAGGGATTAAACAGTCAATGTTTTGGGCTGAGATCCTTCGTTGCGACTCTAGTATCCATTAAGAATGGTCTTGGCCTGAAACATTGACTGTTTATTCCCCTTCCATAGATGCTGCCTGGCTTGATAAGTTCTTCCAGCGTTCGGTGTATGTGGCTCCTAACTATTGCTGGTGATCTTGTAAATGCTATTGCTTTGGTGGAGTTTGTGCTTCGGGTGGGGGGGGGGTGTGAGGAAACTGAATGAACAGTAACAAAAATACCTTAATTAAAACTAGGAGCTTCAGCATCTGCAGAATTCCTGTTGTTTGAGCTTCAACATTCTTAGCATTTTAACTATGCATTGGTTTCCTCATACCAAGAAGTTCAGCAATGGCATCTGGAGAGTTTCCCAAATGATCTCATGTGTAATGTATGTAACAAAGAAGCAGATGGATTGTTTTAGATCCACCCTATTGCCCACGCTCAGAGATGCAAGGTCTGTCCACTCACACTAGCCTGGCTAAGCTGACACCTCATACCTGCATGATGCCCCATCACTGGAGCTGACCATGATGCAGCAGCTTAGTGAGACAGCTGTTCGGAGCACCTGGCCCTCAACATTAAAGAGCTGTAAAATATAATTAAATCATTACAAATAATTACAATTATTTATATTTTTAAGTGAACTAAATACCTATTAAGATAAACTAAAACAAGTGAACCACTTAACTGAATTTACCTACTCGCTGGGGATTCTTGTACTGTACATTGCTGGCATAAAGCTGTGAAGCTGGGTATGAACTACGTTCAGGCCTTCTGTCCTGTTAGCTGGTGCCTGTATACTGCATTCAGATATGAATCTGTGATGGCGTGGAAGGCCGGCTGCATGGATATTTTGCATTTCAACGTGTAAGCTTGGAAGTTGGAGACAAGATGAAGAGCTGAAAGTCAGTACAATTCAGCCCTTGGATTTGCATGGTAATTAGAAGACAGAAGCAGATGTTTAAGTCTAACAGGTTGGCACTGGTAATCTTCCTTCACACAAATTGTAGTCTTCAGTTTATGCATCCATTGTGTTTCCATATTTGTATCCCTTTCCTTCAAATCTTGGCATAAAATCAATTTTTCAGTACTCTGTTCTCCAGTATTCTTTCCCCTATTATATTTACAAACTGTTGTTCCAGCCCCAAAAGAAATTTATCTTGTCTTAAGTTTTTAATATTTCTATCAAGTTAGCCTTTAACATACTTGTTCCAATGAAAGAGACCACCACATTTTCAAGCCCTTCCTCACGTCCATCTGTATTCTGTAATGTGTCCTAATCCCTTAAATTTTCTCGTATAGTTCACAGCCCAAAACTGTCCAAAGCACTTCAATAGCGATGTTGCAAATAAATATAGAATTTCAACTGGACACTCAGAACTATGTTTTTTTTGGTTAAATTATCTTACGAAGAGTTGAAAGTAGTGAGCTCATGTTGAGTCCAATATACATAAAGCAGTAAAAGAGTAAATTGTACAAACAATGGTGCTATTGTGAATGGCATTCATCATTCATTGTTGGCAGTACTTCAAGAATTTCTGTCATAATTTAACAGTGTCTGAAGTATTTCAGTCATCTTTGGACTAGGTTTCAGCAACTGTCTTACGCAGTTCGGAGCTCTGAGGACTGCATCATTACAAGAGAGCTTCATATTCTTTCATCAATGATTGCAGTTGAAACATGCTTTAAACTGAACTATTTTAAGAGAGCAGAGGGTACATCTTCATATGTTAGATTTTAAGTATTTAGGGTTTGGGAATGGCGAGGTACCCACCAAGTGTAGACCTATAATGGTTACTCATTCTATACATTATCAAGCATAATTTGGCTTCTCCCTGAAATCAGATAGGACTTTAAAACTGTGAAGTTTTCATTTTTTCAACTGCTGCTGCAGAAATGTAACTCAAACACTTCTTTGCATTTGAGAAATGTCAGACCATGTACAGTAATTCAGTAATCAGAAAACATAACATTTAAAGAAATGAGTGTTGGTAAAGGCAGAAATAACTTTGCACTGAAATAGCCAACAGGGTAAATAAGCAGCTTACTAGATAGATGAAAGCCTAGGGATTCTGGGTCAGCTAAAATTTCAAAAATGATGGAAAAATGCTAAAATTGGGACAGTTTTTAACCCACAACTCACATTCTAATAGACTTTGGTCAGAAGGCTTTGGCCTATTTGGGTTTTTGAAAGGATTCATTAGCAAAAATAGAAGGACGTGGTATGTTTTCATGAAGGATTGAAAGGCATTTGTGTCCTGAAGATTGTGGGTTTCATTGTATACAAATTATTGAAAGTTAATAGATAGGTTCAAAAAGCAATTAGGAGCCAAATATCTTGTCTTTTATTGCAAGTTGATTTAAGGACACAAATAAAATTGTTCTGCTCTCAATATATGTGGCTCAGGTGAGATTACATCTAGAATATTTTATCTAGGGATGATCTCCCTACATAAGGAAGCATATGCTCGTGATAAAGGTTTCAGGAATTTTATTAGAGGCCTGACCCAAAAGCAGAGTGGTGAAGACAATTCAGTGGTGAATTATACTTTAATACACTGCAAACTAACAAGCCTCGAGGCACCACAAAACAAGAGAGAACAGAAGTCAAGATTCACTGTAGGCTGGGAGAGTGAAAGCTAGGAGCAACTGGCTGCGGCCAGCTGGTTCAATAAGTGAGCAAGGACTGTGGCTGAGAACTGGGCTGCAGGTGATGAGTCTGGAATGAGCGGCAGGTAATTTCTCAAACTTCCAGTAATGCTCCACCCTTTACCATTTCCCATCCCCTTGTCCCTCTCTTGTGTTATCTCCTTGCCCACCCATCGCCTCCCTCTGGTGTTCCTCCCCCCGCCCCCTTTCTTCTTTCTTCCATGGCCTTCTGTTTCTTTCACGAATCAACTTCCTAGCTCTTTGCTTAATCCCTCCCCCTCCAAGTTTCACCTATCGCCTAGTGCTTCTCTTTTCCCTCCCCGCACCTTTCAAATCTACTCCTCAGCTTTTTTGCTCCAGTCCTGCCGAAGGGTTTCGGCCCAAAATGTCGACTGTATTTTTTCCATAGATGCTGCCTAGCCTGCTGAGTTCCTCCAGCGTTATATGTGTGTTGCGCGGATTTCCAGCACCTGCAGATCTTCTCTTGTTTGTGGAAGGTAAATCCTCTTAGTTGGGTGGGGACAGGGAGTGCAGGCCTGACATGAGCACACCCCCCTCCTCCCAACCGAGGAGGGATTACAAGGCTAGCCAGAAGCAGGAGACGAATTGTGGACCCCAGTCTGACACAGTGTCCTGAGGGAAACCATGGAGGTGATCTACATTTTGGGGAACCAGGTCTGCCATCTCAGTGGCTGACAGAAGCTTGGGGAGGGGAATGAAGTGGGCCACCTTGAAGAACTGGTCCACCACTGTCATGATCCTCATGGCCCGATCAGAAGGTGGCAAACCCGTGATGAAATCCATGCCAATGTGGGATCTGGAGGGGCTGGATGAGCCCAGAGGCCCACTGGTTGGAAGAATTGGATCGGGCACACTGAGGACAGGCAGCAATGAACTGACGTACATCTACGATCATGGTGGGCCACCAGAACTGGCATCACAGAAAACACAGAGGCATTTTTGTGTGCCGGGATGACTGGAGAGGGGTGAGCAGTTGTCCCACTAGAGTGTGTCATAGGACACGTCCATCAGCACCTACATACGGTTGTCAGGTGTGTCAGGTGCTTCACCTAGAGTGGGGTTGTGCTGTAGGCCTTGTCAGATCTTGTTCTCAAAAGTCCCCAAAGGTTAGGATGAGGATCTGAGAGGGAAAGAATAATGGGACAAAGGCTGGTCTCCATTTCAAGTGGGTCAAATTGTCATGACAGTTCATCCAGAAATGGGTCAGCAGGAGATAGTGAAGTTGAATTGTTCGAAGAAGAGGACACAGCAGGCCTGATGTTGGTTGAGTTGGTGGGCCTTTGTTTGGATATGAAGTTCTGGTGGTCAGTCCAGATCAGTTCTCATTGTGGCAGCAGAGGAGGCCATGGACTGACATGTTGGAATAGGAATGGAAGTAGAATTGAAATGGGTGGCCTCTGAGAGATCCCACTTTTTCTACCAGATGAAGCATAGATGACCTACACTCCATCCACCAGAAAAAAGAGGGATCTCCCAGTGGCCACCCAATTCAATCCTACTTCCCATTCCGTCCTGTCAGTACATGACCTCTTCTACCTCTGCGATGAGGCAACGCTCAGGTTGGAGGAGAAACACCTTATATTCCATCTGGGTAGCCTCCAACCTAATGGCATGAACATTGATTTCTCGAACCTCTGGTAATTGCATCCCTCTACTTCACCATTCCCTATTCCCGTTTCTCTCTCTCACCTTATCTCCTTACCTGCCCATCACCTCTCCCTGGTTCTCCTCCTCCCTCCTCCCTCTTCCCTTTCTTACATGGTCTTCTACTCTCTACTATTCGATTCCCCCTTCTCCAGCACTTTATCTCTTTCACCAAAGGGATTCCCAGCTCTTTACTTTACCCCTCTCATTTTCATCTGTCACCTACCACCTTGTACTTCTTCCTCCCCTCTCCCCAACTTCTTACTCTGACTTCTCAACTTCCTTTTCAATCCCAATGAAGGGTCTCGGTCCAAAACGCCGACTACTTTCTCTTCTCCATAGATGCTGCCTGGTCTGCTGAGTTCCTCAGCATTTTGTGTGTATTGCTTGGATTTCCTCGTATTAAAGTTACAAGAGCTCCAGGTACAACATCTGGAAAACCATCTCACAGGCAAAGTGGCCACTTCAAACCAAACTTGAACCAACAAAGGATGCTCAGCAGTTGTGGCAGGGCTTGAATACTATCATCTCTTATAAAGTTAAACCAAACAACATAGGAGATAGTAGGGCTTCATTTCCAGATGAGTTCAATGCCTTCTATGCTCACTTTGACTGTCAGAACATGGTGGGACCATCATGAACTCCCACATTCCCCCATGGTCCTATGACTACCGTCTCTGAAGCTGATATGTGTGCAGCATTTAGGAGGGTGAACTGATGAAAAGCATCTAGCCCAGATGGCATACCTGGCCAAGTACTAAAGACCTGTGCTGAAAAATTGGCTGGTGTGTTCACTGAGATCTTACACCTCTAGCTTTTGCAGTGTAAGGTCTCCACCCTCTTCAAGCAGGCTTCGATTAAATCAGCGCCAAAGAAGAACATGGTAACCTGCCTCAATGATGATTGTCCAGTAGCGCTTACATCGGGATGATGAAGTGCTTTGAGAAGTTGGTGATGAAACACATCAACTCCTACCTGAGAAGTGACTTGGATCCACTCCAATTTGCTTTGGCTTTTCACTCAACCCTGGAACATCTAGACATCAAAGATGCATACATTAGGATTCTCTTTATCAACCACAGCTCTGCATTCAATACTATCATCACTTCAAATCTAATCAATAAGCTTCTATACCTCTTTGTGTAATTAGATCCTTGCTTTCCTCACTTGCAGACCCCAGGCAGTTTGGATTGCCAACAGCATCTTCTTCACAATCTCCATCGGCACAGGTGCACCACAAGACTGTGTGCTTAGCCCCCTGCTCTACACTTATGACTGTGTAACTAAGCACAGCTCCAATGCCATTTTTAAGTTTGCTGATACACTTCTGTCATAAGTCAAATCAAAGGTAGTGATGAATCAACATACCATATAGGAGGGAGATTGAAATTCTAGCTGAATGGTGCCACAACAACCTCTTACTCAAAGTCAACAAAACCAGGGAGCTCAAACACGAGGAAATCTGCAGATGCTGGAATTTCAAGCAACACACTTAAAAGTTGCTGGTGAACGCAGCAGGCCAGGCAGCATCTCTAGGAAGCAGTACAGTCGATGTTTTGGGCCGAGACCCTTCATCAGGACTAACTGAAAGAAGAGCTAGTAAGAGATTTGAAAGTGGGAGGGGGAGGGGGAGATCCAAACTGATAGGAGAAGACAGGAGTGGGAGGGATGGAGCCAAGAGCAGGTGATTGGCAAAAGGGATATGAGAGGATCATGGGACAGGAGGCCTAGCGAGAAAGAAAAGGGGGAGAGGGAAGCCCAGAGGATAGGTAAGGGGTATAGTGAGAGGAACAGAGGGAGAAAAAGGAGAGAGAGAGAGAAAAGGAATGTGTGTATATAAATAAATAAATAATGGACGGGGTATGAGGGGGAGGTGGGGCATTAGCGGAAGTTTGAGAAGTCAATGTTCATGCCATCAGGTTGGAGGCTACCCAGACGGAATATAAGGTGTTGTTCCTCCAACCTGAGTGTGGCTTCATCTTTACAGTAGAGGAGGCCGTGGATAGACATATCAGAATGGGAATGGCGGACAGAGCGTAGGTGTTCAGGTGTTCTCCTCTACTGTACCTCTTGAACCAACTCTTCACTCAATTTCACTTACTGGCTATTTGCCCTTTTGGGTGCAGTCTTTCATCGCTGCTATGGACGTTATTGAATTTACTGAGTATGCCCACAAGAAAATGAATCTCAGGTTTGTGTATGGTGATGTATATGTACTTTGATAATCAGTTTACTCTGAACTTTGGATGAGAGCATTGTTGGGTGAGTCAGTCTGGATGGACTCCTGGAGGAGGGCAGAGGGATTGAGACTGGCTGTGGTTCTGTAACAAGGATCTGGTATGAGCTTGCCAGATAGAAAGCCCCTCGTCTCCATCTGGGGGGGGAGCATCCCCAGAGCAGTGGGTGATCAGCAGGTCCACTGACTCTTGCACAGATTGTGGGGGGGGGGGGGTGCGGGGTTAAGGGAACTCTTTCTGACTGCATGGGTTCTGGGGGTGTAGGTGATGAGGTTCTGGGAACAGAACTGGGGGTTTGGCTCATGATCTGTAGGGTTGGTCATAAGATGCTTGTCAACACAGAACGGTTGAATGATGAGGGTTTTGAAGTTGGTGGGCATCTGCCGGGTAATCAGCTCATCTTTCAAGCTCTCTGAGAGGCCATGATGGCAATGGAACAGCAGTGATTCCACATTCCAGCCTCACTCCTCTAGGAGGGTGTTGAATTCCACCGTGTAATCCAGTACAGAGCTTCAGCCGTGACACAGGCGAAATATCAAATCCACTGCCTGCCTTCCACTTCCAATGGTTGAATACTTGGTGCATCTCGCCAGTGAAATCCTCATGTTTGTCATAAGTGGTGGTTTTACTGTCCCAGTTAGGAATGGCTCAGGTCAGAGCTCACCCAGTCAGGAGAGAGGTGAGGAAGGTGACTTAGGCCCGTTCTCTAGAACACAGGGACAGCTGGAGCTCGAAGGGTAAGACACACTGGAACAGGAAGTTGCGATATTAGTTTGGAGATCCACTGAAGCATTTGGGCATGGGGATCTGGGGCTCAGAGTGAGGAGGTTGACTGGGGTGAAGCTGCTGCCCTGAGCTGGAGGCTTGGATGAGAGTACTGGACAGATGGCCAATCATTTCCTGCTGCTTCTGGACCATGTGCTCGTGTCAGTTGATGACTTCTTTTCAGTGAGCATATTCTACTGGGTCAATTAAGGGTTTATTCATCTTGTCAGGAATTGCAGAGGGGGCTTGAGCCAAAAGCAGATCAGTGGGGAGATTCAGCAGTGAATGAGAACTATAATAATAGACCACAATATAACGAGCTACAAGGGCTCACAAAACAAGAGAGAACAGAAACTAAACACAACAGGCAACTAGGTGCATCTTAGGCAGGAAGGGTGAAAGCTAGGAGCAACTGGTTGAGGTTAGCCGGTTTAATGATGACAGCTGGGGCTAAATAGGCTTCAGGTGATGAGTCTGGAATGAGTAGCAGGTGAATTCTCTGAGTTGGGTGGCAAATGGGAGGTGCCTGCATGTGCAGGCCTGACAAAAGGAGTCCAGTGAAGATTGATTTCTGAGATGCCACATTTGTCATATGAGGAATGATCTGGCAATGTTTATTCTCTCTTAAGGTTAGAGAAATGATAGATGATTTCAATGAAGTGTACATAATCTTAAAAGCCTTCCCAGCGTTCAAGTGGAGTTGATATTTCCTTGGCTGAGGCCTTACAACCAGGATTTGTAGTGTCAATATAAGCAACTGGCTATTCAGAATAAAGGTGAAAAGAAATGTCCTAATTACGAGGTTATTTCTAGCACAAGGAAAGTAATACCAACTCTGCCTTTTACAAATTCACTGGAAGGGTCAATGAACCAAAGTGTCCTCTCCCAGGTCAACAGCCCTGGTTATACTTGGTTGGCTACCTCCCTCTGAGCTGATACTAGCCTCCTGAAATTGTCATAGGAAAGGATTACCAGCTGGGCAGGGAGAGAAAAATCAAAGATATGTTCAAAACCTTTTTGAAGAAATGCAACATTCCTACTGAATCTTGAGAATCTCTCACCCAAGACTTCTCAAAGTGAAAAAGAGCATTTAGAGATGAAGACGAAAATTGGGAACCTGAAGGCTGTAGATTGGGAGCACAGAGAGGAAAAAGTAGAGCATCACACAAAAATACCCAGGCACTATCTCTGTCAACCATCTATAGAACAGCCTGTATTTTCCACTTTGGCTTCATTAGAACCTAGAAAACTGGAGAGGTAGCAAGTCATCCTTGATCCCAAGGGAAACAACAGGAATTCTGCAGATGCTGGAAATTCAAGCAACACACATCAAAGTTGCTGGTGAATGCAGCAGGCCAGGCAGCATCTCTGGGAAGAGGTGCAGTCGACGTTTCAGGCCGAGACCCTTCGTCAGGAGTTAGTCCTTGATCCCAAGGGACTGGCTAAGGAAAGAAGACAGATCTTTTGAATTCTGAAATTCCAAAAGACATAGAGACTCAGTTGCTGAATATTTTAAAGTTAAGGATAATTAGATTTTATGGTGATAAGGGAATGAAAGGATATGGAGTTAGTATGAGAGAGTGAAAGAGTAGAAGATTAATCCGGTCTTTGTTGAATAGTGGAATGGACACCAGGGGCCCAATGGTTTACATCTGTTTCTATTTCTTTTGTTATTCTTCAATAACCTTCTCCCCAACAGGCCTACAAGATTTTTCAAGTATATATCCAATCCTTTCAAAGCTACTGCTAAATCTGTTTTCACTTTAATAAGTAATTGCAGTAATTCTTATTCGCAGCAATACCTTTTAATGGTAAGCTGTTCTCACATTCGGAATCCTTTTTGCATTCCCTACATATTGGCATAGACATTAAAAAATGGCAGCATTAAGAGCAATGCTCAAAGCTAATCTTCTGGAGGTTTCTGAGGCATTTTTATTAATATCACAAAAGACTAAGTATTTTGGTTTTGCTTATTTCCAAAATTTAAAAAGTAAAATATCAAGGGGCTGCTACATCATATTCTGGAAGTGATCAACATTAATTTTACCAGTATATTTATTTTAGGATTTCCATGAAAGAATTATTCAGTTGTTTCAATGGCCAATATTGTTGAAGAGACTGATGGAATTTGTTTTTACCAACACTGTGTGATTTCAAGTTTACTCATAGTGGAACAAGGAGCCCTATCCTTAACTTTAACATACTACTCCCTACTTAACTTTAGCATACTTCTCCAAGGAGTTATTTACTGACTATTAAATAAAAACTCAAAATCTCAGTAAAGGGGCTTAAAAACAAATGAGTTTACATTTTCAATTAATAATCTGACCAAAAATATTGAGGGGAAATTTAGTTTTAAGATGTAAAATTAGGACAATGTCAATAAATTCACTAATTGCACCTGAGGATACACAACTATTATCACTGGAATGCACCTTCATTAAGCTACCATGAACAAAAATGAACATGTTCTTTATTTTCATCTTTCAAGGTTATTATTTATCTGCTACCCTTAAGTGTCCCTGAAATGAGTGGCTTGCTTGGGTATTTCGGTGCAGTTGAGAAGGAGATTTTGGTGGGTCTGCAGTTGTGTACAGATTAGGTGGATTGAGGACTCTGGACTTCTTTCCCTGAAGAAATAAAATTAGTAAATAAATGAAATAGACTTTTAAAATAACTATCCAATATTTTATAGCTCATTATTTTGTCATCAGAGAGTCACAATCAATTGCTTCTCTAACTGAGAATCTTACCATGCCGAGCCATGACGGATGGTGGTTCCAAAGGAAACTACCAGCTGTACCCATGCACACACTGGGAAAACTCAGACTTGTGCGCTTGTCCAACCGAACACAAAAACCAAAGAGGTCCTACTACTGATAGTTCGCTTTGTTGCTGGACTCACCATTATGCCTAGTGGTGGAGCTGTAGCTTGCTTAAGAGAAGATGCTGGTGTATCTCACATTAGGATCTCAGCATCGAGAATACTGGCACTTCAGTGCCAGTCCTTTTCCATTTTTTTTACTCTGGACAAATGTAAGTGCTTTACTTAATTTTAATATTTCAGTTTTAACATAGAAATCTACAGCATATTACAGGCCCTCCGACCCATAATGTTGTGCCGACCTACTCTAGGAACTGCTTAGAATTTCCCTACTGTGTAGCCCTCTATTTCTCTAAGCTCCAAGTACCTATCTAAGAAAGACCCTACTGTATCTGCCTCTACCACCTTCGCTGGCGGTGCATTCCAAGCACCCACCATTCTCTGTGAAAAACTTACCTCTGACTTCCCCCTTGTACCTACTTTCAAGCACCTTAAAACAATGCCCCCTCATGATGGCCATTTCAGCCCAGGGAAAAAGCTTCTGGCTATCCACATGATCAATGCCTTTCATCATCTAATACACCTCTATCAGGTCACCTCTCATCCTATGTTGCTCCAAGGAGAAAAAGTCAAGTTCACTCAACATATTCTCATAAGGCGTGCTCTCCAATCCAGGCGACATACTTGTAAATATTTTAGGTGTATTTCAATCATTTTAAACTTAAGAGTATTCTTTTTAACATTATTTAAAGATGCTTTTTAAACGTGAATGTGAAACATTAAAACTTGTTAACATGTTTTTACAGGTTTTAACTGCAATCATTCTAGGATTGGGGCATTAGGGTACACTGTCTGATGCCTACATGCTAAAGTAGAGCTCTCCCCAATTTGCCAGATGCTTGTCAGTTGCAGGTGGCCATTGGTCAATTCTCTGCATCTGCCAAACATGTGGCTGGGTGGAGTCTATGGGGGAGGAGTCTGGGCAGTGAATGCGATCCAGCATTGACCTGCTCAATGCTGAATTATTGGCCATTTTATGGTTTGGATATGCCAACCTTTTGGGTCCACAGTTAGTGGAACTATTTTGTGAGTAAACAAGCACATCAAAGGAATCAGATCAAGGCAATTTTCAATTGGGAAGATTCTGCAGATGGGGGACTTTCATCTGTGTGTTCTCTGCAGACCAAGCACAATTGGCTTCTAAATCAGCAAACAATTAGGTAAATATATCACATATTTGCAACATATAAAAATTGCCACATGGCTTTGGGTCATTGTTAACATCAGATATGCACTCACCTTCATTGATTCTATGACTATGCACCCTAGAAACTTTTGTAATATTCACATTTGATATAGAGTGCATCTCTATCACTGATGCTGATATCACTCCTTAGGTTAATATTTTTGGCTGCTCAAGTAGCCAGCTTTCTTGTTAGGTTTTTTTTCTCTAACAAAGCAGATAAGTTATTGGAATCTCTTTCATGAAAAACATCCCTTAATCAAAAGTGGCAATATTATGGTTTCTCTCTGTTATGAATGCTGCCGCAATTTTTTGTCTCTACGTACTGATTTGCACTATGAGTTAAATTAAAAGTAGTTTATAACAACACATTGCTGCATTTTCCAAGAATGTTTGAGCATTCAGTGCAGAATTATTTAAGGAGAGTGTCACCAAACCATTAACATGAATGCCACATATGCTCAGTTCTGCCTTTATGTGCATTGTATTTCGTCTGTTCCTCTGAGTGTTGCTTTGGGTTTTATATTCATGTTTTGATGCAAGTTTTAACATAAAAGTTAAAAATTAACTTCCAAATGATTTTCCAGTAACATCACCACACACTCCTGTGTTTGAACTGTTGGTGAAGTGTTTTTCAGATACACAGATTTTAACTTTGGAACCTATGTGACTGTAGCCTTCTTCCCAGCAGGCAGGTTGTATGGTTTTCTGAATGTTTATATAAAAGCCACAAATGCTAGAAATAAAAACTAACTTGAGGTAACAGGTTAGTTCTCACTCGCTCTTTCCCAGTTCTGATACACGTTCTTCAACCAGAAACATTAACTCTTGCTTTTCTTTCCACAAATATGGCTCGGACTGCTGAATGTTGTTGACATTTTCTGTTTTTATTGCCTAGTTTCCTCCCTGGAAAGTTTGCATGAACAAGTAACCTGTAAATTGAAAGAGAGTAATCTCGCATTTACATGGCATCTTTAAATATCCCAATCACAAACAAGAAACAATCTGCAGATGCTGGAAATCCAAACAACACACACAAGACGCTGGAGGAACTCTCTTTAGGGATGCCTACCCCGAAGAAGTTTAAAGTATGTTTAGGGATGCTTACTGTGAAGAAGTTTAAATCTTCCCTTCGACGGGAGTTCAGTGAAACCCTTTCTCACTGCTCCCTCTCTGTGATCTTTGCTGCCCCCCAACTCTTCGATCACGTGCACCTATCACCTTGTGTTTCTTCTTCCCCCCACCCCCACCTTCTAACTCTTACTCCTCATCTTTTTTTTTCAGTCCTGATGAAGGGTCTTGGCCCAAAACGTCGACTATACCCTTTCATAGATGCTGCCTGATCTGCTGAGTTCCTCCAGCATTTTCTGTGTGTTATTACATCCCAAAGCACTTTATGGTTAATGATGCCAGTTTGAATTTTAGTCGCTGCTTAAGTATTGGAAAGTAAGTAGCAAATTTGTGCACAGCAAGCTCCCACAAAATGATAAGTGACCAGGGTTATCTTCTCTTTAGAACTCCCTTGCATTTTGCTTTACAGTACTTGTCCCAGAGAGCTTATTGCATTCACACGATGACTGCTTCTTCTGGGAAATAAAACTGCATTTTAAGCAGCGGAGTCCTCTATTGGTACCGCCAGCTTAGATTTTATACTTGGAGTGGAGCCTGAAACCATAGCGTCCTGACTCAGTGGAGAGAAAGGATATATTTGGGGTGCAAGTTCATAACTTCCTGAAAGTGGCAACAGAAATGGAGAAGGTGGAAAAAAGGGTATATTCTTGCCTTCACCTGCTGGGTCATTGAATATAAAAGTTGGCAAGTCATTTTGTACCTGTATACATCTAAAATTAGGCCACTAATGGAGTATTGTGTGAAGTTCTGGTTACTACACTAGAGGAAGGATGTGGAAGCTTTGGAGAGGGTGCAGAAGTTGTTCTCCAGGATGTAGCATAGTTTTCTCTACGGCACTGTATCGTGAGAGGCAACCTGACTTAAGTACAGCATATGCAATTATGAGAGGCAGAGATGGCCGGCGTCTTTTTCCTCAGGGTTGACATTTCAAACACTGAAAGATGAGAGGGGAAAATGTAAGGGAGATGTGCGAGGCAAACAGATAAGAACAACTTTAAGAGGTAGTTAGACAGTCCTGAACAGGAAAGGGAATAGAGGGCTACAGACCATTCGGAGGCAGATGGGATTAGTTAGATTAACATCATAGTCAGCGCAGGTGCCAAGAGGCCTGCTTCTGTACTGTTGTACTATGTTGTAAAAACCTAGCAAAGGTGGAACTGGGGAAGAAATCCTTCAAATTTAGCCAAAGAGCGAAGGCTCTGGCGGAGAATCGGGACGCATGAGATGGGAAGCTGTGGTACGGGAGCCGAATGAAAAGGCCGAAAACAGAAGAGATTCTGTAGATGCTGGAAGTCTCGAGCAACGCACACAAAATGTTGGAGGACTCAGAAGATTAATGGAGGGGAATAAACTGCCGACGTTTCGGATGTCCCTCCACAGTCGCTGACCCGACCTGCTGAATTGCTCCCGCACTTTGCGTGCATCGGTCGCTGATCCGAGCCTGGTTTTGGCGGCAGCCTTGCGAGGAGGCGGAGCGGAGCCTGGCCGGGCTGGCTATCAGCTGCAATGCAGCCGCGTGACGTGGAGCCGGGAGTCTTACTACACAGAAACTGCTGCATTGAGGAAATGTGATGCTCTGTCATGCCTCAGCTCCGGGAGTAGAGCGCGGCGGGCTGCAACAACAACACGCTCAGTGAACACTCCTCAACCCAAACCATAATGTAGAGAGAAGCAGCATCCAGTCCTCGAGGTTTCTGGGATTTCATTTCACACCACCTTCTCCCCCTGGCACTCGGAACAGAGGAGAGCTGAAGAAAAGAAAATGTTAAGTACAGCGTTGGACTCGCTGATCGCGGTGCTCCTGGTTTGCAGAGCGGCGACCTCGCAGTACTCGAGCAACCAGTGCAGTTGGAAGGGAAGGTGAGCAGTAACCTCACTAACCTGTAACCTGTCACACAGAGAGAAAGAGCGAGAGAGAGAGAGAGAAAGTGGGGGTAGGGGGAGAGCGAGCAAAACCACACGCAGGATCCACGGTAGAGGTCAACCTCCCGGACCTGTACCGGAATGCCACGACTAGCCAGGGGAAGAAGCCTGTCTTCCTGTGATTCTCCAGTAGCCCACCGTGTTGGTGCTTTTGGGGATTAGAGGGAGGACGTATTGACCCCAAACCGGTGCCAGATCTGGCCAGTGTTTGAAAATGGTCTGCATTGGCTGTTGAGTTTTTGACACTTTTTAAATGTACTCGTATATCGATTTGCTGTGATTACGTGTTCCTCGGAGGTTTTATTTTGGGTAGATAAAACATTTAACTACTTATTAGCGAGGAGCATTGGAACTTTTTTCAAAAGCCTTAGATTTTAATTATTTTAGTTCCTGCTTAAGGTTTGGTTTAAATTGGATAAAGGACTATCTCGACCTCGTGAGTTTAATGAGCTGTTTCTATCCTGTGATTTAGTTCCAAAGTAAAAAGCAGTGGAAACTAACTCTCGGTCCTCTCCCCGCTGGAAGAAACGTACCCATCACTTCCAAGTACTTAATCAGGAGAGCCTTTTAAATGATCAAAATAAGACTTTACAAGGTGGCAGAGTTGTGATTATAAGCATAGTTGTATGTTTTAAGTACGTTTTAAAATAATAATTTTGTATTCAGAAGTCCTCTTTCCTCTAAGTTTCAATGAAACACCAGCCACCCACTGCCGTTTCCCAATTCTGTTCACGCACATGACTCACTGGGTGAAGGTGCCACCGTGAGTAACTGCTGTTTTGAAGGGTGAAGGCGCAGGCAGCATCGATTTTCTATAACGACACAGAACGGCAGTTTGTTTCCAAGAGCTTTTGCCTGGAAGACAAATTGGCGATCTCTCAATAAGCTACCGGCTCTTGAATACAGTGCCCCGATCTTGGGAGGATTCATCCTATGCGGAGGTTGGGAGGGGTGCTGGCTTAACGGAGGTCCACTTGAACAGAATGTAGAAAAGGTTACACCAGAACTCTGAGGGAGCTGTCACCTATGGGTGCTGTGGAGAGCAAAAATTGAAGTGACAGAAAGTGCAACGCCTCTTTTTTATTAAACCTTTAACCGAATCTTTTTTTTTTGCTGTGGTGGTTCTCAAAAATGTGGTTCATCCAAAGTTGAGCCTTGCTTTTATAACCTGATAGGAAAATATTGCAATTCCTGTTTGATTGGACTCTGCGGTGTGTGTTAATGCAACACCATAGAAATCTTGCTGTGAAATGTATAGCATTTTAAGCAAAATATTAATATTTGGACTTTTGCTACCTTTTCCAGCCTTTTCTTTTTTTAAAAAAAATCCCAACTAATTATTTTCATGCTAATTAGTCAAGTATTGAAGCTATTTTGTTTGCTCATCTCAAAACCTTTGTGCGTGCTTGTAGGTATTATTTGACATGTGGTGATTAAATCCTGGGAGGTCTGAGACGTTCTCCAGACAAAGCAAGTTTACTTTACCCAGGAAAAGTTTGCCAAAGCTAATGAAAACTGACCCGTTATCTGTCAATGCGTTTACAAGCATGAGATAAATCAACTCAAAATAATGACCACTTAAATATGGATTACTGCAATATGATGAGAATACCCTGACAATTTAATTGGAAAGATAAGCTGTTTGTACTTGATTTTTCTTAAAGTTCACTTATTCCAAAAATGTAAACAATCTAAACCAACCTGACCACTGCGGACATATACATACCAAAGGTTCATACAATAATATCATTCCAGTACTGTTAATTGCTATTAGTGTATTCTAGATCCACAAAAATGACAGGCATACACCTGAAAAGTTATAAAATTACTACCAAAAATTAAGTGTTTCAAAATGTATTTTGTTACAAATAGTAGACAATATACTATGTGAAAGCCAATGTGATCTGGTAAATTCCAAACAAAAATTTATTTGAGGAAAAATATACTGACTGATTGAATCATTAATTTCTGAGATGGATTATGAAGGCTTATGATGGTTTGAAAAACAATTGCAAAATTTCTATTGTTTATACAGGATCCAAAAGAATAGAGATCAAAATGGTCATCTAGGATGTATAAAACCCAATTCAAGAGCAGCAGTTATTTTGTTTCTTTGAGAGAGCCATCCATAATAATGCATAATAGGTAGTTTGGTTTTGCAAGTTGGATGCATTCCACTAAAGGCATTGTTATCTTCAGTTCACTTTTTTTCTAATGTGCTTCTTTCTAAAATCACTAAGTATTATTGGATTCTCTCTTCCATTGCAGTTTGAGGTACCAAAAAAGAATGTAAAGGGATTATTACAAGAAAATCTTCACTGGAAATTACCCAAAGGTATTCACTGTGTAGATTTTAATTTTGTTTGTTCTGTTTTTCTTCTAGTGGTTTAACGCATAATGCTCACTCCAGAGATGTAGAACAGGTGTACCTGCGCTGTTCTGAAGGTTCATTGGAATGGTTGTATCCTACTGGAGCCCTGAGGGTTAATTTACGAACCAATCTAGCATCATCTTACAAAAACTTGACTGTCTGCATTAAGCCTTTCAAAGATTCCAGGGGAGCTAATATTTATTTAGAAAAGGCTGGTGATCTGAAACTACTTGTGACTGAAGAGGACCACGTCCCTAACAAAGTATATTGTTTCGGCATGGATGAAGGGGCACTCTTTATCCAGGCCACCCCTCAGATGGACATAAGCAGAAAAATCACTGGTTTTCAGTATGAATTATTTAAAGATAGGACTGTTGCAGATTTACACAATGCACCAGGTAAGTCATATATTCAGGATTTCTGTTGCAAATTACTTGCTGGTTTTAGGAATCTAAATAATAAATGGTGAAAGAATTATTACCTTGCTATTATAGTCTTGACTGGGAGTAACTCTTGATGGCGGCTTATGTGCTCATTATATTCAGGTGTAGTTAACACTGATATGGAAACAGATGATGGGCTGTTTGGGTAACCTTCAATTGACTTATTTTTGGCTTCAATTATTTACTCTGTTTAGCCTCACTATCAACTTTTCTCTTTCAGCTGGAGGTTTTAGATAGCCTGAATTGTGGAGTCATGTAGAATGGCATCCACTGGTATTGCAGGATTAGCTGCACAGAGATAACTAACTTGAGTACACAATATGCTGCAAGGTTCATTTGCCTGACCGTGTGTGAAAAATTAAATATAACATTCGGGTACTGCTCAACCAGCAATACTGAATAAGTCTGGTTCATTTAATTAATAAGTGCCAGACAAAATCAGAGTACCCACTATGTTTACTGCAATATATAACTATAAATAATTTTGGTGAGTGGGTTGAAAACTGATTTGTTCTTTAAAGTTACTTGGGTTAAATGGGGCTTAACACGCTGACCTCTGAAAAACCTTAGGACTGGCTTGCATTTCTTGACACTGAGAATACCAAGTACAAAAATATTTTCTTTTGCACACATGTCTTTATTCTCCTATGTAAAAGAACAACAAACTTGGGTATTATTATGCATCAACAAATGCATTACTAGTATGTTGTGTCAAGAATAAGCTTGCAATAAATTGTAATATGTACCGAGACACTGCTACCTATTGCAATTCCAGTACATGGGGTAATTCTGAAAAGAGATCCATAAATCAACCGTAAAATAAGTTAAGATGATGTGCATCAGTCACATTCTTAGCTTTATTTCACCCACCAATAGGTGGCGCTTTCACATCAGACTGTTTTGAAGTCATTGCTGGTCAAACTGGTTGTGTTTCAACAATGAAATATGATTAATAGCTTCCTGCACAAACCCAATTAGAAATTCAGTCAAATTTACAAAAACATAAATGGATGATTTGTTCGAGCATAAACTTGTTTCAGATAGTAAGTCTTTAGGAAAATTGCTTCCAAGTGGAAACTTGGCTTTCTGCATCTGCTGTTTTCAAAAGCAGTAACTCATATTTGTCACATATAACTATATGCTTTACTTTCCATAAATTGCCCTTCCAGTGAGCAAAGACAAGTTTTGTACACTTCCTTTATGGTATCTGAATAGGGACGAGGACTTTGGGAATGAGTGTTCTGTTCCCAATTCACCGTGGTGGGGAAAGCAGTACTCAAAGTGCTCTGAAGTGCAGTGTAAGACTGAAGTATGGGGGGCTATTTAATCCAAGTCAGGAAATGAAAATTATTTAGTGCTGTTGCCAAGCAGCTTGAAATGGTTTTATTCCAAAATGAATGAATTGTTCAATGTAGCTCTTGACATCTGTTTGTATCTAATAGAACCAGATCTAAAGTGGGAAGCTTCTCAGTTCATCATGTGTCTGTTTGAGAGCTGATCTTAAGTATTTGTAACACACACACTTAGACTTGCCTTGGTATAATTAATATAACTTGTAAAATGCTTTCTAATCGTTTCAGTTTTAATGTGAGTTCAATGAGATTACCATCCTGGGCCATGTCATTAAATCGGCCGCTGTCTATATCCTTGTGCTAGTGACTGAGATCTGCCTTTGCAGAGTCAGGCTATGTGATGGGTAACTTTCAAGAAAGTGTGGTGTTAAAGAAGGAAAGATAACAGGGATTAGTGGTGGAAAGTGGCTTGAGGTGGAAGATCAGCCATGATATAAAATGGGTGAGTAAGTATAAGGGGCAGAATGGCCTCCTATTTCTTTTGTTTTTAATGTAAACTCTTGGGTGAACAGTATATTGAAAAAGTAAATTCAAATTAAGTTCAATATGAAACGTTTATTCAGTTTATACTAAAGTGTCTGTAAAGAATTTACAGTCTTTTGTATGGAATCAGTCATGTATTTCTTTGCCATTGCTAGGAAGATGGTTAAACCATGTGTATTTTTTTGCATTTCAACACATCAGCTTTCTGCTTGTTTTGTCACCTTAATGTGGTTATTAATGGTCACATTTTTATTACAGGAGACAGTTTCAAAAAACAAGTTTCCTTGCTGTCAGGAACAGCTATAATTTGGTCAATGTGAGTTAATCATGTTTACCTCATGCCCATTTTTGAGGTCCACCACAGGGTAGGTTCAACACCACATTTACCAGCATTACAAATGTGACACTATCTGCATCCCTGAGTTCTTCTGATATGCCCTCCCTTTCCCATAGAGATGAGGTGATGAATCTTTTAATTGAAGTTCCTCCCCGCCAGGCTTTGGAATTGAAACAGGTATATACATCATCACCTGAGGCCTGGTTGACCAGGTAGAGCTTTTTCAACAACTTTTTCAACTTGTTGGTCAAGGATGGTGGCAAGGCTGGACTATGATGTTTGCTGTGAGTTGGGCTCATGGTTAGCAGTGAGATGTTGGGCCGCTTCTCTCTTTCTGCCAACATCTGTTCTTCAGGCCACAGGTTTTCTGTTGGACCTTGGCCTTCAGGCGTTTGTCAAGCTGTCTGTTTATCCCAGTCAATGAGACACATCCATCTGCTGTAAGGAAAGTTATCAGCAATGGTTGAAGAGTTGTGGGCTTGAAGAGGAATGTAGGCAACAGCACTGACCATTGTCCACGGCCACTTTTGTCCTCACTAAAGGCTTTGATTCTGTAAATTGAAAAACACTCTTAAGTTTGGATGCTTGCAGAAATTCCCCTCCATTCTAGATTTGCATCATTCAGAAAGGGGGTCACCTTGCATGGTTACTTGAGTTGCCAAATGCAGACCTCCTTGAATATGCAGGCATTCGGAGACGGGGCTCATTCATGCAAGTATGTGAGTGTGTGTCTTACACTTGAAAACAAAGGTCATCCACCGATGTTTTTTCCCTTCCTGTCCCCACATCCACTGCTTGCATGACAGCATCTTTTGGTCACAAGAATCCTGTGACTGGAGTCTGGAAAAAATGCACATCTTTCCACTCTTTGGGAGCTCTCTCCAAGAAGTCAGATGTCAACAACAGAATTAGCTGTTGCTTTCAGTACACCAGTGTGGACCAGCTGTCTGAGGGAAAGGGGGCTTGAAGACTAGCACTTAAACACGGTAAAAAAGAAACGCTGATTGCTTACCAGGCAGCCCCTGTGATTTCATAGATGAAGAATACCTGCAGCAAATACTGTCAATTCAACAAATCCACTTACAGGATAAGGAAAACCAATGTCCGTGTCATCTATCAGGACAGCATCTCCAGGAATGAGGCCATAGTTATATGCAGTTGACTCCATTGTGCAGCAGTTTGCTGCATTCTCAATACCAGATTCCCAAAACAGGCATTCTAATTCAGAGCTCTGTCACAGGAAGATACTGCCAAGATGACAGCAGAAGATTTAAGGCTAACCGTGGACCTCCTTTGGAAAAAGTGCAAACTCCCCACTAATTTCTGGAAATCTCTGGCCAATGCCTACTTAAAGAAGAGGCGTACTATTCAGGTTGGCACTGAGAACCTTTTATCCAATAGCTGAGCTCCGAGAAGCCCTGCATAAATAGAATAAGGAGTATAACACCCAAACTGTTCACCTACCTGTCCTGTCAAGCAGGTCGTGTATTGTGAGTCCCACACTGGCCTCTTCACTCTTCTCAGAATGCACTGAACTGGAGTAGAACATGTTACCTCTGATCCTGAGGACTTCCCAAGATGGGAAAGAACTGTGAAAGCATATCATTGGCTGAGTTTGAGATGTCTTAAGGACTTGATAGGTGCTACAGAAATGAAAGTTTATTTATTCTCTTCCTTACTTTCACTCCTCGGATATCAATTGCTAACTATCATCATCAGTGTTGGGTGGGAACCTAACCAATCTTTCCATCCTCTCACTAAGGACAATATGGGGCTTTCATCATAATTGGGTTTTACTTAACAAGATCTCCCTGATGTAGTATATTTTGGTTGGAGAGTCTTTTGTGGTAATTAAAGAAGAAATACTGTATACTATCGAAATTTTCACCGAACACCAGAAAGAAGAGAAAAGACTTTTCCATAGATGCTGCCTGGCCTGCTGAGTTCCTCCAGCATTTTGTGTGTGTTACCAGAATGAAACTTGCATCAAACAGCAAGGGCTCTTGAAACTTGGAGCTCCAGCTCTTCCCATGTACAATTTAATTAATTTAGTTTATTATAAGGATTAAGTTGGTGATCAGTTGATAATATGAACAAGTATAAAATATCACAAGCCATTGCCTGTCAAGTAATGGTAGGTTAAGGCCATAATTGTGTTTTATTTTAACACACCATGTCCTATTTAATTGCTGCCTTCACCCTGTTTGTTCTTCATTTGAATTTACTTTGATTGTGTATAATTGGTAACTTCTGAGTATAACCTGTCCACAATTGAATTTATTGAAAGATGGTGACTGCTTAAATTGGCTGCTTTTCACAGGGCTTTGTGGTAAAACGTTTTACATAATCCAAAAACAAAGTGGGAATTTAATCATTTTGTGGTTATGTTTTCCACTGAATCACTTTATTCACCAAGTCCAGTGACTCATGGTTAAAGTTCTAGTGGAATTTCAAGCAAATTGAGATTGGAATGTTTTATCTGCTACATCTTCATTGGCTCCAGTTTGGTGAGAGTTCTTAAGTCTTCAGTGCTTCTTTCTTACAACATGCTAGTGAATAGTGTGTGCTAGAAGTTACAAAAGATTTTTGTTAGGGTAAGGATGTTAAGGGCAGCATAGTGCCTCACCATTACAGAGAATCAGGTTCCATCCTGATCCCTGGTCCTGTTTCTGTGCTCTCCCTGAGGCTGTGTGTGGATTTCCTCCCTCCCGTTTTCTCCCACATTGGTTGGTAGGTTAATTGGCAACTGTAATTGGGGATAATATAAATGGTTTATTGATGGTTGCATGGTGATAGACTGAAGAACCTAGTTCCATGGTGTATCTCTGATAACTGTGACTCAATGATAAGTATGTAGAAAGTTTTGCAAAGGTAACTGGAACATTTTGTTCCAGTTACTGGTAAGTTGAAGACCCGCATTTAAATCCATCTGAATAATAGAAGGCAATAAAGTGAGATAGAATTCAACTTTTTTTTAAAAAGGTTAATAAATAAGTGTACAGTATAGCCTACAGTATAATATTTTTGGGGAATCCTTGAAAGGATTTGAGGCAAGAATTAGGAAAAAGGATTCACTTGATAGTTTATTCAAAGAGCTAGTACAGCTGTGATGGGCTGAGCAGTCTACACTCCAGGTCTTAACTCTTGGATCCAGTGTATTGCTGGAAAATTTCTTTCAGTTTGTTACTCAATCTTTCCTTATTACTGACCCAGAATAAAACTCCATAAACTGATGCATAATCTTAATAATAATGATGATAATGATCAGTCAGCTCTTAAGCTTTTTGATACTATCTTTAGACTTGGGTCATTTAACAATGTCCTGAGGTTTGTTTTGACCTTGCAAGTGCAGAGAGCATATCAGAAGCAAATGGTTAAACATTTTAATGTGTTTGGCAGTATAGGTTTAGTAATGTAACATATAGGTTGTTAGAAGTACTCTGGAGGCACGAGGTACATAGTGGAATGCAATTACTCTTGTTTGTGATCTCAGACAATCAGTAAGTTGGTGAAGATTAATTATTTTTCACAATTGGGTTGACTCGAAGAAAACAAGTTTTATGCCTTTGCCTTAGTAGCTGAGCAAGCTAGCTTTGTTTTCTAGAAAACATACTCCCCTTTTCTGACGATGGGTCTTGGCCCGAAACGTTGACTGTACCTCTTCCTGTAGATGCTGCCTGGCCTGCTGCGTTCACCAGCATTTTTTGTGTGTGTTGCTCTCCTTTTAGTTGATGTTTCACACCTTTCTCCACCCTGAACATCTATGTCTGCAATGCACATTAAGTTGTCGTTAAATTTAATTGGGTTTCTTCCACTTGAGCACAAATACTCAGTTGTTTGATTACTTAGGTTAATTTTTCAACAGGACATTTAAGTTGAAGTCAGTAGGTTGGTTAATAATCACTGAGTAAGTTAGAGGCTCGTGACAGACTTTAATCAAATTTAATCAAGTTAGAGGGGCTATATCAAAACTCACTCTTTTTATAGAATGCATTTCAAAGGACAATTTATCTACAGTTTTCATCTTGAGAGTTACATGCAATAAGTCTAGAACATTATTTTGAAACTTGGATTCCAGCTGAGATGTAACAAGCCTAAAATATTTTTGGCAATGTTAAAATATTTATGAATGCTGATACAGTATAACTTCCTCGTGTGCAAAAGAGGCTAAGTAATTTTTAATTTTGACAGACTGAAGTGTGGGTGAAATCATGATCATTGTCACTTAGTTGCTAAGGGCTGTAAGAAAAAGGGGAAGTATTTTCTGATCTAAACGTCTTTGTAACTTGCACGAGCAGTACAATTTGTGACTTTCTGGTGGCTGCTCCATTTGCCAATGGAAACCGTTTCCTCTTATTAAGTTAATCAAAACTCATTGTTTGAACAGCTTTAAGCATCCATGTGTATTGCTGCGATGCTTAAGGTCTCAATAGTGTTGCCATCAAGTACAGATATTCCAATGAGTGTGATGAGGGGGTGAAATCTGACTATGGAGATGCCCCACAGTAAGAACAAGAAATTGAAGCATTTAGCCTTTCAATAAGATCATGGTTTATCCTTTACCGTAGCACAACTTTCCTGCTCTGCCTCCATATCCCTTAGTCCTGTGTTATCTGAGATTTGTTCACCTGTGTCATAAATTCATTCGGCAATTGAGCCTTCACGATTCTCCTGGGTAGAAAATACCAGAGATTCATGTGCCTCTGGTGAAGAAATCTCTTGTCGAGCGTTGTAACTGGCTGACCCCATGCTTTGTTTTGTGATCTTGAATAACACAAACCAAATCAGTAGTTGCATATTCAGTGCTTCTACCAATGTGGCAAAAACCTAGCTTGGAGCTTCCTCACCCACCACCATTTCATTTTGATTGACAATATTATCTAATTACTGTTGAAATCTATATTTTGTCATGGCCCCTCTGGTTGGAGGTGTACAGCGGTTTATTTTAGAGGCTTGCTTGTAACTTCTCCGGTAAAGAGGCTACCTCATTGACTTGGTCCATGTTTCAAGCCAGTGCTCAGATTAGACTCCCCAGGGTCCTATTTCAGATGTACAACGTAAACTGATATTTTGAGTCGGAAGTTGTTACTATGGGTTAAAGTTCAGAGTCACTTGTCCCACAGGGTTTGGATGGCAAAGTTTTACTGGTAACTGCAGTTCATTCAGAACAGCCACAGATTTACAGCTGTTGTACAAACAAGACCTCTGTTTACTTGGACAGAGGCAGCAGTTAAAATTAATGGTGTGTTTGTTTTGAATAGTAATGGTAAATGGTGATTTGAGGAATCCTTTATAATGTCTTTCAAGTTGGTACTTGCCTTTCAACATCAAACAATATGAAATTGGGACCAGATAAGTTAAATTAAGTCACTATCTTTGAAGCAAGTTTATTTATGACTTAATTAACAGTTCCCTAATGCAAATTGATCATGACATATACTTTTTGCAACCAAGTTTGCAGATGTGCATATAAAAAATAGTAGTTTTCTATGCCTGAACAATTGCTCTTGCATATGCGGTCATCCTGATGAGAAGACTAACAAGATTCCTCCGCTTATAATCTTGGCTGAATGTCTTTATCATAGCCACTGCGATGCCATGTGAACGTGTAAGAATTAACAAACTGGACTCAAAATTTTAAGTTAGTGTTTTTTTTAGTGATTACTTGTGCAACCATCAGGATTTGCTGCTTTGCACTGTAGATTTTAATTTTGATCACCTTAATCGATGGCATCAAACTAACTCCTTATTTACTTGCACAGAAGTTGATCAGAGCAGTATTATTCTGCGCGATGAATCCTGCTTTTCTCTCCAGTGCCTGTGAAGTTCATGGCTCGGGCAGGGTATGGCTAGTAGCTTACAAAGTGTTGACTGTTTTGACCAAGTGGCCTCTGTTCATAGGCGACCCAGCGAAGAGGTGGTGTTTAAGGTGTTGGGGGAGGGGGGAGCGGAGGGGGCTATGGGATGGTGGTGAGTGGTTCATGCCTGGGGGAGATTGGAAATTTGGGATCAAAGGCAATTCGATTATCCTAGTTGTGGCCAGGGACAAGGGTAATCAGGAAGGTAATCCTGAGCACATTTTGTACTGTAATTTTGCATAGAAAACTTGAAAAATGTCAACACAATGTTGATGTTGCACAAAATGTGACTATTTAGTTTATTTGTATATTTACATTGATACGATGGATTAAGTTGAAGGGATGACTTGAGCTGAGTTTCCAGTCGTGCAGTGCTTTTAAAACATGGTTAAAAATGGGCATCCAAAAGAATTTGTGCCCCCTGTTCAAGCACAGTCGAGTGGGACACAGTGTCTCAAAGCTCCGGTGACCCAGGTTTGATTCTGACCTCCGGTACTGTCTGTGGGGAGTTTGGATGCTCTTCGTGTGAAGGGGTGGGTTCCACTTCAGCTGCTCATGTCTTATGCTATATTGCTGGAGATTTGTTGGCTATGAGGTAAATTGTCACCAGTGTAGATAGAAGATAAGTGCTGTTGATGGGTATGTGTGAGAATAGATTGAATGGATATAAATAGGGTTGGTAAACACAAGGAATTCTGCAGATGCTAGAAATTCAAGCAACACACATCAAAGTTGCTGGTGAACGCAGCAGGCCAGGCAGCATCTCTAGGAAGAGGTACAGTCAATGTTTTGGGCCGAAACGTCAACTGTACCTCTTCCTAGAGATGCTGCCTGGCCTGCTGCATTCACCAGCAACTTTGA
This sequence comes from Mobula birostris, assembly GCF_030028105.1. Lineage (NCBI taxonomy): Eukaryota > Metazoa > Chordata > Chondrichthyes > Myliobatiformes > Myliobatidae > Mobula > Mobula birostris. Next base: position 24,621,843 of record NC_092393.1, read on the forward strand.
TGTGTGTTGCTTAAATAGGGTTGGTGTTGTGCTTGTGATTAATGGAACTGCTTCAAGAGCAAACACAGATTCTATTGGCTGAGTAGTTTTCTACTGTATTCTAAGAAAGTGTAACATAAAATCATATTCAGTAAAGTTTCCAGAGGAGCTCAACTTGAATTTGAGGCCATCTCAGTAAAGTTTCAGTCAGGAACTAGCCATTATTTTTATTTCTGTACTATGAACTCTATTTTGGGAACATTTTTCTCTGAAGGATACTCTTTTCTGGCTTGTTTGGAATATATTTGGCAATCTGCAGCTCCAAAGTGGAATGCTAGCTTTGCACTTCTTTTGAAATTTGTCATGTCTCTTGGCTTTAGGGTTCTATTGCTCTATTTTGGTATTGTGGGTAGCTAAGGAGAATGATTATTCATGAGCTGAATTTAAAGCCTGAAGCAGTTAAACTTGTTTAATGGTCTGATCTCCCATTATCTACTAGTAAACAATCTCTGAGAAGAGTAGGGGATGTGGTGTGGAAGTGGGGAAGTAAGAATTAATAATACCATAAAGACACAGTGATAAGTCTGTCAGCCTTCATCAAAGCGGACAACAATTCATTTTGCAAATACATCATCAGAAGTTAGTCAATGCTCTCATGAGTATGGATGCTGTTTCACATAAATTTTAAATAGGCCAGATCTTAAACATAATAGTTTTCAGCAGAGCATCACTGTTCTAAAATGTTTGTTATTTTACCCTTCTGAATAACCAGTCTTTCTAATCCTAACGATCTGAGAATTAAAGTAACTAGCTCTACATGGAGAGTAACATGCTAAAAATAGAAGACTTTGGGAAAACTTGAACAAAATGGTGTCCTACTTTGTATTCAGAAATGTGAATCCTTAAGGTAACTTTATTGATAAGCATGTGTTTTCTGCAGATTTTCCCTCTGTTAACCTGTTAGTTCGCACTGGTTGGGGAATCTGAATGAGCTGCTGAGGATGATATGGCATTCTGACGATGAGTAGTTACTGCCCCTCGGGATCACCTACTCACGAAGTATGTTGGCCAACAAGTGCTGCCTATTGTTAGCAGCATCGTGTACTTTCAGTAACATAGCTTCAGAGGGCAAGTCATTCAAAGCAGCTGCAACATGAGTGCTGGCTTGTGCAGAATGGTGTAATTACATCCTTCTGTCAAGCAGTGAATACACCAGCTCAGGAGCATTGGTTAGGGCCTGAGTCAGATTACCGCGGGGTGCTGTCAGTATCCGTAAAGTAATCTTCAGCAAAATTCCATTTTGGACTTGGGACAATGCTCACATTATACTGGAAACATCTCTGAATTGCAAGTATCCACGCTTTGGAGGTCCATGATCTGCTACTTCATTTACTGTGTAGAAACCAAGGTTACCTTCTTGTGATTTCTAATTTTGGGGCAGGTAGAGAAGGAATGCATACAGTTTTGTTACCTGCTTGCCTTTTGGCTCATTCAAGGCAATATATGGAGATCACGGCGACCTCTTTCATTCTCTGAAAATGAATTAAGAGTATGTGCTTTTTCTTCTGCATCTTTAAAATATGTAATATCTTTATCCACCGAGCTGCACAGCACTTCATTGAAATCTCAGATGAATAACATACACACTTATTCTGTTCTGTTAATTCTTCCTGACCTCTTTATTAAATAGGGAGCTTTATGAAATATTAATATAGCTGATTAAATCAAAACTTTTGTACTATCTTTATGTTTTGAGTTATTACCTCTGGCATCCTGGAAACAATATCTCTCCACATTGAAGCATTTGCTACCTTCTCATGTTCTGACAAAGATTAGAAATCTATTGTTAGGTTCACAAGTTAACTAGAGCCCATTTGGTAATCGGGTAAAGTGCCCAATGAGCAAATTCACTGCATGCATAAGTGGAGGAAGGAAACAATTTCATAATGTCGGAGTTTATTTCATATGCAAATAATTATATTTGTTTCTAATGAAGGTGCACATTGCAAAACTTGCTCAAAATTGGCATGATATAAGAATGATCAGGTAACTCCTTAAGGAAATTGAACCTTCTATTTTTTAGAAGGCAAATGTATGTACCATTTTTGAATTCTCTTGAAAAAATTTCTGGGATTCTTTGAGTATCTTTTACACTGGCTATCTAGTGAAAACATGTCTCTTTTGATGACATTCAAAAAATAATGAAATGGTAGATATACACAGCTTTATGACCACTTCAGTTTGAATGTTTAGCTTTCAGTATCTAGATTGTACTAATGTGGGAGCAACACTGCAGTCTAGAATTAAAAAACACAAGATTCTGCAGATGCCAGAAATCTTAAGCAATACCCTCAAAATGATGGAGGAATTCAGTAAATCAGGCAGCATCTGTGGAGGGGAATAAACGATTGAGGTTTTGTGCCGAGAACCTTCACTAGGACTAGAATTAATTTCCATACCTACAGTTAATGCTAGTGAAATGTTGTACAGTTAATCTAGTCAATTTTAGATTTAGGTTTTGCCAGCAGACAATTGTGGGACATTGGTAATGGTCTCTTTGGCATGTTGTTACTAATTCACGTTCTTTGGGCAGAATGCTTTCATAAATACTACTGTATCAGAATCAGATTTAATATCACCAGCATATGTCATGATATTTGTTAACTTTATGACAGCAGTACAATGAAATACTGCACATGATAAATATATAGAGAAAAAACTGAGTTACATTAAGTATGTATATGTCTATTAAATTGTTGTTGTATTGGCGTGTGGCCAAGTGGTTAAGGTGTTGATCTAGTGATCTGAAGGTCGCTAGTTCGAGCCTCAGCTGAGGCAGCGTGTGTGTCCTTGAGCAAGGCACTTAACCACACATTGTTCTGTGATGACACCGGTGCCAAGCTGTATGGGTCCTAATGCCCTTCCCTTGGACAACATCGGTGGCGTGGAGAGGGGAGACCTGCAGCATGGGCAACTGCTGGTCTTCCATACAACCTTGCCCAGGCCTGCGCCCTGGAAACCTTCCAAGGTGCAAATCCATGGTCTCACGAGAATAATGGATGCCTCTTATTAAATAGTTGTTAAAATAGTAGTACAAAAACATTTTATTTTAAAGTACTGAGGTAGTGTTCATGGGTTCAATGTCCACTTAGAAATCAGATGGCAGAGGGGAAGAAGCCGTCCCTGAATCGCTGAGTGTGTGCCTTCAGGCTTCTGTACCTCCTTCCTGACAGTAACAGTGTGAAGAGGGCATGTCCTGGGTGGTGGGGATCCTTAATGAAGGACGCACTGCTCCTTGAAGATGCCCGGGCTACTACAGAAGGTAGTACCCATGATGGAGCTGACTAGTTTTGCAGGTTTCTGCAACTTGCTTTGATCTTGTGCAGAAGCCTCACCCCCCCCCCCCATATAGCAACATAATGAGAAAAGGAATATCACATTAAAAAGCACACTGAGATGAAATATTCCTTGCCGTGTACTGAGAAACTTCCTTTTGAATCTCACGTTTGGAATATAAAGGCAGTGTTTGCTAATAAATAAGCAATTGCATTTATTTGTAAAGAGCTTCAAGGTTTAATCTGCTGCTTTTCTCTTTCTAGCTTCTTGTCGTCCATGCAATGACATGGAAGTCCTCCTCGCTGCCTGCACCAGTGATCTGGGTAAGTGTATTTGTCAATCACTTTGATCATGATTCAGTGACACTGTTGCTCAATGAATAAGGGGAACTGAATATTCGGCGTATTTGACATTTTTTTTAAGAATAGGCAGAAGTAGAAGGAAATGGGTTAGCTCTATTAAGAAAGGATGTTGTAATGGTGAATTTGAGCTCATAGCACTAGATGTTTCATCTCTTTGATAAGCAGATCCTAACTTGAGTCATAGTGTCGAGATCTTGAGGTGGGGCTTGGTGGTGGCAGATACTTCCCAGCACCCCCTTTCTTAGATGTTTCATCAGTTTAAGCCCACTACATCTCCAGAGGGCTCAACAGTGTGACCCTGGCCACCCATGGGTCATTTTAGGGCCCAGCTACCGTAACTCTTCTTCATCCATAACCAGTGGCTGCTTTGCTCGGCTGCCTCTGAGAGTTCTTTTATAGCTTGTCACTGGCCCTGGCCTCAGACTCCCAAACCCTTCAGCAATTTGACCATGGAAGAAGCCACGAGCTCTCTGCAGCCAACCTCTGTAGGGAAGATCTGCACCTTCCATCCACACGGCTTGGTATCTGCGGCCAGCTCAGCGTATCTTACATGTTTCAGCTCATACATCTCGCAGACTGCATCTTCCCAGGGCGCTGTGAGCTCTGAGACCACTACAGCCTTCAGACCGCTGGAATGATACTGACTTGAAAATCACTGTGGATGGTAATAAATAATAAGAGTAATAAGTCATTCGTGGGCATCGTAAACTGGCCCCTTTGCAATAGCTGTACTGTATGACAGAGTATAAACACAAGGGGTTTTGCAGATGCTGGAAATCCAAGGCAACACACAGAAACTGCTGAAGGAACTCAGCCGGCCAGGCAGCGTCTATGGAAATGAATAAACAGTTGATGCTTTGGCCTGAGACCCTTCATCGGGTCTGGAATAGAATGGGTATATGCCAGAAAAAGAGCGTCTGGGGCAGGGAGAAGTACAAGCTGGAAGGTGATGGGTGAAGCCAGGTGGGTGGGGGAGGGGGAATGAAGTAGGAAGCTGGAAGGTGATGAGCCGCAAAGGTGAAGGGCTGGAGAAGGAGGATTCTGACAGGAGGTGAGAGTGGATCATGGGACGAGGGGTACCAGGGAAAGTTGATAGGCAGGTGAGAAGAAGAAGTAAGAGGCCAGATTGGAGAATAAAAGCAGAGGCAAGGGTAAGGGGGACAAAAAGTTAGCGTACCAGTTAGTAGGTTAATTGGTTGTTGTAAATTGTCTGCCAGAGTTAAATAGGTGGGTTGCTGAGTGACACGGTTCATTGGGTCAGAAGGGGCTGTTTCACACTATATCTCTAAATAAAATAATGTAACATTTAAAACCAGACTTTTTAAAAAAGTACAGCTACTTAAAAAAAAATAGATGTAGTAAATACTTTAAAGAATGGGTAGGAATTAACAGGGGAAATTGAGATCTTATAGAAACATACAAAATTATGAAAGAGATAGATAAGATAGAAGCAGGAGAATCGTTTCCACTGATAGGTGAGACTCAAGCTAGGGGACATAGCCTCAATATTTGGGGGAGTAGATTTAGGACTGAGATGAGAAAGAACTGCTTTTCCCAGAGGGTGGTGACTCTGTGGAATTCTCTACCCAATGAAGTAATGGAATCTACCTCAGTAAATATATTCAAGACAAGGTTGGATAGATTTTTGCATAGTAGGAGAATTGAGGGTTATGGGGAAAAGGCAGGTAGGTGGAGATGAGTTCATGGCCAGATCAGCCTTGATCTTATTGAATGGACCAGATGACCTACTCCTGCTCCTGTTTCTTATGTTCTTATGTAGAGCAAGGGCAGAGAACATTGATTATTATGAATTGGTCTTCATGGTGGAAAACACTGAAAATATCATTATAATGAATAAGGGCCGTGGTGAGGGAGCAACTTAAAACAATCTTATAACTGGTAAAATGTTCTGGGTGTACATAAGAGGCCAAAGGCCAACAAGTCCCATGGATCTACTGGCTGTATCCCAGTGTCTTAAAGGAAAATGGTGAATGCATAGGTTGTTATTCTTTAGAATTCTAAAGATCTACTGGTTGGTAGTTTAATTGCCCATCATAAATTGTCCCATGATTACGCTAGGATTAAAGCAGGGATGGCTGGGTGGCGTGGCTGAAAGGGCTGGAAATGCCTATTCCACACTGTATCTCAACAAATGAATAAATGGAAATAACTTTGATTAATTTGCGAGTGTTTTGGAAGAAGTAACAAACGTGGCAGATTGAAGGAGAAACCAACAGATGCGGTGCACTTGAATTGCTAAAGTGCAACATAAAAATTACTGCAGAAGATAACTGTGCAATGGATTGGGGGTAATATTTTGGCATGAATAAAGGGGTAGTAAATGCATAAATAAGTCATTGTCAAATAGGCAGTCAGTAACTAATGGTGGGGTATAAGGGTTAGAACCAGGACCACAACGGTTTATAATCTGTGTTGTTGGCTAGAAACAACGGGCTTTGTACGGTGGCCAAATGTGTTGATGAAACAAAAACTGATGGGCCAGGAAACTTCAAAAAGGACACAAAGAGCCTGCATACGGATACAGGGAGGTTAACTAAGTGGACAACTAGTCAGTAAATGGAGGAAAATATGGGGAAATGTGAGGACAGAAGAATGAATGAAAACTAATGGGATACTACAAAATGTTGTTGTATGGAGAAATCTGGGGCTCCTTACATAAAAAGTGAGTCAGCCTAAGATATGAGGGGCAATCTGGAGTACTGTAGACAATTTTGGTCTCCATTTTTTAAGGATGTGCTTGCATTTGGAGGATGTACCTAGATGGTTCACCTCATTGATTCCTGGAAGGAAGGGGTTGAGGAGTGAAGAAAAATTTGAAAGGAAATCGTGTTTGATTTGTGAGTGTCTGAGGTTGGGTCTGAACCCATTGAGGAGAGAAGAATGAGAGGTGGTCTTATTGAAGTATGTAAGATTCTGAGGGAAAATGATAAGGTGGGTGCTGAGAATTAGGAATTTTCTGCCCCAGAGTGCTGTGGAAAGTCCTTGAATGTATCCAAGATAAATTAGTAGATGCCACATCAGACTAAATAAGCCACATATTGTGTATCAAAATCAAATCAATGCCGAACAGCAAATAAAATAATGTAAAAGAATAGAAGTAATTATTGAGATTTAGGAGACCACAATTTAACATGATGATAATTTGTTTTGACTAAAGACTTTGTGATTGTCTATACCTTTTGTATGTTGAACAAAGAAGCTGTAGAATTTAAAGGAGTTTTGGATTCAAAGTGGACACAGAATGATCATTGGCCATTGTCTTTACTCCTTCTGCAGGAAGGAAAAGAAGAAAGGCAGAGTTTTCTGCTTGCTTTTGTTTACACTGCAGGTTTCATGTACACATTAGGCTACATCATTAAAGAGTGGAAAGTGCATCTTGCTTTACTGCTTCTCAATGAACACCCGCTGGTGAGATGCGAACAGCTTGCTGAGTGATGGAATGCATTGTGCTGGAACCCTGCGAGTTTTGAGCTCTGCTCAAAAGCTTAGAGGAAGTAGGTTCTGGAACAAATTGAAAATCTATTTTGTAAATCATGAAAAAGGAGTCTGTCCCACCCATTCCATGGGTAATTAAATTGCTAATTCTTTCTTTTGGGAAAGATAACTCAGCAATTTCCAATTTTAGCATTTGGACAATGAGCAACATCAGGTACAATTTGATATTCAAGGTACTCTAGGACGTTTTGATAATCATTCACTGAGGCTAAAATGATTGCATGAGTTTGACTTTAGTTTGTGTGCAAGCATCTTATACCAAGTTGTAATTTGGATATTACCACAATCCATTTTTATCCTCCTTGAACTCCTTTCATTTGGTATAAATATCACATGTATGCATTGAGTGTTCGTACGTCCCATTTCTTGCAGTTTATCTTTCAGTACAGTGCGACACAAGAGCATTAATGGCCAGCACTAAGGGTTGTAGGCTAGCTTTAAGAAGCAAGCTGTGGCTGGAGACTACCGAGCTAAGTGGTCTCAATATCCACTGGGGCTACACCTTTCCCACTCGTCACTGAAAATATCTCAGTGTTTTATAACAACTAATTGAGCACTGTCTACAGTTACAGCATGTATTACAGAAACTGGCCATCAATTAGTGATTGCTGTTACGTGGCACTTTATCCTTCTCACTATTGGTTCTGTACAGATGTTACTTTTCCTAATGGAATGCATTGAGGTATGCTCTTTTATAAATAGAGTATTTATCCCCTACAGCAGCTGCGTAAATCATTCACTGTATATAGAGTCTTTTATACACTCGCTATGTAACAGGAACCACTAATCTCAAGGATGATGACTGTGAACCCACCACATAGTCCAGTGCAGAGGTTCCCAACCTTTTTTATGCCATGGACTCCTACCATTAACCAAGGGGACTCCAGGTTGGGAATGCCTGCTCCAGTGAGTGAGTGGTTCACTAAAGCCTGTCCATGTCAAAAGTATAATAATTATTATCGTCACCCTATACTACCTTGAGATTCATTTTCGTGCAGGCATTTACAGGAAAATAGAAATATGATAGAATTTGTGACACTGTACATAAAAGCTGTCAAACATCAATGTGCAAAAGAAGACATTGTGAATAAATAAATACATAAATAATACTGAGAACGTGAGTTGTAGAGTCCTTGAAAATAAGTCTGTAGGTTGTGGAAACAGTTCACAGTTGAGGGTCGTTTTCAATGACTCTACAACTTGAGTTCTCAGTAATAGTTATTTGATTTTACTTGCACAAATTTATTTCCGGAAAGGAACTTAGTTATCCTTAAACTGGTCTGGTCTATATGTGACTCCAGACCCATCCACTACTTCGGTTTACTGTGCATTGCACCTTGAATTGGTCTAGCAAGCCACTCAAGGTACCATTAGGGTTAGCACTGTCAGTAACATCCATATGTGGCACACATCTCACAAGTCAGGGGAATGCTTTACAAGTATTTTCCAGAATGGAGATTTTTTGATTAAGTCAGTCACCCTTCAGCTGGGAGTTACCACATAAGACCATGAGACAAAGGAGCAGAAGTCGGCCATTCGGCCCATCGAGTCTGCTCTGCCATTTTATCATGAGCTGATCCATTCTTCCATTTAGTCCCACTCCCCCGCCTTCTCACCATAACCTCTGATGCCCTGGCTACTCAGATACCTATCAATCTCTGCCTTAAATACACCCAATGACTTGGCCTCCACTGCTACCCGTGGCAACAAATTCCACAGATTCACCACCCTCTGGCTAAAAAAATTCCTTTGCATCTCTTCTGAATAGGCGCCCTTCAATCCTTAAGTACTCCCGTACTAGACTTCCCCACCATGGGAAACAACTTTTCCACATCCACTCTGTCCATGTCTTTCAACATTCGAAATGTTTCTGTGAGGTCCCCCCTCATTCTTCTAAACTCCAAGGAGTACAGTCCAAGAGCAGTCAAACGTTCCTCATATGTTAACTCTCTCATTCCTGGAATCATTATAGTGAATCTTCTCTGAACCTTCTCCAACGTCAGCACAACCCTTCTTAAATAAGGAACCCAAAACTGCACACAGTACTCCCAATTGGGGTCTTACCAGTGCCATATAGAGCCTCAACATCACATCCCTGCTCCTATACTCTATTCCTCTAGAAATGAATGCCAACATCGCATTCACCTTCTTCACCACTGACTCAACCTGGAGGTTAACCTTAAGGGTATCCTGTACGAGGACTTCCAAGTCCTGTTGTATCTCAGAACTTTGAATTCTCTCCCTATTTAAATAATAGTCTACCCATTTATTTCTTCCACCAAAGTGCATTACCATACACTTTCCAACATTCCACATGATGGGTCTAGTCACCAAGCTTCACCTCCTGCCATGGGTTACTTCTTTCTCCATTGAATTACCATTCTTCTCATGATTAAGAAAATGGAGGACTTGCTTTTGACATGCAGAGATGAACAACATACTTGATATGTGTAAAGATGGGCAATGAAGTGTGCATATAATGGGACCCCAAGTCAGGAACAGGAACTTCAGCAAATTAGCATAAAATATGAAATGATAAACCCAAAACAAAACTAAATTAGGAATGTGGAACCTAAGGACATAATTTTAAATTATTGGAAAGGAAATTTGAAGAAGGGCTACACTTAAGAAACACAAAAATATTTGGGAAGACTTTTAGGGAGGGGCTATTCCCTAAACATGAAAATGTCCAAAATGAAATTAGATTTTGAACTGGAAAAAAAATAAATGGCTTACTTTTGTCACTGACATATTTTGGGTGGTGGGGTGGAGATGTGTCTCTATCAAGGGAGGTGTAAGGCGCTCCTTCCCTCCACTAGCCCACAGGTCACCCTTGAGTAAGATGTTGCAGCTGCTTAGCCCCCTCAATCAGGGTCTTGTGAAGCCAGGGGAGCAGGTGGTGAACGGTTGTACGAGCGGCTGGTGCATGTTACAAGTCCTGGTTATGCGACCACTGACACCAGGCAGACATTCTCTGCAAGGTACTGATGATGGCTGGGGTCACCCATCTTGTAAAGACACTGCCCAAAAGAAGGCAATGGCAAACCATTTCTTTAGAAAAATTTGCCATGAGCAATCATGGTCAAGACCATGATCGCCCACATCAGACGACATGGCACATAATGAATGAATGAACTATTTTTTACGCTTTGTATTTTATTAATGGAAAACTTTGCCTTTGTTCTCTTTCCTAGTGATCAGAGGAACCATTCGTTCTGTATCACATGATCAACAACAAGAAGAATCAAGGATAGATATCTTTGCAGACAAGATATACAGACAAAAGAACAAGGTATTCCAGCCAATCGGGAAGAGCGGGAAATGGCTGGGACATATAAAGACACTGCTACATTGTGGAGTCAAGGAAGGAGAAGGGGACTTCCTATTCACAGGAAGCATGCACTTTGGTGAGGTCCAACTAGGCTGTGCACCCCGATATAAGGACTTCAGAAGGATCTACAAAGAAGCGAGAGACAAAGGGGAAATTCCTTGTGAATTGACCACAGACTGATGCTACCCTTCCGCAACTGGATTAGAGTTATCCAGATCAAACGGAACACTATCTTATAGTGCGCTGCATTTGAAACGTGGTACTGATGAGACCAAGCATTCTGCCACTTTAATAGAGCTCATTGTTGCTAGGCAACATTACAGATTTCAACTAAACTAAAATGAAAAAGACTTTAAATCATTGTTATTCAAGACTGCCATCAAAATATCAATACTAATAAATTTCAAAGTCTTAAAGAATATGAATGTAGCATAAACTTGTATATGATGTACAGATTTTCAAAGTGATGCCTGAAGCTGTTGTTTTGTAATGATGCTGATGTACAGTACAAGGGATTTTGTAACACAGAAAATTATGAAGACAGAATGTTTCTGAGAGAATGTAAAGTCTTGAAATATTGTGAGCCCTCTTAAAACTGGTAATAAAATCATTCCAGAGAGGTAACTATCTCTGGCTCAGTACAAACTGATTATAGCTGTCACTCAATGATCCACGTTTAGGATGACACTGGACACTAGACAAGATGTAAGGTATAATAGAACATCTGTTTGGTACTTAGTACACAAGGGAACTGGATTGCACTGGTAACGTAAGCCATAAATGTGCTCCAGAAGAGTCACAAGCTTGAACTAAGATCTTGACTCAGATTTAAATTCCTTTTTTCCTCCGTAAACAAGTTTTGAGTTCTTGATGTGGCTGCTGGCTAAGGTCCACATAGCTGTTGGGTGAAACAGTCTCTCTGCCCCAGAGCTAACCTCTGCCAATAGATCATGGTGTATTTCACACTTCTGTCATGGTGAGTGTCCCAACCTGGCCCCCAGGAAACAAGGATGACAGCAGTGCCGTTCAGGGTCTTTGTGTTTTACTGGGTGGTTTCCTGGCAATTACAGGCTGAGTTCATGAACAATTGATGAATAGGCCAATTTAGAATTTAACCTGGGCCAGTTCCTTTGTTACAGATGACGAACTGCATCATATTAGTAATGTTTGGTACAAATAGCAGTGAGGATAACTTGTGGAAAAATATTAAGTATTTTAAGCAAATGGCATTGCTGGCACACACGTCTCTCTTTCTGAGGGGGAAGATTTGTCCTGCTGTAACCCTTGCTCCATTGCATTGAAGAAAGAAGAAAAGAAAATTGTATGGTGCTTATAACAAAGCAAAGAGTCCGAAAAACATTTCATAGTAGTGTGTTAGAGTGCAGACATCCCACCTCTCCCGGAAGTTGCGGGAGTCTCCCGCATATTAATAGTAGCTCCCTGATGCCCGCAAATTATATACAATATCCTGGAAATCAATTTTTTTGAGAGCGAGAAAGAGCGAGAGAGAGATCGCGAGTGCGCAAGAGAGAGAGAGAGAGCAAGTGCGTGACAGAGAGCGAGTGCTATGGCAGCGTGTTCCAAAAAAAGAAAATATAAAATGTATGTCACCCCAGTCTACCCTAAAGTGTACCCCTGCCTAAAAGGGGTCAAAAATAATGACAATGTTGCTCGCCGCACTGTTTGCAACAGTGACTTTTCTATTGCCCATGGTGGGTTAAGACTGTAAAAGACATGTTGAGGTGAGTTTTAACAGGTGTCATTCATTCACTAGAGTAGCTAACGTTATTTAAACTAGCTGGCTAGCTGTTAAGGAGCTACTCTATTGCAGGTATCCCACCTCTCCCGGAATTTCTGGGAGTCTCCCATAAATTGATGGTGCTACCTCCCTGAAATGAGTTTTTGCAGGGTGGGATGTCTGAGAGTGAATCACTAAACATTATGAGAGGGCATTGGTTTTGTGGGAAGAATACATGGTTTGTAAAGGCGACTGTAAGCAACTTCTTCAGCATTTAGCAGGAGAAGTTTCTGCTTCTCCAATACAGCAGTTCCAAGGCACCTAGGTATCCCATCCAGGTCCACAATCTTTTCTCTTGGTCATCCAGGCCCACTCACAATGTTACTTATTGCCAGCTGTAAGAACTGCAAAGTATATTAGGCCTATTGCTATGGGATGGGCCTGAATCCAAAGGAGCATCCTTTGGCAGGAGTTAGTTCAGTGGATTTAAACACAAATACTTGTACACTATAAATGTCCAGTGTCACTGTGGTAAACTATATATATGTGTTGTAACTGGGTTAACTGTCTGGACATGCCCCTCTGCTGACGGCCCCTGTGGCTCCTCCCACAGAGTCCTGTATAAAGGTGTTTCTCCTCGCCCCTCCCCCTCAGTCCGGGGGCAGACACTCACCGTGGAGGTCGTATTGTACAGCGAATAAAAGCCTTTCAGTATTTTACCAAACCCCTGGAGTTATTGAAGGTGCTTCAGTCACTGTGACTCCCAAGGACTCTTTGCTTGCCAGGTGTTTGGGACTGGGGCAGTGGCATATTAGATGACTCAGCATTGGGAAGGAGACAGACCAGACCTATCTTGAAATGATACTGGCATCTTCCCTCCATCTGCAAGATCCCATTGGGTCTGTGCCACTTGCTCAGATGCATATCTTTACGTCTCCTCCGTCCATCAGGCCTCAGACAATGTGGGTGAGTCCAGCTGCTGGAGAGGTCTTACTACAATATCCAGAATAATCTGCAAAATGTAATAGTGACAGAGGAGCCACCAGGTTCAATAATGCTCTATTTTGTTACTTACGTGAAATGTTAACAAAATCTTAAACAAGATTGCCTGGGTAGTAGAAAGAAAGGTCAGACAGCTGTATCACATGATCATGATGTCCACCTGATCTTCTGACCATGTGATTAAACATGCAGCTATGGTAACTATTCCTTCATTCTTAATTAGTGACAGCTAATTTTATTTGATTAAGTGAATCGAATTAAACTCATCTAGAGAAAATAAAGGACAGAGCTTTTAATTGCTGGCATCATTGTATAGGTTGTTACAACATATTTTATATTGGTTACAACATATTCTTCTTGTTAGCACTAAACAAGCAACATGGCTGGGGGTGTGCTATGACCTGCTTCTAAAATTTAATCCCATTGGTGAATAATATTGGGTTTTGGAATTGGATTTCAAACAAATTGTCCATGTCAAATTTCTTCCAGCTTCTGTCATCAGCTGTTGTTTCCTTTCTTTCTCCTGTTTTATCTTTTCAGGAGCCAGGTGTATCCACTGGGGGCATCTACGGCAGGTGATCTGGAGAAGTGGGGGGGGGGGGGGGGGCGGTGCCATCTATTCCAGTGGTGGAAGTGGAGAGTCTTCAGACAGGAGAGATGCCAACAGTGTCACTGAACTTGGTGATGACGGGTGTTACATGTTGGTTATGGTGGAAAGCAGAGGCCAATGAGTGAAGTGTGGCCTCTCACTGGCCTCTGTTTTCTACCACAGGGTGTCCAGATCCTTGGCTCTGTTTTGGACTGTGTACAGTGCTGCAGCTAGGATTAAGATCTGGATGTCCAGATGCCGGACTGTGGTGAAAGTTAACACAGATTTTGACACTCCAGTTGCTTCACCTGTCTTCTGCTCTTGTAGTCCTATCTGCCGTAATTGGTCTCCATCTCTAATGCCTTTCTGACATACTGCCTCCCAGTTGTCTCATGCTGTTTCTTCTGCACCACAGACAAACCTCACTGCTTTCTCTTTTCATCAGTCCATTGCCTATCCGTTAAAATGCTTCACCCAATTTCTGTTGACCACATTCCATCCATTTGTGTACTTGGGGTTGTGATGATCAGCAGTCTTCTAAACGCTAACTATATAGTCATAGTCATACTTTATTGATCCCGAGGGAAACTGGTTTTCGTTACAGTTGCACCATAAATAATTAAATAATAATAACCCATAAATAATTAAACAGTACTATGTAAGTTATGCCAGGAAATAAGTCCAGGACCAGCCTATTGGCTCAGGGTGTCTGACCCTCCAAAGGAGGAGTTGTAAAGTTTGATGGCCACAGGCAGGAATGACTTCCTATGACGCTTAGTGTTGCATCTCGGTGGAATGAGTCTCTGGCTGAATGTACTCCTGTGCCCAACCAGACCATTATGAAGTGGATGGGAGACATTGCCCAAGATGGCATGCAACTTGGACAGCATCTTCTTTTCAGACACCACCGTCATGTTGTTAACCACTATATGTTGTTAAAATTGAAATTAACCATAAAAATGAAATATTTAAAAATAACCTCAAGAGTCAGGTAATGAACAGGTAACATATAAACTGGGTTGAATTTCCCCGTAGTATAGGAAATCATGGGGGAAAGAATTGATTGAATACTTTCCATTGGTGAACTGTAGATATGAAGCATGCATTTTAAACCTTTTAAGTCTTTCAAGATAAAAATTGGGAAATCTTCCTGCACATCCATGTCTGGATCTCCCATAAGTTCAGTGGATGGTAATAGTGTATAGGATGATAAGAGGCATAGATAGAATAGAGAGCCAGAATCTATTTCCAGGGCTGATATGTGAAGGTGTAATTCTAAGGTGATTGGAGAAACTTGTTGGAGGGTGTCAAAAGTAGTTTTTTAACACAGAGATTGATAAGTGAACGGTGGCAGAGGCAGATACATTTGGGATATTTAAGAGACTCTTAGATACACACATGGATGAATGAAAAATGGAGGCTATGTGGGAGGGAAGGGTTAAATTGATCTTGGAGAAGGTTAGCAGACTGGTACAATATGGTGGACTGAAGGGCCTGTTCTATGTCAAATTCTGCCAATGATTTTAAACCTGAGCTCAGTCGTTTTTTTCAAAAACAGAAAATGCTGGTAATACTCAAGGTTGTGAAGTATTGAGAGAGGAAACAGGTTTAATCTTTCAAGCTGATGACTTTTCAGGGTATGTTTTCATTAGCTAAGTGTAGCGAGGATGTGGAGCTAAACTGAGAGGCTGAGCTTAGGATACGGATCAACTGACTAACAGAGCAGGCTTCAAGGGCTAAACATCCAACCCTGTAATGTTCCTACTACGTGTCGAAGACGCTACAGCCTCAAAGTAATTTTAAGTAATTGTTCTTTTTAAATTTTTTTTGTTGGTATATGTTAGCATTATAAACATAGTCATAAAAAACAAAGAGAAAACTTGTAACCCCACCACATGAAAAGCCCAGCCAAATACCTCTGTCCCCACATCAGTCTTTCTGAATCCTTTCCAAACCAAACAGTCTCCCCATTTATAGGTGAAGGGTTCAGGAGACAAGGAAACAAAACAGAACTTTAAAAAAGCCTATATTTTTTATGACACATAGAACAGAGATAACATTACATTAAAGGGAACATCGTCTGGTATAAATAACTTAAGGGTAGTTTTGTGTGACTGTTTAAACAGGAATATAACAGCAAAGCAGGTACTATGAAGTAATGCCAACTCGTCTTCATTTCAAGGACCTAGTTCTTATTTCACATCTGAAGCCATCTGATTCTCATAAAGTTACAGCAAATCTTAGTCGATCCAGAAATAGGAAATGAGCAGTTTTGACTGTAATAAAAAAATTAAGCACGAAAGTGTGCTTGATTATTAACTGTCCCATATTCAGAGGGTTTTGGAGATGTGCAAAATCTGCATTGGCATATCCTATGAATAAATAAGGTATATAAAAAATAATGAAAGCTTGTTGGAATGAGGAAGAAAGTTTCTTTCAGATTTTAGTATTTCTACTTTCACCTTTTAGTTGTATTATTATTTCACACAACTTTTTATTATTTGCAGTTCATTATTGGATACATAAAGGGCGCGGGCATCATGGTAGTGTAGTGGTTAGCTCGACAGTATCACAGCTTGGGTATCAGAGTTCAGCATTCAATTCCGATGGTGCCAGTAAAGAGTTTGTACATTTTTCCCACGAACGCGTGGGCTTCCGCCCACACTCCAAAGACCTACCGATTAGTAGGTTAATTGGTCATTATTAGTTGTCCTGTGATTAGGATAGGATTAAATAGGTAGGTTATTGGGCTATGGGGCTCACTGGGCCAGAGGAGCCTGTTCTGTGCTGTATCTCCAAATAAATAAGTAAAATTAATTATTGGGTTACCCTTTCCCTTCCTCAAAAATTTCAGTGGTCATAGTCAGCTGTTCGAACTCTTGGTTCACAGCCAGAAGGTTATGGGTTGACTTTAGGTGTTATTTCAGTCCATTAGTAACTGAGTGCCTTGCTGTCAGTAATGGTGTTATTTGGATGAGGCTTTGGTGTGTATATAGTTTCACTTCATGATTAAAACAAATGCGCTGAGGTTTGTTTGACCAACATTCCTCCCATAATCAACACCATAAAGCACAGATTACTCAGCCATTCATTCATTGGCGTTTTATTTGACCTAGCTGTGTGCAGATTGAAGGCTGATTTTGGTTGCACAACAGTGGCAGTGTTCAAGAATAATCTATTACTGATAAAGTGTTTTGGAATGAGATAAGTATTCTACTGCTGATATTATTTATTAAGCAAGCCAGGGTCTCTGCAGTGAATAAAACTATTTTTGATGAAATGGTTGTACTTTTAATATAAAACTAATCAAAGCTTAAAATATGAAATTTAAAATTCTTAAGAGCATAAATCATACCTTGCTGATGTTGCATCAAACTCTGTGCTGAAGTTTGACATAGAATAATTTAGCAGAAATTTGTTTATTCTTATCCAATCATTTCATTCACCTTTTTATTTCTTAAATGCAAAAATTTCATCGGGGGGGGGGGGTCACAGAAGACAAATCTAAGCCTATATTTCATTGATATCAGCCTGACTGTGAGGTCAATTTGTACCCCATGACTCAGTTGTATTATGCACCATTTTAAAGTGATTTTTAAATATGTACAGACCAAAAGTTGCTATGTTGTTCACATCAGAGACAAATGCTTGTGTTTTATAATCCCAGTGGAACTGTTTCTACTGACAGGAGAAAGGTCAAAGGCGGGTTACTGGCACCTTAAAACCAGTCTCTTCAGCAGACCACTAGCTTATCTAGGAGAAGGAATACTCTGATTTCAAACCTCCACAGCCTTGGGTATAGCCACCCAATTATGGGAAAGGCTTCTTGAGTAAACCCCAAGGGGAAAAATCAGGAACTGGAGTCCCTGAGGCACTTCCTCGCTGAGTCCAACACTGACTGACAACCTGTCTGACGCTGCTGGTGCCATTTCTTTCGATGCGTGGAGAGGGGGAGCTTGCTACATGGGCAACAGTTTGCTCTCCATATTGTACTGCCCTAGCTTGCCTATCCGAGACAGCTAGAATGCAATATCCATGGTCGACCCTAACCAAAGGAGGCCTAATATCCATTAGCTGATCAGCTGATTGCACAAGAGTGGATAAGGAATGTTCTCAATAAATTGGCAGAGGTTGAGCACTAGAATGCAGCAATAAAGGGGGATAAGGTGTGGGACTATCAGGTAGCAATGGAAAAGGAAGTAGTGTTGGGAGCAGCTTAAGAAAGTCAAAGACAGGTTTGAATGCATGTGTGTAAATGTGCAAAGTGTTGTGGGCTGTAAGCAGAGACAGTTGTTTAGGAACATGATATAGTGGGAATAAACATGACTCAAAAATGCATAGAACTGATCACCTAATATTCTTGACAAGGTGTATGTGAAAGTCAAAGGAGGTAAACATTATAAGTAAGGCGCCAGTACTCACTGAGAAAGATATGATGCTGGGGAGAGTGGATAAACATTCAGGAAGGAATGAGGAACAATATTACGCTATAGTTATATTCTTAGAGCAAGAAAAAATAGGTGGGAATTCAAGGAGCAAACCTGCAGTGAAATTATTGAGATGTAAACCTTTTTATACATAGGCATCCGTTAGTCTCTTGAGACCATGGATTTGTGCCTTGGAAGGTTTCCAGGGCGCAGGCCTGGGCAAGGTTGTATGGAAGACTGGCAGTTGCCCATGCTGCAAGTCTCCCCTCTCCACGCCACCGATGTTGTCTAAGGGAAGGGCGTTAGGACCCATATAGCTTGGTACCGGTATCGTCGCAGTGCAATGTGTGATTAAGTGCCTCGCTCAAGGACACAACATGCTGCCTCAGCCAAGGCTTGAACTAGCGACCTTCAGCTTGCTAGACGAATGCCTTAACCACTTGGCCACGCGCCAACACTATAAGATGTAAACTATAATACCTGTAAGGTGATGTGAGGGGATTTCACTTCCCTTCAACACTGGAGTAAAAGACCAAAGAAAGTGAAAAAGTTCTGAAATGTGTTCAGAAGAACTACTTTATGAACAAAGGAGCTGCTACTATCTAGTCGAAGCTTTCCCAAAATTTAGGGAATTTTGGGCAATTAAAGCCAATGTATCAACTCTTTCTCGAATTCCATCAAGATCTGATGCTCTTTGTTAAAATATCTGTGGAAGTTCTTAATATTTGCTTTTATATTTCTTATTTGCTTATTGATTACTTTTTCCTTAATTGTTAATCTTATGGCAATTTTTGGATGAGGAGGATGTTGCCATGAATTTACCAGAAGGGGAGATAGGAGAGGAAATGGAAAGGGTGAAAATTTGATAAGGCCGATGTGCTAAAAAAAATCAGAGTATATTGAAAGACTGATTAATAAAGCATGAAGATCCCGAGCTTTGCAGAGCCAAGAAATATGAAAGCAGCAAGCTTGCTTTGAACCTTCATAAGCATTCGTTAAGCCATGATGAAAACTGGGTAATATTGTGTAGTTGGGTACTATTGTGTGCAATTCTGGTCAGCAGTAATCTATTAGAATGGTTCAGTGAATGATAGATTTTGGGATACAGGGAAGCTGGGGTTGTTCTTCCTGGAGCAAAGAAGGTTGAGATGTAGTTACTAGAGGTGTAGAAGGTCACAAATTTTTCAGACAAACTAAACAAAGTCTTGGTATTCTCATTCTTCTCTTCTTCGGTTGTCCATCGAAATCCGATGATGACGTCCACTCCTTTACCAGTTCCCATTACTGAGTGAGTTAAGGACAAGTACTGTATATGCAGACTTAAATCCATGGAAAAAGGATTCAAAGCGATGTGAAGAGAGTCATTATATACAATCTCATTATATCCCATGGTCAGTAAGGGTGATGGAAACAGAATCATTCAGGGCCTTTGGAGGAGAACTGGAGAGATCTACAGGAAAAAGGCATGAGAAGGAGACTGACATGGCTACTTAGGCTTCTCCTATATCGTAAAAATGATATAATTTTAGGATTTTATGTTTCTTTGATTCCATATTTCAGTTTTACACCATAGACTACTGTTACAATTCCGCTATAGAAAGACAAGTTTGAACATTTTCTATGTTTATTTTTGATACATGGTAAAGTCATAAATTTCTTTGTTGTCTTATCATCATCATCATCATCATTAGGTGCTGTGCCCAGTTTGAGCTTTGACTGCCATGGCCCACACACTCCTGTTTCGGGTCAAGTGGATCAATTCATTGGTATTCATTTCCAATTCTCTGGCTGCTGTCTCCATCATGATTTGTCTTTGTCTTCCTCTTGCTTTCTTCCCTTCAATCTTTCCCATAATTACCGTGCATTCTAACTCTTCTTTCCTAATCACATGTCCAATGAAGTTACTTTGCCTTTTCATGATCTCATACATTATTTCTCTTTTTGTCTTTGCTCTGTTCATGACATCCTCATTAGATATTCGTTTTATCCATGATATTCTTTGCATCCTCCTCAAAAACCACATTTCTGCTGCTACAATTCGTTTCCTCATGTTATTAGATATTGCCCAACATTCTGAGTCATATACCATAACTGGATAAACATAACATTTCAGTACTCTGAGGTGGGTTGTCATGCCTAGTTTAGTATTGGTCAGCATACTCTTCATTCTCATAAAGGTGTCTTTTCCCATCCCTATTCTTCTTTTGATGTCCAAGTCGCACCTGCCATCTGATGTCACCCAGTTTCCTAAGTAGCAAAAGTTCTGTACTTGTTTTATGTCTTCCCCATTTATTCTCAGCCTGCAGATAGGATTCTCCTTCTTTTTGGATATCACCACACATTCTGTCTTTTTGCAATTGATAGATAGACCCATTTTTGCACTTTCTTCAACAACTATATCAATTAAGTTTTGTAGTTCTTCTTCCGTACTTGCAATTAACACAGTGTCATCTGCATATCTGAAATTATTGATGTTTTCACCGCCAACTTTGATTCCCAAGATGTCTTATTTTTTTGCAACATTGTTTCACTGTACACATTAAATAAATCAGGGGAGAAAACACACCCTTGTCTAACGCCTCTCTTGATTTTCGTAAACTGACTCACTTCTTGTCTTTGTTGCCTACTAAATTAAAAATACAATTACCATTAAGAAGGTTTTGAGTGACCTCTTCCCTATACATTATGATGGTTGCTTTCGGGTTCTTACTGGTCTTGAATCAGTGTTGGTGTCTGCCATCCAATTAAGGAGTTTTCAGTTACTACCCTACGACTAGAATCTGTGGTACAACTAACATGCCAATTAGTATGCATAAATAGAGAGGACATTGTGTATCTACTAATGCATATGTCATAATTCTGAGCTCAACAAGCTTGAACAGAGGATTCATGCTGACTCTTGCAATCCCTTCAGGTTATGTAACACCTGACCCCACCCCAGAAAATTTAAATAAACAGGTGTTAAATCCATTTGTGACCGAAAAGACAGAAAACACTTTGATATCCATAAGCATACAATTTTCAACAAGGCTCCCCCAGCTGAAAGATCTTTCCACACATAATACTGACATTTGCAGTTGCTTTGTATTTCCACAATTTTCCATTTTTATTTTGGTTTTCCTCTATTACTTGCAGTTTTCATTTCAACTCACATAGGCAATGTTCTCCATTTTTAAGCATCATCTTTATTCCCAAATAATGAACATAAGCAATATAGAACCTAAGGTAAATAAATCCTGATGAAGTGTCTCGGCCCGAAACATCAACTGTACCTCTTCCTATAGATGCTGCCTGGCCTGCTGCGTTCCACCAGCATCTTTTGTGTATGTTGCGTAAATAAATCCTGGAGTGTTTGTGAGACCACTTCTTACATGATCAGCCAAGACAATAGCCCCATGTTGTTCACGATTTATGATGTCTAAATCCAAGAATGTTGGAGAATGGAAAATTTGTTAAAAACAAAGTTGTACACAGCAGCTACTTTCTCCATATTAGTAAGCATTCCACTCCCCACAGAGGAAAACAAATCATTTAAGATCACAAAATTGAGTGGAGCAATGACAAAGATATTAGACTAGTTCTTCATGAAAGAGCTTATGTCTGTTGTAGGTAAACACCTCAATCATGATTCCAGCCTGCTTCTTCCTCATGCTTGGGGTCTGTTTTCAATGGCCAAGTGCTAAAACTGTGATTTTATCATCAACACACCAGCAAGCAAAACTGTCTATTATATTTAAACTTCCGCTAAAGCCAATGCACAGAATAAATATACCTGGCTTGGTTGTCCAAGATCAGCCCAAGAGAATATTTTAAAGACACATGAAAATGCAAACATTCGGTGCAAAATCAGGATTGCTTCGCTTCCAAAGGACAGGTTTTACATCAAATTCTTTTAGCTGGAAGCAGGTCACATAGTAAATAAAATTAGATGGAGAACGAACATAATCAATTAATCAGACTGATGGATATTAACATAATACATATTGTAACGGCATAATACCTGACAAAATAAGATTTATAATTGTGAAGTTTAAAGAAGGTTCATGAATAAGAATTTGTCAAGAACAATTTATTTGGGATATAAAAAATATTGATCCCTGTTCTGTTTTAATGAACCTTTCACATATGGTTGATAAATCTGGTGCTCCTCAGCAATGTTTACCTTCCTTATATTCCATAAGCATACAAGTTTTGAAAGACAGATTCGACTATGTTATACAGGGTATATTGCCATAGATTTTCCTCCTGTCAGGAGCATTGAAGTCTAACCATTATGTATTTCTGCTCTCTCTGAATCAACAATGGAGGCCAAAAATGATGAATATAGTTTATTAATAAAACAAAATTGTATCAGGTAGAGGAATAAATGAACAGTTCTAAAATGGCGCATAATGGCAACTCAATGGCGCCTAACGGTGACTTTTTTGCATGCATCTTCGGAAACAGCTCTATTTCCACTTTAATATCTTATTTTTCCCTTTCAGGGTTCTTTTGAAGACCCTGACCTGGAGTTACACGCAGGCTACACTTCTATGCGGGAATGGGACCCGTTCTCGGGTTTCCACAACTGGCCGTTTCGACATGCCAAGGGTTTGGCCTGAGAGTCTTGATCGTGTTCAGAAGGCTAAGACCTCAGGGCTCTGGAGACGGGCAGACTGAGGGTCAGTGTCACGGCAGGAGACTTGAATGTTGTCGGGGAGGCTGGAAAATCTTTCGCTGTGGGCCCGTAGATCCGAGGTCTTTGCGATCTTCAGACACAGAGCTCGAAAAAAGCGATAAAACAGACTTTTAACATCATAAACCAGCGGGTTGTTGTTATGTCTCCAGCTTGCTGTGAAAATGGGGGACACGTCCCTCTCCTTTGCTAGGGAGAGAGAGAGCCTGTGGTTTGTCAAATGTCAGATGAAATGTGAAGCCTTTGGGGTAACTTTGGTCTGTGCTTAGCACACGCTTGGGCTCAGTGATGGTACCTATACTTTTTTTTTGCTGGTAGTGGGGAGGGGGGATGGTTGCTTGCTGCTGCTTATGCGCAGGAGGGGGGAAGCGGGGGGGACTTTGGGGTTCTCACGTTTAACTGTCGTTCATTCTTTGGGGCACTTATCTGTTTTCATGTGTGTTTTGCGAAGAAAAAGCATTTCAGGGTGTATATTGTATACATTTCTCTGACATTAAATTCGACCTTTGAATCTTCAGACCTTAGAACCTTTTTTAGCCCCTAAAGCTTTCAGAGCAAAATCAAAATATCTTTTTAATCTTTTTTGAAACACAAAGATACCATTAGTGCATGACAGTCAACAAAACAACATGAATTTGAACAAGGAACTAGTGAATATCTGTCATTATTTATTGTTATAGGGCGCCATGGTGCCATGGTGTTATAACCATGTTGAATGGCATTAGTTCTCTCTGTCTGTGAATATCGTAGTGCCCGTAAATAATCTTTTTGGACTTTGCACCTCTGTTGAAATTGATATTTTGGTAATTGTTTTAAATAAGAGTAAACTGCGGAAGTTCTAAGCCACACACATAAAATATGCTGGTGAGCGCAGCAGGCCAGGAAGCATCTATAGGAAGAGGTACAGTCGACGTTTTAACACCTCTAACACCTCTTTTTAAATATAAAGTTCTAATGTGGTGGATATTTGCATCCTGGGCCAGGGGCCTCATGTTTGCCAAGTTTGGCTTTCTAAACAGGGCAGCTCCCACTCAATTCTGGAACCTTGACTACCAATTAGAGGGACCATCCTGAAGCCTTAAAGGGGCTGTGTTAGCTATCCGTACTCCAGGAAATTTGAGTGTCTAAATCTTGGAAGCTGGTGCTGATGGGGCCATCTTGTAACAAAACTGGTCTTTGAACATTGGGTAATTACAGTACAACATATAACATCTCTTTGGTGAGAGTACTCCTTGGTGTTTACATTTGATAGGGCCTAATGTCTTCATTTAAGTTTAGAATTATTTATTTATTGAGGAAGCGCGTGGAGTAAGCTCTTCCAGCTCTTCGAACTGCGCCTCACAGCAGTGCATCAATTTAACGCTAGCCTAATCACAGGACAATTTCCAATGACCAATTCATTTACCAATCAGTATGTCTTTGGACTGTGGGAGGAAACTGGAGTACCTGGAGGAAACCCTTACAGTAACAGGGAGACGGTATAAGCTCCTTGCAGGCAGGGTTGGGAATTGAACCCAGGTCACCTGTACTGTGAAGCGTTGTGCCAACCTCCACGCTACTGTGTCTCCCAGCAAACCCAATACAATTACAATGTTCTGCTGTGCAGGATGCTCTTGGATAGTCTGTGCAACACAGCAGTGGCCTCCACATTGCATACTACATAAGGGCAGCTGCTGGCAGGAACAGACTTAACATGTGTAATGTTTTAAATTTGATAAAGAAATGCATGGAATGTTAGTACCTGTGAGTTACCTTCACTTCATCTACATGCTGTTTCTATTTCAGTTTGCTTTCTTCCAGATAAAGTTCACCAAAACTATCAGGGAGAACCGAAACTACTGGTCTAACTGTTTTTTGTACACTATATGATTTAATGAACTTAGTAACACAAGAACATTATATTTATATATTGGGCTGCTATTTCCATCCAGGGTCTCCCCAGGTTGCAAAAAGATTCAGAAACTTGGGGTTGAACTGAGTTCACCAAAGGCAGAAGGTGCCTGTAGCCCCACAGCAGCTGACAAATCCATCTCACTGATCTCCTGAAAGCTGGTTGTATGTATGGGCTGTCCATATATAGGCTGCAGAAGTTGTGTAATCAATTGAAAATACCTTGGGCAACACAGGTTATGCTCCAGTTAGATAAGACTGTATCATAGAAAAATGGACTCCAATGACTACCTAAAATTAAAAGAAATGATAAACAATCAACTTCCATATGAAGTCTGAGACCTGAGATATCAAGATTCTCAGTAGTGACAGTCTTGAACTTCACCAGCCCAGAAACCAAGACATAATTGCTGAGTGAGACATGCTGAACTGGAAATGACCAACACCAAGAGCTGCTCTTTTGGGAAGGTAAACTGGAAGTGATTCGCCATCTTCATTTGCCATCAAGGATGAGCCAGTTGGCATTTCAACTACCTTGTGTCACGGTCCTGACAGTTAATTCCCCATTTTCTCCTAATTCCCTTTGATGGTGACACACCTGGTTCTCATCAAGACCTGCAGCATAAAAACCCCGGCTTTTCATCCACTCTTTGCCAGATCATTGTTTTAGCCAGTGTGGTGATTAACGTTCCCGGCCACTTAGGATTGTGTATTCTAAGTTTTACTTCAGTATTGAGGTTTACCTGTGTAACTCCATCTCTCTGTGTCAAGAAAAATATTTTCTACTGCTTGCCTTTCTATGCTCCGTGTCAAGATAAGTTCTACCTGCCTCCTGCTTACCTGTTCACCCTCCTGTTTGCCGTTCAGCTCCAGCCACTCTCACAACCTCATCTGCATCCTAACTCAATTTCCATGCCAGTGTCCTGTGTTTGGGTTCGCCCCGTTCCTTGCAACAGAACGATCTGGCCACCATGGACCCAGCGGACATAAATACCCTTTAACAAGCCCTCGCCAGCCAGGGTTCCCTACTGGGACAGCATGACCAACTCCTCCTGGAGGTCATGGAGAACCTCCGTTCCCTGTCTGCTCACATCATGCGGATCGGTAACCAGGTGGACCGTGTCTCCACTCATTTCACTCAACCCACTCCTGGAACCCTGTCTAACCAGCCCAGACAGCCTGTAGCGGCAACCCCCCACGTGTCACCAACACCCCTGCCCAAAGAGCCTCATGTACCAGAGCCGGAGCACTACGCTAGAGATTTGGGGAAGTGCCGGGCCTTCCTCCTTCAGTGCTCCCTGGTGTTTGAACAGCAGTCGCTAACTTATTCCATGGATGTCAAAGATTGCTTATATCATGGGGTTGTTATGGGGAAGTGCATTAGCGTGGGCCACAGCAGTTTGGGATAACCAACCAGCTCCTCTTTCACCACTTTTATCGCAGAAGTGAGAAAGATCTTCGACCACCCTGTCTGTGGTAAGGATGCCATCAAGTGTCTACTCACTCTCCACTGGGGCTCACGGAGTGTTGCTGAATATTCTGTGGAGTTCTGGACGTTAGCGGCCGACTTGGGGTGGAACGATGAAGCACTCCAGGGGGTTTTTTGGAATGGACTCAGCGACAAGGCGAAAAACGAGTTAGCAGCAAGAGACGACACCGACAGCTTGGATTCCCTGATCTCCTTAGCCACCAAGTTGGACAATCGCCTCCGTGAATGCCATAGAGAAAGAACTGGTCGTCCACCACCTCTGGCCACTCCACGACACTCATTACTGCCTCCTGCCAGAACAAGCCTCTCTCCTCCTCCTGCTCCCAGCCCGGCCGTTTCCACCGCCCCATGCAGCTGGGACGGAACCACCTTTCTCCCGCTGAAAGACTCCGGAGATTGAGAGCAGTGAGTGTCTATGTTGCGGCCAGTCGGGCCACTTCCTTGCTACCTGTCCCCTTCGGCCAAAAGGGAGGGCTCACTAGTAGCAGGGAGGACCCTGGTGAGCCAGACAACATTCCTTTCTGTCCCCCGACCCCGGATGCAGCTTCAAGCCCCTTTGTGTTACAACCAACAGTCCCTGCCTCTGTTAGCACTAGTGGACTCCAGCACAGAAAGAAACTTTTTGGATGAAAACTTAGCCTTCCAAGCCAGAATTCCTCGTGAGCCATTGCGTACCCCCCGGAAGCCCGGGCACTGGAGGGTAGTCTTCTGGCCCGAGTCAAACACTGCATTCTCCTTCTCTCCGGAAACCATCAGGAAAAGGTACAATTCAGTTTAATTTCCTCCCCTCAAGCCCCTATGGTTCTTGGTTATCCCTGGTTAAGCCGTCGTAACCCCCACATCGACTGGCCCACTGGGAAGATAGTCAGCTGGAGTTCGTTCTGCCATTCCACTTGTCTACAATCAGCCCTTTCCCCAGTGGAGGTCACTGCGACCTCGTCCGCCTCTGAGCCCCCTGACCTGTCCAAGGTTCCTGTAGAGTATCACGATCTGGGAGAAGTGTTCAGCAAGCAATGGGCACTTCCTCTGCCTCCACATTGCACTTACGATTGCGCTATTGACCTTCTCCCCAGAGCCTCTCTACCCACTAGTCGGCTCTACAACCTGTCCCGACCAGAAAGAGAAGCAATGGAGGCTTACGTAAATGACCCTCGCGGCTGGCATTATCCGAGCCTCATCTTCTCCTGTAGGTGCAGGGTTCTTCTTTGTGGGGAAGAAAGACGGCTCACTGTGCCCCTGCATTGACTACCATGTCCTGAACAATATCACCATAAAGAATGAGTATCCACTGCCCCTTATCAATTCAGCATTCGAGCCCCTTCACAGAGCAACCATTTTCTCTAAGTTGGACCTGCGGAGTGCCTATCATCTGGTCAGGATAAGGGAGGGGGATGAATAGAAAACAGCTTTTAACACCCCCCTCGGTCATTTCGAATATCTGGTCATGACGTTTGGTCTCACCAATGCCCCCAGCAGCCTTTCCAAGGGCAGCAATATGATCCAGCGGCCTTCTGAGGGCAACGACTCCAATCAACAGCCCCCTGAAGGCAGTGACTCCAACCAACAGCCCCTCCGTGGGCAGTGACTGAAACCAGTGGCCTCTCCGAGCAAAGTGACATGAAACAGCGACCTCTCCAAGGACAGCAACACAAACCACTTCTGAGGGCAGCAACTACTTCATCCCCTACCTGTCCCTGGCCGCCCTTGGTCCCACATTGCTCTGGATTTTGTCACTGGACTGCCTCCTTCACATGGTAACACAGCTGTACTCACCGTGGTGGACCGTTTCTCCAAAGCCGCGGACTTCATAGCCTTTCCCAAACTCCCTACAGCCTGTGAAACAGCCGACCTCCTTGTCCAACATGTCTTCCACCTTCATGGAACTCTCTCTGACATTGTTTCAGACCGGGGCCCCCAATTCATCTCTCAAGTCAGGAAATCCTTCTGTCACACCCTCGGAACTTCAGTAAGTCTGTCTTCCGGTTTCCATTCACAGACTAATGGTCAAATGGAGTGAGCAAATCAGGATTTGGAAGCAGCATTGCACTGCATTTCCACCAGTAACCTGTCATCCTGGAGCACCCATCTCACTTGGGTGGAGTGCGCCCACAACTCCCTGGTCAGGACCATCACCGGAATGTCTCCTTTCGAATGCTCCCTAGGTTATCAATCCCCTCTGTTTCCTGCCCAGGAAGATGACATCGCTGTGCCTTCAGTTCAGGCCCATCTCCGCCGGTGCCGCAAGGTCTAGAAGGATGCACGCTCAGCCCTGCTCCGTTCCGCCGATCGCCACCGAACTCCAGCGCCCAACCATCGACCTGGTCAGAAGGTTTGGCTCTCTTCAAGAGACATCTCCCTCAAGAATGAATCCAAGAAACTCACCCCTCGGTACATTGGACCATTCAAAATCGAGAGCCTCATCAACCCCTCGGTGTCAAACTCAAACTGCCCAGATTTATGCACATTCATCCCACGTTCCATGTCTCTCAACTGAAACCCATGTCTGTCAGCCCTTTGTGCTCTCCTGCTGAACCTCCTCCACCCGCCCGTATCATCGATGATTGCCCAGCTTACACCGTCTGGCGAATACTGGATGTGCGCCGCCGAGGCAGGGGTCTCCAGTACCTGGTCGATTTGGGAGGGATACGGTCCTGAGGAGCGCACCTGGATCCCCTGCTCCTTCATCTTAGACCCTTCCCTCATCCAAGATTTCCATCGCGACCATCCGGACAAGCCTGGTGGTTCGCCTGGAGGCTCCCGTTGGGGAGGGGGGGTGGTATTGTCACAGTTCCGACTGTTATTTCCCCATTTTCTCCTAATTCTCTTTGATGGCGGCACACCTGATTCTCATCAAGACCTGCAGCATAAAAACCCCGGCTTTGCATCCACTCATTGCCAGATCGTTTTTTTAGCCAGTGTGGTGATTAACGTTCCCAGCTGCTTAGGATTGTGTATTCTAAGTTTTACTTCAGTACCGAGGTTTACCTATGTAACTGTTTCTCTGTGTCAAGATAAGTATTGTCTACCGCTTGCCTTTCTACGCTTCGTGTCAAGATAAGTTCTGCCTGTCTTCTGTTTACCTGTTCACCCTCCTGTTTGCTATTCAGCTCCAGCCACTCTCACACCCTCGTCTGCATCGTAACTCAATCTCCGTGCCAATGTCCTGCGTTTGGGTTCGCCCCGTTTCTTGCAACACTTTGCTTGTCCAATGCGAGTATTATTTCATCTCACGGGAACACAGAATAAACATAACTTGCTGATTAAAGTTTCAAAGGTTCATTTTATTATCGGAGTATGCATGCAGAAAACAACTCTGAGATTTGTCTTCTCCAGATAGGCATAAAATACAGAAATCCATAGAAGTAGTTGAAAGAAAGACATCAATTCCCCCCCTCCACCCTCTAGTTATAATCCCCTCCCCCACATGAAAAGAAAAGAAGCAAAAACTCCCAAACCCCACCAACTCTTCCCCCACACAAAAACTAACATGGAGAAAGAAGAGCAAGAACATCAAAGCCCCAAGCTCCCAGCTAACTAACAGGCAACAAGAAAGATTGGGCCAGAACATGAAAAAATATAGATCTGAAAGAGGCCAAAGTGAACTACAGTCCAATGCATAAATCTCAGAATTTTGATAACTTCTCCAAGAACATTGAGACCCAGCAGCCTCTCTGAGGGCAGCAACATGAACCAGTGACCCCTTCAAGGATAGCGACTCCAACCAACAGCCCCTCCGAGGGCAGCGACTCAAACCAATGGCCCCTCCGAGGGCAGCGACTCAAACCAACGGCCCCTCCGAGTGTGGCGACTCAAACCAACGGCCCCTCCGAGGACAGCGACTCAATTCAGCGGCCTGTCTGAGGAAAGTGACGTGAAACGGCGACCCCTCCAAGGGCAGCAACATGAACCACCTTTGAGGGGCAGCAGCCGAACCCAGTGGATCCTCGCTCTCCTTCACATTTGCCTCAATGTTTCAATCGTCCTTGATGCTTTAATCAGCAAGAAAAGTAGTCGATCATGGTCCCTGGTCTCACCTCTGAGCTTCTCCTCATGGTGGCTCGTGCTCGCATTTCTCTCCTGAAGTTCTATTGAGGGCAGCAGAGCACTAGCTCATTGAATCGAACTACAGATTGTAAGTCACAGGTTCCAACAGTTTCAAAAACAAGATTAAGATAAAAGGACTAAGTAAAAGATGTAAGAAAAACTGAAATGATTGACTATCTGGAAGATGTTGCCCGAGGAATCGTTGTTCGCTGGTGCCATCTTGACTAGAACAGGTCAGTGTAGACACCTCACCCCTGGAAATTACCTCAGAGGCCAAGAAAAATTTGTATTCCAGTCTTCAATTCCTAGAGGAAGACAGACAGATCCTACTTGCTGACTTCACTGTAAAGGTTGGAAAAGATGTCCTTTGGCAATGTGTGAGTACCAAGAAGGAGAAGAAGAGACTAGCTTCAGTAGAGCCCTTCTCCTGAAAGATGTATGGAGTACAGTCTTATCATAACTAAACTGTACTTCACCAGAGTGAGAAGCATGAAACTGCACAGCGACACCATCTGGTCTATGCACCAGCACATGTTGGATCATATCATTGTCCAAGAGATGGTTACAAGGATGTCCACATCACCCATTCCATGACAGGCATTGACAGCTGTTGTACTGCCACCACCTAATCTCCTGTCTCCATTAATCTGGCCCCAAAATGCACAGCATCAACAGAAATATTTCCACATGAAGATCAATGTTCAAGTTCTCACGACCCCATAACATTAACTCTTATTTTCACAGAACATTTCAATCATTCTGAAAAAAAAGAGCTGCGGAGTGATTGTTGGCCTGAAGTCTCCTGTAACGATACCACTGAGATGATACTTGAGTCCGCAACACAGAATGGACCATGATTGGTTTGATGAGAATGACGTGCAGATCCCATGAGTAATTATTGTAAATACAGGGTGTTCCTGTATTAGAAGGTCATTCATGCCTCAACAGAAAAGAAATAGCTTTGCCTGCATCCAACAGAAGGGTTTATGACCTAAAGTATATGCAATGGTTGGAAAGAGTGCAGCTGACAGCCAGACCATGCTCAAACTCTTCAACAATATTCAATTGCACCCCAATGAGTGCCAAGAACAGTGTTATCTTAATAAAGACTGAAAATCTAATAAAGACTGAAAATCTGGAAGGGATACTTCAAAGATTCCACTCAACTGCAACTCTACCCCTGACACGAGTGCCAAAGCATAGGAGTGTCATGGTCCGGTCCGTGAAGTCTGCATTCTGGTTCACGGTCCAGTCCGTGGACTTCGGACTCCGGGTCTTCCAGCTGTCCCTTGTTTGAATTAATCATAGGCACCTGATTCCCATCTTTAGGCTGGCAATATAAGTAGCCTTGGGAGTAAGTGTGGGCTGGTGGTTTGTCTTGTCAGTCCTCCTTAGAGTAACCTGCTGATGGAAGGCTAGTAAACCATTTGTGATCTCTAGGCCTGGTTGGAGGACCACTGCTTCATGGAGACCTGTTGCCACTCATTGGAGTAGTCTTTGTGGTATGGATTTGGCTGTTTCCTGGGCCAACTGAGTGGCTGCCAACTACTCTGAGCTAGGTAGGGATCTGGCTGTTTCCGTAGCCAGCTGAGGTTGCTGGCCGAACTGAGACTCGGATCTTCCCCGGAGCAGAGATGGAACTGTATGTTGTTCTTTGGTGTTTGTCTCTTCTTGTCCTTGCCTCTGTGGGGTAAGCCAGACCTGTTTTGCTGTTGCCTTGTGGGGGGGACCTGTCTTGTCCTTGCCTCTGTTGGGTAAGTCTGGCTGTTCTGCCGTTACCTGATGGAGAGACCTGTCTCATCCTGGTGTGGAGATGAAGTTGAGTCCTGGCTTGTCGTAGGATATGTCCCGGCTCTGTCTATGTTCTGTCCTGTCTCATGTTTGTGTTGTGTTAAAGATGAGTCCTGGCTTGTTGAGGTATATGTCCTGGCTGTATGTTAATATTCAGTTCCCAGTCTCTGTCTCAGCTGCAGTCTCTGAGTTATCAGCCTCTGCATTGCAAGGCCCAAGACCCAAGGCTCGAGGATCCCAGGCCAAGCTCAAGACCCAAGGCTCGAGGATCCCAGGCCAAGCTCAAGACCCAAGGCTCGAGGATCCCAGGCCAAGCTCAAGACCCAAGGCTCGAGGATCCCAGGCCAAGCTCAAGACCCAAGGCTCCCAAGCCTCAAGCCATGTCATGTTCTTGCCTGGTTCTGGGGTCTGAGCCTGAGGCATGACCCAGGTTCTGGGTCCTTGTCCAGTCTTGGACTCGGAGTCTGAGCCTTGTCTGGTCTCCAAGCTCAGGCCGCTAGACCTCAGCCACATCCTGTCCTGAAGCTATGTCATATCCTTGCCTGGTTCTGGGGTCTGAGCCCGAGGCAAGACCCAGGTTCTGGGTCCTTGTCCGGTCTTGGGCTCGGAGTCCGAGCCTTGTCTCCTAGTCCATAGTTCCTAGTCCTGGTCCCGCTTTCCCTAGCCCAACTGTGTTCTTGTCCCTGCTCCTTGCCTGAATCCTGTCATGTCCCTACTCTAGTCAAGTCCTGTTCCTTGTACTTCAGTGTCTGTGTCTTGTATTTGGGTCTATTTCCAGCGCCCCTTGTGACAAGGAGTGGTGCCATCAACATTGTCTCTACAACAGGCTTCAAATCTGCTAGCAGAGTAAATGAATCAATATCAATACCTTCTCCAGAGGTCACATCCTCAGCACAGAGGCCTTAATTACATTCTGTTAGCTTCATTGGGTAGGCCACATTGTTCATATACCTGATACCAGGTACCTAAAGCAGACGGTCTATTCACACTCAGTCAGAGGAAGAGATTACCATGTGAACCGAGGGAACTATCAAGGATGTGCTTTAAAATAAGCACAATATCCTGATCAGTTCCTGGGAGTCCCTGATTCTTGGCTTCTCAAAGTAGAGAAGGAGAATTCTGGATGTCCCTGAGCCCATGCATGAGGAATGCACAAATGACCCAATTACTCACTCCTCCAAGAAGCTTCTGCAATACCTGTGGGGAAAATTGTTGAGTCCCTCATTAGCCACATCAGCCCTTTGGAACTGCCAAAATGAAATGGAAACTAGTCATCCTTGTCCACAGGGGACTGCACAGGGTGTAAGGTCACAACAGACTGTAGATTATATTATTTTTCATTCACAGTTTATGAAAATAATTAGCATAAGCAACATTTCATGTGTGATCATAATTATGCTTGAGTGTGGTGGAGGTATTCCCTCAAAGTGATATTAGAGATTTCCAAGATTTTGATTTTGTGATGTGGAAGAAAAGAATATACTTCTAAGTCACGATGCTAGTAAATTTGGAGAACTTAAAGGCAATGATATTCTCATGAATTGTTTCATGAGTGTAGCAGCAAATCTAATCCAAAATCAAAACAAAACACCTTCTTGCCTGTGACCTTATGGACTATTATACTTGTGTGACACAACCACAGTTCCAATGATTGCTCCAAAAGTCAAACCCTTTATTCTATCCTTTATCAGCAATTAGCAAACATACAATTAAGTGTTATTGAGTGGTATCTCAGCGATTAGCAAAAGATATGAACTCTGCTGGTCCCAAGCTACAAACTGCCACGAAATAGGCAAGAATACGTAACTTATTCCCTTCCCTTTAATCATGCCCCCACTCATGTGACTAGTTACTACAATAAATATAAGAAGCCAGCAGCACAAAATACAAGGCAGATTAAGAACAGACACATGGCTCCTCCAGTGAGGTAAAAGGCTTGTTAATTTGGTCGTCTTTGCATTGATAGGAGCTCAGAGTATGTGAGACAGTTTCCAGTGTTATACTATAAACTCAACTGTCCATTGGTACTTAATATTTAAAACACCATGAGTTATAAACACTTTTTGATCACTATAGACACAAGCTGTTTCTTATATATACAGAAATGGGATTGCAAGTTCTTAGCAATCTGGTGTGCATCATTGCTGGCTTTTGATTTTCAACATCTTCTCTTCCCCCCACTTGGGATCCAAAAGAGCTCATTGCTTCAAATCCATTCTTCTTGATACGGTTTGTTCTACATTAGGAAGATCTATCACTCCCAGTTCAATATTTCTGTCATAAGGAACCTATCTGTTCCAGAGAAACGCAGATGAACTCAATGAATCACACACTACCTGCTGACTCAGGATGATATAGTCTTGCAGACTCAACATGAGGTCATAGAATAAGCATATCTGGATTTCTATCAAACATCCCAAATTTCACTGAAAATTTAAGGTAAAACATTTTCTATATTTTTACATAGGTATTTGATTTTGGGATCCACGTATTTATTGATCAATTGTCCTTGAGAAGGAGATTAGTAACCCAACTTCTAGGTGAATCTTTCTGGTGGAAACTCTTCCCACAATGCCTTGGGCAGGTTGTTCAAGGATTTAAACCTAATGACCATGAAAGAACAGTTATACCTTTCTAGGTCAGGCTGGTACACAAATTAATGTGAATCGAGAGACATTCTTGTTGCTTGCCACACTAATTCTCCATCCCACTTCTGCTCTGAATTATTTGTGTATGACATCCTACATTGTTAATACCTTGTTGACCCAATGTAAAGCACATCATCATCTGCTTTCCAGACAACGACTAATGTTTGTAACTCTGGGTAACATGCTTTCTCTGTTTGTTTCAGAACTAGCATAACTGCCTGTGATGTTGGCAGAGCTTTCTTTCTCCATTATCACGGCCTCATCTACTAGTCCTGCCCTAACACTCTAGAAACAATTGCCGTCCTTTGTTTCTGTTCTCTCTCTTTAACTGCATCTGTTAGCTCATTTAACCGATAACATTTTATCTCCAAGGTAGCAGCCAATCAGAGATATTATATTCCCATTGTCCTATCCATCCATCTCTCACTCCCTCTAAAATTTGAAAACAGTTAATTTTCTTCTTTCTCAATCCAGACCATAGATCCTTATCCAGAAACCCTGTTTCTCTGTGGATGCTGCCTGACCTGACAAATGCCCCTCGCACTTTCTGTATTGATCACAGATTTCCAGCATCTGCAGTTTTTTTTGATTTTCAATAACTACATTTGTCCTCTTTGAACTGACCAATTGACATAAGGGACAGGAACTGGACTCCTTCAGCTAGTCTCTGGTTATTGGCTACTAAACACATGTATTTGACAGAACTTCCTTTTCTGAAATATGTTGAATATTTATTTCGGTTAGCAAAGGGTGAAGGACTAAGCACTATTATAACATCCCGAAAGAGCCCAGTGAGCACCCCTGATTAAAATGACACATGACTAATGAAGTGGAAAGATTAAAGAGTTCTTCATAAATTATTCACAAACTGAAAGCCCCGCCTTTAAAATTGGCCAAACATGCTTTTAAAAGTGAATCAATATTTATAGGGCTTTCCAAAGTAGCAAGCTAATCGCAATTTCCAAATGTGAAATGTAAACCACTTGAGCTTTGTTGGCAAGCTAAGAATCAAGCTCAGACCCAAGGTCACACTTAAGATTTGAAAAATTATTCTGTTATTTGCTCCCAAGATATACCATAAAGTATCACCTTGGAACAAGTCCTAAATATATTCTCATGCAATATCCGGATCAGTCCAAGAGAGGAAGGACCAACAAGGTACGCTTTCCTCTGACTAGTTGTGTCTGGTAGTCTGGTGGAATGATCCCTCTCATCTGTCCAATAATCTCTTTGAACCCCGACCATCAGGCAGCTGATACTGTAGCTTTAGGACGAGAAATATTAGGGTGGGAAACAGCTTCTTCCCCCACGCCATGAGACTACTGACCTCCCAGGTCTCATCACACATGAAGCCCCGGTACTGTTACACTGTTTACTTTTTAAATTGTTGTAAATGCACCTTATTATTAATTTACCAATGGTAATCTTTCTTTATATGTATTTTATTTGTTCATTTACAGGATGAGGATGTTGCCAGCAAAGCCAGCACTTGCCTTGAGAAGGTGGTGATGAGTTGCCTTCCTGAACCATTGCAGTCCCTGGGGTAGCCACACCCACAGTGCTGTTACAGAAGGAATTCCATGATTTTGACCCAGCAACAATGAAGGAACGATGATATGTTTCCTCGTCTGGATGGTGAGTGACTTGGAGGGGTATTTCCAAGTGGTAGTGTTCCCAGGTATCTGCTGTTCTCGTCCTTCTAGATAGTTGTGGTCATGTGTCTGGAGGTTGCTGCTTTAGGAACTTTGGGTGTTGTTACAGTACATCTTGTGGATAGTACACACTGCTGCCACTGTTCGCCAATGGTGGAGGGATTGGATGCTTGGGAAAGGGGTACCAATCAAGTGGGCTGCCTTGTACTGGATGGTGTCAAGCTTCTTGAGTGTTGATGGAGCTGCACTCATCCAGGCAAGTGGCAAGTATTCCATTACACTCCTGACCTGAGCCTTGTAGATGGTGGACAGGCTTTGGGGAGTCAAGAGGTGAGTTACACACCACAGGATCCCTAGCCTTTCACCTGTTCTGGTAGCCACAGTGATTATATGGCTAGACCAGTTCAGTTTTCTGTCAATGGTAACCCCCAGGATGTTAATTGTAGGGGATTCAGTGATGGTGATGCCACTGAATGTCAAGGGACAATGGTTAGAGCCTTTCTTGTTGGGGTGGTCATTGCCTGGCATTTGTGGGGCTTGAATGTTACTTGCCACTTGTCAGCCCAAGCCTGGATATTGTCCAGGTCCTGCTGCATTTGGATATGAACTGCTTCACTATTTGAGGAGTCACAAATGGTGCAGAACATTGTGCAGTCATCTGTGAACATCCCCACTTCTGACTTTATGATGGAAGGAAGAGCATTTATGAACCTGGTGCCATGAGACTTCATGGGGTCCAGAGTCAATGTTGAGAGTTGCCAGGGCAACTCCCTCTCTACTATATACCACTGTGTCACCACCTCTGCTAGGCCTGTCCTGCTGGTGAGACAGTACCTACCCAGGAATGGTGATGGTGGAGTCTGGAATGTTAACTGTAAGCTATGATTCTGTCAGTAAAACAATGTTAGGCTGTTGCTTGACTAGTCTGTGCAACAGCTCTCCCAACTTTGGCACTAGTCCCCAGATGTTAGTAAGGAGGACTTTGCAGAGTCAACAGGGCTGGTTTTGCCGCTGTCACTTCCAGTGCCTAGGTCGATGCCAGGTTGTCCATCCGAGTTCATTCCATATTATTTTGTTTTCAGTGGTTGGATACAACTGAACGGCTTGCTAGGCCATTTCAGAGGGCATTTAAGAGTCAACCACATTGCTGTGGGCCATATGTTATATGTACTCTATTGCGTACCCTGGTCTGGGGGTCGTTGTTTCCTTTGGTGGTAAACATGTCTATTGTTGAATTATAATAAACTGAACTTGAACTTTTAGAGATTGCGCATTCAAAGGGTACCAGTTTGCAAATAAAGAGAAGCTGTCTCACAAGTCAAGCAACAGCCTGACATAGTTTTACTGACAGAATTAGTTAACATTTTTTATCCTTTTTCCTTGCCTTCCAATGATGCGGTGTGTCTCAGATGATTTGCAAGTCCCTAAATCTCACTCAAATAGGAGACTTCATCACCGGATGATACAGCACAGGAGGTGACCACTTGGGCTAATGTAGCTGGGCTGTCTCTTTAGAAGAGAGATGCTCTTTGCTGATCTTCCCCATTGGCCCTGAGCAATTTCCCTCTATAAATATTTATCTTGTTGCCTTTTGAAATTTATTGTTGAACCTTCTTTAATCATCATTTTAGGCAATGCAATTTAGATCATAAAATCTCACCATGTAATTTTTCCCATCACAAAGCCTTTGATGCTTGTGCCAATGAACTTAAATCTTGTTCTCTCATCATTAACCCTTCTGCTACTCAATACATTTTCTCCTTACTTACTCTACCAGATACTTTTATAATATTAGAACCTTCCATTAAATTAGCTCTTACATTTCTCCGTTCTAAAGTGGAGAACCCCTAACCTTACTAATTTATTCTACAAAAATTCTATATTACTCTTCCTATGATGCCCACAATTAGCCAAGTGAGGCCTGACAAGGGTTTTACACAGACCTAGCATAACTTCTGTCCTTGTGTTGCTATGCCTCTGCTTATAGAACAGGAATCCCATATATCTTCCTAACAGCATTCTCATGCTCTTCAGCTACATTGGGGTTCATACTTTATTTGTACACTCCTGATTAACCAGTATAGGCTCAACTGGCCTATTTCTGTCTCATAAGGAAACAAAATTAGATCCTTTTGATTCTCAATATTCCTACAAAATAAAACACAATGAGGACATCTCTGCATTAGATTTTATCATTTGTTTTCTCCATTAATCACTATCTCAATTCTCTTTACTTATTACTTCATTTCTGAGCTTTGTATTATCTATAAAGGTATGTTCTGTATGCTCAAGTCCAAGTCAATCATTAACACCAAGAAGAGAATGAACCATCATTGCTCTCTGAAGCACCGACACTGGAAAAGCACTCAGCACTGTTCTTCACATGCTATTCAACAGCTATTCTTGTTACTATTGATTACTTAATCTCAATCTCCAAATTCTTCAACCAGTATTCTAATACTTGACTTTGCCTAAAACAATTTCAATATTAAGTCTACATCAGTTACAGCATTTTCATAAACGTCCTGATACTACTTCATTCACTGAATTTAGTCGGAGATATTCTGACTTAATCGCACATAATTTTCTAAACTCCAGTTAACTGTATTCTATCTTTAAAAGTTCATTCATCTGATTTCACACTGATAGGCATTGTTGCTGGGCTTAACCCTCTCACAAGAGCACAATATTGATAATCTGCCAAATCTTTTCTCCCCACTACAACACTCCCATATCTACGATTAGTTGAGAGATTTGGACAGAGCCTCTGCTATTTCTGTTCGTAACCCTTCAGCAAACTACAATGTTTTCTCTCTTAACTCGGTAAGCTCTCTGTGTTGGGCAAGATTTATAAGTATTTCTTTAATGTAATCTGCTTTACTGTGATATTAATTAAATCGTCTTCTGTAGTGTAACTAGCTGCAGAGTATTTAGCCATTCTCTTTTCTTCCAAATTAATCTCCTTTTGTTTCCTTATTTATTCCTACCATCCCTTGGTCCATCTTTTTCATACTGTATGTTTCTGAAGGACAATAGGACAATGGGTTACTCTTATGTTAAACACGAGGTTATACTCATGGACACTTTGGCCCTCCTTTATTCAGCTCTTTTCTCTATTTGCATTTGTTTTTGCTTTTTACTGTATGATAAACATTACATTTATCCTTGGAATCACTTTTTGCTTCATTATAATCACTGATACATTGGTCAACCAGAAGATACCAGTTTTAGATCCCTGGATGCCAGAAATGTACCTAGTCAGTATGTGTACAAATTTCTCTTTTAAAGGCCTCCAATGGGAAATCAAATAGCAGATTTTTCTGCATTTAGGACAAAGATATTTTTTGGGAATTATGATTGAAACTAAAGTTTGCCTAATACTTCCACTGCTGAGGGAAGCTGATGATATATATTATTTTGTTTAGCTAATGTGAGCCAACTGAAAAGAAACAAGACAGAGGCAAAAAAGATGAGTCCTTAAAAGCTTGAGAAAGGTGCCAGGGCCTAAATCTGTCAGATCCTGACTTTGTGGGTAGACTTTGTAAGGTTTTACATTTAAAAATGCAAACACGAGGAAATCTGTAGATGCTGGAATTTCAAGTAGCACACACAAAATGCTGGTGGAACGCAGCAGGTCAGGCAGCATCTGTAGGAAGAGGTACAGTCGATGTTTCGGGCCGAGACTCTTTGTCCTGACAAAGGGTCTCGGCCCGAAACGTAGACTGTACTTCTTTCTATAGATGCTGCCTGACCTGCTGCGTTCCACCAGCAAGAAGTGTTACATGTCAGATTTGTCTCTCAATATCTGAAGCTCCTATGTCCTGAAATACAGAGGTACTTGAGTGCTTTATTGGCCCCGGTTTGCCTGAAATGATCAGTGAAATAACACCAACAGGGGTATATGTAATGTCCACATGGTCTTCCTCTAAGGATCTTCAATATTTTTCAGTTCAAGATTGTAGGTATTATGTCTTTTTATGAGCAGTCCCCAGCACTTCCTCTAAGCAGAATGATTTTAACTAGATTTCTCAATGAATTGGAACAGATACAGTTCTAAGCTGTATGGCAAACAATCTCTTCTGATGACCCAATGAAAGATGAGCTCACCTCAGAGGTGGTGGGAGACTGAAAGGGTAGAAATGGACTGGTGCATTTACCTCATTCCACCATGAAAATGGCCGGCTGGTGGCACAATGGCATCAGCGTCGGACTCTGGAGCGAAGGCTCGCAAGTTCAAATCCAAGTTGGGCCACGCCCGAGCACGCTTTTCATCTGTGCCGGGTTGAGCGTCAAGCTGGCCACTGGGCCTCATAAAAAAGGGTCGAGTCAGGAACGTTCATATCGTGACCTGGTTAATTCGAAAGGAGACCAATCCTGACACCACGCGCCAGACAAGAATGGCTGACTGTCTGGTACGACATGCTGGAAAAAAAACCCATGAAAATCGCTTTTAATGAGCATTGCCAATTGCTCCACTAGACATCTAGTTGTAGCAGAAGTAAATGTTACGAATCTTGCAAAATGCTGGAGAAACTCAAGTCACTATGCACACAAAATGCTGGAGGAACTCAAAAGTCACTACATAGAAAATGTTGGACATTTTGCCTTGCTGACTTCCTCCAGCTTCCTTTAATGCACCTTGTTCTTGCTATTCCTTTCTTCCATTTTTAATTTTAAATCATTCTTCAATCAGCAGGGTACTTCCCTTTAATTTGCTCAGTTTTGAAAAGTTTTATTTCAAAAGAGGGCAAGAGGACATTGAACAAACTAGAACATGAAAAATAAAATCTTACTCCACTTGTTCTGAGGCCCACAATTGCCTGGCCAAGAAGTGAAGCAGTTAGAGAAGTTGTTAAAAATCAGAGAGACCAACTGCAATCTGATATCTGATGACCATCAGCGTGTATGAGATCCTTGTTATATTTCAGAAGCAGTAAAATCTGCTGGTGCTCACTAGTGTCATCTTATTTTCTGGAGAAATATTATGAAACCTGATCACCATTACTTTATTGAACTTTGCCTTTAAAAGTATCTAAATTATGTATTTGTTGGTAATGCATGCTGTTTGAATTTTAAGTGGATAACAAACTATCATATTCAACTTTAACGAAGCTGGTGATAGATTTAATTAGGGAAGAAAAGTGTTAGGCTACAGAGTAGCAAGTGGCATGCAATAAGTAGAAAAAGATGGACGAACAGAGAAATAGTAGCTATAAGTTTGTTACTGACCTTGGACGGTCTATGAGTTCACAATGAAAGGAAAGTAACTTGTTCCAAATAGCTGATAAACAGAATTCTTTAACCTTGTCAGCAGTCTCTAATCTCTATAAATCAGAATGACCTGATACTCATAATAGTTTTCTAGGACATTGCTTCAGCACTTTTCTTTGTCCTTAGCTGAAAGATTGACTTTTATGCAACTCTGTTCTGTCTCAACTGGCACTAAGCCTGAGTTAAGTTTCTGCACTAGGCTGTGTCAGAGGAACCAGAATATTAATTGATACAAATAATTGCTGTTACAGTCTTTGCTATAAAAGAACTTGTTGATGTGGAAGATGTAGTAATTTGATGCCCTTCATTC
Organism: Mobula birostris; assembly: GCF_030028105.1. Lineage (NCBI taxonomy): Eukaryota > Metazoa > Chordata > Chondrichthyes > Myliobatiformes > Myliobatidae > Mobula > Mobula birostris. The sequence goes on from NC_092393.1 coordinate 24,663,893, forward strand.
AGCATTTGTAGGGCATTGCGAAGCTGTATTCGGAGCTGGTTCTTTTGGTGCATGATGTCATCATTTATAAATTTACTATCAAAAGAGAAGAAAGAGAAATGATCGAAGGATATTCGACCTGAACTGTTACTTTATTTCTGTCTCCAGAGATGCTGCCTGATTCACTAAGTTTCTCCTGCATTCTTCATTTCTATTTAAGAAAGAGAAGTGGTTGAATATCTCCGAGAGTGAACGTAATTTAAGTGATTGAAACTAGAAGTCAAAGCAGAGCTAGCTGCAAGGAGACACAAGAAACTACTGACGCTGAAATTTGAAGTAATATTTGCTGCTAATTATTTATTCATTTACTTATCACAGTACGGTGTGGAATAGACCCTTTCAGCCCTTTGAGCAACACTGTCCAGCAATCCTCCACTTTAATCCTAGCCCAATCACTTGAAAACTTACAATGACCAATTAACCTACAAACCCATATGTCTTTGGACTGTGGGAGGAAACCGGAGCACCCGGAGGAAACCCACGCTGTCATGGGGAGGACGGACAAACTTCTTACAGGCAGAGACAGGATTTGAACTTTTGTCGATGTACGGTAAAGCATTATGCTAACCACTATGCTACCGTGCAGTCCTATGTGAATATGTAAAAAAGAATCAACAGTTGGGAAAGAATTCTCCTATGCTAACATTGGTGACAAAATTAAAAACTCCAAGGATTCCAAAGTTCAACACAAGTCAGGACTCCAATCACCATGGATACCGTGGATTGACATTTTCCTGCCTTTCAAAAGGGCACCTGTTTCCTTTTCTTTTGGATTTCTTTCATTTTTTTGTGAGCACTGTAACAAACATGTCATATTGGCTGACTATCTTCAGCAGTCCTGTGCATTCTAATTGTGATTCTTCTCATGCACCCCACTACCCTATTTGCTTCTGTACCTGTTGACACCCTCCCCAAGTTATAAGGATCAGCTGGTTTTACATTTATCGAAGCCATATCTTGATGGAACACCTGAACATTCAGAAAAGAAACAGCCATTGACAAAGGGTGAGAAAGAAGGGAAAGGAAGAGAAAGAGAAATGAAAAAAAAAACACAAAATAAAGACTGGGAGAGAGAAAAGAAAATACAAAAACGGTGGGGAAGGAGAGAGAGAAAAAAAAGGAAAAAGGGGACTGAGGATATTTTCCATGAAATCAGTGACCTGGCTGGCTACATAAGGATCAGGAAGAACTGCAGAGTTGGACAAGCCCAACAAAGTTTGGCAATACAGAGGGAATCTCTTAGACAAGGAATTAGTTGGAGGAGGAATATACAAATTAAACAGCTCCAGCTTTGCTCAGGACAGCACTAAAAATCACATTAATTTTGAACAGTGTAAACTCCAGACTTCAGTAAATTTTTGTCAAACATTTTTCACAGTGTGATTGGTGATGGAATTAGGTTGAGGGGAGTTGAAGGATTTTGAGATGTGGGAGGCAGTTTACAACATCTGTAAAGGCAGCAGTTTAAACAGGACCTCTGTTTGTTTTCAGGGTGTTGTGAATATTCTCTGCAAACACAAGGACAAGTATTGCTATGAGGACAGATTGATCATGGAGTGAAAATATAACAAAAGTGGGCGGTGTTGGGAAAATATAAAACAAAATGGAATGAGTGTCTTTCAATAAGAAAACTATCCTCTGGCTCTTGGTCAAAGCAGAATGGGATCAAGCACTGTAACAATGTAATACCACATTGCATGTTGCTGATCTCCAGTGTGGAAAAGTGTAAGAGATGAGCTGGAACTAGGAGAAGTGCCAAGGAATGTCCATACTCCCACTTATGGCGATGTAATTGCTATTGGGAATAAGATGCATGGCACAAATGACAATATTTAGCTGCAGAATAGACCAGGAGAGAGTTGCCAAAGAATCACAGCTATAATTTTTACATAATTTCAAATTCAATAATGATGCAGGAAAAATCTATTTGCACAATATTTGCACCCCTATATAATACTTTGAAGTTTTGTAGTTTCTAGTCTAGAACTCAGATGCTCTAGAATGGAAAGCCTCATCCTGAGAACAGATGCAGCAGAGACATTGGTGCTGAGAAAAGGCTATCATTTTTACAAGTGATAGGGTGGGAAAAAGTAAGTGTGAGACAACTGTCCCGATAATTGTGAGAGTCAGTATGTTTGTAAAAGATATCAGTAGAAAGTCTGTGTCCGAGACAGAGAAGTGTCACAATTGGACCAAGTGAATATGAGGGCAGGGTAGAAGCTGGAGGCAAGGTTGATGGAACTTGTAAGGGGCCTATTAGCAGCGTCAACAGAGCTCTCCGAGGTGTTCCTTGCAGGTTGGTGGCAATTATTTAAAAAGAGAGCTTCAAGGGCGTTTGTGCAGGGCCTACAGTGGCATCAACAGAGCTCTACAAACTAAATAAAAGTACAGAAGGGTTAAGCGGAGCGGCCGTTGTCGGGAGTAGGCCAGTGATGAGAGTAGAAGCAACAGACTTTGGCTCAAAAGAGACGTTGGCTCTGTAAAGCATCTATTAAGGTTTCCCTTTTGTTTTTTTCTCTTACTGTACCATTTAAATGGCCGTGGTGTGTTCCTCATGCTGAATGTTGGAGAACTGGGAGACCCAGAGTCTCCCAGGGAACTACATCTGTGTAAACTGCATCCGGTTGCAGCTCCGTGAAGACCGTGTTAGGGATCTGAAGCAGCAGCTGGATGACCTTCGACTTGTACGGGAGAATGAGCAGATAATTGATCAAAGTTAAAGGGAGGTAGTCACCCCGAATTTGCAGGAGGTGAGTAGCAGGGTGACTGTCAGGAGAAATGGAAATAGGCAGTTTGAGCGGAGCACCCCTGTGGCCATTCCCCTCAAAAACAAGTATACCGCTTTGGATACTATTGTGGGGAATGACATCCTGGGAGAATGCCACGGCGACTGGGTTACATGCAGAAGGGAAAGAGAAGAAGGGGGCAGTAGTGATAGGGGACTCAATAATGAAGAGGACAGACAGGAGATTCTGTGGACGTGAACGGGACACGCGGATGGTATGCTGCCTCCCAGGTGCCAGGGTCAGGGATGTCTCAGATCATGTCCACAACATTTTGGAGAGGGAGGAGGAGCAGCCAGATATCTTGGTACATATTGGTACCAATGACACAGGACGGAAAAGCATAGAGGTCCTGAAAAGAAAATTTAGAGAACTTGGTAGAAAGCTGAGAAGCAGGATGTCCTGGGTAGTAATTTCTGGTTTGCTGCCTGTGCCATGCCCCAGTGAAGGTAGAAACAGGATGATTCGGCAGATAAATGTGTCACTGAGAAGCTGATGCAGGGGACAGGGCTTCAGGTTCTTGGATCATTGGGACCTCTTCTGGGGGAGGTATGACCTGTACAAAAGTGATGGGTTGCACCTGAACCCAAGGGGGACCAATATTCTTGCAGGCAGGTTTGTGAGAGCTGTTGGGGAGGGTTTAAACTAATTTGGCAGGGGGCTGGGAATTGGAGTGCAGGGACTCGGGATAGGACAGATGGTAAAAAAAGTAAAGGTAGCATGCAATCAGATTGTCAGGAAGGGCAGGCGGGTGATAGGACTTAGTTGCAGCCAACATGCTGAATATCAAAGCATTAGGGATGCAAAATCAGAAAGGATAGCAAATATGGTACTCAAGGTGCTGTATCTAAATGCACGTAGTATAAGAAATAAGGTGGATGATCTTGCTGCACTATTACAGATTGTCAGATATGATGTTGTGGCCATCACTGAATCATGGCTGAAGAATGATTACAGTTGGGAGCTAAATGTCCAAGGTTACACATTATATCGGAGGGATAGGAAGGTAGGCAGAGGGTGTGGTGTGACTCTACTGGTAAAGAATGGCATCAAATCAGTAGAAAGACATGACAGGATCAGAAGATGTTGAATCGTTGTAGGTTAAGTTAAGAAACTGCAAGGGTAAAGGGAAGTTGATGGCAGTTATATACAGGCCTCCCAACAGTGACTGGGAGGTGAACCACAGATTACAACAGGAAATAGAAAAGGCATGTCAAAAAGGCAATGTTATGGTAGTCATGGGAGATTTTAACATGCAGGTCGATTGGGAAAATCAGGTTGGTAATGAAGCTCAAGAGTGAGTTTGTTGAATGCCTAAGAGATGGCTTTTTAGAGCAGTTTGTCATTGAGCCTATGAGAGGATCGGCTATACTGCATTGGGTGTTATGTAATGAATCAGAGGCGATTAGGGAACTTAAGGTAAAAGAAGCCTTAGGAACCAGTGATCACAATATGATTGAGTTCAACCTGAAATTTGATAAGGAGAAAGTAAAGTCTAATGTAGCAGTGTTTCAGTGGAGTAAGGGAAATTACAGTGATATGAGAGAGGAGTTGGCCAAAGTAAATTGGAAGGAGCTGCCGGCAGGGATGTCAGCAGAGCAGCAATGGCGTGTGTTTCTGGGAAAAATGAGGAAGGTGCAGGACATGTGCATTCCAAAAATGAAGAAATACTCAAATGGTAAAATAGTACAACCATGGCTGACAAGGGAAATCAAGCCACTGTAAATGCAAAAGAAAGGGCATACATCAAAGCAAAAATTAGTGGGAAGATAGCTGATTGGGAAGTTTTTGAAAACCTACAGAGAGCAACTAAACAAATTATTAGAAAGGAAAAGATGAAATATGAAATCAAGCTAGTAAATAATATCAAAGTGGGTGGCAAAAGTTTTCTCAAGTATCTTAAAAATAAAAGAGAAATGAGAGTGGATATGGGACCGCTAGAAAATGAGGCAAGAGAAATAATAATGGGGGACAAGGAGATGCCTGATGAACTAAATGAGTATTTTGCATCAGTCTTCACTGTGGAAGATACCAACAGCATGCCTGATGTTGTAATGTGTAAAGGGAGAGAAGTAGGCGAAGTTACTATCAAGAGAAAGAATGTGCTCAAAAAACTGAAAGACCTAAAGGTACATAAGTCACCTGAACCAGATGAACTGCACCCTAGGGTTCTGAAAGAGGTAGCTTTAGAAATTGTGGTGACATTGGAAATGATCTTTCAAAAATCATTGAACTCTGGCATGGTGCCAGAAGACTGGAAAATTGCAAATATCACTCCATTCTTTAAGAAGGGAGGAAGGCAGCAGAAAGGAAATTAAAAGACCAATTAGCCTGACCTCAAAGGTTGGGAAGATGTTGGAGTCAATTGTTAAGGATGAGATGATGGAGTATTTGGTGACACAGGACAAAGAAAAAGTCAGCATGGTTTCCTTTAGGGAAAATTCTGCCTGATGAACCTGTTGGAATTCTTTGAGGAGATTACAAGTAGGATAGGTAAAGGGGATGTAGTGGATGTTGTATATTTGGGCTTTCAGAAGGCCTTTGACAAGGTGCCGCTCATGAGGCTGCTTATCAAGTTTAGAGCCCATGGTATTGCAAGCAAGTTACTAACATAGTTAGAGCTTTGGCTGATTGGTAGGAGGCAGCAAGTGGGAATAAAAAAATCCTTTTCTGGTTGGCTGCTAGTGACTAGTGGTGTTCTGCAGGAGTCGGTGTTGGGACAGCTTTTTATGCTGTATATCAATGACTTGGATGATGGAATAGATGGCTTTGTTGCTAGGTTTGCAGATGATACGAAGATTGGTGGAGGCACAGGTAGCGTTGAGGAAACAGGTAGGATGCAGAAGGACTTAGGCAGATTAGGAGAGTGGGCAAGAAAGTAGCGAATTAAATACAATGTTGGAAAATGCATGGTCATGCACTTTGGTAGCAGAAATAAATGTGCGGACTATTTTCTAAGCTGGGGAAAAATCCAAAAATCTGGGATGCAAAGGGACTTGGGAGTCCTTGTGCAGAACACCCTAAAGGTTAACTTGCAGATTGAGTTAGTGGTGAGGAAGGCAAATGCCATGTTAGCATTCATTTCAAGAGGTCTAGAATACAAGGGCAAGGATGTGATATTGAGGCTTTATAAGGCACTTGTGAGGCCTCATCTTGAGTATTGTGAACAGTTTTAGAAAAGATGTGCTGGCATTGGAGAGGGTCCAGAGGAGGATTCCAGGAATGAAAGGATTATCATACGAGGAACATTTGATGGCTCTGGGTCCGTACTCGCTGGAGTTCAGAGGGATGAGGGGTAATCTCATTGAAACCTTTCGAATGTTGAAAGGCCTAGAGTAGATGTGGAAAGTATGTTTCCCATGGTGAGAGAGTCTAGGACAAGAGGGCACAGCCTTGGGACAGAAGGGCATCCTTTCAAAACAGATGTGGAAAAATTTCTTTAGCCAAAGAGTGGTGAATTTGTGGAATTTGTTGCCACATGGAGGCCAGGTCACTGGGTGTACTTAAGGCGGAGATTGATAAGTTCTTGACATGGCATCAAAGGTTACGTGAAGAAGGCCAGGAACTGGGGTAGAGGAGGAGGAGAAAAAGGATCAGCCATGATTGGATGGCGGAGCAGACTCGATGGGCCAGGTGGCCTAATTCTGCTCCTACGTCGCAGGGTCTTATGGTCTTATGGAAATTGGTGAGCTCAGCATGGGTGCAGGAAGCAGCATTAATGCAGTTATCAATGTAACGCAGAGAAAGTTGAGGAGTATTAACAGTGAACTCTTGGAACATGGACTGTTCCATGTAGCCAAAGAAAAGACAGGCCTAACTGGGGCCTTTGGGAGTGTCTATGGCTACACCTTGGGCCTGGATAAATTGGGAGGAGCCAAAAACAGAAATTGTTGAGGGTGAGAACCAATTCCACCAAATGGAGGGCAGTGATGGTGAAGGGGAACTAGTTAGGTCTGTTGTCCAGAAAGAAGTAGAGAGCTTTAAACCCTTACTAATGGTGGATAGAAGTGTATAGGGACTGGATGTCCAGGGTGAAAATGAGGCAATCAAGGCCAGGGAACTTACAGTGATTGAAGACATTGAGAACGTGTGAAGCGTCACAGATGTAGGTAGGAAGTGACTGAGCCAAGGGGGACTAAATGGAGTCGAGATATGCAGATACGAGTTCAGTGGGGTAGGAGCAGTCAGAAACAATGGACCTAATAGGATAGTCAGTGTGTTGCCCTTAAGGCATTTGTTTGGCTTTGTTGGGTCTACGTTTTAAATAATTTGTTTGTAACTATCTTCTAGTTAAAGGTTGATAATTATGTTACAGTATAACAAAGGTAAATTCCTTGTCTATGGTATATCACGGCATGTCATGACGTCATCTCCGGTTTTGCTGCGTCTTATGTGTAACTTTCAGTTCGGGAAGATGTGAAGGTGGGTGCCATGCGTGCAGCATAATCGTGAAGAGCTCCGTTTCAACCCACAAAGAAACATTACAGAAGCAACGCCATAAGTTCATAATAATGTATTTGAAGTAAAAAATATTAATACAGTTTCTGTTAAGGAAGCAGCGGTTGGGGCGGCGCGTGTGCTGGCTTTTCAATTTGAAACGCGGGGTGGGCTTGAGCCCGGCGGCGGTTTGACGGGACCTTCCTCGCCCGCTACTCGGGGCGGCTGGAGACACTTGCTAAAAGAAGAGTGCGCGCGTGGTTTCCAGAATGAAACAGACGCTGTGTGTGTTTGTATTTTTTTATCAACAGTTTTCACCATATGATGTTAATGTGGAACAGTGAACAGTAAATGGTTAACCTTACTACGACTCTGACTTCATTGGCTCCGGTTTAACTTGGTGTTTGGTCAGAGTTTCAACACACTGCACGAGAACAGGACAGTCAGGTTTGTAGATCTTTAGTTGGAGCTAGTAATGACCATGCAGGTACAGGAACTATAACATTGGTGGCAGTGGGTGGGAGCTCTCCAGAGGTGATGAGGTTGGTGATGTTGCTTGATTCTCCTTGGTGGGGTCCTGTTCAAATGGTAATTTAGAGGAACTGAATATTTAATTTAGTTGCCTTCTGAAGAACATGGATTATAGGATGTGGATCTAGCACAGCAATTTGAGAAAAAAAGTATATATTGGTTGTTGGCATATGTGGTATTTATTTCAATTCAGATTTTGTTGGCAATCTGTGTGGCCCAGCCAGCACTGACTGCTCTCTTGGCATGGTAGATAATTATTTAAGAAGCTGGCTGCGAGTTTCCACTTTTGCGAAATCTTGGAATACTTTTAATGAAACAGAGTTCTTTCTCACTTTAATGGCTTATCTCAAATCTGCACGAAAAATAATTTTGCCATGTTCCTTGATTTCCCCATGTATACTGCTGCGAAGAATTTTAAAAATACATACCCATAAATACGTCAAAGTTGCTGGTGAACGCAGCAGGCCAGGTAGCATCTGTAGGAAGAGGTGCAGTTGACGTTTCAGGCCCAGACCCTTCGTCAGACCCTTCGTTAGTCCTGACCTGGCCTGGCCTGCTGCGTTCACCAGCAACTTTGATGTGTGTTGCTTGAATTTCCAGCATCTGCAGAATTGTTGTTTACCCATAAATACAAGCCCTTTGATTTGCTTGTTACATTTCACCATCTTTAATTGAATGAAGAACTGTAGAGAGCTGATCAGCAATCACAGGTTTTGCTGATTTTCAGAATGGAACCATGTTTACTATCTATTTTTTCTGACTGTAATTGTACCAAATATTGATATTTCTGGGTTAAGGAAAAGTGCTTTAACCATTTTTTAACCATTTTTGACCATTTATAATATAATGGACAAAATGTCTTGAAGCCACTATAGTCTCCAGATGATTAGCGTGCTCAACACTACGAATAATGTAAGCTGAATAAGTTAAGTTGAATTCTAAGTTTTGATGCAGAGATGCATCCTAGGATGTGCTGGGACACGTCATCAGTGATGTAACCTGGGGTCATCGGTCGTTTCAGGTCTTTTAACATCAAGCAGTCTCCACTCTAGTCATATTAGAGCTGCATTACACAACCAATTTTTGCCAGCCAGTAGTGTAGTGGCATCCGCACTGGACTTTGGGGTGAGTGGTCCTGGGTACAAATCTGGCCGGCTCCTTGCACGCTTCCATCTGTGCTGGGTTGAGCATTGGGCTAGCAACTCGGCCTCGTTTAAAAAAAAAAACAGACAAAAATTGTGAAGAAGTTGCAAGGTTGCAGTCTGATGTGCCACAAGGCGCAGAAAGGAACAACACCAACACAACCAATTAATGTTTCACTTTGGCTCAGCTCCTAGAACAGCCAGGACTTTCTGCAGAAAAACTGGTGCTTGCCTGTTCCAACTACAGAGTGAACTTTTGCAATCTGTTCTTTTTCTAATGATCTTGGGTTTATTAATAATGAGTGCATTAGTGAAGTTGTTTAAGATGTTGGTGAGGCCAAATTTGGAGAAATGTGTGCAGTTTTGGTTACCTACCTACAGGAGAGATATAAATTAGTTTGAAAGAGTACAGAGAAAATTTACAAGGATGTTATCACATCTGGAGGACTTGAGTTATAAGGAAAGATTGAATCAGTTAGGACCTTATTCCTTGGAACATAGAAGATTGAGGAGAGATCTGATAAAGACTGCGGTGATGTGTCAGAATGTGATTGGAGAGAGTTCTGAGCATGCACAGAAATGATAGAAAGATCTGGAAGCATGGCACTGTAAGACGCGTGTGGTTGTTGCTGTTAAATAAAAGTTTTAATTCTTCCAGAATATGATTCTTTATTGTTAACCCACGGTACGTATAAATATAGAGAACACAATATGGTGTTAGAAGTCGATCTGGAAGAATAATACATTTGCTAACATGGGAGAAGTGAAGATATTTGAAGAAAAAAGAGTTCGGACTGTTTTGGTGTTTGCTAACAGTTTTAAAAATGGAAGGTTTGCAACCTCCACTGACACTTCAGCTGATTGGGAACGTAGCTGAGAACTGGAGAAAATTCAAGCAGCGTTTTGAAATATATTTATTGGCAATCAAAGCTGATAGAAAACCAGAAAAAAAACAAAAGCTAATAGGTGACGATGCAATTGAGGTATATAATCACTTTATTTTTGAAGATGGAGATAGTTTGAAATTGGAAACAATAATGGACAAATTTGAAGCATTTTGTATACCTAGGTGTGATTTGACGTATGAAAGGCATAAATTTTTTACACGTGTGCAGAGGGCTGCTGAAACAATTGATCAATATGTTACTGAGTTGAGACACCGTAGAAAAATGTGAGTTTGCAGAACTGACAGACACTCTCATTAAAGACAGAATTGTTTGTGGCATTCCGGATAATGGTCTGAGAGAAAGACTGTTAAGGCAACAAGATTTAAACTTGGAAATAGCTTTGATGCAGTGCAAAGCTTTGGAAACAGTGACGTTGCAGGCTAAAGAACTTTTCACTGAAAGCTGCCATGTAGACGCCGTGGAAAAGCGCCAACATATTAGAAATAATAATAAAACGACAACAAAACAGACAGAGAAAAAAGCTATGTGATCACTGTGGGCAGCAGCACCAGCCAAAGCAGTGTCCAGCATATGGGAAAATGTGCAACGACTGCGGTAAGAGTAATTATTTTTCATGCTGTTGCAGAAGTAGGAAGAAAATAAAACAAGTAAATGCAGTGCTTGAAAATGAACTTGGAGTTTTATACTGATGTGCTTTGTGAAAACAAACAAAGTAAGAATGACTGGACTATTCCATTGCAAGTGAACCAAAACAATATTCTGTTTAAACTTGATACTGGAGCACAAGTAAATGTTCTTGCAGAATCTGAGTTTAATGCATTAAAGCCAAGACCAAAGTTACATAAGACAAATATAAAAGTGACTGGGTATTCAGGTGCAGACATTCCAGTTAAATGAACATGTGTGGCAAAAGTATCACACAAAAATGTTTTGCACACACTTTCATTAGTGGTGGTGCCAAAGAATGTACAGTCAATACTGGGTTTATCTGCCTGTGAGAGACTGAATTTGGTGAAAAGATTTTAGCCCTGGACATTGACACAGAGTCAGAATACAGTGACAGGATGGAATGGCTAGAAGTCATAAAGAAAGCTCCCAGGTCCATCTTCTTGTTACCAGCATCTGACAAAGCATTGTCACCAAAACCAGGAGTTGCAATTTTGCCCTCTAGAAGTAATGCACATGCATCAATGCATTCCATCACAATCTCACCTCTGCAGGAGGACAGAGGCCAAACTTGCCGGTACAGTACAATACTGATCTGAAGCCAAAGAGTGACAAGAATCAGGGTTGAATTGAAGAAGTGAAAGCACAAGTGAAGGAATTGAGAAGTTTTATTGAAATGATGAAGTCTCAGCATAAAAAAGAGATTACACAGTTAACGAATGAATCAAATGAAGAAAAGAAGATTCGTATTTCATTACAAATGGAAATGGACAGAAAGCTACAGCACTTGAAGAAGTACAACCCAGATCATACATGGTCCAAACAGAAGAAGGAGCAGTGTTAAGAAGAAATCTCAAAGACCTCAAGAAAGAGACAACTTCAGAGTTTCAGTTAACTGATGCAGACCAGACAAAACATGGAAATAACAACGAAACACAAGAACTGTTTGAACCACTTAGGTCTACTCGTTTTCGTAAACCCCCAGAGAGACTGATAGAGACACGTTAAATTATGCATTTGCTTTGGTCAATGTTGCTAATTGTTTTTCTTTTTAAGGAAAGGAAGATGTGATATGACATGTCAGAATGTGATTGGAGAGAGTTCTGAGCATGCGCAGAAATGATAGAAAGATCTGGAAGCATGGCGCTGTAAGAAACCTAAACTTATATATTTATAGAACAAGGTCTCATCAATCAAGCAATATTTTGGTGCAACCTCCTGATTTTGTAATTTTTTTGTAAAATATGTGTTTTTCCTATCATTACTTAGTTTTTGTCAACACAGTCAGACACAATAAAAAGCTAATTATTCCTATTTATTTAGTCTTATACAGATTTAGAAACTTTTAAATCATTGTGTCTACACCATGGGTACACATATATGCTGTTAAATGTTGAATATTCACTTTTGTTCATTTTTTATACTATTTCACGTGTACTCCTTTAAAAACTCTTACATCATGCAACTTTTATCATTAGCATTAAATATACAAAATAACAATTTTGGAAATAAAAACACATTTTTAATTTTAAAGAGACAATTTCTTTAATAAATCAACTGTTTTGGAGGAACAGATTGTAAGCATATTAATCTAAAACAAATAAGATTCCATCCGACGGTGGTGACTGAGGCCTGACGGTGGTGGCAGTGGCCTAACTACAACAAACAATTCCAACTTTTTCACCACTCAAGTCAATGCTTCCTTGCTTAACAACTTTATTTAACAATTTGGTCCAACAAATAACAATTTGTCATGTACATTTTATCCTTCTGTAAATATTAACAACAACAGTAAACAGCAAAATAAAAACTACAGTACAACTGCAATGTTTAAGCATAAACATCAGAAAACACACCAGGAACTTTAAAAAAAAAAAAAAAAAAAAAAAAAAAAAAAATTCCATCCACTTCTGGGCTTGAAAATCTTCAAAAACATTCAGTCATCTTTATCAGGAAGTAGTCAATTAATATGCTCCTCCTCTATGAAGTCCATGACTTCAGCAGACAGGTGGTAAATCTCCCTTGTCCTGCTTGCACGACCCGGTGATGATGGCTCCATCAGTTTGACCAGAATATCTTCAACTGGTAGGAAGCACGTATCCTTTCCACCTGGTTTTGGATGGAAGCACGTGTTGGGCCCATGAAGATGGAAAAACTCCACTTGAACATCTTGATGATGAGCATCAGAGTGACAGCCTTTGCTAACCACCAATTTCAGTCATAAATGACTGCAAGCCAATCTCCACAATTAATGACACCAGCAGATATATCTGTCGTAGTCCCGTCAGGACCACTCTGGGGTTCCTGCTCCATTACCTGCATCAGCATTGCCAAAGGCCCTCTGTTCTTTCCCATTGTGGTAGGGCCATCATTCTCCTCAGCCTGTACCCTGGCATGTGTATTTTCAGTCAACTGAAATGCTATTGGACTGAAACACTGGCACATCTGTGGCTCACTGCAGAAACATGACAATGATCTGCAGTGGTTGCTGTTTCCGTAAGGTATGACCTGATGGATTTTCCTCATTGCTGGTACAGGTTTTAGTGGTTGAGAAAGGAATGCATCATATATCTGCATGTCACATTCAGCAATATGATAGAGCTGAGTACTGCAAAGGCTTCTCCCAACCATCTCATGGAAGATTTTGCTTCCCTGTAGCATCTGCTCTTTTTTTTTCTTGGTGATTCTTGTGTTTTTTTAAATTTCTAGTTTGCTCTCGTCGCCAACGCTTTTTCAGTTTGTTCCTATCTTTTATTATCTCTTGAAGTTTATTTTTCAAAGCTTTCATCTCTCTCAAGTATCTTGCTCTTGTTTTCTTTCTTTCCCTTTCCCCTGCTATAGACTGTCTACTGTGAGCTGGCTCCTGTATAGTCTGATCCAATGGACTATCTGGGGGTGTTCTGGGCGTTCTGGGCCCTTTCTCTTACGCTCTCTTGACTCTTACTGTCTACATTTCCATGCTTTTCTCTTACTCCTCTTTTCCCTTTCATTCAAATCACTGGTAGTTTTTATCTTCCCATCCTCTACTCTCTTCTTCGATCTTTGCTTTTCCTGTCTCAGGTATTCCTCCTCTAACTCTGGCTCACTATATATTTTCTCTCTCCACTTTTTTTGGTATTCCCTGTTTCTTCTCCTTCACTCCTCCACTGGTAGCTGCTGCCTAGCCATAACTTCCTAAAATACATAAAAGGAAGGTCAGAATTTAATGGAATTACTATGAAATTGTGCAAAATTACTATGAATTTAATTATGTTTAATTTGGTGAAATTTTATAAAAAGATTATGAAATAGTGCAACTAAATTCATTTATGGTTTTAGTCATTGGGGATACATATAGTAAGGAAATATTGTAGGCCTGTGTGTAGAAGAAATAAAGGGGAAATTATGTATATTGTAAATAGGTTAATGAAACATTACAAGCCATATTACTATTTATTGTGATCATAAATTATACTCAAGCCTCCACTGAGGATGATTTAGATGTTTTTCTCAAACTATGTGTCACCACCATCAGACAGGAAATCTGACAGCGTTGACGTCTGACGGTGGTGACGAAAACACTTTTTTTTAACATGACATGCATAAGTTGTTTCCAGGAGCCATCTTGTTTTCCCTCTGTTGCTTGCTGCCTCTGGCCTCAAATGCATAAATTTATGTCATAATTTAAAGTAATTCTTTCTATACAAAAGAGACAGTGTTGACATGTCATAGTTGTGACAGTAGCAACATCAATAAATATGTAAAAATTATTGAAAAAATACAAACTTACAGGAGCTTGTTTGACCCTGTTGCATTTAGCAGATGTGGAGGGTGGAAAGGGGGTCCTCAGGAATATAGTTGACCATGTGGTTGCCTAATTTTATTGCTTTTTTTTTAATAAATATCTTCACGGTGTTGACAAAAACTTGGGACACACTTTGAGCAACCACAAAATAAGAGTAAATATTGTTGAAGATTCACTACTTTTAGTTTTAAAGAGGTTTTTCACTCTTCTCTTTCATCTGGCATATATATTATACATTTTACATGATTTTTTCACACTTTTTTATCAAATTGAAATGATAATTTGTCTGAGGACAACTGCTTTTGTGGGTACTGGACTATCATATAATTATATAATTTATAAAATTAAAAAACAAATACATGAAAAAATGTTGCACTCATGCAAAAGACCCTGATTATTTTAAATAAGAAAATTTTATTCATTTTCAATGGAATTAGCACTTTTCTTAGAGGGACATGTTTTCGCTGAAGTCTCGGGAATCAGTGAATGACAGAATTATAAGGGGTATAGATAGGGTAAATGCAAGCAGGGTTTTTCCACTGAGGCTGGGTGGGTCTGCAACTAGAGGTAGGCTTTTTCCACTAAGATTGTGTGAGATGACAACTAAAGGTCATGGTTAAAGGTGAAATGTGAAAAGTGTCAGGGAAAATCAGGGGAAGCTTCTTCACTCATAGGGTGGCGAGAGTGTGGAATGTGCTGCCGGTGGATATGAGCTTGATTTCAATGATTAAGAGAAGTTTCGATAGGTATATAAAACATAGAACAAAGAACATAGAACATAGAAATCTACAGCACGTTACAGGTCCTTTGGCCCACAAGGTTGTGCCGACCATGTAACCTACTCTAGAAACTGCCCAGAATTTCCCTAGTGCATAGCCCTCTATTTTACTCAGCTCCATGTACCTATCTAAGAGGCTCTTAAAAGACCCTATTGTATCCACTTCCACCATCGCCATTGGCAGTGCATTCCACGCACCCACCACTCTCTGTGTGAAAAACTTACCCCTGACATTTCCTCCGTAACTATTTCCAAGCACCTTAAAACTATGCCCCTCATGTTAGCCATTTCAGCCCAGGGAAAAAGACTTCCACTATCCACATGATTAATATCCCCTCATCATCTTATACACCTCTATCAGATCACCTCTCATCCTATATCGCTCCAAGGAGAAAAGGCCAAGATCACTTAACCTATTCTCATAAGGTACAGCCTCCAATCCAGGCAACATCCTTGTAAATCTCCTCTGCACTCTCTCTATAGTATCCACATCCATCCTGTAGTGAGGTGACCAGAAATGAACACAGTATTCTAAGTGGGGTCTGACCAAGGTCCTATATAGTTGTAACATTACCTCACGGCTCTGGAACTCAATCCAGATGGTTGATGAAGGCCAACACATCATACGCCTTCTTAACAACACTGTCAACCTGCGCAGCAGCTTTGAGTGCCCTGTCGACACGGACCCCAAGATCTCTCAGATCATCCACACTGCCAAGAATCTTACCATTAATATTATCAGGGATGCATCTCACCCTAACCATGGACTTTTTACTCTCCTCCCATCTGGTAGGCGCTACAGGAGCCTCCGCTCCTGCACCAGCAGGCACAGGAAGAGCTTCTTCCCTGGGGCTGTGACACTGCTGAACCTCTCATCACAGCGCTAAGCAGTATTGCATCCGTACTGTACTGTCTCAGTACTTCTATATTTGTGTGCTGTAGCACTTTTTTATTTGCAGTTATTTTGTAAATAACACTATTCTTTGCATTTCTGGTCAGATGCTAAATGCATTTCATTGGCCTTGTATCTGTACTCGGCACAATGACAATACAGTTGAATCTAATCTAATCTAATATTCTGTCTTCAAATTAGCCTTACCAAAATGAACCACTTAACACTTATCTGGGTTGAAATTGATCTGCCACTTCTCAGCCCAGTTCTGCATCCTATCGATGTCCTGCTGTAACCTCTGACAACCCTCTAGACTATCCACAACACCCCCAACCTTCGTGTCATCAGCAAACTTACTAACCCACTCTTCTACTTCTTCATCCAGGTCATTTATAAAAATCACAACGAGGAGGGGTCCCAGAACAGATCCCTGTGGAACCTCCATGAAGAATATGAACCATCTATAACCACTCTTTACCTTCTGTGGGCAAGTCAATCCTGAATCCACAAAGCAAGGTCTCCTTGGACCCCATGCCTCCTTACTATCTGAAGGAGCCTTGCATGGGGGACTTTATCAAATGTCTTACTGAAATCCATTTACAATACATCGACTGCTCTACCTTCATCATTTTGTTTTATTAACCTTCATCGATGTGTTTTGTTATATCTACAGAGACAGTAGGAGTATGGCTGGCTATGGTCCCGGTGCAGGTCGGTTGGAGTAGGTAGTTTCGATAGTCTGGCATGGACTAGACATGCTGAAGGATCTGTTTCTGTGCTGTGCTTTTCCATGATTAATGATTAAAGATTAATGGTATTAGACACAAACAAATACACTTTATGGATTAAGTCATTGCATCACGTGTACAAATACGGATAAGCTTAGTAACTGAAACTGATCACATCCAAGAAGAAATTGCTGCCAAAATCACAATAGGAGAGGAAATGGTTGAGGAACAGGATCTTTGAATTTGAGTCATAGAAAAACAAATTTTGGAGCCCAGGTGGTGCACTTTTGACTTTGTCTGGAATAAATTACGTTGGAGATTATTACATTGTGCCAAATGCAGGAATGGATCAGGCAGTTCTGTGTTTATATTCATATTAGCACGCCTGAAGTTTTCCTAGCATCTGATAATACCTTTATTCCTATGAAGTCCATATCTATCACTACAGGCATACACTGAAGCTCAAGCTGTAACCTGTGATGATGTAGGAAAAGTGGAAATAGACTACATTGTACTTTTTTGCTATGTATCTCATTATTTTAAATATAGAGTGTGGGTAAACTAGGTGGAATCCGCAGCCTTAGTCCTTCACCATCATCTCATGGATAATAGGTTGGGAATGGGTAATATAAAGGCCTGGCAAGAAATCCTCCTTCTTTCTCCATGCCTGGATTATCTAGTTCTGGGAAAGGTTTCAGAAAAGAACCTTCTCATATTATTCAGTCATCAAGGCTGAATAATTTGTTGAAAGATTGGAGCGACTGGGGTTGTATACACTGGAATTTAGAAGGATGAGAGGGGATCTGATTGAAACATATAAGATTATTAAGGGATTGGACAGCTAGAGGCAGGAAACATGTTCCCGATGTTGGGGGAGTCCAGAACCAGAGGCCACAGTTTAAGAATAAGGGGTAGACAATTTAGAACTGAGTTGAGGAAAAACTTTTTCACACAGAGGGTTGTGGATCTGTGGAATGCTCTGCCTCAGAAGGCAGTGGAGGCCAATTCTCTGGATTCTTTCAAAAAAGAGTTAGATAGAGCTCTTAAAGATAGCAGAGTGAAGGGATATAGGGAGAAGGCAGGAAAAGGGTACTGATTGTGGATGATCGGCCATGATCACAGTGAATGGTGGTGCTGGCTCGAAGGGTTGAATGGCCTACTCTTGCACCTATTGTCTATTGTCATCAAGGCTTGGGATTCTGGAATTTTCTTTTTTGGTCCTCTTCATGAGACTTTAAGTGGAATGGTTATGTTACTTCTCCCAATTTAAATTACCAGCGAATCTGTGGAGCTATGGTTGATGGTCTAGTTCTCTTTCCGGGACTGAAAAAAGACCTGTGATGAAACTGGGTCACAGGTGCATGAGCCAGAGTACCAGTGACAAAGGTTATTCTACCAAGTCACACACATGACGATCTCAAACCAATCAGGCCAAGAATTCTAAACCTAAGCCATTACACCCCATTGAGTTTGTCCCATTGTGAAAGAGCTTGAACTGACCGCCTGTAGATGGTGGAGCTGCAGAACATTTATAGTGAACCAATGAGTTCAGGGAAATATAACTAAAGAAAAAAAAATCTAACATCACCAGACATCTATGTTTAAATGCTCTTTGGAAACATTATCTTTCAGAAGAGAAAGAATTATCATCAATTCTTGCTAACAAGAATTTCTTCTGCTAACACAATCTGAAATTACCCCCAGTCATCAGAAAATTGAAACCATTACATGTATCAATGCTTCTTTGTATTCATTTTGATGAGGCATGTCCAAGCTCTGAGCTGTAGACAGAAGTAGCTTCAGCACATTTAAAATGTATTTTGAAGTGCACTTGAAAATCTATAACTTACACAGCTATGTACCAAGTGTTAGATGGTGGGATCAGACTGGGCAGTTTGTTTTGACTAGGATGGTTATAATGGTATGAACCACATTCTTCCGTGGTGCAAATTTATTTATAAATTAGGGTAACTTTCTGATCCCTAAGAACTCATTTTGTGGATGTCCTTGAGATGGTTTTAACAATTCAGCCAGAATGCATTGAAGAAGCTAGTTTTAATTTGGAAGAAACTTAACTTGAGTTTAGATAAAACAAACCGGTTTTTAATTTGTTCTAAATTACAAGGACTATACATATGTATTCATTTAATCATATATTTTGTGTTGTAATTTCTTTTTATAGATTACTGGCATGCATGTAGAGACAAAAAAAAAGGATATCTTTGGTCTTTTTCTGCTACTGTATTGGACTTTTGGGAAAATATATTGAAGATGAAAGATTATTGATAACAGGTAGCTCTATTTCCTGAGATGTGCACTTGATATACATTATAAAGCCTATTGAAGCATTTTTAACATGCTAAAACATAAGATAAAGGAACATAAGCAACACAAAGTGATCTTAGTGGAGAACCACGTCCATCTTCCTCCTTCTGCCCACCTCCACCTGATATCTTCTGATTTCCTTGTAATTCAAAGGTCCAATGTTAAATTTACCAAATTGTTAAACTTGCTCTTGTCTCTGGGGTAGAGAATTCCAAACTGGCAAAAAAAGGTCTCCTAATTTCATACTTAGCTGGTCAGTCTTTTATCCTGAGATCATACTCCCTGGAACTAAAGGAAGCAAACTCTAGTTAACTATGCAAAGTCACAAAATCATGGAATTGTTATAGGATGGAAGGAAGTTAGGTAACCTGTTGAGACTGTGTACGTGCCAAGTAAAACCAATTCAACTAGTTCCACAACCTGTCTTCTCTGTACAGCTCTGAAAATACTTTCCTTTCATACTCCCTTTTGAAAACTACATCTGAACCCTTAAAGCTCTCCACTTGTTTCTAGATAACAGACCCAACCTGTTCTCCTCCACCACCACTCTCCTCCTTCTGGCAGAATTGGTTCTCACTCTCAATAATTTTGGCTCCTTCCACTTCCTTCAAACCAAAGGTGTAGGCATGGGCACTTCTATGGGTCCCAGCTATGCCTGCCTTTTTGATGGCTATGTGGAACAGTCCATGTTCCAAACCTGCACCAGTATCGCTCCCCAACTTTTCCTACGCTACATCGATAACTGCATTGGTGCTGCTTACTGCACACACTCGGAGCTCATCGACTTCATCAACTTTGCCTCCAACTTTTAGCCTGCCCTCAGATTTACCTGGCCCATTTCCAACATCACCCTCCCCTTTCTTGCTCTCTCTTTCTCTATCTCTGGAGACAGATTATCTACTGATATCTTTTACAAACCCACTGATTCTCACGGCTACCTGGACTATACCTCTTCCCACTCTGTCACTTGTAAAAATGCCATCCCCTTCTCTCAGTCCCTCTGGCATTGCCACATCTGCTCTCAGGATGAGGATTTTTATTCCAGAACTAATAAGCTGTCCTCTCTCTTCAAAGAAAGGTCTTCCTTCCTGCACTGGCAACACCGCCCTGACCTGCATCTCTTCTATTCTGCACATCCCTGCCCTTACCCCATCCTTCCTCCACCCCACTAGGGAAAGGGTTCCTCTTGTGTATAAGACCATAAGATATAGGAGGAAAATTAGGACATTTGGCCCATCGAGTCTGCTCTGTCATTTCATCATAGCTGATCCAATTTTCCTCTCAGCCCCAATCTCCTGCCTTCTCCCCATATACCTTCAAGCTATGACTTATCAAGAATCTATTAACCTCTGCCTTAAATATACATAAAGACTTGGCCTGCACAGCTGCCTGTGGCAAAGAATTCCAAAGATTCATCACTCTCTGGATCAGGAAAATCCTCCTCATCTCCATTCCAAAAGGATGCCCCTCTATTCTGAGGCTGTATCCTCTGGTCTTAGACTCTCCCACCATAGAAAGCACCCTCTCCATATCCAGTCTATCAAGGCCTTTCACCATTTGATAGGTATCTATGAGGCCACCCTTCATTCTTCTGAATTCTAGTGAATACAGGCCCAGAGACATCAGATGCTCTTCATACGACAGACCATTCAATCCTGGAATCATTTTTGTGAACGTCCTTTGAATCCTCTCACCTACTACTACTGGGCAGTAGGTGGTCCTCACCTGCCACCTCAGTAGCTTCCACGTCCAGCACATGATTCTCTGTAATTTCTGCCATCTCTTATGGGATTCCACCACCAAGCACATTCCCCCCTCTCCCCTCCCCATGGCTTTCTGCTTTTCATAGGCATTGCTCCCAACACGACTCTCTTGTCCACTCATTCCTCCCCACTGATCTCCCTCCTGGTACTTATCCTTGCAAGCAGACCTGGGCCTGCAACTCCTCCCTCAATAACACTCAGGGCCCCAAACAGTCCTTCCCGGTGAGGGGACACTTCACCTGTATGTCTGCTGGGGTCATCTACTGTTACCAGTGCTCCCAGTATGACCTCCTGCATAACAGTGAGACCACTTCACCAAGCACATAGGCTCTGTCCGCCAGAAAGGGTGGGATCTCCCGGTGGACATCCACTTCAGTTCTACTTCCCATTCTCATTCCGACATGTCAGTCAACGCCCTCCTCCACTGCTGCGATGAAGCCACACTCAGGTTCCAAGTTTCAAAGGTTCATTTATCATCAAAATATGCAACTCTGAAATTTTTCATTTCTCTGGGTAGCCTTGAAACCAAGAAAGAAGAGAAAACAAAGGCAGCAGGATCATCAACCTCCAGATCTCACCTCCCTGCAGAAAAATCGAACAACAGCAGAGCAGGCCATTAAACTGCACCCCCCCCATACCCCCTCTAACACAAAAACCACGCAAAATAGATCAGGCAAATCAACCCCAAATCCTTCCGCCCACACGAAAACTGAATAAAACAGATCCGCAAATCCTCCCCTCTGCACAAAAAAAAAAGAACAAAATGGATCAGGCACATCTTGAGGAACAACCTCTTATATTCCATCTGGGTAGCCTCCAACTTGATGGAATGGGCATCGATTTCTCAAACTTCTGGTAATTTCCCCCCACCCCACTTCACCACTGCCATTCCTGTTTCCCTCTCTCACCTCATATCCTTTTCTGCCTATCACCTCCCTCTGGTGCTCCTCTCCCTTCCCTTTCTTCCATGGTCTTCTACCCTCTCCTATCAGATCTCCCCTCCTCCAGCCCCTTATCTCTTTCACCTATCAGTTTCCCAGCTCTTTACTTCACCCCTCCCCCTCTCCCGGTTTCACCTATCACATACCAGCTTGTATTTCTTCCTCCCCCCCCACCTTCTTGATCTAATTTCTCCTCTTTTATTCCACTACTGGTGAAGGTTCTCGGCCCAGAACATCAACCGTTTACTCTTTTCCATAGGTGCTGCCTGGCCTGCTGTGTTCCTCCAGCATTTTATGTGGTATCTGAACCTTTGCGACCCTAATAATTTTATTTTAAACATTGTATGGACTCCTCAATTTCAGTAGGCAGAATTCACCCAGACTGTTAAGGGTTAAGTTCGCCACGTATGTTATGTATTACGTTGTATGTTATTACGTTTTGTGGGTGAGGCTTTTTATTATATATATGCACACACAACATCACCATTTATTTGCGGGGGAAAATAAAGTGTACGTTAGAAGTTATTACGCTTGGTGTTGATTTTTGTTGACACTCCCACAACATCTATTTTTATTTTAAACATCTAACCATTGCAGCATTTCTGGTGTAAAAATATTATTTCCTTGTTGCACTTTGGCTCTTTTGTCAATCTCTTCATTCTACACTCCCTTCACTCCCTTTCCTGTGAACTATTCATCCTTGGGAACAGTTCCTTCCCACCAAAACGCATAAATTCACATTTTCTCTATTGTATTCCATCAGCCCACTTTTCTAACCTCTCTGTGTGTCTTTGCAAACTTGCTGCTTTCTTCCACGGTCCATTCACCTGCCAGGATTTATATCAGCAAACCTTAATGCATTTCACTATGTCTAATTATCTGAGTCACTGATATCAATTGTGAATCATGACATTTCCTGCACTCTCAAAAACTGACACTGTGCGATTGAAGTATCTGGAGTACTGCATACAGTTCTGGTTACCCCACTATAGGAAGGATGTTAAGGGTTTGGGGAGGGTGCAGAAGAGGATTACCAGGATGCTGCCTGGTTTAGAGGGCATGAGAGGCTGGATAAACTTGGGTTGTTTTCTCTGGAAGGGCGGAGGCTGAGGGAAATCTGATAGAGGTTTATAAGTTTATGAAAGGCATACATAGAGTAGACAGGCAGTATCTGTTCCCAGAGCTGAAATGCCTAATACCATGGGGCATGCATTGAAGGTGAGAGGGGGTAGGCTCAAAGGGGATGTGAGAGGTGATTTTTTTTACTCAGAGAGTGGTGAATGCCTGGAATACGCTGCCTGGTACAGTGGTGAAATGTTTAAGTTTTAAAACCCATCTAGAGGTAAAGAAGTGCTGATCTGAATCCCTGGACCCAGTAACTATTGTGTAAAACCAGTGGTCAGTGGGCTGGCTGTCTTAATTTTATCATAACTAGTCATATAGTGCAGATCCATTCATTTGGAAGAGATTGCTAATCTTATTCAAAGTTCAGCTAAATGATTTTGTTACAATTGTTTTGGTTTTTAACTTTTTAAAAAATTGATTCTGAGTGGTTTAGAATGCCTTTTGTCATTGGAGACACTTCAAAACGGTGAACCAGGCCTTTGACGCCACAAGCGGTGTGCTAGGGGTAGTACATTAGGATCGAGCAACTTGAGGCCTGGTTGCCACTTGAAGCCCAATCTGCTTATGGGCCAATTGTGGAACCGAGGCATTGAAGTTGCTGGCTGCTGCAGGAGGTTAATGTAGGGCTAGAGTGGAAGGATGAGCACGGGCAATGATAAGTCAGATAAGCCAACATTCTGGGACTACTGTATTGCTACTCATTTGATTGCTTTAGCCATTCACCTAAGATCCTGATCTTTGTCTGTATTTTTGCTATGATCTCTGAAGCAAACGTGTGAAATAATTTTACTTTGACCTAGCGAGTGAGAGATGAGATCATCCAGAGCAGGACCCACTTTAAAACAACAAATCTCATTGGGACTGGGTCTTATTTGAGCCAATAAAAAGAAACAAAGTATAAGCAGAGTGGCCATTGTTGGAGTGGGCCAGGGTTAGAGTGAGAGGCTTTGGCTTAACAGGCCTTAAAGTGAGAACAGACAGAGGCCAAGGCTGCTTTTGAGTTATTTGGAAATAATTTATTGTGATTATAGAACTTAGACTTCAGAAGTTAGAGCCAAAGGTGTAATAAACTCAGTGAGAAGAAACTGAGTAAATGACCTAGGTGGGAGACGAAACTCAAAGGCTTCAGGCAGGTAAGCATGGGCAAGGCTTTTTTGTTGTTGTCTTAGTCCTTAGTCCTTCATTCAGTGTAGGCAGGATGGTAGTTAGGGCAGGGGAATGCTCCTCCTGTAAGATGTGGGAATTCAGGGTACCTAACGGGTTTGCTGTTGACTATATCTGCGGGAAGAGCACCCAACTTCAGCTCCTCACTGACCAGGTCGAAGAACTGGAGCTGGAGCAGGATGTACTCAGGACCAACCGAGAGGCTGAATAGCTCATAGATGAAACACTTACTGAGGTAGTCACACCCAGAGTGCGGGCTCAGATAGTATATGGGTGACCACCAGGAGAAGTAAGGGGAGTAAGCAGTCAGTACAGAGTTCCTCTGCAGCCATTCCCCTCATCTTATTGGGGTGGAATGACCTATCAGAGCACAGCAGCAGCAGCCAGGCCAGTGGCTCTTTGGCAGGCTCCATGCCTTAGCAGGGTAGGGTAAAGCCGGGCAGAGCAGAAGTGATAGGGGATCGTTAGGGGAATGGACAGGAGATTCTGTGGCTTTGACAGAGAAGCCAGGATAGTATGTTGCCTTCCAGGTGCTAGGGTCCAGGATGCATTAGAGTGGCTGCAAAATATTCTCAAGAGGGAGGGTGAGCATCCAGAGGTCGTGGTGCACTTTGGCACCAAAGATATAGGTAGGAAGGGGGAGGTAGTCCTCTGCAGTGAGTACAGGGAGTTAGAAAAAATTCCGAAAAGCAGGACCTCCAAAGTAGTAATCTCTGGATTATTCCCAGTGCCATGTGCTAGGCAGGGCAGGAACAGGTTGATGTCACAGATGGTTGAGGAACTGGTGCAGGGGCAGGTTATCGGGTTCTTTATCATTGGACAGGGGTGACCTGTACAAGAGGGACGAGTTGCACCTAAACTGGAGGGGGAACCAATATCCGGGCTGGGAGGTTTGCTAGTACTGCTTGGGGAGGTTTAAACCAGTTTGGCAAGGGGATAGTAACCAGAGCACCAGGTCAGAAGATGGAGAGGAAAGTAGATGTCAGAGCCAGTAAAAACAGACGAGCAAAATAAAAGATATGATGAGATGGATAGTTTGAAGGGTATGTATTTTATTATTAGGAGTATTATGGATAAAGGTGATGAACTTACAACATGGAACTTTAATATTGTGGCCATTACAGAGACTTGGTTGAGAGAGGAACAATATTGCTTGTTTAATGTCCCAGGGTTTTGATGGTTTAGAAAATTTGGATAGGGGTAGAACAATAAGGTTGTTGTCATGGGAGACCTCAACTTCCCTAATATAAATTGGGAGCTTAGCGCAATTGGTTTAGATGGGGCAGAATTTGCTAAGTGCATCCACGATGGTTTCTTAAATCAATATGTTGATAGTTCAACAAAAGAGAACGACGTTGTACTAGACTTAATGTTGGGTAACACTGGACGACAAATGTTTTCAAAAGTGTTGTTTCCTCAGTTTTTTTTTGTTTGTGGTAGACCACTTGAAGCTGAATGCAAATATAATTTCAGACTACTTGTATCATGTAGGGATTTAGAGAAACGAGAAATCAACTTTTACTGAATATAATGAGTTTAATTACATATTGATGCTGACACTTTGCAATAGTTCAAGTAAGCTAAAAACGCTTTGTGGATGATTTACATTTGTACTCCATGTATAAAGCTTCTTGCTTAAGTGTCCAACAATAATCAGCCAGCAATGATGGATTCCAGTTGTCTGATCTTGTATCTTCATGACTGCAATGTCCTCGTGAAACCTTTCACCATGACATCACTGACAACGCCAAGATTTGTGGGGATGACATCTAAATGGGAATGCAAAAAAGGAATCTTTAGTGACATGTTGCACTTCCTGGTTTTGTGTACTTGAAGCATGTAGTTTGCTGCTCTGTAGCTGCCAAGAAAAATTTCAACAACATCCTTGAATGCTTTTCATGTGATTTTCTCCAGTCCCACTTGAAGTTCTTTGAATTGCCTGTCATTGATGACCTTTTTGATTTGTGGACCAAAAAAGTGTCTTCCTTAATCTTTGCATCAGTTATTTTGACTTAAATTATGAATTGAAATAACAAGTATAGCCAATTTTAAAAAAATGTTGCATGATAGGGAAATTCCATAGTGATTTTCGTGATCAGCCTCCCACAAATGCATAAGATACACACAAAAGTATTCAGGAAGCAAAACCTTTGTTGTGATGAGCATGGCCAGGTGACTGACCATTCAATGGATGAGCATTTAGAGAACAGTGACTACAATTCCTGAAGTTTCAAGACAGTGATGATAAGGATAGGTATGGACCTTGACGGAGAGTATTAAATTGGACCAGAGCAAAATGTGAGAGCATTAGACAGGAACTAGGAAGAGTTAATTGGGAACAGCAGTTTTTGGGCAAGTCCATGTCTGATATGTGGAGGGTGTTTAAAGGTGAGTACGGGACACGTATGTTCCAATCAGAGAGAAGGACAAGGATGGTAAGAGAGCCTTGGATATTGAGAGAGGTAATGAATTTAGTCAAGAAGGAAAAGGAAAAATATGTAAATCTTAGAAAGCTAGAATCAAACAGAGCCCTTGAGGATTATAACGAAGCCAGAAAAGAACTCAAGGATAGTAACAGGAAAGCCAAGAGAGGCGATGAAAAGTCCTTGGCAAGTAGGATTAAAGAGAATTCCATGGTATTCTATACATATACCAGGAGCAAAAGGATTATTAGGGAGAAGGTAGGGCCATTCAAGGAAAATGGGAAGGTGGGAAAATTTGTTTGGATGTGGATGAGGACCTTAATGAGTACTTTACATCAGTATTTACCAAATAAAAGGATGTGGAAGATAAGGATATCAGTGCTGAGTTAGTCATATCTGCTAGGGGATTTCAAAGCAAAGGGGGGAGGCATGGTGGTGTTGGGTCTCTTAATGAGTACTAAGGTGGATATGTCCCTACAGCCTGACGGGATATACCCCAGGCTACTGAAAGAGGCAAGAGAAAAGATTGTTGGGGCCTTGACCAATATCTTCATATCCTTTCTAACCACAGGCAAGGTTGCGGAAGATTGTTGAGTAACTAATGTTGTTCAATGATTCAAAAAGGGAACTAGTGATAGATACTATAGACCGATGAGTCTCACATCAGTGGTATGGAGGTTACTGGAGAGAAGTCTTAGGAATAGGATTCATGAGCATTTGGAAAGCCATGGCCTAATTAGGGAGAGCCAGCATGGCTTTGTGTGAGCAAGTCATGTCTTACAAACTTGATTCACTTCTTTGACAAGGTGAAGAGGGTTACTGATGAAGGTAGAGGAGTGAATGTCATTTACATGGATTTTAGTAAGCCCATTTGACAAGGTCCCTCATGGGATGCTCATCCAGAAGATTGAGATGCATTGGATCAATGGTAAATTGGCTGTTTGAATTCAGAGCAACACACAAAATGATGGAGGAACAGCTGGGTTTCAGCCCAAAACGTTGACTGTACTTTTTTTTTTCCATAGATGCTGCCTGGCCTGCTGTGTTCCTCCAGCATTTTGTGTGTATTGCTCAGATTTCCAGCAACTGCAGATTTTTTCTTGTTTGTGTCTGGATTCAGAACTGGCTTACCCACAAAAGACAGAGGATAGTGATTGAAGGGACTTACTCTAGCTGGAGGTCTGTGATTAGTGATGTTCCTCAGGGATCTGTGCTGGGACCTCTGAAGTTTGTAACGTATATAAATAACCTAAATGAAAATGTGGATGGGTGGATCTGTAAGTTTACAAATGATATGAACATTGGTAGTGGTGTGGATAGTATAGAAGACTGTCAAAGAATATAACAGGATCAGTTGCAGATATGGGTAGAGAAATGGTAGATAGTTTAGCCTGGCCAAGTATGAAGTGTTGCCCCTTGGTAGGTCAAATATAAAGAGACAGTACCCTGTTAAGAATAAGACTCTGAACAGTGTTGATGAGCAGAGGGATCTTGGTGTCAAAGTTCATAGTCCCCTGAATGTAGTCACACACATTGATAGGGTGATTAAGAAGGTATACGGCATGCCTGCCATTATTAGTTCAGGCATTGAGTTCAAAAGTCAGGAAGTTATGTGGCAATTTTATTAACTCCATTTAGGCTGCATCTGGGGTATTGCATATAGTTTTGGTTGCCCCATTACAGGAAGGAGGTCGAAGCTTTGGAGAGGATGTGGAAGATGTTTACCAGGGAGCTGCCTGGATTAGAGGGCATGTGCCATAATGAGAGATAGGACAATCCTGGGGAAAAATCTGATAGAGATTTATAAGATTATGAGAGGCGTAGACAATATCCTTTTTGCAGGTTTGAAATATCTGATACCAAAGCACATGCATTTAAGGTGAGAGGAGGTAACTTCAAGGGAGGTGTGAGTGAGTTTTTTCACGGAGTGGTGGGTTCCTGGAATGCGATGCCTTAGGTGGATGGTAGAGGCAGATACATTAGAGACTGTTAAGGGATGTTTAGATAGGCACATGAATGTGAGGAAAATGGACAGATATGGACATTATGTAGGCAGAAATGATTAGTTAGTTGGCCACTTGATTACTAATTTGATGGCCCTGCACAACATAATGGGCCAAAGGGTCTGTTCCTGTGCTGGACTATTTTATGTTCTATGTTTCATCTTTAGCTTAATATTAAATATATTTTTAAAAACTTCCATACAATAAATCTTCCATACAATAAAACTTCCATACAATAAATCAAAACCTTGGTGTTAAAGCAGGTAGAGACCCACAGTTGGCACAATGAGATGATATTCAGCCATGAAAGCTCCTGAAATGGGGCCTTTGGATTGTGGTTTAGATACACAACGTTTCTGTCGAATAATACTCATTTTCAGAGACGTGGGTTTGTTTAGACTCACTTGAGTCATAGCCTTTCTGTGTATGGAATCATCTCAATTTAAAGAGCATAATTTCTGCTGAAGTTTTGCACTGTGTATAAGGAGCTTTGAATTAATATCCTGCTTATTAAGCAGAAATAGTGAATTAAGTAAATATTTTGACTTTCCTCTGAAAGTTCGTTTGACTATTATACCAGGAGAAGATTTATTAGTGAGACATTGTTGGTCATTTATTCAGTAGTGGCTGGCTATAAGTTTTTAAAATTTAGAGACATAGTGCGGAATAGCCCCCCTCCTACCCCCCACACCCGCTGGTCCTTTGGGCTGCTAACATTAACCTACTAACCAGTATGTCTTTGGGTGAGGCAGGAAAATGGAACACCCAGAGGAAACCCGTGCATTCTATGGTGAGGATGTACAGAGGAGGTCAGGATTGAGCGCCCCGAGTTTTTAAAATCAGAGCAAGTCTATTCTGAGACAAACGAGGAACACTAGATATCTGAAACTGTTGAATTCACTGCAGTTAGGTCCTCAGGGTTAGGACATATCCAGTACAAGTGCTGTTCCTCAAGTTTCTGCTGGCTTCGGTGTAAAGTGCTAAAGACAGAGAAGTTAGAGGGACACTGAAGAGCAGAATAGAAGTTGCAGGCATCCAGAACCAGGATTACCCTTGCAAACTGAAGGAAGGGTGCCACAAATCAATAACCCAACATGCATTTAATTCTTTAAAAATGTTAATAAGGTGACATTGCGAGCACTAGATGCAGGCATTAAACTGGAAGTGGAATAAATACGTTGCTGCTTCATCTTAGAGCAGAGGCTCCCAATCTGGGGTCCATGGACCCCTCAGTTAATGGTAGGGGTCCATGCATTAAAAAGAAATGGTTGGGAACCCCTGCCTTAGAGGAATATTTAGATCTCTGGATGGCTGAGAGTGAAGCCTTAAGAAAGAGGGTTTTATGTCTTCTCTGGTTGCTTTTCCTACTGTCCAGTCTCCAAGATTAACACTCTAAGGGTGGGTTTAAAGTTTCTGACCCTTCCTTAGTTCTCTACTTCAGTGATGCAACGTGACAGGAGGTGGGTAGGGAGTATCTTTAAACAGTTGACCAGATTGAGTTGAAGACTTCAAGAAAACAAACAAGAAAGAAAGCCACACTAATAAAGCATCTTTTATGTCCCTTTTGGATATCTTAAACACTTTACAGCTAACAACACACAAAAAATGCTGGAGGAACGCAGCAGACCAGGCAGCATCTATGGAAAAAAGCATCGTCAAAATTTCAGGCCGCATAGATCATTTTCCATAGATGCTGCCTGGCCTGCTGAGTTCCTTCAGCATTCTGTATGTGTTGCTCGGATTTCCAACAACTGCAGATTTTCTCTTGTTTCTGATTTGATTACAACTAACAACATCTTTTTGAAGCATTGACACTGTTGGAAAGTAAACTACACAACAGCCAGTCTTTTCTTAGCAATTCCAAAAAGCAACAGAGGACTTGATTTTAGTTATGTTAAGTCAGGGATAAACATTGACGTGGACAGTAGGAGTAGCTTACCACTCTATCTCAAATTAGCACCATGGGGCTTTTTTTTAACATTATATGGTGATTTAATGTATCATTCAAATGACGGCACTTCTGAAGTGGCAGTATTGATTTGTGTGTTAAACTAGTGCAGCTTCATTGTTTGAAAGGCATTGTTGACTTTAAGTTTTGCTATTTTTTTCTATATTTCTAGATTTTTAAAATTAAACAAATTAATTTTGAGTGGTTTTGACTGCTCTTCGTCATTGAGGACATTTCCAGACAGTGAAACAGGCCTTTGATTCCATGAGTGCTGTGTTAGGGGCTGAAACCTTAGGGTCGACCGAAGAACACAAGAACAATAGAACTAGGAACAGGAGTGGGCCACCTGGTCCTTTGAACCTGCTCAGCCATTCAGTAAGTTTATGGCTCATCTGGCCAACTTTGCTAAGGAAGGTCAGAAACTTTAAACCCATTTTGGGCATAAAGACCACCCTTAGAATGTTAATCTTGGAGACTGGACAGTGGGAAAAGCAACCAGAGGAGATGTGAAACCCGCTTTCTTAAGGCTTCGCTCCCAACAATCTAGGGATCCAAATATTCCTCTAACACAGAGGTTCCTAACCCTTTTTATGCTGTGAACTCCTATCATTAATCGAGGGGTTCATGGACACCAGATTGGGAACCTCTGCTCTAAGATGAAGCAGCAACATATTTATTCCACTTCCAATTTAATGTATTAATACTCGCAATGTCATCGCATTTACATTTAAAAAATATCAAATGCACATTAAATCTACTTCCCACTTGCCATTTACCCATAACATATAATTCTCCTACTGTGCAAAGATCTATCTAACAGTATCTGAAATATATTTGATGAGGTAGCCTCTACTGTTCCATGGGTAGAGAATTCCACAGATACACTACTCCATGGGAAAAGCAGTTTCTTCTCATCTCCATCTTAAGTATACTCAGTGACAGGTGAGGCTATGTCCTCTAGTTTGTTATCTTACCTACAACCAGTGGAAACAATTTTCCTGCCTCTATCTTACGTAACCCTTTCATAATTTAATATGTTTCCATAAGATCTTCTCACATTGTATTCCAGTGCGCATACTCTAATCCAGGAATCTCAATCTCCCCTCATAGGCTAACCGGCTCATTTCTGGAATCAACTTGGTGAACCTCCACTCCAAAGCCAGTATTTCTTTTCTCAAGTAAGACCAGAACTGTGAGCTGCCTTAATAATTATTGCCTGGTAGCGCTCACATTGACAGTGATGAAATGCTTTGAGAGGTTGGTCATGACTAGGCTGAACTCCTGCCTCAGCAAGGAACTGGACCTATAGCAATTTGCCTATCACCACAGTAGGTCAACGGCAGATGCAATCTCAATGGCTCTTCACACAACTTTAGACCACCTGGACAACACAGGCATCTATGGCAGGATGCTGTTCATTGACTGTAGCTCAGCATTTAATACCATCATTCCCACAATCCTGACTGAGAAGTTGCAGAACCTGGGCCTCTGTACCTCCCTCTGTAATTGGATCCTCAACTTCCTAACCAGAAGACCACAATCTGTGCGGATTGGTGACAACATATCCTCTTCGATGATGATCAACACTGGAGCACCTCAGGGGTGTGTGCTTAGCCCAGTGCTCTACTCCCTATATACACATGACTGTGCGACTAGGCATAGCTGAAATACCATCTACAAATTTGCTAAAGATATAACCATTGGTGGTAGAATCTCAGGTGGTGACGAGATGGTGTACAGGAGTGAGATATGTCAACTAGTGGAGTGGTGCCACAGCAACAACCTGGCACTCAACGTCAGTAAGACGAAAGAGCTGATTGTGGACTTCAGGAAGGGTAAGATGAAGGAACACATACTAGTCCTCAAAGAGGGATCAGAAGTGGAAAGAATGAGCAGTTTCAAGTTCCTGGGTGTCAAGATCTCTGAGGATATAACCTGGTCCCAACATATCAATGTAGATATAAAGAAGGCAAGACAGCAGCTATACTTCATTAGGAGTTTGAAGAGATTTGGCATGTCAACAAATACATACAAAAACTTCTATAGGTGTACTGTGGAGAGCATTCTGACAGGCTGCATCACTGTCTGGTAAGGGGTGGGGAGGTGCTACTGCACGGGACTGAAAGAAGCTGCAGAGGGTCATAGATTTAGTCAGCTCCATCTTGGGTACTAGCCTACAAAGTACTCAGGACATCTTCAGGGAGCGGTGTCTCTGAAAGACAGCGTCCATTATTAAGGACCTCCAGCACCCAGGGCATGCCCTTTCCTCACTGTTACCATCAGGTAGGAGGTACAGAAGCCTGAAGGCAAACACTCAGTGATTCAAGAACAGCCTCTTCCCTTCTGCCATCTGATTCCTAAATGGACATTGAACCCTTGGACATTACCTCACTTTTTAATATACAGCATTTCTGTATTTTTTGCACATTTTTAAAATCTATTCAATATATATATATATTGTAATTGATTTACTTATTTATTCTTATTATTATTTTAGCACTTATCATTATTTTTTCTATATTATGAATTACATTGAACTGCTGCTGCTAAGTTAACAAATTTCACATCACATTCTGGTGAAAATAAACCTGGTTCTGATTCTGAACTGCATTCGACATTTCAGTGTGTCTTCACCAGAACCCTGTAAAGATGCAGCATATCTTGCCTGCTTGAATTTTAGCTCTAGTAATGAAAGTCAACATACCCTTTGCCATCTTGATAACCTGTTGCATCTGCAAACCAACCTTGCAATTCATGCACAGGTACTCCCAAGTCCCTTTGCTAACAGCACACTGAAATCCTGAAATCTTCCGCTATTTAAATAATAATCTGATTTTCTATTTTTCTTTCCAAAGTGGATGGCCATGCATCTACCAACATTGTACTCCACTTGCCACTTGTCTATCACTGTCTGGTGTGGAGGGGCTATTGCACAGGCATAGAAAAAGCTGCAGGAAGTTGCCAGCTCCATCGTGGGCAGTAGCCATCCTAGCATCAGGGACATCTTCAAAAGGCCATGACTCAAAAAAGGACAGGCCCTCTTCTCATTGCTACAATCAAGGAGGAGGTAGAGGAGCCTGAGGACACACACTCAACATTTTAGGAACAGCTTCTTCTTCTTTGCCATCAGATTCTGAATTGACAATTAATGTACGTATACTACCTCACTATATATTTTTTGTCTCTTTTTTACTCATCATTATGTGCCATTTTGTATGACGTGGGTGATCATGTTGTCCATGACCATGATTTTCTTGGTAAATTTTTTTCCAGAAATGGTTTGCCTTCTTCTGGACAGCGTCTTTACAAGATGGGTGACCCCAGCCATTATCAATACTCTTCAGAAATTGTCTGCCTGGCTTCAATAATCAGGACTTGTGATATGCACCAGCTGCTCTTATGGCCATTCACCACCTGCTCCCATAGTTTCACATGACCCTGATCAGGGCTGAGGTGGGGTTGGTAAACAGGTACCACACCTTGCCCAAGGGTGATCTGCAGGCTAGTGGAGGGAAGAAGCACCTTATACTTCTTTTGGCAGAGATGTATCTCCATTTCGCCACCTACTACTTTGCACTACTTATTAATTAAATTTAACTTATATTCAAAGATTCAAAGCACACTTGTTATCAAAGAATATATAAATTATACAACTTTGAGATTTGCCTGCTCATAGGTAGCCACAAAGCAACAAACCCAAAAGAACCCAAATAAAGAAAAAAATAAAAACAAAGGACCAAGAAAAAGAAAAAAGTACACAAATCAGGCAAACAATTGAAGCGAGCAAAATCATTCTGAACCAAATTTAGTCCTCAGATCCAAACCCTGGAGCAGCCTGGAGTGGGCGCAAAGCCTCACTTATCAGCTCATTTGGAGCATGCAGGCCTCTCCGTCACATCTTCTACCAGTCTGTTGGTCCCAGTACAATCTTCTATGCGGTGGTGTGCTGGGGTAGTGGCATCAATACAGGTGATGCCAACAGGATCAATAAACCGATCAGAAAGGCTGGCTCTGTTATAGGGGTCAAATTGGAGGCTGTGGTAGAACAAGGACCCTATGGAAAGTCGTGGTTATTCTGGACAATGTTTCTCACCCTCTACATGCCACCTTGGCTGAACAGGTGTGCACTTTTAGTATTAGACTAAGATAACTGCACTGCTCCAAAGAGCACTGAGAGGTCTTTCTTATTCTTGGCCATTCGGCTCCATGAGTCCACCTATGCCAGGAGTGATGACTCCCTTCTGTTGGACTGTTTGAGGTAACTTATTTTTTATTCTTTCTCACTTCTCTTATAATATTTGTATACCTGTGCACTTGTAATGCTACTGTGACACTGTCATTTCCTATGGGATCAATAAAGTATCTATCTATCAATCATAGTAGTGGGCATGGAATGCAGCAGCTGGGGCAGTCTTCATAGCCTCAGCGCCATGGAGAGAGGAGTGACCATCACGGAGAACAAGTGAAATCGGATCTCGCCTCGGATCCCGACACCCTGTCTTGTCAGTCTATCTGCGACAAAACAACGGAACAGCGAAAGGCTCCGACAACCCAGAGAGAGGAATGAACATTGCGGACAGTAAATTAAATCGGATCTCAACTCCGATCTGGGCCAACGTTTAAATTGTCTAACAATGGATCATAGTTTGCACTATGACCTGGCTAATGCGTAGGACTCTATTGTAAATTATAGTTGTTTATTAATATGCATTGTAATGTACTGTCACCACAAAGCAACATATTTCGTGACATAAGCCAGTAATATTGAGCCTAGTTCTGATCCTGATTGTGATGTATCACTCTGCAGACTCTCTGCATCCTCTGCACAATTCGTTTTTCTACTCAATTTAGTGCTGATGACAAACTTAGATATGGTACACTTGGTTCCTTCTTCCAAATGGTTGACGTATATCACCAGGAGCCACCTGGTGGTCTGGTTTCCACTTGGAGCCCAATCTGCTTAAGGGATAGTTGTGGGACCAAGGCATTAAAGTTGTTGGTACCTGCAGAAGATTAGATTGACTGCACGCTGGTGTGAGGTGGAATGAACATATACACTGGTGTGAGATTCACTCACAAAAGTCAACGATGTGGGACTTTAACCCAAAGCTGAAATTTCTATCAACTGAGCCACAGCTGAGTCCTTGGGACAGCTTGGGTTGATAATGTTTAACTTACTGACTGAGCATAAGGCCATTGCTTTTGAGTCAGGTGTGACAGAAGTGAAACTCACATGATTTCTCTTGGAATATCTGACCTCGAAAACCTGTTTTACTCATTTCTTTATTGAAAATTTGCTTCTTGGGATTGACATAAAATTAAGATCAAATCAAGTGGACAGCAAAGCTTAGATATAATTGAATATTTAAATATGTCTTCTAGCTCGTAATCAAGTAGTCTATAACTGCATCAGCAAGTGCTAACATGTCATTAACAAACATCTATTAAATGATGTCTTTTTAACATTTCATACATTGTTATTGGGTTGATTTTATTTAATCCATTCTTCTAATTCAGGAACATAGTAACAAAAGAGATTCTAGAGTGTTCCATATCTTATCACCCAAGGTAAACTTACCTTCACAGGTTAGTTAATGAATGCTGTCCTTGAGCTTTTAGAGAATGTTTTAATACTAACATGGATTAGCACAGATAGCGCCAATGCATATGTGTGGATTTATTAGAAACATTGGATAAAGGTAATGGTTTGCTCAATTTCTCTATTTAAATATTTTTCTCATTATTCAGCAAAAAAACTATCCAGTGTGTTTCCTATCAGTTGTAAAAAGTGACTTGTCTTTAGGATATAAAATTTGCATTATGGAGTGATTGTCTATTACAGAAATCACCTGATTTTTCTTTTTCTTGATTTAGCTTGCAACAACAGCTATAAGGTATGCTGATAATTCAAAGTTCAAAGTAAATTTATTATCAAAGCACACATATTCCACCATATACAATTCTGAGATTACTTTTTTTTTGTGGGCAATCACAGTAAATACAAGAGACACAATAGAGTCAATGAAAGGCCACACCCAAAATGGCGGATAACAAAAAAAACCTCTAACAAACTGTGCAGATACAAAAAAGAGAAATAATAATAATAAGTAAGCAAAAATATCGAGAACATGAGGTGAAGAGTCCTTGAAACTGAGTCCATTTAAGTGGGAAGAGTACAAAGATGGGGCGAGTGAAGTTGAGTGAAGTTCTCCCTTCTGCTTCAGAAGTCTGATGGGTGAGGGGTAATAACTGTTCCTGAACCTGGCAGTGAAGGTCCGGAGGCTGCTGTACCTTCTTCCTGATGGCAGAAGAAAGAGAGCATGGCCAGGATTGTGGGGGTCCTTGATGATGGATGCTGCTTTCCTGCAACAGCGCTTCATGTAGATGTACTCAATGGTGGGGAGGGCTTTATCCGTGATGGACTGGACCGTATCCAGTACATTTTGCAGGCTTTTCTGTTCAAGGGCATTTGAGATTCCTTTCCAGGTTGTGATGCACAAGTCAATATTCTCTCTGCCACACATCTACAGAAACACTCACAACACGCTGGAGGAACTCAGCAGGTCGGGCAGCATCCGTGGAAAAGATCGGTCGACGTTTCAGGCCGGAACCCTTCGCCAGGACTGAAGAGGAAAGCGGCAGAGGCCCTATAAAGAAGGTGAGGGGAGGGTGGGAAGGAGAAGGCTGGTAGGTTCCAGGTGAAAAACCAGTAAGGGGAAAGATAAAGTGGTGGGGGAGGGGAGCAGGGAGGTGATAGGCAGGAAAGGTGAAGAAGGAATAGGGGAAAACACAATGGGTAGTAGAAGGAGGTGGAACCATGAGGGAGGTGATAGGCAGCTGGGGGAGGGGGCAGAGTGACATAGGGATAGAGGAAGGGAGGAGGAGAATTCTATGTTCTTCTATAGAGGAAGGAAGTTGGAGAATTCTATGTTCATCTATAGAGGAAGGAAGTTGGAGAATTCTATGTTCATACCAAGGGGCTGGAGACTACCTAGACAGTATATGAGGTGTTGCTTCTCCAACCTGAGTTTAGCCTCATCATGGCAGTAGAGGAGGCCAGGTATGGACATATCTGAATGGGAATGGGAAGCAGAGTTGAAGTGGGTGGCTACCGGGAGATCCTGTCTGTTGTGGCAGACGGAGCGGAGGTGCTCGACGAAGCGGTCCCCCAATCTGCATCGGGTTTCAGCGACGTAGAGGAGGCCGCACCGGGTGACCCCAACAGACTCGCAAGTGAAGTGTTGCCTCACTTGGAAGGACTGTTTGGGGCCCTGAATGGTGGCAAGAGAGGAGGTGTAGGGACAGGTGTAGCACTTGCGCTTACAGGGATAAGTGCCGGGTGGGAGATCCGTGGGGAGGGTCATGTGGACTAGGGAGTCCAGCCCCTTGGTATGAGATATGTCCATACATGGCCTCCTTTACTGCCAAGATGAGGCTAAACTCAGATTGGAGGAGCAACACCTCTTATACCATCTAGGTAGTCTCTAGCCCCTTGGTATGAACACAGAATTCTCCAACTTCCGGTAATTCCCTCCTCCTCCCTTCCTCTATCCCTATGTCACTCTGCCCCCTCCCCCAGCTGCCTATCACCTCCCTCATGGTTCCACCTCCTTCTACTACCCATTGTGTTTTCCCCTATTCCTTCACCTTTCCTGCCTATCACCTCCCTGCTTCCCCTCCCCCACCCTTTTATCTTTCCCTTAATGGTTTTTCACCTGGCGCCTACCAGCCTTCCCCTTCCCACCCTCCTCCTACCTTTTTTATAGGGCCTCAGCCCCTTCCCTATTCAGTCCTGACGAAGGGTTCCAGCCCGAAACGTCAACTCATCGTTTCCACGGATGCTGCCCGACCTGCTGAGTTCCTCCAGCGTGTTGTGAGTGTTGCTTTGACCTCAGCATCTGCAGATTATTTTGTGTTTACACACCTACAGAAGTTTGTCAAAATTTTAGATGGCACGCCGATTCTTCACAAACTTCTAAGGGAAGTAGAGGCGCTGTTGTATTTTCTTCATAACGACACAGGATGGATCCTCTGAAATGACAACGAGGAATTTAAAGTTGCTGATCCTCTCCACCTCTAATCCCCTGATGAGAACTGGCTCATGAATGTCTGGTTTCCTCCTCCTGAGGTCAATAATTATCTCACGGTCTTGCTGAGTGACAGCCCTTTGTGGCTCCACTCAGTCAGATTTCCAGTCTCCCTCCAGAATCCTGATTAGTCACTAACTTTGATTTGGCCAACAACAGTGGAGCTGTCGTCAAATTTAAATATTGCATTAGGGTTTGCTTATCCTTACTGTCATAAGTATAAGGTGCGTAGGGCAGGGGTCCAAGCATACAGACTTATGGTGCACTGGTGCTGAAGAAGATAGTGGAGTGACGTTGTTGCCAATCAGAACTGACTGGGGTTTGTATGCGAGGAAATCAAGGATCCAGTTGCATAAAGAGGTAGTAAGTCTTAGGTCTTGAACCGTATTGATTAGTTTTGAGGGGATGATAGTATTGAATGCTGAGGTGTAGTCAATGAAGAGCATCCTGATGTATACATCATCGCTGTCTAGATGTTCCAAGATTGAGTGAAAAGCCAATGAGATGGTAACTGCTGTTGACCTGATGAGACGGTAAGCAAATTGGAGCAGATCCAAGTCACTTCTCAGACAGGAGTTGATATGTTTCATCACAATCCTGTCAAAGCAATTCATCATGCTGGATGTAAGTCCTACTGGATGATAGTCATCGAGGCAGGTTACCACATTCTTCTTAGATACCGGTATAATTGAAGCTTGCTTGAGGTAGGTGGGCACCTCAGACTGCTGAAGTGAGTCATTAAAGATATCAGTGAACACTCTAACCAGATGATTAGCACAGGTTTTTAGAACTCAGCCAGGTAGCCAGACTGGGCCAGATGCTTTCTGTGGGCCCCATACTTGCCTCAAAGACTGAAAATACAGGGGCATCGGGGGCTTTGGGAGATTGTGATGGTTCCTCCTTGTTTTGATGTAGCTAATGTACCTACATTTATGAAAGGAATTTGACAATGTCTGTTGTAAGTTGATACAGTTTTAGACACATTGCTGATGTTACAGTTATTGTGAATCCTTTCCCCTCATTACAAATCAGTTTTGCACAGACCTTCATATGGGAGGAAAGATGATTGCGTGAATTTCCTTGGAGTATCTGTCAAGTAGGGTGCCATGCACAGTCCTGATTTGCTGGAGACAAACGTGAGAGAACGGAGGAACATCTGGAGAAACTTCTGAAATCCCTTTCTCGCTGCCGCTGTTACTGTGTGATCCAGAATCTCCGGAGGGGAAGGCCCTGAGTCCTCGGCTTTGCTTGTTGCTCGGTGGCCAGGACAGGGTCGAAACACTCGGCAGAGATGGTGCTCGGTACTCGGTGTCGAAAGGCTGGTCGGAGGCTCGAAGTTTTCGGACAGACTCAGAGTCGGCTGTGGTCGGGTGCTTCTAATGCATCAACAGTTGTCGGTGCCTGGAGGTTTATGGCAGAGAGAGTTTCTCCTTTCTGCTGCCTGCTATTGGAGACTACAGGGAGTCGATTGGAACTTCGAGACTTTTTTTTTACCGTTACCATGGTCTGCTCTTTATCATATTATGGTATTGCTTTGCACTGCTGTAACTATATGTTATAATTATGTGGTCTTGTCAGTGTTAGTCTTTGGTTTGTCCTGTTTTTTTTGTGATATCACTCAGGAGGAACATTGTATCATTTCTTAATGCATGCATGCATTTCTAAATGACAATAAACGAGGACTGAGTGTCCTCATAATCTAAAAAAAAATCTAACTCCTAGCATTACCAGGACTTTATGTAACTAGATTTGGAACAACTTTAAGTTAACTTCCAGATTGGATGCTGTGTCATGTCATGTCATAGAACATAGAATAGAACAGCATAGTACAGGTCCTCTGGCTTATGATGTTGTGCCAATTGCTTACCCTATTCTAAGATCCATTAACCCTTCCCTCCCACACAACCCACTATGTCATGTCATTTGTCATCATTGACATTCGAGGATAATTCAGTCCCCGTATGAAGCCTTAACCACTGCCATTATGTTATATTATAGTCACCCCACTTTATGCGAATTGGGACAAAGTCGTGTGGAATTCATCTACAGGACAGAGTGGGCGAGTGGAGTAAATCTGGAATGTTACAATTCCACTGCAGCTACTAGAATGTGATGACAATGTGAAGTTTATGCAACTGTCTACATTAAAAATATTGTCATGGAAATCTCCATTGCAAAAAGTTGGTTCACAAAAATAATTTTTTAAAAATAAATTACAGTTTGCATTGTCAGCTTCTTCAGTGAACAATATCATGTGGGGACTGAATTTTTTAAACATGGGAACACTAATTTTAAGCCTTTTGCATGATTGGGTAATTACTACCACAACAAATAAAAAACATACAAAGGTAGCAGGATTTTTAGGTACAGAAAAGCTTGACTTCTAAAATTCTGACATCTTCTATGAGGCAAGGCGAAACACTAATCCTCCTGCAAATGTGTACCATCAAAAATGTTTGATACATAGCATCCTTTGGGATAGAGCCTCCTACATTCCTTCAAGATTGTGTGACAAGGGCAAAGATAATTGATGATACCTTCTCACTAAATTTATAGCAATTCCCTCCTGAGAAAGTTAGTGAGCAGTGAAGCTATATTTCAAGTACTGTTTAATGACCTAATAAATTTGAAGAGCTTTTCCTAAAACACTTCCACCAGCTGCACTCTATACCACTTCCCTCCAATCACATCCATTATGATTATTCTAACATGACACATCAAGATTTTGTATAAAACACTGTTTTGTATATGAAAGAATACGGAATTCTCATTTAACTCATGTTTAAGGAAAAAAAGAGGACTTCTTTTTTCAGGCATACTGATAATCTTTTATGTTTTCAGATTAAACATGAACCTGCAACTATTTTGTATGTTATTTTCAAATAGTTGAGTTAAATTAAAATCTCAAATAAAATTGCATAACTTGCTCACTTGCTATCTCTAAGTGTCGCAATTCTCTAATATCTAGGCAGTAAGATTTTCCTTCCACTCAATATACTTTGTGTAATTCAATCTAAACTATTAATAGTTCCCATCTGAGCTTGAATGTGTACCCTGCTATTGTGCAGTTAGCAAATATCAAACATATTGAGAGTGTTTAGTCTAAATATACCCTTTGGGATATTGAGATTTCGAGAAAATCCCCCTGTTATGATTTGAACAGGAACCACATACTTCTCACATTCCAATGCAAAAGATTGCTTCTCCAGAGAAGTCTACGCTATACGCATGGTGATGAAGGAGGCAGCATGTGTTGGGTGAACAATAAGTCCATTTACTGGAAACTATAAATCCTGATCTTTCAAACTGTATAAATAATATTCTGACCTGATATATGTCTCAGACTACAAACTATAGGTCAAGGTTATTGAGTAAAGTTAACAGAAACAAAAAAACAATAGCGTAGAGAAAAATCATTGTTTCACTAATCTATGGTTATACAAATCAAACCTTTCAGAGTTCTGGTCTTTGCAGATTACTTTGATACTTTGGAGCAATATCCACTGTGTGAATTTTATATGTGAAATTAGATATTTACTACATTCTCTATTAGCACCAGCTCATTCCAGGTTCTTGATGGAGCAGAGATTAATCTTTACTTTCAATCATGTCAGAGTTACAAAGTTTACCTAGGAAATTGTATATCCACAGACAACTCAACTTACTTCAGCTAGCGGTAGAAAAGGGATTGATTGCAATCCTTTTCCAAAGGACGAGCAACATACTGCTTGACTTGGAGACCAAACTCACAAATAAACAAATCATAAATCACAATATCATCCTATTAAAATTTGTCAATCATTATAGAGATCAGCAAACACCCAAATGCAAACACTAATACTTCAATAAAACAAATAACAATCAACACTCCTTTTAGAACAGTCAAGGATCTTTGAAGAGGCAACCATAAAAGCAGAGGACAGGTCTAGCTGTTGGTAATCCTTCCTGCCTTTGGTTACACAGTTGTCCACTCCAGTCATTAACTTGGAGGGCTCATTTTTCCCCCAGGAAAGAGAAACAAACACAACTGAAAGAATCAATTGTAATAGATAGCTGTTAAATTAAAACTATTAAAGACAATTTAAAATTGTCATGCACTGACCACCGTCTCGGGTCACATAAAAAAACAATTGCTTCTATTGTGAATAAACTAGATTAAGAATCAGAATTAGATTTATTATCACTAATTGTTAACTGTTGATTTACAGCATTTATTACAATGCAAACAAAATTTCAAAATTAAGCAAGTAGTGCCAAAAAACATCAGAATAATGAGGACTCAGCAGAAATCCGATAGCAGTGAAAAAGAACCAGGAAACATTGAAAGAAAAATCAGCAGGTTCGGGAGCAGCTGTGGAAAGAGGAACAGTTCCAGGAATCTTGAAGGAGCGATGCCTCAGAAAGGTGGCATGTCATTAAGGACCCCCATCACCCAGGACATACCCGGTCGTCACTGCTGCCATCAGGAAGGAGGTATAGGAGTCTGAAGGCACACACTCAGTGACTCAGGAACAGCTTCTTCACCTTTGCCATCCAATTTCTGAATGGACATTGAACCCATGAACACTACATTACTTTTTAATTTTTATTTTTGCACTACTTATTTAATTTAAATATTTCATTTAACTATTTAATATATACATATATACTTACAGTAATTCTAAGCTTTTTTCTTTCTTTATTATTATGTATTGCTTTGTTCTGCTGCCACAGGGGCAACAAGTTTCACGACATATGTGGTGATACTAAACCTGATTCTGATTCTGAATCTGGGTTAATGTTTAAAATCTGAGCCCAATAAGTCTCAGAACTAAGAGTGAGACAGCTAGTTAAGGCAGCAGAGAGGATGGGGGAGAGCAAAGGGTGGAACAAAGGGCACTTCTCTGAATTAAGGTTGTTTCTGTAATGAAAGATCCCCGACCTGAAGCATAAAATATTTTTCTTTTTCCAGATGCTGCCTGGCCTGCTGTATTTTCCAGCATTTTCTGTTTTCATTTCAGGTTTCTTGCATCTGCTGATTTTCCTGATGAAGGGTCTCGGCCCGAAACGCCGACTGTACCTCTTCCTGGCCTGCTGCGTTCACCAGCACTTTTTTTGTGTGTTGCTTGAATCTCCAGCATCTGCAGATTTCCTCGTGTTTGACTTTTTTTCCACTTACATTGCATGGTCTTGAACGGGTATCAGTTTCAATACTCTAAGGTGGTTAATCTCTGCTGGGCCTAGTCGACTTCCTTCAGTAAAGTGATAAAGTTTGCGGCTTTTAATTTAGCTACCTACTGAAGCTTATTGCTGACTTAAAGACAGATACAGTCATAAGTATTCCTGGTGGATGTACAAGATTTCAAGGAATAGATGAAATAGTCGGTCAAAATTAAGAGCAATAAAATTCTCTGTAGGAAAATGTGAGTTCATTCACTTTGGACCTAAAAAGTAAAAGAATGGATGATTTTTACATAATATTACAGCTAGAAGTAGTGAGAGGCCCAAATAAGTTTGTCCTATCCAAAGGCATTGGGATCTCCAAAGATGTAACACAGTGAAGAAAAGCCCATGTATGTAGCTGAAGCTTGTAGTTTCTAATATGATAGAGCTATCTACAGAGAAATGCCCCTTATTGTAATACATAATACAGCTGCTGTACCAGAGACACACTAAACAAATGCCACAAACAACATTAGACGAGAACATCACAAGGCCAAGTCATAACATGAAGCAAAAACCACACTCTGATCAAAAATACCCTTGAAGTATACTACTTGAGAGCACAGATCCAAATAACTGGCGTTCACATAGCGTCATAATTCAGAAAAATGTGGTGAAGTGTTTTTACAGTGGAGTGAGCCAATTGAGGAGCAGGTTGTCCAATCGTTTGATTGAAGATTAAGCAGAGAATAATTTCAGAATGTGGGGCTCATGCAGTTAACGTTATTCATCAGATCAATACAGGGCAAGGGGCTGGAGTCAGTGTTAAAAACTATTGGACTGTAAGAATTTGGCAAGATGGGGAGGCCAAAGCTGCGAAGGTCCGCAAGTAGATGGCTGAGGATTTTAGATGAGGCAACTGAAGCTGGTTGTGCTCACTCTGACCTGGACTTGACCAGCCCTAACCCGGGATCGTGTCTGAGTCCAAACACCCTTGATCTACCCATTTTGGACTGGTGATGGAGAGGGCAAAACTATGAGAAGCTCCATATGTGGTCAAACGAATCCAGAATACCAAAGCTCATGACATTTCACAAATGTATGGGCAAATAGCATAAAGATATTGACACAACTTAAACACATTAAAAGGCAATAAACATAAAGAAAACCATCCACAGCTTAGAAAGAGAATACGACTACATACAGATGTTCTGGAACTGCCTTTGTATTAAAACATGTGTTGATGAGCAGAAATTAACTGGAACATTTCTGTGAATGCTAAACTACTTAAGTTAATTGTGAGTTTCTGAATAACCACTGTTTTATGTTCAATCCATGATGTTTGTAG
Source organism: Mobula birostris (assembly GCF_030028105.1). NCBI lineage: Eukaryota > Metazoa > Chordata > Chondrichthyes > Myliobatiformes > Myliobatidae > Mobula > Mobula birostris. The sequence goes on from NC_092393.1 coordinate 24,708,850, forward strand.
TACTATTGTTATTAAAAATTCTGCTTTTCTACATTCATGTGACATACGTTTCACAGGGGTGAAGAAACCCGACCCAAGATAGCTGGAACATTTTAAAAAGTCCAAAACAAGAGCAGAAACCTGATTTTCCTTATGATGTATTTCTCTTAAATAAAAGGAAGACGACTTTTCTGGCAAACTCTTAAGAAAATGTAAATTATCCGTCGATTGGGAAAGCAACATTTGGGAATTTACATTGCACATTGTCTTTTCTATGCAGTAACAGCTGTTATCTCTTTTGAATATCTGTCATTAAAAGGCAGTACCAGTCATATGACGCTGTGTTAACAAAGTGTCCACATGCTGAAATAGCAAATGTTTAGTTAACTGCCCAAAGTTGATGCCCTCCAAATAAAGCTGACATGATGATCTTCATTCTCATCCACACCATGGCTGCATATAACCTTCTCCATGGCAACCATAATGCCGATCGCAGACTACCACCTTGTTAAAGACTTCTCATGATGTCATCCCCTTCAATAGCTCAAGAGAAAATGATTTGAAAGTTTGCTTTTCAATAGACCAGGGGGAATAATCAGAACAGGCCGTTCTCAGGCCAGGAGGTTGAGACTTGCAGTGTGAGCAGTAAGTAAAGGATGAGGATATGATAGTCAGCACACAGGCCCAGGGATTGAGCAATGCAGTCAATGGTAGCTTTAATGAAATGTTGTCAAGGGACCAAATCTGAAGCATGTTTCAGTTTAAGTTGAGTCTATTGTCATGTGCACAAGTACGATAAAATAATTACAAAGGAAAACTGCTTGTAGCAACACACAATGTAAATTATACATAGAATTATACATACAGTGAAAAACAAGTCTGCAAAAGCAAGATCTTTGTGCAAAGAAAAACACATAAATATTCTATCTTTATTCTATCTATTTTTGGCAAAAAAATAAATCAAGGAAGGTAGTGCACCCGTGGTTGACAAGAGAAATTAGGGATAGTATCAATTCCAAAGAAGAAGCATACAAATTAGCCAGAAAAAGTGGCTCACCTGAGGACTGGGAGAAATTCAGAGTTCAGCAGAGGAGGGCAAAGGGCTTAATTAGGAAGAGGAAAAAAGATTATGAGAGAAAACTGGCAGGGAACATAAAAACTGACTGTAAAAGCTTTTATAGATATGTAAAAAGGAAAAGACTGGTAAAGACAAATGTAGGTCCCCTACAGACAGAAACAGGTGAATTGATTATGGGGAGCAAGGACATGGCAGACCAATTGAATAATTACTTTGGTTCTGTCTTCACTAAGGAGGACATAAATAATCTTCCAGAAATAGTAGGGGACAGAGGGTCCAGTGAGATGGAGGAACTGAGCGAAATACATGTTAGTAGGGAAGTGGTGTTGGGTAAATTGAAGGGATTAAAGGCAGATAAATCCTCAGGGCCAGATGGTCTGCATCCCAGAGTGCTTAAGGAAGTAGCCCAAGAAATAGTGGATGCATTAGTGATAATTTTTCAAAACTTGTTAGATTCTGGGCTAATTCCTGAGGATTGGAGGGTGGCTAATGTAACCCCACTTTTTAAAAAAGGAGGGAGAGAGAAACCGGGGAATTATAGACCGGTTAGCCTAACGTCGGTGGTGGGGAAACTGCTGGAGTCAGTTATCAAAGATGTGATAACAGCACATTTGGAAAGCGGTGAAATGATTGGACAAAGTCAGCATGGATTTGTGAAAGGAAAATCATGTCTGACGAATCTCATAGAATTTTTTGAGGATGTAACTAGTAGCGTGGATAGGGGAGAACCAGTGGATGTGGTATATTTGGATTTTCAAAAGTCTTTTGACAAAGTCCCACACAGGAGATTAGTGTGCAAACTTAAAGCACACGGTATTGGGGGTAAGATATTGATGTGGATAGAGAATTGGTTAGCAGACAGGAAGCAAAGAGTGGGAATAAACGGGACCTTTTCAGAATGGCAGGCAGTGACTAGTGGGGTACCGCAAGGCTCAGTGCTGGGACCCCAGTTGTTTACAATATATATTAATGACTTGGATGAGGGAATTAAATGCAGCATCTCCAAGTTTGCGGATGTCACGAAGCTGGGCGGCAATGTTAGCTGTGAGGAGGATGCTAAGAGGATGCAGGGTGACTTGGATAGGTTGGGTGAGTGGGCAAATTCATGGCAGATGCAATTTAATGTGGATAAATGTGAAGTTATCCACTTTGGTGGCAAAAATAGGAAAACAGATTATTATCTGAATGGTGGCCGATTAGGAAAAGGGGAGGTGCAACGAGACCTGTGTGTCATTATACACCAGTCATTGAAAGTGGGCATGCAGGTACAGCAGGCGGTGAAAAAGGCGAATGGTATGCTGGCATTTATAGCGAGAGGATTCGAGTACAGGAGCAGGGAGGTACTACTGCAGTTGTACAAGGCCTTGGTGAGACCACACCTGGAGTACTGTGTGCAGTTTTGGTCCCCTAATCTGAGGAAAGACATCCTTGCCATAGAGGGAGTACAAAGAAGGTTCACCAGATTAATTCCTGGGATGGCAGGACTTTCATATGAAGAAAGACTGGATGAACTGGGCTTGTACTCGTTGGAATTTAGAAGATTGAGAGGGGATCTGATTGAAACGTATAAAATCCTAAAGGGATTGGACAGGCTAGATGCAGGAAGATTGTTCCCGATGTTGGGGAAGTGCAGAACGAGGGGTCACAGTTTGAGGATAAAGGGGAAGCCTTTTAGGACCGAGATTAGGAAAAACTTCTTCACACAGAGAGTGGTGAATCTGTGGAATTCTCTGCCACAGGAAACAGTTGAGGCCAGTTCATTGGCTATATTTAAGAGGGAGTTAGATATGGCCCTTGTGGCTACGGGGATCAGGGGGTATGGAGAGAAGGCTGGTGCAGGGTTCTGAGTTGGATGATCAGCCATGATCATAATAAATGGTGGTGCAGGCTTGAAGGGCCGAATGGCCTACTCCTGCACCTATTTTCTATGTTTCTATGTTTCTATATATACTGTATATAATTGTATAATGTATTCTATACTAGCAATAAGATAAAAATCTGCTTGGAGACTTAAATTGGGTGTTAAAAAAAGAGCAACAAGTGAAATATGTACAGATTGTGCAGGAGAAGTGGCTGTAAGGCCTGATCTTTGTAAATCTGCTTCTTTGAAAGATTCTGAAGGTAGGAGATCCAGCACTTAGAGCCTCATCAGGGGAACCAGCAAACCAAGCATCTCCGTAGAAATATGGCACTTGTCAATGACAAATCAAACACCCTGCTCTACATAAACTATAGTTCAGCAAGGCCATGTCTGGTCAGAGCAATTGGGAAATTTACTTTGGGTTTGATTTAAATAACCACACACACCCACCCCCCAAACGCACATGCCTCCCATGAAGATAAAACGCCAATTTTAAATTCTGGACCTAGAAAATGGATCTTTTGGCAACCTTTAAAAAAATGTGTAAGTCCTGTGTTAAAGTGATTTAATCTACATTAGATCATGCCAACAATTATTTCCATATGAAATTCTGCCCAGTGGGAAATTAGATTAGGCAGCTTTGTTGCTTTTGCCTTAGTATGTCTGATGTTTCTCTAGAGTTTGGCATGAACCTATTGACCTCACAAGTCATACAAACCACATTTCCTTCTATAGCGACATAAATTGGATTTACTGTATAAGGTGCAACCTTTGCCTGTTGGTTAACAATGAGGAATTCAAAATGAACCCCTTTTGCTTTTATATCCGTTCAGACTGATGCTCTGCTGACATTGGGTTACTTGATATAACAGCTTTAGAACTGACTACAAGTGCATCAAGATTACACTAACTGAGGAGTGATTTCATTCAACGCTAAGCCCCTGAGGTGTTCACCTAATGGCTATCTCAGTGATGACATCAGTAATGATCTGAAATGTTGACTATTCCATTTCCCTTCACAGGTTTTGCCTGATCCGTTGAGTTCTCCAGAATCTTGTTTGTTGTTCCAGATTACAATTTCTGCTATTTCTTGTGTCTCCATTAACATGGCAATGATTGGCTAGTCAGAGATATCAAGAAATAAAGTTAAGAAATGTCATCTGTAAGGAGACCATATCCACAGAGTCTTCATAAAAACCTGGACTCCTCCAGTGAACTATGTGTTAATAGGTTTAGGTTTTCCATGGTTGTCGGTACTGACTTCCTACAGGGAGGTCTTCATCAAAGTCTTGTGTCTGGATAGCTACCAATGTGAAAGTCAAGTTCATATTGACCTGCAGAGTTCTAATTTCAAGATGGAAGTCTGTCATGTCTGACAATTTGCTGCTCACCAGTGAATCAGACAGATCACCAGTCCTGTGCTTACATGGAGATATGTAACTTTCCTCTGGCACAGAGTGTTGCTTCCTATGAGTACAGGCAGCCACTGACTTCACTCAAGTGCTACAATGGATTCCATTAATGACCCTGGTCTTTGCATCACCAGCAATAGTTTCCATTGCCTCAATATTCAGGGGGCGCTGAATCACAAGAAAGCGTCCTTGAATGTTTCTGGAAAGCTCACATGGTGTGTCCAGCCTCAAGGAGAGCAAACTGCCAGAATGATTCAGAATGGTTCTAAATGGTCCATGAACCCATCAATACTACTTTGCTATTCCTCTTTTGCACTTTTTTTGGTAACTTATAGAAATTTTATGTCTTGCACTGGTACTTCTGCAAGAAAACAATAAATTTCATGACATACAGTATGTCATGAAGGATCCCCCATCATCGAGGATGTGCTCAGTTCTCATTGCTACCTTCAGAGAGGGGTTTAGGAGCCAGAAGGCACACATTCAGTGATTCAGGAACAGTTTCTTCCCCGCTGACATCTGATTTCTGAATGAACATTCAACCCATGAACACTACCTCACTACATTTTAATTTTCATTTTTGCACTACTTATTTAATTTAACTATTTACTTACTGTAATTCACACTTTTCTCTATTATTATGTATTGCATTGCACAGCTGTCGCAAAGACAACAAATTTCTCAATGTATCCCGGTGATATTAAAGCTGATTCTGATTCTGATTTTAAGGTACATACCTTCCACGGCCAGCGTTATGTGGAGGTATGGATTCTGCGGACGAGGGCTACTCTCTGCACCCCATGCCCCTTTCAACATAAAATCATAGAGCTGTACAGAATAAGACCAGGCTCTTTGGCATACTGTACATATCAATGCTGACCATCACATCTATCTATAATACCCGCCTGCACTAATTCTATATCCCTCTATACCCTGCTCATTCAAGTTCCAGACAAGAAGCCTCTTAAATATTGTCATTGTTCCTGATTCCAACACCTCCCTTAGCAGCACATTCCTGATACCAGCTACACTGCATGAAAAATTTACCCCTAGATCTCCTTTAAACCTCCTCCCTCTCACCTTAAACTTATGCCCTGTTGTTTAAGACATCTCTACCATGGGACAGACTCCTATCTGTGTACTTCATAAACCTCCACTTAGTGGCTACTTAACTGGGCACCCCCTGTACCTAATAAAGAGGCCACTGAGTGCTGACGGTGGTTTTCTGTGGCTCTAGCCCATCCACGTCAAGGTTTGATAGAAGTTCTTTTGCACACCACTGTTGTAATGCATGGCCATTTGAGTTACTGTTGCCTTCCAGTCAGTTTGAACCGGTCTGACTATTCTCCTCTGACCTCTCTTAGTAGTAAGGCGTTTTCACCCACAGAACTGCCGCTGACTGGATTTTCATTTTGCTTTCCGCGCCATTCTCTGTAAACTCCAGAGGCTGTTGTGCGTGAAAATCCCAGGTGAGTAGTCCCAACATGGTTCTACGGTCAATTCGGTCACATTTCTTCCCCATTCTGATGTTTGGTCTGAACAACAACTGGCCATGCCTGCATGCGTTGAGTTACAGTAGCTACATCATAGGCTGATTAGATATCTACATCAATAAGCAGGTGTACAGGTGTACCTAATAAAGTGGCCACAGAGTATATAGTTTGTGATTATGCCATCTCTCAGCCAGACTATCAAACCCCTCCTTATAAATCAAGACCCCCCAACCCAGGCAATTTCCTTCTGAATCTTTTCTGTACCCTCTCCAGCTTAATACTAGCCCTTGTACACTGAGGCAACCAGATATACACAAGCAACCTATATTTTACTCTGAGTTAGATAAGCCATAGAAACATTGTGGAAACTGCCTGGGTCTTCTGACTTTGTGGTTCCTCTGTCAGCATCAGGATATGGTCATTGTTCTGCACAATTAGCAATCTCAAGAGAGCGTCAGCGCCAGGGGAAGGCAATATACAGAGTTGGAGCCTGAGGGCATGAGGCAGAGGTCAAGGTAGATAGAGCTAGGTCAAGAATGCCAGGAGGACAGAGAAGGTCCTAGTCGAATGCAACAAATTTCATCTCCCAGAAAAACTGAAAACATAAGCTGAAGAAGGAGGGATTTACTGCTTCGGCAATAATGTTCTCCCTGAAGGAGAGATAATTTTCACAAGGAGCCTGTTAAATCTAAATACCCTAACTGGACAAAGTTATCCTCTCCACACTCCAAGCTTAACTTCAGCAGTTGTTATCAGTGATCAGTCAATTGAGCCATATGACGTTCTGTTTTGCACTTTGAACAAATTTCTGATCTTGTTGCTGAAGTGATTCACATAAAACACAGAACATTACAGCACTGTACAGACCCTTTGACCCACAATTTCATGTCAACCCTTTAATCTATTATAAGATCAATTTAACCCTTCATTCCCACATAGCCTCCATTTTTTTAATCATCCATGTGCCTATCTAAGAGTTTCTTAAATTCCCGTAAGAATCTACTCTACCACCACACCTGGTGGGCATTCAATGCACATACCACTCTCTGTGTGTGAAAAAAAGACTTACCTTAGACATCCCGCCTATACTTTCCTCCAATCACCTTATAATTATGTCCCTTCTTATTAGCCATTTCTGTTCACAATTTACAGTACATTAGCCATTCACAACAGCCATTTCCTATTCTCTGTATTTCACCTTGCCATAACTCGTGAGGAAGTGAAACTCAATTCTACAATGAACAATGATTCTCAAACATGGAGGAGACAGCAGGGGCCAAGGTCCTCATGTGGCACAGGATCTCTTTCCTGGCTTTTACCTCACAGATCAGAATGCAAGATATCTTTCCTTAGAGCTGCATAACAATCCCGGTGTTGAACTGAGCCTGAGCCCATGTGGAACATCACTGCATGGTGTAGGCCATTTTAACTCTTCCCAATGTATTGTTTGGCAGAGTCCAATTTTGTGTCGGTGTTATCTACAGCATATCATTAGTACACCTAACAGGGAGGAAATCTAATTTCTAAACGCTGGTATTCTCATTGCGTCAGTAATTTTGAAACCGCATTTTTCATTGAATATAGACTCAAACACACAATAATCCATAATTTCCAATAATTCAACAACTAAAGGATCATGCAGTAGATTTCAGTATTACATTTGCTTCTTTAATTTTGTTTAAGGTTAAAGATTAATTGATAATGCATTAAATATTGTCCAGTTATTGTGGAATTATGCCATAAAATATTCCAGCTACATTTTTTTTGGAAGAATCAATAAATTGTCAATGATTGGGATGGTACATGTGATTGATGTACAAGGCTGACTAAACACAATGAGTTTCCCACATAATGTTCCATGACTTGAGAACAGTGAGTTCTTCTTGGAATGTGTCCATGATGGTGCCATTAGCCCAATGCAAAAGCTGGGCTGCGATGTTGGAAACCTGCTAGTTTAGCGTTCCAGCAGGATGTAACTGAGAGAGTGGTTGAATCGACCTCTCCTCCAATGATCTGTCTAGTTACCATTTAATCTCATTCCTGTGTGGGCACTAAAATCAGAATTAGAGTCTGGTTTATTATCACTGGTATAACATTTATTGCTTTGTGAAAGCAGACATTAAAAATTACTTTCAGTTACAATGAAACAGAAAATTAATAGATAGTGCAAAAGTGGAATAATGAACACAAGAGATTCTGCAGATGCTAGAAATCCAGAGTCGTATACACAAGTTGCTGGAGGAACTCATCGGGTCAGGCAGTATCCATTGAACGGAATAAATAGTTGACACTTTGGCCAAGTCTTTTCAACAGGGAGGAGTAGTGAAATAGTTACGCCCTGTTCAGAAATCCGAGGTCGGAGTGGATGAATCTAACCCTGAAACCTTGAGGGTGACCCTCCCCACCATTGTGCACGTCCACATGGAGCGTGGAGCACTGTTTGCAGGAAAGCAGCATCCATCATCAAGAACCCCCACCACCGAGGTCATGCTCTCTTCTCACTGCTCCCATCAAGAAGAAGGTACAGGAGCCTCAGGACCCACACCACGACATTCAGGAACAGTTATTACTTCACAACCATTAGGCTCTTGATCCAGAGGGGATAACTTCACTTGCCCCATCACTGAACTGCTCCCTCAACCTACTGCCTCACTTCCAAGGACCCTACAACTCAATTTCTCAATATTATTTATTTATCGTTATTATTATTTTGTGTTTTTTTTCTAGTTTTGTATTTGCACAGGTTGTTGTCTTTTACACATTGATTGTTGCCGGTCCTCTTCAGGGCAGTCATTCATTGATTCGATTGTGTTGCTTGCATTTACTGTGAATGCTGCAAGAAAATGAATCCCAGGGTTGTATGTGGTGACATATGTTCGTATTTGATAATAAACTTACTTTGAAATTTGAACTTCAGGCTCCCATACCTCCTCCCTAATGTTAGTAACATTAAGGAAGCATGCCCTGGATGGTGAGGGTCTTTAATTATAGATGCATCTTCTTGAAGCATCACCTTTTACAAATGTCTTCAGTGGTGAGGAGGATTGTGCCCAGGATACGGCTGGCTAAGCCTATAACCCTTGCAGCCTCTTTTGATCCTGTGCATTGGAACCTCCAGACCAAGTGGAGATGCAACCAGTTAGAATGCATTCCATGGACCATTTGTAAAAATGTGTTAGAGACTTCAGTGACAAACCGCATTTCCTTAAACCTAATGAAGTGCAAAAGTCATTCAATGGTTGAGGTGGCAAGAAGTTTTATTAATTTCTCACAGCACAGGAGGCTTTTTGCCCATCGACTGTGCTACCTCTCAGAGAAAGCTGATCGATCCCACTCCCCTGTATTTCCCTTTAGCCTATGAAGACTCACATATTCATTAGTTCCACTTTGCTTTTCAACCAACCAGCACATCTTCGGCATGTTGGAGAAAACCAGTGTAGTCATGGAGGGGGAGTGTGAACTCCATACAACAGCACCAGCAGTCAAGATTGGACTCAGGTCACTGGACAGGTGAGGCAACAGCATTTCCTGCTGCATCATTTACTGCCTTTTGAATTCAGGTTGGATGGCTGTCATCCACAAATTGAGGCATCCCTAATTAATCTGCTGAGGCATTGGTTTAGGGTGCATCGCTGCTGGCTGAATTATCTTCTTGCAAATATTGATCAAAGTAACAAAATAAACTCTTAATGTTGGGATAAGATATAGGGAAATAGAAGAGAATGAAGATCTTTATCTTATTTACAAGGTTTCATGTGGAAATGCAAACAATATGGAAAGAAGTATAGGAGTGAATAACTTAGTGTCGCACAGGGATTTATTTTGAACTTTTAGCACAATGAACCAATCTCTCTTTGGCCAACTCACGTATACTGGATCAGATTCAAACTCAGTAAATCTGCTGAAAGAAAATGAGAATTGCATATCCTGCCAAAAAAATAAGTTTGTTCATGTGATCAAGAATTAGGAGGGTGCAGTAAAAGCTCTCTTGTGAAGTGATCTCACCTTTAGTACATATTCATTTGTTATACAATATTTTTTTCTGATGTTGCTTACTAGTCTAGTTCACATATCAGTTTCTTAGGGTTTATTCTTAGATTATGGTAGATTCCAATCTAAGTAGTTAGGCAATCATTAATACAGCAAAGTTAATTGGCAAAATTTCTGAATCGACAGTCGGAGCATTAAAAGGTCTATAAAGGATAATTCAGATGCAGCACAAACCTTACAAGGTGAAAGAAAGCAAAGCCTCTTAGATGTACTTTAAGTTTAACTTTCAGGACAGTTGACATCTTAACTCAAACTTCTGTGATTAAAAACTTAATTCCGTATGATTTAGTTTGAACTTTTGCGTTTGAAGCACAATGGTGAAAACATTTAGAAATAAGTGATTACATCAGAAATTATGACTGGTTTCTATATTTCCAAATACTCAAAGCTTTTATTACTTGTAAAGTAATTCTAAATCAAAGTATTTAGCTGTGATTGCATTGATTGGATTTTGCTTTTTTTAAAATAAGAAAAAAACTCCACTTTTAGTTAAACTGGATGACAGCCTAAACTGTGATACACCATTAAAATTTCTGATATCTTGCCATGAGAATTTATGGTAAATATTCAGTCAAATTAGAAAGAGCAAATTGGAAAGACTTGTCAAAAGGACAATGTTATGATAGTCATGGGAGATTTCAATATACAAGTATATTGGGAAAATCAGGTCGGTGCTGGATTCCAAGAGAGGGAATTTCTAGAGTGCCCATGAAATGGGTTTTTAGAGCAGCTCGTGGTTGAGCCCACTGGGGAATCAGCCCTTCTGGATTGGGTGTTGTGCAATGAATCGGAATTGATTAGAGAGCTTAAGGTAAGTCCTTAAGGAGCAGAGATCATAATATAATAGAATTCACTTTTCAGTTTGAGAGGAAAAAGCTAAAGTCAGATATATCAGTATTACAGTGAAATAAAGGGACCTACAGAGGCATGAGAGAGGGTCTGGCCAAAGTTGATTGGAAGGGGACACTGGGAGGGATGACACTAGAGTAGCAATAGCTGGAATTTCTGGAAGCAATTTGAAAGGCGCAGGATAGATACATTTCTCTGAAGGCAAGATGATGCAACTGTGGCTGACAATGGAAGTCAAAGCCAACATAAAAGCCAAAGAGAGGACACATGACAAAGCAAAAAAATAGTGGGATGTTTGAGGATTGGGGAAGCTTTTAAAAACCAACAGAAGTCAACTAAAGAGTCATAAAAAGGGAAAAGATGGAACATGAAGGTAAGTTAGCCAATAATAGTAAAGAAGGTCAGGTCAGGTCACTCGTCTGAGTGCTACTGGTCCCATGTAACCCAGTACTATCTGTCGCGTATTTGGGTGGTTAGCGACTAAACCGGCTCCCCCACCAGGCTTGCCTGGTGAGGAGGGTGGCTAGACACCCTGTAGGACGAAAAACAAGACCTGTCAAAGGGCAGATGAACCCTCTCGTAGGGTCAACGGCCATCCAGCAAATGTGCTGTGAAGCGCGGAAAGGGCATCCCTTGCATCGAAGCTTGGTCTGGCCATTCACTGCAACAGAGCTTCCCCCAGCCGACTTGGACCCCACCATGCCACTGGATCCGGGAGGGGATGTCGAGAGGGTGGGTCTGGACCTGTGCAGCCCCCTACTCACCTAAAATCCATTCACGCACGCACTGTTCCTTTCTGAGGAGTGGGGTACCACCCCACCAACTGACTGAAAGGAACCATCATCATCCTATGGGATGGATCACCAGAGAGAGGATAGTAAAGAGGATACCAAAAGTTTCTTCAGATATATAGACTAAAAGAGAGTTGAGAGTAGATATCGGACTGCTGGAAAATGACACTGAAGAGGTAGTAATGGGGGATAAGGAAATAGTGGACAAACTAAGTAAGTATTTTATATCAGTCTTCACTGTGGAAGGCACTAGCAGTATGGATGATTGGCAGGAGGCACAGATGGGAATAAAGGGAGTCCTTTCTAGTTGGCTTCTGGTGACTTAGACTAAGGAGCTGGTGGTAGACCTGAGGAGAGCTAAGGTACCGTGACCCCTGTTTCCAGCCAGGGGGTCAGGGTGGACATGGTGGAGGATTACAAATACCTGGGGATACGAATTGACAATAAACTGGACTGGTCAAAGAACACTGAGGCTGTCCACAAGAAGGGTCAGAGCCGTCTCTATTTCCTGAGGAGACTGAGGTCCTTTAACATCTGCCGGACGATGCTGAGGATGTTTTACAAGTCTGTGGTGGGCAGTGCGATCATGTTTGCTGTTGTGTGCTGGGGCAGCAGGCTGAGGGTAGCAGACACCAACAGAATCAACAAACTCATTTGTAAGGCCAGTGATGTTGTGGGGATGGAACTGGACTCTCTTACGGTGGTGTCTGAAAAGAGGATGCTGTCCAAGTTGCATGCCATCTTGGACAATGTCTCCCATCCACTACATAATGTACTGGTTGGGCACAGGAGTACATTCAGCCAGAGACTCATTCCACCGAGATGCAACACAGAGCGTCATAGGAAGTCATTCCCGCCTGTGGCCATCAAACTTTACAACTCCTCTCTTGGAGGGTCAGACACCCTGAGCCAATAGGCTGGTCCTGCACTTATTTCCTGGCATAATTTACATATTACTATTTAACTATTTATGGTTTTATTACTATTTATTATTTATGGTGCAACTGTAACGAAAACCAATTTCCCCCGGGATCAATAAAGTATGACTATGACTATAGTAGTGCTCCATACGGATCTGTGTTGGGACCACTCCTTTTTACATTAAATGTCAATGATTTGGATGTGGAATTGATGGCTTTGTGACAAAGTTTTCAGATGATATGAAAAGGGGCTGGTAGTGTTGAGGAAACAGGGAGGCTGCAGAATTACTTAGACAGATTAGGAATGGACAAAGAAATGGCAGATGAAATACAGTGTTGGAACATGTATGGTCATGTACTTTGGTTGAAGAAATGAAAGGGTTGACTATTTTCTAAACTTGGGAGTCCTTGTGCAGGATTCCCTAAAGATTACTTTGCAGGTTGAGTCGGTGGTGAGGAAGGCAAATGCAATGTTAGCATTCTTTTCAAAATGACTAGAATATAAAGTCATAAAAGCAAGTATGTAACACTAAGGACTTATAAGGCATTGGTAAGGTTTCATGGAGTATTATCAACATTTTTGGGCCCATTATCAAAGAAAGGGCATTGGAGACATTGGAGAGGGTTCAGAGAAGGTTTACGAGAATGATTCAGTAATGAAAGGGTTACCATATGAGGACCAATTGATGGCTTTGGACTAGTGCTCACCGGAATTCTTAAGAGGGCGTATCTCAATGAAACTGATCCAATGTTGACAGAGTTGGTCTGGAGGGGATATCTCCTATGTTGGGAGAATCTATGGTCAAAGGGCACAGCCTCAGAATAGAGGGGCGTCCTTTAGAATGGAGATGAGGAGGAATTTCTTTATCCAGACAGTGAAGAATCTGTGGAATTTGTTGCCACAGGCGGCTGCGGAGGCAAAGTCATTGGGCATATATAAGACAGAGGTTAATATGTTCTTGATTAGTCATGGTATGTAGGGTCGGGGGAGAAGGCAGAAGATTTGGGGCTGAGAAGGAAATGGATCAGACATGATGAAATGGCAGAGCAGACTCAAATGGCCTAATTCTGCCGTCTTATGGTCCTATGGTCTAAAATCAGATATATGTAAAAATGCCGTTGATTTTGTAGTTCATTTGTTTGTTTTTGTTTGTATTAACCTGGAAATAACTCTATGATTTTATTGCACTACATCTTTCATGTCCACATTGAAATCCTCTCTTCTTTGTCTTTAAGAATGCCAGTTCAATAATTAATACTTTTTAAAACAGCAGCAAAAAGATTTTGGTTCAAAATTGTTCGAGATCTCTTGATCACAAAACTCTTAATTTCATTTTGTTATTTATTAATCTGCAGGTAAGGAATACTTGTCAAGTTTTTCCCGGTGCCTTTACAGGATAGGATTTTAAATATAAAGGGACAAAATCTACTCAGTGAAATTCATTTAACTATACAGCAAGTCTTTACCAGCTCCCTGCATATGTTTCATGTACAGCCGTATTTTAGCAATAATCTCCCAATTGCAAAGCACCACTTGGTTATAAGCAATAGAAAAATACATAAATAAAAAGAATGAAAAACTTACAATTTGGCAGTTTTGATACTTGCACAAACATAATGAGATGATTTTGGTTGTAAATTAGAGATCCTCTTACTGCTTTCTAGACTGAACCCAGGCTGACATTTCAGTGGAGTAGACGATCTGATGTGTTGTCAGTGGTGTTGCTTCTTGGATGATGTGCTTCAATGAGTACTCATCCGAGTGCAAAATATCCAAAGGCAATACTTTAACAAACCCTAAGTTTTTTTTCCTAGTGTCCAGGCCAATAGTTATCACTCACTCAATATTACCAGCAGTCTGAATATTTGGTCATCAGCAAATTGCTACTGGCAGGAGATTGTTGTGTGCAAATTGGCAGCCACAAATGCTTGCACTTGAGAAATGCTTCACAGTGGTAAAGTGTTCTGAGATATTCTGAAGAGGTCAAGAAAGATGTGACATCAATGATTTTACTTTCAAATGTGCTCTGTAACCGCATGAGTTATGAAGAACGCATGGCAGTGCCTCTGCTTCCTTAGAGGTTCGCAAAGATTCACCATGGTTCGGGTGAGATGCATCCTTGATAATGCTTTTCGCCCTGCCCAGGCAGTGTTTATGGTAGATGTTCTCAACGGTGGGCAATTGGGTGCCGATAATCCACTGGGCAGTTTTCACCACACGCTGGAGTGCTTCACACTGACATGCAGTTGGTGAGTATGCTTTCAATGGTACAGTGGTAAAAGTCCATCAGTATCCTGGAACAGAGTGAGCTTTCTTGATGCTCCACAGGAAATAAAAGCGCTTTGCGCCTTTTTGATCAGGATGGAGGAGTTCAAGGACCAGGTGAGATCCTTGGAAATGAGGACACCAAGGAATTTGAAGCTTGATACACGCTCCACTACAGCTCCGTTGATGTAGATGGGGATGTGAGTGTGGCTCCTAGCCTGCCTGAAGTCCACAATGATCTCCTTGGTCTTCTGGGTGTTAAGGGCCAGGTTGTTGACAGCACACCACGTGGCCAGGTGCTGAACCTCGTCCCTGTAGGCTGTCTCGTCATCCCCTCTGATGAGGCGAACCACCGTGATGTCATCTGCGAATTTCATTATAGAGTTAGAACCATGTACAGGAACGCAGTCATAGGTGAAAAGGGAGCACAGAAGAGGGCTCAGCACACAGCCTTGAGGCACGCCGGTGTTTAGGGTGAGAGTGGAGGAGGAGACGTTGTCTATCTCTTGGCCATGTCTTTATCCAGCTCACCCAGGTGGGAACAGTATACTTGAAGATTATCATCTGGTATCCTTTCTTTCTGTTCCAACTCAGAAAGGCCCAGAAATCAGAAAGGGTTGTGACAGCTAATATTACACTGAAATATAGTTAACTTGGACAGAAGTACGGAGCAGACTGATTTGACTTTAGCAAGATTCACGTTATTTCCTTGCAGTTAAAGATTGATTTAATTAAACTTGGCAAATAATTCTGACAAAGAAGCAATGTCATGCCTAATATTCTTGAGTTGATTCCTGAATGAAGGATTCGAGTCTTCAAAGAATTTTCTGTTTCAAAAAGTGTATAAAAGCGTCTCATCCAGTTTTCTTTTGAGAGCCATCTGATTTCTGTGTGCAACAGCAAACATTCAGACAGTTCATAATTCTCAATGCCGAGCTATTGCAATGGTTGAGAATTGAGAGCATGGGAACTGGTTTCACTTTACTGCCGTGATAACTGTATTTAATGATTGACGCAGTCGATCACATAGGGTTTTTTACGACAAGATGTTGTCTATGAGTTACACAGCGAATGGTAAGTTTGCTAGCTGCAGCTTTTTAAAGAAAGTAATAACTCCATGTGACATCCTGTCATTGATGTTGCCCCAGCTGTTGCACAACCAAAAATGTAGGTGAGTGGAATGTCTTTCATTTTGAAAAGTTTCTCAACAATCTGAAATATTGACTCTCCCTTTGTATCTGCAATCAATAAAGGGGAAAGTTATGACATCATCATAGCTCAGGCAAAACCTGACTCTCTGCCTGAAGGGACGTAAAGTGGGACGGTGATATCTTGATTTGGACGTGGGCTAGAGACATGCGGTCAGGACCATTTGAAAAGGCAGATTCTGAACTTTACCCCATTGAATGCTGTACCTTAATTCATAGGAACTGCATCACTGTGTGACTGAAGTATGAGACTGTACTAACACTGTACTACAGTATGAACAGCAATAATGCACAGGCCAGGTCTAGAAAAAACATTATTTCTTCAGCCGACATTTCTCATGACATGCTAAATACAGTAAGGTCACATTGCTTTTCAACAACTAACATGCTTCGAGCACAGTCTAACAGAATGATGGATTAGCAAGCAATGAGATCATTGTAATCAATTATGAGGCACTGATGATCAAATGCTTATAATAAGGGAAATTCATTTCTTATATTAAGCCTGTAATCCCTCAGCTGCCCCCCCCCCTTGCTACTGAGCACACCCCCACCGACATCTTTATCACCTTAGAAATTCCCACTGCCCCCAGGGCTTGATATCACCACTGCTCTAGAGTGACGATGGGAGTATGGAGAGACCAGTGTAATTTCAGGGACACTACACGTTTTGGTACTCATTGTTTGAGAACTAATGATGGCAGTACATAAAATTTGGGGCAGTTGTGGTAGGTAAGGAATGGGAAATATTTACTTATGGTGGATTGGAACTCTCTTCTGTTTCAAAATGCATTCTAAATTCAGCACCAATAATTTTTTTGGATGAAGGCTAGATATCTTCCCAGTGATGCTCCCTCTACATTACAACACCTGCAGCATTTTTCCTGCACTTACTATTGCAAAGCAATGTATTTTTGAATAGTCTTGAATGGTATTTGAGATAATTAAGAATGTCATATGATATGAAAATGTTAAGAATGTGAGAATATTTACTGACTTACTTTGTGGAGTATATTGTTCCCAGCCACCAATAAAAAAAACTTTGCTGATTAATTCTTTCTCTAAAGGCATTTTGATCTATAAATATTCACTAGGAAAGTTGCAGCACCTTATAGAACTGATGGTGTCCTCAATGAGGTGATCATATGGGACTGTAATAAGGATTTGTTATATAGATGATTCTGTATTTGCTGATTTTTGCAGGTTAGACCATCTACTCAGTTATGACCTGTCTCATCATGCACCAATGGCCCAAATCTTTCAGGGAAATGATGGCATTTCTGCACAGGAAACCGCTAACATTGCCCTTTGCAACTGTGGGTTCAGGACTCCAAGATAACATTGACATTCTAAACTGCCAATCATCAGGAGGTACTTGAATATACGTAAAATTCAGCGTGGATCACAAACTTCAACAGATTTTCCAGCAGGTACACAGGGAAATCTATCTGCTGAGCCTGAACCAGGTCATAGCAGGCAGAGGAACTGTGTAGCCATTTATGGAATGGATAACAGTTATGAGCAAGGAGACTAAGCCAATTTACATCTTTTTTTTATTTGTTTGAGTTACTCTTAATATGTGTGATTAATTAGGACAAGGGAAGACTTCTTCATATTTCTTTCCATTTCAAAAGCAAAGTCCATTGCTGAGGCTGAGAAGGGAATGCGCTCTTCATGAACTCTCATAGATCAGAAATAGATGTCACATGCATTCTAAACACTCCCAGAAACTTTTGCACTTACTGATACTGCTATTTACTATTTCAGTAGTATTTAAGTAATATTTTAATATATTGTTTGATTAAGCATTCTTCTGTGTTTAAATAATTCATAGGGGTTGTATGTAAGTATAAATAAATTGCATATGTCCTGACACTACCATGTGATACATGCACACCTCGCTTAAAGTAAACATGAAGTTAGACTCATATTTCAGATTTCTGTGTCTTCCTTTTAATTAGTTTGGTGTTTTGGAGTTACAAAGGTATTTTTAGAATGATGAGAATTCTGATAATGATGAGAGTGACACAGGACAAGCTAAGCATGAAAACTAAGCAGAAAAAAGCAATATGGCTGACACCAGAACTGAATGGCAAATTAATTAAAATGGAATTGGACACTGGCTCAGCTGTTTCAGTCATTCCACAAAATGAGTTTGAACTGCATTTTAAAGATATTGAATTGAAACCTGCAGTTATCCAACTAAGAACTTGTACTGGAGAAAAGATAACTCCTGTGGGAAGGACATTCATAACCATGAAATACACAACAACAAGCCAATTTGGGCTTGTATGTGATAAAAACAGGAGCGCCTGCATTGTGCGGATGTGATTGGCTGAGACAACTGCATCTTGATTGGAGATCCATCCGCCATTTGCGTGCCACATTCCTGCGATAATGTCAACTGAAAGGGAATTAAGAAAGGTACTAAATGATGCCACAACTGTCTCCATGAATTGTTGCCCGACAGAGGGCAGTCAGGTGTGGGTGCCAGTCTCTGTGCTTCTGGTGGGAAAGCATATTGGACCAAGGAACATCTATGCTGCTCAGAATAAGTGTGAAACTGATGAAAACAGTGGTCTGACTACAACAGTTTTTGTAAGCATCATATCTGAGAAAGCTTCTGATATGTTAATTAGTCAGTTAATTGCAAAATGTGGCTTGCTTATAAACTGGAAGAGAGTTCAAGGAGCTTCAAGAAAATTGCAAGCATTCGGCTCCTGCAAGAATAGCAAACAAAATCTACACTGTGTGGAGTAAGGTTACTGCATGAACTTCAAGAGGAGACAAAAGAGCTGCTTGTAAAAGTAGATGCAAAGACCAAAGCCCAACTGGATGAATGGAAGGCCAGAAAAAAAAGGAGTCAATGGAAATATGAAAACAGAAGGTTTATCAGATGATGTGGATGAGGAAACCAAGAGGAGAGATCAGATCATAAAGCTTCAGGAACAGCTTCTTCCCCTCTGCCATCTAATTTCTGAATTGACATATAACCATATAACATAAGAATTAGAGCACGGAAACAGGCCATCTCGGCCCTTCTAGTCCGTGCCGAACTCTTACTCTCACCTAGTCCCACCCACCTGCACTCAGCCCATAACCCTCCATACCTTTCCTGTCCATATATCTATCCAACTTAACTTCAAACGACAACATCGAACCTGCCTCAACCATTTCTGCTGGAAGCTCGTTCCACTCTCTGAGTAAAGAAGTTCCCCCTCATGTTACCCCTAAACTTTTGCCCTTTAACTCTCAACTCATGTCCTCCTGTTTGAATCTCCCCGACTCTCAGTGGAAAAAGCCTATCCACGTCAACTCTATCTATCTCCCTCATAATTTTAAATACCTCTATCAAGTCCCTCCTCAACCTTCTACTCTCCAAAGAATAAAGACCCAACTTGTTCAACCTTTCTCTGTAACTTAGGAGATGAAACCCAGGCAACATTTTAGTAAATCTCATTTTTGCACTTCTTATTTAATTTAACTATTTAATATCTATTCTTACTGTAATTCACATTTTTCTCTATTATTATGTATTGCATTGTAGTGCTGCCACACAGACAACAAATGTCATGACATATGCCAATGATATTAAACCTGATTCTGAAATGAGCAATAGAAGGATTAATAACAGAATACTCCAGTGAACTAAATGCACCTTCTCAAGATCAAGATGTACAAACTAGAAAAAAAGGAAGGAGAAAGGTGTCAGAAGCACACCCAGCAGTCTCAAAGTCAAATCCTTCAACCACTATGGAGGAGGCTCCAAAAACTGAGATTGTTTCAAATCCACAAGTCTCACCTGTCAAGCAGAGTGACCACCCCCTCCCTCCCCCAATCAAGAAAAATTTTATCCCACAAGAGTAAGTCTCCACAGCGATTAAATCTTTAGGTCTGAATGGGGTAATTTACCATGCTGTGGATGTCCATATAGTAGTTGTATTATATATTATAAAGTATATATAGGATACCTATATAAGTTGAGGTGCATTTTATATTAAGTTGGAGTTTATAGCTAAGCAGGGAGGAGTGTCGTGTATATAATATTTCAGTAGTATTTGAGTAATATTATAAATATGTTGTTTGTTCAGGCGTTCTTTTTCATTTAAATCATTAATTACAGGTTATATGTAAAAATAAGTGAATTGCATATGTCATGACGCTACCACATCATATATGTGTGCCTTGCTTAAAGTATGCGCAAAGTTAGACTCACATTTCAGACTCGCGTGTCTTCCTTTTAATTTGTTTAATGTTTTGGAGTTACAAAACATAACGGGTACCAGGCATTCAAAATCCCCTATGTGGACAGGGTGGACAGCTAGTCTTCGCATTCCATTTATGCACAGGAATAGCTTTCCACAGGCTTGGGACAGCCATGGGAAATCCCTTGCACAGTCCAGCCAGTGAAAGAAAGGTTTCAGAGCTTCATTAGTCAAAGTCTTCCTTCTTGAATGTAAACATTTCCTAATGACAAACTAAGCAGCATGAAATATGAATGTTGGCCTTTGACAGCTTTTAATAACATAACATGACTTTGTTAATCCTCTGCAGGTTAGAAGAGCGGGTTACATCCAAACTAAATAAAAATGTAAACAGGGCCCCTTTCAACATGTTGCAGACATTTTCCCCAAGCTCCTTAAACGTCAAGTAGTGTAATCATAGAGTGAAGTTATTATGTATCCTCTCTGCTTGCATAGAGGAATAAAGATTTACCAAGAGGACTTGGGTGAAAACAAAGAATTATGTGCTTATACAAATATTCAGTTTAAAGGCCTCCACAGAGTTGCAATCTGTCTCTGACACAATGAATTTTGTAACCTGCAAGTTTAGACTTCTAACCTCTGTATTGGTTGGTTTATGGAGCTTACAATTCTGACTGATTTTGATTTGCTCCAT
The DNA here is from genome assembly GCF_030028105.1 of Mobula birostris. NCBI lineage: Eukaryota > Metazoa > Chordata > Chondrichthyes > Myliobatiformes > Myliobatidae > Mobula > Mobula birostris. The sequence goes on from NC_092393.1 coordinate 24,729,656, forward strand.
TTGCTGTGGTAACATTGTTTTAAAACAGTGCCTGGATTGTTTCAGTGAAAGATTTTTTAAAATGAAAGGAGTAGTTTAATTTACATACCTGGGAACTATAAATGATCCTGACATGATTGAGTATGCAGCCTCCACCAAGACGTCTGCATTGCCATAGCACCAGCAGTTCATTCACACCCCTGGGAATTGGCTGGGTTTGAAGAAGATGGGTCTCAGTGCCCCAAAGCCCTGATTCATTTTATAACCTGCCCAAGATACTGTTCAAATCTGGTGAATCCCCACATTGGGCATCAATGCTCCCTGGGTTATCTGACTTTAAGCAGCAACTATTGGCAATGCAGCAGACAATCTATTTCTGATTGAGCAGTTACTATCTTCAAATGAGAACAGTGTGGATTCAAGGAAAAGATTGAAAAAGTGGTCAGGATGTTAAACCATGGGGTTTGAATGGTTAAAATGTTATATCTGCTAAAATTGATCAAAGCAATTACCATTCAAATGTCTACTTATCTGACATATACCTGTGTTCCCTAAAAGAAAGAGACATTGTATATGCCGATACACAGTATTTAGAATGACACAAGGAACAGCATGTAAATTTTCATTTAAACATTCTTCAGCTGTTTTTGTTCACGTCAAGAATGTGCTGGGCAAAAGTGTTTGTCTGATAATCTGATCTAATGATCACCTTTAAGTATAAACTACAAGCCTCATGGCAAGATCCAGTTGTTTATAACATGCTGGCATAAGATGTAATTATGTCAATGTGATTTCCAACTGACCAATAAGGTCTGAGAATTCCAAGAACCCATGCAATTTGTGCTGGGTGCCTGCTAATAAGTTCAAAGTAAATGTATTATCAAAGTACATACTGTATACGAGGGATGATTGATAAGCTCGTGGCCTAAGGTAGAAGGAGTCAATTTTAGAAAACCTAGCACACTTATTTTTCAACATAGTCCCCTCCTACATGTACACACTTAGTCCAGTGGTCGTGGAGCATACAGATCCCTTCTTTGTAGAACTGGTCCCCAGCAGGGGTAATTGATAAGTTTGTGGCCTAAGGTAGAAGGAGATGAGTTATTAACTTCAAGCTTTCTGCATTATCACTCAAAGAGTTGAACTGCACATGCATGTAACGAGAGCATCTTGGACCTCCAGGTGGTCCGCAGCAGGGGTGATTGATAAGTTTGTGGCCTAAGGTAAAAGGAGATGAGTTATACAGCTCTCGTTACATGCATGTGCAGTTCAACTCTTTGAGTGATAATGCAGAAAGTTTGAAGTTAATAACTCATCTCCTTCTACCTTAGGCCACAAACTTATCATTCACTCCTGCTGTGGACCACTTTCTGGAGGTCCAAGATGCCGACCTCTACAAAGAAGGGATCCGTATGCTCCATGACCACCGGACTAAGTGTGTAAATGTAGAAAAAATAAATGTGCTAGGTTTTCTAAAATTGACTCCTTCTAACTTAGGCCACGAACTTATCAATCACCCTTCGTATGTCACCATATACAACCCAGAGATTCTTCTTTTTGTGGGTATACTCAATAAATCTATAGAATAATAACCATAACAGAATCAATGGAAGACCGGCCAAAGAAAAAATAATAATAAGTAAATAAGCAATAAATATCAAGAACATGAGAAGAAGAATCCTTGAAAGTGAGTCCATTGGTTGTGGGAACATTTCAGTGATGGGGCAAGTGAAGTTATCCTTTTTGGATCAAGAGCCTGATGGCTGAGGGGTACTAAACTATTCCAGATCCTGGTGGTGTGAGTCCTGAGGCTCCCGTACCCTCTTCCTGATGGCAGCAGCCAAAAGAGAGCCTGTCTTGGGCGGAGGGGGTCCCCGACGAATGATGTTGCCTTCCTGTGAGAGTGTTTCATGTAGATGTGCTCAATGGTGGGGAGGGCATTACCTGTAACGTACTGGACCGTATCAAGGAATTTCTGTAGGATTTTCCATTCAAAGGCTTTGGTGTTTCCATATCAGGCTGTTACGCAGCCAGTCAATATATTCTCCATCACACAGCTATACAATGTTTGTCAAAGTTTTAGATGTCATGCCAAATTTCTGCAAAGTCCTAAGGAAGAAAAGTGCTGCCCTACTTTCCTTGCAACTACACTTTTGTGCTGGGCCCAGGACAGGCCGTCCGAAATAGTAACACCAAGGAATTGAAAGTGATCGACCCTCTCCATCTCTAGTACTCCAGTGAGCACTGGCTTGTGATTTCTGGTTTCCTTCTCCTGAACTCAGTAATCAGCTCCTTGGTTTTGATGACATTGAGCAAGAGGTTGTCGTTATGGCAGCACTCAGCCAGAATCTCAATCTCCCTCCTATATGCTGAATCATCACCATCATAAAATAATAACAACAACAACAACAATAATAATAATAAGTGTAACTTTATGATCTGGAGTCAGTAAGGCAACAAAACAGTGGCTGAGTTGCTTTCCAATTAAGTTGCCTGTGTAAGTGAGGTAACAGGATGATTTTCATCAGACCAGAACTTGATAGTGAAGTCCCCCAAATAACACACATGCTAAGTAAATTTTCTTAATCAATAATTTATAACATTTGGCAATTTGACTTGTGAAGTTGGGATTCCTTCTAGATCTCATAGCTTCCTAAAATAAGAACCATACATCTTCTGCCGTTAACCATGACTAACCATCACTTTCCATGGGTTGAGATGATCCCAGAGTGCTCCCTCAACTTCTGAATTGTCAGCCAGCTGGAGGTTGATAAGAACAGACAAGAAAGGAGTTTGCCACCTCTGGTGACAGAGAGTCCAGAATGGAAAAAAAATCGGATTACAAGAACAAATTTGGAGTACTGTGTACAGTTCTGGTCACCAAATTATAGGAAAGATGTCAATAAAATTGAGAGAGTACAGAGGAGATTTACTAAAATGTTGCCTGTGTTTCATCTTCTAAGTTACAGAGAAAGGTTGAACAAGTTGGGTCTTTATTCTTTGGAGCGTAGAAGGTTGAGGGGGGACTTGATAGAGGTGTTTAAAATTATGAGGGGGATAGATAGAGTTGACGTGGATAGGCTTTTTCCATTGAGAGTAGGGGAGATTCAAACAAGAGGACATGAGTTGAGAGTTAAAGGGCAAAAGTTTAGGAGTAACATGAGGGGGACCTTCTTTACTCAGACAGTGGTAGCTGTGTGGAATGAGCTTCCAGCAGAAGTGGTTGAGGCAGGTTCGATGTTGTCGTTTAAAGTTAAATTGGATAGCTATATGGACAGGAAAGGAATGGACGGTTATGGGCTGAGTGCAGGTCGGTGGGACTAGGTGAGAGTAAGAACTCGGCACGGACTAGAAGGGCCAAGATGGCCTGTTTCCGTGCTGTAATTGTTATATGGTTAAATGGTTATATGGATTACCATTGGAGAAGATGGTGGTAATGTCTTGATGAAGGGTCTTGGCCTGAAACGTTGTCTGCTTGTTCCCCTCCATAGATGCTGCCTGACTTGCTGAGTTCCTCCAGCATTTGTGTGTGCTGTTCAAGATCTCCAGAATCTGTAGGCTCTGCGTTCTAATGAGTTGCATGCCAGCACATTGGCTCCAACTTGCATGTAAATTAATGAGATAATTCTTTGCCTATACACACTTAGCTGATTCCCTTATAAAAGGCTTGTACAATAGTAATAACACTCCATTGCTGGAGAAGGAATAAACAACAATCACTCTCTTTCCTGATTGCTTCCTAGTGCCATTGAAAGCATGCATTGGGATATCCGGTTAGATCATACATTGTTTTCAGGAAATAAATGTTAAGTGCCATACTCACTAAAGCCTCTCACATACTGTACACTTGATCTGATCTTAGTTATACCAGATAACCGAAAACTATGTCAATCTGTTTCTGTTTTGAATAATTTGCTGTGCTTTATCATTCTGTAATAATTGCTTCTGAACTAAGTACAAGCATCTGTGATTTTGAAAACCATCCCATCTTTGTGTAATTTAGATAATTTATGTCTTGATTTACAGCCTCATTTCATGGTTAGTGTTCTGATTGTGCTGAAATCTATTAAGTAGCATTCTTGATAAAGTAATTTGTCTACTCATATAAGGCTTACAATTCACAATAAGAATAAAGGAAGTCATGATGAATCATTACAACAGGCTGGCTTAGCCATAACTATAATATTGTGTTCAGTTCCGGACAATGATGTAAACACACTTGCCTCTTGCCTCCCTCTGGCACCCCTCCTCCTTCCCTTTCTCCCAGGGTCCACTCTCTTCTCCTATTAGTTTCCTTCTTCTTCAGCCCTTTACCTTTTCCACCTATTGCCTCCCAACATTTCACTTCATCCTCCCTCCCCCACCTACCTCCCCCCCTCACTTGGCTTCAGCGATCACATTTTAGCTTATACTCTTACCACCCCCCCACCCCCCACCACCTTCTTATCCTGATTTCAGCTCCCTTTCTTTCCAGTCCTGATGAAGGGCTTCAGCCGGAAGCATCTATTGTTTATTCATCTCTGTAGAAGCTGCCTGAACTGCTGAGTTTCGCCACCATTTTGTGTGTGTGTAGAAGCTTTGGAGAAGATGCAGAAGAGTATTTCCAAAATTATTTCAGGGAGGATGACTTCAGTTATGTAGATAGATTGTAAAAACTGAGAGTTACAAGAGACTGCAGGTGCTAGAATCTGGGGCAACAATACAGTAAGTGCTGGAGGAACTGAAGGCTTTTTACTGTTGTAAAAGCCGGAGATGCTGTCCTTGGAATGGCAGAGACACGAAGAGAATTGGACAAAGATAATTAAATTAAAGAGGGGTATCGTATATTCAGATTAGAGAGTGTGAACTGTTCCTGTTGGTGGATGAGTCAAGAAGTAGGAGACGTAAAAGGAGAGTGATAAAGTGGCTAAAATGACATGAGAATGAGTCTTTTTACAGAGGGACTGTAGAGTGTGAAGTATGAGTCTTCCTCCAGGGAGTGTGGAGAAATGCAGTGTTGATGGTTGTAGAACATTCAACTGTAACATTCAAAAGGGAACAAACGTCACTTTGTCACTTTACCATTTCTTGTCAGAGTCACCTTGTGTTCTGATACTCCTGCACCTAGCATCAGTCTATGCGTATAAGCTAATCTTATGTATATATGACCACACTCAAAAATTCCTTGTACATTGTGTTTTTTGGATTGTCTTTATGTATTTTAAGCTTATTGTGTTTTTAAAGCTGCGTCGGATCAATCGTTTTGATCTCCTTTACACTCATGTTCTGAAGAAAACCAATGAACAATTTTGAATCTTGAAATATAACTGAAGATTGAGGAAAGGGTGTGAAGCTTGGACCAACAGAAAGGCTCTTTCAGTATGAGCCAAAGGGCTGATAGGCCTCCTGCCTTGCTGTAATCATTTTGTGGTTTGGTTTAAAATCTTATTTTGGACATGTTCTTTTATTGAGAGAAACAGTTTTGAGTATTTTGTTCTGCAAAACCTATGATGATAAAATACTTTCATTGGAAGTAGTTACGAAATTATGTTAATTACAATCCCATTGTGAGTATTACGTTATGTGCTTTAGATTTAAATATTGACTGAAGAAGTATGACTCAAAGTTGAGACACAGGCATATTCACTATGTATTTTGGTAATATTCACTCAAGCCTGAAAATGTTTAATGGAACTAATGATGCTTGAGGAAGCAGGAAGGAGGGATGGAATGAAGGGAGTGAGATGTGGGATGCTATTTCCAGGCCTGGCCCTCTGAGAACAATATTCCCTCATGACCAACACCTGATGCTATAGAACCAGGAATGTCCTCTCCTTGAATCCTGGAGATTTGAGTGGCAATCAGTTGGGTAGTGCATTGTGGGAGGGGTGCAGGACTGGTGGGAGAATGGCATGGCATGGAGCCACTTGCAGGTTCAATCATCCTCGCCTCCTCTACTGCCAGGATGAGGCTAAACTCAGGTTGGAGGAGCAACACCTCATATACCGCCTGGGTAGTCTCCAGCCCCTTGGTATGAACGTAGAATTCTCCAACTTCCGGTAATTCCCTCCCCCTCCCTTTCCCTATCCCTATTTCACTCCGCCCCCTCCCCCAGCTGCCTATCACCTCCCTCATGGTTCCGTTTCCTTCTACTACCCATGGTGTTTTCCCCTATTCCTTCTTCACCTTTCCTGCCTATCACCTCCCTGCCTCCCCTCCCCCACCCCTTTGTTTTTCCCTTTACCTGGTTTTTCACCTGGAACCTACCAGCCTTCTCCTTCCCACCCTCCCCCCACCTTCTTTATAGGGCCTCTGCCCCTTCCCCCTACAGTCGTGACGAAGGGTTCCAGCCCGAAACATTGACCGATTTTTTCCACAGATGCTGCCCGACCTGCTGAGTTCCTCCAGCGTGTTGTGAGTGTTGTAGGTTCAATCAGGCTGGAGTTTTTCAGCTGGGGGGGGGCAGTTGAATGGGATATTCGGGAGCTGGGGAAGTAGGATCAGGTGTGGTAAAGGTGGTGGATCAGTCAGGAGATGACTTAAGACAGACACTACTTCAGGGACCTTTTCGATAATTTAAATTCACTTCAGAGGGGAATATACTAAGTTGAAGAAAATGATGACAGGTAACAGAAAAAAATCATCAGGGTAGGTTGGAAACAACTTGGATTTGCAAAGAAGAGATCACATTTGAAAATATGTTACCTTTTTTGAGTTTGTTTCCAGCAGAAACAATTAGGTCAAACCAGTTAATATAGTGTTTTTGACCCTTAGAAGATGTTTGAGAAGATAACACAAGAAATGATTAAACAGATATTATTGGGACAAGTTGAGGACTGGTTAGCCGACAGAAATCAGAAAATAGGAATAATTAGGTTGCTTTCAGATTGGAAAATTGAGGTTAATGAGGTGAGTATGGAATAGAGCCCACAGCTTACAATCTACTTTAATGATTTGGATGAGGGGGTTCAGTGTAAATGATCCAAGTTTGCCAATGAGACAGTGCTAGGCGGCAGTAAGGGGTATGGCAAAGATTCAGAGATGTTTCTGAGGAATACAGGTAGGCTAAGTGAATTGCTGAGGATGTGGTAGATGCACATCATGTGCACCAGTGGAAGAAAGATCCAGAGGTGAGCTATTTGCACTCAATTGAATTTCACAATAAAGCTTTTGATATACTTCTGTTGCTTACTGCTCCTCTACAATAGTGTTGCACCATCTGACAGAAACTGTTGCCCCCCTCCCCCCCCGACATTTTAGAACATAACCTAAACTGAACTGGGAAATAAGAAAACATACCAAAACCTAAAGTCCGAACAAATTAGATTATTGTAAATTATTTATTATTTTATTGCTTCCATTTTGATGTAATCCCCTGCCATTTTGTTGACTACATAAGTGAGGGAATAATTTCCTCTCACATTTCCAGTGGAGGTAGTGAGGAGCAGTTGAGCACAGTATACCCAGTGATTTCCTTTTCTTTCGGCTACAACAACCGAGGGACTTGAAACGAGTTGTCCTTTCCCCTTACACACATAATGCAAAGGTCTAAAGAGGCCATCAGCAGACCCCGGTCTTATATTTCACCTCCTTTGATTTCTATTACCGCTGAAGTCAATGGAAATAAAGATTGAGTGAGGCGTAAAACAGGCTGTCCGTTCAAAGGCAAAACAATGCTCATTTACATTAAAGTGCAGTATGTCACACTACTCCCATATCTTTGAAATGTTCCTATGGATTCTAATATGGTAGAAAGATCAGCTTTATTTGTCACATGTACATCAAGACAGACAGTGAAATGAATCATCACATCAAGTCAAATCAACAAAGAATGTGCTGGACAGCACCCAAGTGTCACCACACCTTCGGCGCCAAAGTGGCACGACCACAGCTTACTCACCCTAACCGTATGTCATTGGGAGGAACCTGGAGTGGCTGGAGGAAGCCCACATGGTCAGGGGAGAAAGTACAAACTCCTTACAGGCAGCAGTAGGAATTGAACCCCGTTTGGCGAAGCACCAACTGCTATGCTACTATGTCGCCTGATCTCATGGTGTGGCTCGTCTCCCTGCCCCTTGGGAGACTGTCGTTAGACTGTCAAAGTTGAGTTTACTGCTTTATGCACAAGTACATGTATGTGCAGGTGCAATGGAAAATGTGCAGCAGCATCACAGGCACATAGCATCATACAAGCTGCAATCACAAGAAAAACATTAAATTAACAAATTATGCGCAAATTTACAAGAACAACACAAAATCAAAGTCCGTTTTAGAGCACAGTGATCAGAGTGGTCATGCTGTAACAGTATCTGTTCCTCTGTATACCTGTTTGACTAGAACAACAATTGCCAAAAATTGACACGTCCCTCTGCAATAGCATGAATCCAGCTTCACTGTGAGTTTGTGCTCGAGAAGAGGATATCAGCCGTCTTTGCACTTGATCCCAGAACTGTTGTAAAGAAGGGAAACTGGATCAGTAGGGTTATTTTAAAATATTTTTTTTTAGTATGAACTGCTGGAGTTAGTACAAAGATTTCTGAAGCACACTCTGTTGACTGCTGTCTATAAATTGTTGCCCTGGCAACTGCCTGCGTCATGCTGCTTTACACAACCGAGCACTGTTCTGCAGACAAGCCCTGGCTACTCTTTCAAAGAACGGAGGCATCCCAGCCTGATTATGGGGTCCCCTACATTCAACAGAACTTGGGGTTTGTGTAACTGGCTGAACCATCAATGAAAAACCGCTGGTGACACGACCAGGCACAGCGCACATCAAAGATTGCATGGATGAACAATAGCCGCAGTGATGAGAGCAAGAGAGATCAGAATCTGTAAGGAAGCTAATTTGGGCTGATGAATGGATGGAAGGAAAAAAGCAGTCAATAATGTACAGAAGCTAATAGAAATAAAATGAGCCTTCAAGATGTTAGAGTTGTGGCTTTGGGGAATTTTCAAAAGACAGGAAACAGATGATGAATGAATGATTTTCTTTGATTGTAGTTCTCCCATCTTCTGTATTGTGGATGTAAGGAGCTCCAATCTTCCTCTGTGAGCCCACAGATTGAATGGTGTCTGCTGCCTTTACCTTCACATAAACAGAATAAGAATGTTACCCTGCTTTACATACCAGATGTTGTAGTTTGTAACAAATGGATCTGCTTGTTGAGATAGGGTAACCTTTGGCTTCTAATCAAGCACCTGTTCCACAACATCAAACCACCCCTTATTTTAATTATTCATCTTCTCTGAGCAGAAGATACTAAATGAAGTACCACTGTTATTTTGCAGGCAATGATCTGAACACTTTTGGAGGATGTGAATGTGGTGATTCAGTAAAACAAAGATTCCTGGTGAAAAGTAACATTATATAGATTCATAGAAAAGTACAGCACAGAAATAAGCCCTTCGGCCCATCTAGTGCACACCAAGCCAATGAAGCTGCCCAGTCTCATCGACTTACACCTGAACCATAACCAGCCATCTCCCAATGTCTATGTACCCATCCAAACTTCTCGTAAATGTTGAGATGAAGCTGGCATTCACCACTTGCACTGGCAGCTCACTCCACACTCTCATGACCTTCTGAGCGAAGAATTTTCCCCTCATGTTCCACTGAAGCTTTTCACCCCACACCCTTAAGCCATGTCCTCTGGTTGTAGTCCCACCCAACCTCAGTGGAAAAAGTCTGCTTGCATTTATCTGATATATATGCCTCATAATTTTGTGTACCTCTGTCAAATCTCCTCTTAATCTTTATGTTCCAAGGAATATATAATCAGTATAGAGTCTATGAAGGTGATGCTATTTTGCCTTACTTCGATATACTCTGTATCCATCTCCATTAAAAATTGCCAGAAATGGCCAGAAGTGAAATATTTAATGACAGATTAATCCTTACCAGTGGAGACAAACACGTCTTTGCCACAAAATACTGCCGGAAAACATTTTAACCTATGCCTTAATTAAATTTAGCTGCAGATTGTAAGGAGAAGAATAGAGCTCTAAAGTGGATTTTGCTTTTTGCTGTGGTGAAGCATTAATGACTCTGCCTGGGAGTGGTTAATTTAGCACCTGGAACTCCGCAGAGAATAATTGTAATCTTTCCTTCACCAATGTATCAAAGTGCAAGGCCATTGAACAGTAGCGTACAGAATTTCATCAGGAAGAATTGGATTTACAATAAAAACTCTTCTGAAGGGCACATGAAACATCATGTTTTCTTTTAACCATACCAAACATTTTAGTGATTTTAAAGACACTTGCTGTTCTTTGACATCTCCTCATTAGCCCATCATTTCCCCTCAATGGTCCCTCACTGCCCCAAACTCATAACTCCACCCCCCCCAACAAAAATTTTACCTACTGGGAGTTGGTACTTTCAGCATGAAGGCCATACCAGTGGAAAATAGAAGGGGAAAAAAAAAAGCTCTTCTGTTAAGAAGGCTGCCACATGAGAAGGACCATCTTGACGTACATGAAACATTAATTGAAATGAAAAAGCAAACCTCAAATCTTGGTGCATGGAAGATCAATAAAGTAAGATCAAATGACACAAATAGAAATGATGAAGAGCACATGGAGAACAGACATTGGTGAGAAGAAAAATTCAAAAACTTTAATAGAAGTTTAGTTTAGGAAACATTTGGGGTAAATCAAAAGCAATTAAAATGGAAAACAGAAAAAAACAAAGCTCTTTCAAAATGGTTTGATAATTAAGATTCTGTGAACAGGGTCCTGCAATTTATTCTACTCAACTTGATTTCCATTTATTCACTGGGATCTTTTTTTCATTCATTGGATTTGGATGGTACTGGAAGTCTGGTATTTCTTGCTCTTTCCAAATTGTCCTTGAGAAGGTGATGATGAGACACTTTCTTCAATTGCTGCATTATGCTTGTTGAAGATATTACCATGGCACTACTGGGGGCGGAGTTCTATGATTTAAACTCTTCGACCTTGACGGATTTGTGGTACATTTCAGATTGGTGTGTGACTTGGTTAGCAACATTGTTGTAATGGTGTTCCCAAGTGCTTGCTGGCTTTGCTCTTCGTGGGGCGGCATGGTAGCATAATGATTAGCACAACACTTAACCATACCAGTGACTCGGGTTCATTACCTGCCGCTGGCTGTACGTTCTCCCTGTGACTGAGTGGGATTCTTTGGGGTGCTCTGCTTTCCTCCACATTCCAAGGACATACCAGCTGGTAGGGTAATTTGTCATTGTAACTTGTCCCTTGATTTGGGGGATTGCTGGGCGGAGCAGCATGAAGGTCCTGCAGGGTCTACTCTGTGCTGTATCTCAATAAATAAGTAAGTAAACATTGTGATAGTGGTGTCCCCAAGTGCTTGCTGGCTTTGTCTTTCTTGGTGGTAGGCTTCGCGGGTCATGGAGGAGTGGTGGAGTAACCTGGATAAGTAACTGCTGCGAACCTTGGTGACGGTACACACTAGAGCCACTGTGTACGGATGGTGACAGGAATTAATATTTAGAGTGGTCATAAAGTGGACTGCTTTGTTCTGGATTGACTCAAGCTTCCTGGGAACTCATTCAGGCAAGTTGAAAGTATTTCAAGATATTCCGAATGATAGATGGATGAAATGCTTTGAAATGTTAGGAGGTAACTCACTCAGTGTAGGATAGCTAGCCACTGACCTATTGTTGATATGATGGTATTTATGTAGCTTGTCTGTTTAAGTTTTTGATCATGATGAATGTCAGGGTAATGATGGTGGAGGTACAGTGATAGCAATACCACTGAATGTCAAAGGTATGTGGTTAGGCCTCCTCCTGTTGGAGATGCTCATTGTTTGGCACTCTTGTGAACATTGCCTATCATGCATCAACTCATGTCTGAATGTTGTCCAGGTGTTGCTGCCTGCTGTCATGGGCTACTCCAGACATTGGGAATGGAATTGACCCATCTGCAATAGTCAACCAACTTTTCCACTGCTGACCGAGTGGAAAGAAGTTCATTGATGAAGCAATTGAAGATAGTTGGGCCTAGGACACTGCTCTGAGGAATGCTGGTGATACAGTGATTGACCTCCAGCAGACACAATCATCTTCATTTGTGTAATGCCTGACTCCAATCACTGGAGCATTTATCCATGATGCCCATCGATTTCAGTTTTATCAGCGCCTCCATGTTGCATTCTGTCAAATGTTACCTCAATGCCAAGTGCAGTGCCTCTTAGCTCACCTCTAAAGTTTGACCCTTTGTCCATGTTCATATCAAGGTTGTAATGAGGAACAAATACGAGGGTCCTGGTAAAGTCTAAACTGGGCTTCAGTTAGTAGGCTATTCGCAACATTTGATTACACTGACAGCTTCTATCGTTTTGCTGCTGGAAATATGGGCAGGAATTAGTAAGGTTGGATCTCACTTTCACATTCGAACACTTCCTTTGAACAGGATATACCTGGACAACCTTCCCTCTTGACAGGTAGGTGCCGGTGCCGTAATTATACCAGAATAGACTGGCCAGAGATACAGCTAGTTCTCGAGCACTTGTGTCCTGTGTTACAGCTAAGATGATATTTGGATTCCATGCTCTCTTGTCTTTGTTAGGTACAGAGGAGATGTCAGGTACAGAGGAGATGTCAGGGTAAGTTTTTTACACAGAGAGTGGTGAGTGCATGGAATGGGCTGCTGGCGATAGTGGTGAAGGCAGATATGATAGAGTCTTTTAATGGAGCTTAGAAAAATAGAGGGCTATGGGCAACCCTACGTAATTTCTAAAGGAAGGATATGTTCGGCACAGCTTTGTGGGCCGAAGGGCCTGTATTGTGCTGTAGGTTTTCTATGTTTCTATGTCATGCGGAATTAATTAAATTGCTCTAAAATTGGCTTCAGTAATAATCGGTATCTCAAGAGAAAGCTGAGGTGGATCAGCTATTCAATTGGTCAGGCTGAATATGGTCTGACTGCTTCTAGCCCTTCCCTTAAACCAACCTTGACTAGTTCTTTTCCCACCCAGTCTCCTGTAAAAATGCTACTCCCTTTTCATAGTTCCTTTGTCTCCGTCACACCTGTTTCCAGGATGAGTCTTACCTTTCCAGGATATCAGAGATCTCCTCCTTCTTCAAGGAATGGGATTTCCCCTCCTTCACCACTGATGCTGCCCTCACCCGTATCTCCTCCACTTCTTGGACATCTGTGCTCACCCTTTCTTCCCCTGCCTTAACAGAAAAAGAGTTATTTTTGTCCTCACCTATCACCCCATGAGTCTCTACATCCAATGCATAATTCTTCACAATTTCCACCATCTCCAAAGGGATCCTACCATCAAACATATTCCACCCCCTGCCCCCGCTTTCCACCAGGATTCCCTTGTCCATTCGTCCCTCCCCACTAATCTTCCTCCTGACACCTATCCTTGCAAGTGACTGAAACCCTACACTTGCCCATTCACCTTCTCCCTCATCTCCATTCAGGACACCAAACAGTTCTACCGGGTGAGGAGACACTTCACCTGCAAATCTGTTGGGTCATCCAGTGTTCCCAAAGCGTTGTCCTTTACATTGGAGAGACCCAACATAAATTAAAGGACCACTTTGTCGAGCACCTCCGGTTTATCTGCAAAAGAGGAAATTTCCCAGTGGCCAGTGATTTTAATTCCTATCCCCATTCCCTTTCCAACATGTCAGTCCATGGTCTCCTCTTCTTCCATGAGGAGGCCATTCTCAGGGTGGAGAAGCAACACCTCATTTTCCTTCTAGGTAGCCACTAACCTGATGGCATGAACATTGACTTCACCCTCTGGTAATTTCCCCCTCCCCTCTTCCCTTTTCTTCTATTCTTCACTCTGGCTTCTAAACTTTTCACCTCACCTGCCTACTACCTCCCCCAGTGCCCTTCCTTCTTCCCTTTCTCTCATGGTCCACACTCCTCTCCTATCAGATTTTTTCATCTCCAATCTTCCTTTTCCATGTATCATCTCCCAGCTTCTTACATCAACCCCCTCCTCCATCCACCTGGTTTCACATTACCTTCTAGCTTGTCCTCCTTCCTCTTCCCCCATCTTTTTATTTTGGCATCTTCCCCCTTCCTTTCCATTCCTGATGAAGGGTCCAGGTCGAAAACATCAAACGTTTATTCATTTCCATAGATGTTGCCTGACTTGCTGTGTCCCTCCAGCATTGTGTGTGTGTGTGTTGCTCTGGATTTCCATCATCTGCAGAACCTCTTGTGCTTCAATCCATTAGTGCAGATTCCTCTCACCTCACTAACAGAAACAGTGGAGTACAAAATTCACAGGTAGCCGAGCTATTGCAGAAACATATTGGCAGGCAGCTGAACTCGAACTCCACAGCTAGCCTCCTATGTGGGAAAAAAAAACAGGTGACCAAGGGTTGAGATGTTGCTTCTCACTCACTAGCAAATGAGCTTCTAAATATACTGTAGTGTTTAAAATTCTGAAGAACATGGACTCCTATGGGTGGATGAGGTGGAATAAGTATCTGAAATAGTGCATGTACAACAATGAGAGAACTGCACTTAGGTTTGGTTACCACACGTTTGAACAATTTGTAAAGAGTGCAGAAAAAAATAGTCCAGTTCTGAAAGTGAAAGACATACGTGATGTTATGGGAGAGAGTGGAGAAGGAGGGCTTGCTGTTTTTCAAAGAGAGAAGATTGAGAGGAAGTATATTAGGAGAGCTGGGAATACCAAGATGCTCTCAGAGTAACAATTACTGGTAGTGAAGGAATCCAGAATCTGTAGATATAAATGATAAGATAGAAGCAGAAAATTCTGGAAATTCTTTGCAGCTGGCCTCTGTGGAGAGAGAAATGGTTAATGCTTCGGGTTGATGTCCTGCTTTCAGAATGGAGAAGAAGCTCCCTGTATTATGTAACTGGAGTTTTTCACCAAAAAAGAATGATCCATACTGAAAAAATTAGCCAATAGACATCAAAATATCTTTCCAGAGCTCTTTTTCACTTGCGTTGGAATGGTCAAAAACAAGCAAACATTATGTGGCTAAGTAATATTTTGGGAATTTTCAGGAAAAAAAGTCTGAATTTCATTAGGATTTCAAAGGAGGAAAAAGAATTGTGAAGGTTTTGACTGACTAGAAAACGATCTCAAATTTGCCATTTAAAGGCAATCAGCTGGATCAATGATTCCCACTGTTGGAGTCATGATTCCTATCAATGAATCTTATTGACAAATAATGACAGTTTTCAAAGCAGTTCTGATTAAGTCATCTGTGAGGCCACATTTGGAGTTTTATGTGCAGTTCTGGTCTTCTAGGCATGGAAAGGATGTTACTAAGCTGAAAGCATGCAGACAAAGAATCACAAAGAAGTTACTGGGACTGGAAGTCTTGAGTTCTATAGAAAAGCTGGATAGGCTGGAATTTTTTTGTCTGGACAGTGGAAGCTGAGAGGTGAGCTTCCAGAGATATGTAAAATCATAAAATCATGACTGGTCACTATCTTTTTCCCAGTGTAGAGGCGTCTGAAGCTAGACGGCATTGGTTTATGACGAAGTTGGGCCGACAGATCTGTTTCTGAGCTGTATAAGTCTTAATTGTCTGTGACTTTAACAGTCTCCAATCTGCAATATTAACTATTTTTTTCTTTCCACAGTTCTTCCTAACCTGCTGATCACTTCAGACAATTTCTGTCATTCTTTCTGATTTCCAGCATTTGTAGTTGTTTGATACTACTTCCGATCTGGGGCTAAGAAGTCATATTCCTCTCACCATCAGTAATTAACTGATGAGTGTCTTTATCATGTGCAACATGCTGCAATTAGACTTTGCGGTTAGCGCGTTGGACCTAATTAAACGTAGCTGAACGTTCACAGCAGTGGTGTTGCTGCCTCATAACTCCAGTGACTGACTTTAATCCTGACCTTCAGTGGCACCTGCATGGAGTTCGTATGTTCTCCCTGTGACTGTGGGTTTGCTCCAGTTTACTTCTGTATCTCTACTTTTTGCTAGGTTATTGGCTGAAGTAAATTGCCCCTAACAATCAAGATCAAGATCAAGATTGTTCAAAGTAATTTCAAGTACAGAAGTAGAATGTAAGATAAAATAATTGTAATTTCAGATCTGATGCTGTGCAAAAAAACCCACAGCCAGATAAAGGACACAATAATAAAAAAAATACTCTCAGACCATAAACATGAGGAAGTCTGCAGATGCTGAAAATCCAAAGCATCACACACAAAATGATGGAGGAACTCAGTAGGTCGGGCAACGTCTATGGAAATGAATAAAGCAGTCGATATTTTGGGCCGAGGCCCTTCTTCGGGACTGAGAAGGAAGGGGGATAATGCCGGAATAAAAAGGTGGGGTGGAGGAAGGGGAAGGAGGCTAGATGGAAAGTGATAGGTGAAGCCAGGTGGGTGGGAAAGGTCGAGAGCTAGAGAAGAAGAAATCTGACAGGAGAGGAGAGTGGACCATAGGAGAAAGGGAAGGAGGAGGGAACCAATGGAGAAGTAATAGGCAAGTGAGAAGAGGTAAAAGATCAGTGTGCGGATTAGAGGAAGAGGAGAGTGATTTTTTACCTGAAGAAGAAATCAATAGTCATGACATTAGGTTGGAAAGTCCTTGGAATGTAAAATGTTACTCCTCCACCCAGAGGATGGCATCATCTTGGCACAAGAGGAGGCCATGGACTGACATGTCAGAATGGGAATGGGAATGGGAATTAAAACGTTTGGCCACCGGGAAGTATCAATTTTGTCAGATGGACACAGGTGCTTGACAATGTAGTCCCCCAGTTTATGACAGACTCTCAGAGAAGCAGGAACTATTCATTCCCCACATCTTGGATAGGTACATGGGTGAGAGAGGTATGGAGGGATAGGGTCCTGGTACAGGTAAATAGGAGTAGGCAAAAGACCAGGTCAGCATAGGCTAGATAGGCTGAAGGGCCAATTTCTGTATTGGAGTACACTCCGACTCTACGTTTCTGCAGATGCTAGAAATCTTGGAAACCATGCACAAAATGCTGGAGGAATTCAGCAAGTCAGGCAATATCTATGGAAGGCAAATAAACAGCTAATGTTTCAGGCCGAGACCCTTCATCAGGTCACTGCAGCAGTTGAGGAATCAAAGTTTTTTCAGGGGCACTTAGAACATGCCTTGTTCCAGCATTCGAATGAACTTATTAGCTTTGGCAGTGAGCTTAAAGGTTACAGTGCTGGTGCTTTTCTATCCATGATACCGCTCACCCGTGGTTTATATCTAATATAGTTAATTTATAAAGCACTACTGATGTAAGAAAACATCTCAAAGCTTTTCATTTTGGGGCATGAGGTGATAGAGGTGCAAGATGTTCAAGTTTCCTGACAACACCATTGTCGTAAGCCAAATCAAAAGTGATGATGAATCAGCGTATATGAGGGTGATTGAGAATCTGATTAAGTGCTGCCGTAACAACAGCCTCTTACTCAATGTCTGCAAGACCAAAGAGCTGATTATTGATTCAGGAGAAGGAAACCAGGGGTCCACAAGCCAGAGGACCAGAGTGGAGAGGGTTGACAACTTTAAATTCTTCAGTGTTATCATTTTGGAGCACCTGCACGTAAGTGCAATTATGAAGAAAGCACGGGAGAACCTCTACTTCCTTAGGCGTTTGTGAAGATTCAGTATGACATCTAAAATGCTGTCAAACTTCTATAGATGTTTAATGGAGAGCATATTGACTGGCTGCATCACAGCCTGGTATGGAAACATCAATGCCCTTGAATGGAAATTCCTATAAAAATTAGTGAATACGGCCCAGACCATCTCAGATAGAGCCCTCCCCACCAGTGAGCATCCATTAGTAGTGAGCATCCATTAGTCTCATGAGACCATGGATTTGCGCCTTGGAAGGTTTCCATGGTGCAGGCCTGGGCAAGATTGTATGGAAGACCAGCAGTTGCCCTTGCTGCAAGTCTCCCCTCTCCACGCCACCGATATTGTCCAAGGGAAGGGCATTAGGACCCATACAGCTTGGCACCGGTGTCATTGCAGAGCAATGTGTGGTTAAGTGCCTTGCTCAAAGGAACACACATTGCCTCAGCCAAGGCTCGAACTAGCGAACTTCAAATCACTAGACAAACGCCTTAACCACTTGGCCACGCGCGGACACTCCAGTGAGCACATCTACATGAAACACTGTCACAGGAGAGCAGCATCCATCATCAGGGACACACCCACCACCCTGGATATGCGCTCTTTTGGCTGCTGCCATCAGGTAGAAGGCACAGGAGCTTCAGGACTCCCATCAGTAGTTTCAGAAACAGTTATTACCCCTCAACTATCAGGCTCTTGAACCAAAGGAGATAACTTCACTAAACTTCACTTGCCCCATCATTGTAATGTTCCTGCATCCTTTGAACTCATGTTCAAGGACTCTTCATTTGACGTCCTTGATATTTATTGTGCATTTATTTAATATTATTATTTCTTTCATTTTGTGCTTGCACAGTTTGTTGTCTTTTGTACACTGGTTGAATGCCCAGTGGTGCGGTCTTTCATTGATTCTGTTATGGTTATTATTCTACTGATTTACTGAGTATGGCCGCAAGGCAATGAATCACAGATTTGTATATGTTGATATATACGTGCTTGGATAATAAATTTACTTTGAACTTTGAAGGACAATATGTCACTTTCATCACAAACAAGAGAATATCTGCAGATGCTGGAAATCCTAACAACGCATAAAAATGCTGGAGGATTTCAGTAGGCCAGGCAGCGTCTAAAGAAAAGAGTACGGTTGACGTTTCAAGCCGAGAGGTTGACTGTACTCTTTCTCATAGATGCTGTCTGGCCTGCTGAGTTCCCCCAACATTTTGTATGTGTCACTTCCCTCACTTTGCCATCCCTGACAACTAACGGACATTCAGTCCTAAAAGCAGACCCCACATGATGCACAATCTGGGATGCATTTCTGCAATCCAACATAATTAAATTGTTTTGTAATTTCTGTAAATAATGGCATACTTTTTAAAAAGTCAGTCCCACTGTAAAAATCATAGGCAATGTCAATTCATCGCAGAGAATGAACTGAGAAATCCTCCTACAAGATGAGGCATAATTGTGTTATATGAAACACATGAAGGAACGTGGACCATAGATCATAAAACAGTACAGATAGGGACAAATCCTTCAGCCCACATTGTTGTGCTGAACTACTGCATAATCAAATATCCAAATAAACTACTCCCATCTACTGCACTTTCATGTGCCTAAGAGCCTCCATCATATTTACCTCATATGTATTTGCCTCTATCACCACTTTAAGCAGCGCATTCCAGACAACTCACAGTGTGTAAAAAAAGTCTTGATCCACACACCTTCCTTGACCTTCCCTCCTCTTAGTTTAAATGCACTCCCTTTGGTATTAGACACTTTGACCCCGGGAAAAATACTGGCTGTCTACTCTATCTGTGTCTCTCATAATCTTATAAACCTCTATCAAGTTTCCACTTAGTCCCTACTATTCCAGAGAAAACAACCGAAGTTTGTCCAGCCTCTCCTTATAGCACATACCATCTGGACAAGGCAGAATGCTGATAAACCTCTTATTGACACTCTCCAAAGCTTCAATATCCTTCCTATAACACTGGACAATAAAGATTTTGTTTCCTGAATACTTTTGGGTGTATCTTATGAATTGTGAGCTGCTGATCATGAAAATCACCAAGAAATTTCCCTGTGATGTACCATTTTTTGAAATCACCTACATTTGTTGTTTCAACTCACAATTCAAGTCAGAATAGCTGATGCCAAGATGAAGGAAAGCATTTTTGCTGGTGTACAAATCAAACAGGTCATCAATGCCAAGCAATTCAAAGAACTTCTTGTGGACTGGAGAAAATGGCATGGAAGGCACTCAAGGATGTTGCTGAAAGTTTTCTTGGCATCTACAGAGCACCAAACTATGTGCAGTTGGTTGACGACATGCTTCAAGCATACAAAATCATGAAGTGTAACATGTCACTAAAGATTCATTTTCTGCATTCCTATTTAGACTCCCTCCCTGAAAATCTTGGTGCTGCAGTGATGAGCACGGTGAAACTTTTCACCAGGATATTGCGGTCATGGAGAAACAGTATCAGGGCAACTGAATTCCATCAATGCTGGCTGATTATTGTTGGACATTTAAGTGAAAAGCCTCAGACACTGAGTACAAATGAAAGTCATGAACAAAGTACTTTTAGCTTAGTTGGACTATTGCAAAGTGTCAGCACCGTTATGCAATTAAACAGATTATATTCAATAAAAGTTAATTTCTTATTTCTCCAAATTCCTACATGATACAAGTAGTCTGTGTTCAGATTCAAGTGGTTTATCATGAGCAAAAAAATTTCTGAGGAAGCAACACTTTCGAAAAAATTCGTTGTCCAGTGTAATAGGGCAACCAGAATGCAGTACTGGAGATGCAGCCTAACCAAAGTTTTATAAAGCTGCAACATAACCTCCCAACTGTTGATCTAATTCCTCAATGAATAAAGGCAAAATCCTTTGTTCACTACCCTATCAACTCTTGTAGCCATTTCAGGGAGCTCTGAACTTGCATCTCAAGATCCCTCTGCTCATCAACATTGTCAAGTGTCTTGCGATTGGGAGAGTGCTGTGGCTTTATATTTCATCTCCCAAACCGCAACACTTCACATTTGGCTGGGTTAACCCCCACCTGTCATTTGTCTGCTCATATCTGGACTGATCTATATCCTGCTGTATACTTTCTTTGCTATCTGCAATACCACTAGTCTGCAAACTCTCTAATCCGCCCATCTATATTTACGTACATTTATATATATCACAAACAACAGAAGTCTTAGCACAGATCCCTGTGGAACACTACTAGTCATAGACCTCTAGCCATAATACGTCCCTTTGACCACAACACTCCACCTTGTTTGGGCAAGTCAGTTCTGAATCCAAGTGGCTAGTTCACCATGAATGCCATGCCTATTAATCCTTTGGATGAGCATTCCATGAAGATCCTTGTCAAACATGCTTCTAAAATCCATGTATACAATATCTACAGCTCTACCTCATCAATGACCTTTGTCACCGCTTCAAAAAATTTCATTAAGTTAATAAGTATAACTTGCCTCACACAAAGCCATGCTGACTGTCCATAATTAAGTCATGGTTTTCCAAATGCTTATAAATCCTACCCTAAGAATCCTTATACTACTCTAGTTCATTTTCAGTTATCCAGCATCTGATTCTTTTTTTCATAAATCTTTCTGCCCAGTGAAACTGGTAAGATGGCAGCATGCTCAGATGCTACGAAACTAACCAAAGGCATTATTGTCTTTTTAAAATGTATTTTGTATGATTGCAGGACCTGGCTGGACATTAAGAACTTTAAGTACTGCAAGTCTACCTCATCAGCAAGTTGCTCTTTGGTGGAGAAGTTGAAGGAGCTGGTCTTGGTGCAGACTATGTTGTTGCCTGCTACAGAGAGGCATCGGAGTCGGTGCATGAAGTCGAAGTGCAGTCTGATAGTGATGGTTTTATTTGCGTTTCTTGTGATTGCAAGTCCCTCATTGGGCATTGGTAATGTGGAATGCTGCAAGTCCAGTTCATTGGTTTACTCACGAGACTGACAGTGGGAGAGATGTGTGGCCTCGGTCACAGTGAAAGCTAGGCCTCAAGCCGTGGAGTAGCCTGTTTGCAGCTGCCCAGGAGAGAGGCATCGGAGTTAGTACTGGAGGCTGTGTGGTGCGGCGTCCAGGCTGGAGGCCACTGTTCTCTCTAAGCACTGCTGCTTAATGATTGAGATGCTCCAATGCACATAGCCTTTGTCACTGCGCAGCTGGGACTTTCTCTTATATAGTGTTTATAAAATTTGAAGTTATGCTAATATCACTTTGAAATTTATGTTGATATAATTATCAAATACCCTGTAGTTAATTATGTTCATGAATATAATCCATAAATTTTCTAAGTAATAAACATAACATAATCTTTACTTTGAAACATTTTAGAGTTTCAACATATTTACATTTTCAGTGCTTCAAGTTACAACACTGTTACAAATTATAACAATAAACACAAAATGGAATTTGGTAGCTCCTTATTAGTAAATCGCCAGCCTGCTGAACGCTGATGCCATCTAGTCAAAACAATTTATTTTAGCCATTGTGCCAGTCAAATGTTTTGACGGCATGATATCGTTTACTTCTGTTGTGAGTTGTGGATTGTGTTTGTTTGATGTGCATATTACAAGAAAAATGCCATTTAAGCTTCTGCACAGTTTTCAGGCTGTGCAAAAATTTCCCACTCAGAGCAATGGTTGCTCCACGCAAGCTGTAAAAAAAAAATAAAATCAGAGGGAACATTGCTGGTGGTGGTGCTGTGCTCCAGTATTTGCTCAGAGGTAGATTAGGCCTCAAGCCGTGGTCTGGCCTGTTTGTAGCTGCCCAGGAGAGAGGCGTCAGTGTTGGCGCTGGAGGCGGTGTGGCATGGTGTCCATGCTGGAATTAGTGCTGTCCTACGGTGTTCGCTCAGCAGAAGACAAGCTGGTTTACATAACATTAACAATATCTATTTCAAGTCATCTACAAAACCAAGACATTCTCTATTTCAGTGAGATGTCCATCATTAACACTGTGGCAGTACTCATTCCCCTGAATTATTAGAGATGCATGTATGTAGATTGTAAGTAATTGTACGTGTGAATCAGAATTTATTGATGCTGATTTTAAAAAAAAGAGTGTTGGCAAGATCAGCATTTATTGGCCATCCCCAACTGCTTTTGAGAAGGTGGTGATGAGGTGCCTTATAAAAATGGTCCAATCCTACTGGTGAGGGTATTTTCACAATACTTTTGAAGAGGTGGTTCCAGGATTTAGATCGGGTAATAAGGACTGCTGATATATCTTCAAGTCAAAGTGCTGTGGAACTCAGAGGGAAGCTGCGTGTGGTGGAACTCCCATGTGCCTGCTGCCTCTGCCCTTATTAGTAACAGAGATTGTGGGTTTGGGAGGTGCTGCTAGAGTCCCTGGGCAAGTTATTGCAATGTTTTTTTCCATATAAAATACAGTGCAGCTACTGTGCATCTGTCAATAATGAATTTGTTCCAAAGTAATGGGGTATTTTGTGTGAAAATGTGTTTCAGCGTTTCTTCAGAACAAGCATCCAAGTTACTGCCAACTTCTCCCACTCCTTTGTCCAAAGCCATACCTTGTACCTTATGGATTTCATTGTTCTAACTTTATGGTTTTACATGGATACTGTTAACAGCCATAAAGACATGTGGAGTCAGGGATGTATGGTATTCAGAATGGTTCACTTTTCTTTTCGAGTTTCACGCAAGCATTGCATTCCCTGATCCCTGTCTGGAGACACTTTCCACACAATTAGACAGCAGCCACTAAAGCGACCGCAAATAAAGCTGGTCACCTGTGGAACAGGCTATCTGGAGTGCCTGAGGATGTTTTAAACTTTGAGGTAGAAGAAAAGCAACTGAAAGTCATGCTTAATATATTATTTGGTCAGAAGCACAAATGGCCTGAGGGCTTCATTTGTACAGATGGCTGTGCAATCAGCATACAGCAGCTTAATTCTAGAACTCTCTACTTATTGAAATGTTGTGTGCAGTCTGTACTTGGTGATAAAAAATAGCTTGTCACAATGTTCACGTTCAGTTTTCTCAACTTCAATGTCTTCATACTGAAATAGATGTGGCCTGCCTTTAGGATGTTAAAGCATTGGTACTCCCACAGTCTCGCTGTCTATGTAATGCTATTATCTGATCCTTGAAATTACTTTACTACCTTGAACTGATTCTGTTATGTCTTTCTCTGCTGATGTTCTGTTTTTACTCATCCTGGTTGCTCACACTTTTTAAATATATGCTTTTGTTGCGTCAGGATCAACTAAAAGGCCTTGCCTATTTTGTAGTTTACGTTCTACTATTAAATTTTCTTCATCATTTCATGGTGGATACTTTTTTTAATCAGAACCACTGTTTGTGCATCACATTTACTTCAATAATTGTGATGTATTATTGCTAAGCTGACTTATTGCTCACGATGAATTGCACATTGGCCTCATGGACGGTCAGATTTTAATTTATTAAAAATGCAATATTAATGGGTGGAATCCCATTGAGTATTCACAGTTCCTGGTACTTTTCAGTGCAAGTCCCAAGTTTCAGCTCTCACATGCAAATGTAGTAGTCCCAAACTTCCTGACCAAAATCTACCAGCCATTTCCTGGTGCGGTCTGTTACTGGACTCCCTGCAGGGTGAAAAGGTTGTGCAGAATTCAGCTGAGCTTCCCCAGCTAGGGAACTTGCGTTCTAATCCTTTTCCAGATTAATGTAGGTCTTCAAGTTTATTCATCTATACAGTGATTATAGGGCAGTGGGAAGTTTTTTTTTGTTTTAACGCTTTTAAGTGTTGGAAATCCCTTTAAACAATTTTAACTTTTAATTATTTATTTCACCTTCAAATAACTTTCCTGAATGTACTGACATTCAGAAATATTGAAAAATATTGGCACTTCTGACATTTGGCAAAACTGGGGCAAAGGTTTGCTGCTGTCAAAAACTTTCAGGCGTTTCATGGACAGCCTACCTTCATCCAACCATTATCTGCTCTGAGCCTGCTGATTACTCTTTATAACCTGGCTCTGAATGTTTTTCTTAATGTTATCCAGAAATGTCCTAACTTCCTTTTAATTTTTCCTGTTTAAAATTAGCTGTCTATTGTCATGGTAAATTCAAGCTCTGAAATAATGTTGCATTGAGGAATATCCAACCTAGATATGTATTTAAACATAAATTACGTCGATCATCTGACTACTCACAACTCTTGGTGCATATAAATATCTAGAAATTGTCTTTATTTTGTCACATGTACATTGAAATGTGTTGTTTGTGTCAATGACCAACATCATCCGATGATGTGCGAGGGACAGCTCGCAAGTGTCGCCATGCTTCACGTGCCAACATAGCGTGGCCGCAACATACTAACCCTAACCTAACCCATATGTCTTTGAAATGTGGGAGGAAACCAGAGCACACCCAGAAGAAACACACGTGGTAACAGGGCAAATGCTCCTTACAGATCTCCTTGGGGATCCTTGACAGTGTCACGTCTAAGCAAGTGTAGAAAGCCTCCTTTTCATACTCATGCAAGTCCAGAGTTGGTGCACAAGCACCCAAAACTGTTGCCATATGGTTATTGACAAATACCAAACAGATCATCATAAGATGTTCACTGATCCCCACGGAGGTTCAGAGAGTTGGTTGACAAGGTGGTTCTTTATTGCAGACCCGACATTGTGGATTCTGTATTCACCAGCTGCCTTTCCTTTTCAGAAGAAGGTGTAAACACCCTTCAACCCCTTTAATTGCCATTCATCTGCCAGGTGGGTTGAGAAAGAGCAGCTAGGTCAATCTAGCACCTCCTTATTTCTCTGGCAGTGGTCACAGCTTTCCTCTCTGCCTAATCATTGTTTGCACTACCTTTCGAGTGTGCACTTTATAGGCTCTAAAAGTCATGTTTCTTTGTTCCTGACTACTGACGGTGATCCCTTTAGCTGTGGTGATCCTGTCAGGGGGTTTCAAGGCAGGCTATTTCTAGGACACCTTTTTCATCCCATTCCGCAAGTGGGGAGAGTAGAGTTTATCCTAAATAGGGCTGCTCAGTCATTGGTGCAGCTGCCGAAGGTCTCCTTCTGCTTCAGTCCAAGAGCCTAGCGACTGAATCAAACACCCACTGCGCTATGTACCAACTCCTGACTAGGGGCTTTCAGACTGACAATCCTGCCCCCTCCACCACTTGATGATCACCACCGCACTTCATCTGGGTTGTTAGGGTGAATTACCTTAATGGAGAATGCCTGTGCGTAACTTTGCCTAACGTGGGGAGGCTGATACATGGGCAGCCACCACACAATTGTTGACAAATCAGGATCTGGGTCCAGTGGCATGGATTGCAAGACGTATGGGGACACCTCACTGTCATCATCTTCTGCCAGCTCCACCTGTGAGGTCTTGGTTGGATGGCTCTTTATCTGAACCACTCCCTTGACCTTACCAGCATGTGTGATCCTACCAGGATCTTAGTGCCAGATGGTTAAACCCCAGATGGCAGCACTCTGGGGATCTCAGGAACTCACAAGCCTCTCCACCATGACAAGGCGACGATCCTCTGAGGAAACGTATGATTAAATACAGACTACCTTTCCCAACTCATTTGTAGAAAAAAAAAGTTTTGATTTCTGTAAAGAATGATCATGAGATTATTCATTATTTTGAGATTGTGAGAGTGCCTTGGATATCACAACATTTCAGTGTATATGGGACAGAACTTGAGTTAATTGCATTGAAAACAAAGGAGGCCAATTTCTCCAAAATCTCAAGGACAACTGACTTCACATAGTTATTTGGACAAGATTGAGAGTTTCGCTATTAGAAGGCAGATACGTTAATGGTAGTGCTGGGGGAGGGATAATATTTTTTTAAAAAGCGTGAGGTACAAAGATACAAATTTCCATACGTAAAGAAAGTTAAATGCCTGTGCTGCCCCGTGGTAGATGAAGACACTGAAAGGAAAAACTGAGCATCTAATATTTTACCAAATTAGTTGCTGTCAAAGGGTAATGTAATGATTGACATACCTAGAAAAATGACTTTACATGGGATTTTTTAAAAGTAGACCAACCTCTACCTCAAGGGTATTTAGGGATGGTTTTTAAATACTATTAAAGTGCAGTAATAGATATTGAGATTGTTTGTCAGAAAGTGAATGTAGATGTGAATGTGAAATAAGAGCCTTGAATGTCAGAAGACCTTTAATGAACTTGCCAGGGCAGCAAAGGAAAGAAAAGATTCTCAGGTGAATAATGGCACTTAAACTTGAAGCAAATGAGCATTCTTTAACAAAACAGTTAAATATTACTTTTTTAATGTAACACTTACCAATATTCTCCCTTTGAACAACAAATGGCTGCCTCCTACATTAAAATTGAAGACAGAGGAATTTCATACAAAGAGAACTGACACTCTGTTATTAAAGTTACCAACAATAATTACCATGATCTTCATTTATGAAACTGATGTGGCTTTGATTGCAATGGAGACGAGCTACTCTTGATAAATCAATGTTTACTGTGGACCAGAGAAACTGAACTGAAGGTGACCTGAATTGAAGAACATTTGTAGCTCCAATTCTAAAAGTGTACAGATACCATAACCTTTTGAAACACGATATTAATTCCAAATCACTCCTTGCTAAAAGGGAACATTTTAATTATTATCAATATTTGCTTGACTGGAAACTCAGAAATAGTGTCAGCTGGTGAATGTTTACATTGCTCATTGCTGATTTGCCTATCACGCCTGTTGACTTGCGCAAATATTTTCTTTTCCAAGTCGCCCATATTATTGATTGTGTTCCTGTGAGCTTTTCCCATGATAACTTGACCAGCACACAGGTCTTCCTCCCATGGCTAGGAACCTCAAAGTGATTTTTTTTTTGACCCATCAGCATCTGTATAGTGTTAATTTGATCTTGATATTTACAAAGGGTCCTGGTTAGTACCTTTGTTATTTAGGATATTACAGGCCTTTGCTCCTGACATACCTCTGATTTGGCTGGTAATAAAGCTTTGCTGCCAGCAGATCACATTCAGGTCCATGTGTGCCTAGAAAGTAGATTGAAGCATTCTTTGTCAAATAAGATTCCTCTGTGTGTGTGTGCTGCTAAAATCAAATGGAACTACTAAACAATTTTGTTAAGAGTATAGAACATAGAACAGTACAGTACAGAAACAGGCCCTTTGGCTCACAAATGTAGTGCCGTACCAATTAATTAGTAACCAAATAGCCAACTAAACTAACCTCTTAGGAGGAGGAGAAGTTGGCGGTGCGATGCAGCACGCGCGGCCTCTCCAGTGATGAGTATCTGTTATCTGTCAAGTAGGATGCTGTGCACAATTCTGATTTGATGGAGGCAGACGTGAGAGCACGGAGGAACATCTGGTGAAACCTCTGAAATGCCTGTTTTGCTGCTGCCGCTACTGTGCGATCCGAAATTTCCGGAGGGGAAGGCCGTGAATCCTTGGCTTTGCTTGTTGCTTGGAGGCCGGGGCCGGGATCGAAGCGCTCGGCAGAGATGGTGCTTGGTGCTCGGTGTCGGAGGGCTGGTTGGAGGCTCGAAGTTTTCGGACAGACTCAGAGTCAGACTGTGGTCGGGTGCTTCCAGGATGCTGCATCGGCAAGTTTGCAGCGCTGGAAGCTCATGGCAGGGAGAGTTTTCGCCCTTCTACCGTCTACGTGAGATGATGGGCTATTGGGACTTTGAAGCTTTTTTTTTACCGTGCCCATGGTCTGCTCTTATCAAATTATGGTATTGCTTTGCACTGTTGTAACTATATGTTATAATTATGTGGTTTTTGTCAGTTTTAGTCTTCGTCTGTCTTGTGTTTCTGTAATATCATACCGGAGGAACATTGTATCATTTTAAATGCATGCATTTCTAAATGACAATAAACGAGGACTGAGTGTCCCCATATTCTAATGTTCTGCCTACGCAATATCCATATCCTTCCATATTCCTCACATTTATGTGTCTATCTAAAAAAACTCTTAAAAGTCTCTATCAAGTTTCTGCCTCTAGCAGCACTCCAGGCAGCGCATTCCAGGCACCCTCTTGCTCCTCATATCTTGTTTGAAATTGCTTCCCCTCACCTTAAGAACATGCTCTCAGGTATTAGACATTTCAACCCTTGGAAAGAGATATTATCTATCTACTTTGTCTATGCCTCTCATAATCTTATAAACCTTTATCAGGTCTCCTCTCAGCCTTGCCACTCCAGAGAAATCATCCCAAGTTTGTCCAATCTCTTGTTGTCACACATGCCCTCTAATCCATGCAACATCATGGTAATCTTCTTCTCCACCTTCTCTAAAGCTTTGACATCCTTCCGCTTATGGGGTGACTGGAACTGTATGTAGCGCCTTTGCCCAATTTGCTCCCGTTCGTCTAGGGTAAACTGGCGTTGACCCCGCTAACACTGTAATCGCACTGGTGTGGATACGTGTGATACACCCTGGTACAAGCCCACAACATAAAATATCAGACAGTAGACAATATACAATTTAAATGATTACACTTTATAATTATTTCTTGGTGATGGGTTAGTAGAAACAATAAAGGCGCCAAGTCTGTAAATTTATCAATTCTGTGCACTAATAATTCGTTGGAGCTCACGAAATTCAGTATCCTTTCCTCCCATCGATCTCCTCTGAACTCCATCGACCCTCAGCTGGGATCACTCCCAGTGATCTACCAGAGCGCTCGACTCACATCCGACCTCTTCGCTTCTCCTCGACGAAAAGCCCGCGCATTCCCTCCGGTTCCCACACATACGGATAGAATAACATGACTTCCATTGGCTGGCAAATGAATACAAGTCCCGTTATCACTAATTATAACCCAAACATGCTGCTACAGAGAACCCCTTACCTCAGCAGTTAACATTGCAGAGAAGCCATTTTGTCAGCCTTAACAATTAACATTTCAATTAATATTACTGAGAACCCTACATGTCTGCAGTACTCCAGATGCTGCCTAACTAGAGTTTTATAAAGCTGCAAAATAATTTTCTGATGTTTGAACTCTATGCCTCGACTAACAAAGGCAAGCATGCCATATGCCACCCTATTTACCTGTGCAGCCACTTTCTGGAGTTCTGAAATTAGATCACAAGATCCCTCTTCTCATCAGCACCATCAGAGGTCTTGCTTATAATAGTACACTGTTTCTTCACATTTGACCTACCAAGTTGCAATACTTCACATTTGGCCAGGTTAAATTCCATCTGCCATTTCTCCGCCCAGATCTGCAACTGATCTATATCCCTTTATATTCTTTGTCAGACATTCTCAGCCTTTTTCTGTTCATGGCCCATTGTGACTTTCATTTACTTCTGTAGCTCCCACCCTCCATAGTCTCTGTTAGCTGCTAAGGCTTCTTTTTTGATCCACTGTGCTAATTATTCTAATATACGCTTTGCAGACATCCATGAAACAGAGAGGGAGAGAAAAAACCCAAGCCCCCCTCCCATACACAAGCAGCGACCGCTTGAGTGCGGAGGCATCTGAAAGCCGTGCCCACTGTCTCGATGTACCGTTCTTCCGTGACACCTCAGTCGGTGACATCAGCGAGGGATCACATTGTCCACGGGGCTGCACCCCAAAGGTGCTCATCTTCTAAGCCACTCCTGGAGATCCTGAAATTCAGGCTGATTGGCGAGTTCCGAAGAGTGAGAACCCCACCCACACCCATCCATGAAGAACACAATTTGATCACGATAATGTTACAATCAGATATAGCTGTGCAAGATCCTCGTTGTTTTCCTCACATAGTGGTCGAAAAAGACAATGTTGAAGTGGATTTGATTTGATGGTTGACAGCCATTAATATAGCAGCAAGGGTGTCATGTAAATTTTCTCCCAATTTTTTTGCAACCAATTGCTGACAGTGGATCACACAGAGTATGCAAAAAAATGTCAGGTCAGCATTTTTTAAATGAAACATAGAAAATAGGTGTAGGAGTAGGCCATTCGGCCCTTCGAACCTGCATACAATGAGCAATGTATCCTCTGTATTTTCCTACTAGTGAAACAACACCATCAGTTGCACAAGCCATTATATTTTCCAGCGGAATATTGTTTTCCAAGAAATAGCTCTTGACTTCTTCAAAGAAAGTTTCACTTTAGGTATCTGTCTTAAGTTTTTGTGCAAAAAGCATTTCCTTGCTGGCCTGATCAGCATTCAGAAGCCTAACATATGTCATCAGACAGGCTTCAGTATCATGTAATGTGATTTCGTCAATTTGCAGGGCAAACTTCTTACCGTTGTGCAACTAGTAGTTTCTCCACATCATCTGACATTTCATCAATACTTCTCGATACTGATGAGTCGCTCAAAGGGATGGCTTAAATAGTTTCATTTACACTCTGATTCATAACAGTAGAAATTACGACAGAGGCTGCAGGCAGAATCAATGATTCATTTATCATGTGGATTGCCAGCTTTTGCAATTCAGTTTGAAATCTCATCGGATGCAAGTAAACCTTTGGCTATCTTGGCTGCTTTTTCACTGAACTTTGCTTTAGTTTCAGCATTGAATGAAAATTATCAGGTAGTTTTTTGAAGTTGTCTTTCTTGACATGTGCTTCCTCAGCTTACATGGCCACATGCTTTCTTTTGAAAGTGCACTCATACAAATCAGACACAGTGGCATCCTTTTGACCAATGAGGATGAAATAAAACCACAGACAAGTTACTCAATGGAATTTAGGGTGACGGTGAATATTGGTAGCTTGAGTTGAAGTAATTGATGTTGTGGTGTTCACTGAGCTTGGAAAGTAACTTGCAGATGTTTCGTCACCAGTCAAGGTGACAGCCTCAGTGTGCATTTGTTAGCATTTCTATCTGAGAGTGCTTGCGTTTATATAGGCCCCCATTCACTTGCCTCCATCCTGATTGGCTACTGCTTCAGTTGACCTTTGAATTCTATTGGCTTGCATTTCTTTGGCTCTTAGATGGTGTCTATTTTGATATGATAATGAATGACGTGCTGCAAACCCCCCCAGCCACACAGGCTAAACTGTTCTGCTGCCACATTTGCATAATCTAGCATATTTTTCCATTCATTTCATTCAGGGTTGTAATTAAATTACATATATTCATTTATTTTTTATTTACAGTATATATTTTAGTAATATATCATTAAATCAGTAAACTTATCATGGCTCACTCATTCAGAAACCCCAATTTCTTGGTTTTTACTTGTGGCCCCTACGAGAGAGCAGGGCGGAGGGAGATTTGTTATGGACTGCGTGCTTCACAGTCTTTTTTTGCCTGGAGCCGCAGCGAGGACAGGAGAGAAGATCGCTGAGGATGTCGTTGGAAGGAGCATCCCTGTTGTAGAAGGTGATTTGTGAAGATGAATGGCTCCAAGGAGGAAGGGCCAATACTTCCAAGGAAAAGTTCGTTTGTTCGAGATGTGTTTCAAGCAGTGGTTGGAATGTGGTATGTACTTCCACGCAGAGCATTGGTCCAGCACGTGAGGAAAAGACGACTTCAGTATGAGTTCTATAATTTTTTGTGGTATATGATTTGTTATTTCCTGCTGACCAACAATCGTCTATGGGCAGTATTTACCTAGCATTCACTCAAATCGAGATTTCTTAAATCAGAACATCACAATGTTCCTGCCCAGATGATACCGATCCTGGACACCTATTGTTTATGAAGTGTGGCCTGCTCACCGCGGAGTCCCATGGCTGTCGATGGGGCTGGCAACGAGCCAAGTTTCCATACCAGCCTGGTGAAGGGTCTGCGTATACTATCCACAACACCACCAATGTTTGTAACAACTACATTCATACTAACCCACATTCTTCATTTTCATTCAGGTCATTTATATACATCACAAACAGCAGAGATCTCAAGAAAAGTTCTTGTGGAACATCACTAATCATTGACCTCCAGCTAGAGTAAGTGCCGTCAACCATTAGCCTCGGATGTGGACTTGCCCAAAAGCAGCTGTTCCCAATCAACTCTAGTTTCTGCCTAATGCTCTCATAATTTGCCCTGCTCCAATTTAATACTCTCCTGCAAGGCCCATATTTATCCTTATCTATAGCTATCTTAAACCTTAACGTATTGTATTGTAGTCACTGTTCTCCATCTGTTCACCACTGAAAGGTCAGTTGCCTGGCCAGGCTCATTCCTCAACACCAGGTCCAGTACAGCCCATCTTCTTGATGGACTATCTACATATTGATTAAAGTAACCCAAATGTATGCACCTAACAAATTCTGCCCCATCTAAGCTCTTGAACTCAGAAGGTCCCAGTGTATAATAGGGAAGTTGAAGTCTCCAGACCATAAGACCATAAGATATTGGAGCAGAATTAGGCTATTTTGCCCATTGAGTCTTCTCTGCCATTTCGTCATAGCTGATCCAATTTTCCTCTCCGCCCCAATCTCCTGCCTTCTCCCCATATCCCTTCATGCCCTGACCAATCAAGAGTCTATCAACCTCTGCCTTAAAGATACATAAAGAATTGGTCTCCACAGCTGCTTGTGGCAAAGAATTCCACAGATTCACCACTCTCTAGCTGAAGAAATTCCTCCTCATCTCCGTTCTAAAAGGATGCCCCTCTATTCTAAGGCTTTGTCCTCTGGTCATAGACTCTCCCACTATAGGAAACATCCTCACTCACACCCACTCTATCAAGACCTTTCATCATTCGATAGGTTTCAATGAGGTCACCCCTCATTCCTCTGAATTCTAGTGAATACAGGCCCAAGAGCCATCAGATGCTCTTCTTATGACAAGCCATTCAATCCTAGAATTATTTTCCTGAACCTCTTTCCAACCTTCTCTATTTTCAGCACATCCTTTTTAAGGTAAAGGGCCCAAAACTGCTCATAATACTCCAAGTGAGGCCTTACCAGTGCTTTATAAAGTCTTTACATTACAACCCTATTGTTCATAAGGGTGGTGCTGGTGGCAGGCCCAAATGTAAGATACAGACACTGAAGTACTAGGAACAGGACTAGGTGTGTCAAGCAAGCAAGGGAAGTGGGGAAGAAATGATGCTGGACAAGACACAGGCCCTGGACGAGGCTAGGGTATAGGGCCTGGTCTAGGACTAGACTAGGAAAGCGAGACCTGGATGAGGAACTAGGAACTTGGAACCAGGACAAGGACTCCGAGCCAGAGACTGGACAGGGACCTGGAACCTGAGTCTTGACTTGGGCTGAGACCCTGGATCTAGGCGAGGACAAGACGAGGAGTGACAACAGGACTGGACATGAGACTCCTGGACAGGACGAGGGAACCTCAGCACCAGGCTGGGTGAGGCACCGGGACAGGACGAGAACAGGAGAACAGGAACACAGAGACTTGGTTAAGGGAGAACAAGAACGCAGAGCCAGGACCCCTCCTTGGGAACAGGACTTGGGACCGGGGCTCTACAGAGAGTCAGGACCCCTCCTAGGGAGCAGGACGTAGGGCCGGGACTCATACACAGAACACTGAGAGACAGATCTCCACTCAAGGTAGCGGCAAATGGCCGGACCTACCCAGCGGAGGCAAGGGTACAAAGAGACAGTTTCCAACACAAGGTAGCGGTAAACAGCTGGACCTACCTAGCGAAGGCGTGGATGCAGAGAAAGTTCCCAACTCAAGGTAGCAGCAAACGACCAGACCTACCTAGCAAAGGCGTGGACACAGAGACAGTTTCCAACTCAAGGTAGCGGCAGACGGCTGGACCTACCTAGCAAAGACAAGGACACAAAGAGACAGTTCCAAACAATGAAAGACAGTTCCTTATCTAGACACAGCAAAGCCCTGA
This sequence comes from Mobula birostris, assembly GCF_030028105.1. Classification (NCBI taxonomy): domain Eukaryota; kingdom Metazoa; phylum Chordata; class Chondrichthyes; order Myliobatiformes; family Myliobatidae; genus Mobula; species Mobula birostris. The sequence goes on from NC_092393.1 coordinate 24,763,969, forward strand.
TCTTACCCTGGCGTTTGAACCTGATGGCGTTACAGGCGAAGGTAGCAGGCGAGGCTTCAGAAGGAAGGGGAAGGGAAGGGAACAGTCCAGCCACTGAAGCTGAACCCAGGAGCTGTTTATGTAGCCAGCCGAAAATGAGAAATCATGTGCCTCAATAAAGGCACCAACAGGACAAGGGAAAACTGGAAAACCTGGAATAAGGAACAATGGACCGGACTGTGAACCGGAATGCGGACTTAATAATGGACCATGACAGAAACACTGGGACATTAAGCACCCATTCCAATCCCTCAACCAAGTCTTGTTCTTTAGTTTTTCACATCATTCTCTGTATACTTTAGAGACTGTCGTGGATGAAAATTTCAAGAGATCAGTGGTTCTGAGATACTCAAATCACCCCATTTGGCACCACCAAACATTCCATGGTCAAAGTCACTTTGATCACATATCTTCCCCATTCTGAATTTGGTCTGAATGACAACTGACAACTCTTGACCATATCTGCATGCTTTTATGCATTTAACGGCTGCCTCATGATTGACAGATTGGATATTTGCATTGATGTGCAGATGTTCATGTGTCCCTGATAAAGTGGCCACTGATTGTTTTTTGCTCCTTGCTTTCTGTCATTCACGTTAGATGTAGTAGCTTTATTTTATTCTCGCTAGTTATATAATTAATGATAATACGTAACTGGTTTTGAGGCTCATTATTTTCATCAGTATTCTTAAAGGAAAATTGTCAAATATTAGAAGTTACATACAGCCTTTGAAAACAGAAAATGGACTGTTTACATTATTTTTGACTTTAAAATATAAGACCATAAGACAATAAGACAAAGGAGCAGGTCGGCTATTCGGCCCATCAAGTCTGCTCTGCCATCATGAGCTGATCCATTCTCCCATTTAGTCCCACTCCCCCGCCTTCTCACCATTACCTTTGATGCCCTGGCTACTCAGATACCTATCAATCTCTGCCTTAAAGACACCCAATGAATTGACCTCTACTGCTGCCCGTGGCAACAAATTCCATAGATTCTGCCTCATGATCTCTGTTCTGAATGGGCGCCCTTCAATCCTCAAGTTATGCCCTCTCGTACTAGACTCCCCCACCATGGGAAACAATTTTGCCATATCCACTCTGTCCATGCCTTTCAACATTCAAAGTGTCTCTATGAGGTCCCCCCTCATTCTTCTAAACTCCAAGGAATACAGTCCAAGAGCAGAGAAGCGTTCCTCATATGTTAACCCTCTCATTCCTGGAATCATTCTAGTGAATCTTCTCTGAACCCTCTCCAACGTCAGCATATCCTTTCTTAAATGAGGAGCCCAAAACTGCCCACAGTACTCCAAGTGAGGTCTCACCAGCGCCTTATAGAGCCTCAACATCACATCCCTGCTCCTATACTCTATTCATCTAGAAATGAAAGCCAACATTGTATTCGCCTTCTTCACCACCGACTCAACCTGGAGGTTCACCTTAAGGGTATCCTGCACGAGGACTCCCAAGTCCCATTGCCTCTCAGAACTTTGAATTCTCTCTCCATTTAAATAATCTGCCCGTTTATTTCTTCTGCTGAAGTACATAACCATACACTTTCCAACATTGTAATTCATTTGCCACTTCTTTGCCCATTCTCCCAATCTATCCAAGTCTCTCTGCAGACTCTCTGTTTCTTCAGCACTACCGGCCCCTCCACCTATCTTTGTATCATCAGTAAACTTAGCCACAAAGCCATCTATTCCATAATCCAAATCATTGATGTACAACGTAAAAAGAAGCGGCCCCAACACGGACCCCTGTGGAACACCACTGGTTACTGGCAGCCAACCAGAATAGGATCCCTTTATTCCCACTCTCCGTTTCCTGCCAATCAGCCAACGCTCTATCCACACATGTAACTTTCCCGTAATTCCATGGGCTCTTATCTTGTTAAGCAGCCTCATATGTGGCACCTTGTTAAAGGCCTTCTGTAAATCCAAATATACAACATTCACTGCATCTCCCTTGTCTAGCCTACTTGTAATTTCCTCAAAAAATTGCAGTAGGATTGTCAGGCAGGATTTTCCTTTAGGGAAACCATGCTGAGTTCTGTCTATCTTGTCATATGCCTCCAGGTACTCTATAACCTCATCCTTGACAATCGACTCCAACAACTTCCCAACCACCGATATCAAGCTAACTGGTCTATAATTTCCTTTTTGCTTCCTTGCCCCCTTCTTAAATAGCGGAATAACATTTGCAATCTTCCAGTCCTCTGGAACCATGTCAGAATCTATTGACTTTTGATATAGTCAGCAGTCTTATGATTTTATTACTGATCAGCAGCTATTAAATGTGAGCCTTTTGTAAATTTTAAGATCAAATTGGCACTACACAGATGCTGATGACTTCAAGGATCCCAGCTTGTCACCTTGTTATGGGACTAGCTCAAACACCTTTGATGCTTCAGTGACCAGCTGTTTTTGGAGAGGGTCCACATCTGTTCAATATATCTGATTGCTTTAGACGATAGGATCTCCTAAATGCTGAAACTGAGGTCCAACAACCTTAGTAAAAGATGCACATCAATTTTAGTTAGATTTCATTACGGTATATGCAGTATAGCCTCTGAGTGGTACCCATGGTGAAAAAGTAAAGTTGCCTCTTTCAAGTAACCCTTCAAATGTTTTGAAGAAGAGTGGGTCTTATAAAAATAATATGGTCACCAGCACCCTAAAATTATAATCTTTCAACCATTTTCAGCGTTCAATCACTGAGCATCAATATAGCAACCAGTTATATAAATTATATGAGATGTTTGTTCATCTTAAAGACAGCTGGTGTGAAGTTCTGACAGATATGCTCCAGATTTCCTGTATGTTATCATGATGTAGCTCAACATTCTGGAAATACCTTTTCCAAGATGGCTGTTTCAGTGGAATCTTCATACTTGACTGACAACACCTCTGAGAAACCTCAAAAAAAAATTAGGCTGAGGAGGCTGCCACTGTAGTATCACAAGGTGATGTATTAAAATACTGATGGTGTATTTTGTGCATTGAGACTAGTCTGGTGGAATCTCTCAACACTCATTAATGAGGGTCTTGAGAAAAACAATGGTATGCTATGACTGTACAATATTACGACATAATTTGGAAGTGTGCATACTCCTTCTTTCAGATGGGAGAACTAAAATTCCTTTGTTAACAAAAATGGCAGAGGCTATACTGTACTTCCTGCAGGATTTGTTAAAATTCCATCTTTCCCAGCACATACTAGTGCAATTCTACATTGCAGTCATAAACAGCATCCTTACATCAGCCACCAATGTCTGGCTTGATGCAGCATCCTCTCACAATATACGAAAACTACAGTGAGCTGTCAGGTCAGCTGAAAAGATCATTTTCTGCAGTTGACCATCACTGCAGGACTTGTATGTGTCTAGATCAAAGATGAAGGCAGGAAGAATCATTGCAGATACTACCCACTTTCCTTTCCAAAAGCTCCCTTCTGGAAAGCACTACATAGCTATTAAAATGAAAACTTCATGCCATAATAAAAGTTTCTTCCACCGGTAGTTAATCTGATCAACCATTCTAGTTAGCCATTCCCACCCTCTCTACCTTTTACCTCAGTCACTGCACTGCACTGTAAACAGTTTAAGCCACTTTTTATTGTGCTACTTACATTGTAAATGCATGATGTATTTATGCATATTTTGTTCTACTTTATATGCACATTTTAATTCTATTACAGGTAAATATATATGGTGGTTTAAAGTTGATCCTTGACCTTTGATACCCCGTCTTGGTTTACAACTTGGTTGACAATCCGGAAGACAAAATAAATAGGTTCAATATAACTATAATGACTGATTTTGAAATGCCACAGTAATTAGTAGATTTCAGTCATACAATCTGAACCCAAGTATTTTGAAGTTGCCTTTGTTTGGAGTTATAATTTCTCATTTGAGGCTTTGATCATTTCTGCTCTAAATATCCACCTTACTGCCAGGCCTGTACTTACTGCAGCCAACCAATTAGTTCGTCTTGATTTTTTTCAAGACAAAAGAAAGAATGTGCATTCATATAATGGTCTTTATAACTGGATCTCTCAAAGGACTTGAGAACCAATAGCAGAGTGTTTGAAGTTTAGCCATTGTGTTTTATGGAAAATAAGAAAAACAATAATCACCAGTTATGTATGTTACAATCTGTTATTACCTGTTTAAGACAAGGCAATATCTCCACCTTGCTGACTGTCAGCACAGGTGTACCTCAAGTAACGCATGCTTAGTCTTCTGCACTGCTCTTTATACACACGTGACTGTGTGGCTAAGCATGTAACGACACCACTGGTTTTGGATGAATCACAGGTGGTGTTGAGTCAGCGTATATGATTGAGATAGGACACTCGATTGAATGGTGCCACAGAAAGAATTTCTTACTCAGCACCTTTGAAAATGAAGAGCTGATTATTGACTTCAGGAAAAGGAAGGAGGGTAAATATGGGAGATCAGCTGTGGAGAAAGTCAGCAAGTTTAAATTCCTGGGCATTAAGATGTCTGATGACTTGTCCTGGGCTCAACACATGGCAAAACATGCCAGCATCCTTACTTTCTTAGGAGCTTAAGGAAGTTTGGCATGTCACTGAACAGTCTTTTACAGATGAATTCTGACTGGTTTCATTGTGGTCTAGTATGTCAATTTGAATGAGTAGGCCTGTAAGAAGCTGTAGAGAACAATAGACTCAAACTCAAAGTCAAGTTTACTGTATGCACAAGCGCAATGAAAAATGAATTTGCAGCAGCATCATGGTCACATGACATCATATAATTAGCATAAACAAGTGAAACATGAATATAAATTTATGTTTATAAATATTACAAGAACACAGTTTGAACAAAAACAACAAAGTCTGTTTTATTGCAAAGTGATCAAAGTCATCATAGTGATACTAAACCTTAGGTTTTGCTGGTTAGTTCAAGATCGGAATGGCCGAAGGGAAGTAGTTGTCCTTGAACCTAGTCATGTGAGATTTCAGCTTTCTGCACCTTTTGCCTGTGGTAGATGAGAGATGTGCCCCTGATGTATTTGGTGGAGTCCACTGCACTCTGCAGCTTCTTCTGTCTCGTGCATTTAAATTGTTGTACCATATATGATGCAACCAGTCAGGATACTTTCAAAAGAACATCTGTAAAAGTTTTTAAGAGTATTCAGTGACAAGCTGCATCGTCTAAGAAAATAAAGGCGTTGGTGCACTTTCCTTATGATTACAACTACCTGCTGGGCCCAGGACATGTTATGTTATGTTAGCACCCATGAATTTAAAGCTGCCCATTCTCTTCATGCCAATCCTCAACGTAGTGTGCATGTTCATTCTCCTTCCCTTTCTTGAAGTCAATAATCACCACTGCTATAGTCAAGAAAACACATTAATGACTCCACTTTCTGAGGAGATTGAGACAAGTGAGTCTCCCCACCACCATTTTAACAGTTTTTAGGGGAACACCGTTGAGTGTGTCCTGACCAGATGCATCACCGTCTCTGACAGGAATTGCAAGGCATCTGACCTGCAAAGGATTAATAGGACTGCTCAGAGATTCATCAGGATCTCTCTTCCAACCACCTGTGATATTTATGAAGACTGCCTCATAAATAGGGCACGTAACATTGTTGAGGATCCCTCCTAGCTGTCCCACAATCTCTTTGAGCCCCTATCATAAGCTAGGAGGCACTTTTGCATTAGGACAGGGACTACTGGATGAGAAACAGCTTCTTCCACCAGACCAGTGAGACTACTGAATTCCCTGTCACCATCTAGATCTCATCACTTATGAAAAACCAGTACTGTTATACTGTTTGCTTTTTAACTTGTGTCGCAAATGCACCTTATGCTGAACATCAATCTTCTAGAATATATTTTATTATTTGTTAATTTATTAGTGGTTAAATTACTTCATAAGTTATGTGTGAATTATATGTACAGTGTTGTGCACCTTGGATTGAAGAAAGGTTGTTTCGTTTGATGGTGCACACGTAGACAGTTGAATCAGAATAACCTTGAACTTGAGCTCTTTTGTTCTACTGCAGAGTGAGAGGTTATTGTTGCAACACCTCTCAACCAAGTGACCTATCTTGCTCCAGTAAGCTGACTCATCCTGCTGTGGTGTCATTGGTGAATTTGTACGAGGCGTTTGAGCTGTGTTAGCTGCACAATTATTTGCGTCTAACGCCCTAGGTAAGATTTTTACTGCTATGCTGTGAGGTATTTTTGTTTCAGTAGCTTCCTGTAAAAGTAGTGTGTACTGCTAGCAGAAATGTTTTTGCTTAGGCTAAAGTTAAGGAACCATGTTGTCCAACTTAGGAATGTGGTGTCAGCTAATCGGGGTTGTTATGGTACATGTTGTAACTTTCTGCCTAGTAGAACTTTGGAGAATGTTGGGTGGGAGCAGATTTCTGAAGGACAGTAGTTTAGTTTGGGGTCTTTTTGGCAGGATGCAGAGTGGGATACAAGGGAAGATGCTGCAGAATGCCAGTTGAGAGAGAGTCCCCATTTTAAGGAGAGCTTTGAGCCGATGAATGGCTCCTAGGAGGAAGAGCTAATGTTTCTGAGAGAACCAGTTCATTCGAGATGTTCTTTGAGGGAAGTTCAGACTGTGGTAGGTGCTTTCACATAGACTGTGGGTTCCACGCTTGTGTAAAGTAATACACCCCTGACTACTCCAGAAATGAGCTCCAATGTCTATGTGCACATTGGGCTGGTTTAACTGAAATATGCCCTTTTTACTTCTCTATTCTTTTTTTCTGTAACTGTAAACTGGTAAATAAATGTTTTTATAATTTTATGCCAATGTACGATCTGTTAATTTTCCAGTGAATGATAACTTTGCATGGATATTTCCACAATATTCACTACAATCAATGTCCCTTAATCAGAACATCCCAACTTTCCTGTTTGGTTGAACTCCAAGTCATACTAACCCCACCATGTGGGGACATTGTTTATTGTTTCTCACCGCTGAGTCACGTGGCTGTTAGCAGAGTTAGCTAATGAGCCAAGTTTCTATACAAGCCCTGCTGAGATTGTTACATGTGCATAGAGATTAGAGCAGGAACTAAGAATTCAGCCTTGAGGAGCACGTGTGTTGATGTTCAGCGAAGAGCTGTTCTTACCAATCCTCAGTCATGGAGGTATGCTGATGAGGAAGTAGAGTATTCAGTTGCAGATGGAAGTACAATGACCCAGGCTTTGAAGCTTGATTTTTTTTTTGGATGGGATGATTGTGTTGAATGTCAAACTGTAGTTAATGAACAGAAGCTGGATGTATGATTTCCTATCGTCCAACTAACCCAGGATAGATAGAAAAGCCAGAGAAATAGCATCTGAAATGGCATCATTTCACAGCAGTACTCAGTCAGGACAGTGTGGAGAACTCATCTATTGAGGTGTTATAGATAGAAATGGGAAATAAGAAACCCTATGTTAATGGGGTTGTATTACAGACCGTCCAAAAGTCCAAGGGATTTAGAGGTACAGATTTGTAGAGAGATTGCAGACTGTTGCAAGAAACATAAGATTGTTATTGTAGGTGATTTTAACTTTCCACATATTGACTGGGACTCCCATACTGTTAACGGACTAGATAGGACAGAGCTTGTCGGACATGTCCAGGAAAATTTCCTTAATAAGTACGACGAAGTCTCAATGAGAGAGTGTGGGATACTGGATCTGGTATTAGGGAATGAGATGGGGCAGGTGACTGAAGTCTGTGTAGGGGAACACTTTGCATCTGGTGATCATAATGGCAGTAGTTTCAAAGTAAATATGCAAAAAGATTGATATGGTCGGCGGGCTGGAGAAAGGCCAATTTTGATGGCATCAGAAAGGATCTGGCAGGTGTGGATTGGGACAGGCTGTCCTCTAGCAAAGGTGTACTTGGCAAGTGGGAGGCCTTCAAAAGTGAAATTTTGAGAGTACAAAGCTTATATGTGCCTGTCAGAATAAGAGGCAAGGATAACAGGTTTAAGGAACCATAGTTTTCAAGAGATATTGAGATCTTGTTAAGGAAAAATAGGAGGTGTATAGCAGGTAAAGGTAGGCAGGAACTATTGAGGTGCTTATGGAGTATAAGAAATGCTAGACAACACTTAAGAAAGAAATCAAGAAGGTTAAAAGAAGGCATGAAGTCACTCCAGCAGACAAGGTGAAGGAGAGTCCTAAGGGATTCTACAGGTACGTTAAGAGCAAAAGGATTGCTACGGACAAAATTGGTCCTCTGGAAGACCAGAATGGTAATCCATGTGTGGAGTCAAAACAGATGGGGGAGATCTTAAATGTATCTTTTGCATCAGTATTTACTTTGGAGATGGATAATGAGTCTATAGAAGTGAGGCAAAGTGGCATCAACTTCATGCACCTTGTACAGAATGTAGAGGAGGAGGTGTTTGCTGTCCTGAGGAAAATCAGGGTGATTAAATCCCCAGGGCCCGACAATATGTTCCCTCAGACCCTATGGGAGGCAAGTGCAGAAATTATCGGGGCCCTAGCAGAGATATTTAAAACATTCTTAGCGACAAAAGTGGTACCAGAGGATTGAAGGTTAGCCAATGTTGTTCCACTGTTTAAAAAAGGCTCTAATCAGAAACTAGGAAAATATAGGCCGGTGAGCCTGACATCAGTTGTGGGAAAGTTATTGGAAAGTACTCTATGGGACCGATATATAAGTATTTAGATAGACATGGACTGATTAAGGAGAGTAAGTATGGATTCGTGCATGGTAGGTCATGTTTGACCCGTCTTATGGAGTTTTTCTGAGGAAGTTAGCAGGAAAGTAGATGAAGGCATCATCTGGAAAAATGGACTGAAAAATGGCAGATGGAATTTAATGCAGACAATTGCGAGGTGGTTTACTTTGGTAGGATCAACCAGGGTAGGTCTTACAGAGTGGGGCACTCAGGAGGGTAGTAGAACCAAGTGATTTGGGAATACAAGCCCCTAATTCATTGAAAGTGGTGGTGCAGGTAGATAGGGTCATAAAGTGTTCGGTACATTGGCCTGATTGATCAAAGTACTGAGTACAGGAGTTGGGATGTTATGTTGAAGTTGTATAAGACATTGGTGAGATGTAATTTGGAGTATTGTGTGCAGTTTTGGTCACCTACCTACAAGAAAGATGTAAATAAGGTTGAAAGAGTACAGAGAAAGTTTACAAGGATGTTGCTGTGTCTGGAGGACCTGAATTATAAGGAAAGATCCAATGGGTTAGGACTTTATTCCTTGGAAAGCAGAAGATTGAGGGGAGATTTGATGCAGGCATACAACATTATGAGGGCATAGATTGTTAATGCTCAAATAACAAAGACAAGATTTTCTTTCGTTTAAACAACTTGACTTTCTCTGTTTACATTCAGTAGACAAGGGCTGCCGTCTTCTTACCCACAATTCCCCTTAACCCCTCACATGCATGCCCATAACAGGGCAAGTGCACAACCCAACTAAATGCTTACATAGCCCGAATGAACAGGACTCAACAAGCTCCCATCTTTTTTATGTATGTATGCAAAAAAAAGTCCATTGGTTTAGATGTATTACTTTTATCTCTAGTCGTTAGACCTAATAAATTTCGTATGCTACCCTATTCCCTCACTTAGTGCTTCACAGTACTAAAAAAGTAATTTTATATATATATATATATATATATATATAAATAAACTGAAATGTACTTTAGGATACGGGGATTTGTTCCAACTCTTGATGGGGACACAGTTGTTAAAGTACCAAATGCCTTCACTAAGTGACTTCAGCAGCACAAGAGCTGGTGCCCCCTTCTTTGTGAGACAGTTGGCTAGTTATTCCTTTGTAGTTGACCATAGCACTTGTTGAATTTTCTATGCTTGGACGAATCCTTTGATGCTGTTTATTCCTTCTCTGTAATTGACTTGGTGTATTTGTTGGCATCAACCAAAGCTTAGCTGTCTGTGACACAAGTTATTTGTAGAATCTTCGTCTTTGGGTCACCATGAACTAGCTCAGTATAAGAGGGCGTCAGATAAACAGCGTTGTCAGTACCATCAGACATTGCATTGGTTTCTCCGGCCAGCATACTATCTACAACTCTTCAGATTTTGATTGCCAACAGAAAGGTGAAATCTTCCCTCCTCTCCCTTCAGAACAATAAAGTATCCCCTCGAGTCCCTCCATCAGGGAAATATCCAAGTGAGGCATCAAGCCTCAGTGAGCCATCTTTTCCAAGTAGTTGAAACTTCAAAACTACTTTTTTCAGATTGAATTCTACGCACGATCCTGTTTGCCTCATGTAAAGTTTGTTCTGTGGCACTTCTTGCGCTGGATGCCAAGTTGCAGGCATCAGGTCTGCTCTGTCGTGCCACCTATAGAATCTGACCTATCTTTGATATAAGTTGCTCAGCTTCAGCCTCACTGAGGGGTGCATCCTGCTGTCTGGCACGTGAGGATTCCATGATGATTGTCTAAAGATTCCTGGTGTAGCTATTTTGGTGCAGTTATACTGTTGTTGTTTTTCGTCCATCGTCGACATCGATGAGGACCTCAACACCAGATGGTGTCGAGACTAGCACGTGATTTGGATTTAAGTGAGGGAGAGTTGCGCAGCGTCAGTCTCACTCTCTCTTCCCAGTTCCCATCTGGATCCAGTGGCAAAACAGAGTTGAGACGGCTGGAGATGGGACTAGACGCAGTGGATGACCAGGACATCTTCTGTGTCTTGTCCTGCTCTACACGTTCCACGACGCTTGCAGAGACTGCCTTCTTGACCGTTGGACCTTCCATTGGTCTCATGGCTCAATCCGCCGGAGTCTGTCTTCATGTGCTGGGATAGGCAACTCCCTATCTCACCGAGGGTTTGAGACCCATCAGCTACCCTCACCTGGTTTAGCCGGCTTGTCGAAGCCATTGCCCGGGGTGTGGCCGCTGTCGCATGCAAACAGCTACGCGGCGGCACAGGTGAGAGCTGAGTGCCAGGTGGGGACCAAAGGTGAGCTAACCCTCTTGAAAAGGACACGACATGTTCCCCCACCAGAGGTGCTACCCCTCCCTGACAACCCATACACCCCAACTTATACTGTACTGTCAACAGCAAGGATGTCTATCTCTACGTAGCAGAATCTGTCATGTTTCTTGCACCCAACCTGAAAGGCTAACTTTAGCTGAAGGATGATAGTTGTGGCAAAGTATTGTGAGCCTCCCCTTATGAATTCATCTACATGACAGGCAAGTACTTCAATCACTTGACATTTTAAATCTTGCCAGTAAAAAACAGCTGGATCCACTTCTGACATCTTTCCACCAGTTTTCAATATTATTTCCTTGAATTTTTATAGCAGAGGAGTAATGCATTTGCTAGACCATACACACACCTTTTGAGTTTCCTGTGTTCCTTCACTTCTGGCTTCAGGTGGGGTTTTAACGTAAGTGTCACGTGACAGCTCGATTCCCTGTAAGAATGCAGATTTTATGGCTCTGCAATGGGGTTGCCAATGCCTTTAACACCACTGTGAGAAATAGTCGGAGAGACTCTGATGCTCATGTTGGTGAGTCCTTTCGGAGTTCTTTTATGTTCAGTTCCTCAAAACCTCTAGCGACCAGGTGTGCTTTTGGTATAATTCCTGTTGAGGTTTCTTTCAGACTGCACATATACCTTGTATTTTGACCAATGTCTCTGACTTTTTTTTAGATTATGAAGACATGCAGTCCTCTTTTATTGTCATTTAGTAATGCATGCATTAAGAAATGATACAATATTTCCTCCGGTGTGATATCACAAAACACAGGACAGAGCAAGACTGAAAAAAACTAACAAAACCACATAATTATAACATATAGTTGCAACAGTGCAACAATACCATAACTTGATGAAGAAGTCCATGAGCACAGTAAAAGTTCAAAGTCACTCAAATGTCCCACATCTCACGCAGGCAGGAGAAGGAAGAAAAACTCTCCCTGCCATACCCGACCACAGTCCGACTCTGAGTCATCCGAAAACTTCGAGCTCTGATCAGCTCTCCGACACCAAGTACTGAGCGCCATCTCTATCCGAGCGATTTGACCTCCATCTCGGTTGCCAACAGCAGGCAAAGCCGGGGATTTTGAGGCCTTCCCTCCGAAAGATTCCCCACCGCGCAGTAACGACAGCAACGAACGAGCGTTACAGAAATTTTTCCAGATGTTCCTCTGTGCTTTCATGTCCCACTCCATCGAATCAGAATTGTCCACGGCCCCTATTTAACGGATACAATATCATTTTTCACCGGAGGGCCGCGCACGCACGGCGCGCTGCTTTCTCTCCTCCCTCCGAGTGACTTTCTCAAAACTCTATTAATTCTCCAACTACTGATTTCATCCTGTTTGGTAGATTCAAACCACACCTCCTTAGTTACTAGGACATCTTCATCTTGACATTTCTCAGATGATTCAGCCTGATCTATACTTGGTTCAATGTGAAGTCTGTCTACACATGACATATTAACTGACCCTGCAGTGCCAGCAACCATGGCTGGTTTGAGGTAATTCAAGTTGTGTCAACTTTTGTTTCTCCCAGTGGCTTTGCCCTCTCCTCCTAAGACTTCAGCTTAGTATGAGATACCAGTGTCCTGGTCTACAGATCTTACAGCTTGTCCTGTTTTAAGACTGAAACTTGCATGTTGTCTTTGCACTTGTGATGATTTCTCTTCAAGCAAGTCTATTGAGTCCCCAACTGCACTCTCTTCAGCACAGTCTGTGCCACTGTTTAGCAATTCTGCTGGGCCCTCAGCTGTACTCTCCTCAGCACTGTCTGTGCTATGTGACACTGTATCAGGTAAGTGCTATTAATTTTTTGTGTCATTCTGCATGGAGTTCTGATTGTCTTTAGATCGTGCTTTATGTAGTTTGGAATGATGCACTCTCACATATGTATCTCCAAGTCTCATGAATATCAGATCTCTGTCCTGACCAATGACAACTCCAGGACCTTTCAATTCTGTACAGCCTGCTCCTTTGTAATACACGTTGTCCCTTGGCTCATGTTTCTCATCTGTAGGATGGAGCTTGCCCTCAGTGCTCTTCAAATTCCCTCTGAACACTGTTTCAATAAAAGCCTTCTTTGTTGCATGCAGTGCTGAAATATGCTTCCCAACCCACTCACTCCATGTAGTGCCATCTAGAGCAGGTGGGCACCACAACCAGTACAGAGGGGAGGTTTGGATTCTGGCTGAACACAAGTTGAGATGAGCTATAGCCGTGTACACTGTGCATGGTATTCTTCACCACAGGGGCTCAGCCCAGGGCTGGGTTCCAATCGCAGCCATTGCTTTTCTTTACCTTCAGCATTATTTCAGTAAGCGTTTGATTGTGTCACTCCAGAAGTCCATTACACCAAAGATGTATGCTGCTGTTGTCTTTGATTCAGTGTTAAAGTTCTCTGCCATATCTCTGAATTCATCATTTTTTTTTGGCGTGTGCCTGCGTGCGAGTCTGTGCGTCTGCGTCTGCGTGTGTGTGCGTGCGTGTCCGTGCATGTGCATGCGTGCGTGATGATATCTTTTTCATGGCTTTGTACAAGGTGTGTGGAATGAGAGAGAGAGAGAGAGAGAGAGAGAGAGAGAGAGAGAGAGAGAGAGAAAGACTGTGTAGTGCGCCACCCCCCACACAGACACACTCACAGTATTTTCCCTTTGTTTTACGAGGCTCGACACTCAACCCAGTGTGGATGGAAGGCGTACTCGGGAGTGGACCTGACTGGTTTCGAACCCGGGAACCCCCGGGTCTAGTGCCGATGTCATTGCGCCACCAGCCGGCCCTGAATTCATCATTGTTAAATTTGCCATCATTATCACTGAATACTTTCTGAGGTAGGCCATGCACACTTATCAGGGATGGATGAAGATTTTTACAGTTCCCGAGGATCTCTTTGTGTTTACAGTGCTACTGGCACTGAACGTGTGAACATGTCAATGATATGGAGATACCACACTCCTTGCTCCATTTCCTATAGGTCTATGGCTACTGTTTCATTGTATTCAGATGCTAGTGACATCCAAACTTCCAGCATGTCTGACAGCTGTCAATTATCGGCTTTAGATTGGAAAAACAGTCTGCATCTCTGTTCCCTGAACTCCTGAGCAGCTCCTGAAGCTTATCATTCAAAGTGTGTTCAAACTGCTAGTGAAGTGAGAGCAACGTTTTGCACTTCTAATCTTCTAATCATTCTCACACTGATTCTCAATAATGAATTTATATAGAATCTCCAGAGCTGGTGAGCTCAAGAGACACGGGCTGCTGAAACATTGTTGTTTGGTCATTCTCCATCTCCAGTACATACTGCTCCCACCTTCTTTAGGAAAGTTTTACTCGAGAGTAATGGAATGTTCACTAGTACCACCTCCGTATCAATGTAACATTTTGTCTGCCCTATTTTTGCAGGAATTTTCACTCTTTTGGTAGAATGTGCAATCTTTCCATCTCCAAATGTGAATGCTTTGTAGCTGTGTGTATCTGTGTTCACCAGTTTATGCATTTCATTCTGGCTTCGTTCACTTACATAGCTTTCAAGCCATTTTTTTCCCCACACGCTGTGCATGTGCATGCTGTATCAATAACAGCAGATTTACATCTTCAGAATTCTTATTTGCTTCAGTTAGCTTAACTAGTTTGGTTCTGTGTGGACAGTATTTTGCTCAATGGTGAGTACTTTGACATGCCACACATTTTGATCTCATGCCATACTTGTTTAGTGGATTTATGCCAGGTAATGTTACCATCATCTGCGTACTTTGGGACCTACACTTGCTACACTCTCATTTCTGCTCAATGAATTATGCTGTTTCCTGATTCAAACTAATTCCTGGTGGCCTTTTCTCTTCTTCAGTGCTGATTTCATCGATGTGAATGTAGGTTCTGCACATACAGCTAATGCTAGCTGTCAGTTCTTTATGTCTAGACACATAAAGGATGAGACTAACACTGCATCAGGAAATTCCAGTTTGTTTCTACACATGCAATCATACTTTTATTCAAAACTAAAAATATAATCAGCTAGATTTCTGGAACTGTCTCTAGAAATTTTGTCAAAGTCTGAATATGCCTCATAAATCCAATCCTTTTCCTTCAAAAAAACTGAGTCAAATGCATTGATTAGCACATTCATACCATGATCTTTGTTCAATTCTTCCACCGAAATTCCCATTGTGGTCTCTCTCACTCTTCCCAAAAACGACAGTACAACTGCAAGGGCTCGCTTCTTTGTCTTGAACTGCATAACCCAAGTCCATATTCCAATGTCAGTTTTCCAACTTTTGTAAAACTTGCTCTTGTTGATTGCCTGTTGGATTTATAGTTGATAACCATTCTCTGCTACTGCTATTAATACTAAAACAACAAAGACGAGATTTTCTTTCATTTGAACAACTTTACTTTCTCTTTTCACGTTAGGTACACAAGGGCTGCCATTTTCTTACCCACAATTCCCCTAACCCCCTTGCGCACATGCCCATCTCACCTAAATGCTTCCATTGCTGAAATGCACAGAACTCAGCAAAGGGTAAATGCAAGCAGGCTTTTTCCCACTGAGGATGGGTGGGACTACAACTAGAGGTCACAAGTTAAGGGTGAAAGGTGAAAAGTTTAAGGGGAACATTTGGGGAAATTTCTTCACTCGTGAGAGTGTGGAACGAGCTGCCGGCAGAAGTGGAGCATGCAAGCTCGATTTCAAAGTTTAAGAGAAGTTTGAATAGGTAGATGGATGGTAGGGGTATGAATGACTAAGCTCTGGGTGCTGATCGATGGGAGTAGGCAGTTTAAATGGTTTGGTATGGACTAGATGGGCCAAAGGGCCTGTTTCTGTGCTGTACTTTTCTATGACTCTATCTGCTGTTATAGTGTTAGGCAGATCGAAGTGGAAGACTCAGCACAATATGGACACACCCATCCCCAACATCAGAGGTATCTACAGGAGGCATTGCCTCAGGGAAGTACATCCATCATCAAAGATCCCTAACATCTAGGCCATGCCATCTTCTTGCAGCTACCATCGGGCAGGTGGTACAGAAGCCTGAAGTCCCAAACTACCTGGTTCAAGAACATCTACAGTACACACTGCGGCAAAAAGTCATGGTGGCAGAACTTTGTCCTTGGCTACATCATCTAACATTAGCAGTATTGTCTTGTGACCCTCAAATATGTTTGTGGTTAAGCTAACAAGACTCAATTTCAGACGTAAGCTGCAATGTGAAAAGCCACTAAGTTTCAAAACTTTTCCCTGAGGCCAACTAGAGTGAAAAGCAAGGGAAAACTCTGACTGAAAGAAAAGTCAGCTCACAAAAGAACAACCCTGTGTGGTGTAACAGTCAGTTGGAATGTTGTTCTCTGATCTTTTGTCTCAAGTGGTTTTGGGCTTCTGATGTGTTGAACTTTCAGTATAATGAATCATTCCATCTGGCAAAAATTCAGTTTATTGACAGATACAGGGTCTGGTAGGGAAACATCAATGCACTTGAATTGAAAATCCGACAAAAAGTAGTGGATACAGCCCGGTCCATCGTGAGTAAAGCCCTCCCCACCATTAAACACATCTACACGGAATGTGCTTCTTCTTCTTGAGCTGCGTAACCCAAGTCCACATTTCAATTTTATTTTCCAGCCTTCATTAGGTTTGCTCTTGTTGGATGCCGGCAGGATCCTATAGTTGGTAAGCAACATCCATCCTCAAGGATCCCAACCACCCAGGTCATGCTGCCATCAGGAAGAAGGTATGGGAGCCTCAGGCCCCACACACAAGGTTCAGGAACAACTATTATCCCTCAACCATCAGGCTCTTGAACCAGAGGTGATAACTTCACTCAATTTCACTCACCCTATCGCTGAACTGTTCCCACAAACTATGAACTCACTTTCAAGGACTCTTCCCTCCATATTCTTCATGTCTATTGCTTACTAAATAATTAATTCATCATTATTTTTATTTTCTCCTTTGTGGGTACAGTTTGTTGTCTTTTGCACATTGGTTGGTTGGTTGTCTGTCCTGTTGAGCATGGTCTTTCATTTACTGTATATGCCCGCAAGAAAATAAATCTCGGGATTGCATATGATGACATATATGCACTTTGATAATAAATTTACTTTGAACTTTGAATGCTCATCCAGACACATGGTGGGGATTGTGAAGGAATTTATCCCCACCTGTCTGTTGGAGGTTGTGTGCGGAGACAATCCAGAGTACGATTTGCTACCAGGTTTCAGTCCCAAACCCACTCACTAATTATTTTAGTTTGCACGCTCCACAGTGAAAATGAATTGGGTCTGTTTTAACGTACAGTGCTAATGAGCAGAGCAGTCTTTTGAAAAGGGTGAGGCAGCAACTTCACTCTCTTTCTAAACTTGAAGCACTCTTGAACCCATGACGCCTCTTTGAGAGCCAGCAGTCTCTAACTCAGGTTCTTATTGCTGAGTAGCTTCTTCCTGGCTACCTTGACCAATATAATAGCCAGCAGTCACATAAACAAGGTTTGGCCATTAAAGTTGATGTCCTCGCATTGAATCTCTGAGGTAATCTGCCTGCTCACAATAATTTGAAGCTTCCCACACCCTGGGATAGAAGTATGAAAGAATTGGCTGTGGATCAGTGGTGGTGAAACAGGGTAATGATACATGTGGGAACGTTTGCCAATAGTGGAGATTCCTTAAAGTTACAAACTCTGGAGTTTCCTACACAGAATATAACGCTGGGAAAGTTTGGATAATGCTGACAGGTTAACTTCTAAACATTTGAATGAAGAACCCACAGTTATTTAATGTTTGATTATATATATATATATATATATATATATATATATATATAGTTGTTCAGTTTGCATTTCATATCTGGATTAACATTGTTCTTTGGCAGTGTATAATTGCTTTCTCCTGAGGTTCTGGAAACTTGCCTCATGAAAGGCTAATGAATGACTTGTTCTGGCCTGGTTTGTGTCTCATTTGTTTGACCTGGATTAGTACATTTACTGCTATCGACTGAATGAAATGGAGAAAGGATGGTGAGGCGAGGGACAGATGGGGGGCTGGGCAGCTGGTGGAATCTCCTTAATCCACTTCACATAAATCAGCCTCAGATGGAAACTCCTGAACTTTTCTAACATTAAAGTAGTGAACTTACCATTCACAGAATCTTTAAATGGTAAACAATAGTAAATCAGACTGAGGGAAAGTATCTCCATTATTTACAGATCGGAGTTCTTCTCGTCTCCTCTCTCTGCCAGCATTTGTTGAAGTTGATCCACCTCTTACATCTGTTCCATGTTGCACAAATGTGATGTTTTGATCCTTGAATGCAATTAATTACGAGCATACATTGAGCTATGGTTTGAAAATCTCGAGCTGTACATTAATCTGCCCAACTGTGTTGATCAGTTCATCTGATAGGAACCAGCGGATTGCTGGATATGAGGGAAAAGCTAAAAGGGTTGGACATATGAAGACTTGCTCTAAAGAAGAATGTCACAACCACGAATAGGTATAGCAAAAGTAGTAACAATACTAATCTTCCACTTCTAGTGTCTAGGTTTCGATTCACAAAGAGGGGATTTAGTCACTGTAAGGCAGCGGTCCCCAACCACCGGGCTGCAAGGCAAGTGTTACCAGGCCGCGAGGAAACGATATGATTTGGCGATATGAGTCAGCTGCACCTTTCCTCATTCCCTGTCATGCACTGCTGAGCTGGAACGCACGCGAGATCATTACGCGCGCTTCATCCATGTCAGCGTGGGAAGGAGATCAACTCCTCAAGCTTGCAAATGATGGCGGGCTGAAAAGTATGTTTGACATACTGTCTGTCCGCATTCCGAATGAAAGTCAAGGGTGAATATCCTGAGATAGCCACGAAAGCACTGAAAACGTTGCTTCCATTTCCAACATATCTCTGCAATGAATGCAACAAAAACTAAGTTGCGGAATAGACTGGACATAAGGAACCCCGTTCGAGTATCGCTGTCTCCCGTCTCCCCTCGATAGGACCGTCTTGTTGCAGGGAAACAAGCCCAGGGCTCCCACTGATTCAGCGATATTGGTGTGTTGCAATGATTTTGTATGTTCATACGGGGAAAATATGTGCTGTGTGTTTAATATCCAAACGTTACTTAAAATGTTATGATGCTATTGACTTACTTATATAACAATTACAGCACGGAAACAGGCGATCTCTGCCCTTCTAGTCTGTGCCGAACGCTACTCTCACCTCGTCCCACCGACCTGCACTCAGCCCATAACCCTCCATTCCTTTCCTGTCCATATAGCTATCCAATTTAACTTTAAATGATAATATCGAACGTGTTTCTGCCACTTCTACTGGAAGTTCATTCAACACTTACTTCAAGCTCTCCTGTCCTCCCCTGATAACTGACTTATCACTACATTTATGCGAGGAAGATATGCGCTGTGTGTTTAATATTAAATTCGTTAGATGAACCCTTTTAGAAACAAAAATTGAGTGTATTAGCCACTTATCACCGATGTTCCGGTCGTGATTAACTACCCCACTCTGCACGAACAGAATCGCGAAAAACGATTTGTAAAAAAAACAGCACGTGCAAGTCACGCATGCGCACTAGTGCCCGCGCAAGGCTTCGTGGTCATTGTAGTCTTTTTTGGGTAAACGCAACGTATTTGACTGCTACTCTTGTCCATTGGCAACCACCCCTCCCCCCCCCCCACTCCGGTCGGCCGGTCCGCAAGAATATTGTCAATATGAAACCAGTCTGCAGTGCAAAAAAAGTTGGGGACCCCTGCTGTAAGGAAGCATTCACAGCACAAAACTCCCTCTAGGGTAAAGCAACACACATCAAAGTTGCTGGTGAACGCAGCAGGTCAGGCAGCATCTGTAGGAAGAGGTGCAGTCGACGTCCCAGGCTGAGACCCTTCGTCAGGACCAACTGAAGGAGGAGTGAGTGGAAAACCATGGCTATCTCAGATAGGTTGCTTGTTGTTTTCTCCATTTCCTCTTGCTCTTTCTCCTGCTCTATTTCCTTGTTTCCTTTTCCCTCTTGATTTTTTTTATTATTTCTTTTTGACAAACTATAATGGGCCAACTTGATCAGATCCATAGGACCCAAACCAGTTCGAGTGTCCAGGAAATGTGGTAATAAGCATACAAGCATAACAAAGTAAATTAAACCTAATTTATTAACAAAAAAAAGCACAAATAAACCACATTAAATACTACGTAATAAGTTAAAAAAGATTTACACAAGGGTTTCAGAGTCCACAGTTCTCAGCTGCCACTTGATTGTCAGGGGGATCTCTGAATTCCAACTTGAGAAATCACCCTGGGTCTATTCTAGGCACCTATTAATCACGAGCCTTGGTCTCGCTGAAGTCTTAAGGACTCAGTGAAAGGTACCTCAATCAATAGGGGTTCACAAGCATTGAGAGACACAAAGAGACAGATAAATTCTGGCCCCCACCGTCTTATTTTCACCATGGATGTCCAGTCCCTATATACTTCCATCCCCCATCAGGAAGGTCTCAAAGCTCTCCGCTTCTTTTTGGATTCCAGACCTAACCAGTTCCCCTCTACCACCACTCTGCTCCGTCTAGCGGAATTAGTCCTTAGTCTTAATAATTTCTCCTTTGGCTCCTCCCACTTCCTCCAAAACAAAGCCATGGGCACTCGTATGGGTCCCAGATATGCTTGCCTTTTCGTTGGTTAAGTGGAAGAGTCCACGTTCCAAGCTATACCGGTATCCGTCCCCACACTTTTCCTTCGCTACATCAACAACTGCATTGGAGCTGCTTCCTGCATGCATGCTGAGCTAGTTGACTTCATTAACTTTGCCTCCAACTTTCACCCTGCCCTCAAATTTACCTGGTCCATTTCTGACACCTCCCTCCCCTTTCTTGATCTTTCTATCTCTATCTCTGGAGACAGCTTATCTACTGATGTCTACTATAAGCCCACAGACTCTCACAGCTATCTGGACTATTCCTCTTCCCACCTTGTCACTTACAAAAATGCCATCCCCTTCTCACAATTCCTCCATCTCTGCCGCATCTGCTCTCAGGATGAGGCTTTTCATTCCAGGACAAAGGAGATGTCTTCCTTTTTTAAAGAAAGGAGCTTCCGTTCCTCCACCATCAACTCTGCCCTCAAATGCACCTCTCCCATTTCACGCACATCTGCTCTCACCCCATCCTCCCGCCACCCCACTAGGGATAGGGTTCCCCTTGTCCTCACCTACCACCCTACTAGCCTCCGGGTCCAACATATTATTCTCCGTAACTTCCGCCACTTCCAACAGGACCCCACCACTAAGCACATCTTTCCCTCCCCCCCACTTTCTGCTTTCCACAGGGATCGCTCCCTACGTGACTACCTTGTCCATTCATCCTTCCCGTCATCCCTTCCCACCGATTTCCCTCCTGGCACTTATCCTTGCAAGCGGAACAAGTACTACACCTGCCCTTACACTTCCTCCCTCACCACTATTCAGGCCCCAGACAGGCCTTCCAGGTGAGGCGACACTTCACCTGTGAGTCGGCTGGTGTGATATACTGTGTCCGGTGCTCCCTTCTGTATATTGGTGAGCCCTGACGCAGACTGGGAGAATGTTTCGCTGAACACCTACGCTCTGTCTGCCAGAGAAAGCAGGATCTCCCAGTGGCCACACATTTTAAATCCACGTCCCATTCTCATTCTGATATGTCAATCCATGGCCTCCTCTGCTGTCGGGATGAAGCCACACTCAGGTTGGAGGAACAACACCTTATATTCTATCTGAGTAGCCTCCAACCTGATGGTATGAACATTGATTTATCTAACTTCCGCTAATGCCCCTCCTCCCCTTCTTACCCCATCCCCTATTTTATTTATTCATTTATTCCCCCCCTTTTTTTTCTCTCTCTCTTCCCCTCTCACAATCATTCCTTGCCTGCTCTCCATCTTCCTCTGGTGCTCTCCTCCCCCTTTCTTTCTCCCGTGTCTCCAGCTTTGTTTCCCTTTAGCCAATCTACAGACACCATGCATGCTGCAAGCTCACAAAGAGCTAAACTGTCACTTCAAATTGTTCAGACTTTCATCTAATATTTTAACAAAATTTAATACACCACAACACGCCAACCTTATAATTGTTTTCTCATTTCTGTCCCACTTTCTCAAACTTCTTCATTTGATCTTTTCCTTGAGTTGGTTGACTGCAGATTAAATTTATTTTACTCAAGGCTTTAGGCCCCAGATTCTGATTGGTTGGCTAGAGATGCTGAGGCTTTCCTTGGAAATGATGGGTCTAAATTCTGGGATTTATAGGTGAGAAGTCAGTCGTTGTTGCTTTTGGGAACTGGTTAGTTTAAAGGACCTCTGCTATCCAGCAGGACAAGGGCAGCACGTCTAGGGAAACACAACCAGCCACTGTTTTCCCTCCAAATCACACACAATCCTGATTTGGAAGTATTTCAATGTTCCTTCATCATAGCTAGGCTTAAATCCAGGAGCTGCCTGCTCACAAAAAACTGTGGAATTGTCTTAATCCAAACAATTGTAGTACTTCAGTAGGGAGACCCAGCACGGCCAATAGGAATTGGCAATAGGTGCTGCGTTTATTAAAAATGTTCACATCCTGAAACATTAATAACTTACAAAAATTGACAGAAAAGTTAGCCTGGCTATTGTAACTTTTCCAAGTTTGCTAATATCAAGAAGATAATCAAAGAAACTGGAGCCTATAAGGGATCAAAATGTGGATGCATTGGTCACAGATAGTTCTCAATGAATACTATGTATATCTTCACAATAGAGGTGGAGGGTGTTGATGTTGTAGTTAAGGGGGAGCATTGAGAATGCTGGATGAACTAAGAGACGTTTACCTGTACTGTACTTTCTCTTGTAGCTGTTACATTTAATTCTGCATCATTATTGTGTTATCTTGTTCTACCTCAATATATTGTATCTGATCTGGTATGAACAGTATGTAAGACAACTTTTTTTTACTGTATCTCAGTACACATGACACTAATAAACCAATTTCAATTCTAATTCCCGTTTTAAATGTTTTGAAAGTTTAAGTTGTCAGGACATGATGAAATAAATCACAGATGTATGAGAACAAATAAGGAAGTGAAAAAAATTGCAAAGGCTCATGATCCCTGACTATAGGAGTGGTGTCAGATAATTACTGGACTGCACACATTGTACATTGCCTAAAAAGGAAGGAATGGATAAACTGTAATTACAGGGTCAATTAGGTTAGCTGGTGACGGGCTAATTATTGGGATCTATTTCAAGGGACAGAATCAACCTTCATTGAGAAATGCACAGTTAAATTAGAGACTGGCAATTTGGAATTTGTCTGCCCAGCTTGGAAAAAAAAACTTCTGAGGAGGCAACAAGAAGGGTTGATAAGAGCTGTCATTTTCAACATGGAACTTCAGCTTTTGAAAAAGTCCCCAGAGCAGGTTGATCGAAAGAATGAATGCCAATGGGATCCAAAAGCAAGTAGGACTGG
The DNA here is from genome assembly GCF_030028105.1 of Mobula birostris. Taxonomy (NCBI): domain Eukaryota; kingdom Metazoa; phylum Chordata; class Chondrichthyes; order Myliobatiformes; family Myliobatidae; genus Mobula; species Mobula birostris. The sequence goes on from NC_092393.1 coordinate 24,787,449, forward strand.
GATCTTTAATTGTCTCAATAGTAGGAAAGAGTAATTGCTTTACATATGAGTTTCTCCTAGATGCTCTGCTTTCCTCCTGCAATCTAAGGATGTTCTGGCTGACAAGATAATTGGCAGTGGTAAATTACCCCTAAAGCAGCAGTGCAGAGAACTGATAGGTACATGAGCGAGAGTAGATGATTGGGAAACATGTAGGGAGTTGGACTGATGTTATTGTTCTGTCAAGACGCCGAAACAGGGACCCAATCGCAGACCAAGTACTGCGTGCATGGTGGTGTTTACTGAATAGCAAATCCAGAGGGGCAACAAGGACAGCATTAAAGTTCAGACAGAGATCAAAAATTCCGGAGAAATCTAAAAACCAGAATCGGGAAACAGGCAGAGTCGATATTCAGACAGACAGAGTACAGATATGAATGCTGGAAAGGCTCAGGAAAACTCACTGGCACAATCTGGCAACAAACAGGTGAAAACACAGGACTGAAATACACTGAGCAATATACAGAGAGGCAGATGATAGGTGGAGCACAATGAGACACAGGTGATAGCAAAACAGGTAATAATGAGAAACAGGTGAGAGGCTGAGTACTCAGTAATACAGGGGCTGGAGTAGAGCAGGAGCAGGACAGGAGCGGGAGCACATGGGGCATGAAAACAAACAAGAACACATGGCAATACAAAACCACAGACTGACGGCTAGGGGGAAAACACACAAAGAGACAGAGCTCAACTGGAGGCACTGACAGTACCCCTCCCCACACCCTCTACGGATGCCTTCTGGCGTCACGGCAGGTAGGGCTGGGTGCTGGCGATGAAAGTCCCTGATGAGGGAGGAGTCCACGATGTTATGGGCGGGGACCCAGCACCTCTCCTCAGGACCATGGCCCTCCCAGTCCACAAGGTCTTGGAGGCCACGGCCCTGGCGATGAACATCTAGCAGTTGACGCACCATGAAGGCCTCTGACCCATCGATGAGCCGTGGGGGGAGGGGGGGGTTTGAGGACAGGACACATGGGGTGGCTTATAAAAGGCTTGATGCAGGACACATGGAAGGTGGGATGAATGCGGCAGAGAGTGGAGGGGAGCTTGAGGTGGACGGCAGCAGGACTGATGAATTTAGAAATGGGAAAGGGGCCGATGAAGCAGGGGGTGAGCTTGCGGGAATCCACCTTGAGGGGCAGGTCTCAGGTTGAAAGCCACACATGCTGTCCCTGGCAGTAACTGGGGCTTCAGAACGATGGTGGTCAGCTCGACGCAGAAGCATGGAAAAGGGTGAAGTGAGTGTGCCTCCACGTCCGCTGACAATGGCGGATGAATGCATCGGCAGATGGAACGCCAACCTCCTCCTCCCGGGCAGGAAACAGTGGAGGTTGGTAGCCAAGGCAGCACTCAAAGGGGGACAGACCGGTGGATGAGGATGGATGAGAGTTCATGGCGTACTCGGCCCAGGGTAGCTGCTGACTCCACGCAGAGAGGCTCTGGGAGACCAGGCACTGCAATACTGTCTCTAGCTGTTGGTTGGCTCACTTGGTCCGGCCATTGGTCTGTGGGTGGAATCCAGAAGACAGGCTCACAGGGGCACCCAGAGGATTACAGAATGCCCTCCAGAAGTTGGATGTGAATTGAGAGCCCCTGTCTGACACAACATCTACAGGTAAACCATGCAATTTAAAAACATGCAGTACTAGTAATTTGGCTGTTTCTTTGGCAGAGGGGAGTTTAGGTAAAAGAATGAAATGTACAGACTTGAAGAAACAATCAACTACTGTGAGAATGGTGGTGTTACCATCTGATGGGGAAGACCGGTGACAAAATCCAGGGCGATGTGGGACCAAGGCCTCTTGAGGATAGACAGGGGTTGTAACCAACCAGTGGGTGAGCGGTTAGAGTTCTTGCCTTGAGCACAGACCAAGCAGGCTGAGACAAAGTTGCAGATGTCATTTCCCATGGAGGGCCACCAGAACCACTGACTGATGAAGGCCTGAGTACACTTGGTTCCAGGGTGACAGGATAACTGGGAAGAATGATCTCACTGCAATACCTGTGTACGGACAGAGGTGGGAACATAAACACGGTTAGTGGGGCATTGACTAGGGGCTGCCTCGCTCTGTTGAGCAGCTTGCACGGTGGCTTCAATGTCCCATTGCGCTGCACCCACAAGACAGTGAGCAGGGAGGATGACATCAGGTACCTCAGGGGTCTCAGAGGAGGGGAATCTTCAGGAGAGGGCATCAGGTTTTCCATTCTTGGAACTGAGGCGGAAGGACAGAGTAAAATTGAATCTTGAGAAAAACAGGGACCAATGAGCTTGATGTGAGTTGAGATGCTTGGCAGTATGGATATTCTAGATTCTTGTGATCAGTCCAGACTAAGAATGGCACCTTGGCTCCCTCCAGTCAATGCCTCCACTCCTCCAGAGCTGGCTTCACAGCCAGCAGCTCCCGACGTCATAATCCGCTCTGTGGGAGTGAGGTGGTGAGAGAAGGTGGTGCAGGGGTGTACCATCTCATTCTTGGCCAAGCGCTGAGAGAGAACAGCTCCTATGCCAATGTCAGATGCATCCACCTCCACAATGAACTGCCGATCAGTGTCGGGTTGAATCAGGATGGGGGCAGAGGTGAAACGTTGCTTCAGGTCAGAGAATGCTTTTTCAGCAGCAGGGGACCAGGAAAATCTGATGGCAGATGAGGCAAGAGGAGTGAGTGGTGCAGCCAATGTACTGTAATTTCTGATGAAGCGGTGATAGAAGTTAGCAAAGTCCAAGAAACGTTGCAACTCTCAATGAGTTGAAGGTTGGGGCCATTCGACCACCGCCTTGACCTTCTGTTGGTCCATCTGAATGGAACTGCCTGAAATTACATACCCCAGGAAGGAGACTGTATTGCAATGAAACTCATTTCTCAGCCTTCACAAAGAGCTGGTTCTCCAGAAGGTGCTGGAGAACTCTGTGGACGTGACCTGTGTGTTCAGCAGGGGACTTAAAAAAAAAAATCAAAATGTCATCAAGATACACAAAAACAAATTGGTTCAGCATGTCCCTGAGAACGTCTTTTACCAGGGCTTGGAAGACGGCGGGGGCATTGGTGAGACTGAATGGCATGACCAGATACTCGTAATGGCCTGAGGTGGTGTTGAAGGCTGTCTTCCACTCGTCCCCTTCGCAGATGCAGACAAGATGGTAGGCATTACGGAGATCAAGCTTGGTGAAAACTAAGGCTCCTTGCAGTAGTTCAAATGCCGAGGTCACGAGTGGAAGAGGGTAACTGTTCTTAACAGTGACTTCATTCAGTCCCTGGTAACCAATGCATGGACGCAAGGAGCTGTCCTTCTTTTCGACAAAGAGAAAAACTGACACCAGCAGGGGAGGAAGTCAGCCGGATGATGCCTGCAGCCAGAGACTCTTGAATGTACTTACTCATGGCTTCTGTTTCAGGTACGGACAGGGAATACAGGCAGCCCCATGGGGGAGATGTGCCAGGCAAGATGTCACCGGTGCAATCATATGGATGAGCAGGGAAGTGGCCCTGGACTTACTGGACACAGCCTTGAGGTCCATGTATTCTGGAGGGATGACACTAAGGTCTGGAAATTCCTCAGGCAGATCTGGACTTGGAGACAAGGGGATCTGAGCATGGCGGGGCAGTGGGAGTGACAGAATGGACTCCAGCCCACAATCTTGTGACTGAGACAGTCAACGTGGGAGGTCGTGTTGAACTAACCATGGATGGCCCAGGACAATCGGAGCTTGAGGAGAGTCAATAACATAAAGGGTTAACTGTTCATGATTGTTGCCGGATAAACTGAGACTCACCAGGGCCGTGACATGGGTGATTTTAGCCAGTCTCTGACCATTCAAGGCATTGGCCACCAATGGTGACTGGAGAGCAGACGTGGGTAATCCCCATTGGGCAGCCAAGCTGGAATTGATAAAACACCCTTCCGCACCAGAATTGACCGAGACGAAGGCTGCTCGCCATTCCAGAGAAGCAGGTATGAGAGTGAGTGGCATCGAGAAGGACCGGACAGGGGTCACGTTCACCAGTAATCTTCATCCTACTGATGAATTCTTGGCTTTTGCTGGGCAGGTGGAGATGAAGTGGTCTGGTTGGCCACAGTACAGACAGGCACAGGTGCTGATTCTCCTTTGTCTTTCTATCGGGTGCAGTCAACCTTCATAGCTTCGGCCTCTGGTACAGGAATTGTAGATGGGGCAAATGGCAGGACAATGTAGACTGATGAAGAGCTTGAAACTCACCCAGTGCCCCCAGGGACCTTCTGGAACCCCTCCCTCTGTGGCACTGCTGAAGGTAAACATCAATACAAATCCAACAGGGCTTCAAAGGTGGCAGGAGGGTCCTGGGTGACCAGCTCATCTTTAATGTCTTCTGAGAGGCCAATCAGGAAGGTGTCATGCTGTGCCTCTGAGTTCCAGCCACTAGAGGTGGCTAGGGTACAGAACTCTATGGCGTAATCTGACACAGATCTGCACCCCTGGTGCATGTGTAGCATTTCACGAGCAGCCTCTCTCCCACGTTTGGGGCAATCAAACACTTCTCTCACCTCCTCAGAAAATAACTGAAAACTGATGCAGAAAGGAGAGCCTGCCTCCCAGACGGCTGTTCCCCATTCTTTCACCCAACCGGACAGTTGGGTGATGATGTATGCCACCTTGGCTCAATCAGTGGGAAATGTTGTCGATTGTAATTCAAAAATGAGGGTGCGCTGGGCAAGAAAAGAGCAGCAGGTACTGGGCTCACCTGCGTACTTTTCTGGAGGAGGCAGATGGGACTCTTGGACAGGAGGGGTGAGCGAGAACACAGAGGGCGGGGCAGAAGGTGCAGTCGCAGAATATTGATGGGTGCTCTGGGCTCTAGGACAGTTGGAGTGACTGAGTCTGGGCCACAAGATCGGCTACATTGGCAGAAAGTGACTCCACTGCCCTGAACATAGAGTCCAGCTGGTTCTGGTGTCTCCCCAGCATCACTCCCTGTTGTTCCAGGACAGCTCTCAGACGACCAGGGTCTGCTGGATCCATTCTGGCCAGATTGTACTGTCAGCATGCTGAAGCAGGGACCCAATCGCAGACCCAGTACTGTACACACTGTGATATTTACTGAGTAGCAAATCCAGAGGGGCAACAAAGTCAGTGTCAAAGTTCAAGCAGAGATCAAAAATTCCAGAGAAATCCAAAAACCAGAATCGGGAAACAGGCAGAGTTGATATTTGGACAGACAGAGTTCAGATACAAATGTTGGAACAGCTCAGGAAAATTCACTGGCACAATCTGGCAACAAACAGGTGAAAACACAGGACTGAAATACACTGAGCAATAAACAGAGAGGCAGATGAGAGGTGGAGCACAATGAGACACAGGTGGCAGCAAAACAGGTAATAATGAGAAACAGGTGAGAGACGGAGTACTGAGTAATACAGGGGCCGGAGTAGAGCAGGAGCAGGAGCAGGGACAGGAGCACATGGGGCATGAAAACAAACAAGAGCACATGACAATGCAAAACCACAGACAGACGGCTAGGGGGGAAAACACACAAAAAGACAGAATTCAACTGGAGGCACTGACATGTTCTGAGAACTAACATAGTCTCAATGAACAGATTGGCTTGTGGGAAGATGAGTGCCAGGTGGTTTTGCAACAAGAAGGCTGTTACTTGTGGGAATGCTAGAGACTAGTATTCTGTCCTTACTTTTTGTGGGTTATCTTAATGAATTACACTTCAAGGACTTGATAAGAAGTTCCGATGTTTGGTACAGAAATTGGTCATGTTCACGGTGAGAAGGAATATACAGATGGTCTGGTCAGTTGGTCAGAAAAGTGGCAAATGGAACTTAATTGGAGAGATATGAGGTATTTCATTTGGGTAGGTGTAAGAAGGTAAGGCAATGCATAAAAAATGGAAGGATACCGAGAGATCTGTAGGAATAATGGCAGCTTGGAGTCTATATTCACAGATTCTTAAAGGTAGCAAAACAGTAATTAAGATAGTTAAAAATAAACACAAAATGCTTTCCTTAGTTGAGGTTTGAAAAAATTAGAACAGGGACATGATGCAAGATCTGCAGCACTCGTTAGGAGGCAGCTTTTGTGTTGTCCACAGGTCTTGTCATATCCTTAAAGGAGGAATTTCCTTGTCTTTCTTCCCGGACCTCCTGTCCCATGATCCTCTTGTATCCCTTTTGCCTATCACCTGTCCAGCTCTTGGCTCCATCCCTCCCCCTCCTGTCTTCTCCTATCATTTTGGATCTCCCCCTCCCCCTCCAACTTTCAAATCCCTTACTCACTCCTCCTTCAGTTAGTCCTGACGAAGGGTCTCGGCCTGAAACGTCGACTGCAGCTCTTCCTACAGATGCTGCCTGGCCTGCTGCGTTCACCAGCAACTTTGATGTGTGTAATTGGATTGGTCTGGAGGGTTTTTACAGGGATGTTGCCAGAACTGGAAATTTTTAGAAATGAGTTAAGATTGATTAGGTCGGGCATGTGTTTGTTCAAAACAGAGAAACTAAAGAGAGATTTAATTGAGTTGTTCAAAATTATTAGAGTCCCAGAAAGAATAAAAGGAAGATTCAGAGGGGCCAATAAACAAAGGACTTTATAGAAGGATTAAAGTAGAATTTAGGTTTTTTTTACCTCAGGGGATGTAAGCATCTAGAACTCTGGAAAGAGTGTAAGGACAGAAAACCTTTTCACCTTTAAATAATGCTTGGAAGTATACTTAAAGAGTGTGACTCACTCTGGAAGAAGCAAATAGTCTGGCTGACTCTCTTTTGACAGGTGTGGACACGGTGGACCAAATCACCCTCCTCTGTGCTATAAATGTTCTATTTACGTATTCCTCAAAGGAGCCACAATTAACAAGAAAATCACGTCGTGAACTAGAAAAGTGGAAGATAAAAGGGCCACACAATTGTTTCATTCCTGTATTTCTGAATTGGAGGGACACAACACTGTTAAGTTTTGTAACTCCAGGTCTAATCAAAAGAAAAACACGGGAACCCGGAAAAATGTGTCTACTTCATTTTTTCTTTTCTTTGCTTTAGTGAGGCCCACACGTATGAAGTAATGGTGTAATGACGTATGCCAATCACATGCTTTTACATTTAACCCAGAAAGAATGGTGGAAACAACAAAGGATGCTCAATCAAACAATATATTTACAATATTATTCAAGTATTAATGAAATATTAAATATACAATAGACATGAATGACATTTAACATCTATTTATTGTTGACAATCCAAGTACTGCCATTCTGATGTACTTTGGCACAACCTGTGTCCACTCCATACAGCTGCAGTAATGTCGTCATCTGGAATCAGTCAAAAGAACATTGTTGTGGGAATAATTACTAAATATTACCCTTGGAGAAGCGCTCTATGTAACACGTAAAAGGATAAAAGCCTGGTTGCATTTATTTGTGCATAATCTGGATATATGATCCATCAATCCACTCTAAACTCAAATTTTAAATGTCAACGTTACAGCTTCTCATGCTGAGTAGTATCTGATATAATGCTTGTTCCATGATCCTGAAAGGGAACACTTTTTGTTACTCAGTACTGGAACTAGTCACCCCCTGAGCTAAAATTTAAGGGCCACTGTCATGTTACAAAATACACACCTAAATGCAAAATCTGAATGTTAAATTTGCACTTGTGGCATGAGTTGTTTCTATTCATGACAGAAAATGGCTTTGCTATGACATGGCCTTAACACAGGTAAATGGAACTACCTCAGATAGACATCTTGCTTGGTATTGAGGAATTGGCCCAAAAGGCTTTTTTTTTTATGTGTTGAATGACTCTGATTCTATGATACAACAATTCCAGTTTAATATCGAATGTGGAGTTCCATTGAGTACTGTGCATTGCACTTGTTACCTCTATTTCCTCTAGGTTCTCTCTATGTGGTTTTCCTTTGTTCTCCCTGCTGACCTATGTACTTGTCATATTCTCATCCCTCTCTCCCTCTCTCTCTCTCTCTCTCAGACACCCACACACAAGCAACACACACAAAACCCTTTATTCATTAATACCCTATCCCTGGCGTTTCAGGGTCATCAGTCCTGATGAAGAGTCTTGGCCCAAAATGTCAACTGTTTACTCTTTTCCATAGATGCTGCCCGGCCTGCTGAGTTTCTCCAGCATTTTGTATGTGTTGCTATGGATTTCCAGCACCTGAAAATATTCTCATGGTAGTGCATTTCTTACATAATGTCAGCATGTTTTATTGAGAACTCTCTTGTTTACTTAAAGTTCTATGAAAAGTTTTCCTCTATATTTGACTCTTTCATTCCTGGAGTTGGTCCCATTCAAATATAGACAAAATCTTTTACTAGACTAACTTAACTACCTAGAATCTGTTGCAAAATAAACATATAATGCAAAATTTGAATGTTACATTTGCATTTGTGATATATTTCTATCCAGAAGAAATTGTTTACATTCAGTGACATTGCTAATCTAGTTTTGAAGATGTGCTGAAATTTAGCTTTCAGCTGTTTATTTAGCTTGGGACTGGAGAAGTGCCTTGGATTCAATCCCTGCTACCTTGGTCAACAGGTTCACAGTTACTCAACCAAATATTTTTGGAGTTAAGGGGAAAAAGAGATAACATCCCTGTATTTCTGGAGACCAAAGAAGTTTCAGATGCTGTATTCTGGAGCAACAAACCCCAGCAAAAGAGCATAAGAAGCAGGAGCAAGAGTAGTCCATGAGGCCCATCAAAGCTGCTCAGCCATTCAATGAGATCATGGCTGACCTAGTCAAGGAATCAGCTCCACCTTCCTGTCTTTTCCCCATAGGCCTTAATTCCCCCGCTATGCAGAAATCCACCTAACTGTTTCATAAATATATTTAATGAGGTTGCCTCTACTGCTTCCCTGGGCTGAGAATTCCACAGATTCGCTATCTCTGGGAAAAGTAATTCTTCTCATCTCTGTCCTGAATCATTTCCGCGATCTTGCTGATGTTGAGTGTGAGGATATCATTGTGACGCTGCTTGACCAGACAACCTGTTTCACTCCTAACTCTATTCCCCTGAGCTCCCGCAGATTGTTTATTTCTTCAGAATCAGGATGAGGATTGTTGTTTTACAGCAGCAGTACCGTGCAAAGGTTACAATAAATTGCAGACATAAATAAATGGAGCGAATGAAAGGAGTACTGAGGTAGTGTTCAGAAATCTGACGGTGAAGGGGAAGAAGTTGTTCCTAATTTATTGAGTGCGGGTCTTTAGGCCACTGTACCTCCTCCTTGATGGCAGTAGTGAGAAGAGATTGTGTCCCAGGCGTTTTGTAATAAATGGTATCTTCTTGAGGCACCGCCTCTTCGAGATGCCCTCGATAGTGGGGAGGGATTGTGTCCATGATGGAGTTGGCTGTGTCTGTAGCCCTCGGCAGCTTCTCGCAAATGTGTGCACTGGAGCTCCGTACCAGATTGCAACGCAACCGCGCAGAATTACCTCCATCATACATGTGTAGGCATTTACAAGAGACTTTGGTGACGTATCACCTGGACAGATGCTGGTGACATTTTACCGCTGCACCATTGAGAGCATCTTAGCATACTGCATCTCTGCGTGGTATCTCAGTTGTACAGCAGCTGAAAGGAAAGCACTTCAGCGGGTCATCTGTAGTGCACAGAAGATCATCGGGACACAACTCCCAGCCCTGGAGGACACCTACAGCTCACGCTGCCTAAGGAAAGCTACAAGCATCTGTAAGGACAATCACCTGTTTGAACTTGTTCCATCTGGCAGACGTTATAAGATTTTCTATGCCCGCACTTCCAGACTGAAAAACAGCTTTTTCCCCAGAGCTATAATTGCTCTGAACCAATCGATCAAGCATCATCTATAAATTGTTATATTGCTACTTTAATACTGGTTTTGTGGCTGTCATGCATCTGAGTTGTGCTTTTGTACTGCTGGACGTTGCTTGTACTGGCTGGTTACTTGATTTTATTTATTGTTTATTTATTTTATTTGTTGTTTTTAACATTGAGTGCAAGAGTTGCAAACTCGTTTTCGCTGTATTGGTGCACGACAAATTGTACTATGCAATGACCATAAAGATACTTCATTTCATTTCATCAAATCTCCTCAAATGTCTAATGAAGTAGAGCTGCTGTACTAGCAGGACTTCGTCAATGCGCTGGGCCCAGGACAGATCCTCAGAGATGGTGTCACCCAGGAACCTGAAGCTGCTCACCCTTTTCACTGCTGACCACTCAGTGAGGATTGGTGCATGTCCTCTTGGCTTCTCCCTTTCTGAAGTAGGCAGTCAATTCTGTGATCTTGCTGATGTTGAGTGTGAAGTTGACACTGTGACGCTGCTTGACTAGACAATCCGTCTCTCGTCATCATCTGAGATTCTGTGAGCAGTGGCGTCACAGGTAAGTTTATACTGTAAATGGCTTTTGCGCTGCACTTAGCCACCCAGTCAAGAGCGTAGAGAGAGTAGAACAGTGGACTAAGCAAGGATTCTTGAGGTGCACTTGTGTTGATTGCTTGCAAATTGGAGGAGATGCTATCAGGTGGTCTTGCAATAAGGATGTTTTGGATCCAGTTGCAGAGGGAGGTACAGGGGTTTTGAAACTTAGTGAAAAATACTGAGGGACTGGTGGTGTTGAATGATGAGCTGTGGTTGATAACCAACAGCTTGATGTATATTTTGTGGTTGTCTAGATGTTCCAAAGCGGAGCAGAGAGGCAGTGAAATTGTTGTGACACAGGTGAATTGCAGTGGGTTCAGGTCCTTGCTCAGGCTGGGAGTTAATTCTAGCCATAACCAACCTCTCAAAGCACTTCATCGCAGTAGATGTGAGTGCCACCAGGCAATTATCACTGAGGCAGCTCACCCTGCTCTTCTTGGGCATCAGTATGATCGCTTTGAAGCAGGTGAAAACCTTTGACTGCAGTAGTGAGAGGCTGAAGATGTCTTGAACACCCCAGTCAGGTGCACCGCTGGAGACGGAGGCCTCATGAGGGTTCACTCCCTTGAAGGATGTTCTAACATTGGTCTCCTAGACAGAGATCATGGGCTGCCGGATGCTTTGGTGACTCACAATGGTGTAGTGTCATTCTCCCTTTCAAGGTGTGCATAAGAAGCACTGAGCTCACTGAGGTAGTGTGTAGTGCTGCTGTTTACACTTTTAGGTATCACATTGTGCAAACTCTGCATCAGCTGCCGTGCACCTGATTGAGTCTCCAGCTTCACACAGAATAGACCTGTGATTTCTTCAGCAGATATTTTGTTGCTCCCTGTATTCTTCTAAGATTCTTCCTCCAGGTTCATCAGTGGAGGACGTGCCGTCCATGACTCAAGATATCAATTAAAATGACCTCCCTTGGTCATCAAAAGAACTGCAGATGCTGAACATTTGAAATAAAAACAGAAAATGATTGAAGAACAGGCCGCTGTGGAAAAAGAATTAATCTGCTCTGGTGAAGTTCTTATGAAGGGTCCTGGCTATTAAATGGGAAAGGTTTCTCTTTCTATAGATGCTGCCTGCCCTGCCGAGTATTCCCAGCATTTTTTTGTTTTTATTTCTTTTAGTCATTTGCCCTCATATCATCATGTGCAATTCTTAGTCAAATTTTGTTTGATCAGGTTCCTCAGAGGTACCTTGGGTTGCTTTATGGTGTTAAAGGTACTTAGCATATTCAAGTTGTTATTTTTAGTACAGTGACCTTTCGTTTTCCACTTTCTTCAGGCTGGAAACAAAGCAATTCATGCAAATTTCTTTTTGGTCAATTCATTATGTATAGTCATGACATTTAAGGAACAATCCAACCTCAATTCAATAGGTCACTGTGTTCATTCAGTTTAGTTTGGCTCTCATCCTAAATGCATATAATTGCTTGAGAAGTGTGGGAATCTGGCAATCACAGCATATGTATGTAGAATGAGATATTTGCCAAAGGACAGAATAATATCTATCATAATGTAATACATTATGTAAGAGGACACAATAGTAAAGAGAAGTAATTAGTACATTTTTAAAGAGGCTTCAAAAGCAAACAGAATTGGGGATGTAAACTTTTGATTGAGCAAACAATTTTTTAAAAAAAGTAATATCTTGATAAATATAAGAAGCAAGGAATTAATGCCTTTATAAGCTGCCAGCATTGTAGGATGGATCTGATGTTACATTTAAGATGGCAGATTATGAAGCAGCATCCACGTTACATCTCTCCTAGTTTCCACTTCCAATGACTTCAGTCTGAATAAAATGTTCAAAAAGCATGTTAAGAGAATGGGGAGGGTGCAAGCAGTATTCCCTCTAATTTGTAATGACCAGTGTGTGCAAAAGTCCTGCACTGAGCAATTTTTTGCCCAGTGACAGGTGCACACTGAATACTTTCTTCAATAAAAGCAGTATAAATAAGACAGTTCTAAAACCTGCAGGCAAATCATCGCAAACTCTATGTTATCAACATCATCTGCATCAGAAACCAGAAAAGGAAATGTGATTGTGTACGATCGTGAAATATACTTAACATGCCAACGAGATAGAGGGTGACAGCCTCTTTTGTGCGCAGATTAAATTCTTTTGTGTGCTAGTAGCAAAAGGTGTGTGCGCATGTACACGCGCACACCTCAGAGGGAACATTGGGTGCAAGGCTTGTTATTGGTGATGAGTCCTCTTCAGAGTAGTGAAGGTTTGAAGAGCCCTAAGAGAGAGGCTAGAAAAGATGAGGGATTTTGACTTAAGAAGGAAAACTGTTTCCGCTGACAGAAGGGTCAATAACCACAGATAACAGACTTGGCAAACATGGTTGCTAAAGGATAATTTGCAAGGTTATGTTGATATGGTGTCATGACAACTACGTTTCACTCAATGTTAACAAAATGAAAGAGAAGGTTATTGACTTCGGAAAGGAGGTAGTGCACATGCTCCTATCTACATCGATGTTGTTTGAGAGCTACAAATTCCCAGGTGTGGACATCACCAATAGCCTGTGCTGACCCAATCACATTGATGCCATGGCCAAGAAAGTTCACCAGCACCTCTACTTCCTCAGGAGGCTAAAGAAATTCAGCCCCCACCCATTGACTCGTACCAATTTTTATTGATGCACCATGGAAAACATTCTGTCTGGATGCAGAATGGGTTGTATAGCCCTCTCTTTGTGTGACCACAAGAAATTGCAGAGAGTTGTGGACAGAGCTCAGTACATCACAGGCACCAGTGTCCCCTTTATGGACTCTGTGCAGACCTCTCATTACCGCAGTAAAATAGTCGGCATATCCAAAGACCTCAACCACTCCAAACATTCTCTCTTCTCCTCCTCCCATTGGGCAGAAGATACAGAAACCTGAAAGCATGGACCATCAGACTTAAGGACTGCGACTATCCCACTGTTACCAGACTCTTGAATGGGCTTCTTTTCAATAAGATGGCCTCTTGGCTTAACAGTTTACCTCATTATAATCTTGCACTTTATTGTTTGCCTGCACTGCACTTTTTTGGTAGCTTTTATACTTTATTTTGCATTGTTATTGATTTACTTTATTCTAGCTCAATGCACAGCATAATGATTTGATCTGTATGAGCAGTATGCAATACAAGTTTTTTAGTGTATCTAAGTACCATGGCAATAATAAATCAAACAGCAAAAATAAAAGCCAAGGAGCTGAAAAGGAGAACCAATAAAGTAGCTAGCTTGAAGAATAAGATGGATTTCTCTGCTATGAAGTCCAATGATTCCATAAATTTTTCATCTTAAGTAACATTCATTTCCACCCCCATCTCCCCAAAGTATTTGCTTTACCACTACAGATGACATTTGTGAAATTTGGAGAGTGGTTGGATGCATATTTAGAATTGTATAGGAAAATCAGCTTCCGGAGGTCCCCTGTGGCCACAGGGTAGTCTTCAGTCAGACTGGAGAGTGTGAATGAGGAGAAAAGTCGTCAGTTATGGTAAAAGTTTGAGACAGTCCATGACAGAACTAGGGCAGCCAAAGCTACAGTATACTTATGTGTTGTGGAGGGTTCCTTGCAAACTTTGCTGTTTAAAATCATATCAGTTCCCCTTCAGTGTATAAAATTCTCTCCAGCCTCATCTTCAACTCCTCCATCATGTCTTGGGGAAGGTGATTTAGTGTAGTGCATTCCATTACCTCAAAAATGCACAAGCTGGGACATATAGAAGTTGTATTTTATGAGATGTGGCATAATTATTAATTTTCAGCAAGAAAATTAATTCAGTGCTGTGGACTCCAGAAAAAAATATTGGACAAGAGAGGTCTGTGTTTTATTGGACCTCAGTGAAAGAGAAGTATGTGATTGTAAAATGATTGACTGATTTATATCAAGCTAAGGGAAAAGGAAAGGCTAACATAAAACATAGGTAAGAACATTGAAACAGCCATTCCTTTGGTTATAGTTTGTTATTCAGATACTCAGAAAATGACACAGAACACTTAGTTCATTTGAATGCTCCGTATTTTCCCCAGTATTTATTGATTCTGAGCCCAGACATCTGGCTTGAATAACAGGCCTGATACAGTCCATAAACTGAGAAATTCAACCCTTTGGATAGGACAGAACACCGAAATGAGTCATTGTTTTATAATGTAATTGTTTCAGTTGTATGTCATGTGGATGACTGAAAGGAGCACATTGAAGCTTTCAGCCAATGCACTCTGGCATGAATATGTGGAATTGTTATCCACATATGTAACTGACCTGCTTCTTGAGTCTTAGTAATCTTTCAATAGAAGTTCTTAAATAAGTCTTACCATTTACCTCAGCAAACTTCAGATTAATTAAGGATTTTAAAACTTAATGGATGTTTCATATGTGTAGTGTCATTAAATTGAATCTTTTGTTACATTCCATTGAAACTAGAATGAACAAGAACAAGAAGCCAATGATGAAACACGCAGGGTATTTGCGAAGGCCACAGTGGGAGTTATGCCAAGCTGTGCAAAAGAGAAAAGCCATTGGAACAGTAGAAAGAGGTACTTGTAATTTCTTAGTTATTATCCCGGGGAGAAGAGGACTATTGTCATACAAGTCCTGTACCTTAACAGGTTAAAATAGCAAAGCTTCAGCCAATCATTTTCGTATTTGGTGGTTCCTTCGCTCTCGTTTTGTTCATGAGCAAGAGATGGAAAATATGTACTCCCCCAAAACAGCTTTATATGGATGAGTTGATGACTCAAGAGAGATATTTAATATCTACATCAAAAGAGATGCAGATTTCCATCTTGGGGTCAGGGCTATGTTTGTGTGATGGAGTTTGTGGAATATCTTGCTTGACTTCACGGCAGGAAAGAATGCATGGCACTGAGATACCTCAAAAAAAGAGTAGAGATGTAAAAAGATTGTAGGATATCAATTGTGTTTGAACTGATTATTTACTTTCTTAACTTAACTACTCATTGGCAAGAGAAGTTTATTTTTTTCCGTAAAATAATTCTCGGTTGTATTTTACAATTCCAAAGATGTGAGTGCGGATTTTAAAGTTCTACAAGTGGTCCAGTACAAAAATATATTATAAGGCAGAATGTATGACTATGTTTGGCTTTGCCAAGTATTTGAACCATTCAAACTTTTGACTTTGTTAATGTTCTTCTGGGACCACCATTTAATTTAGTTCATTTCAGTCCTGTGTGTGATCAGCTTTTCAACTCCAATTTAGGCAAAAATATTCATTCTGTAAAAAAAAGTCTGCAAATTGTGTGAAATACTAGAACTTGGACTACATCCCAAGTAAAAGTCCTGGATTCCCTCAAATGAGGACATAACATTCATTTTAGTATGGTGTCACCTCTCTGTTTAACTTGCACAAACAGAGAAGTTGTACTGATTATCACTTTGTTTCATTGCCAAAAACTTAATTTAGTCACAAATTAAATATTCCCTTCACAGTTGTATTCTCTCACCATTGAGACTTCCTTGAGTTATTCCTTCCCAAGCATTTTCCTGGAGTCAGCAAGACATGGAAGGTCTATTGCATGCACTGAATACTGAACTTCACCACAGACTTACGAGTCTGTCTTTTGGCATGCCACATGTTTGGATATAAAGCAAGAAGAGTCTTAATGGACAAGATTTCTTCTTTCTTCCACATGATTCAGTAAGAGGGTGTGATTTGTCACAAGGCTGAATTAAAGTGAGGGTACTTTTTGGAAGGAATCACTTAACTCAAAGCTCAGAATTACTTCAACAGCACCCTGGGAACCTTTTGCCGAGTGGAACAAAACAAGTAACTTCACGGGATCCCATCACAT
The DNA here is from genome assembly GCF_030028105.1 of Mobula birostris. Lineage (NCBI taxonomy): Eukaryota > Metazoa > Chordata > Chondrichthyes > Myliobatiformes > Myliobatidae > Mobula > Mobula birostris. The sequence goes on from NC_092393.1 coordinate 24,803,705, forward strand.
CCAGAATCATGCATCACTACAACACAGATAGATATTATTGTTGCTTTAACTTTGCCACATCAACTTGTTCGAATTGCTGACCTAACACATGCAAAGAGTAGCATCCTCACCAAGAATTGACAGTGCAAAACGGGTCACTTCATATTATTGTGCTGCAGTTTTAGAAGTTACAGCTTGTTTTTCTCCCCTTTGGAGAAAAACTACTCTGACAAAAACGTTGAATGAATTGCTGCTTATCCTGAGTAATGCCCATCTGTACTCTCTCCTCACTACCTACCCATGAAGATTAGTTAACTTTGTGCCTTCCCCTGTGGGAACTATAAATGCCCTCTGATATTGATCAGGGTTATAGAGATTGAAACAGCATGGAAACAGCCCTTTTGCTTCCTGAGTCAACAGTGACGATCAATCTCCACTAACTCTGCACTAATCCTACATCAATATCATATTTTACTGTCATCACATTCTCATCAGTTTCCCAAGCCATCACTCACCCACGCACTTGGTTGAATTTACAGTTAACTATTTATCTTCCAATCTGCATGCCTTTGGGATGCAGGAGGAAACAGGGCCCCCCAGGGGAAATACAGACAGTCGAAGAGTGAACATGACCGGGCCTGAGGTCGTGATTGAACGTGGATCTCTGGAATTGTATGGTTGCAACCCTACTAGCTGCACCACCCTGTCATCCTGGATACTGTGCAACTTCACGCCACAGCTTCTGATTGTCTCAGCATTCTGTGGCTCTAACTAAACAGATATTTTTCATTTGACTTTAGTCAATTATACTTTAGCACTCCCCTCAATCCGAGGTACCTGGCCTCCTTCACAAGTGGTGAGACCACACTTAGAATACTGTGTCCAGTTTTGTTTATCCTTTTATAGGAAAGGCACCATTAAACTGAGAAGAGTGCAGAGAAGGTTTATGAGAATATTTCAGGATTCAAGCACTTGAGTTATAGGGAGAGGTTAGGAAGGCTACGACTTTATTCCTTGGAATGCAGGAGATTGAGAGGTGACTTTAGACATATAAACTCATGAGAGGTACAGATGGGGTCAACATGCATTGTCTTTTCTTAGGGGAGGTGAACTAAGAAGCAGTGGGCATAGGTGAAAGATTTAAAAGGGACCTGAGTGGAGACTGCTTCATGCAGAGGGTGTGCATATATAGAATGATCTGTTCGAGGAAATGGTTGAGGCAGACACAATAACAACATTTGAAAGACATTTTGATAAGTACATGGATAGAAGGGGTTTGGAGGGATACAGGCAAATGGCGACAGCTTGGTGGGAGCCTGGATGAGTTGAGCCAAAGGGCCTGTTTCTGTGCAGTATTACGCTACGACACTGTAAATGCAAATCCTTGTAAGATTCACACCGGATTCTAAAGGATGTGATCATAAGGCTGTAGGAATGGTACTATGGATTTCCCTATTATTTGATGAACTCATACTTACTTAGTGAAGACTGATTGCAGATTTTCCCCTGTGCATTGATGTTCCTGAATTGTCATGGATTGTTTCGATATTTTTATATGTTCCTGTCATTTCCATGTCCTACACTTGAAAGGTAGAGCTTTTGCATAGAAAGATATTTCTCACTCCCTGTACTTCTGTGCCTCAAAAATTACACAAAATTCCATTGTATTTACAATGGTAGGAACCTGTAATATTTATTTTGGAATTATGAATATTATTTTCCTGTGAATAAGATCATATTCATATTACCGAACTCTGTTGACTCTGCAATGAAAATAATATACTGTGGCGACACACTTTCTACGCAGGCGAACCGGCTCACAAAATGGCGCGCGCGTCAGCAGAGAGGCCAGCCCCAAAATGGCTCTGGGCCGTCTTCTTCACCAGCAAGGGGAGAAAGCCTGTGCACGGGAAGAGACTTTTGTAATGCACCTCTGACGTCATTTCTGCCCGGAGAGGACGGGAACAGAACTGCGTAAAAGCCAGTGCCGTGAAGTTTGAATAAACTAGCCTCGAATGCAACTTACAGACTGCGTGTCGTTATTTCTAGCTCTGTGTGTAGCACATCGCTACATTGGTGACCCCAACGGTCCAAACGGGATTTGGACCAAAGATGATCGACTCTTCATCTGTTCACACAGTTTCGCTAAAACTGCCAACTTTCTGGACGCTGCGACCACACGTGTGGTTTGACCAAGCAGAAGCTCAGTTCCAGATTCGGCAGATATCTTCTGATTCCACACGTTACTATTACGTGGTGAGCTCCCTTGACCAGGAGACAGCCGCCCAGGTTGAGGATTTCGTACAGTCACCCCTGGAAGAAGGCAAATATGCAGCATTCAAAGCGCTGCTCTTAGAGACCTTTGGCCTCTCATAGCATGAGCGAGGTGCCCGCTTGCTGCACCTGGACGGTTTGGGAGACAGGTGCTGTCAGCATTAATGAACGAGATGCTGGCCCTGGCTGAAGGACACAAGCCCTGTCTTATGTTTGAGCAGGCATTCCTAGAGCAACTGCCCGAGGACATACATCTGCTGCTGGCCGACACAGATTTCAGTGATCCCCGGAAGGTGGCGGTGGCAGATGTGCTGTGGAAAGCCAAGAGGGAGAGTGGGGCGTCCGTCGGACAGGTTACCAAGTCACACGCCCAACAGCAGACCAGACCAGGCCCGGCAACACAACCCAGAGGCAGGAATGAGGAGGCCAATGAACAGTGGTGCTTCTACCACCAGTGGTGGGGCACAGAAGCCCACCGTTGTCACCCGCCCTGCAAGTTCCCGGAAAATGCCAGGGCCAGCCACCGCTAATGGTTACAGCGGCTGGCCACCAGGACAGCCTCTTGTACGTCTGGGACAAACAGTCGGGACGCCGCTTCTTGGTCGACACCGGAGCAGAAATCAGCGTCTTACCCCCGACGGGATACGACACCTGCAACAGGGAGCTGGGACGCACCCTGAGGGCTGCAAACGGCAGCACGATATGGACCTATGGCACCCGCACAGTGCAGCTGTAGTTCGGTGCCAGCCTGTTCACGTGGGACTTCACACTGGCCGCTGTGGCCCAACCACTCCTGGGGGCGGACTTCTTGCGAGCTCACAGCCTGCTGGTCAACTTGCCAGCAAAAAGACTGGTCCATGCCAAGACTTTCCAGACGTTCTCCCTGGGTGAAGCCAAGTTGCCGGCTCCACACCTGGACTCTGTCACACTGTCTGACAACAAATTCACCAGAATCCTGGCGGACTTTCCATCGGTTCTGGCACTGCAGTTCACGGCTGCCATGCCCAGACACGGAGTACAGCACCACATCCCGACCCAGGGACCACCCCTCCATGCCCGCACAGGAAGGCTCCCCTCAGACAAGCTCCGCCTGGCGAAGGAGGAGTTCAAGAGGATGGAGGAATTGGGGATCGTATGGCTGTCTGACAGCCCATGGGCCTCCCCTCTGCACATGGTGCCCAAAGCAGCCGGGGGCTGGAGACCATGCGGCGACTACCGCAGACTGAACGAGGCTACAACTCCAGACCGCTACCCCGTGCCGCACAGACAGGACTTTGCAGCAAACCTGCACGGGGCAAGCGCCTTTTCCAAAGTAGACCTCGTCCGGGGATACCATCAAATCCTGGAACACCCTGAAGACATCCCCAAAACAGCCCTCATCACCCCGTTCGACCTGTTCGAATTCCTCTGAATGCTGTTCGGCCTGAAGAATGCCGGACAGATGTTCCAGTGGCTAATGGATGCAGTGGGACACGACCTGGACTTTGCATTCATCTATTTGGACGACATCCTCATAGCCAGCAGTAGTCGTCAGGAGCATTTGTCCCACCTCTGCCAGCTCTACTCCCGCCTGAGCGAATTCGGCCTCACGATCAACCCGGCCAAGTGCCAGTTCGGACTCGACACCATCGACTTCCTGGGCCACAGGATTACCAAAGACGAGACAACACCTCTGCCCGCCAAGGTAGACGCAATCCGCCACTTCGCCCAGCCCAACACAGTCAAAGGCCTGCAGGAGTTCGTTGGTATGGTGAACTTCTACCACCGCTTCCTCCCCTCAGCAGCCCGTATCATGTGCCCTTTGTTCACCCTGATGTCAAGTAAAGGCAGGGATATTACTTGGGACAAAGAGGCCACGGCCGCTTTCGTTAAAGCCAAGGAAGCCTTGGCAGACGCCGCGATGCTGGTGCACACCAGAATGGACGTTCCAACCGCCTTCACAGTGGACGCATCCAACACAGAAGCCGGTGGGGTGCTGGAGCAACTCATCGAGGGGCACTGGCAACCCCTGGCATTCTTCAGCAGGCACCTACAGCCACCCGAACTCAAGTACAGTGAGCTGTTGGCACTATATCTGGCAATCCGGCATTTCAGGTACTTCTTAGAAGGCAGGCCGTTCACCTCGTTCATGGTCACATACCGTTGACCTTCATGTTCAATAGGGTGTCCAATCCTTGGTCGGCCCCCCCAGCAGCAACATCTGTCCTACATCTCCGAGTACACGATGGACACCCAGCATGTCTCGGGAAAGGACAACGTCATGGCGGATGCACTCTCCAGACCAGCCATCCAGGCCCTGTCCCAGGGGGTGGACTATGCAGCACTGGCGGAGGTGCAGCAGGCAGATGATGAAATCCTCAGCTACAGGACCGCAGTCTCGGGTTTGCAGCTGCAAGACTTCCTCATAGGCCCAGGTGAGAAGACCCTCCTGTGTGACGTGGCTACTGGCCAACCTCACCCTGTCATCCCAGCAGCCTGGCAGCGGCGAGTTTTCAACTCCATACAGGGCTTGGTGCACCCATCTATCAGGACAACCGTCCGGATGGTCTCCAGCAAGTTCGTGTGGCATGGACTTCGCAAACAGGTCAGCGGATGGGCCAAAACGTGCACGCAGTGCCAAACAGCCAAGGTGCAGTGGCACACCAAAGCCCCGCTGCAGCAGTTCGAACCCACCCACCGGAGGTTCAACCACATTCATGTGGATATCGTGGGGCCCCTGTCAGTGTTGCGAGGAGTGCGGTACCTCCTAACTATGGTAGACCGCTTCACGAGATGACCAGAGGCGATCTCGCTCACCGACACCACTGCTGATTCCTGCCCCCGAGCGCTGATTGCAACCTGGGTAGCACGCTTCGGGATACCGGCCCACATTACCTCCGACAGAGGCGCCCAGTTCACCTCCAGCCTGTGGTCGGCTGTGGCCAGCCTGTTGGGAACGCAATTGCACCACACAACTGCCTACCACCCACAGTCGAACGGACTAGTGGAATGCTTCCACCGTCACTTGAAGTCGGCTCTCATGGCCCGCCTGAAAGGGCCTAACTGGGTGGACGAGCTTCCCTGGGTCCTGCTTGAAATCTGCACAGGACCCAAAGAGGATCTACACACCTCATCGGACGAGTTGGTGTACGGTGCACCCCTGGTCATCCCAGGAGAGTTCATACCAGCCCCAAGGGGGCAAGAGGAAGAACCCGCAGCAGTCCTGGACAGGCTGCGCGAAAGGCTCTGCAACATGGCCCCCATAACGACTTCACAGCACGGACAGATCCTGACCTGCGTACCCAAAGACCTGCAGAACTGTAAGTTTGTATTTGTACGAAGGGGCACACACCGGTCACCACTACAGCGGCCGTACAAGGGGCCTTTCAAGGTGATCAGGAACAACAGGTCCACGTAAGGACATTAAGGGATAGAGGAGGTTTTCACGGTGGAATGACTCAAACCAGCCCGTGTGGACTTGGCGCAGCCAGTCGAGGTTCAGGAACCGCGGTGCAGAGGCAGACCGCCCACACAGAGACTGATCCAGACTGTGGACGTTGGTGGGTGTATCGCTGGTTCTGCGGGGGGGAGGTTATGCGGTGACCCACTTTCTACGCAGGCGAACCGGCTCACAAAATGGCGCACACATCGGCAGAGAGGCCAGCCCCAAAATGGTGCTGGGCCTTCTTCTTCACCAGCAAGGGGAGAAAGCCCATGCGTGGGAAGAGACTTTTGTAATGCACCTCTGACGTCATTTCCACCCGGAGAGGGCGGGAATGGAACTGCGTAAAAGTCAGTGCCGCGAAGTTTGAATAAGCTTGTCTTGAGTGCAACTTACAGACTGCCTGTCGTTATTTCTAGCTCTGTGTGTAGCACATCGCTACAATATAACACTAGCCTGTCATCCACTTCATTTATTTAAATATCATAAATGTAATACTGACATGAAAATACAGTATGTTTTCAGCAAATGTAATATTATCAAAAGACGAGCTTGGATTTTTTTTCTTTTCACATGCTGAAGTTGTGATCTGAGTTTAATCAGGCTAGTATTAAAAAAGCAATGTTTCACCTCATGTTTAATATACTACTGAGTATACTACTGATTAATTTATCTTAAGAAAGAACTATTCCCACATGTAAAAATCACCATGTGGAAGCTAACTACTTGAAGATGAGTGATAGCTTTATGCTAGACTGAGACAGAACTTGCAGGACAAAGTCAATTAGTAATTTAAGAGAGGCTCAATGTAATTGTAATACCAAGTAAATAAATCAAACCAGGCGACGTTGCTCACGGGTTGGGCTGAGGTCATTCAGCTGATAGAAACCATATCTTATTTGCTTCTTATAAACAGAGGATAGTTCCCAATTTAAATCCCCAGCAAGGCTGGAGAAGTGTGCTGTATTTCCCTTTTCCAGGCAACACATAAGTCTAATAAGTGACCATTTGACCATCAGAATTTCTTGACAGATAGAAAACGTTCCTCCTCTGTCTCTTATTCAAATGGCACCCAAGAGATTTGGTAAAATGTGCACCTAATCAAAATATTGATAAGACCAGCAAGGAAGAACGCTAATTAAGAGAACGAGGAAGAAAGCTGGAGTAAAAAATGAGTCAAATTAAGAAAAAGATTTAATTATAAAGTGTCCAAGTGTTCAGAACTTTATTAATGGACTATTAGTTTTCTAAGTGTCCTATGATTTGTAATAGGTAAGGTCCCAACTTTATGATGACCTGTCAAATCTTGAATTGGTTGTGGGATTATGAGCAGCACTGGCCATGAATGCATTGAATGCATTGGCCTCGGAAGGCATCATCACTCCATTAGTGGTAGTTGTCGAGCTAATTGGCGGAAAGGGAAACAATGAAGGAGTGTGAGAGTGGCAGTGTTGGTAATGACATTCTGAGGTAGGACACCAGATTCTTGCCTAGTTATCTGAACACTCGAATGAATAGATGGCTGGATTCCGATCACATGTTTAAAGCTAGCAATGGAATCCAGCAAACTGCAAGGCAGGAATCTGAGCCTGGGTTGGCCTTACTTTGCAGTACTCATATTCAATATATTACACTGGAAATATGACTTTAGCCATGAATGTTGGTTTTGGTTTATTAGTATCACATGGACTGAGATATTGTGAAAAGCTTTTGTTTTGTGTGTCAACAGATGGATTACACTGAGGTACTAAAAAGTAAACAGAATGCAGATGCTGCCTGGCCTGCTGAGTTCCTCTAGCATTTTGTGTGTGTTGCTACAGTGTTGCAGTTACGGAGAACCTGCGAGGGCCACAACAAAGTAGACTAGGAAATCATGAGTTCACAAATTCGCTTAGCATATGAGAGGTCAGCAAATTTCAATCTGGTGTTCTACCTCAGAAGGTCATTCCCAACACTGCCACTGTCACACTCCCTCATTGTTCCCCTTCATGATTCTGATAACAATGGGATAGAAGCTGTCTTTGAGTTAGTGGTTTGTGCTTTTAAGCTTTTATATCTTCTGTCTGATAGGAGAGGGGAGAAGAGAGAATGAGAATCATTGGGATAAAAGGGGCCCTTGATTGGCTGCTTTTCTGAGACAGCAGGAAGAGTAGGCAGAGTCAATGGAGAGAAGGTTGCTTGTGTGATGGACTGGGCTGCACTCACAACCCTCTGCAACTTCTTGCGGTCCTGGGTAGAACAGTTTCCATACCAGGCTGTGACGCATTTGGATAGGATGCTTTCTGTGGTGCATCTACATATATTGGTAGGAGTCATTGGAGGCATGCTAAATTTCCTTCGTTTCCTGAGGAGGCAGAGGTGGCTGGTGTGCTTTCTTGGCTGTAGCCTCCATATGGCTGGACCATGACAAACTTACAGCTAAGAACTTGAAGCCGTCAATAATCTCCACCTCTGCAACTCTGACAAAAAACGAGGCTTGCACGCCACTCTGCTCTCTGAAGTGAGTAACTAGCTCCTTCATTTTGATGACGTTGTCCGAAAGGTCAGTGTCTTGAGACTATGCATGAGGCTTTCTATCTTCTTCCCGTACTGTGTCCTATCATTGTCTGAGATCCAGCCCACTACAGTGGTGTCAGCTGCAGACTTATAAATGGAGCTACAGTGGAATTGAGCAACACAGTCATGTGTGTATAGGGATTACAGTAAGGAGCTGAGTTCAAAGTTCAAAGTAAATTTATTATCAAAGTACAAATATCTCACCATATACTACCTTGTGATTCATTTTCTTGCAAGCATTCACAGTAGAACAGAGAAATACAATAGAATATGCTTGCGGTTTGATGTTTATCTTTAGAAGCTTTATGTATGACGCATGGCTCTGGGGTTGAACACCTAATGGGGTTTTTCTTTTTTCCCACTTTTCTTGCTTAGTAGGGGGTTTTTTTAATCACAAAATTGTTTCAATCTTTATATAATGTTTTCTTTTCTTGAGACATTGTAAGTGTTGTTTACTTTGATGTACTTGTGTTTATTTTGGAAAAAAATAATAAAAAGACTTGAAAGAAATGCAATAGAATAAATGAAAAATTAAACACAGTATTCGACAACCAGCTCTTTGATTTTGCTGACATCGAATGACAAATTGTTACTGTGGCACCGTCAACCAGATTTTCAATCTCCTTTGTTGATGCCAATTCTCTCCACCTTTGATTCGGCCTTCAACGGTGGTGTCATCAGCAAGTTTCAATCTGGCATTGACAAGCCTAAATATTGCATAGACGGTGTTCATGGATGAGGTGTTGCTTCATCTCCTCAAAACAAGAGATTCTGCAGATATTGGAAACCTTGAGCAACACACATAAAATCAAGATGACACTAGCAAACAATGCAACCAATGGTGACGCCCTGCATACAGTTCACAAAGCTACTTCTTTTTCAAACATGATTCGACAACTAAGCTGCGTACGATTGGAACCTGTGATTTACATTTTGGTGGTGAATTTTCAGGCCATTTGATTGATCTGGTGCTCTACTGTCTCAGAGGGAGTTCGGTGAAGTTTGGTGTGGAGTGCGTGGCCTGGAGGGCTGGAAGACGGGAGACGGGGCACAATCCCATGATCGACCCCATTGCTTCTCCCTGACTGAGGCGTCGAGCAAGGTTGAAGTCGACGAAGGCGAGAGCGGAGGGTGGGCGGGTGTTTGCTGCCATCTGTCTGAGTTCGATTAGACTTCCTCTCCCTCTCGCTAGCTGCGGTCGGATGAAAGTGCAGGAGCCTTGGGTGCTATGTTACCAGGATTGATCGGCAAGACTGTGGACTCATTTTGGGGGACGTTGAGGTTCATGTTGCATGCGTTCCTGGATTCTGGTTACTCTTTGTTGTCCTTGAGTGGTTTGCTTGGGGCGATCGAAGTGGACTGGGGCAGTTCAGTGAAGAAAGGCCGTGTGACCTGCAGTGGATTAGCGGCACAGCACTGAAGTAAACTAAACTGAATACCACTGGACTCCAGTTTGATGTTTGATATTCTATGTGTTGTTCACTTGTTTGTTCTTTTTTTTCCATGTGTTGGGTGTTTGATGTTTTCTTGAATGGGTTCCATGGTGTTTCTTTGTTTTGTAGCAGCCTGTGGGAAGATGAATCTCAGGGTTGTATTCTGTATACATAAATAGATAATAAGTGAACTTTGAATCTTTGAATAAAGAGCTGGAGGAACTCAGTAAGTCAGGTAGCATCGAAGGAGGGGAATAAACAGTCGATGGTTCAGGCCAAGACCTTTTGTCACGACTGGAAAGGAAGGGGTCAGAAGCCAGAATAAGAAGGTGGTGAAGGGAAGGAGTACAAGCTGGTAGGTGAAAGGTGACACCAGGTGAGGAGAAAGGTGGTGGTCTGGGGAGAAGGGATGAAATGAGAAGCTGGGATGAGATAGGTGGAGGAGGCAAAGGGCTGAAGAAGTAATCTAGTTGAAGAGGACAGAGACCACTGAAGAAATAGAAGAAGGACAGGGACTAGACAGAAGTGATGGGCAGGTGAGGAGAAGAGGAGGAGTGAGGAAACAGTGAAAGGATAACCAGCACAGGGAATGGACAAAGAGGCGGGGGGGGGAATAAATTACCAAAGTTGGAGAAATCTATGTTCATGCCATCAGATTGGAGGCTCATCAGAGAGAATATGAGATGTTGTTCCACCAACCTGATTGCCCCTCCTTACTGATTGGTGGAGGAGTCAAATATTTGGGTGTCCACCTCAACAGCAACCTTGACTGGAAAACCAACATCATGGCTGTTTGCAAGAAGGGGGTGAGCAAACTCTATTTTCTCAGGAAGCTGAGATCCTTCATTGTATGCAACAGGATGTTGGAGATCTTTTACCAGTCTGTTGTAGCAAATGAGTCTCTTTTGCTGCTTTATGTTGGGGGAGGAGCTTTGGTGCTGGTGATGCAAAAAGACTAAGTAAACTCATCAAAAAGGCTGGATCCATCCTTGACTACAACCTGGACTCTTCTGAGTTTGTGGTGGAGAGGAAGTCACTGAACAAACTGTTATCCGCTATGGACAATCAGGCACATCCTCTCCATGACCTACTGAATAAGCAGTGGAGCACCGTTTTGAACAGACTCAATCAGCTCCACTGTCACAAGGATTGTTACAGAAAATCTTTCCTACCAAGTGCAATAAGCATACACAACAGTTCATCTCTGAGCAACAGGAGAACACACATCATAGTACAATTGTCTCTATTTTATTATTTCTTACATTATTATTGCACAGCTTTGTACATTGGTATATTATTTATATTATTGTGTATATTATTATCCTGTATGTTATTATTAATTAAGTCTGCACACCGCTAAGTACGTATTTAAATGTTGCTGCTGTAACAAAAGAATTTCCCACTCGGTATCAATAAAGAACATCATTATTATTAATATTATTATTGGTCAGGAAGTCAAAATTCCACTTGCAAAGGTGGAAGCACTGTTTAGGAGTCTGGAGGTAAGTTTGGTTGGAATTTTGAGTTGCTGACATTGTAATTCATATCCAATGGACAGGCTGTGGTCAAGCACTTATAGTAGTAGGCTAGGTATGAATGTGTGGGTAAGGCTGTTTCTGCCATATTAGCCATGTTTTTCACAGTTCCTGGATATACCCGACATGGAGCCAGACTATTTGTGCTGGAAGGGATGGCCTCCAGGTCAGTACAAGTCTCGTACAAGGTTAAATTCAGTTTCCCCAGACTCTTTGACATGTCTTTAATTTTTGTATTAAATGAGCTCCCTCTAAAATATGCTCAAACTGATTAAAGCCACTTCAATGCATTTTTGTCTATGCAATGCCAGTCATTCTAATGGTGCGCAGACAAATTTCTGAGCAGTAGTTCTGAATGAGCATAAGTCCACCCATTAAAGATCAACTCATTCTTTGCATGCCATGAATATAATAATATATTTACAACATAATAATTCTCTGGTCCAATCATTCAAGATGTGCTGTATCAAGTTCTTGGTACTAGTGTCAAAACACAATGTAGATGTCACTTTTCAAGACTTCAATAATGTTTGCTTGAAACTCAGAATATGATACACTTCAGTACTTCTGACCTTCTCACAAGAAGCCAAACTCCCCAAGGGCAGGTTGATTCAGTTCAAAGTGTAACTTATCTGATCTGTAACATTTTGGCACGGTGATTTCTCTCACTCCCTTGGTTTGACCATTAAAAAATACATTCCATGGGGGTTTTCATTGATGTGTAGAACCAGTGTCAGCTTAGAAATAGTCTGAACAATATTTTTCATGGAAATATAAATTACTGAAAATCAAATGGATATCTAAGTCACTAAAATTAATTCCAAGTACTCTCATGAAACTAAATTCAATATTTTTGAGAAGGTACAATGCAATAACTTATTAAATTAGATCATTTTAGATTGGTTGCAATATCTTGGTTAGAAAGAGTAGAAGTAAGCTTGCACTGAAGAAGAGTGTTAAATGCTAAAAAATGTAGATGTATAACCATAGAAAAGGATACTGTAAGTTCAAGATTGGTTGAGGATTGACAGCATAGGATATATGTGATAGGTAGATCTTGGAGGAAGTCCACCACCACTGTAATGGGCATTTTAAATGGTGTGGTGTTGGTTGATGTCAGCATGAGAGCTGTGCACGTATTGTTTTATTTATTGCCAATAGTTTATTATTTCGCTAATTTTCTTCTCAGGAGATCAATTAGCCTTATATTCAAGATCATGGTCTGTTGCTGATTTGAATGTGAAACTTGAAAGTACATTGTATTTATATGATTCAGTCCAACAGTTCACAATAGCATGGGAACCCTTGAACACTTTGGTACTCCAATGATTCAACTTATTGGTATTCCACAGAAGAGCAAGGGATCGGCTAATACTCATAAGTCTTCTAACAGTAATTTCTATTTTTGGAATTTCCAATATAAAAATGAGAATAAATATAATGAATTCATCAGCTCTGACAGTATTTTGATCATCTCCATCAAAATTATTATGATAATTAATGAATTGTTGCAAGTGTTGAAAAAACATTGTAAAGGAGCAAACCTTGGTGAGAAGATGAGTGATTAAACTAGAATTTTCACTGACAAAGGACGATGCATTCAGCAGTAGGTATCAGAGGTCCAAAATTCCAAGCAAATTCCAAAGGCCAATTTATCATTCCTACAACAAAAACAGAGTTTGCTGGAAATGTTGAGTAAGTCATCAGTAACAGCAGAGAGAGATATAGAGCTAACTTTTCAGGAGAAGAAAAACATCTAAAATTCTGGTGAAGGCTTAGTTAAATTTATTCTGTTTCTCAAAGTCCAGGTGCAATGGATGCAGTCCCACCCATTGTCGGCGATTTTTTTTGTTATTATTTCATGTTTCCAGCATCTGCTCTACTTTCCTTAAATGCAAAAACAAGAAGTGGCTATCAAGATTTTGGACTTTCAGATATGACTACATTGAAGCCACGTCACTTTTTTGGGGGGGGATATGGGAAGTATCTAAAGGCATGATTTTGAAGAAATGTAGAGGAAATATTGCAAGCAATGCTATCTATCAGCAATAAAAGATTAGCTTTATTTGTCACATGTTAGTACTTCGAAACATGGAGTGAAATGCGTCATTTACGTCAAATCAAATCAGTGAAAATTGTGCTGAGCAACCTGCAAGGTTAGCATGCTTCTGGTGCCAACAAAACATGGTCTCAAATTCACTAACCTTAACATTGTTGGAACGTGGCAGGAAACTGAAGCACCCTGAGAAAACACACAAGCTCATGGCAAACTCCTTACAGACAGCAAAGGGAATTGAAATTCAGTCTTACAGCTGTCACTGTAAAGCAATTGCACTAACCCTAACGCTACGGTTCCGCCCTACTATCAGTATCAATAAAGAATAACTGAATGGAGTCAATCTAGTGTCGATGCTTTTGTGAGTATCTGCATGCATATGTTTGCATGTTCTACATTAAAAAACAATTTTAAACAGTCAAACATTTTCAATTTATGAGAAAACACTGGTTGTTCCAACTTATTGGTTGGTTTGTTTGTTAACAAAACTAAATGTTTATTCTATTGTTTCTAGTAAAATATTTAAATACATTCATTACGTCTACGAAATAAAGTGGGTTTAATAAACACAGAACGAGCATGATATCTTCATTACCTTCATTATTGTCTTCATGCACTATAAACTAGTCATCGGTTCAATATACAACTATCTTGAAAGAGTAAACACCCTTGCTGTATAACAATGTGAGTTGAGCTGCCCTGAAGGTTCAGCTATTAATTATGAGTCCTGAGTCATCCAGTCCAGCAAGTTCCACCTTTTATTCCTATTCAGTGCTGAATCAGCAGTCTTAGGTCAGTAACTAGGATGTTGCAATTTACATTGAACAATGACTCAGAAAATGACATTTTAACATTGAGTGTATGAGTAACTTGAGACATAGGGCCATACGCTGCTCTGGAGGAAGAAATAACCCTGGGTTCACAAAGCTCCAAAGCCTGAGATTTTCCTTCCACTGTTTCTGGGTTTGCTTTTGACTATTATTTATTTCATAATTAATCAATATCTGCATTATTGTTGTAACTGCGCCAGGATAGGCGGGGAGGGAATGTCGACTCAGACCATGAGAGGTCTGCGCTGGGCATTTTCATGCCTTACAAGGCGCAGATTGGAAGTCTGTGTGGGGCGCCACTCCTCGCACAGACTAGAGCAATGTGTGATTAAGTGCCTTGCTCAAGGGCACAAACATGCTGCCACAGCTGAGGCTTGAACTAGCGACCTTGAGGTAACTAGACAAACACCTTAACCACTTGGCCACGTGCCCAGGATAGGAGAATATAATAAAGGTGAAGGTAAGTCTTTCTTGATGTAGTCACTCTGATCCTCCTGAATGGTCAGGGTGCTGCTGGGTGAGGAGACTCGGGAGACACAAGAGCTTCTGCAGACGCTGGAAGTCTGGAGCAACCTCATAAAATTCTGGAGGAACTGAACAGGTCAGTCAGCATCTATGGAGGGAAATAAACAATCATTGTTTTAGGCTGAGACCCTTGATCAGGATTTATGAGGTACAAGAGCCTGAATACCAACACTCAATTATTCAGAAACAAGTTCTTCCTCTCTGCCATCAGATATCTGAATGTACCATGAACCCGTGAACACTGCCTTGTTATTCTTATTTATTTATGTTTGCAACTTATTGAAATTTTATTTCTGTACTTCTGCCGTGAAACAACATATTTCACATCAGTTAAATCTATTAATAGATATGATTCTGACTCTGACACTAAAATGACCACAGATGAGAGTTCTATGTTAAGCAACTAATCCTTGTTGCATGTGTTAATTAATGTTGGAGACAGAAATGACATGAGCTCTTCAGTCCAACTCATCCATGCCAACCAAAATGTCCGTCTGAGCGTGTCTTATTTGCCTGAATTTTGCTCACTTCCCTCTGTACCTTTTCTATTCACATATCTCTCCAAATGCCATTCAAATATTGTAATTATACCCATCTCTACTGGCAGCTGGTTCCATGTACCCACCACAACCTGTGTGACAAACTACCCCTTTTAAATCCCTCCTTTCAAAACTATGCCCCCTAATTTTAGATTTGCCTACACTGGGCAGAAGACTGTGACCAACGACTTTATGATGATTCTCATGTTATTATGTACCTCCATAAGATCACCCTCATACACTTCATGGAAAACAGTCCCAGTTGGGTGACTGGAATGCTGAACAAAAATACTCCAAGCGCAGTGTCCCCAGCATCCTGTACAGTTACAACATGACATCCCAACTCCTGGACTCAATGCCCTGGGCGATGAAGGTAAGTGTCTCAAATGCCTTATTCACCATCATATCTTACTGTGTTGCCACTTCCAGGGAACTATGTACCTATACCCCAGAGCTCTCTGTTCTGTAAAACTCGCCAAGCACTACAATTTACAGTGTTATCCCCACCCTGGTTTAATTGGCTGAAATTGAACTAAATGGACCAGATGGAGTGCACCTCAGGATTCAGAAAGTGGCCACCGAAGAGATTGTGGAGGCATTAGCAGTGATCTTTTAAAAATGGTTTCAGAGGACTGTCACTTTGTTGTACAAGGAGGGAGGCAGGCAAAAGGCAAGAAATTATCAGTGGTTGACAAGATTTTAGAGCTCATTATTAAGGTTGAGGTTTTGGAATACTTGGAGGCACATGATTAGAGTGGCCAAAGTCAGCATGGTTCCCATAAGGGGAAATCTTGCCTGACAAATGCGTTGGGAAAAAATAGGCAGGATAGACAAAGGAGAATCGGTAGATGTTGTTTACTCTGATTTTCAGAACACCTTTGACAAGGTGGCTGCACATGAAGCTGCTAAATAAGATCAGAGCCCATGGTATTACAGAAAAGATATAGCATGGACAATATAGCATAGACAGAAGATGGGCTGAATGGCAGGAGACAAAGAGAGCGAATAAATGGATCTGTTCTCTTTATTGCACTGGGAAGGAAGGTATTGAGAATAACACACAAAGAGATGGAAAAATGAGGAACAAACGTGTTGCTGTTTATTTTGCTTGTAAGTCATCTACTCAGAATGTCCTCTCACATTACGTTCAGTACGTCACACACAGGGAAACTTGACAGCAACCCGTAAGGGTCATACTATACACGAATGCATAACATATATACCTCCCCACTTATTTTAAAGGTTTTCCCCCTTTCCCATACACAGACCATCTGCGTAACTGCTAATCTTGAATGGAGTAATCATCAAATTCAACCAACAACAAAAAGCATTTTTTTTCTAAACTAGAGAAAGAAGGGAGACTGCCTCTATTGCCAGACATAGCCCCGGGGATTACTCTGCCCCATAAACTGAGGGTTAGTCACTAAACTAGAGATTCATTCTGTCTGGTGGCCGCCTGTTCCTGTGAGGGTACTGATGATCTGGGGGTGATGCTGAAGTCATTTTATCTGTTGGTGGTGTATGTACAGTTCGATCTTGGCTTGGGTGCTGCATTGTCAGTAGGGGGCAACTCAGAAAGCTCAGGTGATTGAGGAGCACTGATCTTAATGGAAGCTCTGTAATTGTCTCAGAATCATGTCTGATTTGTACAACTCGATCTGAATTGGTCAATTTCTGTTGTTTCTTTAGAAGTAGGTAACAGCTGATCAGCTTGCTTTCTCCAGATGTTGTGGTTTTGCTAGCTTCCACTGTGTATGACGTAGGACCAGCTTGTGCCTCCAGCGTCACAGGCATCCACTTTGTTCCAGAGATGTAGTTCTGAGCAAGTACTCTCTCTCCTGCTGTGAAACCTTTGCACCTTGCTTTGGCATGTCCCTCTTCTTCGGTTTTCTGTTCACTTAGTACAATCTGCTTTGTGTCTGGGGGGGTCTAAGCAGGTCAGGCCGGGTGCATAGCTGTCTTTTCATCAGTGCAGTGGCTGGAGCCATTTTGGTGGTGATGTGAGGTGGGTTGCAGAATGTCAGCAAGAAAGACCTAAGATGCTGGTTAAGGGATCTGCTTCCCACTGAAGTCTTGAAAGCTTGTTTCATTGTTTGTATGAATTGTTCAGCAAGGCCACTAGTGACTGGATGATATGATGCTGAGTACTGTTTGCTTCCGTCAATGCCTAGAACTCTTCAGACAGGAGTTGTGGGCCATTGTCACTTACAAGCTGTTGCGGAAGCCAAAAATGTCTAAAGGTGGAATGAAGCTCCTCAATGCATTTTTGAGATGTAGTGCTCTTCATGGTGGCAACCACGGGCCATTTTCTGTGTGCGTCCTCTACGACCAGCAACAGGACCTTTACACCTGCAAAGTCTATGTGAATCTTCTGTCATGGTTCTTCAGGCCATTCCCATGGATACAAGGAGCAAGTTGAGGAATATTTCTCGCCTGCTGACAATGTGAGCATGCTTTGGCCTTCTTTTCAATGGTTACATCCAGTCCTGGCCACCAGAAGTAGCTGTGTGTGATGTATTTCATGTGCACTATGCTATAGTGCATTGCATACAGCTTGTCAAACACTTGCTTTCTTAATGGTGGAGGAATGACAACATGGTAACCCCATAGTAAACATCTTGCTTGGACTGTAAGCTCCTTCCATCGAGCCTGGTAAGGGTTCAAATCCACGATTGGGTCTCCTTTCCATTCCTGAGTTACCATGTCCACCACTTTAGATAGAACAGGATCAGTAAATGTGTATTTCTGGATTTACGCCGCAGTTATCGGAGCTGTAGGTGCTTCCTTGAAGTAAAAGATCTCTTTTGAGGATGGCTTTGGAGCTTAACAGCAAAGAGAAGTCTGGACAGTCCCCAGTATTTGAATGGTGCTTTGACAACCTGTGCTTTTTACCATACCAATATACAGATAAGTAACAGAGCCCACTGTTGCATTTGACTATCGTCCAGGGAAGGAACGCTCACACGTGGACCAAGTATCTATGTCAAAAGGCGATGATCTGATTTTCATCTGACAACATGATGTGTGAGATAACTGCCCCCACACGGGGCAGTTAGCCTGTGACACATCATAGGGTGATGTGTCACAGGCCAACTGAATGGGCAATGATGGGTTGAAGTATGTGAGTGCTTCAGATTGCCACAAAGCTGTTTTGGCCTTTTTAAAAGTCTCTTCACAGTGATCTGTCCACTGCCAGTGTGTTGATTTATTTAAAAACTCATGATGAGCTTTCAGCACGCTGGCTAGGTTAGTAACAACTTCGTGTGGTATATTAATAGTCCTAAGAAAGAACTGAATTGACTTATATTCGGTGGGGATGGAGCATCCATGACTGCCTTCACCTTTGATGATACGTTGTGAAGCCCTAAGTTGTTGATCATGTGGCTCAAATATTCACTTGAAGGGGGAAAGAACTCACACTTGTCCTTCCAGATACTTAGCCCATATTCTTTGTGTCTTTGTAGTGTAGCATTCTAGTATTGTAGGTACTCACGCTCATTCTTCCCAGTAATTAGTACGCCATCCAAATAGCAATTCACCCCGTCAACCTGCTCGGGATTTGGCCCATTGCTCTCTGAAAAAGTCCAAGTGCCGAGGTGAAGCTTTCGGTACCTAAGCATTCCTTTATGAATCACTTTGGTCAACAATTCCTGAACTCTGGCTCCACACACACTTGCAACTACACTTGACACAAGTCAGTCTTGCTAAATGTCTGTCCACCGCCCAATCCTGCCAAAAGGTCATCAATAAGGGAAAGAGGGCATCGTCCAGCCACAAGAACTGGGTTAATGCTCAAAGTCTCCACAAAGCCTGGAAGACCCATCCTTTTTGAGGACAGGAACCACTAGAGTTGCTGGTTCCAGTACCTTACTCTGGACCAGTCTTTTCAATTCAGTCCCTGTCTTTGGTTTGGGGGTGTATGGAACAAGTCTTGCCTTCAGGCATTTGGGTGTTGAGTCGAGCTTAACAGTGATTCCTTTCATTCTGCCCAGTTCTCCGTTGAATACTTCTGTGTGTTTCTTCTATACCTCTTGTAGACCAGTGCTCCCACCAGGTGAGTTTGAGCTGCTCCAACATGAGTAGCCCAGAACAGCTGGATAACTACCTTTCACAATGCACAGTGGAAGTTTCTTTCTCTGTTCATTAATCTGCATGTACTACTCCCCTCACTGGAGCAACCTCACCAGTGTAAGTCTTTAAGGTCGACCTTGCCCCTTCTGGGGTGAGATGCTGCAATTTATCCTTGTAAACTGTCTCTGACACCAGTGATATTACAACACCCATGTCTATCTGCATCCGCACTCTGACCCCATCCAATCACAGGGTCACCCAATAGCTGTGTTAGTGTCCTGAAAACAGATAAAACATGCAAAGCTTCTTCAACAACAGAGTGAGAGTCACTCAGTCCATCCTAAATATACTCCATCTTATTCACGTTTCTTCTTGTTTTTTCAAAAGTCATTTTTCTTTATTAATGTTTCTGGTTAATGGTATCTTTTTACTCTTACTGATGTATTCAATATGTTCCCTTTTGCCACAGCTTTGACAATCTGAATCCTTATACCAGCATTCTCTTGTTGAACGTCTAGTTTTCTACAATGGTAACATTGATTGCCAATAGTTTTCTTACTCTCAAAGTCAGTAGAAACTTTATGAACTTGGGAAGATGCACTTAATGGTTGTGCTTCTACATCGCCATCTCCATAGATGGACTAATCTCAACTGCCTTCTGTAATGTTAGCTTTGTCTTGTGTAAGCCAACATTTCTGAATTACCTCACTTTGCAGACCATATATGAGTCTATCACATAATGTGTCATTCAGCAACTGGCCAAGATCACTGTGTTCAGGCAATTGCTTCAGCACTGCCACAAACCACGAAATAGTTTCGCCTGCCTCATGATTCCTTTTTCAAAATCTAAACCTCTCAAAAATAATCAAAGGATGAAGTTAATAGTGGCCTTTAAGACCTTAACCGTCTTCATAAGGCTTATCGCCAGGCTTGGCAGATTACACTACTCTGCGTAATAACTTAAATGTTTTTGCACCCATCACAGTCAGAAAAATTGGAACATGAATATCATCTGAAATTTGATTTGCTTGTGCAAAATATCTAAGTATTTCAGTATAGGAACTCCATTGCTCTGTCATTTCATCATATGGCCCCACATTTCCAAATATTGTCAACATTTTCAAACACCATCATGCTCCAGAAAAGTTAACTAGTCTTATCTGTCTCTCTCTCTCTTCTTCTCTTATTTAGCCATCCACGCTTCCTGCTGCCGTTTTATTTTCGCTCATCTGCATTCACCTCCAACACTGCACACGGACTGTTCTTGGTGAAGAGAACAAAACAATAACTATCACATGAGGATTTGTCACCTCGTTGCTAGTGGTTATGTTTGTGTCACACAGGAAGGACAGAGAGGTGAGAAACAAACGTGCTGCTCTTTATTTTGCTTGTAAGTCATCTACCCAGAATGCCCTCTCACATTACGTTCTGTATGTATCACACAGGGAAGCTTGATGGCAACCCATAACAGTCAAACTATACCTGAATACATAACAGGGGTCTTTTCTGGTTGTCTGTTGGTGACTAGTGGTGTTCCACAGGGGTCAGTGTTGGGTCCGTTCTTTTTACATTATATGTTAATGATCTGGATGATAGAATTGATGGCTTTGTGGTAGTGTGAGGAAGCAGTGTGTCCGCAAAAGGACGTGGGCAGGTTAGGAGAATGGCCAAAGAAGAGGCAAATTGAACCACAGTGTAAGGAATTGTATAGTCATGCACTTGTTGGAAGCAATAAAGACTACTTTCTAAACAAAGCAAAATCAGAAGTTGGAGGTGCAAAAAAACTTGTATTCCTAGAGGATAACTTACAGGTTATGTTGATGGTAAGGAATGTAAATGCAATGCTAGCATTCGTTTTGAGAGCACCAGAATATGAAAGCTAGGATATAATTCAGAGCATAAGTCACATGTATGCAATGGAATGAAGGGGATTACGGAGGCATGAGAGAGGAGCTTGTCCAGGTGGATTGGAAGGGGATATTGGCGGGGATGACGTGAGAGCAGGGGTGGCTGTAGTTTCTGGGTATAGTTCACAAGGCACAGGACAGAAGAGAAGTTCTCAAATAGCAGGGCTAGGCAACTGTGGTTGACAAGGGAAATTAGGACTGCATAAAAACCAAGGAAAGGGCATATAAGGTAACAAAGGTGAGTGGGAAGTTGGATAATTGGGAAGCTTTTAAAATCCAAAAAAGGCAACTAAAAACACTATCAGAAGGGAAAAGATGAAATATGAGGGCAAACTAGCCAATAATATACAGCAGAATACTAAAGTTTTTCAGTTATATAAAGAATAAAAGGGAGGTGAGAGCTGATATAGAATCAGTGGAAAATGATGCTGGTGAAGTAGTAATGGGGAGGTAGTAATGGTGAAGTAGAAATGACAGATGAACTTAATGGGTACTTTGCATCAGACTTCATTGTAGAAGGCACTAGTAGTGTGCCAGAGGTCCATGAGTGTCAGGGAGCAGGAGTGAGTGCCATTGCTATTACAAAGGAAAAAATGCTAGGCAAGCTCCAAGGTCTTAAGGTGGATAAGTCACCTGGATCAGATGGACTACATCCCAGAGTCCTGAGAGAGGATGCTGAAAGATCCTTTATCATGCCTTGGTCATGATCTTTCAAGAATCATTTGATTCTGGCGTGATCCTGGAGGACTGGAAGATTGCAAATGTCACTTCACTCTTTAAAAAGGGAGGAAGGCAAAAGAAAGGAAATTATAGGCCAGTTAGCCAAACCTCAGTGGTTGGGAAAGTGTTGGAGTCCATTATTAAAGAAGAGGTTTTGGGGTACTTGGAGACTAGTGATAAAATAAGTCAAAATCAGCATGGTTTCTGTGAAGGGCAATCTTGCCTGAGAAACCTGTTAAGAGTTCTTCGAGGAAGTAACAAGCAGGGTGGACAAAGGAGAGGCAGTGGATGTTATTTACTTGGATTTTCAGAAGGCATTTGATAAGGTGCCACTCATGAGGCCACTTAACAAGATAAAATCCTATGGTGTTACAGGAAAGATACTCGCATGGATAGAGGAATGGCTGACAGGCAGGAGGCAGCAAATGGAAATAAAGGGGGCCTTTACTTAAGCAAGATCTCCCAGTGGCCACACATTTTAATTCCACATCCCATTCCCATTCTGATATGTCTATCCACGGCCTCCTCTACTGTTAAGATGAAGCCACACTCAGGTTGAGGAACAACACCTTATATTCCATTTGGGTAGCCTCCAACCTGATGGCATGAACATTGACTTCTCTAACTTCCGTTAATGCCCCTCCTCCCCTTCTTACCTCATCACTTATTCATTAATTAATTAACACCCCCCCCCTTTTTTATCTCTCTTTTTTCTCTCTCTGTCCCTCTCACAATAACTCCTTGCCTACTCTCCATCTTCCTCTGGGCTCCCCTCCCCCTTTCTTTCTCCCTAGGCCTCCCATCCCATGATCCTCTCCCTTCTCCAGCCTTGTATCCCTTCTGCCAATCAACTTTCCAGCTCCTAGCTTCATCTCTCCTCCCCCTGTCTTCTCCTTTCATTTCAGATCTCCCCCTCCCCCTCCCACTTTCAAATCTCTTACTATCTCTTCTTTCAGTTAGTCCTGACGAAGGGTCTCGGCCCAAAATGTCGACTGTACCTCTTCCTAGAGATGCTGCCTGGCCTGCTGCGTTCCACCAGCATTTTGTGTGCATTGCTTAAAGGGGGCCTTTTCTGGTCGGCTGCCAGTGACTAGTGGTGCTCCTCAGCAGTCAGTACTGGGACTGCTACTTTTCACATTGTCACTGATTTGGATAATGGATCGATGGCTTTGTGGCAAAGTTTACAGATAACATGCAGATAGGTGGAGGGGTCGGTAGTGCTGAGGAAGCAATGCGATTGCAGCAGGACTTAGACAAATTGAAAGAATGGGCAAAAAAGTGGCAGTTGGAATACTGTGTTGGGAAATATATGATAATGTATTTTGGTAAAAGGAAAAATAGTGCAGACTATTATCTAAATAGGGGAGAAAACTCAAACAAATGAAGTACAGAGGGACTTAGGGGTCCTTGTGCAAGACTCCCAGAAGGTTAATTTATAGGTTGAGTTTGTGGTAAAGAAGGCAACTACAATTTTGGCATTTATTTCAAGGGGAATAGAATATGGAGGCAAGGAGATAATGCTGAGGCTTTAAGACACCAGTCAGGCCGCACTTGGAGGATTGTCAACAGTTTTGGGCTCCATATCTCAGAAAAGATATGTTGTCATTGGAGAGAGTCCAGAGGAGGTTCACAAGGATGATTCTGGGAATGAAGGAGTTAACACAATAGGAGCATTTGCCAGCTTTGGGCCTGTACTCACTGGAATTTAGAAGAATGTGGGGAGATCTCATTGAAGCCTATCAAATGTTGAAAGGACTAGATAAGGTGGATGTGGAGACAATGTTTTCTATGGTGGGAGTATCCAGAACCAGAGGGTACAGCCTCAAAATTGAGGGGTGACTTTTTAAGAACAGGGGTAAGGAGGAAAGTTTTTAGACAGAGTAGTGAATCTGTGGAGTGCTTTGCCACAGACTGCGGTGGAGGCCAAGTCCGTGGGGATATTTAAAGCAGAAGTTGATCGTTTCCTAACTGGTCAGGACATCAAAGGATAGGGTAAGAAGGCAGGTGTTTGGGGTTGAGTGGGATCCGGGATCAGCCATGATGGAATGGTGGAGCAGACTTGACGGGCTGAATGGCCTAATTCTGCTCCTATGTCTTATGGTCAAAACATTTCACAGGGAGATCAGGAAATGGCCACCTCAGCACTGCAGGACTGCTTCAGAAGGCATTAGTCAGACCACACTTGAAGCGTTGTTAGTGGTTTTGGGCCCTGTATCTAAACAAGGATGTGCTGGGATTGGAGAGGGTCCAAAGGAGGTTTATGAGGATGTTCCCATAATGGAAGGATTAACATTCGAGGAGCATTGACAGTCCTGACAGAAACGTGGCTTCAACACCATTCCAGACTTGGCCATCTAGCTAACAATGCCTGAATTCCTTTTCAGGCAGCCAGAAATGCTACATCCTCCTGTAAGACCCATGGAGGAGGTCTGTGTGGCTGCAGCAATAAGGACTAGTGTGTGAACACCTCAGTAGTACTAGCCCACTGCTCACCAGAGACAGAGTTTTTAATGGTGGAGTGCAGGCCCTTCTACTTACTGAGGGAGTTCATTGCCGTCGCGATTGTTGCTGTTTACACCCACCGCACCATCCCACCCCCTCCACCCCCCCCCCCCACCGGGCTGGTGCTGGGGAAGTCTGTAGGAGCTCTACATCGCCGTCTGCTGCTTCACAGCCACTCACCCTGATGATGTCTTCACTGCTGCAGGTGACTTCAATCACGCCAACTTAAAAGCAGTCCTGCCACAATACTACCAGCACGTCTACTTCACAACCAGAGGAAAGAATACATTACAACTGGCTTATAAGGCTGCCCCCTGCCCTCACTTTGGATACCCAGACCATGTATCCATTTTGTTAATCCCTGCATATAGACCACTGTTAAACAAATCAAAACAGTTGTCATGGAGGTGAGGAACTGGCCAGTCCAGTGCTGCAGGACTGCTTCAGAAGCACAGACTGGAGGCGGCTACCGACAATCATCGCATCAATATTGATAAATATCAGGCATCAGAGACTGACAATGCATTGAGGACGTTACCGTTATTAGACACTAGACTGTCGGGGCAAAGCAGAGGTCATGGCTGACTGCAGAGGTTTGTGCACTGCTTAGGGATTGGGGCGCTGCTTTCAGATCAGGGGACGGGATGTCTCCAATGTCAGCAAGAGCCTCGATCTCCCATGCCATCAGGAAGACAGAGCGTGAGTAGGCACAAAAAATCCACAGGCACCTTTGTGACACCAGGGGTGTGTGCTGCATGTGGCAAGGTATACAAACCATAACCGATTATGCTCGTCAATGAGTGCGATGCCTCCCTTCCTGATGGGCTGATTACTTTCTATGAATGGCTGCATCATTGTGTGGTATGGGAAGCTGTAAGGCCTATGGAGGATAGTAAAAACAGTGGAGATGATTATTGGGCTCTCCCTGCCCCCCATTTGCGACATTTACTAGGAGTGTGCAGACAAAGGTCCCAAAGCATTGTTGAGGATCTGTACTACCCATCTCCCAATCTTTTTGATCCACTACCATCAGGATGGAAATATAGGAGCATCAAGACTAGGAATGCCAGACTTGGTAACAGTTTCTTCCCTCAGGCCTTGAGGTTTAAAATTACCCTGTCATCATAGAGGTCTCGTCACTAGGACAGTGAGCGGTTTGCTATACTGTTTACTAGTTATTGTTTACTTGTGCTATTCAAAGTTCAAAGTGATTTTATTGTTGAAGTACATATATGTCACCACATCCAAACCTGAGATTCATTGTCTTGTAGGTATACTCAATAAATCCATCGAATAATAACCAAAACAGAATCAAGAAAAGACTGGGAAATCTGCAGATGCCGGAATTTCAAGCAACACACATAAAAAATGTTGGTGAATACAGCAGGCCAGGCAGCATCTCTAGGAAGAGGTACAGTCGACGTTTCGGGCCAAGATCCTTCGTCAGGACTAACTGAAAGAAGAGATAGTAAGAGATTTGAACGTGGGAGGGGGAGGGGGAGATCCAAAATGATAGGAGGAGGGGGAGGGACGGAGCCAAGAGCAGGAAAGTTGATTGGTTAAAGGGATACCAGGCTGGAGAAAGGAGAGGATCATGGGATGGGAGGCCTAGGGAGAAAGAAAGGGGGAGGGGGCGAAAGACCAGAGGATGGGCAAAGAGTATATTGAGAGGGACAGAGGGAGAAAAAGGAGAGAGAGAAAGAAAAAAATATTAAAAAATGATTAATAAATAAACAAACAAATAAATAAATAAACAAACAAACAAATAAATAAATAAATAACGGATGGAGTACGAAAGGGAGGTAGGGCATGACGAAGGGTCTCGGCCCGAAACGTCGCTCGACTGTACCTCTTCCTACAGATGCTGCCTGGCCTGCTGTGTTCACCAAGAAAAGACTGCACCAAGCTGGGTGTTCAATGAGTATGCAAAAGACAATAAACGTCACAAATACAAAAAGGAAGAAATAATGATATTGATAAATAAACAATAAAATTGAGAACATGAGATAAAGAGTCCTTGAAAGTGAGTCTGTAGGTTGTGGGAACATTTCAATGATGGGGCAAAGGGAATTGAGTGAAGTTATTCCCTTTGGTTCAAGTGCCTGCTGGCTGGGCGGGGGTCGGTAGTAACTGTTCCTGTGCCTTGTAGTGTGAGTTCTGAAGCTCCTGTACCTCCTGCCTGATGGCAGCAGTGAAAAGGGTCCCTGATGATGGATGCTGCTTTGCTCAAGAGTGCTCCGTGTAGATGTGATCAATGGTGAGGAGGGCTTTCCCCGTGATGGACTGGGCCATATCCACTACTTTCTGTAGGATTTTCTGTTCAAGGGCATTGATGCTTCCCGTACAGGTTGTGACACACCCAGTCAATATGCTCTCCACTACACACCTGTAGAAGTTTGTCCAAGTACTAGATGTCATGCTGGATCTTCACAAACTCCCAAGGAAATAGAGGCACTGTTGTTCTTTCTTCACAATTGCAGTTAAGTGCCGGGCCCAGGACAGGACCTCTCAAATAATAATAGCAAAGATTTAAAGATTCTGATCCTCTCTATCTCTGATCCTCCAATGAGGACTGGCTCATGAATGTCTGGTTTCCTTCTTCTGAAGTCAATAACCAGCTCCTTAGTCTTGCTGACATTGAGTAGGAAGTTATTGTTGTGGTATCACTCATCTGGATTTTCAATCTCTCTCCTATATGCTTTACACTCCCACCTTTGATCCGGCCAACAATGCTGGTGTGAGTCAGCAAACTTGAATATGGCATTGGAGCCGTGCTTAGCCAAACAGTCATAAGAGTAAAGCGAGAAGAGCAGGGGACTAAGCACACAGCTTTATGGTGCACCTGGGCTGATGATGCTGCATGCATTCTGAATTATATTTTATTAACTTATTTGTAGTATCAGATGGCAAAAAACTTGACCTTGAACCTTGAACCATTTGTTGACTCTGGGCCAGTACTCACTGGCATTTAGAAGAATGGGGGAGGGAATTGAATTCTACTGAATATTGAAAGACAGTGTAAATAGGGAGAGGATGTCTCCAATACTGGTAGACTCCAGGACCAGAGGGCATAGCCTCAGAATAGAAGGACATCCCTTTAAAACAGAGTTGAGTAGGAAATTCTTTAGCCAGAGTGTGGTGAGTCTGTGGAGTTCATTGCCACAGGTGGCTGTGGAGGCCATGCCATTAGATATATTCAAAGCGGAGATTGATAAGTTCTTGATTAGTAATGGTGTCAAAGGTTATAGGGAGAAGGCGTGAGAGTAGAATTGAGAGGAAAAATAAATATGATTAAGTGGTAGAGCAGATTTGATGGGCCAAATGGTCTAATTCTAATCCAGCATTTCATGAATTTCGTGTCTTGATAATTCTGCTCCTATGTTACTGTATATGGTCTTAAGAAATACAATGCCTTGCACTAATTTCAGGTAAATTCTATCTGCTGTTCCTTGGCCAATAGTTTCCTTGTTCATCTGAATCCTGTTGCAATCCTAGTTATTGTTCTTCATTGTCCACCACACCTCCAATTTGGGTATTATATAAATACTAACTAATCATGTTAACAACATTGTCAGATCTCTACTGTGGTCAGCTAACCTACTGCTGTTCCCTGTCAAAGCACAGTGAATAACTATCTTGAGGACCTTCTTATCCCATTAGCCTAGAAGTTACACCACCATGAAGAATTTAGCCAGAGGAGGGAATGAAAGAAATTAGAAAGAAACAGTTGCTTGTTGAACCAGAAGTAATTTTCTGTTTGTGTTTCATTTTCCAATAATGTACATTTGTAGCAAGAGAAATGAAAGCAACAAAGCTGTGTAATTATTGATTTTACCTTTGTGTCTTGCTTTGTACACATAAATGCAGTAAATCAGTCTTTTGGCTGGTTGCCATGGTGATGTCAGCCATTTAATGCAATGTTATTGAAACAGAACTTTTGTCCTCTTGGGCAACAATATGACCTTAAACAGAAGGTATCATGTGTTACGCTCATCTCTCAGTCCATCAATCAAAGAAGATTAACTTTGACCCCAAGGTCAAATAAGTTGCGCTCCACTGGTCTAAGATCATTGTCTTCCTGGGTATGGCACTTATCACCTAGTTCAAAACAGATCTGGGACACTTGCTGATTTAATTATCCCTGGCTCTGTTTTGAGAAGATCATTAAATAGTTAGTCTCCAAGGACATCCTGCAAAAGCTACAGTAAATGTAATGTTTTCTGATCATTTGGTAGTCTCTCTGGATTAGGTATTATGAATTTTTTTGAGGCCTTAAAAGACTGTTAATTACAAATGTTTCCTACTGTTAATGATGAGAAATTGACAAGAGATAATAACCAATATATAAGGAATGCTTACAGTTAAAAGAGCAGTCAACAATGATGCACTTCTGTAAAACTTTGCTGTGAAGGTGCTTAATACCTCCCCTCACTCAGGTAATTATATAGGCATGAATTGTAGTCTGGGATTGCAGACTATGGCTACGTCCACACTATGCCGAATAATTTTGAAAACAAAGCTTTTTCTTTTCGTTTTGACTCTGTCCACACTAAAACAGCATTTTCATCCCCCGAAAAGGAGATTTTCAGAAACGGTCTCCAGAGTGAATAAATCTCAAAACGCCTAATATCCGTTGCAGTGTATATGGGGTAACCAGAGCTTTTTAAAACTGCTGTCATGACGTGCCGGAACAAGATGGTGACAGCCCGGCAATTCTTATGTTTTCTTTTTCTTCTTAATATTATTACTACTTTATTCTGGCCAAACAATTGATAACAGAGTGTACAGTCATCACAGCGATTTTTGATTCTGCGCTTCGCAGAACCTAACAATTTCAGAACAGACGGCAATGAGACTGAAGCCAGAAGAGTTAGAAATGTACTCACCAAATACTTTGACCCATAGCTTACTGAATAAATAAGTATACTCACTTTGCCGTTTTCTGTCCTTGCTTGTATGAAGGTGGTTTACCTATTTATGCAAGTATTTCTCTGACAATAAATGTGTAACAGCCTAATGTAACATTGTATTGAAATACAAGATAACACTGATGCAGACATGTTTTATACATTTAACAAGGTGCTTTATTAATGCAAGAGTTAGTCAGTTTTTCAATATTTGTCATCAGCCGGGTCATACTGTCCGTGAACTCCCTGTCGGTTGCCTCCATACGCTCCAGTATTTGTTTTTTTTAGTTTTAAATCCTCTTGCGTGAGAGCCAAGAGCAATTCCTTTTAAGTTTTTCTACTCTGTAACTGGACAAACGTGCACTAAGTATACCGTTTTCTCTTCGCTTGTTTTCTGTGTGTCCTGCACGTGCCCAGTAGAGGAGATTCGCCCAAATATCCGTGTTAGTGTGGACAGAGATATTTTGAATATTGCTTAGTATATACGCCTGTCGTTTTTACTCGAAACCGGCGTTTTCAAAATTATCCAGTGTAGTGTGGACGTAGCCTATGTTGAAGAGGGAGCCAGATAACTGTTCTAGTGGCCTTTGATGCAGTGATTGTTACATTGCATCAAATTAGGCCATGAAATGATCAAAGTGTAAAACAATATGTGCTCAAGCAAGAGCTTGTCCTAATCATAAATACGTAACATAGACACAAGAGGTACTGCAGATGCTGGAAATCTGGAGTGATACACACAATGTGCTGGAGGAGCTCAGCAAGTCAGGCAGCATCTATGGATGGGAATAAACAAGCGTTTTTGGCCGAGACTCTTCAAAGGATCAAAGGTTTAAATCTTCATTTATTATCAAAGTATACAACTCTGAAATTCTTCAATTTTCTGGGTAGTCATGAAACTAAGAAAGAAAAGAAAGGCAGCACAATCATCAACATCCCATATCCCATGTCCAGCACAAAAAAACAAACAAAATGGATCAGGCACTTCAACCCCCAAATCCCTCCTCCCTCAAATAAAGTGGACAAAATGGATCAGCACATCGACTTCCAAATCCCTCTTCCTGCACAAGAAAAACAAACAAGACAGATCAGGCACATCGACACCCAAATCCCTCTTCCTGCACAAAAAAACCCAAGAAGATCGGACAAAAAAACGCCATAGAATATAAAAACTAAAGACTGAAAAAAAGTCTATATTCCAAAGTCTAAATGCAGAAAAAACCTGGATAACACTATCTGCAGCAGCAGGCTCCTCCTCTCCGGTACAGAGCAACTGATCAAAAAGGCAAGTAGCCTTTTCACCTTACCCTCTGCACTCGCTTTGATGCTTCAATCGTTTGCATTGCTTTAATCGGCAAACAATGAGAGCTTTAATTGGTGGAATGGAGCCAAACATTAGCTTGTGCCCCGTCCTGCAGCCTGCCCACTATGAGGTTCACACATGCTGGCTCTTGGAATCCTCTCGGAGATTGCAGAGTGCTGGAACTCCCGAACGATCTCCAAACTTCCGTACTCGCCTTGATGTTTCAATCTCCCTCATCGCTTTAATCGGCGAAGGAATGGAAGCTCTATTCAGTGAAGTGGGGTCAAACATCAGCTCACACGTCATCCTGCAGTCTTCCCACCACGAGGTTCGCTCACGCTGCCTCTGCCTCTCGGAGACGGCAGAGTGCTGAAGCACCCAAACAATCTCCAAACAGCAAAACACAGGCTCCAACAGTTCCAGAATCACATTCAAGATGAGAAACAAATGTAAAAGGCATAAAAGAAGTGGAAAAAAATGGCTTCATGATTTATCCAGAAGATGTTGACCAAAGGAGTATTGTACACAGGTGTCTTCTTAACCGGAAGTCATCAGGATATCTTCATTAGGATATGTAACATATTTCAATCCTCGTCTGTGGTGATGTTGATCAGCTATCACCCTGCTAAGAAATTCCATTTGATTACACTGCATCGATTGTCTGGACGGGAGGCAAAACAAAAGCTTTCCACTGTAACTCGGTAATCGTGACAATGATAACTGATCTGTATCCTATAGCATTTGAATCACTCTCCAGAGAACTCAATTGTTTTCTGCTCACTCTGCATTTGGCCTGGATGGAGAGCTGATTAGTATTTCTTAGAGAAAGACCCCATAAAATAAAGAAAAAAATCAGGTTGACTTTGCTTTTGTACTATTAATTGACAGTTCTGTGATATCATGTTCCCTCTTATTATTCACAATATAGATGGAGGCCACTAAGTTGTGCCTGCTTTCAGAGCAATCCGATCAACCTCATGACCTGAACTATTTCCTACAACTGATTCTCTCCTACCACAGTCATTCTCCTTCTATCCACAATGACCAATTGACCTGTCAAACAGCACACCTTTGGGATGTGGGAGGGCTCCTAGCAGCTGATGAAAACCAGCCTAATGAGAGGGAGAATGTTCAAGGTCCATACTATTAGTACGAGATCAGGATCAAACCTAGGTCACTGGAACTGTGAGACAGCAGCAAAACCACTGCATTTTTTTTGAATTAAGCCTTTTTCAACTTAGTAGAACATAAAACAGCTGCTATTTGAAATTATGTCATTAAATTTTCAAAAAAACACAGCTGTCGCTGAATAACATAAACGTTCTATAGCTTCATTCACAGTCTTGTTCACAATCATGCTGTTTCCCCTGTATCGAGTCTACAGGCTACCAGTCCTGGTCACTCATCAGTCCCCTGTCAGTTGACCTGTTTTGGCTTCTAACCCAGCACCTCAACGTCCTAATTCTTACCTCATGTTCATATTTTCCCATGGTCTTATCCATGCCCATGTCTGTAACCCAGCCAAAATCTTTCAAAAATATTCATGTATGATTTCTTTTCTTCTGCTATTGACCACTGTGCTATTAGATATCTAATCTCTGAGCTTCTCACCCCTTAACCATAAGTCCCTCCTTGATCCTCAGCGCATATTTTGAGGAGACTTTAGTCATTTACAGTATATGGACTTGTTGATGCATGGAATTCCATTATTTTTATGTTTTTTTTAATGAAGCCCACCCAAATGAGATAATGCTCATAATACACTTCTGGTGGGATTTTGCACCAAATTACTTTTTGAAATAACTATGGCTATCCAGAAGAATTAGACTTTAATAATGCTGAAGGCTCAAAATGAACATAGTTTGAAAGGTCAGACATATCTCTTCTTCAATATGAGACTTCTTCTCTATCACTTCTTCTTCAATTCAAGTATGCTGCTCGATTCTCTGCAAGACAGCATTCAAGTTGTCCAAATCAAAATCTCAGTCACCACTAGATGGGTTTTGGCAAACGTAGTGAGTAGATATAGCAGAAGAAATTTCACAGAAAGTGGGGTATTTCATGCTCATTATATGAGAAGTAAGTAGGAAACAGGATAAGGATGTCTTTCAACATAGGTGGTACGACAATCCTTCACCAGAAGCCATTCACTAATCACATTGTCTGTATGCTTGTTGAAGGTTGTCCTTACTGGTAACACTGGAAAACATCAAGTACTATTACAACTGTGCTATTGATCTTAAAGTCAAAGTCAGGTCAGCTTCCTTCTCAGAAACCTGGCAGTAAGATGCTTGCAGGTAGTGCCTTCAGAGGTATATCCCATATAATAATTTTCTGCTCATTGCTTCTTTTAAGAAGTGGAGATCTTTCAAAAAATTACCCGAGAAGAGATACTTAACTGTAGGTCAGAGCTCTCAAAGTTAATGCATTTAATAAGGGCACTCATGTCCATATGACACTGCTCTGACTATGCCCTATCATGAATGCTCTTTGCACTAGTAACTTGGCCTTGTTCTCCAGAATCTTGTGTTAGGTTTCCTTCCTCTCCATCCTCAGAGAGAAATCTAAGCCCTTCTCACAATTACACTTATTCCTCATGCCATTTACGTAATGGTATGATGTTTGGGGCAGCTTCATGCACTTGCGAGTAAATGTCACAATAACAAAATTACTTGAATGTACCAGAGACCAAGTTCAACATATTTTGTTGAATAATCATTAGAAATCCAAATGCTTTTCATTAAAGTTTATTGTGGAACTAATATTGTGGAACCGATGAATGCACAATATGGGTTAAGAATACCATTATAAAGAGTACTCTTTTATTGTTCTAGTAGTACAGAGGTTCTCAGCCTGGGGTGCATGGACCCCTCGGTTAATGGTAGGGATTCATGGCATAAAAAAGGTTGGGAACCCTTATGGTAGAGGAACTGCCTCACAGCACTGGAGACCCAGGTTTAATCTTGACTTCAGGTGTGATCTGTATGGAGTTTGCACATTCTCCCTATGACAATGTAGGTTTCCTCCAGGTGGTTCTAGTTTCATCTCAATATCAGCTTATTGAATATCCCAGGAGTATAAAGATATCCATGAGCCCCTGGTGATGACAGCAACTATTCAAAAACTTGTGGGACTAACAGCTCTAAAATTTCTTGTTCGTAAAGGAGTTGTATGTAGTTAAGATTAAGTTCACAAATATAAAGAGTTTGAGATTTTTTTTGATATTCTTTTTCAGAATTTGCTTATTGCTGGCAAAAGCCACATTTGTGAAGCTCAGCTCCAGTGCCATATTTAAGTTTGCTGATGACACCACTGTCAATGGCTGAATGAAAGGTGATGATAAACCAGCATATAGGAGAGAGATTGAAAATCTGCCTGAGTTGTGCCACAATAACAACTTTTCACTCAATGTCAGCAAGACCAAGGAGCTGATTATTGACTTCAGAAGGAGAAATTTGGAAGTCCATGAGCCAGTCCTTATTAAAGATTCAGAGGTGGAGAGGGTCAGCAACTTTAAATTCCGCAGTGTTATCATTTCAGTGGACCTGTCTTGGGCACAGAACATAAGGGCAATCACAGAGAATGCACAACAGTGCCTCTGCTACCTTAGGAGTTCGTAAAGATTCGGCATGACATCTAAAACTTTGACAAACTTCTATCGATGTGTGGTGGAGAGAATTTTGACTGGCTGCACCACAGCCTGGTATGGAAACACCACTGCCCTTGAATGGAAAATCCTACAAAAATAGTGGATATGGCCCAGTCCATCACAGGTAAAGCCTTCCCACCATCGATCAAATCTACACGGAGCGTTGTTGCAGCAAAGCAGCGTCCATTATCAGGGACCTCCACCACTCAGGCCATGCTCTCTTTTCACTGCTGCATCAGGAAGAAGGTACAGGAGCCTCAGGACTCACACCACCAGGTTCAGGAACAGTTATTACCCCTCAACCATCAGGCTCCTGAAACAGAGAGGATAATCTCACTCAATTTCACTTGCCCCATCCACTGAAATGTTCCCACAACCTATGGACTCACCTTCAAGGACTCTTCATCTCATGTTCTTGGTAGTTATTGCTTAATTATGTTGTTGTTATTAATATTTTTATTTCTTTCCCTTTCTATTTGTATTTGCACAGTTTGATATCTTTTGCACACAGGTAGAATGCCCAAGTTGATATGGTCTTTCATTGATTCTGTTGTGGTTATTATTTCACAGATTTATTGAGTACGCTCACAAGGAAATGATTTTCAGTGCTGTATATGGTGACGTATATGTACTTTTGATAATAAATCTACTTTGAACTTTGATTTATTTCCCATCTCTAATTGCTCTTGAAAGGAAGGTTAAATTATTACTAATCTTTCTTTATCTTGAGCTACTGCTGGTGTGTGGTTGTGGGGAACAATAATAACAGCGGTGCATAGTAGATAAAATGGTTGCGATCCAATTAGCATTTGTATGTGGCAAGGTGGGAGTCATACTTCCAGCAGATGTGAGGCAATGAGAATAGAAGCTGATGTAAAGGAGAAACAAAAACCTTTCTAAGTTTAAGTTCAAGTTTAAATGTCATCCAGTCATACTTGAATACCCATGAATACGGCCAAACAAAACAGCATTACTCTGGGACAAG
The DNA here is from genome assembly GCF_030028105.1 of Mobula birostris. Taxonomy (NCBI): domain Eukaryota; kingdom Metazoa; phylum Chordata; class Chondrichthyes; order Myliobatiformes; family Myliobatidae; genus Mobula; species Mobula birostris. The sequence continues at coordinate 24,838,897 of NC_092393.1, forward strand.
GTGCAAAACTTAGCACCATTAGTCATACACAGACCAAGGGGCATACAGTACATATAAAATAACAGTAAAATACAGTAACACAAAAATTATGATCCAAGACCCTGAATCCATGAATGTTGCAGCAGTCTGCGGTCGGACACAATATGGCTTGTCTTCTGCTGAGCGAACACTAGGGATCAGCACCAACTCCAGCTTGGATGCCACACCGCACCGGCCCTGGCACCCCGTTGAAATACAACACAGCAAAAAAAAATGTAGTGAAGCCAACTGTATGTTAATAACAGAATGAGGATCAGCAGATAAAATATGATATGGCAATGATAAAGTAACCTCTCAGTATTGCTTAAAGATAAATACTTATTTTGTAAAGCAGATACAAATCTATAAAAATAAGCTTGAAATAAATATTCATAGAAATCTATTTTTATGGGCTACTGGTTATAGTACCAATTGATATGCATCTAGAAAAACCTGGTCCTGTCACATCTCTGGAGCTAGGTCTCTGTTGGTACATGGGAAGGATACAGGCTAGAAATACAGGTTTACCTAGAGAGACAGAAATGCCAATGTCCAGTACAGCATTTAGGGTACCTCAATAGTAACAGTGGACCCAGGACTGTAAATTTTGGCTGGTTCTGGTTCTAGGTAGTAATCCAGAGGTTATCATTGTGCTCTGTTATTGGACTCAATAAAGCCGGTAAATGCATGGAGTCCTATACCGGAGAAGAGGTCCCTAGGGCAGGGAATCTCAACTGGCTCATGCATTTACCAGGTTTATTGAATCCATGCAGAGTCCAACAGCAGTGCACAACCATGAAAGCAAAGGCCTTTGTTAGACCCTTCTTTTAGTCCAAAATATTCTTAAATACTCTAGTCACCTAATAGAATTTCTGGATTCTAGGAGTAGTAATGATAACACTCATGGAAATCAATCTGGTATTTTCTTTGCAGATATGCTGGACTTTATAGTTATAGAAGAGTCATTGATTCATAAAGCACTGCAGCAGGGGAACTGGCCATTCAGCCCATCTAGTGTATGCCAAACTATTATTCAGCCTATCCTATCAACCTGCACTTTGACCATAGCCCTCCATATCACTCCCATCCTGTACCTATCCAATTTTTTCTTAAATGTTGAAAGCTAGCACATTCTTACCATCCTCTGTCCCCCTCATGTTTCCCTTAAACATTTCACCTTCCACCCTTAACCCATGACCTCCAGTTCTAGCCTCCTAAACCTTGACCTGTAGTTCTAGTCTTAGATCTGATCTATGAAATCTCACAACTGCCATAGTTCATGTGATTAAATACCTCTTCAAAGATTTTGCATATTATTGAAAATCTGTTTTAATATCTTTCCATTCCTTCAAGATCAACAGAAGATCAAACAAAAGTTGGCAGATTTACACCATCTCATAAGAACATTGTCATTTTTTGTTTATTGATCTGGAATAGGTTCCTTAAGGTTGTTGTGGCTGGAGGTGGTAGCGGGGATAAGCGCCCACTAACTATTAAATGCTTCCAATGGCATGCGCCTCAAAAAGCCTTTGACAACCAAGTCCAGTTCCTGGTTTTCACGTGTGGTTTAGTACACGTGAAAACCTATTTAGTAGCGGAACTATTTTTACTGACAGGAGAAGAGACAAAGGCAGGTTACTGGCATCTAAAAACCAATTGCTTCAAGGAGATGGGGCTCACCAGCCATGGCTGGCAGCTCATCTAGGGAAGGAAAACTCTGATCTCAAACCTCCACTGCTTTGTGACTATACCCACTCATGGGGAAGGATTTGGGACTAAACCCTGAGGGAAAAATCCGGAGCTGGATTCCCTAAGGCAGCCCTACGATGAGTTCAACGCTGACTGGCAACTCCTGTGACACTGCTGGTGCCAAACTGTATTTGTCTCTGCCGTTCCTTTGGGTCCATCAGATGCATGGAGAAGGGGAGCTTGCTACATGGGCAACAGCTTGCTCTCCATATTGTACTGCCCTGGCTTTGTGTATCCAGACAGCTAGGACTCAACATTCATGGTCAGCCCTGACCAACGGAGGCCTCAGATCAGGATCAGCATGGTACGACAAACAAGTTGTTGAAATAATCAATTATGACCTGTTATCAGCTTGAACAACAAAATTATCAAGTAAATAAAGCCCTTACAGACTATGTTGCCTCATTTACTTGAACCCAATATGCTTTCCATCACTGGATGATGAGACCTTTTGTTTTATATACAAAAAAATGCAATTTTTACTTACAAAGCTGGAGCCTGACAAAAAGCTGGCTTCTTCCACCTCTGCTTCAGTGGCTAAATCATGGCCTAGTCTTTTAGATTTACGAACTTAAGCAAATCCTGCAGAACTGAAATATAAATTTCCTTCTCGCGAATGTGGGTTCTTCCACTACCAATTGATTAAAGACGAGATGTAATTTCTATCACTTATTTTTCATCATTGCTTTGGGCAAATATCATCCACCTAATCTGACACCAGGACCAGGACCAGGCAACAGTGAATATCATGTCAGTAACAGTCTTTAACATTAAAAGAGTTCACACTGCTTTTTAGCACAGAGTGCATTCCACGTTGGCTGCGTCCACACTAGACTGGATAAATCCGTAACCAAAGCTTTTTCTCTTCGTGTTGATCCTCCGTCCACACTGAAACGGCGTCTTCCTCCCCCGAAAACAGAGATTTTCAGAAACACTCTCCTGTATGAATAAATCTGAGAACGCCTAATATCCGGCGTGGTGTGTACGGGGTAACCGGCTATTTTAAAAACGCTGTCATGACGTGCCGGAACAAATGGTGGTGGCAGCGTGGCATTTCATTGTTTTCTTGAACGCAACCTCCAAAACCACAACAATATCTGACAATAGATGTGTAACAACCTAGTGTACCATTGTATGGAAATACAAGATAACACTGATGCAGACATGTTTTATACATTTAACAAGATACTTTATTAATGTATTGCCTGTGCAAACATTCAATAGATGCAATTGTCACTTTTGCCCAATAACTTGGTTTTATTGCACATGTTAAATACAGCAAAATAATACACAAAGACATGGCAAAAGTAAAGGCAAACAATTGAGGTAACAGCAAATTTCACTTTTGCCCAGTAACAAGCCTTATTGCATTTAGTTGTAGCTGTCGTCTCTTTCATCGATGAAGAGACTATGGCTGTAGGAAATATCTCTGGACAAATATGCACCGTCTTTCATTTGGCAATTTCCTTTTAAGTTTTTCTAGTCTGTAAATGGACAAACGTGCACCAAGTATACCGTTTCCTCTTCGCTTGTTTTCTGTGTGTCCTGCGTATGCCCAGTAGGAGGAGACTCGCCCAAATATCTGTTTTAATATGGACAGAGGTATTTTTAAAAATTCCTGGTGTGGACGCCTGTCGTTTTTACGCGAAACTGGCGTTTTCAAAATTATCTGGTCTAGTGTGGACTTTACTTTATACTTTATACAAACAATTGATACTAGAGCGTACAATCATCACAGCGATATTTGATTCTGCGCTTTACACTCCCTGGAGTACAAATTGATAGTAAATATTAAAAATTTAAATTATAAATCATAAATAGAAAATAGAAAAGGGAAAGTAAGGTAGTGCAAAAAAAACTGAGAGGCAGGTCCGGACGTAGCCTTAGTTAAATCCTTTTGCTCTTATAAGCACAACTGCATGTTTCTTTGATATTCTTTACTATTTTCTTTGTTCTTGGCTATGGTTGAGCAGTCAAGAGCAGTGGTTAGTGTAACATGATTACAGCCTCAGTGACCCATGTTCAATCCCACCACAGTCTATAAGAAGTTTGTGCGTTCTATCTCTGACTTCATAGGCTTCCTTCGGTTTCCTTCCATATTCCAAAGACTTAGCTCGTTCTGCCAGAACAGCACCTTACCATTCTGTATCTCTAAAATGAGATAAAATAAACATAACATTTTTCTAATGCATTTTGTACATATTATAGTGGATCTAACTATTGGGAATGGAATATTCTTTTCTTTGAGCACTTAATATTGATATCACATTTCCCAAGAGATATATAGTCATGTTCGGTTTCAGGTTAAAACTTCCTCTGCAGTGCCTCAGGCCTGTTCCTTCATCTGTCTTGGCATTGTTCGATGCCTTAAAATGAAGATGTTATTACTCTAACATGGGGAAGCATGCTGCGATTTGCATCATTTACTGTTCACTGGATAATTGCTCGGTGATGAATTGGAACACATTAGAATTCAAACCTCAAGTTATGTGAAAGACCCTGAATGGCCATATGGATGTGATCCGTACGGCAAGGAATTTCTCTGTGGCTTTCCAACCCTGAATTAAACGCTATGAGCTGCCAATGACTCCACAACAATCCACTGACTGACTGATAGTCGCTGCAAAGGCCACAGGTGCAGATTAAATCCCTGATGTTCAGAACTGATTTCCTGTGCATGCTACATTCCAAGTGCTGTATCTATTTATGTGAATCGGCTTCACAACATATCTCCAGCTGAGCCCTGCATGGGGTCAAAATCACTCTTCTGCACTGTATCCAATCTCTGTCACTACCCATTTGAAGTGACCAAGAGGTGGATGTGAATAATTAATTACTTGTGCAATCATTGAATTAATTAATAATTGATAATTTATTATTATCTTCATATTAAAGCATCGCATTGCTCAGTTCATTGCCCCTCCCCACCCACTCGACTTCTCTCTCTCCTGTTCCACCTATCACCTGCCAGCTTGTACTCCTTCTCCTCCTCCTTCCTTATTCTGGCTTCTTGCCTCTTCCTTTACAGTCTCGATGAAGGGTCTTGGCTGAAAATGTCGCCTGCTTATTCCCTCCATAGATGCTGTCTAACCTACAGCTTTCCGCCAGTAGTTTTTGTGTTCTCTGGATTTCCAGCATCCGCAGAATCTCTAGTTTTAATTATTAGCATTTTGAGAATGACTTTTGGCTAAAAATCTGCTGCGTAGGTTGATTTTCTGACAAAGTCCTGGACCTCATGTGCTCTATAGAAAAATTCTCTGCACAGAACATATGACAATACAACAGAGGATCATACCCTTCACACCACAATGTAGTTTTGGACAAATTTAAAGTAGTAATTAAATGACTAAGTAAAACCATAAGATATAGGAGCAGAATTAGGCCATTTGGCCCATCGAATCTGCTCCACCATTTCATCATGGCTGATCCAATTTTCCTCTCAGCCCCAGTCTCCTGCCTTCTCCCCGTATCCCTTCATACCCTGACCAATCAAGAATCTATCAACCTTTGCTTTAAATATACATACAGACTTGACCTCCACAGCTGCCTGTGACAAAGAATTTCACAGATTTACCACCCTCTAGCTAAAGAAATTCCTCCTCATCTCCATTCTAAAAGGATGCCCTGCTATTCTGAGGCTGTGTCCTCTGGTCATGGACTCTCACACCATAGGAAACATCCTCTTCACATCCACTCTATCATGGCCTTTCACCATTCCATAGGTTTCAATGAGGTAACCCCTCATTTTTCTGAATTCTAGTGAATACAGGCCCAGAGCCATATGACAAGCCATTCAATCCTGGAATAGTTTTCATGAACCTAATGTGAACCCTCTCCAGTTTCAGCACATCCTTTTCAAGATAAGGGGCCTAAAACTGTTCACCATCCTCCAGGTGAGGCCTCACCAGTGTTTTATAAATTCTCAACATTACATCCTTGCGTTTATATTCTAGTCCTCTTGAAATGAACGCTAACACCGCATTTGCCTTCCTCACCACAGGCGCAACCTGCACATTAATCTTTTGGGAATCCTGCTACAAGAACTCCCAAGTCCCTTTGCAACTCAGTTTTTTTGTATTTTCTCTCCATTTAGAAAATAGCCAACCCTTTCATTTCTTCTACCAAAGTGCCTGACTATATACTTCCCGACACTGTATTCCATCTGCCATTTCTTGCCATTCTCCTAATCTGTCTAAGTCCTTCTGTAGTCTCTATACTTCCTCAAAACTAGTTGCCCCTCCACCTATCTTCATATCATCTGCAAACTTTGCAACAAAGCCATCAATTCCAGCATCCAAATCATTGACATATAATGTAAAAAGAATTAATCCCAACACAGACCCAAGTGGAACACCACTAGTCACCAGCAACCAGTCAGAAAAGGCTCCCACTCTTTGCCTCCTTCCAATCAGTCACCGTTTTATCCATGGTAGAATCTTTCCTGTAATACCATGTAGCTTGTTAAACAGCTTCATGTGTGGCACCTTGCCAAAGGCCTTCTGAAAATCCGACTCCTTTGTCCATCTTGCTTGTTAGTTCTTCAAAGAATTCCAACAGCTTCGTTAGGCAAGATTCGCCCTTGACGAAACCATGCTGACTACTACCTAGTTTATCATGTGCCTCCAAGTACTCTGAGACCTCATCCTCAATAATCAACTCCAACATCTTCCCTACCACTGAGATTAAACTAACTGGCCTATAGTTTCCTTTCTTCTGCTTCTCTCCTTTCTTGAAGAATGAAGTGACATTTGCAATTTTCCGGACTTCTGGAACCATTCAAGATTCCAGTAATTCTTGAAAGATCATTACTAATGCCTCCACTATCTCTTCAAACACCTTTTTCAGAACTTTGGGGTGTGCACCATCTGGTCTAGGTGACTTATCTTCCTTCAGACCTTTTCGTTTCCCAAAAACCTTCTCTGTAGTTGTGGTGGCTTCACACATTTCATGCCCCTTGACAGCTGGAACTTCCATCATACAGCTAATGTCCTCCACAGTGAAGAGTGATGCAAAATACTTATTCAGATCATCCGCTATTTTGTTGTCCCCTATGATTACCTCTCCAGCATAGTTTTCCAGTGGTCCGATATCCATTCTCGCCTCTTTTACACTTTATGTATCTGAAGAAACCTTTGGCAACCTCTTTAATATCATTGGCTAGCTTACTTTCATATTCCGTTTTTACCTTCTTAATGACTTTTTTAGTTGCCCTCTGGTGGTTTTTATAAGCTTCCCAATTCTCTAAATTACCACTAATCTTTGCTCTATTATATGCCCTTTCTTTGGCTTTTATGTTGACTTTGACTGTCCTTGTTGCCTATGGTTGTGTCATCTTTCCTTTGGAATACTTCTTCCTATTTGGGATATACACAGTCGTCCCTCAGTATCCGCGGGGGATTGGTTCCAGGACCCCTCGTGGATACCAAAATCTGCGGATGCTCGTCCCTTATATAAAATGGCGTACAATTTGCATATAACCTCCGCACATCCTCCTATATACTTTAAATCATCTCTCGATTACTTATAATACCTAATACAATGTAAATGCCATGTAAATAGTTGTTATACTGTATTGTTTAGGGAATAATGGCAAGAAAAAAAGTCTGTACATATTCAGTACAGACACAACCATCGTAGCTCTTCTGGGAACGCTGATGCTGCCTCGGCATCAGCCGATGCCGATTTTCCTGTGATCTTTAAGTTCTTGAGGCTGTAGCGCTTTACGTAGCTAGCCAGCCATCCCTTACTAGCCTTAAACTCCTTCCTCTCGCTCACAACACAAGTAGCGAATGAATGAGAGGTGAGGCAAACAATGCTCAAACAACGTGTGCTGGAGAGAGACTGAGGATCTGTGAAAATGCGGGAGGCTACAGTAGGGTATGTCTACACATCACTTCATTTGTGTGGATTCAATGTAGCGCTCGGCGCGCAGAAAATTCAAGTTTTGCTTTTTGGAACTTTCTAGAATTTTTTTTTGGATATTTTCGATCCGTGGCTGGTTGAATCTGCGGATGTGGAACCCGCGGATATGGAAGGACGACTGTATATCCTGTACCTTCCTAATTGCTTTCAGAAACTCCAGCCATTGCTGCTCTGCCATCATCCCTGCCAGTGTTGTTTTCCAATCAATTCTAGACAACTCTTCTCTCATAGCTCTTGTAATTTCCTTTACTTCACTGTAATTCTGATACATCTGACTTAAGGTTCTTCTTCTCAAATTTCAGAGTGAATTCAATCATATTATGATCACTTTCTCCCTTAAGGGTTCTTTTACCTTAAGCTCTCTAATCAATTCTGGTTCATTGCACAACACCGAATCCAGAAGAGCTGATCCTTTAGCGGGCTCAACCATGAGTTGTTGTACCAAGCCATCTCATAGGTGCTTTAGAAATTCCCCCTCCTGGAATCCAGCACGAACCTGATTTTCCAAATCTACCTGCATATTAAAGTCCTCCATGACTATTGTAACATTGCCCTTTTGGCATGCATTTTCTATGTCCTGTTGTGATTTGTAGGCCATATCCTTACTACTGTTTGGGGGTCTGTATACAACTCCCATCAGGCTCTTTTTACCCTTGCAGTTCCTGACCTCTATCCATAATGATTCAACACCTTCCAACTCTAAGCCACCTCTTTTTAATGATTTGATTCCATTTTTTACCAACAGGACAACACCACCCCCTCTGCCTACTTACCTACCCTTCCGATACAGTGTGCCTCCTTGGATATTAAGCTCCCAGCTGTAATCTTACCGCCATGATTCAGGGATGCCTACTACAACACACCCGCCAATCTGCAACTGTGCTGCAAGTTCATCTACCTTATTCCGTATACTGCATGCATTCAGGTACAACATCTTCAGTCCTGTATTCACATTTTCAATAGGTTTCAACAGGTACATTTAATGTCAGAGAAATGTATACAATATCCATCCTGAAATTCCTTTTCTTTGAAAGTAGCCACAAAAACAGAGGAGTGCCCCAAAGAATGAATGACGGTTAAATGTTAGAATCCCAAAGCACCCCCCCAACTCCCCCCCATACACAAGCAGCAGCGAGGCAATGAACCCCCCCACCAGCAAAAAAAATCAATGCCCTCCACCGAGCACTCAAGTCTACAGCAAAGCATCAGTAAAGACACAGACTAGCAGGACCCTAAAGACTACTCGTTTTTGATTTTGTCTGCCTTTTACGTTGCAACTCATCCAGTTGACTGTAATTTTGCTCCATCATCAATCAGCCTCTCCTCACTACACATTGCCTCTGTTTGTAAACCAGCTACATCATCTTCTGCACTATTTCTATGATACTCCAAGCATTGAAATATAGGCAGCTCAGGACACTTGTCGCACCATGCTTGACCTTTTGATTCTTAACTTTGTCTGAAGTCTTACCAACATCTGCCTCCACAATCTCTCTACTAACTATTCTGGCTCACTGGTTCCCTGGTTCCCATCCCCTTGCAACTCTAGTTGAATCCCCACCATGCAGCATTAGCAAACATTCCAGCTAGGACACTAGACCCCCTCCAGTTCAATGCAAACCCTCCCTTCTGTACAGGTCCCACCTTCCCTGGAAGAGAGCACAATGGTCCAGAAATCTTATGCCCTCTCCCCTGCACCAACTCCTTAGCTACGTATTAAACTATATCATCTTCCTAGTTCTAGCCTCACTAGCACGTGGCACGGGTAGCAATCCTGAGATCACAACCCTGGAGGTCCTGTCCTTTAACTTAGCAGCTAACTCCCTGAACTGCTTATGCATTAGTACCTACATGGACCACGACTTCTGGTTGTCCACCCTCCCACTAAAGAATGCTGAGGACTCGACCCAAGTTATCCCGGACACTGGCACCCAGGAGGCAACATACCACCCGGGAATCTCGTTCTCGCCCACAGAATCTCCTGTCTGTTCCCCTAACTAACAAATCCCCTATTACCATAGAGTGCCTCTTCTGCCCCTTTCCCTCTGAGACACAGAGCCAGACTCAGTGCCAGAGACCCTCACCACTGTGACTTTCCTCAGTTAGGTCATCTCCCCTGACAGTATTGAAAGTGGTATACCTGTTGTTGAGGGGGTTACCCCAGGGGTACTCTGCACTGGCTCCTTAACCCCTTTCCCCTTCCTGACTGTCACCCAATTTCCTATGTCCTGCACCCTGGGTCTACACAGTGTCCTAGGCTTCCATCCTCACACTTAAGAGCCTTTTAAATGCCTCTGCTGTGTTGCCTTCACTACCACCTTTAGCAGTGCATTTCAGGCACACCCATTCTGTGTGTAAAATAACTTGCCCAGCACACCTCCTTTGAATTTGCCCATCTCAACTTAAATGCATGTCTTCTAGTATTAGACATTATAATCCTGGCTGTCTACTCTAGCTATGTCTCTCATAATCTAACAAACTTCTATCAGATCTCGCTTCATCCTCCACTTATCCAGAGAAAATAACCAAAGTATTTCTAAACTCTCCTTCTCATCTAGGCAGCAGCATGGTGGACCTCTTCTGCATCCTCTACAAAGCCTCCACATTCATCCTTCTGCTAATTTTCTCAGGAGAAAGTGAAGAACTGAACAGTGAATCAGTTGGCTGCTTGATTTGTTTGTGCCCCAGAGGATGAACTGTGCCAGGAAACGGAGCACTGGAAGAGCTCAGCAGATCGAGCAATATCTGTTGGAGGCAAAAGGTGATGGGGCAACATTTTGGGTGAAGTTGGAGGGCTTAGAGGAAAGATTGCCAGTGTCCAGCAGTACGTGGGAGGGGTGAACCAGAGGCTGGTAAGTGATAGGTTGAACCAGATGGGAAGGGAGTGATGGGCAGATGAAATCAGGTGGAGTTAGGGAGTAGGGAGGGGATGCGAGAGGGTGATAGTGGAGAACAAAGGCAGAAAAAAACTAGATGGACAGGTGAGTGTGTGTGGGAGAAGAACACCGAGGGGTGGGGGTTGGTTGGCTGAAAGATTGAAATGTCTTTGTAATAAACTGGAATGACCCTGAGGCAGTAACTACGCAGCTACAGTGACCTTGACAGCATTGCCTCCCTAATGTGAATGTTATCAATGGATAAGCTGACACAGCTTTTCACTACCTCCCTGCTGACAGGCAACTTTCAAATGCAGTTATTGTTGGACTCCTAGATACGGCTGTACGGGTAGGGAAAGTCTCCCATCTCTGTCTGGTACTAATAAATTTGATTTGAAGCTCCTCTTTCATCCATTATCCTCAGCAAAAAAACATAAAAGGAGAAGAAAGGCCATTAGATTTCCCATAACGCAAACCAAGGGAAATTTCAAGGCATTACTGGCAAAAATATGGGTGGGATTCGCCTTCAAGCACACAGAAAAAATCAGCTTTCATAATTTCGAATTAAGTCTTCTCCCCGTATTTGGAAATAAGAGCTCAACCAATCTCCTTCAATATGAACTTGCTTTCATTGCAGATCAAGCCTCTTTATCAAGAACGTCTTTCAGCCCTCTGTAACTGTGTGACATCTTTGAGTGAGGCCTCGCTGCCCTGGATTCTTATTCCCTGTGAAAACTTCATTTTTAGATGTTTATCAATTATTTGGAAGTTATTATTGAATCTACTGCTACCACTCCTTCTAACGAAGTATTTCAAATAGTAACAACTCTCTACATGTAATGCTTCTCCTGTTCCTTCAGTTCTTAGAATAGAGAACAGCGCAGCACAGTACAGGCCCTTTGGCCCATGATTGTTGTGCCAACCTTTTAATCTACTCCAAAAATCAATCTAAGTATTCCCAAACACAAGGAATTCTGCAGATGCTGGAAATTCAAGCAACACACATCAAATTTGCTGGTGAACGCAGCAGGCCAGGCAGTATCTCTAGGAAGAGGTACAGTTGACATTTAATTCCACATCCCATTCCCATTATGATATGTCTATCCACGGCCTCCTCTACTGTAAAGATGAAGCTACACTCAGGTTGGCGGAACAACATCTTATATTCTGTCTGGGTAGCCTCCAACCTGATGGCATGAACATTGTCTTCTCTAACTTCCGCTAATACCCCACCTCCCCCTCGTATCCCATCCGTTATTTATTTATATACACACGTTCTTTCTCTCTCTCTCCTTTTTCTCCCTCTGTCCCTCTGACTATACCCCTTGACCATCCTCTGCGTTTTTCCCCCCCTCCCTCTTTTCCTTCTCCCTGGGCCTCCTGTCCCATGATCCTCTCATATCCTTTTTGCCAATCACCTATCCAGCTCTTGGCTCCATCCCTCCCCCTCCTGTCTTCCCCTATCATTTTGGATCTCCCCCTCCCCCTCCCACTTTCAAATCTCTTACTAGCTCTTCCTTCAGTTAGTCCTGACGGAGGGTCTCGGCCTGAAATGTTGACTGTACCTCTTCCTAGAGATGCTGCCTGACCTGCTGCATTCACCAGCTAAGTATTCCCACATAGTTCTCCAATTCTTTCATCAGTTTTCTCAAATCTGCATCCCTGACTATCCTGGCATTGGGAAGAACTTGGGACTGGAGTTCATCCTTTCTTGGCTGTCCCAAGTTGCCATTGGCTGATAGTTCCAAAGGAAATCAAGGCCTGATTTTTCTGGGACTCCTGAGAACTCTGCTGCATCATCTTCATCCCTGTTCGACCCGTGTGAAACTTGGACTGGGGTTGTGATTCTAGTGTGCTCTCAGTACCTGCCAGAGTATTCTGGACAATGGCAGAAAGTCTCTGGGAGCCTAGTTACTATTGAAATTTCCTACATCTCTCTGGACAGCTCCGGGGTGCAGGGATTGATGCCTGGCCCAGGTGAGTCCAGGTGGACAAAGGTCATCAGCCTGACTCTGAATGTTTCTTTCTCTGCTGTTATTTCCTAAATTACTCGATCAAATTCCTTCATCATTTTGATCTTTTCTATTCTATACCTTTTCTATCTTAAGGAGAACAGTGCCAGTGCACCTCCCTCTTTCCTGGTAAAGCCTAACTGAACCCTAACAGTTGGCTTGGTATCCTTCCTAAAGTAACATACCCAGAACATGACACAATTCTCTAGTTGCTGGCCCAAGCAGTAATTTATGCGGATTTAGGATAAACAAACTGAAATGAAATGGTTGCATGCCTTGTCTGAGAACATTACAGCTCAGCTGGAAGATGTCACGTGGTGCAAAGTGTGTGAATGTTCTATCTTCCTATTTCCTGGCCAATGATCAATCAAGGCTCTTTACAATACTGCTCCTGACCAGGGTTTCCTAGTGACAAACTTGCTCCAAAACACATTTATTCAGCTATTTATTGCACACATTTGTTTTACCAACAATGTTGTAATTCTGATTATTTTACATCTGACTAGACAAATCATTAAAATGACATTGGTTGGGTGACAGTCCTAAGGGCATCTTTGCTATGTGAAGCCTGGACGTCATCCACTTGTGCTCATCAACAAAGGGGACACAAACTCTTGCCAAAGCACTTGAGTCTTAATCAGCTCTCCAACAAAATAATGAACTTGCAAACATTTCACAGGATACGAACAGAAAAAAGAAAGAAAAGAAAGGGTCCCCGTTCGGGCTTCCAGGAATTTAAGAAAACTGCAGTTAGCTAAAACAAGGGAGTATAGAAAATGCTTGCCCCACCATGAATGAGTGATGAAGCTATGAATAGAAATTGCGAAGGAGTCAGCGGGAACCGGATTAAAGAAAGAGCCATAAATGTTTCAAACAGAAATAACAGCTTTGTTGGAGTAACTCTTGGAGAGGTTTACATTTCCAGTTTAATTGTGTCGACAAAGGAAGCAGTTCTGCTGCACAAGGTTGTGAAAAAAAAAGAGTCCTTGGTGATGTTCTGCAGGGCCAGGTCTGTTTTCTTTTCATGAAAGGAAGATTGTCATCCAGTTTTAAAACAGGTTAGTCAAGAGAAAGAGCACCATTCAAAGACTTGAAATTCTACACAATTAACCTTGTTTCTTAGCCATTTTCAGTTTAGGTGAGTTACATACGTAACCCCTTTCCGATGAATGAAAATACTAAAAAGGGAAATAACTTATGTTTCATTGCCCCCTACAATTCCTTTAAATGTACGGCAGATTCATTTTGTGATAATTACCACTCCACATAATAAAAATGGCCCCATGGACGACTTGGTTCGTCGTCAATGTTGCCGACATAAGCGTTCCGGGAGTTTGAAACATCGAGACCACAGGCTGCTGTCGGAAGCCCCCTGCACTTAAGCGACTTTTCTCTCTCTCTCGATGATGAGTGAGGGTCTGTTGGTCCTTGAGTCAGGGGACTCTGACAAGCAACGTGGCAGATTGTAACAGCAAAACAATGACCTGCTGATCTGCCGCTCTCGTTTGTGGCAGGAGTGATATCTCTCTCTCTCTCTCTCTTCCTCCCCCTTGCTAGTGAGAGACAGCCTGTCTGAGGTGTTGAAGTGTTGGGATGGACAGTAGTTTTTTGATGGACTCTGGGTCATGGTCCCTTTGGAGTCTTGCATGGTGGGTGGTGGTGGGGGGGTGGTTGGTCAGTGCTTTTTCTGGAGCAAGAGGGGTGGGGAGGAGGTGGGAAAGGATGATACTTTTGCTGCTGTTTGTGTGTGGGAAGGGCAGGGGGGCTTTGGGGTTCTTACGTTTCTGTCATTCATTCTTTGGGTTTTTTTCCCTGTTTCTTGGGTGTTTGCAGAATTTCAAGTTGTATGTTGTATGCATTCTCTGATATTAAACTGAACCATTTGAACTATTTTTAAAATATTCTAATCCTTCATTAAGAAAGTAATGTTGATAATAAGATGAAAAATTCATACTTAATTTTATTTCTATTGAAAAGTTTTCAATTAAATTTTCCATTGAATATTATTCCATACAGCAGGTTTCATGAGATACTTGAGACTTCCGAGCTGGAAGGTTCAGGTAAGGTATTTAGGTGACAATTGACACACAAGAAGAAACAGCATTGCAGTAGCACCTTGTGTTACATGTTGTGTACATTGAAAAGCCTTGAGGAGATGCAAGATGAGGTGTAATTTATCAGGCTTTGCTGAGATCAGAAATTTCGAAAGGTCAACAGACACACCCGTTTTGAGATTAGCAACTCCAGTCCAGCGTCAGACTTCTAAATATTTGAGGTGTTTATGAAAGGCATTCTTTTCTGGGAAGTAAAAACAGCAAATGAATTCAGCATTTCTTCCAAATGAACAGGATCGTAATAACTAATAAAGTCTGTTTTCTAACAGTATTATTTGAATTGATGTCTCCATGGTAAAATAACTGAACTGTCCTGAA
This sequence comes from Mobula birostris, assembly GCF_030028105.1. Classification (NCBI taxonomy): domain Eukaryota; kingdom Metazoa; phylum Chordata; class Chondrichthyes; order Myliobatiformes; family Myliobatidae; genus Mobula; species Mobula birostris. The sequence continues at coordinate 24,853,906 of NC_092393.1, forward strand.
GCATTGTCCTGGGACAAAGGAGATTCAGCATTTCAGTCTCATACTTTTAGTGTACTTACAGAAGCCCAGATTTAATTTTATTAAGTGCTTATGATGCAAACAGTATGATCTCACATCTGGACGGCTGTGTTGGATTGAAGCACAGATTGAAGTAGGTCGAAGAAATTAAAATAAGAAACAACAAAGTTGTAAATAAAATTGTACTCCAGTAGAAGTTTGTAGTAGTTCTTGCTTAAGCTTAAGACTGAATACACCATCGTACATAAGGATACACAAATTGCAGAGAAGGTTGGCATTAATCAGTTCTCCCTTGAACACAAAGAGAAGTTATAATATGTTTGCTAATGTATTTGGACACAGTGCATTTATGTGAAGTCTTCAAGCCATTGCTGCAGACTGAATGCTCCAGATTGTTGATGACCATATTAAATTGTTACAAAGCAGACCAAAAAAATCAGACTTTCCTATCTAACCGTGATCATGTTATGGCTACAGGCATTGATATAAGTAGAATAGCATCACAAAAGTCATCACTAAATATCTTGAAGTATCTATGCTGAATAATTGCAGCTTGTATTTTCATAATCAAACAGATTTTGGAATGCTTCACTTTAACGGGGGACAACAGGACTGGAAGGATTACGTAAAAAATGAACAGGGTAAAGATTAGGTGAATTTAAGGATGTTGAAGGGACATAATCAGCTCTTTCGCCTTGCTGACGTTGTGTGCAAGGTTGTTGCTGCGACACCACTCCACTATTTGGCATATCTCACTCCTGTACGCCCTTTTGTTTCCATCTCAGATTCTACCAACAAAGGTTGTATCAGTAAATTTATAGATAGTATTTGAGCTATGCCTAGCCAGAGTCATGAGTATAGAGAGAGTAGAGCAGTGGGTGAAGCACACATACCTGAGGTGCACCAGTGTTGATCGTCAGTGAGGAGGAGATATTATCACTAATCCACACAGATTGTGGTCTTCCGGTTAGGAAGTCGTGGATCCAATTGCAGAGGGAGGTACAGAGGCCCAGGTTCTGTAACTTCTCAATCAGGATTGTGGGAATGATGGTATTAAATGCTGAGCTGTAGCATCTTAACAGAGGTGTTTGTATTGTCCAGGTGATCTAAGGCCATGTGAAGAGCCATTGAGTTGGCACCTGCCGTTGACCTATTGTGGCGATAGGCAAACTGTAGTGGGTCCAGGTCCTTGTTGAGGCAGGAGTTCAGTCTAGTCAGAAAAATCTCTCAAAGCACTTCATCACTGTAGTTATGAGTGCTATCGGGTGATGTCATTAAGGCAGCCCACATTATTCTTCTTTGGCACTGGTATAATTGTTGCCTTTTGAAGCAAGTGGGAACTTCCACCCAAAGCAGTGAGAGGTTGAAAAAGTCCTTGAATATTTCCGCCAGTTGGTTGGCATAAGTTTTCAGAGCCTTACCAGGTACTCCATCGGGACCCTCCGCCTTGAGAGAGTTCACCCTCTTTAAAGATAGCCTAACATCGGCCTCTGAGACAGAGGTCACAGGGTCATTGGGTGCAGCAGGGATTTCACAGGGGTAGTTATATTCTCCCTTTCAAAGCGGGCATAGAAGGCATTGAGTTCATCTGGTAGTGAAGCATCACTGCCATTCATGCTATTGGGTTTTGCTTTGTAGGAAGTAATGTATTGCAAACCCTGCCAGAGTTGTCGTACATTCGATGTCACTTCCAACCTTAGACTTGAATGCCACAGATCTAGCCTTCAGCAGACGACGTACTTCCTGGTTCATCCACGGCTTTTGGTTTGGGAATATACAGCAGGTCTTTATAGGCACACACTCATCCACACAGGTTTTAATGAAGTCGGAAACAACTGCAGCATACTCATCCAGATTCGAAGATGAATCCCTGAATACAGTCCAGTCCACCGATACAAAGCAGTCTTGTAAGCACTCCTGTGCTTCTCTTGTTCATATCTTCATGGTCCTCACCACTGGTGCTGCAATCTTCAGTCTCTGTCTATACTCAGGGAGTAGAAGCACAGCCAGGTGATCAGACTTCCTGAAGTGAGGGTGTGGAACAGCATGGTAGGCATTCTTGATGGTGGTGTAACAGTGGTCCAGTGTGTTGTTTCCTCAGGTATTGCAAGTAATCTGTTGATGGTATTTTGCTCAGTGATTTTTTTTCAGACTGGCCAGGTTAGAATCCCCCAAAACGATAACAAAAGCGTTAGGGTGCATTGTTTCATGCATGCTGATCCCATTGCTCAGATCATCTAGCTTGACTGAACTTGGCCTGAGGTGGAATGTATACCACTACCAAAATGATCCCAGAAATTCCCTGTGGTAAGTAAAATGGACAGCACTTAACTGCAAGATATTCCAGGTCTGGTGAGCAGAATTGGGACAGCACTGATATATTTGTGCACCAAGAAGAGGTGTGCATTTTTCTAACACAATTCTTCCATGCTTTCTCAAATAATTGCAAAAAACCCAAAGATTATTAAGCTTAAATTGCACCCAATGTAAAGCTAATTTTCTTGACATTTTTGGATAGATTAACATCTAGAAATGTGCTTTTTGGATTAGAGTGAGGTCTAAATACTGAATATCAGGACAATGGAAACACAAGGTATGGTCAAGGAACACACTGCCTCTCCACACAATCAAAATTAAATTTTGATTGTGTGGAGAGAGGCTGTTTACAATATTGAGATTCATGATAAAGTGTGATGGACAATGGTGAGGACAAGCTGACATTAGCACCAGGCTGTGTGACAAAATCAACAGCTCAAGGCTGCCTAAGATAATGCCAGGATGACATGTCATGTTTAAAGATAAATAGATTCAGGAAGAAGAGGAAGTTGATGACGTTGGTTATGCCTGTTCAAGGCTAGATGTAATTTTGGGGTGTTCAGTCTATTAAAACCAATACTCTATGTGCCTCACAAATGTACTAGCAATAGGATTTTAAACTTAGCTCGTGAATAACATCATCATCTGATTAAGGAGGTAAACGTCCCAGTCCACACATTTATCAGGTAAAATTATACTGTACTTACAGCCTATCTACATACTGTAGCAGTATCTACATTGTAACAAGTCTTCATTTCAAGAATGCTATGACAGTGAAATGTTCAGGAATATAGAACACAGAACAGAACAGCACAGGAAGCTTTTTGGCCCACAGTTTCTGATGACACTACTGTTGATGGCCAAATCAAGGGTGATAACGAATTGAAATAAAAGAGGAAGATTGAAAATCTGATTGAATGATGCCATAACAAGAAGCTCCCACTCAATGTCAGCAAAACCAAAGAGCTGAGTACTACTTACAGGATGAAGGAGCCAGAGGTCTACGAGCCTGTCTTCATTAGGGGATCCGAGCTGGAGAAGGTCAGCAACTTTAAATTCATTGGATCTGTCCTAGAACAAGCACATAAGTGCCATCACAAAGAAGACATCCTGGTGACCTTTTATTCAATATTTTCATATGGTTTGATTTATCGTTCTTCCAGTTACTGTCTCAAAATTTTGGATTTGATCAGAAAGTTACTCTTTCTTCTTGCTTTTACTCTCAGTACGGGCTGCCCAGTCCCTTTTTTTTCTTTTTCCTTTTTTTTTAACTTTTGCTTTTGTTTATAGAGAATAGTGGGGTTCTTTTTTATATATACAAATAATTATAAAAGTTTCTTTATCTTTTTTTCTTTTTACGAAATGATAACAGAAGAATTGATTATCTCGTTTTTTATGATATATTATTAGAATAACATGATCTTGATAATGTTTATTTTACCTTTTATATGCTTTGTTATCGATATAGATATTTGAGATAATTCTCCTCTTCTTTGTATATATGAACTTTTAAAAAAATTAATAAAAAGATCGATAAAGAAAAAAAAAGAAGACATAACAACCCCTCTAGACCCTCTCCAATGTCAGCACATCCTCTGTTAGATAAAGGGCCCAGAACTGTGAATCTGGCCTTATAATGCATTATAAAGCTTCTGTATATTTTCACAAATACAATAGCGTGAGGCGTTTTATTTGTCAGAAAAACCATAACAACTCATTTATTGTACTCTAAACACTGAGCACAAATTACGGTAAAAGTACTTAATGTAATTACACCATCATGTCAGGCTAGCCTCTTAAAACGAACCCCACGTCAATGTCGGTGGTTGTGCATTATGTACATTTCTACCAATTATATGACCCTGCACAGGCCCCCCCCAAAAAAAATCACTAAAACTGGCATTGTGAGCTTGTCCAGAGCTTGGATGAGCTGCCTGGCTCAAGTATATGTTCCATGGGTTGGAGGAACAGCAGAGATCTCTGGCTTGTCTAGAGATGTGCTGACATGCTCAGGGTCATGTCATGATGGCAACGGCACAGTAGCAGATTCCTTCACATCTTGGTGGGCCAGTTTAAGGTGATCTACTGAAATACATTCAGGTTTACTGCTCTTCTCTGTGATAAAAAGACTTCTTCCAAAATTCAGAATGAGCCATCGTTAAAGAGCCTAAGGTGATATTGGTATGTATCATGGTGGACAAAAACAAATGAGGCGGAATGTAGATCAACAGGTCAACGCTTGACTCTATACCAACTCAGCCATGGACGACTTTTGGAGCTGGTTTGACAATCATGCCAACTCTCATCCGTCAGGGAAGCCCTCAGAGCAGCCCTTAAGGAGTGGTGAATTCGTATATGCCATTGGACTGCTTTGATGTGATGTAGCCTAATGCAGAGTTTCTGGGCTATTGCAATCCAGAGGCCTGATATGAATTGGGGGCTACGGTCAGAGGAAATACCAGATGGGGTGTCAAACCGAGCAACCCAGATGCTGATGAGTGCCTGAGCCACTTCTGCGGTCGTTGTCGATGCTAGAGGGATGACCTCTGGCCACCTGGTGGTATGGTCCATGAAGGCAAGAAGGTGTGTGAAAATGTGGGAGGGGAGAAGAGAACCAACAAAGTCCACATTGACATGGTCAAACTGTCAGTCTGGGACCTCTAAAGGAGCCAATGGCACCTGAGCATGACGATTAATATATGCCTGCTGCTATTCCACGTAGGCAGTAGTCCAATCATGCACGTCCTTTCTAAGGCTGTGCCACACAAACTTTAGTACAACCAGTTTGTGATGCGAAAGGCTATGTATGGAGTCAAAAACAGTCCACCTCTAGTTTGCAGACACTCTGGGGTGAGGACGATCGGTTGAGACTGTTAGAGTGAGTTTTTTTGGGCAGATAGTTCATTTACACTTAAGTGTCTTTGGCCACCAGACTTGTATTTCACAAAGTACTGTGGATTGAGTCCACAACAATGCGATTCCTAAAAAGCTGTGAATACCAGATGCTTCTGGCGCTGTAGTTTGACCAGATGCTGTAGTTTCGAAGACAGTATTATCTATACTTTATAAATATTAATTGTCTTCTATGTTAGCACGGAAAATGCCAAATAAATGTATTGTGGATTTAACTTGCATTCCTAAAGGCTGTGGATACCAACCCAGACATGTTGGCGTCGGAAGGAAAGGATGAAGTTAGGAGGTCTGATGTTTGTATGTAGCTTCAAAAGGAAGCATTGTCCATGCATTGTCTATAACTTTTTAAGTAGTGATTGTCTTTGTGTTCAGCATATAAATATCGAGCCCACATTGGGCTAGCAGACCTTTCTACTGAAAGCATCTCCATCCGTATGATGCCTGCTGTACCTTGTTGTGTCGAATAAAGAAGCTGCTTTGTATCTACCAGTGACTCTGTCTCTCTGGTGATTTCATCCACGCTACAACAGAGACATCGCATAGGAGAGAAACCCCAGCTTCCCTGAACTTAATGTCAGGCAACCGCAGGTCTGTGACTACTATTTGGTAAGCCTGGATCTCTGGGTCGGTAGCTTGGTCGGCTGCCATGCTGGGATAGTCAACCTCTTGCTTTCTGATTAATGGGTGATGTTGGCAGCACACTCACTTGAGCACGACTATCACTCAGGAAGCATCGCTCTGAAAGGGTGTCTGTAATGAACAGTAGACGTCCCTGGCAGCTGGAACCCATGGTGTTCACAGACTTCTGATGTCCCAATGTGCTGGCACTGTCAAAGCTGCGAGACGGATGGCACTTCCTAGCATTCGTACTGAAGCAAACACAGTAAAAACACAGGCCTGGCATTGTTTGTTTCACAGCTGTGGGAATCCTTATGTTGGGGGCCTTGTTGAGTGGGTTTATTGACGCAGGAAAAGGAGGGTGAATGGTATGCTGCTGCCTAGCTGATTGTAGACTTTCAGCCATTTTAGCAAGCTCTGTATAGTCCTTCAGGGGTACATTAGTGAGGGCTATGCAAATGTGATGGGGCACCCGGTGTATGGAGAGTTCTTTGAAAATAAAACAAAGATGGTGATTTCTTAGGAGAGACAGCATGTGGTCCATTAGTTATCACCAAAACAGGGCAAAGAGAACAACTATTTGGCGTATTCAGACTCCGAAAGTCCAAAAGTCTGTAAAAGCTAACTTCCAGTGATTGGTATTTATCAGGTTCAGGCAGGTGTTCTAGTAGACTCACCAGTCTTGCGGCCATGGAGATGGTGAATTTGGTTGCATGGGTGGTGATTTCCCACAGCGCAAACTGGGCCTTGGCTTGCACAAACCAAACAATGTCATTTTGCACCCAAAACTCCGACAGTTTCAAAGCGACTGCATTGGCCAACATATTCAATAACTCTGGAATCATCATAGAGCATTGAGTTCACCTATGTAGCTTTTCGCCAATAAAACAGCGTATGTTTTATATTTATGAAAAACCATAACAACTCACTTATTGTCCTCCAACCACTAAACACGAGGCACAGTAACAGTACTTTACATAATTATGTCTTCACGTCAGACATACTCTTGTAGTGAACCCCAATGTAATGTCGGTGGTTGTGAGCCATTTACATTTCCACCAATTACATTACCCTACACCTCTGCTTAATTTCCTGTAATATCTACATTGAAAAAGTTCATTACATCACGACTGCGACTGTGAAGGAACATTGAACAGTACTTCACAGGAGCAAGCTCTTTGGACCGTGATATTGTGCTGAACTAATTAAAATATTGACACCTTTAGCCTGCACATGGTCCGTATCCCTCTCTCCCTGCAGAGTCAGGTGTCTAAGTAAGAATTTCCTATATACCTCCATCACCATCCATTGCAACATATTCCAGGCACCCAGTACTCTCTGTAAAAAAAAACTGCCCTGCAAGTCTAGAGTTTGTGAAAGGTGCAATGTAAGTGTAAGTTTTTACTGCATTGCTTCTGACTTTTAATCAATTCCTTAAAATGTATTTCCTTGTTTAACTTCAAAAACACAATACTAATTTTCCAGTAATTTTCTTGCTAGTTAAGCCAACCCATTGAATTATTGCATAGAAGATTTGCAAGCTGTTCTCAAGGTGTAAATTACACCGTGTACTTGGTGTAATCAGTCACACAGTGTAATTATTTAGCGATGGCAGTTGTACCTCCCACAGTCACTGAGCCTATCTAAATATAATACAGCTGTGGCACATATTGTGAACTTTTCTTAGAAATCAACTCCTACGCTGGTCTGTGAGAGGGTTGAAGCTGCCTAGGAATTAAAAGAGTACAAGAAGAAAGACAACAAAGTGGGTCATTAATCCCTGTGGAAAAAAAATCAACAGCTCGTGAAAAAAAACAGTAACCTGGATTTGCAAGGATATAATCAAAATATTGCAGTAAGGTGAGCATGCCTTGGGCTGTGTCAGTGATGACCCCAAGGATCTGGTCAGTCAGGGAGAAGATCAGTCAGGACTCTGACACACATTTGCTGAAGCATGAAATGCAGCCTCATTGATCCTGGGATTTGGGCCTTCCTTGTGGAACCTGTAGCCAGGCACTGAAAGGGGTTTAAAACCAATGGTTTTAAGAAGTTATCTCTCATGCTCCAAGAATGCATGGGGTACTATCAACGCTAACGTGGGTGATATTTGTTCATCCTGGAGGTACTGGGTTCAGAGATGTAAATTATTTCATGACCTAGCTGGATAATTGAATCCCTGTGAGTATGACCCAGGCCTGCACTGCTTTGTTTCAAGGATTCTTATGCAGCCTAACCTTAAATCCTTAAAGGGACCACTGAGGGGAACTCTTAATTTTAAAATTAAGCATACCTTGGCCTGGGATCAGCAGTATCTTCTGTGGTCTGCCATTGGCCTGTGTATACCTTCTCCTGTTTTCCTCTCTAAGGACCCTATCACTTACAACCTACTTCTATCTCCAAAACATCACTTGGTTCTATAATTGCCTAAGTTCATTGTTGCTGAACTCATTCGTCGTTGTAGCAGAATTAGGCCTTCTGACCCATTGAGTCTGCTCTGCCATTTGATCATGACTGATTTATTTTCTCTCTCAATCCCATTCTCCACAGTAGAATTAAGCTCCTTTCATTCATTACCTGACATTTTTTTTTAAATGGAGGTACCAGAAAATGTAAGGACACTAAAAAGCAAGTCCCTTGGCCACATCCATGCCTGTTGACTTGACTATTCTGATACTTTTCCATTCCTAGCTGGATTCCCACTGTCCACAAATCTCAGTCCATTGATAATTCTGCTATCACTGGCCTAGATGAAATGTTTACAGGGCTCATTGACCAGTGTGACGAGAGTTCTTGACGAGGATGGTTTGGACCCAAATGCTGGAGTATCTGAAGCTACGAGACACTGCCTCAAACTGGATCTAAGCACAAAACAAATGCTAGATGGTATCACTAGTAGGGCTTTACGACTGAGCACCAAACCTCAGTTCAGGTGCTCTTTAAGTACTCAATTCTTGGCACCAAAACACAATTGCCAATTAGCAGGACTATTCTGAACCTTATAGGGGTTGCACCGTCTACCCATAGTCCAGAGAGTAAGGGAGTCTAAATCCCAGAAGCTGGCGTGGTTGGGAGCACCTCGTAACAACCAGGGGATCATCACACCCCAACACCTCGTTCTGTAGCAGAGTGATTGGAAACATTCCCGTGAACCTCTCATCATGTTAAGGTGCTTTGTAAGTGTGGGTTGTTGGTGTTGTGGGTTGCCATGATGATACCCTTGAGCTGCAGAGTCGTGTCTGAGGACTGATGTCTTTCTCTGAATGTGTAACAGACTCTCGCAGTTCACCACCATTATTGTGATCAGTGAATTTCAAGCTGCTTTTGCATACCTGAAACACACCAAACATTTGACAAGTCCTGTCAAACAAGGATTGAATCACATTTCTACATCTCTCAATTCATTAGATCACTGGTGGCACTTGTTCACTGGTGGAACTGTTGGAAATCTGGTCCAATTCTAATGGAATGTTGCTTTAAATGGATATCAACCAACCCATTGAGTTATACAGTTATATAACATGAACAGGCGTCTTTGGCCCAACTTGTCCAAGCAACCAAGTTGTCTGTTTGAGCTGGTTCCATCTATCTGTGTTTGGTCCGTACCTTCCCCCCGCAAACCCTTCCTATACTATATGTACCTGCTTAATGTCTTTTAAACAACGTAATTATATTTGCCTCTATCACTTCTCTGGCAGCTCAGTGCACCTACCCATCATCCTCTCAGTTGCCCCCCCCCCCCCGCCAAGTCCCCTTTAAATTTGCCTTTCTCACCTTAAATCTATACCCTTTAGTTTCCCCTACCCTGGGAAAAGAGCCATTCACTTCATCTGTGTCCCTCTTGATTTTATATACATTCAGTGGCTACTTTACTAGGTATCTCCTGCACCCAATAAAGTGGCTATTGAGTGTATGTTCAAAGTCTTTTACTACTGTTATCCACCCACTTCAAGGTTTGACATATTGTGTGTTCAGAGTTGCTCTTTTACACACCACTGTTGTAATGTACATTCTTGTCAGCTTGAACCAGTCTGATCATTCTCCTCTGACCTCTCTCATTACCAATGTACTTCCACTCACAGAATTGCCACTCACTGGATGTCTTATTTTGTTTTTCACACCATTCTCTGTAAACTCTAAAGACTGTTCTGTATGAAAATCTGATGAGACCAGCGGTTTCTGAGATACTCAAGCCACCCCATCTGGCACCAAAAATCATTCCACAGTCAATATCACTTAGATCACATTTCTTCCCCTTTCTGATGTTTGGTCTGAATAATAATCGAACCTCTTGACCATGGCTGCATGCTTTTATGCATTGAGTTGCTGCCACATGATTGACTAATTAGATATTTGCATCAACGAGCAAGTGTACAGGAGTACCTAATAAAGTGGCCACAGAGTGTTTCTCTATAGGTCACCCTCAGTCTCTGGTGCTGCAGAGGAAAACGTCCCAACCTATCCAGTCTCTCTTTAGAATTCAAGCCCTCCAGTCCTAGTAACAACTTTGTGAATCCTTTTGGCACCATTTCTCATTTAATGAAAGCCTTCCTACAACCAACATGCCACAGATTTAGTTGTTTTAAAATTTTTTTTTAGCATTGTAGGGATGGTTTTGGGGCAGTGAGGGGAGTCAGGGATCAGGTGAAGGGCTAGGGACAGGGATACGGGAGACTTAGTATTCAGGCTGGAGTCTAAGTCTCCACTCCACATCGAAGGCCAGCAACATGGGCATGGGACATTTGTGGTCAGAGGTCAGGCTGGCAGACCAGTGTGGATGAGGGCTGGTGGTCCTCCCAGGGTAATTGTCAGTAGGTTCTGACTCAGAATTCCATGTGGGCTGAAGGAATGAGGTCCAGTGACCCCCTGGGTATGTGAATCAGTCAGACAGAAGTTTGAGGCCTAGTGCTCGGGGGTCCCATCATCAGCAAACCTGGATTTCGAAGTCTAGTGTTAGCAGGCCCCATGACCAATGACAAAGATCGAGGCCCACGGGGGCAACCAGAAGACCAGGAATCGAGACCCGTTGGCTGGAGTCCCGAGACCGCAAATCTCTGCAAATCTGCGAAAAACGAAGTGCAGTGTTCGTGGGCCCGAGTCCGAGTCTGCTTGAGGCTGGAGGGTGAGGATGGCCTCTCCTAGGTTTGGAGGACTGTGTACGTGCATGGGAGGGTGGGTGCTAGGGAGAAACAAAGCTTGTTTTGCTAATTTTTTTTGTTTTGATGCTTATGCCCTGCCTTGTTGTGTCCTGTGTTGCTCTGCTGAGTATTGTGGGCACGCTAAGCCAGTGCTAGAGTGTGCAGCGACCCTTGTGGGCTGCCCTCAGCCCACCCTTCAGTGTGCTGGTTGTTAATGTAAATGACTCACTTCACTGTATGTTTTAATGTACACGTGATAAATAAATTTGAATCTTGAGCTAAGTGACCAGAACTCCATGCAATTGTCATATAACCAACATTTTGTACTCAGTGTCTGCAGAACCCCACTAATCACTGGCAGCTATGCAGAAAAGGTTCCCCCCCCCCCATATACCCACTCTTTGCCTCCAGCCAGTCATCCAATCTATGCTAGTATCTTTCCTGTAATATCATGGGCTCCTCTCTTGTTTGCCAGCCTCATGTGCAGCACCTTGTCAAAGGCCTTCTGAAAACCCAAGCAAATAACACGCACTGACTCTCCTATGTCTATCCTGCCTGTTATTTTCTTAAATAATTCCAATGGATTTGTCAGGCAAGATTCACCTTTAAGGGAATCATGCTGACTTTTTGGGAAGAGCTAGAAAAGATGGTGGCAGAGGTTTTTCTAGACCCAGGTGACTACTTCTAGTTCGTCTTATTCTTCTTTTCTCATGTCTTTCTTTTCTTTTCAAGGTTGCTGGGGTCCTGTTGGAGTCCATGATCCACAGCTACAGCTGAAACCATGGGTCTCCGTGAGCCGGGGGTTCTTGGACTGGCCGTACAGACTGCTGTCTCAATACCTCCAGGTGCGGCCTGGAAGATGTGCGTCTTCAGGGTGCGGGCCCGTAGATGACCCGGTTCCTCGCAGATGGCACTGACTGAAACATCGGAACAGCAGTAGTCATGCACTGCTGTCAGAGGAAGGCCTCTGTACTCAAGCGATCCTCCCTTTCTCTCTCTTTCCCCTTCGATGGTGAGTGAGAGCCTGCCAGTCCATGAGTCAGGGGGCTTGGAGGAGCGTCACAGAAGATTGTAACTTTGGAAGAGTGAGCTGCAGATCTCTACTCTTGCTGCAGGAGCAATCTCTCCCTCCCTTGCTGGTAAAAGAGAGCTAAATTATTGACTGTAGTTTTTAATGGACTTTAGATCAAGATCTCTTGGGGCGGGGGGTGGCTTTTGTCATTGCTTGCAGTGTTGGGGGTTTGGTACTTTGTTGGTGCAAGAGCGGTGGGGGGAAGGGGGAAGGTCGATGCCTCTTTTGCTGCTTGTGCATGGGAGGGGGAGGGGGAGGGGGTGCTTTGCTGTTCTGATGATTTTGTCACTCATTCTTTGGGATCTTTTCTTTCTTGGAGGTCTGCAAAGAGTAAGAAATTCAGGTTGTATACCGTATACATTCTCTGATATTAAATTGAACCATTTCATTTTACCATGTGTCTCCTGGAACCACAGACTTAATAATGGACTCCAACATCTTGCCAGCCACTAAAGTCAGGCTAACCAGCTTATAATTCCATGTCTTTTGTCTCCCTCCCTTCTCAAAATACTGCAAATTCAGTTCATCGTTGAGACCAATGATGGGGAGCTACACGGCTTAGACCAATCCCTCATGGCACAGCGTCGTCTGTTACAGCTACCCAGTGGAGGAGGCTTCAGAGGCCCTGTGGGGGAGAACAGAGGCGTTGCGGGTGTACTGGAAACCCTGCTGAGTTTGGGGCTGGCTCCTCCCATCGTGCTGCTCTCCAGTGTGTGCTCCCTGGTAGATAAGCTGGATTGCCTTCGCTGCGGCTGAACCAGCGCAAGATGAGGAACTGCTGTGTACTTGTTCATGCAGAAACATGGAAACATCCCTTACACGAGGGGTTGCTAACCATTTTTATGCCAGGAACCAATACCATTAAGCAAGGGTCCGTGAACCCCTCGTTGGAAACCCCTGCCTTACACCTTCATGGCCATGCCACTCAGGGCCTTGTGCATGATAATGGCAACTGTGTTTTGCACTTCAGCCCTATGTCATTCAGCAGTATACATGTTTATGGATGGATGACAATTAAACTTGAACTTGAACTAAAATAATGGAATGATATTTGCATAATATTTGCCTATTTCGAGTTTTAAAACTCTGTTATGTGAATTGCTCAATACAATGGTTAAGATTGAATGTTGAGTGCATCATGGGTAATTGAACACACAATCTCTGCGTGCCTCTGATCTTCTGTGATGAGGTCTCAGGGGAAAAAGGTGCATAATGATGCCTTCTATCCAGTGGAGCAGCCCAGAGACCCGGGTTCAATCCTGATCTCGGGTGCTGTCTGTGTAAAGCTTGTTTGTTCGCACTGCAACTACATGGGTTTCTTCTGGGTACTCTCTCATCCCAAAAATGTGCATGTTCGCAGGTTATTTGGTCACAATGTTTCAGGTGTGAGGCGAGTAGTGGAATCTGGGGGGAGGTTGATGGGAACGTGGAGAGGGTTAAAAAGTGGCATAATATACCATTAGTTTAAATTGGTGTTTGATGGTCAGTACAAAATGAATTGGCTGGAGGGCCAATTTCCAAGCTGTCCATGACTACAGAGCTCAATTTTTAACATTGTGGCTACCATGATATTAGAGAAGCAGTTGCCTTGCAGACTTCCTTGTGGATTGAAAGATACTGTTCAACTCAGTGTTCAACAAATGTACAAATAATCATCGAAAATATTTTATTGTTCTTGTAGTTTTCTTGTGCAGTGTGTTGAAACTCTGACTAAAACACCAAGTTAAACTGGAGCCAAAGAAGACAGAATCGTAGTAAGGTTAACCATCTACTGTTCACTCTTCCACATTAACATCGTATGGTGAAAACTGTTGATAAAAAAACACAAACATATACAGTGTCTGTTTCATTCTGGAGACCACCCGCGCTCTCTTCTTTTAGCAAGTGTCTCCAGCTGCCCCGAGTAGGGAGTGAGGGGGTCGCGTCAAACCGCCGCCGGACTCGAGCCGACCCTGCGTTTGAATTTGAAAAGCCGGCACACACGCCACTCCGACCGCCGCTTCCCTTAACAGAAACGACATTAATATTTTTACTTCAAATACTTTCTTATGAACTTACGGCGTTGCTTCTGTACTGTTTCTTTGTGGGTAGACACGGAGCTCTTCACGATCATGCTGCACACATGGCACCCACCTTCACACCTTCCCGAACCGGAAGTTACACACAAGACGCGGCGAAACTGGAGGTGACGTCATCACATACCGCGATATACCATAGACAATGAATTTACCTTTGTTAAACTGTAATATAATTATCAACCTTTAACTTTAACTAGAAAGTAGTTACAAACAAATCATTTAAAGTGTAGACCCAACAAAGCCAAATAAATGCCTTAAGGGCAACACAGTTCTTAAAGATAACTTTTACTTTAAAAAGTGGTGGGGGGAGGGAGTTCATTCTTCCTTTGTAAAACATGAGTAGAACTGATTTTGAAACATTTCATTGCTCCATGGAAATTTAAGCATGTAGCTTGTTATACGTGTGCATGTATGTGTGTGACAGGATCACTGTACACGCGTGTGTTGATGTACTTGTGTATATGTGTGTGTATATGATTTGTTTGAGTATCTATATTTGTGTAGATGTGTGTATGCATGTGTACTAGAGTGTATGCCTCTGTGGTGTATATGAGTGTGTGTGTGTCTGTTTTAATGTGTGCTTATGTTGTGCGTGTATGTGTATTATTCTGTACTTTGTGTGTGTGTGCACATTAGTTTGTGATAGTATTTATGCATTTATATCTGCGTGTGCATCTTGACACTTTTGTTGCAAATCAGTATGCAATTGTCTCATCAGCTAAAACAGCAGCAGCGTTTTGAGTTGACATTATCAGTGTGTGATGTTAACTTTGTGTGCATTGTTGCTTTGGCCAGTTGAGCGGCTTTGAGAGTGTTAAGTCCTGACAGCTCCAGCAGGGATTAGTGCAGCCTGGAACACCTTCTGGGTACAACTGGAGAGAGCAGACATACAGTAAAGTTGACAAGTTTGAACTTCTCTTTGAAATGATCAAGATTGCAATTGACCAGGTCAAATGAAACCACAGTCTTTAATCTCTCAAAGGCAACTTATACAGAAATCATGCTTTCATAAAACAGGGGGATTCTGAACAGCATGTGAATGTAGTAAACAAAAGCTGGCTCAAACCAGCCAGAGAGTGGTATGTACAGGAAAGGAAGAGGTTACATTTTCTGAATCAAAAATTGTTACATTTTGTAACTCCAAAATACAAAACTAATTGAAAGAAAATACAGAGCCGGGAATAACGTGCACACTTTGTTATTAGTTTTAGTGAGATTGCACAGACGATTCGATGGTGTGATGACGTAGGCCGTTCATGTATTTTTACATATAAACTGTAATGAAATAGGTAAACAACTAATAGAGCTTAATCAAACGATAGAGCTGAGGAACTGCAAGGGTAAGAAGACCCTGGTGGGAGTTGTATACAGACCCAAAACAGTAGTAAGGATGTGTCCTACAAATTACAACGGGAGATAGAAAATGCATGCCAAAAGGGCAATGTTACAATAGTCATGGGGGACGTCAATATGCAGGTAGATTCATAAAATCAGGTTGGTGCTGGTTTCCAGTAGGGGGAGTTTCTAGAGTGCATACGGGATGGATTTTTAGAGCCTGAAGTCAGATGTATCAGTATTACTGTGGAATAAGGGGAATTACAGAGACAAGAGAGGAGTTGGCCAGATTGTCTGGAAAAGAATACTGGCAGGGATGATAGCAGAGCAGCAAAGGCTGTAATTTCTGGAAACAATTCGGAAGGCACTGGATATATACAATACCAAAGAGGATGAAGTAAAGGAAAGATGACACAACCATGGATAACAAGAGAGGTCAAAGCCAACATAAAACCCAAAGCGATAGCATATAACAGAGCAAAAATTTAGTTGGAAGTTAGGGGAATGGGAAGCTTTTTAAAACTAACAGAAGGCAACAAAAAAAAATTAAGAAGGTAAAGATGGAATACGAAAATAAGCTAGCCAATAATATTAAAAAGGATGCCAAGAGTTTCTTCAGATATATAATGTGTAAAAGAGAGACAAAAGTGGATATTGGACCTCTGGGAAAATTATTCTGGAGAGGTAATAATGGGGGACAAGGAAATGGTGGATGAACTGAATAAGTAGTTTGCATCAGTCTTCACTGTGGAAGATGCTAGCAGTATGGTGGAAGTTCCAGGTGTCAGGGGTCATAAAGTGTGTGAAGTTACCATAACCAGAGAGAAGGTTCTTAGGAATCTGAAAGGAATGAAGGTAGATAAGTCACCTGGAACAGATGACGTATACCCGAGGATTCTGAAAGAGGTGGCTGAAGAGATCATGGAGGAATCAGTAACGATCTTTCAAAAATCACTAGATTCTGGAATGGTTCCGATAGACTGGGAAATTGCAAATGTCACTCCACTCTTCAAGGAGAGAGGTGGAGGAAAGGAAACTACAGGCCAGTTAGTTTAACCTTAGTGGTTAGATGTTGGAGTCGATTGTTAAGGGTGTGGTTTTGAGGTAGTTGGAAGAACATGATAAAATAGGTGGTAGTCAGCATGGTTTCCTCAAGGGAAAATCTTGCATGACAAATCTATTGGAGTTCTTTGAAGAAATAACAAGCAGCATAGACAAAGGAGAAATGGTTGATGTTGTGTACTTGAATTTTCAGAAGGCCTTTCACAAACTGCCACACATGAGCCTGTTTAACAAGCTATGAGCGATAGTATTTCAGGAAAGATTCCAGCATGAATAAAGCAGTGGCTAATTGGCAAAGAGTGGGAATAAAGGAAACCTTTTCTGACTGGCTGCCGGTGACTAGTGGTGATCCATAGAGGCGTGTGCTGGGACTGACCCATTTTATATTATATGTCAATGATTTGGATGATAGAATTGATGGCTTTGCTGAAAAGTTAGTAGATTATTGATTGGTCAGGGCATGAAGAGATATGGGGGGAAGGCAGGAAATTGGGGCTGAGAGGGAAAATGGATCAGCCATGACAAAATGGGCCAAATGGCACAATTCTGCTCCTATATATTGTGGTCTTATTGTCTAATATATTACAATATTACTCAAATATTAAATACACAACACTCCTCCCTGCTTAGCTATAAACTCCACCTGAACATAGAATGCTACTCAACCCAAATGTGTATTGTTCTCTAGCCATATATACATGCAGTATCCTATATAATATAACTACTATATTGACATCCGCAGCATAATAATTTTTAAATAGCCCCATTCAGGTGTAAATATTTAATTGCTATGGGGATGTCTTACTCTTATAGGATAATGTCTTTCCTGACAAGGATGGTCACTCTGCTAGGACAATGCAGGCGTTTCTCATGGATGGAGAGGTGCTGCTCTCAGCATTGTCTAGATGTGTTGGCATCCCGAATAGAACATGGTGAGGTGCTCAATCTGCAGATCAATCCCAGGCTACCGGACAAAGCTTTGGGCCAACACCTTCATTTTGGCCATGCTCAGGTGACTGGCATGTAGCTCCTGTAACACTTTAGCTCTGACCTTGGATGGTATAATAACTTTCAATCCCCACATTAGATAACCTCCACCAAAGGAAGTTCATCCTGGCCTGGTAGAAATGGGAAAATGCACATTCTAGCCATTTTTGGTGGCAATGTAGACACGAGACAGTGTGGGTTCTCTTCTGAATTCCCTTTGGATTAGCTCTACCATAATAAGGAAACTCTCTGAGGAGTGTCCACTTTTGTAAAATTTTCAGGTATTTCCTTTTCCAAGGGTAAACAGGACAATCCATCAGCATTTTCATGATTAGTTTTCCTCTTGAATTTGATCTTTTAATCGTGTCCTCCAGGAAACGGAGCCCATTTGTGCGTTCTTGCTGCTGTTGTCAGTGGAGCACCCTTCTGTGGATTGAAAATGGACATAGCCATTTTTGATGAGTAATGAGGGTAGACTCTCTCCCATACATTTTACACCCCAAACCAAACTCAACGCCTCTGTGCAAATTTTCCTCTGCAGCAGTAACAGAATGCTTTACAAAGACTATGGAGCACTCGCTTCCCTCATTCATAATATGTGACAAGACTGCACCTGTATCATAAGGTAAGGCATCACAGGCAAGCTTCATTGGATGGTATGGATCATAATGTGTGTGTACAGTGTCTGATGTCACCATTTCCTTTACCTTTTTGAAAGCCACCTCACACTGTTTTGTCTATTGCTATTCCTTCCCGAACTGTAGTAGTGAGTTCAAGGAGTGGAGCACAGTAGCCAGGTTTGGCTGAAACCTGTTGTAGTAATTCACCAACCCTAAAAAGGACCACAACTGTGACACGTCCTTTGGCCTTGATGCATCCACAACTGCTTGAATTTTCTCAGCAAACTCTGTTATCCTTGCGCACCAATGGTGCAAACACACTAAGTGACACTTGGTTTAAAGAATTCACACTTGTTGTGTCATGCTCTGAGCTATAATCTTCTAATATTTTCAACATTATCTTGAGATTTTGAACATGTTCCTTGTCATCCTCAACATTAACAGTGTTGTCATCCAGGTAACATTGAGTGCCTGGGCAGCCTTTCAGCACCTGGTCCATAGCTTTCTGCCAGAGTCCAGGTGCAGATGCTACTCCCAAAATAAGCCTTTTATAGCAATAAAGCCCTTTGTAAGAGTTTATAGTGAGAAACACTTTGGTCTCTTCTTCCATCTCCATCTGTAGGTAGGCCCCTGCTGTCCGCTTTGCTGAAGTGTTTCTCCACGAAAAGGTTTACAAAGATATGCTCTGTCTTGGGCAGAGGGAATTGATCTACTTTCAGTACTGGGTTGATGATGCCTTAAAATCACTACAAGTCCCTTCTTCTTGGCTACTGGGACTACTGGTGTTGCCTATGGTCTCCACTCAAGGTTGGAAAAAATTCCTACAGCCACCATGCGATCTAGCTCACAAATTACTTTTTCATGGATTTTATAAGGCACCAGACAGGCTTTGCGAAACTTGGGTGTGGCATTTCACTTAACACTATTTTACCCTTGACCCTTGACATGTTTGAGTTTTCCAATGCCATCCCTGAACACTGCAGTGGCATCATACAGTACCTTCCTTAATTTGCTTTCAGTTGACTCTATTTCCAGGGAAGTGGCATGCAATTGGTGGGTGGATCTCCAATCAAGTTGTAGTTGTCTCAGTCCATCATGCTCCTGAATTGCTGGCCCTCCTGTATATACCACATATGAGCCCAATGTGGCTTGTTGGCTGTTGTCTTTCATTATTAT
This sequence comes from Mobula birostris, assembly GCF_030028105.1. Taxonomy (NCBI): domain Eukaryota; kingdom Metazoa; phylum Chordata; class Chondrichthyes; order Myliobatiformes; family Myliobatidae; genus Mobula; species Mobula birostris. The sequence continues at coordinate 24,873,236 of NC_092393.1, forward strand.
GAATGCCATTCCACAAGAGTTACCTTTTCTCCGTATAAGTTCTTAGTTGTAAATTGGCAGGCTTCAGTTCAGTTGCCAAATGCCATTCAAACTCATTTTGTAGAATGACAAACAGCTGAACCAGTGTCCAATTCATTTTTAATTAATTTGCTGTTCACTTCTGCTGTAAGGCATATTGCTTGTTTATTGTTAGTTTTTGCTTTGTAAATCTCAAGGCTACATAGCCCTGTGTCACTCTCATCATCAGATACTTCATCAACAGCCTGTCGATCAGTACTCTTTTTGTAAATGCAACTTGACTTTTTATCTTTTTCTGTTTCTTGTGCATCCATTTGTTTTTATCCGCCCAGCATGCTCTTTGTATGTGTCTTCTTTTGTTGCCATTTCTGCAAGTTTTGCCTTTAAACCTGTTTTGGTCTGATGTACGCGAACCTCTGCCACAACTGTAACACAATTTGTTCCGCCAGGCCGTTTTCTGTTTAGATGTTGTAATTTTGTTCACGCTCACTTTCATTCCTGACTGCAACTCAATTGCATCTCTGTCTGCTGTTTCCATTGATACAACTATTCAACTGCTCTTTTAAATGTGAGCTGTGCCTCAAGTGGCAGCCATTTTTGAATGCTTTCTTGTAATTTTGACAAACTAAACGATCTCGTAGTGCATCATTAAGCCCCCCACTGAACTCACAATGCTCAGGCAATCTCTTCAATTCAGCCACATATGCTGAAATAGTCTCTCTTTCTTTTTGATTCTGCTTGCGAAGCATAAGGTGTTCTGCAATCGATAGCGGTTTTGATTCTAAATGTTCCTGCAATTACTTTCACGATATCAGCAAAGCTAATTTTGGCTGGTTTCACTGGAGCAGTTAAACTTCTAAGCAAACTGTAAGCTTTTCCACCCAATGCACTGAACAAAATTGGCACTCACTTTTCATTTGCTTCAAAATACTGCTCAATTCACTCTGTACATCAGCCACGAAACTGAGAACTTCCTGATGCAAATTTTTGAAATAAGTTTTTTTTCTTTCTTTGTTGAAGTATGATGGCAAATTCTTGCTCTGTGTTTAGGTGCATTCATTTTACAACCCATGAAACAATATATAAATGATGAGGCCGCAGATTCCTCCCAAAGTTTAGAAAGTCCGTGTGTGTGTGTGTGTGAATACATTATAACTTTGATATATTGCAGCTGGATCATAGATGGATCAAAAGGTAACTGCATTACAAAACAAGTTTGTACCTGGTTTAAGCCTGTTCAGAAGTACTTGGCTCCGGTGCCAACTCTCAGCTTGCTGCAGCTGTCCTGATCTCACTGAGCTTTTCTGGATGTCTGTACAGCAATCCCACTTTTTATTCTCCTCTCTTTTTTAGGCTCCACCGCTCACCAGGGACAGATTACACTAAGTGGCTGAATAATCTGCGTTTCTACATCCTAAAGGCATCTGTGAATCAGGGCTAGCTCCAAGCGGCAATTAGACCTCAGAGACCCCATCACACAGCCCTGTTTCTGAAGCGCACTGATGGGTTTTGTCAGCTCACCATTTCGAAGGCTTTAGAGCTGCTTTTAAAATGTCTCTGAGAAGTCTAAATAATTTAAAATAAAACTAAATATCTAAATCAAAAATATAAAGACATTGTTATAAAATATTAAAATAAAGTAAAAAAAGTAAAATAATTTGAATACATAACTGCACTTACCTTTTTCCATTGGGCGCAACTACCTCCATGTTGTCTATAGTTCTGTGTTTGGCCAAGCTTGGCCGCACTGCACACTGTCACTCTGTCTGATTCAGTCTGTTAGGAGTAGCCTGTATAAATTAAACTGGTCTGAAAACCTGCTGTCTCATCTTAGGCTGCAGCAGAAATATTCTTACAATGGCTAAGTTTTTTGGCCACAGGGATTTCCCGGAGTTGATTTATTATGATGCCTCAAGTGAAAATCAGTTAACTGCGGTGTATCTAGAAGGGCCGCTGCCTCGCTGTGCCAGAGACCCAAGTTTAATTCTAACTCCAGCTACTGCCGTGTAGAGTTTGCACACTTTCTCTGTGACCGTGTGGGTTTTCGCTGTGTGCTCCGACTTCCACCCACGTTTCAAAGGTAGGTGGTTTGGTAGGTCAATTAGCCGCTGTAGGTTGTCCGTAGTGACGGAATCTGAGAGGAGTTCATGAGAAAGAGGGAGAATAAAAAGTGGGAATATTGTATGATTGGTGAAACTGGTTGGTTAATAGTGGATGTGGACTCATTGAGCTGAAGCAATGTTTCTTTGCTCTATCTTCCATAATCCGTTGAACATCCAGCAGTTATACTTCATCATGACTATCCCTACGATTGTTCAAATCTGAGCCGACGTTGGGGAGCACATTGCTGCCATAACTGCATGTGGTTTGGTCGAGCAGATGGGGGAGTCATAATATGAATTAAATGTAAATAAATCTCATTTTGAAAATATAGCTGTTTTATGGACTACAGCAGTAATTCGGAGAATTCAGGTAATGTTAATCCCATAGCTTGATTCTCATTGAATTGGCCCAACATGATTGACCCACATACAAACACACAAATTAGGAACAGACTTAGGCCACCTGGTCCATTAAAGCGTCTTTGTCATTTAATATTGAATTGGATTGACTTTATTACTTACATCCTTCATATACATGAGGACTAAAAATCTTTACATTATGTCTCTGTCTAAGTGTGCAATGTGCAATGTATAATAATTTATAATAAATATTATGTACAACAGGATAGTCAATATAACATAAAAATACAGTTGCGTCAGCATGAATTAATCAGTCTGATGGCCTGGTGGAAGAAGCTGTCCCAGAGCCTGTTGGTCCTGGCTTTTATCCTGCGGTACCGTTTCCCGGATGGTAGCAGCTGGAACAGTTTGTGGTTGGGGTAACTCGGGTCCCCAATGATCTTCGGGCCCTTTTTACACACCTGTCTTTGTTAATGTCCTGAATAGTTGGAAGTCCCGTTTACAAATGCGCTGGGCTGTCTGCACCACTCTCTGCAGAGTCCTGTGATTCAGGGAAGTACAGTTCCCATACCAGGCAGTGATGCAGCCAGTCAGGATGCTCTCACTTGTGCCCCTATGGAAAGTTCTTGGGATTGGGGGCCCATATCAAATTTCTTCAATCGTCTGAGGTGAAAGAGGCGCTGTTATGCCTTCTTCACTACACAGCTGGTGTGTACAGACCATGTGAGATCCTTGGTGATGTTTATGCTGAGGAACTTAAAGCTGTTCACCCTCTCAACCCCAGATCCATAAGGTCTCATACAATGTGTTTGCAAATTCAGTTTTGCATTGCTGTCTACTCATGGTGGCCTTGCCCTTCTTTGCTTATCTACGTATCTCTGCGTACCTCTGTCTTCCAAGGTTGCTTCCACCACTCTTTGAGGAAGAGAATTCCAAAGATTTACAATTCCCTGAGAGAGAAAAAAGATCACTTTATCTCTATCTTATATGAGCCACATAACAGTGGCTTCTGGCAACCTATATAACTTTTATTTAAGCAAGTTCTTTACTCACTTCCATTCCAATATTATTTCCCACAACTATGAGCCATTCTCATTTTTGAATCCATATTCAATTCACTTTTAAAAGTTATAATTTCCTTTAAGGCCGTGCGTTCTAGAAAACGTTGACCAACTGAATGCCTTTCCACCCCCCTCACCGCCCTCACCCTTGTTGACCATTATTCTAAACCGATCATTCAACCTTTTGTGTTGCTCCCTGAGGTGGCAACGTCCTTTTTTTATTAGTTTTACCAAAATTGTTCTGACAGTTTCCCTCTAGTGTCTGGATAAACTTATTGTTGTTGCCAGTGTAACTTTGTGTTCAGCGATAATGCAAATAATCTTTTGCATTTTTGTCTCTCTCCTGCTCTTTTCTCCCTAATTAATCTACATAAAGCCTGGGTATACCAATGCTGCATTGAGGCCATCGACTAAATTACACATTACAGATTGACAAAGTGGTATTTCATCAGATGCTAACAGCCTTTTAATGAAGGATTTATAGTTATTTCAGAATTCATGATATATCTGCAATTTATCAAAGCAGACTATTAGCTTAGACCTGACAGATTTAGCAACTTTAATATAAAACAGCAACATTTGGATATTAATGTGTGATCATTTTCTGTGAGTAAGAGGTCTCTCGAGACTAGCTATGTAGAATATCAGGAGTTGCAGATCCTGTCAGTGCTGAACTTCAGGTCCATGTGAAGGGACGTATTCAGTTTTCTCCCGTACTCTGAGCTTCCCTCGTTGCTCATCTCTCCACAAAGGACCTGGAACAAGAACCCATTATAATTGCTTAAGCATGATTAGAGTTTTAGGCAGCACTGAGACTTGAATCCATGACCTTGTGTTCTGCAGGCAAGCCCTTTAGCCAAACCCAGCATGAGGTCACATTGAAAAGGTGCTTTATACTTGGTTTAATCAGTGTGCTGAAGTTTTTTTGACCTTAGGCAAAGGGATTTTTTTTTGTTTTTGAAGATAAATGGTTGCATGCACCTGTTGAATTGTTTCGTCAGATCTGCAGTCTCGGCTGATGAAGCACCTGTACAGAGGTGACCGCCCACGCCCTCTGGCTTTTGTGCTCTCTAAATAACAAAACCTATTGTTTCAACACACTGCACCGACTTCATTGTTTTCCTCTGATCCTGGAGTGGGCGAACCAGTGGCTGTTGGATTTAACATTATCAGGCAAAGGACAGATGCTGGCTGCTGGCACATTGCTCATCAAGGCCCACAGGTGTCGCCTCTGACATCATTCTCAGCTGCAGGCGAAGAACCAGTCACCTGTTCCTTGGTACTATTAGAGAGGGGCCGATAAAGCAGAATTCTTTCAAATGCTATGACATAACCTTGCTGGAGGGCTAAACTCTGTTAAATCACACAAAGGTGTGTCAGTAGGGGCCTTTGACCTGGAAACAGGGCTTGTTTTGTCTGCTGCTACTGTCTGAATTAAAACAGACAAAAAATATTAAATACAAATCGTGGCAATGTTTGGTCCTTGATTCTCTGACCTTCAGAAGTTAAAGTATATTGTTTGGGATAATGGTATACTACCGATGACAACAGGCTAACATCTATTATCATTGCTGATAATCTGTTGAAATGAGTGGCTTTCAGGGCCATTTCACATAGTAGTTAAGAGTTAACCATTCCTGACAGACTGGAGTCATATGTAGATCTCGCAAGTGCTACGATTAAACTGCAAGTATGGACTCGTATTCCAGATTAATAACAATAGATCAGCTATTTGATTGCCATAATGCAGTAGTTTCTCCTGGTCTCCTCATTGTCTACTTGCAGCAACTTTAACCAGTCCATTCAGTAAATTGAGAAGGAACTCCCAGTTGCTGAAACTGCCTGGGGGAGGTTTCTCCCAACATTTGAGAAAACAGTGCAGGGAAATATCATGCAGATGGTGACTGAAGGGTTTCTTTCTGTGCTATATGAATGCATGATTCTAAGCCTCTTTTGGTACGCACACACACACACAAACAAAATAACACTGCAAAAGATGCTGGAAATCTGAAATGAGAACAGAAATTGCAGGAAATTCTACACAGCTCAGGCTTCATCTAGAGAAAAGAAGAGTTGAAAGCCTGAACCTAGGTGGTAAAAAAAAACTGGCAGACAGATCCCAGCCAAAGAATTTGTCTGTGGACATTACACAGAGTTTAGTGGTGAAGAAGGAACTTCCAGAGACCTGCTGGTGAATCCTGCAATGGGACAAGGCCCACAAAATAAATTTTATTTGAGGCAGAAGTATAAGAACAAGGGTAAGTTGGGATCATTTAATTATTTGGGTTTTATTTACAATATTTAATTTGGATTTAAGTACTTAATTATATTTTTTAATTGTTTCTTTCATATTTAATAGTTTTGAACTATTGGTGAATATCAGGGATAATCATGAACGTTTCTAAAAATCATGATATCTTTGACAAATAGCACAGTAAGGGGTGTGACCTTCCTGTCAATCAATTTCTTTTTACAAAGAAATTTTGAGATACAACACGGTTATAGGCCCTTCCGGCCAAATAAGCCTGCGCCACCCAATTGCACCCATGTGAACAGTTGACCTACTGATCTTTGGAATGTGGGAGGAAACTGAAACACCTGGAGGAAACGCAGTCACGGGGAGAATGTGCAAACACCATACATACAGCAGTGAAATGTTCATGGAAAGCTGGATCTGCAGCACTACATGACGGGTGGTCAAAGGGGGCACGAATTCCTCTAGGTAAAAGTTAAATCTGCTTCTGGTGACAGGAATTTCCTCTTGGCCGAAGAGTGGGTCAGACTTCAGTCACCTCAGACCAGATTGCCCAGTCTGCCTTTCCTGTACAGATGTTGATTTGTGTCTCTGATTTGGGATGTAATGAGGAGGAAATGTTTTTCTGGATGAATGAGATGAAATGTGTAGAATGGCCTTATGTGTCTGGGAAGACAAGACAGCTTTCAAACTGAACCGAGTGTGTCACATCTTTTCCCCTCCTTTCCTCCACTAATACAGCAGAATCGTATTTGAAGTAGCTGAAGAATTTGTCGGAGAGCTACTCTTTTACGATATGAATATTTTTAACATAATCGGCATATTTTCAGACTGTGTTTTGGTAACTTTGGGTTGCTATTGCCGTTTTATTTTTGGAATGGTATTTGATATGCAGACACTCACTCGTGAGGCAAGACATACTGAACACTATGTTAACTTTGGCTTGTGATCAGCTAACACCCGCCAGAAGCATGCAGTGTATGCAGAGCATGGCATCAATTAGCGTGCAGCACTCCAGACAACACCCTTTCTCAATCAAGTGTTGCTAAGCATGCATTCAGCTCAAAGAGTGACTTCAGAGTTTTTTTTAAAAGGGAGAAATAACCACTTTAAGGATACTGGCTCTTACAGTAGGATATTGCTATGATGGTGCAAGAGATTGAAATTTTCTATCGTTCCTTAAGATGGCTATGCTCAGTAGGAAGGTACTGAAGGACATTATCTGGTCTTCAAAGATTCTGCACAATACCAGTTGGACTTGGGGAGCCCCTCATGGTATAGTGTGACAGGCAGAAAAAGAAGAGTCCACACAGAATGGGTAGTCGGAGAGGAAGGAAGAGAACAGAGTCTAGGACCAGGGGGCAGAATAAAAGGACATCCCCTTAGAACAGAAATGGTGAAGAATTTCTTTAGCCAGATGGTGGTGAAACTGTGTAATTCATTGTCACAGTTGACAGCGGAGGCCAAGTCATTGGGTATATTTAAAGTGGAGGTAGATAGCTTCTTGATTCGTAAAGATTTCAATGTTTATGGGGAGAAGACAGAAGAATAAGATTGAGAGAGAAAATGAATCAGCCATGATTGAATGACAGAGCAGACACAATGGGCTGAATGGCCTCATTCTGCTCCCACTGTGTGTCGTGTGGTCTTATGATCTAAGAGCGCGATACCATTTGGGGGTACAATTCTCCATCCTAAATCTTAGTGGGAGTAAGGGAGGAGTTATCTGAACTCCAGTCAAGGTGTGTTCATGGAAATTTGCACCAGAAACCTCAAAGTGGGGCATGGACTGCTTTGCTAGTACTGCCAAAGTGACAATGGCAAAAAAAAATTGTATGTTACTGGCTCAATGCACCAGAGATCACAGACATTCTCTTTTCAAAAACAGCAGTACACTGAAATGCAGGCTAGTTAAAAGAACCCATAATATGCAGCATTTGGTTCAATATAAGAAAGCACAGGCAGTGGTGAGAAGAACTATACGTCAAGCTAAAAGGGCAAGTTGGAGGAGTTTTTGCAACAAGATAGGAAGAACAACACCTGTGGGAGAGATATGGGGAATGATTAAGAGGATGGGAGGAAATAGAAGGGAATGGGAATATCCAGTAATGATATCTGAGGACGAAACTGCAGTCTCCAGTAGGGATAAGGCTAAGATCATGGCCAGGTCATTTGTACTGATACACAGTTCAGAAAATTTGTCTGATGAAGGGAGAAGGAGAAGGGAAAGAATAATGAGCCAACACCCAGGTGTGTTAAACAGGAGGGAAAGAACAGATGATATAATTGATGATCCATTTACATTAGCAGAAATGGTGAGAGCAATAAAGAAATCGAGACGAACCTCCCCAGGGAAAGATCTGATACGCTCTGTGATGCTAAAAAATCTAGGAGAAGGAGCGCTCTTGAAGTTGCTGCTTTTTTATAACAGAGTGTGGGAGGAGGGAAGATTACCAAGTGCATAGAAAGAAGCAGTAGTAATTCCAATAAGGAAGCCTGGCAAGGATCCGTCAAAACCCACTAGCTACGGACCAATTGCATTAACATCAAGTATATGTAAGATAATGGAAAGGATGATAACAGAAAGGTTGTCGTATGAGCTTGAGAAAAGGGGAATGCTGGCAAGTTATCAGAGTGGTTTTAGAAAGGGAAGAAATTCCATGGACTCAGTGATAAGGTTAGAGACTGAAATAAGGAAGGCCCAGGCAAATAGAGAGTCAGTGGTGGCAGTGTTCTTTGACATTGAAAAAGCCTATGATATGATGTGGAAGGAAGGATTATTAATTAAACTGCACAAGATGGGGATTGGTGGGAGAGTTTTTAATTGGATTAAAGATTTTTTGTTTGGTAGAAAAATTCAAGTTCGGATTGGATCAGAATTATCAAAACAGTACATAGTGGAAAATGGCACACCTCAAGGTAGTGTGATTAGCCTGTTACTTTTCATCATTATGATCAATGATGTCTTCACAAATGTACCAGTGGATATAGGTAGGTCACTGTTTGCGGATGATGGGGCCTTGTGGAAAAGAGGCAGGAACATGGATCATATAATCAGGAAACTACAAGAAGCAATTGATGAAGTGGTGGAGTGGGGTTATGATTGGGGATGTAGATTTTCAGTAGATAAAACTCATACTGTATTTTTTACCAGGAAAAGAGTTGAGGTAGGGAAGAAGTTAAGGATGTATGGGGTTGAATCAGAAAGGGTTGCATCATTTAAATTTCTGGGAGTTATATTTGATTCACGATTAACATGGGCAGACCATATCAGGAAAGTTGAGGAGAAATGTTAAAAAGTAATAAATGTGATGAGATGTTTGACTGGTAGGGAATGGGGAGAAAGTTGTTCAGCTTTGAAGAGAATGTATGTGGCTTTAGCGAGATCTGTGTTGGACTATGGAAATATAGTATATGGATCAGCAGCTAGGTCTCTTATAAGGAAACTGGATGTGATTCAGGCTCAGGCCTTGAGAGTGTGCAGTGGGGCTTTTAAAACGTCATCAGTGTCAGCCCTACAGGTAGAAATGGGAATAATGCCTTTGGAACTAAGAAGGATGCAACTGATGGCAAACTACTGGGCTAACTTGCAGGGGCACAATGATTTTCACCCTGCTAAAGGAGTGTTGCAGGAGTGCTGGGAAAATGGGAGGTTTCAGAGGGATACCTTTAGTCGGGTAGGGAATGATATCGCAAAAGAATGTGGAGTGCTTGATCTGAGGATAAGTCCTTCAGTAGTTTATTCAGTTGTAGCTCCATGGAAGCTTGTATGGCCTGACATAGACTGGCATTTGTTAGAGGTAAAAAGGAAAGAAAGATATAAAACAGATTTGGTAAATGCATTTAACTGTCACGTATAGTGATTATACTCACATTTATACGGATGGTGCGAAGGAACCTGAAACAGGCGTTACAGGGTTTGGGTTGGTTATACCAGCAAAAGAAATTGGAATCAGCAGAAGAACAGTTATTAAGTTAGGGGTGTTTACAGTGGAGATGCTGGCAGTGTTGGTTGCGTTGCAATGGGTGCAGAAAGCCAAACAAGTCAAAGCATTGATATGTTCAGATTCATCCTCAGTTCTAGCAAGTTTAAGGTCTTTTCACACAAACAGTCGGCAAGATGTACTTTATGAAGTCCTTCAGTCAGTCACAAGAATTGCAAATCAGGGAGGTCAGGTAAAATTTCTATGGGTTCCAGCACATGTAGGGGTGAAGGGGAATGAGAGGGTGGATGAGTTGGCAAAGAGGGCGTTAAAGAAAGAAAGTGTGGAAATGCACATTAGTATCAGTAAAGCAGAGGTTAAGTGTGTAATCTGGGAAAAAGTCAACCGAATGTGGCAAGAAAGATGGGACAGGGAGGGGAAAGGGAGGCATTTATATCAAATACAAAAGAGTGTTGCAGGTACTAGGGTAGGTAATGGAAACAGAAGAGAGGAAATTGTGTGGACTAGGTTAAGGCTGGGGCATTGTGCATTAAACAAAACATTGAAAATTTTTAGGGAAACACCAGACAGGATTGTGTGAGGAATGTCAGGAAGAGGAGTCAGTAGAACATGTAGTTTTGTGTTGCAGGAAGTATGGGATACAGAGAGAGATGATGAGAATTAAATTAAGGGAGTTGGGGGTGCAGGAATTCACATTAAAAGGGTTGCTGGGCATGGGTGAGAGAGCACAAGTCCGGGTATTTTTAGCGTTTTTAAGGGGTACAGGGGTTTTTTATAGGATATGACGGATAAACAGGAATAGGGTACTAGAATGGTCAAAGATGGAAGGGTAAAGTGTAGGTTTGTGTGTGTGTGTGTGTGTGTGTGATTGGGTGAAGGAATTTAGAATATATGTCTAGTGCACATTCTGGAGCAGAGGGTGGCGGTAATGCACCATTAAGCTGGATGCCGACCACCGTAAAACAAGATACAGACAGACAGACAGAAATGCAGCTTCAAGGTGGTTATAAACGTCCCTGTGGTGTGCAGAACCATTATCACATGCATGTTGTTTAGCCAGAAGTGCACATATACTTCGCCATGGAAACTGAGACAGATTTCACTCGCATCCTGCTGGTATGTAACACAAATCGGACTGGCCAGTGCCCAATATGAGAGCAGTCAAGTTGTCTAACCTGTGGTAGTCCACAATGCTCGTGCTATTTGAGCCACCGCGACCAATCAGTGAGTAGCTACTGGACAACAAGAGGGTCATGCACCAACAATGTGGTGCGTAAGTCTATGCTCAGCTGATACAAATGTGTCGCAAAGAAATTCATGGGGTCGCATGAGAGGGGATAGAGTGGACTATCCACGTGGTCAAACAGAGCTTGGGCAGCACTGTGCCCTGGTCCTGCAGTACTAGATCTTCTCTGAGCATCATCACCTTGTCATGGTGGACAGGCTTGTGAATTCCTGAGACCTGAGAGTGATGCTACCTGGTGCTTAGCCCCTGGTAAAGTCACCCATGGAGGTAAGTGCAAGGGGGAGGTTCCAGAAAAAGACCAATCCAACCAAGACCTCAACGATGTGGAGTTGGCAGAAGGTGATGACACATCACAATGGCAGGGAAGGTAGAGGAAGGCTGCAAAAGTGAAGGGTCCCCCGTTGTCCTGTGCTCCAAGCCACAGGACCTGAGTCCGATCTGTCAACGACTATGTGGTGACTGTTCATGCATCAGCTTCCTCATGTTAAACAAAGTCATGCGCAGGCATTCTCCATTCAGGGAAATCACCCTAACATCCCAGTTACATGGATACCGGGTTGGCCTCTACATGTACCTGAGGACCCACCAACACACAATTCCTTTGGCGAACACCCTGCTCAACCCAATTGATCACAATTCTACTACTACTTGGAACAGTGGTCCAGATTAGTTGACGTCTGGTTTGAAATGCATAATCTGATCATCATTGAACCTGGCCCTTGTCGGACCTGACTCTATGTGTTGGCTCCTGGATGATCTGGTACATTCTCTGATAAAACACTGGAGCTGTATCCTGCTATGTTCTACCTGCCTGGCTCCATACATTATCCCTGAACCTGAGATGATGATCAGCACATTAATACCATTTGTGCCTTTTGCTGTTGATTAATAGTTGGTGTTCACCTTCCAATATAAAAATGGCCTTCTTGAGACTAATTTATCAGTAACAACGGTTTGGGGGAGAAAAATGAAATACTTTGTTTAGAGCAGATTTTGGTTGGCTATGGTCAGGTCAGATTTAATTTTTTTTTATCCTCCCGAGGCTTTTGTACCAATCTTACAGAGAACATCTGAGGGGGAACGGAAGGGGAGCAGCAACTTTGATTGGTCCTTGCCGGATCACAGGCACAAAATAAGGGACAGACTAATTGCCACTTGCAGCTTCGGGGTTTGCTGGATTGTGCAGTCATCCAACAGAACGGTGTCCTTGGCTCTCTCTGCCTGCTTCAAATTCATCCATGACCGGACTGTACGGGGCTTCACATGACCTGCGTATGGGGCGACCAAGTTTCGGTCCCGCACTGGAATGAATCCTCATCCGCATAGTGTGAGTTGTAGATCTAGATTAGGTACTTGCTGCCATCTAGTGGAAGCACAAATACTGTGCAAGGAATCTCAAGAGACTATTTAAATTTATTACAGCAATAAACTTGTTTAATTCCTAATGCATTACTGTAAGGTTCTACAAAGTCTGCAGTTTATGACCAATATTTTTCTATCAGAAGTCTTGAAGCCATCAAGAGCAAAATGATAGGAGATCTGCACGATTTGGATTTAACCAGACTTTACTGCTGTGTATGAGCTGTAGTTCCAGTGTTACTTTCTTCCCCTATTGTCTCATATTTCTTTTCCCCTTTCTTTCAGCCTCCTTTCTAACATACTTAAATAATGACAGCCTCTCTCCTTTGGTCACTGCATTCCACTGTCTCATAATCATCTGTGTAAAATAGTTTCACAGTTCTCTTTTCTCTCTATCTCTTTTCCCTCTGTGACCTGTCTCTTTAGATTTCTCAAGCGGGCCAAAACAGAACCCGCCAGTCACGTGCATTCCTAACCGTGGCAACTTGATGTGCCAAACACAGATCCTTCACTCCTACTTGGTGACTATTTGGTGGCACAGTAGTGTAGTGGTTAGCACAATGCCTTTACAGGACCAGTGACTTGGATTCAATTCCTGCCACTGCCTGTAAGGATTCATGCCTTTGCCCTGTGGCCACGTGAACCTTCTCTGTTTTCCTGCCACAGTCCAAAGGTGTACCAGTTGGTAGATTAACTGGTCATCATAAATAGTTCTGTGATTAGGCTAGGATTAAATCAGGGGATTGCTGGGAGGCACACTGTACCTCAATCAATAAGCTAAAAATATAATCTCTTATTCACTGATTTGAATTTCGTTCGTTTATTCTTCTGACTTCTGAAATGCCTGCTTCGCTGCCGCTGCTACTGTGATTGAGAATCTCCGGAGACGAAGGCCCCAAATCCTTGGCTTTGCGTATCACTTGTTGCCGGGGCCGGGGTCAAAACGCTCGGCAGAGTTGGTGCTCGGTGCTCGGTGTCGAACAGGTGGTTTTTAAGCTTGGAGTTTTTCGGACAGACTCAGAATTGGACTGTGGCTGGATGCTTCCGGGATGCTGCATCGGCAAGTTGGCGGCGCTGGAGGTTTACCGTCTGCGTGAGATGATGGGACTTTTGAGAGACTCTGAGACTTTTACTGTGCCATGGTCTGTTCTTATCAAATTATGGTATTGCTTTGCACTGTTGTAACTATATGTTATAATGATGTGGTTTTTGTTTTTAAGTCGGTTTGTCGTGTGTTTTTGTGATATCATTCTGGAAAAACATTTTTATCATTTCTTAATGCATGCATTATTAAATGACAATAAAGGGGGACTGTGTCCTCATAATCATAAAATTATTCCTTTTGAGTGCTACTGTCCCAGTGGTGAATAAATACGAAATGAGGGTGTTAAGCTTGATGTTAGGATGGTAATTCTCATACAATGGTTCCTGTCTAGTTATGTTCTATGGCGTGTTGCGAAAGAGCTCATGAAGTTGGACTCACCTGAGAGACTGCAGATGTTGGAGGAACTCAGAATGAACTGCTGCCTGTCCTGTTGAGTTCCTCCAGCGCTTTCTGCTCGTTACATGGTGCTAGACTGCTTGAGCATGTGACTAAGGCAGAGCTAGCATTTACTCCAACACAACATTGTTAGCCCATGAGACGGCAAGATTTATTGAAAAGTAGCTTTTGAAGGACTGAAAGAGAAGAATGGGTGGAGAAGTTAAGATGTTTATAAGTGCTAATAGTGCACACAAATCTAATCATCCAACAAGATCAATGGGATGAAAAGAGTGATTTGCATTCAATACTCTTGCACGTATTCGGGTGCATTACTCATCCTGGTTCAACCACTTTTTTGCAGTGCTGTTGGTTTTGCTTTGACCGAAATTTGACTTAATGGAGTGATGGCATCGTATTCCACGGGCTTCAGGCAGCATCAAAGTGCAGCTGCCAAGTCATGGACACCAGGCCTCAGCTCATCACTTGAGTAGGGAGATTGACTCTGAAACGGAGCCAGTCAGCAGGTTGCGAGTAGGAGGAGAAGGGGAAGCTTGGCTGTGTCAGCAGCATGCCAAAAAACATTCAACGGAGCAAACAAGTGTATTCCTGTCTGTCCTGGACTGAAAACAAAAACATGGCCTCCTCTACTGCCATGATGAGGCTAAATTCAGGTTGGAGGAGCAACATCTCATATACCGTCTAGGTAGTCTCCAGCCCCTTGGTATGAACATAGAATTCTCCAATTTCTGGTAATTCCCTTCCCCTCCCTTCCACTATCCCTATTTCACTCTACCCCCCTCCCCCAGCTGCCTACCACCTCCCTCATGGTTCCGCCTCCTTCTACTACCCATTGTGTTTTCCCCTATTCCTTCTTCACCTTTCCTGCCTATCACCTCCCTGCTTCCCTTCCTCCATCCCTTTATCTTTCCTCTTCCTGGTTCTTCACCTGGCACCTACCAGCCTTCTCCTTCCCACCCTCCCCCCACCTTCTCTATAGGGCCTCTGCCCCTTCCCTCTTCAGTCCTGACAAAGGGTTTCAGCCCGCAACGTTGACTGATCGTTTCCACAGATGCTGCCCGACCTGTTGAGTTCCTCCAGCGTGTTGTGAGTGTTGCTTATTCAATGGTTAGATTGCTTTGCTCCTCAAGTAATCAGAACAAAAGTCTATGGAGCATACTTCTGTGTTTGTACCTGAATTTCAAAGTCAAAACCGAACTTCAAACGGATACTTGTTCATTATGTGCCCTGTCATATGATCATGACTATGATTGTTCTTGGCAAATATTTCTGCAGAAGTGGTTTACCATTGCCTTCTTCTGGGCAGTGTCTTTACAAGATGGGCGACCCCAGTTGATTATCAATAGTTTGATGTTGTGGTTTGCACCAAGCTTGGAAATTAGCTTGCAGGTCTTTTATCACCAGTCGAGGTGACATCCTCAGTGTGTAGTTGTTGGTGTTTTTCTCTGGGAGTGATTGTATTTACATAAGCCCCCAATTGCTTGCCTCATCCTGATTGGCTACCCCTTCAGTTGACCTTTGAATTCTATTGGCTCACATCTCTTTGACGCTTAGAGATTTGTAGATGGTGTTTATTTTGATACGTTTGTTTATGGAGTTATCAGAAGAGAACCACCTTTCTAAAAATTCTCATGCCTGCTTTGTGTTTGCCTCAGTGAAAATGGTGTCCTTTGCCGTCTTCATGTACCAAGATCAGCGACAGTGGATCATGTCTCTGCACCGCCAGTTTGTATTCCCGTAAGTGAGTTGAAAGTTTACGTCCTGTCTGGCCGACATAGTTCATGTTGCAACAGGTGATCCCATACACCACATTGCTTTTGTCGGATTTCTTTACTGGTACCTTATCATCACTCTTCAGAAATTGCCTGCCTGGCGTCAGTGGTCACATAACCAGGACTTGTGATATGCACCAGTAAGACCAGTAAGACCTGTCTCTCTGATCAGGGGGCTAGGCAGGTCACTATACCTTGCCCAAGGGTGACCTGCAGGCTGGCAGAGGGAAGGAGCACCTTACACCCCCTTTGGTGGAGACATAGCTCCACCCTGCTACCCCAATTAGATACTAAGGAAACCTATTCCTGATTCGGACTGGAGAACTAAGCTAAGTAGTTGGACAGTGGCACAGCTAAGGAAGTTGCTGCCTCACAGCTTGGGAGATCTGGTTCAAGCTTAGTTTATAGTGTTCCCTGTGGAGTTTTCTTGCTCACTCTGTCTGCCTTGCTTCAAGGTCTAAAGACATTTGGGTCAGTAGATGTGTAGGTGTGTAGGTGAGTGCCAGTATTTGTGGGGTGGGTGGGAGAGAATTGAAGGGAATGAGGGGAGAATAATATGGAATTAGTGTAAATGAGTGCTTGATGGTTGGTGTGGACTCAGTTCAAAGGCCTGTTTTTAAGTTATATAACTCCTTGAATCTAAACATTGCTGAACAAGTATTTATTTACTTTACTTATATATACAGCATGGAACAGGCTCTTCCAGTGCTTTGAGTCGAGCTGCCCAGCAACCCACCGATTTAACCCTAGCCTAATCACAGGACAATTTACAATGACCAATTAACCTACTAACCCTTAAGTCTTTGGACTGTGGGAGGAAGCTGGAGCACCTGGAGGAAACCCACGTAAACAAGAGAAGAAACATTAAAACCTACTTGCAGAGGATGCTGGAATATGATATCTAGGGTATTGTAATGCCAGAGACAGCAATAGTTCAAAGTAGATTTTATTATCAGAGAACATATATGTCCCTACATACCAAAGTTCAAAAGTTCAAATTACATTTATTATCAGAGTATGTATAAATTATACAACCACGAGATCGCCTCCTAACAGGCAGCCACAAAATAACAAACACGAAAGAGCCCATTTAAAAAAAAGACCAACACCCACTGTGCAGAGAGAGAGAGAAAGAAACACAAATCATGCAAAGCATAAAAGCAAGCAGCAGCACTTGGAACGAAAGGGAGTCCATAGACCCGAAGCCTGGAGCAGGACCATAGCCTAGCCTCTGTCCCTCACACAGCAGAGAGAATTGTCACGAAGGTTGCAGCCCACAGAACCTCAGCCTCAGTGCTGCGGAGAGCAGAGTAACCATCATGGAGCAGCCGTCAGGAGTCCTGACGAAGGGTCTCGGCCTGAAACGTCGACTGCACCTCTTCCTAGAGATGCTGCCTGGCCTGCTGCGTTCACCAGCAACTTTTATGTGTGTTGCTTGTTCACTCAATGTCACTTTGCTGTTTTCGGGTTTGCCAAATGCAAACTACTGTCTGCATTATGATGGTGATTATAAGTCCTTTAGCTGTAACACTCTTCAAACTGTTCTGGAAGAGAAAAGAAGGTGCTAAATAAATGCATTTTTTTTTGGTGAGTAAGGAGACCTCGTACACACACTGGCGTCAAACAGTTGGTTGTATTTAATGAAGGCTATTAATCCTGATGACCAGAGATTCTATCTATTCATGAGTTGGAGTCTCATGAATAAACTCAAATTAGGATCAATCGAGATGCAGATGTCATTTTCTGAATTATCCACTTGACCAATAACACTTCCTCCCACCGCCTGCCTGAGGCAGCCACTTCTAATCTTATTTAAAGAGACCCCCAACAGTGAAACCTTAGAGAGATTTTGGAGATACAGTAATTCCTTGCATTAGCTTGTGAGTTTTTGATCTTTGAGGTGTGTGTATTGCTGCCGTATAGTCCTGATTTGTTAGGACATCCTATCACTGGCTTTTTCTTACTGTGAGTTCTTTCAGGAGAAGCTGGAGTAAAGTTCCTAAATGGGGTGGGGGATAGATGAGTGGGGAAGTGGTGTTCAGAGAAATCCAATCCCTCCCAATAAAGATTGAAGGTCAGTGCTAGAGGTGAATATAGGCCTTCCTAGCTTTTCAAACAAGAGAAAATTTGCAGATGCTGGCAATCCTCCAGCATTTTGTGTGCGTCTTGCTTTACAAAGGTCTGATTTACAGGCATCCATGCTTATGAGCAAGCTGATTAAATAATTTTAGGGACAGGGCTGATGACCTTCAGTCATCCGGCTACAATTGTGGTGGAAGAACAAGTGGGGTGGAGATGGGGGGAGGGGGAGGGTGGAGTGGATGGAGCGTTAAATTAATTAACCAAAGCAGACGAAATGGGATTGAGACCAGAAAACAAGAGACGCAGGGAATTGCTAACAGAAAGAAAATGCACGTGAAGTGTTTTCTTTGAACAGACATTGATTTAATCTAAATGGGGTTATTTTGAAGTACTGTGCTATTTGGAAAATCCAGGCTCTTTTATGCATTGGGGATTTGGTTCTGATGAAGATGCAATGTCATTTCGAATCTAATGAAGTTTTCATGATGCTGTCTTTGGATTCATGTATTTATATATTCTTTCAATTTAAGGCCAGGGTTTATTGTTTATCCCTAACTGATCTTGAAGAGGAGGCAATGAACTGCTTTCCTGAACAACAGCATTTCTTCTGGTGAAGGTACATCGGTGAGAGCTTCAGAATTTAGACCTAACCCTAAGGAATGGCCAGCAATAAATTTCTAAGGTAATACTGCCTTTGACCTGGTGGTGGCGCTATCTCCATGCATCGGATTTGTGTGCGTTTATATCTGCATATTGCTTATAGCCCTTCTCAGTCAACCACAACTCCACAAACCATTGGCACCTCGTATTTGGCCCTCTCCTGATCTCACGTCTATGCTGGACCTTCCTGTTTCTCAGGGCCTTCCTGAGGAGTCCAAGTAGTAAAGTGGTGATCCAAGATAGCATTCGTCTTTGCTGGTGGGATGGCTGGGATGTTTGCCATGTCTGTGCCCCTCAGAACCATACAAAGAAGACCTTGTGCCCATCATTGATTTCTTGCTCCTACCTTCCCATCATCTGGAAGCGAATACACAAGTTCTCCATTGACATTGAACTGAACAGGAAAACAATAATTTTATTAAATAGGACCTAGTTCACATTCAGCTGACCAGATTTTCTGGACTACTTGCCTACTCCTTGTCATAGCAACTATTGTGTTAGCCTTACAGTTTCTTTGCTTAGCAAGAGATAAAGAAAGTAAAACTGTTCAGTGCAACGCACTCAAAACACTGGAGGAACTCAGCAGGTCAGGCAGCATCTACGGAAATGAATAAACAGTTGACGTTTCAGGCCAAGACCCTTCTTCAGGACTCTCTTCAGTGATTTCCTTTCTACAGGTATTTGAAGAGCTGGTGTTAAATAACTTCTTGTTTCAGTAATGATTATATTCATGATTAAGATCTCATAAAAGAACAATGAACTCCTTATCTGCATTTGAAGACAAGCCTATACCAATATGGAGTGGAGGACTCTATGCTAAACTGAAACATACTGTACTGAGGAATAGAACAGTGTATGTAAATTCCCAAGCGAGCACTGGCTTCTGCGTGTGTTAGAAGTTACAAATAAAATGAACTGGCAGCACTCGTGGCTTCAACACTCAGTCCCACTCAAATGTTAATAATGCTATGAACAATGTTAATAATGTCTGATGCCGCAGTTTAAAATATGCCCCAGCAATGTACATTGATTGAACTCTGTAAAGTATCTAATTAAAATATGCTGATACTGCTTTAAGAATTTTTGTGTCAGCACTACTTCGGTTGCAGATGCTGCTGGATTAGAGCAGCTCTCTTAAAGCCCTTTTCACCAGAGGAATTACAAGAATGCTTATCCTCAGCCCTTCTCAGAAGCAGAAATCCACAGAAGTTCATAAACAGTTTCTGGAAATTGTTACATAACACTAGTTTTCAGTGTTATGACACTGAAACATTGCCTTTTCCTGCATGGTAAAATGTAATTGAGAATTCTTTCATATCACTGTGGAAATTTGACCAGGTACTTTTGGATGTGATTGACCCTTGAAGGCCTCTGTTGATGTGTGTGTTGGTGTACATGGGACATTGAAGGGGCTGTTCTTGGAAGATTGCAGAGGAACCTGAACCACATTGTCCTACGTTGAACATGGCTGAATAACCTGGTCTCCTCTGTGTTCCACCAGACAAGAAGTCCTGTCATATAAATAATTCTCTGACTGTCTCCAGGCCCACTCTTCCCTGTGCTGCCAATTTCCATTCCCACACCCCTCTTCCCTGGCCACACCAACCTCTCCCCTAACCCTAACACCTGGGCTGTCAAGCGTCCATCTCCTTTGCATGCGGACATAAACTGGTCTGTGATTGTTGAGAATTAGAGATGAACAGTACTGATCAGTTCTGCCTGAAACCTCAGAGTTCGGGTCATGGAATCAGAGAATACTACAGCACAGAAGCAGGCACTTTGGTCCACCCAGTCTGTGCTGACATGTTTTTTTCCTGCCTAGCTGTGTCTAACTGTATCTGGACCATATCTCTCCAAAAGCCCTCTAATCCATGTATCTATCTAAGTCTCTTTTAAATGTTGCAGTCGAACCTGCATCCACCATGCCTGCTGGCAGCTCGTTCCACACTCCCACCACCCTCTAAATGAAGAACTTCTCCTTCAAGGTACCCTTAAATATTTCACCTTTCACCCTAAACTATGACCTCTAGTTCTGGTCTCACCTAACTTCAGGGGGAAAATGCAGTATCCTATCTGTGTGACTCATGATTTTGTATACATCTATAAGATCTCTCTTCATTCTCCTGTGCTCCAAGGAGTAAAATACTAACCCAAGTCCTCATGAACGGTCTTGGCCCAAACGTTGATTGTTTATTTCTCTCTGTAGATGCTACCTGTCCTGCTGAGTTCCTCCAGCATTTTGTGAACCTGTTCATCCTTCCCCTATAACTCGGGTCCTCAAATCTCAGCAAAATACTTGTTAGTTTTCACCGCACTCCTTCAAGCTTATTGATATACTTCCTGTGGGCAAAGTACAAATAACTGAAGTTTTTGGCAGAGAACTATCTCTGGTGTTCCACTACTGTTCTCATTTAGCACACCCATGAGTCATAAAACACAGAATCAGGCCCTTCTGCCCACAATTGCCATGCCAAGCAGTGTACTGATCTATACTAGTGCTATTTACCTGCATTAGTTCCATAACTGTCTATGTCTTGGAGGTTCAAGTGATTTTCCAGGAGCTCCTTAAATGGTGTGAGAATAATTTATCTCTATCTCCACCTCAGGCATTTAGGATACGCCAAGACTTATGAGCAAATATTTATATTCTCTACTCCAGAAAGGGAGCCCTACCTGCTTGGAATCCAGGTTCCAACTTCATGGTCCTAATTATATTTAGCAATATCCGACAGACTGTTTTCTATTTCCATCCTTCTGCATCTACCTCTCAACTATTCTTATCTTGTGAATGAAGCAGCCCACTAATAGCCTGCATTACGTGTCTATATTAAGCTTCAACGAACAGTTCCTTCGGCTACCATGTACGTTAATTGAATTTTTTCGCTAAGCATTTTACTTTTGACAAAAAATCTGATTGTTTTCGTTCAAATGTGTCTCAGAAACATTGGAAGCATTTCAAATAAACTAACGTACATTCTGCAGTCATTGTTGTGTATGGGGAAACACAATCGCAAATTCAAACAAATGTCAGCGAGGTCAATGACCAACTAAGTTGCTTTTTGTTGCGGGAGGAATGTTGGCTAAGGCATTGGTGAACTCCCTGCAGTTCCTCAGACAGGCTGTGGATCCTCCTCAACGGCAAGCAGCAGTTCATTGTCATGTGGCACTTCTGACAAAATGGCATCCTTTCAGAATGGACTGAAATACCAGCCCAGGTTTCAGCCTGAAAGGCCAAATGAGTTGTTTACCATCCACATCACGTCGACTCAGAGGCAAAACGGCTTTCATGAGGAAAAAACCGACAGCATTAATCAATAGACATTGTCGGAGATTAGCTTTAAATCAAAAATTTTAAGAAGGCTACAGCAGGAACTTGGAAATTTGAGACTCTTTTTTCAACCAGCTGCGAGGCAGAAGGGTTTGGGCCATATATGGCCTGAAGCCAGAAACTTAGTTTGCTTTATTAAAGTTACACTCTTTCACTTCCTTGACTCTTTCCAAACAAGCAACCAAAAAAAAAATCTTTGGCAAAGTCTAATCAGTGATGTGACCCATAAACTTGGCATAAAATAAGAACGTAACGAGGAAAGGGAGAATACATCTTTTTCAATCTGTGGGCAATCTCTCTGCTTTCCAAAGAATAAACATAGTTCATGCAGCTGTGTGGGGAGCTTATAAATGGAGATTCTATCATTTTCTGTTGCCTTGTTTCTTGATATTCCTCAGCTTGCCAACATTGTTTCTGTCTCGAATGGCAATATCAAGGTCTGTGACTAATGGGCCCAGCTGGACTTGAGCTATTGTGTTCACTAATAACCCTTGCTTTGGAAATTTCTGCAACTGTTTATATGATTATGAGTGTCCTGCTGGCATATTTAATGAAAAAGCTTTTTTCCTCCCCCTCTTCTGTTGAATGGAGAATTTATGAGCATCATTTACCTATTGGTGAATTATGTCAGGAACTGCAGGCAGCTTGCGGCTGTGTGCCTTCGTCACCTTCCAATCACCTATCACCTATAGCTTCATTTGTAT
The DNA here is from genome assembly GCF_030028105.1 of Mobula birostris. NCBI lineage: Eukaryota > Metazoa > Chordata > Chondrichthyes > Myliobatiformes > Myliobatidae > Mobula > Mobula birostris. The sequence continues at coordinate 24,895,627 of NC_092393.1, forward strand.
TATAGTCAATTGAGAAATAAAAGGGGTGTACAATGGTTGCTATGATTAATACAGAGCAGAAAATACTCTCTGAAGTAAGATATTGAAAGCCAACTTTGGATCTTTAGTATTTAGAATTTAAATATTGGGTCTTTTCAAGAAGCCCGCCAGAGTTTAACAGGGGAGGAAAGCAAACGATTCTGAGGTTTTTCATTGAATTTCTTCTTGCCTCCTCTTATCCTATGCTCTTCTTCTCCCTCAACTCTCCTGTGCATCTTCGACGCTCAACCAATGATGGCAATTCCTTTGGTTCCTTAGGCCCCAAGTTCTGGATTTTCTTCTCTCTGCCTCCTTAAACTGAAATGCTAACATGCTCTTTCTTAACTTCTTTCTAATTATTACATTTTCAGAGCACAGGTGTTGCTAGCACGATTTGTTGCCTATCCTTAATTGCCCTTGAGAAGTTTGTAGTGAGCTATCCTCTCTGAACTACTGGTGTCCTTCAGGTGAAGATATTCCAGCAGTGCATTTGGGGAAGTAGTTCCATGATTTAGACCTGGCAATAAAGAAAGAGCAGCAACATACAATCAGTGGCCACTTTATTAGGTACCCCTTAGGTACTAGATTGTTAATGCAATATCTAATCAGCCAGTCATGTGGCAGCAACTCAATGCATATGAGCATGCAGACATGGTCAGTTATTGTTCAGACCAAACATCAGAATTGGGGAGGAATTCTGATCTGTGACTTTGACTGTGGAATGATTGTTGATGCCAGGTTGGGTCTTTTGAATATCTTAGAAAGTACTAATCTCCTGGGTATCACAGTCTCTAGAGTTTATAGAGAATGGTGTAAAAAACAAAAAAAAACATCCAGTGAGTGGTAGTTCTCTGGGTACTCCTGGTACTCCTTTTTAGTGTGAGAGGTCAAAGAGGTATGGCCAGATTGGTTAAAGCTGACAGGAAGGTGACAGCTACCTAATAAAGTGGCCACTGAGTGTATTGAGTGAGAATGTGGGAATGCATCACTCTGAGCTACTGCATTGGCTTTCTGTATCTTTTAGAATGGATTTGAAAGTTCTCTTACTCGTTTTCAAAGCTCCTAAAGGTCTGGGACCAGAGTACCTCACAGAGTTGTTTTCATTTTACAGTATAATCCTGCCTGAGCTCTCAGGCTCACAAGAGAAGATTGAAGCAGTGCTACAGGCATCCAGACTGGAGAATGTGTCACAACTCAGGTCATAATTGGACCTTGTAAACTACTACTACTGGTGTCTTCCAAACACTGCTACAGTGTAGCATCTATTGAATGCACTGCTACAGGCAGGAGCAAAGTGGGAATGGTCAGAAGGTTGTGAAAAAGCATTCAAGGAAACTAAGATATTAATAATATTTGATGAACTGCTCACCCATCACACACAACCTTGCCCATCAGGAGTGTGATGTGTCCCCTACAGCACTGGAGCTGTTTTGTCACATGTTATGAAAGATGGATCTGAACACCTGATTGCATTTGCATCAAGATCGCTGATGAGCGCAAAACGCAACGATAGACAAATCGACTGAGAGGTCCTAGGTCTAGTAAGGGGAGTAAAGAATTTTCACCACTACCTCTATGGGCAAAGATTTGCACTAGTGATAGATCACCAGCTCCATGTGTCTATTTTCAATCCCAAAAAGGGAATTCTAGTGATGACTGCTACCTGGTAAAAATATCAGGCACTATTCCTCGGAGCCCTGTGTCTTATGACATAGAGTTCAAAGTACCAAGCAGCACAACACTGATAGCTTCTCACGCCTTCCATTATTGGTAACTGAATAAGAAAAGTCTTCATACTATGACCCAGCAGAAGTGTTCCACACTGCATCGGTGGACCAGATGCTGGTAATAAATTCCAAAACAAGGAATGACTCGACATTGTCAGAAGTCTATGAAATTACCACTTAAGGATGGCCAGCTCATGGTGACCCTATGTTTCCAGAGTTCTCAACGAGACGAGAATCAACTGTCAATATGTCAAAGAACACTGATGTGTGGATCTCGTGTTGTGGTTCCCTTTAAACAGCACACCAGAGTGTTAGAAAATCTTTATGAAGACACCTGGGTGCAGTGAAGATGAAGAGCCTCACCTGGAGCTACGTGTGGTGGCCAGTAAGAGATACACAGATTGAAGACTTGGCCAAAAGCTGTTCAGGATGCCAAAAAGTTCAAAATGCACCCCCGCAGGCACCATTACACCCGTGGGAGTGGCCGTCATCACCGTGGCAAAGAGTACATATTGACCTTGCTGGGCCAATCGTGGACTCCATGATGGCTGTGGATGCTCATTCAAAGTGGCTGGAGGTTATACCGATGAAGTCAACCGCCTCAGCAAGGACTGTCTCCACTCTGAGGACTATCTTACCAGACAAATTGTGAGTGACAATGGACCACAGTGCACATCAGAAGAATTCTGATTGTTCATGGAGAAAAGTGGCATCAGACATTTCACCACCCAGCAACAAATGGGTTAGCAGGAAGGTTTATCCAAACCTTCAAGAAGCCCATTAAAGTGATGGACAAGGAGGACATGGCTCTACAACACAAGGTGGACAACTTCCTTTTTGCGTAGTGGAACTCTGTTCATGTGATGACAAATCAAACACCTGTAATGCTGTTCATGAACAGGAATCTGAGATTTCGCATGGACCTCCTGAAACCAGATCTACAGAGGGAAGTGCAGAATAAACAGTCCAGCCAGTTGCCAAGAGAAGCAGCAAAGAGCTTCGAGATTGGACAGGAAGTCCCTGTATGAAGACAAGTGATACCCAGAAGGACTGCTACAAGAACTGGACCACTGATGTTCACAGTGGATGTTGGAGATCAGACATGGAGACGTCATGTGGACCAGATACTGGATGCTCAACCAAAGAACACACCTCAGTTGATTGTATCCAACAAGACGGACACATTACAGTCACCAAACTCACCTTTCAGTGATGACAGCAACGTGACACCAGAAACTGAGAAAGTTGTTTTAGAAAAGACACCTACCAAACCTGACACCACTCCACAGGCCCAGAGGCACTCTCCTGAAAGAAACAGAGCACCACCCAAAAGACCGAACCTTTAGAACTGTGAAGTTAGTTATGGACTGGTATTGTGAAAGCACGTTTATTTGGAATATGAGTTTATGAAAGGGAAATTGAATGTTTTGTACATATACAGTTCTATGTTGCATTAATCTATAGGGGGAGGAAGTGTAATGTATGGATCTATTTCTTTTCGAGCAACGCTAAAAAGTAAACAAAGTAAAGACTGCTACCATTGGGTTCATAATATTTAGTAGTGCACATTGTTTACTTGTGGTAGTTTTAAGTAAAGTATTTAGATATTTGTGTTGAAATTTATACTGCAAGCAGGGTATTTAACATAATGGGGATTCAGTAATTATGGTAATTGAGCAATTACAGAGAAGTATGCCAGACTAAATATTTAAGACCCATTTAATCAGGAGATTTACTGAAACTAATAGTGCCCAAAGTAGGTATGTCAGAGATGTTAGGAACAGCCCAGAATAAAAAGTTTAGTACTCTGGAAGACTTAAAAAAGACAGTAAATTTATATTTGCTTTATTTTGTAACTGTATATGGATATAAAAAAGTTGTATAATTTCATATTGTCAGCATTATGTAATGTACGTAGGTAGCTTATGGTTTTCACAGGCCCATTACTGCTTTTAATTGTATTTAAATGAATGTATCTTTAAGAACCTGTGTACCTCATGGTGTGACATGATACAGTACTGTACCAAACACTCTTGTTTCATTCTGAAATTGTTGTCCCCCAGAAAAACATGTTCTGTTGTTAGCTCCATGTAATCTGAGTAATGTCATTTCCAGCAGAATCAAATACCACAAAGAAAAAATGGCGATTTGATAATAAAAGAAATTGCTTCTATTCAATCAAATTTAACTTTTTTTTGGGGCCTGGTTTGAATGAATGTGCTTAGGTAATATTTTATATTCCTGTTAAAGTTTTATTTTGGAGTTTCGGAAGGGTATTATCAAATATTTTACAAGGTGGTTAGTGCTTTAAAAAAGTGTTCTGAGGGTGTCTATACATGAAACAACAGATGTTCTGGCTGCAGGTTTGCCCGCTACCTGCTCGAATGGTAAAAATCGAGTGAACTGTAGGCCTTTTCTGGAATAAACGCTGTTAACTCACAAGTTAGATATCAGAGCATCAATCCAGAAATGGTCTAACTGAGCAGGTTGCTATTGATTTAATAAAGCAAAAAAAGATGTGAGAAATTAGCTGCAGTGTGGAATTAATTACTACATCTAAGCCAACTACTTGTAGGGGCATTGCAAATAGTTTCCAATTCTTTGAAAAGTTGTACTTGCAAGGATCTTACGCTGACCAGAGTTCATCCAAAATGTTAAAAAAAAGAGAGAGTGCAATGCCCTGTTGGTTAGCAACCACGAATGCAGTAAACCTACTGAGTCAACTAACCCTTTGTTGTTTTGGAAGGTCCAATGTGTTGAAGAGGCCACCATTATAAATTGTTAATTCTGATGAAGTCTGACTGGGTTGAAAGGGTTTAGTGAAATTATTGATTGCAAGCCTTTCAAGTCTACCGTATATCTGCACTAATCTGGTTTAAGCCTGTAATGTCTCAAAAGCCTTTGATCAGACATAATCCAAATAAGTCTAGCCTATGTGGGCCAATATAGCCCTACTCTGGGGAGAATTCAGCTCAGTTCTGGTATGCATTGACGGGGAAATCATTGTGAATTCACAAACCAGACTCTTACACCCAGAGATCTGATGGTTGCTGTTCTGTCAGATTCAATGATACGCTGTCGAACTAATGAACAGTAAAAGGGGAGAATTAAAAAGGCAGGCCTGTCAATCAGTGATGACGAAGTCTAAAATATGTGTTTGATCATTTTGTGCAGGTATCGCAAGCTTTTGTGTTGTGAGGAGAGCCTCAAATGTCAGCTTCTTTAGCCCAAACATCATGCTCTTTTTGCACCAATCACAATCTGCCCATTAAGTCCTCAAGGGAAAACTTACATTCATCAAAAAGAAGATTTGGAGTGATTTCAGCATACACAATGCCAAATATATTATTCTCTGGGAAATGAGGCAAATTGGAAAGATATAGAGTAACCACAAAATCTCTTTGAAGGCTTTTTTGAAATGCCACCCATGCAGATAGAAGAAAATAAAATAGATGGGTTAGGGTAAAAAGTGCAAATTTGGCAAAATGCATCACTTTATGACAGGTAACCTTTTGTTCCTTTAGCTTTGAGCTATTTCCTACTATCTGGTTGTGGCTTTCCTTGAACAGTGTGCATTTCTTATGGAATTATTTTTTACGTATTTGCCAGAACACAGGTGCTGTCAAATTCCTCCTTTGTGCTCCCTTGCTTTAAAGAGAGAGTTGCTCTGTTACCTACACAGGCTAAAGTAGAAAATATTTTGCACAGAATAGTTTATTAAATTATTTGTGCTTAAGAGCTTTTTGGACTATTAAAGTCATATTAGCCAAACAAGTGAGTTCAATAGTTGAAATTTAGTGTGTTGACTTTTCTAGAGCAGAATGTTTGAAGTGTAAATAGAAATGCATTTCTAGGAATACATCTGTCAAAATTTTCAAAAGTATGGAGTTTCAGAGTGAGCTCCACAACTAACAATCCTTCTCAAATAAAATGTATTTTTAAAGCACGTCTCAAGTTGCATGAGAAGCAATTTTAAGTGGACTTGACCCAAAAACAGAGCAGTGGAGATAATTTAGCAGTAAACAAGATTTTATTGATAAATTGCAAAATAACTCGCCACAAGGGGCCACAAAATGAGAGAGAACAGATACTTAACATGACCAGGCAACAAAGTACCTGAAGGCCAGGAGCAACTGGTTGAGGCTGGCTGGTTTGTTATGAGTGAACAAGGATTGTGGATAAGAGCTGCATTTAAATAGGCTACAGGTGATGAGCTTGAAAGCAAGTGGTGGGTGACTCCTGTTGGCTGGGTGGAGACAGGGAGGACACTGAATGCATTGCATGTGCAGGCCTGACACAGAGGCTCCCCCGCCCCCAGAAGGTCCAGGGTGATCCAGATGGGTCCAGTGGAACACCTCGTTGAGCGATGAATCCAAGGTGTAATTTGACGGTACCAAAGGTTTCTCCCCTGGGCCAGACACATCCCAATCGACCAGGTAGTGCACATCTTATGCCTCAATGTCTCAATCAGCAAACTGTGTACACTGGACCACCTTTGACCATCTTTGATTCAGCTCAGGTGGGTTGAGAGGTCCATGGATTACAGACTTGAGACAGGACGTGTGGAAGTTGGGTGTGATCCTGAGGGATGCTGGCAGCTGGAGGCGGTAAGGGACTGTACTGATGCGATGGGTAATCTCAAAGGGACCCACGAACTGGGGCGAGAGCTTGCAGGAGTCGATGAGTAGGGTCAGATCTCAGGTGGACAGCCGGACATGGTTGCCAGGCTGGAGTACTCTGGCTGAGCAGCAGAGGTGGCTAGCCTGGCCCCAGTGGGTCTGGTTGGCAGCTAGGATGGTCCTCCATGCCCACTTCCAAGCATTCCAGCATCGGTGATCCAGGACCCTGGCGGACAGGGCCACCACCAATGGCTCCTCCACAGGGAAACCATGAAGCATTTCAAGGGGGGAACATACCTGTGGCAGAGGAGGCGAAACATTTGTAGGGCAGTTCAGCCCAAAGCAGAAACTTCTCCACTTGCTGACTGGCTCTCCCTGATTGACATTTGGTCTGCGGATGATAGCCAGAGGACAAACTCACTAAGGTGCGGAGCAGGGAGCAGAGTTTTGTCAGAAGCAGGAGATGATTTATGGGCCCTGGTCCGACACCATGTCCTGTGGGAAACGTGGTGATGAACGTCATGTTTCAGAGCCAGGTTTGTCATCTCAGTGGCTGATGGAAGCTTGGGGAGAGCAATGAAGTGGGCCACCTTGAAGAACTGGTCCACCACTTTCATGATCATCATAGCCCCACTGGGAGGCGGCAAACCCGTGATGAAATCCATGACAGTGTGGAACCACAGGCATTGAAGGACCAGGAAGGGCCTCAGGAGCCTGGAGCACCACTGTTTGGAGGAATCGGACTGCTTAGATTGAGGACGGGCAGTGATGAACTGACATAGGGCTGTAATCATGGTGGCCCACCAGAACCAGCACTGTTGAAAATCCATGAGCGGCCAGAGAGGGTGAGGAGTGGGTTCACTGAACTGCCTCAGAGTGCACGGCCGCAAGCGCATACACGTGATTGTCAGGTGCGTCGGCCAGTGCAGGCTCCTGCTGTAGGACCTGGCGGATCTGTTTCTCAAGGTCCCAGATGATCGGGGTACGGATCTGTGAGGATGGAATGATGGGTTGAGAGTTAATCTGTTTCAACTGGGTCAGACTCTCATGGACAGGATATCTGCCTCAGTGTACTTGGAGCTGAGCTGGTAGCAGATGAAGTTGAACTATGGATAAGAGATTGGTTTAAATAGATTGCAGGTGATGAGTTTGAGAGCAAGTGGTGAGGTCCAGTGAGACTGACGTGGGTTGAGTGACAGCTCTGTTGTATGGATATGAGGTTCTGGAGGTCTGTCCAGATCAGGAAGGGCTCAATGTTTCCCATCACCCAATATCTCCATTTCCTCAAGACGTAGTTAATATTAATTAACTCTCTGTCTCTTCCTCCATAACAACACTGTGTAGAATCTGGCATTCGAGGCTCTTCTCACAACAACACAAAAGCTTGTTCAAGGGTGTGTCTTCCTACCCAGTCCTTGCCAGGAGAGGATGGCACTGGTACCCTCTCCCAGTGAGAGGATACCAGTGACTTGGGCTATGATGCTGGAATGAGAGGCTGTGGGAAGCTTAGGAGATAGAAGGCCCCTCATCTTTACCAGGTGGTGTTGATTTTCCAGACACAGTGAGCATTTGATGTGTGGGTACTCCGTAGTAAGTGCACAAGATGTTTCTCCACTATGCTCATTCTCCCGGGTGGCGGAGGGGGGAGGGTGGGTATTGGTTAAGGGAGCTCTCCCTACCTACATGGGTTCTGGTCACGTTGATGATGCTCCTCCAGCCTGAAATGGTTCTGGGAACAGAGCTAAAGTTCTAGTTGATGATCTGGAGGGTCATTACATAAAATGCTTAACGATTTGGAGGGCAGAATGATGAAGCTGATGAAGGGTCTTGGCCCGAAATGTCGACTGTGCTTCTTCCAATGGATGCTGTCTGGCCTGCTGCGTTCCACCAGAATTTTGTGTGTGTTGGTGGAATGATGAAGCTTTTGAAGATGGCGGGCATCTCCCAGGTAGACAGTTCATCTTTGAAAGGCTCTGAGAGGCCGTGATGGTAATGGGGCCGCAGTGTCTCTGCACACCAGCCACACCTCACCGCAGTGGTCCTGAATTCCACAGTGTAATCCAGCACCGAGTGTCAGCCTTGATGCAGGCAAAGTATTCAATCTGCTTCCCCTCCCTTCCATTTCCTGGAAAACCCAGTGCAGTTCAGTAGTAAATTCTTCATATTTATTGCAAATGGTGCGTTCCAAGGCCCAGGTCAAAGCTCACCCAGTCAGGCGAGAAATGGTGAAGGCAAACTTGGCTCGTAGAATAGTGATGGCCGGAGCTTGAAGCCTATGATGCACTGGGACTGGAAACTGCGGCAGCAGGTTAGGGATCTATTGCAGTTTTTGAGCACCGGAATCTGGGGCTCTGAGGGAGAAGGTTGGCAGGCGCAGGGTTGCTCTATCGAGACGGAGAGTTGGTTGAGAGGGGTGAGCTGATGGTTTCCTGATGCTTTGGGATCTTGTGCTGCTGCTAACTGACAACTTCCTTTGAGGGAGCGAAGTCTGCTGTGTCAATCATTGGTTCACTTATCTTGTCAAGAAATGTAGAGGAGGCTTGACTTAAACACAGAACAGTGGAGACAATTTAACAGTAAATTATATTTTACTAATAAACTGCAGAATAGCAAGCCACATGGGGCTGTTACGTAACCGGCAACAATGAATATCAATCACGACAGGTTATATAAAAACAACCAAACACTTATTAAACACGGACAAACGATAAGGGAAAAACAAACGAAAACCTTAACCGGAGGTTAACTGATATGCAGCCGTTCAATGAATCGTCACTCGGCACTGGTTCTTAAAGCGTTAAATGCGAAAACAGTTCTTAAAACTATAAAGTCAGATATAGTTCTTAAAATGGTATATTTGAAAGTCCAACAGATTTATATGTTCAATTGGGAGAGACTTCTCTGGAGAAGGATTTCTTCATAGACGTGACTTTCCTGCTGGTTCTGTCCAAAGGATTCACGATGCAGTAAGTAAACAGTTTAAAACAACTGACCTTAAATTCCTTTAGACAGAGCAAACCTTTGCATGAACTCTTTGCTCTTTTCCAAGAGTTACCTCCAATGCAGGTCATTACTCCTTCAACGAAGACTCAATAAGGTCGATCCTTTGTCAAACTGCCAAACGATGCCGACTCCTCTCGATCCTTTGGTCCTGTACTTTGATAAAGTCTTCACTCTTCCTTCTACAGCTGCAATAGGGTAAATCAGCACATCTGGCCAAAAATTTCCAGGCCAATAATATTGTATCTTGCAACAGAATGCACAACCGTTTCAAAAATGAAACTGCGTCACAAAAACAAGCAAGCAACAGAAACGAAGACACAGCACATTCTACCTGGAAATCTACAAACTAAAAACTAACTGCATCATCTGGGATCTTCCCTTATATACCCATGGTGCACATGTCAACACATGACCTCACATCGGTGGGAAAATCACATCAGGTGACCTCCAAAAGACCATTACATCATCCTCACAAGAAAAACCAGATCTCCTTGAGGCATGTAACAGGGCCACAAGACAGAAGAGAACAGATACTTAACACGACAAAGCAACATAGTAACTGAAGGCTAGGAGCAACCGGTTGAGACAGGCTGGTTCATATGAATGAACAAGGATTGTGGATGAGAGCTGGGTTTAAATAGGCTGCAGGTGATGAGTTTGGAAACAAGTGGCAGGAGATTCCTGTTAGCTGAGTGTAGACTGGCAGGAGCCTGCATGTGCAGGCCTGACACTTCAACATGGTTCACTAGAGCAGAGGTTCCCAAGGTGGAGTCCATGGATTCCCTCAATTAATAGTCAGAATCCATGGCATAAAAACGTTGGGAACTCCTGCACTAGAGGACTGCTTTCCTTTGTGAGCATTGTAAGCATTCCATTTACACAAAAATAACAATATAAGAAGAAATAAAGCATGCACAATACCTATTTGTATTTATTTAGAGCTTTTAAAATATGTACTGAAATGGAAACATTATAAAGCACTTCAATAGAAACACTAGCAAAATTTGACACTTAAAGAATTGCAGATGCAAGGACGAATCTAAAATAAAAGCAGAAAATTCTAGAAACACTCAACAGATTAGGCAGTGCCTGAAGGGAAATGGATGATCAAAGAGCTCAGAAAACAAATAGGTTGCTGAGGTGAATCCACTGTTTATGGAGCAGAGTGATTCATAAATCAATGAGAATAGCCAGAAAGAAAGAAAACAGTGAACGGGAGATATAAAAGCTGTAAAAACTGCTGATGAGAGCTGTTATTCATAGGTAGGCCTGAGGCTCAGAACCTCTCAGTGGTGTTCTGCAAAATGATCACTCAATCTGTGCTTGGATTTTGTAGGGGAGAGGAGTCTACATTGTGAGCACTGAATGCAATATACCAAGTTGAAAGAAACTCACATAAGTCACTGCTTCATCTGAAAGGACTTGCTTGCACCTCATGTTGATAGAAATGTACCAGGTAAAAGAGCAGCTCCTGTATTTGTACCGAGCTACTCAGCAGATACTAGGATAGGAACGAGGTGGGTTTTACAGCATACCATCAAGGACTCCAGAAGTGTAAAGACAAAGGTTCAGGGTAGGGGTATCAGAATCCAGGTGGTTAGAAGTATGTCCACAAATGGTAGGAAATCTGGAATATACAGCAGTCCCAAAGTGCAGGAAAAAGATGTAAGAGGATTGTAAGGAAATTACAAATGTGAAGAGCTGGATCACTGGAGCTATTTAAAGATGTGATAACTTTTTAAAAGACAGGGACTTGAGGGCTATGGAATACTGCCACAGAAAAAGACATGAGGTATGAAGTTAAATGCTAGGGCAAGCCTGACAGGCCCAATGGCCTAACTCTGCTGTTCTCTTTCAACTTTGACTTTGATTCTCTTGTATTGCAGATACAACAAGCAAGAATACCATATAAACAAAAACAGTATAATAAAGATAAACAGAAATAAAAAGAAGACACAATTTATACAGGGGTCCAATAAAAGCTGATGTAGATGGGCCACATTAGTTATAACTACAATATGTTGGCAACTTGGTGAACTTATCTCGTGGTGGCTACCCTCCTGAATTTGACTTCCCATTCCCATTCTAGCATTTCTGTCCATGGCCTCTTCGACTGCCATGATGAAGCCAACTTCAAGGATTGAGGAACAACACCTCATATTCTGCCTGGGTACCCTCCAAACTAATGGCACGAACATCAATTTCTCTAATTTGAGGTAATTTCTCCCCCCCAACCCCCATTCTCTCTTTTTTCTACTCCCCGTTCTCGTCACTCTCTCAGTCCTTCACTTCTCCTCACCTGCCCATCACCTCCCTCTGGTCCCTTCCTCCTTCCCCTTCTTCCATGGTCCACTGTCTCCTATTAGCTCTTCAGCCTTTCACCTCTTACACCTACCCCAGCCAGCTTCTTACATAGTCTCCACTCTCCCTCCCACCCACCCCTCCCCTTATGTAGCCTCACCTATCACCTGCCAGCTTGTACTCCTTCCCCTTCTCCTCTGACCCCTTCCTTTCCAGTCCTGATGAAGGGTCTTTGTCCAAACCTCGAATGTGCATTCCCCTCCATTGATGCTGCCTCACCTGCTGAGTTCCCCCAGTATTGTGTGCATTTTGCTTAAGATTTCGAAGAATTTTTAGGATCTCTTGTATTTAGAATATATAAACACTCATGCATATATGCTAACGAATGGAAGCAGAACGTTTCAGGCAGAGTAAGGAGGTCTCATAATCATTCACAACTGCACAGCTGGGAAATGGAGAAGGCTCCATGAATATCCATGTATCCAGCACCTAGTAGTGTAGATAGGACTGATATGATTTAGATCTTCATCCAGAGGTGCAGAATCGATGATCTATCTTCACCTCCTCCAGGACTCCTGTCCATCACAGAAGCCATTTCTCAGCCACCTTTGTTAATTGACAACGGATGGCTATAACCTGTGCTCAGGTGTTGAATATAAGGTGCAGAGCCTGCAGAGTTTCTAGCCAAACTCAGTCATTTGCAAAGTAATAGAAGCTTAGTCTTGCCAGGGACCCCTCTTTGCCCACCTCCAAACGCCTCCTCTTGTCTTTGGATCTCATTAAAGCCTTGATTTAGGCATGGTTAGAAGAGTGGGGGTGACTGTTCTTGACATACAGATTAGACATCACTCCTCTAATAAAGTTAAAGTGGGTGGGAATCTGATGGAAACATTCCATAACGCGAATCATACCCCACACAAGGGAAAATGATTATTGTTGTGAACTTAGCTTTGAGGTGTTACTGCAAGAATTCCTTGGCACAGTAATGCGTAACTGCTTGATCTGTGGAGATACCTTCTGGTAATTGTAAAAAGTTCAATTTGGTCCATTCTGTTTGCACTTCCTTAGATAATGTATTAATCTTTGTATAAAAACAGCAAATCCTGGAAAGCTTGCAATATGGAAATCAGTGGAAAGTAAAAAGAGTTGCTGTCAGTAATGGTAATGATGGATCACTGTAAAAACCCACCTACAATTCAGGGAAGGACATCTGCCATCCATACCTTGTTTGATCTACCTGTGACTCTAAATCCAAAAATATGATTGACTTGTAATTGCTCTTTGAACTTTCCTTCTACGCCTGGGGACAATTAGGAATGGGCAATAAATGGCCTAACAGTGATCCCCATCCTGCAAATGGGTAAAAGTAACATACTAATGCCTGGTACGATCACTTCCACAACAGTATGGCTAATCTCCATGTGACGGTTTAGGCATCACTGGACCGACCACATAAATACTGTGGTAACATGAATAAGCCAAGAACTAGATGGTCCGTGGCTAGTGAGGCACTTCCTGATACACAAAGATTTTTCCTGGATTTAGGCATGTTAGAATTATACTAGAATACTCTCTGCTTGCCTTGATGAATGTGGGCCCCATTCATGCTCAAAAGGCTTAATAAAGAAGCCCACTTAATTAGAAATCCCATCCACTACACTACTGGCATACTGGATGCTGTGTGCCATTTACAGAAGGCATTGCGACAATTTGCTGAAGATTCTTTCACCCCTTTCTTAAACATGTGACCTTTGCCACCCAGCAGGCGTGCAGGTGCCCGGTGATACCACCACAGAGTTACACAGCTGTGAAACAACCCCTTCATGCTGACTGAAATGGTAATCTGAGCTAGCGCTGTTTACCTGCATTTAGTCTGTATTACTCTAAGCCTTTTTTGATCCAATTACCTATCCAACTGTCTTTGATATGTTATAATTGTACCTTCCTCTGGCAGCTTATTCCATAAACCAACCACACTCTGTGTGGAAAAAGTTACCCCTCACGTTCCTTTTAAATCTTTCCTCTCTCATTATCTTCAGAATTTGCACACATTGTCCTGAATTGGAAATTTAATGCTGGTTCTTCATTACTGCCAGGCATGGGTTTATGTAACAGCATAGTTGGTCCAGCTTAACCTCGCAGATTGCAGCCATTTCAGAAGGCAGCCTGCTATCATGTCACAAGAGCAATTAGAGATGGACATTAAATACTTGCTTTTTCAGTGATGCCCAGATCCTCGGAGAGAATGGAAAAGAAACATGACTGTAAGATACACAGGATATGGGAAGGGGGTTTTACAACATTACCAGAGATACTGCATAAACACTGAAGCAATAAACAACATGAAGATACCAACAGGAGCAAAAATGTGGGGAAAAATCCATAATAAACTTTTGATTCAGTGGTAGTTGGGGTGTGAAAATCATGTAAAATAGGTTTATAGTATTTCAACAACATAGAGAAAAAAATCCAAGCAACACACACAAAATGCTGGAGGAACTCAGCAGACCAGGCAGCAGCTGTGGAAAAAAGTAGTCGATGTTGCGGGCCGAAATCTTTCGACAGGTTTGTCAATCATTAGCTGTGAACAGATCTTTATTCAGGATGTTTGATATGCTGCTTGATGCTTGCTAATGGCTTGTGATAGAACCCTTGTCCCAGCTGTGTACTTGTTGTGTGTGAATGACCAAGCTATTGATAGAAGATATACAGTTCTTTCTTTAAATTCATAATAGCTCCTCATGTTGAGGTGAAGTAACTTGTCTTATTATGAACTGACATTTCTCCATTTTGGTGTCGCGGCCTATTGCAGCTCGGGAAAGCGGACATCGGAAGCGCTGCACGAGGACACAGAAACGCAGTAAGTATGCTGGTACTCGGGCAAGACTTTGAGTGGATCCCTGTAGGCCCACGCTCGCGACAATTCTACTCAGTAATGTCCCATCGCTAGAAAACAAGCTGGATTACCTGTGTCAGCATTTGAACCGACGGGAGATGAGAGACTGCTACACACTGGTCCTAATGGAAAGGTGGCTTCAGGACACTACTCCAGACTCAGCAATCCAGCTAGAAGTGACATAAGGTATGCAATTACGACCTAAGTGCCGACAGCGAGAGATGCTGGAGCAGATCAATAATTCACTGACTTTAAAAGGGACTGCGCAGAAACAAAGGGAAAACAATAAATGCTAGGCCAACCGGCCATTAACTAGAACCTTCAAACTAAAGCCAACGCCAATACAATGGCTCGGCAGCAACAGCTTTACACTAAATAAGTACCTTTCCTTAACAACATCAGTAGTCTCCTTTCCCAGAAACAGGACAACGGTAAGCAGGGAGCATTGATGTTGCTGTGCTTTTGCTCAAGTCTTGACAAGACTGAAATGAGTGGAAGGGAGTTAAATACCACCACAATGAAGCAGTAATCGGGTGGAACATACAAGCTCATGAGCATAATTGCCGATCCTGTTCCGTGGCCCACCTGCAAAGACGTGCAGGCCTTGCAGTAGGGTCTGCGGTTGTGACAAGGCCCGCTCCCGAGGTGCAGTTCCTGAGGCGACAGAGACCTATGCCTGCCGGAAGTCGCAGATGAGAACCTTGTCCAGGATGTCATGGGCCAGAACCTGGGAACATTCCTCCAGGGTCATGAGGTACAGGCCTCTGTGCCACACCCAGCAAGATGCCAGGAGGCCCCACACAGAACAGAGCAGGGACCCATCCACCAAGTGGGGAGTAGTGGGAGGTATAACTGGAGCAAGGGAGAAGTAGTCATTGGCTTGAGCTGGGAAACTTGCAACAGTGGGTAAATCTTTATTGATGATGGTAGGCGCAACCTATATGAGACATAGAAACATAGAAAACCTACAGCACAATACAGGCCCTTCGGCCCACAAAGTTGTGCCAAACATCTCCCTACCTTAGAAATTACCTAGGGTTACCCATAGCCCTTTATTTTTCTAAGCTCCATGTACCTATCCAAAAGTCTCTTAAAAGACCCTATCGTATCCACCTCCACCACAGTTGCTGGCAGCCCATTCCACGCGCTCACCACTCTCTGTGTAAAAAAACTTACCCCTGACATCTCCTCTGTATCTACTTCCAAGCACCTTAAAACTGTGCCCTCTTATGCTAGCCATTTCAGCCCTGGGAAAAAGCCTGTGATTATCCACACGATCAATGCCTCTCATCTTCTTATACACCTCTATCAGGTCACCTCTCATCCTCTGTCGCTCCAAGGAGAGAAGTGTGGGGCCAAATAGGAGCTTTCAAGGGAAGATGACTACGTGCCAGCCAGACGCTCACACCTGGCTTGAGAGGCCTCACCTGTCGATGGAGCCGATCAGCCAGCCGGGCATGTTGTTTCTGAGCACACAGCAGGGAAGCTCTGGCCACTCTCCATGTGCACTTGTTGCATGGGCCCAACTGTTCAGCAGCAGGAACTCCCATATCATTCTCTGAGTGGAGGCAGGAATCCCTGCTGGCATTCAAAGGGGATGTACCAGTGGAGGATAACTGGAGGTGATCGTGGGCGATCTTGGCCCAAGCCCATTGGGAGCTCCAGGACGTGGGGTTGGATGAGACATGGTAGCACTGGGTTGTCTCCAGCTCCTGATTAACTCTCTTAGTCTGGCTGTTAGATTGGGGGTGGAAACCAGATGAGAGGCTGTGTGTGGCTCCCACAAGAGAACAGAAGGCCTTCTAAAAATAGTATGTAAGCTGTGGTCCTCAATCAGACATTATGTCCTGCGGGAAGCCGTGGAGCCAGGACACATGTCCATGAGGTTGCAGTCCCATGAGCTGATGGGGGCTTAGGGAGAGCAATGAAATGTGCAGTCTTAGAGATCTGGTCCACAACCAACAGAATAGTAGTGTTTCCATCAGACAGGGGCAGACCAGTGATGAAATCCACCAAGAGGTGGGACGAGGGGCGGTGAGGTAGTGGACATTGCAGACATGTAGGGTCTACTATGTTTACTCTCTTGTTGTGGATGCAGGTGGGACAGGCAGAGATGAAGCTGTGGACGTCCTAGGACATAGTTGGCCACCAAAGTCATCTCTTGATAAATTCCAGGGTCCATTGAATCCCTGAATGTCCACCATACAGGAGGAGTGACCCCCATTCCAAAACCCTGGGGTGAACAGTGGCAGGGACTAACAGCCGGATGAGAGATCCCCTGCCTGGGCCTGGATCTGAATGTTGGCCAATGCTCAGCTCCACCTCTACATCCCAAATCACCGGAGCAGCAGTGCATGAGTGAGAAAGGATGGACTCTGGATTGTTGTCAGAATACTGGGAGAAAGCATCGGCCTTGTTATTCTTGCTGCCAGGATGGTAGGTGAGGGTGGAATTAAACCCGGTGAAGAAGAGAACCCAACAGGCTTGTCAGGAGTTGAGTCTCTTGGCGTTTCGAATGCAGGAGAGGTTTTTGTGATCTGTCCTACCAAGAAGGGTGCTCTGCCCTCTCTGCCCCCTCCATGCTTCCAGGGCCTCCTTGACATCTAGAAGTTCCCAGATCCTGACGTCGTAGTTACACTCGGTAGGAATCAAATGGCGGGAAAGAAAGGCACAGGGGTGAAGCCGGGTATCCTCAGAAGAGCATTGAGAGAGTACAACTCCAATCCCAACATCTGATGCATCCACCTCGACGTTGAACGGATAGGATGTGTCTAGGTGTTGCAGCACCGGGGCAGTGGTGAAGCATCACTTTGGTTCCAAGAATGCTTGGCCTACTTCATTTGGCCAAAGGAATCCTGCAGAGGTCGTCTTAGTGAGTGCATTTATGGGGGCCATGATGGAACTGAAGCTTCTGATGAAGTGGTGATAAAAGTTTGAAAACCCCATGAAACACCACACCAATTTGACCGTAGATGGTTTGGGCCACTGTGCGACTGCTTGACCTTTACACGGTCCATTTTAACACTGGAAGGGATGAGGATATTACCCAGAAATGACTCCTGCCCTTTATGGAACTCACTCTTCTCAGGCTTGGAGTAAAGTTTATTCTCGGGAAGACATCTGAGAATCCTCCGGACATGTTCCTGGAGAGAGCAGGACTAGATCAGAATGTAGGAAAACAAATTGATTCTACATGTCCTGGATCAGATCGTTGACCAGAGCCTGTAGAACGCTGGGGCTGTCGGTCAGGCCAAAGGGCATCACGAGGTGCTCATAATGGTCATTGGAAGTTCACTGAGCTAAGTAGGAATTGTGAAGAAATAAAGGAAAATTCAATAAACACAAGGGCAACTGCCCACTAACTAGCACTTTCAAACTAAAGCCAATGCCAATACATTTGCTCAGCAGTAGTGAACTAATACTAATTAAATACCAGTCCTTAACTGCATCACTCTAAATGGAATCAGGACAGCAGTAAGCAGGGAGCACTGACGTTGCTGTGCTCTTGGTCAAGTCTCGATAAGACTGAATTGAGAGGAAGGGAGTTAAATACCACCACAGTGAAGCACTAATTGGCTGGAACATGCATACTCACAAGCATGATTGTCAAACCCGTTCAACGGCCCAACTGTAAGGTTGCGCAGACCCCCTTGACAGAGTCCATAGCTGTGACAAGAAGGCCTAATCTCCTTTTGAACAGACAGAAATCCTATGATCTCTGGTAAGACCCGTGGAGGAAGTCTGTATGTCCTCGTCAATAAGAGCTGGTGTGTGATGGTTTCTTTATTGTTGGAAATAACAGCTCACTACTCCTCACAGAGTGAGTTTTCAGTGGTGAAGTGCAGGCCTTTGGTAGTAACAGCTCACTACTCCTCACAGAGTGAGTTTTCAGTGGTGAAGTGCAGGCCCTTCTACTTACTGAGGGAGCTCGCGGTCATTGTGATTTTTGCTGTTTATGTCCCTCTTGTGCTTGCGTTGGGGAAGAGCTGCAAGAACTCCACAGCAGCATCTGTGACCTCACCCTGATGGTTTCTTCATGAGGTATTGGTGACTGGCTACAAAGGAAAATGCTTTAAGGACGTTACCATTTTTAAACCCAACACTGTCAGGGCAAACCAGAAATCCTAGCTGACTGCAGAGGTTCATGCACTGCTTAAGGATTGGGACGCTACTTTCAGATTGGGGGATAAGATGACTCTAAATTCAGCAACAGCCGTGCCATCAGGAATGCAAAACAAGAGTACTCACAGAATATTTACAGACACCTTTGTGACACCAGTGACACATGGCACAACAGATTATTGTCTACCCTGCACATCAACCACAGCGATGCCTCCCTCCCAGATACCCTGAATGCCTTCTCTGCACGATCTGCTGCAATGAATGATGTGACATCGAGGAACATCCCCTCTCCCCCTGAGGAACAGGCGCCCTGTCTAGCTGAGGACAGGAGAGGAGGATCCTAGCCAGGTGAGGAGCACCCTAGCCAGGTTAAACCCAGGCAAAACAGCAGTGCCAGACAACATACCTGGTCGGGCGCTGAGGGATTGTGTAGCCAGGTAACAACAAAGACATCTTTAACCTCTCTTTGTAACAGGTGTCAAGGCAGCCACCATTATTCCAGTGCCCAAGAGAGTAATGATAATGGTCCTAAATGATTGTCGCCCCATGGCACTGACCTCACCTATCATGAAGTTCTTTGAACGGCTGGTAATGTTTCTGCTTGGCAGGTGAGGGCTGTGGCTGTGAAACAATCTCAGGTTCTGAGGTCTCCTACATGGTGGTTGTCTGAGTTGAGTCTGGGACTGCAGGAAGTGGTTCTGAGCGCTCTGGTCACCTTTCTTTTCTAACAATGAACTCTGCTGTCCTCAACTGATCAATGTGTCGTTTCCAGATAATATCAGACGCAATCTCCATCAAGGGCAAGTTCATCCTGGTGTTGGTAAAAATGGGGGAGCTGGGATTTCTGCTGCACATTCCAGCCATTTTGAGTGGCCATGTAGACCTGAGACAGTGTTTTATGGTTTCCCTTTGGATCATCTCTGACGTAATAGGGAGACTTGCAATTTGTATTAGGGAGAATACGTCCAGCAGTATCTGCGTTTGTAAATTTTTCAAGTATTTCCTTTTCCAAGTGTAAACATACAATCCATCAGCATTTCCATGATTAGTTGTCCTCTTGAATTTGATCTTGTAATTGTCTCCTCCGCAAAACCGAGCCCATCTGTGCAGTCATGTTGCTGCTGTTAGTGGAACTCCCTTCTGTGGATTGAAAATGGACGCCAATGGTTGATGATCAGAAATGACGGTAAACTCTCCCATACAGGAACTGGTTGAAGCATTTTACATCCCAAACCAGAATCAAGGTCACTGTCAATCTGTACACAAATTTTCTCTGCAGTGGTAAGGAAGCATGAAGCCAAGGCTATGGGGAGTTAATTTCCATTGCTCATAGTCTGTGACATGACTACACCTTTACCATAGGGTGAGCTGTCACTGGTAAGCTTCAGTGGATGATGTGGATCATAATGTGTGAGTAACGTGTCTGACGTGGATCATAATGTGTGAGTAACATGTCTGATGTGAATTATAATGTGTGAGTAACGTGTCTGACGTGGATCATAATGTGTGAGTAACGTGTCTGATGTGGATCATAATGTGTGAGTAATGTGTCTGATGTCACCACTTCCTTTACCTTTTTGAAAGCCACCTCACACTGCTTTATCCTTTGCCATTTCATCCTGATCTGTAGTAATGAGTTCAAGGGGTGGAGCACAGTAGACAGGTTTGGTAGGAACCTGTTATAGTATTTGACAAACCCGGAAAAGTACCGCAACTGTGACATGTCCTTTGGCCTTATGACATTCACCATTGCTTGAATTTTCTCAAGGAATTTGTGTAATCCTTGTGTGTCAATGGTGTGACCACAGTAAGTGATACTTCTTGGGTCATGCTCGGAGACCAAAATCTACTCTTTTTAACGGTCTTGAGATTTTGGAGATCTTTTGGAGATTTTGGACATCGTTAGTGGTAAGGACACTAAGGTAACACTGAATGCATGGGCAGCCTTGCAATGCCTGTTCCATAGCTTTCTGCCAGACTGCAGATGCAGATGCTGATACTGATCCAAAAATAAGCTTATTATAGTGATAAAACCCTTTGTGGGTGGTTATATGAAAAACACTTTGGACTCTTCTTCCATTTCCATCTGTAGGTAGGCCTCAGCTAAATCCAGTTCATTGAAGTGTTTCCCTTCAGAAATGTTTGCAAAGATATTCTCTATCCTGGTTTAGAGGGTTTTGATCTAGTTTCAGTACTGGGTTTAAAATCACCATAGATCCTGACAGACACATTCCTCTTGGCTACTTCCTTCAGCCTCAATGCAATGTAATTCACTTGCTACTTTATCATGGATGATATAAGGAACTGGGCAGGCTTTGCAAAACTTGGATGTGGCATTTTCATTTAACACTATTTTGCTCTTTATACGTTTGAGTTTTCCAGCCTCTTCCGTGAACACTGCTGTGGCATCATCTAGTACCTTTCTCAATTTACTTTCAATTGACTCTGTTGCAGGTAATATGGTGTGCAAAGGGTGGATGGATCTCCAATCAAGTTTTAGTTGTCTAAATCAATCACATTACTACAATTCTGGCCTTCCACTTTTTACCAGATATGCAGAAGCTTTATGTGCCTTCTTGGTTGTTGTGTTTTACTGTTACAAATGTCATTCCTACAGGAGTTATTTTTTCTCCATTATAAATTCTTAGTTGGATATTTTCAGGCTTCATTTCAGTATCTTTGAAATGCTGTTCAAACTAATTTTGTGGAATGACTGAAACAGCAGAGCCAATGTCCAATTCCATTTTAATTAATCTGCTGTTCACTTCTGGGGGTGTAAGACATATTGTTTGTCTATCGTTAGTTTTCACATTGTAAATCTCAAGGCTATACAGTCCTGTGTCAATCTGATCATTATCAGGTTTTTCATCAACAGCATATAGACTTGTGCTCTTTTTAAAACTGCAACTTGACTTTTTAGCTTTTTCTCTTCCCTTTGCAGTCCATTGCTTTGGATATCCAGCATCTGCAGATTTTCTCATGTTCCATTTAATTTTGTCTGCCCAACATGCTCTTTATATGTGTCCTACTATATTGTTTTTTTTTCCTGAAAGTTTCACCTTTAAACCTGTGTTGGTTTGATGTATGTGAGCTACTTCTACAATGACAAAACAATTTGTTCAGCCAGGTGGGTTTCTGTTTAGATGTTGCAATTTTGTTCGTGCTCACTTTCATTCCTGACTGCAACTCAATTGCATCTCTGTCTGCTGTTTCCATTGATACAACTATTTCAACTGCTCTTTTAAATGTAAGTTGCACTTCAGTTGGGAGCCATTTTTAATGCTTTCTTGTAAGATTCAACAAACTAAATGACCTCTCAGTGCACCATTAAGCCCATCACCAAAATGACAATAATCAGACATTCTCTTCAATTCAGCCACATACAATGAAATGGGTTTCCCTTCCTTTTGATTCCACTTATGAAACATAAAGCTTTCTGCAGTCAACAATGGTTTTGGTTATAAATGTTCCTGGATTACTTTCACAATATCAACAAATCTCATTTTGGCTAGTTTGGTTGGAGTAGTCAAATGTCTAACCAAGCTGAATGCTTTTCCGCCCAATGTACTTGGCAAAACTTGTACTTGTTTCTCACTGGTTATTCTATTTGCTTTAAAATACTGCTCAAATCGCTCAGTACGCATGTTCCAGTTATCCCTTGTCCATTCAGACACATCTATCTTTCCGATGTACGCAGACGTTTCTGCTTTTTTAAAATATTTATTATTATTATCACTCGGTACTCATTGTTTATGAACCGGAAAATTTGCGCTTCAACAGTTAGGTAGTCATCTCGGGTTTGTTTAAAACTCCTCGTCACAGTTATGTTTTGTAACTCCAAAACATTAAAATAATTGAAAGAAAAACAGGTGAGTCTGGAATGCATGTACATTAGTTTCATTTTTACTTTAATCGAAGCACGCAGTTATGACGTGATGGTGTAATCAGGTATGCCATTCATGTACTTTTACATATAAGGTAGGTCGCATCAGAAATTATTTCCAGGTAGTGGATGATTTCTTTCCACGCCACTCTGACGTATAGGGAAATCGCGTACTAGGCAACTTTTACATATAACCTGTAACAAATTATGTAAACATCAAAGAATGCATAATCAAGCAGCACATTTACGCAAATGTTACTGAAATATTAAATACACTACATAATGGACAATCTAATCTGGACCCACAACACCCCCTCACTAGTCAAGAAGGCACAACAGTGTCCACACTTTGTGAGGAGTTTGAGGCGCACAAGGCTCTCTACCCCCATTCTAACAACTTTCTACAGGAGCACCATCAAGAATGTCCTGTCTGCCTGCATCATTGTGCGTTATGGAAGCTGCAAGGCATCGGACTGCTAAAGAGAATAGAATTCGCTGTGAGGATCTCTGGGGTCTCCCTCCCTGCTATTTGAGACATTAACTGGGAGAGTTGTAGATGAAGGGCGTGAATCATTATTGAGGATCCCTACCACCCATCCCACAATCTCTTTGACCCACTACTGTCAAGAAGGAGGCACAGGAGTATTAAGACTAGGACTGCCAGACGGGGTAACAGCTTCTTTCCTCAGGCTGTGAGACGAATGAAAAGCTTGCTCCCACTGAGATCTCACCACTAGGACAGCAAGCTGTTTATTGTTTACTGTTTACCTGTGCTGTATACTATATGCATTTTGAATTCTAATTTATTAACTTATTTATTGTAATATTTTGTCTCAAGTGCTGTTTGTGATATATGTTTTGTTAGGCACACGGAATTCTGGAGGAATGCAGTTTCGCTTGCTTCTATATATGTACAGTTAGATGACAATAAACCTGAACTTTAAATCTGTTTACAAAAAATATTTCATCCAAACAGACCCAAGCCTATAAACAACAATTCCGTAAGCTAGCTGAAGACTGTCTGTCCGATATAGCTGGAGTCTGGGATTTACAAACATATAAAACGTTGTTCTGGATTGGTACAGGTTTGTTTAATTCCTCATACACAATTGTGCCCAGGGAAACCATTAAAACATGTTTCATTAGTCAGGTTTCACTTAGCCTTTGGAAACATATGTTATTTAGTGAAAGCATTTATGTGGAGAATTCACTCTTTGAGATCTGAACGGAGACGATGAACATCCTACTTTCCAGCTTCTCCACTGAGAAGTGGAGGCATTTGGGGAATATACCAAGTTTCTAACGTGTGATTACACGTCTGATTCAGTTTTTGCTTCTGTACTTCTCTTGCTGTTGGACAAAAACCCAGAGCAATAGCAGCAGATTGCCACAAGATGGTGCTAGGTTCACTTAATTGTGCCATACCTTTTGAGGATCTTTCCCAACATCTGCTGATTGTGGTTTTGCACCTTGAAGATAAACCAATTTGCAATAAGTTGAAAACAGCTAGGGAAAAGAAATCAGAAAGTTTATTTCCAATTCAATGAGACAACTTGATTACATTTGTCAGCCATCAAGCTGATTGAATCTTCAGGGAAAATAAAATGAGTGAAATGTCAGGCAATTTGCTTCTGTGATTGAATAAATAAGATTATAAAACTGATAAAAAGCACAATCATCAGGGTTAATGGATTGGCAGCTGCCCTTGTTTAGAACCAAGCACTTTGCACCTGAGCAAAGTAGATAGGGATAGAAACTAACAAGATAGTTTAACTGAAAAGTAAAGAATGTCTATTTTGTACCTGTTACTCCAGAATAGACTTGGACTTTATTCAAAGTGCACATAAACCCACGGATGAAGGCCAAATGCACCTAAAACAAATGTCTGATTAGTTTCTGTTTCAAATGTTTATCCACTTCTTATTCTCACTCAGATTGACTCTTTCTGGAACAGTCGAGACATCACATGCTCACTCCTTTGTCACCTACTATAATTGAGATTCTTTGAAAGTCAATGTTAAGTAGATTTGAGATGGTGGCAGACACATATTTTAGATTTTAAGGGAATTAAGGGTAATGGGAAGCAAAGATCAGACCAGTCATTATATTATTGAATGGTGAAGTATACTTGACCATCTAAGTACATTACTTCTGTCTATTTTTTGTGCTTGTACTTACTTTGGATTGCAGCTTGCTGACCAGTGATACGATGAGAAGGTGTTCAGGAGTGAGCTAGATCAGCTGGTTGAGTGGTGTTGCAACACTAACCTTGCACTCATCATCAATAAGACCAAGAAATTGATTGCGGACTTCTGGAAGGAGAAGTTGAAGGAATACAAGCCAGTCTTCATAGAGGAATCAGCAGTGGAAAGGGAGAGTAGTTTCAAGTTATTGGGTGTCAACATCTCTGAAGATCTATCCTGGGCCCAATGTATGGATGCAATTACCAAGAAGGCATGACAGCAGCTAAATTTCATTAGGAGTACAGGGAGACTTGGTATGTCACCGAAGACTGGCAGGTTTCTACTGATTACCATGGGAAGCATGCTAACCGGTTACATCACCATCTGGTACGGAGGGTCTGCAGCACAGGATCAGAAGAAGCTGCAGGAAGTTGTAAGCTCAGCCAGCTCCATCTTGGGCACTCGACTCCCCAGCATCAAGAGCATCTTCAAGAGGTGACGCCTCAAAAAGGTGGCATCCGTAACTGAGGAGCCCTGTCACCCAGGGCCTGCCCTCTTCTCATTGTTACCTTCAAGGAGGGGGCACAGGAGCCTGAAGACACACACTGAATGTTTTAGGAACAGTTTTTTCCCCTATCACCATCAAATTTCTGAATGGACAGTAAACCAAGGTACACTACCTCACTATTATTTTTTTTGTTCTCTTTTTGCATGACTGATTTAACCTTAGTGTAATTTATAGTATTTTTAATTATTGTGAATTGCCATGTGCTATTGTCGCCAAACAGCAAGTTTCATGATATATGATAGTGATATTAAACCTGCTTCTGATCAGGCTTGATTTCATCTCCCACAGTAGTCTGCTTCCAGGAGCACCAATCTACTGGAGGAATGCACACGCAGATGTCTGTAGGGGGAAGGGAATTGTTGTTGTTTTCGGTCAAGAACACATATCAGGACTGAGTGGAGTGGGAACGTAGCTGGTTTAAGAGGAGAGGTGGATGAGACAGGGACCATTGGGTGATTGGTGGACTGTAAAAGAGTGAAGGATATCAAACAGAAGGAGCCAGGTGAGGGAGAGAGGGGAAGGGGTGGAATTAGAAGACAGAAGAAAATCTTTGTTCTTGTGACTCTCGCTTCGGCTAGTGGCTTCATCTAGGGGAAGGCAGACCTTGGCCCGGTCAAATTTAAGAAATCTCGTTTGGGTGGATGCTGCACGGTGTGTCCCCTGTTACAAATCAGTACCATGAAAAAGCAAACAGTACATAATATACGATTAAGCAATTGAGCTGTATAATTCTTAATTTGACTATATGGTTAGTAAAGAAACAAAAAAAAGAAAAGAGCCCATTCTCATAAAGCAGTCTAATGGACAACGTTGGAACTCATGGATAAGCCGTTCGTCCACCATCACCCTCCTCCAAGTGTCGCTGACCTTCAGACCCTCGCTCCAAGTCCACTCCATCCAGCAGTCTACCAACTCTCTCCATTCGCGTCTTCTCTCCTCATCTCCCCATGGCAAAAGACCGCAAAATCCCTGCTCCCAGACCCACAAGAAAGAACTCCTCTCATTGGAAAGCCCCACATGCCAAAGCCCCGTTATCTCTAGTCATAACCCAAACATTGCTGCTACAGAGAAACCATTACATCAGCAGTGAAACCTTGCAGCGCGTATATTATTTAACATGAACCTGGCTGTATTTATTATTAGCACATGCACTATTTACTCTGCTCACTTCATGTGAGCAAAGAACTTCATTGAACCCTGGTGTATGTGACAATAAACCAAAAAACTAATCCATGAGATTGTGACTACTTTTCATTCTTGGACTAATTATCTCTAGATCTAAAGTTGGCTGACTTGCTGACCAGTGGAAAACTTCTACAGATGTACTGTGGAGAGCACTCTGACTGGCTGTTACACTGTTTGGTATGGGTGGGGAGAGCTACTGCACAGGATTGTAGTAAGCTGCAGAAAGATGTAAAGTTAATCAGCACCGTCACGGATACTAGCCTCTGTAGTATCCAAATCATCTTTAAGAGAAATGCCTCAGGAAGATGGTATCCATTATTAAGTACCCCACCACCCAGGACATGCCATTTTCTCATTGTTACCATCAGGAAGAAGGTACTGGAGCCTGAAGACACACACTCAGCGACTCAAGAACAGTTTCTTCCCCTCTGTCATCGGATTCCTAAATGGATATTGAACCCGTGAACACTATCTCAATAATTTGTTTAAATTTCCTTTACTTCTGTTTCTGCCCTACTTATTTTAACTTACTATTTAATATACATACACTGTGTATAATTACTGTATTTCAGGTTTTTCTACATTTATCATGTATTGCATTGTACCGCTGCCACAAAGTTAACAAATTTTACAACATCATCATCATCATCATCGGGTACCATGGCCAGTTTGAGCTTTGACTGCCATGGCCCACACACTCCTGTTTCGGGTCAAGTGGATCAATTCATTGGTGTTCCTTTCCAGTCCTCTGGCTGCTGTCTCCATCATAGTTTGTCTTTGTCTTCCTCTTGCTTTCTTCCCTTCAATCTTTCCCATAATTACCGTGCATTCTAACTCCTCTTTCCTAATCACATGTCCAATGAAGTTACGTTGCCTTTTCATGATCTCATACATTATTTCTCTTTTTGTGTTTGCTCTGTTCATGACATCCTCATTAGATACTCACTTCGTCCATGATATTATTTGCATCCTCCTCAAAAATCACATCTCTGCTGCTACAATTCATTTCCTCATGTTACTAGATATTGTCCAACATTCTGAGCCATATAACATAACAGGATAAATGTAACATTTCAGTACTCTGAGGCGGGTTGTCATGCCTAGTTTAGTGTTGGTCAGTATACTCTTCATTCTCATAAAGGTGCCTTTTGCCATCCCTATTCTTCTTTTGATGTCCAAGTCACAGATGCCAAGTCCTGAGTAGCAGAAGTTCTGTATTTATTTCCCCATTTATTCTCAGCCTGCAGATAGGATTCTCCTTCCTTTTGGATATCACCATACATTCTGTCTTTTTGCAATTGATAGATAGACCTATTTTTGCACTTTCTTCAACAATTATATCAATTAAGTTTTGTAGTTCTTCCTCCATACTTGCAATTAACACAGTGTCATCCGCATATCTGAAATTATTGATGTTTTCACTGCCAACTTTGATTCCCAAGATGTCTCTTATTTTTTGTAATATTGTTTCACTGTACACATTAAATAAATCAGGGGAGAAAACACACCCTTGTCTAACGCCTCCCTTGATTTTCGCAAACTGACTCACTTCTCCATCTATTCTTACAGCGGCATGTTGTTCCCAGTACAGATTTCTGATTAGGCAGAGGTCTTTCGAATCTAGATCGAGAGTTTTCTGTAATATTTCAAATAACTTATTGTGCTTCACTTTATCAAATGCTTTTGTGTAGTCGATAAAACAAACAAATCTTTTTGCACTTGAATAGCTCATTCCGATAGTACCCTTAACATCAATATTGCATTTCTTGTAACTTTGTCTTTCGCAAAATCACATTGTTCTTTTCCTATTTCAGCTTGTATCTTACTTTTAGCTCTTGTCATCAAAATTCTTATGACTCATTAAGCTTATCGTCCTATGTAATTCACATTCTATTGCTCCAGCTTTCTTAGAAAGAGAGATAAATACTGATTTTTACAACATATACCCGTGATATTAAATCTGATTCTGAACGTTTTCAGCATTTTCTATTTTTGTTTAAAATTTACAGAATCTGCACATATTTGATTATCAACATTTTGAAGGTTTATTTCAGTTTTCGATTGTAAGATGTGTGAACCCTGCCCTATGACAGATGTAGCTCTGTTACTTCCTGGTACTCGTGCTCAAATGAACATCTGTCTCAGCTGGTGATCGACAGGTTGGCTCCTCCTTTGAAATCTTCAGCTCTTCATGGAAATGCTGTAGAATTGCCGCTGCACTGCATGAGCCCCAAGTGTTTTGAAACGTGACCTACTTTATTAGCAGGATCACAAAAGAAGAGCAAAACAAAACCAGCTGGAGGAACTCATCGGGCCAGGCAGCATCTGTAGAGGAAAATGGACAGCCAGCTTTTTGGATTGAAACCATTCATTTGGACAGAAAGCGTAGGTGGAAGATAGCTAGTCATAAAGAGGAAGGGAGGGGCAAGCGCTAGGTAGATCCAGATGATGAAGGGTGATGACTGGTGGGGGAGAGGATGGCAGGAGCAACATAGAGCGGCAAGTGACTGAAATGACAGCAAAGGAAGGTGGAGATGTTTTGATTTGATTTTTGTTTCTCAGAGTGGTGTGTCACAGCATTATTTAAATTCCTTTCCTATCAGATTCCATTATCTTCAGTCCTTTGCCGTCTCCACCTATCACCTACCAGCTATCTCCAACCTTCACTCCCAAATTGACTCCACCTGCCAATCAAAACACAAAAGGTGTTCCTCTTTTGTTATCGTGGGTTCCATTGGGTTTCTTTGTTTTGTGGCTGCCTGCAAGGAGACGAATTTCAAGGTTGTATAAAGTATTTATACTTTGATAATAAATGCACTTTGGACTTTAAACCCTTCCTCCCCTGGATCCACCTATCACTTGTCACGTTTTGCTTCAGCCTTCCAGCTCATCGGGAGACTATAGTCAGTGCAGATTAGAAGTAACACTGCCTCCTTGCTGCCAATCAACACTTGCACAACTCATGGGTGTGTGCTTAGCACACTGCTCTACACTCCCTACATCCATACCTGTATGGCTAGGCACGGCTCAAACCCGCCTATAAATCTGCCGATGACACAACCACTCCTGGTAGAATTTCAGATGGTGATGAAGGGGTGCACAAGAGTGAGAAAGGTCAGCTGGTAGAGTGGAGCCACAACAAAAACCTTGCTCTCCATGTCAGTAAGACCAAGGATTTGACTGTGAACTTCAGGAGAGGGATGTCAAGGGAACACACATCAGTCTCCACCGAGGAATCAGCAGTGGAAACATATTTCACAACATTTGCTGGTGATATTAAACCTGATTCTGATTCATTTCACCTCTTTATCCAGGCCATTTCCCTTCTACTCTTTCAGTCCAGATGAAGGGGTACGGCCCAAAGCTTTAGTTGTCCATCTCCCTGCACAGAGGCTGCCTGACCTGTTGACTTCCTCCAGCAGTTTCTTTTTCGCTCCAGATTCCAGCCTCTGCTGTCTCCCGTTATAAACTACAAAGTCTTTTTATCATGACAGTGCTAGGGATAAAAGATTTTTCTGATATTCCTATGCTGAGGGGAGCTATTACACATTCTTCAGGTGACTTACTTTGGTTGAATGCTGCATGGCGAGTAGGAAGAACCTCTAGGAATCTTGAAATATAGTTGGGTTGCTAAGATTGGAGAACAACTCAACCCAACCATCAGCCACCTGACTGCACACTTTCAGAATTATTTCCACCTTGAAATATGTGCAGATATTCCATTCCTGAAATACGTTCCCATTGGCATTACATCATGATTCTCTGATGCTTTGAACCTGTGTTTTCAGTTGCCCTGTGGCGACCCACTTTCTAGCACACACAAACCAGCTCACGAAACAGCGCACGCAGACAGAGAGGCCGGCCCCAAAAGGGGCGCCAGGCCATCTTCACCAGCAGAGGGAAAATCTCGCGCGCGGAAAGGGTCTGGGAATATGCATTCCCCACAGCAGTCCCGCCCAGGGAGGGCGGGAACTAGAAGGCTTTAAAGCCGGCCGCGAAGTTTGAATAAATCTCTTTTATCGCAACTCCAACTCACCGACTACGTGTGGTTATTTTAGCACTGTGTGTAGCACACCGCTACAATTGGTGCCCCTGACGGCCCAAACGATATTTGGGCCAGAGATGACCGACGCCACTTCTGTTCACGCAGTTTCGTTACAACTGCCAAGCTTTTGGCCGCTGAGACCCCGTCTGTGGTTTGAACAGGCTGAAGCACAATTCCACATTCGGCAGATAACCTTGGAGTCCACTCGCTACTACTACGTGCTGAGCTCCCTCGACCAATTATTGAGTCTTCTAAAGCATTGAGATTCCAGTGGATCTTCTTGTTCCTTGTGGTTGGTTGTTTATTTTCTGTTCATAAGAAAACGAATACAGTACTCTTATATGTGGACATGGGCTTCACCAATCATAATGATGCATTATTAATTTATTTTGGTCCAGTCACCAGTCTGTGTCTGCTTGATACATTGCTCCCTCCTGGTACCACACACTGTACCCATGCTACAACATGATCCAATATTTTGAATTTCTATTAGATTATGCTGTCGGATATATGTATGGCTTATGGTGGATATGGTGCTCATGCACATCCTCAAAATGTTCAGGTGGAATGTATGCACATAGAGTCATACAGCATGGAGTCGGACCATTCAAGCTCCTGCATACCACCAGTGGACATTCATCCGTATTGAGCCCATCTGCCAGCATTTGGCTCATTGCCTTCTGTAACTGTGATTTAAGTGCTTATCTAGACAGTTCTTAAGGACCATCAGTGACTCATTCTCTCCAGCCGTGCATACTGAGTGCTCACCATTCCTTGAGTGAAAAAGGCTCCCTTACATCCATTAACTTCCCAGATTATTGTGGGGGAAGGGATCGGCACTTTCCTGCATAGTAACCATTTTATTCCCTTGGTGAATGTCTCTGCACATAATACATAATATATGGAGTTATTGCTTCAAATGCATTTTTATATATAACTGGCTAGGAAGTGCTGTAAGATGTCATAATACATCAAATCAAAACCTCAGGCCATCACAATATAGTCTTTAAATAACTTTCAGAGGTCTGTTTGGAGTCTCAATAAATGATTTATAAACGTAAAATAGGAGGAAAGTAGCAATCCTTAGACTGAAGAAAATTTTGGAATTTGCATTAAATCTGTAACAAGACAGAACAGATTAAATTACTAAAACAATGCTCAGAACTGATGATTCACATACCTGGAATTAGCCTCAGCCAGTAAAGCACCTGTGTACATACATCTATTGATGCTTCTGGACACACCTTCAGTGATGTTCCTGGAATCATCGGGTGTTTTGGGTCTTTCAACATCATACAACCTCCTCCAGGTGACCCATCCGGGGCTGATCAGACCCCAGCTTGTGTCCAGATGGCTAGCTACTTATGACTCCATGGCCACAGCCATCTTGAGGCCCTCTCTGCCGCATCAGTGGTACTGCGGATGGCTTTCCTCTTCCTCTCTCCCTCGACGCCCAAAATGCTGAAGGCTCTAACTAAAGAACGGGCTACGAATCCCCTACAACCAGCCTCCACTGGGAGACACCTCGCTCTCCATCCAGCCTGCTGACAGTTGCTGACCAGTCCTGCGTACTTGGAGAGCTTCCTTTCAAAGGCCTCCTCCAAGCTATCTTCCCATGGGACTGTCAGCTCCAGCAGCACCACTTGCTTAGTAGACTCAGACACTAGGACAATGTCTGGTCGCAGGGTGGTGGCTGCGATATGGTTGGGGAACTTCAGCTGCCCTTCGAGGTCCACCAACAGCTGCCAGTCCCTTGCAGAGGTCAGAATGCCTGCAGATGTTCTTTTGGCGGGTATTGGCTGCTCCCCAGCTCTGACAAAGGCAATGGTCTGCTTGGAGGGTCGGTACTGCTTCGCCCACTCAACTCCTGCGCTGACAGCTTCAGTGATGGTCTTCAGGACCTGATCATGCCTCCACCTGTACCGTCCCTCATCAAGTGCCCTTGCACAGCCGCTGAGGATGTGCTCCAGGGTTCCTCGCTTGGAGCACAGTGGGCACGCAGATGACTCTGCCTTGCCCCATGTGTGCAGGTTTGATGGGCTTGGAAGCACATCGTACACTGCCTGGATGAGAAATTGGATGCAGTGTGGTTCGGCTTTCCAACGATCAGCCCAGGTCACTTTCCTCTCAACCGCATTCTCCCATCTTGTCCAAGCTCCCTGTTGCTTCATTCCCACCGCCTTGCAGGCTCTCATCTCCTCCACTACTGCCCTCACCTCCTCCTGAACTAGACAGCGCCTTTCCTTCCCTCTGGTGTCCATCTGGGGAGTTGGAAAGGATCCTCGTCCAGCTCGGCCTTGTGTGACCACTCCCACCAGCCTCCTGTGACGCAGCCTCGCCTCTGCCTCCTGAACAGCTTCCTCTGCCCTCCACTTCCTGCCAGTAAGTACTTGGATCCCTGCTCCAGCCACCTTCGGGTCACTTGAGTCCCTATACTGTAGCACTTCTCTGGCTCTTGTTACCTTGAATTCTTCCTCCAAGGATTTGAAGGGCAGTTGCAGTTTGTTGTGGTGTCCATAGAGTGCGTTGCTGCTCAGGCTCTTTGGCAGCCCCAGCCATCTCCTGAGGTGGTTGCTAACCCTCCTCTCTAAGGTTTCGACTGTTGAGATCGGAACTGCATAGACAAGGAGGGGCCACAGGATTCTGGGAAGAATGCCATGCTGATACACCCAGGCTTTAAACTTCCCAGGTAGGCCAGACTTGTCCACAGATTTCAGCCAGCCATCCAACTCGGTGCAGGTTGCCTGAATGGATGTTGTGTCCCTTAAAGAGCTGTCAAAAACTTTGCCTAAGCTCTTGACTGGCTTTTCTGTGATGGTTGGGATGGCTGTGCCTGCGATGCTGAACCGGAACTTGTTCTCCACCTTCCCTTTCCTCAGCACCATCGATCTTGATTTGGCAGGTTTGAAACGCATCTGGGCCCACTCCACTAGCTTTTTGAGCCCTTGCAGAATCCTCCGGCAGCCTGGGACTGATTCTGTGGTGACTGTAAGGTCATCCATGAATGCCCTGATAGGTGGTTGCCATTGAGCGGAATTCATTCTGGGCCCTCTGGACTCTGGTTCAGCAGACTTAGTGAGCATGTTCATGGCTAGGGAGAACAGTGTCACTGAGGTAGTGCACCCTGTGATGATGCCGACCTCCACCTTGTGCCAGGTTGATGTAATTGCTCCTGAAGAGACCCTCATCCTGAAGTTGCTGTAATAATCAACGATAAGGTCTCTGATTCTGCTGGGGACGTGATATTTAGTCAGTGTGAGCTGCACCAGCTTGTGTGGAATGGAGCCATATGCATTTGCCAGGTCCAGCCACAACACAGCCCTTGTTCTCTCTGGCCTCCCTGATGAGCTGTGTCACCACACCAATGTGTTCCAGACAGCCTGGCATCCCTGAAATGTCACCCTTCTGGACTGATGTATCAATATAGGTGTTCTTTGCTAGGTAGATGCACAACCGGTTGGAAACTGCACTGAAGAAGATCTTCGCCTTGACACACAGCAGAGAGATGATGCAAAACTGATCTATCTGGGTGGCATTTTCCTCCTTCAGGATCCACACCCCTTCAGCCACTCTCCACTGTTCTGGGATCTTCCCCCTTCTCCAGAAGATTCTCAGGATCTTCCACAGATGCAAGAGAGCTTCGTAAACAATGCAGGAAGTTTTGCAGAGGGCAGAGATGGTCTCAGCTCTTTGCCTTGACTCCTTCTGGCAGTCAGACTATCAGTTATGGCTGAGGTTTGGCTTTGGGTCCATGTCATTATCATGCCTCAATAGCAGAAAATATCTCCAGCCCCATCAGCAGATGTATAATAACCATGAAATCTATGGATCTTACATGCTTAAATTAAACATTTAAATTCACCCGGTTCTGATTTTCTGCACCCCGGCCCCCGTGGTTTTTGAGATTTTGTCACTTGTTTCTGTGCACATTTCCCCCCAGGAACAATATGTGGCAATCTGTATGGGCATCTCTGATCTGATGGTGGTGGAAAATCTGGCTCATTGAACACTGGATACTGCACACTAGTTCAAGCACAAAGCAAACAAGGAGATGGTCTTATTTACAGTAGGTCAGTAGTAACATGGCCTTTAATTAGAGATCTGATGTTACACACAGAACGTGCTGGAGGAACTCTGAAGGTCAGGCATCTATGAAGGGAAATGAACAGTCAAAGTTCTGAGCCAAAACCTTTCAGCAGGACTGGAAAGGAAGAGGACAAAAGCCAGAATAAAAAGGGGAGAGGGAGGGGGAGGAGGAGGAGGAATCGTTCCCTCTTCCCTCAATTCTATGGTCTACTATCTTATCCGCTTTCTTCTTCAGCCCTTTCCCTCTTCCAATTATCATGTTCCAGCTTCTTGTATAATTTCGTTTTTATCTCCTCAGCTTCCCCTTCTCACCTCGCTTCACCCATAACCTGCCAGATCATGTTGCTCCTCCTCTCCCTACCTATCTATTCTGCTTCTCTCCTCTCCTTTTCCAGTCCTGATTAAGGGGCTCAACCTGAAATGTGAACTGTTCATTTCCGTCCGTAGATACTGTCTGACCTGATGAGGTCCTCTAGCATTTTGTGTATGCTGCTTCAGATTTTCAGGATCTGCAGTCCCTCTTGCATCTCCAGTTAGAGATCTGACTTCTTTTTTTCCTCTGTTCCAGAGAATAAAGACCTAGCCTTGCATCACTGGTGACTGCTACACTGCTTTGCAGATGAAGCCAAACAAAACTCCACTTATTCTCTGATTGGTGCAAGATCCCACGGAACTGTTTTGGTGTTCTGGCCAGTATATACGCTTAGTGGCCACTTTATTAGGTACATCTGTACACCTGCCCGCTAATGCAAATATCTAATCAGCCAATCATGTGACAACAACTCAATGCATAAAAGCATGCAGGCCTGGTCAAGAGGTTCACTTGTTGTTAGAATGGGGAAGAAATGTGATCTAAGTGACTTTGACTACCTATGATTGTTGGTGCCAGACGGGGTGGTTTGAGTATCTCAGAAACTGCTGATCTCCTGGGATTTTCACGAACAGCTGTTTCTAGAGTTTACAGAGGATGGTGTGAGAAACAAAAAACATCCAGTGAGTGGTGGTTCTGTGGACAAAAATGCCTTGCTAATGAGAGAGGTCAGAGGAGGATGGCCAGACTAGATCAAGCTGACAGGATGGTGACAGTAACTCTAATAACTAAATATTATAACAGTGATGTGCAGAAGAGCATAACTGAATGCAGAACTCCTCGAACCTTGAAATGAATGGGTTACAGCAGCAAAAAACAACGCGAGGTTTTACTCCTGTAGCCAATAAGTGTATTTCTCCACCAACATTATTTCAAAACAATATTAATTGACCTTTAACACACTGCTCCTTGTGTTAATTTGTTAATTGCCTTGTATTTTACATTGCAACATGCAGTTTCATTTCACGGTTCATTGGGTTGTCCTGAAGGAAACATAGAAAGGCAGCATATGAATTGAGTTCTGACTTCTTTTTGGAGTTTATTCCTTCTTGGTGCAATCCCTTGGTCTTTGAGATTTTGCCACTTGTTTCTGTGCACATTTCCCCACAGAAGTAACATTGCAAATATGTGGCAATCTGTATGGGCGTTACTGACCTGATGGTGGGGATGGAGGGGGGAGGGCGGATGGATATGGACGCTCACAGCCTAAATAATGGAAAGAGAGTGATGGCTAGGTAATGGCTGATTATTGATCTCCTCCCACTGACATGGAAGTAAATCACCAGAGGTAGAAAAGAGCTGGCTAGCATGTTATTAGCTGTGTTACATGATTACAGTAATGTCGTCACCTATTCCAAGCCAATGGAAGTTTCATTGCTGATTTTAAAGCTAACATCCATTTAGGCTGGCCACAATAAAAAACTGTGAAATGGCCTGAGAGTCAACTCAGACTGGGTTATTCACCTTTTTCATCAAGGGACCACTTCGAACTGCCTCCCAATCACGTGTGAAGGCCAGTAGAATGGAAACGGTGCAGTAAACAGAGGCCTGGTCTTTTCAGAAGGGGCATGGAGAACGGAACCCCACTGAGTAACTGGAGTAGAGGGAACAGAGTCCAGCTGATCATAAACGGGTTGCAAGTGTAACCCTCAGGATATGTCGGCTGTGTAAGTCCAGGGAAGTCCAGACGATCTCCGGCCCCACCAAACGTGTGAGATTGAGGTGCAGACCCTCCCGTTTGTGTGGGTGCTGCGTGATGTGTCACCCTGTTACAAATCAGTACCACGAAATGGCAGTCAGCACACCATACGCAATTAAACGATTTAGCTTTACAATTCTTAATTTGACTAGAGGGTTAGTAAAGTAAAACAAAAAGAAAAGGGCCCATTTTAATGAAACAGTCTGATGTGCACATGCTGGAGCTCATGGTTTCCCTTTCGGCGATCCTCCATCGATTTCCCCGGGTTTCATCAACTCCTGTCCCCGCTCCAAGGCAACTCCTTTCAGGTGTCTACGACCTCTCCGTTCTGGCATCTTCTCTCTCCATCTTCCACTGAACCAAAGACCCAGATCACCTCGGTGTCAGGCACACAACAAGAAAAATACATTCTCTTCATTGGACGGCACACATTCCAAAGCCCCGGTTATCTCTACCCATAACCCAAACACTGCTGCTACAGAACAACCATTACATTAGCAGTGCTTCGACAGAAAGACCATGACATTAACGGTGGAACCTTTCCCAGGGCGTTACACAAGAAATCTATTTTATTTATTTTTATTTCTTTAGAAATACAGTACTTTAACAGTCTCTTCGGACTGTACAATTACACCCATGTGGCCGATTACCCTACTGACCCGTACGTCCTTAGAATGTGGGAGGAAACCAGAGCATCTGGAGGAAATCCATACAGTTACGGGGAGAATGTACGAACTGTATACAGACAGCGATGGAACTGAAACAAGGTTTCAGGTGCTGCAGTAGCGTGATGCTGCCCACGACACCTACCGCGTTATCGCTTCTGTAAGGAGAACTGGAGCAGGAGACAGCAGTGCCGGTCAGGAAATGAGGTTCATGTGACAGAGCTCCAGTGAAGAAAAGCACTGTGGGAAATTGAGTCCTGGCATG
Source organism: Mobula birostris (assembly GCF_030028105.1). Taxonomy (NCBI): domain Eukaryota; kingdom Metazoa; phylum Chordata; class Chondrichthyes; order Myliobatiformes; family Myliobatidae; genus Mobula; species Mobula birostris. Next base: position 24,933,262 of record NC_092393.1, read on the forward strand.
AACGACAGGAAATGGGACATACAGCAAATGCTCAAAATGGCATGGGAAACAGAAACACAAAAAGTCTGCAGATGCTGCAAATCCAAAACAACACACACATACACAAAATGCTGGCAGAACTCAGCAGATAAGGCAGCATCTGAAGAAGGGTCTTGGTCCGAAGCGCTGACTGTCTGCTCATTTCTATAGATGCTGCCTGACCTGCTGAGTTCCTCCATCACTTTATGGGAACCAGAATCCCAGTGCAAGAAAGAAAGGCTCAGGGAATAAGACATAGTCATGTAAGTTCAAAACAGGCTGTAGGAATAAGCCAAGGCATTACAGGCTGCTGAGGCTGAGATCAGTCATGGGTAAGTTATTGAAAGATACTCGAAGGGACATGATATATATTTGGATAAACAGGACAGCTCACCAGCGGTAATGACGGCTGTGGGCTCAGTCACAACATTTAAGAGAAGTTTGGATTGTTACATGGATAAGTAGGGTATGGGGGGCTATTGTCTGGGTACAGGTATATCAGACTAGTCACAAAAACAGGCTGACATGGGACTCGATGGGCCAAAGGACCAGTTTCTGTGCTGTCATGCTCTATGACTGTGTGACTCTAAGTATTAAATAGGTGCCTGGAGTAGGGACTGGTAAGTAAAACATGTGTAGACAAAGTTGTGCTGTGAGTTTAAAAGGAGTGAGAGAATTTGGTGACCTTAAGAGGGATCAGGGAAAATCAGTGAATAAAGGAACACAAAAAACATGGCCCAGCTATATAAGGCAGCCAGGGAAGCAAAATCCTGCAGAGTTTAATTGAAGAGTGGGAATATAGTCATGGTGTGTAAAAGGAACTTGGGGTAAAAGAGGCCTGCTAACAATACAAAGTTTAGTTTGGTGCAAGAATCAGGAGATCTAAGGTATGTGTACGTGTTTTAGTGAACGCAACAGGACAAGTTGAGGGAGTGGTTAAAAGTATTGGGAACCCTCAACTTTAATGATAAAACTAAAGCTTATAAGACTGAAGAAATCAAAGTACAACACACGCAAAATTCAAGAGGAACTTAATTGGTTTGGTAGCATTTATGGAGGGGAATGCACAGTCGATGTTTCAGGCCTAGACACTTCCCCAGGACTGGAAAGAAAGAGGGCAGCAGTCAGAATAAGAATTTGGGAGGAGGGGAAGCTGGTAGGTGATAGGTCTGAGTCCAGGTGAAGAGGAAGGTGGATGGGTGGGTAAGGGGGATGATGTAAGAATCTGGGAGTAGATCGGTGGAAGAATTAAAGGGCTGAAGAAGAAGAAATGTAACAGGAGAGGGCAGTGGACCATGGGAGGTGATGGACAGGTGAGGAGAAGGGAAGGGGAGAGAGGATAACCAGAATGAGGAATGGAAAAATAGAGAGGGAGGGAAGTGAGGGAAGGAGGGAAATGAGAGAAGTTACCAGATTAGAGATATTGATGTTTATGCCATTAGGTTGGAAACTACTTTGACTATTTATCCCCCTCCATAGATGCTGCCTGCCTTGGTGAGTTTCTTCAACATTTTGTGTGCAATGCTCAAGATTTCCAGCATCTGTAGAATCACTGGTGTTTAGAACTCGTAGTGAACACTTACAAAATACAGTTCAAATCAACTATATTGTGTCAAGAAAAGATGTAAAAGCTTAGAGACTGTTTAATTAAAAAGGCTGCAGGGAGGTGTTGATATGAATAGCTGCTAAAATTAATCCCGGGATGAGAGAATAGAGTTGTGCGGATAGACTCTGGAGAAGCTGAGGTTGTTCAGCTTGAAGCAGAACAAGTGAGGAAATTTGATGGATGTATTTGTGATCATGATGAGAAAGGCAGAGTTGAGGGAGGGAAACTCTGTATTGGCAGAGAAATCAAGAAAATAGGACAGATTAATTAGGAAAAGGGGTGGCGTGGAAGCATAGTGGATAGCACCAGCCTGTAGCATGCCAGGGACCTGGGTGTGGTAAACCATATATATGTTGTAACTGGGTTACCTGCCTGGACACGCCCCTCTGCTGACTGCTCCTGTGGCTCCTCCCACACTCCCTGAATAAAGGCGATTGCGCCATTGCTCCTCCTCTCAGTCCAGGGGCAGATACTCAGCATGGTGGAGGTCACATTTTACTGCTAATAAAAGCCTTTCAGTGTTTACTCTACTTCCAGTCTTTTGGAGTGATTGATGGCACATCACTGGGTTCAACTCCAACCACTGTCTGTAAGGAGCTTCTACTTCTCCCTGTAACTGTGAGGGATTCCGCCAGGTCCTCTAGTTTCCTTTCACGTTCCAAAAGACGGACAGATGGGTTAATAGGTTAATTGGTCACATGGTGTAATGGGGCGGCATGGGATTGTTGGGCCAGCAGGGCCTGGCACCATGCTTTATCTCTAAATAAATAAATCATTAAAAAAAAGGAATTAAAGATGACATGAGGGAGCACTTTTTTTGACACAGCCTGTGGTAAGGGTCTGGGGCCCACTGTGAGAGGTGCAAGAGGAGGCTGATTCTCATGTAGAATTCAAAAGGGATGTAGATAAAAAAATTTGCAGAGTGATAGATAAAATACATTAGAAGGGGACTAGGTGCATCATAGAGCCAGTATCAAGTTGATAGGCTGAGTGATTTGCTTTTATGCTGTAATCTTTCTTGAGTCTAGAAAATCTTAGTGCCAAAATGCTACTTGTTCCTCACTGAAATTAATGTCAGTTAATTAATTTTTCTGTGAATACGGAGCCTGGGTGATGTTTCTGATTGAACAGTGAGAATCAAATTGAGGGATCTTCTGCAGCCACTTGGAAAGAATCTCTGGCATGAAGCTTGAGTGTCGATGCGACCTTGTCCTCCGTGGAGAGAACAATCCAGGCATGAGGGAGTAGTCACAGGTTTCCCTGCAGAATACCTCATATCTCAGCATTGGCTACCTTGAAAACATGAGCCTTCAGTCAAAATTATTGGTGATAATGTTACCATATGAAGCTTAACCCCTACATTAATAGAATGAGTGAAAAAAAGTGTTTTATTCAGGGCCCCAAACAGTCCTTCCAGGTGAGGTGACACTTCACCTGCGAGTCGGCTGGGGTGATATACTGCGTCTGGTGCTCCTGGCGCTGCCTTCTATATATTGGCAAGACCCGACGTAGACTGGGGGACCATTTCGCTGAACACTTACGCTCTGTCCGTCAGTGAAAGCAGGACCTCCCAGTGGCCACACATTTTAATTCCACGTCCCATTCCCATTCTGATATGTCTATCCATGGCCTCCTCTACTGTCAAGATGAAGCCACACTCAGGTTGGAGGAACAACACCTTATATTCCGTCTGGGTAGCCTCCAACCTGATGGCATGAACATTGACTTCTCTAATTTCCATTAATGCCCCTCCTCCCCTTCATACCCCATCCCTTATTTATCTATCTATCTATCTATCTACCTATCTATCTATTTATTTATTTGTTTGTTTGTTTGTTTGTTTATTTATTCCCCCCCTTTCTTTCTCTCTCTTTTTTCTCCCTCTGCCCCTCTCACTATATCTTCCTCTGGTGCTCCCCTCCCCCTTTCTGTCTCCCTAGACCTCCATCCCATGATCCTCTCCATTCTCCAATCTGGTATCCCTTTTGCCAATCAACTGTCCAGCTCTTGGCTCCATCCCTCCCCCTCCTGTCTTCTCCTATCATTTCAGATCTCCCCATCCCCTCCCACTTTCAAATCTCTTACTAGCTTTCCTTTCAGTTAGTCCTGACGAAGGGTCTCGGTCCGAAAGGTCGACTGTACCTCTTCCTATAGATGCTGCCTGGCCTGCTGTGTTCACCAGCATTTTGTGTCTGTTGCTTGAATTTCCAGCATTTGCAGATTTCCTCGTGTTTGCATTTTTAAAAGCTGTGGATTGTTTGATGCTCAAACAATAAACATCATGTAGTTTGAATCTTCAGTCTCCTTTCCAATCAAGCACAGCACTCTTGTGAGCAGAGCCTGGAAATTTACCGTTATAATTCAAAATAAATGATTTTAATGTGTTACAACTCTAACAATGCAATTTAATATGAAGTGTAGATATAGTGTGTGGAGAGAGAGAGGAAGAGGGAGAACTAGCTATCAGGTCACCATTTAAATGTCAGTATTAATAAGAAAAGCCAAGTGGGGCCAAACAAAAAAGTGAAAAGGAGAAAGATGGGTCTACAATCTTCTCAATAACGCGTCCATTTCTTTATCTGCACAGTGATAGATTCCAACTTCAGAGTAGTGAGGTTACCACAGTATTCATCATAGCTTTGAATTTGAAACATTACTTTAATTTACAACCCTAAATGTGAATGCATTCAGGAAACAGAACAAAATAATTAATTTATTTCTGTTAATCTGTCAGAGAAACGTAACTCTTACTTTGGGTGCTGAGTACTAAAGGACAGGGGGCCTAAGTTTTATTTTGTACGTGCCTATTATTTTTACGCTTCATTCTCCATGATTTCAGGCATTCAATTGGAGCTATTTTTTGCATTTATAAAGAAGTCACCAGAATGGAAAGAGTTAACTATGTCCTGACATTCTGCTTCTTGCATATTCCAGGTGTGGCTCACTTTTGTCGGGTTTCACTCACAGCTGACGGTGCCCATAAACTGCTTTTCAATGGCTGGTCCTGCTTCCTCAACAATCGAACAGCAGCTCACTTGCTCTATCTGCTTGGATTTGTTCAGATCTCCGGTGACTACATCTTGTGGACATAACTTTTGTAAAGACTGCCTTGAGCATTTCTGGGAAATGATCCATATTCACAGCTGCCCGCAATGTAGAGAAACCTTCGACCCGAATCTACCTCTACAGAAGAACGCGACTTTAAATGGCCTGGTGGAAAAATGGAAAAAGGACATCGCAGAGTCACAGGAGCCTGAGTGCAAAGCTGGACAAGAAACTGAAGAGGAACAAAAATGTCAGTCAGGGTGCGAGGAGAAGCAGGCCGAGCTACGACGAGGTGAGGATTGTCAACAAGAGTTAGCTTGTAAACCGCAGGAGGAAGCTGAGGTGAAAACGAACGCTGAGTTGGAAAGTGAGAACGCAATCAAAGACGAGCAAGGAGACAATCCTCTCACTGATCCTGATGAAGTTCTCTGCGATTCCTGCATTGACAAGAAATTAAAAGCTGCAAAGTCTTGTCTGATCTGCATGGTTTCATACTGCGAAGCTCATCTGAGACCTCACCTTGAAAACACTGCCTTCAAGAATCACAAGCTGATCAACCCCATGAAAGACATCGAACAGGGAAAATGCTGTCTGCATGACCAGTATTTGGAGTTCTTCTGTAAAAATGATCAGAGCTGCGTCTGTAAGGAATGCACACTGGACAAACATGAATATCATGAAATAATTCCTGTTGCAAGGGCAAAGACGGAAAAAGAGGTCAGTGTGAGAAACTCTTGAAGGGCAGAGAGGACAGGGAGAATGAGCAAATTGATCTGCTTCAGTTTTCTGAAAACCTGAAAACCCAGAAAATGAGCTCATTCACAACAATTTAATCAATTAACAGTGAGCCTTTTTACACACACTCTGTTTAATTTAAACTTCAATACAAACTCATCAAAAGGTCCCTGTTGTAGTTTTGGATAAAAAGGAATTTCAATTAAGAATTTAACTTGAAATCTAGATCCAAACTGAATCAAAATCAAATCATAATTTAAATGATCAATATGATCACAGTGAAATGTGCTGTTTCCTTTACTAATGGTTTCTGGGATGATAATTCAGAGCCGGAGGTTTCATTTCTTATTCTTTGTAAATACTTCCTTTTTAATGGTATTTGTTTGGGCATGACTTAGTACACATGGAATGTACATCTGACAGGTTTATGCTGAATACATTTTTTGGAGAAGATCTAAATCAGTTAATTCCAAAATCCTCCCTTCTCCATTTTGTTTTCAGTTTGGCTGCTAAACTAAGTGGAGGCAAAAGATCTAAAAGCACTACTTAAAAGGAATGCAGGGACAGTTCCTCTGCTATCTTGGCCAATAATCATCACAAATCCCCTTAAAAATAATTTATCATTTTCTTACTATTCTTTACGTGCACTTCTTTTATGCAAATAATGATTGAGACTCCAACATTACAACAGTGACCCATATTGTCAGCCATAAAACAGTTTGGGATGTCCTACAGTAATGAAAGAGGGCTGATTAAAGCAAGTTTTCTGAGGGCTAAGGGACACCTGACCTAAGGCAATGGGAGGGTTTGTTTCTTCTTGTTTTGAATAAGGGCCTGGACTTGAAATATGAACTACTTTCCTTCTGCCTTAGAAGCAACATGTTTGAAACATAAATAGGTTTAACCTTCTGAATAGATATTTTACGAAGTCCCACATTTTGCTGACAAGAACTTAAAATGCTTAAGAAAGATCATATACATTGGAATTCTTCTTGACACTTTGCCAAATGAATTGTCTTCAGAAAACACCGAGTGAATTTTGGCTAAATTAATGCTAAACTTCCTTGGACAATATTGGCAGATAGAATATAGTGCAGGGAACTGTATGGTCAAGCACTTTGGTAGCGGGAACAATGGAGTAGAGTATTTTCTAAATGGGGAGAAAATTCAAATACCAAAGGTGCAAAGGGACCTGGGAGTCTTTGTGTTGGATTCCCTAAAGGTTAACTTGCAAGTTACAGTCATCCCACCCCTCCCGGAAGTTCCGGGAGTCTCCTGCATATTAATAGTGGCTCCCTGATGCCCACAAATTATATACAATATCACGGAAATCAATCCTTTTGAGAGCGAGCAAGACAAAACAAGAGAGAGCGCAAGAGCGACCATGAGAGCGAGAGCAAGCAAGCGAGCGAGACAGAGCGCCAGCGAGAGCAAAAGCAAGCGAGAGCGCGAGAGAAAGCAAGCGAGAGCGCTTGAGAGCACACGAGCGACCACGAGAGAGCGTGAGCGAGAGCGCGCCATGGCAGAGTGTTCCAAAAAAATATAAAATGTACGTCACCCCAGACTACACTAAAGTGTACCTCTGCCTAATAGGGGTCAAAATAATGACAGTGTTGCTCGCTGCACTGTTTGCAACAGTGACTTTTCTATTGCCCATGGTGGGTTAAGACTGTAAAAGACATGTTGAGGTGAGTTTAACAGGTGTCATTCATTAATTAGCATAGCTAACGTTATTTAAACTAGCTGGCCAGCTGCTAAGGAGCTACTCTATTGCAGACATCCTACCTCTCCCGGAAGTCTCCTGCAAATTGGTGGTGCTACCTCCCTGAAATGGGTTTTTGCAGGGTGGGATGTCTGAAGTTAAGACAGTGGTAGGGTAGGCAAATACAATGTTAGCAATCATTTTGAGAGGACTAGAATATACAAGCAATGATGTAATGCTGAGACTTTATAAGGCATTGGTCAAATGACATTTTGTATTGTGAGCAGTTTTGGGCCCCTTATCTCAGAAAATCTGTGCTGGCATTGAAGACGGTCCAGAGGAGGTTCACAAGAATGATTCTGGGAATAAAGAGGTTAACATATGAGGAGTATTTGATGGTTCTGAGGCTGTACTCACTGGAGTTCAGAAGAAGTGGGGGGGATCTTGCCTAGATAGAGTGGATGTGGAGAGGCTGTTTTTATAGTGGGTGAGTCTAGGACTACAGGGCATTGCATGTTGAGACCAAGTCACTGAATATACTTAAAGTGGAGGTTGATAGATCCTTGATTGAACAGGGTGTCAAAAGTTACGTGGGGAAGGCAGGAGAATGGAATTGAGGGAATAATAAATCAGCCATGATGGAATATTGGAGAAGACTTGATGGGCTGAATGGCCTAATTCTGCTCATATATCTTATGGTCTTAAGCTCTAAACCTTCAAAATCTCAAACCACCTAAAACAGATGTTGGTATTGACAAAAAGCAAATATAAATCATTGGGAGATTTCAAACACACTGCTAATCCTATTGGGATGGAGAACTGCTTCATATAATGATTGGAATGTCTCTGAACTGAAGAGTTTAGTATCCAATTGCAGTAAGGTAGAAGATGAAAAAAAGCTGTAGATGCTGGAAATCTGAAATTTAAACAATAATTTCAGGCCAGGCAGCATCTATGGAAATGGAATATGCCAAGTGTTTACAGCATTTTCTGTTGTTATTTTGTATTTAATTACAGTATGCAGACAAGGAAATATAAAGATCTTGGGTTTATCTAGTAGATTATCCAGATGTGTAGAACCAAGACAGGAGGCATCTTCGTGAAAACTCATGATTATTAACTCCATAGGACAGTGACAAAATTTAAGTCCATTTTCAATAATTAAATTATATCTTCGTTTTCTGTGAAAAATCTTTGTAATAGGCAGATAAGTGTTTTCACAATCCCTGTTCCAGTAGATAGCAAATCATTCCCCTGGAACATTACAATATTAGTGTAACCCTGTTTAGATGAGGCAATTTAAATGGATTCTCATTTTAATGGCATTTCTCAGACCAGGTCTGCAAATCTCCCTTTCAAAAGAGCCAAAAATACATTGCCTTATCTCGATGTGGCTGTGTTGTGGTTTGGCCTTATGACTGTGTATCCACAACCAACCACTTTTCCAGTTGCCCACTTTACCTCTTTTCAATTGGTTTAGATGTTCAAACTATGGTCTGACCACTTCTCCTTTGACTCTCCCTTTTCCTATTGCTCCAGGCCTCTTGGCCCTCTCTCTACCTATTGATTCACACTTCAATCGCATTCTACTCTCTCCAGTGGTTCAAAGCTTATATCACTCCCCAAGATGCAAATGATTTACTCTAACCAATAATAATATTCTTCATTTGTTCATCACCTCCATTTCCTGCTCAGACACTTTGAAGATTATTATTTCCTGCTCACTTTCTCCCACTCACCATGACCTTAGCTGGATTATAGAGTAATCACCATCTTGCACTGATTTGGATTCAAAACTCATTCTTCCAAAATCTCGGGTAGGAAGATAGATACATAAACTTACATGGTCTGCAAAGTACATGGGGTGTCCATAATTCTTAACCTGTTTCATATATCTTGAGTAAAAGGCATTTTGAAATCTGTAGTCAGCCATACTGGTTCTAGAATCTTTGTCATAACAACATACAATTAGGCAGGTATTTGTTGGCTTGCTGCTGTGTAACATGGGACAGTTTAACTATTGATATATAGCTTAACTGCTGACTTCCTTGTAATACTAATCACAGATAGAAACATAGAAACACAGAAAATAGGTTCAGGAGTAGGCCATTCGGCCCTTCGAGCCTGCACTGCCATTTATTATGATCATGGCTGATCATCCAACTCAGAACCCTGCACCAGCCTTCCCTCCATACCCTCTGATCCCCCTAGCCACAAGGGCCATATCTAACTCACTCTTAAATATAGCCAATGAACTGACCTCAACTGTTTCCTGTGGCAGAGAATTCCACAGATTCACCACTCTTTGTGTGAAGAAGTTTTTCCTAATCTCAGTGCTAAAAGGCTTCGCCTTTATCCTCAAACCGTGACCCCTCGTTCTGGACTTCCCCAACATCGGGAACAATCTTCCTGCATCTAGCCTGTCCAATCCCTTTAGGATTTTATACGTTTCAATCAGATCCCCCCTCAATCTTCTAAATTCCAATGAGTACAAGCCTAGTTCATCCAGTCTTTCTTCATATGAAAGTCCTGCCATCCCAGGAATCAATCTGGTGAACCTTCTTTGTACTCCCTCTATGGCAAGGATGTCTTTCCTCAGATTAGGGGACCAAAACTGCACACAATACTCCAGGTGTGGTCTCACCAAGGCCTTGTACAACTGCAGTAGTACCTCCCTGCTCCTGTACTCGAATCCTCTTGCTATAAATGCCAGCATACCATTCGCCTTTTTCACCGCCTGCTGTACCTGCATGCCCACTTTCAATGACTGGTGTATAATGACACCCAGGTCTCATTGCACCTCCCCTTTTCCTAATCGGCCACCATTCAGATAATAATCTGTTTTCCTATTTTTGCCACCAAAGTGGATAACTTCACATTTATCCACATTAAATTGCATCTGCCATGAATTTGCCCACTCACCCAACCTATCCAAGTCACCCTGCATCCTCTTAGCATCCTCCTCACAGCTAACACTGCTGCCCAGCTTCGTGTCATCCGCAAACTTGGAGATGCTGCATTTAATTCCCTCATCCAAGTCATTAATATATATTGTAAACAACTGGGGTCCCAGCACTGAGCCTTGCCGTACCCCACTAGTCACTGCCTGCCATTCTGAAAAGGTCCCGTTTATGCCCACTCTTTGCTTCCTGTCTGCTAACCAATTCTCTATCCACATCAATACCTTACCCCCAATACCGTGTGCTTTAAGCTTGCACACTAATCTCTTGTGTGGGACCTTGTCAAAAGCCTTTTGAAAATCCAAATATACCACATCCACTGGTTCTCCCCTATCCACTCTACTAGTTACATCCTCAAAAAATTCTATGAGATTCGTCAGACATGATTTTCCTTTCAAAAATCCATGCTGACTTTGTCCGATGATTTCACCGCTTTCCAAATGTGCTGTTATCACATCTTTGATAACTGACTCCAGCAGTTTCCCCACCACCGACGTTAGGCTAACCGGTCTATAATTCCCTGGTTTCTCTCTCCCTCCTTTTTTAAAAAGTGGGGTTACATTAGCCACCCTCCAATCCTCAGGAACTAGTCCAGAATCTAACGAGTTTTGAAAAATTATCACTAATGCATCCATTATTTCTTGGGCTACTTCCTGAAGCACTCTGGGATGCAGACTATCTGGCCCTGGGGATTTATCTGCCTATAATCCCTTCAATTTACCTAACACCACTTCCCTACTAACATGTATTTCGCTCAGTTCCTCCATCTCACTGGACCCTCTGTCCCCTACTATTTTCTGGAAGAATATTTATGTCCTCCTTAGTGAAGACAGAACCAAAGTAATTATTCAATTGGTCTGCCATGTCCTTGCTCCCCATATTATGCTACTTCATTCAATATAGTACTTAGACAAAATCCACTCTTTGAAGCCAAATGCTTTGGGAGCTTTGTCCCTGACATTACATGCTGGCCATGTCTAAAGAGTGGAGTAGGAAAACCTACCAAATATGATAATTCAATCACAGATTAGTCAAAAATTTGATATGATTAGGTGCTATAAATTCCCATTAAGATGCCCCTTGTCTTCTGTGTCCTTTGCCCCATATTATAACTCTTATTTCTCATATTGTTATTCCAGAATGAACTCCGGGAAACGAAACTTAAAATTGACAAGAAAATTAATGTTGCAAAGAATGCAATTGAGAAACTCCAGAATAATTCCACCTCCATTGTAGTAAGTCAAGAAACTTTCTCCTATCTCATAACTCACACCATCTGCATTTGACATTAACCATCAGCACATAATAGGAGATTAACATTTGTGGTGAAACTTTCATTTCACAGGGAGCGAGAACCATCCCAACATTAAATGCTGAGAATGACTTAACCATATTACCAGATACTGGAATTAATATCTACACCTTTCCTTCTGGGCTTTTTCTGAAGTCCTTTCCTAAAGGTGCAGTTATCTGCTGTGGTAGAATGGCACTCATGCAAGTTGACCCCTATTCTTCAACCTAAGAAGAACAATACTGCATAGTGACAGTGCCAAGCCTGATTCCCTTCATGCTCCATATTCACCCATATACACTTCCAAGCAGAAAGCTTTAAGCAGAAGTTCGGAATGGGAACTCAGTTTGTTTCTCCATCATGTACAGTCCCACTCTGTCCTTTCTGATCTAGGAACATTACAGCCACATGTAACACTATCATCCTATCAAAGGACAAGGCCCATGTCCTCTGTCAATCTCTATCCTGATGCTCTTGTGAGTGCTGCTTATGACACTAATGTGATGATACTGCTGCTTCACGTTTTGATAATAACCAATTTCACTCATGTCTCATAGAAAACCTCCCACTCTGTAGCGAATTACAGTGAGCAATGTACCACAATCAATGTCATCAGAACAAATGCCTGCTAATTGTGACATAAAATCACTGGTCCACAAGCATCTGCATAGAGGACAGATAAATTCATGTTTCAGCTCCTCTGCTGAGAGTTTCCAGCAATATTAGATTTTGTTTTGGATTTATAGTGTGTGCAGGGTATTTTTCCTAATCATGTCACAGGCAGAACTTTTTTTAAGATCTATTTTAGCCTGTTTGTTCATTTGCAATAGGCACCCATCTTTCAAATCACATATTCTGGTGCAGAATAGGCATATTCTATGAGGCAAGTCAACAATACTTGATTTTAATGCTTTGATCTTTTTATTTGTTTAAATGCATTATCTGTTCTAGAATTCAGTGTCAGAGGTGAAACCCAATATTGAAAGACAGTTCAGTGACCTCATGGAAGCTGTTCAAAATGCACAGAAAGAGGTGCTCAAATTTTTGGAGAACGAGCAGTGTGCTTCACTGAAGCAGGCAGATGGAATTCGCATTCACCTGGAACAGAAGTGTGCTGAGCTGCAAAGGACGAAGGATCAGGTTGAAGCACTGATGAAGCAGAGGAACACAGTGCAGTTTTTACAGGTGAGGGGGGCCAGATTTGTGGTCTGGGATTCACAACGGCAATTATGTCTGAACACTTATTACACTCTGATACTTGCTGGTAATTCTTCCTGCTTTGAGATACCAGAAAAAAATTAGCCTGTTGTTGTCATCAGTGGATAAAGTTGAGTCAGTTATTAAGAAAGACGGAATAGAAATATGAAGTTAATTCTCCATCTCAATTAAAAATAAAATATATTTGCTTAAACACTACCAATATTTTGAACCAAAAGGCTTGTTCCTGTGCTGAAATGCGTTTTTTTGATTTTCATGAAGTAATAATCTTAATTTATTGTTCTACATAAAAAACTATTTATAATTAAATACAGCACAATTGTATTGTTTGCAGAACTGCAAAGATTTGCTTCTATTATACAGTAAAACTTATAACAACTTCTGCAAATGATGTTTTTTGTTAAGCAGTGGGGTGGCCAACCTTTTACATTCCATATGTCAGTTTTTTCACGCACGAGTTCAGATGCGATTTTTGCACGCACGAGTTCAGATGTAATTTTTTTCATGCACAAGTTCAGATGCGATTTTTTCATGCATGAGTTCTATATTAACATATGTTTACAAGAATTGAATGGGGGTACAAGAGTTGTATGGCGCATCTGAACTCGTGAGTGAAAAAATTGACGCATGGAATGTAAAACGTTGGCCACCCCGATATAAGACGTAGGAGCAGAATTAGCTCATCGAATCAGATAATGGGATCGAGGGGGAAAGTAAATCAACCAGGATGAAGTGCTCTCCACCATTTCATCACAGCTGACTTATCATCCCTCTCAACCCCATTCTCTTGCCTTCTCCCCATAACCTTTGACACCCTTTCTAATCAAGAACCAACCAAACTCTTCTTTAAATATACCCAATGACTTGGCCTCCACAGCCATCTGTGGCAATGAATTCCACAGACTCCCCAACCTCTGGCTAATGAAATGAACCCTCATCATCTCTGTTGGGATGTCCCTAAATTCCAAGGCCATACCTTCTGGCCCAAGACCCCTCCACATCTATGCTTATCCAATGCAAGGTTGATATTGTTGCCATGATACTCTAGAACAGATATATGCTTAGTGAAAGGCATGGGCCTCAGGCTGAGAAATTGGCTATGTTTAAAATACTAAGGCCAGCTGCAGAGTGATTTACAGAACTTCTCTCAACAGAGTTGCTCTCAGGAACTCAAAGAGAGAAAGACACTATAGGATTTTTATAGATGATCATGCTGCTTTCCTTCTTAAAGACAACTCCTACCCCTCTTTGTGGGGTATTCTGACCACAATGGTTCCTGCCTTGTGTGCCTATCTCACCAAGGAATATCGCTGTATCCAATATCATCACTCAGATACCAAATCTGTTCTAAATCAGCTGTTGGCGACCACAATAGTGGGAGAATGTGCTCATGCAGCAGACTACCTGCTTGTTGAACTAACTCGTTCACGGCCTTACATGAAACTGGGCTCTATCCAGTGCTGTGTCATCCTAACACAAGTTTCAGGCCCATGATTCAAAAATACCTTACAAAGAGAATTTTATTTATTGTAAGATTGGTTCACCTTGTAACTGATACTCATGCATTTGGCCTAAATTTTATGTCACCTTTGGTAACATAAATAAAAAATTAGAGTATTTTCTTAGAGTAATTCGCTGTTGGAGTGAGTTTGATCAGCAGCTCAGTCTGTTTGATGAGATCACATTGGCTGAACGCTGCATATCTACTGAAGATGACATCAGACAAATTATTGTTCATAATGGAGAAATCAATATTGCAGTGATAGCTAAGTATTTGTGGAAAACTTTTTTATAGGTTGGCAGGGAATCTTGTCACCTTGCAGGTTTCTGTGGTAAGAGATAGACAGATACAACAGCTCTCTTCCTAATTGATGAACTCCATGAAGATGCAGATAAAAATGCAAGGATTCTTCCAGTCCAAGCACATCAAAATCCTTAAAGAAACCAGCTGAACTTTATCACACAATTCTCTGTATACTTATTGCATTTAGCATATTTAAGATTTTTCAATGTTCTGTGGAAATGACTCATTTTAGGAATTTTGTGAATGGAAGAAAAATGTGCCAGATGATAAGCTGCCCAGTGTATACATTGGGCTGATAGACAAACTTGCTGGAATTAGTGCGGCTGTTTCGGAATCAACAGAGACCATCTTGGAGTTGCTACAGACCTCCTACAAAGAGAAACTAAAGGAATTTGCAAGAGAAGGTCAGTCATTATTTCTTTTGCTTTTGCCTACATGTAATATTATGCTTGCTTGGTGCTACTCAGTGTGCAAACTATTCTCTTTCCCACTCTTCCCCCCACCCCCAAGAAGCGCTGAATGAAATTTATGTCATAAGTAGATAAATAGTGATAAGTAGTGTTGACGTGGTCGCTAGTTCGAGCTTCAGCTGAGGCAGTGTGTTGTGTCCTTGAGCAAGGCACTTAACCACACATTGCTCTGCGACGACACCGGTGCCAAGCTGTATCAGCCCTAGTGCCCTTCCCTTGGACAACATCGGTGGCGTGGAGAGGGGAGACTTGCAGCATGTGCAGCTGCCAGTCTTCCATTCAACCTTGCCCAGGCCTGCGCCCTGGAAACCTTCCAAGGCGCGAATCCATGGTCTCAAGAGACTAATGGATGCCTATATAAAAAAAAACTAGATAAATAATTACTTTCAGTAGCAATGGGCTGGAAATTGCGGGATCTGGGCATCTCAGGTTTAGATTTTATTTTACATCATTGGGCTGAAGCGTTCGACTCTTGATCCTTTGGCTTCTTGTCTTACAGTTATAGCTAAAGCTATCGATTGGCAGCCCATCCCTCCACCAAAGTCCTGTACTCCACTTGTCCCTTTAATGTATGTGGGAGATTACTTGCCAACCATAAAAGCCTTCACTCTTTCCTATCTAAATCTGGTTCTTCCTCTTGAAATAAAAACAAAAATTGCCAGAAACATTTAACAGGTCAGGCAGCATCCATGGAAAGAGAAACAGAATTGGAATTGGACTTGTAATTACTTTGTTATTGTTAGATCTACTGAGGTACAGTGAAATGTTTGTCTTGCATACTTTTCCTACAGATCAACTCATTATTATGTGCATTGAGGTAGTACAAAGCAAAAACAGAATGCAGAATAAAATTTAACAGCTACAAAGGTAGACAATAAGATACAGGATCGTAATGAAGTACTGTAGATTGTGAGATCAAGAGTCTACCTTATTGTACCCGGGGACTATTCAACCTCTGAGACCCCTCATAAGAATTGGGAACAAGAAAAAAATAGGTTTGTTTTAACTACAACCAAGAGAAAATCTGCAGATACTGGAAATCTGAGCAACACACACAAAATGCTGGAGGAATTCAGCAGGCCGGGCAGCATCAATGGAAATAAGTACAGTTGACGTTTTGGGCCAAAACCCTTCAGCAGGACTAGTTTCAGCCCAAAATCCTGCAATCCTGCCAAAGGGTTTTGGTCCAAAGCATTGATTGTATTTTTTTCCATAGATGCTGCCAGGACTGCTGAGTTCCTCCAGCATTTTGTGTGTGTTGCTGTGGTTTGTTTTAAGATACAGAGAGAGGCTAGGTGTTAAGGGATGATTAGGAGAGAGGGAATTTCTCAGATAAGGTAATGCTGGGTATGCCCTGGGCATAGGTTGTTGAGGACAAGCAGGCCTTCTTCCTTTGCGCAAGCAAGGAATCAATAGCCATTGTCTATTGGGACTCATAGAAAAATAGCATTGCCACAGGGTGTGCCCAATTTTCATGTTAATCTTTTTTGTGCAATTTGTTTTGTAAATTCTTACAGGATTTTCATGTTTATAAAGCTTTCTTTAATGATATATTGCTGTCTAGAATCATTTCAGACTGTTATTTTTTATTTCCAGTGTAACCCAAAGGGTGCAGTCAAATTATGTTAGAACAGCAATACCCCCTAAGGACTTCTAGCAAGTTATTTGGTGCAGCACTTGATCAAAAATAACCCGCCTGGTATTCTTATTGAGGCTATGGTTGGGATACCGTTACAGCTTATCCTATGGGGATTGGGCCAGCAGAATCATTGCAGATCAGGGAGACCATCCATGGATTGAAAGATTGCAAGGGGATTGATGTTGGGAATAGATGTTCTCAGGGAAATGCACAACGGAAATCTGGAGTTTGTTTAGGGAGCATCTGCATGGGGTTAGAAATAGGTTTTTCCCATTAAGACAAGGAAAGGATGGTGGGCTGAAGAAACTGTGATTGACAAGGGATATGGAACATCTCGTCAAGAGGAACTAAGAAGCATACTTACAGTTTAGGAAGCAAGGATCAGAGAAGGCTTTGAAGAGTTATAATGTAGCCAGGAAGGACCATAAGAAGGGAATTAGGAGATCGAAAAGGGGGCATAAGAAGGCCTTGGCAAAAATGATTAATGAGGAATTCTACACATATGAGAATAACAGGAGGATGACAGGAGTGAGCAAAGATTAAAAAAAAGAAACTTGTGCTTGTTGTCAGAGAAGGTTGGCAAGGTTCTTAATGAATACATTGCCTCAGTATTCACAAGTGTGAGGGATTTTGACAAAAGTGAGGACAGCGTAGAACAAGCTAATATGCTGGAACATGCTGATGTTAAAAAAGAAGATGTACTGGAACTTTTTATAAACATTAGGACA
This sequence comes from Mobula birostris, assembly GCF_030028105.1. NCBI lineage: Eukaryota > Metazoa > Chordata > Chondrichthyes > Myliobatiformes > Myliobatidae > Mobula > Mobula birostris. The sequence continues at coordinate 24,950,478 of NC_092393.1, forward strand.
GATAAATCGCTGGGGCCAGATGGGATATACCTCAGGTTACTATGGAAAGCGACTATGCTGTGACTTTGGAGAAGACCTTTGCATCCTCAGTGGCATCCTCAAGGTCCAGAGGAATGTATGAGGAGGTGTCATCAACTACCAGCACCAAAAGATTGGAAGATGACAAGTATCATTCCCTTTTCAAGAAAGATAATAGGGATAATCCTGGGAATTATAGACCAATGAGTCTTATGTCAGTGGTGTTCAAACTAATGGTGAGGATTCTTCAAGACAGCCTTAAGGAGCATTTGGGGAAAGCACAGGTTCGTTAAAATTACTCAGCATGACTTTGCGATGGTCACATTGTGCCTCAAAAGCCTGACTGAACTCTTCAAGGAAGAGACAAACCAAATTGATGTGGTGTATATGGATTTTAGTCAGCCATTCAACAAGTTTCCATATGGGATGCTCCTACAGAAAGTCAGGAAGCATGGAATCTAGGCAAACCTGGCTTTATGGATTCAGAATTGTTTTGTCCACAGAAGCCAGAGGGTGGCAATAGATGGAGCATTTTCTGCCTGGAGTCAGTGACTAGTAGTGTTCCAAAGGGATCTGCTCTTGGACCCCTGCTCTTTTTGATTTTTATAAATGACCTGGATGAGGAAGAGAAAGGTGCAGATGACACAAACGTTTATGGTGGTGTGGTTGGTGTAGAAAGTTGTTGTAGGTTACAATGGGACATTGATAGGACGCAGAGTGAGTTAAGAAGTGGCAGATGGAGTTCAATCCGGAAAAGTGTTAAGTGATTCACTTTAGATGGTCGAACTTGAAGGCAGATTACAGGGTTAATGGCAGGATTCTCAGTAGTGTGGAGGAACAGAAGGAACTTGGGGTTCATGTCCATAGGTTCTTCAAAGTTGCCGCGCAAGTTGATAGTGTGGTTAAGAAGGTGTATGTATGTTAGCCTTCAGTAGTTGGAGGATTGAGATCTAGAACCACAAGATAATATTATAATATTATAGCTCTATAAAACTCTTGGGAGTCTGATTGCCTCAGCTTAGGAAGGACGTGAAAACTTTAGAGAGGGTGCTGAGGAGATTTACCAGGATGTTGTGTGTATTAGAGAGCATGTCACATCGGTAAAGGTTGAGCAAGCTAGGAATTTTCTCTTAGGAGTGAAGGAGGTTGAGAAGTGACTTATAGAGTGTATAAGATGATAAGAAGCATTGATAAGAGTGGTGATCCAGCATCTTTTTCCCAAGGTGGAAACAACTACTATGAGAGGGCATAATTGTGTGATTGAAGAAAAGTATAGGGGGGTTGTCAGAGGTAATTTTTTTTTTAAAATGGAGAGTGGTGGATGCACCACCAGGGATGGTTGAAGAGGCAGATACTTTAGGGACATTTAAGATACACATAGATAGGTGTGGATGAATGAAAAATGGAGGGCGGCATAGGAGGGAAACATTAGATTGATCTTGGAGGTGGTTAGAATGTTGTCACAACATGGTGGGCCAAAAGGATTGTACTGTACTATACTGTTCTATGTACTATGTTCTGTGATGTCAGAAATGACATAGAAATTGCATTGAGCTGAAGGGGGACTGATGCCTATACTTGTTGAATTTTCCATATGGAATGATATAACTGAAAAATAATCACATACTGTATATCATTTAGTTCAAATTAATTTTTGTTCATATAGCACAATGAAAAATAATCACCATGTAAATTAATTTCTCAGACTATATTATATCTTATGAAAGTACAGATATATGTGAAACACTGGAGCACGCATACAGATATTGAGATGTGAAACTTTGGATCAAGTTGTTGGTGATGTGTGCATTTGTCAGCTGTCATCAAAGACTTTTGCTTAGTAGGAATTAATATCTACTAAGATCAATTTTCATTCCCTTTACCCTCCTGGTTTTGTGTCTGAATGCTTCGGTCTCTCCATTGGCCGTGCTTTAGGACCAGTAGTGCTTTCATATAACGGCAAAATTATGAAGTCAAACAGTGGGATTGAAGATCTAATTGGGAAATTTCAAATAATCATGAAAGTTCCATCTGGTTATTTTATTTTGTCCTTTTAGATAAACTGGGATTCAAAACAACAGTTGCTGTGATTCGTGGTTCAAAACGCTGCCTTATGAAAAAACAACCAAAAACAAGAAATGAATTTCTGAAATGTAAGAACCTTAAACTTGACTTTGCTTTTGCACTAAATAGTTGGCTCTTTTTGTTTTAAAAGTTGCTTACAACATAATGCTGATTGGAGGGGATATCACTGTAAACAAAGATGCTGGAATCTGGAACAAAATGCCAGAATGCTGGAAGAACATAATGGGGCAGGCAGTATTTGTGGAAACAAAGGGTGTAAGTCAACAGTAAAACCCTGGATCAGCACTGGGAGGGAAGAGAAATGATAGTCAGTATATATCATTATTAGGGATGGGAATGATGGGATAGAAGTTGTTGGGTGATATGGGGAGAGGATGATAGACAATTGGAGTCAGGTGTGGGAAAAGTGTGGGACATAGGCTGGTAGGTGATGACACCTCCTCATACATTCCTCTGGACCTTGACCCCCACTAATGAATTTCAGGCCATCACCTCCTGGGCTATTACAAATCTCATTATATACGACACCTCTTCGCAGCCTCCAACCTCTTATTGTCCCAACATTGTGCCACCCGCTTCTATTTCTAACTTAGGACTTCCCTTTTAGCTTCATTATTTTTGCCTGCTTTTGTCCTCCTGAGCTTACCTCTTCATACCTGGACTCTATTCTGTCTCCCCTTATCCAGTCTTTCCCCACACCTCAGACACCCACCATTTCACCACCATTTCAATTAACTAGCAATTCCCTAGTCCCAAATGAACCATCTTAGCCAGTCTGTGTACACCTCCATCCCACATCAGGAAAGTCTTAGGGTCCTCTGTTTCTTTCTTGAACAAAAGCAACCAGTTCCCCTTCATTAATATTTTCATCTACCTGGAAGAAATTGTCTTTACCCTCAAAAATTCTCTTATGATCCTCCCACTTTCTGCAGATCAAAAAAGCACCAATGGACACTCACAATGACCATAGCTACATCTGGTTTTTAGTTGGCTGTGTGGAAAATTCCTTGCAAAGGACATTCAAAAGTTCTTGGTCCTCACCTTTCACCCAATCTGCCACCAAATCCAAAATCCTTCTCCATTTTTCACTAGTTTCAATATGATCCCACCACTAGTTACATCTTCCCACCAGTCAGTCAGTAGTGGCTATCTTGAGCTTCTGGTTGGATTTCATTTTAACTCTCCTTCACACTTCCAATCCCACCTGTCTGCATATTGTTATGGAAAAGCCAAATGCAAACTGGAAGAATAATATTTCAACTGTGAATATTGAACTTTACAATTTCAGGTAATCTATGCCCTCTGTGCTCTCCCCCCACATCCACTTACCTGTCCACTGAGTCTTCTTCCCTTTGTTCACTGGTCCTTTCTCCCTCTCTGCTTAACTCCCTCCCTCACTGTTCCTTATCCCCTCCCAATCTGCCTGTCACCTATCTGCCTCTATCCAGCCTGCTCCTCATACAGGTATGTAGTATCTTGCTTTCCTTTTCTCTTCATCAACCTACGCATTTTGCCTCCACAGAAACTACTTGACTTCTGAGTTCTTTAAACGTTCTGATTCTTTTGTCTCTGAATCTTTGTCTCTTAATCTTTAGGATAAACCAGAATTAAACACTTTGAAAGTATCAGTCCATTATTGATACATTCATCTTAGATTATCTTTGATGCTTTGTGCTTTTCATGCCAATGATTATTTACACGAATGTGTTTAGCTCAACTACAGTTTAACTGCTTAAATTTGCATAACAATACTGCTCATTGAGTGAATTCTCCAAAATGCAGCAGCTCTTTGAAATTAGTGCTTTCCTTTAAGGTGTACTAATAACAGTGTGATTTATAATGTTTGTTAGCAGGAGAGGTGACATCAAAGAAACATAGAAACATAGAAAATATACAACACAATACAAACCCTTCGGCCCACAATGCAGTGCCGAGCATGTACTTACTTCAGAAATTACCTTTTTAGAAATGGGCGATATGAGTTTGCTAGGAAATGGGGAAATTTTCTTGGCTCTGCACTTTGGTGCTTAGTTTGATTAGATCAATGAATCTGAGAAAACAGGATTTTGAAATTGGTTAAGATTATTTTTGGTAACTGTTGCTAAATATGTGTGAGAATTGTAATCACTGGTTGTACCTCATATAGAGGTCATGTTCCATTGCCTTTGGTGGTGTTAAAATGAGCAAAAAGTAAATAACATTGACTCACATGTGTTTGGTGTTCATGGTCCAAGAATAATTCTTCCTCCTATGTACATACTTGCTTAATTATTTGGTGATGAAATTCAATAAAAAATAAATTACAAAAAAAAAGAAATGCTTATCGTGCTACTGAGGGTGCATGAACATTGCAATAATATGAATTTCGGCAGTTCATTCCTTTAATCCATATTGTTTCCCACTGAAGCACTCCAAAGATATATCAACTTACTCATCTAGATGAGTCATTTTGCAGCCTGACACCAGGTGAATGGTTATTCATCACAATCTGAGTGTAAACTAATTAATTCCGATGTGTAAAATTATTTTGCAATCATGATAAAGGAGACGGTATTATATGAACATCAATTACTAATTAGTATTGATCTACAAATAGGGAGATTTAAGGATCTGTGTAATATGTACAAGAGAAGTATAGCAACGACTGAAGGAGATTGGATGTTATTCTCTTCCCTTTTTCTTAGCATTAATATATCATCTGTTGATTTTCCTAGAGGTCTGTTTCATATTGGCAAATTTAGCTGTCATCTCCCCTGAGATTTATTATTTTAAATCCAAATGCCATATTTCTGTGCTTGGATAGAATCAAACAGGCTGTGTATGTCAACATCATTCATGTATTTCTCTTTTGTACTGTCAGCCAAGTTTGGAAGAATCAAACAAGCTTTCTTTACGATGCAGGAAATTGGGATGCTATTTCCTTCCTATTCTTAGTGAGTGAGGTTATTAGTCGACCAGATTTATCAGGCAGCAAGTTCAGTGTTGTCAAACGTAGGCAAAATTTTGAATTCTAATTTGGAATATATTAACAATTCTCGGACCTGAATTTAATTGTATTGCAACCAAAGGCATTCCTTTTTCTCTTTCTGGCAGTGGAGCCAAGACGCAAAACACAGTACCAAATCATACACAGTACAACAGTACAAGGCATATATAGCACATATTGGATAACAGTAAAATGTAGCCACGGAAGAAAGTGGCCCTAATCCCTGAGTCCGTGAATGTTGCTGTAGTCTACAGTCGAACACAATACAGTTTGTTTTCTGCTAAGTGAACACTGGGGGCAGCACTGACTCCAGTATGGAGACCGCACTCCACCACCTCCAGCCCTCCGGAGGAATGCCTGACTCCGCCTGGGTGTCGGCAAACAGGCAGTATCGCGGCTTGAAGCCTAGTCCCTGTTACGACGAAGACTCTGCAGCTCCCCTGCCGTTGGCTAATAAACCAATGAACTGGACTTGAGTTCCACACCATCAATTTCCAACACGATCACGAGAAAAGCGACTGTGAGGATCACTTGCTGTTGGAGTGCATACTTTCTTCGTGCACTGATGCCTCTCTGTCTCAGACAGTAACATCTCCAAGTACCTCACCATCAACATTTTGGTGGTGGGGGGGGGGTTGGGTTATAGAATAGGGGGCACCACTGATCGCATAAATGTTTTGGTTATAAGCACAGATTAACATTTGACGTCCTTACACACCTAAGTTTTTCCACCATCTGTAAGGACCATGAGGAAATACTCCCCCAGTTGCTGATCAACAGGCAAGAAAATTAATGCCATTCAGGGCAAACAGCCTGCTTAATCGGTATCCCGTACATTAACCTATGTAAACAGTCATTCTCTCCACCAACAAAGGACAGGCAGCACGCACCATCACAACACGTACTGGAGAGATTCAACTATTTTATTTGGACAACACCTCCCAAACCCGCATTCTGTACCACACGGGACAAAAGTAGCAGGTGGAAGGGAAGTCCACCACCCACAGATTCCTTTCCAACTGCATACCATTCTGACTTGGAAACAGACTGTGTTGCCACTCTCCATCATCAGTGGTTCTAAAACTTTGGAGCACCTGAGCCAACATGACTATAGTGGTTCATGTAGATGGCTCCCCAGCATTTTCCAAGGGGCATTTGGGGACGGGCAAGAAATGCTGGGTTTACCAGTAACACCCAGTTCCCTTGAAATGAAAAATAAAAGCCTGGGAAGATGGGAATTGAACTTAAATCTCTAGATTTATTACTTAATGTAGTAAAGTAAAGGCATCCATTAGTCTTGCGAGACCATGGATCCGCGCCTGGAAAGTCTTCACTCTTCCGGGTGCAGGCCTGGGCAAGGTTGTATGGAAGACCAGCAGTTGCCCATGCTGCAAGTCTCCCCTCTCCACAACACCGATGTTGTCCAAGGGAAATATTAGGACCCATGCAGCTTGGCACCAGTGTCGTTGCAGGGCAATATGTGATTAAGTGCCTTGCTCAAGGACACACCATGTTTCTTCGGCTGGGGCTCGAACTCACGAACTTCAGGTCGCTAGTCCAATGCCTTAACCACTCAGTGTAGTAATGTAACTAAAATATCACCGTATCAGGGAATGATGACTAAAGTATTTAATTTCCTTACCTTAATGTGGAGAAGTGCAAAAAATGTAACTTTGCAAAACTGTAGAACTAACTTAAGGGAAAAAGTGATTTCTTCCTCCTTGTGTTAATTTTAGATCTGTTTTAATTTCCAGATGCTGCAACGCTAGTGTTTGACCCAAATACAGCTCACAGGTATCTTCGCTTGGTAAACAAGAACCGCAAAGTTTCCAACACTTGCCCGTGGCTTCACCCCTACCCCGATCACCCAGAGAGGTTTGAACACTGGCGGCAGGTGTTGTGCACAGAGAGTTTTTACATGGTCCGATGCTACTGGGAGGTGGAGATCCATGCAGAAGGGACTTATGTTGGCATGACTTACAAAAGCATTGACAGAAAAGGAGCTGAGAGCAATGGCTGTATCACAGGGAATGATTTTTCCTGGTGCATACAGTGGACGGGTAAGGAATTCTTGGTTTGGCATGGCGATGTGGAAGTGCCAGGGAAGGTTGAGAAGTTTAGCCGGATTGGAGTATACCTGGACTATCAAAACAGGATTCTGTCTTTTTATGGAGTGGCAGACACCATGATCTTGATACATCAATTTGAATCTTCATTCACAGAACCACTATATCCTGCATTTTATCTTCCCAAGAAAGAAGCATCAGTTTCTCTGCGTGTACTTAAAGAAGATGCATTGAAAATTGAAACTGAATAAAATCATCTTTGAGACTGTATGTAACACTGTAGCGCTGTCTCTTTGTGATATTACAGACTGTGTTCAAGTCCATGTTGAAGGCTCTCATTCACCTAATCAGTGTGACGAGTGATGGCCATCAAGTGTAAAAGGCCATCAAGTCAGTTTGCCACAAATGACAGGTATGAAAACACACTCTCGATACTTGGGCCCATGATAGTTTGTTTTTTTTATTGTTTAACATGGAAGTCTGAAGGTAAGATAAATTGAATAGGAAGCAGTAGTAGGCCACTCAAACTTTGAAGCTGTTCTGCCTGACGCATCATCTTCATAAAACACCTCAGTTCTATGTATTTAACCCTGACCCTAATGCTGCATCAGCTGATACGTTATGTACCACCAGGGCTAACGTGATTTTTGTGCTTTCTGTTATGGTTTGTCACTCCAAAACATAAAACTAAATTAAAAGGAAAAGACAGAGAGTCTGAAGTGCGAGCTTAACTTAAAAAGCTTTTACTTTAAGTTTTTACTTTAGGCACGCACATATTATGTGGTAATATCATTACGCAATTCACGTATTTTTACATTTAATCCATAATAAATTACATGAACAAATAAGGAATGCTTAAGCAACAGCATACTCACATTACTCAAACATTACTGAATTATTAAATATACAACACTCCTCCCTGCTTAGTCATAAACTCCAACTCAATGCAGAAAGCATCTCAACTATATATACAGTATACTATAGAATACAACCACTACACAGACATTGACAGCATAGTAAATTTTTAAATTGTCACATTCAGGCCTGAAGATTTAATTGCTGTGGAGGCTTCCTTATTCTTGTGGGATAACGCATTTCTTGACAAGGGATATCACTTTGCTTGGCAGGTGAGATTTGCGGCTGTGAAACAATCTCAGATTCTAGGGCCTCCTTGTGGTGGTTGTCGGAGTTGACTCTGGAACTACTGGAGTGGTTCTGACAGCATCACATTAATTTTACATATAACACACAATGAATTATTTAAACAAATAATGAAAGCTTAATCAACAGCATATTTACAATATTACTCAAATATTACTGAAAGATTAAATACATAACCCTTTCTACATTTGATTAATAGAAAAGAGAATATTGATGAACTATTGTACCCACAGCACTTGATACTTGTCAAATCAATGTTTCCATTTTCTTACTTGGAGATACAGTTTGCTTTGTCTCAGCAGTTTTATAATGATAATTTTGAAACAATTAGACAGTCTAACATCAACATAATGATTTTTCCCAGTTTCTTCATCAATATTTTGCATTTCTATTTATCAAATGTAGAAAGCACAAAAAACAAGTTAGCTCTGGTGATACATAATGTATCAGTTCATTCAGCAGGATTCACTATATACCACTGAGGTGCTTAATGCCCGGTTGACCTTCTAATCTACAGCCAGGGAAACCAGGACCACTGTAGCAGCCCCGATATCCACTGAATACTCGCTGGAAAAGTACAATGATTATTGGAGGCATTGCTACATGCAAATGAATCCTTGTTGAAATTTTATAACCACCACAGGTTTCTGCAATAGAAACAGCTTATAATATTTTTTTGTAAAATGAGCCATCCTCAAATGTCCCAGTAAGCTTGTGCTAATTTGATGCATGATTGGGGTGGGAAAGCTAAGTTGGGTAATGTTGATTTCAACTTTGATTTTGTTTCCTCAATCACTCAGTGAACTTCTCATCAGTCTTTCAACCTTCAAGATCAGGAAGCAAGGCTTTTAAAACTCATTGACCCCCAAATGAGACGCACATGTGGGTTTGCTGAGGCTGTAAAATCTGACATTTTTGATAAATTACCTTTTTTGACAAAAGATAGGAAAAAGGGCAGAATAATAAATCGTGGAGAGATAAAAGTCAAGGAATGCTTTTAATTAGCAGATTTATACCCTGCATAGAAACAGCCTTTGAATTAACAGTACTATCAGCATCAAAACATGGCGGTAATGAATTTAAGCCACTGGATATCAGTATTTTTTTTCCCAGATTCTTTTCTCCTTTAACTAAGATAACAACACAATTAAAATAAGTAACTGTAAGGTTTGCTTGTTTAAAACTATCTTTAAATTGTTATTCTACTTAAGATAACAATGATTTCTTGAAGGGTAACTATGTCACTCAATGCAAACAATTAAATTGCTGGAAAAACTTGGTGTGTCAAGCAGCATCTGTAGACACTAAGGGATGGTTGATGTTTCAGGTCATAATCCTACATTAGTACTGAGAGCAATGAGGGACAATAGCCAGTATACGGACGTGAGATTGAAACAGGGATGATACAGAGGCAACAAGGTGAAATTGAAACATAGAGGTGAGCACCAGTTGCCTGCCTTTTGATTGCTGGTGGATCGCTCTGCTATCGGAAAGGGGAGAGGTTGCCGCTGGGCCTGTTGAATGTTACCCAGGTTTTCTGCATTTTGGATGTGGACTTGGAACTCTAGAGTTCCTTTTTCATGATTATAATTTTTTATACTCTGATTCCGCGCCCCCCCCCCCCGATCCTTCAAATTTTTTTTGTGCAGGGGAGGGGATTTGGGGGTTGATTTGCCTGTTCTGTTTTTGTTAATTTTTTTTTGCAGTGAGGAGGGATTTGGGGAGGGAGGTTAATGATCATACTGCTGTTCTTTTCTTGGTTTCATGGCTATTTGAAGAAGAAGAGTTTCAGAGTTGTACACTTTGATAATACATGAACTTTTGAACCTTTGAGGTGGGGTGTGAGACAGTTGTTGGTAGGTAATAAGTGAAACACAGTGATGTGGGAGATGATGGGTAGACAGAGATAGGTAGTTGGGAGAGTAGTTTAGAGACTGGTGATAGGAGTAAACAGATAAGAAAAAGAGTTGGCAGACAGAGCTAGGTGGTTGGGAGGTGGGAAGGAGGTAGGATTGGTGTGGAAGTTAGAGACTGAGCTGGAAAATGCTAAGTGAAAACAGTCAGGAGAGGAATAATGGACAGATTGGAACTAGATGGGGGGAGGGTTAGGAATGGTAGGTGGGGGAGAAGAAACCCATGTGGATGATGGCCAGATGGAAATTGGAAAGGTGAATAATGGGAGAACGAACCTCAGTGGATCAGAAGGGTGGGAAAATAACACAGCTGATGTGGGATACCTGAAATTTTAAAATTCTAAGTTCATACCCATATGCTGCTGTCTAATCAAATGTTGTTCTTTTAAATGCATGTGTACTGCATACTTGATATTTACATAGTTCCAGACCAAATTCCATGTAGAATGTTACAGCATGAAATTTAAAGTTTTATTAGAACTGAAGAATCAGCTCTTAAGTGACAGTTATTAATCCCTGATTAATTTAACAACTATATTCACTGAGTAATTTTCATCACATAAACCTTTCTGATAAGTGAATATTTTGGAATTTAAAAATAGTCTAAAAAGAAGTGGAGCAATATCATTGAGCTTTGCTGGTGTTCAAACATCCAGAAGTCCCAGCATTTTGCTCGCATGCTTCTCCGGCTGGAATTCAGGGATTCAGCTCATGATGTTGTTGCTTCATCTGCAGCACACTCTGTCATGCAACCAAAAGGTGAAGTCAGGACTTACTGGAAATGACTCATTTTTCTGATGTTGAACCAGCAGTAGACTGCCTGACCCACAGAGCTCAATGAGGATTCTAACCTGTGAATTCAGAGGCAAAGAATTTAATTTAATATTTTAAACCTTTTTATATAATTAATTATCTTTAATAATTTCATTCCAATTAATAATGTTATTTCATTGTTGATAGCTTTTAAATGGAAGTTAGAGACATTAAAAAGTCATTAAAATCAATGACGGCTTGGCCTACCTTTGCTGGCTGTGAAAGCCCTATCAGGTTTGAGGGTGGGCAAAGTGCATTCTATCACCTCAGGTCTGGCTGCTCACTCCCAGGGGCAGACGGCCAGCGATCTAAACTCCACAGATGGAGATATGAGGCAGTTCAGGCAGTAGGACTGGATCAACCACATCCAAACTGTATGCTTTCATTAATTCATGTTGACAGCTTTTATCTCTGAGTAGTAATTTTATTTTGGATGTGGCTTCAACATATTCCAGTGGTACATCTCTATCTATTCCCAAGTGGCTATTCTTCATACAGGGTCCTGGACAGTCAGAGCCTGCACCCCATCTCACTCTGTCAGACACTACAGCCTGACCCTGTCCTAACTCTATCTCAATGAGATTCCAGCTGATTTCTTCCCCTCAATCCAGATTAGAAACATAGAAAACATACAGCACAACACAGGCCCTTTGGCCCACAAAGCTGTGCCGAACATGTCCCTACCTTAGAACTGCCTAGGCTTTACCCATAGACCGCTATTTTTGTAAGCTCCATGTACCCATCCAGGAGTCTCTTAAAAGACCCTATCGTTTCTGCCTCCACCACCGCCATCGGATCATTGAGATAATTTTTTTTTAGATCAGTTAACCTGCAGCCTTTTGGTTTGAACAGTGGCTGGACACCCTTTAAGGTGAGTGATATCTTGAGCTGACTACTGAAAGAACCACCAGGTTCAGTAACAGCTATTACCCTTCAGCCATCAGTCTCCTAAACCAGCATAACTTAAGAGTCATAGCGTTAAAGAGCACTACAGCACAGAAAAAGGCCCTTCAGCCCATCTAGTACATACCAAACTATTAATCTGCCTAGTCCCATTGAACTGCACCCAGAACATAGTCCTCCACATCTCTCCCATTCATATACCAATCCAAATTTCTCTTGTGTTGAAATCCCAACCCACATCTACCACTTGCACTGCCAGCTTGTTCCATGTTCTCACTACCCTATGAGTGAATAAGTTTCCCCTAATGATCTCCTTAAACATTTCACCTTTTACCCTTAACCCATGACCTCCAGTTCTAGTCTCATCCAGCCCCAATGGAAAAGAGTCTGCTTGCATTTACCCTATCTATATCCCTTATAATTTTGTATATTTCTAACAAATCTCCCATCATGTTCAACAGTCTAGGGAATAAATTCTCAACATATTCAACATTTTCCAATAGCTCAGGTCCTCAAGACATGGCAAAATCCTTGTAAATTTTCCTCTGCTCTTCTCCAATCTCATTTACATCTTTCCTGTAGGTAGGTGACCAAAACTGCACACAATACTCCAAATTAGGCCTCTCCAATACAACTTCAACATAAAATCCCAACTCCTGTACTCAGTACTTGGATTTCTGAAGGCCAATGTGCCAAAAGCTTTCTTTACAAATCTATCTACCTGTATTGTCACTTTCAAGGAATTATGGATGTGTATTCCCAGATCCCTCTGTTCTACCAAACTCTTCAGTGCCCTACCGCTCACCATGCAAGTCCTACCCTGGTTTATCCTCCCAAAGTGCAACACTACTCCCTTGATTGCATTAAATTCCATCTGCCAGTTTTCAGCTCTTTTTTCTAGCTGGTCCAGATCCTGCTGTAAGCTTTGATAGTCTTTGTCACTGTCCTCTACACCCACAATCTTGTTGTCATCTGCAAATTTGCCGATCCAGTTTACCAGGTTATCATTCAGATGGTTGATATAGATGACAAACAGCAACAGATCCTGCAGCAATCCCTGTGGCACACCACTGGTCACAGGCCTCCAGCCAGAAAGACAACCATCTATTACTGCTCTCTGGCTTCTCCCATGAAACCATTGTGTAGTCGAATTTACTACTTCATCTTGAATGCAAAGTAACTGAACCTTCTTGTCCGACCTCCCATGCAGAACCTTGCAAAGGCCTTGCTAAAGTCCATGTAGACAACATTCATCAACTTTCCTGATGAGTTCCTTGAAAAAACTCTGTAAGATTGGTTAGACCTGACCTACCACATACAAAACCACATTGACTATACTTAATCAGTCCCTGTCTATCCAAATACTTACGTATCTGGTCCCTCAGAATACCTACCCATAACTTATTCACCACTGATGTCAGGCTCACTGGCCTATAATTTCTTGGTTTATTCATAGAGCCTTTCTTAAACAACGGAACAACATTACCTATCCTCCAATCCCCCAGCACCTCACCTGTGGCAAAGGACACTTTAATTATCTTTGCTAGGGCCCCTGTAATAGCCTCCCACAGGATCCAAGGGAATGCCTTGTCATACCTTGGGGATTTGTTCACCCTGTTTTGCCTCACCTCCTCCTCTGTAATCTGTATATGGTCGATGAACTCACTGCTGCTTTGTCTCATTTCTAGACTGTGTCCATCTCCCAAGAAAACCCAGCTACAAATAATATGTTTAAGTTCTCCCTTCTCTCTTTTGGCTCCATGCTTAGATCTGATCTTTCAGAGGACCAATTTTGTACCTTGCTATCCTCTTTCTCTTAATATATCTGTCACAACCCTTGGGATTCTCCTTCATGGTGTCTACTAGAGCAACCTAATACCTTCTTTTTGTCCTCCTGAAATACCTCATTTGCTCCTTCCGGTCATCTCCTTCTTTTTGTTAACTAGGGCTTCAATATCGCGTGAAAACCAAGGATTCCTAAACATGTTACACTTGCCTTTTATTCTGACAGGAACATACAAACCTGTCCAATCCACACTTACCAGATCCTTTCTGATACTATCAAAATTGGACTTTCTCCAATTTAGAATCTCAACCTGAGGATTTTCACCATCTTTATCTTGAAGTTAATGGTATTATGATCACTAGATGGAAAGTGTTTCTAAACAAACTACTGTCACCTACGCTATGTCATTCCCTAATGGGAGATCTAGTATCACACTCTTTCTTGTTGGGACCTCTAAGTACTGGTAAGTAATGTTCCCTCTAATTTTTAGTAGTCAGTGTGTGCAAAAATCTTATGTTGTGCAATTTTTTTTCCTGTGACAGAAGTATGTGCGCGCTGAGTGCACACATGGGATAGTTTAACTAGGTTTACAAAATATTTGACATAAAACCGCACAGAACAACAAAATAACATACATATTTAAGTCACACACACAAAAAATGCTGGTGAACACAGCAGGCTAGGCAACATCTATGGGAAGAGGTACAGTTTCGGGCCAAGATCCTTCGTCAGGACTAACGGAAAGAAGAGATAGTAAGAGATTTGAAAGCGGGAGGGGGAGGGGGAGATCGGAAATGATAGGAGAAGACAGGAGGGGGAGAGATGGAGCTAAGAGCTGGAAAGTTGATTCGCAAAAAGGATACGAGGCTGGAGAAGGGAGAGGATCATGGGACGGGAGGCCTAGGGAGAAAGGGGGGGGAAGCCCAGAGGATGGGCAAGGAGTTATAGTGAGAGGGACAGAGGGAGAAAAGAGAGAGAAAAAAAGGGGGAAAGAAAAAAAATAATAATAATGAATGAATGAATAAATAAATAAATAAATAAGGGATGGGGTACGAAGGGGAGGAGGGGCACTAACGGAAGTTAGAGAAGTCAATTTTTATGCCATCAGTTTGGAGATATTTAATTTTTATCATATTTAAGTCACAGTTATTTTTTCTCTCTCCCGTCTTTGGCATTTACCCATTCTTTGTAAGCTCTATCTCGACTAATAGAACTTCCATCCCATTGATAGCTTTTGACTCTCATTAACATATCCAGATGACATTCATCTAAATGGTTTCTCAGTTTGTTTTTGAGTTGATTCATTTTGAGTTGATCCGAAGCCAGCATGGTTTCATGAAAGGAAGATCCTGCCTTACCAACTTATTGGAATTTTTTGAGGTAATCTTGAATAAGATTGACAAGGGAGAGGCTGTGGATGTTGTGTATTTGGATTTTCAAAAGGCCTTCGATAAGGTGCCGCATATGAGGCTGCTTAATAAGATGAGAGCCCATGGAATTATAGGAAAGGTATTGAAATGGGTGGAGCATTGGCTGATAGGCAGAAAGCAAAGGGTGGGAATAAAGGGATCCTATTCTGATTGGTTGCCGGTTACTAGTGGTGTTCCGCAGGGTTCGGTGTTGGGGCTGTTTCTTTTTACGATGTATATTGATGATTTGGATTATGGATTAAATGGTTTTGTGGCCAAGTTTGCGGATGACACCAAGAAAGGTGGAGGAGCAGGAAATGTTGAAGAAACGGAAAGGTTGCAGAGAGACTTCGTCAGTTTAGGAGAGTGGGCAAAGAAATGGCAGATGAGATACAACGTTGACAAATTTCGGAAGAAGAAATAATCGGGCAGATTATTATTTAGATGGGGAGAAAATTCAAAAATCGCAAGTGCAAAGGGACTTGGGGGTCCTCGTGCAGGATACCCTAAAGGTTAACCACCAAGTTGGATTGGCGGTAAGGAAAGCGAATGCTATGTTGGCATTCATTTCAAGAGGAATAGTGTATAAGAGTAAGGAGGTGTTGATGAGGCTCTATGGGGCATTAGTGAGACCTCATTTGGAATACTGTGTGCAGTTTTGGGCCCCCTATCTTAGAAAGGATATACTGATGTTGGGGAGAGTTCAGAGAAGAATTACGAGGATGATTCCTGGAATGCAGGGGCTAACATATGAGAAGCGTCTGTCAGCTCTTGAACTGTATTCATTAGAGTACAGAAGAATGAGGGGGGATCTCATAGAAACATTTCGAATGTTGAAAGGGTTGGACAGAGTAGATGTGGAATGGTTGTTTCCCTTGGTGGGTGAGTCCAGGACAAGAGGCCATAGTCTTAGAATTAGAGGGTACCCAGTTAAAACAGAGATGAGGAGAAATTTTTTTAGCCAGAGGGTCGTGGATTTGTGGAATTCATTGCCACATATGGCTGTGGAGGCCCGATCATTGAGGGTGTTTAAGGAGGAGATTGACAGGTATCTAATTAGTCAGGGTATCAAGGGATATGGGGAAAAAGCCGGAAATTGGAACTAGATGGGTGAATAGTTTAGCTCATGGGGGAGCTGCGGAGCAGACTCGATGGGCCAAATGGCCTACTTCTGCTCCTTTGTCTTGTGATCTTGTGATTAGGCTAAAACCGCGTTCACAGTCCGCACTAGACGCAAGAAAGGTTCCCCCAATGTCCATCAACTGTGCAAGGTCACAAAACTGTTCATTTTGAAGTACAAATGCCACCATTTGAGCAAAGTTTGAAATCAGTTTGGATTTAATTTTTTCTTGCATGGAAAATTTGAAATCATTAAACTGTCTAACTATTACAATATTTTCAGCTAGAAAATCATGATATTTTATACATAAGACATTAACTTGTTCATCGCCAAATGTGAGGTCACAGTCTGCAATTGTGGAGAAATCAAAAGCTGACCATTCTTGTACCTCAACTTTGATCTCCTCTGGGTTTGATCGTTTTCGCTCTCCAACATCTGCACTCAACCATAATATGTGTAGCACTCCTGTAACGGGTAATGACGGGTTCTGTTGCCTGAGTTTTTGTACACCATCCAAATGCGATTTACTTGCCAAATGAGGCTTCAAAAAGTCAAGTTTCCAAATATCATCCCACTTCTTTCCACTAGCAAATTCTCCAGCAACTTTCACATCACAACAATACAAACAGATAGCTCCAGTTTCTGAATGGTACATAAATATTTCTCGCAGCTGAACATTCATGACCTCATGAGCTTTCGATGTAACAGTTTCTACTATTCTGTTAAGCCATTCAACTTCAAACAAATTTGCAGTTCTTTTGCGCTTCACGCCCTTCGCTTCTTTTGAATTCGACAAAGTGAATCAATATTTTTTCTAATTAAAACTTAGTAAGCTATCTACAGGATTTGAAACAGATCTTTGTAAACTTTACGATATGAACACTGTCCACCAAACATGGCAGCCACCGTGATGCAACTGTACAAACCAGAACAGGATAGGTGAGGTGATGTAACTTAGTGACGTGCATTGTGGTTTTGAAAAACTGACTGACTAGTTAACAGAAACATTTAGCTAAAAGATTATTTTCAATAAGTATAATTATTGACTACTACATTATTTTAGGTAACTAACTTTTTGTGCACACATTAATTACCTTTGTGCACTGGTTGAAAAACGTGTGTGCGCGCACACGCGCACAGCTTAGAGGGAACTATGCTGATAAGGGAAATTTCCTGAACACTTTAGATAAACTTGAACCCATCCAGGCCTTTTGCAGTGTGTAGGTCCCAGTCAATATGTAGAAAGTTAAAATCACCTATTTTCACTGACCTTGCCCCATATTCCCACTGCCTTAATAGGGATAGAGTTCCTCTTGCCCTCATCTACCACCCCATGAGCTTCTGCATCTGGCACATTAATCTCCACAACTTCCACCATTTTCAATGGGACCCTATCACCAAACTCGTCATTAGCTCCACCCCATTCCGCACTATCCGCTGAGATTACTCCCTCCATAGTTCCCTTGTCCATTCATCCCTCTTCACTAATTTCCATCCTGGCACTTATTCCTGCAAAAGTGCCACACCTGCCCATTCACCTTGCAGGGTAACGTAATTGGGAGAGACATACATAAAACCATTTACTGGTATATACATGCAAAAGAGTAAGAGGATAACGAAGGAGATGGTGGGACCACTCAAGGATAAAGGCGGGGGGGAAGGGACATTTGTTTGGATACAGAGTATGTAAGTGAGGTACTTAATGGGTACTTTGCTTCAGTATTTACCAAGGTAAAGGATATGGAGGAACAAGAGATCAGTGCTGAGTGTATAAATGCATTAGAGTGTTTAGAAGTCAAGGAGGAGGAATTGTTGGGCCTCTTAATGATATAAAGGTGGATAAGTCTCCAGGACCCAATGGGATTTACCCTAGGTTATTGAAGGAGACAAGAGATGAGATTGCTGGGCCCTTGACCAGTATCTTTGTGTTCTCTTTAGCCACAGGTGAGGTCCCGAAGGACCGGTGAGTGGCTAATGTTTTACCTCTAGTTAAGCAGGGAACAAGGTAAAATCTTGGAAACTATAGTTTCACATCAGTTGTAGGGAAATTGCTGGAGAAAATTCTTAGGGATAGGATATATGAGCATTTGGATACCCATGGCCTAATTAGGGAGAGCCAGCATGGCTTTATGCAGCGGTCCCCAACCACCGGGCTGTGGACCAGTACTGGGCCGCAAGGAAATGATATGATTTGGCGACATGAGTCAGCTGCACCTTTCCTCATTCCCTGTCACGCACAGTTGAGCTTGAATGCACGCGAGGTCATTACCCACGCGTCATCCACGTCAGCGTGGGAAGATCAACTTCTCGAGCTTGCAAATGACGGCGGACTGAAAAGTATGTTTGACATAACATCTCTGCTGGCATTCTGGATCAAAGTCAAGGCTAAATATCCTGAGATAGCCACGAAAGCACCAAAAACATTGCTTCCATTTCCAACATATCTCTGCAATGAATGTAAGAAAACTAAATTGCAGAATAGACTGGACATCAGGAACCCCCTTCGAGTATCGCTGTCTCCCATCACCCCTCGATGGGACCATCTTGTTGCAGGGAAACAAGCCCAGGGCTCCCACTGATTCAGCGATATTGGTGTGTTGCAATGATTTTATATGTTCATAAGGGGAAAATATGTGCTGTGTGTTTAATATCCAAACGTTACTTAAAATGTTATGATGCTATTGACTTATAAGTGACTTATATAACCATATAACAATTACAGCCCAGAAACAGGCCATCTCTGCCCTTCTAGTCCATGCCGAACGTTACTCTCACCCAGTCCCACTGAGCTGCACACAGCCCATAACCCTCCATTCCTTTCCTGTCCATATACCTATCCAATTTTTCTTTAAATGATAATATCGAACCTGCCTCTACCACTTCTACTGGAAGTTCATTCAACACTTACTTCAAGCTCCCCTGTCCTCCCCTGATAATTGACTAACCGCTATATTCGTGAGAGGAAAATATGCACTGTGTGTTTAATATTAAATTTGTTAGATAAACCCTTTTTGAAACGAAATTGAGTGTATTAGCCACTTATCACCTATATTCTGGTCGTGATTAACATCCCCCCCCCCGAACAGAATCGCCAAAAACGATTTGTAGAGAAAAAAATCAGTACATACACGCATGCGCAAGGCACGCATGTGCACACAGGTGCCCACGCAAGGCTTCATGGTCATTGTAGTCTTAGTCTTTCTCGGGGTAAACACAACGTATTTGACTGCTACTTTTGGCTGTTGGCAACCCTACCACACCGCCCCCCCCCCCCCGGGTCAGCTGGTCCGCAAGAATATTGTCAATATTAAACTGGTCTGTAGTGCAAAGAAGGTTGGGGACCCCTGGCTTTATGTGTAGCAGGCTTGTGCCTTATACCAACTTGATTGAGTTTTTTGACAAGGTGATTAGAGAGATTGATGAGGGTAGGGCAGTTGATGATGTCTACATGGATTTTAGTAAGGCATTTGACAAAGTCCCTCATGGGAGGCTAATCCAGAAGATTAAGGTGCATGGAAGCTGTGGCGAATTGGCTGTTTGGATTTAGAACTAGCTTGCGCATAAAAACCAGAGGGTAGTGGTTGAAGGGACTTACTCGAGCAGGAGGTCTGTAATTAGTGGAGTTCTGCAGGAATCTGTGCTGGGACCTAGGCTGTTTGTAATGTATATAAATGATCTGGGTGAAAATATAGATGGGTGGGTTAGCAACTTCGTGGATGATACCAAGAGTGGTAGATTTATGGATAGTATAGAAGACTGGCAAAGAATATAACATGATATAGATCATTTGCAGGTATGGGCTGAGAAATGGCAGATACACAACAAAAGCGTGCTAAAAATCTTTTACGTAATAATGTCACCATGTCAGCACAGCCTCTTAAAGCAAAACCCCAACTCAATGTCGGTGGTTGGGAATTATGTCCATTTCTCTCGATTACGTTACCCTACACAGCAACCTCCCCCCTCCGCCCCGAATTCACTAAAACCAGCTGTAACGTCCCGATTAAAGTTTTTACTGTCATGCTGCAGGTATTTCATTTCAGCAGTTCTGTAAAAGCATTCTGTTCTGCTTTCAGCCTGTTTGGGTTTGAACTGAGAAAATGGGCTTTGTTGTTCAACTTAGGAATGTGGTGTCAGCCAACCAGGATGGTGGAATTGGGAGGAGGTTCTAGAGAATGCACGTTTGACTGTTTAATTATAATGGGCTCTTTTTGTTTTTTTTCCTTTCTTTTCTTTAATAACTATTTTGTTACATTAACAGTCATAAATATTCTTCCTTTATATGCAGTGTATGATCTGTTATTTCCTGCCAATGGGCGATTGCAGGGGGGCAGTAAATCACATAGCATTCACACAAACTGGAGTTTGGATGGGTGAGATATCCCAACCTCACAGGTTTTGGAAGGACCAAAGACCATAAGACCATAAGACAAAGGGGCAGAAGCCAGCCATTTGGTCCATCGAATCTGCTCCGCCATTTTATCATGAGCTGATCCATTCTCCCATTTAGTTCCATTCTCCCATTTAGTCCCACTCCCTCACCTTCTCACCATAACCTTTGATGCCCTGGCTACTCAGATACCTATCAATCTCTGCCTGAAATACACCCAATGACTTGACCTCCACTGCCGCCCGTGGCAACAAATTCCACAGATAATATATACCCTAGATGTACGGAGTCTGAGAAAGGCAGTTTTCTCACCGTGGAGTCCAGTGGCTGTGAGCGATGGGCTAACTAGCCGCATTTCCAGGAACGCCCAGTATAAGGGGGTTTCAGAGCATTGTGTGCCTGTCTGGGGCTCAGAGAGTTGCCCAGCTTGAGTCCTGTGTTTCATGGATGGAGGAGCTGCAGGTGCGTCTGGCTCATCTAGAGGTGCGTTGACACTCTCATGGTCATGTTGTGATGCCAGTGGCGTGGCAGCGGAGTACTCCAAATCTTGGTGGGCCGGCTTAAGGTGATCTACCGAAATACACTCATGTTTGCTCTTCTTATCTAGGATAAAAGTCTTTTCTCCCCATTCAAAAACACAGAACTGGCCATCGTATGGGGGCCTAAGAGGATGTTGGTGTGTGTCATGGTGGATGAAAAAAAATGAGGCAGAATGGAGGTCAACAGGTATACAAGGGTGCTGTACACCATAATGGAGGTTGGAATAAGTGAAAAGGAATTGAATTTATTGAGGAGGATGGAAAGCCGTTGAAAGGCTGACCAGGAGGTCATGGCATCAGGAGTGAAATCACCTGGCATTCGTAATGGCTGCCCATATACCAGCTCAGCCATGGCCAACTGCAGGTCCTCCTTTGGAGCTGTTCTGAGCCCCAGCAAGGCCCACGGGAGGCGATCACGCCAACACTCGTTGGTCAGGGAAGCTCTCAGAGCAGCCTTTGAGGAGTGGTGAAACCACTCGCATAGGTCTTTGGACTGCAGGTGATACAATGATGTGATGTATCCTAATGGTCTGAAATGAATTGGGGACCATAGTCAGAGGAAATATCAGACGGGGTGCCAAACTGAGGAAGCCAGGTGCCGAAAAGTGCCAGAGCCACATGTCGTCAGCCATTGTTGGTGCTAGAGGGATGACCCCTGGCCATCTGGTGGTATGGTCCACCATGGTAAGAAGGTGCATGAAATACACTCATGCTTACTCTTCTTATCTATGATAAAAGTCTTTTCTCCCCATTCAAAAACACATAATGGTCCATCGTATGGGGGCCTAAGAGGAAGAGGAAAAACAAGATCCACATTGACATGGTTAAACCATCACTCGGGGATCTCAGTATGCGCCAGTGGAGCCTGAACATGATGGTTAATTTTTGCCCGCTGGCACCCCACACAAGTGGCAGTCCAGTTGCGTATGTCTTTTCTGAGACTGTGCCAAGCAAATTTTGGTGCAACTAGTTTCTGTGTGGCCTTCCAGCCCAGACGTGAGAAGCCATGTATGGAATCGAAAACAGTCCATCCCCAGTTTGCGGGCACGATGGGGCAAGGGCAACTGGTTGAGACATTGCTCGGGGGGGAAAACCTACCTTCCTAAAACTTAATGTCAGCCAACCGCAAGCCTATGACTGCTGTTCGGTAAGTCTGGACCTCTGGGTCAGTAACATGTAGAACATGGAACATACAACAGTACTGCACAGTACAGGACCTTCAGCCCACAATGTTATGCTGACCCTTAAACTCTGCCTCCCATATACCCCCCCCCACCTTAAATTCCTCCATATACCTGTCTAGTAGTCTCTTAAATTTCACTAGTGTATCTGCCTCCACCACTGACTCAGGCAGTGCATTCCACGCACCAACCACTCTCTGAGTAAAAAACCTTCCTCTAATATCCCCATTGAACTTCCTACCCCTTACCTTAAAGCCATGTCTTCTTGTATTGAGCAGTGGTGCCTTGGGGAAGAGGCGCTGGCTGTCCACTCTATCTATTCCTCTTAATATCTGGTATACCTGTATCATGTCTCCTCTCATCCTCCTTCTCTCCAGAGAGTAAAGCCCTAGCTCCCTTAATCTCTGATCATTATGCATACTCTCTAAACCAGGCAGCATCCTGGTAAATCGCCTCTGTACCTTTTCCAATACTTCCACATCCTTCCCATAGTGAGGCGACCAGAACTGGACACAGTACTCCAAGTGTGGCCTAACCAGAGTTTTATAGAGCTGCATCATTACCCTGCGACTCTTAAACTCTATCCCTTGACTTATGAAAGCTAACACTCCATAAGCTTTCTTAACTACCCTATCTACCTGTGAGGCAACTTTCAAGGATCTGTGGACATGTATCCCAGATCCCTCTGCTCCTCCACACTTCCAAGTATCCTGCCATTTACTTTGTACTCTGCCTTGGAATTTGTCCTTCCAAAATGTACCACCTCACACTTCTCTGGGTTGAACTCCATCTGCCACTTCTCAATCTTATCAATGTCTCTCTGCAATCTTCGACAATCCACTACACTATCCACAACACCACCAACCTTTGTGTCGTCTGCAAACTTGCCAACCCACCCTTCTACCCCCACATCCAGGTCGTTAATAAAAATCATGTAAAGTAGAGGTCCCAGAACCGATCCTTGTGGGACACCACTAGTCATAATCCTTCAATCCGAATGTACTCCCTCCACCACGACCCTCTGCCTTCTGGAAGCAAGCTAATTCTGAATCCACCTGGCCAAACTTCCCTGGATCCCATGCCTTCTGACTTTCTGAATAAGCCTACCGTGTGGAACCTTCTCAACATACCGGCACAATCAATCCCTATGTGTATGGCCTCAGCTGCTGTGAGACGCAATCGGCCGCTGCATTATTTTCCCCCTTGATATGTTGTATATCCATTGTGAACTCCGATATGTAAGCCAGGTGGATTTGCTGCCATGCAGAGCAAGGGTCTGATATTTTGGTTATGGAGTGCACGTGGGGTTTGAGGTCAACGAACGCGTAAAATGGCGACACTCTAGAAGAAAACCAGAATGGCAGACTGCCAGATAGAGACCGAGAAGTTCACGGTTAAGCATGCTGTACTTCCTTTCAGGGGGACAGAGCTGACGACTGAAGAAGCAGAGCATCTACCACATGGCTCTTACCAGCTGTTCATGCACAGTTGGGGAGTGGGTGCACGAGTAGGGTTGTGTTAGAAAGATCTCGTTTGGTATTATCAAATGCTCTGGTCATGTCTGCTAACAGTCAAGCACTTGATTGGGGGCATTGCCTTTAAGTGTACTATACAGGGGGGAGCATAAGTACAGCAGTTTGCAGAATGAAGGGGTGATAGAAATACATTATGCCTAAAAACTCCTGTAGTTTTTTAGTAGTGCCGGGTGGTGAGAAATCCATAATAGTGTCTACCTTTCATCGGAGGGATTTTGCACCTTCTCTGGAGATGTTATGGCTGAGAAATTCAATGGTTGACAACCCAAACTGGCACTTAGCAGGGATAATAATCAACCCCTGTTGGCTTAAGTGCTTGAAAAGCACGCAGAGATGAGATACATGTTTGGATTTGGACGTACTGGAGACAAGTATACCATCCAGGTAAACAAAAGGAAAATCTAAGTCTTTTAATATGCAGTCATTTAGCCATTGGAAAGTCTGTGTTGCATATTTCAGTCCAAATGTCATGCACGAAAACTCAAAAAGGCCAAATAGGATTATCACTGCTGTTTTGGGAATGCCCTCCAAATACACCAGCACCTGATAGTAGCCCCTAACTAGATCGACTTTGGGAAAAGAGAGCAACTAAAAGAATCATTAGGAGGGAAAAGATGAAATATGAAAGCAGACTAGCAAACAACATCAAAGTGGACAGTAAAGGCTTTTTCAAGTATGTAAAAAATAAGGGAGATGAGAATGGATACAGAACCACTAGAAAATGAGGCTGGAGAAATAATAACGGGCGACAAGGAGATGGCAGATGAACTAAATGAGTATTTTGCATCTGCCTTCACTGTGGAAAACACTAGCAGTGTATCAGATGTTGAAGGGTGAGAGGGAAGAGAAGTGAGTACAGTTACTGTTTAAAGGGAGAAGGTGCTCAAAAAGCTGAAAGACCTAAGGGTAGATAAGTCACCTGGACCAGATGAACTGTACCCCAGGGTTCTGAAAGAAGTAATGGTAGAGACTGTGGGGGCATTAGTATGGTCTTTCAAAAATCATTGGGCTCTAGTATGGTGCCAGAGGACTGGAAGATTGAAAGTGTCACTCCACTCTTTAAGAAAGGAGGAAGGCAGCAGAAAGGAAATTATAGACTAGTTAGCCTGACCTCAGATGTTGGAGTCAATTTTTAAGGATGAGGTATGGAATACTTGGAGACACAGGACAAAATAGGATGAAGTGTCATGGCTTCCTTCAGGGAATATCTTGCCTGATGAATCTGTTGGAATTCTTTGAAGAGATTACAAGTAGGATAGATAAAGGGGATGTAGTAGATGTTGCATATTGGACTTTCAGAAGGTCTTTGACAAGGTGCCACACATGAGGCTGCTTACCTAATTAACAGCCCATGGTATTACAGGAAAGTTCCTGGCATGGTTAGAGCATTGGCTGACTGGTAGGAGGCAGTGAGTGGGAGTAAAAGGATCCTTTTCTAGTTGGCTGCCAGTGAGTAGTGGTGTTCTACAGGGGTCAGTGTTGGGACCATTTCTTTTTATGCTGTGTGTAGATCAATGATTTAGATGATGGAATAAATGGCTTTGTTGGTAAGTTTGCAGATGATACAAAGATTGGTGGAGGGGCAGATAGTGTTGAGGAAACAGGTAGGCTGCAGAAGGACTTAGACAGATTAGGAGAATGAGCTAGAGAGTGACAAATGAAATACAATGTTGGAAAGTGCATGGCCATGCACTTTAGTAGTAGAAATAAATGTGCGGACTATTTTCTAAACGGGGAGAAAATCCAAAAATCTGAGATGCCAAGAAAATAGGGAGTCCTTGTGCAGAACAACCAGAAGATTAACTTGCAGGTAGAGTTAGTGGTGAGGAAGGCAAATGCAATGTTAGCATTCATTTCAAGAGGTCTAGAATACAAGAGCAGGGATGTGATGCTGAGGCTTTATAAGGTACTGGTGAGGCTTCATCTTGAGTATTGCGAACAGTTTTGGGCTCCTCATCTAAGAAAAGATGTGTTGATATTGGTGAGGGTTCAGAGGAAGTTCACAAGGATGTTTCTGGGAATGAAAGGGTTATCATGCAAGGAACGTTTGATAGCTCTGGGCCTGTACATACTGGAATTTAGAAGGATGGGGGTTATCTCATTGAAGCCTTCCAAACGTTGAAAGGCCTAGACAGAGTACATGTGGAAAGGATGTTTTCCATGGTGGGGGGAGTCTAGGACAAGAGGGCACAGCCTCAGGATTGAAGGGTGTCCATTTGAAACAGAAATATGGAGAAATTTCTTTAGCCAGAGAGAGGCAAATTTGTGAAATTTATTACCACAAGCAGCTGTGGAGGCCAGGTCATCGGGTGTGTTTAAGGCAGGACTTGATAGGTTCTTGATTGGACTCAGCATATGAGGTTACGAGGAGAAGGCTGGGGAGTAGGGCTGAGGAGAAGACTTGATGGGTCAAATGGCCTAATTCTGCTCCTATGTCTTATGTCCTTGAGGGTGGTAGCCTCATTAAGACGTCAGTGATCACCACATGGGCGATAGCCTCCATCAGACTAAGGGACCATATGGAGGGGTGAAACCCAGGGGCTATTCATGTTGGCTATCCATGTTGGCAAACTCAGCCTTCACGGTTGCCAGCTTTTCTCTGTCCAGTCTATGCACGCAGGCATGGACTGGCGGGCCAGTTGTGGGAATGTGGTGCTCGACCCCATGTTTTTAATCTGTAGTGGAAAATGTGGAGTTAGTGAGGTTTGGGAATTCGCCCAGCAGTCGAGTAAACTCACATGCAGTGGTGCATGTGCTTGACAGAGACGTTGTGGGGAACTTACTGGGGGAGCAGGGTAATGACCCAAAGTCCTTGACATCCACACTCTGGCAGTTCTTAAGATCAACTCACAGTCCTTGGGCACACAGCAAATCTGCACTGAGCAGTGGTCTGGTCACTTTAGCCAGGACAAAGTCCCATGTGTAACATTGTTCACTGGGGTGAGAAATTGAAAGATCTCTTGGCATCTATAAGTTCTGGCATTGATACCACATCTATTATTCAATTCATTCAAAACGTGTGTAATCATTTCGATGATAGGTTTCCTGATGACAAGTTTATAGAATGGCAAGCTTTTGACCCTGTGGCTATTGCAAATGCAACCAATTCTGAATTAGGACACAAAAATTTTGTATTACTGACAAAAAAATACTCAACTAGTATTATGAACTATTATGAAAGTGTTGGCTTGAAACATCATAGCAATACTGTGATTTCAAATTTGTCTTTTCTGAGAAACTTAAGACTGGTTCAATTTAGGCATTGACTGTTATGTTGAACTATGAATATTCACTCTGAATATTCATAATATGCCTATTACAAAAAAAATTATGTGGGATCACCCAGTGGCCACCCATTTTAACTTAGCTTCCCATTCCCATTCTGAGATGTCAATCCATTGCCTCCTCTACTGTCGCAATGAGGCCAGACTCCGGTTGGAGGAACAACACCTAACATTCTGTCTGGGTAGCCTCCAACCTGATGGCATGAATATTGATTTTTCAAACTTCCCATAATGAACCCCCCTCACTATTCCCCATGCCCTTTTTCCTCTCTCACCTTATCTCCTTGCCTGCCCGTTGTCTCCCTCTGGTGCTCCTCCCCTCTTTTCTTTTTCCCAGGGCCTTCTGTTCTATCCAATCAGACTCCCCATTCTCCAGCCTGTATCTCTTTCACCAATCAACTTCCCAGCTCTTTACTTCACCCTCCCCCTCTGGTTTCACCTGTCACCTTGTGTTTCTCCCTTCCCTTCCCCCATCTTTTAAATCTACTCATCAGCTTTTTTCCTCCAGTCCTGCTGAAGGGTCTTAGCCCGAAACATCGACTGTACTTTTTTCTGTAGATGCTGCCTGGCTTGCTGAGTTCCTTCAGCATTTATGTGCGTGTTGCTTTGATATCCAGCATCTGTAGATTTTCTCTTGTTTGCGATCCAATTGCTAAATTGAGATCTTTGGGACAGACACAGTTTAACATGGAAAGTTTGCTGGGATGTCAGAATCAGGTTTATTATCACCGGCATGTGTTGAGAAATTTGTTAACTTAGCAGCAGTACAATGCAATATATGATAATATGGAAAGAAAAAAATAAGTAAATCAATTACAGTAGATATATATATATATATATATATATAGAGTGCATTGGTTCAATCACAAACAAGAGGAAACCTGCAGATGCTGGAAATCCAAATACCACACACACAAAAAAATGCTGGAGGAACTCAACAGGCCAGGCAGCATCTGTGGAAATGAGTACAGTTGACGTTTCATCAGGCCAGGAGAACGAAAAAACTTCCAGTAATGCCCCCCTGCCCCGACCCGAATCCCGTAACTGCCTATCACCTCCCTTCGGTGCTCACCCTGAGACCTCCAATCTCCCCTCACCAATCAGACTCCCCCCCCCATCCAGCCCTGCATCCCCCTAGCTTCCACCCCACGCCTCCCCCCAGCCCCAACCACCACCCCATGCTTCTTCTTCCCCCCTCCCCCTCCAACTCTGACCCCTCCATCCTCTCCTCCCCAGTGCCGATGTAGCATCATAGAAAACATTCTTCTAGGGTGCATCACAACCTGGTATGGAAGTTGTCCTGTCCTGTCCTATGGAAGACCAGAAGAAGCTGCAGAAGAACGTGAACACAGCGCAGCACATCACACAAACCATAGAACCATAGAACCATAGAAACTACAGCACAGAAACAGGTCTTTTGGCCCTTCTTGGCTGTGCCGAACCATTTTCTGCCTAGTCCCACTGACCTGCACACGGACCATATCCCTCCATACATCTCCCATCCATGTATCTGTCCAAATTATTCTTAAATGTTAAAAAAGAACCCGCATTTACCACCTCGTCTGGCAGCTCATTCCATACTCCCACCACTCTCTGTGTGAAGAAGCCCCCCCAATGTTCCCTTTAAACTTTTCCCCCCTCACCCTTAACCCATGTCCTCTGGTTTTTTTCTCCCCTTGCCTCAGTGGAAAAAGCCTGCTTGCATTCACTCTATCTATACCTGTCATAATTTTATATACCTCTATCAAATCTCCCCTCATTCTTTTACGCTCCAGGGAATAAAGTCCTAACCTATTCAACCTTTCTCTGTAACTGAATTTCTCAAGTCCTGGCAACAACCTTGTAAACCTTCTCTGCACTCTTTCAACCTTATTTATATCCTTCCTGTCAAAACTGAACACAATACTCCAGATTCGGCCTCACCAATGCCTTATACAACCTCATCATAACATTCCAGCTCTTATACTCAATACTTAGATTAATAAAGGCCAATGTACCAAAAGCTCTCTTTACGACCCTATCTACCTGTGACGCCACTTTTAGGGAATTTTGTATCTGTATTCCCAGATCCCTCTGTTCCACTGCACTCCTCAGTGCCTTACCATTAACCCTGTATGTTCTACCTTGGTTTGTTCTTCCAACGTGCAATACCTCACACTTGTCTGCATTAAACTCCATCTGCCATTTTTCAGCCCATTTTTCCAGCTGGTCCAAGTCTCTCTGCAGGCTCTGAAAACCTTCCTCACTGTCCACTACACCTCCAATCTTTGTATCATCAGCAAATTTGCTGATCCAATTTACCACATTATCATCCAGATCATTGATATAGATGACAAATAACAATGGACCCAGCACTGATCCCTGTGGCACACCACTAGTCACAGGCCTCCACTCGGAGAAGCAATTCTCTACTACCACTCTTTGGCTTCTTCCATTGAGCCAATGTCTGATCCAATTTACCACCTCTCCATGTATACCTAGTGACTGAATTTTCCTAACTAACCTCCCATGCGGGACCTTGTCAAAGGCCTTACTGAAGTCCATGTAGACAATATCCACTGCCTTCCGTTCATCCACTTTCCTGGTAACCTCCTCGAAAAACTCCAATAGATTGGTCAAACATGACCTGCCACGCACAAAGCCATGTTGACTCTCCCTAATAAGTCCCTGTCTATCCAAATGCTTGTACATTCTGTCTCTTAGTACTCCCTCCAATAACTTACCTACTACCGACGTTAAACTTACCGGCCTATAATTTCCCGGATTACTTTTCGATCCTTTTTTAAACAACGGAACAACATGAGCCACTCTCTAATCCTTCCGCACCTCACCTGTAGACAGCGATATTTTAAATATTTCTGCCAGGGCCCCTGCAATTTCAACACCAGTCTCCTTCAAGGTCCGAGGGAACACCCTGTCAGGTCCCGGGAATTTATCCACTTTAATTTTCCTCAAGACAGCAAGGACCTCCTCCTTTTCGATCTATACAGTTTCCATGATCTCACTACTTGTTTCCCCTAATTCCATAGACTTCATGCCAGTTTCCTTAGTAAATACAGATGCAAAAAACCTATTTAAAACCTCCCCCATTTCCTTTGGTTCTGCACATAGGCGACCACTCTGATCTTCAAGAGGACCAATTTTATCCCTTACAATCCTTTTGCTCTTAATATACCTGTAAAAGCTCTTTGGATTATCCTTCACTTTGACTGCCAATGCAACCTCATGTCTTCTTTTAGCACTTCTGATTTCTTTCTTAAGTATTTTCTTGCACTTCTTATACTCCTCAAGCACCTTATTTACTCCCTGCTTCCTATACATGTCATACAACTCCCTCTTCTTCTTTATCAGAGTTGCAATATCCCTTGAGAACCAAGGTTCCTTAATTCCTATTCACTTTGCCTTTAATCCTGACAGGAACATACAAATTCTGCACTCTCAAAATTTCTCCTTTGAAGGCTTCCCACCTACCGATCACATCCTTGCCAGAGAACAACTTGTCCCAATCCACGCTTTTTAGATCCTTTCTCATTTCTTCAAATTTGGCCTTCTTCCAGTTAAGAACCTCAACCCTAGGACCAGATCTATCCTTGTCCATGATCAAGTTGAAACTAATGGTGTTTTGATCACTGGAACCAAAGTGCTCCCCTACACAGACTTCCGTCACTTGTCCTAACTCGTTTCCTAACAGGAGATCCAATATTGCATCCCCTCTAGTTGGTCCCTCTATATATTGATTTAGAAAACTTTCCTGAACACATTTTACAAACTCTAAACCATCTAGACCCCTAACAGTATGGGCGTCCCAATCAATATATGGAAAATTAAAATCCCCTACCACCACAACTTTATGTTTCCTGCAGTTGCTTGCTATTTCCCTGCAGATTTGCTCTTCCAATTCTTGTTGACTATTGGGTGGTCTGTAATACAATCCCACTAATGTGGCCATACCTTTCCTGTTTCTCAGCTCCACCCATAAGGACTCAGTAGACAAGCCCTCTAATCTGTCCTGCCTGAGCACTGCTGTAATATTTTCCCTAACAAGCAATGCTACTTCCCCACCTTTCATTCCTCTGCCTCGATCACATCTGAAACATCAGAACCCTGGAATATTAAGCTGCCAGTCCTGCCCCTCTTGTAGCCAAGTTTCACTAATTGCTATAACGTCATAATTCCACGTGTCAATCCACGCCCTCAGCTCATCCGCCTTCCCCGCAATACTCCTAGCATTGAAATGTATATACCTCAGAAGATTTTTAACCACCACTCACAACCTTTCTATTAGCAGATTTGCTTGAACTTTTAACAACATTTATTTTCACCCCAGCCACACTGTCAGCTCTGGCACTCTGGTTCCCATCCCCCTGCAAATCTAGTTTAAAGCCTCCCCAATAGCACTACCAAACCTCCCTGAAAGAATATTGGTCCCCCTGTAGTTCAAGGGTAACCCGTCTCTCTTGTACAGGTCCCACCTGCCCCAGAAGAAGTCCCAATTATCCTGAAATCTGAAACCCTGCCCCCTACACCAGTTCCTCAGCCACTTGTTCATCCTCCAGAGCATCCTATTCCTACCCTCACTGGCATGTAGCACACCAATCTTCCGTCCTTGGACTCACTTTACACCGCACGCTGTCGGAGCAGTGCTGCCAGGATAATCAAGGACACGGCCCACCCAGCCAACACACTTTTCGTCTCTCCTCCCTCCGGGAAAAGGCTCAGGAGCTTGAAGACTCGTACGGACGGATTTGGCAACAGCTTCTTTCCAACTGTGATAAGACTGCTGAACGGATCCTGACCTGGATCTGGGCCGTACCCTCCAACTATCCGGACCTGCCTCTCGGTTTTTTTGCACTACCTTACTTTCTATATTCTATTTATGATTTATAATTTAAATTTTTAATATTTACTATCAATTTGTACTCCAGGGAGTACAAATCAAATATCGCTGTGATGATTGTACGTTCTAGTATCAATTGTTTGGCGACATAAAGTATAAAGTATAAAGTATCCTGGCCCAAAACATTGACTACGTGCCCCTCCATGGATGCTGCCTGGCCTGCTGAGACTCTGCAGATGCTGGAAATCCAGAAAAATGCACACAAAATGCTGGAGGAACTCATAAGGTCAGGCAGCATCTATGTCAGGGGTTCCCAGCCTGGGGTCCACAGAATCTTTGGTTGATGATAGGGGATAAATTGGAAAACTCTGACCTATGGAGTCAAAATCCCCGGCCTGGACTTATCATGAAAGCTGGCCTGAGGAGGAGAATGGGGAGGAAGAGGCATGGGGTGGCATGTGGGGCTGGGGGAAGGGAGGGATGGGGTGGAGAGCTGAGGGGGAATGCAGGACTGAAGAGGGGAGAATCTGATGGAGGGGCTGTGGGAACTGAGAGAGGTAGGAGAAGCACCTGAGGGAGGTGATGGGCTGGTACGGGGATGGGTGGGAGAGGGAAATGGTGAAGGGGGTGCATTACTGGAAGTTTTTTTTCTCTCCGGTCCTGATGAGGTGTCTCAGCCTGAAACATTGACTGTACTCTTTTCCATTGATGTTGCCTTGCCTGTTGAGTTCCTCCAACATTTTGTGTGTAACGTGGGTTCAATGTCCATTTACAAATCATATGACATCGTAATGTATATAATGATTACCTGAAAAGCATTAGACGTTTTGATATGAGTGCTTTTGGAGGGGGAATTTGGTTATAATTTCTGTCTCTTTGCTGCACACTCCCAGTCAGTAGGTGGCGGTAATGCTTCTAATGACGGTCTGCCAACCGCCATTAAACTTTACGAAAAAAGACCTGGAAGAGCCTTGGCGTCTTCGGGGATCGAGGAGGTAAGGTTCCTGCCGGGCGAGAGGCCGAGGATTCCGGCACCCAACAAGTGAAACACACCCGTTTCTACGGATCCCAGCATCCGTGAAATCCCCGGTGTCTGAGGAGAGAAACAACCCGGTGTCTGAGGAGAGAAACAACCCGGTGTCTGAGGAGAGAAACAACCAGCCGTTGTCTGAGGGTTCGGTGTCTGAGGGGAGAAACTTCCCGCCGGTGCCTGAGGGGAGAAACTTCCCGCCGGTGCCTGAGGGGAGAAACAACCTGCCGGTGTCTGAGGGGAGAAACAACCCGCCGGTGTCTGAGGGTTCCGGCGTCCGAGGGGAGAAACATCCCGGTGTCTGAGGTGCGGGCGTTGCAGCAAAGCCTGGTGTTTGTTTTTTTTTTCTTGGAGGATTGATTCTGGTGTCCGAGTGGCGAGGGGGTGCAAATCCTGGTGTCAGTGGGCCAAGGAGGTCCTGGTGTCGGAGGGCCGGGGTGTGTGCGGGTCCTGGTGTCTGAAGTGAGAAAGGATGTAGATCCTGAGTGCGGGGCAACGTTTAGTGTTTGAGGAAGAGATCTCTGATTGAGGGTTGAGGAGAGCAGATCCGGGTGTTTGAGGGTCAAGAGGTGGTAATTGCTGTCTTTTCTTTTGGGCAGGGGGACAACCTGCAGCCAAGAATGAGCTGGAAGTCAAGCTAAGAGCCTGTGGCCTCAGCCCTAGTCTGGCCACACCATGGCTGTAACAAACCTCTTCTCCCTGGAGCAACAGCTGTCCTGCTCCATCTGCCTGGAGGTCTTCAGCAATCCTGTCAATCTTCCATGTGGACACACGTTTTGCCTACACTGCATCCAGAAAACTTGGGATCAGAATCCCATTGGCTCGGTCAACTTGTGCCCACAATGCCGGGCTGCCTTCACCACCAGGCCCAATCTGCAGAAAAATATTGTCCTATGTGGGATTGTGGATGAGTTCCACAAGATGGGCCAGGCGGCAGCCAGGCTGACTTTGTCACAGGACATCACATGCAATTCTTGCCTCAGTGGGTCCAAGGCAGCAAAGTCCTGTTTAGCCTGCTTGTCTACATTTTGTGAGGTCCATCTGAGGCCACATCTTGAGGACAAGGCCCTTCAAGACCACCAGTTCACTGACCCGGTCAGAGATTTGGACAAGAGAAAATGCAAAGTGCACTCAAAGTTCCTTGAGTTCTTCTGCAAGACCGATCAGATGTGCATCTGTAGTCTGTGCATCCTGCATGCACATCGGGATCACAAAATCATTACCCTGGAAGAGGAGACTGGTGAGAAAAAGGTAAGCCTCACTTATATCCCATTTAAAATGTAGAACAGTATAGTATAGGCCCTTCAGCCCATGATGTTGTGCTGACCTATATAAATCTCCATGACCAATCTAACCCATCCCTCCTACACAGCCCATAACCGTCCCACTTTCTTTCATCCATATACAGGGATGCTGCCAAAAAAGAAATAGCGAAAAAGTTTAAGACTAGCATAATCCTGTAATGCTGAAAGACCAATAAGTCAAACAGGGTTAGGGCAGTATGATAGTGTGGTGATAAGCACAACACTTTACAGTACTGTTGACCAAGGTTCAATTCCTGCCGCTGCTTGTAAGGACTTTGTACGCAATCCTTGTGACTGTGTGGGTTTCCCCTGGGTGCTCCAATTCCCGCCCCCCCCCCACAGTCCAAAGATGTAACAGTTGGTAGGTTAATTGGTCATTGTAAATTGTCCTGTGATTAGGCTAGGATTAAACAGAGGGTTGCTCACTGGTGCGGCTCGAAGGGCCTGTTCCGTGCTTTATCTCAATAAGTAAATAAAAAGGTTTATCTCAAGAAATATTGAGGATTGGATAGTGAAATGTAAACAGGTAAGGTCTTCGGACTATCAAAGGCCTTCTGAAAGTCCAAGTACACACGATCAACTGATTCTTCTTTGTCAATCCTACATGTTATTCTTTCAAAGAATTCAAAAAGATTCGTCAGGCAAGAGTTTCCCTTGAGGAAACCATGGGCTATTTATTTTAACGTGAGCCTCCAAGTACCCCAAAACCACATCCTTAACTATCAACTCCTAACGTCTTCCCAACCACTGAGGGCAGACTAATTGGCCTATAGTTTCCTTTCTTCTGCCTCTCTCCCTTCTTGAAGAGTGGAGTGACAATTGCAGTCTTCCGAAACCATTTGAGATTCTAGTTATTCTTGAAAGATCATTACTAATTCCTCCAAGATCTCTTCAGCCAGCTCTTTCAGAACTTTGGGATGTACACCATCTGGTCTAGGTGACTTATCTACATTCAGACCTTTCAGTTTCCCAAGAATTTTCTCTCTAATAATGGTAACTTCACACACTTCATGACCCTTGAGACCTGGAGCTTTCACCATGCTGCTATTGACTTCCACAGTGAAGACTGATGCAAAATACTTATTCATTTCGTCCACCATTTTCTTGTCCCCCATTACTACCTCTTCAGTATCGTTTTCCAGCATTTAATATCCACTCTTGCCTCTTTTATACATTTTATATATCTGAAGAAACTTTTGATATCTTTAATGTTATTGGCTAGCTTACTTTTGTATTCCATCTTTACCTTAATGATTTTTTTCGTTGTCTTTTATTTTTAAAAGCTTCCCAATCCTCTAACTTTTCACAATCTTTGCTCTATTAAATGCCCTCTCTTTGGCTTTTATGTTGGCCACAGTTGTGTCATATTGCCTTTAGAATACTTCCTCTTTGGGATGTATATATTCTGTGCCTTAATTACTTCCAGAAATTCCAGCCATTGTTGCTCTGCCATCATCCCTGCCAGTGTTCTTTTCCAGTCAATTCTGGCCTTTCTTATGCCTCTGTAATCCCTTTTACTGCACTGTTTTACTGATACGTCTGACTTCAGCTTCTCTTCAAATTGCGGGGTGAATTCAATCATGTTATGATCACTTTCCCCTAAGACTTCTTTTAAATTCAGCTCTCTAATCAATTCTGGTTCATTGCACAACACCCAATCTAGAATCACTGATTCTCTCCTGGGCTCAACCATGAGCTGCTGTAAAAAGTCAGCTCGTAGGCATTCTAGAAATTTTCGCTCTTGGAATCCAGCACCAACCTGATTTCCCCAAACCACCTTCATATTGAAGTCCCCCTTGACTATTGAAACGTTGCCCTTTGGCATGCATTTTCTATCTCTTGTTGTAATTTGTAGGCTATATCCTTACTACTGTTTGAGGGTTTGTATATAACTCCCATGGAGGTCTTTATACCTCCGCAGTTTCTTAGCTCTAGACCACTATGATTCAATATCCTCTGACCCCATGTCACATATTTCTAATGATTTGATTTCATTTTTTCACCGACATAACATTATCCTCTCAGTCTTCCTGTCTGTCTTTTCGACACAATGTGTATCCTTGGACATTGGTTTGCAGCCAAAATCATCTTTCGGCCACGATTTAGTGATGCCTTCAACATTATTCATGTCTTACATAGTTTTCGTTTTCCTTGATTAAATTCATCACCTCTCTCAACATCCAAAGTTCTTTTACATTTCCATCCTTGTTCTTCCTTCTGTTTGGAACATACCTGTCCTGCACTCTGCATTTGGTCTTGAAACACCCTCCACGTGTCGGATGTGGACTTGCCCAAAATCAGCTGATTCCAGTTAACTCTCCCTAGTTACTGCTGAATGCTCTTGTAATTTGTCCTGCTCCAAATTAATACTGTCCCACAAGATTTATACTTATCCTCATCTATAGCTTTCTTAAACCTCAAGGAGTGTGGTCACTGTTCTCTAACTGTTCAGCCAGCCAGGCTTATTACCCAAGACCAGGTCCAATACAGCCCTCCTCTTGGTGGAGTTAAGAAACCCTCTTTGATGCATCTAACAAATTCTGCCCCATCTAAACCTCTTGCACTAAGAAGATATCAGTTTATTGTAGGGAAATTGAAGTGCTCCATGACAATTACCCTGTTTTTTTTTACCTTCCCTTAATCTGCCTGGACATCTCTTCCTCAATGTTCCTGTGACTATCGGGAGGTGTTGGGGGGGGGGTCGGGGGGGGGGGGGAGGATCTGTAGTACAATCCCATCAGAGCGATTGCACTCTTCCTAATTTTAAGTTCTATCCTTGCAGACTCAGTGGATGAGCCCTCCATTATGTCCCCTCTGAGTTCAGCTGGGATGTTGTTCCTGATTAGTAGTGCAACTCTACCCCCCCTCATTCCTTTTACCTCCCTCTCTATCTTTTCTAAAACATGAAAACCCTGGGATATTAGCACCCATTCCTGTTGCTCTCAACCAAGGCTCTGTAATGGCCACAACATTTTAGTTCTGTGTACTGATCTATGCTCTAAGTTCATCACCTTCACCCATAAAACTCCTAGCATTAAAATAGACAAACTTCAAGCTATCCATCTCATCTTATCTATTACTTTGCTCCTGCTTGTTTTTACCAGCCCTGATATCTACCATCCTCTCCATCCCTCCACTTTCTGACCTGATGCTCTGGTTCCCATCCCCCTGCCAAACTAGTTTAAACCTTCCTGAGTAGCACTGTGAACCTTCCAGGTTATTGGTTCCTCTTGTACAGGTCTCCCTGAACGAGAAGAGGTTTCAATGATCTAAGAACCTGAAACTCTGTCCCCTGCACCAGTCCCTTAGCCATTCATTCATCTGTATTGCCATCCTGTTCCTGCCCTGACTAGCACGTGGCTGTTCAACCTCTTTGCTAACTCCCTACACTTCCTGCACAGGACCGCTTCCCTCTTTCTACCTATGTCATTGCTGCCAACGTGCACCATGACTTCCAGCTGCTCACCTTCCTTCTTGAGAACCTACTGCGGCTGCTGTGAAGCATCCTGGGCCCTAGCTCATGGGAGGCAACACACCATCCTGGCTTCTCCTTGGTGGCCACAGAATCTGTTGACTGTCCCTGTTACTATCAAGTCTCCTATTAATATTGCTCTGCCTGACTTTACCCAACCCTGCTGAGCTCAAGAGTCGGCCACAGTGCCACAGGCCTGGCTGCTGCTGTTGTGTGCTGATCGGTCATCTCCCCTGCCCCCAGCAGTATCCAAAGGGGTATGCTTATTCCTGAGGGGAATGGACAGAGGGCAACTCTGCACTGACTGCTTACACTCCTTACTTCAGCAAGCCGTTATATTTTCCAGCAGAATATTGTTTTCCAAGAAATAGCTCTTGACTTCTTCAAAAACCTTTAGGTCTTTGGTATCTGTCTTAAGCTTTCAGGTTAAAGGCATTTCCTCTCTGGCCTGATCATCATTCAGAAGCCTAACATATGTCATCAGACAGACTTCAGTATTATGTAATGTGATTTCGTCAATTTGCAGGGCAAACTTCTTACCGTTGTGCAACTAGTAGTTTCTCCATATCATCTAACATTTCATCAATACTCCTTGATACTGATGAGTTGCTCAAAGGGATGGCTTAAATAGTTTCATTTACACTCTGATTCCTAGCAGTAGAAATTACAACAGAGGCTGCAGACAGAATCAATATATTATATTGATTACTTATATGATATTATAAATTTATATTATGTGGATTGCCAGCTTTTGCAATTCAGTTTGAAATCTCATCAGATGCAAGTAAGCCTCTATCTTGGCTGCCTTTTCACTGAACATTTGCTGTACTGTCGGCCCTGATTGAAAATTATCAAGTAGTTTTTTGAAGTTGTTTGTCTTGAGCTTATGCACTTCCTCACTTTACATGACCGCATGCTTTCATTTGAAAGTGTAGTCATACGAATTAGACACAGTGGCATCGTTTTGTCCCATGGGGATGGAATAAAACCACAGGCAAGGTAATCAATGGAATATTGCTGATATTTTTCTTTGCTGCAGGACCCATGAGTAATCTGATATTAAAAAAATTCAAGAAGTGTCTGTGTGCGCACGTGTGTGTGCGCATGTGTGTATACGCACATAGTAACAACAACACAATTGTGTGAGTAGGCTCTGCCGAAAACTAGTAAACATTGAAGAATTGTAATAAGTGCAACCTCACATGAAAATGTATCTATTGAATATGCATGTGAAAATAAAACTTACCTTTTAGGTAGCTCTTAGATACATGTTGTAAATATTTTTTTAAATTTCCATTTTTAAAAAATGCTATTATATATGCAAATATAAGCACTGCCCCAGATAGACTGGAAAGATCTTAACTCTGTTAAGAGTTGGGAGAGGTTGAACTGCTCTAGGTGCCAAGCTGATTTGGAGAATGGTTTCTTTGGCAGCGAAATCTAGGCCCGAAGCAAATTGCTGGGCAGTGTGTTCTAGGCCCAGAGCAATTTGCCACAGCGGCGTGCAGGTCCTGATACGAGGTATGATTCACTGTTCGGACAATTTAAACACTGGCGCGGATAGACGGGGGGCTCCCCTCTTCATGATGTTGATGCTGTAAGACTGGACCCGGCTGCCGTGCTTTGTGTCTGCAAACTTTGCGACGATTTGCCCCACCAGTATGATGAGCTGAATACAGAGGCTTTGGCCTAGTCCAGGCTGCTCCGGGAATTTGGATCTATTCAATTTGGTTTGGAACGTTGTTGTTGCTTGCTTGTATTGTTTGTATGTTTTGTGCTTTTTTTTCCCTCTTTTTCTGTGCATTGGGGTTTGGACTTTATTTTTTTATTAGGTTCTTTTGGGTCTTTTCCTTTATAGCTGCCTATAAGAGTCAAGTCTCAAGGTTGTATAATTTTTACATTCTTTGATAATAAACGTACTTTGAAGCTATGAATTCTATGTGGCAATAAAAAGTGTGTACTCACCAAGTAAAATGAATTGAACTCTCTTTCAAAATATGATAAGTATCAGGGATTTAATGGAAGTTGTGGTGGTAGATACTGATGCAGTGGTTGATACTGATGCAGTGGTTGACTTTATGCGTTCTCACCTCTACAGCTTAGCTGTTTCTGACAGTGACCCCACTGCACTAACTGTAGCCTTCATGTCATGTTTTATAAGTCTTAACACGCATGGGTCAGTGGAAGGCAAACAGAACTAGCCTCCTGCTGCATGCTTGGTGATTGGCCTTGCCCGATCTTCAGTCTTTTTATGATAGTCATAATGGTTTTAATTAGATTAAAACTACAACATGAGCCATGCCAGACTTTCCATATAATCCCTTCTGATAAAGTCTTTGATATGGAAACAAAATAACTTCTGTCATCGTTTCAGTTGGAATTAGATGTGGATGTTTCTGTATTAATATGTAGTTATCTATAACAAAGTAATGGTAATCACTGTTGGGGCATGCCTGGCTGTTCACTGTCTAACCAGTGATATGGGGGCGGATGTGAAGCGGGGCACAGTAAGCCATTCTGGAGGGTGTGAGTGGTGATTAATTTCCTCTCCCTCCCTTCCCCCATCCCAGTTTCACTCTGCCCCCTCCTCCAGCTGCCTATCATCTCCCTCATGGTTCTGCCCCTACTACTACCCATTGTGTTTTCCCTTATTCCTCCTTCACCTTTCCTGCCTATCACCTTCCTGCTTCCCCTCCCCCACCCCTTTATCTTTCCCCTTACTGGTTTTTCACCTGGAATCTACCAGCCTTTTCCTTCCCACCCTCCCCCCACCTTCTTTATAGGGCCTCTGCCCCTTCCCTCTACAGTCCTGACAAAGGGTCTCGGCCCGAAACATTGACTGTTCATTTCCACGGATGCTGCCCGACCTGCTGAGTTCCTCCGGCGTTTTGTGTGTGGTCAAGTAGGAGCAGACATAACTATTGACATGCACCACCCCTTCCCCACATACATAGGCTAAGCTGTTTTTCTGCCTTTAACATCAACTAGCATATTTTCCCATTCATTTCATTCAGGGTTCAAACTAAATTACATATGTTCATTTATTTCTTACTTGTATATTTCAGTAATATTTCATTAAAACTGTAAACTTACCGTGGCCCATTCATTAACTCCTATGGCCCCTACGAAACCTGGCATGGCTCGCTGGGGCCCACATTGATAACCACTGACCTAGTTCACTTACTCGGCCTTTTCTCTCCAAGCTTGTTATACCTTTGGTTCTAACTTTTCAAGTATAAGTTTTATAATCAAATACATGATTCCAGGCAGCTCAGCACCTTTAGCTTCTGCCTGTTCTTGCCTGTTCTTGCCTGTTGAGCCAAAGCCTCCCATTTCAACAATTGCCATTTCCACAATAGCTGAACTGCTTAATCCTAACTACTTTCTATTGAGCCTTGCTAAGTTATAAATAACCTGAGCAATCTTCTGCTCCACAGAAAGTCCCGGCATGCCCAGCTCGCTTTTTAAAACCATTGTGTAAAGTCCACAAAGAACTGTCTCCAACACTCTCTGTATCTCCTGCTCTGCAGAAAGTATTGAGAAGCCGTGCTTGCTTTTTAAAATTGACGCACAAAGCCCACAAGGAACTGTCTCCAACCCTCTGCAATCTCCCGCTCCGCAGAATGTCCCAACAATCCCCAAGTGCTTTTTAAAACTGGCGCGTAAAGTCCACTAGGTACTCTCTCCATCTCCTCCCATATCCCAGAAATATGCCCTTTGTTAAATTAACAAGTGACTGTAAATTATTCTCAGTGAGGGTGGGTGCCAGGGAATAACGGGAATTTGTTAGAGATATGTAAGTGAAAACAGTGCCTATTAAAGAGTATTCGTCTCCCTAGGAAGTTTTCATGTTTTATTGTTTTACTACATTGAATCACAGTGGATTTAATTTGGCTTTTTTGTCACTGATCAGAAAAAGACTCTTTCGTGTCATAGTGAAAACAGGTCTCTACAAAGTGATCTGAATTAATTACAGACATAAAACACTAAATAATTGATTGCATAAGTATATATCCTCTTTAATATTACACATCAAATCATCACTGGTGCAGCCAGTTAGTTTTAGAAGTCATATAATTAGTGATTAGAGATCAGTTTTGTGCAGTCAAGGTATTTCAATGATTATAGTAAAAATATGCCTGTACCTGGAAGGTCCAATTGCTGGTGAGTCAGTATCCTGGCCAAAACTACATCATGAAGACAAAAGAACACTTGAAGCAACTCTGTAAAGGTTATTAAAAGTATGGGTCAGGAGAGGGATACAAAAAGAATTCCAAGTCATTGAATACAGTTAATTCAATCAGCAAGCTGTGGAAAGAATATGGCACAGCTGTAAATCTGCCAAGGCCGTCCTCAAAAATGGAGTGACCATGCAGGAAGGGGAATAGTGAGGGAGGCCATCAAGAGACCTATGACAACTCTGGAGGAGTAACAAGCTTCAGTGGCTGAGATGGGAGGGACTGCATACAACAACTGTTGCCCAGGTGCTTCACTAGTCACAGCTTTATGGGGAAAGTGGGAAAGAGAAAGCCACTGTTGAAAGAAACTCACATGAAATCTGGGTTAGAGTTTTCCAGAAGGCATGTGGGAGACTCTGAAGTCAGCTGGAAGAAGGTTCTATGGTCTGATGAAACCAAAATTGAGCTTTTTAGCCACCAGACTAAATGCTATGTTTGATGTAAGCCAAGCACTGCACATCATCAAAAATACACCATCCCTACTGTGAAGCATGCTGTGGCTATATCATGCTTCACTGCAGCAGGCTCTGGAAAGTTTGTGAAGGTAGAAGGTAAAAATAAATGGAGGAAAATACAGGGAAATCCTGGAGGAAAACCTGATGCAGTCTGCAAGAGAACTGCAACTTGGGAGAAGATTTGTTTTCCATCAAGACAATGACCCCAAGCATAAAGCCAAAGCTACACAGGAATGGCGTAAAAACAACAAGGATGATGTCCTGGAGTGGCCAAGTCAGAGGCCTGACCTGAATTCAATTGAGAATTTGTGGCTGGACTTGAAAAGGGTTATTCACTCATGATCCCCATGCAATCTAACAGAGCTTGAGCAGTTTTGTAAAGAAGAAAGGGGGAAAACTTGCAGTGTCCAGATGTGTAAAGCTGATAGAGACCTATCCACACAGACTCAAGGCTGTAATTGCTTCTGAAGGTGCACCTGCTAAATGCTGACATGAAGGGGGTAAGTAAATAAGCAAGTAATTATTTTGTGTTTAATAATTGTAATAAATTTAGACCAGTTTGTAGAAATCTGTTTTCACTTTGATGCAGAAGAGTCATTTCTATTGATCAGTGTCAAAAAAGCCGAACTAAATCCACTGTGATTCAATGTTGTAAAACAATAAAACATGAAAACTTCTGGGGGGGGGGGAGGTTGTGGGTTAATACTTTTATAGGCACTGTAGGTTACAGAGAAATTAGTGGGGAATTGGATTGGTAAAAGAAAAATTTATTATCGACATATATATATATAGTACCATATACTACCTTGAAATTCATTTTCTTGCAAGTATTTACAGATAAAGAAATACAACAGAGTTTATGAAAAACTATACATAAAGATGAGATTGCGCAGAGCTAATGTAGATTTGATTGGCTTAGTGGCTTCCTTTGCCATAAAGAAATACACATGCACAACTTGGATGTCTGTGACCATTTGTATTCCTCATTCAGTCTCAGGCTATGTCCACAATAGACCGGATAAATCCGTAACTGAAGCTTTTTCTCTTCATTTTGACCCTCTGTCCACATTGA
Source organism: Mobula birostris (assembly GCF_030028105.1). Classification (NCBI taxonomy): domain Eukaryota; kingdom Metazoa; phylum Chordata; class Chondrichthyes; order Myliobatiformes; family Myliobatidae; genus Mobula; species Mobula birostris. Next base: position 24,994,075 of record NC_092393.1, read on the forward strand.
AATGGTGTTTTCCGCCCCTGAAAACAGAGCTTTTTAGAAACGCTCTCCAGCGTGAATAAATTTGAAAATGCCTAAAATCCAGTGTAGTGTGTAACCGGCTATTTTTAAAACCGCTGTCATGACGTGCCGGAACAAATGGTAGTGGCAGCGTGGCATTTCATTGTTTTCTTGAACGCAACCTCCAACACCACAACAATATCTGACAATAGATGTGTAACAGCCTAATGTAACATTGTGTGGAAATACAAGATAACGCTGATGCAGACATGTTTTATACATTTAACAAGGTGCTTTATTAATGTATTACTTGTGCAAACATTCAATAGATGCAATTGTCACTTTTGCCCAGTAACTTGTTTTATTGCACATGTTAAATACAGCAAAATAATACACAAAGACATGGCAAAAGTAAAGGCAAACAAATGAGGTAACAGCAAATTTCACTTTTGCCCAGTAACAAGCCTTATTGCATTTAGTTGTAGCTGTCGTCCCTTTCATCAGTGAAGAAACTACGGTTGTAGGAAATGTTTCTGGACAAACGCGCACCAAGTCTTTCGTTTGGCAATTTCCTTTTAAGTTTTTCTAGTCTGTAACTGGACAAACGCGCACCAAGTATACCATTTCCTCTTCGCTTGTTTTCTGTGTGTCCTGCGCGTTCCCAGTTGGAGGAGATTCGCCCAAATAATCCGTTTTAATGTGGACAGAGGTATTTTCAAAAAGGCCTAGTGTGGACGCCTGTTGTTTTTTCGCGAAACCGGCATTTTCAAAATTATCCGGTCTAGTGTGGATGTAGCAGTTTTATCCGAACCATTCATGTGTCTCCCTGTCTCTCCACCCTGTGCATACTCCACCATCTTAAACTATTTGTTTTCATTCTTTCTACATCCCTACCTTCTGAGCTCTGACTCCTCCATCACAACCTTCTCCTGGCTACAACAGAGGCTTCTTTGGACCTACAGATGCCACTCTCCTAACACCTCTGAGCTGGTTCCATTGCTCATTACCCTTCCCTTATTACCAAGCACCCTGTCTCCACCCTCCTCTTTCCCTAACTCAACTCTGTTTGCCTAGTTTTTTCCCCTCTTTCATTTCTAGTTATGCACTATGAGTGTCTTTCTCAACACTACTTCTCACTTGTATATTCTGGGTATCGGAGAGGAGGCCTCGATGCAGGGTCTCAGCCTGTAGTATTGGTCATCCATTCTGCTGCTTGCTGCTCTGAGTTCTTCCACCACTTTGCTTTTTGCTTCAGTTTCCAGCATCTGCAGCTGCTCATGTCTCCAACGCCTTTGAAAACATATTTGGATCACTCATTTTCACTAGCAAAAAAATACAGTGCTTAGTTATTTAAAGCCCTTCACTGAGTGAGCAAATGGCCTAACCCAGTACAATAAGAAATTTGAGCGATGTTTCCTTCAAATGTTTCCATGCACTTTGTGTGACTCGTATGGTAATTAGATCATTGAAAGCTGCATCGTTCAAAAGAAAAACAAAGGGTGATTGCAGCTTTTATTTAGTGAGTTCATTGTGATTTAAGACTAATATATTTAAATTGACATCTTTTGGCACATTTATTGCGTTTAGATAAATACTAAAAATGTGATTATATTCTCTATTCAGAATCTTCTTCAAGAAGAAAAACTAAGAAGGCAAAACCAAATTGAAGATATTAATATAGCAATTCTTAAATTAAAGGACAATATCACTTCTATCAAAGTGAGTATCAGTTAAAAGTACAGTAGTAGTTCTGTTCCTTGTTTCTGTTCTGAGTGTACCTATTTGCAATCTTCCGTTCCTTAATCAGGAAACAACGTGTCGGGTGAGATCTGACATTGACAAACACTTTGATGATCTGATCAACTGCATTAAAGAGTCGCAGAACATTGTAACAAACATCATTGACAGTGAGGAGGCTGTTGCCTTGGCACAAACTGACAGCATCCAGAGTTGGCTGAGCCGGAGGTGCATTGGACTAAAGCGGAAAACTGATGAAATAGACCAGCTCTTGAAGTCTGATGGCATTCAACTCTTAAAGGTAGGCAAAATCCTGATGGGACAGTGATCTGAAATGAATGCTCAGTGACCAAATAACTAAGGAATCTGAAGGCGGATGCCTTTCTGAAGAGCATGCATTTGAGTGCATGCCTGTATCACTAGGCTGATGGGGAAGCTTCTTGTGTATCATGTTCATTCCCAGATAGCTTTATAAAAGCTTGGATACCTTTTAGCCTCTTAAGTTACAAAGCACTTCTAATAGATTGGCTGGAACTCCTCATGCAAACTTCCTCCCCCCACTCCATATTCAGCAAGTCTGCTCTGTTGGTCTCATTAGATTAGATATGGAATTTGGATGGATGTTATCTTGTGTAACCAAATGTTAACTATGCTGCCAAACTTGCTGAGTTCCTGTGGCATTTTATGTGTGTTGAGGGAGAAGTGATCCTTATTTCTGTTTAAGTAGATGTTTGTTGCATGCCTGTGGATCCTGAATCAAGTTGTTCCAGTCTGTCTGTTAGAAAATACCCTTTAATTATCATCTAGAATCCTCCTATAATTGGAAAATCTTGTGCTTTAAGAAACTCTGTCCAGGCAGCATATGCAATGATGTTGCTACTCATTTATTGAGCTAGTGCCCACACTTCTCTTTAATGGGAGGTCCACTTTCTAACATCAAGGATGGGAAAATGAGTGGAGCAACAAGACAAACCAGTTAGCCCGTGTGATCACTTTTAGTTGTTAATGAATCTGGGGAGAAAAAGAAGCATTCATTGTTCGCAACTGGAAATTGTGCAACTTATATAAGAGTAAGTGATGTCTTAAATCTTGTGATGTTGTGCTTTGTAGGAGTTTCAAACTCTGGAAGAAATGGAGACAGATCAGGTTTTACCCACATTGGACACTGATATTGATAAACAGCTCTCCAATTTAAAGTGCATAATTGTCGAGCTGACTAAAGATATTACGGCGCAGCTGCGCAGAGCCTGTCATGAGAAGCTGCCTGCAAGTAAAGAAAATGGTATTACCTTTTTATTCTCATATTTTCCCAATCTCTTTCTCCTCGGAAGGTGTTGATTGCATTCCATGAGCCTTCCAATAAGGACGACCAGTCTCCATGTTGAGTGTTGGCAGATTACAGTCAAATCTATTTCGTTCGCAGTGATCTTTCAATCCCTCACCCCTGGAACACTAGAACACCACAGCACAGTACAGGCCCTTCAGCCCTCGATGTTGTACCGACCCATATATTCCTTTTAAAAAAAAGTACTAAACCCACACTACCCCGTAACCCTCTATTTTTCTTTCATCCATGTGCCTGTCTAAGAGGCTCTTAAATACCCCTAATTTTTAGCCTCCTCCACCATTCCTGGCAAGTCATTCCAGGCACCCACAACCCTCTGTGTAAAAAAAAACACACACAACAACAACAACAAGTTACCTCTGATGTCTCCCCTAAATTTCCCTCCATTAACTTTGTACATATGCCCTCTGGTGTTTGCGGTTTGTGCCCTGGGAAACAGGTACTGGTTATCCACCCTATCTATGCCTCTCATAATCTTGTAGACCTCTATCAAGTCCCCTCTCATCCTTCTACGCTCCAAAGAAAAAAAGTCCCAGCTCTGCTAACCTTGCCTCATAAGACTTGTTTTCCAGTCCAGGCAACATCCTGGTAAATCTCCTCTGCACCCTCTCCATAGCTTCCACATCCTTCCTATAATGAGGTGACCAGAACTGAACACACAAGTGGTCTCACCAGAGGTTTGTAGAGTTGCAACATGACCTCTCTACTCTTGAACTCAATCCCCCAATTAATGAATCCTAGCATCCCACAGGCCTTCTTAACTATCCTATCAACCTGTGCAGCGACCTTGAGGGATGTATGGATTTGAATCCCAAGGTCCTTCTGTTCATCCACACTCTTAAGTAACCGACCATTAACCCTGTACTCAGCCTTCTGGTTTGTCCTTCCAAAATGCATCACCTCACACTTACCCAAATTGAACTCCATCTGTCACTTTTCTGCCCAGCTCTGCATCCTGTCTATATCTTATTGTAACCTTCGACAACCTACAGCTCCATCCACAACTCCTCCAATCTTCGTGTCATCCGCAAACTCACCCATCCTTCCACCTCATCATCCAGGTCATTTATAAAAATCACAAAGAGCAGGGGTTCCAGGACAGATCCTTGCGGCACTCCACTAAGTCACTGACCTCCAGGCAGAATACTTTCCTTCCACTACTACCCTCTGCTTTCTTCCTGCAAGCCAATCTTTTATTCAAATAGCCAAAGTTCCACTGATCCCATGCCTCATGACTTTCTGGATGAGTCTCTCATGGGGAACCTTGTAAATCCCTTGCTAAAATCCATGTAGACCATATCCATTGCCCTATCCTCATCAATTTCTTTTGTTACCTCTTCAAAAAACTCAATTAGGTTCGTGAGGTACAACCTTCCCTTCACAAAGCCATGTTGACTATCCTTGAGTAGACTGTACTTCTCCAAATGCTTGTAGACCCTATCCTTAAGAATCCTTTCCAATAGTTTGCATACCACCGACGGAAGACTCACCAGTCTATAATTCCCAGGATTCTCCCTATTACCTTTTTTAAACAAGGGAACTACATTTGCCATTCTCCAATCCTCCGGCACCTCCCCTGCAGCCAAAGAGGATTCAAAGATCTTAGCTACCTCTCCAGCTATCTCTTCTCTCACTTCCCACAGCAACCTGGGGTATATCACATCCGGCCCTGGGGAATTATCAACCTTGATGTTTTTAAGAAGATCCAACACTTTTTCCTTAATCTCCACATTGTCCAGCACACAGGCCTGTTCTATTTCAACGTCACCCTGATTAAGGTCCTTTTCTCTTGTGAATACTGAAGCAAAGTATTCATTTAGGACCTCCCCAACCTCCCCCGCCTCCAGGCACATGTTGCCTTCTTTATCCTTTAGTAGCCCCACCTTCATTCTTGTCATCCTTCTGTTCTTCACATACACATGGAACGCCTTGGGGTTCTCCTTAATCCTACCTGCCAAGGTCTTTTCGTGCCGCCTTTGAGCTCTCCTAAGTCCTTTCTTAAGCTCCTTCCTGGCTACCCTATAATTCTCATGAGCCCCTCCTGCTTCCTGCTTCTTATATCTTACATATGCTTCCTTCTTCCTCTTGACAAGTTGCCTCACGTGTTTCGTCAGCCACGGTTCCCTTTTCCTACCATTTTTTCCTTGTCTCAGTGGGACAAACCTATCCTAAACCCAGCACAAGTGGTCCTTAAACTTCCCTCACATTACTTCTGTGCTTTCACTGTTGAACATCTGTTTCCAATTTACTCTTGCTAGTTCCTGCCTCATCCCTTCATAGTTAGCCCTTCCCTAGTTAAGCACTTTCCCATTTTGTCTGTTTTTATCCTTTTCCATAGCTATGCTGAAGCTAAGGGAATTGTGGTCACTCTCACCAAAATGCTCCCCCACCAAGAGGTCTGCCACCTGACCAGGTTCATTACCCAAAACTAAATCCAGTATGGCCTCTCCTCTTGTCGGCTGGTCCACGTACTGTGTCAGGAATCCTTGTTGAACACACCTGACAAATTCAGCCCCATCTATTCCCCTTACAGTCAGGAGGTGCCAGTCAATATGAGGGAAATTGAAATCACCATAACTACAACCCTGTATTTCCTGCACCATTCTAAAATCTGCCTGCTTATCTGCTCCTTGGTGTCCTGGGGGCTATTTGGGGGCCTATAGACTACTCCCAGCACATTGAATGATCCCTTCCTATTCTGACTTCCACCCACACCGACTCAGTGGTCACTCCCTCTGCAGCGTCCTCCCTTTCTATAGCCGTGATGCTATTCCTGACCAGTAATGCTACTCCCCCCACCTTTCTACCTCCCATCCTATTCCTTTTAAAACATCTAAACCCCAGTATCTGCATCAGCCAATCCTGCCCTTCCTGCAGCCAAATTTCAGTAACGTCCACAACATCGTAGTTCCGCATATTGATCCATGCTCTAAGTTCATCCCGTTTATTCCTAATACTTCTATTGTTGAAATGGACACATTTCAACCCCTCTAACTGGCTACATTTATGTTTTGTCCCCTGCTTGTCCTTCCTCACCAACTCAGAACACATAGCATCATACCCTTGTCCTTCTACCTTAATCTCTACACTCACATTCTGATTCCCATCTCTCTGCCAAACTAGTTTAAACCCTCCCCAACTGGTCTAGCAAACCTGCCCGCCAGGATATTGGTCCCTTTCCAGTTCAGGTGCAGCCCGTCCTTTTTGTACAGGTCAGACCTTTACCAGAAGAAATCCCGATGATACAGAAATCTGAACCCCTGTCCCCTGTACCAACTCTTCAGCCACACATTCATCTGCCATAACTTCCTGTTCCTATTCTCTCTGTCTTGTGGCACAGGCAGCAATCCCAAGATTACCACCCTTGAGGTCCTGCTTTTTAACTTCTTTCCTAACTCCCTATATTCCTTCTTCAGGACCTCATTCCTACTCTTATCTATGTCATTGGTCCCCACATGGACCACGACATCTGGCTGCTCACCCTCTCTCCTGAGAATACTGAGAACTCGATCCACGATATCGCGGACCCTGGCACCAGGGAGGCAACAGACCATCCGGGAATCTCGATCTCTCCCACAGAACCTCTTATCTGTCCCCTTAACTATTGAATCCCCTATCACTACTGCTCTCCTCTTTTCCCTCCTTTCTTTCTGAGCTGAGGGTCCCGTCTCGGTGTCAGAGACACGACCACTACAACTTGTCTCTGGTATGTCGTCCCCACCAACAGTATCCAAAACAGTAAACTTATTGTTGATGGGAACGGCCACAAGGGTGCTCTGCTCTTTCTGTCTGTTTCCCTTCCCTCTCCTGATAGTCACCCACTTACCTGTCTCCTGACTTTTAGGGGTGACTGTCTCCCTAAACCTTCGATCTATTACTGCCTCTGCCTCCCGAATGATCCGAAGTTCATCCATCTCCAGCTCCAGTTTCTGAACTCGGTTTGACAGGAACTGTAGGTGGATGGACTTTTGCAGGTATAGCCATCAGAGACAATTGTGCTGTCCCTGACTTCCCACATCCTACAATCGGAGCACTGGACTGCCCTATCTACTGCCTCCATTAACTACTCCTAAGTTAATTAAATTAATTAAAGAAACTTACCTGGCCTTACCTCACTGGGAGCAAGCGCGTCCTCCGCCTCAAAGCTCCACTCCTTCACTGGCCACTCTCCACCTCTCTCTTTCTCTTGCATATTATTCCTGAAGGTGTCTGTCTGGAAATTCTGGTGTGTTCTAAAGTGCTTTAAAAATTAAGTCAGTGTAGTGGGATAAAACTCTTGTGAACATTTACTCATCCCATCAATTGGGAATTAGTGCCAACAGATCAAACAAAGCAGATGTTTTGCTGTAAAATGTTAAAGACCACAGCACCAGTGGTGAGGACCGAGAAGGGATGGTCAAGGGAGGCAAAGGAGTACTACAGTACTGCTTTGAGTCAGTGGACTGGACAATATTCAGGGATTCATCTCTAATCTGAATGAATATGCTACAGTTGTCACCAACTTCATTAAGACCTATGTGGATGAGTGTGCGGCTTCCAGAACATTCTGGACGTACCCACAACAAAAGCCGTGTATGAGCCGGGAGATTCGTAGTCTGCTGAGGGCTAGATCTGTAGCATTCAAGACCGGTGATCCAGAACTATACAAGGAATCCAGATTCGACCTTCGAAAGGCTTTTTTAAGAGCAAGAAAACAATTCTGATTGAAGTTAGAGATGGAATCGGATGCACAGCAGCTCTGGCAGGGTTTACAGGCCATTACTTCCTACGAAGTGTGAAACCTAACTTGAATGGTTGTGATGCCTCACTCCCAGATGAGCTAAGCACCTTTTATGCATGCTTTGAAATGGAGAATAAAACTACACCTGTGGGAATTCCTGCAACAACTGGTGACCCTGTGATTTCCATCACGTCAGAATACCTTTCATGAGGGTGAACCCTTGCAAGATGTTAGGCCCGGATGGTATACCTGGTAGGGCACTGAAAATCTCTGCTGGCCAACTGGTGGTAGTGTTCAAGGACATTTTCAATCTCACTGCTGTAGCAGAGTTTCTCATCTGCTTCAAAAGGACAACAATCATACCAGTGTGTAGGAAGAACGAAGTGAGCAGCCTCAATGACTTTCGCCCAGTTGCAGTCACATCTACTGTGATGAAGTGCTTTGAGAGGTTGGTCGTAGCCACAATCAGTTCCTGTGTGCTCAAGGATGTGGACCTGCTGCAATCTGCCTATCACAATAGGTAGGTCAGCAGATACATTTAATGTCAAAGAAATGTATACAATATACATCCTGAAATTCTTTTTCTTCGCAAGTAACTACGAAAACAGAGGAGTGCCCCAAAGAATGAACAATAGTTAAAACGCTAGAACACCAAAGTTTCCCCAGCTTCCCCCTGCCACGCACAAGCGGCAACAAGGCAATGCCCCCCACTCCCCACCAGCAAAAAACATCAGCACCCTCCAGTGAGCACTCAAGCATCAATAAAGACACTGACTTGCAGTATTCCAAAAACTAGTTGTTCACCTGATAATTTGACATACCACAGTTCTCTCTCTCTCTCCCTAATATGGGAAAGGGAGGTGTCCCCGTTTCCATATAAAACCATATAACAATTACAGCACGGAAACAGGCCATCTCGGCCCTTCTAGTCCGTGCCGAACTCTTATTCTCACCTAGTCCCACCGACCTGCACTCAGCCCATAACCCTCCATTCCTTTCCTGTCCATATAGCTGTCCAATTTAACTTTAAATGACAACATCGAACCTGCCTCAACCACTTCTGCTGGAAGCTCGTTCCACACAGCTACCACTCTGAGTAAAGATGTTCCCCCTCATATTACCCCTAAACTTTTGCCCTTTAACTCTCAACTCATGTCCTCTTGTTTGGATCTCTCCCACTCTCAATGGAAAAAGCCTATCCACGTCAACTCTATCTATCCCCCTCATAACTTAAAATACCTCTATCAAGTCCCCCCTCAACCTTCTACGCTCCAAAGAATGAAGACCCAACTTGTTCAACCTTTCTCTGTAACTTATGAGATGAAACACAGGTAACATTCTAGTAAATCTTTTCTGTACTCTCTCTATTTTGTTGACATCTTTCCTATAATTCGGTGACCAGAACTGTACACAATACTCCAAATTTGGCCTTACCAATGCCTTGTACAATTTCAACATTATGTCCCAACTCCTATACTCAATGCTCTGATTTATAAAGGCCAGCATACTAAAAGCTTTCTTCACCACCCTATCCACATGAGATTCCACCTTCAGGGAACTATGCACCATTATTCCTAGATCCCTCTGTTCTGCTGCATTCTTCAATGCCCTACCATTTACCATGTATGTCCTATTTTGATTAGTCCTACCAAAATGTAGCACCTCACACTTATCAGCATTAAACTCCATCTGCCATCTTTCAGCCCACTGTTCTTACTGGCCTAAATCTCTCTGCAAGCTTTGAAAACCTACTTCATTATCCACAACTCCACCTATTTTAGTATCATCTGCATATTTACTAATCCAATTTACCACCCCATCATCCAGATCATTAATATACATGACAAACAACATTGGACCCAGTACAGATCCCTGAGGCACACCACTAGTCACCGGCCTCCAATCTGACAAACCGTTATCCACCACTACTCTCTGGCGTCTCCCATCCAGCCACTGCTGAATCCATTTTACTACTTGTTCATTGCATACACTGGATGAATTCCTTCGTCAATAACTATTGGGAACTAATACACAGTTTTATAGTACTGTGTTCTAATTTGTTGTGCATTTTATTTAAATACATAATTTGTTACTCAGTTTGTCTTTTTTTTACTTTTTTCCATGAAACTGGCTAATTGGGCAGCCAATTAATTGGACTGGAATCGATTGTACTTAAGATGCACCCTTACCAATGTCTTGTACAACTGAAATGTAAACTCCTAGTGTGCCAGAAGCCTTCTTCACCACCCTGTCTACCTGTGACGTAGAAACAATGTAACTCCCTCCCTGCGAGTGACGTACAGATAGCTGAAGACATTCTATTCTTGTGTCCCTTTACCTCTTCATCAGGGCAGTGTTGACCCAGGAGTTGCGCCTCTTGCTGTTGTGCCGTCCCTGACGTTTCTGGGGTAACGTGGCGCACCGGGTAGTTCAGCTTCCACCCTGTTGCTGGGACAGACAGCTGCCTGGGCTGGATCAGTCGGACATCCAGCTCATCACTGGTGTCAAATGTCGCAATTTCTTTTTCAAATTTATCTTCGTAGTAAAATCTGCTGTGGCCTTTACACAGCGAGAGGGGAGGCATAACAAACAACTCGCTGATTTTTGATGTTAGAAGTCTGTTGTGTCACTTTTTCCGAACTCTGTGCCCAGAGAGTCGGCACCAGAAAGGCAGCTCTCCGGACACACAACCCCCGGCAGCTAACCCGCTGCTCCCGATGTTCCGCGTTCACCCGCGACACTTCAGTCAGGGGCACCGGCCTAGAATCAGCACGTCTCTAGAGCCATGAAGATCCGGAACCCTGAAGGCACGCTCGCCTTCCAGGCCACATCCTTGGGATATCAAAAAGCGGCCAGTTGTGAGGCCCCGAGACTGGATCCCATTCCCGAAGTCAGAGTGTAACTCCAGGTCACGGTCTTCAAAAGAACCTTGAATAGGTCTAAAGCAGATTTCTCTGACTGTCCACTTGGCCTTGGATCATCTGGACAATCGCAATTCCTACGTCATGCTGCTGTTTATTGATTACAGCTCCATGCTCAACACCATCATATCCTCAGTACTAATCAACATGCTCTAAAACCTGGGTTTCAGTATCTCCCTCTGCAACTGGATCCTTGACTTTATCATTAGGAAACTGCAGTCAGTGCAGATCAGAAATATCATCTCATTGACAAGCAACACTGGTGCACAAAATTGAATTGAATGGAGAATATACGTTTAAATTTTGGCCGGTTTACAGACCAGTATCCTGTCTCAATTGTGCACGATGACATTTTTAATTTCAATTCAATGAAGGGGCCTGGGGTAGGACTGAAGTTGTCATTTAGATACAAAGTAATGAAAAGGACATTGGAAAGTGAATGGAAGAATTTTGGAAGTGTTAGCTTTGTCTTAAGCCATTAAGATCTTGAGTGTTAAATGGCTAATACTTATTATGTAGTTCTTGGCAGGTTTAGTAACTAATAATTTATCTCTCTCTTAATGCGCATTGGGATTTCTAACGATTAAATTAGTCAAATTCAAAACCTAATTGGAAATAGTTTCATAAGCTTAATAGTTACACGAGTTTCTGGCTCTACCACCATTGTTGACCAAGTCATGTTGTTCCATTTATTGAAGAGATCAAAGTGCAGCAATCAGCTCAGGCTGCACCTATGCTACCAGTCCTAATTCTGAGAAAGGATTGCACCGTTTGTGCACAAGAGGAAGAGCGGAGAAGAGAAATTAGTTGATCTCTAGTGTAGAGAATTATGATAATAACCTGATTTCAGTAATGGTTGTAAGATGGGAAGTGCATATGATGATTTTTTTTTGTGTGGTCTATAGAGCGGGGATTTCACCATTTAGTACCCTCAAAAGTACAGAAAAAAATCGGTACTAAACAATGATCACAATATAACAAAAGCAACAATAGGCTCATATTTTCATTCCATTAGGACTCATGGGGCTGTTGTGAAAAATTTGCACGATGCCGGTTTATGGAAATCATAAACTGGATACGACATTGACAGAGAATAGAAACATGGAAAACCTACAGCACAATACAGGCCCTTTGGCCCACAAAGCTGTGCCGAATATGTCCTTACCTGAGAAATTACCTAGGGTTACCCATAGCCCTCTATTTTTCTGAGCTCCATATACCTGTCCAGGAGTCTCTTAAAAGAACCTATCATATCTGCCTCCACTGCCATCGCTGGCAGCCCATTCCATGCACTCACCACTCCCCGCGTAAAAAAAAAAACAAAAAAACTTGCTCCTGGTATCTCCTCTGTACCTACTTCCAAGCACCTTAAAACTGCCCTCTCATGCTAGCCATTTCAGCCCTGGGAAAAAGCCTCTGACTATCCACCCGATCAATGCCTCTCATCATTTTATACACCTCTATCAGGTCACCTCTCATCTTCCATTGCTCCAAGGAAAAAAAGGCCGAGTTCACTCAACCTATTCTCATAAGGCATGCTCCCCAATCCAGGCAACATCCTTGTAAATCTCCTCTGCATCCTTTCTCTGGTTTCTATGTCCTTGTGAGGCGACCAGAACTGAGCATGGTACTCCCAAGTGTGGTCTGACCAGGGCCCTATATAGCTGCAACATTATCTCTCAGCTCCTAAACTCAATCCCACAATTGATGAAGGCCAATGTACCGTATGCTTTCTTAACCACAGGGTCAACCTGCGGAGCAGCCTTGAGTGTCCTATGGAGTCGGACCCCAAGATCCCTCTGATCCTCCACATTGCCAACAGTCTTACCATTAATACTATATTCTGTCATCGTATTTGGCCTGCCAAAATGAACCACCTCACACTTATCTGGGTTTAAATCAAAAGAGAAAGACATGGGAATAGAATTAGGTCATTTTGTCTGTCAACTCTGCTCTGCCATTCCGATATGGCCAATTTATTATCCCTCTAAAACTCATTCTCCTACCTTCTTTGCTTAACCTTTGACACCCTTACTAATCAAGAACCAATCAAGCTCTGCTTTAAATATGCTCAATGACTTGGCCTCCACAGCTATCTGTGGCACTGCATCCCACAGATTCAGCACCCTTTGACTGAAGAAATTCCTCCTCATCTCTGTTCTAATGGGATGTCCTTCTATTCTGAGGCTGTGCCCTCTGGTCCTAGACTCCTCCACCACAGGAAGCATCCTCTTCGAATTCACTCTATCTCGGCCTTTCAATATCCAACAGGTTTCAGTGAGATTTTCCCCTCCCACACCCCATTCTTCTTTGGACAAGGGTTTAAATGAGAATTAAAATATTGAAAGTTCATATATGTAAATACTTAACATGAGAGCTGTTGTGTTGGGCTGAGACCCTTCATCGGGACTATAAAGGAAGGGGGCAGAAACAAGAATAAGAAGGTGGAGTGACAGGAAGGAGTATAAGCTGGCAGGTGAAAGCTAAGATAGAGTAGGTCAGAATAAAACACAGAAAATGAAGAAGCAAAACATTGGTATCATTTAAGAGAAGAAATAATTTAAAATGGTGAATTTCAGGACGTTGATTGAATTGAATGTTTTTTTGAAACCAGTTATTTATTAAATAATTGGACTTCGAGTACGTGGAAGTAAACCATTGCATTGAATTACTGTTGTCCTTGTGGTTAAAATCCTGTTAGATTTGTCATGCTGACTTGCTAGGTCATTTTATAGGGCAGTTTTGAGTCAGCCAAATTAATGTTGGCCTTGAGTGATAAAGGACAAACTGGGTAAAGGTACTAGATTTTTCTGAAGGATGTTTGCTGACCCAGATAGGATATTAGTTTCATAATTAGGGTAGGGGGAGGGGGGGGGTTTCAGGGTTTCGATGCTCTATCATTCAGTCTATGGGATCTCTTGTTTCATGGATGTCTGTGAAGAGTACCAATTTCAGGCTGTATACTGTGTACATTCTCTAATATTAAAGGAACCTAAGTAATCATCTTGTATTTGTTTCCTTTATCTGTAGTGATATTGTGATCAGTAATATTCAGTACATATCTGGAGCTGTTTTCATTTACTAGCAACATAATGAGTGTATTCAAATCACAAACAAGAGAGAATCTGCAGATGCTGGAAATCCAAGCAACACACACAAAATGCTGGAGGAACACATTAGGCCGGGCACCATCTATGGGAAAAAAGAACAGTCGACATTTCAAAACCTCGACTGTACTTTTTTCCATAGATGCTGCCGGCCTGCTGAGTTCCTCCAGCTTAATGGGTGTATTGTGGGCTTTCAAGCTTGCATGATATCATTCAGTTCAAGTATGAAGTTTTAGTTCATGCCAGTTCTTGGGCCTGCCCACTGAGGAGGCAGAGTACAGCGTTTTCCAACGTAATGGCATATAATAGGTGTTTTATGCTATTTTGGAGTATTTTTATGTAAAATAATAATTTGCCTGTTTCCCATTTAACTCATATTTCCTGTTCCAGTTGACCTTCAGTCGATGCCAACTGCTACCCCTTGCAGCACTTCTCAACCTCTAATGTCATCCTGTCCTCAGGGCTTTTGTCCAATTCCAAACTCCTTAATAACTGGTAAGAAACCTATTATGGAATATATGACACCGAAGAGCACGATATTATATAAGAGGATGAATATTGTGAGAACATGTGCACGCCTATTTCTTAAAAGTGTGAAGCAACACACTGACTATTTTGTAAAAGTGTGAAGCAACACACCGACTATTTTGTAAAAGTGTGAAGCAACGCACGAAGTGCTGGAGGAACTCAGCAGGTTCTTAAAAGTGTATTGTTTCACTGGTTTGTACGACTGAGAGTAGTATTTGTCTTTTACGTAGTGGATATGCCATTTGGTTTATTTCAAAAGTACATCTATGTTCAACAAACCCATCCAACTTTAATGATCTCTCTGCCTTATTGTTGTGAATGATTTTATTAATTTGTTTATAACAGCTTATGAATTTATTCATGATATGAATTAATATTACTGGCTTATGTCATGGTTTGTTGTTACAGCAGTACATTGTAATACATAATAATTAAGAAAAATTATAAATTACAATAAGAATTATATTTTTTTAAAAGTTACGTTAACTAAGTAGTGCAAAAGGAGAGCAAAAAAAGATCGGAAAAAAAATATTGAGGTAGTGTCCATGGGTTCATTGTCCATTCAGAAATCAGATGGCAGAGGGGATGAAACTGCTCCTAAAATGTTGAGTGGTCTAGTGTGTGTTCTCTAGACTTACCCTTCATCAATTCCTTGCCCTTACTGATGTTGAGTGCAAGGTTGTTATAGCTTTTCCTTAATTTTGTTTTTAGTTTTCCTATTTTTTTCCAGTTATTATGTCATAGCCCATTTATTGTACCTCTTGGTAACGAGCAGATTTAATGATGTAACAAGGAATTAGAAGATTCATGATTCAAAGTACATTTATTATCAGAGTATGTATGTAGTATACAACCCTGAGATTCGTCTCTCCACAGACAACTATGAAGCAAAGAAAGCCATGGAACCTGTTCAAAGAAAAACATAAAACCTCCAATGTGCAAAAAAAAAGAGCAGATCGTGCAAATGGCAACAAAGGGGTGCAAAACACAGAATCTAAAACGTCAAACCACAAGGTTAACGAAAGAGTCCAGGAATGTTCAGTTTCAGCTCAGTTCAGTTCAATCTAGTGCTGTTACTCGTTGATTGCAGGCCGTGGAGCCTTTCTGCTCCAATCAAAATCAAACAAAATAGCTAGTAAAAAAGGAGCAACAAGAAACAAACCATAGCATGAATTACAGAGTTCAGTCCACAAACCACATCAATTAAACCTTACCTAAAACCCAACACCCCGGCAGCAATGAGCGAGAGGGAGAGCAAGACCGATCAAATGCAGGCACCTTCCTCCGGAGCAGTGAGCAAGAGTGAGAGAGGCACCAGTCAGTAGCAGGCAAATGGCACTAAAATAGAAAGCGATAGAAATGATTGTAGGCTGCCAGCATCCAAAAAGTATGAAAGAACTTCAGTTGTTTACCTTCCATTAGATTGAAGCAATCAAACAATTATCACGTTTCATAGTGTAATGGTAGTGTATCATCTTAGTTTTGTATCTACTGACTTCTTGACTTGCAACATGGAGCATCAATATTTCAGCTTCATTTTCCATATCATATCAATTGTCATAGTATTCGATATAGATAGTAGACTGTAAGTCCATAATTTATGGATTTTAAATGCTGCCTTCATTCCATCTGCAGTGAACTGCTTCAATAAATCTTGTTTCTTCATCCCTCACCTGGAGTGCCAAAACTAGTAAATAGCAAATCCCAGTGGGCAAAAATTTGTTGAGAAATTGCAGTTATAACATTAAAATACTTATAACCCAAACTATTGTATTTCTCATCACTGATTCAGGAATTATGTTTTCTTTTAAATTGAACCTGAGTTTTTTTTTGAAGCCTTATAAGTAGTAACAGACAGGGATACCTTTTTCTGTTGCAGCTGATTTCCAGTCCCTGCTGAATCCTATTCAACAGTCATTAATGCTCTCACCAGATCTTTGGGCAGTGGGCACTTCACAGCTAAATGGTAAGAAGGTCTTCATTTATTATTGGGGGTAAATTAAATGCACGTATCCTGCTATCAAAGATATGGAGCAAGTGTAGAGAAGGTCATCCTGACAGCAAAATGTTAGCCTTTCTCTTGTGGGAGGTGGGTTTGAATCCAAATTATCACGGTGAATATAAAGATTGCTTTCATTCTTGCAATCTCAATCTCAATTGATTTTCAATAATCTTGGTTTACTCCTTGACGAGTATGAAATTTATACTTGAACAACCATTTTTTATTTCTGAATTAAATTGGTTCACTGCCATGGACAACATAATTGTTGGTATGGAAAATGTCAAATTGGCATTTAGCTTTACTTTGAGAGCACTAGTGAAATAGAAAATAAAAGGAGCAAATTGTATAAAAGCATCAAGGCATATAAACTTAAAATGAAAAACAGGTGCAGTCATTTGTCCTCTTGTCCTATTCAGGAGATTTTTCCTGTCCTGTGAACCACCCTTTTCCACCCCAATGGGTAAAACATCTCTTCATCTCGGTCTTAATTAGATAGAGACTTACAGTTGCTACAGCTCTCTGGGTACAGAATGCCAGTGATTCATTAACCCTTTATGAAGAAATTCTTCCTTGTCTCTATATTCAGTGGTCATCTTTTTATTTTGTAGCACTGTCCTCCATTTTCACTTTCTGCTGTGAGGGATGCATTTTCTGAGCACTATCCTGTCAAGACCCATCAGAAACTTTTATATTTCAGTAACATCACCTTCCCTGTTTAAACTTCAACAAGTAATGGCCCAACATGCTTAATCTTTCCTCATAAGACAG
The DNA here is from genome assembly GCF_030028105.1 of Mobula birostris. NCBI lineage: Eukaryota > Metazoa > Chordata > Chondrichthyes > Myliobatiformes > Myliobatidae > Mobula > Mobula birostris. The sequence goes on from NC_092393.1 coordinate 25,011,200, forward strand.
CTCAAGAACCAAAGTAATAACATTTTTCTGTTCTGCCTCCAATACAGCATATTGTTTCTTAAATATGTACTACAGACATGGTTTATCTAATGGTTATAGTTACATACTCTATTCTCTTCAATAAAATGTACTTTTATTCACAAATCTGCAAACAATATTGCTGAATAGAGAACCCAATTAAATCATAATATATTCAAATAAAAAAGTTCCCTTTATATCAAAACCAGAAGATTAATGCTTTACTTGAATTTTTCATTTTTGTATTTCTGTTTTATACAGCAGTACACCATCATTTTATACTCTCATTTGTTTTTCTACTGTCACTTGTGACTTTCTGCATAATAACACAGATGTGCTTACTGTTAAAGTATTGATTAAAAATGTTGATCTATGGTCCCAAGGAGCAGGGAAGAATTATACTTTCCATCACTTTATGTCATGTTATTGTGTGAAGTATGGGACATAACATACATCATTGCATAGTGCGTTCATACACAAACACCACCAATGTGTCCAATGCTTTTCATATGGAACCTCAAAAGAGAATTTAAATGCAACTTTATAACGAGTATCTCAGATTTCAGAGAGTGCTTAGTAGCTCCCGTGTATCACTGTTTCCAGTAGAACCTAAAGAGAGATTTAACTTGGAAAGAATGAGTCTTGAGGGGGAGCATGACGCACAGTATATAATGAAGAAAGTATACTGTAATTGTTCAAGTACCTTCTCTCTTGTTTGTGTTAGAGACTGAAAGGTGTTATTTCAACTAAATAACTACCTTTATTTTAATAAAATAAATGTAATTATTGAAACAGCACAATAATATGATTTATATTGAACTTGAGTTCTAGAAGTTATTAATTCTCCCTGATTCTAACAATATATCGTCCTTAAAATTTGCTATCTAGCAGGTTTGGCACAATAGCCTTCTATCGTGGTATTTTTTAATAGAAACCTATGAATTGTTTTTGAATTTCGGGTCTTGATCTGGGTATCAATGCTAGTTTTCCTTTAAATACCCACATTCCCTCATTCGTTTTGATGTAGTCGTCCCAGCTACACCATATCTCACTTATTTATATCTTGCTGTTCCTTCATGGTTTTTACCAAAATCTTGGAGCTCCCAAACTGCATTGTAGGCATACAACACACTCAACTCAAGCACTGCAGCTTCTCAAGAAGGCAGCTTACCACCACCTCCTTAAGGGCAACTAGGGATGGACAATTAAATACTGGCTCAGCCTGCGAAGCCCACATCCCTTGATTGAAAAAGAATACTGCCTACTGTTCAACTAATGAATGTGTTTCATGGGGATATATAGTGGTTTCCAGTTAATTGAGACACAAAGGGACTAGTATATTTTGGCCAATTAAGTGGCTGCCCTAATTAGCCAAAATTTCATGGAAATAGTTAAAAGGGTATTAAAAAAGAGAAACAGAGTAACAAATTATGCATAAAATAAAATGCAGAACAAATTAGAACACTGCCAGTACTATAAAACTGTGCATTAGTTCCTAAGAGTTAACAATGAGGAATTCATCCATGTCTTGTTCTTTTGACTGTAAATGAACAAAGTCAGCGCAGACACCTAGTACAAGTAATGGGCTGCTTTCAAACAAAGCTGTCGATGATCGCATCCTCCAAATTTTCACTTTCGTTGTTACATTCAAGATGATTGTGGATACCTTCAAATTCTCCATAATTTCTAACTTGTTGAAGTAGTGAAATTGTTTTCTTTTCGTTCCCTGAAACTGCAGTGAGCAAAACAGTTCTGAATTGTCTTACTGTTTATTTCTCATCAACTATCAATGAGAAGAATCCCTGTGTTTTGAACACAAACAGGTGGTATTTAAAAACTGTTTACTTGAAGCATGGTGCTGTGTCTAATGGCCATGCACAAGTGCACGGGATTGACACTAGTTAGAATCTGTTCGTCAGCAATCTCCTGTTCCAATTAAGCATTGTCCTAAATAAACAAAGGGAATCCTGGCTATTTTCTTGATTAGTTTTTGTTCTTCAGGGGTTGCTCCAAATAAGTAGCTGCCCCGATTAACCAATGGCCCAATTAACCAGAATTCACTGTACCTTTAAGATGGGCAAACTTTTGAACCTGGACCCTACTTTGAAAGTGGATATATGACCATAAGATATAGGAGCAGAATTAGGCCATTTGGCCCATCAAGGCTACTCTGCTATTTCTTCATGGCTGATCCATTTTTTCCTCACAGCCCTAATCTCCTGCCTTCTCCCCATGCCCCTTAATGCCCTGACTAATCAAGAACCTATCAACCTCTGCCTTAAGTATACCCAATAACTTGGCTTCCATATATTGTGTGTTTTTAAAAGGTACTTTTTCAATCGTCAAGTACTTTATACATGAGGATTACTTAAAATCTTGGTGTGGTAGCGTAGTGGTTAGCACAATGCTTTACAGTACAGGTGATACTGGGTTATTTCCCACCGCTGCCTGTAAGGAGTTTGTACGTTCTCCCCATGACCTCGTGGTTTCCTCTGGGTACTCCGGTTTCCTCCCACAGTCCAAAGATGTTCCGGTTGGTAGGTTAATTGGTCATTGTAAATTGTCCTGTGATTCGGGATTGCTGGGCGACGTGGCTCAAAGGGCCGGAAGGGCCTGTGCAGTGCTGTATCTAAATCAATAAACAAACAAACAAACATTAAACCATCTATCCTCGCATTTCAGAATATTTGATTGAAATTATTACAATTTTTTTCATCTAAATATTGTGTACTCTGATGGAATAAATTGATTAATTTACAAAAGCTACAGTGCAATTCCTAATAAAGGGAAATGAAAAGGAAGCAAACACAAAGTGCCAGAGGAACTCCGCAGGCCAGGCAGCATCTGTGGGAAAAAAGTGCAGTTGTTTCGGGCGGAAACCCTTCGGCAGGGCTGGAGAAAAAAAGCTGAGGAGTGGATTTAAAAGGTGGGGGGATGGGAGAGAGAACCACCAGGTGATAGGTGAAACCTGGACAGGGAGGGATGAAGTAAAGAGCTGGGAAGTTGATTGGTGAAAGAGACAGAAAGCCATGGAAGAAAGAAAAAGAGGGAAGGAGCACCAGAGGGAGCTGATGAGGGGCAGGGCAAGTAGGTGAGGTGAGAGAAGGAAAAGGGGATGGGAAATGGAGGGGTGGGTGTTTGGGGGGCATTACTGGAAGTTAGAGAAGTCGATGTTCATGCCATCAGGCTGGAGGCTACCCAGACGAAATATAAGGTGTTGTTCCTCTAACCAAAGCGTGGCCTCATCACGACTGTAGAGAAGTTCATGGATGGACATATCGGAATGGGAAAGGGAAGTGTAATTAAAGTGGGTGGTCACCTTATCTCCTTGCCTGCCCATCCTGTCTCTCTGGTGCTCCTTCCCCCTTTTTCTTTCTTCCATGACCTTCTGTCTCTTTTACCAATGCTGAGTTCCTCCAGCATTTTGTGTGTGTTGCTTGGATTTCCAGCATTTGCAGATTTTCTCTTTTTTGTAAATGGGGAGAAAAAAGCCTTAAAAATCTCCATACATGGCCAGAAATGTACTTTGGGTTGAAAATTTTACGTACAAATTTATAACCTCCATAGCGCTTATGTAAATAAAGCAAATTGCCATTCTCCTGGGAGACAAAGTTGTTTTAATGTGAAATGCAGCATTTTGGTATGAATTTTGTGGAAATTACATAAACACATACCTGCTTTGCAATTTTGATGAACTATAATACAGTGAACAGTATTTCACCATCGTTTTGACAGATAGCAAGGAGCGTCTCTGCTATTGTTCATGAGGAAGCTTTATTAACAGATTTTAACCACCTTTTATATTCTTTTTCTTAAATGTACTTGACTATACTTTGCCAATGTTGAAAATTATTTTTGTCTCTAAAATTATTTAAGGGGAGCATTGCTAATAGTACACGTTTTTTGTTTCTCAGCATCTTTCCAGCCCTTGCCAACCAATGCTGACAGGCTCATGTCTTGGCCACCTCCAGCCTCGGCTACAAACGTTCTCAGTTTCAGAGGACTCTCGGCCAGTCAACAAAAGGGTAAGGGTGGAAGGATTTGGTGTGGGGAATGAAGCACAATGAACACACAGTGAAAGACTTGCATTTATATAACACCTTTCTCAACATCTTAAACACCCTAATGAAATACTTTTAAAATGTAGTTGCTGTTATAACTCAAGAATCACAGCAACCCATTTGCACATGGCAAGCTCCCATTTAATATCCATACAAATATTATCAATAATTCCTGTCGTGGTGAGGACCCCAGACTCAGGAACAGCTTTCTTCCAACTGGTCTCTGATTTCTGAACCTATCATTGCTTTCACATCTCCTTCCTGCTTTTTTCAATTCTTAGTTCTATCTCTTCTATTATTATTACTTGAGTTTTCTTTGCACTACGACAGATTGCATTCCCATCCACCAATCTGCTCTTCGCTCGTCTCTATTTATTATTACCACATGCAGTATCCCATTCACCCTGAGCTTCAAGTGAGCAAGATACTTAATTGCACCTGAATGTATGTGATAATAAGTTAATCTGATCATAATGAGGTTAGAGCGGTGGTGGCTGATGGGTCCTTCTTTGCTATTCCTTGGAGTGGCGTCCTGTGATTTATTGCATACACATAAGAAAAGAGTTGCAGATTTGATTTTAAATATTCATGAAAAATTAATACTTTCTACACTGCTGACCCTCTTCAGAATTGCATTGAGTTATCAGCCTAGTTTATGTCGTTAAGTATCTTGAGTCGGATTAAAACTCGAAATCATCTTGAGGTACAAATGTTACCTTGTCATATTGTCCTTGCTGACAAAAGAAAAAAAATTCTAACAGGAAAAATTTTAAATGGAAAGCATAAGAGACTGGAAAGCGCCCAGCTCTATTTCTAAAGATCCCCACAACCCGCTGAGATCCTTGCACTGAAGCTGTTTCTAACTTTTTGTATGTTCCCAATGTACTTCTCTTCACATATCCTTAACTGTAGATCTCCTCTCCCAGAGCAGAGAAAGGAGAGTTCATAGAGGTATTCAAAATCATGCAGAGCATTGAAAACCTTCAGACGAATGGAATTAGTTCAATTGATGGAAAGATCTAATGAGAGAAAATTAAATTACTGTACAGGGGCAAGACGAAGAGAAAAGTTCTGCCCAAGAGGTTGTTTTGATGTGGAATGTATTATGCATCAGAGTAATGCCTTCAGGTCTAGTGCTAAATTGGATAACAATTCGAAAGGCAATGTTTGCAAGACCTGGGGACAGGGTAGGGAAGTGATGCCACAGGGAGAGGATTGAGTAGTTTCCTTAGTGAGCAGTGCTAGGGGAACCATGGGCTAACTGACCTCTGCTACGTTGTTCAGTGAGTTTGTACAGGGTTCATTTCACTGTGGAGCTGTGGTGCAACTGCAGCTGACTATTTTGTTGATGGAACATCCTAGTGATTCTTTAGCTAACATTTCAAAACTCATGATTAGCTTTATCACTGAAGAATAGAATCTCGGAACAAGTTTGCAACAACTGCTTGATTTAGAATTCCTCAACTTGCTAAGCATGATCTTTCAGGATACCAAAGCTGTAGGGCTGAAACTAGAGAGCAGATTTTTAAGGTGATTGGTAAAGAACCAGAATCAAAATGAAGGGAACTTTGAAGGGGAATTTGAATTTCATAAATGTCTGATGGAAAAAATATGGCTAGAATAAATGACCAACTTCTATAAAAAGTGAACAAAAATACAAATGCTGAAATAAACATAAAACATTGGGGAAAAACTCAGCAGGTCAGACAACATCTTTGGGAAGAGAAACAGTTAATGTTTCGGGTCTGGGGCCCTCCATCAGAGCTGAGAAAGAGGCCCAAACCTGAAATATTAACTGCTCCCCCCCTCTGTTGTGGCTGGCTGAATTCTAGTTAAATCCAGCTTAAACAAAGCAGCCTCAATTCGTATGAATTGGCGAAGTCCATTGCCAGCAGAACAATAACATTGTCACTTAATTAGTTTCATTGTTGTAAATTGATATTCAGATTATTTTATATATCAAAATATTAATATTTTGACAGGTCCCTTGTGAATGTTAGGCATTTACAAACGTTAAATTACAATGACAGCAAATGGGCCTGAATGTTGAGAACTTTGCTATCCACTCATACTGGGTGACAAACCTGCCTGTGCTCCAGTGTAGCTGGGCTGCAGAGACACTATTGACACTGAAGCAAATGGCTAATAATTTTTGGGTCTCAGAAAATTTGCCCTTTTCTTAATCACATGAAGCACCTTGTGGAGGTTGATGTCATATCAATTCATAATGTTTCTTGGGCTTTGATGAACTTCATTACAAGTATGTGCATGAACTGTTTAAAGAAATATTTGCCATAAAAATACACTCTGGCCAATTTATTATGTACCTCCTATACATAATCAAGTGGCCACTGAGTGTATGTTCATGGTCTTCTGCTGGTGTAACCCATCCACTGTTGTAACATGGTTATTTTAGTTAACATGTGGTTATCTGAATTACTGTTGCCTTTCTATCAGCTTGAACCAATCTGGCTATTCTTCTCTGACCACCCTCATTAACAAGATGTTTTTGCCCACAGAACTGCCGCTCACTAGATGTTTTGTTGATTCTCACACCATTCTCTGTAAACTCTAGGGACTGTTGTGCATGAAAATCTCAGAAACTACTGATCACCAGAGATACTCAAACTACCCTATTTGCACCAAGAATCAATCCACAGACGAAGTCACTTTGATCACATTTCTTCCCCATTCTGATATTTGGTCTGAGCAACAACTGAACCTCTTGACCACGTCTGCATGCTTTTATGCATTAAGTTGCTGCCATATGATTGGCTGATTAGATATTTGCATTAATGAACAGGCATTAGGTATATCTAATGAAGTGGTCACTGAGTGCATGTACCTAACTTTTCTGAAGAATGGTCACATGTGGGACAGTCTGTTTGTATCTGAAAGTTAAAGGAACATTGCATTTGGCAGTCAGAAGCATTATCCAGTGACGTAAATAGATTTCTGAAAATGTTATTTATGCTTGAAGTTCATGCCATGCTTAGTGACGCAGGATATAAAATTAAGCAAGTATTAATAACTCTCAGAAATATTCCCATGAATCATAAAAAGAAAACAATTAGTTAAATAGAATGTAATATTGCAAACATTTTATATTTCAGGTGTCATAATGGGTAGCCGATGTGCCATTGCTCCATGCAGTGCTCGTCCTGTCGTACCATCAATGCCAGCATCAAATCGGGTTAGATATCAGGTATGAACACTATCTTTTAAGCATGCTACTGAAATATAAATATTTTAATTTTATTCTACTATTGCCATAATATTTATTAACTTCTTTACTTGGAACTGCAGTCCTTGAGTGTTCTCATTTGCCTTTGTTTTGAAACTAGTTTGTTAACCAACGGTGCAACATGGATTTATGTCAGTAAGAAATTGCTGTATAATGGAGGATAACTATGATGGGCCAAACTGTGCCAGCAATGATACAAGCTCTTAAGGTGTACCTTTTTCCTCATGGCTGATCGATCACCAGTTCTAAAAAGGAGAGTCACCTTTAAACATTCTATTAAGGCTATTGTGGATTTGGGTTTTTCCAGCACCTTTTAAAATTGTTTCATCTAACTCTAATTTTACTATTTTATCTACGTGATAAACACTACACTTACTTTGGTTATGTATAGCAATGTCATCTGAAGAACTACGGGGTTAAACAAATTGAAGTGCTACATTTTGGTCCTGGTAGAGGGTGTATTACAGCATAATGTTATACATGACAATCTTTATTGTAAACTTACACTTCAGCTTAGGGTGGTGCATAGAAACATTATAACTGGAAATGGATCTTTGTTGATAAACAGTGTCTTTACAGACAGAAGAAGAATCCGATTCAGAATTGGGGGTTAATATAGATATTTAATAGTTAACTTGAATAAGTAGTGCAGAAATGGAAATAAAAATGTTGTGAGGTAGTGTTCGTGGGTTCAGTGTCCATTCAGAAATCGGGTGGCAGAGGGAAAGAAGCTGTTCCTGAATCATTAAGTGTGTGCCTTCAGGATTCTGTACCTCCTTCCTCATGGTACCAATGAGAACAAGGCATGACCTGGGTATTGGGAGTCCTTAATCATGGACGCCGCATTTTGAGGCATCACTCCATGAAGATATCCTGGATACTACGAAGTGATGTACATTAATAAGATGTATCACCTGTTGTCAATTATATTCCAAAAAGCATTATTAAAAGAAAAAAAATCTTGATTTTTGGTGAAGATGCATCCCCACACAAAGGGCATTTGCTAAAGGAAAGATCTCTGTAGTGGAGTGGGTCCATAATCCCAGATTTCTATTGCTTGTATCTTCTCACTGTATTTTCATACAGTATTCAAGGACGTCTGCTAAGGAAGACGAGCCTCTCACAGCCACCGTGCTTTCAGGACTCCCCATGAAGGAACAGAAACAACTCTTGGGTATGTGAGATTTAGTTATTCATGGATTAAGCTTTGTTAATATAGTAACTGATAGGACAGAAAAATATCATTTAGATAGGTCCTACGCCATTAACCTCCATGTCAGTTTATTCCCTTACTTCACTAAACTTCAGACTATACCCGAGGGAGAGGAATCCAGTATTACAGCACATTTTTATATGTTAAAGGACAAAGGACAATTTCTGTAGCTACAATGCCTTCATAAGTCTTCTTTTCAGTTACATGTAATTTTTTAAATATCTGGATTTTCCCACCAACATGTCCAAAAGTAGTGTTAATTGTATTGTCTCCAAGTTGTATTCATGTCTATACAGAATCTTTGGTCAATGAGTGTTGATTACATTCATGCATATGCAGACATCTCAGTCAGTTGGGTGTTTCCTGCTCTGCAAATTACTTTAAAATGCAGCTTTAGGAAGACCATTGCTCTGAGCTGCATTTTAAATTCAACCTACAATCCATATGTAGATCTGAAGAGTGGTTGCTGTTGAAATTAATATGTGCTATATTGCATATCTCCAGAATATGCTGTAACACTGAAGACTTGAGCTTAAATTTTAATAATACCTCCAGCCAAGGTTTTCCACTACAGTTATAGTATGAAAATGTATCCAACAGGATGAAATATTGCTCAGTCTATGAAAAGAAGGTCAGATTCAACCTGGTCCCAGTGTTATGGACAGGGCCACCAAGGAGAACTTACTCATAAGACGTAGGAGTAGAATTAGGCCATTGGGCTCATTGAATCCACTTGTCAAAATCTTCTCACTAATGCTCAGCTTGGATTTTACAAGACACTTGGTTTCAGTTCTCATTTCAGTTTTTTCTCCAGACATGGAGCAAAGAGATTAATTCTTTGAATGAGGTCAGAGTAACCATCCTTTACGAAGGGAGCGTTTGACTGGATTTATTGCCAGGATGCCTTAGTAAAACTAATGTTGATAAACATGAGTTGGAGTTGTGCCTTTCATGAGGAAAATGTCTGTCGGTAGCTGTTGGGGATCGGTTATCTCAGCCTTTTGATATTGTTGCAAGAGTTCCTTGCCATATTGACCTAGATCAACTGTCTTCAGCTGCTTCCAAATCTGAATTCTGCCTTGTTTTACCTTAACACCGTGCACCCTTATTTGTTATTTATCAGCTAATGGAACTCTTATGTGAGAGAGCAAGCTATCTTGCTCATTGGACAGTCTAACTTGTTTAAGCTAACATCCTTTAGCATTCTTTTCTGTGCATTTATTTTCAGGCGAACGGCTTTACAAGTTAATCCATGTTATGCACCCTTCCCTGGCGGGAAAGCTCACTGGGATGTTGTTGGAGATGGATAACTTGGAACTGCTGCATTACTTGGAAAGCTCAGATTCTCTCCGCTCAAAGGTAATACTGGAATGAATTTTTAAAACTTAAAATCTAAAAGGCAAAACCTTTTGTACTTAGAATCTTCAATGGAGAAAGTATTACCAAAATAAAGAAATTGTTAGTAATTTTGTGCAACATTGTATGAGAAAATCAATTTTGGACTTGAAGATACAGAAAATAACATATTACAAAGCAAAGGAATATTTTATTTTAAGAATTAAAATGAAATGAAGAACTTGTAGCCAACTTAAGAGCATGTTATAAAGCATGCAATTCTTAGCGTATTTTAGTGTATTAAACTCCCTGAGGATGACAGGAATGATAATCTCAGGATTTAAGACTAAACTAGGGAAGTGTATTATAGCAACCAGCATTTGCAGATTTTCTAGTGTAAGTATTTCTTGGCCCATTGTGCACAAATAACACAAAGCTGGCCTGTGAACTTATAGTAAATAAACTCTGAAACGGCAGCAGCTGCAAATTATGTATCATCTCTTTATTGAAGTCTGGTAACATCGTACACCAAACTAGGTTCCCTCTTTGAAAGACTGTTTTACATATATGCAGCAGTCACAGGTATTACAGGTTCCATATGTAACTGCTTTCTTCAAGACACTTGAACCTTTTTTTACTCTGGGTCTATGTTTTAGATTGATTTACAAGTGATGTCTTGACTCAGTTCTGTGAATTGTTTTTTTTTAAAACAATGATTGTTGGTTCACTTCTCTAATAAACGTATTATCATTTATTCTCCTAGTATATTACAATGCAGAGCTGGGTAAATGCCAGTCCTCCAGTTTGAAGAAAATATCATTTAGTATTTCAGACTTGAACTGAAGCAGACTCATTGGGCCAAATGGCCTAATTCTGGTCCTATTCTTATACAATGCTTTTCCAAGGAGGTAATGAAGAGACAAGTTTTGCAATTTTCCAACATGCCAATTTTTGTCTTTCTTATTCTTCTCTCCCCCTCCCTCTTTGTTAGGGTGGGGTGGCACAGTAGCATAGTGGTTAGCACAATGCTTTACAGTGCAGGTGACCCGTCTTCATTTTCTCCCCACTGCACAGGTATATTTTTGTTCTCTTTTCCTACGTTTGCGTAAAAGGCATTCAGCTCGTCAGGGAGTGAAGCACCATAACCATTAATGATGTTACAGGAAGTAATTGTCTGCAAACCCTGTCATAGCTGAAATGCATCCATTTCCTCCACCATTTCATCACAGTAGAGTTTTTTTTTCAATCCTATTCTCTTGGCTTCTGCCTGTAACCCTCAATCCCATTACCAATCAAGGATCTATCAATCTTGAGCTACAGAGCTGTTTTATATTTTAGTCCTCTCAAAAAGAATGCTAACATTGCATTTGCCTTTCTCACTACCAACTCAACTGCAAGCTAACTTTTAAGGAATCCTGAACCAAGAACTCTCAAGTTTCTGATTTCCTTCTCTTTCCATTTAAATGCCTGGATAAAGAAATTTCTTATTGCTTCTATCATAGACTTGTGTCTGCATTAAGAGTATTCTTAAAAAAAATAGGGAAGCAGAAAGTAGAAAATGTTCTTATCAGCTGTAATATATAACTTAATGAACTGAAATTAGTTTCTGGAATATACACTCAGTGGCCACTTTATCAGGTGTACCTTTGTCCTGCTTGTTAATGCAAATATTTAGTTAGCAACTCAATGCATAAAAGCATGCAGGCATGGTCAAGAGGCTCAGTTGTTTGTCATACCAGATACCAGAATTGGGAAGAAATGTCATCTAAGTGACTTTGACTGTGAAATGATTGTTAGTGCCAGACAGGTGGCTTGAGTATCACAGAAACTGCTGATCTCCTGGGATGTTTATGCACAACAGTCTCTAGAGTTTACAGAAAATGGTGTGAAAACCAAAAAAAAAAAATCCAATCAGTGGCATTTCTGTGGGTGAAAATGCCTTGTCAATGAGAGAGGTCAGAGGAGAATGGCCAGGAGAATGGTTCAAGCTGACAGTAACTCAAATAACAATTACAGTAGTGTGCAGAAGAGCGTCTCTGAATGTACAACACGTTGAACCTTGAAGTGGATGGGCTATCGCAGCAGAAGACCATGAACATACACTGAGTGGCTACTTTATTAGGTACAACGGACACCTAATAAATTGGCCACTAAGTGTATGTACCTTGACTCCCAGCATAATATTTTTAATATCATGTCTAGCCCAAGATCTCATTCAAAACATCAAGTACTTTGCTAGGGGGAAAAAATAACCTGTGAAATAGATCGTAATAATGTTGTTTGAGATTTTCAGTCAAGTTGCATCTTAAATATTAAAAACCATTAAACCTATTTCTGCATTGGTTACCATGGTAATTTTGCTTTTAATATACACAGGTATGCTTAAATATACTTAACTGTGCATAATGTGGCGTGTGAAAAAACGAACTTTGATAGGCTCAATGCACATTATAATGTTTCCAATGAAGGAAATTTGTATATGAATATTTAGTTGTGAAGTGAATATTTAGCCTGGCTTGTGAACCTTATTGGGAAGAACATTTTGATGCATTCATAGCGTGCTTTCTTTTACTCTTTAGACCTGATGCATTTTGGTTATTTTATTGTTTACACTGGATAATTTTTTTCAAAAGTGTTGCTGCCTCAGGAATTTTTTTTGTTTATGATGGACTGCTTGAAGCTGAATTACAAATATAATTTCAGACTATTTGTGTCACCATAGGAACTTAGAGAACAAGAAATTAAATTTAGTGAATATAATGCATTTAATTGCAAAACGGTGCTGATGATTTTCATTCGTTCTTAGTGTCTGTGGCCTCCTCGCTTAAGTGTCCAACAATAATCAGCCAGCATTGATGAATTCCAGTTGTCTTGACCACAATGTCCTCATGAAAACTTTCACCATGCTCACCACTGACAGTGCCAAGATTTTCAGGGAAGAATCCTAAATGGGAATGCAGAAAATGAATCTTTAGTGATATGTTGCAATTCATGGTTCTGTATGCTTGAAGCATATTGTCAACCACCTGCACATAGTTTGATGCTCTCTAGTCGCCAAGAAAATTTTCAGTAATATCTTTGAATGCTTTCTACACGAGTTTCTCCATTCCCACTAGAAGTTCTTCTAATTGCCTGTTGTTGATGAATTGGTTGATTTGCGGACCAACAAAAATGCCTTCCTTAATCTTGGCATCAGTTATTCTGACTTGAATTATGAATTGAAATAACAAATTTAGGTGATTTCAAAAAAGTGTGTGATAGGGAAATTTCATGGCAATTTTCATGATCAGCAGCTCAAAATCCATACGATACACCCAGAAGTATTCAGAAAGCAAAACCTTTGTTGCCCAAAGTTACTTTGGTCAACATTTGCAGTTTATTGGGAGGTGAGCTGTGAATGATTGTTGTAGAGCTGATGCATTTTGCATCAGGTAAACTCTAGGAGATACCAAGAGCTTCAAAGTATGTTGACTCTTTTTGAAGATCAGCAGTGATGATCAAAGTTGAGTTTATTGTCATATGCACAAGTGAAAAGCTTACTTGCAGTAGGATTACAGACTCGGAGTATCATAAAAGCAGTGTTCGCAGAACAGTCATAAATTAACCATAAATTATACTTAGCTTTTTACAGAAGGAACACAAATGGAACAAAAGAGTGCCATGTAGTTCAAAGTGATCAAGCTGGTGATAGTGGTTCGTTTCCTGTCAGCTGGTTGTGCACTCAAGTTTTTTGAAACCATTCAGATTTTTATATTTACACACAGAAACATGGTGTAATGGTTAAAGTACTTAAGTAGCATTTTAATTGTGAAAATTACGTAACTGCAATCAGTTTGTTGCTCTGCTCACCTTGTTTATTTTCTCTGTGGTCTCTGGCTGGAAATAGGTTGATGAAGCTATAGCTGTTCTACAGAGACATCAGGCTCGGAAGGACTTCCTTCAGAAAAATAACATGGCCAGATCTACCACAAAACAGAAGAAATAAGGAGCAGCAAACAGATGGGACTTGCATCACCAATTACAGTGGCCCAATCTGCATCAAGTAGCTGCTGTGTGTTCAGTTTACAGTAAGGCCCGCATGAAAGAATTGATGATCACATTGGTGGCTTATTGCTAGGACTCAATTTTGAAACCAGCACGTACAGATATTGGATAGTTCAGGGAGGGTTTAAGTGAAGTCTGAAGCCAGATGACTTTGGCCACCACTCCACAAAAGTTGCCCATAGTCTAGAATTGCTTAGTGCAGAGGTCTCATTCTTATGGAGAAAAAGCTGCGAGAAGGACTTGTAATGGGATTGTTGATGTGATGCACCAGCGAATGTTTACTTTCTGGGTCTCTTATTCATAAGACAATAAAATATAGGAGAAAAATTAGGCCATTTGGCCCATCGAGCCTGTTCTGCCATTTCATCATGCCTGTTCATTTCTCTTCCAGCCCCAATCTCCTGCCTTCTCCCCACATCCCTTCATGCTCTGATCAGTCAAGAATCTGTCAACCTCTGCCTTAAGTATACTCCATGACTTGGCCTCCACAGCTGCCTGTGGCAACAAATTCCACAGATTCACCCCTCTCTGGCCAAAGAATTCCCTCATTGAGATCCCCCTCCTCCTTCATTCTTCTGAATTCCAGTGATTACAGGCCCAGAGGCATCAAATGCTCCTGATATGATAACCCTTTCAATCCTGGAATCATTTTTGTGAACCTCCTTTAAACCGTCTCCAATGTCAGCACATCCATTCCTAGATAAGGGCTTAAAACTGTTCACAGTTCTCCAAGTAAGGCCTCACCAGTGTCTTATAAAGCCTCAACATTGCAGTCTTGCTTTTATATTCTAGTCCTCTTGAAATGAACGCTAACATTACATTTGCCTGCCTCACCACTGACTCAACCTGCAAATTAATCTTTAAGGAATCCTGCAGGAGGACTCCCAACTCCCTTTGCAATTCAGATTTTTGAATCTTCTCTCCACTTAGAAAATAGTTTATGCTTTTATTTCTTCTACGAAACTGCATGACCATACACTTCCCGAGACTGTATTCCAACTGCCACTTCTTTGCCCATTCTCCTAATCTGTTTAAGTCCTTCTGTTGCCTCTCTACTTTCTCAACACTACTTTCTTCATATCAACTGCAAACTTGGCCACAAAGCCATCTTTTGCACCATCTAAATTATTGACCTAATGTAAAAAGAAGCGGTCCCAACACAGAGCCCCATGGAACACCACTGGTCACTGGCAGCCAACCAGAAAAAGCTCCCTTTATTCCAACCCTTTGCCTCCTGCCAATCAGCCAATGCTGTATCCTTGTTGGTATCTTTCCTGTAATACCATAGGCCCTTAACTTGTGGGACCTTGTCAAAGGCCTTCTGAAAATCCAAATACACAACATCCATCGATTCTGCTTTGTCTATCCTACTTATTATTTTTTTAAAGAATTCCAGCAGATTTGTCAGGTAAGACTTTCTCTTAAGGAAGCCATGCTAACTTCAGCCTATTTTATCATGTGCCTCCAGGTATCCCGAAACAACACCCTAAGCAATCGACTCCAACACCTTCCCAACCACTGAGGTCAGACTAGTTGGCCTTTATTTTACTTTCTTCTGCCTCTCTCCCTTCTTGAAGAGCGGTATGACATATGCAATTTATATCTACTCTTGCCTTTCTTTTACACTTTATAAATCTGAAAAATCTTTTGATATACTTGTTTGCTTCTTTATGACTTTTTAGTTGCCTTCTGCTGGTTTTTAAAAGCTTCCCAATCCTCTAACTTCTCACATATATTTGCTCCTTTATATGCCCTCCCTTTTGGTTTTTATGCTGGCTTTGACTTAGCTTGTCAGCCACAGTTGCATCATCCTGCATTTAGAATTCCTCGTTAGGATGTATCAATCCTGTGCCTTCCGAATTGTTTCCAGAAATTCCAGTCATGTTGCTCTGCCATCATTACTGCTAGTGTCCCCTTACAATCAACTTTAACCAGCTACTCTCTCAATTCTGTAATCCCTTTACTCCACTGTAATACTGATACATCTGTTTTTAGCTTCTCCTTCTCAAATTGCAGGGTGAATTCTATCACTGGCCCCTAAGAGTTCATTTACCTTAAGCTCTATAATTCCGGTTCATTGCAAACACCCATTCCAAAACAGCTGATCCCCTAGGTGGCTGTACCATGAGCTGCTCTTAAAAGCCATCCTGCAGGTATTCTACAAATTCCCCTTCTTGGGATCCAGCACTGACCTGACCTGATTTTCACAATATACCTGCATATTGAAATCCCAACATGATTATCGTAACATTGCCCTTTTGTCATGCATTTTCTATCCTCTGTAATTTGTAGACCACATCTTTGCTACTGTTCAGAGGTCTGTATATAACTCCCATCAGGGTCTTTTTACTCTTGCAGCTTCTTAACTCTATCCATGACGATTCTGCACCTTCTGATCCTATGTCACCTCTTTCTAAGGATTTGATTTCATTTTTTTTTACAACAGAGCCACCCCATCCCCTCTGCCTATCCGCCTGTCCGTTCGATACAATATGTATCCTTGGACATTAAGCTCCCAGCTATAATCTTCTTTCAGCCATGATTTAGTGATGCCCACAATGTCATACATGCCAATCTGTAACTGTGCTACATGTTCATGTACCTTATTCTGTATACTGCGTGCATTCAGCTGGAACAACTTTAGTGCTGTATTCATCACGCTTTTGGATTTTGTCCCCCTTTTGTATCGCAGCTCATCCCATTGACTGCAATTTTGCCCGCCTCCCCTTGCTAGCAGTCTCACTACACACTTTTTCTGTTGTAAACCAACTACCCCATCCTCAGCCTTATCACTCTAGTTCCAATTTCCCTGACAAATTAGTTTAAACCTTCCCGAGTAGCTCTGGCAAACCTGCCCACCGCTATTGGTCGTCCTCGGGTTCAGGTGTAATCCATTCCTTTTGTGCAGGTTGTACCTTTCCCAGAAATGATCCCAATCATCCAGAAATCTGAATCCTTGTCCCCTGCAACAGTTCCACAGCCATGTACTCATGTGCCAGATCATCCTATTCTTACCCTTGTTGGCGTGTGACACAGGCAGCAATCCATAGATTACTACTCTGGAGGTCTTGCTATTCATGTTTTTTCCTTGCTCCCTAAAATCTTCCTTCAGGACTTCTTCACCTATGTGATTGGTGCCAATATGTACCAGGACTTCTGTCCGCTCACGCTCCCCTTTTGGAATGCCGTGGATCTGATCCAAGACATCCCTGACCCTGGCACCTGGCAGGCAACATGCCAGGGTCATTCATGACAATTAATGTGGCTCAGGGCAGGGTTTTTAAAAAATCTTCATTCTTATTTACAGCATTAAAATAGAATTGTTCAAAGTAAATGTTATTGTCTAAGTACATATATGTCACCATACACAGTCCTGAGATTCACTTTCCTGTGAGCATGCTCAGCAAATCTATAGAGTAGTAGCTCTTGCAGGATCAATGAAAGATCAACCAGAGTGCAGAAGACAGCAAACTGTGCAAATGCAAATATAAATAAATAGCAATAAATAATGAAATATGAGATAATGCAATAAAGAGTCCTTAAAGTGATTGGTTGTGGGAAACACCTTAATGATGGGGCAGGTGAGTGTAGTTATCCCCTTTTATTCAAGAGCCCGATGGTTGAGGGGTAGTAACTGTTCTTGATCCTGGTCCCGTGAGTCCTGAGGCTCTTCTCCCTGATGGCAGCAGCAAGAAGAGAGCATGGCTGAAGTGTTGGAACTTAATGGAAAAAAAACTAATGTCTTTTACATTTCCCATATTGGCATTCATCTCTCCAAGGAATCTATCTTCAAAATGGGACTTTTTAATGTATGCACATATTTTTGAAAACTGTAAGACATTATTTATTTTAAACTGTTGGCATAATTGATTGCATCACCCTCCAGTACACAGAAGTTTACAAATTGATTTAATGCTATTTTTAAGCAGAGACCATGGAACAGTTTATTTAACACAGTATAAGTTGAATTCAAGCTTATTTCAGGTTAACTGCCCAAGGCACATTAGTATCCAATTGTGTTGATCCACTAGTCATTTTCCAGTATCAGATGCACATCCAGAGTGTTACTGGTCATACAATACTCTTTTTCTCCCTCACCAATGGAATTTGGAGCTCCAAGATGAAGCCTGTGATCTTCATGTGGCTAATCTGTGCAAAAGGAATACATTGCGTTTTTAACGTTATCTAAAGCAACACATTCTGAAAACATGACTAGGTAGCTTCTGAAAGTACTGAAGACTGATCACAGTGCGTAGTCCACAGAGTTTATAGGCTATGCGTGCTCCAGAAGTTAGTTACTGACACACTCATTCAATTGGTCCCTCTATCCTGACACAACTGGTAGCATAGCTAGCAACCTTTTAGGAAGAAAATTTGGTGGTGATTTCTCAAAGAGAGTGTGAAGGATTGTTAATTACATCTGATCTGTCGACATAGTCATTTGTTTAGTTTATACTAGTCTCTACCCTATTAACCAGAAGTGTTAATTCTATTGTTGTCTAATATGCTGAGTATTTCTAACATTTTCTATTTTTATTAATACCACCTTCTATTTTGATTTTGATTCAAGTTTACTTTCTTCGAGCATTGCTGTGAATGGACATGAATGTTTAGTTCAGTGTATCTCAAAATTGTATTTTGAGTAATGCTCAGCTGTTATAAGATCTATTGAATAATAATACTATGTGTTTCCTTTCCCTAGGTGCTATACTTGTTAAAGTTAACTCGCACAAGTTCTGACTTTTATCATTTTGGTATTGTCTGTCTGTTCATTACTTCTGAGTCTGTTTGCTAATGTGAATTAGAAACATAAGTGAACTACTTGTAACTCTGCTACCTCAGCTACAATATTATGACTTCAAGATATTTTATAGATTAGCCTTGGGTAGGAATCTTAGCTTTTTCCAATTGAGTTTTCTGTTCTGCATCACTGCCAGTTCAGTTCTTGACAACTCTGATATGGGGTGAAGGTGGAAGCTGTAAAAATTGCTCATTTTCTGATTTCCATTTTTAAAAACAAACTCACCCAATTTCATTTGGATATTTTCTTGTATCAGGCAATTTATCAGCTTTTTCTTGCAGGACATCTGTAAATGCTTTTTTGTGTGAATATCCGTACATGGACTAAAAACTTAATGGAGGTCTCATAACTCTGTTTCATGAGTTCCAGATAAGCAGTCTCAGTCATTGACTCTTCTGGGTGACTGGGATATGCAACTCACTTATTGACTTGACACTTTATAGTTTTGAATAATAAGCCATCATTTATTATCTTTACAAAAACATGTTCATCTTTAAAAGAAAGTTTGAAATATTTGTGTGCTATTACAGTACTATGTCTCTTATCTTCACTTAAAATATCAGACCAAATCTTTCTAGTAACCATCTTGTTCCATAAAAATTTGTATAATGGTATGGTCAGGGAAAAGGTTAATGATAGGGAAAATCATACAGCAAACTGTGTTTATTTAATTGTAAATTGTCTGTTGTGGGGTGTTTATATGAATTGTCATTTAATTTGAAATTAAATCTACATTTTAAAATTTCAAGTTGTCATTTACTGTAAGCTGAGAGGAGAACTTCCAATTACAAAGGATGACACTTCATCACTCCCTCCTACAGCCCCAGCTATTCTGAGGATTTTGTCATTGTTGTAAAGCTGGTTAATGTCTATGTACTTTGAGAAGTTGAATTGAGCCACCTTCCTGCGTGCAAACATAAATGTGCTGCTGGAGGAACACAGATCAGGCAGTATGGAAGGAAATGGACAGTCGATATTTTATGTTGAGATGCTTCATCTTTACAAAGGAGAGATAGCCAGTAAAAAAAAGGTGGGAGTGGGGGTGGAAATAGCTGGCAAGTGATAGGTGGAGCCAGGAGAGTGTTTGATAAGTAGATAGAGTCAGGTGGGGGAAGGAAGGGTGGAGATGTCTACAGATACTGGGAGTTGATGGGGTGATGTGTGAGCATAGGTGACAAAGAACCAAGTGAGCCATCTTGTACCACTGTAGTCCATGTGGTGAAAATGCCTGAACAAAGCTTCAGGTAGAGAATTCAAAGACTTTAATTCCTTGGCAAAAGAGGGAATGGTAATGTATAATCACGTTGGATTAGTGCATAACTTGGTAGAGAATTTGATGGGTTCCCTTCACTTGGTGCTCTTACCTATTGGTTTAGGAGATGCTGCTGAAGGGACCCCAGCAACTTGTTTAACTGCATACCACTGAAATGTAGAATCCAGTTATTGATGTGGATAGGGTACTGCCCAAACAGCTCAATAGTGAGATCCCATGGCCTGGAATGCAGTTCTGTAATGTTCTTTGGGGAGTGCAGGGCATGATGAGGTACAGAAGAAATCATGGTCATCCACTGCAACCAAAGAAGACCCCAGCTTGTGACGACTACTCATACCACTGGACCTGGATTTCCAGGGTTAAGAGAGTGGATCCGCCCCGGTGCAATGGCTTTTTTGCTTTTAAAATCTGCACAGGTTTCCTGTCATTGTTGGATACTGGGTATGACCACCATTGGTCAAGTAGACTGATTACCTAGAATAATTTCACGATTGAGGAACCTAACTTTGTCTGTAGCTATCATTTTGAGGTGCATGTTAAGGCCAAGGAAGTGCAATCATTAATGGTGGAAGCCGCCTTTTAGAAGCATTGCTCCTTGAAGGTGTCCTGGATACTATGGACACTAGTGCCCATGATGGAGCTGACTAAGTTTACAACTCTGTGTAGCTTATTTTGATCCTGTGCAGTAGCCCCTCCATACCACACGGTGATGCAGCCAGTTAAAATTCTCTCTACATACAGAAATTAGTGAGTGTCTTTGGTGACTTACCAAATCTCCTCAGACCCATATTGAAATATAGCTGCTGTCGTGCCTTCTTTGTAGTTCCATTGATATTTTGGGCCCAGGATAGATCCACAGAGATATTAGCACCCAGAAACTCGAAATTGCTTACGCTTTCCACTTCTGATCCTCCTATGAGGACTGGTGTGTGTTCCCTCATCTTACCCTTTCTGAAGTCCACAGTCAGTTCTTTGGTCTTACTGGCATTGAGTATTGCAACACCACTCAACTAGCTGATTTATCTTACTTCTGTAGGCCCTCTCATCGCTATCTGAAATTCTGCCAACAGCAGTTGCATTATCAGCAAATTTATAGATGGCATTTGAGCTGTGCCTAGCCACAGTCATGGTTGTAGAGAAAATAGAGTGGTGGACTCGATTGTGTATTGTACGTGACAATCTTTTAGGAAGTGACCCCGTCCTCGAAACTGCTGTCACATTGCCAACTATTCCAATTAAGATTCTAGTCTTTAGTGAAACTCGAGGCGTAGGAGCTGATGGTTTCTTATTAAAGTAATGTCATTGATCATTTCTCCATGTTACTCACCAAGTGAAAAGTTTTGTTGAAGAATGGACTATTTCAGCTACAAAACACATGGGTGGGATTAGTACTGAATTGTTTCCTCAAGAAACGATTGAAGGAGAGTCCCCTTTTGTGAAGTGGATTCAAGGGTTCCTCCTGATGCAGTGCAGCTATTGATCCTGCTCATGGTACACTAGGCCATCAGAAATTTGTTCACCTTTGTGTCTGGTTACTTTAACAAGTACCTGAACTTCTATGGTTCTGTAAGCCTCATTTGGAGATGCATCTCTAAGGCTGAGAAACTGCACTTTATTAAGTTGATTCTCACTATGGCGGGGAATGGATTTTAATAAATATAATGGACTCCTGTGATCATTAATAAATAAATCAAACGCATGCCTCCTTTCAGCACCATCTTAGTGCAGATTTGTGCCTCGAGGGTCTATCTATGTAAGTTTCTTTTTGCAGGATTTATAGTTCTTTTGATTGAAACTAGTTAATGTAGGCATGTGTTCTATTTATGAATGTCAGTATTGTGTGTTTCTAAATTACTGAGTAGTGTTGCAAAAGGCTACTTGTGACACTTCCACAGTGAATGGAGTTCTAACTTTAAGGAGGAATATTTCTAGAATTTGAATGTCAGGACAGACTCCCACATTCACTTCCTCTTGTGCCCATATCTTCCTGATGGACTAGGCAAAAGGCTTAATGCAGCACACAACCAATACAGAGGGCTTCACCTGTATCAGATTGGATCAGGAAGCTTTCCATTTCCTCACAATTTGTTCTGCATAACTGATGACCATGTGGAGCAGTTGTATCCAAAAGATTCCTGCCTAAAACCTAGTTCTAGTTCTGACTAGAAAAGGGCCCTTGTCTAGGGTAAGTATCCAGCATCCGTTTCTGCTCCTACATCCTATGGTCCAATAGTATCCCCCAACCCTCCTCTCAACTCCAGAGAATGGAAGGAAAAATATATGCAGGGTCACCATCATTCTGATGGCCACCTTTTGCTGTATGATCATATACCTGAAGTCTGTATACACGAAAACCAAGCATTCCTATGTGCCGAGGCCCATACCACAGCACATATTCCATTCAGTTCTACTGTGCCCCATCATCTACCCTTTGAAGAAATGGTGGCACAAAGAAACACCTTTTCCCACATGGCAATTTATCAGTGGTCTGTATAGAACTTGCTCAAGAACCAAAGGGATAGGATTCTGCCAGGTGGTTCTTTAAGCAACTTACTGAAGTTATTTGGTCGAATGCCACTAGAACTTTCAAACAAGCACTAAGATCTGACTTGTCCGTTGGGCAGGACAGTCCATTTCAGATCCTTTGCATAGATGGAATTTTCATTACATATTGCCCTTGAAGTGACTGTGGTGAGGATGAAACAGTCATCAATCTCTTCCCAGATATCTGCCCCCACACCATGTCCCTGATACCACAACAGGGATTGAGTTCCTCTTGTTCTTACCTATCGCTCCATGAACCTCTGCATCCAGCAGATCATTCTCTGTAACTTCTGCTATCTTCAACAGGATCCTACCACTAAACACATCTTTCCCTGCTCCTCACCCCCAACATACCACTTTCTGCAGGGATTGCTCTTCATGACTCCCTTATCCCCAGAGATCCTCCCCACCAATCTCCCTTCTGCCATTTATCCCAGCAAGCAAGATAAGAGCTGCACTTGCCCCTACACCTCCTCCCTGACCACCATTCAGGGCTCCAAACAGTCCCTCCAGGTGAAGCAACACTTTACTTGTGAGGTTGTTAGGGTCATTCAGTGCTCCTCAACTTTAGTGAGATCTATCGTAGATTGCGAGATGGCTTTGTCAAGCACCTTCACGCCGTCACAACAGGCAAAATTGTCCCGTTACTGCCCATTTTAATTCTCCTTCCCATTCCCATTCGATCCATGGCCTCCTCTACTGCCTTAATGAGGCCACTCTCAAATTGGAGAAGAACCTCAAAGTGTGTGTGGGTAATCTTTAACATGAGTGTATGAACATAAATTTCTCTAATTTCTGGTAATTTTTTCCTCTTTCATTTTCAATTCCCCATTCTGGCTCCCTGCTTACCCCTCCTCTTCTCATCAGCCCATCACCTCTCTCTGGTGTCCCTTCTCCTTTTTTCACCTATGGTCTACTCTTCTGTCCTGTCACATTTCTTCTTCAGCCCTTTACCTCTTCCACCTATCACCTCCCAACTTCTCACTTCACTCCCCTCTCCCATTCACCATCCTTCCCTCTTACCTGGCTTCACCTATCACCTGGCAGTTTGTACTGTGCTCCTTCTTCCACAATCTTATTATTCTGGCTTCTTCCGCCTTCTGTTCTAGTGTCTCGGCCCAAAATGTTGATTGTTTGTTCTCCTTTGCAGAAGCTGCTGACCTGCTGAGTTCCTCCAGCACTTTGTATCTTGTTCTGGATTTCCAGCATCTGCAGAATATCTTGCGTTCAACAACCTCTTTGTAGACCAAAAAGAGGTGCAATGGGCCTTGCTGAGGTTCATAACAAGCAGCTGAGTAACACGGTTCTGTGGGCTGTTCCTAGTGACACAGACTGAGGCAGACATTTGCTGCTGGAAGATCATCAGCTCGGCAAAGAATAGATTTTGGTCTGCCTGAAACTTGTTGGTCTTCCAGTTGAAGGAGTTGTTTGTAACTGAATGCTGCAGATTGGTACCTTTCTACTGAAGCTTATTGCAGCCATCACAAGGTTTCTATGGGGAAGGCAATATTGAGGAGTCCCGCCAAACAATGCTGAGAGACTGGATCCTGGGAAATAATCTTTGAAACTTAAAGCTGGTGGATTGCTTGGGATTGGTGCATTAGGCATGTTGATATGTTGTACATGAATCTCATGATATGCTTGGCACAGTGAATGAAGTTAGATTATGAAGACATGCAGTCCTCTCTTATTGTCATTTAGCAATGCATGCATTAAGAAATGATACAATATTTCCTCCGGTGTGATATCACAAAACACAGGACAGACCAAGACTGAAAAAAACTAACAAAACCACATAATTATAACATATAGTTACAATAGTGCAACAATACCATAACTTGATGAAGAAGTCCATGAGCACGGTAAAAGTTCAAAGTCTCTCAAATGTTCCACATCTCATGCAGACGGAGAGAAGGAAGAAAAACTCTCCCTGCCATGCCCAACCACGGTCCGACTCTGAGTCATCTGAAAACTTGGAGCTCTGATCAGCTCTCCGACACCGAGTACTGAGCGCCATCTCTATCCGAATGATTCGACGACCTTCTAGGTTGCCAACAGCAGGCAAAGATGGGGATTTTGAGGCCTTCCCTCCGAAAGATTCCTGACCACACAGTGATGACAGCAGCGAACGAGCGTTTCAGAAATTTTTCCAGATGTTCTTCTGTGCTTTCACATCCATCTCCATCAAATCAGAATTGTCCACGGCCCCTATTTAACAGATACGATATCATTTTTCATCGGAGGGCTGTGCACGCACGGCGCGCTGCTTCTCTCTCCTCCTCCCACCTATGTTAACACCATGTTATGTGCATATAACTGTATTTTATGTGTAACAGCCTTTACCCCAACTGACTCCCGTTGCCTAGGGTGAACAGCCATCGACCCCGTCAAACAGTGCAAATGCTTTGGTGCGGATATGGTGTGAGGCACCCAATGATCAGCCACGACACAAATATGAAACAATATACCAAGTGCGAGTAAAGAATTATACTTTATAGCAGATTTTGGTGATGGTTTAATAGCAACAACTAAAAGAAAAGGCACCACATAAGTAACTTATCAGTCTTGTGCCCATAATATTTTAATACGTTGGAGCTCACGCCTCTGATTCCATCCACAACGTCCTTCCAGGACTCTGGTCACCATCCGAACCCCCGAGGTCCGGTATCCGCCGCCCTGGAACCGCTGTCCATTCCCCACATATCCGTCCTCTCTGTTCGCCTCCTGAAAAAGCCCATGCTCCTCAACTCAGCACACATATTCAAGTTAACATAACATAACTTTCATTGGCTAGCAAATGAATACAATTTCCATTATCACATTGTATAACCCAAACATTGCTGTTACAGAGAACCCCTTGCTCAGCAGTTAACAGTACGAGAAGCCATTTTGGTGATAAGTGATTAACAGTTAACAGTCCGGCTAATATAACTGAGAACCCTACATATGAATAACATATTAAGAAAAGAGCTTAAAAATAAGCACTCTGGAGGTTCCTGCCAACATGAATCTAGACCAGAAAATGATAGAACAAGTAGCAGAATATCAGCTTCAGCTATCATTGCCGGCCTCTGTGTACTCTGTTGTTGATTGTTTTGCACTAGCATAGCTAAGCAAGTCTTAATTTTTATTTAGAGGTACAGCTTGGTAACTGGTCCTTCCAGCCCAGTGAGCCCGTACTGCCCAATTGCATCCATTCTGAATGAATTCCAACTCAACACTCGTTGATTCCAATTCCCTGCCTGGCTGAGTTGTCACACCTCGCTTCCCTGCTCTATTACTGCCCCTCAGAGGATCAGTGAGTTGAACAAAACCAAATGTCATCTCATTCACCAGGTCCTCAATGCGATCCTTGGCCACCTGAAGTTCCAGAAACTTATGAATCCACAGTTAGCCTTTGAAATTGCAACTTCAATGCCGGTGAAGTGTGGAAAGCTGACTGGAATTCACATGAAGTCACAAGCAAACAACTTGTTTTGCAATCAGTCATTTTCCTTCTTGCTCACAAAATGCTGGCATGGTCTCAAAAATGTAAGATAGTTGGAAGATAAAACATCAAATTAAAAAAAAAATCTTGGCAGGTTGTGGGTGAAAAATATGCCAGGTTTGGGAGCAGGCTAGTAAATACAGTTTGCTCCCTGGAATGATTTATTTAGGGTAAGTACTAACACATGTTGTAACCACCCATGGTATAAATCAGAGTGCAAGTAGACAGACTGAACAGAAAGTGACAGTTTATAGCCTCATTTTGTTCTGGCAATACATTTGGGCCAGGCTTATTATTTGCATTCAATCAAACTTCAATGCTCTTCATGTTTCAACTGCATATGGTTCAATATACTTTACTTTGAGTCAAATATTATGTAACATAGTTTATTCCTGGCAGGTCTAGTATGATTAACCTGTGCAAAACATTCATCTTTCTTGTAGACTTCAGGACTTGGCTTAACTATCTCAATAGGCAACTCCACAGAAAAAGTTAGATAGAAATCCCCAGACCTTGTTTACTTGATTTATAGTTTAAGACACTGAACACTTTATCAAATTAATTGAAAGTAAATACAGAATTTATTAATATTAAATATTCAAAGCATTCAAATTTTTGTCAGAGAGCTGAATTTTTCTGCTGATGGCTTTGAGCATGATTTGAAATTAAGCAACTCTTCCACCTCTTACATCCCAACTACTTTTCAGTAAGCGCTGCTCTCAACAAACGAAAATGTATTTGTCATTTGGAATGTATTGATCTCATTTTATATTTTTTTTAAACCCTAGGGGCTGTCAGGTTCAGTGACTGAGAGTTTTTAGCTTGTTTATCGAAAAATGATTAGGAAAGTTCGGTGGGGAAGAAATAAAACGTACTTATTTATCACCATTGACATCCCTTTCATATTATCTCTAAGTGCTCTATGATCAATTTTGTACTTATGAAATGTAGCTACAATGTAGTATAGGAAAAGCTGTCACTGACTACAATAATGACTCAATAATAGTTTAGGTGATGTTAGTTGGGCAATAATTATTGAATAGGATACCAGTGACAACTTTACAGCTCTTCTTTGAAACAGTGGAATGCCATCATTTACAATGACTTTAAACATCTGCCAGGACTTCAGTTTAAATATCCAAAGGAAGAAGAAGATAGTTTTTGTGTCTCCACCAGAGAACTGTGGACTAATGGGAACATAAATTTCTTAGCATTGGTTTGGAATTTGTTGAAGTGAGTGGGGAGTTGGTGGGATTCCTTGGATTTGATTTTCTTCCCCTCCATCATTTAGATTGCATTTTTTTGTAGTAAACTTTGTTGGAAGTGTAATTTAATAACAGAATGCGTAGGAGTTCAGCGACATCAGATTCATTAATTGATCGCTTAAAGTTGCAACCTATATAGGGAAATAGAAAAAAATGAATGAATGGCAGGGAAAGTATAATCAAGTTATTTACAGAGTTAAATAAGGCCAGGAAAAGTTAGTGTTTTTTTAAACTTCTAGTATAATTTACCTTCTGCAGAAGTGAGATTTCATTTCCTCAACTATTTTCTTCTGGAACTCTGAAGTTAAATTTTATCTTGATTTTGGAAATCCAGTCTTTAACAGCCTTCACATTATGTATCACTTAAGGTAGCTTTGTGGTTAGCACAATGCTTCACAGTATAGATGATCTGGGTTCAATTCCCACTGCTGTCTGTAAGGAATCTGTACATCTCCCCATGACTGTGTGGCTTTTCTCCTGGTTTCCTCCCACAATCCAAAGATGTACTGGTTGGTAGGTTAATTGGTCATTGTAAATTGTCCCATGATTGCACTAGGATTAAATTGGGAGATTGCTGGGCAGTGTGGCTCGAAGGGCTGAAATGGCCTATTCCATGCTGTATCTCAATACATAAATAAATACAAACATCAATGACTTATGTTTTTGCCAGAAGAGTATCACCAGTAGTTGGGGAGTTGTGACCAATCAAGCAGTAAGCACTTAAAATGTTGCATCCCAGTGAAAACACAGACACACAGTACTGCCACCGTGACCACCCAGATGGACTAGAGCAGGCACCGTGTACCATCCTTGATGGTGTGGTCAGTGTAGACATGAGTTGTTACGTATTTCCACCATGTTTGGTTTTTATCTTAGATTTCCAGTGTCTGTAGATGTTTACTTTTTGATGAGCAGCTTCCTGCATGAATGGAGGGGGAAATCATCACCTGGAAAACCTAAATCAGTTTTGTACCTCTGCTGTTGCTCTGACATGGCGAAACAGGGCAGCACTGCAACACTTGAAACCTGCAGAGAGAGATGGACTACCCCACAGCTTTTAACCTGTCTTCCACTGGAGGATAAGGACACTGCACCTATTGTGTCCATCAGTGGAGAAATCTATGAGAGATGAATGGCTTCAAAAGGAAATAAAGGAAGGCCTGCCTGATGGCGCCTGAGTTTCATTTTTGATTATGGCATAAAAGTCAAATGGGAAGGTAACCTGTAGTTAAACAAAAAAAAAAATTGAATTGTGGTTCCTGTCCCAGGTCTAACGTGACAGAAATTCTCAGTTAAATTCCTGGGAATTTTGAACAGGTTTGTTCTTTCCAGCTGGACTGCATTGTTGAGTGTACACATGAAGATAGAAGCAAGTCAGGCCATCTGGCTTTCTCAAGCTCATCCTGCCACATCCCAGTTCCTCTTCTGTGCTTATTCCATGTAATTCTCAATTCCCACATTTTTCAAAGACATATTTTCTCTTTTATCTACCTCACAACCTAGTAATGAAGAACATTTGAGAGATTCACTACCCACTGTGAGAAAAATTTCCATTTGATTTTTTATAAATCTTGACTTCCTCTTGTAACTAAGCCCCTTCTTTGAGTAACTTTTCATGAATGAATCACCATAACATCTGCCCTCTCATGTCCCCTTAGAATTCTTTTTAATTTCTTAATCATTCTTAATTTTTTCTGAAATCTATAGAATGTAAGTGAGTGAGTGGGGCCTCTATCAGTCAGATTTGATCATGGATATTGCATACTAGCTGTCTGGATACACAAGCCTGGGCAGTACGATGTGGAGAGCTAGCTGTTGCCCGTGTAGCAAGCTCTCCCTCTCCATGCATCTGATGAACACAAAGGGATGGCAGAGACCGATACAGTTTGCGGCCAGCAGCATTGCAGGAGTTGCCCGTCAGCATTGCACTCAATGTAAAACTGTTTTAGACTCACCAGTTCTGGATTTTTCCCTTGGGGTTTACTCCCGAAGCCTTCCCCATGATTGGGTATAGGCTCAAGGCAGCAGAGGTTTGAGATCAGAGTTTTCCTTCTCCTTGATGAGCTGCCAACCACGGCTGATGAGCCCATTTGCTCCAAGTGACTGGTTTTAAGGTGCCGGTAATCAGCCTTTGCCCTTTCTGTCAATTGAAATGGTTCTGCTGGGCTTAGTAGCTAAGCCACGCGTGAAGGCCAGGAGTTGGACTTGGTTGTCAGAGGCTATTTGAGGCCCATGCCACTGGCATCATTTAAAAGGTAGTGGGAGCTTGTCCCCACAACCACTCCCAGCTATAACAACCTTGAGGAACCAATCCACAGAATACAGATATTACTTTTAAAACCATTTACAGTAAGATAATCCTCTCAGAAATCACTCAAAACTCTTTCAGACTTCCTCCAATGCTAATATATATTTTCTTCACAGACTTCAGATGTGACCACACCATAAAGGCCTATCTGTAATTTGCATTCTTAATTTCCTGCTGTATCTGCCTGGAATGTTTAGTGTTTCATGCACAAGAACACTTAGATCCATCTGTACTCTGTACTTTTGCAATATATCTCCACTTAGATAATAGTTTTCTGATTTCTCTTATCAAAATGTATGACCTCACACTTTTCCACATTGTTCCTTTAGCCAAAGCCTTTTCCACTGAACCTATTTACAGCTTGATGTATGCCCAAATTTCCTCAAAGCAGTATGCTCCCTCTCATTTATTTTAGACCATAAGATCATAAGACAAAGGAGCAGAGGTAGGCCATTCGGCCCATCGAGTCTGCTCCGCCATTTTATCATGAGCTGATCCATTTTCTCCTATTTAGTCCCACTCCCCTGCCTTCTCACCATAACCTTTGATGCCCTGGCTACTCAGATACCTATCAATCTCTGCCTTGGTCTCCACTGCTGCCCGTGGCAACAAATTCCATAGATTCACCACCCTCTGACTAAAAAAATGTCTTTGCATTTCTGTTCTGAATGGGCGCCCTTCAATCCTTAAGTCATGCCCTCTCGTACTAGACTCCCCCATCATGGGAAACAACTTTCCCACATCCACTCTGTCCATGCCTTTTAACATTCGAAATGTTTCTATGAGGTTTTCCCTCATTCTTCTAAACTCCAAGGAATACAGTCCAAGAGCGGACAAACGTTCCTCATATGTTAACCCTCTCATTCCCGGAATCATTCTAGTGAATCTTCTCTGTACCCTCTCCAACATCAGCACATCCTTTCTTAATAAGACCAAAACTGTCCACAGTACTCCAAGTGAGGTTTTACCAGCGCCTTATAGAGCCTCAACATCACATCCCTGCTCCTATACTCTATTCCTCTAGAAATGAATGCCAACATTGCATTTGCCTTCTTCACTACTGACTCAACCTGGAGGTTAACTTTAAGGGTATCCTGTACCAGGACTCCCAAGTCCCGTTGCATCTCAGAACTTTGAATTCTTTCCCCATTTAAATAATAGTCTGCCCGTTTAATTTTCCTGCCAAAGTGCATAACCATACACTTTCCAACATTGTACTTCATTTGCCACTTCTCTGCCCATTCTTCCAATCTGTCCAAGTCTCTCTGCAGACTCTCCGTTTCCTCAGCACTACCGGCCCCTCCACCTATCTTCGTATCGTCAGCAAACTTAGCCACAAAGCCATCTATTCCATAATCCAAATCGTTGATGTACAATGTAAAAAGAAGCGGCCCCAACACTGATCCCTGCGGAAGACCACTGGTAACCGGCAGCCAACCAGAATAGGATCCCTTTATTCCCACTTTCTGTTTCCTGCCAATCAGCCAACGCTCTATCCACGTATGTAACTTTTAGTACTATCATCAACTTCCTCTTCCTTGTCAGTAAATATGGTTATTTAATAATTGACAATCAAAATCTTGAGGCACTCTACTAGCCACTTTTTAACAGTCTGAAAATAACTCTTTTATTCTGAGTCATCTGTATGATAACAAGTCTTCAATTATGTTAATCGTCACTGATACCATGGGCTCTTTTGCAACAGTTTTATGACTTACCTTATCAAATGCCTCCTGGAAATCTAAAATGGACTACCTGTACATCTACAGGTTCCCTTCCATCAACCCTGTCCTTCTATCAGGGAACTGTATCAAACATGATTTACCTTTCACAAATCCCTGTATCTAAGGTGATGATGAATGACCACACAGGTGGTTGGCTGAGTGGCATCATAACAGCAACCTCTCACTCCTCAGCAAGACCGAGGAACTGATTACAGACTTCAGGAGAGGGAAACCAGAGGCCTAAGCCAGAAATCATCGGAGGATCAGAGTTGGAGAGAATCAGTAACTTTAAATTCCCAAGTGTTACTGTATCAGAAGATGTGTTCTGGACCCATCTTATAATATAATTGCAAAGAAAGCTCAACAGCGTTTCTACTTCCTCAGGAGTCTGCAGACATTTAGCATAACATCAAAAACTTCTATAGATGTGTGGTGGAGAGTATATTGACTGGTTGCATCACAGCCTGGCATTTAAGCACTAATGTCTTTGAATGGAAAATCCCACAAAAGGTAGCGGATTCAGCCCAGTACATCATGGGTAAAGCCCTCCCAACCACTGAGCACATCTACATGAAACATTGCTGTAGGAAAGCAGCATCCATCATCAAAAATCCTCACCACCCAGGCAATGTTCGTTTCTTGATGCTGCCATCAGGTTGAAGGCACAAGAGCCCCAGGACTCATCACACCAGGTTCAAGAACAGTTACTAATCCTCATCCATCAAGCTCCTGAACAAAATGAGATAACTACACTCACCTGCCCATCTATTGAGATGTTCTCACAACCAGTGATCTGCTTGTGGGAACATCACTTAAGGACTCTTTATTTAGTTATTTCCTGCTCTCGTTATTTATTGCTATTTATTTATATTTGCAGTTGCACAGTTTGTTTTCTTCTATGCTCTAACTGATCTTTCATTGATCCTGTTCCAGTTACTATTCTCTAGATTTGCTGAGTATGCCTGCAGGAAAATGAATCTCAGGGTTGTATGTGGTGACATATATTGAAGTCTCAAACTTTAGTGTTAATGTGGGTAAATGCTGACAGTTTGTAACAGAATGCCTTTGCCTCTGCCAACAAATCCCAGGTCAAAAACATAATTTCAAATTGAATTCACTCAGCTTTAGAAAAAGAGAAGAATATAACATTGATTTCTGACTGGCTGCTTGCACTACGGGGTGGTACATATAAGTAAGCCCTATTTCAGGATATTGTCAGCCCGAGTAACTTAATTTTCCGTTGATTAATTCACCTGTTTGGAAAAATCATGGGTTGCAAACCTGAGAGATCTCAGCAAATGTTTCCTTTCCCCAGGAAAATCTGTTTGGAAATTAGCCTGTAAATTTAAAGGGACAATTTGAGGGATTTGGACTAAAATACAGTACAAGAGTTAAAGACTGAAGAGTGATACAGTGATCTGTTTTGTGTTAGTTGCTGCACTTGTTTGTTATAATGGCAATGTGGTTGTTATGGACCATCAGGCTGTTTATAAGCTCCTCTGGGAATTTGAATGTGCCTTTCAGATTTTGTAGACCTTGTTCCAGCCTTTACTTTTTGTGCTTCAAATTTTTTAACATCTTTATCCTCCCCTTTCTCAGAAAGAGAAACAGCATTCAGCAGGCTGGGAATTATACAATGCCTGAACACATAACGCAGCATTGGGAGGGAGCCTCTGTCACTTATGTGTGACTACCCTGGACAGACTAAATCAGATAAGATGAAGAAATCAGCTACTAAGGAATGGGTCCTGCAGCCTCTGAGCTTACAAAGGCCTTTCCTTCACCATCTCACCCAGTCCAAAGCCAAAGGAGGAAAACAACTGAGCTTCATGTCAGCTTGGGGGGGGGGGGGGTGGATGAAGGGTCCGCCGAGTGGATTGAAGTAGGGCATTGACAGAGAGATGAACAGTAGTAGGGCTGTGTGTCTTGAAGACAGATCAAATTTTGGTGTTGTGCTAAGAGGTTTGGGTGGTGTGGTGTGGTAGCAGTGCTGAATTAGATTGCTGAATGGGTTCAGGGTCTAGAACAGAGGGAGAGATTGGCTGGGAAGACCACTGTGGTGGGAGTGTTGGCTGGGGACTTTAATGCTGATGGAGTTGCTGGTTGTGAACTGAGAAAATCAGAAAGGAACTGATCAGATTCCTCAGCAGGCCAGATAAGCTTACAATTCTTTAGACTACTGTCAAAACAACCCCCTTCAATTACATTCTGCTTCAGTGTGTCTGGCTGCACAGAAGTATTGACATTATACATGTCTGGCATCTTCTGTCTAAATGTATGTTGTAAATACGGTGCACCTTTGACATACTTCCTGATTTGCATTAGCTATACACAAGTATCATGACTGTTTTTTGATAAAGTTGAAATGCATAATCCATAATATCATTGAAGTATTTGATAGGATAATTAGAGTAACAAACAATCTGCTGGAGGATCTCCGTAGGCCAGGCAGCATTTGTGGGAGCAAAGGATTGATTCACGGTTTTGATCTGAAATGTTGACAATTCATTTCCTCCCACAGATGCTGTCCGAACCATTGAATTCTTCCAGCAGATTGTTTGTGGGTCCAAAATCCAACATCTGTAGTCTCTTATGTTTCCAGAACAATTGGGTTTGGGGCTGGGGTTATCTTATCCAGTGTTTTGATATAGCAATTACTTCTCCCACTTCTGAGCATAATCATTGTCTTTTTAATACAGCCATTATTTATCTTACTTTTTACATATATTCCCCCGACCCCTCCTGTTTTTTTTCCCTTCAGCATTATGATGCATTGTTATTCCTGTTGTTTAGACATTTCCATCCTCCTTCACAGCTATTACCTGTAGGTGGCGCAATTGCTCCATGTGGCATTCAGTGCTCTTCCCAGTGTAGTCAGCTCTCGGCCAACACTGCAGGATTAGCTTGGGTTTAAGATGACAGCTGTCTTGTAACACCACCAGATTTTTTTTCTAGCTACCAGAGCTGCCCTGTCATTAAGTTACCTTTTATGATCGTTGCAACCGTACTTACAGCATCAGCAAGGTTAAAGTCTGCTTTTCTTTGTAACTTTAAAAGCCAAAAAAAGAAAATAAGAAAACTGGATCTACATTGTTTGAAAACACAAATAATCTGCTATATCTGAATCCCTTCTTGGCTCCAGGATTATAAGCAGTGCAGAGATCTTTGGAGAAAAATTAATTATTTTTCAGGCAAGCCCCCACCCTCCCATCCCCCATCCACTCCGTCTTCTTGGCATCTGACCCCGTTTGTTGTACCTTGCAGCATGTTGCATTGTGCGTCTATTATTGCCAGCTACCACACAACTGTGCAAGAGAACATAACAGGCATAATGGTAGTGATTAGCAGTGGTAATGAAAGAGCTGAATTCCAAAGATGTAAGCCGTATCAAAGTGCATATCAGGTTTGAATTTAATCCAGTCTCAAGGCTTAGCTGACTTAGTAATTGGCTTTACTCTTCGAGTTGATGAAACATCTGTTTCTTGCCCTGTTCTCTAAAAGGATCCTGAAGTCTTGAGTACCCTAACATTAATTTGGCTGCATATGTGTTCAATTCACAATTGTAAGTAGTTAGAACTTAAATAAAGTTAGGAATGGAGTACCCCGAGACTGGGCCAATAAAGAAGTAGCCAAGGGTGGGGGGGTTGAGTTAACATTCTAATGGTTTGCAACAACCTTGAATTAAAGCCTCGCCGCTGAACGTAGAATGTTGGAAAAACTCATTGGGTCAAGCAGTGTTCGTGGATGCAAGACCTTTTGCCTCTGTAGTCCTCATGCCTTCAGACTGACTATGTATGCTCTTATTATAGCACATGTTGGAAGTGATCGTTATTTTTCTGGTTACAGAAAAACAGCATACAAAACCAAATGTAAGGTATCAAAGCCTGTGCCCGTTTGAGGAACTGGCCCACAGCTACACAGTGCAAAAGAATGATCCCACCTTGTGGTAGCTTTCTGATGCTACATTAATGCCACTTGATTAGTATATTTTGTAGATGGTAATAAAGTGGCCAGATTAAGAGGGGAGTCAGACAGGGTTGTGTTCTCTCATCCGACCTATTCAACCTTTATAGCAAGAAGATTCTAAGAGAAATTAGCAATATTTTTGGCATGATAATTGGTGAAATTTGATGATTTGAATAACCTATGACATGCAGAAAACAGTGCTGATAGCTACTTCTAAATAGAGGCTCCAAGAAATACTAGATAAAGTCACCAAAGAAAGCGCAAAGAGACGATTGACTATCAACTCCAAGACCACGGAATGTATGGTTATCAGAAAGAAAAAAGAAATACAAAAATGCAAACTGAAAGTGGGCAATGAAGTTCAATTACTCAGGGAGCACGATAACATCTGACAGTGGGGTTAATAATGAAAATAGAAAGAGGATCAGGATTGATGAATATATGAGCATTTGAGCAAGATGTTAACGAATAACACAATTTCTATGGGTACGAAACACAGAGTGTTGGGGTGCTACGTTCATTCCACACTAATATATGGAAGCAAATGTTGGACAATATCAAAGCAAAATGAAGGAAGACACAAAGCTGCAGAAATGTGTTTTTTGAGAAGAATGATGGAAATATCGTGGAAGGACAGAGTAACAAATGAGGACGTGTTGTGAAAAGCCAGAATAAGAAGAGAGCTGATATCAACCAGGAAAAGGCGGCTGGAATTTCTGAGACATGTACTGAGAAAAGAGAAGCTCAGACATTTTGCTGTGAGGGGGAAAAACTGATGAAAGAAAAAGCCACAGTCGACAGTGCATTGTATTTGTGAGTTGCATCAAGGGTTGGACAGGCAAAATGTTTGAAAAGTTTGTTAGAACCTCAGATTAAAGGCAGATGGAAGACCATGATTGCCCACATCTTCCGACATATCACATGATGATGATGATGAATCAAGTGGACAGGTGCTGAATGGAGCAGAGAAGGAGTGTGTAAAACACTTGGGACCACACTCATCTGTTCATAGATCCACCATTATAGATATTGTTCTGTTTTTTGTTTTGGCTTTAACATGAGTTTTTCTTTTCAGAGATCTGAAGCAGTCTGTCGGAAATACAAAATACCAGCTGGAGGAACTC
The DNA here is from genome assembly GCF_030028105.1 of Mobula birostris. Classification (NCBI taxonomy): domain Eukaryota; kingdom Metazoa; phylum Chordata; class Chondrichthyes; order Myliobatiformes; family Myliobatidae; genus Mobula; species Mobula birostris. Next base: position 25,047,607 of record NC_092393.1, read on the forward strand.
AGCTGATCAGGCAGCATCTGTGGAGAAAAATGGACTGTCAACATTTTGGGTTGAGATCTGGATTGAAAAATAGATTTTGATCCATATTCCAGCACCTAAAGTCTCTTGTGTCTCCTGAGTCAGAAGTAAAATTGCTTCCAACTGAATCTGGCTGACAGTAAATGAATGCAGAAGGTGTGACATACATTATTGGTAGGAGACCTTGAAGGTTCAGACGCAAATTACCCAGGACATAGAATTGGCAAGTGACCACTAGTGCCAGGTAGACTGTTGATTGGAGGTTTCCAGTAACTTCCACTGTCACTAGAGTCAAATCTACAATTTCTAAGAAAGAAGGATTAGTTGCAGTTTTAGTAATTCTGGAGACAAGCACAGGGCACTCCCAGTGTCAACTAGAACTGGATGTTTTTTTGATAGCTGAACTCTCCCTCATGTGGTGATTCTTTATGAGTGGGGACACCTTGCACAGTGAATAGAAACAACACATTGAACTGATATCTGAAATCACCTCCTACACAGCGGGTGGCACTTGCTTTATTCAAAAGCATTTATATGGTTAAGTGACGGGTGAGAAGTATCAGGTTTCCACAAGACCCAGAGAGTAATGTCAAGAACAAAGGCATCCAAACCTAATGAGACAATAAATAAATTGGGAGCGACAACACCCCAACAATTTTTATTTTTATGATGTGTATTTATGATACAATAAATCGCTGAAGTGTCATTAATGTCCTGGTTGCAATCTATAGAAGTAAATGCTATTTTGTTTAGGAAAATTGGTCTGATTTACTGCTTTAGGAATAGCAGTCAAGTCTAGAGGTGAGGGACGGGGTGGGATTTTCAAACTCATAGCGTCCTTTCAAGTACAAACTCTATATTTTGAGTATAAAATGGCAGAGGCTGTGGTGTGGATATGGTTCCACTTTAATGATGCAGTTGTTTTATGTGGTTGTAATATTCTAACAGGTGGTTTTAGATCTAACAAAAACTGAAATGGTTCAGACACATTGATGCCTCCAGTGCTGATTTATGTAAGCATTCTAAGAACTTGGGCCATTTGGTGAAACATCAGGTAGTCGCCCGGTGAACATTAAGCACTCTGGTGGATATGAAAACCAGTGTGTTGGGGCTGTGTTATGGGCCAAAGGCCGAGACCTTCATTGAAAATCCTGGAGACTGGGGTTATTATAAAACTTTTCACCAAGTGTAAGGTTCCTTCAAAATAGAAAATCCATTCCTCTAATGGGCGAGGAGTGTTTTACTTGGAAAACATTAGATGCCCCCAGACCTCCTGCAGCATAGTGTAAGGTTGTTGATATCACCCTCCTCAAAAGGTTATTGCCTCAGGTCCTGCTGCAGTGACTTAAGCGTGCAACGCAGGAAACTGGTGAGGGAATAATGCTCTGTCAGGGGAGGTGGTAAACTGAGTACCTTTCAGAACGTGTAAAAACTTCCATCAAATCCCACAAGTTTATCCCTCTCCATTTTTAGAACTCTGCAAGAATTGATATCCCATCAAAATCTCTGGATTTATCTTTTTGTACATCCTGGTTAAGTCTGCTCCACAATTAATGACTAAACTTTCGTTCCGCAGACCACAATCAACGTTATTCTCTCTGCTTCTACACCTCACTCACTTAGCAATTGATTTCTTTTTGTTTAAAAAAATGAATAAAATTAGAAAATGCTGGAAACTCTCAGTGTGTTAGATAGTATCTGTGGAAAGAGAAAAGTGATTCTGGTCAAAGACCTTTCATTAGAATTGGGAAAGAGAGAAAACAGGTTGAGTAAACTATATAAGCTATAAAATCAAGGTTTCAAAAGGCAAGAACAGAAGTGAAGTAATGTAAAAGTTGTGAAATGCAGAGGTGTGAGGTATGTCCAGCAGGTCAGACTATGCTAATCTTGCTTTGTATTTGAACTGATAGGTTTATCTGCATTGCACATGACCAGGATGTTAGGCTATACTAATCTTGCTTTCTCTGCTTCTCTTTGAATTGGCTAGTCCTCCCGTGTAATTGATTCAGTTTTTCTCTCTCCATTGGCACAGACTGAACTATAGACATGTACGACAGCCCTGCTCTGTTCTCTTTCTCCAACTGCCCTCATTAACCCGTTACAACACTCAAAACCCTGGAGGAATTCAGTGGGTCAGGCACCATCTACGGAGGGAAATTGACAACCCTCTGGAGTTTTATATGATGCTCCAGAATCCAGCAACGGAAGTCTCTTGTATTTTGTTAACCTGTTGACTGGATGTTGTTAATTTACACATCATCCCCATGCAATCATGGACTCACCTTATCTGAGATATTCTCAATATTTTATCCATCTCTTCCCCCTCGTCACCCCTGGCAATCACTGTTTCCTCTCCTTCGCAATTTAAAATGAGGGTCTTTGATCAGAAATTATAACTCAGTTTCTTTTAAGACCAAAGACCATAAAATATAGGAGCAGAATTAGGCCATTCAGCCCATCAAGTCTGCACTGCCATTGAAACATGGATAATTTATTTTCCTTCTCAGCTTCATTCTCCTGCCATCTCCCTGTCACCTTTGATGCCCTTACTAATCAAGAATCTAACAAACTCTGCTTTAAATATATCCAGTGACTCAGCCTCCACAGCCTCTGTGACAATATATTTCTCAGCTTCACCACTCTCTGGCTAAAGAAATTCATCCTTACCTCTTTTCTAAAGGAATGGCCTTCTATTCTAAGGCTGTACCTTCTGGTCCTTGACTCTCCCACTACTGGAAACATCCTCTCCAGGTCCACTCACTCAATCTGGACCTTTCAGTATTTGGTAGGTTTCAATGAGATTTCCCCCCCCCCCCCCCCACACAATCCTTCTAAACTCCAGTGAGTGCAGGCTGTGAGCCATCAAATGCTCCCCATAGGTAACCCTTACATAGCTTACATAGTTGCGATCACTCTCGTAAACCTCCTCAGGTCCCTCTCCAATGTTGGCATATCCGTTCCTAGGTCTGGGGCCCAAAACAGCTCACAATACTCTAAATGTCATCTGACCAACACCTTATAAAGCCTCAACGTTACATCCTTGCTCTTACAGTATACAGAATACTCTTTACAGTATAGTCCTCTTAAAATGAATGCTAACATTATATTTGCAACTCAACATGCTAGTTAAACTTTAGTGAGTCCTGCACTAGCACCCTTTTGCTCTTCTGATTTCAGAATCATTTTCCACACATACTTTCTTATCTGCTAAATGCTTCCAGCATTTTTGTGTCTTTAGTTCAGACTTCCAGGATTTGCAGTTTTTTTTTTGATTTTCTATAAAGCAACATTTTGTTGACGATACCAAAATCTATCTGTATAGTTCAATGTCAAATACAATTGCTTCATTTCCTGTTCTTACAGGCACTATATAAATGCAAGTTGATTCTGCTTAGAAATATAAAGTGTGGTGTTTTCTTTATAAAACGTGGAATGATGGTAGATCTTTGTTGTAATTTAAGCTTCAGCTTAAATAAAATACTTGAAAGAAGGAACTTGGAAAATTGCATAAGCAGATGTTGAACATAAGCAAAGCTGAGAAGCTTGGAGTAAAGTTTATTGTGTGTTAAAAATAGATTAACATTAAAGGTTGTTCACTGTAGCATTTTTTTTCTGGCAATTAATTGTGTTTTATCAGCATCCAGTGGGTACTAACAGTTTTATGTCATTGAGGTCAAGGCAAAATTTATGTGTATGAAGTTCTTGGCCAAAAGAAAAACCTTTCTTTTCTGAAGAGGTTCAGTGAAAAATGACCTGTGTTCTGCATTGGGAGTGAGACTTGAATAAAGCCATAGTGTATGCAATGGCACAGAACTGTAGCTACAAAGGGTAACAGTCAAGTCAAAGAAGTGGTGCTCACTTCACGCTTTTATCTGGCCTGTTCCAGTTATTTGAAGCCATTTTAATAAAACTATCCTATCTTCCCAGACCAAGAAACATTTAAAAAATACTAAGAATGCAACAATGTGGTCGGACATGACTCTAGTCCAATTGAACTCATAACTAAATTGAAAGATCTGGCAATGGAAGTGAGGAGGAAGATTACATGCCTTGGATTGGTTTAAGAATACGATTTGTAAGACAGGCAAGTAGTCCAATTCAAAAAAAGGTATAGTTTAGCTACTGGGCTAATAACTAGAGTTTTGGACCATTATTCCAAAAACCTATGTTTGAATCCCACCACGGCAACATAAGATTTTAAATTAAAATAATTAAACATAATTGTAGCTTTTTTAAAGAACTTGTCTCATTTAGAAAAAAACATGAAGCTATACTGAAATGTAAAGAAAAGCTGTTGGTTCACAAGTGTTCTTCAGAGAAGGAAATCCATTGGTGTTCTGGTCTACTTGTGATCCTAAATTCATCAGTGTGATTGACTCTTAACTCTGCTCCCAGTTCAGAGGCACTGAGAGATAGACAATAGATGTTGTCATTGCCAGTGGTGACAACGTTCTGTGAATAAACAAAATAAAGTTCCTAAAAGCAGGCACAGGCACATGGCACTGTAGGATTGAGATCATCAAAGCATAAAATGAAGCTGTATTCTCAGACAATCCTTTTGACAGAGTGGTTTAATTATTTCTGCTTTAAAAGGTAGAGCCAGTGATATTGGACTAGATTGGATGAGGAACATGTCCAGATTTTGTCATTCGTTTGAGGATCTAAACTTGTACGGGAAATTATAATCAAAACTAGTACTGATAACAATAAGGTTTAGTGTTGAAAAAATTTGTAGCTTTTATTATTCAAATCATTTTCATGTTGATTATAGAATCTCATTTCCCTGAATGTATGAAAGGACCTTGGTTGAGATGACTGCATAAAGGAAGTTATAGGAACCAATGAGACGATGATTATGCCTCTATTCATTTCAACAACTCCGTAATCATCTAGGAAAAATCAGTATTTTCTCATTTTGATAGGCTTGTCAAAACATCATGTTGAACATTTGAGCCGTAGGACAATATTTATACATTTTAAAACTGCTGGGGATCTTTTTCATCATTTTATTCCCCTCACCAGGATTTCTGTTTATTGAAAGAAGGGAGGAGGTTGCATTAATGCAGGCCATTCACGTCAATAAAACATCAAACAGTTCACAACAAAGGAAATTAAAAACTGTTATAGTGGAGGAAATCCAGCTGCAAATTTTCCCACAACAAGTTCCTTAAAATAGGTATATGTTCATGTTCAAATAACCTGTTTTTGTGATGTTGACTGAAGAATAATATTGAAGACTGCACTGAGGAGAGCGTCCATGCTCTGCAAGTATTGGACAATGGACCTCTTGGTAGCACACCCAAGCAGAAGCTGAGAGCAAATACCTACATTTGTTAATAATGTGAAAAGAAATAGAACCCAGTTGGACTTTTCTCTCCAACAAGTTATTTGTAATTGGATGTAAACAGCTGATGATTAGTTTCACCAACACCATTGAAATGTTTCAGAGTACAAATTTCCAGGCCAGCACTGGGAGTTTGCATTATTACTTGGGCAATAATGTAGATTAGATTAGATTCAACTTTATTGTCACTGTACTGAGTACAGATACAAAGCCAATGAAATGCAGTTAGCATCTAACCAGAAATGCAAAGAATAGTGTTATTTACAAAATAACTGCGAATAAAAAACAAGTGCTACAGCACACAAATATAGAAGTACTGAGACAGTGCAATATGGGTGCAATACTGCTTAGTGCTGTGATGTGAGGTTCAGCAGGGTCACAGCCTCAGGGAAGAAGCTCTTCCTGTGCCTGCTGGTGCAGGAGCGGAGGCTCCTCTAGCACCTACCAGATGGGAGGAGAGTAAAAAGTCCATGGTTAGAGTGAGATGCATCCTTGATAATGCTTTTCGCCCTACCCAGGCAGCGTTTATGGTAGATGTTCTCAATGTTGGGCAATTGGGTGCCGATAATCCGCTGGGCAGTTTTCACCACACGCTGGAGTGTTTTGCGGTCCGATACAGGACAATTGCCATACCACACTGAGATGCAGTTGGTGACTATGCTCTCAATGGTACAGTGGTAAAAGTCCGTTCAGTATCCTGGGACAGAGGTGAGCTTTCTTGATGCTCCGCAGGAAATAAAGGCGCTATTGCGTCTTTTTGATCAGGATGGAGGAGTTCAGGAACCAGATGAGATCCTCGGAAATGTGGACACCAAGGAATTTGAAGCTTGATACATGCTCCAGTACAGCTCTGTTGATGTAGATGGGGACGTGAGTGTGGCTCCTGGCATGCCTGAAGTTAACAATGATCTTGGTCTTCTGGGTGTTGAGGGCCAGGTTGTTGTCGGTACACCACGTGGCCAGGTGCTGGACCTCATCCCTGTAGGCCGTCTCGTCATGCCCTCTGATCAGGCCAGCCACCGTGGTGTCATCTGCGAACTTGATTATGAAGTTAGAACCATATACAGGAACGCAGTCATAGGTGAAAAGGGAGTACAGAAGAGGGCTCAGCACACAGCCTTGAGGCACGCCAATGTTCAGGGTGAGGAGAGGTTGTCTAACTTAACTGATTGGGGTCTGTTAGTCAGAAAGTCCAAGGTCCAATTGCAGAGGGATGAGCTGATACCAAGCTGGCGAAGTTTGGCGATCAGCTTGGAGGGGATCACAGTATTGAATGCCGAACTAAAGTCAATGAACAGCATTCTGACGTAAGAGTTGGGGCTGTTCAGGTGGGTCAGGGCAGAGAGAAGTGCTGTGGAGATGGTGTCCTCTGTTGACCTGTTGGTGCGATAGGCAAATTGATGGAGGTCCAGGGTAATGGGCAGACAGGATTTCAGATGTGATAGAATCAGTCTCTCAAAGCACTTTGCAATGATGGGGGTGAGTGCAACTGGGCGGAAGTCATTCAGGCCCATGGCAGTGGAATGCTTCGGCACTGGCACAATGGTGGTGATCTTGAAGCTTGTGGGGACAACTGCCTGGGCCAGGGACAGATTAAAAATGTCCGTGAAGACCCCGGCCAACTGCCCTGCACAGTCTCTGAGCACATAGCCAGGTATTCCATCCAGACCAGCTGCCTTCCATAAATTCACCCTGCTCAGGGTGGCACAAATATCAGAGATGGAAAGTGAGGGAGGCAGTTCACCAGGTGGGAGATCCGCTTTGAGGGTGACATCCTTGTTCTCTCAGTCAAAACGAGCTTAGAAGTAATTGAGCTCATCAGGGAGGGAGGCAGAGCTGGAAGGGGGCACAGTACCAGATGTAACAGTTCTATATAAATATACCATGTGCTTGTTTGGTATATTCTTAGATTGAAATCATAAAAGGGATAAAATATTGAATTAAAAGCTTAAATAATTTCAATTCATTGGATTTATTATTCTTTGGAGCATTGTGAAGTACAAAGTATGAGTAGACTTAAATCAACTATACTTTCATCATAACATTATACAGAGCCCCATTTACCAGTAAACTAACAGAAATCTCAATATTATTGGGGAACGCTTTTTCTCAGTAAATAACAGAATTTGAGTCAATGTGGTTTTGGAGCTGTAAACTCCACAGACTGCCTGTCCCTCCTGTACTGTTTATGGAATTGAAGGCAATGACTTCAGAGCTGCGTAATACTTTTCCATGGAAAATTGAACTTGCTGAGACTGAATGTGTTACTAAAAGTGGGGAATTTGACTGATGAATTTACTTTTTTGAAAAGAAGAGCCAACAATAGAAAGACTGCTGTGCTTTGTTCATTCATAACATGTGGACTAGATTGGCTGGTCAGTATTTCTTGCAAACTCCTCATTGCCCTGAATTTAAGTGGATTGTTAATCCACTTTGAGGGCAGTTAAGCATTAGTTACATTGTTGTTGGTCCGGTGTCATACAGAGAATATCTGAGAAGAGATTGAAATTTTCCTTCTCCGCCATTACTGAAGACATGCCCTCTTCTCATTGTTACCATCAGGAAGGAGGTACAGAAGCTGGAAGGTACACACTCAGTGATTCAGGAACAATTTCTTTCATTCTGCTATCCAATTCCTAAATGGACATTAAACCCATGAACACTAACTCACTACTTTTTTATTTTTGTTTTTGCACTATTTTTAATATAACTATTTAATACACACACACACACACACACACATACACACACACTTACTGTAATTGATTTACTTTTTGTCCCCTATATTAATATGTATTGTGTTGTACTGCTGCCACGAAGTTAACAAATTTCACGACATATGCTGATGACATTAAATCTGATTCTGTTTGTCAAGACTAAGCTGCTTGTGTTTTCACAACAAAATGCTAGGTTCAAGGCCATCATTCCCATTAAATAGCTTCTAAATCCAGGTTTATCTTTTTTTTAATTTTAAATTCTTCACCTGCCATAGTAGGATTTGAGTTTATGCTTACAGATTGTCATCCAAGATTCTGGATACTAGTTTCATCATTATGATGATATAATCTAAAGTGTACCATATACTATATGAGATGTTGGATGGGATTTGAGAATTATTTTAGTTTTCCATTAAGGGTTTTGGAATTAACGAATGCGATTGCATCATTTGTAAAATTGGTATAAAATCCAAATAGATGTTCTTGAACACTGATCAAAGAAAGATGTTTGCAACCCAAGCTCAAACTCACATGATTTGAAACAGATTGAAATTCAAGACATTTCTTACAAGGATATTCTCCCTTTTGACTGTACTATCTTACACATCCTCTCCAGATTCTCTTAGCTTCATTCTGATCACAAGCAATTAACACAGTAGCCTTTGCACAACAAATTCAATCCAATTTTGTCTACTACTGAAACCTGCATGATTTTGTAAGTAGACATAAATGAATTGAAATCAGGGATGGGATGTGATTTGTCCTGTTGTCTTCCTCCATGCCAATATCACATTCCAGTAATAACAGTGTTAAATGTAACAACTCATAGTGAGATAGATCAGTTGGTTAAGTGACATTGCAACAACAACCTTGCACTCAACAACAGTAAAACCAAGGAACTGATTGTGGACCTCAGGAAGGGGAAGTTGGGGGAACACATACCAGTCACTGAGGAATCAGCAGTGGAAAGGATGATCACGTTCAAGTTCCTGGGTTTCAACATCACTGAAGAATTATTCTGTGCCTAGTAAATTGATTCAATTACAAAGAAGGCACATCAGCAGCTATATTTCATTAGGAGATAGTCATAGTCATACTTTATTGATCCTGGGGGAAATTGGTTTTCGTTACAGTTGCACCATAAGTAATAAATAGTAATAGAAATAGTAATAGTAATATTACTATTAGTAAATAGTAAATAGTAATAGTCATAGAAATAGTAAATAGTAATAGAATAGTAATAGAAAATAGTAATAAATAGTTAAATAGTATTACGTAAATTATGCCGGTAAATTATGAAATAAGTCCAGGACCAGCCTATCGGCTCAGGGTGTCTGACCCTCCAAGGGAGGAGTTGTAAATGTGTGTTGCTTGAATTTCCAGCATCTGCAGAATTCCTGTTGTTTGTTGTTAGTTGTAAAGTTTGATGGCCACGGGCAGGAATGACTTCTTATGATGCTCTGTGTTGCATCTCGGTGGAATGAGTCTCTGGCTGAATGTACTCCTGTGCCCAACCAGTACATTAGGTAGTGGATGGGAGACATTGACCAAGCTGGCATGCAACTTAGACAGCATCCTCTTTTCAGACACCACCGTCAGAGAGTCCAGTTCCATCCCCACAACATCACTGGCCTTACGGATGAGTTTGTTGATTCTGTTGGTGTCTGCTACCTTCAGCCTGCTGCCCCAGCACACAACAGCAAACATGATAGCACTGGCCACCACAGACTCGTAGAACATCCTCAGCATCGTCCGGCAGATGTTAAAGGACCTCAGTCTCCTCAGGAAATAGAGACGGCTCTGACCCTTCTTGTAGACAGCCTCAGTGTTCTTAGACCAGTCCAGTTTATTGTCAATTCGTATCCCCAGGTATTTGTAATCCTCCACCATGTCCACACTGACCCCCTAGATGGAAACAGGGGTCACTGGTACCTTAGCTCTCCTCAGGTCTACCACCAGCTCCTTAGTCTTTTTCACATTAAGCTGCAGATAATTCTGCTCACACCATGTGACAAAATTGAGAAGACATGGAATGAAAACACAAGAGCCTGGCATATTTCTACATATGCACTATACCATGGAGAGCATGCACCTGGTTGCATCACTTCCTGATATGGAGGGGCCATTGCACAGGATTGGAAAAAATTGTAGAGGGTTGCAAATTCAGACATCTCCATCATTGACACTAGTCTCCCCAGCATCAAGGATATCTTCAAAAAGGTGATGTGTCAAAAAGCTGGCATCTATCATTAAGGACTCCCATCACCAAGAACATGCCTTCTTCTCATTGGGGAGGAGGCACAGGAGCCTGAAGAAGCACACACAATGTTTTAGTAACATATTCTTCCCCGTACCATAAGATTTCTAAATGAACAATGAACCAACCCAATATATATAATTATTATTTTTGTGTATTGCATTGAACAGCTGCCACAGAACAACAAATTTCTCGGCATATGTTAGTGATATTAAACTTGATTCTAATTCTCATTACTTCCTCAACTAAGGTCAGAAACTTTGGTACAGTCTGGTTGTTGGATCTGTTCTCCCAAAAATAATAACTAAATAATTAAGTAATCAAGACCCAAAATGCTAATTGTCCATTTTCTTCCAAAGACGCTGTCTGAGTCATTGAGTACTTCCAGCATCTTGTTGGTTGCTAAGGGTGATTCCAACTCAGTCCTATGGCATAATTGAAAAGGGTGAAGCCAAGCAACAATTCAATCGTTTCATGTAACTGAGATGGATCCAATTTTTATGTATGTTTTTCTTTGGCAGGGATATGGAAAAGAAAAAGATGAAACAATTACAATTCCTCCCGTCCACTAAATTAATGAAGCACAGGAACTCTTGGAAACTGAATGATCCCATAATGAAATTTTTCAGAAGCACGTTGTATAGATGGAGGACCTCTTATCATTAAAACACTCATTCTCTGTGATACTTGTTTGATGATTCTTTACGGATAAACTCAGAACTACAGATACTTTTCTCACTCTGAAATTTGAGCTGATCTTCTGCAAGACAAAAACTGTTGTCAAAGGTGGAATAAAAGTATGATTTGTCTACATATTTCCCATTTGAAGGAAGGTTAAAATAAACTCTTCAGCTGGGACAGTATGATACGCTCTGTTAATGATAATCCTGTCATGGATTTTAACATGCTGTGTTCTCTCTCTCTCGTTGTCGCCTGAAATGAAAGTAGTTAATACAAACAGCACCATCACCAGAAGGTGGGAGTCTAACATTTATCTGCAAACAAGGTAATTATTTTTCCTAGGCAGCTTCCAATTTATCGGTGCTGATAGGAAGAACTGAGGAGAGTGGAAGCTCTTTGATAAATCTGCATGGAATGCACATTTCCCTCGAGCAATTACAGAGATAAGTTTCGTGTGTGGAATGGGTCTGTGCAGTGTTTTCTGCAGACGTTTTATTGCATGAACAATAAATGAAATAACCTCAAATCTGGGAATAAGAAGGGTAATTATAGCAAGAAAAACAATTACTACTGATAGAACAAAATCCGCTTGGGTGCTTTGATTGCAGAACTGCTCGTAATACATCGTGCTTCATTGTGAGGCCAAGGAGGAAAGGTTTATTGGTCTTGAATATAGGGTAGAGGTGGATAATAGTGGGAAAGAGAGAAAAACAAATCACAAAAATATGTGAAAAGATTTTATTTTAATGGTTGGGGGTCCTGGAGAAAAAAGCTGGAGGAATTGTGGTGTGGGAATGGGGAGTGTTAGAACTCAACAGGCAACTTAGCTACCCATGGCCGTAAAATAGTGGAGCTCTCTTTGAATATGACATCATCTATGCAACGTCCACCGATGGACAGAGTTGATGTGGCCACCCCATGAACAGCAGTCAGCATAAGTGGAAATGAGGTAATTAGTTTTGGCTTTATTTTGCTCTGGCCCAAGAATGAAAGGACTTCTCTGTTGACCACACAGGAAGCATCGGGCCTCATCCACTTTCTCCCTCAGTAATGATTCCCTCCAACAGCGCATTCACCCTGTGACAGAGAGACGCCTTGCCCTTGCTTTCTAAATGGTGGTTTCTGACGCCCAGTTTTAACATACTGGAGCAGCAAATGCTCTGCTGGAAGAATGTGGAACATAGCATCCGTGGGAGGAAAAGGAACTGTTGATGTATTGGCTTGAAACCTTGCATCTTTAACATTTTCACTTCGCTAAATGCCACACCAACAAAGCAGCCATATCTCACAGCTCCAACAGCCCAGATTCAAAACTAATGCCCAGTACCCTCTGTGTGGAGTTTGAATGTTTTCCCTGTAACAATATGGGTTTCCTCCCAATTGCAAGAGACATGTTGACTGGTGCTTTAATTGGCCGATTAAATTGCCCCAAGTATTAAGATGTGTGTTAGAATTTTGAGGAAGTAGATGAGAATGTAGGAAGTATTAAAAAAAAATTACTGTGGATTTATTGTAAAAAGATGCTAAGTGGTTAGTGCAGACACAATGGGCCGAAGGGCCTGTTCTTTAATAAATAACTCTGTGATTCTAAGGGCTGGCAGGTCAGATTGAGCAAACCCTCCTGTTACGATTCCCTTTCTAAGGTCACCAGGTCCAACATATAGAATTTAATTTGTTCCAATAATGTGCCTAGATGTACAATTCTCAGCTGGAGAGACCTGTTGCTGCTGCAGATTTATTATGGGTCACTAGGTGAGGAGACCAGAGCCCAAAATCTGTTCAATGCAATGGCAAAATGAACAGTCATTTGGCTGCAGCCAGTAAGGACTTTGTCCTGGAGTTTAATGCCTGGAAATTCAGTTGCTTAACCTTTAAGGCCCCCGTGTACCGCTGAACTGGTCTGATGCCTGGCTCCTCAGTACAGAATATGTAAAGGAAATAAGATAAGGCTGGGGTGAGGCAACCATAGTGGAGAGAGATTGGGGATATGTGATGGTGTCATAGTGGAGAGAGATTGGGGATATGTGATGGGCACATAACTAGACAAGTTAGAGTGAAGGCTGGCTCCAACAAATGGTGGTGGGCTACAGGGGATGTGATTGCCAGTCATGGTGGGTCACACTGGACAGGGTATCGGTTAGGGTTTGCTGTTGAGAAGGTATGGTCATTTCGTGAGGAATGGGGTGGGACAGTGTTTGGGGGTATTAGTGTAGGAATTACGCTGGGTTACACCAGAAGGAAGATCATTGGACTGGGTTCTGGTTGAAGTGCGCATGCTTGGATGAAGAAGTACCTTGCTAAAATGGGGGCTGGTGCGAGGAGAAGCGGAGAAAGTTTCCCAACAGTAATCTGCTCAGAGAGGCCTCATTAATTCACCCTTAAAAAGCTCTATGAAGAATGTCTTCTGCATGAATGGCTCACAGATGGCAGTGACCATTGAAAATTATGGTGCTGGCTTCCAAAGAGAGTGTTTCACACCTCTGTGCATCTTGGCAAGTGTCCATACTCTTCCTGAGCGCTGGCCCTGTGCAGAGCCAAAACAAATGTTCTGGAATTCACGATCCACGCAGTCTCAGACACTCAATTTTAAATGGGTGCTTTATTAACCCTAGAAGCAAGAATATAGAGAACACAAAAATATGGTGCAAATGAATCCAATTGTAGCAACGTTTCAAGTCTGAGAGAAGGGCTTGTTGGGCAGCACAGTAATGGGGTAGTTGGCACAATACTTTACTGTACTAATTCCTGCTGCTTTCTGTAAGGAGTTTGAACTTTCTCCCATGACCATGTGGGTTTCCTCCAGATGTTCTGGTTTCCTCCGACATTCCAAAGATGTAAGGGTTATGGTGGTAAGCTGTGGGCATGCTATACTGGCACCAGAGGCATGTTATCTCCCAGCACATCCTCGGACTGCGTTGGTCTTTGATGCAAACAGCGCATTTCAATGTATGTTTCGATGTTTCAATGTGCACGTGACAAAACAAAACTAATGTTTAATCTTTAATCTTTAATCTCTCACTATAATTTTACTTAGCAAGCCATTTCCATTCTGTAAGAGGCAGAGTTGAGATTGAAACTGAAGCATGAGTGAGCAGAGGAGACTTTTAAGGAAGAAAAATTCTGTCAGTGCCGATCGCTCAGCTCATTCTAAATGGAAGAAAGTGTGATTAGCTATGTTAAAACGAAAAAAGGCTTCATTCTTCGGCTGAAAACCTGCATTCATATTTCATAAATGTTTAAGTATTTATGTGTGGCAGATTTTGAGCACAGCAAATTTGAATTGAAGAGCTTATCCTGATTGTTACCAAGAGCATCAGAGACTCTGGGTATTTGTTTTAGAATAGCAGAGATAAGACTGGACTCTTTGCAAGGTCCTAGTGCTCATGTCTGATGCCACATGTAATGCTTAATCCTCTATCTGAATTCCTGTAGTGTTGAGGAAGAGTTCCCATTGAGAGGTCTGGAAGACAGCTTGTGAAGATTTGTTGCTGGTATTCCATGTGGGCTTTTTGGATTGATGATATCAGGAAGCACGGAAAAAACAGAGACTATTTATCCAAAAAATAGCTTCATCTTCCACGGAATCTCTCTAACGTCTCTGGAATACCACCCCATTCATTTCATGTGCCATGCGATGACCCTGCATAAATATTCCCCAGTGTCCAAACGTAATCCAACAAAGTAACTGAATGTTCATCCACACCAATGTTTCTGATGCTTATTTCTCTGCTGGAGCCCTTACAAACAATTCAACCCTCCCCAACCCCTGGCCCCAGTGGCTGTGATGCCTTCTCCATCTAATAAAATAAAATTAATTTATGGAGAGGATATCTGTGGGCTGTAGTTCAGATCCTCTGATCAGCTTTACTCGTTTCTCAGTGCTGAACATTTGAAAAATGGTCTGATAATTTAAAAGTAGACAAAAACCAGGAGAGTGACATCTTGAGCCTTGCAGTAAATAATAAGGTGTAGGATCTGAGCAGATATACTTTTTCTGGATGTAATAAAATGAAACATTTGTGTTTGCTGAAAACTTTAAAATCAACGTGAGCCAGCCCAAATTATATATTGTTTAACAATGCTTTGCTATGCAAATACTGTAATGCTTATTGAAGGGGGAATGAGAGTGCTAGGAAATTGAATATTCTTTTCATACAGTTGGATCAGATCTGTGCACTTGAAATGGAAAACAGTCTTCCCCCGCCAATTTAACCAGAAACTCGACATCGTAAGAAGCACATTTTATTACACCAGTGGGATGACTTCACACACTCTGTATCTTTGAATTCAAAGACTGCCAAGAAACAAATTTGTACTAGTGAAAAGTCTCACACTGCTCTCTCCCACCAAGGGTGCTGGAATGCCAAAACTCGAAAGGAATTTGTGGAATCAGTTTGATCAATAAAATGGGCTCCATCTTTCCTGCAATTATTCTTTTTCAGATTGCTGGGGTTTTATCCAGAGAAATATATCAGGGAAACTAATAACAGTTGTATTTTCTGCATTGTCTTAGCATCTTGATTCAACTAACTTGTCTTCATGAAGATGTTAAATCATGCTTACAGCAAGCTTCATGTAGTCAGTATTCTACAATTCCTTGCCCATTTGGCCAATTAATATAATTAAACATTGGGAGAATGTTGTTTATGGGACATATCAGGACACATAGCAGAGTGGGTCTATATTTTCACCAAACTGTTCAATTTCCAACAAGTTATTGTGTGTCAGCTGGGAGTATGGGGTCTTATTCATCATTCTTGTTACTATTCCATGCTATCCCTAGCACTTTATTGCCAGCAAAATTGAAATCAATTGAGCCTTCTGAAAACAAGGGTTCAAGTTAACATTTTCCCAGAGAATGCATACATCTGAAATGGGTCCAGGGTTGTGTCATCCGTGGGAAAGGTCACTATGACTGTTCGTGTATTTTCCATGGACAGTGTCATGAAGAGGGAATATGTAATATTTTTCTCTAGACATGTTTACAGGTAAAATTAGAGTGCCCATTAGACATGTACGCGTATGAGTTGAATAGCAAGTTCTAGGCTGAAATTAAGTTCAGTATTTAAATTGATTAATTACTTTTACTGCCTCGTAAGACAGCAAAGACATTTATTGTATTGACATTGGATTAAGTAGTTATAGCTGATTTTTTTTTTCTAGGTTCTGCAGATTGTAACCTCCCTTCCCTGTAAAGATTGGTGATAGGGTTAAGTATTAAATTAATAGATGAGCTCTCCAAACCAATGGTGAAAATGACCAAAAAATTCATGTTAGATGGACCAGATCAGAATGCCCACAATGGAGGAATCAGTTGTATTATCCAAAATGAAAACCTTAAACTCTGTGTGGTTGCTGTCAAATATGGCCCAAATGATACTTCTAGCCTCCATTTATTCTGTGAAATACTAAAGTGAAACTGCCTGTATTTAAAAATAGTTAATGTTGTTATTGGTAGGTCCAATTTCTGTTTGCAGGAGACATGGAAATATTGTGCTTTTACTTTGATTTTCCTTTTGTTTTTTGAAATATTGAATAGGATTTTAAGATTCAACATCAGTCTTCTGCTTTACCCTTCCCTCTTCTAATACTTCCATCTCAAATCCAGCAGTTTTTCAGATTTGGGTTTAAGTACGCGTTGGGTGAACTTCATACTTTATACTTTATTGTCACCAAAGAATTGGTACTAGAACGTACAATCATCGCAGCGATATTTGATTCTGCACTTCACACTCCCTGGATTACAAATATTAAATATTAAAGATATTAAAAATAGTTAAAATTAGTAAATATTAAAAACTTAAATTATAAAGCATAAATAGAAAGTAGAAAAGTGGGAAGTAAGGTAGTGCAAAAAAACCGAGAGGCAGGTCCAGATATTTGGAGGGTACAGCCCAGATCTGGGTCAGGATCCGTTCAGCAGTCTTATCACAGCTGGAAAGAAGCTGCTCCCAAATCTGGCCGTACGAGTCTTCAAGCTCCTGAACCTTCTCCCGGAGGGAAAAGGGACGAAAAGTCTGTTGGTAGGGTGGGTCGTGTCCTTGATTATCCTGGCAGCACTGCTTCGACAGTGTGTGGTGTAAAGTGAGTCCACGGACGGAAGATTGGTTTGTGCGATGTGCTGTGCCGTGTTCACGATTTTCTGCAGCTTCTTTCGGTTTTGGACAGGACAACTTCCATACCAGGTTGTGATGCACCCTAGAAGAATGCTTTCTATGGTGCATCTATAAAAATTAATGAGGGTTTTAGGGGACAGGCCAAATTTCTTTAGTTTTCTCAGGAAGTAAAGGCGCTGGTGGGCCTTCTTGGCAGTGAACTCTGCTTGGGTGGACCAAGTCAGGTCACTTGTGATATTGACCTCGAGGAACTTAAAGCTTTTGACCTGTTCCACTTGCGCCCCACCTATGTAAATTACCAGCCTCTCTGCACTTGGAAACCAAATAAAAGGGAGGCAGACACAGGGTGCTGATTGCAGTTGAGAACTAATTGGATGTGACATATATACTCTGGAGAAGCAACCACATTAATCACCCTGCCTGTGCAGCCTTATCCATTTTAGGTAAGACATAAAAATGAATCTGAGGTTTTTAGTACTTCCAGATTATAGAGGAAGATTTCCAAATCAGGATACTTACTTATCTTTTCAGGGGATTGTGTTTCGAAAACTATACCATTAATCCTTTTGGATAGAAATAGTAAAGATATCTCTTTTCTTCTAGCACAGGAGTTTCCAACTTTTTTATACTATGGACACCTACCTTTAACCAAGGGGCCTGTGAACCTCTGGCTGGGAATCCCTGTTCTAGCATAAAACTTTTCTGACTGGCATCAAATTTAAATGGAAACATTTTACCTTGCTTATAACCCCAATGGAATAAAACAGACAAATCTTTCAGAGTGTAGTGCAGAAGAGAAATATCATGCCTTAACCTTACTTACTAAAGTACAGGTCATCTGTTTCATATATAATATCTGCCGACCCAGAGAACTTGGAAGTCAAAGGGATAGGAGAATTCATTGCCAGAAAATAGTGCACAATATTTTCTAGGAACATAAAGGAGACTTGTAAAATAATCCAAGTATTTCATTACTTCTGTGTGAGCAAAACATTTCTTAAAAGGCCACCTTACATGAAAAAAAATAAAATCAATGGATTTTAATGTAGTCCCTGAATGGATATGTAATAATGAAGTGTGCTCTGGAGAATACTCTGTATTTTTGGAAACTTTATTCCAGAAATCAAAAGCCTGGCTAGGCCTGAGAACAGGAACTTTCAAAACATGGTATTCTCAAGTTAGAACAGTACGCTGTCAATAGATCAATGAATATGTCTAGTGAGTATCTGCATCAGGCAGATGTATATAATTCCTGATTTAATCTTTAGTTTACAGAGCAATCAGTCCAATTGCCATTGGCTTAAATAGAAGAAATCAAGACCAAGTTCTTGATCTCTATCTTGTGAGACATCTCTAAAGTTCAAAGGAGAATATGACTGGACTTAATTATAAATGTACTGGGGATACTCTTTTCCTTACTTGTTCACATGGGTTATGCACATAAAGATGACGGAAACATTTTGAGGACAATTCTCTCAAGAGCAAAGGAAAAGAAAAGCTTTTTTTAAAAACTTCTGTCAGTAGTAATGGAAATGTTTAGAATGCTGCAGAGCAAGCAGCAACAAATTTATGACAGCCTTCTCATACTAATATTAAATTAATATTATCTATAAAATATTTTTCAAAGTTATGAAAAATTATTTTTATACTATTATAAATATTGGTGAAGTTAGTCAAAAAGAAATTTATGTGGTGTTGTGTTTTGTATTGTTTGTTTTAAATAGCTTATTTTAATAATTAGCAGATACTGCCAAGTTCTTAAAAGCAAACCTTAAGTTCCAAGGGACATTATTCCTTCAGATCTTTATGAGTTGGTTTGAGATGCCACCTTAAACAGACTGGAGTGTATCAATTCAGACAATTTTGCGGTGTATTTATTCAAACAAAACCTGGTAGTTTCATCCTGAAATAATTTACTATAGCAACTACTGAAACAAAGTGTTAATTTGGTTCTAACACTATCAACACAATTCTGATGGATATTCCTCAGTGACTTCCCTTTCAGCTACTTATCTTTCAACCTTTCATCTTTAGGCCCTTTGAGAATATTTTTGAGCCAGAATTCACTGCCAACTAGAAGCCACCCACAGTTGCTGCTAACCAGCATGGCCACTCTCCTTTTGCTTTGATAGGACCGCTAATACCACCCAGCTGGTAAGTGCCTTTCTGATCCCAGTGTCAGGGCATTGTATGAAATTGTACAGTCATATGAGGAAGCCAAGAATAGCTTTAGCAATGGCCAAGCCATCGTCTTCCATAAGCAAACCTGTCAAACTATTGTTGATGTTTCTGAGGGTTCTTGTTTTCAAGTGCATTCAAAAACTATTGAAGATAGATGTAACAATTTGAAGACAAGTAAAATTATTAAAATGTATAATCTACAAATAATTAATTAAACCATTGAAGTAAACTAATAAGTTAAAAATGTAATTCACCTATCATGTTCCTTTGTTCCACATAATTCAACCCCTTATATGACAGAAATGTTTCTGGTGAAGAAGTTCAGTGTGACAATTCCCCAAGTATAAGTGTTGAGGAGAGGCTGTACCTATACTCGAACTTGGACCTCCAAGAGATCTGCAACTGACAGTACTTCAATGAAATTTGGCCCACAGATTAGTGACCACCATGTCCATGTGACGCTCTTGCAGTGACAGACTTAGAACTGCTGGCATTTCTCAGTGACCTCAGACATTTGGGGTTGCCACTCTTTGTGGAGTTTTCTTTGAACAATCTCTAGCAACCAGTTCAGAAAACATATTTGTACTAACCATGCCAATGAAGAAACTCAGAAACTCCCTTTCCTTAGCTCAAGTCCCAACATCTTTGTTGCTTTATAATCCCCAGTGACTCTTCATTCAGAAAGTTCTATGGAGTTTATAGCAGGGGAGTGGATTGTTTAACTAGCCAAAAAGATTCATACTGATATTTGTGTGTCACACTTGCCTCCTGTAACCGTACATCATCTGGCACAATTACGGATCATGTTTGCGAGTTAATGGTTTTCTTGTGATGTGAAGACTAATAAATAGGAAATTGTGCTCAAGTACAAAAATAGAAAAGGAGCTCTTTCACAGCTACTACTATGTTAGTGCTAGAGCTAATTAAACTCCCCTGAGGCTAGGAGCTCTGATGTGCATGTCTCGGAAGTGAGAATGCCATAACGAATGTGGCACTCTGCAATATTAATGTTGCTCAGCCTTTTTCTGACATATCAATAATATTCACACCATTGCCTTATGCGGACTACACTTAGTTTTAAGAATTGCTTTTGTTGTTAGTAATCCTCCTGGAAATTGTGATTTAAAATAATTCTCTTCTGAAATAATAATTTGCCTCAATATTAGTTGCTGGTGACATATTGCTGGGGAAACTAATTGGGAAGATGTATGGAGTTGACTGTGCAAGGAAGGAAAATTAGCATATGCATTTGAAGCAACCACAATCCCTGAAGCATTATCTGTTATCCAGTCAGTTTCTGCTGATGTTAATTTATCTCCTTTGCTCTGTCAACCCTGCAGCCCCTCCCAGTCAATTTAATATTTAGCCTTCTAATTATTTGTAACAATTAGAGAGAAGCAAGAGTTGTAGAGAGGATAAAAACACAAAAGTGCTGATGCTTATCTGACAGTCTGATTTGTTTGAACTGGTAACCCTTTCAAAATGTTAGGAAACCAATATAAATCAGCAAGCACTGTGAAAGAACTTCCTTATGTAGAGATCATTAAGCTGCAAAGGTTGTCGACTCTGATGATGTTGGGTTTGGATCCAATTTTCATGTCAAAAGTTGGGCTGTGAATCTGGCATGTCAATTTACAGATCTGTCACTAGCTGGACAATAAAATCACCCTAATTTTTTACGTAGAGGTTCCATTATCCAAAGTGATAGAAAGAAAGTAAATCATTGTGAACTTAAAAATAGGTGTCAGTTAAACAGTGATAAGGCACATTTGTAAGTAGTGTTTTTTTTATTTTGCCAGTTGGTATTCCTGTGCATTAATTAAGTCAATTCCAATACTTTTTAATAATCTTATCACTGAAACTTTCTGATTATCTAGGAACCTAAAATACATAGATAGATATAGAAAACAGGATTTTCCCTGCAGCTGATTGCAAATCCAAGGTTCACTAAGGCATTAGAAAAGCTGTTACTTTGGAGCCAATAGATATATTGAATTTTTTAAGGCAATTTAAAAAAATTCTATTTAGAAACTAGCAGGAAATAATTAGAAGGAAATTACAAAATCATAGAAAATGTGTTTGAATTATTCTGTCAACTTCAATTCAAGACGTATTTGGGATTTTCTGACTACAAAATTCAAAAAATATTATAATGTAACCTTTCATTATTTAAACAAACGAACAATTAAAAAACTCAATTTAATTCACTGGTTATTGCCTTTTGTCACAATTAGGATTATAAGTCGAATTACACATCACAATATTACATTTATAATCCTTGTGGCTCTGATATATTAAGAAATAATCATTGAACTGTGGAACCCAACATGACTTTAAAGCTTTCCGAAGTTTATTGAAGTAATAAAATACAGAAACTGAGGTTTACTGGTATGCCAAAACTTTGATTCTTTACGTTTCTAAACTAAATGTTGTTCCTCTGAAGAGGTAAGGCAGATTGAAGTCTCTCACTGCATCCACTGTGAACACAGAACATAGAATATAGGAGGGGTACAGCACAAGACTAGGCCCTTTGACCCACTTCTTATCCAAACCAGCTAAAAAGTAAATCAACAAACTCCAAAAAACGAATCCCTCCTACCAACATGATGTTCATATCCTTCCATCTTCCTCATGTTCATGTATCTACCTAAACACCACTTAAAAGCCTCTGAAGTACTTACCTCTACCATCATACCAGACAGTGCATTCCAGACATCCACAGCTCTCTGAGTAAAAACCATCACATCCCCTTTGAACCTACCCCCTCTCACCTTCAATGCATGCCCTCTGGAATAAGACACTTCTACCCTGGAAAAAGATACTCCTGGTCTACTCTACCTATGCCTTACTTTCTGAAATGAGAATTGATACACTGCTTCAAACCTACTTGAGAGTTTTGATGTGTAGCTTGATGAGTGTGTTGTGTAGCTTGTACTTACTGCCCGTTATACCACTGGCATTTAGGGCAGCAATGAAGGTTTTCCTTCTGTGGTGCTGTTCAGAGCTTCCTTCCTTGAGTTAGTAGCTTCTCGTTCACTACTGTCAGTCATTTAAGTCCCAGTGGAGACTCAGGAAAACTGTCACACTCAGATGTAGAAGGATTCTTCATTGCTATTTCCGTAACAATTTTGTTTTACCAGTTGAGGCTGATAGCGCTGAGCTGAACCTCCAAACCTGGAGGACCAATATGGCTTGTATCTCACTTGAAAATAGTTGGCCAACCCATTCTATTTCCATACGCTTACGTAGTTTTACTGCTGCTCATACCAGGTGTTAACAATAATTCATTTTCATACATTCGGTTCTGGTTGATGTCTTATATCTTTTGTCATGCTGCAAGTTGTAAGAAGGCTTGCCTTCAGTCCACCCCCGTAACGCGTTTCTTTGCATTTCTTAAAAGGCCAATCACAATTCAATGTGGATTTCTTTCTTAAGATAACAAAACTCAATATAACAGTGAAAAAGTGAATGAACCACAATAAATGAATGAATCAGAAATTAAATTAGAAAAGTTTTGCATTCTGGATATCAGCATCTGTATCTAAAACTTTTAGTCTTAAGTTTTTCTTTAGGTAATCTCTTGCACCTGTTGTTATGCTCAATAATCTTTATGTAATCTGATTTGAAATTCTATATCAGTTGTGTTCCAATTTCCCTTCAATATATCCAGAAAACATGAAAGATTTATGAAAAATTATCATGATAGTCATTTATGTTAATTTCTGGGATTCACCTTAACATATTGTTTTGTTGTACCTTGTAGACATTTACTAATTTTCATAGTTTGCGAAGTTGGGTAATTTAATCTTCCCAGAAAAAAATTAAACTTTGAATAATCTTCATGTGAGCAGCAGCTCCTGCTTCAAAAGCAAAATGCACTGAGTATGTAGATAAGAATGTCCAGTTAACTGAACATAAGTGTTGAAATATGCCGCTCATATTCTGGGTTATCAATGAAATAAAAAGGATAAATCTATGTTTTTGGAGAGAAGAAAACATATCTCAAAATGCCAGTGAGTTTACAGAAACCAATGATGGTTGACTATTCTTCTTAATAAAACAAAGGAATTGAATTTAAAGATACTTTTCATATTTTCAGGACATTTCCCAGTGGCCTTAACGGTCTAATAATTACTTTTAAACTTAATTCTTGTTGTTTTGCAGGGTAAATTTGACAGGTTCAGCCTCACAGTAATTAGACAGGAAGATCAGTTAATCTGCTGGGGGAGATACAATTTCATTTACCTGTCATGTTTTAAGTGATATGAAATGATGCTTCATAATCCAAATTATTCCAGTAGTCTGTTTTTTCAGCAGTGATTACTGAAGCCCACACAGAAAATCAAGAGTGGTTAAATAGAGACATCAATATCTTTGACATTATTTTTGGCACTGAGCAACATTCCCTTTAAAACAACAGAGTCCAACTTAAATTTTTCATTGCTTAAGAAACATAGAGCATAATGAGTGGAGATCAATTGTTCATTTTCCTAACCGTTTAATGCAGTGCAACCAACTAACATGCCTTGAGAGAGCTTGATGTACAGTATGTATGTCTGCCTGTATAAACAAATACTGACATGGGCTCAAAAGGCAGGAATCAGATCCATTTTAACAATACGATGAATGTAACATATGGTCAGCATTAGCATTCAGGAAAGAGTGATTTGGTTTGTTACTGTGACAGCAAGTACTCTCAGTGTTATATTCTGTACTGAATTCTCTGGTACCCAACCGGTCAAGATCAAGATAATGTTCATATATTTGGAATGAAGCTCCTGGTGTAAATGACAATATGTCCTCAACCTAGATTACATTACTTATGTCCTTTAGAATTATTTATGTCTATAGTTTTTCCTAAAAACTGTGACAATCAATTTATTCAATGTGAATTGCTTTAAAAGGTCTTTGAATGTCAAAGGTTTTTAGCCTTGGACTTCTTGACTGCCCAATCAGAGACCAGTTGCTGGTGAAACCACACCCCTGGATACCATGATGCTTCAAGCCAGAGAGCTTGACCCTCCACGTCCGGATCAGGACAGGAAAGTGCAGGTGTAGCGGACTGAAGGCAACATTTCTGGGTAGGTGGACTGGTTAGCTAGATTGGACTCATTAAACTTGAAATGCTTGGTCTCCATTATTACTGAAGATTCTGTTATATTGGAAAAAATGGCTTATGTCATGGCAAGAATGTGCTCATTGCACTCAGGACATTTTTTGAAGATGAACGTATGAAATAGAAGCTGGAATACACCTTGTTTCACCACACAATAAGATCATGGCTGATCTTTTACCACAGAACTAATCCTATTTCCCTTAATGTCTAAATATCTTTCTCTTGAATATGCTCAGACATTAGGTCTTTACAGCAATCTTGGGTAGAGAATTCAAAAGATTAGCTACTCTCTGAATGAAGTCATATGTTCCCATCTCTGTCCTGAACTGCTGATCCATTGGGTCGAGACAGCCGAATCAGGGGAAAAATCAACACATTATATATGTCACATCCTGTAAGAGTATTGGATGTTTCAATTAGATAATTTCCCTAAACTCAAGAGAATATAGAATGAGTCTGTTTAATCTCTCCTCATATGTCAATACCACCAGCCTGGGAATCAGACAAGTGGAGATTCACTGTATTCCCTCTATCCTTCCAAAGATAGAGAGACTAACCTATTCACAATATTTCATATCAAGGGGATCCTTATCATTGGAACAACGCTTTCCTAACCGTGTACTCAGTTGATTGCTGTGATTAATCCTCTTACAGCAAAGGTGACGCACTCCTTGACATATTCATTTATTTTTACTTATTGAGATATAATGTGGAGTAGGCCCTTCTGGGCATTTGAGCTGCATCAATAAGCAAAATCCGACTTAATCCTAGTCTAATCACGGCGCAAATTGCAATGATCAATTAACCTACTAACAGGTAGATCTTTGGACTGTGGGAGGAAACTGGAGCACCTGGAGGAAATCCGAGCGGTCACGGGGAGAACATAAAACCTCCTTACAGGCAGCAGCAGGATTTGAACCCGGGTTACTGGTACTGTAAAGCGTGCTAACCTCCGTACCGTGCCACCCCAGATTGTTTGCAGTACCTGCTTCTGAACTTCCAGTGATTCACATAGAGGGCAACAAGCTCACTCTGTACACCTACATCTTTCTATCTCTCATCATTTAAAAAGACTATTCTTCTTTTCTCCATAACGCATACAAATGAATTCAGCAAGTCAGTCCTGATAAAGACTGTTTATTCCTCTTCATAGATAGTGCCTGACTTGTTGAGTTCCTCCAGTATTTTTTTGTGTGGTACTCTGGATCTCCAACACCTGCAGAATCTCTTGTGTTTGTGTTTCTTCATCTCCCTTTTCTTATACCAGACTGACTAACGGAACTACTAACTCTCACATAAGAAGGTATTTTGGAGTTTAATGCTGCCTACATCATTGTGCCCAATACACAGCAGACCTTTGAACTTAGGTATTTTTGAAATTTGTGAAGAATTCAGTGTTTTTTTTGTGATTCCATTGCTGGGTAGACTGAGCTCTACTGACATAGCTGTGGCTCTCCATTTTTTTCTCTCAGGATTATTGAAGAGAAAGCCAAACATTGCTAAAGTCTACACTCAGTGGTCACTTTATTTAGTGTATCTGTATACCTGCTTATTAATGCAAATATCTAATCAGCCAATCATGTGGCAGCAACTCAAAGCATAAAAGCATACAGACATGGTCAAGAGGTTCAGTTATTTTTTCAGACCAAACATCAGAAAGGGGAAGAAATATGATCTAAGTGACTTTGACTGTGGAATGATTGTAGGTGCCATACAGGGTGGTTTGAGTATCTCAGAAACTGCTGATCTCCCAGAATTTTCACACACAAGAGCCTCTAGAGTTCACAGAGGATGGTGCAAGAAACAAAAAGCATCCCTTGAGCAGCAGTTCTGTGGGTAAAAATGTCTTGCTAATGAGAGAGTTCAGAGAAGAATGGTCAGACTGGTTCAAGCTGACAGGAAGGTGATAGTAACTCAAATAACCACGTGTTACAACGAGGGTGTGCACAAGAGCTTCTCTGAATGCACAACACCTCAAACCTTGAAGTCGCTGAGCTACAGCAGTAGAAGATCATCAATGTACACTCAGTCGCCACTTCATTAGGTACAGGAGGTACATAGTAAAGTGGCAACTGAATGTATATGTGTGTGTGTATGTTTGTTGAGTGAGGGCAGACTCAGGGCTGGATTGAATGTTCCCCCTTACTGGAATAAAATTCTGACTTTTTGTCATTGCTTATCCAGGATTTATTGGTAAATATCTCGACATTGTTTGAGACCCATGAAATCACATGTCTCAAAAAAGGAAGGAAGAAAATTGATGAAACAATGTTTAGATTGCATAATAACAGGCTTTGCATTTTGAAATTATTCACTATATGCAAGAACATCTTATTGGGCTTCTGAAAAGAAGCTTGGTATAAATAAACAGTCTATTTTTATCTTCTTGTTAACAGTAAAATAATGCCTTCTGGAAAAAATAGCTGTCAAGAAATTTTCTGATATAAGAAGCATTCAATAAGGATTGTGACCATGAAGATGACAGATTTTGTGTTTGTTTCTAGCATAGCCATATATAGTTTCTAATCACACAAAAACGACCCAAAGTTAAAAAAGCTCATGACTTTCTGGTTTTAAAAATGCTGGTTAAATTTATTAACCACCTAGCAATGCTGCAGCTGAAACTTGATATCCATAAAGTTTTAAGTTCAGAACAAGTTACCAAGAAGTAGGAGAACAAAACTATGCCGCAAACATGGTCCATTCTTAAATTTAATGCATGATAGCACCCTATACTGGTAAAGAAATGAGAGATGAAGACCTTACATGGGCCCGTCTGTGATCGTGAGAGGTATTTGCTTTGTTATGCTTGTGGTGCTGTGTAAAATGTGGACGAAGTCAAGGTAATAAAAATAAGGTGACCAGCTGCAGCAGATGTGGCAATCAGAGCAGAGGAGGCCGGATAATATGGTATATTGCTTACCAGAGAGAGCTCTCATTGGGAAGGAAGGTTTATAATTGTGAGGAGGGCTGAGCAGAGAGTATTGTGAGATAGGTTCTAACATCTTAACAACCCTGGTAAGGCCATTAAACATGTCCTAGCATTACAACCAGGCTATGGTTTGATGTTTTGATGCCAACCACGTCCAAACACTACCTTTCTACCTTGTGAGACGATATTCTCTCCTTCACCAGTTTTGCTAAAGTTATTTGTGAGTCAGACAGATGACGGTGGTATGGGAAGAAATAGTGGGTGATGCTTCTCTTTTGCCATTCATTCTGGCAGCAGCATGGTGCAACTGGTAGATCATCTGTCTCAGCTCCTGCTACCCAGGTTCAATCCTGGGTATTTCCAGTCCATCAGACCAGGTACATGAGGATTATTGTCTTGACGTAGGTGACATTCTTTTCAGTGAGGATGAACCAAGAATCCAAGAATTTCTTGTTGATCCACCCTCCCATCCTTGAAGTAAGATACACCAGTAAAACCAGGAAGAAAAGGACAGTAGGAAGTGTAAATTATTGACTGAAGCATTGTTTTGCCCTTCCCAGCAGGGGCAATCCCTCCCTCTATTCTTCAAGTTAATTATTTCTCCTTGCCAAGGACATTCTGCCCCAATCTCACCATAGATTCAAACCATTCAGAATCAGCCAACACGCATCAAAGTTGCTGGTGAACTCAGCAGGCCAGGCAGCATCTCTAGGAAGAGGTACAGTCGATGTTTTGGGCTGAGACCCATCAAAGCATCTGCAGAATTCCTCGTGTTTACGTTTTTAAATTCAGAATCAGAATCAGGTTTATTATCGCCGGCATGTGATGTGAAATTTGTTAACTTAGCAGCAGCAGTTCAATGCAATACATAATCTAGCAGAGAAGGAACAACAATAAAAATAAAATAATAATAATAAATACATTAAAAATAATAAATAAACAAGCAAATCAATTACGTATATTGAATAGATTTTTTAAAAATGTGCAAAAACAGAAATACTGTATATTAAAAAAAAGTGAGGTAGTGTCCAAAGCTTCAATGTCCATCCAGGAATCGGATGGCAGAGGGGAAGAAGCTGTTCCTGAATCGCTGAGAGTGTGCCTTCAGGCTTCTGTATCTCCTACCTGATGGTAACAGTGAGAAAAGGGCACACCCTGGGTGCTGGAGGTCCTCAATAATGGACACTACCTTTCTGAGACACTGGTCCCTGAAGATGTCCTGGGTACTTTGTAGGCTGGTGTCCAAGATGGAGCTGACTAGATTTACAACCTTTCGCAGCTTCTTTCGGTCCTGTGCAGTAGCCCCTCCATACCAGACAGTGATGCAGCCTGTTAAAATGCTCTCCACAGTCCAACTATAGGAGTTTTTGAGTGTAATTGTTGACATGCCAAATCTCTTCAAACTCCAAATAAAATATAGCTGCTGTCTTGCCTTCTTTATAACTACATTGATATGTTGGGACCAGGTTAGATCCTCAGAGATCTTGACACCCAGGAACTTCCAGAGAACAGCTGCGGTGACCAGGCCCTGTATGCAGGATTCACAGATTTGACAAGGTTTGTGATGTCTTCAATTGTGGAGTAGAAGGTGCTAGCCGGATCTGGTTGCATGATAAAATTTATCAAAGTCCCCCAGCTTCTGCACAGATAACTGCGGCCATTTGGCTGGGATGCAGACACTCCATCACCCAAACTGGGGTTAAGCAAGGTTCTACTATTGTCCCAGTCCTGTTCTCATAGGAGTTACTCCATCTCTTTTTAAAGATTGCTTCCCATTGGAATTGACCTCCAGTGCAGAATGGATGAAAGGCTCTTTAATCCCAGCATCCACACACGATGAATAGAGTCTCCAGGGAACACATGACTGAGCATCAGCAAATTGAAGGCTCTGCTATCTTTGTTATGTATTTATATTTCAATAATATTTGAGTAATATTGCAAATACTACTCAAATCGCTCATTACAGGTTATATGTAAAAGTAGTGAATGGCATACGTCATTATATCACCATGTCATATGTACGTGCCTCATTAAAATAAAAATGAAACTACAGTACACATGCTATTCCCAGCTTTGCATTTTTCTTTCAGTTAGTCTTTTCCTTTAAATTAATTCTATGTTTTGAAGTAACAAAACATAACAGTTGCAATGAGGGAGTTTTAAACAAATTTGAGACAAGTACCTACCTGGTGAAATGTAGTGAAACGTTTGAGTTTTTTTAAAAAGCACAGTGCAACGATCAAGTAAAAAAAAATGCAGCACATTTTTTTTCTTTGCGAGGGAAGACAGAGACAGTCAAGTTAAAAAAAGAGACAGAAAACACACAGAAACCCTGCCCACTGCACCAACTCTTCAGATACATGTTCATCTGACATATCACCCTAATCTTATCCTCACTGCTGCTTGGTATAGGCAGCAATCCAGAGATTACTATCTTTCAGATTCTTCTTTTTAGCTTCCTTCCTCACTGCCTTAGTATTTATTCTTCAGGACCTCAATCCTTTCCCTACCTATATGTACCATGACTTCTGGCTGCTCACCCTCCCCCTTAAGAATGCTTGGATCTGATCTGAGATGTCCCCGACTCCTGGGAGGCAACACACTACCTGAGAGTCTCTTTCACATCCACAGAATCTCCTGTCTGTTCCCTGAACTATTGAATCCCCTATCACCATCGCTCTGCCATTCCCTGCCTGTGGCTAACTCTGGTAGGTCATTCCCCCCTTCTTTCCCTACAGTATCCAAAGTGGTAGGTATACCTGATATGGTGGGAAGCACCACAGAAGTACTCTGCACTATCTGCCTGTTCCCTTTCCCTCTCTTGACAGTAATCTAGCTACCTGCCTCCTGCAATTCAGGTATGACTGCCTCTCTGTAGCTCTTGCCTATCAACTCCTCATTGTCCTCATCATAGATCATGCAGCTTCAGTTCCAGTTTACTAACACAGCCTGTAAGGAGCTGAAGTTAGATGCACTTCTTATAGGTGTAGTAATCAGGGACGTGTGGAAATGTCACCACACTGATGCCAGCCTCCGCCCTGAAACCAATGTCGTCAACTAGGAGATAAAATCCCCATGCCCCTAGACCACTAGATTGGATATTGCGTTCACACCTTTATCCCCCTGAACAAACACCCTCTACTGTCAGCTCACCATAAGAGAGGAGAGAAAAAAAATGGCAATAACAGGCTGAAGGGAAACAGATATCATCATCACAGATCGAAGTTGCTGGTGAACACAGCAGGCCAGGCAGCATCTCTAGGAAGAGGTACAGTCGATGTTTCAGGCCAAGACCCTTCGTCAGGACTAACTGAAGGAAGAGTTAGTAAGAGATTTGAAAGTGGGAGGGAGAGGGGGAGATCCAAAATGATAGGAGAAGACAGGAGGGGGAGGGGTGGAGCCAAGAGCTGGACAGGTGATTGGCAAAGGGGATATGAGAGGATCATGGGACAGGAGGTCTGGGTAGAAAGACAAGGTGGGGGGGAACCAGAGGATGGGCAAGGGGACAGAGGGACAGAGGGAGAAAAGGGAGAGTGAGAGAAAGAATGTGTGTATAAAAATAAATAGCGGATGGGGTACGAGGGGGAGGTGGGGCATTAGCAGAAGTTAGAGAAGTCGACACCTACGCTCTGTCTGCCAGAGAAAGCAGGATCTCCCAGTGGCTACACATTTTAATTCCACATCCCATTCCCATTCTGACATGTCTATCTACGGCCTCCTCTACTCTAAAGATGAAGCCGCACTCAGGTTAGAGGAACAACACCTTATATTCCGTCTGGGTAGCCTCCAACCTGATGGCATGAACATCGACTTCTCTAACTTCCGCTAATGCCCCCCCCCGTACCCCATCCATTATTTATTTTTATATGCACATTCTTTCTCTCACTCTCCTTTTTCTCCCTCTGTCCCTCTGACTATACCCCTTGCCCATCCTCTGGGTTCCACCCCCCCCCTTGTCTTTCTCCCCGGACCTCCTGTCCCATGATCCTCTCATATCCCCTTTGCCAATCACCTGTCCAGCTCTTGTCTCCATCCCTCCCCTTCCTGTCTTCTCCTATCATTTTGGATCTCCCCCTCTCCCTCCCACTTTCAAATCTCTTACTAACTCTTCCTTCAGTTAGTCCTGACGAAAGGTCTTGGCCTGAAACGTCGACTGTACCTCTTCCTAGAGATGCTGCCTGGCCTGCTGCGTTCACCAGCAACTTTGATGTGTGTTGCTTGAATTTCCAGCATCTGCAGAATTCCTGTTGTTTGTATCATCATGACAGGATGGGAGGTGCTGACATTAAATGACCTCAAGGTGCCTCATCATCAGACTATGGGCCATATGGAAGTGAAGCACTCTGCCTTTGAAAGTGAAAAGACAGGGAAGAACAAGGTAAGGGAAAGAAAGTCTACTAGCAACCAGCTCACCGGTGAGGAGATGCCTGTATCCTGTGTAGGCAAGCCTGTGGTTCTGGGATCAGACTCCTCAGAACCCGAAACTAAAACCATGGTAGACATCTTCCATGAATCAAGGAACTTATGATGTTTGGAACTGGTTCCATTACTACAGTTGCCCATAATTAGAAAATACACATAATCACTCTCTATGGTAACCAAGCCTCCATGGTTAATAAGGAATTGCATTGTTGAGAGCCAATTAACATAAGCATTTATTTATCAACTTCTCCTGCCTCGTTACCATGGTACGGAATCAGGATGTCCCACACTCAATGGCTGGTTTTGATGGGCTTGAAGTTTCTGTGGTATTGATAAAGGAGTATCACTGCACAAGTATCATTTAATTGTCAATATCCAAAGCAACTCTCTTATGTAGCCTCCTCCAATGAAACTGGCAGCCTGTGCTCCTATGAGACAATGGTATCTGAATACAGTGGGGAGGTTATATGTAAACAAATCTTTTCCAAGATTGGTTCTTGTTTGAATTTGATAATATTTATGGGAGCTCATTCATATGTAAGGGATGTCCATGAGCTGGGAGGTCATAATCTAGGGAGGACATGTATAATTTCTATGAGAGTCATTATCCATTATTCTTTACTGAATTGACATTTTGTAAAATAAATATCTGATGTAGAAGATTATAAATGAAAAAATCTAATCATTGTTTTGCTGTTAAAAAAGTAATAGATTTAAAGCTTCTTTACACAGTATTCTGAATATTTCTGGAGCTATGATAAATCCAACAAGTTGAGCTTTATTGTAGAGTCATAGAATCATAATGTATTACAGCACAGAAACAGGCTCTTTGGCCAATGAAGTCCGTGCTTACCGTTCTTCTATCTAGTCCATTTACTTGCATCTGGACCATAGCTCTCCATAACTCTATCATCCATGTACCTACAGTATCTAAACCTCTTAATGTTAATGTTTCACACTTGCTCCAGCCTCTGAGTAAAGAAGTTATTCCCCCCCCCACCAAGATTCGTCTTAATTAGTTCACCTTTCACTCTATGACGTCTAGTTCTAGTCTCATCGAATCTGAGGGGAAAAGCCTGCATCCATTCAGCCTATTGTTTAATTTTTCCATAGATTTCTTTCAACTGATTTTCTTGATTCTGTACTTTATAAGGACAAAAGTGAAACTTATATATTTTACACTGTAGTAAATTCAAACATTAAGAATATTACAGCATGTTTGTTTTGACTCAGCGAGACATAATAGTTTGCCACGATTATTGTAGAATAATGAACTCACTCTCAGTTTTTCCAAAGGACCATAACAACTTTATTTCTCAAATTTCTGCCAACAACAACTAACTAATCTACAGGGAAAAATACATAACCTAAGTTACTCCAGTTCTGACATTCTGAACAAGAATTTAATTGCAACATCTTTTGACAATCACATTAAGATCAAAAGCTGTAGACTCCCTTACCCAAACCTTCACCTCTCTGCCTCATTTGCCTTCTTTAAGATATTAATTAAATTGTAGTCTTTGATTATGACTCAGTTTTGGAGATGCTTTAATGATGCAACATGGGATATTTTACGATATAACTTTCCACTATAAATGTTGTACATTCCACCAAACACATTGCATGTAACATGCTATGAATATATGAACAACTGTTAGAAATGGATATAGCCTGAAAATTTTTGAAAAAAAATCTATCTTTCAAGCAGACTGGAAGATTAATTTTCATTTTCTAAATTATTTTATAAAGAAAGTATTCAAATCAATGGTTGGATCAGTTTTCAATCAAATCAACATAATTTCAAACAAAATATCCAAGTTTCTTTAAAAGCACAGCATTGTACATTCCAATATGCTTCTTATTGTGTGAGCATCATTTGATGGAAGGGGCTAATAATTCTCATCTGGTTTGTCATTAACCTGAAATATTATATAGCTAAGATGTATGAAACTCATGCTTTATGCATCTATCTAATCTTTAAAATACCATGAAAGCTAAGGACTTTGAGTTGATCCTGGTATATAGTTGATTAACGGATGGATTGAATTACATAGGAATATGCATTCCATCTGGTTAGTTCTAATATCTGAGAAAACCATGTCTTACACCCCATTCACCATCTGTGCCAAATACCCATTCATTTCTGTTCTTGATTACGAATAGACAAGATCTGCAAAATTCAACACTTGCAACCCTGGCCTGGATCATCTACAGGAGGATATGCCTTTTGAACAACCTGAACAGTAGCTTTACATAAAATATTCTTTTACCATAAAAGCACAATTGCATAGACAATGCTTGGGCTGAAAATCAGTCTGTCCCCTCCCCCGTGTATCCAAGGTACCTGGTAGCAGAGATCCCAGTAAGAAGGTAACAGATGTATCTGTCTTTCTATAGCTACCCATTAAAGTTGCTCCTAAAATATTTCTCTGCTCCTTTATTTCTTGTTAACAATAGAGATGTCCTACTCATGGAAAGAGGATAGAAAGAGCAAATTCGTCTGATTTTGTTGTCACAATGTCAAAAAGCAATACCAGAAAGTTTTAAATCTATCTTCTGCTTCAGCAGCCATGGAATGCCATGAATTATGTATACATGTAAATGAGTTATGTATATAACTTAATGACATTATTGTATGAGTAATATAATCACATGTAATTACTAATCTGCGTGTCCTCTGATATCTATGAATGTTTGATGCTGTGCTTATTAAATCTACAATTATGGCATTGGAGCCATCTTTCAATAGGTCACTGCAGTAATATTTCTTCCTTTTATAGTTGATTGTATCGAAAGTATAAATAATAAATTCTGCCTTCCCTAAATTAATGCAAAACCCCATTCCTGATGGATGTAACACACATAAGAAATAGCTGGTGAACGCAGCAGGCCAGGCAGCATCTATAGGAAGAGGTACAGTACCTCTTCCTATAGATGCTGCCTGGCCTGCTGCGTTCACCAGCAATTTTTATGTGTGTTGCTTGAAATTCCACATCTGCAGGTTTCCTCCTGTTCCTAATGGATGTGTCAGTTCTTCTGCTTGGTTAAACTGTTGTTACGTTTAACCCTATTTGTTTGTCAATTTCTTTTAAATGTCATAGATCACCTATCTGCCAAGTATCTTCCATTGCTCATATTCTTTTTTTAAGATTTTAGCAGAATTTTTAAGATATCATTCAGAATATATTCAGGGTTAAATAGGGGGTTATGAAATCAATTTCAGAATACAAAAAATATGTTTAGTTTAACAGCTGATGTGAATCCCATGCGTGGTCTCTGCTAATATGTAGATTACATTTTGTGCCATTTAAAAAAAATGAGATATGAAATTATAATTTTTCAGCCAATATTGCTCTTGTTTTTTGTCAAACTGAAGAGGATACCCTGACCAATATTACAGCAGCTCTGTTATCTGTCATTCTGGGGGTTGGGATCTTATTGAAACCTATCGGATATTGAAAGGCCTAGATAGAGTGGATGTGGAGAGGATATTTCCTATAGTGGCTGCATCCAGGACCAGAATGCACAGCCTCAGAACAGAGATGAAGAGGAATTTCTTTAACCAGAGTGTGGTGAGTGTATGGAATTTATTGCTATGGATGGCTGTGGAGTCCAAGTCACTGATTATATTTAAAACATAGGTTGATAGGTTCTGAATTAGTTAGGGCATCAAATGTCACAGAGAGAAAGCAGGAGCATGGGGTTGAATCAGCCATGATGGGATAGCAGAGCAGACTTGATGGGCCGAATGACCTAGTTCTGCTCCAATATCTCTTGGTCTTATGGTCTGATGGCTTTGGAACCAGCTACTGCTCACGCTCGCCACACTTACCTCATGGTGTCACAGACTTGCTTGTACTGTACTCTGTTGACTAACTAAAGGTACTCAGAACAGAATAGAATGGACAATGGAAAGCTGCCAGTGAGTAATTGCTGAGGTTTTCTGAAAAAAAACCTTATTCAATCAGGAGAACCTAACAATGACTGCTTTATTCCCTAAATAAGAAAGTAACAATCAAAATGTTTGAAATCTCTGATGTCAAATAGCAAGTATAAAAGAAAATTAAAGAACTGAATTATTACATATTGACGTGAAAGTAAAGTTGGTCATTCAATGAAGTTTTATTATCATTGCTTATTGTTTGCACTATTGCCATTGCTTAATGTCTTCGGTGTTAGAAGATGGTGAGTTTCAGTTCAGCTAATGATTTTGAGATTATAACCTATGTCAGGATTTAGAGCAAACATAAAAGAATTTTGCATTAATAGACTAAATGGGATAGACATTTAGTGCAATACCTTTATGTTCAAAATAATAAATTTTCCTCCAATATTATCTCATCATTCTATCCACCACCCCTGCTCCTCCTTCTCTGTGATTAAAACCAACCAGTTTCCTTTTCCGATTCTGATAAAAGACCATAGACTTGGAGTATTATCTATTCCTCTTTCCACAGATCTGATCTAACTGATCTGAGTCTTTCCAGCATTATTGGCTTTCGTTTCAGATATCCGGCATCTCAGTTATTTTTGATTTTCATTTCCATTTGTAGCAAGACTCCTAAGGTATTATTACAAACTGCATTCTCATTGGCTGAGCAATGGTGATGTAAAGCCCGCTCACTGACCTGCTGCTACTGCGTGGTCCAAAATCTCCAGAAGAGAAGGCCCTAAGTCCTCGGCTTTGCTTGTTGCTTGGCGGCCGGGGTGGGATTGAAGTGCTCGGCGGCCGGGGCAGGATTGAAGTGCTCGGCAGAGGATGGTGCTTGGAGAGGCTGTGTCGGAGGGGCTGGTCGGAAGCTCGAAGTTTTCGGACAGACTCAGAGTCTGCTGCGGTCAGGTGCTTCCAATGGTGCTGTATCGGTGAGATGGCGGCGCTTGGAGGTTCATGGCAGGGAGAGTTCCTCCCTTCTG
Organism: Mobula birostris; assembly: GCF_030028105.1. Classification (NCBI taxonomy): domain Eukaryota; kingdom Metazoa; phylum Chordata; class Chondrichthyes; order Myliobatiformes; family Myliobatidae; genus Mobula; species Mobula birostris. The sequence goes on from NC_092393.1 coordinate 25,084,305, forward strand.
CTGCCTGCGTGGGATGATGAGTCTATTGGGACTTTGAGACATTTTTTTACCGTGCCCATGGTCTGCTCTTTATCAAATTATGGTATTGCTTTGCACTGTTGTAACTATATGTTATAATTATGTGGTTTTGTCAGTTTTAGTCTTGGTTTGTCCTGTGTTTTCTTGTGATATCATTCTGGAGGAACGTGGTATCATTTTTTAATGCATGCATTTCTAAACGACAATAAACGAGGACTGAGTGTCCTCATAATCTAATATGAGCAAAATGGCAATACTCAGTAAACAGCTTGGATGCATTTGGCAAACCGGTGAGTTGTAAGGTTTTAATTTTTTTTCCTGATCGACATTTTTCAAGTGAAATAATTTTGCTGTAGGCCAAGAGTACTGTAATGGATCTGTGGAGTGGTATCAAACAGGGTATCAGTGCATTCTCTATTTCTTTGACATTTATGACGTGTTTCATTATTTTAAGGGTTCGCCTCATAAGTACCAGCACCTGTCGCTGTATGTTCTACACACTGCCAAATGGATGATGCCTCCACTGAAGGATTAAGATCATAATTTTGTTACTGCAAAATGATGCATGTTACTCCTCAATTAAGTCATGGAAAGTAATCAATTTAGATGAGGAATTTTTGTAAAATGAATTCCCATGTAATTTGTGATCTTGCTAAATGCTACTATGTCCAAACTTGGTAAGGCTATAAACTAACATATCCCAAGGATTTGATGACCTACATCGAATCCTACTTCAGTGTTTTGAAAGACTCATAAAGAAAGTGGTTATCAGCTTCTAAAATTCTATCAATTCTGGAAATGGTTCTGTGGATTGAAAGGTAGCAAATTTGACCCTTCATTTTTTTTAAAAAGGCAGATGTAACAGGGAATTGTTGACCTGTTAGCTAAATAACTAAAATGAGAAAATCTGAAAATGAGCAAAATCAGCATTGACTATATTTTAGGAAAATTACATTTAGGTCATGTGCTTGCGTGCTTTGGGGACCGTAACTTACAAATAGATATGTAGACAACCACATGAGAGGTTAGTCATGAAGATTTGAGCACATAAAATTGAAGTAACCATACTGAAATGAACTGAAAACTGGTTAATAGACGTTAAAAAAAAACAGAGATAGTGCATATACTGTTGATCTTCCACAGGCTGGTCAGCTGTGACCAGTGGAGTATCACAGGAATCAGTGCCTGGACCCCAGCTGTTCATGACCTACAGCAACTACTAAGCTGAGGCAACCAAATGTTGTAATTCCAGGTTTGCTCATGAAGCAAAGATATATGGGACTGTGATTTGGGAAGATAATGTTAAAGGGCTTCAAAGGATAGGCAAGTTGAATAAGTGGCCAAGAATGTAATGTGGAGAAATATGAAACTATGCAGTTTGATGTACGAAACAGAGAAGCAGAGTTATTTTTAAACGGTGATAAAATTGGTATAGTTGATATTTAAAGCAATGTAGGCATCACTGAGAGCCAATGTGCATATGATTAGGAATGCAAATAGTCTGTTGACTTTTATTAAGAGAGAGCTTGATTAAAGTAGTAAAGAGATTTAACTATAATTATATCCAGCATTGGCTGCACGTGGATTTTTGTGCGTAGGTTTGGTTTCTTCACCTAAAAAAAGAGAAATACATCATAGAGGTCATTGAATATTCAGTAAGTTGGTTCTACGGATGATAGTTGCGCTATGTGAGGAGAAATTGAGTAGACTATTCCTTTATGCTCTGGAATTTAGAAGAACGAGCAGAGATCTTACCAAAGCTTACAGAACTCAAAGACAGACCAACGGGCTAATGCAGGGAGAGGTGTAGGCCATTCAGGATTGACACAAAAATCATGCAAAGATTGGTGGTCTTGGAACTCTCAGCTGCTGAGTCCAGTCAAAATAAGAAGTGATAGATTTCAGAGTACTGTATTAAAGGAATCAAATGATATAGGGATAGTGCTGGAAAATAGGGTTGAGCAAGAGGAATAGCTATGATTTCTGAAGAAGGACAAGGCAAGTTAGAAGGGGCAGCCTATTCAGTCTCCTTTTCATATGTTCTTAAATTATTCATTCATGAAACATTTAACATATGTAATTTTGTGAAATTCATGGAAAATTTTATTTGAAACTTGATTGTTAAGCAGAACCATGTCTACAGTACACATGTAATACTCCTTTGAAAATTCATTTTGAGATCTCTCAACATGGCCTAGTTATCAAGGGGCAGAGTGTTGTTTTGTGTATTGAGTCTGATGAATGGTAGGACCATTCCTGCTGAAACCAACAGTTACTGGAATGGAGCTCTCCTTTGGCACTAAGGAAAGATAAACTAGCTTGTTTTGCTGCTGTGGAAAGCTTGTTGAAGCATTCATGTTTAAGTATTTTTAAAATGTTTATAGACACCATTTTTCCCCTACGGCTTCCCTCTTGTCTTTTGTGAGCCCACTCATTTGTCCATCTGTCCTGGTCACCTCATTGGTCTGCTCATGTCTCCTACCTATTCTCCGATCCTTAAAGCTGCTTGATCTCATGTCTGACATTCATTCTTTTCTTTTGGTATCTCACTTTGTCACTGATCATCCAGTTACAGGCTTTATCCTCTTAACCTCAGCCTTCCATGCTGGTTCCACAATAGTGGAAGGTGGCAGGAAAAAAAATGATTGTATGCATATACGTGTACATGATCAATCTGTCAGTACACGTGTATTGTGAATGGAAGAATTTTTGTTCTTTTTTCTTTTTTCCCCTTTTCCAAAGGAAGTTAATTCAGTGCTTACTGCATCACATTATTACACCACTATGGTATTCCACTGTTCATGCTACTTACTATCAATAATTTAATATCAGCCCCTCTTCCAGGGTTATAGCGGTGCCAAGGTGATCCTGGACACAAGGTATCTCTGGTTACAGTGGAAGCTTTCTGGACTCATGGGCACCACAAGACTTGAGCGCATTCTGGACTGTTATAATTCTGAGCCTCAGACAAAAGTGACATTGGAGCTCCCAACCTGTATTGTTAATGCATACTTATTGGTCTGGGAGTATTTTTAGGCCAATATATTTCATAAGAAGAAGCATGGACCATCAAGTCCCACAGCCTGCTTGTCTACCTTCAAACTGATATTGCTCTACAAATAAAGTTTCTCAATAGGTTAACATATCCTTTGTTTCTCTTAATGCTCAAAAATCCATCAATCACAGCATTGAAAGTACATACGAATATGCAAATTAAGAACATGATTAGCTGCTAGGCTCACAAACCTGGTAAGCTCTTCAAAAAGATTATGGTTGATCTGATTCTAAACTCATTTCCATCAAATCGTATCTAAAGTGTAGGTTGATAGGTTCCTGATTTGTAAGGGTATCAAAGGTTATGGGGAGAAGGCAGGAGAATGAGATTGAGAGGGATAATAAATCAGACATGATGGAATAGCAAAGCAGAATCAATGGACTTAATGGCCTAATTCTGCTCATATATCTTATGATTAGTCATGATCTCATCAAATACTTAACCATTGAACATCTTCAACCCTTTGGAACAGCAAAATCCAAAAGCTCACAATTCATTCAGTAAAGAAGTGATTGACCCAATGCTTCTGCTGAAGAATTCACTTAAGATTATTAGAAAGAGAACAAGTCATATAATTTGCACTGTTTTAGAAGAATGTCCTCGAATGTATGTTTAATTCTCCTACATCAGGATGTAATTCTCTGAATTTACATTAAGTGAAAATTCAATATATGCTGTATATCTAAACTACATTTTTATGGAGTTAGCTGTGGTCATAAACATATTGATTATGGGGCAAGAATTGTTTGTGGGTCAAGAATTTCTCCACCCGCACCGATGACCCCTTATCCCATCTCCAACCCTCCTCCTCTTCTTTGGCAGCCCACTCTGGTTATCTGTCTGCTTTGGATTTTTTCATCTCTAATTGCTGACAAGACATCAGCTGGCTGAACTTCACTACTCCTCTCTCTCTTCCTTGAACCTTATCCAATCTGAATACACTGCCTTCCAATCTCTCTGCACCAATCTCAAACTTATCTTCAAACCTGCAGACAAAGGGGGTGCTATTGTAGTGTGGCAGACTGACCTTCACATTGCTGAGGCCAGATAGCAACTTTCAGACAGCTCCTCTTGCTTACCCCTTGAAAAGCACCCTATCTTGGACCATCAGACCTCTGTTTCCCACACCATCACTAACCCCATGAGCTCTGGAGATCTCCCATCCTCTGCTACCAACATCATAGTTCCCTTACTCTGCACTGCTCATTTCTACCTCCTACCCAAGATCCACAAACCTGACTGTTCAGTTAGGGCCATTATCTCCGCGTGCTCTGGCCCCTTTGAACTCATGTCCGCTTACCTCGACTCCATTCTATTCCCCTTGGTCCAGTTCCTTCCCCCCCTACATCGGTGAAACTTCACTTGCTCTCGATTTCCTCAACAACTTTGAAATCCCTGGCCCTGGTAGCCTCATTTTCAACGTGGATGTCCAGTCTCCAAACACTTTTATCTGCAATCAAGAAGGCCTTAAAGTTATCTGCTTCTTTCTCAAAAAAATATCCAGCCAGTTCCCCTCCATCACCACTCTCCTTCATCTGAGAGGACTGGTCCTCAGCTTCAACAATTTCTTCTTCAGATCCCCCCCATTTTCTCCAAACTCAAATGGCAGTCATAGGCATCGACTTGGGTTCCAGCTATGCCTGCCTTTTCGTTGGCTAGGTGGAAAAGTCCATGTTGCAAGCTATAACCATATAACAACCATATAACAATTACAGCACGGCAACAGGCCATCTCGGCCCTTCTAGTCCGTGCCAAACTCTTACTCTCACCTCGTCCCACCGATCTGTACTCAGCCAATAACCCTCCATTCCTTTCCTGTCCATATAGCTATCCAATTTAACTTTAAATGACAACATCGAACCTGCCTCAACCACTTCTGCTGGAAGCTCGTTCCACACAGCTACCACTCTCTGAGTAAAGAAGTTCCCCCTCATGTTACCCTTAAACTTTTGCCCTTTAACTCTCAACTCATGTCCTTTTGTTTGAATCTCCCCCATTCTCAATGGAAAAAAACCTATCCACGTCAACTCTATCAATCCCCCTCATAATTTTAAATACCTCTATCAAGTCTCCCTCAACCTTCTACACTCCAAAGAGTAAAGACCCAACTTGTTCAACCTTTCTCTGTAACTTAGGTGTTGAAACCCAGGTAACATTCTGGTAAATCTTCTCTGTACTCTCTCAATTTTGTTGACATCTTTCCTATAATTCGGTGATTATAGGCTTTCTTGGTAATGTTCCTTAACTCCTTCTGAGCTGCATTGATGACTGCATTGGTACGGCTTCATGTGCCCATGCTGGACTTGTTAATGATATCAATTTACCTCCAACTTCCACCCTGCCTTTAAATTCACTTGGTCCATTGGTTCACTTGGGGACAATTCTCTCCCCTTTCTTGATGTCTCTGTCTCCATCTCTGGAGACAAACTGTCTACTGACATCTTTTATACACCTACTGATTCCCAGGGCTACCTTGACTATATCTCTTCTCACCCTGTCTCTTGTAAAAATCCTATTCCTTTTCTCAGTTCCTTTGTCTCCACCACATCTGATGAGGGAAAGGCTTTCATTTATAGGACATCAGAGATGATCTCATTCTTCAAAGAACAGATGTTCTCATTTGTCCTCTATCTTCGACGCTGCTCTTACATGTTTCTCCTCCATTTCCGGGACAATTGCACTCATCCTATATCCTCACTCACCCCATCTTCCTGCTGCTTTCCCAGGAATAGAATTCCTCTTCTCCTCACCTACCATCGCATGAGCTTCTGAATCCAACACATCATTCTTCACAACTTTCGCCTTCTTCAACAGGATCCTACCACCAAGCACACCTTTATCTCTCCCTCTGCAATCTTTGCTTTCTGCAGGGATCACTCCCTCCATGATTCCCTTGTCCATTAGTCCTTTCCCACTAATCACTCTCCTGACACATATTCCTGCAAGCAACAGAGATGCTACACCTTCCCATTCACCTCCTCCCTCACTTCCATTCAGGACTCCAAACTGTTCTTCCAGACGAGGCAACTTTTCACTTGCCAATCAGCTGAGGTCATCTATTGTATCCAGTGCTCCCGATGCAGCCTCTTGTACATTGGCGAGACCCAACGTAAATCGGAGGACCGCTTTGGCGAGCACCTTCGCTCCATCCACCAAAAGCAGAATGTACCAGTGTCCAACCATTTTAAATCCTATTCCCAATCCTGTTCTGGCATGTCGGTCCATGTCTTCATCCTCTGCCACAATGAAACCACCCTCAAGGTGGGGGAGCAAAATGTCTACGTAGCCTCCAACTCAATAGCATGAATATCAATTTAGCCTCTGGTAATTTATTTTCTTCTTTTTCTTTTCTTTTATTCTTTCCCCTCCCCTTCTCTCTTCTCTGTTTCCCACTCTGGCCTCTTACCTCTTCTCTTCACCTGCTTATCATCTCCTTCCTTCTCCTCTTTCTCCCATAGTCTGCTCTGTTCTCCTGTCAGATTCCTTCTTCTCCAGACTTTCACCTTTCCCACCCAACTGGCTTCACCTATCACCTTCTAGTTTTGACCTCCCTCCCCTCCCCTACCTTTTTATTCTGGCGTTTTCCCCCTTTCTTTCCAATCCTGATGAAGGGTCTCAGCTCAAAACATGGACAGTTTATTCATTCCCATAGATCTGCAAGACTTGCTGAGTTCTTCCAGCATTTTGTGTGGTCGCTCTGGATTTCCAGCATCTGCAGATTCATTTGTGTCCATAAGCATATTTTCTGGGGAAAAATAGAAGTCTATTCACAGATCACATTTAATTGTTCCAACTTAGAATTTTGGATTTAATAGTTTTTCTGACCAAAGAAACAATATCACAGAGTGTGAATTCCATCAGGCATTTAACCCGCTGAAGTAGACTAAAGCACCTTTATTCAAAACATTACGTTGGCTTTCTGCTTTCAATAGCAGCAACAATGCCAATAAAAAAATGCAAGTACATCCAAGATTTTTACTGCACTTGCTTGATGAAGTTTCCTGTAAAGTGGATCCAGATTTTCTTTGAGAGAATCCAAGTGAATAGCTAATCTGTTAGCACATGACCTTCATGTTGAACACTGTGGTGGTTGAGGGAGTTGAAGAAGGGATGGGTGCAGGGGTCATGAAAAATCCCATTGTCGTCACCAAAACAAACACAAAACAAAGGTCCCATTTGGAACAGCTGTAAGACATTGCTTAAGAATCTGTCAAAAATAAAACTGAAAGTATGTTCCCACTACATTTTCCTTTGCCCTCCTATATTCCCCCAGCTCGTCTGGAAATTCATGTTGGAACTGATGTGGAAGTTAGGCTCGATTATCCTGAAATGGGAGGATTGGATCAGGCTGGAGTTCCTAAACTGAGGACTGCTCATCACCTTGGCTAGCCACTAATACCTTTGCAAACCTCAAGCAACAATGCTGGTGAACTAGGCTGAGGAGATATTAGATTCCAATCACGCCAATTTGACATATAATTTAACTCCAGGATCTTTAAGAAAGTGGTTGTGTTATTGTGCAATTTAAAGGAAAACCATCAAACCAGAAGATACCTGGTTCTGTTGTTTCAATGACCATTGTATCTCCATATAAATATTAGGATTTTCTGCTGCTCAAGGCTCTTCTTTCTCATTGGGTCATTTTCCAATGTCTGAAGAGGGAAAAATGAAGCAGGAAGTAATAACTAGTTATTAGATGCTTCCCTGTTTTGCACATTTTATACGAGAAAATCATTTTTTATTTCCATTGAAGTGTTCACTGAAGTAGAAAAAAGAAACCTATCCATAGACATTTGCTTCAACAATTTCCTTACATTCTATAATTAGCACATACATTTTCTAAACCTCTGAGCAACATGGCCTCCAGTAAATCTTTTACCCAGGCACTATCATTCACACAGCATCAACCAATTCCCTTATGGCTGCAAAAGCATAGACCCACATTCGTCAGTGGTGCTAAAGCGTATTAATTTATGGTCTTGGCTACAAAATGGAGGCAGAGCAGGAAGGGATAATCAAGTTCAGGCTAGGAATTTGTCAGGACTTTAAAAAAAGCATGTTGGTTTCTGTTTCAGGAGTTATACCTTTTCCAGAATAGCTGCAGATGTGTCATGTGCCCAGTATCCAATAATTTGACTGCACCTATATACTGTACTTCAGATGATGTTTCCTCATGGATGAACAGTGAACTTGGTTTATGAAAAGTCTCCACCAAAGCTGAAGCAAATATTTTCTGAGAATGAGTCCGGCTTCAGAAATGTACTGAACACCAACTAAGTGTCCCTGAATGTTGAGGTTAAACACCTTTTTTAAATTAGCCAAAAAATTTCAGAATAAAGCTGGCTTCAGTTTTGTTTGGATTAATGTTCATTTAGATCTGGAAGGCTGGGGGGAAGAGAAGAGTTGGAGATTGATTAATACTGAACAAATAACTGCATTTATCGAAAAACCAACTGAGAATGATATCTTGTTTCTGTTGGATATTCTAAACAGAGGGCCATTTGTTTTGCTCTACACGGATCCAAATTCAATATATTTCAGGACCTCCACTCCCTCCGGTTCAAGGGACTCCCCTCTACTTTGAAACAGAGTAGTCTGACAAATGTTAACCCTGCAATTTAGAACAATATCATCTGCAATGTATTTATGATAGATCTGATGGGCCAATAAAAATTACGGGCTAGTTTCTCATTGAGTAAATTAGTGAATTGACTCCAGTTCTAATTGCTAACAGATTATCAACATGATACCGAGCTAGAGGTGAGGAATATGAGTTCTGCTATGGAACTCTCCACTAAAACAAGAACTTCAACTGGAAGATCAGGAATATTATTTTGGAATGCTAAAATTAAACTTGCAATTTTCCAATGTAATTCAGTCTTGGTGTTGCATAAACAAGATTGATTCAAGACTCTGTTGAAATAAAACTGAGTATTATAACTGACAGGGGCATCTGTGCTTTTAAAAGACTGCTAAGTTAATAGTTGCGTGAAGAAGCTTTACTTCCAAACATAACTTCAGTGTATTAAAAGGAAATATATTGCTGCATTTACTTTTCATTCACTTTTGAGATAAGTGTAGTTTTATTGCAAATAGTGCACTTATAAAACCATGTTATAAAATGCCTACCAAACTGCTGAAAGTGTTCTATAGCATTCATTATCCTGCCTGAGCGGAATGTTTTTTTTAGCAGCTCTAGTGCACTGGGGTGACTGCAGCCTGTTTAGTATCTTAACTGAAGTCAGTTTCCAGGCATATTTTCGCACTGAGAATCCATGAGCAAAGTCAAAGACTATTTGGTCTGATCTGAGCAGCTTTCTCTTGTTGCAAAGCTCCAAAGAGGTTTCAGAAACTCCTATTGCACTTCACCCAATTTGGAAAATGTAGACTGCAGCCGGCTCAAACAGCCAGCAGTGAGGCCTTTGTCTTGCAGCAAAATCTTTGGTGAAATACGAGGATCACTTGTTTGGAGGAGAACAAGATTGCCAGAGAGAAGAATTGACAACTGACACAGATGGGGCAATGTTAGGCTAAGTGTTAAACCTGTCACATCTCCGAATGTTTTTGAAACATTTAAAAGGTATGAAAAGTGATTAGTTGTTTCGGTACTTAGAAAGGACTGGGAAAGTTCTTAAAACATCAATGAGTTTAACTAATCTTGGTCTTGCTGCCATTCTCCTCCATTGAAATCAATGGGCAAGCCCTCCTATGCCATTTCTTACCAGGTGCAAACTGATCACTTTGAACCCCTGACTTGGGGATGGGGAGCAGGCTCCGCGTCACGCTTCTTGGATTCCATCAGCAGCCCAATATTAGAATGCATCTGTGAAACAAACCACTAATAGCTGATAGTAGCTTTAGGATTTGTACACTCACACAAAAGCTCCTAAATCTAGGCCGGGAAGTTCTGGGACAAGTGCCATTATTTTCACATAAAACTGAGGCTAATGCTTAAGTGAGAGCTTTTATTATGTAGGTCTGGATCATACTCATCTCTTAATCTGAGCTTGTGATTTCATTGCATTTCAAGACTTAAATTGCAAAATCTAGGCTGATTCCTGTGTGCAGGACAGAAGCAGTATCTGTATTGAAATGCTGCAGGTTCCATTCCAAGGACAACAGTCAAGATTGCTGTACTGGTTGCTTGCTCTTTGGTATTAAGGATGTTGATGATAATAGTCAAATGGAGTGAGTTTAAAAATCTTGTTTACTTGATCAAAAACAGGTCAATTGTCTCAGGGCTGCTTCGGTAATCTGGAGTTGTCCAAAATGGCTGCTGTGTTTAGCTTTTCAAAACCCTTTACCTCAGAGCAAAATATGTGGCTCTTTGAGGTGTTATTAGGTGGTCTCTTAAGGTGTTGCAAAACATTTCTTCATCTGAGTTGGGTTTTAAAGAAACACCGGACTGGAATTAAAGCAGTTGGCAAGTTGTGCGAGGAAATAGTGAATAGTCTGAAAATACAATAACTTGAATGAACGCTGGTAAAATAGAAAAGGAACGAGCTCCTCAGCTCCTCAAGCTTTCCCTGTCATTAATTATGATCTTGTTTGACCCTGTCTCTATCTCTTCTTCTGTGCCAAAGAACCCAATTGCCTGATTTTTTTTCAAAATGTATCTGTTTTCACTTTAAATACTGCCAGTGATTCAGCTTCCACAAGGAGGGTACAGAATTCCAGATATTCGCTATCCTTGTGAGAATTTGTTCCTATGCATGTCAGTTTCAATTGCCTGCTATCTAATCTTGAAACCGTATCCTTTTTGCTGAAAATCCTCTAATAGGTAGGAATATCTGAAGACATTCCTTGCCTTGTTCCACCCCCACAATCTTGTTTAAATAAGATCATCCCTCAGTCTTCTAAACTCCAAAAAAAAATCCAATGTCTTAGCTATTCATGGCAGGATGACCGGTTTTCAGTGAGAATCTCTTTTGGCCTGCCTCTAATGCTGGTATATTGAAGGTTCACTGGTTGCAGTGTCAGTTTTGAGGGTAAATGTGATATCTTGCACAGGCATTTCTTACATAACGAGCAGACTAGTGGCAATAATGTGGAGAACTAGCTTGCCATTTTTTACAGAAGCAACCTGAACCTAAATCCAATTAAACCTTAAGGGTGGACAGGATGTTCTAGTATGTTCCGTCAGTTCAGGATCCACATAATAATGTGAAAATTCTACCTCACCACATTTCAGAGCTTGAGATTTGGTTCACTTCCACCTAAATTATGACAGAACTAGAAACTGCTCACTTTTACTGGAGTTCATAGAACATAGAACAGTACATGACGGGCTCTTCAGCCCACAATGTTGTGTCGCCCTTATAACCTACTCTAATATCAATATATCCATTCTCTAATACATAATCCTCCATTTTTCTATCATCCTTGCATCTATCTAAGAGTTTCTTAGATGCCCCTATTATATCTGCCTCTACCACCACCCTTGGTAGAGCATTCCATGCACCCGCCACTCTCTGTGAAAATAACTTACTTTTGACACACACCCCCATTCATTTTTTCAATCACCTTAAAATGATCTCCCCTTATATTAGCCCTTTCAAATAGCATACAAAGCTAGATCTGTTCCAACCATAAGAATTTCTGGTCAAGATGGCACCAGCGAACGATGCTCCCTCAGTCTTCCAGATAACCCACAAAAATGTCTTTTTCATTTCTTTTACATCTGATTTTCACCTTAAATGTGTTTCTGCAACTGTTAGAACCTGTAATTTACAGTTTGGAGATTTTTTGAGGGTCAGCACTTTGCTGTCTCCTGGAAGATCCTGGGAAGTGAGTGCATACTCGGATTGACCTCGATGCGAAGAAACTTTGACCTGGGATACGAGCCAGTGTTTGACTCTGTTTCGCTGCCTAAAGTGTCCATGAATTGCCAATTAAAACATCGAGGAAGGTTGAGTCATCGAGGTGAGAGTCTCAGGGCTGACTGGCTTCCTTTAGATCATTGCCAGAGAAGGAGTCTGTGAGCGGTCTATCGCTGTGTGGCTTGCTGTAGCAGGCAGGTAGGCCTCTCTGCCTTGCGTGGTAACCCTCCCTTTCAATGAATATCTGTGATATCGTAGGGTGGTCCTGTGTTTATGGTCTGGACTTTTTCAGTCTTATGGTTTTTATATTCTGTTTTCTTATCGCCTGTTCCTTTTCTGTTTTGTTAACATAGAAACATAGAAAACCTACAGCACAATACAGGCCCTTCGGCCCACAATGCTGGGCCAAACATGTACATACTTTAGAAATTACCTAGGGTTACCCGTAGCCCTCTATTTTTCTAAGCTCCATGTACCTATCCAAGAGTCTCTTAAAAGAATTAAGTTGTGCAAGGGGAGAGTGTTTGGGGGTTGATGGTCTGTAGTGTTCTGTTACTTTTTGAGCAGGGGAGGGTTTGTTTTTTTGGGGGCCGATTTTCCTGTTCATTATGCATGTGGGGCGATTTTGGGGAGAGTTGATCACAATGCTGTTCTTTTGTATGTGGGGGGGGTTGGTTTTGATGTTTCTCTCTGCATGACTCTCATGCTCTTTCTTTGTTTCGTGGCTATCTGGAGAAATACAAATTTCAGACTTGTGTATGGATACACGCTTTGATAATAAGTGAATCTTTGAATACTAAGGATGATTATAATTGGTTGGAAAGTGCTTTGGGGTGTTCTGAAAGGAAGATGAAAAATGCTATATTAATGCAAGTTTTTCTTTTCTTTTTGTTGTAATTCTCCAATGAGCCATGAGAAATATTGGGGATATCAGTGTGTATATTTGAGAATTTAGTTTCATTTTTGTACATTTTGAGTACTCTGTAACTGCAAAATATGGGTATAGGGTTGGCACCAAATTTCTTTCCTCAGGTCAGATGTGTTCTTCGATAAGGGCAGGTCAGAGGCTGGGTATCCTACAGCAAGTGGCTCATCTCCTGATACCCTTATGCCTTTCTAACATTACAAGGCACTATGAACAACATGATAGAATATCTTTCACTTGTATTGATGAGTGCAGTGACTGTCAAGGAGTTTGTCACCATCCAGAACAAAGCAGTTTGCTTAAGTGGTATCTCACCCAATATCCCTAAACCACAGAAACGGCAGAATGTATAACCCTGTCAGGACGCTGGAGCAGGGATCCAATCGCAAACACAGTACTGTGCACACAGTGATATTAATTGAGTAACAAATCCAGAGGTGCAAACAAAGTCGGCGTCAAAGTTCAGGCAGAGATCAAAACATACTGAGAAATCGAAAAACCGGAATCGGGAAACAGGCAGAGTCGATATTCAAACAGATAGGGTACAGATACGAATGCTGGAAAGGCTCAGGAAACCTCACTGGCACAATCTGGCAACAAACAGGTGAAAACACAGGACTGAAATACACTGAGCAATAAACAGAGAGGCAGATGATAGGTGGAGCACAATGAGACAGAAGTGGCAGCAAAACAGGTAATAATGAGAAACAGGTGAGAGATGGAGTACTCAGTAATACCGGGGCCGGAGCAGAGCAGGATCGGGGACAGGAGCACGTGAGGCATGAAAACAAACAAGAACATATGGCACAGATTGGTGGCTAGGGGGAAAACACACAAAAAGACAAAGTTCAACTGGAGGTACTGACAGACCCACAAAATGAATTATGCTTTCTTCCCAGCAGCACATCCCAAGCCCATGACCTCTACTAAAGAAAGAGATAAAGGCAACATGTGCATATTAACATCTTCATCTACAGATTTCTTTCCAATTTCACACACCATTCTGACTTGGAAGTGTACCACTGGTCCTTCATTGTCTCTGGGTCTAAACCCTGGAACGATCTGCCCAGCAACACTGTGGGAGTATCTTCATCAGGAAGAAAGCAACTGTTGAATAAGGTGCCTTCATTCAAGAAGAACACTGTCTTCTCCATTCATGAGGGGCAAAATGTGCTGATCTCATGTAATGACTTCATATTGAACTACCTTTGATCATATTACAGTATAGTTGATCATTTGATAAAGTCACCACGTTAACCTAACTTAAGTTAATGGAGAGGAAAAATTCTGAAGTAAATTTATTATCAAAGTATGTATACTTTATAAACCTTGAGATTTGTCTCCTAACAGCAGGCCATAAAACAAAGAAACCCAAAAGAACCCATAAAAAATCTGTTAAACACCCTAATGTGCAGAGAAAAGAAAAAAAAAACAAATCATGCAAAGAATAACTACAAGCAAATAACGTTCTGAACTGAAGTCCACAAACAGAGTCCGAGTGAGGTCCATGGTTCAGTGAAGAGCTGAGTAAATGTCACAAAATAGTGAGCTGAACCGGCCTTGCCTTGCCTCGGGTCCCACCATTCCGTCTTTTTCGATCTCAGCTGGTGCCCAAATCACCATCCAAACATTGGGTTCTGTTGCTTCGATTCACCTTGGCCCCTGGACCCCCTGCCTCGATTCGATGTCTGGCATTTAAATTGACTGAACTTCGGGTCTTCTTCGCTCTCAGCGATGGGCCCACTGCCTTGCCTTGCCTTGGTTCTGTCACATCGGATTAGAACATTAGAAAGTTTTTGACAAGAACAGGCCATTTGGCTCAACAAAGCTTGCCAAATTCCTATTCACATAGTGTGTTGAAATAACTATCGAATTTAGATTTGGAAGTCTGTAAGGTACTACTCTCAGCTACACAACTGGGTAGTTGGTAGTTCATTCCATGTGACCATAACTTGCTGTGTGAAGAATTGCTTCCTGATGTTAGTCTGAAATCTTTTAACCAGTCTCCACCTATGGCCCCATGTCTTGATGATGGATTAACTTTGAAGTAGCAGCTGGCATCCACTTTACTTATATCCTTAATGATTTTGAACACTTCTTTCATGTCTCCTCATTCTATGTCTACTTAAGCTAAAAAGATTTAATTCCTTCAATCTTTCTTCATAGCTCATACCCTGCAGACCTGAATTGAGTCTAATCGTCCTTCACTGGACTTTCCCCAGTGCCTTCACATCCCTCACAAAATATGGAGATGAAAATTGCACGTGGTATTCAAGGTGTGGCCTCACAAGTGCATTATACAGCTTAAGGAGTTCTTGAGTTGAACTCCACTGAGTGCGTTATATAGCCCAACATTCTATTAGCCTTCTTAATCACTTCTGTGCATTGTCTAGATGTCGATAGTGATGAGTGTGCCAGGACACCCAAATCCTTCTCACACAGTGCACCTTCTAACTCAAACCCCCAGTGTTGCATATAGGAAGTAGAAATATTAGATTTAAATACTGTATATCTGCCATTTATCTGCCCACATCTGGATTTTGTTTAGATTAGATTAACTGTATTGATTCTGCTGCCTGAATGTTATCAGCCTGCACCCCCCGCCCAATTTTGTGTCATCAGCAAACTTTACTAGTTTACTTATCATGTGCTTATCCAAACCATTAATGTAAATTGAAAACAGCAGTGGCCCCAAAGCTTATCCCTGCGGAACCCCACTTTTAACATCTTTTAGGTGTGAAAATAATGCTCTCACCATGACTCATTTTCTGTTTTTGAGCTAATTCAGCACCCATTTGCACACCTCCTGTAATTTGATTATTCGCCTCTCATGGGCTATCTTGTCAAAAGCCTCTGAAAGTCCAAGTAAATGATATCAACTGCTCTATCGTTATCATAAATTTTAGTTTCCTCTTCATAGAACTCCAGCATATTAGTAAAACATGATTTCCCCTTTCTGAACCCATGCTGGCTTTCTGCTAACAGGCTTGTTCTTATTAGTTGCATTAATATCTCAGTTTTTGTTACTGTTTCCATCATCTTGCCTTTGATACACATTAAGCTTACTGATCTAGAGTTAGCAGGGATAGTACTGTCATCCTTTTTATATACTTGGACAACATTAGCCCATTTCCAGTCCTTAGGGATTTCACCAGTCTTCACGGACTTTTGAAAAATACATGTTAGAGGTTTGTATATATAATCACAGACCTCTTTAAGTACCCTTTGATAAATGTTGGCCGGCCCTGGAGATTTATTAACTTTCAGCCTCTTCAGCTGAAGCAGGACTTCACTTTCTTAGATCTCTAAGTCACTTAAACCAACCTTATTTTTCTCTACACTTACTGGCATTTTGCTAACATCTTCGCTGGTGAATACTTAAGCAAAATATGAGTTAAGAGTATCTGCTATGTCCTTCCTTGCATAACTTAACACGAGATTATTATTCCTAATACACTTAACTTCCCCCTTGACTTTTCTTTTACCTCTAAAGTATCGGAAAAAATCCCTTAGGGTCAATCTTAGCATCATCAACAACATCCTTCTCAACCTTCCTTTTGGAAATCTGGATTTCCCTCTTATATTTTCATATGCCCTGTGGTTAACATCATTACAATTTCTTCTGTATTCGTTATATAGCTGTCTTTTCTTCAATGCTTTTTATGCATATGTTTCTTCATCCATGCAGTTGATCTATTGTTTTTTTATTGCTTCTTCCAACCTTGCGTATGAACATATCCTGCACTCAGTGTATTACCTCTTTAATCGAACGCATTGTTCCTCACTTGACTCAACGTCAAGTAGTTACTTCTAGTTTACCTTCTGAGGTCTTTGCCACATCTGCACAAACTTTGCCTTTCTGAAATTCAATTCATATTCAGTTTTTTAGTGACGTACTCTCTCAAAAAATCTTTGAGACTAACAATGTTATTTATAATGACTTGTTCCTAAAGGCTCAACAACTTCCTTACTCAAAATTCTGTTCTGATTGTTAAAGAATATCAAATCTAGACAGGCCTCTTCTCTTGTTGGTGCATTAACATACTGAGTCAAAAAAACAATCGTTCAATAACTCAGTGAATTCACTTTGCCATAATCCATTAGTCACTGGGTTCTCCCACTCAATATTTGGGAAATTAAAGTCACCCATAAGTATAACGTAACCCTCAGAACTTGTTTTTTTTAAGCAACACTTTCAGTACGCTGGATGAACTCAACAGGTCGGGCAACATTAGTTAGAAACGATGAGTCGACGTTTTGGGCTGGAACCCTTCGTCAGGACTGAAGAATGAAAGCTGGGGAAGGATTTGAAGAATGCTTGTAGCTTCAGTTGAAAGACCAGTAATCTGAAAGACAAAGGGGTGGGGGAGGGGAAGCATTGACGTCATAGCCCTGAAAACAATGGGTGGTAGAAGAAGGGGGCGGAACCATGAGGGAGCTGGGGGAGGGGGGTAGAGTGAAATAGGGAAAGAAGAAGGGAAGGGGAGGGAATTACTGGAAGTTGGAGAATTCTATGTTCATACCAAGGGGCTGGAGACTACCTAGACGGTATATGAGGTGTTGCTCCTCCAACCTGAGTTTAGCCTCATCATGGCAGTAGAGGAGGCCAGGCATGGACATATCTGAATGGGAGTGGGAAGCAGAGTTGAAGTGGGTGGCTACCGGGAGATCTTGTCTGTTGTGGTGGACAGAGTGGAGGTGCTCGACGAAGCGGTCCCCCAATCTGCGTCAGGTTTCATTGATGTAGAGGAGGCCACACCGGGAGCACCGGATGCGATCGATGACCTCAACAGACTCACAAGTGAAGTGTTGTCTCACTTGGAAGGACTGTTTGGGGCCTTGAATGGTTGCAAGAGATGAGGTGTAGGGACAGGTTAAGTTTGTTTTTTTTTAATATTCTGATAGAGTTGTTCAATAAAATCACTATCAGCATGGGGGGTGGGGTCTATAAGATACACCCATTGTTATTCATTTATCCTTATAGCTTTCAATTGTCACCCAGATTTCTTCACTTAGTCTCAATTCATCTCTTACCATAAGTAGTCTCACATTTAAATTCTCTCTTATGCATATGGCCACTCATCCAGCTTTATGATCTTGCCAGTCTTTCCAAAGTAAATTATATCCTTCAATACTATATCCATCACCATCCTTTGAGATCAGCCAGATTTCAGTTATTGCTATTATATCATGCTTACATGCACTTGCATATAATTCCGGCTGGTTTAGTTTATTTTCAATACCTCTTGCATTTACACACGCCATGCTTAGTCTATTACTGATGTTTTTCATCCTATTCAGACCCATTTTTATATCTTTGAAGCCTATAATCGCTTTATGTCCTAATATATTATTCTCCACTAAGGTGTTCAAAGATTTGAGCCTGGCCTGTTCTAAGTTCCCTGAACCCCTGCCCCCCCCTGCATTCGCTGGTTTAAACGGTCCTCAGCTAACTGAGGCATACGCCTGCCCAGTACATTGGTGCCTCTATGGTTCAAATGCAACCGGTCCTGGCAGTACAGATTCCACCTGCCCAACAGGCACCCCAATGTCCCATAAACCTATGTCATCTAACCTACACCATGATTTGAGCCATGTGTTAAAATCTTCTAATTTCCTCCAGCTTACCTGGACTGGCATGTGGCATAGGCAGAACTTTCAAGAAGACCACTTTGTCAGTTATGCCCTAAACTTTCCAGCTAACTCTTTAAATTTGTCTTGCAGAACTGAATGCCTGCCCTTTCCTATGTCATTTGTTCCAATGTGGGCATTGACTACTGGATCCACCCCAGCTCTGGTCAGGAGCTTATCTACTCATCCAGGGAGGTCTCTTACTTATGCTCCTGGTAGATAACACATGGTATGAGTCTCCTTGTCAGAACACACATTATTCTCAACTCCACTGATAATTGAGTCCTCTACTATCACTACTTCCTTTTTATGGGGTTTAAGTTCAGGATTAGAGAGCGTCCTGTTGGGCCCCTTTGTCCTGCCTACCACCTCAGAACTTTCACGGTCATTGTCGAGCATTGCTAGACGTTCAAAATGGTTAGACACTTCCACCTCTGGGGATGATTCTCCTGGACAGTGTGAGCCTCTTACCCTGTGTTTCCTTCCTATAGTTACCCACTAGTCTCTTTCCTTCTGGTCTGGAGTATTAAACTGTGGCTCTCTTATGGTGCACACTGTCTCCCTAAAGGACATCTGGCAGTTCTCCACAACATCGCAGGTCAGCTACCTCCTCTTCAAGTTCAGCCACCTTGTTTCATATGGTGTTGGATTACCTGGAATTTCTCAGATATGAACTCTCCAGGGGAGCAAGTTTCCATGAATCCGAATGTAAAACATAGAAACATAGAAAACCTACAGCACAATACAGGCCCTTCAGCCCACAATGCTGTGCTGAACATGTACTTTCTTTAGAAATTACCTAGAGTCATGCATAGCCCTCTATTTTTCTAAGCTCCACGTACCCATCCAGGAGTCTCTTAAAAGACCCAATCATATCCGCCTCCACCACTGTCACTGGCAGTCCATTCCATGCACTTACCACTCTGCGTAAAAAAAACTTACCCCTGACATCTCCTCTGTACCTACTTCCAAGCACCTAAAAACTGTGCCCTCTCGTGCTAGCCATTTCAGCCCTGAAAAAAAGCCTCTGACTATCCGCATGATCAATGCCTCTCATCATCTTATACACCTCTATCAGGTCATTTCTCATCCTCCACTGCTCCAAAGAGAAAAGGCCGAGTTCACTCAACCTATTCTCAAAAGGCATGCTCCCCAATCCAGACAACATCCTTGTAAATCTCCCAATGGACCAGAACTGAGCACAGTACTCCAAGTGGGGTCTGACCAGGGTCCTATATAGCTGTAACATTACCTCTCGGCTCTTAAAATCAATCTCAAGATTGATGAAGGCCAAAGCACTATATGCCTTCTTAACCACAGAGTCAACCTGCGCATCAGCTTTGAGTGCCCTATGGACTTGAACCTCAAGATCCCTCTGATCCTCCGCACTGCCAAGAGTCTTACCATCAATACTATATTCTGCCATCATATTTGACCTACCAAAATGAACCACCTCACACTTATCTGGGTTGAACTCCATCTGCCACTTCCCAGTCCAGTTTTGCATCCTATCGACGTCCCATTGCAACCTCTGACAGCCTTCCACACTATCCACAACACCCCCAACCTTTATGCCATCAGCAAATTTACTAACCCATCCTTCCACTTCCTTATCCTGGTCAATTATAAAAATCACAAAGAGAAATGGTCCCAGAACAGATCCCTGAGGCACACCATTGGTTACCAACCTCCATGCAGAATAGGACCTATTTGCAACAACTCTTTGTCTTCTGTGTGCAAGCCAATTCTGGATCCCCAAAGCAAGGTCCCCTTACTTTCTCAATAAGCCTTGCATGGGGACCTTATCAAGTGCCTTGCTGAAATCCATGTATACTACATCTACTGCTCTACCTTCATCAGTGTGTTCAGTCACATCCTCAAAAAATTCGATCAGGCTCGTAAGGCATGACCTGCCCTTGACAAAGCCATGCTGACCATTCCTAATCATATCATACCTCTCCAAATGTTCATAAATCCTGCCTCTTTTCCATCAATTTACTAACCACTGAAGTAAGACTCACTGGTCTGTAAATAAGGGAACAACATCGGCAGCCCTCCAATCCTCTGGAACCTTTCCCGTTGATGATGCAAAGATCATTGCCAGAGGCTCAACAATCTCTTCACTCGCCTCCCACAGTAGCCTGGGGTACATCTTGTCCAGTCCTGGAGACTTTTCCAGCTTGATGCTTTCCAAAAGCTCCAGCACATCCTCTTTCTTAATGTCTTTATGCTCAAGCTTTTCAATCTGCTGTAAGTCATCCCTACAATTGCCAAGATCCTTTTCCATAGTGTATACTAAAGCAAAGTATTCATTGGGTACCACTGCTATCTCCTCCGATTCCATACACACTTTTCACTGTCACACTTGATTGGTCCTATTCTGTCATGTCTTATCCTCTTGCTCTTCACATACTTGTAGAATGCCTTGGGGTTTTCCTTAATCATGTCCACCAAGGCCTTCTCATGGCCCCTTCTAGCTCTCCAAATTTCATTCTTAAGCTCCTTCCTGCTGGCCTTATAATCTTCTAGATCTCTATCATTACTTAGTTTTTTGAACCTTTCATGGGCTTTTCTTTTCTTGACTAGATTGACAACAGCCTTTGTATGCCATGGTTCCTGTACCCTACCATCCTTTCCCTGTCTGATTGGAACATACCTATGCAGAACACCATGCAAATATCCCCTGAAAATTTGCTACATTTCTGCCATACATTTCCCTGAGAACGTCTGTTATGCTTCCAATTTCCTGCCTGATAGCTTCATATTTCCTCTTACTCTAGTTAAACGCTTTCCTAACTTGTCTGTTCCTATCCCTCTCCAATGTTATGGTAAAGAAGATAGAATTGTGTTCATTTTCTCCAAAATGCTCTCCCACTGAGAGACCTGACACCTGACCAGGTTCATTTCCCAAAACCAGATCAAATACAGCCTCTCCTCTTGTAGGCTTATCTACATATTGTGTCAGGAAACCTTCCTGAACACACCTAACAAACTCCACCCCATCTATACCCCTTGTTCTAGGGAGATGCCAATCAATATTTGGGAAATTAAAATATTCCACCACAACAACCCTGTTATTATTACACCTTTCCAGAATCTGTCTCCCTATCTGCTCCTTGATGTTGCTGTTACTATTGGGTGGTCTATAAAAAACACACAGCAGAGTTATTGACCCCTTTCTGCTTCTAACTTCTGCCCACAGAGACTCAGTAGACAATTCCTCGATGACTTCCTCCTTTTCTGCAGCCGCGACACTATCTCTGAGCAACAGTGCCACGCCCCCACCTCTTTTGCCTCCCTCCCTCTCCTTTCTGAAACATCTATAACTTGGCACTCTAAGTAATCATTCCTGTCCCTGAACCATCCAAGTCTCTGTAATGGCCATAACATTACAGTTCGAAGTACTGATCCATGCTCTAAGATCACCAGCTTTGCTCATGATGCTTCTTGCATTAAAATAGACACATCTCAAACTATCGGTCTGAGCGCATCCCTTCTCTATCACCTGTCTATCCTCACTCTCATACTGTATGCAAGCTTTCTCTATTTGTGAGCCAACAGCCCCTTTCTCCGGCTCTTCAGTTCGGTTCCCACCCCCCAGCGATTCTAGTTTAAATTCTCCCCAACAGCCTTAGCAAACCTCCCTGCCAGGATATTGGTCCCCCTCAGATTCAAGTGCAACCCGTCCTTTTTGTACAGGTCACGCCTGCACCAAAAGAGGTCCCAATGATCCAGAAATCTGAGTCCCTGCCCCCTGCTCCAATCCCTCAGCCACACATTTTTCTTCTACCTCACTCTATTCCTATTCTCACTGTTGTGTGGCACAGGCAGTAATCCCGAGATTACTACCTTTGAGGTCCTGCTTCTCAACTTCCTTCCTATCTCTCTGTCATCTGTTTTCAACAAGCAAGACTCACTTTATAGAGGCTGTATTATTATACATTTAGGGGGGATGAAAATTACTGAAATGATTGTATTTATTCAAATTCTTAAAAGTAAACTACTATTTATACTACTATCCCTACTTTGCTCCCAATGTACCAGATAGCGCCTAATGTCTAACGTGTGCTTGAAACTTCGCCGGAGTTTCTAGGTTTGCGTTTTCTGATCAATTCACATTCTGCGCCGGTAAACTATACCTGAAAGTGACTTTTGGTCCTGCCTAATTCGGCCTACAACAACCTCACCACTATCTAATTATTGGCTCGCTTTCTCGTTGAAAACACGCGAAGCGCCCCTTTTTCCACTAGCGCTAGTGACCTGCTTATGCAAAGGCGAAAAAACTTATCGCCCAAAACAAGTGATAGGCCAGAAAAAAAACGCTTTGCGGCCCCTGTAAGGCATCCAAACACAAGTTATATAAACCGCCACATCAAAAATTTAAAACGGAACGAAAGAATGCTCATCCTCTCACACTCTCTCAAACAGCACGCACCACAGGGCCGGAGTCCGCTGCACCATGGGGCTGGAGACCACTGCACCACGGGGCCGGAGTCCGCTGCCCCAGCACTAGCGCCAGCACAACCTGCCTCCAAGTCCAAAGGGAAGTTACAGACTATTGCTTGTGATGATCGTTTGCCAGAGAGAATGACTAACGAAGTATTTAGTTGTTTACCTTGTTTCATCAGCCACTAGCCAGAAGCCACTGAGGTTCACCAGTGCCATCTTAAACCAGAAATAGTACTTACTGAAGATTAATGACTTGGAGTATTGAGGCTTATCTGAGTAGACCTGCAAAGAAGTCTTAAATCTAAATAACACACACAACTGCTTAAGATTATGCAACTGAAACTTCTCATCAGTTTGATGACATTCCATAAGTAAACCCTGCCTAAATGGATAATGAAACTATTCATTTTTGGGTTTCTGTTTTTCTAGATTAATATTTGATACGTGTCATAGAAATATACATGGAAGTTAAGATTCTAAATGCAAGTTTTCATCAAAATGTAAATGAATTTCAGTTGTGGCATGTAATATGTGAAAGTGCATTGTAATTTTACAGCTGCTTTTTAACAAGAATCAATAACAAAGTTTAGACATTCCACCGTGATACAACACTTGGCGGCACAGGAGGTCGTTCCTGCCTGTGGCCATCGAATGTGCAGCTCCTCCCGTGGAGGGTCAGACTCCCTGAGCCAATAGACTGGTCCTGGACTTATTTTCCATCTGGCATAGTTTGCATTTTGTTGTTTGATTGTTGGGGTTTTTTGTATTGCTATATTTACGCTATTTATTTGTTATATTGCTCTATTCTTGGTTGGTGCGGCTGTAACGAAACCAAATTTCCCTCAGGATTAATGAAGTATATCTATCTATCTATCTATCTATGTACCCAAGTGTCTGGCAGTTAATTGAAAGCAACATAATAGTGTCCTTCTTCATTTATTAAGATTCTTTATTTTTCCTTTATACTAATGGCATCTCAAAGTTCAAAAAGTTCAAAGTAAATTTATAAGCAAAGCACATATATATCACCATATGCAACCCTGAGATTAATTTCCTTCCAAGCATACTCAATAATTCTATAGAATAATAACCCAAACAGAATCAATGAAAGATCGCACCAACTTTGAGCCTTCAACCAGTGTTCAAAAGACAACAAGCTGCAAATACAAAAAGAGAGAAATAGTAATCAATAAATAAGCAATAAATATCAATAACATGAGATAAGGAGCCCTTGAAAGTGAGTGTATTGGTTGTGGGAACATTTCAGCAATGGGGCAAGTGAAGCAGAGTGAAATTTTTCCCTTCAGTTCAAGAGCCTGATGGTTGAGGGGTAATAACTCTTCCTGAACTGGGTGGGGTGAGTCATCCAGGTTCTGTCCATGGTAATCCTTTTCTTCTCTTGTAATGTTTACTGCATGAAGAATAGCTACGTTGGGGACTGGATCTCTCCCCCTTGGCTCTATTTGTGACTATTGGATGGTCTCGGGTCAGGATAAGTCTAAGCAATTGCAGACAAGGTTCAAATGCCGTTCTTACACCAGACAAAGCACTGACAGGTAAATGCTGCCAGACACAATACGTTTCAATAGGTGATTTAATGCTGTGGAAGAACTCGTCCACTAATTGTTACACATATCTGTGAGAAAATACATGTGTCCTTTCTTAAAGCTAGATCTGAAACCAGACCATCATGGGTGAGGCAAACTAAAAGAGCTGTGGTTTATTACTTTTATCTTGATAGTGCTGGCTGCTTCATGTCCAGCTGAAGTCAATATGGAGTTGAACTGACAATGAGGTAAAAGGGTGATGTCCAATATTGTCATGTTTCTGGTCCTATTATGGGAACAATTACTCAGTTAACTGCAGGTAACCTTTCACCATATTCATACATCTCCAGAACCCCAGGGATTGGTAGTTTAGGGTATTTATGTTCCCTTGTTGGTTCTCACATAAGTGCATTTACTATCATTTTTTGCATAATTCTCATTTTGAATGTCTATTTGTTGTAACAGGGTAAGGAAGCAACACTAGTGGAGGAGGCAATTGAAGCAAGATAATAAAGGTTTCATTAAAAACCCTGGAGAAAATTGAAAAATATTTAAATAAAAATCATAATAATTACTGAAATCTAAAATTAAAACTGTAGGTACTGGAATATTCAGAAAAATAAAGAAACAGAATCAATGTTTTAGATGATTTGAAACATTAACTCTGTTCTCTTTTCACAGATGCTGCCTGATCTGTTTTCCATGGTTTTTCTTTGTTTCATGGCTATCTGGAGAAGAAGAATCTCAGAGTTGTATACTACATACCTACTTTGATAATGAATGAAACTTTGAACACTTTTGAACCTTTAAACCTGTTGTGTATTTCCAACATGCTCCACTAGTGAGTGAATATTTAAAAGTCTGACAGTTGAGAGTTGTGTGGAAGTCTGTAGGGTCAATGACAGACATTACATTACGTAGTGACAGGATTGTGATTTCTATACCAGCACTCGTCCTGCTTCTGCAAGATACAAGGGATCCCAGACATACTTGGGCCCAACAACATTTTTGTCACCTGTTGAGCCATATCTGCAGAAATAAACTTTCAACCTGCTAATGGAATCAATCACAAACAAGAGGAAATCTGCAGAATGCTGGAAATCAAAGCAACACACGTAAAATGCTGAAGGAAATCAGCAGGCCAGGCAGCATTTATGGAAAAGAGTAAACAGTTGGCATTGCAGACCGAAACCCTTCATCAGGATTGGGAAAAAAATGAGGTATGGGGAGGGGAGGAGGAAGTAAAAGGTAGTAGATGGCAGGTGAAACTGGGAGGGGGAGGGGTGAAGTAAGGAGCTGGGAAATCAGACGGTGAAAGAGATAAAGAAGTGGAGAAGGGGGAATGTGAAGAGGACATGTCCCTACATCTCCTCCCCTCACTACCATTCCAGTAATTGCTCCCCTCCTTCACCATTCCCCATTCCCATTTCCCTCTCTGATCAATCCCTGTCCATTACCTCCCACTGGTGCTCCTCCCCCTTGCTTTTCTTCCATGGCCTTCTGTCCTCTCCTGTCAGGTTCCCCTTTCTCCAGCCGTTTATATTTTACATCGATTGACTTCCCAGCTCTTCATTTCACCCCTCTCATTCTCCTGGTTTCAACTATCACTTACCAGCTTGTACTTATTCCTCCTCTCCCTCAGCATCTTACGCTGACTTCTCATCTCTTTCTGCAGTCTTGATGAAGGGCTTTGGGCTGAAACACCAATTGTTTACTCTCCTCCATAGATGCTGCCTGGCCTGCTGAGTTCCTCCAGCATTTTGTGTGTGTTGCCAATGAAACCAGTCATTGGATGAATAAAGGAGTCTTCCCCATGGAGGCCTCAAATCAGTAGTGAAAAACAAATCCTTTAATTAAACACCCCTACACTGTAACAATCCTCTCAACAACTCCAAGCTTGTGACCTTCACAGTACATAATTCCACCCACTGATCCATTTGACAGCCCCCAATATCTTGACCACCAAGCTGGATCTCTCCCTCTAACATGCCCCAAGTCATGTCATTACCAACCTGCAACCAACAAACCAACAAGTGATCACTGTACCAGCTGACAATGGTCACAGGCTGATAACCACCTTGACAACTCCCTCTCCACATCTCTCCCCATTATTGATGCCCAACAGGCAATCCTCCTTGCTTAACAGCTCAATGCCCAACTTTTCCTTTGTTCTCTGGTCTTTACCAGCCCCCCAAAACCTACACCCCATTGACCAGGCTCGTTCCACTGCAAGTCATATTTCCTTGGCATGTTCCACACTGACAAAACTTGCAAGGGAGAGGCCATATCTATTATAAGTTCTCTCTACCAGCACTCAAGTGAAATTGCGTCGTGTATTGTCACATGCACAGGTTCGAAGTTCAAAGTAAACTTATTATCAAAACACCCTGTCATGCTGAACGCACGGTGGGGTACATGTACAATGAAAAACATATAGCAGCATCATGGACACAAAGATACAGACACAAACAAAATTTCAATTACATCAGGCAGAGGACAGAGAGGGAGAAAATGGACTAAGGTTTTATTTTAGCACAAAATAAAGATACACTCAGTGGACCTACAGACTATGCATTTGTGAGCCCATCTTTACTAGCAGATTGCACCTAAATGCAAGTTCTTCATTAAAGTAACTCAATCCTCACAGCATTGCATATATAGTGCAGAGCACAGAATGTAGCTGTGGAATTTCAGTGGATGTCTCCCAGCTGGCTGATGTTTTTAAGCAAAGAAACCAAAATCCTGGGAATTCATGTGCTGCAGCTCTGATCCCCATCAGGTGTATAATAAATTTAATGGTGTTCAAGTGTAGTGAGTTTATAACCATGTGCAGAATGCAAATAAAAGGTAATAACTAAAACAAAAAATGACCGGTAAACAATTGCTTCCAGCTGCCCCCTAATTAACAGCATCAGTTGTGATTTTTATATCCCCTGCTATAATTAAATCTGCTATTCGTGTTATTTAGGGTACCAGAGTAAAAGAATTCAGTTTTATGATCCATTTAAAGAACTGTGCCTGGCTAAAATGATCTGTTTAAAAGTAACTTAAAAGAAGTTTATCATATAACAATCTTCACCTGTAGTCTGAAGTCTATTAGTTAGAGATAATTTACATGATTGGAAATACCTTTTCAACTGCTTATATCTGCTCAGAATTACGTGTTTCCTGACACAAAGCATGTTATCCTGCAGTTTACGTTAATCACCTGCTTGCTTTCTCTCCGAGATGACCTTTCCTGTTAGAATTCACCCAAACCTTTGTGGTCTGTTTCTAACTTATGAGGAGCGAGTGTTTTTGGGAACCAGTTGTCAACGATGGCTATGCCAGCTGATCAACGTGGGCAGGTTGGAGGAAAACATTATGCTGAGTAGTACTGGGTGTACATTGCCAAAACTGATTGATGACTACGTAATATATATATAAAGGCTGGCAGGGGCAATTAAGGTCAATTGGCAGAACTTGGCACTGGTCACTGAAATTAGAACCACAAGTGAAAAATATACTCAAAGGTCCTGTTTAACAGGGTCTCGCCTTGATTCTTAAGTAAAACCAGACCATTTAAAGAATAAAAATATTCTGCATAATCCAAGACCAACATTGACTTATGTAGTTATTATTTTTAGGAAACTGTTTCTGAAACAGTTAAATGTTGAAATATCTTTCAGATATTTCATAGATTGGTGGCACATGTTCTAAACATTGAATTGAATTGACTTTGTTACTTACATCCTTAATATACATGAGTAAAAACTTTACGTTATGTCTCTGTCTAAATGTGCAATTTTTAGTAATTAATAATAAATAGTATGTACAACAGGATAGTCAATATAACATAGAAATACAGTTGTATCAGCATGAATTAATCTGTCTGATGGCCTGGTGGAAGAAGCTGTCCCGGAGCCTGATGGTTCTACCTTTTATGCAGCAGTACTGTTTCTCGGATGGTAGCAGCTGGAACAGTTTGTGGTTGGGGTGACTTGGGTCCCCAGTGATCCTTCGGGCCCTTTTAATGCACCAGTCTTTGTAAATGTTCTGAATTGTGGGAAGTTCACATCTGCAGATGTGCTGGGCTATTAGCACCACTCTCTGCAGAGTCCTGTGATTGAGGAAGGTACAGAAGGTAAACAGGGAACATGGCTGTGGATAGAGTGATGAAGTGC
Organism: Mobula birostris; assembly: GCF_030028105.1. Classification (NCBI taxonomy): domain Eukaryota; kingdom Metazoa; phylum Chordata; class Chondrichthyes; order Myliobatiformes; family Myliobatidae; genus Mobula; species Mobula birostris. Next base: position 25,112,912 of record NC_092393.1, read on the forward strand.
ATTTGCTGGAAAATCAAAAATGTTCGATGTTCTTTTATTGTATTGCTTGCTTTAGACATCATTTTACCCATTGTCTTTAATGTGCCACTCTCTAGGTTAAACTGATAATGTAAGAGGCTGCAGTGGAAGAGAGAGGCAACTACATGGAGAGATCTGAATATTAGCAAGAGAGTTCTGCTACTAATGTGTTACTCATCCTGGAGACATAAGAATGATTGAGGAATGTTCACAGGATGAAATATAATTGAATGCTCAGAAAGTGAATATATTCATGTTTGTAGATTCTTGGACCAAAATCAATAGTGTTAACAGTATTCTCACTTCAATCAGTGTACTCCTAACATATTGAAAACCCTTGTTGCATGTTCTATTACTACCTTAATCATTAGTAAACAAATAAATTCCATTTATGCCTTACAGGTGATATTGCTCTATCACTACAGAAGCAACACTATTCACTCCACATGATTTGCTCAGTCTAATAAACAGTCTGAAAAAATTAAAACTTTGTCCTTTGGTGTCTTGCACAGTGGATTATTTGATATCTCTGTAGAAAGACTTCATGCCAGATCTTTCCACAAGAAGACAATGAATTCCTAGAGAAAAAGGTTAACCAACACTCAGCAGGAAGACAGAAGAGCCCTGTGCTTAGAAAAAATATGCACTTCTCTTGGAAGTTTTCATGCTTTATTGTTTTACAACATTGAATCATAATGGATTTAATTTTTTTTGACACTGATCAACAGAAAACGACTCTTGTGTCAAAGTGAAAACAGATCTCTACAAAGTAATCTGAATTAATTACAAAAATAAAACACAAAATAACTGATTGCACAAGTATAAACCCCCTTCAAGTCAGTATTTAACAGAAGCACCTTTGGGAGCAATTACAGCCTTGAGCCTGTGTCAACAGGTCCCTATCAGGTTTGTGATTTCCCCCCCATCCTTCTTTACAAAACTGCTCAAGCTCTGTCAGATTGCATGGGGATCATAAGTGAACAGCCCTTTTCAAGTCCAGTCACAAATTCTCAATCGGATTGAGGTCTAGACTCTGACTTGACCACTCCAGGACATTGTTGTTTTTAAGCTATTCCTGTGTAGCTTTGGTTTTATGCTTGGTCCTCTGTGCAGTGATCCTGATCATATCTAACAGGGTGACAAAATGGTTGGACAGAGTTTTTTCATGGCTTCATTTATTTGAAAAGTAACTTATGTTCTGGAGCTGGATCTCTTTTTATTGTAAACTTAAGGAGAAAATAGAAGAAAAAAGATCTTTAACCTACTGTGCAAACTACAAAATGCTTTACGTAACTGTTGTCGGATGGTCACAAACTCTGAAACTCCAGATCAGCAGGTTACAGTAGTACCTTTGTATAGTTAGAACCAGTGTAAGTCAAGGTGTTTGGTTTTAAGCCAGTAAACCTTTCCAGGCCAACTGCCTGCTGGCCATAGAACCCAAGTGAATAGTTGAGTTATTTAAACTTTTGAGAGGTATTTTATCAAACCATCTGTGGAATGAGGTACTTAGATAGAGAAGTTTTAATGTCCTTGGTTAATAAGTCACATGCTTTAATGATCAAACCTCAGCAATTTTTATTTTAGATTTTGAGTACACGCAGTCCTCTTTTATTGTCATTTAGTAATGCATGCGTTAAAAAATGATACAATGTTTCTCCAGAATGATATCACAGAAACACATGACAAACCGACTGAAAAGACTGACAAAAACTACATAATTATAACATATAGTTACAACAGTGCAAAGCAATACCGTAATTTGTTAAAGAACAGACCACGGGCACGGTAAAAAAGTCTCAAAGTCTCTCAAAAGTCCCATCATCTCACGCAGACGGTGAACCTCCAGCGCTGGAAACTTGCTGATGCAGCATCCCGGAAGCATCTGACCACAGTCCGACTCCGAGTCCGTCTGAAAACTCCGAGCCTCCGACCAGCTCTCCGGCACTGAGCACTGAGCACCATCTCTGCCGAGCGCTTTGACCCCGGCCCTGGCAACAGGCAATAGGCAAAGCCAAGGACTTGGGGCCTTCCCCGCTGGAGATTCTCGATCGCACAGTAGCAGTGGCAGCGAAGCGGGCATTTCAGAAGTTACTCCAGGTGTTCCTCCATGCTTCTCACAGCTGTCTCCATCAAATCAGGATTGTGCACGGCCTCCTAGTTAGCACATACGATATCACTCGGAACGGCCGTGTGCACTGCTTCGCGCCGCCATCTTCTCCTCCCTCCTTCTGTTTGAGCCATTCATTTCAGTCTGCTAAAGCTTAAAGGTCTTGGTTACATTTATAAGAGGCTAGTTTTGGTTCTGATTTCAGTCAGTCTGGAAATATTAAATGGGAATGTTTCCCCTTAAGTTTATTCTCCAGTATTTGCAAAAGTCTTGTGTTATCTTCAGTGGAAGGAGTTTCAATATTACAAGTTAAGTTTTCGATGGACTTATCACCAAAACGGAGCATAATTCTTTCCAGAAAGCTTTGAACATTGTCGTGCAGCCAAAGTACATTTGCAGCTTTACAGGAACACAACATGAGCAGCACATGAAAATTGAGGCAGAAAATGGTAGTTAAATTTCAAAAATCTTCAACAAAATGATATGACAATCACACAGAGGCAATTAATGCCTGTTTTTCCACGCCTTTCCTTAAAGTGACAGCTCACATTGGGCAGTATTCATAAGGTTTTGGTTATTTCCTGGTATTTTACCCAGAAGATTATTCTGCTGTGCTAGCACTGGCAGTTAGCGAGACATTCAAATATAGAGACTGTCACAGCTGAGCCCCAGTGTACTTTTCCTGCAGGGTTGATTAAATATTAATCAGGAGCGTGAACTGCAGTTTATTTTTCCCTTCCCTAATCCAGGGGGAAAGAGGGTTACTGTGGCCCCCACGTGGTTGCACTGTTATTAGAAAGTTCAGCAAAAGACTACAGGCTGCACTTAGGATTTCTTTGGTCTGAATGGTTCAGCACACCGTGCAGCATATTTGCTTGTGTACCCATAACAGGAGGCCATTTTGCTATTGGTGTCTGATCTAGAATGCACAATGCCTTCCAGTAATTAGGTATTAGGTTGTGGTGTCATTGTCAAGACATTTTGTTTTACTTTGTGTCACATGATTTACAGCTGCATAAGTAAAGCAGACAAACGTAGAAACAAAATAAGTTTGCTTTCTACTGGCCTTAATTTGATTAAGCCAATATTTCATTGCTCCAGATCGACCTGGTAAAAACAACTGGCCCCACTTCAAGTTTAGCTAAGTGGTAATTCCTTCAACACTCCCCCCGCCCCCCACCTTATCTCCTCTGAGGTAATTATACGCAGACTGTATCTCCTGTGTGGTAATTACAGTTTCACATCATTCCCACAGAGCAGATAATTCAGTGCAGATTAGTGTCAAATAGTCTAACTCATTTTTAACCTTGTTTACATTGGGCCCATTTTCCTGGAAACGAGCCAATTATTTAATCCCAGTTTGAAACTAATTTCACTGGTTACTAATACCCTGCCCATGAGACAATCACACCAGAGGACTGCTTTAGGGGAGAGAAAGGCCATTTGCAGATAATATTTTTAAATAAACCATAAAGCTTTGTAATGTGAGCCACAATGTATGACTTGACATATAACAGTAAGAGTTTTCTTTCGGCCACTTAATACGAAACTAAACTAAATATCTACTGATAGGTTTCCACTTTCCACATGCAGCACCTAATATCCTCCACCTCTAATTGTCATCACTCAGTCATTTGGTCTTTCTGTATTGTATTTGAAATCAAATGGCTTAAAAGCATGTGTGTTCCTTCCACCAGATTTTTCCCTACGGATCACAGAGAAAGAGTGGTATTCATTAGTTAATTCTTCAGTAACTTTTGAAAGAAAGACGTTAAATGATCCTCCAAGTTAATCACAGAATGGACAGAAAGTGCTGTGTGGCAAAGATTTTTCTTCAAGATTCCCATACCTTCACAGTTATAATAATCACCATGAAGACGCAGCTAAGAAATGAAGAGAAAAAACATTGCTTTTAAATTACGGTTAGTGCTGTAATTTATGAAGTGTGGCAGCCAATTTGCACATAGCAAGCTCCCACAAGCAGCTAAATAATTAAAACCTGTCAATTAATTTCAGGGACATACAGGACGTTGAAGGACAAAAAGAGGCCAGGAAACCTCACCTGCTTTTCTTTTCTGGGGGATAATTTGCAGCCACTTAGGAATACAGATGGAGACCTGGTGTAATGATTTATCCAAAAGACAGACCTCCAATACTATAGGTCTCTCACAGACCTACATTGACCTTGCATTCAGGCTTCAGAAACACGTCTTGAACTTATAAACCTTTATTGAGAGCCAAGAATGCAAAAGAAAGCAGATTTCCCTGTGGAGAATCAAAGATGGAATGGGTAGGAATTTTTCATGAGAAGCAAAAATGCAGCCACTGAGCCACACTGATTTTGCAATGTAAAATTTAATAATGATGTCCTTTTCTTCGCAGCCTTTGCATGTAAGAAGGATTTGTGGTGATGATTAGAAGCACTGATATATTGTATCTTTGATGAAAAATTCCTGCCTCTTTCCATCTTTCATTTTCCACAGGGAAATTTGCTTCCTTTTGAATTTTTTTCAAGCTGTGCATACAGTAATCCACGTTTTAAAATAGTTACTCCTGAAATGGAATCATCCACAAAGTTCATATATCTAAGGATTAACATAAAATGTCAAATGTAAAAAATTGACTAATTGATATGCAGTACTGCGCAAAAGACTTAGGTATATATATATATATAGCTAGGGTGCCTCAGATGTTTGCACAGTACTGTAGTAATTTTAAGTATTGCATTGCACTGATGCTACTACAAAATCAAAATCAAATTTCATAACATATATGAGTGATAATAAGCCTGACTCTGATTAGATTAGCTTATGAGAACACTCAGTCCTCATTTACTGTCATTTGGAAATGCATACATGCATTCAGAAATGATACAATGTTTCTCCAGAGTGATATCACAGAAAACAGGACAAACCAAAGACCAACACTGACAGAACCACATAATTATCACATACAGTTAAGGCAGTGCAAAGCAATACCATAATTTGATGAAGAACAAACCATGGGCACTGTAAAAAATGTTTCAAAGTCCCTGAGTCGATCGACTCCCGAGTCCCCGATAGCAGGCGGCAAAAGGGAGAAACTCCTTCCCATAAACCTCCAGGCACCATCAACTTGCAGATGCCTTGGAAGCAGCCGACCACAGCGTTCACTGAGTCCATCCGTCTGAAAACTTTGAGCCTCCAACCAGCCCCTCCGATACAGCCTTCCGAGTGCCATCCTCTGCAGAGTGCCTTCGACCTCGCCCCAGCCGCTGAAACACGCAAAGCCGAGGATTCGGGGCCTTCTGCTCCGGAGATTCCGGTTATCACACAGTAGCAGCGGCAGCGAAGCGGGCATTTCAGAAGTTTTCCAGCTGTTCCTCCGTACCCTCACGTCTGTCTCCATCAAATCAGAATTGTGCACGGTCCCCTACTTGACAGATTACAGATATCATTCACCGGAGAGGCCGCGCGCGCTGCCGTCACGTCGCCATCTTCTCCATATGGTTCTCCATTGTGGATTGAGAGTGCAAAGGGGGCAGGGAGAGGGAATCATGGTTGGGAAAAGAAGGTAGAGGGGAGCGAGCGGGAAGCACCAGAGAGATGTTCTGCAATGATCGTTAAACCGATAATTTGGAATCAAATGACCTTGCCAGGTATCTCGGGGCTGGGTGTGTCTGGACCCATGCCATTCGCCGTGCCTAGCATTCCTTCTCTGCAACCCTCCTGCAGCACTCCACCACCACCATTCCCAACATCGTTTGCCCCCCCAGATTTACTAACTCACTCTGCTCCATGTTGACAAATACAGAACAGTACAAAGGTCTGAGGCACTTTAGCTATATATACATATATGTACCTAAGACTTTTGTGTGGTACTGTTAAAGTAAATCAATCAAGTGCCAAATTAAAAGGATACAATCAACTTTAATATGTTAGAATATAAAAGCCAAATAGGAATTTTAGAAACATTGTTTTTTTCCTACCAAAACCCACACCGTTACACAGTTTAGAGCTATTTATTTCAAACTTAATCTGTGTCAGCATAGGCAAATCTAACTTTATGTCTGCTTCCCTGATTCCATATGGAGATGTTTAACTCTGCTCAGTAGCACTTGATGGCCCAGTTATGGCTAGGAGTTTGCCAGCATGATTTGAAACTTTGGTTTGAATCTAAAATGGCCAATATCAGATCAGTCACCTGATCTCTTCTGATTTTCCTTTCCATGGGTTTCAGGTTAAATACATAATCAGAAATGACACTTACTGTAGTACTAAAAGCATGTGTTTTAAAGATGCAATCCTTTGAACACTTCCTCAGGTAGGTGGTAAGAGCCCTGTGAATTGTTCAACAGTGAACAAGAAAATCCTGCTGATGTTCTGACTAAAAGCTATTTCAATATTAATAGTAGAAGGTGTTTGTTCACCTAACTGATTGTTATGTGTGGAATTTTCCTGTGCGGAAATTTACTGTTTCCTAAGTGCTTCACACACACCTTTAGTGCTTTTATTCATGTGGAAAGAGTGAGAAAAAGCAACGAGGTCTGTGTGAGGAACTCAGCAGCTCAGAGAGCATCCATGGAAAGGAATAAAGAGTTGACATTTCAGACCAAGACCCTTCATCTGATGAACGTCAACTCTGTATTCCTTTCCATAGATGCTGCCTGACCTCCTGAATTCCTCCAGAATATTGAGTGTGTTGATTTGAAGTTCCAGCATCTGCAGAATTTCTTGTGTTCAATATACTGAAACACATTAAGTACATACAGGTTCTTCTCCTGATCTGCCTGCAATCAGTAACAGTGGAAAGACTAATGTTTAGGTTCTGTTGTTCACAACCTCAATTCCTCTCAAAGCTAATGAATTTCTGAAGTCAGTAACTTTTTCAAAGGTCCTGTTTTTCACAAAACAATCTCTTGGAAAAAAAACAACTGGCCCACAACTCCTTTCCTAATATTGTTGGTTGATGGCTGTATATTGTTTTGAATATTGATGTCGTTCTTGGGCAGTTTATCTGGTCTTGTGGGTTCTGAGACGGCTAATGAGCCTATGTCAGAACTATAGATTCTTCCATAGATAGGTCGGGTGAGTTTATAAGTAGTTTGTGAGGTGGTCTATTCCCTCCATAGTTTACATTGAAAACAACCAGACACCCAATGCATAGTTGAGATTTTCAAATCCCATCCTGAATGCTTCTTCTGAACCTTAGGACTAGTCAATTGGAACACTGAATTTCTTCAAGGAAACTTTGAATGCATCCTTTTTTTCTATTCCTCTCTCCACCTCACAATAACAGAGACGGAATAAATTATCTGTTTTTGGGAATCTAGAGTCAGGAATGCAAACAATATAACCATACCAAAAGGAACTGATTGAATGCGTTTGTTGGGAATTATGACCTGGGAGAGGACATTGATGTGGTTTGTTATGAAACTTAGAAACATAGAAACATAGAAAAATAGGTGCAGGAGTAGGCCATTCGGCCCTTCGAGCCAGCACCGCCATTTATTATGATCATGGCTGATCATCCAACTCAGAACCCTGCACCAGCCTTCCCTCCATACTCCCTGATCCCCGTAGCCACAAGGGCCATATCTAACTCCCTCTTAAATATAGCCAATGAACTGGCCTCAACTGTTTCCTGTGGCAGAGAATTCCACAGATTCACCACTCTCTGTGTGAAGAAGTTTTTCCTAATCTCGGTCCTAAAAGGCTTCCCCTTTATCCTCAAATTGTGACCCCTCGTTCTGGACTTCCCCAACATCAGGAACAATCTTTCTGCATCTAGCCTGTCCAATCCCTTTAGGATTTTATACATTTCAATCAGATCCCCCCTCAATCTTCTAAATTCCAACGAGTACAAGCCCAGTTCATCCAGTCTTTCTTCATATGAAAGTCCTGCCATCCCAGGAATCAATCTGGTGAACCTTCTTTGTACTCTCTCTATGGCAAGGATGTCTTTCCTCAGATTAGGGGACCAAAACTGCACACAATACTCCAGGTGTGGTCTCACCAACTAAGAGGATTTTGCAGATGAAGATTTGACGGTCTTTTTCTGGAGCCCTAAGGTGCCTGCTGTAGGTAGTACAGGTCTCAGAAGCGTACAAGAGGGCAGGGTTCATTATTTCTCCAGTATGCCACGTGTTTTGTGCTAGATCTGATGTCTCAATCTTCAAACAACCTTTGAAATCATGGAACAATTTCATCACTCACATTTGTCCATGTTCTTTAATGTTTTGGAGGACAGTACAGTGCAGAATGGATCAGAACCTTTCACCTATGGATGATATTATGCAAGTTAATGTGCAGCCTTGTGCCTACACCTCTGCACCAGTTTTATCATATGTTCTAAAACCTCCTTATGAAGGATGGCAACACATCCTGCTTGTTTTTTCTCCAATAACATGTCCTTGGATATTAATAATAATAATAATAATAATAATAACAATAAGTACATTATTGATCCCAGGTGGGAAATTCTTGTACCATGTTAAAGGTGCTTTACTAAGGGAACTAAGCAGTATGCACATAGACATCTGACACGTACAGTGCCACCACTGGGCTCCTGTGCTTTTGCCTGTCTTTCCTTCTATCTAGCCTAAAGCAATTCATCAGTTTGGCTATTTTGGAGATTTTGTTAGCAGTAGAATAAGTTACCACATTCTAATTGTTCATTGCACTAATGCTAAAAAAGGCAACTCACAGAGAATTATTGTTGATGTTCAACAAGCTAAGCAGCCAACTCTTAATCTTCCTGTTTTTAGGCAGTCAACCATTTAAAGAGAAACTGAGGTCAAATTTTTGGTGATAATTATGTTAGAATTAGAAAAGATACATTGTAAGAATTTGAAAATCAAATAAGGGAATGGTATATCTTTATGTGGAAGACTAGTGTGTTATTTATGTTTTGTGTACGATTATTTCTTCAAATACGGCTAAAACAATTAGAATTGAGAGGTTTTGTTTGAGTTCAGTTTTGGAAATTTACATTACACAGGTTTTAGAATTATCTATGGGATGAGAAACAAGTGTAGTAAAAAATCTATTTCTTTAAATGTAAAACCATGTCTAATCCACTCTATTCAAGTGTTACTGATGGATCCAGATGTGTACAAGGTACCTGACACCTTTTGTTGCTGTTAGGCCCAGAAGGGGGATTTAATCTCAAGTGGGCTAATGTGATTAGTTTCTGTAATGGAAGATGGCCTCTTAAGAAACTTTAAGAATTCTTCAGGAAACCAAGACTGATCTTAATCAGTGAAAAGTCCTTATTTCACGGTTGGTTTAATCTGTTAAGACTGACACATCCTTTGTGCTGAGGAAAAAAATGAGGGTGGTAGGGTGGAGGGGAAAGGGGGGGGGGGGACTTCATTTATGCCATTCATTGGAAAGCAACCATCTTGTTTTCTTTTGCTTTGGTGAAATCAAGTTTCAAAAAGGCCCCTGACCTCTGTTCTCTTTGGATCAACTGAGGGAAATTTTGATGCAGCAAGATTGCCAATGAATCTTGATCACTCTACTCACTGCTTAAGAATTCCTAAATTTACATCTCTGCCAAAATATTTGATCACCATTTCTAATTCTCTCCCTTCCTGGCCTCAAAATCTTCCTTTAGCAATTGGTGAGGTACCATTTTGTTTCATCAAAATGCTGAAACAACACGAGCTGCTGATTCATTTCTTGATTTCTGTAATAAAGATAGATCAAACAGAAGGATGAAAATAGAGGTAATATTACAGTTGATAATTTTCTACCGGGACAACATTCTTCCTAATTGTTTTTACTTCTATTAGTGTTGGTTTGTTTGTTTACATGGCTACTACAATTGGTAGGTTCGTTTTTTGACCATTATGGAAGACAACATTTAGTATTTGACCTTGAGTTTTTAGAGTCTCTACAGGATATGTCTTCAATGTCCTTCTTGATGAACTCCAGGATGTGTGTATCTCTGCCCATGGTAAGTGAGCAGTCAGCAGCCTTATTGGTTCGTATCAATATACTGGTCATAAACTTCTACTTTAGAATAAGAATCATTGCATTTACCATTGCTGTCACAGTGCTCAACAGCCTTAATCTTATAGAGGCTTCTGTTATGAGGCTTCCGGTCATGTCTTGCCTTTGAAAACAATTCACTGATATTATTCTTGCTGAGCCTTTGCTTTGCAGTTGAATCATTCACTGTCCTTCACATGACGGATAGCTTCCCTTTACACTGGCAGAAGTACTTACTGCCAGTCTTGCATGCATGCCAAACTCACTTACATAATTCAGCCTTAATATTGGAACTCCTGCCTTTGTTAATGCCATTTCTCCATGCACATTGGTATTATTATTATTATTAATTTTTGTTATCATTTTAGGAAATAATGTCACTGGAAATTTTACATGCATTAATCAGATTTAAATCTCATATTTAATAATTGTGATTCAATTTGCTTATCTGATAACTGACACAAACTTATTCCACATGGCCAGATCCGGGAAGACACTGATGTTGTGACAAATTCTTTGAAACTGCTGTTAGCGTCCCATCTCCTTTGGCTTCTGATTCTGAATTTTAGATTTTCACAAAGGTACTAGACTAAAATAATTCAACAATCAACAATCAGCAATCGTACCTGGACAACATTGTCGAAAGGAATGATAAATGGAAAACATCCCACGATCTATGTGGCTTCATTTTGAACCATCACACCTATATCTGCCTCTCAATTTCAAATATGTTGCTCACCATGAAGAACATCATGATATCATACTTTGCAGGGTATCATACTTTGTTTGACTTTTATTGTGCTTGCACAACATTTATTGTGCTTGCACTTACATTCATAACTCCTTGTCTCCTGAAAACTGTTTTATCTCAAGTCCCATCACGTCAACACTGCACTTTGAACTCACTATGACTAATTGTGAGTTTTCAGATTCCTACCCTAATGAGTATATGAGTGCACAGGGTATTTGACTATTTCATTGCAGGAAGCTTCAGTTCTTTATGGTCCTCATCACCAGTGTAATGTGGATTCTAAGCCAATAGTGAAAAGGAGAAATAAGAAGCAGAATACTACATGAGAATCACAGATTTCTAAAATCTATGCTTTATTCAGTGTTATTAGACTGAATGGATGCACAGGACAATATAGACGTGATCAATAATGCCAACCAGTGAAATCACACTATGATGAATACCAACAGTCTAACTATTTACAATGGTAGATTGTTCATCTTCTCTGGACAAATGATAATAATTGTCTTCTACCTCATCTCTGATACCTTTGATCAGCAGATCACTGGAGCGTCTAGTTGTGAAAGGAGACCATACTCACGAACATTTCAGAATCACGCACTTCTGTTATCTCTCACTATTTCTCTAACTGCCAACATCTGCTAGTTACAAAGTAGAGTTCATGTTATCACTGCCTGCATCATACCTTCATATTGCTTCCCAGGTAGATCATCGGCTTTTACTGTAAGTTCATCTGTGTGACAAATATTTCGTTTTCTTAACTAGTTCTTGTCCAGTAATGGAAAACAAATTAAACTGCAGATGCTGGAATCTGAAACAAGAAAAGAAATTATACAAACATATGGGAGGGTTGCTAACCGAAATATTGACTAGTTTCTCTTTCCACACAAATTGTTTCACTGGCTGAGTTCTTTCAGTATTTCCATTCTAGTATCTTGTCCAACATTATCAGCTGCTCTGCATAGATCAGCTACAATTATTTCAAATTATCTGCTATTAAAATGTTTTAAATTTGACTTGGTATCTTCAGTCCTACTGAAGTATGAGTATGTCTTAAGACGAATTGTACTTCAAAACAAAAGTTGAAGGTCTGCTGTATATATCACTGCCAGTGATCAAGTAATTTGCTGCTCTGCGAATATTCATTTATATAACTTGATTATTTGAGATCATCATAAAATATTGTTGATTACAGCTATTTCCGTTCTTAGCATGGATCATAATACAGTCAGTTCTGTTCCTTTGGGTGGTATCAATATCAATGCTACATACTTTCCCTCTCTGGGAGGCAGGTTGGCCCTGGTACTATTACTCCAGATGCTCTGGGTTTGAACCTATAATTGGCCTTGGGAGTTGCCGCATGTGATATTATGTATTATTATTGCAAGAGTGTCGTGGAGAATAATTAATCTTCCGACTATAGGAAGGATTTGTGCCACTTGCTCTCATGTGGGGCTTACGTGACTCTTCTCGGCAATTTCTTAGTCATTTTTGTTGCCATCATTACTAAGGTTGCAGTATCGCAATCCTGATCAGAGATGAGACTCTTGCCACCTAAATCAGTTTGTCATTTAAACCACATTATCATCTATTTCACAATGCATGGTTTAAGGATTCACCTTGCAGCGATGTTTAGCTGAACTGACGAAAGCTGCTAAATAGTCGCTGACAGTTTCTCATGCATTTTTACTGCTTGTACTGAATTTGTAAATCCCTTCTATTTCAGTTGTCTGTGGATTAAAATAATCCTGTAATTCCGATACTACTTCCATGAGTTTGAACAACTTCCTCTGCAGCTACCAGATACGCAAATGTAAGGGGCATAAAGAACTCCTACGCTCAATTGCACATGCCTAGGTTGTCAATACTGCCGTCTGAGCACGTCCTATTTCCTGCCTGAAGAATGGTGTTGCAGTGCTGAGGAATTCTCTACTCAATAGTCACTCTTGTCTGTTTAGTTCTCCCATTATCAGCATTTCTATCCCTGCCAAATACGACTGTTAACGCATTTTCCCAATTGCCACAGGTTTACCAACCCTCTGTGAACCTAGAAAACTTGGCTCATGCTGTTTCGAAGACCTGTATTCAATGATGCTTAATAGGTACTATGAAGAGATTCTTCAAAACTGTTTTGTTTTTGAGCTGATATACTGTATGTTGAATGCTCTCTGTATCCTTGTCAAAGATTGCAGTGGTTGGAGCTGGTCTGTGAGCCGAACTTGTAATAATGGTATTTACAAACTACACTCATCTCCAGGAGTCACTAAGAGTCTCAGAATATGATAATGTACATTATTACTAACAATAGCTAACATCTATGCTGGAAATGCATCTCACTTACATATTTATGAATAAATATACTGTACCAGAAAGTGGAAGTGAAAATGGACAGTGTAAGCAGTATCTTTGTAATATTTATGTAATAACTGATGAACAATTAAGGCTGCCCATTATGTTTTCCTCATTGGTTGTGGAAGACAGCTCTGTTTACTTTCTGCGAATTGAATTAGTTCTGTAATGTACACCAGAAATTCTGCAGATGCTGTAAATCTAAAGCAACACACACACAAAGTGCTGGAGGAACTCAACAGGTCAGGCAGCATCTACGGAAATAAACAGTTGACGTTTCAGGCCGAGATCCTTTTCCAGGACTCAAAAGGAAAGGGGAAGACACTACAATAAAAAGGTGGGGGGAGGGAAGGAGGATAGCTCCATGGTCATAGGCAATGCCAAGTGGGGAGGAAAGTAGAAGTACTGGAGAAGAAGGAATCTGGTGGGAGAGAGAGTGGACCATAGGAGAAAGGGAAGGAGGACAGGGAACCATTGGAGATGATAGGCAAGTGAGAAGAGGTAAGAGGCTGGAGTGGGAAATAGAAGAAGGCAGGAGGGAAAGGGAGACTCCTTTTTTTATCAGAATAAGAAATCGTTATTCATGCCATCTGGTTGGAGGCTACCCAGACGAAATATAAGGTGTTGCTCCTCCACCCTGAGGGTGGCCTCATTTTGGTACAAGAGGAGGCCATGAACCAACATATCAGAATGGGAATGGGAACTGGAATTAAAACATTTGCCCACTGGGAAGTTCCGCTTTTGGCGGATGGAGCAGATGTGCTCGATGAAGCGGTCTCCCAATTTACGATGGGTCTCACCAGTGTACAGGAGGCTGCATCAGGAGCACCGGACGCAATAAATTACCCCAGCAGATTCACAGGTAAGTGTTGCCTCACATGGAAGGACTGTTTGGGGCCCTGAATGGAGGTGAGGGGGGAGGTGAAAGGCCAGGTGTAGCACTTTGGCTGCTTACAGGGATAAGTACAGTAGCTAGAGGGAGACTAGTGGAGAGAGACAAATGGACGAGGGAATCAGGAAGTGAGCAATCCCTATGAAAAGTGGAGGGAGGGAAAGAAAAGATGTGTTCGGTGGTAGGATCCTTCTGGAGATAGCGGAAGTTGCAGAGAATGATATGTTCCATTATACACAGACTTTGTGACGATAGGAGTTTAGCTTAAACTGAAATTGTATTTTTGCGCCACACTGATGCTAAATCACATACGATGTTTGGATGGGATCATCTAGCTTAACTGGTGATAATAATCCTGGATCAACTGTTCCTAAAGCAGCACGACTGCAGCAGTGTGAGTAAAACTTAAAGATAAAGATAGGGCACTAAATCTCCAGATGAACTAAAATTGTATAAAGTTTCCAAAATTAAATTCTTGTGCCTCTGGCGATTTTCTAACACATTCTGTAATTCTACCACGTTACTAACATTTATATTTAAGCTTGCCATTAATCCTCTTAAATAAATTTTAACTCTCTGGTGGATTAGTCAGTTTCTCCGGTGAGTAAGTGAGTAACCAATATCAAGAGACTTCCAGGTTTAATCTCTGCCCAGGCTACATCAACTGATCTCCGTAGGAGTGCAAACCTGTTCCTACAGTGTTTCCTCAAATGAGATATTTAAGTGCCGATGACTGAGGTTATGCAGTAAAATCAAGTATATCTCCTGTCAAAGTCATAATGCCAGATGTACCAGTGGAACATCTATATTTTGCTTTTTTGTTAAATATAGTCAGATAGATCAATATGGACGAGTATTTGTTTTTTTTCGAATTTCTCTGATTGAATAATTATTTAATTAATTTGAAATTCGGAGCTGCACATAATATTATAATTATATATTGATTATTTCCATGATAATTTACTTCAAATAAGTTCAGTGCAGTCCTTAAGGTTGTCATAGCTGGGAAAGATAGTGGGGATAAGCTCCCACTACCTACTAAATGCTTCCAATGGCATATGTCTCAAGTAGCCTCTGATAGCCAACCGCAGCTCCTGGCTTCCACGAGTGGCTTAGCTACTAAGCACGCTGGAACTGTTTCTACTGACAGGAGAAGGGGCAAAGGTGTGTTACTGGTGCTTTACAACCAGCCATTGTTGGCAGCTCTCCAAAGAAAAACTCTGATATCAAACCTGCGCTGCCTTGTGGCTATACCCACTCCTGGGGAAGGCTTTACGAGTAAACCCTGAGGAAAAATCTGGAGCTAGAGTCCCTGAGGCAGTCCTACACGGAGTTCAACGCTGGCAACTCCTGCAACACCACCGGTGCCAAACTGTATCGGGGTCTGCTAATCCTCTGGACGCAGCTGTGTGGAATGGGGAAGCCTGCTGCATGGGCAAAAGCTTGCTCTCCATATTGTACTGCCCTGGCTTGTGTATCATGTAGACAGCTAGGACACAACATCCATGGATGACCTTGACCAATAGAAGGCCTCTAAATTCAGTGCTCTCTGCTTGCTATTTGAGCAGCACAAAAATGCAGTGAATTTGATTGTGATTGCGATATAAAGGAATCCATTTTGTTCCTTTGAATGCCAGCTGAAACAATGTATTTGAAATTTCATCAGGATAGCTCAAATTCTCATTTTCCCAGGAAAGATAAATGGACTCTGTAATGGTAGAAGGTGGAAGACTCTATTTCAAAGATATAATCTGCATTATGAACTAAAACTGTTGGAATGACTCGGTTTTCTGAGAAGTTGTTATTGTTTCAGTTTAATTTACTCTTTACCAAAACTGGAAAATAAACATTTCTCCTTATTCATCCAGTAGAACACATTTCCACATTAGATAAGTCCTCCTTCAACTTCAGTTACTTTCTTCAAATCAATGCAGCAGATAAGGAGCTTTTATAACCTCAAGCGATATCTGACATTTTTGTGCAATATGTGGAGAATTCTTTGTTTGAGATCTGTTCTTTAGCTATTTTCCCTGTCATATGATGACTGTATTGGTGTATTCACAGTGCTCTAAACCCGCCATTAATTTTTCTGCCGATTTCTATTTTGTTCTCATTTTTACAATGTCTATCTTTTGCCTCTTCTCTTCCCTCTGGCTCTCTCAGGTGATATGTTACTGGAAAAATCCATCTCAAGCCCAGTGATACATACAGGTATCCCGATTATACTTTCTCCCAGCTTGCCTTTGTCAGGCTTCTATTCCATTCTCTCAGTTTCTCTGTCTCCATTGTATCTGCTTTGGTAATAAAATAGTTCACATGACTGCACCTGAAGTGTTTTCCTTTTACTTTATCTATAGCTTCCTGCCCCCGTGTTTGACAGAGTCCTTGACCATGTGTCATCTATTTTCAGCACTTCTGGTTTTATTCTCTTGGCTCTTGGATATAGAGTCCTCACCATCCCATTAGCAGATGATCCTGCACAAAATCTGCTACCTTCAGTGCGACGCTACCACCATGTACATCTCTTCCTGAAGGGCCCATTTCCCACATTTCTTGATATAATTTCTCATTTCCACCAACTTCTTTCTATCTAGTGACTTTTTCCAATGGACCTACAGGAAATACAACACCTGCACTTTTACTTCAATTTTTCTTTGGTCTCCCACTATGACCTATCTGCCTGTTGTATCCTAAGTGGTTCCAATGAGGCTCAGCTGAAGCCTGAGAAACACCATCTTACGATTGATCTGGCTACTCCTCAGGGTATCCATTTGTAATTTTAGCTCAGTTGCTTTCTCTCCATAGTCCTTGCCTGACTTATTGGGCATCTTCAACACTCTCTCTTTGGTTATCGTTCTTTGATAAAGCTGTGACTTGAAGTTCACAGTTTTTACATACCCCTTTGCTTCTTTTCTCTATTTCAAATATCCTTATTAACCCATCAACCAGTTAGGCTACTCCTGTATCTTTGTGGTCTTATAGCGTTGTTATATTTTGAATTCTACCAGTTTGTTTGATCTTGAAGATCTGATCAATAGAACATAAGTTTGTACTGTGGTATGTATTGCCTAATGGTAGGAGATCAACAAGACTCTGGGACAGGTGGGAGGGACCTTGACAATGCTGAGGGCTCTGAGAACATAGCGCTTCTGGTATATCTCCAGCATGGGGTGGAATGTGACTGATGATTGTCTCAGAAGTCATCACAATCCATTGCAGAGTCTTTTGGTCAGATATCTTGCAATTCCCGTACCAGACAGCATACAGGTAATACATTGCACCATGTTTTTGCCACTTTATGAAGGTCTTGATCAGTTTAATATGTGGTAGTTAACTGAACAAGCAATAATTTCAAGACTCACCTTAAGAAAGGGTTTGAAAGAAAGGCAACTGAATAAGAAAAGTGGCTATCTGTTTATGCCAGCATATGTATCTGATAGACTGAGTACCAGAAACAGCCTGCATACCATATTAAAGCATCTGTGCCTGAGTTGTTGCTGAATTGCATAGTGGTCCAAAATCCACCTTCCTTTCTACTGCCTTTCTTTGGAGTTATATGAAATTTCCTTTCCAGTTTATTCCAGGATTCCCAAGAGTCGAGGTGTGTGTTTAAGTGCCTGCATGATGTTGTAACCCTCTCTGCCTTTTCGCTTCCATTTGTAATTAGATCACTTTGCTTTTCCTCTGCACAGGAAATTGCAAGATATCCTTTCTAGAAATAAACACAAAGAAATTTGTGCCATGTTCAGGCCTGATTGGGCTTGAATGGACTTCCTTATAACTGTAACCATCCTATTTATCTTTGATTATTATGTTTCTGTTAGCAACATCATACTTCTCAAAATAATTTGCAATAAACTCTACTCTAACAATGAACAAGAGGAATGAATTCATGTAAAGTCCTTAAATAAATTGAAAGACATTTCTTGATTTACAAGGAAGGGCCTGTACCTTAAGTATGGACAAAACAGTTCCCATCTAATCTTTCATGTAGGTGTTACATATTTCATTTGCTTAATTCATCACCCATTCACACACTACCCTCAAACATTTCACAAAGCGTAGTCCTGTTTACAGAGCTTTTGTCAAAGATCATGGGGAATCTTCCAGCAATAATGGAAATTGCATTCAGTACTTTATATCTAGAGATGATAAAACACTCTTTTCACACACAAGACACTCGAGGAACTCAGCAGGCCAACAGCATCTATGGAAAAGAGTAAACAGTAGTCGTTTTGAGCCAAGACCCTTCACATTACTTACTGGGGTATTACATGACTTCAGTTCTTAAAACTGCATCAAGTTTGAAGATAAATTTGATCTAACAAATTTATGATGTCAGAACGAAACAAATCATCTTTAGGAGGATTTGATTTCTTAGCATTTTGTTGCAAATATTACATTAAAGCACTTATGTCTGCAGTAGTATATACAATATCTTTCATTATGACAGAAATCTAGGGGTTTCTGTCACAGTGCAGCAGGTATTCAGGATATAGCCCATTAGCTCAGCTGTTGCCTGTACCTCCTATGCAGACATCTGGCATGTTGCCTGGTTGGTGTCCATGAGCACCCCCATATCTACATGATACTTGTTCTGATCATTAGTATGATGCTGGCAGATCACCTTCGAATACTGATAGCAATGATTGAACCCACCAGCTGTTACCAGCTTCCTAGCCAGAAGGAATAATTTAACAGGGCAACTCATATACCAAAGGGAACAGCTGTTGGCAATGAATGCTGCTTCACCCCTCCCCTCCCTTCACTCTTCCCTATTTAATGCACCAGTGTTCTTCCCTCCCATTGTTCCTAAAGGCATTGGATCTGAATGAACTACTTATGCAGGATCACTCACCCATTCTGGCCCATTCTTATCTTGCCAGTTTTCTCCCATGTCTTCCTATCAGAAAGGCATTGATTCCTACCTGCAGGTGGGGTGGAATAGGTCCTAGGTTCCCTGTCAGAGATATCTTCTTCATGTTTTCAACAGTGGATGCTACCAGATTGTTTGATCTTGAAGAACAGCACAACAGAACATAAATTTGGCAATATGTAATATGGGACAAGTGGACTTACAGCATGGGTTAAATATCAATAATATCAACACCTCTTATTCTGGTTGTTTGAGAATAATTGGAAATTATTTGATATTGTTGTATATACAGAGATACAGTGAAAAACATGGTTTTGCAAGCCATCCACATATATCACTGATTCTTGAGAATTTGGATAAAACAGGTTTTAATTTTGAAAAGAAAAAAATTTTAAATGTTAAGAAATCTAGACTTATATGTTTATAGAACAAGGTCTCAGCAATCAAGCAATATTTCAGTGCAACCTCCTGATTTTGTAATTTTTTTCATAAAATATGTGTTTTTCCTGTCATTACTTAGTTTTTGTCAACAGTCAGACAAAATAAAAAGCTAATTATTCCTATTTATTTAGTCTTATATAGATTTAAAGCTCTAAATCATTATGTCTACACCATAGGTACACATATATGCTGTTAAATGTTGAATATTCATTTTTGTTCATTTTTTGTACTATTTCACGTGTACTCCTTTAAAAACTCTTACAACATGCGACTTTTATCATTAGCATTAAATATACAAAATAACAATTTTGGACATAAAAAAACACATTTTTAATTTTAAAGAGACAATTACTTTAATAAATCAACTGTTTTGGAGGAACAGATTGTAAGCACATTAATTTAGAACAAAGAAAGTTCCATCTGACGGTGGTGACTGAGACCTGACGGTGGTGGCAGTGGCCTAATTGCAACAAACAATTCCAAATTTTTCACCACTCAGGTCAATGCTTCCTTTACTTAACAATTTGGTACAACAAATAACAATTTGTCATGTATATTTTATCCTTCTGTAAATATTAATAACAACAGTAAACAGCAAAATAAAAACTACAGTACAACTGCAATGTTTAAGCATAAACATCAGAAAACACGCCAGGAACTAAAAAAAAATTCCATCCATTTCTAGGCTTGAAAATCTTCAAAAACATTCAGTCATCTTTATCAGGGAGTAGTCAATTAATATGCTCCTCCTCTATGAAGTCCATGACTTCAGCAGACAGGTGGTAAATCTCCCTCGTCCTGCTTGCACGACCCGGTGATGATGGCTCCATCAGTTTGACCAGAATATTTTCAACTGGTATGAAGCACGTATCCTTTCCACCTGGTTTTGGATGGAAGCACGTGTTGGGCCCATGAAGATGGAAAAACTCCACTTGAACATCTTGATGATGAGCATCCAGAGTGACAGCCTTTGCTAACCAACAATTTCAGTCATAAATGGCTGCAAGCCAATCTCCACAATTTATGACACCAACAGATATATCTGTCGTAGTCCCGTCAGGACCACTCTGGGGTTCCTGCTCCATTTCCTCCATCAGCATTGCCAAAGGCCCTCTGTTCTTTCCCATTGTGGTAGGGCCATCATTCTCCTCAACCTGTAGCCTGGCATGTGTATTTTCAGTCAACTGAAATGCTATTGGACTGAAACACTGGCACATCTGTGGCTCACTGCAGAAACATGACAATGATCTGCAGTGGTTGCTGTTTCCGTAAGGTATGTATGGTAGAATGGACGTAAAGCACAGAAGGATGAATAACTGAGTTTTACAGTTGGTTCCTTTTTGATGAACTCCCTGTGGAGGTTGAATATTGTGTCAGTTAGAATCATTCTCTGATGCTTTATTTTCTTCCGTGTGATCATGTCCTGTTTGTCAGTTGTCATTCGTGCAGCATTATGATAGAAATCTTGAACATCTGGGTTATTGTTTGAATGTAAATGGGTTTTTTGTCAGTACTCCTTCTCTTTCACAGTGTGTTGTAAGTATGTCAGCCCGAACTGCTTTGTCTGGTGTATTAGGTGATATTTCTTTAGAACCCTGCCTGACAGAGTCAAGTTCTTTGATTTTTGAGCAGACTTGTGGGGCAACTGTAAATTATTTTTGTTTCGATTAAATTCTTGAATGAGACAGTTGTGGAAGAGCAGGGTTTTCTTCATGGAGGAGTTTTTGAGTTTGCTTCCCTGTTGCATCTGCTCTTTTTTTTCTTGGTGATTCTTGTGTTTTTTTATTTCTAGTTTATTCTTGTCGCCAACGCCTTTTCAGTTTGTTCCTATCTTTTATTATCTCTTGAAGTTTATTTTTCAAAGCTTTCATCTCTCTCAAGTATCTTGCTCTTGTTTTCTTTCTTTCCCTTTCCCCTGCTATAGACTGCCTACTGTGAGCTGGCTCCTGTATAGTCTGATCCAATGGACTATCTGGGGGAGTTTCTGGGCGTTCTGAGCCCTTTCTCTTATGCTCTCTTGACTCTTGCTGTCTACATTTCCACGCTTTTCTCTTACTCCTCTTTTCCCTTTCATTCAAATCACTGATAGTTTTTATCTTCCCATCCTCTACTTTCTTCTTCCACCTTTGCTTTTCCTTTCGCAGGTATTCCTCCTCTAACTCTGGCTCGTTATATATTTTCTCTCTCCACTTTTTTTGGTATTCCCTGTTTCTTCTCCTTCGCTCCTCCACTGATAGCTGCTGCCTAGCCATAACTTCCTAAAATACATAAAAGGAAGGTCAGAATTTACTATGAAATTGTGCAAAATTACTATGAATTTAATTATGTTTAACTTGGTGAAATTTTATAAAAAGATTATGAAATAGTGCAACTAAATTCATTTATGGTTTTAGTCATTGGGGATACATATAGTAAGGAAATATTGTAGGCCTGTGTATGAAAGAAATAAAGGGGAAATTACGTATATTATAAATAAAGAGGTTAATGAAACATTACAAGCCATATTACTATTTATTGTGATCATAAATTATACTCAAGCTTCCACTGAGGATGATTTAGATGTTTTTGTCAAACTATGTGCCACCACCGTCAGACAGGAAACCTGACGGTGTTGATATCTGACGGTGGTGATGTCTGACGGTGGTAACGAAAACACACTTTTTTACATGACATCCATGAGTTGTATACAGGAGCCATCTTGTTTTTCCTCTGTTACTTGCTGCCTCTGGCCTCTACTTAAAATGCATAAATTTATGTCATAATTTAAAATAATTCTTTCTATACAAAAGAGACAGTGTTGACAGTAGAAACATGAATAAATATGTAAAAACAATTGAAAAAATAGCAAATTTACAGGAGCTTGTTTGACCTTGTTGCATTTAGCAGATGCGGAGGGTGGAAAGGGGGTCCTCAAGAATATAGCTGAATATGTGGTTGCCTGATTTTATTGCTTTTTTATAAATATCTGACAGTGTTGTCAAAAACTTGGGACACTTTTTGAGAAACTACAAAATAAGAGTAAATATTGTTGAAAATTCACTGCTTTTAGTTTTAAAGAGGTTTTTCACTCTACTGTTTCATCTGGCATATATTATACATGTTAAGTGATCTTTTTCACCCTTTTTTTATCAAATTGAAATGATAATCTCTTGGCTGAGGGCAAATGATTTTGTGGGTACTGGGCTATCATATAATCATATAATTTATAAAATTAAAAACAAACATATGAAAAAATTGTTGCATTTGTGCAAAAGACCCTCAGATGATCAATCCTGATTATTTTAAATAAGAAAATGTTATTCATTTTCGATAGAATTAGCACTTTTCTTAGTGGGACATGTTTTCGTTGAAGTCTCAAGAATCAGTGATGTGTGTGTGTGTGTATATGTATATAATATATTATATTTCAAAACATTAGTGCATCAACATGGAAAAAGAGAAAAACAATTCCAGAATACAGATTATAGTGTTGGAGGCACAAGGGAAGTGCAGTGCAGGTATACAATTCTGAAATTCCTTCTGCATGTAGTTTACTTAACCTAGAGTTTGAAAGTTGCTGTGTTTTTGATTAACTCGGGTGTTCTGTTGTTCAACCAGCTGAACCAGTTTATTACATCTCAATTTGCAGAATATTAAGTAGCCTTAGAATTACTGACTTTGAAATAGAAGAGTCTTCAAGAAACACTTGAGGTTGTGCCTCCCATTCTGATAAGGTTGTGAAGGAGTCAAACAAAGAGTGGGAATAGACACAAACTGTTGGATTAAGTCTATTTTGATAGAAGCAATCATCTAATTTGTGAGGTTTAAATACAATGAGATTTTTCAAAAAAATAATGACCTGGTGACAGTATTACTGGGTTTAACTACTAATAGCCGGAATTTGTGAAACTTCACCCAGTCCTAGTTATTGCTGGTTAGCTATCTACAGATCCATATACTTGTGAGATGGGTCCCAGGCCCTTTCTCAAACATATCTGTATATCTGTATCCAGCTGCCCATTGTCCCTTCCCTTCCTGGATCCACCTAAAAAGCTCATGCCTCACCTTTCTCACTCGCCTCTTTATACTAACTGTCTTCCCTTTACACACTCAGTCCTGGTGCAGGGTCTCAATCCGAAATGTCGACTGTCCCTCAGTTCACAGATTCTGCTGAGTTCTTCCATTAGTCTGTGTTTTGCTCCAGATCCCAACATCCGCAGTTTTTTAAAATCTCCAATGTACATAGTAAAAACATTAATGAGTCATTCTTTGTATAAACATGGTATTCAATTTTGAAACCTCTTGTGTCAAGTGGCTCCATGCTGAGCGTTGTTCTAATAGACAACAGACTCTGTTTACACAGCCGCACCTTGTTGTTTCAAAATCCATCACTGCTGAGAAGTTTCAAACAAAGTAGTTTAATTGCCATTGTCACTTCTCTTTAGGCACCAACACATTTTAAAATGTTTATTAATGTATATTAATGCTTCAAGGTTATTGCAGGTTCAATGTATTGATCCTTGGCCGTATCCATGCTTAGGTTGTTTTCTACAGGAAGCCCATGCCCCTATCTCCTAACGAATACTTAGTGCATTAATTAATATATGCATTGTAAGAAAATAATTGTTCCTTGTTTGTAAAGCTATTGCATGTATACAGAGTGCAGAATTGCATCGGAACAATACAGTATATCTTACTATTTTCCGTACTTTTGCAGGAAGTAAGAAAGTATAATTTAACCTTATCACTCCAATTTTGTAATATTCGCCTTATGATTTCACACTTTAGAGGTAGTCATCATTGAAGAATTTCATAATAGATACTATGAATTGAAACAAGACACTATTATGTTACAGGGATTGTGATGACTCACTTGGCGCAGAACTGAACAAACCCTCCATTATTATTGTCTTCGTACAATCTTCAACTATTCCATTATTTTGCTGATTGTTCTTTGAAGTGCCTTGTGTTTGAAAAGTGCTATACAAATAAACTTGCCTTGCCTTACTATATTAAGAGTTTGAGCATTTTAAGTGGCTGGAGGTTATTAATAACGTTCAGAAATCTGACATTGTCCCCTCCGTTTCTTCGTAACTAGATGGATCAAATGTTTGCAGCTTTTTCCCTTTTAGAACAAATGAACTGCTCTATTTTGCTTTTGAATATTTGTTTTCTATTTGATTTGCTTTAATTTTCAGATTAAAATAGTGGTGAAATGAAGCAAAAAGTGCAGAGGGATTGGAACTTAGGTTGAGAATTGAAATCTAACTGCTACAATAACTCATTTGGTCTCACCATTTCAGAGATATTCTCTTCATTCAACCTCTTTCTTACCTGCCTCATCTGTGACTGAAAACTTGCAAGTTTTCTCTTTTCTGGTTCTTATGAAAGCTCCTGGAACTGAAACATTCAACAAGTCAGAAAAACTGTTAATGTTTTCAGTACATTCTGTTCTTATTTAACAAACTAAATGCTGAACTGTCAATAAGTTTGAGAGAGTTAAGTGCAAATTTAGCCAATGTCATTATGTAAAATTGTGTGGTTTTGAGAGCATGACTCGTAGATGTCTGCCAGAGTTTGTTTCATATAAACTCCCTACCTCCCTAACTTAATTCGCCCAATCACCATTTCCTTCCATTTCACACTTAACCACAAAAAAACTCTTCATTCCAATTATTTCATGTAGTAGAAATGTCTGTTTTTTTTTATCACCACCAAGGATAATGATGTTTTACTTGAGTTCCTTATTCATTAGTACCTCATGATTTTATTCATGCTTATGCAATATGAGGGATTGGGGATGTTGGTAAAACCAACTTCTGTTGCATATCTTCAATTGTCCTTGGGAAGGTTTATAGTGAGTCACCTAACCAGAGTTAAAACTCTGGAGGAACTCCAGAGGCCAAGGCCTGAAACGTCAACTATACCTTTTTCCATGGATGCTGCCTAGCCTGCTGAGTTCTTCCAGCATTTTGTGTGTGTTGCTTGGATTTCCAGCATCTATAGATTTCCTCTTGTTTGTGTATAAAACTCTGGTTAGGTCACATCTGGAGTATTACGTAGAGTTCTTGTTAGCCCACTTTAGGAAGGATGTTGAGTCTTTGGAGAGGGTAGAGAAGAGGTTTTCCAGGAAGCTACCTGGTTTACAAGAAATGTGCTATCATGATAGGCTGGATCACCTTGGGTTGCTTTCTCCGGAGCGGTGAAGGCTGAAGGTTGAACTGATAAAGGTTTACAGCATTGTAGAGGTATAGTAGATAGAGTGGATAGAGAGTATCTGTTTCCCAGGCTTGAAATGTCTAATACCAGAAGGCATGCAGTGAAGGTGAGAGGGGATGTGATGGGTAAGATTTTTATTCGGAATCATGGAGGCTTGGAATGCACTGCCTGGTATGGTGATAGAGGCAAAGGCTTTTAAGAGATGATTGGATAGGTACATGGATGTAGGGAAGATGAAGGGATGCAGACACAGCGTAGGCTGGAGGGATTCGTATTTGGATATTTTTGACCTACTGTTTAATTGGTTTGGCACAACACTGTGGGCCTTATGGCCTGTTTCTGCGCTGTCTCTTCGATGTTCTATGTTCTATCTTCATGGACCACTGCAGTCCTTCTGGGGAAGGTACTCACACAATGCTGATAGGCGGGAATTCCAAGAAGTAGATCTAATGCCAAGGCATATTTATGATTCGTTGCTTGGAAATCCTGCTTCTGCTAATGGAATCACTTTCTACCTGCAGCTACAAACCCCTTTATAATTTAAAGACAGACATTGCCATGCCCTGATAAACTTATCAACAAAAAAATACATAGAGCTACACTGCTTTGACAGTCCAACCATTCTGCCCAACTCATCCCTTTCAGTATTCTCTTTTCGAGGAAAATACTGTAGATCCCTTATTTTCAATCTTTCAATATAACTGTCACATTGAAGTTTAATTCAAATCAGAAATTTATGAGTGGGACTGCTCTGTTCAAAGCAGGGACTACTCTTGCCTTACCTTATGTTGATGTTGTGGAGAGGGTATGGACTATAGTTTCATGGTTTGGGAGAAATTTCTCTGCTGAGTGAGAGATGAATAAGGTTAAACAAATCAGATGCTTGATGAATTCTTATGTAAGCCTTCTGGTAGCAATAATTACAAAGTGAAATGTTGATTAGAATTTGAGAGGCCGAAATCATGCAACTTGGTTTTCAACCTTCTGAGTTATTGCAATTCACTGGTGAGTTACTGTAGTTCAGTGAGTTATTGTGGTTCGCTTGTCAGTTATGGTGGTTCACTGATGAGTTACTGTGGTTCACTGGTGAGTTACTGTAGTTTACCGAGTTACAGTAGCTCATTGGTGAGTTACTGAGCATTCATTTGTCAGTTACTGTGGTTCATTGGTAAGTTACTGTGGTTCACTGGTGAGTTACTGTGGCTCACTGGTGAGTTATTGTGGTTCACCGAGTTACTGTAGTTCACCGAGTCACAGTAGTTAGTATTTGTCAGTTACTATGGTTCATTGGTGAGTTACTGTGGTTCACTGGTGAGTTACTGTAGTACACTGGTTAGTTACTGTAGTTTATTCTGCTGATGATAGAGCTGCTGCAACCTTGCTTCAGTGGTAGAGTGAATAAATGGTTCTTGATCAGTGACTATTAAGCAGGCTGCTATTTCCTGTGCGAGTATAAGCTTCTTGCGAGCTGCTGAAGCTGAACTTATCCGTGCAAATAGAGAGTATTCCCTTACACGCCTGACCTGAGCCTTGTTGAGCAGGATTTAAAGAGTTAGCAGGCGAATTACTTGTCATAGGATTCCTAGCTTCTGGCCTGCTCTTGCAGCCATATTGCATATGTGGATACTGCAGTTTAAGCTTGGTCAACGGTCCCTCGGGATTCAGTAATGAGATTGCCATTGAACGAAAGGGATTGTTAGCTGGATTGGAGCAGCTTGTTGTTAAGCGAGTGCTGTTTGGTAGAACTTTTGATGATCCCATAGAATTAAATTGTAATAAATTCCATTGTATTTGTAAAATAGAATACAGTGAATTCCAATTTATTGAGACACATTGGGAACAGTATATTTTAACCTCGTTAAGCAGCTGCACCAGTTAGCTGAAGTTTCATGAAAATAGTTAAAAAGGTATTAAAAAAACAAACTAGTTTAACCAACAATTTATGTATTTAAATGAAATACAGAACAAATTAGAACACTGCCAGTACCTGTACAGCACTATAAAACTGAGTATTACTTCCTAATGGTTATCAACAGAAGAACTCATCCTATGTTCTTTTAACTGTCTCTTAATGAACAAGGTCAACACAGACACCTAGTGCAGATAATGGACTGCCTTCACACAATGCTCTGGACGATTGCATCCTCCACATTTTCAGTTTCATTGTAACATTCAAGATGATTGTCGATACCTTCACAACATGCAAGATTCTTAGACATAGAGAATAATACATTATTCAATTAATTAAATCTATATCAAAAAGACACACCACTGACAAAGACAGACAATAATACAGCTAACTGAATTTCAGGGTCATCTTTAGAAAATTATAGTTTTTTTTACATGCCATCCTTTTTTTTAATCTCCGTGAATTAAAATCATTTAGTTCTGAAAGTGAAGAATAACAATTGTGCGGTATTATTATATCTGTTGAATCTACTGCCTACGAAACACTTGAGGGGAGAAATTCACCTTAAAGAGCAGAACAAACCAGGCAATAGTGCTCAGACTATCTAGAATAAGTCTGGCATATTAGTCAGTTCCATTATTGTTAAAAATTTAAAAGCGGCTTCTCAATGTTGGCTTTCAAAAAGTCATATTGAAAACTGCAACATTAAATAATAACAGGGTTGTAAAATGCACAAATTGGAACATCTGTCCACATGCATATTTGAAAATAAAGTCACAATGAAACTAAATAAAATATTGTGACAGCATGATATTGAAAATTATGGTCATATATGCATATTAATTTATTTAATTCTAACATTTAGAAAGAATAGACTGGACTGTCAGTGTAACCTTCTGTTTAAATGAGCTCTTATGCTGGGAGACCCTCTTTACCTAAAGCATTTAAACTCCCAAAAACTAAATCAGAGTGCTCTTCCTAAAAGGACATCTGTAAGGCACTGATCATCTTATGAGTCCTTTGAAGATATTATTTGTCGTAATCTTCTCTATATTATTGAGGTAATCCATCCCTGAGTTCTTATCCAATGAGCTGACATTAAATAAGAATTTTCTCTTCATTCAAAATGCTTTGTTTTGCCCTGGTAGATGTTCAGCTTTTTGGAAATGATTGAATTTATAATTTATATGCTTCTTAATTTGGAATACAATCTTCCTATCTGCTCAGAAAATGGCTCCAATCTAAAGACCTGACCTATTTCTCCAACCAATCCAATCTCTTACTATTTCATTTGTTTTGGAGGAGGGAAATGAAATTCAGCCCATGAATAAAACTTGTCCCTTTATTTCAATAAGTAAAAACACCGATGTCACCTGCATGCAGTTACTTTCAACTACTGAGAAAAAAAATGAGTGTTTTCAGGCTGTTCAGGGAGGAAACTGAAAAGGAAGAGATCTGAGGAGGTAATGCATGGAAACAAAACTGATACACTGATAAGCACTTAACCCCGTTAGTCTGACATTAGTGCACTCAACACTTTTTTAATGGGAAGGTTAAGTTGAAAAGTTAAAAGTGCAGATGACAGGGATGTCCTCCTCTGCAATGAGTCAAGAATGCACTAAGGTGCAGTCTGGGTCATAATCTAGTTGATAACCGACTCAGCATCCAGTTATTCAACAATCAACTTTCTATTAAAGGTCACTGTTGAGGCTATATTGGGAGCTTTGGTCATGATCAAATATTTCCCTGATAGGGACAGAGTCAAAGAAACACATGCCTTTGCATTCAAAGTTTTCCTACACTTGTGAATATAGAACATTTTCTTACAGTCTTCTGGAAGTGACATGAATATAGTATAAAATTAAAATGTTTCCTTATGAACTAATTTACTTCTTTTTTTCCAAAATTCCACATGAAGCTCTCCAGGCTGCCTGACTTTATGGGATCCTATCAACTGTGTCAACTGGGCATGTGGCCAGTGTCTGTGGACAGTGAACCTATTTCACCGATCACTCTGCTTCTTTCACACTGGATCAGAGAAATTTATGATTAAATGCCTATCCCTCTCTCTCTCTCTCCCTCTCTCTCCCCCTCTCCCTCTCCCTCTCCCTCCTTCTCCCTCTCCCTCTCCCTCTCTCTCTCTTTCGCTCCCTCTCTCCCTCTCTCCCCCCTCCCCCTCTCTCTCTCCCTTTCCCCTATCTCTCTCTCTCGCTCTCTCTCTCCCCCTCTGTCTCTCCTCCATCTCTCCCCCTTCCCCCCCTCTCCTCTCTCCCTCTTTCCCTCTCCCTCCCTCCCCCCCCGCTCTCTCGCACGCCACCCCATTAAGTGATTAAAGGTTTTCCTCAGCAAAGGATTTGCGGTGCTGTTTAATAATTTATTTTGGCTCAGCCTTGCAGAAAATACAATAGAATTTAGCCAGAGGAAAAGTGCAGCATGGTTTGATAAGAAAGGAGAGTAATAGATTGACCACATTCTATCGTGCCTGAGGCCTACGTTGCCACAAGGAAGAGAGCTTATATTTTAAATATCCCCAATAATGTATGATTTGCAAAACAGATGGTGTTATACATTGTGTCAAATTGACAGCAATATTGTGTCAAGACATGAGGTTTAATCATAGCTGCTTGGAATTCAAAACTGCAATTAAAACTTCCGTTTGCTTCTTACAGACACAGGGCAGATCATGTGACTCTCTAAAAGATGATTTTCTCATGACCGTCCTTCGTTTACAAATGAGGAAATTCATTCTCAAATGTTCTCTTTCAATTCTGAGTCAAAAGAAATCCTGAGTTTACAATGTATTTTGATAAATTGTGTCAGGGAAAACAAAAATCAGAAATAAGAATACAGAGGGCATTTTGAAGTCTCTTTAGAAACTTTGTTGCCTCTTGTTATCAATCTAAGGGGCTTTGCAACCTTCAAAGTTTAGCTTTGTGATTATTCCAGGAATGTGACTGATTCTTGTCACACAGACTGCCAAATTGTGTGCCTGGTAAAAGCTGGTAAGAGTATCAATACTCTTGCCATGAAATAAGGAGCAGTTTTGTGGCAAATCCTTTAAAGACGTCCCTTAGAAAAACACAGAACTCTTTGGAGCTGACTTTTGTGAGAAGGCTGCAAGAGGCAATTGTGAATAACGTAGAGCCACCAGTGATTCTTGTGGGGATATGTTTGACTTTAGGGCTACTATTCACTCTAGTCACACATTAAAAACTTTCCATCAGTGTTATGAAGAACATTGGCTCTGTTTATTGACTAATTTTCACAAACATTCCATCTTAATATTTGCTTTGTCTGGAAAGGCTCCAAAGGTAGTCATAGCCGAAGGGTGGTGGAGGGAATGAGCTCCCACTGCTAAACAAATGCTCTTCATGGCATGCGTCTCAAACAGCCTCTGACAACCAAGTCCAACTCCTGGCCTTCACGTGTGGCATAGTTCTTATGCCCTGCAGAGCTGTTCTCACTGACAGGAGAAGGGGCAAAGGCAGGCCACTGGTGCCTTAAAACGAGCAGATGGGGCTCGTTAACGCTCATCTAGGAGAAGGAAAACTCTGATTTCCCTTGCGGCTATACCCACTCATGGGAAAGGCTTTGGGAATAAACCCCAAGGAAAAATCCAGAGTCGGAGTCCGGAAGGCAGCTGACTGCTGTACCCAGCATTGGCATGGCAACTCCTGCGATGCTGCTGGCACCAAACTGTATGGACTTTCGTCGTTCCTTTGGACCTGCCATCAGCATGGAGAGGGTGGTCCCACTGCATGGGCAGCAGACAGATCGCCATATCAAGTGGATATCTCCATATCGAGTGGCCTTTCCTGGCTTGCACCCTGGAGAGGCCACTCCCCAGTGACTACCAGAGGCGCAGTACCCATGATCGACCATGACGGAGGCCACACACGCGTGTCTGGAGAGAAAGTTCGAACTTCAAAGTAAAGTTATTATCAAAGCACATACATGTTACCATCTACAGGCCCGAGACATGTTTTCTTGCGGGCTTCCTCTGTAAATCCAATAACCTGTCATGGTCCGGATCGGGGTCCCTTTAAATTTACCTTGTTTATGTTACGATCTGGACCGTTGATTCCCTGTTTTCCCGTGTCCCTCGACTTTGGCGATTAGAGGCAATTAACACTCGGCTGAACCAGTAGTTTACAGTCTCCGGCTTTCAGCCGTTCGGCACGGGAGCGTCTGCAAAGTCATCAAAGGTACGGTGTGCCGATGTCATCTGTCCGGAGAAAGCCTAGTCTCCGCCAAAGCGAGTGCTGGTAATTTGCCCTTCCTCACCGGAGCAACCCTGTCCAGTTACCTCACCGAAGCGAGCCTGCAAAGTTTCCTCACCGAGGTGGGTCCATCAGTTAACCTGCCGGAGGGAATCAAGAACCGCTGTCTACTGTTCCCGGGCCAAGTCGAGAGCTCACCACTACCCGGAAGCTCCAAGTCAAGTCCTGGCTCCGGCAGCATTCAAGCACTAAGTCAAGTCCTGGTCCTGGCGGCTTCCCAGTTCTGAGTCAAGTCCTGGCCCTGGCGGTCTGTGATTCCTGTCCTACCCCCTTGTCTGAATCCCTTCTCTGCCCCCTCACCTCTAGCCCTCGTCTGCATTCCTCTCCTGCACTTTGGTCTAGTTCCATCACCGGAGCTAGATAGGTACTCTCTGGCGTTCATTCGTGTTGGTCTTGTCCTGTCCTCGCCTCCGTGGGGTAAGTCAGGCCGTCTTGCCATTGCCCCACGGGGAGTCATGTTCTGTCTTGTCTTGTCCTCACCTCCGTGGGGTAAGTCAGGCTGTCTTGCCGCTGCCCCACAGAGGGTCTTGAGTCCCGGCCCTATGTCCTGTACCCAAGGAGGGGTTCCGGCTCTCTGTTCCGTGTGTAAGTCCCAACACTATGTCCTGTACCCAAGGAGGGGTCCCGACTCTGTGTTCTATGTATGTGTCCATGGTTCCATGTACCTGCTCTCCCAAGACCGAGGCTCTGTTTTCCATGTTCCTCTTCTCCCTAGCCATGCCTGGTTCTGGGGTCCGAGCCCGAGGCAAGACCCAGGTACTGGGTCCTTGCCCAGTCTCTGGCTTGGAGTCCATACCCTAGCCTCTTCGTGTCTCCTCTAGTTCTGGGAGCCGATTCCGAGTCCAAGCCCAGACCCTTGGTCCCAGCCTAGTCGTAGTACTCAGTCCACTATTCCTACTCCTGCCTTGCTCTCCTGGTTTCGAACAATGAACTAAATCTAATTACCCTCACAAGATGTGTCTTGCATTTGGGTCCACCCTTGCTCCCAATGCCCCACCACTGTGAAATAACCATAAGAGAATCAGTGAAAGACCGCTTTAACAGGACGGACAGACAATGTGCAAAAGACAACAATCTGTGCAAATACATAAGAAAAAAAGGCAATAATGAAAGTAAATAAATAAGCAAAAAATATGAAGAGCATAAGATGAAGAGTCCTTGACAGTGAGTCTGTAGGTTGTGGGAACAATTCAGTCAGCAATGACACAAGTGAAGTTGAGTGAAATTAACCGTTTTGGTTCAAGACCCTGGTGGTTGTGGAGCAATAACTGTTTGTGAATTGGCCGTGTAAGTCCTGAGGCTCCTGCACCTTCCTCCTGATGGCAGCTGTGTGAAGAGAGCATGACCTGGGTGCTGGGGTCCCTGATGATGGATACCGTTTTCCTGCGGCACTAGTCTGCATAGATGTGCTCAATAGAGGAATGGCTTTACCCGTGATGGACTGGGTCATATCTACTATTTTTTGTAATATTTTATGTTCAAGAGCATTAGAGTTTCCATATCAGGCTGTGACGCTGCCGGTCAATATTCTTTCCACCATGCATCTACAAGTTTGCCAAAGTTTTTGATGTCATGCTGAATCTTTGCAAACTTCTATGAAAGTAGAGGCACTCCATGCTTTCTTCATAATCGCACTTGTGTCTGGGCCCAGGACTGAGCTTCCGAAATGTTAACACTGAGGAACACCAAAGAACACACATCATTAATACCTGAGAACATAATTACCTGGACATAATAATGAAGATCTGTTTACTGCCTCCCCTGGGGAATGAAATCTGTATTCACAGCTGATTTTATACAAAGCAGATTGTTTGCACTTCAGTATTCTGTGTACCTATAATATTGATGATTTCAGATTAATGTTAGCTTAAGGCTTGAACTTCTCATCAACGACACTGAAGGTTAGGTCAGTTACCTTGGCTGATTCAGCTCTTTTGGGGTTGCACTGTTGGAGGAAGGGGGTAAATGGAATTCTCTATGTCTGCATCAATGTATGGAATCTGAAATGTTTCTGGAATTGGTTACAGATTGGATTGGTGGTAGCAGTCAAAGAGAGGTAGTAGAGGGTTCTTTTTCAGATTGGAGATCTGTGACCAGAGGGGTGCCGTAGGCTACCCACTTATCCATCACTTATATTCACGGTTTGGATAATGATGTAATTGCCATGGTTAGTAGGTTTGTGAATGACATCAATAGTCGATGGTTAAGATGGTTATCTAAAGTTATAACAGGAGCTGGATCAACTAAGAGAGTAAGTCAAGGAATAGCAGATGGAATTTAACTTGGGTGAGGGTGAGTGTTGCATTTTGGGAAGTTAAATCAGGGTAGGACCTAACGAATAATGGGTGACTGTTGTAGAACAGTGAGCACGAAGGGTACAAGTACATAGCTCTCTGAAAGTAGCAACACAGGTAGATAGGATGGTGAAAATGTTTGGCA
Organism: Mobula birostris; assembly: GCF_030028105.1. NCBI lineage: Eukaryota > Metazoa > Chordata > Chondrichthyes > Myliobatiformes > Myliobatidae > Mobula > Mobula birostris. The sequence goes on from NC_092393.1 coordinate 25,147,145, forward strand.
TGATTTCCTTAGTCAGGGCATTGAGTATGAGAGTTGAGATGACATGTTACAGCTGTGCAAGACATTGGTAAGACCACATTTGGAGTACTGTGTGCTGATCTGGTCACCCAGCTATAGAAAAGATGTCATTTAGCTGGAAACGGTGCAGAAAAGATTCACAGGATGCTTCTGGAAAGTGTTTTAAGTTATTAGATAGGCTGGGGCGTTTACCCAGGAACATAGAAGGCTGAGGGGCGAGCCTATGGAGGTTTACAAAATCATGAAAGGTTTAGATAAGGTGGATGGTCTGAGTCTTTTTTCCCCAGGATAGAGGAGTATAGAACTAGAAGGCAGAGCTTTAAAGTGAGAGGGGAAGTTTGTTTAGGGTCACAAGAGGCAAGCTTTTCACATAGGTGGGCATCAGGAATGAGATCCCAGAGGAAGCAGGTTATAATTACAATGCTTAAAGGTACTTACACAGTTACATAGCCAGGAAAGGTTTAGAGGGTTATGGACCTAACGCAAGGAAAGGGACCAGCTCCGCTGGTTAGGCACTTTGGTTGGGTCACGGAGCCTGTTTCAATGCCATATAGCTCTCTGACTAAATCTCTCCCTTCTTTCTGAAATGTATCTTCTTTTAAAGCAATGTTCCACCAATTCTCCTCTGGCACAGAACAAGAATAGACTTCCCCTGCTGTTCTCCTTTTACCTCACCAGCCTGTGCATTCAACACATAATTTTCCACAATTTGCATGGCTTTCAAAAGAGATTTCACCACCAGACACATCTACCTCTCTCCTCCTCTGCTTACACTGCATTTCACAGCTCCTACATTCTTTAGTCTGGTTAACCTCATTGACCAGATAACCTTCATTTCTGCTTACTCCCAAGTTTAACCTTACAGAGACATCACCCCGCTGCTCTCCCTGCAGTTTAACAAGTTCCCTTTGTCTCCTTCCCAGTTCAATTGAAGGATCTTTGATCTAAAGTGTTCGCTCTATTTCCCTTTCCACAGATAAAGCCTGAGCTGCTGTATACTTCCGGCATTTTCTGTTTTTATTTTGGATTTTCAGCATCTGTAGCTTTCCCTTATTTTCATATATCTGTATATTAATTGTACGTTTAAGTTTTTTTATTTTATTAGCATGGATTAGGCCCATCTGATCGTTTGAACCGCGCTTCCCAGCAACCCCCGATACAACCATGGAATCATTTGCAATCTGTGTGAGCCTTTGAGGATCGATTTAACCTAACATGCCAGATGTGAACCAATGGGATTGAGCAGGCTTTTGGCTTCCTACCCATTCAATATCACTATCAATGGAAAATAAAATTAACCAGAGAATAAAATCAATGTTCCACATAATCCCATCACTTTTCCAATAGGCATGCTGGGTTGAAATAGTGCCTGTGTACTTTGTTCCATTGTGCTTGTGTCCATATGTCTTTGTGCAGTCTATCAGTCTATTTTAAATCATGCAAACCTGATTTAATATGCTCCACTTGCTAATACAGCTATAGTTGAAAATATGAAACAATAAGTACTGACAAACTTCACAGAATAAAATTGATCATTGGATTCTTTATTTTAAAAGCTAATTGCTTTTGGTACACATGCCAAAAATTATGCCCAAACAGGGCACTGAATCAGTTTGAAGGAATTGGCTAAATCTGAGCTGACGTATAGTACAGCTGCTGGAAAACACTTAAGTGACTGAGAACCCATTGTTTCCATGTGGAGACATTTTGGAATCACACAAATGATCTTAATAAGCTGCGGATGCTACTTTGCAGATTTCAAAACGAGCAGCATGGTAGTGTTTCGAGATATGCCGCATTTTATCCAAATTGATTTGATGCTCCCTCTGTAAAGCAGCTTGCACACTGGAATCCATAGGGAGAGTCTAATGACATCTCTTCCATGATTTTCAACTCAAATTGACATTAAGTTAATTGAATTTACATTTAGGAAGAGGCACTATAATTTGATTTGATCTGTACGAATAGCTATGTGGTATTATGTGGTTATTTGTGGGAGCAAACAGGAGCCTGGAGTGAAACAAATCAAAAAATTTACAGAGGATTATGTGTCCAGCATCTTGGGTCCTGGTGGTGTAGAAGCCCAAAGGGTTGAAGAGAATATTCTGCAATAGGAATTACTTTCATTAAGCATAATTGCAAACAAAATCAGAGAAAATAATATTATTTTTAAAGGTTCATATTATTTTAACACTTCTGGGGCAATTATTACATTTTCTGTGAGCAGTAACGTTCCCAGTTTGACTGGAGTCTCGTAATTTGCAATTATCAAGACTCCGGGTGAACATTATGCTCCAGGTTTTCTTGGCTCTGTTTGTCTTTGACTTTTCTTGTCTCACCGGCAGAAAGACACAGCAACAAAGACAATATACAGTCACAACTCATTTAAGACCCTGAACTCACAGGAAGAATGATCTTTCACACGCTGATTGCAAGTTTTTCTTTAGTATAAAGATCTGATTATATGTTTTTGTTGAATAATTTGTGCATTTTATTAAAGAGGCATGTTAATATCATGAAAGTGTGGTTTAATTGTAATAATTTTCTTTAAATAGCATATTTGCTTACAACATAGAATGCAGTCATGATACTGAGAGGGAGGCTGAACCCTGTGCTGTTCATCTGAGTGTAGCCATCTTTATTTATCCTCCACCTCCTGAATAATAGCTGGTAAGCCAACTTTATGTCAACCTAAGGTAGACAAATACAGCTAGCTCATACTACACACCTTCCACTTAGATTGAACTTCGTTTACCAATCGTAAGAGGTTATAACTTAATAAAAGTATACAGATTATAACTAGCCCCAATACAGAACAAATTATTTCCTCCTGTGCTGAAGTAGACTGCTTAACCCTAGACACGAGGAAATCTGCAGATGCTGGAATTTCAAGCAACACACATAAAAGTTGCTGGTGAACGCAGCAGGCCAGGCAGCATCTCTAGGAAGAGGTACAGTCGACGTTTCGGGCCGAGACCCTTCGTCAGGACTAACTGAAAGAAGTGCTAGTAAGAGTTTTGAAAGTTAGTCCTGACGAAGGGTCTCGGCCTGAAATGTCGACTGTACCTCTTCATAGAGATGCTGCCTGGCCTGGTGCGTTCACCTGCAACTCTGATGTGTGTTGCTTGAATTTCCAGCATTTGCAGAATTCCTGTTGTTTGCCTCTTCCTAGAGATGCTGCCTGGCCTGCTGCGTTCACCAGCAACACTTATATGTGTTGCTTAACCCTAGAACAAGTATAGGGGATTATCTTGCCCAATGACAGAATTTGTTGTAACGAACAAAGATAATCAGGTATGTTCATTTCAAGAATTAGGTCTTGCTGGTGCCTTCTGAATTCCATTTAGGGTTTCTCCATTCAGAAATTACACATGTGGTTGAGGTTACACTGTGGAATGTGCTCTGAGTCAGGAGCAGAAGCCAAGTCTTCCCTGAAGAAAGAGTATCTGCGAGCTGTTCTGGAACTCATGGTGTTAAGAGGTAGTCTACAAGAATGTGAACTGGCCTGTACTGATAATGGTCCCTTATGCTTGACAGCATTTCCAGTTTGCTTTGGATCTCTGAGATGCTGAACCGTCATCTTCTCTCCTGGACAGAACATCTGGGAGCCCTGGCCATCTTATGATGAGATTATGGTTGGAAACAGTGGAGGACAAAGTGTGTTCCAAGTTTCCAAAAATTAGTCTGCAGTGTCCTTTGTCTCAATGTGCAAATATAAACAGAACTAACTTTGGGAAGAAGGAACCAAGAGAGAATCATGTTTTATCTAGGTGTTTTCAAAGCTCTATGACAGGCTGCTAAACTGCATGATTATCCAGTCTAATATGGAGGTAAAAACATGGGCAACCTTGATTTAGTTTAGGATTAAGCAAACCATAATAAGAAAATCCCAAGTCCCAAATTTTGAATTTTCTCTCTGTTTAAAAAATAATTTAGAAGGCCCACCAGCGCCTTTACTTCCTGAGAAAACTAAAGAAATTTGGCCTGTCCCCTAAAACCCTCACTAACTTTTATAGATGCACCGTAGAAAGCATTTTTCTAGGGTGCATCACAACCTGGTATGGAAGTTGTCCTGTCCAAGACCGAAAGAAGCTGCAGAAGATCGTGAACATGGCGCATTACATCACACAAACCAATCTTCCGTCTGTGGACTCACTTTACACCACACGCTGTCGGAGCAGTACTGCCAGGATAATCAAGGACATGACCCACCCAACCAACACACTTTTTGTCCCTCTTCTCTCCGGGAGAAAGCTCAGGAGCTTGAAGACTCGTATGGCCAGATTTGGGAACAGCTTCTTTCCAACTGTGATAAGACTGCTGGACGGATCCTGACCTGGATCTGGGCCGTACCCCCCAAATATCTGGACCTGTCTCTCGGTTTTTTTGCACTACCTTACTTTCCATTTTTCTATTTTCTATTTATGATTTATAATTTAAATTTTTAATATTTACTAATTTTTACTATTTTTAATATTTAATATTTGTAATCAAGGGAGTGGGAAGCGCAGATCAAATATCGCTGTGATGATTGTACATTCTAGTACCAATTGTTTGGAGACAATAAAGTATAAAGTATAAAGTATTCACTTGTATTTCATCTACCAAAGTGCATGACTATACACTTCATGACACTATATTCCATCTGTCACTTTTTTGCTTGTTGTCCTAATTTGTCTAAGTCCTCCTGTAGCCTTTCTACTTCCTCAAATTTAACTGTCCTTCCACCTATCTTTGTATTGTCCACAAATTTCAACACAAAGCCATCAACCCTATCATCCAAATCATTGACATATAATGTAAAAAGAAGTGGTCCCAACATTGACCCCTGTGGAAAACCACTAGTCATCAGCCGCCATCCACAAAAGGCTCCCTTTATTCCCACTCTTCGCCTCCTGTTGATCAGCCAATGCTCTATCCAAGCTATTATCTTTCCTGTAATACCATGGGCTCTTAATTTGTTATTGTGGCAGCTTGTCAAAGGGCTTTTGAAAATCCAAGTACACAACATTCACCGATTCTCCTTTGTCTATCCTGCATGTAATTTCTTCAAAGAATTCCAACAAATTTGTCAAACAAGATTTTCCCTTAAGGAAACCATGCTGACTTCAACCTATTTTATCATGTGCCTCTAACTACCTTGAAACTGCAACATTAACAATCGAATTCAACATCTTCCCAACCACTGAAGTCAGGCTAATTGGGCTGTGATGTCCTTTCTTCTGTCTCTCTCCCTTCTTGAAGAGTGGAGTGACATTTGTGACTTTCTAGTCCTCTGGAACTATGCCAGAACTTATTGATTCTTGAAAGGTCATTACTAATGCCTCCACAATCTTTTCAGCTGAGGTAGACCAGGTGATTTATCTATCTTCAGACCTTTCAGTTTCCCAAGCTTCTTTCCCCTAGTTGGCAACTTCACTTACTTCTGCCCCTGACACTCTCAAACTTGCAGCAAAATGCAAATGACTTCCATAGTGAAGACTGATGCAAAATACTTATTCAGTTCATCTGCCACTTCCTTGTCCCCCAGTACCGTCATTTTCCAGCGGTCCAATATTTACTCCTGCCTCTCTTTTTACACTTTGTACATCTGAAGAAGCTTTTGGTATCCTCATTATTATTATTGGCTACCTTTATATTCCTACTTTTCCTTTATAACTTTTTAGTTATCTCCTGTTGGTTTATAAAATATTCCCACTTACTTGCCACTAATTTTTGCTCTATTGTATGCCCTCTCTTTGGCTTTTATGTTGGTCTTGACTTCCCTTGTCAGCCACAGTGTGTATCCTGCCTTTGGAATGCTTCTTCTTTGGGTTGTGTCTATCCTGCACCTTCTGAATTGCTCCCAGAAACTCCAGCCACTGTGGCTCTGCCATCATCCTTGCTAGTGTTCACTTCCAATCAATTTTGGTTAGCTCCTCTCTTTTGACTACATGTGGACTACAAATTACAACTGGAAATAGAAAAGGCTTGTCAGAAGGGCAGTGTTATGATAATTGTGGGGGATTTTAACATGCGAGTGGATTGGGAAAATCAGGTCGGCACTGGATCTCAAGAGAGAGAATTTGTAGAATGTCTGCGAGATGGCTATTTAGAACAGCTTGTTGTTGAGCCTACTAGGGGATCGGCTGTACTGGATTGGGTATTGTGTAATGAACCGGAGGTGATTGGAGAGATTGAGTTGAAGGAACCCTTAGGAGGCAATGATCATAACGTGATTGAGTTCACTGTGAAATTAGAAAAAGAGAAGCCGAAATCTGATGTGTCGGTATTTCAGTGGAGTAAAGGAAATTACAGTGGCATGAGAGAGGAACTGGCCAAAGTTGACTGGAAAGAGACACTGGCGGGAAAGACAGCAGAGCAGCAGTGGCTGGAGTTTATGCGAGAAATGAGGAATGTGCAAGACAGGTATATTCCAAAAAAGAAGAAATTTTCGAGTGGAAAAAGGATGCAACCGTGGTTGACAAGGGAAGTCAAAGCCAATGTTAAAGCAAAAGAGAGGGCATACAAGGAAGCAAAAATTAGTGGGAAGAAAGAGGATTGGGAAGTTTTTAAAACCTTACAAAAGAAAACCAAGAAAGTCATTAAGAGAGAAAAGATTAACTATGAAAGGAAGCTAGCAAATAATATCGAAGAGGATACTAAAAGCTTTTTCAGGTATATAAAGAGTAAAAGACAGGTGAGAGTAGATATAGGACCGATAGAAAATGATGCTGGAGAAATTGTAATGGGAGATGAGGAGATGGCAGAGGAACTGAATAAGTATTTTGCATCAGTCTTCACTGAGGAAGACAGCAGTATACCGGACACTCAAGGGTGGCAGGGAAGAGAAGTGTGCGCAGTCACAATTACGACAGAGAAAGTACTTAGGAAGCTGAATAGGCTAAAGGTATATAAATCTCCTGGACCAGATGGAATGCACCTTCGTGTTCTGAAGGAAGTAGCTGTGGAGATTGCGGAGGCATTAGCGATGATCTTTCAAAAGTCGATAGATTCTGGCATGGTTCCGGAGGACTGGAAGATTGCAAATGTCACTCCGCTATTTAAGAAGGGGGCAAGGAAGCAAAAAGGAAATTATAGACCTGTTAGCTTGACATCCGTGGTTGGGAAGTTGTTGGAGTCGATTGTCAAGGATGAGGTTACAGAGTACCTGGAGGCATATGACAAGATAGGCAGAACTCAGCATGGATTCCTTAAAGGAAAATCCTGCCTGACAAACCTATTACAATTTTTTGAGGAAATTACCAGTAGGCTAGACAAGGGAGATGCAGTGGATGTTGTATATTTGGGTTTTCAGAAGACCTTTGACAAGGTGCCACACATGAGGCTACTTAACAAGATAAGAGCCCATGGAATTACAGGGAAGTTACATACGTGGATAGAGCGTTGGCTGATTGGCAGGAAACAGAGAGTGGGAATAAAGGGATCCTATTCTGGTTGGCTGCCGGTTACCAGTGGTGTTCCACAGGGATCAGTGTTGGGGCCGCTTCTTTTTACATTGTACATCAACGATTTAGATTATGGAATAGATGGCTTTGTGGCTAAGTTTGCTGACGATACGAAGATAGGTGGAGGGGCCGGTAGTGCTGAGGAAACGGAGAGTCTGCAGAGAGACTTGGATAGATTGGAAGAATGGGCAGAGAAGTGGCAAATGAAGTACAATGTTGGAAAGTGTATGGTTATGCACTTTGGCAGAAAAAATAAACGGGCAGACTATTATTTAAATGGGGAAAGAATTCAAAGTTCTGAGATGCAACGGGACTTGGGAGTCCTGGTACAGGATACCCTTAAAGTTAACCTCCAGGTTGAGTCAGTAGTGAAGAAGGCAAATGCAATGTTGGCATTCATTTCTAGAGGAATAGAGTATAGGAGCAGGGATGTGATGTTGAGGCTCTATAAGGTGCTGGTGAGACCTCACTTGGAGTACTGTGGGCAGTTTTGGTCTCCTTATTTAAGAAAGGATGTGCTGACGTTGGATAGGGTACAGAGGAGATTCACTAGAATGATTCTGGGAATGAGAGGGTTAACATATGAGGAACGTTTGTCCGCTCTTGAACTGTATTCCTTGGAGTTTAGAAGAATGAGGGGAGACCTCATAGAAACATTTCGAATGTTAAAAGGCATGGACAGAGTGGATGTGGCAAAGTTGTTTCCCATGATGAGGGAGTCTAGTACGAGAAGGCATGACTTAAGGATTGAAGGGCGCCCTTTCAGAACAGAAATGCGAAGAAATTTTTTTAGTCAGGGGGTGGTGAATCTATGGAATTTGTTGCCACGGGCAGCAGTGGAGGCCAAGTCATTGGGTGTATTTAAGGCAGAGATTGATAGGTATCTGAGTAGCCAGGGCATCAAAGGTTATGGTGAGAAGGCAGGGGAGTGGGACTAAATAGGAGAAAATGGATCAGCTCATGATAAAATGGCAGAGCAGACTCGATGGGCCGAATGGCCTACTTCTGCTCCTTTGTCTTATGGTCTTATAGACTCTGCAATTCCCTTTACCCACTGTTACATCTGACTTTAGCTAGTTCTTCTCAAATTGTGGGGTGATTTCTGTCATATTATGGTCACAGGCCATGAAGAGTTCCATTACCTTATGCTCTCTAATCAATTCTGGTTAATTTCATTACACCCAGCCCATAATAGCTTGTCCTCCAATGGGCTCAATCAAGAGCTGATCTAATAAGCCATTGTGTAGGCATTCTACAGATTCCCCTTCTTGGGATCCAGCACCAATCTGATTTTCGCAATCTACCTGCATATTGAAATCCCCTATGAGTGTCGTAACATTGCATTTTCTATCTCCCATTGTAATTTGTAGCCCACTTCTTTACCACTATTCGGGGGCCTGTATATAACTTCCATCAGGGTTTTCTTAGCTCTACCCATGAGATTTCTACATCTGCCAATCCTATGTTACCTCTTTCTAAGGATATGATTTTTTTTTACCAACAGAGCCACCCACCCCCTCTGCCTACCTACCTGTTGTTTTGATACAATGTGTATCCTTGAGTGTTAAGCTCCCAGCTATAATCTTCTTTCAGCCATGATTCAGTGATGCCTACAATGTCATATGTACCACTCTGTAACTGTGCTACAAGTTCATCTGGCGTACTCTGTATACTGTGTGCTGTTGTGATGTGAACAAAGTCACCGGAGGACACTGAAGCCAATGGATACAGATGTGTTTTATTCAACAAAATGAGACACTCTTGGAGGCAGAGGACTGTTTGACCCAATATGTTATACACTGAAGATCAAAGGTCCAGCAAGACAACTCTATAGTTGCAATGTTTCTACAGTGCTTTCTTTGAATTACACATAATTTTCACACCTCCTTCTTTGTACCCACACTCCAGACACCCAAAATGAATGTTAATCAGCATCTCTGTTTTTCAGTTAACTGGTTTCCACAGCTCCAGGATGCTATTGTCCGGGACTGCATTTTAAATTTAATCTACAATCCATGTTCAGGTCTAAAGTTTGGTTGCTTAAGTAAATATTTGCTATATACCCTGTACTCTCGCTGTGAAATGGGGACACGTGTTTTTCCCTTATTGGGGAGTGAGAGACAGCCTGTGGAATGTCGAATACCAGTTGAACGAGTAGTTTTTAGGGTACCCCAATTACTCTATGTGCATCTACATCTATGAAATCATCCCCAATGGCTACCTGCAAGACTCTAAGCAGAGATTCTTTCAGAAATTTGACCAACAGTCTTTAAAATGCAGCTTCATCATCTGTATGCCTGCTGCCTCCTTCTTTGCTGGCCAATTGCAGATTAATCCCCTTCTTTATCTTCAACCCTTCATTTACTGATATCTAAAACTCGGCAGTGGCTATCAGTGGTTACTCGTCAGGGCACCAGCAAGGTAAACATATCAGGCTCACAGGTCCTCTCATTAACGTACTGAAGGGGTTGGGGCGATCCCTATTTGAATGATTGCAAGGACCTCAGCCTGGTGCCAGCCCCTTCCGGACTGTCTATTTGATCACTGTCCCAACCACTGAAAGGGCCCAGTTCATTTGCACTCACTCCCCATTCAGGTCGGGGTAACCCTCAGATGCTGTGTGTAATTTATTTTCTTTCTCGGTCTTACCACCATCGAAGTTGTGGAACTTGATGTCTCTGCTGTAACTCGGATCCCTTTCAATCTATTTTTTCCGAATGTTTTTCTGTACTGAACTATACAGCTAATCATCTGTCTTCAGCTAACAGAGTACCATTACTATTATACCTTCACATGCTATTCACGGTTTGCTGTTGCATTCTCTCGGTGCCCTCTTCCTTTGCATTTACTGTCGGTCTACTTCCATCATCTGAGCTCAGGGCTGATGCACCCAGCAGGTGTTCCTTACTTGAGTTCTCTGCAATGGCATTGTTACCAGGTACACTTGATCTCTTGCTCTGTCTGTGAGGGTGACAAGAAGGTAGGTCACACGGTTTAACTTGGGTCCAGTGTTTCTGCTGGCTACCTCATCAGGACTGCACAGCAACACAGGCATCATTCGTCTGGAGCACCACCTGTGGTTCAATCCACCTGGGAGTGAACCCTGTCCTTTCAACCAGCTCTCTTACCTGACTAGGTCACCTGGCTGTGGGAGGACTATCTTCTCTCCCTCTGGCTCTCTCTGATCTGCAATATGTTGCTGTTGCTTTGTTCAATCCCTCAATGCTAACCTGATTGCAGTGTAATCTTATTCAATTGGCCACTGTAGTTTCTTCCTGTACACTTGTAATTTATGCTGCTTCTTGGTCTTCCATTGTCCTCCTTGCACTGATGTCTGCTCACTCGTTCCTTTTTTGCTCCTTGCCATCCCCTTTCTGGTGAGCCTTTACTTCAATCACTGCTCCCTCCTCAGGCAGCAACACTACTTCAAACAGCTCCTCACTGTGTTTGGCCCCTACCCTTGGAACCTCCTGACATGATTCCTACAGAGTGCCCTGTCTCTCCTCCCTTCCTGGAGCTGCTGTCTCTTTGTGGCCCATGCTAGCTGCTTTGCAGGTCACACATGTTTGCTGTCCCTGTCTTGTCCGTGTTATTTTACCTTTTCCTGAGTTTATAATCCACACTTGCCTTACTCAGTGCATCTATTCCCAGGATAGTACCTTCATTGATTGGGCACATCTAGAAATCTACAGCAAGCTGCACTCCCTCAATCTCTGGTACCTGGGGCTGACTCCTCTCCGCCCTCATTGTTTCACCTCCTGTACTGGTAATGTAACTTGCCTCTCCAGTCGTGGGCAAGGGTAGATCAGTTATTGATACCCTGTGACAACTAACATCCCACCTTGCTGGTCCCCTAATAAACTTCTTGTGTATATCGGTGGATGACCTCCACTTGCAATTGGGGCTGTCATTAGCTGTTGTGTGACCCAGCTCTGTAATCTGGTCAGCAGTCATATCGGAAAGAGATACTGCTACTGTGGATTCTGCCACTGCAGGTGAGAGGTTTTCACACTTCGCCCTCTTTTTGGGACACTGCCTCCAACCATGGTCTGAGAAGCCACAGCTGTAACAAATCATCTCCTTTACCTGCTCACACCTACTCCAGAAGTTCCTTGCTACGTGCCCCGGCTGCTGGCACACAAAGCAAGTTCTCTGTCACTTACAGCCACTTTATGACTTCTCTTGCTCCTCCTCTTGTCTTTCTTACCGGCCCATGATATTATCGCAGAGTAGATCAATCCCATCACTGTCCACATACCTAAAACTACCTGGTGGGCTGAGCTCAGGCTTCCTTCAGCATTTTCAGGAAGACTGGGTCATCCTTCCTTGGATTATCCAAACCTGAATACTCTTCATACGCTTGATATTTACGTTCTGCATAATCCATGGCAGGCTCTTCAGCTCTCTGAACCACTGACATTATTGTTCCTCAGTTGCTCTCACCTCCCTCAGTCACTTCCTCCTTAAAGAAGCAATATCTCTCTTCATTGCTGGTATTCCCAGCAGTTGCTCATGTACCATCCTGCACTCCCTTGGCCATATTTTCCCACATTTTCCTCGGGCACTTCGCTTTAACCAACAGGTGTATATCTTTAGGTTGCTTCTGCTGAATTTCAATCATTTCCTTACGCTGGAACCAGAATTCTACATTCCTGCAGGTGATCATAAGTGAGGGCAACTTTGACAAAATGCTCTGCTTCTCTCTGGGGTGAAGGGCTTAAGGATGGCTGTAATCATAGTGAAAGGTAGGCTTGGGTCATCAGGGTTCTCAACCTATCATTCCTACCTCAGTAGGTGTTATCCCAACAGATATATGCAGGTATAACCTCTCCCTCAAATGTCGCCACACTTATTCCCACAAGATATAAATGTGGATAAAAATTAAACACTACATACTTTAAATCACAGAGTACATACTCTGCAATCTGCCACTTATGTGCATCTGAACTCCTTGTGCGTGTTGTATTCATTTGCATTTGAAACTGTTACACCAGGGTTACGGATGTATTCTTAACAAAAGCATTTGCAAGATACAGTTCCTGGAATGAGTATATACACACCCCACTGGCATCCCAAACTGTCAGTGACCACCCTATGCTACTGGTGGCCCCTTCTCACTAAAGGAGCACACAAATGTTTAGTCTCTTACATAAACACATATTCCTGAATGCACGCCACACTACTTATATATCTACTAGTTCAGCTCTCTGCCATGTTCATGATACTTCATGATCTCATAGTCAGCGACCCAAACAGGTCCAAAAATGAGTGCTAATTCGAAAAACACTCACACACTGAGTCTGCTGAGATCGATGGCCACCCACCTCGGTGGGTCACAAAGGCATCCCGGACAAGAGTCCAAGTGTTGTAACATGAACAAAGTCACCAGAGAGACACTGAAGCTAATAGGTACAGAAATGTTTTATTCACCAAAATGAGACAGTTTTGGAGGAAGAGGCCTGTTTGACCCACTATTACATGATATTTTATAGCTAAAGATCAAATTTTCCTGGAGTAGGAAAATTCTATAGTTACAATGCTTTGAATTACATATAATTTTCACACTTCCTTCTTTGCACTCACACTCCAGACACTCAAAATAAATGTTAATCAGCATTGTCTGGTCTTCAAATAACTGGTGTCCACAGCTCCAGGAAACTATTGTCCAGGGCTGCATTTTAAACTTAATTTACAATCCATTTTCTGGTCTAAAGAGTGGTTGCTGAAGGAAATATTTGCTCTATGCTGTAACTCCAGAATATGCCCTAACATATGCATTCAAATATAAAATCTTCAGTCCTGTATTCACCTTCCTTTATGATTTTGTTCCTCTTTTATATTACAACTCATGCCATTGACTGCAATTTTATCCTGTCCTTTCTAGTGGTCCCACTGCACACTGCCTCAGTTTGTAAACCAATACTCCATTCTCAGCTCTATCACCCCGGTTCCCATTCCCCTGCCAAATTAGTTTAAACCCTCCCAAGCAGCTCTAGCAAACCTGCCCGCAAGGGTTTTACTCCCCCTCGGGTTCAGGTGTACCCGTCCCTTTTTGTACAGCTTGTGCATTCCCCAGAAGTGATCCCAATGACCCAGAAATTTGAACCCTTGCCCTCTGCACCAGTTCCTCAGTCACACATTTATCTGCCAATTGCTCCTACTCTTACCCTCACTGGTGTGTGGCACAGGCAGCAATCGAGAGATTACTACCCTGGAGGTCCTGTTTCTCAGCTTTCTACCTAGCTCCCTAAAATCTCTTTTCAGGAGCTTCTCACCTTTCCTACCTACGTCTTTGGGCCAATATGTACCAAGACTTCGGCTGCTCACTCTCCTCCTTTAGAATGCTGTGGACCTGCACCCACATCAGTCTCTAGAGATAATGGAGAATGGTGTGAAAAACGCAGTGAGCGGCAGTTCTGTGGGCAAAAATGCATTGTTAATGAGGTCAGGAGAATGGTCAGATGGGTTCAAACTGACATGAAGGCAACAGTAACTCAAACAAACCATGCGTTTTAACAGTGGTGTGCAGAAGAGCATCTCTGAATGCACAATACTTCAAACCTTGAAGTGGATGGACTACAGCAGCAGAAGACCATGAACATACACTCAGTAGCCACTTTATTAGGTACATGTGGTACCTAATAAAGTGGTCACTAAGTGTACTTTCCTTTCAAAATCTTACTTCGACTCACCAAATTGAGTTTCCAGCTTAATTGCTGGCATTATATTGCTCTGAAGTTTTTCTCAATTGTGGGGATGTAATTGTAATAAAACAAGCTGATCAAAGTTCAGATCAAAGTACATATATGTCACCATGTACGTCACTGAGATTCATTTTCTTATGGGCATACTCAATAAATCTATAATAGAATAATAATCATAATAGAATCAATGAAAGACCACCCCAACTTGGGTGTTCAACCAATGTGCAAAGGGCAACACACTGTGCAAATACAAAAAGAAAGAAATAATGATAAAAAAATAAATAAGCATTAAATATTGTGAACATGAGATGAAAAATCCTTGAAAGTGAGTCCATAGGTTGTGGGAACAGTTCAGTGATGGGACAAGTGAAGTTATTCCCTTTAGTTCAAGAGCCTGATGGTTGAGGGGAAATAACTGTCCCTGAACCTGACTGTGTGAGACCTGAGGCTCCTACACCATCTTCTTGATAATAGCAGCGAGAAGAGAGCATGACTTGTGTGGTGGGAGTCCCCGATAATGAATTCTGCTTTCCTGCAACGGCACTTCATGTAGATATGCTCAATGGTGGGGAGGGCTTTAACCTGTGATGGACTGGATCACATCCACTATTTTTTGTAGGATTTTCTGTTCAAGGGCATTGGTGTTTCCATACTAGACTGCGATGCAGCCAGTCAATAAACTCTCCATCATACCTTTATAGAAGTTTGTCCAAGTTTTAGATGTCACGCTGAATCTTCGCAAACTCTTTTAGAAGTAGAGGTGCTGCTGTTCTTTCTTTGTAATTTCACTGACATGCTGGGCCCAGGACAGGTCTTCTGAAATAATAACTCAGAGGAATTTAAAGTTGCTGACCCTCTCCACCTCAGATACTCTACTGGGGACTAGTTCATGGACATCTGGTTTCTTCCTCCTGAGGTCAATAATCAGCTCCTTGGTCTTGTTGACATCGAGTAAGATGTCGTTACGACACCACTCAGCCAGATTTTCAATCTCCCTCCTATATGCTGATTCATCACTACATTTAATTTGGCCTACAATAGTAGTTTTGTCAGCAAACTTGAATATGACATTGGAGCTGTGTTTAGCAACACATTCATAAGTGTAAAGCAGGTACAGCAGGGGCTCAGCACACAGCCTTGTAGTGCACCTATGTGGATGGAGGTCATGGAGCAGATGTTATTGCCAATCTGAACTGACTATGGTCTGCAAGTCAGGAAATCAAGGATCCAATTACACAAGGATGTATTGATGTCAATGTCTTGAAGCTTATTGATTACTTCTGAGGGGATAATGATATTGAATGCTCAGCTGTAGTCAATAGAGAGCATCCTGATATATGTACCTTTGCTGTCCAGATGTTCCAAGGTTGAGTGAAGAATCAATGAGATGGTATCTGCTGTGGTAGACAAATTGGAGCAGATCCAAGTTGCTTCTCAGGCAGGAGTTGATATATTTCATTACCAACCTCTCAAAATGCTTCATCACTGTGGATGTAAGTGCTACTAGATGATGGTTACCATGTTCTTCCTCGGCATCGGTATACAGTAATTACAGCCTGCCGGTATGGTTTCAAAAATAATGGAGGAGATTTGTTGTATTCAGTTCAGGCCAACCTTTTCATTGATTCAATGACTTTCAATAGCTTGTCAATGTTCGGCTTGGTTCCACTGGAAGATCCTTGGTCATAATATTAGAGAGTGGCAGACTGAGTATATGCTGTTCTTCTGGATGCAGCCATCTCTACTTATTGACCTCCTTATCCACCTGCTGGTTAACATGTGTGAAAAAAATCACCATGGCAACCCAAGGCAAACAGACACAACTTCATATACTGCAACAACAACAACCAATACTTTTGAAAGCAACACACAATTCTCTGCCTGCTTCCAAGATATATCAGGATTTAACATGAGTTTTTGCAGAACTCCTCAGCTTTGGAAGGGAGGACTGAAATCTCAACACCAGGTCTGGGGGTAGAAGGTAAAAGGTAAAAAGTTGTAATTTTGTAAGCAAAATCCTATGCAGGTACATTGTGCAGTTAATCCATTTGATTAATTTCTTCCTCAAAGTACTTGTCATGTTTGTGAACTCTGTCTGGTCCCATGAATAAGTTATTGCTCTTAGTGAGTATGTTATATATCATGTATTCAAATATTTAGCCTAGCAAATTCTCAGCTAGGCATTAACGTTGATTAATCAGTACAAGCCCAATCCATTTGCAATTCATACTTTAATAATCCAGGAAAGAAGCCAAGTTTAGATAAACTTTGTCTTATTGGGTTACTGGTTTCCTGTGAAAGCAGAAAGGGAAAATACAGCTCAGGAATTTGACTCTCTTAGCACACCTGGCAACTTTGGGATTTAGCTGAGTCTGAGAGCTTTCATGTTGCAGTCCCTTTAGACAACACTGGCAATAATGTCCAGTTCTGCAGCATTTTTAATAGCTAGGGGCCACATCCGGAGAATTCCCTGCTATCATGTGCCAAAAATACTCTGACTCTCATAATGCATCATGTGTTTTACAACTGCTTGTGTTTTAATTTTGACGGACATGATGCAGCTCAGTGTGAGCTTCTGTTCATGTTCTTTTTGCAGGCAGACCTGCAATTTACTTTCTCTGACATGCATAATTAGCAATTTACTCCTAGCACAGAATTGATTTGGAGACATTTACATCTCTGATCAGAATAGTCTACTCTAGCTTCATATATGGTCTTGGAGAGAAACAGATCTGTGATGTTTAGAAGTGCTTAGAAGTGTAGAGTTCAATTTATTTATGCATTGGATTTACATTTCATTTAAGTGCCTTCTTGAGTTACATAAAGAAGTCAATGTTATATTGTTAAACATGCTGTAGTTCTCTTTCACACTTATGGTTATGCTGTGCTGTGTTCTGTATTGGCTGTTCACTTTTATGTGGGATAGTATATTAATGGCTTGCTTCATAAGTAGACCCTGGGTGGGTAAAAGCTCCTGCAACCTGGATTTAATCCTGATTTCCATGCTGGCTGTATGGAGGCTGCTTATCTTCCCTGCGACTGCATGAGTTTTCTCTCTCAAGGAGGAGGAGAAGATGGCGGCGCGACGCAGCTTGCGCGGCCACTCCGCTGAACGATATCTGTAATCTGTCAAATAGGGTGCCGTGCACAATCCTGATTTGATGGATACAGACGTGAGAGAACGGAGGAACGTCTGGAGGAAGTTCTGAAATGCCTTTTTCGCTGCCACTGTTACTGTGTGATCCCGAATCTCCGGAGGGGAAGGCCCCGAGTCCTCGGCTTTGCTTGTTTCTCGGTGGCCGGGGCGGGATCAAAGCTCTCGGCAGAGATGGTGATCGGTGCTCGGTGTCGAAGGGCTGGTCGGAGGCTTGAAGTTTTCGGACGGACTCAGAGTCAGCTATGATTGGGTGCTTCCAATGCATCGACAGTTGTCGGTGCCTGGAGGTTTATGGCAGAGAGAGTTTCTCCTTCTGCCGCCTGCTATCGGGGACTTTCGGAGGTTGATCGGAACTTTGAGACTTTTTTTTACCTTTCCCATGGTCTGTTCTTTATCAAATTATGGTATTGCTTTGCACTGCTGTAACTATATGTTATAATTATGTGGTTTTGTCAGTGCTAGTCTTTGGTTTGTCCTTTTTTTTTGTGATATCATCTGGAGGAACATTGTATCATTTCTTAATGCATGCATTCATTTCTAAATGAGAATAAATGAGGTCTGAGTGTCCTCACAATCTAATTTAATCTAATCAACCCAGAAATGCCTACTGCAAATTGCTGCTGGTGTGAGATGAGTCGTAAAGAGTGGGGAGATAAGATCATGGTGAATATTAGTAGGGGATAGGAATGATCTGTGAGCTCAGAGTGCTGATTGAGTTCCTATCGTGTTATTTATTTATATATATAATTTATCTATCTACCTATCTATCTGTACCTTTATTTATTTATTTAATTTATTTATTGAGATACAGCATGGAGTAGACCCTTCCACCCTTCGAGCCACACTGCCCAGCAACGCCCGATTTAACCCTAGACTAATCACAGGACAATTTACAATGACCGGTTAGCCGATCAATTGGAATGTCTTTGGACTGTGAGAGGAAATCAGAGCACCCGGAGAAAACCCACACGGTCACGAGGAGAATGTACAAACGTCATCCAGGCATTGGCCGGATTTGAACTTGGGTCATGCTAACCACCCAGCTTTATATTATTAGGAAATATAATAATAAAGTATAATATAAAATGTCATCAAACAACTGACACTGGGGAATCAACTGACACCAGGGACCCTCCAAAGTGCAAGTGGATGACTGACATTTTCTTTATTCAGTCTCTTCGCTTTAGGATTTGGGTTATTAAAGAAAGTGATTAGAGATTACTCAGGAAATGGAAATAAAACTTCCAAGTAATTCTGACTCTCCTGGAACTGCTAAATATTGAATAATATGAAGGAAGAATAGAAAGAATCAATCTGATTTCTTCCAGTTATTTTAAAAATTATTGAAACCCAGGGATAATTAATTTATCACCTGCATGCAGAGATGATCGTTATTTGCATGTTAATGCTAATTATGATTCATGATTTATTCTTTGCCTGACAGCAGGCAATTGTTTCCTTTTCTTGTATATCACCCATAATATTAACTTTTCATTAAAAGCCATGTATGAGGTTAGTTGTAGTAATAACACCCTACAGAGTTCCATATAGGCCAAGAATTGAACTTGTGACCTTCCTGCTGCTTTCTGTCTGTAGTTATGAATATGTTATGAATTTGAGCAGTTTGAAGAATAAAGAGTGCAGATTATATCATATTCTTGGTATGTGAGTATATTATTGTGAAAAAGCAGGTTTTGAATTATTTTACATTTAATGTACACCAAGCACTACTGTCAGGTTGAATTTTAGTCTTCAACACAAGGAAGCATGACTCAAATTAAAACTGCTTAAGGAGAACAAAGCTGAGCAAATCAGCCACTTGGGGGAGCAAGCAGCTCATCTATGAAAACGACAAACGACATGACAGATAGTGTAATAAGCAATGCAGATTTAATTTTCTCCTGAGCTTGCAGTACCTGAGACTTGTGCTCACTTGTACTTTGTCCTTATACTTCTCTTCCCAGTGTAGATTTACCCGTAAAATGGGACTACTGATTAGACTGAAAAAAATAGGCAGCGAAAGTGTTGAATAATTTCAAGATGATGTGAGAAGTCCCTGTTAAGTCTTTTTTCCCTAGGTGAGAGGTAGCTGTGATTCAAAAGATTTACTTTACTTTATTGTTGCCAAACAATTGATACTAGAGCGCACAATCATCACAGCGATATTTGACTCTGCGCTTTGCGCTCCCTTGAGTACAAATCGATAGTAAATATTTAAATTTAAATTATAAATCATAAATAGAAAATAGAAAATGGGAAGTAAGGTAGTGCAAAAAACCGAGAGGCTGGTCCGGATATTTGGAGGGTACGGCCCAGATCCGGGTCAGGATCCGTTCAGCAGTCTTATCACAGTTGGAAAGAAGCTGTTCCCAAATCTGGTTGTACGAGTCTTCAAGCTCCTGAGCCTTCTCCCGGAGGGAGGAGGGACGAAAAGTGTGTTGGCTGGGTGGGTCGTGTCCTTGATTATCCTGGCAGCACTTCTCCGACAGCGTGCGGTGTAAAGTGAGTCCAAGGATGGAAGATTGGTTTGTGCGATGTGCTGGGCTGTGCTCATGATCAGATTCAAGGTACAGTGCAGTATACAACTCTGAGATTTGTCTTCCCCAAAGGCAGTCATGAAACAAAGAAGAGGCATGGAACCCGTTCAAAGATAAAAAACACATCAACCCCACCTCCCCAATACACAAACAAAAATTGCGCAAATGGCATCAAAAAATGAGTGAAAACATAGAAGATAAATCCCAAAATCACAAGGCATACTTCAGTTCAGCTCAGTGTTCATAATCTGCAGGCTACCCCGATTTAAATATTGCCCAAGTTAGCAACAAAAGAGAGCGACCAAAAACTAGAACCCCTAATAAATGTGTACTAGAGTGCACAATCAACAAAGCGTATTGATTAAACCTTGCTCTGGCATCATTCTCTGACAGCATCGAGAGAGAGAGAGAGAGAGAGAGAGAGAGAGAGAACATTTAAACACAAGGACCTTCACTTGGGAGCAGCGAGAAAGAGAACAAGGCTGTCACTCACAGAGGTTAGCCCCAGGTAAGATTGCCTGCCGCAACCTGGACGAGAAATTAAAAAAATACTTTCATCTGCAGAAACAAGAATCTCTGAAGATACTGGAATCTGGAGTAACAAAATATTTGCTGGAAGAACTCAATGGGTCAAGCAGCATGTGTGGGAGGAAATGACTTATCAACGTTGAGGGACTATTCCCTCTGTGATTCCATGGTCCACCCTTGCCTGCACACCCATCTTTATCTGACCCAAGGCACCTCCCCTGTGCTCACAGTACATGACACACACTTGGCCTTGCAGCTACCTCACCACCATCCAGGGACCTAAACGGTCTTTCCATGTGAGGCAAAGCTCCAGATGCATCTCCCCAGTCTGATGCACTTAGTGCTCCTGATGTAACCTCCCTAATATCAGTGACCGTTTTGCAGAAAACAGATGCTCAGTCTGCAATGGTCATCTGGAACTCCAAGCTGCGGATCACTTCAACTCCCCTTCCTAATCCCACACTGACTTTCCTGTCCTTGACCTTCTCTCCTGCCAGGATGAAGCTCAACACTAACTGGAGGAACAACACCTTTTATATAGAATATTGAGTTTTCCAACTTGACGTTACCCCACCTCCACCCTCCATCTCTCCTTCTGATCCTCTGCTCCTCTTATTTTTGTTCTCTTTCCCACATGATCCCTAGCCCACTTCACCCATCTTTATTCCTCTCCCCCATCTATTTCCTCTGCCATTTACCAAAATGATTGTTGTTCTCACTTCCTTTACTTATCTGAATCCGATGCCTGTCTCCTTGCTTACCTCCTCCTGACCCCTATTTTCACACATCCCTCCAACAACCTTGCTCCATCTGCTTTTTCATCTCTCTTCATCTTCCTCCCTCTATCACTTATCTGCCAAAGACTTCCAGCTCCACACCTGCTCACCTACCTGGTATCTGGAACCACCTGCCTATCATCTTACACCCCTCCTCAGTTCACTAATCACTTCAGAACCCGTTCTTGCCACTTTCCACCTCGTCTTTACACTGGCTGTCTCACCTCTCCACTCTCAGTCCTGACACAGGGTTTCGACCCAAAATGTCAAAAATTCCTTTCCTCCCACAGATGCTGCTTGACCCACTAAATTCTTCCAGCACTTTGTTGCTTTTGTCTGCAGCTGGGTGACTCTGGGCCAAATGGAATATTAATTTGGCCATTATTATTATCAAGAACCTAAGCTAAGTAATTCCCTCCCTGAACCCTTGCTTCTTGGCTGGTTTGTTTTTACACCTACCCTTTTGACTCACCACTGATTGCCTTCTTGAGTCACCACTGATTTTTGTTTGATAATGCTCCTTTGATGCCTTTTACTCATACTGCACCATTACGGATATTGCATAAATGGGAGCAGTTCTTGCTGTTATTGCTGTTAAATGACTTGAACTCAATTCAGGGACTGTGGGCTGCAAAGCTGACACTGTAGCCAAAAGGCTTATCGACAAGCAGGAAGGGAATTCAAAACCTTTCTCTGGGGTGAATTCTTTTGTTTGTGGCAGATGTTAACAGTTAACAGCAGTTTACCATTAAGACTTAATTATTTGTTGTCTGTTTCTGGCAGAGAATATTGTGAATAAAATGTTAATTCCACCAGTAAGATTCTGCTCAGTTGTGGAAAAGTCACATTTTGTTCAAAACCCCCATAATGGTTTGTATTCTTGTGTTCCAAGATTGGGATTTTTAAATTGGTAAATGCAAGAACATGGCTCCCAAACTAACAATGGACCAATAAAGCTGTAGCTGTAAATTTGACAGGTCCTATCAAATTTGTGTTTAAACAAGCCTTTAACACCATATTTTGTTTGATTCTGGAGCTTTTAGAGGCTGATTTAACTATTAAAACTGTTATAAACACTCATTGTGTTGGATTATTCTACAAATTGTTCTCAAAGGAAGCAAAGGCAGTTATCCATTATTTAGATTAGTTCGATAAAAGAGAGAATTCTGAAAATAATCTGCAAACCAGACAGCATCTGAGAGAGAAAAATACAGTTGACTATCTTTCTCCAGGACTTGGATAAATTAAGGGATATATTATCTCCCTGTGACTGCATGTGGTTTCCTCCTGGTTAGCAGGTTAATCAGTCATTTTAAATTGTCCCCTGACTAAGCTAGGGTTAAATTGGGGGTTGGTGTGAGGCCTGAAGGGCCTATTTTGCTCTGTTTGAAGGTATAAGCAATGCTTCACAGTACACGTGACCGGGTTCAGTTCCTGCTGCCACCTGTGGGGAGTTTGTACGTTCTCCCCGTGACCACGTGGGTTTCCTCCGAGTGCTCCAGTTCCCTCCCACAGTCCAAAGATGTTCCAGTTGATAGGTTCATTGGTCAGTGTAAATTGTCCTGTGATTAGGCTAGGGTTAAATTGAGGGTTGCAGGGTGGTGCGGCTCGAAGGGCCGGAAATGCCTATTCTACACCGTATCTCAATAAATAAATCAATAAAGATAGAAACGATAGATAATATAGCAAATTGGAGAGCTATGCGGAAGGGAAGAGTTAGGTAGATCTTAGAGTAGGTTAAAAGGTCGGCAAAACATCATGGCTGTTCTATGTTCTACATGTGAGGAAAAGCAGGGAGAGTAGAGACAAGGTTCTATGATACGATGGAAGACAAGAGAAATTGAATGATCCATGAGATGGCAGCTGAAGGAGAAAGATAAGACAATGTATGAGTAGTGAGGTGAATCAGTTATGAAATAATTAAAAGAGAGAAGAAATGATGCTGACTAAGGACTGTAATGTGTTTAGATGGATGGAAATGCATTGTAATTCCAGCTTGATTTGAGGGAAACTGAAGAAATCTGAGTAGGTCGACGACAGAACGTCAAACTTACATGTGATTGTTAACTCAGAATATTGCCTCCAGAATAAATCAAAGTAATCCATGTAATGGTCACCCAGTCAGCCTTCAGTTTCAAGAAACCGCACTGTAAGTGAAGATGTCTAAGTAGATCCCTATTTCATCAGCAAAGGGGTATGACTGTGGAGGAACACATATTGTCACAGCAAAGCAGAATATCTCACAATGGTCACTTCCTCTGAAATGCTGGTGGAAATGGAAACTGAACTAGATCTTGCCAAGAGGCAAGGTTTCTTCAGAATACTGAAAGCAGTTAGGTTACTTCAGCAGTTTCTCCCAAATTCAAAAACCCTGCTATCCAGAAGAATAAGATTAGCAACAGTAGGGGAACTCCGTGATCTGCAGCTTCCCCCCCAAGATGCACATTATTCTGGCTTAATTTTCCTTCATAATTACTGGATCTAAAACCTAAAACCTGGAACAGATCTTCAACAGAAAGACTGTTTACCACTAACCTTTCATCGGCATTGAAAGGAATGATCAATAAATTATTGTTTTTCATATCTATAAAATGAATCAAGAACTATTCCGTGTGACAATAATTGCTCTTACACTCAGTGGCCACCTTACATCTGCTCGTTAATGCAAATATTTAATCATCCAATCATGTAGCAGCAACTAATGCATAAAAGCATGCAGACATGGTCAATAGGTTCAGTTGTTGTTCAGATCAAATGTCAGAATGGGGAAGAAATGTGAACTAAGTGACTCTGACCTTTGAATTATTGTTGGTGCCAGACGGGGTGGTTTCAGTATCTCAGAAGCTGCGGATCTCTTGGGAATTACATGCACAGCAGTCTCCAGAGTTTACCAGGAATGGTGCTATAAAACAGAGAAAAAAAAACATACAGTGAGCAGCAGTTTTGTGGGCCAAAGTGCCTTGTTAATGAGAGAGGTCAGAGGAGAATGGCCTCTTTCTTCACTAATAGATTATTTTTAAATGCAGAAGCAATAGCGGGCCACACAATCTTAATGCAGAAAACCAATTTCTGATGTAGACGCCCCCCCCCCAACACTTAAAATTGCCTTGTTTCTGTTAATAAGCTCTATTGCTTCGACTCAAATTTACATTTTGACTAAGTATTATCTGGACATCCCTTAGTGTGGAACATATTTCTCCAAGGGATGAACATGAAACCTGAAAGCAACTAAGTACAAAGCAGCCTGTGAAGGGAAACATCCCATCTCCTTCGATGCAGTTGATATATATCGATACTTATTGACCCAGTAATGAAATATTTAATGTTCATTAAGGTTAGATGGATTAAATAATGTCATAAACTTTGAAGTACCTTGATGGAAAGTTCATAAGAAACTGCTAGTTATTTCATAATATCATAGCTACCATTGTAAAGCAGCTGTCAAAATAGAAGGGAGGGATTAAACTCTCTTCCTTGTGCATAGTTGAGTTATTTTGCATAAAATTGCTTCTAAAGCAGTTGGTGATCCATTTACCGTGTTAAAATATTTGAACAGATCAGGAAATCTATTAGTAAAGAAAACTAATCTCATCCACACTCTGGATTACCTCGGGTCTGTTTCCATTTACCGTGAGAAACTTGTAACGTTACACAACTCTTTACCTGAAAGTCAATGATTCCATATCTAAACTTCTCCAAACCTTTCACTATCACCTCACTGTTTGAAGATGCATGAATTTTCTTGCATTTCCCTGTGGAGGAGCCTTTCCAGGACTGAACTGAAACTGGTTCCATTTACCTTTCGATGGTGTCCTGAATCGAAGTGCCTGGAAGATATACTGTTGAGTTGCAGTGATTTTGTTTCCTAATGCAAAGTCTCAGTCAGCTTTTAGTGCTACAAAAAGGAAAAAAGTTTTGATCAGGGATTTGTCATATGGGGATTATACACACAAAACAACATCCTCTCAGTTCCAAACTTGTGTCACTCTTGATACTTAAAGCTGCAGTTTCCTGAGCAACACAGTAACAGTGCCAAGGCTATGTGGAAGATGTGTGTACACAGCTTTTATTTAGCCTTTTTGTGCGGACTCTACTGGGCAGACGGGGGAAAGTGGATCTTCGAACGATGTCCTAGACTTCCAGAGAAATCATATGAAATAACTACCGTCTGCTGTCTCGGGCAATCCGAATACAGAAGAAAACTGGAGACTTTTAGCACAGATACTATAGGAAATCAAGCTGAAATGCACTGACAGTTTGTGATAGCACTGGATCAGTGGAGGGGAAAGAATACACAGTTAATTCATCTCCCATTCACTAGCAGCAAGCGTTGAGATATGTAGTTGAATTAAGTGAAGTCTGAGGATTCGATTCAATCAAACCTGTTTCAGGGCAGTTTTTGCCAGGAGACCACTGTTACATACTTTCTAACCCAATGATTCAATTCACCGTGAAATGTCAGGATAGCAACAGACCGTTCAGCTCTTCAAACTTGTCCCACAATTTAAAAGTTGCTGGTGAACGCAGCAGGCATTCACCAGCAACTTTTATGTGTGTTGCTTGAAATTCTAGCATCTACAGATTTCCTCGTGTTGTCCCACAATTTACTCAGTTTGTGTGGCAGACCTGAACTTGATCTCTGTCTTTGATTTGAATCTTATGGTTCCCTCAATGATCAGAAATCTTAGATTTTGGTCTTAAATGTTTCAACTAACTCAACATGTATGAAAGCGGTCTTCAGTTTCCCACTTTGTGTTGACAAAATGCTTCCCAACTGCATTCCTCAAAAAGCTAACAGTGATTTTAAGGCAGTTCATTTGCACCTTTACCAATATGACTGCTTACCTTAATCTAATCTACATCATAAAACAGACCCAAACATATGTTCAGAAAACTATAGGACCTCTGTCTAACTTAAAAATATGTAGAGTTATTTTTTACAGCATGAGATAAATCAATATGTTATGTTTGAAAGGTTAGGTTGTCAAATCTGTCAGAGGACATACTGGCAGGAGGAAACCAGGGAAAGGGTAGAAATTTTAGTAAAAGAGCCAGTGTACCCCAGTGTTTGAAAAACAAACTGAAACATTTAGAACATGGCTTGAAGCATGATAGAGTTCCAGCTAATAATTTCCAGGTGTAATGCCAAAGAAGCAGGCTCCACTTATACAATGGGACTGGCCCCAATAATCATTGTGACCACTCCAGTGTGAAGCCAAGTTTGGCAGGGCCACAAAGAACTTCTCTTGATGCTCCTTTGGTAAGCAGCTCTGTGACAGGTCTGCATGCAGGAAAGTGATCTTAAATCTTGCAAATGCATTTCCAAAGGAAAAATTGGCCAAAAAATGTTTTTTTCTCTGAAAAAAAACCTGATATAATAATAATGTATTTGTTGTCATTATCTGATGCAAGATGAGTTCCAAGGGAAAGAAAATTGAACAGTATGGACATTGTATTCCAGGATTAGGATTGTGATTCTGAAGATTCATCCACATAAAATGTGATTTCATATGCCAGAAGAGGTACTGCCAGCTTTGCAGCTGTGAGTTATTTTGGGACTGATTTGTAACCAATGAGGGGGAGTCAGCATGGATTTCACTACTTGAGTAAAAGCCATAAGGCGAAATATTGGACAGGCATAAATAAGAAACAGATCCATATGCAGACTGGATGCTTTGCTGAACACTTCCATTCAGATTGCAATGGAAGCTTGAGTCTTTCTAATTTCGTGCCACTTTCCTGTCACTGCCAACTTCCTTTCAGTTTGCTCCCACTCTGATCTGTCTGTCTTTGTCCTCCTACACAGCTCCAGCAAAGCCCGATATAAACTCGAGGAGCAGCACCTCACCTTCTGATTATGTACAGTATAGCCTTCTATGCTCAGCATCAAACTGAATGATTTCAGATCATCAGCAACTGCAGCCTCACACTATATACTTCCAGCATTCTCAAATCTTCCCTTTCTCTTTCATTCTCTCTTTTTCTCTCTTCTCTCCTTTTCTCTCTCTCTTTCTCTCTCTCATTCTGCCTTTTTCTTTTCTTCTCTCCTTCTCCCCTTCACTTTCTCCTTCTGTTCTGTACCCCTTAGCACATATGTCTTTTATTATTCACTAATATTTACCACACTCTGACAGCCCCGCCACTGATGTCATTCAAATTCTCCTGTCTTCCACACATTCATAGATCTTCCTTCGTGTTCTCTCCATCCCACTTCACCTTCACAGAGGCTCAAAATTTTGAATCATTGAGTTTTAGATTATTTCAACTTTTTTCAATTCTGATTAATGGTGATTCAGGGACCATCTGCTGCCTGCTCTGCTGAATGCTTTCAACAATGTCTGACTTAGAACAATCCTCGGGGTTCATTTCCAAATGTACTGCAGCGGTCATTTGCCTGTCAAGGTAACATTCCCTGGTGTGACAGGCGATGGTTTAAGATGTCTGAGGAAAGACATCCTTGCCATAGAGGGAGTACAAAGAAGGTTCACCAGATTGATTCCTGGGATGGCAGGACTTTCATATGAAGAAAGACTGGATCGACTAGGCTTATACTCGCTGGAATTTAGAAGATTGAGGGGGGATCTTATTGAAACGTATAAAATTCCAAAGGGATTGGACAGGCTAGATGCAGGAAGATTGTTCCCGATGTTGGGGAAGTCCAGAATGAGGGGTCACAGTTTAAGGATAAAGGGGAAGCCTTTTAGGACCGAAATGAGGAGAAACTTCTTCACACAGAGAGTGGTGAATCTGTGGAATTCTCAGCCACAGGAAGCAGTTGAGGCCAGTTCATTAGTTATGTTTAAGAGGGAGTTAGATATGGCCCTTGTGGCTAAAGGGATCAGGGGGTATAGAGAGAAAGCAGGTACAGGGTTCTGAGTTAGATAATCAACCATGATCATACTGAATGGCGCTGCAGGCTCGAAGGGCCAAATGGCCTACTCCAGCACCTATTTTCTATGTTTCTATGGCGCTACTGAAGATGTGCAGCAGCTTACTGGTAAATCATAAGGCAAGAGAATCGACTAAAAACATTACTTACAGTATAATATCTTTCATGAAGCAAATTGTGGTAGATTGTCGCCACAGACAGTGAGGAGGCAGGCGAAAGCGAGGCTGGTTTGGGGGATGAGCTATGCTGGGGCATTATGAGGTGCAGCGTGTTTGAGCCACCAGGTTTGCTGTTGGAGCTCGTATCGCTACTGGAGATGGAGTGAGTTATTTGGAGAGGAGCTGATACGGGAGAGTTCTGATGCCTCTCCACCTAACCTGGGTGCAACATTGGATTGCTACAAGCGCCGAGCCAATTTGGTGAGATCGAGAACGGCTTTGGGCCAGGTGTATTGGGGCGTCTGGATCCAGGTCCTAGAAAATGGCACTACTCGATGCTTGGACAATTTAAACACCGCCCAGATAGATTGGAACATCGAGTATCGGGTATGGAGGAAAGGGTTCGGGCTGATTTCGTTTGCTGTCCTGGAAATGTTTATTCCTTTCTCCATGGTGCTAAGGCTATGAACTGATCTGGCTGCTGTGCGTTTCTGTCCCTCTAGTGTGAAAACTGGGGACCAAGGCTTTGCTTGGGCCTACTCTGTCTGCTTGGGACTCAGTCTGATTCGGGATGGAGTTGGCTTGCTTCTGTGTTTGCACAATGTGGTTTTATTCTCTCTCTTTCTTAGCAAAGTAGTTTTTGGTCTTTTTTAAAATTAGGTTATTCAATGAATAAATGCCTCTCTGACTTCCAGCTGGGTACAGGTATCGATTTTAACCAATATTTCAGTGAAAAACTCTGCCATCTTCATCAAGGATGATGCTTTCCGGGAATGTCTAGTCCGGTGGTATATATACCTCCATCGTCCATCCATCCTGACTGGTTAGTCCTTATCCAATCACGCGTCTGCTGTCCCAACTTGCTTATGATCGAATTCCAGTTCTTACTTAGAGCAAGACCTTGGTCTTTGTTAAAATTCTTTTCCTCTAGTTTTGTTTCAATGGCTTCTTTACCAGGTGGTCCCAAAAGCCATTGGCACGGTACAGTAGTTTTGTGCTATTGAAGTCAATCCTACAGCCATTGCGAATGCAATGCTCTGCTACCACTGATTTCTCCGGGTAATCTAAATGGGTACACTTCCTATGCTCCTTGGTGCATGTTTCCACTGTGCACCCTTTCTGGCTGATATAAGCTGCTCTGCATTCACAGGGAATCCTGTAAACTCCAATCTTCCTGAGTCTCAGGTCATCTTTGACCCACATAAGTTGTGATATGAGCTTCCTTATGGGTTTGTGGATAGTATAAATCCAGTATTTCTTCAGGATCCTAGAGATCCTTCCAGAAGCCGTGGAAATATAGGAAGACAAGCGGTAGTGAAGGGTTCCTCCTCGCTGTTAGGTTTCCTGGTTCTTCTGTCGGCCCTTTAAGGGTCCAATTGATTTCCATTGTTACTGTCTGCCTTCCCTTATATTCCCTATACTCCCTATGGGCTTCCACATCAAGAAGCACAGGAGGTGTATCAATTTGAGTTACTTGGAGAAATCGTCAGTAGCAGAACATTGTATTCGCAAAGGCTGACTTCGACAGCACAAAACTACTGTCCTGCGCCAATGGCTTTTGGGGCTGTCTGGTGAAGGAAGCCATTGAAATAAAACTAGAGGAAAATAATTTTAACAAAGACCAAGGTTTCGCTCAATGTAAAAAATGGAATTCAATTGTAAACAAGCTGGGATAGCGGAAACCTGATTGGATGAGGACTAACCAATCAGGAAGGACTATATACCACTGGACTAGACATGCTCAGGCACCATCACTGATGAAGATGGCAGAGTTTACCATTGAAACATTGGTTAAAATTGATACCTGCAGCCGGCTGAAAGCCCAGGAAGAGTTTATTCATCGTATATGCCAGGAAAGTGCTAGATTCATTTTGGGTTATTCAAGTTTCTTGCTTTGTGGCTGACTATAAACAGACAAATTTCAAGGTGTATAATTCATACACCTTTTGATAATAAGTATGCTTTGAATCTTGAACCTTTCAATGTTACAGAACGAGTTCAGTAAGTTGCAGGCAATGAAACGACAAACTGTTTGTGTAAGCTTATCTATTTCAGCAGCGGGTACAGACCTTAATAGTTTCACCCATATGTAACTTCAGATCCACTGTAATGTGGCTGACCCTTAACTGGCCTCTGAAAAGCCACTCAATTCTAGGGCAATATGAGATTATCTATCTATGCCCATGTCCCGTGCATAGATAAATGTATATGCAAAAAATATAAATGTTATAATTTAAACTTCCCAGAGGGAGCTGCAGGTCTTTTGTGGTGAGATTATTGCACATGCTGTATTTCCTTGATCAACTGTAGTACAGCTGTTAAAGAGCCCGGTCAGCCCACAGTCTTGAGATCAAACATTTCTTCGGTATTGTACCTGAGAATCCAGTGCCACTCACTGGCGTTAGAGATGTCATTAGAGGCATTGGTTAGTCTTGCGAGACCATGGATCTGCGCCGGGGAAGTCTTCACTCTCCAGGGTGCAGGCCTGGGCAAGATTGTATGGAAGACCAGCAGTTGCCCATGCTGTAAGTCTCCCCTCTCCATGACACCAATGTTGTCCAAGGGAGGGGCATTAGGACTCATACAGCTTGGCACCAGTGTCATCGCAGAGCAATGTGTGATTAAGTGCCTTGCTCAAGGACACAACACGTTGCCTCGGCTGGGGCTCGAACTCACAACCTTCAGGTAGCTAGTCCAATGCCTTAACCACTTGGCCACGTGCCCACCATATATGATAAAGGCACATAGTGGGTGTGACCGGTAAAATACAGATGTTTCCAACAATGAAGCAATTCTGATGCATAATTTTGATGAAAGTGAAGAGAAGTATCTCTAATCTTTAAATTTCATTAAAACGTTTAAAAAATCTCACAGGTGATCTACCCAATCAAGAAATTTAAGCAGAGAAGCAGAGCCAGCGTGATGATTGGTCTTGAGGATAAATTGTGCAGGAAAGCAGTCAGTATTGCAGGCAGTACATGATGCAGCTTGTGGAATTGTTGCCTCACAGTTCCAGTGACCTGCGTTCAGTTCCGAACCTGGGTGCTGTCTATGTGGAGTTTGCATGTTTCCCCTGTGACTGTGTGGCTTTTCTCTAGGTACTCTGGTTTCTTCTCACGTTCCAAAGATGCTGAAGCTGTCGTACGTTGCCACTTGGGTGCCGGCAAGTGATAGAACCTGTGGGGAATCGATGGGAATATGGGAAAAAGATAATGAAAATAGAGTTAATAGTGTTGACTCAAGTGCTCCCAAGGCTCAGCTTCTGATCTATGACTTTATGACAGTTCATTGAAAAGGAATTAGAAACCGCAGATACTGGAAATATGACAAAGCAGGAAATGCTGGGGTTAATCATTTGAACTAGGCAACATCTCAGTTTCTCACGCCACAGATGCTGATTATCTACAACACATCTTGCCTTCATTTCTAATGGCCTTTTTCCATATTGTGCTCTTTTTGAGAATCTTTTGGGGTCTACTCTGTTCAGAGCCTGCTGGTGGCTGATGATTACAGAGGCTGGTGGTGGACAAAAATATTGCAAACACATCCAGTCCGGAGGATCCTTGCTGCTTGGTCACTGATGCGTCAGTGGCAGAGGCAGATGATGTGGCTTCATAAACAGCAGCCTATTCTCCAAAGTCACCTTTAATCCCCTCTCTGTCCCATTCTCTTCCAGTCTTCCCACTTTTGTCCTCTTTACCTCATACCCCTCCAGCACCCCTTCACACGTCTCTGTCCCTCTCCTGCCTCTCTCTCTCTCTCTCTCTCTCACACACACAGGTGTCTCTGCTATCTTCCCCACCTGGTTCTCATTTGAACTGTCAATCACTTTCTTTTAATGGCTCTCCTTTGCACCTCCTTCGGAGTCCAGTGCTGATAGCACTTTGTGATCCTGTTTATCTTCCTCCAGCTGCCTTCTATCTTATCTTCACACTCCCCTGCCCGACCTTGTTCCACCTGTCTCCATAGTCTCTCTCTCTCCCTCTCCCTCTCTCCCCCCGCCCCCCCCCCATCTATCATTCACTTGCACTGACTCCCAACCCCACCTCTGCCGGGCACCCTTCCTCCAACTGGACTCTATCTCTGTCGCCTCAGACTCCTTTCTCGCTCCTCGCCCTCTCCTCTCTGCGCTGGCCATCTCGCTCCTCCATGCTCTCGTTCGTGCTTCTGTTCAGAGTGGGCACGGGCGATTTAGGACTGTGTCTCTCCACTGCTGAGGAACTTCGGCAGCTCACTCAGCTCCAATTAAATATTGCTTCTGCCCAAAGCATACATCTTCACTGCTGTTTTACTGCTAATACAGCCATTTAAAGACTTGCAGTTGGTTGTGCTCCCTTCATTCATACTATGAAGTCATCAGACTTATGGTGTGTGTTTGCTTAACATTTTCTTTCCACAAATACTCTGCAGTCTTCATTTACTGTAGTTTGTAAGAGCCACACATCAAAGAGTACAGCTGTATCAGTGCAGATCCAATATTTTCAGATCCGGGTGAGGATGTCTAATTACTATTCAAGATATGTAAGTTCACATTAGACTGAAGTACATTGTAGAACTGTTATCTGGGAACTCCTCAGCATATGACCCAAGCTATTCTGGGTCAGGACCAGGCAGCAGCTCTTCACTCCTTTTGGGCTGTGTTTGCTGACATGATCTCCTCAAACATCAGTGACCATTGGATGTTACATTAACTGTGATTAACTAAGTACTTTAAGAGACTGACGGACAGTTTCTCATGCCCCAGATTGTTTGTGTTTGAGAAGTAATGACCTGCTGACTTTTGAAACAGATGTTTGCTTTCAGTCCTTTTTAAGCTACTAATTCTCCACTCAGACAATCAGAATGTAAACAAAATAGGGAAATCTATCCAGCTAATGCAGTACAGTGCTAAGAAGTATTCAAAAGACTGCATTGATGTTATCTTAAATAAGGCTATCTATCTTCAGCAATTGAAGACAACATTCATAATATATGACTTGAATGGTCTGCAGTCACATAGCTTCACAAGATAAGAAATACAATTTCAGGCATTTGAAGTGCAGTACTTACCTTAGTCTATACTGTTCTGCCTTTAACAATAAATATGTATAGAGTTACTAATGGAATAATCTTAAATATTTACAGTACTGTAGTTGAATAAAAAAGCAAAAATTGGGGATGATTGCCAAAGTCCGTACAATGATGAAGCAGGAAACCCACTCATTCAAACTATTTTATGAGGAGCAGTAGTCGTTCAGTAAAAGAGTAACTGGCTTGTTTGATAAATTGAGGTATCAAGAGATCAAAAACAAAGTGAGGAGAATGGGAAGAAATAACATTACAAAAAAGACAGGTTAGTATCCTATAAAACTTATTTTGGATTATGAACATCTTTGATTAATATGCTCTTTGAGAAATCAGTCTATGTTGATACATACTTACAATAGTCCAAGCTCCTCTTCTCATTACTACCATCAGTGAAGAGGTACATGAGCCTAAGGATCACAAGAACATCTTCTTTTCCTCTGCCATCAGATTTCTGAATGGTCCATGAACACTACCTCAATATTTTGCTCTCTTTCTGTACAATTTTTTTTATTTTTTATATACACTCAGTGGCTACTTTATTTGGTACACCTGTACAAATTGAAAATATCTAATCAACCAGTCCTGTGGCAGCAAATCAATGCATAAAAGCACACAGACATGGTCAAGAGGTTCAGTTGTTGATCAGACTAAGTAACAGAATGAAGAATTAATCTGATCAAATTGACTCTGACTGTGGAATAATTGTTGGTGCCAGACAGGGTGTTTGAGTATCTCAGAAACTGCTGATCTGCGATTTTCACACACACAATAGTCTCTAGACCAGAAGTTCCCAATCTTTTTTATGCCATGGACCAGTACCACTGAGTAAGGGTTATCTTGACCCCAGGTTGGGAACCCCTGCTCTAGAGTTTACAGAGAATGCTGTGAGAAGTGAAAAAAAACAGTCATGGTGTGCTCTTGGAGGACTAGACCCAGGCGTGGAGGAACAGCAGGCTTCCCTGTCTCGGCGAGTCACGGCTACTGACTCAATTCAGGAGCGGAGGATGGCAGATTCCCCATGAAGAGACGGAAACAAGCGGTTAGACATAGGAACACAAACAGAGCCTTGGAGGAGTGACTGACAAACACCATGAGACAATTCACTCTCTCCAACACAATGACTTTGCTAAGGCACTAAACAAGAGTCTTTAAATAATCATAGAATGCAAGAAATGTGTGTCAGTCACAACTAACTCGACAAATTAAACTGAAAGCACAAGAGTTTAATAGGTCTAGTTAAGTTAACAATTAGTAAATACAGGTGCTCAAGAACCCCAGGAGCTTAACATTTTGTAGGAAGCCACAGGGATCCTGACAAAAACACCCAATGAGTGCAGTTCTGTGGGTGAAAACACCTTGTTAATGAGAGAGGTCAGAGGAGAATAGCCAGACTGATTCAAGCTGACAGGAAAGTGACAGTAACTCAAACAAGCACACCTTACAACAGTGGTATGCAGAAGAGCGTCTCTGAATGCACAACATGTTGAACCTTGAAACAGATGGGCTACAGCAGCGGAAGACCATGAACATACACAGACTGGCCCTTCATTAGGTGCAGGAAATACCGAATAAAATGGCCACTGAGTGCATTTTTTATAGCAATTTGTTTAAGAATTGCACTGTACTGCTGCTGCAAAACAACAAATTGCACGACATTAGACAGTGACAATAAACCTGATTCTGATTCCATTGATGAAACCTGGGTTTCAAAGGTATCATAAGGTTACCCAACATGAACTGCATTACATTTGCTCCTTCTCACTACTTTCCAAATGTTGCAATTGGAATTAATGGCATTTCCATTAAATACACGTCATATAGGGAAGGTGCCATGGAAAATCTGTTTCTGGAATTATGTGTGTAAATCTGTTACTGTATTAATCTCAAGAATGAGAGCCTTAATAGTGTTGGCACTAAAAGGGGGTGAAGTGGAATTTGGTTTAATTCCCTGCCGTCACTGTTGCTGTGTGCTGCTGACTGTTTCCAACTGGAACCTAGTGCCAATTCCTGGTCTCCGCTACAGCTCTTGCAATAATGCAACACACCAACTCAGTGTGGAGAGACTGCTGGTGTTGAATATAAGCCCTTTACAAATACACCTGTCGCAAGGTTAAGGTTGGGGCTTATGGCAATCCTTTATCAATCATTACTTCATTTTTCAGGGAAGATGAATGCAGGACATGCATGAGCTGTGGTGAAACATAGGTCTAATTTGTAACGTGAACAAAGTTACTGGAAAGACGCAGCTGGTAGATATAAAAATAGTCTTTTATTGAGCAAAATGAGACAGTCTCTGAAGGAAGAGGCCTGTTTGACCCAATCTTAAAAGCTAAAGATCAGTGTATAATTCTAGAGTTACAATGTATCTACAATTCTTCCTTTGAACTACAAATAATTTTGAGACCTCCTTCTCTGCACCCACACTCCAGATACCCAAAATGAATGTTAATCAGCATTGTCTAGTTTTCATTTAACTGATGCCCATATCTCCAGGAAACTATTGTCCAGAGCTGCATTTTAAATTTAATCTACAATTAATGTTCAGGTCTGAAGTTTGGTTGCTGAATTATTTGTAAAATACCCTAATTCCAGATTATGGCCTAACATAACTCTAGTTCAGCTCTTCTTGGTAGGATTGAGAAATAGGATGCACTTGAACATTTATTTCTTATTACCCCTCCCCAGACTTCCACAATTTATTTTTTTCTTTCTCTGGGGGTGGCAAGCCTTTGGAATTCTTTTCTTCAAAGTACAATGGAAACATAACATCTGAATATTTTTTAAGACAGAGATAGGCTCTTGATGAGCAAGGGATGAAAGGTTGCTGAGGGTAGACAAGAATACAGAGTTGTGATAAAACTTAGT
Source organism: Mobula birostris (assembly GCF_030028105.1). NCBI lineage: Eukaryota > Metazoa > Chordata > Chondrichthyes > Myliobatiformes > Myliobatidae > Mobula > Mobula birostris. The sequence goes on from NC_092393.1 coordinate 25,183,292, forward strand.
TCAGCCGTGATTTTATCGGATGGTGGAGTCAGCTCGAAAAGCTGAATGATCTTCTCCTGATGCTAGTTTATATGTTGATGTACCCTTCGACATTCTTCTGAACACATTTAACTCTGATCTTGTAAAGCCGAGGTGAAGCTGGAGACCTGAGAGCTTTGTGACCATATTCATGATAGCAGACAGAATTGGACTGAACTTACTAAATCTTGGGCCTGGAGCTCTGGATTTTGCTTGCCCTGATAAACTACTTCTGACCATTGAGCTTCGAGTGCTTTTTCCTGTTTGCATTATTTCAGAATATTGAGGGTTTGTCAGTTTAGCCAGTAAGATTTCACCAGAAATAAACCTCAGCAAAACAGGCTCATTGGCTGAGAGCTAGTGGAGATCCCATTTTGACCCTCCAGATTCAGGAATACCTTCCTTCATCTATTTGGTTCTTGGACCTACCTGCAGAAACTTAAACACTACCTCATTATGTTAGCACTTTGAGCTACAACAGCTTCTGTGTTTTTCTGTTCTAATTATGTTCTTTCTTATATAATTTATATAGTTTGTGTTTAATTTTATGTTTTTCTTCTGAGCATTGTGTCTCTAAAGCTATGTGTCTGTGATGGTGCTGCAAGTAATTTTTTTCATGCGCTTATACTTGTGCATATGACAATGAACTCAACTTTGACTTTGAGAAGACTAAAACTGGGCAACAGTCGCAGAGGGACACTCAAGAGCCTGCAGAATCTGGAGAAACAAGAGTCTGCTGGAAGAACTTAAAAAGTTGATCAATTTCTGGAGGGAGCAAATTATCGATGTTTCATATTGAAACCTTACATCAGTGTCCGAGGGATCGGTCCAGCTTTGCAGCATAGTCCTATTGTGGAGCAATCTCAGAAAGATAGTTTGCCACTATGTTCAACCTAACTAGGTTGCTCCTTCCCCTCCCTCCCCTCCCCTCCCCTCCTCTCCCCTCCCCTCCCCTCCTCTCCCCTCCCCTCCTTTCCCCTCCCCTCCCCTCCTCTCCCCTCCCCTCCCCTCCCTTCTCTCCTCTCCCCTGCTCTCCCTCCCCTTCTCTCCTCTCCCCTCCTCTCCCTCCCCTCTTCTCCCTCCCCTCCCTTCCCCTCCTCTCCCTCCCCTCCCTTCCCCTCCTCTCCCTCCCCTCCCTTTCCTTCCTCTCCCTTCCCCATCTCTCCCCTTCCCCTCCTCTCCCCTTCTCTCCTTTCCCCTCCTCTCCCTCTCCCTTCCCTCCCATCCTTCTCCCTTCCATCCCCTCCCTTCCCCTCCCCTCCCCTCTGCTCCCCTCCCTTCCCCCCTTCCCCTCCCCTCCCCTCCCCTCCCTTCTGCAGCCAGTACAGCTCTTGAAGCTTGTACCTTGTATTCATCTCCACACAGGATGTTTCCCAGACTCCACATTTATATGAGCTTGTTATTGTTCTTTGAATCAAGGTAAGCAGCCAATCCAAATGCTGGGTGGGAGCTCTGTTGAGTGCAGCACCAAGCAAACGTAATCTTTTATTCAAAATGACAAACCGCGAATGTAAAAGAAAACCAGTGCAGAGCCAACCAACTGATTATAATGTTCTCGTTTTCTACCTCAGTCATCTGATTCCAGTGCATGATGGTATGTCAGCTTTCAGAGGCACACACGTGTTTCTTGTTCCATAAAGAATTATTTTTGTGATGGGGATATTATACTGCTCCCCTGAGAGGTTTGCTTTTGGTGAAAGGTCAGATATTGAATTGCTTTATTCATTGTTCTGTATGAACTCTAAAGGTCAATATATTCAGCTTGTGAAATGTACTAGTTCTTTTAACTGTAATGTGCAGTATAATGCAAACTCACGTGGACTTTGAGCACCCAGGGAACCCATCATTATTGTAGCAGACAACTCTTTGCACTGACTGTAAGCATAGTACTAGCGGTGTTATTGTGACCCAACTTAACCTAAGAGTAATGCCTCCCAATCAATGTTCCCTCTAATTCGTAATGACCAGTGTGTGCAAAAATCTTGTGCTGTGCAATTTTTTGCCCAGTGACAATAACATGTGCACACTGAATAATTCCTTCAATAAAAACTGTATAAGTAAGCCAGTTATGAAATCTGCAGACAAATCATTGCAAACTCCATGTTGTCAACACCATCCAAGCCAGAAACCAGAAAAGGAAATGTGATTGTGTACGATCGTGTAATATACTTAGCATGTCATCGAGATGGTGTGTGCAACCTTTTGTGTGCAGTTTAAATTCCTTTGTGCACCAGTATCAAATGATGTGTGTGTGCCCACATGCATACCTTAGAGGGAACATTGCTCCCAATCCTACCAGGATTAGCAATGGCATATAATGGCAGGTATACTCAAGGCACAAACCAATGTACATATACCACCCAAATTCAAGTTTAAATAAAGAAAATAAATGAATAACCATGCAAATATGTACAAATTTACATTAAGAACTTAAGCACAGTAACTGTCTATGTAGGGTCAAGAATTTATTTATTTATTTATTGTTTATTTATTGAGCTACAAAGCTTATGTCAAAAAACCAAAGGAGAATGGTTAAACCAGAAATGTGAGGAATTAGAAAGAATCCCTATTACTGCTCCAAAAAGATTACATCAACAAATCAAGAATATCACTGGTAAAAAGCTCCTCTGTTCTTCAGGTGGATGTTTGAAAGCAAAGGATGGTACCATTATCATGGAAAAAGATGAGGTTATGAACAGATGGACTGAGTATATTCAGGAATTGTCTGAAGATTATCAAGGCAAAAAAACAGAAATTAAGAACATTGAAGGTCCAAGTATTTTAAAATCTGAAGTTCGTAATGCAATAAATAAGATGAAGAAAGGAAGGGCAGCAGGTCCTGATGAATTACTAATAGAACAAATTATCGCCCTTGAAGATTATGGAATTAAAAAACTTACTGATTTAGTCTATGACATTTATGAGACTGGTATAATACCAGAAGAGGTGAAAAAAATCAGTATTTATCACTCTTCCTAAGAAACCTGGAGCAAGAGAATGTGAATTACATAGGACCATAAGTTTAATAAGTCATATCACTAAGATACTTCTAAGAATTTTGATGACAAGAGCTAAAAGTAAGATACAAGCTGAAGTAGGTAAAGAACAATGTGGTTTTGTGAAAGACAAAGGTACATGAAATGCGATATTGATGTTAAGGATACTACCGGAACGAGCTATTCAAGTGCAGAAAAGTTTGTTTGTTTTATCGACTACACAAGAGCATTTGATAAAGTGAAGCACAATAAGTCATTCAAAATATTACAGGAAACTCTAGATCTAGATTCCAAAGACCTCCACCTAATCAGAAATCTGTGCTGGGAACAAACTGCTGCTGTACGAATAGATGGAGAAGTGAGTCAGTTTACGAAAATCAAGAGAGGCATTAGACAAGGGTATATTTTCTCCCCTGATTTGTTTAATGTGTACAGTGAAACAATATTAGAAACAATAAGAGACATTTTGGGAATCAAAGTTGGCGGTGAAAACATCAATAATTTTAGATATGCAGATGAGACTGTGTTAATTGCAAGTACGGAGGAAGAACTACAAAACTTAGTTGATATGGTTGTTGAAGAAAGTGCAAAAATTGGTCTATCTATCAATTGCAAAAAGACAGAATGTATGGTGATATCCAAAAAGAAGGAGAATCCTATCTGCAGGCTGAGAATAAATGGGGAAGACATAAAACAAGTACAGAACTTCTGCTACTTAGGAAACTGGGTATAGCAGGTACGACATGGAAGAATAGGGATGGCAAAAGTCACCTTTACGAGGATGAAGGGTATACTGACCAACACTAAACTAGGCATGACAACCCACCTCAGAACACTGAAATGCTACGTTTATCCAGTTATGTTATATGGCTCATGAGGAAATGAACTGAAACCGCAGAGATGTGGTTTTTGAGGAGGATGCAAAGAATATCATGGGCAAAACGAATATCTAACGAGGATGTCATGAATAGAGCAAGCACAAAAAGAGAAATAATGTATGAGATCATGAAAAGGCAACATGACTTCATTGGATATGTGATTAGGAAAGAGGAGTTAGAATGCACGGTAATTATGGGAAAGATTGAAGGGAATAAAGCAGGAGAAAGACAAAGACAAATGATGATGGAGACAGCAGCCAGAGAACTGGAAATGAATACCAATGAATTGATCCACTTGACCTGAAACAGGAGTATGTGGGCCATGGCATTCAAATCTCAAACTGGGCACAGCACCTGATGATTTTGATGATTGAGTTACAGTGTGCGATAGCCTCTTCTAGCCCTTTGAGCTGTGTTATTCAGGAAATGCCCTATCTAATCCTAGCTTAATCATGGGACGATTTACAATGACCTGTTAACCTACCAATTAGTACCTCTTTGGATTGTGGGAGGAAACTGGAGCACCCGGAGGAAACCCACGCGGTCACAGGGAGGATGTAGAAATTCCCTTCAGGCAGTGGGGGGAATTGAACTCTGGACAGACACTGATACAATAAAGCGTTGTGCTAACCACTATGTCACCATGCCATCCCAACTTGTATGCCTACATGGATTTAAAACCCATTGCAGCTTTCCCAGTCTTCTGAGACTGCCTTACAGCATCCTTTGTCCTTTGTTTCAACTCCATTCTGACCTTCCTGCTGTTCTGTTGGGAGCATTCCACGGTCTTTTTGTAACTGTGCTGTACATCTGATCATTATCAGGTTCTTGTTCACTGATACCTTGGCAGGCACACTTATTCCTTTGGATATTTGGTGAACTCTGTTCAGTAAATGTATTCCTTAGCACCTTTCAGAATTATGGAATTCACCTCTGGATTCTTGTCACAGGGTCCTCCGGTGCTGATCCACTTTACTGATTACTCTTTGACATTTTGGCATTGCTGCTTCCTAAAATCTTCCTTTGGTTTCTGTCTTTACCAAAGCCCTTCATGTCTGTGTACCTGAGCAACCGGACACTGAACAGATACCACCTGCAATTTTCCATCCTCTAGCTATTTGAGGTGATGCAGCTTTTAATTTATCCCCAACAGTTGCTGCGATAATGTTGCATGTTCTTCTTAAAACTTATCCAGTTTGATTCCCAATAGATCCCTCTTAAGAACTCCACAAACAGCAGCAATTGGTGGAAGACCAACAACCAGTTGATGACTCTGCAGGCCATGGGACAGACGCCATGTTATCAGATCTCTTTAGACGTGCTTTCTGACTATACTAAGCTTTGCTGTGTACTTTGTATTCTACTCTTGATCCAGCATAGCAGAAGTAGTTAATCCCAATGCAGATTGCTGCCTTCATCCTATCCTTTCAAGCTCAGCACATTCCAAGAGCATATTTCTGAGAATACCATCCACACCTATCTAAAGAATAGTCCCATCTATCAGATATGGCAAATCATTGTTGGCCTCTTGTTCCTGCTGGAATTCAAGGTCTTTGGCTATGCTTTCATTTCCCATTTTGAAGTCTGTTGGGTCTTTGGTCATACCAACTGCACACCCCAGTATTGACTGCTCTTCAATTTTAATTTCCTCTGAAACCATTTTACACACCCATGACAGCAAGTTCTTTGTTTCAAAGGGAAGTTCTCAGTGTGTTCATTAAAGCTCTGAACCTTTGCCCTTCATCAAGATTCACCACCAGATTTGTGAAAGCCAGACCATTACTTCCCATTTTCCCTTGGGACAATTATTGAATTGCTTGCTTCATTATTTTACATCAATATGAAAGGTCGGCATGCTCAGCTTGTGAGATGCATTGAGTTCTTCTCCTAAATGTATCATAAACTCTTTTGAACTTGGGATGTCGATGGTTTCCTCCTTATTGGGGCAGTCACCCTTCTGATCCGAACTGAGGCATGACATATTCAATATTCAATAACTCAGCAGGTCAGGCAGCAGCTATAGAGGGAAGTGGACACTGGGTGTTGATGAATGGTCTCCGAACAAATCATCAATGTCTATTTCTCTCCATAGATGTTGCATGATAAGACTTTCCAACTGTGATAAGACTGCTGAACAGATCCTAACCTGGATCTAGGCCGCACCCTCCAAATATCCGGACCTGCCTCTCGGTTTTTTTTGCACTACCTTACTTTCCATTTTTCTATTTTCTATTTATGATTTATAATTTAAATTTTTAATATTTACTAATTTTTACTATTTTTAATATTTAATATTTGTAATCCAGGGAGTGGGAAGCACAGAATCAAATATTGATGTGATGATTGTACGTTCTAGTACCAATTGTTTGGTGACAATAAAGCATAAAGTATAAAGTATGACCTGCAAAGTATTTTGTGTGTTGCTCCAGATTTCCAACATCTGTATTCTCTCATGTGTCTGATACCTTCAATGGTGTAAGAAACCTCACCAACCTTAAATTAACAGTTATGTATAGCACCTGGCATACATGTGACACAGACCAATAGGCATACACAACAAATTCAATACAGATTTTACAAGGATTTAGCTGGAGATAGCTTTTGAACAGCAAGAATAGAACAGAGAAGTGAAGTCATAAATTAGAAACCTTTTTCCCTACCTTCCTTTTGATTTGAAGTTGAAGGTCTTAATCCTAAACATTTAATGGGAAAAAAATGAATTGTTTGAAACTTTATTTTGATAATGTAAATTAGCCATTGTAACTTTTAGAAAATAGTTTAAATGAATCTCTTTACTGAGTAGTTGAACTGTGTAAATCAACAATAATTCAACCCTTATTGTACAGATTCCCCTCATCTCCATCTGGTCTATTGCATAGCCTCTGATATCAGGCAATGGTAGGTGAAGGAGTGGTGGGGGGGGGGGGAGGGGAGGGAGATCCCATCACTCTCTCATGATGCTTTCCTGAAGTAGAGCAGGATAAAAATGGATCCAGATGTGTCATCCCCTGCGGTAGATCTGCTTGCTGGCACTTACTGTCAAAATCTCCATATGGATAACGACTGCTTCGTTCTGTTAATGGTGCATGATTTTTCCCAAGGCCCCATTAGAGGAAGAAGTCAGCATCTTCAGAGGAGGGAAGGAATTATATGTCCTGATTCTGTGGAATCATGTCATTTTAGATGTGTTATGAATAACTAGAGCAATGAGATTGATGTACATTCAGTGGAAGTATTCGTTATTAACCTAGGTGATTTGGAGTTCATTTAAGGTACTTTTTGTTGCAAAACTTGTCTATTTTTGAATTATTTATTAATATTTCGGAGTGTATTTGGTTACGTTGCTAACTTCTACAATTCTTTCCCTGCTCTCAATGTATCTGCCAGAAGGTGGGTTTCACTGCTGAGTATGGGAGCTTTAGTTGGCTAACACGGAGTGAAATCAAAATGTCATTTTGTGTAATGTGTAAGTGGATTGCCAGTTGGGAGAGTGCCCAGTTTTAAAGACCAGGTTTTATTTTGAGCAAGTACCAGGGTCGATAATGAACTCAATGTTCAGCAGTCATGCTGATTAGCGTTCAAGTACACTAGCACTCTCAAAAAATAATCGGAGCAAAATAGCCCCTTTGGAACATTGATCCAACATAGAGAAAAGCATGCACAAAAACTCAGAATTATTCTATCTCATTAACTGAAATTATTGTGAGTTTCTTGTCTTTTATATTAGTGATTTTTGTAGGCTTTCAGTGACTGTTGATTAATTATAGTGATTACCTCTGTTCTGCCTTTCTTTGTCAAGCTCTTTGTGCAATTGTTCTTATACCTGAAGTAATAACTTGGTGGAAGGGTGGAGAGCTTTACTACTGACCATTCTGAATAGTAGTTATTTTGTGAAGTGTGTTAATAGCAGTATGTAAATATTGAGTCAGTTCTCTGGGGGCCTCTTTTGAACACTTTCTAATACTGATGAAAAATCCATCTGTACAGTGCAGTGTTCTTCACTACTGATTGTGTCGGCATTCACCTCAAACTCTCTGCTCTGTGAGTTCTTGTCACAGGTGCAGTCCCCTAACTATAGCTCTGCACCCGTTCTGTCAACTGCTATAAATGGAACCAGAATGCTCTCTACAATGGCGCCATACTTGACCATGACTTAAGTTTTGAACCACAGCTTCACATCATATTTACTGCAACATTTTCACCAGCTGTGGCTTTTCTTTGCTCCTGCAGCCCTTACCCATCCCTCTTTCACCTCTGTTTATCTCACATACTGTTGGTTGCCCGTCATATTTTTAAAAATATGATCTCATTCAAAATCCATCTGCTGTCCATTTCCTAACTCGCGCTTTCGTCAGTTATCTGATCCATTTTGCTGACCCACTTTGTTTCTCTGCGAAGCAGCACCACACTTATATGAGTCCCATATTTCATTCCAAATGTTTCCATCTCCTTATTCTTCCTTTTCTCCATAACCACATCCAACCCTGCCCTCCAAGACATCTGCACTCTCTATACTCTGGCCTTTTACGAATCCTTAAGTCAGAGAGTCATTGAGTTACACAGCACAGAAGCTATCCCTTCAGCTCATCATGTTGACCATCAAGTGTACATTTATATTAATCCCATTTGGCAGCACCTGGTCCATGGCTTTTGATGCCCTGGAAATTCCTGTGCTTGTTCAGGCACTTTTTAAAATTTGTCAGAGTACCTGCCATCTTCTCTGGCAATGTATTCCAGACTGCAACCACCTCTGGGTGAAAGTAATTCATTTCTCAAATCCCCTTTCAATTTCCTGCTCTTCACTTTAAACCTATGCATCTGATTTTAGTATCTCTGTTGTGGAAAAAGTAAGTTTCTCATTATCCATTCCTTGAAATCTAAGACCATGGAAAGAATGTTGGAAATGGCCAACAGATCAGTCAGTGAATGTGGAGGGAGACATGTAAATTTAACAATCCTATCATTTGGTATTGTTTTTGGGATTTCCTCCCAAAAGCTCTCTGGTTCCTCTCTCTTTCCTACTTAAAATATACCCTTTGACCATATCTGAACTCATCTTCCTGAGTATTTCCTTAAGTGGCTTGACACCTGTGGTAAACCATGTATGTAGGTTGTAACTGGGTTACCTGTCTGGACATGCCTGGACACGCCCCTCTGCTGACTGCTCCTGTGGCTCCTCCCACAGACCCTGAATAAAGGCGATTGTGTCACTGCTCCTCCCTCAGTCCAGGACAGACATGGATGTGGATCCATTTTACTGTTAATAAAAGCCTTTCAGTATGTACTCTACTTCCAGTCTTTTGGAGTAATTGATAGTGCATCAACACCATTCAAGGATACTCCTGGAAGCATCTCAGGATATTTTTGCCAAAGTATGCATAATATAAAAATATAAGTTATGGATGCTATTTTTGTCCTCACCACACAATGCAATTCATTATCTAATGCAACATAATTTGAACCATTTTCATAAAACATTAATGATAGTGAATACATTGATGCTATGTGAATGCACTTAACATTAGGTATATTCACTAACAATTTCATCAGGCTACCACTTTCTGAATACACTCTAATCTCCGCTTCTTTCTAGATAACAGACCCAACCTGTTGCCCTCCGCCTCCACTCTCCTCCATATGGCGGAACTGGTCCTCACTCTCAATAATTTCTCCTCCAGCTCCTCGCACTTCCTCCAAACCAAAGGTGCATCCATGAGCACTTGCATGGGTCCCAGTTATGCCTGCCTTTTTGTTGGCTACGTGGAACAGTCTATGTTTCAAGCCTACAGTGGTATCACTCCCCAATTTTCTTACGCTACATCGATGACTATATTGGGGCTGCTTCCTGCACCCATGTTGAGCTCATCAACTTCAACAACTTCCCATTCCCATTTTGACATGTCAGTCCATGGCCACCACTACTGCTGCAAAGAGGCCACACTCAGGCTGGAGGAGCAGCACATTATATATTGTCTTGGTAGCCTCCAACCTGATGGCATGAACACGGATTTCTTGAACTTCTGGTAAATGTCCCCCCTCACCATTCCCATTCCCATTTCCCTCTCTCACATCATCTCCTTACCTGCCCATCTCCTCCCTCTGATGCTCCACCCCCTTCCCTTTCTTCCTTGGTTATCTACCCTCTTGTATCAGATCTCCCCTCCTTCAGTCCTTTATCTTTTCACCTATCAGCTTCCCAGTTCTTTACTTCACCCCTCCCCTCTCCCAGTTTCACCCATCGTCTACCACCTTGTACTTCTTCCTCCCTACCCCCCACCTTCTTATTCTAACTTCTCATCTTTTTTTCCACACCTGACGAAAGGTCTCAGCCTGAAATATTGACTGGTTACTTTTTTCCATTGATACTGCCTGGCCTGCTGAGGTCCTCTAGTGTTTTGTGTGTGTTGCTTGGATTTCTAGCATCTGCAGATTTTCTATTATTAGACGCATCGATCTGTATTGCCAAATGTAAATATGCAGAGCATATTTGAATTGGTAGTGATCATTCCTCATAGTTCTTCAGTAGTATATATTAATTTTATTTGATGAGTCTATTCATGTAAGATATATTTGGTCTCCATCCTCTGAGAAATAAAAATCAGGTTTTATTAAATTAATAAAGGCTTAGTGGAGTTTACCATTCATGTAAGTTAATTCTATCAGAACTGAAAATTTGAGTGAGATCAGAATGTTGACCTATTAGGATCATTAACAGAGGAAGGAAACATTAAATTGGCCATATTACAACACTTTGTCCTCCAGCATCCTCACACATCTCCTCTTTACCTACATTAAATTTTGTCATATGGAGATTTTAATGTTTAGGTTAATAGCTGGTAGCAGAGAGCTTACAGCAGTAATTCAATCAAACTATTCTGATGACCTAAATCCTAGTGGTGTAACTTGAGGGGTTTATGAGCAGATCTGCAGATCTCTGAGGTTAAATTACACTCTTAAACTTACTGTCAATTACTTTTTAATAGTTTCAGGCCACCTCCATTCAAAAAGTGTTTTATTAGTTATGAAACTAATGCACTTGTTACTGTAGAAGTAATATAAATCAAGTCAAAGGGCAATGTAGAGAATAATATAGAAGTAGAAATGATACTGAGTCATTAAAATTCAAAACAAGAGTGGATCACTTGGCTTTATGAATTTCCTTTCCCACTCAGTAAACAAGGCAAATCCTATAGTTCACATCCACATACTATTCATTCCCTGGAGATAGTTTGGACATCACATTATCCCTCAAATTGCATTAAGTACATTAAAAATTCTAAGTAATGCTCTAAATACCCATATTTCACAGGCTTGTCAGCTTTCTTGGATTTATTGGACAGATGAGATTTGCAGTGCCTTAGGTACAACAGTTCTAACTTTCCAATCCTGATGATAGCCTTGACTCTTGTAAATGACAGATCGAAATATAGTTGCTTTGGGTGAGTGATTCTTTTCAGACTACTCTTAAATAGTCACTTAACAATTCAAAAAGCAGTGCTATTGACAACATATACCACAGTAACAGTATCATTCTCCCAGTACTTAATGAGGTAATAGTTGTCCTGGACCGAACCCTGAATTTATGCCTCCCACATCTCTTAATACTTTTGGTCAAAATGAATTTATCAATCTTAGATATAACATTTGTGATTCATGCTATTGTGGGAGAGAATTTCAAATTCCATTACATTATAAAGTATTTTCCAGCTCCACTTGTAAAAAGCCTGGCTTAACTTCAATATTGACATTAAATTTTTAATGATAATTAGTAATTTTATAAAAATACTTATCAAGCTAATTAGTCTATGAACACTGATTTCAGCTTCCCTTCTTTTAAATAACAGAGTGTCATTTACTGTTTTCCAACAGAAAGAAATTGTTTTTGAATTGTGAAAACTTCAATAAATGCTGGTGCCATGAGGCATTGTGACTTTGGTGTCTTTAGTACTACATTTTCCTTATTTCTGTTATTTTGCTTACACAGGCACCACAATAGCGTAGCGGTTAGTGCGACGCTATTACAGTTGGGAAGTTGGAGTTCAGAGTTCAATTTCAATGTGATCTGTGAGGCATGGATTTTCTCTGGGTCCTCCAGTTCCCTCTCACAGTGCAAAGATGTACTGGTTAGTAGGTTTATTGACCATTGTAAATTGTCCCATGATTAGGCTAGGGTTTAATCAGAGGTTGCTGGATGGTGCAGTTCGAAGGGCTAGAAGGGTCTATTCCACGTTTAATCTAAATAAATTTTGGTCAGATGCACTCCTGATCCAATATTATTTCAGATATCAGGCACATTATCATCATTTGTAAACATAGACACTAGGCTATCATTTATCTATCATTCACGTTTTACTTTATTTTGCAATATTATTACTAGCTTTCAAGAAATGCACTTTGCTTCTGACGGTCCCCTTTTCTAATACAAAAACAAAACTTTGTTTGTATTGCTATCGCTCATAAATTTCTCTTCGTACTCCATTTGTGTAGCCCTTGCTACCTTTTTGAAACTCTCGTAGTTGTTAGTATCCACACAGGTTGTTTCAACTTTTAAATGTTCTTTTTCTGTTAGTTTTGTTGCTTCTTTAGTCTAATATGGCTACACTGTATATATTTTTTGTTAACAAGTTATCCTGGCCCTTATTTTTGTTTCCTATTAAATCCTTTTTTAACACTTTTCACTGAACTTTACTCATTAATAAATTTGTTCAGTTTATTGATCTCTGTCACTTCTCCTGGTTGTTAGTTCTATCTAATTTTAGAATCTTGGTAATTATTTTGCATTTCTTCCATTCAATTGCAAAATCATCTTTCTTGGATGTTTGCACTAACTAAATCAGATTCATTGTTCATTACTAAATTAATTAGTTTCGGTCCTCTTGTTGATTCCAGAACATCACATTGCAAAACATTATCCTGAACAAGCTCAAGAAATTCACAACCTTTCTGACACAAGTCTGCCTGTTAATATACTAGTTATTCTCTGATTAAAGCAACCTGTGATTATGTGCTGTTATCCTCTTACCATTGAGATGATTTCATCCTTAAATCCTAAATCTAGTTCTCCTCTTTCCTTGTCTGTAGATCTTAAAGCTTGGTATCCTGGGCAGACAAAAATCACTTCAATACAGCCCTAAGTAACTATGAACATGATTTTGGCAACATTTACATTGGTCAATAATTTTCTGTGGCCTTCATGGTGTGAGATTTTATTGGACTTGTGCACAGTTTTCCTGGTATCCTACATGCACATCAGACTGAGTGGCCTGGAAGTAAGCAAAACACTTCCCTACATCCTTGGACCCCTCTGTGCTATATCAAATGTATGCCACACACTTTGTGCTGCTAGTTACAATTTTCTCCTCTCTTGAACCCAAATGATGGTCCTTTCCTACTCTGATCCCTCCTACTTACTAGTGTCTTCCCCTCCCAGTCCCAAGGAGGCCAGTGTCTTCCTAAACCCCCATATTCTTAACTTCTTCAAGACACAGGCTTCTGGATCTAGCCTCCTGTCACCAGCTTTGGTCCATATCCACTGATGGTCTCTGGTCAGACCTGGACTGCTGCTGTCCTGAGCCCAGCCTTGGGAAGAGGGTTTGACACTGAATACTGTGACCTTCAGTCTCAATGGTAACACTTGGTTCAGCACCAACGTCAACAGCTGTGATGCTTCTCTCTTTTGTCATCCTCACCGGAGAGATAAACGGAACCCTCTAGCTCATCAGATTTCTGAATGAACAATGAACCAACCCATGAACACTACCTCACTATTTTTGCACTACTTATTTAATTTTTATGTATATTTCTTACTGTAATATATAGTAATTTTTATGAATTGCCACATAGAAACACATTTCATGACATACATCAGTGATATTAAATCTGATTGATTGTGATTCAACCTTGCACACATTTACAGTTTTACCTTCCAAAACTAATTACTTGAGACATTATAAACAGGAGAACATCTGCAGATGCTGGAAACCCAAAGCAACACACACAAAATGCTGGAGGAACTATGCATCTATGTTGCATGTTGACGTTTCAGGCCAATACCCTTCTTCAGGGCTGAGAAGGAAGGGTAAGGCACCAGAATAAAAAGGTGAGGGAGACTTGAGACATTTTTTTTGTTTTTTTTTGTTGAAATCAAAAACTCTACATTATGTTATGAGCATGAGCTTTTAAAACAAATTGCAGAAGAAATATGGTGTATTTTCTTTAACTATGGCTATTATTAAACCACAAAATCTAATCCAATGATACAATATAACATGCGACAAATTGCACACTTACAGGCTATACACCCACACTGCATAGTAACACACTTTGCTTGGACAATCATAAATGCACACGTGTGCACCCACACAGACACACATTCACGCAGCCTTTTCCATATGCACCATTTTTGGGATTAAAACCAAATCTGCTCGCAAAGCAATTCTAAGCTAATTCTAATTGCTTCCATCTGACATTTGGATGGGATAAGAGTGAACAGCTTGTGTGAGAGAAGGAGTTTTTAGATACAAGCAGTCTTTATCAGGGGGAGAATTCCAGTGATTCAATGTACAAAGAAATGTTTCTGTGTCTACCAGAGTAGGATTACTAGGGTGTCATATGTGAAGTGAAAATATTAAACAGTAATATTAATGTTATTTTAAAGTGCCTGTAAAATGATTGTCTGGCATGACAATGTCCCGTGCTTGCCAAACTCAAAGATTAAAAGTATCAAAGAAATAGAAGCAATAAGGGTGATCGAACTATCATGTTTAATGAGAACAGGCAACACATGGGGTTAGAATGGAGGTACCGTAGTCTACTATTCCCTGTGTTCATTAAACACGTGCAGTCACTTTTTTTTTCTATAGGTTGCTTAGAATGATGAGGGAAGACCTCATTTTGATTGGCAGATTTCATTTATTTATGCAGATTTCTGCATCTTAATGTCTTCTTCCTCTACTAAGATGATCCTTTAAAGTTACCTCCTTGATCAATCATGTCTTGTTATAAAATCTCATTCCTTTTGGCTTCTGAGAGAGAGAAAAGAATGGGAAGATCCTGCCTTGTGCTGCAGACATAGCAAAGATGCTTGACAAAGCAGTTCCCCAATACGCATCGGGTCTCACTTATGCAGGAGAGGCTGATCTGGGAGCACCAAGTACAATAGATGAGCCCGACAGAATTGCAGCTGAAGCGTTGTCTCATCTGGAAGGACTTTTTGGGGACCTGAATGGTGGGGAGAGAGGAGGTATACCGGCAGGTGTAGCACTTGTCATGGTTGCAGGGAGAAGTCAAGTCAAGTCAAGTCACTTTTCATTGTCATTTCAACCATAACTGCTGGTACAGTACATAGTGAAAATGAGACAATGTTTTCCAGGACCATGGTGCTACATGAAACAATACAAAAACTACACTAAACTACGTAAGAAAAAACACAAAAGCTACATGAGACTACAGACCTATCCAGGACTGCATAAAGTGTACAAAACAGTGCAGGCGCTACAATAAATAATAATAAATAATAAACAAGACAGCAGGCACAGTAGAGGGTATAGTAGGCTGGTGTCAAGCCAGGCTCTGGGTATTGAGGAGTCTGATGGCTTGGGGAAAGTAACTGTTACATAGTCTGGTCATGAGAACCCGAATGCTTTGGTGCCTTTTCCATATGGCAGGAGGGAGAAGAGTTTATATGAAGGGTGCGTAGGGTCCTTCATAATGGTGTAAATGTCTGTGATGGGGGGAAGAGAGACCCCAATGATCTTCTCAGCTGACCTCACTATCCGTTGCAGGGTCTTGCAATCCGAGATGGTGCAATTTCCAAACCAGGCCGTGATGCAGCTGCTCAGGATGCTCTCAATACAACCTCTGCAGAATGTGGTGAGAATGGGGGGGTGGGAGATGGACTTTTCTCAGCCTTCGCAAAAAGTAGAGACACTACTGGGCTTTCTTTGCTATGAAGCTGGTGTTGAGGGACCAGGTGAGATTCTCCGCCAGCTGAACACCAAGAAATTTGGTGCTCTTAACGATCTCTACGGAGGAGTCGTCGATGTTCAGCGGAGAGTGGTCGCTGTGTCCTCCTGAAGTCAACGACCATCTCTTTTGTTATGTTTACATTCAGAGACAGGTTGTTGGCTCTGCACCAGTCCGTTAGCCGCTGCACCTCCTCTCTCTGTGCTGACTCATCATTCTTGCTGATGAGACCCGCCACGGTCGTGTCATCGGTGAACTTGATGATGTGGTTCGAGCTGTGTGTTGCAGCACAGTCGTGGGTCAGCAGAGTGGACAGCAGTGGACTAAGCACACAGCCCTGGAGGGGCCCCCGTGCTCAGTGTGATGGTGATGGAGATGCTGCTCCCGATCCGGACTGACTGAGGTCTCCCAGTCAGGAAGTCTAGGAACCAGTTGCAGAGGGAGGTGTTCAGGCCCAGTAGGCTCAGCTTTCCAATCAGTTTCTGAGGAATGATTGTGCTGAATGCTGAACTGAAGTCTATGAACAGCATTCGAACATACATGTCTTTTTCGTCCAGGTGGGTTAAGGCCAGGTGGAGGGTGATGGCAATGGCATCGTCTGTTGAACGGTTGGAACAGTACGCGAACTGCAGGGGGTCCAGTGAGGGGGGAAGCAGTGACTTGATGTGCCTCATGACAAGTGCCAGAACTGAGTTCAGTGGGGAGGGTCAATGCTTATGAAAAGTGGAGGGGAGTGGGGAAAAGATGCTTGGTGGTAGGATCCTGCTGGAGATGTTGGAAGTTACAGTGAATGCTGTGCTAATTACCAAGGCTCATGAGGTGGTAGGTAAGGACAAGGTGAACCTTATGCCTGTTATGATGGTGGGTGGAAAGGTGAGGGCAGATATACGGGAAATGGAGGAGATGTGGGTGAGGACAGCATTGAGGGTAGGGCATTCTTTGAAAAAAGAGGACATTCCAGAAGAAAAAAGAAAAAAAGGAGGACATCTACCAGAATGTGACTTTTCAAATAATCTAACTTCTCTAATGTCTGACAGTTTGCCCAGTACTTCAGTGAAAGAAGTGGATCAGGTTGGGACAATCATAGGTCTCTGCTCAGCTCCAGAAGTCTTCCAAATGGCAAGGCTCTAAATCAGCTGAACATTTCAAATGGTGTCTCCGGTTAATTAATGGTAAAGAACAAATGATTTTAGGGAATTAAACATATTAAACTGGGCAAAATGCAAGAGTCCATGATTCTGATTGCATTCCAAAAGATCCTTCAAAATCCACAACCTCTGTCTACCATCTTGAAGATCAATAGATGGAGAGGAACATTACCCACCTGCACACTCCATCCTTCATATTGTAGGTCCTTCAATGTAACTGGAGCTCCCTACATCATGGCGTGAGCAGCCGTGATTCAAAAACATGGCTAGCCACCACCTTCCCAAGTACAATCAGGGATGGGAACGTACATTGGTAAAATCAGCAAACTCCACACCCCAGAGATGAATAACTGTACTGTTGTTTCAAACACTTCATCCTGTGGCTTTTTTCTTTGTCAATACACAAGCCAGCGCATGGTGTTAAGGCAACAGTTATCATCCATTCATAACAAGCCTTTGATGACCATAGCAAACTACTTGTAATCATTGGGCATGGGTTAATCAAATACTGGATGCTCATGCCCAAATGTGGGTGTTAGTCAATTGAACAATTGCTTATAACTTCATATTCTTTTTTTAACTTCTATTTTCTAAGACGCTTTATTCAAAATCTTTGTTTGTGTTATATCGGTTGTTAATCAGTGGTGAAGCATTTGGATACTATAGATAGCTACAGAGAAATCTGACTCCAGAGCACAAACAATATCAGTATATTGGCTCCATTCACTGAATAAGGATTCTATTCAGTGCTTTATTGGCTCAGAATGAAACATTAATGAAAATAATAACACTGCACAATTTTCCACAGCCACTAACAATGTTTTCTACATTACATCAATATGTCAGCTGATTTTTCTTGGACAAAACCACACATCTAAACTAAAGCCTTCCATACAAAAGCATTAAATCTGACCAGTCAACTCCTGATGTAATGGCTGCCCAGACAAGGCCTAGGTTAGAAGTTCTAAAGGTTACCCAAGTTATTTGTGGCAGAGACACATTAATGACTGTTTCAGTCATGGGTCTGGCTGAGAAGGAACCAGCTGGGATGTTCCAACTCTCATGAGATATTTCTGCCTTCATTGGCTAGCATGTTGGACTCTGGAATCCAATAACCTGCATACAGTACATTAGGAGTTTGTGATCCGCTGATGCACACTTAAAGGCCTCAGGTTTCTCGATGTTTTCTTTACGAGAATTTCAGGATTCAGGGCTAAGCTACAGGCTTCATGCTGTATAGTTGGCGGAAATAAGGGTGGGGGGAGTGGCACAGGCAAAGGAAAGTGTTCTGTGATTAATGGGTGGACCTGGAGTAATGATGGTCGCAGTTTGGGGGAGCAGGGGTGACTGCCTTAATCTGGGATGGAGTTAAAGGGAGGAAGCGGGAGGGTGGGAAGGGGAGGTTGGGTGGTGGGAGTGGGAAAACAGAAGCGCTGGATGGGAGCTGAGGGGTGGGCTAAATGAGGAGGGAGGCCACAGAGATGGAAAGGTGGGGTACAGAAAGGAAGACAGGGTCAGTGTTGAGAGAGAGGGAGGACTGAGGGAGGTAAGGGGGATGGATAAAGAAAACAGTTAGGGAAGTTAGGAGAGGATATTAGGATGATGGCTGGTGGTGGTGAGGAAAGTGATGTGGATAAAATGAGTAAGTATACATGTGTGGGTGGGAGTTATGTCTCTACAGTAGAGCTTGGTCTCCAGTCATACTATATTGTCATGCCACCAGATGAAGAACACTCCCTGTCAAGTCCACAGGCTTCCATTCCATTTACATCTGGAATGGAAGCATATCATTCTTGACCCCAATGGACTCAATAAGAGAGGAGAGATGACCATGAGGTAAGAGGTCAGGGTGTATATCTGGAGGAATTCCTGATCAACAGATTAAGGGAGATTAATAGGTTGAGGCGGTATTGGGGGTCAGGGCCTGAGTTTCAGCGTGGTGATGAGAGCTGAGACTGGTAGTTGGAACTGGAGTTGCGCTGGCATCTGTTGAGGGAGCCTGATCAAAGATGAGAAGAGGCAATGTCACTATGGTTCCAGTTTGGCTCTGGAGACTAAGTTGCACCAGGAACCCTCAACAATGGCCAATCCCTGAACAACTTGTCCCAGTAATCTCAACTATGCTACAAAAGATACCATTCAATGCACATCTGGAAATTATTTATTGTGTCCCTGCAATATACACTCAGTGGCCATATGTACTTGTACCTCAGGGTATCTCATGAACCTAATAAAATGGCCACAGCACGCACAGTGCCTATAAAAAGTATTTCCACCCTCCCACGGAAGTTTTCATGTTTTATTGTTTTACAACATTGAATCACAGTGGATTTAAGTTGGCTTTTTTGACACTGATCAACAGAAAAAAGACTCTTTCCTGTCAAAGTGTAAACAGATCTCTACAAAGTGATCTAAATTAATTACAAATATAAAACACAAAATAATTGATTGCGTAAGTATTCACCCCCTTCAAGTCAATAATTAGTAGATACATCTTTGGCAGCAATTACAGCTTTGAGTCTGTGTAGATAGGTGTCTATTAGCTTTTCACATCTGGACACTGCATTTTTCCCCCATTCTTCTTTACAAAACTGCTCAAGCTCTGTCAGATTGCATGGGGATCGTGAGTGAACAGCCCTTTTTCAAGTCCAGCCACAAATTCTCAATTGAATTGAAGTCTGGACTCTGACTTTACCACTCCAGGACATTAACTTTGTTGTTCTTAAGCCATTTCTATGAAACTTTGGCATTATGCTTGGGGTTATTGTCAAGCTAGAAAACAAATCTGCTCCCAAGTCACAGTTCTCTTGCAGATTGCATCAGTTTTCTCTAGGATTTCCCTGTATTTTGCTGCGTGTATTTTACCCTCTATCTTCCCAGCCTTCTAGGGTATGCAATAGTGAAACATCCCCACAGTATAATGCAGCCACCACCATGCTTCACTGTAGGAATGGTGTGTTTTTGATGATAAACAGTGTTTGGCTTATGCCAAACATAACGTTTAGTCTGATGGCCAAGAAGCTCAATTTTGGTTTCATCAGACCATAGAACCTTCTTCCAGCTGACTTCAAAGTCTCCCTTATGCCTTCTGGCAAACTCTAGCTGAGATGTCATGTGACTTTTTTTCAACAGTGGCTTCCAGGCGGGAGGAGAAGATGGCAGCGCGACGCCATGATATCATATTTGTAAGTAGGATGCCATGAACAATTCTGATTTAATGGAGAGAGACGTGAGAAGCACAGAGGAACATCTGGAGAAACTTCTGAAATGCCCGGTTCGTTGCCGCTGCTACTGTGCGATTGAGAATCTTCGGAGGGAAGGCCCCAAAATCCCCGGCTTTGCCTGCTGCTGGCAACCGAGGCTGGGGTCGAAGCATTCAGCAGAGATGGGGCTTGGTACTCAGTGTCAGAGTGCTGGTCGGAGGCTCAAAGTTTTTGGACGACTCAGAGTTGGACTGTGGTAGCGGGAATGGCAGGGAGTGTTTTCTTCCTTCTCCCATCTGCGTGAGGTGTGGGACTTCCGAGAGACTTTGAACTTTTTACTGTGCTCATGGACTGTTCTTCATCAAGTTATGGTATTGTTGCACTGTTGTAACTATATGTTATAATTATGTGGTTTTTGTTAGTTTTTCAGTCTTGGTCTGTCCTGTGTTTCTGTGATATCACACTGGAGGAATATTGTATCATTTCTTAATGCATGCATTACTAAGTGACAATAAAAGAGGACTGCGTGTCCTCATAATCTAATCAAATCTGATCTCTTTGCCACTCTCCCATAAAACTGTGACTGGTGAAGCACCCAGGCAATAGTTGTATGCACAGTCTCCCCCATCTCAGCCACTGAAGCTTGTAACTCCTCCAGAGTTGTCACAGGTCTCTTTGTAGCCTCCACTACAGGTCCCCTTCTTGTATAGTCACTCAGTTTTTGGCCTCTAGACAGATTTACAGCTGTGCCATATTCTTTCCATTTCTTGATGATTGACTTAACTGTACTCCAAAGGGCATTCAGTGGCTTGGAAATTACCTTGTATCCATCTCCTGACTTGTGCTTTTCAATCACCTTTTGCAGAGTTGCTTGGAGTATCCTTTTGTTTTCATGGTGTAGTTTTTGCCAGGATACTGACTCACTGGCAGTTGGGCCTTCCAGATACAGGTGTACTTTCACTACAATCAATTAAAACACCTCTCCAAAGGCAGAGGCTGCACACAGCTCCCCAAAAACAGATCTGCATTTAACTAATTATGTGACTTCTAAAATCATTTGTCTGCACCAGTGATGATTTGGTGTGTCATATAAAGGGCGGTTGGGTGGGTGAATACTTATGGAATCAATTATTTTGTGTTTTATATTTGAAATCAGTTTAGATCACTTTGTAGAGATTTGTTTTCACTTTGACATGAAGGAGTCTTTTTTCTGTTGATCAGTATCAAAAAAGCCAAATTAAATCCACTGTGATTCAATGTTGTAAAACAATAAAACATGAAAACTTCTGGGGAGGGGCAGGAATTCTTTTTATAGGCACTGTATGTTCATGGGTTTCTGCTGCCATAGCCCATCCACTTCAAGGTTCGACATGTTGTGCATACAGAGATGCTCTTCTGCACATCACTTTTGTAATGTGTGGTTATTTGAGTTATTGTCACCTTTCTGTCAGCTTTAACCAGTCTAGCCATTCTCCTCTGTCCTCTCTCATTAACAAGTCGTTTTTGTCCAGAGAACTACTGCTCTCTTTCTCACACCATTCTCTAGAATGTTGTGTGTAAATATCCCAATTGATCAGTAGTTTTTGAGATACTCAAACCACTCCATCTGGCACCATCAAGGTCACTTAGGTCATATTTCTTCCCCATTCTGATGTTTGTTCTGAACAACAACCGAACCTCATGACTATGTTGGCATGCTTTTCTGCATTGAGTTGCTGTCACATGATTGACTGATTAGATATTTGCATTAATGGCCATGTGTACAGGTGTACCTAATAAAGTGGCCACCGATTGCACACAAACAAGTTGCCTGGTTAAAATGCTGAAGCATTGGAAAATGACCCTGGAATGGCTTACTCCTTGGTAAGTTCACGTTCAGTTGCAGAGCCCTGAATTTAACAACATGATGGATGTTCATTTCTTGGATTAGACAGTTTGTGGGCAAACAGTAATAGATTAGAATAAATAGTTATGTCTTGAATGGAAGGGAAATCTGCCTGTTTCGTATTGAAATGTTTTGTTAAACAGATACAGATTTTAACTTTTGTAGTTGTTAATAATATGATCCATAAGCTACAATGCTCTGAAGTGACTAATCTAATTGATGTTCTGAACTGTATGAAAGGAAATTATTTGCATGAGTGAATAAATAAGGGTATGGAATCTGGCTGGAGAGAAACTCTCGGGTATATCATTGCAACCAAATGTTGAACTATAGGACAAACTCGACAAAGATGGACCAATGAAAAGTATCAGTCCTTTGTTGGGAATTCACACAGTTAAAAAGACAAATTATTACAGATTGAATCCGTTATTTGATTGGCAACCTGATGTTTTTTGATTAACGTTGCAGGAATTGTGTTTGTACAGTGCTAAAGATTCCTATCTTAAAACTAAAATCCAGTCTTCACTGACGTAGTTTCACTTAAAGCCCAAAAGAGAAAGAGAAGCTGAGGCTGGATGCTGAATATTACAACAAGTGATACAGAATATCAGGCTCTTACCAGTTTCAATGAATCCTCCGCAGAATAAACGTGTTGGTTGGTGTCACTCATGGGATGAAAATAATCACAGAATCCAGATTACAAGAGTTGCTTCAGAATGATGTGCTCTCATAATGCTATGACTCGTGTTATTGCATTGCTGCTCTTTGTCATAATCCTGATAAATAAACTTTAAATTGATTTTCTGTATGTGCAAATACTTAATCACAGCTAAGTCAGTAGGCCTGAATAGACATTATCATAGGAACTCAGAAACATTAGGTTTATTTTTTCCCATGTTACCTGTTTGACCATCTACCGATCTTTCCTGAAGCAGAAGGTGACCATTTCAGGGTTGAATCTTTCCACCAACATTCCAGGACACTTCTGACCAAGGCTGACCTTTGTGCATCAGATGCAATGTCTGCATCAGAATATAGCAACTGCCATCAAACCCAGTGTAATGCTCCTTTAACTAGATACATTAGTTCACATCTTCAAGCATCCTTTGATCAGTTCACTATGGGCAATGCGCCTCTTCAAATTTGGACCCCAGTCCAGAAGGTTCCATTATCCATCTCTATTTCTTAGAGGCGTCTCCCAGTACCAAGCTCACTGCACCAAGTCCCGACTTTATTGGATAGGATGACTTCAATGGGTTAGAAAGGCACACAGATTTTCAAACACAGCCTTGCTGTGAAGTGGAGAGGAGCTAAAGGTTCTCTACCCCAGAAGGCTAAAAAACCCTCCAAGCACATGAAGAAATGGGGGTAGAAATGTATCCATGTAGGTGAAAGTTATGTCTGCTGCCAGAGACAGAAGTTGCTGTTGTGTCACTCATGGTCACCATTACCTAGATGGCCGCTGGCAGTCTCATTGTGAACACCAAGAGTTATGGTCGTTAGCTTTTTTTTAAAAAAAAGAAAACAGAGAACAGACAGTTAGTTAGGACATCGACGCCACACCAGTGACTTTTGTTGCCAAGAAACATGTGGAGAGGTCCAAGTCTGCCTCTAGTGTGAGACCAGGCATTCATTAACACTGTGCCTTATTGTACAAGTTTGACGCTCGTGGCTGGAGGGCTAGTTTCCATTCCAGTATTACACAAGTCTGCTGGATGTGTGCTGCCAATTTCTTTTTCCTGGAATGGAATTCATATTGGATTGACTCCAGCACAAACTTATTAAAAAAAAAGTGAAGGGCAAAGGTAGTTTCAACAACTCTTTAAGAAAGTTGCTCCAAAAACTGCTAACTTACTCCAAAGGTTAATTTTTTTCTTTAAAACTATTTGTTTTAACATTATTCTTCTCCAAATTAAAATCTTTTCAGTAAAAATTCTATTGTAAATGGTTTCAAGTTGAAAGAATTTACCAGGTGAAATTCATTTTGTGTAAATAATAAGGGGGGAAAGCCCATTATTAGACCAAATGGGAACCAATTTTATATCATTGATAACTATGTTTATGCATTTTTCTAATTAGCAGTAACCTCTGCTCCAGCACAGCTCAATATGTTAACATAAAACATCCCTTTTTTGGCTTTTTTCTGTGCTTGATACTGCCCCTTTCTTGATTTAAAACGGTTCATTAGTGTTCTATAATAAGAAGCCTAAATGAGAAATAGACAGCCACAAAGGATGAGATTTGATGGTTCCATTTATGTTTTGTTAAAGGCCAAAAAAGACTCCCTGGTTGAGTTGTGTTTAACCAGGTAGAGAGTTTGACACCGGCCTTACGGAGTGGCACAACAGTGTAGCGGTTAGCGCATCACTTCATAGTTCCAGCTGTAAGATTAGGGTTCGATTCCTGCCACTGCCTGTAAGGACTATGCGTGTTTTCCCCGTGAGCACATGGTTCTCCTCTGACTGCTCCAGTTTCTTCCCAAAGACATGCCATTAAGGTAAGTGAGTTGTAGGCATGCTATGTTGGTGTCAGAAGCTGATTTGATTTGATGCAAATGATACATTTCAGTGTATGTTTTCATGTAGTAGTAATTTGATATACTAGTGACAAATAAAGCTAAACTTTTAAAAACATAGTATTGAGCTTAATATGGAAAAGTGTGACCCTTTGCATTTACATAGTAGGAAATCACCAAATAATTTTCACTCTCTTCTGAATGTGGTAATTTAACCTGTGGTTCTATTGGTATCTACCACATTCTTGCACAATGTTCTTAACCTATACACTATGAAGAGATACACTTACAGCTCTCAATGTGATGTGTGAAGTGTACATAAAACGTTCCAATCTCATATCTAATTAAATAATGTCTTGTATTGGTTGACTGACAGTGGTCCAATGTAAATCATTATTCCACAGTTGCTCTCACTTTTATATGGCCAATTATCAACCAGACACATTTGAAGTGAGAAAACTTAATAAAAAACACACAAAAACACATCTGAGCAGTTGTAGTGCACTGATTGAACATAACTACACAATCTTCCTGCTTTAAGGCAGACTTTCTTCTTATAAAATGGAAGCCACTGTTCATTCCACAGAAGTAAATTGTTACTGAAACCTCATAGTAGTGTTTTATAATAAATCAAGGATATTGTATTTAATTTGCCAATTGCTACGCAATAATTCATAACAGTGTGTGACATTATCTCTTGTCCCATGTGACTATCTCTTCATGATGAACTTCCAGTCAAAAAAATTCACATTCTTAAGCAGTAAGGAAAAGTTCCTCAAGATATGCAGTCATGATACTTCCAGTGCCAAACACCTTGCTATAATTATGACAATTATGTTAAAGCTTTAGTACCATTTAACTGATTTATGGAGGAATGAAGCACTTCTAACTCACAGTAAAAGGATTAAGTCTAATGTGCTGCAGACTCACAGCTGAGGGGACATGTCAGTTTTCATGCGGTGGAGTGAAGCTGCACTAGCATGTGACAATGGTAAATTCCTTTACTCAGGGCTTATCATTTAAACAGAGAATACTGCAAAACTCCGTAATGTGATTTAGCAAGTTAGGAAAATGAAGAGCCAGAAGTCTGAATATTGGTCTTTCAAAGACGCTGCTAAAAATATTAGAGCCAGTAAAAAAACAATTAATTTGACATGACTATTTATTTCCCTGTTGTAACTGAATCTGCACTGCTGTAAACTTTAAATAATTTACTTGTTCTGAGTTTTGTTTAGTGTGAGCTGCAGAAGGGTTTTGTTTGGTCCTCTAAGGGCAGCTGGTTTTAGCTTTTCTCCCACGCTGACAGAGATCAGGCTGACAACCCATTTATGGGTTGAAGGGAAATCCGGCTCCCTGACAGCTGCATCCTATCACCATGAGAACAAAACAGGCTCTCAGTAGCTTTCTCTGTTAACCCTACTTAGCCTCTCCTGCAGCAGCAGAGTGGAGCCAGAGGGAGGATGATGGTATGAAGTGATAATGATCGAACATCTGCTGTCACTGTGGTGCATGTCAGAGTATGCTTCCCTTTTCTTTAACAATACATAGATCAAAACCTGTTGAGTTCTGGTCTGACGGCAGCTAACTATAACAAGCACACCTGTCAATTTACTAGATTTAGGGGTGCAAGCATCATGCCAAGAAAAGGTTATTGAAACATTTAAGATAAAATGTTAAACTCATATAAATTCTGCTGCAGTCAAGCCAGTCATTTATCTCAGCAAATCTGCAGAGTCAAATAGTTCCAAATATAATGCACAGAAACTTCTCACACCTACTGAGATACTCATCCGAGTTTTTTAGCTAATCAAGTCATCAGGAAATGTTTAATGAGATTCAAGAATCTTGTGCTGCAGCTCTCATGAAGGTGGTAGACTAATCCATTCAGTTAAGCATAATTTTTAGTCAGGGTGAATAAGAACATTGCCTGATTTTACTGGAAATCAGAACAACAGCAGCCAGTACAGTTTCTCAGATCTGTACTTCGTAATTAAAATTCTACATCTACAGTTTCCCACTCTGTCCTTTAGAGCTTGATTCCCGTTGTGGCAAAAAATCTGAAAACAAAGCATCAACTGGCCACAATAATCTAGAGCAGAGAATCAGCCCATATGGAATCCAATGAGACTGCATGACACACTTGAACAACCCTTAAAATTCAGAAAAATTCTGTGCACTATTGTATTTTTCATGCCTCCCTGTCACTTCCCTCCTGATTTTGCTGTCCCTCTGTCTTCCAGTCTCAGGAAATTGGCTACATATAATCAGGCGTCCTTTGTGTAAGGTAATTACATCTAACTTGCTTAATTGTCTTTTCTCAATCTAAACTGGTGTTGTTGTTTTGACCCAGCTGATTTTTTACTGTTCATTTACAAATTGGGCTACTTTCCCTAAATACATTTTCTTCAGTGCAGCCTCTCATAAATCAGACTGCAATTCTGCATTTAAAGCAAGTGATAGCTTTTCAGATGCCATGCATCTAGGTTAATGTACACCCGCCTACTTGGCCACTTCGACTGGTGCCATTTTGTGTTTAGCAGAGAATTATGGCCAAATTATTGTTTTCATATGGTGAGTTCACAATCACATCATTTATAGTAAATAAGTAGGTTTACTAAATCATTCTTTACAGCTGCATTTTCTGATAATCATTTGTTGCCAAATGATTTGAAATGCTTATGAATAAAAGAATGTTCCAATTCTAGCTGCTTTCTGGGGCTCATTTGAGTAGTGACTGTGTTGACCGTCTGGTCTAATGCAATCCTGTTGTCAGGCTGCAGGTGAACAAGTGCAAAGTTCAGATCAAAATGGCAGAGATTGTACGTATGCCTCCATAGCTCTCCTAACCATTGAGCACATCTACATGAAATGCTGTCATAGGAAAGCAGCATCTATCATCAGAGACTGCCTCCATCGAGGCCAAACTCTTTTATTGCTTCTGTCATCAGGTAGAGGGTACAGGGCCCTCAGGACCCATATCACCAGGTTCAAGAACAGCTACTACCCCTCAACCATCAGGCTTTTGAACACAAGGGAATAGCTACACTCACTTGTCCATCCATTGAGATGTTCCCACAATCACTGATCTCACTTTAAGGACTCATTATCTCATATTTCCATTATTTATTGCATTTTATTTACATTTGCATTTGCACCGTTTGTTGTCTTCTGCACTCTAATTGATCTTTCATTGATCCTGTTATAGTTACTATTCTATAGATTTGCTGGGTATGACCATTGAGAAATGAATCTCAGGGTTGTATATGGTGACATTTATGTACTTCGATAATAAAATTTACTTTTTGACTTGAAAAAAAATAGTAAGGTGATACAAAGTAGAATAAGAACAGTTAGGAGATGCAAAGTTTCCCAGGTGGATAGTTGGACCCTCAGGTGAGAAAGGTTTCATTTGGGAAACGAGCGGTATCCTCCTTCCAGTATTCCCACAGCTTGAATATAGCAAAATTACAAGACATCATAAAACCTCCATTTCCCCTTACAACATCCATTCATTCCCTTATGACAGCAAAGACTCTTTGGTGAGATTGTTCACTGGCATGTAAGAGCATATTATTGCACTAACTGATTTAGAAATCTAATAGGGTTAGAACATAGCTAGCAGTTAAGAAAATGAGAAAATGGGCCGCATTGAAACCTTGTGCAACATCAGCAGCTACAACAGATACATAAGTGCAATTACAATGAAAATATGGCAGCACGTCTACTTCCGTTGAGGTTTAAGAAGATTCAGCATGACTAAAACTTTGACAAACTTCTATAGAAATATAATGGTGAGTATACTGACTGGTTGCATCACGTCCTATTATGGAAACATCAATGCACTTGAATGGAAAATCCTACAAAAAGTAGGATATGGCGCAGTCCATCACGGGTAAAGCCCTCCCCACCATTGAGCACATTGACATGGAGCACTGTCACAGGAAAGCAGCATTCCATCAACAAGGGCTCTCAACTCACAAGCCATGCTCTCTTCTTCCTATTCCGATAGGAAGAAGGTAAAGGAGACTCAGGAGCCACATAACCAGGTTCAGGAATAGTTATTACCCCTCAACCATCAGGCTCCTGAAGCAGTGGGGATAGCTTCACTCATATTCACTGAATTGTTCCCACAACCTATGGACTCACTTTCAAGGACTCTTCATCTCATGTTCCTGATGTTTATTGCTTTTTATTTATTATTATTATTATTATTACTATTTCTCTTTTTTATTTTGTGTTTGCACAATTTGTTGTCTTTTGTACATTGATTGTTCGTGCATCCTGTTGGGTGCGGTATTTCATTGATTCTATTATGTTTCTTGAATTTACTGAGGATGCCCGCAAGAAAACTAATCCCAGGCGTGTATATGGTGAGCTATATGTACATTGATAATAACTTTACTTTGAACTTTGAACATTACACCACAATGTGCCAGCTCATAGCCCCATTCTGGCATTACAATCAAGCCTGGGGACCATAGTCCAGATGTAGAATGCATGTCAGGAGCAGCCTCAGACACACATCAAGGTAAGCTAGCTGACTCAGATGCACCCTGTAAACATACCGAAGTTCAATTCAAAGCTCTGCCGTCCAACTGTATGTACTCATAAAGTATGATGGACAATCAAATACGAGCAGAAGGAGAAGGAACCTCTATGAAAGTTCACATTCTCATTGATGATAGAAGCCAGTACATGAAAGCAACAAAAAAAAGGCAAACCTGAAAAATCTCATGTAATGGGAAAAATGCAAATTTATGTCCATCCATAAAAAGCTGGTTAAACCTAATTAAGACAATTAGAATTTGGTTAGTCTATTGTCAATGGTCAGAAAATGTCACGGGCTGTGTATCAAGTTGCACTTCTTTACCAATAACCACCTTACAGATACCCACTTTGGGTTCTTCATAAACAACTTAGCTGGAGAGCCTGTAACATGAAATAATAAGCTACGTTCCAGAGTAAATATCCAGCTTTTGATATTGAATAGCCATCTGAATGAGTGTGGTTTTATGGACTCCATGTAAAATCCACATCAATTGGAGTCAGAGAGCAAAGCAACTGGCAATAGCCATACCACACAAAGAAAGATAGTTGTCAATCATCTTAGCCTGAAAATGTTGCTCCAGGACTAAATGACTTTCTCTCTATTATGACATCAGGAAAAAGGATTTTTACTCCTGACTGTGCAGTGTTCATTTCAATTTGCATCTCCCCAGATCATGAAGCAACCTGTGCCTGGATGTAGCAAGGTATGGACAACCTATAGATGGGAACTTAGAAGTGGCATGTAACTTCTGTGCCAGATATTTGGTGGCAATGACGACGTTCAGCAACAAGTAGCTTATTAACACCTTTCTGACAGAGCCAGGGGGGTTTACATGCTACATTGTAAAGATTGTTGCTCAGTCTGTATTGAATTGACTGATCTCACAGAGATAGAAAATTACTTTTTGATTTATTATGTCACGTACTCCATCATGAACACTAGCCTCTGTAGTATCCAGAATATTTTGAAGGCGCAATGCCTCAAAAAGGTGGCCTCCGTCATTAAGGACCTCCACCACCCAGGACATCCTCTGTTCCCATTACTACCATCAAGAAGGAGGTACAGGAGTGTAAAGACACACACTCATTGATTCAGGAACAGCTTCTTCTCCTCTTCTGAATGGACATTGACCCATGAATGCCACCTCACTATATTTTTATTCCTGTTTTTTGCACTACTTGTTTAATTTAACTGTTTAATATTGTGGTGGGTGTTCAGTCCATGATGAGCCTGTATATCTCAACTGCTATTTTTATTGTGACAAGCACAATAACAGACAGGAATGCCATCAGGAGGTGAGAACCAGCCCACTCACATACAGACTGGGGAGGTGATTGTTACACACCCCAGTTACATTCAGCGTGGCACACAATCGAACAACTGTATAACCCGAGCTAAAATGTAACAAAAAATGAACTTCAACATGTCACCATAATACTACTGAACACGTGCACCGCGAATAGCTTTAAAACAAGAACAATAAGTAGCCACCAAGACTGCTGGGGCAATCTGTCAACCACACCCCTGGAGCACCACAATGCCCCCACCTGAGGGGTCAGCCATTACCGACTACCGCAGAGTCCATAACAAAGTCCAAGAGCCCCAGTGGTGGTTGACACTGATGCCCGGGGTGCTGGGGGGTTTCTGGAGCCTCCCCCCCCCACCCCAGTGGAGGCACTGTTTGGTGGGGCAAGATCCAGGGCACCCAGAGTGTCACCTCCTTCCCTCAGCCTTGCTGGGTTGGTGGTGGCCAAGAGCCAATATGTTGCCAGCCGGTTACTGCCTTCTGGTGCTCAGGCAGTCCCACCCAGTACACAACATCAGAGATGCAGTCGAGCACCTCTCCCGGCCCCTTCCAGTGGCTTCCAGGCTTGGGGGATAGTGCCTTTTTCCGGGTGGGGCAGAGATCCATGCTCGGTCCCCCATGGTAACGTTCTCACCCCGGCTGCGGGCAGCATGGGCCTGTTTTTGGCGGCAGCTAGCTGTGCTCTGGTTCTGCTGAGCTGCACTGTGAAGAGCCCACCGGCGCTCCCTGAGGCGCTGCAAGTTTCCCAACCCAGCCTCCCCAGGAAGCCCTGACTCGGGATGGGGACCAAACACCAGATCCATCAGCACGTGTATCTCCCGCCTGAACGTGAGCACAGTCGGTATACAGCTGAACTACTGTCCAGTGTACCGGGGGTAAGCAGTGATCCAGTCATGTTGGTGCTGGCTGACGAGAATGACAAGCCTGCAGCCCATCACTTTGCAGGTGGAGGGGGGGTGTCAATCCACAATTTGGTGATTCCCTGCTGCCTGCAGACCTCACCAAACACCTGCGCCTCACAGATGCTCCCATGGTTGCTGCGGAGTACCTCAGGGGTGCCAAAACGGAGAAGAACTCCTCCATGAGTGGTAGCATTCTGGTCACGTGAACCTCTGGCCATTTTGTGAAGTAATCCATCGCCACGAGAATGCCAGTTACGGCTACATTGGTGTGGGAGGGGAAGGGACCCAGGATATCCACCCCTACACCCTCCACTGGGGCCCCCATCAGGTACTGCTGTGTTGGTGCCCTATAATGGCAGCCAGGCCACTTCTGGGTCACAGCAGTGCATGAACAGTTCCACCTCCTGCCTGCAACCGGGCCAATAGAAGTATTCACGCAGCTTGCCCTCGTCTTTGCAACCCCAGAATAGCCGGCCCCCAGCAGCCCATGCTCCGACTGCCGCATTGTGGTGTGGAGCCCCCAGGGGCCCTCCAGCTGCAGGAGATGTCTGTCACTGTCGGAAAACTGCCACCACTGGAACAGCAACCCATCGCTCACTGGTAGAGTACCCCGCTGAGAGGGTAAGGCTTTGGCCTCTGGATCCAGGGCAGAGGCCCCTGCCCACTCTGGCCGCCGCCCCACACTCAGCCATCCCCTACATATGGCGGCAAGGAGTTCTTCCAGTTTCTGCAGAGCATCATCAATAATGGCAGCGTGCACCAGGAGATCGTTCAAACAGATGACACAGAGACTCCGTGGTATGTGAGCCAGCACCCTCTCCATCAGGCTCTCAAATGTGGCCGGGACATTACCCAGAAGTGCCACCGTTCTTGACAAATGGTGAAGGCAGTTTTGGGCCAGGGTGACCTGCCGGTAGCCGCTGCTGAACCAGGCCGAACAGCGATACATTCCAGGGCATCATCAATTCGGTAGGAGCCCTTCTGGGTTTTGGCATTGAGACGGCAGTAGTCCACGCAGAACCACCACAACCCATCTTTCTTCCTGACCACAGGCCATTGGAGGGCCTGAAGATGCCAGCCGCTGCCATCTCTTTGATCCACTGCTTCACTGCCTGACGTTTGGCGAGGGCCAGCTGATGGGGCAGTAGGTGGATGGGCTGGGCGGCCCGGCTGTTAATGTGGTGTTGGACCAGCAAGAGGTCTTTCAGTCACCACTGCTGGCCCTGATCCAAGTCCTTGTGTCCACCAACACATGGTATCTGACGCCCTCCGCCATGTAGTCCACGTATAAGCCTTGCTCTTCACCCAAACGGCCCACCCGGGGAGGCGACAATAGAGGGATTCTGCTGGAGGTTTCAGGCAGCATTGGATCACCTTGGGGGACTAAAATTGCTTCTGCTTTCTCTGGCTCGGCCAGCGATGATGGTGATGTCAGGTGAATGTGCTTCTGAAGGTGCTCCAGTGTCAGTGCCTTTAAAAAGGCGTGGAGGGCAAGCTCTTCCTGGGCTGCAGGAGGGAACTGGGGGAGCTATGCCGAACATGGTGGCGGAGACCTGCCGTGGACACCCCCAAGGCATCCTCCCACACAATGTCGCCTGCTGTCCAGTTCTTCCCACATTGCTTCCTCCAATGGCTTCCGCTCGAAACGCCGCTACGAGGGCCCTGCTGTCATGCTGCTCAGCTGGCATTAGGTTGAGGAAGATCCGCAGGGCATCCCCCTCTGCTGCCAGGGGAAGGATCTCCGCCATTTCGGTGGAGCTCTACCCATTGAGCGATGTGGCAAGTTTGGCTTGGGCCAGGTCAGGCTCCAGGCCTCTGGTACCATTGTATCAGGAGAGCTTCAGGATGGACCTTGTGGCGTTAATTGCTGGGACTCATGGGTCCTCTTTCTCCGGCAGCATCGCTACTGCCTTCCACGTTTTCTGTCCTTCCATGCCTGTGGCTCCTTGGGCTCCCCAGGTGCGGGACTTGAGGGAGGTGGGTGATGCGCTCCGCCGTGTAACCCAGGGTACACTCATCCCATTGGGATTTCTCCGGTAAGGCACAATGCTCGGTTCCCAGGGTCACCCCCGGTTGACGTCTCGTCTTCGGAAGCCCGGCCCGGGGTTGCGGTGGAGGACCCTGCTTGGCCCCTGGTCTTACTCCCCAGGTCTGAAGGTGCTCCATCCGACGTCATAGCTCTTCAATTCTGCCGTCAATTTTTAATCTCACTCCTGACAACATGGCAGCGAGCATTCGGTCCGTGCTGACAGACAAAAAAATCTCGTTTATCTCAACTGACACTCTTTGCGACAAGTGCAATAACGGACAGAGCACCATGGCTCAGTGAGAACTAACCCAGTCACATACAGACGGGGGAGGTGATTATTACACCCCTTGGTTACACTCAGGGTGGCACTCAAGCGAACAATTGTATAACCCGAGCTAAAGTATAACAATAAATGAACCTGAACATCTCACCATAACCCTACTAAACACGCACACCACAAATGCATTTTAAAACCAGGACAATAAGTAACACTGGCCGCTAGGGCTGCTGGGGCGAGCTGCCGACCACGGCCCTTGGAGCGCACAATATATATACTTACTGCAATTCAGCTTTTCCTCTATAATTATGTATTGCATTGTACTGCTGCAGCAACATTCGTAACATATGCTGGTGATATTAAACCTGATTCTGATTCTGATGTACCAGGGTGGGCTGAAATGTTTTCGTTTGCGTGCCATCCAGACAGATCATTTCACACATAAGTACACTGAGGTAGAGCAAAAGAGGAAAGGAATGCGATGCGGTATCCAGGGATGCAGTTAGAAAGATAGCGCAGAGCCGGTAGGCAAGTAAAGGGCAAGGGCCATGATAAGGTATACTGAGAGATCAAGGGTTAATCTTTTCGTATGAGAGGCTTGTTCAAGAGTCTTATCACAGCGGATAGAAGCTGTCCTTGAACCTGGTGGTGCTCAAATTAGTTTAAATATTTGCAAGTTGTTGGGGGGGTGGTGGGTGGGGGAAGAAACTCACTGCATTTCCAACCCTTATCAAGAAAGACCTTTACTTGAAATTTTCGTATTTATGTGGACTAAGTTGGCATCTATGTTAAGAGAGCAACCCTTAATAGCAAATGTTTCTACTTCGCATAGTACGTGCTACTTACCGAACTAGCTACAATTTTCGTATAGCATATTATAGTTTCATTGGAAGCAATCACACCCACACTGTGCTAAATAGGTTGAGAGTAATTAAACATGTCTGGAATTCCAGGAAGCTTTGAGATTCCTTGAGGGCTGCATTAACCAATGTATCTTGAAGTTAATGAATTATTCATATAAAAAAGACACAAGTGCTTTGCTCTCTTACTAATACCGTCACAGTTATTGGTTAAGTGCCACAATGATGCATACTGTAATGGAAAAACAGAGTGGAAATTTCAGTGGTTGTGATCAAATGTTTTTCTTTGCAAACATAACCTCCTTTTACACCTATGAAACAGTGGTTTTCATCTAGTTGGAGGCAGTGCAGTGGTACAGCTTTTGCCTCAGTTCCAGGTTCCGTGAGGAACATGGTCTGCCTCGTGGAAGAATATTTTTGCGATAATCAAAAACATTTAAAATTAATGAAAATAAATATAAAAATTCAAATGAGAAAACGATGTAAACCATCAAAAACTTTGATGAATAATAGAATCATTAGACTGAAGGAAACTAATTTGAAATAAATAACTTCTCTTTCAGTTCTTCCTGAATCCCATTGAAAAATCATGAAACTTGGATCAATGTTCTAACGTTCCAACGTTCCCTCTAAGGTGTGCACCCTCACACACAAATCTTTTGCTACTAGCGCACAAAGGAATTCAAGCTGCGCACAAAAGATTGTCACATTCTACCTCTTTGGCATGTTTAAGTATATTTCACAATCGTACACAATGACATTTCCTTTTCCGGTTTATGATGTGGACAGTGTGAACGATATGGAGTTTGAGCTGATTTGTCTACAGATTTTGGAACTGGCTTATTTATTCTGTTTTTATTGCTGAAATTATTCAGTGTGCACATGATATTGTCACTGGGCAAAAAAATTGTATAGCACAAGATTTGTGCGCACTCTGGTCGTTACAAATTAGAGAGAACGTTGCTTACATCCAGTGGTAATTCTAACCTAGCACAGGATTAGGGAGGTATTCCCCAGCATATACACAACATATTCCAGTACAGAGCATGCAGACAGATGTGGCACCACCTGTTCAGAAAATCTGTGTTTGACGAAGTGTGTGTAGGTCCTAGCCACAGATTCCAGTACACATGGGGATCACGTAAGGTTACGCCACTGCATTAACCACTCTTTTCACCCCTCGCTGAAAATCAGCAGCTCCAGCAAGTTTGCTGCTGAGGTGGATTTAATCTATGGAAACAATCAAGGCCAAATTAATTGCAAACTCTGTCACTGGCTGAGACAATGATTTCTTTCTACTTATTTGGAAGCTGAGCCCCCTACCATTACTGAATCCTTTACCAAAGCGACTGCGAGGAAGAGTTTTACGCTGCGCACCCAACAGGCAAAGATCCTTCACCAGCCTGCTCCAAATACACAAATTCACCATTCTGACCAACTAACAATCTGCTGGAGGAATTTAGCAGCTCGAACAGCATCTGTAGGATGATTGGAATTGTTGACTGCTGAGATACTGGCAAATGTTAGCAAAGAAAAATATTTGATACAAGTGTTCTGGATGTATGATTGTGTGTTTAATCAATACTCAACTTGTAAGAGAGCTGTTAGTAAGATATCACAGCACTTGGGTCTCTGTTCACTTTGCACATCTCAGCATCATTTGCTCAGTGAACTCAGACATTAAGCAGGAAATCTATAACTTCCCAGGTAACAGTACAATCTTCAACCACCTATGAAATAAAGGTGTTCAAAGATGAAGAATGCAAACCTTGCACCAAGATATTGGTCCTCCAAACAACTAGATTCTCTCACACTACTAATTATACCAGCTGAATTGAACTATTTATTGCAGCCTCCACCAAGCTCCAGAGATACACTAAATTCACAAAACCTACTGGCAGGATAGACAGATAAATGTTATCATCACCTTGGCCACCATTTGCAGCATTGAGGCTCTGATCACATTCAAACATTTTATGAGGGGAGGGGTTGGGGGCTGATGTTGGGTGATACGTTATCCACAGGACAAGTGGTTAAGCCATTGGACTAGCGACCTGAAGGTTGAGAGTTTGAGTCCCAGCCGAGGCAATGTGTTGCATCCTTGAGCAAGGCACTTAATCACACATTGCATCGACACTGGTGCCAAGCTGTATGGGTCCTAATGCCCTTCCCTCGGTGTCGTGGAGAGGGGAGACTTGCAGCGTGGGCAACTGCCGGTCTTCCATACAACCTTGCCCAGGCCTGCGCCCTTTCCAGGTGCAGATCCATGGTCTCGCAAGACTAACGGATGCCTTTACTATCCACAGGCCTCCTGCCAAACTTCCCAAGCAGGTTCTCAGAGATTTCAGGAAGGCAGAGAAAATGCCTCAGGGGTATCCTCAAAACCTTCTTGAGTAAATATGAGAAAATACTCACCAATTTATGGGGATCCCTTATCCAAGACTGCTCAGCCCAGGGACATCACAGAAGGCACAAAGAACCTTGAATATTTCTGATAGGATCAAACGAATAGGCAAAAAAAAGCATGCAGTAATGCAATCAACCAGTCTTCACCCATCTGTCCTGTCAAATACCACTTGGTCCAACAGTGTTGGTGCCTGCAGCTCTTTTACAGGGTTCATTGTTCACCACAGACAGGTGATGTAAGTAAGCCATCTTCATTCCTGAGAGAATGTTTAAGAAGACAAGATTATATATTTTAGTGACATTAATTAAGGAAAATAAGTTTTCAGATGATTTCATGGATTTTGGGATTTTTAACATTCAACTGAACCTTTGGGATATGCTGATAGGGCTAATTTATTATCTCATCTGATGGAAAGCATGCTCGCTGACATTATATTGTTAAATACTTCAATAAAGGTTTGGCCTAGATTCTAAGCTCGAGTTTTAATATTAAATTCAACCTCTAGGCTGTTGAATAAAAACAACAGATTCAGAACATGGCTCTTTTAATTTTCTTTATCTGTTTACCGACAATAACATTTTCACAAAATTATCCCAAAATAAAATACATCTGGCAACAAACAGTTATTTTGGATGTTAACATTTATTTCTGTTATTGATTTTCTTCTCATTTTGAAAATCTCACCTTCTAAGTTATTGCACCATTTCAGAGGTCTGTTCCTTTCTGAGAACATCTGTATTCTGACCACACACAGTATTCCACTCTGTGAAAGATTGGGGGAAGGGGAAGCATAATGTCTCTGGAAGACATCTGAGGGATTTAAAGACTTATTTAAAAAATGTTGAAGGTGTTTTGTTATTAAAGACAGTTTAATGATTTCATTACCTATATCTGCAGTAGACTCTGGCAAAT
The DNA here is from genome assembly GCF_030028105.1 of Mobula birostris. Lineage (NCBI taxonomy): Eukaryota > Metazoa > Chordata > Chondrichthyes > Myliobatiformes > Myliobatidae > Mobula > Mobula birostris. Next base: position 25,221,141 of record NC_092393.1, read on the forward strand.
TATAACTCAGTTATAACAGCAGCAGGACGGCAGCTGTCGTTATCTTCACTATTAAAGAAAAGAGATACAAAATCAACAATATCAGATATAAACCTGTGTTGTGTTCCTGTCTAAACCATACTGCTTATCTGCCTCTGGCAGAGCTATTGCCTGGTGAGCTGGCTCTAAGAAAGGGAGGATTTAATACTTGGGAAATATGCTTTTTAATAGTTACTGGCAGAATATCACATTTGCACAACTTGTGAGCCTAACGACACATAAACAGTCACAACGTTGACATTTATTCCTGCCCCGTGTGTCATGTATATATGCTAATGCAATAAAGACCTTGAAATGTAGGTGCTTTAATGTATAAATTTGTTGCAAACTTCATGGTGTATTTTCTTTCCTTGGTAGACTGAAAATATGAATCCAAAGTAGCAATCTGACCCACAGCCTTACTGTAATAATTGTTATGCGGTTTATCGAAGCACATTAGAGACAAATTAATCAGAACTTCCTTTTCAGTGCACTCATAACTCAACGTGTACATATTGATTTGCTTATTTTGAATGGCAGTTACTGGAACATTCTTATGTCAACCTTCAACATTGGAAAATTCAAGAAGTCACTTTGAAGCGGCATTAAAGAAAATTGCATTGTTACAGTGCAAACTTCACCCATGAGCTACGACCAGGCATTGTTTAGATCTGGAGTTAATAAGACCTAAAAATACTTTATTTGCTTCCTACCTATCACCATCTCACTTCGTAAACCTGTGAACTTAACTCAGCGTTATCTTTGACCACCGAGAATCACTTGTTACGGAACCGCAGGCCTATCTTCTCACATTTGCGTGGATGATTTGAGTCTAAGCTGTGTACTGCCGAACGCAGCAGGACCTGCTTGCTGTGATAAGCATGAGCCAGTTAGTTTCAAAAGAAACATTTCAGAAGGGTGTGCACAGCCCTGCCACTGCGGTGCTCTCAGATTTAATGCTGCTTTGAGACTGACCAAGAAGTTATGTGATGAAAAATAAAATAATATCCCAGAATATTTCTGTTCCTCAGTTATTATCTATGACAGTTGATTAAAGTGGTGTAGAATAAATAGATCACGAACTCAAGTTTTTTTTACATAATTTTGAAATGTTTGACAGATTTCTGTATCATAATCTAGCAATAAGTTAATGAAACATCAGAGCATGATTCATCAAACCTGTACACTAGCCAGCCCTGGAACCTCTGGTGACCCTGACCTTATCCCTGCTAATATTTTCTACTCTATATTGAATCATCCCTTTTTGAAGTTTTGGAGCTCCTGTAATGGGAGAAATTAGTGCTGTTTCGGTGTTGACGAATGAATCCTAAATTCAATCACAAGACACATGTGTATTAATATAGGCGAACGACTGAGAAAATGAATTTGAGCTAAAAGCAGACCAAAGCATAGATGATATGCACCAATCATTTCCTACACTGTACAGAGAATTTGTTACACTGTATAAGGGTTTGCTGAAAAATCATTGACAGAGTTTCAATGAATCTGTGGTCATTGAATTTCTTTGGTCAGTCAACAGTGTTGTTGCAACTTGACACAACCACGAAGATATGAGATGAAAAAGATACACTCTGAGCTGGATTGCTGATTTTCAGCTAGCAAGTACTTAAAAGTTCAAAGTCATTTATTTTCTGAGTATATACAGTATATGTCACGATATACTATCCAGAGATACATTCACAGTAGAACAAAGAAATGCAATAGAATTAATGGAAAAGTACACACAAAGACTGACAAACAACCGACGTTTAACGGAAGACAAAACTGTGCAGATACAAATAAATAACACTGAGAACAAATAAATAAATAGCAAATAAATAATACTAAGAACTTGGGTTCTTGGAAGTGAGTCCAAAGGTTGTGGAATCAGTTCAGTGATGAGAATAGTGATTCACACCTACTCACACTGGTTCACTCCCATCCCACGTACATCCACAACACCTCACATGCTCTCAGTCTCTTCAACAACTTTTATTTCCTTGGCTCTGCCTTATTTTCACTATGGATGTCCAGTCCCTATAGACTTCCATCCCCCATCAAGAAGGCCTTAAATCTCTTTGCTTCTTTCTCGACAACAGACCTGACCAGTTCCCCTTTACCATTACCCTTCTCTTTCTGGTGGAGATGGTACTCAACTTCAACGATGTCTCTTTTGGCTCCTCCCACTTTCTCCAAACCTAAGGTGAAACCATGGGCCCCAACTATGCCTGTCTTTTTGTTGGTTACAAATGATGCTTCCCTACTCTTTCTGTGTTAGATTGACAACTGCAATGGTGCTGATTCATGCACCCATGCTGAGCTCATCAATTTCATCAACTTTGCCTCCAGCTTCCACCTTGTACTTAAATTCACTTGGTCCATTTCTGGCAACTCTCTCGCCTTTCTCGATGTCTTTGTCTTTATCCCTAGGGACGAACTGTCTTTCTTTCTTTTTCAATCTTTTTATTAATTTCATAGAATGAAAACATAGCAAAGCAGAAATACAAGTAGTAGGAGATACATTGTTACATTTAAAATGAGTAATTATAAAACCAAATAGTAAAAATTGACGAAGCTCCCAATCGTGTAGGATAATAATGAATAATACAAAGCAAAAAAAAACTGAAGAAAAATCATGAAAAAGAAAAAAAAAGAAAAAAAAAACAAACCTCCATCCCAAAAAAAACTAAACTAAACAGAATTAGTCAACTAAACTAAAAGACTTGGGCAATACTAACAACTTGAAAATGGGAAAGAAGAAAACCTTAGTGTTGACGACTCCATTCCTCTCAACCAACAGTACAGAGAAATAAAATAAGTTTGGAAATGGTCAAATTACATCAAGTGAAAATGCTGAATGAATGGCCTCCAAGTTTTTTCAAATCTAATGGAAGTGTCATAAACTGCACTTCTAATTTTTTCCAAATTCAAACATACCATAGTTTGTGAAAACCGATGAAATACCGTAAGAGGGTTAATCTTTTTCCAATTCAGTAAAATGGATCTTCTAGCCATTAGAGTATACAATCATCCTACGTGCTGAAGAGGTTAGATAATTTGAATCTATCATTGGTAATCCAAAGATAGCAGTAATTGGATAAGGTTGTAAGTCCATATTCAAAACCATTGAAATAATGTCAAAAATGTCTTGCCAATATTTTTCCAACAAAGGACATGACCAAAACATGTGAGTTAAAGAAGCTATCTCGGAATGACACCTATCACATATTGGATTGATATAAGAATAATAACGAGATAGTTTATAGTTTAGACAAACTGTCTACTGATATCATTTCTGAGGACAAACTTTCCACTGATATCTTTTACAAACTTACTGACATGGGTGCAAGCCCATGATTGACTCCATGTCTCGCTGATCCCACTGATTAAAGTGTTGAGCAAGATAGAAATCAACGAGGACGAGTGCAGAAAGTGAGCAGGTATTCAATGTCATCTGCCTGCATTTGACCAGTCTCTCTCTCCCTCTCACTCACTGCTGCCAGAGGAAGGTGCCTGCGTTTGACTGGACTCTCTATTGCTGCTCCCTGTGGAAGTGCCTGCACTTGACCGCTCTGTCTCTTTCCCTCTCACTCAATGTTGCCGGAGAACGGTGCTGGAGGCTTGGGTCTTGGTCAACGTCTAATTGACAATGTTTGAGGATTGTACTCTACAGTTCATGATATGTATGTCTCTGGTTTCTGGTTACTCCTTTTTTTATTGCTATTTTGTGCAATTTTGACCAGGTCAGACTAATTCTGTGGCCTGCTGCCAATAATGGATTAAATTGAAAGAAACTGAACATCCCCAGCCTGTTTCAATGATTCTGTGGTTTGATTTTTTTATATTCTGTGTTTTTCACTCGTATCTTGCCGTTTATGCGATTTTTTTCTTTTTTTTTGCATGTTGGGTGTTAGATGTTTTCTTTGAATGGGTCCCATGGTTTTCAGTGCTTCATGGCTGTCTGTGGCAAGATGAATCTCAGGGTTACGTACTGCATACTTACTTTGATAATAAGTGTACTTTATATCTTTGAACCTTTTGACTCTCACAGCAATCTTGACTGTACTCCTTCCCAACCTGTCAGCTGTAAAATTTCCCTTTTCTCAGATCCTTCCTCAGGGGATTGGTTCCTAGGAAGAGGCTTTCCTTTCCAGAGATCTCCTCTGCAACATCGACCACCTTTATACTTTATACTTTATACTTTATACTTTATTGTCGCCAAACAATTGATACTAGAACGTACAATCATTACAGCAATATTTGATCCTGCGCTTCACACTCCCTGGATTACAAATATTAAATATGAAACATATTTAAAATGATTAGATATTAAAAATTTTAATGATAAATCATTAATAGAAAATAGAAAAATGGAAAGTAAGTTAGTGCAAAAAAAACCGACAGGCAGGTCCGGATACTTGGAGGAGTACGGCCCAGATTTGCGTCAGGATCCGTTCAGCAGTCTTATCACAGTTGGAAAGAAGCTGTTCCCAAATCTGGCCGTACGAGTCTTCAAGCTCCTGAGCCTTCTCCCGGAGGGAAGAGGGATGTAAAGTGTGTTGGCTGGGTGGGTTGTGTCCTTGATTATCCTGGCAGCACTGCTCCGACAGCGTGCGGTGTAAAGTGAGTCCACGGATGGAAGATTGGTTTGTGTGATGTGCTGCGCCGTGTTCACGATCTTCTGCAGCTTCTTTCGGTCTTGGACAGGACAACTTCCATACCAGGATGTGATGCACCCTAAAAGAATGCTTTCTACGGTGCATCTATAAAAATTAGTGAAGGTTTTAGGGGACAGGCCAAATTTCTTTAGTTTTCTCAGGAAGTAGAGGTGCTGGTGGGCCTTCTTGGCAGTGAACTCTGCTTGGTTGGACCAAGTCAGGTCATTTGTGATATTGACCCTGAGGAACTTAAAGCTTTTGACCTGTTCCACTTGCGCACCACCGATGTAAATTGGGTCATGCGGTTCGCTACTCCTTCTGAAGTCAACAACCAACTCCTTCGTTTTGCTGACGTTGAGGGATAGGTTATTGCCTTTACACCATGCCACCAGGTTCTTAATTTCCTCTCTGTACTCAAACTCATCATTACCCGAGATACGGCCTACAATTGTTGAGTCATCAGCAAACTTATATATTGAGTTTGATGGAAACTTGGCTACACAATCATGGGTGTACAGTGAGTACAGCAGGGGGCTGAGTACACAGCCTTGTGGGGCACCGGTGCTCAGAATGATTGTAGAGGAGAGCTTGTCCCCTATTTTTACAGCCTGGGTCCTCTCTATGAGGAAGTTGAAGATCCAGCTGCAGATCTGAGTGCTAAGGCCCAGGTTCCGGAGCTTAGGAATCAGTTTATTTGGAATGATGGTATTAAAGGCAGAGCTGTAGTCAATGAAAAGGAGCCTTACGTATGCGCCTTTATTCTCCAGGTGTTCTAAGGAGGAACGTAGGGCCAGAGAGATGGCATCTGCCATTGACCTGTTGCTCCGGTAGGCGGATTGCAAAGCGTCGAGGTTGACCGGTAGGCTGTGGTTGATGTGTGCCATAACCAATCACTCAAAGCACTTCATAGCAATTGATGTCAGAGCCACAGGTCAATAGTCATTCAGGCATGCCACCTTGCTCTTCAGCACTGGGATTATCATTGCCTTCTTAAAACACGAGGGGATCTTAGACTGAAGCAAGGAGCAGTTGAAGATGTCAGCAAACACTCCAGCTAGCTCACTTGCACAGGCCCAGAGAACCCGTCCTGGGACGCCAACTGGGCCCGTCGCCTTCCTTGGATTTATCTTCAGGAAGGCCCTTCTAATGTCCTCCTCGGTGACAATGAATCTCGATGCCACCAGGTCCGGTTCATCCGGAGGGAGCAGGACGCTCCTCTTCTGTTCGAATCTTGCATAGAATACGTTAGGTTCATCAGGAAGAAAAGCGCCACAGTTATTGATATTTCCAGCCTTTTCTTTGCGCCCAGTGATCTCTTTTAGACCCTGCCATAGCCTACTGGCATCCTTTTGGTTAGCCTGGGCTTCCAACTTGGCTCGATATTGCCTCTTGGTGGCCTTAATGGCTTTCTGGAGATCACGCCTGGATTCCGTGTAGTGACTGGTGTCCCCGGACCTAAAAGCTGCAGCTCTAGCCTTTAGAAGGGACTTGACATCATAATTCATCCAAGGTTTCCAGTTAGGGAATACCTGGATCATCTTGCGAGACACACAGTCCTCCGTGCATTTCCAAATAAAGTCCGTGACAGCTGAGGCATACTCATCGAGGTTTGCTGCCGAGCCCTTGAAAACTAACCAGTCCACCGACTCAAAGCAGTCACGGAGGACCTCTTTCGTTTCCTTCGTCCAACGCGACACTACAATGGGATCCTACCACCAAACACATCTTTACCTCCCCAACTCTCTGCTTTCTGCAGGGATTACTCTCCCTGTTACTCCCTCCTTGATTCATCCCTCTGCACCAATCTCCCTTCTGGTACATAGCCTTACAAGCAGAAATGCTACACCTGTCCACTCACCTCCTCCCTCACCTCTATTCAGGACCTCAAACCGTCCTTCTAGGTGAGGCAACACTTCAGCTGAAATCTGTTGGGGTTGTATACTGTAGCCATTGACCCCAATGCAGCTTCCTCTACATTGGCGAAACCCAATGTATATTGGGGGACCACTTTGTCAAGCACCTTTGCTCCATCTGCAACAAGCAGGAATTCCCAGTGTCCAATCTCCATTCCCATTCCAATCCTGTGGCTTTAGTCTCTGAGGCTGACATGAGAGCATCCTTCAAGAGTGTGAAACCATAGAAAGCATTGGCCCAGATGGGATACTGGCCAAATACTAAAGACCTGTGTTGATTAACTGGCTGGAGTGTTCACTGATATCTTAAACCTTTAGCTTTATCAGTCTGAGGTATCCACCTGTTTCAATCAGGCTTCAATTACTGTATACTATTGCCTAAGAAGAACGTGGTAACCTCCCTCACTGACAATCATCCAGTCAAACTTATGTCCACTGTGATGACGTGCTTTGAGACATTGGTGATGAACATAGCCCAAGATGCGAATTGGATCTGCTCCATTTTGTCTACCAGCACAGCAGGTCCACAGCGGATGCCATTTCTTAATAACGCTGGTCAAAATGGTAGTCTTCTTTTCCAGAACCAGGACACTGGTAAGTAGGGAACTTTGACGTTGCTCTGCTTTTGGTCAAGACTGAAATGAGAAGAAGGGAGTTAATACCATCATGATAAAACACTAATCGGCTGGAATGTGCATATGAATGTGATTGTCAAACCTATTCTGCAGCCTGCAGACCCCTGACAGAGTCCGTGGTTGTGACATGTTTCTTTACCAGGCAGAGATGCAACCAATCAGTATACTCTCCACTGTGCAGCTATCGAAACTTATCAAAGTTTCAGATGACACACTGAATCTGAACAAACTTCTAAGAAAGTAGAGGCACTGACGTGCCATCTTTGAAAAGGCACTTACGTGCAGTTCCCAGAAAGAATCACTGATACGGTAACGCTAAAGAATTTAAGGTAACAGACCCTTTCCACCTCTGATCCCCTAATGAGGACTGGCTCATGGAACCCCCAGTGTCTTCCTCCTGTAGTCAAGAATCAATTCTTAGGTTTTGCCGACATTAAGTGAAAGGTTGTTGTTATGGCCCCATTTAACCAGATTTTCATTCTCCCTCCTATATGCCAATTTGTCAGGACCTTTGATTTGGCCAACAACAGTGGTGTCATCAACAAACTTAAATATGGCATTAGAGCTGTAATTAGCCTCACAGTCATAAGTATAGAATGAGTAGGTTAGGGGGCTAAGCACACAACCTTGTGGCGCACATGTGCTGATGGCGATTGTGGAGGAGATATTGTCGCCAATCTGGGGTTTGCAAGTGAGGAAATTGAGGAGGCCAAAGTCTTAGGAGCTTATTGATAGTGTTGAATGCTGAGCTGTAGTCAGTAAAGAGCATTCTGATGTGTGTGTCTTCATATCCGGGTGTTCCAGAGCTGAGTGACGAGCCAATTAAATGGCAGCTGCTGTTGATCTGTTGTGCCAGCAGATCAGTGGAGTGGATCCATGTCACTCCTCAAAGTTGATCCACTTCATGGCCGACTGCTCCAAGCACTTCATCACAGAGCATGCAAGTGCCGCTGGACAATATTCATTGAATGAGGTTACCACATTGGAATTAACAGTGTGACTTTGGCACCTGCGTATTGCAGCAAGGAAATGAAGAGGGAGAGAGAAATCACCTTTAAACTCATGAGAGAGCATATGCCATCAACTTTTTTTGCTGTTGATGTTTCTGCAGCGGGCAATTTCTTTTTTACGAGGTCGAGTTGCTAGATCGACGCTCAACCCAGCACGGATGGAAAGCGTGTACGGGCTGGGTTTGAACTCGGGACCTTCTGCGCCGAAGTCCAGCGCTGATGCCACTACGCCACCAGCCAGCTGCTGCAAGGAAGTAAGCAGGCATCCTTTGGGGAGTTCAAAGATTCATTTATTATTGATGTATCCATATACAACTCTGAGATTCTTCTCCTGATAGCCACGAAAGAAAGAACATGAAAGTTGTTCAGAGAGAATCAAACCCACCCTCCCTGCTCAAAAAAGAATGGCATCCCAGTCATCAAACTTCAAACCCACCCCCCGCCCCGCATACAAAAAAAACTAACAGAATGCAATAAGAACATTAACCACTAAAACCCTCCCCTTGCACAACAAAATGGAAAGGAATGGGCAGAAATCACAGAATGTAAAAGCCATGAGTCGGAAAAAGTCCACAGTCCATAAATGCAATAGTCCAATCGATAATGCAGAACCACAATCACATCCTCCTTCACCATCGAAAGAGAAAGGCAACACAAGAACGTGGAGACCTGCCCATCTGCCACAGTGAGCCATGCAGCGATAGGCTGCTCACAGATTCCTTCTCTGATGGTGATCAAAAGGCAGGCAGTTGGGCATTTAATGTCATATTAATGTTTAGGCTATTGCAAAAGTATGAGCTGAGATTCAAGATTGAATTTCCTAGAAAGTTGAAAGATTCCTGAAACTGGATAAAAATGGTAAAGCCTATTTTCAATTGTGCCTTTTTATCAACAGTGTGAAGGAATTCCAAGTTAGTTCCAGGGCTGTCTGATGTTCCAAAAGCTGGGTATCATTTCCTGCACAAACAGGAAAATAAAACAGAGGTAAGACATGAGATCAAGAGCAACAAGCCCTTGAACTTGTTCTTTCACACTATTGCTTAATGGCTAGAATACAACACAGCTTCAAATGGTCATACATAATAAATATTCTTTAATGCTTTTTTCTACACCAAAGTCTGTGCATTTCTCTTATGAAAGCTCCAATAGTCACAGCAACCACCAGTTACCTGAGCTTCACATTGTCTTCCTTGAATTGAAGTGCTTCTTACTTTTGTTTGTAAATGACTTAGTTCTAATTTTTAAATGATTTTCTTTTGCTCTGGTTTTGCAGATAATGTGACCAGAATATGTAACAGTTTCTTGCCCCCAAGCCATCAGACTCCTCAATACCCAGAGCCTGGACTGACACCAACCTACTGCCCTCTACTGTGCCTATTGTCTTGTTTATTATTTATTGTAATGCCTGCAGTGTTTTGTGCACTTTATACAGTCCTGGGTAGGTCTGTAGTCTAGTGTAGCTTTGTGTTGTTTTACATAGTTCAGTGTAGTTTTTGTATTGTTTATGTAGCACCATGGTCCTGAAAAACGTTGTCTCGTTTTTTCTGTGTACTGTACCAGCAGTTATGGTCAAAATGACAATAAAAAGTGACTTGAATTGACTTACAACTGTGAGCTGAAGAAAAATTATCAAGAACATTTATAATTTTAAATGATTTCAATTAAACCCACCACTCCAGTCTCTTTCAAGAGAGGATAGTTCAAGTTTATGTTTGATTCGGAGATCATTGAAATCTCTATTCCCTGGTTTCAATTTGAACTGAAATCTTGTTTTGGGAGTCACTTTTTTCTCTCTCTCTCTTCACTGTCTTGGAATATTTATGTGTGATGGTATTGGAGGAGATACTTCCAGCTAAAAAATAGTTCAAACACAGTTCATTTATTTTCAGTGATACACATTTAACTCAAACAACATTCTCAAAATTCATTTAAAACTCACAAAGGATTACTATCTTATAAAAGACTTCCAAATTACAAAGCATTTTGAAAATACAAAGGACTTTTCTAAAACACAAGCTAAAAAGACATAACCAAGAGCTTCCCACGAACTGGTCGTCTGTTGCAGAAACTGAAGGCAGAGGAATGGATTCCAGTTCATCTTGTCTTTCTGTCATACTTCTTGATGTTCTTTAGCCCATTCCTAACATTCCTGAACTACTCTCTAAATTCATACTGTTTCTTTGCCACTTGGGTGACTTCACACACGTGATATTTTTTCAGATACCTTTTAACACAAGCAACTTAAAAGCTTCTGGAGACAAAGTTCTCAGGTACCTGCAATCAATGCTATGAATCTGACTCTCTGAGTACATAAACTTTCCAACTCTTAACACAAAAGTTATTTAACATGTTAAGTGATTGCCTCCATCTGGTCTTAAAACTTCCGCAAACTAAATGACTCAGCAAGTCAAATTAAATAACCCATGGTCTTATAATGCACCTCTTCAACGGTGAGATCAGATGTTGTAGCCAGCATCCTGCTCTATAGACAAAGTGTCTCTTTGCAAGGCAGTGTTTTTTAACTTCAAACTGATTACTGCTGGTCATTTACTTAAGAACTGAAGACTGGCTCCTGTTTATGACCAGAACCTAAACAAATAATATTAGTTGGGAGTTTAACTTACTTAAAAAAACAACCATTTTAGCTTTAAAAGTGTTTAGAAAGTTTAGCATGGCAAAAAAAAACATAAGGTCCCCTTGCCCAGGACTGAAAATCTATCACATATGCAGAACTTCTGTGTGTAAGTTGAACAGCACGCGCATGTAACGAGAGCTGTATAACTCATCTCCTTCTACCTTAGGCAACGAAGTTATCAATCACCCCTGCTGTAGACCACCTTACATGCATGTGCAGTTCAACTTTTTGAGTGATAATACAGAAAGTTTGAAGTTAATAACTCATCTCCTTCTACCTTAGGCCACGAACTTACCCATCACCCCTGCTGAATATGAATGATCTATATGCTCCACGACGGCTGGATGAAATGTGTACATGTAGGAGGGGACTATGTTGAAAAATAAAAGTGCTAGGTTTTCTAAAATTGACTCCGCCTTCCTTAGGCCACAAACTTATCAATCACCCCTCGTACTGTGATAAAGTGCTTTGAGAGGCTAAGATCAACTCCTGCCTAAGCAGGGACTTGTACTTGCTGCAATTTGCCTATTGCCAGACTAGGTCTACAGTGGATGCAATCTCTCTGTCTCTCCCTTTGGCCTGAACCCCAGTGCAAAAGCAGTACCTACACCAGGCAGATGTTTATTGATTACGCTCAGCGTTCACCACCATCATATCCTCAGTACTAATCAACAAGCTCCAAACCTGGGCCTCTGTATCTCCCTCTGCAATTGCATCCTTGTCTTCCTTATTGAGAGACAATGGTTCGTACAAATCGGAAATAACATCTCCTTGCATACAATCAAAACTTGTGTACCTCAAGGACGTCTGTTTAGCCCACTGTTCTACTCTCTCTACACCTATGACTATGTGGCTAGGCACAGCTCAAATGCCATCTATAGATATGCCGATGACTTGACAACTGTTGGCAGAACTTCGGATGGTGACGAGGAGGTGTACAGGAGTGAGGTGGATCGGCTAGTTGAGTGGTATTCCAGCAACAACCTTGCAATCGAGGTCAGTAAGTTCAAGGAATTGATTGTGGACTTCTGGAATGGTAAGTCGAGGAGAGACACACCAATTCTCTTCAAGGGATCAGCAGTGGAAAGGATGAGCAGTTTCAAGTTCCTTGGTGTCAATATCTCTGAATATCTATCCTGGGCCCAACATATTAGTACAATTATAAAAAAGGCATAGCAACAGCTATATGTTATTAAGAGTTTGAGCGGATTTGTTATGTCACCAAAGAATATCAAATTTCTATAGATGTAATGTGGAGAGCATTCTAACTGATTGCATTCCCATCTGGTATGGAGGGGCCACTGCCCAGGATTAGAAAAAGCTGCAACTCAGCCAGTTCTACAATAGACACAAGCCTCTCCAGCATGGAGGACATCTTCAAAAGATGATGCCTCATAAAGGCAGCATTTATCATCAAGGATCGCCTCATCCAGGACATGTCCTTGTTTCACTGCTACCATCCGCCATCAGATTTCTGAATCCATGTACACTACCTCATCCTCTCTACTTATTTCATTAAACTATACATATATTTATCTTCCTTATTATAATTTATGGTTTTCTTAGCAAATAGATTCTAGGAAACCTAGTATCTAGCAACGGTGGTTTGCTATTGCCTTCCGTTGGGCGAACTAAAGAAATCACCATTTTTCTTCCCAAATGTTCATCCGCCTGTACTATAGCCATTGACATTTGAGGTCCTAGCTCATCCACCTTCTCCGTCATAAGTTCAGTTACTGAACCTGCTGTTGGCCTTCGCTCGTATCCTGAGCAGGAACCCTTGCAGGTGCTACCGTTTCGGGTCAGAGCAGCCCTGGGAGCAATGAATGACTAAGGGGTAACTCCACTTTCCCCAAAGCTCTGAAAGTCCCCAATCACAGCCTCATCACCAGTTGCAGTTTAGAGTCATACCCAGGAGAGAGCAGCCAGAGAACTAGAAATGAATACCAATGAATTGATCCACTTGACCCGAAACAGGAGTGTGTGGGCCATGGCAGTCAAAGCTCAAACTGGGCATGGCACCTGATGATGATGATGATTATAATTTATAGTTTTTGTAGTTGCAAAACAAATCCTAAAACAAAACAATAGACGCTAGCCTGCAACCACTATTACACTTCAGCTCCAATGAAATGATTGTTCCAAAGAGTCTAATCCGTACTTTGGTCCATTATTAGCATTTAGCAAACATACAATTTTGAAGCGATATTGAGTGCTCAGCAGAAGTTACGACCTCCAAGCTACAAACTGCCACTGAATAAGCAAGAAGATGTAACTTATTCCCTTCGCTTTTACCACGTCCCCACTCGTGCCTAGTTACCATAATAAATATACTAAATACACAACACAGAATACAAAACAAATAGAAAACAGATACATGCTTCCAACAGTGTTCTTTTAGTTAGGTATTTCCTTATACTGCTGCCACAGAACAAAAAAAAATCCATGATATTAAACCTGATTCTGATTCTGCTTCTGCAATAAACATAACCGGATTTAGTCATTGGTTTCAAATATTAATAGGTTAATTTTAACTTAATAGACTTGAAAACAGCAACATTAGTCTTGCTTGAAATTGACAAAGAATTAACTGCAAATTAAAAGCCCTTGCTTCACATTTTATATATTGGTATCCTCAAGAAGTGCAACATGAAACATGAGATATAAAAGAAAAAATAAATGGAAATAGGGGAGAAAATCTGGTTTATGAAGCATTCATAAACAAATGATAATGAATGTGCAGACACCATATAATTTGAGGAACCTTCCGTTCTGTTTCAAAAAAACTGCTTTACTGAGTAAAATTGCTAATTCTTTTCTGATGGAGCACGTGGAAAGAGAAAGAAATTCAAGTATGTGACCCTTTTTTTTTATCACATTCCCAAGTTAAGAAGATTTACAGCGGACTATCCAGTTCTAGCTTTGAACTTTCCAGTATCTGTGCTATAAGCAGATAAAAAGAGTAATATTAAATATGTTCAAATATGATTAGTGTCTGCCTGCAAAATATCATTCGCTTATCTTCTGCAACCAGCTGACAATGAAATTTCAAGGGATCTGCTTTTTTTTTGGCAGATTCCAGACGGAGCAAGAAATTGAGCAGAAGATTGGCGAAATATTCAGGCAGCATTGTTCCAGCCTTTGAGGTTGTCTGAGAGTTGTTGACTAATGGAGGGATATGTTCTGAAAGGAATAAGTTTTGCAACTGTAAGCTCCATACACCTGTTCCAGATACAGTTTCTGAAGATGATTCATTTCCATAGAAATGATATTGGAACTTCAAAGCATGAACACAAATCTTTCTGGAAGTAATGAATACCATAGAGATTCTTAATATTTGCACACATTTCTTTTACACTCTCAGTCTTTTAAAATTGCCTGCAGATGAGTTGAAAAGTTGAGTGATGCAGAATGGAAAGACAAACTGATGAAAATATTGCCATTAAAGATGTAGAAACATGACAAATTGAAACTAAAGTTTCCAGTAGCTTGCTATGTTGGTACCTGAAACATAGCAACACTCGAAGATAACCCCCCAGCACATTCAATATTTGGACTGTGTTGGTTGTTGATACAAATAACACATTCCACCGGGTATGTACTGGAACACGCAAATGAATATTTTCTTGGCTCCTCTAGTCAGGTTCAAATGAACATAATTTTTGAAATTATACATTTGTGATTTCACTCGTAATAAAAAAATGAAATCCCACAAACTGAAAGGGAATAAATGGCTAGTTTTAAGTTTCTGCTGTGAGCAAAATGCCAGTCTGAACACTGGAGATCTCCCCTATAGTTCTGAACACTGTAGAGCTCTCTCTGCACCCTTGACTGTGTGGCTCAACACAGCTCAAATGCCATCTATAAATTTGCTGCAGATAAAACCATTGTTGGCAGAATTTCAGATGGTGATAAGAGGGCATACAGGAGAAAGATATATCAGCTAGTTAAGTGGTGTCACAACAACCTTGCACTCATTGTCAGTAAGACCAAAGAGCTGATTGTGGACTTCGGAAAGGGTAAAATGAGGGAATACAAACCAATCCTCATCGACGTATCAGAATTGGAAAGATTGAGCAATTTCAAGTTCCTGGGTGTCAATATCTGAGGATCTAACCTGGATACAACATATCGATGTAGTTAAAAAGAAGACACGACAGGGGCTATATTTCATTAGGAGTTTGAGGATATTTGGTATGTCACCTAAAACACACGCAAATATCTACAGTTGTACTGTGGAGAGCATTTTAAAAGGCTGCTTCACCGTCTGCTATAGGAAGGGGCTCTGGCTACTGCACAGGATCAAAGTAAGTTGCAGAGTTGTAAACTTAGTCAGCTTCAAAGAAGGATCTAGTGCTTTCCCAGTGTATATGACGTATAAACTCTTCTTGGGCTTCCAGCCAGTATAGGTATCAATTTTAACCAACATTTCAATGACAAACTCTGCCATCTTCTTCAGGGATGATGCTTGGACATGTCTACTCTAGTGGAATTACCCCCCCCCCATATTTCGTCCCTCCTGATTGATTAGTCATTCAATCAAATTTCCAATCTCACACCTTGTTTACAATCGAATTCCAGTTCTTACTTAGAGCAAAACCATTATCTTTGTTAAAATTCTTTTCCGCTAGTTTTCTTTCAATGGCTTCCTTTACCAGGCAGTCCTAAAAGCCATTGGCGCAACACAGTAATTTTGTGCTGTCGAAGTCAATCTTACGGCCATTACGAATGTAGTGTTCTGCTACTGCTGATTTCTCTGGGTAACCCCACAGGGAATCTTGTAAGTGCCAGCCAGCCTGGGTCCCAGGTCATCTTTGACCTGCATAAACTGAGACTTGAGCTTCTTTATGGGTTTGTGGAAGGTATTAATCTGGTATTCCTTCAGGATCCTTTTGATCCTTCCAGAAACCTTGGAAATATATTGAAAGCAGGTGATAATGACAGGTTCCTCCTCACTGTTGGATTTCCTGATTTTTTTTTTGTCAGCCCTTTTAAGGGTCCAATTGATTCCCTTTACCTTGTAGCCATTCTGTAAGAACGTTATGCGTAATTGTCTTATTTCCCCGGGGAAACTCTCCGGGTGTAAAATAGTTTTCGCATAGTTAATCAAAGTAGAAGAAACTGCTCAATGTTGAGGAGTGTGATAGTGGCTGTTACTATTGAGGTATAAGTCCTTGTGAGTGGGTTTCTGATAGATGTCATGTCCAAGGCTACCATCCAGTTTCCGTCGTATTAGAATGTCCAAGAACGGGAGGCAGCCATTCTTTTCCATTTCCATAGTAAATTGACTGTTTGGATGAAAACTGTTCAGATGAAGGACTGTTGGAGTGCCCGGAGTCCATGAGGCCACACTGCAAAGGTGCCATTGACATACCTGAAGAAGCACTGACCATTGACCTTTTTGAACACACCCTCACATCGAAGTTCTTCCTCTATAAGGGGAACTACTATGAACAAACGAATGGAGTGGCCATGGGATTGCCTTTGTCACCAGATATTGCCAATTTCTACATGGAGAACTTTGAGGAGAGTGCTCTGGGTTCATCACTTTTTTTGGCAGAAAAAATAAACGGGCAGACTATTATTTAAATGGGGAAAGAATTCAAAGTTCTGAGTACAGGACACCCTTAAAGTTAACCTCCAGGTTGAGTCAGTAGTGAAGAAGGCGAATGCAATGTGGCATTCATTTCTAGAGGAATAGAGTATAGGAGCCAGGGTGTGATGTTGAGGCTCTATAAGGCGCTGGTAAAACCTCACTTGGAGTACTGTGGGCAGTTTTGGTCTCCTTATTTAAGAAAGGATGTGCTGACGTTGGAGAGGGTACAGAGAAGATTCACTAGAATGATTCCGGGAATGAGAGGGTTAACATATGAGGAACGTTTGTCCACTCTTGGACTGTATTCCTTGGAGTTTAGAGGAATGAGGGGAGATCTCATAGAAACATTTCGAATGTTGAAAAGCATGGACAGAGTGGATGTGGCAAAGTTGTTTCCAATGATGGGGGAGTCTAGTACGAGAGGGCATGACTTAAGGATTGAAGGGCGCCCTTTCAGAACAGAAATGCGAAGAAATTTTTTTAGTCAGAGGGTGGTGAATCTATGGAATTTGTTGCCACGGGCAGCAGTGGAGGCCAAGTCATTGGGTGTATTTAAGGCAGAGATTGATATGTATCTGAGTAGCCAGGGCATCAAAGGTTATGGTGAGAAGGCAGGGGAGTGGGACTAAATGGGAGAATGGATCAGCTCATGATAAAATGGCGGAACAGACTCAATGGGCCGAATGGCTGACTTCTGCTCCTTTGTCTTATGGTCTTATTGTCTTATGGTCTCAGGCCCCAAATTCTTCTTCAGATACGTTGATGACACATTCGCATTGTGGCCTCATGGACTCTAGGCACTTCAGCAGTTCCATGACCATCTGGACAGTACACATCCAAACATTCAGTTTAGGATGGAGATGGCGAGAATGGTTGCCTCCATTCCTGGACATACTAATCCAATGGAAATCAGATAGTAGCTTCAGACATGATGTCTATCGGAAATGAATTCACGCGGTCTTGCACCTCACCAATAATAGCCACCATCACGCCTCCCAAAGTAGAGTGGTTCTTTCTACTTTGATTAATCTTGCAAAAACTATTTTGGATCCGGAGCATTTCACTGAAGAAATAAGATGATTTTGCACAACGTTCCTACGGAATGGCTGCAGGGAGAAGGAAATCGAATGCACTCTTAAAGGGGCTGACAAAAGACCAGGAAACGTAACAATGAGGAGGGACCTCTCACTACTGCTTGTCTTCCCTATAGTTCCATGGTTTCTGGATGGATCGTCAGGATCCCGAAGAAATACCGGACTAATACCATCCACAAGCCCGTAAGGAAGCTCAAGTCACAGCTTATGAGGGTCAAAGATGATCTGGGACTCAGGTCGGCTGCTGTTTACAGGAATCCTTGTGAATGTAGAGCAGCTTATATCAGCTAGACAGGATGCACAGTGGAAACACACATCAAAGAGCACAGGAGGTGCATCAGTTTAGGTTACCCGGAGAAATCGGCAGTAGCGGAACATTGTATTCACAATGGCCATAGGATTGACTTTGACGGCACAAAACTACTGTGCCGTGCTAATGGTTTTTGGGACCATCTGGTAAAGAAAGCCATTAAAATAAAGCTAGAGGAAAAGAGTTTTAACAAAGGTGAAGGTCTCACTCTAAGTAAGAACTGGAATTCGATTGTAAACAAGGTGTGAGATCGGAAATTTGATTGGATGAGGACTAACCAATCAGGAGGAACGGAATACAGGGGAATGCGCACAAAATGTCGGAGAAGCTCAAGCAGGCCAGGCGGCATCTATCGAAAGGAGTACAGTCGACGTTTTGGGATGAAACCCTTCGGTAGGACTGGCATCAATGGACTACGGGGGTATAAGTACCACCGGACTAGACATGTCCAGGCATCATCCCTGAAGAAGGTGGCAGAGTTTGTCATCGAAACGTCAGTTATAATTGATACCTGTACCCAGTTGGAAGCCTGAGAAGTGTTTATTAGTCAGCTCCATCATGGACACTAGCCTACATGGCATCCAGGAAATCTTCAAGGGACGATGCCTCAAAAAGGCAGCATCCATTATCAAGGACTCCCATCACCCAGGTTATGTCTCGTTCTCATTGCTAGCATCAGGAAGGAGGTACAGAACCGTAAAAGCACACAGTAAATGATTCAGGAACAGCCTCTTTCCCTTTGCCATCAGACTTCTGAATGGAGATTGGACCTATGAACACTACCTCACTATTTCCTTATTTCAATTTTTGCACTAGTTATTTAATTTAATTATTATATATATACATACTGCAATTCATGGTATTTTTTTCTATTTTTATATATTGCATTGTTCTGCTGTTGCAAAGTAAACAAATTTTACGACATATGCCGGTGATATTAAACCCGATTCTGATTTCTTTGAATAGTAAGATCCTTAATGTCCAGCAGAAATACAGTCGTCCCTCCGTATCCGCCGGGATTGGTTAGTATTTGCTTATAACCTACACACATCCTCCCGTATACTTTAAATCATCTCTCGATTACTTATAATACCTAATACAATGTAAGTGCCATGTAAATAGTTGTTCTACTGTATTGTTTAGGGAATAATGGCAAGAAAAAAAGTCTGTACATGTTCAGTACAGACGCAACCATCGTAGCTCTTCTGGGAACGCTGATGCTGCCTCAGTGAAAATAGCGTTCAGCGTTTGTTTTGCAGCGAACTATTATAGAGGCAGCGCGCACATCATAGCTTTGATCTGCGTGAGATTTTCGCTACTATTGACAGTGCTGCGATGATTGCAGAAAAGTATGACCTTAATTTTGAAAGGGCACATAGGTTTAGGGCAGGTTTGCAGGATGTTTTGAGCGCTTACAAAGAACTGTATGATAGAAAAATGTGTGAACCTTCCAGTGTGCTCGCTGTCTTCCCGATTTGGTAAGTGAAACTACACTGTACTGTACATACATTATTTTTACTTTATATAGGCTGTGTATTTATCATATCATCCCTACTATATGTTAGTGTTATTTTAGGTTTCATGTGTTATTTGGTAGGTTATTTATTGGGTCTGGGAACGTTCAAAAATTTTTCCCATATAAATTAATGGTAATTGCTTCTTCGCTTTATGCTATTTCCGCTCTACTTTCAGATAGTGGGGGAAACCCGTACAGTATTTTCGATCCGCGGCTGGTTGAATCCACGGATACGGAGGGCTGACTGTATACAGCAGGCATTAGTTTAACGTTTCTTCTGCATACTGATACTGCAATTTTTCAGCTGAACTGAAATATCATTATTGATCAAATGCTCAAAGTCAGTGGTGTGGAATTCTTTACCTACGAAGACCTGTTAGAATACCTTTGAAATACTGCAAGTGAAGTGGGCAAACGAATTAGGTAGATACAAATATTGATTCCCTTATAAGATTGTTGAACAAATGCTGAAGCATGGTGTTCTAGGATTTGTAATGCAAAAAGGCAATGAAGCAGGACTTGTATTTAATAGATTGGTTGAAATAAAGGGTGAAGCGATAGCTAATTTAAGAAGGACTGCATTTATTTAAGAAGGGACATGAAGCTGAGCCAGAGTACAGCAGGTCACTGAGCTTTCCATCAATGGTATGGAACTTATTGGAGAAAATTCTAAGGGACACGATTAATGTACATTTGGAAAGACAGGGATTTATTAGAGATAGTCAGTGTGGCTTTGCACAGGGGAAATCTTGTCTCACAAACTTGATTGAGTTTTTTGAGGAAGAACAAAGGAGATTCATGAACACAGGGCATAGATGTTATCAACAGGGCCTTAAGGCATTTGAAAAGATATTGCATGTTAGGTTGGTCCGGAAGGTTAAAGCACATGGGATTCAAGTCAAGCTGGCTAATTAGATCCACAATTGGTTAGCGATAGGAGGTAGAGAGTATTGGTGGAAGGGTGGTTTCTGATTGTATATCTATGACTAGTGGTGTGCCACAGGGATGGGTGTTGCAGCCTTTGCTGATGAGGGTTTGGAGCTTTGGAGACAGTGTGGGGAGTTAGGGGTCAGGCATAGATAAGGGGGTTTTACAAGTCAGGCCAGAAACCATGTCAGCGCAATCTGTGGTTGAAGGCCACTGATTCCAATGAATGGATGTTGGGTGGGAATGACCTGTGGATGAAGACTAGCGATCCTTATGGTCAATGACCCAGATGAGTTGGCCCCGTGGCCAATGTTGCTCCAATGTTGGCAATTTTCCCCAGTTCGACAGGTCCCGGGATTGGAAGACTGTGTGAGTCTGATGTTCAAGGCTTGAAGTTTGGTGTCCCACGACTGGTGAATCTTGAGGTCAATACTGTAGATCACGTCTGAAGGACGAGGATTGAAGTTGGCGAATCTGGAAGCTGAGGCCTGATTGTTGTAGTTCTGGGCTGGCATGTCCAGAAATCAGAGACTGGATGTCAGCAAGTCCGCAAGTTCTCTGGGGAATACAGAGGCCTGATGTATGTAGTCTGTGAGTTCTCTGGAGGCTGGAGGTGGCCGGTCCTGAGTTTGGGTGCTGGCTGTGTATCTGAGTGGGTGGGGGTGAGGAACGGACTTAACTTGTTGTAGCTGTTTGGTTTTGTTTCTTTCGTTGTGTTATCGTTGTTGGTGTTGTTCTGCTGAACATTGTGGCCATTGTGTTAATAAAGAACCTTGAATCCCAGTGGGCAGTGTGAAGGGCTCACCCAGCTACGATGGTGACCTGGTTGCAGACACACAGGGGTGAGTGGTAGTTCAGTAATAAAATGGTCTAATGTAAACCCACACCACTTTATTAAGAATAAATGCAACATGGTGTCAGAAGTCGGTGTGAGGCCTAAACACAGAGAGTAAATGGATACCGTGCGTGGCTGAGAACGAGACCATGTGAGTATGAAAGGTACTAGCAGCAAGTGAGGTCGGATATGAATTATGAAGGGGAGAAGATGGCCAGCAAGGTGAGAGATCACGTTGTTTCTGAAGATCAGCAGCCTCCAGATCCGCCAAAAGAGATTCAGGTAAGAGGCCGAGAGTTCCCATTGTGGATAAGCTAAGTTGTCCTGCACCTATGCAGCTTACTGACAATCTGACTGATAACAGGAGACACTTCAAGCAGCAATTCAATACGTCCTTAGCTGCTAGTAGAGTTGGGGGGGACCAATGAAAAATTGAAAGCATCTATTTTTCTGCATGTAATTGGCAAAGATGCTATCTACAAAAATTTTCAATTTGATGAGACAGCTTTTACATTGTTCACTCTGATGACAAAATTTGAGGAGTATTTTGTCCCAAGTAAAAACATTATACTGGAGAGAAATAAGCTTTTTTTCCCCCTATGACCAGAAACAATGTAGTAGTTTTGAGCAATACTTAGGTGAACTTCACAGACTGAGTAAGTCCTGTGAATTTGGAGATTTGTGAAACACTCAAGTTAGAGGCAAAATAGTTTGCAGAATTTCAGATGATGGACTCAGAGAATGACTGCTGTGTGAAAAAGATTTGATGCTGGAAAAGGCTGTGAACATGTGTAGGGCAGCAGGGATCACACGAGCACAAGCTAAGGAGCTGCACAGGGCAGACACAACAGGGCATGCTGTGGAAAAAGAGGATCAGCGCAGAAGGCATTTCCCAAAGCACCAGCAAAGCAAAGAGGAAGACTCAAACAGCAAATGCAGCAAAGACGCTTATGGAAAGTCCTACAATAATTGTGGGGAGAAGAATCATTTTGCAATATGCTACAAAACTGGGGCTACCAAGAGAAAGGTGCACACAATTGATGAGGAAATGGAGGAATTTTTTGAGGATTCTCTACAGACTGCTGGTGCTGGTAAAACAGAATGGGCCATTCCAGTGATTGAATGAGACCAGTAATTCCATTCAGACTTGCCACTGAATGCCCAAGTGAATCCGTTACCCATGGATAATTACAAGACTCTCACAGTAAAGAGCAAGATTTAGGAAGTGAAATTAAAAGTGACAAGCTATACCGGAGAGAATGTTCCAGTAAAAGGAGACTGCATAGTGACCTGCAAGCACAAAGGGCAGCACCAAAAGTTACAACAACTGTTTGTAGAATATTGCAGCCAATATTAGGCATGTGAAAAGCTCAAACTGATGAAAAGATTTTTCATAGTGGCTTCACAGACCACACAACACTCATGGAAGAGTATGCAGATGTCTTTGAGGGGCTTGGATGCTTATCTTATGTACACAAAATTCATATAGATGAAACAATAAAATAACTCAATGATACAATACAGAAAGGATGGCTGATGGCTAAGAATGACAGTCCAATGAACTGAACTGCTGGTACTGAAAGATATGGGAACAGAAAACGAGAGAACAGATTTGTGATTCCAGTGTTGCTACACAAGGAAGTGCTCCAGAATATAGACAAAATGCATCTTGGTGAGGAAAAATGTAAATGTAGATCTTATGAAATGATGTACTGGCCAAGAATGAACCCAGACAGGAGTCAGACCACTGCTTCATGTGAAATATGCTTCACCTACAGACCAAAGCAGCAAGTAAATCCACTCACACCACATGCTGTACCAGACAGGCTGTATTTCAAAGTTGGAGTGGATTTGTTTGATTGTAATGGGAAGAGTCATATTGTTGTAACAGACTACATTTCCAATTACCCAGAGGCTGCAACACTGCAATCAAAATCCAGCAAAGTGGTCATTGCCTTCCTGAAAATTGTGTTTGCGAGACATGGAGTTCCATGTGAATTAGTATCAGATAGCGGTCCACAATTTTCGTGCTGTAAATTTTAGTCCTTTGCCAGTCTTTGGGGGGTTTCAGCCTATAACTTGAAGTCTGCGTCACCCAAAATCTAATGGCCTAGCAGAGAGTTCAGCCAAGGTAGTGAAAGGCCTCATGCTCAAGATGGACAAGAGGATTTCGACAAATGCCTGATGATTTACAGAAGTGTGCCACTGCAGAATGGTCTTTCACCAGCCCAAATGCTGATAAGACCGTAAGAACATAAGACATAGGAGCAGAATTAGGTCATTCTTTCCATTGAGTCCATTGTGGCTGATCCCAGATCCCACTCAACCCCATACACTTGCCTTCTTGCCATTTCCTTTGATGTCCTGACCGATCAGGAAACTATCAACTTCCACCTTAAATATACCCATAGACCTGCTCTCCACCGCAGTCTGTGGCAGAGCATTCCACAGATTCGCTAGTCTCTGGTTAAAAAAATTCCTCCTTATTTCTGTTCTAAAAGATTGCCCCTCAATTTTGAGGCTGTGCCCTCTAGTTCTGGATACCCACACCATAGGAAACATCGTCTCCACATCCACCCTATCTAGTCCTTTCAGCATTCGGTAGGTTTCAATGAGATTTCCCCCCCCCCCCCACCTACCCCTGCATTCTTCTAAATTCCAGTGAGTACAAGTCCAAAGCTGGCAAATGCTCCTCTTATGTTAACTCCTCCATTCCTGGAATCATCCTCGTGAACCTCCTCTGGACTCTCTCCAATGACAACACATCCTTTCTGAGATATGGGGCCCAAAACTGTTGATGATATTCCAAGTCAGCCATTCTTCTACCATGCCAGTATCTTTCCTGTAATGCCATAGGATTTTATCTTGTTAAGCAGCCTCAAATGTGGCACCTCATCAAGTGCCTTCTGAAGATCCAAGTAAATGACATCCACTGCCTCTCCTTTGTCCACACTTCTTGTTACTTAACCATATAACCATATAACAATGACAGCACAGAAACAGGCCATCTCGGCCCTTCTAGTCCGTGCTGAACGCTTACTCTCACCTAGTCCCATCTACCTGCACTCAGCCCATAACCCTCCATTCCTTTCCTGTCCATATACCTATCCAATTTTTTTTTAATGACAAACTCGAACCTGTCTCTACCACTTCTACTGGAAGCTCGTTCCACACAGCTACCACTCTCTGAGTAAAGAAGTTCCCGCTCGTGTCACCCCTAAACTTTTGCCCCTTAACTCTCAACTCATGTCCTCTTGTTTGAATCTCCCCCACTCTCAATGGAAAAAACCTATCCACGTCAACTCTATCTATCTCCCTCACAATTTTAAATACCTCTATCAAGTCCCCCCTCAACCTTCTACACTCCAAAGAATAAAGACCCAACTTGTTCAACCTTTCTCTGTAACTTAGGTGCTGAAACCCAGGTAACATTCTAGTAAATCTCCTCTGTATTCTCTCTATTTTGTTGACATCTTTCCTATAATTCGGTGACCAAAACTGTACACAATACTCCAAATTTGGCCTCACCAATGCCTTGTACAATTTCAACATTACATCCCAACTCCTATACTCAATGCTCTGATTTATAAAGGCCAGCATACCAAAAGCTTTCTTCACCACCCTATCCACATGAGATTCCACCTTCAGGGAACTATGCACCATTAATCCTAGATCCCTTTGTTCTACTGCATTCCTCAATGCCCTACCATTTACCATGTATGTCCTTTTTGATTAGTCCTACCAAAATGTAGCACCTCACACTTATCAGCATTAAACTCCATCTGACATCTTTCAGCCCACTCTTCTAACTGGCCCAAATCTCTCTGCAAGCTTTGAAAACCTACTTCATTATCCATAACATCAAAGTTGCTGGTGAACGCAGCAGGCCAGGCAGCATCTGTAGGAAGAGGTGCAGTCAATGTTTCAGGCCGAGACCCTTCGTCAGGACTAACTGAAGGAAGAGTGAGTAAGGGATTTGAAAGTTGGGGGGGAGGGGGAGATCCAAAATTATAGGAGAAGACAAGAGGGGGAGGGATGGAGCCAAGAGCTGGGCAGGTGATAGGCAAAAGGGGATACGAGAGGATCATGGGACAGGAGGTCCGGGAAGAAAGACAAGGGAGGGGGGACCCAGAGGATGGGCAAGAGGTACAGAGGGACAGAGGGAGAAAAAGGAGAGTGAGAGAAAGAATGTGTGCATAAAAATAAGTAACAGATGGGGTACGAGGGGGAGGTGGGGCCTTAGCGGAAGTTAGAGAAGTTGATGTTCATGCCATCAGGTTGGACGCTACCCAGACGGAATATAAGTTGTTGTTCCTCCAACCTGAGTGTGGCTTCATCTTTAGAGTAGAGGAGGCCGTGGATAGACATGTCAGAATGGGAATGGGATGTGGAATTAAAATGTGTGGCCACTGGGAGATCCTGCTTTCTCTGGCGGACAGAGCGTAGATGTTCAGCAAAGCGGTCTCCCAGTCTGCGTCGGGTCTCACCAATATATAAAAGGCCACATCGGGAGCACCGGACGCAGTATATCACCCCAGCCGACTCACAGGTGAAGTGTCGCCTCACCTGGAAGGACTGTTTGGGGCCCTGAATGGTGGTAAGGGAGGAAGTGTAAGGGCATGTGTAGCACTTGTTCCGCTTACACGGATAAGTGCCAGGAGGGAGATCAGTGGGGAGGGATGGGGGGGATGAATGGACAAGGGAGTTGCGTAGGGAGCGATCCCTGCGGAATGCAGAGAGATGGGGGGAGGGAAAGATGTGCTTAGTGGTGGGATCCCGTTGGAGGTGGCGGAAGTTACGGAGAATAATATGTTGGACCCAGAGGCTGGTGGGGTGGTAGGTGAGGACCAGGGGAACCCTATTCCTAGTGGGGTGGTGGGAGGATGGAGTGAGAGCAGATGTACGTGAAATGGGGGAGATGCGTTTAAGAGCAGAGTTGATAGTGGAGGAAGGGAAGCCCCTTTCTTTAAAAAAGGAAGACATCTCCCTCGTCCTAGAATGAAAAGCCTCATCCTGAGAGCAGATGCGACGGAGACGGAGGAACTGTGAGAAGGGGATGGCGTTTTTGCAAGAGACAGGGTGAGAAGAGGAATAGTCCAGATAGCTGTGAGAGTCAATAGGCTTATAGTAGACATCAGTGGATAAGCTGTCTCCAGAGACAGAGACAGAAAGATCTAGAAAGGGGAGGGATGTGTCGGAAATGGACCAGGTAAACTTGAGGGCAGGGTGAAAGTTGGAGGCAAAGTTAATAAAGTCAACGAGTTCTGCATGCGTGCAGGAAGCAGCGCCAATGCAGTCGTCGATGTAGCGAAGGAAAAGTGGGGAACAGATACCAGAATAGGCACGGAACATAGATTGTTCCACAAACCCAACAAAAAGGCAGGCAAAACGCAACTCCCCCATTTCACGTACATCTGCTCTCACTCCATCCTCCCGCCACCCCACTAGGAATAGGGTTCCCCTGGTCCTCACCTACCACCCCACCAGCCTCCGGGTCCAATTCTCCGTAACTTCCGCCACCTCCAACGGGATCCCACCACTAAGCACATCTTTCCGTCCCCCCCCCTGCATTTCGCAGGGATCGCTCCCTACGCAACTCCCTTGTCCATTCATCCCCCCCATCCCTCCCCACTGATCTCCCTCCTGGCACTTATCTGTGTAAGCGGAACAAGTGCTACACATGCCCTTACACTTCCTCCCTTACCACCATTCAGGGCCCCAAACAGTCCTTCCAGGTGAGGCGACACTTCACCTGTGAGTTGGCTGGGGTGATATACTGCGTCCGGTGCTCCCGATGTGGCCTTTTATATATTGGTGAGACCCGACGCAGACTGGGAGACCACTTTGCTGAACATCTACGCTCTGTCCGCCAGAGAAAGCAGGATCTCCCAGTGGCCACACATTTTAATTCCACATCCCATTCCCATTCTGACATGTCTATCCACGGCCTCCTCTACTGTAAAGATGAAGCCACACTCAGGTTGGAGGAACAACACCTTATATTCCGTCTGGGTAGCGTCCAACCTGATGGCATGAACATCGACTTCTCTAACTTCCGCTAAGGCCTCACCTCCCCCTCGTACCCCATCTGTTACTTATTTTTATGCACACATTCTTTCTCTCGCTCTCCTTTTTCTCCCTCTGTCCCTCTGAATATACCTCTTGCCCATCCTCTGGGTCCCCCCCCCTTGTCTTTCTTCCCAGACCTCCTGTCCCATGATCCACTCGTATCCCCTTTTGCTTATCACCTGTCCAGCTCTTGGCTCTATCCCTCCTCCTCCTGTCTTCTCCTATCATTTTGGATCTCTCCCTCCCCCTCCAACTTTCAAATCCCTTACTCACTCTTCCTTCAGTTAGTCCTGACGAAGGGTCTCGGCCTGAAACGTCGACTGCACCTCTTCCTACAGATGCTGCCTGGCCTGCTGCGTTCACCAGCAACTTTGATCTGTATTGCTTGAATTTCCAGCATCTGCAGAATTCATGTTGTTTTCATTATTCATAATGCCACCTATCTTAGTATCATCTGCATACTTACTAATCCAATTTACCACCCCATCATCCAGATCATTAATGTATATGACAAACATACTTCCTCGAAGAACTCTAACAGATTTGTCAGGCAAGATTTCCCTTTACAGAAACCATGCCTACTTTGACTTACTTTATCATTAATCTCCAAGTACCCCAAAACCTCATTCTTATTAATAGATTCCAACATTTCCCCAACCACTGAGGTTAGGCTGACTGATGTATAATTTCCTTTCTTAAAGAGAGGAATGACATTTACAATCTTCCAGTCTTCCGGGACAATGCCAGAATCAAGAGATTCTTGAAAGATCATGACCAATGCATTTGTTATCTCTTCAGCAACTTCTCTCAGGATCCGTAGTTCACCTGGTGCAGGTGATTTATCCATCTTAAGACCTTTGAGTTTGCCTTGCATTTTTTCTTTTGTGATAGCAATAGCACTCACTCCTGCTCCCTGACACTCATGGACCTCGGGCACAGTGCCTGTGTTTTCTACAGTGAAAAATGATGCAAAGTACCTATTAAGCTCATATGCCGTTTCGTTGTCTCCCCATTACTACCCCACCTGCTTCATTTTCCAGTGGTCCAATATCAACTCTCACTTCCGTTATTCTTTATATAACTGAAAAAACTTTTAGTATCCTGCTTTATATTATTGGCATATGCACTAACTTTCCAATGCATGAAAACCTGATAACACCTAAAGGAGCACACAAGGTTAAATTGGCCAAAGTGAAAGGAAAAGAAAAAGAGAAATAGTGTCATGACAAGAGTGCGAAAAACCTACCTGTCATGAAGCCTGGAGATCCAGTGCAAATCCAAGATTCTGGCACATGGTCCATGCAAGGATATGCTCAGGAGGAAGTAGATCCATATTCCTACCAGATCCAGATGGAGCAAGGATCACTTCTGAGAAGGAAACACGTGGATCTGGAACCACAAGATCCAACCCGTAGCTGTGTCACCTCATCTGTCAGTACACCAAAGCGGCCAGCTGATGTAAAAAAATGAACATGTTGATCAGAGTTCTCAAAAAGACACAAATTTTAATGCAGCAAGTGCAAGCAATACTCCTGTGGAAACAAATAGCAGACCAAAAAGGAGTGTTAAACCACCTCAGAAATGGATTGAAAGTTTGTGAGTGGACTAGGGAGGATAGTTGCTCATTACAATTGAAGCTGAAATGTTGAACAGCTGAAAAATCAAAACAAAGAAAAGAGACCAGCCACAGAATGTAGATATCTTTGTTGAAAAGGATTATTGTTCCTTGCAGGTTTATGAGGGCATAGTATTGTATCTGGTTTTCTTTCAAGGGGGAAGATGTATTATTATGTGTGCATAATAAATAAATTTATGTTCCCAGTGGACTGAAAGCACACCACCAAATGTAGATCACAGGGCCCAAATTGAGCCAAAGCACATTTGAAAGAAAAAGAAGATGTAAAAGAAATGAAAGAAGTAATTTCATGAACCAATTCTTGTGGGCTGCCCCCAGCACATCCTTAGGTTCTGCTGGTTGTTAACGCAATTGACAGATTTTGCTGTGTGTTTCCACGATCATGTGATAAATAACTGAATCTGAATAATCTGAACCATATATTTATACATGGTGTTTAACACATATAGGACATAAGGCATAGGAACAGAATTAGGCCACTTGGCCCATCGAGTCTGCTCCACTATTTTATCATGGATGATCTATTATTCCTCTCTTCCCCATTCTCCTGTCTTCTCCCCCGAATCAAGGTGGTGGAATCCAGGCCACAAAACTTATTGAAGTGACTGAACCTGATATTTTCACAATGATTTAGGCATCGTGTCAAATGGAAAAAGTTAGGGTGTTGGGGCCTGAGGCGAGAGATGGGCCGGTTCAATTCAGCTCACTGCTCTCCTCTGTGCTGTCTTTGTCCATTTCAGGTCTGAACACTATTTCTTGCATTTATTGTTTGTGTGATTTGTTTTTTCCTCTGCACGGGCTTTATTTTAATATTTCTGTTTTTGCACTTTTTTAAATTTAACTATTCAGTATTTATATTTACTGTAATTGATTGATTTATTTATTTTACTATATTATCATATATTACATTATATTGCTGCTGCTAAATTAACAAATTCATTACATATGCCAATGATATTAAATCTCATTCTGATTCCTATTCCGCATCCCCTCTGTCTAGGCCTTGGTTGCAATGTAATCCCCTCTCATTTGTCTGAACTCTATTGAGTACAGACTCAAGGCCATCAAATACTCCTCATATGTTAACACTTTCATTCCCAGAATCATTCTTGAGGAACTCCTCTGTGACCAGACAGCTTTTCTTAGATAAGAGGCCCAAAAAATGTTCACAGTACACCAAGTGTGGCCTAACTAATGCCTTATAAAGCTTCACATTACATCCTTGCTCTTCTTATATTCAATTCTTCTTGAAATGAATGCTAACATTGCATTTACCTAACTTAGTACAGACTCAATATACAAGTTAACCTGGAGGGATTCCTGCACAAGGACTCTGAAGTCCCTTTGCACCTCTGAATTTTGAATTTTCTCTCCATTTACAAAATGGTCTTCACCTTTATCCCTTCTACTGAAGTGCATGACCATATACTTATCGACACTATGTTCCGTCTGTCACTTCTTTGCCCAGTCTTCCAATCAGTCCAAGTCCTTTAGCAGAGTCCCTGCTTCCTCTACACTACCTGCCTCTCCAACTACCTTCACTTCTTCTGTAAACTTGGCGACAAAGCCATCAATTCCATCCTGTGAATCATTGACATATAACATAAGAAGAAGCCGGCTCCTTCGGAACACCACTACCCACCGGCAGCCAATCAGAATAGGCCTCCTTTAATCTGACTTTTTGCTTTTTGCCAATCAGCCACTCTTCTATTGATGCCAATATCTTTCCTATAACACACTGGCTCTTTTCTTGTGAAGCAGCCTCATGTGCGGCACCTTGTCAAAGGCCTTCTGAAAATCAAGGTAAGCAAAGTAAGCACTGACTCCCTTTTGCCTATCCTGCCTGTTATTTTCTCAAAGTACTCCAACAGATTTGTCAGGCAAAATTTCCTCATTGAGGAAGCTATGCTGACTTTGGCGTACTTTATTATGCACCCCCAAGTACCCCGAAACCTCATTCTTAGTAATGGACTCCAACATCTTCCCAACCACCAAAGTCAGCCAAACTGGCATATAACTTCTTTACTTCTGCCTCTCTCCCCCTTCTAAAGGGTGGAATGACATCTGCAATTTTTCATTCCTTTGAAACCATTCTTGAAGGATCATTGCTAATGTTTCCACAATACCTTCTGCTACCTTTTTCAAAACCCTGGGGTGCAGTATATCTGGTCCAGGTGACTTATCTATCTTCAGATCTTTCAGCTTCCAAAAGCCTAATAAAAGCAACTATGCCCACTTCTGCCCCCTGACACTTTCTAATTTCTGGTATACTACTAGTGTCTTCCATAGTGAAGACTGTTGCAATATAGTTATTTAATTAATTAAGTTTGTCTGCCATTTTTTGTCCCCTCATTACTACCCTTTCAGAGTAATTGTCCAACTGTTCAATATCCACTCTCACTTCTTTTTCCGTCTTTATATATCTGAAAAAACATCTTTTGGTATCCTCTTTGATAATATTAGCCAGCTTCCCTTCATATTCCATCTTTTCTCTCCTTAGGTTTTTTTTTAAATTGCCTTCTGTTGATTTTTTAAAGATTTCCCAATCTAACTTCCCATTAATTTTTGCTATATTATATGCCCTCTCTTTTGCATTTCTGTTGTCTTTGCCTTCCTTTGTCAGCCATGGTTACCTCATCCTCCATTCCGAATACTTCTTCATCTTTTGGATGTATCTATCCATGCCTTCTGAATTGTTCCCAGAAACTCCAGCCATTGCTGTTCTACCATCATTCCTGCTAGTGTCCCCTTCCAATTAACTTTGGCTAGCTCTATTCAATATATGTATACTGTAATTGATTTACTTATTTATTTATTATTATTATTATTTTATTTTGTTTTTTTTTCTTCTATATCATGTATTGCAATGAACTGCTGCTGCTAAGTTAACAAATTTCACATCACATGCCGGTGATAATAAACCTGATTCTGATTCTGATTCTCTTCTCTCATGCTTCTGTAATTCCCTTTACTCCATTGTAGTACTGACACATCTGACTTTATGCTCTCCCTCTCTAAGTGCAGTATGAATTCTATCATAATATGATCACTGCCTCCCATGGGTTCCTTTACCTTAAGTTCCCAAATCAAATCAAGTTCATTGCACAACACCCAATCCAGAATTGCCTTTCCTCTGGTGGGCTAAACCACAAGCTGCTCTAAAAAGCCATCTCACAGGCATTCTACAAATTCCTTCTCTTGGGAATCCAGCAACAATCTGCGTTTCCCAATCTACTGTATCTGCATATTGAAACTCCCCATGACTCCCCATAGCATTGGCCTTATTACATGCTTTTCTATTTCCCATCGAAATTTATGTCCCACATTTTCGCTGCTCTTCTGCCTGTGTATAATTTCCATCAGGGTATCTTTTCTATTTCAGTTTCTTACAAGGATTATACATTTTCTGATCCTATGTGACCTCTTTCTTAGGGGAATGGTAGTGGACAGCAATCTTGAGGTCATGCCACAGATGTTCAATCAGGTTAAGGTCAGGACTCTGACTGGGACTCTCAAGAACATAAATTTTCTAAATTTGAATCTACTCCATGGTTGCCCTGACAGCATGCTTTGGGTCATTGTCCTGCTGAAAAATAAACTTCCTCCACAGTTTAAGCTTTCTGGAAGAAGCTAGCAAGTTTTTATCCAGGATCTCTCTGTTCTTAGCAACATTCATCTTTCTATCAATCCAGACTGGATTTCCAGTTCATGCTGCTGAAAAGCATCACTATAGTATGAAACTACCTCCACCATAATTTACAATAGGGATGGTGTTACCTGGATGTGCATTATTAGATTTACGCCACACTTTATTTTCATCCAACCACAAGACCTTCTTCCTCATCTTTACAGTAAGTGACAATTTACGGACGAGGATATGTTCTTTTTTTTAGCCAGGGCTTCTTCCTTGCCTCTCTTCCATAAATACCCCTTTTGTGCAAGGCCTTAGAGATCGTGGAGCCATGAACTTCATCTACAGTTGCAGCTATTGACTTCTACAGTTCACTCAGAGTAACTGTTGACATCACAGTAGACTCTCTTATAAAGTGACATTCTTCTCCAGTGACTAAATTTAGATGGGTGCTCTCATCCAGCCAGTGCGCCTGAGGTTTCATACTTTTCTCCAGTTTTTCACGATGGGCTGCACTAAACTCCGAGGTATGTTCAGTGCCTTTGAGATAGTCTTGTACTCTTCTCCAAGTTTGTGCTTCTCTATTATAATTTCCCTGACTTTTTTTGAAAGCACTTTCATCTTCATTTGCTATGGTCTGTTGATGCACGATGAGTTTCAGCTGAATTTTGGGTAAACTGACAGGGAACTGAACTGTGGAAGAACAGAGGATTCTGGGAATACAGATCCTTAATTCTTTGAAAGTAGCATCACAGGTAGATAGGGTCGTAAAGAGAGCTTTTGGCTCATTGGCCTTCATAAATCTAAGTATCCAGTGCAGGAGTTGGGATGTTGTGTTGAAGTTGTACAAGACATTGGTGAGGCCTAATTTGGAGTATTGTATACAGCTTTAGTCATCTATCTACAAGAATGATATCAGTAAGATTGAAAGAGAACAAAAATATTTAAAAGGATGTTGCTGGGTCTGGAGGACCTGAGTTATATCAAAATATTCAGTAGGTTAGGACTTTATTCCTTGGAATGTAGAAGATTAAGAGGAGATTTGATAGAGATATACCAAATTATGAGGGGACCGATAGGGTAAATGCAATTGGGCTTTTTCCACTGAGGATTGGAGGTCATGAGTTAAGGATAAAATGTGAAATATTTAAGGGGAACCGGACGGGAACTTCTTCACTCAGAAGATGGTGATAGCGTGAAACGAGCTGTCAGCAGAAGTGGTGAATACAGGTTTGATTGCAAAATTTACAAGAAGTTTGGATGGGAATGGTTTGGATGAGAAAGGTACAGAGGGCTATGGTCCATGTGGGTGTCAATGGGACTAAGCAGAATAGCAGTTTGGCATGGACTAGATTGGTCAAATATTTTGTTTTTGTGTTGTAGTGCTCTATGACACTGTAACACCATGTCTCTATAATTAGTGGTGGTGGGGGGGGGGAGTTGATTATACACAGAGGGTGTTGGATACATAGAATAGGATGCTAGAGGAAGCTGCAGAGGTGAATACAATTGTGTTATTGAGAAAAAGCATCTTGGTAAGTATATGGATAGAAAACGTTTAGAAGGATATGAGCCAAACACAGACAAATGCTGATACATCAGACAGAATTCTTGGTCATCTTAGGTAAATTGGGCTGAAGAACCTGTTTTTCTATTCTGTATAACTATGATATTATGACTTTATGACAAATTTAGAACCCATGATACACTGAGAATTCATTCAAACAACTCCTCTGGCCTCATGAATGACAAAGGACGACCCTTTTGTTAACATGGATTTGCCGCAAGATCACCCAAAGAGCAGCGTGCAATTTTTTTCAGCAGTCTTGAAATTTTCATAGCTTAGCAATTGCCCCATTTAGAAAGTAAGACAAAAAAATTTATCTCTTGCAACCTTACTGAATGGCTCTTACAGGAACACAAGCTCAGCGATGAACCCCCCTACAAATAGTCCATGAGCAAAACTCTTGGAGAAGCAAATTACAGATCTTGATTCAAATAGCTGGGCCGTTTTGCTAAAAGACGACCTGTAGCCCACAGTATTCCATATGATGGTATCTTTTTATCAATCCTTCTATCAGTGTGTGCAGTCTTCATTGAACTCAGAATTGATGAAGGGTTTGCAGACAAAATTTCTTTTTTTCTTTATTGATGCTGAGATCTGGGGTTTATTTCCAGAATTTTCCGCTTTTATTTCGTTTCTGCTATTGTCAGTATTGCTCTTCTGGACTAGGTTGAACCAAGATCTTAATGAGGTCTCCATTAAAGCACCTATTGTTTCATTCATGAGTGGGGATAATACCTCCCAATAAACCAATGCCACTGAGCTGGTCATTAATCTGATTGTTGCTGAACAGTTACTGCTCTGACAATAATTCAGAGTATAAGGAGACTCTGAGAAGTCCTGAAAGGCACAGTGAGGGACTTTTTGAATGTAAATTTACAGTCTTCCATCTTTCCTGATAGTAAGACAAATCATGGCAAGGACTCATTTGGTGCTTTAAGGTAACAAATGCAAATTTCAAATTGAGTCTTAAGGCATTGAAATGATAGCAGCAGCCAAAGCTAATGGAGACACTTTCACATATCTCCTATTCCCAGAGGGTGGTGAGAGAGTGGAACAAGCTGCCAGCAGGAGTGGTGGATTCGAGTTCGACTTCAATATTTAAAAGAAATTTAGAACGGGTATAGAGGGCTATGGTCCTGGTACAGGTCAATGGGACTAGGCTGGTTAATAGTTCAGCACAGACTAGATGGGCCCAAGGGCCTGTTTCTATGCTGTAGTGCTCTATGACTGTTCTATACTGTTCTATTCCAGCTGGGCTGGACTATATGGACAGTATACAAAGATTTGATCAATTTTATTGAGTCACTTGCTGATACTCACAGAGGGAATAACACCTAAAGAATGGTAAAGGCATTGGATCACCTACACAAGATGGACTGCTACAGATTGTGAAGGTTGCTCGACAATACCTTTTAAGGGTAACAAAGGCAGTCCTTGTCACCCGGAACTATGAATTTTAAAAACAGCTGGAGATGTTAATGTGTAGATGACACGTTTAGAACTGTTGCTGGTAGTGAGAGATGTTCTACGGGAAAGGACAGGAGAAGGTCGAAAATAATGTTAAACAGATGTATAAATAGCTTGTTTTTTTCTGAAGCACACTAAATATAGTGTTGACTGATATTATGTATTTATACAGTATCGTCATGAGACATCAACATGGGAAAAGAGAAAAGAAGTCCATAATCAATTTGAGAGGTACTGTATATCTGTTCTAAAGTTTTATTATTTTGCATCAGGATCCTAATTTGATCTCATTTCCGCCCCCGACTCACAAAGAGTTAAACCCAGTGGATTCTGATAACTGTCTGCTCTTTATGTACGACAGGTTTTTACAGATGATGAAGGTCTAATGCAGATCTTAAAAACATGATTCTTCTGCTTCTGTTTGAGATTTCAAGATTGTACTCTATAATTTCTGTGTTGTACTCTGTATAACAAGTACAGAGTGAGAAGATGCTGGAGAGCATTACAGTTGCATTGTGTAACATAGTGTGGTGTTGTTGTAATAGCCCCTGAATGGAATTCCTTGTTATCCTTAATCTCAGCAGATTAGTTGAAAGAATGGATACATTTTTAAAGGAAACCTGACCCTGGTTAAAAGTCTGATTGAACTCCAAAATCCACAAATGGTTATTACTGTATCATTTTTTTTCTGCGTCTGGCCATCTCTGTGTGTGGTGCCGTTGTACCATCATCATAATTGCAGTCAAGATTAAATGCTTTTAAAGTTACTTACTGCAAATGTTTATGTTCATTGAATCAATAAACATCAGTGCAAAAAGCTGAAAGTACTTGTAGTTGCATCCATGTCAAGCTCTTAGTTCAGGTACTTGATAAATCACATGTGTCTCCACCCTTTCCATCCAAACTGCCCTAACCTTCACCCCAGAAGGGTTCTCCATTTCGCACTGGGGTGAGACAACCATCAGTTTGATGTTTTTGCTGCAGCAAAATGATTGGTCAGTGAGTTATTCGTGATTCATGGCTATGGGGCCCTAGTACTTCAAGCAGTGATCAGATATTCTCCTACAGCAGGGGCTCCCAACCCTTTTTTCATGCCATGGGCATTAAGCAAGAGGTCCATGGACCCCAGGTTGGGAAGCCTGTTCTCGAGGAACTTAACAGAGAAGATCAAATCAACATTCAGTGTTGAATGTGAACCTGGGTAAAAGTATCACATGCTTACTCAGATTTTGTCTTTGAGTAGCTATCTTCCCTTTACCTCCTCCACCCAGCAATCTCTCTAAACCAGGGGTCCATGGACCTCTTGCTTAATGGTTTTGGTCAATGGCATAAAAGAAGTTGGGAACCCTTGCTCTAAACCATTATAATTTTGGTTGTTGCTTCTCATGTAGAAAAGGAAATAAAGATGGAAATTGTTCAGACTAATTAAGTTACAAGTTGTTGTATGTATTGCTTCTGCATGCTGTCTGACTCTTGTCCGTTTAGTCCAAAGGTCACAATCCCTAAGTGAGTTTCACATTTTATGAGCAGTCTCTGTATACATTACAGAGCTTTTAATTATTTGAGCCTTTCAGTGAGTAGTCCATATTTTCAGTTCAACAGGTTTTTGAGCTGAATGTTTCAGCAAGATAGTATCATTATTCGTTACTAACTAGTATTAAAAGGCATCATGCAAAGGAGCAAAGTACACTATCATTCTGTCCCTCAATTTTACACACCCGTTCTAGGATGTTCAATAATCTCCAGACAGATTAATGAATCAGCCAATCCCAGGATTCCAATAAAAATAAAGACTGTCTATATCTCTTGATATCTGCTACTCTGTACTCTGTACAATATATTAACCATCTGCTCCCTCTGTTCATGAGAGCTTACTGCTCTTGCTACATTCTGCTGAAGGCATAAGTCTGTTCATTTATTTTGCATTGGGATCCTACTTTAACTTTCTTTCAGTATGTGACTCATAAATAAGTTTTATCAGCGCTGGGGATTCAGATACAGGGCTTGGTACCTCTTGACATCCAACAAGTTTTTACAGACTTGAAGCAGGTCTAATACAATCCTAAAGACATGATTCTTTTGAGGTTGAAGATAAGCCATAATCTCCTTAAAACATTTGTTTTAAGAATTTTAATATCATGGAGGTTGGAGGAAATCAGTGGTTGGTTGAGTAACTAGGGAAAGCACAGCGGATAAACTTGTCGCATCACATCTTTAGTGATCCTGTTTTGGCTGTGTGGAGTATGCAGACACTCCCTGCAGCTGCAAGGGTTTCTTCTGGGCATTCTTGTCTTTTCCCACCTTCCAAATGCATGCATATAGGTAGCTTAATTTATTATTATAAATTGCCAGTGGTGCAGGAGAATCAGGAAGGTTTAGTAGTCATCTAAGAGATAATACGTCGTATGGGTCCACAGCAGGGGTGATAAGTTTGTGGCCTACGGTAGAAGGAGATGAATTATTAACTTTAAACTTTCTGCATAATCAGTCAAAGAGTTGACCTGCATGTGCATGTAACAAGAGCTGTTCCTTCTACCTTAGGCCACAAACTTATCAATCACCCCTGTTGTGGACACTTTCTGGAGGTCCAAGATCCGTATGCTCCACGACTGCTGGATTAAGTGTGTATATGAGGAGGGGACTATGTTGAAAAATAAATGTGCTAGGTTTTCTAAAATTGACTCCTTCTACCTTAGGCCACGAACTTCTCAATTCCCCCCTCTTACTTCTATCGAGGTTATGACAAAACTGGAAATTTCTAATTAATAAATAGTTACAAACTGTGAACCAAAAAAATTCTAATAATTGAGGGTAGGATGTAGAAAATCAAACTTTTGTCTTCAAGTCCCCATATTTCCTAAAATTACTGTCATATTTAATTTCTCAACAATTTACTTTTCAGTATCATCATGGCATCAGATACCAAAAGCTCTTCTACACCACTTCCAGCTCAAATATTCCTCTACCTCACTTGACAATTTGCAGACGGCTTATCTGACATCCAGTCCAGAAAGAGCAGCAATTTTCTGTTTCTCATCTGGCAAATGTGTTGTGACCAGCTGAGTATTTCCAAAGCTTTTTCTTTTATTTTAGATTTTCAGTCTGAAGCCAGCTAGGTTTCCTTGGCTGCGCAAGTCTAGGGAAGACAACCTCCAGCCCTGCATATTTGATCCATCGCCAAACTACGGTTTGTGTGGATGCTAAAGTCATTTGCTACCCTGTTACAAATTATTGCCAGGAAATAACAGACAGTACATTGCATACAATTAAAGGAATTATATTTATGAATCTTAATTGAAGGGCTAGAAAAAAATAACAAAAAGAAAAGGACCAATTCCAATTGAACAGTCAAACGTGCACTAGTTAGAGCTCATCTTGAACTTCTCTGTCACTCACGTGCTGGGCCCTCGGTCAACGTGAAAGCACACACCACCTTGCAAACATAGTTTGCAACCCATCTCGAACAAACGGGTCTCCCACCGGATCGGATGCTACAACTGGTTCTCCACAGCATCTTCTCTCTTCATCTCCTTTCAAGCAAAAGCCTGAAGCCCAACCTTATTGTTCTTCACCAAGAAAACCTCCCACTAATTGGATGGCACACATTCCACATCATCCCTTATCTTCAACAATAACCCAAACAGGCTGAAAGTAGAACAAACAGCTCTTACAGAGCAGCTAAATGAAATACCTACAGCATAACAGTAAAGATGTGAACCAGGGCATTACAAGTATCTGCATTTTGCTTGGATTTTCAGAAGTTTCCTCTCACGACATTTCGAGTAGACCAAAGCCATTCAACAGATTATTTGCAACACCAGGGTCATATTTTGTCCCAAACTGAACTTTAAAACACATATCCATACAATTATCCAGACATTTTAATTTTATCACAATTATATCTGCTCAGGCCCTCTATCTTTGAAACCATCACCCATCTGATTTTTCACCTCCAGATTTGAGCATGCCAATATAGATCTGGTGGGATTCCCTCATTCCACCTTCTACAGACATGAAATCATCCAGAGCTTTGCTGCCTGTGTGCTAGTTTATACTGTTAACCCACCATCCATGACCTTGCAGCCAGTTAAGACCATAAGACCATAAAATATAGTAGCAGAATTAGGCCATTTGGCCCTTTGAGTCTGCTCTGGCATTTCACAATGGCAAATTAATTTCCCTTTCAGCTCCAACCTCCTGCCTTCTCCCTCTATCCCCTCATGCCTTGACATCAAGAATCTATCAACCTCTGCCATAAATATACTCAATGACCATGGTGAAAAAATTCCACAGATTCACCACTCTCTGGCTAAAGAAATTCCTCACTCTAAGTGGATGCCCCTCTCTCCTGAGGCTGTGTCTTCTGGTCTGAGACTCTGTCACCATAAGAAACATACACTTTAAATCCACTCTATTGAGGCCTTTGAACATTTGAAAGGTTTCAATGAGGTTTCTCCTCTTCCTTCTGAATTCCAGTGAGTACAGGACCAGAGCCATCAAACGCTCCTCATATGATAAGCCTTTCAATCACAGAATCATTTTCATGAACTTCCCTTCAACCCTCTCCAACGTCAACTCGAAACTGTTCACAATTCTCCGAGTGAGGCCTCACAAGTGCCTGATAAAGCATCAACATTACATCCTTGCTGTCATATTCTGGTCCTCTCAAAATGAGGTAAGACTTTTATATTCTAGTCCTCAAGAGTGAAGACTCTTGATCTTAATATCTTCATCCTTATTTGGCATTCCATCATCCTCCTTATTTCTGCATACTCTCTAGCCAAAGCTTCTCTAATTCTGGCCTCTTGATCACCCTGGAATTTAATCTGTCATATCTTCAGCTGTCAGGGCTCCAAGCTGTGGAATTTTCACTTTATCATTATCTCTCTTTCATTCTGTTAAATGATCCTTAAATGCTGCCTTATTGATCAAGATTGACATCAGCGACCTTAAAATCTCTTCAAGTGATCTTGTTTCATGTTTTTTTCTGATGATATTCCTGTGAAGCACCTTGGAACATTTAGCCATTTTAAAAGTACTATATAAATAAAGTTCTTATCACTTTAAATGAATTAACATCATGCATTCATAACCTAAGACTATAAAATGAATATAAAATTACCTAGTGAAATCTTGTATGTGAGGAGCATCTTTATTGGTTTTGTGTAAATGTGCTACTTTTTTATTCTAAGAAATTACTTGCCATAAATTTGCATTGATTATCCAGTGAATGATTTCAGGAAGGATGAAGAGAAGGTGCTATTAGGTCTGAGTATTTAATTCTTAGGTTCGACTGTTTAATTGTTATTTTCTTTGCTGTTTAGGAATTAATTATCTGCTTGCATTTTAAGTAGTCCTTATATGCATATAACAATTTAATAAACCTCTAATGGCTATACAAAGTATACTACTAGAAAGCTCTGGAAGCTTCTTTGTTCTGCATTATTTGAATATATCCTTTCTCATTGGTTAACCTGGTACTGCATTATTTAAATAAGTGCTTTCTCACTGGTTGACTCTTATCTTCAAATTTGAATGGAATTTTTTCTTATTTCTTTGGGTATAAAATAGCTAAACACAAACCTGAGCCATCTTAATCTTCTTAGCATTTCTGTCTCCTGTCCTTAAGCCTTCTGCTACTATTTTCTGCTCCTGTTTCCTTTGCTTCTATCAACACCTAATAAAATGATTGCAAGCCAACAAGTTTTGTGCCTCTTTCCTGACTTTTGAAAGGACCTTGGATCGAAAACATCAGGATCCATCAGTTCTATGTAAAGGAAATTAAAGCAGGAAGTCCTTGGTTCTCCATGGGTGAGATAGAATTGAAATTGTTGCAGTAACAATATACAATACAAATAGGATTTCAGGTTATATTACCAGATTTAAGATTCCTAAGGTCAATCCCTGGTCAGGCTGCACCTGGAATAAAGTGTACTGTTCTGGTCTTCATAATGCAGATGGCTTGTGCAGACCTCAAGAGGAGAAAGCTTGGCTCATTTCCAGTGTTAATAGAGCTATTATGAGAAGCAAAATTAGCTTAGCATATTTACAGTAATTGAGTCAGACAGAATGTTGAAATACTTAACCATTCAAGTCTCAGGATTATCATCCTTAAAGTTCATCACCTCTTTTTTTTATCATTGATTACACTTGCATCAAACATTTAGTTGTTTCATCTAAATCTCTACACACTTGACTTGGTGTTTAATGTGTGCATCTGGCTGGTCTGGGCTTGTCACCCGGAATTGCCACCTTTGTTTCGCCCACAGTTTAATCACTTGGTCTGGATGTGGAGGGCCTATCCTGGCAGTGAGTATCTGTGGATCATGTAACAGCCTAAACTTTCCTCAATACTTGCTTGGTTCATGAAGGTCAGCATGTCACTGAACACTCTAACAGACTTCTACAGATGTACTGTTGAAAGTATCCTGACTAGTTTCATCATGGTCTGGTGTGGCAATTCAAATATGCAGGAAAACAAGAAGCTGCAGAGGGTAGTGGACTTCACCCAATACTTCACCAGTGCAGCCTTCACCTCTGTCTGGGCCATGCCACTTTCTTTCAGCTACCATCAGGCAGGAGAAGCCCGAAGCCCCAAGCCATCAGGTTCAAGAATAGCTACTTTAACCAATTCAGTTCTTGAACTAACTAGCACAACCTCATCATTATCTCAGTGTAGTAACACTATGACCATTTCAAAGTATCAAAGTACCTTTATTATCAAGGCATGCATACCAGACACAAGCTTGAGATTCATCTTCTTGCAGACAGTGACAAAATATAGAAATTCAATAGACTCCACGAAAACAACCACCCGTCAAGCATCCAATGTGTGAAAAAAAGAACAAATTGTGCAAAACAATTAAAAAGGGTAAATTAATAATATGCAGACCATGAACCGCCGAGTCCACAGAAGTGAGTCTACAGCCATGGAGCCAGTTCATCACTGACCAAGTGCAGAGGTCCAGGAGCCTGATGGCTGCAGAGTCTGTTTTGCATTGATGGGACAGGCTCCAGCGGGGAGTGCAGACTGACACCGAGTAATGAGTTGCACACCAGCTCATCCTCTGCCTTCGGCCTCAATGTCTTAATCTTTTTATTCTGGCTTGATACTTAAAAAAAGCTAAACTTCAGTTCACAGTTTTGCTCTTGGGTCCAGGCCCCACCACTTCAATCCGGCCGAAAGTCCACTTTGACCACTTTGAACTACAACGGACTTTGTTTTACTTTTCTTTTTAATGGTCTTCTTTCTGTTATATGTTTTTATAATTTATGTGTATGTTTTTCTTGTGAATGCTGTGTCCTTCATGCAGACACGTTATTGTGAACGTGGCAATAAATGTGACCTTGAGTTTGGTTTTGCTGGGTCCTGAATAGGGCACCCCAGGACACAAACATCCACATGGAAACAAGCTCCCATCTGATTGGTGAACAACGTCCATGGAAGAGTCCTTCCAATTCATGCTGGAAGTCTC
Source organism: Mobula birostris (assembly GCF_030028105.1). Classification (NCBI taxonomy): domain Eukaryota; kingdom Metazoa; phylum Chordata; class Chondrichthyes; order Myliobatiformes; family Myliobatidae; genus Mobula; species Mobula birostris. The sequence continues at coordinate 25,264,133 of NC_092393.1, forward strand.
CAGCCCCAGAGTTGCGTTGAGGACTGCTTAAGCCCCATTTCCACATTTACTTGGAGAGAAAGTTCTTAATGAATTCGAACATCTTTGAAAGTCAATGGTACTGACAAATTCAACATTATTAAAAATACGAACATTATTAACCAACAAAATCTTAATAAAATAATACTAAAGAAAGCAAGTTAAAACACCAGGAAGCACTGAACCTAGCCCTCATCTAGTAGACCAATTAATTTTCATTCCACGGTCTACTGGATCAGGATCAGTTTCAGTGGGCAGATTTCCATGCCTAAATTATGCAAAATCTACAGATGTTACTGCTTCCCCCTTAACACCCCCACCCCCAAAAGTTTCAAGAGGGTCCAGAGCTGAAACACAGTTGTCCTCTCACCAAGCACCAGCTGTGTGGCATTCCTGAATTACTTGAAGATTCTGTAGGTAAAAGCTGATGATTCTACTCAGTGTGGGCATTCCACATCCAGACCAAGTGATTACACTGTGGGCAAAATGTGGGTGTCAGTTCTAGGTGGTAAGCCTGGGCCAGCCAGATTCACCTGCTAAGCACCAAGTCAAAGAAATAGAGACTTAAGAGGAAGAACTAAATCTTCTATGCAAGTGTAGTCAAGCAGGAAAGAGAAGACAAAGAGCTTTTGGAATGAGAAAAATGGGTACAGATTACAGTGAATTCAATTCAATGCAGATTACAGTGAGGAAATGTTCAGCACATGTTTTTAATTTGTAGGTAATCATTGATTAGATCATACTGAAAATGAGTTGCTGGTGGAAGGTGCACTCTGTTACCTGTGCACTGATTTACTCACTTTCTAATGTTAGCAAGGTGGACAATATTACCTAGTTCTTACAGAGTGATCTTGAAATTAACTTCACACTTAAATGTCTGAGAAATAGGAGCAGGAGGCTAGTTAGCTCCTCAAACCTGCTCTTCTATTCAGTGAGATTATGGCTACTAAAGTCTTGGCCTTAATACCACTTTCCTTCTCTCCTTCCATGCTCTTGGACTCCCTTGTAGCTCAAAAACATTGTGGGTGAGAGTAGCTGAGGAAAGGTGGGGTTGAGATGAAACATTTTAAGTGAGAGAGGTGAAGAACCTTACCTCCAATCCTTAGCGCTGTCTCTATTTTCACAAGTTCTCTATTGTACCAATCTGGAGAGGTGGGACATTAGCAATTTTAAAAGCGGTTCCCATGGTGCTGATTTCCCAGGGCTTGTGAAACCTGGCAGATAAAGGGAAGGGAAGTTTCTGGATCCATATGAAGTGTATTTGTAATTCTTGTTGTTGGCAAGGATGAACAGTTGGTCTTTCCCTAGGCCTGCATCTCTCTCATCCCACCTTTGCCAAACATGACCGGTACAACTGTGAAGTTACTGTGCCCTGCTCATACCTCTAATCTCTAGCTCCTTCCCTCCTGATACCTCTGTTTTCTTTTTGCTTGTTCTCATGTCCTGATCACTGCGTTATTCTCTATCCTACTTGCCTTCATTAGGTTCTTGACTAGTAAGGGCGTTAAGGGTTGCAGGGTGAATAGGGTTGAGGGGGAAAATAAATCAGCCATGTTTGAATGGCAGAGTGCGATCAATGTGAAATTCTCAGGTAGGAAAGGAAAGAATAAAAATCATCCATAGATTCTGTCATTATCTTGATCTTTTGCTCTTAAACTGTTCTTTCATTTAAATATTGCACATTTAAGTTATATGAATAATGCTTGTTTGATGCTATACTATATGCCTGTGGTACTGCTGCAAGTAAGTTTTTCATTACACCTGTAAATACATGAACTTGACTTCATTTTATTTATCGATCAAGGTCATAGTGGATTTTCAGTTTGCTGAACTCACTCTGCCCCCTTTTAGATATCATGTGGGATGGGGTAGGAGAACTCCAAACGGAGGCAAGATGTTTCCCTCAACAGCTGTACATTGCTTCCTTTTTCGCAGCTTTGAGCAGTTGGCTACCATAGTTACATTGGCGGAGGAGGAACAGGTCATAGCTGGGCTGGTCATAGCAGCTGATGTGTTGGAACATAATGAAAATTATATAGTGGATTAAATGAAATTAAATATACAATAAAAATGAACAATGTGGTTTATGTACCATTAGGTTGTCTAGCCCCAATGAAAAGTAATCTTTTATCACTGCTGATTCCCAGTACAAGATGATTTGATGAGAACCTCTGCTCAGTATTAAGAACCATTATAAAATTTCCAAGTAATATTTCTCAGCCACAAATTCATTAGGATAAAATATTAATCCTTGATCCATTTCGATGTCCCACATTAAACTGTTATGCCTACTTTCTCTTTTGTACAAAGGTGAACTATTTATACTGTTCTGACCATGACCACCAATGTAATGATATTCTTTACTTTTATTGCTTTATACTTCGAGATACCGGTTACAACTGTCAGGTCCCAGAGCCAGTACATCTGTTATTGCAGTGCAGCAATTTTGAAAGTAGCTGCTGACATTATCATTTTAAAATAACTCTGTGAAGGAGACTTCATCTTACATAATGTGGTTGAATACAGAGCAATAATATGCTCTGCTCATATATTGGATTTTGTACCAAGGAGCAACATTTTTTCTGGAGACTGTCTTCATCCGTTTTTGTAATATCCCAAGCTTTATGAAACATCCTGCAATGAAGCAAGTCCTTCTTTACTTTTGTTCTTGATGTAGGAGATCCAGTTCTCATAGAGGCATTCCAAAGGCCTGCTTACTACACTGCTTCTTTTCATGGAGTTAAACTTGCAGGGATTGTTAGTAATACCAGAGTGCCCTGTGTTCTTGTGCAGATTTGTTACTTGCAAGTGAAGTTAGCTACAAGGCTAAGCCTCTTGGATTAACTAGAACAACATACACTGTAACATTTTTCTCTGCTAAGGTTCATATGATATGGCAATTTTGGGTACCATGCAGAGAAAACACATCTGCAACAACTGGTCTGTTCACCCATAGAGAAACAACACTTTTATATAGTACACATGATGGATGACTGAGAAATTTCAATCTACCGTGACAGCTCTACAGAAGAAGTTTTTTAAGATAATCTCTATAAACACTACTTCTCAAGTAGAATCTATTACAATCTAACCATTCATCTCTCACAGCAGAGATCTCTCTGTGTGACACTTTATCAATGATCTGATCAGGTTTCGGGAATGAGAGCAGTGATGTGTTAGCTTCTCTACATGCAGGAATGCACTTGGATGACATGGCTCTTCTTTGTTCAGAAAGGCTAGAAACATAACTGCCTGGATCTAGTCAAAGTTCTTCCTCTTGGAAGGGTGCAGAAAATGGAGGTTGGTGCCAGTTTCGGCTGGAAATATGGTTCAACGATATCACATGGGTTACAAAACTCTATTCAACTCAAGTCAATTCAAGTTTAGTGTCATTTAACTGTATGCATAAATACCGCCAAGTGAGAAAAATGTTTCTCCGGACCAGGGTGTGAAGCACAGTAGTATACATAACACCCATATAACACGCAATAACTTGGGAAAGTAAGAATTAAATCTACAAGTGAATTTCACAGGGAAAAACAAAGTAAAGTGCTTAAATTAAATATTGTAGGTACAGTACAAATTACCCGGTGGCATTACCCTGCAGTGCTATGCAGCAGGGAGTTTAGAAGCCTTTAGAGGGAGGAAGCTGTTCCCCATTCTGACCATTCTTGTCTTTATACATCAGAGTTTCCTGCCTGATGGTAGATGTCAAAGAAGATGCTGGATGGATGGGTGGGATCGTTGATGATACTAAGGACCCTGCATATCCCGCACTCCTGATAAATGTCCCCAGTGGATGGTAGAGAGACCCCTTTAATTTTCTTGGCCGTTCTCACAGTCCATTGTAAGTTCCTCCAGTCTGATGCTCTGCTGCTCCCAAACCAGATGGAGATGTAGCTTATCAGGACACTCTCAATGGTGCTTCTGTAAAATTCAGCTAAGGTGGGGGGTGCGAGGGAACCTCGCTTGCTTCAATCTCCTCAGAAAGTCTGGGGTACGCTGTAGTTTTTTTATATTCTATCTTTTCTCTTCAGCACCCATGTGCTTGGTCTGTACGTTGATGTTGGGGAACATCAAGGGGTTGGACTTCACAAATAAAGAACAGCAGATATATATTTTCCCACAATCTGACTGCACTAACTTTAATGTCTGAACTCCTATGGAGGTAAAGGAGGTTGTAAATATTGTAGGTCTAGGCATGTAATTACACGAGAAACATCCAAATATATTTTGGATGCACATGGTTATCAATATGATTGTTGCTTTGCAGCAGAGAAGTGGAGATGACCAAACCTGCAAACAGGAGTGGATAGTGTTATTGTGTGAATGTAGTCACTGGAGAAAGATACTGGTAGATATGAAGCAGCTTCTTTATTTGACAAAACATGATACAGCAGACGTCATAAGGAGACACCTTTGGTCGAAAGGTCTGGCTGGCCTAACGTGGGGCTCGATATGTTATGTGCTAAACATCAAAGACAATTCCGTTCTTACAATATGAAACTACACGCCAACTTCCTTCCTCCTGATACGAACCCACAGCATAGACATCCAAATGAGTTTTAATCAGCATTATCTGTTCCAAGAAAGCCGATTGATGTTTTCTGAGAAATTAGTAAATAAATACTCTCTCTCATACTCACATTTCTTGCAATATCTTCAGGTCAGACATTTTTTACAAGAATATTCAGGTAATTTTCCATATATACAGGATCCTGACCTGTTAGATATTATTTCAAAAATGAACCCTTTAGTGAAAAGTTTTATTGGGAAAATTTATAATTTACTGTTACAACAGCACAATTACCCTTCACTTAAGATTAAGCAAGATTGGGAAAAAGAACTTATCATGACCTTGATAACAGAGGATTGGTATCGAATTTTGATGTTGCTTAACTCTTCTTCAATCTGTGCCAGTCACTTTTTAACTCAATTTAAAATTATACATCTTTACTATTTGACAAAGGAGTGACTGTCTAAAATGTTTCCTAATGTTGGTAGTCAGTGTGATAGATGTAAAACTGAGACAGCTATATTGACACATATGTTTTGGTTGTGTTCTGTATTGAAACATTTTTGGAAATCTATTTTCTCTACAATTCCTAAAGTTTTAAAAATTAATTTACAACCTAATAAATTGACAGTTCTGTTTGGTATAATCTTTCAATATATTCATGGTATTTCTATATCAGACCAACACGTAATTGGATTTGTTACATTATTGGCCAGAAGGGCTATTTTAGTGAAATGGAAAGACACTTCTGCTCCCACTTTGATACAATGGCTCTCCCAGGTGATGTTATGTCTTAGTTTGGAGAAAATCAGAAGTCGAACTTTTGATCCTCAATTTGATTTTGAGAAAAGGTGGGGTTCATTTGCCCACTACTATCATCTGATTTGAGTTCATTAAGATGGTTTCCTTCTGATTTTTATTTAAATGGATTTGAGTTGGCGGATTGATGTTTTTCTTTTATGGAAGCTTGAATGGCGTACAGCTCCGGGATTGTGCTCCCAATGGGTTTTTCTTTTGATTTTTTTTTGTTAGTAAGGTTTTCTTTTGTTTTAGTTAGTAGTGGTTCTTTTTTTCCTTTTTTTTCTTTCAAAAAATATTCTTAACACTTTATTATTTCTTCTTATTATTCATATATTGTTTAGCTTTGTTTGTCAGTTATTTGGTAATTTAATTCTTCATTGTACATATTGACATGTTGACTTGATTTACCCTGAATAGCTGACAGTGCTGGCTGTGCTGTGTACTCTGTTGGTTGTATATATTCACTGCCCCTGGCTTGTCCATATTATTTCTTCCTTTCCTGAATCTATAATGGTCCCTGCTTCCCTTAGGATGTCTACTCTAAGAATAGTACCCTCATTATCTGGACAGGACCAGAAATACACTGGAAGCTGCACCTTGCCGATTTTTGAATATCTGTGACTCACTTCTTTCCACTTTCACTGTTTTTCCTCCTACACCCATAGTATAAATGGCCTGTCCAGTCGTTGGCAAGGGTAAACAACAGGAATTCTGCAGATGCTGGAAATTCAAGCAACACACATCAAAGTTGCTGGTGAACGTAGCAGGCCAGGCAGCATCTCTAGGAAGAGGTACAGTCGACGTTTCGGGCCGAGACCCTTCGTCAGGACTAACTGAAGGAAGAGTTAGTAAGGGATTTGAAAGTGGGAGGGGGAGGGGGAGATCCAAAATGATAGGAGAAGACAGGAGGGGGAGGGATGGAGCCAAGAGCTGGACAGCTGATTGGCAAAGGGGATACGAGAGGATCATGGGACAGAAGGCCCAGGGAGAAAGACAAGGGGGGGGAAACCCAGAGGATGGGCAAGGGGTATAGTCAGAGGGACAGAGGGAGAAAAAGGAGAGTGAGAGAAAGAATGTGTGTATAAAAATAAATAACGGATGGGGTACGAGGGGGAGGTGGGGCATTAGCGGAAGTTAGAGAAGTCGATGTTCATGCCATCAGGTTGGAGGCTACCCAGACGGAATATAAGGTGTTGTTCCTCCAACCTGAGTGTGGCTTCATCTTTACAGTAGAGGAGGCCGTGGATAGACATGTCAGAATGGGAATGGGATGTGGAATTAAAATGTGTGGCCACTGGGAGATCCTGCTTTCTCTGGCGGACAGAGCGTAGGTGTTCAGCAAAGCAGTCACCCAGTCTGCGTCGGGTCTCGCCAATATATAAAAGGCCACAACGGGGGCACCAGACGCAGTATATCACCCCAGCCGAGGCGACACTTCACCTGTGAGTCGGCTGGGGTGATATACTGCGTCCGGTGCTCCCGATGTGGCCTTTTATATATTGGCGAGACCCGACGCAGACTGGGAGATCATTTCGCTGAACACCTAAGCTCTGTCCGCCAGAGAAAGCAGGATCTCCCAGTGGCCACACATTTTAATTCCACATCCCATTCCCATTCTGACATGTCTATCCACGGCCTCCTCTACTGTAAAGATGAAGCCACATTCAGGTTGGAGGAACAACACCTTATATTCCGTCTGGGTAGCCTCCAACCTGATGGCATGAACATCGACTTCTCTAACTTCCGCTAATGCCCCACCTCCCCCTCGTACCCCATCTGTTATTTATTTTTATACACACATTCTTTCTCTCACTCTCCTTTTTCTCCCTCTGTCCCTCTGACTATACCCCTTGCCCATCCTCTGGGTTTCCCCCCTACCCCTGTCTTTCTCCCCGGACCTCCTGTCCCATGATCCTCTCATATCTCCTTTGCCAATCACCTGTCCAGCTCTTGGCTCCATCCTTCCTCCTCCTGTCTTCTCCTATCATTTTGGATCTCCCCCTTCCCCTCCAACTTTCAAATCCCTTACTCACTCTTCCTTCAGTTAGTCCTGACGAAGGGTCTCGGCCTGAAACGTCGACTATACCTCTTCCTAGAGATGCTGCCTGGCCTGCTGCGTTCACCAGCAACTTTGATGTGTGTTGGCCAGGGTAGGTCATTTGTCGATATTGATGTCCCTGGGTCAACTAACTTAGCGCATTGCTGGTCCCCTAAGAATACTGTTGTGTATATCTGGGGGTCACCAGAGCTGGCATAGGGGCTGCCTGCACACCTTTCTCTGACCTATGAACCGTTTTCACCAGTTCTAAGATCTGATCGACGGTCAGATGGGTCAGACTGGGCACTGATGGGGTGAGAGCTGTGACTTTCACCTGTTTTACTTTCCTCTTTTTCTGGACATTGCCTTCAACCATGTCCTGATAAAGCCACAGCTGTTGCATATCAACTCCTTTAACCACCCACATCTATTCCAGCAATTCCTTGCCATGTGCTCCGGCTACCGGCACACGAAACAAACTCACTGTGATACCACAGCAGCTACATCCACTGTAAACACTTTAGGATTTCTCTTGCACTTTCTTTGGTCATCTCACTGGCCCACAAAACGATCGCAGGGTAGGTTGACCCTACCACTATCCGTAAATCTAAAACTTCCTGGTGGGCTGAGCTCAGGTCTTCCTTCATCATTTTCAGGAAGACTGGGTCACCCCTCCCTGGATTATCCAACCCTGAATACTCCACATATGCTCGATATTTGTATTCTGCACAGTCCATAGCAGTATCATCAGCTCTTTGAATCACTGCCATTATTGTTCCCCAGTTACTCTCACTTCCCCCCAGTTGCTGCCTCACTTCCCCTTTAAAAGAGCAATATTTTTCTTCATTGCTGGTGTGACCAGTAGTTACCCATGTACCATCCCACACCCCTGTACCATACTGTCCCACATATTCCTTGGGCACTCACTTCACTTTTACCAACATATGTATGTCTTTAGAATGCACCTGGAGAATTTCAATCATCACCTCGAGCTTGCACCAGAATTCCGAACTCCCACATGCGACTTTAAGTGAGGGCAGCTCTAACAAAATGCTCTGTTTCTCCTGGGGGGGGGGGGGGTGAAGGGCTTATGAATGGTCATAATCAGAGTCAAGGGCTGGCTCAGATCTTCAGGGTTCTGGCATTGCCTGACCTCAATAGGAGCCATCCTGACAGATATATCTGAGTGAAACCTCTCCTTGAAATATCTCTGCACCATTTCCCACACTATGCAAACTATAAATGACGGGTATTAGTTAAACAGCACATACTTAAAACCATAGAGCATGTACTCTGCCATCTGCCACTTTTGAGCGCCTGAACTCATGATGCATGCTGTATTGCTGTATTCCCTTGAACCTAACTGTTACACCGAGGCGTGCACGCGTGCGCGCACACGCACACTCGCGAAAGACATAAGCTAAAATACAGTCTCCAGAACAAGTATACATGCCCCCACTAGTTTCACGAACCTTCAACTCTTCGCAACTGGTGGGTCTATCTCACCAAATTAACACACAAAGTGTCGTCTCTTACATAACCACACATGCATGTGCACACACTACTTTTTTATCTACCAGTTCAGCTCTCTGTGTTCATGATACTTTGCATTCCTGTGTACCATTGATCTGAACAGATCCAAGTGTGAGTGCTAACTTCAAGAATGCTCAACCACTTGGACTGCTAAGATTACTGGCCAGATGATGGGTTACTCGAAGGTATCCCACTCTTGGTGCCAAAAGTTGTTGTGTGAATGATGTCACCAGAGAAAGGTACTGCTGGGTATGAAGCAGCTTCTTTATTCGACAAAACAAGATAAATCATGTGGGGTCACTTTCAGTTGAAAGATCTGGCTAGCCCAATGTGAGCTCAATATTTTATGTGCTAAACATCAAAGGACAGTTCGATATTTACAATGTATCTACAATGCTTTCTTCGAAACTACGCTCAAACTTCACACCTCCCAATTTGCACCCACACACAGACATCCAAATGAATATTAATCACCATAATCTGGTCAGGATTCATGGCTTTTAGGAACCCATTGTTCAGGGCTGTACTCCAAATTAAATCCACAATAGACAATAGACAATAGGTGCAGGAGTAGGCCATTCAGTCCTTTGAGCCAGCACCACCATTCACTGTGATCATGGCTGATCATCCACAATCAGTACCCTTTTCTTGCCTTCTCCCCATATCCCTTGACTCCGCTATCTTTAAGAGCTCTATCTAATTTTTTCTTGAAAGAATCCAGAGAATTGGCCTCTACTGCCTTCTGAGGCAGAGCATTCCACAGAATCACAACCCTCTGTGTGAAAAAGTTGTTCCTCAACTCTGTTCTAAATGGTCTACCCCTTATTCTTAAACTGTGGCCTCTGGTTCTGGACTCCCCCAACATCGGGAACATGTTTCCTGCCTCTAGCGTGTCCAATCCCATAATAATCTTATATGTTTCAATCAGATCCCCTCTCATCCTTCTAAATTCCAGTGTATACAAACCCAGTTGCTCCAATCTTTCAACATATGACATCCCGCCATCCCGGGAATTAACCTCGTGAACCTACGCTGCACTCCCTCAATAGCTAGAATGTCCTTCCTCAAATTTGGAGACCAAAACTGTACAAAATACTCAGGTGTGGTCTCACCAGGGCCCTGTACAGCTGCAGAAGGACCTCTTTGCTCCTATACTCAGTTCCCCTTGTTATGAAGGCCGACATGCCATTAGCTTTCTTCACTGCTTGCTGTACCTCCACAATTTATACTCAGACCTGAAGATGGGAGGCTGAAGTCATTTGCTAAATGTAAACATGCTAAACCCAAAAATGGCTTGAACAGATAATATGAAGGCTCAGTGGAAACAATGAATGTTGCCGGTTCTTTCACGTCACTTCAGCTGTTTGTTTCTGGATTAATTAACATTCATTGCAAAGTTTGCAATATTTACTTTGTATCCTTCTTCTCCTACCAATGGCAGTGAGAGTACTTTGAAAAAGCTCGCTATGAATATACTTTTAAACCTTCCTGGCAGGAAATTCTTATCTTTTTAAAGTTTGCTCTTATTTTACAACCAATGGCTCTTGAACTGCCCTGGCTCAGTAATTATTTTATACTGTTTGTGGAGATTTTAGTAGGAGGTACGTTGAAAATCTGGCTGAATGGTGCCACAACATCAATCTCTTTCAGTGTCAGCAAGTCCGAAGAGCAGAATATTGACTACCCAAGGAGGAAACCAAAGGTCCATGAGCCAGTCCTCATCAGGGGATCAGAGGTGGGAGAAGTCGTCAACTTTAAATCCCTCAGCACTGTCATTTGAGAGGATCTATCCAGCACGTAACGACCATTACAACGAAGGCGTGGCAGTGCCTTTTCTTGCCTCGATGTTTGCACAGATTCAGCACATCATTTAAAACTTTGACCAACTTCTATAAGCTGAGGACAGTATACTAACTGGTTGCATCGCGGCCTGGTACAGGAACACTGGTGCCCTTTGATGGAAAATCCGTCAAAACTAATGGAGCAGCCCAGTCTGCCACAGATAAAGTCCTCCCCACTATTGAGTATGTTTACAAGGAGCACTGTTGCAAGAAAGTAGTAGCAATCATTAAGGACCCCCATGATCCAGGCCATGCTCTTTTCTTACTGTTTCCATTAGGAAGAAGGTTCAGGAGCACATTACCTCTCAATCATCGGACTCTTGAACTAGGTGAGTGTTTTATTTTATTGGTTCTATTGTGTTTCCTTGTATTTATTGTGAACCCCTGCAAGAAAATGTATCCCAGGCTAGTATATGGTGACATATATTTATTTTTAAGGGCACGTGGCCAAATGGTTAAGGCATTGGACTAGCAACCTGAAGGTCGTGAGTTCGAGCCCCAGCCGAGGGAACGTGTTGTGTCCTTGAGCAAGGCACTTAATCACACATTGCTCTGCGACGACACTGGTGCCAAGCTGTGTGGGTCCTAATGCCCTTCTCTTGGACAACATTGGTGTCGTGGAGAGGGGAGACTTGCAGCATGGGCAACTGCTGGTCTTCCATACAACCTTGCCCAGGCCTGCGCCCTGGAGAGTGAAGACTTTCCAGGCGCAGATCCATGGTCTCGCAAGACTAACAGATGCCTTTAATTTAATTATTTATTTTGATAATAAATTTATTTGAACTTTGGGTATCCTAGTCTACTTAACCAGTGAAAAATATGTATAGCAGTCACTTATAATATTCTATGATAGATTGAGAGCAGATTTTCAAGTTCGTTCTCTGCAGGTTCTCAAATCTTCTGCTCCCTGAACTTAAGTATAAAGTATATCAAATTCGATCTCACTGCAGGATATTGCTAATCTGCAATGATTGTTCTCTGCAACTGATTGTTCTCACGGAGTAGTCATCATCTGGAATTCACTCCAGAAATAAAATGAAGAGATTGTTGAATAAAGAGATTAATAAAATGAAGACATAGATTTCTTCAGTTAGCACTTGTACGTTTTGGCATGGTTGTATGTATGAATATGGTAGAAACATTTATCTGATTGTCTTTCATTCAGCAGGGAGAGAGGGAAAGCAAGATGGACTAGAGTGAATAGGGAATTGGGATTATGATCAAAGAAATTACAGTGTGATTAATTGATCCCTGATTGGCGCCTCAGAAAGTGGCTCCTCTGATTCCATCCTTCCTTCCCTTTCTTTTTCCTCCTCCTCCTCCTCCTTCAACTCAACTTTCTTCTCCTTTCTCTTGCTCTTCTGGCTCTGCTGTTGCCAGGTTATGGAGGATATAAATGGCAAAGATGGATTCAGGTGACGATTGATCTTCCATCATAGAAGGGTTCTTCTCTTGTGCCTATGCTAAACATTCAGGAGGCAGGGATCAGATGATAGCTCCCGAATCTGGGTGATCAGGCGGAGACTTTTCAGTGACTCGTTAGCTCACAAAGTTAAAGGTCTTTGTAAGTTTCTGCAAGATGAAGGGTTCATGATCTATGAGCAGTTTTTCGTCATTGGCCAGCAAGATCATTTGTCAGGCTAGCTGGGAGAACTTATCAAACACAGGTATGGGAGGTTCTCCCTGTTGCTAAACACAGAGTTCTCATTTTGATTTAAATTCATGCTTTTAGTTTCAAATTAATACAGCGCAAAACAGGCCCGTCAGCCCAACTAGTGCAGGCCAACCACAGCATCCTCCCTACTAGTCCCAAATTGCCCACATTGGCCTATAATCCTTCAAGCCCCTCCCTTCCATGTAAATAGCCAAATGCCTCTCAAATGTTGCAATGGTACTGCCTCGACTGCTTCCTCTAACAGCTTATTCCAGGTCCTCACTCCCCTCTGTGGAAAGAAATTGCCTTTCATTTCTTCTCTTCTCTTGTAGATGTGCCCTTCAATTTTGGTCTCCCTAATCCTGGGGAAAATGCTATCATCGTCTACGTAATCCATTCCCCTCATGATTTTATAAATTCCAAAGAATAAAGTTCCAGTGTGGTCAACCTCCCCCTATAATTCCAGGCAGCTTCCTCATAAATCTCTTCTCCACCCTCTCCAGCTTGACAATGATGTTCTTATAACAGGATGACCAAACTGTACACAATATTCTAAGTGTGGCATCACAAAAGTGAGTGTTGATGTCTAGTTTGGCAGTGTTAGGACAGCATTACACAGACACTAATTTACCGTCCTCTCGTTCCAACCTTAAAAAAGATTCACTATAAACATATCAGACAATTAATTGTAAATTATCTGGACTATATTAAAATAAACATTCTAACTCCATCTGCTGGCTGGATTTATTGTTTTAAATTGGTAATGCTACTTTCTATCATAACTGATTTGTTCTTTCAATGTATTGTACATTGTGTCATACATCTGAGAAAATTGTGTGTCAACCTACTAAAATTAGTAATATTTTGCAATTCATTTTTTTCCCCAGACTGTAATGGTGGATTTGATTCTAATATATATAGGCTTAATTGACTGTAACTTGTCAACCTGACTACATCTCTATGTCAGAGAGTAGAGGATTCTGCTTCCAGTTCTGTGCTTTGTGTAATCTGGATGAGGTATGTAATTGTGCTCTATTTTCCTGTTTAAAAATTCATAGCACCAAGTAAAAGGGAGTTCTGGGCACTTGTCTAATATTCCTTCCTTGATCAATATTTCAAAAGAGATTGTTGTCAATCACTCAATTGCTCCAAATGGAATCCAGAAAATATACTTTGACTGCTGAATATTCTGTCTGAACAATGGCTGCATCGTGAAATAATTCAACATTACCAGGAGTCACCTTGGGGATTATTTTGATTAGTTATCATAGATTATTGTGCAAAAGTCTTCATCCCCCTTGGAAGTTTTCATGTTTTATTGCTTTACAACATTGAATCACAGTGGATTTAATTTGGCTATTTTGACACTGATCAACAGAAAAATAGTCTTTCGTGTCAAAGTGAAAACAGATCTCTACAAAGTGATCTAACTTAATCACAAATATAAAACACAAAATATTGATTGCGTAAGTATTCATCCTCTTCAAGTCAGTATTTAATAAATGCACCTTTGGCAGCAATTACAGCCTTGAGTCTGTGTGGATAGGTCTCTATCAGCTTTGCACATCTGGACTCTTCAATTTTTCCCCATTCTTCTTTACAAAACTGCTCAAGCTCTGTCAGATTGCATGGGGATCATGAGTGAACAGCCCTGTTCAAGTCCATCCACTAATTCTCAATTGGATTGAGGTCTGGACTCTGACTTGGCCACTCCAGGACATTAACTTTGTTGTTTTTGAGCCTTTCCTGTGTAGCTTTGGCTTTATGCTTGGGGTCATTATCTTGCTGGAAAACAAATCTTCTTCCAAGTTGCAGTTCTCTTGCGGACTGCATCTGGTTTTCCTCCAGGATTTCCCTGTATTTTCTGCGTTCATTTTAACCTCTACCTTCAGGGCCTTCCAGGGCTGGTTGCAGTGAAACATCGCCACAGCATAATGCAGCCACTGTAGCTTCACAGCAGGGAAGATGTGCAGTGTTTGGCTTGCGCCAAACATAGTGGTTAGTCTGATGGCCAAAAAGCTTGATTTTGGTTTCATCAGACCATATAATCTTCTTCCAGCTGACTTCAGAGTCTTCCATGTGCCTTCTGGCAAAATCTTGCTGAGATTTCATGAGTTTTTTTTTTCAAAAGTGGCTTTCTTTTTGCTGTTCTCCTATAAAGCTGTGACTAGTGAAGCACCCGGTCAACAGTTGTTGTATGTGCAGTCTCTCCCATCTCAGCCACTGAAGCTTGTAATTCCTCCAGATCTGTCATAGGTCTCTTGGTGACCTCCCTCACTAGTCTCCTTCTTGCACGGTCACTCAGTTTTTGAGGATGGCCTGTTCTAGGCAGATTTACAGCTGTGCTATATTCTTTCCATTTCTTGATGATTGACTTGACTGTACTCCAAGGGATATTCAGTGACTTGGAAATTTTCTTGTATCCATCTCCTGACCTGTGCTTTTCAACAATTTATTTGCAGAATTGCTTGAAGTGTTCTTTTGTCTTCATGGTATAGTTTTTGTCAGGATACTGACTCACCAGTAATTGGACCTTCCAGATACAGGCATATTTTTAGTACAATCAATTGAAATACCATGACTGCCCACAAGTGATCTCCATTTAACTAATTATGTGACTTCTACAATTAATTGGCTGCACTGGTGATGATTTGGTATGTCATATTAAAGGAGGGTGAATACTTATGCAATCAATTGTTTTGTGTTTTATATTTGTAATTAATGTAGACCACTTTATAGAGTGTTTTCACTTTGACACAGAAGTGTCTTTTTCTGTTGATCAGTGTCACAAAAGCTATTTTAAATCCAGTGTGATTCAATGTTTTAAAACAATAAAACATGAAAATTTCCAAGGTGTGTGAGTACTTTTTATAGGCACTTATAACTAGGGTGCTCAAGACTTTTTCAGTGTACTCTAGTAATTTTATGTATTGCACTGTACTGCAGCCACACAAAAAAAAACAAAGTTTATACTGATAAACCCAATACATGTCTCCATTGTGGACTGAGAGTGGGAAAGGAGCAGGGAGAAGGGAATCATGGTTGGGAAAAGGAGAAGGCAGAGGGTAGGGAATGGAAAGCACCCACCGGAACATTCTGTGATGATCAATAAACAATTGTTTGGAAAAAAATGACCATCCCTGATGTCTCAGGATTGGGTGTGTCTGCACCCGCATCACCACCACCACCAACCCCTCCCCCCAACCCCCCCGCCCCCCCCGGCATCTGACACTTCTTGGGCCACCTGCCCCACAGCCCTTTCACGGTGCTACACCCTCGCCATTCCCAACATCCTTTGCTCCTGCCAGATTTATAAACTTGCTCCCCCCCCTCCACATTGACAAATATCATATCATTCAAAAGTCTTAGGCACCCTGGCTATATATATCTCTGTGTAAGACTTTTGTACAGTACTGTATCTTGAGCAAAAATGAATGGCATTTGCAAAAACAATCCATATTTATGCAGCATTTTCTACATACCCCGTAGTAAGTTATAGCTTGTTAAATATTCTGAAGTATCCTCCCCGTTTTAATGTTAGAAATGGGACCATCATTCACACCTAGTAAATTCCAAAAATACCATTGTGATTTTGATTAAATAATGTTGCTTTTTTGTGATAGAGAATTAAATATTGGCCAAGCAATAAATCTGTGTACTTTGAAAGTGTGCCGTGACATCCTCTGAATCTACCTTTATGCAGGCATCTCATACCCTCCAATGTAACTGCTTCTCAGTTGCCTCCACATTTGACCGTGATTGGAGATAGTTAATATCTGCAATGCTCACAGCATCTCTATTCAAAGAGAGTTTCCTTATAGTCAAAAGAAGATGTTTAACAAATCATCTTCTTGAACATTCATAGGTGAATAGTGGAATAGCTGGAAGACTCAGTAAAAGCCCCAGAAATCTTGGAACATATTAAGGACATAAGAAATAGGAACAGGAGTAGGCCGTCTGGCCCGTCGAACCTGCTGTGTCATTCAATAAGATCATGGCTGATCTGACCATGGACTCATCTTCATCTACCTGCCTTTTCCTCATAGCACTTAACTCCCCTGAAATGCAAAAATCTATCCAACCTTGTCATAAAAATATTTACTGAGGTAGCCTCCTCTGCTTCATTGGGAATAGAAATCTGGCACCAATAACACAGGTAGGAAAAGGAAAGAGGTCCTGAAGAGAGATTTTAGGGAGCTAGGCAAAAGCTGAAAAACAAAACCACCAGGGTCATCGTCTTGGGATTGCTGCCCATGCCACACACCCATGAGGGTAAGAGTCAGAACATTTGGCAGATAAATGTGTGACTGAGGAACTGGTGAAGGTGGCGGGGTTCAGATTTCTGGATCATTGGGATCTCTTCTGGGGATGGTGCAACATGTACAGAAGGAACATGTCCCACTCTGAACCCAAGAGGGACCAATATCCTTGCAGGCAGGTTCGCTAGAGCTGTTCAGGAGGGTTTGAACTAATTTGGCAGCTGGATGGAAACTGAAGTGAGGGTGCTGAGGATGGGGCAGTTAGTTTACAAACAGAAGCAGTGTGTAGTGAGACTGTTAGCAAGGACAAGCTCATGATAGGGCAAAATTGCAGTCAACGGGATAAGTAGCAATGCAATAGGGAGGACAAAATTGTAACGGTTGATGAATATAGGACTGAAATTGTTATACTTGAATGCACGTAGTACATGGAAGAAGGTAGATGAAAATGTAGCACAGTCAGAGATAGGCAGGTATGATGTGGGCATCACTGAGCATTGACTGAAAGAAGATTATAGCTTGGAGTGTAACATCCAACAATAGACATTGTATCAAAAAGACAGGCAGGTAGGCAGAGAGGATGGAGTGGATCTGTTGGTAAAAAATTAAATCAAGTCCTTCCAAAGAGATGACATAGGATCAAAAGGCGTAGAATCCTTGTGGGTAGAGCTAAGAAACTGTAAGAGTAAAAAGACTTATATACAGTAGCAAAGATGTGGGCCACAAGTTACAAGAGTAGATAGAAAAGGCATGTCAAAAGGGCAATGTTGTGATAGTCATGGGGGATTTCAATATGTAGGTAATGTTAGGGAGTATTCTGGAGTTAGGGTATATAGCAAATATTAATTTCAACAGCAACCAATCTTCAAATTTGAACATGGATTGTAGATTGAACAATAGCCTTCCTGGAGCTGCAGCCTAGGTTTGATCACCTGAGATGTCTGCATAGGGGTGAATGCAGGTAGAGAGTCAGTGGGAATTAACATTCATTTTGGATGTCTGGCGTATGGGTGTGAAGAAGGAGGTGGTTGAAAATTATATGTAATTCAAAGGAAGCTTTGTAGATACATTGCAACTATAGATTTGTCCTACTTTTGCCTTTATCTTCAGAATATAAAAATATCACGCAACATTGGGTCAGGGAGGCTTCTTCTTCCAAGGGTATTTTGAATAGCTGCTCATTTTGCTGAATTATCACTTCTATATCCACTAGCTTCAGCATCTCTCCGGTGACATTGCCCACAGCTACAACATTTTCGGGCTCATCCAGGATACGTTTGTATCCCATTGTGTGGCCAGTGATCTTAGCAGTCTAAGTGAGTAGATTTTAAATTAGTACTCACACTTAGATCTGCTCAGGTCAGTGATCATGTCATCATGCAGACCATGAACACGGCACAGAGGTGAACTAGTAGATATAAAAGTAATGTGTTATGTGTGCGTGCATTTATGTTTTTTTGTAAAAACCTAGACATTCTTGTGTTAATTTGGTGAATCAGGGCCAACAGTTTTGAAGGGTGGTTACTGACCATTCTTGCTTACTAATGGTCTATATATCATACTCGAAATTTTAGCAATTAGTTCCCAACTTTAACAAACTTAGAGACAGTTTTAGTTTTTTGTTATTGTTCAGAACTGAGACTCACACAAGAGTTGTTGTGGTTGGGTGAAACGGTCTTGGCAGCATGCAAGTTTTATAATCGTTACAAACAGACACACATATTTTTTTAGGTATTTAGGAATAATGCCCATAACAACATTTTGTACCACCTCAGAGGTTGGTAATAAGCCAATGCATTCCCCGCTGCCCATTGAGGGCTAGAAACACAGTTGAGCTGTGGCTGTAGCTTTCTAACATCGGAAGAGCTCTCCCCTATATTCTGAATGGGATGGAGATTCTTTCCACCACTTTACACAGTGTGAATTCATGCAGAATAATGTATGGGGCTAAGTGTGTGCAAACTGAATAGTTAAGTCAGTTCTCTGGGGAAGAAAAGGTCCTTGTTATTGTCCACAAATGATCTTTTTCAAGCTTTCTTGAAATGTACCTCCATAGTAAAGTAGTGATGTTCCTGCATAAAAGTGAAAGTTATTTTAATTTCTAAACAGCTGGAGCAAAGACTTATTTTAAATTCAGAGAATATGGAATGCTATAGAATCAGAACTGCAAACTGCCATGGTATGTTTGCAATTTTAGATTAAACAATCTGTCATTTTCCTTAATGAATAAGTATTTACATATATTAATTTCTTTTCTTCAAAGTGCGTGAAAACATTCTTTCAGCTTCTCATTAATACATGGAGAAGACTGTTGAATATTCATAGCGGTAAGCAACAGAGCCAACAATAGACTGCCTGAATGTTTGTATCTGAGAGTTTCAGCTCCAAGCAATTCAAAACCACTGAAACTGGAAGTGCCACTCAGGATATTTTTCTTTACTTTTTTCCCCCTCTCTTTTATGATAAGTCTCTTCTATTTTTAACTATTGCTCTTTTTTGTTGGATGTGTTGGAAGGAAGTGTTCAAAATTGCCTCTTCCTTTAACTCCCTCTTTACTTTTTGCTGCTAAATTTCTTTTCGTTATTCTTTGTTTGTAATGTTTCTATTAGTTTGCATTTCCCCTTGTCTCTAACATAGAATCATGGTACAATAGTATGACATGACATGTTTGGATTAGATTTACCTTATTTATCACAAGTACATTGAAATATCGAAACGTGCTTTGCGTCAATAGCCACCATCACCTGAGGATGTGCTGGTGGTAGCCCGCATATGTCACCGAGCTCCTTCAGACAGGGGCGAAATTCAACACCCTTCATTGGTGCAATAATAGCATTATATTAACCGTTATGTGACTGTGCTGCATCATAGTTGGAACAGCGGATGACCATTTGGTCCATCAGATCCATGACAGCCAAAAGGAGAGCAATTGAGGTTACTCCCTATCCTGGGCCTTTTGGGCTGTGGTTATTCAAGAGCTAATCCAGATAACTTTTAAATATAATGTTGGCTTTTCCCAGCATCATCAATTCAGAGAGCAAATTCCATATTACGTTACTCTGAGTGAAAAAAAAAGACAACTGCCTATAATTACAAAGCATCAATTAATTAAATCTACATCCCTTAGTTATTAACCTTTACAGCACAGGTTCTTTGCTGTAAAGAACAATGTAAAGTGTCCTAAGAAAGGGTCGCGGCCCGAACCGTCAATTGTACCTCTTCCTATAGATGCTGCCTGGCCTGCTGTGTTTCACCAGCATTTTGTATGTTTTGCTTGTTCTTTGCTGTCTTATCTTTCCAGGCCTCTCAGAAGTATACACAACGCAAATAAATCATATTCTGTTTCAATTGTTCAGAAATAATACAACCCCAGTCTCATAAGTCTCCTCGCATCATGATAACTCCTTAGCCCTGACAACATTCTCAAAACGCTCCATAACTTCTCTTGCACTATCGCAGCTTTTCAGTTAAGTGGTACACCAAGATTCAAGATTGCCTCATGTACATTTCCAGTATACACATGTAAAATAGAACAAAGTAATTGTTCTCTCTCTGGTTCAGAAAGAGCACAAAAATATACAGTAAGATAAAGAACACAATAATAATATAAAAACACAATAAATATAAGTATATAAGATAGATTGTACACATAGACTGATGTTATGATGTTAGGAACAGGAAAGTGGCAGGAAATGAGGAAGTAGTGGTGGTGAGGTTGATTTGTGAGTGGAGGTGCTGATCAGCCTTACTGCTTGGGGAAAGTAACTGCTTTGAGTCTGGTGGGGAGGCGAGGTGCATCCTGGCAATCTGAGGTCTGTTGGTTAAGGAGTCCAATACCCAGCTGCACAGTGCCAAACAAAAATCCAGAAAGAACATTCTGACATTCGCGTCCTTGTTTTCTTGGTGTGTCAGAGCCAGGTGCATGGCAGATGCTATGGCATCAGTTGTAGAGTGGTTCTGTGGGTAAGCATGTTGGTGAGTGTCCAAAGTGGCAAGAATGGAGCTTTTGATTTTGTTCCACTGTACTCTACGTATAGATAAAGTTATTTGTTATGGAAATCAAGCATGAATGCCCAACCTACCCTCACCCACCCATAAGACCATAAACATAGGTGCAGAATTAGGCCATTTGGCCCTTTGAGTCTGCTCTGTCATTTGGTCATGGCTGATTTATTATCCCTCTCAATCCTATTCTCCTGCCTTCTCCCCATAACCTTTTACGCCCTTACTAATCAAGAACCTACCAACCTCTGCTTTAAACATGCCCAACAACTTGGCCTCTGCAGATGTCTGTGGCAATGAATTTCACAGATTCCCCACCCTCTGGCTATATAAATTCCTCCTCATCACTGTTCTAAAGGAACTTGCTTGTAGTCTGAGTCTGCGCCCTCTGGCCGTAGACGCTCCCACTGTTGGAAAAGTCTGCTCCACATCCACTCGTTCTAGGCCTTTCCATAATATCCGCTCATTAGTGCAAACTCCAGTGAGTACAAACCCAGAGCCAGCAAATGTTCCTCATAGGTTAACCCTTGCATTCCCAGGATCATTCTTGTGAATCTCTTTTAACGCCAGGGCATAATTTCATAGATATGGGACCCAAAACTGCTCACAATACTCCAAGTGCAATCTGACCATTGCTTTATAAACCTCAGTACTACATCTTCATTTTTGTGTTCTGGTCCTCTTGAAATGAATGCTACCACTGCATTTGCCTTCCTTACTACCAATTCAACCTATAAGTTAACCTCTAGGGAATATTGCATGAGGACTCCCAAGTCTATTTACACCTCCAATTTCTGAATTCGCTACCTATTTAGAAAATAGTCTACACCTTTTTCCTGCTACTAAAGTGCATGCGCACCCACTTCACTGCACTGTATTCCATCTGCCATGCCTTTGACAATTCTCCTAATCTGTCAAAGTTCTTCTGCTTCCTCAAAACAGCTTGTCCCTCCACTTATCATCTACAAACTTGGCCCAAAACCATCAATTCTACCATCCAGATAATTGACATATAATGTGAAAAGCAGCGCCTCAAACACCAATGCCAGTGGAACACCACTAGTCACCAGCAACAAATCAGAACAGGCCCCTTTTATTCCCATCCTCTGCCTCCTGCCAGTCAGCCAATGTTTTCGCCATGCTAATATCTTTCCTGTAATACCATGGGGTCTTACCTTTTTCAGCAGGCTTCTGTGGTTCACCTTGTCAAAGGCCTTTTGCAATTTGAAGTAAACAATATCCACTGGCTCTCCTTTGTCTATCCTGCCTCTTATTCCTCAAATAATTCCAACAGATCCGTCAGGCATGATTTCCTCTTTAGGAAACAATGATAACTTTGGCCTATTTTATCCTATGCCTCCATGTGCCCCAAAACCTCATCCTTGGTAATGAACTCCAACATCTTCCCAACCACTGAAGTCAGGCTAACTGGCCTTTAATTCCCTGTCTTTTGCCTCCGTCCATTCTTAAAAGGTGGAGTGATATTTGTAATTTTCCATTCCTCTGGAACCATTCCAGAATCTAGTGATTCTTTAAAGATCACTACCAATGCCTCAAAATCTCTTCAGCTATCTCTTTTAGAACCTTGGGTTGTAGTCTATCCGGTCCAGGTGACTTTTCTGCTTTCAGACATTTTAGCTTCCCAAACACCTTATCCTTTAGCTTTTCTGCCTTCAGACATTTTAGCTTCCCAAACACCTTATCCTACTCTCCTTATGCCCCCCGACACTCTCAAATTTCTGACAACTGCTGGTGTCTTCCACAGTGAATGCTGACACAAAATACTTATTGAGTTTGTCTGACATTTCTTTGCACAACTCCCCTTCCCCCCATTACTACATCACTAGCATCATTTTACCAGCGGGTGAATGTCCACTCTTGCCTCTCTTTTATGTTATATACATTCTGAAAAATCTTTCTGCATATTCTTTAATATTATTGGCTAACTTACCTTAATCCATCTTTTCTCTCCTTCTTGTTTTTTTTTACTTACCTTCTGTTGTTTTTCAAAAGCATCCCAATCCTCTAGTTTCCAACTAACTTTTACTATCGTTGTGTGGTCTCTTTTGCTTTTATGCTGTACTTGACTTCTCTTGTCAAGCATAGTTGCCTCATGATAGCCTTTAGAATGCTTCTTCTTTTTTGTGATGAACCATACCTCCGCCAGTCATCCCTGCTAGTTTCCCCTTCCAATCAACTTTTGCCAGGTCCTCTCTCATGCCTCTGTAGTTCCCTTTACACAAATGTAACACCAATACTCTGATTTTCTCCCTCTCAAACTAGAGGTTGAATTCCATCATATTATGGCCAAGTCTCTTAAGGGCTCCTTTATCTTAAACTTCCTAATTAAATCTGGTTATTACACCCAATCCAGAATTGCTTTTTCCCTCATGGGCTCACCTGCAAGCTGATCTAAAAAGCCGTTTTGTAGGCACTCCACAAATTCCTTCTTTTGGGACCCAGCACAAACCTAATTTTCCTAATCTACCTACATATTGAAATCTACCATGACCATCGTAACTTTGCCCTTTTTGCATTCCTTTTCTGTTTCTGAACAACACATACATGCCTTTTCAATCTCCTGTTGTAATTTGTACCTCATATCCTGACTACTTTTTGGAGGCCTGCTTTTAAGTTCTGTCTGGGTCTCTTTACTCTTGCAAACCTTCCTAATGATTTGATTTGATTTTTTACCAACAAAGCCACCCAAGTCCCTCTGGCCACCTGTCTGTCCATTTTATATGATGTGTATCCTTGGATGTTAAGCTTTCAGCTGTGACCTTCTTTCAGCTACAACTCAGTGAAGCCCAGAACATCATACCTGCCAATTTATAACTGTGCTCCACGATCTTCTGCTTTATCTTGTCATATTTGATTGCATGCTGTATACATCTTCAGTCCTGTATTCAGTATCCTTTTCAATTTTGTTTCCATGTTACTGGAAGTTAAGTTCTTATCCCTTTCTAAACTTCTTTTTTTCTCAGGAGACTTCCGTAATCTCTCCTGCACTCTTCTTCCCTTTTACTTTTTCCTTACCTCCCCCACTTTCCTATTCTGTGCCTTGGGTAATTAAAAGAAAGTTTAATGTATATCTTCCTTATTACTGTATCACTCCCACTGCTAAATCCAACATACTCTTTACATGACCACATTAACAAATTATTATTGCGTCTCTTCTTTAGAATATTTTTATAGAAAGAAACTGTTTTATAGAAAAAAACGTATTTTGTGTTGTCATTTCTTGTGTTTCGGGTCTCAGATTTTATGATTTTATTCTCTATCTGGCTTTTTTTTGTATATCTCCCACCCGCTGCACAGCTTACAAAATATATTTTATTACCACTCTGCGTTCAGGTTTACCTGTCAGAGACAGGTTATAGTCCAAAGGAGGCTGTTCTGAAGTACAGTGCTTCTGGTTTTCTTTTTAGTTTAAGCTCCGCAGAGTGCTGCTGTTAGCTTTATCTTCAGCAAACGTGGTAACGTGCAAAGGTCAAGGGAAATACAATATTTGCTGTGGCTACACAATACCTCCAAGGTTACAGTTCCACAAGAACATCAACTGCAATTTGGACCCAGGGCATGCCCTTTTCTCACTGTTACCATCAGGCAGGAGATACAGAAGCCTGAAGGCACACACTCAATGATTCAGGAACTGCTTCTTCCCCTCTGCCATCCGATTCTTAAATGGACATTGAACCCAAGAACGCTCCCTCACTTTTTAAAATATGTATTATCTCTGTTTTTGCATGATTTTTAATCTATTCAGTATACGTATACCGTAATTTATTTATTTATTTATTATTTATTATTTTTCTTCTTCCATATTATGTATTGCATTGAATTGCTACAGCAAATTTCATGACACATGCCAGTGATAATAAACCTGATTCTGATTCTGAACAATGCAGGAGGAAGCTCAGGGCAGTTGGGTACTGTGACTCACCGTGCCATCGGATCCACAAAGAAACAGCACCTATAAGCATTACTGGACAGTGAAGGTCGTTGCAGGGATTTACAGCCCTCAAACTAGCATATCTCAGTATGAATACATATGTCTTTAGCTGCTAAAAAAAATTCATGTAGGTTTTCACAAATAAAAACAGTGGAGACGTTTTATGTTTAAGAAAAGCCATAACAACCTATTCAATGTACTCCATACACTGAACACAAAGCACAGTAAAATCTTTATGTAATTATGTCATCACACCAGATCAGCCTCTTAAAGTGAAACCCAAACTCAATATCAATGGTTATGAATTATGTACGTTTCCACCAATTATGTTACCCTACATTCAAAACTTATTAAAAATAATTAAAACAAGGAAACATTCAAGAATACCAGAAAATGTAAAATACAATTGAAGATATTACTTAATTGTAATACATAATTAACTTTATTAGTCTATAGCAATATAAATTGCCCGAAAAATTTTCCCTCTCCAGAGATTCTCAGTCATAGAAATGAATGAAGTTATTGAATGTGAGTTTGATTTGACATGATATGGGTTCAGAAAACAAATTCTGGTAAACTGTGGGAAGTCTGATGCTCTACTAGTGGACAGCATGAAGAGTTCAGCACTGGAGTGCAAGCTATTACTTACTGAGACAGTATTAATTGTTAACCAAATATGCATAAACTGGCTGCTGTAACTGGATAGGTAAGTGTCTGAACTTCAGGTGTAATCCTTTGAGATACTCTGAGGTCATGATAAGGTGCTACCTAAATGTATTTTAGTTTAGTTCTGAACATTACATACCTCATTAAGTCTTGCATAATTCAGTTTTACCATTTTAAATGTCATGTTCAATTGAAAAAGAAATGCCCTGAGCAGGACAAAATAAATATGAGTGAAGGCAACTCAGAATTTCTTCGGTGTATTGAAATCACTTTATATCAGATTGATTCAATTTGAACTTTCAGCTCAGTTTAATGTTCATTAATTTTGTTCTGATTAGCAGGGAATAGCAGGGAATTTGCTGCTTAAATCGAGTACAAAATCAATAAGTTCATACCAGATGTAACTGATTGCCTGAATAAAAAAAGAAAATTAATAACCTGAAGCAAATAAATGGCGAAGAACAATTCAAATAAACTAGGTCAGCTGCAAACAAGCAATAGACTGCAGTGCTGATATTTATAACATGAGGTGTTATTTTTCATTTAAAATTGCAGTTTACAGCAGCTAATGTAGTGGGGAAAATAAATAATTCCTCCTCATTCCAGCTTGGCAACAATAATGACTCACATAATTATTTGGAAAATTTGCACCATAAAAATAGGAAAGCATTATCATCAGTAACTGAATAATTATTACTTTGGTGCAATGTGAAGGTGGAAAAGAAGGGGTATTTTTTAAAGAACAGTACAATGTGAAAAATATTCAATTTATACGACTGAGGTACTTAACAGAACTGAGTTTATTTTGCAGACATCAAAAAAAGTAATTTAAAAATAAATTTAGTTAGACCTCACTGAATACTGATTGAAGATTATCTGACCTGCCCTTGTAACATGAGAAATAATTGGAGTGTCAGCTGTCAAATATGTATAGTTGAGCATTTTTGACATAATAGTGATGTGCTACTGCACTTAACAACAGAATTGTGGGCATACAGAGCATGTTTGTAAGCAGCACATTTTGGGATTGGAACAAACCATGAACTAAATCTGGAATCAATCTATATAGCTTTGTCCATCGTGATTAAACAGCAGCTAAGCATTTCACGTGCACTGCCTTGCCAAACTTTAGGATGGAATGGAAAAACTGAAAAATAAACGGATTAGAGTTTCATTATGACTTCAGCATTTGAGGTCATATGAAAGCAGTGTTGGAGAAAAGTAACAATTTCTCTAAAAACTTACAGACTCAATTTTATATTCAGAGGTTCCAACCAAACAGTGAAAGTAAGCTTTGGATTAAAAAGATTGATGCAAAGGTTTCTCACATATTCAGGAAAATATTTGGTGCAGATCCAGAATTTTAAATGCACCATAAACCCCTCTTTTTCTCTAGGAAATGAGTTTGCATTGTGGTAGTCCCCCATTTTGGAAGGTGAACAAATGTTTTGAGCAACTGACGCCGTGCTGAGAGCATCTACTCAATACAAACAATGCAGTTCATGTAGTTTGCTGCTGCCATGCTGATCCCCAGTGCTTGTTCCTTCCACTCAAGCATGTGGGCCTTTGGCTGTCATGAATAGAGCACAGAACCTCTGTCTCCACTATTTCTGTCCCCAGAAAACAGCAACAATCTCACAAGCCTTTCTCTGATTTGCATTTTAAAGCCATTTGAGTGTTTTACTTCTTGTTTATTTCCATCCACAAAATAAATAAAACCTTTCACAGAGTAAAGGAATTCCAGAGTGGCCATGCAAATTAAATCCTGAATTTCTTTAATGTGTTCTTGGCTAATGAATAAGATCAAAGCATTAAAAAGTTTGAACATACAATGAACTCACTCAGTAAGAGTCGGTAAAGTACTATAACTTCATGGAAATTTGCTGATTTTATTTTCTTGCTTCTATCTTTTTGTCTCAAAGCTTTATCTTCTGTCATGAAAACTTATTTGATTCCAGTGTGAATCCTAAACCAGTGAACGGATGCAATTAGGCAGAGGGGAGAGTTTCAGATAATTTACATTGAATTAAGTTAATTTAAATGTATTTAATTACATTAAATGTTTTCTGCTGTTTTTGAATGCATAATTTTATGAGTTAATTTATTTTCAAGCAACCAATTCCCAATAATTCATAAAATTTTTGAAGACATTTGCAACCATTCATAATCTATTAAGTTTGACAGCTGATTAAACCTTCTTATTGCTGCAGAAGATGTTTTAAGACTGACAGGAAGAAACTTATTCCCAGACGGTATTTCCTGTTTTACTGACCAGAAAACCTCCGCAAATTCCTCCTCCATTTTACCTGACAAGAAACAGGAGTCATAAATAGAACTTGAAACTTGGGTTTTAAGGTTGATTTTTCAGAACCCTCCCAACTGCTGTTTGGATTACCACCTTTACAATATGATTTGAATACCTATTTTGGAACAGTGAGAATCATTCACCATCTGCAAAGTGACCAAACCGTTTTTGTTTATTTATTTAGTGATACAGCATAGAGTAGACCCTTCTGGCTCTTCGAACCGTGCTACCCCAGCAAACCCTGACAAGCCCAATTAACCATACCCTAAACATGGGCCAATATACAATGACCAATTAAGCTATCCAGTACTCGAGGACACTGGCGGAGCAGAGAAAACCCACGCATTCCACAGGGAAAATAGGCAGGGACTCCTTACAGGAGGGCACTGGAATTGAACTCTGAACTCTGAACTGTAGTAGCGTTGTGCTAACCACTATGCTGCCATGGCGGTTACTGCGTTCTCTCACAGTACGTTCTTCTGCTGTTAATAGTTTCCTAAGGCAGCAGCGCAGTCATTTAGGAAACATGAAACATACTCCCTGATTTCTGCATTTAATGATTCAAAATTTAACAAAGGAATATCTTTGGTTAAAATTCTCATCCAGTTTTCCTTTCTACCTAGTAGTGATTGTTCAGCCAAGACTTTGGTATGAGAAGAATGGCACTGGATATGTTCCCCATTAAAACATTAGACCACACACACACACACACACACACACACACACACACACACTCTCTTGTGTACATGATAATTTAGCCTTAAGTATACACATTACAAACTACTAAAGAGACAGAGCTAAAGAGATGCTGATAGTGGAGAAGAAATAAGCAGCCATTGTTTGAAAATGGATGTAATTATCAGTAGCAACATTCCTGCCTAAACCTGTTACAGCAATTTTAACTTTGTAAACTTAAATGCCTAAAACATCACTAAAGATGAAATTTGATCTCAGGAGTTCTGTACTGAAGGCAATAGAAGATATTTCTGTTCCACTAATATTAGTTTACTTCATTGTAAACAGTGATACAAGTGTGAGGAAGCAAAATCTACTGTTAGTTTCATCCATAATCCTATTGTTGCCAGGGTATAGCAACCCTTAAAGTGAATGATCAGCCTTCCGGCTGACACGTAGAATAACACTAGTCAATGTGCTACATTGCCTCTTTTCATTCGTATCTGAGCACTGTCCAATTGTTTGATCTTATGACTGAAAGTTGGTGTGTATTTAATATTACAGCAACATTTCAGTAATATTGCAATTATATTGTTTGATTAAGCATTCTTTGTTGTTTACATAATTCATTATGTGTTATATGTAAAAGTATGATAATGGTACATATCATTACGAAACCACATCATGAGTGCATGCCTCACTAAAATAAAACTAAGAGTAGACATGTTATTTTAAAACCGCAAACACGAGGAAATCGGCAGATGTTGGAATTTCAAACAACACACATAAAAGTTGCTGGTGAATGCAGCAGGCCAGGCAGCATCTCTAGGAAGAGGTACAGTCAACGTTTCAGTCTGAGACCCTTCATCTGAAACGTCGACTGTACCTCTTCCTAGAGATGCCGCCTGGCCTGCTGCGTTCACCAGCAACTTTTATGTGTGTTAGTAGACATGTTATTCCCAGCTCCTTGTTTGTCTTTGAAATAGTTTTATGTTTTAGGGTTACAAAACATAACATGGCGACAAGTAAACTTTAAAATGAGCCTTCCTGTTGGAGTGCAGTGCGACATTAGAGTTTTTTTTTAAAAGTGCAGCTTGTTTTCTTTGCATGAGGAGAGAAATGGTCAAGTTAAAAAAATGTGCAGCATGATTTTTCTTCACAGAAGGCAGAAAATGGATGAAATTCACAAAATCATTAACAGTGAGTACCGGGTGATAATCACACAACAGATAACCAGCTGATGTGTACTGAGCAAATTGAGCAGTATTTTAAAGCAAGTGAAATAGCAAATGAGAAATGAGTGCCAGTTTGCTGGAATGCAATAGGTGGTAGAGAATACAGTTTGCTCAGAAGTTTAACTGCTCCAACCAAACCAGCTGAAATGAATGTTGTTGATATCATGAAAATAATACAGGAACATTTAGAACTGAAACCATTGTTGGTTACAGATCACTTTAGGTTTCGTAAGCTGTATCAAAATGAAAGGGAATCCATTTCAGCTTACTTTGTTAAATTGAAGAAATTGAGCATTGCTAGTTCAGTGATGGACTTAATGATGTGATGAGAGATAGATTAGTTTGTGGAATCTTACAAGAAAGCATTCAAAAATAGCTCCTAACTGAAGCTCAATTCACACTTAAAAGAGCAGTTGAAATCACTGTATCAATGGATATAGCAGACAGAGATAAAATTGAGTTGTAGTCAGGAATGAAAGTGAGCATGCTTGTCTGGAGTTACAATGGCACACAATAGCAACTCCTTTGAGTTCATCTATGAAAACAGCTTAATTTCTCTCTTCGATGTCTCTCTTTTGCCTTTGCAGGGTGGATAGGGTTCTGCTGAAAACTCTGACCTGGAGTTACACTCAGACTTCAGTTCTTTGTCATGGTGGGAACCACTTCCAGGGGATCATGATCAGCTGCTTTTCGAAATCCCAGGAATGTGACCTGGAAGACGAGAGCGCCTTCAGGGTTCTAATGTTTCATGGCCCTGTTGACGAGTTGATTCTAAGCTGGTGGCACTGACTGAAGTGTCGCGGGAGAGAACGGAACATCAAGAACAGTGGATTGGCTGTTAGAGGCTCTGCTCTCAGTGAATCACGCTCTCTCTTTCTCTTTTGTTGGTGGGGGAGAGCTTGTTGCCAATTCTCTGGTCGGAGAACTCAGAAAAGAAAGCGGCGTGACGGACTTTTAACACCATAAATCAGAGAGTTGTTTTGTTATGTCTCCCCTCTCGCTGTGAAAGGGTGACACCTCTCTGTTGCTTTATTGGAGAGCCTGTGGTATGCTGAATTGTCGTGTGAACGATTAATTTTTGTTGTACTGCAGATCATGGTCTTGATTTGGGGCTTTGGTAATTCATTCTTGGTGGGTGGAGGATGCTGATTTTTTTTTGCGGAAGTGGGTGGGCTGGGGGAGGGTCATTGCTGTCCTGCTGCCTGTGCATTGGAGAGCGGAGATGGGGGGACCTGGGGTTCTAACATTTTAACTATCACTCATTCGCTGGGGCACTCTTCTGTTTCCTTGGCCTTCTGCGAAGAACAAAAATTTCAGGATTCATGTGGATTTTGCTGGAACATTCATGGGTACAAATTACTTGGTAGTAGTGGAAGCAGGTACACAATGGCCAGAAGAGTTCCCAAGAGCCTCCACCGCAACCTCACACACTGTTGGTGTGTTAAGAAGCTTCTTCTCAAAGACTGGCGTTCCAAAACACTTAGTCAGTGACAATGGACCACTGCTAAATTGCAGAACGGTTTCAGATTTTTTCTGAAAATTAATGGAATAAGATATACCACCCAGTTACATATGGCTTGTCAGAATGTTTTGGCCAGTGTCTATAGAACACACTGTGAGCAATGTCAACAGAATGCACTACGCTAACACTGTATCAGAAGCTCACCAAGTTCCTCTTTACATATCACAATGCAGCACATTCCACACCTGACAACTCAACAGCTATGCTGCTTCTGGAACATCCCTCGTGCTCACGCTTGGATCTCCTCGTATCCAGTCTCCGAAGAAGTATGCAGACAAACAGCTGAGAGAAACTGAAGGGTCCTCAACCAAGGAGGTTCAATGTTTCACTTTTGGACGAGCAGTGCTGGTGAGGGACTACAGATGTGATCAAAAATGGATACTTGGAAAGATAAAGGACAGAAATGGACCACTCTCCTACACTGTGGAGATCATGTCCGATGTCACCTGGAGACAACACATCAATGAGTCGAGGAGAGCAGAGTCCATGTTTAGGGAAGAACGGTGTCCAGAGCTGTCAGAACCACTTCCTGCGTTCTCACAGTCAGCTCCTACAACCACCACTGGTTTGGACTCAGAACCTGAGGTTGTTTATTTGCCAAGCAGAGTGACCCAACCCCTGTCAGTAAAGACATTATCCCACAAGATTAAGACACCTTCCACAGTGATAAAGTCTTTCGGCCTGAACGGGATATGTTTAAATTTACTATGTTGTAGATATCTATATAGTAATTATATTATATAGAATACTGTAAATATATAATTGTATATATATGTATATAAGTTGAGATGTATTGTATATTGAGTTGGAATTTATAGCTAAGCATGAAGGATCATTGTGTATTTAATAGTTCAGTATTATTTGTGTTATATGGTAAATATACTGTTTGGTGAAGCATTCTTTGTTGTTTACATAATTCATTACAGGTTACATGTAAAAGTACACAAATGGCATACAACATTACACCACCACATCGTAAGTGCATGTCCCACTAAAGTAAAACTAAGAGTAGGCACATTATTCCTGGCTATGTCTTTTTTGTTCGACTAGTTTTACGTTTTGGAGTTACAAAATATAACAAATGTGTTGGTGCTTTTCTGGACTGGCAGCTTATCCCGACATGGGCATCATCTCAGCCATGTTGAACAAATAACAGCAATCCTGTTTCTTGAGAACTCTAAAAAGTGTTCCTCCTTTTCACAGCCCCAGTGCACCCCAGGCAAAGCCCTCCACTGAGTGTCTTGACAAGAAAGGAGCATCCATCAAAAAGACCTCACCGCCCAGACCATGCCCTCTTTTTGCTACTATCATTCTGCAGAATGTACAGAAAGTTTGGATCCCATAGCATCAGGGTCAGGAATAGATCTTACCCTACAACTGTTAGGCTTCTAAACTGGTGTTAATAATTTCATTCACCACGACTCTGAACTGATTCTATGACCTACAGTCCTGTAGATCTACAAACTACAGG
Source organism: Mobula birostris (assembly GCF_030028105.1). Taxonomy (NCBI): domain Eukaryota; kingdom Metazoa; phylum Chordata; class Chondrichthyes; order Myliobatiformes; family Myliobatidae; genus Mobula; species Mobula birostris. The sequence goes on from NC_092393.1 coordinate 25,296,621, forward strand.
ACTCTCTACAACTCATGTTTTTTTAGCATTATTTTTATTTACACATTTTGCCTTCTTTTGACATTGCTGTTTGTCAGTCTTTTACTGTTTATGGACTGTGTATCTTTTTCATAAAGTTCTATTGCAACCAATGGGAAAAAAGAATCAAGATTCATTTACAAACCTTTAATTGACACAATTAAACAGTGGGTGTTAAAGTGATGCCAGAACATCAATGCCAATAAATTTTTGTAATGGTTTGGAAGACTCGTATTTGCGCCAAACCATCATCTGACTCTAACCTCTGTTTCTTCTTTTATGATCCTTCTTACTTTCAGCTCCGTGGGCATAAGCAAGCAAAACCATCATTCACTACAAAGCAGAAGAGACTATACTGCGTGATGTCTGGTCAGTTAGTTAGCAGTATGTGAAGGCGACAAATCTTTTTTTTATAGGTTTTTCAGTACCCTCAACCTCGCTATAAAACCAATAAAGGAAAGAACAGCAATAAGATTAAAAGTCATGAGGGAAGACAAGCTTTCCATTCTTTGTGAGAATAACCTATCTTTGATATCCTTTGTATTCTTTCATCTTACGACCATAGAATTATGTCGCCATGTATTAGCCATGCCTGTCCTGGGAAAAAGTCTCTGGCCGTCAAAGTTCAAAATTCTAGTCAATTTATTATCATATCTATATCTATCTATCTATATATATATATATATATATATATATGTGTGTGTGTGTGTGTATGTGTGTATATATATATATATGTGTGTGTATGTTTGTCACTGTATACTATCTCAGATTCATTTTCTTCTGGGCATTTGCAGTAGAAACAAAGAAATATAATAGAATCAATGAAAAATGATGCACAATGACTAACAAACTTCCAATATGCAATAGAAGACAAATTGTGCAAATTTAAAAAAATAATTAGTAAGTTAATAAATAATATTGCGAACATGAGTTATCAAGTCCTTGAAAGTGAGTTCATAAATTGAGGAATCATGTCAGTGTTGAGATAAGTGAAGTTATCCATACTGGTTCAGGAGCCTGATAGTTAAATGGTAATAACTGTTCCTGAACACAAAAAAAGATGAACAATGCTACCCTGAGAGACAGCTTCAAGATAGCCAACAAAACTGTTTCTTTCACTGCTGTTACGTCTTCTTTTTATTTTAAATGTGCTTCTTGTCCTGTTAGAGCCTGTGACCTACAGTTTGAAGATGGATTAAGTGGTCGGGTGCTTTGCTGTCTCCAAGATGACTCCAGGAGGTGGGCGGCCTCGAGGCCGAGGAGCTTAGAAACCATGATCGACTCCATTTCTTGCTGATCTCGCCAATTAAAGCATCAAGGAATATTGAAATATCGAGGCAGATGCAGATGGCAAGTGAGTGTTCAACGCTGTCTACCAGCCTCTCTCTCACTGCTACCAGAGGAAGGTGGCTGTGTGTGACAGTCTCTCACTTGCTGGTCCAAAGGGAAGGCCCCCGTGTTCATGTGACCTCTCACTCCCTCAATGCTGTCAGAGGATGGTACTGAAGTTCTGGGTCTGCAATTTATCGATTGGACTGTAGCTCACTTGGACTCTTCCAGTTTTATGTTTTTATATTCTGTGTTTTCACAGATTCTTTCTCGTTGCTGTTTGTGTGAAATGGTATTTTGCGCTTGGGCGAGTTGATGTTTTTGTTTGAATGGCTTCCATGGTTTCCTTTTCTCGTTGTCGAATCTTAGAGCTGAATGCTGTATACATACTTTGATAATAAATGTACCTTGAACCTTGAATCATGGTGTGGGACATAAGTTCCTGTACCTCCTTCCTGATGACAGCAGCGAGAAGAAAGCATGGCCTGGATGGCAGAGGTCTTTGGTGATGGATCAAATTCAAAATCAAATCAAATTGAAGTTTAATTATCATTCAACCAGACATGAATGAAGCCGAATGAAACAGCTTTCCTTCGGGGTCAAATTGCAAAATATATACCACACATGAATCAGAATAGCGAGCAAAAAAATATAGTCATGCAAAAAAACATATCTGTAGCCCAAGTCCCTGAGTGACATGTCTCACAAATTGATGGTGTAGCTCTTGGCTGTGCGCAGCCACTGCAATCCAGTCTGTCATTTCACTGATTGAACACTAGAAGGCAGCACCTACTGGAGAGGCTAGCCCCCAGTTTAGCACAGATGCCTCGCGACATCATCTTCACTTTCTCCTTTCCTGGACTGCAGCAGCAAGCCCACAGCTTCAGGCTTAGTCCTCACTACAACTGAGGCTATGCAGCTTCCCCGCCACCTGTCGTGCCACCAAACAAGGGTAACAGGCCTGCAGCATCTTACATTATCACTGTCTAACAGGATCTTGCAGTTGCAAGCTGCTTTCCTGTGCCTGGACTCCTTGTAGATGTGTTGAATAGTGGAAAGGACTTCTGCTGTGATGGACTGGACTGTATCCACTACTTTTTGTGGGATCTCCATTCTTGGGCATTGGTGTTTGTATATCAGGCCACAATACATCTCAGTCAGGATACTCCCCACCGTACATCTATAGAAGTTTGTCAAAATTTTAGATGATATGCTGAATCTGAGAAAGTAAAGGCGCTGCCATGCCTTATTTGATACATGCCTTTTGTCTTATCAACTGTCAATTTGCCTCTCATTCTCCTTCCCTTCAAAGAGGAAAGCCCTATCTTGTTCAACCTATTCTGCCTTCAAGTTTCACCTACCAGGTAGATCACTTCACGCTTTTCCAGGCTGTACTCCATCTGCCACTTCTCAGCCCAGCTCTGTATCCCGCCAATGTGCTATTGTAACCTACAACAGCCTTCTACACTATCCACAATACCATCAACCTTTGTGTCATCTGCAGACTTATTAACACACCCTTCCACTTCCTCATCCCATTAAATTATAAATATCCCAAAGATCAGAGATCCCAGCACAGGTCACTGTGGAACATCGCTGGTCACTGACCTCCAGGCAGATTATGGCCTCTCTACTAGCACCATTTGCCTTCTGAGGAGAAGCCAATTCTGAATTCATACAGACAGTGTTCCCTGGATTCCATGTCTCCTGACTTTCTAAATAAGTCTGCCATGGGGAACATTATCAAATGCCTTACTAAAATCCATTATACATATTATCCACTGATTTGTCTTCGCCAATATGTTTTGTCAATTATTTGAAGAATTCGATCAGGCTCGTGAGACACAAAGCTATGTTGTTTATCCTTAATCAGACTATGTTACTCCAAATGCTTGTAAGTTTTGTATTTAAGAATCCTCTGCATAGTTTTCCCACTACTGGTGTAAGACTCACCGTTCTATAATTCCCAGAGTTATCCCTACTCCCTTTTCCCTTTTTTGTACGAAGGAATATATTTGCCACCCTCTAATTATCTGTTACTACTCCTGTGGCATGTGAGGATGCAAAGATTATTGCCAAAAGTGCAGCAATTTCTTCCCTCACTTCCTGTAGTAACCTGGGATATATCCCGTCTGGCTCCAGGAGCTCATCTATCCTAATGTTTATCAAAAATTCCACCAAATCCCTTTTTTAACATCTTGTTGTACAATGACCTCACATTCATCAAGGTCCTTTTCACTGGTGAATACTGAAGCAAAGTATCCATTAAGGACCTTCCCTGGTTCCTTCAATTGCAGGCATATGTTTCCTCTTTAATTCCTGATTGGTCCTACCCTCACTCTAGTCATCCTCCTGTTCTTCAAATTTGTGTAGAATGCTGTGGGGTTTTCCTTAATCCTACTCAACAAGGCCTTCTCATATCCTCCTCTAGCTCTCAAAAATCCATTCTTAAGCTGCTTCCTATTTACCTTATAATTCTCAAGAGCACTGTCTGATCCTTATTTCTTCAACCTTAAGTATAATTCCTTCTTCCTCTTGACTAGATGTTTGACATCTTTTGTCAATCATGATTCCTTCACCCTACCATCATTTCCCTGTCTCAGTAGGACAAACCTATCCAGAACTCTAGGTAAGTACTCCTAAACAACTCCCACATTTTTATTGCGCATTTTCCTGAATACATCTGTTCCCAATTTACACTTGCAAGTTTCTGCCTAATGGCATCATAATTTACCCAATTAAATACTTCCCTATATTGTCTGCTCCTATCGCTGACCAAGGCTATGACGAATGCCAGGGTGTTGTGGTCACTGTGTCGGAAATGAATCACTGAGAGTCCTGTCACCTGACCAGGTTCATTACCCGGTACTAGACCCAGTGTGGCTTCTCCTCCAGTCCACATATTGTGTCAGGAATCATTCCTGGACACATCTAACAAATTCTGCCACATCTAAACCTTTTGTACTCTGGAGTTGCCAATCAATATTAGGAAGGCTGAAGTCACCCATGACAACAACCTTATTATATTTGCACCTTTCTAAAATCTGCCTCCCGATCTGATCTTCGGTGTTGCTATAATTATTGAGGATTCCATATAATACACCAAGTGGAGTGATCATTCCCTTCCTGTTTCTGACTTCCACCCACACTGACTCAGTAGTCAATACCTCCACAAAATCCTGCCTTTTGGCAGCAGTGATACTATCTGTAACAAAAATGATTTTAAAACTCGTTCTGTGTGCTTTTCCGATTCAGCTCAGGGTATGCACATATGCATTCGCAAACAAAGAAGACACCACACACACCTGTTCAAGGACACAAGAAGACACTTAATTAGAACTAGCACAAATGCAATGAGAAAGGAAAACAAAGGTAAAAGTAGTAGCAGCACAAAATCAGGACAATACTTATCATCTGCTAAACTAGCCCATCTCCCCCGTGTCAGAGGGGAGCCACAGATCTGACAATCTGACACACAGCTTGTTTTCTCTTTCCCTCTCTAGCTCTGACTCAACGTATTCTGACTCGCTCGACATACTTGTCCCTATCTCCTTTGGTTCTTAGCACTAGCACCGACCATGACCTAGCCTAAGGCAAAGCTCTCTCCTGCACAGAGTGGCTCCTTTATACCCTTCAAAACCTCTTCCTTTTCATCCCGTGATGATACCTGCTGCAGTCCCTTTATCTCTTATGACCTTCAGCCCAGACAAACATGTTTTTCACCACTTTCCACTATTATATTTGCCCAGACTTGTATTTCCTCGATTTTCTCAAAACATTGCCGCGGACTGGTTCTCTTGTACTTCCTCAGAACAACCCCACTCCAAGCTAACAACATTTTATCTTACCATATACCAAGGAGGAATTACATTTAACTCTTTCCTTACAATTCTTCTTCCTTACAAGCTACTACCATTAGTGGTGGTGGTGGGGTGTTCCCTTCCTGTTTCTGACTTCTACCCACACTGACTCAGTCGATAACCCCTCCACAAAATCACACCTTTCTGCAGATATGATGTTATCCCTGAGTATTAATGCCACTTCCCCACCACTTTTACCTTCTTCCCTTCCCCTTTTGAAACATTCCGGCTCTTGTGACAGCCAAACCTCTGTAATGGCCACAATGCTGATGTTCCATATAGAAGTTGCTTGGTATTTCTTTCTGTGTTGAAGGCACCATATTGACCAATGGACAGATGTATGCAAATATACTGTATGACATTGGCAAATGTTGCCCAATATGCACCATTGGACCAAAAAGTCATATTGAATGACTCACTGGCCAATTCAAGAACCTAGCTGTTGATCTTACCTTTTAAATTGAAACTTATCTTTTACTAATCCCTTAGTGGGAAGCTATGAGAGTTCACTAGGTTGGAAGAATTGCAAATGAATTGCTACTTCATCTAAAAGGATTGCTTGAGTACCTGTATGATAGATAGGTAAGACCTACAATGTTGGGAACTGTTGTTGTGTGAATGGAATCACCGGAGAGAATTACTGTTAGATACAAAGCAGCTTCTTTATTCGACAAAACAAGGTACAGCAGGCATCATACGGAGATGCTTTCGATGGAAAGGTCTGCTGACCCATCATGGGGCTCGATATTTATTTGCTAAACACAAGTGATAATCCCATATTTACGAAGTATAGACAATGCTTTCTTTTGAAACTACATACAAACTTCACACCTTCGGATTCGCATCGATCCCACAGACACCAGCAGTGACGAGTCTGGGATACATAGCTTTTAGGAATGCATTGTTCCAAATTAAATCCTCAATGCATTATCAAGGAACAGAAGACCGGTAGCCAAAGCCATTTGCTAAATGTAAATGACCTAAACCCAAAAATCACTCTAACAGGAACCTGATTTCTTCCAAACTCTTCCATTGAAACCAATGGAACAGAATTGCAAAGACAGGAAAAAACACCTATTCGTTCTTATGTAGCACATTGAAAAGTCTGTAGGTAGATAAGTCACCTGGACCTCATGGACTACGCCCAAGGGTTCTGAAAGAGATAGCTGAAGCATTAGTATTGATCATGCAAGAATCACTAGATCCTGGAATGGTTCTGGAGGACTGGAAATTTACAAATGTCACCTACACTTTAAGATGGGAGGGAGGTAAAAGAAAGGAAATTATAGGCCAAAGCAACATATTCAGCAGGTCAGGCAGCATCTGTGGAAATAAATGAACAGTTGATATTTGGGCAGAAACTCTTCTTTAGGACTGGAAAGAAAGGGGAAAGATGTGGGAATTAAAAGGTGGGAGGGGGAAGAAAGATAGAATGAAGAATGGGAGAGGCCATGGACCATATTCCTTCTGGATAGCCTCTAACTTGTTGGCATGAATATTCACTTCTCTTTCCAGTAAATTAAATTTTTCCATCCCATTCCCTCTTCTATTTCCCAACCTGCCCTCTTACCTCTTTTAACCTCCCACTGGTGCCCCACTTCCTTCCTTCCTTCCCCTTCTCCTATGGTCCACTCTCCTCTCCAATAAGATTCCTTCATCTCCAGCCCTTTACCTTCCCCACCCTCTGGGCTTCACCTACCACCTTCTAGCTATCCATCTAGCTGTCCTCTGCTCTCGTCCCCGCCGACGCAGCCTTGCTCGACGTCTCAATCGGAGGTTAGTAATGGAGTTGATCACGGGCTCGTACCCCATCTCCAGCCTTCCAGACCTCCAGGCTGCACACTTCGCTTGAAACCTCATAGAACACTTTCGGAGACTGCAACACGCCAGAAACCTCAATCAGCCCAAAAACACACTATCAAAATGTCAGTTATAGGTTCCGATCACACGCAGCTTAGTAGAAAATCATTTCTGAAAGAAAGAGAAGTAAATGAAATAAAAGAAGCAGTTTCATGAACTGTCTACAGGATGTCGCTGTTGGTCGCATTGTTTGCTGGAGCCATCTTGGGATAGGCTGTGGAGGCCAAGTTATTGGATATATACAATGCAGAGGTTGATAGGTTCTTGATTAGTAAGGGCATCAAAGTTTATGGGTAGAGGGCAAGACAACGGGGTTGAGAGGGATAATAAATCAGCCATGATGGAATGGCGAAGCAGATTTGATAAGTCAAATCGCCTAATTCTGCTCTTATGTCTTATGATCTTTTGGTCTAATATTTAATCTTTTGTTTGTGTATGAATTTCAAAACAAATGTCTGTCAAATTGTTGGCAGGGACCTTTATTATCAAATCCATATTGGTTGAATGCTTCCCAGTACTCCTTCACTCAGTTTGTAGTGATGATCCTGAGTCTCCATTTGCCTCTCACTTTAATTTTCCATGACACCTCCACTCATTTGATTTGCTACACTGCTTCAGCAAAGCCCAGTGTAAACTCGAGGAACAGCATTTCACTTTCTCTCTAGGCACTTTGTAATTTTTGTGACTCAGTCGTAAATTCAACCATTTCAGATTCACCAACCTTTCATGTCTCTGTCAGAACTAGCCAATTCTGATCTTTAATCAGTAATATCAACTTGTTTTTCTCTCCTTGATGCCTCCTGAACTACTGGATATTTCCTGTATTTGTTTTATATAATAATTTTAATTACTTTTGTGAACTGAATCTTACAGTTTGAATATTGCTTTTGCTGTTTTCTTTCTCTTCTCTAGCCTTACTCATCCTTCCCTATTTACAACTCCTCAAGATAGATTCAGAATGATTAACAACCCTTTATCACCTTCAATCCGACGACATCAATAGCACCTATACCCTTTGAATCTCCATGTCTCTGATCTCTTGCTCTCTGCCTCATCAGAGATAATTCCTTTGCTCTCTCTACTTCTTCCCCCTCCACTGCAACTTAAAACACTCTTGTTTTTCCGCTTTTCCAGTTCTGATGAAAAGTCATTGACCTGACACCCTAACTCTGTTTCTCTCTCCACAGAGGCTGCCTAACCTGGTGAGTATTTCAAGCACTTCCTGTTTTTCACTTCAGATGTCCAGGAATTGCGTTTGCTTTTTGCTTTCAGCCGCATTATAATATCTAAATAATTAGCCTACCTCATGCAAGAGCAGTTGTGTGTCTCTGTCCTGTTTTCTTTAAAACAGGAGGTGGGCCAGATGACATCCTGTTCCTGACATTTGAAAGGCTCCTCTCTATTTAGAGTTAAATTCGACTCCTAATTTCACTCGTTATTGCTGCTTTACAAAATTTATGAAGTTAAGACTGATAATTCTCACTTCTGAGGTTCCTTATATTTACATAAAAATATAATTGTTAGTAATATCCACACTACTTCCACATTGGTGTGTACAGATTTTTGTCATTAATGCAGACATCACATTGTAACATGAAATTTCTAATTCCTTGAAATTACAATAAATATATTAAATCTCATAAATTTTACTGCATTTTATACATTTTAAAATGGGAAGAGGATGCCACAATTTGAGCTGCAATATCCAATTAGTAAGCGAATGATTCAAATCTAACACTTTCAGTGTCCCCCCCCGAAGGTCAAACCTGTGACTGGCAAGTCCAGGGGTCGATACGCGGAAGTCAGCCAAGTCTGGAAGAGAAGCCGAAGGTTGAATGCCAGAGGTCAGCAAGACAGGAGGTGAAACGTCGAGCCTGCAAGTCCAGGCCTGGGACTGGAGGTTAGAAGCCTGATGTTAAGAGTCTAGAGGCCTGGATGTGACCTGCCCTGGGATTGAAGGCCTGTATGTGTGTGTGTGAGGGAATGGGAAGTGGGGAAGGGACTTGTTTTGTTATTATTGTCTTATTTGTTGCTGCTTGCATTATTTTGCCAAACATTATGGGCATGCTACGTTGGCGCAGGAATATATGGCAACCCTTCCAGGCTGCTCCCGGCACATCATCGGCTGTGTTGGTTGTTAGTGCAAATGACACGTTTCACTTTATGTTTCAAAGGACTTATGATATATAAATCTGAATCTGAAATCTTGGGTGGGAGACAAACTTCTTCTCCTCACCCTTGGAGGCTTAATTAAAAGAAAAGGGAAACTGGTGGAGTCTGCAATTTGTGAAGAAAATACCACCTTGTAATTCTGCAAGGAGTCTGCAGCCTGCAAAGACAATGATGAACTACTGCAGCCTCCATTCATCCTGCTCCTATGCTGTCCTCCGGCAACTTACTGATGGCTTTATCCTGTCGGAACTGAGAAAAACCCCAAACTACTTCCTTCTTCCGATAGCACGTTGTTGTTTAAGCTACACTGTATATTTAGTTGCATTCCTGGTTGGAGCAAACTTCCAAAGCAAACTGAACTCATTGTTCTTACATCAGCTCGAAAAATGAATGGCATTTTGGCAGAGAATTCCTTATCTCTCTTATATGAAATCCACTGTCTATTCCAGGGAAAATCCTGAGATTAATACAATTTAACTTTTTTGTCCCCGTGCTTTGACTTCCTACTCCCACCTCTCCAAATCCTGCGGCACCAGATGCAGCAGATGTTGAAGGGAGTCCTGCTTTCAGAGTCTGGGGGCTTGTAAAAAGAAGAGATACTGAAAATTAAGGCAGGAAGAGTAAGAAATCACAGCTGCCATCAGACTGAGGGGCTGCGGCTCCATCCTCTTCCAATACTGAAGCAATTTGATGCTATCTGCCTCTGTGGATCTCCACCAGACATAGAGAAAATACAAAAGAAAAATTGTTTTGCAATGTTTTTCTCCTTAAACAGCTGTTACTGTTGCATGCAATTGGTTTAAAAAATTTCCTATTCCTAAACTGATTTATTTTCCTTCTCATTGATACATTTTGCTGACTGCATTCATGAAGAATGAGAGAAACAATGTCAACAGCCTGTTTCATACAGAGTAAAAGGCACATGATATGATTGCAAACGTTGGCACTGATGTACCAAAGGAGATAACAGCAAAGATGACAAAAATTTGGTTAAAGTGGTTGGGATTTAGTTCAGAATAGGGGAGGACTAAGGCAGGGAGATTTAAGGAGAGAATTGCAGACCCTGATGCCTTGTCTGATTAGAAGGGAGAAGGGCCGCAAATTTTTAACTGAAGTTTGTTGTGGCCTGTCACCTATTTTGCCTTTCACGCCTGCTGAAAACTGCCCAGAAAAAATTGCCTTAAGATCAGAAGGAGAGCAAGTGAGAGAAGCCCCTTCTGTGATGGCCAATATAGTGGAAGTAGGCGGTAAAACACTTTTATTTCAAATATTGAATGTAAAGATAAATGTGTATAGCAAGGATTTATTGTTTTCTTGAATTACATTCTTTATTAATGACTTATGTGGGGAAAGGTCAAAACATCGTTTTCTGTGCCCTTGGTATGAACATATTTTCCATTATGAAGAAATGTTTGATTACTCTCTGTTAACCCTCATTGGAAAACACAGCAGGTGGTCATTCCTGCGCTCCAACAGGTTTGCTTCAGCTATTTTATGATGTGGAGCAACCCTTGAAATGCAGCAGAGTGAATTCTGACCTCAGGAAGGCGAAACCATGATGTTTAAGAAGTGCCGTCATTTACAATTGCAGTGGTTTCCTGCAAAGAGTGTGGGATAGCAGCCGCGTCAACTGTGGTCTGCGTATGAGCAGTCTAGGAAGACAAGCGCTATGTTAAGTGATCCGCTGAGTCCTTTAATTGTCACAGATCTCATTCAACTGCATTTGGAAACTCCTGTCTTATTGTTTCAACAATTTGCCTGGGAGCCAACTCCTGGTATCTGGTACCCTATGAGTAAAACAAGTTGGCCAAGATATTTAATTAAGTAATTTATTTAGATGCAGCTCAGAGCAGAGTCTTCTGGCCCTTTGGGCCGTGCTGCCCAGCAATCCCCCGATTTAACCCTAGCATAATGATAGGACAATTTAAAATGACCAATGAACCTACCAACTGCTGTATCTTTGGACTGTGGGAGGAAACCGGAGCACCTGGGGGAAACCCATGTAGTCACAGGGAGAACACAGAAACCCCTTACAGACAGTGGAGGGAATTGAATTTTTCATCTTTTACATGCACATTTGAAGCATGGCTGCATGGGCGTCCCATAGTAATGTGGTGAAGTCAAGGGGGTGTGATACAGTAGCACACACCATTTGCAAAGTATTGTACACTTTAAAATCACAGGCATTACACACACACACACACACACACACACACACACGCACACACACACCAATCCTCCATAGATCTAATAGCACACGAGATCCAACTTTGTCTCACCTACTCCTTACCGTAATGGGAACTCTTAAAGGATGTGGTACTTTGTCAACAGGGCCTATCTTGAGGTAAATTTGTCCTTAAATGTTAAAGAGAGTGTAACTGAGCAGAGCGCAAGTGTCACCAGTTGCTGACAGGGAGCCAGGACAGTAGACTCTTGGGAACCCACAAGATAAAGTTATAAACAGGAAGTTACCTGCACAAAGAGAGCTAAGAGAGTTAAGGGAGCTAGGGCTTTACTGTTTGACGAGAAGGAGGATAAGAGGAGACATGATAGATATTAAGAAGAATAGATAGAGTGGACAGCCAGCGCTTCTTCCCCAGGGCACCACTGCTCAATCCAAGAGGACATGGCTTTAAGGTAAGGGGTGAGAAGTTCAAGGGGGTTATTAGAGGAAGGTTTTTTACTCAGAGAGTGGTTGGTGCGTGGAATGCACTGCCTGAGCCAGTGGTGGAGGCAGATACAATAGTGAAATTTAATAGACTACTAGACAGGTATATGGAGGAAATTAATGTGGGGGGGTTATACGGGAGGCAGGGATTAAGGGTCAGCACAACGTTGTGGGCCGAAGGGCCTGTACTGTGCTGTACTATTCTATGTTCTAAGTTCTATGTTCTTAGAGTGGTGGAGTTACCTCTGAGAGGAGATTCCCTGCTGGAATCTTCACTGTAAGACATCCCGGCATAGTCCCAGATAGATGTGAGATCTTTCAGAAGTGCAGGAAGAGACTTATACTCTACTGTAGCTGTTATGTCAAAGTTGTTGTTGTGTATTTAATATGTCAGTAATATTTGAGTAGTATTGTAAATATGTTGTTTGATTTGCATTCTTTGTTATTTACAGAGCTCATTACAGGTTATATGGAAAAATATATGATTGGCATGCAGCATTACACCATCACGTCCTATGTGAACACCTCGTTAAAATAAAACTAAATGTACACAAGTTATCCCCAGCTCCTGTGTTTTCTTTTCAATTAGTTTTATGTGTTGGAGTTACAAAATATAACGGTGTTGATAAGTAAGTTTTAAAATAAACCCGAGATGACTGGCTACCTTTTGAAGTGTAGCATGTTTTTCTTCTTTGCAAGGAGACAGAGAGAGATATTTGAGTTAAAAAAATGTGCAGCACAACTTGTTTCCAGAAGGAGTCAGATATGTTCGAGTTAGTAAAAAGGCAGAAAACGGCTGAAATTCATGGGTTCATGAATAGTGACTATTGAGTGATAATAATAATATATTTTAAAAAAGCAAAAATGGCTGGTTACACTGGAAAGACAGATTGTACAAATGGGTAATATTCTGGTTATTAAATTGAGCAGTATTTTGAAGCAATTGAAATAGCCAATGAGAAAGGAGTGCCAACTTTGCTAAGTATAATAGATGGAAAAATATAATTTACAAAAATGCTTGACTGCTCCAACCAAACCAGCTGAAATAAGTTTTGCTGATATTGTGAATGTAATGAAGGAAAATTTAGAACCAAAGCCATTGTTGATTGCAAAATACTTTAGGTTTTATCAGTGGAATCAAAAGGAAAGGAAATCCATTTGAGTTTATGTGGCTGAATTGAAGAAATTGTCTGAACCTTCTCAGTTCTGTGATGGGCTTAATGGTAATGGCTTAGCTTGTGGAAACTTGCAAAGAACCACTCAAAAATGACTCCTAACTGAAGCATGACTTACATTTAAAAAAGCAGTTGAAATCACTGTATCAATGGAAACAGCAGCTGGAGATGCAATAGAGTTGCAGTCAGGAATGAAAGTGTGCATGAACAAAATTGCAGCAGTTAAAATGAAGCTGGTCTTGCTGAACAAATTGTGATATCATTGTGGGTAGGGCTCATATACACCAGAACAATGCAGGTTTAAAGGCAAAACTTGCAGAATGTGCAACAAAGTAGGAAACATACAAAAAGCATGCTGAGCAGACAAAAATAAATGGGCTGCACAGAGAAGAGAAAAAGATAAAAGGTCGCTTCAGTTTAATAAAAAGTCTGATAATGATGAGATTGACACAGGACAGGGTAGGCTTAAGATTTACAATAGACAAGCAATATAGCTTACTCCAGAAATGAATGGCAAATTAATTCAAATGGGATTGAACACTGGCTCAGCTAGTTCAGTCATTCCACAAAATTTGAACAGTATTTCAAAGATATTGAACTGAAGCCTGCAGATATTTAACAAAGAATTCATACTGATGAGAAAAATAACTCCTGTGGAAATGACACTCATAACAGTGAAATACAACAACCAACATGCCATATTGGGCTTGTATGTTCTAAAATCAGGAGAGCCAGCATTGTGCAGTCAAGACTGACTGAGATAACTACAACTTAATTGAAGATCCATCCAGCAATTGCATGCCAATCCCTTGCAATAAAGTCAACTGAAGTTGAACAAAGAAAGGTACTAGATGATGCCACGGCAGTGCTCAGGGATTTCATTGGAAAACTGAAACATATCAAGGGTAAAAGAGTGTTAAATAAAAATGCCACATCCAAGTTTTACAAAGCCCTCCTTGTTCTTCAAACCATCCGTGATAAAGTAACTAGTAAGCTAGATCGCATGGAGGCTAAAGGAATTCTGTCTAAGATTGAGTGGAACCCATGGGCAATGTCAGTGGCCCCAGGAGCCAGGAAGAATGGTCTGTCAGGTTCTGTGGTGATTTTAAGGTCACCATCAATCCAGTACTGAAAGTAGGTCATTAACCTCTACCCAGAATAGAGGATATCTTTGCAAACCGTTCTAGTGTGAAACACTTCAGCAAAGTGACTTAGCTGAAGCCTATCTACAGATGGAGATGGAAGGAGAATCCAAAGGGTTTTTCACCATAAACACACAAAAAGGCTTTATAACCATAAAAGGCTTAATTTTGGAATAGTGTCTGGACCTGCACACTGGCAGAAAACTATGAACCAGGTGCTACAAAGCTGTCCAGGCACTCTGTGTTACCTGGATGATATCATTGTTTATGGTGAGGATTGCAAGGAACATCTGCAACATCTCAAAGCAGTGATAAAATGATGAAAAGATTGTGGGCTCAGAGCATGACGCAGCGAGTGTGAATTCTTTAAACCAACTTCTTGCGGTCATACCATTGATGCACAAGCATTGCACAAGTGTGCTGAGAAAATCCAAGCAGTGGTGGATGCCTCAAGGCTAATGGACGTGTCACAGTTGCGATCCTTTTTGGCTTTGTCAACTACAAGTACCATAACAGCTTCCTGCCAAACCTTACTACTGTGTTCCTCCCCTTAAACTCATTAGCACGGAGTGGGAAGAAATGGCAATGGACAAAGCATAGTGAGGTGGCTTTACAAAAGGCAAAGGAACTGGTGACAGTGGACAGCTGCAGCCATGTCACATGTTAGAAGTGACGGAATTGAAAGCCCCCATAGCCTTTGCATCATGTTGCAGCCAAAAATTACACAGATTGGCAGAGAGGCCTTGAGTCTGGTTTGGGGTGTGAAATCTTTCAACCAGTACCCGTATGAGAGAGAGTTCACCCTCATTCCTGTTGAGAGTGTTCCACTAACAGCGACAGCGTGAATGATTTGCCCCTTTCACGCTTAGAAAAGAAAATAGCTGAAAAATTTACAAAAGAGGACAATCCTCTTGACTTATTATCCCTAATGCAAATCAGAAGTCTCTCTATTATAGCAGAGATGATGTAAAGGGAAACCCCATGCTGTCTCAAGTCTACGTGGCCATCGAAAATGTCTGGAATGTGAGTTAGAAATCCCAGATACCCTATTTTTACCAGTGCCAGGATGAACTTGACCTTGTTGGAGCTTGCCCTATGTTGACAGGGAGTTGTTGTACCATCCAAGCTGAGAACTAATGAGTCAGAATCATGTTTAATATCACTGGCATATGCCATGAAATTTGTTAACTTAGTGGCAGCAGTCCAATCCAATACATAATAAATATAGAAAAATTAGTAAATATATAAATTGCAGTAAATATATATGTATTTTAACTAGTTAAATTAAAAATAGTCATGCAAAAACAGAAATAATAAGAACAGTGAGATAGTGTTCATGGGTTCAATGTTCATTCAGGAATCAGATGGCAGAAGGGAAAAGCTGCTCCTGATTCGCTAAGTGTGTACATTCAGGCTTCTGTACATCCTTCCTGGTGGTAACGAGAAGAGGGCATGCCCAGGGTGATTGGGGTCCTTAATAATGGATGCTGCCTTTCTGAAGCACTGCTCCTCGAAGATTAGAAGCTAGCTCATTTCCTCCACACATATCGCAATACAGCACACTCCACAAGTAGCAATTTGCCAGCTATGTTGTTTTTGGGTTGTCCCTTGCGCTCATGCTTGGATCTCCTCAAACCCCAATTTCAGAAGGATTATGCAGGACAAAAGGCTGAGGCAAACTGGGGGCCCCCAAAACAAGGAGGTTTGATGTTTCACGCCTGGACAAGCAGTCCTGGTGAGGGACTACAGAGATGGTCAAAAGTGGGTACTTGGAAAGATTAATGACAGAACTGGACCACTCTCCTACACAGTGGAGATTGTTTCTGATATCATCCAGAGATGATAAGTTGAGGACAGCATTGTCCATTGTTGGAGAAGGAAGGTGTCCAGAGCTGTCAGAACGAGAGTCAACTCGTACCCTTACCACAGAAGAGGCCCTAGAACCTGAGATTGTTTCACAGCCACAAGTCTATATAAATATCATCTCGCTCTCTCTGTCTCTCTCTCTCTCTCTCTCTCTCTCTCTATATATATATATCAACATATGCATCTCCACACACACACACACACACACACACACACACACACACACACACACACACACACACATACACGCACACACACACATATATATGCAGTATGTTGAGATGCATTCTATATTGAGTTTATAGCTTAGCAGGGAGGAGAGTTGTATTTCTAATATTCCATTAATGTTCCATTAGAGAGGACCAAGAAGGTATGGACAAGGGAAGCACAGGAGCACCTACAGGACTGCTTTGAATCGGTGGACTGGACTGTATTCAGGAATTCATCTTTGAATCTGGATGAGTGTGCTGCAGTTGTTCCCGACTTCACTAAAACCTGTGTGGATGAGTGAGTGCTGACAAAGACTTACTGTACATTCCCAGACCAAAAGCCGTGAATGAACCAGGAGATACGTTGTCTGCTGAGGGCTAGATCTGTGGCATTCAAGTCTGGCAACCCAGGCCTGTACCAGAAAACCAAGTATGATTTGTGAAGGGCTATTTCAAGGGCGAAGGGACAATTTTGAACGTGGTTGGAGGCGATATCAGATACATGGCAACTCTGGCAGAGACTACAAGACATTACTTCCTACAAAGCGAAACCCAATAGCATGAATGGCAGCAATGCTTCTCTACCAGATGAACTCAACACCTTCTATGCCCACTTTGAAAGGGAGAACACAACTACAGCTGTGAAGATCCCTGCTGCACCTGATGACCCTGTGATCCCTGTCTCAGAGGCTGAATTTAGACTGTCTTTAAAGAGAGTGAACCCTCGCAAGGCAGATGGTCCCGATGGAGTACCTGGTCTGGCTCTGAAAACCTGTGCCAACCAACTAGCGGGAGTATTCAAGGACATTTTCAACCTCTCACTGCCATGGGCAGAAGTTCCCACTTGCTTCAAAAAGACAACAATTATACCAGTGTCAAAGAAGAACAATGTGGGCTGCCTTAACGACTATCACCCAGTAGCACTCACATCGACAGTGATGAAATGCTTTGAGGGGTTGGTTATGACTAGACTGAACTCCTGCCTCAGCAAGGACCTGGACCCATTGCAATTTGCCTATTGTCACAATAGGTCAATGGCAGATGCAATCTCCATGGCTCTTCACACGGCTTTAGACCACCTAGACAACACAAACACCTACGTCAGGATGCTGTTAATCGACTATAGCTCAGCATTTAATACCATCATTCCCACAAACCTGATAGAGAAGTTGCAGAACCTGGGTCTCTGTACCTCCCTCTGTAAGTGGATCCTTGACTTCCCAACCAGAAGACCACAATCTGTGCGGATTGGTGATAACATATCCTCCTCACTGACGATCAACACTGGCGCACCTCAGGGGTGTGTGCTTAGCCCACTGTTCTACTCACTGTATACACATGACTGTGGCTAGGCATAGCTCGAATACCATCCACAAATTTGCTGATGATACAGCCATTATTGATAGAATCTCAGGTGGTGACGAGAGGGTGTACAGGAGTGAGATATGCCAACTAGTGGAGTGGTGCCGCAGCAACAACCTGGCACTCAACGTCAGTAAAACAAAAGAACTGATTGTGGCCTTCAGGAAGGGTAAGACGAAGGAACACATACCAATCCTCATAGAAGGATCAGAAGTGGAGAGAGTGAGCAGTTTCAAGTTCCTGGGTGTCAAGATCTCTGAGGATCTAACCTTTTCCCAACATACTGATGTAGTCATAAAGAAGGCAAGACAACGGCTATACTTTATTAGGAATTTGAAGAGATTTCGCATGTCAACAAACACACTCAAAAACTTCTATAGTTGTACTGTGGAGAGCATTCTGACAGGCTGCATCACGATCTGGTATGGAGGGGCTACTGTACAGGACTGAAAGAAGCTGCAGAAGGTTGTAAATCTGGTCAGTGCCATCTTGGCCGCTAACCTACAAAGAACCCAGGACATCTTTAGGGACCGGTGTCTCAGAAAGGCAGCGTCCTTTATTAAGGACCTCCAGCACCCAGGGCATGCCCTTTTCTCACTGTTACCATCAGGTAGGAGATACAGAAGCCTGAAGGCACACACTCAGTGATTCAGGAACAGCTTCTTCCCCTCTGCTGTCCGATTCCTGAATGGACTTTGAAGCTTTGGACACTACCTCACTTTTTTAATATACAGTATTTCTGTTTTTGCACATTTTTAAATAGTCTATTCAATATGTGCAATTTACTTGTTTATTTATTATTATATTTTATTTTATTTATTACTACTATTTTTTTCTGCCTGCTAGATTATGTATTGCATAGAACTGCTGCTGCTAAGTTAACAAATTTCACGTCACATGTCGGTGATAATAAACCTGATTCTGATGTTTGAGTAATATTGTGCACAACAAATTTGATTCAGTGATCTTTGTTGTTTACATAAATCATTATGGGTTATACAGAAAATTATGTGAATGGCATACGTCATTATGCCACCATGTCATAAGTGAGTGTGTCACTAAAGTAAAAGTAAATATTATCCCCAGCTCCCATGTTTTTCTTTCAATTAGCCTTATGTTTTGGAGTTACAGAACATAACAGTTATCTTTTCACCATTTGGCATCATTCAGTCATGGGCAATGACCTCCTTGCACAAACATGACGTACACATAGAAGAATGTGATTTAATGTCTGGAACTACACCATATGCACATGAAGTGCCCAATTCATTTAGCAACTGGACTTGACATTACATTCCATCAAGTAGCACATAAAATCATTGCACCAAGTAATAGAGTTTCTAGCCCAATGCACCTGAAGAGTATAGGTTGCAAATAATCAAATAAGTATAAAGTATTAGTAATGACAAGGAAGGCTGCATGTCAGGACTGTAATACGTGGGAGATATTGAGCAGAAAGATTTCCGCATCTGTAGGAAAATGTTTTTAATAGTCGATACATTGAGTCCAAGAGTCAGGGAATTAGGTTGCAACTTTATAAAACTCTGCTTACGCTGTATCCAAAGTATTGCATTCAGTTCTGGTCATCCCATTATAGGAAGGATGTGGAGACTTTGAAGAAGCTACAGAAGCAGTTTGCCAGGATGCTTCTGGAATTCGCGGGCATGTGGTATGGGGAGAAATTGGACAGGCTTGGACTGGTTTGTCTGGAACAGTGGAGGCTGAGGAGATACCTGATAGAAGTTTAAGATTATGAGAGGCATAGACAGAGTAGACATCCAATAGCTTTTTTCACAGGGTTGAAGTATTTTATAATAGAGAGCAAGTATTGAAGATAAGAGGAGGTAACTTCAAAGGAGATGTGCTGGGCAAGTTTTTTTTTACATGAAGAGAGGTGGGTGCCTGGACTAACAGAGGTAGCAGTGAAGACAAATACGATAGAGGTGTTTCAGAGTTTCTTAGACAAGCACACGAATATGCAGAGAATGAAGGATATGGGCGGAGTTAAGATGGCGCAAATGGCTGCCTCTTTGAGCTCATCTGCAGAAACACTTTAAATTCCTCTTGAGGACCTACAAGTACCTGGGGATGCACCTGTATGACAGACTTGAGTGGAGCACCAACTCAAAGGCTATGTACAAGAAGGACCAGAGTCACCTCTACGTCCAGAAGAGACTGAGGTCCTGTGAAGTATGCAGGCATCTCCTTTCACATGCTCTACCAGTCTGTTGTCACCAGTACAATCTTCTATGTGGTGGTGCGCTGGGGCAATGGAATCAACACAGGTGATGCCAACAGGCTCAATAAGGGCACCACACACTGCTGAAGCGAGAGGTTAAAGATCTCAGTGAACACACCAGCTAGTTAATTAGCACAGGCCTTTAGTACTGACCAGGTATCCTACCTGAACCAGATGTTTTGTGAGAGTTCACCTTCCTGAAGCTTGTTCACACATCGTCTTCAGAGACTGAAATCACAGGATCATCGTTGTGCAAGGGAGAGGAAATTAGGAAGCAATGTTATGGGGCTTGGGGAGATAGCAGAACATCTTTTGAATGGTCAGTGATGATAGAAAGAGCAATGAAATGGTTATTTTATCAAAGAAATAACTGGCAATGTGCATTTTTAGAGAAGATAATTTCACCTGAATGACCCTCAGAATAAAATTTAGTGAAAGTATCAATGAAAGATAATTGCACAAAACCCTGCTGCTAAAACAATATTCAATGAAGAGTGCACTATCAGAGCAACACGAGGTAGAAAAATGAATCCCAGAATGAGTAATACTGGGACAGCAAATTAGGTTAATTAAAAAAAACAAAATCTTCAAATATGTGCATGACACTTGGGGTATCAACAATATTGAAGAATTCTGCGACAAATGAAAATGTGAGATGAAACCAAGGAACAAATTTCAACTGAAGGAAATATAAGGTATTATCTTCTGGTAAGCAAAACAAGGAGATGCCATATCATTTGGAAAATAGGAATCTAATTTGAGTCAAAGAGCAATGAGAGCTCAGAGTACAAATAGTAATGTGCCAATATAGCAAGGTGGATTCACAATGCCACAGAAAAGGGTACTCTTGGATTTATTTCTAGAAAAATAGAACAGAAAAGATGTGGGGTTTTGTTGACTTTTACATTGAACTTCTATTATTCCAGCATTGGGGCAATATATGTAATTCTAACTGCCATATAAAAAAGACTACAGAGAAAATGCACAAAAATGCAATAAAATACAAAATACTAGAGTTGTGAAGATATATTCCTTAGAAAGGTCTGAGGAATCCATCAATGCAAGAATTTCATCAAATCAAATTGGGAATTTGAAGAAATGGCTATGTCCAGACAGGTCTGAGTATATGGAACTCTGTGTTACAAGGATAGATCAAGGTGAATAGAATATTCATATTTAAGGAGACATAGATGATCATTAATTTATGAATAAATAATAAAAATATTGAGAAAGAAGGACAAGAGGAAAGGAACTTGTAGGATTGAGTTTTTTTTTCCTGGGCTGTACATTTTGCTTCCTTTGATGCAAAAGAAACTCAGCACCTGTTTGAACTGCATTGAAGTGGTTTGATAACACAAAAACCCAATGTCTTAATGGATATTCAGAGATGGATAATGTGGAAAGGGAGTTTGCACTACCATTCCATTTTACTTCATCTTTATTGTTCTCTGTGAATTCTGCTGCAAATGAGCAAAATTGTAAATCAAGTTGGTTTTTGGTTAGGTGAAAATTTGCAGACAATTTGTTGAATTGAGAACGTTTTTATAATATGATATAATATTTACAATTAAGACATGAATGTTAGTCTAACTTCTAACACTAGGAAGCAGGCAAGCATTATCACTCAGACCAGCACTGTGGAAGATTACATGTGAATCTTTGTGTTTCAAAAAGTGTAGTTGGCTTTATGTTGGGTGTGCTCCTGATCAAACTTGTTTCAAGTTTTTTTTTAAGGGTTTGAGCATCTATGTGTTTTTGTAAAGTCAGGAGTATGAATGCAAACTATTTTACCACTTTGTTGTGATTTATTTGATCTGAGTTTGTGCTTGAGGTGATGTAGTTTGATCCAAAACTAGGGTCTTGAATCTAAACAATGAAAACTACAAAGGTTCGTATAGTTAGACATGGTTGATAGGGAATTGCATGGAAGAATATCATCAGAGTGGACAGGTACTGAAAGAAATAATGCAAGATCTCCAAACTATTCCAGCTAGGGCTGACAGAAGAAATTAATGATAGAATCAAACTAAAGGAAGAGGAGTATGAAGTTGCCAAAACGGACAATAAACCTGAGGATTGGAAGCATTTAAGAAATCAGCAATAAAGGACATAGTAATTGATATGGAAAGGGAAGAATCAATATGAAAGGGAAGAAAATATGAAAAAACATAGAACGAACTGTAAGAGGAAAAAGATCATGGTGGCAAATATGAGTCCCTCACTGCCGGAGATATTAAATTTATAACAGGGAATAATTTGTGTCTATTTCACATAAGAGCACCAAAAAAAATCCCAAACATAAGGGAGAACCAAGGGCCTAATGCAAATGAGGAAATAAAGTAGCATTACAAAAAAAATACTGCTAATGATGTTGTTGAGGCTGAAAGCCAATAAATCCCAAGGACATACAGTATATCAGAGCTTTTACTAAATGTTCCAGTTATTACATTCCCAAATTCTATAAATTCTAGGACTTCTGTAGTTTGGAGGATAACCAATGTACTTTTTTAAGGAGGGAGAGAGAAAACGGGAAGCCATTAAACTGTGAGCATAGCATCTGCAAAAGTGATGAAACTGGAATCTATGACAATTACACTGCAACAAAATGCCTGGAAAAGAATGAATCAAGTTTATTATCGTTGTCTAGTATCACGAGTAGTTTGTTATTTCGTGGCAGCAAAACTAGAGCATCACTTAAAATTACAAAATAGGTAGTGCAAAAGAAGGAATAATGAGGTAGTATCCACGAGTTCATGAATTGTTCAGAAATGTGATGATAGAGAGGGAAAAAACTGTTCCTGAATCATTAATAGTGATCTTCAGGCATCTGTACCTCCACACCTTTGCCAATAATGAGAAGAGGGCATGGTGAAGGTCCTTAATGACAGATGCCAACTTTTTGATGCATTGTTTCTTGAAGATGTGCTCAATGTTGGGGAGGATTTGTGATGATGTTGGATTTAGTTGCAAAGTTCTGAACTCAAGCAAAGGCCTTAAGCCTTATCGGATATAAATAGCCTCGAGTATGCTGATGAAAGGAAGATTATATTGTAACTACCCAATCTTCAAAGACTAGTTCACTTCCCGATTTATTCTCTGTGGTGAGTTTAGCTGCCAATACCCACTATTCAAGTAGTGGGTCCCCTCTCCCTGCCAAGGAGAAAATACTTCCAGCTAACAAGGTCGTTTAAAACAGTTCATTTAATTTCTGTGGTACACATTTAAATCCAAACAACACTCTTAAAACACATTTAATCTCACCCAGGATTTCTGTCTTAAACATTTCCAAATTACAAGCCATTTCTGAAACACAAACGATTTCCAAAACACAAGTGCAATTCCGACAATCTAAAAAGACATAACAATGATGCAGACGAACAAACCATCCATGCTGAAATTGAGCCCAGAAGAATGGATTCTAGTTCATTCCATGTTTCTTCTTTGCTTCTTGATGTTCCTTATGTTATTCCCAATAAGCTGAAACGCTGTCTACATTTATACCCTTTTTCCTTGCTACTTGGCTAACTGCACATGTATATAATATTTCCTCAGATACCCTTTATACACAAAAGGTCTGAAAACATCCTGGAGACATAACTCCCAGCTCCCACAATTAATGCTGTAAAACTAACTTCTCTGATTACATAAACCTTCCAACTATAAACACATCAGTAATTTGATATGCTGAATGATATTATCCATCTTGTCTGCAAGCTTCCTTGAACCAAACAGCACAGTCAACTTGTCTGTTTTGAAGCAAGTCATATTAAATAACCCATTGTCTTATATTACACCTCTTGAGCAGTTAGCCTCATGGTATGAGCCAGCAAGTCTGAGCTATAAACAGAGCTTGTTTGCAAACTTCAAACTTCAAGCTGATTACTGCTTTCCATTTATATTTTAAGAACTGAAGTCTGACTCCTACTTACAGCAAGAAGTTAAACAAAGGATACAAGTGTTGAAATGTATTCTGGACTGGGGGTGTATCGCAGAATATTAACTTCAGACCTGAACATGGACTGTGGATTAAATTTAAAATGCAGTTCTCGACAACAGATTCCTAGAGCTGTTAATTGAAAAACCAGACAATGTGAACTTTCATTTTGGTCGTCTGGTGTGTGGGCGCGAGGGAGGAGATGTGAAAGTTATATGTAATTTAAAGGAAGCATTGTAGATACATAGTAAATATAGAATTATCCTTTGATATTTAGCATATAAAATGCCAGGTAATGTTGCGTTGAACAGGCCACTTCCTCCGAAAGGATCTCAATATGATGCCTGCAGTGTCTCCTTTTGTTCAATAAAAGACTACTTCATATCTACCAACTGCATCTCTCCATTGACTTGGTTCACACTACAACAAGTAGTTGGAAGTTCACTTGCACTGTTTGATCTCAAAAGTAGAAGCTGCTGTGTTTAAAAAAATAAACTTGGGAACAAGAGACCCATTGGCCTAGGAAGCCCATGATGGAACTGGCCGAGTCTACAACTCCTAACGAAGTACAGAACAAATTCTCTCCTATGCTGCTTCTCTCATACTCTTTCTCTTGTGCCCTCTCTCTCTGTAAAGCACTATAATTACTTTACAGAAATAAGAAAAGTTATACATTTAAGAAACGTCTTGTTATCCACTTCTCTCTTCCCATTATGCTTAAGCTTCAGAGAACAAGCAGAATTAGAATCAGAATCAAGTTTTTTCATCATTGACTTATGTCATAAAATTTGTTGTTTTATGGAACATCATTTCTATCTCACTCCTCTATGCCTCCTCATTGCCATCTGAGATTCTCCCAGCAACAATGGTGACACTGGTGAATTTACAGATATTTTACTTTATTCAAACATTGATGTATGATATGTGCCTAGCCACATGGTTATGAGTGTAGAGGGTAGAGCTAAGCGTGCATCATTGACTGTTGATATTCATTGAGGAGACATTATCATTGAAGCAAGGAAGAGCATCGAAAAGGAGTTATTCTTTCTAACCCAACATTTAATTAGTGCAAATGATTTCAAAGTTCGCTCCAGCAGTAGCTGGAAGAGTTCCCAAAGAATTTGACTTTACTCTTTTGCCTGCTTGAGAATTATGCATAAATCATTACTGTGTGCCTAAAGAATATGCGGTGTCACAGACTGTTAAATTTGACAATTGTCTGGGTACTTAATAAATGGTGAAAAAAGAGTAACACGAGAGATTTAGAGACTTAGGAAGCCCCTATATATAGATCATTAAAATGCCATGGATTAAAATGGAAGATAATTGTAAAAGTTCTTGGAATGAAAACCATTACTTTTAGTAGACTGCATTACGAAGGGATAGAATTTATGCTCAAAGCCAGCTTAGAGTATACTGGAATAATGTGCATTATTGGGCGGCAGATCTTAGGAAGGAAACATGAGGAGGAATGGAACAATGACACCTCATATGTTACATTGCAACATAGAAGGCCATTTAGCCCATCATGGCTACACGGGCTTGAAAACATTCCTATTAGTCCCAATTCCCCACTTAATTGTTTGTAACGCATTCCCTTGCCCTATACTAGGGACAATAGACAACAGGTAACACATCCAGCAATAATCACTTCTCTGTACCTACCATTAAATACATCTTTTCCTCCTCACCTCCCTCTCCACTCTCTACATGACTCCCTTGTCCACTCATCCCTCTCCACTGATATACCTCCTGGTACTTATCCCTATAAGTGTGGCAAGTGATACATTTATCCCTAAACCTCCTCCCTCACCATCATTCAGAGGCCCCAGATAGTCTTTCCATATGATGCAACAGTTCACCTGCAAGTCTGTCAGGGTCCAGTGCACGTGGTGCAACCCCCTCTACGTTAGTGAGACTTGGCACAGATCAGGGGACAGCTTTGTTCTGCACTTATGCTCTGTCTGCAGCAAAGGGCAGGAATTCCCAATGGTCACTCATTTCGATTCCACTTCCCATTCCTATTCCAACAAGTCTGTCCAGAACCCCCTCCACTGTCGTGATGATTCCAAGCACAGGTTGAAGGAGCAATACCTTATATTTCATTCGGGTAGACTCCAACCTGATGGCAAGAACATCAATTTCTTTAACTTTCATTAATTACTCCCCCTTCTTTCTTTTTCCATTCCCTATTATGGTTACCCTTCTCTTCTCCTCACCTATCCATCACTTCTCTCCAGTTCCGCTCCTCCATCACTGGTCACTGTACTCTCCTATCAGATTCCTACTTTACCACTTCTCTATCTGCCACCTTTTAGCTTCTTACTTCCTCCTCCCTTCCCCACCCACACACCTTTCCCCTCACCTGGTTTCAACCATCACCTACCAGCTTATCCTCCTTCTCTCCCATCATCTTCTTATTGGGACATCTGAACCGTTCCTTCCCATTTCTGATGAAGAGTCTAAGCCTGAATCATTGACTGTTCATTCGCCTCCATGGATGCTGCCTGACTTGCTGAGTTCCTCCAGCATTTTGTATATGTTGACTCTTTGGGATTTGCGAGGAAGTCAGAGAAGCCAGAGAAAACATAAACAGTCACTGGGTGAACTTGCAAAGTTTACACTGTCAGTATCTGGGGTCTGAATTGAAGCAGGGGCATTGAAACTGTGCAGGTAAAGCACTAACCTTGACAGTCGCTTTGCTTGATCTCTATAAAAGTGTTCTCTGATTTGCTAATCCAGCTTTGTAGACATAACGTTATTTTCATTGGAGTTGTTTGCATTTCCAGATACTGACTCTGTTTACTAATATATCGATTCCTTGCATTTGAGATGTCGCTCAGCAACTGTACGCCAGTGAGGTTAGTGTTGGAACTGAGGATTTGATGAATGCCATTCTGATGTGCTTACACTTAGATGTTGGCACTTAAAATGTTTGGGACTGTTATGCTTACAAATGTTCATTTTCATTACAGCTCAGGGCCGGTGGAGCCGCATTGATGGAGGGAACAGTCAGTGATACAAGCTGGGACACTGTTCACTGTGTGCATCTTTCACAGCAAAGAGAAGGTCAGGTAGGCACAGTAAGCTATTATGCCTTACCCAGTGGCACAATTCTCATCAGTTTGCCAATTCTTAGTAAATGTTCCTGGAGTTTTTACTTCTTTTGGCCAATTGCTCTATAACCATACTCTTACTCATATCAATCCACATAGCCTGTTGTCTTTTTCTGACCGTGAGAAGGCTAAATGCTTTTTTATTAGCAAAAGGATGATTCTAAACCACTAGTTAACTGTTTTTTATTTCAGGCTGTAAAGTTAAAAACTTTAATGTTAGATTGGATGGATTCAGATTTATTAGAACAAATTGAAGTACAGTTTCAAGTTTCTGGGTGTCAAGCTCACTAAGGATCTAACCTGGTCCCAACATATCAATGCAGTTAAAAAGAAGGCAAGACAGCGACTATACGTCATTAGGAGTTTGAAGAGATTTGGTATGTCAACAAATACACTAAAAAAACTTCTATAGTTATACCGTGGAGAGCATTCTGACAGGCTGCATCACTGTCTGGTATGGGGGGTGAGGGGAGGGGCGGCTACTTCTCTGGACCGAAGAAAGCTGCAGGGAGCTGTAAATTTAGTCGGCTCCATCTTGGGTACTAGGCTACAAAGTACCTAGGACGTCTTCAAGGAGCAGGGTCTCAGAAAGGCAGCGTCCATTATTAAGGACCTCCAGCACCCAGGGCATGCCCTTTTCTCACTGTTACCATCGGGTAGGAGGTACAAAAGCTTGAAGGCACACACTTAGCGATTCAGGTACAGCTTCTTCCCTTCTGCCATCTGATTCCTAAATGGACATTGGATCCTTAGACACCACCTTACTTTTTTTCTAATAAATAATATTTGTTTTTTTTTGCTGAATAATTTTAATCCATTCAATATACATATACTGCATGCGATTTAGTTGTTTATTTTTTATTATGATTATTTTATTTTGGTTTTATTTCTTCTATATTACTGCTAAGTTAACAAATTTCACGTCACATGCCAATGATAATAAACCTGATTCTGATTCTGATTGTGATTGAAGCAACACAAGATAATCGAACGGCCAGAACAATAGATGGGATCTCATAGTAACCATTGAGTCCTTAAATTATTGCCATTAATTAGTCTATAATTTTGTCTTATCTAACATCTTAAATTCAGAAAATGTTCACTAAACGTATAAAAGCTAATAACCTTTGCATGTTTTCTAGTACTCTGAATCCTATGTATTGTGTATATTTTAACAGTGTTTTAAAAGTCACCAAGTGGAGCTATTGCTTAAGCTAATATTCTTAATATTAGAACTGTCATTGATATAATTAATCTCCTTCTACCTTGTCTTAAGCAAAACTTAAAGCTATTCCAATGTAATTAATATTTCAAGAATGAATCACACTTCTTCAGTTATGCACCAAGAACTATACTATGCTTAATCTCCTAGGTGCTACTAGAAAGGCTGTTGGGACAGCAGTTTCAGATAGATGAAAAGGTTATTTAAAATTGAAAGTGGTATGAATTATGTAGTGTAATTATGAAAGGAACATCTATAGTGTTTACACTTTTAAGGGACTTAGTAGCATTGATGAATAATTTATGGAAGTGAAAAAGTTCAGCTTGTTCAAAAGTCTGTAAACAACTTCATGCCATTTTATGTTTTTTTTTGTTTGTTTGCCCATGATGCTGCTGGCATTTAGGGCATCATTGAAGGTCCTCCATCTCTGTCTATCCTTGGCCATCTTCAGGGTCCTCGTTTCTGCCTCTGCAGTTCAGCACCAAGTTGTCTTTGGTCTCCCACGCCTCCGCTGTCCTTCAGGGGTCCAATAAAGTACTGTCTCAATGATGGAGTTGGCCTCTATTCTCATCATGTGCCAAATCCATCTCCAGCATTTCCTCATGATGCTTATGGTCTTGTCTTCTTGATGATGCTGAAGGAGTAGAGTTTGGCCGGAGATCTTTCTCAGACAGAAAATGCAGCTGATCTTACAAATGCTCATGGTATGGAATGATGACAGCATGACAAGGTCACTCATATTAATGCTTTATGCTTGTTGAGAAGGTACTGTTAGGGAAGAGCAAATAGGTCAATGCACTTTAGACAGACCCCTAATATATTGAGGTATCTTGCAGGAGGACTATCAAACAACACATGATATCATGCTGCATGAGGAGATATCTATCCAAATGACCAAAGTTAACTCAAAGAGGTAAGTTTTAAGGATGATTATAAAGAAATATAGATCTAGAGGCAAACAGGGCCAGGGAAGGAATTCCAGAGCTTTAACCCAGGCACATAAAGCCAGTTTACTTAGCGTAGTATTTAAAATACAAATGTTCACAAGGCTACAATCATTCCTTTCCCCCTGCCTTCTTACCCTGGTTTCTTCCCCTTTTCTTTCCAGTCCTGATGAAGTGTCTTGGCCCGAAACGTTGACTATTTATTCCTTTTCACAGATCCTGCCTGACCTGCTGTGTTTCTCCAGTATTTTTTTGAATATTCGGGTGAGCTCTTGTTTGTATTGGACAGACAACTGGAGATTGACCAGGAACACCTTCAAATAATCAATCTGGAGATGCCAAAGGCATCAAAGTTTCAACTCAGATAAACCAAGGAAGAGTGGACTTGGTAATATTAATATACTTAAACATGTGGAGCAAATTGTTTTGCTGGTGGAGTGATTGCTAGTTTACCACATTTACAACATCGAGGCTGGGAACAAAATGGTTCAACCTCATTCAGTTGTCAGAGAAAGGTGGCATGAGTTGCCATGACTAGAGCTTGTGGTGAGGACTGACAAGTGGCTTTGGTCTTTCTAATATATGGAAGAATTTTTTTCACGGCCTTCATCAAACAGATATTTAACAACAGGTCACATGAGAAAATATTAGGGCATGTGAACGGGTAGGATTATAACACCAGATTAAATTGCAAGTTATAAAACCTAAAACAGCTGGAGGAAAATTAATGAGGAAATCAAATTGTACCAGATATCCTTTGTGAACCATTTTATATTAAACATAAATTTCTCCTCTAATTCTTTCAATAGTAATGAGAAACTTTTATGGTATGTAAGGAACTGCCAGTTCACTATCAGCATGCTTCATGTTATTTTACCAGATAAACTTCATGCACGTTTGTAAGATAGAACAGTGGCATAAGAGAGGAGCTGGCCAGAATTGACTGGAAAATAACACCGGCAGGGACAATGGCAGAGCAGGAATGGCTGAAATTTCTGGAAGCAATTCAGAAAGCACAGGATATATACATCCCAAAGAAGAAGTATCCTAAAGGCAAGGTTACACAACTGTGGCCAACAAGAGAAGTCAAAGCCACCATAAATACAAAGAGAGGGCATATAATAGGGCAAAAGTTAGTGGGATTGGGATAGTGAAGACCCTAGCAGAATGGTGGAAGTTCTTGGTTTCAGGGCTCATGGAGTATGTGAAGTTACCATTACTAGAGAAAAGATTCTTGGGAAACTGAAAGGTCGGAAGTTAATTAAATCACCTGCACTAATGGTTTACACCTCAGGATTC
The DNA here is from genome assembly GCF_030028105.1 of Mobula birostris. NCBI lineage: Eukaryota > Metazoa > Chordata > Chondrichthyes > Myliobatiformes > Myliobatidae > Mobula > Mobula birostris. The sequence continues at coordinate 25,327,036 of NC_092393.1, forward strand.
AGAAAGAGGCGACTGAAGAGACTATGGAGGCATTAGTAATGATCTTTCAAGAATCACTAGATCCTGGAATGATTCAGGAAGACTGGAAAACTGCAAATGTCACTCCACTCTTCATGAAGGGAGAGAGGCAGAAGAAAGGAAACTATAGGCCAGTTAGTCTGACATCAGTGGTTGGAAAGATGTTGGAGTTGATTATTAAGGATGAGGTCTCAGGGTACTTGGAGTCACATAATAAAATAGGTCTATAGTCTGCATGGTTTCCTCAAGGGAAAATCTTTTGGTCTTATGGTTTTATGGTCTTTGGTTGACTACAGTGAACGGTGAATTAATTCCAAAAGAAACAAAGATTGGTGAACTAGGAACTTTGTCTGCAGAAGACTGACTGTTGAAATGATATTTGAGAAATAATGCAATGTTGGAAACCCAGAGGCCATTTTTCATTTACTGTCTTGTAAGTTTGAAAACTCTTCAGGGTATCATGCATTGAAAGGAGATTATATAATTCCATCCTAGAAAAGGTTGGCATGAAACCAATACTTCTGGAAGCCATTATCCAAAGGAAACTTTGCTATTTTGGACACATCTCAGGAACTGATGACGCACTGGAACGCACTGTGCTTGAAGGCAGAGTAGAAGGAAGTCGCTCCCGAGGCAGACAGAGGACAACCTGGATCGACAACATCAAGAAGTGGACCAGTCTCATCGCCAGAGATGCAAGAGGTTCGACTGCCGATAGATCGCAGTGGAAGAATGTGGTTGCCCAGGCTCCGGCAGAGTATGGCACATGATGATGAAGTTTGAAAAACATTCAAATGTAAAATACACAAATGTTTAAAATTAGTCAGAATTTTCAAAGTAAAATTTGAAGCTTCCTGTCAAATGTCCTTTAAACCCCATGTTGCTGATATTGTTGGTTGCTGCTCAGGAGTCGAATTCTCTTCTGAGACAGAAAAGAATGCTTCCAAGTTACGTTATAAGCATAACCAAAGGTGATTCAGTGTTATAGCACAAATGATGTATTGCACTCTAGAAAGAGATAACTGGCCTAAATGATAACTGCCAATGGCACTGACTTTAACAATCATGAAGTGCTTTGAGCAGCTGGTAATTGATTGTAAAAAACCTTCCAGCTGCATTGGACCCTTTCCAGTTCACCTACCCCTCAAGGTGGTCCATTGATGATACTGTAGCCTTGGCCCTCCACTCCGTCCTGCCCCAGTGATGCTTCATTCGCCAGGATGTTGTTCATCGACTTCAACTCAGCATTTAAAATGATAATCCCTCAAAGGCTGGCAGGTAAGCTGTCTTCATTGAGGATAGCACAGCTCTCTGTAACCGGATCTTGGAGTTCTTGACGGAAAGACCCTAGTCAATCCAAGTTGACAGCAACATCTTACGCTCTGTAGCACTGAGCACTGGTGGCTCCCAGGGCTGTGTGCTCAGCCACTGTTGTTCCTGCTTCCTACTCATGATTGTGCTGCCAGATCCAGCTCAAACAGCATCGTCAAGTTCATTGATGATACAGCTGTGGTTGACTTCATCAATAACAATGGTCAGTTGGCATACACAGTGGAGGCAAATGGGCTTGGCAGATGGGGCAACAATAACAACCTGAGTCTCAATGTGGACAGCACAAAAGAGATGCTTGGTGACTTTAAGGAGGTGCAGGTCCACTACTCTCCCTTGCACATCAATGGCTCTGCCAATGGAGAGAATGAAGAGCACAAGGTTCCTTGGTATGCACATAATGGGCAATCTAACCTGGACCCACAACACCTCCTCACTAGCCAAGAAGGCACAGTAGCATCTAAACTTACTGAGGAGATTGAGGCCCGAAAAGTTGCCCGCCCCCGTTCTAACAATTTTCTACAGGAACACAGTCTGTCCGGCTGTCACTGTATGGTACGGAAACTGTATGGCATCAGAGCAGAAGACCGTACAGAGGACTGTAAGCACTGCTGAGACGATCACCGGAGTCTCCCATGTGACATTTACGTGAGTGTTGTATTCGAAGAGCACGAAACATTGTTGAGGATCAACACTGCCCATCCCACAATTGCTTTGGCCCACTGCTGTCAGTATGGAGGTAGAGGAGCATCAGGACTAGGACTTCCAGATTGGGTAACAACATCTTCTCTCAGGCAACTAGACTAATGAATGCCCTGCCACCACTGAGGTCTTGTCACTAAGACAGTGAGCTGTTTACTGCTTATTATTTACCTGTATTGCACACTACATGCATTTTAAGTGATAATTTTTTCACTCATTTATGGTAATACTTTGCTTTATGTGCTGTGTGTGATCTATGTTTTATGGATACACCGCCGTCCGGAGGAACTTCGTTTCGTTTGGTTGTATCTAAGTACAGTCAGATGAGAATAAACTTGAAATGGAACTTGAATTTGAAAGGAATAGTTAGAGCTGGTGATATCCTGGCCAGAATCTATTCTTCAAACAACATCTAAAAGTAGATAATCCACTCATTTGTTTAATGGTCACTTATGGATGATTATGTATAGTATCAATTTTATACTACAATCCTGACATTGGAATACTTAAACATGTAAAAAAATACTTAATTTGGACTAAAACACTCAAAGTTTGCGAGAGCTGCTATATAATGTATATATGAAAGATGCCTTTCGTTAGAAGTACAACATACATTTCGCCCTTTAGCATTTAGAATACTCCCTGCAGCTTTTGTGTGCATAGTTCTCTCTCCAGTCTTAAGGAAAGGAATATTATGCTCTCCTACATATAGAATTTTAAAAATATTTATAATAACACCCTAAAGGCTTATAATTTGAAGCTGTCCTTCAACTGGTAGGATTTTGGAGTCAATGCCTATTGCAACCTTCCTAGGTTAGCAAAAGTAAACTACGTTATTACAGTCCTGGAAGAAATTTGTTTAAACCTAATCAGGGATGAATGGTAGCAAGAGGGTTGAAGTGCATGTGTGAATTTGGACTTTGAGAATCATTACTGAATCCAAGAGATTATAGTTTTCAAGTGAGATGAAATTTATCATAATCAAATTACTGGCCCATTCAGTGGCGGCATTTACGGGTGTGGCTTACTTAACAAAGCTAATAGCATTAGTTTATTCTGAGTGCTTAGTGTCCCGCATGAATAAAGGATTCTTCCTTTTTACTTCTTGACTAAATTGGATGAAGTATTTGACCCTGATGTGCTGAGTAGCTAGGTTCTTGGGTTCCTCTCTCCTTTATGGAACCATTGTCTAATTTTTAAGAACTGCACTGTCTGGCACAGAACCCTTTCCAGCGTCAATTGTATACTCAGTGGCCATCTTATTAATTATCTCCTGTATCTAATGAAGTAGCTGCCAAGCGTACGTTTGTGGTCTCCTGCTGTTGTAGCCCATCCGCTTTAAGGGTCACCGTGTTATGCATTCAGAGATTCTCTTTTACGCACCACTGTTGTAACCCATAGGTACTTGAATTACTGTTGCTTTCCTGTCAGCTTGTACCATTCTGTTGTACGTGAAAATCTGAGGGGGTCAACAGTTTCTGAGAAACTCAAAATACCCCGTTTGGTATCAACAATCATTCCACGGTCAAAGTCATTTAGTTCAAATTTCTTCCCCATTCTGATGTTTGGTCTGAACAGCTGAATCTCTTGATCATGTCAACGTGCTTTTGCAGTGGCATGCAAAAGCTTGGGCACCCCTGGTCAAAATTTCTGTTACTGTGAATAGGTAAGCGAGTAAAAGGTGAACCCTTTTTTCCAAACATACCTTTGTTCATTGTGGCCAAAAAGTTCTATTTTAACTTCATCAGTCGACAGGACTCGTTTCCAAATTACATCAGGGTTGTTTAGACAACACACATCAAAGTTGCTGGTGAACGCAGCAGGCCAGGCAGCATCTCTGGGAAGAGGTACATTCGACGTTTCAGGCCGAGACCCTTCGTCAGGACTAACTGAAGGAAGAGTTAGTAAGAAATTTGAAAGTGGGAGGGGGAGGGGGAGATCCAAAATGATAGGAGAAGACAGGAGGGGGAGGGATAGAGCCAAGAGCTGGACAGGTGATTGGCAAAGGGGATACGAGAGGATCATGAGACAGGAGGTCCGGGGAGAAAGACAAGGGGGGGGGGAACCCAGAGGATGGGCAAGGGGTATAGTCAGAGGGACAGAGGGAGAAAAAGGAGAGTGAGAGAAAGAATGTGTGTATAAAAATAAATAACAGATGGGGTACAAGGGGGAGGTGGGGCATTAGCGGAAGTTAGAGAAGTCGATGTTCATGCCATCAGGTTGGAGGCTACCCAGATGTTCATGCCATCAGGTTGGAGGCTTGTTTAGATGTTCCTTAGAACCTTTTGAATAGAACCTTTTGGCCACAATGAGCAAAGGTATGTTTGGAGAAAAAAGGTGCAGAATTTCATGAAAAGAACCCCTCTCCAACTATTAAGCATGGGGGTGGATCGATCATGCTTTGGGCTTCTGTTGCAGCCAGTGGCACGGGGTACATTTACTGGTAGAGGGAAGAATGAATTCAATTAAATACCTGCAAATTCTGGAAGCAAACATCACACCATCTGTAAAAAAGCCGAAGATGAAAAGAGGATGGCTTCTACAACAGGATAATGATCCTAAACACACCTCAAAATCCACAATGGACTACCTCAAGAGGCGCAAGCTGAAGGTTTTGCCATGGTCCTCACAGTCCCCCAACCTAAACATCATCGAAAATCTGTGGATAGACCTCAAAAGAGCAGTGCATGCAAGACGGCCCAAGAATCTCACAGAATTAGAAGCCTTTTGCAAGGAAAGAAGGGTGAAAATCCCCCAAACAAGAATTGAAAGACTCTTAACTGGCTACCGAAAGCGTTTACAAGCTGTGATACTTGCCAAAGGGGGTGTTACTAAATACTGACCATGCAGGGTGCCCAAACTTCTGTTTCAGGCCCTTTTCCATCTTTGTTATTTTGAAAATGTACAAGATAGAAATAAAGAAAGTTTTCTTGCTTAAAATATTAAAGAAATGTGCCATCTTTAACTTTATGCCTTTTGGAAATCCGTTCATCTTTTACTCACTTAGCTATTCACAGTAACAGAAATTTTGACCAGGGACGCCCAAACTTTTGCATGCTACTATATGCATTAAGTTGCTGCCACATGTTTGGCTGATTAGATATTTGTATTAATGAGTATGTGGACAGGTGTAGCTAATAAAGTGGATACTGAGTGCCTGTGAATGCATTTTGTAATGATATTATTTTTTCTGATTCTGTCCTCAGAATAGAATTGTATAATAGTGAGGTTATTAGAAAGGTTGCAACAAGTAAACTGTAATCAATCATTCTTCCACTATTTATATTTAAGATCTATTAACAAAAAGATTGTGTACAGGATTGTGTACAGGATTGAGCAAAGCACAGGCTATGAACTACATAAAATATAATATATCTATCTATATAAATATGTATATATTATATTATATTATATTATATATATCTGTAACTGTCAAACATTTTTAATTGTCACAGTGGCAAATTCATTATTGTATATTCAGCTTGTTAGTTTATACTTAAAAGTTTGCATTTTTATGGTCCTGGTAACTATATAAGGTGAAAGCAGAAGAGGATTTGTGGTCTCCTGAGTAAACAGCAGGACCAAATTGTTATGTCAAAAATAATTTAAAAAATACACACAGGAAATACAAAGCAATCAGTAAATTCCTTTCTTACATTCATAGTGTCATCAACCCAATAAGTGTTAATTACTAATTCACAAGGGCACTCATGCATCTTCTTTGAACAATATATACATTCATCATGTTTTGGAATCCATTTGTTCATCCCAGCCTGTCAAACTAATAAATAGAGCCAAGGAGAGGTGCGAGATGGTCAAGATGGCAAATAAGATTGAGAGTAGAGTGAGGACATTTGAAAATGCAATATGTTGTAGCGTGGATGAAATGACCAGAGAGACAGAGTCACTGGTAGATACAAAGCAGCTTCTTTATTCGACACAACAAGGTACAACAGGCATCATACGAACGGAGACGCTTTTGGTAGAAAGGTCTGCTGGCCCAATGTGGGCTCAATATTTATATGTTAAACACAAAGGCAATCACTACTTAAAAAGTTATAGACAATGCTTCCTTTTGAAGCTACATACAAAACATCTCACCTTCTGACTTCATCCTTTCCTTCCGATGTCTGGGTTGGTATCCACAGCCCTTAGGAATGCAAGTTAAATCCACAATACATTTATTGGGAATTTTACGTGTTAACATAGAGGACAATTAATATTATAAAGTATAGATATTACTCTCTTCGAAACTACCTGTAAACTTCATACTTCCATCCACAGCATCCGGCTAATATCCTGATACTTACAGCTTTTAGGAAATGCATTGTTGTGAACCCAATCCACAGTACTTTGTCAAATAGTGGACTGGTGGCCAGAGTCATTTAAGTGTAAATGAATCACCTACCCAAAAACTCACTCTAACAGTCCCTCCTCTTGACCCTCCTGGACAAAAAATTAAATTTGTACCAGAGCTGCTCAAATAGGGCAGCAAAAATGCCCTGTCTCGAATTTCCATCCCCCCCCAACCCCGATTTTGTGTGCCTCGATATCTATCCTAGCATTCCCTAATCGGTACCTACCAGATGTTAAGCAGGGAGGCTGTTCCAAGTCTTTAGAAATGTGGTTCCTTCCATGTGCCTGTTGGCTCTTTCCCTGCAGGCTGACTGCAGCTTAATCACATTCATTTGTCTTCAGCCCTTTATCCTCTGGTCTCTGAAACTCTCCTTCCAGGAGCACTCACAAGCTCTTTCATCGATGTACAGAAAGGGGTTGGGGTGGCCTCTACGTAAACGTCTGCAAGGACCTCTCCCTGGTGGCACCCCCTTCCGAACTGGCCCAACTGTTGAAAAGGGCCCAGCTCCTCAGTCTGGGGGTGACTGTTTCCAGATGCCGTGTGCAGTCTGAAATGCCATCGAAGTGGTGGAACTTGCTGTCTCTCCTTCAACTCAAAAATCCCTCCCCATCTATTTCCCAATAAATTTCTATGCTATGATATAAAAATTAATCATCTACCTTCAGCAACCAGTTTTCTTTACAGAGTACCATCATCATCACACTTTAGCAGGCTATTCATGGTTTTCCAACATGTTCTCAGTGTCTTCTGCCACACTCTCGGCGTTCCCTGCCTTTGCGTTTTCTCCAGGTAAATTTTCATCAGCTGTGGTCAGGTCTGGCATGGCCGGCTGGTGTTCCTCTCTTAGGTTCTCTGTAATTACATGGTTACTGGGTACACTTGATTCCCCGCTCTGTCTGTGGGAGCAACAAGAGGGTGAGTTGTATGTTTTAACCTGAGTCCAGTGTTTCCACTGGCTGCCTCGCCGAGTCTGTACACAGACACACGTATCATTGGTTAAGAGTACCGTCTGTGGTCCTATCCACCTGGGGGCAAACCCCGGCCTTTCTGGCAGCACCCTCACCATAACTTGGTCGCTGGGCTGTGGAAGGACTATCCCCTCTCCCTCTGGCTCTCTCTGATCAGCGATTCGCTGCTGTTGTTTCGCTCGGTCCTTCAACACTTTAAGTTGGTCACATATTGGGTCATTCTATTCTGTAAGCCCCAGGCTCCTCGCAACCCGTAATTACCCCATAAGGGTGTCTTCATAGGGGCTAAAACCCAAAGTGCAGTTCGGGGTTGTGCGCAATCTCATCAGGGTTCCTGGTAATACATCAACCCATGGCTTTCCTGTCTCAGCTATAGTTTTGGCTAACGCATTCTTGATTGTTCGGTTCATCCTTTCTACCATCCTTGAACTCTGGTGGTGGTAGGGTACGTGGAACCGCTGCCGAATCCCTAGCAGTCAGCACATTTCCATCATCACTTTCCCCATGAAATGTGCTCCCTGATCTGAATCCACCTGAACTGGGGTTCCCTACCTTGGGAGGATTTCCTGAACAAGGATCCATGCAGCGGTGCAGGCTGTGCAGTCCCTTGTTGGGAAAGCCTCTACCCACAGGGTGAAGTGATCCATAATTACTAGACAGTAGCTTTTCCCCCTGCTTTTTGGCAGGGGCCCTGTGAAGTCTATCTGGACGTTTTCCCAGGGTCCCCTCGGCCGAGGCTGATTTGCCAGCTGTAGTTTTTTGCCCTTACCAGGATTACGTTGGGCACAAATGATACAACGGCGGCAGAATTTCTCAACATCCCTGCCCATCCCTGGCCACCACCAGTCCTGCTGGAGGGTTGTGATCATGCTCTGATGCATCGCACCGTGATATAACTTTAGTAGTATCTGTCTAATACAGGGTGGGGCCACCGCAACTCTTTCCTCCCTGTGTGTCCAACACCCACCTGGTCCCTCCTTTGCTCCTTTTCTCCTCCATTTTTCCTTCTCTTCTGCCTCTACCTCTTCATATAATTTTACTAAGCTGGCTTCTGTCATTTCCTCCTGCACACTTGCAATTTCAATTGCCTCTTGTTCCCCTGCTGTCTTATTCGCAGTAATGTCTGCCCTCGGAGGAACTGGGAAAACTTTATGTTCTGGAGTGGCCGCAGTCTCTCTGAGTATCCCCTGGTGTTTTTGTTCCTTTGCTATACCCTGAACAGTGGTCAGTGTGTCAGTTTGTATAAGGTCTTGCTTAGGGGGTTTATACAGACCCTCCTCTCCTTTAACTGGGTCTATCTTTACTTGACCACAAGCTTGCTTGTGTTTAGCCCACACTGCTGGGAACTGCTGACAAGGTAACCCATAGACCCCATTCGGGCTGCAGTCTCTGATGATTGGGGCAGCTGCGACTATGCTAGGCAGGTTGTGTATTCTGTCAGTTGTATGCGTTCGCTGCCCCCGACTTGTCCATATTATTTCTCCCTTTCCCGAATCTATAACAGCTCTTGCTTCCCGTAGGATGTCTATTCCAAGGATCGTGCCCTCATTATTTGGACATACCCAGAAATATACTGGAAGCTGCACTCCCCCGATTTCTAGTATTTGCTTCTTGCTTCTTTCTGCTTTTACTGTTTTCTCTCCTACACCCCTGATAGAACTGGCCTGTCTGGTTGTTGGCAAGGGTAGGTCAGTTATCGATACTGATGCCCCTGTGTCCACTAACATATTGCATTGCCATCCCCCTAACAATGCCGTTGTGTACATCTGCAGGTCACCAGCACTGGCAGTGGAGCCCGCTGCCACATCTTTTTCTGCCCTAAGAGGCGCCGTTACTAACTCTTTGATCTGATCGACAGTCAGACTGGTTGCTAATGGGGTGAGTGACTGGGTGTCTGCCATGACCTTCGCCTGGGTTTTCCCCCTCCCTTTTGGACACTGTCTCCAGCCATGTCCCAATAGGCCACAGCTGCAGCATATCAACTCCTTCACCGTCTTAAATCTGGCCCGGCAGTCCCTTGCTAGGTGCCCTGGCTGCCGGCAAGAAAAACAAACTCTCTGGGACATCACAGTAGTTGCATTCACTATACTCACTTTACGATTTCTCTTGCCTTTTCTTTGGTCTACCTCACTGGCTCACGAAACTATCGCAGAGTAGTCGGACCCCACCGCTAAGCCTAAATCTAAAAATTCCTGGTGGGCTGAGCTCAGGCCTTCCTTCAGCATTTTTAGAAAGACTAGGTCGTCCCTCCCTGGATTATCCAACTGGGAATACTCCTCGTACACTTGATATTTACGTTCTTCATAATCCATGGCTGTCTCATCAACACTTTTTGAATCACTGCCATTATCGTTCCCCAGCTACTCTCGCCTCCCACCAGTCACTGCCTCACTTCCCCTTTAAAAGAGTGATATCTTTCTTCATTACTGGCACTCCCGGTAGTTGCCCATGTACCATCCCGCACCCGCTGGGCCATACTGTCCCACATACTCCTTGGGCACTTTGCTTTCACTAACACATGTATACCTTTAGGGTGCATCTGGTGAATTTCAACCATTTCGTCGAGTTTACGCGAGAATTCTGAATTGCCACAGGCGACTTTAAGTGAGGGGAACTCAGACAAGATGTTCTGTTTCTCCCCGGGGGTGAAGGGCTTATGAATGGTCGTAATCAAGGTCAAGGGCTGGCTCAGGTCATCAGGGTTCTCAACCTGGCATCGTCTGACCTCAATAGATACCATTCTAGTAGATCTATCTGGATAAAACCTCTCCCTGAGATATCCCCACACTACGCAAACTATCAAAGATGGGTAGCAGTTAAACAGTACAAACTTAAAACCGCAGAGTATGTATTCCACAATCTGCCACTTTTGAGTACCCGAACTCATGATGCCTGCTGTATTCCTTTGCACCACACTTGCAAACGCATACACTAAAATGCAGCTCCCTGAACGAGTATACGCACCCCTACTCTGGCATCTCGAAGCATACCATTGGTTACCACCTTTCGCAGCTGGTGGTCCAAGTCTCACCAAGTTAACCAAGTTAACATGCAAAGATTCCTCTTATATAAACATACATGCACACACACACACTACTTTTATATCTACCAGTTCAGCTTTCCACGTTCGTGATACCTCATGTTCCTGTGTACCACCGACCGAACAGATCCAAGTTTGAGTGTTATTTTAGAAAATTACTCACCAACTTAGACTGCTGGGAACGTTGGCCACATGACAGGTCACGAAGCATCCCACTCCTGACACCAAATGTTGTAGGGTGGATGAAATCACCAGAGAGACAGAGTCACTGGTAGATATAAAGCAGCTTCTTTATTCGACACAACAAAGTACAGCAGGCATCATACAGACGGAGATGCTTGTGGTAGAAAGGTCTGCTAGGTCAATGTGGGCTCAATATTTATATGCTGAACACAAAGGCAATCGCTACTTAAAAAGTTATAGACAATACATAGACAATGCTTCCTTTTGAAGCTACATACAAAACATCTCACCTTCTGACTTCATCCTTTCCTTCCGATGCCAACATGTCTGGGTTAGTATCCACAGCCTTTAGGAATGCAAGTTAAATCCACAATACATTTATTGGGAATTTTACGTGCTAACATAGAGGACAATTTATATCATAAAGTATAGATAATACTTTATAATATTGATATCCAGAAAGAAAGAGAATCCTATCTGCAGGTTGAGAATAAACGGGGAAGACATAAAACAAGTACAGAATTTTTGCTACTTAGGAAGCTGGGTGACATCAGATGGCAAGTGCGACTTGGACATTAAAAAAGGAATAGGGATGGCGAAAGACACCTTTACAAGAATGAGGAGTGTACTGACCAATACTAAACTAGGCATGACAACCCGCCTCAGAGTACTGAAATGTTAAGTTTATACAGTTATCTTATATGGCTCAGAATGTTGGACAATATCTAGTAACATGAGGAAACGAATTGTAGCAGCAGAGATGTGGATTTTGAGGAGGATGCAAAGAATATCATGGACGAAATAAATATCTAATGAGGATGTCATGAACAGAGCAAACACAAAAAAAGAAATAATGTATGAGATCATGAAAAGGCAACGTAACTTCATTGGACATGTGATTGGGAAAGAGGAGTTAGAATGCATGGCAATTGTGGGAAAAATTGAAGGGAAGAAAGCAAGAGGAAGACAAAGACAGATGATGATGGAGACAGCAGCCAGAGAACTGGACATGAATACCGATGAATTGATCCACTTGACCCGAAACAGGAGTGCGTGGGCCATGGCAGTCAAAGCTCAAACTGGGCATGGCACCTGATGACGATGATGATAGATAATACTGTCTTCGAAACTACCTGTAAACTTCACATTTCCATCCAGAGCATCTGGCTAGTATCCTGATACTCACAGCTTTTAGGAAATGCATTGTTGTGAAATCAGTCCACAGTACTTTGTCAAATGGAGGACTGGTGGCCAGAGTCATTTAAGTATAAATGAATCATCTACCCAAAAACTCACTCTAACACAATAGATTGTGTTGGGTAAATTCCAATTCCTGGGATGGCTAACAGATGGATATTGGAGAATTAGGGTCATGGAAGCATTACTCCTATTCCTAGTTCTCAAGCATTTTTGGATGGGTGCTTACTAGTCTCCTTCTAGAGAACGTTCTCCCTTTAGCTACTGGATCTTCTGAACCAAAGGTATTTGTTTGGAAGAAATAAAACTGGAAGGGAGATAAAATCTGAGAAACAATCTTATTAAAATATGCAAATGAACATAAATGCTTGTGAGAGAGTTGGTTGCTCACCTTTTTGTCAATTCTACCCTTGTCAAAACTGCAAATGGATAAATTCAAGGAGTTTGGATTTGCGACTGTGATTTTTAAAAATCTCTCCACTAGGCCCAGAGATGCTGACTTTGATGGTTGAAATGTTTCATTTAATCTTTTTCTTCAAGCTTCTAATCGTTTTCCTTTAACAATTAGAGCAAGTCCATTCCACAAGGAGAAACCATCTCAATTTTATCTCACAAGTAACTTCAGATCAAAGAGTTAGTAACGGCGTCCCTTACGGCGGAAAAAGATGTGGCAGCGGGCTCCACTGCCAGCGCTGGTGACCCGCGGATGTACACAATGGCATTGTTAGGGGGACGACAATGCAATATGTTAGTGGACACAGGGGCATCAGTATCGATAACAGACTTACCCTTACCAACAACTGGACAGGCCAGTTATATCAGGAGTGTAGGAGGGAAAACAGTAAAAGCAGAAAGAAGTGAGAAGCAAATACTAGAAATTGGGGGAGTGCAGCTTCCAGTGTATTTCTGGGGTATGTCCAAATAATGAGGGCACGATCCTTGGAATAGACATCCTATGGGAAGCAGGAGCTGTTATAGATTTGGGAAAGGGAGAAGTAATATGGATGAGTCAGGGGCAGCGAACGCATACAACCAACAGAATACACACTTCGCCTCGGTTTTCCCCCTCCCTTTTGGACACTGTCTCCAGCCATGTCCTGATAGGCCACAGCTGTAGCATATCAACTCCTTCACTTTCTTAAACCTGGTCCAGCAGTCCTTTGCTAGGTGCCCTGGCTGCCAGCAAGCAAAACGAACTCTCCGGGACATCACAACAGCTGCATTCACTATACCCACTTTATGATTTCTCTTGCCTTTTCTTTGGTCTATCTCACTGGTCCACAAAACTATCGCAGAGTAGTCAGACCCCACTGTTATGCCTAAATTTAAAACTTCCTGGTGGGCTGAGTTACTTGTTGCTTCCAGCTAAACTTGGAAAATGGAACAATAATTGACACATATTTATAACAACACATGACAAATATGTAAAGGCAGATGAGAAGAGAAGTGTGTAACAATTTGGTTCATATTCCTCAAATAAAACCCAATAAGCTCCCTTACCAGTTACCATCCCATGTCTACACCATGATAATCTCCTACATGAATTTCTATGTTGGTTCTGATCTTAAAACTTGTGTTATTTCTATTGTTGTATCTTTGCTTGATACAGAAATAAGAAATAAATGCTCAATGTTATAGATTCATTTAATACATGTCTAATTTGGTGAGGGTAGCAGACACCAACAGAATCAACAAACTCATTAGTAAGGCCAGTGATGTTGTGGGGATGGAACTGGACTCTCTCTGACGGTGGTGTCTGAAAAGAGGATGCTGTCTAAGTTGCATGCCATCTTGGACAATGTCTCCCATCCACTACATAATGTACTGGTTGGGCACAGGAGTACATTCAGCCAGAGACTCATTCCACTGAGATGCAACACAGAGCGTCATAGGAAGTCATTCCTGCCTGTGGCCATCAAACTTTACTGCTTCCTTGGAGGGTCAGACACCCTGAGCCAATAGGCTGGTCCTGGACTTATTTTCTGGCATAATGTACATATTACTATTTAACTATTTATGGATTTATTACTATTTAATTATTTATGGTGCAACTATAATGAAAACCAATTTCCCCCAGGATCAATAAAGTATGACTATGACTATGACTATGATTATTTACACCTGCCCTCAGGCTATTCATGGAGTTCTGATTGATTAATGTTTAGAGTGGAACTTTGGGAATTCATGAAGCATGGATACCACCATAATACCAAGGCATGCATTTAAAGTGAGAGGGAGCCATTTTGAAGGAGATGTGAGGGGTGAGTTTTTGCACAGAGAGTGTGAGTACCTGGAATGTGCTGCCTGGGGTAGTGGTAGAAGCAGATACATTATGGTCTTTTAAGAGATGCTTAAATAGGAACAGGAATGTAGGAAAATATTCTATAAATTTAACGGTAAAATAGAAATCATCTTTTCCAATGATGTTCACTCAAAGTGAAAGGAGTTACTAATGTTTACAATGCAAGGGTGCTGTTCCAGAACTCCTTAACTTGGTACTGGTGCCTTTAATTCAGAGATCATCTTTAGGCGCTAAAAGTAGGTCACACATGTGTCACAAAATCATTCGAGACAAGGTTGTTTCAAAGGTGGAGTGATACCACAGTACAAACATAAACATGAGGATTGATGGATTGAACTTGTGTATGATTGGCACTTTGATCGAGTGTAGCTGTGTAAATTTCATGGCTTCATTTCATATTTATCAGTGTCTTCCATTTGAAATCTTTGAACTCATCTGTGACTCTGCACAGATGAGATGCTTTCATGCAAGTAGAATGCTCTTGGTTTTCTTCAAAGTAAATATTTCTAACACCTTCAAAGTGCTAGATGGCCAAAGATTTGTGTATCCATTGAGGGTATTGAAAAGTGCATACATAGAAGCTTATTACTATTTGTATATAAATGGTGAATCATTTACATTCTCCTTACAACCTGGTACTCCAGCTACAGTGCTGTCGGCAAAAAAGCCTTGCAGAGGGTGGTTAGGGGAGCAGAGAAGGTTATTGGGGTCTCCCTACCTTCTGTCCAAGACCTCTTTCAGAGTTGATACCTCCAGAAGACACGGTACATCATTAAAGACCCCTCCCACCCTCTCCATGAACTGTTTGTTCTTCTGACAGCAGGCAAACATTACAGGAGCATCAAAACTAAAACCACAAGGCTACTAAACAGCTTCCTTCCACAGGCAGTCAGACTGCTAAATAGCTGCTCTACCTGACTCTGCTTTGGACACTTTTAACTTGCACTGGACACTTATAACTTGATTTTAACTGACATGTGCCTGTTGTGTTTTACTATTTATTGTTATGTTTATTATTTAGTGTTGCGTTTGTTATGTTATGATTGCACTGTTCCTGGGAAACACTGTCTCATTCTGCCCTGCAGAGCTGATGTACGGTTAGAATGACAATAAAGTTTTTTGAATCTTGAATCTTTTTTTTGAATCTTGAATCTTATTCTCATGAGTTAATTTAATGAAGCTTGTAGGTGTTCAAATACTTATTGATTCTTTGTATTACCATGTTTAATTAGGTCATTTGTAATTTTTCTTGTAAATACTACTTATATGATGCCATATGCCAATGATGCTACTGTAAGTAAATGCTTTTTTACAACTCTTTGTAAATGTACTTGGGAATATGAGAATAACCTTGACTAAGACTTTGACTACACTATGGAGAATGCAGTGAATGAGAGCTGATTTATAAGAGTGATTGAAATTTAAGAATATCCAGATTAAAAGGAATTAAGTTCTCCTTTCAATAGTATAGTTCATTGGTCACAATACTGATGCATTATTTACTCTTGGGCTTGGCCATTAGGGGATGCTATGGTAAAGCAACTCGATCCTCTTTTAAATATAGTTTACTTTTGCATCAAATCAGTACTGAGTTCAAGTTTGTTGTCATTCAACCATACACATGTATACTGTCAAACAAGACAATGGTCCTCTAGACTAAGGTGCACAACACATTACATATAACTCACACACTTAACATATAAAATAATATTACCACAAGTCAATTAACAAATAATAAGGTACACATAAGATACAAGTTAAAAAGTAGACTGCATGATGCTGCATTGCTTCATATGTGATGTGGCAAGGAGCTCAATAGTCTTACAGCCGAGGGGCCAGACATGTCAAAGATATGAGATTCAAAAGATCTCTGTGATGATCTGTTCATTAAAAATTTTATGTCACGGGACCTTGATCAATGTCCAGACATAAAGTATGAACAGAAGGAGGATGAAAATTAAGCTTGCCAACATTTAACTGGGGCAGATCTTCCAGTCTTACCCTCTTCAATAGCAACTATCCCTATATCTCCTGGCATAGTCCTCAGAAGAGAGACCAACTCCTACCCTTTCCATGCTGTCCAGCTCAGTATAGTGCCTTCCCCAACATAAGCGGCCAGCCACATTGACAGAAGCCCAGCCACAGTCTTACTGGCTGCAAGGCTGTCACTGAAATTACACGTTGGTGGCAGTCCTTTGGCATAGTGTTCAAAATCATTAGAATGTTATTAAAAATAAAAATATCAAAGAAACAATTATATTATTTGGAAGAAACACAAAAGTATACATAAAATTTTAAAAGCAATTAAATATAATGAACAGTGCGTTTGCTATTCTCCTGGCATTCCTCCTTCCCAATCATTTCACTGTACAGCCTCAGTGAGCAGGTCTCTGAGCCTGAGAACTGGGATACTGTATCTGGGGTAATTCATGTTCCCCACGGGCTGTCTACATTCACAATACAAGGGCAACTAGCAGCATGGACAGTGTAGCAGAAAATATTGGCTCATGCTTCATCTTGGAAGATGCCTGCCTCTGTCACACAGAAGCTTTGGAAGCAAGATAAAGGTTTGTCCTATCACAGCTGCTCAGTGAAAAACTAACAGACCCAATTGCCACAATAGAATAGATGCAATTTGGTAAAATAAAAGTAAACCCTAAATAAACTGCTGACTGGCTCACATTTACTGCTGCATAATGTGATGCAAATCCCTGCAATATATATTAGGAATTGCATATGTTATGTGACTGGAGCAGAGCTGATAAGATTAGTTCAGACCAGAAGGAAGCCCTGAAGAAAAATCACTTACTTTTTCTATCAAGCCTTTCTTTCCACAGCCTCCCTTCTGCCAGTGCTTTGATCACATATCCCTCATATCCAGAGGGAATGTTCTCTATGAATACTCTCTGATTCCTAGTAGCATAAATGCCAAAGTTATCATTTATCTTCCAGCATCTCAGCCTCACATCTAACTTACATAAACTTTTCTCAGTAAAGATCATATTCTGCTCCTCTGTGATATGAATCCTGTTATGTCTACCCTGATTATGTGTCTGTACTTTCTTTTTCAAGCCTTTTTATATTTGAAGATGAATCACTTTTATCAACATCACACAATCTCAGCTAAGATTTGGCCTTTCTGACTGTTGTTTGCTGTAAACTCAATATCGTGCTGGTCTGTTTTCATTGTTGCACTTTCTAAGTGTGTTGCAAGTATGCAGTGTAAATTTTTAAATAATTTTCATAGCAACATGAAAGTTTATGCTGCAAGAGGAAACCATTTGGTCCATCACACCCATGCGAGTCCAAAATCAACCTGCTTCAATTATTGAAGAATAGAAAGCTGCAGATGTGAGCAACTTGAAATAAAATCAGAACATACTAGATACGCTCAGCAAGTCATACAGCATATGTTGAGAGAGAAACAGATCAGAGGTTTCATGTGTTAATTCTGCCCAATGAGTATTTCCAGTATTTCTTGTTTTGTTTTAATGTTTGTGCAATTTAGCAGTTATTTTTTGCTTCTGACCAGTTCGGCTTTGTTTTCCTTAGACCGGAGGAGGCTGAGGGAGGAACTGAAAGAGGTGCACAGAACTATGATGGGTGAAGATAGGTTAGATGGCAGGAAACTTCTTCCCATAGGGAATGATAGTATAGAAGGATGCCGTAGGTTACAACAGGACTTTGGTAGAATGCAGAGCTGGATTGAGAAGTAGCAGATGGAGTTTAAAAGTATGAAGTGATACACTTGGAAGATCGAACTCGAAAACAGAATGCAAGATTAATGGCAGAGTTCATGGCAGCGTGGAGAACCAGAGGAATCTTGGGGTCTATGTCCATAGATGGCTGAAAGTTGCAGTGCAGGTTTATGGGGTGGTTAAGAAGGTGTGTGGTGTGTTTGCCATCATAGTCTGGGAATCGACTTCAAGAGCCATGAGATAATGTTGCAATTCCATCAAACTCTGGTTAGACCACACTTGGAGAATTGTCTTCAGTTTTGATCATCTCATTAGAGGAACAACATGGAAGCAGAGGAGATTGATCAGAATGCTGCCTGGATCATATCTTATTAGAATGAGCTAAGGCTTGTCTCTTTGGAATGAAAGAGGATTGGAGGTGTTTAAAGGCATCTAAGATGATAAGAGTTATAGATAGATAGAGGTAGGTTTTCCACAGAGAGTGGTAAGTGCATGGTTTGCACTGCCAAGGGTGGTGGTGGAAGCAGATACATTAGGGACACATAAGAGACTCCTAGGCAAGCACATGCATGTAAGAAAAATGGAGGGCTAGATAGGGAAGAGTCAGACTGAAAGATTGGCACAACATCGTGGACTGAAGTGCTGCTCTGTTCTATGTTTTATCCTATGTTCAGAGCTAGGAGCATAAATCATACATTGAAGGTAAGGGGTAAGAAGTTGAGTGGGGATCTGAAAAAGAACATTTTCACTCAGGGTAGTTATAATCTGAAACACTCAGCCTGAATTTGTGGTACATTTGCAACATTAAAGAAGTCTTTACATGAGTACCAAGAAGGATACAGGCCAAGTGGCAGTTGATAGGCTAATGTAGATACGTAGGTAGCTGATGGTCAGCATAGATATGATGGGCCACAGGGCTGTTTCTGTGTTCAATGATACAACTCAGTATTTCTAATTCTTCAGATACTTTCTGTCCTACGAAACTCCTCAGGCATCTTCCTTGAATACAGATTGCCTGCAATAGCTGTGTTTTGTTTATCGCAGGCCCAACAAGAACGTCTTTACTCTTTTTCTTCTGTCCCCCCTCTGTTGGCAACTCTCCCTGTCAGATTCCACGTGATTAATAACCTGCTTCTCACCGATCCAATTTGGCATCATCTGTCTTCTTTTTGTCTCCATCTTCATCTTTCCCCCTTTTCTGCAACTTAAAACATAGTTACTTTCTCACTTTTCTGCTGTGATGGAAGTTCATTGGCTTGAAGCATTAACTCTCCACAGATGATGTCTGTCCCAATATGAATTATTCCCACTTTTCAGATGCAGGCAACTTTAAAGTTAGGTGAGGACTTCAGCCTCTCTTTTGGCCATGACTTTCAGACCCTCCCATTCTTTGTGTGAAACTCTTTTTTTCTCAGTTTGTGCTATTCCTACTACAATGTAATATAAATCTACATGCCTGAGTTATCAAAATGGAGACAGTCCAAATTTTAGGCTAAATGAAATTGTGGGAGGTCTTGAGATGGACCTTAGAATATACTGGGAAAGCTGGCAAACTCAACTACAATAGTATCTATAGGACACCAAGAGCTTCAGAACAAGTGTACTTATTTGTTATGGACTAACAACTAGGCGTACCATATGTAATGCTTACTCGTGGATCCATGATGGTGTAATATACAGAGGGACACAGCAGTGCATTTATGGGAGATGCTGCCTCACAGTTCCAGTGACTTAATTTCAGTTCTGACTTCTGGTGCTGGCTGTGTGAATTTTAAATGTTCACCCTGTGACTGCATGGGTTTCCACCTACGTCACAGAGTTGTGCTATTGGTAAGGTAATTGACCACTGTAATTTTCCCCTAGTTTATAGGTCAGTGGAGAATTTAAGAAGAGTCGTAGGGAATTTAAGGAGAAGAAAACAGGATTGGTATAGACATGAGGAATTCTGCAGATGCTGGAATTTCAAGCAACACACAAAAAAGTTGCTGGTGAGCGCAGCAGGCCAGGCAGCATCTCTAGGAAGAGGTACAGTCGACGTTTCGGGCCGAGACCCTTCGCCAGGACTGTACCTCTTCCTAGAGACGCTGCCCGGCCTGCTGCGTTCACCAGCAACTTTTTTTTGAGGATTGGTGTAAGGTTGGTGGAAATCCTGTTACCAATTTTAATGCCATTACATTCTACACTAAGATGACTTAGTACATATTTTACAAAAACATTCCACAGATGTTGCGTCCAGAATCAAAAGTTTAAAACTTTGGATAGTACTGGATGCACATAGTAGAATTAGAATTCACCTTGCTTTAAATATAGTGATCCATTCGTGCATTCTCATTCCTTCTTAATAGTTTTTCAATGGATCTTGGCAGTCATTTTGGGGAGTTATAAACAGACTTGCTTCTAAAATGCACAGCTTTAAATGATCCATTTAAATGTGGTAATAGTAACAGTACACTTTGTGAATTAGCTTTACACATGCTTAATGCAATGAGAATTCGTAAATCTGATCTGCAGGCAAAAAGGCTGAAGGCTTACTAAGATATTGTAACCTTGCTCCCTGCTGTTTGCAAAAACTTGGAACATTCTTCACTGTAACACATTACCTGATAGTGAGAGAGCTTCAAATTATTCGGCAGGATGATGTTGACAAATTTTCTTCTACAAAAGCTATTTTAGTTTTGGTGGAATAAAGGACAGTTTCAACTAAACCATCTCTGGTTAAAGTTTGACAACTCACTTTCCTGTTAAATGCTGGAAAGGTTTCTCCTTGACACAGCTGAGGGAATGATGTTGAAATGGGGAGGTTCAGCCTGATTTCACCTGCCTCATAAATCTTCAGCGAAATAAATGCAACTCCATTTTCCTTGTCTCCCCTCTCTTTTGTGGTGATAATGCACATTAGTTGAAGCTTGGCTACGCACTTTCAAGAGACAATGAGGTGAGGCAGGAAGAAATATTAGCAATGAGGCCCAGGAAACTTTTACTGTTGCGCAGTTGGGTGCTTCAGAGATGAACTGCTCGACACAGTGAGATGTTTTAAAGAGTTCACAAGAAGAACTGAAAACTGAATGCAGTGTCCAGATACTTGCTAGACAAATTTAATTATCACATAAAAAGTTTGAATGCATTGTCACATTTAAGCTTCTAAGTACATATCCTGTTTCATAACATTTAAGTATAATGAATAAAATGTTGCTATTAATAGATCCATTAAGCCATTTTTGTTACATAAAGTATCAGTTGCTATTCCCCTTTTCTATCATAATATGCTTAAAACCATCAACAAACATCAGTTTAAACTTTTGCAATGAAAATATGTGGCTGTTTTAAAGCAGTTAACTGTTCTTTCTCTTACCAAAAAAGTTCAACAAACGCTTACACACACTTAATTCAAACTTTCGTTTGGCTGCATAGATATAAGGAGTATTCACATTAGACTGCAAGATTTTCTCTTTAAATTGGTTGATATCAATGATACTTGTAGTGGTCCTTTAAAAGCCAACAA
Source organism: Mobula birostris (assembly GCF_030028105.1). Taxonomy (NCBI): domain Eukaryota; kingdom Metazoa; phylum Chordata; class Chondrichthyes; order Myliobatiformes; family Myliobatidae; genus Mobula; species Mobula birostris. The sequence goes on from NC_092393.1 coordinate 25,348,332, forward strand.
TGAAGAAATTCATACAATAATAGAAGGACTGCAGATAGTATTAATTAGCAGAACAGGTGAATGTTTTCATTGTACCTATCACTCAGCTCCTGATTTTAACAAAAAGTTTGGGGTGAACAAAAGTTCACCTAAATTAATGGCATGAATTTTCCTCCTGAAAACAGCAGATGGAAGGACCTTAGGGATTTCAATTCTTTGTTGCCCGTCAGCAGCATGTGAGGTCTCATCCTTTTTGTAAGGTAAGTACCAAAGTATCCTTATAACAATGCAAAGAAATTACCTCATCAGCATTGAAACCGCAGAGCAGAAAAACCGAATGCACTTCTCAAATATCTCATCCAGACTTTCTTGCAATTCATCACAGGGCTTAGTTGCTTAGCATTTGGTAGATGAACTTACCCAAGGACAAATTATAGCTTACTAAATGCTACAAAAGGATTATGTACAAAAGAAAAACCTACAAAACTAACGCAATTCATCTCCTAGGTGCAATTAAATATCAAATTCTAAAACAATTAGTTCATTGGGAAGAATAGCGGGCAGGACAATGCTGTGATGTGCTCAAAGCATGATGGTTAGGGTGAAGAGTTAGCTTAATTAATTACTGCCTTTCTTATTCCTTTTGAGTTCCTCAAAAATGTAGCTTTGATATCTCATAGAAAATTGATGTTAGTCAGCACAGTAAGTGCCACTATTAACAATGTACTGTTTTTTTTGTTCTAACTGCCTTTTTGGCATAACTTTGTATAATTTCTGTTGTTATAATTTTCCCGTGAACATGTGTGTCTAACGTTTGGTGCCTGTGATGCTGCCACAGGTATGTTTTCCTCTGTACCTCTGCATAAATGTGCTTATAGGCATGACAATAAACTCGACTTTGATCTTGACTCTGGGCAAACGACACTGGTTCACAATGTCACATCTTGGAAGCAGCTCCTCAACTGCCAGCATGACAGCAGAAGAAATGGGCTAAACAGACCAGAACTCCGAGGGATCACCCAGATGGGCGTCTTGGTCAGTGCGGACTCACTGGACCAAAGAGCCAGCTCCTGCACTGTATTACTCTGTGACTCTATGAGGCAGAGATTATATTATGAAATGGGACTGGATGGGTCAATAGGGAGACTTAATGTATTGTGTATGCAATTTTATAAAAACATTAGATGAAAGTCATATCAATTCCAAGCGACAATTTAACTTTGCGAACTCACAGCATGTAAGGTGTCTGTACAAGTTAAGCATGGTAGGTTTGTTAAGTGTTTGCTAATAGTGGCTGGATTCTTCCTTGGCCTCAGGGCTCCAGTGGCATGAGAACAAAAGACCAAGTTGTTTGTCTGACTCTGTGTGTCTTGCTATGCTTGTGGATTGAATCCTTATTTACTGAGGCACCTTTCACGCGGTTCTTGGGTTGTCACCCAGACCGAGGAATCATGATCATCTGTGCCTTGGACGGGGACCCAGGATGATTTCATGAGTCGGAATTCAGAGTTCCCCCGACAATAGTGCCATTCAGGTCCCCCAATGACAGTGGCAATCAAGTGGAGACTACGAATAGTGAGATCTGAAATCTTTGTGGAAACTTACAACATGGTACTTAGTGTGGTTTACTTGTACTTTCTGTTTTATGATAATAAATTAGGCTTAAGTTACTTTGTTGTGCTTGAATGCTTATTATCACACCTCCTGGAGGGACTAAATAGGGACATTTATGTGAGAGTGGGGCTTTGAAAGCTGAAGATAATTTTTAAACAGCAAAATTTAAAATAATATTTTCTTTAAAATAGTATTAAAATACTATTTTGGGCATTGAGGGAGAGAGGAAGAGGAGAGCCATCTGCAGTACCACCGATGAGGCAGAGAGGGCCTCAAGATGGCTGTGGCTCAAAAGAGGGGAGCCATGGAGTCATAAGTAGCTAGCCATCTGGACACAAGCTGGGGTCTGATCAGCCCCGGCTGGGTCACCTGGAGGAGGTTGTATGACATTGAAAGACCCGAAACACCCGATGATTCCAGGAACGTCACAGAAGCTGTGTCCAGAAGCATCAGTAGATGTACACAGCTTCGGGAAGATTTCATTGTGTCTTTTACACCCAGTTCCACCTTTCATGTGCACACATCCATTTCTGGTTGATCATTAAGGTTATTTAGATTTTGAAACTGCCCTATCTCTACATACTTACCTGGGAATTTGACTTTTATATGTGGAACATTTTCACAAGTTGCATTGCGTACATTCAAAATGGCTTCAGTCTGAGGGAATAAGGGAGTAATTGTAGATACTTGCCCGAACAGTTAAAGATCTTGAATAGATCTGAGTCACATGGAATTAATGATGTAAATCACTGAGCTGTGCAAAAAAAGTTTGACCGTTTTCTCAATCTGTAACTAATTGATTCTCGAATCGCCCCTCATCATTGAGGGAAATTAATTCCTGTTCTGCTGAATCAAATTCCAGTGGGACGCACAGACCCACTCCTCAGGGAGGGAAGTGTGTGTCTGATGTTGCTGGCCAGGAAAAAGCATCAATTTATGTACTTTCAGAATTTATGGCTTTAATAGTTAAATGAATGTACTCTTGTTTAAGTTTTGGAGGATGCCTTTAAGGAGTTGCAATTCAATTACCATTGTCCTCTTTTACAGGCTCCAGCAGACCTTTGAGCTAAGGATTCTGGACTGTGTTTTGATTTTTGTTTACTTTGAGTCCTTGGCTGAAGCTGGCAACCCTTTAAAAAGTGAACACGTTGTGCAGAGTACAACAACCCCTCAGGGGTAATAATCTGCACCCATGCCTTCTCACCATCTCCCCAGACAAATGTTTGAAGTAAGCTGTCTTGCATATCCAGCAGCAAAGAACTTGACTCTCAGGCAGAGGGTCACAAGTTCATATCCCAGCTCCAACTGATGTTTGAACTTTCTTGACCTCATTAAGTGAGTTTTGGAAGATCCCACCTGGGTTATTAATGTAACATTGCACAGAAGAGGAGAACAGTACCTTAAGGGGAGAGGAAATCCTGTCAGGGCAAGTCACTGTGCACTATAGCACATATACATCTAATCATGGATCTGTGATGTGGTAAGTGCAGGATGGTCTAATACAAAGACCTCCCTGCTCCCACAGTAGAAGAGGAAGCACAGTGCAAGGGAAGAGAGATTATCTAAAATATTACAAAAAGTATGCAGTATGATGTCAAACTTCTGTGATTTATTTTTATATAAAATGCAGTCTAGAAAAACTATATGAGGTGTTTCTAAATTTTAAATCCACATGTTCTCATCTTCTCAGGAAAATAACGGATGTGAATATTGATGGATTTTGGTCATTCCATTTCACGATTAAACACCATCCCAGGCAAAGTACAAAGAAATCAGCCTCTGCTGCACTTTCCCACCAAGAAAGCCAGCTGCTATCTGAGTCAGGACTGTTCCCTTGACCCTTTAGATACCACAGCAGTGTTTCTATGCCTGTGCTTAGTTAAACCCAGAATTATTCACAACTTATTATTCACAACTTCAGAAGAGACTTTTTGACGCAGCAAGTGCAAGCTTCATATGAGAAATCACAGCAGATTTTGGGTTGCAGACTGGGATCCTACCTTTTGCTTCCTGCTGATCAAGTTTTTGAGTACGTTGTTGCCACCCAATCCTTGCCTACACTTCCAACAGTTCTCTACCTCTGCATCACTTCACTCAAATTAATATCCTTGCCACAACATTAAAACGAGTTTACCTAAGTTTACAACCAGCATGGGCATGGACAATACTATATGTTATCCTGGTAATATCTCTGCTCAAACACATTCTCCTACACCATCTCCAGTTCAGAGACTGTTTCCAATGTTGTTCTGCCTTTGCATTTCCTAGTTGTGTTTAGCCAAAAAAATAAGAAAACAAAAAAGTCTGGTATTTATAAAGCTTATTTTACAACTCAGGGTTTTCCTAAGTGTTTTATGGGAAATGAATTGAATTGAATTGACTTCATTACTTACATCCTTCGTATACGAGGAGTAAAAATCTTTGTTATGTCTCAATCTAAATGTGCAATCTGCAATTTATAATAAATGGTATGTACAACAGGACAGTTAATATAACATAGAACTACAATTTTGTCAGCATGAATTAATCTGTCTGATGGCCTGGTGGAAGAAGCTGTCCTGGAGCCTGTTGGTCCTGGCCTTTATGCTGTGGTACCATTTCCGGGATGGTAGAAACTGGTATTCCCAGATGGCATTCAGTTTGTCGTTGGGGTGACTCGGGTCCCCAATGATCCTTTGGGCCTTTTTTACACACCTGTCTTTGTAAATGTCCTGACTAATGGAAAGTTCACATATACAGATACGCTGGGCTGTCCGCACCGCTCTGTGCAGAGTCCTGTGATTGAGGGAAGTACAGTTCCCATACCAGGCAGTGATGCAGCCAGTCAGGATGCTCTCAATTGCATCCCTGTGGAAAGTCCTAAGGATTTGGGGGCCCATACCAAACTTTTTCAACAGTCTGAGGTGAAAGAGGCGCTGTTGTGCCTTTTTCACTACGCATCCGGTATGTACAGACCATGTGAGATCCTTGGTGATGTGTATGCCGAGGAACTTAAAGCTGTTCACCCTCTCTACCCCAGATCCATTGATGTCTATAAGGGTTAGCCTGTCTCCATTCCTCCTGTAGTCAACAACCAGCTCCTTTGTTTTTGCAACATTAAGGGAGAATTTGTTTTCTTGACACCACTGTGTCAGGGTGATGACTTCTTCTCTGTAGACTGCCTCATTATTATTTGAGATTAGGTTGATCAGTGTAGTATTGTCAGCAAATTTAATTAACCGTTGGGAGCTGTGGGTGGCGACACAGGCATGGGTATACAGAGAGTAAATGAGGTGTTTAGTACACAGCCTTGAGGGACACCTGTGTTGAGGGTCAGAGGGGCAGAGGTGAGGGAGCTCACTCTTACCACCTGCTGGCCATCTGACAGGTGAACTACTTTCAAGCTAAAGTTACCACTGCCAATATAAGAAGCATGGCAGTCAATATGCTTAACGTGAGCTGCCATAAGCAAGAAATAGCTACAGTACCAGATTTGTTTTGGTATTTATTGAGGTATAAATTTTAACCAGTGACCAATACAGGTGGTGCAGGTGAAGCTCAGCGACTTCTTGCCTGGAGGAAACAAAACAAAGGAAGCTACTAACTACGTTATTAATCATACTTTTTCTGGTAAATGATCACTGCCATCGGTAGCCTGTAACTGCCCTTTCTGAGCTGTGATTTTGAACCGCATGTACACCCTGGCATTTTTGCGGTGTGAATTGAAGTTTTGAAGGTGCAGGATGATTGCAGCTTGGCATCATAGCGCCAAATCGAGGTGGCGGTGCCCAGGCCTGAAAGCAGCGAATGGGCCAATGTTTGGCCATTGCTGGAGCAGACTTGGAAGCGATTCGATGCCACTCTGGGCCCGAGAGCTTGGAAAGGCAACAGGTTTGATCAATTTAAGCACCGGGCCAAATTGGAAAGGTTAGGCACGGCTTGAGAGTGTATCGAAGTGGCAGGACACAGGTCAGACAGCGAGGAACAACTAGTGGTTTGGACGAAAAAGCTCTGAGCCAGATTGAAAAGGTCGGGGTGTCAAGGCCAGAGGTAATGGGTAGGCTGGTGCTCAGCTCGTTGCTCTGTGTGGTTTATTCATCTCTGCTCTGAACTGAGGCTGTGGCCTACAACTAACAGGCTCCTGATTTGACTGCAGTGATGACCGGCTTCATGGCTGTGGACTCACTTTCCTGAACTTCAGTTGCTTATTTGCTTTTGCGCAATTAGTTTGTTTTTTCTCTCTCCACATTGGGTGTTCGATGGTTTTTTTTTAAGTGGGTTCTATTGGGTTTCTTTTTTTTGTTGCTGTCTGTAAGGAGATGAATCTCAACGTTGTATATAGTATAAAAACAACAGGAATTCTGCAGATGCTGGAAATTCAAGCAACACACATCAAAGTTGCTGGTGAACGCAGCAGGCCAGGCAGCATCTGTAGGAAGAGGTGCAGTCAACGTTTCAGGCCGAGACCCTTCATCAGGACTAACTGAAGGAAGAGTGAGTAAGGGATTTGAAAGTTGGAGGGGGAGGGGGAGATCCAAAATGATAGGAGAAGACAGGAGGGGGAGGGATGGAGCCACGAGCTGGACAGGTGATTGGCAAAAGGGATACGAGAGGATCATGGGACAGGAGGTCCAGGAAGAAAGACAAGGAGTGGGGGGGGGGGACCCAGAGGATGGGCAAGAGGTATATTCAGAGGGACAGAGGGAGAAAAAGGAGAGTGAGAGAAAGAATGTGTGTATATAAATAAATAACGGATGGGTTACGAGGGGGAGGTGGGGCATTAGCGGAAGTTAGAGAAGTCGATGTTCATGCCATCAGGTTGGAGGCTACCCAGACGGAATATAAGGTGTTGTTCCTCCAACCTGAGTGTGGCTTCATCTTTACAGTAGAGGAGGCCGTGGATAGACATGTCAGAATGGGAATGGGATGTGGAATTAAAATGTGTGGCCACTGGGAGATCCTGCTTTCTCTGGCGGACAGAGCGTAGATGTTCAGCAAAGCGGTCTCCCAGTCTGCGTCGGGTATCGCCAATATATAAAAGGCCACATCGGGAGCACCGGATGCAGTATTTCACCCCAGTCGACTTACAGGTGAAGTGTTGCCTCACCTGGAAGGACTGTTTGGGGCCCTGAATGGTGGTAAGGGAGGAAGTGTAAGGGCATGTGTAGCACTTGTTCCGCTTACACGGATAACTGCCAGGAGGGAGATCAGTGGGGAGGGATGGGGGGTACGAATGGACAAGGGAGTTGTGTAGGGAGTGATCCCTGCGGAATGCAGGGGGGGGGGAGGGAAAGATGTGCTTAGTGGTGGGATCCCGTTGGAGGTGGCGGAAGTTACGGAGAATAATATGTTGGACCCGGAGGCTGGTGGGGTGGTAGGTGAGGACCAGGGGAACCCTATTCCTAGTGGGGTGGCGGGAGGATGGAGTGAGAGCAGATGTACGTGAAATGGGGGAGATGCGTTTAAGAGCAGAGTTGATAGTGGAGGAAGGGAAGCCCCTTTCTTTAAAAAAGGAAGACATCTCCCTCGTCCTAGAATGAAAAGCCTCATTCTGAGAGCAGATGTGGCGGAGACAGAGGAATTGTGAGAAGGGGATGGCGTTTTTGCAAGAGACAGGGTGAGAAGAGGAATAGCTGTGAGAGTCAGTAGGCTTATAGTAGACATCAGTGGATAAGCTGTCTCCAGAGACAGAGACAGAAAGATCTAGAAAGGGGTGGGAGGTGTCGGAAATGGACCAGGTAAACTTGAGGGCAGGGTGAAAGTTGGAGGCAAAGTTAATAAAGTCAACGAGTTCTGCATGCGTGCAGGAAGCAGCGCCAGCCTTGAACTCCAGGCCGGGTCTTTATGTGCTGCTGTTGTGATTCCCGTCTCCCCTGGCCCCACCACCACTCCACAGCCCCATCTTCTTCAGATCCCACCATCAACTCCTGGGCCCTCAGAGGTTCCATCTTCCTCTCACCCCAACCCTCCTCTCTCCATTGACACCCCTGGCCTCACCCCTCCCGCCTCTGATCCCAGCTCTCAAGATTCCAGCCTTGAGCTCCAGGCCGGTTCTTTATGTGCTGCTATTGTGACTCCTGTCTCCCCTTCCCCCACCAATACACTGCAATCCCGTCTCCCTCAGATCCCACCGTCAACTCCTGGGCCCTCAGAGGCTCCATCTTCCTCTCACCCCAACCCTCCCCTCTCCATTGACACCCCCAGCCTCCCCCCTCCCCCCTCTGATCCCAGCTCTCATCCGTGCCGGGTCTTTACCATCCCCTCCGACCTTCAACTGTTGGAGGCAGAACGCTCTGTTCTCAGTAAGGGCCTCACCTTTGTCCCCCTTCGCCCACACCTCAGCGAGTTCCGTGTTCGCCACGATGCGGAACTTTTCTTCCGCCGTCTCCGTCTCTGAGCCTACTTCTTCGGCAAGGACTCTTCCACCCCCACCGATGACCCTTTCTCCCGTCTTCAACCCTCCTCTTCTTCATGGACACCCCGCTCTGGTCTTCTGCCTGCTCTGGATCTCTTTATCGCTAACTGCCGACGGGACATCAACCGTCTCGACTTCACCACACCTTGTCCCCATTCCAACCTCACTCCTTCAGAACGCTTATTATTAAACCCGCCCATAAGGGGGGTGCTGTTGTAGTCTGGCGTACTGACCTCTACCTTGCCAAGGCACAGCGACAACTCGCGGATACCTCCTCTTATTTACCCCTCCAATGTGACCCCACTAAGGAGCACCAGGCCATTGTCTCCCACACCATCACCGACTTTATCCGCTCAGGGGATCTCCCATCCACTGCTACCAACCTTATAGTTCCCACACCCCGCACTTCCCGTTTCTACCTCCTACCCAAGATCCACAAACCTGCCTGTCCTGGCCGACCTATTGTCTCAGCTTGCTCCTGCCCCACCGAACTCATTTCTGCATACCTCGACACTGTTTTATCACCCCTTGTTCAATCCCTTCCGACCTATATTCGTGACACTTCTCACGCTCTTAAACTTTTCGATGATTTTAAGTTCCCTGGCCCCCACTGCTTTATTTTCACCATGGATGTCCAGTCCCTATATACTTCCATCCTCCATCAGAAAGGTCTGAAAGCTCTACGCTTCTTTTTGGATTCCAGACCTAATCAGTACCCCTCTACCACCACTCTGCTCCGTCTAGCGGAATTAGCCCTTACTCTTAATAATTTCTCCTTTGGCTCCTCCCACTTCCTCCAAACTAAAGGTGTAGCTATGGGCACCCGTATGGGTCCTAGCTATGCCTGCCTTTTTGTTGGGTTTGTGGAACAATCTATGTTCCGTGCCTATTCTGGTATCTGTCCCCCACTTTTCCTTCGCTACATCGACGACTGCATTGGCGCTGCTTCCTGCACGCATGCAGAACTCGTTGATTTTATTAACTTTGCCTCCAACTTTCACCCTGCCCTCAAGTTTACCTGGTCCATTTCCGACACATCCCTCCCCTTTCTAGATCTTTCTGTCTCTGTCTCTGGAGACAGCTTATCCACTGATGTCTACTATAAGCCTACTGACTCTCACAGCTATCTGGACTATTCCTCTTCTCACCCTGTCTCTTGCAAAAACGCCATCCCCTTCTCGCAATTCCTCCGTCTCCGCCGCATCTGCTCACAGGATGAGGCTTTTCATTCTAGGACGAGGGAGATGTCTTCCTTTTTTAAAGAAAGGGGCTTCCCTTCCTCCACTATCAACTCTGCTCTTAAACGCATCTCCCCCATTTCACGTACACCTGCTCTCACTCCATCCTCCCACCACCCCACTAGAAATACGGTTCCCCTGGTCCTCACCTACCACCCCACCAGCCTCCGGGTCCAACATATTATTGTCCGTAACTTCCGCCACCTCCAATGGGATCCCACCACTAAGCACATCTTTCCCTCCCCCCCTCTCTCTGCATTCCACAGGGATCACTCCCTACACAACTCCCTTGTCCATTCGTCCCCCCCATCCCTCCCCACTGATCTCCCTCCTGGCACTTATCCGTGTAAGCGGAACAAGTGCTACACATGCCCTTACACTTCCTCCCTTACCACCATTCAGGGCCCCAAACAGTCCTTCCAGGTGAGGCAACACTTCACCTGTGAGTCGGCTGGGGTGATATACTGCATCCGGTGCTCCTGATGTGGCCTTTTATATATTAGCGAGACCCGACGCAGACTGGGAGACCACCTTGCTGAACATCTACGCTCTGTCCGCCAGAGAAAGCAGGATCTCCCAGTGGCCACACATTTTAATTCCACATCCCATTCCCATTCTGACATGTCTAGCCACGGCCTCCTATACTGTAAAGATGAAGCCACTCTCAGGTTGGAGGAACAACACCTTATATTCCGTCTGGGTAGCCTCCAACCTGAGGGCATGAACATTGACTTCTCTAACTTCCGCTAATGCCCCACCTCCCCCTCGTACCCCATCTGTTACTTATTTTTATGCACACATTCTTTCTCTCACTCTTCTTTTTCTCCCTCTGTCCCTCTGAATATACCCCTTGCCCATCCTCTGGGTCCCCCCCCCCCCGTCTTTCTCCCTAGGCCTCCTGTCTCATGATCCTCTCGTATCCCCTTTTGCCTATCACCTGTCCAGCTCTTGGCTCCATCCCTTCCCCTCCTGTCTTCTCCTATCATTTTGGATCTCCCCCTCCCCCTCCAACTTTCAAATCCCTTACTCACTCTTCCTTCAGTTAGTCCTGACGAAGGGTCTCGGCCTGAAACGTCGACTGCACCTCTTCCTACAGATGCTGCCTGGGCTGCGGCGTTCACCAGCAACTTTGATGTGTGTTGTTTGTATATTTACTTTGATGATAAAGGTACTTTGACTTTAGGTGTGGAATAATCACATCACAGATGGGCACAGTTCACCACCTCAAGTCCATTCTTGTTCTTTGTAGAACAATTTAGTCCGTCTTATTCTTTTTCACTGTCTATAGTCCTGCATGTTTATTTCCTTCAAGAACCTATTAAATTGCATTTTGAAATCAATCATCTTAGCTTCCACCACCCTAATAGGATGCGAGTTCCTGGGCGTTGTAAATAAAAATTTTTCCTCACATCCCCTCTGCTTCTTAAATCTGTGCCCTACTTTAACCCACAACCCCTGCACTTTAACCCACAACCCCTGCACTTTAACCCACAACCCCTGCACTTTAACCCACAATCCCTGCACTTTAACCCACAACCCCTGCACTTTAACCCACAATCCCTGCACTTTAACCGACAACCCCTGCACTTTAACCCACAACCCCTGCACTTTAACCCACAATTCCTGCACTTTAACCCACAACCCCTGCACTTTAACCCACAATCCCTGCACTTTAACCGACAACCCCTGCACTTTAACCCACAACCCCTGCACTTTAACCGACAACCCCTGCACTTTAACCCACAACCCCTGCACTTTAAGTTATAGGAGCAGCTTTTCTTTTGTCTATCTTATCCAAACCTGCCATAATCTTGCACCCCTCTATCAAATCTTCAACCACTTCCTCTTCTCAATGGACAGCAAGCCCACCTTCACCAACCTGACCTCAAGAACTATTCAGGTAAATCTTTTCCACATCCCCTCAAGGATCCTTATATCCTTCCTAGACTGTGATGTTCAGCAAGACCTCCCTACTTTTGTTTTCAGTACTTCTAATTATGAAGCTCTGATAACAACTGCTTCAATATGTTTTAATGCCTGTGCACATGAACTCAATGAACTATGCCACAAAGTCTACATTGTGTCTCCCCAAGCTGCGTTAAATTCTATCTGTTGGTTTTCTGCATATTCTGTTACTTTATCTTAGTATTTTTGCAACAATGATATCCACTTTACTGGTCATCACACCTTCCTTTTTCAATGTGCAATATTCAATCGTCAAGTCAAGTCAAGTAAAACTTATTGTCATTTAACTATATACATGCATATAAGGTATATAATCATATCATGTATATAGAAGCAAGAAGTTTCTTTGAACGAGGGTGTAAAGCACAAAACACACGATAACTTATGAAGGTAAGGATAAGATCTACAGGTGAATTACACATATTTAACACACTAATGTGTATTAATATTAAATATTGTAAAGCAAGCAACAGATTAACCAGTGACACTTTGAATACAACACGGCCAGGAGTTCAGAAGCCTAATGGCCTGGGGGAAGAAATTGTTTCCCATCCAGATCATTCTTGTTTTATGCATTGGAGTCTCCAGTCTAGAAAGTCCAAGAGAATGCTAGATGTATGGGTGGGATCTTTAATAATACTAAGGGCCCTGTGTATGCAGCGCTCCTGATAAATGTCCCCGATGGATGGTAGAGAGACCCCTATGATCCTCTTAGCTGTTCTCACAGTCCTTTACAGGGACTTCAGGTCCAATGCTCGACTGCTCCCATCCCAGTTGGAGATGCAAATTCTCAGGATGCTCTCAATGGTAGTCCAGCAAATGCAGTCAAGATGGTGGGGATGGTGGAAGCCTTGTTTGCCTCAATCTTCTTAGGAGGTGGAGACGCTACTGTGCCTTCTTGTTCAGGGAGGTGATATTAAGGGACTAGGTTAAGTCATCTGCGATGTGAATTCCCAGGAACTTGGTACACTTAACTCTCTCTAAAGAGGAGACATGTATTCGCAGAGTGGGATGGTTTGTCTGTGTCTTCCTGAAGTCCACAATGATTTCCTTTGTCTTTTCCATGTTCAGGCTTAAGTTATATTTCTTACACCAATCCACCAGCCGCTCCACTTCCTCTCTATACTCCGTCTCAACATCATTCTTGATAAAGCCAACCACTGTTATGCCATCTGCAAACTTGATGGCACAGTTTGAGCTGGATCCCATGACACAGTCGTGCATCATCATTGTGAACAGCAGCGGGCTGAGTACACGGCCTTGGGGAGCAACAGCACTCAGCGTAATGGGACGAGAGACGCTGCTGCCCACACAGATGACTGTGGTCTACTGTTAAGAAGTCCAGTATCCAACTGCACAGGGTGGTGTTGAGATCCAGAGAGGTCAGTTTTCCCACCAGTTTCTGGAGTATGATGGCATTGAATGCCAAATTGAAGTCTACAACCAGCAGTCTGGCATATGAGACCCCATTTTCCAGGTGGGACAGGACAGAGCAGAGAGCAGAGCTATTGCATCATCCGTGGATTGACTTTAGCGATAAGCGAACTGGAAAGGGTCCAGTGCAGCTGGATGAAAGGCTTTAATGTGCTCCATGAAACATTAAATTGTGGGGCTTGATGAGATTTAATTTTAATATCCCTGCCAGAGAATGCTGAGTGCATCTACAGTATGCAGACAATCCTCTTTCTGGATGAGTTAGCTTCATGCTCAGTTTCTCCTAAAACAACATCTCCCCCCAACTGAAATGCTTCCTAATGACTGTTTTCCTTCCACAGGCCCCTGTTTATCTCTTAATCCATTGGTGTTCTTTGTCCCTACATGGTCAGTGTCAACATTTCCAATTGTGCTGCGAAACACCTTTGGATTCCTCACTCTATACAACGGGTGCAAGATGAATATTTCTTTGGATTGACTAATGCTCCGAAGGTAGATGACAACTAAAGTATAAATACACTTGAGCTGGTCAAATAACATTTGAATTATTACTAAGTCACAAATGAAGAATATGGAGTTGAATGACTTTTTTGAGCCTGACAATATGTGTCAAATCATATCCCACCACCACAGGTAAGTGGAAAAGAAGATTATGATGAGAAGCAAAAGAAATATTTTCAAATCAAGGTGATGATAAGGAGGACAAATTGGAAGGTCGTTTACTGTAATCTTTGTGTGGTCTACACTATTTTAACTTCTAGTTGTGGTTCAGCACGTGGCAAGCCTGCCTCCAAATTGCAATGTTGTGAGCTTTAAGTTCTCCTGCAGAGACTTGAATGTAAAAAATCTAGACTGGCACTTGGGTGAAATACTGGATGAGTGCTGCAATGCCAGAGCTGTTATCTTTTGCCTGGGATGTTAAAGGCCTTAAATGGACATAAGAGCTTCTATGATACTATTACACAGAAGAACAAGGTGTGTATATCTGCCTCAGCATGAAGTCAATTAACTGTTCATCATTGAATTGAGTTTGACGTCTGCTGCAACATGCTGCAATATTGCCTGCACTCAAAACTTCATTGACTGTAGAGGGTTTGTTCATTTTGAGATTATGAGGAAGATTATTCAAATACAAGTTTTATTTTGTTAAGTTTATCTGAAACACCGAGAAATGGCCAACACTATTTGTCTAAGATCTGACTTTACACAAAATGGATCCATTGTTCCCTTTAATAAACTGGAGAGCAAATTGTATAAAATAAGAAGAAACACTCTAAGAATTAAGGTTGTGAAGAGAGATTAATGGATACTCAAGATCCTGTCAAACTGTAGTCCGAATTCAGCTTAATACTTAATTAGACAAAACTAATGAGACAATGTAAACTATCTGAGATTATTGCAGCACTGTGTGAGGACAGAATGTAAGCAGTTCATGCTGCAACGTGATCCATATCTTGAAGCATGGTTATTAAATGATGGATTTACAGATCTCCTTATATTTGCTGTCATTTTAATTGCATTCAGCTGTAGTTCTGTTAGGTTAGTTTTTTTGTTATAGTTATCTGGTCTTGTTGTAATCACCACAGTATTCAATACATTCTCATAGCCTTCATCAATTTAAGATCAAGACTTCAGATCTGGTAGAAAACTCAGACTCATAAGACTAGGCCAAAAAGTTTTTCAAAGAAAGGAGTTACTTTTTTTAAAACTCTGGTCACCTTGTTATTTTATCATTAAAAAAGTGAAAAGTACATAGTGTTGCTGTCTGAATGAAGTCACTGGAGAAACGTACTAGTGGATATGAAGCAGCTTCTTTATTTGACAAAACAAGATAAAGCAGACATCATATTGAGGTCCTTTCCATCAAAAGATCTGCCTGGCCCAACACGGGGCTCAATATTTTATGTGCTAAACATCAAAGGACAATTCCATATTTACAATGTATCCCCAATGCTTTCATTAAAACTACACACAAACTTCACACATCCCTATTCGTACCCACACCACGGACATCCAAAAGAATTTTAATCAGCATTGACTGGTTTGTGATTCAAGGCTTTTAGGAACCCATTGTTCAAAGCTGTTTTTTAAAAATTAAATCTACAATTTATATTCAGAGTTGAAGATTGGTAGCTGAAGTCATTTGTTAAATGTAAATGTGCAGACCCAAAGATTGCTCTAATCCACAGATAATTTCAGTGAATACAAAATTGATATTTTTTGATATGTTAAGGGATACTGCGAAGTGATGAGGCAGTAAAGTGCACACGGGCACAACTGATGGAGTGATGGGTCAATGAACTCTGAAGTAAAGTGTTGCAGAATTATTGAGCTGACAAGTAACAACTCTGGCAAGAAAAATGGTCTAGACGTTCATCCCTGGTTGATGGCATTAAAAGTGCTAAGTAATATCAGCTATGTGTCACAATTTGCTTCCAAAGTGCAATTCTACTGAGCTGAAGTACAACAGGCTGCAACCAGAGATTAAAGTAAGTTGATGTGGGCTGGCACTCTATAGGTTAAGCAAGGGGCTGAGGCATAGCATAAATATGTTATACTATACTATACTTCATTAGGAGTTTGAAGAGATTTGGTATGTGAACAAAAGCACTCAAAAACTTCTATAGATGTACCGTGGAGAGCATGCTGACAGTCTGCATCACCGTCTGGTGGGGGGATGGGAGGGGCTACTGCACAGGACCGAAAGAAGTTGCAGAGGGTTGTAAATCTAGTCAGCTCCATCTTGGGTACTAGCCTACAAGTCACCCTGCATTCTCATAACATCCTCCTCACATGTCACACTGCCACCCAGCTTTGTGTCATCTGCAAATTTGCTAATGTTACTTTTAATCTTCTTCATCTAAATCATTAATGTATATTGTAAATAGCTGCGGTCCCAGCACCGAGTCTTGCGGTACCTCACAAGTCACTGCCTGCCATTCTGAAAAGGACCCATTCATCCCTAGTCTTTGTTTCCTGTCTGCCAACCAATTTTCTATCCATGTCAGTACCCTACCCCCAATACCATTTGCTTTAATTTTGCACACTAACCTCCTATGTAGGACCTTATCAAAGGCTTTCTGAAAGTCCAGGTACACTACATCCACTGGCTTTCCTATGCCCAATTTCATAGTTACATTCTCAAAAAGTTCCAGAAAATTAGTCAAGCATGATTTCCCCTTCATAAATCCATGCTGACTCAGACCTATCCTGTTACTGCTATCCAAATATGCCGCTATTTCATCTTTTATAATTGATTCCAGCATCTTCCCCACCACTGATGTCAGACTAACTGGTCTATAATTGCCTGTTTTCTCTCTCCCTCCTTTCTTAAAAAGTGGGATAACATTAGCTACCCTCCAATCCGCAGGAACTGATCCTGATTGGAAAATGATTACCAATGCATCCACGATTTCGAGAGCCACCTCCTTAAGTACCCTGGGATGTAGACCATCAGGCCCTGGGGATTTATCAGCCTTCAGTTCCATCAGTTTACCCAACACCATTTTGTGCCTGATGCGAATTTCCTTCAGTTCCTCCGTTACCAGTAACCAGTAACCAGTCTAAATGGTGAGAAGATGGCAGTGCGACACAGCTCGCAGCGGCCACTCTGGTGATGATTTCTGTATTTGTCAAGTAGTGTGCCATGCACAATCCTGATTTGATGGAGACGGACGTGAGAGCACGGAGGAACATCTGGTGAAACTTCTGAAATGCCTGCTTCGCTGCTGCTATTACTGTGTGGTCCAGGATCTCCGGAGGGGAAGGCCCCGAGTTCTCGGCTTTGCTTGTTGCTCAGCGGCCGGGGCAAGGTCGAAGCGCTCGGCAGAGGATGGTGCTTGGAGGGGCTGTGTCGGAGGGGCTGGTCAGAGGCTTGAAATTTTCGGATGGACTCAGAGTCCGCTGCGGTCGGGTGCTTCCAATGGTGCTGCATCGGCAAGTTGGCGGTGCTTGGAGGTTCGTGGCAGGGAGAGTTCCTCCCTTCTGCTGCCTGCATGAGATGATGAGTCTATCGGGACATGAGTCTTTTTTTTACCGTGCCCATGGTCTGCTCTCTATCAAATTACGGTATTGTTTTGCACTGTTGTAACTATATGTTATAATTATGTGGTTTTGTTAGTTTTAGTTTTTGTTTAACCTGTGTTTTCTTGTGATATCATTCTGGAGGAACTTTGTATCATTTTTTAATACGTGCATTTCTAAATGACAATAAACGAGGACTGAGTGTCCTCATAATCTAATGTAATCTAAATGGTGATTGTATATAGATTGGAACTTGCATACTTAATGAAAAAGCTCACTCTTATTAAGATGCAATTTATAACCCGAAAAACTACTAAACTAAGCAAGTAGTAATATTACTGCAGGGATGGATTTCTCTGGATTAGAGATATATAGTAACAGGTCATCCGCAAATAATGATACCTTATGCATCCCATTCCCACGAATAATGCCGGATATATTGGGTGAATCACCAGTGATTATAAATCTGATTCTGATTATATCTGTAATGTTAGTGATATGATTGTACTGAAAGAAAAAATTTAATGTGCTTTCAAATGTGGCTGCAGCTATTCAAGTATTCACACAAGAGACTGATCCCTAGTGCACAAGAAGTGTGGAAGTTTTAATTGCCCTCAAAATGGCAGTTACAGGAGTTTGTGTGCAGCACATTAAACAATGGTCATATCAAGTGAATTGGAAGTAAGAAATTAGGTTGGACAGAGTTTTAAAGGGGAAGAAATAATAGGATATTGAAACATGCTCTTCACAGAGAAGACATGCACCAGTGGAGACTGATGCATGTCTTCCGACTGCGAAAGGAGCTGCTAAGTGGAATAGCTGCAGTGAGTAGCAGAGGGAAATTGGACAGATAAATGAGAAATGATGAAAAAAGAAGTTTTATTGGCTGATATGGGTAAAGTTAACACCGCACGCTGTCGGAACAGTGCTGCCAGGATAATCAAGGACACGACCCACCCAGCCAACACACTTTTTGTCCCTCTTCCCTCCGGGAGAAGCCTCAGGAGCTTGAAGACTCGTATGGCCGGATTTGGGAACAGCTTCTTTCCAACTGTGATAAGACTGCTGAACGGATCCTGACCTGGATCTGGGCCATACCCTCCAAATATCCGGACCTGCATCTTGTTTTTTTTTGCACTACCTTACTTTCCATTTTTCTATTTATGATCTATAATTTAAATTTTTAATATTTACTAATTTTTACTAATTTTAATTTTTAATATTTGTAATCCAGGGAGTGGGAAGCACAGAATCAAATATCGCTGTGATGATTGTACATTCTAGTATCAATTGTTTGGCAACAATAAAGTATAAAGTAAAGTAAAGTTGAAGGAGGCCAATGTGGTAGTCAAATATTGCCAAACAGCTTTGCTCTAACTAGTCGTTTTTTTTTGATGAGGAGTGTATTCTATCTACAAAGGCACAATACAATAGCTAAGTATTAAATAGTTGTCAAACAGGATTTGTACTGGTAGCATTTGGGAATCCAAAAGTTCATCACTTAGAAATATTTGGTTTCTCTTTGATAATTTGTTTCAGTGTTTGCTGATGTAGTGTTTACTCACAGTACTTGGCAAATAGGGTCTTCCAATACAATAATGGTGGCTATTAGCACGTGATATAAAATAATCCCATATTCTACTCCTTTCAGAATATTTAAATCTAGCATGCTTCTTTAAGAGAATGAAAGCAGAGTGTTCTGGAAATACTCAGCTGGTCAGGCAGAATGTGTGGAAAGAGTTAACATAAACGCCAGGGATACTGCAGATGCTCGAAATCCAGAGTAACACACACACACACACACACACACAGCACGGGAGGAATTGAGCAGGTCAGGTAGCATCTATGGAAATGAATAAACATTCGGCGTTTCAGGCTGAGACCCTTCTTCAGAGAGTTAACATTTCAGTCTGATCATCTTTTGCTGTACACTCTTGTATTTCAGAATGTAATGATAGTTTGAGTTTTAGTAGTCCTTCTCTACACTTTGAGGTCATCAAAGCATTTACACTCATTACCTTTCATTAAAGCTTCATATGCAGTTTATTGTCATTTTTTGCTGAATGATCGGTTTTTTAGTCATTTAGATCATAATACTTCCTGTATAGAGGGTGATAACTATTTCCAGTGAAGCAAAAGATTTGCAGTACAATAATGTATTACCTAAACATGTTTCCTTTCACATTAGCTATTACATACTGGTTTGGAATGGTGAGAAACAAGATACATTCAGGCTAAGAAGGCAAACAGGAAAAGCCCATGGGACTAACCCTGATGCCAGGGGACTGTGTTACAAGGAAAGACTAGAAATACTGGGGTAATTCAATCTAAAGCAGAAAAGTTCACAAAGTGATTTATTAGTGCATTAGTTTACAAAAGATACAAAAAAAAGCTAACCCAGTCTATATTTTAAAATGCAGGAATAGGACAAGGAAACATCTAACTGAGTAATATGCTGATATTAAGAGTGATATTATCACTGGTTTACACATCACAGTCAGTGCAGATTGGAAATAACAACTCCTCCTCACTGACAATCAACACTGGTGCATCTCAGGGATGCAGCTTAGCCCACAGCTCTTCTCTCACTACATCTATGATTGTGTAGTTAAGCACAGCCTATAAATGCCGTCTACAAGTTGATTCTGTAAAGGCTGAACTTGTTGGTGGAATTTCAGACTGGTGCTGGTGACGTGTTGGGCAGTTTTGACAACCCATTGTAGAACCTTTCTCTCTGCTGCAGTGCAGTTTCGATACTACACAGTGATGCAGCTTGACAGGATGCTCTCTACTGTGCACCTGTGGAATGAGGCGAGTATGGATGTGCAAGGTCCAGCTGTCTCCTTCCTCCTTAGAAAGTACAGGCATTGGACAGCTTTCTTGACTGAGCAAGATGTGTTCTGGGACCATGAGAGGTTGTGTGTGCCTTGCACTCCCAGGAGTTTAAAACCATTTGTAGTTTCCACTGATGTATCGCTGATCTAAAGGTGGGAGTGAGTTGTGCAAATACTCCTGAAGTTGATGACCATCCGTTTTGTCTTGTTGACATTAAAGAAAAGGTTATTCTGCTGGCACTAGGCCTTGAGCTCTTGCACCTCTTCTCTGTAGGCCATCTCATCATCACAACGTATGCCAGTGATACTGAATTTGACTCTGATTCTGCTCTGTATCGAATTGAATTGAATTGACTTTATTACTTACATCCTTCACATATGTGCGAAGTGAAAAAATCTTTACGGTACCACTCCGTCTAAATGTGCAAAGTGTAATTCATAGTAATTTATAATAAATAGTTTGTACAACAGGACAGTCAATAGAACATAGAAATACAATTGTGTCAGTGTGAATTAATCAGTCTGATGGCCTGGTGGAAGAAACTATCCAGGAGCCTGGTGGACCTGGCTTTTATGCTGCAGTACTGTTTCCCGGATGATAGCAGCTGGAACAGTTTGTGGTTGGGGTGACTCGGGTCCCTGAAAGTCCTTTGGGTCCTTTTTACACACCTGCCTTTTGTAAATGTCCTGAATAGTGGGAAGTACTTGGATAGTAAATGGTTACAATAACAATACTATTTATTAATGATGTTATTTCTCAGTTATCTTTTTAAAAGATTAATATTAATGATTTTTGAACAGATTTTCTAAAATACATAATTTATTTTAATCTGTCTGTTATAACAATAGTAGCATAGTATATACACATAACTAAACAACAGGACTCATCTGTTTTCCTTAATAAAGTACATAATTGTTGTTACTAATTCATTAATCTATGATAATCTCAGTTCTAAATTACTGTGGCACATAAGAGATATTTTACATTATCATCATTTTCAATAGGTTTCAGTAAGTACATTTAATGTCAGAGAAATGTATACAATATTCATTCTGAAATTCCTTTTTTCTTCACAAACATCCACAAAAACAGGAGTGCCCCAAAGAATGAATGACAGTTAAATGTTAGAACCCCAAAAGCACCCCCTAAAGCTCTCCCCCCCAAGCACAAGTAGCTGCAAGGCAACGCCCCCCCCCACCAAAAAAACATTGGTGCCCTCCACCAAACACTCAAACGTGCAGCAAAGCATCAATAAAGACACAGACTACTTGTTCACCCAGTAATTCAACATACTGCAGGCTCCCTCTCTCCCTAATAAGGGAAAAAATGGTGTCCCCATTTGTGCAAACTCTCTCAGAAAGATTTGCCGTCCCTGCTAATGGGTGAAGAAATTTACGACAAATATATATCCTCATTAGTTATTTGACATAACTCTCCTAAAACTTTGCCTTCTGTTTCTAAATCAAATGAAAATGATAGAATGCTTTTCAGGCAGTTAATTTATGACTCTGTACTCCCCAGCCACTCATAGCAAGAATATTTAGCTCGTATGTCTGCAGATATGATTTTCAGAGTCATCCTACGTTCTCTGATTCCTCTTCAAAATACGCTTTGATTGATTTTATTATTCCCACAAGACAAGGGAGACTCAACTCATGTTATTCACAGTCCATAACTGAATTAGTTACCATTGTCTTAAGTAGAGAAACCAACCATGTGCATTGAGTACAACAACTGCACTTAAACTAGGCTTTCCCAGTGGTCTGTTTGCTATTTCAGGACTTGGTGATTAGTGACTGGAGAAAATAACAGGAGTGTTTAGACAACAACTTAAAACAGTACTGAAGTTTGCTTTAAATCAAGTAAATTTGGCACTGCCCACTATGACACCATACTGAGTTCTACTCTTTTAAATTTTGAAAGTGCTCAGGGGTTGACCTTTATTATAAAGATTTATATATGAAAATCACATTGCTATAACTTTTCAGAAATTGTTTAATTGAAAAGATACCACCAGACGCAGATACTGCCCTGGGCTTATTTGTTTAAATAAAGAGGCACTGGTATAAATGTCAAAGATTCTGACACAACTCTTTTAAATTGGTCAGTGTCAGATTAGTTGAAAAATATTTGACAATTCCTTAAAATAGTTTCAGATAGGAGCCTGCATCAAGCAGATTTTATATTCTGACGTTTATAGCCAATTAGCATTGTGAAAGTTTTCGTCAGATAACCTTGCTAATAGTAAGTGACTGCTTAAAATGATGAATTAAACTTGAGCCAACAATGTGTCAAAAGTTACTGTATACAGCCAGAAGCTGATGGATTACAGGACTAACATATTTTACTATCTACTGTACCTATCAAATTAACTGCAGTAATTCAAGGGCAAAAGAATAGATGTGTACCATGGTTGGCAGTATAATAATCAGAAATATCATTAGAGGAGAATTTGAAAGATACTTCTGCTAAGGAAAATTAATGTTACATTGGAATATTATACAGCACGTATTTGAGTTAGTTTGAGATATCACTTTGAAAATTCAAAGATGGTTTCTTTAGGAAAGCTAATGCCAAAAGCTCTCAATATCCCATAAAAGACTTGCATGCAGAATTACTGCCATATAGGTATACCTCATTCCAGACTTTGGTCTGCCTGCATAGAGTTTGCACATTCTTTCTGTAACTCTGTGGTCTTCTGGAGGTGCTTGGGTTTCCACCCACATTCCAAAAGATGTACGGGTTGTTGTGTAAATTGCAAACTGTAAGTTGCTGCTAATGTGAAGGTGTCTGGGAGAATCTGGGGAGGGATTCATTGGTTGTCTTGTGGGGAGATTAAAATATTATTAGTATGAACATAGAACATAGAACTGTACGACACATTTATGACCCCTTCAGCCCATGATTTTCTGTCAATCTATATAAACCTACTTTACAATTAATCTTATCATTTCTGTCTTGCACAGCCCTTAACCCTCCAGTTTTCTTACATCCATGTCCCTATCTAAGAGTCTTTCCAATGTCCCTACTGTACCAGTCTCTACCACCAGCCCCAGAAGTGCATTCCAGTTGTAATAAAGTATGCCTTTAAAATAGAAGTAGTGTGAGTGGATACTTAATTGCTAATGGAGAATTGGTAGGCCAAAGGGCCTTTGTCCAGGCAGTTAAACTTTACTAGATTTATGACATATTTCCAGTAAGCTATCTGGTAATGCCACTACTGCAAACTCCTGCCATCCTCTGCCCCACCCTAAATCACGAGATATATAATCAGTTTTATATTAGTCAATACTACAGAGAAATTTGATTTCCCAAATTTATTCAGATTGCATGGAAATATTACATTGGGCTTTTGCATAGATTATACTAGAATTAACATATTATGTAATCAAGAAGGAACCAAGGTACGATAGGCTGGTAAAGCTTGACGTTGTACAGTTTGCAGGGGGGTTGGAATTTTTAGGGAAGTCTAACCAGTCCAGTCGGAAGTCAAATCCTGATATTAAAAAAACACGAATGGGAATATCAGAGGTGGTATAGAACTTTGGAAAAGCAGATTTTGAAGCTTACCTCAGAGGCATGCAGGATACTATGGTTGATGATAAAGTTAGGTGTTAGGGTATTGTGATTAGTAATCAAAATCAAATGAGAATGTTCACTTCCCAGTGTCCAACTGGAGAAACTTCTTTCTCCACAACAACTTGATCCCCGACACTACTATTTGATGTACTTAAACTGCACAAAAAAGCAAACATTTAAAAAGAAAGTCTGGAAGTCAATAACAAAAACAACAGGAATACTGCAGATGCTGGAAATTCAAGCAACACACATCAAAGTTACTGGTGAACGCAGCAGGCTCACCCTCCCGCCACCCCACTAGGAATAGGGTTCCCCTGGTCCTCACCTACCACCCCACCAGCCTCCGGGTCCAACATATTATTCTCCGTAACTTCCGCCACCTCCAACGGGATCCCACCACTAAGCACATCTTTCCCTCCCCCCCCCCTGCATTCCACAGGGATCGCTCCCTACGCAACTCCCTTGTCCATTCGTCCCCCCCATCCCTCCCCACTGATCTCCCTCCTGGCACTTATCCGTGTAAGCGGAACAAGTGCTACACATGCCCTTACACTTCCTCCCTTACCACCATTCAGGGCCCCAAACAGTCCTTCCAGGTGAGGCAACACTTCACCTGTGAGTCGGCTGGGGTGATATACTGCGTCTGGTGCTCCCGATGTGGCCTTTTATATATTGGCAAGACCCGGCGCAGACTGGGAGACCGCTTTGCTGAACATCTACGCTCTGTCCGCCAGAGAAAGCAGGATCTCCCAGTGGCTACACATTTTAATTCCACACCCCATTCCCATTCTGACATGTCTATCCACGGCCTCCTCTACTGTAAAGATGAAGCCACACTCAGGTTGGAGGAACAACACCTTATATTCCGTCTGGGTAGCCTCCAACCTGATGGCATGAACATCGACTTCTCTAACCTCCGCTAATGCCCCACCTCCCCCTCGTACCCCATCTGTTACTCATTTTTATGCACACATTCTTTCTCTCACTCTCCTTTTTCTCCCTCTGTCCCTCTGAATATATCTCTTGCCCATCCTCTGGGCCCCCCCCCCCGTCTTTCTTCCCGGACCTCCTGTCCCATGATCCTCTCGTATCCCCTTTTGCCTATCACCTGTCCAGCTCTTGGCTCCATCCCTCCCCCTCCTGTCTTCTCCTATCATTTTGGATCTCCCCCTCCCCCTCCAACTTTCAAATCCCTTACTCACTCTTCCTTCAGTTAGTCCTGACGAAGGGTCTCGGCCTGAAACGTCAACTGCACCTCTTCCTACAGATGCTGCCTGGCCTGCTGCGTTCACCAGCAACTTTGATGTGTGTTGCTGGAAGTCAATAGATGATCCAGTAGGGTTGGTCGGTACCATCTGAGAGGAATAATGCTGATAGCGATTTTTGGCATGGTATAAATCTTTAGAGTTAGAAAATCTGTGATAGCATTGCACCAGTGGTAGTTTTATGTGTGCATTTATAACACTACCCTAAAATAAGCATTTCTGAAAAGTGGCCAATATAAAGTACAACATATATATTCAACCTAGTGGTATTTTGTCATCAGTGATCCCTCAGGATTGAAATTTGTCACAATGATAGCTGAGTTCAAGCACTTTTCATCAAATGTTATAAAATTCTACATTGAAAACTATGTCATTGGTGGCACTCGCAGACCAGTGCCCAATTTCGGTAGAGTGAATCATTTCATTTTTAGAAAAATATTTGTCTGTTGTTTGTTTTGGAAAAGTCAATAAAAACCCTAGGACACATATAATCACATAGATTTGTGGAGAATTTATTCAGGAATTCAAATAAGTAATCACGTTTTGTATATATTCCATATTAACATCAGTACAGCAGAAAATGTTACCACCCCCCTCCGCCCCCAAAAGGTAAAAACCTCATTTGGAGAGATTTCTGGAGTTTTATCAATGTCATGATATTTTCCATATTGTTGTATCAAATCAAAACAATCTTAAGGTTTTGTCATAGTATATAGAATTACAGTACAATAATTCAAATGTGGAGTTCCACACAGTCATAACCTAGGCCTCATTTGTTTGTCAAATGAATATATTTAATCAAAGACTGCTTTCCATACTTTGTTTTCCATACTTTCATAACCTATTAATAATCATAATAATTTTCCAAGTCTTCCACGTGTTCCACATCTTTATCTGAACTTTCTACACTCTATGAGGTGGATGCCCGGTTCTCACAGTCTGCCAGTCTACACATGTCAGTACACCTGAGGCCATTTGCAACACACATACATCTTGGGAGTGAACATTTTTTTGGACAGTTACAGGCCAGTAGATCCAGGATGGCATTGAGTGCTGGCTGGCTTCCATTCAGTGCACCACCAACTGTTCAGCTTCCTCTTCTCTCTCCATCTTCCATCCTCTGCCAACACGGCTTGGCACTTGTGGGTCCTTCCCCAAACATCTTCTCCATATACCAGCCTGGTAGTTGGCTAGCTGTCCCCCTCACGGGAGGCGCGCAAAAGCCCAAGTATCACGTTCTCTACCGTGTGAATATATGATATCCAGAATGTGGATAGTTCTCCATTGTTGTGACAGAGGTGTTCCAGAAAGTCTGTCCACAGGGTTATCAGCTCAGCTAAGAGTGGACTTTGCAGCAGATTGTTCAACTTCTGTTGGTTCGAGTCACTGGCCATGTTGTTCACAGGGTCTAAGAATTATTTGATCATCCCCCTCCTCTCTGGAACGTTGTCCTTAACCCATGGTGTGAACTCTGCCCATGTGAGTCTCATCAGTGCTTCATAGATGTAATTGTGGACCCTAACAGCACGATTGTAGTGTTTACCATCAAGGACTCTATGATGGACCCCTCTGCGACAATTCCAGCCTCTATGCATACGTCCTTTAGACCAGCATCCTGAAATCGCTTTCCTCAGATGGCTAAGGCATTACATATGGTATGGAATGTACCCATCCTGAGAAGAATGTTGGAGAAGTGCTCTTTGTGCTTCCAGGCAATCTCAGTGGCTTTTGCATAGAGTGCTTGATCCATGACTACCACAATTGTTTCTAGATGAAATTCCTTTCTGATTAGCTCTGATTGGTTCAGGATTTCAGATACTGTGGTCAGCTCTGTGGCTGGTGAATTAATGGTTGGCAGATACCCAACAATATCTTGTGAGATTGGTTCTTGGTCCCTGGTGCTGATATTAAAACCAGTCCAGCTTGGGATTGTCTGATTCTCTGGATCTGTTCGCCTTGCAAGTGTCCATACCAGGTTCTTCTTGCAGGCAAGAGGAGCAGCTTCCTTGGTTTCCTGCACACAGTGTTCCCTGGTTGAGCCCACAAGTGCACCTGCTACATATACTTCCAGTTCTTGATCCTCAATGGTGACTGATCTCTGCTTCGGTTTCTCAATGTGTGGAAACTCAGCTCTTGGCAGATGTGGTCCACAGACAATGGCCTGTATCACTATGCCATTGACTCCATGTGACGTACCCATTCTAGTGAGAGTTTCCTCAAGTCTCTCGATATTGTCCCATGCAAGATTGGTGAAGACATGAGGCTTGATGGAGACTGGAAGTACAACTCTCTGGTTGGAGGCTGTTGCTAGCTTTTGGAGACACAGAGCAGTGTCGTTCTCTTCAAGTTGGGAGTAAGACACCCCATGCCCAAGCCTGTTCAGTGTTTGGATGAACTCAGTGTTACTCATCAGTGTTTTTACTGCATTAGGAAGTAGAAGGTGCTTTGGTGGTTTACGTTGACCACATGTCACAGCTACTACCGCTGTAATGCTATCACATATTTTTTAGCACTAGGGGTGTATACCTTGCCAAAAATCACTATAAGAATTATTCCCCTCAGATGGTACCGGTGGCCCTGGCTTACGGACTAATAAGGATATTTGTTAGTTCTATACTAATTAAAGTTGCTTTACATTCTTTCCCCACATTTAATGGAAGCTTCAAAGGGCAGCACTTCGAATGCATATTCAGGTGGCTTGGTAGCACAGGGTATGATGATTACTAATTATTTTATATAAAGGTACACTCTATGCCACAGATGTCAAGATAGTTGTTGTGACGCATCTACTATGGTAGTGTAGTGGGTGGCACTTGCTGCTCTCACTTACAGCTTCCAAGACTGGCTAACAGTCTCATGAGAAGGAGAGCCGAGTGTATAAGTCACCTTGTGCCAGTACACAGCCTCTCCAACAGCAAGCCTCATGTAGTGCCTCCTCGCTGGCGTCACACGGAAATACCTTTCGGAATCAGGCTGAACTACAGCAGACTGGGAAGGGGTCTGGCCCCTGCACACGCAGCATGCAGCTTGGTGCTTGTGAACCAGATTCCTAGTTATGGGTAAATAGCCCTAGTAGGCAGCCTCAGGAGAGACGAAGGCTATGGGAGTAAACCAAGGCAGCAGATCTGGAGTGGAGCTCCTAAGGCGGTTGTATGACATTGAACATCCTTCTGGCAGCTCCTGCAGCCAAGTTGGTGCCAAACTTATTTCCTCATAAGCTTTCCTTTGGACTACACTGCTGAGGTAGAGACGGGGATCTAGACGACTGGGGATCTCAGGATCTCCATACCTTCTGTTCAGGCTTGTGATGATCATCATCATTACCCATTGTCCTTTGAGACAGATGGATGTCAACCAACTCTATGCCGCAAACTGTAATACACTTTGGCTTGAAACCTACTCCATTCAGTTTTGCACCTCATTTGTTCTTAGACCATTAAGCCATTATTGAAACCAACTACATTGGATGATCAAGGATGACCATCTCAGACTTGAAATGTTAACTCCATTTTTCTTCCACATTTGTGATCTGACTTGCTGAGTATTTCCAGTATTTTCTATTTTGGTTCAGATATTATCCCTAAGCTCCAAAGTCTTCAAGCTCAGTGAACCAACTATTAAACTTCAGTTCTACCCAAACAGAGAGAAAGGAAAACTGGATAATAATCTATAGTAGGAAACTGATCATCAAAAGCCCAGTAAGCAATTCATAAGCGTATCTTCTCAGTGTAGGTGAAGTTAGAGGCAGTAGATAATAAAGGAGAAGGAAAACTGGTTAACGTTCATTCAAAGCAATTTCATTTAAAAAAGGGTTAATATGCAGTGTTGTTCATTTGGGTTACATTCATATATTCATTCTATGGCTTCATAAATTTGTACTTGAGCTGTTTAAAGTTTAGCATTTCAGGTACTCACATATAGGCTCAGTTTTGTCTATTTTTTACTCACTTTGAATTGTCAGGAAATAATCATTATTCAGATGGGTTTTTAATATCCTTCCTGTCGGAGTTGCTTCAACTTTGCTTGCTCACTTGTGATGTGAATAGCTGACATGAGATGAAACTGTCCTTCCTGCACTAATAAACCTCAATTGTAAAATAATGTATAGGTCAATCCCATATATAATTTATTTCCCCATAAGTATTTTACAGTTTGAGATGGAGAACAGATTAAAAGTCTTGTGGGCTTTTTTTTTGGTGAACATTCAGGTCAGCTAATAGTCACACAACCTTTCCTGATGGAGTTTGTGTGTGAAGCTGACTTGACAGACCAGCAGTATATTCCAAGAGAATGAAGGAGATAAATATTTTACATTGCACAAAATGTGGTTTTGGCATCTTCCAAAGCAAATCTCTCTCAGTTTGTTTCTGGATTTTAATTTTTGCTTCTGTTTTTTTAAAATTAAGATTTTTACAGGTTCGTGGTTGATCAATGACAGCTGCATATTATCACGTTTATGATTATTGATTGAGGACCAGCTGGTGCCATTAGTTGACTGTGTTATACAAAGCAAACATCCATTCGGTCAACTGGCATGACTATTAGCCCTCAGCAGGCTCTGATGTGAGAGGCTGATCGCCTTTACATGAAGACATATCTGAAACCTATGGGGAGTGCATTTCATTAGCTTCAGTAGTTCAACTTGAAACAAAGCACGTGGCCCATTTAGAAATTTTTCATGATAAGTTTTTAAAGAGGGGAACATGTTTAAATTCACTTGATGTTGTAGCTTAAAGTTTTTCCATTGAATGATCAACATGGACCATTGAAGACTTAATTATGTCTCCTGTTCCTTGGGTTCATTCATGTTTGCTGTCATTTATTTTTAATATTTAAGAACTGAAGCCAGCTTCTGGGTTTATTGAGAACTGACTCTTTTATTTGTTCACCTGAAATTTATATTACCTCCACATAAACCCCAGAACTAATTAGGAGAGCTTCTCTTCCTGCACCATCGACATAACCCTACTAAACCAGAATGGTGTTATTTCTTTGTTGGTCAGAATAAAACTTATTTTGAATGTGTTTCCAGGTTTTCTAAAGCCCAGAGCATAATGAAAACGAAAACCAATTTATTGCTCTCCTTATAATGTACTATGACAATGTGAATGTGTCTAAGGAGAGTACGCTAACATATTTGTACCAGATGCAGTTACTTCAGTGATTCTTCCTTTTATGTTACTGTCAAATACATCATAATGTTCTTTCTAAAATGATCTGTTTCTCTCTGCTTTTTTTTAGTTGACACTTTACTAGATATTAATTGTTAGGGGAACATCAGTAAATTACCCAGTCAAACTGATGCAAATATGCTGCTTTCCATGACGGGTGGATGCCGGATTGGATTGATTGCTTCCTCCAAGCTGATTTGATGAGTGGAAGTTAAGTTGTCATTTATTTCTTCAAAGATATTTGTCTGGACAAATTATCAATTCTCATTAGTTGTGCCCTCTCTTGATTGTTGGGGTGTTTAAAGATGCTTGCAATGACATTAGATTTCAACCAATTCATTAATTATTTATCTGCATGGAATATTGTCATAAAGGCACTCTATCATTAATAATAATAATCATGAGATGATTAAGGCATCAGATTCACAGGTTAAAACTGAATTAATGGAAATTTGATTACAAACTGGAACTAGGTGATCAGGTAATTTGCAAGTTGTGAACAAAAGCTTCTCTGTGTGTGTGGAAGGGGTTATTTAGCCTTTTCCACTCAGAGTTGCATGAAAAGATGACTTTGATACAAGAGGTAATTTATAATAAACATCTATCCGGAAATGACCATGTGCCAAGTGTCTATATATGTGTTTAAAATGATCAAATCTACATTCTTGTGGAGAAAGAAATCCAAACATATTCAA
Source organism: Mobula birostris (assembly GCF_030028105.1). Taxonomy (NCBI): domain Eukaryota; kingdom Metazoa; phylum Chordata; class Chondrichthyes; order Myliobatiformes; family Myliobatidae; genus Mobula; species Mobula birostris. The sequence goes on from NC_092393.1 coordinate 25,378,524, forward strand.
TGTGACCTTCAGTTTGCTTTTGATTTGTTTTCCTTGGTAGATAACAAATTGTTCTTTTAATAGCCAAAAGTGACATCATTTCACTTGTTCGCTTTCAGATGTGCTGGAGTTTATTATGTTCGCTCTATACATTCTCCAGCCAGACCAGCTAGCAAATCAAATATTTTCCATCATAAAATAATAGATGTATGTTTGGTGCAGTGTGAAAAGATTATTGATTTACTAGTAATTATTGGGCAATGGACTGAAAACATAAAGAATTTATTGCATTTTGAACAAATAACTGCACATAGCCTTTGTGCCAAAGTGCATGCCAATCAATGGTTTTCTTTAACCAGAAGGCATTGCTAAGTATTGTGAAATAATTACACTTTTGTGGGATTTGACTCTGCTTTCAAGGTCTTGAAAATCTAACAAGGGTCAGATTTAAGTCCGTGAATAAGGAAGATTAGAAACAAAACCTCACCAGATTAATAATAAACACATCCTACCCTTGTACAAATCCAGATGTATTTCTTAATGGCCACAAAAGCATTGATAGGATTGAGTAACACATCAATTTATCATATGATTTTTCAATCTGTAATAGAATTTTAATATCTTCAAACTTCATTTTTTCAAGATTTATTTAGTTGAATCTACTATTTGCTTAATTTAACTGATCACTGATGTCAAATTGTTCATAGTTAGTGAAAAAAAAATAAGGTCTTTCTTGGCCAAATCACATTGTTCTTTCTCATAGCTCTTTAATGTTTTAAGTCTTGCTCAAGTTGATCATTAGAGATGAGCGAAGATATTGGATGATCAGCCAACAGCCTGTCCAGAAAAGAATAAAGTGTCTATGATGAAAGAGAACATTAAATTGAGAATCTAATTGTATGACTAAAGAGAAAAATACTGATTCTCTGCATATCCGCACAGATGATAATATATAGGCACAATGTGGCTTTTTTATTCCGAGCACGTAGAACATTGTTTTCCAAAGAGACAGATTTATTTGATATGTAGTCAATTTTAGAAATTTTCAGATATCTCAGACCAAGTTTGGTTCTCATGCTTTTCTAATTACTAAGTCTGATGAATTGGTACAATGTAGCAGAATGTGCATAATATAATGATTTTTAATGGAATTTTCCTTTTTACTCAACTTGATAACATAGAAACATAGAAACATAGAAAATAGGTGCAGGAGTAGGCCATTCGGCCCTTCGAGCCTGCACCGCCATTTATTATGATCATGGCTGATCATCCAACTCAGAACACCGCCCCAGCCTTCCCTCCATACCCCCTGACCCCCGTAGCCACAAGGGCCATATCTAACTCCCTCTTAAATATAGCCAATGAACTGGCCTCAACTGTTTCCTGTGGCAGAGAATTCCACAGATTCACCACTCTCTGTGTGAAGAAGTTTTTCCTAATCTCGGTCCTAAAAGGCTTCCCCTCTATCCTCAAACTGTGACCCCTCGTTCTGAACTTCCCCAACATCGGGAACAATCTTCCTACATCTAGCCTGTCCAATCCCTTAAGGATCTTATACGTTTCAATCAGATCCCCCCTCAATCTTCTAAATTCCAACGAGTACAAGCCCAGTTCATCCAGTCTTTCTTCATATGAAAGTCCTACCATCCCAGGAATCAATCTGGTGAACCTTCTCTGTACTCCCTCTATGGCAAGGATGTCTTTTCTCAGATTAGGGGACCAAAACTGCACACAATACTCCAGGTGCGGTCTCACCAAGGCCTTGTACAACTGCAGTAGTACCTCCCTGCTCCTGTACTCAAATCCTCTCGCTATAAATGCCAGCATACCATTCGCCTTTTTCACCGCCTGCTGTACCTGCATGCCCACTTTCAATGACTGGTGTATCATGACACCCAGGTCACGTTGCACCTCCCCTTTTCCTAATCGGCCACCATTCAGATAATAATCTGTTTTCCTATTTTTGCCACCAAAGTGGATAATTTCACATTTATCCACATTAAATTGCATCTGCCATGAATTTACCCACTCACCTAACCTATCCAAGTCACCCTGCATCCTCTTAGCATCCTCCTCACAGCTAACACTGCCACCCAGCTTCGTGTCATCCGCAAACTTGGAGATGCTGCATTTAATTCCCTCATCCAAGTCATTAATATATATTGTAAACAACTGGGGTCCCAGCACTGAGCCTTGCGGTACCCCACTAGTCACCGCCTGCCATTCTGAAAAGGTCCCGTTTATTCCTACTCTTTGCTTCCTGTCTGCTAACCAACTCTCCACCCACACCAATACCTTACCCCCAATACCGTGTGCTTTAAGTTTGCACACTAATCTCCTGTGTGGGACCTTGTCAAAAGCCTTCTGAAAATCCAAATATACCACATCCACTGGTTCTCCCCTATCCACTCTACTAGTTACATCCTCAAAAAATTCTATGAGATTCGTCAGACGTGATTTTCCTTTCACAAATCCATGCTGACTTTGTCCGATCATTTCACCACTTTCCAAGTGTGCTGTTATCACATCCTTGATAACTGACTCCATATTTGACTTGATAAGGTCTCTCATATCAATTTATATGAATATTTCAATTTACGCAGTTCTTTTACCTACACAGCAACTCTCCTGCAGGCATGCAGACAGCACTCATAGCCCATCTCTGATTTTGCCAATCAACTTCCCAGCTCTTAGCAACATCCCTCCCCCTCCTTTCCTCTCCTATCATTTCAGATCTTCCCCTCCCCCTCCCACTTTCAAATCTCTTACTATCGCTTCTTTCAGTTAGTCCTGACGAAGGGTCTCGGCGCGAAACGTCGACTGTACCTCTTCCTATAGGTGCTGCCTGGCCTGCTGCGTTCCCCAGCAATTTTTATGTGTGTTGCCATCTCTGATTATAACTCTTTGCACCTAACTTGTTGATTTCCCTGGCACACTCCTCAGCTGGCTGACCCTCAAGGTCTTGAATACCCCAGCTAATGACCTGGTCCTCTGTCACCCTTGTGAATAGTTTTCCTTTGTGCTTCGTACCCTCTCCAAGGTCAGAGCCCACAAAGGCAAGGCTTTTGGCAAGACCCAGTCTACTGCACTTGGGATTGTTGCTGCAGAATTTTGCAGTGTTAAAATCTCAATAAAGCATTTGTAGATCTGTTGCACACCAGTGGTTTAGCAAATGTTAAAAAGCAATTTCTATGTCTATTTGCATAAATAAAAGAGTACTTTAAAAAATGGCAATTCAGTCAAGCAGTGAGTGTTGAGGGGATGGTGTAGAAGAATATCCACATCGCAAAAGTTAGAGCATAAACTCATAAATATACAGTATATATATCAGTTCCATAGAGCAACATTATTTTCATTCTGTAACAGTGAAGGATATTTCCTCCAGTCTTTTGACTGAAACAAATGATCATGTGATGTGGCAATCTATAAGAACAACTCCAGGATGCACAGAAGGACAGAATATAATTGATCTGTAGGAAAATGGAGATGGCATGAGGGGAGAGTATCATAGTTGAAATGTATTTTGTTGATTGCTGACAGGGTGATATGGGGCTAGAAACTCCTTCATACGTTGCATTGCATTGGAGTTGTATGATTGAATGTGTGTTAAAATTAGGTAGAGTCCATTGCTTACTCAGAGCGAAAAAACCGGATACATCATTGTTGTCATCATTTTGATGTTTTGTACAAAATGAATGTAATTTCTCACTATCAGTGCACTACTCTCTCCTGACATGGGTAAAACCTGCTGCATTGAAAATTAGTCTCATCAGTGATTGATTACTCTCAAGGTGAGCAGCCACTAATGTTTACAGACTTACAGGTATTTACCAAGCAACCTGCTCAAGAATACTTGCAGTCAGTTACACTAATTTGAGTCAGAACAATGCAAAATACCAAAGCTATTCAATGGAGTTAGGGGGTCTTACTACCTTTCTCTTAACTCACTGAAGCTGCATTGTAAATAATCACTGTTGCATTATCCTAAATTACATTGAGTAGGCTGAACATCTCATTAGAAACTGCTGCTTCAAAAAGCCATCTATTTCACCGGTGCCCGAGAAGAGCATAATGGTCTGCATCAATGACTACTGCCTGGTAGCACTTACATCAATCACAATGAAGTGCTTTGAGAGGCTGGTTATGGAGTGAATCAACTCCAGTTTGCCTACTGCTACAACAGATCAACAGCCAAAGTGATTTCTCTGGCTTTTCACTCTGTTCTGGACTGGCTGGAGAACAGGAATTCATATGTCAGGCTGCTGTTTATCGACTACAGATCAGCGTTCAACACCAACAAGCACTTAATACTCATCATTGGGCTTCAAGTCCTCGGTCTCTGTACCTCTCTCTGCAATTGATACTAGGACTTCCCCATCAGCAAACCTGCAAACCTGAAAGAGTGACAATTGGTAACAACATTTCTTCCTTGCTGATCATCAACACGGGCACAGCTGAAGGCTGTGTGTTTAACCTTCTGCTCTATTCTCTATATACAAGGTGATTACGTGGCTAACTATGGCTCCAGTGCTATCTTCAAATTTGCTATACACTATTGTTGTTGGATTAATCACAGATATCGATGAGTTAACTTACTGGGACAAAAGAGGGTTGAGTACTACCATAACAACAATGTCTCACTCAGTGTCAGCAAAACTAAAGAGCTGATTGTTGACTTCAGGAAGAGGATTACACTGATGTGTAACAAATTATAATTAGTTTGTATACTTAGAGTGCATTCCAGTATGATCATGCTAAAATGACAATTGCCTCTTGACTCATCGTCACATAGATAATGTGCACAATGAAACATAGAAAACCAAGGGACGCACACAAAATGCTGGAGGAACTCAGCTGGTCAGGCAGCATCTATGGAAAGGAATAAAGGGACAACAATTCAGGCAGAGACCCTTCATCAGGACAGATTTCCAGCATCTGCAGAATCTCTTGTGTTTATAGCGTACATTTCCAACTGTTTAACAATGCCATCCATCTCCTGTATTGTCTCAGTAACTGCCATTACAATAAAATCCGATGCATGTTAGTCCCTTGGCTGCCTTCCTGTCACTCAAGTCCACCTGCCCCTGCTAATTTTGTCCGTTCTCAGCTGTTACATGAAAGAGCTCAAGGGGGGAACCTGATGGTCATCTTCCCTCACTGTAATCATTCTCCTCTGTCAGTAAGACAAAGCAATATTGGTAGCAATTATGTTGAAGCTTGCACACCAACCTTCTGGCTGAAGTCCTTCTTCAGGGAAATAAAGAGAAAGTACCAGGGAAACTAAATTAAGGAAATAAAAATAGAGTTCCATATCCATTTCTTTATGTGGATAAATGGACTTTAACCTTCCCAGACACATGCCAGACCTTCACTGTTTATATGATAATGTGTTTCATTGTACACCCAACTCGTATTATCACTCTACCTCTATTCTAAGACCTTAAGGCTCCCACCTTTTTATAATTTATACATTATCATTTGACATTCTCTGCAATTCACACCACATATAAATTGCTTGGTTCCTGAGGACTGGTTTATAATGAGAGCAGAGTGTAATAAGCAGAGTGCAAGAGAAATTATAAATATCACTGCTGGGTCAAGTGACATTCATATGATTAGATACAAGGCAGCGGACAAATAAGCTTTCATTTATATAATCCTTTCACAATCACAGGATGTCCCAAATCACTTCTTAGCCAATAAAAATATTTTGAAAATCTAGTCACTGTCATAATATTGGGAAGCACATCACTCTGTTTTGTTCACAGCAAAGTCCAGCTATATGTTAATGATCTATTTTTGATACACTATCCAGACAATCTGATTCAGTGGTGTTGGTCAGGGCACTGTAGCGGAATTCTGACCGATCTGCTATACTGCTGGCTTATTGGATATTGCATGCACAAGTCTTTTAAAACATTCTTAGCTTTAGTAAGAACACACATTGTTACTTAATAATATAACTTTTTTCTGAACAGTTAATTTTAAGTGAACTAAAGCCTTTAAGGATGAGAATCCTAATTAAGCAAAGAAAGAAAGTTCAAAGTTCAAGGTAAATTTATTATCAAAGAACATATATGTCATCATATATAACCTTGAGATTTGTTTTCTTGCGGGCATACTCAGTAAATCCAAGAACCATAATAGAATCTATGAAAGACCTCACCTAACAGAGCAGCCAAACAATTAATGTGCAAAAGACAATAAACTGTGCAAGTATAAAAGAGAAAAATAAATAACTAAATAAACAATAAATATCAAGAACATGAGATGCACAGTACTTGAAAGTTAGTCCATAGGTTGTGGGAACTGCTCAACTTCACTTGAAAGACAAAGTGAATCTGACAGTATAGATGAAGTCACAATAATTTAGGAAATTCTCCTTAAAGTGGGGGTTCCCAATTTTTTTACGCTATGGACACTTACCAGTAACTAAGGGACCTGTGGACTCCAGGTTGAGAACCCTTGCAAGAGTTCTAAATTTTTCAGAATTTTCATATTAATGGGTACAGTGGTGAAGTGGTAGTTAAATTCTTGGATGAATAACCCAGACACATGGACTAAAATCAGAGATCTGAATTCAGATCACTTCAGGAGCAGATGATATGTGAAAGTATTTAATTGAGGAGGACAAACTATCATGCTATTAGGCAAGACCTTGGGAGCATAGATTGGGAATGGATGAACTCAGGAAAATGCAGAATGGAAACGTGGAGGTTGTTTAGGAAGTATTTGCACGTGAGTTCTGGATAGGTTTGTCCAATTAAGGCAGAGAAAGGATGGTAAAGGAACGCGGTTGACAGGAGATGTGGAACATCTACTCAAGAGAAGATGTAAGCACACTTACAGATTAGGAAGTGTTGTAGTGTGAACAAAGTCACCAGAGAAATGCAGCTGGTAGATATGAAGTAGTGGCTTGGGTCAACAGGATTCTCCACCAAACATTGCCTGACCTTAATACCTGCCATCCTGATAGATATACTGTATCTGGGGATAACCTCTCCCTCAAATATTTCCACACTAATTCCCACACTATGCAAAATATAAATGTGAATAAAAATTAAACAGTACACACTAAAAACCACAGAGTACGTACCCTGCAAACTGCCATTTATGTGCATCTGAACCCATAGTGCCTGTTGTATTCCTTTTTGCATCTTACTGTTACACTAAGGTTGCAGACTTATGGATAAAATACACACACACACACACACACACACACACACACACACTCTCTCACAAACATATCTGGCAGAATACAGTTCCCAGAATGAGTATACATGACCCACTCGCCTCCCAAGCCTTCAATAACCACCACCCTTTGCAACTGATGACCCCCTCTCACAAAGTTTAGTAAGTTTAGTCTCTTACATAACCAACCACACACACACACACACACACACACACACACACCACTCTATATCTACCAGTTCATCTCTCTGCTATGTTCATGATACCTTGCGATTCCGTAAGCTACGGCCCAAAATGGGTCCAAGTGTGAGTGTTAATTTTAAAAACACTCACCCACTGAGACTGTTGAGATCACTGGTCACTCAATGGGTCACAAAGGCACCCCGGATGAAGTTCCCAAATACTAAAGTGTGAACAAAGTCACTGGAGAGATGCAGTTGGTAGATGCAAAGAAGTCTTTTATTCGACAGCATGAGGCGCTGCTGGCATCATATTGAGACACTTTTGGGGAAGAGGCTGGTTTGACCCAATACTACATGACATTTTAAATGTTAAAGATCAAAGGACAATTTTATATTTACAATGTATCTACAATGCATCCTTTGAATTGCATATAACTTTCACACCTCCTTCTTTGTAGCCACGCTACAGGCAACCAAAATGAATGTTAGACCAGCCTTGTCTAGTTTTCCAACTAACTGCGGTTCGTGAGTCTTTAGAACCCATTATCCAGAGATGCATTTTAAATTTAACCTACAATCCACCTTCAGTTCTAAAGATTGGTTGCTGAAGTTAATATTTTCCTATATAATCTAACTTCAGAATACTTCTTTACAATCCCTTCTCATGGCACTCCTGGACAAAATTAAATTTGTCTAGGAAAAGCAAAATTTTAAGGAGGATGTAATCAAAGAGGGCAGCAAAAATGCCCTGTTTCAAAACCTGTCTGCCAATTACTCTATGTAGATCAACATCTATGCTATCATGCTTAATGGCTACCTATAAGACTCTAAGCAGAGATTGTTCCAGAAATTTGACCGACAGTCTTTAAAATTCAGCTTCATCATTTGTCTGCCTGCTGCCTCCTTCCCTGCTGGCCGGTTGCAGTTTAATCACATTCTTAAGCTTCACTCTCCATTCTCTGATAGCTAAAACTGGTGTGACTATCAGTGATTCCTCTCTGTTCCGGGGTTCCAACTATGTAAATGTATCAGGGTCACAGGCCCTCTCATCACTGTATAGCAGGGGTCGGAGTGGTGGAGAGGCCCCTATTTGAATGACTACAGGGAACCTCTCCCTGGCGGCACAGTCCTTCAGCCAGTCCATTCGATTGCTAGCCCAACCACTGAAAGGGACAAGCTCGTTTATATTCACCCCCACCCCCATTCAGGCTGGGGGGTGACTACCTTCAAATACAGTGTACAATTTCTTCTCTTTCTCAGTCTGCCACACCATCGAAGTTGTGGAACCTGATGTCTCTGCTATATCTTAGATTCCTTCCTATCTAATCTTCCCTCTATTTTTTTTCTATTCTATGCTGTACAAGTCATCATCTGCCTTCAGCAACCAGCTCTCATTACAGAGTACCGTTACCATTATACTTTAGCATGTTATTCACGGCTTGCTGTTGCCCTCTCTTGGTGTCCTCTGCCTTCACGATTGCTGTGGGTCTGCTTCCATCGTCTGTGGTCAGGTCTGATGCAGGCCGCTGGTGTCCATCACTTAGGTTCTCTGCAATGACACTGTTACCGGGTACATTTGATCTCCCGCTCAGTCTGTGGGGGTGACAAGAAGGTGAGTCGTACACTTTAACCTGAGTCCAGTGTCTGCACTGGCTATCTTGCTAAGTCAGCACACAGACTCAGGTGTCATTCTTCAGAAGTACCATCTGTGGTCCTATCCATCCGGGAGCAAACCCTGCCTTTTCAGGCAGCTCCCTCACCAGGATTTGGTCACCCAGCTATGAGACGGCCAACTCCTTTCCCTCCGGCTCTCTGATCAGCAAAGTGCTGGCATTATTTTGCTTGGTCCTTCAACACTTTAAGTTGGTTATAAAGGTCTTTCACATCTCCATGTAATCTTACTAAATTGGCAGTTGTAGTTTCTTCTTGTTCTGATGTCTGCCTTCCTCACACTGATATCTGCCCACTCGTTCCCTTTCTGCTCCTTACTATCCCCTTTCTGGTGAGCCTTTACTTTAATCACTGCTCCCTCTTCAGGCAGCTGCACTACTTCAAACAGCTCCTCACTGTGCTTGGCCCCTACCCTTGGACCCTCCTGACACGATTCCCACACATTGCCCTGTCTCTCCTCCCTGCTTGAGGCTCCTGTCTCTCTCTGTTGGCCATGTTAGTTGCTTTGCAGGTCACATATGTTCCCTGTCTTGTCCCCGTAATTCCTGCTTTTGCCGAGTCTATGATTGTACCTGCCTTACTCAGTGTGTCTATCCCCAGGATAGCACCTTCATTGTTTGTGCACACCCAAAAATCTACTCCCTGGTTGCACTCCCTCAATCTCAAGTACATCTCTCCACCCTTATTGTTTTACCTCCTGCATTAGTAATGTATATTGCCTCTCTGGTCATGGGCAAGGGTAGATCAGTTATCAGTATTGATGATCCCATGTCTATTAACACTTCATATTGTTGGCCCTCTAATAAAAGTCTCGTGTGGATCCATGGATAACCACCACTGGCACTAGAGGCAGCCGTCAACTATTTGTCTAATCTCACCAGCTCTATAATCTGGACAATAGTCAAATCAGAAAGAGAGGGCACTGCTGTGGATTCTGCCTGCTTTGGTGAGTGATTTTTACACTTCCCTTGTTTTTTTCAGAGCATTGTCTCCCACCATGGTCTGAGAAGCCACAGCTGTGACAAATCATCTCCTTTACCTGCCCACATCTACTCCAGCAGTTCCTTGCTATGTGCCCCAGCTGCTGGCACACAAAGCAAGTTCTCTGTGATGTCACAGCAGCTAAATTCACTACAGCCACTTTACAACTTCTTATCCCCCTCCTCTGGTATATCTCACGGACCCAGGACACTATCACGTAATAGGTCGATCCCACCACTATCCCCAAATCTAAAACTTCCAAGTGGGCTGAGTTCAGGCCTTCCTTCCGCATTTTTAGGAAGACAGGGACATCCCTCCCTGGATTATCTAAACCTGAATACTCTTCATATGCTCGATATTTACGTTTTGCATAACCCACGGTTGGATCATCAGCTCTCTGAACCACTGAAATCATTCCACAGTTACTCTCACCTTCCCCCCAGTCACTGCCTCACTTTCCCTTTAAAGAAGCAGCAGTATCATTCTTCATTGCTGGCGTTCCCGGTAGATGCCCGGTAGTACCATCCCGTACTCCCTGGGCCATGCTGTCCCAGATACTCCTTGGACACTTCACTTTTAGCAGCACATGTGTATTTTTGGGGTGCATCTGGTGAATTTCAGCCCACCTCCTTGAGCATATGCCAGAATTCTGAATTCCCACATGCGACATTAAGTGAGGGCAACTCTGACAAAATGCTTTGCTACCCCCCTGGGGTGAAAGGTTTATGAATGGTTATAATCAGGGTCAAGGGCTCACTTGGGTCATCAGGGTTCTCAGTCTGAAGTTGCCTGACCTCAATAGATGCCAACCTGACAGATATATCTGGGGACAACATCTCCCTCAAATATCTCCACACTAATTCCCTGATTATGCAAAATATGAATGATGGATAAAAATTAAACAGTACATACTTTAAAACACAGAGTACGTACGCTGCAATATGCCATTTATGTGTGTCTGAACTCATAATGCCTGTTCTATTCCTTTGCATTTAAAACTGGTACACCAAAGTTACAGACATACTGTATTGTCAAAACACAGAAATACTTGCAAATGCATCTGCCAAAATAAAGTTCCTGGAATTACTATACACACCCAACTGGAATCCCGAACCCTCAATAACCACCCTTCTCACCAAATTAACATACAAAGTTTAGTATCTTACATAAACAGACATGCACACACACACACACCACATTACTTTTATATCTTACCAGCTCATTTCTCCACCGTGTTCATAGTATCTATTGACTCCATAGCCACCAACCCGAAACAAGTCCAAACGTGAGTGGTAATTCGAAAAATACTCACTACTTAGCCTGCTGAGATCACTTGTCACAGAGAGCGAGGCAGCTGGTAGATATGAAGAAGTCTTTTATTCGACAAAATGAAACACAGCAGGCCTCATATTGAGACCCTTTTGGAAGAAGAGATTTGCTGTACCTAATATTACAGGACAATTTATAT